>NC_141873.1:13118810-18118810 GCF_056163025.1 Triticum urartu
GTGATAGGTTCATTTAGGCCTCCTAAGCATTGAGAGTCAAATAATATTGTGTACATACCATTTTGCTGGAACCAATGTCTATACTCAGGTAAACTAGCTACATCAAAGTGAATGTCCTCTGGCCACACTCTTGCTTCAACACGATTGTATTCTTGAACATAATTCGCATGGACTAACTCCCAATCATTCGATTTTCCTGCAGAATGCTTAAGTTTTCGAAGTCTCCGAACCTCTGCCTCGCCACGTGGAAGAGAAGGTGGAATGGGTTGTCTTAATCCAAATTGCCGCATCACCTTATGTGGATAGTGGAACTCCACAATCCAAAAATGCATGAGCGGTACTCTAGCAAACCACCAATCAGAATCTTGATGAACTTCGAAAGGCATCTGCTCTAGAAGATCATCATATGGTTGCCAACCAACTACACATTCTCGAATCAAATCAATTTGATTTCGATAATATTCAGTACCTATATATTTGATTGCAAGTTACTAAAATTGTTTGTCATACCACAAATGATGTGTAACAAATTTGGTGAGAAGAATACAAACCAGCATTGTGAGGGACATCAAACGCATGTGCAGCACACCACTTTGCTCCAAAAACAGGGTTATAATCCAAGTGTACTTTGTGTTCATCTTCTTCTTCATTAGGTTCATCTCCTTCTTTGGGCTTCTCAAAAATAACTTTAGGGCGACCAAGTGGCAAACGGGACCAAGACCATAACTGTAGCGGCAATAAAGGCCCTGAAATTTCTAGTCTCCCCTTCTTAGCACCCATGCTCAATTGTCTATACAGCACAGCAAGGGCAGCTGCTCTCCAATTATACTCTGTTTGTTGTCCTAAATCCTGCATAAATTGGAGATACATGGTTGGCACTCCATCTCCAGATGTATCAGTAAAGACTATGGAGCCAAGGATATCTAGAACAAGTGCTCGAGCATGCCAATGAATCTCCCTATCCATTCGATTATCCGGCAACACATGGAAGCGTTCCCGCAGTTTACCCAAATTTAGAGAGTATTGTGAATTCCTAACAACAATATTATCATCGCCTTTTCGCCTTTTTTTGTTTCATGTGTTGTTCATCCACAGGAATCCCAAACAACCTCTCAACTAATTCTGACCATTGTGCATCAGCTTTGCCAACAAGTGGTTTACCCTGGATAGGCAACCCCCACCAACAACTGACATCTTGCAACGTAATAGTCATTTCTCCTACAGGTAGGTGAAAACTATTTGTCTCGGGCCGCCAACGCTCCACCAATGCCGATATCAAGTATTTGCTGACATTGATTTTCCTCATCTTAGCAATCTGATAAAAACCAAGGTTCTCTAAAGCTAATGTACATAGAGGATCAAATGGGATGCCAACACGGTGACACCGTACATTCAAGCAAATGTTAGGCTGCATCAATACACACAAAAATTAGTCTTTATTTAACCACTAAGTCTAACAAATGACATGCGAAATCACTCACATTTTCCCAAGTTTTGGATATTTTGTGCTGGCTGTGAGGCACCCATAGCAAATCAATGAAACATCCATTTCTATCCATTTCAAAACCCTGTTACAACATAAAAGGAGCGAGTAAATGTTGAGGTAAAATATCAAAGCAATCATTTGAATTTATTCTTCACAATCTACACTGATAAATAAAGGTCAAACAATCTAATGTTTTCAGCTATGCCTAGGCAGTAAGTGAAATTAGTAAAGCTACAACAAGATGCAATCAATGGTTTGGGCGATGTACAGAGAAGCAGTGGAGAGAAGAGAGAGGGACGACCACCTTCGACCGACTTGCTGATGTAGCCGCGGCGGCGCCCTCAACCCACCACTTTGGCCGTGAGGAGGTTGGGGGTAGACGTGAGGGTGTGGTCATCGGGGATGAGCCGGAGGTTGGGGCGGTCGTGAGGATGTCGGCAGCGACGCCGAGGCTGAGGCGGTCCGTGGGAAGGTGGGCGGCGGGGATCAGTCGGAGGCCAGGGCCGGCCGTGCTAGGCAGGGAGATGGAGGTGGGAGATGGGGACGAGATGGGTGTGGTGGCCAGGGCCGGCCATGGCAGGCAGGTAGATGGATGTGGGAGATGGAGACCAGATGGGTGCGGCGGCCGCCAGTCAAACCAGATAATGGATGCTAGCAAAAACAGCGACCACACTAGGACGTTGTTAGCATCTGCGTCCAGGTCGGGACGCTCTTGTCCATAGCGTCCTTACTATTTTTAAAATTTGCATATATCCTTTATTACTTTCGTAATTATGGAAATATTAATTACTATTTATAAAACAATCGGGTAAACATGCCCGTGCGTTGCAACGGCATAACAAAAAGCACCCGATCCCAACACACATGTCCACGCTCTTTATTTCAATGTGTCACCCCATCTATGTCACCGCTTATCCTCCCCCGGTCGAGATCTCCTCTGTGTTCTTAAGTGTGATCATTCAATACGACATGGAAATACCCCTTTAGCAAAGAAAAATAGACAGGATGTCGCTTTATTTTATCGCATTGAAAAAGACTATCCGTATCCTATGTACCTAACATTTCTAGGGGATTCTGTGTGAGAAAGCATGGATATTTATTTCATTCCATATCAGTATATTAGTAAATTTGTCACATATACACTGTTTGTCGAACCAATTCCAATAATATCTATAGACATGCATATCTCTGGAAAGAAAAGGAACACACACACATACAATGGAAGTGTCTCAAGGGCCAAACTGTTCTGGAAACTATCATAGCAGAAATCATATTTTTCTAAATCTGGACTAAAAGGGGATGCGCGCACACTTATCTTGGCTTGATCAGCTGAACAATCAGATCTTACTACTCGACATTGGTATTGTTTGATGCTTCCCATCGAATATCAGGCAATTTGTGATTCACCTTGCCCTAGGGACTCGACATCCCAGCTATCTTGCTCTGGCAGCTTACTGGTAGTAGACGAAAATACTTGGATGCCTGATCTGGAAGTTGTTCCAAATTTGTACAGCTCCCTAGGTGGACTCATAGAAGGTTGAACAATGTTTTATTTATCAGTTATAGCATCCATAAACTTCAAAGAAAATGCATAAACAAAATCTACCTCATTAGGTGCATCCTTTTATGATTCGTGGCAGTTAGGTGAACACAGACACTAGTAGAAAACGGAGTTTTAGCGCCGGTTCGTAAGGGCCTTTAGTGTCGGTTCCATAACCGGCACTAAAGGGTGGTCACTAAAGCCCCCCCCCCCCCTTTAGTACCGGTTCGGCACGAACCGGCGCTAAAGTGCCACCACGTGGCGTGAGCTCGCGCCCTGGTATGGGGGACCTTTAGTACCGGTTGGTGTTACCAACCGGTACTAAAGGTTTTTTGTTTTTGAATTTTTTTTGAAAATTTTGGAAAAAAGTTTTTGATTTTTTTTTCGATTTTTAATTTTTCTGAATTATTTGATGATTTAGTCTCTAATCACCTCTCATAACTGCTCAAGTGTGGATCACTCATTCCAAATCGCCTGACTTCCCGTCCGGTCACCCATCCTCTCACTCCCCCAGCCTGAGCACGCTTAACTTCGAAGTTCTATTCCCCCTACATTCCAAGTCTGCACTTGTTGTTTTCCTGACAAATGTAAGCTGTCAATCCTATTAACCCTCAGTAGTTTAGCTTGAGCATGAAGTCACACGTTTCACCGTTTGAGTTTGAAACTATTATTCTAAAAAACAGTAATTATGTATTAACACTAATATTTCTTGAATAAGTAGTTTGACCATAGTTTGACCACAGTTTGACCAGATTTGGCCAAAATTCAAAAAAACTGAGATACTTATTTAGTAACACTAATAGTATTGCGTAATTATTTAGTAACACTATATTTCTTGAATCAGTTGTTTGACCGGTTTGACAAGATTTAACCAAAATTCAAAAAAACATAAATTAGAGCATATCTTTTTTTCCTTTTACAATTTTTTCATTTCAAAAATTGTCCTAAACCCTAAACCCGGGACTTAAAATGTCGGAAACTCTATGCTAAACAGTAAAAACTAAGGGTTTAAACCATAAAACCTAACCCTAAACTCTGAAATCTAAACCCTAGTACTAAACGCTAAAAACGTCTAAAACGCCCAAAAACTCTATTTTCCCTTTGGAATTTTATGATTTTAAAAAATTGTCGAAACGGAAAACATGGTTCAAGAAACAGTATGGGTTGCTAATAGGGATCAGCCCATCACCAACCCCAGCATCAACCAAACACGGTTCAAGATATCAAGTGATGGCAATCTTGTCATCGTAAACCTTGCCGCCAACAATGAATCCATTGTTTGGTCCTCTCACATTGTAAATAATAGGACACACATCAACACAAACAACACTAGTGTCGCTGTTCTCTTGAACAGTGGAAACCTTGCCTTCAAAGAGAGCCCGTCATCTGACCTACCGGTCTGGCAGAGCTTCGACTACCCAACAGATGTTATACTTCCTGGTGCAAAGTTTGGTCGGGACAAGGTCACTGGTTTCAGTCACCAGGCCATCTCAAAGAAGAGCCTGATTGATCCGGGTCTTGGCTCATACTATTATGAACTAGAACAAACCAAGGGGCTCGTCCTCAAGCGCCACAACCCCTCGGTAGAATATTGGCTTTATGCATCCTCCACAAAATCATCGTTGAATCTTGTACCAATGCTCAAGGCAGTGTTAGATATGGATCCTCGCACCAAAGGTTTGATAAATGCAACATATGTTGATAACAACCAAGAGGAGTACTACATGTACATATCGCTTGATGAGTCGTCTTCCTTTTTTATCTTACTGGATATCTCTGGTCAGATAAAGCTTAATCTTTGGTCACAAGCTAAACAATCTTGGCAAACCATATATGCCATACCCGATGATCCCTGCATTCCTCCTGCTACTTGTGGACCTTACACGGTCTGCAATGGCAATGCACATCCATCATGTGACTGTATGAAGAGCTTCTCTCAGAAGTCACCGCAGGATTGGGAATTTGAGGACAGAACAGAAGGATGCATCAGAAATAGACCATTGCATTGCACTAGTGACAGAAACATCACAAGTTCAACGGACATGTTCCATCCCATTTCTCAAGTTACATTGCCCTACAACCCGCAGAGCATAGTCGTTGCTTCTACTCAGAGCAAATGTGAAGAAGCTTGTCTCAGTTCCTGCTCCTGCACTGCTTATTCCTATAACAATAGCAGATGCTATGTCTGGAATGGGGAATTGCTTAGTGTAAATCTTAACAACGGCATTACTATCACTTCTAAAGATGTTTTTTATCTCTGTCTTTCTGCCAAAGATTTCTTGCCAAGTTTGAGAAAAAACAAAAGAAAACCAAACGTTGGAGTTGTTATTGCCACAAGCATTACTGGGTTTGGGTTACTCATTCTCCTGTTCTTGTTACTGAATTGGAGGAACAAATTCATGTGGTGTGGTTTGCTGCCATTATACTATGTCAATCAAGGTAGTGTTGGCGGGATTATAGCCTTCAAATATACTGATTTAGTTCGTGCTACTAAAAACTTCTATGAAAAGTTAGGTGTTGGAAGTTTTGGTTCTGTATACAAGGGAGTGTTAAGTGACTCGAAGACTATTCTAGCAGTGAAAAGGCTTGATGGTGCCCATCAAGGAGAGAAGCAATTCAGGGCTGAGGTGAGCTCAGTTGGACTTATCCAACACATAAACCTAGTCAAATTGATAGGTTTTTGCTCCAAAGGTGATCACAGATTACTTGTGTATGAGCACATGTTAAATGGGTCTCTTGATGGTCATCTATTTAAGAAGAGCAATGCAAATGTTGTGGTCCTGAATTGGAACATCAGATGTCAGATAGCCCTAGGAGTTGCTAGAGGATTGTGCTACCTGCATCAGGGTTGTCGTGAGTGCATCATACACTGCGATATTAAGCCAGAGAACATACTTCTGGATGAATCATTTTGTCAAGATCCCGATTCCAAGTCACATCGATCTAGCCGGTAACACCTCATATCACTTTGCGGCCTCACGCACGGTATCCCACGGGTGTCGCCTTACCATGGCCCGGGACCGTTTCCGCCTTTTGGCTCACGTATATGATAGTGTCGCTAGCATCCATATGACAGAGAACCCGGGCCGACATGGCTAGTCGTGAACCCAAAGCGGCGCTAACCTATGGGGACAAGCATACATGATTCACATCGAGCGTGTCGGTCAACAGCGTGTGAATCCGGGATGTAGCACTGGGCTAGCAGGACTCCGGGAACCCGAGCTGTAGCAGGCTAGGCAGGACTCCGGATGTCACCGCGTGACATTTCCCCGAAGGGACAGACACATGAACGAAGTGAAACACATGCCGGCCAGTCAAGTGTCCTGAGCAGTAGTGTTGGGCTAACAGGACTCCGGTGAACCGGGCTGTAGCGGACTACTATGGCTCATGGAAGCACTAGACTACATTTCCCCATAAGATAGGCTGCCAAGGATAAACAACTAGATTGTCGGATCCCACATATACCAAGCATTTCAATCATACACACAATATGCTCGATATGTGTAAATACAACATGGCATCACAACATAACTCTACGACTCAAGTATTTATTCACTAGGCTCCGAGGAGCGTGATATTACAAACATGGGTCTCATGACCCAACAATCACAGCATACAAGTCAAAACACAAGCGGAAGCTTAACATGTCTGGGTACAGACATCTACAAATGAAAAAGGCTAAGAAGCCTGACTATCTACCAGATCCTGCCGAGGGCACAAGATCGTAGCTGAGGTATCAAGCTAAACGTCGAAGTCCACGCGGATCTACTAGCGAGACTGAAATATCTCTACAAAACATAAATTAAGCAAACGTGAGTACAAAGGTACTCAGCAAGACTTACATCAGAACTAAACTACATATGCATCGGTATCAACAAGGGGGGGGGGTGGTGGAGTTTAACTGTAGCAAGCCAGCTTTGACTCAGTGGCTAACCTGAACTACGATTGCAAGCAACTCTTTTGAGGTGGCGCACACGAGTCCACATATTCACCATTCAATACACCACTATGGATCCACTCCCGTCCCCCTACGAGAAGGCCATCCATAGCACTCACACTTATCTTGCGAGTTTTAGAGTATCCACTTTCACTTGTCTATGAACTGTTATAGGCAACCCAAAAGTCCATTACCGCGGACACGGCTATTTGAATAGATGATGTTAACCCTGCAGGGGTGTACTTCTTCACACACGCTCTCACCACTTACCGCCGTTTACACGACATGTACTCGGCAACCTTCAAGCGGAAGCCCAACGAGGGTGTCGGCCACGGCCTACCTAAACACTCAAGTCTCTAGTCCAGGTTTATCGCCTATCCAGTTTCCATCCGCAGGGAGTCCGGCCGAGGTTTCCACATACGGCCCCGAACGATGTGAACAGGGTTCCCGAGACACCAAACGGGCGCCCGGTACACCGTGCCACGGTGTATCTACCGCATCATAGCCCACCCCTAGGGTCAGCGCTACGCACGGCCCCAACACATATCCTATAAACACCAGAAACTAGTTGCAACTCCTGGACAGAGGACAAGGGTGATCAAGAAGCCGAGAGGGTCCATTGGTTTCGGGCCCAATGCGTGGTAGTAACTGTTTCATGGATCATAAACACAGAACTCAGTTCCTAAGGACGGCTTTAATGAGACAACCCACCATGTACTCCTACATGTCCTCTCACCGCTACCTTTACCAAATCGTGTTCACACACTTAGCTCACACACAGTAGGACATGTTCACACATCTCCGATTCATCCCCGATGAATCAGAACTGACTCAACTCTAAGCAGTAGCAGGCATGACAAACAAGCATGAATGAGTAGGCACATCAGGGCTCAAACAACTCCTACTCATGCTAGTGGGTTTCATCTATTTACTGTGGCAATGACAGGTCATGCAGAGGATAAGGGGTTCAACTACCGCAACAAGTAACAGATGATCATTGTTGTCCTAATGCAGTAAAAGAGAGAAGGAGCGAGAGAGTGGGCTTGTATCAGAATGAACAAGGGGGTTGTGCTTGCCTGGCACTTCTGAAGATAGTATAGTTCTTCATCGGTGTCATCGATCTCATCGTTGAAACCACGTCTATCGAGAGGGGACAAATACCGGCAGCAGAGAAAGAATCACAATCAATGCAATGCACAATATGATGCATGATCATGTCATGGCAATATGCTGTTGTTTGAGCTAATGCAACTAGCGACCATATTAAATGAAGTTGGTTTGAACCCTAGGTTCAAATTCAAATTCAAACTATGAATTCAAATAGTGCATTATCATGTTTTGGACTAAACAGTGAGGTTAAGTTGTTCAAACATGCATGAAAATGCCATAAACAGATTCCTTGAATTTTTCTGATAATTTTTCATATATAATTTATTTCATTTAGAGTTACGGTTGATTTTCTATGATTTTTAGAAGTTTTGGGCATTTTATGGAATTTTTTGAATTATTTAGAATTAACTAATTCCAGAAAATGAATTATTGCGTCAGCATTACGTCACCGTGACATCAGCAGGTCAAAGGCGTCAGCCCAGGTCAAACCTGACGGCTGGGACCCACACGTCAGTGTCTCAGGCTGGTTTGGGTGGATGACAAGTGGGACCGGCCAACGTTGACTTGACCAAAGTCAAAGCTGACACATGCGGTCCATAGGGTTAGCACTAATCTAAATAGGAAACTAAACCCGGGGTTAATTAGGTGTGGGGTCCATTCGTCAGTGAGCTAGGGGTTAGTTTAGTGGCGTCATTAGCCACTAATGACGGTGCCACGTCGGCACGGCCGGAGTTAAGTCACCAGCGACCAAAACCATGGCGGTAACTCGCTGGAGTTGCTCGGGTTTCGTGTACAGGCCGCGGCTTGAGCCGCGGTTGGGCTCTACGGGTAGCTGGCGTTGCAGCGCGTTGCCTGGTGGCAGTAGCCGGGCCTGGGGTGGCCGGAGTCGACGGCCACGAGCTCAAAGGCGGTGGCCGGAGTTCGGGGTTGGTGCGGGCTCAGTGTTAGGGTGCTCGGGAGGAGGAGCTGGTGGGAGCTGCGTGCTCCTGGGAAGGCACCGAACGCATTGACGCGATCAGGCACGAGCTATGGTGGCTAAAACAACGTCGGCACCATGGACGGCGGCGATGAGCTCTCGGCTCCGGCGGAATCGAGCCAGCGGAGAGAAACGGAGAGGGGGCGAGCATAGGGAAGGTGCAGGAGCTCACAAGGGGTCGGGAGAGAAACTCAGCGGGCTCGGGGAAGCTTCTGCGACGGCGAATTGACGGCGGCGATCTCGGTTGGCCGTGGTTGGAGATGACGTTGAGGGCGTCGCTTCTGGGCTCTCCTGGTGGCGTGAGTCGGTGAGGAGGTTGGCGACGAGGTGCAGGAGCTCGGGAACAGCTCGGGGCATCACCGGGACGGCGGCGATCGCGGCAAATTGCGTCGGCGACGACGAGCTCCGCTCGGGTGTGCTCGGGAGAGGGAGCAGAGAGCGAGGGAGAGAGTGAGAGCGTCAAGGGGGGTCCAGGGGGGTAGCGTGGCGTCGCAGAGGGAGTCCAGGGCGATGAGGGGCAGCCAGGCAGGTAGCTTCCGGCGTGGCACGCCGCGGCGCCGTGGCTGTCTTCTCCTCTGCCTTCTGGCAGGAGGAAGAAGACGCCCCTGCCCTCGGTGGGCTGGCCAGCTGGCTGGGCCGCCAGCTGGGCCGACTAGGTGGGCTGCACAGTGAGGCCAGGTGAGGTTCTCTCTCTCCATTTCTATTTTATTTCTCTTTTCTATTTTGTTATTTTGTTCTGGGCTTTATTAAAAATATTTAGGCACACTCAAAAATCTCCAAACTGCTCATGGCCACTGTTTGGAATATATCCAACATGGAACATTTTAGTTTAGGATTATTTGAACATTTTAATTATTTTATAGTATTTAAATGCCCAAATTCAAATACTATATGATTTAGTTCAAAAATCCAGAATGGCCTAGGAATATGTGCATGGCTTTTGGCAGAGGTTTTCACCTTTAACAAAAATCATGAACTTTTCTAAAGGGCAATTGGGATAATTGAAAATATTTTTTTATTGAACCTAGTTGAATTCATTTGGTGCTAGGGTTTAGGCAATCGCCATTTCAGGTTTAACTGAAATTTAAACATGATGCAACACCAGATGCTAGCACTAGGCATTAATAGAACTAGGGATGTGACAACTCACCCCCACTTGACAAGAATCTCGGCCCGAGATTCAAGACGTGAGGTAAGAAGGAAGGGGGGGTCACAAAACTATCGCAGTCTTCTCCATCCAACTGCCCTTCCCGAGGATGTTGATTCATTTCGTCATCTTGATCTTGACGTCTTTGCTTTCGGGATCTTCATCCAGCATGATGACGGCAGAAAGAAATTCTACAGAAATCGATCTCCTCGGAGATCGAGCACTCAAGATCAACTCATGGAGTGAGATATAAAACATCTCTTGAGCTGAGACACGAAAAACACATCAGGGGTGATGGAAAGAAGCGGATGATAAGGTTCAAATTTGGTAGGCAACAATTCCACGCTTAAGTAGGATGATGCATGGTTTCAAAGTAGCAAGGAGATAATTGCCATGATACCATAACGAAACATCTTAAGGAAAGTGACTCGCAGAAATATTCCCTTAAGGGGCAAAAAGAATTACTTTTGATTCAGAGATCATTGAAACTCTTCATACCAGCTTAAGGCAATTTACAATTGATCGTTTGAGGTAGCTTGAAGAGATGGCATACTTGGACTAGTATGGATGATGTGGACTACCTTGTTGAAGACAACGCAATGGATGATTTTTGCTTATCATCGGAGATGGATGGAACTCGTGGTATGTCCACTTTGAAGATGATCCTGAACAACAACTACTGAGGTGCAAGCTGGGAACAAAATGCAAATGTTGGGAATGATTCTGGTAACTGGGGAGAAGGTTCACCGGCAAAGGTGATTCCACCAATTGGATGGCTATCGTACAACTGAGAGAACGGAGGCACATTCCAGTTAACGACAACATCAGAACCTAGTGCCTGAGCGTGCTCTCAAGAACTTGAGCATTTCCATACTCATAAGGGTCTTACCAACATCCGTGCCGAGGATCCTGGGAAGACATCTTACTACCATGATGAATGGTGATGGATAATGCAGATGCAAAGGAAGATAACACTTTCTCAGATTTCACCTTAGCGAGGCCAAGGAAACAAAATCTGGATGATCGACCGACAGACATATAGCACTCCGCTTCTAATGTTCTCCTTGATGTGCTAGTGTATCCCAATCATAGATATGTTTTGATATATAGAACATCAAGTAAAAGATCGGACTTCGGAAGCACAAGAATCCGTAAAATTTAACTACGGAGGTAAATCCTACGAAATCCTCACGCGAAGGTGGCCAACTTTCTTCAACCGAGATACTTCAATAATAGGTCTTCCGGCTGGGTGTGTTGGCCACGACATCCACTTTACCAATTATCGAGAGACCAATATTATAGTTCTTGGAAAATGCTCCAACCATAATATCTGCCTGAGATTCAGATCTGGTTGGTGTCAGGATATTCCAGACTCATCGAGTCTAGAAAGGAAAATGAAGGTTTGCAACACAATTTGACGAGATGACGCTGCGAGATTCTCGGGGAATGAACTACGATAGCAAGCTCCAAAACCTGAGCTGGCTATGCTACACACATGTGAACATGCGGTCCTAGACAAGCATGACCACCTAGTAGTCTTATAATAAACACTACCGAGTTCAGGTTGGGAACCATCATTCAGGATAATGATGTCCTAACATAAGTCATGACTAGTTGTTATGAAGGAACTCCTTCTCCTTGAACAAATCAATCAGTGGCTTGGTGTGCTAGGAACACATATGGAGTGGAGGTAATTAATCTACCAAACCATAGAATACTTCGCACATATGCATGACTGATTTGGGATGATTCCAAGGAAAACAAAACAAACCTTTCTCAAATTCATGGCGGCAACTTACATCGAGTGCACATGAATTAGAGGAAGTCACTTCTTTCATCCAAACATATGCCTCATGAACGGGGCATGAAGAAAATGCTCACACAGGTTCCCAGCACTAGCTCAATGTTCAACATGAATCATGGAGGAGACAAGATGCTGTTGATGGGCTCAACAACAACTCATTGGAATTTCCATATCACTGGACTTCCACCATCATGTGAACACGAGGATAGTATTGGTCAGACCAAAAGAGGTAATGGTGTATGCTCGAGGGATCAACCACGGGTAAGACAACATTACGAACATCGTTGGTTCTGATTTGACTTGACGATAGCCCATACTCAAGTCAAAGTTTTGACAAGGCGATAGATCCAACAACTGATCACGAGGACCAATTGATGGAGATATCATCTTTCTTCAACACACACACACACACACAGAAGATATCCCTTAACATGAACTAAGTCAGACAAGCTTTTATCTTCCAATTCTCCAAGTTGTTGTCTAGCTCAACCATCTAGCTCAGGGATATCCAACACAGATTCTTGGAGAAGGGGTGGTGTATAAGAAACCAACTTGATCACGAACTCAACATAGCGGTTAGGTGACAGCCAAGTAATACTTCCGAGAAGATCTTCAGAAAATCACGAACCACCGATATGTTACTAAGCTCGAGAACAATCTTGCTTTTCAGGGCAAGATGGTATGATCAAAAGAGTGAGGAATTGAATAATCCTAACTCATTGATCGAAGAGTGCACCGGAAATAAGGACTTGGTAGCACAATCTATCTTAGAATGATGAGTCAAAACCCAACACGGTAAGAATGAGAATATTGTCCATTTACTACCAAGTAATGGGGTTGCTAGCAGTATTGATTTCACACATCACGATTCACTTGTCAGCATTCCGATTACAATAACACGGGAACCGAGGAAGTAACAATGATGGCAAGAAGTATTACTGCGTCAAGAATTCATAAGAGGTGGTGCAATTCTCATGACACTCTTGACATAAAGATGGCAACACTCCAAGGTAGAGCAGAGCAGAAGCTGGATTGGCATTTTGATCTGCGGAATACAATTGCTTTGACCCAATCCTAGATATGGATGAGGTACTGGAGTTTGTTTCTCCTAGTCATTCTAAAATAGAACGGATCGACGGACCACAAGAATAATAGGCACCGATGAACGAATGCTCACATACTCTTGTCTATCAGTTGATAGATGAGGGTCGGAATATAATGGAAGGGGGACAACTCAAAGGAACATATAACTTTCTGAGTTGTGGATGCATGGATTAGTATGTCGAACGAGTTCAACATATTTCTTCCGGATAACCCATGCAGAAAGGTAGGGTTGGCAGAGTCACAACATAGAATGGAGAACTCATCAGGAGCACTCTGTCGTGACCTTTTGGTTAAAAAAAAACTCCTGCCAAGAATGGTTCATGATAATTGGAAGAAGGATGTACCACGAACCTCGAGGACTATCGCAAAGGTTACTAATATCCTAAAGGAACTAGCAACACTATCAACAAGAGGTAAAGTAGAGTGAATCTCGGGTTCAAGAACCCATGAGTAGAATACCTACTACTAAATGGCATCACGGGATGCTTTCGAGAATAATGGCCAGAATCACACACTGGGGATAAAAACATGGCTAGATCACTAGGTGACTCTCTAAGACACCTAGGGTCATAATAATAGCTCCAACATATATGTTGGGGTAATAGAGTACCTCAACTCACCGATTAGTGTGATTAATCTAGCCCAATTGGACATCACGAACAGGAGGAAGGGGTTTGCAAATGCATCAGACTACTTGGAAACCTGGGATGGCTCGGACAGCATAACGGCTGTAAATGCTCAAAAAGATTTGAGACATCCTGCAAAATGGTGGCATAACCACTCAACATCATAACATTAAGGTTCCGAGACCAATTATGAACACACGGAAGTACTGGAAACAGAACTGCGGCGTGAATCCATCAATCCTGTAAGTCAACGGGTTAGCAACACGTCATCCTGATAGATAGAGGAGAAAGCCTAGTTTCTTAACCCTGAAGAAAAGAAGAGGGTGACTCAGATCAGAGGGCATGAGATATAAGGAGTAAAAAGAGCCTTACGTTCCCTTCCACAATCAATCCCCTTACATAACTAAAGCATTTCTAGACTCGACTTCGACCAGTTTGGCTTGGTAATCCTACAGGCAGTCAGGCTCTGATACCAACGCTGTCAGGACCCCGATTCCAAGTCACATCGATCTAGCCGGTAACACCTCATATCACTTTGTGGCCTCACGCACGGTATCCCACGGGTGTCGCCTTACCATGGCCCGGGACCGTTTGCGCCTTTTGGCTCACGTATATGATAGTGTCGCTAGCATCCATATGACAGAGAACCCGGGCCGACATGGCTAGTCGTGAACCCAAAGCGGCGCTAACCTATGGGGACAGGCATACATGATTCACATTGAGCGTGTCGGTCAGCAGCGTGTGAATCCGGGCTGTAGCACTGGGCTAGCAAGACTCCGGGAACCCGGGCTGTAGCAGGCTAGGCAGGACTCCGGATGTCACCACGTGACATTTCCCCGAAGGGACAGACACATGAACGAAGTGAAACACATGCCGGCCAGTCAAGTGTCCTGAGCAGTAGTGCTGGGCTAACAGGACTCCGGTGAACCGGGCTGTAGCGGACTACTATGGCTCATGGAAGCACTAGATTACATTTCCCCATAAGAGAGGCTGACAAGGATAAACAACTAGATTGTCGGATCCCACACATACCAAGCATTTCAATCATACACACAATATGCTCGATATGTGTAAATACAACATGGCATCACAACATAACTCTACGACTCAAGTATTTATTCACTAGGCTCCGAGGAGCATGATATTACAAACATGGGTCTCATGACCCAACAATCACAGCATACTAGTCAAAACACAAGCGGAAGCTTAACATGTCTGGGTACAGACATCTACAAATGAAAAAGGCTAAGAAGCCTGACTATCTACCAGATCCCGCCGAGGGCACAAGATCGTAGCTGAGGTATCAAGCTAAATGTCAAAGTCCACGCGGATATACTAGCGAGACTGAAATTTCTCTGCAAAACATAAATTAAGCAAACGTGAGTACAAAGGTACTCAGCAAGACTTACATCAGAACTAAACTACATATGCATCGGTATCAACAAGGGGGGGGGGGTGGTGGAGTTTAACTGCAGCAAGCCAGCTTTGACTCAGTGGCTAACCTGAACTACGATTGCAATCAACTCTTTTGAGGTGGCGCACACGAGTCCACATATTCACCATTCAATACACCACTATGGATCCGCTCCCGCCCCCCTACGAGAAGGCCATCCATAGCACTCACACTTATCTTGCGAGTTTTAGAGTATCCACTTTCACTTTTCTATGAACTGTTATAGGCAACCCAGAAGTCCATTACCGCGGACACGGCTATTCGAATAGATGATGTTAACCCTGCAGGGGTGTACTTCTTCACACATGCTCTCACCACTTACCGCCGTTTACACGACATGTACTCGGCAACCTTCAAGCGGAAGCCCAACGAGGGTGTCGGCCATGGCCTACCTAAACACTCAAGTCTGTAGTCCAGGTTTATCGCCTATCCAGGTTCCATCCGCAGGGAGTCCGGCCGAGGTTTCCACATACAGCCCTGAACGATGTGAACAGGGTTCCCGAGACACCAAAGGGCGCCTGGTACACCGTGCCACGGTGTATCTACCGCATCATAGCCCACCCCTAGGGTCAGCGCTACGCACGGCCGCCAACACATATCCTATAAACACCAGAAACTAGTTGCAACTCCTGGACAGAGGACAAGGGTGATCAAGAAGCCGAGAGGGTCCATTGGTTTCGGGCCCAATGCGTGGTAGTAACTGTTTCATGGATCACAAACACAGAACTCAGTTCCTAAGGACGGCTTCAATGAGACAACCCACCATGTACTCCTACATGGCCTCTCACCGCTACCTTTACCAAATCGTGTTCACACACTTAGCTCACACACAGTAGGACATGTTCACACATCTCTGATTCATCCCTGATGAATCAGAACTGACTCAACTCTAAGCAGTAGCAGGCATGACAAACAAGCATGAATGAGTAGGCACATCAGGGCTCAAATAACTCCTACTCATGCTAGTGGGTTTCATCTATTTACTGTGGCAATGACAGGTCATGCAGAGGATAAGGGTTCAACTACCGCAACAAGTAACAGATGATCGTTGTTGTCCTAATGCAGTAAAAGAGAGCAGGAGCGAGAGAGTGGGCTTGTATCAGAATGAACAAGGGGGTTGTGCTTGCCTGGCACTTCTGAAGATAGTATAGTTCTTCAACGCTGTCATCGATCTCATCATTGAAACCACGTCTATCGAGAGGGGACAAATACCGGCAGCAGAGAAAGAATCACAATCAATGCAATGCACAATATGATGCATGATCATGTCATGGCAATATGCTGTTGTTTGAGCTAATGCAACTAGCGACCATATTAAATGAAGTTGGTTTGAACCCTAGGTTCAAATTCAAATTCAAACTATGAATTCAAATAGTGCATTATCATGTTTTGGACTAAACAGTGAGGTTAAGTTGTTCAAACATGCATGAAAATTCCATAAACAGATTCCTTGAATTTTCTGATAATTTTTCATATATAATTTATTTCATTTGGAGTTACGGTTGATTTTCTATGATTTTTAGAAGTTTTGGGCATTTTCTGGAATTTTCTGAATTATTTAGAACTAACTAATTCCAGAAAATGAATTATTGCGTCAGCATTACGTCACCGTGACATCAGTAGGTCAAAGGCGTCAGCCCAGGTCAAACCTGACGGCTGGGACCCACACGTCAGTGTCTCAGGCTGGTTTGGGTGGATGACAAGTGGGACCAGCCAACGTTGACTTGACCAAAGTCAAAGCTGACACGTGGGGTCCATAGGGTTAGCACTAATCTAAACAGGAAACTAAACCCGGGGTTAATTAGGTGTGGGGTCCATTCGTCAGTGAGCTAGGGGTTAGTTTAGTGGCGTCATTAGCCACTAATGATGGTGCCACATCGGCACGGCCGGAGTTAAGTCGCTGGCGACCAAAACCATGGCGGCAACTCGCCGGAGTTGCTCGGGTTTCGTGTATAAGCCGCGGCTTGAGCCGTGGTTGGGCTCTACGGGTAGCTGGCGTTGCAGCGCGTCGCCTGGTGGCAGTAGCCGGGCCTGGGGTGGCCGGAGTCGACGGCCACGAGCTCAAAGGCGGTGGCCGGAGTTCGGGGTTGGTGTGGGCTCGGCGTTAGGGTGCTCGGGAGGAGGAGCTGGTGGGAGCTGCGTGCTCCTGGGAAGGCACCGAACGCGTTGACGCGATCAGGCACGAGCTATGGTGGCTAAAACGACGGCGGCACCATGGACGGCGGCGATGAGCTCTCGACTCCGGCGGAATCGAGCTAGCGGAGAGAAACGGAGAGGGGGCGAGCATAGGGAAGGTGCAGGAGCTCACAAGGGGTCGGGAGAGAAACTCAGCGGGCTCGGGGAAGCTTCTGCGACGGCGAATTGACGGCGGCGATCTCGGTTGGCCGTGGATGGAGATGACGTTGAGGGCGTCGCTTCTGGGCTCATCTGGTGGCGTGAGTTGGTGAGGAGGTTGGCGACGAGGTGCAGGAGCTCGGGAACAGCTCGGGGCATCGCCGGGACGGCGGTGATCGCGGCAAATTGCGTTGGCGACGACGAGCTCCGCTCGGGTGTGCTCGGGAGAGGGAGCAGAGAGCGAGGGAGAGAGCGAGAGCGTCAAGGTTGGTCCAGGGGGGTAGCGTGGCGTCGCAGAGGGAGTCCAGGGCAACGAGGGGGCGGCCAGGCAGGTAGCTGCCGGCGTGGCACGCCGCGGCGCCGTGGCTGTCTTCTCCTGTGCCTTCTGGCAGGAGGAAGAAGACGCCCCTGCCCTTGGTGGGCTGGCCAGCTGGCTGGGCCGCCAGCTGGCTGGGCCGCCAGCTGGGCCGACTAGGTGGGCTGCACAGTGAGGCCAGGTGAGGTTCTCTCTCTCTATTTCTATTTTATTTCTCTTTTCTATTTTGATATTTTGTTCTGGGCTTTATTAAAAATATTTAGGCACAGTCAAAAATCTCCAAACTGCTCATGGCCACTGTTTGGAATATATCCAACATGGAACATTTCAGTTTAGGATTATTTGAACATTTTAATTATTTTATAGTATTTAAATGCCCAAATTCAAATACTATATGATTTAGTTCAAAAATCCAGAATGACCTAGGAATATGTGCATGGCTTTTGGCAGAGGTTTTCACCTTTAACAAAAATCATGAACTTTTCTAAAGGGCAATTGAGATCATTGAAAATATTTTTTCATTGAACCTAGTTGAATTCATTTGGTGCTAGGGTTTAGGCAATCCCCATTTCGGGTTTAACTGAAATTTAAACATGATGCAACACCAGATGCTAGCACTAGGCATTAATAGAACTAGGGATGTGACAACTCACCCCCACTAGACAAGAATCTCGGCCCGAGATTCAAGACGTGAGGTAAGAACGAAGGGGGGGGTCACAAAACTATCGCAGTATTCTCGATCCAACTGCCCTTCCCGAGGATGTTGATTCATTTCGTCATCTTGATCTTGACGTCTTTGCTTTCGGGATCTTCATCCAGCATGATGACGGCAGAAAGAAATTCTATAGAAATCGATCTCCTCGGAGATCGAGCACTCAAGATCAACTCATGGAGTGAGATATAAAACATCTCTTGAGCTCAGACACGAAAAACACAACAGGGGTGATGGAAAGAAGCGGATGATAAGGTTCAAATTTGGTAGGCAACAATTCCACGCTTAAGTAGGATGATGCATGGTTTCAAAGTAGCTAGGAGATAATTTCCATGATACCATAACGAAACATCTTAAGGAAAGTGACTCACAGAAATATTCCCTTAAGTGGCAAAAAGAATTACTTTTGATTCAGAGATCATTGAAACTCTTCATACCAGCTTAAGGCAATTTACAATTGATCGTTTGAGGTAGCTTGAAGAGATGGCATACTTGGACTAGGATGGATGATGTGGACTACCTTGTTGAAGACAACGCAATGGATGATTTTTGCTTATCATCGGAGATGGATGGAACTCGTGGTATGTCCACTTTGAAGATGATCCTGAACAACAACTACTGAGGTGCAAGCTGGGAACAAAATGCAAATGTTGGGAATGATTCTGGTAACTGGGGAGAAGGTTCACCGGCAAAGGTGATTCCACCAATTGGATGGCTATCGAACAACTGAGAGAACGGAGGCACATTCCAGTTAACGACAACATCAGAACCTAGTGCCTGAGCGTGCTCTCAAGAACTTGAGCATTTCCATACTCATCAAGGTCTTACCAACATCCGTGCCGAGGATCCTGGGAAGACATCTTACTACCATGATGAATGGTGATGGATAATGCAGACGCAAAGGAAGATAACACTTTCTCAGATTTCACCTTAGCGAGGCCAAGGAAACAACATCTGGATGATCGACCGAGAGACATATAGCACTCCGCTTCTAATGTTCTCCTTGATGTGCTAGTGTATCCCAATCATAGATATGGTTTGATATATAGAACATCAAGTAAAAGATCGGACTTCGGAAGCACAAGAATCCGTAAAAATTAACTACGGAGGTAAATCCTACGAAATCCTCACTGGAAGGTGGCCAACTTTCTTCAACCGAGATACTTCAATAATAGGTCATCCGGCTGGGTGTGTTGGCCACGACATCCACTTTACCAATTATTGAGAGACCAATATTATAGTTCTTGGAAAATGCTCCAACCATCATATCTGCCTGAGATTCAGATCTGGTTGGTGTCAGGATATTCCAGACTCATCGAGTCTAGAAAGGAAAATGAAGGTTTGCAACACAATTTGACGAGATGACGTTGCGAGATTCTCGGGGAATGAACTACGATAGCAAGCTCCAAAACATGAGCTGGCTATGCTACACACATGTGAACATGCGGTCCTAGACAAGCATGACCACCCAGTAGTCTTATAATAAACACTACCGAGTTCAGGTTGGGAACCATCATTCAGGATAATGAAGTCCTAACATAAGTCATGACTAGTTGTTATGAAGGAACTCCTTCTCCTTGAACAAATCAATCAGTGGCTTGGTGTGCTAGGAACACATATGGA
This sequence comes from Triticum urartu, assembly GCF_056163025.1. Taxonomy (NCBI): domain Eukaryota; kingdom Viridiplantae; phylum Streptophyta; class Magnoliopsida; order Poales; family Poaceae; genus Triticum; species Triticum urartu. The sequence goes on from NC_141873.1 coordinate 13,138,979, forward strand.
GTGGAGGTAATTAATCTACCAAACCATAGAATACTTCGCACATATGCATGACTGATTTGGGATGATTCCAAGGAAAACAAAACAAACCTTTCTCAAATTCATGGCGGCAACTTACATCGAGTGCACATGAATTAGAGGAAGTCACTTCTTTCATCCAAACATATGCCTCATGAACGGGGCATGAAGAAAATGCTCACACAGGTTCCCAGCACTAGCTCAATGTTCAACATGAATCATGGAGGAGACAAGATGCTGTTGATGGGCTCAACAACAACTCATCGGAATTTCCATATCACTGGACTTCCACCATCATGTGAACACGAGGATAGTATTGGTCAGACCAAAAGAGGTAATGGTGTATGCTCGAGGGATCAACCACGGGTAAGACAACATTACGAACATCGTTGGTTCTGATTTGACTTGACGATAGCCCATACTCAAGTCAAAGTTTTGACAAGGCGATAGATCCAACAACTGATCACGAGGACCAATTGATGGAGATATCATCTTTCTTCAACACACACACACACACACAGAAGATATCCCTTAACATGAACTAAGTCAGACAAGCTTTTATCTTCCAATTCTCCAAGTTGTTGTCTAGCTCAACCATCTAGCTCAGGGATATCCAACACAGATTCTTGGAGAAGGGGTGGTGTATAAGAAACCAACTTGATCACGAACTCAACATAGCGGTTAGGTGACAGCCAAGTAATACTTCCGAGAAGATCTTCAGAAAATCACGAACCACCGATATGTTACTAAGCTCGAGAACAATCTTGCTTTTCAGGGCAAGATGGTATGATCAAAAGAGTGAGGAATTGAATAATCCTAACTCATTGATCGAAGAGTGCACCGGAAATAAGGACTTGGTAGCACAATCTATCTTAGAATGATGAGTCAAAACCCAACACGGTAAGAATGAGAATATTGTCCATTTACTACCAAGTAATGGGGTTGCTAGCAGTATTGATTTCACACATCACGATTCACTTGTCAGCATTCCGATTACAATAACACGGGAACCGAGGAAGTAACAATGATGGCAAGAAGTATTACTGCGTCAAGAATTCATAAGAGGTGGTGCAATTCTCATGACACTCTTGACATAAAGATGGCAACACTCCAAGGTAGAGCAGAGCAGAAGCTGGATTGGCATTTTGATCTGCGGAATACAATTGCTTTGACCCAATCCTAGATATGGATGAGGTACTGGAGTTTGTTTCTCCTAGTCATTCTAAAATAGAACGGCTCGACGAACCACAAGAATAATAGGCACCGATGAACGAATGCTCACATACTCTTGTCTATCAATTGATAGATGAGGGTCGGAATATAATGGAAGGGGGACAACTCAAAGGAACATATAACTTTCTGAGTTGTGGATGCATGGATTAGTATGTCGAACGAGTTCAACATATTTCTTCCGGATAACCCATGCAGAAAGGTAGGGTTGGCAGAGTCACAACATAGAATGGAGAACTCATCAGGAGCACTCTGTCGTGACCTTTTGGTTCAAAAAAAAAAACTCCTGCCAAGAATGGTTCATGATAATTGGAAGAAGGATGTACCACGAACCTCGAGGACTATCGCAAAGGTTACTAATATCCTAAAGGAACTAGCAACACTATCAAAAAGAGGTAAAGTAGAGTGAATCTCGGGTTCAAGAACCCATGAGTAGAATACCTACTACTAAATGGCATCACGGGATGCTTTCGAGAATAATGGCCAGAATCACACACTGGGGATAAAAACATGGCTAGATCACTAGGTGACTCTCTAAGACACCTAGGGTCATAATAATAGCTCCAACATATATGTTGGGGTAATAGAGTACCTCAACTCACCGATTAGTGTGATTAATCTGGCCCAATTGGACATCAGAAACGGGAGGAAGGGGTTTGCAAATGCATCAGACTACTTGGAAACCTGGGATGGCTCGGACAGCATAACGGCTGTAAATGCTCAAAAAGATTTGAGACATCCTGCAAAATTGTGACACTCCAAAGTTTTTATTTGGTTTTCAGCAAAAACTTTGTGGTTTTTGAAAAGAGGCCATTTAAAATTTTCCAGAAAACCTTCCTCTTAAAAAAATAAACTTCCTTTTCTTTGGCAAGGATTTTATTTTTCTTCAAACTATGGTGTTTGATCTTTTGAAACTTTCTTCTCTGATGGTTCCCTCTCAAAATTATTTTGGCAGTTTAATCTTTTTCTTTTAAAAAGAAACTCTATGAAAATTTGGGATTTTCATATCTTGTTAACCACCCATGACTTTGTATTTTGCCCACGTGGTAAAACCCCTCCAAAACCTCCCCTCCTCCTTGTAATCAACCTAAGTTCTCTGTCCCAACTAATCCAAGCAAGTTTTGGATTTTATTCTAATTATTTTTCCCCTCAAATCATTTCTGAAAATTATTTGGAGCCTGAGAGATTTTCAAAGCAAGTACCCTTTTTCTTTTGAGTTTTGACCTCAAACCAACTCTCCTGGATAGTCCTTTGTACCCACAACCCAGAACCATCTTGATCCACTCCTCCTCTTTTCAAAGTTTTCAAATTTCATTCTCTGCAAGTTTGGACCAGATTTGCCAAATTTGGTGAAATTCATATCTACACTTCTCCAAAAATTCCACCAAAATTCAGGCAGCCTACTGGAGCAATGAGTAGCCACTCCACCAAAAATCAGCTCAAGGAAAAATCCCCAGAGGCCAAATTCATTCTGTCGAACACTTGGCGTGCACTGTTGCTGTTCATATTCAGAAAATTCAGAGTTCAGTGTCGTTTTCGTTCGTCAGTTTCAATCACGCGTAGACAGTGCCCTTGGCACGTTCCTCGCCGCCTCTTCCTCCTGTCTGGAGCACCACACGCGCGCTTGGCGCCATCCTGGCGTCGGTGGCGCCCTGGCCCGCCTGCGCCGGCATGTCTTGCGGCGGCCGAACCCCCGTAGCAACCGACAGGAAGCAGAACGGCGGCTCAACGCCGTTCGGCGCCGCCCAACGCTCCCTGGCGCTCCGCGTGGCCTCATGCACGCCAGCACACCCCGTTGCACCGTCGCCGTGGCCCGGCAAGCACTGGGCACGCTCCCTGCCGCGGACGGGCCCGCGCCGCCCCGTTCCGTCGAGCTCGCCCAAAACACCCAAACCCTGGCTAGTTTAGCACCTAAACGGACCCAGTGGACCCCCACGACGGCGCTCGACCCCTAAACCTCCCCGACCAATGCCCTGCGCCGCCGTAAGCTTCGCCGGAGAACCCCGTTCTCGGCCACCGCCTCGGACCGCCTATAAAAGGGCTCTCGAACTCGCTCTCGAGCACACACTCCCTCTGCACCCCACAAACACCCCGCCAGGCCACTAGAGGAACCTTGAGGAGGTCTCCTCCCCCGACTCCGGCCGCCCCGTTCCGCCTCGGCCTCCACCTCGATTCGCTCCGGTGAGGCCGTCTCCGGCGCTCAAACCCCGTCAGCTACCCCCTCTAGCTACCAGAAGTCTAACCCCCTCCTCAATTTGATCTCCGCAGCTCTCTCCGACGAGTCCCACGACCACCCGAACCACCGTCCGCCGGAGCAAGGCTCGCCATCGACGTGGTACTCGCCGGCGACCACCACCACCACCAACCGACGCAGAAGGGCGCCCTGAACACGGAGGTACCCTCCGATCCCCCTGCCTCGCCGTGGATCGCCGCCGGCGACCAGCGCGGCTCTCGGGCGCCGACGAGCTTCGTCCCTCGTTTGAAAGTTTAAACCTGACGAGTGGGACCCGCCCGTCAGCCTCTCAGATCTTTTTAAACGAATCGTTTTCTGAAAACGCCTTCGGGCAAAATACGCTTTCTCCTCTGGGCTGGCGTATTCAAGACTGGAACGTTTTCTGTTTTTATAAGCTAGCCCTTGGAAACCTTCTGTTTCATTACAGATGAGTCCCTGGACAAAAACCTTTATAACTTTAAAGCAGAAAAGTATTTTTGATTGATTCTTTTTTCTGTCCTCTTTAAAATTTTGTCTAGTTTTTTATCAGATTTATTTGAAAAATATTTGGAATAATTTTTGTGCACCTCTTGGTATTTACGATAGCGAATATATTTTCTTTATACCGTAGATACCGAAGGAGGTGACGGAGCCGCGAACTTCACCGAGCTAGGCTCCGACTACTCCGAACCAGGCAAGCATGTTCGAACTTTTGATATGATGATTGTTTTGGCATGTTTGCATTAAGTAGTTTATGGCATGTTGATGAACATACCGACGAATGTCATGTTACCTGCAACGATGAGGCAAGTAAGTTTCGGAAATCCATGAGTGGATGGATGTGAGTATGCATGGCCATGTGTTGGCATGAGGATGGGTAAGATGGCAGTGTTGTAGCATGCCAGGCTTATGCCAGACTATGTGACTTCAATGTCAACTCGTATCATTCCAGTTCCTTCCATTCCTCCTTCCCTGTACTACCACATGTTTTCCGCAAGGAATATGGCTTAGTAAGTTGTAAACCGCTTTCCTGGTACACACCAAAAAGGAGAGGCCGTGATGATGGTTCCATGGCCCTGGATTAAAGCCAGTCATCCGGTCAGGGGGCATGGGTGTTTCCGGTTGGCCCTTAGAGCGCGCGTATATAAATTTGATCCCATGCTATTCGAGATTGTGATCTCCCCGTCTCAAAAGTTTTTCTTGGACGATGTCTAGGGTGATTCCTAGCATCGAGAGGTAGGATGGGTGTGTACTGGTTAGCTGTGTTTTCTTCCGAAAATCCGTAAATGGAACTAGTCCTTCGTGACTACGGAAATCCGTTGGCTGTGGGAAAAATTTTGTACAAGCTCTGCAGAGTCATATATTCCTTCGAATCATCTATTCCATGTCCAAGTTCGATATTAACTTATCCTGACCAAATGTCAGTTTTGATGACAGAGACTCCGGTGAATCGCATGAGTGCTAAGTCCGGTTAAATGATTATTCCTGTGGATGGACTAATCCGTTTATTTTCATGAATTGAATATTTATTATGAGCATTATTTCCTTGTGAATAAAAGCCCTTTCTGCGATGTCGCTCAGACGTCCGACTGTGGCATTGTTATTATTTACTTTCAATAAAAGCCCTTTCTGCGATGTCGCTCAGACGTCCGACTGTGGCATTGTTATTATTTACTTTCAATAAAAGCCCTTTCTGTGATGTCGCCCCGACGTCCGACTGTGGCATTTCTTTTAAAAGCCCTTTCTGTGATGTCGCCCCGACGTCCGACTATGGCATTTCTTTTAAAAGCCCTTTCTGTGATGTCGCCCCGACGTCCGACTGTGGCATTTCTTTTAAAAAAGCCCTTTCTGTGATGTCGTCCCGACGTCCGACTGTGGCATTTCTTTTAAAAAGCCCTTTCTGTGATGTCGCCCCGACGTCCGACTGTGGCATTTCTTTTAAAGCCCTTTATGTGGTGTCGCTAAGACGCCCAACTGTGGCGTCTTTTCCTTATATTTATTTGTTCACCTTTCGAGGCGTCGCTTCAGACACCCGATCGGTTTTTATTTATATTTTGTTGGGATTTCAGGCGGACTACCGCCGTTTCCCTTTTACTTACTTCGTTATGTTAATTTTTGAATGTACATTGGTGAATTAATCGTGACGCATTCATGCATGCATTTGTTATATCTTATGTCCGAACTGTCTTGCGAGTACTTTCAAAGTACTCACTGGCTTGTTGATTTGGCCAGATGCTGACGAAGGCGATCTCATGGATGAAGAGTTCGATAGCGAGTCCGACGCCTAGAGGAATCCCAGTCAGTCTCGTGCGACCCTGGATTTGGTCACTGTATTACATCCGCTTCCGCTACCCAATAAATTCATCGAGCCTCACCTCGACGCTCGATGAGACGACAGTTTTAGAGTCTTGTATCTCTCTCCCCGCTGTGTTTTTCCACCACCACCCTACCCTCGAGTCAGTAGTATGCCTCCACACCACTGTGTCATGTCCGCCATTATGTATAATTATTGGCGTGCTTGTAATAATTTGGTTGAGCAACCATAGCTCGACCCTGTAATATATTTTATGCTACAGGCTTATTGTATCAAGAATTGTCTACCAGTGAGGAGCATTTCTCTCATACTGGACTCAAAAGATTGGTTTCTCAATAAATATTTTTATTGGAAAACCGGTCGTGACAAAAATGGTGGCATAACCACTCAACATCATAACATCAAGGTTCCGAGACCAATTATGAACACACGGAAGTACTGGAAACAGAACTGCGGCGTGAATCCATCAATCCTTTAAGTCAACGGGTTAGCAACACGTCATCCTGATAGATAGAGGAGAAAGCCTAGTTTCTTAACCCCGTAGAAAAGAAGAGGGTGACTCAGATCAGAGGGCATGAGATATAAGGACTAAAAAGAGCCTTACGTTCCCTTCCACAATCAATCCCCTTACATAACTAAAGCATTTCTAGACTCGACTTCGACCAGTTTGGCTTGGTAATCCTACAGGCAGTCAGGCTCTGATACCAACGCTGTCAGGACCCCGATTCCAAGTCACATCGATCTAGCCCGTAACACCTCATATCACTTTCCGGCCTCACGCACGGTATCCCACGGGTGTCGCCTTACCATGGCCCGGGACCGTTTGCGCCTTTTGGCTCACGTATATGATAGTGTCGCTAGCATCCATATGACAGAGAACCCGGGCCGACATAGCTAGTCGTGAAACCAAAGCGGCGCTAACCTATGGGGACAGGCATACATGATTCACATCGAGCGTGTCGGTCAGCAGCGTGTGAATCCGGGTTGTAGCACTGGGCTAGCAGGACTCCGGGAACCCGGGCTGTAGCAGGCTAGGCAGGACTCTGGATGTCACCGCGTGACATTTCCCCGAAGGGATAGACACAGGAACGAGGTGAAACACATGCCGGCCAGTCAAGTGTCCTGAGCAGTAGTGCTGGGCTAACAGGACTCCAGTGAACCGGGCTGTAGCGGACTACTATGGCTCATGGAAGCACTAGACTACATTTCCCCATAAGAGTGGCTGACAAGGATAAACAACTAGATTGTCGGATCCCACAGATACCAAGCATTTCAATCATACACACAATATGCTCGATATGTGTAAATACAACATGGCATCACAACATAACTCTACGACTCAAGTATTTATTCACTAGGCTCCGAGGAGCGTGATATTACAAACATGGGTCTCATGACCCAACAATCACAGCATACAAGTCAAAACACAAGCGGAAGCTTAACATGTCTGGGTACAGACATCTACAAATGAAAAAGGCTAAGAAGCCTGACTATCTACCAGATCCTGATGAGGGCACAAGATCGTAGCTGATGTATCAAGCTAAATGCCGAAGTCCACGCAGATCTACTAGCAAGACTGAAATCTCTCTGCAAAACATAAATTAAGCAAACGTGAGTACAAAGGTACTCAGCAAGACTTACATCAGAACTAAACTACATATGCATCGGTATCAACAAGGGGGGGTGGTGGAGTTTAACTGCAGCAAGCCAGCTTTGACTCAGTGGCTAACCTGAACTACGATTGCAAGCAACTCTTTTGAGGTGGCGAACACGAGTCCACATATTCACCATTCAATACACCACTATGGATCCGCTCCCGTCCCCCTACGAGAAGGCCATCCATAGCACTCACACTTATCTTGCGAGTTTTAGAGTATCCACTTTCACTTGTCTATGAAATGTTATAGGCAACCCAGAAGTCCATTACCGCGGACACGGCTATTCGAATAGATGATGTTAACCCTGCAGGGGTGTACTTCTTCACACACGCTCTCACCACTTACCGTCGTTTACACGACATGTACTCGACAACCTTCAAGCGGAAGCCCAACGAGGGTGTCGGTCACGGCCTACCTAAACACTCAAGTCTCTAGTCTAGGTTTATCGCCTATCCAGGTTCCATCCGCAGGGAGTCCGGCCGAGGTTTCCACATACGGCCCCGAACGATGTGAACAGGGTTCCCGAGACACCAAACGGGCGCCCGGTACACCGTGCCACGGTGTATCTACCGCATCATAGCCCACCCCTAGGGTCAGCGCTACGCACGGCCGCTAACAGATATCCTATAAACACCAGAAACTAGTTGCAACTCCTGGACAGAGGACAAGGGTGATCAAGAAGCCGAGAGGGTCCATTGGTTTCGCGCCCAATGCATGGTAGTAACTGTTTCATGGATCACAAACACAGAACTCAGTTCCTAAGGACGGCTTCAATGAGACAACCCACCATGTACTCCTACATGGCCTCTCACCGCTACCTTTACCAAATCGTGTTCACACACTTAGCTCACACACAGTAGGACATGTTCACACATCTCCGATTCATCCCCGATGAATCAGAACTGACTCAACTCTAAGCAGTAGCAGGCACTACAAGGATTCCGGTCTATTGCAACAAAAATTATTGCTACAACTATCTTGTGTTGCAATAAAATGCTATATTTCCACAAAAGTCCAGTCCGTGGTAATAGGATCTACATATTGCCACAATTTTGTTTCATCGCGTTAAGTACTCGTTTTGTTGCAATAGAAGCCATGTATTGCCACAAGCTGCATCGTCGTTGTAATATGGTAGTGATATTGCGACATCCTTGTCCCGTTGCGTGAATTGGTCATCTTGTTGCAATAAAGGCTAGGTATTGCAACAAAGTACATAGGTACTATTGCAACACCTGTGACATGTGGCGCTAGTCAGAGATTCTATTGCAACAAAGCATGTATTGGTTGTAATAGGGTGACTTTTTGCCTCACCTTCGTTGCGTTGCAATAACTGTTACATATTGCGACAAATTGAGCATCCATGGTAATACGTACAACATAATGCAACAATCCTCTAGTGTTGCCAAAAAGGAGCAGGATATTGCAACGATATTCTCTACTGTGCTCCTGATTTTTTCCTTTATTTATTATACTATTTTGCAGGATCTGATTAAAGGGGCGTACTAGTTTACAGAGGTATTAACACATTAGGTACCACAACTTGCACCTAAGTTGCATTTTAGTCACATATCTTGCAAAGTGGACATCGGTGGTACCACAACTTGGAGGAGTGCTCTACGCGCGTGCGAAGCATTGCACACTCACGAGCGCCCTTCACTTTAGGGTTTCTTGCACCGCCAGGGTCTCCTCCACTGACCCTACTGACCTCCTCCGGTAGCAAGGTCGTGCTCGGCACCCGAAAGACGGCAAGCTCAGTGCCCTTTCTCACAAAGGTGAGTCGTGAGAACTGAGCACCACACACTCTTCCTAATTTTTCTGTATCTTGCTTGATGTGATGTATTTATATGTGCTCTTAATAAAAAAGGAGATTCAATATAAAATTATGTGTTAAATAGAGAAATTGTGCAAGGCTGCATTCTAGCTATTTTTAAACACTCCCAGGCTTCATTTGAACAGCTCTTCAGCCACCAATTGAGCAGCATAACAGTTGTATCCTAGAGTAATTTTCAGCAAGAATTCATCACCAGATCAACAACACTACATCAAGATATATATATAAGGACATATGACACAAGATTTTAGTAGGATATAACAAACCATCTTAGCGAGATATATAACAAATGTTTCAAAATGACAGCACACAAGTTTCAACAGCTATACTTGTATAGATTGTTCACACAAAAGACCATAAGTTCAAGGCAAAGTAGTGTAAATAGCAAAAACACTAAAAGACCATAAGTTCGTAGCAACAGTGTGTACATAGCATCACTGTCAAAAGGAAAATAGCAACAACACTAAAAGAACAGCAAGTACTCTTCTCTTCTCTTCATCACCAAATTGTTAGTGCTGGGCACTAGCTCTTGTTCCCATTTGCCACAACATATGACCCTATGCAGGCATGCCTTGTTTCAACCTGTTTTATATCAGATTAAACTTCAGGAGAGATATTTCTCGTAGGTAACCATCATAACAGTTAGGAACTTATAATTATGGCTTACACATGTGAAAAGCACCTTACCAAGAAATTAAAAACTATACAAAGAACCCCTGGTCATCATCCAATTCTTCTTGTCCCAAAGGAGCAACATGGCCATCATTTACGTAAGCCTCATCATCATCCGTATCATCATCAGATTCGAATTGGACATCTTCAAACTCAATAGGTTTTATATTTTCTATGACTGAAACATCAATGCTGGATCCTTCATCATCATTTCCACACCAACTAGTGATCTCTTCAGGTACTGTAATTTTTGGCACTGTAATTTCTGCATCAACGACATCCAGTACATCTGCCTCACCACCCTCATCGGCTTCAACAACTTCATCAAGGCCTACACCATTTAAAACAGAAGGAGCAAACAAATTTCGTGGATTCATTTTAATAACAGCTGCCCAATCAGGGTTCTTCACATCTCTCACATAGAAAACCTGTTGAGCTTGGAGGCCTAGAATGTAAGGGTCTCCCTGGAATTGGTGTAAAGTAGTGTCAAGGTCAATAATTCCATATTTGTCCTTTTTATACCCCTTACTTTCAGTTTTGTTGGCAGGAGGCACATCAAACCAGTCACACTGGAATAGAACAACCTCCTTATCAAGAGGAAAGTCAAGAAATATGATTTTCTTGATCACCCCGTAATAATCAATATTTCCTGTGTTTGCATCGCCCTTGACTATGACGCCACTATTTTGGGTACTCAAGTCCTGCTCTATATAGGAATTCCGAAAGAAATATCCATTCAGAACTGTACGGTTGTATACCCGAGCTAGATGATCAGGTCCTTTAGCTAGTGCATAAATAAGATTGTTGACGTTCCCATCATTGTGGAGTTCTGTAATCTGTTTCATGAAATAGAATATGTGTGAGTGTATTGTACAGCGTTGGTACGTTATTACAAGGAACATTAGTGAAAATGCGAAAGAAAATTACCCGTCTCTCAAACCAACCAACAAACTCTTCCTTGTGCTGCTTTTTAGGATTAGGAGAATTGTTCCTTCTGAGCTCCTCACGATGTTCACTTCAAAGAGAAATGATTGTTAGTTGAACAGGAAAGTATTAAAGCATATCATGATGTGAATTAAATACATAAGTATCCTTACTCAATCCATGGCGCGGTTTCCTCACAGTTTGTTATTATGAAATGCCTCATTTGATTAATCTCAGCCAAAGACAATGATTCACAAACAAAACCTTTCTTGGAGTAATCAACTATACTCATTATGCTAATCCCCGTTGGTGATTGATCTGTACCCCCGTCTTCATGACGTTCGGACTGACTTAGCTTGGTAGGCATTCCATCAACGAATCGACTTCAAAAAGTCATGCACTCTTCAAGTATGTACCCCTCTGCTATAGAACCTTCTGGTTGAGCCTTGTTACGCACATATCCTTTGAGCGTACGCAAGTATCGCTCAATTGGATACATCCATCTGTACAAGACAGGCCCTCCCAATCGGGCCTCTTCAGCAAGATGAATTGGGAGATGCATCATAATATCAAAGAATGCTGGTGGAAAGATCATCTCAAGCTGACATAGAGTTTCTGGAATTGTTTTGCTCAACCTCTCCAAATCTTCATCCCTTAACTCCTTGGAGCATAAATCGGAAAAGAATTTACTCAGCTGAAGCAATGGGTTAACAACATTCTCTAGCAAAAGCTTGCGCAATGCAATAGGAAGAAGTTTCTGAAATATAACATGACAGTCATGAGTTTTGAGTCCACTAATCTTGCACTGATCGAGGACTACACATCGCTTAATGTGTGAAGCATAGCCATCAGGCATCTTAATGCTCTGCAGAAACTTGAGGAGCATTATCTTTTCTTCCTTTTTTAAAGTATAGCAACCTTTCTTTATGTCATACTTATGCTTACCAGGCTTTGGATGCTGGTCCTTCCTAATTTTCAGGTCCTGTAAATCAAGACGAGCCTTCACACCATCCTTTGATTTCTTATCCATCTCAAGCAACGTCCCCACAATGCTGTCACAAATGTTCTTCTCGATGTGCATAACATCCAAATTGTGCCTTACGAGCAAGTTCTTCCAATATGGGAGCTGGAAAAATACACTTCTCTTCCGCCAGTTATGCCAGCTACTAGTTTCCGGTCGCTTTCTCTTATTTGACCGTCCAAATGGTGCATGCTGAATGCTATCAAGTTCCCGTAGAACTTGTTCACCTGTAAGTGCCACTGGAGCTTCTCTATTATCTGCCTTGTTGTTGAACAAACACTTGTTTCGACGCCATTTGTGGGTCCTGGGCAGAAAACATCGGTGTCCCATGTAGCAATGCTTTCGACCATACTTGAGCCATAAAAAATCTGTATGTTTGTGGCAATACGGGCATGCTAGCTTGCCTTTTGTGCTCCAACCACTCAGCATTGCGTAAGCTGGTTAGTCAGTAATGGTCCACAACAAGCATGCATACATCTGGAAATTTTTTTTAGTTGCAGCATCATATGTCTCAGCACCATCCTCCCATAGAACATTCAGTTCATCAATCAAGGGCTGCAAGTACACATCTATGTTATTTCCTGGAGACTTTGGTCCTGGAATAATCATTGACATAATCCAATTTTCTTGTTTCATACACATCCAAGGTGGCAAGTTATATGGAATAAGAATGACTGGCCATGTACTGTGTGATATACTCATGAGCCCAAAGGGGTTGAATCCATCTGAAGCAAGGCCAAGCCGAACACTGCGAGCATCTTTTGAGAATTTCTTATAATATTTCCTATCAAAATGCTTCCATGCCTTGGAATCTGCAGGATGCCTCTTTACGCCATCATCCATCCGACCCTCCTTATGCCATTTCATATGTGATGACATATGTTCTGTCATGTACAGCCTTTGCAGTCTTGGAATGAGCGGGAAATACCTTAGCACTTTCTGTGGCACTAGCTTCTTTGATTTACGACTTGATGCATTGTCTTCATCAGTAGCAGGAGTAGATTTCCATCGAGAGGCATGACAGACAGGGCATTCTTCTGCATCAGCATGTTCATTACGGAATAGCACACAATCATTAACGCACGCGTGTATCTTCTTGTAGTCCAGCCCAAGATCTCGGATCACCTTCCTTACTTTAGCAAGATTAGTAGGAATGCAGTGACCCTTTGGCAACACCTGTGTGAACATCTGCAGAACTAAGTCACATGCTCTATTGGTCATCCCAGACGCGCACTTGATTTGGTAAAGCTTCACAATGAAATATAGCTTCGTGAAATCCTTGCAACCTGGGTACAACTCTTTTTTTGCCTCTTTCAATAGTTCGAAGAAGACCTTGGCTGTTGCATTTGGTTCCTGGTTCCTTTCATCACCGCTGGAAGCATCCACATGAATGTCTCCCGCACCTTCACCAATGTCTGCATTGCTTTCCATGTTTGTGCCCCTTATGAGAGTATTGAGCATGTCACATACCCCAGCACCATCATCTCCAGCGTCTTCATTATCAGAATCTTCAGACATGCTTCCCTCATCGGATTGTTCACCATGGTATATCCAGTGAGTGTAGGTTGGATCCATCCCATTGAACAACAAGTCAGTATGAACATCCTTTTTCGTTTTTGGAACAACATTGAGACATCTCCTACATGGGCATGGGACTGTTGAGTCCGGGTGAGCACCATCGAAGGCAAAATTCAAGAAATCCTTCATGCCAGTTTGCCACTCAACAGAATTTCTTTCCCTGTCCATCCAGCTCTTATCTCGTGTCATTTTTGCCTTATCTCCGTAAAGCCAGTCCCGTTAAAAAAACATAACAGCTGCTTTAGTAGCTAAATTACAGCCAACAGCATCACTAGCTGCATTACAAGAAAAGACAACAGGGATACATACATACAAATATTACTGTCACATGGTAAAGCAAAATTTGGTTGATGGAAGAAGAAATAGTACTACTATCACATGGTAGTATATGTGACATGAGTTTACATAAGTTTAGTTTAGTAGTTGGCTAGATAATGCAAAAACAGAAATTCAGGGACATTGAAGAGATCACGGCTCAAAACTAACAACCAGATTGTTTGACTTATGCTGAAGAACATAGCATACCTTTATGCTACTGATCTCCATGAATGTGTTATTCTACATACCTCACGCTACATATCAGATTCAAGATACTTGCTTGATTCATTACTTGATTCAGTGTATGATACTTGTCATGCAATTTTACTTTAGGAGTTTCAGTTGAATGGTTGCAGCCATATATTAATTTTTATAGATGGTTTAATTTGAATGATTCACTCAATTAAAGCTCCTATGTGTTTCTGCTTAAGTTCCATTCAGTGTGTTTTTTGTTTAATTTCCCTTTGGTTTGAGGTTCAGTGTGAAGCAGCCAAAATGTTTTGGAGCAACATCACTAAGAAGACACCATCTTAAGCCAAGGAGCTCGAGACAGCAGCTTTGCGATTATATAAGCACATGAGCAGGGAACAAATTGAACTGAACTGAAGTATATGAACGGCATTCATGTTCTTCAGATTCAGTTTTGAAATTTGCGTGGGTTTTCTATCTTATTATTTGCCTGAACCATCTTATTATTGCAGATGTGGAAGAACATGAAAGTAGCTACCGATAAAACAACAAGCAAGGGAAAATTAGTTTGCTACTTTCAAACTAAAATCAGCATCCTTATGTTGTATGTATAGCACAGTACTAATGCTCATGTGATGTATTTTCAATCTAAATTTGCTGCTCTTGCAATGAAAAAAACAGAGAGAAACATGAGGGGATAATCATACTATTGTTGTTCAGGTCGTTGGTGGCGGTCCAAAAAAAAACAGGCAAGTCCTGATAGACATCAGGTGCCTCAATCCACCCAGATGTGTGTTTAAGTTGCCACCTTAGATAAACCATTAAAAATTATCAAACTCACATCTGTCATGGATATCACTCACCCAATCCACGTCTACTAGCATAGCATGGCATAATAAGCAAACGTAGAAGTAACTCCCAAAGGTTTCATGGTAACCAGGTAATAGGTACTACCTCATCTACTTCCCATGCCACAATTTAATTAGATCCTAATCATGCAATGTGTGAGGATTGATCTAATGCAATAAAACTGGGTTGTAGAAAAGGTATGATCAAAGTGTGAACTTGCCTGCAATGTTGATGAAGATGATTCGCACTCAAAACTCTTGATAGACCTACTCGTCACACTCCGGTCAATCTATCGCAGACAAACAAGCAAGCACACAATAAGTACTCATCTAACGCACAGGAAAACTCGAACAAGAGAACGAACCAGAAAGTTCAACTTAAGAACTCCGGTTGCAAAGAAAGAAGGAACCGAACAAAGAAACAGAAAACAAACGGCGGAAAACTACTCGGTTCTAGCAAGTTGAAACTAGGTCAAATTTTTACTGTGGCAAAAGCTTGTTCAAATTGATTAGACGGAACAGCGGTTTCAAGACGAAACTCTAGGCGCTTGAATCACCTGATTCCGATAAACGAGCGAGAAGAAAAACTAGAAAGAAGATCGGATCTGAGATCGCGATCGCGGAATAAATCCGACGAGAAAGAAAACGAAGAACGGTTAAACGAACGGACGTCATTAACCGGGAAAGAATCGGTGATCACGTTCGTTGAGACGAACGGTCCGAAAGAAGAACGAAAACCGATCTAGGGTTTTCGGAAAAGAAATCGAAACGAAAAACCGATCTAGAAAACCGGAACGGTTTAGAAGAAAAGAATCGGAACGATTAGAAGAAAACGATCCGATGAAAAGAATAGATGCGGCGCGGGGCTACCTCCGGCGAGGTTCCGGCGAACGGGGCTCCGGCGGCGTGGGCGTTGGGCAAGGGGCGGCGGTGCGGGCACAAGGGCGGCGGCGGCGGTGACGCAGGGCGCGGCAGCGGCGGTGGTGTAGGGCAACGCGGCGCGGTGGCTAAAGTGCGGCGCGGGTGAGGAGTGGCGCGGCGCGGGGTGTGGTGGAGCTCTAGGCTTTGAGTTTGATGATTTAGAGGGGGGGTGCTTGGGTATTTATATTGGGGAGGGGTGAGGAAACTGTTGGAAATATGCCCTAGAGGCAATAATAAAAGTATTATTATTATATTTCTTTGTTCATGATAATTGTCTTTATTCATGCTATAACTGTATTATCCGGAAATCGTAATACACGTGTGAATACATAGACCATAATATGTCCCTGGTAAGCCTCTAGTTGACTAGCTCGTTGATCAACAGATAGTCATGGTTTCCTGGCTATGGACATTGGATGTCATTGATAACGGGATCACATCATTAGGAGAATGATGTGATGGACAAGACCCAATCCTAAGCATAGCACAAAGATCGTGTAGTTCGTTTGCTAGAGCTTTTCCAATGTCAAGTATCTTTTCCTTTGACCATGAGATCGTGTAACTCCCGGATACTGTAGGAGTGCTTTGGGTGTATCAAACGTCACAACGTAACTGGGTGACTATAAAGGTGCATTACAGGTATCTCCGAAAGTGTCTGTTGGGTTGACACGGATCGAGACTGGGATTTGTCACTCCATATAACGGAGAGGTATCACTGGGCCCACTCGGTAATGCATCATCATTATGAGCTCAAGGTGACCAAGTGGTAGGTCACGGGATCATGCGTTACGGTACGAGTAAAGTGACTTGCTGGTAACGAGATTGAACAAGGTATTGGGATACCGACGATCGAGTCTCGGGCAAGTAACATACCGATTGACAAAGGGAATTGTATACGGGGTTGATTAATCCTCGACATCGTGGTTCATCCGATGAGATCATCGTGGAGCATGTGGGAGCCATCATGGGTATCCAGATCCCGCTGTTGGTTATTGACCGGAGAGTCGTCTCGGTCATGTCTGCTTGTCTCCCGAACCCGTAGGGTCTACACACTTAAGGTTCGGTGACGCTAGGGTTATGAAGATATGTATATGCAGTAATCCGAATGTTGTTCGGAGTCCCGGATGAGATCCCGGACGTCACGAGGAGTTCCGGAATGGTCCGGAGGTAAAGAATTATATATAGGAAGTGCTGTTTCGGCCATCGGGACAAGTTTCGGGGTTATCGGTATTGTACCGGGACCACCGGAGGGGTCCCGGGGGCCCACCGGGTGGGGCCACCTGTCCCGGGGGGGGGCCACATGGGCTGTAGGGGGTGCGCCTTGGCCTATATGGGCCAAGGGCACCAGCCCTACTAGGCCCATGCGCCTAGGGTTTCCACCACGGAGGAGTCCAAGTGGTGGAAGGCACCCCGAGGTGCCTTGGGGGGGAGGGAAACCCTCCGCTGGCCGCCGCACCAAGGAGATTAGATCTCCTGGGCTGGCGCACCACCCCCCCTTGGCCCTCCTATATATAGTGGGGGAGAGGAGGGATTTCATACCTCAGCCTTTGGTGCTTCCTCTCTCCCCGTTACGTCTCTCTCTCGCAGTATAGGCGAAGCCCTGCTACTGTGACGCCCTGCATCCACCACCACGCCGTCGTGTTGCTGGATCTTCATCAACCTCTCTTCCCCCCTTGCTGGATCAAGAAAGGAGGAGACGTCATCCGTTCTGTACGTGTTTTGAACGCGGAGGCACCGTCCGTTCGGTGCTAAGAACATCGGTGATTTGAATCACGTCGTGTTCGACTACATCATCCCCGTTCTTTGAACGCTTCCGCTCGCGATCTACAAGGTACGTAGATGCATCTAATCACTCGTTGCTAGATGAACTCCTAGATGGATCTTGGTGAAACCGTAGGAAAATTTTTGTTTTCTGCAACGTTCCCCAACAGTGGCATCATGAGCTAGGTCTATGCGTAGTTCTCTTGCACGAGTAGAACACAAAGTAGTTGTGGGCGTTGATTTTGTTCAATATGCTTGCCGTTACTAGTCTTATCTTGATTCGGCGGCATCGTGGGATGAAGCGGCCCGGACCGACCTTACACGTACTCTTACGTGAGACAGGTTCCACCGACTGACATGCACTAGTTGCATAAGGTGGCTAGCGGGTGTCTGTCTCTCCTACTTTAGTCGGATCGGATTCGATGAAAAGGGTCCTTATGAAGGGTAAATAGCAATTGGCATATCACGTTGTGGTCATTGCGTAGGTAAGAAACGTTCTTGCTAGAAACCCATAGCAGCCACGTAAAACATGCAAACAACAATTAGAGGACGTCTAACTTGTTTTTGCAAGGGTATGCTATGTGATGTGATATGGCCAAAAGGATGTGATGAATGATATATGTGATGTATGAGATTGATCATGTTCTTGTACAAGGCATCACGACTTACATGTCGATGAGTATGACGATCTATAAGGATGATCATGGAGCCCCAAGATGGAGATCAAAGGAGCTATGTGATATTGGCCATATCATGTCACTATTATTATTTGATTACATGTGATGTTTATCATGTTTTGCATCTTGTTTACTTAAAACGACGGTAGTAAATAAGATGATCCCTTACAACAATTTCAAGAAGTGTTCTCCCCTAACTGTGCACCGTTGCTACAGTTCGTCGCTTCGAAGCACCACGTGTTAATCGGGTGTGATAGATCCTTTCATTCACATACAACGGGTGTAAGAAGTTTTACACATGCAAAAACACTTAGGGTTAACTTGACGAGCCTAGCATGTGAAGACATGGCCTCGGAACACAGAGACCGAAAGGTCGAACACGAGTCGTATGGAAGATACGATCAACATGGAGATGTTCACCGACGATGACTGGTCCGTCTCACGTGTTAATCGGACACGGCTTAGTTGACTTGGATCGTGTAACACTTAGATGACTAGAGGGATGTCTAATCTGAGTGGGAGTTCATTAATAATTTGATTAGATGAACTTAATTATCATGAACTTAGTCTAAAATCTTTACAATATGTCCTGTAGATCAAATGGCCAACGTTGTATTCAATTTCAACGCGTTCCTAGAGAAAACCAAGCTGAAAGACGATGGCAGCAACTATACGGACTGGGTCCGGAACCTGAGGATCATCCTCATAGCTGCCAAGAAAGATTATGTCCTACAAGCACCGCTAGGTGATCCACCCGTCCCACAGAACCAAGACGCTATGAACGCTTGGCAGACACGTACTGATGACTACTCCCTCGTTCAGTGCGGCATGCTTTACAGCTTAGAACCGGGGCTCCAAAAGCGTTTTGAGAGACATGGAGCATATGAGATGTTCGAAGAGCTAAAAATGGTTTTTCAAGCTCATGCCCGGATCGAGAGATATGAAGTCTCCGATAAGTTCTTCAGCTGTAAGATGGAGGAAAATAGTTCTGTCAGTGAGCACATACTCACTATGTCTGGGTTACATAACCGCTTGACTCAGCTGGGAGTTAATCTCCCGGATGACGCGGTCATTGACAGAATCCTCCAGTCGCTTCCACCAAGCTACAAGAGCTTTGTGATGAACTTCAATATGCAGGGGATGGTAAAGACCATTCCTGAAGTATTTGCTATGCTGAAATCAGCAGAGGTAGAAGTCAGGAAGGAACATCAAGTGTTGATAATGAATAAAACCACTAAGTTCAAGAAGGGCAAGGGTAAAAAGAACTTCAAGAAGGACGGCAAGGAAGTTGCTACGCCCGGCAAGCAAGCTGTCGGGAAGAAGTCAAAGAATGGACCCAAGCCTGAGACAGAGTGCTTTTATTGCAAAGGGAAGGGTCACTGGAAGCGGAACTGCCCCAAATACTTAGCAGACAAGAAGGCCGGCAACACCAAAGGTATATTTGATATACATGTAATTGATGTGTACCTTACCAGTACTCGTAGTAACTCCTGGGTATTTGATACCGGTGCCGTTGCTCATATTTGTAACTCACCACAGGAGCTGCGGAATAAACGGAAACTGGAAAGGGACGAGGTGACGATGCGCGTCGGGAATGGTTCCAAGGTCGATGTGATCGCCGTCGGCACGCTACCTCTACATTTACCTACGGGATTAGTTATAAACCTCAATAATTGTTATTTAGTGCCATGTCTGAGCATGAACATTGTATCAGGATCTCGTTTAATACGAGATGGCTACTCATTTAAATCCAAGAATAATGGTTGTTCTATTTATATGAGAGATATGTTTTATGGTCATGCTCCGATAGTCAATGGTTTATTCTTAATGAATCTCGAGCGTATTACTGCACATGTTCATAGTGTGAGTACCAAAAGATGTAAGGTTGATAATGATAGTCCCACATACTTGTGGCACTGCCGCCTTGGTCACATAGGTGTCAAACGCATGAAGAAGCTCCATGCAGATGGACTTTTAGAGTCTCTTGATTATGAATCATTTGACACGTGCGAACCATGCCTCATGGGAAAAATGACCAAGACTCCGTTCTCAGGAACAATGGAGCGAGCAACCAACTTATTGGAAATCATACATACTGATGTATGCGGTCCAATGAGTGTTGAGGCTCGCGGAGGCTATCGTTATGTTCTCACCCTCACTGATGACTTGAGTAGATATGGGTATGTCTACTTAATGAAACACAAATCTGAAACCTTTGAAAAGTTCAAAGAATTTCAGAGTGAGGTTGAGAATCAACGTGACAGGAAAATCAAGTTTCTACGATCAGATCGTGGAGGAGAATACTTGAGTCACGAATTTGGCACACACTTAAGAAAATGTGGAATAGTTTCACAACTCACGCCGCCTGGAACACCTCAGCGTAATGGTGTGTCCGAACGTCGTAATCGCACTCTATTAGATATGGTGCGATCTATGATGTCTCTTGCTGATTTACCGCTATCTTTTTGGGGCTATGCTTTAGAGACTGCCGCATTCACTTTAAATAGGGCTCCGTCGAAATCCGTTGAGACGACACCGTATGAATTATGGTTTGGGAAGAAACCTAAGCTGTCGTTTCTAAAAGTTTGGGGATGCGATGCTTATGTCAAGAAACTTCAGCCTGAAAAGCTCGAACCCAAGTCGGAAAAATGCGTCTTCATAGGATACCCTAAAGAAACTTATGGGTATACCTTCTACCTCAGATCCGAAGGCAAGATCTTTGTTGCCAAGAATGGGTCCTTTCTAGAGAAAGAGTTTCTCTCGAAAGAAGTAAGTGGGAGGAAAGTAGAACTTGATGAAGTATTGCATCTTGAACCGGTAAATGGCGCAACTCAAGAAAATGTTCCTGAGGTGCCTGCACCGACTAGAGAGGAAGTTATTGATGATGATCAAGATACTTCTGATCAAGCTCCTACTGAAATTCGAAGGTCCACAAGGACACGTTCCGCACCAGAGTGGTACGGCAACCCTGTCTTGGAAATCATGTTGTTAGACAACAGTGAACCTACGAACTATGAAGAAGCGATGGCGGGCCCGGATTCTGAAAAATGGCTGGAAGCCATGAAATCCGAGATAGGATCCATGTATGAAAACGAAGTATGGACTTTGACTGACTTGCCCGTTGAATGGCGAGCCATAGAAAATAAATGGATCTTTAAGAAGAAGACAGACGCAGATGGTACTGTGACCATCTATAAAGCTCGGCTTGTCGCTAAGGGTTATCGACAAGTTCAAGGGGTTGACTACGATGAGACTTTCTCACCGGTAGCGAAGCTGAAGTCCGTCCGAATCATGTTAGCGATTGCCGCATTCTATGATTATGAAATATGGCAAATGGACGTCAAAACGACATTCCTTAATGGTTTCCTTAAGGAAGAGTTGTATATGATGCAGCCAGAAGGTTTTGTCGATCCTAAGAATGCTGACAAGGTGTGCAAGCTCCAACGCTCGATTTATGGGCTGGTGCAAGCATCTCGGAGTTGGAACATTCGCTTTGATGAGATGATCAAAGCGTTTGGGTTTACGCAGACTTATGGAGAAGCCTGCGTTTACAAGAAAGTGAGTGGGAGCTCTGTAGCATTTCTCATACTATATGTAGATGACATACTTTTGATGGGAAATGATATAGAACTCTTGGACAGCATCAAGGCCTACTTGAATAAGAGTTTTTCAATGAAGGACCTTGGAGAAGCTGCTTATATATTAGGCATCAAGATCTATAGAGATAGATCAAGACGCCTCATAGGTCTTTCACAAAGCACATACCTTGATAAGATTTTGAAGAAGTTCAAAATGGATCAGTCCAAGAAAGGGTTCTTGCCTGTTTTGCAAGGTGTGAGATTGAGTTCAGCTCAATGCCCGACCACGGCAGAAGAGATAGAAGAGATGAGTATCATCCCCTATGCCTCAGCCATAGGTTCTATTATGTATGCCATGTTGTGTACCAGACCTGATGTAAACCTTGCTGTAAGTTTGGTAGGAAGGTACCAAAGTAATCCCAGCAAGGAACACTGGACAGCGGTCAAGAATATCCTGAAGTACCTGAAAAGGACAAAGGACATGTTTCTCATTTATGGAGGTGACGAAGAGCTCGTCGTAAAGGGTTACGTCGACGCTAGCTTCGACACAGATCTGGATGACTCTAAGTCACAAACCGGATACGTGTATATGTTGAATGGTGGAGCAGTGAGCTGGTGCAGCTGCAAACAGAGCGTCGTGGCGGGATCTACATGTGAAGCGGAGTACATGGCAGCCTCGGAGGCAGCACATGAAGCAATATGGGTGAAGGAGTTCATCACCGACCTAGGAGTCATACCCAATGCGTCGGGGCCAATCCAACTCTTTTGTGACAACACTGGAGCTATTGCACTTGCCAAGGAGCCCAGGTTTCACAAGAAGACAAGGCACATCAAGCGTCGCTTCAACTCCATTCGTGAAAATGTTCAAAATGGAGACATAGAGATTTGTAAAGTACATACGGACCTGAATGTAGCGGATCCGTTGACTAAACCTCTCCCTAGGGCAAAACATGATCAACACCAGAATTCCATGGGTGTTCGATTCATCATAATGTAACTAGATTATTGACTCTAGTGCAAGTGGGAGACTGTTGGAAATATGCCCTAGAGGCAATAATAAAAGTATTATTATTATATTTGTTTTTTCATGATAATTGTCTTTATTCATGCTATAACTGTATTATCCGGAAATCGTAATACACGTGTGAATACATAGACCATAATACGTCCCTGGTAAGCCTCTAGTTGACTAGCTCGTTGATCAACAGATAGTCATGGTTTCCTGGCTATGGACATTGGATGTCATTGATAACGGGATCACATCATTAGGAGAATGATGTGATGGACAAGACCCAATCCTAAGCATAGCACAAAGATCGTGTAGTTCGTTTGCTAGAGCTTTTCCAATGTCAAGTATCTTTTCCTTTGACCATGAGATCGTGTAACTCCCGGATACTGTAGGAGTGCTTTGGGTGTATCAAACGTCACAACGTAACTGGGTGACTATAAAGGTGCATTACAGGTATCTCCGAAAGTGTCTGTTGGGTTGACACGGATCGAGACTGGGATTTGTCACTCCATATAACGGAGAGGTATCACTGGGCCCACTCGGTAATGCATCATCATTATGAGCTCAAGGTGACCAAGTGGTAGGTCACGGGATCATGCGTTACGGTACGAGTAAAGTGACTTGCCGGTAACGAGATTGAACAAGGTATTGGGATACCGACGATCGAGTCTCGGGCAAGTAACATACCGATTGACAAAGGGAATTGTATACGGGGTTGATTAATCCTTGACATCGTGGTTCATCCGATGAGATCATCGTGGAGCATGTGGGAGCCATCATGGGTATCCAGATCCCGCTGTTGGTTATTGACCGGAGAGTCGTCTCGGTCATGTCTGCTTGTCTCCCGAACCCGTAGGGTCTACACACTTAAGGTTCGGTGACGCTAGGGTTATGAAGATATGTATATGCAGTAATCCGAATGTTGTTCGGAGTCCCGGATGAGATCCCGGACGTCACGAGGAGTTCCGGAATGGTCCGAAGGTAAAGAATCATATATAGGAAGTGCTGTTTCGGCCATCGGGACAAGTTTCGGGGTTATCGGTATTGTACCGGGACCACCGGAGGGGTCCCGGGGGCCCACCGGGTGGGGCCACCTGTCCCGGGGGGGCCACATGGGCTGTAGGGGGTGCGCCTTGGCCTATATGGGCCAAGGGCACCAGCCCTACTAGGCCCATGCGCCTAGGGTTTCCACCACGGAGGAGTCCAAGTGGTGGAAGGCACCCCGAGGTGCCTTGGGGGGGAGGGAAACCCTCCGCTGGCCGCCGCACCAAGGAGATTAGATGTCCTGGGCTGGCGCACCACCCCCCCTTGGCCCTCCTATATATAGTGGGGGAGAGGAGGGATTTCATACCTCAGCCTTTGGTGCTTCCTCTCTCCCCGTTACGTCTCTCTCTCGCAGTATAGGCGAAGCCCTGCTACTGTGACGCCCTGCATCCACCACCACGCCGTCGTGTTGCTGGATCTTCATCAACCTCTCTTCCCCCCTTGCTGGATCAAGAAAGGAGGAGACGTCATCCGTTCTGTACGTGTGTTGAACGCGGAGGCACCGTCCGTTCGGTGCTAAGAACATCGGTGATTTGAATCACGTCGTGTTCGACTACATCATCCCCGTTCTTTGAACGCTTCCGCTCGCGATCTACAAGGTACGTAGATGCATCTAATCACTCGTTGCTAGATGAACTCCTAGATGGATCTTGGTGAAACCGTAGGAAAATTTTTGTTTTCTGCAACGTTCCCCAACAGTGGCATCATGAGCTAGGTCTATGCGTAGTTCTCTTGCACGAGTAGAACACAAAGTAGTTGTGGGCATTGATTTTGTTCAATATGCTTGCCGTTACTAGTATTATCTTGATTCGGCGGCATCGTGGGATGAAGCGGCCCGGACCGACCTTACACGTACTCTTACGTGAGACAGGTTCCACCGACTGACATGCACTAGTTGCATAAGGTGGCTAGCGGGTGTCTGTCTCTCCTACTTTAGTCGGATCGGATTCGATGAAAAGGGTCCTTATGAAGGGTAAATAGCAATTGGCATATCACGTTGTGGTCATTGCGTAGGTAAGAAACGTTCTTGCTAGAAACCCATAGCAGCCACGTAAAACATGCAAACAACAATTAGAGGACGTCTAACTTGTTTTTGCAAGGGTATGCTATGTGATGTGATATGGCCAAAAGGATGTGATGAATGATATATGTGATGTATGAGATTGATCATGTTCTTGTACAAGGCATCACGACTTACATGTCGATGAGTATGACGATCTATAAGGATGATCATGGAGCCCCAAGATGGAGATCAAAGGAGCTATGTGATATTGGCCATATCATGTCACTATTATTATTTGATTACATGTGATGTTTATCATGTTTTGCATCTTGTTTACTTAAAACGACGGTAGTAAATAAGATGATCCCTTACAACAATTTCAAGAAGTGTTCTCCCCTAACTGTGCACCGTTGCTACAGTTCGTCGCTTCGAAGCACCACGTGTTAATCGGGTGTGATAGATCCTTTCATTCACATACAACGGGTGTAAGAAGTTTTACACATGCAAAAACACTTAGGGTTAACTTGACGAGCCTAGCATGTGAAGACATGGCCTCGGAACACAGAGACCGAAAGGTCGAACACGAGTCGTATGGAAGATACGATCAACATGGAGATGTTCACCGACGATGACTGGTACGTCTCACGTGTTAATCGGACACGGCTTAGTTGACTTGGATCGTGTAACACTTAGATGACTAGAGGGATGTCTAATCTGAGTGGGAGTTCATTAATAATTTGATTAGATGAACTTAATTATCATGAACTTAGTCTAAAATCTTTACAATATGTCCTGTAGATCAAATGGCCAACGTTGTATTCAATTTCAACGCGTTCCTAGAGAAAACCAAGCTGAAAGACGATGGCAGCAACTATACGGACTGGGTCCGGAACCTGAGGATCATCCTCATAGCTGCCAAGAAAGATTATGTCCTACAAGCACCGCTAGGTGATCCACCCGTCCCACAGAACCAAGACGCTATGAACGCTTGGCAGACACGTACTGATGACTACTCCCTCGTTCAGTGCGGCATGCTTTACAGCTTAGAACCGGGGCTCCAAAAGCGTTTTGAGAGACATGGAGCATATGAGATGTTCGAAGAGCTAAAAATGGTTTTTCAAGCTCATGCCCGGATCGAGAGATATGAAGTCTCCGATAAGTTCTTCAGCTGTAAGATGGAGGAAAATAGTTCTGTCAGTGAGCACATACTCACTATGTCTGGGTTACATAACCGCTTGACTCAGCTGGGAGTTAATCTCCCGGATGACGCGGTCATTGACAGAATCCTCCAGTCGCTTCCACCAAGCTACAAGAGCTTTGTGATGAACTTCAATATGCAGGGGATGGTAAAGACCATTCCTGAAGTATTTGCTATGCTGAAATCAGCAGAGGTAGAAGTCAGGAAGGAACATCAAGTGTTGATAATGAATAAAACCACTAAGTTCAAGAAGGGCAAGGGTAAAAAGAACTTCAAGAAGGACGGCAAGGAAGTTGCTACGCCCGGCAAGCAAGCTGTCGGGAAGAAGTCAAAGAATGGACCCAAGCCTGAGACAGAGTGCTTTTATTGCAAAGGGAAGGGTCACTGGAAGCGGAACTGCCCCAAATACTTAGCAGACAAGAAGGCCGGCAACACCAAAGGTATATTTGATATACATGTAATTGATGTGTACCTTACCAGTACTCGTAGTAACTCCTGGGTATTTGATACCGGTGCCGTTGCTCATATTTGTAACTCACCACAGGAGCTGCGGAATAAACGGAAACTGGAAAGGGACGAGGTGACGATGCGCGTCGGGAATGGTTCCAAGGTCGATGTGATCGCCGTCGGCACGCTACCTCTACATTTACCTACGGGATTAGTTATAAACCTCAATAATTGTTATTTAGTGCCATGTCTGAGCATGAACATTGTATCAGGATCTCGTTTAATACGAGATGGCTACTCATTTAAATCCAAGAATAATGGTTGTTCTATTTATATGAGAGATATGTTTTATGGTCATGCTCCGATAGTCAATGGTTTATTCTTAATGAATCTCGAGCGTATTACTGCACATGTTCATAGTGTGAGTACCAAAAGATGTAAGGTTGATAATGATAGTCCCACATACTTGTGGCACTGCCGCCTTGGTCACATAGGTGTCAAACGCATGAAGAAGCTCCATGCAGATGGACTTTTAGAGTCTCTTGATTATGAATCATTTGACACGTGCGAACCATGCCTCATGGGAAAAATGACCAAGACTCCGTTCTCAGGAACAATGGAGCGAGCAACCAACTTATTGGAAATCATACATACTGATGTATGCGGTCCAATGAGTGTTGAGGCTCGCGGAGGCTATCGTTATGTTCTCACCCTCACTGATGACTTGAGTAGATATGGGTATGTCTACTTAATGAAACACAAATCTGAAACCTTTGAAAAGTTCAAAGAATTTCAGAGTGAGGTTGAGAATCAACGTGACAGGAAAATCAAGTTTCTACGATCAGATCGTGGAGGAGAATACTTGAGTCACGAATTTGGCACACACTTAAGAAAATGTGGAATAGTTTCACAACTCACGCCGCCTGGAACACCTCAGCGTAATGGTGTGTCCGAACGTCGTAATCGCACTCTATTAGATATGGTGCGATCTATGATGTCTCTTGCTGATTTACCGCTATCTTTTTGGGGCTATGCTTTAGAGACTGCCGCATTCACTTTAAATAGGGCTCCGTCGAAATCCGTTGAGACGACACCGTATGAATTATGGTTTGGGAAGAAACCTAAGCTGTCGTTTCTAAAAGTTTGGGGATGCGATGCTTATGTCAAGAAACTTCAGCCTGAAAAGCTCGAACCCAAGTCGGAAAAATGCGTCTTCATAGGATACCCTAAAGAAACTTATGGGTATACCTTCTACCTCAGATCCGAAGGCAAGATCTTTGTTGCCAAGAATGGATCCTTTCTAGAGAAAGAGTTTCTCTCGAAAGAAGTAAGTGGGAGGAAAGTAGAACTTGATGAAGTATTGCCTCTTGAACCGGTAAATGGCGCAACTCAAGAAAATGTTCCTGAGGTGCCTGCACCGACTAGAGAGGAAGTTATTGATGATGATCAAGATACTTCTGATCAAGCTCCTACTGAAATTCGAAGGTCCACAAGGACACGTTCCGCACCAGAGTGGTACGGCAACCCTGTCTTGGAAATCATGTTGTTAGACAACAGTGAACCTACGAACTATGAAGAAGCGATGGCGGGCCCGGATTCCGAAAAATGGCTGGAAGCCATGAAATCCGAGATAGGATCCATGTATGAAAACGAAGTATGGACTTTGACTGACTTGCCCGTTGAACGGCGAGCCATAGAAAATAAATGGATCTTTAAGAAGAAGACAGACGCAGATGGTAATGTGACCATCTATAAAGCTTGGCTTGTCGCTAAGGGTTATCGACAAGTTCAAGGGGTTGACTACGATGAGACTTTCTCACCGGTAGCGAAGCTGAAGTCCGTCCGAATCATGTTAGCGATTGCCGCATTCTATGATTATGAAATATGGCAAATGGACGTCAAAACGACATTCCTTAATGGTTTCCTTAAGGAAGAGTTGTATATGATGCAGCCGGAAGGTTTTGTCGATCCTAAGAATGCTGACAAGGTGTGCAAGCTCCAACGCTCGATTTATGGGCTGGTGCAAGCATCTCGGAGTTGGAACATTCGCTTTGATGAGATGATCAAAGCGTTTGGGTTTACGCAGACTTATGGAGAAGCCTGCGTTTACAAGAAAGTGAGTGGGAGCTCTGTAGCATTTCTCATACTATATGTAGATGACATACTTTTGATGGGAAATGATATAGAACTCTTGGACAGCATCAAGGCCTACTTGAATAAGAGTTTTTCAATGAAGGACCTTGGAGAAGCTGCTTATATATTAGGCATCAAGATCTATAGAGATAGATCAAGACGCCTCATAGGTCTTTCACAAAGCACATACCTTGATAAGATTTTGAAGAAGTTCAAAATGGATCAGTCCAAGAAAGGGTTCTTGCCTGTTTTGCAAGGTGTGAGATTGAGTTCAGCTCAATGCCCGACCACGGCAGAAGAGATAGAAGAGATGAGTATCATCCCCTATGCCTCAGCCATAGGTTCTATTATGTATGCCATGTTGTGTACCAGACCTGATGTAAACCTTGCCGTAAGTTTGGTAGGAAGGTACCAAAGTAATCCCAGCAAGGAACACTGGACAGCGGTCAAGAATATCCTGAAGTACCTGAAAAGGACAAAGGACATGTTTCTCATTTATGGAGGTGACGAAGAGCTCGTCGTAAAGGGTTACGTCGACGCTAGCTTCGACACAGATCTGGATGACTCTAAGTCACAAACCGGATACGTGTATATGTTGAATGGTGGAGCAGTGAGCTGGTGCAGCTGCAAACAGAGCGTCGTGGCGGGATCTACATGTGAAGCGGAGTACATGGCAGCCTCGGAGGCAGCACATGAAGCAATATGGGTGAAGGAGTTCATCACCGACCTAGGAGTCATACCCAATGCGTCGGGGCCAATCAAACTCTTTTGTGACAACACTGGAGCTATTGCACTTGCCAAGGAGCCCAGGTTTCACAAGAAGACAAGGCACATCAAGCGTCGCTTCAACTCCATTCGTGAAAATGTTCAAAATGGAGACATAGAGATTTGTAAAGTACATACGGACCTGAATGTAGCGGATCCGTTGACTAAACCTCTCCCTAGGGCAAAACATGATCAACACCAGAATTCCATGGGTGTTCGATTCATCATAATGTAACTAGATTATTGACTCTAGTGCAAGTGGGAGACTGTTGGAAATATGCCCTAGAGGCAATAATAAAAGTATTATTATTATATTTGTTTTTTCATGATAATTGTCTTTATTCATGCTATAACTGTATTATCCGGAAATCGTAATACACGTGTGAATACATAGACCATAATACGTCCCTGGTAAGCCTCTAGTTGACTAGCTCGTTGATCAACAGATAGTCATGGTTTCCTGGCTATGGACATTGGATGTCATTGATAACGGGATCACATCATTAGGAGAATGATGTGATGGACAAGACCCAATCCTAAGCATAGCACAAAGATCGTGTAGTTCGTTTGCTAGAGCTTTTCCAATGTCAAGTATCTTTTCCTTTGACCATGAGAGCGTGTAACTCCCGGATACCGTAGGAGTGCTTTGGGTGTATCAAACGTCACAACGTAACTGGGTGACTATAAAGGTGCATTACAGGTATCTCCGAAAGTGTCTGTTGGGTTGACACGGATCGAGACTGGGATTTGTCACTCCATATAACGGAGAGGTATCACTGGGCCCACTCGGTAATGCATCATCATTATGAGCTCAAGGTGACCAAGTGGTAGGTCACGGGATCATGCGTTACGGTACGAGTAAAGTGACTTGCCGGTAACGAGATTGAACAAGGTATTGGGATACCGACGATCGAGTCTCGGGCAAGTAACATACCGATTGACAAAGGGAATTGTATACGGGGTTGATTAATCCTTGACATCGTGGTTCATCCGATGAGATCATCGTGGAGCATGTGGGAGCCATCATGGGTATCCAGATCCCGCTGTTGGTTATTGACCGGAGAGTCGTCTCGGTCATGTCTGCTTGTCTCCCGAACCCGTAGGGTCTACACACTTAAGGTTCGGTGACGCTAGGGTTATGAAGATATGTATATGCAGTAATCCGAATGTTGTTCGGAGTCCCGGATGAGATCCCGGACGTCACGAGGAGTTCCGGAATGGTCCGGAGGTAAAGAATTATATATAGGAAGTGTTGTTTCGGCCATCGGGACAAGTTTCGGGGTTATCGGTATTGTACCGGGACCACCGGAGGGGTCCCGGGGGCCCACCGGGTGGGGCCACCTGTCCCGGGGGGGGCCACATGGGCTGTAGGGGGTGCGCCTTGGCCTATATGGGCCAAGGGCACCAGCCCTACTAGGCCCATGCGCCTAGGGTTTCCACCACGGAGGAGTCCAAGTGGTGGAAGGCACCCCGAGGTGCCTTGGGGGGGGGAGGGAAACCCTCCGCTGGCCGCCGCACCAAGGAGATTAGATGTCCTGGGCTGGCGCACCACCCCCCCTTGGCCCTCCTATATATAGTGGGGGAGAGGAGGGATTTCATACCTCAGCCTTTGGTGCTTCCTCTCTCCCCGTTACGTCTCTCTCTCGCAGTATAGGCGAAGCCCTGCTACTGTGACGCCCTGCATCCACCAC
Organism: Triticum urartu; assembly: GCF_056163025.1. Classification (NCBI taxonomy): domain Eukaryota; kingdom Viridiplantae; phylum Streptophyta; class Magnoliopsida; order Poales; family Poaceae; genus Triticum; species Triticum urartu. The sequence goes on from NC_141873.1 coordinate 13,170,016, forward strand.
CACGCCGTCGTGTTGCTGGATCTTCATCAACCTCTCTTCCCCCCTTGCTGGATCAAGAAAGGAGGAGACGTCATCCGTTCTGTACGTGTGTTGAACGCGGAGGCACCGTCCGTTCGGTGCTAAGAACATCGGTGATTTGAATCACGTCGTGTTCGACTACATCATCCCCGTTCTTTGAACGCTTCCGCTCGCGATCTACAAGGTACGTAGATGCATCTAATCACTCGTTGCTAGATGAACTCCTAGATGGATCTTGGTGAAACCGTAGGAAATTTTTTGTTTTCTGCAACGTTCCCCAACAGAGACTTGGGGTAGGAGACAAGAAATAGACTAGGAATAGGAATCCTAAAAGAAAAAGGCAAACGGAGTAGGACTAGGAAAAACAAAACAAGGAAAAGGACTAACCCTAGTCCAAAACAGATTAGAGGCGAGGCAAGAGGCGGCGGCCTCCTGCGCCAGCGCTAGGCACGCGCGGCTCCCTGGGGCGGTGGCCTTCGGCCCGGCTGGGCCTTGGCCTGGCCGGCCTTGGTCCAGTTTTTTTTTTAAACAGTTCCGTGCTCTGAAAAACACAGAAAACAAAATCTACCGGACTCCAAAACTAATGAAGTAAATTTTCCTCGACTCCTAAAAATGAGCCGAACAAAATGAACTTTTCTACGGACCTAAAATGCAATAAATAAAATACGCATGATCTAATGTATAACATTCCAAATTGAAAATTTGGGATGTTACACGAGCCTCCCGAAACCCTCTTCTCACCTCCCTCTTCCTTCGACCTGTCTCTCTCCTTTCTCTTTTCTGGGTTCGATTTGGTGTCTCCCCTGTCTCTGTTCTCGCTTTGATTTTTTTTTCTTTTTTGAGGGGTGACAGAAATGATGTCGCGCCCCTTTTCTTTCCTTCGATCCCCTCCTTTGTGGTTCAGCCGCGCGTGGCATCAGACGGGTCGTCTGGTCGGTCGCGCCACTGGGTGCTTCGATCGCCCGGGGCGCGTGGCATCAGACCGGTCGTCTGGTCGGTCGCGCCATTGGGTGCTTCGATCGCCCGGGTGACCAGACACGCTCTTCTGCCGTATATACTTTCTTTTAAGGTCGGATAACGTATATTACTGAAATATGTCCACGCAATTTTTTTTACTGAAATATGTTCACGGGCAATTGGATATTTTTTCACCCCTTTCTTTTTCTGTTTGAAAGAAGATAGTAATTCTATTCAAGTACAACCCGGGTCCTGGCACCAGCCAATTTTCCTTAACCGTCCATGTGTCCCGGAGAGTCACCTGGCTGTTCAATTCCTCCCATCGACGCCTCCCCGCCGCTATTGAGGCTCAGGGCAACTCGTCTCCCACGAATCCGGGGGCGGCTCCGTCGAAAGCTTCCAAGACTGTGCGATCCATTTTCGAGCTCTCCGTCCATCCACCCCCGGCCCCTCCTCCCAAGCCCTCCCTCTTCCCTTCCTCCCCGCCGCCGTCGTTGGTGGCGGCGACCCCTAGACCAGTGGTGTTCCGACCCGGTCCTAACACAATAAATCTCAAAACAAAATTGGTTTGGTTGTTTGATTTACATAGTTGAATCTCTATGATTATCATTTGAACAAAAGCGACATAATTATGTTCGACCTACTCTGGCTTGGACGAACCCTCCACGGATTGTCCGATAAAATGAATGATGCTGAGATCACCCCATCTCAAGATCGGAATTTTAGATCGGGACCGACATAGATCGACTGTCTCATCAACCCATCCCATCAGTACTTATGTGTCGAGACAAGAGTATAACCTAATAGTTTAAAGTGAGGGTCGCATGAGGTTTCTGTGACCTGTAGTTCTAAACTAGCCATTTTTTTGCTGCTTTGACCAACTGACCAAGGCACAAATTTTTGACATATCCCAACCTAAGTGCAGATCCAAGATGAAACAACACATTCCTAAGACGATAAATCTCAATATTAAATGAGGTTTCAGTGTTCTCCATCGGCACTAAGTGATTTTTTTGCACATCTTATAGGTGCTTGGTACTCGTATTTGGTGTTTTTTTTCACCATGATATAAATTTTTACAAATAAATTTCGGAATCTATAACTCCTAACTCCTGAAAAACCCGTAATTTAGAATCTCTGTGCCATTGACTACAGGCACGAATCTCATAGCAACTGAGGTCCGACACGTCACGTTTTGTTTTCGTTCGGTAAAACAGTCTAAACCAGGCTTCATCCCGAACGCCAGCATCAATCCTATCTTCTTCTCCCCTTGCTCCACCGCTCAGAGCACACTGCTCTGTCTCCGCCACGCAATACAGAGAGGAGTGGCCTTCGCCGGCGACGAGGCTCCTCCCTGACCAGATCCCGCCACAGTCGCGGCGGCAGGGGTCGAGGGATCCGCGGAGGGGGCCAGGGATTTGGCGTTCGCTACATCCGAGCACCAGGTACTGCCGCGCTACGACTCAGCTCCTCGCCGACCGGAGTGAGGTGCCGTCGCGGTCCGAGGCCGAGCGCCGCCGCGAGCACCAGGCCGCCGCGCTCGGGGCGACGCTGCCCGCACCATCCCTGCGATGCGCCCACCTCCAACCCGGCGGCGATGGCGATGTCCGCGAGGCCCTGGGCGCGAGGGAGGCGATGGCGACCAGCTGAAGCAGCGGCGCCGTCATCCTACACCGGGAGGCGGGGCCTGGTGGCGCACGAGGCTGCGGGACGCGGAAGGGGGAGAAGCAATGGAGGTACTGACGGGCGCGGTGCTGTTCGAGGAGGCGGGGCGCGGAGGGAGAGAGCAGTGGAGGTGCTGACGCTGACGCCGCGGCGCTTCATGGAGGTCAACTAGGAGGTGGACGAGGCCTTGCGGCTCGCAGCCGACCTGCTCGCCGATGCGCCAATAGGGATCTGCTCGCCGGCGGGGACGCCATTTTCTTCTAGTGATGTGCGGATGGTGAACTGCTCACCGGGATTCACCCCGAGCCCAGGTATTCCGCCGCCTCCTAGTAGCCGCCCGAGCTGTGCTCATGTGCCTTGCCGTTAGCTGAGCTCTCCTACTGCTACTGACCTGGGACGAGCACAACAGCAGAGCACATGCGTGCAGATTTAGTTAGAACAGGAAGTTTCGTCACAAAGAATGGTTCAGGTTCAGCTTAATGTACACTGAAACTTTGCACTTTTGTTGTACAGGGAGTTGGAGTATCGGGGATAGGATATGTGCATCGAGCAGATTTTAGATTTCTGGTTCACATGGGTACACATTGGGTACATCTTGACAATATTTTTTCTGGAATAGTTTCTTTTGAGCATGGCAAATTGTGTAGAACATGATATTTAGTACAATATGGCAAATTGGCAACTAGTGTGTAGTGTTTAGCACTGTTTAGTGTTGTTTGTCCTCCTGCGAGAATTATATTCAGTAATTTCCCATGGCATTTGTCCTCCTGTATTTAGTCTGTAGTGCAAATTTTGTAAACTTGCCATGTGATCAGTACATACAAACTCTAGCTTTGAAATGAATCATGAATCGGATTTTCTCTAGATTTTGCCATGAATCAAAAGTATATATTGTTGAACACTGCTTTGCCATGGCAAAAAGGATTTTATAGCTTTTGGCATGCCTCTAATATAGCTTTTTCCATGTCACCACTATAACTTTTGGCATGACATACACATATTTTTTTACCATGGCAAATTTGCTAATCTATTTGCCATGCCTCTAATATAGTTTTCGCCATGTCACCACTACAACTTTGGCCATGTTCACATGGAGTAGTAAAAAAACAAATTTGAGTTGATTGTAGAAATATGTGTTTGTTTCCCTTTTTTTGACTTTGTAGGATTGATGATGACCACATTAAGCATTGCAACTTTTAAGAGATTTGATTTTGCTTTTGTACTTACTACTGCAAATCCACCCAGGTAATTTTGCCATGTCAATTAACATGCAGTATGTTTGTGCCATGGCAAACATTTTACATCATGGCAAATTTGCATTCTTTTAAACAGAAAGAGTTACTTTCCCACCACCTAATTTAGGTGTACGCGCCAATATTTTTTAACCTCCCGCTAAAAGGTCCCAAATTAGCGTCTTTGTTCCCACCAAAAAATTAGCTTCCCGCTAAATACCTTCCTAACAACCCACGAATATATAATTCTAGACCAAACGACGGCGTCTTCACGGGCGATTGGATCTGAGCTCTCGTCTCGGTTCATCTGTGCTGCCGGCGTCATGACGGCGTCAACAGAACGAACCACATCAGGTGCACGGCGTCAGGTTAGTCCTCCTCCTGATCTCCTCCATCGCTGAAAAATCCAGTCCTCCTCAATCTCCCCCTCCTCCCTCTCCTCTGCGCCCGCATCTGTCCGGGATCAAACCCCCACGAGCTCCTCCTCGGTGCGCGGCTCTCTCGATCCCGATCCACTCAGAGGGGCTGCCCCTTCTCTCCTCCGCTTGCCGCTTGGCCGTAGAAAAGAAGTCAGGGCAGGGGACATGCCGCCGCCGGTGGCATTTTCCCATCGCGCCTCGATTTGGCCGCCTCGGCGGAGGCGCTCGCGGCCTGGAGGGTCGGCGCAGCGCCTCACCTTGGCCTGGAGGCTGGCCGCCATGGAGCTCGCCTCGGCCTTGAACTGGGGCTCGACGGGGCCTCCCAGCCCGGTTCATGGCCGCAGCCGTCTTGGCTGTGCACGCCGGTGTCGTGACGTGGTGGCCAGGCGCTGGTTACTGCCTCACCCGACCCCAGCGTGCCCGAGATGCCTGCAGACCTCTCCACCATCTCTGCTCCTGGTTCGCTCTGTTTCCTCCTGGACGCCAAAGGGGGTCGATTAGATTGGTTTTTGAACATTAGATCCATTAGATCCATTAACTGAAAGATATAGACGTACTCTGTATGTACAAAGCTAGCTAGCTAGCTAATACAAGCAGCTTAATTGATTGTTGTATGAGCAGCTTTGCCGCTGCATATCCAGGTTTAGTCATCCTCTGCATTGCATTTGATTCAGATTACCATAAGATGATTTTTAATAGATATTTGGTCTTACACGAGTCACATTGGATTTTTTCCCTATAGATTCAGAGTAGTATTTTCATGAACCTATCACTGATACTTTGCCTTTCATGTCCATTCACATATGTCTAGTTTACCTACACAAGGGCACAATGATGAATTTTACGGAGGATGCTCCGGGTACACAACATCCTTACTTCATAATCACCTATCTGAATGGTGCAGAATATCAATACTTTGTTAATGCTAAGTCCCATGATTGTTTTTGTGTGCAGTAAAGAAAGGCTCTGTTCTCTTAACAAGGATGGAAAGTATAACGGCATACAAAAACCAACGTGGACAACCCAAATCTGGTAAATTGTTTAGCATTTGCTATAATGCATAAAATCTTGGTGTGGGTTAAATAGCTAAACCTTCAAGACTACAAAATCTTTTACAGGAACTCCAGAACAATCTGACATTCCAGTATCTGCTAATGACATGTGTTCCCTTGCTGAATGGCCATCCCATGCTCGCCGCAACCGTGCGCTACTACAGGATGGTACTTGCTTTCGTTTACATTTATGTCATCATTTTTATAATCTAATGCTGAGTAATACAATTTTTCTTGTATGATCTGGGCTGTAGAAGCTGGTGGACAGAAGAAGAAAGGGCGAGGTGTTCTAAAAGGTTTTAAAGCATCTAAGAAGCGTTTTACCAATGGATCTGCAAAGCTAAATATTACATTCTCTGAAAAATTGGGTGGTACAGTAGGAATGAACTATCGTTCGTTCAAGGATGACGTGGTAGTCATAATGAAAAGAAAGTTACCACTCATTGGAGTGAGGACGTGGTCGGACATTCACCCTACCATTCATCAACTCATTGTTGCAGATATGATAGTGCGTACAACATTTTTCACATGTGTTATCTTATTTTACCATCGATAATGCAGTGCTTATGTATATTTATTTGCTGTATGCTTTATAGGACAGATGGGACCTAGAAGATACACCAGAAACAGAAGAAAAAGTTCTCAAAATTGTGAAAGAGAGATATAGAGGCTGGCGATCAACTCTAAGCTCCACTTACAAGGCATACAAAACAGATGCAGCTAGATTGGCTAATCTGCCAGAAGATTTACAACCAGAAGAGTGGGAATGGATGATTGAGTACTTTGGCACTGATTCAAAATTTCAGGTTATCTCTAAGATCACGGTTTGTCTATTACGTGTTAAGATCAAATGGCTAGTCTCACTGGTTATATCTGGTTTCAATGAATTGATAGGAACGCAGCCAAATGAACGCCGATAACCGTAAGAAACAGAAGACAAAACACATAATGGGATCAAAATCTTACTCGCAAGTTAGTTTTGAGAAGGTATGAGTCCAACTAAATATGTATGCCTTGCTGCTAAATATGGTGTCATGTTTCAAGCATCTCATTGTTATATTACTTGCAGAGAAACTTGGAAACTGGAGAAGAGCCAGATTGTATTGCTCTATGGGAACTCACCCAGACAAACGATGGAACATGGTCTAACACAGATTCCCAGAAATTTTACGTGAGTACACTGACTTTTGGTTATTCTATAGTTAGTCAATGATGTGAATTCGGCATGTTTCATCATCAGATGCGATTATTCATGCGTTGGACCGTGTTATTCTTGTTTCATCTTTTATAGTGTCAATATTGATGCTGCACCTATAATTGTTCCTTTCATTTTAGGACAAAGCACTTGAAGAGGTTAAAAACAAACAAGCTGAAACTGAAGGTCCACTTTCAAGTGAGCAGAAAAACAATATTTTCCAAACCGCTTGCAAAGACACTCTGGAATGCAAGTCATCGCAGCCTCGTGGGTACGGATACATGGCCAAAACTTCAACTAGTTCTGAAAAGTTTCTATCCAGATTGAAGAGCAAGCTCGTGCTACAGCAGCCACCCAGGAGCGAAACTCTCAGCTCAGCCAGCAGGTCAATGACTTAGAAGATCAACTACAAGCTGAACGTGCTAACACACAAGAGAGGATTAACTTGGAGCGTGCTGAGAGAGAACAACTTGAGGAGAGGTTAAAAGAAGAGCGTGCTGAAAGGGAAAGATTGTTGCAAGAGGAGCGAACATCAAGGCTGGAATTGGAAAAAAACATGATGGCAAAGTTTGTAGAATTGAGCAAACAGATGGGAACCCAACAGGTGATGGTGATTACAGTCATATGCTTCCGACCTTGTAAGATTTATGTTGCTTACTTGCATTGCTAAAAGTGCACTTCTATTTACAGGTGCCTACGAAGAGGGTTGACAAAGAAAATAGTAATCCAAACTTGCAAAATATTCTTTCACAGACATCTAGTCCTAGTAAGACTCCAGGTTCAAGGCCGACTGCTATTTCTTCAAATGCGCTCATACAAGCTGCAACAAGGCAATCTCGAATGTTTAAAGCAATGGTAAGTCACAACCTTGCTTTCTCTTCATGTTCACCTGCATTTTATACGTCATTGGTCTTCATAATTAGCTAGCTGCTTCTTCTCTTTTACCATGTGTTGTTGCTGCATCGAGTCACAACTTCAACAAAAAACGAATATGTGATAGCTAGGGACATGAACTTAACTGAAACTATACATCTAGTCATAACTTAAATCAATAGCAGGAGCTTTTAGTAGATGTATGATCGGATGATGGTACCATTCTGTATGCACGAGCAGGATGTCATGATCATGCGCGTGATGCCTTCGCTGATGAGTCCACTGCAATGTCCCATGTAGTATCTCTTCCCGCTGATATAGGGGTTGTGAGGGTCGTTTTTTAAATGGACTCGCAACTCCTGATGGAAGCACTTAATATCAATAAGGTGGACTCGTCGGCCTATGCTGCTGTTATTGAGGATACCAAGTACCCGCTCAAATTATGGTTTTCTTATTATGAAATAAATGTATGTTGTCGCTCGGCAAACTCTGTTTTTCATGCGCTTGCTAGACTTGATAGGATGTTAGAACCTAACTGGAATGGGGAGGCTGATGTACCAGCCCTTGTGGCTGCTCCGTGCTTTGGGTGATTCAGCCCAGCACTGTTAAGTTAAAAGCAATGTTTTTTTCTAAAAAAAAACTTTTAGTAGATGTACTTGTGGTTATGCCTTAGCCATTCACACTTGTATAGTTGTTCTGATGCCTTAGTTACATGCTTGCTGACACAGTATTAGCTAGTTAGTCTAGCAATAGTTTTTAACAATGGAGCTGGCATAATTGTATGGCGTATGTTATGTTCGACTCATTAACTAGAACTTTTTTTATTTCTTGGTTGCAGGATCCAAAGAACTAGCTGGACTGGACTCTAGATCACGGGCAGTTTAGTCTTCGAAGTTAATTAGGATGGCTAAATTACATTTCAGTTTTATTTGATGGATATTTTCTATCAGAATTATGAATTGTATGAATCTACATATTATACGTATGGTTTTGAATATTGTAATTGAAAGCTTGTATTTTTTTACGGTTGCAATAGACTATTACCACAACCCACTTTTGGTTGCCACATGCTACCACCACTAAAAATATAGTGTTGCATCATATCTCAGTTGCTACACCTATCTGTTTTGTTGCACTAGGATGTTGCAATGGAGCACTTTATATTGTTGTAATAGTTTGGCGCCACAAAAAATTTCATGATGCGATAACAGTTTGGCGCCACCAAAGTAAGTTTGTTGAAATAGAGCATCGCCACGGAAAGTTTAAATTGTCGCAATAATTTCTTGCTACAAAGATGTTACTTGTGGTGATACCTATTTGTCACCATCAAAACAAGTATGTTGCAATTTCCTGTTACGACGATTGGAATATTTGTTGCCAAAAATTAATGCCACAAGCGCAGTGGGTCGTGGCAATATTCCTAATGCCATGAAAACAAGAATTGTTGTCGTAGGTTATTGCCACAATTATAGTGGGTCGTGGCAACATACCTAAAGCAACAAAAACAAGGATTGTTGCCATAGTTTGTTGCCACAATTGACTATTGCCACGAAAGAGTAATGCGCCACGAAATGGCCGTCGTTGGCATAGGTTGTTGCCACAAATGTCTATCGCTACGACATATCAGTCTCCACAATTCATTACATGTTGCATTAAAGCTATCTCCACAAATCAAATTGTGGCATCAGGTGAGTGCTGCCACGGGAAAACATGTGGCAACTTCCCGCATGGATGTTGCAATAGCACACTTTGTTGCCACAATTATTTTTTTGTGGTGATAACCTATTACCATGTGTCCAGTCGCAACGGCTGCCAACGAATGTCGTTTCGTGGCAATAGGTACTTATCGCCACGAAACAACATGTCTTGCAACAAACGATTTTGTTGCAATAGACCCGAATCCTTGTAGTGAGGCATGACAAACAAGCTTGAATGAGTAGGCACATCATGGCTCAAACAACTCCTACTCATGCTAGTGGGTTTCAGCTATTTACTGTGGCAATGACAGGTCATGCAGAGGATAAGGGTTCAACTACCGCAACAAGTAACAGATGATCGTTGTTGTCCTAATGCAGTAAAAGAGAGCAGGAGCGAGAGAGTGGGCTTGTATCAGAATGAACAAGGGGGTTGTGCTTGCCTGGCACTTCTGAAGATAGTATAGTTCTTCATCGCTGTCATCGATCTCATCATTGAAACCACGTCTATCGAGAGGGGACAAATACCGGCAGCAAAGAAAGAATCACAATCAATGCAATGCACAATATGATGCATGATCATGTCATGGAAATATGCTGTTGTTTGAGCTAATGCAACTAGCGACCATATTAAATGAAGTTGGTTTGAACCCTAGGTTCAAATTCAAATTCAAACTATGAATTCAAATAGTGCATTATCATGTTTTGGACTAAACAGTGAGGTTAAGTTGTTCAAACATGCATGAAAATGCCATAAACAGATTCCTTGAATTTTTCTGATAATTTTTCATATATAATTTATTTAATTTAGAGTTACGGTTGATTTTCTATGATTTTTAGAAGTTTTGGGCATTTTCTGGAATTTTCTGAATTATTTAGAATTAACTAATTCCAGAAAATGAATTATTGCGTCAGCATTACGTCACCGTGACATCAGCAGGTCAAAGGCATCAGCCCAGGTCAAACCTGACGGCTGGGACCCACACGTCAGTGTCTCAGGCTGGTTTGGGTGGATGACAAGTGGGACCGGCCAACGTTGACTTGACCAAAGTCAAAGCTGACACGTGGGGTCCATAGGGTTAGCACTAATCTAAAGAGGAAACTAAACCCGGGGTTAGGTGTGGGGTCCATTCGTTAGTGAGCTAGGGGTTAGTTTAGTGGCGTCATTAGCCACTAATGATGGTGCCACGTCGGCACGGCCGGAGTTAAGTCACCGGCGACCAAAACCGTGGCGGCAACTCGCCGGAGTTGCTCGGGTTTCGTGTACAGGCCGCGGCTTGAGCCGCGGTTGGGCTCTACGGGTAGCTGGCATTGCAACGCGTTGCCTGGTGGCAGTAGCTGGGCCTGGGGTGGCCGGAGTCGACGGCCACGAGCTCAAAGGCGGCGGCCGGAGTTCGGGGTTGGTGCGGGCTCGGCGTTAATGTGCTCGGGAGGAGGAGCTGGTGGGAGCTGCGTGCTCCTGGGAAGGCACCGAACGCGTTGACGCGATCAGGCACGAGCTATGGTGGCTAAAACGAGGGCGGCACCATGGACGGCGGCGATGAGCTCTCGACTCCGGCGGAATCGAGCTAGCGGAGAGAAACGAAGAGGGGGCGAGCATAGGGAAGGTGCAGGAGCTCACAAGTGGTCGGGAGAGAAACTCAGCGGGCTCGGGGAAGCTTCTGCGACGGCGAATTGACGGCGGCGATCTCGGTTGGCCGTGGTTGGAGATGACGTTGAGGGCGTCGCTTCTGGGCTCTCCTGGTGGCGTGAGTCGGTGAGGAGGTTGGCGACGAGGTGCAGGAGCTCGGGAACAGCTCGGGGCATCGTCGGGACGGCGGTGGTCGCGGCAAATTGCGTCGGCGACGACGAGCTCCGCTCGGGTGTGCTCAGGAGAGGGAGCAGAGAGCGAGGGAGAGAGCGAGAGCGTCAAGGGGGTCCAGGGGGGTAGCGTGGCGTCGCAGAGGGAGTCCAGGGCGACGAGGGGGCAGCCAGGCAGGCAGCTGCCGGCGTGGCACGCCGCGGCGCCGTGGCTGTCTTCTCCTCTGCCTTCTGGCAGGAGGAAGAAGACGCCCCTGCCCTCGGTGGGCTGGCCAGCTGGCTGGGCCGCCAGCTGGGCCGACTAGGTGGGCTGCACAGTGAGGCCAGGTGAGGTTCTCTCTCTCCATTTCTATTTTATTTCTCTTTTCTATTTTGTTATTTTGTTCTGGGCTTTATTAAAAATATTTAGGCACACTCAAAAATCTCCAAACTGCTCATGGCCACTATTTGGAATATATCCAGCATGGAACATTTCAGTTTAGGATTATTTGAACATTTTAATTATTTTATAGTATTTAAATGCCCAAATTCAAATACTATATGATTTAGTTCAAAAATCCAGAATGGCCTAGGAATATGTGCATGACTTTTGGCAGAGCTTTTGACCTTTAACAAAAATCATGAACTTTTCTAAAGGGCAATTGGGATCATTGAAAATATTTTTTTATTGAACCTAGTTGAATTCATTTGGTGCTAGGGTTTAGGCAATCCCCATTTCAGGTTTAACTGAAATTTAAACATGATGCAACACCAGATGCTAGCACTAGGCATTAATAGAACTAGGGATGTGACACATTTGTTCCTAAAATCGCAGACTTTGGGTTGGCTGCGTTTATGGGAAGGGATTTTAGCCGAGTTATGACTACATTCAGAGGGACTGCTGGTTATCTTGCCCCAGAGTGGCTTACCGGAGTTGCAATCACACCAAAAATTGATGTTTATGGCTTTGGCATGGTACTTTTGGAAATCATATCAGGAAGGAGGAATTCCCCAATAGAAATACCATACAACACTAGAAGTAGCAGCACCAGGTACCAGAATGTTGAGGAGTATTTCCCTGTGCAAGCCATCAGCAAGCTTCATGGTGGAGATGTCAAGAGTTTGGTGGATCCACGGTTGGATGGTGACTTCAATTTGGAAGAGGCTGAGAGGATTTGCAAAGTTGCATGCTGGTGCATCCAAGATAATGAGTTTGATCGGCCGACTATGGGTGAAGTGGTCCGGATTCTCGAGGGTCTACAGGAGATTAATATGCCCCCAATGCTGAGACTACTTGCAGCTCTAACAGAACAGTTTGGTGCTGTAACTTCAGTGTAATATTAATAATTCATAGGGTGCTTCACATACGATCGATGTTATTCATCTTTGTTTCAGCAACTTCTCTTTAAAATTGTAATCTGGAGTGGAAGGAATAAAGGAAGAAGGCAAGCTTTCAGTTGCGAAACCATCTGTTATTTAGGTTTTTGTGTTCTGAGTGCGTGCTACTAACAACTTCTCAGAAAAGCGTCACTGAGTGATGTGTTGAGCATTATGAAGTTGTTGATTTTCTTTCTTCTCCCACAAAAAGGTTTGTTTTTTTACTTGCTGCTCTCGTTTTTTTTCATATTTCCTGTTCTGACAATAGTGGCAGCCTGTTCTATGGGTGCTCTGCTTTTGTTGGTGTATAGATAATGTAATTAGAGGAATCCTTAGGGTCTAAAATGTAAATTGTACAAACAAATATAAATCAGAATACAGAGAAGGGATCGGGGAGGAACGATCCAGAATTTCTCCAAATGCTCTTCACGCTCCCTCCAATCCCTAGCTCAAATCCCTCGAATCTCAGACGATTTTTAACATGGCGTCGGAGCAGGTTAATCCTGTGTGATTTCGACCTTGGTGACGGCTAATTGCGGTGCTGTGTCGCCGTGATTTACTGCCGTGTGCACTCGAGCTGTCGCCGAGACCTGCGACATCATCTGCAAGGTACGGCATGGAGTGCTGCGACCAACCTAAGGTAGCCTGTTGAACTGCCTCCTGGTGAATCTGTGCTCTCGCGGAAAAATTGCTGGCTGCCGTTGTGCCGTCCATGTCCAAGCAGTAAGCTGGTTTCTGTAGTTAATTGATAGTGGTACTAATACTTGTGGCTGCCGTTGAAGAACCGTGATTAGTGCAGCCGGATAGCTCATCTTTGCCTAGTGGCCGGATTAAAATACTTGTGCAGTCTGTGTGCATTTGAGAGCAACCGGCACAGTTATATCTACTTGGCTAGTACCAACTCTGCTTTGTACTCAGCTCGTACTGTCTGTGTGTTGTTGTTAGTGGAGATCTGCAAAAACCAAGTCTTGTCTGTCTGGTTTTTTCTTTGTGTGTGGTGTTAAATCATGGCAGATCCAACAAAGGGGAAATTAGGGGATACTAGTGTGGATAAGTTGTATGAAATTTTAAGCGAAGTATTTGAGCAGCAACAACAACTCAAAGTGGTTCCTGGAGCTGTCAAGTTTGCACTTGAGCCTAATCTAGTGAAGTTGGTTGGACCAGGCAATTACATCAAGTGGGCACAGCATGCCCAGTTAATTCTGAGTTCTCATGGCTATCAAGAATTGCTTAGCGCCGATGAAGAGAAACTGAAAAGTGGTACTATTACCAAACAGATCAATGATAGAGTTTTGGTGTGGTTATTAGGAAGCATGGAACCACCGATACGAGAACAAGTTGAGACTATAACCACTGTATTTGAAGTGTGGAAAGCTTTGAAGAAGCAAGTTTCAGGAAAATCAAATAAGATGCATGCTACTCGCATCATGCAAGCATGAAATCAGCGACTAAGTATGCAGGTGAGATGGAGAGATTGTACATGGAGTTGCATTATTACCATCCTTTTCAACCCGTTGACAAGAATGATGTGGCTGTTCACCATACCTGGTTTGAACCATTTGTGGGTAAGCTCTTCCTTGATGGCCTAAATCAGGAGTTTGATCTCCGCCGCCAGCTAATATTCTTCAAAACTGAATTGCTAAGCCTTGATGATATCGTGTGATTGAGGAGGAGACTCATCTTGCTCAACCCAATGAGCATGTTCAAGAAAAATCAGATGCACGTGCAGCCCTATCCATACAAGCTCGTCGTGCTCCTAAGACCTTTGCTAAAACAGATAAAAGCAAACTTTTTTGCAACCACTGCAAAAGGCCTGGACACACAAAGGATTCATGCTTAGAGCTGCAGGGTTATCCAACTTGATGGGAAAAAGGAAAGTCTTAGCCAGGGGAAGGTCAGGGAGCTCATAAAAGATAGGCGAACCTCACTACATCCAAGAGGGAGCTACCGGTAGTAGATGTGTGAGCTCTTGAGGATTTCACCTCCAAGATCAGACTCTCAGAAGACTTGCCTTCCTTCCAGGATTCCTCTAAAGCTGAAACTAGTTTGCATGCCACTTCACACCAAGGTATGACACCTCACCAGACCCACAATTCTACAACGCATTCAAAATCTTAGATTATTGATACAGGAGCATGACAGGAGCTTCAAATATATTCACTTCCTATACACACTATTAGGGAAAAGCTTATACACAGAGGCTAATCAGTAGCGCTTGTTAAAACACAACACCAGTGCTATCTAGCAGTAGCGCGACATGAAAAAGCACACTACTGCTACATAAATAGCAGTAGCGCGTCCGTCATAAAAAGCGCTACTACTATAACTATTACACCGTTGCCGCCAGGCTTGGTATAGTAGTAGCGCCCTTCTAAGGACAGCGCTACTGCTACCAAAATAAAAGCAGCGCGTTTTAAGGCAACAATGCTGCAACTAATAAAAGGAAAAGGAAAGAAAAAAGAAAAAGAAAATTAAAGAATAAGAAAAACATGTAAGCAATAGTAGCAGCATGTTTTCACGGAAGCGCTATAGCTACTTTAGCTATAGCGCGTTTTCACGAACAAGCGATATAGCTAACTTATCCATAGCAGTAGCGCGTTCCGTCAAGAAGCACTATAGCTAAGTAGCTATAGCGCTTGTCGGGAAACAACGCTACTACTAAGTTTGACTTGCCCTTGCGCGGGTGTTCCTCCTTCCTCCAATTCCCCATTTTTCTCGCGTCTCCCCTACCTCTCCCTCGCCGTCCCTGCCTCCGTCGTCGTCACCGGAGCCGCCACCGAAGCCGCGCGCCATCCTCGCCAACGGAGCTGCATGCCCTCGACGCCCCCGGAGCCACCCTCGTCCGGTCCTCGCCGCCCCTGCCTCCCTCGCCATCACCGGAGACGCCGTAGACGCCACCGGAGCCACCCTCGACGCCCTCCACGCCACCGTCTCCCCCAAGCACCTCCCCGCAACCGTTCCCCCGAGAACCCTCTCTGTAAGCCCCCACCCCTCCTCTCTAGGTTAATTTACTTAGGTGAATTTAGTTATGAACCCTAGGAATTAGCTAGGTTAAGTAGGTTAACTAGGTTAACTAGGTAGGTTAAGTAACTGAGTGAACTAGCTAGGTTAATTTGGTTCATTAGGTTAACTAGTTAGGTAACTAGGTTGTCTAGGTTAGAGCAAAAATTTAGTTAGGGCAGTAGGGTTTAGAGTAAAAATTTAGTTAGGGCAGTAGGGTTTAATTATGGTTTTTGTTTTCA
Organism: Triticum urartu; assembly: GCF_056163025.1. Classification (NCBI taxonomy): domain Eukaryota; kingdom Viridiplantae; phylum Streptophyta; class Magnoliopsida; order Poales; family Poaceae; genus Triticum; species Triticum urartu. Next base: position 13,185,519 of record NC_141873.1, read on the forward strand.
TAAATGTTCTTTTAATTTAAAAGAACAAAATGAAGAAAATGTTACAGCTGTTCTGCTAGTAGTATATATAGTGGTACTAGTAGATGTTAATTAGGTTAGGGCAGTAGTGGTACTAGTAGATGTTAATTAGCCGTTTTTTAGTTAGGGCAATAGGGTTTTACTAGGTTAATTAGGTTAGTAGTGCTGCTAGTAGTAGTGGTACAGTAGGTTAATTAGGTGAAGTTAAATGAATGACCTAAATGAATGAAATTAGTAGTTAACTGGATTTTTTTCATTTCATCATTATAGAGCACTAAAGTTAACTGAATTTTGTTCTATTAGTAGTTAACTGAATTTTCTTCTAACTTAGTTTTTGAATTAGATGTTAATTAGGGCAGTAGTCTTTAGTTTAGAGAAAATAATTCGATATAAAAGTATAAATTTCTATTAAACCGTCCTCCTCAACTAGCAAAGATCACTCTAGTTAGGTCATTTTGGATACGATGAACTTTGTTATTTATGCTTACGATATGTTGCTTCTATTTTTGCCAAGTCTGTCTCTTTCTGTTGCTCAACTATATATGTTGCATATCATCGACTCATGTGATGATGCAGGTACATAGATCATCGATGACGAAGAAGTGCTACACCAAGAGTATACGATGAGTGGCCGGAGTGTCAGGATCAGGTGTACCGGTTTCCGAGCGACAGCCAGAGAGGGTTCGATAGCAGAGCCGAAGCGGAATGTAGTCAGGTTAGGTTCATGCTAGTGCGAGGGATACGAACCGATTCCCCAAGAAGTACTACATTATGTATGATGAGACATGTCATGTAACTTGTATAGCTATATCGTGATTATGATGTGACGGCATGATTTGTGTTGGATGATATGATGAGACTATTATGTGTATGATATGATGAGCATATTGCATGTTTAAGATATGATTAGAATACTGTATAAAATATGTACAAAAACATCGCAAATACGTAGGAAAAAAGATATGATAAAATATAGTAGTACCCTCATCCGCCATATTTTGCCGGCTCTTGTCGACCAGTTTTTTGAGGAATATTCTCAGCATCTTGGCTATCCCTATCTTATCATCCCTCTAAACCAAACAGGTGGCATCCCTTAGAAAATTGGCTATCCATGTCTAACCGAGGGATAGCCGATGAACCAAACGCCACCTAAGACATTGTCCTTTATCTCATGTTTTGCATGTTCCTAAATTTCCAATCAATTTCTTGTCAGTTAGCTCTATTACCGTATCTCTCAATTGTAGAGGTTTGTTTTATCCTACTTGTTGAGCTTTTCAGGAGCTAGAGACAGGCAGACTAATGGGGTCTGGGACCGTGCATGATGGACTCTACTATCTTGATGAAGGGAGTGATGAAGTTGCTTCCTGGTTAAGAGCTACTACTACACCATCGCGAGCTTGGGCATGTCTCTTTTGCTGCATTGTAATGTATATACCCCTCTCTTTTCAAGTTGTGTCCTAGGGAGCTACTTGTATGTGATGCTTGTGAATTGGCTAAACATACAAGAGGTTCATATCCTAATATAGGATTAAGAAGTGCCAAACCATTTGAAATGATTCACTTGGATGTTAGGGGACCCTGTGAGGTTCGTTCGATTTCAGGGCATCGATGGTTTGTAACTTTTATCGATTGCTTTAGTCATTACACCTGGCTCTACTCTTGAAGCATAAGAGTGATGTGTGCTCAGTTTTTAAAGATCTATGTGCTCTCATTAAAAATCAACATGAGGCAACTATTAAAACCTTATGTTCAAACAATGGTATAGAATGCATGCACTAGGAGTTTGGACAGTTCCTTCTCTCAAACGGCATTGAACATCAAACTACCCGTGTTAACACTCCAGAACAAAATGGTGTTGCAGAGCATAAAAATAGACATTTTCTTGAGGTTGCACGCTCACTTATGTTTACAATGAACGTGCCTAAATTTCTTTGGGGGGAAGCAATAAAAACTGCAACATATTTGATAAACCGTATGCCTCTTCGAGTTCTTGGCCATAAGACTCCTGTTGAGTGTCTCTTGAAATCTAATGATTTTGTAGTTCCTCCAAAGGTCTTTGGGTGTGTTTTCTTTGTGCATGATTATAGAACTCTGTTGGAAAATTAGACCCCCATGCTCTCAAATGTGTTTTCACGGGTTATTCTCCCTCTCAAAAGGGTTATAGGTGTTGGTGCCTTTCGAAGCACCGTTTTTTTGTGAGCATGGAGGTGACATTCCGTGAACATGAATCATATTATGGCTCAACCAGTGACACTGGCATTGCCCTATCCCCACCTGAAGTGCAACAAGAAGGGGAGAGGGGTAATGAAGGCTCTCCATTAAGTCGTAATCTTGTTTCAACTTCGGATGGTTTACCCACTCTAGATAATGTTCAAAATCAGGGGGAGGACCCACATAGTGATGGGTGTAATCATGGTTCTGGTCATGGAGACATACAAGATGCAACAGGAAACTCTTCACTTCCTGCACAAGATGGTGAGCTTCACAGGCATGAGGACCCAGGTACTAACAATATAATAACCCCTCTAGTCCTCTCGCTCCTATTAGCACCACAAGACAGGGTGATAACCAATTATCTATTCTTGCTCCTGAAAATGATCTACCTATTGCTGTGAGGAAATCTACTAGAAATCTAAAAATTTCAGGACACCTCAAAGATTTTAAACATGATATAGCCAATCTCATTTCCTATGAATATTTTACTCCACCCTTCAAAAGCTTTATTGCATCTTTAGATTCTATCTCCATACCATCAAACTAGAAAATAGCTATAGAGGACCCAAATTGGAAGGAAGCAATGCTTGATGAGATGAAAGCCTTGGAGAAGAATGGGACTTGGGAGCTTGTGGATCTACCACCAAGTAAGCAGCATGTAGGTTGTAAGTTGGTCTTCACTATTAAACACACCCTGAGGGCAAGGTGGAGAGGTACAAAGCCTGCCTTGTAACAAAAGGCTACACACAAACATATGGAATCGATTATGAAGAGACCACCTTTGCACCGGTGGCAAAGATGAATTCAGTAACGACACTTATATCATGTGTTGTAAACCTTGATTGGGATATTTACCAGATGGATGTGAAGAATGCTTTCCTTCATGGTGATCTCCAAGAAGAAGTATACATGCATATACCGCCTAGATTTGAGTCAAGTCAAACTGTTGGAAAGGTATTGCGCCTACATTGTTCTTTATATGGCTTAAAGCAATCCCCATGAGTTTGGTTTGATCGGTTTAGACATGATATGCTAAAGAGGGGTTATCTTCAAAGTAATGCTGACCATACGCTATTTTACAAGCATATTAATGGCAAGGTTGCAATCTTGATAGTGTATGTCGATGACATTGTGATTACTGGAGATGATTCCAAGGAAGTTGCAGATCTGAAGTGTCATCTTGCACATGAGTTTGAAGTGAAGGACTTGGGTCAAAGGTATTTTTCTCTCATAGCGAAAATATATCTGGGATCTGCTCAAGGAAACATGTATGCTTGGTAGTCGACCTGCTGCTACACCGATTGAGCAAAATCACCGGTTATGTAGTGATGCTGGGACACTAGTGGATCGAGAGCGCTACCAGAGACTAGTTGGAAGATTAATATATTTATCTCATTCCCGTCCAGATATTGCCTTTGCTGTGAGTGTAGTTAGCCAATACATGCATGACCCAAAATAAGTTCATATGGAAGCTGTAAATAGGATCCTACAGTATCTTAAAGGGTGCCCAGGAAAAGGCCTCTTATATACCAGACAAGGGGACTTGCAAGTTGAGTGCTATACTGATGCTGATTGGGCTGGTTCCCTAGATGACATGCGCTCAACATCTGGTTACTCTGCATTTATTTGAGGAAACCTAGTTTCATGGTGAAGTAAGAAACAAAATGTGGTGGCTCGGTCTACTGCGGAGGCCAAGTTTAGGTCTATGGCTCACGGCATATGTGAGTTATTATGGTTGCAGATTCTCCTAGCAGAGCTGCGGTTGTACAAGCACAAACCTCTGATGTTGTACTGTGACAACACAGCTGCCATTGATATTGCAAATAACCCTGTTCAGCATGATGAAACCAAGCACATAGAAATTGATCGTCATTTCGTCGAGGAGAAGCTTGATAGAGGATAATTTGCCTACCATATGTAACTTCAGCCAGTCAAGTAGCAGATGTACTTACACAAGGACTCCCTGAAAAAAACTTTTTCCATGTTTTGTAACAAGATGGGTCTGTACAACATCTTTGCCCCATCTTGACTTGGCAATGCTATAAAAGAAAAGCTGCACATAAGTTGCTTTCTTTCTGACCTTCTGTAGATTAACCATTCACACTTACAAGTTCATTGAGAGGAAGAATCGACTGCCTTCACAGTAGGCATGTGATCGACCTAATGAGAGGGATTGATGAATCTTATGTCTGGGTTGGACCATGGTCCAATGAGCCTAGGATGGTTACATAACAGTCCTGAAGAGGTGGCCTGGCACTCTAATATTGCCACTGCTTCCACTGTTCCTTTTTTTTGGGACTGAAATACTACTGGGGAAGCACCTGCAGTGTGATTTTCTATAGATAAAAAAAGGTGCCCTGCAATGGACTGGAGGAGATATAGAAGGAAGCTCCCTCGCTGTCACTTATTTAGGATTTATCGAAATTGCCAAATTACTTTGCTGTTCTCTGTATTGCCATTTCCCTATTCTGCCAGCTGTCATGCTCATTGAAGCCATTGCCATGAGGGTTGGTGAATTTAAGCTTAGGTTAATACCATGATCGAGATATGTGTATGTTTGGTTCTTGTCCGACCTGGGATGGGAACTTGAGAATTTCTAGTGAAATAATTGTTTTAAAAGTGTGCACAATCAAACTGCAACTGTTGTTGAAGTTGGGTGAGGAGGAAGATGTCAGATCTGAAAGTTGTCGGTGGATATGACCAAGAGACAACATAAGCTGTATAATTTTCAGGTATTTTCAAATTTCCGTGTGATTTGTATAATCCTGGATAAGCCAATCAAGGCATCTATGATTCTAATGTTGTTCTGAAATGACACCAATAGGATATGTAGGTGTTAGTCCGAAGTGCATTCTAGGCTTTGATAAGGTGAATATGAACTGTTTTTCTTTTCCACAGCCCGCATACAAATATTTTCTCATAAGGTAAATCTCCTTTCTTTGGTGAAGTTGGGAGGTTATTTGTTAATCTCATTAGGTAGAAATTGTTTATGCAGATCATCTTTTTCACTATAATTACAGGCTAGCATTTTTAATCCGTATCATTATTTATTTATTTCAGGCACATATGGTGCACTCTGGTCATGATGCCAACGTTTTTGGCTCTTAATAAAGAGGTTTTTTAGGCACTTCTGATTTTCTGTTTGGTTCTTATCTCTTCAGTTTAAATTTTCTGCGATTCTAAAGATACATTTATTATCTATTCAGTTGAATGAGGAAGCTGCTTCCTTGGACTGGACCAAGTCAAGAGGTCATGTTGCTGAGGGGCCGAAGAATCTTTTTTCCGGGAGCCAGACGAGCGCTGATGTTGCCGGTCACCTGCAACTTGGCTAGCAATTGTCCTTGTTTGTTGTTAGAGCAACTCCAATGAGGCGACCCATTTCGTCCGCCCGCGTCCGTTTGGGTCGGCGCGGACAAAAGTGGCGGCCCAACGCACCGATCCAAACTCAAATCGTGTCAGTCTGGCGTCCGTGCCGACCCATTTCCGTCCCAAAATTGCGCCTGGAATATGTCGGCGCGAACGCGAAGCGGACGCGCCGCGTGTCTCCTCGTCGTCCGCCACGTCCCCACATGGCGGCCACCCAACCGCCACCGGTCGTCTTATTTATGATGACCACCGACAGTGGGCCCATGCGTTAGGCAGTGGAAGCGTCCTTTTTTTAACCACGCGTGCGGCGGGGTCGGCCTCATCCACTTCTCCAGTCCACATCTGGCCCCCACCACTCCCTTTGCTTCCTCGCCGGCGACCGCAAACCCTAGCGCGTCCATGGGCCTCTTCGGCAGCAGCAATGACAAGGGCAAGGGCAAGGGCACCCCCGGCGCCTCGCCCTCCAGTGCTTCCCTTCCCCCTCCTCCGCCGGCGGCGACGTGTTTCCGCCCTGGTCGTCGGCACCTGCACATCCCGGTGCACCAAGCGCGGTGGCACTAGGAGTACAGGCAGACACTGTCATACCCCGATGTCACGCTGTCGCACCGTTGGCATCTGGATCCGCAGCGGATCCCGGTGCCGGCTGTTCCGCGTACCAAGCGGGCGCACGACGACGAGGTGCGCAGGCGCCACGTGCAGCTCACGCCGAAGCAGCGTCGGTTGCTAGAGTACGCCACCGACTCCCCTAACTGGGAGGCGTGGTTCGCCTGCGAACACGAGGAGCAACGGCGCTCAGGTGTCGACGCCGTCCCTCGCCGTTCCCATCGCCGCCACCGCAGGTAGAGCCGGAGGACATGGAGGCGGAGGCGGAGTATCAAGCCGTCCACGAGGAGGCCCTACAACACGCGCTGGAGGCTAGCCGCCTCGAGGAGGACGCGCACTGGGATGGGCTAGAGCAAGCCCTTGCCCTGTCGGCGACGGGGGACTCCGTCCACACCCCGCTCTTCATGCCGCCACCGCCACTGTCGCCGCCCATCCAGCCAAGCCGGAGCCGGAGCCGACGCGTAAGCGCTCCCCTCCTCCACCCACATGGCCGGAGGAGGCCTACTCATGGACGGGCCAGTACCGCGAGTGGGTGAGCGTGCCTTCCGTCCACTTCGCCGCGACGCCGCAGGAGGAGGTGGCCCACCTCGAGCGATGGAAGGAGCACTGGCTCCGCCAGGAGCAGGCCGACGGCGAGGAGCAGATGCACTACGAGGCCATGCTCCAACGCGATGCGGAGGCGCTCCGGCTCGAGGAGGAGGAGGAGGAGCGTGCACGGCTGGCCGCAATGCCGCTGCCCCTGTAGACACCGGAGGAGGCTGCCCTGGCAGCGTACCAGGCGTCGTTCGGGTGGGCTGGCCCTGTTCCGGTCTTCATCGACCTCACCGACGATGGCGGCATCGATGGAAAGGGCAAGAGCAAGGCCGACTACATCTAGGGTAGCGTGCGGGATGGCAGCAGGCGGGCGCAGACTTTTATTTAATGTTCTATTTAGTGTTTATTAGATGTAGGTGGCCTTTGGCTGGCGTTTGATCAGCCACTTTTATGTTTAATTACGTTTATTATGTTTACTAGTAAACATGCTGATTTTTTATTACTAATAATTAGTAATGACGTAATTACGATAGTGGGAAAGGGTTAGCCAAAATCTGAAAAATAGAAAGGACGCGAGGGAAAACAGCGTCCACAGCTGGACGCTATTGTGCAGAACGTCCGGTTTGGACGCCAATACAAACAACGTCCAGCAAATGGTTTGGTCTGCACCCTAAATAGATTAAACCGAGTCGTTTTCCTCTAATAGACGGATGTTATGTCTCCAGTAAACCCTAGTACGCATGGATTCGTCGCTCCTCAACGTCGCCATGTGCTAACCAGCCTCCAACACTCACATCTCTAATCATCACGGCATCTCTATCTCTCTTGTTCCCCGCTCACGGTTAAGATCCTCCAATCTATCTCGTGGTTGGCGCATATGATTTGGGGTAAGGTCGTCTTGCACTCTGTTGGTTTCAGTCTTTGTTTAATTGACCCATGTGATTTGTTGAAATTTGGACACAAAACCATATGATGACTAGTATTCTGGGAAAATTCCATTGAGCTTAGCGCCAAGGAGGAGTGACATAGCTTGAAAGGATTACAACCCATGTCTGGCATGTTACAAAGCAGAACCATGAACTGTTTTTGTTGAGCAAAAAGAAAGAAACATCTAGTCAGTTACACTTCTAGGTCGGTGCAGATGGCCATAGCATATCACCATATGATCCATTCTAATTTACTACTTGTGAAGAACTCCTTGACCGAAAACTGGGAGCTTGACTTGCATCTTGTGTTGTCCGTCCTCCATCTCCTATGGCTTCTTCAACCTTGAGATATGTTGTAAAACCTCTCCCAGAGTAATTCCACTCATTAAATACATCGGAGTTGCTTTCCTTTGGGGGACTCGGTGGGTGAGAAATATCTGACACCTCATCATCAGATGGGATATCTTCGATATCCAGCGGCAATCTAGCCTCAGCGAGCATGCTTCATAGCCTAGGCTCCATGTTCAAATCCATCAGGTTTCCTACACAAGACCTCAATATAGATCTTCCTATCTTCTTGCATCCAGTAGTAGTAGCACATTTGATCCCCCATGCAGCATTCTTTATCTCACGTAGGCTCTACAAGAGACAATACGAATTTCAAATCATGTGATTGTAAATGTGTTGCAAAGAAATAATTAAAATCTTGCACACACTTACAATGTGAGCCAATGGCGGGCCGCTAGGCATGTAGCCGGTCCATTCGATGCTATCTCGAGGATATGTGATAGGTTCATTTAGGCCTCCTAAGCATTGAGAGTCAAATAATATTGTGTACATACCATTTTGCTGGAACCAATGTCTATACTCAGGTAAACTAGCTACATCAAAGTGAATGTCCTCTGGCCACACTCTTGCTTCAACATGATTGTATTCTTGAACATAATTCGCATGGACTAACTCCCAATCATTCGATTTTCCTGCAGAATGCTTAATTTTTCGAAGTCTCCGAACCTCTGCCTCGCCACGTGGAAGAGAAGGTGGAATGGGTTGTCTTAATCCAAATTGTCGGATCACCTTATGTGGATAGTGGAACTCCACAATCCAAAAATGCATGAGCAGTACTCTAGCAAACCACCAATAAGAATCTTGATGAACTTCGAAAGGCATCTGCTCTAGAAGATCATCATATGGTTGCCAATCAACTACACCTTCTCAAATCAAATCAATTTGATTTCGATAATATTCAGTACCTATATATTTGATTGCAAGTTACTAAAATTGTTTGTCATACCACAAATGATGTGTAACAAATTTGGTGAGAAGAATACAAACCAGCATTGTGAGGGACATCAAACGCATGTGCAGCACACCACTTTGCTCCAAAAACAGGGTTATAATCCAAGTGTACTTCGTGTTCATCTTCTTCTTCATCAGGTTCATCTACTTCTTTGGGCTTCTCAAAAATAACTTTAGGGCGACCAAGTGGCAAACGGGACCAAGACCATAACTGTAGCAGCAATAAAGGCCCTGAAATTTCTAGTCTCCCCTTCTTAGCACCCATGCTCAATTGTCTATACAGCACAGCAAGGGCAGCTGCTCTCCAATTATACTCTGTTTGTTGTCCGAAATCCTGCATAAATTGGAGATACATGGTTGGGACTCCATCTCCAGATGTATCAGTAAAGACTATGGAGCCAAGGATATCTAGAACAAGTGCTCGAGCATGCCAATGAATCTCACTATCCATTGGATTATCCGGCAACACATGGAAGCGTTCCCGCAGTTTACCCAAATTTAGAGAGTATTGCGAATTCCTAACAACAATATTATCATCGCCTTTTCGCCTTTTTTTGTTTCATGTGTTGTTCATCCACAGGAATCCCAAACAACCTCTCAACTAATTCTGACCATTGTGCATCAGCTTTGCCAACAAGTGGTTTACCCTGGATAGGCAACCCCCACCAACAACTGACATCTTGCAACGTAATAGTCATTTCTCCTACAGGTAGGTGAAAACTATTTGTCTCGGGCCGCCAACGCTCCACCAATGCCGATATCAAGTATTTGCCGACATTGATTTTCCTCATCTTAGCAACCTGAAAAAACCAAGGTTCTCTAAAGCTGATGTACATAGAGGATCAAATGGGATGCCAACACGGTGACACCGTACATTCAAGCAAATGTTAGGCTGCATCAATACACACAAAAATTAGTCTTTATTTAACCACTAAGTCTAACAAATGACATGCGAAATCACTCACATTTTCCCAAGTTTTGGATATTTTGTGCTGGCTGTGAGGCACCCATAGCAAATCACTGAAACATCCATTTCTATCCATTTCAAAACCCTGTTACAGCATAAAAGGAGCGAGTAAATGTTGAGGTAAAATATCAAAGCAATCATTTGAATTTATTCTTCACAATCTACACTGATAAATAAAGGTCAAACAATCTAATGTTTTCAGCTATGCCTAGGCAGTAAGTGAAATTAGTAAAGCTACAACAAGATGCAATCAATGGTTTGGGCGATGTACAGAGAAGCAGTGGAGAGAAGAGAGAGGGACGACCACCTTCGACCGACTTGCTGATGTAGCCGCGGCGGCGCCCTCAACCCACCACTTTGGCCGTGAGGAGGTTGGGGGTAGCCGTGAGGGTGTGGTCATCGGGGATGAGCCGGCGGTTGGGGCGGTCGTGAGGATGTCGGCAGCGACGCCGAGGCTGAGGCGGTCCGTGGGAAGGTGGGCGGCGGGGATCATTTGGAGGCCAGGGCCGGCCGTGGTAGGCAGGGAGATGGAGGTGGGAGATGGGGACGAGATGGGTGTGGAGGCCAGGGCCGGCCGTGGCAGGCAGGTAGATGGATGTGGGAGATGGAGACCAGATGGGTGCGGCGGCCGCCAGTCAAACCAGATAATGGATGCTAGCAAAAACAGCAACCACACTAGGACGTTGTTAGCATCTGCGTCCAGGTCGGGACGCTCTTGTCCATAGCGTCCTTACTATTTTTAAAATTTGCATGTATCCTTTATTACTTTCGTAATTATGGAAATATTAATTACTATTTATAAAACAATCGGGTAAACATGCCCGTGCATTGCAACGGCATAACAAAAAGCACCCGATCCCAACGCACATGTCCACGCTCTTTATTTCAATGTGTCACCCCATCTATGTCACCACTTATCCTCCCCCGGTCGAGATCTCCTCTGTGTTCTTAAGTGTGATCATTCAATACGACATGGAAATACCCCTTTAGCAAAGAAAAATAGACAGGATGTCGCTTTATTTTATCGCACTGAAAAAGACTATCCATATCCTATGTACCTAACATTTCTAGGGGATTCTGTGTGAGAAAGCACGGATATTTATTTCATTCCATATCAGTATATTAGTAAATTAGTCACATATACACTGTTTGTCGAACCAATTCCAATAATATCTATAGACATGCATATCTCTGGAATGAAAAGGAACACACACACATACAATGGAAGTGTCTCAAGGGCCAAACTGTTCTGGAAACTATCATAGCAGAAATCATATTTTTCTAAATCTGGACTAAAAGGGGATGCGCGCACACTTATCTTGGCCTTATCAGCTGAACAATCAGATCTTACTACTCGACGTTGGTATTGTTTGATGCTTCCAATCGAATATCAGGCAATTTGTGATTCACCATTGCCCTAGGGACTCGACATCCCAGCTATCTTGCTCTGGCAGCTTACTGGTAGCAGACGAAAATACTTGGATGCCTGATCTGGAAGTTGTTCCAAATTTGTACAGCTCCCTAGGTGGACTCATAGAAGGTTGAACAATGTTTTATTAATCAGTTATAGCATCCGGAAACTTCAAAGAAAATGCATAAACAAAATCTACCTCATTATGTGCATGCTTTTATGATTCGTGGCAGTTAGGTGAACACAGACACTAGTAGAAAACGGAGCTTTAGCGCCGGTTCGTAAGGGCCTTTAGTGCCGGTTCCATAACCGGCACTAAAGGGTGGTCACTAAAGCCCCCCCCCCCCTTTAGTACCGGTTCGGCACGAACCGGCGCTAAAGTGCCACCACGTGGCATGAGCTCGCGCCCTGGTATGGGGGACCTTCAGTACCGGTTGGTAAGGTTTTTCGTTTTTGAATTTTTTTTTGAAAATTTTGGAATTTTTTTTTGATTTTTTTTCGATTTTTAATTTTTCTGAATTATTTGATGATTTAGTCTCTAATCACCTCTCATAACTGCTCAAGTGTGGATCACTCATTCCAAATCGCCTGACTTCCCGGCCGGTCACCCATCCTCTCACTCCCCCAGCCAGAGCAGGCTTAACTTCGGAGTTCTATTCGTCCTACATTCCAAGTCTGCACTTGTTGTTTTCCTGACAAATGTAAGTTGTCAATCCTATTAACTCTCAGTAGTTTAGCTTGAGCATGAAGTCACACGTTTCACCGTTTGAGTTTGAAAGTATTATTCTAAAAAACAGTAATTATGTATTAACACTAATATTTCTTGAATAAGTAGTTTGACCATAGTTTGACCACAGTTTGACCAGATTTGGCCAAAATTCAAAAAAACTGAGATACTTATTTAGTAACACTAATAGTATTGCGTAATTATTTAGTAACACTCTATATTTCTTGAATCAGTTGTTTGACCGGTTTGACAAGATTTAACCAAAATTCAAAAAAACATAAATTAGAGCATATATTTTTTTCCTTTTACAATTTTGTCATTTCAAAAATTGTCCTAAACCCTAATCCCGGGACTTAAAACGTCGGAAACTCTATGCTAAACAGTAAAAGCTAAGGGTTTAAACCATAAAACCTAACCCTAAACTCTGAAATCTAAACCCTAGCACTAAACGCTAAAAACGTCTAAAACGCCCAAAAACTCTATTTTCCCTTTGGAATTTTATGATTTAAAAAAATTGTCGAAGCGGAAAACACGGTTCAAGAAACAGTATGGGTTGCTAATAGGGATCAGCCCATCACCAACCCCAGCATCAACCAAACACGGTTCAAGATATCAAGTGATGGCAATCTTGTCATCATAAACCATGCCGCCAACAATGAATCCATTGTTTGGTCCTCTCACATTGTAAATAATAGGACACACATCAACACAAACAACACTAGTGCCGCTGTTCTCTTGAACAGTGGAAACCTTGCCTTCAAAGAGAGCCCGTCATCTGACCTACCGGTCTGGCAGAGCTTCAACTACCCAACAGATGTTATACTTCCTGGTGCAAAGTTTGGTCGGGACAAGGTCACTGGTTTTAGTTACCAGACCATCTCAAAGAAGAGCCTGATTGACCCGGGTCTTGGCTCATACTATTATGAACTAGAACAAACCAAGGGGCTCGTCCTCAAGCGCCACAACCCCTCGGTAGAATATTGGCTTTATGCATCCTCCACAAAATCATCGTTGAATCTTGTACCAATGGTCAAGGTAGTGCTAGATATGGATCCTCGCACCAAAGGTTTGATAAATGCAACATATGTTGATAACAACCAAGAGGAGTACTACATGTACATATCGCTTGAGGAGTCGTCTTCCTTTTTTATCTTACTGGATGTCTCTGGTCAGATAAAGCTTAATCTTTGGTCACAAGCTAAACAATCTTGGCAAACCATATATGCCATACCCGATGATCCCTGCTTTCCTCCTGCTACTTGTGGACCTTACACGGTCTGCAATGGCAATGCACATCCATCATGTGACTGTATGAAGAGCTTCTCTCAGAAGTCACCGCAGGATTGGGAATTTGAGGACAGAACAGAAGGATGCATCAGAAATAGACCATTGCATTGCACTAGTGACAGAAACATCACAAGTTCAACAGACATGTTCCATCCCATTTCTCAAGTTACATTGCCCTACAACCCGCAGAGCACAGTCGTTGCTTCTATTCAGAGCAAATGTGAAGAAGCTTGTCTCAGTTCCTGCTCCTGCACTGCTTATTCCTATAACAATAGCAGATGCTATGTCTGGAATGGGGAATTGCTTAGTGTAAATCTTAACAACGACATTACTATCACTTCTAAAGATGTTCTTTATCTCCGTCTTTCTGCCAAAGATTTCTTGCCAAGTTTGAGAAAAAACAAAAGAAAACCAAACGTTGGAGTTGTTATTGCCACAAGCATTACTGGGTTTGGGTTACTCATTCTCCTGTTCTTGTTACTGAATTGGAGGAACAAATTCATGTGGTGTGGTTTTCTGCCATTATACTATGACAATCAAGGTAGTGTTGGCGGGATTATAGCCTTCAAATATACTGATTTAGTTCGTGCTACTAAAAACTTCTATGAAAAGTTAGGTGTTGGAAGTTTTGGTTCTGTATACAAGGGAGTGTTAACTGACTCGAAGACTATTGTAGCAGTGAAAAGGCTTGATGGTGCCCGTCAAGGAGAGAAGCAATTCAGGGCTGAGGTGAGCTTAGTTGGACTTATCCAACACATAAACCTAGTCAAATTGATAGGTTTTTGCTGCGAAGGTGATCACAGATTACTTGTGTATGAGCACATGTTAAATGGGTCTCTTGATGGTCATCTATTTAAGAAGAGCAATGCAAATGTTGTGGCCCTGAATTGGAACATCAGATGTCAGATAGCCCTAGGAGTTGCTAGAGGATTGTGCTACCTGCATCAGGGTTGTTGTGAGTGCATCATACACTGCGATATTAAGCCAGAGAACATACTTCTGGATGAATCATTTGTTCCTAAAATCGCAGACTTTGGGTTGGCTGCGTTTATGGGAAGGGATTTTAGCCGAGTTATGACTACATTCAGAGGGACTGCTGGTTATCTTGCCCCAGAGTGGCTTGCCGGAGTTGCAATCACACCAAAAATTGATGTTTATGGCTTTGGCATGGTACTTCTGGAAATCATATCAGGAAGGAGGAATTCCCCAATAGAAATACCATACAACACTAGAAGCAGCAGCACTAGGTACCAGAATGTTGAGGAGTATTTCCCTGTGCAAGCCATCAGCAAGCTTCATGGTGGAGATGTCAAGAGTTTGGTGGATCCATGGTTGGATGGTGACTTCAATTTGGAAGAGGCTGAGAGGATTTGCAAAGTTGCATGCTGGTGCATCCAAGATAATGAGTTTGATCGGCCGACTATGGGTGAAGTGGTCCGGATTCTCGAGGGTCTACAGGAGATTAATATGCCCCCAATGCTGAGACTACTTGCAGCTCTAACAGAACAGTTTGGTGCTGCAACTTCAGTGTAATATTAATAATTCATAGGGTGCTTCACATACGATCGATGTTATTCATCTTTGTTTCAGCAACTTCTCTTTAAAATTGTAATCTGGAGTGGAAGGAATAAAGGAAGAAGGCAAGCTTTCAGTTGCGAAACCATCTGTTATTTAGGTTTTTGTGTTCTGAGTGCGTGCTACTAACAACTTCTTAGAAAAGCGTCGCTAAGTGATGTGTTGAGCATTATGAAGTTGTTGATTTTCTTTCTTCTCCCAAAAAAGGTTTGTTTTTTTACTTGCTGCTCTCGTTTTTTTTCATATTTCCTGTTCTAACAATAGTGGCAGCCTGTTCTATGGGTGCTCTGCTTTTGTTGGTGTATAGATAATGTAATTAGAAGAATCCTTAGGGTCTAAAATGTAAATTGTACAAACAAATATAAATCAGAATACAGAGAAGGGATCGGGGAGGAACGATCCGGAATTTCTCCAAATGCTCTTCACGCTCCCTCCAATCCCTAGCTCAAATCCCTCGAATCTCAGACGATTTTTAACATGGCATCGGAGCAGGTTAATCCTGTGTGATTTCGACCTTGGTGACAGCTAATTGCGGTGCTGTGTCGCCGTGATTTACTGCCGTGTGCACTCGAGCTGCCGCCGAGACCTGCGACATCATCTGCAAGGTACGGCATGGAGTGCTGCGACCAACCTAAGGTAGCCTGTTGAACTGCCTCCTGGTGAATCTGTGCTCTCGCGGAAAAATTGCTGGCTGCCGTTGTGCCGTCCCTGTCCAAGCAGTAAGCTGGTTTCTGTAGTTAATTGATAGTGGTACTAATACTTGTGGCTGCCGTTGAAGAACCGTGATTAGTGCAGCCGGATAGCTCATCTTTGCCTAGTGGCCGGATTAAAATACTTGTGCAGTCTGTGTGCATTTGAGAGCAACCGGCACAGTTATATCTACTTGGCTAGTACTGTCTGTGTGTTGTTGTTAGTGGAGATCTACAAAAACCAAGTCTTGTCTGTCTGGTTTTTTCTTTGTGTGTGGTGGTAAATTATGGCAGATCCAACAAAGGGGAAATTAGGGGATACTAGTGTGGATAAGTTGTATGAAACTTTAAGCAAAGTATTTGAGCAGCAACAACAACTCAAAGTGGTTCCTGGAGCTGTCAAGTTTGCACTTGAGCCTAATCTAGTGAAGTTGGTTGGACCAGGCAATTACATCAAGTGGGCACGGCATGCCCAGTTAATTCTGAGTTCTCATGGCTATCAAGAATTGCTTAGCGCCGATGAAGAGAAACTGAAAAGTGGTACTATTACCAAACAGATCAATGATAGAGTTTTGGTGTGGTTATTAGAAAGCATGGAACCACCGATATGAGAACAAGTTGAGACTATAACCACTGTATTTGAAGTGTGGAAAGCTTTGGAGAAGCAAGTTTCAGAAAAATCAAATAAGATGCATGCTACTCGCATCATGCAAGCATGAAATCAGCGACTAAGTATGCATGTGAGATGGAGAGATTGTACATGGAGTTGCATTATTACCATCCTTTTCAACCCGTTGACAAGAATGATGTGGCTGTTCACCATACCTGGTTTGAACCATTTGTGGGTAAGCTCTTCCTTGATGGCCTAAATCAGGAGTTTGATCTCCGCCGCCAGCTAATATTCTTCAAAACTGAATTGCTAAGCCTTGATGATATCGTGTGATTGAGGAGGAGACTCATCTTGCTCAACCCAATGAGCATGTTCAAGAAAAATCAGATGCACGTGCAGCCCTATCCATACAAGCTCGTCGTGATCCTAAGACCTTTGCTAAAACAGATAAAAGGATACTTTTTTGCAACCACTGCAAAAGGCCTGGACACACAAAGGATTCATGCTTAGAGCTGCAGGGTTATCCAACTTGATGGGAAAAAGGAAAGTCTCAGCCAGGGGAAGGTCAGGGAGCTCATAAAAGATAGGCGAACCTCACTACATCCAAAAGGGAGCTACCGGTAGTAGATGTGCGAGCTCTTGAGGATTTCACCTCCATGATCAGACTCTTAGAAGACTTACCTTCCTTCCAGGATTCCTCTAAAGCTGAAACTAGTTTGCATGCCACTTCACACCAAGGTATGACACCTCACCAGACCCACAATTCTACAACGCATTCAAAATTTTAGATTATTGATACAGGAGCTACCAATCACATGACAGGAGCTTCAAATATATTCACTTCCTATACACACTATTAGGGAAAAGCTTATACACAGAGGCTAATCAGTAGCGCTTGTTAAAACACAACACCACTGCTATCTAGCAGTAGCGCGGCATGAAAAAGCACACTACTGCTACATAAATAGCAGTAGCGCGTCCGTCATAAAAAGCGCTACTACTATAACTATTACACCGTTGCCGCCAGGCTTGGTATAGTAGTAGCGCCCTTCTAAGGACAGCGCTACTGCTACCAAAATAAAAGCAGCGCATTTTAAGGCAACAGTGCTGCAACTAAGAGAAGGAAAAGGAAAGAAAAAAGAAAAAGAAAATTAAAGAAAAAGAAAAAATGTAAGCAATAGTAGCAGCACGTTTTCACGGAAGCGCTATAGCTACTTTAGCTATAGCGGTAGCTATAGCGCGTTTTCACGAACAAGCGATATAACTAACTTATCCGTAGCAGTAGCGCGTTCCGTCAAAAAGCACTATAGCTAAGTAGCTATAGCGCTTGTCGGGAAACAACGCTACTACTAAGTTTGACTTGCCCCTGTGCGGGCGTTCCTCCTTCCGCCAATTCCCCATATTTCTCGCGTCTCCCCTACCTTTCCCTCGCCGTCCCTGCCTCCGTCGTCGTCACCGGACTCGCCACCGAAGCCGCGCGCCATCCCCGCCAACGGAGCTGCATGCCCTCGACGCCCCCGGAGCCACCCTCGTCCGGTCCTCGCCGCCCCTGCCTCCCTCGCTATCACCGGAGACGCCGTAGAAGCCACCAGAGCCACCCTCGACGCCCTCCACGCCACCGTCTCCCCCAAGCACCTCCCCGCAACCAGTCACAAGCTTTATGTTAGGCGCAGTACTCATACAGGAACTTATGAGAGGCGGTGGTTTACCCTGTGGCGGATGTCAGCGGTTCGAGTCCGCTTATCTCCAGCCCGTGAACTTAGCGGATACTATGATAGCGATAGCACCGAATTTTGCCAATTCGGCAGTTCGATCTATGATTTCACATTCATGGACGTTGATAAGATCCTTCCATTTAGTAGCACCTTAGGATGGCAGGTGGCGAAGAGCCGACATCGAGGTGCCAAACCTTCCCGTCGATGTGGACTCTTGGGGAAGATCAGCCTGTTAGGGATGGAGTTTTTCTCGCTTTTGGCGTAGCAGGCCTCCCTTTGGGAGGCCCGCGCGACGGGCTATTAGCTCAGTGGTAGAGCGCGCCCCTGATAATTGCGTCGTTGTGCCTGGGCTGTGAGGGCTCTCAGCCACATGGATAGTTCAATGTGCTCATCCTCTCTGTAAGCCCCCACCCCTCCTCTCTAGGTTAATTTACTTAGGTGAATTTAGTTATGAACCCTAGGAATTAGCTAGGTTAAGTAGGTTAACTAGGTTAACTAGGTAGGTTAAGTAACTAAGTGAACTAGCTAGGTTAATTTGGTTCATTAGGTTAACTAGTTAGGTAACTAGGTTGTCTAGGTTAGAGCAAAAATTTAGTTAGGGCAGTAGGGTTTAGAGTGAAAATTTAGTTAGGGCAGTAGGGTTTAATTATGGTTTTTGTTTTCATAAATGTTCTTTTAATTTAAAAGAACAAAATGAAGAAAATGTTACAGCTGTTCTGCTAGTAGTATATATAGTGGTACTAGTAGATGTTAATTAGCCGTTTTTTAGTTAGGGCAATAGGGTTTTACTAGGTTAATTAGGTTAGTAGTGCTGCTAGTAGTAGTGGTACAGTAGGTTAATTAGGTGAAGTTAAATGAATGACCTAAATGAATGAAATTAGTAGTTAACTGGATTTTTTTCATTTCATCATTATAGAGCACTAAAGTTAACTGAATTTTGTTCTATTAGTAGTTAACTGAATTTTCTTCTAACTTAGTTTTTGAATTAGATGTTAATTAGGGCAGTAGTATTTAGTTTAGAGAAAATAATTCGATATAAAAATATAAATTTCTATTAAACCGTCCTCCTCAACTAGCAAAGATCACTCTAGTTAGGTCATTTTGGATACGATGAACTTTGTTATATATGCTTACGATATGTTGCTTCTATTTTTGCCAAGTCTGTCTCTTTCTGTTGCTCAACTATATATGTTGCATATCATCGACTCATGTGATGATGCAGGTACATAGATCATCGATGACGAAGAAGTGCTACACCAAGAGTATACGATGAGTGGCCGGAGTGTCAGGATCAGGTGTACCGGTTTCCGAGCGACAGCCAGAGAGGGTTCGATAGCAGAGCCGAAGCGGAATGTAGTCAGGTTAGGTTCATGCTAGTGCGAGGGATACGAACCGATTCCCCAAGAAGTACTACATTATGTATGATGAGACATGTCATGTAACTTGTATAGCTATATCGTGATTATGATGTGACGGCATGATTTGTGTTGGATGATATGATGAGACTATTATGTGTATGATATGATGAGCATATTGCATGTTTAAGATATGATTAGAATACTGTATAAAATATGTACAAAAACATCGCAAATACGTAGGAAAAAAGATATGATAAAATATAGTAGTACCCTCATCCGCCATATTTTGCCGGCTCTTGTCGACCAGTTTTTTGAGGAATATTCTCAGCATCTTGGCTATCCCTATCTTATCATCCCTCTAAACCAAACAGGTGGCATCCCTTAGAAAATTGGCTATCCATGTCTAACCGAGGGATAGCCGATGAACCAAACGCCACCTAAGACATTGTCCTTTATCTCATGTTTTGCATGTTCCTAAATTTCCAATCAATTTCTTGTCAGTTAGCTCTATTACCGTATCTCTCAATTGTAGAGGTTTGTTTTATCCTACTTGTTGAGCTTTTCAGGAGCTAGAGACAGGCAGACTAATGGGGTCTGGGACCGTGCATGATGGACTCTACTATCTTGATGAAGGGAGTGATGAAGTTGTTTCCTGGTCAAGTGCTACTACTACACCATCGCGAGCTTGGGCATGTCTCTTTTGCAGCATTGTTTTGTATATACCCCTCTCTTTTCAAGTTGTGTCCTAGGGAGCTACTTGTATGTGATGCTTGTGAATTGGCTAAACATACAAGAGGTTCATATCCTAGTATAGGATTAAGAAGTGCCAAACCATTTGAAATGATTCACTCAGATGTTAGGGGACCCTGTGAGGTTCGTTCGATTTCAGGGCATCGATGGTTTGTAACTTTTATCGATTGCTTTAGTCATTACACCTGGCTCTACTCTTGAAGCATAAGAGTGATGTGTGCTCAGTTTTTAAAGATCTATGTGCTCTGATTAAAAATCAACATGAGGCAACTATTAAAACCTTATGTTCAGACAATGGTATAGAATGCATGCACTAGGAGTTTGGACAGTTCCTTCTCTCAAACGGTATTGAACATCAAACTACCCGTGTTAACAATCCAGAACAAAATGGTGTTGCAGAGCATAAAAATAGACATTTTCTTGAGGTTGCACGCTCACTTATGTTTACAATGAACGTGCCTAAATTTCTTTGGGGGGAAGCAATAAAAACTGCAACATATTTGATAAACCGTATGCCTCTTCGGGTTCTTGGCCATAAGACTCCTGTTGAGTGTCTCTTGAAATCTAATGATTTTGTAGTTCCTCCAAAGGTCTTTGGGTGTGTTTTCTTTGTGCATGATTATAGAACTCTGTTGGAAAATTAGACCCCCATGCTCTCAAATGTGTTTTCACGGGTTATTCTCCCTCTCAAAAGGGTTATAGGTGTTGGTGCCTTTCGAAGCACCGTTTTTTTGTGAGCATGGAGGTGACATTCCGTGAACATGAATCATATTATGGCTCAACCAGTGACACTGGCATTGCCCTATCCCCACCTGAAGTGCAACAAGAAGGGGAGAGGGGTAATGAAGGCTCTCCATTAAGTCGTAATCTTGTTTCAACTTCGGATGGTTTACCCACTCTAGATAATGTTCAAAATCAGGGGGAGGACCCACATAGTGATGGGTGTAATCATGGTTCTGGTCATGGAGACATACAAGATGCAACAGGAAACTCTTCACTTCCTTCACAAGATGGTGAGCTTCACAGGCATGAGGACCCAGGTACTATTAGCACCACAAGACAGGGTGATAACCAATTATCTATTCTTGCTCCTGAAAATGATCTACCTATTGCTGTGAGGAAATCTACTAGAAATCTAAAAATTTCAGGACACCTCAAAGATTTCAAACATGATATAGCCATTTTCATTTCCTATGAATATTTTACTCCACCCTTCAAAAGCTTTATTGGATCTTTAGATTCTATCTCCATACCATCAAACTGGAAAATAGCTATAGAGGACCCAAATTGGAAGGAAGCAATGCTTGATGAGATGAAAGCCTTGGAGAAGAATGGGACTTGGGAGCTTGTGGATCTACCACCAAGTAAGCAGCCTATAGGTTGTAAGTTGGTCTTCACTATTAAACACACCCTGAGGGCAAGGTGGAGAGGTACAAAGCCTGCCTTGTAACAAAAGGCTACACACAAACATATGGAATCGATTATGAAGAGACCACCTTTGCACCGGTGGCAAAGATGAATTCAGTAACGACACTTATATCATGTGTTGTAAACCTTGATTGGGATATTTACCAGATGGATGTGAAGAATGCTTTCCTTCGTGGTGATCTCCAAGAAGAAGTATACATGCATATACCGCCTAGATTTGAGTCAAGTCAAACTGTTGGAAAGGTATTGCGCCTACATCATTCTTTATATGGCTTAAAGCAATCCCCACGAGTTTGGTTTGATCGGTTTAGACATGATATGCTAAAGAGGGGTTATCTTCAAAGTAATGCTGACCATACGCTATTTTACAAGCATATTAATGGCAAGGTTGCAATCTTGATAGCGTATGTCGATGACATTGTGATTACTGGAGATGATTCCAAGGAAGTTGCAGATCTGAAGTGTCATCTTGCACATGAGTTTGAAGTGAAGGACTTGGGTCAAAGGTATTTTTCTCTCATAGTGAAAATATATCTGGGATCTGCTCAAGGAAACATGTATGCTTGGTAGTCGACCTGCTGCTACACCGATTGAGCAAAATCACCGGTTATGTAGTGATGCTGGGACACCAGTGGATCGAGAGCGCTACCAGAGACTAGTTGGAAGATTAATATATTTATCTCATTCCCGTCCAGATATTGCCTTTGCTGTGAGTGTAGTTAGCCAATACATGCATGACCCAAAACAAGTTCATATGGAAGCTGTAAATAGGATCCTACAGTATCTTAAAGGGTGCCCAGGAAAAGGCCTCTTATATACCAGACAAGGGGACTTGCAAGTTGAGTGCTATACTGATGCTGATTGGGCTGGTTCCCTAGATGACATGCGCTCAACATCTGGTTACTGTGCATTTATTTGAGGAAACCTAGTTTCATGGTGAAGTAAGAAACAAAATGTGGTGGCTCGGTCTACTGCGGAGGCCAAGTTTAGGTCTATGGCTCACGGCATATGTGAGTTATTATGGTTGCAGATTCTCCTAGCAGAGCTGCGGTTGTACAAGCACAAACCTCTGATGTTGTATTGTGACAACACAGCTGCCATTGATATTGCAAATAACCCTGTTCAGCATGATGAAAGCAAGCACATAGAAATTGATCGTCATTTCATCGAGGAGAAGCTTGATAAAGGATAATTTGCCTACCATATGTAACTTCAGCCAGTCAAGTAGCAGATGTACTTACGCAAGGACTCCCTGAAAAAAACTTTTTCCATGTTTTGTAACAAGATGGGTCTGTACAACATCTTTGCCCCATCTTGACTTGGCAATGCTATAAAAGAAAAGCTGCACATAAGTTGCTTTCTTTCTGACCTTCTGTAGATTAACCATTCACACTTACAAGTTCATTGAGAGGAAGAATCGACTGTCTTCACAGTAGGCATGTGATCGACCTAATGAGAGGGATTGATGAATCTTATGTCTGGGTTGGACCATGGTCCAATGAGCCTAGGATGGTTACATAACAGTCCTGAAGAGGTGGCCTGGCACTCTATTATTGCCACTGCTTCCACTGTTCCTTTTTTTTGGGACTGAAATACTACTGGGGAAGCACCTGCAGTGTGATTTTCTATAGATAAAAAAAGGTGCCCTGCAATGGACTGGAGGAGATATAGAAGGAAGCTCCCTCGCTGTCACTTATTTAGGATTTATCGAAATTGCCAAATTACTTTGCTGTTCTCTGTGTTGCCATTTCCCTATTCTGCCAGCTGTCATGCTCATTGAAGCCATTGCCATGAGGGTTGGTGAATTTAAGCTTAGGTTAATACCATGATCGAGATATGTGTATGTTTGGTTCTTGTCCGACCTGGGATGGGAACTTGAGAATTTCTAGTGAAATAATTGTTTTAAAAGTGTGCACAATCAAACTGCAACTGTTGTTGAAGTTGGGTGAGGAGGAAGATGTCAGATCTGAAAGTTGTCGGTGGATATGACCAAGAGACAACATAAGCTGTATAATTTTCAGGTATTTTCAAATTTCCGTGTGATTTGTATAATCCTGGATAAGCCAATCATGGCATCTATGATTCTAATGTTGTTCTGAAATGACACTAGTAGGATATGTAGGTGTTAGTCCGAAGTGCATTCTAGGCTTTGATAAGGTGAATATGAACTGTTTTTCTTTTCCACAGCCCGCATACAAATATTTTCTCATAAGGTAAATCTCCTTTCTTTGGTGAAGTTGGGAGGTTATTTGTTAATCTCATTAGGTAGAAATTGTTTATGCAGATCATCTTTTTCACTATAATTACAGGCTAGCATTTTTAATCCGTATCATTATTTATTTATTTCAGGCACATATGGTGCACTCTGGTCATGATGCCAACGTTTTTGGCTCTTAATAAAGTGGTTTTTTAGGCACTTCTGATTTTCTGTTTGGTTCTTATCTCTTCAGTTTAAATTTTCTGCGATTCTAAAGATACATTTATTATCTATTCAGTTGAATGAGGAAGCTGCTTCCTTGGACTGGACCAAGTCAAGAGGTCATGTGCTGAGGGGCCGAAGAATCTTTTTTCCGGGAGCCAGACGAGCGCTGATGTTGCCGGTCACCTGCAACTTGGCTAGCAATTGTCCTTGTGTTGTTAGAGCAACTCCAATGAGGCGACCCATTTCATCCGCCCGCGTCCGTTTGGGTCGGCACAGACAAAAGTGGTGGCCCAACGCACCGACCCAAACTCAAATCGTGTCAGTCTGGCGTCCGTGCCGGCCCATTTCCGGCCCAAAATTGCGCCTGGAATATGTCGGCGCGAACGCGAAGCGGACGCGCCGCGCGTCTCCTCGCCGTCCGCCGCGTCCCCACATGGCGGCCACCCAACCGCCACCGGTCGTCTTATTTATGATGACCACCGACAGCGGGCCCATGCGTCAGCTAGTGGAAGCGTCCTTTTTTTAACCACGCGTGCGGTGGGGTCGGCCTCATCCACTTCTCCCGTCCACATCTGGCCCCCCACCACTCGCTTTGCTTCCTCGCCGGCGACCGCAAACCCTAGCGCGTCCATGGGCCTCTTCGGCAGCAGCAATGACAAAGGGCAAGGGCAAGGGCACCCCCGGCGCCTCGTCCTCCCGTGCTTCCCTTCCCCCTCCTCCGCCGGCGGCGACGTGTTTCCGCCCTGGTCGTCGGCACCTGCACATCCCGGTGTGTTGGAAATATGCCCTAGAGGCAATAATAAATTGATTATTATTATATTTCCTTGTTCATGATAATCGTTTATTATCCATGCTAGAATTGTATTGATAGGAAACTCAGATACATGTGTGGATACATAGACAAAACCATGTCCCTAGTAAGTCTCTAGTTGACTAGCTCGTTGATCAATAGATGATCACGGTTTCCTGACCATGGACATTGGATGTCGTTGATAACGGGATCACATCATTAGGAGAATGATGTGATGGACAAGACCCAATCCTAAGCCTAGCACAAGATCGTGTAGTTCGTATGCTAAAGCTTTTCTAATGTCAAGTATCATTTCCTTAGACCATGAGATTGTGCAACTCCCGGATACCGTAGGAATACTTTGGGTGTACCAAACGTCACAACGTAACTGGGTGGCTATAAAGGTGCACTACGGGTATCTCCGAAAGTGTCTGTTGGGTTGGTACGAATCGAGACTGGGATTTGTCACTGCGTGTAAACGGAGAGGTATCTCTGGGCCCACTCGGTAGGGCATCATCATAATGTGCACAATGTAATCAAGGAGTTGATCACGGGATGATGTGTTACGAAACGAGTAAAGGGACTTGCCCGTAACGAGATTAAACAAGGTATCGGGATACCGACGATCGAATCTCGGGCAAGTATCGTACCGATAGACAAAGGGAATTGTATACGGGATTGATCGAATCCTCGACATCGTGGTTCATCCGATGAGATCATCGTGGAGCATGTGGGAGCCAACATGGGTATCCAGATCCCGCTGTTGGTTATTGACCGGAGAGTCATCTCGGCCATGTCTGCATGGTTCCCGAACCCGTAGGGTCTACACACTTAAGGTTCGATGACGCTAGGGTTATAAAGGAAGTTTCTATGTGGTTACCGAATGTTGTTCGGAGTCCGGGATGAGATCCCGGACGTCACGAGGAGTTCCGGAATGGTCCGGAGATAAAGATTTATATATGGGAAGTCCTATTTTGGTCACCGGAAAAGTTTCAGGGTTTGTCGGTAACGTAGCGGGACCACCGGGAGGGTCCCGGGGGTCCACCAAGTGGGGCCACAAGCCTCGGAGGGCTGCATGGGCAAAGTGTGGGAGGGGACCAGCCCCAGGTGGGCTGGTGCACCCCCCCCCCCACCAAGGCCCAAGGCGCAAGGAAGAGGGGAAGGGGGCAAACCCTAGGGCAGATGGGCCCTAAGGCCCACCCTGGTGCGCCTCCCCCTCTCCCCTCCCCTTGGCCGCCCTTAGATGGGATCTAGGGGCTGCCGCCACCCCTAGGGAGGGAACCCTAGGTGGGGGCGCAGCCCCTCCCCTCCCCCTATATATAGTTGAGGTTTGGGCTGCCCAATACACACGAGTTCCTCTCCTCTTGTTGGCGCAGCCCTACCTCTCTTTCTCCTCATATCTCGCGGTGCTTGGCGAAGCCCTGCTGGATCACCACGCTCCTCCACCACCACCACACCGTTGTGCTGCTGCTGGATGGAGTCTTCCTCAACCTCTCCCTCTCTCCTTGCTGGATCAAGGCATGGGAGACGTCACCGGGCTGTACGTGTGTTGAACGCGGAGGTGCCGTCCGTTCGGCACTAGGATATCCGGTGATTTGGATCACGACGAGTACGACTCCTTCAACCCCGTTCTGTTGAACGCTTCCGCTTAGCAATCTACAAGGGTATGTAGATGCACTCTCCTTCCCCTCGTTGCTGGTTTCTCCATAGATAGATCTTGGTGACACGTAGGAAAATTTTGAATTTCTGCTACGTTCCCCAACAGTGGCATCATGAGCTAGGTCTATTGCGTAGATTCTATGCACGAGTAGAACACAAACACTACAAGAAACATGTTAATACATGACGGATTTCTGATGACGTTCTTAGAAATCGTCATGGACGACGACGGTTTTCTCTTATCTGTCACGGAAAGCGTCATCGATCTGTAGGATGTGACTCCTTTCGAAAAAGGTAGCCCCTTTATGATGGACATCGATGGGCCGTCACGGAAACTGTCACATATCAACTTGCAGGTCTAGTTTTTTTCTTTCTTTATGTGTCATCCGGACCGTCACCGATGGCTCCCGCTGATGTGTCGTGTGGTGTTTCTTGGTTGGCCCATATGTCAGTTAAATGTGTAATATAATAGAAGTTAAAAATAAAAGGAGGACGCGCCAGAAATTTCGAGCGCGCGCGTGGACATGGGAAATTTTAAGTCACCGACGCGGCCCGTGGCAAAAT
This sequence comes from Triticum urartu, assembly GCF_056163025.1. Classification (NCBI taxonomy): domain Eukaryota; kingdom Viridiplantae; phylum Streptophyta; class Magnoliopsida; order Poales; family Poaceae; genus Triticum; species Triticum urartu. Next base: position 13,212,431 of record NC_141873.1, read on the forward strand.
TTTGGAGCCAGCCTATTTAACCCATGATCCATCCCCATCTAACCCTAATCCCCATTCTCTCCTCCGTTTCCTCAGCCGCCACAACTGCCCACTCCTGATTCCGGCGATTCCGGCAGCTATCGCCGGCGCGGTGCACACCGCCGAGCTCGGCTCGCTCGGCTCCGTCCTCCCCCGGCAAGATTTTCCCTTCCCGGCCTCTACCGCTCGCCCAAATCCCACACCCGTGCTAGGGTTTCGGCCTCTGGCATCGCCTTCGTTATTAGCGCATCTCCGACGGCCTCTGGCGGCCCTTCTCCACCGTCTTTAGCTCCCCCACGTGCGCCCTTGCCTTCTGATGTTCCATCTCGAGCAGGGCGGCGCGGAGGATCTTCTCCCGTAGGATCCATTGTGGTAGCGCACCCTGCAGCTGCCGGTCCGGGAGGAGGGCAGACACTGCGTCCTTGTCCTGCTCGATGACGGTTGCGGCGAACGCCGGTGCTGCTCCTCATTCTCGACCTTCAAGGAGGAGCACTGGTACAGCAGAAGGATGCCCTGCCCCTGAACAATGGCCATGGCGACAGGTAAGGTTGTGCTGTCGTGCCTATATTTCCTGGAGTAAACAATTTGATGGGCCAGATTGCTTGTGCTAGATGTGGTTAGTCTGTAGTGGTCATCTTGTTAACATATACAATTAAATTAACATATACAATTTAGTCAAAAAAATATCATATACAAACCATTTTTTTCTTAAAAAATCTATATTGTTTGAAGAGTGTTCAAAGATTTACTTATTCAAATAGAATAGATCATGAAGAAATGCTAATGCCAATTATATTTAGAAAAAACTTACCAATTAATTGGCAATACATTAATCATAGCTGCAGCCTGCAGTACAGAGTTATTGATATTTATCCGAGGCTACAGTTGTAGCCTACACAATCTTAATACACACATAGGAGAAGAGAACTTGAAGGGGAGAAATTCTGAACCATAGTTGTAGCTGGATATAAAGATAAAAAATAACATATATGATATAGACTTAGGACCTGTTCTACAACCAGCACTCAACAATTTACATGTAACACAAACACGCACAAGACTTCACTGAATAATTTGAAGCACTGGAGATAACATACGAAGCAACAAAATGATGTCTTTTGGTTACTTGGTGTACTTGGCTGTACTATTTATTGGGGTTGATTTCTGTGCTACTAATGACTACTGCCTTCTCCACCCATCCAATGGTGTACAGGACGTCCTCCTCCTTGATGCGGCTGTCCCCAATGAGCTCTCTTTGCCGGAGGAGGTGGAGCAGCATGTCCAGCACCCCCTTGGCCTCCTATCCTGCAGCACATGGACGAGCTCACTGACGGCTGCGTTCTGCCCTCCTAGTGTGGTGAGCTTCTCCCATCTCCCCCCTTTACGCCCAAATCTGGATGATACCTGCAATCTAAATACGAATCATGTTTTTGTTCAGTTTAGTGGTGAATTCAATTGCTTAGATGAACATGTGAGGTTGGTTAGTTGCTCATGCTTATGTGGATCTGGTTCTCTTGCACTGTTACACATAATTTAATCAAGGCAAGCTAATGTTAATCCATAGTATGATATAGCTAAAAAATCTAAGATGTACAGGTCTTCATGTTGCTTTGGTACAGATCTTTTGGGAGTTAATTTGGTAACTTCAACCTGTTAGATATAAATTCAGCTGTGACTCTATATCTTGCCAGAATCGACTTGTTTTGCAGATACGTGTATGTAGTACTTGAGAAAAACCTAATTATTTAACTGAAACACTGTCTAATTATTAATTGGAAATAACTATAAATTTGGATGTCATAAAAAATGCATAAATATCAAGAAACCACACACATTGTCAGAATATGCAAGCCGTTTATCTGGATTATGTATCATGCTAAGTAATCGTATATATGTAGCGCAGCATCCATGTGTTAGTATGTCTGATTTCTTAGATATACACATATTAAAAGGAAAATAATATATTCGGATTTCAACTTAGTTTTGGCATGTTTAACTTGCATGGATTTATAAATTGTAGTTTAGCCGTGTCTCTCGTTATGTTGATGTCACTTTTCTGATCAGTTCAAGTGTTGAGAGTTGCAAAATTGGAATTAACCTTCTCTCTTGATGCCCAAAAACATCCTTTTAATGCTACAGGAATAGCTCCAGAGTTGGTGATGATCTTTAGCCTGGTAAGATAAGGTAGAAAAGTATGGTTAACCGGATGTTTAGCCTGGTGTGTGAATTAAAAAGAACTGAGAGATGATAAAACATTCATATATGTAGGTCAGATTCTATTACAAATATATGTAGGTCACTGTAATAGTATTTTCTCATTGAAAATGGAGAAAATGTACTACGTGATAAGTAGGCTGGAACTAAAAAATTGTTAGTCGATGTGTATTGCATATATCTTTTTGTTTGGATGCCAAAAATTATCTTCTTTCTGGCTTGATTAACTTCCTTTTTTCTGTCCAATCCATTTTGAATGAGATTACTACCAATAACAGATAGTATGGAGGGGGAAACAATGTTTTACTGTAATTACATTGTCTTCACTTAGAGTTATCTTCTAATGTCACCAGCAACTGTTTCTATGTTACCTCGCAGATTCACTCCATAGAAGACACTTGAAATATTGTGCAAATAACTAGCTACCATTATGAAGTGTGCATTATTTATTTGAGATATGACATATCGTCCTAATTGTGTAGTTCCTAGAATTCATGTGTCGCTGTATTGAATCCCTAGATGATCTCCTTGGACTAACATGCCAAAGTTAATCTTAGATATGGTGAACTATAAATTTATAATGATCAAAACTGTTTGTATTGATGTTAATTAAAGTGTGTACCAAGCATTTGATGGTTTGGGAACGAAGTATGGATATTGAATGCTATACAATCAGAATGTGTTATACTAACTTTTTAGGCCTTTTTAGCTAAATATGTAAGGGCAGGTAATGCCCGTCATATATTGAAGTGTGATACTACATAATATTTGTTGTATCTATAGTCAGACTATTTTTATATGTGTAATAATACGTACAAAAAATGACTTCTACTTGATCCAATCCTTTGTCTTCTACACAATATATGTTGTATATGTAGTTGGACTATTTTTATCTATAGGACTACCTTACAAATGTCTTTTCATCTAGATTAATCGTAAGCCAAATATGCCAGATCATTTTCTTGTGGAGTATCATATTAGATAGGACACATATTCCATCAAGACATAATCATCATGGAATTGTTTCATTCTTTTTTACCTTTTGAGATGAGAAACAATGGCTAGGTATTTTCATTAATGCACATTATTCAGTTGGGATGCATTATCAAGTTTATTGTGGTGATTGTTTAAAATAAGAAAAACGGAGTTTACTTCCAACTCTATTGGTCTATGTATGCTCATCATTTCTTTTTGTTGCCACCAGTTGTTTCTTTTCACACCTTGGTTAATTTGTTGCACTACTTTGCATCCTGGGAGTGAAAAAATATAGAACTTGATAATGTGTAGTAAGCTACTTGTAGTTTAACCTACTGGCTGTAATATTTTATAACGCGACATATTTTTCATCATGTGGCAGATATTGGTTATGGGAGCATTTTCAACAAGAAAGACATGCGTTTTGACAACTTTGGCATGGACGGGTGGATTTGCTGCTTGGATGACCCCTAGTTGGTGTGTGGCTGCCTGATAAGAGTGGCCATCGCTTTGTGGGTGTGGTGCTGGTTGTAGAGTAGGATAGTGTTCTTCGGCACATGCTTTTCAAATTAATGTTTTTTGGGTCTTTTTTTCCGCTCCTGTAGAGGTGTATTTTTGGATATGTTGTAATTTTGTTTTTCTAATGACATGAGCATATACTTTCTGTCAAATTCTTATTGGTGTAAATTTTCCATGGAAAATGAGAGATGCGTGAATCTCTTGGACTGAAATTAGTGGGCCTTGAAATTAATGGGCTTAAATTATAATTGGGTTGATTACTATATGGGCCGCCACTCTTGGACATGGCTGAAATTTAGTGGGCCAAAACTTAGATGGGCTGATTACTACACAGGCTGCCATGTCAGATCCATGTCAGATGATGATGTGGCACGGAAGTTAACGTCGTTACGAGCACTATAGTCATGACGGTCAAGATCCGTCATGGTCGGTGACGGTTTTCAATGATCTGTCATGGAGTGTAGGGTGGTCAAATTATGACGCGATATACATGACGGATTTTAAATCCGTCACACATACCTTTGCATGAAAGTTTTGTAGAGGTCTGTGACGGACTAAAACTGTCATGTATTAACAGGATTCTTGTAGTGAAAGTAGTTGTGGGCGTTGATTTCGTTCAATATGCTTACCGTTACTAGTCCAATCTTGATTCGGCGGCATTGTGGGATGAAGCGGCCCAGACCAACCTTACACGTACGCTTACGTGAGACCGGTTCCACCGACTGACATGCACTAGTTGCATAAGGTGGCTGACGGGTGTCTGTCTCTGCCATTTTAGTCGGATCGGATTCGATGAAAAGGGTCCTTATGAAGGGTAAATAGCAATTGGCATATCACGTTGTGGTTTTTGCGTAGGTAAGAAACGTTCTTGCTAGAAACTCATAGCAGCCATGTAAAACATGCAAACAACAATTAGAGGACGTCTAACTTGTTTTTGCAGGGTATGCTATGTGATGTGATATGGCCAAGAAGAATGTGATGAATGATATGTGATGTATGAGATTGATCATGTTCTTGTAATAGGAATCACGACTTGCATGTCGATGAGTATGACAACCGGCAGGAGCCATAGGAGTTGTCTTAATTTATTTATGACCTACCTGTCAACATAAACGTCATGTAATTACTTTACTTTATTGCTAACCGTTAGCTGTAGTAGTAGAAGTAATAGTTGGCGAGATAACTTCATGAAGACACGATGATGGAGATCATGGTGTCATGCCGGTGACGATGATGATCATGGAGCCTCGAAGAAGGAGATCAAAAGGAGCAATATGATATTGGCCATATCATGTCACTATTTGATTGCATGTGATGTTTATCATGTTTTTGCATCTTATTTGCTTAGAACGACGGTAGTAAATAAGATGATCCCTCATTAAAATTTTAAGAAAGTGTTCCCCCTAACTGTGCACCGTTGAGAAAGTTCGTCGTTTCAAAGCACCACGTGATGATCGGGTGTGATAGATTCTTACGTTCGAATACAACGGGTGTTGACGAGCCTAGCATGTACAGACATGGCCTCGGAACACATGCGAAACACTTAGGTTAACTTGACGAGCCTAGCATGTACAGACATGGCATCGGAACACAAGAGACCGAAAGGTCGAGCATGAGTCGTATGGTAGATATGATCAACATGAAGATGTTCACCGATGTTGACTAGTCCGTCTCACGTGATGATCGGACACGGCCTAGTTAACTCGGATCATGTAATCACTTGGATGACTAGAGGGATGTCTATCTGAGTGGGAGTTCATAAGATGAACTTAATTATCCTGAACATAGTCAAAAGGTCTTCGCAAATTATGTCGTAGCTCGCGCTTCAGTTCTACTGTTTAGATATGTTCCTAGAGAAAATTTAGTTGAAAGTTGATAGTAGAAATTATGCAGACAGTAAAAGGCTTATGTCCTTAATGCACCGCTCAGTGGGCTGAACCTCGAACGTCGTCTGTGGATGTTGCGAACATCTGACATACACATTTTGATAACTACGTGATAGTTCAGTTAAACGGTTTAGAGTTGAGGCACCGAAGACGTTTTAAAACTTCACGAAACATATGAGATGTTTCGATGGCTTAAATTGGGATTTCAGGCTCGTGCCCACGTCAAGAGGTATAAGACCTCCGACGATTTTCTTAGCCTGCAAACTAAGGGAGAAAAGCTCAATTGTTGAGCTTGTGCTCAGATTGTCTGAGTACAACAATCGCTTGAATCGAGTGGGAGTTGATCTTCCAGATGAAATAGTGATGGTTCTCCGAAGTCATTACCACCAAGCTGCTAGAGCTTCGTGATGAACTATAATATATCAGGGACATATATGATGATCCTTGAGATATTCGCGATGTTTGACACCACAAAAGTAGAAATCAAGAAGGAGCATCAATTGTTGATGGTTGGTGAAACCACTAGTTTCAAGAAGGGCAAGGGCAAGAAGGGATACTTCATGAAACGGCAAATCAGCTGCTGCTCTAGTGAAGAAACCCAAAGTTGAACCCAAGCCCGAGACTAAGTGCTTCTGTAATAAGGGGAACAGTCACTGAAGCAGAACCACCCTAGATACTTGGTAGATGATAAGGCTGGCAAAGTCAACAGAAGTATATTGGATATGCATTATAATGTGTACTTTACTAGTACTCCTAGTAGCACCAGGGTATTAGATACCGGTTCGGTTGCTAAGTGTTAGTAACTCAAAACAAAAGGTTACGGAATAAACGGAGACTAGCTAAAAGGTGAGATGACGATATGTGTTGGAAGTATTTCCAAGGTTGATCAAATATCGTATGCTCCCTCTACCATCGAGATTGGTATTAAAACCTAAATAATTGTTATTTGGTGTTTGCGTTGAGCATAGACATGATTGGATTATATCTATCGCAATACGGTTATTCATTTAAGGAGAATAATGGTAACTCTATTTATTTGAATAATACCTTCAATGGTCTTGCACCTAAAATGAATGGTTTATTGAATCTCGATCGTAGTGATACACATGTTCATGCCAAAAGATATAAGATAGTAATGATAGTACCACCTACTTGTGGCACTGCCACTTAAGTCATATCGGTATAAAACGCATGAAGAAGCTCCATGTTGATGGATCTTCGGACTTACTCATTTTTGAAAGGATTGAGACATGCGAACCATGTTTGTTGGTAGATATGCATGAAGAAACTCTATACAGATGGATCGTTTGGACTCACTTGATTTTGAATCACTTGAGACATGCAAATCATACCACATGGGCAAGATGACTAAAAGCCTCGTTTTTCAGTAAAATGGAACTAGAAAGCAACTTGTTGGAAGTAATACATTTTGATGTGTGCAGTCCAATGAGTGTTGAGGCGTGTAGTGGATATCGTTATGTTCTTACTTCACAGATGATTTGAGTAGATGTTGAGTATATTTACTTGATGAATCACAAGTCTGAATTATTGAAAGGTTCAAGTAATTTCAGGGTGAAGTTGAAAGATCGTCGTGACAAGAGGATAATATCTGAATTACGAGTTTGGCACAGAATTAAGACATTGTGGAAATTGTTTCACAACTAATACAGCCTGGAACACCATAGTGTGATGGTGTGTCCGAACATCATAACTGCACCCTATTGGATATGATGCATACCATGATGTCTCTTATCGAATTACCACAATAGTTTATGGGTTAGGCATTAGAGACAACCACATTCACTTTAAATAGGGCACCACGTAATTCCGATGAGATGACACCGTATGAACTATGGTTTAGAGAAACCTAAGATGTCATTTTTTAAAAGTTTGGGGCTGCGACGCTTATGTGAAAAAGTTTCAGGATGATAAGCTTGAACCCAAAGCGGATAAATAAATCTTCATACGACACCCAAAACAGTTGGGTATGCCTCCTGTCTCAGATCCGAAGGCGATAAGGGATTGTTTCTAGAATCGGGTCCTTTCTCGAGAAAAAGTTTCTCTCAAAAGAATTGAGTGGGAGGATGGTGGAGACTTGATGAGGTTATTGAACCGTCTCTTCAACTAGTGTGTGGCAGGGTACAGGAAGTTGTTCCTGTGGAACCTACACCAATTGAAGTGGAAGCTTATGATAGTGATCATGAAACTTCAGATCAAGTCACTACCAAACCTCGTGGGATGACAAGGATGCGTACTACTTCAGAGTGGTACGTAATCCTGTCTTGGAAGTCATGTTGCTAGACAACAATGATCCTACGAGCTATGGAGAAGCAATGGTGGGCCTGGATTCCGATAAATGGCTCAAGGCCATAAAATTCGAGAGAGGATCCATGTATGAAAACAAAGTGTAGACTTTGGAAGAACTACTTGATGGTCGTAAGGCTGTTGGGTACATATGGATTTGAAAAGGAAGACGGACAATGATGGTAAGTATCACAAGCTCGACTTGTCGTTAAGATGTTTTCCGACAAGTTCAAGGAGTTGACTACGATGAGACTTTCTCACTCGTAGCGATGCTAAGAGTTTGTTGGAATTATATTAGCGATTACTGCATTGTTTATGAAATCTTGCAGATAGGATGTCAAAAAACCCATTGTTTCCTCAACGATTTTCTGGAGGAAAGGTTGTATGTGATACAACCAGAAGGTTTTGTTAATCCTGAAAGATGCTAACAAGTATGCAAAGCCCCAGCAATCCTTCTCAGGACTGGAGTAAGCATCTCGGAGTTGGAATGTATGCTTTGATGATGATCAAAGATTTTGGGTTTATGCAAAGTTTATGAGAAACTTGTATTTCCAAAGAAGTGAGTGGGAGCACTATAGAATTTCTGATGAGTATATGTTGTTGACATATTGTTGATCATAAATGATGTAGAACTTCTGGAAAGCATATAGGGTTATTTGGAAAGTGTTTTTCAATGGAAATCCTGGATTAAGCTACTTGAACATTGAGCATCAAGATCTATAAGGATAGATCAAAACGGTTAATGGTACTTTCAAATGAGCACATACCTTGACATGATCTTGAAGGTGTTCAAGATGGATCAGTCAAAGAAGGAGTTCTTGCCTGAGTTGTAAGGTATGAAGTTAAGACATAAAGCTCGACCACGGCAGAAGAAAGAGGAAGGACGAAGGTCGTCCCCTATGCTTTTGTCATAGGCTCTCTACAGTATGCTATGCTGTGTGCCACACCTGAAGTGTGCCTTGCCATGAGTCATTCAAGGGGTACAAGAGTGATCCAAGAATGGATCATAGGACAGCGGTCAAAGTTATCCTTAGTAACTAGTGGACTAAGGAATTTTCTCGATTATGGAGGTGGTAAAAGAGTTCGTCATAAAGGGTTACGTCGATGCAAGCTTAACACCTATCCGGATAGCTCTGAGTAGAGATACCGGATACGTATAATGGAGCAACAATTTAGAATAGCTCCAAGTAGAACAGTTATTTGAAGTGGCTCCAAATGTAGCGTAGTAGTTGCATCTACAAGATGACATAGAAATTTGCGAAGTACATACGGATCTGAATGTTGCAGACCCGTTGACTGAAACCTCTCTCATAAGCATAACATGATCAAACCCAGAACTCTTGGGTGTTAGTCACATGGGGATGTGACCTTGAGTGTTAATCACATATCGATGTGAACTGGATTATTGACTCTAGTGCAAGTGGGAGACTGCTGGAAATATGCCCTAGAGGCAATAATAAATTGATTATTATTATATTTCCTTGTTCATGATAATCGTTTATTATCCATGCTAGCATTGTATTGATAGGAAACTCAGATACATGTGTGGATACATAGACAACACCATGTCCCTAGTAAGCCTCTAGTTGACTAGCTCGTTGATCAATAGATGGTCACGGTTTCCTGACCATGGACATTGGATGTCGTTGATAACGGGATCACATCATTAGGAGAATGATGTGATGGACAAGACCCAATCCTAAGCCTAGCACAAGATCGTGTACTTCGTATGCTAAAGCTTTTCTAATGTCAAGTATCATTTCCTTAGACCATGAGATTGTGCAACTCCCGGATACCGTAGGAATACTTTGGGTGTGCCTGTCACAACGTAATTGGGTGGCTATAAAGGTGCACTACGGGTATCTCCGAAAGTGTCTGTTGGGTTGGCACGAATCAAGACTGGGATTTGTCACTCCGTGTAAACGGAGAGGTATCTCTGGGCCCACTCGGTAGGGCATCATCATAATGTGCACAATGCGATCAAGGTGTTGATCACGGGATGATGTGTTACAGAACGAGTAAAGAGACTTGCCGGTAACGACATTAAACAAGGTATCGGGATACCGACGATCGAATCTCGGGCAAGTATCGTACCGATAGACAAAGGGAATTGTATACGGGATTGATCGAATCCTCGACATCGTGGTTCATCCGATGAGATCATCGTGGAGCATGTGGGAGCCAACATGGGTATCCAGATCCCACTGTTGGTTATTGACCGGAGAGTCATCTCGGTCATGTCTGCATGGTTCCCGAACCCATAGGTTCTACACACTTAAGGTTCGATGACGCTAGGGTTATAAAGGAAGTTTGTATGTGGTTACTGAATGTTGTTCGGAGTCCCGGATGAGATCCCAGACGTCACGAGGAGTTCAGGAATGGTCCGGAGGTAAAGATTTATATATGGGAAGTCCTGTTTTGGTCACCGAAAAAGTTTCGGCGTTTATCGGTAACGTACCGGGACCACCGGGAGGGTCCCGGGGGTCCACCAAGTGGGGCCACAAGCCCCGGAGGGCTGCATGGGCCAAGTGTGGGAGGGGACCAGCCCCAGGTGGGCTGGTGCACCCCCCACCATGGCCCAAGGCGCAAGGAAGAGGGGAAGGGGGCAAACCCTAGGGCAGATGGGCCCTAAGGCCCACCCTGGTGCGCCTCCCCCTCTCCCCTCCCCTTGGCCGCCCCTAGATGGGATCTAGGGGGCTGCCGCCACCCCTAGGGAGGGAACCCTAGGTGGGGGCGCAGCCCCTCCCCTCCCCCTATATATAGTTGAGGTTTGGGCTGCCCAATACACACGAGTTCCTCTCGTCTTGTTGGCGCAGCCCTACCTCTTTTTCTCCTCATATCTCGCGGTGCTTGGCGAAGCCCTGCTGGATCACCACGCTCCTCCACCACCACCACGCCGTTGTGCTGCTGCTGGATGGAGTCTTCCTCAACCTCTCCCTCTCTCCTTGCTGGATCAAGGCATGGGAGACGTCACCGGGCTGTACGTGTGTTGAACGCGGAGGTGCCGTCCGTTCGGCACTAGGATCTCCGGTGATTTGGATCACGATGAGTACGACTCCTTCAACCCCATTCTCTTGAACGCTTCCTCTTAGCTATCTACAAGGGTATGTAGATGCACTCTCCTTCCCTTCGTTGCTGGTTTCTCCATAGATAGATCTTGGTGACACGTAGGAAAATTTTGAATTTCTGCTACGTTCCCCAACACGGTGCACCAAGCGCGGTGACACTAGGAGTACAGGCAGCCACTGTCGTACCCCGATGTCACGCTGTCACACCGTTGGCATCTGGATCCGCAGCGGATCCCGGTGCCGGCTGTTCCGCGTACCAAGCGGGCGCACGACGACGAGGTGCGCAGGCGCCACGTGCAGCTCACACCGGAGCAGCATCGGTTACCAGAGTACGCCACCGACTCCCCTAACTGGGAGGCGTGGTTCGACCGCGAACACGAGGAGCAACGGCGCTCAGGTGTCGACACCGTCCCTCGCCGTTCCCATCGCCGCCACCGTAGGTAGAGCCGGAGGACATGGAGGCGGAGGCGGAGTATCAAGCCGTCCTCGAGGAGGCCCTACAGCACGCGCTGGAGGCTAGCCGCCTCGAGGAGGACGCGCACTGGGATGGGCTAGAGCAAGCCCTTGCCCTGTCGGCGGCGGGGGACTCCGTCCACACCCCGCTCTTCATGCCGCCACCGCCATTGTCGCCGCCCATCCAGCCAAGACGGAGCCGGAGCCGACGCGTAAGCGCTCCCCGCCTCCACCCACTTGGCCGGAGGAGGCCTACTCATGGACGGGCCAGTACCGTGAGTGGGTGAGCGTGCCTTCCGTCCACTTTGCCGCGACGCCGCAGGAGGAGGTGGCCCACCTCGAGCGATGGAAGGAGCACTGGCTCCGCCAGGAGCAGGCCGACGGCGAGGAGCAGATGCGCTACGAGGCCATGCTCCAACGCGATGCGGAGGCGCTCCGGCTCGAGGAGGAGGAGGAGGAGCATGCACGGCTGGCCGCAATGCCGCTGCCCCAGTAGACGCCGGAGGTGGCTGCCCTGGCAGCGTACCAGGCGTCATTCGGGTGGGCTGGCCCTGTTCCGGTCTTCATCGACCTCACCGACGACGGCGACATCGATGGAAAGGGCAAGAGCAAGGCCGACGACATCTAGGGTAGCGTGCGGGATGGCAGCAGGCGGGCGCAGACTTTTATTTAATGTTTATTAGATTTAGGTGGGCTTTGGCCGGCGTTTGATCAGCCACTTTTATGTTTAATTACATTTATTATGTTTACTAGTAAACATGCCGATTTTTTATTACTAATAATTAGTAATGACGTAATTACGATAGTGGGAAAGGGTTAGCCAAAATCTGAAAAATAGAAAGGACGCGAGGGAAAACAGCGTCCACAGCTGGACGCTATTGTGCAGAACGTCCGGTTTGGACGCCAATACAAACAACGTCCAGCAAATGGTTTGGTCTGCACCCTAAATAGAATAAACCGAGTTGTTTTCCTCTAATAGACGGATGTTATGTCTCCAGTAAACCCTAGTACGCATGGATTCGTCGCTCCTCAACGTCGCCATGTGCTAACCAGCCTCCAACACTCACATCTCTAATCATCACGGCATCTCTATCTCTCTTGTTCCCCGCTCACGGTTAAGATCCTCCAATCTATCTCGTGGTTGGTGCATATGATTTGGGGTAAGGTCGTCTTGCATTCTGTTGGTTTCAGTCTTTGTTTAATTGATGCATGTGATTTGTTGAAATTTGGACACAAAACCATATGATGACTAGTATTCTGGGAAAATTCCATTGAGCTTAGCGCCAAGGAGGAGTGACATAGCTTGAAAGGATTACAACCCATGTCTGGCATGTTACAAAGCAGAACCATGAACTGTTTTTGTTGAGCAAAAAGAAAGAAACATCTAGTCAGTTACACTTCTAGGTCGGTGCAGATGGCCATAGCATATCACCATATGATCCATTCTAATTTACTACTTGTGAAGAACTCCTTGACCGAAAACTGGGAGCTTGACTTGCATCTTGTGTTGTCCGTCCTCCATATCCTATGGCTTCTTCAACCTTGAGATATGTTGTAAAACCTCTCCCAGAGTAATTCCACTCATTAAATACATCGGAGTTGCTTTCCTTTGGGGGACTCGGTGGGTGAGCAATATCTGACACCTCATCATCAGATGGGATATCTTCGATATTCAGCGGCAATCTAGCCTCAGCGAGCATGCTTCATAGCCTAGGCTCCATGTTCAAATCCATCAGGTTTCCTACACAAGACCTCAATATAGATCTTCCTATCTTCTTGCATCCAGTAGTAGTAGCACATTTGATCCCCCATGCAGCATTCTTTATCTCACGTAGGCTCTACAAGAGATAATACAAATTTCAAATCATGTGATTGTTAATGTGTTGCAAAGAAATAATTAAAATCTTGCACACACTTACAATGTGAGCCAATGGCGGGCCGCTAGGCATGTAGCCGGTTTATTCGATGCTATCTCGAGGATATGTGATAGGTTCATTTAGGCCTCCTAAGCATTGAGAGTCAAATAATATTGTGTACATACCATTTTTCTGGAACCAATGTCTATACTCAGGTAAACTAGCTACATCAAAGTGAATGTCCTCTGGCCACACTCTTGCTTCAACACGATTGTATTCTTGAACATAATTCGCATGGACTAACTCCCAATTATTCGATTTTCCTGCAGAATGCTTAATTTTTCGAAGTCTCCGAACCTCTGCCTCGCCACGTGGAAGAGAAGGTGGAATGGGTTGTCTTAATCCAAATTGCCGCATCACCTTATGTGGATAGTGGAACTCCACAATCCAAAAATGCATGAGCGGTACTCTAGCAAACCACCAATCAGAATCTTGATGAGCTTCGAAAGGCATCTGCTCTAGAAGATCATCATATGGTTGCCAATCAACTACACCTTCTCGAATCAAATCAATTTGATTTCGATAATATTCTGTACCTATATATTCGATTGCAAGTTACTAAAATTGTTCATCATACCACAAATGATGTGTAACAAATTTGGTGAGAAGAATACAAACCAGCATTGTGAGGGACATCAAACGCATGTGCAGCACACCACTTTGCTCCAAAAACAGGGTTATAATCCAAGTGTACTTCGTGTTCATCTTCTTCTTCATCAGGTTCATCTCCTTCTTTGGGCTTCTCAAAAATAACTTTAGGGCGACCAAGTGGCAAATGGGACCAAGACCATAACTGTAGCAGCAATAAAGGCCCTGAAATTTCTAGTCTCCCCTTCTTAGCACCCATGCTCAATTGTCTATACAGCACAGCAAGAGCAGCTGCTCTCCAATTATACTCTGTTTGTTGTCCTAAATCCTGCATAAATTGGAGATACATGGTTGGCACTCCATCTCCAGATGTATCAGTAAAGACTATGGAGCCAAGGATATCTAGAACAAGTGCTCGAGCATGCCAATGAATCTCCCTATCCATTGGATTATCCGGCAACACATGGAAGCGTTCCCGCAGTTTACCCAAATTTAGAGAGTATTGTGAATTCCTAACAACAATATTATCATCGCCTTTTTGCCTTTTTTTGTTTCATGTGTTGTTCATCCACAGAAATCCCAAACAACCTCTCAACTAATTCTGACCATTGTGCATCAGCTTTGCCAGCAAGTGGTTTACCCTGGATAGGCAATCCCCACCAACAACTGACATCTTGCAACGTAATAGTCATTTCTCCTACAGGTAGGTGAAAACTATTTGTCTCGGGCCGCCAACGCTCCACCAATGCCGATATCAAGTATTTGCCGACATTGATTTTCCTCATCTTAGCAATCTGATAAAAACCAAGGTTATCTAAATCTGATGTACATAGAGGATCAAACGGGATGCCAACACGGTGAAACCGTACATTCAAGCAAATGTTAGGCTGCATCAATACACACAAAAATTAGTCTTTATTTAACCACTAAGTCTAACAAATGACATGCGAAATCACTCACATTTTCCCAAGTTTTGGATATTTTGTGCTGGCTGTGAGGCACCCATAGCATATCACTGAAACATCCATTTCTATCCATTTCAAAACCCTGTTACAGCATAAAAGGAGGGAGTAAATGTTGAGGTAAAATATCAAAGCAATCATTTGAATTTATTCTTCACAATCTACACTGATAAATAAAGGTCAAACAATCTAATGTTTTCAGCTATGCCTAGGCAGTAAGTGAAATTAGTAAAGCTACAACAAGATGCAATCAATGGTTTGGGCGATGTACAGAGAAGCAGTGGAGAGAAGAGAGAGGGACGACCACCTTCGACCGACTTGCTGATGTAGCCGCGGCGGCGCCCTCAACCCACCACTTTGGCCGTGAGGAGGTTGGGGGTAGCCGTGAGGGTGTGGTCATCGGGGATGAGCCGGAGGTTGGGGCGGTCGTGAGGATGTCGGCAGCGACGCCAAGGCTGAGGCGGTCCGTGGGAAGGTGGGCGGCGGGGATCAGTCGGAGGCCAGGGCCGGCCGTGGTAGGCAGGGAGATGGAGGTGGGAGATGGGGACGAGATGGGTGTGGAGGCCAGGGCCGGCCGTGGCAGGCAGGTAGATGGATGTGGGAGATGGAGACCAGATGGGTGCGGCGGCCTCCAGTCAAACTAGATAATGGATGCTAGCAAAAACAGCGACCACACTATGACGTTGTTAGCATCTGCGTCCAGGTCGGGACGCTCTTGTCCATAGCGTCCTTACTATTTTTAAAATTTGCATGTATCCTTTATTACTTTCGTAATTATGGAAATATTAATTACTATTTATAAAACAATCGGCTAAACATGCCCGTGCGTTGCAACGGCATAACAAAAAGCACCCGATCCCAACGCACATGTCCACGCTCTTTATTTCAATGTGTCACCCCATCTATGTCACCACTTATCCTCCCCCGGTCGAGATCTCCTCTGTGTTCTTAAGTGTGATCATTCAATACGACATGGAAATACCCCTTTAGCAAAGAAAAATAGACAGGATGTCGCTTTATTTTATCGCATTGAAAAAGACTATCCATATCCTATGTACCTAACATTTCTAGGGGATTCTGTGTGAGAAAGCACGGATATTTATTTCATTCCATATCAGTATATTAGTAAATTTGTCACATATACACTGTTTGTCGAACCAATTCCAATAATATCTATATACATGCATATCTCTGGAAAGAAAAGGAACACACACACATACAATGGAAGTGTCTCAAGGGCCAAACTGTTCTGGAAACTATCATAGCAGAAATCATATTTTTCTAAATCTGGACTTAAAGGGGATGCGCGCACACTTATCTTGGCTTGATCAGCTGAACAATCAGATCTTACTACTCGACATTGGTATTGTTTGATGCTTCCCTTCGAATATCAGGCAATTTGTGATTCACCATTGCCCTAGGGACTCGACATCCCAGCTATCTTGCTCTGGCAGCTTACTGGTAGCAGACGAAAATACTTGGATGCCTGATCTGGAAGTTGTTCTAAATTTGTACAGCTCCCTAGGTGGACGCATAGAAGGTTGAACAATGTTTTATTAATCAGTTATAGCATCCGTAAACTTCAAAGAAAATGCATAAACAAAGTCTACCTCATTAGGTGCATCCTTTTATGATTCGTGGCAGTTAGGTGAACACAGACACTAGTAGAAAACGGAGCTTCAGCGCCGGTTCATAAGGGCCTTTAGTGCCGGTTCCATAACCGGCACTAAAGGGTGGTCACTAAAGGCCCCCCCCCCCCTTTTAGTACCGGTTCGGCACGAACCGGCGCTAAAGTGCCACCACGTGGCGTCAGCTCGCGCCCTGGTATGGGGGACCTTTAGTACCAGTTGGTGTTACCAACCGGTACTAAAGGTTTTTTGTTTTTGAATTTTTTTTTGAAAATTTTAATTTTTTTTTTGAAAATTTTCGAAAAAAAATTTGATTTTTTTTTATTTTTATTTTTTCTGAATTATTTGATGATTTAGTCTCTAATCACCTCTCATAACTGCTCAAGTGTGGATCACTCATTCCAAATCGCCTGACTTCCCGGCCGGTTACCCATCCTCTCACTCCCCCAGCCTGAGCACGCTTAACTTCGGAGTTCAATTCCCCCTACATTCCAAGTCTACACTTATTGTTTTCCTGAGAAATGTAAGCTGTCAATCCTATTAACCCTCAGTAGTTTAGCTTGAGCATGAAGTCACACGTTTCACCGTTTGAGTTTGAAACTATTATTCTAAAAAACAGTAATTATGTATTAACACTAATATTTCTTGAATAAGTAGTTTGACCATAGTTTGACAACAGTTTGACCAGATTTGGCCAAAATTCAAAAAAACTGAGATACTTATTTAGTAACACTAATAGTATTGCGTAATTATTTAGTAACACTCTATATTTCTTGAATCAGTTGTTTGACCGGTTTGACAAGATTTAACCAAAATTCAAAAAAACATAAATTAGAGCATATCTTTTTTTTCTTTTACAATTTTGTCATTTCAAAAATTGTCCTAAACCCTAAACCCGAGACTTAAAACGTCGGAAACTCTATGCTAAACAGTAAAAACTAAGGGTTTAAACCATAAAACCTAACCCTAAACTCTGAAATCTAAACCCTAGCACTAAACGCTAAAAACGTCTAAAAAACATCTAAAACGCCCAAAAATTCTATTTTCCCTTTGGAATTTTATGATTTTAAAAAATTGTCAAAACAGAAAACACGGTTCAAGAAACAGTATGGGTTGCTAATAGGGGTCAGCCCATCACCAACCCCAGCATCAACCAAACACGGTTCAAGATATCAAGTGATGGCAATCTTGTCATCGTAAACCATTCCGCCAACAATGAATCCATTGTTTGGTCCTCTCACAT
Source organism: Triticum urartu (assembly GCF_056163025.1). Lineage (NCBI taxonomy): Eukaryota > Viridiplantae > Streptophyta > Magnoliopsida > Poales > Poaceae > Triticum > Triticum urartu. The sequence goes on from NC_141873.1 coordinate 13,230,205, forward strand.
TGTAAATAATAGGACACACATCAACACAAACAACACTAGTGTCGCTGTTCTCTTGAACAGTGGAAACCTTGCCTTCAAAGAGAGCGCGTCATCTGACCTACCGGTCTGGCAGAGCTTCGACTACCCAACAGATGTTATACTTCCTGGTGCAAAGTTTGGTCGGGACAAGGTCACTGGTTTCAGTCACCAGGCCATCTCAAAGAAGAGCCTGATTGACCCGGGTCTTGGCTCATACTATTATGAACTAGAACAAACCAAGGGGCTCGTCCTCAAGCGCCACAACCCCTCGGTAGAATATTGGCTTTATGCATCCTCCACAAAATCATCGTTGAATCTTGTACCAATGCTCAAGGCAGTGCTAGATATGGATCCTGGCACCAAAGGTTTGATAAATGCAACATATGTTGATAACAACCAAGAGGAGTACTACATGTACATATCGCTTGATGAGTCGTCTTCCTTTTTTATCTTACTGGATATCTCTGGTCAGATAAAGCTTAATCTTTGGTCACAAGCTAAACAATCTTGGCAAACCATATATGCCATACCCGATGATCCCTGCATTCCTCCTGCTACTTGTGGACCTTACACGGTCTGCAATGGCAATGCACATCCATCATGTGACTGTATGAAGAGCTTCTCTCAGAAGTCACCGCAGGATTGGGAATTTGAGGACAGAACAGAAGGGATGCATCAGAAATAGACCATTGCATTGCACTAGTGACAGAAACATCACAAGTTCAACGGACATGTTCCATCCCATTTCTCAAGTTACATTGCCCTACAACCCGCAGAGCATAGTCGTTGCTTCTACTCAGAGCAAATGTGAAGAAGCTTGTCTCAGTTCCTGCTCCTGCACTGCTTATTCCTATAACAATAGCAGATGCTATGTATGGAATGGGGAATTGCTTAGTGTAAATCTTAACAACGGCATTACTATCACTTCTAAAGATGTTCTTTATCTCCGTCTTTCTGCCAAAGATTTCTTGCCAAGTTTGAGAAAAAACAAAAGAAAACCAAACGTTGGAGTTGTTATTGCCACAAGCATTACTGGGTTTGGGTTACTCATTCTCCTGTTCTTGTTACTGAATTGGAGGAACAAATTCATGTGGTGTGGTTTGCTGCCATTATACTATGACAATCAAGGTAGTGTTGGCAGGATTATAGCCTTCAAATATACTGATTTTAGTTCATGCTACTAAAAACTTCTATGAAAAGTTAGGTGTTGGAAGTTTTGGTTCTGTATACAAGGGAGTGTTAAGTGACTCGAAGACTATTGTAGCAGTGAAAAGGCTTGATGGTGCCCGTCAAGGAGAGAAGCAATTCAGGGCTGAGGTGAGCTCAGTTGGACTTATCGAACACATAAACCTAGTCAAATTGATAGGTTTTTGCTGCGAAGGTGATCACGGATTACTTGTTTCAACGGACCAATCTTTTTGTTCTGCAAATTTTGATATATTATATGTATTTTTATGAATTACGATGATTTAGTTATGATTTTTTCAAGTTTGAAAATTGCCCTATAGTCCCGGTTTGTGTCTCCAACCGGGACTATAGCTTAGACCCCTTTAGTGCCGGTTCGTCGCATGAACCGGTACTAAAGGTTGTCCCTTTAGTACCGGTTTGTGCCACAAACCGGGACTAAAGAGGCTTGTGGGGCCCCGGCCTGACGCCAGCCTACCACCACCCCTTTAGTACCGGTTCGTGGCACGAACCAGTACTAAAGGTTCAACACGAACCGGCATTAATGCAAATCCGTTCGAACCGGCACTAATGGTACCATTAGTACCGGGCCAAAATCAAACCGGCACTAATGTGCTTCACCTTTGACCCTTTTTCTACTAGTGAGAGATAATAAGAAACATATGAAACTGGCTTTTTAAACTTGCATTATTGCAGTATGCAAGAAATTGATGTCTGATGATATTGTCCCCAAGTGGTCTAGGATAACTTGATAATCTAAGAATGCACTAAGTGATTATGTAGAGAATTATAAATTCGCCAAATTCTTAATTCAGTATTTTAATCAAACAACATTTGTCAATTTTGAACTATTTGATATTGTTGATTGTGCGTATGTCTATTTAGTTAGAGAAGGTTCAGCAAATTCCTGTTATTACCTTGACAGTGCCCACAGCTGGACAGAGTTAATATTTTTCGCAAGAAATCTCTGTTATAAATGGTCCAAATTTATCTATATGTATTATGTATATCTCCAACAATAGAAAAAACATTTTGGTCCTCTTCCTCTCTAGCAAATCTTCGTCGGTGATAGGGATATGCCAATGACCTTTCTCTGATTTCTGAGTTTCAGAGGTAGAGGGTGGAACAATTAGAAAGTCAACAAAGGGCTAGATGAATCTGATTGAAAAACTAAAAACAACAGAATATCTTGTTGTGCATAAATCATCAATTATATGCCCAATTAGTACTGTCCAGTTAAAGGTCGAAGCTAGAATTATAGATCTTACAACTGTACTTCCAAGAAGAACAATTCAATGTCAGACTTTTATCATTGCTAAATGTCAGGATCTCATATCATACAATCATAATCCTCCTAGATTAGGATTATACCAAATTAGTGAACGAATAAAATAACTACAATTTGGAGCTTCAAGTAAAGCAAACGGTTAACTTAATTCTCTAGTCGACGGCCATGTTGGTACCTGAAGAATCACCCTCCCCCTGCTGTTAGTTCAGCACTTTGGTCCCAAGTTCTTGGCGCAGCATCCGATCCCAAATCTCCAACCTGGTAGCCAATTCTGGTCAACAAATAGTAGCATGGAATACTTTTCCAACTAACTTAGAATCAGACAAGAAGACATGCTTACCATGTTGGCGTATATGACACTGGAACCACCCATGCAACCATTGTCTAGATGTGTCTCTTTCGGTTCAAAACTGTGAATTTCAGAGATGCGCTTCTCTGAAAGCATAAAGATGCCATATCAGACTCAACACCTGGCTCAACAGATTATACAGTTCGGTGCAAATATTTATACTGCTTTCATGTGCAAATTCAAGTGAGAGTAGTATATTGGTAATCCATATTTCAGATGGAAACAGGAAAACGGAAGTGCGATTTTAGAGGTGAATACCTTATCCTCCACCTCGTGGATAAAACAGTAGCCGTCAGATGCATGGTGAAGTGGTGGCCACCATGCGATCAATGCAAACAGAAACAAGCACACCACTGCCCATCATATTTGGAGGTAAATATACAGTAGTGCTCTCCGGCGTTCATCCTTTCTTCTGTGTTTTCTTTTCACTTCTTCTTTGCCATTCTGGTTCTTGTCAGGCGACATGAAAAATCAACGAAGGGAAAAACTAAACAAAGTAAGAAACGGGGCAACAGATGCCATGGCATGAGCTGTGAGCACAACAACTCATCTCACCGAATTTTTACAGCTTGGTCGAGTTTTCACTTGGGCCCCCTTTTCACCACATGCCGACATCATCATTGGCTGCGCGGCGGTGTCGGTGGCGGTGGCGCAGCCACAGAAGGCACCCCGGCGGTCGGCACTGCCACCGCAGATGGCGAAGTGGGCCACCGACCGGTTGCTGGACGCCGGCACGCGGTTCTCCTCTCACAGGAACTCCCTGGAGCACGCCCGCTCCATCTCCCGCTCGTAGTCATGCACCAACATGTCCGTCGAGGCACCCTCCTCGTTCCGAGCCCGCGCCAGCATGCCCGCGGTGTAACCGCTGACATCCGACCCGGCGACGACGCCGCGTACCTGCCATCATCAAAACCGAACGAGATTCAGGAAGCTGCTTCTTTCACTCGAGCAAGAAATCTAATTCCCCCAAAACTAAAATTGGATCTTGGATGCCTACCCGCGCGGGCCGTCGACGAGGATGACATCCCAGGCGACGTCGTAGAGTGGTTGGGGAGGTCGTTGATGACGAGGCGGCAGGCGGAGAAGAGCAAGTTCTGGACGGGGCGGCACTCGGCGGCGCACACGGCCTCGAGGAGGTCCGGGAACCCGCGGACCGTGGTGGTGTAGGCCACCTATTAGGCCTCCAGCCCCGGATGCGAACACGCACCCCGGCAGACCCGGCTCCGCCTCCCCGCCTCACCGCCCCCTTATCCCTGCAAGAAAAACGTCACCTCAAATTAGCCACTAAAAAGGATAGCGGGTTGAATACTCCAAAGTGCAAGGTCCTTTTTATAAAAACGAAACGTCTTCTCATGTATCCACTTACATAGGGACGGCAGTTTAATTCCTAAAAAGAACAGGGACCTGTTTGTAAAACAGCCGCAACGCTGAACCCGACAGACTCAACCCGTGCTTTATTATTAGGAAAAGATTTCGTGCAACTTGTTTCTTTTTTTTTCACGCCGGAACATTTGAACGGTCAAGCCGACCCATTTTAAAATACGGACGCGGACGTCCGCCTGGCCGACCCAAACGGACAAAAAGCGGACAAATCGCGCGTCCGTTTGGGTCGCCCCGTTGGAGTTGCTCTTAGCGGCTGCTCTTGAATGAGTTGATAGATTGACAGGATTTTGTTCAGGGAAATGCCAAGGTGAAGCCATACCAGAATGCCATGCCTGTGGGCGCATCACAAAGAATCTGGTCCTGGTGATCTAATCCTGAATTCTGGAAACAAAATGGGGCTGAAGGCAGATCGCCATGTGCTTTTGCATGACTTCTCTGTTTTCTGATCATCTCTTTTGACGGTAATGGTTGTTCTCGGTTTTAATGCACATTGCATTTTTTACTGTAAGACTACAGAATGCAATAAAAAGGAAAAATATTTGCAGTCACGGGCCAGAACTAAACAGGAGAAGGCAGTTTATACCACCGTAGAATGATCGTGGTGTGTCGCCGCGTGAGGCCCTCTAGTAAAAAAAATATAGTTTTGCTAAAGCATATCTAGAGCTCGCAAACCTCAATATACGGTTAGAGGGAGGATGCCAAAACTCGACGTTTTTGCCTGACTCGGACCCATTTCATGGCCTATAGCTCACCGTTTTGGGTCCCGGGGAGATTATCATGTTCGGCAACCCTCAAACAACTAATAGAGGGAAGCTGCCAAAACTCACATTTCTTGTCAATTTGGAACTGTTTCGTGGGCCCATAGCTCACCTTTTTGGAATGAGTACATTCTTATGTAGTTCTTATTTAAATCTCTAAGAAGACTTATATTTAGGAATTGAAGGAGTATAAATTAGGTGCAACGGTAACATCAAATACCCAGTGCATTATATACTTTCTCATATGGTCCATGCACGTGGGACACTCTCACATGTATGAGCTCGTGCACAATTTTCTCATGGCATTGGCATGCAACGTACTTCTTTGCTAGGGAGCTAGCTAGACGTAAGATGCACTACATGGAATGGCGCGCTTCGCTGCGCTCAGTAAAACTGGAGCTACTCAATTAAACTCTCCTCTGTTCACAGGTTGCGTATAATTAAGAACTACTGCAAATGTATCTTGCATATAATTTGAAACATCAAATTACAATAAGCAGTAAGGTAAATAGGTCTCATACACAATTCAACGAAACTAAAATCAAGCTAATAAGTAGCATAATTACCATGTGCGTATACAACAGCTCACAATTCAGCAATGCCGAATATCTTTTTTTTTTGGAAGAAAGAGAGCTTAATATATTACCAAGGGGGAATATACTATATACTATTAAATAGTTGATCCTCAATAAGTCTAATTCTCTCAACATGCGGCCTCCCATCTCACCAACTGTGCCATGTCAGCATCCACTAACACTATTTTGCAACCGCATGCAAACCACATGCATACTCTTTGTTCACACATAGTGCAAGTGTGAAACATTTCTACATCAATAATAGTAGCTCTTGATTTAGATCATTTTTATACATAGTACTTCTGAAATTAATCTTTATTCTGGCCGCAACGTGTGGGAAAATCACCTAGTATATTAATATATAGTCTCTCGGTTCTAGAATATATGGTGTTTCGATTTTCGTTCAAAGTCAAACTTTGTATGTTTGATCAAGTTTATAGAATAAAATATCTACATCTACAATACAAAATAAATAAAATATGAAAATATTTTTGTGAGGATCTAATGATACAAATTTGGTACTATAGATCTCAGTATTTTTTTTCCTCTAAAAACAAGGTCAAACATGCACATGTTTGACTTTAAAAAAACTGATACACCTTACATTTTGAAGCGGAGGGTTCATAAGAGATATTCTGCATTGTGGAGGTAGGTTGTAAATGTTTGCAATGCAGAATGTCTGTTCAAGAACAGACTTGTTGCCTAAAGGAACTAAAACATATGCCACCTTTTTAAAAGTAGGTGAACCAAGTTTTTACAAATGAGAAGAATAGTGAGCCATCAAATCTCAGAATTTTGCAAAAAGGCACATGAAGATAACCAACAGCCATATCCTCAAATCCATATACCAAAGACATAAAATTGCAAGCCTGCAAATTATTATCATTCACTCATAGGCGCAGACTTGCTAGTTGTACGCGAAAAAACTAACATCGGCAGTTCATATTGTAGCATATACTGATCCAACTACAATATACTAAAATAAGTATATAGTCTAAATCAACACTGAATGCTGACAAAATAAAAGTTTATCACCAATCAGAACTAGCTGAAGATCACGACACAAAAAAAATAGGTTGACAGAAGAGAAACTCAGACCTTGTTGACGTAACACGTGGTATCTTATTGGAGCTGGCCAGCACATGACACAAACTATCACAACGGGGAAAGGAACAAAAAGTAATTGCCTGCAATCAAATAGAAGCCATGGGGAAGCACTAATTAAGCAAACTCTGGAAGGATCTAATCTTGCAGTAGGTTTGGGGCACATGTCCAATCTCCGGAGCTTATGTCCATTCGTAAACCAAGCTTTGAGCCGATGACCAACAATTCAAGACAGATATATTCCAGCCTAATTTCTAGCAATTCTGGGTAATACCTACGCACCGCTTGACAAGCATGCCTCTAGAACTCTCCAACATGCTTTTGATATGCAACCTCACACAGCAACACCCTAAACTAAACACATTAATTGGAGACATAAAGAGAGGTGCCATCACCTAGAAATATGGAAGCAATGCAGACCACCAGCCCTCGTGCAGGTATCACGGCATGAATTTATCTTCAAATGTGGAACAATCAAATCAAAAACTTTTGGAAAAAAGCCAGCCAGTCCAGTCGAGCTGCCGGCAAGACCTACCCCAGGACATACGCAATCCACCTTTCTTTGGAAACCGAAGAGAAATTTTGTGAAATTAAAAAGAAAATAAATCCAACAATACATCATAGTTTTCTAATATCATGGCTATCATCAACCATACTGCCAACAATGACTATAACATATGCCATAACGTCGATTACATTGGACACCAAACATGCAGCAATTATCATTTCCTAATCAATCAACATGCCACTATATTGCGGCTACCAAGCCTCCAAAGAAACTATGGGGTGCAGTGTAGTGGTGGGAGAGACGCGGATTTATGGAGCATATGTGTAGGGACTCCGTTATCCTGCTCGTTGGTACACGACCATGGGTCTTGAGATAAGCGACATCCCAACAAATTAAGCTTCACCATTAGAAGACAACAACAACACAGACATAGTAGGCTTTCGTAGGCTGTTTGCTCCAGTTGTTTCTTTCCTAGGTCCTGCAATATTTTGTTTGTTTCCTGCAACCCGGTTACCAATATATACCCACAAAATCAAATGACAAACGAACTTGAAATCAGTCATGTTTCTTGTTTGCACACATGGTTCTGCATGAATCAGTGAATAGTACGGGCTCGCATGTGTATAGTCTATGCCTAATATACGCATGGCAACGGTTGAAAATTTGTGATGGAAAATGAGTGAATCACTGTGAATAAAAGGAGAATGGAAGAACAGAAAATGTGCATCTTGTTTGCGGCACAAAACAACCGCCTCCATTAATCCATGCTCGTTTTCTTCCCTCGCGACCCACACCATACTCATCCCACTTGGCCAGGCGTACACAAAATTCCCTTCTATGCTACCACAAGAGACAACCATTGTCCGCAGGGGGATGAGATGAACGTGTGTGCGGTACAGTGTCCATATCTGAGTTTGCATGGATTTTGTTCTTATCTCTTGTGTCTGTGTGTTTCGGCGACAACTCACGAGAGAAACAGTGCCCATATGAGCTCTCAATACCCCTTGGTGACTCCGGTGGGCACGTAGAGGATCCGATGAGCATGGACGGTCAAGATAGCAGGGCTCCTACGTATATGCTGTCTCAAATATTACCACTCACCAAATAAATGGCTGTGAAATTAATGAGAAAAATACCAATGAAATATGTAACTCTAAAGAAAACAATTTTTTTTGCACGAACCTCAAAGTAACAATGACCGGTGGATACATACATGGGATATAGCGAGCATGGTAGAACATCATTTCTCATATATGTCTAACTAATTCAGTAGAAAGGCTCAGGCATCCATTTGTACAACACAAACAAAAGGACGGGAAATTGGCACCAGAATTCCGAAGAATCAAGCATGCACATGCCTTGGCATCTGGATAGAATGGGCAAACACAATGATGCTACTATTTGATTTACAATCTCTAGAAATTTGTCACCGACTCTCCGTAAAAACTCAAGAAAAAAACTCATCAAGCACTGACCTTAAATAAGAAACAATTAGCATACAAATCATTCACGGGAAAGCTCCCACATGGACTTAACAATGGCTCTCCACCCATAAAAAGCATAGTTATGAATTACGAAAGAATTCACGTCAAAGCTATCCAGTTACAACATAAGCAACTGCCTCTTGAATGGCCAGCGCGATACTAAAAATCCAACTACAACAAATTCATGTTCACTAGAAACAGAAGATAGAAAAACATACAAGGTACAAAATGCTAGAAAATATTCAATACAAATGGAAGGTCAAGAACGGCATATCATGGTCATCATCAATCAATGTCTTCATCGGCATTCCGACTGATTTGCCTTTGCCTTTGTCCACTGTTTCACCTCTGTTGTAGTGGAAATGGTGAACCCTACCATCAAGTTTTCACGTTGTTGTCTACCTCAAGATCTTCGAGTGTTATTTATATGTTTTTCACCAACGGATTTTTATATTACAGGATAATTTTTTTAAATGAAGGACATATTTTATATATACAATGAACATCTTTTAACACAATATTACCACTTTTAGAAGTGTAGCAAAAACTATTTAGATTTGTTTTACTAAAATGTAACAAAAACAATTAGCATTACTATACATTTGTTCATGCACTTTAAACCAGTCTTTCCACAGCCAACAAAAATGTTCATGATATGTTGAAGAATGTGAATCATTTAGAAAAAAACATTCAAGAGATTTAAAGAAAATATTCTTTAAATTCAACAAGAAATGGTCTGAATTTTAGAAAGTGTTCCATACATGTTTTTGAAAAAATGTTCATCAAATGTTTATAACATATAAAAACTGTTCATAGATTTATAAAAGCTTTATGAAATTTTAAAAGACGTTCTAACCATCTAACAATAATTTTTCACCATTTAAAAATTAATCATGTCAATTTTTGAAAAGTATTCGTGAAATGTAAACAACATTTCACACGGTTTAAAAAAAATGTTCTTGAAGGATTTGATAGCACGATGCGGGGGGAGGAACTGAAGCAGAGCATTCCAGCTAGCGAGGTTCCTTCTGATAGATATCTGATGGATCGGCTTGAATAGCCGACCATTGCCAATGGTTGCTGACCCATGTTAGCACATGTTCCTCCCTCACATCTTTCTTAAACCATATGGAACCCAATTGTAAAACCAAAATTCATTGCTCTACCTTGAGCTATTGAGAAATCTTATTACAAGTTTAAGTGGAGACATGGATATACATTTAGTACTAATAAACAAATAATAATGATACTTACCGTATTTGTCACAACTTGAAGCCTAAACTTGAGTATTCTGAAAAGATATCTTGAAATGATCCTTATAAAAATCACTAAATGAAGGATGAACAACAATATAACTTTATGGGTGGTCCTCTTCATTATGAAATGTTTGTTACTACAAGAGCCATTCTCTTCATGAACACTCTTTACTTCAACTGTTTTACTTCTCATCTTCTTCAGCTTCTCAGTCAAACTGCTCTTTGCCTTTTCAATCAAGTTTTTCAGCATTTGAGCCTTAGAAATGGTCTTGGTTAGGCTGATGCATGTAGGAGGTTACACAGTAGATGTCCCCGATTAGAAATTTTGCTTATTTTTCCTTGCCCTAGAAGCAGCAGGTTTGGCACCAGGAGTTGCACTTGCCTTGCTTGATCCAGATGTCATCTCCTTATTTATAACTAATTTCCTGAACTGGTCATACAACAACCTACTGATATTATCCGAGAAGGCGGTCCATGCTTTTTTGACCATTTAGAAAGCACTTGGAGCACTAACTGATTATTATATTACACGATCACTTTGAGAAGTTTAACAAAAACTCTTTAGATTTTTTTACTTAAATTGTCCAACTTATATCTACACATTTGTTCATGCAGTTTAAACAAGTGTTTCCACATCTAATGAAAATGTTCATGATATATTAAAGAATGTGAATTCATTTTATAAAAGGTTCATGCCTTCTTAAAAAATGTTCTTACCATTCAAGGTGGTAATTTGAAAAAGTGTTCCTTACATTTTTGAAAAAGTATTCACCAAATATTCATAACATATAAAAATTGTTCATAGATTTATAAAAGCTTCATGACATTTGAAAATACATTCTTACCATTTAATAATAATTTTTCACAATTTAAAATTATTCATGAATTTTTTAAAAGTGTTTATGAAATGTATCGAATAGTTTTGAAAAAAAATGTTCATGAAGGATTGGATAGCATGATATTATGTACGGCATGAACTAGCAAAACTTGCAATTAGTGTAGTGCATGAACTAGTGATTTTCCTCATGGGTTATTTGAGCACACACCTCGTGATACAAATAGTACTAGTATGACTGCATGAACTTGCTAGTCCTAGTACTAGTACCCCTAGCTAGTTTTGTTTGGATGGACGAGGCACCTACTTCTTTGATCCCTATGATTGTAAAGGATTTGACCCTTATCACTGATCAATAAAGAGGGGTTTGAAGTGTAAAAACAAAATCACAGGAATACTCTACGCACTTAATTTCTTAAAAAAGGAATAAAAAACAAAAACTTTAGCATACAAACATATTTCCCCATATCTGGTGCAAGCACGGATCTTCCTTACTCGTGGAGCATCACTTCGAGGGAGAGAGGGGCCAGGGTAGGAGGATCGGAGAAGGAAGGGGAGGGTGCACTGCAAGCACGTGAATTAATGGAGGATTACGAGATCCAATCCAAAGGGTACGGGGTGGGGGAGGAATGAAAGGGGGGGGGAGGGAAGAGAGCATGCGTTCCAGCAGCAACATGGTATTTCCTTGTGATCTCCGATGGACCGATCGGCTTAGAGTAGCCGGCCGTTACCATTTCCGTCAGCAGATCAGGTGTCGCACGTGTTCCTTCCTCGGCTGCATGCAGGTTTGACCTCCATCCTCCGCGATCTGCAGGAAGGCAGGTCCACTGCTGGTCCTCTCCTCTACTGCGAGGTAGTATGTGCTGGTCTCCGTCCGCGTAAATCTCATTTTGTCATTCGCTTACTGTTTGAGAGTTTCGATTTTGGTTGAAGCTTGCTTAGACCATGGGGGTGCAATAATAGATTTGAAATTAGCCCACAAAAATAAAAATAAATAATAGATTCGAAATTAGTTTAGACAGTATGGAGGTAATGGACACAATGAAGAATGGCGGTAGATGGATCCATCAGTTTGCTTCCCGTACCAGTCGAGCGTGGCTTGATGGAGCGGTAGAGCAAAAAGGGCCAGGAAGGTAGTGGTGCAAGCGAGGGAAGGATGCAGAGGGTCGGCGGCCAAAATACGACCATCCCTTGCACTAAGAATGCAGACTTTCAAACAGTGCTCTATCAAAATATGGGGGCATGCCAAAATATGAGGTATATATATAAGAGCAATTCAGGTTATGATAAACATCCTAACCATGACTGGAATTACATAACCATATAACTCAAAACTTCATATAAAACGCAATGGACGGCTCACATTGGAAATATGATGGATATAAGACTAATTGAATATAGATAATACCCTAGCCTGAAGTGCATGATTTCTCTCATAAAACAGGGTAGCTATTTTGCTCCGGGGAACCTAATTATTTCATAAGCAAGGGATGAAAAGTTAGGCATAATAGAAGTATAGCACAAATACACTACTGATGTGTTGTTTGATATCCATTCAAAGGATACAATAAATAGATAAACGAGCCAAAATAGTGAACATGGAAATTAATCCTCATGTGTGTTGTACGTGGGAAAAAGGGGAGATGGAATTGGTTTCCCATTAGAATTCTAACAAAAGAGAAGACAAACCGCAAAACGTTGATACCCTATACAGGCCAAACCACCATTTAGCAGGACCTATCGGTTCACAGTTCACTCTAACAACGAAAACATTGGAGAAATAAATAGGTTCAGTATTAAAAAAAATGTGAGTATGGTTCGGATGTCCTGAATCCGTGTGATGGTGTCATGATGAACATAAATTAACGGCAAGTTAAACTTCATATTTACTCTGTGGGTTCTCCATCAAACTGAAATGAAGTATAATGGCATCCTCAATTGATTTATTACAGAATTTACCTACTGTAACTTAATTCCCAATTTCATAAAAGTGTATTCTTGTAAAATAATGGTCAGCACTGCATTGTTAAGATCAACACTACTGTGCACTTGAGATCATGTTAATAATTAATGAATGACGCGGCAGATAGAAAATAATAAGCGACATCAAAGTTAGATAAGCGTTTTGATGATTTTTAGAGTGTGTCGTCAACAAAACAGGGGGAGAGAAAAAAAATCCATAGTGTATGAAATTGAAAATTCCATTAGACGTTTACGTTCAAATGTAAATTCGCATGGGCAGGTCCCAAAGGATGTTCTAAAGTTGGCGCTTTAGGCTGTAAAAACTGATTTCTGATAAAGCACTCCCTTAACAAATAGATATAACATGTACATATGGAATATGCTGATGAAGAGCACACTCAAATATGCAGGTCGCCTAGAAATAGAACCTGATAGGAAATTTAGCATAATTACATACATATTTATTTTTTGAATGGAAACCTTATAGAATCCACTGATACCAAAACTTTGGAATGATTTTTATATGGGAAATAGTCGTTTGATTTATAGAATACAACTCTATTGTACAAACAAAATAAAAATAATAAGAATACAATGTTAGCAATTTGGTTTTGTTTAAAGTCGACATAAAACCCTTAAATCAATTAATTAAAAATAAAATTATAAAACATCAAATTAATTAGGAGGCCAAATAATTCTACTCTCTTTAAAAACATCAAAAATCAAAACAAAAATGCAAGCTAGAAAATTAATATTAATACAAACTCCAAATAGAGTCCATAAAGACCTTAATGTGAAAATATATTTATAGGCCAACTAGCAATCTGATTGAATCCCAAACCAAATTCCAAAGTGGCGCGAAAAAATTAAAGCCGAATTTCGCATAAATAAGCATGCAAATACAATTGAATAAAAGACAAGCAGTCTTGGGGTCCTTACCAACATAAGGTATCAAAAGAGAAAGGTCTTTACTAGAGGAAGAAGGATAGGCAGAGAATTGAATCCGTCCGCTTCGTTGTTGTAGGATATAGATCGATGCAAGGCGCTGCAATCGAGCCAATTGAGGGTCAGACTGGATGAGGACATATTTTTTAGCTAAAATCATCAATCAGTTGCAGTATAAGATTTTTTTTACAAATAGAATTCTGCAAACTTAATTAACTAATAACTGCAGAGAGTTCAAATACTACCCTAGCGCTATGCACACGGCGCCAAATCGCAGTTACAAGAGCTTATTATAAATAACCATGCCAAGTTAGCAAGACTGGGATTATATTATAACCACGCAAAACTAAAAATATCGCCAGTTTAAAACATGAGGGGCACATAGAAGGCCAGTTTAAAATATCGGAACATAACATAAATAGATACAACCATAAAATCACTGGATCTATATTTACACAGGACACTATCCTAATATCTTATGCTCTCATATTCTCCACATAAACCATCAATATTCATATTTAATTCTGCACTGAATCTACAACAATTCAAAGAAAGCATCATATGAATGTGTTCTTCTTTGGTGTTTAATATCTATATATTGGCAAAGCAATATAAAAGCAGAGATTAAGAAGGATGCTTGAACTAATACTATAAAACTTTGATAATTAATACATAGATAAATATAAAATTGATCATGTAGAAATGTACCATTTTAAACGTTCACTGTATTTTCTATAATATTACTTGGTATGGAAAAATATGTGTACATCAAAATCCCAAAACGAAAATACATATATAGGGACTCTAGGAACGTGCAGGTCCTCCCGCTGGTTATGTCTTAATCAAGGGAAGAAAATTCAGGTTCAACTATATATACTTGCAATCATTGGCGCTCCTAATATATTTCTCCAAGAATTATCCACAAACTAATCATTTCTTCAAGAATTTCACATAAATTATCAAGCATATACTGCTGAACAAAATACAAGCAGTGTGGGGTCCTTACCAACATAAGGTATCAAAAGAGATGTGTCTTTACTGGAGGAAGAAGGATAAGAGACAGAGAGGTGGGTTCCTCCGCTTTGATGTTGTAGGATAGATCGATGGAAGACGCTGCAACTGAGCCATTGGAGGGTCAGATTGGATGAGGAAATAAGATGTTACCTAAAATCATAAACTAGTTGGAGATGAGCCATTGGAGGGTCACACCATTGGCATCTGGATCCGCAGCGGATCCCGGTGCCGGCTGTTCCGCGTACCAAGCGGGCGCACGACGACGAGGTGCGCAGGCGCCACGTGCAGCTCACACCGGAGCAGCATCGGTTACCAGAGTACGCCACCGACTCCCCTAACTGGGAGGCGTGGTTCGACCGCGAACACGAGGAGCAACGGCGCTCAGGTGTCGACACCGTCCCTCGCCGTTCCCATCGCCGCCACCGTAGGTAGAGCCGGAGGACATGGAGGCGGAGGCGGAGTATCAAGCCGTCCTCGAGGAGGCCCTACAGCACGCGCTGGAGGCTAGCCGCCTCGAGGAGGACGCGCACTGGGATGGGCTAGAGCAAGCCCTTGCCCTGTCGGCGGCGGGGGACTCCGTCCACACCCCGCTCTTCATGCCGCCACCGCCATTGTCGCCGCCCATCCAGCCAAGACGGAGCCGGAGCCGACGCGTAAGCGCTCCCCGCCTCCACCCACTTGGCCGGAGGAGGCCTACTCATGGACGGGCCAGTACCGTGAGTGGGTGAGAGTGCCTTCCGTCCACTTTGCCGCGACGCCGCAGGAGGAGGTGGCCCACCTCGAGCGATGGAAGGAGCACTGGCTCCGCCAGGAGCAGGCCGACGGCGAGGAGCAGATGCGCTACGAGGCCATGCTCCAACGCGATGCGGAGGCGCTCCGGCTCGAGGAGGAGGAGGAGGAGCGTGCACGGCTGGCCGCAATGCCGCTGCCCCAGTAGACGCCGGAGGTGGCTGCCCTGGCAGCGTACCAGGCGTCATTCGGGTGGGCTGGCCCTGTTCCGGTCTTCATCGACCTCACCGACGACGGCGACATCGATGGAAAGGGCAAGAGCAAGGCCGACGACATCTAGGGTAGCGTGCGGGATGGCAGCAGGCGGGCGCAGACTTTTATTTAATGTTTATTAGATTTAGGTGGGCTTTGGCCGGCGTTTGATCAGCCACTTTTATGTTTAATTACATTTATTATGTTTACTAGTAAACATGCCGATTTTTTATTACTAATAATTAGTAATGACGTAATTACGATAGTGGGAAAGGGTTAGCCAAAATCTGAAAAATAGAAAGGACGCGAGGGAAAACAGCGTCCACAGCTGGACGCTATTGTGCAGAACGTCCGGTTTGGACGCCAATACAAACAACGTCCAGCAAATGGTTTGGTCTGCACCCTAAATAGAATAAACCGAGTTGTTTTCCTCTAATAGACGGATGTTATGTCTCCAGTAAACCCTAGTACGCATGGATTCATCGCTCCTCAACGTCGCCATGTGCTAACCAGCCTCCAACACTCACATCTCTAATCATCACGGCATCTCTATCTCTCTTGTTCCCCGCTCACGGTTAAGATCCTCCAATCTATCTCGTGGTTGGTGCATATGATTTGGGGTAAGGTCGTCTTGCATTCTGTTGGTTTCAGTCTTTGTTTAATTGATGCATGTGATTTGTTGAAATTTGGACACAAAACCATATGATGACTAGTATTCTGGGAAAATTCCATTGAGCTTAGCGCCAAGGAGGAGTGACATAGCTTGAAAGGATTACAACCCATGTCTGGCATGTTACAAAGCAGAACCATGAACTGTTTTTGTTGAGCAAAAAGAAAGAAACATCTAGTCAGTTACACTTCTAGGTCGGTGCAGATGGCCATAGCATATCACCATATGATCCATTCTAATTTACTACTTGTGAAGAACTCCTTGACCGAAAACTGGGAGCTTGACTTGCATCTTGTGTTGTCCGTCCTCCATCTCCTATGGCTTCTTCAACCTTGAGATATGTTGTAAAACCTCTCCCAGAGTAATTCCACTCATTAAATACATCGGAGTTGCTTTCCTTTGGGGGACTCGGTGGGCGAGCAATATCTGACACCTCATCATCAGATGGGATATCTTCGATATTCAGCGGCAATCTAGCCTCAGCGAGCATGCTTCATAGCCTAGGCTCCATGTTCAAATCCATCAGGTTTCCTACACAAGACCTCAATATAGATCTTCCTATCTTCTTGCATCCAGTAGTAGTAGCACATTTGATCCCCCATGCAGCATTCTTTATCTCACGTAGGCTCTACAAGAGATAATACAAATTTCAAATCATGTGATTGTTAATGTGTTGCAAAGAAATAATTAAAATCTTGCACACACTTACAATGTGAGCCAATGGCGGGCCGCTAGGCATGTAGCCGGTTTATTCGATGCTATCTCGAGGATATGTGATAGGTTCATTTAGGCCTCCTAAGCATTGAGAGTCAAATAATATTGTGTACATACCATTTTGCTGGAACCAATGTCTATACTCAGGTAAACTAGCTACATCAAAGTGAATGTCCTCTGGCCACACTCTTGCTTCAACACGATTGTATTCTTGAACATAATTCGCATGGACTAACTCCCAATTATTCGATTTTCCTGCAGAATGCTTAATTTTTCGAAGTCTCCGAACCTCTGCCTCGCCACGTGGAAGAGAAGGTGGAATGGGTTGTCTTAATCCAAATTGCCGCATCACCTTATGTGGATAGTGGAACTCCACAATCCAAAAATGCATGAGCGGTACTCTAGCAAACCACCAATCAGAATCTTGATGAGCTTCGAAAGGCATCTGCTCTAGAAGATCATCATATGGTTGCCAATCAACTACACCTTCTCGAATCAAATCAATTTGATTTCGATAATATTCTGTACCTATATATTCGATTGCAAGTTACTAAAATTGTTTATCATACCACAAATGATGTGTAACAAATTTGGTGAGAAGAATACAAACCAGCATTGTGAGGGACATCAAACGCATGTGCAGCACACCACTTTGCTCCAAAAACAGGGTTATAATCCAAGTGTACTTCGTGTTCATCTTCTTCTTCATCAGGTTCATCTCCTTCTTTGGGCTTCTCAAAAATAACTTTAGGGCGACCAAGTGGCAAATGGGACCAAGACCATAACTGTAGCAGCAATAAAGGCCCTGAAATTTCTAGTCTCCCCTTCTTAGCACCCATGCTCAATTGTCTATACAGCACAGCAAGAGCAGCTGCTCTCCAATTATACTCTGTTTGTTGTCCTAAATCCTGCATAAATTGGAGATACATGGTTGGCACTCCATCTCCAGATGTATCAGTAAAGACTATGGAGCCAAGGATATCTAGAACAAGTGCTCGAGCATGCCAATGAATCTCCCTATCCATTGGATTATCCGGCAACACATGGAAGCGTTCCCGCAGTTTACCCAAATTTAGAGAGTATTGTGAATTCCTAACAACAATATTATCATCGCCTTTTTGCCTTTTTTTGTTTCATGTGTTGTTCATCCACAGAAATCCCAAACAACCTCTCAACTAATTCTGACCATTGTGCATCAGCTTTGCCAGCAAGTGGTTTACCCTGGATAGGCAATCCCCACCAACAACTGACATCTTGCAACGTAATAGTCATTTCTCCTACAGGTAGGTGAAAACTATTTGTCTCGGGCCGCCAACGCTCCACCAATGCCGATATCAAGTATTTGCCGACATTGATTTTCCTCATCTTAGCAATCTGATAAAAACCAAGGTTATCTAAATCTGATGTACATAGAGGATCAAACGGGATGCCAACACGGTGAAACCGTACATTCAAGCAAATGTTAGGCTGCATCAATACACACAAAAATTAGTCTTTATTTAACCACTAAGTCTAACAAATGACATGCGAAATCACTCACATTTTCCCAAGTTTTGGATATTTTGTGCTGGCTGTGAGGCACCCATAGCATATCACTGAAACATCCATTTCTATCCATTTCAAAACCCTGTTACAGCATAAAAGGAGGGAGTAAATGTTGAGGTAAAATATCAAAGCAATCATTTGAATTTATTCTTCACAATCTACACTGATAAATAAAGGTCAAACAATCTAATGTTTTCAGCTATGCCTAGGCAGTAAGTGAAATTAGTAAAGCTACAACAAGATGCAATCAATGGTTTGGGCGATGTACAGAGAAGCAGTGGAGAGAAGAGAGAGGGACGACCACCTTCGACCGACTTGCTGATGTAGCCGCGGCGGCGCCCTCAACCCACCACTTTGGCCGTGAGGAGGTTGGGGGTAGCCGTGAGGGTGTGGTCATCGGGGATGAGCCGGAGGTTGGGGCGGTCGTGAGGATGTCGGCAGCGACGCCGAGGCTGAGGCGGTCCGTGGGAAGGTGGGCGGCGGGGATCAGTCGGAGGCCAGGGCCGGCCGTGGTAGGCAGGGAGATGGAGGTGGGAGATGGGGACGAGATGGGTGTGGAGGCCAGGGCCGGCCGTGGCAGGCAGGTAGATGGATGTGGGAGATGGAGACCAGATGGGTGCGGCGGCCTCCAGTCAAACTAGATAATGGATGCTAGCAAAAACAGCGACCACACTATGACGTTGTTAGCATCTGCGTCCAGGTCGGGACGCTCTTGTCCATAGCGTCCTTACTATTTTTAAAATTTGCATGTATCCTTTATTACTTTCGTAATTATGGAAATATTAATTACTATTTATAAAACAATCGGCTAAACATGCCCGTGCGTTGCAACGGCATAACAAAAAGCACCCGATCCCAACGCACATGTCCACGCTCTTTATTTCAATGTGTCACCCCATCTATGTCACCACTTATCCTCCCCCGGTCGAGATCTCCTCTGTGTTCTTAAGTGTGATCATTCAATACGACATGGAAATACCCCTTTAGCAAAGAAAAATAGACAGGATGTCGCTTTATTTTATCGCATTGAAAAAGACTATCCATATCCTATGTACCTAACATTTCTAGGGGATTCTGTGTGAGAAAGCACGGATATTTATTTCATTCCATATCAGTATATTAGTAAATTTGTCACATATACACTGTTTGTCGAACCAATTCCAATAATATCTATATACATGCATATCTCTGGAAAGAAAAGGAACACACACACATACAATGGAAGTGTCTCAAGGGCCAAACTGTTCTGGAAACTATCATAGCAGAAATCATATTTTTCTAAATCTGGACTTAAAGGGGATGCGCGCACACTTATCTTGGCTTGATCAGCTGAACAATCAGATCTTACTACTCGACATTGGTATTGTTTGATGCTTCCCTTCGAATATCAGGCAATTTGTGATTCACCATTGCCCTAGGGACTCGACATCCCAGCTATCTTGCTCTGGCAGCTTACTGGTAGCAGACGAAAATACTTGGATGCCTGATCTGGAAGTTGTTCTAAATTTGTACAGCTCCCTAGGTGGACGCATAGAAGGTTGAACAATGTTTTATTAATCAGTTATAGCATCCGTAAACTTCAAAGAAAATGCATAAACAAAGTCTACCTCATTAGGTGCATCCTTTTATGATTCGTGGCAGTTAGGTGAACACAGACACTAGTAGAAAACGGAGCTTCAGCGCCGGTTCATAAGGGCCTTTAGTGCCGGTTCCATAACCGGCACTAAAGGGTGGTCACTAAAGGCCCCCCCCCCCTTTTAGTACCGGTTCGGCACGAACCGGCGCTAAAGTGCCACCACGTGGCGTGAGCTCGCGCCCTGGTATGGGGGACCTTTAGTACCAGTTGGTGTTACCAACCGGTACTAAAGGTTTTTTGTTTTTGAATTTTTTTTTGAAAATTTTAATTTTTTTTTGAAAATTTTGGAAAAAAAATTGATTTTTTTTTGATTTTTATTTTTTCTGAATTATTTGATGATTTAGTCTCTAATCACCTCTCATAACTGCTCAAGTGTGGATCACTCATTCCAAATCGCCTGACTTCCCGGCCGGTTACCCATCCTCTCACTCCCCCAGCCTGAGCACGCTTAACTTCGGAGTTCAATTCCCCCTACATTCCAAGTCTACACTTATTGTTTTCCTGAGAAATGTAAGCTGTCAATCCTATTAACCCTCAGTAGTTTAGCTTGAGCATGAAGTCACACGTTTCACCGTTTGAGTTTGAAACTATTATTCTAAAAAACAGTAATTATGTATTAACACTAATATTTCTTGAATAAGTAGTTTGACCATAGTTTGACAACAGTTTGACCAGATTTGGCCAAAATTCAAAAAAACTGAGATACTTATTTAGTAACACTAATAGTATTGCGTAATTATTTAGTAACACTCTATATTTCTTGAATCAGTTGTTTGACCGGTTTGACAAGATTTAACCAAAATTCAAAAAAACATAAATTAGAGCATATCTTTTTTTTCTTTTACAATTTTGTCATTTCAAAAATTGTCCTAAACCCTAAACCCGAGACTTAAAACGTCGGAAACTCTATGCTAAACAGTAAAAACTAAGGGTTTAAACCATAAAACCTAACCCTAAACTCTGAAATCTAAACCCTAGCACTAAACGCTAAAAACGTCTAAAAAACATCTAAAACGCCCAAAAATTCTATTTTCCCTTTGGAATTTTATGATTTTAAAAAATTGTCAAAACAGAAAACACGGTTCAAGAAACAGTATGGGTTGCTAATAGGGGTCAGCCCGTCACCAACCCCAGCATCAACCAAACACGGTTCAAGATATCAAGTGATGGCAATCTTGTCATCGTAAACCATTCCGCCAACAATGAATCCATTGTTTGGTCCTCTCACATTGTAAATAATAGGACACACATCAACACAAACAACACTAGTGTCGCTGTTCTCTTGAACAGTGGAAACCTTGCCTTCAAAGAGAGCGCGTCATCTGACCTACCGGTCTGGCAGAGCTTCGACTACCCAACAGATGTTATACTTCCTGGTGCAAAGTTTGGTCGGGACAAGGTCACTGGTTTCAGTCACCAGGCCATCTCAAAGAAGAGCCTGATTGACCCGGGTCTTGGCTCATACTATTATGAACTAGAACAAACCAAGGGGCTCGTCCTCAAGCGCCACAACCCCTCGGTAGAATATTGGCTTTATGCATCCTCCACAAAATCATCGTTGAATCTTGTACCAATGCTCAAGGCAGTGCTAGATATGGATCCTGGCACCAAAGGTTTGATAAATGCAACATATGTTGATAACAACCAAGAGGAGTACTACATGTACATATCGCTTGATGAGTCGTCTTCCTTTTTTATCTTACTGGATATCTCTGGTCAGATAAAGCTTAATCTTTGGTCACAAGCTAAACAATCTTGGCAAACCATATATGCCATACCCGATGATCCCTGCATTCCTCCTGCTACTTGTGGACCTTACACGGTCTGCAATGGCAATGCACATCCATCATGTGACTGTATGAAGAGCTTCTCTCAGAAGTCACCGCAGGATTGGGAATTTGAGGACAGAACAGAAGGGATGCATCAGAAATAGACCATTGCATTGCACTAGTGACAGAAACATCACAAGTTCAACGGACATGTTCCATCCCATTTCTCAAGTTACATTGCCCTACAACCCGCAGAGCATAGTCGTTGCTTCTACTCAGAGCAAATGTGAAGAAGCTTGTCTCAGTTCCTGCTCCTGCACTGCTTATTCCTATAACAATAGCAGATGCTATGTATGGAATGGGGAATTGCTTAGTGTAAATCTTAACAACGGCATTACTATCACTTCTAAAGATGTTCTTTATCTCCGTCTTTCTGCCAAAGATTTCTTGCCAAGTTTGAGAAAAAACAAAAGAAAACCAAACGTTGGAGTTGTTATTGCCACAAGCATTACTGGGTTTGGGTTACTCATTCTCCTGTTCTTGTTACTGAATTGGAGGAACAAATTCATGTGGTGTGGTTTGCTGCCATTATACTATGACAATCAAGGTAGTGTTGGCAGGATTATAGCCTTCAAATATACTGATTTTAGTTCATGCTACTAAAAACTTCTATGAAAAGTTAGGTGTTGGAAGTTTTGGTTCTGTATACAAGGGAGTGTTAAGTGACTCGAAGACTATTGTAGCAGTGAAAAGGCTTGATGGTGCCCGTCAAGGAGAGAAGCAATTCAGGGCTGAGGTGAGCTCAGTTGGACTTATCGAACACATAAACCTAGTCAAATTGATAGGTTTTTGCTGCGAAGGTGATCACGGATTACTTGTTTCAACGGACCAATCTTTTTGTTCTGCAAATTTTGATATATTATATGTATTTTTATGAATTACGATGATTTAGTTATGATTTTTTCAAGTTTGAAAATTGCCCTATAGTCCCGGTTTGTGTCTCCAACCGGGACTATAGCTTAGACCCCTTTAGTGCCGGTTCGTCGCATGAACCGGTACTAAAGGTTGTCCCTTTAGTACCGGTTTGTGCCACAAACCGGGACTAAAGAGGCTTGTGGGGCCCCGGCCTGACGCCAGCCTACCACCACCCCTTTAGTACCGGTTCGTGGCACGAACCAGTACTAAAGGTTCAACACGAACCGGCATTAATGCAAATCCGTTCGAACCGGCACTAATGGTACCATTAGTACCGGGCCAAAATCAAACCGGCACTAATGTGCTTCACCTTTGACCCTTTTTCTACTAGTGAGAGATAATAAGAAACATATGAAACTGGCTTTTTAAACTTGCATTATTGCAGTATGCAAGAAATTGATGTCTGATGATATTGTCCCCAAGTGGTCTAGGATAACTTGATAATCTAAGAATGCACTAAGTGATTATGTAGAGAATTATAAATTCGCCAAATTCTTAATTCAGTATTTTAATCAAACAACATTTGTCAATTTTGAACTATTTGATATTGTTGATTGTGCGTATGTCTATTTAGTTAGAGAAGGTTCAGCAAATTCCTGTTATTACCTTGACAGTGCCCACAGCTGGACAGAGTTAATATTTTTCGCAAGAAATCTCTGTTATAAATGGTCCAAATTTATCTATATGTATTATGTATATCTCCAACAATAGAAAAAACATTTTGGTCCTCTTCCTCTCTAGCAAATCTTCGTCGGTGATAGGGATATGCCAATGACCTTTCTCTGATTTCTGAGTTTCAGAGGTAGAGGGTGGAACAATTAGAAAGTCAACAAAGGGCTAGATGAATCTGATTGAAAAACTAAAAACAACAGAATATCTTGTTGTGCATAAATCATCAATTATATGCCCAATTAGTACTGTCCAGTTAAAGGTCGAAGCTAGAATTATAGATCTTACAACTGTACTTCCAAGAAGAACAATTCAATGTCAGACTTTTATCATTGCTAAATGTCAGGATCTCATATCATACAATCATAATCCTCCTAGATTAGGATTATACCAAATTAGTGAACGAATAAAATAACTACAATTTGGAGCTTCAAGTAAAGCAAACGGTTAACTTAATTCTCTAGTCGACGGCCATGTTGGTACCTGAAGAATCACCCTCCCCCTGCTGTTAGTTCAGCACTTTGGTCCCAAGTTCTTGGCGCAGCATCCGATCCCAAATCTCCAACCTGGTAGCCAATTCTGGTCAACAAATAGTAGCATGGAATACTTTTCCAACTAACTTAGAATCAGACAAGAAGACATGCTTACCATGTTGGCGTATATGACACTGGAACCACCCATGCAACCATTGTCTAGATGTGTCTCTTTCGGTTCAAAACTGTGAATTTCAGAGATGCGCTTCTCTGAAAGCATAAAGATGCCATATCAGACTCAACACCTGGCTCAACAGATTATACAGTTCGGTGCAAATATTTATACTGCTTTCATGTGCAAATTCAAGTGAGAGTAGTATATTGGTAATCCATATTTCAGATGGAAACAGGAAAACGGAAGTGTGATTTTAGAGGTGAATACCTTATCCTCCACCTCGTGGATAAAACAGTAGCCGTCAGATGCATGGTGAAGTGGTGGCCACCATGCGATCAATGCAAACAGAAACAAGCACACCACTGCCCATCATATTTGGAGGTAAATATACAGTAGTGCTCTCCGGCGTTCATCCTTTCTTCTGTGTTTTCTTTTCACTTCTTCTTTGCCATTCTGGTTCTTGTCAGGCGACATGAAAAATCAACGAAGGGAAAAACTAAACAAAGTAAGAAACGGGGCAACAGATGCCATGGCATGAGCTGTGAGCACAACAACTCATCTCACCGAATTTTTACAGCTTGGTCGAGTTTTCACTTGGGCCCCCTTTTCACCACATGCCGACATCATCATTGGCTGCGCGGCGGTGTCGGTGGCGGTGGCGCAGCCACAGAAGGCACCCCGGCGGTCGGCACTGCCACCGCAGATGGCGAAGTGGGCCACCGACCGGTTGCTGGACGCCGGCACGCGGTTCTCCTCTCACAGGAACTCCCTGGAGCACGCCCGCTCCATCTCCCGCTCGTAGTCATGCACCAACATGTCCGTCGAGGCACCCTCCTCGTTCCGAGCCCGCGCCAGCATGCCCGCGGTGTAACCGCTGACATCCGACCCGGCGACGACGCCGCGTACCTGCCATCATCAAAACCGAACGAGATTCAGGAAGCTGCTTCTTTCACTCGAGCAAGAAATCTAATTCCCCCAAAACTAAAATTGGATCTTGGATGCCTACCCGCGCGGGCCGTCGACGAGGATGACATCCCAGGCGACGTCGTAGAGTGGTTGGGGAGGTCGTTGATGACGAGGCGGCAGGCGGAGAAGAGCAAGTTCTGGACGGGGCGGCACTCGGCGGCGCACACGGCCTCGAGGAGGTCCGGGAACCCGCGGACCGTGGTGGTGTAGGCCACCTATTAGGCCTCCAGCCCCGGATGCGAACACGCACCCCGGCAGACCCGGCTCCGCCTCCCCGCCTCACCGCCCCCTTATCCCTGCAAGAAAAACGTCACCTCAAATTAGCCACTAAAAAGGATAGCGGGTTGAATACTCCAAAGTGCAAGGTCCTTTTTATAAAAACGAAACGTCTTCTCATGTATCCACTTACATAGGGACGGCAGTTTAATTCCTAAAAAGAACAGGGACCTGTTTGTAAAACAGCCGCAACGCTGAACCCGACAGACTCAACCCGTGCTTTTTCGTGCAACTTGTTTCTTTTTTTTTCACGCCGGAACATTTGAACGGTCAAGCCGACCCATTTTAAAATACGGACGCGGACGTCCGCCTGGCCGACCCAAACGGACAAAAAGCGGACAAATCGCGCGTCCGTTTGGGTCGCCCCGTTGGAGTTGCTCTTAGCGGCTGCTCTTGAATGAGTTGATAGATTGACAGGATTTTGTTCAGGGAAATGCCAAGGTGAAGCCATACCAGAATGCCATGCCTGTGGGCGCATCACAAAGAATCTGGTCCTGGTGATCTAATCCTGAATTCTGGAAACAAAATGGGGCTGAAGGCAGATCGCCATGTGCTTTTGCATGACTTCTCTGTTTTCTGATCATCTCTTTTGACGGTAATGGTTGTTCTCGGTTTTAATGCACATTGCATTTTTTACTGTAAGACTACAGAATGCAATAAAAAGGAAAAATATTTGCAGTCACGGGCCAGAACTAAACAGGAGAAGGCAGTTTATACCACCGTAGAATGATCGTGGTGTGTCGCCGCGTGAGGCCCTCTAGTAAAAAAAATATAGTTTTGCTAAAGCATATCTAGAGCTCGCAAACCTAAATATACGGTTAGAGGGAGGATGCCAAAACTCGACGTTTTTGCCTGACTCGGACCCATTTCATGGCCTATAGCTCACCGTTTTGGGTCCCGGGGAGATTATCATGTTCGGCAACCCTCAAACAACTAATAGAGGGAAGCTGCCAAAACTCACATTTCTTGTCAATTTGGAACTGTTTCGTGGGCCCATAGCTCACCTTTTTGGAATGAGTACATTCTTATGTAGTTCTTATTTAAATCTCTAAGAAGACTTATATTTAGGAATTGAAGGAGTATAAATTAGGTGCAACGGTAACATCAAATACCCAGTGCATTATATACTTTCTCATATGGTCCATGCACGTGGGACACTCTCACATGTATGAGCTCGTGCACAATTTTCTCATGGCATTGGCATGCAACGTACTTCTTTGCTAGGGAGCTAGCTAGACGTAAGATGCACTACATGGAATGGCGCGCTTCGCTGCGCTCAGTAAAACTGGAGCTACTCAATTAAACTCTCCTCTGTTCACAGGTTGCGTATAATTAAGAACTACTGCAAATGTATCTTGCATATAATTTGAAACATCAAATTACAATAAGCAGTAAGGTAAATAGGTCTCATACACAATTCAACGAAACTAAAATCAAGCTAATAAGTAGCATAATTACCATGTGCGTATACAACAGCTCACAATTCAGCAATGCCGAATATCTTTTTTTTTTGGAAGAAAGAGAGCTTAATATATTACCAAGGGGGAATATACTATATACTATTAAATAGTTGATCCTCAATAAGTCTAATTCTCTCAACATGCGGCCTCCCATCTCACCAACTGTGCCATGTCAGCATCCACTAACACTATTTTGCAACCGCATGCAAACCACATGCATACTCTTTGTTCACACATAGTGCAAGTGTGAAACATTTCTACATCAATAATAGTAGCTCTTGATTTAGATCATTTTTATACATAGTACTTCTGAAATTAATCTTTATTCTGGCCGCAACGTGTGGGAAAATCACCTAGTATATTAATATATAGTCTCTCGGTTCTAGAATATATGGTGTTTCGATTTTCGTTCAAAGTCAAACTTTGTATGTTTGATCAAGTTTATAGAATAAAATATCTACATCTACAATACAAAATAAATAAAATATGAAAATATTTTTGTGAGGATCTAATGATACAAATTTGGTACTATAGATCTCAGTATTTTTTTTCCTCTAAAAACAAGGTCAAACATGCACATGTTTGACTTTAAAAAAACTGATACACCTTACATTTTGAAGCGGAGGGTTCATAAGAGATATTCTGCATTGTGGAGGTAGGTTGTAAATGTTTGCAATGCAGAATGTCTGTTCAAGAACAGACTTGTTGCCTAAAGGAACTAAAACATATGCCACCTTTTTAAAAGTAGGTGAACCAAGTTTTTACAAATGAGAAGAATAGTGAGCCATCAAATCTCAGAATTTTGCAAAAAGGCACATGAAGATAACCAACAGCCATATCCTCAAATCCATATACCAAAGACATAAAATTGCAAGCCTGCAAATTATTATCATTCACTCATAGGCGCAGACTTGCTAGTTGTACGCGAAAAAACTAACATCGGCAGTTCATATTGTAGCATATACTGATCCAACTACAATATACTAAAATAAGTATATAGTCTAAATCAACACTGAATGCTGACAAAATAAAAGTTTATCACCAATCAGAACTAGCTGAAGATCACGACACAAAAAAAATAGGTTGACAGAAGAGAAACTCAGACCTTGTTGACGTAACACGTGGTATCTTATTGGAGCTGGCCAGCACATGACACAAACTATCACAACGGGGAAAGGAACAAAAAGTAATTGCCTGCAATCAAATAGAAGCCATGGGGAAGCACTAATTAAGCAAACTCTGGAAGGATCTAATCTTGCAGTAGGTTTGGGGCACATGTCCAATCTCCGGAGCTTATGTCCATTCGTAAACCAAGCTTTGAGCCGATGACCAACAATTCAAGACAGATATATTCCAGCCTAATTTCTAGCAATTCTGGGTAATACCTACGCACCGCTTGACAAGCATGCCTCTAGAACTCTCCAACATGCTTTTGATATGCAACCTCACACAGCAACACCCTAAACTAAACACATTAATTGGAGACATAAAGAGAGGTGCCATCACCTAGAAATATGGAAGCAATGCAGACCACCAGCCCTCGTGCAGGTATCACGGCATGAATTTATCTTCAAATGTGGAACAATCAAATCAAAAACTTTTGGAAAAAAGCCAGCCAGTCCAGTCGAGCTGCCGGCAAGACCTACCCCAGGACATACGCAATCCACCTTTCTTTGGAAACCGAAGAGAAATTTTGTGAAATTAAAAAGAAAATAAATCCAACAATACATCATAGTTTTCTAATATCATGGCTATCATCAACCATACTGCCAACAATGACTATAACATATGCCATAACGTCGATTACATTGGACACCAAACATGCAGCAATTATCATTTCCTAATCAATCAACATGCCACTATATTGCGGCTACCAAGCCTCCAAAGAAACTATGGGGTGCAGTGTAGTGATGGGAGAGACGCGGATTTATGGAGCATATGTGTAGGGACTCCGTTATCCTGCTCGTTGGTACACGACCATGGGTCTTGAGATAAGCGACATCCCAACAAATTAAGCTTCACCATTAGAAGACAACAACAACACAGACATAGTAGGCTTTCGTAGGCTGTTTGCTCCAGTTGTTTCTTTCCTAGGTCCTGCAATATTTTGTTTGTTTCCTGCAACCCGGTTACCAATATATACCCACAAAATCAAATGACAAACGAACTTGAAATCAGTCATGTTTCTTGTTTGCACACATGGTTCTGCATGAATCAGTGAATAGTACGGGCTCGCATGTGTATAGTCTATGCCTAATATACGCATGGCAACGGTTGAAAATTTGTGATGGAAAATGAGTGAATCACTGTGAATAAAAGGAGAATGGAAGAACAGAAAATGTGCATCTTGTTTGCGGCACAAAACAACCGCCTCCATTAATCCATGCTCGTTTTCTTCCCTCGCGACCCACACCATACTCATCCCACTTGGCCAGGCGTACACAAAATTCCCTTCTATGCTACCACAAGAGACAACCATTGTCCGCAGGGGGATGAGATGAACGTGTGTGCGGTACAGTGTCCATATCTGAGTTTGCATGGATTTTGTTCTTATCTCTTGTGTCTGTGTGTTTCGGCGACAACTCACGAGAGAAACAGTGCCCATATGAGCTCTCAATACCCCTTGGTGACTCCGGTGGGCACGTAGAGGATCCGATGAGCATGGACGGTCAAGATAGCAGGGCTCCTACGTATATGCTGTCTCAAATATTACCACTCACCAAATAAATGGCTGTGAAATTAATGAGAAAAATACCAATGAAATATGTAACTCTAAAGAAAACAATTTTTTTTGCACGAACCTCAAAGTAACAATGACCGGTGGATACATACATGGGATATAGCGAGCATGGTAGAACATCATTTCTCATATATGTCTAACTAATTCAGTAGAAAGGCTCAGGCATCCATTTGTACAACACAAACAAAAGGACGGGAAATTGGCACCAGAATTCCGAAGAATCAAGCATGCACATGCCTTGGCATCTGGATAGAATGGGCAAACACAATGATGCTACTATTTGATTTACAATCTCTAGAAATTTGTCACCGACTCTCCGTAAAAACTCAAGAAAAAAACTCATCAAGCACTGACCTTAAATAAGAAACAATTAGCATACAAATCATTCACGGGAAAGCTCCCACATGGACTTAACAATGGCTCTCCACCCATAAAAAGCATAGTTATGAATTACGAAAGAATTCACGTCAAAGCTATCCAGTTACAACATAAGCAACTGCCTCTTGAATGGCCAGCGCGATACTAAAAATCCAACTACAACAAATTCATGTTCACTAGAAACAGAAGATAGAAAAACATACAAGGTACAAAATGCTAGAAAATATTCAATACAAATGGAAGGTCAAGAACGGCATATCATGGTCATCATCAATCAATGTCTTCATCGGCATTCCGACTGATTTGCCTTTGCCTTTGTCCACTGTTTCACCTCTGTTGTAGTGGAAATGGTGAACCCTACCATCAAGTTTTCACGTTGTTGTCTACCTCAAGATCTTCGAGTGTTATTTATATGTTTTTCACCAACGGATTTTTATATTACAGGATAATTTTTTTAAATGAAGGACATATTTTATATATACAATGAACATCTTTTAACACAATATTACCACTTTTAGAAGTGTAGCAAAAACTATTTAGATTTGTTTTACTAAAATGTAACAAAAACAATTAGCATTACTATACATTTGTTCATGCACTTTAAACCAGTCTTTCCACAGCCAACAAAAATGTTCATGATATGTTGAAGAATGTGAATCATTTAGAAAAAAACATTCAAGAGATTTAAAGAAAATATTCTTTAAATTCAACAAGAAATGGTCTGAATTTTAGAAAGTGTTCCATACATGTTTTTGAAAAAATGTTCATCAAATGTTTATAACATATAAAAACTGTTCATAGATTTATAAAAGCTTTATGAAATTTTAAAAGACGTTCTAACCATCTAACAATAATTTTTCACCATTTAAAAATTAATCATGTCAATTTTTGAAAAGTATTCGTGAAATGTAAACAACATTTCACACGGTTTAAAAAAAATGTTCTTGAAGGATTTGATAGCACGATGCGGGGGGAGGAACTGAAGCAGAGCATTCCAGCTAGCGAGGTTCCTTCTGATAGATATCTGATGGATCGGCTTGAATAGCCGACCATTGCCAATGGTTGCTGACCCATGTTAGCACATGTTCCTCCCTCACATCTTTCTTAAACCATATGGAACCCAATTGTAAAACCAAAATTCATTGCTCTACCTTGAGCTATTGAGAAATCTTATTACAAGTTTAAGTGGAGACATGGATATACATTTAGTACTAATAAACAAATAATAATGATACTTACCGTATTTGTCACAACTTGAAGCCTAAACTTGAGTATTCTGAAAAGATATCTTGAAATGATCCTTATAAAAATCACTAAATGAAGGATGAACAACAATATAACTTTATGGGTGGTCCTCTTCATTATGAAATGTTTGTTACTACAAGAGCCATTCTCTTCATGAACACTCTTTACTTCAACTGTTTTACTTCTCATCTTCTTCAGCTTCTCAGTCAAACTGCTCTTTGCCTTTTCAATCAAGTTTTTCAGCATTTGAGCCTTAGAAATGGTCTTGGTTAGGCTGATGCATGTAGGAGGTTACACAGTAGATGTCCCCGATTAGAAATTTTGCTTATTTTTCCTTGCCCTAGAAGCAGCAGGTTTGGCACCAGGAGTTGCACTTGCCTTGCTTGATCCAGATGTCATCTCCTTATTTATAACTAATTTCCTGAACTGGTCATACAACAACCTACTGATATTATCCGAGAAGGCGGTCCATGCTTTTTTGACCATTTAGAAAGCACTTGGAGCACTAACTGATTATTATATTACACGATCACTTTGAGAAGTTTAACAAAAACTCTTTAGATTTTTTTACTTAAATTGTCCAACTTATATCTACACATTTGTTCATGCAGTTTAAACAAGTGTTTCCACATCTAATGAAAATGTTCATGATATATTAAAGAATGTGAATTCATTTTATAAAAGGTTCATGCCTTCTTAAAAAATGTTCTTACCATTCAAGGTGGTAATTTGAAAAAGTGTTCCTTACATTTTTGAAAAAGTATTCACCAAATATTCATAACATATAAAAATTGTTCATAGATTTATAAAAGCTTCATGACATTTGAAAATACATTCTTACCATTTAATAATAATTTTTCACAATTTAAAATTATTCATGAATTTTTTAAAAGTGTTTATGAAATGTATCGAATAGTTTTGAAAAAAAATGTTCATGAAGGATTGGATAGCATGATATTATGTACGGCATGAACTAGCAAAACTTGCAATTAGTGTAGTGCATGAACTAGTGATTTTCCTCATGGGTTATTTGAGCACACACCTCGTGATACAAATAGTACTAGTATGACTGCATGAACTTGCTAGTCCTAGTACTAGTACCCCTAGCTAGTTTTGTTTGGATGGACGAGGCACCTACTTCTTTGATCCCTATGATTGTAAAGGATTTGACCCTTATCACTGATCAATAAAGAGGGGTTTGAAGTGTAAAAACAAAATCACAGGAATACTCTACGCACTTAATTTCTTAAAAAAGGAATAAAAAACAAAAACTTTAGCATACAAACATATTTCCCCATATCTGGTGCAAGCACGGATCTTCCTTACTCGTGGAGCATCACTTCGAGGGAGAGAGGGGCCAGGGTAGGAGGATCGGAGAAGGAAGGGGAGGGTGCACTGCAAGCACGTGAATTAATGGAGGATTACGAGATCCAATCCAAAGGGTACGGGGTGGGGGAGGAATGAAAGGGGGGGGGGAGGGAAGAGAGCATGCGTTCCAGCAGCAACATGGTATTTCCTTGTGATCTCCGATGGACCGATCGGCTTAGAGTAGCCGGCCGTTACCATTTCCGTCAGCAGATCAGGTGTCGCACGTGTTCCTTCCTCGGCTGCATGCAGGTTTGACCTCCATCCTCCGCGATCTGCAGGAAGGCAGGTCCACTGCTGGTCCTCTCCTCTACTGCGAGGTAGTATGTGCTGGTCTCCGTCCGCGTAAATCTCATTTTGTCATTCGCTTACTGTTTGAGAGTTTCGATTTTGGTTGAAGCTTGCTTAGACCATGGGGGTGCAATAATAGATTTGAAATTAGCCCACAAAAATAAAAATAAATAATAGATTCGAAATTAGTTTAGACAGTATGGAGGTAATGGACACAATGAAGAATGGCGGTAGATGGATCCATCAGTTTGCTTCCCGTACCAGTCGAGCGTGGCTTGATGGAGCGGTAGAGCAAAAAGGGCCAGGAAGGTAGTGGTGCAAGCGAGGGAAGGATGCAGAGGGTCGGCGGCCAAAATACGACCATCCCTTGCACTAAGAATGCAGACTTTCAAACAGTGCTCTATCAAAATATGGGGGCATGCCAAAATATGAGGTATATATATAAGAGCAATTCAGGTTATGATAAACATCCTAACCATGACTGGAATTACATAACCATATAACTCAAAACTTCATATAAAACGCAATGGACGGCTCACATTGGAAATATGATGGATATAAGACTAATTGAATATAGATAATACCCTAGCCTGAAGTGCATGATTTCTCTCATAAAACAGGGTAGCTATTTTGCTCCGGGGAACCTAATTATTTCATAAGCAAGGGATGAAAAGTTAGGCATAATAGAAGTATAGCACAAATACACTACTGATGTGTTGTTTGATATCCATTCAAAGGATACAATAAATAGATAAACGAGCCAAAATAGTGAACATGGAAATTAATCCTCATGTGTGTTGTACGTGGGAAAAAGGGGAGATGGAATTGGTTTCCCATTAGAATTCTAACAAAAGAGAAGACAAACCGCAAAACGTTGATACCCTATACAGGCCAAACCACCATTTAGCAGGACCTATCGGTTCACAGTTCACTCTAACAACGAAAACATTGGAGAAATAAATAGGTTCAGTATTAAAAAAAATGTGAGTATGGTTCGGATGTCCTGAATCCGTGTGATGGTGTCATGATGAACATAAATTAACGGCAAGTTAAACTTCATATTTACTCTGTGGGTTCTCCATCAAACTGAAATGAAGTATAATGGCATCCTCAATTGATTTATTACAGAATTTACCTACTGTAACTTAATTCCCAATTTCATAAAAGTGTATTCTTGTAAAATAATGGTCAGCACTGCATTGTTAAGATCAACACTACTGTGCACTTGAGATCATGTTAATAATTAATGAATGACGCGGCAGATAGAAAATAATAAGCGACATCAAAGTTAGATAAGCGTTTTGATGATTTTTAGAGTGTGTCGTCAACAAAACAGGGGGAGAGAAAAAAAATCCATAGTGTATGAAATTGAAAATTCCATTAGACGTTTACGTTCAAATGTAAATTCGCATGGGCAGGTCCCAAAGGATGTTCTAAAGTTGGCGCTTTAGGCTGTAAAAACTGATTTCTGATAAAGCACTCCCTTAACAAATAGATATAACATGTACATATGGAATATGCTGATGAAGAGCACACTCAAATATGCAGGTCGCCTAGAAATAGAACCTGATAGGAAATTTAGCATAATTACATACATATTTATTTTTTGAATGGAAACCTTATAGAATCCACTGATACCAAAACTTTGGAATGATTTTTATATGGGAAATAGTCGTTTGATTTATAGAATACAACTCTATTGTACAAACAAAATAAAAATAATAAGAATACAATGTTAGCAATTTGGTTTTGTTTAAAGTCGACATAAAACCCTTAAATCAATTAATTAAAAATAAAATTATAAAACATCAAATTAATTAGGAGGCCAAATAATTCTACTCTCTTTAAAAACATCAAAAATCAAAACAAAAATGCAAGCTAGAAAATTAATATTAATACAAACTCCAAATAGAGTCCATAAAGACCTTAATGTGAAAATATATTTATAGGCCAACTAGCAATCTGATTGAATCCCAAACCAAATTCCAAAGTGGCGCGAAAAAATTAAAGCCGAATTTCGCATAAATAAGCATGCAAATACAATTGAATAAAAGACAAGCAGTCTTGGGGTCCTTACCAACATAAGGTATCAAAAGAGAAAGGTCTTTACTAGAGGAAGAAGGATAGGCAGAGAATTGAATCCGTCCGCTTCGTTGTTGTAGGATATAGATCGATGCAAGGCGCTGCAATCGAGCCAATTGAGGGTCAGACTGGATGAGGACATATTTTTTAGCTAAAATCATCAATCAGTTGCAGTATAAGATTTTTTTTACAAATAGAATTCTGCAAACTTAATTAACTAATAACTGCAGAGAGTTCAAATACTACCCTAGCGCTATGCACACGGCGCCAAATCGCAGTTACAAGAGCTTATTATAAATAACCATGCCAAGTTAGCAAGACTGGGATTATATTATAACCACGCAAAACTAAAAATATCGCCAGTTTAAAACATGAGGGGCACATAGAAGGCCAGTTTAAAATATCGGAACATAACATAAATAGATACAACCATAAAATCACTGGATCTATATTTACACAGGACACTATCCTAATATCTTATGCTCTCATATTCTCCACATAAACCATCAATATTCATATTTAATTCTGCACTGAATCTACAACAATTCAAAGAAAGCATCATATGAATGTGTTCTTCTTTGGTGTTTAATATCTATATATTGGCAAAGCAATATAAAAGCAGAGATTAAGAAGGATGCTTGAACTAATACTATAAAACTTTGATAATTAATACATAGATAAATATAAAATTGATCATGTAGAAATGTACCATTTTAAACGTTCACTGTATTTTCTATAATATTACTTGGTATGGAAAAATATGTGTACATCAAAATCCCAAAACGAAAATACATATATAGGGACTCTAGGAACGTGCAGGTCCTCCCGCTGGTTATGTCTTAATCAAGGGAAGAAAATTCAGGTTCAACTATATATACTTGCAATCATCGGCGCTCCTAATATATTTCTCCAAGAATTATCCACAAACTAATCATTTCTTCAAGAATTTCACATAAATTATCAAGCATATACTGCTGAACAAAATACAAGCAGTGTGGGGTCCTTACCAACATAAGGTATCAAAAGAGATGTGTCTTTACTGGAGGAAGAAGGATAAGAGACAGAGAGGTGGGTTCCTCCGCTTTGATGTTGTAGGATAGATCGATGGAAGACGCTGCAACTGAGCCATTGGAGGGTCAGATTGGATGAGGAAATAAGATGTTACCTAAAATCATAAACTAGTTGGAGATGAGCCATTGGAGGGTCACACCATTGGCATCTGGATCCGCAGCGGATCCCGGTGCCGGCTGTTCCGCGTACCAAGCGGGCGCACGACGACGAGGTGCGCAGGCGCCACGTGCAGCTCACACCGGAGCAGCATCGGTTACCAGAGTACGCCACCGACTCCCCTAACTGGGAGGCGTGGTTCGACCGCGAACACGAGGAGCAACGGCGCTCAGGTGTCGACACCGTCCCTCGCCGTTCCCATCGCCGCCACCGTAGGTAGAGCCGGAGGACATGGAGGCGGAGGCGGAGTATCAAGCCGTCCTCGAGGAGGCCCTACAGCACGCGCTGGAGGCTAGCCGCCTCGAGGAGGACGCGCACTGGGATGGGCTAGAGCAAGCCCTTGCCCTGTCGGCGGCGGGGGACTCCGTCCACACCCCGCTCTTCATGCCGCCACCGCCATTGTCGCCGCCCATCCAGCCAAGACGGAGCCGGAGCCGACGCGTAAGCGCTCCCCGCCTCCACCCACTTGGCCGGAGGAGGCCTACTCATGGACGGGCCAGTACCGTGAGTGGGTGAGAGTGCCTTCCGTCCACTTTGCCGCGACGCCGCAGGAGGAGGTGGCCCACCTCGAGCGATGGAAGGAGCACTGGCTCCGCCAGGAGCAGGCCGACGGCGAGGAGCAGATGCGCTACGAGGCCATGCTCCAACGCGATGCGGAGGCGCTCCGGCTCGAGGAGGAGGAGGAGGAGCGTGCACGGCTGGCCGCAATGCCGCTGCCCCAGTAGACGCCGGAGGTGGCTGCCCTGGCAGCGTACCAGGCGTCATTCGGGTGGGCTGGCCCTGTTCCGGTCTTCATCGACCTCACCGACGACGGCGACATCGATGGAAAGGGCAAGAGCAAGGCCGACGACATCTAGGGTAGCGTGCGGGATGGCAGCAGGCGGGCGCAGACTTTTATTTAATGTTTATTAGATTTAGGTGGGCTTTGGCCGGCGTTTGATCAGCCACTTTTATGTTTAATTACATTTATTATGTTTACTAGTAAACATGCCGATTTTTTATTACTAATAATTAGTAATGACGTAATTACGATAGTGGGAAAGGGTTAGCCAAAATCTGAAAAATAGAAAGGACGCGAGGGAAAACAGCGTCCACAGCTGGACGCTATTGTGCAGAACGTCCGGTTTGGACGCCAATACAAACAACGTCCAGCAAATGGTTTGGTCTGCACCCTA
The DNA here is from genome assembly GCF_056163025.1 of Triticum urartu. Taxonomy (NCBI): domain Eukaryota; kingdom Viridiplantae; phylum Streptophyta; class Magnoliopsida; order Poales; family Poaceae; genus Triticum; species Triticum urartu. Next base: position 13,267,681 of record NC_141873.1, read on the forward strand.
AATAGAATAAACCGAGTTGTTTTCCTCTAATAGACGGATGTTATGTCTCCAGTAAACCCTAGTACGCATGGATTCATCGCTCCTCAACGTCGCCATGTGCTAACCAGCCTCCAACACTCACATCTCTAATCATCACGGCATCTCTATCTCTCTTGTTCCCCGCTCACGGTTAAGATCCTCCAATCTATCTCGTGGTTGGTGCATATGATTTGGGGTAAGGTCGTCTTGCATTCTGTTGGTTTCAGTCTTTGTTTAATTGATGCATGTGATTTGTTGAAATTTGGACACAAAACCATATGATGACTAGTATTCTGGGAAAATTCCATTGAGCTTAGCGCCAAGGAGGAGTGACATAGCTTGAAAGGATTACAACCCATGTCTGGCATGTTACAAAGCAGAACCATGAACTGTTTTTGTTGAGCAAAAAGAAAGAAACATCTAGTCAGTTACACTTCTAGGTCGGTGCAGATGGCCATAGCATATCACCATATGATCCATTCTAATTTACTACTTGTGAAGAACTCCTTGACCGAAAACTGGGAGCTTGACTTGCATCTTGTGTTGTCCGTCCTCCATCTCCTATGGCTTCTTCAACCTTGAGATATGTTGTAAAACCTCTCCCAGAGTAATTCCACTCATTAAATACATCGGAGTTGCTTTCCTTTGGGGGACTCGGTGGGCGAGCAATATCTGACACCTCATCATCAGATGGGATATCTTCGATATTCAGCGGCAATCTAGCCTCAGCGAGCATGCTTCATAGCCTAGGCTCCATGTTCAAATCCATCAGGTTTCCTACACAAGACCTCAATATAGATCTTCCTATCTTCTTGCATCCAGTAGTAGTAGCACATTTGATCCCCCATGCAGCATTCTTTATCTCACGTAGGCTCTACAAGAGATAATACAAATTTCAAATCATGTGATTGTTAATGTGTTGCAAAGAAATAATTAAAATCTTGCACACACTTACAATGTGAGCCAATGGCGGGCCGCTAGGCATGTAGCCGGTTTATTCGATGCTATCTCGAGGATATGTGATAGGTTCATTTAGGCCTCCTAAGCATTGAGAGTCAAATAATATTGTGTACATACCATTTTGCTGGAACCAATGTCTATACTCAGGTAAACTAGCTACATCAAAGTGAATGTCCTCTGGCCACACTCTTGCTTCAACACGATTGTATTCTTGAACATAATTCGCATGGACTAACTCCCAATTATTCGATTTTCCTGCAGAATGCTTAATTTTTCGAAGTCTCCGAACCTCTGCCTCGCCACGTGGAAGAGAAGGTGGAATGGGTTGTCTTAATCCAAATTGCCGCATCACCTTATGTGGATAGTGGAACTCCACAATCCAAAAATGCATGAGCGGTACTCTAGCAAACCACCAATCAGAATCTTGATGAGCTTCGAAAGGCATCTGCTCTAGAAGATCATCATATGGTTGCCAATCAACTACACCTTCTCGAATCAAATCAATTTGATTTCGATAATATTCTGTACCTATATATTCGATTGCAAGTTACTAAAATTGTTTATCATACCACAAATGATGTGTAACAAATTTGGTGAGAAGAATACAAACCAGCATTGTGAGGGACATCAAACGCATGTGCAGCACACCACTTTGCTCCAAAAACAGGGTTATAATCCAAGTGTACTTCGTGTTCATCTTCTTCTTCATCAGGTTCATCTCCTTCTTTGGGCTTCTCAAAAATAACTTTAGGGCGACCAAGTGGCAAATGGGACCAAGACCATAACTGTAGCAGCAATAAAGGCCCTGAAATTTCTAGTCTCCCCTTCTTAGCACCCATGCTCAATTGTCTATACAGCACAGCAAGAGCAGCTGCTCTCCAATTATACTCTGTTTGTTGTCCTAAATCCTGCATAAATTGGAGATACATGGTTGGCACTCCATCTCCAGATGTATCAGTAAAGACTATGGAGCCAAGGATATCTAGAACAAGTGCTCGAGCATGCCAATGAATCTCCCTATCCATTGGATTATCCGGCAACACATGGAAGCGTTCCCGCAGTTTACCCAAATTTAGAGAGTATTGTGAATTCCTAACAACAATATTATCATCGCCTTTTTGCCTTTTTTTGTTTCATGTGTTGTTCATCCACAGAAATCCCAAACAACCTCTCAACTAATTCTGACCATTGTGCATCAGCTTTGCCAGCAAGTGGTTTACCCTGGATAGGCAATCCCCACCAACAACTGACATCTTGCAACGTAATAGTCATTTCTCCTACAGGTAGGTGAAAACTATTTGTCTCGGGCCGCCAACGCTCCACCAATGCCGATATCAAGTATTTGCCGACATTGATTTTCCTCATCTTAGCAATCTGATAAAAACCAAGGTTATCTAAATCTGATGTACATAGAGGATCAAACGGGATGCCAACACGGTGAAACCGTACATTCAAGCAAATGTTAGGCTGCATCAATACACACAAAAATTAGTCTTTATTTAACCACTAAGTCTAACAAATGACATGCGAAATCACTCACATTTTCCCAAGTTTTGGATATTTTGTGCTGGCTGTGAGGCACCCATAGCATATCACTGAAACATCCATTTCTATCCATTTCAAAACCCTGTTACAGCATAAAAGGAGGGAGTAAATGTTGAGGTAAAATATCAAAGCAATCATTTGAATTTATTCTTCACAATCTACACTGATAAATAAAGGTCAAACAATCTAATGTTTTCAGCTATGCCTAGGCAGTAAGTGAAATTAGTAAAGCTACAACAAGATGCAATCAATGGTTTGGGCGATGTACAGAGAAGCAGTGGAGAGAAGAGAGAGGGACGACCACCTTCGACCGACTTGCTGATGTAGCCGCGGCGGCGCCCTCAACCCACCACTTTGGCCGTGAGGAGGTTGGGGGTAGCCGTGAGGGTGTGGTCATCGGGGATGAGCCGGAGGTTGGGGCGGTCGTGAGGATGTCGGCAGCGACGCCGAGGCTGAGGCGGTCCGTGGGAAGGTGGGCGGCGGGGATCAGTCGGAGGCCAGGGCCGGCCGTGGTAGGCAGGGAGATGGAGGTGGGAGATGGGGACGAGATGGGTGTGGAGGCCAGGGCCGGCCGTGGCAGGCAGGTAGATGGATGTGGGAGATGGAGACCAGATGGGTGCGGCGGCCTCCAGTCAAACTAGATAATGGATGCTAGCAAAAACAGCGACCACACTATGACGTTGTTAGCATCTGCGTCCAGGTCGGGACGCTCTTGTCCATAGCGTCCTTACTATTTTTAAAATTTGCATGTATCCTTTATTACTTTCGTAATTATGGAAATATTAATTACTATTTATAAAACAATCGGCTAAACATGCCCGTGCGTTGCAACGGCATAACAAAAAGCACCCGATCCCAACGCACATGTCCACGCTCTTTATTTCAATGTGTCACCCCATCTATGTCACCACTTATCCTCCCCCGGTCGAGATCTCCTCTGTGTTCTTAAGTGTGATCATTCAATACGACATGGAAATACCCCTTTAGCAAAGAAAAATAGACAGGATGTCGCTTTATTTTATCGCATTGAAAAAGACTATCCATATCCTATGTACCTAACATTTCTAGGGGATTCTGTGTGAGAAAGCACGGATATTTATTTCATTCCATATCAGTATATTAGTAAATTTGTCACATATACACTGTTTGTCGAACCAATTCCAATAATATCTATATACATGCATATCTCTGGAAAGAAAAGGAACACACACACATACAATGGAAGTGTCTCAAGGGCCAAACTGTTCTGGAAACTATCATAGCAGAAATCATATTTTTCTAAATCTGGACTTAAAGGGGATGCGCGCACACTTATCTTGGCTTGATCAGCTGAACAATCAGATCTTACTACTCGACATTGGTATTGTTTGATGCTTCCCTTCGAATATCAGGCAATTTGTGATTCACCATTGCCCTAGGGACTCGACATCCCAGCTATCTTGCTCTGGCAGCTTACTGGTAGCAGACGAAAATACTTGGATGCCTGATCTGGAAGTTGTTCTAAATTTGTACAGCTCCCTAGGTGGACGCATAGAAGGTTGAACAATGTTTTATTAATCAGTTATAGCATCCGTAAACTTCAAAGAAAATGCATAAACAAAGTCTACCTCATTAGGTGCATCCTTTTATGATTCGTGGCAGTTAGGTGAACACAGACACTAGTAGAAAACGGAGCTTCAGCGCCGGTTTATAAGGGCCTTTAGTGCCGGTTCCATAACCGGCACTAAAGGGTGGTCACTAAAGGCCCCCCCCCCTTTTAGTACCGGTTCGGCACGAACCGGCGCTAAAGTGCCACCACGTGGCGTGAGCTCGCGCCCTGGTATGGTGGACCTTTAGTACCAGTTGGTGTTACCAACCGGTACTAAAGGTTTTTTGTTTTTGAATTTTTTTTTGAAAATTTTAATTTTTTTTTGAAAATTTTGGAAAAAAAAATTGATTTTTTTTTTATTTTTATTTTTTCTGAATTATTTGATGATTTAGTCTCTAATCACCTCTCATAACTGCTCAAGTGTGGATCACTCATTCCAAATCGCCTGACTTCCCGGCCGGTTACCCATCCTCTCACTCCCCCAGCCTGAGCACGCTTAACTTCGGAGTTCAATTCCCCCTACATTCCAAGTCTACACTTATTGTTTTCCTGAGAAATGTAAGCTGTCAATCCTATTAACCCTCAGTAGTTTAGCTTGAGCATGAAGTCACACGTTTCACCGTTTGAGTTTGAAACTATTATTCTAAAAAACAGTAATTATGTATTAACACTAATATTTCTTGAATAAGTAGTTTGACCATAGTTTGACAACAGTTTGACCAGATTTGGCCAAAATTCAAAAAAACTGAGATACTTATTTAGTAACACTAATAGTATTGCGTAATTATTTAGTAACACTCTATATTTCTTGAATCAGTTGTTTGACCGGTTTGACAAGATTTAACCAAAATTCAAAAAAACATAAATTAGAGCATATCTTTTTTTTCTTTTACAATTTTGTCATTTCAAAAATTGTCCTAAACCCTAAACCCGAGACTTAAAACGTCGGAAACTCTATGCTAAACAGTAAAAACTAAGGGTTTAAACCATAAAACCTAACCCTAAACTCTGAAATCTAAACCCTAGCACTAAACGCTAAAAACGTCTAAAAAACATCTAAAACGCCCAAAAATTCTATTTTCCCTTTGGAATTTTATGATTTTAAAAAATTGTCAAAACAGAAAACACGGTTCAAGAAACAGTATGGGTTGCTAATAGGGGTCAGCCCGTCACCAACCCCAGCATCAACCAAACACGGTTCAAGATATCAAGTGATGGCAATCTTGTCATCGTAAACCATTCCGCCAACAATGAATCCATTGTTTGGTCCTCTCACATTGTAAATAATAGGACACACATCAACACAAACAACACTAGTGTCGCTGTTCTCTTGAACAGTGGAAACCTTGCCTTCAAAGAGAGCGCGTCATCTGACCTACCGGTCTGGCAGAGCTTCGACTACCCAACAGATGTTATACTTCCTGGTGCAAAGTTTGGTCGGGACAAGGTCACTGGTTTCAGTCACCAGGCCATCTCAAAGAAGAGCCTGATTGACCCGGGTCTTGGCTCATACTATTATGAACTAGAACAAACCAAGGGGCTCGTCCTCAAGCGCCACAACCCCTCGGTAGAATATTGGCTTTATGCATCCTCCACAAAATCATCGTTGAATCTTGTACCAATGCTCAAGGCAGTGCTAGATATGGATCCTGGCACCAAAGGTTTGATAAATGCAACATATGTTGATAACAACCAAGAGGAGTACTACATGTACATATCGCTTGATGAGTCGTCTTCCTTTTTTATCTTACTGGATATCTCTGGTCAGATAAAGCTTAATCTTTGGTCACAAGCTAAACAATCTTGGCAAACCATATATGCCATACCCGATGATCCCTGCATTCCTCCTGCTACTTGTGGACCTTACACGGTCTGCAATGGCAATGCACATCCATCATGTGACTGTATGAAGAGCTTCTCTCAGAAGTCACCGCAGGATTGGGAATTTGAGGACAGAACAGAAGGGATGCATCAGAAATAGACCATTGCATTGCACTAGTGACAGAAACATCACAAGTTCAACGGACATGTTCCATCCCATTTCTCAAGTTACATTGCCCTACAACCCGCAGAGCATAGTCGTTGCTTCTACTCAGAGCAAATGTGAAGAAGCTTGTCTCAGTTCCTGCTCCTGCACTGCTTATTCCTATAACAATAGCAGATGCTATGTATGGAATGGGGAATTGCTTAGTGTAAATCTTAACAACGGCATTACTATCACTTCTAAAGATGTTCTTTATCTCCGTCTTTCTGCCAAAGATTTCTTGCCAAGTTTGAGAAAAAACAAAAGAAAACCAAACGTTGGAGTTGTTATTGCCACAAGCATTACTGGGTTTGGGTTACTCATTCTCCTGTTCTTGTTACTGAATTGGAGGAACAAATTCATGTGGTGTGGTTTGCTGCCATTATACTATGACAATCAAGGTAGTGTTGGCAGGATTATAGCCTTCAAATATACTGATTTTAGTTCATGCTACTAAAAACTTCTATGAAAAGTTAGGTGTTGGAAGTTTTGGTTCTGTATACAAGGGAGTGTTAAGTGACTCGAAGACTATTGTAGCAGTGAAAAGGCTTGATGGTGCCCGTCAAGGAGAGAAGCAATTCAGGGCTGAGGTGAGCTCAGTTGGACTTATCGAACACATAAACCTAGTCAAATTGATAGGTTTTTGCTGCGAAGGTGATCACGGATTACTTGTTTCAACGGACCAATCTTTTTGTTCTGCAAATTTTGATATATTATATGTATTTTTATGAATTACGATGATTTAGTTATGATTTTTTCAAGTTTGAAAATTGCCCTATAGTCCCGGTTTGTGTCTCCAACCGGGACTATAGCTTAGACCCCTTTAGTGCCGGTTCGTCGCATGAACCGGTACTAAAGGTTGTCCCTTTAGTACCGGTTTGTGCCACAAACCGGGACTAAAGAGGCTTGTGGGGCCCCGGCCTGACGCCAGCCTACCACCACCCCTTTAGTACCGGTTCGTGGCACGAACCAGTACTAAAGGTTCAACACGAACCGGCATTAATGCAAATCCGTTCGAACCGGCACTAATGGTACCATTAGTACCGGGCCAAAATCAAACCGGCACTAATGTGCTTCACCTTTGACCCTTTTTCTACTAGTGAGAGATAATAAGAAACATATGAAACTGGCTTTTTAAACTTGCATTATTGCAGTATGCAAGAAATTGATGTCTGATGATATTGTCCCCAAGTGGTCTAGGATAACTTGATAATCTAAGAATGCACTAAGTGATTATGTAGAGAATTATAAATTCGCCAAATTCTTAATTCAGTATTTTAATCAAACAACATTTGTCAATTTTGAACTATTTGATATTGTTGATTGTGCGTATGTCTATTTAGTTAGAGAAGGTTCAGCAAATTCCTGTTATTACCTTGACAGTGCCCACAGCTGGACAGAGTTAATATTTTTCGCAAGAAATCTCTGTTATAAATGGTCCAAATTTATCTATATGTATTATGTATATCTCCAACAATAGAAAAAACATTTTGGTCCTCTTCCTCTCTAGCAAATCTTCGTCGGTGATAGGGATATGCCAATGACCTTTCTCTGATTTCTGAGTTTCAGAGGTAGAGGGTGGAACAATTAGAAAGTCAACAAAGGGCTAGATGAATCTGATTGAAAAACTAAAAACAACAGAATATCTTGTTGTGCATAAATCATCAATTATATGCCCAATTAGTACTGTCCAGTTAAAGGTCGAAGCTAGAATTATAGATCTTACAACTGTACTTCCAAGAAGAACAATTCAATGTCAGACTTTTATCATTGCTAAATGTCAGGATCTCATATCATACAATCATAATCCTCCTAGATTAGGATTATACCAAATTAGTGAACGAATAAAATAACTACAATTTGGAGCTTCAAGTAAAGCAAACGGTTAACTTAATTCTCTAGTCGACGGCCATGTTGGTACCTGAAGAATCACCCTCCCCCTGCTGTTAGTTCAGCACTTTGGTCCCAAGTTCTTGGCGCAGCATCCGATCCCAAATCTCCAACCTGGTAGCCAATTCTGGTCAACAAATAGTAGCATGGAATACTTTTCCAACTAACTTAGAATCAGACAAGAAGACATGCTTACCATGTTGGCGTATATGACACTGGAACCACCCATGCAACCATTGTCTAGATGTGTCTCTTTCGGTTCAAAACTGTGAATTTCAGAGATGCGCTTCTCTGAAAGCATAAAGATGCCATATCAGACTCAACACCTGGCTCAACAGATTATACAGTTCGGTGCAAATATTTATACTGCTTTCATGTGCAAATTCAAGTGAGAGTAGTATATTGGTAATCCATATTTCAGATGGAAACAGGAAAACGGAAGTGTGATTTTAGAGGTGAATACCTTATCCTCCACCTCGTGGATAAAACAGTAGCCGTCAGATGCATGGTGAAGTGGTGGCCACCATGCGATCAATGCAAACAGAAACAAGCACACCACTGCCCATCATATTTGGAGGTAAATATACAGTAGTGCTCTCCGGCGTTCATCCTTTCTTCTGTGTTTTCTTTTCACTTCTTCTTTGCCATTCTGGTTCTTGTCAGGCGACATGAAAAATCAACGAAGGGAAAAACTAAACAAAGTAAGAAACGGGGCAACAGATGCCATGGCATGAGCTGTGAGCACAACAACTCATCTCACCGAATTTTTACAGCTTGGTCGAGTTTTCACTTGGGCCCCCTTTTCACCACATGCCGACATCATCATTGGCTGCGCGGCGGTGTCGGTGGCGGTGGCGCAGCCACAGAAGGCACCCCGGCGGTCGGCACTGCCACCGCAGATGGCGAAGTGGGCCACCGACCGGTTGCTGGACGCCGGCACGCGGTTCTCCTCTCACAGGAACTCCCTGGAGCACGCCCGCTCCATCTCCCGCTCGTAGTCATGCACCAACATGTCCGTCGAGGCACCCTCCTCGTTCCGAGCCCGCGCCAGCATGCCCGCGGTGTAACCGCTGACATCCGACCCGGCGACGACGCCGCGTACCTGCCATCATCAAAACCGAACGAGATTCAGGAAGCTGCTTCTTTCACTCGAGCAAGAAATCTAATTCCCCCAAAACTAAAATTGGATCTTGGATGCCTACCCGCGCGGGCCGTCGACGAGGATGACATCCCAGGCGACGTCGTAGAGTGGTTGGGGAGGTCGTTGATGACGAGGCGGCAGGCGGAGAAGAGCAAGTTCTGGACGGGGCGGCACTCGGCGGCGCACACGGCCTCGAGGAGGTCCGGGAACCCGCGGACCGTGGTGGTGTAGGCCACCTATTAGGCCTCCAGCCCCGGATGCGAACACGCACCCCGGCAGACCCGGCTCCGCCTCCCCGCCTCACCGCCCCCTTATCCCTGCAAGAAAAACGTCACCTCAAATTAGCCACTAAAAAGGATAGCGGGTTGAATACTCCAAAGTGCAAGGTCCTTTTTATAAAAACGAAACGTCTTCTCATGTATCCACTTACATAGGGACGGTAGTTTAATTCCTAAAAAGAACAGGGACCTGTTTGTAAAACAGCCGCAACGCTGAACCCGACAGACTCAACCCGTGCTTTTTCGTGCAACTTGTTTCTTTTTTTTTCACGCCGGAACATTTGAACGGTCAAGCCGACCCATTTTAAAATACGGACGCGGACGTCCGCCTGGCCGACCCAAACGGACAAAAAGCGGACAAATCGCGCGTCCGTTTGGGTCGCCCCGTTGGAGTTGCTCTTAGCGGCTGCTCTTGAATGAGTTGATAGATTGACAGGATTTTGTTCAGGGAAATGCCAAGGTGAAGCCATACCAGAATGCCATGCCTGTGGGCGCATCACAAAGAATCTGGTCCTGGTGATCTAATCCTGAATTCTGGAAACAAAATGGGGCTGAAGGCAGATCGCCATGTGCTTTTGCATGACTTCTCTGTTTTCTGATCATCTCTTTTGACGGTAATGGTTGTTCTCGGTTTTAATGCACATTGCATTTTTTACTGTAAGACTACAGAATGCAATAAAAAGGAAAAATATTTGCAGTCACGGGCCAGAACTAAACAGGAGAAGGCAGTTTATACCACCGTAGAATGATCGTGGTGTGTCGCCGCGTGAGGCCCTCTAGTAAAAAAAAATATAGTTTTGCTAAAGCATATCTAGAGCTCGCAAACCTAAATATACGGTTAGAGGGAGGATGCCAAAACTCGACGTTTTTGCCTGACTCGGACCCATTTCATGGCCTATAGCTCACCGTTTTGGGTCCCGGGGAGATTATCATGTTCGGCAACCCTCAAACAACTAATAGAGGGAAGCTGCCAAAACTCACATTTCTTGTCAATTTGGAACTGTTTCGTGGGCCCATAGCTCACCTTTTTGGAATGAGTACATTCTTATGTAGTTCTTATTTAAATCTCTAAGAAGACTTATATTTAGGAATTGAAGGAGTATAAATTAGGTGCAACGGTAACATCAAATACCCAGTGCATTATATACTTTCTCATATGGTCCATGCACGTGGGACACTCTCACATGTATGAGCTCGTGCACAATTTTCTCATGGCATTGGCATGCAACGTACTTCTTTGCTAGGGAGCTAGCTAGACGTAAGATGCACTACATGGAATGGCGCGCTTCGCTGCGCTCAGTAAAACTGGAGCTACTCAATTAAACTCTCCTCTGTTCACAGGTTGCGTATAATTAAGAACTACTGCAAATGTATCTTGCATATAATTTGAAACATCAAATTACAATAAGCAGTAAGGTAAATAGGTCTCATACACAATTCAACGAAACTAAAATCAAGCTAATAAGTAGCATAATTACCATGTGCGTATACAACAGCTCACAATTCAGCAATGCCGAATATCTTTTTTTTTTGGAAGAAAGAGAGCTTAATATATTACCAAGGGGGAATATACTATATACTATTAAATAGTTGATCCTCAATAAGTCTAATTCTCTCAACATGCGGCCTCCCATCTCACCAACTGTGCCATGTCAGCATCCACTAACACTATTTTGCAACCGCATGCAAACCACATGCATACTCTTTGTTCACACATAGTGCAAGTGTGAAACATTTCTACATCAATAATAGTAGCTCTTGATTTAGATCATTTTTATACATAGTACTTCTGAAATTAATCTTTATTCTGGCCGCAACGTGTGGGAAAATCACCTAGTATATTAATATATAGTCTCTCGGTTCTAGAATATATGGTGTTTCGATTTTCGTTCAAAGTCAAACTTTGTATGTTTGATCAAGTTTATAGAATAAAATATCTACATCTACAATACAAAATAAATAAAATATGAAAATATTTTTGTGAGGATCTAATGATACAAATTTGGTACTATAGATCTCAGTATTTTTTTTCCTCTAAAAACAAGGTCAAACATGCACATGTTTGACTTTAAAAAAACTGATACACCTTACATTTTGAAGCGGAGGGTTCATAAGAGATATTCTGCATTGTGGAGGTAGGTTGTAAATGTTTGCAATGCAGAATGTCTGTTCAAGAACAGACTTGTTGCCTAAAGGAACTAAAACATATGCCACCTTTTTAAAAGTAGGTGAACCAAGTTTTTACAAATGAGAAGAATAGTGAGCCATCAAATCTCAGAATTTTGCAAAAAGGCACATGAAGATAACCAACAGCCATATCCTCAAATCCATATACCAAAGACATAAAATTGCAAGCCTGCAAATTATTATCATTCACTCATAGGCGCAGACTTGCTAGTTGTACGCGAAAAAACTAACATCGGCAGTTCATATTGTAGCATATACTGATCCAACTACAATATACTAAAATAAGTATATAGTCTAAATCAACACTGAATGCTGACAAAATAAAAGTTTATCACCAATCAGAACTAGCTGAAGATCACGACACAAAAAAAATAGGTTGACAGAAGAGAAACTCAGACCTTGTTGACGTAACACGTGGTATCTTATTGAAGCTGGCCAGCACATGACACAAACTATCACAACGGGGAAAGGAACAAAAAGTAATTGCCTGCAATCAAATAGAAGCCATGGGGAAGCACTAATTAAGCAAACTCTGGAAGGATCTAATCTTGCAGTAGGTTTGGGGCACATGTCCAATCTCCGGAGCTTATGTCCATTCGTAAACCAAGCTTTGAGCCGATGACCAACAATTCAAGACAGATATATTCCAGCCTAATTTCTAGCAATTCTGGGTAATACCTACGCACTGCTTGACAAGCATGCCTCTAGAACTCTCCAACATGCTTTTGATATGCAACCTCACACAGCAACACCCTAAACTAAACACATTAATTGGAGACATAAAGAGAGGTGCCATCACCTAGAAATATGGAAGCAATGCAGACCACCAGCCCTCGTGCAGGTATCACGGCATGAATTTATCTTCAAATGTGGAACAATCAAATCAAAAACTTTTGGAAAAAAGCCAGCCAGTCCAGTCGAGCTGCCGGCAAGACCTACCCCAGGACATACGCAATCCACCTTTCTTTGGAAACCGAAGAGAAATTTTGTGAAATTAAAAAGAAAATAAATCCAACAATACATCATAGTTTTCTAATATCATGGCTATCATCAACCATACTGCCAACAATGACTATAACATATGCCATAACGTCGATTACATTGGACACCAAACATGCAGCAATTATCATTTCCTAATCAATCAACATGCCACTATATTGCGGCTACCAAGCCTCCAAAGAAACTATGGGGTGCAGTGTAGTGGTGGGAGAGACGCGGATTTATGGAGCATATGTGTAGGGACTCCGTTATCCTGCTCGTTGGTACACGACCATGGGTCTTGAGATAAGCGACATCCCAACAAATTAAGCTTCACCATTAGAAGACAACAACAACACAGACATAGTAGGCTTTCGTAGGCTGTTTGCTCCAGTTGTTTCTTTCCTAGGTCCTGCAATATTTTGTTTGTTTCCTGCAACCCGGTTACCAATATATACCCACAAAATCAAATGACAAACGAACTTGAAATCAGTCATGTTTCTTGTTTGCACACATGGTTCTGCATGAATCAGTGAATAGTACGGGCTCGCATGTGTATAGTCTATGCCTAATATACGCATGGCAACGGTTGAAAATTTGTGATGGAAAATGAGTGAATCACTGTGAATAAAAGGAGAATGGAAGAACAGAAAATGTGCATCTTGTTTGCGGCACAAAACAACCGCCTCCATTAATCCATGCTCGTTTTCTTCCCTCGCGACCCACACCATACTCATCCCACTTGGCCAGGCGTACACAAAATTCCCTTCTATGCTACCACAAGAGACAACCATTGTCCGCAGGGGGATGAGATGAACGTGTGTGCGGTACAGTGTCCATATCTGAGTTTGCATGGATTTTGTTCTTATCTCTTGTGTCTGTGTGTTTCGGCGACAACTCACGAGAGAAACAGTGCCCATATGAGCTCTCAATACCCCTTGGTGACTCCGGTGGGCACGTAGAGGATCCGATGAGCATGGACGGTCAAGATAGCAGGGCTCCTACGTATATGCTGTCTCAAATATTACCACTCACCAAATAAATGGCTGTGAAATTAATGAGAAAAATACCAATGAAATATGTAACTCTAAAGAAAACAATTTTTTTTGCACGAACCTCAAAGTAACAATGACCGGTGGATACATACATGGGATATAGCGAGCATGGTAGAACATCATTTCTCATATATGTCTAACTAATTCAGTAGAAAGGCTCAGGCATCCATTTGTACAACACAAACAAAAGGACGGGAAATTGGCACCAGAATTCCGAAGAATCAAGCATGCACATGCCTTGGCATCTGGATAGAATGGGCAAACACAATGATGCTACTATTTGATTTACAATCTCTAGAAATTTGTCACCGACTCTCCGTAAAAACTCAAGAAAAAAACTCATCAAGCACTGACCTTAAATAAGAAACAATTAGCATACAAATCATTCACGGGAAAGCTCCCACATGGACTTAACAATGGCTCTCCACCCATAAAAAGCATAGTTATGAATTACGAAAGAATTCACGTCAAAGCTATCCAGTTACAACATAAGCAACTGCCTCTTGAATGGCCAGCGCGATACTAAAAATCCAACTACAACAAATTCATGTTCACTAGAAACAGAAGATAGAAAAACATACAAGGTACAAAATGCTAGAAAATATTCAATACAAATGGAAGGTCAAGAACGGCATATCATGGTCATCATCAATCAATGTCTTCATCGGCATTCCGACTGATTTTCCTTTGCCTTTGTCCACTGTTTCACCTCTGTTGTAGTGGAAATGGTGAACCCTACCATCAAGTTTTCACGTTGTTGTCTACCTCAAGATCTTCGAGTGTTATTTATATGTTTTTCACCAACGGATTTTTATATTACAGGATAATTTTTTTAAATGAAGGACATATTTTATATACACAATGAACATCTTTTAACACAATATTACCACTTTTAGAAGTGTAGCAAAAACTATTTAGATTTGTTTTACTAAAATGTAACAAAAACAATTAGCATTACTATACATTTGTTCATGCACTTTAAACCAGTCTTTCCACAGCCAACAAAAATGTTCATGATATGTTGAAGAATGTGAATCATTTAGAAAAAAACATTCAAGAGATTTAAAGAAAATATTCTTTAAATTCAACAAGAAATGGTCTGAATTTTAGAAAGTGTTCCATACATGTTTTTGAAAAAATGTTCATCAAATGTTTATAACATATAAAAACTGTTCATAGATTTATAAAAGCTTTATGAAATTTTAAAAGACGTTCTAACCATCTAACAATAATTTTTCACCATTTAAAAATTAATCATGTCAATTTTTGAAAAGTATTCGTGAAATGTAAACAACATTTCACACGGTTTAAAAAAAATGTTCTTGAAGGATTTGATAGCACGATGCGGGGGGAGGAACTGAAGCAGAGCATTCCAGCTAGCGAGGTTCCTTCTGATAGATATCTGATGGATCGGCTTGAATAGCCGACCATTGCCAATGGTTGCTGACCCATGTTAGCACATGTTCCTCCCTCACATCTTTCTTAAACCATATGGAACCCAATTGTAAAACCAAAATTCATTGCTCTACCTTGAGCTATTGAGAAATCTTATTACAAGTTTAAGTGGAGACATGGATATACATTTAGTACTAATAAACAAATAATAATGATACTTACCGTATTTGTCACAACTTGAAGCCTAAACTTGAGTATTCTGAAAAGATATCTTGAAATGATCCTTATAAAAATCACTAAATGAAGGATGAACAACAATATAACTTTATGGGTGGTCCTCTTCATTATGAAATGTTTGTTACTACAAGAGCCATTCTCTTCATGAACACTCTTTACTTCAACTGTTTTACTTCTCATCTTCTTCAGCTTCTCAGTCAAACTGCTCTTTGCCTTTTCAATCAAGTTTTTCAGCATTTGAGCCTTAGAAATGGTCTTGGTTAGGCTGATGCATGTAGGAGGTTACACAGTAGATGTCCCCGATTAGAAATTTTGCTTATTTTTCCTTGCCCTAGAAGCAGCAGGTTTGGCACCAGGAGTTGCACTTGCCTTGCTTGATCCAGATGTCATCTCCTTATTTATAACTAATTTCCTGAACTGGTCATACAACAACCTACTGATATTATCCGAGAAGGCGGTCCATGCTTTTTTGACCATTTAGAAAGCACTTGGAGCACTAACTGATTATTATATTACACGATCACTTTGAGAAGTTTAACAAAAACTCTTTAGATTTTTTTACTTAAATTGTCCAACTTATATCTACACATTTGTTCATGCAGTTTAAACAAGTGTTTCCACATCTAATGAAAATGTTCATGATATATTAAAGAATGTGAATTCATTTTATAAAAGGTTCATGCCTTCTTAAAAAATGTTCTTACCATTCAAGGTGGTAATTTGAAAAAGTGTTCCTTACATTTTTGAAAAAGTATTCACCAAATATTCATAACATATAAAAATTGTTCATAGATTTATAAAAGCTTCATGACATTTGAAAATACATTCTTACCATTTAATAATAATTTTTCACAATTTAAAATTATTCATGAATTTTTTAAAAGTGTTTATGAAATGTATCGAATAGTTTTGAAAAAAAATGTTCATGAAGGATTGGATAGCATGATATTATGTACGGCATGAACTAGCAAAACTTGCAATTAGTGTAGTGCATGAACTAGTGATTTTCCTCATGGGTTATTTGAGCACACACCTCGTGATACAAATAGTACTAGTATGACTGCATGAACTTGCTAGTCCTAGTACTAGTACCCCTAGCTAGTTTTGTTTGGATGGACGAGGCACCTACTTCTTTGATCCCTATGATTGTAAAGGATTTGACCCTTATCACTGATCAATAAAGAGGGGTTTGAAGTGTAAAAACAAAATCACAGGAATACTCTACGCACTTAATTTCTTAAAAAAGGAATAAAAAACAAAAACTTTAGCATACAAACATATTTCCCCATATCTGGTGCAAGCACGGATCTTCCTTACTCGTGGAGCATCACTTCGAGGGAGAGAGGGGCCAGGGTAGGAGGATCGGAGAAGGAAGGGGAGGGTGCACTGCAAGCACGTGAATTAATGGAGGATTACGAGATCCAATCCAAAGGGTACGGGGTGGGGGAGGAATGAAAGGGGGGGGGGGGGGAGGGAAGAGAGCATGCGTTCCAGCAGCAACATGGTATTTCCTTGTGATCTCCGATGGACCGATCGGCTTAGAGTAGCCGGCCGTTACCATTTCCGTCAGCAGATCAGGTGTCGCACGTGTTCCTTCCTCGGCTGCATGCAGGTTTGACCTCCATCCTCCGCGATCTGCAGGAAGGCAGGTCCACTGCTGGTCCTCTCCTCTACTGCGAGGTAGTATGTGCTGGTCTCCGTCCGCGTAAATCTCATTTTGTCATTCGCTTACTGTTTGAGAGTTTCGATTTTGGTTGAAGCTTGCTTAGACCATGGGGGTGCAATAATAGATTTGAAATTAGCCCACAAAAATAAAAATAAATAATAGATTCGAAATTAGTTTAGACAGTATGGAGGTAATGGACACAATGAAGAATGGCGGTAGATGGATCCATCAGTTTGCTTCCCGTACCAGTCGAGCGTGGCTTGATGGAGCGGTAGAGCAAAAAGGGCCAGGAAGGTAGTGGTGCAAGCGAGGGAAGGATGCAGAGGGTCGGCGGCCAAAATACGACCATCCCTTGCACTAAGAATGCAGACTTTCAAACAGTGCTCTATCAAAATATGGGGGCATGCCAAAATATGAGGTATATATATAAGAGCAATTCAGGTTATGATAAACATCCTAACCATGACTGGAATTACATAACCATATAACTCAAAACTTCATATAAAACGCAATGGACGGCTCACATTGGAAATATGATGGATATAAGACTAATTGAATATAGATAATACCCTAGCCTGAAGTGCATGATTTCTCTCATAAAACAGGGTAGCTATTTTGCTCCGGGGAACCTAATTATTTCATAAGCAAGGGATGAAAAGTTAGGCATAATAGAAGTATAGCACAAATACACTACTGATGTGTTGTTTGATATCCATTCAAAGGATACAATAAATAGATAAACGAGCCAAAATAGTGAACATGGAAATTAATCCTCATGTGTGTTGTACGTGGGAAAAAGGGGAGATGGAATTGGTTTCCCATTAGAATTCTAACAAAAGAGAAGACAAACCGCAAAACGTTGATACCCTATACAGGCCAAACCACCATTTAGCAGGACCTATCGGTTCACAGTTCACTCTAACAACGAAAACATTGGAGAAATAAATAGGTTCAGTATTAAAAAAAATGTGAGTATGGTTCGGATGTCCTGAATCCGTGTGATGGTGTCATGATGAACATAAATTAACGGCAAGTTAAACTTCATATTTACTCTGTGGGTTCTCCATCAAACTGAAATGAAGTATAATGGCATCCTCAATTGATTTATTACAGAATTTACCTACTGTAACTTAATTCCCAATTTCATAAAAGTGTATTCTTGTAAAATAATGGTCAGCACTGCATTGTTAAGATCAACACTACTGTGCACTTGAGATCATGTTAATAATTAATGAATGACGCGGCAGATAGAAAATAATAAGCGACATCAAAGTTAGATAAGCGTTTTGATGATTTTTAGAGTGTGTCGTCAACAAAACAGGGGGAGAGAAAAAAAATCCATAGTGTATGAAATTGAAAATTCCATTAGACGTTTACGTTCAAATGTAAATTCGCATGGGCAGGTCCCAAAGGATGTTCTAAAGTTGGCGCTTTAGGCTGTAAAAACTGATTTCTGATAAAGCACTCCCTTAACAAATAGATATAACATGTACATATGGAATATGCTGATGAAGAGCACACTCAAATATGCAGGTCGCCTAGAAATAGAACCTGATAGGAAATTTAGCATAATTACATACATATTTATTTTTTGAATGGAAACCTTATAGAATCCACTGATACCAAAACTTTGGAATGATTTTTATATGGGAAATAGTCGTTTGATTTATAGAATACAACTCTATTGTACAAACAAAATAAAAATAATAAGAATACAATGTTAGCAATTTGGTTTTGTTTAAAGTCGACATAAAACCCTTAAATCAATTAATTAAAAATAAAATTATAAAACATCAAATTAATTAGGAGGCCAAATAATTCTACTCTCTTTAAAAACATCAAAAATCAAAACAAAAATGCAAGCTAGAAAATTAATATTAATACAAACTCCAAATAGAGTCCATAAAGACCTTAATGTGAAAATATATTTATAGGCCAACTAGCAATCTGATTGAATCCCAAACCAAATTCCAAAGTGGCGCGAAAAAATTAAAGCCGAATTTCGCATAAATAAGCATGCAAATACAATTGAATAAAAGACAAGCAGTCTTGGGGTCCTTACCAACATAAGGTATCAAAAGAGAAAGGTCTTTACTAGAGGAAGAAGGATAGGCAGAGAATTGAATCCGTCCGCTTCGTTGTTGTAGGATATAGATCGATGCAAGGCGCTGCAATCGAGCCAATTGAGGGTCAGACTGGATGAGGACATATTTTTTAGCTAAAATCATCAATCAGTTGCAGTATAAGATTTTTTTTACAAATAGAATTCTGCAAACTTAATTAACTAATAACTGCAGAGAGTTCAAATACTACCCTAGCGCTATGCACACGGCGCCAAATCGCAGTTACAAGAGCTTATTATAAATAACCATGCCAAGTTAGCAAGACTGGGATTATATTATAACCACGCAAAACTAAAAATATCGCCAGTTTAAAACATGAGGGGCACATAGAAGGCCAGTTTAAAATATCGGAACATAACATAAATAGATACAACCATAAAATCACTGGATCTATATTTACACAGGACACTATCCTAATATCTTATGCTCTCATATTCTCCACATAAACCATCAATATTCATATTTAATTCTGCACTGAATCTACAACAATTCAAAGAAAGCATCATATGAATGTGTTCTTCTTTGGTGTTTAATATCTATATATTGGCAAAGCAATATAAAAGCAGAGATTAAGAAGGATGCTTGAACTAATACTATAAAACTTTGATAATTAATACATAGATAAATATAAAATTGATCATGTAGAAATGTACCATTTTAAACGTTCACTGTATTTTCTATAATATTACTTGGTATGGAAAAATATGTGTACATCAAAATCCCAAAACGAAAATACATATATAGGGACTCTAGGAACGTGCAGGTCCTCCCGCTGGTTATGTCTTAATCAAGGGAAGAAAATTCAGGTTCAACTATATATACTTGCAATCATCGGCGCTCCTAATATATTTCTCCAAGAATTATCCACAAACTAATCATTTCTTCAAGAATTTCACATAAATTATCAAGCATATACTGCTGAACAAAATACAAGCAGTGTGGGGTCCTTACCAACATAAGGTATCAAAAGAGATGTGTCTTTACTGGAGGAAGAAGGATAAGAGACAGAGAGGTGGGTTCCTCCGCTTTGATGTTGTAGGATAGATCGATGGAAGACGCTGCAACTGAGCCATTGGAGGGTCAGATTGGATGAGGAAATAAGATGTTACCTAAAATCATAAACTAGTTGGAGATAAACTTTTCTTTACAAGCAGAATTCTGCCAGCATGGTTAAATAATAACTACACAGAGTTCAAACACTTCCCTAGCACACAATGCATATGGCGCTAAATTGCAGTTACATGAGCTTATTATAAAGAAAACGAAATTTGTTACACGAACCTCAAAGTAACAATGGCTGGCGGATACATGCATGGGATATCCTGAGCATGGTAGAACATCATTTCTCATATATACCTAACTAATTTAGTAGAAAGGCTTAGGCATCCATTTGTACAACACAAACAAATGGAGAGGAAATTGGCACCAGAATTCCGAACAATCAAGCATGCACATGCCTTGGCATCTGGATGGAATTGACAAACACAACAATGCTACTATTTGATTTACAATCTCTAGAAATTTGTTTTCGACTCTCCCTAAAAACTCACGAAGAAAACTCATCAAGCACCGACCTTAAATAAGAAACAATTAGCATACGAAGCATTCACAGGAAAGCTCCCTGTCGGTGTCAAAACCGGCGGATCTCGGGTAGGGGGTCCCGAACTGTGCGTCAAGGCCGGATGGTAACAGGAGGCAGGGGACACGATGTTTTACCCAGGTTCGGGCCCTCTTGATGGAGGTAAAACCCTACGTCCTGCTTGATTAATATTGAAGATATGTGTAGTACAAGAGTAGATCTACCACGAGATCAAGGAGGCTAAACCCTAGAAGCTAGCCTATGGTATGATTGTTGTATATGGAGTTGATGTCCTACGGACTACAACCCTCCGGTTTATATAGACACCGGATAGGGTTAGGGTTACATAGAGTCGGTTACAATGGTAGGAGATCTCGAATATCCGCATCGCCAAGCTTGCCTTCCACGCCAAGGAAAGTCCCATCCGGACACGGGACGAAGTCTTCAATCTTGTATCTTCATAGTCCTGCAGTCCGGCTGAAGGTATAGTCCGGCTACCCGAACACCCCCTAATCCAGGACTCCCTCAGTAGCCCCTGAACCAGGCTTCAATGATGACGAGTCCGGCGCGCAGATTGTCTTCGGCATTGCAAGGCGGGTTTCTCCTCCAAGTCCTTCATAAAAGATTGTAAACACCAAGAGTAGTGTCCGGCTCTACAAAATAAGTTTTCACATATTGCCATAGAGAGAATAATATTAACACAAATCAAATCTACTGACGTATTCTGTAGTGCGTCATCACACTACGGCCAAGTCCTTTACTCGAATCGTTTTTACTTTTCCACCTCAGCACGTTTTGCGAGGCGGTTTCCTTGGCACGTCTTGTCAAAGCAGAGATCGTGTACCCCCTTAGCACGTTTCCTCGATCAAAGACGAGTCCCGAACGGTTATGGGGAGGGCTCTTAGTATTCAACCTCTTATAAAGAGACCAAGGCCTTACTTCTTTTTTCCAATCTCAAGCAAGTTCGCCCGTCACCTCGAGTTCCAACACCCCAGGCTCCAGATTCCAGGCGCTTCGGACCTTCGACAATGTCCTGTTCTGACCTTCAAGGCCGATGGACGCCCTCCTCCGTCACGGAGGAGGACGTACTAAAGTTGAGGGCAGCTAAGTTCTTGACCGGCGAAATTTCGCATAGGTTGCCTGCTCAAGGGCAGGTCATTCCCAGTCCCCAGCCCGGTAAGAGCGTGGTGTTTATGTCTCACTTCCTTCGGGGGTTGGGCTTCCCGATGGATCCCTTTGTGAGGGGACTGCTGTTTTATTACGGGCTGGAATTCCATGACTGAGCCCCGGAGTCCATCCTCCATATCTCCTCATTTATTATCGTGTGTGAAGCGTTCCTCCGTGTTACCCCTCACTTCGGATTATGGCTCAAGACCTTCAAAATGGAGCCGAAGATGATCAAGGGACGGCACGCAGAGTGCGGAGGCGCTGTTATAAGCAAAAATGCTGACGCTCCATGGCCCGAGGGCTCTTTTCAAGAGGAGCTTGGCTTGTGGCAACGAGAGTGGTTTTATATCACCACTCCCCGGAGCGACAAGTGGGTGGCGCCTCCTGCCTTTCGCTCGGGTCCCCCATCACGGCTAGCGTCATGGGTCAACAGAGGGTTAGATTGGGGTTTGCCCAAGGACGTGCCCTTGTTACAGGGCCGCATTAAGGATCTCTTGGAAGGAGACCTCAGCCAGGTCAAGGTGACGCAGGTCATGTTGATTCACCGAATATTGGCCGGCAAACGTCGCTCCCTTCGCCTGTGGGAGTTTAATCCAGAGGGACAACGAGGTCTCCAGAATTTCATGGGCGCAACGCCCGCGGAGATGTATAAACTGTTCTTCGGATCACAAGAGATGTGTCCGGATTTATCCAAGGACGCAGGCCTAAGCTGCAATCGCCCGGATACTCAAGTAAGCAACCTTGTGCACGGACCTTCTATCCGTATAATTGTCATAAACTTGCCCCTAAAAGAGTTGTCCTTTTAAACAGGAGTGGATAGCGAAGGCAAAGCTGATCAGGTGTCCGGCTCCCCTTCCCGTAACCAGGTTGGATCCCGTGCTGGTCAGGATGCTGGAGATAATGCCTTTGGAGGGAAGCAAGGGGGAGGACAAGGAAACTATGGCCTCCTCGAAGGAGGCTGCTCCGAAGGGAGGAACCAACAATTCCTCTCCTAAGGGGAAGAAGAGAGCCGCCTCTGACGACCCGGAAACCATGGCCTCGAAGCGGGAGGAAAAATCCTCGTCAGAGGGTCCGACGCCGGGGAGTTCCTCGGCCGGACTACGCCCTCAAGGGGATCAGCCCTCCAGTGAGCCATAAGTAGAGAAAGATTTTCCTTTTGAGGGATGAGGGAAATCCTTTATTTATATCTGAGAGGTTTAACTGAATTTTTACCTTGTAGCTCGGACCTCAGCCCTTCTTAGCAGAGCTCGTCTTCGGGGGACCTCCTTCCGGAGATGATGGAGAGCGGGATGCCTCCCCCTGCCGTGCCGCCTAGCGAGGCGGGCGACCCTGAGGTGTCGTCGCGGAGGGTTTCTCCGAATCCGGCAGGGGCGGAAGATGGCTATGTGGCCCCCCGAGGTTCTCCGCGTCCGGCCTTCGAAAGAGGTCGTGGGACAAGTCCGGCACCGTCTGGTGCTCGGCCGGAGGAGCTAAAGATTCTGCTGGGGCGAGCTTCTATCTCGGAGGAGCACCGTGTATTGATGGGCACGGTGATTGAAAGGATCTCATCCATAGAGAGCGGATTGCATGAGGCCGTTAAAATTTTATTGACGGGTTTTGAGGTACATTAGATAATGTACACTTTTGTCAGTTGCGCATGAATAAGATGCGCCCTGTGTAGATAGGAGCCCCTGAGACTCTGCGCGTCGTCAAGAAATGACGGCACGCGGAGGATCATAATCCCAGGTCTAAGATGTCGCCTTTGAATGTAGGCGGCAGGGTGTCCGGAATCGAGCCGAACTGATGATTTTGCCGAACTAAAGCGGCAACTGGACGTGGTAGATGCCGACATCGCGCTTGTCAACAAGCGGCTTGATGAGGCTCAAGGTATGTAATTCCTCGGGCGGCATCAGGTAAGAAGAGTTTTATGCCAGTGTCTTACGATGTGTGTGCTTGACGCAGATGGTGCGGCCGCCGTGGAGAGTCTTAGGGCAAAACTTGCCCGAGCTAAAGAACAAGCCAGAGAAAGTGATGCGGCTGCCAAGAGAGCCCTTGAAGAGCTGAGAGCCGAACAGGCTGCTCATTACCGAAGCAAGGAAGAGATGGCCGAGATGGCCGAAAAGTTAAAGAGCGCTGCAGACCGTTGCAGGCTTCTTGAGAAAGAAGACCAGGCGAAACAGACAGACTTAGAGAAGGCCGTTGCCAATGCCAAGGACGCGCGCTCTGCGATGAGAGCTGCGAAGGAGGAGCTGCGTCAGGCCGAACAGATTGCGGCTGGAAAGCCCTTGATGCTGCGAAGGAAATTTTGCGATCCGAAGTTTGCTCCGTTGGACCGGATGTGGAGTGTGGAGGATACCTATCTGGATTTGGCAGCGAGTGCTACTGATGCGACCGAATACTTTCGAGATCAGAAAGATCACGAAGTGGAAAAGCTTTTCTGGTCGCAGTTTCACAATCCAGAACGTCCACTGGCAGTGGACGATCGTTTGGCTCAATGGGCCGAACTGAATAGGTTGTCCGGACTTGCCATGAAGTACGTCATGGGTCATCTGTGGCCGGGGAGATCGGAGCCGAAGAGTTATTTCAGCTTGGTGCAGCAATTCCTTGACACGGTGCCGCGTATGAATGCAATGAAGAGGTCAGCATGCATATAGGGTGCAAGGATGGCTCTTGCCTGTGTCAAGACATACTGGGCAAAGATGGAGACCACCGTTGTTGCGTCCCGAGATTCGGTCAAAAGCCGAGTACACTCCGAGCAAAATTTTTAGGAAGTCCTTGAAGGCGCTCGTGTAATAGAGACGTAGTGCTCGAAAGATGCTATGTTATGATAGCATATGTAATTATAAAGTAATATTTTCATAAACTGTAGTGGCCTTTTTATACTTGTGCCTTCAAGTATTGGGAACACCTCCTGTGCGGCCGTTTTAAGATGTATATATACAAAATCTGAAAGATGGCAATCGTTGGCTTCAGCCCCCATGCACATAGTGCGGGGGTGCTCGCAGAAGACGCATTTTCACACTTAACCCAACGTCTTGGTCCTACAAAGGAGGTGATAGCGCAGCGGGCCAGGCAACCGGACTATAATGCTTTAACACTTTCACTTAGCCATAGGAGCTTGACAGTGAGACTATTTAGGTAGCCCCTTGGTGGCAACTGCGCTCGCCTGAGTTCGGGGCGCGCATGTGCCTGACCGAGAAGCGGCCCTTCGTTAAAGCGGAGGAATCCGATAGATTCCGATAGGTCATCGAGTGGTTGACCAGTCTCACGCTACATCATGACAGTCAGTTTTCGGCTTTCTCTACTGAGGTGCTCGCCCGGCCGAACCGGGGAACCATCGCAGTAGTTCTCCTGGTGCTACCTTAGCCGATAGAGCGGAATGTAAGGTAGCCGAACTCAGGAGCCAGGCAACCCAACATTTGACCAAAGACATGATTCGGAGCTGATGCATATAATGCCAAAACTCGTGACGCCGAACACTCCCTAAGGTGTTCGGTCTTTATGAGTGCGGGCGAAACAACACTCTTTATTAAAAAAGCCCCTAGTGTCCAGGTACGTGCAAAAATTCTGATGTGGCCACATGCCAAGACGCCAGCCTCCTCCTTGGTTATATCAGAAAAAACCAGGGGATGTGTAGCAACAAGAGACAGTAAAAAAGGTTTACGCAGGTTCTTAATCTAAAAAGAATCCTTTAGGACGGGTCCCTACTACACGTCTGCGCCTGTGTCTCCGTTGTGCCGTATCCTGGACGGGCGCCGCACGACGTTCATCTGTAATAGAGAGGAACTGAGTTGAAAACGGGTCGTGCCGAACAAAAGTTTAAAATAAACAAAGTGTAAAGTGAAATATATAAAATTGAGCTTTATTGTCTCTTATTGTATATGCATGGAGCCCCTAGTGCGGGGGTATATGGCCACTAAGCCTGCATCAATGATGATTTTGTACCGAACTCGTCTATCCGCGTTCGTGGTCTTTAATGACCTATTTCGAAGTTTTTTGGCTGGTGAGACCATTTTACTGTGGGGCTGTCAAAACGGCCGCACAGTCCTCCGCTTGGGGAGGCGCACTTTAGTGCTTCCCCTTGAAAGATATGATGCCTTGTGGACCGGGCATCTTAAGCGTGAGAGATGCATAATGCGGTATTGCGTTAAAGCGAGCGAAAGCTTCGCGTCCTAGTAGTGCTTGATAGCGACTTGAGAACGGGACGATATGGAAGGTCAGCTTTTCGCGGCGGAAGTTATCGGCAAAGCCGAATATAACTTCGAGCCGGAGAAAACCCATACAATGGGTGTCCGGACCAGGTGTTACCCCTTGAAAGGAGGTTTTGCTGCGGCGGATTCTTGCTGGGTTTATCCCCATGTGATGGATTGTATCCTGATATATCAGGTTTAGTCCACTGCCGCCGTCCATAAGGACATTTGAAAACTGGAGTCCGCCAATTATTGGATCGAGTATCAAGGCAGTCCAACCTGCATTCTTGATATTTCTAGAATAATCTAGCTGATCGAAGATGATTGGTTTTGACAACCAGTGGCGGGACCCTTTGGGGATAGGTCGTGTGGTGCTTACCTTTATGGGCGCCGCACGTTTTGTTATGTGAAGTAAGTTCACTGTTTTTACTTCTTGTGGGAAGTTCTTTTGTTTCCTGGTGCTCTGCTTTTGGGGTTCGTCCTCGTCTTCGCTTGGTGTGTCGAGCCCCTTGTGTTCGGCATTGAGTCTGCCGGATTGTTTGAAAACCCAACAATCTCTGTGGGTATGGTTAGAAGGCCTCCCGGGAGTACTGTGTATCTGACATATCCTGTCCAGTATTTTATTTATGTTGGATGGATCGTCCCTGTTATCCTGGAGGGGCGGTTTTGTCTGATTTTGTCATGAGCCTTTGAATCCGGCATTGACTGCCGTGCTCTTCGGAATTTTTTCCTTAGTCCGGCGACGGTCCTTGTTGCGTCGCGGTTTTCCGTTTCCATCCCTAGTTTCGGATGTACTTGGGTCGCTGGGTCTGCACCTTGCCAACCAGCTGTCCTCTCCTGCACAAAAGCGGGTCATGAGGCTTGTTAGTGTGGCCATTGTTCTTGGCTTTTCTTGGCCGAGGTGTCTAGCAAGCCATTCGTCTCGGACGTTATGCCTGAAAGTTGCTAAGGCTTCGGCGTCCGGATAGTCGACTATCTGATTCTTTTTAGTGAGGAATCTATTCTAGAACTGCCGAGCTGATTCTTCGGGCTGTTGAGTTATGTGACTAAGATCGTCTGCATCCGGAGGGCGGACATAGGTCCCTTGAAAATTTGCTCGGAAAGCATCCGCGAGCTCTTCCCAACTTCCAATTGTGTTTTCAGGAAGGCTTTTAAGCCAATGCCAGGCTGGCCCTTTAAGCTTAAGGGGTAAATATTTTATGATGTGGAGATCATCTCCTCTAGCCATGTGTATGTGGAGGACATAATCCTCGATCCAGACTCCAGGGTCTGTTGTTCCATCATATGCCTCTATGTTTACGGGTTTGAATCCCTCTGGAAATTCGTAGTCCTGGACCTCATCGGTGAAACATAGGGGGTGTGCAGCGCCCCTGTATTTGGGTGTGCCGGATTCTGATGATGGCTTTATTGCATTGCTTACGAGAGCTTGCTTTCTTGGCCCATAAATGGACCTAACTGGGCCATGATGCGAATCCTTAGGTGGGTCGCATGCCGATTTAAGTGCGGCGCCGCTTGCCGCTTTACGGGGTCGTCTATCCGACCGTGTGGCTTTCTTATTTTTTGAATGCGAGGGCTCTAGGGCCTCTTCGTCAAATTCAGGCAGTGGCTTTCTTTTCGGATAGCTTTTAGTGCGGCTACCGTCGCCGTATTTATCTGCGGTATTGATTACTTTGCTCCATCTAATCCGGAGTGCATCTTCCGCTGTTTTTAGCTTCCTCTTCTGCTTTTTCAGGCTGCGTGCAGTTGCAACGAGCCTCTCGTGGAGATTCTTCTGCTCCATGGGTTTATCCGGCGTGAGGTCGTCCGGAATGCCGTTTTCGCCGGAGGAGGGATGTTCGGTTTCTCTATCCGTGTTGCCCTGTTCGGATGGTTGCTCTAAGGCCTACTCGTCGTCTACTGGCTCGTCCTGCTCTATGGCTGGGTTTTTATCGAGGCGGGGCTTGGGTTGGCGTTTACGCCGACGCTTTGATTGCTTTTCGGGGGGTCGATCTCCTGTTCCATCCCCTTTTTCCTCGTTGTCGCTTCCTTTAGGGGTATCCACCATGTACACATCGTGAGATGAGGTGGTTCTCCAATGCCCTATGGGCATTGGTTCATCGGTTTCTCCTACATCGTCATCCATGCTGTCGATGTCTCCGGAGTCGAAGTTGAGCACGTCGTTTAAATTTTCGACAGTGGCTACCAAGTGGGTGGTGGGTGGGCTTTGAATTTCTTCATCGTCCGTATCCCATCCTCGCTGACCGCAGTTCTGCCAGGGCTTCCTGATAAAGAGAGAGACTTGAGAGAATTCAGGATATCGCCAAAAGGCGAGTGTTGAAAGATGTACGCGGCGGTGAACTCCATTATTGGCGCCCAATCGAATTCGATCGGCAGGGGCGCGGGGGGTTCGGAGTCCGGAGAGGAGTCCGGATCCTCGGAGTCGTGAGTCACGCGGAGTGTGGGGCTGGCGTTGGGCTTGATCGCCTTTGAGATCGCAGCCCCCGAGGTGACGTGCAACCGCTCATCCTCGATTGGCACAACTGGCTCCGAATTAAGGGTCAGAGCTGGTGTGTTTGCGGCCTCCGGGATACTGTTCGGTGACAGAGCTAGATCATGCCCCGCGAGACAGTGCGGCGCGCTTGGTTGTGGCTCGAATCCGTCGAAGATCAAACCTCCGCGGATGTCTGCCATGTAGTTTAGGCTTCCGAACCTGACTTGATGGCCAGGGGCGTAGCTTTCGATCTGCTCCAGGTGGCCAAGCGAATTGGCCCGCAGTGCGAAGCCGCCGAAGACGAAGATCTGTCCGGGGAGAAAAGTCTCACCCTGGCCCGCATCGTTGTTGATGATCAAAGGAGCCATCGGGCCTAAAGGTGACGACACAGAGGAACTCTCAATTAAAGCACCAATATCGGTGTCAAAACCGGCGGATCTCGGGTAGGGGGTCCCGAACTGTGCGTCAAGGCCGGATGGTAACAGGAGGCAGGGGACACGATGTTTTACCCAGGTTCGGGCCCTCTTGATGGAGGTAAAACCCTACGTCCTGCTTGATTAATATTGAAGATATGTGTAGTACAAGAGTAGATCTACCACGAGATCAAGGAGGCTAAACCCTAGAAGCTAGCCTATGGTATGATTGTTGTATATGGAGTTGATGTCCTACGGACTACAACCCTCTGGTTTATATAGACACCGGATAGGGTTAGGGTTACATAGAGTCGGTTACAATGGTAGGAGATCTTGAATATCCGCATCGCCAAGCTTGCCTTCCACGCCAAGGAAAGTCCCATCCGGACACGGGACGAAGTCTTTAATCTTGTACATTCATAGTCCTGGAGTCCGGCTGAAGGTATAGTCCGGCTACCCGAACACCCCCTAATCCAGGACTCCCTCACTCCCACATGGACTTAACATTGGCTCTCCACCCATAAAAAGCATAGTTATGAATTACGAAAGAATTCATTTCAAACCTATCCAGTTACAACATAAGCAATGCCTCTTGGATGGCCAGCACGATACTAATATTCCAATTACCACAAATTCATGTTCTCAATGGAAATAGAAGATAGAAAGACATACAAGGTATAAAATGCTAGAAAATATTCAGTACAAATGGCAGGTCAAGAACGACATATCATGGTCATCATCAATCAATGTCTTCATTGGCATTCAGACTAATTTGCCATTGCCTTTGTCTACTATTTCACCTCTGTTGTAGAGGAAATTGTGAACCCTACCATCAAGTTTTCACAATGTTGTCTACCTTAAGAGCTTCAAGCGTTATTTATATGTTTTTAACCAACTGATTTTTATATTACATGGTGATATGTTTTTAAAATGAAGGACATATTTGATATACACAATGAACATTTTTGAATACAATGTTACCACTTTTAAAAATGTAGCAGAAACTATTTCGATTTTTTTTTACCAAAATGTGACAAAAACAATTAGCATTACTATACATTTGTTCATGCACTTTAAACCAGTCTTTCCACAGCCAACAAAAATGTTCATGATATATTGAAGAATGTGAATCATTTAGAAAAAACATTCGTGACATTTAAAGAAAATATATTTTCCATTCAACATTAAATGTTCATCAAATGTTTAAAGAAAATATATTTTCCATTCAACATTAAATGTTCCATACATTTTTTGTAAAAATGTTCATCAAATGTTTATAACATATAAAAAATGCTAATAGATTATAAAAGCTTCATGAAATTTTAAAAGACGTTCTTGCCATTTAAAAACAATTTTTCACTAATTAAAAATTATTCATGTCAATTTTTGAAAAGTATTCGTGAAATATAAACAACATTTCACACAGTTTGAATAAAACTGTTTAAATGGATTGGATAGCGCAATGCGGGAGGAGGAACTGAAGCAGAGCATTCTAGCTTGCGAGGTCCCTTCTGATAGATATCCGATGGATCGGTTTGAATAGCCGACTGTTACCAATGGTTGCTGACCCATGTTAGCACATGCTCCTCCCTCGCATCTTTCTTAAACCATATGGAACCCAATTGTAAAATGAAAATTCATTGCTCTACCTTGAGCTATTGAGAAATCTTATTATAAGTTTAAGTGGAGACATGGACACACATTTATTAATAAACACATAATAATGACAGTTATCGTATTTGTCACAATCTGAATCATAAACTTGATTATCCTGAAAAGATATCTTGAATGATCCTTATAAAAATCATTAAATGAATGATGAACAACAATATAATTTTATGGGTGGTCCTTTTCATTTTGAAATCTTTGTTACTAGCAGAGACATTTTCTTCATGAACACCCTTTACTTTGACTGTTTTACTTCTCATCTTGTTCGGCTTCTGCCTTTTCAATCAAGTTTTTCAGCATTTGAGCCTTAGAAATGGTCTTGGTTAGGATGATGCACGTAGGAGGTTACATAGTAGATGTTCCTGATTAGACATTTTGCTTATTTTTCCTTGCCCTGGAAGCAGCAGGTTTTGCACCAGGAGTTGCACTTTCCTTCCTCGATCCTGATATCATCTCCTTAGTTATAACTAATTTCCACAACTGGTCATTCAACAACCTATTGATATAATCCTAGAAGACGGTCCATGCTTTTTCGACCATGTAGAAATCACTTGCAGCACTAACTGGTTATTATATTACAGAATTTTTTTAGAAAACATGATGAACATTTTTTCATATAAACAATGAACATTTCAAAATGTAACACGATCACTTCTAGAGTTTTAACAAAAACTATTTATATTTTCTTACTTAAAATGTCCAACATATATCTACACATTTGTTCACACGGTTTAAACAAGTTTTCCCACATCTAATGAAAATGTTCATGATATATTAAACAATATAAATTCATTTAAAAAAGTTCATGCCTTCTTAAAAAAATGTTCTTACCATTCAACAATAAATGGTGATAATTTGAAAAAGTGTTCCTTATATTTTCGAAAAACTATTCACCAAATGTTCATAACATAAAAAAATTGTTCATGGATTTATAAAAGCTTCATGGCATAGTTTTAAAAACTATTTCGCATAGTTTTAAAAAAATGTTCATGAAGGATTGGATAGCATGATTTTATGTAGGGCATGAATTAGCAAAACTTGCTATTAGTGTAGTGCATGAAGTAGTGATTTTTCTCATGGGTTATTTGAGCACACACCTCGTGATACAAATAGTACTGGTATGAGTGTGTGAACTTGCTAGTCCTAGTACTAGTACCCCTAGCTAGTTGGGTTTGGATGGATGAGGACCTATTTCTTTGATCCCTATGATTGTAAAGGATTTAACCCTTATCACTGATCAATAAGGAGGGGTTTGAAGCATATAAACAAAGTCACAGGAATACTCTACGCACTTCCTTTCTTAAAAAGGGATAAAAAAACAGAAACTTAGCGTACAAACATATTTCCCCATAGCTGGTGCAAGCACGGGATCTTCCTTACTAGTGGAGCACGACTTCGAGGGAGGGAGGGGGCAGGGTAGGAGGATTGGAGAGGTGGCACTGCAAGTGGGAGAAGGAGGGGGAGAGCGCGCTGCAAGCACGTGAATTAATGGAGGATTACGAGATCCGATCGAAATAGCACGGTGGGGGGGGGGGGGAGGAGGAACTGAAGGGGGGAAGAGAGTAGGCGTTCCTACAGTAGCAGGGTATTTCCTTGTGATATCCGATGGACCGATCGGCTTAGAGTAGACGGTCGATTCCATTTCTGTTAGCAGATCAGGTGTCGCATGTGTTCCTTCCTCGGCTGCATGCTGGTTTGACCTCTGTCCTCCGCGATCTGTAGGCAGGCAAGCCCACTACTGGTCCTCTCCTCTCCTGGGAGGTACTATCTGCTGGTCTCCGTCTGTGGAAATCTCTTTATGTTCTTCGCTTAAAGTTTGAGAATTGCGATTTTGGTTGAAGCTTGCTTAGACCATGGGGGCGCACCAATAGATTTGAAATCATCCCGCAAAAATAAAAATAAACAATAGATTCAAAATTAGTTCAGACAATATGGAGGTAATGGACACAATGAAGAATGGAGATAGATCGATCCATCGGTTTGCTTCCCGTAGCGGTCGAGCGTGGCTTGATAGAGTGGTCGGGCAAGAAGGGCCAGGGAGGTAGTGGTGCAATCGGGGGAAGGATGCGGCGGGTCAGTGGTAAAAATACAACCATCCCTTGCACTAAGATTGCAGACTTTCAAACACTGCTCTAGTAAAATATGGGGGCGTGCCAAAATATGAGGGATATAAGAGCAATTCTGGTTATGATAAACATCCTAAGCATGAATGGAATTACACAACCATAGAACTCAACACTTCATCTAAAACACAATGGACGGCTCACATTGGAAATATGATGGATATAAGACTAATTTAATATGTATAAAGTTAGTATACAAGCATCCCTGGCATGGCATGGCATATAAGTACAAAGAGTACTACCCTAGCCTGAAGTGCATGAATTCACTCATAAAATAGGTTTGTTTTTTTGCTCCGGGGAACCTAATTATTTCATAAGCGAGAGATGAAAAGTTGGGCATAATAGAAGTATAGCACAAATGCACTACTAATGTGCTGTTTGATATCCATTCTAAGGATACAATAAATAGATAAATAAGGGAAAATAGTGAACATGGAAATCAATCCTCATGTGTGTTGTACGTGGAAAAAAGGGGAGATGGTATTGGTTTCCGATTAGAATTCTAACAAAAGAGAAGATAGACCGCAAAACATAGATACCCTATACAGGCCAATCCACCAGTTAGTAGGACCTATCATTTCACAGTTCACTCTTACAACCAAAACATTGGAGAAATAAACAGGTTCAGTATTAAAATAATATGTGAGTATGGTTCGGATGTCCTAAATCAGTGCGATGGTGTCATGAATAACATAAATAAACGACAAGTTAAACTTCATATTTACTCTGTGGGTTCTCCATCAAAACTAAAATAAAAGTAGAATGGCATCCTGAATTCATTTATTACAAAATTTACGTACTGTAACTTAATTCACAATTTCATAAAAGTTAATTGTTGTAAAATGATGGTCAGCACTGCGTAGTTAAGATCAACACTACTGTGCACTTGAGATCATGTTTATAATTACTGAATGATGCGGCAAACGAAAATCAATCAGTGACATCAGAGTTAAATAAGCGTTTTTATGATTTTTGGAGTGTGTCGTCAACAAAACTAGGGGAGAGAAAAAAAATCCATACTGTAGGAAATTGAAAATTCCATTAGACGTTTTGGTTCAAATGTAAATTAGCATGGGAAGGTCCCATAGGATGTTCTAAAGTTGGCGCTTTAGGCTGTAAAAAACTGATTTTTGATAAAGCACTCCCTTAACAAATAGATATAACATGTACATATGCAATATGCTAATATAGAGCACACTCAAATATGCAGGTCGCCTAGAAATAGAACCCGATAGGAAATTAAGTATAATTACATACATATTCATTTTTGAATGAAAACCTTATAGAGTCTGAGGGAGTCCTGGATTAGGGGGTGTCCGGATAGCCGGACTATACCTTCGGCCGGACTCCTGGACTATGAAGATACAAGATTGAAGACTTCGTCCCGTATCCGGAAGGGACTTTCCTTGGCGTGGAAGGCAAGCTTGGCGATACGGATATGTAGATCTCCTACCATTGTAA
Source organism: Triticum urartu (assembly GCF_056163025.1). NCBI lineage: Eukaryota > Viridiplantae > Streptophyta > Magnoliopsida > Poales > Poaceae > Triticum > Triticum urartu. The sequence continues at coordinate 13,301,815 of NC_141873.1, forward strand.
CTGACTCCGTGTAACCCTAGCCCTCTCTGGTGTCTATATAAACCGGAGTGTTTTAGTCCGTAGGACAGAACAACAATCATACCATAGGCTAGCTTCTAGGGTTTTGCCTCCTTGATCTCGTGGTAGATCTACTCTTGTACTACCCACATCATCAATATTAATCAAGGAGGAGTAGGGTTTTACCTCCATCGAGAGGGCCCGAACCTGGGTAAAAACATCGTGTCCCTTGTCTCCTGTTACCATCCGCCTAGACGCACAGTTCGGGACCCCCTACCCGAGATCCGCCGGTTTTGACACCGACATTGGTGCTTTCATTCAGAGTTCTTCTGTGCTGTCGCCATCAGGTAGGATGCCTCGTCCCATATTTAAAGACGGCACCATTGCTAAAGGAGCTTTGGCTGTCGACTAAACTCTCCGGCTAGGTGGTTTTCTTATGACCGCCTGTTCGGCTGCTGCGCCGACGATGACCTCTCAGGTCATCGAAAGCAATCTTCACGTCAGCTCGGAACTCGCCGAGCAGTTAGATCCAATGGAGCTCTCTTCCCTAAACGAGCTCTTGGATCGCATCGCCGCCCTGGGAGTCGCTACAGACTATGACCAGATTGGGCCTAAAACCGCTCTGAGAGAGATTAACTCTCCCCAGGTGACCCATCACATTGCCGTGGTAGAGGGACAGTGCGGCGACCCTTCATCTATCTTAAGGACTAGCTATGTCCGGATTCCTGATCCCTCCAAGCCGGATACCCACGGAGGGGAGGACAGCACTCAAGACCTGAACTTAGAGTCAAGCGACGGGCTAGATTCATTGGACAACATCCAAGAATCCAAACTTCCGAGTTCGGAAACTCCTTGGCCTCTGAGTCTCAGATTAGGTGAGGTTTCGGATTTAATTCCACCCACCCACCCGAACAAAAGCGATCTATCCCAAATTAGGCAAAAGCCCGAAGAAACAGTACATCATTACTGGGCCAGATTCCTCCTGGTTATGAACAGGATAAAGGACTGCCGCAAGGAAGACGCAATCACATTATTCTGCAATAATTGCACGGACAAGGGAATCCTCAACGCCATAAGTCGCCGTGATATTACACACTTTGCTGACTTGGTGTCCATAGTACGGAAGTACTGTGCGATGGAAAGCGCCTGGAAAACCGAGATAAAATTTTGGGACAATCCGGCCCTGAATACAAACCCAGTCCGAAATAAAAGGGTGCATTATCGCCAGACACCCGGGTTAAACACCAAAAAGCAAAAACCCTCCACAGGGCATGGAACCGTACTGGAAGGATGGCTTAATGGACCTTGTAAAATTCACAGTACAGAGGGCGCCACACCAACTCATAGCCTTAGAGCATGTTGGATACTCCGGCAGGTGGCCAAAATTGGCGAAGATCTTCTAATTCCAGAAGCCACCCCAAGGACACCAGTACGGTATTCACAGTCTTCGAGACTTTCGCATCAAATAATATGCGAAAAAGAACACTCCGCAGCCTTACCGAAGTCTACCAAGTAGCAACAATAAACCCATGGAGTGACACGGCTATTACCTTTAATGCCAGTGATGAACCTAAATTCCGAACAGCCCGAGCACCAGCCGCATTGGTCCTCAGTAGAAAAGTGGACGGCTTTCGCCTTACCAAGGTACTCATGGATGGAGGCAGCGGATTGAACCTCATTTATGAGGAAACCCTTCAAAAAATGGAAATAGACTGGAACCGCATTGAGCGAAGCAGCACAACCTTTAGAGGAATAATCCCCAGTCAGGAAGCGCGTTGTACAGGAAAAATCACACTAGATGTGGTATTCGGCATGCCGGATAATTACAGGTCTGAAGAGGTCACGTTCCAAGTGGCTCCGTTCAGTAGCGGATACCACGCTCTGCTAGGGCGGGAAGCGTTTACAATCTTCCAAGCAATAGCCCATTACGGGTACATGAAGCTCAAGATGCCCGGGCCTAACGGAATCATCACTCTCGCTAGTGATCCGGACATAGCACTCCGCGCCGAAAATAAGACAGCCGCACTGGCCCTTGAGGCACTATCCAAAGCCCTAGTGGCTGAGGAACTGACTGCGCTGCGCTCCATGGTGAACAGGGACGATGTGATACTCGACAAAAGATCCAAGTCCACCTCCTTTAAACCAGCGAAATAGTCGAATTCCAGGTCCATCCAACGGACCCCAATAAAACAGCTTCCATCGGGGCACAGTTAAACCCTAATGTAGATGCCGCATTGCGAGAGTTCCTACGTGAGAACTGGGACATTTTTGCCTGGCACCCTTCAGACATGCCAGGAATCCCACGCAGGTTGACCGAACACAGCTTAAATATCCTGAAAGGATTCAAGCCAGTCAAACAGGCTCTTCGGCGTTTTTTCGAACCTAAGCGACAGGCCATGGGAGAGGAACTAGCCTAGCTATTGGAGGCCGGATTAATCAGAGATATAAAACATCCGGACTGGCTAGCAAACCTGGTGATGGTACCAAAGAAGGACAAATCCTGGCGCATGTGCGTTGATTTTAAAGACCTTAACAAGGCTTGTCCAAAGGATCCCTTCCCCCTCCCCCGCATTGATCAAATCATCGACATTACCGCAGGACACGATTCGTTGTGTTTCCTCGACGCATACTCCGGCTACCATCAAATCAAGATGGCAGAGTCAGACCAAGCCGCAACGGCATTCATCACACCATACGACCCATTCTGCTTCAACACAATGCCCTTCGGGCTCAAAAACGCCGGCGCAACATATCAGCGCATGATTCAGACATGTCTGGCAAACCAGATAGGCAAAACAGTGGAGGCATACGTAGATGACGTGGTCGTTAAAACAAGACATGTCGAATCTCTAGTAGATGACTTGAGGCTAACATTCGATAACCTCCGAACATACGACATCAAGCTCAACCCGGAAAAATGCGTTTTCGGCGTTCCAGCCGGAAAGCTCTTGGGCTTCATTGTATCCGGTAGAGGAATTGAAGCAAACCCAGCCAAGATCTGAGCTCTGTCACAGTTAGATATCCCGAAGGACCTCAAACAAATACAAAAATTAAATGGATGCGTGGTGGCTCTAAGCCGCTTTATCTCCCGCTTGGGAGAAAAGGCCTTCCCCCTTTACCGCCTTCTTCGGTGCACCGAACACTTCGAGTGGACGGATGCAGCCATGGCCGGACTCGACGAAATAAAAACCATCTTGGCAACAAACCCAGTGCTGGCCATGCCAAACATTGGCGAACCAATGCTATTATACATTGCAGCAACCCATCAGGTCGTAAGCGCAGTGCTCATCGTCGAACGAGAAACGGACGGACACAAATTACCGCTTCAAAAGACGGTCTACTATGTGCCCACTGTCCTTACTCCGTGCAAGTCACGGTACCCGCATTATCAAAAGATTGCGTACGCGGTATTTATGGCATCCTGGAAGCTGCGACACTACTTTCAAGAGTGTTCAATAACAGTAGCCTCGGAAGTACCCCTTAACGATATTATAAACAACCGCGACGCGACGGGCCAGATTGAAAAATGGGCCATTGACACTAGTGCATAACCGGGCAATAGCACCGGTTCGTAAGGCCCTTTAGTGCTGGTTCCATAACCGGCACTAAAGTGTGGGCACTAAAGGCCCCCCCCTTTAGTACCGGTTCAGCACGAACCGGTGCTAAAGGGCAACCACGTGGCACGAGCCAGCTCCGGGGGCCGGGAGCCCTTTAGTACCGGTTGGTAACACCAACCGGTACTAAAATGTTTGGGGTTTTTTTTTGTTTTATGATTTCTTTTTCATTTAATTTTGTGTTTTCCATTTTAATTCTTTTTCGTTTGCTGGTATTTTACGATACTACACATTGTACACGTTATGCATATATATATATATATAGAATTTCTAGTAGAACCAATCATATATATATCATCAGTGTCTCACAAACCACCATATAATTCACACATACACACATGTATAGCTATATACAATTTCTCCTACATATGCATGTTGCCTTCGGAGCCAGTGGCATTAGCCTAATTGGTGCCTTCGGAGCACGATGACAATTGGAAGTGGTTCATGACCTGGTTGATGGGGGCAGTAGCGGGTAATAGTATTATCCCTTCGGATTTATGACCTGGTCAAGCAAAAATCCCGCTATTTCCTCTTGAAGTGCTTCTACGTGCTCCGTTTCTAGGAGCTTGCCCCGCACCTCTGTGAACTGTTAAGAAGGAGATCATTATGCATGTGTATTAGTTGTGTGACTAGATATCGATAATGGTGTAAAAATTGTGAATAGTGTTCTGACAAGCGTACCCATTCCTGTCTTTGAGATCTGCTCCTTTCGGACGCCATCATGCGAATGTTCTCGCAAACGAAGAATGCACACAGATCAGTCCCCTGCGCCTACTTCAGGGCCTTTATTAAGAGAATGGAATTTAATTTGATCAGATAATAATTAATCAAGCATGATAATTAAAGAGATGGCAGCTAGCTAGCTAGCTAGTACTACTTAATTACTTACCATGGGTCGAATCCATTTCAGCTGTCATTTCCATTCGCCTTCCGTGACGCTGATGAACCTTGCCCAAGCCCTGCCCGCCGACAAAGAAAATGAATAAAGGGGTTATTAAATAGTTCATATCATGAAATGACGAACTAAATAGGCCGAGATATATAGTTAATAATGATTGAAATTACCTGTTGACTATCCCAAACAAGATGTTATAGTCACTATTTGCTTTGAGTAGTGAGTCCAGTATTTGAACTGTTCCGGCGTCAACTTTAATGATACACAAGATCCAGTGAAATATGCATGCACACACGTTTGCATGTCTTAATTAAGCGGGCATATGTAAGCAAAAGCATGTAGCTTGCTAGTAGGCAAAAACAGAGAATTTGTAGTACAAGAAAGTGTGACTCACTGGAAGTTGTAGGGAAGTAGTATATCTTCATTGTATTTGAGGCGCTTCAAGAACTCTAGCATGCTGTCCTCTACCTACTTTTCATGATGCTTGTTTATTTTCCATGTGTATTCATTAACGGTGTTTGGGTCAATGAAGCCAATGCCATAGCGTCCACCTTTTCTCATTTCATACATCTTCATCCTACATAGTACAATAGAAAAGAATATAGTGAGGATAATTACAGGTCATGATTGATCAAAAGGATCACTACAGCTAGCTAGGGACTTAAATTACAGAAAGAAATCACTTACAGACAATAGCAACTGACGATAGATTTGTCGAGTGCGTCTTGATTGTATAACTGAAACAGTTCAGAATACTCAACGGTCACAGGTTTCTGATGGTAGTAATGATCCTTCTTGACTTGCACCATGAGGGACTCTCGATCGTATCTCTTGGTAATGTCCATGTACCATTGATGCACTTCATACATTCTCGCTGGGAGCTTCTTGACCTCTTCTGGCTTGACCAAAGGTTGGCCCCAGGGATATTTCCGTTTTATTTCCTCCTCTATAAGCACAGGCATGTTCTCGATCTCGAGGAGTTGTCCAACAGTGATTTTGAGAGTTTCAGCCTGCATTATATGCTCCTGGGTTATTACCACATCGCCCACCTCGGGAATGTAAACTATTTGCCCACAATAATATTGGGCGCGCGTACTGTCACGTGTTGTTGGCGGCACAACAAGCGGGGGGATCGATTGCGCCGCCTGTTCTCCTAGCTGGGCAACGGTTTTCCCGCATTTTTTGACAGCTGCTTGTTATTTGCTCGAGCTCGAGCTCGCCTCCTTCTGTAGACCTTGTCGATGTAACTTCCTGATGTGGCGCTCATAGTCTATGTCAACAGGCTTAGGAGCTGGTGGTTGAGCCATACGAATGAAGTGGTCAACTACTTCCACAGGCACTTTCTCCCTTGGCAGCGGTGGCGGTTTCGGTCCAAAATGGGCACCGACTTCTGCCCGCACTATGGCATTGGTTTGCTCCTCGGTCCTGTCATAAGCCCTCTCAGGAAGAGGAGTAGTGAGGTTTGGACCATATTTATATCGCTTGCCTCCGCCTGTACTTCCTGTACTATGACATCGACTCGTACCACTACGCACCATAGCTGCGGGGTGTCTCTTCTGCGATTGCTGAGGCGGCGGAAACGGCTGACGGGGCTGAGTTGGACGAGGAGGAGTGGCCTGAAGCTGTGCCGGACTTGGAGGAGGAGTGGCCTGAGGTTGTGCCGGACTTGGAGGAGGAGTGGACGTCTGACGCTATGTCGGACTTGGAGGAGGAGTGGCCTGACACTTTGCCGGACTTGGAGGAGGAGGAGTGGCCTCATGCGTTGGTGGACTTGGAGGAGCAGGAGTCTGCTGACTCGGTGGCGGACTTCGACGAGGAGTCGGGTGACGCGGTGTCGATGGCCTTCGAAAGATGATGCAATCCTTTCTCCATAGGATGATACGATGTTTGGCATCTCCGAGTGTGTGCTCCTCGTCACCTCCAGGAATGTCAAGCTCTAGCCCCGAATATTGGTCCACCACCTCATCAACCATGACACGAGCATAGCCTGCTGGAATCGGGTTGCAATGGAAGGTTGCATCGGGGGAATTTGTATAAGCAACGCCGTCCACCACCTTCAAGGATATGTTCTTAATTTTGAAGTGTAGCTCGCATTTAGTGTTCTCCACGATGTCATCCACGGGGTATCTATCCAGCATTGCGTCAAATGGGGCGGAACCCACGCTGCTTCTCGGCATGGATGGGGCGGTGGTATCCAATGCTGGATCATCCGCTACCTGCTGCAGCTGCTGAGACCCCCTTTGCTGGCTAAGTGAGTCGATCTGCTCCTGCTGCCGCTGGAATTTGACTACCAAGTCCGGGTGCGCTGATTCTAGGCCTTGAAGGCGTTCATAGTCCAGCTTCCTCTTCTCCTCCTCCATCTTCCTCTGCTTCTCCTCCGCAATCTTCCTTCTCGCATGGGTTCTATAGTCGGCGTTCCAGTCCGAAAACCCCTCATACCACGGAATAGCGCCATTGCCTCATGTTCTTCCCGGGTGTTCAGGATTTCCTAGGGCACGCGTAAGCTCATCGTTCTCTCTGTTGGGCTGGAACACCCCCGTTCGAGCCTCTTCTATTGCAACAAGTATATTATCATCGGCTCCGTTCAGACATGCCTTCGTCGAAACTTTGCCTGTCTTCGGGTCCAACTCCCCCCCATGCACATAGAACCAAGTCCTGCACCTGGAGGGCCAGCTCTTAGTAACCGGAGTGACACCTGCATCCTCCATCTCTTTCTCAGACTTATCCCACTTAGGCATTGCCACCGCGTAGCCACCTGGCCCCAGCTTATGGAACTTATCCTTTTTTCTGCATTCTTCTTGTTTATTCTCGACCGTTCCTCAGCTAATTCTGAATCCTTGAATTTCACAAAATCGTCCCAATGAGCACTTTGATTCTCTAGTGTTCCCTCGAATACTGGAGTCTTCCTTCCTCCCTTGATGTACTTGTCCCATTCACGATTCTTGTGGTTCTTGAATGCAACCGCCATCTTCCTAAGAGCAGCGTCCTTGACTTTCTGCACATCTGCTTCTGTGAAATGATCTGGTAGGGTGAAATGTTCCATGAGAGTATCCCAAAGCAGACTTTTTTGTCTGTCATCGACAAAAGTAAGATCTGGACGTGGCTTTGCTGGCTCTCTCCATTCTTGAAGGGAGATCGGGAGTTGGTCCTTCACAAGAACTCCGCACTGACGAACGAACTTGTCCGCAATCTTCTTAGGCGCTAATGGTTCGCCATTAGGTTTGATTGCCTCGATATTATACTTTACGCCCTCCTTCAACTTTTTGTTCAGGCCTCATTTCGTCCAGTTGCCTAAAGATTTGCTCGATCCGGATGGCTGAAAGAAGAAAGATCGATTCGTTAATATATCTTCAACTCATTTAAAACATGTGATGATCACCAGATGCCTGCTTATATAAATATATATACCTCATCAATTCGTTCATTGTCATAATCATAGTGCATGACTTCATCAATTCGGTCGTCGCGATCGAATATCATATCACCCTCTCCGTTGTTGTTTAGAAATTCGGGACCGTCATAATCTTCTTCATTCTGATCATCATCTAGCCTGCGTATTATATCGAACATGGTCTGTTCTCCTTCTCTGTCGGTATTGTCTGCCATAGCTTTTATTTAACTATTCCAAAAGAAATATAAAATAATTTAGTATTCAAATTACATCGTCTCGAATAATAGATATAATCTCGAATACATCATCTCGAATAACAGATATAATCTCGAATACATCGTCTCGAATAATAGATATAATCTCGAATACATCGTCTCGAATAATATATAATATTGAATAGTACATCACTGCCTAGGTAGCTAATTAAAGATCGAATACTACAGAAGAATCTAGGACACTCGCGGTTCCTGCGGCGCGGGTGGTGGACACCCAAAGAGAAGGAACCCTCACAGGATCATAGCTGAAGTGAGATCCCTGAAGAAACTGCCAGGTATTGGAGAACCTGCCGCCCTCTAACGCAACCATGTAGCGATGGACGTGCTCGTCCTCCTCCGTGACACGGCGACGTACCACCACCGGCGGGGCCGGCTCCCTCTGCACCGAAACTGGCCCACGCGAACGCCACTAAACGAGATCACGGTCAACGACGGGACCCGGGGCCGGGTTCCACATCAAGCGGCGCGCCCCTCCAGGCAGCACCTCCCAGTGCCAGCCCGGCGGAGCCCAGTCCCGGACATGGGTCAGTCGGACGTCATCGCGGACGGGTCGACGGCGAGGATGCGGTCGGGCATCGTCGAGAACAAATACTAGCTATATGCCCGCAAAAAGTAACATTTTTTTAATGATTGGATTTTGATAACTAAAATTTGTAACATTTCTATATAACACTAATTATGGTATCACTGCATATGTCAAAATTCTATATGCTATTTCATACTAATCAAGCATCTAACACTAAAAACAGAAAACACGACTTTTATATATCCATTAAAAAACTGAAAAACAACATTATATAAAAAATTTCCATACTAATTAAACACTAATTATATCCATCTAACATGCATTCATACATATATACTAGTGAAAAAATAATAATCTAAAAAATCTAAACTAATTAAACATACAAAATACGTATATACTAATATATACATGCATTAATTCATACATATGTACGTGTGTTTGTGTGTTCATCATGCTTGTGTGTGTGTGTGTGTATGGGCTCGGGGAGGGGCGGCGCCCATGGTGGCCGCCGGGGGCGAGGGAGAGGGGTTAGAGGGGGAGAGCTCACAGCGGGGCGACGGCGACGGCTGGGGGCGGCGACGGGCCGGGGCATGACGCGGGGGCGGCGACGCGGGGACGGCGCGATGGGGACGGGCCCAGGGCGGAGACGGAGATGAGGGCGGCGACGGGGACGGGGCGGTGACGGGGACGGGGGCGGCGACGGCGACGGCGTCGATCGATCGGGGCGCGCGGGCGGTGCTTCAATGGGGAAACAGAGGAAGAAACAGAGGGAGAATGAAATTTTCGTAAGTGTTGTATATATAGAAGGCACCTTTAGTACCGGTTGGAGCCACCAACCGGTACTAAAGGCCTGTTTTGGCCAGGCCAAGCGGCGGGAACCGCACCCCCTTTAGTACCGGTTGGTGGCTCCAACCGGTACTAAAGGCCCCCCTTTAGTACCGGTTGGTGCCACGAACCGGTACTAAAGGAGGTGCGCTGGCACAGGTGCGGTGCGCAAGTTTAGTCCCACCTCGCTAGCCGAGGGGCGACCGTACTGGTTTATAAACCCTCGTGCGGTAGCTCTCTCGAGCTCCTCTCCAAAGCAGGCCTACTGGGCCTACAAGTCTGTGCTGCCCTGTTGTCCTACTGGGCCTTTGCGGGCCTGCATCCTGGCCCAACAACAGGTTGGGTTTCTAGTCGTATGCAGGCCGCTCTGGCCTAGTAGGTGGGCTTTTTTATTTTTTTTGCTTTATTTATTTTTGAGTTGTTTCTTTGTGTATTTAGAGTATCTTTGTGAATATTTTTGCTTTAGGTACAAAAAATTACAAACTTTCTGTTAGTGCCCGTAGTTTTCAAATTTGAATAGTTTAAATTTTGAATTATTTGAAATTAGTATGAATCACTAGTTTGTGAATAACTTAACTTTAAAAATCAGTAAAGGCATGAAAGAATTTGTTTGCACATAAAATTTCTTCGTGTTTCAAATGCCAAAACACATAATTAACTACCCTAACTATTACAGAGATTCCCTTCTGGGTGTGAAACACAGAAGAAAGTGATGATAGTGAAGCAGATCACATTCCCGATCTTTGGGTGTGAAACTTTTTCTTCGCGTGTGTCCCTTTGCGCCGTAACCATGGAAAATCTTCATCATTTAACGGGATGCTCGGGTCAATATTCACTGTGAATGAAGCAATTTCATCAAACTTTTCATAATCTTCTGACTTGTCTATCTTGTCATCCACTCCCACGATGTTTCTCTTCCCAGAAAGAACTATGTGCCGCTTGGCTCATCGTACGATGCATTCGCTTCCTTATCTTTTCTTTTTCTTGGCTTGGTAGACATGTCCTTCACATGGAAAACCTGTGCCACATCATTGGCTAGGACGAATGGTTCGTCTGCATACGCAAGATTTTTGAGATCCACTATTGTCATTCCGTACTGCGGGTCTTCCGTTACCCTGCCTCGTGTCATATTGACCCATTTGCACCAAAACAAAGGGACCTTCAAACCACGTCGATAGTCAAGTTCCCATATGTCCCGTATATAACCATAATATGTTTCCTTTCCCGTCTTGGTTTCTGCATCAAAGCGGACACCACTGTTTTGGTTGGTGCTCTTCTTATCTTGGGCGATCGTGTAAAATGTATTACCATTTATCTCGTACCCTTTGAAAGTCATTATATTCGAAGATGGTAACTGGGACAACAAGTACAGGTCATCTTCAATAGAGGTGTCATGCATGGTACGTGTCTGCAACCAGCTGGCGAAACTCCTGGTTTGTTCACGTGTAATCCAGTCATCAGACTACTCCGGGTGTTTGGAGCGTAGCAAATTCTTGTGTTCATCCATATACGGAGCCACCAAGGCGGAATTCTGTAGAACTGTGTAGTGTGCTTCAGTGAGAGAATGTCCGACCATACATATTATTTGTTCCCCTCCTAGCGTGCCTTTTCCATCCAGTCTGCCCATATGCCGCGATTCAGGAACACCAATCGGCTTAAGGTCAGGAATAAAGTCAATACAAAACTCAATGACCTCCTCATTTTGGCGGCCCTTGGAGATGCTTCCTTCTGGCCTAGCACGGTTATGAACATATTTCTTTAAGACTCCCATGAACCTCTCAAAGGGGAACATATTGTGTAGAAATACAGGACCCAAAACATTAATCTCTTCACATAGGTGAACTAGGACGTGCATCATGATGTTGAAGAAGGATGGTGGGAACACCAACTCGAAACGGACAAGACATTGCACCAAATCATTCTCTAACCTTGGTATGATTTCTGGATCGATTACCTGCTGAGTGATTGCATTGAGAAATGCACATAGCTTCACAATGGCTAATCGAACGTTTTCCGGTAGAAGCCCCCTCAATGCAACCGGAAGCAGTTGCGTCATAATCACGTGGCAGTCATGAGACTTTAGGTTCTGGAACTTTTTCTTTGCCATGTTTATTATTCCCTTTATATTCGACGAGAAGCCAGACGGTACCTTAATACTGAGCAGGCATTCAAAGAAGATTTCCTTCTCTTCTTTGGTAAGAGCGTAGCTTGCATGACCCTGATGTATGCCGTCTTTTCCGGGCATACGTTGCTGGTCCTCTCGTGCCTCAGGTGTATCTTTTGTCTTCCCATACACGCCCAAGAAGCGAAGCAGGGTCACACAAAGATTCTTCGTCACGTGCATCACGTCGAGTGCGGAGCGGACCTCTAGGTCTTTCCAATAGGGCAGGTCCCAAAATATAGATTTCTTCTTCCACATGGGTGCGCGTCCGTCAGCGTCATTCGGAACAGGTTGTCCACGAGGACCCTTTCCAAAGACCACCTTCAAATCCTTGACCATATCATGTACATCAGCACCAGTACGGTGGCGAGGCTTCGTCCGGTGATCCGCCTCACCATTGAAATGCTTGCCTTTCTTTCTTACGGTATGCCTGCTCGGAAGAAATCGACGATGTCCCAGGTACACATTCTTCTTACAATTAGCCAAATATATACTGTCAGTATCGTCCAAATAGTGTGTGCATGCGCGGTATCCCTTGTTTGTCTGTCCTGAAAGGTTACTGAGAGCAGGCCAATCATTGATGGTCACGAACAGCAACGCCTTTAGGTCAAATTCTTCCCCCATGTGCTCATCCCACGCACGTACACCTGTTCCATTCCACAGTTGTAAGAGTTCTTCAACTAATGGCGTTAGGTACACATCAATGTCGTTGCCGGGTTGCTTAGGGCCTTGGATGAGCATTGGCATCATAATGAACTTCCGCTTCATGCACAACAAAGGAGGAGGTTTATACAAACATAGAGTCACAGGCCAGGTGCTATGGTTGCTGCTCTGCTCCCCAAAAGGATTAATGCCATCTGCGCTTAGACCAAACCATACGCTCCTTGCGTCATCTGCAAACTCCTTCCCGTACTTTTTTTCGATTTTTCCCCACTGCGACCCATCGGCGGGTACTCTCAACTTTCCGTCTTTCTTACGGTCTTCTCTATGCCATCGCATCGCCTTGGCATGCTCTTTGTTTTGGAACAAACGTTTCAACCGTGGTATTGTAGGAGCATACCACATCACCTTGGCAGGAATCTTCTTCCTGGGGCGCTCGCCCTCGACATCACCAGGGTCATCGCGGCTGATCTTATAGCGCAATGCACCACATTCCGGGCAAGCATTCAAATCCTCGTACTCACCGCGGTAGAGGATGCAATCATTAGGGCATGCATGTATCTTCTGCACCTCTAACCCTAGAGGGCAGACAGCCTTCTTTGCTTCGTACGTACTCTCGGGAAATTCGTTGTCCTTTGGAAGCCTATCCTTTATCATTACCAGCAACTTTCCAAATCCCTTGTCAGATACACCATTCTCTGCCTTCCATCTTCCTTGCCCAGCTTTTTCTTGTCACCTACGCAATTCGGGTACAACAATTTTTTGTGATCCTCTAACATACGCTGCAACTTCTTCTCCAAATCACTTGCACAGTTTCTCTTTGCATCGGCAATGCCCGGCCTAGATCATCAACGGGCTCATCTGATGCCTCGTCTTCAGCTTCTTCCCGCATTGCCGGCTCAGCTTCTTCCCGCATTACCGGCTCAGCTTCTTCCCCCATTGTTGTATCATCGAATTCAGGGAACCCATGGCCAGGATAGCTGTCGTCGTCTTCTTCTTCTTCATTGCCTTCCATCATAACCCCTCTTTCTCCATGCTTGGTCCAAACATTATAGTGGGGCATGAAACCGGACTTAAACAGGTGGACGTGAATTGTTCTTGACGTAGAGTAATTGTGACCATTCTTACAGCCAGCACATGGACAAGGCATAAAACCATCCGCCCGCTTGTTTTCCTCAGCCGCAAGCAGAAAAGTATGCACGCCCTCAACGAACTGGGGAGAGCATCGGTCATCGTACATCCATTGCCGGCTCATCTTCATTACACAACACCGAATAGACCAAATTAATAGAAGTTCATACAACACTTAAATGCAACAAACAAATAACTCTCTAGCTAAAGCATTTAAATGCAACAACAAATGCGATCAAGATCGCAACTAAGGTAACAATGGATCCAACAGCATAAAGATACCAAGCCTCACTATTGATGGCATATTTTCTAATCTTTCTAATCTTCAAGCGCATTTTCTCCATCTTGATCTTGTGATCATCGACGACATCGGCAACATGCAACTCCAATTCCATCTTCTCCCCCTCAATTCTTTTCAATTTTTCTTTCAAGTACTCGTTTTCTCTTTCAACTAAATTTAACCTCTCGACAATAGGGTCGGTTGGAATTTCCGGTTCACATACCTCCTAGAAAAAATTGCATATAAATCAAATACTAGCACATATATATATATCCTCCCAAATTACTAAACTCACAAATTAATCACTTGAATGGATGGGGGCCTTCAAATGTTGACAAATATATATATATAAAGCATTGCAAGAGCTAATCTAGCAATGAGAGATGAAAGGACAAAGTTGCTAACCTTTGTGATCATTTGAATGGATGGGGGCCTTAAAATGTTGACAAATTTTGGGCAAAATGCGTGATGAGCTCGAGAGGAAGAGGGGAAGAACAGAGAGAGGAGAGGGGAAAGGGGAAGAACAGAGCGAGCTCGGGTGGACGAAGGGTTTATGTAGGACGACCTTAAGTACTGGTTCGTGTCAAGAACCGGTACTAAAGGGGCTGGAGGGGCCCCAGTCTGACAACATCCTGCCACCACTCTCATTAGTACCGGTTCGTGGCACGAACCGGTGCTAAAGGTTCGCCATGAACAGGTACTAATGAAAGCGGCCCGGCTAGCCATTGGAACCGGCACTAATGTATACATTAGTGCCGGCTCAAATACAAACTGGCACTAATGTGCTTCACGTTTGACCCTTTTTCTACTAGTGTGAGCTCCTCCCGTTCGACATAACTTACAAGCCACGGCGAGCTATCAAGTCGCAAGTTCTGGCCGACTTCGTCGGAGAATGGACGGAGGCCGAACTCCCTAAAGAGTACGACACATATTCAAACTGGGTCATGCACTTCGACGGCTCCAAAATGTTGGCCGGTCTAGGGGCTGGCGTTGTTTTGACGTCCCCCACAGGAGACACAGTTCAATACGTACTCCAGATAATATACACAGACTCCAACAATGCAGCCCAATATGAGGCCCTTTTACATGGTCTCCGGATGGCAGTATCCATGGGCATTCAACGCCTAGAGGTGCGCGGGGACTCGAACCTCGCAATATCTCAAATAAATGGAGATTTTGACGCCAAGGATCCAAAAATGGCAGCTTATCGCAATGTCGTCCTAAAAATGTCAGCTCGGTTCAAAGGGCTCGAATTTCACCATATAGCCCGGGAAAATAATCAGGCGACAGATGTCCTGGCACGCATCGGCGCAAAACGCGATGTAGTCCCCCCTACATCTTCTTGGAAAGGCTGTTCAAGCCATCCGTAGTATGGTGAGGGGAACCCGACAATAACAGACCGGACCCAACCGCACTGCCCGATACCGAACACTCTGACATAGTTGGAGGCTCTGCCAATGAAATAACACCTTCAGCCCATGTAATAATGGCCATCATCACCCCGTGGACAGAACCATTCCTCGCCTACCTTACTAGGCAGGAACTCCCCGAGGACCAAAATGAGGCACGCTGCATAGTGCGGTGATCTAAAGCCTATGAAGTCCATGAGGGAGAGCTTTATAAGAAAAGCACTGCCGGAGTACTTCAAAGGTGTATCTCCGAAGAGGAAGGGCGGAACCTTCTGGCTGAAATTCATGCCGGACTCGGCGGTCATCACGCTGCAGCTCGGTCCCTTGTAAGCAAGGCCTTCCGTACAGGCTTTTATTGGCCGACGGCCCGGGCAGATGCTCAGGACTTAGTCCAACGATGCGTCGGTTGCCAGATTTTTGCAAACCAAAGCCATATGCCACCCACCGCCCTCCAAACTATCCCCATCACTTGGCCCTTCGTGGTCTGGGGGCTTGACATGGTTGGACCCCTTAAAGGCGGAACCCACAAGAAAAAAATACTTACTGGTCATGGTGGATAAATTCACCAAATGGATAGAAGCCAAGCCTGTTAAGACGGCCGGATCCGGACCGGTGATAGACTTTATATCCGGGGTTGTACACCGTTACGGCGTCCCCCACAGCATCATCACTGATAACGGCACGAACTTTACGGCCGACGAGGTAAAACTCTGGTGCAAAAACATGGGCATCAAGCTCGATTATGCTTCCGTCTATCACCCACAAACTAACGGCCAGGTCGAACATGCAAATGGTCTTATCATGAGCAGCATCAAACCCAGATTAGTGCGGTCCCTTAAGGAATCCAATACGCACTGGGTGGAGGAGCTCGACTCCGTACTCTGGGGGCTGCGGACCACGCCGAATCGCACCACCGGATACACACAATTCTTCATGGTGTACGGCGCAGAGGCAGTTTTGCCCTGCGACATAATTCATGACTCACCTCGAGTGCGCATGTACGAAGAAAGAGAAGCCGAGCTCGATCGGCGGGACAGTTTGGACACCTTGGAGGAGGAGCGTGACGTGGCAAAGGGAGCACCTCTACGTTCCCGATTGTTCAGCTAGGTGGTAAAGGGAGCACCTCTGCGATTGTTACTGCCGGGTCAGCCGGATGTTTACCTCAGACTGGGTGAAGCCGAAAGCTACCATTCTTAAGGGAATATTCGGTCGGTGAACTAAAGATGATTTTTTTAAACTTATTTATCTATACGCCCCCAGATGTTTTTCCTGCATCTCTTTTCGCAATACGGACATGCACTTTAGGGCATGCCTCCCAGGGAAAGGAACCCCTAACGGAACTATTCTCCCTGGAAGATGTTTCTTACTAACCATGTAATATAACATAACTAGTTGGGCACTTGTCTGTTAAAGAACTAATGACCCCTACGCCTGGTCTCCATGCATACCCCGGTTCTTATATAACCGCGAGGGTATTCGGAGACACTCCGGACCGTCAGGTCCCGAGGTTGAAGCGAAAAGGTCAGCCATGACAAACGATCTACAATCTGGCTAGAAGGCATTACACATGTCAATTAAAATTACATAGTCAATCTGACTGATTGTATTCCTCTTCAATACCATCTAACAGGCTGTCTAGTTTACAGTCCTGTTGGGAATACTTTGCGGTCAATTCTACTTGGCCGTATACTAAGCTCACAGGGATCTCCTTCCCATCGGGCCCCATAGGTCCGACCTCGGCCATGTGGTTTGGGTCAGCCTTCATGTACCGCATCTTCACCATGGCCCAAGCCTCCCTGGCGCCTTGACGGCAGGCCGATATCTTCCACAATCAGAAGGGCCGCCGCGCTCCCTTGAGCTTCTCTACAAGCTCTCCAAGGCCTTCGGGCATGGAGACGGATGGCCACAAGGCCTGGGCGACGCCTTGCATCACCTGCCAAACTCGCTCGTGCAGTTGTGAAAGCTCGGGAAGAAGGTCACCCGTAGAACCGGGCATTTCCTCTGTAGGACGACCTGTTAGCATACCTACAGACATTACTCTGTTAGTCGACTTCGTCGCCGAACTCTTTTTTCAAAGTTCGTTTAAGCACTTACTAAATATGCCGCGTCGAAGCCGCTGATTCTCCTTAACGGAGTTCGACAGCTGGGCACGAACATCCTCCAGTTCCACGCCCAGCTTGGTGTTGGCATCTTGGAGATCGTTCTTCTCCCGCCTCACCTTTGTCAGCACGCTCTCACCAGCCTTCAGCTGGCGTAGGAGTTGTTTCTTTTCCGGATCTAATCCGGCGCCATCTGCAATTTCATTTGTCATATTTGCACCCACGCCGCACTTCGCAAAATACTTATCTTTCGAAGCGTATACTACAAGAGGGGGTCTCCTTGGGCTCCCCTGCCGCGGCTAATGCGGCCTCAAGTTGGGCTTTGCACTCTTCCAGCGCCTGGGACAGTAGGGTATTCTTTTCTGTAAGAACCTGCATAACAAATGATCCTTAAATCAGCTATTCTAACTGTTTCAAGTCTCAGGGGCTACTGGTATATATATAATTACCCAAATTTTCTTACCCGTATGTCTTTTACATATTGCTCCGTGGCTTTGGCTAGACCATTTTGAGCGGCACGGAGGTACGCATCTCCCGAATCGAAGGCATCCAATGCCTCTTGGGAGAAACAAGCGTCGCGAAGAACTGTCCGGCGATGCCTGTGGTTCATGGCACTCTCCACCTCGGAATTGGTGGCAGACAGCCTGTCTGCTCCTCTATCGGAGGAGCGTCCGGTGCGCGCCTTGTGTTCGCCTCCCCTTCCGGACCAGGCTTTGGAGCCTGGCTGGTAGAGGCGCGATTGGCAACCTCTCCGGATATAGTCTGGCGAGGTCTCTTCATCCTGAAGAGAGCACGAGCGTTAATATGCATTGAAGGAATAACACCTGGGAATAAGATGGCGCGCCATACCTTTGTGCCGGCGTCTCAGTCCGGACCATACTTCTTTTCAGCCTGCGGGGCCTTGCCGCCCCTTGTTGGCTAGTCGCCGCAGGCTCGGCCTCCCGTCTCAAGGACCTCCCCTACAATGTACGGTTGTTATACGAAATCGAAATCACGCGAGGATAGATCCCTTTTCAAGGTGCTGGGACTTCGGTCTTAGTTACCTGTGAGGCGGGGAATAGCCCGGGGTAATCGGCTGTAATGGCCACCAAGGCGTTGTCCTTGCTCAATTGATGAAACACCCCATCAATCAGCTCCACAGATAAGTCCGGATCCTCTTGGGAGGCCGGGTCGAGGGACTATCCCGGATCCTCGGGTTGTGGAGGAGGGTTGTTTATTTCTTTAACAGCATGGCGCAGTTCTTGCGTCGAAGTCGTTAGAATAAATATTTAACAATGGGAATATAGAACGGATGGGCAAGTAAAAGTGTCCACTTACCCAACTTGGGGGATTGTACATAGAAAATCCACCCTGCGCGTTGACGCGGAGAAATTCCTCCTCTTCTCCCTTGTACAAAGCGGACAACATCTTTATTAGAGCGGCAGCCGAATCCGGCCCCTTACGGCCGTGGCGGGTGGCGTCGTCCTCCCCGTTAAAGTCCCACATGGGGTGGCCTCTATACTGAAGCGGCTGCACCCCCCGCATGATGCATGCAGCCATGACCCCGATCATGGTCAGTCCGGAATGAGCTAACAATCTTATTCGGCCCATCAGGTAAAGAACGTCCTTGTCACTTTCCCTCTGAGGACTCCGTGGACGCCAGCTTAGGCGCTTCTTTAGGGGAGTACTTTCGAACTCAGGAAGGCCGATCCGGACAGGATCCGGCAGCGGGACGTCTTCTATATAAAACCATTCCGAAGGCCAGTCCTCGGACGCCTTCTTTGGGGTTCCGGATAGATATCCGGTCCCGGCGATGCGCCACACTTCGGCTCCGCCCACTTGATATATTGACCCCTTCTGAGAACGGGGCACAAGGCAGAATAGCCTTTTCCACAGCGCGAAATGAGCCTTGCAGCCCAAAAACAGCTTGCAAAGGGCTACGAAGCCCGCGATATGCAATATGGAGGCAGGCGTGAGGTTGTGCAGCTGGAGGCCATAGAACTCCAGTAGTCCCCGGAGAAACAGATGAATTGGAAATCCGAGCCCTCTTATTAAATAAGGGACAAGGCATACCCGCTCTCCTTTGGAGGGATTGGGGGCGCTCTCCGCTTGCTCTCCGCCATTATAGGTGGCAAGTCCGGCTCGAACCGGGTGAAGGAAATATGCCCTAGAGGCAATAATAAAGTTATTATTTATTTCCTTATATCATGATAAATGTTTATTATTCATGCTAGAATTGTATTAACCGGAAACATAATACATGTGTGAATACATAGACAAACAGAGTGTCACTGGTATGCCTCTACTTGACTAGCTCGTTAATCAAAGATGGTTATGTTTCCTAACCATGAACAAAGAGTTGTTATTTGATTAACGAGGTCACATCATTAGTTGAATGATCTGATTGACATGACCCATTCTATTAGCTTAGCACCCGATCGTTTAGTATGTTGCTATTGCTTTCTTCATGACTTATACATGTTCCTATGACTATGAGATTATGCAACTCCCGTTTGCCGGAGGAACACTTTGTGTGCTACCAAACGTCACAACGTAACTGGGTGATTATAAAGGAGCTCTACAGGTGTCTCCAAAGGTAGATGTTGGGTTGGCGTATTTCGAGATTAGGATTTGTCACTCCGATTGTCGGAGAGGTATCTCTGGGCCCTCTCGGTAATGCACATCACATAAGCCTTGCAAGCATTGCAACTAATATGTTAGTTGTGAGATGATGTATTACGGAACGAGTAAAGAGACTTGCCGGTAATGAGATTGAACTAGGTATTGGATACCGACGATCGAATCTCGGGCAAGTAACATACCGATGACAAAGGGAACAACGTATGTTGTTATGCGGTCTGACCGATAAAGATCTTCGTAGAATATGTAGGAACCAATATGGGCATCCAGGTCCCGCTATTGGTTATTGACCGGAGACGTGTCTCGGTCATGTCTACATTGTTCTCGAACCGTAGGGTCCGCACGCTTAAGGTTTCGATGACAGTTATATTATGAGTTTATGAGTTTTGATGTACCGAAGGAGTTCGGGTCCCGGATGAGATCGGGGACATGACGAGGAGTCTCGAAATGGTCGAGACATAAAGATCGATATATTGGACGACTATATTCGGACTTCGGAAAGGTTCCGAGTGATTCGGGTATTTTTCGGAGTACCGGAGAGTTACGGGAATTCGCTGGGAGAAGTATTGGGCCTTGATGGGCTTTAGTGGGAAGAGGAGAAAAGGCCTGGTGCGCCCCCCCTCCCCTCTAGTCCGAATTGGACTAGGGAAAAGGGGGCCGGCCACCTTTCCTACTCCTCCACTTCCTTCTCCCTTCCTCCCCTCTTGGTGGACTCCTACTAGGACTTGGAGTCCTAGTAGGACTCCACATCCTGGCCGCGCCTAGCCTTGGCCGGCCTCCTCCTCCTCCATCCTTTATATACAGGGGCAGGGGGCACCCCATAGAAACACAAGTTGATCGTTGAGATCGTTCCTTAGCCGTGTGCGGTGCCCCCTGCCACCATATTCCACCTCGATCATATTGTAGCGGTGCTTAGGCGAAGCCCTGCGACAGTGGAACATCAAGATCGTCACCACGCCGTTGTGCTGACGGAACTCTTCCTCGACGCTTTGCTGGATCGGAGCCCGAGGATTGTCATCGAGCTGTACGTGTGCTAAGAACTCGGAGGTGCCGGAGTAACGGTGCTTGGATCGGTCGGATCGTGAAGACGTACGACTACTTCCTCTACGTTGTGTGATCGCTTCCGCAGTCGGTCTGCGTGGGTATGTAGACAACACTCTCCCCTCTCGTTGCTGTGCATCACCATGATATTGCGTGTGCGTAGGAAATTTTTTGAAATTACTATGTTCCCCAACAGTGGTATCAGAGCCTAGGTTTTATGTGTATATGTTATATGCACGAGTAGAACACAAGTGAGTTGTGGGCGATATAAGTCATACTGCCTACCAGCATGTCATACTTTGGTTCGGCGGTATTGTTGGATGAAGCGGCCCGGACCGACATTACGCGTACGCTTACGCGAGACCGGTTTCCCCGACGTGCTTTGCACATAGGTGACTTGCGGGTGACTGTTTCTCCAACTTTAGTTGAACCGAGTGTGGCTACGCCCGGTCCTTGCGAAGGTTAAAACGGAGTCAAATTGACAAACTATCGTTGTGGTTTTGATGCGTAGGTGAGATTGGTTCTTGCTTAAGCCCGTAGCAGCCACGTAAAACTTGCAACAACAAAGTAGAGGACGTCTAACTTGTTTTTGCAGGGCATGTTGTGATGTGATATGGTCAAGACGTGATGAGATATAAGTTGTTATATGAGATGATCATGTTTTGTGGAAGTTATCGGCAACTGGCAAACGCCTTATGGTCGTCTCTTTATTGCATAAGATGCAAGCGCCAAATAATTGCTTTACTTTATCGCTATGCGATAGCAATAGTTGCAAGAGCAATTGTTGGCGAGACGACCACGCGACGACACATTGATATAGATCAAGATGATGGAGATCATGGTGTCATGCCGGTGATGATATAGATCATGACAGTACTTTGGAGATGGAGATCAAAGAAGCAAGATGATGATGACCATATCATGTCACATATTTTGATTGCATATGATGTTTATCTTTTATACATCTTATTTTTGCTTTGATTGACGGTAGCATTATAAGATGATCTCTCACTAAATTATCAAGAAGTGTTCTCCCTGAGTATGCACCGTTGCCAAAGTTCGTCGTGCCCAGACACCACGTGATGATCGGGTGTGATAAGCTCTACGTCCATCTACAACGGGTGCAAGCCAGTTTTGCACACGCAGAATACTCAGGTTAAACTTGAAGAGCCTAGCATATGCAGATATGGCCTCGGAACACGGAGACCGAAAGGTCGAGCGTGAATCATATAGTAGATATGATCAACATAACGATGTTCACCATTGAAAACTACTCCATCTCACGTGATGATCGGTTATGGTTTAGTTGATTTGGATCACGTGATCACTTAGAGGATTAGAGGGATATCTATCTAAGTGGAAGTTCTTAAATAATATGATTAATTGAACTTAAATTTATCATGAACTTAGTCCTGGTAGTACTTTGCAAATTATGTTGTAGATCAATAGCTCGCGTTGTTGCTTCCCTGTGTTTATTTTGACATGTTCCTAGAGAAAATTGTGTTGAAAAATGTTAGTAGCAATGATGCGGATTGGATCCGTGATCTGAGGTTTATCCTCATTGCTGCACAGAAGAATTATGTCCTTGATGCACCGCTAGGTGATAGACCTATTGCAGGAGCAGATGCAGACGTTATGAACGTTTGGCTAGCTCAATATGATGACTACTTGATAGTTTAGTGCACCATGCTTAATGGCTTAGAATCGGGACTTCAAAGACGTTTTGAACGTCATGGACCATATGAGATGTTCCAGGAGTTGAAGTTAATATTTCAAGCAAATACCCGAGTTGAGAGGTATGAAGTCTCCAACAAGTTCTATAGCTAAAAGATGGAGGAGAATCGTTCAACTAGTGAGCATGTGCTCAGATTGTCTGGGTACTACAATCGCTTGAATCAAGTGGGAGTTAATCTTCCAGATAAGATAGTGATTGACAGAATTCTCTAATCACCATCACCAAGTTAGTAGAACTTCATGATGAACTATAATATGCAAGGGATAACGGAAACAACTCCCAAGCTCTTCGTGATGATGAAATCAACGAAGGTAGAAATCAAGAAAAACATCAAGTGTTGATGGTTGACAAGACCACTAGTTTCAAGAAAAGGGCAAAGGGAAGAAAGGGAACTTCAAGAAGAACGGCAAGCAAGTTGCTGCTCAAGTGAAGAAGCCCAAGTCTGATCCTAAGCCTGAGACTAAGTGCTTCTACTGCAAAGGGACTGGTCACTGGAAGCGGAACTACCCCAAGTGATTGGCGGATAAGAAGGATGGCAAAGTGAACATAAGTATATTTGATATACATGTTATTGATGTGTACTTTACTAGTGTTTATAGCAACCCCTCAGTATTTGATACTAGTTCAGTTGCTAAGAGTAGTAACTCGAAACAGGAGTTGCAGAATGAACAGAGACTAGTTAAGGGTGAAGTGACGATGTGTGTTGGAAGTGGTTCCAAGAATATGATTTGATCATGTTTATTGTAATACGGTTATTCATTTAAGTAAAAGAATAAATAGTTGTTCTGTTTACATGAATAAAACCTTATATGGTAACACACCCAATGAAAATAGTTCATTGGATCTCGATCGTAGTGATACACATAATGATAATATTGAAACCAAAAGATGCAAAGTTAATAATGATAGTGCAACTTATTTGTGGCACTGCCGTTTAGGTCATATTGGTGTAAAGCGCATGAAGAAACTCCATGCTGATGGGATTTTGGAATCACTTGATGCTTGCGAACCATGCCTCATGGGCAAGATGACTAAGACTCCGTTCTCCGGAGCGAGCAACTGACTTATTGGAAATAATACATACTGATGCATGCGGTCCGATGAGTGTTAAGGCTCACGGCAAGTATCGTTATTTTCTGAACTTCACAGATGATTTGAGCAGATATGGGTATATCTACTTGATGAAACATAAGTCTGAAACATTTGAAAAGTTCAAAGAATTTCAGAGTGAAGTGGAAAATCATCGTGAAAAGAAAATAAAGTTTCTACGATCTGATCGCGGAGACAAATATTTGAGTTACGAGTTTGGTCTTCAATTAGAACAATGTGGAATAGTTTCACAAACTCATGCCACCTGGAACACCACAGCATAATGGTGTGTACGAATGTCATAACCGTACTTTATTAGATATGGTGCGATCTATGATGTCTCTTACCGATCTACCACTATCGTTTTGGGGATATGCATTAGAGACAACTGCATTCACGTAAAATAGGGCACCATCAAAATCCGTTGAGACGACGCCTTATGAACTGTGGTTTGGCAAGAAACCAAAGTTGTCGTTTCTTAAAGTTTGGGGCTGCGATGCTTATGTGAAAAAGCTTCAACCTGATAAGCTCGAACCCAAATCGGAGAAATGTGTCTTCATAGGATACCCAAAGGAGACTATAGGGTACACCTTCTATCACAGATCCGAAGGCAAGATATTTGTTGCTAAGAATGGATCCTTTCTAGAGAAGGAGTTTCTCTCGAAAGAAGTGAGTGGGAGGAAAGTAGAACTTGACGAGGTAACTGTACCTGCTCCCTTATTGGAAAGTAGTACATCACATAAAACTGTTTCTGCGACGCCTATACCAATTAGTGAGGAAGCTAATGATGATGATCATGAAACTTCAGGACAAGATACTACTGAACCTCGTAGATCAACCAGAGCGAGATCCGCACCAGAGTGGTACGGTAATCTTGTTCTGGAAATCATGCTGCTAGATCATGATAAACCTACGAACTATGAAGAAGCGATGGTGAGCCCAGATTCCGCAAAGTGGCTTGAAGCCATGAAATCTGAGATGGGATCCATGTACGAGAACAAAGTATGGACTTCGATTGACTTACCCGATGATCGGCAAGCAATTGAAAATAAATGAATCTTCAAGAAGAAGACTGACGCTGATGGTAATGTAACTGTCTACAAATCTCGACTTGTCGCAAAAGGTTTTCGACAAAGTTCAAGGGGTTGACTACGATGAGACCTTCTCACCCGTAGCGATGCTTAAGTCTGTCAGAATCATGTTAGCAATTGCCGCATTTTATGATTATGAAATTTGGCAGATGGATGTCAAAACTACATTCCTGAATGGATTTCTGGAAGAAGAGTTGTATATGATGCAACCGGAAGGTTTTGTCGATCCAAAGGGAGCTAACAAAGTGTGCAAGCTCCAGCGATCCCTTTATGGACTGGTGCAAGCCTCTCGGAGTTGGAATAAACGCTTTGATAGTGTGATCAAAGCATTTGGTTTTATATAGACTTTCGGAGAAGCCTGTATTTACAAGAAAGTGAGTGGGAGCACTACAGCATTTCTGATAAGTATATGTGAATGACATATTGTTGATCGGAAATAATGTAGAATTATTCTGTAAAGCATAAAGGAGTGTTTGAAAGAAGTTTTTCAAAGAAAGACTTCGGTAAAGCTGCTTACATATTGAGCTTCAAGATCTATAGAGATAGATCAAGACGCTTGATAAGTTTTTTTCAATGAGTACATACCTTGACAAGATTTTGAAGTAGTTCAAAATGGAGCAGTCAAAGAAAGAGTTCTTGCCTGTATTACAAGGTGTGAAGTTGAGTAAGACTCAAAGCCCGACCACGGCAGAAGATAGAAAGAGAATGAAAGTCATTCCCTATGCCTTGGCCATAGGTTCTATAAAGTATGTCATGCTGTGCACCAGATCTATTGTATACCCTATGTTAAGCAAGGGAGTACAATAGTGATCTAGGAGTAGATCAATGGACAGCGGTCAAAATTATCCTTACTGGAATAAGGATATGTTTCTCGATTATGGAGGTGACAAAAAGGATCGCCGTAAAGGGTTACGTCGATGCAAGTTTTGACACTGATCTGGATGACTCTAAGTCTCGATCTAGATACATATTGAAAGTGGGAGCAATTAGCTAGAGTAGCTCCGTGCAGAGCATTGTAGACATAGAAAATTGCAAAATACATAACAGATCTGAATGTGAAAGACCGTTGACTAGGATTCTCTCACAAGAAAAACATGATCACACCTCAGTACTCTTTGGGTGTTAATCACATAGCGATGTGAACTAGATTACCGAATCTAGTAAACCCTTTGGGTGTTGGTCACATGGCGATGTGAACTATGGGTGTTAATCACATGATGATGTGAACTATCGATGTTAATCACATGGTGATGTGATCTAGATTATTGACTCTAGTGCAAGTGGGAGACTGAAGGAAATATGCCCTAGAGGCAATAATAAAGTTATTATTTATTTCCTTATATCGTGATAAATGTTTATTATTCATGCTAGAATTGTATTAACCGGAAACATAATACATGTGTGAATACATAGACAAACAGAGTGTCACTGGTATGCCTCTACTTGACTAGCTCGTTAATCAAAGATGGTTATGTTTCCTAACCATGAACAAAGAGTTGTTATTTGATTAACGAGGTCACATCATTAGTTGAATGATCTGATTGACATGACCCATTCTATTAGCTTAGCACCCGATCATTTAGTATGTTGCTATTGCTTTCTTCATGACTTATACATGTTCCTATGACTATGAGATTATGCAACTCCCGTTTGCCGGAGGAACACTTTGTGTGCTACCAAACGTCACAACGTAACTGGGTGATTATAAAGGAGCTCTACAGGTGTCTCCAAAGGTAGATGTTGGGTTGGCGTATTTCGAGATAAGGATTTGTCACTCCGATTGTCGGAGAGGTATCTCTGGGCCCTCTCGGTAATGCACATCACATAAGCCTTGCAAGCATTGCAACTAATATGTTAGTTGTGAGATGATGTATTACAGAACGAGTAAAGAGACTTGCCGGTAACGAGATTGAACTAGGTATTGGATACCGACGATCGAATCTCGGGCAAGTAACATACCGATGACAAAGGGAACAACGTATGTTGTTATGCGGTCTGACCGATAAAGATCTTCGTAGAATATGTAGGAACCAATATGGGCATCCAGGTCCCGCTATTGGTTATTGACCGGAGACGTGTCTCGGTCATGTCTACATTGTCCTCGAACCGTAGGGTCCGCACGCTTAAGGTTTCGATGACAGTTATATTATGAGTTTATGAGTTTTGATGTACCGAAGGAGTTCGGAGCCCCGGATGAGATCGGGGACATGACGAGGAGTCTCGAAATGGTCGAGACGTAAAGATCGATATATTGGACGACTATATTCGGACTTCGGAAAGGTTCCGAGTGATTCGGGTATTTTTCGGAGTACCGGAGAGTTACGGGAATTCGCTGGGAGAAGTATTGGGCCTTGATGGGCTTTAGTGGGAAGAGGACAAAAGGCCTGCTGCGCCCCCCCTCCACTCTAGTCCGAATTGGACTAGGGAAAAGGGGGCCGGCCACCTTTCCTACTCCTCCACTTCCTTCTCCCTTCCTCCCCTCTTGGTGGACTCCTACTAGGACTTGGAGTCCTAGTAGGACTCCACATCCTGGCTGCGCCTAGCCTTGGCCGGCCTCCTCCTCCTCCATCCTTTATATACAGGGGCAGGGGGCACCCCATAGAAACACAAGTTGATCCTTGAGATCGTTCCTTAGCCGTGTGCGGTGCCCCCTGCCACCATATTTCACTTCGATCATATTGTAGCGGTGCTTAGGCGAAGCCCTGCGATAGTGGAACATCAAGATCGTCACCACGCCGTTGTGCTGATGGAACTCTTCATCGACGCTTTGCTGGATCGGAGCCCGAGGATTGTCATCGAGCTGTACGTGTGCTAAGAACTCGGAGGTGCCGGAGTAACGGTGCTTGGATCGGTCGGATCGGGAAGGCGTACGACTACTTCCTCTATGTTGTGTGATCGCTTCCGCAGTCGGTCTGCGTGGGTACGTAGACAACACTCTCCCCTCTCGTTGTTGTGCATCACCATGATCTTGCGTGTGCGTAGGAAATTTTTTGAAATTACTACATTCCCCAACACCGAGACCATATAGGCCGGGGGGAGAAAACCCTTGGTCTGGAGCGTCACTAGCTCGCTATGCGGGATGGAGCATCTCTCCCAATCTCCAGGCTGAGGGCTGGAAGGACGAGAGGAGGAGCTGCGGCGGCCGGCCATGATAGAATGGACCTGTGTCGGATATGCTCTGATGAATACACGTGGAGGGGAGAAGGTGTGGTTTGGATCTAAATCCCCGTCCCTTTAAATAGGCAGCTCATTTACGCGGCTAGGGGTGTAAATGTAAAAACACCCTGACTTTTCGTATTCGTTCGACACGTGGAAGGCGGCCATTATTGGGCGTAGAAGCCAAGGAGAGCTACATTTGCAAGAAGCCGGACATTATTCAACAGGTACACGGAATTTGAAGGAGAACCCGCCTTGCAATGCCGAAGAAAACTTGCGTGCCGGACTCGTCGTCATTGAAGCCTGGTTTGGGGGCTATTCAGGGAGTCCTGGATTAGGGGGTGTCCGGATAGCCATACTATACCTTCGGCCGGACTCCTGGACTATGAAGATACAAGATTGAAGACTTCGTCCCGTGTCCGGAAGGGACTTTCCTTGCGTGGAAGGCAAGCTTGGCGATACGGATATGTAGATCTCCTACCATTGTAACCGACTCTGTGTAACCCTAGCCCTCTCCGGTGTCTATATAAACCGGAGGGTTTTAGTCCGTAGGACAGAACAACAATCATACCATAGGCTAGCTTCTAGGGTTTAGCCTCCTTGATCTCGTGGTAGATCTACTCTTGTACTACCCATATCATCAATATTAATCAAGCAGGAGTAGGGTTTTACCTCCATCGAGAGGGCCCGAACCTGGGTGAAAACATTGTGTCCCTTGTCTCCTGTTACCATCCGCCTAGACGCACAGTTCGGGACCCCCTACCCGAGATCCGCCGGTTTTGACACCGACAGAGTCCATTGATAATAAAACTTTGGTATGATTTTTATATGGGAAACAGTGCTTTGATTTATATAATACAACTCTATTACACGACGAACACTTTTAGAAAACATGATTAATATTTTTATATACACAACGAACATTTTTAATACAATATGACAAATTTTAGAAATGTAAGACACCCTACTTAGAAATTTTTACAAAAAATGTCCAATGTGTATCTACACATTTGTTCACTTAGTTTAAATAAGTGTTTCCACATCTAATGAGAATGTTCGTGATTTAATTTTTTTATTAAACTACAAAAAATCTCAAGATTAAAACATGATCATACCATTCAATAAGAAATGATCACAATTTTCAAAAGTGTTCCTTATATATTAGAAAGAAGGTTAATCAAATGTTGAAAACATGTAAAAATGTTCATAGATTATAAAATCTTAATGACATTTTCAAAGGTGTTCTTACCATTTCACGATAATTTTTCACAATTTAAATATTATTCATGAAGTGTTAATGAAATGTAAAAAACATTTCATACTATTTTAAAAAAATTGTTCATGAAGGATTGGATAGCATGAAGCGGCTGGTGGGGGGGTGACTGAAGGGGTGCATTCCAGTAAGCCAGGTTCCTACTATGATAGATCAGATTGAAAAGTCAGCCGTTACTGAGCCATGTCACCACGTGTTTCTTTGTTATGTCTTGCTTAAACCAGATGAAACAAAATCGGACAACCCAACTTCATTACTCAACCTTGGGCCATTTAGAAATCTTATTCCGTGGTTAAATGGAGGCATGGAAATACATTTCTTTATAAACACATAACAATGATGCAGTATCTGCACATATCTTCATGCAGTTTAAACAACTGTTTCCACATCTAATGAAAATATTGATGATATATTAGACATGTGAATTCATCTAGAAAAACTATTCTTGACATAAAAAAATGTTCTGACCATTAAAAAATAAATGGCAACGATTTTAAAAGTGTTCCATATATTTTAAAAAAGTTCATCAATGTTGATAACAAATAAAAAATGTTCGTGGATTTATACAAGCTTCATGACATTTTAAAAGACATACTTACCATTTAACAATAAATTTTCATAACTTTAAAATTATTCAGGGGAATTTATAGAAGTCTTATTGAAATGTAAAAAATTTCCCATAGTTTTAAAAAAATGTTCAGGAAAGATGGGATGGCATGATACGATGGGCGAAACTGATGAGGAGCCAGGTCTCTTCTGATAGATCCCCGATGGATCTGCTTGAGTAGTGGATCTTTATAATGGCTGCTGGCCCATGTCAGTACTTGTTCCTTCCTAACATATTTCTTTGACCAGATGAAACCCTATCGAAAAACCCACTTTCATTGCTTGACCTAGAGCCATTCAAAAAGATTAATCTGAGCTTAAATTGAGACGCGAAAATACATTTCTTAGTAAACACATAATAGTGATGCATACCGTGTTTGTCGCCATTTGAAGCCTAAACTCGACTACTCTAGAAAGGATTATCGACATGATATTTATAAAAATCATTAAATTAAGGTCGATAACAATATAAGTTGATGGGTGATCATCTTCATTTTCAACATCTTTGTTACTACTAGAACCATTCACATCATGAACGCTCTTTACTTTGACTTATTTACTTATCTTCTTCTTTAGCTTCTCATTCAAACCGCTCTTAGCCTTCTAAGTCAAAAAAATCAGCATTTGAGCTTGAGGAATTGTCTTTGTTAGGTTGACGCGAGTAGGAGGTTGCACCGCAGGTGTTGCTAACCAGCCATTATGCTTGTTTTTCCTTGCCCTCAGAGCACCACGTTAGGCACCAGCAGTTGCACTTGACTTGCTTGATCAAGATGTCATCTTCTCCTTTGTAACTAATTTCCTCATCGGGTCATACAACACCCAAATGCTTTTATCCAACAACATTGTCCATGCTTATTCGATGATGTGGAAAGCACCTGGGGCACCAACAGATTTTTATATTACACGATGAACACTTTTTAAAAGCATGATGATCATTTTTATATGCACAATGAACATTTTTTATTATAATATGACCACTTTTAGTAATGTAACAAAAACTACTTAGACTTTTTAGTAAAAATGTCCAATGTGCATCTGCACATTTGTTCATGAAGTTTGAACACGTGTTTCCACAGCTAATGAAATCCTTCATGATGTATTAAAATAAGTATTCATTTATAAAAAAATCATGACAGTTAAGAAATGTTCTTACTAGTGAACAAAAAATGGTCACGGTTATAAAAAATGTTACTTGCATTTTTTACAAAATGTTCCATTATCTACACGCCCACTGGTCCTGCCTGCCAGGTGATATTTGTTGTAAAATGCTAAACATGTTAGCCATCTGCCATACGTGATGTCCAACATTTATCTGCTACAATGCCTTCCCATCATGCCGGCGTGCAGAGGCTGTATGATGGCACCGTGCATTCCTTGGATCTGCCCCACTTAGATGCATCTCCTGTAACAAAGACAACCATCCTCCAATTGGTGCACCAAGAAGTTGTGGGAGATGATGATTGCTTGTGTGGTCATGCATGATATGAATGTAGAGGATGAGCACCCAGAATGTATCTATGACCAAGGGTTTCATTTTCAAGGTGACAATGTTTTGCCTAAGCATGGACGAGCGACAATGTTTGCACAGTTCACCCAATTTCATCATCAAATGCGTGATCGGGAAACTCACATTCAACTGCAAAATGATTTGGTTGAGCATATGTGGGCTCACGTTGGCAACCAATAGATGTATCTTGTTTAAAATGTATTTAAGATAGTTAACTTTTATTTGGCTAGT
Organism: Triticum urartu; assembly: GCF_056163025.1. Lineage (NCBI taxonomy): Eukaryota > Viridiplantae > Streptophyta > Magnoliopsida > Poales > Poaceae > Triticum > Triticum urartu. The sequence goes on from NC_141873.1 coordinate 13,333,426, forward strand.
AAACTATGATATATTTATTTGGCTTGTGAACTATGATATATTTTTTTGTGAAACTATATAAAATGTTTGTATTTTCTTTTGAATTATGTTTGAAAAATCACGGCAGACCGGCCGCCAGGGCGAAAATGGGTCGGCGGTGGCAATTGCGTAGTGATGGTGAAGAAGGAGGGACCCTGCTACCATTGCGGAGTCATGAGTAAGCATCTGCTTCTTCTTGAACAAATCTCTTCGACTTTGTTTCCCCCCTTTTTTTCTCTGCATCTGGCTTCAAACCTCGCTTCTTGTTCGAGTATTTTGCATTTGGTTTCACCGAATTTCCTAAAGGTATGAAACCGGGGCTCCAAATCAAATCTTGCTTCTTCTTCTAGTTCGAGGGTTCGCCCAAACGTCAAGACAAGTACTAGCCTCTTCCAAGTCTATACTAAAAGTCTGAACATTTCAGACAGATTGAAAATGCTAAATGTCAGGCTTGTGTCAATGAAGCTGATTCTCTACTGCCTGTCCTAGTCACTGAACTCATCATTTGCATTTGCTACAGTTATTTAGAGTTTAAACTCAGCAGAGACTAATGTTTGTACTAGTAATGTTTGTAGGGCAGCACATTGCTAACAATATATTTGTGGAAACCAACAATACCTGAACAAAAACAAGGAAAACTGATACCTGATCTTGCTTCTCTGTATCACATATCTAGAGTTCCCTACTTGCTGCAATTTGTCACTGAAATTGAAATTGAAGTTAGGGTACAACTGACCTCAAGTTTATTTTTTGCTGCTCTGTGTCACTGAAACCCATTACCAATGAAACTCTATGCCTGTACTATACAATATTACACATATTCTTGGCTATCTATTTCATACTCTACTTCTTGTGCGGTTGCAGCTATTGACTGCAAGTGCTAAATGTCAGGCTTTTAGTGTCACTGAACTCATCATCCACACTTGCTGCAGTTATTCAGAGTTGAACGCAGTATGCTTCTAGTATGCACTAATAGTTGGAAACAAAAAATACCTGAAAAAGAAAACAGATATATCTCATCTTGCCAATAATCGGATAGATATTCAGAGTTCCCTAAAATGCTTAATGGTAGGGTACAACTGAACTCAAGTTTACTAATGAAGACCGAAGCTTAATGCCGTTGGACTATTGAACTATTTAAACATGTCTTTTTGCTAGTCGGTAGGCGAGGTGGGACTAAATCTTTGCCGAGAGCCACTCTCGGCAAAGAGTTGCAACTGTGACCGTGCCTAGTTGCCGCCGAATGTGCCACGTGGCAAAACTTTGCCGTGTGTGACCAGATGGCCCTCCGTAAATAGTGCCTTTGTCGAGTATGAAATTTTGGAGTGTGCCGTCAACAAAACTGGGGGAGAGAAAAAATCCATAGTTTTTGAAATTGAAAATTCCATTAGACGTTTTCGTTCAAATATAAATTTGCATGGGAAGGTCCCATAGGATGTTCTAAAGTTGGCGCTTTAGGCTGTAAAAAACTGATTTCTGATAAAGCACTCCCTTAACAAATAGATATAACATGTACATATGCAATATGCTGATATAGAGCACACTCAAATATGCAGGTCGCCTAGAAATATAACCCGATAGGAAATTAAGTATAATTACATACATATTCATTTTTTGAATGAAAACCTTATAGAGTCCATTGATAATAAAACTTTGGTATGATTTTTATATGAGGATCACTGCTTTGATTTATATAATACAACTCTATTACACGACGAACACTTTTAGAAAACATGATGAATATTTTTTATATACACAACGAACATTTTTAATATAATATGACAAATTTTAGAAATGTAAAACACCCTATTTAGAAATTTTTACAAAAAATGTCCAATGTGTATCTACACATTTGTTCACTTAGTTTAAATAAGTGTTTCCACATCTAATGAGAATGTTCGTGATTTAATTTTTTTATTAAACTACAAAAAAATCTCAAGATTAAAACATGATCATACCATTCAATAAGAAATGATCACAATTTTCAAAAGTGTTCCTTATATTTTTGAAAGAAGGTTAATCAAATGTTGAAAACATGTAAAAATGTTCATAGATTATAAAATCTTAATGACATTTTCAAAGGTGTTCTTACCATTTCACGATAATTTTTCACAATTTAAATATTATTCATGAAGTGTTAATGAAATGTAAAAAACATTTCATACTATTTTAAAAAAATTGTTCATGAAGGATTGGATAGCATGAGGCGGCTGGTGGGGGGTGACTGAAGGGGAGCATTCCAGTAAGCCAGGTTCCGTTCGATAGAACTACGATAGATCAGATTGAAAAGTCGGCCGTTACTGAGCCATGTCACCACGTGTTTCTTTGTTATGTCTTATTTAAACCAGATGAAACTCTATCGGACAACCCAACTTCATTACTCAACCTTGGGCCATTTAGAAATCTTATTCCGTGGTTAAATGGAGGCATGGAAATACATTTCTTTATAAACACATAACAATGATGCAGTATCTGCACATATCTTCATGCAGTTTAAACAACTGTTTCCACATCTAATGAAAATATTGATGATATATTAGACATGTGAATTCATCTAGAAAAACTATTCTTGACATAAAAAAATGTTCTGACCATTAAAAAAATAAATGGCAACGATTTTAAAAGTGTTCCATAGATTTTAAAAAAGTTCATCAAATGTTGATAACAAATAAAAAATGTTCGTGGATTTATACAAGCTTCATGACATTTTAAAAGACATACTTACCATTTAACAATAAATTTTCATAACTTTAAAATTATTCAGGGCAATTTATAGAAGTCTTAATGAAATGTAAAAAATTTCCCATAGTTTTAAAAAAATGTTCAGGAAAGATGGGATGGCATGATACGATGGGCGAAACTGATGAGGAGCCAGGTTTCTTCTGATAGATCCCCGATGGATCTGCTTGAGTAGCGGACCTTTATAATGGCTGCTGGCCCATCTCAGCACTTGTTCCTTCCTAACATATTTCTTTGGCCAGATGAAACCCTACCGAAAAACACACTTTCATTGCTTGACCTAGAGCCATTCAAAAAGATTAATCGGAGCTTAAATTGAGACGCGGAAATACATTTCTTAGTAAACACATAATAGTGATGCATACCGTGTTTGTCGCCATTTGAAGCCTAAACTCGACTACTCTAGAAAGCATTATCAACATGATATTTATCAAAATCATTAAATTAAGTTCAATAACAATATAAGTTGATGGGTGATCATCTTCATTTTCAACATCTTTGTTACTACTAGAACCATTCACATCATGAACGCTTCTTACTTTGACTTATTTACTTATCTTCTTTTTTAGCTTCTCATTCAAACCGCTCTTAGCCTTCTAAGTCAAAAAAATTCAGCATTTGAGCTTGAGGAATTGTCTTTGTTAGGTTGACGCGAGTAGGAGGTTGCACCGCAGGTGTTGCTAATCAGCCATTATGCTTGTTTTTCCTTGCCCTAGAAGCACCACGTTAGGCACCAGCAGTTGCACTTGCCTTGCTTGATCAAGATGTCATCTTCTGCTTTGTAACTAATTTCCTCATCGGGTCATACAACACCCAAATGCTTTTATCCAACAACATTGTCCATGCTTATTCGATGATGTGGAAAGCACCTGGGGCACCAACAGATTTTTATATTACACAATGAACAATTTTTAAAAGCATGATGATCATTTTTATATGCACAATGAACATTTTTTATTATAATATGACCACTTTTGGTAATGTAACAAAAACTACTTAGAGTTTTTAGTAAAAATGTCCAATGTGCATCTGCACATATGTTCGTGCAGTTTGAACACGTGTTTCCACAGCTAATGAAATCCTTCATGATGTATTAAAAATAAATATTCATTTATAAAAAAATCATGAAATTTAAAAAATGTTCTTACTAGTGAACAATAAATGGTCGTGATTATAAAAAATGTTACTTGCATTTTTTACAAAATGTTCCATTATCTACACGCCCACTGGTCCTGCCTGCCAGGTGATATCTGTTGTAAAATGCTAAACATGTTAGCCATCTGCCATACGTGATGTCCAACGGTTATCTGCTACAATGCCTACCCATCATGCCGGCGTGCAGAGGCTGGACAATGGCGCCATGCATTCCTTGGATCTGCCCCACTTAGATGCATCTCCTGTAACAAAGACAACCATCCTCCAATTGGAGCAGCAAGAAGTTGTGGGAGATGATGATTGCTTGTGTGATCATGCACAATATGAATGTAGAGGATGAGCACCCAGAATGTATCTATGACCAAGGGTTTCATTTTCAAGGTGACAATGTTTTGCCTAAGCATGGAGGAGCGGCAATGTTTGCACAGTTCACCCAATTTCATCATCAAATGCGTGATCGGGAAACTCACATTCAACTGCAAAATGATTTGGTTGAGCATATATATATGGGCTCACGTTGGCAACCAATAGATGTATCTTGTTTAAAATGTATTTAAGATAGTTAACTTTTTATTTGGCTAGTAAACTATGATATATTTATTAGGCTTGTGAACTATGATATATTTTTTTTGTTGTGAAACTATATAAAATGTTTGTATTTTTTTTGAATTATGCTTGAAAAATCACGGCAGACCGGCCGCCAGGGCGAAAATGGGTCGGCGGTGACAATTGCGGAGTCATGGTGAAGAAGGAGGGACCCTGCTACCATTGCGGAGTCATGAGTAAGCATCTGCTTCTTCTTGAACAAATCGCTTCGAGTTTGTTTCCCCCCTTTTTTTCTCTGCATCTGGCTTCGAACCTCGCTTCTTGTTTGAGTATTTTGCATCTGGTTTCACCGAATTTCCTAAAGGTATGAAACCGGGGTTCCAAATCAAATCTTGCTTCTTCTTCTAGTTCGAGGGTTCGCCCAAACGTCAAGACAAGTACGCGCCTCTTTCAAGTCTGTACTAAAAGTCTGAACATTCAAAATATATTGAAAATGCTAAATGTCAGACTTGTGTCAGTGAAGCTGATTCTCTACTGCCTGTCCTAGTCACTGAACTCATCATTTGCATTTGCTACAGTTATTTAGAGTTTAAACTCAGCAGAGACTAATGTTTGTACTAGTAATGTTTGTAGGGCAGCACATTGCTAACAATATATTTGTGGAAACAAACAATACCTGAACGAAAACAAGGAAAACAGATACCTGATCTTGCTTCTCTGTATCACATATCCAGAGTTCCCTACTTGCTGCAATTTGTCACTGAAATTGAAACTGAAGTTAGGGTATAACTGACCTCAAGTTTATTCTTTGCTGCTCTGTGTCACTGAAACCCATTACCAATGAAACTCTATGCCTATACTATACAATATTACACATATTCTTGGCTATCTATTTCATACTCTACTTCTTGTGCGGTTGCAGCTATTGACTGAAAGTGCTAAATGTCAGGGTTTTAGTGTCACTGAACTCATCATCCACACTTGCTGCAGTTATTCAAAGTTGAATGCAGTATGCTTCTAGTATGCACTAATAGTTGGAAACAAAAAATACCAAAAAAGAAAACAGATATATCTCATCTTGCCAATAATCGGATAGATATTCAGAGTTCCCTAAAATATTTATTGTTAGGGTACAACTGAACTCAAGTTTACTAATGAAGACCGAAGCTTAATGCCGTTGGACTATTGAACTATTTAAACATGTCTTTTTGCTAGTCGGTAGGCGAGGTGGGACTAAATGTTTGCCTAGAGCCACTCTCGGCAAAGAGTTACAACTGTGACCATGCCTAGTTGCCGCCGAATGTGCCACGTGGCAAAACTTTGCCGTGTGTGACCAGATGGCCCTCGGTAAATAGTGCCTTTGCCGAGTATAGCCTGTTTGCCGAGCAATGCTGTCGGCATTATCATGTGTTTGCCGATTTATTCCTTTTGCCGGCTGTGTTTCTCGACGTTACATACTTTGCCGAGTGCCCGTGTTTTGGCTCTCGGCAAAGACGCTGACACCCATCGTATACGAAAATTCCAATAGTGAGAAACGAACGATCTCGTAGCCCGCTATGGCCGCTCCAATCCCATAAAACAGCCACCACACGACCTGAGTCTGGGTCCCTGCCTAGATCTTCACCATCGCATATCGTCCCCGCGTGCGCAGCCGCAACCCATGCCGCAGCGCCTCCACCATACTGGTCACCAGGGAAGCTTTGGAGCAGCGCCTTCGCCGTGCTGGCGGAGCTTTGTGGCACATGAGGAGCTCCAGGGTATGCGGTCCGGAGATGGTAACCATGGCCGCCGCCACTCTGGTGCTGCTGAGGTTGGAGTTCGCCACGCTGCAGTGCGCCGCCATCGCTCCTTCTCTAGCCTGATGCGAGCGCCATCATTGTTGGACTTCAGCCCTCAGGATCGATCACATAAAAGTAGACGAGCACGCATGCTGAAAAACTTTTGTCAAAGGCACGTGTTGTACCTTTTTTTCCTCTTTTTATTTTCTTCTTTTCTCACGATGTTTCGATCTCACATAACCTGGTGTGTATATATACACGGCCTCACGCACCAGCTAACTATCCGACTCGTACAAGACTTCCAATACGAACGCACCAAGAAGCCTATCCGGACTCTTAACATAATCACTATCCTAAACTAGAACACCTAGCCGACGCTGACTACTACTAAACCTATACGTGCAAGGATAGCTAACCCAACACGTCGCCTTCCTATCACAACACGTTAGCTAGCTAGTCCTGCACCTCGTACATGATCAGCATAGTTCAAACAAAACTAACTATTTAATCTGCTAGACAAGATTACTTCTAACAATCTCTCCTTAATCTTGACTTGTCATCTCCTCATACTCGCTCTGTCTTGACTCGTTGAAGATCCGCATCTTGTCGACTCATCGACTCAACCGTCATATCCATATACTGAGTACGACCCGTCTGGAAACATGCAGAACCTCCTTGCTCTACAATGTTGTGCCACCGCTATTGCTTGGCCGCTGCCTTGCACTCGGTCCGCACCATACTCCTTATACTTGCTTACAGTAGATCCACTCTCCACTGCTCGCACATCTCCTCGCTTTACAATGGCGTCGCCTACCATCGTCCACCTTCAGCATCACACCGAATGCACACTGGCCGCAACCAGGACGCTCCACGGGGACATGGACATGACTCACGGAACACCGTGCACATTGCTTCCACTCCAACGAATCCACACAGAGACGAGCACTTGGACACGATGACGACTCACAGACGCAACGACGACTGACCGTGCAAACTTGCACGACACCTTGACTCATCCGACTCCCCCGGACGACGATCTTGATGAGCTCCAGCACCGCACCTCGGCACCACCTCTCCCATCAATGATCTTCTTCCACAACCTTGCCGACGACAACATACCATCTCCCTCCTTGTCGCTCCGACGAACGACGATCGTTTGTTCCTCCTCTTCGCCGCATCATCCAGCGACTTCATGGCCCGCCCCGAGGCGCTAGTAGATCGCCACCCCAGGGCAAGCGCGGCTTCAAATCAACCTTGCTCTGATACCAATTGTTGGACTTCAGCCCTCAGGATCGATTACATAAAAGTAGACGAACACGCACGCTCAAAAACTTTTGCCAAAGGCACGTGTTGTACCTTTCTTTTTTCTCTTTTTATTTTCTTCTTTTCTCACGATGTTTCGATCTCACATAATCTGGTGTGTATATATACACGGCCTCACGCACCAGCTAACTATCCGACTGGTACAAGACTTCCAATACGAACGCACCAAGAAACCTATCCGGACTCTTAACATAATCACTATCCTAAACTAGAACTCCTGGCCGACGCTGACTACTACTAAACCTATACGTGCAAGGATAGCTAACCCAACACGTCGCCTTCCTATCACAACACGTTAGCTAGCTAGTCCTGCACCTCGTACATGATCAGCATAGTTCAAACAAAACTAACTATTTAATCTGCTAGACAAGATTACTTCTAACAACCATGACCAGTGCCAAGGGTCTCGCGCATGCCTGCAGCCAAGTGCTTACGCACGACCGCTCGGCACGGCGGTACGGGTTGCGGGGTTATGGCTTGTACTACCGCTCGCCATCGTCCAGCATCTCGTGTTCTGGCTGCGGCGGGCGTGCTAGCGGAGCCAGTCGCTGCGCACCCGTGCGTGCTGGCTAGCTAGCCAGCCAGCCACCGCTGTGTGTGAGCCGTTGCATGTGCAGTTGTGTGCCAGCCGGTGCACAGCCACTCGCTCAGCCCCCTCCCGCTCGTGGACGCCGCACGCGCCATGGTGGCCATGTCCGCCTCTCGCTCCCTGCGAAGGCAGCTGCCGCATGTAGCCGTCCCGTTTCCCGAGTCCCTCGCCTCGCTGCGCCACCTCCCCTTCATTGGCCTCTCGGGGAACAGGCTCTTCGGCGCACTGCCTGCAGTATGAGGGTCCTAACCAACATAAATCAAAAGAGATGGGTCATTACTGGAGGAAGAAGGATAAGTCAGGGAGCCGTGCAGAAACGTAACACACAACCAGATCTGCTGCACGCACGGGCATGAGTTTCCTTACGAGTGGACCACGGCTTCGGAGAAGGCAGGAAGGATCAGGGAGGTGGCGCTGCAAGATGGGGAAGGTGGGGAGGACCGGAGGTGCAGTAAGCACACGAATTAATGGAGGATTACGGTGAGATCTAGAGAGTGTTGGATAGAGGGGAAGCAACTGAGAAGGGTGGGGAGAAAGGAAACAACTGCGTCGGAGCCAGACATAACGCTGAAGCCCATCTTCATTTTAGTCACCATCAACTCCATGAATGACAACCAATCCATGAATACTTATGTCCTTAATTAAAAATTGTAGATTCTACTACCTTTTATCTTTTCTAATTCTTGCAAAGAAGTTCATGTTGATACATCTAATATATAATTCAGACAAAGAATTGTTGTCAAAATAGCTCATGCATACAGCTGATCTAGGGATATATGCATCGTTTTACGTGGAGTTTCTGCATCTTTAATTTTTTTTTTTTGAGAAAGGAAGACGGCAGAGCATTCCTGTGAGACTTTGTTCACTTGAGCTTAAGTTTTCTCTTCATGTTGCACTGGGAGAAGCTCTTTTTCTGACTTCTGTTCTGTTGTCTCACGATAGGGAACCCGGTCAAAACATGTGCATGTCCTGGGTGACATTGTCAAGTACATGACTCTTCCTTCTATTAGATCATTGCAAAGACAGTGCAGCAGCAGGCCATAGACGAGCAGACCAAAGAGCACCAGAAGAGAAGGCAAGAAAAAAAATTCTGCATAGAGCAACATAAGAAAATAGATATCTAGGGCCCTAACCAAATCGGTGCGACCACCACTCCATACAAGAAAGCTTATCAGATTAATTGGCATGTCTCTAGTTTCTGCATCCTCGGTGTTTGAGTATGGGGCTAATAAGTGTTCCCAATTTCTGTAATATTTGTAGTGTTCTGCATTCGCGCGCCATGCTAATTCGGCCATCTTGAGAGCACTTGGAGAACCAACTGATTTTACAGGTGAACACTTAAAAAAAACAAGATGAACAATTTTAATATACACAATAAAAAATATTAAGTAATCTGACCACTATTAGAAATGAACGAGACCTGTTTAACATTTTTTTTTTGCTAAAAATCTCCAATGTGTATCTGCACATTTGTTCACGCAGATTAAACAATTGTTTCCACAACCAATGAAAATGTTCGTGATATATTTAAAATGAGAATCAATTTAGAAAAAAATACTGAAATTTTAAAAATGTTCTTACCATTCAACATTAAGTGGTCACAATTTTAAAAAGTGTTCCTTACATTAAAAAAACATGTTCATCAAATGTTGAGAACATATAAAAAACACAGATTTATAGATGCATCATGATAATTTAAAATATGTTATCCATATAACAATAAGCTTTCACAATGTTTAAATTAGTCATGACAATTTTAAAAAGTGTTCATGAAATGTAAAGAACATTTCGCATGGTTTTGAAACAAATGTTAAGGACGGATATTGGATAGCACGATGCGGAGAGAGGAACTGAAGGGGAGTGTTCTAGCAAGTCGGGTACCTTCTGATAGATATCCGACGGATCAGGTTGAGTGGTCAGCCCTTACCAATGGCTCCTAACCCATTTCAGCACATGGTTCTTCCTTACATCTTTCTGACACCGGACATTGAGCCATTCAGAAAGCTTATTCTGAGCTTAAATGGAGACATCAAAATACATTTCTAATAAACACATAGCAGTGGCGCATACCGTGTTTGTCACCATTATTTGAACCCCACTTGATTATTCTGAAAAGATTTCTTGACATGATCCTTACCAAATCGTTAAATTAAGGATCAATAACAATACAAGTTGATGGATGATCATCTTCATTTCCAACATCTTTGTTACTATCAGAACCGTTCGCTTCACGAACTCTCTTTTACTTTGACTGTTTTACTTCTCGTCTTATTCACCTTCTCAGCAAACTGGTCTTCACCTTCTTGTGCCTTAGGTATGGTCTTGGTTAGCTTGATGCGAGTAGGAGGTTACACTCTAGATGTTGCTGATAAAAAAAATTGCGTGTTCTTTCTTGCCCAGGAAGCAATAGGTTTTTCTCTAGGAATTGCACTTGCCTTACTTGATCCAGATGCCATCTCCTGCTTTATAACTAGTTTCCTCATCTGCTCATACAACACCCCTTTGGCTTCATCCAACAACACGGTCCATGCTTATTCAACCATCTAAAGAGCAACCAGAGCACCAATTGAGTTTTATATGACACGACGAACACTTTTAGAAAACATGTTGAATATTTTTTTATATACACAATGAGCATTTTTAATATAATTGCACGCATTTTGATTTTTTGAATGAAATCCTTATAGCGTCGACTGATAACAAAACTTTTGAATGATTTTATATGGGTAATAATGGTTTGATTTATAGAATACAACTCTATTTCACAAATAAAATCAAAATAATAAGTATACAATGTTAGCAATTTGGTTTTGTTTAAATTCGATACAAAAAATAAATTCAAAATAAACTTATAAAAACCTAATTAATTAGGTGGATAAATAATTCAACTCTCTTCAAAAACATCACAAATCAAAAAATGGAAGCAAGCAAATTTATTTTAATACAAACTCCGAATAGAGTCCATAAAGAGCTAAAAGCAAGGGAAGAAAATTCACGTTCAACTATATATACTTGCAATCACTGGCGATCCTAATATCTTTCTCCAAGAATTATCCACAAACTGATCATTTCTCCACGAATTTCACATAAATAAGCAAGCAGATTCTATTGAACAGAATACAAACAGTCTGGAGGTCCTTACCAACATAAGGTATCAAAAGAGATGGGTCTCTACTGAAGGAAGAAGGATAAGGCAGAGAGCTGAATCCCTCCTCTTCGTTGTTGTAGGATGTAGATCGGTGGAAGGCGCTGCAACCGAGCCAATGGAGGGCCAGACTGGATGAGGAATTGAAATATTACCTAAAATCATCAGCCGGTTGCAGATATACAATCTTTTTTCAGACACAGAATTCTGCCAACATAGTTAACTAATAACTGCACAGAATTCGAACACTGCCCTAGCATGAAATACACATGGCGCCAAATCGCAGTTACGAGAGCTTATTATAAATAACCATGCCATGATCGCAAGACTGGAATTATATTATAACCACACAAAACTAAAAATATCACCCTGCCTACAATACGATACAGAATACGCCAAACACACGATGTGCACATAGAAGGCCAAATTAAAATACAGGAACCTAACATAAATAGGTACAACCGCAATACGGTATAAACCATCAATATTCAGATTTAATTCTGTACTGAATCTGTTATACCACTATCTTAATATCATACGGTATAAACAATCAATATTCAGATTTAATTCCGTACTGAATCTACAATAATTAAAAGAAAGCATCACATATGGAGCCATTCGACAATGTAAATATAATTGCAGAGATTAAGAAGGATGCTTGCAGTCATACAATATAACTTTGACTACTAATACATAGAGAAATAGAAAATTATTCATGTAAAAAGTTACCATGTTATACATTCAGGGTATTCTTCAATAACATTATTTAGTATGGACAAATATGTGTACTTCAAAAATCTAAAACAAAAAATACATATACATGGACTCTAGGCGCGCAATTGTGTGCTTCCACACGCAGGTTATACCTTAAGCAAGGAATGAAAAATCAGGTTCAAGTATATATACTCGCAATCACTGGAGGTATTAATATTCTGTCCAAGAATTATCCTCAAACTAATCATACTTCAAGAACTTCACATAATTAAGCAAAACATATAATATTGAACAAAACACAAGAAGTCTGGGGGTCCTTACCAACATAAGGTATCAAAAGAGATGTGTATTTACTGGAGGAAGAAGGGTAAGAGATAGGGAGTTGGGTTCCTCCGCTTCGATGTTGTATGATATATCGATGGAAGGCACTGCAACCGAGCCAAAGGAAGGTCAGATTGATTCCTCCGCTTTGAAATGAAGTCATATAATATTCATGGAGGTAATCGACACAATGGAGAATGGAGGCATATCTTATGGTATTGCATCTGCGCGCATACACCCCAGATCTGTTGCAAACATGGATCTTTTCCTAGCTTACCAATGAAAGCACGGGATGGAGAGAGGGGTAGAAAGGGTGAGAAGGTGCACTGCAATTGCAAGGGGGGGGGGGATGGAGGGGTAGCGGCAGTGAAATCATGCGAATTATCACATATCTGATCTGATCACGGGGCGGGGGAGAAGAGAACTGAGCAGCACGTTTCTCTGTCAGTCGTTTCCGCCAGTCAGCTTATGTCGCTTGGGTTCCTCGGCTGCATGCAGGCCCATTGCTCCATGCGGTGCATTGCAGGGCAGCATGGAGGATCTCTTTTCTTGGATGCAGGGGCGCCTCGTCGAGCCTGAGAGGATGGACAAGGGTTCTAGCTACCTGAAGCCAAGACAACGTGATGGAACCGACAACCACCGACCCCTGGAGGGAAGCAGCACCCACAATCGTCGCCGACGCTGGCGCGGAAACGATGAGCTTCTGCTCGGGCCCTCACACATGGCACAAACGGAAGCAAGGTTGCCAATCCAACCCGCGAAGTGAGGGGCTGCTGCCGCCACCGCAAGGCCTCCAGAGACATACTTGGAGCAACCACTAGCTATGTTACGCCGACATTGGTATCACCCGCCATTCCGCCCGTTGTTACCCACATTGCCAAGGGGAGACACCGCCACTATTGCAACGCCGCTTACCACCAAGCATAACGAGTAGCATCACCGCCCAAGGCCACCGCCCCGGCATCCAAGAACAACCTGCCACTGCCGCCAGAGAGCCGGCACCTTGACAGACCACACAAGGGGGAACCGACGTGCCATAACACCAAGACGACCAGGATTGACTGATACAAATGTCGTTCCACGCGCAGAGGACAACCGGCTACGGGCGCAAAATCCCATCTAAATCTAGTCACCGCCGCCAGAAAGCCGACACATCAGAGACCACAAAAGGGTGGAACCGACGTGTCATAACACCAAGACGACCAAATCGACTGATACAAATGTCGTTCCACACGCGGAGGACAACCAGCTACGAGGGCCAGATCCCATCTAGATCTAGCCACCGTGGCCAGAAAGCCGAAACCTTGAGAGACCACACAAGGAGGGAACGTGATGTGTCATAACACCAAGACAACCACAATCGACTCATAAAATTAATTGGTGACAATTTGAAAAGTGTTCCTTACATTTTTGGAAAAAAATATTCACCAAATGTTCATAACATATAAAAAATGTGCATAGATTTATAAAAGCTTCATGACATTTGAAAATACATTCTTACCATTTAATAATATTTTTTCACAATTTAAAAATTATTCATGAAAATTTTAAAAAGTGTTTACGAAATGCAAGAAAAAACATTTCGCACAGTTTTGGAAAAATGTCCATGAAGGATTGGATAAAGAACACACTCAAAAATGCTGGTCGCCTAGAAATAGAACCAGATAGGAAATTACATATAATTGCATGCATATTGATTTTTGAATGAAATCCTTGTATAGTCCAATAATAAGAGAACTTTTGAATGATATTTATATGGGAAAAAGTGGTTTGATTTATAGAATACAACTCTATTTCACAAATAAAATCAAAATAATAAGTACATAATGTTAGTAATTTGGCTTTGTTTAAAGTTGATACAAAACCCTTAAATCGCGAAATTCAAAATAAATTTATAAAATCCTAATTAATTAGGTGGATAAATAATTGAACTCTCTTTAAAAACATCACAAATAAAAAAATGGAAGCAAGCAGATTTATTTTAATACAAACTCCAAATAGATTCCATAAAGAGCTAAAAGCAAGGGAAGGAAAATTACCACAATGAAATATTTAACACTAAGAAACAAAACATTTTTTGTGGCAACCTAGAAAGCGTGGCATGAATATCAAAGTAACAACAGATGGTGGATAAATGTACAGGATGTCCCATGCATGGTAGAATATCATTCACAGAGAAGCTCGCACAAACTTAACTTTGGTTCTCCACTGATAAAAAGTAGAGCTAGTTACTAAATGTCCAAGCTACCCAATTACAACACAGAATGGCTAGCCCCATATGTACTAGTTCAATTACAACAAAATTCATGTTTAAGAGAAATAAAAGTTAGGAAAACATGCAAGTTACAACATGCCAACAAATATTCAGTACAGATGGCAGGTATCAAGAAACATAGAAGGCATCTAATGATCAGCATCAATCAATGTTTTCATCAGCATTGCCTTTCTCCACTGTTTCAGTTTTCCTTTGAAGTTGATCGGAGGTGGCAGCTCGGGGTAGCTCACAACCATCTTTGTCGGCACTAAATAGCTTCTTCCCCTGGTATCTCGTTACCCTCCTCCACTGCCTCTATGATCTCCTCAAGGAGCTCTTTAGAAAGAGCAGCTGGGTCTATCTCATAGCAACCCATGGGCACATCTGGAGCTTCTTCCTCTGTCATCCTATAAAAAGGAACCTGGTGTGAAAACCGAAGCATCTCTACTTTCATAATCCTCTTGATGGCATACCCATCCGGGCAGCGTCGAAAAACCGTTCTGAATACAACAACCTTGATCAATGCGGCGACAGAAATGCCGTGCTCAGCATCATAAATCCAAAAACCGTTCTGAATCCAGAACCTCAACCAGATCATAGACTTGCATCACATTATCAGGAGTATTTCCACTCCAATCAGGTGACCAGTTTCGGTACACGGCCCATATGTCGCCTTTCCATGGATAAAATGTTGATTATCCCACGAGGACCTTTATCCCATGTAATCTAGTGAGAGAATGCGTTCAATGCACTGCAGGTTTCATACATGCCAATCCTGAAATCACCACACATCTTTCTTAAATCAGAAGAAACCCAATCGAAAGACCCAAATTCATTGCTCGTCCTTGCGCCGTGGAGAAAATTTATTCCGAGCTTAAATGGTGATAAGGACAGACGTTTCTTAATGAGCACATAAGAGTGAGGCATGCCATCTTTGTCACCATACGAAGCCCAAACTTGACCACTCTGAAAAGATTCCTCGGTACAATCGTTATCAAAATCATGAAAATGAGGATCAGGAACAATATAGGTGGATGGGTGATCCTCTTCTTTTTCAGCATCTGTGTTTGTACCCGAATCATTCTTGTTAGTTCTATTCTTCCTCAGCTTCTCGGTTAAACCACTCTTTGCTTTTTTAATCAAAAGTTTTCTCATTTCATCCTTACGAAAGGACTTGCTTAGGCTGATGTTGGTAGGAGGTTGCAATTTCCCATTGCACCCACCATTAACATGTTGAAACTCTGTGGCTCCAGTGTTGCTAGAAGCCAGAATACTTTCACCTGCCACACATACTGGACTCCACTGAAAATTTCTAGCACTGCTTCCATCTTGATTCTCAGCTTGTACTGCATGAACATTCTCAGTTTGCGGCATTGGTGCCTCGTTTGCTTGGAACGGCATATGGACGTTATGGTGCACTGCGGATGTTTCTAATCCTACATTCTGCTTCCTTTTCCTTGCCCTGGAAGTAGAATGTTTGAAGATGGTAGTCATAGTTTCAAACTTCCTCTCCGCAGCCTCCTTTGCAACAAGGGCCGCATCTTTTCTGCACTCCATTTCACAGCACCTCAGCAAGTACAAACAGACACACCGGACGATGGATTAGGAAAAAGATATTTCACCTCGGAGGACTCCGATGTTATCCACCAATCAGCGCTGAGCACGTCACCATACAATAACCTTCAAAAGCCATAACCAAAAGGAAATAAATGTTACCTAAAATCATCAAAATAATGTAGTTATAGAAACTGTTTTTTTAGAAAGAAAACCCTGCACAGAATTAAAAACTGTCCTAGCACGCAATGCGCTAGGCGCCAATCAAAGTTATAGCAGCTTATCATAAATAATCATGCGCCCCCATCATGACCAGAATTGTAACCATGGATAACTCAAAATATTGCTTTACTTCAAACATGCAGACCACGCCAAAATATGAGTGATAAAAGGCCAATTAAAGATACTGGAACTTAACATACGTACATACAACCCTAGAATTACTGAATTTATTTCGACACAGTAAACGGCTGTTGGAACTCGCCCACAAGATCGATCACATCAAAGTAGACGAACACACGCACACAGAAACTTTTGCCAAAGGCACGTGGCGTGCCTTTCTTTTTCCTCTTTTTATTTTCTCCTTTTCTCACGTGATACAAAAGACTCACGGCCAAGTGCATATAATCCTAGTCGGACTCAACCTAGACTAGTACTCACGACATGACATGAAGTCCTACATGGACACCTACTCAACTCCTATCACCCGTCTACAACCAAGACACCAAGCCGGACTAACTAGTCTACTACTAGACAAGATTACTGCTAACAATCTTCCCTTAATCTTGACACTCCGTCTTCCGTGCTTTTCTGATCTTGACTTGTTGATGATCCGCTCCTTGTCGACTCATCCGCTCGCAGCACGACAAGTCAAATTGCCGGCTAGATTGTTGTCAACATTCTCCCCTCCAATTCTGACTTGCCGAATTTACGGACCACCTCAAATATGCCTTGGACTACTCAGCCTCGCCAGTAACTTGTGGAAAACCCCACCCGGTAAACTTCACCATCCACCCTAGCAAGATACATGCCGACTCCTTGTGAATCACAGCACCCTGTGCACTACACCATGCACTCCAGCCTCATGTAGAGAGACATGGCCTCATTGAAGAGACTCACCTTCAATGGTTTACCGCCCCCAAATACTTGAACTTGATCCTCTCGTCGAGACACATAGACGACCTGAGCACGATTCATCTTCAACGCCTCCTCACAGAGACGAGCACTTGGACATGACGACGCTGACACAACGATGATGACCAACCGACCGAGACGTGTTGACTCGCACGACTCCTTGACTCATGAAACTCACGCGGACGATGATCTTGACGACTTTCCGACACCGCACCACGGCACCATTGCTCCTGTCAACGATCGTCTTCCACCGCCTTCCCGACGACGGCATGTCGTCTCCCTCCATGTCGCTCCGCCGAACGACGATCGCATGATCCTCCTCGTCGCTGCACCACCCAACGACAACATCGCCCGCCCCGAGGCGCTAGTCGGGTTGCCACCCCGGGGCAAGCGCAGCTTCAAATCGACCTAGCTCTGATACCACTTGTTGGAACTCGCCCACAGGATTGATCATATCAATGTAGACGAACACACGCACACAAAAACTTTTGCCAAAGGCACGTCGTGCCTTTCTTTTTCCTCTTTTTATTTTCTCCTTTTCTCACGTGATACAAAAGACTCACGGCCATGTGCATATAATTCTAGTCGGACCCAACCTAGACTAGTACTCACGACATGACATGAAGTCCTAAATGGACACCTAGTCAACTCCTATCACGCGTCTACAACCAAGACACCAAGCCGGACTAACTAGTCTACTACTAGACAAGATTACTGCTAACAATCTCCCCTTAATCTTGACACTCCGTCTTCCGTGCTTCTCTGATCTTGACTTGTTGATGATCCGCTCCTCATCGAATCATCTGCTTGCATCACGACAAGTCAAATTGCCGGCTAGATTGTTGCCAACAACGGCCACTACCTTAGGAAGCAATAGGTGGCGCGCGGAAATATGAAACATACAATAACATTTGCAGATACATAAATTTGTTATAAATAACCATCCCGACGTCACTGGAATTATTAACTGCTGAAACATGGCCATAGCGTGGGATGGATAGGGTTCGAAAATGGGAAGAATAACTGACAAGTTGGACGAACAAATCAGTGAGGTTGGTGAACAAACAAGCCCTCTCAGTCGTACCCCATTCCACATGATTTTGACCATCTCTATCATAGCAATTTGCGTATTCTAAAATTTTCCTTACTCATGCATTGGCTGGTTAGGTGTTTAATTCAGACAAATTAAGGTGCTTATTAGAAGATCACGTGTATACATATCACCCTTATGCAACTGAGGTACATTGATTTAAAGCTTTTTTCAACATTTTGAATATTGACGAAATTGTTTTACTTCTTCAGTTTGATAAACAATTGTCAGAATTGATTTCCTCCTGGAAGTGATGGAGGACAAGATGATGTTAGCAACCCAGATGGAGAGCTTTGCAAGGTGTAGGAGCTAAGAAAGGTGAAGACTGACAAGGTGTATGTGCCACTGCTACTGTTTGGTGTATTCTGTAGCTTGTGTAGTTGTGAACTACTGAAGCCTAAACTTGATTATTCTGAAAAGATATCTTGAAATGATCCTTATAAAAATCACTAAATGAAGGATGAACAACAATATAACTTTATGGGTGGTCCTCTTCATTATGAAATGTTTGTTACTACAAGAGCCATTCTCTTCATGAACGCTCTTTACTTCAACTGTTTTACTTCTCATCCTCTTCGGCTTCTCAGTCAAACCGCTCTTTGCCTTTTCAATCAAGTTTTTCAGCATTTGAGCCTTAGAAATGGTCTTGGTTAGGCTGATGCATGTAGGAGGTTACACAGTAGATGTCCCCGATTAGACATTTTGCTTATTTTTCCTTGCCCTAGAAGCAGCAGGTTGGGCACCAGGAGTTGCACTTGCCTTGCTTGATCCAGATGTCATCTCCTTATTTATAACTAATTTCCTCAACTGGTCATACAACAACCTACTGATGTTATCCTAGAAGACGGTCCATGCTTTTTAGACCATTTAGAAATCACTTGGAGCACTAACTGATTATTATATTACACGATCACTTTTAGAAGTTTAACAAAAACTATTTAGATTCTTTTACTTAAAATGTCCAACGTATATCTACACATTTGTTCATGCAGTTTAAACAAGTTTTTCCACATCTAATGAAAATGTTCATGATATATTAAAGAATGTGAATTCATTTTATAAAAAGTTCACCCCTTCTTAAAAAATGTTCTTACAATTCAACAATAAATGGTGGTAATTTGAAAAAGTGTTCCTTACATTTTTGAAAAAGTATTCACCAAATGTTCATAACATATAAAAAATTTCATAGATTTATAAAAGCTTCATGACATTTGAAAATACATTCTTACCATTTAATAATATTTTTTCATAATTTAAAAATATTCATGAATTTTTTGAAAGTGTTTATGAAATGTATCGAATAGTTTTGAAAAAAATGTTCATGAAGGATTGGACAGCATGATATTATGTACGGCATGAACTAGCAAAACTTGCAATTAGTGTAGTGCATGAACTAGTGATTTTCCTCATGGGTTATTTGAGCACACACCTCGTGATACAAATAGTACTAGTATGACTGCATGAACTTGCTAGTCCTAGTACTAGTACCTATAGCTAGTTTTGTTTGGATAGACAAGGCACCTACTTCTTTGATCCCTATGATTGTAAAGGATTTGACCCTTATCACTGATCAATAAAGAGGGGTTTGAAGTGTAAAAACAAAATCACAGGAATACTCTACGCACTTAATTTCTTAAAAAAGGAATAAAAACAAAAACTTAGCATACAAACATATTTCACCATAACTGGTGCAAGCACGGGATCTTCCTTACTTGTGGAGCATCGCTTCGAGGGAGAGAGGGGCCAGGGTAGGAGGATCGGAGAAGGAAGGGGAGGGTGCGCCGCAAGCACGCGAATTAATGGAGGATTACGAGATCCGATCAAAAGGGTACGGGGCGGGGGAGGAATGAAAGGGGGGAGGGAAGAGAGCATGCGTTCTAGCAGCAACATGGTATTTCCTTGTGATCTCCGATCGACTGATCGACTTAGAGTAGCCGGCCGTTACCAATTCCGTCAGCAGATCAGGTATCGCACGTGTTCCTTCCTCGGCTGCATGCAGGTTTGACCTCCCTCCTCCGCGATCTGCAGGCAGGCAGGCCCGCTGCTGGTCCTCTCCTCTCCTGCGAGGTAGTAATGTGCTGGTCTCCGTCCGCGTAAATCTCATTTTGTCATTCTCTTACTGTTTGAGAGTTTCGATTTTGGTTGAAGCTTGCTTAGACCATGGGGGTGCAATAATAGATTTGAAATTAGCCCACAAAAATAAAAATAAATAATAGATTCGAAATTAGTTTAGACAGTATGGAGGTAATGGACACAATGAAGAATGGCGGCAGAAGGATCCATCGGTTTGCTTCCCGTACCAGTCGAGCGTGGCTTGATGGAGTGGCAGAGCAAAAAGGGCCAGGAAGGTAGTGGTGCAAGCGGGGGAAGGATGCAGAGGGTCGGCGGCCAAAATACGACCATCCCTTGCACTAAGAATGCAGACTTTCAAACAGTGCTCTATCAAAATATGGGGGCATGCCAAAATATGAGGTATATATATAAGAGCAATTCAGGTTATGATAAACATCCTAACCATGACTGGAATTACATAACCATATAACTCAAAACTTCATATAAAACGCAATGGACGGCTCACATTGGAAATATGATGGATATAAGACTAATTGAATATAGATAATACCCTAGCCTGAAGTGCATGATTTCTCTCATAAAACAGGGTAGCTATTTTGCTCCGGGGAACCTAATTATTTCATAAGCAAGGGATGAAAAGTTAGGCATAATAGAAGTATAGCACAAATACACTACTGATGTGTTGTTTGATATCCATTCAAAGGATACAATAAATAGATAAACGAGGCAAAATAGTGAACATGGAAATTAATCCTCATGTGTGTTGTACGTGGAAAAAAGGGGAGATGGAATTGGTTTCCCGTTAGAATTCTAACAAAAGAGAAGACAAACCGCAAAACGTTGATACCCTATACAGGCCAAACCACCACTTAGCAGGACCTATCGGTTCGCAGTTCACTCTAACAACGAAAACATTGGAGAAATAAATAGGTTCAGTATTAAAAAATATGTGAGTATGGTTCGGATGTCCTGAATCCGTGTGATGGTGTCATGATGAGCATAAATTAACGGCAAGTTAAACTTCATATTTACTCTGTGGGTTCTCCATCAAAACTGAAATAAAGTATAATGGCATCCTCAATCGATTTATTATAGAATTTACCTACTGTAACTTAATTCACAATTTCATAAAAGTGTATTCTTGTAAAATAATGGTCAGCACTGCATAGTTAAGATCAACACTACTGTGCACTTGAGATCGTGTTAATAATTAATGAATAACGGGGCAGATAGAAAATAATAAGCGACATCAAAGTTAGATAAGCATTTTGATGATTTTTAGAGTGTGTCGTCAACAAAACAGGGGGAGAGAAAACAAATCCATAGTGTATTAAATTGAAAATTCCATTAGACGTTTACGTTCAAATGTAAATTCGCATGGGCAGGTCCCAGAGGATGTTCTAAAGTTGGCGCTTTAGGCTGTAAAAACAGATTTCTGATAAAGCACTCCCTTAACAATAGATATAACATGTACATATGGAATATGCTGATAAAAGCACACTCAAATATGCAGGTCGCCTAGAAATAGAACCTGATAGGAAATTAAGCATAATTACACACATATTCATTTTTTGAATGAAAACCTTATAGAATCCACTGATAATAAAACTTTGGTATGGTTTTTATATGGGAAATAGTGGTTTGATTTATAGAATACAACTCTATTGTACAAACAAAATCAAAATAATAAGTATACAATGTTAGCAATTTGGTTTTGTTTAAAGTCGATATAAAACCCTTAAATCAATTAATTAAAAATAAAATTATAAAACATCAAATTAATTAGGAGGCCAAATAATTCTACTCTCTTTAAAAACATCAAGAATCAAAACAAAATGGAAGCTAGAAAATTAATATTAATACAAACTCCAAGTAGAGTCCATAAAGACCTTAATGTGAAAATATATTTATAGGCCAAATAGCAATCCGATTGAATCCCAAACCAAATTCCAAAGTGGCGCGAAAAAATTAAAACCGAATTTCAGATAAATAAGCAAGCAAATACAATTGAATAAAATACAAGCAGTCTTGGGGTCCTTACCAACATAAGGTATCAAAAGAGATAGGTCTTTACTAGAGGAAGAAGGATAGGCATAGAATTGAATCCCTCCGCTTCGTTGTTGTAGGATATAGATCGATGCAAGGCGCTGCAATCGAGCCAATTGAGGGTCAGACTGGATGTGGACATTTTTTTAGCTAAAATCATCAATCGGTTGCAGTATAAGATTTTTTTACAAATAGAATTCTGCAAACTTAATTAACTAATAACTGCAGAGAGTTCAAATACAGCCCTAGCATGCTATGCACACAGCGCCAAATCGCAGTTACAAGAGCTTATTATAAATAACCATGCCAAGTTAGCAAGACTGGGATTATATTATAACCACGCAAAACTATAATTATCGCCCTGCGCACTATAGGACACAGAACACGCTAAAACATGAGGGGCACATAGAAGGCCAGTTTAAAATATCGGAACATAACATAAATAGATACAACCGTAAAATCACTGGATCTATATTTACACAGGACACTATCCTAATATATTATGCTCTCATATTCTCCACATAAACCATCAATATTCATATTTAATTCTGTACTGAATCTACAACAATTCAAAGAAAGCATCATATGAAGGTGTTCTTTCTTTGGTGTTTAATATCTCTATATTGGCAAAGCAATATAAATGCAGAGATTAAGAAGGATGCTTGAACTAATACTATAAAACTTTGATAATTAATACATAGATAAATATAGAGTTGATCATGTAGAAATTTACCATTTTATACGTTCACTGTATTTTCTATAATATTACTTGGTATGGAAAAATATGTGTACATCAAAATCCCAAAACAAAAAATATGTCTTAATCAAGGGAAGAAAATTCAGGTTCAACTATATATACTTGCAATCATCGGCGCTCCTAATATATTTCGCCAAGAATTATCCACAAACTAATCATTTCTCCAAGAATTTCACATAAATTATCAAGCATATATTGTTGAACAAAATACAAGCAGTGTGGGGTTCTTACCAACGTAAGGTATCAAAAGAGATGTGTCTTTACTGGAGGAAGAAGGATAAGAGACATAGAGGTGGGTTCCTCCGCTTCGATGTTGTAAGATAGATCGATGGAAGACGCTGCTACTGAGCCATTGGAGGGTCAGATTGGATGAGGAAATAAGATGTTACCTAAAATCATCAACCAGTTGGAGATAAACTTTTCTTTACAAGCAGAATTCTGCCAGCATAGTTAAATAATAACTACACAGAGTTCAAACACTTCCCTAGCACACAATGCATATGGCGCTAAATTGCAGTTACATGAGTTTATTATAAAGAAAACAAAATTTGTTGCACGAACCTCAAAGTAACAATGGCTGGTGGATACATGCATGGGATATCCTGAGCATGGTAGAACATCATTTCTCATATATACCTAACTAATTTAGTAGAAAGGCTTAGGCATCCATTTGTACAACACAAACAAATGGAGAGGAAATTGGCACCAGAATTCCGAACAATCAAGCATGCACATCCCTTGGCATCTAGATGGAATGGACAAACACAACAATGCTACTATTTGATTTACAATCTCTAGAAATTTGTCTCCGACTCTCCGTAAAAACTCACGAAGAAAACTCATCAAGCACCGACCTTAAATAAGAAACAATTAGCATACAAAGCATTCGTGGGGAAGCTCCCACATAGACTTAACATTGGCTCTCCACCCATCAAAAGCATAGTTATGAATTATGAAAGAATTCCTTTCAAACCTATCCAGTTACAACATAAGCAATGCCTCTTGGATGGCCAGCCCGAAACTAATATTCTAATTACCACAAATTCATGTTCTCAATGGAAATAGAAGATAGAAAGACATACAAGGTATAAAATGCTAGAAATATTCACTACAAATGGCAGGTCAAGAACGACATATCATGGTCATCATCAATCAATGTCTTCATCGGCATTCAGACTAATTTGCCATTGCCTTTGTCTACTATTTCACCTCTGTTGTAGAGGAAATGGTGAACCCTACCATCAAGTTTTCACATTGTTGTCTACCTCAAGAGCTTCAAGCGTTATTTATATGTTTTTAACCAACTGATTTTCATATTACACGGTGATATTTTTTTAAAATGAAGGACATATTTGATACACACAATGGACATTTTTGAATACAATGTTACCACTTTTAGAAATGTAGCAAAAACAATTTTGATTTTCTTTACCAAAATGTAACAAAAACAATTAGCATTACTATACATTTGTTCATGCACTTTAAACCAGTCTTTCCACAGCCAACAAAAATGTTCATGATATATTGAAGAATGTGAATCATTTAGAAAAAACATTCGTGACATTTAAAGAAAATATATTTTCCATTCAACATTAAATGGTCGGAATTTTAGGAAGTGTTCCAGCCATTTTTTGTAAAAATGTCCATCAAATGTTTATAACATATAAAAAATGCTCATAGATTATAAAAGCTTCATCAAATTTTAAAAGAAGTTCTTGCCATTTAACAACAAATTTTCACTAATTAAAAATTATTCATGTCAATTTTTTAAAAGTATTCATGAAATATAAACAACATTTCACACAGTTTGAATAAAACTGTTTAAATGGATTGGATAGCGCGATGTAGGAGGAGGAACTGAAGCAGAGCATTCTAGCTTGCGAGGTCCCTTCTGATAAATATCCGATGGATCGTTTTGAATAGCCGACTGTTACCAATGGTTGCTGATCCATGTTAGCACATGCTCCTCCCTCGCGTCTTTCTTAAACGATATGGAACCCAATTATAAAATGAAAATTCATTGCTCTACCTTGAGCTATTGAGAAATCTTATTATAAATTTAAGTGGAGACATGGACATACATTTATTAATAAACACATAATAATGACACTTATCGTATTTGTCACAATCTGAATCCTAAACTTGATTATCCCGAAAAGATATCTAGAATGATCCTTATAAAAATCATTAAATGAATGATGAACAACAATATAACTTTATGGGTGGTCCTTTTAATTTTGAAATTTTTGTTACTACCAGAGACATTTTCTTCATGAACACTCTTTACTTTGACTGTTTTACTTCTCATCTTGTTCGGCTTCTGCCTTTTCAATCAAGTTTTTCAGCATTTGAGCCTTAGAAATGGTCTTGGTTAGGATGATGCACGTAGGAGGTTAGATAGTAGATGTTCCTGATTAGACATTTTGCTTATTTTTCCTTGCCCTGGAAGCAGCAAGTTTTGCACCAGGAGTTTCACTTTCCTTCCTCGATCCTGATATCATCTCCTTACTTATAACTAATTTCCTCAACTGGTCATTCAACAACCTATTAATATTATCCTAGAAGACGGTCCATGCTTTTTCGACCATGTAGAAATCACTTGGAGCACTAACTGGTTATTATATTACAGAAAACTTTTAGAAAACATGATGAACATTTTTTCATATGAACAATGAACATTTCAAAATGTAACACCATCACTTTTAGAGTTTTAACAAAAACTATTTAGATTTTCTTACTTAAAATGTCCAACGTATATCTACACATTTGTTCACACGGTTTAAACAAGTTTACCCACATCTAATGAAAATGTTCATGATATATTAAAGAATATAAATTCATTTAAAGAAAGTTCATGCCTTCTTAAAAAATGTTCTTACCATTCAACAATAAATGGTGATAATTTGAAAAAGTGTTCCTTATATATTCGAAAAACTATTCTTCAAATGTTCATAACATTAAAAAATTGTTCATAGATTTATAAAAGCTTCATGACATTTGAAAATGCATTCTTACCATTTAATAATAATTTTTCACAATTTAAAAATTATTTATGAAATTTCTAATAGTGTTTATGAAATGTAAAAACTATTTCGCATAGTTTTAAAAAAATGTTCATGAAGGATTGGATAGCATGATATTATGTAGGGCATGAATTAGCAAAACTTTCTATTAGTGTAGTGCATGAAGTAGTGATTTTTCTCATGGGTTATTTGAGCACACACCTCGTGATACAAATAGTATTGGTATGAGTGTATGAACTTGCTAGTCCTAGTACTAGTACCCCTAGCTAGTTGGGTTTGGATGGATGAGGACCTATTTCTTTGATCCCTATGATTGTAAAGGATTTAACCCTTATCACTGATCAATAAAGAGGGGTTTGAAGTGTATAAACAAATTCACAGGAATACTCTACGCACTTCCTTTCTAAAAAAAGGGATAAAAACAGAAACTTAGCGTCCAAACATATTTCCCCATACCTGGTGCAAGTATGGGATCTTCCTTACTAGTGGAGCACGACTTCGAGGGAGGGAGGGGGCAGGGTAGGAGGATTGGAGAGGTGGCACTGCAAGTGGGAGAAGGAGGGGGAGAGCGTGCTGCAAGCACGTGAATTAATGGAGAATTACGAGATCTGATCCAAATAGCACGGTGGGGGGGGACTGAAGGGGGGAAGAGAGCAGGCGTTCCAGCAGTAGCAGGGTATTTCCTTGTGATCTCCGATGGACCGATCGGCTTAGAGTAGCCGGTCGTTTCCATTTCTGTTAGCAGATCAGGTGTCGCATGTGTTCCTTCCTCGGCTGCATGCTGGTTTGACCTCCGTCCTCCGTGATCTGCAGGCAGGCAAGCCCACTACTGGTCCTCTCCTCTCCTGCGAGGTACTACGTGCTGGTCTCCGTCTGTGGAAATCTCTTTATGTCCTTCGCTTATAGTTTGAGAGTTGTGATTTTGGTTGAAGCTTGCTTAGACCATGGGGGTGCACCAATAGATTTGAAATCATTCCGGAAAAATAAAAATAAATAATAGATTCGAAATTAGTTCAGACAATATGGAGGTAATGGACACAATGAAGAATGGAGGTAGATCGATCCATCGGTTTGGTTCCCGTAGCGGTCGAGCGTGGCTTGATAGAGCGGTCGGGCAAGAAGGGCCAGGGAGGTAGTGGTGCAATCCTCGGGAGGATGCGGCAGGTCGGTGGTAAAAATACAACCATCCCTTGCACTGAGAATGCAGACTTTCGAACACTACTCTAGCAAAATATGGGGGCGTGCCAAAATATGAGGGATATAAGAGCAATTCAGGTTATGATAAACATCCTAAGCATGAACCGAATTACACAACCATAGAACTCAAAACTTCATATAAAACGCAATGGACGGCTCACATTGGAAATATGATGGATATAAGACTAATTGAATATAGATAAAGTTAGTATACAAGCATCCCTTGCATGGCATGGCATATAAGTACAAAGAGTACTACCCTAGCCTGAAGTGCATGAATTCACTCATAAAATAGGTTTGTTTTTTTGCTCCGGGGAACCTAATTATTTCATAAGAGAGAGATGAAAAGTTGGGCATAATCGAAGTATAGCACAAATGCACTACTAATGTGTTGTTTGATATCCATTCTAAGGATACAATAAATAGATAAACAAGGGAAAATAGTGAGCATGGAAATTAATCCTCATGTGTATTGTACGTGGAAAAAAGGGGAGATGGTATTGGTTTCCGATTAGAATTCTAACAAAAGAGAAGATAGACGGCAAAACGTAGATACCCTATACAGGCCAATCCACCAGTTCGTAGGACCTATCAGTTCACAATTCACTCTTACAACCAAAACATTGGAGAAATAAACAGGTTCAGTATTAAAATAATCTGTGAGTATGGTTCGGATGTCCTAAATCAGTGCGATGGTGTCATGAATAACATAAATAAACGACAAGTTCAACTTCATATTTACTCTGTGGGTTCTCCATCAAAACTGAAATAAAGTAGAATGGCATCCTCAATTTATTTATTACAGAATTTACGTACTGTACCTTAATTCACAATTTCATAAAAGTTTATTGTTGTAAAATAATGGTCAACACTGTGTAGTTAAGATCAACACTACTGTGCACTTGAGATCATGTTAATAATTAATGAATGACGCGGCAAACGAAAATCAATCAGTGACATCGAAGTTAAATAAGTGTTTTGATGATTTTTGGAGTGTGTCGTCAACAAAACTGGGAGAGAGAAAAAAATCCATAGTGTATGAAACTGAAAATTCCATTAGATGTTTTGGTTCAAATGTAAATTAGCATGGGAAGGTCCCATAGGATGTTCTAAAGTTGGCGTTTTAGGCAATAAAAAACTGATTTATGATAAATCACTCCCTTAACAAATAGATATAACATGTACATATGCAATATGCTGATATAGAGCACACTCAAATATGCAGGTCGCCTAGAAATAGAACCCGATAGGAAATTAAGTATAATTACATACATATTCATTTTTTGAATGAAAACATTATAGAGTCCATTGATAATAAAACTTTGGTATGATTTTTATATGGGAAACAGTGCTTTGATTTATATAATACAACTCTATTACACGACGAACACTTTAAGAAAACATGATGATTATTTTTTATATACACAACGAACATTTTTAATATAATATGAAATATTTAGAAATGTAAGACACCCTATTTAGAAATTTTTACAAAAAATGTCCAATGTGTATCTACACATTGTTCACTTAGTTTAAATAAGTGTTTCCACATCTAATGAGAATGTTCATGATTTAATTTTTTTTATTAAACTGCAAAAAAGTCTCAAGATTAAAACATGATCATACCATTCAATAAGAAATGATCACAATTTTCAAAAGTGTTCCTTATATTTTTGAAACAAGGTTAATCAAATGTTGAAAACATGTAAAAATGTTCATAGATTATAAAAGCTTAATGACAATTTCAAAGGTGTTCTTACCATTTACCGATAAATTTTTCACAATTTAACTATTATTCATGAAAAATTTAAAAAGTGTTAATGAAATGTAAAAAACATTGCATACGATTTTTTAAAAATTGTTCATGAAGGATTGGATAGCATCATGCGGCTGGTGGGGGTGACTGAAGGGGAGCATTCCAGTAAGCCAGGTTCCTTCTGATAGAACTACGATAGATCAGATTGAAAAGTCGGCCGTTACTGAGCCATGTCACCACATGTTTCTTTGTTATGTCTTATTTAAACCAGATGAAACTCAATCGGACAACCCAACTTCATTACTCAACCTTAGGCCATTCAGAAATCTTATTCTGTGGTTAAATGGAGGCATGGAAATACATTCCTTTATAAACACATAACAACGATGCAGTATCTGCACATATCTTCATGGAGTTTAAACAAGTGTTTCCACATCTAATGAAAATATTGATGACATATTAAAAATGTGAATTCATCTAGAAAAACTATTATTGACTTAAAAGAAATGTTCTGGCCATTAAAAAATAAATGGCAACGATTTTAAAAGTTCATCAAATGTTGATAACAAATAAAAAATGTTTGTGGATTTATACAAGCTTCATTACATTTTAAAAGACATACTTACCATTTATCAATAAATTTTCACAATTTTAAAATTATTCAGGACAATTTATAGAAGTTTTATTGAAATGTAAAAAAATTCCCCTAGTTTTTAAAAAATGTTCATGAAAGATGGGATGGCATGATACGATGGGCGAAACTGATGGGGAGCCAGGTTTCTTCTGATAGATCCCCGATGGATCTGCTTGAGTAGCGGACCTTTATAATGGCTGCTAGCCCATGTCAGCACTTGTTCCTTCCTAACATATTTCTTTGACCAGATGAAACCCTATCGAAAAACCCACTTTCATTGCTTGACCTAGATCCATTCAAAAATATTAATCTGAGCTTAAATTGAGACGCGAAAATACATTTCTTAGTAAACACATAATAGTGATGCATACCGTGTTTGTCGCCATTTGAAGCCTAAACTCGACTACTCTAGAAAGGATTATCGACATGATATTTATCAAAATCATTAAATTAAGGTCAATAAAAATATAAGTTGATGGGTGATCATCTTCATTTTCAACATCTTTGTTACTACTAGAACCATTCACATCATGAACGCTCTTTACTTTGACTTATTTACTTATCTTCTTCTTTAGCTTCGCATTCAAACTGCTCTTAGCCTTCTAAGTCAAAAAAATCAGCATTTGAGCTTGAGGAATTGTCTTTCTTAGGTTGACGCGAGTAGGATGTAGCACCGCATGTGTTGTTAATTAGCCATTATGCTTGTTTTTCCTTGCCCTAGAAGCAGCACGTTAGGCACCAGCATTTGCACTTGCCTTGCTTGATCAAGATGTCATCTTTTGCTTTGTAACAAATTTCCTCATTGGGTCATACAACACCCAAATGCTTTTATCCAACAACATTGTCCATGCTTATTTGATGATGTGGAAAGCACATGGGGCACCAACAGATTTTTATATTACATGATGAACACTTTCTAAAAGCATGATGATCATTTTCATATGCACAATGAACATTTTTTATTATAATATGACCACTTTTAATAATGTAACAAAAACTACTTAGACTTTTTAGTAAAAATGTCCAATGTGCATCTGCACATTTGTTCATGCAGTTTGAACACGTGTTTCCACAACTAATGAAACCCTTCATGATGTATTAAAATAAGTATTCATTTATAAAAAAATCATGACATTTAAAAAAATTTCTTACTAGTGAATAATAAATGGTCATGATTATAAAAGATGTTACTTGCATTTTTTACAAAATGTTCCATTATCTACACGCCCACTGGTCCTGCCTGACAGGTGATATCTGTTGTAAAATGCTAAACATGTTAGACATTTGCCATACGTCATGTCCAACAATTATTTTCTACAATGCCTACACATCATGCTGGCGTGGAGAGGCTGGACGATGGCGCCGTGCATTCCTTGGATCTGCCCCACTTAGATGCATCTCTTGTAATAAAGACAACCATCCTCCAATTGGAGCACCAAGAAGTTGTGGGAGATGATGATTGCTTGTGTGATCATGCACAATATGAATGTAGATGATGAGCTCCCCGAATGTATCTATGACCAAGGGATTCATTTTCAAGGTGACAATGTTTTGCCTAAGCATGGAGGAGCGGCAATATTTGCACAGTTCACCCAATTTCATCATCAAATGCGTGATCGGGAAACTCACATTCAACTGCAAATGATTTTGTTGAGCATATGTGGGCTCATGTTGGCAACCAATAGATATATCTTGTTTAAAATTTATTTTAGATAGTTAACTTTTTATTTGGCTAGTAAACTATGATATATTTATTTTTCTTGTGAACTATGATATTTTTTTGTGAAACTATATAAAATGTTTGTATTTTGTTTGAATTATGTTTGAAAAATCACAGCAGACGGGCCGCCAGGGCGAAAATGCGTCGGCAGTGACAATTGCGGAGTCATGGTGAAGAAGGAGGGACCCTGCTTCTTCTTGAACAAATCTCTTCGAGTTGGTTTCCCCCCTTATTTTTCTCTGCATCTGGCTTCGAACCTCGCTTCTTGTTCGAGTATTTTGCATCTGGTTTCACCGAATTTCCTAAAGGTATGAAACCGGGGTTCCAAAACAAATCTTGCTTCTTCTTCTTGTTCGAGGGTTTGCCCGACCATCAAGACAAGTGCGCGCCTCTTTCAAGTCTGTACAAAAAGTCTGAACATTCGGACAGATTGAAAATGCTAAATGCCAGGCTTGTGTCAGTGAAGCTGATTCTCTACTGCCTATCCTAGTCACTGAACTCATCATTTGCATTTGCTGCAATTATTTAGAGTTTAAACTCAGCAGAGACTAATGTTTGTACTAGTAATGTTTGTAGGGCAGCACATTGCTAACAATATATTTGTGGAAACAAACAATAGCTGAACGAAAACAAGGAAAACAGATATCTAATCTTGCTTCTCTATATCACATATCCAGAGTTCTCTACTTACTGCAATTTGCCATTGAAATTGAAACTGAAGTTAGGGTACAACTGACCTCAAGTTTATTCTTTGCTGCTCTGTGTCACTCAAACCCATTACCAATGAAACTCTATGCCTGTACTATACAATATTACACATATTCTTGGCTATCTATTTCATACTCTACTTCTTGTGCGGTTGCAGATATTGACTGAAAGTGCTAAATGTCAGGCTTTTAGTGTCACTGAACTCATCATCCACACTTGCTGCAGTTATTCAGAGTTGAATGCAGTATGCTTCTAGTATGCACTAATAGTTGGAAACAAAAAATACCTGAAAAAGAAAACAGATATATCTCATCTTGCCAATAATTGGATAGATATTCAGAGTTCCCTAAAATGCTTAATGGTAGGGTACAACTGAACTCAAGTTTACTAATGAAGACCGAAGCTTAATGCTGTTGGACTATTGAACTATTTAAACATGTATTTTTGCTAGTCGGTAGGCGAGGTGGGACTAAATCTTTGCCGAGAGCCACTCTCGACAAAAAGAGTTGCAACTCTGACCATGCCTACTTGCCGCCGAATGTGCCACGTGGCAAAACTTTGCCGTGTGTGACCAGATGGCCCTCGGTAAATAGTGCCTTTGCCGAGTATGAAATTTTGGAGTGTGACGTCAACAAAACTAGGGGAGAGAAAAAAATCCAGAGTTTATGAAATTGAAAATTCCATTAGACGTTTTGGTTCAAATGTAAATTTGCATGGGAAGGTCCCATAGGATGTTCTAAAGTTGGCGCTTTAGGATGTAAAAAACTGATTTGTGAGAAAGCACTCCCTTAACAAATAGATATAACATGTACATATGCAATATGCTGATATAGAGCACACTCAAATATGCAGGTCGCCTAGAAATAGAACCCGATAGGAAATTAAGTATAATTACATACATATTCATTTGTTGAATGAAAACCTTATAGAGTCCATTGATAATAAAACATTGGTATGATTTTTATATGGGAAACAGTGCTTTGATTTATATAATACAACTCTATTACACGACGAACACTTTTAGAAAACATGATGAATATTTTTTATATACACAACGAACATTTTTAATGTAATATGACAAATTTTAGAAATGTAAGACACCCTATTTAGACATTTTTACAAAAAATGTCCAATGTGTATCTACACATTTGTTCACTTAGTTTAAATAAGTGTTTCCACATCTACTGAGAATGTTCGTGATTTAATTTTTTATTAAACTACAAAACAATCTCAAGATTAAAACATGATCATACCATTCAATAAGAAATGATCACAATTTTCAAACGTGTTCCTTATATTTTTGAAAGAAGGTTAATCAAATGTTGAAAACATGTAAAAATGTTCATAGATTATAAAAGCTTGATGACATTTTCAAAGGTGTTCTTACCACTTACCGATAAATTTTTCACAATTTAAATTTTATTCATGAAAAATTTAAAAAGTGTTAATGAAATGTAAAAAACATTTCATACTATTTTATAAAAATTGTTCATGAAGGATTGGATAGCATGATGCGGCTGGTGGGGGGTGACTGAAGGGGAGCATTCCAGTAAGCCAGGTTCCTTCTGATAGAACTACGATAGATCAGATTGAAAAGTCAGCCGTTACTGAGCCATGTCACCACGTGTTTCTTTGTTATGTCTTACTTAAACTAGATGAAACTCAATCGGACAACCCAACTTCATTACTCAACCTTGGGCCATTCAGAAATCTTATTCTGTGGTTAAATGGAGGCATGGCAATACATTTCTTCATAAACACATAACAATGATGCAGTATCTGCACATATCTTCATGCAGTTTAAACAAGTGTTTCCACATCTAATGAAGATATTGATGATATATTAAAAATGTGAATTAATCTAGAAAAACTATTCTTGACATAAAAAATCTTCTGACCATTAAAAAATAAATGGCAACGATTTTAAAAGTGTTCCTTACATTTTAAAAAAGTTCTTCAAATGTTGATAACAAATAAAAAATGTTCGTGGATTTATACAAGGTTCATGACATTTTAAAAGACATAGTTACCATTTAACAATAAATTTTCACAATTTTAAAATTATTCAGGACAATTTATAGAAGTTTTAATGAAATGTAAAAAAATCCCATAGTTTTAAAAAAATGTTCATGAAAGATGGGATGGCATGATACGATGGGCGAAACTGATGAGGAGACAGGTTTCTTCTGATAGATCCCCAATGGATCTGGTTGAGTAGCGGACCTTTATAATGGCTGCTGGCCCATGTCAGCACTTGTTCCTTCGTAACAGATTTCCTTGACCAGATGAAACCCTATTGAAAAACCCACTTTCATTGCTTGACCTAGAGCCATTCAAAAAGATTAATCCGAGCTTAAATTGAGATGCGAAAATACATTTCTTAGTAAACACATAATAGTGATGCATACCGTGTTTGTCGCCATTTGGAGCCTAAACTCGACTACTCTAGAAAGGATTATCGACATGATATTTATCAAAATCATTAAATTAAAGCCAATAACAATATAAGTTGATGGGTGATCATCTTCATTTTCAAAATCTTTGTTACTACTAGAACCATTCACATCATGAATGCTCTTTACTTTGACTTATTTACTTATCTTCTTCTTTAGCTTCTCATTCGAACCGCTCTTAGCCTTCTAAGTCAAAAAAATTCAGCATTTGAGCTTGAGGAATTGTCTTTGTTAGGTTGGCGCGAGTAGGAGGTTGCACCACAGGTGTTGCTAATCAGCCATTATGCTTGTTTTTCCTTGCCCTAGAAGCACCACGTTAGGCACCAGCAGTTGCACTTGCCTTGCTTGATCAAGATGTCATCTTCTGCTTCGTAATTAATTTCCTCATCGGGTCATACAACACCCAAAATGCTTTTATCCAACAACATTGTCCTTGCTTATTCGATGATGTGGAAAGCACCTGGGGCACCAACAGATTTTTATATTACACTATGAACAATTTTTAAAAGCATGATGATCATTTTTATATGCACAATGAACATTTTTTATTATAATATTACCACTTTTAGTAATGTAACAAAAACTACTTAGAAATTTTGGTAAAAATGTCCAATGTGCATCTGCACATTTGTTCATGCAGTCTGAACACGTGTTTCCACGGCTAATGAAATCCTTCATGATGTATTAAAATAAGTATTCATTTATAAAAAATCATGACATTTAAAAAATGTTCTTACTAGTGAACAATAAATGGTCACGATTATAAAAAATGTTACTTGCATTTTTTACAAAATGTTCCATTATCTACACGCCCACTGGTCCCGCCTGCCAGGTGATATCTGTTGTAAAATGCTAAACATGTTAGCCATCTGCCATACGTGATGTCCAACAGTTATCTGCTACAATGCCTACCCATCATGCCGGCGTGCAGAGGCTGGACGATGGCGCTGTGCACTCCTTGGATCTACCCCACTTAGATGCATCTCCTGTAACAAAGACAACCATCCTCCAATTGGAGCACGAAGAAGTTGTGGGAGATGATGATTGCTTGTGTGATCATGCACAATATGAATGTAGAGGATGAGAACCCAGAATCTATCTATGACCAAGGGTTTCATTTGCACAGTTCACCCAATTTCATCATCATATGCGTGATCAGGAAACTCACATTCAACTGCAAAGTGATTTGGTTGAGCATATGTGGGCTCACATTGGCAACCAATAGATGTATGTTGTTGAAAATGTATTTAAGATAGTTAACTTTTTATTTGGCTAGTAAACTATGATATAATTATTTGCCTTGTAAACTATGATATATTTTTTTGTTGTGGAAGTATATAAAATGTTTGTATTTTGTTTGAATTATGTTTGAAAAATCACGGCGGACCGGCCGCCAGGGCGAAAATGGGTCGGCGGTGACAATTGCAGAGTCATGGTGAAGAAGGAGGGACCCTGCTACCATTGCGGAGTCATGAGTAAGCATCTGCTTCTTCTCGAACAAATCTGTTCGAGTTTGTTTCCCCCCTTATTGTTCTCTGCATCTGGCTTCGAACCTCGCTTCTTGTTCGAGTATTTTGCATCTGGTTTCACCGAATTTCCTAAAGGTATGAAACCGAGGTTCCAAATCAAAATCTTGCTTCTTCTTCTAGTTCGAGGGTTCGCCCAAACGTCAAGACAAGTACGCGCCTCTTCCAAGTCTGTACAAAAAGTCTGAACATTCAGACAGATTGAAAACGCTAAATGTCCGGCTTCTGTCAGTGAAGCTGATTCTCTACTACCTGTCCTAGTCACTGAACTCATCATTTGCATTTGCTGCAGTTATTTAGAGTTTAAACTCCGCAGAGACTAATGTTTGTACTAGTAATGTTTGTAGGGCAGCACATTGCTAACAATATATTTGTGGAAACAAACAATACCTTAACGAAAACATGGAAAACAGATACCTGATCTTGCATCTCTGTATCACATATCCAGAGCTCCCTACTTGCTGCAATTTGTCACTGAAATTGAAACTGAAGTTAGGGTACAACTGACCTCAAGTTTATTCTTTGCTGCTCTGTGTCACTGAAACCCATTACCAATGAAACTCTATGCATGTACTATACAATATTACACATATTCTTGGCTATCTATTTCATACTCTACTTCTTGTGCGGTTGTAGCTATTGACTGAAAGTGCTAAATGTCAGGCTTTTAGTGTCACTGAACTCATCATCCACACTTGCTGCAGTTATTCAGAGTTGAATGCAGTATGCTTCTAGTATGCACTAATAGTTGGAAACAAAAAATACCTGAAAAAGAAAACAAATATATCTCATCTTGCCAATAATCAGGTAGATATTCAGAGTTCCCTAAAATGCTTAATGTTAGGGTACAACTGAACTCAAGTTTACCAATGAAGACCCAAGCTTAATGCCGTTGGACTATTGAACTATTTAAACATGTCTTTTTGCTAGTCGGTAGGCGAGGTGGGACTAAATCTTTGCCGAGAGCCACTCTCGGCAAAGAGTTGCAACTTTGACTGTGCCTAGTTGCTGCCGAATGTGCCACGTGGCAAAACTTTGCCGTGTGTGACCAGATGGCCCTCGGTAAATAGTGCCTTTGCCGAGTATAGCCTGTTTGCCGAGCAACGCTGTCGGCATTATCATGTGTTTGCCTATTTATTCCCTTTGCCGAGTGCGTCTCTCGACGTTACTTACTTTGCCGAGTGCCCGTGTTTTGGCTCTCGACGAAGACGCCGACACCCGGCGTATACGAAAATTCCAATAGTGAGAAACGAACGATCTCGTAGCGCGCTATGGCCGCTCCGATCCCATAAAATAGCCACCACACGACCTGAGTCTGGGTCCCTGCCTAGATCTTCACCATCGCAAATCGTCCACGCGTGCGCAGCCGCAACCCCTCCCGTAGCACCTCCGCCATACTGGTCACCAGGGAAGCTCTGGAGCAGCGCCTTCGCTGTGCTGGCAGAGCTTTGTGGCACACGAGGAGCTCTGGGGTATGCGGTCCGGAGATGGTAACCATGGCCGCCGCCACTCTGGTGCTTCTCATGTTGGAGTTGGCCACGCTGCAGTGCGTCGCCATCGCTCCTTCTCTAGCCTGATGCGAGCGCCACCATGACCAGTGCCAAGGGTCTCGCGCACGCCTGCAGCCAAGTGCTTACGCACGACCGTTCGTCCCGGCGGCACGGGGCTGCGGCGCTCAAGGAGGGAGCACGAGGCTGCGGCGCTTGGGGCATGGCGGCGTGGGAGCGCGGGGCTACGGCTTGTACTACTCGCCATCGTCCAGCATCTCGTGTTCTGGCTGCGGCGGGCGTGCTAGCTAGCCACACTACTAGGAAAAGGGCTATAGATGATATAGACATTGAAAAAAAATTGTTAGTAATGGCGCACCATGGGATAGTGCGCCATTACTAGTTGACATAGTAATGGCGCACCACACCCATCATGCGCCATTAGTAGTTTTGAAAAAAAAATTGTTAGTAATGACGCACCAGTGGACAGTGCGCCTTTACTAAATAGTAATGGCGCACTGTCCACTGGTGCGCCATTACTAACAATTTTTTTTAATTTTTTTCAAAACTATTAATGGCGCACCACACATTAGGTGCGCCATTAGTAACCCTGGTGCTAAATGCACCCCCCTCGACCGCCTTTTCAGTTTAAAAAAAATAAAAGAAAATGATGGAAATGTCAAAAAAATAAAAGAAAATAAGTTTCCCATGTGATATGTGGTCTAGTTGTTGAGAAAATTTACAAGTATGAATTTCGACTTTATTTGCAAAATCCCTCTGGAATTTAGTAAAATGGGCATAACTTTTGCATACGAACTCGGATTAAAAAGTTTTTTATATGAAAAATCATCTTGTTCCCGAATTTAGCCGTCCCGTTTCCCGAGTCCCTCGCCTCGCTGCGCCACCTCCCCTTAATTGGCCTCTCGGGGAACAGGCTCTTCGGCGCACTGCCTGCAGTATGAGGGTCCTAACCAACATAAATCAAAAGAGATGGGTCATTATTGGACGAAGAAGGATAAGACAGAGAGCCGTGCACAAACCTAACGCACAACCAGATCTGCTGCACGCACGGGCATGAGTTTCCTTACGAGTGGACCACGGCTTCGGAGAAGGCAGGAAGGATCAGGGAGGTGGCGCTGCAAGATGGGGAAGGTGGGGAGGACCGGAGGTGCAGTAAGCACACGAATTAATGGAGGATTACGGTGAGATCTAGAGAGTGTTGGATAGAGGGGAAGCAACTGAGAAGGGTGGGGGGAAAGGAAACAACTGCATCGGAGCCAGACACAACGTTGAAGCCCATCTTCATTTTAGTCACCATCAACTCCATGAATGACAACCAATCCATGAATACTTATGTCCTTAATTAAAAATTGTAGATTCTACTACCTTTTTTTCTTTTCTAATTCTTGCAAAGAAGTTCATGTTGATACATCTAATATATAATTCAGACAAAGAATTGTTGTCAAAATAGCTCATGCGTACAGCTGATCTAGGGATATATGCATCGTTTTACGTGAAGTTTCTGCATCTTTTTCTTTTTGAGAAAGGAAGACGGCAGAGCATTCCTGTGAGACTTTGTTCACTTGAGCTTAAGTTTTCTTTTCATGTTGCACCGGGAGAAGCTCTTTTTCCGAGTTCTGTTCTGTTGTTTCACGATAGGGAACCCGGTCAAAACATGTGCATGTCCTGGGTGACATTGTCAAGCACATGACTCTTCCTTCTATTAGATCATTGCAAAGACAGTGCAGCAGCAGGCCATAGACGAGCAGACCAAAGAGTACCAGAAGAGAAGGCAAGAAAAAAAATTCTGCATAGAGCATCATAAGAAAATAGATATCTAGGGCCCTAACACTCAGATTAATTGGCATGTCTCTAGTTTCTGCATCCTCGGTGTTTGAGTATGGGACTAATAAGTGTTCCCAATTTATGTAATATTTGTAGTGTTCTCCATTCGCGCGCCATGCTAATTCGGCCATCTTGAGAGCACTTGGAGAACCAACTGATTTTACAAGTGAACACTTAAAAAAACAAGATGAACAATTTTAATATACACAATAAAAAATATTAAGTAATATGACCACTATTAGAAATGAACGAGACCTGTTTAACATTTTTTTGCTAAAAATCTTCAATGTGTATCTGCACATTTGTTCATGCAGATTAAACAATTGTTTCCACAACCAATGAAAATGTTCGTGATATATTTGAAATGAGAATCAATTTAGAAAAAAAATACTGACA
This sequence comes from Triticum urartu, assembly GCF_056163025.1. Classification (NCBI taxonomy): domain Eukaryota; kingdom Viridiplantae; phylum Streptophyta; class Magnoliopsida; order Poales; family Poaceae; genus Triticum; species Triticum urartu. The sequence goes on from NC_141873.1 coordinate 13,373,407, forward strand.
TTTTAAAAATGTTCTTACCATTCAACATTAAGTGGTCACAATTTTAAAAAGTGTTCCTTACATTAAAAAAACATGTTCATCAAATGTTGAGAACATATAAAAAAACACAGATTTATAGATGCATCATGATATTTTAAAATATGTTATCCATATAACAATAAGCTTTCACAATGTTTAAATTAGTCATGACAATTTTAAAAAGTGTTCATGAAATGTAAAGAACATTTCGCACGGTTTTGAAACAAATGTTAAGGACGGATATTGGATAGCACGATGTGGAGAGAGGAACTGAAGGGGAGTGTTCTAGCAAGTCGGGTACCTTCTGATAGATATCCAACGGATCAGGTTGAGTGGTCAGCCCTTACCAATGGCTGCTAACCCATTTCAGCACATGGTTCTTCCTTATGTCTTTCTGACACCAGACATTGAGCCATTCAGAAAGCTTATTCTGAGCTTAAATGGAGACATCAAAATACATTTCTAATAAACACATAACAGTGACGCATACCGTGTTTGTCACCATTATTTGAACCCCACTTGATTATTCTGAAAAGATTTCCTGACATGATCCTTACCAAATCGTTAAATTAAGGATCAATAAAAATACAAGTTGATGGGTGATCATCTTCATTTCCAACATCTTTGTTACTATCAGAACCATTCGCTTCACGAACTCTCTTTACTTCGACTGTTTTACTTGTCGTCTTATTCACCTTCTCAGCAAACTGGTCTTCACCTTCTTGTGCCTTAGGTATGGTCTTGGTTAGCTTGATGCGAGTAGGAGGTTACACTGCAGATGTTGCTGATAAAAAAATTTGCTTGTTTTTTCTTGCCCTGGAAGCAACAGGTTTTGCTCCAGGAATTGCACTTGCCTTACTTGATCCAGATGCCATCTCCTGTTTTATAACTAGTTTCCTCATCTGCTCATACAACACCCCTTTGGCTTCATCCAACAACACGGTCCATGCTTATTCAACTATCTAAAGAGCAACCAGAGCACCAATTGATTTTTATATGACACTACGAACACTTTTAGAAAACATGTTGAATATTTTTTATATACACAATGAGCATTTTTAATATAATTGCACGCATACTGATTTTCTGAATGAAATCCTTATAGCGTCGACTGATAACAAAACTTTTGAATGATTTTATATGGGAAATAGTGGATTGATTTATAGAATACAACTCTATTTCACAAATAAAATCAAAATAATAAGTATACAATGTTAGCAATTTGGTTTTGTTTAAAGTCGATACAAAAACTAAATTGAAAATAAACTTATAAAACCTAATTAATTAGGTGGAGAAATAATTCAACTCTCTTCGAAAACATCACAAATCAAAAAATGGAAGGAAGCAAATTTATTTTAATACAAACTCCGAATAGAGTCCATAAAGAGCTAAAAGCAAGGGAAGAAAATTCACGTTCAACTATATATACTTGCAATCACCGGCGATCCTAATATCTTTCTCCAAGAATTATCCACAAACTGATCATTTCTCCACGAATTTTACATAAATAAGCAAGCAGATTCTATTGAACAGAATACAAACAGTGTGGAGGTCCTTACCAACATAAGGTATCAAGAGAGATGGGTCTCTACTGGAGGAAGAAGGATAAGGCAGAGAGCTGAATCCCTCTTCTTCGTTGTTGTAGGATGTAGATCGGTGGAAGGCGCTGCAACCGAGCCATTGGAGGGCCAGACTGGATGAGGAATTGAAATATTACCTAAAATCATCAGCCGGTTGCAGATACACAATTTTTTTTCAGACACAGAATTCTGCCAACATAGTTAACTAATAACTGCACAGAATTCGAACACTGCACTAGCATGAAATGCACATGGCGCCAAATTGCAGTTACAAGAGCTTATTATAAATAATCATGCCATGATCGCAAAACTGGAATTATATTATAACCACACAAAACTAAAAATATCGCCGTGCCTACAATACGATACAGAATACGCCAAACACACGATGTGCACATAGAAGGCCAAATTAAAATACAGGAACCTAACATAAATAGTTGATTACATCCGCAATACGGTATAAACCATCAATATTCAGATTTAATTCTGTACTGAATCTGTTATACCACTATCTTAATATCATACGGTATAAACAATCAATATTCAGATTTAATTCTGTAATGAATCTACAACAATTAAAAGAAAGCATCACATATGGAGGCATTCTCTCTTTGGTGTTTAGTATCTATGTATCGACAATGTAAATATAATTGCAGAGTTTAAGAAGGATGCTTGCAGTCATACAATAAACTTTGACTACTAATACATAGAGAAATAGAAAATTATTCATGTAAAAAATTACCATGTTATACATTCAGGGTATTCTTCAATAACATTATTTAGTATGGACAAATATGTGTACTCCAAAAATCTAAAATAAAAAATACATATATAGGAACTCTAGGCGCGCAATTGTGTGCTTCCACCCGTAGGTTATACCTTAAGCAAGGAATGAAAAATTAGGTTCAAGTATATATACTCGCAATCACTGGAGGTACTAATATTCTGTCCAAGAATTATCCTCAAACTAATCATACTTCAAGAGCTTCACATAATTAAGCAAAACATACAGTATTGAACAAAACACAAGAAGTCTGGGGTTCCTTACCAACATAAGGTATCAAAAGAGATGTGTATTTACTGGAGGAAGAAGGGTAAGAGATAGAGAGTTGGGTTCCTCCGCTTCGATGTTGTATGATATATCGATGGAAGGCACTGCAACCGAGCCAAAGGAAGGTCAGATTGCTTCCTCTGCTTTGAAATGAAGTCATATAATATTCATGGAGGTAATCGACACAATGGAGAATGGAGGCATATCTTATGGTATTGCATCTGCGCGCATACACCCCAGATCTGTTGCAAACATGAATCTTTTCCTAGCTTACCAGTGAAAGCACGGGATGGAGAGAGGGGGTGGAAAGGGTGAGAAGGTGCACTGCAATTGCAAGGGGGGGGGGGGGGTGGAGGGGTGGCGGCAGTGAAATCATGCGAATTATCACATATCTGATCTGATCACGGGGCGGGGGAGAAGAGAACTGAGCAGCACGTTTCTCTGTCAGCCGTTTCCGCCAGTCAGCCGATGTTGCTCGGGTTCCTCGGCTGCATGCAGGCCCATTGCTCCATGCGGTGCATTGCAGGGCAGCATGGAGGATCTCTTTTCTTGGATGCAGGGGCGCCTCGTCGAGCCTGAGAGGATGGACAAGGGTTCTAGCTACCTGAAGCCAAGACAACGTGATGGAACCGACAACCACCGACCCCTGGAGGGAAGAAGCACCCACAATCGTCACCGACGCTGGCGCGGAAACGATGAGCTTCTGCTCGGGCCCTCACACATGGCACAAACGGAAGCAAGGTTGCCAATCCAACCCGCGAAGTGAGGGTCTGCTGCCGCCACCGCAAGGCCTCCAGAGACATACTTGGAGCAACCACTAGCTATGTTACGCCGACACTGGTATCACCCGCCATTCCGCCCGTTGTTACCCACATTGCCAAGGGGAGACACCGCCACTATTGCAACGCCGCTTACCACCAAGCATAACGAGTAGCATCACCGTCCAAGGCCACCGCCCCGGCATCCAAGAACAACCTGCCACTGCCGCCAGAAAGCCGGCACCTTGACAGACCACACAAGGGGGGAACCGATGTGCCATAACACCAAGACGACCAAATCGACTGATACAAATGTCGTTCCCACGCAGAGGACAATCGGCTACGGGCGCAAAATCCCATCTAGATCTAGTCACCGCCGCCAGAAAGCCAACACATCAGAGACCACAAAAGGGTGGAACCGACGTGTCATAACACCAAGACGACCAAATCGACTGATACAAATGTCGTTCCACACGCGGAGGACAACCGGCTACGAGGGCCAGATCCCATCTAGATCTAGCCACCGTGGCCAGAAAGCTGAAACCTTGAGAGACCACACAAGGAGGGAACGTGATGTGTCATAACACCAAGACAACCACAATCGACTCATAAAATTAATTGGTGACAATTTGAAAAGTGTTCCTTACATTTTTGGAAAAAAAATATTCACCAAATGTTCATAACCTATAAAAAATGTGCATAGATTTATAAATGCTTCATGACATTTGAAAATACATTCTTACCATTTAATAATAGTTTTTCACAATTTAAAAATTATTCATGAAAATTTTAAAGAGTGTTTACGAAATGCAAGAAAAAACATTTCGCACAGTTTTGGAAAAATGTCCATGAAGGATTGGATAAAGAGCACACTCAAAAATGCAGGTCGCCTAGAAATAGAACCAGATAGGAAATTACATATAATTGCATGCATATTGATTTTTGAATGAAATCCTTGTATAGTCCAATGATAAGAGAACTTTTGAATGATATTTATATGGGAAAAAGTGGTTTGATTTATAGAATACAACTCTATTTCACAAATAAAATCAAAATAATAAGTACATAATGTTAGTAATTTGGCTTTGTTTAAAGTCGATACAAAACCCTTAAATCGCTAAATTCAAAATAAATTTATAAAATCCTAATTAATTAGGTGGATAAATAATTCAACTCTCTTTAAAAACATCACAAACAAAAAAATGGAAGCAAGCAGATTTATTTTAATACAAACTCCAAATAGAGTCCATAAAGAGCTAAAAGCAAGGGAAGAAAAAATACCACAATGAAATATTTAACACTAAGAAACAAAACATTTTTTGTCGCAACCTAGAAAGCGTGGCATGAATATCAAAGTAACAACAGATGGTGGATAAATGTACAGGATGTCCCATGCATGGTAGAATATCATTCACAGAGAAGCTCGCACAAACTTAACTTTGGTTCTCCACTGATAAAAAGTAGAGCTAGTTACTAAATGTCCAAGCTACCCAATTACAACACAGAATGGCTAGCCCCATATGTACTAGTTCAATTACAACAAAATTCATGTTTAAGAGAAATAAAAGTTAGGAAAGCATGCAAGTTACAACATGCCAACAAATATTCAGTACAGATGGCAGGTATCAAGAAACATAGAAGGCATCTAATGATCAGCATCAATCAATGTTTTCATCAGCATTGCCTTTCTCCACTGTTTCAGTTTTCCTTTGAAGTTGATCGGAGGTGGCAGCTCGGGGTAGCTCACAACCATCTTTGTCGGCACTAAATAGCTTCTTCCCCTGGTATCTCGTTACCCTCCTCCACTGCCTCTATGATCTCCTCAAGGAGCTCTTTAGAAAGAGCAGCTGGGTCTATCTCATAGCAACCCATGGGCACATCTGGAGCTTCTTCCTCTGTCATCCTGTAAAAAGGAACCTGGTGTGAAAACCGAAGCATCTCTACTTTCATAATCCTCTTGATGGCATACCCATCCGGGCAGCGTCGAAAAACCGTTATGAATCCAACAACCTTGATCAATGCGGCGACAGAAATGCCGTGCTCAGCATCATAAATCCAAAAACCGTTCTGAATCCAGAACCTCAACCAGATCATAGACTTGCATCACATTATCAGGAGTATTTCCACTCCAATCAGGTGACCAATTTCGGTACACGGCCCATATGTCGCCTTTCCATGGATAAAATGCCGATTATCCCACGAGGACCTTTATCCCATGTAATCTAGTGAGAGAATGCGTTCAAAGCACTGCAGGTTTCATACATGCCAATCCTGAAATCGCCACACGTCTTTCTTAAATCAGAAGAAACCCAATTGAAAGACCCAAATTCATTGCTCGTCCTTGCGCCGTGGAGAAAATTTATTCCGAGCTTAAATGGCGATAAGGACAGACATTTCTTAATGAGCACATAAGAGTGAGGCATGCCATCTTTGTCACCATACGAAGCCCAAACTTGACCACTCTGAAAAGATTCCTCCGTACAATCGTTATCAAAATCATGAAAATGAGGATCAGGAACAATATATGTGGATGGGTGATCCTCTTCTTTTTCAGCATCTGTGTTTGTACCCGAATCATTCTTGTTAGTTCTATTCATCCTCAGCTTCTCGGTTAAACCACTCTTTGCTTTTTTAATCAAAAGTTTTCTCATTTCATCCTTACGAAAGGACATGCTTGGGCTGATGTTGGTAGGAGGTTGCAGTTTCCCATTGCACCCACCATTAACATGTTGAAACTCTGTGGTTCCAGTGTTGCTAGAAGCCAGAATACTTTCACCTGCCACACATACTGGACTCCACTGAAAATTTCTAGCACTGCTTCCATCTTGATTCTCAGTTTGTACTGCATGAACATTCTCAATTTGCGGCATTGGTGCCTCGTTTGCTTGGAACGGCATATGGACGTTATGGTGCAGTGCGGATGTTTCTAATCCTAATGCTGCTTCCTTTTCCTTGCCCTGGAAGTAGAATGTTTGAAGATGGTAGTCATAGTTTCAAACTTCCTCTCCGCAGCCTCCTTTGCAACAAGGGCCGCATCTTTGCTGCACTCCATTTCACAGCACCTCAGCAAGTACAAACAGACACACCGGACGATGGATTAGGAAAAAGATATTTCACCTCGGAGGACTCCGATGTTATCCACCAATCAGCGCTGAGCACGTCACCATACAATAACCTTCAAAAGCCATAACCAAAAGGAAATAAATGTTACCTAAAATCATCAAAATAATGTAGTTATAGAAACTGTTTTTTTAGAAAGAAAACCCTGCACAGAATTAAAAACTGTCCTAGCACGCAATGCGCTAGGCGCCAATCAAAGTTATAGCAGCTTATCATAAATAATCATGCGCCCCCATCATGACCAGAATTGTAACCATGGATAACTCAAAATATTGCTTTACTTCAAACATGCAGACCACGCCAAACTATGAGTGATAAAAGGCCAATTAAAGATACTGGAACTTAACATACGTACATACAACCCTAGAATTACTGAATTTATTTCGACACAGTAAACGGCTGTTGGAACTCGCCCACAAGATCGATCACATCAAAGTAGACGAACACGCGCACACAAAAACTTTTGCCAAAGGCACGTGCCTTTCTTTTTCCTCTTTTTATTTTCTCCTTTTCTCACGTGATACAAAAGACTCACGGCCAAGTGCATATAATCCTAGTCGGACTCAACCTAGACTAGTACTCACGACATGACATGAAGTCCTACATGGACACCTACTCAACTCCTATCACGCGTCTACAACCAAGACACCAAGCCGGACTAACTAGTCTACTACTCCCTCCGTTCGGAATTACTTGTCGCTGAAATGAATGTATCTAGATGTATTTTAGTTCTATATACATCCATTTTCGAGACAAATAATTCCGAACGGAGGGAGTACTAGACAAGATTACTGCTAACAATCTTCCCTTAATCTTGACACTCCGTCTTCCGTGCTTCTCTGATCTTGACTTGTTGATGATCCGCTCCTTGTCGACTCATCCGCTCGCAGCACGACAAGTCAAATTGCCGGCTAGATTGTTGTCAACATTCTCCCCTCCAATTTTGACTTGCCGTATTGACGGACCACCTCAAATATGCCTTGGACTACTCAGCCTCCTTGTGAATCACAGCACCCTGTGCACTACACCATGCACTCCAGCCTCATGTAGAGAGACATGGCCTCATTGAAGAGACTCACCTTCAATGGTTTACCGCCCCCACATACTTGAACTTGATCCTCTCGTCGAGACACATAGACGACCTGAGCACGATTCATCTTCAACGCCTCCTCACAGAGACGAGCACTTGGACATGACGACGCTGACACAATGATGATGACCAACCGACCGAGACGTGTTGACTCGCACGACTCCTTGACTCATCAAACTCACGCGGACGATGATCTTGACGACTTTCCGGCACCGCACCACGGTACCATTGCTCCTGTCAACGATCGTCTTCCACCGCCTTCCCGAGGACAGCATGCCGTCTCCCTCTATGTCGCTCCGCCGAACGACGATCGCATGATCCTCCTCGTCGCTGCACCACCCAACGATAACATCGCCCGCCCCGAGGCGCTAGTCGGGTTGTCACCCCGGGGCAAGCGCAGCTTCACATCGACCTAGCTCTGATACCACTTGTTGGAACTGGCCCACAGGATTGATCACATCAAAGTAGACGAACACACGCACACAAAAACTTTTGCCAAAGGCACGTCGTGCCTTTCTTTTTCCTCTTTTTATTTTCTCCTTTTCTCACGTGATACAAAAGACTCACGGCCATGTGCATATAATCCTAGTCGGACCCAACCTAGACTAGTACTCACGACATGACATGAAGTCCTACATGGACACCTACTCAACTCCTATCACGCGTCTACAACCAAGACACCAAGCCGGACTAACTAGTCTACTACTAGACAAGATTACTTCTAACAATCTCCCCTTAATCTTGACACTCCGTCTTCCGTGCTTCTCTGATCTTGACTTGTTGATGATCCGCTCCTCGTCGACTCATCTGCTCGCATCACGACAAGTCAAATTGCCGGCTAGATTGTTCCCAACAACGGCCACTACCTTAGGAAGCAATAGGTGGTGCGCGGAAATATGAAACATACAATAACATTTGCAGATACATAAATTTATTATAAATAACCATCCCGACATCACCGGAATTATTAACTGCTCAAACATGGCCCTAGCGTGGGATGGATAGGGTTCGAAAATGGGAAGAATAAATGACAAGTTGGACGAACAAATCAGTGAGGTTGGTGGACAAACAAGCCCTCTCAGTCGTACCCCATTCCACATGATTTTGACCATCTCTATCATAGCAATTTGTGTATTCTAAAATTTTCCTTACTCATGCATTGGCTGGTTAGGTGTTCAATTCAGACAAATTAAGGTTCTTATTAGAAGATCACGTGTATACATATCACCCTTATGCAATTGAGGTACATTGATTTAAAGCTTTTTTCAACATTTTGAATATTGAAGAAATTCGTTTACTTCTTCAGTTTGATAAACAATTGTCAGAATTGATTTCAGAGTAACACAGATCTCCTCCAGTGGTTGTAAGGCGCAGAGATGGAGGATGGTTTTTATTGTTTGTGACAGCTCCTGGAATTGATGGAGGACAAGATGATGTTAGCAACCCAGATAGAGAGCTTTGCACTGGTAGAAAATGGGCCTATAGTCCCAGTTCGTAAGGGCCTTTAGTCCCGGTTCCTGAACCGGGACTAAAGTGTCGGTACTAATGCCCTGACCCTTTAGTCCCGGTTCAATCCAGAACCGGGACTAAAGGGCGCGGCCACGTGGAGCTCCACCTTTAGTCCCGGTTGGTAACACCAACCGGGACTAAAGGAAATTTCATGATTTTTTTTTGAAAAAAAAATTTGAAATTTTTTTTTGAATTTTTTTTTATTTTCAAACTTCTGAATTATTTTAACATCTAGTCTGTAATCACCACCCCTCATCACTTCTCAATTTATCCTCTAATCACCCCTCATCATTCCAAATCATCTAACTTCCCAAACGGTCACCCATCCTCCCACTCCCCAGCCTGAGCACGCTTAACTTCCGGATTCTATTCTCCCTCGCTCCAAGTCTGCACTTGTTGTTTTCCTGACAATAGTAAGATGTCAATCCTATTAACCTTCAGGAATTTTTCTTGAGCATGAAGTGACACATTTCACTGTTTGAGTTTTGAACTATTGTTTTAAAAAACAATAATTATTTAGTAACACTAATATTTCTTGAATAATGAGTTTGACCATTGTTTGACCACAGTTTGACCAGATTTGACCAAAATTGAAATAACTAAAATAATTATTTAGTAACACTAATATTCTAGAATAATTAGTTTGACCATTGTTTGACCACAGTTTGCCCACTGTTAGAATATTTTTCAATTTTTTCCACTCTAGATCTTAAAAGCCCCGTAACTTTTTTCTATTAGGTTTTTGAGGATTTTGAAAATGTTTAAAAGCCCCGAAAGTTAAATTTGGATGTAACTTTTCGAGTAGATGATTTTTCATATAAAAAACTTTTTCATCCGAGTTAGTATGCAAAAGTTATGCCCATTTTTACAAATTTCAGAGAGATTTTGCAAATAAAGTCAAAATTCACATTTGCAAATTTTCCCAACAACTAGACCACATATCACATGAGAAACTTATTTTCTTTTATTTTGTTGACATTTCCATTATTTTCTTTTATTTTTTTTAAAACTGAAAAGGAGCTATGAAAGGTGAACACTGACAAGGTGTATATATGTGCCACTGCTACTGTTTGGTGTATTCTGTAGCTTGTGTAGTTGTGAACTAGTGAAGCTATCTATACATGTGATCTTATTCAGCTGACTATAAGGTCCTGGTGCTATCTATAAATGGGAACACTAGTAGAAAAGGGGGCAAAGGTTCAGGCCGGGTCAGCCCATTAGTCCCGGTTCAGTCCAGAACCGGGACCCATGGGGGCATTCGACCCGGTTCATGAGCCCAGGGGGACGGCCGGGCCACGTGGGCCATTGCTCCCGGTTCGTCTGGACCTTTTGGTCCCGGTTGGTGGGACGAACCGGGACCAATGGGCCTCGCTCCTGGCCCACCACCATTGGTCCCGGTTGGTGGCTTGAACCGGGACCAAAGGCTGCCCTTTAGTCCCGGTTCATGCCACCAACCGGGACCAATGAGGTGCCTATATATACCCCCTCGCGTAAGAGCAGAGCACACTGCTCTCTTTTTTCTGGCCGCCAAGGGGAGAGGGCTTTGCTCTAGCTCACCTCCTATGCACACAAGGTGTTCGATGGAATGCCCGAGCCACACTACTTAAGCTTTCTCCTCTCCAAGCTCAACCTCCAAGCTCCATTTTCCTCAATATTTGTCCAGGTTTAGCGGTCTGTGACACCCCATCCCCGTCTTCACCGCCGTCGATCACCCGCGCCGATCTCATCGCCGGCACCACCGTGGTGAGCCTCTTGTTCTTATCTTCTTTCTAAAAGCAAAAATATTCTTACTTGTATGTTTAGATAGATACTTTTATTATTTTCTTACTTTTATTATTGCATCTTATATAGTGCGATGGTTTTGGTATCCGCCCCCGGCGGCCCTCGTCCTGTCTATGATTCGGATGTGGTATATATTATCTTTATAACTATTGGTTCATTTATTGTTTATGAAAATTATGCCGACCAACGTGACATAGATTTTATTTATCTAGGAGGTATGTGAACCGGAAATTCCAACCGACCCTATCGTCGAGAGGTTAAATTTAGTTGAAGAAGAAAACAATTTCTTGAAGGAAAAAAATTGAGGAGAAGAAGATGATATTGGAGTTGCATGTTGCGGATGTCGTCGATGATCACAAGATCAAGATGGATGCAATGCGCTTGAAGAATAGAAAGATTAGAAAATATGCCATTCATACCGAGGCTTGGTATCATTATGCCGTTGGATCAATTGTTACCTTGGTTGCAGTTATGATCACTTTTGTTTTCGCATTGAAATGTTTTACATAGTTTCAATGTATGGTTTAATTAATTAGATGCTCTGGAGAGCTATATGTTGTTAGATGAGAACTATGTATGTACTTTGGTTTTAATGTGATGATGAACTTCTATTAATTTGGTCACTTCATTATCTATTCATGAGTATCTGTAATGGTTTTTGGCACACTTAATTATATATAATGCACGCAGATGAACTGGCAATGGATGTACGGTGACAGACACACCTCCGAGTACATTAAGGGCGTGCATGAGTTTCTCGAAGCGACTGAGGCAAACAAGCATAATGGTTTAATGTGTTGTCCATGCACTAAATGTGGGAATATGATGTCTTACTCTAACCGAAAATCCTTCACACCCACCTGCTTTACAAGGGTTTCATGCCACACTATAATGTTTGGACGAGGCACGGAGAAATAGGGGTTATGATGGAAGACGGCGAAGGAGAAGAGTACGATGACAACTATGTGCCCCCTGAAGACGATGATGCTGCAACGGGGGGAGCTAGTGAAGATCAAGAGGAACCAGACGATGTGCCCAATGATGCTGCAATGGGTGAAGCTGCTGAAGGTCAAGAGGAACCAGACGATGTGCCCGATGATGATGATCTCCGCCGGGTCATTGTTGATGCAAGGACGCAATGCGAAAGTCAAAAGGAGAAGCTGAAGTTCGATCACATGTTAGAGGATCACAAAAAAGGGTTGTACCCCAATTGCGAAGATGGCAACACAAAGCTCGGCATCGTACTGGAATTGCTGCAGTGGAAGGCAGAGAATGCTGTGCCTGATAAAGGATTTGATAAGCTAATAAAAATATTGAAGAAGAAGCTTCCAAAGGATAATGAATTTCCTGACAGTACATACGCAGCAAAGAAGGTCGTATGCCCTCTAGGTTTGGAGGTGCTGAAGATACATGCATGCCCTAATGACTGCAGCCTCTACCGCGGTGCATACAAGGATCTGAACGCATGCCCAGTATGCGGTGCATTGCGGTATAAGATCAGATGAGATGACCCTGGTGATGTTGACGGCGAGCCCCCCAGGAAGAGGGTTCCTGCGAAGGTGATGTGGTATGCTCCTATAATACCACAGTTGAAAAGTCTATTCAGAAACGGAGAGCATGCCAAGTTGATGCGATGGCATAGTGAGGACCGTAAGAAAGACGGAAAGTTGAGAGCACCCGCTGACGGGTTGCAGTGGAGAAAAATCGAGAGAAAGTACTGGGATGAGTTTGCAAAGGACCCAAGGAACGTATGGTTTGCTTTAAGCGCGGATGGCATTAATCCTTTCGGGGAGCAGAGCAGCAATCAAAACACCTGGCCCGTGACTCTATGTATGTGTAACCTTCCTCCTTGGATGTGCATGAAGCGGAAGTTCATTATGATGCCAGTTCTCATCCAAGGCACTAAGCAACCCGGAAACGACATTGATGTGTATCTAAGGCCATTAGTTGAAGAACTTTTACATCTGTGAAATGGAAACGGTGTACGTACGTGGGATGAGCACAGACAGGAGGAATTTAACCTAAAGGCATTGCTGTTCATGACCATCAACGATTGGCCCGCTCTCAGTAACCTTTCAGGACAGACAAACAAGGGATACCACGCATGCACGCACTGTTTAGATGACACTGAAAGTATATACCTGGACAAATGCAGGAAGAATGTGTACCTGGGCCATCGTCGATTTCTTCCGACCAACCATCAATGTTGAAAGAAAGGCAAGCATTTCAAAGGCAAGGCAGATCACCGGAAGAAGCCCGCCATGCGTACCGGTGATCACGTACTTGCTATCGTCAATGATTTACACGTAATCTTTGGAAAGGGTCTCGGTGCACTAGCTGTTCCGAATGACGCTGAGGGACACGAACCGATGTGGAAGAAGAAATCTATATTTTGGGACCTACCCTACTGGAAAGACCTAGAGGTCCGCTCTTCAATCGACGTGATGCACGTGACGAAGAACCTTTGCGTGAACCTGCTAGGCTTCTTGGGCGTGTATGGAAAGACAAAAGATACACCTGAGGCACGGGAGGTCCTGCAACGTTTGCACGAAAAAGACGGCATGCCTCCGAAGCAGTATGAAGGTCCTGCCAGCTACGCTCTTACGAAAGAAGAGAAAGAAATCTTCTTTGAATGACTGCTCAATATGAAGGTCCCGACTGGCTTCTCGTCGAATATAAAGGGAATAATAAATATGCCAGAGAAAAAGTTCCAGAACCTAAAGTCTCATGACTGCCACGTGATTATGACCCAACTGCTTCCGGTTGCATTGAGGGGGCTTCTACCGGAAAATGTCCGATTAGCCATTGTGAAGCTATGTGCATTCCTCAATGCAATTTCTCAGAAGGTGATCGATCCAGAAATCGTACCAAGGCTAAGGAGTGATGTGGCGCAATGTCTTGTCAGTTTCGAGCTGGTGTTCCCGCCATCCATCTTTAATATCATGACGCACGTCCTAGTTCATCTAGTCGACGAGATTGTCATTCTGGGGCCCGTATTTCTACACAATATGTTCCCCTTTGAGAGGTTCATGGGAGTCCTAAAGAAATATGTCCGTAACCGCGCTAGGCCAGAAGGAAGCATCTCCATGGGCCATCAAACAGAGGATGTCATCGGGTTTTGTGTTGACTTCATTCCTGGCCTTAAGAAGATAGGTCTCCCTAAATCGCGGTATGAGGGGAGACTGACTAGAAAAGGCATGCTTGTAAGGGACTCAATAATATGCAGGGACGGATATTCTTGGTCTCAAGCACACTACACAGTTCTACAGAACTCTACCTTGGTGACCCCGTATGTCGATGAACACAAGAACAGTCTGCGCTCCAAACACCCGGAGCAGTGCGACGACAGGATTACATGTGAACACATCAGGACTTTCAGCAGTTGGTTGGAAACACGTCTCAGAGGTGACAACAGTGTTTGTGATGAGTTGTACTTGTTGTCCAGGGGACCATCTTTGACTGTATTGATTTACAAAGGATACGAGATAAATGGGAATACATTTTACACGATTGACCAAGATCAAAAGAGCACCAACCAAAACAGCGGTGTCCGCTTTGATGCAACAACCGAGAAGGGAAAGGACACATATTATGGTTACATAGTGGACATATGGGAACTTGACTACGAACAAGATTTTAAGGTCCCTTTGTTTAAGTGCAAATGGGTCAATCTGTCAGGAGGCGGGGTACATGTAGACCCACAGTACGGAATGACAACAGTGGATCTGAAAAATCTTGGGTACACTGACGAACCGTTCGTCCTAGCCAATGATGTGGCACAGGTTATCTATGTGAAGGACATGTCTACCAGACCGAGAAAAAGAAAAGATAAGGAAGCGAATACATCATACTATGAGCCAAAGCGCCACATAGTTCTTTCAGGAAAAAGGGACATCCTGGGAGTGGAGGGCAAGACAGACATGTCTGAATATTATGAAAAGTTTCATGAAATTCCTCCCTTCAAAGTCAAGGCTGACCCAAGCATCCTGATAAACGATGAAGATTATCCATGGTTACGGCGCAATAAGAAAATGACACAAGGGAAGAAAAAGTGAAGACTTTCTCCCGCAACTATTATGATGATACCATGCCAACTTTGTAACAGACGAGTATGATACCATTGTCCGTTTTGTACATGCACATGCTATGTGGGTGAAATTATGATACCATGCCAACTTTCAACTTTTTCAGAGTTCATTTGAAATGCTTTAATGTCTTATGTTTCGGCCCTCGTAATACTATTAATCCCGGTTCGCTCCTTGTCAACTATGTTCTCACCAAGAACACTCAAGAGGGCAGCCACATGGGCCATTGGTCCCGGTTCGTCTGGACCTTTTGGTCCCGGTTCCACGCACGAACTGGGACCAATGCGCCTCGCCCCTGGCCCATGACCATTATTCCCGGTTTGTGCCACAAACCGGGACTAAAGGGTTGGTCCTCGTTGCGGTCAGAGTTTAGTCCCACCTCGCCAACCGAAGGGCGCTCACACCGGTTTATAAGTCCGTCCCTCTCTGCCTTGTTGAGCTCCTCTCAAAGTGAAAATAGATGCCCCTATACAGGGAATTTGACCTAAATTCATAGTGAATTTCTCTGAAATTCATAGAAATTTATTATGAATTTAGGTTGAATTTTCTCTATAGGCGCATCTATGTTCATTTTTAGTAAAGTTAATCACAAACTTCTGATTCACACAAATTTCAAAGAATTCAAATTTTAACTATTCAAATTTGAAAACTAATGACACTAACAGAAAGTTTATAATTTTTCTAAAACTAATGGCACTAACAGAAAGTTTATAATTTTGTTGACCTAAAAGCAAAAAAAGAATTAAAAAATAAAGCAAAAAACAAAAGAAAATAAATAATGCAGAAAAAAAAAAAAACTGGAAAAAAAATAAAAATAGCAACAATAAGTATTTTGTTGTAAGTAGAAACAAAATAAAATAAATAAAGCAACAAAGAAAACAAAAAAAAGTGTTTTCAAATTTGAAAACTAATGGCACTAACAGAAAGTTTATAATTTTTCTAAAACTAAAAGCAAAAAGAATTAAAAAATAAAGCAAAAAAAGAAAATAAATAATGTAGAAAACAAAATAAAAAAACTAGAAAAAAAATAAAAATAGCAATAATAAGTATTTTGTTGTAAGTAGAAACAAAATAAAATAAATAAAGCAACAAAGAAAACAAAAAAAGTGTTTTCAAATTTGAAAACTAATGGCACTAACAGAAAGTTTATAATTTTTCTAAAACTTAAAGCAAAAAGAATAAAAAAATAAAGCAAGAATCAAAATAAAATAAATAATTCAGAAAACAAAACAAATACTGGAAATAATAAAAAATGCCACCTATTGGGCCACGCGGCCTGCATACGACTAGAAACCCATCTGTGCATGGGCCAGGATGCAGGCCCGCAGGCCCAATAGGCCCAACAAGGAAGTGACAACGGTAGGCAAGTACTGCCTGCATATTAGAGAGGAGCTCAGCACCTGAGCCACAATGCAACTTATAAACAGGTGCTGAGCTCTCTCAGCTAGCGTGGTGGGACTAAACTTCCCACCGCACAGCGCCAGCGCAAGGCCTTTGGTCCCGGTTGGTGGCACCAACCGGGACTAAAGGGGGGCATTGGTCCTGGTTCGTGGCACCAACCGGGACCAATGCCCCCCTTTAGTCCCGGTTGGTGCCACCAACCAGGACCAAAGGCCGCCGCTTCCCGCCCTTTGGGCTGCTGAAAAAAGGCCTTTGGTCCCAGTTGGTGGCACCAACCGGGACTAATGCCCACCTTTAGTGCCGGTTGGTGCCATGAACCGGGACTAAAGGCTTTGCTATATAAGTTAACACTTAGGAAATTTTCACACTCATCTCGCAGTTGCCGCCCCGACGACGCCGATGCCGCCAGGCTGCCCTGACGCCACCCGCCGCCCCCGCCGTCGCCGTCGCCCGTGCTCTCGCCGTCGCCCGCCGTTGCCCACGCCCTCGCCATCAATCGCGCCCCTGCCCCGACGCGCGCCGCCCCGGCCCGCCCCCGTCGTCGCGCTGTCGCCCTGCCTCGCCCTTCGTCGCCGTCGCCCCCTACCCCGAGCGCGCGCCCACTGCGCCGTCGCCATCCTCGCCACCGACCCCGCGGTCCTCCTCACCTTGGTCTGGCCGGCGCCCTCCCTAGCATTTTGTTTTTTCATATATATGATGATATATATGCTTGTTATCATAATTGTTTTTGTTCATATATATATGTAATGATTTTTTTTATAGAATATGATGTTTTTTTCATAGATGATCACATATATGATGTATGCATGGATGTGGATGAAATATGATGTTTCTTTGTTCATAGAACATGATGTTTTTTTATTCACAGATTTTTTTTGTTCATGAGAGAGGCGGGGACGTCGAGGGATCATAGATGTATTTTTTCTGAATTTTCTATCATGCATAGACGGATTTTAGACCACGGGAACACCCCCTCCCTATCGTTTTGCAAAAGTTGTTAAGTGATATTAAGAAGGAAGAAGAATAAAAAGAAGGATAGGAAAAAAGAAAATAAGAAGAGGAAGAAAGAAGAAGAGGAGAAATAAATAAGAAGAGGAAAAAAGAAGAAAAAATAGAGGAGAAGAAGAAAGGAATAGAGGAGAAGAAGAAGAAATAGAAATTTTTTCCATTTTTTCTTCTTCTCCTCTATTCCTTTCTTCTTCTCCTCTTTTTCTTCTTCTTTTTTTCTTCAATCTTCTCCTCTATTCCTTTCTTCTTCTCCTCTTTTTATTTCTTCTTTGTTTTCTTATGTTTTATCGGGTCTGTCATCGTCGATATACCCATCCCGATAACTTCAACACGTGGGGGGGGGGTCGATATACACCCTCCCCGATAATATTATTTTCCCATGTACATCATGTCGATATAAACTCCCGATAACTTCAACACGTGGGGGGGTTGATATACCCCCTCCCGATAACTTCAACACGAGGAGGGGTCGATATACCCCCTCCCGATAACTTCAACACGTGGGGGGTTGATATAACCCCTCCCCGATAATATTATTTTCCCATGTACGTATGTCGTCGTTGTCGATATAAACCCCTCCCGATAACTTCAACACGTGGGGGGTCGATATACCCCCTCCCGATAACTTCAACACGTGGGGGGTCGATATACCCCCTCCCCGATAATATTATTTTCCCATGTATGTATGTCGTCGTTGTCGATATAAACCCCTCTCGATAACTGCAACACGTGGGGGGGGGGGGTCGATATACCCCTCCCGATAACTTCAACACATGGGGGGTTGATATACCCCCTCCCCGATAATATTATTTTCCCATGTACGTATGTCGTCATTGTCGATATAAACCCCTCCCGATAACTTCAACACGTGGGGGGGTCGATATACCCCCTCCCCGATAACATTATTTTGCCGTGTATGTATCCCGTCGTTGTCGATATTACCCCCTCCTTGAAGCGTTCTCAAGGCCACCCCAAACCATTGAAGCGTTGTCGAGGCCACCCCAAACCCTAGAGAAGCAGTGTCGAGGCCACTAATATGATTCCTTATTGTGATTAGCTAGCTAGTTCTATGTTTGCCACTAATATATCCAACTGTCATGTTTGAATAATAATTGCCATGTTGTAAATATATGTAGAAACTATGGACACCACCCGCGAGGAAGCACAAGAAGCGATGTTGGGGGACATAATCGCACAAGGAAGTGATGTCGTCTGCTCGTTGTTTCTCAACGACACCGATGGTCTAGAAGGACATGGTGATGAAGAAGCAGGCTATGATTATGATGGATCTGTTGACCCAATGCCGGTGCAAGAAGGAGACCATGATGACGGCTCCGGTGACCCAATGACGGTGCAAGAAGGAGACCGTGATGATGGCTCTGGTGACCGAACCGAGTCCGGCCAGGTATATCTATTAGTTAAGCCTGTGCTGACTAGCTAATTGATGCATTCATTGTTTTGGTATGTACACATATTAATTAACTCTCGTCTTTGTTCTTTTTTCCAGCCCTCCGGATCAAGCACAACTTCGGTAAAGAGACGAGGCCTGAAGAAAAAGTTGAGCTCGGATGAAAGGTTTGAGATCACAGCAATCGCACGCGACGGCCAATCGATTGAACCCATCCGGACAAAAGATGCATTTTCTGCTCAGTTCAGGGTTCTTGTTAGGGACAATATCCCGATCAGCATCCACCAATGGTATAAGCCTAAGAACGAAGACCCTGAGGTGTCTTATGTCAATGATATGCAGAAAAATGATCTTTGGACTGAGCTGAAGTCAAATTTCACCCTACCGCCAGAGGATGATCCGGAGAAGCCAGCTAAAGAGCAATTAATCAAGTCTTTTCCTCTTAAGAAGATGGCAGACCTATTCAGGAGGTGGAAGAATGAGCTGAAAAGGTTTGTCGACAAAGAAGAGACACCATAATTCAAGGGCAAATATGAGAAGATCAGAGATCACTGGCCCGCATTTGTGGCCCACAAGACATCGGAAAAGAGTAAGAAGATGTCGGCGACAAACAAGCAAAATGCTGCGAGGAAGAAGCTTCACCATCGCATGGGGTCAGGTGGCTACCTCAAAGCCTGGCCTAAGTGGGCCAAGGCTGAGAATGATCTAATTGATAAAGGGATCGAACCAGAGATAATGAACTGGCCAGACCATTGCCGTACTTGGTTCTTCGGGGCTGGCGGAATCTTGGACCCTATATCAGGGAATTGCCTTTGGACGGACGAGCAAATGAAAATACCAGTCAAGAGGCTTCAGCACTATATCGATGCAGCGCAGCAAGGGACGTTCGTTCCAGACAGAGAACGACGAGCGCACAATGGCCCTCGGGAATCCTGAGCACCCTGGACGGACACGAGGCACGCCAGGCTCCGTTCCGTGGAAGGCTGGGTTTCCGGACGCAGGCGGTTACAAATGCCAGGAGAGGAGGAAGAAAGTGCAGCAGACCGAACTGCAGGCGCTGCACGCAAGGGTACAAGCGATAGAGGAATGAGAAGCAAATCACAGCAAACGAACTGCCGAAGCTTCTCCCGAAGCTACCTCGCCATCTCAGCGGAGAAGCAGTGTGGCTTCCACCAAGCTGCATCAGCCGGAGCATGTCTTCACGGCTCCTGCCAGCTATCCCGTGGATGCTATCACGGAGTCTCAAAATTGCCACCTTATGACGCAATGGATGAATTAGAAGGTCAAGGCGGCTGTTGGCTCTGTTTTTCCTACTGAACCCGGCACAACTTTTCACTACCGGTCGATTCTAGAAGGATATCCTAGGGTGATGGTGGATGAAATAACGGAGGGATTTGAGGACCTCCAGCTTGACCACCCTACCGGTGAAGGGGAGACTCGGCTGGGTTCTGCTCTGAAGACTCCATGCCTATGGCGGAAGGAGCTCAGGAACCTTCCGAACTGGACGCCTTCGCCTTCTCTTCCTCCTCCTCCGGCGAGTCAGGGCACTCCGCCTCCTCCACCGCCTCCTCCTCCGGCGAGTGACGATCAGGGCACTCGGCCTCCTTCTTCGTCCCGTGGCGGCACTCTGCCTCCTTCTCCGCCTGCGCCGGCGCGTCCGAGCAGCCAGCCTCCTCCTTCTTTGCCTCGTAAGCAAGGAAGGAAGACAGCCACGGCCGCTCCGTCTGCTCTACCGGCGTCTAGCAGTACAGCCAGAGGCGGGAGGAAATACAGATTTGGTCCTTCTCTGAAGACTCCAGAGAAGTTACCGTACGAGATGACCGTGGAAGAAAACAAGAAGATCGTGCGGACCGAAGTGAAGGACTTCTTTCAAGGGTTGAAAGCATAGAGGCATCCACCTCCGGAGGAGAAGGTAGATGCGGTGAAAGCAAAGCGCACTCTGGCTGCCCTGACAAAACCACCAAAGTCTCCGCCGAAAGGCAACTATGAGCGCATTATTGGAAAGACATTTGTCGAAGCGGAGCAGTCGAGAATTACTGTCAGTGATCAAAGGATAAAAGAACGACAAGCTGGGAAACAAATTTCCCAGCTCAGCGAACAAGCGAACCAATGGTGCCCCCCCCCCCACTCAAGGTACCTAGCGACATCGTCGCTAATGATCCGAGGATGGTGCCCGGTTATAGCAATCTTGGAGATTACCTGCCCGACGATGTACATTATGTTTTCTTGGAGGTGGAGGCGGTACACAGATTCGAGTACGGGAAGCCTCTCATCAATGATGAAAGATCTCTAACAACGATGATGCGAAGATTGCATGATTGGTACATGAAAACCTGCAGAGAGTCTGGGGGGAGGAATACTTTGACGCTGAGAGTTAGAGAGGAGCATGACCTCGTTGGAATTGAACTGTTGAATTATCCATTTGAGGAGTTCTTCCAGTTTTTCAATCAAAGGGCCCTCGATAAAGCAACGGTCACCTGCTACTGTCTGTAAGCACTACTACTTCTGTCATTAAGTCTCTCTATATGTTGGAAATATGCCCTAGAGGCAATAATAAAAGCATTATTATTATATTTCCTTGTTCATGATAATTGTCTTTATTCATGCTATAATTGTTTTATCCGGAAATCGTAATACATGTGTGAATAACAGACACCAACATGTCCCTAGTAAGCCTCTAGTTGACTAGCTCGTTGATCAATAGATAGTCATGGTTTCCTGACTATGGACATTGGATGTCATTGATAACGAGATCACATCATTAGGAGAATGATGCGATGGACAAGACCCAATCCTAAACATAGCACAAGATCGTATAGTTCGTTTGCTAGAGTTTTCCAATGTCAAAGTATCTTTTCCTTAGACCATGAGATCGTGTAACTCCCGGATACCGTAGGAGTGCTTTGGGTATACCAAACGTCACAACGTAACTGGGTGACTATAAAGGTAGACTACGGGTATCTCCGAAAGTGTCTGTTGGGTGACATGGATCAAGACTGGGATTTGTCACTCCGTATGACGGAGAGGTATCACTGGGCCCACTCGGTAATGCATCATCATAATGAGCTCAAAGTGACCAAGTGTCTGGTCACGGGATCATGCATTACGGTACGAGTAAAGTGACTTGCCGGTAACGAGATTGAACGAGGTATTGGGATACCGACGATCGAATCTCGGGCAAGTAACATATCGATTGACAAAAGGGAATTGCATACGGGGTTGATTGAATCCGCGACATCATGGTTCATCCGATGAGATCATCGTGGAGCATGTGGGAGCCAACATGGGTATCCAGATCCCGCTGTTGGTTATTGACCGGAGAGTCGTCTCGGTCATGTCTGCTTGTCTCCCGAACCCGTAGGGTCTACACACTTAAGGTTCGGTGACGCTAGGGTTGTGAAGATATGTATATGCAGTAACCCGAATATTGTTCGGGGTCCCGGATGAGATCCCGGACATCACGAGGAGTTCCAGAATGGTCCGGAGGTAAAGAATTATATATAGGAAGTGCTGTTTCGGCCATCGGGACAAGTTTCGGGGTCACCGGTATTGTACCAGGACCACCGGAAGGGTCCCGGGGGTCCACCGGGTGGGGCCACCTATCCCGAGGGGCCCCATGGGCTGAAGTGGGAGGGAACCCAGCCCATAGTGGGCTGGGGCGCCACCCCCCAAGGGCCCATGCGGCTAGGGTTGGGGGAAACCCTAAAGGGGGGCGCCCCCTTGCTTGGGGGGCAAGCCCCCCACCCTAGGCCGCCCCCCCCCTAGTAGATCTCATCTACTAGGGCCGGCGTCCCCCCCATGGCACCCCTATATATAGTGGGGAGAGGAGGGACTTCATACCCCAGCCCCTGGCGCCTCCCTCTCTCCCCGTTACGTCTCTCTTCCTCGTAGTATAGGCGAAGCCCTGCTACTGTGACGCCCTGCATCCACCACCACGCCGTCGTGCTGCTGGATCTTCGTCAACCTCTCCTTCCCCCTTGCTGGATCAAGAAGGAGGAGACGTCTCCCGTCCCGTACGTGTGTTGAACGCGGAGGTGCCGTCCGTTCGGTGCTTGGTCATCGGTGATTTGGATCACGTCGTGTACGACTACATCATCACCGTTCTTTTGAACGCTTCCGTGCGCGATCTACAAAGGTATGTAGATGCATCCAATGACTCGTTGCTAGATGAACTCTTAGATGATCTTGGTGAAACGAGTAGGAAAATTTTTGTTTTCTGCAATGTTACCCAACAGTGGCATCATGAGCTAGGTCTATGCGTAGTTCTTCTTGCGTGAGTAGAACACAATTAGTTGTGGGCGTGGATTTGTCAACTTTCTTGCCGTTACTAGTCTTTTCTTGCTTCAGCGGTATTGTGGGATGAAGCGGCCCGGACCAACCTTACACGTACGCTTACGTGAGACCGGTTCCACCGACTAACATGCACTAGTTGCATAAGGTGGCTGGCGGGTGTCTGTCTCTCCCACTTTAGTTGGAGCGGATTCGATGAACAGGGTCCTTATGAAGGGTAAATAGAAGTTGACAAATCACGTTGTGGCTTTAACGTAGGTAAGAAGACGTTCTTGCTAGAACCCTAATTCAGCCACGTAAAACTTGCAACAACAATTAGAGGACGTCTAACTTGTTTTTTGCAGCAAGTGGTTTGTGATATGATATGGCCAAAGTTGTGATGAATGATGAATGATCTATATGTGATGTATGAGATGTTCATGCTATTGTAATAGGAATCACGACTTGCATGTCGATGAGTATGACAACCGGCAAGAGCCATAGGAGTTGTCTTTATTCTTTTATATGACCTGCGTGTCATCGAGAAACGCCATGTAAATTACTTTACGTTATTGCTAAACGCATTAGCCATAGTAGTAGAAGTAATAGTTGGCGAGCAACTTCATGGAGTCACGATGATGGAGATCATGATGATGGAGATCATGGTGTCAAGCCGGTGACAAGATGATCATGGAGCCCCAAGATGGAGATCAAAGGAGCTATGTGATATTGGCCATATCATGTCACGTTCATTATTTGATTGCATGTGATGTTTATCATGTTTTTGCATCTTGTTTACTTAGAACGACGGTAGTAAATAAGATGATCCCTCATAACAATTTCAAGAAGTGTTCTCCCCTAACTGTGCACCATTGCTAAAGTTCGTCGTTTCTAAGCACGCCGTGATGATCGGGTGTGATGGATCCTTACGTTCACATACAACGGGTGTTGACGAGCCTAGCATGTATAGACATGGCCTCGGAACACATGCAAAACACTTAGGGTTAACTTGACGAGCCTAGCATGTACAGACATGGCCTCGGAACACAGAAGACCGAAAGGTCGAGCATGAGTCGTATAGAAGATACGATCAACATGAAGATGTTCACCGACGTTGACTAGTCCGTCTCACGTGATGATCGGACATGGTCTAGTTAACTCGGATCATGTAATACTTAGATGACTAGAGGGATGTCTAATCTAAGTGGGAGTTCATTAATAATTTGATTAGATGAACTTAATTATCATGAAATTAGTCTAAAATATTTTACAATATGTCTTGTAGATCAAATGGCCAACGTAGTCCTCAACTTCAACGCGTTCCTAGAGAAAACCAAGCTGAAAGACGATGGCAGCAACTATACGGACTGGGTCCGGAACCTGAGGATCATCCTCATAGCTGCCAAGAAAGATTATGTCCTACAAGCACCGCTAGGTGATCCACCCGTCCCACAGAACCAAGACGTTATGAACGCTTGGCAGACACGTGCTGATGACTACTCCCTCGTTCAGTGCGGCATGCTTTACAGCTTAGAGCCGGGGCTCCAAAAGCGTTTTGAGAGACATGGAGCATATCAGATGTTCGAAGAGCTGAAAATGGTTTTTCAAGCTCATGCCCGGATCGAGAGATATGAAGTCTCCGATAAGTTCTTCAGCTGTAAGATGGAGGAAAATGGTTCTGTCAGTGAGCACATACTCACTATGTCTGGGTTGCATAACCGCTTGTCTCAGTTGGGAGTTAATCTCCCGGATGATGCGGTCATTGACAGAATCCTCCAGTCGCTTCCACCAAGCTACAAGAGCTTTGTGATGAACTTCAACATGCAGGGGATGCAAAAGACCATTCCTGAGTTGTTCTCAATGCTGAAATCAGCGGAGGTAGAAGTCAAGAAGGAACATCAAGTGTTGATGGTCAACAAAACCACTAAGTTCAAGAAAGGCAAGGGTAAAAAGAACTTCAAGAAGGACGGCAAGGAGGTTGCCGCGCCCGGCAAGCAAGCTGCCGGGAAGAAGCCAAAGAATGGACCCAAGCCCGAGACTGAGTGCTTTTATTGCAAGGGAAGCGGTCACTGGAAGCGGAACTGCCCTAAGTACTTAGCAGACAAGAAGGCCGGCAAAACAAAAGGTATATGTGATATACATGTAATTGATGTGTACCTTACCAGTACTCGTAGTAGCTCCTGGGTATTTGATACCGGTGCCGTTGCTCACATTTGTAACTCACAGCAGGAGCTGCGGAATAAACGGAGACTGGCGAAGGACGAGGTGACGATGCGCGTCGGGAATGGTTCCAAGGTCGATGTGATCGCCGTCGGCACGCTACCTCTACATTTACCTATGGGATTAGTTATAAACCTCAATAATTGTTATTTAGTGCCAAGTTTGAGCATGAACATTGTATCAGGATCTCGTTTAATACGAGATGGCTACTCATTTAAATCCGAGAATAATGGTTGTTCTATTTATATGAGAGACATGTTTTATGGTCATGCTCCTATGGTGAATGGTTTATTCTTTATGAATCTCGAACGTAATACTACACATGTTCATAATGTGAGTACCAAAAGATGTAAGGTTGATAATGATACTCCCACATACTTGTGGCACTGCCGCCTTGGTCACATAGGTGTCAAACGCATGAAGAAGCTCCATGCAGATGGACTTTTAGAGTCTCTTGATTATGAATCATTTGACACGTGCGAACCATGCCTCATGGGTAAGATGACCAAGACTCCGTTCTCAGGAACAATGGAGCGAGCGACCAACTTATTGGAAATCATACATACTGATGTATGCGGTCCAATGAGTGTTGAGGCTCGCGGTGGCTATCGTTATGTTCTCACCCTCACTGATGACTTGAGTAGATATGGGTATATCTACTTAATGAAACACAAGTCTGAAACCTTTGAAAAGTTCAAGGAATTTTAGAGTGAGGTTGAAAATCAACGTGACAGGAAAATCAAGTTTCTACGATCAGATCGTGGAGGAGAATACTTGAGTCATGAATTTGGAACACATTTAAGAAAATGTGGAATAGTTTCACAACTCACGCCGCCTGGAACACCTCAGCGTAACGGTGTGTCCGAACGTCGTAATCGCACTCTATTAGATATGGTGCGATCTATGATGTCTCTTACCGATTTACCGCTATCTTTTTGGGGCTATGCTTTAGAGACTGCTGCATTCACTTTAAATAGGGCTCCGTCGAAATCCGTTGAGACGACACCGTATGAATTATGGTTTGGGAAGAAACCTAAGCTGTCGTTTCTAAAAGTTTGGGGATGCGATGCTTATGTAAAGAAACTTCAACCTGAAAATCTCGAACCCAAATCGGAAAAATGCGTCTTCATAGGATACCCAAAAGAAACTATTGGGTACACCTTCTACCTCAGATCCGAAGGCAAGATCTTTGTTGCCAAGAATGGGTCCTTTCTAGAGAAAGAGTTTCTCTCGAAAGAAGTAAGTGGGAGGAAAGTAGAGCTTGATGAAGTATTACCTCTTGAACCGGAAAATGGCGCAACTCAAGAAAATGTTCCTGAGGTGCCTGCACCGACTAGAGAGGAAGTTAATGGTAATGATCAAGATACTTCTGATCAAGCTCCTACTGAAATTCGAAGGTCCACAAGGACATGTTCCGCACCAGAGTGGTACAGCAACCCTGTCTTGGAAATCATGTTGTTAGACAACGGTGAACCTTCGAACTATGAAGAAGCGATGGCGGGCCCGGATTCCGACAAATGGCTAGAAGCCATGAAATCCGAGATAGGATCCATGTATGAAAACGAAGTATGGACTTTGACTGACTTGCCCGTTGAACGGCGAGCCATAGAAAATAAATGGATCTTTAAGAAGAAGACTGACGCGGATGGTAATGTGACCATCTATAAAGCTCGGCTTGTCGCTAAGGGTTATCGACAAGTTCAAGGGGTTGACTACGATGAGACTTTCTCACCGGTAGCGAAGCTGAAGTCCGTCCGAATCATGTTAGCAATTGCCGCATTCTACGATTATGAGATATGGCAAATGGACGTCAAAACGGCATTCCTTAATGGTTTCCTTAAGGAAGAATTGTATATGATGCAGCCGGAAGGTTTTGTCGATCCTAAGAATTCTAACAAGGTGTGCAAGCTCCAACGCTCGATTTATGGGCTGGTGCAAGCATCTCAGAGTTGGAACATTCGCTTTGATGAGATTATCAAAGCGTTTGGGTTTACACAGACTTATGGAGAAGCCTGTGTTTACAAGAAAGTGAGTGGGAGCTCTGTAGCATTTCTCATATTATATGTAGATGACATACTTTTGATGGGAAATGATATAGAACTCTTGGACAGCATCAAGGCCTACTTGAATAAGAGTTTTTCAATGAAGGACCTTGGAGAAGCTGCTTATATATTAGGCATCAAGATCTATAGAGATAGATCAAGACGCCTCATAGGTCTTTCACAAAGCACATACCTTGATAAGATATTGAAGAAGTTCAATATGGATCAGTCTAAGAAGGGGTTCTTTCCTGTGTTGCAAGGTATGAAATTGAGCTCAGCTCAATGTCCGACCACGGCAGAAGATATGGAAGAGATGAGCGTCATCCCCTATGCATCAGCCATAGGTTCTATTATGTATGACATGCTGTGTACCAGACCTGAAGTAAACCTTGCCATAAGTTTGGTAGGAAGGTACCAAAGTAATCCCGGCAAGGAACACTGGACAGCGGTCAAGAATATCCTGAAGTACCTGAAAAGGACTAAGGAAATGTTTCTCGTTTATGGAGGTGACGAAGAGCTAGTCGTAAAGGGTTATGTCGACGCTAGCTTCGACACAGATCTGGATGACTCTAAGTCACAAACCGGATACGTGTATATTTTGAATGGTGGGGCAGTAAGCTGGTGCAGTTGCAAGCAAAGCGTCGTGGCGGGATCTACATGTGAAGCGGAGTACATGGCAGCCTCGGAGGCAGCACATGAAGCAATATGGGTGAAGCAGTTCATCACCGACCTAGGAGTCATACCCAATGCGTCGGGGCCGATCAAGCTCTTCTGTGATAACACTGGAGCTATTGCACTTTCCAAGGAGCCCAGGTTTCACAAGAAGACAAGGCACATCAAGCGTCGCTTCAACTCCATTCGTGAAAATGTTCAAGATGGAGACATAGAGATTTGTAAAGTGCATACGGACCTGAATGTAGCAGATCCGTTGACTAAACCTCTCCCTAGGGCAAAACATGATCAACACCAGAATTCCATGGGTGTTCGATTCATCACAATGTAACTAAATAATTGACTCTAGTGCAAGTGGGAGACTGTTGGAAATATGCCCTAGAGGCAATAATAAAAGCATTATTATTATATTTCCTTGTTCATGATAATTGTCTTTATTCATGCTATAATTGTGTTATCCGAAAATCGTAATACATGTGTGAATAACAGACACCAACATGTCCCTAGTAAGCCTCTAGTTGACTAGCTCGTTGATCAACAGATAGTCATGGTTTCCTGACTATGGACATTGGATGTCATTGATAACGAGATCACATCATTAGGAGAATGATGTGATGGACAAGACTCAATCCTAAACATAGCACAAGATCGTATAGTTCGTTTGCTAGAGTTTTCCAATGTCAAAGTATCTTTTACTTAGACCATGAGATCGTGTAACTCCCGGATACCGTAGGAGTGCTTTGGGTATACCAAACGTCACAACGTAACTGGGTGACTATAAAGGTAGACTACGGGTATCTCCGAAAGTGTCTGTTGGGTGACATGGATCAAGACTGGGATTTGTCACTCCGTATGACGGAGAGGTATCACTGGGCCCACTCGGTAATGCATCATCATAATGAGCTCAAAGTGACCAAGTGTCTGGTCACGGGATCATGCATTACGGTACGAGTAAAGTGACTTGCCGGTAACGAGATTGAACGAGGTATTGGGATACCGACGATCGAATCTCGGGCAAGTAACATATCGATTGACAAAGGGAATTGCATACGGGGTTGATTGAATCCTCGACATCGTGGTTCATCCGATGAGATCATCGTGGAGCATGTGGGAGCCAACATGGGTTTCCAGATCCTGCTGTTGGTTATTGACCAGAGAGTCGTCTCCGTCATGTCTGCTTGTCTCCCGAACCCGTAGGGTCTACACACTTAAGGTTCGGTGACGCTAGGGTTGTGAAGATATGTATATGCAGTAACCCGAATATTGTTCGGGATCCCGGATGAGATCCCGGACATCACGAGGAGTTCCGGAATGGTCCGGAGGTAAAGAATTATATATAGGAAGTGCTGTTTCGGCCATCGGGACAAGTTTCGGGGTCACCGGTATTGTACCGGGACCACCGGAAGGGTCCCGGGGGTCCACCGGGTGGGGCCACCTATCCCGGGGGGCCCCATGGGCTGAAGTGGGAGGGAACCCAGCCCATAGTGGGCTGGGGAGCCACCCCCCAAGGGCCCATGCGGCTAGGGTTGGGGGAAACCCTAAAGGGGGGCGCCCCCTTGCTTGGGGGGCAAGCCCCCCACCCTAGGCCGCCGCCCCCCCCCCCCCTAGTAGATCTCATCTACTAGGGCCGGCGTCCCCCCCATGGCACCCCTATATATAGTGGGGAGAGGAGGGACTTCATACCCCAGCCCCTGGCGCCTCCCTCTCTCCCCGTTACGTCTCTCTTCCTCGTAGTATAGGCGAAGCCCTGCTACTGTGACGCCCTGCATCCACCACCACGCCGTCGTGCTGCTGGATCTTCGTCAACCTCTCCTTCCCCCTTGCTGGATCAAGAAGGAGGAGACGTCTCCCGTCCCGTACGTGTGTTGAACGCGGAGGTGCCGTCCGTTCGGTGCTTGGTCATCGGTGATTTGGATCACGTCGTGTACGACTACATCATCACCGTTCTTTTGAACGCTTCCGTGCGCGATCTACAAAGGTATGTAGATGCATCCAATGACTCGTTGCTAGATGAACTCCTAGATGATCTTGGTGAAACGAGTAGGAAAAATTTTGTTTTCTGCAACGTTACCCAACACTATATAGGTCAGCTCTTTCATTGCATGTATTTATAATTATCCTCACTATATTATGCAGATTGAAGATCGCCGAATTGAAGAAAACACAAGTCGGTGATATTGGGTTCATTAAGACAAATCTCATAGATGCAACTGAGGTTAAATTTCATGCCGAAGATACCGAGGGCAACTTGCTACGATCGTTGGTAATAAATGAAAACAAAGATATAATACTCTTTGCTTACAACTTCAAATGAGTGTTACTGTCTTGTGCATATTCGGTTTCCCTTATATATTAGTCCAGGTTAGAGTAATGTAATTGATGAGTTATGAATGCGTGCGCAGTTTCCACTATATCCTCCTAGAGATTAAGCTTGAGCAGGGACTAGTAGCCGTCTTAGACTCGAGACGAAAAGATCCCCATGAGTATGTGGACATGACTGAAAATCTTGAGAAGTAAGTTAAATCGATCATTATCCACCATATCAGCAACTTTGTTCATTTCCTGATATCAAGTAATTGTTTTCTTTGTCTGGCAGGGTTTGGAGAAAATTCACCAGAAAAGATCCGGGACTGCCGAAGAAGCTGCAATTTAGATACCCGAAAGTAAGTACTATAGTAGCATGTTCCGCGCGTCTCCTAGTGATTCGAGCGCTAGTTTCATCAATACCAATTGGCATGCTTGCTTATCAGTTTGATTGACCTCTATTTCTTGTAAAGTGGTTGTGGCAGGATCAAGGGAATGATTTCTGTGGATACTACGTTTGCGAGTCCATCCGCTACACAACCTGTGAACTGGGCTACACTGAAGAACAATATGAAGTGCGTAAGCAATAATATTCACAATTTTATTTTATTACCATCATTTGTGTTGAGTTTCATTTATTCATATATATATACATATATATATGTATGTATGCATTGACCCCCTTCTTCAAATTAGATCTTTCGGATGCGGGATGAACTCCTACCACCAGATCGTATGCGAGCAATTCAAGAGGAATTGGTGGCATTCTTCCTTGACCACGTGACCGTTGAAGACGGAGAATACCATGTGGAGCTTGACTTCGTATATAATTAGGAGATTATATTGTAAGAGATAATTATTGTATATATGTAGCCGGCAGTGTCGGATAGATATACGAGAACTTGTTGTTCGACCAATCTCTTGAAGAAGGAGAGGTGGTTGATATCACTTCTCTCTGTATGCATATATGTTCATGACGATCTTATGTTTCCTTCGTTTGCTTACTAGCTAGCTAGCGTGTCTAGTCCTCTCTATACGTATATAGTACGTAGCGTCGACCAAGCACGGACATAAGAGAGGACACTTCTCTCTATTAATTAGCTATAGCTATAACACAATATATGAAACACCTAAATTAACCCCCCCCCCTCAAAAACCCCCAACCCCCCCCTTTCAAAAAAAACAAAAAACACACCGCCTGAAATGCTGACGCGTGGATGCCTATTGGTCCCGGTTGGTGCCACCAACCGGGACCAAAGGCCCTCCTGCCTGGGCTCGGCACACCGGCCACGTGGAGGCCCATCTGTCCCGGTTCTGGACCGAACCGGGACTAAAGGGCTAGAGCATTAGTAACGACTCTTTAGTCCCGGTTCAGAAACCGGACAAAAGTCCCTTACCAACCGGGACTAATGGTGGTTTATCTACTAGTGGAAGCATCATTCAACCTGTTTTCAACACGTGAACCCACAGCAATCTGTAGTCTATATTAATCAATTTTGATAGTAGTGTATTTCCATGATCTGCTGCAAATAATAGGAGAATGATCTGATTTATAAATAATAGGATAATACCATCGACTCCAAAAATATCAAACATGGTAAATTGGGAGAACACAATTGGACCTGTGTGTCAGAATGCTCACAAAATATAAAAATGGGTAAATTGTGGCAACACTTTTGCTGAATTGGATAAAACGGATGAAATCCCGCTAAATGAGATAATTACTGTCAAAGATGTAAAAAGAGGGGTAAAAACCGGAATTTACTCGAAGAAAAATCAAGTTCAAATAAAGCAGAACGGGCGTCTTCACTTTATTTTGATGATTGATGGCGCAAGGGGATCTTGCTTACCAGTGGAGAGCACGGCAGGCTTGGAGGGAGGGGGCAGAAAGGGTGAGCGCTGCAATTGCAAGCGGGCCGGGGAAGAGAGGGGGGGAGCGTCGGCGGTCGTCGCTCGGTCGCTGCAAGCACGCGAATCAATATGGAGGAGGAGCGAGATCTGATCCAGGGAGTATTGGATTTCGATCTCTGAGACAGCAGGGATGGATCCATCAGCAGGGCTTACTTCCGTTTCCATTTCCGCCAGTCAGCGGGTGTTGCTTGGGTTCCTCGGCTGCATGCAGGCCCACAGGGCAGCATGGAGGATCTCTTTTCTTGGATGCGCCTGGCCTGTTAGGCCCCTCCCAATGCTCCACCTTGTACAGGTGCTAAGCCTTCCATGTAGGCAAAAAATCTGATGTGGCAAGTTATTTAAGAGGAGAGAGATGAGTGTGGTGACACCAGGAAGAACCAATACTAAGCGCGTGAACCTAGGTAAAACATTTAAAGGAAGGGAGCCCACCAATACATGAAGAGCTTTAGTTGCTAAATCATTAAATGAAGCAAGCTTAGCAACCATAAGCTAAGCACCTATGCATTGGGAAGTATAGTTGCTAAGCTATTTAATGTGCTTAGCACCTCATCTAAGCACCCATGCATTGGCAGCAGCCTTATATTAGCGACCAAGTGAGCCACAAAGTCAAACCGCTGCCATGGCAGGGATTCCAGCCACGGGTACCAATGGGCATGAAGACCGCGTCATCATCAGGCCAGCGAGGATAGTCCATGATAAACAGGAGATACGTGGTCCGTCCAGAGCAGGTCAATGCCAGGCGGGGCGACGGCGCCCCCAAGAGGGTGATGGCACGAAGCGGTGCCTCGTCGAGCTTGAGAGGATGGACAGGGGTTTTTACCCCGAAGCGAAGGCAGCGTGATGGAGCCGTCAAGCACCGCCTCAGACCCAGCGCTGAAGCGCATCTTCATTTTGGTCACCATGAACTCCTGTAATGAGAACCAATCCATGAATACTTATGTCCTTAATTATAAATTGTAGATTCTACTACCTTTTATCTTTTCTAACTCTTGCAAGGAAGTTCATGTTGATACATCTAATATATAATTCAGACAAAGAATGGTTGTCAAAATAGCTCATGCGTACATCAGATCTAGGGATATATGAAACGTTGTATGTGAAGTTTCTGCATCTTTTTTTTTTCTGAGAAAGGAAGAAGGCAGAGCATTCCTGTGAGACGTTGTTCACTAGAGCTTAAGTTTTCTTTTCATGTTGCACTGGGAGAAGCTCTTTTTCTTCTTTCTGTTCTGTTATCACACGATAGGGAACCCGGTCAAAACATGCCCAAGGCCTGGGTGTCATTTCTCAAGTACATGAGTCTTCCTTCTATTAGATCATTGCAAAGACAGTGCAGCAGCAGGCCATAGACGAGCAGCACTGGGAGCAGCACAAGAGAGGGCAAGAAAAAAGTTGTGCATTGAGCAACATAAGCAAATAGATATCTAGGGCCCTAACCAAGTCGGTGCGACCACCAGTCGATATACGACAGCTTATCAGATTAATTGGCATGTGTCCACTTTCTGCATCTTCACTCATTCAGTATGTGACTAAGGCCCGTTCGGAAGTTCTCCGCAAGCCAGCTTCCTAAAATCACTCTGAGAAGCTAGCTGAACGGATCTGCTTCAAGAAGCAGGCTCCCCGGAGACCAGGAATACGTTGTGTGATTTTTTCGGAATCGAGGAGCAGGGCCATCCCAGCTTCGCGAAACAGAGGAGTAGAAGTTGATCAAATTTACATGGGAATGCCCTTCCGAAGTGAGGCTCGCGTACCGTTTCGATCGCTACAACCGGCCCTCGACACATCGAAGCAAGGAGTTGGTCGAAATTACATGCCACTGCGCTTCCGAAGTGAATCTCAGGTACCGTTCCAATTGCTCGAAAGTGCTTCCCCAACCGAACTGGGCCAATATGACCTGGCTCAAAGCCTGGCCGAACAGGCCTTAGCCTGATTTCCTGGGCTACCAGTCCATGCGTACGTGAGGAGCGAATCATGTTCAACCGAATGAATCGCTGCTCCACCGAGAAGCTGGAAGCCAGCGAGAAGCTGGGAAGCCAGCTATTTTGAGAAGCTAGCAGAGATCCGAACGGGGCCTAAGTGTGCACAATTTTGGTAATATTTGCCGTGTTCTGCAATCGCGCACCATGCTAATTCGACCATCTTGAGAGCACTTGGAGAACAAACTGATTTTACAAGTGAACACTTGAAAAAAAAAATATGATGAGCATTTTTAATATAGACAATAAAAATTAAGTAATATGACCACTTTTAGAAATGAACGAGAACTGTTTAGCATTTTTTTGCTAAAAATCTCCAATCTGTATCTGCACACTTGTTCACGCAGATTAAACAATGGTTTCCACAACCAATGAAATTTTGCATAATATATTTAAAATGTGAATCAATTTAGAAAAAATTACTGACATTAAAAAAATGTTCTTACCATGCAACAATAAGTGGTCACAATTTTAAAAAGTGTTCCTTACAGTTTTGAACAAAAAAGTGTTCATCAAATGTTGAGAACATAAAACACAGATTTATAAAAGCATCATGATATTTTAAATATATTATCCATTTAACAATAAGTTTTCACAATGTAAAAATTAGTCATGACAATTTTAAAAAGTGTTCATGAAATGTAAAGAACATTTCGCACGGTTTTGAAAAAAATGTCCAGGAAGCATTGGATAGCGCGATGCAGAGAGAGGAACTGAAGGGGGTGTTCTATCAAGTCAGGTACCTTCTAATAGATCTCCGATGGATCAGGTTGAGTGGTCAGCCCTTACCGATGGCTGCTAACACATTTCAGCACATGGTTCTTCCTTACGTCTTTCTGAAACTGGACCTTGAGCCATTCAGGGAGCTTATTCTGAGCTTAAATGGAGACATCTAAATCAGTAAATTAAATGGAGACCTTGGCTGCTAATCCATTTAGCAGGGTTTGTCACCATTATTTGAAGCGCACTTGATTATTCTGAAAAGATTTCCTGACCTGATCGTTATCAAAATCATTAATTTAAGGATCAATAAAAATACAAGTTGATGGGTGATCATCATAATTGAACGCCGAACAACGGCGAACCACGCCGAATATGGGCCTATTGTCGCACATATGGGCCCTTTATTCGCCGACATGGGCCAGAAAAGTGGGCAAATATCGGCGCCTGGGGGCGGCGACTGGGCGCGAAACCGCCCCCAGCGCTGATTGCATCGCCGGCTCGCCCCCATAGGGCGATTTTTATGCGTCCTGGGGGGGGGGGGGGGGCGAATGGCTGGAGATGCTCTTAGCTTCAGTGGACAAACTCATAATAAATTTGCATCAGCCAGTACTAGCTACCAATTGCTAATTTAATTCTACTAACCTAAAATATATGCACAAACGACAAAACAGCAAATGCTAACCTTGGAGCAGAGAGGATCACCTAATCCGTTTCGATAGTCCTTTCCGCGTCAGTCGAACTGTATCATTCCTTATGTGGCTAATCTTCATTATATCTTCGCTGCATTCATCTGAATCTCTCTTCAGCCAGAGCTTCTCTATCAGCTCTTCTGATGTGTCTTCCAGATATAATTTCTCAAGGGCTGCAAGGTGTTCGATACCATCAGGAAGAAACTTTAGCTTGGGACAGTATGTGAACACTAGCTCAGCGAGGTGTTGCATCGCGCCCTCCTCTATTCTCACTTGGTTGCGCTCTGTCGCGCTCCATATGTGTAGACGTAGAACCCGAAGTTTTGGAAACGAGCCTACGCAAAAATCCAACCTCTTCCCTTCAAAAGCCTTCGCTAGCTCAAGAGAGCATAGACCAAGTAACATGCATAGACAGGAAAAGGTTCCCTCATGAATATTGCAGGACGCCAGGGCCAAGCGAGTAAGGCTATTAAGGTGTGACCAAGAAGAGAAAAGTTGAGGCATTGATGTTGTCGGTGTCAAAACCGGCGGATCTCGGGTTGGGGGTCCCGAACTGTGCATCTAAAGAGGATGGTAACAGGAGACAGGGGACACGATGTTTTACTCAGGTTCGTGCCCTCTTGATGGAGGTAAAACCCTACGTCTTGCTTGATTTATTGTTGATGATATGGGTAGTACAAGAGTTGATCTACCACGAGATCGGAGAGGCTAAACCCTAGAAACTAGCCTATGGTATGATTGTATGTTGTCCTACGGACTAAAACCCTCCGGTTTATATAGACACCGGAGGGGGCTAGGGTTACACAAGGTCGGTTACAAAGGAGGAGATATACATATCCGTATTGCCTAGCTTGCCTTCCACGCCAAGTAGAGTCCTATCCGGACACGGGACGAAGTCTTCAATCTTGTATCTTCATAGTTCAATAGTCCGGCCAAAGGATATAGTCCGGCTGTCCGGAGACCCCCTAATCCAGGACTCCCTCAGTAGCCCCTGAACCAGACTTTACTGACGATGAGTCCGACGCGCAGTGTTGTCTTCGGCATTGCAAGGCGGGTTCCTCCTCCGGATACACCACAGAAGAGTTCGAATAAAAGGATAGTGTCCGACCCTGCAAAATAAGTTCCACATACCACCGTAGAGAGAATAATATTTCCACAAATCTAATCTGCTGAAACGTTTTGGCAACATGACATCATGCCATGGCTCGGTGATTATTCGAACCGTTTTTTCTTTAACTAGCCCCGCACATAACGCGAGGCAGTTTCTTGACACGTCTTGTCAAAGCAAAGATCGTGTCCCCCTTATTACGGGATTCTCATCAATACGATCGTGGGTAACCCAACCGCGCCTAGGACTCCTAGATTTTAGGCAAGTCCCAAACGGCCACGAGGAGGACGCTTGATATTCACCCTCTTTATAAAGGGTCAAGGCTTTTACTTTTTTCCTCCCGTGCTCAATCGAATCCTTCCCCCACCTCGAGTTCTAACACCCAAAGCCCAGGTCAGGTGCTTCGGACCTTCAATAATGTCCGGATCCAACCTCCAGGGCCGGTGGATGCCCTCCTCCGTCACGGAAGAGGATATCAAGAAATTGAGGGAGGCAACATACTTGACCGCCGAAGTCTCGCATCGGCTGCCTGCCCAAGG
Source organism: Triticum urartu (assembly GCF_056163025.1). Classification (NCBI taxonomy): domain Eukaryota; kingdom Viridiplantae; phylum Streptophyta; class Magnoliopsida; order Poales; family Poaceae; genus Triticum; species Triticum urartu. The sequence goes on from NC_141873.1 coordinate 13,410,667, forward strand.
GCAGGTCGTCCCTACCCCTGAACCCAATGAAGACGTCGTGTTTATCTCCCACTTCCTCCGGGGACTAGGCCTCACTATGGATCCCTTCGTAAGGGGTTTGATGTTCTATTACGGGCTTGATTTCCACGATCTAGCCCCGGATTCCTTTCTCCACATCTCGGCATTTATTGTCGTATGTGAGGCCTTCCTCCGCATTACCCCTCACTTCGGCATGTGGCTCAAGACCCTTGATGTGAAGCCGAAGACGGTTGAGGGGTAGCATGCAGCGTGCGGAGGGGCATTAATAAGCAAGATCGCTGGAGCTCCATGGCCAAAGGGTTCTTTTCCAGAGGTGTCCGGATTATGGCAACGGGAGTGGTTCTATGTCACTGCTCCCAGAAGTGCCAAGTGGGTAGCTTCCCCCGCCTTTCGCTCGGGCCCTCCACCACAACTGATGTCATGGATCAGCAGGGGGCTGAGCTGGGGTCCAGCCAAGGATGTGCCCATACTACAGAGCCGCATCCGAGATCTCTTCGAGGGAGATTTTAGTTTGGTTATGGTAGTGCAAGTCATGCTGATTCGTCGAGTCCAGCCTTGCAAACGCAGGCCCCTCCGCTTGTGGGAATTCAACCCAGAAGGACCGCGCGCTATTCAGAATTTCCTCGGCCTGACGCACGAGGAGATGTACAAGTCGTTCTTCGGACCCCAAATTAAATAGAGTGTCTGGACACCTCCGAGGATGTGGGCCTGAGCAGCAACCGCACCACGGCCCAAGTATGTAATCCTCTAGCCGAACACACTGTCTTTCATTTAGCATGACGTCATTCTGAAGAATCGCTTTTTGACCAGGACCGGATAGCAAAGGCGAAGATGATCCGGTGTTCGGCCCCCCTTCCCGAAGGCTTGGACAATCCGGTGCTGGAAAAGATGCTCGAGCCAGCACCTTTCCCGGTGCCCTCAAAGGAAGATGAAGGGGGGAATAAAGAGGGCGAAAGCGGGCCCCCACCGCTACCTATTCCAACCGAGGGAACGAGCGCCTCCGTGAGGGAGGATAACCAAGGGAAGGAATCTGACATTCCCTCGCCCCGGGGGAGGAAGAGGACTACCTCTGATGATCCGGAAACCAAGGTTTCCAAACGGGAGAAGAAAACTCCACCAGAGGGTCCCACCTCGGAGGGTGCTCTTGCCGCACAAAGTCCGTGCGGGGATCGGCCCTCTAACAAGCTGTAAGTAATCAAAAAGTACTTAATAGTGAAGATATGCTACCTTACTTCTGAGGAAGATAACCGAAGCATCTATCTTGCAGTTCGGATCTGAGCCCTTCTCATCAGAGCTCAGTTCGGATCTTCTTCCGGAGATGATGGAGAGCGAAACGCCTCCCCCGGACTCCCTGGCTCAAGAAGCAGGCGACCTTGAAGTGTCATCACGGAGAGTTTCTCCGGATCCGGCAAGGCCAGAAGGTAATCCCATGGTCACCCGAAGCCCTCAGTATCCGGTTCTTGAAGAGAGCAATCAAAAGAGTCCAGCACCATCTGGTATGCGGTCGGATGTACTGAAGGGTCTGCTAGAGCGAGAGACTATCTCAGAAGAGCACCGTACATTAATGTGTACGGTGATTGAAAGGATTTCGTCCGCCGAAAATGGGTTACATGAAGCCTTTATGAGTCTACTAACGGGCTTTGAGGTACGTGAAATGATATACATTTGTGATGGTACCGCGCATTTTTAGGTGTGCCCTGTGTAGATAGTAGCCTCTGTGACTCTGGTTGTCGTCGAAAACGGCGGCGAACAGAGGATCGTAGTCCCAGGTAATAACCAGATCGCCTTTATGTGCAGGTGTCTGAAGCTCTGGTGGCTAGCGGGACTGATGGGGTTGCCGAACTAAAGCGGCGACTGGATGCGGCGGATGCCGATATCGAGCTTGTTAACAAGTGGCTTGACGAGGCACAGGGTAGGTGATGTTTATAGTGAATGTCACATAGTAAGAGCAGCGTGATGCCGGTATCTTTAATATGTTGTGACTGTGGATGGAGCTGCCACCGTGGAGGCCCTGCGGGCGGAGCTTGCCCGAGCCCAGGAGCAAGCAAGGAGTGGTAATGCGGCCGTTTTGAAGGCGGCCGAAGAGTTGAGAGCCGAGAAGGCTCTGCATAGCGAGAGCAAAGAGAAAATGGCCAAAATGGTTGTGAAGTTAAAAGACACTGCCGACCGCTGCCAGTTTCTTGAAGAAGAAAGTCGGGCGAAAGCTACGGACCTCGAAAAGGCCACAATGGCGACCAAAGACACCCGCTCTGCAATGAGAGCAAAGAAGGAGGAACTGCGTGAAGCCGGGGATATTGTGGCTAGGAAGCCCTTTATGCTGCGGGGGAAGTTCGGCGATCCGCGGTATGCCCCTCTGGATCGGCTGTGGAGTTCGGCTGACGCATATCTGGACTTAGCGGCAAGCGCTGTCGATGCGGCCGAATACTTCCGTGATAAGACAGATCGTGAAGTGGACAAGCTGTTTTGGTCGCAATTTAACATTCCAGAGCGTCCGCTTCCATTGACTGATCAGCTTGCCGAATGGGCCGAACTCAGTAGATTGTCTCGACCCGCCATGAGGTCTGTCGTGGATCATCTGTGACCGGAAAGGCCAAAGCCGAACATCTATTTTTAGCTTGGTGCAGCAGTTCCTTGGTGCGGTGCCACGCATTAATGCGATGAAGAGCTCGACATGCATAGAAGGCTCGCGGATGGCCCTTGCCCGTGTCAAAACATACTGGGCGGAGATGGATGCCACCACTGTCGCGGCGCAGGGTTCGGCCATAGGCCGAGTGGCTGCGAGCACTATTTTGAAGAAGTTCTTGAGGGCGCTCGTTCGATAGAGGCCCAGTGCTCGAAGAATGTTATGTTTGAGTGAGATGTATTCCCATTGTACAAACAACGTTTCATTGAATTTATCAAGGCTGTATTTATACTTTTGCCCGAAAGTATTGTGATGCCTCCTGTGCGGCCGTTTATGTATACCTGTATATAACCTGAAAGATTGCAGTCGTTGGCTTCAGCCCCCACGCATATAGTGCGGAGATGTTCGCAGAAGACGCGTATTCACACTTAATCCAACGTCTTGGTCCTATTAAGGAGGTGATAGCGTAGTGAACTAGGCAACCAGACTATAATGCTTTAACTCTTTCACTTAGCCATAGGAGTTTGACAGTGGGGCTACTATATAGCCCCTGCTGGCTCCGCACTCATCCGGATTCGGGGTGCGTACATTCCTGGCCGGGAAACGGCCCTTCGTTAATACGGAGGAATCCTGAAGATTCCAATAAGTCATCAAGTGGTTGACCAGTCTCACGCTATATCATGACAGTCAGTTTTCGGCTTTCTCTACTAAGGTGCTCGTCCGGATGAACCAGGGCACAATCGCAGTAGTTCTCCTGGTGCCGCCTTAGCCGATAGAGCAGAATGTAAGGCAGCAAAACACAGGAGCCGGGCAAACCCAACATTTGACCAAAGACATGATTCGGAGCTGATGAATATAAGGCCAAACTTGCGACGCCGAACACTCCCTAAGGTATTCGGTCTTTATGGTGTAAACTGGGTCTAAACAGTACCCTTTGTAATAAGCCCCTGGTGTCCAGGTACGTGCATTATTCTGGCGTGGCCACATGCCAAGACGTCAGCATCCTTCTCGGTTGTACTGAGAATCCGAGAGATGTAAATCAACAAGAGACAGAAAAAAAGGTTTATGCAGGGTCTTAATCTACAAAGAATCCTTGGAATGGGTCCCTGCTGCACGTCTGCGCATGTGTCTCCATTGTGCCGTATCCTGGACGGGTGTAGCATGATGGTCATCTGAAAAAGAGAGGAACTTAATTGAAAAGTTGCCGTGCAAAAGTTAAGTTATACTAAATAAACAACATATAGTTGAAAATGAGTAAAGGTGAGCCTTATTGCCACTTTTGCGCGCGCGTTGAGCCCCTTGTATTGTAATAGGGGTATAGCCATCAAACCTGTATTAATTACATATAGTTGAGTCAGACTCGTCTAGCCGTGTCCGTGGTCTTAACGACCTGTCAAATGCTTGAGTTGGTGAGGCCGTTTAGTATGCGGCGGCCAAGGCGGCCGCACCATCTTCGGCACGCAAGGAGCGCTCAATATTTCCATTTACAGTAATGATGCCGCGTGGACCGGGCATCTTGAGCTTGAGGGAAGTGTAATGCGGTATTGTGTTAAAGCGAGCGAAAGCTTCGCGTCCGAGTAGTGCTTGATAGCCACTTTGGAACGGAGCGATGTGGAAAGTTAAATTTTCGCTACGGAAGTTATCAGGGAAGCCGAATATAACCTCTAGTAGCAGGGAGCCCCTGCAGTGAGCCTCCGGGCCTGGCGTTACTCCTTTAAAGGTAGCATTGCTGCGGCAAATTTTTGTTGGGTCTATCCCCATTTTGCGGACTGTGTCCTGATATATCAAATTTAAACTGCTGCCGCCGTCCATCAGGACTCGGGTGAAGTGGTATCCGTCAATTATTGGATCTAATACCAAGGCAGCCCATCCTGCACGCCGGATACTTGCCGAGTAATCCCGATGGTCTAAGGTGATCGGTTGGGACGACCAGTGGCGGAGCTCCACGGTGATAGGCCCTGGGGCATGTTCCTCTAAAGGTGCATCTTTGTTTCTCCCTTTTATCATGTGTAACCCGTTGAATGTTTTGACTTCTGGTGGGAATTTCTTCTGTTCCCCTGTGCTTTGCTTGCGAGGCTCGTCCTCGTCTTCACTTGGTGTATCCTGCCCCTTGTGTTCGGCGTTGAGCTTGCTGGACTGTTTGAAGACCCAACATTCTTTGTGGGTATGATTTGCAGGTTTATCCGGGGTGCTATGGATCTGACATATTTGGTCCAGAATTTTGTTTAGGCTGGACAATTCGTCTCTGTTGCCTTTGGAGGGCAGCTTTTGCTGCCCTGGCCGAGAGCTTCTAAATCCGGTGTTTATAGCCGTGCTCTTTGGGTTGTCTTCTTTATTCCAGCGCTTATTCTTGCTGCGTTGTGATTTCCTGTTTCCATCCCTGACTTCGGATGTACTTGGGTCGCTGGTGCTGCATCGGGCTAACCAGCTGTCCTCGCGTGCGCAAAAATGGGTCATGAGGCTTGTTAATGCTGCCATTGTTCTCGGCTTTTCTTGACCGAGGTGTCTGGCAAGCCATTCGTCTCGAACGCTATGCTTGAAGGCTGCTAAGGCTTCGGCGTTCGGACAGTCAACTATTTGGTTCTTTTTAGTGAGGAACATGTTCCAAAGTTTTCGGGCTAACTCACCGGGCTGTTGAGTTATATGACTTAAATCGTCTGCATCCGGTGGTCGGACATATGTCCCTTGAAAATTTGCCCGAAAGGCATCTTCGAGCTCTTCCCAGCTTCTGATGGAATTTTCGGGGATGCTTGAGGGGTAAGTACTTGATGGCGTGGAGATCGTCTCCTCGAGCCATATGGATGTGGAGGATGTAGTCCTCAATCCAGACCCCAGGGTCTGTTGTTCCGCCGTACACCTCTATGTTTACGGGTTTGAATCCCTCTGGAAATTCATGGTCCAGTACCTCGTCGGTTAAACATAGAGGGTGTGCGGCACCCCTGTATTTGGGCGTACCGTAGTGTTCGGATGTTTGTTGTGTTGCATTGTATGTTGGAGCGCGGCTGCGTGGTCCATAGATGGATCTGGTTGCGCCGTCCTTTTGATGCGAGCCCTTACGCGGATCGCGTATTGGTTTATGTGCAACGTCGTTTGCCGCTTTATGTTGGCTATGAGGTCATCTATCCAACCGGATGGCCGTTTTATTTTTTAATTGTGGAGGATCTAAGGCCTCCTCATCAAATTCAGGTAGCAACTTTCGCTTTGGATAGCTCTTGGTGTGGCGATTACTACCGTACTTCGCTGCAGTGTTGAGTACTTCACTCCATTTGATTTTGAGTGTGTCTTGTGCAGCCTTGAGCCTTTGCTTCTATTTTTTCAGACTCCTCGCCCTGGCAACAAGCCTTTGGTGGGCATTATGTTGGTCCTGGCGCCTGTCCGGTGTGATGTCGTCCGGACTGTTATCTTCGACGGAGTCAGGTTGTTCGGTTTGATTCCCCGTGTTGCCCTGGGCGGGCGATGGTGCACCCTGCTCTATTGTTGGGTCTATATGATTGTTATTTCTGCCGAGGCGGGATTTGGAGCGGCGTTTACGCCGCCGTGTTGACTGCTTTTCAAGAGAACAACCCTTCGCTGCGTCCTTCCGTTCCTCGTCGTTGTTTTCTTTGGGTGTGTCCACCATGTATACGTCGTGTGACGAAGTGGGTGTCCAGTGCCCTGTGGGCAGTGGTTCCTCTTCGTCTCCCGCATCATCGTCCATACCGTCGATGTCTTTGGAGTCGAAGTTGAGCATGTCGGTTAAGTCATCGACAGTGGCTACAAAGTGGGTGATGGGTGGGCGGCGAATTTCTTCGTCATCCGCATCCCAATCCTGCCAGACGTAGTTCGGCCAGGACTCTCCTGACAAGGAGAGAGACCTTAATGAGTTCAGTATGCCGCCAAAGGGCGAGTGCTGAAAAATATCCGCGGTGGTAAACTCCATGATCGGCGCCCAATCGGATTCGACAGGAACGGGCGCAGGCGGTTCGGAGTCCGTGGCCGGAAAAGGATCTGGCAGTTTAGCAACACGGCTTTTGTGAAGGGTAAGGTCGATATTCGGCTTGATCGCCGCAGAAGATACGGCCTCCGTGGCGGGGTCTATCCACCCGTCCATGGATGGTGCAACTGGCTCCGAATTGAGGGTTAGAGCGGCGGCCGGTGCAATTTCTCGAACACTGTCTGATGGTAGAGCTAAATCGTACTCATCGTGACCGCATGGCGCACAAGGCAGGGGCTCGAATCCGTCGAAGATCAAGTCTCCGTGGATATCGGCCGTGTAGTTTAAGCTTCCAAACCTGACCTGGTGGCCAGGGGCGTAACTTTCGATCTGCTCCAGATGGCCAAGCGAGTTGGCCCGCAGTGCGAAGACGCCGAACACAAGGATCTGTCCGGGGTGAAAGTCTCGCCCTGGACTACATCGCTATCGATGATCGTAGGAGCCATCAAGCCTAACGGCGATGACACAGAGGAACTCTCAATGAAAGCACCAATGTCGGTGTCAAAACCGGCGGATCTCGGGTAGGGGGTCCCGAACTGTGCGTCTAAGGCGGATGGTAACAGGAGGCAGGGGACATGATGTTTTACCCAGGTTCGGGCCCTCTTGATGGAGGTAAAATCTTACGTCCTGCTTGATTTATTCTTGATGATATGGGTAGTACAAGAGTTGATCTACCACGAGATCGGAGAGGCTAAACCCTATAAGCTAGCCTATGGTATGATTGTATGTTATCCTACGGACTAAAACCCTCCGGTTTATATAGACATCGAAGGGGGCTAGGGTTACACAAGGTCGGTTACAAAGGAGGAGATATACATATCCGTATTGCCTAGTTTGCCTTCCACGCCAAGTAGAGTCCTATCCGGACACGGGACGAAGTCTTCAATCTTGTATCTTCATAGTCCAACAGTCCGTCCAAAGGATATAGTCTGGCTGTCCGGAGACCCTCTAATCCAGGACTCCCTCAGATGTTTTTTCTAGCTGCCCTGCGAAACCAAGCCAAGAAAGGGTTGGAGGTAAATATAGTCCTTCCAGCTGCAGCACCTCCTTCTCAGTTGCAGCATGGATTTCTAGATGAACAAGATGGCTCATTCCATTGACAGCATTGCTCAAGTCTACTGAGTGTTTACTCCAAACGTTGCACACATCAAATGTTCTTAGCTCTATCAAAGCTCCAACTTCATGCAGAAACTGTGGAGTCGCGACAATGGACTGAAGAGCCCGCAATCCTGCCAAGCGTTGTATACCAAGGGGCGTCTTGACCCCACGTATACTTCCAATTTGTGATCTGCTGGTAGGAAATGCATACAGGTATCTCAATTTTTTAAGTTCTACAACACGGTTTGGCAAATACGTCAGCTTAGAATGTGCAGCATCCAAGACTTCCAAATTTCGTAACCTCCCCACTATTTCTTGCAGGATTTCAAGATCGGTATATCTAAGGCCCAGATAACGCAGATTAAACAAGTCAAATACCTCATTAAGCAGAATTTTGACACGAGTACCTTGCAGATCCAACATTGACAACAGATTTGAAGACGTTAGGATAGGTTTCAACAAATCAATATCGATATACCTCTCAAATACATGGAGAGCACGGAGCTGTGTTGCACCAGATCTGCTCAGTTTTTCAAGATTTCTCCCCTGGACCAATATTTGACGTGCACGCTCTATAGAGAATGTCCCAGTAGAAGAGCCATCATAAACCTTACCAAAGCATTCCTCCTTGGCTTTGTTGAGGGCAAGAAGGCGTATGACATCATGCATCCGACAGTGTTTCAGCCGTCCGGAATAATTCCTTTTTTCTACCTGTAGTAGGCTTCGGTTCACAAGCTCAGCCAAGTATCCTTCTGCCACTTCCTCCAATGTTCTGTTTCCTTCCTTTTCCCTAATAAATCCCGCGGCAATCCACTACCTCATTGTCTTCCTCTGTAATACATAATCTTCTGGGGATAGTGCACAATGTAAGAAACAATGCTTCAAATCATATGGAAGGTCCTCCAAACTAACCTTCAGAATCATATGAGCATCAGGGATCACATCTTTCATCAACTGTGAACCCATATACACACTCTCCCATTCGGCAGGAGTTGGGGCTTTGCAGGAGAGTAGGCGTCCAATGCATGCAGTAGCAAATAGGCAAGCCTTGACACTTTGTTAGGAACTTACAAGCAGTTAAAATCATATAACTTCGATTGTAGTTGCAAACTTACAATATGTAATTATGGCTGATGTAACTCATGTAACTGAACATTAGTCTCCGATTTGGCTAGCGTACCATCTTAATATACTGCATTTTAGTGTTATTATTATTATCTCAAATATATGGTAGATAATCTACCTACAATATTGATACTTTACCTCTCCAACTCCTAAATAAGTTTTGTTGATTATGTTGTCAATCTTGTGTGCCTTCTTCTCACTCCAATTCTGGATTAGTGGCCTTAATCTTAACCTTGATACATTCCAGATTTTGGATTTCAATTGGTACACCATGAACTTCTCATAGTACCACGTCTGTTTGACAACAAAAGCGGTTTAAAAACTTTTCCATAATGTATGGATCGTAACTGATCCACCAATTATAAATTTGTTGATGCTAGACATAATATGTTAAAGCGTGAGCTGTCCAAGATTTGTGGCCTTTATTGTTTAAACGTTTCTAACAATCCCAAGGTATTTGTTATCGACATATTGCTATGTTATCAGGCATAGGTACTTGCCTATTGTATGGAAGACAAATGGTCTGACAAAAATTAAGAGTGGTGTCATCCTTCATCTTGTCTAGCAATCCTTTCAAATTTATTTTTGTGTCATTGAGATCTTTCAGTTCCTTCCACAACTCCATAGTATAACTCAAATTTGAAGGGACGTGCTACGTCCCCATGCTGGGCAGGCATGTTATATGCTCTACATCTTGTACTCCTTTCATCTATATAGAGCCTAATGCGTTTTTCAAGACCACCTTTGACTATTGATAAGATTAATAGTACATGAGATGCATAATATGAAAATTATATCATTGGAAGCTCCTTTCCCATACGAATTTGACGGTATGCTTTGTGTAACTTGCATGTCATATATTATTGCTCTAAAATTTGGTCAGAGTTAGTCTCGAAAAACGCATTAGGCCCTATATAGATGGAAGGAGGGAGTAGAGTGATCCTACAGGGTCTCCCATTAATGATAAAGGCAGCATGCTCTAGATCATATGAATAAGTGATGGCCTGACACAGTAGATGTCTCATTTTCATGTTAGGTTTCTTGAGAAGTTCACCCAGTCCTATCAAGATGATGTACGTCTGTTGTTGCGTATTTAATTCGTTTATGAACTTCTCATATTGCAGTAAAGAAGCAACCTGAGTTCCCTGAATGTGCAAATATTTTTATTATATTCGGTTGGGTATATGTTTAACCACTGATAGAAACAACTACACTAATCTATACCAATATAGAAACATCCAAAGAGGCATCCCGATCCATTGGTTTAGATCGTCCTAATTGTGAGCACCTGAACATGTGTATCGCTCAATAAAAAAGGCAATAGTAATCCAATAAAATTAATGCACTGATTTACTTCTCATCATTATTATCAGGGAAAAATGATTGTGATATACGATAATTTTTTTACCAGAAACCTTTAGGGAAACTCCATATGCATGTCATATTCATTTATAAAAGATCAGGGTAGTCTGTTACAATTGCAAATAAGAGAGTTGCACAATGTAAGAAACGATGCTTCAAATCATATGGAAGGTCCTCCAAACTAACCTTCAGAATCATATGAGCATCAGGGATCACATCTTTTATCAACTGTGAATCCAAACCCATATACACACTCTCCCATTCGGCAAGAGTTGGGGCTTTGTAGGAGAGTAGGCGTCCAATGCATGCAATAGCAATAGGCAAGCCTTGACACTTTCTTATGAACTTCCAAGCCAATTCTTGCAATTCCAACGGGCACTCATTGACATTATCATTCCAAATGGCCCCTTTGCAAAACAACACCCAGGAGTGATGTGGTTGTAACCGTTCCAAGTGAATTGCAGACTCCCTAGTTGCCAACAGTGACACATCATGGTTCCTTGATGTGATAACAAATCGTCCGGTACAGTTAGATGTTGGGAAGACATTTCTTATCTCCCACCAAACACGTGCAGCCCAAACATCATCCAGGACCAAGATGTACTTTTAACCTTGAAGGTAGTTGTGGATGGACTCTGCTAGGCCTCTCATCTCAATTTTAGCAACGTCGATTGCAATGACGAACTCGGCCACAATCTTCTTCAGCAGGTCCTCAATACGGTAACTCTCCGACACGGTTACCCAGGCCGTGGCATCAAAATCCAATTTCACGACACTGTACACATGAGCAACCAGAGTGGTTTTACCAACGCCAGGCATCCCCCACACTGTTATGACTTTGCTGCTGCACTGCTCCAGACCATCACCACCGCTGGTCAGCCAGCGTATCAATATCTCCTTGTTTTCATCGATCCCCACAAGGTCCTCATCCCTGGTGAAGTGCAGAGCTTGACCTTTACTCATCGATCTGGCAGCAGAAGCAGGTCTGCTGATGATGGTGTAATCCTTCTTCCTCCGCTTGGCATCCTGAAGCTTGGTTTCGATTTCTTGGAGCATGGCCGTGAGGCAGTGCCAGGTCTTGATATCATTGAGCCTCTTCTTCATCTGGACAGCAAACCCTCCGTCCTTGCAGTCCTCCAGCTTGTAGGTGAACTCATCGACGACGTCCTCGACCTGGAAGGCAAGGCCCCTGTTAAATTATGATCCAAATTCTAGTACCGTATTGGACTAGACGTAGTACATACGGTGTGGGCCTTTTGCGTTGATACTGACGCGTACGAGTACAACTCGTTTACTTGTCCTACAAGGACTCATATGTGTTGCCCCTCATATATACCTCATGTAGTCGCACCTCAGACGGCCTGTCGTCTCGTGCTTGTAATACTCCTCCTCATAGTGATTGCGCCTTCATGCGTCCTTTGTTTTCTCCCGCAAGGGTTTCCACATAAAAATCCGTGTCTCTCGTGTCTCGTTTATCTCGTTATTATCTAACAAGTGGTATCAGAACTAAGGTTTTAGATACGAGATTTGAGACGAGAGAATTAGGGTTACGACGTCCTGTGCGCCGCCGCCGACGCGACCCGGCGAACCGAATCCAGATCGATAAAGGAAGCCAAGTTCGACTGGATTTCCACAAGTTGCCGCTGCTGCGTATATACGCTTGAAGCCCCGAGTACGCAGCATCCACATCAGCTGGCCGTTCCATCAAGTTCCGCTGCTCCACGTACAGCGTCGCCGAGTAGTAGCTGCTGTTGTTTCGTTCAAGTCCCGAGGCTGCTGCTGTTGCTTCGCATCACGTCAAGCATTGATCGGCTCGTACTACTTCAACTAGTACTAGTAATTGATTCGCACGTCATCAACCGAAGCAAAAGCTAGTAGTACTACTGCTCGCCGGCCAGAAGCAAAGCAGTAGTTTAATTCACATCTGATCCACTACGTGATTTGACTACTAGTACTATTCGTCACGTCAAGCTACAGATCAAGCTTTTGGTCTTCGATTACCCGAGCTACCAGGTGCTACTGTTTCTAGTTTTTGCTCCGCGTAATTTAAATTCTGTCAAGAATTTTTCTATCGACTTGTACTACTTTGTGCACACAGATTTATCTACTCATGGCATCCATGAAGTACGATTTTCCGCTGCTGGATCGTGACACAAGGTTTACTCTATGGCAAGTCAAGATGCGGGTGTTGTTGGCACATGCCGACTATGATGTAGCACTGGATAGTTCTGGGAAGAACCAAATTGAGGACTAGACTGCTGAGGAGAAAAGAATTGATTGTAAGGCTTTGTCACAAATTCAACTCCATTTGCATAATAATATTTTGCAAGAAGTTTTGAGCGAGAAAACTGCCGCCGCTCTATGGTTAAAGCTGGAAGGTATTTGCATGACTAAAGATCTCACCAGCAAGATGCATCTGAAGCAAAAATTATTCCTGCACAGGTTACCCGAGGGAGGTAATGTTTTGAATCATATTTCAGAATTTAAAGAGATCATATCTGATCTAGCTGCAATGGAGGTTAAGTATGAAGAGGAAGATACTGCTCTAATGTTACTTTGTTCACTACCAAGTTCTTATATCAATTTTCAAGACACCATATTATACAGTCGTGATACTCTCACACTTAATGAAGTTTATGAAGCTTTGAACTCTAAGGAGAAGATGAAATTAATGGTGCCTCATGATGGTTCGAGTTCATCCCAAGCCGAGGGATTATCTGTTCGTGGCAGGACAAAGGAAAAGAACTCCAATAATGGAAACAGAGGCAAAAGTAAGAACGGCTACAGGGGCCGGTCACAATCCAGAGACAAGAAGTATTGCAGGTATTGCAAGAGAGACGGGCATGACATCTCAGAGTGTTTCAAGTTGCAGACAAGGAAAAGAGGAAAGGTAACAAACAAGGTGAAAATTCTACTAACTTTGCTCGTGATGATAGTTCCGATGATGCTCTTGTCGTTATTGCTGGATGTGCTGAGACCAATGATGAGTGGGTACTTGATACTACATGCACTTTTCATATGTGTCCACATAGAGATTGGTTTATTACTTTTGATTCCACTACTTCTGCTGGTTCCGTTTTGGGTTTTGATAATTCACCATGCAAGATTGAAGGCATAGGTTCTATTCGAATCAAGATGTTTGATGGCATAATCAGAACTTTGACAGATGTTCGGTATATTCCGAAGATGAAGAGAAATCTTATTTCTATGAGTGCCCTTGATGCAAAGGGATACAAGTATTCAGGTGGAGATAGTGTTTTGAAAGTCACCAAAGGTTCCCTTATTGTGATGAAAGGTGATTTGAGTTCGACCAATGGTCTTTATTACCTTCGAGGTTCGACCGTTTCAGGTAACGCTACTCCAGTTGTTTCAAAGAATTCTGATTGTGATGCTGCTAACCTTTGGCATATGCGTCTTGGACATATGAGTGAACTTGGTTTAGCAGAGTTAAATAAGAGAGGTCTTCTTGATGGATATGAACCTGGTAAATTGAAATTTTGTGAGCATTGTATCTTCGGCAAACACAAGAGGGTGAAGTTCAACACTTCGACTCATACAACTGAAGGTATTCTTGATTATGTGCATTCTGATTTATGGGGACCATCTCGCAAGAAGTCACTAGGTGGTGCTAGTTACATGCTGACTATTATTGATGATTATTCGAGAAAAGTTTGGCCTTATTTCTTGAAGCATAAATATGAAGCATTCTTAACATTTAAGGAGTGGAAGATTATGATTGAGAGACAAACTGAAAAGAAGGTAAAGATACTTCGCACTGATAATGGTATGGAATTCTGTTCTAAGAAATTTAAGAATTATTGCAAGCCTGAAGGCATTGTCAGACATTACACCGCTCCTTATACTCCTCAACAAAACGGTGTTGCTAAGCGTATGAAGAGGACCATTATTTCCAGAGCCCGTTGCATGTTGTCCAATGCAGGTTTGCATATGCGTTTTTGGGCTGAGGCCGCTTCCACTGCTTGTTATCTCATTAACCGTTCACCATCTATTGCTCTTAATAAGAAAACTCCAATTGAGGTATGGTCTAGTTCACCTGCTGATTATTCACAGTTGAGAGTTTTTGGTTGCACTGCTTATGCTCATGTTGATAATGGAAAATTGGAGCCTAGGGCTGTTAAGTGCATCTTTCTTGGTTAGAAGTCTGGTGTTAAAGGTTTTAAATTATGGAATCCTGAAACCCAGAAGGTTGTTATTAGCAGAAATGTTATCTTTAATGAATCGGCTATGTCACATGATGTTTCATCTACTAATGTTCCTGTTGAGAGTGAACAACAGCCTCCTATTCAGCAGCCTACTGTTCAGGTGGAGCATGTTATTGATTCAGGTGATGCATCTCGTAATGAAATTGTTGATGCACATGATGAACCCGTCGTTAATGATGATAATGTCACTCCCACTCCAAATCAGCCTATTGTTCCACCCAGTTGGAATCTTGCACGTGACAGAGTTAGGCGGGGTACTATAAAACCTGACAGGTTAATTGAAGAGTGCAATATTGTTTCTTTTGCTTTATCTGTTGCAGAAGAAATTGAAGGTAATGCTGAGCCTTCTTCATATTCCGAGGCTATTATTTCTAGTGATAGTAATAAGTGGATGACCGCTATGCATGATGAGATGGAATCACTTGAAAAGAATGGCACTTGGGATTTAGTAAAATTGCCTAGAGAGAAGAAACCTATTCGTTGCAAGTGGGTTTTCAAGAGGAAAGAAGGTGTTTCTCCTAATGATGAGACAAGATATAAAGCAAGGTTAGTTGCTAAAGGTTACAGTCAGATTTCAGGTATTGACTATAACGAAGTCTTTTATCCTGTTGTGAAGCATAGCTCTATTCGCACTTTACTTAGTATTGTTGCCATGCATGATCTTGAGCTTGAACAATTGGATGTTAAAACTGCATTTTTACATGGAGAATTAGAAGAGGATATTTATATGGAACAACCTAAAGGTTTTGTTATTTCTGGAAAAGAAAAGCTTGTCTGTAAGTTAAAGAAATCTCTTTATGGATTGAAGCAATCCCCGAGACAGTGGTACAAGAGATTTGACACCTTTATGCTCTCTCAAGGTTTCAAAAGGTCTAATTATGATAGTTGTGTTTATTTGAAAACTGTCAAAGGTTCAACTATTTATTTGCTCCTTTATGTTGATGATATGCTAATTGCTGCAAAGAGTATGTCAGATATTGATGAACTAAAGAAGCAATTGAGTAATGAATTTGAGACGAAGGATTTGGGTGCAGCAAAGAAAATACTTGGCGTGGAAATATCCAGAGATAGACCATCTGGAAAAGTGTATCTCAGTCAGAAGGGATATATTGATAAAGTTCTTCGTCGTTTTAATATGCATAATGCCAAGCCGGTGAGTACTCCGTTAGCTGCACACTTCAAATTATCATCAGTTTTATGTCCTAAGTCAGATGCAGATATTGAGTACATGTCTAGAGTTTCCTATTCGAGTGCAGTTGGTTCACTTATGTATGTCATGGTTTGTTCTCGTCCGGATTTATCATATGCATTGAGTGTTGTCAGTAGATACATGGCTAATCCTGAAAAAGAACATTGGAGAGCAGTTCAGTGGATTTTCAGATACCTGCGTGGTACTTCTAATGCTTATTTACAATTTGGGAAAATTAGAGATGGACTTGTTGGTTTTGTTGATTCTGATTTTGCTGGTGATTTGGATAAGAGAAGATCACTCACAGGTTATGTTTTCACCATTGGTGGTTGTGCTGTGAGTTGGAGAGCAACTTTGCAGTCTATTGTGGCTTGTTCCACTACTGATGCCGAGTATATGGCTATTTCTGAGACATGCAAAGAAGTTATCTGGTTGAGAGGTTTGTACACTGAGCTTTGTGGAGACTCATCTTGCCCTACCGTATTTAGTGACAGTCAAAGTGCTATATATCTTACAAAGAATCCAATGTATCATGAGAGGACAAAGCACATTGATATCAGATTTCATTATATTCGAGATGTTGTTGCTGAAGGCGATTTGAAGGTATGCAAGATAAGTACTCATGATAATCCAGCTGATATGATGACAAAGCCAGTTCCGACCAATAAGTTTGAGCTTTGCTCAGGCTTAGTTGGTATTTCTCACTAGTCCTATGGACTTTGACGCACAAGGTGTTTAAGCTGATTTGAATGGAGTTATTCACTTTCTTCGACTACTGGAGGGAATTTGGCTCAAGGTGGAGATTGTTAAATTGTGATCCAAATTCTAGTACCGTATTGGACTAGACGCAGTACATACGGTGTGGGCCTTTTGCGTTGGTATCGACGCGTACGAGTACAACTCGTTTACTTGTCCTACAATGACTCCTATGTGTTGCCCCTCATATATACCCCATGTAGTCGCACCTCAGACGGCATGTCGTCTCGTGCTTGTAATACTCCTCCTCATAGTGATTGCGTCTTCGTGCGTCCGTGGTTTTCTCCCGCAAGGGTTTCCACGTAAAAATCTGTCTCTCGTGTCTCGTTTATTCTCGTTATTATCTAACAGCCCCTGATCTCGCCGATGAAGATGGCGGTGGTCTTGTCAGTATCCTTGAACCGCTCCGCCTCCTGCAGGTAGGCCTGCATGCTCTCCAGCTCTGCCTTGGACTCACGGATCTTGCCGAAGAGGCCCCTGAGGGCGGTGGCTTCCTTGCCAAGCAGCGACCCGCCGAAGATCGCCGCCTCTTTGGCCAGCGCGGCCCCGAGTGTGACTACCAGCTGCCCGAAAACAGCCTCTGCCATAGTTGTTGAGGCTTCGAGCTCAGATGTAGAGGATTTTTGCTACTGTATCGAAGAAGAGGACGAATGGTTTGGTAAGGTTGGCTACAAAATGGGTGATCTAATATATTCTAAAGCAAATTCTGCCAAGAACTTTAGACGCAAGTGGAAGTAATATTGGACGATAACTTTGATGTTCTTAGCTAAAATTATATCTTTTGCTTAACCAGAAGCAGGCCCGACGCTCGCGTCGTCCTCCCCCTGGGGCGACTCGGGCAGCTAGAAACCTAGCCGCCGCCGCCGCAAATTTCCTCCTCCCCTTCCTCCGCCGCCGCCAGAAGACGCCGCCGGGCTAAGCCCAGGGGCCGACGGCGGTGGCGGGGGATCTCCTCTCTCGCGCGTCTCCGGGGTGGGGAGGACCCCAAGGCGTGTGGTGGCGCGACCGATCTGAGATCTGCAGCGCGGCGGATGGCGGCAGGCGGCGGGAGGCCGGCCCGTCCTCGGACGGTGACGGCTTGGCGCGGCGGAGGCCAGGGCTGCGGCGCTGCGGATGGCCCTTCGGGCGGCGGCGGCGGCTGCGTCAACGGCGGCCGGCTTGGCTGCGCGGCGTGCATGCTGCCTTCAGATCGGGCAACGGCGGCGTGGAGGGCCTGATGGTCTCGTCGGCGGCACCTCCGATCAGATCTGTTCTGACCAGTGCAGCCGGCGGTGGTGGTCATCTCTTTCGTCAGAGATGGTCAGCCTGAGGCTGGGTGTTCGAATCTCGGGATCTGTCATCTGGCACCAGCTGCGAGTTGGGGTGACGTAGTTGCTGGTGAAAACTGAGCCGACGGCGGGCGATGGCGGCGTTCCACGTCGTTACCTTGATGAAGGCTTCGTCATGTAACTACCGTCGACCCACTTGTATTGCTCCGGGGGAAACCCTAGGATCTGGTGTTCCAGACCGGACGATGGCGGCACCGCGGTGTCGTTTCTCTCTTGGGAGCGTCGTTTTGTGGAGCCACGCTGGAAGTCCGAGGCAGGAGGTGGAGCGGCTTCGTCTTGCACGGAGCTTCGGTGGAAATGTCAAGTCATGCATGACCGACAGGTGCTACGCTTGGCCATGCCTGGTCGGCACGTGCTACGCACGACAAATCCTCCAAGGGCTTCAAGCTGTGTCGGCTGGTGGTACGTGGCAGCATGGCGCTGAGGTGTATCAGTGACGACCATGACGTGTACGGCTGTTTGCGCGCAGGGAGGAGGTGTCGTTGGGCGCCGTGGTGGCGTCGACGATAGCTGGACCGAGCAAGGTTGATGCATCAGTACAGTTCTGAAGATGGAGCAGTGGCAGTTGGCGGCGGCGGCCCCTGAGAGCACGCCGGACCAGTATGTGCCCCAGACCCGGCAAGTGGCTAGCTTGGGGTCTCAGGTCTTAGATGTTAGGCTTGGCTGCGATGTCTGTTTGGTATTAGGCCCAGGCTATTTGTGCCCCTTCATCAACTGGATAGGTGTAGCAACAGTTTGTTGCTTAGACGGCAGCTTTAGTCTTACTATTGTATGACTTTGTAAAGTCTTGTGAGAATAATTAATAAAGTGGCCGTATGCATCGTCCAGATGCAGAGGCCGGGGGTCATCCTCCTTTTCTAAGAAAAAAGCTAAAATTATATTGTTGGACATAATAAATGGAAGAAACAAAAAGAGAGGAAGTGTACAATATATACAGACGACATAATACTTATTTTCTTCAGAACATCCAAATGGACATATTGTTGGACGAGAACTCCAATGTTGTCAAATTATAGGATGACTCACACAAGACCCGTTTCTTGTCCCCGCTTCCAAATTTAGTAGTTGCTGACTTGCTGTCTACCTCAAACTTTTGGAATGCATCTTGGTAAATCCAAGATTCATATTATGTAGGAGTATATGACAGTCATACTAGCAAGAGGGGCACAGGTAAAATTATCTTGGTTTGAACTCCAAAAAAGATCCTAAACCAAAGTCATCAAAAAACACTTCCAAACTCTTCTGTTTTCCAAATCCCTCCCAAGATATACAGCACCAATCGACACATCTAGTACTAACTGTTAACTCCTGGAAGCACACGGCCACAGCCATATCAAAGAACCTAGCAAGGATTCAGTAGGAACAGTTGAGAAACGAAACGAATCGCCGGACCTCGGGAGGATTTGGAGATGCTTTCCTTTCATCCTCGCTGCCCCTGGAAAAGATCCGAACTGTTAGATAGAGGTGGTTTTAACTTAGAGACATCTGCATATAATCTCAACCTCCTATCCTCATCTTCCTCCCCCACAAGTTTCTCTCTCTCTCTCGGCATCGACAAGGGTGGAGCTCTTCATCCTCATCCTCTTCAAGCAGGACAGAACCACCATGGCCGGGCTGCAGAGCAGGAAAATCACATTAGTAGTAGGATTACTTGGTCCAATACCATAAGAAGATTTATTTCATTTTCTACACGACTTCCAGAGAAGGTAAATAGTTTGTGCTGTGTGCCTCTGTGCCTAATCAAAGAACGCAGCGCCCATGTTCCCATGATCACCCACTTACGGCGTGTAGTGGTGCAGTTAGAAACAGTAGCGGTGCTCGGCACCTGAGGTTCTCTCCTGAATAAATACGGCTCAGCAAGATCAATGCAAATGTGTGTTGTGTCCCACTCTTCTTCAGGAATGTTGATGTTAAAAATTCTCATCACGCAGAAAAACAACTGCACCTGCATAATAGCAACCCCCGCCCAAATCAAGAGGGAAGTGTACGTTCCACCAGCATCCATACGAACCGCAACCATCCATGGGCGCCAAATGGCGACTCGTTCATTAAATTACCTGGTATCTGATGCGCCTGCGTTGCAGCTCCGAGGCGAGTCTCTGAAAAGTGCAGAAAAAATGGCACTTCTAGCAGCACCATTTACAATTGGGCGGCAACTGGCAAGGCAGCCAATAAGATCAGCAACAGGCACTAGGTCCAAATGGCAGCTCGTCCATCAAGTTAGTCATGTATACGTAAACCGAAGCTGTCAATGTTCTTTGTGCCAACAGCAAATATTATTACATGAAAAGACAATGCTGGATGACAACCATATATGACTTGATCTGAAGAACGTCGTACTTGCCATTTTTTTTAGTGCATGTCAGTGACCTCTTAATTGGTACTATATGTCAAGCTTCTTATGAAAATATTTATGTTAACATCCACACCTAGTTTTGTTTTGAATAAGGAAGAGTAGTGCGCAGTAGGCGAGCAACTACCACGAAAATGACCTGTGCCAGCAGACCTAGATAGTGACCTTTTGGAACTAGTGACTATTGAGACCTGGGATGTTATCATGATACTGAGAGGGAGACGATCTTTGATCGGTTGACCACTCGGGAGTCCAGGCACCACCGCGTCTCCGAGATAATCTTTCCAGCGATCAAGCTCCATCGACTCGGTATCCTATCTCTCCCCTCTGCAAACTCATCCCTGCATCTCTTCAGTTGCTTACTGGCTTTCCATGTATGCAGTCTCCGTTACCGTTCAACTTCAAGCACCATGGGTCCTGTCAGCCTCTTCTTCCTCGTACTTGCAACTGCAACACCGTTGTTCTCCGCGGCACAAGGCTCTGGCTATCCGACAGCCAACCTCTCGACGCTGTGGATCAACAACGACGCCTCCCTCCCGCACGTCCACTACAGAGGAGGTTTAGTTGTGCGCCCCATCCTCCTACATTCACAAAGTAAATACTATAGCCAGTCCTTTGCCACGGGATTCTTCTGTGCCCCACCTTGCGACAAGTTCTACTTTGCCGTGTTCATTGTCCAAACCAACCCTCACACCCGTATAGTTGATGGGAATCCACCGGTGGTCTGGTCGGCCAACCAGGCTCGTCCTGTCAGGGAGAATGCCACCGTTGAGCTAACTTCGGATGGAGAATTGGTCCTTCGAGATGCTGATGGTAGCCTGGTCTGGTCGACCGGTACCTCAGGGCGGTCGGTAGCTGGCATGATGATCACCAACATCGGCAATCTGGTGCTGTTTGATTTGATGAATGCAACTGTATGGCAGTCATTTGATCATCCTACCGACGCGTTGGTCCCTGGACAGTCACTTCTGGAGGGCATGAGGCTCACAGCAAGTACATCTGCAACAAATTGGACAGAGAATCAGTTTTATGTCACTGTACGCGCGGATGGTTTGTATGCTTACATTGCGTCCGCACCACCACAGATCTACTATATGGCGGAATCGAACGACAACAAGGAAGGAAATGATACAACAAAGGTTACATTCATGAATGGCAGCCTCAGCATCTTTGTCGACCCAAAATATCGAGATATGAATAGCATCTCATTGCCAACAGCTAGGTCCACCCAGTTCATGAGACTAGAGTCTAATGGCCACCTTTGGATGTATGAATGGAATACTGGGGAAGAAACATGGCCTGCTGTGTATGATGTAATGAAGCCAAAATTTGGTGATTGTGGTTTCCCAACTGTGTGCGGGGAGTATGGAATATGCACAGGCAGGAAGTGCACCTGTCCCCTTCAGGATAACAATAGTTCAGGCTACTTCAAGCCGATTGGTGGCCCCGAAGAAAGTCTTGGTTGCACACCCCTGACCCCAATCTCTTGTCAAGAAATTCAGCAACATCGGCTCTTAACCCTTAACGAAGTTTCTTACTTTGATTTGAGCGACCACATTATGAATGAAACCAACCAAGATGATTGTAAACAAGCCTGCTTGAAAAACTGCTCCTGCAGGGCCGTCACCTTCAGGTTTTACCAGAATGAAACCGAAGGTTATTGCCGGTGGGTGACCAAGGTCTTCTCCTTGCAATCAATAAAATTTGAACCTCTTGATTACAACAACTCTGTTTTCATCAAGGTGCAGCTTGGCCCTTCCAACTCAGCTGCTGCAAACAACAGCAACCTCATTTTAGGCACTACAATCCCAGCTATTATTATTGTTGTGTTACTTGCTATTGCTGTCACACTTTATCTACAGAGGAGAGCATATTATGACAAGAAAGATGAAGACTTCAATTTTGATCAATTTGCTAGAATGCCGGCCAGGTTTTCTTTTCAGAAGCTGAGAGAATGCACTCAGGGGTTCAGTAAAAAACTTGGAGAAGGTGGATTTGGATCTGTTTATGAAGGGAAATTAGGTGAAGAGAGAGTTGCAGTGAAACGTTTGGAAAGTGCTAGACAAGGAAAGAAAGAATTCTTGGCAGAAGTAGAGACAATTGGAAGCATTGAACACATCAATCTTGTGAGGCTGATTGGCTTTTGTGCAGAGAAATCTCAAAGGCTTCTAGTGTATGAATATATGCCAAGGGGGTCACTTGATAGGTGGATCCATTACCGCCACAACAATGCCCCACTCGATTGGCGCACAAGGTGTAGGATCATTCTGGATATTGCCAAAGGCCTATGCTATCTTCACGAGGAATGCAGGCGAAAGATAGCTCATTTGGACATCAAACCGCAAAATATTCTCTTAGATGAGAAGTTCAATGCCAAAGTGGCTGATTTCGGATTATCTAAGCTAATAGATAGGGATCAAAGCAAGGTAATGACGGTGATGAGAGGCACGCCTGGGTATCTGGCACCTGAATGGTTAACCTCGCAAATCACTGAAAAAGTTGACATCTACAGCTTTGGAGTTGTTGTCATGGAGCTAATAAGTGGGAGAAAAAATATTGATAATTCTCTGCCTGAGGCGAGTTCCAACCTCATCAATTTGTTACGAGGAAAGGCTGGAGATAATCAATTGAGTGATCTGATTGACAAGCATAGTGAAGACATGCTCTCACACCAGGAGCAAGTGATTCAAATGATGAAGCTTGCAATGTGGTGCTTGCTTAATGATGGCTGTCAAAGGCCTTCCATGTCAACAGTGATAAAGGTATTAGAGGGTGGGACGAGCATAGAAACTGCAATTCTTCACAGATTTATCAATGCAAATTCAGTCATGCCTGTTCAAGATAATATATCCACATATTCAGTTCAACCTCAAGCATCAACCTTATCGGGACCAAGGTGAAATGGGCGCCTAATGAGAAGAAGACATCCAACTTGATTATACACTTGGTTTGTAATTGTTTTTATATCTTATCCATTTTGTAGTTTGGAAGTGTGTTTTAAATAGCGTGAAAAGAACAACTCCCAGCAAATATATATGTTTGATTGTTTGGTGAAGTTGTACCGCATAAATTTTCATCTGCAGAGTACCTGTCACCTCATCTGGTAGCCCAAAATTATATTTGTGAACTATGTTTTAAACAAGGAAATTATCTGTGATGTAACTAATACTATATCAATCTATGGAACATTGAATTCCAGAATTTTGCAAATAGCGTTACAAACCTGATGGGGATGAGCACCTTATGGAGATGGCTCAAGGCGTACGGATCTAAGGCGAAAGATGAGATCAGGATGAGAATCTTTAGACGAGAGAAAAATTAAGTGATTTTTCTGAAGTTTCCCATATTCAATACTAAAGGATTAATGATGCTAATAGTGCTGGTACTTTTGATTGTAAATTTCTAGGTTGGCCAGTAAAATGAACATGTCACTATGTCAGTCTCATATGCCAAAATAATAATACCAATCTTTTTTAAAAAATTTGGCAGCAACACTACAATCTTGCAAACAAAAATTGACTATCCTCTTTCATATGTTGGGGTGGGGCCATCACTATATGAGCCACCACAGGGAGGGGGGACGAGGAGCTGGAGAGGCTTAAAAGAAAAGAAAAAATACTAATCCATTAGAGACGAATAAAAACTGACAGCAGTAATTCATCACATACTTCACTACACTGTGATCCTTCTGATGTTAATACATAGGAGTCCAGCAGTGAAGTAACTAAACTTTATAGACCAGCGAACTTCAGTCAGAGAGAGAAGAAAGTAACTAAACTAATTTATTTTCTAATAAAACTGGTTAGTAGGTAATGGTGCCGACTACAGAGTTGGTACTTAGATGACAATTTCTTTTCTAATAAAACTGAAACAATGTCAAGATGTGCACCTTTGGTTCAAAGGCAATGTTGGATGACTGGGACTGAACCTTTTTCTCCACAAATGCATTTGAGAAACCGGGCAGGGAAGGTGGCCTCACCGTGGGGAGCTGGTAGAGTTGAAGATGTTTAAGTGGTATCTTCTTGATAAATCGATGTCACTGCATATCAATATCAAGGCCAAGGCTTCAATGACACTGTATTTTGCTTCAGGATGACACTGCACTCATGTCAATAAGAGATTAAAATGCAACGCCTCATCAACTTATTACAGTCCTAACCCAATCGACAGTTCTGAACTACTGTAATGCATCACTTGATTGGTCTTGAATCAATCGATCGTGACGAAGGAAGTGAGAAAGCAGCACACGTTATCGCTTCTTCATGAGCGGCAGAAACTGAAAACGCAACGCCCCTACTGAACTTCATTCAGTGGCACATCATGGTGAATGAAGGTAATGAGCATACTGTCAAGGGGTGGCCAATACTGCACTCTGAAAACATACTGACACTCAAACAACCGAGTGAACTTCACTCGTGGTGCCTGCCACCACAGCAGAAATATTTATTTAGGATAGACAACACTCAGAGAACAACAACACTAATTGCTTACCATTAACTCAATTCAGGTACAACCTCAGAAGACCCGAGAATACTCGAATATTCAGACTCCTGAGCCAGTAAATAAAACCGAATCCTCAAATTCAACTCACTCAAGGTCCGGGGATGTGATCCACCACAACACTCACAAGGTTGAATACGGTCTTTACAATTTACAGCAACATCGTTTCCACATTGAGTTTCATGCAGCACAAAGTCCACCAAACAAAATGAATGGTTTATTGAATCTCGATCGTAGTGATACACATGTTCATGCCAGAAGATATAAGATAGTAATGATAGTACCACCTACTTGTGGCACTGCCATGTAAGTCATATCGGTATGAAACGCATGAAGAAGCTCCATGTTGATGGATCTTTGGGCTCACTCGTTTTTGAAAAGTTTGAGACATGCGAACCATGTCTATTGGTGTATATGCATGAAGAAACTCCATGCAAATGGACCGTTTGGACTCACTCGATTTTGAATCACTTGAGACATGCAAATCATACCACATGGGTAAGATGACCGAAAACCTCGTTTTCAGTAAAATGGAACTAGAAAGCAACTTGTTGGAAGTAATACATTTTGATGTGTGCAGTCCAATGAGTGCTGAGGCATGTAGTGGATATCGTTATGTTCTTACTTCACAGATGATTTGAGTAGATACTGAGTATATTTACTTGATGAAACATAAGTCTGAATTATTGAAAGGTTCAAGTAATTTTAGAGTGAAGTTGAACATCGTCGTGACAAGAGGATAAAATGTCTATGATATGATCGTAGAGATGAATATCTGAATTACGAGTTTGGCACAAAATTAAGACATTGTGGAAATTGTTTCACAACTAATACAGTCTGGAACACCACAGTGTGATGGTGCGTCCGAACATCATAACTGCACCCTATTGGATATGATGCATACCATGATGTCTCTTATCAAATTACCACGATAGTTTATGGGTTAGGCATTAGAGACAACCACATTCACTTTAAATAGGGCACCACGTAATTCCGATGAGATGACACCGTATGAACTATGGTTTAGAGAAACCTAAGCTGTCATTTCTTAAAAGTTTGGGGCTGCGACGCTTATGTGAAAAAGTTTCAGGCTGATAAGCTCGAACCCAAAGCGGATAAATGCATCTTCATAGGACACCCAAAATAGTTGGGATATACCTCCTGTCTCAGATCCGAAAGCAATAAGGGATTGTTTTAGAATCGGGTCCTTTCTTGAGAAAAAGTTTCTCTCGAAAGAATTAAGTGGGAGGATGGTGGAGACTTGATGAGGTTATTGAACCGTCTCTTCAACTAGTGTGTGGCAGAGCACAGGGAGTTGTTCCTGTGGCACCTACACCAATTGAAGTGGAAGCTTATGATAGTGATCATGAAACTTCAGATCAAGTCACTACCAAACCTCGTGGGATGACAAGGATGCGTACTACTTCAGAGTGGTACGTAATCCTGTCTTGGAAGTCATGTTGCTATACAACAATGAACCTACGAGCTATGGAGAAGCGATGGTGGGCCTGGATTCCAAAATGGCTCGAAGCCATATAATCCGAGAGAGGATCCATATATGAAAACAAAGTGTAGACTTTGGAAGAACTACTTGATGGTCGTAAGGCTGTTAGGTACATATGGATTTTAAAAGGAAGACGGACAATGATAGTAAGTATCACCATTAAGAAAGCTCGACTTGTCGGTAAGATGTTTTCCGACAAGTTCAAGGAGTTGACTACGATGAGACTTTCTCACTCGTAGCGATGCTAAGAGTCTGTTGGAATTATATTAGCGATTACTGCATTATTTATGAAATCTTGCAGATAGGATATCAAAACATTGTTTCCTTGATGTTTTTTTTGAGGAAAGGTTGTATGTGATACAACCAGAAGGTTTTGTCAATCCTGAAAGATGCTAACAAGTATGCAAAGCTCCAGCAATCCTTCTAAGGACTGGAGTAAGCATCTCGGAGTTGGAATGTATGCTTTGATGAGATGATCAAAGTTTTGGGTGTATACAAAGTTTATGAGAAACATGTATTTCCAAAGAAGTGAGTTGGAGCACTATAGAATTTCTGATGAGTATATTTTGTTAACATATTGTTGATCGGAAATGATGTAGAATTTCTGGAAAGCATGCAGAGTTATTTGAAAGGTGTTTTTCAATGGAAAGCCTGGATTAAGCTACTTGAACATTGAGCATCAAGATCTATAAGGATAGATCAAAACGCTTAATGGTACTTTCAAATGAGCACATACCTTGACATGATCTTGAAGGTGTTCAAGATGGATCAGTCAAAGAAGGAGTTCTTGCCTGAGTTGTAAAGTATGAAGTTAAGACTTAAAACTCGACCGCGGCAGAAGAAAGAGGAAGGACGAAGGTCGTCCCCTATGATTTTGTCATAGGCTCTCTACAGTATGCTATGCTGTGTGCCGCACCTGAAGTGTGCCTTGCCATGAGTCAGTCAAGGGGTACAAGAGTGATCCAAGAATGGATCACAGGACAGCGGTCAAAGTTATCCTTACTAACTAGTGGACTAAGGAATTTTCTCGATTATGGAGGTGGTAAAAGAGTTCGTCGTAAAGGGTTACGCCGATGCAAACTTGGACACTAATCCAGATTATTCTGAGTAGTAGACTGGATTCGTATAGTAGAACAGTTATTTGGAATAGCTCCAAATAGAACATGGTAGCTGCATCTAGGAGATGACATAGAGATTTGTAAAGCACACACGGATCTGAAAGATTCAGACCCGTTGACTATAACATCTCTCACAAGCATAACATGATCAAACTCAGAACTCATCGTGTGTTAATCACATGGTAATGTGAACTAGATTATTGACTCTAGTAAACTCTTTGGGTGTTAGTCACATGGGGATGTGACCTTGAGTGTTTATCACATATCGATGTGAACTGGATTATTGACTCTAGTGCAAGTGGGAGACTGTTGGAAATATGCCCTAGAGGCAATAATAAATTGATTATTATTATATTTCCTTGTTCATGATAATTGTTTATTATCCATGCTAGAATTGTATTGATAGGAAACTCAGATACATGTGTGGATACATAGACAACACCATGTCCCTAGTAAGCCTCTAGTTGACTAGCTCGTTGATCAATAGATGGTTACAGTTTCCTGACCATGGACATTGGATGTCATTGATAATGGGATCACATCATTAGGAGAATGATGTGATGGACAAGACCCAATCCTAAGGCTAGCACAAGATCATGTAGTTCGTATGCTAAAGCTTTTCTAATGTCAAGTATCATTTCCTTAGACCATGAGATTGTGCAACTCCTGGATACCATAGGAGTGCTTTGGGTGTGCCAAACGTCACAACGTAACTGGGTGGCTATAAAGGTACACTACAGGTATCTCCGAAAGTATCTGTTGGGTTGGCACGAATCAAGATTGGGATTTGTCACTCCGTGTAAACGGAGAGGTATCTCTGGGCCCACTCGGTAGGACATCATCATAATGTGCACAATGTGACCAAGGAGTTGATCACGGGATGATGTGTTACGGAACGAGTAAAAGAGACTTGCCGGTAACGAGATTGAACAAGGTATCGGGATACCGACGATCGAATCTCGGGCAAGTACAATACCGCTAGACAAAGGGAATTGAATACGGGATTGATCGAATCCTCGACATCGTGGTTCATCCGATGAGATCATCGTGGAACATGTGGGAACCAACATGGGTATCCAGATCCAGCTGTTGGTTATTGACCGGAGAACGTCTCGGTCATGTCTGCATGGTTCCCGAACCCGTAGGGTCTACACACTTAAGGTTCGATGACGCTAGGGTTATAAAGGAAGTTTGTATGTGGTTACCGAATGTTGTTCGCAGTCCCGGATGAGATCCCGGACGTCACGAGGAGTTCTGGAATGGTCCGGAGGTAAAGATTTATATATGGGAAGTCCTGTTTTAGTCACCGGAAAAGTTTCGGGTTTTATCGGTAACGTACCGGGACCACCGGGAGGGTCCCAGGTGTCCACCAAGTGGGGCCACAAGCCCCGGAGGGCTGCATGGGCCAAGTGTGGGAGGGGACCAGCCCCAGGTGGGCTGGTGCGCCCCCCCACCAAGGCCCAAGGGGCAAGGAAGAGGGGAAGGGGGCAAACCCTAGGGAAGATGGGCCCTAAGGCCCACCCTGGTGCGCCTCCCCCTCTCCCCTCCCCTTGGCCGCCCCTAGATGGGATCTAGGGGGCTGCCGCCACCCCTAGGGAGGGAACCCTAGGTGGGGGCGCAGCCCCTCCCCTCCCCCTATATATAGTTGAGGTTTGGGCTGCCCAACACACAAGAGTTCCTCTCCTCTTCTTGGCGCAGCCCTACCTCTCTTTCTCCTCGTCTCTCGTAGTGCTTGGAGAAGCCCTGCTGGATCACCACGCTCCTCCACCACCACCACGCCGTTGTGCTGCTGCTAGATGGAGTCTTCCTCAACCTCTCCCTCTCTCCTTGCTGGATCAAGGCATGGGAGACGTCACCAGGCTGTATGTGTGTTGAACGCGGAGGTGCCGTCCATTCGGCACTAGGATCTCCGGTGATTTGGATCACGACGAGTACGACTCCATCAACCCCGTTCACTTGAACGCTTCCGCTTAGCGATCTACAAGGGTATGTAGATGCACTCTCCTTCCCTCGTTGCTGGTTTCTCCATAGATAGATCTTGGTGACACGTAGGAAAATTTTGAATTTCTGGTACGTTCCCAACAGGGAGGGGGTATATCGACCCCCCCACGTGTTGAAGTTATCGGGGAGGGGGGTATATCGACCCCCCATGTGTTGAAGTTATCGGGGAGGGGGTATATCGACCCCCCCCACGTGTTGAAGTTATCGGGAGGGGGTATATCGACCCCCCTCGTGTTAAAGTTATCGGGAGGGGGTATATCGACCCCTCCCCCCACGTGTTGAAGTTATCGGGAGTTTATATCGACACGACATACGTAAATGGGAAAATAATATTATCGGGAAGGGGTATATCGACCCCCCCCTCGTGTTGAAGTTATCGGGAGGGGTATATCGATGACGACAGACCCGATAAAACATAAGAAAACGAAGAAGACATAAAAAGAGGAGAAGAAGAAAGGAATAGCTAGAGGAGAAGATCGAAGAAAAAAAAAGAAGAAAAAAAAGAGGAGAAGAATAAAGGAATAGAGGAGAACAAGAGAAAATAGAATATTCTATTTTCTCTTCTTCTCCTCTATTCCTTTCTTCTTCTCCTCTTCTTTTTCTTCTTTTTTCTTCTTCTTATTTATTTCTGCTCTTCTTTTTCTCGTCTTCTTCTTTCTTTCCTCTTCTTATTTTCTTCTTTCCTATCCTTCTTTTCCTTCCTTCTTAATATCACTTAGCAAATTTTGCAATGATAGGGAGGGGGTGCTCCCGCGGTCTAAAATCCATCTATGCACGATAGAAAATTCTGAAAAAATACATCTATGATCCCTCAACGTCCCCGCCTCTCTCATGAACAAAAAAAATCTGTGAATAAAAAAATCATCATGTTCTATGAACAAAAAAACATCATATTTCATCCACATCCGTGCATACATCATATATGTGATCATCTATGAAAAAAACATCATATTCTATAAAAAATCATTACATATATATATGAACAAAATCAATTATGATAACAAGCATATATATCATCATATATATAAAAAACAAGCATATATATGAAAAAAACAAGCATATATATGAAAAAAAAAGCTAGGGAGGGCGCCGGCGGCCGGACCAAGGTGAGGAGGACCGCGGGGTCGGCGGCGAGGATGGTGACGGGGCAGTGGCCGCGCACTCGGGGTAGGGGGCGACGACGACGAAGGACGAGGTAGGGCGACGGCGCGGCGACGACGGGGGTGGGCCGGGGCGGCGCGCGTCGGGGCGGGGGCGTGAAAGACGGCGAGGGAGGGCCGGGGCGGCGTGTCGGGGCAGGGGCGCGGGCGACGGCGATGAGGGCGGGCCGGGGCGGCGCGCGTCGGGGCAGGGGCGGGCCGGGGCGGCGCGCGTCGGGGCAGGGGCGCGGGAGACCGCGAGGGCGTGGGAAATGACGGGCGACGGCGAGGGCGCGGGCGACGGCGACGACGGGCACGGGTGAGGCGACGCCGACGGCGGGGGCGGCGGGCGGCGTCGGGGCAGCCTGGCGGCGTCGGTGTCGTCGGGGCGGCAACTGCGAGATGAGAGTGAAATTTTCCTAAGTGTGAACTTATATAGCAAAGCCTTTAGTCCCGGTTCGTGGCATCAACCGGGACTAAAGGTGGGCGTTAGTCCCGGTTGGTGCCACCAACCGGGACCAAAGGCCTTTTTCAGCAGCCCAAAGGGCGGGAAGCGGCGGCCTTTGGTCCCGGTTTGTGGCACCAACCGGGACAAAAGGTGGGCATTGGTCCCGGTTGGTGCCACGAACCGGGACCAATGCCCCCCTTTAGTCCCGGTTGGTGCCACCAACCGGGACCAAAGGCCTTGTACTGCCCCGCGCCAAAACTTTAGTCCCACCTCGCTAGCTGAGAGAGCTTGAGAGTGGTTTATAAGCGCTGCTGCGCCTTCCCTCTCGAGCTCCTCTCAAATGCAGGCTTTCGGGCCTAACCCTGCGCTGTGTGCATGTGGGCCATCTTGAACACCTTCAAGATCATGTCAAGGTATGTGCTCATTTGAAAGTACCATTAAGCGTTTTGATCTATCCTTATAGATCTTGATGCTCAATGTTCAAGTAGCTTGATCCAGGCTTTCCATTGAAAAACACTTTCCAAATAACCCTATATGCTTTCCAGAAATTCTACGTCATTTCTGATCAACAATATGTCAACAACATATATTTATCAGAAATTCTATAGTGCTCCCACTCACTTCTTTGGAAATACAAGTTTCTCATAAACTTTGTATACACCCAAAATCTTTGATCATCTCATCAAAGCATACATTCCAACTCCGAGATGCTTACTCCAGTCCTTAGAAGGATTGTTGGAGCTTTGCATACTTATTAGCATCTTTCAGGATTGACAAAACCTTCCGGTTTTATCACATACAACCTTTCCTCAAGAAAATCGTCGAGGAAACAATTGTTTTTGACATCCTATCTGCAAGATTTCATAAATAATGCAGTAATCGCTAATATAATTCCAACAGACTCTTAGCATCGCTACGAGTGAGAACGTCTCATCGTAGTCAACTCCTTGAACTTGTCGGAAAACATCTTAACGACAAGTCGAGCTTTCTTAATGGTGATACTTACCATCATTGTCCGTCTTCCTTTTAAAATCAATATGTACCTAACAGCCTTACGACTATCAAGTAGTTCCTCCAAAGTCTACACTTTGTTTTCATACATGGATCCTTTCTCGGATTTTATGGCCTCGAGCCATTTATCGGAATTCAGGCCCACCATTGCTTCTCCATAGCTCGTAGGTTCATTGTTGTATAGCAACATGACTTCCAAGACAGGATTACGTACCACTCTGAAGTAGTACGCATCCTTGTCATCCCACGAGGTTTGGTAGTGACTTGATCTGAAGTTTCATGATCACTATCATAAGCTTCCACTTCAATTGGTGTAGGTGCCACAGGAACAACTTCCTGTGCCCTGCCACACACTAGTTGAAGAGACGGTTCAATAACCTCATCAAGTCTCCACCATCCTCCCACTAAATTCTTTCAAGAGAAACTTTTCCTCGAGAAAGGACCCGATTATAGAAACAATCCCTTATTGCTTTCGGATCTGAGACAAGAGGTATACCCAACTGTTTTGGGTGTCCTATGAAGATGCATTTATCCGCTTTGGGTTCGAGCTTATCAGCCTGAAACTTTTTCACATAAGCATCGCAGCCCCAAACTTCTAACAAATGACAGCTTAGGTTTCTCTAAACCATAGTTCATATGGTGCCATCTCATCGGAATTACGTGGTGCCCTATTTAAAGTGAATGTGGTTGTCTTTAATTCCTAACCCATAAACTATCGTGGTAATTCGATAAGAGACATCATGGTATGCATCATATCCAATAGGGTGCAGTTATGATGTCCGGACACACCAACACACTATGGTGTTCCAGGCTGTATTAATTGTGAAACAATTTTTACAATGTCTTAATTCTATGCCAAACTTGTAATTCAGATATTCATCTCTATGATCATATCATAGATATTTTATCCTCTTGTCACGACGATCTTTCAACTTCACCCTGAAATTACTTGAACCTTTCAATAATTCAGACTCGTGATTCATCAAGTAAATATACTCAACATCTACTCAAATCATCTGTGAAGTAAGAACATAACGATATCCACTACACGCCTCAGCACTCTTTGGACTGCACACATCAAAATGTATTACTTCCAACAAGTTGCTTTCTAGTTCCATCTTACTAAAAACGAGGCTTTCAGTCATCTTGCCCATGTGGTATGATTTTCATGTCTCAAGTGATTCAAAATCAAGTGAGTCCAAACGGTCCATTTGCATGGAGTTTCTTCATGCATATACACCAATAGACATGGTTCGCATGTCTCAAACCTTTCAAAACAAGTGAGCCCAAAGATCCATCAACATGGAGCTTCTTCATGCGTTTTATACCGATATGACTTACGTGGCAGTGCCACAAGTAGGTGGTACTATCATTACTATCTTTTGGCATGAACATGTGTATCACTACGATCGAGATTCAATGAACCATTAATTTTAGGTGCAAGACCATTGAAGGTATTATTCAAATAAACAGAGTAACCATTATTCTCCTTAAATGAATAACCGTATTGCGATAGACATAATCCAATCATGTCTATGCTCAATGCAAACACCAAATAACAATTATTTAGGTTTTAATACCAATCTCGATGGTAGAGGGAGCGTGCGATGCTTGATCATATCAACCCTAGAAACACTTCCAACACATATCGTCAGCTCACCTTTAGCTAGTCTCCGTTTATTCCGTAGCCTTTTGTTTCGAGTTACTAACACTTAGCAACCGAACGGTATCTAATACCCTGGAGCTACTAGGAGTACTAGTAAAGTACACATCAACACAATGTATATCCAATATACTTC
This sequence comes from Triticum urartu, assembly GCF_056163025.1. Lineage (NCBI taxonomy): Eukaryota > Viridiplantae > Streptophyta > Magnoliopsida > Poales > Poaceae > Triticum > Triticum urartu. The sequence goes on from NC_141873.1 coordinate 13,444,235, forward strand.
TATCGACCTTGCCAGCCTTCTCATCTACCAAGTATCTAGGGTAATTCTGCTCCAGTGGCTGTTCCCCTTATTACAGAAGCACTCAGTCTCGGGTTTGGGTTCAACCTTGGGTTTCTTCACTAGAGCAGCAGCTGAATTGCCGTTTCATGAAGTATCCCTTTGTTCCCTTGCCCTTCTTGAAACTAGTGGTTTCACCAACCATCAACAATTGATGCTCCTTCTTGATTTCTACTTTCGCGGTGTCAAACATCGCGAATATCTCGAGGATCATCATATATGTCCCTGATATATCATAGTTCATCACGAAGCTCTAGCAGCTTGGTGGTAATGACTTCGGAGAACCATCACTATTTCATATGGAAGATCAACTCCCACTCGATTCAAGCGATTGTTGTACTCAGACAATCTGAGCACAAGCACAACAATTGAGCTTTTCTCCTTAGTTTGTAGGCTAAGAAAATCATCGGAGGTCTTATACCTCTTGATGTGGGCACGAGCCTGAAATCCCACTTTCAGCCCTCGAAACATCTCATATGTTTCGCGACGTTTCAAAACGTCTTCGGTGCCTCAACTCTAAACCGTTTAACTGAACTATCACGTAGTTATCAAAATGTGTATGTCAGATGTTCGCAACATCCATAGACAACATTCGAGGTTCAGCAAACTGAGCGGTGCATTAAGGACATAAGCCTTCTATGAAGCAATGAGGACAATTCTCAGTTTACGGACCTAGTCCGCATAATTTCTACTGTCAACTTTCAACTAAATTTTCTCTAGGAACATAACTAAACAGTAGAACTGAAGCGCGAGCTACGACATAATTTGCGAAGACCTTTTGACTATGTTCAGGATAATTAAGTTCATCTTATGAACTCCCACTCAGATAGACATCCCTCTAGTCATCTAAGTGATTACATGATCCGAGTCAACTAGGCCGTGTCCGATCATCACGTGAGACGGACTAGTCATCATCGGTGAACATCTTCATGTTGATCGTATCTACCATACGACTCATGCTCGACCTTTCAGTCTCTTGTGTTCCGAGGCCATGTCTGTACATGCTAGGCTCGTCAAGTCAACCTAAGTGTTTTGCGTGTGTAAATCTGTCTTACACCCGTTGTATGTGAACGTTAGAATCTATCACACCCGATCATCACGTGGTGCTTCGAAACAACGAACTGTCGCAACGGTGCACAGTTAGGGGGAACACTTTCTTGAAATTATTATGAGGGATCATCTTATTTACTACCGTCGTTCTAAGTAAACAAGATGCATAAACATGATAAACATCACATGCAATCAAATAGTGACATGATATGGCCATCATCACTTTGCTCCTCTTGTTCTCCATCTTCGGGGCTCCATGATCATCATCGTCACCGGCATGACACCATGATCTCCATCATCATGATCTCCATCATCGTGTCTTCATGAAGTTGTCTCGTCAACTATTACTTCTACTACTATAGCTAACGGTTAGCAATAAAGTAAAGTAATTACATGACGTTTATGTTGACACGCAGGTCATAAATAAATTAAGACAACTCCTATGGCTCCTGCCGGTTATCATACTCATCGACATGCAAGTCGTGATTCCTATTACAAGAACATGATCAATCTCATACATCACATATATCATTCATCACATCCTTTTGGCCATATCACATCACATAGCATACCCTGCAAAAACAAGTTAGACGTCCTCTAATTGTTGTTTGCATGTTTTACGTGGCTGCTATGGGTTTCTAGCAAGAACGTTTCTTACCTACGCAAAAACCACAATGTGATATGCCAATTGCTATTTACCCTTCATAAGGACCCTTTTCATCGAATCCGATCCGACTAAAGTGGGAGAGACAGACACCCGCTAGCCACCTTATGCAACTAGTGCAGGTCAGTCGGTGGAACCAGTCTCACGTAAGAGTACGTGTAAGGTCGGTCCGGGCTGCTTCATCCCACAATGCCACCGAATCAAGATTGGACTAGTAACGGTAAGCATATTGAACAAAATCAACGCCCACAACTACTTTGTGTTCTACTCATGCATAGAAACTACGCATAGACCTAGCTCTGATACCACTATTGGGGAACGTAGCATAAATTCAAAATTTTCCTACGTGTCACCAAGATCTATCTATGGAGTCATCTAGCAACGAGGGAGGAGTGGATCTACATACCCTTGTAGATCGCGCGCGGAAGCGTTCAAGAGAACAGGGTTGATGGAGTCGTACTCGTCGTGATCCAAATCACCGATGATCCTAGCGTCGAACGGACGGCACCTCCGCGTTCAACACACGTACGGAGCAGCGACGTCTCCTCCTTCTTGATCCAGCAAGGGGGAAGGAGAGGTTGATGGAGATCCAGCAGCACGACGGTGTGGTGGTGGAAGTAGCGGGATTCCAATAGGGCTTAGCCAAGCGCTGCGGGAGGAGGGAGATGTGTCATGGGAGGGAGAGGGAGGCGCCAGGGCTTAGGTTGGTGCTGCCCTCCCTTCCCCCCACTATATATAGGGCCAAGGGAGAGGGGGTCGTAGCCTTGGCCCTTCCTCCAAGGAAGGGTGCGGCCAGGGAGGAGTCCCTCCTCCCCAAGGCACCTCGGAGGTGCCTTCCCCTTTTAGGACTCTTCCTTTTCCTCTTCTCTTGGCGCATGGGCCTCTTGGGGCTGGAGCCCTTGGCCCATATAGGCCAAGGCGCACCCCCTACAGCCCATGTGGCCCCCCGGGGCAGCTGGCCCCACCCGGTGGACCCCCGGGACCCTTCCGGTGGTCCCGGTACAATACTGGTGACCCCGAAACTTGTCCCGATGGCCGAAATAGCACTTCCTATATATAATTCTTTACCTCTGGACCATTCCGGAACTCCTCGTGACGTCCGGGATCTCATCCGGGACTCCGAACAACTTTCGGGTTACCGCATACTAATATCTCTATAACCCTAGCGTCACCAAACCTACGGGTTCGGGAGACATGCAGACATGACCGAGATGACTCTCCGGTCAATAACCAACAGCGGGATCTGGATACCTATGTTGGCTCCCACATGTTCCACGATGATCTCATCGGATGAACCACGATGTCAAGGACTTAATCAATCCCGTATACAATTCCCTTTGTCTAGCGGTACGATACTTGCCCGAGATTCGATCGTCGGTATCCCGATACCTTGTTCAATCTCGTTACCGGCAAGTCTCTTTACTCATTCCGTAACACATCATCCCATGATAAACTCCTTGATCACATTGTGCACATTATGATGATGTCCTACCGAGTGGGCCCAGAGATACCTCTCCGTTTACACGGAGTGACAAATCCCAGTCTCGATTCGTGCCAACCCAACAGACACTTTCGGAGATACCTATAGTGTACCTTTATAGCCACCCAGTTACGTTGTGACGTTTGGCACACCCAAAGCACTCCTACGGTATCCGGGAGTTGCATAATCTCATGGTCTAAGGAAATGATACTTGACGTTAGAAAAGCTTTAGCATACGAACTACATGATCTTGTGCTAGGCTTAGGATTGGGTCTTGTCCATCACATCATTCTCCTAATGATGTGATCCCGTTATCAACGACATCCAATGTCCATGGTCAGGAAACCGTAACCATCTATTGATTAACGAGCTAGTCAACTAGAGGCTTACTAGGGACATGGTGTTGTCTATGTATCCACACATGTATCTGAGTTTCCTATCAATACAATTCTAGCATGGATAATAAACGATTATCATGAACAAGGAAATATAATAATAACTATTTATTATTGCCTCTAGGGCATATTTCCAACAGTCTCCCACTTGCACTAGAGTCAATAATCTAGTTCACATCGATATGTGATAAACACTCAAGGTCACATCCCCATGTGACTAACACCCAAAGAGTTTGCTAGAGTCAATAATCTAGTTCACATTACCATGTGATTAACACTCGATGAGTTCTGGGTTTGATCATGTTATGCTTGTGAGAGATGTTATAGTCAACGGGTCTAAATCTTTCAGATCCGTATGTACTTCGCAAATTTCTTATGTCATCTTGTAGATGCAACTACTATGCTACATTTGGAGCTATTCCAAATAACTGTTCTACTATACGAATCCAGTTTACTACTCAGAATAATCTGGATTAGTGTCAAAGTTTGCATCGGCGTAACCCTTTACGACGAACTCTTTTACCACCTCCATAATCGAGAAAATTCCTTAGTCCACTAGTTACTAAGGATAACTTTGACCGATGTCTTGTGATCCATTCTTGGATCACTCATGTACCCCTTGACTGACTCATGGCAAGGCACATTTCAGGTGCGGTACACAGCATAGCATACTGTAGAGCCTATGTCTTAAGCATAGGGGACGACCTTCGTCCTTTCTCTCTATTCTACCGTGGTCGAGCTTTAAGTCTTAACTTCATACCTTACAACTCAGGCAAGAACTCCTTCTTTGATTGGTCCATCTTGAACACCTTCAAAATCATGTCAAGGTATGTGCTCATTTGAAAGTACCATTAAGCGTTTTGAACTATCCTTATAGATCTCGATGCTCAATGTTCAAGTAGCTTAATCCAGGCTTTCCATTGAAAAACACTTTCCAAATAACCCTATATGCTTTCCAGAAATTCTACATCATTTCTGATCCATAATATGTCAACAACATATATTCATCAGAAATTCTATAGTGCTCCCACTCACTTCTTTGGAAATACAAGTTTCTCATAAACTTTGTATAAACCCAAAATCTTTGATCATCATCAAAGCATACATTCCAACTCCGAGATGCTTACTCCAGTCCTTAGAAGGATTGCTGGAGCTTTGCATACTTGTTAGCATCTTTCAGGATTAACAAAACCTTCCGGTTTGTATCACATACAACCTTTCCTCAAAAAAACGTCGAGGAAACAATGTTTTGACATCCTATCTGCAAGATTTCATAAATAATGCAGTAATCGCTAATATAATTCCAACAGACTCTTAGCATCGCTACGAGTGAGAACGTCTCATCGTAGTCAACTCCTTGAACTTGTCGGAAAACATCTTAACGACAAGTCAAGCTTTCTTAATGGTGACAGTTACCATCATTGTCCGTCTTCCTTTTAAAATCCATCTGTACTCAACAGCCTCACAACCATCGAGCTGTTCTGTCAAAGTCTACACTTTGTTTCCATACATGGATCCTCTCTCGAATTTTATGGCCTCGAGCCATTTATCGGAATCTAGGCCCACCATCGCTTCTCCATAGCTCGTAGGTTCATTGTTGTCTAGCAACATGACTTCCAAGACAGGATTACGTACCAATCTAAAGTAGTACGCATCCTTGTCATCTCATCGGAATTACGTGGTGCCCCTTTTAAAGTGAATGTGGTTGTCTCTAATGCCTAACCCATAAACTATAGTGGTAATTCGATAAGAGACATCATGGTATGCATCATATCCAATAGGGTGCAGTTATGATGTTCGGACACACCATCACACTATGGTGTTCCAGACTGTATTAGTTGTGAAACAATTTCCACAATGTCTTAATTCTATGCCAAACTTGTAATTCAGATATTCATCTCTATGATCATATCATAGATATTTTATCCTCTTGTCACGACGATCTTTCAACTTCACCCTGAAATTACTTGAACCTTTCAATAATTCAGACTCGTGATTCATCAAGTAAATATACTCAACATCTACTCAAATCATCTGTGAAGTAAGAACATAACGATATCCACTACACGCCTCAGCACTCATTGGACTGCACACATCAAAATGTATTACTTCCAACAAGTTGCTTTCTAGTTCCATCTTACTAAAAACGAGGCTTTCAGTCATCTTGCCCATGTGGTACGATTTGCATGTCTCAAGCGATTCAAAATCAAGTGAGTCCAAAACGGTCCATTTGCATGGAGTTTCTTCATGCATATACACCAATAGACATGGTTCGCATGTCTCAAACTTTTCAAAACGAGTGAGCCCAAAGATCCATCAACATGGAGCTTCTTCATGCATTTTATACCGATATGACTTACGTGGCAGTGCCACAAGTAGGTGGTACCATCATTACTATCTTATATCTTTTGGCATGAACATGTGTATCACTACGATCGAGATTCAATGAACCATTCATTTTAGGTGCAAAACCATTGAAGGTATTATTCAAATAAACAGAGTAACCGTTATTCTCCTTAAATGAATAATCGTATTGCGATAGACATAATCCAATCATGTCTATGCTCAACGCAAACACCAATCTCGATGGTAGAGGGAGCGTGCGATGCTTGATCATATCAACACTGGAAACACTTCCAACACATATCGTCAGCTCACCTTTAGCTAGTCTCCATTTATTCCATAGCTTTTATTTCGAGTTACTAACACTTAGCAACCGAACCAGTATCTAATACCCTGGTGCTACTAGGAGTACTAGTAAAGTACACATCAACACAATGTATATCCAATATACTTCTATCGACCTTGCCAGCCTTCTCATCTAACAAGTATCTGGGGTAATTCTGCTCCAGTGGCTGTTCCCCTTATTACAGAAGCACTTAGTCTCGGGTTTGGGTTCAACCTTGGGTTTCTTCACTAGAGCAGCAGCTGAATTGCCATTTCATGAAGTATCCCTTCGTGCCCTTGCCCTTCTTGAAACTAGTGGTTTCACCAACCATCAACAATTGATGCTCCTTCTTGATTTCTACTTTTGTGGTGTCAAACATCGCGAATATCTCAAGGATCATCATATATGTCCCTGATATATTATAGTTCATCACGAAGCTCTAGCAGCTTGGTGGTAATGACTTCGGAGAAATATCACTATCTCATCTGGAAGATCAACTCCCACTTGATTCAAATGATTGTTGTACTCAGACAATCTGAGCACAAGCTCAACAATTGAGCTTTTCTCCCTTAGTTTGCAGGCTGAGAAAATCATCGGAGGTCTTATACCTCTTGACGTGGGCACGAGCCTGAAATCCCAATTTCAGCCCTTGAAACATCTCATATGTTTCGCGACGTTTCAAAACGTCTTCGGTGCCTCAACTCTAAACCATTTAACTGAACTATCACGTAGTTATCAAAATGTGTATGTCAGATGTTCGCGACATCCACAGACAACGTTCGAGGTTCAGCACACTGAGCGGTGCATTAAGGACATAAGCCTTCTATGAAGCAATGAGGACAATTCTCAGTTTACGGACCTAGTCCGCATAATTGCTACTATCAACTTTCAACTAAATTTCTCTAGGAACATAACTAAACAGTAGAACTGAAGCGCGAGTTACGACATAATTTGCGAAGACCTTCTGACTATGTTCAAGATAATTAAGTTCATCTTATGAACTCCCACTCAGATAGACATCCCTCTAGTCATCTAAGTGATTACATGATCCGAGTCAACTAGGCCTTGTCCGATCATCACGTGAGACGGACTAGTCAATATCGGTGAACATCTTCATGTTGATCGTATCTACCATACGACTCATGCTCGACCTTTCGGTCTCTTGTGTTCCGAGGCCATGTCTGTACATGCTAGGCTCGTCAAGTCAACCTAAGTGTTTTGCATGTGTTCCGAGGCCATGTCTGTACATGCTAGGCTCGTCAACAACCGTCGTATTCGAACGTAAGAATCTATCACACCCGATCATCACGTGGTGCTTCGAAACGACGAACTTTCGCAACGGTGCACAGTTAGGGGAAACACTTTCTTGAAATTTTAATGAGGGATCACCTTATTTACTACCGTCGTTCTAAGCAAATAAGATGTATAAACATGATAAACATCACATGCAATCAAATAGTGACATGATATGGCCATCATCACTTTGCTCCTTTTGATCTGCATCTTCGGGGCTCCATGATCATCATCGTCACCGGCATGACACCATGATCTCCATCATCATGATCTCCATCATCGTGTCTTCATGAAGTTGTCTCGCCAACTATTACTTCTACTACTACAGCTAACGGTTAGCAATAAAGTAAAGTAATTACATGGCGTTGTTCAATGACACGCAGGTCATATAATAAATAAAGACAACTCCTATGGCTCCTGCCGGTTTTCATACTCATCGACATGCAAGTCGTGATTCCTATTACAAGAACATGATCATCTCATACATCACATATATCATTCATCACATCCTTTGGCCATATCACATCACATAGCATACCCTGCAAAAACAAGTTAGACGTCCTCTAATTGTTGTTTGCATGTTTTATGTGGCTGCTATGGGTTTCTAGCAAGAACGTTTCTTACCTACGCAAGAACCACAACGTGATATGCCAATTGCTATTTACCCTTCATAAGGACCCTTTTCATCGAATCCGATCCGACTAAAGTGGGAGAGACAGACACCCGCTAGCCACCTTATGCAACTAGTGCATGTCAGTCGGTGGAACCAGTCTCACGTAAGAGTACGTGTAAGGTCGGTCCGGGCCGCTTCATCCCACAATGCCAGCGAATCAAGATTGGACTAGTAACGGTAAGCATATTGAACAAAATCAACGCCCACAACTACTTTGTGTTCTACTCGTGCATAGAAACTACGCATAGACCTAGCTCATGATGCCACTGTTGGGGAACGTAGCATAAATTCAAAATTTTCCTACGTGTCACCAAGATCAATCTATGGAGTCATCTAGCAACGAGGGAGGAGTGGATCTACATACCCTTGTAGATCGCGCGCGGAAGCGTTCAAGAGAACGGGGTTGATGGAGTCGTACTCGTCGTGATCCAAATCACCAATGATCCTAGCGCCGAACGGACGGCACCTCCGCGTTCAACACACGTACAGAGCAGCGACGTCTCCTCCTTCTTGATCCAGCAAGGGGTAAGGAGAGGTTGATGGAGATCCAGCAGCACGATGGCGTGGTGGTGGAAGTAGCGGGATTCCAACACGGCTTCGCCAAGCGCTGCGGGAGGAGGGAGATGTGTCATGGGAGGGAGAGGGAGGCGCCAGGGCTTAGGTGTTGCTGCCCTCCCTTCCCCCCACTATATATAGGGCCAAGGGAGAGGGGGGGTGCAGCCTTTGGCCCTTCCTCCAAGGAAGGGTGCGGCCAGGGAGGAGTCCCTCCTCCCCAAGGCACCTCGGAGGTGCCTTCCCCCTTTAGGACTCTTCCTTTCCCTCTTCTCTTGGGGCTGGTTCCCTTGGCCCATATAGGCCAAGGCGCACCCCCTACAGCCCATGTGGCCCCCCGGGGCAGGTGGCCCCACCCGGTGGACCCCCGGAACCCTTCCGGTGGTCCCGGTACAATACCGGTGACCCCGAAACTTGTCCCGATGGCTGAAATAGCACTTCCTATATATAATTCTTCACCTCCGGACCATTCCGGAACTCCTCGTGACGTCCGGGATCTCATCCGGGACTCCAAACAACTTTCGGGTTACCGCATACTAATATCTCTATAACCCTAGCGTCACCGAACCTTAATTGTGTAGACCCTACGGGTTCGGGAGACATGCAGACATGACCGAGATGACTCTCCGGTCAATAACCAACAGCGGGATCTGGATACCCATGTTGGCTCCCACATGTTCCACGATGATCTCATCGGATGAACCACGATGTCGAGGATTCAATCAATCCTGTATACAATTCCCTTTGTCTAGCGGTATGATACTTGCCCGAGATTCGATCGTCGGTATCCCGATACCTTGTTCAATCTCGTTACCGGCAAGTCTCTTTACTCGTTCCATAACACATCATCCCGTGATCAACTCCTTGATCACATTGTGCACATTATGATGATGTCCTACCGAGTGGGCCCAGAGGTACCTCTCCGTCACACGGAGTGACAAATCCCAGTCTCGATTCGTGCCAACCCAACAGACACTTTCAGAGATACCCGTAGTGCACCTTTATAGTCACCCAGTTACTTGTGACGTTTGGCACACCCAAAGCACTCCTACGGTATCCGGGAGTTGCACAATCTCATGGTCTAAGGAAATGATACTTGACATTAGAAAAGCTTTAGCGAACGAACTACATGATCTTGTGCTAGGCTTAGGATTGGGTCTTGTCCATCACATCATTCTCCTAATGATGTGATCCCGTTATCAACGACATCCAATGTCCATGGTCAGGAAACCGTGACCATCTATTGATCAACGAGCTAGTCAACTAGAGGCTTACTAGGGACATGGTGTTGTCTATGTATCCACACATGTATCTGAGTTTCCTATCAATACAATTCTAGCATGGATAATAAACGATTATCATGAACAAGGAAATATAATAATAACTAATTTATTATTGCCTCTAGGTCATATTTCCAACAGTACTACCCCGCGCCAAAACTTTGGTCCCACCTCGCTAGCTAAGAGAGCTTGAGAGTGGTTTATAAGCGCTGCTGCGCCTTCCCTCTCGAGCTCCTCTCAAATGCAGACTTTCGGGCCTAACCCTGCGCTGTGTGCATGTGGGCCTACTGGGCCTCCCGCGGGCTTGAATCCTGGCCCATGGTAGGGTTTCTAGTCCTATTCAGGCCGTGGGGGCCCAGTAGGTGGCACTTTTTTGTTTTTTTCTTTGTTGCTTTATTTATTTTATTTTGTTTCTACTTACAACGAAATACTTATTGTTGCTATTTTTTCTACTTTTTTTGTTTTGTTTTCTGCATTATTTATTTTCTTTTATTTTTTGCTTTATTTTTTAATTCTTTTTGCTTTTAGTTTTAGAAAAATTATAAACTTTCTGTTAGTGCCATTAGTTTTCAAATTTGAAAACACTTTTTTTGTTTTCTTTGTTGCTTTATTTATTTTATTTTGTTTCTACTTACAACAAAATACTTATTGTTGCTATTTTTATTTTTTCTAGTTTTTTTATTTTGTTTTCTGCATTATTTATTTTCTTTTGTTTTTTTCTTTATTTTTGATTCTTTTTGCTTTTAGTTTTAGAAAAATTATAAACTTTCTGTTAGTGCCATTAGTTTTCAAATTTGAAAACACTTTTTTTTTGTTTTTTTGTTTTCTTTGTTGATTTATTTATTTTATTTTGTTTCTACTTACAACAAAATACTTATTGTTGTTATTTTTATTTTTTTCCAGTTTTTTTGTTTTTTTATGCATTATTTATTTTCTTTTGTTTTTTGCTTTATTTTTAATTATTTTTACTTTTAGGTCAGCAAAATTATAAACTTTCTGTTACTGCCATTAGTTTTAGAAAAATTATAAACTTTCTGTTAGTGCCATTAGTTTTCAAATTTGAATAGTTAAAATTTGAATTCTTTGAAATTTGTGTGAATCACAAGTTTGTGATTAACTTTACTAAAAAAATGAACATAGATGCACCTATAGAGAAAATTCGATCTAAATCCATAATCAATTTCTATGAATTTCAGAGAAATTCACTATGAATTTAGGTCAAATTCCCTGTATAGGGGCATCTATTTTCACTTTGAGAGGAGCTCAACAAGGCAGAGAGGGACGGGCTTATAAACCGGTGTGAGCGCCCTTCGGTTGGCGAGGTGGGACTAAACTCTGAGCGCAACGAGGACCAAACCTTTAGTCCCGGTTTGTGACACAAACCGGGACTAATGGTCATGGGCCAGGGGCGAGGCGCATTGGTCCCGGTTCGTGCGTGGAACCGGGACCAAAAGGTCCAGACGAACCGGGACCAATGGCCCACGTGGCTGCCCTCTTGAAAGTGTTCTTGGTGAGAACATAATTGACAAGGAGCGAACCGGGATTAATGGTATTACGAGGGCCAAACCATAAGACATTAAAGCATTTCATCCTCTGAAAAAGTTGGCATAGCATGTGCATGTACAAAACGGACAATGGTATCATACTCGTCTGTTACAAAGTTGGCATGGTATCATCATAATAGTTGCGGGAGAAAGTCTTCACTTTTTCTTTGCTTGTGTCATTTGCTTATTGCGCCGTAACCATGGACAATCTTCATCGTTTATCAGGATGCTTGGGTCAGCCTTGACTTTGAAGGGAGAAATTTCATGAAACTTTTCATAATCTTCAGACATGTCTGTCTTGCCTTCCACTCCCAAGATGTCCCTTTTTCCTGAAAGAACTATGTGGCGCTTTGGCTCATCGTATGATGTATTCGCTTCCTTATCTTTTCTTTTTCTCGGTCTGGTAGACATGTCCTTCACATAGATAACCTGTGCCACATCATTGGCTAGGACGAACGGTTCGTCAGTGTACCCAAGATTTTTCAGATCCACTGTTGTCATTCCGTAATGTGGGTCTACCTGTACCCCACCTCCTGACAGATTGACCCATTTGCACTTAAACAAAAGGACCTTAAAATCATGTCCGTAGTCAAGTTCTCATATGTCCACTATGTAATCATAATATGTGTCCTTTCCCCTCTCGGTTGTTACATCAAAGCGGACACCGCTATTTTGGTTGGTGCTCTTTTGATCTTGGTCAATCGTGTAAAATGTATTCCCATTTATCTCGTATCCTTTGCAAATCAATACAGTCAAAGATGGTCGCCTAGACAACAAGTACAGCTCAACACAAACAGTGTTGTCACCTCTGAGACGTGTTTCCAACCAACTGCTGGAAGTCCTGATGTGTTCACATGTAATCCAGTCGTCGCACTGCTCCGGGTGTTTGGAGCGCAGACTGTTCTTGTGTTCATCGACATACGGGGTCACCAAGGTAGAGTTCTGTAGAACTGTGTAGTGTGCTTGAGACCAAGAATATCCGTCCCTGCATATTATTGAGTCCCTTCCAAGCGTGCCTTTTCCAGTCAGTCTCCCCTCATACCGCGATTTAGGGAGACCTATCTTATTAAGGCCAGAAATGAAGTCAACACAAAACCCGATGACATCCTCTGTTTGATGGCCCATGGAGATGCTTCCTTCTGACCTAGCGCGGTTATGGACATAATTCTTTAGGACTCCCATGAACCTCTCAAAGGGGAACATATTGCGTAGAAATATGGGCCCCAGAATGACAATCTCGTCGACTAGATGAACTAGGACGTGCGTCATGATATTGAAGAAGGATGGTGGGAACACTTGCTCGAAACTGACAAGACATTGCGCCACATCACTCTTTAGCCTTGGTACGATTTCTGGATCGATCACCTTCTAAGAGATTGCATTGAGGAATGCACATAGCTTCACAATGGCTAATCAGACGTTTTCCGGTAGAAGCCCCCTCAATGCAACCGGAAGCAGTTGCATCATAATCACGTGGCAGTCATGAGACTTTAGGTTCTGGAACTTTTTCTCTGGCATATTTATTATTCCCTTTATATTCGACGAGAAGCCAGTCGTGACCTTCATACTGAGCAGGCATTCAAAGAAGATTTTTTTTCTCTTCTTTCGTAAGAGCGTAGCTGGCAGGACCTTCATACTGCTTCGGAGGCATGCCGTCTTTTTCGTGCAAACGTTGCAGGTCCTCCCGTGCCTCAGGTGTATCTTTTGTCTTTCCATACACGCCCAAGAAGCCTAGGAGGTTCATGCAAAGGTTCTTTGTCACGTGCATCACGTTGATTGAAGAGTGGACCTCTAGGTCTTTCCAGTTGGGTAGGTCCCAAAATATAGATTTCTTCTTCCACATGGGTGCGTGTCCCTCAGCATCATTCGGAACAGCTAGTGCGCCGGGACCCTTTCCAAAGATTACGTGTAAATCATTTATCATAGCAAGTACGTGATCACCGGTACGCATGGCAGGCTTCTTCCGGTGATTTGCCTCGCCTTTGAAATGCTTGCCTTTCTTTCGACATTGATGGTTGGTTGGAAGAAATCAACGATGGCCCAGGTACACATTCTTCCTGCATTTGTCCAGGTATATACTTTCAGTGTCATCTAAATAGTGTGTGCATGCGTGGTATCCTTTGTTTGTTTGTCCTGAAAGGTTACTGAGGGCGGGCCAATCGTTGATGGTCACGAACAGCAACGCCTTTAGGTTAAATTCCTCCTGTCTGTGCTCATCCCACGTACGTACACTGTTTCCATTCCACAGCTGTAAAAGTTCTTCAACTAATGGCCTTAGGTACACATCAATGTCGTTGCCCGGTTGCTTAGGGCCTTGGATGAGAACTGGCATCATAATGAACTTCCGCTTCATGCACATCCAAGGAGGAAGGTTATACATACATAGAGTCACGGGCCAGGTGTTGTGATTGCTGCTCTGCTCCCCGAAAGGATTAATGCCATTCGCGCTTAAAGCAAACCATACGTTCCTTGGGTCCCTTGCAAACTCATCCCAATACTTTCTCTCGATTTTTCTCCACTGCAACCCGTCAGCGGGTGCTCTCAACTTCCCGTCTTTCTTACGGTCCTCACTGTGCCATCGCATTAACTTGGCATGCTCTCCGTTTCTGAACAGACGTTTCAACCGTGGTATTATAGGAGCATACCACATCACCTTCGCAGGAACCCTCTTCCTGGGGGGCTCGCTGTCAACATCACCAGGGTCATCTCGTCTGATCTTATACCGCAATGCACCGCATACCGGGCATGCGTTCAGATCCTTGTATGCACCGCGGTAGAGGATGCAGTCATTAGGGCATGCATGTATCTTCTCCACCTCCAATCCTAGAGGGCATACGACCTTCTTTGCTGTGTATGTACTGTCAGGCAATTCGTTATCCTTTGGAAGCTTCTTCTTCAATATTTTCAGTAGCTTCTCAAATCCTTTGTCAGGCACAACATTCTCTGCCTTCCACTGCAACAATTCTAGTACGGTACCGAGCTTTGTGTTTCCATCTTCGCAATTGGGGTACAACCCTTTTTTGTGATCCTCTAACATGCGATCGAATTTCAGCTTCTCCTTTTGACTTTCGCATTGCGTCCTTGCATCGACAATGACCCGGGGGAGATCATCATCATCGGGCACATCGTCTGGTTCCTATTGATCTTCACCAGCTTCCCCCGTTGCAGCATCATTGGGCACATCGTCTGGTTCCTCTTGATCTTCACCAACTCCCCCCGTTGCAGCATCACCGTATTCAGGGGGCACATAGTTGTCATCGTACTCTTCTTCTTCGCCGTCTTCCATCATAACCCCTATTTCTCTGTGCCTCGTCCAAACATTATAGTGTGGCATGAAACCCTTGTAAAGCAGGTGGGAGTGAAGGATTTTTCCGGTTAGAGTAAGACATCGTATTCCCACATTTAGTGCATGGACAACACATAAAACCATTCTGCTTGTTTGCCTCAGCCGCATCGAGAAACTCATGCACGCCCTTAATGTACTCGGAGGTGTGTCTGTCACCGTACATCCATTGTCGATTCATCTGCGTGTATTATATATAATTAAGTGTGTCAAAAACCATTACAGAACATCATGAATAGATAATTAAGTGACCAAATTAATAGAAGTTCATCATCACATTAAAACCAAAGTACATACATAGTTCTCATCTAACAACATATAGCTCTCCAGAGCATCTAATTAATTAAACCATACATTGAAACTATGTAAAACATTTCAATGCGAAAATAAATGCGATCATAATTGCAACCAAGGTAACAATTGATCCAACGGCATAATGATACCAAGCCTCGGTATGAATGGCATATTTTCTAATCTTTCTAATCATCAAGCGCATTGCATCCATCTTGATCTTGTGATCATCGACGACATCCGCAACATGCAACTCCAATATCATCTTCTCCTCCTCAATTTTTTTTATTTTTTCCTTCAAGAAATTGTTTTCTTCTTCAACTAAATTTAACCTCTCGACAATAGGGTTGGTTGGAATTTCCGGTTCACATACCTCCTAGATAAATAAAATCTATGTCACGTTGGTCGGCATAATTTTCATAAACAATAAATGAACCAATAGTTATAAAGATAATATATACCACATCCGAATCATAGACAGGACGAGGGCCGACGGGGGCGGATACCAAAACCATCGCACTATATAAGATGCAATAATAAAAGTAAGAAAATAATACAAGTATCTATGTAAACATACAAGTAAGAATATTTTTTTCCTTTCAGAAAGAAGATAAGAATAAGAGGCTCACCACGGTGGTGCCGGCGATGAGCTCGGCGCGGGTGATCGACGGCGGTGAAGACAGGGACGGGGCGTGACGGACCGCTAAACCTGGACAAATATTGAGAAAAATGGAGTTTGAAGGTCGAGCTTGGAGAGGAGAAAGCTTAAGTAGTGTGGCTCGGGCATTTCATCGAACATCTTATGTGCATAGGAGGTGAGCTAGAGCACCACCAAGCCCTCTCCCCCTCGGCCAGAAAAAACAGAGCAGTGTGCTCTGCTCTTACACGAGGGGGTATATACAGGCACCTCATTGGTCCCGGTTGGTGGCTTGAACCGGGATCAAAGGCCCGGTTGGTGGCTTGAACCGGGACCAATGGTGTTGGGCCAGGAGCGAGGCTCATTAATTGGTCCCGGTTCGTCCCACCAACCGGGACCAAAGGTCCAGACGAACCGGGACCAATGGCCCACGTGGCCCGGCCCGCCCCCTGGGCTCACGAACCGGGTCCAATGCCCCCATTGGTCCCGGTTCTGGACTGAACCAAGACTAATGGGCTGACCCAGCCTGGACCTTTGCCCCCTTTTCTACTAGTGGTAGCACCTTCTCCACAGTAGCCCTTGACGGTGAGGCTTTGTCTCTTCACGCTTCCTTCGTTCCGTTGACAGTTCTCGTCTCCACGTTCGTCGTACACTGATGCACGAGGACAAACCATTAACACAAAGTTTCAGAGCTTCAGTCATATTGTTGTTGGGTTGTTCCATGCGAAAGACAATAGCAGCAAAGCCTCATGGGATTTCACAAAATGAAAATGGCACACAAAGGCTATCGCATACTGTACAAAAAGAATTATTGCCCTGGTGGAGGGAGCATAGAGAGAAAAGCGGCCAGATCGCAGAAGCAATTGGAAATGATCACAGGTTTCCTGAAATGTAGTGAATGAATTTGCACGGGCCCCTTTTCTCGTGTGTCCTGTTGTTCTGGTGGGAGGTATGCCACGTACGTGGCTGTTTACAATTTGACTGCGTCCTATAACACATGTGTCACTGGTTCGGCGGCCGCTTGCGTCGCATGTTCTGGCTTTCATCGTCTGGATTGTTTGGGGCTGTTTCCATCCACCGATCCACGCCTCATCCCAGCCCTCCCCGTCCTAGCGCTGAGATTCGGCTCTTCTCCCCCTGCCGTCCCTATTGGTGTATTCCCATCTCTTCTCCGCGTGACCCAGCTGATGGCATATGCAGCAACTATCGACGATGGCATACAAAGGGCACTACCGAGGCACCAGCGGCGGAGGCTACCAACAGCAACACGAGTCGTGGAGCGGCGGCGGGCTACCGTCCCAGCCACTGGCGTCCTCTTTTGTTTCCCGACCATCAAGGAGGACTGCCACGACAACTGTGGCTCATCCTCATGGATGCTCTTCGATCTGAATATGTTGAATGCCATGGCTGCCGACAACATGGGCAGAGCTGCGACACGCTCCTGCTCCACCTCGCCGGCTCATGCCTCATCAGAGCCAGCCTATTGCCGGCCCCATGTTCCCTTTGGCACCGGACCCATATGGCCATATCTAGAGACGATGGCGCATGAAGGAGAGCTGAGGTCGTGTCCGTCCGGGATGCGGAACTCCGGCCGCGGCGGCGCGCCGTCCTCGCCTTCGTGAGACCATGATGTGTTGTTCTCCACCTAAGCTCACCCAGCCCGGATGCATCTTGAGCTCGCAGCCGTCGCGTCGACCTTGCGTATTTCTTCGGCACCCCGCCGTTTCCGGCCCGTGAGGTCGCCGTGGGGGTCTGCTGCCTCTGGTATATCAGCGCGGAAGCCCTCACAAGGAGTGCTTCAGCTTCATGTCGGTTCGCCTCCACTTGAACTGCACGACAGCGAGCGCACGACTGTCTTCTCCTCGCTCTCTTGCCGTGCGCACTGCTGCCGCGCATTCGCGCTGTGTGCGGCGTGCTTCCTGCATGCGCGGGCTGTTGCGTCGCGTGCGTGTAGGGCTTACGTGTTGCTGCTGCATGTGTGATGTGTGGGCCGTTGTTCTTTGTCAGGGAGCAGTGCCGCTTTCCATACCTCGGTGACCCTGTCCACACGGTGCTAGCGGTGCCGCTGTCGACGTTGCTTCAGGATGTTGCTGATCGGTGCGGGCTCTCTCGTGTCTTCCAGAGATTTTTTGCTTTCCTCCCTCTTGTGCGAGGCTATAAATAGGTTCCTTTGCTTCTTTCGGTAGTACTTGTGGTTTCCAGTTGCGTCTTATACCTGCTTCGATGGTTTCTTCTTGTAATGGTCCGCGTCGTTCTGGCCGGCTTTCTCGCTCGCGGGCGTCTACAGTTGATCGGCGAGGTGGTTCGGCCCGTGGTGGTGTTCCTGCTGTTTCGGCGGATCGGGCCATTGTCTTGCGAGGTGTTTCATCTTCTCATCTTCACTCGCCGTCTCGGTTTGGTCGCTCTATGCGTCGTTCGCCTCCTGTGCGTGATTCTTCTGGGCGATCTCCTGTTTCGGTGGATGTTCTGGCGCAATCTGGTTTGAGTTCTCTTTTCTTTCCGTCCATTCGTGTTTTGCCTGTTAATGTGGACTAATTGTTCTGTTTCGTTGTTGGAGTTAGATAGTGATGCTTCTGCTAGGTGGCGTAGGGAGGAGATCCAGCTGGGCAAGCGGCCCATTGATTCTACTCTCGGTTTGTGCATTTAGTTTGGCTGAATTTTATAGGTGGCTGCTGTTTGTCCGCGCACTTATTTGCGCAGTTTGTTTTACATTGGCAGAGGTCCCATTTTGCGCGGCGGAGTCATGTGGACGTGATGTTGTTCCTGCTATTGGCTGTTTGTCTGATGTAGAGCCTGGTATTTCGTTGTTTCTTTTGTTAATTCCTCAGAAATGAGCTATGATTATATATGATATTTTTATTTTGTGTGATAGATTCAGTTCTAAAATTAAGAGTTTTATGAGCATAAGTTTGAAGTCATTACTTTTTAGTTAGAAAAGGTAAGTTGTGCACATAAGCGAGTTGCATAGGATGCATTTTTTATTGACATGCGTGATACATCTTGCAACATGGAAAATGGTAGAGAACATGTCTTACTCCCAGAAGAGATGGAATAGGCTAGGGCACATCTTATTGAAAGAGGCCATAGCAGTGGCTCGGCGGCGGCCATTGGTTGCATGGGCCATGCACGTTGGTTTGTGTGTGTGCGTTATTGCTAGGGTCCCCCGAACATGCGCCTGGTGCTGATAGGTGCACCCCGTGGCGTACATGCGCGCTTGCGTGCATGGCGCATGCACATGCATTGGGCCGACGGGGCACAATATCGAACGGAGCATGTCTTTCTCTCCCAATGATGATTTCTGTTTGATCTTTAAACACGTCATAGGATAGCGGCCCCATTGCGTCTGGCCATGCTTCTTCCCGCCTCCGATCGTGAGCGGTTCAAGGTTGTGCTCACTATAGCATCACCTGATTATCAATCATAACTATCACACATTTGAAGTCACAAAGAGAAACCTTTTTCCAATGCAAGAGAAGGCACACACCAACCAATGACAGTTCAACATGTAACCGCCTAGGAAAGTAAATTCACAAGACAGACTAAGATCCTAGCAAAATAAATTCACAAGACAGATTAAGATCCTGGCAAAGATATGCACCAATTTGCAAAAGATCTATAGAAGTTCATCACAGGCAGGAAGCTGCGCTGTCATGAATAAATGAAATGTGTTTAGTCTAATTAAGAAAGTGTCGATGTGTATTTTGGACTTTGTAAGATGTAGCACTCATGCTAATAATTAGTGTATCGTCCTCAATTTGCTTTTATCATGTCTTGCCATTTTTTTCATTACAAACTTATGAATTTGCTTTTATGCATGTTTTGCCTTTTTCATACTAACATATGGACCCAAAGATTTTCATTTTAAGTTTAAGTTTATAAAACAAGACGAAAGCAACATATATACAAAACTTAACACTAATACATATGCACGGTGATGATAAATGTGTCATTTCTAGCTTCTTCTTTTATGATTGTAACCTCAACTATCAAAAGTAACATATATAAACACAATGTATCGACGAGGCGCGGCGTGCCGCCGCGCGGGTACATGCTAGTAGATGTCAAGGGATTGGAAGTTTACCTGATGCTGAAGAGAAGCGAGGCCATCCAGTCCATCACGCAGTGCTTTCAGTTCACTGAAATATGGATATACACCCTTAGCTTTGAACAGATTGCCAAGTCTTTCAAAGCAGTCCCACCATACTTACGCAACATCAAGGGATGTACACAGGGAACTTTGCAATGTCCAGTGAACCGGCACAGTTGTAAATACTTGACATCTCCATCTGGGGCATCCGCTAACAATCAATAATAAGTGATAAGAGCCCCGCATGAACAGTTGCAGTAAGTATGTGTAATATAGTTTAGATTGATTGATTGGCGAAGATGAGAGTGATGTGTAATATAGTTTTGATTTGATTGATTGGCGAAGAGGAGAGTCAATGTTGGTCATTACCCAAAATGATCCCGGTAGGAGAGACCGGCTCATAGGTGTTGACGGCGAGGAAGGAGAAGACATTGGAGACTGATGAGTCGTGAGCGGAGGCCAAGGTGGTGTCAGTTGCTGCCTGCTGACTGATGATGACGGGCGGAGGGATCGGACCGACCAAGAGGAGGTCTCGAGTTGTTGGTTCTTGCGGAGAAGCCAGAGCAGAAGGGGTGGCTGCAGTTAGTGCATCCATCTCATATTGGTTGTTGAAAAAACCAGTAGTGACCTAATTTAAAAGCCAACACATGTCAGCTCATATGGGTATGTGGAACTGAGCATACGTGTTGTACTGTGTGGGCTTAGCTCATATGGGTTTGTGAAACTGAGCATACGTGTTGTACTGTGTTGCCAACGGTGCTTGCATTTTCCTGAATTTATTTTAGACTCTAGTGATATTCGTCCAGTGGTAGAAGACGTTCCTGTGATTACGAAAACGCCAGTTGTGACTTTTTCAATCTCAAGATATTGTACCAGCTCAGTATCCAACACATGTCAGCTCATATGGGTTTGTGGAACTGAGCATATGTGTTGTACTGTGTTGGCACCGGTGCTCGTATTTTCCTGAATTTATTTCAAACTCTCCGGTGATATTCGTTCAGTAGCAGGAGACGTTCTTGTCGACTATGAAGACGTCTGTTGTGACTACGTCAATCTCAAGTTTTTGTACCGGCTCAGTATCTCGACGATTTTTGGTAGGGTGCACGTGTATGCGTTTTTAGGGATGAGCGTATGTATGTATACGTGAGCAACTGCGTTAGACTGTGTTAAATAACGGTAGCCAACACCAAAGAAAAAATCTAGTAGCGAAATAAATAAATAAAACTGCCACGTGTTAGCTTGGTACGCACTCACACGAAGTACTTCAAATGCATGGGAGCAAAGGTAGCAAACACCAAAGAAACAATCTAGTAGGGAACTAAATAAAAAAACTGCCACGTGTCAGCTTGGTATGCACTCACACCAAGTACTTCAAATGCGTGGGAGCAGCCCTAGCTTAGTAGCCTTAATTCTTTTATATATAGTGATACTATTCATCACCCAGGATGCAGAATAAATTATTCTCCACCCGAGGTAATCTTACGATCACGTCATAATTAAATTACATTTGGAATTCAAATAGTTACATTCCTATTGATTCACTACGTAAAATTTGGCATAAAAAATAAAAGTATAGGTCGTAAGACAAGAAAATTTGCAAATTTTATGACGAACATGCTTGTGTCATGTACGATGTAATGGTTACATTATCCTATTTGATGGGATATATTATCTATAAAAAGAGACCGTGTATATCAATGATATTTGTGATTTGTAGATCTGGTTGGTTAAAGGACGTTTCATGGTCAAGATAGTGGGGCCACTCCTTGATGAAGAGTTTGATCTAGCCATTGACTTTTCTTTGCCACAGTTTCTTGCGAAATTTTTGTCATATTATTGCGTCTTTCATTCTGTAGGCATCAGCATGCCTTGAGCTTGCTGATCCTTTTATGATAAACATTCTCTTGGATGAGTTTTTGTGTATTGATATGAACACTGAACACTTCAGATAAAGTTTAGGGTGGAATATGTAATTTTGTTTTCTTTGTGAAATGCATGAAAGTAAACAAATCAAATTTTCATAAGCAATAATTCAATAGAGGACGAACGTAAGGAGACGTCGTTGCAATGAGACCAAAGGCAGACTTTTTTGTCTTGACATGGAACGAATGGCTAGCTCTAGGTTTTTTATTATGATAAGTAATTGTTGTTCGGTGGTCCATGAACCTCGATGTAATTTTTATTATGTTGAGGTGTTTTGTACTTGCGGTGTATCTTTATGATAGATCTGATCTTTTTAAAAAAAATAACAGAGTACAAATGCAGGTGCTCGTATACATGTACATACACTCAACTCTATGAACACACGCACACAGACTCTATCCCTATGAGAACCTCCGAAATATTGAGTTGGCACAACATCTTGAGATTGATAAAGTGTGGCTCCAGCTCCATTAATTAGTTTGGGTTACAACCAGGGTTAAGCAGGAGTGGAGGTCATTTCATAATGTAACTTGCATATATATGGTGCATACACAGCATTCGCGGTACTTTGAGAAGTGAAGTGTTTATGCATAATCATGACAAACTTGTATATGTCATGTATGCTGTAATGGCCATATTATTGCCTTTTTATTTCAATAGAAAATAAGATAGCACAACCCATTCGATGGGATATATTAAATATATGGTGTATACAATCAATATTTGATTTATGGGTGATGATAAAGAATTTGAATTTGAATTGTCGTAAGTGATAATTTAATAGAGGATGGACTCAGGCAGAGGCATTATTGCCATGAGGCCAAATCCGTGCTTGTCTTCACATGAAAAGTGTGGCTCCAAACGCATTAATTAGATTGGGTTGCGATCACGGTCAAGGAGTAGTGCAAGTCATTTGCGCACACACAACAACTACAATAATTGAGCAGTCAAGTTAGTGTGTACACATGATAAGTCAAGTTAGTGTGTACACATTATCATGTGTCATGTACGATGTAACGGCTACATTATCGTATTTGATGGGATATATTAGCCGTAAAAAAAATCATATATATGTCCGAACGATATTTGTGATTGGTGGATGATGGTACATTGAAGGACGTAGCATGGTCATGAGTCGCACCCCTTGTATTTTATTTGCCACAGTTCCTTGAGAAACTTTTGTCATGTTATTGACTTTTGTTTCGCTGGAGATGGAAACGTGGCGCATCCTTTTAGAGGGTTGGCTACTTATAAAACTCTCACTACTCTTGCCGGAGACCAACATACGGTCAGCAATGCTGAGACTGTGGACATCATTAATGTTGCTGCTGCTCCTTGGGGCAGCGGCAGCTGCAACAGCAGCTACCACCGCGACCACTGGTGGGTGTCAGCCGAGCTGCGGCGGCGTTGATATCCCCTACCCCTTCGGCATCGGCGCCGGCTGCTTCCGCAAGGGCTTCGAGATCGAGTGCATCAACGTTGGCCCTGTGCTCGCCGGCACATCCCTCCGGGTGCTCAAGCTGTCGCTGGATCCAGATGAGTCGCAGGTGATGCTTCCCATCGGGTGGGAGTGCTACAACGCCTCCGACCCGAGCGACACCTATGAAAACTGGGACTATGGAGAGACAACGATGAACAATGACGGCGTCTACCGCATCTCCAACACGCACAACATGCTCGTCGTCGTCGGCTGCAACACCATGGGTTTCGCACTCAGCAAACCGACCAAGGGCAGCAACTACAAGTACGCCTACCAGACCGGGTGCATGTCCTACTGCAACAACTCGGCTAGCGCGCAAGACGGCCTCTGCGACGGCGTCGGGTGCTGCCACGTCAACATCCCGCCGGGGCTCACTGACTACTACTTCAACTTCCACGAGTACGACCACTCAGCCATGATGGACTACAGCCCGTGCGACTACGCCTTCCTCGTTGACAGGAACAACTACACCTTCCAGCGGTCCGACCTCAAGATGAACACAAACCAGATCATGCCGGTGTGGCTGGACTGGGCCATTCGCGTAAACGATTCCATCTCCGAGGACATACTATCATGCAAGCAAGCGGCCAAGACGGGTCAGGACGCCTGCGCCAGCGCCCACAGCGACTGCGTCAACTCGACCAATGGACCTGGCTACAACTGCAAGTGCTCCAAAGGCTACGAGGGCAACGCTTACGTCGACGACGGATGCATCAGTAAGTTTCCGTGCTTTTAGTCTGACTACAATTTTATTTATTTGAGAGGGCGCCATGGCAGTGGGGAGACTGTCACCCTGGCATCGGATTGGTGAAGAGGTCAAACGGCCCTCGCCTGTCACGGCAAAGAAGGTAGATACGAGCAATGGATCGGCGGTGGAAGGTAGGTTTAGGTAGGGGACAACGGAAGGAAGAATAGCTGCCGGCGGTGGGAGGGTAGGGTTTGGAAGAAAAGACAAGGACCGCGGAGTTATAAGAGAACAAGACCTGTAAAAGAACTCCCCCTAAATATATGGTTTTATGGGGTGTTGATCTAATTTATGGGAGGTACTTAGGTATTGTGCTTTAGCATGACCCATAAATATCTTTCATGTAAAACATGTTTTTTCTTCATATTTCTTTCTTAACTAGCATACAAAAGTAAATAATTAATTACATTTAGGTCCTCGAAATAAGAAAAACAGCATCAAGCCATTGCAAACCAAAACTTTAATTGCAGCAAGGTCCTTTGAGCTCAGCTGGATAACCATCAACCTGGCCCGGGCTGCCCGTAGCGGGGCGAGGCGGGCAAGGCAGCAGGGTTTGGTGGGCTAGATGGTCGGGGCAGTGCCACAGCATGGTGAGGTGGCCCGTAGTGGCCTGAGGCAAGATGGGCAGCACGGTGAGGTGGCGATGAACAGCTGGTCGGCCACGTGAGGTACGTCGAAGAGGCGGGCGCTGCGGGCAGGAGTCGCGACAGACACCCCGAGGCACGAGGACCAGTTGGGCGGGTGGCGGACTCGATGGCTAGACTAGAGGGGCGGCAGAGTCGGCAGAGTTCATCATCGGCGATCCAAGTAGTGCGGCGCCGCCTGAGCAACGCGTGGAGGCGAGCGTACTAGGGGGCTGAATTTTCAGCAGTTGGCTCCCGCTACGATTCAGAGGAAAGTTTACCGGAAGACACGTGAGGGGGAGTGTTGACGTATAATGTGCTGCCTAGTCTCTTTCATCAGATCGGTCTTTTGGTTGCATTGCCTAGAGTATGCACTTCTACATGGTATCAGAGCCAAGAGGTTTTGAGTTCAAGACCCGGCTGGCGCAATTAAATTGCAGCCCACTTTCGGTCCACGTTTAGGCCTGAGGGAGCCACACGTGAGGGAGAGTGTTGACGTATAATGTGCTGCCTAGTCTCTTTCATCAGATCGGCCTTTTCGTTGCATTGGCTAGAGCATGCACTTCTACAGAATCATCTCCCCCTAGATGGAAGGGTAGTTGGGCTGATTATATTGGTCCCCTAATTTTTCTTTTAAGTTCTATGGAAACTATTGGAGCACGGATTTTGGCCTAACTCCCCCTAAACCAGAATCGTTACAAGAAAGGGAAACTGTTGGTGATGTTGTAATGGCGTGGTGGTGGTCATAACTGGCTGGTGGCTAATTTGGGCTGAGCATCTTCAAATCCTCAATAAAACTACTCCAGTAATCACTTGTTGAGGCTCTCAAATAACTACTTTTGTGTTATTGGGATGGATGCTTTCGCAAATCCTTAATAATCCCATGTGCACCCAACCTCGCATCTCTCTCTCTCTCTCTCTCTCTCTCTCTCTCTCTCTGACGACAGGTGGTGGTGGCGGCAGGCGGTGACAATGGTAGCAGCGGCCACGGCGATTGCGGTGGGCTGTGATGGCGGCAACAACGCTCTGTGGTCCGGTGGCCGGCGAAGGCCGTGGTGGCGTGGTCGGCAACAACGGTGGCACGGGCAGCGTCGGGTGATAGAGTTAGCAGCAACTGACATATATATGGGCCTCACGTTATTTGGGAGAGTATTGGAAGAAGCTCAAGTGCCTCCATATTTGGGAAGTCGGGCTAAATTATTTGGGGCGTCCCAAACAATATTGAGCATTGGAGACCTGTTAAAGCTTGTTTTTGCCCCATTCATATCTAAATATTATTAGATATTGGGAATCTGTTAAACATGCTCTTAGTGGTGAAATATGACCACTAACAGGCCGATCTAAGTGAAAGATGAGTGATGGGACATCATGGAGAGGACAAAAGACTCACCACTGACAGGTCACCTGACTGATCGTTTGGTTAAAAAAAAAACCTGACTGGTCGTAAAGTGGTGTCGTTCTTGACTTGGTAGCATAGCCCTCACTCATCGATCATGGCTGATCGGTTAGTGCTGCGCATCACCACTGACGGGTGGTTGGTGGACGGTCAGTGTTGGAGCAGTATTTCTAGCAGTAGTAGTTGATTACAATCTCAATATTCGGTGAATATGCAATTTGTATATTTGTTTCCATATATAGTTAAATTTTTCTTCATTGAATTGAAATCACACATTTTCTAAATCAGTTGAGACTGAAAAAACCTTAGTAGAGGAAAACATACAAAACTATGTTTCTTCTTGACCAATGTTCTAAATAATATTCATTTTGTGAATTTGCGGCCGGGACACAGATATAGATGAATGTGCAGATCCTGCCAAGTATCCTTGCTATGGTGTATGCAAGGACACCCAAGGATGGTACGGATGCGAATGTCCTGCAGGTTATCGGAGCCATGACCCAAGAACAGAACCATGTACTCAACAGTTCGCACTTGCATCACAAATCTCCATAGGTAAACAACATACTCCTACTACACCTGTTACTTCTCAATGTATTAATGCCATCGCTTTTGCTAATTTAGTTATGTAAATTGTTCTCTCTTAGTCGCCCCAAAATACGCACACAGAGCTAGTTAAATTATTCTTGCAACTATCTCTTTTCTAATATGTATTCGTATTGTTTGAGGCTCACAAGTCAAGTCATAAGAATTTACCACAATTTAAACTACCTCCTGAACAGAAAGATAATCCTCAATCTTATATTATATATTAGGATCCCTAATTGAACGGTTACATTCAATTTGTAAGTATCTTGCTACCCATTTTAAAATATTTGCTTGCGCTTCATACCAAGCATAAACTCAAAAATTAAGTTTGATTATTAAAATAGTTATGTTCGATGGCCAACTAATTAGTGACCATAAACTTTGATTATTACAATAGTGAAGTTTGTTTCTTTGTCCATGTAGGTGCAATTGGTGGCATTCTTGTCTTGGCATTTCTGGCATTCTTTTTTGTTCTTCGCAAAGAGAAGCAGAAGGCCAGGGATTTTTACCGAAAGAATGGTGGGCTTACATTAGAGAAAGCTAGAACTATTAAGATTTACACAAGGGACAATCTGAAACCAATTTTGAAGAGTAGCAATCTAATTGGTAAAGGTGGTTTCGGTGAAGTTTACAAGGGTGTTGTTGATGGAGCTACAGTCGCAGTAAAGAAACCGAATGGTCGTAGTGTGCTAGAAAAGGAGCAATTTCCAAATGAAGTCATCATCCTGTCTCAAGTCAGCCACAAGAACATTGTAAGGCTTTTAGGTTGTTGCCTCGAAGTGGATAACCCCATGCTCGTCTATGAATTCATCTCCAAAGGAAGCTTGGAGGACAATCTTTATCGTGCTGACAACGAGGAGCTTCTCGACTTGGATGTACGTCTAAGTATTCTTGAAGAGTCAGCACAAGGTCTAGCTTATATGCACTCACAAATCCATAACAAAATCCTGCATGGTGATGTTAAACCAGCAAACATACTCTTGGATGAGAACTTTTCTCCGAAGATCGCGGATTTTGGGATATCGAGGTTGCTTGCAAAAGGTAAGTACCACACTGCAAACGTCATAGGTGACATGTCTTATATGGATCCTGTGTACCTACAATCAGGTCGATTGACCGACAAAAGTGATGTCTATAGTTTCGGTGTTGTCATCTTAGAGCTCATTAGCAGGAAGAGCGCCACTCACTCTGAAAATAATAGCCTAGTGAGGAGCTTCCTAGAGTGTCAACAAAAAGGGGAGAGTATGACTGAGCTCTTTGATAAGGAAATTGCAACAACAGGAGATTTGGGATTTCTTAACAAGTTGGCAGAGATTGCTCTTGAGTGTCTTGACCTTGATGCAGATCAAAGACCATCAATGACAGATGTTGCAGGGCGCCTTCTCACATTGCATAGGTCCCGTAATCCTTAGGTTTGTTTACGGATCGGAGTTTCAACGACATGTACGTATGTTAAGTTGAATAAAATAGGTTGCTATTAGTGTCAACCTTTGTTGTATTTGTTGTTACTATAGTGAGTAACTTTACATTTCATATGACCAAATGTATGGATTGATTTTCCGATTAAACTGTATTGTAATAGGGATTT
This sequence comes from Triticum urartu, assembly GCF_056163025.1. Classification (NCBI taxonomy): domain Eukaryota; kingdom Viridiplantae; phylum Streptophyta; class Magnoliopsida; order Poales; family Poaceae; genus Triticum; species Triticum urartu. Next base: position 13,472,592 of record NC_141873.1, read on the forward strand.
AAACATCATCTTCCATAACAATATCTGGGCTAGGTACATCACTAGTACAGTATGTAGTGTTTTTTCTTGGGGCAGAGACACCTGCCTTGGGATTGCCTCTATGATTCATGACAACACAGAATAGTTGAGTGAAAAGCTATGGATCACATGCGCCCCACCAGGCAACGAGTCCTCGCTACTGGACTGGTGGCGATCGGCACAGCAATCCGCCCCAACGCCCATGCGCAAGGGCCTGGGCTCCATGACCCTCCAAGTTCCTATAATCTGGCAACTTATATGAATATAACCTAGTAAATGAATGGCATTAATATTGTAACTACCACCGGAGAAGGTGGTCAAAATATATCAACATGAGGATCCAAGATTGAAGATAATATTGCAATGAAATCATCAGTAGAAATATAAAGTTAATTGGATTAGCAGCTCGTGACATAAAATGAATTTTAGTCCCCGCGAGTGCAGTCCAGGATTTCAACCAACAACTCCGTTAGAAACAGCAGCAATAAGCGAGGCTAGAGTTTTCTACCAACGCTCAAAACTACAACACCTGCATAGTCCAAAAGCCGATACAAAAAGCCTCAATTGGACTGTTGATTGAAAGGCCTTGACGTTGTTTCTTGACACGAACCGAAAATACTAATGCTTACCACTGCAATTTCTTTATATGATGACGAAAACGACTAGAATGACCATTTCAGGACCTGGACATCTGAAGCTAGTTCGAAGCCAGATAAGATGTACAGGCTTAATTAGTGAACTCTAATGCTACTCTAGGTAGTATTCTCGCAGGTGTTTACAACAAGGTTAGGGATATCTAAGGTTGTTCTTCCTTGTTCTTCCTTCAGTGACAAAGACTTGAACAAGGTTAGAAATCTCTAAAAATTCATCTTACTGGTAGTCGATGTCAGGACTTCCAATCAGTAGTAATTTAATTGCTAAACGAGTTGTCATTTGGCGCCCATAGATGGTTGCTATTTATAAGGATGAATGCCGGTGGAACACATACCTCTTGATGATTGCTATTGTGCAGGTGCAGGTGTCTACCTGATGAGAATTTCTAGCAACAACAATCCAGTTGCACGGTTATATTGGGTTATTTCATCACCCCATATCCTACTTTTCATAAACTATATGCTTTTGCAGCGGAAATATACATATGATCCCTGAATACCACACTTATTTCGTCACGACAAGAAAACAATGGATACCTTTGAATTAGGGTTTGCCTAATTATCTGGTTCCACCTCAGTCTAGATAATTGGAATAATTAAGATAGTGGATGAAAATTGAACTTATAATTTGCATCTTACAAACAAAAAAATGGCTGCTCTTTCTGTTCACACTCTTTCCTCAACAAGCAAAAGATCCATGCAGAAACACAATTTCTGACCCCCACAATTCTCATAAGATTTATACATGGACTCAGTGGAATGTGAACTTACATGCTAGGTGCCTGGTAGAAAGAAATTCTGATGCGCCTGCATTGCAGCTCCGAGGCAAGTCTGTGAAAAGTGCAGAAAGAACGGCACTTCCAGCAACACCATTTACCATCAAGGCGGCAGGAAACTGGCAAGACAGCTGCAGCAGGCCAACACGATCATCAACATGCACTATGCCCAAATGGCAACCCGTCCATCAAGTTAGTTGTAGTAACAGGAAGTCAGGAACCCGTCAACAATGGTTTGTGCCAGCAGCAAATATAGTATTACTCCATCCTTGATGACCACATAGACATATTTTAGAGCGCACATTCACTCATTTTACTCCGTATATAGTCCCACTTGAAATCTGTAATAGAACTTATATTTAGAAACGGAGGGAGTATATTACATGAAAAGACAACTAAAAAACTAAAACATGAAAAGACGCTGCCGCTCTCTTGGATGTCTTACTTGCCGGTTTTTAGTGCAAATCAGGGACCTCTGAATTGTGCGGCATATTCCTTGGTACCACATATCAAGCTTCTTATGAAAATATTTGTGTTAACATCCACACCAAGTTTTGTGTTGAATAAGGAAGAGTAGTGCACAGCAGGCGAGCAACTACCATGAAAATGACTTGGGCCAACAGAGCTAGATAGTGAACTTTTGGAACTAGTTAGACCCCTGAGATGATAATGTCTACCATATAGTCCAAAATATTAAACTGTGAGAGGGAGACGATAATCAATCAGTGGGAGCCCTGGCACCACCGTGCTGCCGAGATCCTCTTTCCAGTGATCAAGCTCCATTAACTCGGTATCATTTCTACTTTCCCCTCCACAAGCTCATCCCTGAGTAAATTGCACAAAACCACCACTTTAAAGGCAAGGTTTGCGAAAACCACTACAATACAATTTTTTTTCCAGAAAATGCCATGTCTTCGGTAATCTTTTTGCAAAAGACACTGATCGGCAGATCGGGCTCAGTTAAGTGAGTTTATGACAGGTGGGACCCGTTTTTTGCCTACGTGGCATGACTTTTTGTGCCAGGTAGATTTTAACCTAAAATTACAAACTAGACCCTATAATTTTACATAGACACCCCTAAATCAAAAACGAAAAAGCAATTAGCCCCCGCTTCTCGACCTGTCGTCACCGGCCGTGGGTGCAGAACGCCGTCGCCGGCTTTTGGCCGCTTGTCGTGGCCACGGTCGCGAGCAAGGCCCACAAGCTCCTCCCGGCCATGGAGGCGTTCTGGTGATGGCTCGAGGACGTCGCTCCCGTCGCGCTCCCTTACGTGTTGGCCATCTTCGCGGTCGCCGGAGCGTCGAGGAATGGCAGCCTGCCCCTGCTGCTTGATCCGGTGCCGGGCGGGGATAGTGGAGGCCGATGTGGCCGGGTCCGGTTGGGGGCATGATGGCGGCGGCCTGGGGAGGAAGGGGCGGGGGACGCTGGCTCCGTCAAATCACCGGCGCATGGTTCCGGCGACCTATGCCTCGCCCTCGCCAGTGCATGGTGGAAGGCCGCTCCTCGGCGAGGGGGGGGGGACCACGGGCGGCGTCATGTGCCTCACCCTCGGTGCAGGAACGGCGACGGGGGCCTCTGCCAGGATCGGGATGGGGGCGGCCGTGGGATGGTGTGGCTGTGGTCAGGATGGGCCTGGGAAGCGGGGGAAAATTTAGGGGGCTTTTCGCATTAAACCTAAACAGTTATGCCACGTAGACAGAAAACGGACCCCATCTGTCATAAACACACTTAAACGAGCCATATCCGCTGATTAGTGTTTTTTGCAAAAACATTACTGAAGACATGGTGTTTTTTGCAAAAAAAATGTATTGTAGTAGTTTTCGCAAACCTTGCCTTTAAAGTGGTGGTTTTGTGCAATTTACTCCTCATCCCTGCACTCATCTCATCAGTTTCTTATCGGCTTTTCATGCATGCAGTCTCCGCTTCCGTTCAACTTCAAGCACCATGGGTCGTCATGCCAGTCTGTTCTTCCTCCTGCTTGCAACTGCAGCACCCGTGCTCTCCATGGTACAAGGCTTTGGCTATCCGACAGCCAACCTCGCGACACTTTGGATCAACAATGATGCCTCCCTCCTGCACAACTTCCACTATGACGGAGGTTTTGTCATGCGTCCCATTCTCCTCTGTTCACAAAGTACATACTATAGCCAGTCCTTTGCCATAGGGTTCTTCTGTGCCCCAACTTATGACATGTTTTACTTTATCAAAAAATGCTTTCGCCCCGCTTTATAAGTAAAGCAACCATCAAGGTAACAACAAAACACACCACACAAGAACACAACGCCACCGCAGGCCAGGTCCAACACACACACACACACACACACACACAAACAGACATACCCAAGTTCAACTGTGGGTACACCACAACAAGCCCAACACAGGGGCACTATGATAAAACACATAGATGGCGGTGGCGGTGGCAAGATGACGACGATCTAATCTGGTTCTGGTGGTGGCAGGGGAAGCAGTGGAGCCATCCGGAGAGCCATTGCACGAAGCTGGGTGATGTTGGAGGTGATGGCGTCTCTTCCTGGGACGGCTAAGCGGCCGCCAAAGCTGCAAGTAACCAGACCATTTGAACAAAGCGTCAGTAGCACGACGAAGAGGAATATGCTGAATCACAAGTTTATTCGTAACAGTCCACACCGTCCAGGCAAGCACCCCAATGGCCAGCCACCTAATGTGGCGCACCGCGGGTGGAATCGCCTGGAGTTCGACGAAAAGCGCGGGGAAGTTGTTGTGGTCCCAGTTTCCACCGACTATCTCATGGAAACAGCTCCATATGAATTGCGCGGACACGCAGGTCAGGCCCGCAAAGCGGGCAACGCCCATCACCAGGGCCATTGCGCTTCAGGACCTCCACGCCGGACGGGAGGCGACCGCGAATCCATTGGCACAAGAAGATGCTAATTTTCAGAGGGAGGCGAATCTCCCAGATGGACGTGAGCGCCTCATGGCCAAGCGAGGGGGCGATGGTCTGGTAGAGGGATTTAGTGGAGAATTGCCGAGACGGCTCTAGGCGCCATCTGGATTGGTCATCTTCAGTCGTGAGATCAGGCTCGTGCAATGCAATGCAGTCGAGCAGCTCCTGCCAGTCCGCGTTTTCAGCCAGGCCGAAAGGTCTCCAGAACGCGAGTTGCCCCAAGTCAATAAGGGATTTCGCGACAGAAATCTGCGGGGCAGCCGCGATGAGAACAGGTCGGGAAAGCGAGCCATGAGGGGAGAGTCTCCAGTCCATCTATCGAACCAGAACAGCGTGGCGGTGCCGGACCCTACCTCGATCGAGGTCCCGATCTGGAGGACTGGAAGGAGCTGGATGATGGATTGCCAGAACTGGGAGCCCCCAGACCACTGGTAGAAAGCGAGAGGTTGGCCATGGAGGTATTTCCGCTGAATGATGTGAAGCCACAAGCCACCATCTCCGTTGGCAATCCGCCAGAGCCACCACGTCAGGAGGGCAATGTTCATGCATTTGGATGACATGATCCCGAGTCCGTCCTGGTCGTGAGCCTTGCAGATCTCTGACCACCGAACCATGTGGTACTTCTGTTTATCGCCCTCGCCGGCCCAGAAAAACACCCCTGAACAGTGGCCATCTCGTGATGAAGAGTCTCCGGAAGGCTGTAGAAGCTCATGATGAACAAGAGACAAGAGTAGGCTGGAGAGGGACGAGTTAATGAGCACCGTACGGGCCTCTTTCGAGAGCCACCGACCCTGCCAGGGCTCGATACGGTGCTGAAGCTTCCCCATCGTGGGGCGTAGCTCGGCCACCGTGAGCCTGGAGTCACTAATGGGTATCCCCAGATAAGTCGTGGGGAAGCAGCCAAGCTGGCAGTTAAGCCGATCCACAATGCTCTATCGCTCGTCTTGGGAGTAGGCCAAAACCATCACCTCACTCTTGTCGAAGTTGATCCTGAGGCCAGACATCTGCTGGAAGCACAGCAGAAGGAACTTGAGGTTTGAAATATCGCTCACCGAGCCTTCCACCATGATAATGGTGTGATCCGCATATTGGAGAAGGGAGATCCCATCCCCCCCCCCAACAAGATGCGGGACTATACTCTTAATCTGACCTGCAACCTTGGCTTTATCTAGGATGGCCGCCAGAGCATCGAGAACCATGTTAAACAGGAACGGGGAGAAGGGATCGCCCTGGCGCACCCCACAGAATGTGGGGAAGAATGGGCCGATCTCCCCATTAATGTTCGCAGCGGTCCGACCCGAGGATACCATCTGCATCACCCTGGTCACTCATCTATTGTTGAAGCCCTTACAGAGCAGACATTCCCGAAAACTAACCGTGTCATAAGCCTTGTGGAAGTCCAGTTTCAGGCAGACTGCCTTGAGGTGTTTGGTGTGAACCTCATGGAGTGCCTCGTGGAACACCAGGACTCCATCGAGGATATAACGGCCCTAGATGAAGGCCGACTGATCTTGGTGAGTGATTCGGTCAGCTATACGGGCCACCCTAATGGCGTACCCCTTCGCGAGGATGCGGAAGATGACGCTAATCACGGTAATCAGTCGGAATTGTCGGATATCCGAGGCCTTAGTCACTTTGGGGATGAGGGTGATTACCCCAAAGTTGAGCCGGGCGAGGTCGATGGACCCGACCAAGAACTCGTCAAATAAGGCCATCACCTCAGGTTTGATCACCTCCCAGAAAGTCTGGAAGAACTTCACTGGAAGATCATCCGGGCCGGGGGTCGAGGATGGGTTCATGCCCTTAATTGCCGCCCAAACTTCAGGCTCGGAGAACGGGGCCGTGAGGGCCGCGTTTAGGGGTGGACTAACGAGCAGCTCGGTTCGTTAAGCTCGTGCTCGTTAAGCTCGTTAAGATTAACGAGCAGAAAACCCTGCTCGGCTCGGCTCGTTTGAAGCTCGTTAAGCTCGTGAGCGCTCGTTAACAGATTATACGATATACAGGATGAATGTGTAGGTGTGGTTTTCAAGACAAAATATGATGACCATAAAAAGAAATGCAGTAGTTTGTTGTCTCATAGGTCGATTAGATTGAATAGATGGGCTGAGGTGCTATAAAAGTTTGTCATGTAAAATGAAAATATGTGTTGTGTTGTTACTAACGAGCTTAACGAGCTACTCGTGAAACTCGTTAGCTCGCTCGTTAATCTCGTTAAGCTTAACAAGCTAAAATCAATGATTGGCTCTGTTCATTAAGAAGCGAACTACGAGCTTAACGAGCCGAACTATCGAGCGCTCATTAAGCTCGCGAGTTACGAGCTTTTGGTCCAGCTCTAGCCGTGTTATCCGCGGGTGAGACGCAACTGTGGGCAAGCCAAATGTCTTGCGCAAGGGCAAGACCTCCTCGAGGTGAGGCGGAGAATAGGTCTCTGTAAAAGCCATCTACATGGGCCCGGATGTCCTCCGACCACTGCAGGAGGGTCGCTTCGTCCCAAAGGCGGGGGGGGGGGGGGGTGGAGTTACGGCGTCGTCGGTCATTAGCTATGGCCCGAAAGTAGGCGGTAGTGGCATCCCCTTTGAGGACCCAATCATGTGTACCCCGTAAATGCCAGTATGCCTCCTCGTCCATGTAGATGACCATGAGCTGGTCTTCCAGGTCGTACCTAAGCATCTATTCATCGGCAGAAAGGCATGCGGCGTCAGCATGCAGGTCGAGGTCCTGGATGTCCTCAAGGAGGACTTTTTTCCGCTCCCGGATGTCCCAACCAACGTTTGCACCCCACCCTTTCATGAATTGCCGTGACCGCTTGGCATAGAAGTGCCAGTTGTCAACGGTCGAGAGGGACCGATGGGGGCATCACATGCCTCGCGCCACCGGGCGACCACCGCGGCGGAAAATCCAGTCCGCCACAACCATAAAGTTTGGAAACGGAATTGGGGCGGCAGGGAGGTCCGCTCATTCTCCGAAGAGAGGAGGAGAGGGACATGATCTGAACCAATCCGCATAATCGCCCGGAGCGAGGCTAGGGGGCAGCGTATGTCCCACTCAGGGGAGGTGAAGACCCTATCGAGGACAGAGCGAGTCGGCTCAACTTGTCGGTTTGTCCAAGTGAACCTGGTCCCAACTCGATCGAGCTCATGAAGCCCCATGGCAGTGACGCAATCATTGAACATCTGCATCTGCGGAAAGTTCACCAAATTATTGCTCTTGTCTTCTTCCGACCGGATCAGGTCGAAATTGCCACCTACCACAACCGGTAGCTGGGCGGCCGCCACCTTCCTACGGAGTTCAGCGAGGAAGGCCTCAGAGCGGCGGTGGTCGGCCGGGCCATAAACCGCAATGATTTCCCATTTGAAGTTTAGGGCCCGCTCAAAAATCTCCATGCTAACGAAGAACTCGCCCCGGTCCATGCTTCCCACCTCAAAGCTGGCATCCTTCATCCCTAGGAGGATGTCACCCGAGTGGCCCATACTCCCACTAGAAGGGAGCCAGTGCCAAGCAAATAGGCCAGAGCTCAAATGCTCGAGCTCCGACAGGGAAAATTCCGTATGCATCGTTTCTTGAATGGCCACAATGTCAATTTGTTCGGTTCGCATGTACTCTATTAGTTGGCGGCGTCAGCCATCTTGGCCGAAACCACGGATGTTCCAGAAGAGGGTCCGCATCACGCATCCATCGGGAGGCTACTTGACCCCAAGACATGTGAGGCGCTCTGGGCACGGAGGGCAGCGGTGCGGGAGCGGGCGCTGCCGCGGATCTCAACCGGATCAGCCATTGTGCGAGGCGGGGCGCTCGGGGCAGTCCCAGGTGGGGCGCCCCAGGAGGACGGCAAGCATGCACAGGCCTCGGCAAGGTGCCCATCGAGGATTTCCCGTGCACGGATAGCCTCAATCTGAACTAGCGGGGGGAGGGGGAACCTCTCCCCGAAACACTATGGTCGAGTCCGCCGCCACCTTCGCGAGGTGGCCAAGCGGAGCCGACTCCAAGGCAGAAAAGTAGCATGTAGCGGAAGTGGCTGGGATGGACGGTGTACCTGGCTCGAGGTTCCAGGGAGCGGCCCGGAGCTCTGCTTGCGTGGGGATAGGCAGAGCAGGGCTACCTACCAGTCTGGCCACCTCGATCCGAGCACTGCGGCGTGACAAAGTCACCGGAGATGAGGTCGACCTACCCCTCCTGGAATAGGCCACGGTCCGAGTGGGAAGCGGGGAAGCGGCCACTTGGGTGGTCACCACCACCGGCAGCCTCACGGCGGCGAAGTACGGAGGCGACATAGGCGGAGCAGGCGGTGCCGAGCAGAGAGAACCAAAGGGGGCCAGGGGAGCTGAGGTCAGCCCGGTCTCTGGTGGCGGGTCGGCTGTCCCCTGGGCCGGGCTGAAGGCCACAGCAGGTAGCACGGCGAGGTGCGGCTCCAACGTCAGGCCGGCGGCTGCCGCGGGATCAGCTGGGGGCCAGGACCGCCTCCACCGCCCCTAGAGGCTCCTCCAAAGGTGTGGCTGTCAAGGGAGCGGGCGGAGTGGGTGGGTCCGAGTCGGCCTCGGCGTAGAGGGTGCCGAACATGCCAAGGGTAGAACCGTCAGGGGAGCGAGGCGATGAAGCTAGGAAGACCTGAAGGCTTGTGTCCGAAGCGTCGAGGCCGTCATCCGGCGATGGGGGAGTGACATTGGTGTGGGAGCGGCCGGCCCCAGCGCCGCCCCTGGCAGCCGGAGCGGGAGGCTGGTCATAGGGAGGATTGTCCTCGGAGTCATCGTCGTCCTTCTCCGAGACGGAGTGGTGGCCGTGGCGGGGGTCCCGGTCGCTATGGTGACCCCCCACTCCTCCTCCATCCGGGCCGCCCCCCAAGAAGTTGTCGTTGAGGATGAGGGGGCGGCCAATGTGGTAGGGTGGCTCGGGAGAGATACGGAGGTCAAAACCCTGGTCGTTGAAGAACACACGGGTCATGGCACGAAGCTTGGATGAGTCAAGGGATTTGACCTTGACCCAGACCGCCTCCTCCTTGCGGAGAGACAACTCATCGACCACGACCACCTTGCCAAGGACACGGGACATGTTCCGAATGACTCGCTCTGAGCGGGCGATGTCGGGGAGGCCACCGGTGAGGATCCAGGCCGTGTTCAGGACAGCGACCGCCAGGGGGCCCAAACCAGCACAGAGATGTCCACCACTATCTTGTTGAGGGCTAGGCTGATGTCACCGTTGCGGTTGTAGTAGTCGTAGCTGATCGTGTCGGGGAACAAGACCGAGAATTGACCTCCAGCCAACATGGTGACCTGCCAATCCCAGGAGCAATGGTAGAGGTGGTTGAGCTCGGCCTCTACCATCTCCGATAAGGCAACCCCGTCCTTCACGGTGACAATCGCCAGGAGCGATGGTGAGGGGGAGGGGATGTCCAGCACCTCAATGTGGAAGAAGCCGAGGCCCTCAATCCCATGCCCGTACATCATCAACTCCTCCGCCACCGGACGGTCGGGGCAAAGGAACGGTGGGTCATCAGGATCCGAGCAGATGTAGCAGCACTGAGGGCGCGTACATGCCACCTAGGAGTGACCGGAGAGGCCGCAGTTGAAGCACTTGACGAGGTCGGAAATGCGGTCATCGGGGAGCAGCGCGGTCGTGGTAGATCCCGCCAGGTCACGAGAGGAGCCAATGGCCAGGGGAGCGCCGTTGGCACGCCCTGGGCCGCGCTTCTTCTTATGCTTGCCTCTCGGTCGGCCCAGGACCGCACCATTGCCAGCAGCGGGGAGCTCGGTTGCCCTCGCGGGGGCTGGTATCGACGCGTCGGGCCAGTGGAGGGAGGGGAGCTTGCGGGCCAGGGGACTGGAGGTGATTGGGGGACCGGGGACGGCCGCTGTGAGCCGGGGAGCAGCTGGAGTCCTGTTGGGGAACGTAGTAATTTCAAAAAATTTCCTACGCACACGCAAGATCATGGTGATGCATAGCAACGAGAGGGGAGAGTGTTGTCTACATACCAACGCAGAGCGACTGCGGAAGCGATCACACAACGTAGAGGAAGTAGTCGTACGTCTTCCCGATCCGACCGATCCAAGCACCGTTACTCCGGCACCTCCGAGTTCTTAGCACACGTACAGCTCGATGACGATCCCCAAGCTCCGATCCAGCAAAGCATTGGGGAAGAGTTTCGTCAGCACGATGGCGTGGTGACGATCTTGATGTTCTACCGACGCAGAGCTTCGCCTAAGCACTACAACGATATAATCGAGGTGGAATATGGTGGCAGGGGGCACCGCACACGGCTAAGGAACGATCTCAAGGATCAACTTGTGTGTCTAGAGGTGCCCCCTGCCTCCGTATATAAAGGAGCCAAGGGGGAGGGGTGCGGCCAGCCCTATGGAGGCACAGGAGGAGTCCTACTCCTACCGGGAGTAGGACTCCCCCCCCCAATCCTATTCCAAATAGGATTCCCAAGGGGGAAAGAGAGAGAGAGGTGGCCGGCCACCTCTCCTAGTCCTAGTGGGACTAGGGGAGGGGGGAGGCGCACAGCCCACCATGGGCAGCCCCTTTCACCTTTCCACTAAAGCCCAATAAGGCCCATATGGCTCCCGGGGGGTTCCGGTAACCTCCCGGTAATCCGGTAAAATCCCGATTTCACCCGAAACACTTCCGATATCCAAACATAGGCTTCCAATATATCAATCTTTATGTCTCGACCATTTCGAGACTCCTGGTCATGTCCGTGATCACATCCGGGACTCCGAACAACCTTCGGTACATCAAAATGCATAAACTCATAATAACTGTCATCGTAATGTTAAGCGTGCGGACCCTACGGTTCGAGAACATTGTAGACATGACTGAGACACATCTCCGGTCAATAACCAATAGCGGGACCTGGATGCCCATATTGGCTCCTACATATTCTACGAAGATCTTTATCGGTCAGACCGCATAACAACATAGTTGTTCCCTTTGTCATCGGTATGTTACATGCCCGAGATTCGATCGTCGATATCCAATACCTAGTTCAATCTCGTTACCGGCAAGTCTCTTTACTCGTTCCGTAATACATCATCTCACAACTAACATATTAGTTGTAGTGCTTGCAAGGCTTATGTGATGTGCATTACCGAGAGGGCCCAGAGATACCTCTCCGACAATCGGAGTGACAAATCCTAATCTCGAAATACGCAAACCCAACATCTACCTTTGGAGACACCTGTAGAGCTCCTTTATAATCACCCATTTACGTTGTGACGTTTGGTAGCACACAAATTGTTCCTCCGGCAAACGGGAGTTGCATAATCTCATAGTCATAGGAACATGTATAAGTCATGAAGAAAGCAATAGCAACATACTAAACGATCGGGTGCTAAGCTAATGGAATGGGTCATGTCAATCAGATCATTCAACTAATGATGTGATCCCGTTAATCAAATAACAACTCTTTGTCCATGGTTAGGAAACATAACCATCTTTGATTAACGAGCTAGTCAAGTAGAGGCATACTAGTGACACTATGTTTGTCTATGTATTCACACATGTATTATGTTTCCGGTTAATACAATTCTAGCATGAATAATAAACATTTATCATGATATAAGGGAATAAATAATAAATTTATTATTGCCTCTAGGGCATATTTCCTTCAGTCTCCCACTTGCACTAGAGTCAATAATCTAGTTCACATCGCCATGTGTTTTAACAGCAATAGTTCACATCACCATGTGATTAACACCCATAGTTCACATCGATATGTGATCAACACCCAAAGGGTTTACTAGAGTCAGTAATCTAGTTCACATCACTATGTGATTAACACCCAAAGAGTACTAAGGTGTGATCATGTTTTTCTTGTGAGATAATTTTAGTCAACGAGTCTGTCATATTCAGATCCGTAGGTATTTTGCAAATTTCTATGTCAACAATGCTCTACACAGAGCTACTCTAGCTAATTGCTCCCACTTTCAATATGTATCTAGATCGAGACTTAGAGTCATCCAGATCAGTGTCAAAAACTTGCATCGACGTAACCCTTTATGATGAACCTTTTTGTCACGTCCATAATCGAGAAACATATCCTTATTTCACTAAGGATAATTCTGACCGCTGTCCAGTGATCTACTCCTAGATCACTATTGTACTCCCTTGCCAAATCAGTGATGGGTATACAATAGATCTGGTACATAGCATGGCATACTTTATAGAACCTATGGCTCATGCATAGGGAATGACTTTCATTCTCTTTCTATCTTCGGCCGTGGTCGGGTTTTGAGTCTTACTCAATTTCACACCTTGTAACACAGGCAAGAAACTTTTTCTTTGACTGTTCCATTTTGAACTACTTCAAAATCTTGTCAAGGTATGTACTCATTGAAAAAGCTTATCAAGCGTCTTGATCTATCTCTATGGATCTTGATACTCAATATGTAAGCAGCTTCACCGAGGTCTTTCTTTGAAAAACTCCTTTCAAACACTCCTTTATGCTTTACAGAATAATTCTACATTATTTCCGATCAATAATATGTCATTCACATATACTTATCAGAAAATGCTGTAGTGCTCCCACTCACTTTCTTGTAAATACAGGCTTCACCGCAAGTCTGTATAAAACTATATGCTTTGGTCAACTTCATCAAAGCGTATATTCCAACTCCGAGATGCTTGCACCAGTCCACAGATGGATCGCTGGAGCTTGCACATTTTGTTAGCACCTTTTGGATTGACAAAAACCTTCTGGTTGCATCATATACAACTCTTCTTTAATAAATCCATTAAGGAATGCAGTTTTGTTTATCCATTTGCCAGATTTCATAAAATGCGGCAATTACTAACATGATTCGGACAGACTATAGCATAGATACGAGTGAGAAACTCTCATCGTAGTCAACACCTTGAACTTGTCGAAAACCTTTTGTGACAATTCTAGCTTTGTAGATAGCAACACTACTATCAGCATCCGTCTTCCTCTTGAAGATCCATTTATTCTCAATTGCTTGCTGATCATCAGGCAAGTCAATCAAAGTCCAAAATTGTTCTCATACATGGATCATATCTCAGATTTCATGGCCTCAAACCATTTCGCGGAATCTGGGCTCATCATCACTTCCTCATAGTTCGCAAGTTCGTCATGGTCTAGTAACATGACTTCTAGAACAGGATTACCGTACCACTCTGGTGCGGATCTCACTCTGGTTTACCTACGAGATTCAGTAGTAACTTGACCTGAAGTGACATGATTATCATCATTAGCTTCCTCACTAACTGGTGTAGGTGTCACTGAAACAGTTTTCTGTGATGCACTACTTTCCAATAAGGGAGCAGGTACAGTTACCTCGTCAAGTTCTACTTTCCTCCCACTCACTTCTTTCGAGAGAAACTCCTTCTCCAGAAAGTTTCCGAATTTAGCAACAAAAGTCTTGCCTTCGGTCTTGTGATAGAAGGTGTATCCAATAGTTTCTTTTTGGATATCCTATGAAGACACATTTCTCCGATTTGGGTTCGAGCTTATCAGGTTGAAGCTTTTTCACATAAGCATCGTAGCCCCAAACTTTCAGAAACGACAACTTTAGTTTCTTGCCAAACCACAGTTCATAAGGCGTCGTCTCAACGGATTTTGATGGTGCCCTATTTAACGTGAATGCAGCTGTCTCTAATGCATAACCCCAAAACGATAGTGGTAAATCGGCAAGAGACATCATAGATTGCACCATATCTAATAAAGTACGGTTACGATGTTCGAACACACCATTACATTGTGGTGTTCCAGGTGGCGTGAGTAGTGAAACTATTTCACATTGTTTTAACTGAAGGCCAAACTCGTAACTCAAATATTTTACCTCTGCGATCATATCGTAGAAACTTTTATTTTCTTGTTACGATGATTCTCTACTTCACTCTGAAATACTTTGAACTTTTCAAATGTTTCAGACTTGTGTTTCATCAAGTAGATATACTCATATCTGCTCAAATCATCTGTGAAGATCAGAAAATAATGATACCTGTCGCGAGCCTCAATATTCATCGGACCACATACATCAGTATGTATGATTTCCAACAAATCTGTTGCTCGCTCCATTGTTCCGAAGAACAGAGTTTTAGTCATCTTTCCCATGAGGCATGGTTCGCAAGCATCAACTGATTCATAATCAAGTGATTCCAAAAGCCCATCAGCATGGAGTTTCTTCATGCGCTTTACACCAACATGACCTAAACAGCAGTGCCACAAATAAGTTGCACTATCATTATTAACTTTGTATCTTTTGGTTTCAATATTATGATTATGTGTATTACTACGATCGAGATCCAACGAACTATTTTCATTGGGTGTGTAACCATATAAGGTTTTATTCATGTAAACAGAACAACAATTTATTCTCTTACCGTATTACAATAAACATGATCAAATCATATTCATGCTCAACGCAAACACTAAATAACATTTATTTAGGTTCAACACTAATCCCGAAATTATAGGAGTGTGCGATGATGATCATATCAATCTTGGAACCACTTCCAACACACATCGTCACTTTACCCTTAACTAGTCTCTGTTTATTCTGCAACTCCCGTTTCGAGTTACTAATCTTAGCAACTGAACTAGTATCAAATACTGAGGGTTTGCTATAAACACTAGTAAAGTACACGTCAATAACATGTATATCAAATATACTTATGCTCACTTTGCCATCCTTCTTATCCGCCAATCACTTGGGGTAGTTACGCTTCCAGTGACCAGTCCCTTTGCAGTAGAAGCACTTAGTCTCAGTCTTAGGACCAGACTTGGCCTTCTTCACTTGAGAAGCAACTTGCTTGCTGTTCTTCTTGAAGTTCCCCTTCTTCCCTCTGCCCTTTTCTTGAAACTAGTGATCTTGTCAACCATCAACACTTGATGTTTTTCTTGATTTCTACCTTCGTTGATTTCAGCATCATGAAGAGCTTGGGAGTTGTTTCCGTTATCCCTTGCATATTATAGTTCATCACGAAGTTCTACTAACTTGGTGATGGTGACTAGAGAATTCTGTCAATCACTATCTTATCTGGAAGATTAACTCCCACTTGATTCAAGTGATTGTAGTACTCAGAAAATCTGAGCACATGCTCACTAGTTGAGCGATTCTCCTCCATCTTTTAGCTATAGAACTTGTTGGAGACTTCATATCTCTCAACTCGGGTATTTGCTTGAAATATTAACTTCAACTCCTAGAACATCTCATATGCTCCATGACGTTCAAAACGTCTTTGAACTCCCGATTCTAAGCCATTAAGCATGGTGCACTAAACTATCAAGTAGTCATCATATTGAGCTAGCCAAACATTCATAACGTCTGCATCTGCTCCTGCAATAGGTCCATCACATAGCGGTGCATCAAGGACATAATTGTTCTGTGCAGCAGTGAGGATAAACCTCAGATCACAGATCGAATCCGCATCATTGCTACTAACATCTTTCAACATGGTTTTCTCTAGGAACATATAAAAATAAACGGAAGGAAGCAACAACACGAGCTATTGATCTACAACATAGATATGCTAATACTACCAGGACTAAGGTCATGATAAATTAAAGTTCAATTTAATCATATTACTTAAGAACTCCCACTTAGAAAGATATCCCTCTAATCCTCTAAGTGATCACGTGATCCAAATCAACTAAACCATAACCGATCATCACGTGAGATGGAGTAGTTTTCAATGGTGAACATCGTTATGTTGATCATATCTACTATATGATTCACGCTTGACCTTTCGGTCTCCGTGTTCCGAGGCCATATCTGTATATGCTTGGTTCGTCAAGTATAACCTGAGTATTCCGCGTGTGCAACTGTTTTGCACCCGTTGTATTTGAACGTAGAGCCTATCACACCCGATCATCACGTGGTGTCTCAGCACGAAGAACTTTCGCAACGGTGCATACTCAGGGAGAACACTTCTTGATAATTTAGTGAGAGATCATCTTATAATGCTACCGTCAATCAAAGCAAGATAAGATGCATAAAAGATAAACATCACATGCAATCAATATAAGTGATATGATATGGCCATCATCATCTTGTGCTTGTGATCTCCATCTCTGAAGCACTGTCGTGATCACCATCGTCACCGGCACGACACCTTGATCTCCATCGTAGCATCGTTGTCGTCTCGCCAATCTTATGCTTCCACGACTATCGCTACCGTTTAGTGATAAAGTAAAGCATTACATCGCGATTGCATTGCATACAATAAAGCGACAACCATATGGCTCCTGCCAGTTGCCGATAACTCGGTTACAAAACATGATCATCTCATACAATAAAATTTAGCATCATGTCTTGACCATATCACATCACAACATGCCCTGCAAAAACAAGTTAGACGTCCTCTACTTTGTTGTTGCAAGTTTTACGTGGCTGCTATGGGCTTAAGCAAGAACCAATCTCACCTACGCATCAAAACCACAACGATAGTTTGTCAAATAGACTCCGTTTTAACCTTCGCAAGGACCGGGTGTAGCCACACTCGGTTCAACTAAAGTTGGAGAGACAGTCGCCCGCAAGCCACCTATGTGCAAAGCACGTCGGGAGAACCGGTCTTGCGTAAGCGTACGCGTAATGTTGGTCCGGATCGTCTCGTCCAACAATACCGCTGAACCAAAGTATGACATGCTGGTAGGCAGTATGACTTATATCGCCCACAACTCACTTGTGTTCTACTCGTGCATATAACATCAAACCATAAAACCTAGGCTCGGATGCCACTGTTGGGGAACGTAGTAATTTCAAAAAATTTCCTACGCACACGCAAGATCATGGTGATGCATAGCAACAAGAGGGGAGAGTGTTGTCTACGTACCAACGCAGACCGACTGCGGAAGCGATCACACAACGTAGAGGAAGTAGTCGTACGTCTTCCCGATCCGACCGATCCAAGCACCGTTACTCCGGCACCTCCGAGTTCTTAGCACACGTACAGCTCGATGACGATCCCTGAGCTCCGATCCAGCAAAGCATTGGGGAAGAGTTTCGTCAGCACGACGGCGTGGTGACGATCTTGATGTTCTACCGACGCAGAGCTTCGCCTAAGCACTACAATGATATAATCGAGGTGGAATATGGTGGCAGGGGGCACCGCACACGGCTAAGGAACGATGTCAAGGATCAACTTGTGTGTCTAGAGGTGCCTCCTGCCTCCATATATAAAGGAGCCAAGGGGGAGGGGTGCGGCCAGCCCTATGGAGGCGCAGGAGGAGTCCTACTCCTACCGGGAGTAGGACTCCCCCCCCAATCCTATTCCAAATAGGATTCCCAAGGGGGAAAGAGAGAGAGAGGTGGCCAGCCACCTCTCCTAGTCCTAGTGGGACTAGGGGAGGGGGGGAGGCGCGCAGCCCACCATGGGCAGCCCCTTTCACCTTTCCACTAAAGCCCAATAAGGCCCATATGGCTCCCGGGGGGTTCCGGTAACCTCCCGGTAATCCGGTAAAATCCCGATTTCACCCGGAACACTTCCGATATCCAAACTGTTGGGTTTCATAGTAATTTCAAAAAATTTCCTACGCACACGCAAGATCATGTGATGCATAGCAACGAGGGGGAGAGTGTTGTCTACGTACCCAACGCAGACCGACTGCGGAAGCGATGACATGACGTAGAGGAAGTAGTCGTACGTCTTCACGATCCAACCGATCAAGTACCGAAACTACGGCACCTCCGAGTTCGAGCACACGTTCAGCTCGATGACGATCCCCGGACTCCGATCCAGCAAAGTGTCGGGGAAGAGTTCCATCAGCACGACGGCGTGGTGACGATCTTGATGAACTACAGCAGCAGGGCTTCGCCTAAACTCCGCTACAGTATTATCGAGGTATATGGTGGCAGGGGGCACCGCACACGGCTAAGGAATAGATCACGTGGATCAACTTGTGTGTTCTAGGGTGCCTCTACCTCAGTATATAAAGGAGCCAAGGGGGGAGGGGGGCGCCGGCCAGGGAGAGAGGCGCAGGAGGAGTCCTACTCCTTCCGGGAGTAGGACTCCCCCCCCCCAATCCTATTCCAACTAGGATTCCCAAGGGGGGAAAGAGAGAGAGGGGGGCCGGCCACCTTCTCCTAGTCCTAATAGGACTAGGGGAGGGGGAAGTGGCGCAGCCACCTTGGGTTGCCCCTTTCTCCTTTCCACTAAGGCCCATGAAGGCCCATATGGCTCCCGGGGGGTTCCGGTAACCTCCCGGTAACCCGGTAAAATCCCGATTTCACCCGGAACACTTCCGATGTCCAAACATAGGCTTCCAATATATCAATCTTTACGTCTTGACCATTTCGAGACTCCTCGTCATGTCCGTGATCACATCCGGGACTCCGAACATCCTTCGGTACATCAAAATGCATAAACTCATAATGAAACTTTCATCGTAACCTTAAGCGTGCGGACCCTACGGGTTCGAGAACAATGTAGACATGACCGAGACACGTCTCCGGTCAATAACCAATAGCGGGACCTGGATGCCCATATTGGCTCCTACATATTCTACGACGATCTTTATCGGTCAGACCGCATAACAACATACGTTGTTCCCTTTGTCATCGGTATGTTACTTGCCTGAGATTCGATCGTCGGTATCCAATACCTAGTTCAATCTCTTTACCGGCAAGTCTCTTTACTCATTCCGTAATACATCATCTCACAACTAACATATTAGTTGTAATGCTTGCAAGGCTTATGTGATGTGTATTACCGAGAGGGCCCAGAGATACCTCCCCGACAATCGGAGTGACAAATCCTAATCTCGAAATACGCCAACCCAACATCTACCTTTGGAGACACCTGTAATGCTCCTTTATAATCACCCAGTTACGTTGTGACGTTTGGTAGCACCCAAAGTGTTCCTCCGGTAAAAGGGAGTTGCATAATCTCATAGTCATAGGAACATGTATAAGTCATGAAGAAAGCAATAGCAACATACTAAACGATCAGGTGCTAAGCTAATGGAATGGGTCATGTCAATCCGATCATTCAACTAATGATGTGACCTCATTAATCAAATAACAACTCATTGTTCATGGTTAGGAAACATAACCATCTTTGATTAACGAGCTAGTTAAGTAGAGGCATACTAGTGACACTTTGTTTGTCTATGTATTCACACATGTATTATGTTTCCGGTTAATACAATTCTAGCATGAATAATAAACATTCATCATGATTATAAGGAAATAAATAATAACTTTATTATTGCCCCTAGGGCATATTTCCTTCAGTCTCCCACTTGCACTAGAGTCAATAATCTAGATTACACTGTAATGATTCTAACACCCATGGAGCCTTGGTGCTGATCATGTTTTGCTCGTGGAAGAGGCTTAGTCAACGGCTCTGCAACATTCAGATCCGTATGTATCTTGCAAATCTCTATGTCTCCCACCTGGACTAGATCTCGGATGGAGTTGAAGCGTCTCTTGATGTGTTTGGTCCTTTTGTGAAATCTGGATTCCTTTGCCAAGGCAATTGCACCAGTATTATCACAAAAGATTTTCATTGGACCCGATGCATTAGGTATGACACCTAGATCGGATATGAACTCCTTCATCCAGACTCCTTCATTCGCTGCTTCCGAAGCAGCTATGTACTCCGCTTCACATGTAGATCCCGCTACGACGCTTTGTTTAGAACTGCACCAACTGACAGCTCCACCGTTTAATGTAAACACGTATCCGGTTTGCGATTTAGAATCGTCTGGATCAGTGTCAAAGCTTGCATCAACGTAACCTTTTACGGTGAGCTCTTTGTCACCTCCATATACGAGAAACATATCCTTAGTCCTTTTCAGGTATTTCAGGATGTTCTTGACCGCTGTCCAGTGATCCACTCCTGGATTACTTTGGTACCTCCCTGCTAAACTTATAGCAAGGCACACATCAGGTCTGGTACACAGCATTGCATACATGATAGATCCTATGGCTGATGCATAGGGAACATCTTTCATATTCTATCTATCTTCTGCAGTGGTCGGGCATTGAGTCTTACTCAACTTCACACCTTGTAACACAGGCAAGAACCCTTTCTTTGCTTGATCCATTTTGAACTTCTTCAAAATTTTGTCAAGGTATGTGCTTTGTGAAAGTCCAATTAAGCGTCTTGATCTATCTCTATAGATCTTAATGCCTAATATGTAAGCAGCTTCACCGAGGTCTTTCATTGAAAAACTTTTATTCAAGTATCCCTTTATGCTATCCAGAAATTCTATATCATTTCCAATCAGCAATATGTCATCCACATATAATATCAGAAATGCTACAGAGCTCCCACTCACTTTCTTGTAAATACAGGCTTCTCCGAAAGTCTGTATAAAACCAAATGCTTTGATCATACTATCAAAACGTTTATTCCAACTCCGAGAGGCTTGCACCAGTCCATAAATGGATCGCTGGAGCTTGCACACTTTGTTAGCTCCCTTTGGATCGACAAAACCTTCCGGTTGCATCATATACAACTCTTCTTCCAGAAATCCATTCAGGAATGAAGTTTTGACATCCATCTGCCAAATTTCATAATCATAAAATGCGGCAATCGCTAACATGATTCGGACGGACTTAAGCATCGCTACGGGTGAGAAGGTCTCACCGTAGTCAATCCCTTGAACTTGCCAAAAACCTTTTGCGACAAGTCGAGCTTTGTAGACAGTAACATTACCCTCAGCGTCAGTCTTCTTCTTAAAGATCCATTTATTTTCAATTGCTTGCCGATCATCGGGCAAGTCAACCAAAGTCCATACTTTGTTCTCATACATGGATCCCATCTCAGATTTCATGGCTTCAAGCCACTTTGCGGAATCTGGGCTCACCATCGCTTCTTCATAGTTCGTAGGTTCATCATGATCTAGTAGCATGACTTGCAGAACAGGATTACCGTACCACTCTGGTGCGGATCTTACTCTGGTTGATCTACAAGGTTCAGTAGTATCTTGATCTGAAGTTTCATGATCATTATCATTGGCTTCCTCACTAACTGTTGTAGGTGTCACTGAAACAGTTTTCTGTGATGTACTACTTTCCAGTAAGGGAGCAGGTACAGTTACCTCGTCAAGTTCTACTTTCCTCCCACTCACTTCTTTCGAGAGAAACTCCTTCTCTAGAAAGGATCCATTCTTGGCAACGAATGTTTTGCCTTCGGATCTGTGATAGAAGGTGTACCCAACAGTTTCCTTTGGGTATCCTATGAAGACACATTTCTCTGATTTGGGTTCGAGCTTATCAGGTTGAAGGTTTTTCACATAAGCATCGCAGCCCCAAACTTTAAGAAACGACAACTTTGGTTTCTTGCCAAACCACAGTTCATAAGGCGTCGTCTCAACGGATTTTGATGGTGCCCTATTTAACGTGAATGCGGCCGTCTCTAGAGCATAACCCCAAAACGATAGCGGTAAATCAGTAAGAGACATCATAGATCGCACCATATCCAGTAAAGTACGATTACGATGTTCGGACACACCATTACGCTGTGGTGTTCTAGGTGGCGTGAGTTGCGAAACTATTCCACAATTTTTCAAATGTACACCAAACTCGTAACTCAAATATTCTCCTCCACGATCAGATCGTAGAAACTTTATTTTCTTGTTACGATGATTTTCAACTTCACTCTGAAATTCTTTGAACTTTTCAAATGTTTCAGACTTATGTTTCATTAAGTAGATATATCCATATCTGCTTAAATCATCTGTGAAGGTGAGAAAATAACGATATCCGCCACGAGCCTCAATATTCATCGAACCACATACATCGGTATGTATGATTTCCAACAAATCTGTTGCTCTCTCCATAGTACCGGAGAACGGTGTTTTAGTCATCTTGCCCATGAGGCACGGTTCGCAAGTACCAAGTGATTCATAATCAAGTGGTTCCAAAAGTCCATCAGTATGGAGTTTCTTCATGCGCTTTACACCGATATGACCTAAACGACAGTGCCACAAATAAGTTGCACTTTCATTATTAACTCTGCATCTTTTGGCTTCAACATTATGAATATGTGTATTACTACTATCGAGATTCAATAAAAATAGACCACTCTTCAAGGGTGCATGACCATAAAAGATATTACTCATATAAATAGAACAACCATTATTCTCTGATTTAAATGAATAACCGTCTCGCATTAAACAAGATCCAGATATAATGTTCATGCTCAACGCTGGCACCAAATAACAATTATTTAGGTCTAATATTAATCCCGAAGGTAGATGTAGAGGTAGTGTGCCGACCGCGATCACATCGACTTTGGAACCGTTTCCCACGCGCATCGTCACCTCGTCCTTTGCCAGTGCCCGCTTATTCCGTAGTCCCTGTTTCGAGTTGCAAATATTAGCAACAGAACCAGTATCAAATACCCAGGTGCTACTGCGAGCTCTAGTAAGGTACACATCAATAACATGTATATCACATATACCTTTGTTCACCTTGCCATCCTTCTTATCCGCCAAATACTTGGGGCAGTTCCGCTTCCAGTGACCAGTCTGCTTGCAGTAGAAGCACTCAGTTTTAGGCTTAGGTCCAGACTTGGGTTTCTTCTCCTGAGAAGCAACTTGCTTGCCGTTCTTCTTGAAGTTCCCCTTCTTCTTCCCTTTGCCCTTTTTCTTGAAACTAGTGGTTTTGTTAACCATCAACACTTGATGCTCCTTCTTGATTTCTACCTTCGCAGCTTTCAGCATTGCGAAGAGCTCGGGAATAGTCTTGTTCATCCCTTGCATATTATAGTTCATCACGAAGCTCTTGTAGCTTGGTGGCAGTGATTGGAGAATTCTGTCAATGACGCAATCATCTGGAAGATTAACTCCCAATTGAATCAAGTGATTATTATACCCAGACATTTTGAGTATATGCTCACTGACAGAACTGTTCTCCTCCATCTTGCAGCTATAGAACTTATTGGAGACTTCATATCTCTCAATTCGGGCATTTGCTTGAAATATTAACTTCAACTCCTGGAACATCTCATATGCTCCATGACGTTCAAAACGTCATTGAAGTCCCGATTCTAAGCCGTAAAGCATGGCACACTGAACTATCGAGTAGTCATCAGCTTTGCTCTGCCAGACGTTCATAACATCTGGTGTTGCTCCAGCAGCAGGCCTGGCACCCAGCGGTGCTTCCAGGACGTAATTCTTCTGTGCAGCAATGAGGATAATCCTCAAGTTACGGACCCAGTCCGTGTAATTGCTACCATCATCTTTCAACTTTGCTTTCTCAAGGAACGCATTAAAATTCAACGGAACAACAGCACGAGCCATCTATCTACAATCAACATAAACAAGCAAGATACTATCAGGTACTAAGTTCATGATAAATTTAAGTTCAATTAATCATATTACTTAAGAACTCCCACTTAGATAGACATCCCTCTAATCTTCTAAGTGATTTACGTGATCCAAATCAACTAAACCATAACCGATCATCACGTGAGATGGAGTAGCTTTCAATGGTGAACATCGTTTATGTTGATCATATCTACTATATGATTCACGCTCGACCTTTCGGTCTCCGTGTTCCGAGGCCATATCTGCATATGCTAGGCTCGTCAAGTTTAACCTGAGTATTCTGCGTGTGCAAAACTAGCTTGCACCCGTTGTAGATGGACGTAGAGCTTATCACACCCGATCATCACGTGGTGTCTGGGCACGACGAACTTTGGCAACGGTGTATACTCAGGGAGAACACTTCTTGATAATTTAGTGAGAGATCATCTTATAATGCTACCGTCAATCAAAGCAAGATAAGATGCATAAAAAGATAAACATCACATGCAATCAATATAAGTGATATGATATGGCCATCATCATCTTGTGCTTGTGATCTCCATCTCCGAAGCACCGTCATGATCATCATCGTCACCGGCGCGACACCTTGATCTCCATCGTAGCATCATTGTCGTCTCGCCAATCTTATGCTTCCACGACTATCACTACCGTTTAGTAATAAAGTAAAGCATTACATCGCGTTTGCATTGCATATAATAAAGCGACAAACATATGGCTCCTGCCAGTTGCCGATAACTCGGTTACAAAACATGATCATCTCATACAATAAAATTCAGCATCATGCCTTGACCATATCACATCACAACATGCCCTGCAAAAACAAGTTAGACGTCCTCTACTTTGTTGTTGCATGTTTTACGTGGCTGCTACGGGCTTAAGTAAGAACCAATCTCACCTACGCATCAAAACCACAACGATAGTTTGTCAAATAGACTCCGTTTTAACCTTCGCAAGGACCGGGCGTAGCCATACTTGGTTCAACTAAAGTTGGAGAGACAGTCGCCCGCAAGCCATCTCTGTGCAAAGCACGTCGAGGGAACCGGTCTCGCGTAAGCGTACGCGTAAGGTTGGTCCGGGTCGTCTCGTCCAACAATACCGCTGAACCAGAGTATGACATGCTGGTAGGCAATATGACTTGTATCGTCCACAACTCACTTGTGTTCTACTCGTCCATATAACATCAACATAAATAACCTAGGCTCGGATGCCACTGTTGGGTTTCGTAGTAATTTCAAAAAATTTCCTACGCACACGCAAGATCATGTGATGCATAGCAACGAGGGGGAGAGTGTTGTCTACGTACCCAACGCAGACCGACTGCGGAAGCGATGACACGACGTAGAGGAAGTAGTCGTACGTCTTCACGATCCAACCGATCAAGTACCGAAACTACGGCACCTCCGAGTTCGAGCACACGTTCAGCTCGATGACGATCCCCGGACTCCGATCCAGCAAAGTGTCGGGGAAGAGTTCCGTCAGCACGACGGCGTGGTGACGATCTTGATGAACTACAGCAGCAGGGCTTCGCCTAAACTCCGCTACAGTATTATCGAGGTATATGGTGGCAGGGGGCACCGCACACGGCTAAGGAATAGATCACATGGATCAACTTGTGTGTTCTAGGGTGCCTCTACCTCAGTATATAAAGGAGCCAAGGGGGGAGGGGGGCGCCGGCCAGGGAGAGAGGCGCAGGAGGAGTCCTACTCCTTCCGGGAGTAGGACTCCCCCCCCAATCCTATTCCAACTAGGATTCCCAAGGGGGGAAAGAGAGAGAGGGGGCCGGCCACCTTCTCCTAGTCCTAATAGGACTGGGGGAGGGGGAAGTGGCGCAGCCACCTTGGGCTGCCCCTTTCTCCTTTCCACTAAAGCCCATGAAGGCCCATATGGCTCCCGGGGGGTTCCGGTAACCTCCCGGTAACCCGGTAAAATCCCGATTTCACCCGGAACACTTCCGATGTCCAAACATAGGCTTCCAATATATCAATCTTTACGTCTCGACCATTTCGAGACTCCTCGTCATGTCCATGATCACATCCGGGACTCCGAACATCCTTCGGTACATCAAAATGCATAAACTCATAATGAAACTGTCATCGTAACCTTAAGCGTGCGGACCCTACGGGTTCGAGAACAATGTAGACATGACCGAGACACGTCTCCGGTCAATAACCAATAGCGGGACCTGGATGCCCATATTGGCTCCTACATATTCTACGAAGATCTTTATCGGTCAGACCGCATAACAACATACGTTGTTCCCTTTGTCATCGGTATGTTACTTGCCCGAGATTCGATCGTCGGTATCCAATACCTAGTTCAATATCATTACCGGCAAGTCTCTTTACTCGTTCCGTAATACATCATCTCACAACTAACATATTAGTTGTAATGCTTGCAAGGCTTATGTGATGTGTATTACCGAGAGGGCCCAAAGATACCTCTCCGACAATCGGAGTGACAAATCCTAATCTCGAAATACGCCAACCCAACATCTACCTTTGGAGACACCTGTAATGCTCCTTTATAATCACCCAGTTACGTTGTGACGTTTGGTAGCACTCAAAATGTTCCTCCGGTAAACGGGAGTTGCATAATCTCATAGTCATAGGAACATGTATAAGTCATGAAGAAAGCAATAGCAACATACTAAACGATCGGGTGCTAAGCTAATGGAATGGGTCATGTCAATCAGATCATTCAACTAATGATGTGACCTCGTTAATCAAATAACAACTCATTGTTCATGGTTAGGAAACATAACCATCTTTGATTAATAGGCTAGTCAAGTAGAGGCATACTAGTGACACTTTGTTTGTCTATGTATTCACACATGTATTATGTTTCCGGTTAATACAATTCTAGCATGAATAATAAACATTCATCATGATTATAAGGAAATAAATAATAACTTTATTATTGCCTATAGGGCATATTTCCTTCACAAACATAGGCTTCCAATATATCAATCTTTATGTCTCGACCATTTCGAGACTCCTCGTCATGTCCGTGATCACATCCGGGACTCCGAACAACCTTCGGTACATCAAAATGCATAAACTCATAATAACTGTCATCGTAACGTTAAGCGTGCGGACCCTACGGTTCGAGAACATTGTAGACATGACTGAGACACATCTCCGGTCAATAACCAATAGCGGGACCTGGATGCCCATATTGGCTCCTACATATTCTACGAAGATCTTTATCGGTCAGACCGCATAACAACATACGTTGTTCCCTTTGTCATCGGTATGTTACATGCCCGAGATTCGATAGTCGATATCCAATACCTAGTTCAATCTCGTTACCGG
The DNA here is from genome assembly GCF_056163025.1 of Triticum urartu. Lineage (NCBI taxonomy): Eukaryota > Viridiplantae > Streptophyta > Magnoliopsida > Poales > Poaceae > Triticum > Triticum urartu. Next base: position 13,499,504 of record NC_141873.1, read on the forward strand.
CAAGTCTCTTTACTCGTTCCGTAATACATCATCTCACAACTAACATATTAGTTGTAGTGCTTGCAAGGCTTATGTGATGTGCATTACCGAGAGGGCCCAGAGATACCTCTCCGACAATCGGAGTGACAAATCCTAATCTCGAAATACGCAAACCCAACATCTACCTTTGGAGACACCTGTAGAGCTCCTTTATAATCACCCATTTACGTTGTGACGTTTGGTAGCACACAAATTGTTCCTCCGGCAAACGGGAGTTGCATAATCTCATAGTCATAGGAACATGTATAAGTCATGAAGAAAGCAATAGCAACATACTAAACGATCGGGTGCTAAGCTAATGGAATGGGTCATGTCAATCAGATCATTCAACTAATGATGTGATCCCGTTAATCAAATAACAACTCTTTGTCCATGGTTAGGAAACATAACCATCTTTGATTAACGAGCTAGTCAAGTAGAGGCATACTAGTGACACTATGTTTGTCTATGTATTCACACATGTATTATGTTTCCGGTTAATACAATTCTAGCATGAATAATAAACATTTATCATGATATAAGGAAATAAATAATAACTTTATTATTGCCTCTAGGGCATATTTCCTTCAAGTCCCGCCTGCGCACCGGAGAAGGGGATCGGCGGCGCTAGTTGCGCCAGTCCATAGGCGAAGGTGGCAAGCGGGAGCAAGACCGGCCACGGTGGTCAGTCCGGCCGGGAAAGCGGCAAGGAGGGGAACGGTGGCCGTCGCGAGGAGGTGACCGGCGGTCGCCGCGGTCGGAGAGATGCTCGCGGAGGTTGGCCTCGTGCCGGAGCGAGTCGGGGGAGGGCGGACGGGGTCGCGTCGTTCATCCGCGCGGAGGTCGTCGGGCCGGCGCTTGTCAGCGCGTCACTTGGGGCTGGTATCGATGCGCCGAGCCAGTGGAGGGAGGGGGAGCTTGCGGGCTAGGGGGCTAGAGGCGATCGGGGGACCGGGGACGGCCGCTGCGAGCCGGGGAGTGGCTGGAGTCCCGCATGCGCACCGGAGAAGGGGACTGATGGCGCTGGTTGCGCCAGTCCACGGGCGGAGGCAGCGAGCGGGAGCGAGATCAGCCACGGTAGTCAGTCCGGCCGGGAAAGCGGCGAGGAGGGGAACGGTGGCCATCGCAGGGAGGTGACCGGCGGTCGCCACGGCCGGAGAGATGCCGGCGGAGGTCGTCCTCGTGCCAGAGCGATTCGGGGGAGGGGCAGACGGGTCGCGCCGTTCATCTGCGCGGACGTCATCGGGCTGGCACTCGTCAGCGCGTCGCTTGGGGCATGCCGGCTGGCGGCGGCGGCGAGGGGAGGGGGCGAGCATCGCTAGTGGCGGGGAGGAGTCGTGGAGGGTTTGGGTCGGGACGGGAGGGGAGGGGGCAAAATGGGGGGCCGTGGGAAGCCTGTCGGTGGCCAAATAGGATGAACGGCCGTGTAGGCCGGCCCACCCAAAGACCGGTCCAAATTGGGCCGGCCTGCAGGCGGTGCGTCCCTAGCACACGGCCCAGGTCCAGGCCCAGAGGCACCGAGGCCCGCAGCCATGCGGCCCAGCCCGCGATGCTGGGCGGCAGCACCTAAGGTTTGCCCCAATGGTGCGGCCGCCACCGCGGCCGGCGTCGTCGTCGGCGCAGGAGCAATGATGAGCTAGCGGCGGCGCAGGGGACGGATGGAGGAGAACCGCAGCGAGGAAGACCTGAACGCGGCGATGAAAGGGCGGAATGGGGACTTGCGGATGATCACTGGAGAAGCTGCCGGCGACGGAGGTGGGGAGGGCAGCGGGGCGCCAGGAGCACCAGGCCCGGCCCAGGTCGAACCACCCCGCGACGCCCCACACCGGAGCGCGGCGGCGGTGAGAGGTCCTGGATCCAAGGGCGGCCCTTTTGTGCCGCGTCGGCAGGAGGGGGAGCGGGGGCAGCCGGCGAGCAGATGGGGGGGGGAGGGGATGGACAGCCCCGCCGAGGCGAGTCCACCATCACCGGACGAGGCGTAGCTCTGCGAGCCGGCGGCTCTCGATGGATGATGGGATGGCCAGCGGCGACGTCATCGGCCTCCGCAACATCAGCCCAGAGCGCAGCGGCGACTCCTCCGCGACGGGGGCGGTGGCGAGCGGGGGAGCGGGTGGCGCGAGACCACGGCCAGCAGCTCTGGGGCGGCACGGGACAGTGCATCGACGGCGGCGTCAAGCGGGGAGCCGGCTAGAGGCGCAGGTGGCGGCGGCACGGCCGCGGGCGGCGCGTCGCCAGCGGGGTCGCGGGAGCAGTCCATCTTGACTCATCTTTCAAAAATGAAATTAGGAGTGACATGTTTTACTTTCCCGTGTTCATTGTACAAACCAACCCTGGCGCCCATATCCTTCATGGGAACTCACAGGTGGTGTGGTCTTCCAACTGGGCTCGTCCTGTTATTTGACCTGGTGAATGTAACGGTATGGCAGTCATTTGATCATCCTATCAACGCATTGGTCCCTGGACAGAAGTGTCACTTCTGAAAGGCATGAGGCTATACATCTACAACAAATTGGACAGAATCAGTTGTATGTCATTGTAGGCCCGGATGGTTTGTACGCTTATGTTTCATCCGCACCACCACAAGTCTATAATATGCTGACATCAAACGAAGACAAGACAGGAAATGATACAACAAAAGTTACGTTCATGAATAGCAGCTTCAGCATCTTTCTCCACCCAAAAAATCCAGATTCAAATAGCATCTCATTGCCAAAAGCTAGGTCCACCCAAGTCATCACTAGTAGAAAACAGGGCTTTCGTTCGGGCCGGATAAGCCCATTAGTCCCGGTTCAGTCACGAACCGGGACTAATGTGAGCATTGGTCCCGGTTCGTGCGGCTAAAGGCATTAGTCCCGGTTCAAATAAGCCCTTTAGTCCCGGTTTGAGACACGAACCGGGACTAAAGGGTGCGATGCCCTTTAGTCCCGATTCGTATCTCAAACCGGGACTAAAGATTAGACATGTAGTCCCGGTTTGAGACACGAACCGGGACTAAAGGGTGCAATGCCCTTTAGTCCCGGTTCATGTCTCAAACCGGGCACCCTTTAGTCCCGGTTCGTGTCTCAAACCGGGACTAAAAGTCCCATTTTCAAACTCTAACCCCCCCCCCCCCCCATCGCCTTTTCAATTTTGTAAAAAGCAAAAGATAATGATAAAAACTTCAAAAAATAAAATTATTCGAGATGTAGTTATATTATTACATCTACTAGTTAGGAAAATAAAAAAACTTAAATTTGGACATGTTTTGCAAAAAAGTATCATGAAAAAGTAAAACGGCTATAACTTTTGCATACGATGTCGGAAAAAAACGTATAATATATCAAAATGTTCAGCACGAAAATCCGCAGCCGATTTTGAAAATGTTCAGCACGGCCTGTTTGCAAATTTTTAGAATCCTCAAATTCTAAAAGGAAAAAAAGTTATGCTCAAATTTCAGCTTTTTTGAATTTTAGTTAAATCAGGTCAAACTTTGGTGAAACTACTTATTCAAGAAGTACTAGTGTTACTAAATAATTATTCAAGAATATTAGTGTTACTAAATAATTATTACAATTTTTTTGAATTTTGGTCAAATCTGGTCAAACTATGGTCAAACTTCTTATTCAAGAAATATTAGTGTTACTACATAATTATTCAAGAATATTAGTGTTACTAAATAATTATTTCATTTTTTGAATTTTGGTCAAATCTGGTCAAATTGTGGTCAAACTACTTATTTAAGAAATATTAGTGTTACTAAATAATTATTGTTTTTTAGAATAATAGTTTCAAACTCAAACAGTGAAACATGTGACTTCGTGCTCAAGCTAAACTCGTGAGGGTTAATAGGATTGACATCTTACTATTGTCAGGAAAACAACAAGTGCGGGCTTGGAACGAGGGGAATAAAACCCGGAAGTTAAGCGTGCTCAGGCTGGAGTAGTGAGAGGATGGGTGACCGACCGAGAAGTTGGATGATTTGGAATGATTAGGGGTGATTAGAGATTAGAGGTTAAATGGAGCAGTGATGAGGGGTGATTAGAGATTAAATTGGAAAATAATTCAAAATTTTGAAAATAAAAAAAATCAATTTTAAAAAAAAATTACGGAAAAATACCTTTAGTGTTACCAACCGGGACTAAAGGTGGAGCTCCACACAGCGGCAACGTGGATGGCCTTTAGTCCCGGTTCGTGTAAGAACCGGGACTAAAGGGGAGGCTTTAGTAACGACCTTTTAGTCCCGGTTCCAGAACCGGGATTAAAGGCCCTCTAGAACTGGGACAAATGGCCCTTTTTCTACAAGTGCATGAGATTAGATTCTGAGGGTGTATGAATGGGATAGTGGGGAAGAAACGTGGCCTGCTGCGTATGATGTAATTAAGCTTGACAATGATAAGTGCGCTTTCCCTGTGCGATAACTAGAAATGTCTTGACCTGTTAAGGCCAACAGGTTCGTGTTATATAGAGTTGGGGCGCACCTCCCAACCATAGCACATACATTGCTGAGATTACATAAGAGAGAGATATTCAAGTAAGAGATAGAACTTGGAGAGAAAGGAAAATAATCTATCTCTATCTATCTATCGTAACTACCTCATGCGCCGGGTGCACCATAGCATGTTTAACACCCTCCCTTAATCACAGCTTTATTAAGTTGAGATTATGCTTGAATTCTTAAAAACTCCTTGTGGGCAAAGGCTTTGTAAATCCATCTGCAATCTCATCCTTTGAATGCACAAACCGAATGTCAAGTTGCTTTTGAGCAACTCTCTCTCTGACAAAATGAAAATATATCTCTATCTGCTTTGTTCTGGCATGGAACACAGGATTAGCCGAAAGATAAGTAGCACCGAGGTTGTCACACCACATGCATGGAGCTTGTTTACTCTTCACCCCAAGCTCTTTCAACATAGACTGAACCCATATGATTTCAGCTGTAGCATTTGCTAATGCTTTGTACTCTGCCTCAGTGCTTGACCTAGATACCGTAGCCTGTTTGCGTGCATACCATGATATTAAGTTAGGCCCAAAAAAGACTGCAAAACCACCTATTGAGCGCCTGTCATCCAGGCATCCTGCCAAGTCTGAATCAGTAAAGGCACTGACAAGGGTAGAAGACGACTTGCTGAAATTTATACCTATGTTGAGAGTATGTTTAACATATATGACTGTACGCTTGGCAGCTGTCAAGTGAACATCAGTAGGTGCATGCAAAAACTGGCAGACATTATTGACAGCAAAAGATAGGTCAGGCCTGGTAAGAGTTAGATACTAAAGAGCTCCTATGAGGCTTCTATATTTTGTGCTATCTTCCTGACTCAAAGTTTTACCTTCTGCAAGAGACAATTTTTCTGAGCTGGATAATGGAGTGAGTGAGGGTTTACAACCTTGCAATCCTGTCCTTTTAACCAGATCAGTTGCATATTTTGCTTGAGAGAGATGAAGTCCATTCTGATGCTTCTTTACCTCAATCCCAAGAAAGAAGTGCAAGTCTGCAAGATCCTTTAATGCAAACTCTGCACTCAAGTCTTTTAAGAGACCTCCGATTGCTTCATCAGATGAGCTGGTCACAATAATATCATCAACATAGATGGGAACAAATATGCATGTATTGGATCTATTATAAATAAATAATGATGTGTCTGATTTAGAAGGAACAAATCCAAGTTTTTGCATCTTGTGATAGAGACGAGAGTACCATGCCCTTGGAGCTTGTTTTAATCCATATAAAGCTTTATCAAGCTTGCAAACATAAGAGGGGGCATTCTTACTTTCAAACCCAGGAGGTTGTTTCAAGTACACATCCTCTTCCAGAACACCATGAAGAAACGCGTTCTGTACATCAAGCTGCCTGAGACTCCAACCTCTGGAAACAGCAATAGACAAGACAAGATGAATAGTGGCAGGTTTTACCACAGGACTAAAAGTATCCTCATAGTCTATGGCATATCACTGTTTGAAGCCTTTTACAACGAGCCTAGATTTATAGCGATCAATGGTTCCATTAGATCTCCTCTTGATTCTGAAAACCCACTTGCAATCAATTAAATTTTTACCTTGTTGTGGGGAAACCAGGTGCCATGTTTTGTTTTTCTTTAGTGCCATGTACTCCTCATTCATTGCCTTCTTCCACTTATCATCACAAAGTGCTACATCAAGGGTTTTGGGCTCATCTGGTTCTCCTGTGGAACAGACCAAACCATATTTAGTTTCGACCCCCGCAGGGTTGGCCGGCTCTTCTGTGGCCAACGGCTAAAGCACCGCGTCTATGGTTGGCGCAGAGAATCCCGAGCCCCACGCCTCTACGCGCGCGTTGGTCGGCCGACCGCTCGTGGGGGGACCTGCTGGCTCCGCGTCCTCCCTGGCGCGCGCCGAGTCCCGCCGCTTGTACGTGACCGGTTGGGCACCGTACCGCGCGCCACTCGAAGGAGCCCGCGTGTCAGGCGCGGAGACGTCGCGGCGTGAGTCCAGCACAGAAGCTCGTGCGCCTGCACATGTCCCCTCTGCGGTGGCTGATCCCGAGGAGGATCCAATCTCCTGCGATGTTAGCGATCCCATGGTGGATCCGATCGCCTGCATCGCTGCTAATCCCGAGGCGGATCTGTCTCCTGCCACGGGACACATGGGATATAGCCCAAATTTTGCACCATTTGCTTTGTTTTCTTTGCAGTTTTCTCCTGTTTCATCGACACAAGACTCATGCATGCCATTAGATGAGTTAGTCAACAAATGATCATCAACATTTTGTCCCCCTTGATCAAAGCTAGTGAGATGAGGTGGCAAGAGAAGAATTTCTTCTCGAAGAAGTGCGCCGGCATTAGGGTGAAGATCAGCGAAGGGAAATTTAGTTTCATCAAAGACTACGTCACGGGATATGTAAACACGTCCCGTGGAGACATCAAGGCACTTGACCCCCTTATGCTGAGCACTATAGCCAAGGAACACGCACTGTTTTGATCGGAACATGAGTTTTCGATTATTGTAGGGACGTAGGTTTGGCCAACATGCACACCCAAAGACATGAAGAGACTTATAGTCTGGTTTGGTGTGAAGAAGCCTTTCTACCGGAGTTTCATGATTAATGACACGACTAGGTAGCATGTTTATGATATGAACGGTAGTGAGAAACGCTTCATCCCAAAATTTAAGAGGCATGGAGGTGCTTGCCAAAAGAGCAAGGCCAACTTCAACAATGTGCCGATGCTTTCGTTCAGCTGACCCATTTTGCTGGTGAGCATGAGGGCATGACACGTGGTGTGAGATACCAAGTGTCTGGAAGGAGTTCAACTTTTCGTACTCCCCTCCCCAGTCGGATTGGACAACAATGATTTTGCTGTCAAACTTTCGTTCAACTAAAGCTTGAAAGCTTTTGACAACTTGAAACACATCGGATCGTTTCTTTAAGAGATACATCCAAAAGAATTTACTATAGTCATCGATAAAGCTGACATAATAGTTGTGTCTACCAACAGAAGTGGGAGCAGGACCCCAAACATCAGAAAAAATCAACTGTAATGGTTTGATAGCAGTACTAGTAGAAATTGGGTAAGGCAAATGATAATTTTAGCTTTCTGACATGAATCACAAATTGTTTCATTATGATGCTCACCAACAAACGGGAACTTATTTTTCCTAAGCAACCTTTCAACTGAAGAAAAAGAAGCATGTCCTAAACGATCATGCCAATGTGTGGATGAAAGCTTGATGGCACAACAAACGTGTTTATTTTTTCTTCAAAACTCCGGAATCAACGGATAGAGGCCGCCAACGCATCTACCTCGATAGAGAATTTTCCCCGTTGCCTGATCCTTGATCAAAAAGAAGTAAGGGTGAAATTCGAGAAAGACATGATTGTCAAGGGCAATTCTATGGACAGAAAGAAGACTTTTGTTGGCACTAGGAACATGCAAAAAAAATTCTAAGATGAATGTTGCGATTAGGGGTACGAAATATTGAGTGACCGAAGTGACGTATACTCATACCTTCTCCGATGGCAGTGTGGATTTGATCCTTGCCGCGGTATTTCTCCTTCATGGTAACTTTCTCGAGCTCGTTGGTGATGTGGTTGGTGGCTCCGCTGTCGACGTACCAATTCGTGTCGACGCCATAGGAGCCATCGGCCGCCGCAGCGACTTTCTCCTCATCTTGCAAGTCGTAGTCGTCCTCCTCATACCTATACCAGCAGTCCTTTGTTGTGTGCCCGGGCTTGCTGGAGACCTGGCACCGCGGAGCGTCCGGGCGGTTCACGGCGACCGCGGCCACTAGATTGGGGTGGTGTGGCGCTACGGTTCCCACCGCCAGACCTGCCCTTGTTGCGAGATGAGCCACGCGATCGGGAGCCGCCGCCCCGCCCGCGTGTGGCCACGTTGGCAGAAGATTTGAAGCCGCCGCCGCCAGATCCTTGGAAGTGAGCCATGCGCTGATCGAAGTTGGGTAGCATGGCAAAGAGCTCATCAAGGGTTACCTTGGCGACGCGGGCGTCGAGGGCAGAGACCAGGGGCTGATAGTCGGCATCGAGCCCGTGGATGATGTAGGAGGCGAGTTCGTCGTCGGGGATCGCCTTGCCCGCGGCGGCGAGCTCGTCAACATAGCCGCGAATGGCAGCGAAGTAGGCGGCGACAGAGAAGTTGCCCTTCTGCGCGTTGATGAGGGAGGTTCGGATGTTGTTGATGCGGCTGGCCGACTGCGAGGAGAACATGACGGCGAGCGTCATCCAGATCGCGCGCGCAGTGGTGACCGTGGTCAATGTGAGTAGCACCTCGCATGTCAGATTGTTCAGCAGGTATCCAAGAACCTGCTGATCCTCCCTGGCCCAGATTGGGTGGAGAGGGTTGGGCGATAAAGTCTCTTTTCCGTCCTTGGTGGTGACGAGGAGTCTCGCCGGCTCCGGCTGAGTGCCGTCGACACAGCCGAAGACACCGGTGCCATGCAGCTGGGGAATGACTTGTGTGCGCCATAGCACATAGTTTGTGCGCGTCAGCTTCGCGGCCACCTTGCCATTGAGGCTGGTTTGGGAGGCGCCGGAGGAGGAAGACATGGCTAGGGCTAGATGGAGTTCGTATGGAGCTTAGATGGGAAAAGGATGGCTCTGACTACCATGTGCGAGGCCGACGGGTTCGTGTTATATAGAGTTGGGGCGCACCTCCCAACCATAGCGCATACATTGTTGAGATTACATAAGAGAGAGAGAGATATTCAAGGAAGAGATAGAACTTGGAGAGAAAGGAAAATAATCTATCTCTATCTATCTATCTATCCTAACTACCTCATGCGCCGGGTGCACCATAGCATGTTTAACATTCCCAACCGTGTGCGGGGCGTACGGAATATGCACAGGTAGGAAGTGCACCTGTCCCCTTCAAGATGATAATAGTTCAGGCTACTTCAAGCCGATTGATGACCCCAAGGAAAATGCAACTAGATCAGCTCTTAACCCTCGAAAAAATTTCTTACTTTGATTTGACCTACCTCGTGAATGTAATCACCCAAGATGATAGTAAAAAGCTTGCTTGAAAAACTGCTCCTGCACGGCCATCAGCTTCAAACGTTACTTTTACTAGACTGAAACTGAAGGTTATTGTTGGTTGGTGACCAAGGTCTTCTCCTTGCAATCCATAAAACCTGTTCATTACAACAACTCTGTTTACATCAAGGTGCAACTTAGCTCTTTGGACGCAGCTGTTGCTTCTACTCCTTCCGCAAACAAGAAGCTCATTTTAGGCACTACAATTCCAGCTATTGTTATTATCGTATTACTTGCTATTGCTGTCACCCTTTATATACAGAGGAGGAGAGCGTATGCCAAGAAAGATGAAGACCTTAATTTTGATCAATTTGCTAAAATGCCAGCCAGGTTTTTTTTTCAGAAGTTGAGAGAGGTTCAATAAAAAGCTTGGAGAAGGTGGATTTAGATCTGTTAATGAAGGGAAATTAAGTGAAGAGAGAGTTGTCGTAAAACGTTTAGAAAGTGCTAGACAAGGAAGGAAAGAATTCTTGGCAGAGGTGGAGACTATTGGAAGCATCAAACACATCAATCCTGCCAGGCTGATTGGCTTTTGTGCAGAAATCTCCGAGGCTTCTAGTATACGAATATATGCCGAGAGGGTCACTCGATAGGTGGATCCATTACCGCCACAACAATGCCCCACTCAATTGGCGCAGACGGTGTAGCATTATTCTGGATATTGCCAAAGGCCTATGCTATCCTCACTGAGGAGTGCAGGCGAAAGATGGCTCGTTTGGACATCAAACCGCAAAATATTCTCTTAGATTAGAACGTCAATGCTAAAGTGGCTGATTTTGGACTATCTAAGCTAATAGACAGGGATCAAAGCAAGGTAATGACGGAGATGAGACGCACACCTGGGTATCTGCCACCTGAATGGTTAACCTCGCAAATTACTGAAAAACTTGATGTCTAGTGCTTTGGAGTTGTTGTCAAACATTGATAATTCTCTTCCTGAGGAGAGTTCTAACCTCATCAATTTGTTACGATGAAAGGCTCAATATAATCAATTGAATGATCTGATTGACAAGCATAGTGAAGACATGCTCTCACACCAGGAGCAAGTGATTCAAATGATGAAGCTTGCAATGTCGTGCTTGCTAAATGATGGCTGTCAAAGGCCTTCCATGTCAACGGTGATCAAGTTATTGGAGGGTGCGAGGAGCATAGAAACTGCTATTCTTCGCAGATTTATAAATACAAATTCAGTCATGCCTGGTCAAGACAATACATCCGCATATTGAGTTCAACCTCAAGCATCAATCTTATCAGACCAAGGTGAAATGGGCGGCGGCTAATGAGAATAAGACATCCAACTTAATTACACACTTGGTTTTTGTCAGTTTCAAAATATTATCCTATTTGTACTTCGGAAGTATGTTTTATCCTATTTGATTGTTCGGGAGTCTGTACCACATACCTTTTAATCTGCAGCGTACCAGCGTAGCCAAAATTATATTTGTGAACTATGTGGTAAATGAGGAATTCTAAAATGCAGATAGCATTATGAAACTGATGGGGATAAGCACCATATGGAGATGGCTCAAGGCGGAGGGGTCTAAGGAGAAAGATGAGACTATAGACCAAGATGACACACTTTAGATTTTTTTTTTCGAAAAGGGGGACTCCCCGCCTCTGCATCAGAACAATGCATACAGCCACTTCAATAAATAAAATAGGTTCAACAAAGTCATAGAGTCTTCAACAAAATAAAGGCAAGCTCACAAAGAACCTCGAAGCTAAACCAAGAAAAGGCCAAAGAGCCACAACCGGCTGGTAAAATCAAGATAGGAAAACTAATTGCCTATCCTATTACCGCCAACCAAACCGGTTGAAAATATCCCGCGCTATCATCTCCCACCGGACAGATCCAGTAACCAAACGCTCCCTGACCTCCGTCGGAGTGAGTAAGGACCACATACGGATCAGCGCCGTAGCACGGAATATAACCTGCAAAAATTGAATAGTAGTTATTCTGTTAAAAACCAAATCATTTCTGCAGTTCCAAATTGCCCATAACAATGGATACACTCCTACACGAATATGTTTAGCTGTATCGGACTCTATCCCATCCAGCCACGTTCCAAATAACGACCCGATCGTACTCGGAGGAGTAATATTAAAGGCGATTTGCACGGTGCGCCACAGAATTCTCGCCAAAGGACAGTCAAGGAAGAGATGCTTAATGGTCTCGTCCTGATCACAGAAGCTACAACTAGTAGATCCAGTCCAATTGCGCTTTACCAAGTTGTCCTTTGTTAAAATTACCTGATTATGAACAAACCACATAAAGACTTTAATTTTCAAAGGCACCTTTACTTTCCAAACATGTTTGGTACTAGGAATGACAATAGAATTAATAACATCGATGTACATCGACTTTACTGTAAATTGTTCATTCCTAGTAAGCTTCCAACACAACTGATCGGGCTGTTAAGGTAGATGGACTTCCATCAGTCTACGCACCAGATGGAGCCAAGCTTCCCATCTCTCACCAACAAGCACCCGTCGAAACTGAATATTAAGGGGAATGGGCTGCATAATCGTTGCAACTAGCGCATCACGTCGCTGGACAATACGATACAAGGTTGGGTACTATAGTGCTAATGGTGTATCACCCAGCCAAGTGTCCTCCCAAAAACGTGTATCATTGCCATCACCGACAATAAACTTTGTTCTATTAAAGAAGGTTGCCTTGACTCTCATAAGCCCCTTCCAAAATGGCGAATCAGTTGGTCTCACTGTCACCTGAGACAAAGTTTTGGACTGCAGATACTTGTTACGAAGAATCTGCGCCTAAGTTGCGTCAGTCGGAGCTGAAAGCTTATACAGCCACTTACTAAGCAGGCATCTGTTCTTGACCTCAAGATTTTCGATACCCAAACCCCCTTGGTCCTTTGGTCGACAAATAACATCCCACTTGGCGAGTCTATACTTTCTCTTAAGTTCATCACTCTGCCAAAAAAATCTTGATCGGTAGAAGTCCAGCCTTTTCCTAACCCCAACTGGAACCTCAAAGAAATATAGTAGGAACATCGGCATACTCGTGAGCACCGAATTAATAAGAATTAAATGGCCTCCATATGACATAAGTTTGCCCTTCCAGCAACTAAGTTTCTTTTCAAACCGATCCTCGATGCATTTCCACTCTCGGTTTGTGAGCTTACGATGGTGAATGGGTATACCTAGGTAGGTAAAAGGTAAAGCCCCTAATTCACATCCAAACAATTGCCTATAAGCCTCATGTTCCTCCTTGGCTCTACCAAAGCAGAACAACTCGCTTTTATGAAAGTTAATCTTTAACCCAGACAATTGTTCAAATAAACATAGCACCAGCTTCATATTTCTCGCTTTTGCCAGGTCATGCTCCATAAAGATGATAGTATCATCAGTGTACTGCAGAATGGACACCCCCATCAACTAGGTTTGGCACCAAGCCACCCACCTGATCGGCCTCCTTTGCCTGACCTATTAGGATTGCCAACATGTCAACCACAATGTTGAACAAAATAGGGGACATTGGATCTCCTTGTCTCAGGCCCTTGTGTGTCTGGAAATAGTGCCCAATATCATCATTTACTTTAATTCCAACGCTCCCCTTTTGCGTCAAGGATTATACCTGGCGTCGCCAAGCTTCATCAAAACCCTTCATACGCAAAGCCTGTTGAAGGAATGGCCATTTGACTTTGTCGTATGCTTTTTCGAAATCCACTTGAAAACAACCCCATCCAGTTTTTTTGTGTGGATTTCATGGAGCGTTTCATGAAGGACCACTACCCCCTCAAGGATATTCCTGTCCGGCATGAAAGCAGATTGGGTAGGCTGCACAATAGTATGCGCAATCTTTGTGAGCCTATTGGTCCCGACCTTGGAGAAAATTTTGAAACTAACATTAAGAAGACAGATTGGCCTGAATTGCTCAATTCTCACAGCCTCTGTTTTCTTAGGAAGAAGGGTGATCGTTATAAAATTGAGCTAAAAAGGATGAAGCTGTCCAGCAAACAAATCATTAAACATAGGCAACAAATCCCCTTTAATGATATGCCAGCATTTCTTATAAAACTCCGCTGGGAATCCATCAGGGCCCGGCGCCTTGTTATTCTTCATTTGCGAGATGGCCTCCAGCACCTCTTTCTCCGAGAAAGGAGCCGCAAGAATATCATTCTCCACCGCTGTGAGCTGAGGAATATCCTCAACCCTTGACTCGTCCAGAGACACGCAGTTCTCTTCTGGAGGGCCAAACATCAGCTTATAGTACTCGGTAATGTACAATTTTAGGTTTTCGTGTCCTATAATTGTACCCTCATCTTGCTCAAGCTGAAAGATCCTCTTCTTTCGATGCTTACCGTTAGCGATCATGTGAAAAAATTGGGTGTTCGCGTCCCCTGGACTACTCGCCGGACCTTGGCCCGCAACGCCCACTTCAACTCTTCTTCTCTAAAAAGTTCTTTCAGCCTCAATTCCGCCTCGAGCTTGGCATGAAGCTCCGCGGCCGGCAGTATCGTGGTTTCTGCTTTTACATCCAGAGATTGAATAAGGGCAAGGAGCTTTTCCTTTTCGACCTTATAAATCCCGCTAAGATGCTTAGCCCACCCACGTAGGAAACTCCTCAAGTGCCTAATCTTATTCTGCCAGCGCTGAAGCGCAGTCCTCCCTCCTGACTCCTTAGCCCACTCTCTGGCCACGAGATCAAGGAAGCCATCACGTTCAAACCAAGCCATCTCAAAGGAGAACACATTTTTGTTCCCCAGGTGGGTGGGTTCACCAGAGTCGACAAATAACGGCGTATGGTCATAAATACCACGGGACAAGGCCTGGACAGTCACCAGGGGAAACTTCTGTTCCCAATCGACGCTCGCCAACACTCGATCCAACTTCTCATACGTCGGATTTGGCATCGCGTTCGCCCAGGTAAATTTTCTACCCGAGAGCTCAATTTCTCGCAGGTCCAAACTTTCAATGATAGTATTAAACATGAACGACCAATGGCCATCAAAATTATCATTGTTCTTATCCTCACGCCGTCTAATAATATTGAAATCACCCCACCAGGATGGGCAACTGTTCGGAACCACAAATCCGAACAAGATCAGCCAAGAACTCGGGCTTAAGCTCGGGCTGTGCAGCACCATATACCGCAACAAGGGCCCAATTAAACCCATCAACCTTCGACTGCACCCTAAACTTAACAGCAAACTCTCCCATGACCACACTGCGAACCTCAAGCGCTTCGCACCTAACTCCGAGAAGGATTCCACCCGACCTCCCTCTCGGCGGCAGGCAATGCCAGTCAAAATCTATACCACCCGATAAAGTATTTAGAAATTGAGGCGCGAAGTTATCTCTACATGTCTCCGATAGAGCGATAAAATCTAAACAATGCTCGACAGATGCCTCAGCAAGAAACCTTCGTTTAGCCAAGTCCTTTAGACCTCTGCTATTCCAGAATATTCCTTTCATAGATCATCATGGAATTTTTTTTGTCGTACGAATCCTAGCACTCCTACGCACTATGGATGCCGGGTATACCTTTCATTTCCACTTGCGGTTGGGAATAGTTTGACTCTGCAACTGGTCCTCACAACCAGTCTCAGAGTTGCTAGCCAAAACTATCTCGGTAGAATCAGCCTCTACATCCTCGTCAGTATTAGGTTGCATAAGATCCGCACAAAAATTGTCGAGCACCCTGACCCCGAGTGCATCAACCTCAGAATCACTCATGGGCTTAACAGCCGCAATATTACGAATCATCTCTAAGGCCCGCTCAACCTCTAGGTCTAGAAGATCATTAACAGAATTAGAGATTTTAGTGTCATTACTACCCAACGAGACTCCTAATTGATTTGCATTTTGAACAATCTCATCATTTGAAAAAGGCAAAATAGAATTAGAGGTATTGACGGACATACCAGTAGTGACCTCCACGTCACGAAGCTTGGCCGCCCTCATGCCGCACCGTTGCTGAATGTCGTCCACATCCGGTTGTGTCTGGAGACGGCCGCTCATCTGGTGCCCCTTAGATACCGGATCCTGAATCCCTCCAAATGCAATGACCTCCTCCCGAGAGATCGCGGTCGGGGTCCGGCCTCCTGCCGCCCCCCAACCAGCTGGCCGATCCAACTGCATGGGCTCACCCACAGTCTCGCCCGAGAGAGGGCAAGCACTCTCCGCAGACTCGTGGCGCGCCCCGCCCGACGAAGCTGGCAGGGTGGGTGGTGGAGTCCGAACAAGGGCCACCTGCCCTCGGTCCCCACCCAGCACCGGAGAAGCTACCCGCACATGCGCCGAAGGGGGAGGAAGCTCCGAGGCCACCTGCCCCGAGCCCTCTCCCGAAGGCAGAACCGCCATCAACCGCAAAGTAGACGCGACGGGATAGGAGGTATCCGAGGCCACCTGCCCCATACTCCCTCCCGGCAAAGAAAAGGACATGGGGGCCACCTGCCCCGAATCCCCTTCCTCGGCAGAAGGAGAGCAACCCGAGGCCGCCTGCCCCAGGGCCCCGCCCAACAAGCCAGGTACGACAAGCTGCGTCACCTCCTGAGGAGGTACCGTGTGCTGAGCACGAGAGGGAGTGGCCACCTGCCGACCCCCAGGAATCGTGTCCACAGCACCCTCCAACCCCATAGCCGGTAACTCAAGCTCAAAAGCCTCCTCGGACTCAACCCGATCACTCCACAGCCTCGGGGGAGCAAAAGAAGGCTCAAAGGACCCAAATCTCAGAGTCGTAGAAGGTACCACGATGGGTGGGACTGTTCCATCCCCGGTAGACGCAAGCTCGGGCCCCGGCCCCTTGGATAGCTATCGTCCAGGGTCCTCGACCGGCGACTCCCGTACCCCCGCACCGCCATCACCCTCGTGTATATCCACATCAGAGTCATGAGCCGGCGCAACTAGAAGGCTCTCATCCTAAAACTCAATAAGCAGATCATAAATTCTGCCTCGATAAGCCCACTTAACCACTTCCGGTACATACTCAATGTTCAAAATACTAACCAAAACCCGAGCAATCCCATGAGCTCTGGTGAACTCCATGTCCACACGCTCAGGCTTCCCCACTAAAATGCCCATACTGGCCACAACCCGAGCATCCTGCAGCAGCCTGGAGGGAGCCCCGGACAATCGCAGCCATGCCTGAGTAAGCGACTTGCCCTGAGGTTCAACAAGCTTCCACTCTTGAAACTCAAGGATACCATCCGTTCCCGGCACCTTACACATCCCAAAGCTCAACAACCTCTGCAGATCCTCCATAGAAGGAAACTCAACCCTGAACATCCTATCAGTGAGGCTGACAAGGTCCCACTGGAACTCCCCAGGAGCCAACTCACGGAGCCTCTGCACGATCTGCGTCTCAGACACCTCCCCTCTGGTGACCTTGACTATCCCCGTGGTCATACTCGTGGACTCATCAGAAACCTCTCGCTCATTTGGAGATTCAAAAAAAGTTAACTCAGTACAGTACACTCCATACATCATGAGCGACGGTGCCTGATCTCACAGCAGCGGACACTCCCCAAAGTCATGTGCTAGTTTACCGCAGGTATCACATAACATAGCCACACACTCCCAATGAAGTGACCCTTGTCTCCGCAACGATAGCAAAGCATCTTTACCTTCCTACGCGCCCACTTGGATGCCCTCTCAGCCTTAGACCTATCTGTCAACTCCGCAGACACATCGGTCATAACCTCGTTCTCAGGAACCTGCATAGAGGCAAGAGCCGTCACCACCTCCATAGCGTGGCCAGGCAACAGAGGCTCGTCAGCAGCCCCGTCAACTGTCGTCTGGTCAACAACAACAGGAGGTAGCAGGGGACGTGGACGGTATCGGCCCCCTCGGCCTCCCCGACCACCCCGATAGCCTCAGTAACCTTGTCGCTGCCGATGACCCGGATCCGAGGGCCCCTCGACGAAGCCACCTGAAGGGCCCAAGAACGGCCTCTCGACAGACCCATCACTCTGCCAGGCAAAACCACGACCACCACCCGTGGATGAAGACCCACACACTTTAGATGAGAGAAAAATTAAGTGATTGTTCTTAAGTTTTCCATATTCAGTACTAAAGGATTAATGATGCTAATAGAGCTTGTACTTTAAATTGTAAATCTCTAGACCGGGCCACAAAAAGGAACATGTCACCATGTCAGTCTAATATGCCAAATTAACAATAGCAGTGTTTTTTAAAAATTCAGCAGCAACTACATATATTCCTGCAAACAAAAGTTGAATATCGTCGTTCATATGTCACTATCGGACTCGCGGTCTATGCCTACAGCCAGGGGCCGTCGGCATAGGTCCTTTGCCGTCGGCATAGATCTATGCCTACGGCTGCCGTCGGCATAGGTCCTTTGCCGTCGGCATAGATCTATGCCTACGGCTGCCGTCGGCATAGACCCGTCGGCGTAGATATCGCAGCGTAGTCTTGTCAGACCGTCGGTGTAGTATAGCCGTCGGCATAGGGACCTATGCCGACGGCCGGGGTCAGCCGTCGGCATAGTTTAGCCGTCGGCAGTGTTTTCCCTTCTGACGACAACGGACGGCGCCGTCAAAAGCGCTGACGAGTCATGGGACGCCACATGGCAGAGGTACGCCGACAGCTTGGCCGTCGGCATAGGTAGAAATCTATGCCGACGGCCTAGCCGTCGGCGTACCTCTGCCACGTGGCGTCCCGTGGTGCTCCTGGTGGCAGTGCTATGCAGATGGAATCTATGCCGACGGCTTTGCCGTAGGCATAGTCCTGCCACGTGTCTTCCCCTGGTTTCTCCTGGCGGCAGGGCTATGCCTACGGCAAAGCCGTTGGCATAGATGAAATTATGCAGAAATATGACAGTTCATCATCTAAACCTAGTCATGTTCATTTGACAGCATTTCAAAGCAGAATAATATGGAATTATGCAGAAATATGACAGTTCATCATCTAAACATAGTCAAGTTCATCACCGGCGGAAGTTCATGAACATATATAAAAGTAGTGCAAGACATGGAACATCATAAAAGTAGCAACATGAAAGGCATGGCACGACGGCCACATGCACGGAATCATCATCGACATCAAGCAAGACCACCTCCGCCAAAACCACCACCAAGACCACCTCCGCCAAAACCACCACCACCAAGACCACCTCCGCCAAAACCGCCACCGCGACCACCATCACTCTGCCAGATCGGAGTGACTGGGGTCGACAGAGCAGTAATCGAGCCACCGGTCCCTTACATGTTTCAGAAAAGATTCTAACGGTAAATATGATATGATAGTGTTGAATGAACGAGAACTAGTTTGCCAGTAGTTAGGCAAATGTACTAACCGGACCATCACTGCCTAGTGCCACCCATTCATCGAACGTGGGCACGTGTGGGGGTTCTCCCGCAGGTGGTGGTGGGGGTCCCATTTGTGGTGGATCCGTGCGGTTACTCCAAGACGCCAACATAGCCTGGATGTTAGTTAAACAAGCAAACTAGAAGGTCCAAAGGAATGAAAGTGCAAAAATTTAGCTTGGTTTTAAGAGGGCAAAACTAACCGCCATCATCTCACGGTTGTAATCATCATTTGCCTTCACTCGTTGCAAGTACTCTCGCACCTCGAGATTCCTATGCTCGACAAAGGCCTTATATGCCTACATAATTTAGGTTGTTTCTAAGTGAGCAATGCTGAAAATGAACTGAGAATGCTAGAGAGAAAAAGATAAAGGGGAAGTACTTATAGCATGCTGGCGGGCTAAGGGAGTCTGTGAACGCCCCGTACTCTCTAACTGGCTCGGGTTGGTAGACCGAAGCCGTGTGTACGAGATCGAAGGAGTTATCAAACCATCGAAACACAGATACCGGCCATGTGACTTCCCCTGGATGGCCACCACCGCCGTGTCATTGATCTGAGACTGGGCGACCTCAGGAACAGGAACATCCAGATGCAACTTCTGATAGTGCTGAGTGTAAGAATCCAGGTGCTCCTCGGTCTTGCCGTAGTACTGGCTCTCGCCCTCCTTGGGATGACTCCGCTCGCGGGCCAGCTTCCACGACTCAATGTCTGAGAGCGGCCTCTTCAACTTGTCCTCCTGCAACGTCAAACAGAAGTTAGCCATACATAAGAACATGACGGTAAAGAAGAACAAAAATGCATCATGCATATAGATATACCTTCATGGCCTTGAAGCCCCAGTGGTTCCTGTTTCCTTAGCCGTGTGTCCCGTCTTTTCCACGGTTAGCCCGGGCCATGATGCTCTTGGCAGCAAACTCTGCATCGTCGCTGAGCCACCTATCCACCAAACTTGCCCATCCGTCATGCCTTCCATAGCACCAACGAGGAACAACCTATGCAAATTTTGGAATCATGACATGTGAGCACGAAACATATAGTTGACTGCTTGAAACAATGATAAGTTAGTAATAGTTACCATCATGAACTGCTCCCTGTTCAAGGTAAGTCGTTGCCTCTGCGCTTGAGTTTTGGTCATCTTTTGTTGCAGGTAGACGTGGTAGTACTGCGAGACGGCAACCCAGCGCACCTCGTACTGCAACTGACGAGCTTTCTTCTTCATAGCCGCAAGCAAGACCATGTCGGCTCTGGCCTTGTGCTCGTCAAGAACTCTATAGAGTTGCTGCAATCATGCATAAACCAGAAGCAAACAAGGCATGAGTTGAGTGATTCAATGATAAACTATGAACAAAACTGAAGACAAGTGATTTAGAAGAGAACTTACCCAAAATTTGGTGATCACGGCCTTAGCGGCCGTCCCGTACTCCGCATTGCTGCAAGCCTCGTAGTGGGCCTAGCTCGTGGCCAAAACCCGCAGCTGCGGGTCCCTGTCTGGCTGCGGGCAGAATAGGCTAGGCCAAAACTCCTTCAACAGGACAGTGATAAGACCATTCGGTTTACGGCCCTTTCCGCGAAGGATCCAGTTTCTGCAAAAGAATTAAATGATTGCCATGTGTACAATAAGAAAATGTTGTCATGTGTTGAAAATATGATTGAGAGGCACTTAATCTGTCCCCACAGGTTCAATGAGCCACTTGTGCTCCTCGATAGAAGGTGGTGTAGGTAGTCCGGCATTACCACGCAGCCACCCCTGCGGAGCACCCGGTGGCAAGTCACCCCACAACTCGGGATCAACATCCCCTCCACGCTCCTCGCCCTCCTCTTCACCCTCCTCCTCGCCCTCCTCCTCCTCGCCCTCCTCCTCCTCACCCTCCTCCTCCTCGCCCTCCTCCTCCTCACCCTCCTCCTCCTCGCCATCAGGAACATACTCCTCCTCCTCAGACTCAGATGGTGCCTCTGTATAGGAGGGCATCGAAGAAGACCCTCCTATTTCGGACACGACCCGGAGTTTTTTGTCCCGGCTGCCTCTCCCCCCACCTCCTCCTCCGCTAGGGGCTCTCCCCCCACCGCCTCCTCCTCTAGGGTCTCCTCCCCCGACCCCTCCACCTCCCTGTGAGGTGTCATCCTCGTGTAGTCGGGAGGGAACCTTGTGGGCTCGTCCACTCCGAGTAAGTCCTTTGAATTTACTGAGGAAACTGGCGCCGCTGGACTTGCCCATGATTAGCAAACCTGCATTGAGAAGAGAATAAACAACTAGTAAGGATATCAATTAAACAAGCATACAGGAAAAACATTAATACCAGAAGAGCACATTAAGCATACTATTGTAATGATCATTAAAAGAACTTACATTTTCTAGAACCCATATGAATCATCACTATTGTAATCTATTTGTGGACCGGTCTCATCATCACTATCACACATATCTTCTTCGTTGTATGACGGAGGTGGAGGCTCTTCCTCATCGTCAGCGTCTTCATTTAACTTTTCAAGCATAATTATGTCTCTTTGATTCACAACTGCCTCACCATCAATCTGTGTGTCGTCGTCGTTTGGGTCTAGGTCAACATAACCCAAGTTATCATCCTCGTTGTTTCGGACCACGTCACCATGTTCCTCTTGATAGAACACTCCCTCGTATGTCATGGGGTTTATGTTGTAGTAATCATCATCGTTTGGGTCCGGTAGCTTACCATGCGGCGACACCTTGAACACAACTTCCCAACCCTTTAGGTACTCTTTCTGGCATGGGTAAGGCAGATAATATACTTGTGTGGCCTGGGTAGCGGCGATAAAGAGATCAGCTCCGGCATAGACGGTTGATGGTTTAACTTCAACTAAACCAATAGAAGGCGTATGTCTCAGACCCTTTTTGGGGTCGAACCATCGGCATTTGAACATAGTGAGACTTAGGTGTTCGCGGCCACGTTTGAATGTAAGCTCGTATATTTTTCCTACCCTTCCGTAGTAATCTACTTTATTATCTCCTTCAGTGAAGACTCCAGTATTTATGGTTTTGGGATCAGGCCGACTGTTCTGGTGCTCCTCTGTATGGAAGCGATACCCATTCACATCATACTTTTGGCATGTCATGACGACAGGGTCAAAACCCATGGAAACCCATCTCAATTCTTCATCCATTGATTCGGTCGGATCATTTCCCTACAAGTTTAATTGAAATTATAGGGTGCATGAGTTTAATTGAAATTATAGGGTGAATGAGTTTAATTGAAATAGGTAATAGGGAAGTGTGAAAAATTACTTTCTCCATGAACCACGCAATGAAATTTTTCCTTCCATCAGCACCCTTTCGGAGAAGAGCAAGTGCCCCCGCTTCAGTAGGAGGCAGCATTCCCGTCCATTCTTCTTCAACGAATCGACTACAATAAGAACAACGGTATAGGAACTAGGCAAAGTGAACATAACAAATTGACTAAAATAATGGTGCAAAGGTATTACCTCATCCACTCATCCTCAACTTCCTTGATGTTGTGCAAGATATAGAACATGACATCCTCCCACTCATCTCGTGGCATGAGATAAGGTTTCGAGCATCCAGCCCTACCACCTTGCCCAATGAATAGAGGCAACTTGGGTTTATACTTGGGTTCTTCTGTATTGTATCGAGACACCTTATTGTGCAACGTGGGAACATGGTCCGGATAGTAGGCTGTCCTGAGGTCTGCCACCTCCTCTAGGATAACTGCCTCGGCTATGGAAGCTTCAATCTTAGCTTTGTTTCCACATTTCTGTCTCAGATGCTTGTTCTGTCTCTCAGGGCCGTACTGCCAACGATTCTGCACAGGGCCCCCCAACAATACCTTATTCGGGAGGTGCAAAATGAGATGTGTCATCGGAGTAAAGAAGCCTGGCGGGAAGATCTTCGCTAGCTTGCATATCAACTCCGGCGCCTTCTTATGCATTTCTTTTATCTTCTCGGGACATACTTCTTTAGCACAAAGCGTGCGGAAGAAATGGCTTAACTCCGCAAGCACACGCCAGACACGCTCGGGAACATAGCCCCAAACCATCACCGGCATAATCCGCTCAATCCATACATGATAGTCATGACTCTTGAGCCCGGTCACTCTGCCCGTTGAAAGATTGACCCCCTTACTTATATTCGACGCATAACCATCAGTGAACTTCACGATGTGTTTCAGCCACTTGAATGCCTCCATCTTATGATCCTTTTTAAGTACGAAGTCAGCATCTGGCTTGAACCAAGATTTTCGACTGCCTGTGGGAGGCTGCATGTGTAGACGTGGTCTATCACAAATATTCTGTTGATCAACTCTAGCATTAACATTATCCTTTGTCTTATCAGGAATGTTGAGGATCGTGTGAAAAAGGGACTCTGCGACATTCTTTTCGGTGTGCATCACGTCTATGTTGTATGGAAGTTTGAGGTCCTTAAAATAGGGAAGCTGCGTGAAGGGGGTAATGTGAGTCCAGTTGTGCATCTCACCATATCCTTCAAAAAAAATTCCCTTTACCTTTTCCTTTGCCCTCGCCCTTGTCTTTGCCTGTGGCTTTGCCTTTGCCTCTGCCTTTCCCTTCACCGGCAGGCTTAAGAGCTTTCAGCTGAGCAAGCACATCCGCACCAGAAAACGTTGGAATCTCGTTTACTTCATGGAAAACTTTGCCTTTTGTGAAGTTCTTCTTGTCTTCCCTATCAGGATGGTCTGGAGGGAGGAACTGTCGATGCAGGTCAAATGCAACATACTTGCCACCCTTCTTCAGCCAAATGAAAATTAAGGCCTACATGCACACTGGGCAAGGCATCTTTCCACTTGTACACCATCCGCAGAACAGGGCATAACCGGGAAAGTCATGCATGCAATATTGTAGCCAAACTTTCATCAAGAAATTTTTCTGCAGATGTCAGTCGTATGTCAACCTCGGGAAGTACCAAGAATGGTGCAAATCATCCACCAACGGCTGCATAAACAGACTCAAATTCTTCCCCGAATATTCAGGCCCTGGAATTATAAGCGACAGGAACATGGTCTTGCGTTGCATTATGGCGCCGGGAGGGAGATTGAGTGGAATAACAAATATGGGCCAACAGCTGTATGGATTAGACGACATACCATATGGATTGAACCCATCACCTATTATAGCAATTCTGACATTCCCAGCCTCGGCTGCTTCCTCCGGGTACTCTATATCGAATGACTTCCATGCTTCACCTCCTGATGGATGTACAATTTTTTTTGGATTGTACCTTTTCCCTTCCCTGTGCCACTTCATCATTTTGGCAGACTCCTCGGTGATGAAAAGGCGCTGCAGTCTTTTTATAAAATCAAGACACCGAACAACCTTCACAGGGATTTTTAGCTGCTGCTTCTGACCATGCTTATCGACCACCTCAATATACTGAGAGGAACCGCACTTCCTACAGTACTTGTCATCCGCATACTCATGCCTAAACAAAAGGCAATTCTTTGGACAAACATGTATTTTCTCATAGTCCATGGAGAGCGCCTTCATGATTTTCTTCGTAACGTACATGGTTTTCGGTAGTTCATGGCCCTCAGGCAGGCTGTTAGCCCATACTCCCAGAAATGCTTCGAAGCAACCTCGGCTACAGCCGTACTCAGCCTTGACTGCCATCAGTTGCGAGATGGCATCCAGCACAGACAGCTTGGCACCCTCATAGAGAGGTTTCTTTGACGAGGCCAAGATTTCCAGGATGGCCTTTGCGGTTTCCTCCGGCTCCTCCGGTTCATTCGCTGAATGTGACGGAGGTGTTGGCTGTGCAGCAAAGACATCATATAGCATGTCTCTAACCCCATCGTCCTCATAACCAGCGACGCGTTGTCGTATCACATCCTCTCTACCACGGTCCCGCTGGGCAAAGTTTATCGGCATATTAAAGTTGGGCATAAATCCATGCGTGCGAAGGTGCTTAGTCATCTCACTCTTATCTCTGCGGATACGCCTCTTTCATCTGGCGCACGGGCATTCTGGCACCATCCTCATTGGACTACGGAATATCTCTTTCAAAAACACATCAGTTTTCTCGACCCACTCTATTGTTACTTGATTCCGACGAAAAAACCCACTATACATCCACTGATTATCTGCCATCTCTCCTTTATTGGAAGCCACACAACAAAATTAAGGATTCATTTAAATTACTCACATCAATATTTTATTTTTTACAAGGTTGACGAGAACTAGTAGAAAAAGGGTCAAATGTGAAGCACATTAGTGCCGGTTTGAATTTGAGCCGGCACTAATGTGACCATTAGTACCGGTTCCAACGGCTAGGCGGGCGGGCATCATTAGTACCGGTTCGTGGGTAACCTTTAGTACCGGTTCATGCCACGAACCGGTACTAATGAGGCTGTGTCAGGCTATGATAAGTCTGGGGCCCCCACGAAGACCTTTAGTACCGGTTCATGCCATGAACCGGTACTAGAGTTTCTTTGTAAGCTGATTTTTAGTCCCACCTCGCCAAGAGAGAGGCAGTATGAGCGGTTTATAAGCCGTGAGTGCACAGACAATGACGAAGAGTTGCAATGCTCACCTACATGTTGATTAGCTTCAAGCCTTGCGGAATAGCATAGATTGCACTGACCTATGTGCAGTGCAGTCTACACTATTCCGAATGGCTTGAAGCAAATTAACCAGCATTGCACCTCTTTTTTATTTTTAATAACTTATTTGAACTCCGGACTTCTTTTGTGTTCAGTATGCAGCATTCAAAGCGACGTCATCAATTTCCAACATGTTTTAACATCATTTGTTGTTTTTCGGTCATTTACCTAATTGTTTTAGAGAGCTAAACGACCGTGAAATTGAAAATCACTACAAAATGAATCCTGAAAATGTTGAAACTTGGCATGGTATCATCATATCACCCGCATAGCATGCGCGAAAGAGTACAGAGGGTCACGGGAAAAACTGGACGCACTTCGTGTACAAACTGGACAAACTCTTTCAGAGTATCAGGGTTTCGGACGAGAACTCATCTGTTACACGGCCACTTCAATGTTTTTAAACTTATTTGAACTCCGGACTTCGTTTGTGTTTAGTATGCAGCATTCAAAGCAACGTCATCAATCTCCAACATGTTCTGACATCATATGTTATTTTTCAGTCATTTACCTAATTGTTTAGAGAGCTAAATGACCGTGAAATTGAAAATCACTACAAAATGAATCCTGAAAATGTTGAAACTTGGCATGGTATCATCATATCACCCGCATAGCATGCGCGGAAGAGTAGAGAGGGTCACGGCAAAAACTGGACGCACTTCGTGTACAAACTGGACAAACTCTTTCAGAGTATCAGGGTTTCGGACGAGAACTCATCTGTTACATGGCCACTTCAATGTTTTTCAAACTTATTTGAACTCCGGACTTCTTTTGTGTTCAGTATGAAGCATTTAAAGCGACATCATCAATTTCCAACATGTTCTGACATCATTTGTTGTTTTTCGGTCATTTACCTAATTGTTTAGAGAGCTAAATGACCGTGAAATTGAAAATCACTACAAAATGAATCCTGAAAATGTTGAAACTTGGCATGGTATCATCATATCACCCGCATAGCATGCGCGAAAGAGTAGAGAGGGTCACGGCAAAAACTGGACACACTTTGTGTACAACTGGACAAACTCTTTCAGAGTATCAGGGTTTCGGACGAGAACTCATCTGTTACACGGCCACTTCAATGTTTTTAAACTTATTTGAACCCCGGACTTCTTTTGTGTTCAGTATGCAGCATTCAAAGCGCCGTCATCAATTTCCAACATGTTCTGACATCATGCGTTGTTTTTCGGTCATTCACTTAATTGTTTTAGAGAGCTAAATGACCGTGAAATTGAAAATCACTACAAAATGAATCATGAAAATGTTGAAACTTGGCATGGTATCATCATATCACCCGCCTAGCATGCGCGAAAGAGTAGAGAGGGTCACGGGAAAAACTGGACGCACTTCATGTACAAACTGGACAAACTCTTTCGGAGTATCAGGGTTTCAGACGAGAACTCATCTGTTACACGGGCACTTCAATGTTTTTTAAACTTATTTGAACTCCGGACTTCTTTTGTGTTCAGTATGCAGCATTTAAAGCAACGTCTTCAATCTCCAACATGTTCTGACATCATTTGTTATTTTTCAGTCATTTCCTAATTGTTTAGAGAGCTAAATGACCGTGAAATTGAAAATCACTACAAAATGAATCCTGAAAATGTTGAAACTTGGCATGGTATAATGATATCACCCGCATAGCATGCGCGAAAGAGTAGAGAGGGTCACGGGAAAAACTGGACGCACTTCGTGTACAAACTGGACAAACTCTTTCAGAGTATCAGGGTTTCGGACGAGAACTCATCTGTTACACGGCCACTTCAATGTTTTTAAACTTATTTGAACTCCGGACTTCGTTTGTGTTTAGTATGCAGCATTCAAAGCAACGTCATCAATCTCCAACATGTTCTGACATCATATGTTATTTTTCAGTCATTTACCTAATTGTTTAGAGAGCTAAATGACCGTGAAATTGAAAATCACTACAAAATGAATCCTGAAAATGTTGAAACTTGGCATGGTATCATCATATCACCCGCATAGCATGCGCGGAAGAGTAGAGAGGGTCACGGCAAAAACTGGACGCACTTCGTGTACAAACTGGACAAACTCTTTCAGAGTATCAGGGTTTCGGACGAGAACTCATCTGTTACATGGCCACTTCAATGTTTTTCAAACTTATTTGAACTCCGGACTTCTTTTGTGTTCAGTATGAAGCATTTAAAGCGACATCATCAATTTCCAACATGTTCTGACATCATTTGTTGTTTTTCGGTCATTTACCTAATTGTTTAGAGAGCTAAATGACCGTGAAATTGAAAATCACTACAAAATGAATCCTGAAAATGTTGAAACTTGGCATGGTATCATCATATCACCCGCATAGCATGCGCGAAAGAGTAGAGAGGGTCACGGCAAAAACTGGACACACTTTGTGTACAACTGGACAAACTCTTTCAGAGTATCAGGGTTTCGGACGAGAACTCATCTGTTACACGGCCACTTCAATGTTTTTAAACTTATTTGAACCCCGGACTTCTTTTGTGTTCAGTATGCAGCATTCAAAGCGCCGTCATCAATTTCCAACATGTTCTGACATCATGCGTTGTTTTTCGGTCATTCACTTAATTGTTTTAGAGAGCTAAATGACCGTGAAATTGAAAATCACTACAAAATGAATCATGAAAATGTTGAAACTTGGCATGGTATCATCATATCACCCGCCTAGCATGCGCGAAAGAGTAGAGAGGGTCACGGGAAAAACTGGACGCACTTCATGTACAAACTGGACAAACTCTTTCGGAGTATCAGGGTTTCAGACGAGAACTCATCTGTTACACGGGCACTTCAATGTTTTTTAAACTTATTTGAACTCCGGACTTCTTTTGTGTTCAGTATGCAGCATTTAAAGCAACGTCTTCAATCTCCAACATGTTCTGACATCATTTGTTATTTTTCAGTCATTTCCTAATTGTTTAGAGAGCTAAATGACCGTGAAATTGAAAATCACTACAAAATGAATCCTGAAAATGTTGAAACTTGGCATGGTATAATCATATCACCCGCATAGCATGCGCGAAAGAGTAGAGAGTGTCACGGCAAAAACTGGACGCACTTCGTGTACAAACTGGACAAACTCTTTCAGAGTATCAGGGTTTCAGACGAGAACTCATCTGTTACATGGCCACTTCAATGTTTTTTAAACTTATTTGAACTCCGGACTTCTTTTGTGTTCAGTATGCAGCATTTAAAGTGATGTCATCAATTTCCAATATGTTCTGACATCATTTGTTGTTTTTCGGTCATTTACCTAATTGTTTAGAGAGCTAAATGACCGTGAAATTGAAAATCACTAGAAAATGAATCCTGAAAATGTTGAAACTTGGCATGGTATCATCATATCACCCGCATAGCATGCGCGAAAGAGTAGAGAGGGTCACGGCAAAAACTGGATGCACTTCGTGTACAAACTGGACAAACTCTTTCAGAGTATCAGGGTTTCGGACGAGAACTCATCTGTTACACGGCCACTTCAATGTTTTTAAACTTATTTGAACTCCGGACTTCTTTTGTGTTCAGTATGCAGCATTCAAAGCACCGTCATCAATTTCCAACATGTTCTGCCATCATGCGTTGTTTTTCGGTCATTCACTTAATTGTTTTAGAGACCTAAATGACTGTGAAATTGAAAATCACTACAAAATGAATCCTGAAAATGTTGAAACTTGGCATGGTATCATCATATCACCCGCATAGCATGCACGAAAGAGTAGAGAGGGTCACGGGAAAACCTGGACGCACTTCGTGTACAAACTGGACAAACTCTTTCGGAGTATCAGGGTTTCAGACGAGAACTCATCTGTTACAAGCAACATCATCAATTTCCAACATGTTCTGACATCATTTGTTGTTTTTCAGCCATTTACCTAATTGTTTAGAGAGCTAAATGACCGTGAAATTGAAAATCACTACAAAATGAATCCTGAAAATGTTGAAACTTGGCATGGTATAATGATATCACCCGCATAGCATGCGCGAAAGAGTAGAGAGGGTCACGGCAAAAACTGGACGCACTTCGTGTACAAACTGGACAAACTCTTTCAGAGTATCAGGGTTTCGGACGAGAACTCATCTGTTACATGGCCACTTCAATGTTTTTTAAACTTATTTGAACTCCGGACTTCTTTTGTGTTCAGTATGCAGCATTTGAAGCGACGTCATCAATTTCCAACATGTTCTGACATCATTTGTTGTTTTTCAGTCATTTACCTAATTGTTTAGAGAGCTAAATGACCGTGAAATTGAAAATTACTACAAAATGAATCCTAAAAATGTTGAAACTTGGCATGGTATCATCATATCACCCGCATAGCATGCGCAAAAGAGTACAGAGGGTCACGGCAAAAACTGGACGCACTTCGTGTACAAATTGGACAAACTCTTTCAGAGTATCAGGGTTTCGGACGAGAACTCATCTGTTACATGGCCACTTCAATGTTTTTTAAACTTATTTGAACTTCAGACTTCTTTTGTGTTCAGTATGCAGCGTTCAAAGCGACGTCATCAATTTCCAACATGTTCTGACATCATTTGTTGTTTTTCGGTCATTTACCTAATTGTTTAGAGAGCTAAATGACCGTGAAATTGAAAATCACTACAATATGAATCCTGAAAATGTTGAAACTTGGCATGGTATAATCATATCACCCGCATAGCATGCGCGAAAGAGTAGAGAGGGTCACGGCAAAAACTGGACGCACTTCGTGTACAAACTGGACAAACTCTTTCAGAGTATCAGGGTTTCGGACGAGAACTCATCTGTTACATGGCCACTTCAATGTTTTTTAAACTTATTTGAACTCCGGACTTCTTTTGTGTTCAGTATGCAGCATTTAAAGCGACGTCATCAATTTCCAACATGTTCTGACATCATTTGTTGTTTTTCGGTCATTTACCTAATTGTTTAGAGAGCTAAATGACCGTGAAATTGAAAATTACTACAAAATGAATCCTGAAAATGTTGAAACTTGGCATGGTATCATCATATCACCCGCATAGCATGCGCAAAAGAGTAGAGAGGGTCACGGAAAAAACTGGACGCACTTCGTGTACAAACTGGACAAACTCTTTCAGAGTATCAGGGTTTCAGACGAGAACTCATCTGTTACATGGCCACTTCAATGTTTTTTAAACTTATTTGAACTCCGGACTTCTTTTGTGTTCAGTATGCAGCATTTAAAGTGATGTCATCAATTTCCAATATGTTCTGACATCATTTGTTGTTTTTCGGTCATTTACCTAATTGTTTAGAGAGCTAAATGACCGTGAAATTGAAAATCACTAGAAAATGAATCCTGAAAATGTTGAAACTTGGCATGGTATCATCATATCACCCGCATAGCATGCGCGAAAGAGTAGAGAGGGTCACGGCAAAAACTGGATGCACTTCGTGTACAAACTGGACAAACTCTTTCAGAGTATCAGGGTTTCGGACGAGAACTCATCTGTTACACGGCCACTTCAATGTTTTTAAACTTATTTGAACTCCGGACTTCTTTTGTGTTCAGTATGCAGCATTCAAAGCGCCGTCATCAATTTCCAACATGTTCTGCCATCATGCGTTGTTTTTCGGTCATTCACTTAATTGTTTTAGAGACCTAAATGACTGTGAAATTGAAAATCACTACAAAATGAATCCTGAAAATGTTGAAACTTGGCATGGTATCATCATATCACCCGCATAGCATGCACGAAAGAGTAGAGAGGGTCACGGGAAAACCTGGACGCACTTCGTGTACAAACTGGACAAACTCTTTCGGAGTATCAGGGTTTCAGACGAGAACTCATCTGTTACAAGCAACATCATCAATTTCCAACATGTTCTGACATCATTTGTTGTTTTTCAGCCATTTACCTAATTGTTTAGGGAGCTAAATGACCGTGAAATTGAAAATCACTACAAAATGAATCCTGAAAATGTTGAAACTTGGCATGGTATAATGATATCACCCGCATAGCATGCGCGAAAGAGTAGAGAGGGTCACGGCAAAAACTGGACGCACTTCGTGTACAAACTGGACAAACTCTTTCAGAGTATCAGGGTTTCGGACGAGAACTCATCTGTTACATGGCCACTTCAATGTTTTTTAAACTTATTTGAACTCCGGACTTCTTTTGTGTTCAGTATGCAGCATTTAAAGCGACGTCATCAATTTCCAACATGTTCTGACATCATTTGTTGTTTTTCAGTCATTTACCTAATTGTTTAGAGAGCTAAATGACCGTGAAATTGAAAATTACTACAAAATGAATCCTAAAAATGTTGAAACTTGGCATGGTATCATCATATCACCCGCATAGCATGCGCGAAAGAGTACAGAGGGTCACGGCAAAAACTGGACGCACTTCGTGTACAAACTGGACAAACTCTTTCAGAGTATCAGGGTTTCGGACGAGAACTCATCTGTTACATGGCCACTTCAATGTTTTTTAAACTTATTTGAACTTCAGACTTCTTTTGTTTTCAGTATGCAGCGTTCAAAGCGACGTCATCAATTTCCAACATGTTCTGACATCATTTGTTGTTTTTCGGTCATTTACCTAATTGTTTAGAGAGCTAAATGACCGT
This sequence comes from Triticum urartu, assembly GCF_056163025.1. Lineage (NCBI taxonomy): Eukaryota > Viridiplantae > Streptophyta > Magnoliopsida > Poales > Poaceae > Triticum > Triticum urartu. The sequence goes on from NC_141873.1 coordinate 13,531,488, forward strand.
GAAATTGAAAATCACTACAATATGAATCCTGAAAATGTTGAAACTTGGCATGGTATAATCATATCACCCGCATAGCATGCGCGAAAGAGTAGAGAGGGTCACGGCAAAAACTGGACGCACTTCGTGTACAAACTGGACAAACTCTTTCAGAGTATCAGGGTTTCGGACGAGAACTCATCTGTTACATGGCCACTTCAATGTTTTTTAAACTTATTTGAACTCCGGACTTCTTTTGTGTTCAGTATGCAGCATTTAAAGCGACGTCATCAATTTCCAACATGTTCTGACATCATTTGTTGTTTTTCGGTCATTTACCTAATTGTTTAGAGAGCTAAATGACCGTGAAATTGAAAATTACTACAAAATGAATCCTGAAAATGTTGAAACTTGGCATGGTATCATCATATCACCCGCATAGCATGCGCAAAAGAGTAGAGAGGGTCACGGAAAAAACTGGACGCACTTCGTGTACAAACTGGACAAACTCTTTCAGAGTATCAGGGTTTCAGACGAGAACTCATCTGTTACACGGCCACTTCAATGTTTTTAAACTTATTTGAACTCCGGACTTCATTTGTGTTCAGTATGCAGCATTCAAAGCGCCGTCATCAATTTCCAACATGTTCTGACATCATGCGTTGTTTTTCGGTCATTTACCTAATTGTTTAGAGAGCTAAATGACCGTGAAATTGAAAATCACTACAAAATGAATCCTGAAAATGTTGAAACTTGGCATGGTATCATCATATCACCCGCATAGCATGCGCGAAAGAGTAGAGAGGGTCACGGGAAAAACTGGACGCACTTCGTGTACAAACTGGACAAACCCTTTCGGAGTATCAGGGTTTCAGACGAGAACTCATCTGTTACACGGGCACTTCAATTTTTTTAAACTTATTTGAACTCTGGTCTTCTTTTGTGTTCAGTATGCAGCATTCAAAGCAACATCATCAATTTCCAACATGTTTTGACATCATTTGTTGTTTTTCAGCCATTTACCTAATTGTTTAGAGAGCTAAATGACCGTGAAATTGAAAATCACTAGAAAATGAATCCTGAAAATGTTGAAACTTGGCATGGTATAATCATATCACCCGCATAGCATGCGCGAAAGAGTAGAGAGGGTCACGGCAAAAACTGGACGCACTTCGTGTACAAACTGGACAAACTCTTTCAGAGTATCAGGGTTTCGGATGAGAACTCATCTGTTACACGGCCACTTCAATGTTTTTAAACTTATTTGAACTCCGGACTTCTTTTGTGTTCAGTATGCAGCATTCAAAGCGCCGTCATCAATTTCCAACATGTTCTGACATCATGCGTTGTTTTTCGGTCATTCACTTAATTGTTTTAGAGACCTAAATGACTATGAAATTGAAAATCACTACAAAATGAATCCTGAAAATGTTGAAACTTGGCATGGTATCATCATATCACCCGCATAGCATGCAGAAAGAGTAGAGAGGGTCACGGGAAAAACTGGATGCACTTCGTGTAGAAACTGGACAAACTCTTTTGGAGTATCAGGGTTTCAGACGAGAACTCATCTGTTACAAGCAACATCATCAATTTCCAACATGTTCTGACATCATTTGTTGTTTTTCAGCCATTTACCTAATTGTTTAGAGAGCTAAATGACCGTGAAATTGAAAATCACTACAATATGAATCCTGAAAATGTTGAAACTTGGCATGGTATAATCATATCACCCGCATAGCATGCGCGAAAGAGTAGAGAGGGTCACGGCAAAAACTGGACGCACTTCGTGTACAAACTGGACAAAGTCTTTCAGAGTATCAGGGTTTCGGACGAGAACTCATCTGTTACATGGCCACTTCAATGTTTTTTAAACTTATTTGAACTCCGGACTTCTTTTGTGTTCAGTATGCAGCATTTAAAGCGACGTCATCAATTTCCAACATGTTCTGACATCATTTGTTGTTTTTCGGTCATTTACCTAATTGTTTAGAGAGCTAAATGACCGTGAAATTGAAAATTACTACAAAATGAATCCTGAAAATGTTGAAACTTGGCATGGTATAATCATATCTCCCATATAGCATGCGCGAAAGAGTAGAGAGGGTCACGGCAAAAACTGGACGCACTTCGTGTACAAACTGGACAAACTCTTTCAGAGTATCAGGGTTTCGGACGAGAACTCATCTGTTACATGGCCACTTCAATGTTTTTTAAACTTATTTGAACTCCGGACATCTTTTGTGTTTAGTATGTAGCATTCAAAGCGACGTCATCAATTTCCAACATGTTCTGACATCATTTGTTGGTTTTCGGTCATTTACCTAATTGTTTTAGAGAGCTAAATGACCGTGAAATTGAAAATCACTACAAAATGAATCTTGAAAATGTTGAAACTTGGCATGGTATAATCATATCTCCCATATAGCATGCGCGAAAGAGTAGAGAGGGTCACGGCAAAAACTGGACGCACTTCGTGTACAAACTGGACAAACTCTTTCAGAGTATCAGGGTTCCGGACGAGAACTCATCTATTACATGGCCACTTCAATGTTTTTTAAACTTATTTGAACTTCGGACTTCTTTTGTGTTCAGTATGCAGCATTCAAAGCGACGTCATCAATTTCCAACATGTTCTGACATCATTTGTTGTTTTTCAGTCATTTACCTAATTGTTTAGAGAGCTCAATGACCGTGAAATTGAAAATCACTACAAAATGAATCCTGAAAATGTTGAAACTTGGCATGGTATAATCATATCACTCGCATAGCATGCGCGAAAGAGTAGAGAGGGTCACGGGAAAAACTGGACGCACTTCGTGTACAAACTGGACAAACTCTTTCAGAGTATCAGGGTTTCGGACGAGAACTCATCTGTTACACGGCCACTTCAATGTTTTTAAACTTATTTGAACTCCGGACTTCTTTTGTGTTCAGTATGCAGCATTCAAAGCGCCGTCATCAATTTCCAACATGTTCTGACATCATTTGTTGTTTTTCAGCCATTTACCTAATTGTTTAGAGAGCTAAATGACCGTGAAATTGAAAATCACTACAAAAATGAATCCTGAAAATGTTGAAACTTGGCATGGTATCATCATATCACCCGCATAGCATGCGCGAAAGAGTAGAGAGGGTCACGGCAAAAACTGGATGCACTTTGTGTACAAACTGGACAAACTCTTTCAGAGTATCAGGGTTTCCGACGAGAACTCATCTGTTACACGGCCACTTCAATGTTTTTTAAACTTATTTGAACTCCGGACATCTTTTGTGTTTAGTATGCAGCATTCAAAGCGACGTCATCAATTTCCAACATGTTCTGACATCATTTGTTGGTTTTCGGTCATTTACCTAATTGTTTTAGAGAGCTAAATGACCGTGAAATTGAAAATCACTACAAAATGAATCCTGAAAATGTTGAAACTTGGCATGGTATAATCATATCACCCATATAGCATGCGCGAAAGAGTAGAGAGGGTCACGGCAAAAACTGGACGCACTTCGTGTACAAACTGGACAAACTCTTTCAGAGTATCAGGGTTCCGGACGAGAACTCATCTGTTACATGGCCACTTCAATGTTTTTTAAACTTATTTGAACTTCGGACTTCTTTTGTGTTCAGTATGCAGCATTCAAAGCGACGTCATCAATTTCCAACATGTTCTGACATCATTTGTTGTTTTTCAGTCATTTACCTAATTGTTTAGAGAGCTAAATGACCGTGAAATTGAAAATCACTACAAAATGAATCCTGGAAATGTTGAAACTTGGCATGGTATAATCATATCACTCGCATAGCATGCGCGAAAGAGTAGAGAGGGTCACGGCAAAAACTGGACGCACTTCGTGTACAAACTGGACAAACTCTTTCAGAGTATCAGGGTTTCGGACGAGAACTCATCTGTTACACGGCCACTTCAATGTTTTTAAACTTATTTGAACTCCGGACTTCTTTTGTGTTCAGTATGCAGCATTCAAAGCGCCGTCATCAATTTCCAACATGTTCTGACATCATTTGTTGTTTTTCAGCCATTTACCTAATTGTTTAGAGAGCTAAATGACCGTGAAATTGAAAATCACTACAAAATGAATCCTGAAAATGTTGAAACTTGGCATGGTATAATGATATCACCCGCATAGCATGCGCGAAATAGTAGAGAGGGTCACGGCAAAAACTGGACGCACATCGTGTACAAACTGGACAAACTCTTTCAGAGTATCAGGGTTTCGGACGAGAACTCATCTGTTACACGGCCACTTCAATGTTTTTAAACTTATTTGAACTCCGGACATCTTTTGTGTTTAGTATGCAGCATTCAAAGCGATGTCATCAATTTCCAACATGTTCTGACATCATTTGTTGTTTTTCGGTCATTTACCTAATTGTTTTAGAGAGCTAAATGACCGTGAAATTGAAAATCACTACAAAATGAATCCTGAAAATGTTGAAACTTGGCATGGTATAATCATATCACCCATATAGCATGCGCGAAAGAGTAGAGAGGGTCACGGCAAAAACTGGACGCACTTCGTGTACAAACTGGACAAACTCTTTCAGAGTATCAGGGTTCCGGACGAGAACTCATCTGTTACATGGCCCCTTCAATGTTTTTTAAACTTATTTGAACTCCGGACATCTTTTGTGTTTAGTATGCAGCATTCAAAGCGACGTCATCAATTTCCAACATGTTCTAACATCATTTGTTGTTTTTCGGTCATTTACCTAATTGTTTTAGAGAGCTAAATGACCGTGAAATTGAAAATCACTACAAAATGAATCCTGAAAATGTTGAAACTTGGCATGGTATAATGATATCACCCGCATAGCATGCGCGAAAGAGTAGAGAGGGTCACGGCAAAAACTGGACGCACTTCGTGTACAAACTGGACAAACTCTTTCAGAGTATCAGGGTTTCGGACGAGAGCTCATCTGTTACACGGCCACTTCAATGTTTTTAAACTTATTTGAACTCCGGACTTCTTTTGTGTTCAGTATGCAGCATTCAAAGCGCCGTCATCAATTTCCAACATGTTCTGACATCATGCGTTGTTTTTCGGTCATTCACTTAATTGTTTTAGAGACCTAAATGACTGTGAAATTGAAAATCACTACAAAATGAATCCTGAAAATGTTGAAACTTGGCATGGTATCATCATATCACCCGCATAGCATGCACGAAAGAGTAGAGACGGTCACGGGAAAAACTGGACGCACTTCATGTACAAACTGGACAAACTCTTTCGGAGTATCAGGGTTTCAGACGAGAACTCATCTGTTACAAGCAACATCATCAATTTCCAACATGTTCTAACATCATTTGTTGTTTTTCAGCCATTTACCTAATTGTTTAGAGAGCTAAATGACCGTGAAATTGAAAATCACTACAAAATGAATCCTGAAAATGTTGAAACTTGGCATGGTATAATGATATCACCCGCATAGCATGCGCGAAAGAGTAGAGAGGGTCACGGCAAAAACTGGACGCACTTCGTGTACAAACTGGACAAACTCTTTCAGAGTATCAGGGTTTCGGACAAGAACTCATCTGTTACACGGCCACTTCAATGTTTTTAAACTTATTTGAACTCCGGACTTCTTTTGTGTTCAGTATGCAGCATTCAAAGCGCCGTCATCAATTTCCAACATGTTCTGACATCATGCATTGTTTTTCGGTCATTCACTTAATTGTTTTAGAGAGCTAAATGACCATGAAATTGAAAATCACTACAAAATGAATCCTGAAAATGTTGAAACTTGGCATGGTATGATCATATCACCCGCATAGCATGCGCGAAAGAGTAGAGAGGGTCACGGGAAAAACTGGACACACTTCGTGTACAAACTGGACAAACTCTTTCAGAGTATCAGGGTTTCGGACGAGAACTCATCTGTTACACGGCCACTTCAATGTTTTTTAAACTTATTTGAACTCCGGACATCTTTTGTGTTTAGTATGCAGCATTCAAAGCGACGTCATCAATTTCCAACATGTTCTGACATCATTTGTTGTTTTTCGGTCATTTACCTAATTGTTTAGAGAGCTAAATGACCATCAAATTGAAAATCACTACAAAATGAATCCTGAAAATGTTGAAACTTGGCATGGTATCATCATATCACCCGCATAGCATGCGCGGAAGAGTAGAGAGGGTCACGGCAAAAACTGGACGCACTTCGTGTACAAACTGGACAAACTCTTTCAGAGTATCAGGGTTTCGGACGAGAACTCATCTGTTACATGGCCACTTCAATGTTTTTAAACTTATTTGAACTCCGGACTTCTTTTGTGTTCAGTATGCAGCATTCAAAGCATCGTCATCAATTTCCAACATGTTTTGACATCATGCGTTGTTTTTCGGTCATTCACTTAATTGTTTTAGAGAGCTAAATGACCATGAAATTGAAAATCACTACAAAATGAATCCTGAAAATGTTGAAACTTGGCATGGTATGATCATATCACCCGCATAGCATGCGCGAAAGAGTAGAGAGGGTCACGGGAAAAACTGGATGTACTTCGTGTACAAACTGGACAAACTCTTTCGGAGTATCAGGGTTTCGGACAAGAACTCATCTGTTACACGGCCACTTCAATGTTTTTAAACTTATTTGAACTCCGGACTTCTTTTGTGTTCAGTATGCAGCATTCAAAGCGCCGTCATCAATTTCCAACATGTTCTGACATCATGCGTTGTTTTTCGGTCATTCACTTAATTGTTTTAGAGAGCTAAATGACCATGAAATTGAAAATCACTACAAAATGAATCCTGAAAATGTTGAAACTTGGCATGGTATGATCATATCACCCGCATAGCATGCGCGAAAGAGTAGAGAGGGTCACGGGAAAAACTGGACACACTTCGTGTACAAACTGGACAAACTCTTTCAGAGTATCAGGGTTTTGGACGAGAACTCATCTGTTACACGGCCACTTCAATGTTTTTTAAACTTATTTGAACTCCGGACATCTTTTGTGTTTAGTATGCAGCATTCAAAGCGACGTCATCAATTTCCAACATGTTCTGACATCATTTGTTGTTTTTCGGTCATTTACCTAATTGTTTAGAGAGCTAAATGACCGTCAAATTGAAAATCACTACAAAATGAATCCTGAAAATGTTGAAACTTGGCATGGTATCATCATATCACCCGCATAGCATGCGCGGAAGAGTAGAGAGGGTCACGGCAAAAACTGGACGCACTTCGTGTACAAACTGGACAAACTCTTTCAGAGTATCAGGGTTTCGGACGAGAACTCATCTGTTACATGGCCACTTCAATGTTTTTAAACTTATTTGAACTCCGGACTTCTTTTGTGTTCAGTATGCAGCATTCAAAGCATCGTCATCAATTTCCAACATGTTTTGACATCATGCGTTGTTTTTCGGTCATTCACTTAATTGTTTTAGAGAGCTAAATGACCATGAAATTGAAAATCACTACAAAATGAATCCTGAAAATGTTGAAACTTGGCATGGTATGATCATATCACCCGCATAGCATGCGCGAAAGAGTAGAGAGGGTCACGGGAAAAACTGGATGTACTTCGTGTACAAACTGGACAAACTCTTTCGGAGTATCACGGTTTCGGACGAGAACTCATCTGTTACACGGCCACTTCAATGTTTTTTAAACTTATTTGAACTTCGGACTTCTTTTGTGTTTAGTATGCAGCATTCAAAGCGACGTCATCAATTTCCAACATGTTCTGACATCATTTGTTGTTTTTCGGTCATTTACCTAATTGTTTAGAGAGCTAAATGACCGTGAAATTGAAAATCACTACAAAATGAATCCTGAAAATGTTGAAACTTGGCATGGTATAATCATATCACCCGCATAGCATGCGCGAAAGAGTAGAGAGGGTCACGGCAAAAACTGGACGCACTTCGTGTACAAACTGGACATACTCTTTCGGAGTATCAGGGTTTCGGACGAGAACTCATCTGTTACACGGCCACTTTAATGTTTTTTAAACTTATTTGAACTCCGGACATCTTTTGTGTTTAGTATGCAGCATTCAAAGCGACGTCATCAATTTCCAACATGTTCTGACATCATTTGTTGTTTTTCGGCCATTTACCTAATTGTTTAGAGAGCTAAATGACCGTGAAATTGAAAATCACTAGAAAATGAATCCTGAAAATGTTGAAACTTGGCATGGTATCATCATATCACCCGCATAGCATGCGCGAAAGAGTAGAGAGGGTCACGGCAAAAACTGGACGCACTTCGTGTACAAACTGGACATACTCTTTCAGAGTATCAGGGTTTCGGATGAGAACTCATCTGTTACACGGCCACTTCAATGTTTTTAAACTTATTTGAACTCCGGACTTCTTTTGTGTTCAGTATGCAGCATTCAAAGAGCCGTCATCAATTTCCAACATGTTCTGACATCATGCGTTGTTTTTCGGTCATTCACTTAATTGTTTTAGAGACCTAAATGACTGTGAAATTGAAAATCACTACAAAATGAATCCTGAAAATGTTGAAACTTGGCATGGTATCATCATATCACCCGCATAGCATGCAGAAAGAGTAGAGAGGGTCACGGGAAAAACTGGACGCACTTCGTGTACAAACTAGACAAACTCTTTCGGAGTATCAGGGTTTCAGACGAGAACTCATCTGTTACAAGCAACATCATCAATTTCCAACATGTTCTGACATCATTTGGTTTTTTTCAGCCATTTACCTAATTGTTTAGAGAGCTAAATGACCGTGAAATTGAAAATCACTACAAAATGAATCCTGAAAATGTTGAAACTTGGCATGGTATAATGATATCACCCACATAACATGCGCGAAAGAGTAGAGAGGGTCACGGCAAAAACTGGACGCACTTCGTGTACAAACTAGACAAACTCTTCCAGAGTATCAGGGTTTCGGACGAGAACTCATCTGTTACACGGCCACTTCAATGTTTTTTAAACTTATTTGAACTCCGGACATCTTTTGTGTTTAGTATGCAGCATTCAAAGCGACGTCATCAATTTCCAACATGTTCTAACATCATTTGTTGTTTTTCGGTCATTTACCTAATTGTTTTAGAGAGCTAAATGACCGTGAAATTGAAAATCACTACAAAATGAATCCTGAAAATGTTGAAACTTGGCATGGTATAATGATATCACCCGCATAGCATGCGCGAAAGAGTAGAGAGGGTCACGGCAAAAACTGGACGCACTTCGTGTACAAACTGGACAAACTCTTTCAGAGTATCAGGGTTTCGGACGAGAGCTCATCTGTTACACGGCCACTTCAATGTTTTTAAACTTATTTGAACTCCGGACTTCTTTTGTGTTCAGTATGCAGCATTCAAAGCGCCGTCATCAATTTCCAACATGTTCTGACATCATGCGTTGTTTTTCGGTCATTCACTTAATTGTTTTAGAGACCTAAATGACTGTGAAATTGAAAATCACTACAAAATGAATCCTGAAAATGTTGAAACTTGGCATGGTATCATCATATCACCCGCATAGCATGCACGAAAGAGTAGAGACGGTCACGGGAAAAACTGGACGCACTTCGTGTACAAACTGGACAAACTCTTTCGGAGTATCAGGGTTTCAGACGAGAACTCATCTGTTACAAGCAACATCATCAATTTCCAACATGTTCTAACATCATTTGTTGTTTTTCAGCCATTTACCTAATTGTTTAGAGAGCTAAATGACCGTGAAATTGAAAATCACTACAAAATGAATCCTGAAAATGTTGAAACTTGGCATGGTATAATGATATCACCCGCATAGCATGCGCGAAAGAGTAGAGAGGGTCACGGCAAAAACTGGACGCACTTCGTGTACAAACTGGACAAACTCTTTCAGAGTATCAGGGTTTCGGACGAGAACTCATCTGTTACACGGCCACTTCAATGTTTTTTAAACTTATTTGAACTCCGGACATCTTTTGTGTTTAGTATGCAGCATTCAAAGCGACGTCATCAATGTCCAACATGTTCTGACATAATTTGTTGTTTTTCGGTCATTTACCTAATTGTTTTAGAGAGCTAAATGACCGTGAAATTGAAAATCACTACAAAATGAATCCTGAAAATGTTGAAACTTAGCATGGTATAATGATATCACCCGCATAGCATGCGCGAAAGAGTAGAGAGGGTCACGGCAAAAACTGGACGCACTTCGTGTACAAACTGGACAAACTCTTTCAGAGTATCAGGGTTTCGGACGAGAACTCATCTGTTACACGGCCACTTCAATGTTTTTAAACTTATTTGAACTCCGGACTTCTTTTGTGTTCAGTATGCAGCATTCAAAGCGCCGTCATCAATTTCCAACATGTTCTGACATCATTTGTTGTTTTTCAGCCATTTACCTAATTGTTTAGAGAGCTAAATGACCGTGAAATTGAAAATCACTACAAAAATGAATCCTGAAAATGTTGAAACTTGGCATGGTATCATCATATCACCCGCATAGCATGCGCGAAAGAGTAGAGAGGGTCACGGCAAAAACTGGATGCACTTTGTGTACAAACTGGACAAACTCTTTCAGAGTATCAGGGTTTCCGACGAGAACTCATCTGTTACACGGCCACTTCAATGTTTTTTAAACTTATTTGAACTCCGGACATCTTTTGTGTTTAGTATGCAGCATTCAAAGCGACGTCATCAATTTCCAACATGTTCTGACATCATTTGTTGGTTTTCGGTCATTTACCTAATTGTTTTAGAGAGCTAAATGACCGTGAAATTGAAAATCACTACAAAATGAATCCTGAAAATGTTGAAACTTGGCATGGTATAATCATATCACCCATATAGCATGCGCGAAAGAGTAGAGAGGGTCACGGCAAAAACTGGACGCACTTCGTGTACAAACTGGACAAACTCTTTCAGAGTATCAGGGTTCCGGACGAGAACTCATCTGTTACATGGCCACTTCAATGTTTTTTAAACTTATTTGAACTTCGGACTTCTTTTGTGTTCAGTATGCAGCATTCAAAGCGACGTCATCAATTTCCAACATGTTCTGACATCATTTGTTGTTTTTCAGTCATTTACCTAATTGTTTAGAGAGCTAAATGACCGTGAAATTGAAAATCACTACAAAATGAATCCTGGAAATGTTGAAACTTGGCATGGTATAATCATATCACTCGCATAGCATGCGCGAAAGAGTAGAGAGGGTCACGGCAAAAACTGGACGCACTTCGTGTACAAACTGGACAAACTCTTTCAGAGTATCAGGGTTTCGGACGAGAACTCATCTGTTACACGGCCACTTCAATGTTTTTAAACTTATTTGAACTCCGGACTTCTTTTGTGTTCAGTATGCAGCATTCAAAGCGCCGTCATCAATTTCCAACATGTTCTGACATCATTTGTTGTTTTTCAGCCATTTACCTAATTGTTTAGAGAGCTAAATGACCGTGAAATTGAAAATCACTACAAAATGAATCCTGAAAATGTTGAAACTTGGCATGGTATAATGATATCACCCGCATAGCATGCGCGAAATAGTAGAGAGGGTCACGGCAAAAACTGGACGCACATCGTGTACAAACTGGACAAACTCTTTCAGAGTATCAGGGTTTCGGACGAGAACTCATCTGTTACACGGCCACTTCAATGTTTTTAAACTTATTTGAACTCCGGACATCTTTTGTGTTTAGTATGCAGCATTCAAAGCGATGTCATCAATTTCCAACATGTTCTGACATCATTTGTTGTTTTTCGGTCATTTACCTAATTGTTTTAGAGAGCTAAATGACCGTGAAATTGAAAATCACTACAAAATGAATCCTGAAAATGTTGAAACTTGGCATGGTATAATCATATCACCCATATAGCATGCGCGAAAGAGTAGAGAGGGTCACGGCAAAAACTGGACGCACTTCGTGTACAAACTGGACAAACTCTTTCAGAGTATCAGGGTTCCGGACGAGAACTCATCTGTTACATGGCCCCTTCAATGTTTTTTAAACTTATTTGAACTCCGGACATCTTTTGTGTTTAGTATGCAGCATTCAAAGCGACGTCATCAATTTCCAACATGTTCTAACATCATTTGTTGTTTTTCGGTCATTTACCTAATTGTTTTAGAGAGCTAAATGACCGTGAAATTGAAAATCACTACAAAATGAATCCTGAAAATGTTGAAACTTGGCATGGTATAATGATATCACCCGCATAGCATGCGCGAAAGAGTAGAGAGGGTCACGGCAAAAACTGGACGCACTTCGTGTACAAACTGGACAAACTCTTTCAGAGTATCAGGGTTTCGGACGAGAGCTCATCTGTTACACGGCCACTTCAATGTTTTTAAACTTATTTGAACTCCGGACTTCTTTTGTGTTCAGTATGCAGCATTCAAAGCGCCGTCATCAATTTCCAACATGTTCTGACATCATGCGTTGTTTTTCGGTCATTCACTTAATTGTTTTAGAGACCTAAATGACTGTGAAATTGAAAATCACTACAAAATGAATCCTGAAAATGTTGAAACTTGGCATGGTATCATCATATCACCCGCATAGCATGCACGAAAGAGTAGAGACGGTCACGGGAAAAACTGGACGCACTTCATGTACAAACTGGACAAACTCTTTCGGAGTATCAGGGTTTCAGACGAGAACTCATCTGTTACAAGCAACATCATCAATTTCCAACATGTTCTAACATCATTTGTTGTTTTTCAGCCATTTACCTAATTGTTTAGAGAGCTAAATGACCGTGAAATTGAAAATCACTACAAAATGAATCCTGAAAATGTTGAAACTTGGCATGGTATAATGATATCACCCGCATAGCATGCGCGAAAGAGTAGAGAGGGTCACGGCAAAAACTGGACGCACTTCGTGTACAAACTGGACAAACTCTTTCAGAGTATCAGGGTTTCGGACAAGAACTCATCTGTTACACGGCCACTTCAATGTTTTTAAACTTATTTGAACTCCGGACTTCTTTTGTGTTCAGTATGCAGCATTCAAAGCGCCGTCATCAATTTCCAACATGTTCTGACATCATGCATTGTTTTTCGGTCATTCACTTAATTGTTTTAGAGAGCTAAATGACCATGAAATTGAAAATCACTACAAAATGAATCCTGAAAATGTTGAAACTTGGCATGGTATGATCATATCACCCGCATAGCATGCGCGAAAGAGTAGAGAGGGTCACGGGAAAAACTGGACACACTTCGTGTACAAACTGGACAAACTCTTTCAGAGTATCAGGGTTTCGGACGAGAACTCATCTGTTACACGGCCACTTCAATGTTTTTTAAACTTATTTGAACTCCGGACATCTTTTGTGTTTAGTATGCAGCATTCAAAGCGACGTCATCAATTTCCAACATGTTCTGACATCATTTGTTGTTTTTCGGTCATTTACCTAATTGTTTAGAGAGCTAAATGACCGTCAAATTGAAAATCACTACAAAATGAATCCTGAAAATGTTGAAACTTGGCATGGTATCATCATATCACCCGCATAGCATGCGCGGAAGAGTAGAGAGGGTCACGGCAAAAACTGGACGCACTTCGTGTACAAACTGGACAAACTCTTTCAGAGTATCAGGGTTTCGGACGAGAACTCATCTGTTACATGGCCACTTCAATGTTTTTAAACTTATTTGAACTCCGGACTTCTTTTGTGTTCAGTATGCAGCATTCAAAGCATCGTCATCAATTTCCAACATGTTTTGACATCATGCGTTGTTTTTCGGTCATTCACTTAATTGTTTTAGAGAGCTAAATGACCATGAAATTGAAAATCACTACAAAATGAATCCTGAAAATGTTGAAACTTGGCATGGTATGATCATATCACCCGCATAGCATGCGCGAAAGAGTAGAGAGGGTCACGGGAAAAACTGGATGTACTTCGTGTACAAACTGGACAAACTCTTTCGGAGTATCAGGGTTTCGGACAAGAACTCATCTGTTACACGGCCACTTCAATGTTTTTAAACTTATTTGAACTCCGGACTTCTTTTGTGTTCAGTATGCAGCATTCAAAGCGCCGTCATCAATTTCCAACATGTTCTGACATCATGCGTTGTTTTTCGGTCATTCACTTAATTGTTTTAGAGAGCTAAATGACCATGAAATTGAAAATCACTACAAAATGAATCCTGAAAATGTTGAAACTTGGCATGGTATGATCATATCACCCGCATAGCATGCGCGAAAGAGTAGAGAGGGTCACGGGAAAAACTGGACACACTTCGTGTACAAACTGGACAAACTCTTTCAGAGTATCAGGGTTTTGGACGAGAACTCATCTGTTACACGGCCACTTCAATGTTTTTTAAACTTATTTGAACTCCGGACATCTTTTGTGTTTAGTATGCAGCATTCAAAGCGACGTCATCAATTTCCAACATGTTCTGACATCATTTGTTGTTTTTCGGTCATTTACCTAATTGTTTAGAGAGCTAAATGACCGTCAAATTGAAAATCACTACAAAATGAATCCTGAAAATGTTGAAACTTGGCATGGTATCATCATATCACCCGCATAGCATGCGCGGAAGAGTAGAGAGGGTCACGGCAAAAACTGGACGCACTTCGTGTACAAACTGGACAAACTCTTTCAGAGTATCAGGGTTTCGGACGAGAACTCATCTGTTACATGGCCACTTCAATGTTTTTAAACTTATTTGAACTCCGGACTTCTTTTGTGTTCAGTATGCAGCATTCAAAGCATCGTCATCAATTTCCAACATGTTTTGACATCATGCGTTGTTTTTCGGTCATTCACTTAATTGTTTTAGAGAGCTAAATGACCATGAAATTGAAAATCACTACAAAATGAATCCTGAAAATGTTGAAACTTGGCATGGTATGATCATATCACCCGCATAGCATGCGCGAAAGAGTAGAGAGGGTCACGGGAAAAACTGGATGTACTTCGTGTACAAACTGGACAAACTCTTTCGGAGTATCAGGGTTTCGGACGAGAACTCATCTGTTACACGGCCACTTCAATGTTTTTTAAACTTATTTGAACTTCGGACTTCTTTTGTGTTTAGTATGCAGCATTCAAAGCGACGTCATCAATTTCCAACATGTTCTGACATCATTTGTTGTTTTTCGGTCATTTACCTAATTGTTTAGAGAGCTAAATGACCGTGAAATTGAAAATCACTACAAAATGAATCCTGAAAATGTTGAAACTTGGCATGGTATAATCATATCACCCGCATAGCATGCGCGAAAGAGTAGAGAGGGTCACGGCAAAAACTGGACGCACTTCGTGTACAAACTGGACATACTCTTTCGGAGTATCAGGGTTTCGGACGAGAACTCATCTGTTACACGGCCACTTCAATGTTTTTTAAACTTATTTGAACTCCGGACATCTTTTGTGTTTAGTATGCAGCATTCAAAGCGACGTCATCAATTTCCAACATGTTCTGACATCATTTGTTGTTTTTCGGCCATTTACCTAATTGTTTAGAGAGCTAAATGACCGTGAAATTGAAAATCACTAGAAAATGAATCCTGAAAATGTTGAAACTTGGCATGGTATCATCATATCACCCGCATAGCATGCGCGAAAGAGTAGAGAGGGTCACGGCAAAAACTGGACGCACTTCGTGTACAAACTGGACATACTCTTTCAGAGTATCAGGGTTTCGGATGAGAACTCATCTGTTACACGGCCACTTCAATGTTTTTAAACTTATTTGAACTCCGGACTTCTTTTGTGTTCAGTATGCAGCATTCAAAGAGCCGTCATCAATTTCCAACATGTTCTGACATCATGCGTTGTTTTTCGGTCATTCACTTAATTGTTTTAGAGACCTAAATGACTGTGAAATTGAAAATCACTACAAAATGAATCCTGAAAATGTTGAAACTTGGCATGGTATCATCATATCACCCGCATAGCATGCAGAAAGAGTAGAGAGGGTCACGGGAAAAACTGGACGCACTTCGTGTACAAACTAGACAAACTCTTTCGGAGTATCAGGGTTTCAGACGAGAACTCATCTGTTACAAGCAACATCATCAATTTCCAACATGTTCTGACATCATTTGGTTTTTTTCAGCCATTTACCTAATTGTTTAGAGAGCTAAATGACCGTGAAATTGAAAATCACTACAAAATGAATCCTGAAAATGTTGAAACTTGGCATGGTATAATGATATCACCCACATAACATGCGCGAAAGAGTAGAGAGGGTCACGGCAAAAACTGGACGCACTTCGTGTACAAACTAGACAAACTCTTCCAGAGTATCAGGGTTTCGGACGAGAACTCATCTGTTACACGGCCACTTCAATGTTTTTTAAACTTATTTGACCTCCGGACATCTTTTGTGTTTAGTATGCAGCATTCAAAGCGACGTCATCAATTTCCAACATGTTCTAACATCATTTGTTGTTTTTCGGTCATTTACCTAATTGTTTTAGAGAGCTAAATGACCGTGAAATTGAAAATCACTACAAAATGAATCCTGAAAATGTTGAAACTTGGCATGGTATAATGATATCACCCGCATAGCATGCGCGAAAGAGTAGAGAGGGTCACGGCAAAAACTGGACGCACTTCGTGTACAAACTGGACAAACTCTTTCAGAGTATCAGGGTTTCGGACGAGAGCTCATCTGTTACACGGCCACTTCAATGTTTTTAAACTTATTTGAACTCCGGACTTCTTTTGTGTTCAGTATGCAGCATTCAAAGCGCCGTCATCAATTTCCAACATGTTCTGACATCATGCGTTGTTTTTCGGTCATTCACTTAATTGTTTTAGAGACCTAAATGACTGTGAAATTGAAAATCACTACAAAATGAATCCTGAAAATGTTGAAACTTGGCATGGTATCATCATATCACCCGCATAGCATGCACGAAAGAGTAGAGACGGTCACGGGAAAAACTGGACGCACTTCGTGTACAAACTGGACAAACTCTTTCGGAGTATCAGGGTTTCAGACGAGAACTCATCTGTTACAAGCAACATCATCAATTTCCAACATGTTCTAACATCATTTGTTGTTTTTCAGCCATTTACCTAATTGTTTAGAGAGCTAAATGACCGTGAAATTGAAAATCACTACAAAATGAATCCTGAAAATGTTGAAACTTGGCATGGTATAATGATATCACCCGCATAGCATGCGCGAAAGAGTAGAGAGGGTCACGGCAAAAACTGGACGCACTTCGTGTACAAACTGGACAAACTCTTTCAGAGTATCAGGGTTTCGGACGAGAACTCATCTGTTACACGGCCACTTCAATGTTTTTTAAACTTATTTGAACTCCGGACATCTTTTGTGTTTAGTATGCAGCATTCAAAGCGACGTCATCAATGTCCAACATGTTCTGACATAATTTGTTGTTTTTCGGTCATTTACCTAATTGTTTTAGAGAGCTAAATGACCGTGAAATTGAAAATCACTACAAAATGAATCCTGAAAATGTTGAAACTTAGCATGGTATAATGATATCACCCGCATAGCATGCGCGAAAGAGTAGAGAGGGTCACGGCAAAAACTGGACGCACATCGTGTACAAACTGGACAAACTCTTTCAGAGTATCAGGGTTTCGGACGAGAACTCATCTGTTACACGGCCACTTCAATGTTTTTTAAACTTATTTGAACTCCGGACATCTTTTGTGTTTAGTATGCAGCATTCAAAGCGACGTCATCAATTTCCAACATGTTCTGACATCATTTGTTGTTTTTCGGTCATTTACCTAATTGTTTAGAGAGCTAAATGACCGTGAAATTGAAAATCACTACAAAATGAATCCTGAAAATGTTGAAACTTGGCATGGTATCATCATATCACCCGCATAGCATGCGCGGAAGAGTAGAGAGGGTCACGGCAAAAACTGGACGCACTTCGTGTACAAACTGGACAAACTCTTTCAGAGTATCAGGGTTTCGGACGAGAACTCATCTGTTACATGGCCACTTCAATGTTTTTAAACTTATTTGAACTCCGGACTTCTTTTGTGTTCAGTATGCAGCATTCAAAGCATCGTCATCAATTTCCAACATGTTTTGACATCATGCGTTGTTTTTCGGTCATTCACTTAATTGTTTTAGAGAGCTAAATGACCATGAAATTGAAAATCACTACAAAATGAATCCTGAAAATGTTGAAACTTGGCATGGTATGATCATATCACCCGCATAGCATGCGCGAAAGAGTAGAGAGGGTCACGGGAAAAACTGGATGCACTTCGTGTACAAACTGGACAAACTCTTTCGGAGTATCAGGGTTTCGGACGAGAACTCATCTGTTACACGGCCACTTCAATGTTTTTTAAACTTATTTGAACTTCGGACTTCTTTTGTGTTTAGTATGCAGCATTCAAAGCGACGTCATCAATTTCCAACATGTTCTGACATCATTTGTTGTTTTTCGGTCATTTACCTAATTGTTTAGAGAGCTAAATGACCGTGAAATTGAAAATCACTACAAAATGAATCCTGAAAATGTTGAAACTTGGCATGGTATAATCATATCACCCGCATAGCATGCGCGAAAGAGTAGAGAGGGTCACGGCAAAAACTGGACGCACTTCGTGTACAAACTGGACATACTCTTTCGGAGTATCAGGGTTTCGGACGAGAACTCATCTGTTACACGGCCACTTTAATGTTTTTTAAACTTATTTGAACTCCGGACATCTTTTGTGTTTAGTATGCAGCATTCAAAGCGACGTCATCAATTTGCAACATGTTCTGACATCATTTGTTGTTTTTCGGCCATTTACCTAATTGTTTAGAGAGCTAAATGACCGTGAAATTGAAAATCACTACAAAATGAATCCTGAAAATGTTGAAACTTGGCATGGTATAATCATATCACCCGTATAGCATGCGCGAAAGAGTAGAGAGGGTCACGGCAAAAACTGGACGCACTTCGTGTACAAACTGGACAAACTCTTTCAGAGTATCAGGGTTTCGGACGAGAACTCATCTGTTACATGGCCACTTCAATGTTTTTTAAGCTTATTTGAACTTCGGACTTCTTTTGTGTTCAGTATGCAGCATTCAAAGCGACGTCATCAATTTCCAACATGTTCTGACATCATTTGTTGTTTTTCAGTCATTTACCAAATTGTTTAGAGAGCTAAATGACCGTGAAATTGAAAATCACTACAAAATGAATCCTGAAAATGTTGAAACTTGGCATGCGCGAAAGAGTAGAGAGGGTCACGGCAAAAATTGGACGCACTTCGTGTACAAACTGGTCAAACTCTTTCAGAGTATCAGGGTTTCGGACGAGAACTCATCTGTTACATGGCCACTTCAATGTTTTTTAAACTTATTTGAACTTCAGACTTCTTTTGTGTTCAGTATGCAGCATTCAAAGCGACGTCATCAATTTCCAACATGTTCTGACATCATTTGTTGTTTTCGGTCATTTACCTAATTGTTTAGAGAGCTAAATGACCGTGAAATTGAAAATCACTACAAAATGAATCCTGAAAATGTTGAAACTTGGCATGGTATAATCATATCACCCGCATAGCATGCGCGAAAGAGTAGAGAGGGTCACGGCAAAAACTGGACGCACTTCGTGTACAAACTGGACAAACTCTTTCAGAGTATCTGGGTTTCGGACGAGAACTCATCTGTTACATGGCCACTTCAATGTTTTTTAAACTTATTTGAACTTCGGACTTCTTTTGTGTTCAGTGTGCAGCATTCAAAGCGACGTCATCAATTTCCAACATGTTCTGACATCATTTGTTGTTTTTCGGTCATTTACCTAATTGTTTAGAGAGCTAAATGACCGTGAAATTGAAAATCACTACAAAATGAATCCTGAAAATGTTGAAACCTGGCATGGTATCATCATATCACCCGCATAGCTTGCGCGAAAGAGTAGAGAGGGTCACGGGAAAAACTGGACGCACTTCGTGTACAAACTGGACAAAACTCTTTCGGAGTATCAGGGTTTCAGACGAGAACTCATCTGTTACGCGGGCACTTCAATTTTTTTAAACTTATTTGAACTCCGGTCTTCTTTTGTGTTCAGTATGCAGCATTCAACGCAACGTCATCAATTTCCAACATGTTCTGACATCATTTGTTGTTTTCGGTCATTTACCTAATTGTTTAGAGAGCTAAATGACCGTGAAATTGAAAATCACTACAAAATGAATCCTGAAAATGTTGAAACTTGGCATGGTATAATCATATCACCCGCATAGCATGCGCGAAAGAGTAGAGAGGGTCACGGCAAAAACTGGACGCACTTCGTGTACAAACTGGACAAACTCTTTCAGAGTATCTGGGTTTCGGACGAGAACTCATCTGTTACATGGCCACTTCAATGTTTTTTAAACTTATTTGAACTTCGGACTTCTTTTGTGTTCAGTGTGCAGCATTCAAAGCGACGTCATCAATTTCCAACATGTTCTGACATCATTTGTTGTTTTTCGGTCATTTACCTAATTGTTTAGAGAGCTAAATGACCGTGAAATTGAAAATCACTACAAAATGAATCCTGAAAATGTTGAAACTT
Source organism: Triticum urartu (assembly GCF_056163025.1). NCBI lineage: Eukaryota > Viridiplantae > Streptophyta > Magnoliopsida > Poales > Poaceae > Triticum > Triticum urartu. The sequence continues at coordinate 13,551,940 of NC_141873.1, forward strand.
GGCATGGTATCATCATATCACCCGCATAGCATGCGCGAAAGAGTAGAGAGGGTCACGGCAAAAACTGGACGCACTTCGTGTACAAACTGGACAAACTCTTTCAGAGTATCAGGGTTTCGGACGAGAACTCATCTGTTACATGGCCACTTCAATGTTTTTTAAACTTATTTGAACTTCAGACTTCTTTTGTGTTCAATATGCAGCGTTCAAAGCGACGTCATCAATTTCCAACATGTTCTGACATCATTTGTTGTTTTTCGGTCATTTACCTAATTGTTTAGAGAGCTAAATGACTGTGAAATTGAAAATCACTACAATATGAATCCTGAAAATGTTGAAACTTGGCATGGTATAATCATATCACCCGCATAGCATGCGCGAAAGAGTAGAGAGGGTCATGGCAAAAACTGGACGCACTTCGTGTACAAACTGGACAAACTCTTTCGGAGTATCTGGGTTTCGGACGAGAACTCATCTGTTACACGGCCACTTCAATGTTTTTTAAACTTATTTGAACTTCGGACTTCTTTTGTGTTTAGTATGCAGCATTCAAAGCGACGTCATCTATTTCCAACATGTTCTGACATCATTTGTTGTTTTTCGGTCATTTACCTAATTGTTTAGAGAGCTAAATGACCGTGAAATTGAAAATCACTACAAAATGAATCCTGAAAATGTTGAAACTTGGCATGGTATAATCATATCACCCGCATAGCATGCGCGAAAGAGTAGAGAGGGTCACGGCAAAGACTGGACGCACTTCGTGTACAAACTGGACATACTCTTTCGGAGTATCAGGGTTTCGGACGAGAACTCATCTGTTACACGGCCACTTTAATGTTTTTTAAACTTATTTGAACTCCGGACATCTTTTGTGTTTAGTATGCAGCATTCAAAGCGACGTCATCAATTTCCAACATGTTCTGACATCATTTGTTGTTTTTCGGCCATTTACCTAATTGTTTAGAGAGCTAAATGACCGTGAAATTGAAAATCACTACAAAATGAATCCTGAAAATGTTGAAACTTGGCATGGTATAATCATATCACCCGTATAGCATGCGCGAAAGAGTAGAGAGGGTCACGGCAAAAACTGGACGCACTTCGTGTACAAACTGGACAAACTCTTTCAGAGTATCAGGGTTTCGGACGAGAACTCATCTGTTACATGGCCACTTCAATGTTTTTTAAGCTTATTTGAACTTCGGACTTCTTTTGTGTTCAGTATGCAGCATTCAAAGCGACGTCATCAATTTCCAGCATGTTCTGACATCATTTGTTGTTTTTCAGTCATTTACCTAATTGTTTAGAGAGCTAAATGACCGTGAAATTGAAAATCACTACAAAATGAATCCTGAAAATGTTGAAACTTGGCATGCGCGAAAGAGTAGAGAGGGTCACGGCAAAAATTGGACGCACTTCGTGTACAAACTGGTCAAACTCTTTCAGAGTATCAGGGTTTCGGACGAGAACTCATCTGTTACATGGCCACTTCAATGTTTTTTAAACTTATTTGAACTTCAGACTTCTTTTGTGTTCAGTATGCAGCATTCAAAGCGACGTCATCAATTTCCAACATGTTCTGACATCATTTGTTGTTTTCGGTCATTTACCTAATTGTTTAGAGAGCTAAATGACCGTGAAATTGAAAATCACTACAAAATGAATCCTGAAAATGTTGAAACTTGGCATGGTATAATCATATCACCCGCATAGCATGCGCGAAAGAGTAGAGAGGGTCACGGCAAAAACTGGACGCACTTCGTGTACAAACTGGACAAACTCTTTCAGAGTATCAGGGTTTCGGACGAGAACTCATCTGTTACATGGCCACTTCAATGTTTTTTAAACTTATTTGAACTTCGGACTTCTTTTGTGTTCAGTATGCAGCATTCAAAGCGACGTCATCAATTTCCAACATGTTCTGACATCATTTGTTGTTTTTCGGTCATTTACCTAATTGTTTAGAGAGCTAAATGACCGTGAAATTGAAAATCACTACAAAATGAATCCTGAAAATGTTGAAACTTGGCATGGTATCATCATATCACCCGCATAGCATGCGCGAAAGAGTAGAGAGGGTCACGGCAAAAATTGGACGCAAAAACTGGACGCACTTCGTGTACAAACTGGACAAACTCTTTCAGAGTATCAGGGTTTCGGACGAGAACTCATCTGTTACATGGCCACTTCAATGTTTTTTAAACTTATTTGAACTTCAGACTTCTTTTGTGTTGAGTATGCAGCGTTCAAAGCGACGTCATCAATTTCCAACATGTTCTGACATCATTTGTTGTTTTTCGGTCATTTACCTAATTGTTTAGAGAGCTAAATGACCGTGAAATTGAAAATCACTACAATATGAATCCTGAAAATGTTGAAACTTGGCATGGTATAATGATATCACCCGCATAGCATGCGCGAAAGAGTAGAGAGGGTCACGGCAAAAACTGGACGCACTTCGTGTACAAACTGGACAAACTCTTTCAGAGTATCAGGGTTTCGGACGAGAACTCATCTGTTACATGGCCACTTCAATGTTTTTTAAACTTATTTGAACTCCGGACTTCTTTTGTGTTCAGTATGCAGCTTTTAAAGCGACGTCATCAATTTCCAACATGTTCTGACATCATTTGTTGTTTTTCGGTCATTTACCTAATTGTTTAGAGAGCTAAATGACCGTCAAATTGAAAATCACTACAAAATGAATCCTGAAAATGTTGAAACTTGGCATCGTATCATCATATCATGCGCATAGCATGCGCGGAAGAGTAGAGAGGGTCACGGCAAAAACTGGACGCACTTCGTGTACAAACTGGAAAAACTCTTTCAGAGTATCAGGGTTTCGGACGAGAACTCATCTGTTACATGGCCACTTCAATGCTTTTAAACTTATTTGAACTCCGGACTTCTTTTGTGTTCAGTATGCAGCATTCAAAGCATCGTCATCAATTTCCAACATGTTTTGACATCATGCGTTGTTTTTCGGTCATTCACTTAATTGTTTTAGAGAGCTAAATGACCATGAAATTGAAAATCACTACAAAATGAATCCTGAAAATGTTGAAACTTGGCATGGTATGATCATATCACCCGCATAGCATGCGCGAAAGAGTAGAGAGGGTCACGGGAAAAACTGGATGCACTTCGTGTACAAACTGGACAAACTCTTTCGGAGTATCAGGGTTTCGGACGAGAACTCATCTGTTACACGGCCACTTCAATGTTTTTTAAACTTATTTGAACTTCGGACTTCTTTTGTGTTTAGTATGCAGCATTCAAAGCGACGTCATCAATTTCCAACATGTTCTGACATCATTTGTTGTTTTTGGTCATTTACCTAATTGTTTAGAGAGCTAAATGACCGTGAAATTGAAAATCACTACAAAATGAATCCTGAAAATGTTGAAACTTGGCATGGTATAATCATATCACCCGCATAGCATGCGCAAAAGAGTAGAGAGGGTCACGGCAAAAACTGGACGCACTTCGTGTACAAACTGGACATACTCTTTCGGAGTATCAGGGTTTCGGACGAGAACTCATCTGTTACACGGCCACTTTAATGTTTTTTAAACTTATTTGAACTCCGGACATCTTTTGTGTTTAGTATGCGGCATTCAAAGCGACGTCATCAATTTCCAACATGTTCTGACATCATTTGTTGTTTTTCGGCCATTTACCTAATTGTTTAGAGAGCTAAATGACCGTGAAATTGAAAATCACTACAAAATGAATCCTGAAAATGTTGAAACTTGGCATGGTATAATCATATCACCCGTATAGCATGCGCGAAAGAGTAGAGAGGGTCACGGCAAAAACTGGACGCACTTCGTGTACAAACTGGACAAACTCTTTCAGAGTATCAGGGTTTCGGACGAGAACTCATCTGTTACATGGCCACTTCAATGTTTTTTAAGCTTATTTGAACTTCGAACTTCTTTTGTGTTCAGTATGCAGCATTCAAAGCGACGTCATCAATTTCCAACATGTTCTGACATCATTTGTTGTTTTTCAGTCATTTACCTAATTGTTTAGAGAGCTAAATGACCGTGAAATTGAAAATCACTACAAAATGAATCCTGAAAATGTTGAAACTTGGCATGCGCGAAAGAGTAGAGAGGGTCACGGCAAAAATTGGACGCACTTCGTGTACAATCTGGTCAAACTCTTTCAGAGTATCAGGGTTTCGGACGAGAACTCATCTGTTACATGGCCACTTCAATGTTTTTTAAACTTATTTGAACTTCAGACTTCTTTTGTGTTCAGTATGCAGCATTCAAAGCGACGTCATCAATTTCCAACATGTTCTCACATCATTTGTTGTTTTCGGTCATTTACCTAATTGTTTAGAGAGCTAAATGACCGTGAAATTGAAAATCACTACAAAATGAATCCTGAAAATGTTGAAACTTGGCATGGTATAATCATATCACCCGCATAGCATGCGCGAAAGAGTAGAGAGGGTCACGGCAAAAACTGGACGCACTTCGTGTACAAACTGGACAAACTCTTTCAGAGTATCAGGGTTTCGGACGAGAACTCATCTGTTACATGGCCACTTCAATGTTTTTTAAACTTAATTGAACTCCGGACTTCTTTTGTGTTCAGTATGCAGCATTTAAAGCGACGTCATCAATTTCCAACATGTTCTGACATCATTTGTTGTTTTTCGGTCATTTACCTAATTGTTTAGAGAGCTAAATGACCGTCAAATTGAAAATCACTACAAAATGAATCCTGAAAATGTTGAAACTTGGCATCGTATCATCATATCATGCGCATAGCATGCGCGGAAGAGTAGAGAGGGTCACGGCAAAAACTGGACGCACTTCGTGTACAAACTGGAAAAACTCTTTCAGAGTATCAGGGTTTCGGACGAGAACTCATCTGTTACATGGCCACTTCAATGCTTTTAAACTTATTTGAACTCCGGACTTCTTTTGTGTTCAGTATGCAGCATTCAAAGCATCGTCATCAATTTCCAACATGTTTTGACATCATGCGTTGTTTTTCGGTCATTCACTTAATTGTTTTAGAGAGCTAAATGACCATGAAATTGAAAATCACTACAAAATGAATCCTGAAAATGTTGAAACTTGGCATGGTATGATCATATCACCCGCATAGCATGCGCGAAAGTGTAGAGAGGGTCACGGGAAAAACTGGATGCACTCCGTGTACAAACTGGACAAACTCTTTCGGAGTATCAGGGTTTCGGACGAGAACTCATCTGTTACACGGCCACTTCAATGTTTTTTAAACTTATTTGAACTTCGGACTTCTTTTGTGTTTAGTATGCAGCATTCAAAGCGACGTCATCAATTTCCAACATGTTCTGACATCATTTGTTGTTTTTCGGTCATTTACCTAATTGTTTAGAGAGCTAAATGACCGTGAAATTGAAAATCACTACAAAATGAATCCTGAAAATGTTGAAACTTGGCATGGTATAATCATATCACCCGCATAGCATGCGCGAAAGAGTAGAGAGGGTCACGGCAAAAACTGGACGCACTTCGTGTACAAACTGGACATACTCTTTCGGAGTATCAGGGTTTCGGACGAGAACTCATCTGTTACACGGCCACTTTAATGTTTTTTAAACTTATTTGAACTCCGGACATCTTTTGTGTTTAGTATGCAGCATTCAAAGCGACGTCATCAATTTCCAACATGTTCTGACATCATTTGTTGTTTTTCGGCCATTTACCTAATTGTTTAGAGAGCTAAATGACCGTGAAATTGAAAATCACTACAAAATGAATCCTGAAAATGTTGAAACTTGGCATGGTATAATCATATCACCCGTATAGCATGCGCGAAAGAGTAGAGAGGGTCACGGCAAAAACTGGACGCACTTCGTGTACAAACTGGACAAACTCTTTCAGAGTATCAGGGTTTCGGACGAGAACTCATCTGTTACATGGCCACTTCAATGTTTTTTAAGCTTATTTGAACTTCGGACTTCTTTTGTGTTCAGTATGCAGCATTCAAAGCGACGTCATCAATTTCCAACATGTTCTGACATCATTTGTTGTTTTTCAGTCATTTACCAAATTGTTTAGAGAGCTAAATGACCGTGAAATTGAAAATCACTACAAAATGAATCCTGAAAATGTTGAAACTTGGCATGCGCGAAAGAGTAGAGAGGGTCACGGCAAAAATTGGACGCACTTCGTGTACAAACTGGTCAAACTCTTTCAGAGTATCAGGGTTTCGGACGAGAACTCATCTGTTACATGGCCACTTTAATGTTTTTTAAACTTATTTGAACTTCAGACTTCTTTTGTGTTCAGTATGCAGCATTCAAAGCGACGTCATCAATTTCCAACATGTTCTGACATCATTTGTTGTTTTCGGTCATTTACCTAATTGTTTAGAGAGCTAAATGACCGTGAAATTGAAAATCACTACAAAATGAATCCTGAAAATGTTGAAACTTGGCATGGTATAATCATATCACCCGCATAGCATGCGCGAAAGAGTAGAGAGGGTCACGGCAAAAACTGGAGGCACTTCGTGTACAAACTGGACAAACTCTTTCAGAGTATCTGGGTTTCGGACGAGAACTCATCTGTTACATGGCCACTTCAATGTTTTTTAAACTTATTTGAACTTCGGACTTCTTTTGTGTTCAGTATGCAGCATTCAAAGCGACGTCATCAATTTCCAACATGTTCTGACATCATTTGTTGTTTTTCGGTCATTTACCTAATTGTTTAGAGAGCTAAATGACCGTGAAATTGAAAATCACTACAAAATGAATCCTGAAAATGTTGAAACTTGGCATGGTATCATCATATCACCCGCATAGCATGCGCGAAAGAGTACAGAGGGTCACGGCAAAAACTGGACGCAAAAACTGGACGCACTTCGTGTACAAACTGGACAAACTCTTTCAGAGTATCAGGGTTTCGGACGAGAACTCATCTGTTACATGGCCACTTCAATTTTTTTAAAAACTTATTTGAACTTCAGACTTCTTTTGTGTTCAGTATGCAGCGTTCAAAGGGACGTCATCAATTTCCAACATGTTCTGACATCATTTGTTGTTTTTCGGTCATTTACCTAATTGTTTAGAGAGCTAAATGACCGTGAAATTGAAAATCACTACAATATGAATCCTGAAAATGTTGAAACTTGGCATGGTATAATCATATCACCCGTATAGCATGCGCGAAAGAGTAGAGAGGGTCACGGCAAAAACTGGACGCACTTCGTGTACAAACTGGACAAACTCTTTCAGAGTATCAGGGTTTCGGACGAGAACTCATCTGTTACATGGCCACTTCAATGTTTTTTTAAGCTTATTTGAACTTCGGACTTCTTTTGTGTTCAGTATGCAGCATTCAAAGCGACGTCATCAATTTCCAACATGTTCTGACATCATTTGTTGTTTTTCAGTCATTTACCTAATTGTTTAGAGAGCTAAATGACCGTGAAATTGAAAATCACTACAAAATGAATCCTGAAAATGTTGAAACTTCACATGCGCGAAAGAGTAGAGAGGGTCACGGCAAAAATTGGACGCACTTCGTGTACAAACTGGTCAAACTCTTTCAGAGTATCAGGGTTTCGGACGAGAACTCATCTGTTACATGGCCACTTCAATGTTTTTTAAACTTATTTGAACTTCAGACTTCTTTTGTGTTCAGTATGCAGCATTCAAAGCGACGTCATCAATTTCCAACATGTTCTGACATCAATTGTTGTTTTCGGTCATTTACCTAATTGTTTAGAGAGCTAAATGACCGTGAAATTGAAAATCACTACAAAATGAATCCTGAAAATCTTGAAACTTGGCATGGTATAATCATATCACCCGCATAGCATGCGCGAAAGAGTAGAGAGGGTCACGGCAAAAACTGGACGCACTTCGTGTACAAACTGGACAAACTCTTTCAGAGTATCTGGGTTTCGGACGAGAACTCATCTGTTACATGGCCACTTCAATGTTTTTTAAACTTATTTGAACTTCGGACTTCTTTTGTGTTCAGTATGCAGCATTCAAAGCGACGTCATCAATTTCCAACATGTTCTGACATCATTTGTTGTTTTTCGGTCATTTACCTAATTGTTTAGAGAGCTAAATGACCGTGAAATTGAAAATCACTACAATATGAATCCTGAAAATCTTGAAACTTGGCATGGTATAATCATATCACCCGCATAGCATGCGCGAAAGAGTAGAGAGGGTCACGGCAAAAACTGGACGCACTTCGTGTACAAACTGGACAAACTCTTTCAGAGTATCAGGGTTTCGGACGAGAACTCATCTGTTACATGGCCACTTCAATGTTTTTTAAACTTATTTGAACTTCAGACTTCTTTTGTGTTCAGTATGCAGCATTCAAAGCGACGTCATCAATTTCCAACATGTTCTGACATCAATTGTTGTTTTCGGTCATTTACCTAATTGTTTAGAGAGCTAAATGACCGTGAAATTGAAAATCACTACAAAATGAATCCTGAAAATCTTGAAACTTGGCATGGTATAATCATATCACCCGCATAGCATGCGCGAAAGAGTAGAGAGGGTCACGGCAAAAACTGGACGCAAAAACTGGACGCACTTCGTGTACAAACTGGACAAACTCTTTCAGAGTATCAGGGTTTCGGACGAGAACTCATCTGTTACATGGCCACTTCAATGTTTTTTAAACTTATTTGAACTTCAGACTTCTTTTGTGTTCAGTATGCAGCGTTCAAAGCGACGTCATCAATTTCCAACATGTTCTGACATCATTTGTTGTTTTTCGGTCATTTACCTAATTGTTTAGAGAGCTAAATGACCGTGAAATTGAAAATCACTACAATATGAATCCTGAAAATGTTGAAACTTGGCATGGTATAATCATATCACCCGCATAGCATGCGCGAAAGAGTAGAGAGGGTCACGGCAAAAACTGGACGCACTTCGTGTACAAACTGGACAAACTCTTTCAGAGTATCAGGGTTTCGGACGAGAACTCATCTGTTACATGGCCACTTCAATGTTTTTTAAACTTATTTGAACTCCGGACTTCTTTTGTGTTCAGTATGCAGCATTTAAAGCGACGTCATCAATTTCCAACATGTTCTGACATCATTTGTTGTTTTTCGGTCATTTACCTAATTGTTTAGAGAGCTAAATGACCGTCAAATTGAAAATCACTACAAAATGAATCCTGAAAATGTTGAAACTTGGCATCGTATCATCATATCATCCGCATAGCATGCGCGGAAGAGTAGAGAGGGTCACGGCAAAAACTGGACGCACTTCGTGTACAAACTGGAAAAACTCTTTCAGAGTATCAGGGTTTCGGACGAGAACTCATCTGTTACATGGCCACTTCAATGCTTTTAAACTTATTTGAACTCCAGACTTCTTTTGTGTTCAGTATGCAGCATTCAAAGCATCGTCATCAATTTCCAACATGTTTTGACATCATGCGTTGTTTTTCGGTCATTCACTTAATTGTTTTAGAGAGCTAAATGACCATGAAATTGAAAATCACTACAAAATGAATCCTGAAAATGTTGAAACTTGGCATGGTATGATCATATCACCCGCATAGCATGCGCGAAAGAGTAGAGAGGGTCACGGGAAAAACTGGATGCACTTCGTGTACAAACTGGACAAACTCTTTCGGAGTATCAGGGTTTCGGACGAGAACTCATCTGTTACACGGCCACTTCAATGTTTTTTAAACTTATTTGAACTTCGGACTTCTTTTGTGTTTAGTATGCAGCATTCAAAGCGACGTCATCAATTTCCAACATGTTCTGACATCATTTGTTGTTTTTCGGTCATTTACCTAATTGTTTAGAGAGCTAAATGACCGTGAAATTGAAAATCACTACAAAATGAATCCTGAAAATGTTGAAACTTGGCATGGTATAATCATATCACCCGCATAGCATGCGCGAAAGAGTAGAGAGGGTCACGGCAAAAACTGGACGCACTTCGTGTACAAACTGGACATACTCTTTCGGAGTATCAGGGTTTCAGACGAGAACTCATCTGTTACACGGCCACTTTAATGTTTTTTAAACTTATTTGAACTCCGGACATCTTTTGTGTTTAGTATGCAGCATTCAAAGCGACGTCATCAATTTCCAACATGTTCTGACATCATTTGTTGTTTTTCGGCCATTTACCTAATTGTTTAGAGAGCTAAATGACCGTGAAATTGAAAATCACTACAAAATGAATCCTGAAAATGTTGAAACTTGGCATGGTATGATCATATCACCCGCATAGCATGCGCGAAAGAGTAGAGAGGGTCACGGCAAAAACTGGACGCACTTCGTGTACAAACTGGACAAACTCTTTCAGAGTATCAGGGTTTCGGACGAGAACTCATCTGTTACATGGCCACTTCAATGTTTTTTAAGCTTATTTGAACTTCAGACTTCTTTTGTGTTCAGTATGCAGCATTCAAAGCGACGTCATCAATTTCCAACATGTTCTGACATCATTTGTTGTTTTTCAGTCATTTACCTAATTGTTTAGAGAGCTAAATGACCGTGAAATTGAAAATCACTACAAAATGAATCCTGAAAATGTTGAAACTTGGCATGCGCGAAAGAGTAGAGAGGGTCACGGCAAAAATTGGACGCACTTCGTGTACAAACTGGTCAAACTCTTTCAGAGTATCAGGGTTTCGGACGAGAAGTCATCTGTTACATGGCCACTTCAATGTTTTTTAAACTTATTTGAACTTCAGACTTCTTTTGTGTTGAGTATGCAGCGTTCAAAGCGACGTCATCAATTTCCAACATGTTCTGACATCATTTGTTGTTTTTCGGTCATTTACCTAATTGTTTAGAGAGCTAAATGACCGTGAAATTGAAAATCACTACAATATGAATCCTGAAAATGTTGAAACTTGGCATGGTATAATCATATCACCCGCATAGCATGCGCGAAAGAGTAGAGAGGGTCACGGCAAAAACTGGAGGCACTTCGTGTACAAACTGGACAAACTCTTTCAGAGTATCTGGGTTTTGGACGAGAACTCATATGTTACATGGCCACTTCAATGTTTTTTAAACTTATTTGAACTTCGGACTTCTTTTGTGTTCAGTATGCAGCATTCAAAGCGACGTCATCAATTTCCAACATGTTCTGACATCATTTGTTGTTTTTCGGTCATTTACCTAATTGTTTAGAGAGCTAAATGACCGTGAAATTGAAAATCACTACAAAATGAATCCTGAAAATGTTGAAACTTGGCATGGTATCATCATATCACCCGCATAGCATGCGCGAAAGAGTAGAGAGGGTCACGGCAAAAACTGGACGCAAAAACTGGACGCACTTCGTGTACAAACTGGACAAACTCTTTCAGAGTATCAGGGTTTCGGACGAGAACTCATCTGTTACATGGCCACTTCAATGTTTTTTAAACTTATTTGAACTTCAGACTTCTTTTGTGTTGAGTATGCAGCGTTCAAAGCGACGTCATCAATTTCCAACATGTTCTGACATCATTTGTTGTTTTTCGGTCATTTACCTAATTGTTTAGAGAGCTAAATGACCGTGAAATTGAAAATCACTACAATATGAATCCTGAAAATGTTGAAACTTGGCATGGTATAATGATATCACCCGCATAGCATGCGCGAAAGAGTAGAGAGGGTCACGGCAAAAACTGGACGCACTTCGTGTACAAACTGGACAAACTCTTTCAGAGTATCAGGGTTTCGGACGAGAACTCATCTGTTACATGGCCACTTCAATGCTTTTAAACTTATTTGAACTCCGGACTTCTTTTGTGTTCAGTATGCAGCATTCAAAGCATCGTCATCAATTTCCAACATGTTTTGACATCATGCGTTGTTTTTCGGTCATTCACTTAATTGTTTTAGAGAGCTAAATGACCATGAAATTGAAAATCACTACAAAATGAATCCTGAAAATGTTGAAACTTGGCATGGTATGATCATATCACCCGCATAGCATGCGCGAAAGAGTAGAGAGGGTCACGGGAAAAACTGGATGCACTTCGTGTACAAACTGGACAAACTCTTTCGGAGTATCAGGGTTTCGGACAAGAACTCATCTGTTACACGGCCACTTCAATGTTTTTTAAACTTATTTGAACTTCGGACTTCTTTTGTGTTTAGTATGCAGCATTCAAAGCGACGTCATCAATTTCCAACATGTTCTGACATCATTTGTTGTTTTTCGGTCATTTACCTAATTGTTTAGAGAGCTAAATGACCGTGAAATTGAAAATCACTACAAAATGAATCCTGAAAATGTTGAAACTTGGCATGGTATAATCATATCACCCGCATAGCATGCGCGAAAGAGTAGAGAGGGTCACGGCAAAAACTGGACGCACTTCGTGTACAAACTGGACATACTCTTTCGGAGTATCAGGGTTTCGGACGAGAACTCATCTGTTACACGGCCACTTTAATGTTTTTTAAACTTATTTGAACTCCGGACATCTTTTGTGTTTAGTATGCAGCATTCAAAGCGACGTCATCAATTTCCAACATGTTCTGACATCATTTGTTGTTTTTCGGCCATTTACCTAATTGTTTAGAGAGCTAAATGACCGTGAAATTGAAAATCACTACAAAATGAATCCTGAAAATGTTGAAACTTGGCATGGTATAATCATATCACCCGTATAGCATGCGCGAAAGAGTAGAGAGGGTCACGGCAAAAACTGGACGCACTTCGTGTACAAACTGGACAAACTCTTTCAGAGTATCAGGGTTTCGGACGAGAACTCATCTGTTACATGGCCACTTCAATGTTTTTTAAGCTTATTTGAACTTCGGACTTCTTTTGTGTTCAGTATGCAGCATTCAAAGCGACGTCATCAATTTCCAACATGTTCTGACATCATTTGTTGTTTTTCAGTCATTTACCTAATTGTTTAGAGAGCTAAATGACCGTGAAATTGAAAATCACTACAAAATGAATCCTGAAAATGTTGAAACTTGGCATGCGCGAAAGAGTAGAGAGGGTCACGGCAAAAATTGGACGCACTTCGTGTACAATCTGGTCAAACTCTTTCAGAGTATCAGGGTTTCGGACGAGAACTCATCTGTTACAAGGCCACTTCAATGTTTTTTAAACTTATTTGAACTTCAGACTTCTTTTGTGTTCAGTATGCAGCATTCAAAGCGACGTCATCAATTTCCAACATGTTCTGACATCATTTGTTGTTTTCGGTCATTTACCTAATTGTTTAGAGAGCTAAATGACCGTGAAATTGAAAATCACTACAAAATGAATCCTGAAAATGTTGAAACTTGGCATGGTATAATGATATCACCCGCATAGCATGCGCGAAAGAGTAGAGAGGGTCACGGCAAAAACTGGACGCACTTCGTGTACAAACTGGACAAACTCTTTCAGAGTATCAGGGTTTCGGACGAGAACTCATCTGTTACATGGCCACTTCAATGTTTTTTAAACTTATTTGAACTCCGGACTTCTTTTGTGTTCAGTATGCAGCATTCAAAGCGACGTCATCAATTTCCAACATGTTCTGACATCATTTGTTGTTTTTCGGTCATTTACCTAATTGTTTAGAGAGCTAAATGACCGTGAAATTGAAAATCACTACAAAATGAATCCTGAAAATGTTGAAACTTGGCATGGTATCATCATATCACCCGCATAGCATGCGCGAAAGAGTAGAGAGGGTCACGGCAAAAACTGGACGCAAAAACTGGACGCACTTCGTGTACAAACTGGACAAACTCTTTCAGAGTATCAGGGTTTCGGACGAGAACTCATCTGTTACATGGCCACTTCAATGTTTTTTAAACTTATTTGAACTTCAGACTTCTTTTGTGTTGAGTATGCAGCGTTCAAAGCGACGTCATCAATTTCCAACATGTTCTGACATCATTTGTTGTTTTTCGGTCATTTACCTAATTGTTTAGAGAGCTAAATGACCGTGAAATTGAAAATCACTACAATATGAATCCTGAAAATGTTGAAACTTGGCATGGTATAATGATATCACCCGCATAGCATGCGCGAAAGAGTAGAGAGGGTCACGGCAAAAACTGGACGCACTTCGTGTACAAACTGGACAAACTCTTTCAGAGTATCAGGGTTTCGGACGAGAACTCATCTGTTACATGGCCACTTCAATGCTTTTAAACTTATTTGAACTCCGGACTTCTTTTGTGTTCAGTATGCAGCATTCAAAGCATCGTCATCAATTTCCAACATGTTTTGACATCATGCGTTGTTTTTCGGTCATTCACTTAATTGTTTTAGAGAGCTAAATGACCATGAAATTGAAAATCACTACAAAATGAATCCTGAAAATGTTGAAACTTGGCATGGTATGATCATATCACCCGCATAGCATGCGCGAAAGAGTAGAGAGGGTCACGGGAAAAACTGGATGCACTTCGTGTACAAACTGGACAAACTCTTTCGGAGTATCAGGGTTTCGGACGAGAACTCATCTGTTACACGGCCACTTCAATGTTTTTTAAACTTATTTGAACTTCGGACTTCTTTTGTGTTTAGTATGCAGCATTCAAAGCGACGTCATCAATTTCCAACATGTTCTGACATCATTTGTTGTTTTTCGGTCATTTACCTAATTGTTTAGAGAGCTAAATGACCGTGAAATTGAAAATCACTACAAAATGAATCCTGAAAATGTTGAAACTTGGCATGGTATAATCATATCACCCGCATAGCATGCGCGAAAGAGTAGAGAGGGTCACGGCAAAAACTGGACGCACTTCGTGTACAAACTGGACATACTCTTTCGGAGTATCAGGGTTTCGGACGAGAACTCATCTGTTACACGGCCACTTTAATGTTTTTTAAACTTATTTGAACTCCGGACATCTTTTGTGTTTAGTATGCAGCATTCAAAGCGACGTCATCAATTTCCAACATGTTCTGACATCATTTGTTGTTTTTCGGCCATTTACCTAATTGTTTAGAGAGCTAAATGACCGTGAAATTGAAAATCACTACAAAATGAATCCTGAAAATGTTGAAACTTGGCATGGTATAATCATATCACCCGTATAGCATGCGCGAAAGAGTAGAGAGGGTCACGGCAAAAACTGGACGCACTTCGTGTACAAACTGGACAAACTCTTTCAGAGTATCAGGGTTTCGGACGAGAACTCATCTGTTACATGGCCACTTCAATGTTTTTTAAGCTTATTTGAACTTCGGACTTCTTTTGTGTTCAGTATGCAGCATTCAAAGCGACGTCATCAATTTCCAACATGTTCTGACATCATTTGTTGTTTTTCAGTCATTTACCTAATTGTTTAGAGAGCTAAATGACCGTGAAATTGAAAATCACTACAAAATGAATCCTGAAAATGTTGAAACTTGGCATGCGCGAAAGAGTAGAGAGGGTCACGGCAAAAATTGGACGCACTTCGTGTACAATCTGGTCAAACTCTTTCAGAGTATCAGGGTTTCGGACGAGAACTCATCTGTTACATGGCCACTTCAATGTTTTTTAAACTTATTTGAACTTCAGACTTCTTTTGTGTTCAGTATGCAGCATTCAAAGCGACGTCATCAATTTCCAACATGTTCTGACATCATTTGTTGTTTTCGGTCATTTACCTAATTGTTTAGAGAGCTAAATGACCGTGAAATTGAAAATCACTACAAAATGAATCCTGAAAATGTTGAAACTTGGCATGGTATAATGATATCACCCGCATAGCATGCGCGAAAGAGTAGAGAGGGTCACGGCAAAAACTGGACGCACTTCGTGTACAAACTGGACAAACTCTTTCAGAGTATCAGGGTTTCGGACGAGAACTCATCTGTTACATGGCCACTTCAATGTTTTTTAAACTTATTTGAACTCCGGACTTCTTTTGTGTTCAGTATGCAGCATTTAAAGCGACGTCATCAATTTCCAACATGTTCTGACATCATTTGTTGTTTTTCGGTCATTTACCTAATTGTTTAGAGAGCTGAATGACCGTCAAATTGAAAATCACTACAAAATGAATCCTGAAAATGTTGAAACTTGGCATCGTATCATCATATCATGCGCATAGCATGCGCGGAAGAGTAGAGAGGGTCACGGCAAAAACTGGACGCACTTCGTGTACAAACTGGAAAAACTCTTTCAGAGTATCAGGGTTTCGGACGAGAACTCATCTGTTACATGGCCACTTCAATGCTTTTAAACTTATTTGAACTCCGGACTTCTTTTGTGTTCAGTATGCAGCATTCAAAGCATCGTCATCAATTTCCAACATGTTTTGACATCATGCGTTGTTTTTCGGTCATTCACTTAATTGTTTTAGAGAGCTAAATGACCATGAAATTGAAAATCACTACAAAATGAATCCTGAAAATGTTGAAACTTGGCATGGTATGATCATATCACCCGCATAGCATGCGCGAAAGAGTAGAGAGGGTCACGGGAAAAACTGGATGCACTTCGTGTACAAACTAGACAAACTCTTTCGGAGTATCAGGGTTTCGGACGAGAACTCATCTGTTACACGGCCACTTCAATGTTTTTTAAACTTATTTGAACTTCGGACTTCTTTTGTGTTTAGTATGCAGCATTCAAAGCGACGTCATCAATTTCCAACATGTTCTGACATCATTTGTTGTTTTTCGGTCATTTACCTAATTGTTTAGAGAGCTAAATGACCGTGAAATTGAAAATCACTACAAAATGAATCCTGAAAATGTTGAAACTTGGCATGGTATAATCATATCACCCGCATAGCATGCGCGAAAGAGTAGAGAGGGTCACGGCAAAAACTGGACGCACTTCGTGTACAAACTGGACATACTCTTTTGGAGTATCAGGGTTTCGGACGAGAACTCATCTGTTACACGGCCACTTTAATGTTTTTTAAACTTATTTGAACTCCGGACATCTTTTGTGTTTAGTATGCAGCATTCAAAGCGACGTCATCAATTTCCAACATGTTCTGACATCATTTGTTGTTTTTCGGCCATTTACCTAATTGTTTAGAGAGCTAAATGACCGTGAAATTGAAAATCACTACAAAATGAATCCTGAAAATGTTGAAACTTGGCATGGTATAATCATATCACCCGCATAGCATGCGCGAAAGAGTAGAGAGGGTCACGGCAAAAACTGGACGCACTTCGTGTACAAACTGGACATACTCTTTCGGAGTATCAGGGTTTCGGACGAGAACTCATCTGTTACACGGCCACTTTAATGTTTTTTAAACTTATTTGAACTCCGGACATCTTTTGTGTTTAGTATGCAGCATTCAAAGCGACGTCATCAATTTCCAACATGTTCTGACATCATTTGTTGTTTTTCGGCCATTTACCTAATTGTTTAGAGAGCTAAATGACCGTGAAATTGAAAATCACTACAAAATGAATCCTGAAAATGTTGAAACTTGGCATGGTATAATCATATCACCCGTATAGCATGCGCGAAAGAGTAGAGAGGGTCACGGCAAAAACTGGACGCACTTCGTGTACAAACTGGACAAACTCTTTCAGAGTATCAGGGTTTCGGACGAGAACTCATCTGTTACATGGCCACTTCAATGTTTTTTAAGCTTATTTGAACTTCGGACTTCTTTTGTGTTCAGTATGCAGCATTCAAAGCGACGTCATCAATTTCCAACATGTTCTGACATCATTTGTTGTTTTTCAGTCATTTACCTAATTGTTTAGAGAGCTAAATGACCGTGAAATTGAAAATCACTACAAAATGAATCCTGAAAATGTTGAAACTTGGCATGCGCGAAAGAGTAGAGAGGGTCACGGCAAAAATTGGACGCACTTCGTGTACAATCTGGTCAAACTCTTTCAGAGTATCAGGGTTTCGGACGAGAACTCATCTGTTACATGGCCACTTCAATGTTTTTTAAACTTATTTGAACTTCAGACTTCTTTTGTGTTCAGTATGCAGCATTCAAAGCGACGTCATCAATTTCCAACATGTTCTGACATCATTTGTTGTTTTCGGTCATTTACCTAATTGTTTAGAGAGCTAAATGACCGTGAAATTGAAAATCACTACAAAATGAATCCTGAAAATGTTGAAACTTGGCATGGTATAATGATATCACCCGCATAGCATGCGCGAAAGAGTAG
This sequence comes from Triticum urartu, assembly GCF_056163025.1. Taxonomy (NCBI): domain Eukaryota; kingdom Viridiplantae; phylum Streptophyta; class Magnoliopsida; order Poales; family Poaceae; genus Triticum; species Triticum urartu. Next base: position 13,570,007 of record NC_141873.1, read on the forward strand.
AGAGGGTCACGGCAAAAACTGGACGCACTTCGTGTACAAACTGGACAAACTCTTTCAGAGTATCAGGGTTTCGGACGAGAACTCATCTGTTACATGGCCACTTCAATGTTTTTTAAACTTATTTGAACTCCGGACTTCTTTTGTGTTCAGTATGCAGCATTTAAAGCGACGTCATCAATTTCCAACATGTTCTGACATCATTTGTTGTTTTTCGGTCATTTACCTAATTGTTTAGAGAGCTGAATGACCGTCAAATTGAAAATCACTACAAAATGAATCCTGAAAATGTTGAAACTTGGCATCGTATCATCATATCATGCGCATAGCATGCGCGGAAGAGTAGAGAGGGTCACGGCAAAAACTGGACGCACTTCGTGTACAAACTGGAAAAACTCTTTCAGAGTATCAGGGTTTCGGACGAGAACTCATCTGTTACATGGCCACTTCAATGCTTTTAAACTTATTTGAACTCCGGACTTCTTTTGTGTTCAGTATGCAGCATTCAAAGCATCGTCATCAATTTCCAACATGTTTTGACATCATGCGTTGTTTTTCGGTCATTCACTTAATTGTTTTAGAGAGCTAAATGACCATGAAATTGAAAATCACTACAAAATGAATCCTGAAAATGTTGAAACTTGGCATGGTATGATCATATCACCCGCATAGCATGCGCGAAAGAGTAGAGAGGGTCACGGGAAAAACTGGATGCACTTCGTGTACAAACTGGACAAACTCTTTCGGAGTATCAGGGTTTCGGACGAGAACTCATCTGTTACACGGCCACTTCAATGTTTTTTAAACTTATTTGAACTTCGGACTTCTTTTGTGTTTAGTATGCAGCATTCAAAGCGACGTCATCAATTTCCAACATGTTCTGACATCATTTGTTGTTTTTCGGTCATTTACCTAATTGTTTAGAGAGCTAAATGACCGTGAAATTGAAAATCACTACAAAATGAATCCTGAAAATGTTGAAACTTGGCATGGTATAATCATATCACCCGCATAGCATGCGCGAAAGAGTAGAGAGGGTCACGGCAAAAACTGGACGCACTTCGTGTACAAACTGGACATACTCTTTCGGAGTATCAGGGTTTCGGACGAGAACTCATCTGTTACACGGCCACTTTAATGTTTTTTAAACTTATTTGAACTCCGGACATCTTTTGTGTTTAGTATGCAGCATTCAAAGCGACGTCATCAATTTCCAACATGTTCTGACATCATTTGTTGTTTTTCGGCCATTTACCTAATTGTTTAGAGAGCTAAATGACCGTGAAATTGAAAATCACTACAAAATGAATCCTGAAAATGTTGAAACTTGGCATGGTATAATCATATCACCCGTATAGCATGCGCGAAAGAGTAGAGAGGGTCACGGCAAAAACTGGACGCACTTCGTGTACAAACTGGACAAACTCTTTCAGAGTATCAGGGTTTCGGACGAGAACTCATCTGTTACATGGCCACTTCAATGTTTTTTAAGCTTATTTGAACTTCGGACTTCTTTTGTGTTCAGTATGCAGCATTCAAAGCGACGTCATCAATTTCCAACATGTTCTGACATCATTTGTTGTTTTTCAGTCATTTACCTAATTGTTTAGAGAGCTAAATGACCGTGAAATTGAAAATCACTACAAAATGAATCCTGAAAATGTTGAAACTTGGCATGCGCGAAAGAGTAGAGAGGGTCACGGCAAAAATTGGACGCACTTCGTGTACAATCTGGTCAAACTCTTTCAGAGTATCAGGGTTTCGGACGAGAACTCATCTGTTACATGGCCACTTCAATGTTTTTTAAACTTATTTGAACTTCAGACTTCTTTTGTGTTCAGTATGCAGCATTCAAAGCGACGTCATCAATTTCCAACATGTTCTGACATCATTTGTTGTTTTCGGTCATTTACCTAATTGTTTAGAGAGCTAAATGACCGTGAAATTGAAAATCACTACAAAATGAATCCTGAAAATGTTGAAACTTGGCATGGTATAATGATATCACCCGCATAGCATGCGCGAAAGAGTAGAGAGGGTCACGGCAAAAACTGGACGCACTTCGTGTACAAACTGGACAAACTCTTTCAGAGTATCAGGGTTTCGGACGAGAACTCATCTGTTACATGGCCACTTCAATGTTTTTTAAACTTATTTGAACTCCGGACTTCTTTTGTGTTCAGTATGCAGCATTTAAAGCGACGTCATCAATTTCCAACATGTTCTGACATCATTTGTTGTTTTTCGGTCATTTACCTAATTGTTTAGAGAGCTGAATGACCGTCAAATTGAAAATCACTACAAAATGAATCCTGAAAATGTTGAAACTTGGCATCGTATCATCATATCATGCGCATAGCATGCGCGGAAGAGTAGAGAGGGTCACGGCAAAAACTGGACGCACTTCGTGTACAAACTGGAAAAACTCTTTCAGAGTATCAGGGTTTCGGACGAGAACTCATCTGTTACATGGCCACTTCAATGCTTTTAAACTTATTTGAACTCCGGACTTCTTTTGTGTTCAGTATGCAGCATTCAAAGCATCGTCATCAATTTCCAACATGTTTTGACATCATGCGTTGTTTTTCGGTCATTCACTTAATTGTTTTAGAGAGCTAAATGACCATGAAATTGAAAATCACTACAAAATGAATCCTGAAAATGTTGAAACTTGGCATGGTATGATCATATCACCCGCATAGCATGCGCGAAAGAGTAGAGAGGGTCACGGGAAAAACTGGATGCACTTCGTGTACAAACTAGACAAACTCTTTCGGAGTATCAGGGTTTCGGACGAGAACTCATCTGTTACACGGCCACTTCAATGTTTTTTAAACTTATTTGAACTTCGGACTTCTTTTGTGTTTAGTATGCAGCATTCAAAGCGACGTCATCAATTTCCAACATGTTCTGACATCATTTGTTGTTTTTCGGTCATTTACCTAATTGTTTAGAGAGCTAAATGACCGTGAAATTGAAAATCACTACAAAATGAATCCTGAAAATGTTGAAACTTGGCATGGTATAATCATATCACCCGCATAGCATGCGCGAAAGAGTAGAGAGGGTCACGGCAAAAACTGGACGCACTTCGTGTACAAACTGGACATACTCTTTTGGAGTATCAGGGTTTCGGACGAGAACTCATCTGTTACACGGCCACTTTAATGTTTTTTAAACTTATTTGAACTCCGGACATCTTTTGTGTTTAGTATGCAGCATTCAAAGCGACGTCATCAATTTCCAACATGTTCTGACATCATTTGTTGTTTTTCGGCCATTTACCTAATTGTTTAGAGAGCTAAATGACCGTGAAATTGAAAATCACTACAAAATGAATCCTGAAAATGTTGAAACTTGGCATGGTATAATCATATCACCCGCATAGCATGCGCGAAAGAGTAGAGAGGGTCACGGCAAAAACTGGACGCACTTCGTGTACAAACTGGACATACTCTTTCGGAGTATCAGGGTTTCGGACGAGAACTCATCTGTTACACGGCCACTTTAATGTTTTTTAAACTTATTTGAACTCCGGACATCTTTTGTGTTTAGTATGCAGCATTCAAAGCGACGTCATCAATTTCCAACATGTTCTGACATCATTTGTTGTTTTTCGGCCATTTACCTAATTGTTTAGAGAGCTAAATGACCGTGAAATTGAAAATCACTACAAAATGAATCCTGAAAATGTTGAAACTTGGCATGGTATAATCATATCACCCGTATAGCATGCGCGAAAGAGTAGAGAGGGTCACGGCAAAAACTGGACGCACTTCGTGTACAAACTGGACAAACTCTTTCAGAGTATCAGGGTTTCGGACGAGAACTCATCTGTTACATGGCCACTTCAATGTTTTTTAAGCTTATTTGAACTTCGGACTTCTTTTGTGTTCAGTATGCAGCATTCAAAGCGACGTCATCAATTTCCAACATGTTCTGACATCATTTGTTGTTTTTCAGTCATTTACCTAATTGTTTAGAGAGCTAAATGACCGTGAAATTGAAAATCACTACAAAATGAATCCTGAAAATGTTGAAACTTGGCATGCGCGAAAGAGTAGAGAGGGTCACGGCAAAAATTGGACGCACTTCGTGTACAATCTGGTCAAACTCTTTCAGAGTATCAGGGTTTCGGACGAGAACTCATCTGTTACATGGCCACTTCAATGTTTTTTAAACTTATTTGAACTTCAGACTTCTTTTGTGTTCAGTATGCAGCATTCAAAGCGACGTCATCAATTTCCAACATGTTCTGACATCATTTGTTGTTTTCGGTCATTTACCTAATTGTTTAGAGAGCTAAATGACCGTGAAATTGAAAATCACTACAAAATGAATCCTGAAAATGTTGAAACTTGGCATGGTATAATGATATCACCCGCATAGCATGCGCGAAAGAGTAGAGAGGGTCACGGCAAAAACTGGACGCACTTCGTGTACAAACTGGACAAACTCTTTCAGAGTATCAGGGTTTCGGACGAGAACTCATCTGTTACATGGCCACTTCAATGTTTTTTAAACTTATTTGAACTCCGGACTTCTTTTGTGTTCAGTATGCAGCATTTAAAGCGACGTCATCAATTTCCAACATGTTCTGACATCATTTGTTGTTTTTCGGTCATTTACCTAATTGTTTAGAGAGCTGAATGACCGTCAAATTGAAAATCACTACAAAATGAATCCTGAAAATGTTGAAACTTGGCATCGTATCATCATATCATGCGCATAGCATGCGCGGAAGAGTAGAGAGGGTCACGGCAAAAACTGGACGCACTTCGTGTACAAACTGGAAAAACTCTTTCAGAGTATCAGGGTTTCGGACGAGAACTCATCTGTTACATGGCCACTTCAATGCTTTTAAACTTATTTGAACTCCGGACTTCTTTTGTGTTCAGTATGCAGCATTCAAAGCATCGTCATCAATTTCCAACATGTTTTGACATCATGCGTTGTTTTTCGGTCATTCACTTAATTGTTTTAGAGAGCTAAATGACCATGAAATTGAAAATCACTACAAAATGAATCCTGAAAATGTTGAAACTTGGCATGGTATGATCATATCACCCGCATAGCATGCGCGAAAGAGTAGAGAGGGTCACGGGAAAAACTGGATGCACTTCGTGTACAAACTAGACAAACTCTTTCGGAGTATCAGGGTTTCGGACGAGAACTCATCTGTTACACGGCCACTTCAATGTTTTTTAAACTTATTTGAACTTCGGACTTCTTTTGTGTTTAGTATGCAGCATTCAAAGCGACGTCATCAATTTCCAACATGTTCTGACATCATTTGTTGTTTTTCGGTCATTTACCTAATTGTTTAGAGAGCTAAATGACCGTGAAATTGAAAATCACTACAAAATGAATCCTGAAAATGTTGAAACTTGGCATGGTATAATCATATCACCCGCATAGCATGCGCGAAAGAGTAGAGAGGGTCACGGCAAAAACTGGACGCACTTCGTGTACAAACTGGACATACTCTTTCGGAGTATCAGGGTTTCGGACGAGAACTCATCTGTTACACGGCCACTTTAATGTTTTTTAAACTTATTTGAACTCCGGACATCTTTTGTGTTTAGTATGCAGCATTCAAAGCGACGTCATCAATTTCCAACATGTTCTGACATCATTTGTTGTTTTTCGGCCATTTACCTAATTGTTTAGAGAGCTAAATGACCGTGAAATTGAAAATCACTACAAAATGAATCCTGAAAATGTTGAAACTTGGCATGGTATAATCATATCACCCGTATAGCATGCGCGAAAGAGTAGAGAGGGTCACGGCAAAAACTGGACGCACTTCGTGTACAAACTGGACAAACTCTTTCAGAGTATCAGGGTTTCGGACGAGAACTCATCTGTTACATGGCCACTTCAATGTTTTTTAAGCTTATTTGAACTTCGGACTTCTTTTGTGTTCAGTATGCAGCATTCAAAGCGACGTCATCAATTTCCAACATGTTCTGACATCATTTGTTGTTTTTCAGTCATTTACCTAATTGTTTAGAGAGCTAAATGACCGTGAAATTGAAAATCACTACAAAATGAATCCTGAAAATGTTGAAACTTGGCATGCGCGAAAGAGTAGAGAGGGTCACCGCAAAAATTGGACGCACTTCGTGTACAAACTGGTCAAACTCTTTTAGAGTATCAGGGTTTCGGACGAGAACTCATCTGTTACATGGCCACTTCAATGTTTTTTAAACTTATTTGAACTTCAGACTTCTTTTGTGTTCAGTATGCAGCATTCAAAGCGACGTCATCAATTTCCAACATGTTCTGACATCATTTGTTGTTTTCGGTCATTTACCTAATTGTTTAGAGAGCTAAATGACCGTGAAATTGAAAATCACTACAAAATGAATCCTGAAAATGTTGTAACTTGGCATGGTATAATGATATCACCCGCATAGCATGCGCGAAAGAGTAGAGAGGGTCACGGCAAAAACTGGACGCACTTCGTGTACAAACTGGACAAACTCTTTCAGAGTATCAGGGTTTCGGACGAGAACTCATCTGTTACATGGCCACTTCAATGTTTTTTAAACTTATTTGAACTCCGGACTTCTTTTGTGTTCAGTATGCAGCATTTAAAGCGACGTCATCAATTTCCAACATGTTCTGACATCATTTGTTGTTTTTCTGTCATTTACCTAATTGTTTAGAGAGCTAAATGACCGTCAAATTGAAAATCACTACAAAATGAATCCTGAAAATGTTGAAACTTGGCATCGTATCATCATATCATCCGCATAGCATGCGCGGAAGAGTAGAGAGGGTCACGGCAAAAACTGGACGCACTTCGTGTACAAACTGGAAAAACTCTTTCAGAGTATCAGGGTTTCGGACGAGAACTCATCTGTTACATGGCCACTTCACTGCTTTTAAACTTATTTGAACTCCGGACTTCTTTTGTGTTCAGTATGCGGCATTCAAAGCATCGTCATCAATTTCCAACATGTTTTGACATCATGCGTTGTTTTTCGGTCATTCACTTAATTGTTTTAGAGAGCTAAATGACCATGAAATTGAAAATCACTACAAAATGAATCCTGAAAATGTTGAAACTTGGCATGGTATGATCATATCACCCGCATAGCATGCGCGAAAGAGTAGAGAGGGTCACGGGAAAAACTGGATGCACTTCGTGTACAAACTGGACAAACTCTTTCGGAGTATCAGGGTTTCGGACGAGAACTCATCTGTTACACGGCCACTTCAATGTTTTTTAAACTTATTTGAACTTCGGACTTCTTTTGTGTTTAGTATGCAGCATTCAAAGCGACGTCATCAATTTCCAACATGTTCTGACATCATTTGTTGTTTTTCGGTCATTTACCTAATTGTTTAGAGAGCTAAATGACCGTGAAATTGAAAATCACTACAAAATGAATCCTGAAAATGTTGAAACTTGGCATGGTATAATCATATCACCCGCATAGCATGCGCGAAAGAGTAGAGAGGGTCACGGCAAAAACTGGACGCACTTCGTGTACAAACTGGACATACTCTTTCGGAGTATCAGGGTTTCGGACGAGAACTCATCTGTTACACGGCCACTTTAATGTTTTTTAAACTTATTTGAACTCCGGACATCTTTTGTGTTTAGTATGCGGCATTCAAAGCCACGTCATCAATTTCCAACATGTTCTGACATCATTTGTTGTTTTTCGGCCATTTACCTAATTGTTTAGAGAGCTAAATGACCGTGAAATTGAAAATCACTACAAAATGAATCCTGAAAATGTTGAAACTTGCCATGGTATAATCATATCACCCGTATAGCATGCGCGAAAGAGTAGAGAGGGTCACGGCAAAAACTGGACGCACTTCGTGTACAAACTGGACAAACTCTTTCAGAGTATCAGGGTTTCGGACGAGAACTCATCTGTTACATGGCCACTTCAATGTTTTTTAAGCTTATTTGAACTTCGAACTTCTTTTGTGTTCAGTATGCAGCACTCAAAGCGACGTCATCAATTTCCAACATGTTCTGACATCATTTGTTGTTTTTCAGTCATTTACCTAATTGTTTAGAGAGCTAAATGACCGTGAAATTGAAAATCACTACAAAATGAATCCTGAAAATGTTGAAACTTGGCATGCGCGAAAGAGTAGAGAGGGTCACGGCAAAAATTGGACGCACTTCGTGTACAAACTGGTCAAACTCTTTCAGAGTATCAGGGTTTCGGACGAGAACTCATCTGTTACATGGCCACTTCAATGTTTTTTAAACTTATTTGAACTTCAGACTTCTTTTGTGTTCAGTATGCAGCATTCAAAGCGACGTCATCAATTTCCAACATGTTCTGACATCATTTGTTGTTTTCGGTCATTTACCTAATTGTTTAGAGAGCTAAATGACCGTGAAATTGAAAATCACTACAAAATGAATCCTGAAAATGTTGAAACTTGGCATGGTATAATCATATCACCCGCATAGCATGCGCGAAAGAGTAGAGAGGGTCACGGCAAAAACTGGACGCACTTCGTGTACAAACTGGACAAACTCTTTCAGAGTATCAGGGTTTCGGACGAGAACTCATCTGTTACATGGCCACTTCAATGTTTTTTAAACTTATTTGAACTCCGGACTTCTTTTGTGTTCAGTATGCAGCATTTAAAGCGACGTCATCAATTTCCAACATGTTCTGACATCATTTGTTGTTTTTCGGTCATTTACCTAATTGTTTAGAGAGCTAAATGACCGTCAAATTGAAAATCACTACAAAATGAATCCTGAAAATGTTGAAACTTGGCATCGTATCATCATATCATCCGCATAGCATGCGCGGAAGAGTAGAGAGGGTCACGGCAAAAACTGGACGCACTTCGTGTACAAACTGGAAAAACTCTTTCAGAGTATCAGGGTTTCGGACGAGAACTCATCTGTTACATGGCCACTTCAATGCTTTTAAACTTATTGGAACTCCGGACTTCTTTTGTGTTCAGTATGCAGCATTCAAAGCATCGTCATCAATTTCCAACATGTTTTGACATCATGCGTTGTTTTTCGGTCATTCACTTAATTGTTTTAGAGAGCTAAATGACCATGAAATTGAAAATCACTACAAAATGAATCCTGAAAATGTTGAAACTTGGCATGGTATGATCATATCACCCGCATAGCATGCGCGAAAGAGTAGAGAGGGTCACGGGAAAAACTGGATGCACTCCGTGTACAAACTGGACAAACTCTTTCGGAGTATCAGGGTTTCGGACGAGAACTCATCTGTTACACGACCACTTCAATGTTTTTTAAACTTATTTGAACTTCGGACTTCTTTTGTGTTTAGTATGCACCATTCAAAGCGACGTCATCAATTTCCAACATGTTCTGACATCATTTGTTGTTTTTCGGTCATTTACCTAATTGTTTAGAGAGCTAAATGACCGTGAAATTGAAAATCACTACAAAATGAATCCTGAAAATGTTGAAACTTGGCATGGTATAATCATATCACCCGCATAGCATGCGCGAAAAGAGTAGAGAGGGTCACGGCAAAAACTGGACGCACTTCGTGTACAAACTGGACATACTCTTTCGGAGTATCAGGGTTTCGGACGAGAACTCATCTGTTACACGGCCACTTTAATGTTTTTTAAACTTATTTGAACTCCGGACATCTTTTGTGTTTAGTATGCAGCATTCAAAGCGACGTCATCAATTTCCAACATGTTCTGACATCATTTGTTGTTTTTCGGCCATTTACCTAATTGTTTAGAGAGCTAAATGACCGTGAAATTGAAAATCACTACAAAATGAATCCTGAAAATGTTGAAACTTGGCATGGTATAATCATATCACCCGTATAGCATGCGCGAAAGAGTAGAGAGGGTCACGGCAAAAACTGGACGCACTTCGTGTACAAACTGGACAAACTCTTTCAGAGTATCAGGGTTTCGGACGAGAACTCATCTGTTACATGGCCACTTCAATGTTTTTTAAGCTTATTTGAACTTCGGACTTCTTTTGTGTTCAGTATGCAGCATTCAAAGCGACGTCATCAATTTCCAACATGTTCTGACATCATTTGTTGTTTTTCAGTCATTTACCTAATTGTTTAGAGAGCTAAATGACCGTGAAATTGAAAATCACTACAAAATGAATCCTGAAAATGTTGAAACTTGGCATGCGCGAAAGAGTAGAGAGGGTCACGGCAAAAATTGGACGCACTTCGTGTACAAACTGGTCAAACTCTTTCAGAGTATCAGGGTTTCGGACGAGAACTCATCTGTTACATGGCCACTTCAATGTTTTTTAAACTTATTTGAACTTCAGACTTCTTTTGTGTTCAGTATGCAGCAGTCAAAGCGACGTCATCAATTTCCAACATGTTCTGACATCATTTGTTGTTTTCGGTCATTTACCTAATTGTTTAGAGAGCTAAATGACCGTGAAATTGAAAATCAGTACAAAATGAATCCTGAAAATGTTGAAACTTGGCATGGTATAATCATATCACCCGCATAGCATGCGCGAAAGAGTAGAGAGGGTCACGGCAAAAACTGGACGCACTTCGTGTACAAACTGGACAAACTCTTTCAGAGTATCTGGGTTTCGGACGAGAACTCATCTGTTACATGGCCACTTCAATGTTTTTTAAACTTATTTGAACTTCGGACTTCTTTTGTGTTCAGTATGCAGCATTCAAAGCGACGTCATCAATTTCCAACATGTTCTGACATCATTTGTTGTTTTTCGGTCATTTACCTAATTGTTTAGAGAGCTAAATGACCGTGAAATTGAAAATCACTACAAAATGAATCCTGAAAATGTTGAAACTTGGCATGGTATCATCATATCACCCGCATAGCATGCGCGAAAGAGTAGAGAGGGTCACGGCAAAAAGTGGACGCAAAAACTGGACGCACTTCGTGTACAAACTGGACAAACTCTTTAAGAGTATCAGGGTTTCGGACGAGAACTCATCTGTTACATGGCCACTTCAATGTTTTTTAAACTTATTTGAACTTCAGACTTCTTTTGTGTTCAGTATGCAGCGTTCAAAGCGACGTCATCAATTTCCAACATGTTCTGACATCATTTGTTGTTTTTCGGTCATTTACCTAATTGTTTAGAGAGCTAAATGACCGTGAAATTGAAAATCACTACAATATGAATCCTGAAAATGTTGAAACTTGGCATGGTATAATCATATCACCCGCATAGCATGCGCGAAAGAGTAGAGAGGGTCACGGCAAAAACTGGACGCACTTCGTGTACAAACTGGACAAACTCTTTCAGAGTATCAGGGTTTCGGACGAGAACTCATCTGTTACATGGCCACTTCAATGTTTTTTAAACTTATTTGAACTCCGGACTTCTTTTGTGTTCAGTATGCAGCATTTAAAGCGACGTCATCAATTTCCAACATGTTCTGACATCATTTGTTGTTTTTCGGTCATTTACCTAATTGTTTAGAGAGCTAAATGACCGTCAAATTGAAAATCACTACAAAATAAATCCTGAAAATGTTGAAACTTGGCATGGTATCATCATATCACCCGCATAGCATGCGCGGAAAAGTAGAGAGGGTCACGGCAAAAACTGGACGCACTTCGTGTACAAACTGGAAAAACTCTTTCAGAGTATCAGGGTTTCGGACGAGAACTCATCTGTTACATGGCCACTTCAATGTTTTTAAACTTATTTGAACTCCGGACTTCTTTTGTGTTCAGTATGCAGCATTCAAAGCATCGTCATCAATTTCCAACATGTTTTGACATCATGCGTTGTTTTTCGGTCATTCACTTAATTGTTTTAGAGAGCTAAATGACCATGAAATTGAAAATCACTACAAAATGAATCCTGAAAATGTTGAAACTTGGCATGGTATGATCATATCACCCGCATAGCATGCGCGAAAGAGTAGAGAGGGTCACGGGAAAAACTGGATGCACTTCATGTACAAACTGGACAAACTCTTTCGGAGTATCAGGGTTTCGGACGAGAACTCATCTGTTACACGGCCACTTCAATGTTTTTTAAACTTATTTGAACTTCGGACTTCTTTTGTGTTTAGTATGCAGCATTCAAAGCGACGTCATCAATTTCCAACATGTTCTGACATCATTTGTTGTTTTTCGGTCATTTACCTAATTGTTTAGAGAGCTAAATGACCGTGAAATTGAAAATCACTACAAAATGAATCCTGAAAATGTTGAAACTTGGCATGGTATAATCATATCACCCGCATAGCATGCGCGAAAGAGTAGAGAGGGTCACGGCAAAAACTGGACGCACTTCGTGTACAAACTGGACATACTCTTTCGGAGTATCAGGGTTTCGGACGAGAACTCATCTGTTACACGGCCACTTTAATGTTTTTTAAACTTATTTGAACTCCGGACATCTTTTGTGTTTAGTATGCAGCATTCAAAGCGACGTCATCAATTTCCAACATGTTCTGACATCATTTGTTGTTTTTCGGCCATTTACCTAATTGTTTAGAGAGCTAAATGACCGTGAAATTGAAAATCACTACAAAATGAATCCTGAAAATGTTGAAACTTGTCATGGTATAATCATATCACCCGTATAGCATGCGCGAAAGAGTAGAGAGGGTCACGGCAAAAACTGGACGCACTTCGTGTACAAACTGGACAAACTCTTTCAGAGTATCAGGGTTTCGGACGAGAACTCATCTGTTACATGGCCACTTCAATGTTTTTTAAGCTTATTTGAACTTCGGACTTCTTTTGTGTTCAGTATGCAGCATTCAAAGCGACGTCATCAATTTCCAACATGTTCTGACATCATTTGTTGTTTTTCAGTCATTCACCTAATTGTTTAGAGAGCTAAATGACCGTGAAATTGAAAATCACTACAAAATGAATCCTGAAAATGTTGAAACTTGGCATGCGCGAAAGAGTAGAGAGGGTCACGGCAAAAATTGGACGCACTTCGTGTACAAACTGGTCAAACTCTTTCAGAGTATCAGGGTTTCGGACAAGAACTCATCTGTTACATGGCCACTTCAATGTTTTTTAAACTTATTTGAACTTCAGACTTCTTTTGTGTTCAGTATGCAGCATTCAAAGCGACGTCATCAATTTCCAACATGTTCTGACATCATTTGTTGTTTTCGGTCATTTACCTAATTGTTTAGAGAGCTAAATGACCGTGAAATTGAAAATCACTACAAAATGAATCCTGAAAATGTTGAAACTTGGCATGGTATAATCATATCACCCGCATAGCATGCGCGAAAGAGTAGAGAGGGTCACGGCAAAAACTGGACGCACTTCGTGTACAAACTGGACAAACTCTTTCAGAGTATCTGGGTTTCGGACGAGAACTCATCTGTTACATGGCCACTTCAATGTTTTTTAAACTTATTTGAACTTCGGACTTCTTTTGTGTTCAGTATGCAGCATTCAAAGCGACGTCATCAATTTCCAACATGTTCTGACATCATTTGTTGTTTTTCGGTCATTTACCTAATTGTTTAGAGAGCTAAATGACCGTGAAATTGAAAATCACTACAAAATGAATCCTGAAAATATTGAAACTTGGCATGGTATCATCATATCACCCGCATAGCATGCGCAAAAGAGTAGAGAGGGTCACGGCAAAAACTGGACGCAAAAACTGGACGCACTTCGTGTACAAACTGGACAAACTCTTTCAGAGTATCAGGGTTTCGGACGAGAACTCATCTGTTACATGGCCACTTCAATGTTTTTTAAACTTATTTGAACTTCAGACTTCTTTTGTGTTCAGTATGCAGCGTTCAAAGCGACGTCATCAATTTCCAACATGTTCTGACATCATTTGTTGTTTTTCGGTCATTTACCTAATTGTTTAGAGAGCTAAATGACCGTGAAATTGAAAATCACTACAATATGAATCCTGAAAATGTTGAAACTTGGCATGGTATAATCATATCACCCGCATAGCATGCGCGAAAGAGTAGAGAGGGTCACGGCAAAAACTGGACGCACTTCGTGTACCAACTGGACAAACTCTTTCAGAGTATCAGGGTTTCGGACGAGAACTCATCTGTTACATGGCCACTTCAATGTTTTTTAAACTTATTTGAACTCCGGACTTCTTTTGTGTTCAGTATGCAGCATTTAAAGCGACGTCATCAATTTCCAACATGTTCTGACATCATTTGTTGTTTTTCGGTCATTTACCTAATTGTTTAGAGAGCTAAATGACTGTCAAATTGAAAATCACTACAAAATGAATCCTGAAAATGTTGAAACTTGGCATGGTATCATCATATCACCCGCATAGCATGCGCGGAAGAGTAGAGAGGGTCACGGCAAAAACTGGACGCACTTCGTGTACAAACTGGACAAACTCTTTCAGAGTATCAGGGTTTCGGACGAGAACTCATCTGTTACATGGCCACTTCAATGTTTTTAAACTTATTTGAACTCCGGACTTCTTTTGTGTTCAGTATGCAGCATTCAAAGCATCGTCATCAATTTCCAACATGTTTTGACATCATGCGTTGTTTTTCGGTCATTCACTTAATTGTTTTAGAGAGCTAAATGACCATGAAATTGAAAATCACTACAAAATGAATCCTGAAAATGTTGAAACTTGGCATGGTATGATCATATCACCCGCATAGCATGCGCGAAAGAATAGAGAGGGTCACGGGAAAAACTGGATGCACTTCGTGTACAAACTGGACAAACTCTTTCGGAGTATCAGGGTTTCGGACGAGAACTCATCTGTTACACGGCCACTTCAATGTTTTTTAAACTTATTTGAACTTCGGACTTCTTTTGTGTTTAGTATCCAGCATTCAAAGCGACGTCATCAATTTCCAACATGTTCTGACATCATTTGTTGTTTTTCGGTCATTTACCTAATTGTTTAGAGAGCTAAATGACCGTGAAATTGAAAATCACTACAAAATGAATCCTGAAAATGTTGAAACTTGGCATGGTATAATCATATCACCCGCATAGCATGCGCGAAAGAGTAGAGAGGGTCACGGCAAAAACTGGACGCACTTCGTGTACAAACTGGACATACTCTTTCGGAGTATCAGGGTTTCGGACGAGAACTCATCTGTTACACGGCCACTTTAATGTTTTTTAAACTTATTTGAACTCCGGACATCTTTTGTGTTTAGTATGCAGCATTCAAAGCGACGTCATCAATTTCCAACATGTTCTGACATCATTTGTTGTTTTTCGGCCATTTACCTAATTGTTTAGAGAGCTAAATGACCGTGAAATTGAAAATCACTACAAAATGAATCCTGAAAATGTTGAAACTTGGCATGGTATAATCATATCACCCGTATAGCATGCGCGAAAGAGTAGAGAGGGTCACGGCAAAAACTGGACGCACTTCGTGTACAAACTGGACAAACTCTTTCAGAGTATCAGGGTTTCGGACGAGAACTTATCTGTTACATGGCCACTTCAATGTTTTTTAAGCTTATTTGAACTTCGGACTTCTTTTGTGTTCAGTATGCAGCATTCAAAGCGACGTCATCAATTTCCAACATGTTCTGACATCATTTGTTGTTTTTCAGTCATTTACCTAATTGTTTAGAGAGCTAAATGACCGTGAAATTGAAAATCACTACAAAATGAATCCTGAAAAGTTTGAAACTTGGCATGCGTGACAGAGTAGAGAGGGTCACGGCAAAAATTGGACGCACTTCATGTACAAACTGGTCAAACTCTTTCAGAGTATCAGGGTTTTGGACGAGAACTCATCTGTTACATGGCCACTTCAATGTTTTTTAAACTTATTTGAACTTCAGACTTCTTTTGTGTTCAGTATGCAGCATTCAAAGCGACGTCATCAATTTCCAACATGTTCTGACATCATTTGTTGTTTTCGGTCATTTACCTAATTGTTTAGAGAGCTAAATGACCGTGAAATTGAAAATCACTACAAATGAATCCTGAAAATGTTGAAACTTGGCATGGTATAATCATATCACCCGCATAGCATGCGCGAAAGAGTAGAGAGGGTCACGGCAAAAACTGGACGCACTTCGTCTACAAACTGGACAAACTCTTTCAGAGTATCTGGGTTTCGGACGAGAACTCATCTGTTACATGGCCACTTCAATGTTTTTTAAACTTATTTGAACTTCGGACTTCTTTTGTGTTCAGTATAAAGCATTCAAAGCGACGTCATCAATTTCCAACATGTTCTGACATCATTTGTTGTTTTTCGGTCATTTACCTAATTGTCTAGTGAGCTAAATGACCGTGAAATTGAAAATCACTACAATATGAATCCTGAAAATGTTGAAACTTGGCATGGTATAATCATATCACCCGCATAGCATGCGCGAAAGAGTAGAGAGGGTCACGGCAAAAACTGGACGCACTTCATGTACAAACTGGACAAACTCTTTCAGAGTATCAGGGTTTCGGACGAGAACTCATCTGTTACATGGCCACTTCAATGTTTTTTAAACTTATTTGAACTCCAGACTTCTTTTCTATTCAGTATGCAGCATTTAAAGCGACGTCATCAATTTCCAACATGTTCTGACATCATTTGTTGTTTTTCGGTCATTTACCTAATTGTTTAGAGAGCTAAATGACCGTGAAATTGAAAATCACTACAAAATGAATCCTGAAAATGTTGAAACTTGGCATGCGCGAAAGAGTAGAGAGGGTCACGGCAAAAATTGGACGCACTTCGTGTACAAACTGGTCAAACTCTTTCAGAGTATCAGGGTTTCGGACAAGAACTCATCTGTTACATGGCCACTTCAATGTTTTTTAAACTTATTTGAACTTCAGACTTCTTTTGTGTTCAGTATGCAGCATTCAAAGCGACGTCATCAATTTCCAACATGTTCTGACATCATTTGTTGTTTTCGGTCATTTACCTAATTGTTTAGAGAGCTAAATGACCGTGAAATTGAAAATCACTACAAAATGAATCCTGAAAATGTTGAAACTTGGCATGGTATAATCATATCACCCGCATAGCATGCGCGAAAGAGTAGAGAGGGTCACGGCAAAAACTGGACGCACTTCGTGTACAAACTGGACAAACTCTTTCAGAGTATCTGGGTTTCGGACGAGAACTCATCTGTTACATGGCCACTTCAATGTTTTTTAAACTTATTTGAACTTCGGACTTCTTTTGTGTTCAGTATGCAGCATTCAAAGCGACGTCATCAATTTCCAACATGTTCTGACATCATTTGTTGTTTTTCGGTCATTTACCTAATTGTTTAGAGAGCTAAATGACCGTGAAATTGAAAATCACTACAAAATGAATCCTGAAAATATTGAAACTTGGCATGGTATCATCATATCACCCGCATAGCATGCGCAAAAGAGTAGAGAGGGTCACGGCAAAAACTGGACGCAAAAACTGGACGCACTTCGTGTACAAACTGGACAAACTCTTTCAGAGTATCAGGGTTTCGGACGAGAACTCATCTGTTACATGGCCACTTCAATGTTTTTTAAACTTATTTGAACTTCAGACTTCTTTTGTGTTCAGTATGCAGCGTTCAAAGCGACGTCATCAATTTCCAACATGTTCTGACATCATTTGTTGTTTTTCGGTCATTTACCTAATTGTTTAGAGAGCTAAATGACCGTGAAATTGAAAATCACTACAATATGAATCCTGAAAATGTTGAAACTTGGCATGGTATAATCATATCACCCGCATAGCATGCGCGAAAGAGTAGAGAGGGTCACGGCAAAAACTGGACGCACTTCGTGTACCAACTGGACAAACTCTTTCAGAGTATCAGGGTTTCGGACGAGAACTCATCTGTTACATGGCCACTTCAATGTTTTTTAAACTTATTTGAACTCCGGACTTCTTTTGTGTTCAGTATGCAGCATTTAAAGCGACGTCATCAATTTCCAACATGTTCTGACATCATTTGTTGTTTTTCGGTCATTTACCTAATTGTTTAGAGAGCTAAATGACTGTCAAATTGAAAATCACTACAAAATGAATCCTGAAAATGTTGAAACTTGGCATGGTATCATCATATCACCCGCATAGCATGCGCGGAAGAGTAGAGAGGGTCACGGCAAAAACTGGACGCACTTCGTGTACAAACTGGACAAACTCTTTCAGAGTATCAGGGTTTCGGACGAGAACTCATCTGTTACATGGCCACTTCAATGTTTTTAAACTTATTTGAACTCCGGACTTCTTTTGTGTTCAGTATGCAGCATTCAAAGCATCGTCATCAATTTCCAACATGTTTTGACATCATGCGTTGTTTTTCGGTCATTCACTTAATTGTTTTAGAGAGCTAAATGACCATGAAATTGAAAATCACTACAAAATGAATCCTGAAAATGTTGAAACTTGGCATGGTATGATCATATCACCCGCATAGCATGCGCGAAAGAATAGAGAGGGTCACGGGAAAAACTGGATGCACTTCGTGTACAAACTGGACAAACTCTTTCGGAGTATCAGGGTTTCGGACGAGAACTCATCTGTTACACGGCCACTTCAATGTTTTTTAAACTTATTTGAACTTCGGACTTCTTTTGTGTTTAGTATCCAGCATTCAAAGCGACGTCATCAATTTCCAACATGTTCTGACATCATTTGTTGTTTTTCGGTCATTTACCTAATTGTTTAGAGAGCTAAATGACCGTGAAATTGAAAATCACTACAAAATGAATCCTGAAAATGTTGAAACTTGGCATGGTATAATCATATCACCCGCATAGCATGCGCGAAAGAGTAGAGAGGGTCACGGCAAAAACTGGACGCACTTCGTGTACAAACTGGACATACTCTTTCGGAGTATCAGGGTTTCGGACGAGAACTCATCTGTTACACGGCCACTTTAATGTTTTTTAAACTTATTTGAACTCCGGACATCTTTTGTGTTTAGTATGCAGCATTCAAAGCGACGTCATCAATTTCCAACATGTTCTGACATCATTTGTTGTTTTTCGGCCATTTACCTAATTGTTTAGAGAGCTAAATGACCGTGAAATTGAAAATCACTACAAAATGAATCCTGAAAATGTTGAAACTTGGCATGGTATAATCATATCACCCGTATAGCATGCGCGAAAGAGTAGAGAGGGTCACGGCAAAAACTGGACGCACTTCGTGTACAAACTGGACAAACTCTTTCAGAGTATCAGGGTTTCGGACGAGAACTTATCTGTTACATGGCCACTTCAATGTTTTTTAAGCTTATTTGAACTTCGGACTTCTTTTGTGTTCAGTATGCAGCATTCAAAGCGACGTCATCAATTTCCAACATGTTCTGACATCATTTGTTGTTTTTCAGTCATTTACCTAATTGTTTAGAGAGCTAAATGACCGTGAAATTGAAAATCACTACAAAATGAATCCTGAAAAGTTTGAAACTTGGCATGCGTGACAGAGTAGAGAGGGTCACGGCAAAAATTGGACGCACTTCATGTACAAACTGGTCAAACTCTTTCAGAGTATCAGGGTTTTGGACGAGAACTCATCTGTTACATGGCCACTTCAATGTTTTTTAAACTTATTTGAACTTCAGACTTCTTTTGTGTTCAGTATGCAGCATTCAAAGCGACGTCATCAATTTCCAACATGTTCTGACATCATTTGTTGTTTTCGGTCATTTACCTAATTGTTTAGAGAGCTAAATGACCGTGAAATTGAAAATCACTACAAATGAATCCTGAAAATGTTGAAACTTGGCATGGTATAATCATATCACCCGCATAGCATGCGCGAAAGAGTAGAGAGGGTCACGGCAAAAACTGGACGCACTTCGTCTACAAACTGGACAAACTCTTTCAGAGTATCTGGGTTTCGGACGAGAACTCATCTGTTACATGGCCACTTCAATGTTTTTTAAACTTATTTGAACTTCGGACTTCTTTTGTGTTCAGTATAAAGCATTCAAAGCGACGTCATCAATTTCCAACATGTTCTGACATCATTTGTTGTTTTTCGGTCATTTACCTAATTGTCTAGTGAGCTAAATGACCGTGAAATTGAAAATCACTACAATATGAATCCTGAAAATGTTGAAACTTGGCATGGTATAATCATATCACCCGCATAGCATGCGCGAAAGAGTAGAGAGGGTCACGGCAAAAACTGGACGCACTTCATGTACAAACTGGACAAACTCTTTCAGAGTATCAGGGTTTCGGACGAGAACTCATCTGTTACATGGCCACTTCAATGTTTTTTAAACTTATTTGAACTCCAGACTTCTTTTCTATTCAGTATGCAGCATTTAAAGCGACGTCATCAATTTCCAACATGTTCTGACATCATTTGTTGTTTTTCGGTCATTTACCTAATTGTTTAGAGAGCTAAATGACCGTGAAATTGAAAATCACTACAAAATGAATCCTGAAAATGTTGAAACTTGGCATGGTATCATCATATCACCCGCATAGCATGCGGGAAAGAGTAGAGAGGGTCACGGCAAAAACGGGACGCACTTCGTGTACAAACTGGACAAACACTTTGAGAGTATCAGCGTTTCGGACAAGAACTCATCTGTTACATGGCCACTTCAATGTTTTTTAAACTTATTTGAACTCCGGACTTCTTTTGTGTTCAGTATGCAGCATTTAAAGCGACGTCATCAATTTCCAACATGTTCTGACATCATTTGTTGTTTTTCGGTCATTTACCTAATTGTTTAGAGAGCTAAATGACCGTGAAATTGAAAATCACTACAAAATGAATCCTGAAAATGTTGAAACTTGGCATGGTATCATCATATCACCCGCATAGCATTCTGGAAAGAGTAGAGAGGGTCACGGCAAAAACGGGACGCACTTCGTGTACAAACTGGACAAACACTTTGAGAGTATCAGCGTTTCGGACAAGAACTCATCTGTTACATGGCCACTTCAATGTTTTTCTAAACATATTTGAACTCCGGACTTCTTTTGTGTTCAGTATGCAGCATTTAAAGCGACGTCATCAATTTCCAACATGTTCTGACATCATTTGTTGTTTTTCGGTCATTTACCTAATTGTTTAGAGAGCTAAATGACCGTGAAATTGAAAATCACTACAAAATGAATCCTGAAAATGTTGAAACTTGGCATGGTATCATCATATCACCCGCATAGCATTCTGGAAAGAGTAGAGAGGGTCACGGCAAAAACGGGACGCACTTCGTGTACAAACTGGACAAACACTTTGAGAGTATCAGCGTTTCGGACAAGAACTCATCTGTTACATGGCCACTTCAATGTTTTTCTAAACATATTTGAACTCCGGACTTCTTTTGTGTTCAGTATGCAGCATTTAAAGCGACGTCATCAATTTCCAACATGTTCTGACATCATTTGTTGTTTTTCGGTCATTTACCTAATTGTTTAGAGAGCTAAATGACCGTGAAATTGAAAATCACTACAAAATGAATCCTGAAAGTGTTGAAACTTGGCATGGTATCATCATATCACCCGCATAGCATGCGCGATAGAGTAGAGAGGGTCACGGCAAAAACTGGACGCACTTCGTGTACAAACTGGACAAACTCTTTCAGAGTATCAGGGTTTCGGACGAGAACTCATCTGTTACACGGCCACTTCAATGTTTTTAAACTTATTTGAACTCCGGACTTCTTTTGTGTTCAGTATGCAGCATTCAAAGCGCCGTCATCAATTTCCAACATGTTCTGACATCATGCGTTGTTTTTCGGTCATTCACTTAATTGTTTTAGAGAGCTAAATGACCATGAAATTGAAAATCACTACAAAATGAATCCTGAAAATGTTGAAACTTGGCATGGTATGATCATATCACTCGCATAGCATGCGCGAAAGAGTAGAGAGGGTCACGGCAAAAACTGGACACACTTCGTGTACAAACTAGACAAACTCTTTCGGAGTATCAGGGTTTCGGACGAGAACTCATCTGTTACACGGCCACTTTAATGTTTTTTAAACTTATTTGAACTCCGGACATCTTTTGTGTTTAGTATGCAGCATTCAAAGCGACGTCATCAATTTCCAACATGTTCTGACATCATTTGTTGTTTTTCGGCCATTTACCTAATTGTTTAGAGAGCTAAATGACCGTGAAATTGAAAATCACTACAAAATGAATCCTGAAAATGTTGAAACTTGGCATGGTATAATCATATCACCCGTATAGCATGCGCGAAAGAGTAGAGAGGGTCACGGCAAAAACTGGACGCACTTCATGTACAAACTGGACAAACTCTTTCAGAGTATCAGGGTTTCGGACGAGAACTCATCTGTTACACGGCCACTTCAATGTTTTTTAAACTTATTTGAACTCCGGACTTCTTTTCTATTCAGTATGCAGCATTTAAAGCGACGTCATCAATTTCCAACATGTTCTGACATCATTTGTTGTTTTTCGGTCATTTACCTAATTGTTTAGAGAGCTAAATGACCGTGAAATTGAAAATCACTACAAAATGAATCCTGAAAATGTTGAAACTTGGCATGGTATAATCATATCACCCGCATAGCATGCGGGAAAGAGTAGAGAGGGTCACGGCAAAAACGGGACGCACTTCGTGTACAAACTGGACAAACACTTTCAGAGTATCAGGGTTTCGGACGAGAAATCATCTGTTACATGGCCACTTCAATGTTTTTCTAAACATATTTGAACTCCGGACTTCTTTTGTGTTCAGTATGCAGCATTTAAAGCGACGTCATCAATTTCCAACATGTTCTGACATCATTTGTTGTTTTTCGGTCATTTACCTAATTGTTTAGAGAGCTAAATGACCGTGAAATTGAAAATCACTACAAAATGAATCCTGAAAGTGTTGAAACTTGGCATGGTATCATCATATCACCCGCATAGCATGCGCGATAGAGTAGAGAGGGTCACGGGAAAAACTGGACACACTTCGTGTACAAACTGGACAAACTCTTTCAGAGTATCAGGGTTTCGGACGAGAACTCATCTGTTACACGGCCACTTCAATGTTTTTAAACTTATTTGAACTCCGGACTTCTTTTGTGTTCAGTATGCAGCATTCAAAGCGCCGTCATCAATTTCCAACATGTTCTGACATCATTTGTTGTTTTTCGGTCATTCACTTAATTGTTTTAGAGAGCTAAATGACCATGAAATTGAAAATCACTACAAAATGAATCCTGAAAATGTTGAAACTTGGCATGGTATGATCATATCACCCGCATAGCATGCGCGAAAGAGTAGAGAGGGTCACGGGAAAAACTGGACGCACTTCGTGTACAAACTGGACAAACTCTTTCGGAGTATCAGGGTTTCGGACGAGAACTCATCTGTTACACGGCCACTTCAATGTCTTTTAAACTTATTTGAACTCCGGACTTCTTTTGTGTTCAGTATGCAGCATTCAAAGCGCCGTCATCAATTTCCAACATGTTCTGACATCATTTGTTGTTTTTCGGTCATTTACCTAATTGTTTAGAGAGCTAAATGACCGTGAAATTGAAAATCACTACAAAATGAATCCTGAAAATGTTGAAACTTGGCATGGTATGATCATATCACCCGCATAGCATGCGCGAAAGAGTAGAGAGGGTCACGGGAAAAACTGGACGCACTTCGTGTACAAACTGGACAAACTCTTTCGGAGTATCAGGGTTTCGGACGAGAACTCATCTGTTACACGGCCACTTCAATGTCTTTTAAACTTATTTGAACTTCGGACTTCTTTTGTGTTCAGTATGCAGCATTCAAAGCGACGTCATCAATTTCCAACATGTTCTGACATCATTTGTTGTTTTTCGGTCATTTACCTAATTGTTTAGAGAGCTAAATGACCGTGAAATTGAAAATCACTACAAAATGAATCCTGAAAATGTTGAAACTTGGCATGGTATAATGATATCACCCGCATAGCTTGCGCGAAAGAGTAGAGAGGGTCACGGCAAAAACTGGACGCACTTCGTGTACAAACTGGACATACTCTTTCGGAGTATCAGGGTTTCGGACGAGAACTCATCTGTTACACCGCCACTTTAATGTTTTTTAAACTTATTTGAACTCCGGACATCTTTTGTGTTTAGTATGCAGCATTCAAAGCGACGTCATCAATTTCCAACATGTTCTGACATCATTTGTTGTGTTTCGGCCATTTACCTAATTGTTTAGAGAGCTAAATGACCGTGAAATTGAAAATCACTACAAAATGAATCCTGAAAATGTTGAAACTTGGCATGGTATCATCATATCACCCGCATAGCATGCGCGAAAGAGTAGAGAGGGTCACGGCAAAAACTGGACGCACTTCGTGTATAAACTGGACAAACTCTTTCAGAGTATCAGGGTTTCGGACGAGAACTCATCTGTTACACGGCCACTTCAATGTTTTTAAACTTATTTGAACTCCGGACTTCTTTTGTGTTCAGTATGCAGCATTCAAAGCGCCGTCATCAATTTCCAACATGTTCTGACATCATGCGTTGTTTTTCGGTCATTCACTTAATTGTTTTAGAGAGCTAAATGACCGTGAAATTGAAAATCACTACAAAATGAATCCTGAAAATGTTGAAACTTGGCATGGTATGATCATATCACCCGCATAGCATGCGCGAAAGAGTAGAGAGGGTCACGGCAAAAACTGGACGCACTTCGTGTACAAACTGGACATACTCTTTCGGAGTATCAGGGTTTCGGACGAGAACTCATCTGTTACACGGCCACTTTAATGTTTTTTAAACTTATTTGAACTTCGGACTTCTTTTCTATTCAGTATGCAGCATTTAAAGCGACGTCATCAATTTCCAACATGTTCTGACATCATTTGTTGTTTTTCGGCCATTTACCTAATTGTTTAGAGAGCTAAATGACCGTGAAATTGAAAATCACTACAAAATGAATCCTGAAAATGTTGAAACTTGGCATGGTATCATCATATCACCCGCATAGCATGCGGGAAAGAGTAGAGAGGGTCACGGCAAAAACGGGACGCACTTCGTGTACAAACTGGACAAACACTTTCAGAATATCAGCGTTTCGGACGAGAACTCATCTGTTACATGGCCACTTCAATGTTTTTCTAAACATATTTGAACTCCGGACTTCTTTTGTGTTCAGTATGCAGCATTTAAAGCGACGTCATCAATTTCCAACATGTTCTGACATCATTTGTTGTTTTTCGGTCATTTACCTAATTGTTTAGAGAGCTAAATGACCGTGAAATTGAAAATCACTACAAAATGAATCCTGAAAGTGTTGAAACTTGGCATGGTATCATCATATCACCCGCATAGCATGCGGGAAAGAGTAGAGAGGGTCACGGCAAAAACGGGACGCACTTCGTGTACAAACTGGACAAACACTTTCAGAATATCAGCGTTTCGGACGAGAACTCATCTGTTACATGGCCACTTCAATGTTTTTCTAAACATATTTGAACTCCGGACTTCTTTTGTGTTCAGTATGCAGCATTTAAAGCGACGTCATCAATTTCCAACATGTTCTGACATCATTTGTTGTTTTTCGGTCATTTACCTAATTGTTTAGAGAGCTAAATGACCGTGAAATTGAAAATCACTACAAAATGAATCCTGAAAGTGTTGAAACTTGGCATGGTATCATCATATCACCCGCATAGCATGCGCGATAGAGTAGAGAGGGTCACGGCAAAAACTGGACGCACTTCGTGTACAAACTGGACAAACTCTTTCAGAGTATCAGGGTTTCGGACGAGAACTCATCTGTTACACGGCCACTTCAATGTTTTTAAACTTATTTGAACTCCGGACTTCTTTTGTGTTCAGTATGCAGCATTCAAAGCGCCGTCATCAATTTCCAACATGTTCTGACATCATTTGTTGTTTTTCCGTCATTTACCTAATTGTTTAGAGAGCTAAATGACCGTGAAATTGAAAATCACTACAAAATGAATCCTGAAAATGTTGAAACTTGGCATGGTATAATCATATCACCCGCATAGCATGCGCGAAAGAGTAGAGAGGGTCACGGCAAAAACGGGACGCATTTCGTGTACAAACTGGACAAACACTTTCAGAGTATCAGGGTTTCGGACGAGAACTCATCTGTTACATGGCCACTTCAATGTTTTTTAAACATATTTGAACTCCGGACTTCTTTTGTGTTCAGTATGCAGCATTCAAAGCGACGTCATCAATTTCCAACATTTTCTGACATCATTTGTTGTTTCTCGGTCATTTACCTAATTGTTTAGAGAGCTAAATGACCGTGAAATTGAGAATCACTACAATATGAATCCTGAAAATGTTGAAACTTGGTATGGTATGATCATATCACCCGCATAGCATGCGCGAAAGAGTAGAGAGGGTCACGGCAAAAACGGGACGCACTTCTTGTACAAACTGGACAAACACTTTCAGAGTATCTGGGTTTCGGACGAGAACTCATCTGTTACACGGCCACTTCAATGTTTTTTAATCTTATTTGAACTTCGGACTTCTTTTGTGTTCATTATGCAGCATTCAAAGCGACGTCATCAATTTCCAACATGTTCTGACATCATTTGTTGTTTTTCGGTCATTTACCTAATTGTTTAGAGAGCGAAATGACCGTGAAATTGAAAATCACTACAAAATGAATCCTGAAAATGTTGAAACTTGGCATGGTATAATCATATCACCCGCATAGCATGCGCGAAAGAGTAGAGAGGGTCACGGCAAAAACTGGACGCACTTCGTGTACAAACTGGACATACTCTTTCGGAGTATCTGGGTTTCGGACGAGAACTCATCTGTTACACGGCCACTTTAATGTTTTTTAAACTTATTTGAACTCCGGACTTCTTTTGTGTTCATTATGCAGCATTCAAAGCGACGTCATCAATTTCCAACATGTTCTGACATCATTTGTTGTTTTTCGGCCATTTACCTAATTGTTTAGAGAGCGAAATGACCGTGAAATTGAAAATCACTACAAAATGAATCCTGAAAATGTTGAAACTTGGCATGGTATAATCATATCACCCGCATAGCATGCGCGAAAGAGTAGAGAGGGTCACGGCAAAAACTGGACGCACTTCGTGTACAAACTGGACATACTCTTTCGGAGTATCAGGGTTTCGGACGAGAACTCATCTGTTACACGGCCACTTCAATGTTTTTTAAACTTATTTGAACTTCGGACTTCTTTTGTGTTCAGTATGCAGCATTCAAAGCGACGTCATCAATTTCCAACATGTTCTGACATCATTTGTTGTTTTTCAGTCATTTACCTAATTGTTTAGAGAGCTAAATGACCGTGAAATTGAAAATCACTACAAAATGAATCCTGAAAATGTTGAAACTTGGCATGGTATAATCATATCACCCGCATAGCATGCGCGAAAGAGTAGAGAGGGTCACGGCAAAAACGGGACGCACTTCGTGTACAAACTGGACAAACTCTTTCAGAGTATCAGGGTTTCGGACGAGAACTCATCTGTTACATGGCCACTTCAATGTTTTTTAAACTTATTTGAACTTCGGACTTCTTTTGTGTTCAGTATGCAGCATTCAAAGCGACGTCATCAATTTCCAACATGTTCTGACATCATTTGTTGTTTCTCGGTCATTTACCTAATTGTTTAGAGAGCTAAATGACCGTGAAATTGAAAATCACTACAAAATGAATCCTGAAAATGTTGAAACTTGGCATGGTATCATCATATCACCCGCATAGCATGCGCGAAAGAGTAGAGAGGGTCACGGCAAAAACGGGACGCACTTCGTGTACAAACTGGACAAACTCTTTCAGAGTATCTGGGTTTCGGACGAGAACTCATCTGTTACATGGCCACTTCAATGTTTTTTAAACATATTTGAACTCCGGACTTCTTTTGTGTTCAGTATGCAGCATTCAAAGCGACGTCATCAATTTCCAACATGTTCTGACATCATTTGTTGTTTCTCGGTCATTTACCTAATTGTTTAGAGAGCTAAATGACCGTGAAATTGAAAATCACTACAATATGAATCCTGAAAATGTTGAAACTTGGCATGGTATAATCATATCACCCGCATAGCATGCGCGAAAGAGTAGAGAGGGTCACGGCAAAAACGGGACGCACTTCGTGTACAAACTGGAGAAACACTTTCAGAGTATCTGGGTTTCGGACGAGAACTCATCTGTTACATGGCCACTTCAATGTTTTTAAACTTATTTGAACTTCGGACTTCTTTTGTGTTCAGTATGCAGCATTCAAAGCGACGTCATCAATTTCCAACATGTTCTGACATCATTTGTTGTTTCTCGGTCATTTACCTAATTGTTTAGAGAGCTAAATGACCGTGAAATTGAAAATCACTACAATATGAATCCTGAAAATGTTGAAACTTGGCATGGTATAATCATATCACCCGCATAGCATGCGCGAAAGAGTATAGAGGGTCACGGCAAAAACGGGACGCACTTCGTGTACAAACTGGACAAACACTTTCAGAGTATCTGGGTTTCGGACGAGAACTCATCTGTTACATGGCCACTTCAATGTTTTTTAAACATATTTGAACTCCGGACTTCTTTTGTGTTCAGTATGCAGCATTCAAAGCGACGTCATCAATTTCCAACATGTTCTGACATCATTTGTTGTTTCTTGGTCATTTACCTAATTGTTTAGAGAGCTAAATGACCGTGAAATTGAAAATCACTACAATATGAATCCTGAAAATGTTGAAACTTGGCATGGTATAATCATATCACCCGCATAGCATGCGCGAAAGAGTAGAGAGGGTCACGGCAAAAACTGGACGCACTTCGTGTACAAACTGGACAAACTCTTTCAGAGTATCAGGGTTTCGGACGAGAACTCATCTGTTACACGGCCACTTCAATGTTTTTTAAACTTATTTGAACTCCGGACTTCTTTTGTGTTCAGTATGCAGCATTTAAAGCGACGTCATCAATTTACAACATGTTCTGACATCATTTGTTGTTTTTTGGTCATTTACCTAATTGTTTAGAGAGCTAAATGACCGTGAAATTGAAAATCACTACAAAATGAATCCTGAAAATGTTGAAACTTGGCATGGTATCATCATATCACCCGCATAGCATGCGCGAAAGAGTAGAGAGGGTCACGGCAAAAACTGGACGCACTTCATGTACAAACTGGACAAACTCTTTCAGAGTATCAGGGTTTCGGACGAGAACTCATCTGTTACACGGCCACTTCAATGTTTTTAAACTTATTTGAACTCCAGACTTCTTTTGTGTTCAGTATGCAGCATTCAAAGCGACGTCATCAATTTCCAACATGTTCTGACATCATTTGTTGTTTTCGGTCATTTACCTAATTGTTTAGAGAGCTAAATGACCGTGAAATTGAAAATCACTACAAAATGAATCCTGAAAATGTTGAAACTTGGCATGGTATAATCATATCACCCGCATAGCATGCGCGAAAGAGTAGAGAGGGTCACGGCAAAAACGGGACGCACTTCGTGTACAAACTGGACAAACACTTTCAGAGTATCAGGGTTTCGGACGAGAACTCATCTGTTACATGGCCACTTCAATGTTTTTTAAACATATTTGAACTCCGGACTTCTTTTGTGTTCAGTATGCAGCATTCAAAGCGACGTCATCAATTTCCAACATGTTCTGACATCATTTGTTGTTTCTCGGTCATTTACCTAATTGTTTAGAGAGCTAAATGACCGTGAAATTGAAAATCACTACAATATGAATCCTGAAAATGTTGAAACTTGGCATGGTATGATCATATCACCCGCATAGCATGCGCGAAAGAGTAGAGAGGGTCACGGCAAAAACGGGACGCACTTCGTGTACAAACTGGACAAACGCTTTCAGAGTATCTGGGTTTCGGACGAGAACTCATCTGTTACACGGCCACTTCAATGTTTTTTAAACTTATTTGAACTTCGGACTTCTTTTGTGTTCATTATGCAGCATTCAAAGCGACGTCATCAATTTCCAACATGTTCTGACATCATTTGTTGTTTTTCGGTCATTTACCTAATTGTTTAGAGAGCGAAATGACCGTGAAATTGAAAATCACTACAAAATGAATCCTGAAAATGTTGAAACTTGGCATGGTATAATCATATCACCCGCATAGCATGCGCGAAAGAGTAGAGAGGGTCACGGCAAAAACTGGACGCACTTCGTGTACAAACTGGACATACTCTTTCGGAGTATCAGGGTTTCGGACGAGAACTCATCTGTTACACGGCCACTTTAATGTTTTTTAAACTTATTTGAACTCCGGACATCTTTTGTGTTTAGTATGCAGCATTCAAAGCGACGTCATCAATTTCCAACATGTTCTGACATCATTTGTTATTTTTCGGCCATTTACCTAATTGTTTAGAGAGCTAAATGACCGTGAAATTGAAAATCAGTACAAAATGAATCCTGAAAATGTTGAAACTTGGCATGGTATAATCATATCACCCGGATAGCATGCGCGAAAGAGTAGAGAGGGTCACGGCAAAAACTGGACGCACTTCGTGTACAAACTGGACAAACTCTTTCAGAGTATCAGGGTTTCGGACGAGAACTCATCTGTTACATGGCCACTTCAATGTTTTTTAAACTTATTTGAACTTCGGACTTCTTTTGTGTTCAGTATGCAGCATTCAAAGCGACGTCATCAATTTCCAACATGTTCTGACATCATTTGTTGTTTTTCAGTCATTTACCTAATTGTTTAGAGAGCTAAATGACCGTGAAATTGAAAATCACTACAAAATGAATCCTGAAAATGTTGAAACTTGGCATGGTATCATCATATCACCCGCATAGCATGCGCGAAAGAGTAGAGAGGGTCACGGCAAAAACTGGACGCACTTCGTGTACAAACTGGTCAAACTCTTTCAGAGTATCAGGGTTTCGGACGAGAAGTCATCTGTT
Source organism: Triticum urartu (assembly GCF_056163025.1). Taxonomy (NCBI): domain Eukaryota; kingdom Viridiplantae; phylum Streptophyta; class Magnoliopsida; order Poales; family Poaceae; genus Triticum; species Triticum urartu. The sequence continues at coordinate 13,600,755 of NC_141873.1, forward strand.
ACATGGCCACTTCAATGTTTTTTAAACTTATTTGAACTTCAGACTTCTTTTGTGTTCAGTATGCAGCATTCAAAGCGACGTCATCAATTTCCAACATGTTCTGACATCATTTGTTGTTTTCGGTCATTTACCTAATTGTTTAGAGAGCTAAATGACCGTAAAATTGAAAATCACTACAAAATGAATCCTGAAAATGTTGAAACTTGGCATGGTATAATCATATCACCCGCATATCATGCGCGAAAGAGTAGAGAGGGTCACGGCAAAAACTGGACGCACTTCGTGTACAAACTGGACAAACTCTTTCAGAGTATCTCGTTTTCGGATGAGAACTCATCTGTTACATGGCCACTTCAATGTTTTTTAAACTTATTTGAACTTCGGACTTCTTTTGTGTTCAGTATGCAGCATCCAAAGCGACGTCATCAATTTCCAACATGTTCTGACATCATTTGTTGTTTTTCGGTCATTTACCTAATTGTTTAGAGAGCTAAATGACCGTGAAATTGAAAATCACAACAAAATGAATCCTGAAAATGTTGAAACTTGGCATGGTATAATCATATCACCCGCATAGCATGCACGAAAGAGTAGAGAGGGTCACGGCAAAAACTGGACGCACTTCGTGTACAAACTGGACATACTCTTTCGGAGTATCAGGGTTTCGAACGAGAACTCATCTGTTACACGGCCACTTCAATGTTTTTTAAACTTATTTGAACTCCGGACATCTTTTGTGTTCAGTATGCAGCATTCAAAGCGACGTCATCAATTTCCAACATGTTCTGACATCATTTGTTGTTTTTCGGCCATTTACCTAATTGTTTAGAGAGCTAAATGACTATGAAATTGAAAATCACTACAAAATGTATCCTGAAAATGTTGAAACTTGGCATGGTATAATCATATCACCCGCATAGCATGCGCGAAAGAGTAGAGAGGGTCACGGCAAAAACTGGACGCACTTCGTGTACAAACTGGCCAAACTCTTTCAGAGTATCTGGGTTTCGAACGAGAACTCATCTGTTACATGGCCACTTCAATGTTTTTTAAACTTATTTGAACTTCGGACTTCTTTTGTGTTCAGTATGCAGCATTCAAAGCGACGTCATCAATTTCCAACATGTTCTGACATCATTTGTTGTTTTTCGGTCATTTACCTAATTCTTTTAGAGAGCTAAATGACCGTGAAATTGAAAATCACTACAAAATGAATCCTGAAAATGTTGAAACTTGGCATGGTATCATCATATCACCCGCATAGCATGCGCGAAAGAGTAGAGAGGGTCACGGCAAAAACTGGACGCACTTCGTGTACAAACTGGACAAACACTTTCAGAGTATCAGGGTTTCGGACGAGAACTCATCTGTTACACGGCCACTTCAATGTTTTTAAACTTATTTGAACTCCGGACTTCTTTTGTGTTCATTATGCAGCTTTCAAAGCGCCGTCATCAATTTCCTACATGTTCTGACATCATGCGTTGTTTTTCGGTCATTCACTTAATTGTTTTAGAGAGCTAAATGACCATGAAATTGAAAATCACTACAAAATGAATCCTGAAAATGTTGAAACTTGGCATGGTATGATCATATCACCCGCATAGCATGCGCGAAAGAGTAGAGAGGGTCATGGGAAAAACTGGACGGACTTCGTGTACAAACTGGACAAACTCTTTCGGAGTATCAGGGTTTCGGACGAGAACTCATCTGTTACACGGCCACTTCAATGTTTTTTAAACTTATTTGAACTTCGGACTTCTTTTGTGTTCATTATGCAGCATTCAAAGCGACGTCATCAATTTCCAACATGTTCTGACATCATTTGTTGTTTTTCGGTCATTTACCTAATTGTTTAGAGAGCGAAATGACCGTGAAATTGAAAATCACTACAAAATGAATCCTGAAAATGTTGAAACTTGGCATCGTATAATCATATCACCCGCATAGCATGCGCGAAAGAGTAGAGAGGGTCACGGCAAAAACTGGACGCACTTCGTGTACAAACTGGACATACTCTTTCGGAGTATCAGGGTTTCGGACGAGAACTCATCTGTTACACGGCCACTTTAATGTTTTTTAAACTTATTTGAACTCCGGACATCTTTTGTGTTTAGTATGCAGCATTCAAAGCGACGTCATCAATTTCCAACATGTTCTGACATAATTTGTTATTTTTCGGCCATTTACCTAATTGTTTAGAGAGCTAAATGACCGTGAAATTGAAAATCAGTACAAAATGAATCCTGAAAATGTTGAAACTTGGCATGGTATAATCATATCACCCGTATAGCATGCGCGAAAGAGTAGAGAGGGTCACGGCAAAAACTGGACGCACTTCGTGTACAAACTGGACAAACTCTTTCAGAGTATCAGGGTTTCGGACGAGAACTCATCTGTTACATGGCCACTTCAATGTTTTTTAAACTTATTTGAACTTCGGACTTCTTTTGTGTTCAGTATGCAGCATTCAAAGCGACGTCATCAATTTCCAACATGTTCTGACATCATTTGTTGTTTTTCAGTCATTTACCTAATTGTTTAGAGAGCTAAATGACCGTGAAATTGAAAATCACTACAAAATGAATCCTGAAAATGTTGAAACTTGGCATGGTATCATCATATCACCCGCATAGCATGCGCGAAAGAGTAGAGAGGGTCACGGCAAAAATTGGACGCACTTCGTGTACAAACTGGTCAAACTCTTTCAGAGTATCAGGGTTTCGGACGAGAAGTCATCTGTTACATGGCCACTTCAATGTTTTTTAAACTTATTTGAACTTCAGACTTCTTTTGTGTTCAGTATGCAGCATTCAAAGCGACGTCATCAAGTTCCAACATGTTCTGACATCATTTGTTGTTTTCGGTCATTTACCTAATTGTTTAGAGAGCTAAATGACCGTAAAATTGAAAATCACTACAAAATGAATCCTGAAAATGTTGAAACTTGGCATGGTATAATCATATCACCCGCATATCATGCGCGAAAGAGTAGAGAGGGTCACGGCAAAAACTGGACGCACTTCGTGTACAAACTGGACAAACTCTTTCAGAGTATCTCGTTTTCGGATGAGAACTCGTCTGTTACATGGCCACTTCAATGTTTTTTAAACTTATTTGAACTTCGGACTTCTTTTGTGTTCAGTATGCAGCATCCAAAGCGACGTCATCAATTTCCAACATGTTCTGACATCATTTGTTGTTTCTCGGTCATTTACCTAATTGTTTAGAGAGCTAAATGACCGTGAAATTGAAAATCACAACAATATGAATCCTGAAAATGTTGAAACTTGGCATGGTATAATCATATCACCCGCATAGCATGCGCGAAAGAGTAGAGAGGGTCACGGCAAAAACTGGACGCACTTCGTGTACAAACTGGACAAACTCTTTCGGAGTATCAGGGTTTCGGACGAGAACTCATCTGTTACACGGCCACTTCAATGTTTTTTAAACTTATTTGAACTTCGGACTTCTTTTGTGTTCAGTATGCAGCATTCAAAGCGACGTCATCAATTTCCAACATGTTCTGACATCATTTGTTGTTTTTCGGTCATTTACCTAATTGTTTAGAGAGCTAAATGACCGTGAAATTGAAAATCACTACAAAATGAATCCTGAAAATGTTGAAACTTGGCATGGTATAATCATATCACCCGCATAGCATGCACGAAAGAGTAGAGAGGGTCACGGCAAAAACTGGACGCACTTCGTGTACAAACTGGACATACTCTTTCGGAGTATCAGGGTTTCGAACGAGAACTCATCTGTTACACGGCCACTTCAATGTTTTTTAAACTTATTTGAACTCCGGACATCTTTTGTGTTTAGTGCAGCATTCAAAGCGACGTCATCAATTTCCAACATGTTCTGACATCATTTGTTGTTTTTCGGCCATTTACCTAATTGTTTAGAGAGCTAAATGACCGTGAAATTGAAAATCACTACAAAATGAATCCTGAAAATGTTGAAACTTGGCATGGTATAATCATATCACCCGCATAGCATGCGCGAAAGAGTAGAGAGGGTCACGGCAAAAACTGGACGCACTTCGTGTACAAACTGGACAAACTCTTTCAGAGTATCTGGGTTTCGGACGAGAACTCATCTGTTACATGGCCACTTTAATGTTTTTTAAACTTATTTGAACTTCGGACTTCTTTTGTGTTCAGTATGCAGCATTCAAAGGGACGTCATCAATTTCCAACATGTTCTGACATCATTTGTTGTTTTTCGGTCATTTACCTAATTCTTTTAGAGAGCTAAATGACCGTGAAATTGAAAATCACTACAAAATGAATCCTGAAAATGTTGAAACTTGGCATGGTATAATCATATCACCCGCATAGCATGCGCGAAAGAGTAGAGAGGGTCACGGCAAAAACGGGACGCACTTCGTGTACAAACTGGACAAACACTTTCAGAGTATCAGGGTTTCGGACGAGAACTCATCTGTTACATGGCCACTTCAATGTTTTTTAAACTTATTTGAACTCCGGACTTCTTTTGTGTTCAGTATGCAGCATTTAAAGCGACGTCATCAATTTCCAACATGTTCTGACATCATTTGTTGTTTTTGGTCATTTACCTAATTGTTTAGAGAGCTAAATGACCGTGAAATTGAAAATCACTACAAAATGAATCCTGAAAGTGTTGAAACTTGGCATGGTATCATCATATCACCCGCATAGCATGCGCGAAAGAGTAGAGAGGGTCACGGCAAAAACTGGACGCACTTTGTGTACAAACTGGACAAACTCTTTCAGAGTATCAGGGTTTCGGACGAGAACTCATCTGTTACACGGCCACTTCAATGTTTTTAAACTTATTTGAACTCCGGACTTCTTTTGTGTTCAGTATGCAGCATTCAAAGCGACGTCATCAATTTCCAACATGTTCTGACATCATTTGTTGTTTTCGGTCATTTACCTAATTGTTTAGAGAGCTAAATGACCGTGAAATTGAAAATCACTACAAAATGAATCCTGAAAATGTTGAAACTTGGCATGGTATAATCATATCACCCGCATAGCATGCGCGAAAGAGTAGAGAGGGTCACGGCAAAAACGGGACGCACTTCGTGTACAAACTGGACAAACACTTTCAGAGTATCAGGGTTTCGGACGAGAACTCATCTGTTACATGGCCACTTCAATGTTTTTTAAACATATTTGAACTCCGGACTTCTTTTGTGTTCAGTATGCAGCATTCAAAGCGACGTCATCAATTTCCAACATGTTCTGACATCATTTGTTGTTTCTCGGTCATTTACCTAATTGTTTAGAGAGCTAAATGACCGTGAAATTGAAAATCACTACAATATGAATCCTGAAAATGTTGAAACTTGGCATGGTATAATCATATCACCCGCATAGCATGCGCGAAAGAGTAGAGAGGGTCACGGCAAAAACGGGACGCACTTCGTGTACAAACTGGACAAACACTTTCAGAGTATCTGGGTTTCGGACGAGAACTCATCTGTTACATGGCCACTTCAATGTTTTTTAAACTTATTTGAACTTCGGACTTCTTTTGTGTTCAGTATGCCGCATTCAAAGCGACGTCATCAATTTCCAACATGTTCTGACATCATTTGTTGTTTCTCGGTCATTTACCTAATTGTTTAGAGAGCTAAATGACCGTGAAATTGAAAATCACTACAATATGAATCCTAAAAATGTTGAAACTTGGCATGGTATAATCATATCACCCGCATAGCATGCGCGAAAGAGTATAGAGGGTCACGGCAAAAACGGGACGCACTTCGTGTACAAACTGGACAAACACTTTCAGAGTATCTGGGTTTCGGACGAGAACTCATCTGTTACATGGCCACTTCAATGTTTTTTAAACTTATTTGAACTTCGGACTTCTTTTGTGTTCAGTATGCAGCATTCAAAGCGACGTCATCAATTTCCAACATGTTCTGACATCATTTGTTGTTTCTCGGTCATTTACCTAATTGTTTAGAGAGCTAAATGACCGTGAAATTGAAAATCACAACAAAATGAATCCTGAAAATGTTGAAACTTGGCATGGTATAATCATATCACCCGCATAGCATGCACGAAAGAGTAGAGAGGGTCACGGCAAAAACTGGACGCACTTCGTGTACAAACTGGACATACTCTTTCGGAGTATCAGGGTTTCGAACGAGAACTCATCTGTTACACGGCCACTTCAATGTTTTTTAAACTTATTTGAACTCCGGACATCTTTTGTGTTCAGTATGCAGCATTCAAAGCGACGTCATCAATTTCCAACATGTTCTGACATCATTTGTTGTTTTTCGGCCATTTACCTAATTGTTTAGAGAGCTAAATGACTATGAAATTGAAAATCACTACAAAATGTATCCTGAAAATGTTGAAACTTGGCATGGTATAATCATATCACCCGCATAGCATGCGCGAAAGAGTAGAGAGGGTCACGGCAAAAACTGGACGCACTTCGTGTACAAACTGGCCAAACTCTTTCAGAGTATCTGGGTTTCGAACGAGAACTCATCTGTTACATGGCCACTTCAATGTTTTTTAAACTTATTTGAACTTCGGACTTCTTTTGTGTTCAGTATGCAGCATTCAAAGCGACGTCATCAATTTCCAACATGTTCTGACATCATTTGTTGTTTTTCGGTCATTTACCTAATTCTTTTAGAGAGCTAAATGACCGTGAAATTGAAAATCACTACAAAATGAATCCTGAAAATGTTGAAACTTGGCATGGTATCATCATATCACCCGCATAGCATGCGCGAAAGAGTAGAGAGGGTCACGGCAAAAACTGGACGCACTTCGTGTACAAACTGGACAAACACTTTCAGAGTATCAGGGTTTCGGACGAGAACTCATCTGTTACACGGCCACTTCAATGTTTTTAAACTTATTTGAACTCCGGACTTCTTTTGTGTTCATTATGCAGCTTTCAAAGCGCCGTCATCAATTTCCTACATGTTCTGACATCATGCGTTGTTTTTCGGTCATTCACTTAATTGTTTTAGAGAGCTAAATGACCATGAAATTGAAAATCACTACAAAATGAATCCTGAAAATGTTGAAACTTGGCATGGTATGATCATATCACCCGCATAGCATGCGCGAAAGAGTAGAGAGGGTCATGGGAAAAACTGGACGGACTTCGTGTACAAACTGGACAAACTCTTTCGGAGTATCAGGGTTTCGGACGAGAACTCATCTGTTACACGGCCACTTCAATGTTTTTTAAACTTATTTGAACTTCGGACTTCTTTTGTGTTCATTATGCAGCATTCAAAGCGACGTCATCAATTTCCAACATGTTCTGACATCATTTGTTGTTTTTCGGTCATTTACCTAATTGTTTAGAGAGCGAAATGACCGTGAAATTGAAAATCACTACAAAATGAATCCTGAAAATGTTGAAACTTGGCATCGTATAATCATATCACCCGCATAGCATGCGCGAAAGAGTAGAGAGGGTCACGGCAAAAACTGGACGCACTTCGTGTACAAACTGGACATACTCTTTCGGAGTATCAGGGTTTCGGACGAGAACTCATCTATTACACGGCCACTTTAATGTTTTTTAAACTTATTTGAACTCCGGACATCTTTTGTGTTTAGTATGCAGCATTCAAAGCGACGTCATCAATTTCCAACATGTTCTGACATAATTTGTTATTTTTCGGCCATTTACCTAATTGTTTAGAGAGCTAAATGACCGTGAAATTGAAAATCAGTACAAAATGAATCCTGAAAATGTTGAAACTTGGCATGGTATAATCATATCACCCGTATAGCATGCGCGAAAGAGTAGAGAGGGTCACGGCAAAAACTGGACGCACTTCGTGTACAAACTGGACAAACTCTTTCAGAGTATCAGGGTTTCGGACGAGAACTCATCTGTTACATGGCCACTTCAATGTTTTTTAAACTTATTTGAACTTCGGACTTCTTTTGTGTTCAGTATGCAGCATTCAAAGCGACGTCATCAATTTCCAACATGTTCTGACATCATTTGTTGTTTTTCAGTCATTTACCTAATTGTTTAGAGAGCTAAATGACCGTGAAATTGAAAATCACTACAAAATGAATCCTGAAAATGTTGAAACTTGGCATGGTATCATCATATCACCCGCATAGCATGCGCGAAAGAGTAGAGAGGGTCACGGCAAAAATTGGACGCACTTCGTGTACAAACTGGTCAAACTCTTTCAGAGTATCAGGGTTTCGGACGAGAAGTCATCTGTTACATGGCCACTTCAATGTTTTTTAAACTTATTTGAACTTCAGACTTCTTTTGTGTTCAGTATGCAGCATTCAAAGCGACGTCATCAAGTTCCAACATGTTCTGACATCATTTGTTGTTTTCGGTCATTTACCTAATTGTTTAGAGAGCTAAATGACCGTAAAATTGAAAATCACTACAAAATGAATCCTGAAAATGTTGAAACTTGGCATGGTATAATCATATCACCCGCATATCATGCGCGAAAGAGTAGAGAGGGTCACGGCAAAAACTGGACGCACTTCGTGTACAAACTGGACAAACTCTTTCAGAGTATCTCGTTTTCGGATGAGAACTCGTCTGTTACATGGCCACTTCAATGTTTTTTAAACTTATTTGAACTTCGGACTTCTTTTGTGTTCAGTATGCAGCATCCAAAGCGACGTCATCAATTTCCAACATGTTCTGACATCATTTGTTGTTTCTCGGTCATTTACCTAATTGTTTAGAGAGCTAAATGACCGTGAAATTGAAAATCACAACAATATGAATCCTGAAAATGTTGAAACTTGGCATGGTATAATCATATCACCCGCATAGCATGCGCGAAAGAGTAGAGAGGGTCACGGCAAAAACTGGACGCACTTCGTGTACAAACTGGACAAACTCTTTCGGAGTATCAGGGTTTCGGACGAGAACTCATCTGTTACACGGCCACTTCAATGTTTTTTAAACTTATTTGAACTTCGGACTTCTTTTGTGTTCAGTATGCAGCATTCAAAGCGACGTCATCAATTTCCAACATGTTCTGACATCATTTGTTGTTTTTCGGTCATTTACCTAATTGTTTAGAGAGCTAAATGACCGTGAAATTGAAAATCACTACAAAATGAATCCTGAAAATGTTGAAACTTGGCATGGTATAATCATATCACCCGCATAGCATGCACGAAAGAGTAGAGAGGGTCACGGCAAAAACTGGACGCACTTCGTGTACAAACTGGACATACTCTTTCGGAGTATCAGGGTTTCGAACGAGAACTCATCTGTTACACGGCCACTTCAATGTTTTTTAAACTTATTTGAACTCCGGACATCTTTTGTGTTTAGTGCAGCATTCAAAGCGACGTCATCAATTTCCAACATGTTCTGACATCATTTGTTGTTTTTCGGCCATTTACCTAATTGTTTAGAGAGCTAAATGACCGTGAAATTGAAAATCACTACAAAATGAATCCTGAAAATGTTGAAACTTGGCATGGTATAATCATATCACCCGCATAGCATGCGCGAAAGAGTAGAGAGGGTCACGGCAAAAACTGGACGCACTTCGTGTACAAACTGGACAAACTCTTTCAGAGTATCTGGGTTTCGGACGAGAACTCATCTGTTACATGGCCACTTTAATGTTTTTTAAACTTATTTGAACTTCGGACTTCTTTTGTGTTCAGTATGCAGCATTCAAAGGGACGTCATCAATTTCCAACATGTTCTGACATCATTTGTTGTTTTTCGGTCATTTACCTAATTCTTTTAGAGAGCTAAATGACCGTGAAATTGAAAATCACTACAAAATGAATCCTGAAAATGTTGAAACTTGGCATGGTATAATCATATCACCCGCATAGCATGCGCGAAAGAGTAGAGAGGGTCACGGCAAAAACGGGACGCACTTCGTGTACAAACTGGACAAACACTTTCAGAGTATCAGGGTTTCGGACGAGAACTCATCTGTTACATGGCCACTTCAATGTTTTTTAAACTTATTTGAACTCCGGACTTCTTTTGTGTTCAGTATGCAGCATTTAAAGCGACGTCATCAATTTCCAACATGTTCTGACATCATTTGTTGTTTTTGGTCATTTACCTAATTGTTTAGAGAGCTAAATGACCGTGAAATTGAAAATCACTACAAAATGAATCCTGAAAGTGTTGAAACTTGGCATGGTATCATCATATCACCCGCATAGCATGCGCGAAAGAGTAGAGAGGGTCACGGCAAAAACTGGACGCACTTTGTGTACAAACTGGACAAACTCTTTCAGAGTATCAGGGTTTCGGACGAGAACTCATCTGTTACACGGCCACTTCAATGTTTTTAAACTTATTTGAACTCCGGACTTCTTTTGTGTTCAGTATGCAGCATTCAAAGCGACGTCATCAATTTCCAACATGTTCTGACATCATTTGTTGTTTTCGGTCATTTACCTAATTGTTTAGAGAGCTAAATGACCGTGAAATTGAAAATCACTACAAAATGAATCCTGAAAATGTTGAAACTTGGCATGGTATAATCATATCACCCGCATAGCATGCGCGAAAGAGTAGAGAGGGTCACGGCAAAAACGGGACGCACTTCGTGTACAAACTGGACAAACACTTTCAGAGTATCAGGGTTTCGGACGAGAACTCATCTGTTACATGGCCACTTCAATGTTTTTTAAACATATTTGAACTCCGGACTTCTTTTGTGTTCAGTATGCAGCATTCAAAGCGACGTCATCAATTTCCAACATGTTCTGACATCATTTGTTGTTTCTCGGTCATTTACCTAATTGTTTAGAGAGCTAAATGACCGTGAAATTGAAAATCACTACAATATGAATCCTGAAAATGTTGAAACTTGGCATGGTATAATCATATCACCCGCATAGCATGCGCGAAAGAGTAGAGAGGGTCACGGCAAAAACGGGACGCACTTCGTGTACAAACTGGACAAACACTTTCAGAGTATCTGGGTTTCGGACGAGAACTCATCTGTTACATGGCCACTTCAATGTTTTTTAAACTTATTTGAACTTCGGACTTCTTTTGTGTTCAGTATGCCGCATTCAAAGCGACGTCATCAATTTCCAACATGTTCTGACATCATTTGTTGTTTCTCGGTCATTTACCTAATTGTTTAGAGAGCTAAATGACCGTGAAATTGAAAATCACTACAATATGAATCCTAAAAATGTTGAAACTTGGCATGGTATAATCATATCACCCGCATAGCATGCGCGAAAGAGTATAGAGGGTCACGGCAAAAACGGGACGCACTTCGTGTACAAACTGGACAAACACTTTCAGAGTATCTGGGTTTCGGACGAGAACTCATCTGTTACATGGCCACTTCAATGTTTTTTAAACTTATTTGAACTTCGGACTTCTTTTGTGTTCAGTATGCAGCATTCAAAGCGACGTCATCAATTTCCAACATGTTCTGACATCATTTGTTGTTTCTCGGTCATTTACCTAATTGTTTAGAGAGCTAAATGACCGTGAAATTGAAAATCACTACAATATGAATCCTGAAAATGTTGAAACTTGGCATGGTATCATCATATCACCCGCATAGCATGCGCGAAAGAGTAGAGAGGGTCACGGCAAAAACTGGACGCACTTCGTGTACAAACTGGACAAACTCTTTCAGAGTATCAGGGTTTCGGACGAGAACTCATCTGTTACACGGCCACTTCAATGTTTTTTAAACTTATTTGAACTTCGGACTTCTTTTGTGTTCAGTATGCAGCATTCAAAGCGACGTCATCAATTTCCAACATGTTCTGACATCATTTGTTGTTTTTCGGTCATTTACCTAATTCTTTTAGACAGCTAAATGACCGTGAAATTGAAAATCACTACAAAATGAATCCTGAAAATGTTGAAACTTGGCATGGTATAATCATATCACCCGCATAGCATGCGCGAAAGAGTAGAGAGGGTTACGGCACAAACGGGACGCACTTCGTGTACAAACTGGACAAACACTTTCAGAGTATCAGGGTTTCGGACGAGAACTCATCTGTTACATGGCCACTTCAATGTTTTTTAAACATATTTGAACTCCGGACTTCTTTTGTGTTCAGTATGCAGCATTTAAAGCGACGTCATCAATTTCCAACATGTTCTGACATCATTTGTTGTTTTTGGTCATTTACCTAATTGTTTAGAGAGCTAAATGACCGTGAAATTGAAAATCACTACAAAATGAATCCTGAAAGTGTTGAAACTTGGCATGGTATCATCATATCACCCGCATAGCATGCGCGAAAGACTAGAGAGGGTCACGGCAAAAACTGGACGCACTTTGTGTACAAACTGGACAAACTCTTTCAGAGTATCAGGGTTTCGGACGAGAACTCATCTGTTACACGGCCACTTCAATGTTTTTAAACTTATTTGAACTCCGGACTTCTTTTGTGTTCAGTATGCAGCATTCAAAGCGCCGTCATCAATTTCCAACATGTTCTGACATCATGCGTTGTTTTTCGGTTATTCACTTAATTGTTTTAGAGAGCTAAATGACCATGAAATTGAAAATCACTACAAAATGAATCATGAAAATGTTGAAACTTGGCATGGTATGATCATATCACCCGCATAGCATGCGCGAAAGAGTAGAGAGGGTCACGGGAAAAACTGGACGCACTTCGTGTACAAACTGGACAAACTCTTTCGGAGTATCAGGGTTTCGGACGAGAACTCATCTGTTACACGGCCACTTCAATGTTTTTTAAACTTATTTGAACTTCGGACTTCTTTTGTGTTCAGTATGCAGCATTCAAAGCGACGTCATCAATTTCCAACATGTTCTGACATCATTTGTTGTTTTTCGGTCATTTACCTAATTGTTTAGAGAGCTAAATGACTGTGAAATTGAAAATCACTACAAAATGAATCCTGAAAATGTTTTAACTTGGCATGGTATAATCATATCACCCGCATAGCATGCACGAAAGAGTAGATAGGGTCACGGCAAAAACTGGACGCACTTCGTGTACAAACTGGACATACTCTTTCGGAGTATCAGGGTTTCGGACGAGAACTCATCTATTACACGGCCACTTCAATGTTTTTTAAACTTATTTGAACTCCGGACATCTTTTGTGTTTAGTATGCAGCATTCAAAGCGACGTCATCAATTTCCAACATGTTCTGACATCATTTGTTGTTTTTCGGCCATTTACCTAATTGTTTAGAGAGCTAAATGACCGTGAAATTGAAAATCACTACAAAATGAATCCTGAAAATGTTGAAACTTGGCATGGTATAATCATATCACCCGTATAGCATGCGTGAAAGAGTAGAGAGGGTCACGGCAAAAACTGGACGCACTTCGTGTACAAACTGGACAAACTCTTTCAGAGTATCAGGGTTTCGGACGAGAACTCATCTGTTACATGGCCACTTCAATGTTTTTTAAACTTATTTGAACTTCAGACTTCTTTTGTGTTCAGTATGCAGCATTCAAAGCGACGTCATCAATTTCCAACATGTTCTGACATCATTTGTTGTTCTTCAGTCATTTACCTAATTCTTTAGAGAGCTAAATGACCGTGAAATTGAAAATCACTACAAAATGAATCCTGAAAATTTTGAAACTTGGCATGGTATCATCATATCACCCGCATAGCATGCGCGAAAGAGTAGAGAGGGTCACGGCAAAAATTGGATGCACTTCGTGTACAAACTGGTCAAACTCTTTCAGAGTATCAGGGTTTCGGACGAGAACTCATCTGTTACATGGCCACTTCAATGTTTTTTAAACTTATTTGAACTTCAGACTTCTTTTGTGTTCAGTATGCAGCATTCAAAGCGACGTCATCAATTTCTAACATGTTCTCACATCATTTGTTGTTTTCGGTCATTTACCTAATTGTTTAGAGAGCTAAATGACCATGAAATTGAAAATCACTACAAAATGAATCCTGAAAATGTTGAAACTTGGCATGGTATAATCATATCACCCGCATAGCATACGCGAAAGAGTAGAGAGGGTCACGGCAAAAACTGGACGCACTTCGTGTACAAACTGGACAAACTCTTTCAGAGTATCTGGGTTTCGGACGAGAACTCATCTGTTACATGGCCACTTTAATGTTTTTTAAACTTATTTGAACTTCGGACTTCTTTTGTGTTCAGTATGCAGCATTCAAAGCGACCTCATCAATTTCCAACATGTTCTGACATCATTTGTTGTTTTTCGGTCATTTACATAATTCTTTTAGAGAGCTAAATGACCGTGAAATTGAAAATCACTACAAAATGAATCCTGAAAATGTTGAAACTTGGCATGGTATAATCATATCACCCGCATAGCATGCGCGAAAGAGTAGAGAGGGTCACGGCAAAAACGGGACGCACTTCGTGTACAAACTGGACAAACACTTTCAGAGTATCAGGGTTTCGGACGAGAACTCATCTGTTACATGGCCACTTCAATGTTTTTTAAACATATTTGAACTCCGGACTTCTTTTGTGTTCAGTATGCAGCATTTAAAGCGACATCATCAATTTCCAACATGTTCTGACATCATTTGTTGTTTTTGGTCATTTACCTAATTGTTTAGAGAGCTAAATGACCGTGAAATTGAAAATCACTACAAAATGAATCCTGAAAGTGTTGAAACTTGGCATGGTATCATCATATCACCCGCATAGCATGCGCGAAAGAGTAGAGAGGGTCACGGCAAAAACTGGACGCACTTTGTGTACAAACTGGACAAACTCTTTCAGAGTATCAGGGTTTCGGACGAGAACTCATCTGTTACACGGCCACTTCAAAGTTTTTAAACTTATTTGAACTCCGGACTTCTTTTGTGTTCAGTATGCAGCATTCAAAGCGCCGTCATCAATTTCCAACATGTCCTGACATCATGCGTTTTTTTTCGGTCATTCACTTAATTGTTTTAGAGAGCTAAATGACCGTGAAATTGAAAATCACTACAAAATGAATCCTGAAAATGTTGAAACTTGGCATGGTATCATCATATCACCCGCATAGCATGCGCGAAAGAGTAGAGAGGGTCACGGGAAAAACTGGACGCACTTCGTGTACAAACTGGACAAACTCTTTCGGAGTATCAGGGTTTCAGACGAGAACTCATCTGTTACACGGGCACTTCAATTTTTTTAAACTTATTTGAACTCCGGTCTTCTTTTGTGTTCAGTATGCAGCATTCAAAACAACGTCATCAATTTCCAACATGTTCTGACATCATTTGTTGTTTTTCAGTCATTTACCTACTTGTTTAGAGAGCTAAATGGCCGTGAAATTGAAAATCACTACAAAATGAATCCTGAAAATGTTGAAACTTAGCATGGTATAATCATATCACCCATATAGCATGCGCGAAAGAGTAGAGAGGGTCACGGCAAAAACTGGACGCACTTCATGTACAAACTGGACAAACTCTTTCAGAATATCAGTGTTCCGGACGAGAACTCATCTGTTACATGGCCACTTCAATGTTTTTTAAACTTATTTGAACTCCGGACATCTTTTGTGTTTAGTATGCAGCATTCAAAGCGACGTCATCAATTTCCAACATGTTCTGACATCATTTGTTGTTTTTCGGCCATTTACCTAATTGTTTAGAGAGCTAAATGACCGTGAAATTGAAAATCACTACAAAATGAATCCTGAAAATGTTGAAACTTGGCATGGTATAATCATATCAACCGTATAGCATGCGCGAAAGAGTAGAGAGGGTCACGGCAAAAACTGGACGCACTTCGTGTACAAACTGGACAAACTCTTTCAGAGTATCAGGGTTTCGGACGAGAACTCATCTGTTACATGGCCACTTCAATGTTTTTTAAGCTTATTTGAACTTCGGACTTCTTTTGTGTTCAGTATGCAGCATTCAAAGCGACGTCATCAATTTCCAACATGTTCTGACATCATTTGTTGTTTTTCAGTCATTCACCTAATTGTTTAGAGAGCTAAATGACCGTGAAATTGAAAATCACTACAAAATGAATCCTGAAAATGTTGAAACTTGGCATGGTATCATCATATCACCCACATAGCATGCGCGAAAGAGTAGAGAGGGTCACGGGAAAAACTGGACGCACTTCGTGTACAAACTGGACAAACTCTTTCGGAGTATCAGGGTTTCAGACGAGAACTCATCTGTTACACGGGCACTTCAATTTTTTTAAACTTATTTGAACTCCGGTCTTCTTTTGTGTTCAGTATGCAGCATTCAAAACAACGTCATCAATTTCCAACATGTTCTGACATCATTTGTTGTTTTTCAGTCATTTACCTACTTGTTTAGAGAGCTAAATGACCGTGAAATTGAAAATCACTACAAAATGAATCCTGAAAATGTTGAAACTTGGCATGGTATAATCATATCACCCGCATAGCATGCGCGAAAGAGTAGAGAGGGTCACGGCACAAACTGGACGCACTTCGTGTACAAACTGGAGAAACTCTTTCAGAGTATCAGGGTTTCGGACGAGAACTCATCTGTTACACGGCCACTTCAATGTTTTTAAACTTATTTGAACTCCGGACATCTTTTGTGTTTAGTATGCAGCATTCAAAGCGCCGTCATCAATTTCCAACATGTTCTGACATCATGCGTTTTTTTTCGGTCATTCACTTAATTGTTTTAGAGAGCTAAATGACCGTGAAATTGAAAATCACTACAAAATGAATCCTGAAAATGTTGAAACTTGGCATGGTATCATCATATCACCCGCATAGCATGCGCGAAAGAGTAGAGAGGGTCACGGGAAAAACTGGACGCACTTCGTGTACAAACTGGACAAACTCTTTCGGAGTATCAGGGTTTCAGACGAGAACTCATCTGTTACACGGGCACTTCAATTTTTTTAAACTTATTTGAACTCCGGTCTTCTTTTGTGTTCAGTATGCAGCATTCAAAACAACGTCATCAATTTCCAACATGTTCTGACATCATTTGTTGTTTTTCAGTCATTTACCTACTTGTTTAGAGAGCTAAATGACCGTGAAATTGAAAATCACTACAAAATGAATCCTGAAAATGTTGAAACTTGGCATGGTATAATCATATCACCCGCATAGCATGCACGAAAGAGTAGAGAGGGTCACGGCAAAAACTGGACGCACTTCGTGTACAAACTGGACAAACTCTTTCAGAGTATCAGGGTTTCGGACGAGAACTCATCTGTTACACGGCCACTTCAATGTTTTTTAAACTTATTTGAACTCCGGACATCTTTTGTGTTTAGTATGCGGAATTCAAAGCGACGTCATCAATTTCCAACATGTTCTGACATCATTTGTTGTTTTTCGGTCATTTACCTAATTGTTTTAGAGAGCTAAATGACCGTGAAATTGAAAATCACTACAAAATGAATCCTGAAAATGTTGAAACTTGGCATGGTATAATCATATCACCCATATAGCATGCGCGAAAGAGTAGAGAGGGTCACGGCAAAAACTGGACGCACTTCGTGTACAAACTGGACAAACTCTTTTAGAGTATCAGGGTTTCGGACGAGAACTCATCTGTTACATGGCCACTTCAATGTTTTTTAAACTTATTTGAACTCCGGACATCTTTTGTGTTTAGTATGCAGCATTCAAAGCGACGTCATCAATTTCCAACATGTTCTGACATCATTTGTTGTTTTTCGGCCATTTACCTAATTGTTTAGAGAGCTAAATGACCGTGAAATTGAAAATCACTACAAAATGAATCCTGAAAATGTTGAAACTTGGCATGGTATAATCATATCACCCGTATAGCATGCGCGAAAGAGTAGAGAGGGTCACGGCAAAAACTGGACGCACTTCGTGTACAAACTGGACAAACTCTTTCAGAGTATCAGGGTTTCGGACGAGAACTCATCTGTTACATGGCCACTTCAATGTTTTTTAAACTTATTTGAACACCGGACTTCTTTTGTGTTCAGTATGCAGCATTTAAAGCGACATCATCAATTTCCAACATGTTCTGACATCATTTGTTGTTTTTCGGCCATTCACCTAATTGTTTAGAGAGCTAAATGACCGTGAAATTGAAAATCACTACAAAATGAATCCTGAAAATGTTGAAACTTGGCATGGTATCATCATATCACCCGCATAGCATGCGCGAAAGAGTAGAGAGGGTCACGGGAAAAACTGGACGCACTTCGTGTACAAACTGGACAAACTCTTTCAGAGTGTCAGGGTTTCGGACGAGAACTCATCTGTTACATGGCCACTTCAATGTTTTTTAAACTTATTTGAACTCCGGACTTCTTTTGTGTTCAGTATGCAGCATTCAAAGCGACGTCATCAATTTCCAACATGTTCTGACATCATTTGTTGTTTTTCGGTCATTTACCTAATTGTTTAGAGAGCTAAATGACCGTGAAATTGAAAATCACTACAAAATGAATCCTGAAAATGTTGAAACTTGGCATGGTATCATCATATCACCCGCATAGCATGCGCGATAGAGTAGAGAGGGTCATGGGAAAAACTGGACGCACTTTGTGTACAAACTGGACAAACTCTTTCGGAGTATCAGGGTTTCGGACGAGAACTCATCTGTTACACGGCCACTTCAATGTTTTTTAAACTTATTTGAACTCCGGTCTTCTTTTATGTTCAGTATGCAGCATTCAATGCAACGTCATCAATTTCCAACATGTTCCGACATCATTTGTTGTTTTTCGGTCATTTACCTAATTGTTTAGAGAGCTAAATGACCGTAAAATTGAAAATCACTACAAAATGAATCCTGAAAATGTTGAAACTTGGCATGGTATCATCATATCACCCGCATAGCATGCGCGAAAGAGTAGAGAGGGTCACGGGAAAAACTGGACGCACTTCGTGTACAAACTGGACAAACTCTTTCGGAGTATCAGGGTTTCAGACGAGAACTCATCTGTTACACGGGCACTTCAATTTTTTTAAACTTATTTGAACTCCGGTCTTCTTTTGTGTTCAGTATGCAGCATTCAAAACAACGTCATCAATTTCCAACATGTTCTGACATCATTTGTTGTTTTTCAGTCATTTACCTACTTGTTTAGAGAGCTAAATGACCGTGAAATTGAAAATCACTACAAAATGAATCCTGAAAATGTTGAAACTTGGCATGGTATAATCATATCACCCGCATAGCATGCGCGAAAGAGTAGAGAGGGTCACGGCAAAAACTGGACGCACTTCGTGTACAAACTGGACAAACTCTTTCAGAGTATCAGGGTTTCGGACGAGAACTCATCTGTTACACGGCCACTTCAATGTTTTTTAAACTTATTTGAACTCCGGACATCTTTTGTGTTTAGTATGCGGAATTCAAAGCGACGTCATCAATTTCCAACATGTTCTGACATCATTTGTTGTTTTTCGGTCATTTACCTAATTGTTTTAGAGAGCTAAATGACCGTGAAATTGAAAATCACTACAAAATGAATCCTGAAAATGTTGAAACTTGGCATGGTATAATCATATCACCCATATAGCATGCGCGAAAGAGTAGAGAGGGTCACGGCAAAAACTGGACGCACTTCGTGTACAAACTGGACAAACTCTTTTAGAGTATCAGGGTTTCGGACGAGAACTCATCTGTTACATGGCCACTTCAATGTTTTTTAAACTTATTTGAACTTCGGACTTCTTTTGTGTTCAGTATGCAGCATTCAAAGCGACATCATCAATTTCCAACATGTTCTGACATCATTTGTTGTTTTTTAGTCATTTACCTAATTGTTTAGAGAGCTAAATGACCGTGAAATTGAAAATCACTACAAAATGAATCCTGAAAATGTTGAAACTTGGCATGGTATAGTCATATCACCCGCATAGCATGCGCGAAAGAGTAGAGAGGGTCACGGCAAAAACTGGACGCACTTCGTGTACAAACTGGACAAACTCTTTCAGAGTATCAGGGTTTCGGACGAGAACTCATCTGTTACATGGCCACTTCAATGTTTTTAAACTTATTTGAACACCAGACTTCTTTTGTGTTCAGTATGCAGCATTTAAAGCGACATCATCAATTTCCAACATGTTCTGACATCATTTGTTGTTTTTCGGCCATTCACCTAATTGTTTAGAGAGCTAAATGACCGTGAAATTGAAAATCACTACAAAATGAATCCTGAAAATGTTGAAACTTGGCATGGTATCATCATATCACCCGCATAGCATGCGCGAAAGAGTAGAGAGGGTCACGGGAAAAACTGGACGCACTTCGTGTACAAACTGGACAAACTCTTTCAGAGTGTCAGGGTTTCGGACGAGAACTCATCTGTTACATGGCCACTTCAATGTTTTTTAAACTTATTTGAACTCCGGACTTCTTTTGTGTTCAGTATGCAGCATTCAAAGCGACGTCATCAATTTCCAACATGTTCTGACATCATTTGTTGTTTTTCGGTCATTTACCTAATTGTTTAGAGAGCTAAATGACCGTGAAATTGAAAATCACTACAAAATGAATCCTGAAAATGTTGAAACTTGGCATGGTATAATCATATCACCCGCATAGCATGCGCGAAAGAGTAGAGAGGGTCACGGCACAAACTGGACGCACTTCGTGTACAAACTGGAGAAACTCTTTCAGAGTATCAGGGTTTCGGACGAGAACTCATCTGTTACACGGCCACTTCAATGTTTTTAAACTTATTTGAACTCCGGACATCTTTTGTGTTTAGTATGCAGCATTCAAAGCGCCGTCATCAGTTTCCAACATGTTCTGACATCATGCGTTTTTTTTCGGTCATTCACTTAATTGTTTTAGAGAGCTAAATGACCGTGAAATTGAAAATCACTACAAAATGAATCCTGAAAATGTTGAAACTTGGCATGGTATCATCATATCACCCGCATAGCATGCGCGAAAGAGTAGAGAGGGTCACGGGAAAAACTGGACGCACTTCGTGTACAAACTGGACAAACTCTTTCGGAGTATCAGGGTTTCAGACGAGAACTCATCTGTTACACGGGCACTTCAATTTTTTTAAACTTATTTGAACTCCGGTCTTCTTTTGTGTTCAGTATGCAGCATTCAAAACAACGTCATCAATTTCCAACATGTTCTGACATCATTTGTTGTTTTTCAGTCATTTACCTACTTGTTTAGAGAGCTAAATGACCGTGAAATTGAAAATCACTACAAAATGAATCCTGAAAATGTTGAAACTTGGCATGGTATAATCATATCACCCGCATAGCATGCGCGAAAGAGTAGAGAGGGTCACGGCAAAAACTGGACGCACTTCGTGTACAAACTGGACAAACTCTTTCAGAGTATCAGGGTTTCGGACGAGAACTCATCTGTTACACGGCCACTTCAATGTTTTTTAAACTTATTTGAACTCCGGACATCTTTTGTGTTTAGTATGCGGAATTCAAAGCGACGTCATCAATTTCCAACATGTTCTGACATCATTTGTTGTTTTTCGGTCATTTAACTAATTGTTTTAGAGAGCTAAATGACCGTGAAATTGAAAATCACTACAAAATGAATCCTGAAAATGTTGAAACTTGGCATGGTATAATCATATCACCCATATAGCATGCGCGAAAGAGTAGAGAGGGTCACGGCAAAAACTGGACGCACTTCGTGTACAAACTGGACAAACTCTTTTAGAGTATCAGGGTTTCGGACGAGAACTCATCTGTTACATGGCCACTTCAATGTTTTTTAAACTTATTTGAACTTCGGACTTCTTTTGTGTTCAGTATGCAGCATTCAAAGCGACATCATCAATTTCCAACATGTTCTGACATCATTTGTTGTTTTTTAGTCATTTACCTAATTGTTTAGAGAGCTAAATGACCGTGAAATTGAAAATCACTACAAAATGAATCCTGAAAATGTTGAAACTTGGCATGGTATAGTCATATCACCCGCATAGCATGCGCGAAAGAGTAGAGAGGGTCACGGCAAAAACTGGACGCACTTCGTGTACAAACTGGACAAACTCTTTCAGAGTATCAGGGTTTCGGACGAGAACTCATCTGTTACATGGCCACTTCAATGTTTTTTAAACTTATTTGAACACCGGACTTCTTTTGTGTTCAGTATGCAGCATTTAAAGCGACATCATCAATTTCCAACATGTTCTGACATCATTTGTTGTTTTTCGGCCATTTACCTAATTGTTTAGAGAGCTAAATGACCGTGAAATTGAAAATCACTACAAAATGAATCCTGAAAATGTTGAAACTTGGCATGGTATCATCATATCACCCGCATAGCATGCGCGAAAGAGTAGAGAGGGTCACGGCAAAAACTGGACGCACTTCGTGTACAAACTGGACAAACTCTTTCAGAGTGTCAGGGTTTCGGACGAGAACTCATCTGTTACATGGCCACTTCAATGTTTTTTAAACTTATTTGAACTCCGGACTTCTTTTGTGTTCAGTATGCAGCATTCAAAGCGACGTCATCAATTTCCAACATGTTCTGACATCATTTGTTGTTTTTCGGTCATTTACCTAATTGTTTAGAGAGCTAAATGACCGTGAAATTGAAAATCACTACAAAATGAATCCTGAAAATGTTGAAACTTGGCATGGTATAATCATATCACCCGCATAGCATGCGCGAAAGAGTAGAGAGGGTCACGGCAAAAACTGGACGCACTTCGTGTACAAACTGGACAAACTCTTTCAGAGTATCAGGGTTTCGGACGAGAACTCAT
This sequence comes from Triticum urartu, assembly GCF_056163025.1. Classification (NCBI taxonomy): domain Eukaryota; kingdom Viridiplantae; phylum Streptophyta; class Magnoliopsida; order Poales; family Poaceae; genus Triticum; species Triticum urartu. The sequence goes on from NC_141873.1 coordinate 13,623,375, forward strand.
CTGTTACACGGCCACTTCAATGTTTTTAAACTTATTTGAACTCCGGACATCTTTTGTGTTTAGTATGCAGCATTCAAAGCGCCGTCATCAATTTCCAACATGTTCTGACATCATGCGTTTTTTTTCGGTCATTCACTTAATTGTTTTAGAGAGCTAAATGACCGTGAAATTGAAAATCACTACAAAATGAATCCTGAAAATGTTGAAACTTGGCATGGTATCATCATATCACCCGCATAGCATGCGCGAAAGAGTAGAGAGGGTCACGGGAAAAACTGGACGCACTTCGTGTACAAACTAGACAAACTCTTTCGGAGTATCAGGGTTTCAGACGAGAACTCATCTGTTACACGGGCACTTCAATTTTTTTAAACTTATTTGAACTCCGGTCTTCTTTTGTGTTCAGTATGCAGCATTCAAAACAACGTCATCAATTTCCAACATGTTCTGACATCATTTGTTGTTTTTCAGTCATTTACCTACTTGTTTAGAGAGCTAAATGACCGTGAAATTGAAAATCACTACAAAATGAATCCTGAAAATGTTGAAACTTGGCATGGTATAATCATATCACCCGCATAGCATGCGCGAAAGAGTAGAGAGGGTCACGGCAAAAACTGGACGCACTTCGTGTACAAACTGGACAAACTCTTTCAGAGTATCAGGGTTTCGGACGAGAACTCATCTGTTACACGGCCACTTCAATGTTTTTTAAACTTATTTGAACTCCGGACATCTTTTGTGTTTAGTATGCGGAATTCAAAGCGACGTCATCAATTTCCAACATGTTCTGACATCATTTGTTGTTTTTTGGTCATTTACCTAATTGTTTTAGAGAGCTAAATGACCGTGAAATTGAAAATCACTACAAAATGAATCCTGAAAATGTTGAAACTTGGCATGGTATAATCATATCACCCATATAGCATGCGCGAAAGAGTAGAGAGGGTCACGGCAAAAACTGGACGCACTTCGTGTACAAACTGGACAAACTCTTTTAGAGTATCAGGGTTTCGGACGAGAACTCATCTGTTACATGGCCACTTCAATGTTTTTTAAACTTATTTGAACTTCGGACTTCTTTTGTGTTCAGTATGCAGCATTCAAAGCGACATCATCAATTTCCAACATGTTCTGACATCATTTGTTGTTTTTTAGTCATTTACCTAATTGTTTAGAGAGCTAAATGACCGTGAAATTGAAAATCACTACAAAATGAATCCTGAAAATGTTGAAACTTGGCATGGTATAGTCATATCACCCGCATAGCATGCGCGAAAGAGTAGAGAGGGTCACGGCAAAAACTGGACGCACTTCGTGTACAAACTGGACAAACTCTTTCAGAGTATCAGGGTTTCGGACGAGAACTCATCTGTTACATGGCCACTTCAATGTTTTTTAAACTTATTTGAACACCGGACTTCTTTTGTGTTCAGTATGCAGCATTTAAAGCGACATCATCAATTTCCAACATGTTCTGACATCATTTGTTGTTTTTCGGCCATTTACCTAATTGTTTAGTGAGCTAAATGACCGTGAAATTGAAAATCACTACAAAATGAATCCTGAAAATGTTGAAACTTGGCATGGTATCATCATATCACCCGCATAGCATGCGCGAAAGAGTAGAGAGGGTCACGGCAAAAACTGGACGCACTTCGTGTACAAACTGGACAAACTCTTTCAGAGTGTCAGGGTTTCGGACGAGAACTCATCTGTTACATGGCCACTTCAATGTTTTTTAAACTTATTTGAACTCCGGACTTCTTTTGTGTTCAGTATGCAGCATTCAAAGCGACGTCATCAATTTCCAACATGTTCTGACATCATTTGTTGTTTTTCGGTCATTTACCTAATTGTTTAGAGAGCTAAATGACCGTGAAATTGAAAATCACTACAAAATGAATCCTGAAAATGTTGAAACTTGGCATGGTATAATCATATCACCCGCATAGCATGCGCGAAAGAGTAGAGAGGGTCACGGCAAAAACTGGACGCACTTCGTGTACAAACTGGACAAACTCTTTCAGAGTATCAGGGTTTCGGACGAGAACTCATCTGTTACACGGCCACTTCAATGTTTTTTAAACTTATTTGAACTTCGGACTTCTTTTGTGTTCAGTATGCAGCATTCAAAGCGACGTCATCAATTTCCAACATGTTCTGACATCATTGGTTGTTTTTCGGTCATTTACCTAATTGTTTTAGAGAGCTAAATGACCGTGAAATTGAAAATCACTACAAAATGAATCCTGAAAATGTTGAAACTTGGCATGGTATAGTCATATCACCCGCATAGCATGCGCGAAAGAGTAGAGAGGGTCACGGCAAAAACTGGATGCACTTCGTGTACAAACTGGACAAACTCTTTCAGAGTATCAGCGTTTCGGACGAGAACTCATCCGTTACATGGCCACTTCAATGTTTTTTAAACTTATTTGAACACCGGACTTCTTTTGTGTTCAGTATGCAGCATTTAAAGCGACATCATCAATTTCCAACATGTTCTGACATCATTTGTTGTTTTTCGGTCATTTACCTAATTGTTTAGAGAGCTAAATGACCGTGAAATTGAAAATCACTACAAAATGAATCCTGAAAATGTTGAAACTTGCCATGGTATCATCATATCACCCGCATAGCTTGCGTGAAAGAGTAGAGCGGGTCACGGCAAAAACTGGACGCACTTCGTGTACAAACTGGACATACTCTTTCGGAGTATCAGGGTTTCGGACGAGAACTCATCTGTTACACGGCCACTTCAATGTTTTTTAAACATATTTGAACTCCGGACATCTTTTGTGTTTAGTATGCAGCATTCAAAGCGACGTCATCAATTTCCAACATGTTCTGACATCATTTGTTGTTTTTCGGCCATTTACCTAATTGTTTAGAGAGCTAAATGACCGTGAAATTGAAAATCACTACAAAATGAATCCTGAAAATGTTGAAACTTGGCATGGTATCATCATATCACCCGCATAGCATGCGCGAAAGAGTAGAGAGGGTCACGGCAAAAACTGGACGCACTTCGTGTACAAACTGGACAAACTCTTTCAGAGTATCAGGGTTTCGGACGAGAACTCATCTGTTACATGGCCACTTCAATGTTTTTTAAACTTATTTGAACTCCGGACTTCTTTTGTGTTCAGTATGCGGCATTTAAAGCGACGTCATCAATTTCCAACATGTTCTGACATCATTTGTTGTTTTTTGGTGATTTACCTAATTGTTTTAGAGAGCTAAATGACCGTGAAATTGAAAATCACTACAAAATGAATCCTGAAAATGTTGAAACTTGGCATGGTATAATCATATCACCCGCATAGCATGCGCGAAAGAGTAGAGAGGGTACGGCAAAAACTGGACGCACTTCGTGTATAAACTGGACAAACTCTTTCAGAGTATCAGGGTTTCGGACGAGAACTCATCTGTTACATGGCCACTTCAATGTTTTTTAAACTTATTTGAACTCCGGACTTCTTTTGTGTTCAGTATGCGGCATTTAAAGCGACATCATCAATTTCCAACATGTTCTGACATCATTTGTTGTTTTTCAGTCATTTACCTAATTGTTTAGAGAGCTAAATGACCGTGAAATTGAAAATCACTACAAAATGAATCCTGAAAATGTTGAAACTTGGCATGGTATAATCATATCACTCGCATAGCATGCGCGAAAGAGTAGAGAGGGTCACAGCAAAAACTGGACGCACTTCGTGTACAAACTAGACAAACTCTTTGAGAGTATCAGGGTTTCAGACGAGAACTCATCTGTTACACGGCCACTTCAATGTTTTTAAACTTATTTGAACTCCGGACTTCTTTTGTGTTCAGTATGCAGCATTCAAAGCGCCGTCATCAATTTCTAACATGTTCTGACATCATGCTTTTTTTCGGTCATTCACTTAATTGTTTTAGAGAGCTAAATGACCGTGAAATTGAAAATCACTACAAAATGAATCCTGAAAATGTTGAAACTTGGCATGGTATCATCATATCACCCGCATAGCATGCGCGAAAGAGTAGAGAGGGTCACGGGAAAAACTGGACGCACTTCGTGTACAAACTGGACAAACTCTTTCGGAGTATCAGGGTTTCAGACGAGAACTCATCTGTTACACGGGCACTTCAATTTTTTTAAACTTATTTGAACTCCGGTCTTCTTTTGTGTTCAGTATGCAGCATTCAAAACAACGTCATCAATTTCCAACATGTTCTGACATCATTTGTTGTTTTTCGGTCATTTACCTACTTGTTTAGAGAGCTAAATGACCGTGAAATTGAAAATCACTACAAAATGAATCCTGAAAATGTTGAAACTTGGCATGGTATAATCATATCACCTGCATAGCATGCGCGAAAGAGTAGAGAGGGTCACGGCAAAAACTGGACGCACTTCGTGTACAAACTGGACAAACTCTTTCAGAGTATCAGGGTTTCGGACGAGAACTCATCTGTTACACGGCCACTTCAATGTTTTTTAAACTTATTTGAACTCCGGACATCTTTTGTGTTTAGTATGCGGAATTCAAAGCGACGTCATCAATTTCCAACATGTTCTGACATCATTTGTTGTTTTTCGGTCATTTACCTAATTGTTTTAGAGAGGTAAATGACCGTGAAATTGAAAATCACTACAAAATGAATCCTAAAAATGTTGAAACTTGGCATGCTATAATCATATCACCCATATAGCATGCGCGAAAGAGTAGAGAGGGTCACGTCAAAAACTGGACGCACTTCATGTACAAACTGGACAAACTCTTTCAGAGTATCAGGGTTTCGGACGAGAACTCATCTGTTACATGGCCACTTCAATGTTTTTTAAACTTATTTGAACTTCGGACTTCTTTTGTGTTCAGTATGCAGCATTCAAAGCGACATCATCAATTTCCAACATGTTCTGACATCATTTGTTGTTTTTCAGTCATTTACCTAATTGTTTAGAGAGCTAAATGACCGTGAAATTGAAAATCACTACAAAATGAATCCTGAAAATGTTGAAACTTGGCATGGTATAGTCATATCACCCGCATATCATGCGCGAAAGAGTAGAGAGGGTCACGGCAAAAACTGGACGCACTTCGTGTACAAACTGGACAAACTCTTTCAGAGTATCAGGGTTTCGGACGAGAACTCATCTGTTACATGGCCACTTCAATGTTTTTTAAACTTATTTGAACACCGGACTTCTTTTGTGTTCAGTATGCAGCATTTAAAGCGACATCATCAATTTCCAACATGTTCTGACATCATTTGTTGTTTTTCGGTCATTTACCTAATTGTTTAGAGAGCTAAATGACCGTGAAATTGAAAATCACTACAAAATGAATCCTGAAAATGTTGAAACTTGGCATGGTATCATCATATCACCCGCATAGCATGCGTGAAAGAGTAGAGAGGGTCACGGCAAAAACTGGACGCACTTCGTGTACAAACTGGACATACTCTTTCGGAGTATCAGGGTTTCGGACGAGAACTCATCTGTTACATGGCCACTTCAATTTTTTTAAACTTATTTGAACTTCAAACTTCTTTTGTGTTCAGTATGCAGCATTCAAAGCGACGTCATCAATTTCCAACATGTTCTGACATCATTTGTTGTTTTTCGGCCATTTACCTAATTGTTTAGAGAGCTAAATGACCGTGAAATTGAAAATCACTACAAAATGAATCCTGAAAATGTTGAAACTTGGCATGGTATCATCATATCACCCGCATAGCATGCGCGAAAGAGTAGAGAGGGTCACGGCAAAAACTGGACGCACTTCGTGTACAAACTGGACAAACTCTTTCAGAGTGTCAGGGTTTCGGATGAGAACTCATCTGTTACATGGCCACTTCAATGTTTTTTAAACTTATTTGAACTCCGGACTTCTTTTGTGTTCAGTATGCAGCATTCAAAGCAACGTCATCAATTTCCAACATGTTCTGACATCATTTGTTGTTTTTTGGTCATTTACCTAATTGTTTAGAGAGCTAAATGACCGTGAAATTGAAAATCACTACAAAATGAATCCTGAAAATGTTGAAACTTGGCATGGTATCATCATATCACCCGCATAGCATGCGCGAAAGAGTAGAGAGGGTCACGGCAAAAACTGGACGCACTTCGTGTACAAACTGGACAAACTCTTTCAGAGTGTCAGGGTTTCGGACGAGAACTCATCTGTTACATGGCCACTTCAATGTTTTTTAAACTTATTTGAACTCCGGACTTCTTTTGTGTTCAGTGTGCAGCATTCAAAGCGACGTCATCAATTTCCAACATGTTCTGACATCATTGGTTGTTTTTTGGTCATTTACCTAATTGTTTTAGAGAGCTAAATGACCGTGAAATTGAAAATCACTACAAAATGAATCCTGAAAATGTTGAAACTTGGCATGGTATAATCATATCACCTGCATAGCATGCGCGAAAGAGTAGAGAGGGTCACGGCAAAAACTGGACGCACTTCGTGTACAAACTGGACAAACTCTTTCAGAGTATCAGGGTTTCGGACGAGAACTCATCTGTTACACGGCCACTTCAATGTTTTTTAAACTTATTTGAACTCCGGACATCTTTTGTGTTTAGTATGCGGAATTCAAAGCGACGTCATCAATTTCCAACATGTTCTGACATCATTTGTTGTTTTTCGGTCATTTACCTAATTGTTTTAGAGAGCTAAATGACCGTGAAATTGAAAATCACTACAAAATGAATCCTGAAAATGTTGAAACTTGGCATGGTATAATCATATCACCCATATAGCATGCGCGAAAGAGTAGAGAGGGTCACGTCAAAAACTGGACGCACTTCGTGTACAAACTGGACAAACTCTTTCAGAGTATCAGGGTTTCGGACGAGAACTCATCTGTTACATGGCCACTTCAATGTTTTTTAAACTTATTTGAACTTCGGACTTCTTTTGTGTTCAGTATGCAGCATTCAAAGCGACATCATCAATTTCCAACATGTTCTGACATCATTTGTTGTTTTTCAGTCATTTACCTAATTGTTTAGAGAGCTAAATGACCGTGAAATTGAAAATCACTACAAAATGAATCCTGAAAATGTTGAAACTTGGCATGGTATAGTCATATCACCCGCATATCATCCACGAAAGAGTAGAGAGGGTCACGGCAAAAACTGGACACACTTCGTGTACAAACTGGACAAACTCTTTCAGAGTATCAGGGTTTCGGACGAGAACTCATCTGTTACATGGCCACTTCAATGTTTTTTAAACTTATTTGAACTCCGGACTTCTTTTGTGTTCAGTATGCAGCATTTAAAGCGACATCATCAATTTCCAACATGTTCTGGCATCATTTGTTGTTTTTCGGTCATTTACCTAATTGTTTAGAGAGCTAAATGACCGTGAAATTGAAAATCACTACAAAATGAATCCTAAAATGTTGAAACTTGGCATGGTATCATCATATCACCCGCATAGCATGCGTGAAAGAGTAGAGACGGTCACGGCAAAAACTGGACGCACTTCGTCTACAAACTGGACATACTCTTTCGGAGTATCAGGGTTTCGGACGAGAACTCATCTGTTACATGGCCACTTCAATTTTTTTAAACTTATTTGAACTTCAAACTTCTTTTGTGTTCAGTATGCAGCATTCAAAGCGACGTCATCAATTTCCAACATGTTCTGACATCATTTGTTGTTTTTCGGCCATTTACCTAATTGTTTAGAGAGCTAAATGACCGTGAAATTGAAAATCACTACAAAATGAATCCTGAAAATGTTGAAACTTGGCATGGTATCATCATATCACCCGCATAGCATGCGCGAAAGAGTAGAGAGGGTCACGGCAAAAACTGGACGCACTTCGTGTACAAACTGGACAAACTCTTTCAGAGTGTCAGGGTTTCGGACGAGAACTCATCTGTTACATGGCCACTTCAATGTTTTTTAAACTTATTTGAACTCCGGACTTCTTTTGTGTTCAGTGTGCAGCATTCAAAGCGACATCATCAATTTCCAACATGTTCTGACATCATTGGTTGTTTTTTGGTCATTTACCTAATTGTTTTAGAGAGCTAAATGACCGTGAAATTGAAAATCACTACAAAATGAATCCTGAAAATGTTGAAACTTGGCATGGTATAATCATATCACCCGCATAGCATGCGCGAAAGAGTAGAGAGGGTCACGGCAAAAACTGGACGCACTTCGTGTACAAACTGGACAAACTCTTTCAGAGTATCAGGGTTTCGGACGAGAACTCATCTGTTACACGGCCACTTCAATGTTTTTTAAACTTATTTGAACTCCGGACTTCTTTTGTGTTCAGTATGCAGCATTTAAAGCGACGTCATCAATTTCCAACATGTTCTGACATCATTGGTTGTTTTTCGGTCATTTACCTAATTGTTTTAGAGAGCTAAATGACCGTGAAATTGAAAATCACTTCAAAATGAATCCTGAAAATGTTGAAACTTGGCATGGTATAATCATATCACCCGCATAGCATGCGCGAAAGAGTAGAGAGGGTCACGGCAAAAACTGGACGCACTTTGTGTACAAACTGGACAAACTCTTTCAGAGTATCAGGGTTTCGGACGAGAACTCATCTGTTACACGGCCACTTCAATGTTTTTTAAACTTATTTGAACTTCGGCCTTCTTTTGTGTTCAGTATGCAGCATTCAAAGCGACGTCATCAATTTCCAACATGTTCTGACATCATTGGTTGTTTTTCGGTCATTTACCTAATTGTTTTAGAGAGCTAAATGACCGTGAAATTGAAAATCACTACAAAATGAATCCTGAAAATGTTGAAACTTGGCATGGTATAGTCATATCACCCGCATAGCATGCGCGAAAGAGTAGAGAGGGTCACGGCAAAAACTGGACGCACTTCGTGTACAAACTGGACAAACTCTTTCAGAGTATCAGGGTTTCGGACGAGACCTCATCTGTTACATGGCCACTTCAATGTTTTTTAAACTTATTTGAACACCGGGCTTCTTTTGTGTTCAGTATGCAGCATTTAAAGCGACATCATCAATTTCCAACATGTTCTGACATCATTTGTTGTTTTTCGGTCATTTACCTAATTGTTTAGAGAGCTAAATGACCGTGAAATTGAAAATCACTACAAAATGAATCCTGAAAATGTTGAAACTTGGCATGGTATCATCATATCACCCGCATAGCATGCGTGAAAGAGTAGAGAGGGTCACGGCAAAAACTGGACGCACTTCGTGTATAAACTGGACATACTCTTTCAGAGTATCAGGGTTTCGGACGAGAACTCATCTGTTACACGGCCACTTCAATGTTTTTTAAACATATTTGAACTCCGGACATCTTTTGTGTTTAGTATGCAGCATTCAAAGCGACGTCATCAATTTCCAACATGTTCTGACATCATTTGTTGTTTTTCGGCCATTTACCTAATTGTTTAGAGAGCTAAATGACCGTGAAATTGAAAATCACTACAAAATGAATCCTGAAAATGTTGAAACTTGGCATGGTATCATCATATCACCCGCATAGCATGCGCGAAAGAGTAGAGAGGGTCACGGCAAAAACTGGACGCACTTCGTGTACAAACTGGACAAACTCTTTCAAAGTATCAGGGTTTCGGATGAGAACTCATCTGTTACATGGCCACTTCAATGTTTTTTAAACTTATTTGAACTCCCGACTTCTTTTGTGTTCAGTATGCGGCATTTAAAGCGACGTCATCAATTTCCAACATGTTCTGACATCATTTGTTGTTTTTCGGTCATTTACCTAATTGTTTTAGAGAGCTAAATGACCGTGAAATTGAAAATCACTACAAAATGAATCCTGAAAATGTTGAAACTTGGCATGATATAATCATATCACCCGCATAGCATGCGCGAAAGAGTAGAGAGGGTACGACAAAAACTGGACGCACTTCGTGTATAAACTGGACAAACTCTTTCAGAGTATCAGGGTTTCGGACGAGAACTCATCTGTTACATGGCCACTTCAATGTTTTTTAAACTTATTTGAACTCCGGACTTCTTTTGTGTTCAGTATGCGGCATTTAAAGCGACATCATCAATTTCCAACATGTTCTGACATCATTTGTTGTTTTTCGGTCATTTACCTAATTGTTTAGAGAGCTAAATGACCGTGAAATTGAAAATCACTACAAAATGAATCCTGAAAATGTTGAAACTTGGCATGGTATAATCATATCACCCGCATAGCATGCGCGAAAGAGTAGAGAGGGTACGGCAAAAACTGGACGCACTTCGTGTATAAACTGGACAAACTCTTTCAGAGTATCAGGGTTTCGGACGAGAACTCAGCTGTTACACGGCCACTTCAATGTTTTTTAAACTTATTTGAACTTCGGACTTCTTTTGTGTTCAGTATGCAGCATTCAAAGCGACGTCATCAATTTCCAACATGTTCTGACATCATTGGTTGTTTTTCGGTCATTTACCTAATTGTTTTAGAGAGCTAAATGACCGTGAAATTGAAAATCACTACAAAATGAATCCTGAAAATGTTGAAACTTGGCATGGTATAGTCATATCACCCGCATAGCATGCGCGAAAGAGTAGAGAGGGTCACGGCAAAAACTGGACACACTTCGTGTACAAACTGGACAAACTCTTTCAGAGTATCAGGGTTTCGGACGAGAACTCATCTCTTACATGGCCACTTCAATGTTTTTTAAACTTATTTGAACACCGGACTTCTTTTGTGTTCAGTATGCAGCATTTAAAGCGACGTCATCAATTTCCAACATGTTCTGACATCATTTGTTGTTTTTCGGTCATTTACCTAATTGTTTAGAGAGCTAAATGACCGTGAAATTGAAAATCACTACAAAATGAATCCTGAAAATGTTGAAACTTGGCATGGTATCATCATATCACCCGCATAGCATGCGCGAAAGAGTAGAGAGGGTCACGGCAAAAACTGGATGCACTTCGTGTATAAACTGGACAAACTCTTTCAGAGTATCAGGGTTTCGGACGAGAACTCATCTGTTACATGGCCACTTCAATGTTTTTTAAACTTATTTGAACTCCGGACTTCTTTTGTGTTCAGTATGCAGCATTTAAAGCGACGTCATCAATTTCCAACATGTTCTGACATCATTTGTTGTTTTTCGGTCATTTACCTAATTGTTTAGAGAGCGAAATGACCGTGAAATTGAAAATCACTACAAAATGAATCCTGAAAATGTTGAAACTTGGCATGGTATCATCATATCACCCGCATAGCATGCGCGATGGAGTAGAGAGGGTCACGGCAAAAACTGGACGCACTTCGTGTACAAACTGGACAAACTCTTTCAGAGTATCAGGGTTTTGGACGAGAACTCATCTGTTACATGGCCACTTCAATGTTTTTTAAACTTATTTGAACTCCGGACTTCTTTTGTGTTCAGTATGCAGCATTCAAAGCGACGTCATCAATTTCCAACATGTTCTGACATCATTGGTTGTTTTTCGGTCATTTACCTAATTGTTTTAGAGAGCTAAATGACCGTGAAATTGAAAATCACTACAAAATGAATCCTGAAAATGTTGAAACTTGGCATGGTATAATCATATCACCCGCATAGCATGCGCGAAAGAGTAGAGAGGGTCACGGCAAAAACTGGACGCACTTCGTGTACAAACTGGACAAACTCTTTCAGAGTATCAGGGTTTCGGACGAGAACTCATCTGTTACATGGCCACTTCAATGTTTTTTAAACTTATTTGAACACCGGACTTCTTTTGTGTTCAGTATGCAGCATTTAAAGCGACATCATCAATTTCCAACATGTTCTGACATCATTTGTTGTTTTTCGGTCATTTACCTAATTGTTTAGAGAGCTAAATGACCGTGAAATTGAAAATCACTACAAAATGAATCCTGAAAATGTTGAAACTTGGCATGGTATCATCATATCACCCGCATAGCATGCGCGAAAGAGTAGAGAGGGTCACGGCAAAAACTGGATGCACTTCGTGTATAAACTGGACAAACTCTTTCAGAGTATCAGGGTTTCGGACGAGAACTCATCTGTTACATGGCCACTTCAATGTTTTTTAAACTTATTTGAACTCCGGACTTCTTTTGTGTTCAGTATGCAGCATTTAAAGCGACGTCATCAATTTCCAACATGTTCTGACATCATTTGTTGTTTTTCGGTCATTTACCTAATTGTTTAGAGAGCTAAATGACCGTGAAATTTAAAATCACTACAAAATGAATCCTGAAAATGTTGAAACTTGGCATGGTATCATCATATCACCCGCATAGCATGCGCGAAAGAGTAGAGAGGGTCACGGCAAAAACTGGACACACTTCGTGTACAAACTGGACATACTCTTTTGGAGTGTCAGGGTTTCGGACGAGAACTCATCTGTTACACGGCCACTTCAATGTTTTTTAAACATATTTGAACTCTGGACATCTTTTGTGTTTAGTATGCAGCATTCAAAGCGACGTCATCAATTTCCAACATGTTCTGACATCATTTGTTGTTTTTCGGCCATTTACCTAATTGTTTAGAGAGCTAAATGACCGTGAAATTGAAAATCACTACAAAATGAATCCTGAAAATGTTGAAACTTGGCATGGTATCATCATATCACCCGCATAGCATGCGCGAAAGAGTAGAGAGGGTCACGGCAAAAACTGGACGCACTTCGTGTACAAACTGGACAAACTCTTTCAGAGTATCAGGGTTTCGGATGAGAACTCATCTGTTACATGGCCACTTCAATGTTTTTTAAACTTATTTGAACTCCGGACTTCTTTTGTGTTCAGTATGCGGCATTTAAAGCGACGTCATCAATTTCCAACATGTTCTGACATCATTTGTTGTTTTTGGTCATTTACCTAATTGTTTTAGAGAGCTAAATGACCGTGAAATTGAAAATCACTACAAAATGAATCCTGAAAATGTTGAAACTTGGCATGGTATAATCATATCACCCGCATAGCATGCGCGAAAGAGTAGAGAGGGTACGGCAAAAACTGGACGCACTTCGTGTATAAACTGGACAAACTCTTTCAGAGTATCAGGGTTTCGGACGAGAACTCATCTGTTACATGGCCACTTCAATGTTTTTTAAACTTATTTGAACTCCGGACTTCTTTTGTGTTCAGTATGCGGCATTTAAAGCGACATCATCAATTTCCAACATGTTCTGACATCATTTGTTGTTTTTCGGTCATTTACCTAATTGTTTAGAGAGCTAAATGACCGTGAAATTGAAAATCACTACAAAATGAATCCTGAAAATGTTGAAACTTGGCATGGTATAATCATATCACCCGCATAGCATGCGCGAAAGAGTAGAGAGGGTACGGCAAAAGCTGGACGCACTTCGTGCATAAACTGGACAAACTCTTTCAGAGTATTAGGGTTTCGGACGAGAACTCAGCTGTTACATGGCCACTTCAATGTTTTTTAAACTTATTTGAACTCCGGACTTCTTTTGTGTTCAGTATGCAGCATTTAAAGCGACGTCATCAATTTCCAACATGTTCTGACATCATTTGTTGTTTTTCGGTCATTTACCTAATTGTTTAGAGAGCTAAATGACCGTGAAATTGAAAATCACTACAAAATGAATCCTGAAAATGTTGAAACTTGGCATGGTATCATCATATCACCCGCATAGCATGCGCGATGGAGTAGAGAGGGTCACGGCAAAAACTGGACGCACTTCGTGTACAAACTGGACAAACTCTTTCAGAGTATCAGGGTTTTGGACGAGAACTCATCTGTTACATGGCCACTTCAATGTTTTTTAAACTTATTTGAACTCCGGACTTCTTTTGTGTTCAGTATGCAGCATTCAAAGCGACGTCATCAATTTCCAACATGTTCTGACATCATTGGTTGTTTTTCGGTCATTTACCTAATTGTTTTAGAGAGCTAAATGACCGTGAAATTGAAAATCACTACAAAATGAATCCTGAAAATGTTGAAACTTGGCATGGTATAATCATATCACCCGCATAGCATGCGCGAAAGAGTGGAGAGGGTCACGGCAAAAACTGGACGCACTTCGTGTACAAACTGGACAAACTCTTTCCGAGTATCAGGGTTTCGGACGAGAACTCATCTGTTCATGGCCACTTCAATGTTTTTAAAACTTATTTGAACTCCGGACTTCTTTTGTGTTCAGTATGCGGCATTTAAAGCGACGTCATCAATTTCCAACATGTTCTGACATCATTTGTTGTTTTTTGGTCATTTACCTAATTGTTTTAGAGAGCTAAATGACCGTGAAATTGAAAATCACTACAAAATGAATCCTGAAAATGTTGAAACTTTGGGTGGTATAATCATATCAGCCGCATAGCATGCGCGAAAGAGTAGAGAGGGTCACGGCAAAAACTGGATGCACTTCGTGTATAAACTGGACAAACTCTTTCAGAGTATCAGGGTTTCGGACGAGAACTCATCTGTTACATGGCCACTTCAATGTTTTTTAAACTTATCTGAACTCCGGACTTCTTTTGTGTTCAGTATGCAGCATTTAAAGCGACGTCATCAATTTCCAACATGTTCTGACATCATTTGTTGTTTTTCGGTCATTTACCTAATTGTTTAGAGAGCTAAATGACCGTGAAATTTAAAATCACTACAAAATGAATCCTGAAAATGTTGAAACTTGGCATGGTATCATCATATCACCCGCATAGCATGCGCGAAAGAGTAGAGAGGGTCACGGCAAAAACTGGACACACTTCGTGTACAAACTGGACATACTCTTTTGGAGTATCAGGGTTTCGGACGAGAACTCATCTGTTACACGGCCACTTCAATGTTTTTTAAACATATTTGAACTCCGTACATCTTTTGTGTTTAGTATGCAGCATTCAAAGCGACGTCATCAATTTCCAACATGTTCTGACATCATTTGTTGTTTTTCGGCCATTTACCTAATTGTTTAGAGAGCTAAATGACCGTGAAATTGAAAATCACTACAAAATGAATCCTGAAAATGTTGAAACTTGGCATGGTATCATCATATCACCCGCATAGCATGCGCGAAAGAGTAGACAGGGTCACGGGAAAAACTGGACGCACTTCGTGTACAAACTGGACCAACTCTTTCAGAGTATCAGGGTTTCGGACGAGAACTCATCTGTTACATGGCCACTTCAATGTTTTTTAAACTTATTTGAACTCCGGACTTCTTTTGTGTTCAGTATGCAGCATTCAAAGCAACGTCATCAATTTCCAACATGTTCTGACATCATTTGTTGTTTTTCAGTCATTTACCTAATTGTTTAGAGAGCTAAATGACCGTGAAATTGAAAATCACTACAAAATGAATCCTGAAAATGTTGAAACTTGGCATGGTATAATCATATCACCCGCATAGCATGCGCGAAAGAGTAGAGAGGGTACGGCAAAAACTGGACGCACTTCGTGTATAAACTGGACAAACTCTTTCAGAGTATCAGGGTTTCGGACGAGAACTCATCTGTTACATGGCCACTTCAATGTTTTTAAACTTATTTGAACTCCGGACTTCTTTTGTGTTCAGTATGCAGCATTCAAAGCGCCGTCATCAATTTCCAACATGTTCTGACATCATGCGTTTTTTTTCGGTCATTCACTTAATTGTTTTAGAGAGCTAAATGACCGTGAAATTGAAAATCACTACAAAATGAATCCTGAAAATGTTGAAACTTGGCAAGGTATCATCATATCACCCGGATAGCATGCCCGAAAGAGTAGAGAGGGTCACGGGAAAAACTGGACGCACTTCGTGTACAAACTGGACAAACTCTTTCGGAGTATCAGGGTTTCAGACGAGAACTCATCTGTTACACGGGCACTTCAATTTTTTTAAACTTATTTGAACTCCGGTCTTCTTTTGTGTTCAGTATGCAGCATTCAAAACAACGTCATCAATTTCCAACATGTTTTGACATCATTTGTTGTTTTTCAGTCATTTACCTACTTGTTTAGAGAGCTAAATGACCGTGAAATTGAAAATCACTACAAAATGAATCCTGAAAATGTTGAAACTTGGCATGGTATAATCATATCACCCGCATAGCATGCGCGAAAGAGTAGAGAGGGTCACGGCAAAAACTGGATGCACTTCGTGTACAAACTGGACAAACTCTTTCAGAGTATCAGGGTTTCGGACGAGAACTCATCTGTTACACGGCCACTTCAATGTTTTTTAAACTTATTTGAACTCCGGACATCTTTTGTGTTTAGTATGCGAACTTCAAAGCAACGTCATCAATTTCCAACATGTTCTGACATCATTTGTTGTTTTTCGGTCATTTACCTAATTGTTTTAGAGAGCTAAATGACCGTGAAATTGAAAATCACTACAAAATGAATCCTGAAAATGTTGAAACTTGGCATGGTATAATCATATCACCCATATAGCATGCACGAAAGAGTAGAGAGGGTCACGGCAAAAACTGGACGCACTTCGTGTACAAACTGGACAAACTCTTTCAGAGTATCAGGGTTTCGGACGAGAACTCATCTGTTACACGGCCACTTCAATGTTTTTTAAACTTATTTGAACTTTGGACTTCTTTTGTGTTCAGTATGCAGCATCTAAAGCGACGTCATCAATTTCCAACATGTTCTGACATCATTTGTTGTTTTTCGGTCATTTACCTAATTGTTTGGAGAGCTAAATGACCGTGAAATTGAAAATCACTACAAAATGAATCCTGAAAATGTTGAAACTTGGCATGGTATAATCATATCACCCGCATAGCATGCGCAAAAGAGTAGAGAGGGTCACGGCAAAAACTGGACGCACTTCGTGTACAAACAAGACATACTCTTTCGGAGTATCAGGGTTTCGGACGAGAACTCATCTGTTACACGGTCACTTTAATGTTTTTAGAGTTATTTGAACTCCGGACATCTTTTGTGTTCAGTATGCAGCATTCAAAGCGACGTCATCAATTTCCAACATGTTCTGACATCATTTGTTGTTTTTCGGCCATTTACCTAATTGTTTTAGAGAGCTAAATGACCGTGAAATTGAAAATCACTACAAAATGAATCCTGAAAATGTTGAAACTTGGCATGGTATCATCATATCACCCGCATAGCATGCGCGAAAGAGTAGAGAGGGTCACGGGAAAAACTGGACGCACTTCGTGTACAAACTGGACAAACTCTTTCGGAGTATCAGGGTTTCGGACGAGAACTCATCTGTTACATGGCCACTTCAATGTTTTTTAAAATTATTTGAACTCCGGACTTCTTTTGTGTTCAGTATGCAGCATTTAAAGCGACGTCATCAATTTCCAACATGTTCTGACATCATTTGTTGTTTTTCGGTCATTTACCTAATTGTTTGGAGAGCTAAATGACCGTGAAATTTAAAATCACTACAAAATGAATCCTGAAAATGTTGAAACTTGGTATGGTATAATCATATCACCCGCATAGCATGCGCGAAAGAGTAGAGAGGGTACGGCAAAAACTGGACGCACTTCGTGTATAAACTGGACAAACTCTTTCAGAGTATTAGGGTTTCGGACGAGAACTCAGCTGTTACATGGCCACTTCAATGTTTTTTAAACTTATTTGAACTTCGGACTTCTTTTGTGTTCAGTATGCAGCATTCAAAGCGACATCATCAATTTCCAACATGTTCTGACATCATTTGTTGTTTTTCGGTCATTTACCTAATTGTTTAGAGAGCTAAATGACCGTGAAATTTAAAATCACTACAAAATGAATCCTGAAAATGTTGAAACTTGGCATGGTATCATCATATCACCCTCATAGCATGCGCGAAAGAGTAGAGAGGGTCACGGGAAAAACTGGACGCACTTCGTGTACAAACTGGACAAACTCTTTCAGAGTATCAGGGTTTCGGACGAGAACTCATCTGTTACATGGCCACTTCAATGTTTTTTAAACTTATTTGAACTCCGGACTTCTTTTGTGTTCAGTATGCAGCATTTAAAGCGACGTCATCAATTTCCAACATGTTCTGACATCATTGGTTGTTTTTCGGTCATTTACCTAATTGTTTTAGAGAGCTAAATGACCGTGAAATTGAAAATCACTACAAAATGAATACTGAAAATGTTGAAACTTGGCATGGTATCATCATATCACCCGCATAGCATGCGTGAAAGAGTAGAGAGGGTCACGGCAAAAACTGGACGCACTTCGTGTACAAACTGGACATACTCTTTCGGAGTATCAGGGTTTCGGACGAGAACTCATCTGTTACATGGCCACTTCAATTTTTTTAAACTTATTTGAACTTCAGACTTCTTTTGTGTTCAGTATGCAGCATTCAAAGCGACGTCATCAATTTCCAACATGTTCTGACATCATTTGTTGTTTTTCGGCCATTTACCTAATTGTTTAGAGAGCTAAATGACCGTGAAATTGAAAATCACTACAAAATGAATCCTGAAAATGTTGAAACTTGGCATGGTATCATCATATCACCCGCATAGCATGCGCGAAAGAGTAGAGAGGGTCACGGCAAAAACTGGACGCACTTCGTGTACAAACTGGACAAACTCTTTCAGAGTGTCAGGGTTTCGGACGAGAACTCATGTGTTACATGGCCACTTCAATGTTTTTTAAACTTATTTGAACTCCGGACTTCTTTTGTGTTCAGTGTGCAGCATTCAAAGCGACGTCATCAATTTCCAACATGTTCTGACATCATTGGTTGTTTTTCGGTCATTTACCTAATTGTTTTAAAGAGCTAAATGACCGTGAAATTGAAAATCACTACAAAATGAATCCTGAAAATGTTGAAACTTGGCATGGTATAGTCATATCACCCGCATAGCATGCGCGAAAGAGTAGAGAGGGTCACGGCAAAAACTGGACGCACTTCGTGTACAAACTGGACAAACTCTTTCAGAGTATCAGGGTTTCGGACGAGAACTCATCTGTTACATGGCCACTTCAATGTTTTTTAAACTTATTTGAACACCGGACTTCTTTTGTGTTCAGTATGCAGCATTTAAAGCGACATCATCAATTTCCAACATGTTCTGACATCTTTTGTTGTTTTTCGGTCATTTACCTAATTGTTCAGAGAGCTAAATGACCGTGAAATTGAAAATCACTACAAAATGAATCCTGAAAATGTTGAAACTTGGCATGGTATCATCATATCACCCGCATAGCATGCGTGAAAGAGTAGAGAGGTTCACGGCAAAAACTGGACGCACTTCGTGTACAAACTGGACATACTCTTTCGGAGTATCAGGGTTTCGGACGAGAACCATCTGTTACACGGCCACTTCAATGTTTTTTAAACATATTTGAACTCCGGACATCTTTTGTGTTTAGTATGCAGCATTCAAAGCGACGTCATCAATTTCCAACATGTTCTGACATCATTTGTTGTTTTTCGGCCATTTACCTAATTGTTTAGAGAGTTAAATGACCGTGAAATTGAAAATCACTACAAAATGAATCCTGAAAATGTTGAAACTTGGCATGGTATCATCATATCACCCGCATAGCATGCGCGAAAGAGTAGAGAGGGTCACGGCAAAAACTGGAAGCACTTCGTGTACAAACTGGACAAACTCTTTCAGAGTGTCAGGGTTTCGGATGAGAACTCATCTGTTACATGGCCACTTCAATGTTTTTTAAACTTATTTGAACTCCGGACTTCTTTTGTGTTCAGTATGTGGCATTTAAAGCGACGTCATCAAATTCCAACATGTTCTGACATCATTTGTTGTTTTTTGGTCATTTACCTAATTGTTTTAGAGAGCTAAATGACCGTGAAATTGAAAATCACTACAAAATGAATCCTGAAAATGTTGAAACTTGGCATGGTATAATCATATCACCCGCATAGCATGCGCGAAAGAGTAGAGAGGGTACGGCAAAAACTGGACGCACTTCGTGTATAAACTGGACAAACTCTTTCAGAGTATCAGGGTTTCGGACGAGAACTCATCTGTTACATGGCCACTTCAATGTTTTTTAAACTTATTTGAACTCCGGACTTCTTTTGTGTTCAGTATGCGGCATTTAAAGCGACATCATCAATTTCCAACATGTTCTGACATCATTTGTTGTTTTTCGGTCATTTACCTAATTGTTTAGAGAGCTAAATGACCGTGAAATTGAAAATCACTACAAAATGAATCCTGAAAATGTTGAAACTTGGCATGGTATAATCATATCACCCGCATAGCATGCGGGAAAGAGTAGAGAGGGTACGGCAAAAACTGGACGCACTTCGTGTATAAACTGGACAAACTCTTTCAGAGTATCAGGGTTTCGGACGAGAACTCATCTGTTACATGGCCACTTCAATGTTTTTAAACTTATTTGAACTCCGGACTTCCTTTGTGTTCAGTATGCAGCATTCAAAGCGCCGTCATCAATTTCCAACATGTTCTGACATGATGCGTTTTTTTTCGGTCATTCACTTAATTGTTTTAGAGAGCTAAATGACCGTGAAATTGAAAATCACTACAAAATGAATCCTGAAAATGTTGAAACTTGGCATGGTATAATCATATCACCCGCATAGCATGCGCGAAAGAGTAGAGAGGGTCACGGCAAAAACTGGACGCACTTCGTGTACAAACTGGACAAACTCTTTCGGAGTATTAGGGTTTCGGACGAGAACTCAGCTGTTACATGGCCACTTCAATGTTTTTTAAACTTATTTGAACTTCGGACTTCTTTTGTGTTCAGTATGCAGCATTCAAAGCGACATCATCAATTTCCAACATGTTCTGACATCATTTGTTGTTTTTCGGTCATTTACCTAATTGTTTAGAGAGCTAAATGACCGTGAAATTTAAAATCACTACAAAATGAATCCTGAAAATGTTGAAACTTGGCATGGTATCATCATATCACCCTCATAGCATGCGCGAAAGAGTAGAGAGGGTCACGGGAAAAACTGGACGCACTTCGTGTACAAACTGGACAAACTCTTTCAGAGTATCAGGGTTTCGGACGAGAACTCATCTGTTACATGGCCACTTCAATGTTTTTTAAACTTATTTGAACTCCGGACTTCTTTTGTGTTCAGTATGCAGCATTTAAAGCGACGTCATCAATTTCCAACATGTTCTGACATCATTGGTTGTTTTTCGGTCATTTACCTAATTGTTTTAGAGAGCTAAATGACCGTGAAATTGAAAATCACTACAAAATGAATACTGAAAATGTTGAAACTTGGCATGGTATCATCATATCACCCGCATAGCATGCGTGAAAGAGTAGAGAGGGTCACGGCAAAAACTGGACGCACTTCGTGTACAAACTGGACATACTCTTTCGGAGTATCAGGGTTTCGGACGAGAACTCATCTGTTACATGGCCACTTCAATTTTTTTAAACTTATTTGAACTTCAGACTTCTTTTGTGTTCAGTATGCAGCATTCAAAGCGACGTCATCAATTTCCAACATGTTCTGACATCATTGGTTGTTTTTCGGTCATTTACCTAATTGTTTTAGAGAGCTAAATGACCGTGAAATTGAAAATCACTACAAAATGAATCCTGAAAATGTTGAAACTTGGCATGGTATAGTCATATCACCCGCATAGCATGCGCGAAAGAGTAGAGAGGGTCACGGCAAAAACTGGACGCACTTCGTGTACAAACTGGACAAACTCTTTCAGAGTATCAGGGTTTCGGACGAGAACTCATCTGTTACATGGCCACTTCAATGTTTTTTAAACTTATTTGAACACCGGACTTCTTTTGTGTTCAGTATGCAGCATTTAAAGCGACATCATCAATTTCCAACATGTTCTGACATCATTTGTTGTTTTTCGGTCATTTACCTAATTGTTTAGAGAGCTAAATGACCGTGAAATTGAAAATCACTACAAAATGAATCCTGAAAATGTTGAAACTTGGCATGGTATCATCATATCACCCGCATAGCATGCGTGAAAGAGTAGAGAGGGTCACGGCAAAAACTGGACGCACTTCGTGTACAAACTGGACATACTCTTTCGGAGTATCAGGGTTTCGGACGAGAACTCATCTGTTACATGGCCACTTCAATTTTTTTAAACTTATTTGAACTTCAGACTTCTTTTGTGTTCAGTATGCAGCATTCAAAGCGACGTCATCAATTTCCAACATGTTCTGACATCATTTGTTGTTTTTTGGTCATTTACCTAATTGTTTTAGAGAGCTAAATGACCGTGAAATTGAAAATCACTACAAAATGAATCCTGAAAATGTTGAAACTTGGCATGGTATAATCATATCACCCGCATAGCATGCGCGAAAGAGTAGAGAGGGTCACGGCAAAAACTGGACGCACTTCGTGTACAAACTGGACAAACTCTTTCAGAGTGTCAGGGTTTCGGATGAGAACTCATCTGTTACATGGCCACTTTAATGTTTTTTAAACTTATTTGAACTCCGGACTTCTTTTGTGTTCAGTATGTGGCATTTAAAGCGACGTCATCAATTTCCAACATGTTCTGACATCATTTGTTGTTTTTTGGTCATTTACCTAATTGTTTTAGAGAGCTAAATGACCGTGAAATTGAAAATCACTACAAAATGAATCCTGAAAATGTTGAAACTTGGCATGGTATAATCATATCACCCGCATAGCATGCGCGAAAGAGTAGAGAGGGTACGGCAAAAACTGGACGCACTTCGTGTACAAACTGGACATACTCTTTCGGAGTATCAGGGTTTCGGACGAGAACTCATCTGTTACATGGCCACTTCAATTTTTTTAAACTTATTTGAACTTCAGACTTCTTTTGTGTTCAGTATGCAGCATTCAAAGCGACGTCATCAATTTCCAACATGTTCTGACATCATTTGTTGTTTTTTGGTCATTTACCTAATTGTTTTAGAGAGCTAAATGACCGTGAAATTGAAAATCACTACAAAATGAATCCTGAAAATGTTGAAACTTGGCATGGTATAATCATATCACCCGCATAGCATGCGCGAAAGAGTAGAGAGGGTCACGGCAAAAACTGGACGCACTTCGTGTACAAACTGGACAAACTCTTTCAGAGTGTCAGGGTTTCGGATGAGAACTCATCTGTTACATGGCCACTTCAATGTTTTTTAAACTTATTTGAACTCCGGACTTCTTTTGTGTTCAGTATGTGGCATTTAAAGCGACGTCATCAATTTCCAACATGTTCTGACATCATTTGTTGTTTTTTGGTCATTTACCTAATTGTTTTAGAGAGCTAAATGACCGTGAAATTGAAAATCACTACAAAATGAATCCTGAAAATGTTGAAACTTGGCATGGTATAATCATATCACCCGCATAGCATGCGCGAAAGAGTAGAGAGGGTACGGCAAAAACTGGACGCACTTCGTGTATAAACTGGACAAACTCTTTCAGAGTATCAGGGTTTCGGACGAGAACTCATCTGTTACATGGCCACTTCAATGTTTTTTAAACTTATTTGAACTCCGGACTTCTTTTGTGTTCAGTATGCGGCATTTAAAGCGACATCATCAATTTCCAACATGTTCTGACATCATTTGTTGTTTTTCGGTCATTTACCTAATTGTTTAGAGAGCTAAATGACCGTGAAATTGAAAATCACTACAAAATGAATCCTGAAAATGTTGAAACTTGGCATGGTATAATCATATCACCCGCATAGCATGCGCGAAAGAGTAGAGAGGGTACGGCAAAAACTGGACGCACTTCGTGTATAAACTGGACAAACTCTTTCAGAGTATCAGGGTTTCGGACGAGAACTCATCTGTTACATGGCCACTTCAATGTTTTTTAAACTTATTTGAACTCCGGACTTCTTTTGTGTTCAGTATGCAGCATTTAAAGCGACATCATCAATTTCCAACATGTTCTGACATCATTTGTTGTTTTTCAGTCATTTACCTAATTGTTTAGAGAGCTAAATGACCGTGAAATTGAAAATCACTACAAAATGAATCCTGAAAATGTTGAAACTTGCATGGTATCATCATATCACCCGCATAGCATGCGCGATAGAGTAGAGAGGGTCACGGCAAAAACTGGACGCACTTCGTGTACAAACTGGACAAACTCTTTCAGAGTATCAGGGTTTTGGACGAGAACTCATCTGTTACATGGCCATTTCAATGTTTTTTAAACTTATTTGAACTCCGGACTTCTTTTGTGTTCAGTATGCAGCATTTAAAGCGACATCATCAATTTCCAACATGTTCTGACATCATTTGTTGTTTTTCAGTCATTTACCTAATTGTTTAGAGAGCTAAATGACCGTGAAATTGAAAATCACTACAAAATGAATCCTGAAAATGTTGAAACTTGGCATGGTATAATCATATCACCCGCATAGCATGCGCGAAAGAGTAGAGAGGGTACGGCAAAAACTGGACGCACTTCGTGTATAAACTGGACAAACTCTTTCAGAGTATCAGGGTTTCGGACGAGAACTCATCTGTTACATGGCCACTTCAATGTTTTTTAAACTTATTTGAACTCCGGACTTCTTTTGTGTTCAGTATGCGGCATTTAAAGCGACATCATCAATTTCCAACATGTTCTGACATCATTTGTTGTTTTTCGGTCATTTACCTAATTGTTTAGAGAGCTAAATGACCGTGAAATTGAAAATCACTACAAAATGAATCCTGAAAATGTTGAAACTTGGCATGGTATAATCATATCACCCGCATAGCATGCGCGAAAGAGTAGAGAGGGTACGGCAAAAACTGGACGCACTTCGTGTATAAACTGGACAAACTCTTTCAGAGTATCAGGGTTTCGGACGAGAACTCATCTGTTACATGGCCACTTCAATGTTTTTTAAACTTATTTGAACTCCGGACTTCTTTTGTGTTCAGTATGCAGCATTTAAAGCGACATCATCAATTTCCAACATGTTCTGACATCATTTGTTGTTTTTCAGTCATTTACCTAATTATTTAGAGAGCTAAATGACCGTGAAATTGAAAATCACTACAAAATGAATCCTGAAAATGTTGAAACTTGCATGGTATCATCATATCACCCGCATAGCATGCGCGATAGAGTAGAGAGGGTCACGGCAAAAACTGGACGCACTTCGTGTACAAACTGGACAAACTCTTTCAGAGTATCAGGGTTTTGGACGAGAACTCATCTGTTACATGGCCACTTCAATGTTTTTTAAACTTATTTGAACTCCGGACTTCTTTTGTGTTCAGTATGCAGCATTCAAAGCGACGTCATCAATTTCCAACATGTTCTGACATCATTGGTTGTTTTTCGGTCATTTACCTAATTGTTTTAGAGAGCTAAATGACCGTGAAATTGAAAATCACTACAAAATGAATCCTGAAAATGTTGAAACTTGGCATGGTATAATCATATCACCCGCATAGCATGCGCGAAAGAGTGGAGAGGGTCACGGCAAAAACTGGACGCACTTCGTGTACAAACTGGACAAACTCTTTCCGAGTATCAGGGTTTCGGACGAGAACTCATCTGTTCATGGCCACTTCAATGTTTTTTAAACTTATTTGAACTCCGGACTTCTTTTGTGTTCAGTATGCGGCATTTAAAGCGACGTCATCAATTTCCAACATGTTCTGACATCATTTGTTGTTTTTTGGTCATTTACCTAATTGTTTTAGAGAGCTAAATGACCGTGAAATTGAAAATCACTACAAAATGAATCCTGAAAATGTTGAAACTTTGCGTGGTATAATCATATCACCCGCATAGCATGCGCGAAAGAGTAGAGAGGGTCACGGCAAAAACTGGAGGCACTTCGTGTATAAACTGGACAAACTCTTTCAGAGTATCAGGGTTTCGGACGAGAACTCATCTGTTACATGGCCACTTCAATGTTTTTTAAACTTATTTGAACTCCGGACTTCTTTTGTGTTCAGTATGCAGCATTTAAAGCGACGTCATCAATTTCCAACATGTTCTGACATCATTTGTTGTTTTTCGGTCATTTACCTAATTGTTTAGAGAGCTAAATGACCGTGAAATTTAAAATCACTACAAAATGAATCCTGAAAATGTTGAAACTTGGCATGGTATCATCATATCACCCGCATAGCATGCGCGAAAGAGTAGAGAGGGTCACGGCAAAAACTGGACGCAATTCGTGTACAAACTGGACAAACTCTTTCAGAGTATCAGGGTTTCGGACGAGAACTCATCTGTTACATGGCCACTTCAATGTTTTTTAAACTTATTTGAACTTTGGACTTCTTTTGTGTTCAGTATGCAGCATTCAAAGCGACGTCATGAATTTCCAACATGTTCTGACATCATTTGTTGTTTTTTGGTCATTTACCTAATTGTTTTAGAGAGCTATATGACCGTGAAATTGAAAATCACTACAAAATGAATCCTGAAAATGTTGAAACTTGGTATGGTATAATCATATCACCCGCATAGCATGCGCGAAAGAGTAGAGAGGGTCACGGCAAAAACTGGACGCACTTCGTGTACAAACTGGACAAACTCTTTCAGAGTATCAGGGTTTCGGACGAGAACTCATCTGTTACATGGCCACTTCAATTTTTTTTAAACTTATTTGAACTCCGAACTTCTTTTGTGTTCAGTATGCGGCATTTAAAGCGACGTCATCAATTTCCAACATGTTCTGACATCATTTGTTGTTTTTCGGTCATTTACCTAATTGTTTAGAGAGCTAAATGACCGTGAAATTTAAAATCACTACAAAATGAATCCTGAAAATGTTGAAACTTGGCATGGTATCATCATATCACCCTCATAGCATGCGCGAAAGAGTAGAGAGGGTCACGGCAAAAACTGGACACACTTCGTGTACAAACTGGACATACTCTTTTGGAGTATCAGGGTTTCGGACGAGAACTCATCTGTTACACCGCCACTTCAATGTTTTTTAAACATATTTGAACTCCGTACATCTTTTGTGTTTTGTATGCAGCATTCAAAGCGACGTCATCAATTTCCAACATGTTCTGACATCATTTGTTGTTTTTCGGCCATTTACCTAGTTGTTTAGAGAGCTAAATGACAGTGAAATTGAAAATCACTACAAAATGAATCCTGAAAATGTTGAAACTTGGCATGGTATCATCATATCACCCGCATAGCATGCGCGAAAGAGTAGAGAGGGTCACGGCAAAAACTGGACGCACTTCGTGTACAAACTGGACAAACTCTTTCAGAGTATCAGGGTTTCGGACGAGAACTCATCTGTTACATGGCCACTTCAATGTTTTTTAAACTTATTTGAACTCCGGACTTCTTTTGTGTTCAGTATGCAGCATTTAAAGCGACGTCATCAATTTCCAACATGTTCTGACATCATTTGTTGTTTTTCGGTCATTTACCTAATTGTTTAGAGAGCTAAATGACCGTGAAATTGAAAATCACTACAAAATGAATCCTGAAAATGTTGAAACATGGCATGGTATCATCATATCACCCGCATAGCATGCGCGATAGAGTAGAGAGGGTCACGGCAAAAACTGGACGCACTTCGTGTACAAACTGGACAAACTCTTTCAGAGTATCAGGGTTTCGGACGAGAACTCATCTGTTACATGGCCACTTCAATGTTTTTTAAACTTATTTGAACTTTGGACTTCTTTTGTGTTCAGTATGCAGCATTCAAAGCGACGTCATGAATTTCCAACATGTTCTGACATCATTTGTTGTTTTTTGGTCATTTACCTAATTGTTTTAGAGAGCTATATGACCGTGAAATTGAAAATCACTACAAAATGAATCCTGAAAATGTTGAAACTTGGCATGGTATAATCATATCACCCGCATAGCATGCGCGAAAGAGTAGAGAGGGTCACGGCAAAAACTGGACGCACTTCGTGTACAAACTGGACAAACTCTTTCAGAGTATCAGGGTTTCGGACGAGAACTCATCTGTTACATGGCCACTTCAATGTTTTTTAAACTTATTTGAACTCCGAACTTCTTTTGTGTTCAGTATGCGGCATTTAAAGCGACGTCATCAATTTCCAACATGTTCTGACATTATTTGTTGTTTTTCGGTCATTTACCTAATTGTTTAGAGAGCTAAATGACCGTGCAATTGAAAATCACTACAAAATGAATCCTGAAAATGTTGAAACTTGGCATGGTATAATCATATCACCCGCATAGCATGCGCGAAAGAGTAGAGAGGGTCATGGCAAAAACTGGATGCACTTCGTGTATAAACTGGACGAACTCTTTCAGAGTATCAGGGTTTCGGACGAGAACTCATCTGTTACATGGCCACTTCAATGTTTTTTAAACTTATTTGAACTCCGGACTTCTTTTGTGTTCAGTATGCAGCATTTAAAGCGACGTCATCAATTTCCAACATGTTCTGACATCATTTGTTGTTTTTCGGTCATTTACCTAATTGTTTAGAGAGCTAAATGACCGTGAAATTTAAAATCACTACAAAATGAATCCTGAAAATGTTGAAACTTGGCATGGTATCATCATATCACCCTCATAGCATGCGCGAAAGAGTAGAGAGGGTCACGGCAAAAACTGGACACACTTCGTGTACAAACTGGACATACTCTTTTGGAGTATCGGGGTTTCGGACGAGAACTCATCTGTTACACAGCCACTTCAATGTTTTTTAAACATATTTGAACTCCGTACATCTTTTGTGTTTTGTATGCAGCATTCAAAGCGACGTCATCAATTTCCAACATGTTCTGACATCATTTGTTGTTTTTCGGCCATTTACCTAATTGTTTAGAGAGCTAAATGACCGTGAAATTGAAAATCACTACAAAATGAATCCTGAAAATGTTGAAACTTGGCATGGTATCATCATATCACCCGCATAGCATGCGCGAAAGAGTAGAGAGGGTCACGGCAAAAACTGGACGCACTTCGTGTACAAACTGGACAAACTCTTTCAGAGTATCAGGGTTTCGGACGAGAACTCATCTGTTACATGGCCACTTCAATGTTTTTTAAACTTATTTGAACTCCGGACTTCTTTTGTGTTCAGTATGCAGCATTTAAAGCGACGTCATCAATTTCCAACATGTTCTGACATCATTTGTTGTTTTTCGGTCATTTACCTAATTGTTTAGAGAGCTAAATGACCGTGAAATTGAAAATCACTACAAAATGAATCCTGAAAATGTTGAAACATGGCATGGTATCATCATATCACCCGCATAGCATGCGCGATAGAGTAGAGAGGGTCACGGCAAAAACTGGACGCACTTCGTGTACAAACTGGACAAACTCTTTCAGAGTATCAGGGTTTCGGACGAGAACTCATCTGTTACATGGCCACTTCAATGTTTTTTAAACTTATTTGAACTTTGGACTTCTTTTGTGTTCAGTATGCAGCATTCAAAGCGACGTCATGAATTTCCAACATGTTCTGACATCATTTGTTGTTTTTTGGTCATTTACCTAATTGTTTTAGAGAGCTATATGACCGTGAAATTGAAAATCACTACAAAATGAATCCTGAAAATGTTGAAACTTGGCATGGTATAATCATATCACCCGCATAGCATGCGCGAAAGAGTAGAGAGGGTCACGGCAAAAACTGGACGCACTTCGTGTACAAACTGGACAAACTCTTTCAGAGTATCAGGGTTTCGGACGAGAACTCATCTGTTACATGGCCACTTCAATGTTTTTTAAACTTATTTGAACTCCGAACTTCTTTTGTGTTCAGTATGCGGCATTTAAAGCGACGTCATCAATTTCCAACATGTTCTGACATTATTTGTTGTTTTTCGGTCATTTACCTAATTGTTTAGAGAGCTAAATGACCGTGCAATTGAAAATCACTACAAAATGAATCCTGAAAATGTTGAAACTTGGCATGGTATAATCATATCACCCGCATAGCATGCGCGAAAGAGTAGAGAGGGTCATGGCAAAAACTGGATGCACTTCGTGTATAAACTGGACAAACTCTTTCAGAGTATCAGGGTTTCGGACGAGAACTCATCTGTTACATGGCCACTTCAATGTTTTTTAAACTTATTTGAACTTCGGACTTCTTTTTGTTCAGTATGCAGCATTTAAAGCGACGTCATCAATTTCCAACATGTTCTGACATCATTTGTTGTTTTTCGGTCATTTACCTAATTGTTTAGAGAGCTAAATGACCGTGAAATTTAAAATCACTACAAAATGAATCCTGAAAATGTTGAAACTTGGCATGGTATCATCATATCACCCTCATAGCATGCGCGAAAGAGTAGAGAGGGTCACGGCAAAAACTGGACACACTTCGTGTACAAACTGGACATACTCTTTTGGAGTATCAGGGTTTCGGACGAGAACTCATCTGTTACACAGCCACTTCAATGTTTTTTAAACATATTTGAACTCCGTACATCTTTTGTGTTTTGTATGCAGCATTCAAAGCGACGTCATCAATTTCCAACATGTTCTGACATCATTTGTTGTTTTTCGGCCATTTACCTAATTGTTTAGAGAGCTAAATGACCGTGAAATTGAAAATCACTACAAAATGAATCCTGAAAATGTTGAAACTTGGCATGGTATCATCATATCACCCGCATAGCATGCTTGAAAGAGTAGAGAGGGTCACGGCAAAAACTGGACGCACTTCGTGTACAAACTGGACAAACTCTTTCAGAGTATCAGGGTTTCGGACGAGAACTCATCTGTTACATGGCCACTTCAATGTTTTTTAAACTTATTTGAACTCCGGACTTCTTTTGTGTTCAGTATGCAGCATTTAAAGCGACGTCATCAATTTCCAACATGTTCTGACATCATTTGTTGTTTTTCGGTCATTTACCTAATTGTTTAGAGAGCTAAATGACCGTGAAATTGAAAATCACTACAAAATGAATCCTGAAAATGTTGAAACATGGCATGGTATCATCATATCACCCGCATAGCATGCGCGATAGAGTAGAGAGGGTCACGGCAAAAACTGGACGCACTTCGTGTACAAACTGGACAAACTCTTTCAGAGTATCAGGGTTTCGGACGAGAACTCATCTGTTACATGGCCACTTCAATGTTTTTTAAACTTATTTGAACTTTGGACTTCTTTTGTGTTCAGTATGCAGCATTCAAAGCGACGTCATGAATTTCCAACATGTTCTGACATCATTTGTTGTTTTTTGGTCATTTACCTAATTGTTTTAGAGAGCTATATGACCGTGAAATTGAAAATCACTACAAAATGAATCCTGAAAATGTTGAAACTTGGCATGGTATAATCATATCACCCGCATAGCATGCGCGAAAGAGTAGAGAGGGTCACGGCAAAAACTGGACGCACTTCGTGTACAAACTGGACAAACTCTTTCAGAGTATCAGGGTTTCGGACGAGAACTCATCTGTTACATGGCCACTTCAATGTTTTTTAAACTTATTTGAACTCCGAACTTCTTTTGTGTTCAGTATGCGGCATATAAAGCGACGTCATCAATTTCCAACATGTTCTGACATTATTTGTTGTTTTTCGGTCATTTACCTAATTGTTTAGAGAGCTAAATGACCGTGCAATTGAAAATCACTACAAAATGAATCCTGAAAATGTTGAAACTTGGCATGGTATCATCATATCACCCGCATAGCACGCGAAAGAGTAGAGAGGGTCACGGCAAAAACTGGACGCACTTCGTGTACAAACTGGAAAAACTCTTTCAGAGTATCAGGGTTTCGGACGAGAACTCATCTGTTACATGGCCACTTCAATGTTTTTTAAACTTATTTGAACTCCGGACTTCTTTTGTGTTCAGTATGCCGCATTTAAAGCGACGTCATCAATTTCCAACATGTTCTGACATCATTTGTTGTTTTTCGGTCATTTACCTAATTGTTTAGAGAGCTAAATGACCGTGAAATTGAAAATCACTACAAAATGAATCCTGAAAATGTTGAAACTTGGCATGGTATCATCATATCACCCGCATAGCATGCGCGATAGAGTAGAGAGGGTCACGGCAAAAACTAGACGCACTTCGTGTACAAACTGGACAAACTCTTTCAGAGTATCAGGGTTTCGGACGAGAACTCATCTGTTACATGGCCACTTCAATGATTTTTAAACTTATTTGAACTCCGGACTTCTTTTGTGTTCAGTATGCGGCATTTAAAGCGACATCATCAATTTCCAACATGTTCTGACATCATTTGTTGTTTTTCGGTCATTTACCTAATTGTTTAGAGAGCTAAATGACCGTGAAATTGAAAATCACTACAAAATGAATCCTGAAAATGTTGAAACTTGGCATGGTATAATCATATCACCCGCATAGCATGCGCAAAAGAGTAGAGAGGGTACGGCAAAAACTGGACGCACTTCGTGTATAAACTAGACAAACTCTTTCAGAGTATCAGGGTTTCGGACGAGAACTCATCTGTTACATGGCCACTTCAATGTTTTTTAAACTTATTTGAACTCCGGACTTCTTTTGTGTTCAGTATGCAGCATTTAAAGCGACGTCATCAATTTCCAACATGTTCTGACATCATTTGTTGTTTTTCGGTCATTTACCTAATTGTTTAGAGAGCTAAATGACCGTGAAATTGAAAATCACTACAAAATGAATCCTGAAAATGTTGAAACTTGGCATGGTATCATCATATCACCCGCATAGCATGCGCGATAGAGTAGAGAGGGTCACGGCAAAAACTGGACGCACTTCGTGTACAAACTGGACAAACTCTTTCAGAGTATCAGGGTTTTGGACGAGAACTCATCTGTTACATGGCCACTTCAATGTTTTTTAAACTCATTTGAACTCCGGACTTCTTTTGTGTTCAGTATGCAGCATTCAAAGCGACGTCATCAATTTCCAACATGTTCTGACATCATTGGTTGTTTTTCGGTCATTTACCTAATTGTTTTAGAGAGCTAAATGACCGTGAAATTGAAAATCACTACAAAATGAATCCTGAAAATGTTGAAACTTGGCATGGTATAATCATATCACCCGCATAGCATGCGTGAAAGATTGGAGAGGGTCACGGCAAAAACTGGACGCACTTCGTGTACAAACTAGACAAACTCTTTCCGAGTATCAGGGTTTCGGACGAGAACTCATCTGTTCATGGCCACTTCAATGTTTTTTAAACTTATTTGAACTCCGGACTTATTTTGTGTTCAGTATGCGGCATTTAAAGCGACGTCATCCATTTCCAACATGTTCTGACATCATTTGTTGTTTTTTGGTCATTTACCTAACTGTTTTAGAGAGCTAAATGACCGTGAAATTGAAAATCACTACAAAATGAATCCTGAAAATGTTGAAACTTTGCGTGGTATAATCATATCACCCGCATAGCATGCGCGAAAGAGTAGAGAGGGTCACGGCAAAAACTGGATGCACTTCGTGTATAAACTGGACAAACTCTTTCAGAGTATCCGGGTTTCGGACGAGAACTCATCTGTTACATGGCCACTTCAATGTTTTTTAAACTTATTTGAACTCCGGACTTCTTTTGTGTTCAGTATGCAGCATTTAAAGCGACGTCATCAATTTCCAACATGTTCTGACATCATTTGTTGTTTTTCGGTCATTTACCTAATTGTTTAGAGAGCTAAATGACCGTGAAATTTAAAATCACTACAAAATGAATCCTGAAAATGTTGAAACTTGGCATGGTATCATCATATCACCCGCATAGCATGCGCGAAAGAGTAGAGAGGGTCACGGCAAAAACTGGACACACTTCGTGTACAAAATGGACATACTCTTTTGGAGTATCAGGGTTTCGGACGAGAACTCATCTGTTACACGGCCACTTCAATGTTTTTTAAACATATTTGAACTCCGTACATCTTTTGTGTTTAGTATGCAGCATTCAAAGCGACGTCATCAATTTCCAACATGTTCTGACATCATTTGTTGTTTTTCGGCCATTTACCTAATTGTTTAGAGAGCTAAATGACCGTGAAATTGAAAATCACTACAAAATGAATCCTGAAAATGTTGAAACTTGGCATGGTATCATCATATCACCCGCATAGCATGCGCGAAAGAGTAGAGAGGGTCACGGGAAAAACTGGACGCACTTCGTGTACAAACTGGACAAACTCTTTCAGAGTATCAGGGTTTCGGACGAGAACTCATCTGTTACATGGCCACTTCAATGTTTTTTAAACTTATTTGAACTCCGGACTTCTTTTGTGTTCAGTATGCAGCATTTAAAGCGACGTCATCAATTTCCAACATGTTCTGACATCATTTGTTGTTTTTCGGTCATTTACCTAATTGTTTAGAGAGCTAAATGACCGTGAAATTGAAAATCACTACAAAATGAATCCTGAAAATGTTGAAACTTGGCATGGTATCATCATATCACGCGCATAGCATGCGCGATAGAGTAGAGAGGGTCACGGCAAAAACTGGACGCACTTCGTGTACAAACTGGACAAACTCTTTCAGAGTATCAGGGTTTCGGACGAGAACTCATCTGTTACATGGCCACTTCAATGTTTTTTAAACTTATTTGAACTCCGGTCTTCTTTTGTGTTTAGTATGCAGCATTCAAAGCAACGTCATCAATTTCCAACATGTTCTGACATCATTTGTTGTTTTTTGGTCATTTAACTAATTGTTTTAGAGAGCTAAATGACCGTGAAATTGAAAATCACTACAATATGAATCCTGAAAATGTTGAAACTTGGCATGGTATAATCATATCACCCGCATAGCATGCGCGAAAGAGTAGAGAGGGTCACGGCAAAAACTGGACACACTTCATGTACAAACTGGACATACTCCTTTGGAGTATGAGGGTTTCGGACGAGAACTCATCTGTTACACGGCCACTTCAATGTTTTTTAAACATATTTGAACTCCGTACATCTTTTGTGTTTAGTATGCAGCATTCAAAGCGACGTCATCAATTTCCAACTTGTTCTGACATCATTTGTTGTTTTTCGGCCATTTACCTAATTGTTTAGAGAGCTAAATGACCGTGAAATTGAAAATCACTACAAAATGAATCCTGAAAATGTTGAAACTTTGCGTGGTATAATCATATCACCCGCATAGCATGCGCGAAAGAGTAGAGAGGGTCACGGCAAAAACTGGATGCACTTCGTGTATAAACTGGACAAACTCTTTCAGAGTATCAGGGTTTCGGACGAGAACTCATCTGTTACATGGCCACTTCAATGTTTTTTAAACTTATTTGAACTCCGGACTTCTTTTGTGTTCAGTATGCAGCATTTAAAGCGACGTCATCAATTTCCAACATGTTCTGACATCATTTGTTGTTTTTCGGTCATTTACCTAATTGTTTAGAGAGCTAAATGACCGTGAAATTTAAAATCACTACAAAATGAATCCTGAAAATGTTAAAACTTGGCATGGTATCATCATATCACCCGCATAGCATGCGCGAAAGAGTAGAGAGGGTCACGGCAAAAACTGGACACACTTCGTGTACAAACTGGACATACTCTTTTGGAGTATCAGGGTTTCGGACGAGAACTCATCTGTTACACGGCCACTTCAATGTTTTTTAAACATATTTGAACTCCGTACATCTTTTGTGTTTAGTATGCAGCATTCAAAGCGACGTCATCAATTTCCAACATGTTCTGACATCATTTGTTGTTTTTCGGCCATTTACCTAATTGTTTAGAGAGCTAAATGACCGTGAAATTGAAAATCACTACAAAATGAATCCTGAAAATGTTGAAACTTGGCATGGTATCATCATATCACCCGCATAGCATGCGCGAAAGAGTAGAGAGGGTCACGGGAAAAACTGGACGCACTTCGTGTACAAACTGGACAAACTCTTTCAGAGTATCAGGGTTTCGGACGAGAACTCATCTGTTACATGGCCACTTCAATGTTTTTTAAACTTATTTGAACTCCAGACTTCTTTTGTGTTCAGTATGCAGCATTTAAAGCGACGTCATCAATTTCCAACATGTTCTGACATCATTTGTTGTTTTTCGGTCATTTACCTAATTGTTTAGAGAGCTAAATGACCGTGAAATTGAAAATCACTACAAAATGAATCCTGAAAATGTTGA
The DNA here is from genome assembly GCF_056163025.1 of Triticum urartu. Lineage (NCBI taxonomy): Eukaryota > Viridiplantae > Streptophyta > Magnoliopsida > Poales > Poaceae > Triticum > Triticum urartu. The sequence continues at coordinate 13,659,250 of NC_141873.1, forward strand.
AACTTGGCATGGTATCATCATATCACGCGCATAGCATGCGCGATAGAGTAGAGAGGGTCACGGCAAAAACTGGACGCACTTCGTGTACAAACTGGACAAACTCTTTCAGAGTATCAGGGTTTCGGACGAGAACTCATCTGTTACATGGCCACTTCAATGTTTTTTAAACTTATTTGAACTCCGGTCTTCTTTTGTGTTTAGTATGCAGCATTCAAAGCAACGTCATCAATTTCCAACATGTTCTGACATCATTTGTTGTTTTTTGGTCATTTACCTAATTGTTTTAGAGAGCTAAATGACCGTGAAATTGAAAATCACTACAATATGAATCCTGAAAATGTTGAAACTTGGCATGGTATAATCATATCACCCGCATAGCATGCGCGAAAGAGTAGAGAGGGTCACGGCAAAAACTGGACACACTTCATGTACAAACTGGACATACTCCTTTGGAGTATGAGGGTTTCGGACGAGAACTCATCTGTTACACGGCCACTTCAATGTTTTTTAAACATATTTGAACTCCGTACATCTTTTGTGTTTAGTATGCAGCATTCAAAGCGACGTCATCAATTTCCAACATGTTCTGACATCATTTGTTGTTTTTCGGCCATTTACCTAATTGTTTAGAGAGCTAAATGACCGTGAAATTGAAAATCACTACAAAATGAATCCTGAAAATGTTGAAACTTTGCGTGGTATAATCATATCACCCGCATAGCATGCGCGAAAGAGTAGAGAGGGTCACGGCAAAAACTGGATGCACTTCGTGTATAAACTGGACAAACTCTTTCAGAGTATCAGGGTTTCGGACGAGAACTCATCTGTTACATGGCCACTTCAATGTTTTTTAAACTTATTTGAACTCCGGACTTCTTTTGTGTTCAGTATGCAGCATTTAAAGCGACGTCATCAATTTCCAACATGTTCTGACATCATTTGTTGTTTTTCGGTCATTTACCTAATTGTTTAGAGAGCTAAATGACCGTGAAATTTAAAATCACTACAAAATGAATCCTGAAAATGTTAAAACTTGGCATGGTATCATCATATCACCCGCATAGCATGCGCGAAAGAGTAGAGAGGGTCACGGCAAAAACTGGACACACTTCGTGTACAAACTGGACATACTCTTTTGGAGTATCAGGGTTTCGGACGAGAACTCATCTGTTACACGGCCACTTCAATGTTTTTTAAACATATTTGAACTCCATACATCTTTTGTGTTTAGTATGCAGCATTCAAAGCGACGTCATCAATTTCCAACATGTTCTGACATCATTTGTTGTTTTTCGGCCATTTACCTAATTGTTTAGAGAGCTAAATGACCGTGAAATTGAAAATCACTACAAAATGAATCCTGAAAATGTTGAAACTTGGCATGGTATCATCATATCACCCGCATAGCATGCGCGAAAGAGTAGAGAGGGTCACGGGAAAAACTGGACGCACTTCGTGTACAAACTGGACAAACTCTTTCAGAGTATCAGGGTTTCGGACGAGAACTCATCTGTTACATGGCCACTTCAATGTTTTTTAAACTTATTTGAACTCCGGACTTCTTTTGTGTTCAGTATGCAGCATTTAAAGCGACGTCATCAATTTCCAACATGTTCTGACATCATTTGTAGTTTTTCGGTCATTTACCTAATTGTTTAGAGAGCTAAATGACCGTGAAATTGAAAATCACTACAAAATGAATCCTGAAAATGTTGAAACTTGGCATGGTATCATCATATCACGCGCATAGCATGCGCGATAGAGTAGAGAGGGTCACGGCAAAAACTGGACGCACTTCGTGTACAAACTGGACAAACTCTTTCAGAGTATCAGGGTTTCGGACGAGAACTCATCTGTTACATGGCCACTTCAATGTTTTTTAAACTTATTTGAACTCCGGTCTTCTTTTGTGTTTAGTATGCAGCATTCAAAGCAACGTCATCAATTTCCAACATGTTCTGACATCATTTGTTGTTTTTTGGTCATTTACCTAATTGTTTTAGAGAGCTAAATGACCGTGAAATTGAAAATCACTACAATATGAATCCTGAAAATGTTGAAACTTGGCATGGTATAATCATATCACCCGCATAGCATGCGCGAAAGAGTAGAGAGGGTCACGGCAAAAACTGGATGCACTTCGTGTATAAACTGGACAAACTCTTTCAGAGTATCAGGGTTTCGGATGAGAACTCATCTGTTACATGGCCACTTCAATGTTTTTTAAACTTATTTGAACTCCGGACTTCTTTTGTGTTCAGTATGCAGCATTTAAAGCGACGTCATCAATTTCCAACATGTTCTGACATCATTTGTTGTTTTTCGGTCATTTACCTAATTGTTTACAGAGCTAAATGACCGTGAAATTTAAAATCACTACAAAATGAATCCTGAAAATGATGAAACTTGGCATGGTATCAGCATATCACCCGCATAGCATGCGCGAAAGAGTAGAGAGGGTCACGGCAAAAACTGGACACACTTCATGTACAAACTGGACATACTCCTTTGGAGTATGAGGGTTTCGGACGAGAACTCATCTGTTACACGGCCACTTCAATGCTTTTTAAACATATTTGAACTCCGTACATCTTTTGTGTTTAGTATGCAGCATTCAAAGCGACGTCATCAATTTCCAACATGTTCTGACATCATTTGTTGTTTTTCGGCCATTTACCTAATTGTTTAGAGAGCTAAATGACCGTGAAATTGAAAATCACTACAAAATGAATCCTGAAAATGTTGAAACTTGGCATGGTATCATCATATCACCCGCATAGCATGCGCGAAAGAGTAGAGAGGGTCACGGGAAAAACTGGACGCACTTCGTGTACAAACTGGACAAACTCTTTCAGAGTATCAGGGTTTCGGACGAGAACTCATCTGTTACACGGCCACTTCAATGTTTTTTAAACATATTTGAACTCCGTACATCTTTTGTGTTTAGTATGCAGCATTCAAAGCGACGTCATCAATTTCCAACATGTTCTGACATCATTTGTTGTTTTTCGGCCATTTACCTAATTGTTTAGAGAGCTAAATGACCGTGAAATTGAAAATCACTACAAAATGAATCCTGAAAATGTTGAAACTTGGCATGGTATCATCATATCACCCGCATAGCATGCGCGAAAGAGTAGAGAGGGTCACGGGAAAAACTGGACGCACTTCGTGTACAAACTGGACAAACTCTTTCAGAGTATCAGGGTTTCGGACGAGAACTCATCTGTTACATGGCCACTTCAATGTTTTTTAAACTTATTTGAACTCCGGACTTCTTTTGTGTTCAGTATGCAGCATTTAAAGCGACGTCATCAATTTCCAACATGTTCTGACATCATTTGTTGTTTTTCGGTCATTTACCTAATTGTTTAGAGAGCTAAATGACCGTGAAATTGAAAATCACTACAAAATGAATCCTGAAAATGTTGAAACTTGGCATGGTATCATCATATCACGCGCATAGCATGCGCGATAGAGTAGAGAGGGTCACGGCAAAAACTGGACGCACTTCGTGTACAAACTGGACAAACTCTTTCAGAGTATCAGGGTTTCGGACGAGAACTCATCTGTTACATGGCCACTTCAATGTTTTTTAAACTTATTTGAACTTTGGACTTCTTTTGTGTTTAGTATGCAGCATTCAAAGCGACGTCATGAATTTCCAACATGTTCTGACATCATTTGTTGTTTTTTGGTCATTTACCTAATTGTTTTAGAGAGCTAAATGACCGTGAAATTGAAAATCACTACAAAATGAATCCTGAAAATGTTGAAACTTTGCATGGTATAATCATATCACCCGCATAGCATGCGCGAAAGAGTAGAGAGGGTCACGGCAAAAACTGGATGCACTTCGTGTATAAACTGGACAAACTCTTTCAGAGTATCAGGGTTTCGGATGAGAACTCATCTGTTACATGGCCACTTCAATGTTTTTTAAACTTATATGAACTCCGGACTTCTTTTGTGTTCAGTATGCAGCATTTAAAGCGACGTCATCAATTTCCAACATGTTCTGACATCATTTGTTGTTTTTCGGTCATTTACCTAATTGTTTACAGAGCTAAATGACCGTGAAATTTAAAATCACTACAAAATGAATCCTGAAAATGTTGAAACTTGGCATGGTATCATCATATCACCCGCATAGCATGCGCGAAAGAGTAGAGAGGGTCACGGCAAAAACTGGACACACTTCGTGTACAAACTGGACATACTCTTTTGGAGTATCAGGGTTTCGGACGAGAACTCATCTGTTACACGGCCACTTCAATGTTTTTTAAACATATTTGAACTCCGTACATCTTTTGTGTTTAGTATGCAGCATTCAAAGCGACGTCATCAATTTCCAACATGTTCTGACATCATTTGTTGTTTTTCGGCCATTTACCTAATTGTTTAGAGAGCTAAATGACCGTGAAATTGAAAATCACTACAAAATGAATCCTGAAAATGTTGAAACTTGGCATGGTATCATCATATCACCCGCATAGCATGCGCGAAAGAGTAGAGAGGGTCACGGCAAAAACTGGACGCACTTCATGTACAAACTGGACAAACTCTTTCAGAGTATCAGGGTTTCGGACGAGAACTCATCTGTTACATGGCCACTTCAATGTTTTTTAAACTTATTTGAACTCCGGACTTCTTTTGTGTTCAGTATGCAGCATTTAAAGCGACATCATCAATTCCCAACATGTTCTGACATCATTTGTTGTTTTTCGGTCATTTACCTAATTGTTTAGAGAGCTAAATGACCGTGAAATTGAAAATCACTACAAAATGAATCCTGAAAATGTTGAAACTTGGCATGGTATCATCATATCACCCGCATAGCATGCGCGATAGAGTAGAGAGGGTGACGGCAAAAACTGGACGCACTTCGTGTACAAACTGGACAAACTCTTTCAGAGTATCAGGGTTTCGGACGAGAACTCATCTGTTACATGGCCACTTCAATGTTTTTTAAACTTATTTGAACTTTGGACTTCTTTTGTGTTCAGTATGCCGCATTTAAAGCGACGTCATCAATTTCCAACATGTTCTGACATCATTTGTTGTTTTTTGGTCATTTACCTAATTGTTTTAGAGAGCTAAATGACCGTGAAATTGAAAATCACTACAAAATGAATCCTGAAAATGTTGAAACTTGGCATGGTATAATCATATCACCCGCATAGCATGCGCGAAAGAGTTGAGAGGGTCACGGAAAAAACTGGACGCACTTCGTGTACAAACAGGACAAACTCTTTTAGAGTATCAGGGTTTCGGACGAGAACTCATCTGTTACATGGCCACTTCAATGTTTTTTAAACTTATTTGAACTTTGGACTTCTTTTGTGTTCAGTATGCAGCATTCAAAGCGACGTCATGAATTTCAACATGTTCTGACATCATTTGTTGTTTTTTGGTCATTTACCTAATTGTTTTAGAGAGCTAAATGACCGTGAAATTGAAAATCACTACAAAATGAATCCTGAAAATGTTGAAACTTGGCATGGTATAATCATATCACCCGCATAGCATGCGCGAAAGAGTAGAGAGGGTCACGGCAAAAACTGGACGCACTTCATGTACAAACTGGACAAACTCTTTCAGAGTATCAGGGTTTCGGACGAGAACTCATCTGTTACATGGCCACTTCAATGTTTTTTAAACTTATTTGAACTCCGGACTTCTTTTGTGTTCAGTATGCAGCATTCAAACCTACGTCATCAATTTCCAACATGTTCTGACATCATTTGTTGTTTTTCGGTCATTTACCTAATTGCTTAGAGAGCTAAATGACCGTGAAATTGAAAATCACTACAAAATGAATCCTGAAAATGTTGAAACTTGGCATGGTATCATCATATCACCCGCATAGCATGCGCGAAAGAGTAGAGAGGGTCACGGCAAAAACTGGACGCACTTCGTGTACAAACTGGACAAACTCTTTCCAAGTATCAGGGTTTCGGACAAGAACTCATCTGTTACATGGCCACTTCAATGTTTTTTAAACTTATTTGAACTCCGGACTTCTTTTGTGTTCAGTATGCAGCATTTAAAGCGACGTCATCAATGTCCAACATGTTCTGACATCATTTGTTGTTTTTCGGTCATTTACCTAATTGTTTAGAGAGCTAAATGACCGTGAAATTGAAAATCACTACAAAATGAATCCTGAAAATGTTGAAACTTGGCATGGTATAATCATATCACCCGCATAGCATGCGCGAAAGAGTAGAGAGGGTCACGGCAAAAACTGGACGCACTTCGTGTACAAACTGGACAAACTCTTTCGGAGTATCAGGGTTTCGGACGAGAACTCATCTGTTACACGGCCACTTCAATGTTTTTTAAACTTATTTGAACTCCGGACTTCTTTTGTGTTCAGTATGCAGCATTTAAAGCGACGTCATCAATTTCCAACATGTTCTGACATCATTTGTTGTTTTTCGGTCATTTACCTAATTGTTTAGAGAGCTAAATGACCGTGAAATTTAAAATCACTACAAAATGAATCCTGAAAATGTTGAACCTTGGCATGGTATCATCATATCACCCACATAGCATGCGCGAAAGAGTAGAGAGGGTCACGGCAAAAACTGGACGCACTTCGTGTACAAACTGGACATACTCTTTTGGAGTATCAGGGTTTCGGACGAGAACTCATCTGTTACATGGCCACTTCAATGTTTTTTAAACTTATTTGAACTCCGGACTTCTTTTTTGTTCAGTATGCAGCATTCAACGCAACGTCATCAATTTCCAACATGTTCTGACATCATTTGTTGTTTTTCTGTCATTTACCTAATTGTTTAGAGAGCTAAATGACCGTGCAATTGAAAATCACTACAAAATGAATCCTGAAAATGTTGAAACTTGGCATGGTATCATCATATCACCCGCATAGCATGCGCGAAAGAGTAGAGAGGGTCACGGCAAAAACTGGACGCACTTCGTGTACAAACTGGACAAACTCTTTCAGAGTATCAGGGTTTCGGACGAGAACTCATCTGTTACATGGCCACTTCAATGTTTTTTAAACTTATTTGAACTTTGGACTTCTTTTGTGTTCAGTATGCGGCATTTAAAGCGACGTCATCAATTTCCAACATGTTCTGACATCATTTGTTGTTTTTCGGTCATTTACCTAATTGTTTGGAGAGCTAAATGACCGTGAAATTGAAAATCACTACAAAATGAATCCTGAAAATGTTGAAACTTGGCATGGTATAATCATATCACCCGCATAGCATGCGCGAAAGAGTAGAGAGGGTCACGGCAAAAACTGGACACACTTCGTGTACAAACTGGACAAACTCTTTCGGAGTATCAGGGTTTCGGACGAGAACTCATCTGTTACACGGCCACTTTAATGTTTTTTAAACTTATTTGAACTCCGGACATCTTTTGTGTTTAGTATGCAGCATTCAAAGCGACGTCATCAATTTCCAACATGTCCTGACATCATTTGTTGTTTTTCGGCCATTTACCTAATTGTTTACAGAGCTAAATGACCGTGAAATTGAAAATCACTACAAAATGAATCCTGAAAATGTTGAAACTTGGCATGGTATCATCATATCACCCGCATAGCATGCGCGAAAGAGTTGAGGGGGTCACGGGAAAAACTGGACGCACTTCGTGTACAAACTAGACAAACTCTTTCGGAGTATCAGGGTTTCGGACGAGAACTCATCTGTTACACGGCCACTTCAATGTTTTTTAAACTTATTTGAACTCCGGTCTTCTTTTGTGTTCAGTATGCAGCATTCAAAGCGACGTCATCAATTTCCAACATGTCCTGACATCATTTGTTATTTTTCAGTCATTTACCTAATTGTTTAGAGAGCTAAATGACCGTGAAATTGAAAATCACTACAAAATGAATCCTGAAAATGTTGAAACTTGGCATGGTATAATCATATCACCCGCATAGCATGCGCGAAAGAGTAGAGAGGGTCACGGCAAAAACTGGATGCACTTCATGTACAAACTAGACAAACTCTTTCAGAGTATCAGGGTTTCGGATGAGAACTCATCTGTTACATGGCCACTTCAATGTTTTTTAAACTTATTTGAACTTCAGACTTCTTTTGTGTTCAGTATGCAACATTCAAAGCTACGTCATCAATTTCCAACATGTTCTGACATCATTTGTTGTTTTTCGGTCATTTACCTAATTGCTTAGAGAGCTAAATGACCGTGAAATTTAAAATCACTACAAAATGAATCCTGAAAATGTTGAAACTTGGCATGGTATCATCATATCACCCGCATAGCATGCGCGAAAGAGTAGAGAGGGTCACGGCAAAAACTGGACGCACTTCGTGTACAAACTGGACAAACTCTTTCCAAGTATCAGGGTTTCGGACGAGAAGTCATCTGTTACACGGCCACTTCAATGTTTTTTAAACTTATTTGAACTCCGGACTTCTTTTGTGTTCAGTATGCAGCATTTAAAGCGACGTCATCAATGTCCAACATGTTCTGACATCATTTGTTGTTTTTCGGTCATTTACCTAATTGTTTAGAGAGCTAAATGACCGTGAAATTGAAAATCACTACAAAATGAATCCTGAAAATGTTGAAACTTGGCATGGTATAATCATATCACCCGCATAGCATGCGCAAAAGAGTAGAGAGGGTCACGGCAAAAACTGGACGCACTTCGTGTACAAACTGGACAAACTCTTTCGGAGTATCAGGGTTTCGGACGAGAACTTATCTGTTACATGGCCACTTCAATGTTTTTTAAACTTATTTGAACTCCGGACTTCTTTTGTGTTCAGTATGCAGCATTTAAAGCGACGTCATCAATTTCCAACATGTTCTGACATCATTTGTTGTTTTTCGGTCATTTACCTAATTGTTTAGAGAGCTAAATGACCGTGAAATTTAAAATCACTACAAAATGAATCCTGAAAATGTTGAAACTTGGCATGGTATCATCATATCACCCGCATAGCATGCACGAAAGAGTAGAGAGGGTCACGGCAAAAACTGGACGCACTTCGTGTACAAACTGGACATACTCTTTTGGAGTATCAGGGTTTCGGACGAGAACTCATCTGTTACACGGCCACTTCAATGCTTGTTAAACTTATTTGAACTCCGGACATCTTTTGTGTTCAGTATGCAGCATTCAAAGCAACTTCATCAATTTCCAACATGTTCTGACATCATTTGTTGTTTTTCGGTCATTTACCTAATTGTTTAGAGAGCTAAATGACCGTGAAATTGAAAATCACTACAAAATGAATCCTGAAAATGTTGAAACTTGGCATGGTATAATCATATCACCCGCATAGCATGCGCGAAAGAGTGGAGAGGGTCACGGCAAAAACTGGACGCACTTCGAGTACAAACTCGACATATTCTTTCGGAGCATCAGGGTTTCGGACGAGAACTCATCTGTTACACAGCCACTTTAATGTTTTTTAAACTTATTTGAACTCCGGACATCTTTTGTGTTTAGTATGCAGCATTCAAAGCGACGTCATCAATTTCCAACATGTTCTGACATCATTTGTTGTTTTTCGGCCATTTACCTAATTGTTTAGAGAGCTAAATGACCGTGAAATTGAAAATCACTACAAAATGAATCCTGAAAATGTTGAAACTTGGCATGGTATAATCATATCACCCGCATAGCATGCGCGAAAGAGTGGAGAGGGTCACGGCAAAAACTGGACGCACTTCGAGTACAAACTCGACATATTCTTTCGGAGTATCAGGGTTTCGGACGAGAACTCATCTGTTACACAGCCACTTTAATGTTTTTTAAACTTATTTGAACTCCGGACATCTTTTGTGTTTAGTATGCAGCATTCAAAGCGACGTCATCAATTTCCAACATGTTCTGACATCATTTGTTGTTTTTCGGCCATTTACCTAATTGTTTAGAGAGCTAAATGACCGTGAAATTGAAAATCACTACAAAATGAATCCTGAAAATGTTGAAACTTGGCATGGTATCATCATACCACCCGCATAGCATGCGCGAAAGAGTAGAGAGGGTCACGGGAAAAACTGGACGCACTTCGTGTACAAACTGGACAAACTCTTTCGGAGTATCAGGGTTTCGGACGAGAACTCATCTGTTACAAGGCCACTTCAATGTTTTTTAAACTTATTTGAACTCCGGACTTCTTTTGTGTTCAGTATGCAGCATTTAAAGCGACGTCATCAATTTCCAACATGTTCTGACATCATTTGTTGTTTTTCGGTCATTTACCTAATTGTTTAGAGAGCTAAATGACCGTGAAATTTAAAATCACTACAAAATGAATCCTGAAAATGTTGAAACTTGGTATGGTATCATCATATCACCCGCATAGCATGCGCGAAACAGTAGAGAGGGTCACGGCAAAAACTGGACGCACTTCGTGTACAAACTGGACAAACTCTTTGAGAGTATCAGGGTTTCGGACGAGAACTCATCTGTTACATGGCCACTTCAATGTTTTTTAAACTTATTTGAACTTTGGACTTCTTTTGTGTTCAGTATGCAGCATCTAAAGCGACGTCATCAATTTCCAACATGTTCTGACATCATTTGTTGTTTTTCGGTCATTTACCTAATTGTTTGGAGAGCTCAATGACCGTGAAATTGAAAATCACTACAAAATGACTCCTGAAAATGTTGAAACTTGGCATGGTATAATCATATCACCCGCATAGCATGCGCAAAAGAGTAGAGAGGGTCACGGCAAAAACTGGACGCACTTCGTGTACAAACTGGACATACTCTTTCGGAGTATCAGGGTTTCGGACGAGAACTCATCTGTTACACGGCCACTTTAATGTTTTTTAAACTTATTTGAACTCCGGACATCTTTTGTGTTTAGTATGCAGCATTCAAAGCGACGTTATCAATTTCCAACATGTTCTGACATCATTTGTTGTTTTTCGGCCATTTACCTAATTGTTTACCGAGCTAAATGACCGTGAAATTGAAAATCACTACAAAATGAATCCTGAAAATGTTGAAACTTGGCATGGTATCATCATATCACCCGCATAGCATGCGCGAAAGAGTTGAGAGGGTCACGGGAAAAACTGGACGCACTTCGTGTACAAACTGGACAAACTCTTTCGGAGTATCAGGGTTTCGGACGAGAACTCATCTGTTACACGGCCACTTCAATGTTTTTTAAACTTATTTGAACTCCGGTCTTCTTTTGTGTTCAGTATGCAGCATTCAAAGCGACGTCATCAATTTCCAACATGTTCTGACATCATTTGTTATTTTTCAGTCATTTACCTAATTGTTTAGAGAGCTAAATGACCGTGAAATTGAAAATCACTACAAAATGAATCCTGAAAATGTTGAAACTTGGCATGGTATAATCATATCACCCGCATAGCATGCGCGAAAGAGTAGAGAGGGTCACGGCAAAAACTGGATGCACTTCGTGTACAAACTAGACAAACTCTTTCAGAGTATCAGGGTTTCGGATGAGAACTCATCTGTTACATGGCCACTTCAATGTTTTTTAAACTTATTTGAACTTCAGACTTCTTTTGTGTTCAGTATGCAACATTCAAAGCTACGTCATCAATTTCCAACATGTTCTGACATCATTTGTTGTTTTTCGGTCATTTACCTAATTGCTTAGAGAGCTAAATGACCGTGAAATTGAAAATCACTACAAAATGAATCCTGAAAATGTTGAAACTTGGCATGGTATCATCATATCACCCGCATAGCATGCGCGAAAGAGTAGAGAGGGTCACGGCAAAAACTGGACGCACTTCGTGTACAAACTGGACAAACTCTTTCCAAGTATCAGGGTTTCGGACGAGAAGTCATCTGTTACACGGCCACTTCAATGTTTTTTAAACCTATTTGAACTCCGGACTTCTTTTGTGTTCAGTATGCAGCATTTAAAGCGACGTCATCAATGTCCAACATGTTCTGACATCATTTGTTGTTTTTCGGTCATTTACCTAATTGTTTAGAGAGCTAAATGACCGTGAAATTGAAAATCACTACAAAATGAATCCTGAAAATGTTGAAACTTGGCATGGTATAATCATATCACCCGCATAGCATGCGCGAAAGAGTAGAGAGGGTCACGGCAAAAACTGGACGCACTTCGTGTACAAACTGGACAAACTCTTTCGGACTATCAGGGTTTCGAACGAGAACTTATCTGTTACATGGCCACTTCAATGTTTTTTAAACTTATTTGAACTCCGGACTTCTTTTGTGTTCAGTATGCAGCATTTAAAGCGACGTCATCAATTTCCAACATGTTCTGACATCATTTGTTGTTTTTCGGTCATTTACCTAATTGTTTAGAGAGCTAAATGACCGTGAAATTTAAAATCACTACAAAATGAATCCTGAAAATGTTGAAACTTGGCATGGTATCATCATATCACCCGCATAGCATGCACGAAAGAGTAGAGAGGGTCACGGCAAAAACTGGACGCACTTCGTGTACAAACTGGACATACTCTTTTGGAGTATCAGGGTTTCGGACGAGAACTCATCTGTTACACGGCCACTTCAATGCTTTTTAAACTTATTTGAACTCCGGACATCTTTTGTGTTCAGTATGCAGCATTCAAAGCAACTTCATCAATTTCCAACATGTTCTGACATCATTTGTTGTTTTTCGGTCATTTACCTAATTGTTTAGAGAGCTAAATGACCGTGAAATTGAAAATCACTACAAAATGAATCCTGAAAATGTTGAAACTTGGCATGGTATAATCATATCACCCGCATAGCATGCGCGAAAGAGTAGAGAGGGTCACGGCAAAAACTGGACGCACTTCGAGTACAAACTCGACATATTCTTTCGGAGTATCAGGGTTTCGGACGAGAACTCATCTGTTACACGGCCACTTTAATGTTTTTTAAACTTATTTGAACTCCGGACATCTTTTGTGTTTAGTATGCAGCATTCAAAGCGACGTCATCAATTTCCAACATGTTCTGACATCATTTGTTGTTTTTCGGCCATTTACCTAATTGTTTAGAGAGCTAAATGACCGTGAAATTGAAAATCACTACAAAATGAATCCTGAAAATGTTGAAACTTGGCATGGTATCATCATATCACCCGCATAGCATGCGCGAAAGAGTAGAGAGGGTCACGGGAAAAACTGGACGCACTTCGTGTACAAACTGGACAAACTCTTTCGGATTATCAAGGTTTCGGACGAGAACTCATCTGTTACATGGCCACTTCAATGTTTTTTAAACTTATTTGAACTCCGGACTTCTTTTGTGTTCAGTATGCAGCATTTAAAGCGACGTCATCAATTTCCAACATGTTCTGACATCATTTGTTGTTTTTCGGTCATTTACCTAATTGTTTGGAGAGCTAAATGACCGTGAAATTTAAAATCACTACAAAATGAATCCTGAAAATGTTGAAACTTGGCATGGTATAATCATATCACCCGCATAGCATGCGCAAAAGAGTAGAGAGGGTCACGGCAAAAACTGGACGCACTTCGTGTACAAACTGGACATACTCTTTCGGAGTATCAGGGTTTCGGACGAGAACTCATCTGTTACACGGCCACTTTAATGTTTTTTAAACTTATTTGAACTCCGGAAATCTTTTGTGTTTAGTATGCAGCATTCAAAGCGACGTCATCAATTTCCAACATGTTCTGACATCATTTGTTGTTTTTCGGTCATTTACCTAATTGTTTAGAGAGCTAAATGACCGTGAAATTTAAAATCACTACAAAATGAATCCTGAAAATGTTGAAACTTGGCATGGTATCATCATATCACCCGCATAGCATGCGCGAAAGAGTAGAGAGGGTCACGGCAAAAACTGGACGCACTTCGTGTACAAACTGGACAAACTCTTTCAGAGTATCAGGGTTTCGGACGAGAACTCATCTGTTACATGGCCACTTCAATGTTTTTTAAACTTATTTGAACTTTGGACTTCTTTTGTGTTCAGTATGCAGCATTTAAAGCGAGGTCATCAATTTCCAACATGTTCTGACATCATTTGTTGTTTTTCGGTCATTTACCTAATTGTTTAGAGAGCTAAATGACCGTCAAATTTAAAATCACTACAAAATGAATCCTGAAAATGTTGAAACTTGGCATGGTATCATCATATCACCCGCATAGCATGCGCGAAAGAGTAGAGAGGGTCACGGCAAAAACTGGACGCACTTCGTGTACAAACTGGACAAACTCTTTCGGAGTATCAGAGTTTCGGACGAGAACTCATCTGTTACACGGCCACTTTAATGTTTTTTAAACTTATTTGAACTCCGGACATCTTTTGTGTTTAGTATGCAGCATTCAAAGCGACGTCATCAATTTCCAACATGTTCTGACATCATTTGTTGTTTTTCGGCCATTTACCTAATTGTTTACAGAGCTAAATGACCGTGAAATTGAAAATCACTACAAAATGAATCCTGAAAATGTTGAAACTTGGCATGGTATCATCATATCACCTGCATAGCATGCGCGAAAGAGTAGAGAGGGTCACGGGAAAAACTGGACGGACTTCGTGTACAAACTGGACAAACTCTTTCGGAGTATCAGGGTTTCGGACGAGAACTCATCTGTTACACGGCCACTTCAATGTTTTTTAAACTTATTTGAACTCCGGTCTTCTTTTGTGTTCAGTATGCAGCATTCAAAGCGACGTCATCAATTTCCAACATGTTCTGACATCATTTGTTATTTTTCAGTCATTTACCTAATTGTTTAGAGAGCTAAATGACCGTGAAATTGAAAATCACTACAAAATGAATCCTGAAAATGTTGAAACTTGGCATGGTATCATCATATCACCCGCATAGCATGCGCGAAAGAGTAGAGAGGGTCACGGGAAAAACTGGACGCACTTCGTGTACAAACTGGACAAACTCTTTCGGAGTATCAGGGTTTCGGACGAGAACTCATCTGTTACATGGCCACTTCAATGTTTTTTAAACTTATTTGAACTCCGGACTTCTTTTGTGTTCAGTATGCAGCATTTAAAGCGACGTCATCAATTTCCAACATGTTCTGACATCATTTGTTGTTTTTCGGTCATTTACCTAATTGTTTAGAGAGCTAAATGACCGTGAAATTTAAAATCACTACAAAATGAATCCTGAAAATGTTGAAACTTGGTATGGTATCATCATATCACCCGCATAGCATGCGCGATAGAGTAGAGAGGGTCACGGCAAAAACTGGACGCACTTCGTGTACAAACTGGACAAACTCTTTCAGAGTATCAGGGTTTCGGACGAGAACTCATCTGTTACATGGCCACTTCAATGTTTTTTAAACTTATTTGAACTTTGGACTTCTTTTGTGTTCAGTATGCAGCATCTAAAGCGACGTCATCAATTTCCAACATGTTCTGACATCATTTGTTGTTTTTCGGTCATTTACCTAATTGTTTGGAGAGCTAAATGACCGTGAAATTGAAAATCACTACAAAATGAATCCTGAAAATGTTGAAACTTGGCATGGTATAATCATATCACCCGCATAGCATGCGCAAAAGAGTAGAGAGGGTCACGGCAAAAACTGGACGCACTTCGTGTACAAACTGGACATACTCTTTCGGAGTATCAGGGTTTCGGACGAGAACTCATCTGTTACACGGCCACTTTAATGTTTTTTAAACTTATTTGAACTCCGGAAATCTTTTGTGTTTAGTATGCAGCATTCAAAGCGACGTCATCAATTTCCAACATGTTCTGACATCATTTGTTGTTTTTCGGTCATTTACCTAATTGTTTAGAGAGCTAAATGACCGTGAAATTTAAAATCACTACAAAATGAATCCTGAAAATGTTGAAACTTGGCATGGTATCATCATATCACCCGCATAGCATGCGCGAAAGAGTAGAGAGGGTCACGGCAAAAACTGGACGCACTTCGTGTACAAACTGGACAAACTCTTTCAGAGTATCAGGGTTTCGGACGAGAACTCATCTGTTACATGGCCACTTCAATGTTTTTTAAACTTATTTGAACTTTGGACTTCTTTTGTGTTCAGTATGCAGCATTTAAAGCGAGGTCATCAATTTCCAACATGTTCTGACATCATTTGTTGTTTTTCGGTCATTTACCTAATTGTTTAGAGAGCTAAATGACCGTGAAATTTAAAATCACTACAAAATGAATCCTGAAAATGTTGAAACTTGGCATGGTATCATCATATCACCCGCATAGCATGCGCGAAAGAGTAGAGAGGGTCACGGCAAAAACTGGACGCACTTCGTGTACAAACTGGACAAACTCTTTCGGAGTATCAGAGTTTCGGACGAGAACTCATCTGTTACACGGCCACTTTAATGTTTTTTAAACTTATTTGAACTCCGGACATCTTTTGTGTTTAGTATGCAGCATTCAAAGCGACGTCATCAATTTCCAACATGTTCTGACATCATTTGTTGTTTTTCGGCCATTTACCTAATTGTTTACAGAGCTAAATGACCGTGAAATTGAAAATCACTACAAAATGAATCCTGAAAATGTTGAAACTTGGCATGGTATCATCATATCACCCGCATAGCATGTGCGAAAGAGTAGAGAGGGTCACGGGGAAAACTGGACGCACTTCGTGTACAAACTGGACAAACTCTTTCGGAGTATCAGGGTTTCGGACGAGAACTCATCTGTTACACGGCCACTTCAATGTTTTTTAAACTTATTTGAACTCCGGTCTTCTTTTGTGTTCAGTATGCAGCATTCAAAGCGACGTCATCAATTTCCAACATGTTCTAACATCATTTGTTATTTTTCAGTCATTTACCTAATTGTGTAGAGAGCTAAATGACCGTGAAATTGAAAATCACTACAAAATGAATCCTGAAAATGTTGAAACTTGGCATGGTATAATCAATTCACCCGCATAGCATGCGCGAAAGAGTAGAGAGGGTCACGGCAAAAACTGGATGCACTTCGTGTACAAACTAGACATACTCTTTCAGAGTATCAGGGTTTCGGATGAGAACTCATCTGTTACATGGCCACTTCAATGTTTTTTAAACTTATTTGAACTTCAGACTTCTTTTGTGTTCAGTATGCAACATTCAAAGCTACGTCATCAATTTCCAACATGTTCTGACATCATTTGTTGTTTTCGGTCATTTACCTAATTGCTTAGAGAGCTAAATGACCGTGAAATTGAAAATCACTACAAAATGAATCCTGAAAATGTTGAAACTTGGCATGGTATCATCATATCACCCGCATAGCATGCACGAAAGAGTAGAGAGGGTCACGGCAAAAACTGGACGCACTTCGTGTACAAACTGGACAAACTTTTTCCAAGTATCAGGGTTTCGGACGAGAACTCATCTGTTACACGGCCACTTCAATGTTTTTTAAACTTATTTGAACTCCGGACTTCTTTTGTGTTCAGTATGCAGCATTTAAAGCGACGTCATCAATGTCCAACATGTTCTGACATCATTTGTTGTTTTTCGGTCATTTACCTAATTGTTTAGAGAGCTAAATGACCGTGAAATTGAAAATCACTACAAAATGAATCCTGAAAATGTTGAAACTTGGCATGGTATAATCATATCACCCGCATAGCATGCGCGAAAGAGTAGAGAGGGTCACGGCAAAAACTGGACGCACTTCGTGTACAAACTGGACAAACTCTTTCGGAGTATCAGGGTTTCGGACGAGAACTTATCTGTTACATGGCCACTTCAATGTTTTTTAAACTTATTTGAACTCCGGACTTCTTTTGTGTTCAGTATGCAGCATTTAAAGCAACGTCATCAATTTCCAACATGTTCTGACATCATTTGTTGTTTTTCGGTCATTTACCTAATTGCTTAGAGAGCTAAATGACCGTGAAATTTAAAATCACTACAAAATGAATCCTGAAAATGTTGAAACTTGGCATGGTATCATCATATCACCCGCATAGCATGCGCGAAAGAGTAGAGAGGGTCACGGCAAAAACTGGACGCACTTCGTGTACAAACTGGACATACTCTTTTGGAGTATCAGGGTTTCGGACGAGAACTCATCTGTTACACGGCCACTTCAATGCTTTTTAAACTTATTTGAACTCCGGACATCTTTTGTGTTCAGTATGCAGCATTCAAAGCAACTTCATCAATTTCCAACATGTTCTGACATCATTTGTTGTTTTTCGGTCATTTACCTAATTCTTTAGAGAGCTAAATGACCCTGAAATTGAAAATCACTACAAAATGAATCCTGAAAATGTTGAAACTTGGCATGGTATAATCATATCACCCGCATAGCATGCGCGAAAGAGTAGAGAGGGTTACGGCAAAAACTGGACGCACTTCGAGTACAAACTCGACATATTCTTTCGGAGTATCAGGGTTTCGGACGAGAACTCATCTGTTACACGGCCACTTTAATGTTTTTTAAACTTATTTGAACTCCGGTCTTCTTTTGTGTTTAGTATGCAGCATTCAAAGCAACGTCATCAATTTCCAAGATGTTCTGACATCATTTGTTATTTTTCAGTCATTTACCTAATTGTTTAGAGAGCTAAATGACCGCGAAATTGAAAATCACTACAAAATGAATCCTGAAAATGTTGAAACTTGGCATGGTATCATCATATCACCCGCATAGCATGGGCGAAAGAGTAGAGAGGGTCACGGGAAAAACTGGACGCACTTCGTGTACAAACTGGACAAAATCTTTCGGAGTATCAGGGTTTCGGACGAGAACTCATCTGTTACACGGCCACTTCAATGTTTTGTAAACTTATTTGAACTCCGGACTTCTTTTGTGTTCAGTATGCAGCATTTAAAGCGACGTCATCAATTTCCAACATGTTCTGACATCATTTGTTGTTTTTCGGTCATTTACCTAATTGTTTAGAGAGCTAAATGACCGTGAAATTTAAAATCACTACAAAATGAATCCTGAAAATGTTGAAACTTGGCATGGTATGATCATATCACCCGCATAGCATGCGCGAAAGAGTAGAGAGGGTCACGGGAAAAACTGGACGCACTTCGTGTACAAACTGGACAAACTCTTTCGGAGTATCAGGGTTTCGGACGAGAAATCATCTGTTACACGGCCACTTCAATGTTTTTAAACTTATTTGAACTCCGGACTTCTTTTGTGTTCAGTATGCAGCATTCAAAGCGCCGTCATCAATTTCCAACATGTTCTGACATCATGCGTTGTTTTTCGGTCATTCACTTAATTGTTTTAGAGAGCTAAATGACCATGAAATTGAAAATCACTACAAAATGAATCCTGAAAATGTTGAAACTTGGCATGGTATGATCATATCACCCGCATAGCATGCGCGAAAGAGTAGAGAGGGTCACGGCAAAAACTGGACGCACTTCGTGTACAAACAAGACATACTCTTTCGGAGTATCAGGGTTTCGGACGAGAACTCATCTGTTACACGGTCACTTTAATGTTTTTTAGAGTTATTTGAACTCCGGACATCTTTTGTGTTCAGTATGCAGCATTCAAAGCGACGTCATCAATTTCCAACATGTTCTGACATCATTTGTTGTTTTTCGGCCATTTACCTAATTGTTTAGAGAGCTAAATGACCGTGAAATTGAAAATCACTACAAAATGAATCCTGAAAATGTTGAAACTTGGCATGGTATGATCATATCACCCGCATAGCATGCGCGAAAGAGTAGAGAGGGTCACGGGAAAAACTGGACGCACTTCGTGTACAAACTGGACAAACTCTTTCGGAGTATCAGGGTTTCGGACGAGAACTCATCTGTTACACGGCCACTTCAATGTTTTTTAAAATTATTTGAACTTCGGACTTCTTTTGTGTTCAGTATGCAGCATTCAAAGCGACGTCATCAATTTCCAACATGTTCTGACATCATTTGTTGTTTTTCGGTCATTTACCTAATTGTTTAGAGAGCTAAATGACCGTGAAATTGAAAATCACTACAAAATGAATCCTGAAAATGTTGAAACTTGGCATGGTATAATCATATCACCCGCATAGCATGCGCGAAAGAGTAGAGAGGGTCACGGCAAAAACTGGACGCACTTTGAGTACAAAATCGACATATTCTTTCGGAATATCAGGGTTTCAGACGAGAACTCATCTGTTACACGGCCACTTTAATGTTTTTTAAACTTATTTGAACTCCGGACATCTTTTGTGTTTAGTATGCAGCATTCAAAGAGACGTCATCAATTTCCAACATGTTCTGACATCATTTCTTCTTTTTCGGCCATTTACCTAATTGTTTAGAGAGCTAAATGACCGTGAAATTGAAAATCACTACAAAATGAATCCTGAAAATGTTGAAACTTGGCATGGTATCATCATATCACCCGCATAGCATGCGCGAAAGAGTAGAGAGGGTCACAGGAAAAACTGGACGCACTTCGTGTACAAACTGGACAAACTCTTTCGGAGTATCAGGGTTTTGGACAAGAACTCATCTGTTACACGGCCACTTCAATGTTTTTTAAACTTATTTGAACTCCGGTCTTCTTTTGTGTTTAGTATGCAGCATTCAAAGCAACGTCATCAATTTCCAACATGTTTTGACATCATTTGTTATTTTTCAGTCATTTACCTAATTCTTTAGAGAGCTAAATGACCGTGAAATTGAAAATCACTACAAAATGAATCCTGAAAATGTTGAAACTTGGCATGGTATCATCATATCACCCGCATAGCATGGGCGAAAGAGTAGAGAGGGTCACGGGAAAGACTGGACGCACTTCGTGTACAAACTGGACAAACTCTTTTGGAGTATCAGGGTTTCGGACGATTACTCATCTTTCACACGGCCACTTCAATGTTTTTTAAACTTATTTGAACTCCGGTCTTCTTTTGTGTTCAGTATGCAGCATTCAAAGCGACGTCATCAATTTCCAACATGTTCTGACATCATTTGTTGTTTTTCGGTCATTTACCTAATTGTTTTAGAGAGCTAAATGACCGTGAAATTGAAAATCACTACAAAATGAATCCTGAAAATGTTCAAACTTGGCATGGTATCATCATATCACCCGCATAGCATGCGCGAAAGAGTAGAGAGGGTCACGGTAAAAACTGGACGCACTTCGTGTACAAACTGGACAAACTCTTTCGGAGTATCAGGGTTTCGGACGAGAACTCATCTGTTACACGGCCATTTCAATGTTTTTTAAACTTATTTGAACTCCAGTCTTCTTTTGTGTTTAGTATGCAGCATTCAAAGCAACGTCTTCAATTTCCAACATGTTCTGACATCATATGTTATTTTTCAGTCATTTACCTAATTGTTTAGAGAGCTAAATGACCGTGAAATTGAAAATCACTACAAAATGAATCCTGAAAATGTTGAAACTTGGCATGGTATCATCATATCACCCGCATAGCATGAGCGAAAGAGTAGAGAGGGTCACGGGAAAAACTGGACGCACTTCGTGTACAAACTGGACAAACTCTTTTGGAGTATCAGGGTTTCGGACGAGAACTCATCTGTTACACGGCCACTTCAATGTTTTTTAAACTTATTTGAACTCCGGTCTTCTTTTGTGTTTAGTATGCAGCATTCAAAGCAATGTCATCAATTTCCAACATGTTCTGACATCATTTGTTATCTTTCAGTCATTTACCTAATTGTTTAGAGAGCTAAATGACCGTGAAATTGAAAATCACTACAAAATGAATCCTGAAAATGTTGAAACTTGGCATGGTATGATCATATCACCCGCATAGCATGCGCGAAAGAGTAGAGAGGGTCACGGGAAAAACTGGACGCACTTCGTGTACAAACTGGACAAACTCTTTCGGAGTATCAGGGTTTCGGACGAGAACTCATCTGTTACACGGCCACTTCAATGTTTTTTAACTTATTTGAACTTCGGACTTCTTTTGTGTTCAGTATGCAGCATTCAAAGCGACGTCATCAATTTCCAACATGTTCTGACATCATTTGTTTTTTTTCGGTCATTTACCTAATTGTTTAGAGAGCTAAATGACCGTGAAATTGAAAATCACTACAAAATGAATCCTGAAAATGTTGAAACTTGGCATGGTATAATCATATCACCCGCATAGCATGCGCGAAAGAGTAGAGAGGGTCACGGCAAAAACTGGACGCACTTCGAGTACAAACTCGACATATTCTTTCGGAGTATCAGGGTTTCGGACGAGAACTCATCTGTTACACGGCCACTTTAATGTTTTTTAAACTTATTTGAACTTCGGACATCTTTTGTGTTTAGTATGCAGCATTCAAAGCGACGTCATCAATTTCCAACATGTTCTGACATCATTTGTTGTTTTTCGGCCATTTACCTAATTGTTTAGAGAGCTAAATGACCGTGAAATTGAAAATCACTACAAAATGAATCCTGAAAATGTTGAAACTTGGCATGGTATCATCATATCACCCGCATAGCATGCGCGAAAGAGTAGAGACGGTCACGGGAAAAACTGGACGCACTTCGTGTACAAACTGGACAAACTCTTTCGGAGTATCAGGGTTTCGGACGAGAACTCATCTGTTACACGGTCACTTTAATGTTTTTTAGAGTTATTTGAACTCCGGACATCTTTTGTGTTCAGTATGCAGCATTCAAAGCGACGCCATCAATTTCCAACATGTTCTGACATCATTTGTTGTTTTTCGGCCATTTACCTAATTTTTTAGAGAGCTAAATGACCATGAAATTGAAAATCACTACAAAATGAATCCTGAAAATGTTGAAACTTGGCATGGTATGATCATATCACCCGCATAGCATGCGCGAAAGAGTAGAGAGGGTCACGGGAAAAACTGGACGCACTTCGTGTACAAACTGGACAAACTCTTTCGGAGTATCAGGGTTTCGGACGAGAACTCATCTGTTACACGGCCACTTCAATGTTTTTTAAAATTATTTGAACTTCGGACTTCTTTTGTGTTCAGTATGAAGCATTCAAAGCGACGTCATCAATTTCCAACATGTTCTGACATCATTTGTTGTTTTTCGGTCATTTACCTAATTGTTTAGAGAGCTAAATGACCGTGAAATTGAAAATCACTACAAAATGAATCCTGAAAATGTTGAAACTTGGCATGGTATAATCATATCACCCGCATAGCATGCGCGAAAGAGTAGAGAGGGTCACGGGAAAAACTGGATGTACTTCGTGTACAAACTGGACAAACTCTTTCGGAGTATCAGGGTTTCGGACGAGAACTCATCTGTTACACGGCCACTTCAATGTTTTTTAAAATTATTTGAACTTCGGACTTCTTTTGTGTTCAGTATGAAGCATTCAAAGCGACGTCATCAATTTCCAACATGTTCTGACATCATTTGTTGTTTTTCGGTCATTTACCTAATTGTTTAGAGAGCTAAATGACCGTGAAATTGAAAATCACTACAAAATGAATCCTGAAAATGTTGAAACTTGGCATGGTATAATCATATCACCCGCATAGCATGCGCGAAAGAGTAGAGAGGGTCACGGCAAAAACTGGACGCACTTCGAGTACAAACTCGACATATTCTTTCGGAGTATCAGGGTTTCGGACGAGAACTCATCTGTTACACGGCCACTTCAATGTTTTTTAAACTTATTTGAACTCCGGACATCTTTTGTGTTCAGTATGCAGCATTCAAAGCGACGTCATCAATTTCCAACATGTTCTGACATCATTTCTTGTTTTTCGGCCATTTACCTAATTGTTTAGAGAGCTAAATGACCGTGAAATTGAAAATCACTACAAAATGAATCCTGAAAATGTTGAAACTTGGCATGGTATCATCATATCACCCGCATAGCATGCGCGAAAGAGTAGAGAGGGTCACAGGAAAAACTGGACGCACTTCGTGTACAAACTGGACAAACTCTTTCGGAGTATCAGGGTTTTGGATGAGAACTCATCTGTTACACGGCCACTTCAATGTTTTTTAAACTTATTTGAACTCCGGTCTTCTTTTGTGTTTAGTATGCAGCATTCAAAGCAACGTCATCAATTTCCAACATGTTCTGACATCATTTGTTATTTTTCAGTCATTTACCTAATTGTTTAGAGAGCTAAATGACCGTGAAATTGAAAATCACTACAAAATGAATCCTGAAAATGTTGAAACTTGGCATGGTATCATCATATCACCCGCATAGCATGCGCGAAAGAGTAGAGAGGGTCACGGCAAAAACTGGACGCACTTCGTGTACAAACTGGACAAACTCTTTCGGAGTATCAGGGTTTCGGACGAGAACTCATCTGTTACACGGCCACTTCAATGTTTTTTAAACTTATTTGAACTTCGGACTTCTTTTGTGTTCAGTATGCAGCATTCAAAGCGACGTCATCAATTTCCAACATGTTCTAACATCATTTGTTTTTTTTCGGTCATTTACCTAATTGTTTAGAGAGCTAAATGACCGTGAAATTGAAAATCACTACAAAATGAATCCTGAAAATGTTGAAACTTGGCATGGTATAATCATATCACCCGCATAGCATGCGCGAAAGAGTAGAGAGGGTCACGGCAAAAACTGGACGCACTTCGAGTACAAACTCGACATATTCTTTCGGAGTATCAGGGTTTCGGACGAGAACTCATCTGTTACACGGCCACTTTAATGTTTTTTAAACTTATTTGAACTCCGGACATCTTTTGTGTTTAGTATGCAGCATTCAAAGCAACGTCATCAATTTCCAACATGTTCTGACATCATTTGTTGTTTTTCGGCCATTTACCTAATTGTTTAGAGAGCTAAATGACCGTGAAATTGAAAATCACTACAAAATGAATCCTGAAAATGTTGAAACTTGGCATGGTATCATCATATCACCCGCATAGCATGCGCGAAAGAGTAGAGAGGGTCACGGCAAAAACTGGACGCACTTCGTGTACAAACTGGACAAACTCTTTCGGAGTATCAGGGTTTCGGACGAGAACTCATCTGTTACACGGCCACTTCAATGTTTTTTAAACTTATTTGAACTTCGGACTTCTTTTGTGTTCAGTATGCAGCATTCAAAGCGACGTCATCAATTTCCAACATGTTCTAACATCATTTGTTTTTTTTCGGTCATTTACCTAATTGTTTAGAGAGCTAAATGACCGTGAAATTGAAAATCACTACAAAATGAATCCTGAAAATGTTGAAACTTGGCATGGTATAATCATATCACCCGCATAGCATGCGCGAAAGAGTAGAGAGGGTCACGGCAAAAACTGGACGCACTTCGAGTACAAACTCGACATATTCTTTCGGAGTATCAGGGTTTCGGACGAGAACTCATCTGTTACACGGCCACTTTAATGTTTTTTAAACTTATTTGAACTCCGGACATCTTTTGTGTTTAGTATGCAGCATTCAAAGCAACGTCATCAATTTCCAACATGTTCTGACATCATTTGTTGTTTTTCGGCCATTTACCTAATTGTTTAGAGAGCTAAATGACCGTGAAATTGAAAATCACTACAAAATGAATCCTGAAAATGTTGAAACTTGGCATGGTATCATCATATCACCCGCATAGCATGCGCGAAAGAGTAGAGAGGGTCACGGCAAAAACTGGACGCACTTCGTGTACAAACTGGACAAACTCTTTCGGAGTATCAGGGTTTCGGACGAGAACTCATCTGTTACACGGCCACTTCAATGTTTTTTAAACTTATTTGAACTTCGGACTTCTTTTGTGTTCAGTATGCAGCATTCAAAGCGACGTCATCAATTTCCAACATGTTCTAACATCATTTGTTTTTTTTCGGTCATTTACCTAATTGTTTAGAGAGCTAAATGACCATGAAATTGAAAATCACTACAAAATGAATCCTGAAAATGTTGAAACTTGGCATGGTATAATCATATCACCCGCATAGCATGCGCGAAAGAGTAGAGAGGGTCACAGGAAAAACTGGACACACTTCGTGTACAAACTGGACAAACTCTTTCGGAGTATCAGGGTTTTGGACAAGAACTCATCTGTTACACGGCCACTTCAATGTTTTTTAAACTTATTTGAACTCCGGTCTTCTTTTGTGTTTAGTATGCAGCATTCAAAGCAACGTCATCAATTTCCAACATGTTTTGACATCATTTGTTATTTTTCAGTCATTTACCTAATTCTTTAGAGAGCTAAATGACCGTGAAATTGAAAATCACTACAAAATGAATCCTGAAAATGTTGAAACTTGGCATGGTATCATCATATCACCCGCATAGCATGGGCGAAAGAGTAGAGAGGGTCACGGGAAAGACTGGACGCACTTCGTGTACAAACTGGACAAACTCTTTTGGAGTATCAGGGTTTCGGACGATTACTCATCTTTTACACGGCCACTTCAATGTTTTTTAAACTTATTTGAACTCCGGTCTTCTTTTGTGTTCAGTATGCAGCATTCAAAGCGACGTCATCAATTTCCAACATGTTCTGACATCATTTGTTGTTTTTCGGTCATTTACCTAATTGTTTTAGAGAGCTAAATGACCGTGAAATTGAAAATCACTACAAAATGAATCCTGAAAATGTTCAAACTTGGCATGGTATCATCATATCACCCGCATAGCATGCGCGAAAGAGTAGACAGGGTCACGGTAAAAACTGGACGCACTTCGTGTACAAACTGGACAAACTCTTTCGGAGTATCAGGGTTTCGGACGAGAACTCATCTGTTACACGGCCATTTCAATGTTTTTTAAACTTATTTTAACTCCGGTCTTCTTTTGTGTGTAGTATGCAGCATTCAAAGCAACGTCTTCAATTTCCAACATGTTCTGACATCATATGTTATTTTTCAGTCATTTACCTAATTGTTTAGAGAGCTAAATGACCGTGAAATTGAAAATCACTACAAAATGAATCCTGAAAATGTTGAAACTTGGCATGGTATCATCATATCACCCGCATAGCATGAGCGAAAGAGTAGAGAGGGTCACGGGAAAAACTGGACGCACTTCGTGTACAAACTGGACAAACTCTTTTGGAGTATCAGGGTTTCGGACGAGAACTCATTTGTTACACGGCCACTTCAATGTTTTTTAAACTTATTTGAACTCCGGTCTTCTTTTGTGTTTAGTATGCAGCATTCAAAGCAATGTCATCAATTTCCAACATGTTCTGACATCATTTGTTATCTTTCAGTCATTTACCTAATTGTTTAGAGAGCTAAATGACCGTGAAATTGAAAATCACTACAAAATGAATCCTGAAAATGTTGAAACTTGGCATGGTATGATCATATCACCCGCATAGCATGCGCGAAAGAGTAGAGAGGGTCACGGGAAAAATTGGACGCACTTCGTGTACAAACTGGACAAACTCTTTCGGAGTATCAGGGTTTCGGACGAGAACTCATCTGTTAGACGGCCACTTCAATGTTTTTAAACTTATTTGAACTTCGGACTTCTTTTGTGTTCAGTATGCAGCATTCAAAGCGACGTCATCAATTTCCAACATGTTCTGACATCATTTGTTGTTTTTCGGTCATTTACCTAATTGTTTTAGAGAGCTAAATGACCGTGAAATTGAAAATCACTACAAAATGAATCCTGAAAATGTTGAAACTTGGCATGGTATCATCATATCACCCGCATAGCATGCGCGAAAGAGTAGAGAGGGTCACGGCAAAAACTGGACGCACTTCGTGTACAAACTGGACAAACTCTTTCGGAGTATCAGGGTTTCGGACGAGAACTCATCTGTTACACGGCCACTTCAATGTTTTTTAAACTTATTTGAACTTCGGACTTCTTTTGTGTTCAGTATGCAGCATTCAAAGCGACGTCATCAATTTCCAACATGTTCTAACATCATTTGTTTTTTTTCGGTCATTTACCTAATTGTTTAGAGAGCTAAATGACCATGAAATTGAAAATCACTACAAAATGAATCCTGAAAATGTTGAAACTTGGCATGGTATAATCATATCACCCGCATAGCATGCGCGAAAGAGTAGAGAGGGTCACAGGAAAAACTGGACGCACTTCGTGTACAAACTGGACAAACTCTTTCGGAGTATCAGGGTTTTGGACAAGAACTCATCTGTTACACGGCCACTTCAATGTTTTTTAAACTTATTTGAACTCCGGTCTTCTTTTGTGTTTAGTATGCAGCATTCAAAGCAACGTCATCAATTTCCAACATGTTTTGACATCATTTGTTATTTTTCAGTCATTTACCTAATTCTTTAGAGAGCTAAATGACCGTGAAATTGAAAATCACTACAAAATGAATCCTGAAAATGTTGAAACTTGGCATGGTATCATCATATCACCCGCATAGCATGGGCGAAAGAGTAGAGAGGGTCACGGGAAAGACTGGACGCACTTCGTGTACAAACTGGACAAACTCTTTTGGAGTATCAGGGTTTCGGACGATTACTCATCTTTTACACGGCCACTTCAATGTTTTTTAAACTTATTTGAACTCCGGTCTTCTTTTGTGTTCAGTATGCAGCATTCAAAGCGACGTCATCAATTTCCAACATGTTCTGACATCATTTGTTGTTTTTCGGTCATTTACCTAATTGTTTTAGAGAGCTAAATGACCGTGAAATTGAAAATCACTACAAAATGAATCCTGAAAATGTTGAAACTTGGCATGGTATCATCATATCACCCGCATAGCATGCGCGAAAGAGTAGAGAGGGTCACGGCAAAAACTGGACGCACTTCGTGTACAAACTGGACAAACTCTTTCGGAGTATCAGGGTTTCGGACGAGAACTCATCTGTTACACGGCCACTTCAATGTTTTTTAAACTTATTTGAACTTCGGACTTCTTTTGTGTTCAGTATGCAGCATTCAAAGCGACGTCATCAATTTCCAACATGTTCTAACATCATTTGTTTTTTTTCGGTCATTTACCTAATTGTTTAGAGAGCTAAATGACCATGAAATTGAAAATCACTACAAAATGAATCCTGAAAATGTTGAAACTTGGCATGGTATAATCATATCACCCGCATAGCATGCGCGAAAGAGTAGAGAGGGTCACAGGAAAAACTGGACGCACTTCGTGTACAAACTGGACAAACTCTTTCGGAGTATCAGGGTTTTGGACAAGAACTCATCTGTTACACGGCCACTTCAATGTTTTTTAAACTTATTTGAACTCCGGTCTTCTTTTGTGTTTAGTATGCAGCATTCAAAGCAACGTCATCAATTTCCAACATGTTTTGACATCATTTGTTATTTTTCAGTCATTTACCTAATTCTTTAGAGAGCTAAATGACCGTGAAATTGAAAATCACTACAAAATGAATCCTGAAAATGTTGAAACTTGGCATGGTATCATCATATCACCCGCATAGCATGGGCGAAAGAGTAGAGAGGGTCACGGGAAAGACTGGACGCACTTCGTGTACAAACTGGACAAACTCTTTTGGAGTATCAGGGTTTCGGACGATTACTCATCTTTTACACGGCCACTTCAATGTTTTTTAAACTTATTTGAACTCCGGTCTTCTTTTGTGTTCAGTATGCAGCATTCAAAGCGACGTCATCAATTTCCAACATGTTCTGACATCATTTGTTGTTTTTCGGTCATTTACCTAATTGTTTTAGAGAGCTAAATGACCGTGAAATTGAAAATCACTACAAAATGAATCCTGAAAATGTTGAAACTTGGCATGGTATCATCATATCACCCGCATAGCATGCGCGAAAGAGTAGAGAGGGTCACGGTAAAAACTGGACGCACTTCGTGTACAAACTGGACAAACTCTTTCGGAGTATCAGGGTTTCGGACGAGAACTCATCTGTTACACGGCCATTTCAATGTTTTTTAAACTTATTTTAACTCCGGTCTTCTTTTGTGTTTAGTATGCAGCATTCAAAGCAACGTCTTCAATTTCCAACATGTTCTGACATCATATGTTATTTTTCAGTCATTTACCTAATTGTTTAGAGAGCTAAATGACCGTGAAATTGAAAATCACTACAAAATGAATCCTGAAAATGTTGAAACTTGGCATGGTATCATCATATCACCCGCATAGCATGAGCGAAAGAGTAGAGAGGGTCACGGGAAAAACTGGACGCACTTCGTGTACAAACTGGACAAACTCTTTCGGAGTATCAGGGTTTCGGACGAGAACTCATCTGTTACACGGCCACTTCAATGTTTTTAAACTTATTTGAACTTCGGACTTCTTTTGTGTTCAGTATGCAGCATTCAAAGTGACGTCATCAATTTCCAACATGTTCTGACATCATTTGTTTTTTTTCGGTCATTTACCTAATTGTTTAGAGAGCTAAATGACCGTGAAATTGAAAATCACTATAAAATGAATCCTGAAAATGTTGAAACTTGGCATGGTATAATCATATCACCCGCATAGCATGCGCGAAAGAGTAGAGAGGGTCACGGCAAAAACTGGACGCACTTCGAGTACAAACTCGACATATTCTTTCGGAGTATCAGGGTTTCGGAGGAGAACTCATCTGTTACACGGCCACTTTAATGTTTTTTAAACTTATTTGAACTTCGGACATCTTTTGTGTTTAGTATGCAGCATTCAAAGCGACGTCATCAATTTCCAACATGTTCTGACATCATTTGTTGTTTTTCGGCCATTTACCTAATTGTTTAGAGAGCTAAATGACCGTGAAATTGAAAATCACTACAAAATGAATCCTGAAAATGTTGAAACTTGGCATGGTATCATCATATCACCCGCATAGCATGCGCGAAAGAGTAGAGACGGTCACGGGAAAAACTGGACGCACTTCGTGTACAAACTGGACAAACTCTTTCGGAGTATCAGGGTTTCGGACGAGAACTCATCTGTTACACGGTCACTTTAATGTTTTTTAGAGTTATTTGAACTCCGGACATCTTTTGTGTTCAGTATGCAGCATTCAAAGCGACGCCATCAATTTCCAACATGTTCTGACATCATTTGTTGTTTTTCGGCCATTTACCTAATTTTTTAGAGAGCTAAATGACCATGAAATTGAAAATCACTACAAAATGAATCCTGAAAATGTTGAAACTTGGCATGGTATGATCATATCACCCGCATAGCATGCGCGAAAGAGTAGAGAGGGTCACGGGAAAAACTGGACGCACTTCGTGTACAAACTGGACAAACTCTTTCGGAGTATCAGGGTTTCGGACGAGAACTCATCTGTTACACGGCCACTTCAATGTTTTTTAAAATTATTTGAACTTCGGACTTCTTTTGTGTTCAGTATGAAGCATTCAAAGCGACGTCATCAATTTCCAACATGTTCTGACATCATTTGTTGTTTTTCGGTCATTTACCTAATTGTTTAGAGAGCTAAATGACCGTGAAATTGAAAATCACTACAAAATGAATCCTGAAAATGTTGAAACTTGGCATGGTATAATCATATCACCCGCATAGCATGCGCGAAAGAGTAGAGAGGGTCACGGCAAAAACTGGACGCACTTCGAGTACAAACTCGACATATTCTTTCGGAGTATCAGGGTTTCGGACGAGAACTCATCTGTTACACGGCCACTTCAATGTTTTTTAAACTTATTTGAACTCCGGACATCTTTTGTGTTCAGTATGCAGCATTCAAAGCGACGTCATCAATTTCCAACATGTTCTGACATCATTTCTTGTTTTTCGGCCATTTACCTAATTGTTTAGAGAGCTAAATGACCGTGAAATTGAAAATCACTACAAAATGAATCCTGAAAATGTTGAAACTTGGCATGGTATCATCATATCACCCGCATAGCATGCGCGAAAGAGTAGAGAGGGTCACAGGAAAAACTGGACGCACTTCGTGTACAAACTGGACAAACTCTTTCGGAGTATCAGGGTTTTGGACGAGAACTCATCTGTTACACGGCCACTTCAATGTTTTTTAAACTTATTTGAACTCCGGTCTTCTTTTGTGTTTAGTATGCAGCATTCAAAGCAACGTCGTCAATTTCCAACATGTTCTGACATCATTTGTTATTTTTCAGTCATTTACCTAATTGTTTAGAGAGCTAAATGACCGTGAAATTGAAAATCACTACAAAATGAAACCTGAAAATGTTGAAACTTGGCATGGTATCATCATATCACCCGCATAGCATGCGCGAAAGAGTAGAGAGGGTCACGGCAAAAACTGGACGCACTTCGTGTACAAACTGGACAAACTCTTTCGGAGTATCAGGGTTTCGGACGAGAACTCATCTGTTACACGGCCACTTCAATGTTTTTTAAACTTATTTGAACTTCGGACTTCTTTTGTGTTCAGTATGCAGCATTCAAAGCGACGTCATCAATTTCCAACATGTTCTAACATCATTTGTTTTTTTTCGGTCATTTACCTAATTGTTTAGAGAGCTAAATGACCGTGAAATTGAAAATCACTACAAAATGAATCCTGAAAATGTTGAAACTTGGCATGGTATAATCATATCACCCGCATAGCATGCGCGAAAGAGTAGAGAGGGTCACGGCAAAAACTGGACGCACTTCGAGTACAAACTCGACATATTCTTTCGGAGTATCAGGGTTTCGGACGAGAACTCATCTGTTACACGGCCACTTTAATGTTTTTTAAACTTATTTGAACTCCGGACATCTTTTGTGTTTAGTATGCAGCATTCAAAGCAACGTCATCAATTTCCAACATGTTCTGACATCATTTGTTGTTTTTCGGCCATTTACCTAATTGTTTAGAGAGCTAAATGACCGTGAAATTGAAAATCACTACAAAATGAATCCTGAAAATGTTGAAACTTGGCATGGTATAATCATATCACCCGCATAGCATGCGCGAAAGAGTAGAGAGGGTCACGGGAAAAACTGGACGCACTTCGTGTACAAACTGGACAAACTCTTTCGGAGTATCAGGGTTTCGGACGAGAACTCATCTGTTACACGGCCACTTCAATGTTTTTTAAACTTATTTGAACTCCGGTCTTCTTTTGTGTTTAGTATGCAGCATTCAAAGCGACGTCATCAATTTCCAACATGTTCTGACATCATTTGTTGTTTTTCGGTCATTTACCTAATTGTTTAGAGAGCTAAATGACCGTGAAATTGAAAATCACTACAAAATGAATCCTGAAAATGTTGAAACTTAGCATGGTATCATCATATCACCCGCATAGCATGCGCGAAAGAGTAGAGAGGGTCACGGCAAAAACTGGACACACTTCGTGTACAAACTGGACAAACTCTTTCGGAGTATCAGGGTTTCGGACGAGAACTCATCTGTTACACGGCCACTTCAATGTTTTTTAAACTTATTTGAACTTCGGACTTCTTTTGTGTTCAGTATGCAGCATTCAAAGCGACGTCATCAATTTCCAACATGTTCTAACATCATTTGTTTTTTTCGGTCATTTACCTAATTGTTTAGAGAGCTAAATGACCGTGAAATTGAAAATCACTACAAAATGAATCCTGAAAATGTTGAAACTTGGCATGGTATAATCATATCACCCGCATAGCATGCGCGAAAGAGTAGAGAGGGTCACGGCAAAAACTGGACGCACTTCGAGTACAAACTCGACATATTCTTTCGGAGTA
Source organism: Triticum urartu (assembly GCF_056163025.1). NCBI lineage: Eukaryota > Viridiplantae > Streptophyta > Magnoliopsida > Poales > Poaceae > Triticum > Triticum urartu. Next base: position 13,692,638 of record NC_141873.1, read on the forward strand.
TCAGGGTTTCGGACGAGAACTCATCTGTTACACGGCCACTTCAATGTTTTTTAAACTTATTTGAACTCCGGACATCTTTTGTGTTCAGTATGCAGCATTCAAAGCGACGTCATCAATTTCCAACATGTTCTAACATCATTTGTTTTTTTTCGGTCATTTACCTAATTGTTTAGAGAGCTAAATGACCATGAAATTGAAAATCACTACAAAATGAATCCTGAAAATGTTGAAACTTGGCATGGTATAATCATATCACCCGCATAGCATGCGCGAAAGAGTAGAGAGGGTCACAGGAAAAACTGGACGCACTTCGTGTACAAACTGGACAAACTCTTTCGGAGTATCAGGGTTTTGGACAAGAACTCATCTGTTACACGGCCACTTCAATGTTTTTTAAACTTATTTGAACTCCGGTCTTCTTTTGTGTTTAGTATGCAGCATTCAAAGCAACGTCATCAATTTCCAACATGTTTTGACATCATTTGTTATTTTTCAGTCATTTACCTAATTCTTTAGAGAGCTAAATGACCGTGAAATTGAAAATCACTACAAAATGAATCCTGAAAATGTTGAAACTTGGCATGGTATCATCATATCACCCGCATAGCATGGGCGAAAGAGTAGAGAGGGTCACGGGAAAGACTGGACGCACTTCGTGTACAAACTGGACAAACTCTTTTGGAGTATCAGGGTTTCGGACGATTACTCATCTTTTACACGGCCACTTCAATGTTTTTTAAACTTATTTGAACTCCGGTCTTCTTTTGTGTTCAGTATGCAGCATTCAAAGCGACGTCATCAATTTCCAACATGTTCTGACATCATTTGTTGTTTTTCGGTCATTTACCTAATTGTTTTAGAGAGCTAAATGACCGTGAAATTGAAAATCACTACAAAATGAATCCTGAAAATGTTGAAACTTGGCATGGTATCATCATATCACCCGCATAGCATGCGCGAAAGAGTAGAGAGGGTCACGGTAAAAACTGGACGCACTTCGTGTACAAACTGGACAAACTCTTTCGGAGTATCAGGGTTTCGGACGAGAACTCATCTGTTACACGGCCATTTCAATGTTTTTTAAACTTATTTTAACTCCGGTCTTCTTTTGTGTTTAGTATGCAGCATTCAAAGCAACGTCTTCAATTTCCAACATGTTCTGACATCATATGTTATTTTTCAGTCATTTACCTAATTGTTTAGAGAGCTAAATGACCGTGAAATTGAAAATCACTACAAAATGAATCCTGAAAATGTTGAAACTTGGCATGGTATCATCATATCACCCGCATAGCATGAGCGAAAGAGTAGAGAGGGTCACGGGAAAAACTGGACGCACTTCGTGTACAAACTGGACAAACTCTTTCGGAGTATCAGGGTTTCGGACGAGAACTCATCTGTTACACGGCCACTTCAATGTTTTTAAACTTATTTGAACTTCGGACTTCTTTTGTGTTCAGTATGCAGCATTCAAAGTGACGTCATCAATTTCCAACATGTTCTGACGTCATTTGTTTTTTTTCGGTCATTTACCTAATTGTTTAGAGAGCTAAATGACCGTGAAATTGAAAATCACTATAAAATGAATCCTGAAAATGTTGAAACTTGGCATGGTATAATCATATCACCCGCATAGCATGCGCGAAAGAGTAGAGAGGGTCACGGCAAAAACTGGACGCACTTCGAGTACAAACTCGACATATTCTTTCGGAGTATCAGGGTTTCGGAGGAGAACTCATCTGTTACACGGCCACTTTAATGTTTTTTAAACTTATTTGAACTTCGGACATCTTTTGTGTTTAGTATGCAGCATTCAAAGCGACGTCATCAATTTCCAACATGTTCTGACATCATTTGTTGTTTTTCGGCCATTTACCTAATTGTTTAGAGAGCTAAATGACCGTGAAATTGAAAATCACTACAAAATGAATCCTGAAAATGTTGAAACTTGGCATGGTATCATCATATCACCCGCATAGCATGCGCGAAAGAGTAGAGACGGTCACGGGAAAAACTGGACGCACTTCGTGTACAAACTGGACAAACTCTTTCGGAGTATCAGGGTTTCGGACGAGAACTCATCTGTTACACGGTCACTTTAATGTTTTTTAGAGTTATTTGAACTCCGGACATCTTTTGTGTTCAGTATGCAGCATTCAAAGCGACGCCATCAATTTCCAACATGTTCTGACATCATTTGTTGTTTTTCGGCCATTTACCTAATTTTTTAGAGAGCTAAATGACCATGAAATTGAAAATCACTACAAAATGAATCCTGAAAATGTTGAAACTTGGCATGGTATGATCATATCACCCGCATAGCATGCGCGAAAGAGTAGAGAGGGTCACGGGAAAAACTGGACGCACTTCGTGTACAAACTGGACAAACTCTTTCGGAGTATCAGGGTTTCGGACGAGAACTCATCTGTTACACGGCCACTTCAATGTTTTTTAAAATTATTTGAACTTCGGACTTCTTTTGTGTTCAGTATGAAGCATTCAAAGCGACGTCATCAATTTCCAACATGTTCTGACATCATTTGTTGTTTTTCGGTCATTTACCTAATTGTTTAGAGAGCTAAATGACCGTGAAATTGAAAATCACTACAAAATGAATCCTGAAAATGTTGAAACTTGGCATGGTATAATCATATCACCCGCATAGCATGCGCGAAAGAGTAGAGAGGGTCACGGCAAAAACTGGACGCACTTCGAGTACAAACTCGACATATTCTTTCGGAGTATCAGGGTTTCGGACGAGAACTCATCTGTTACACGGCCACTTCAATGTTTTTTAAACTTATTTGAACTCCGGACATCTTTTGTGTTCAGTATGCAGCATTCAAAGCGACGTCATCAATTTCCAACATGTTCTGACATCATTTCTTGTTTTTCGGCCATTTACCTAATTGTTTAGAGAGCTAAATGACCGTGAAATTGAAAATCACTACAAAATGAATCCTGAAAATGTTGAAACTTGGCATGGTATCATCATATCACCCGCATAGCATGCGCGAAAGAGTAGAGAGGGTCACAGGAAAAACTGGACGCACTTCGTGTACAAACTGGACAAACTCTTTCGGAGTATCAGGGTTTTGGACGAGAACTCATCTGTTACACGGCCACTTCAATGTTTTTTAAACTTATTTGAACTCCGGTCTTCTTTTGTGTTTAGTATGCAGCATTCAAAGCAACGTCGTCAATTTCCAACATGTTCTGACATCATTTGTTATTTTTCAGTCATTTACCTAATTGTTTAGAGAGCTAAATGACCGTGAAATTGAAAATCACTACAAAATGAAACCTGAAAATGTTGAAACTTGGCATGGTATCATCATATCACCCGCATAGCATGCGCGAAAGAGTAGAGAGGGTCACGGCAAAAACTGGACGCACTTCGTGTACAAACTGGACAAACTCTTTCGGAGTATCAGGGTTTCGGACGAGAACTCATCTGTTACACGGCCACTTCAATGTTTTTTAAACTTATTTGAACTTCGGACTTCTTTTGTGTTCAGTATGCAGCATTCAAAGCGACGTCATCAATTTCCAACATGTTCTAACATCATTTGTTTTTTTTCGGTCATTTACCTAATTGTTTAGAGAGCTAAATGACCGTGAAATTGAAAATCACTACAAAATGAATCCTGAAAATGTTGAAACTTGGCATGGTATAATCATATCACCCGCATAGCATGCGCGAAAGAGTAGAGAGGGTCACGGCAAAAACTGGACGCACTTCGAGTACAAACTCGACATATTCTTTCGGAGTATCAGGGTTTCGGACGAGAACTCATCTGTTACACGGCCACTTTAATGTTTTTTAAACTTATTTGAACTCCGGACATCTTTTGTGTTTAGTATGCAGCATTCAAAGCAACGTCATCAATTTCCAACATGTTCTGACATCATTTGTTGTTTTTCGGCCATTTACCTAATTGTTTAGAGAGCTAAATGACCGTGAAATTGAAAATCACTACAAAATGAATCCTGAAAATGTTGAAACTTGGCATGGTATAATCATATCACCCGCATAGCATGCGCGAAAGAGTAGAGAGGGTCACGGGAAAAACTGGACGCACTTCGTGTACAAACTGGACAAACTCTTTCGGAGTATCAGGGTTTCGGACGAGAACTCATCTGTTACACGGCCACTTCAATGTTTTTTAAACTTATTTGAACTCCGGTCTTCTTTTGTGTTTAGTATGCAGCATTCAAAGCGACGTCATTAATTTCCAACATGTTCTGACATCATTTGTTGTTTTTCGGTCATTTACCTAATTGTTTAGAGAGCTAAATGACCGTGAAATTGAAAATCACTACAAAATGAATCCTGATAATGTTGAAACTTAGCATGGTATCATCATATCACCCGCATAGCATGCGCGAAAGAGTAGAGAGGGTCACGGCAAAAACTGGACACACTTCGTGTACAAACTGGACAAACTCTTTCGGAGTATCAGGGTTTCGGACGAGAACTCATCTGTTACACGGCCACTTCAATGTTTTTTAAACTTATTTGAACTTCGGACTTCTTTTGTGTTCAGTATGCAGCATTCAAAGCGACGTCATCAATTTCCAACATGTTCTAACATCATTTGTTTTTTTTCGGTCATTTACCTAATTGTTTAGAGAGCTAAATGACCGTGAAATTGAAAATCACTACAAAATGAATCCTGAAAATGTTGAAACTTGGCATGGTATAATCATATCACCCGCATAGCATGCGCGAAAGAGTAGAGAGGGTCACGGCAAAAACTGGACGCACTTCGAGTAGAAACTCGACATATTCTTTCGGAGTATCAGGGTTTCGGACGAGAACTCATCTGTTACACGGCCACTTTAATGTTTTTTAAAATTATTTGAACTCCGGACATCTTTTGTGTTTAGTATGCAGCATTCAAAGCGACGTCATCAATTTCCAACATGTTCTGACATCATTTGTTGTTTTTCGGCCATTTACCTAATTGTTTAGAGAGCTAAATGACCGTGAAATTGAAAATCACTACAAAATGAATCCTGAAAATGTTGAAACTTGGCATGGTATCATCATATCACCCGCATAGCATGCGCGAAAGAGTAGAGAGGGTCACGGGAAAAACTGGACGCACTTCGTGTACAAACTGGACAAACTCTTTCGGAGTATCAGGGTTTCGGACGAGAACTCATCTGTTACACGGCCACTTCAATGTTTTTTAAACTTATTTGAACTCCGGTCTTCTTTTGTGTTTAGTATGCAGCATTCAAAGCAACGTCATCAATTTCCAACATGTTCTGACATCATTTGTTATTTTTCAGTCATTTACCTAATTGTTTAGAGAGCTAAATGACCGTGAAATTGAAAATCACTACAAAATGAATCCTGAAAATGTTGAAACTTGGCATGGTATCATCATATCACCCGCATAGCATGCACGAAAGAGTAGAGAGGGTCACGGCAAAAACTGGACGCACTTCGTGTACAAACTGGACAAACTCTTTCAGAGTATCAGGGTTTCGGACGATTACTCATCTGTTACATGGCCACTTCAATGTTTTTTAAACTTATTTGAACTTCAGACTTCTTTTGTGTTCAGTATGCAGCATTCAAAGCGACGTCATCAATTTCCAACATGTTCTGACATCATTTGTTGTTTTTCGGTCATTTACCTAATTGTTTTAGAGAGCTAAATGACCGTGAAATTGAAAATCACTACAAAATGAATCCTGAAAATGTTGAAACTTGGCATGGTATCATCATATCACCCGCATAGCATGCGCGAAAGAGTAGAGAGGGTCACGGCAAAAACTGGACGCACTTCGTGTACAAACTGGACAAACTCTTTCGGAGTATCAGGGTTTCGGACGAGAACTCATCTGTTACACGGCCACTTCAATGTTTTTTAAACTTATTTGAACTTCGGACTTCTTTTGTGTTCAGTATGCAGCATTCAAAGCGACGTCATCAATTTCCAACATGTTCTGACATCATTTGTTTTTTTTCGGTCATTTACCTAATTGTTTAGAGAGCTAAATGACCGTGAAATTGAAAATCACTACAAAATGAATCCTGAAAATGTTGAAACTTGGCATGGTATAATCATATCACCCGCATAGCATGCGCGAAAGAGTAGAGAGGGTCACGGCAAAAACTGGACGCACTTCGAGTACAAACTCGACATATTCTTTCGGAGTATCAGGGTTTCGGACGAGAACTCATCTGTTACATGGCCACTTTAATGTTTTTTAACCTTATTTGAACTCCGGACATCTTTTGTGTTTAGTATGCAACATTCAAAGCGACGTCATCAATTTCCAACATGTTCTGACATCATTTGTTGTTTTTCGGCCATTTACCTAATTGTTTAGAGAGCTAAATGACCGTGAAATTGAAAATCACTACAAAATGAATCCTGAAAATGTTGAAACTTGGCATGGTATCATCATATCACCCGCATAGCATGCGCGAGAGAGTAGAGAGGGTCACGGGAAAAACTGGACGCTCTTCGTGTACAAACTGGACAAACTCTTTCGGAGTATCAGGGTTTCGGACGAGAACTCATCTGTTACACGGCCACTTCAATGTTTTTTAAACTTATTTGAACTCCGGTCTTCTTTTGTGTTTAGTATGCAGCATTCAAAGCAACTTCATCAATTTCCAACATGTTCTGACATCATTTGTTATTTTTCAGTCATTTACCTAATTGTTTAGAGAACTAAATGACCGTGAAATTGAAAATCACTACAAAATGAATCCTGAAAATGTTGAAACTTGGCATGGTATCATCATATCACCCGCATAGCATGCGCGAAAGAGTAGAGAGGGTCACGGCAAAAACTGGACGCACTTCGTGTACAAACTGGACAAACTCTTTCGGAGTATCAGGGTTTCGGACGATTACTCATCTGTTACATTGCCACTTCAATGTTTTTTAAACTTATTTGAACTTCAGACTTATTTTGTGTTCAGTATGCAGCATTCAAAGCGACGTCATCAATTTCCAACATGTTCTGACATCATTTGTTGTTTTTCGGTCATTTACCTAATTGTTTTAGAGAGCTAAATGACCGTGAAATTGAATATCACTACAAAATGAATCCTGAAAATGTTGAAACTTGGCATGGTATCATCATATCACCCGCATAGCATGCGCGAAAGAGTAGAGAGGGTCACGGCAAAAACTGGACGCACTTCGTGTACAAACTGGACAAACTCTTTCGGAGTATCAGGGTTTCGGACGAGAACTCATCTGTTACACGGCCACTTCAATGTTTTTTAAACTTATTTGAACTTCGGACTTCTTTTGTGTTCAGTATGCAGCATTCAAAGCGACGTCATCAATTTCCAACATGTTCTGACATCATTTGTTTTTTTCGGTCATTTACCTAATTGTTTAGAGAGCTAAATGACCGTGAAATTGAAAATCACTACAAAATGAATCCTGAAAATGTTGAAACTTGGCATGGTATAATCATATCACCCGCATAGCATGCGCGAAAGAGTAGAGAGGGTCACGGCAAAAACTGGACGCACTTCGAGTACAAACTCGACATATTCTTTCAGAGTATCAGGGTTTCGGACGAGAACTCATCTGTTACACGGCCACTTTAATGTTTTTTAAACTTATTTGAACTCCGGACATCTTTTGTGTTTAGTATGCAGCATTCAAAGCGACGTCATCAATTTCCAACATGTTCTGACATCATTTGTTGTTTTTCGGCCATTTACCTAATTGTTTAGAGAGCTAAATGACCGTGAAATTGAAAATCACTACAAAATGAATCCTGAAAATGTTGAAACTTGGCATGGTATCATCATATCACCCGCATAGCATGCGCGAAAGAGTAGAGAGGGTCACGGGAAAAACTGGACGCACTTCGTGTACAAACTGGACAAACTCTTTCGGAGTATCAGGGTTTCGGACGAGAACTCATCTGTTACACGGCCACTTCAATGTTTTTTAAACTTATTTGAACTTCGGACTTCTTTTGTGTTCAGTATGCAACATTCAAAGCGACGTCATCAATTTGCAACATGTTCTGACATCATTTGTTATTTTTCAGTCATTTACCTAATTGTTTAGAGAGCTAAATGACCGTGAAATTGAAAATCACTACAAAATGAATCCTGAAAATGTTGAAACTTGGCATGGTATAATCATATCACCCGCATAGCATGCGCGAAAGAGTAGAGAGGGTCACGGCAAAAACTGGACGCACTTCGAGTACAAACTCGACATATTCTTTCGGAGTTTCAGGGTTTCGGACGAGAACTCATCTATTACACGGCCACTTTAATGTTTTTTAAACTTATTTGAACTCCAGACATCTTTTGTGTTTAGTATGGAGCATTCAAAGCGACGTCATCAATTTCCAACATGTTCTGACATCATTTGTTGTTTTTCGGCCATTTACCTAATTGTTTAGAGAGCTAAATGACCGTGAAATTGAAAAACACTACAAAATGAATCCTGAAAATGTTGAAACTTGGCATGGTATCATCATATCACCCGCATAGCATGCGCGAAAGAGTAGAGAGGGTCACGGGAAAAACTAGACGCACTTCGTGTACAAACTGGACAAACTCTTTCGGAGTATCAGGGTTTCAGACGAGAACTCATCTGTTACACGGCCACTTCAATGTTTTTTAAACTTATTTGAACTCCGGTCTTCTTTTGTGTTTAGTATGCAGCATTCAAAGCAACGTCATCAATTTCCAACATGTTCTGACATCATTTGTTATTTTTCAGTCATTTACCTAATTGTTTAGAGAGCTAAATGACCGTGAAATTGAAAATCACTACAAAATGAATCCTGAAAATGTTGAAACTTGGCATGGTATCATCATATCACCTGCATAGCATGCGCGAAAGAGTAGAGAGGGTCACGGCAAAAACTGGACGCACTTCGTGTACAAACTGGACAAACTCTTTCAGAGTATCAGGGTTTCGGACGATTACTCATCTGTTACATGGCCACTTCAATGTTTTTTAAACTTATTTGAACTTCAGACTTCTTTTGTGTTCAGTATGCAGCATTCAAAGCGACGTCATCAATTTCCAACATGTTCTGACATCATTTGTTGTTTTTCGGTCATTTACCTAATTGTTTTAGAGAGCTAAATGACCGTGAAATTGAAAATCACTACAAAATGAATCCTGAAAATGTTGAAACTTGGCATGGTATCATCATATCACCCGCATAGCATGCGCGAAAGAGTAGAGAGGGTCACGGGAAAAACTGGACGCACTTCGTGTACAAACTGGACAAACTCTTTCGGAGTATCAGGGTTTCGGACGAGAACTCATCTGTTACACGGCCACTTCAATGTTTTTTAAACTTATTTGAACTTCGGACTTCTTTTGTGTTCACTATGCAGCATTCAAAGCGACGTCATCAATTTCCAACATGTTCTGACATCATTTGTTTTTTTCGGTCATTTACCTAATTGTTTAGAGAGCTAAATGACCGTGAAATTGAAAATCACTACAAAATGAATCCTGAAAATGTTGAAACTTGGCATGGTATAATCATATCACCCGCATAGCATGCGCGAAAGAGTAGAGAGGGTCACGGCAAAAACTGGACGCACTTCGAGTACAAACTCGACATATTCTTTCGGAGTATCAGGGTTTCGGACGAGAACTCATCTGTTACACGGCCACTTTAATGTTTTTTAAACTTATTTGAACTCCAGACATCTTTTGTGTTTAGTATGGAGCATTCAAAGCGACGTCATCAATTTCCAACATGTTCTGACATCATTTGTTGTTTTTCGGCCATTTACCTAATTGTTTAGAGAGCTAAATGACCGTGAAATTGAAAATCACTACAAAATGAATCCTGAAAATGTTGAAACTTGGCATGGTATGACCATATCACCCGCATAGCATGCGCGAAAGAGTAGAGAGGGTCACGGGAAAAACTAGACGCACTTCGTGTACAAACTGGACAAACTCTTTCGGAGTATCAGGGTTTCGGACGAGAACTCATCTGTTACACGGCCACTTCAATGTTTTTTAAACTTATTTGAACTCCGGTCTTCTTTTGTGTTTAGTATGCAGCATTCAAAGCAACGTCATCAATTTCCAACATGTTCTGACATCATTTGTTATTTTTCAGTCATTTACCTAATTGTTTAGAGAGCTAAATGACCGTGAAATTGAAAATCACTACAAAATGAATCCTGAAAATGTTGAAACTTGGCATGGTATCATCATATCACCCGCATAGCATGCGCGAAAGAGTAGAGAGGGTTACGGCAAAAACTGGACGCACTTCGTGTACAAACTGGACAAACTCTTTCGGAGTATCAGGGTTTCGGACGAGAACTCATCTGTTACACGGCCACTTCAATGTTTTTTAAACTTATTTGAACTTCGGACTTATTTTGTGTTCAGTATGCAGCATTCAAAGCGACGTCATCAATTTCCAACATGTTCTGACATCATTTGTTGTTTTTCGGTCATTTACCTAATTGTTTAGAGAGCTAAATGACCGTGAAATTGAAAATCACTACAAAATGAATCCTGAAAATGTTGAAACTTGGCATGGTATAATCATATCACCCGCATAGCATGCGCGAAAGAGTAGAGAGGGTCACGGGAAAAACTGGACGCACTTCGTGTACAAACTGGACAAACTCTTTCGGAGTATCAGGGTTTCGGACGAGAACTCATCTGTTACACGGCCACTTCAATGTTTTTTAAACTTATTTGAACTTCGGACTTATTTTGTGTTCAGTATGCAGCATTCAAAGCTACGTCATCAATTTCCAACATGTTCTGACATCATTTGTTGTTTTTCGGTCATTTACCTAATTGCTTAGAGAGCTAAATGACCGTGAAATTGAAAATCACTACAAAATGAATCCTGAAAATGTTGAAACTTGGCATGGTATAATCATATCACCCGCATAGCATGCGCGAAAGAGTAGAGAGGGTCACGGCAAAAACTGGACGCACTTCGAGTACAAACTCGACATATTCTTTCGGAGTATCAGGGTTTCGGACGAGAACTCATCTGTTACACGGCCACTTTAATGTTTTTTAAACTTATTTGAACTCCAGACATCTTTTGTGTTTAGTATGGAGCATTCAAAGCGACGTCATCAATTTCCAACATGTTCTGACATCATTTGTTGTTTTTCGGCCATTTACCTAATTGTTTAGAGAGCTAAATGACCGTGAAATTGAAAATCACTACAAAATGAATCCTGAAAATGTTGAAACTTGGCATGGTATGATCATATCACCCGCATAGCATGCGCGAAAGAGTAGAGAGGGTCACGGGAAAAACTGGACGCAGTTCGTGTACAAACTGGACAAACTCTTTCGGAGTATCAGGGTTTCGGACGAGAACTCATCTGTTACACGGCCACTTCAATGTTTTTTAAACTTATTTGAACTCCGGTCTTCTTTTGTGTTTAGTATGCAGCATTCAAAGCAACGTCATCAATTTCCAACATGTTCTGACATCATTTGTTATTTTTCAGTCATTTACCTAATTGTTTAGAGAGCTAAATGACCGTGAAATTGAAAATCACTACAAAATGAATCCTGAAAATGTTCAAACTTGGCATGGTATCATCATATCACCCGCATAGCATGCGCGAAAGAGTAGAGAGGGTTACGGCAAAAACTGGACGCACTTCGTGTACAAACTGGACAAACTCTTTCGGAGTATCAGGGTTTCGGACGAGAACTCATCTGTTACACGGCCACTTCAATGTTTTTTAAACTTATTTGAACTTCGGACTTATTTTGTGTTCAGTATGCAGCATTCAAAGCGACGTCATCAATTTCCAACATGTTCTGACATCATTTGTTGTTTTTCGGTCATTTACCTAATTGTTTAGAGAGCTAAATGACCGTGAAATTGAAAATCACTACAAAATGAATCCTGAAAATGTTGAAACTTGGCATGGTATAATCATATCACCCGCATAGCATGCGCGAAAGAGTAGAGAGGGTCACGGCAAAAACTGGACGCACTTCGTGTACAAACTGGACAAACTCTTTCGGAGTATCAGGCATTCGGACGAGAACTCATCTGGTACACGGCCACTTCAATGTTTTTTAAACTTATTTGAACTTCGGACTTATTTTGTGTTCAGTATGCAGCATTCAAAGCTACGTCATCAATTTCCAACATGTTCTGACATCATTTGTTGTTTTTCGGTCATTTACCTAATTGTTTAGAGAGCTAAATGACCGTGAAATTGAAAATCACTACAAAATGAATCCTGAAAATGTTGAAACTTGGCATGGTATAATCATATCACCCGCATAGCATGCGCGAAAGAGTAGAGAGGGTCACGGCAAAAACTGGACGCACTTCGTGTACAAACTGGACAAACTCTTTCGGAGTATCAGGCATTCGGACGAGAACTCATGTGGTACACGGCCACTTCAATGTTTTTTAAACTTATTTGAACTTCGGACTTATTTTGTGTTCAGTATGCAGCATTCAAAGCTACGTCATCAATTTCCAACATGTTCTGACATCATTTGTTGTTTTTCGGTCATTTACCTAATTGCTTAGAGAGCTAAATGACCGTGAAATTGAAAATCACTACAAAATGAATCCTGAAAATGTTGAAACTTGGCATGGTATCATCATATCACCCGCATAGCATGCGCGAAAGAGTAGAGAGGGTCACGGCAAAAACTGGACGCACTTCGAGTACAAACTCGACATATTCTTTCGGAGTATCAGGGTTTCGGACGAGAACTCATCTGTTACACGGCCACTTTAATGTTTTTAAAACTTATTTGAACTCCAGACATCTTTTGTGTTTAGTATGGAGCATTCAAAGCGACGTCATCAATTTCCAACATGTTCTGACATCATTTGTTGTTTTTCGGCCATTTACCTAATTGTTTAGAGAGATAAATGACCGTGAAATTGAAAATCACTACAAAATGAATCCTGAAAATGTTGAAACTTGGCATGGTATGATCATATCACCCGCATAGCATGCGCGAAAGAGTAGAGAGGGTCACGGGAAAAACTGGACGCACTTCGTGTACAAACTGGACAAACTCTTTCGGAGTATCAGGGTTTCGGACGAGAACTCATCTGTTACACGGCCACTTCAATGTTTTTTAAACTTATTTGAACTCCGGTCTTCTTTTGTGTTTAGTATGCAGCATTCAAAGCAACGTCATCAATTTCCAACATGTTCTGACATCATTTGTTATTTTTCAGTCATTTACCTAATTGTTTAGAGAGCTAAATGACCGTGAAATTGAAAATCACTACAAAATGAATCCTGAAAATGTTCAAACTTGGCATGGTATCATCATATCACCCGCATAGCATGCGCGAAAGAGTAGAGAGGGTTACGGCAAAAACTGGACGCACTTCGTGTACAAACTGGACAAACTCTTTCGGAGTATCAGGGTTTCGGACGAGAACTCATCTGTTACACGGCCACTTCAATGTTTTTTAAACTTATTTGAACTTCGGACTTATTTTGTGTTCAGTATGCAGCATTCAAAGCGACGTCATCAATTTCCAACATGTTCTGACATCATTTGTTGTTTTTCGGTCATTTACCTAATTGTTTAGAGAGCTAAATGACCGTGAAATTGAAAATCACTACAAAATGAATCCTGAAAATGTTGAAACTTGGCATGGTATAATCATATCACCCGCATAGCATGCGCGAAAGAGTAGAGAGGGTCACGGCAAAAACTGGACGCACTTCGTGTACAAACTGGACAAACTCTTTCGGAGTATCAGGCATTCGGACGAGAACTCATCTGGTACACGGCCACTTCAATGTTTTTTAAACTTATTTGAACTTCGGACTTATTTTGTGTTCAGTATGCAGCATTCAAAGCTACGTCATCAATTTCCAACATGTTCTGACATCATTTGTTGTTTTTCGGTCATTTACCTAATTGCTTAGAGAGCTAAATGACCGTGAAATTGAAAATCACTACAAAATGAATCCTGAAAATGTTGAAACTTGGCATGGTATCATCATATCACCCGCATAGCATGCGCGAAAGAGTAGAGAGGGTCACGGCAAAAACTGGACGCACTTCGTGTACAAACTGGACAAACTCTTTCCAAGTATCAGGGTTTCGGACGAGAACTCATCTGTTACACGGCCACTTTAATGTTTTTTAAACTTATTTGAACTCCGGAAATCTTTTGTGTTTAGTATGCAGCATTCAAAGCGACGTCATCAATTTCCAACATGTTCTGACATCATTTGTTGTTTTTCGGCCATTTACCTAATTGTTTAGAGAGCTAAATGACCGTGAAATCGAAAATCACTACAAAATGAATACTGAAATTGTTGAAACTTGGCATGGTATCATCATATCACCCGCATGTCATGCGCGAAAGAGTAGAGAGGGTCACGGGAAAAACTGGACGCACTTTGTGTACAAACTGGACAAACTCTTTCGGAGTATCAGGGTTTCGGACGAGAACTCATCTGTTACACGGCCACTTCAATGTTTTTTAAACTTATTTGAACTCCAATCTTCTTTTATGTTCAGTATGCAGCATTCAAACCAACGTCATCAATTTCCAACATGTTCTGACATCATTTGTTGTTTTTCAGTCATTTACCTAATTGTTTAGAGAGCTAAATGACCGTGAAATTGAAAATCACTACAAAATGAATCCTGAAAATGTTGAAACTTGGCATGGTATCATCATATCACCCGCATAGCATGCGCGAAAGAGTAGAGAGGGTCACGGCAAAAACTGGACGCACTTCGTGTACAAACTGGACAAACTCTTTCGGAGTATCAGGGTTTCGGACGAGAACTCATCTGTTACACGGCCACTTCAATGTTTTTTAAACTTATTTGAACTTCGGACTTCTTTTGTGTTCAGTATGCAGCATTCAAAGCGACGTCATCAATTTCCAACATGTTCTAACATCATTTGTTTTTTTTCGGTCATTTACCTAATTGTTTAGAGAGCTAAATGACCGTGAAATTGAAAATCACTACAAAATGAATCCTGAAAATGTTGAAACTTGGCATGGTATAATCATATCACCCGCATAGC
This sequence comes from Triticum urartu, assembly GCF_056163025.1. Lineage (NCBI taxonomy): Eukaryota > Viridiplantae > Streptophyta > Magnoliopsida > Poales > Poaceae > Triticum > Triticum urartu. Next base: position 13,707,653 of record NC_141873.1, read on the forward strand.
ATGCGCGAAAGAGTAGAGAGGGTCACGGCAAAAACTGGACGCACTTCGAGTACAAACTCGACATATTCTTTCGGAGTATCAGGGTTTCGGACGAGAACTCATCTGTTACACGGCCACTTTAATGTTTTTTAAACTTATTTGAACTCCGGACATCTTTTGTGTTTAGTATGCAGCATTCAAAGCAACGTCATCAATTTCCAACATGTTCTGACATCATTTGTTGTTTTTCGGCCATTTACCTAATTGTTTAGAGAGCTAAATGACCGTGAAATTGAAAATCACTACAAAATGAATCCTGAAAATGTTGAAACTTGGCATGGTATCATCATATCACCCGCATAGCATGCGCGAAAGAGTAGAGAGGGTCACGGGAAAAACTGGACGCACTTCGTGTACAAACTGGACAAACTCTTTCGGAGTATCAGGGTTTCGGACGAGAACTCATCTGTTACACGGCCACTTCAATGTTTTTTAAACTTATTTGAACTCCGGTCTTCTTTTGTGTTTAGTATGCAGCATTCAAAGCAACGTCATCAATTTCCAACATGTTCTGACATCATTTGTTATTTTTCAGTCATTTACCTAATTGTTTAGAGAGCTAAATGACCGTGAAATTGAAAATCACTACAAAATGAATCCTGAAAATGTTGAAACTTGGCATGGTATCATCATATCACCCGCATAGCATGCGCGAAAGAGTAGAGAGGGTCACGGCAAAAACTAGACGCACTTCGTGTACAAACTGGAAAACTCTTTCAGAGTATCAGGGTTTCGGACGATTACTCATCTGTTACATGGCCACTTCAATGTTTTTTAAACTTATTTGAACTTCAGACTTCTTTTGTGTTCAGTATGCAGCATTCAAAGCGACGTCATCAATTTCCAACATGTTCTGACATCATTTGTTGTTTTTCGGTCATTTACCTAATTGTTTTAGAGAGCTAAATGACCGTGAAATTGAAAATCACTACAAAATGAATCCTGAAAATGTTGAAACTTGGCATGGTATCATCATATCACCCGCATAGCATGCGCGAAAGAGTAGAGAGGGTCACGGGAAAAACTGGACGCACTTCGTGTACAAACTGGACAAACTCTTTCGGAGTATCAGGGTTTCGGACGAGAACTCATCTGTTACACGGCCACTTCAATGTTTTTTAAACTTATTTGAACTTCGGACTTCTTTTGTGTTCAGTATGCAGCATTCAAAGCGACGTCATCAATTTCCAACATGTTCTGACATCATTTTTTTTCCGGTCATTTACCTAATTGTTTAGAGAGCTAAATGACCGTGAAATTGAAAATCACTGCAAAATGAATCCTGAAAATGTTGAAACTTGGCATGGTATAATCATATCACCCGCATAGCATGCGTGAAAGAGTAGAGAGGGTCACGGCAAAAACTGGACGCACTTCGAGTACAAACTCGACATATTCTTTGGGAGTATCAGGGTTTCGGACGAGAACTCATCTGTTACACGGCCACTTTAATGTTTTTTAAACTTATTTGAACTCCAGACATCTTTTGTGTTTAGTATGCAGCATTCAAAGCGACGTCATCAATTTCCAACATGTTCTGACATCATTTGTTGTTTTTCGGCCATTTACCTAATTGTTTAGAGAGCTAAATGACCGTGAAATTGAAAATCACTACAAAATGAATCCTGAAAATGTTGAAACTTGGCATGGTATCATCATATCACCCGCATAGCATGCGCGAAAGAGTAGAGAGGGTCACGGGAAAAACTGGACGCACTTCGTGTACAAACTGGACAAACTCTTTCGGAGTATCAGGGTTTCGGACGAGAACTCATCTGTTACACGGCCACTTCAATGTTTTTTAAACTTATTTGAACTCCGGTCTTCTTTTGTGTTTAGTATGCAGCATTCAAAGCAACGTCATCAATTTCCAACATGTTCTGACATCATTTGTTATTTTTCAGTCATTTACCTAATTGTTTAGAGAGCTAAATGACCGTGAAATTGAAAATCACTACAAAATGAATCCTGAAAATGTTGAAACTTGGCATGGTATCATCATATCACCCGCATAGCATGCGTGAAAGAGTAGAGAGGGTCACGGCAAAAACTAGACGCACTTCGTGTACAAACTGGACAAACTCTTTCAGATTATCAGGGTTTCGGACGATTACTCATCTGTTACATGGCCACTTCAATGTTTTTTAAACTTATTTGAACTTCAGACTTCTTTTGTGTTCAGTATGCAGCATTCAAAGCGACGTCATCAATTTCCAACATGTTCTGACATCATTTGTTGTTTTTCGGTCATTTACCTAATTGTTTTAGAGAGCTAAATGACCGTGAAATTGAAAATCACTACAAAATGAATCCTGAAAATGTTGAAACTTGGCATGGTATCATCATATCACCCGCATAGCATGCGCGAAAGAGTAGAGAGGGTCACGGCAAAAACTGGACGCACTTCGTGTACAAACTGGACAAACTCTTTCGGAGTATCAGGGTTTCGGACGAGAACTCATCTGTTACACGGCCACTTCAATGTTTTTAAACTTATTTGAACTTCGGACTTCTTTTGTGTTCAGTATGCAGCATTCAAAGCGACGTCATCAATTTCCAACATGTTCTGACATCATTTTTTTTTCGGTCATTTACCTAATTGTTTAGAGAGCTAAATGACCGTGAAATTGAAAATCACTGCAAAATGAATCCTGAAAATGTTGAAACTTGGCATGGTATAATCATATCACCCGCATAGCATGCGCGAAAGAGTAGAGAGGGTCACGGCAAAAACTGGACGCACTTCGAGTACAAACTCGACATATTCTTTCGGAGTATCAGGGTTTCGGACGAGAACTCATCTGTTACACGGCCACTTTAATGTTTTTTAAACTTATTTGAACTCCAGACATCTTTTGTGTTTAGTATGCAGCATTCAAAGCGACGTCATCAATTTCCAACATGTTCTGACATCATTTGTTGTTTTTCGGCCATTTACCTAATTGTTTAGAGAGCTAAATGACCGTGAAATTGAAAATCACTACAAAATGAATCCTGAAAATGTTGAAACTTGGCATGGTATGATCATATCACCCGCATAGCATGCGCGAAAGAGTAGAGAGGGTCACGGGAAAAACTGGACGCACTTCGTGTACAAACTGGACAAACTCTTTCGGAGTATCAGGGTTTCGGACGAGAACTCATCTGTTACACGGCCACTTCAATGTTTTTTAAACTTATTTGAACTCCGGTCTTCTTTTGTGTTTAGTATGCAGCATTCAAAGCAACGTCATCAATTTCCAACATGTTCTGACATCATTTGTTATTTTTCAGTCATTTACCTAATTGTTTAGAGAGCTAAATGACCGTGAAATTGAAAATCACTACAAAATGAATCCTGAAAATGTTGAAACTTGGCATGGTATCATCATATCACCCGCATAGCATGCGCGAAAGAGTAGAGAGGGTCACGGCAAAAACTGGACGCACTTCGTGTACAAACTGGACAAACTCTTTCGGAGTATCAGGGTTTCGGACGAGAACTCATCTGTTACACGGCCACTTCAATGTTTTTTAAACTTATTTGAACTTCGGACTTATTTTGTGTTCAGTATGCAGCATTCAAAGCGACGTCATCAATTTCCAACATGTTCTGACATCATTTGTTGTTTTTCGGTCATTTACCTAATTGTTTAGAGAGCTAAATGACCGTGAAATTGAAAATCACTACGAAATGAATCCTGAAAATGTTAAAACTTGGCATGGTATAATCATATCACCCGCATAGCATGCGCAAAAGAGTAGAGAGGGTCACGGCAAAAACTGGACGCACTTCGTGTACAAACTGGACATACTCTTTCGGAGTATCAGGGTTTCGGACGAGAACTCATCTGTTACACGGCCACTTTAATGTTTTTTAAACTTATTTCAACTCCGGAAATCTTTTGTGTTTAGTATGCAGCATTCAAAGCGACGTCATCGATTTCCAACATGTTCTGACACCATTTGTTGTTTTTCGGCCATTTACCTAATTGTTTAGAGAGCTAAATGACCGTGAAATTGAAAATCACTACAAAATGAATACTGAAATTGTTGAAACTTGGCATGGTATCATCATATCACCCGCATAGCATGCGCGAAAGAGTAGAGAGGGTCACGGGAAAAACTGGACGCACTTTGTGTACAAACTGGACAAACTCTTTCGGAGTATCAGGGTTTCGGACGAGAACTCATCTGTTACACGGCCACTTCAATGTTTTTTAAACTTATTTGAACTCCGATCTTCTTTTATGTTCAGTATGCAGCATTCAAACCAACGTCATCAATTTCCAACATGTTCTGACATCATTTGTTGTTTTTCAGTCATTTACCTAATTGTTTAGAGAGCTAAATGACCGTGAAATTGAAAATCACTACAAAATGAATCCTGAAAATGTTGAAACTTGGCATGGTATCATCATATCACCCGCATAGCATGCGCGAAAGAGTAGAGAGGGTCACGGCAAAAACTGGACGCACTTCGTGTACAAACTGGACAAACTCTTTCGGAGTATCAGGGTTTCGGAAGAGAACTCATCTGTTACATGGCCACTTCAATGTTTTTTAAACTTATTTGAACTTCGGACTTCTTTTGTCTTCAGTATGCAGCATTCAAAGCGACGTCATCAATTTCCAACATGTTCTGACATCATTTGTTGTTTTTCGGCCATTTACCTAATTGTTTAGAGAGCTAAATGACCATGATATTGAAAATCACTACAAAATGAATCCTGAAAATGTTGAAACTTGGCATGGTATGATCATATCACCCGCATAGCATGCGCGAAAGAGTAGAGAGGGTCACGGGAAAAACTGGACGCACTTCGTGTACAAACTGGACAAACTCTTTCGGAGTATCAGGGTTTCGGACGAGAACTCAGCTGTTACACGGCCACTTCAATGTTTTTTAAACTTATTTGAACTTCGGACTTCTTTTGTGTTCAGTATGCAGCATTCAAAGCGACGTCATCAATTTCCAACATGTTCTGACATCATTTGTTGTTTTTCGGTCATTTACCTAATTGTTTAGAGGGCTAAATGACCGTGAAATTGAAAATCACTACAAAATGAATCCTGAAAATGTTGAAACTTGGCATGGTATAATCATATCACCCGCATAGCATGCGCGAAAGAGTAGAGAGGGTCATGGCAAAAACTGGATGCACTTCGTGTACAAACTGGACTTACTCTTTCGGAGTATCAGGGTTTCGGACGAGAACTCATCTGTTACACGGCCACTTTAATGTTTTTTAAACTTATTTGAACTCCGGACATCTTTTGTGTTTAGTATGTAGCATTCAAAGCGACGTCATCAATTTCCAACATGTTCTGACATCATTTGTTGTTTTTCGGCCATTTACCTAATTGTTTAGAGAGCTAAATGACCGTGAAATTGAAAATCACTACAAAATGAATCCTGAAAATGTTGAAACTTGGCATGGTATCATCATATCACCCGCATAGCATGCGCGAAAGAGTAGAGAGGGTCACGGCAAAAACTGGACGCACTTCGTGTACAAACTGGACAAACTCTTTCGGAGTATCAGGGTTTCGGACGAGAACTCATCTGTTACACGGCCACTTCAATGTTTTTTAAACTTATTTGAACTTCGGACTTCTTTTATGTTCAGTATGCAGCATTCAAACCAACGTCATCAATTTCCAACATGTTCTGACATCATTTGTTGTTTTTCAGTCATTTACCTAATTGTTTAGAGAGCTAAATGACCGTGAAATTGAAAATCACTACAAAATGAATCCTGAAAATGTTGAAACTTGGCATGGTATCATCATATCACCCGCATAGCATGCGCGAAAGAGTAGAGAGGGTCACGGCAAAAACTGGACGCACTTCGTGTACAAACTGGACAAACTCTTTCGGAGTATCAGGGTTTCGGAAGAGAACTCATCTGTTACATGGCCACTTCAATGTTTTTTAAACTTATTTGAACTTTGGACTTCTTTTGTCTTCAGTATGCAGCATTCAAAGCGACGTCATCAATTTCCAACATGTTCTGACATCATTTGTTGTTTTTCGGCCATTTACCTAATTGTTTACAGAGCTAAATGACCATGAAATTGAAAATCACTACAAAATGAATCCTGAAAATGTTGAAACTTGGCATGGTATGATCATATCACCCGCATAGCATGCGCGAAAGAGTAGAGAGGGTCACGGGAAAAACTGGACGCAGTTCGTGTACAAACTGGACAAACTCTTTCGGAGTATCAGGGTTTCGGACGAGAACTCATCTGTTACACGGCCACTTCAATGTTTTTTAAACTTATTTGAACTTCGGACTTCTTTTGTGTTCAGTATGCAGCATTCAAAGCGACGTCATCAATTTCCAACATGTTCTGACATCATTTGTTGTTTTTCGGTCATTTACCTAATTGTTTAGAGGGCTAAATGACCGTGAAATTGAAAATCACTACAAAATGAATCCTGAAAATGTTGAAACTTGGCATGGTATAATCATATCACCCGCATAGCATGCGCGAAAGAGTAGAGAGGGTCACGGCAAAAACTGGACGCACTTCGTGCACAAACTGGACTTACTCTTTCGGAGTATCAGGGTTTCGGACGAGAACTCATCTGTTACACGGCCACTTTAATGTTTTTTAAACTTATTTGAACTCCGGACTTCTTTTGTGTTTAGTATGTAGCATTCAAAGCGACGTCATCAATTTCCAACATGTTCTGACATCATTTGTTGTTTTTCGGTCATTTACCTAATTGTTTAGAGAGCTAAATTGCCGTGAAATTGAAAATCACTACAAAATGAATCCTGAATATGTTGAAACTTGGCATGGTATCATCATATCACCCGCATAGCATGCGCGATAGAGTAGAGAGGGTCACGGGAAAAACTGGACGCACTTTGTGTACAAACTGGACAAACTCTTTCGGAGTATCAGGGTTTCGGACGAGAACTCATCTGTTACACAGCCACTTCAATGTTTTTTAAACTTATTTGAACTCCGGTCTTCTTTTATGTTCAGTATGCAGCATTCAATGCAACGTCATCAATTTCCAACATGTTCCGACATCATTTGTTGTTGTTCAGTCATTTACCTAATTGTTTAGAGAGCTAAATGACCGTGAAATTGAAATCACTACAAAATGAATCCTGAAAATGTTGAAACTTGGCATGGTATCATCATATCACCCGCATAGCATGCGCGAAAGAGTAGAGAGGGTCACGGCAAAAACTGGACGCACTTCGTATACAAACTGGACAAACTCTTTCAGAGTATCAGGGTTTCGGAAGAGAACTCATCTGTTACATGGCCACTTCAATGTTTTTTAAACTTATTTGAACTTCGGACTTCTTTTGTCTTCAGTATGCAGCATTCAAAGCGACGTCATCAATTTCCAACATGTTCTGACATCATTTGTTGTTTTTCGGCCATTTACCTAATTGTTTAGAGAGCTAAATGACCATGAAATTGAAAATCACTACAAAATGAATTCTGAAAATGTTGAAACTTGGCATGGTATGATCATATCACCCGCATAGCATGCGCGAAAGAGTAGAGAGGGTCACGGGAAAAACTGGACGCACTTCGTGTACAAACTGGACAAACTCTTTCGGAGTATCAGTGTTTCGGACGAGAACTCATCTGTTACACGGCCACTTCAATGTTTTTTAAACTTATTTGAACTTCGGACTTCTTTTGTGTTCAGTATGCAGCATTCAAAGCGACGTCATCAATTTCCAACATGTTCTGACATCATTTGTTGTTTTTCGGTCATTTACATAATTGTTTAGAGGGCTAAATGACCGTGAAATTGAAAATCACTACAAAATGAATCCTGAAAATGTTGAAACTTGGCATGGTATAATCATATCACCCGCATAGCATGCGCGAAAGAGTAGAGAGGGTCACGGCAAAAACTGGACGCACTTCGTGTACAAACTAGACATACTCTTTCGGAGTATCAGGGTTTCGGACGAGAACTCATCTGTTACACGGCCACTTTAATGTTTTTTAAACTTATTTGAACTCCGGACATCTTTTGTGTTTAGTATGCAGCATTCAAAGCGACGTCATCAATTTCCAACATGTTCTGACATCATTTGTTGTTTTTCGGTCATTTACCTAATTGTTTAGAGAGCTAAATGACCGTGAAATTGAAAATCACTACAAAATGAATCCTGAAAATGTTGAAACTTGGCATGGTATCATCATATCACCCGCATAGCATGCGCGATAGAGTAGAGAGGGTCATGGGAAAAACTGGACGCACTTTGTGTACAAACTGGACAAACTCTTTCGGAGTATCAGGGTTTCGGACGAGAACTCATCTGTTACACAGCCACTTCAATGTTTTTTAAACTTATTTGAACTCCGGTCTTCTTTTATGTTCAGTATGCAGCATTCAATGCAACGTCATCAATTTCCAACATGTTCCGACATCATTTGTTGTTTTTCGGTCATTTACCTAATTGTTTAGAGAGCTAAATGACCGTAAAATTGAAAATCACTACAAAATGAATCCTGAAAATGTTGAAACTTGGCATGGTATCATCATATCACCCGCATAGCATGCGCGAAAGAGTAGAGAGGGTCACGGCAAAAACTGGATGCACTTCGTGTACAAACTGGACAAACTCTTTCAGAGTATCAGGGTTTCGGACGAGAACTCATCTGTTACATGGCCACTTCAATGTTTTTTAAACTTATTTGAACTCCGGACTTCTTTTGTGTTCAGTATGCGGCATTTAAAGCGACGTCATCAATTTCCAACATGTTCTGACATTATTTGTTGTTTTTCGGTCATTTACCTAATTGTTTAGAGAGCTAAATGACCGTGCAATTGAAAATCACTACAAAATGAATCCTGAAAATGTTGAAACTTGGCATGGTATCATCATATCACCCGCATAGCATGCGCGAAAGAGTAGAGAGGGTCACGGCAAAAACTGGACGCACTTCGTGTACAAACTGGACAAACTCTTTCAGAGTATCAGGGTTTCGGACGAGAACTTATCTGTTACATGGCCACTTCAATGTTTTTTAAACTTATTTGAACTCCGGACTTCTTTTGTGTTCAGTATGCCGCATTTAAAGCGACGTCATCAATTTCCAACATGTTCTGACATCATTTGTTGTTTTTCCGTCATTTACCTAATTGTTTAGAGAGCTAAATGACCGTGCAATTGAAAATCACTACAAAATGAATCCTGAAAATGTTGAAACTTGGCATGGTATCATCATATCACCCGCATAGCATGCGCGAAAGAGTAGAGAGGGTCACGGCAAAAACTGGACGCACTTCGTGTACAAACTGGACAAACTCTTTCAGAGTATCAGGGTTTCGGACGAGAACTCATCTGTTACATGGCCACTTCAATGTTTTTTAAACTTATTTGAACTTTGGACTTCTTTTGTGTTCAGTATGCGGCATTTAAAGCGACGTCATCAATTTCCAACATGTTCTGACATCATTTGTTGTTTTTTGGTCATTTACCTAATTGTTTGGAGAGCTAAATGACCGTGAAATTGAAAATCACTACAAAATGAATCCTGAAAATGTTGAAACTTGGCATGGTATAATCATATCACCCGCATAGCATGCGCGAAAGAGTAGAGAGGGTCACGGCAAAAACTGGACGCACTTCGTGTACAAACTGGACAAACTCTTTCGGAGTATCAGGGTTTCGGACGAGAACTCATCTGTTACACGGCCACTTTAATGTTTTTTAAACTTATTTGAACTCCGGACTTCTTTTGTGTTCAGTATGCAGCATTTAAAGCGACGTCATCAATTTCCAACATGTTCTGACATCATTTGTTGTTTTTCGGTCATTTACCTAATTGTTTAGAGAGCTAAATGACCGTGAAATTTAAAATCACTACAAAATGAATCCTGAAAATGTTGAAACTTTGCATGGTATCATCATATCACCCGCATAGCATGCGCGAAAGAGTAGAGAGGGTCACGGCAAAAACTGGACGCACTTCGTGTACAAACTAGACAAACTCTTTCAGAGTATCAGGGTTTCGGATGAGAACTCATCTGTTACATGGCCACTTCAATGTTTTTTAAACTTATTTGAACTTCAGACTTCTTTTGTGTTCAGTATGCAACATTCAAAGCTACGTCATCAATTTCCAACATGTTCTGACATCATTTGTTGTTTTTCGGTCATTTACCTAATTGCTTAGAGAGCTAAATGACCGTGAAATTGAAAATCACTACAAAATGAATCCTGAAAATGTTGAAACTTGGCATGGTATCATCATATCACCCGCATAGCATGCGCGAAAGAGTAGAGAGGGTCACGGCAAAAACTGGACGCACTTCGTGTACAAACTGGACAAACTCTTTCCAAGTATCAGGGTTTCGGACGAGAACTCATCTGTTACACGGCCACTTCAATGTTTTTTAAACTTATTTGAACTCCGGACTTCTTTTGTGTTCAGTATGCAGCATTTAAAGCGACGTCATCAATGTCCAACATGTTCTGACATCATTTGTTGTTTTTCGGTCATTTACCTAATTGTTTAGAGAGCTAAATGACCGTGAAATTGAAAATCACTACAAAATGAATCCTGAAAATGTTGAAACTTGGCATGGTATAATCATATCACCCGCATAGCATGCGCGAAAGAGTAGAGAGGGTCACGGCAAAAACTGGACGCACTTCGTGTACAAACTGGACAAACTCTTTCGGAGTATCAGGGTTTCGGACGAGAACTCATCTGTTACACGGCCACTTCAATGTTTTTTAAACTTATTTGAACTCCGGACTTCTTTTGTGTTCAGTATGCAGCATTTAAAGCGACGTCATCAATTTCCAACATGTTCTGACATCATTTGTTGTTTTTCGGTCATTTACCTAATTGTTTAGAGAGCTAAATGACCGTGAAATTTAAAATCACTGCAAAATGAATCCTGAAAATGTTGAAACTTGGCATGGTATAATCATATCACCCGCATAGCATGCGCGAAAGAGTAGAGAGGGTCACGGCAAAAACTGGACGCACTTCGTGTACAAACTGGACAAACTCTTTCGGAGTATCACGGTTTCGGACGAGAACTCATCTGTTACACGGCCACTTTAATGTTTTTTAAACTTATTTGAACTCCGGACATCTTTTGTGTTTAGTATGCAGAATTCAAAGCGACGTCATCAATTTCCAACATGTTCTGACATCATTTGTTGTTTTTCGGCCATTTACCTAATTGTTTACAGAGCTAAATGACCGTGAAATTGAAAATCACTACAAAATGAATCCTGAAAATGTTGAAACTTGGCATGGTATCATCATATCACCCGCATAGCATGCGCGAAAGAGTAGAGAGGGTCACGGGAAAAACTGGACGCACTTCGTGTACAAACTGGACAAACTCTTTCGGAGTATCAGGTTTTCGGACGAGAACTCATCTGTTACACGGCCACTTTAATGTTTTTTAAACTTATTTGAACTCCGGACATCTTTTGTGTTTAGTATGCAGCATTCAAAGCGACGTCATCAATTTCCAACATGTTCTGACATCATTTGTTGTTTTTCGGCCATTTACCTAATTGTTTACAGAGCTAAATGACCGTGAAATTGAAAATCACTACAAAATGAATCCTGAAAATGTTGAAACTTGGCATGGTATCATCATATCACCCGCATAGCATGCGCGAAAGAGTAGAGAGGGTCACGGGAAAAACTGGACGCACTTCGTGTACAAACTGGACAAACTCTTTCGGAGTATCAGGGTTTCGGACGAGAACTCATCTGTTACACGGCCACTTCAATGTTTTTTAAACTTATTTGAACTCCGGTCTTCTTTTGTGTTTAGTATGCAGCATTCAAAGCGACGTCATCAATTTCCAACATGTTCTGACATCATTTGTTATTTTTCAGTCATTTACCTAATTGTTTAGAGAGCTAAATGACCGTGAAATTGAAAATCACTACAAAATGAATCCTGAAAATGTTGAAACTTGGCATGGTATAATCATATCACCCGCATAGCATGCGCGAAAGAGTAGAGAGGGTCACGGCAAAAACTGGATGCACTTCGTGTACAAACTAGACAAACTCTTTCAGAGTATCAGGGTTTCGGATGAGAACTCATCTGTTACATGGCCACTTCAATGTTTTTTAAACTTATTTGAACTTCAGACTTCTTTTGTGTTCAGTATGCAACATTCAAAGCTACGTCATCAATTTCCAACATGTTCTGACATCATTTGTTGTTTTTTGGTCATTTACCTAATTGTTTGGAGAGCTAAATGACCGTGAAATTGAAAATCACTACAAAATGAATCCTGAAAATGTTGAAACTTGGCATGGTATAATCATATCACCCGCATAGCATGCGCGAAAGAGTAGAGAGGGTCACGGCAAAAACTGGACGCACTTCGTGTACAAACTGGACAAACTCTTTCGGAGTATCAGGGTTTCGGACGAGAACTCATCTGTTACACGGCCACTTTAATGTTTTTTAAACTTATTTGAACTCCGGACTTCTTTTGTGTTCAGTATGCAGCATTTAAAGCGACGTCATCAATTTCCAACATGTTCTGACATCATTTGGTGTTTTTCGGTCATTTACCTAATTGTTTAGAGAGCTAAATGACCGTGAAATTGAAAATCACTACAAAATGAATCCTGAAAATGTTGAAACTTGGCGTGGTATAATCATATCACCCGCATAGCATGTGCGAAAGAGTAGAGAGGGTCACGGCAAGAACTGGATGCACTTCGTGTACAAACTGGACAAACTCTTTCGGAGTATCAGGGTTTCGGACGAGAACTTATCTGTTACATGGCCACTTCAATGTTTTTTAAACTTATTCGAACTCCGGACTTCTTTTGTGTTCTGTATGCAGCATTTAAAGCGACGTCATCAATTTCCAACATGTTCTGACATCATTTGTTGTTTTTCGGTCATTTACCTAATTGTCTAGAGAGCTAAATGACCGTGAAATTTAAAATCACTACAAAATGAATCCTGAAAATGTTGAAACTTGGCATGGTATCATCATATCACCCGCATAGCATGCGCGAAAGAGTAGAGAGGGTCACGGCAAAAACTGGACGCACTTCGTGTACAAACTAGACAAACTCTTTCAGAGTATCAGGGTTTCGGATGAGAACTCATCTGTTACATGGCCACTTCAATGTTTTTTAAACTTATTTGAACTTCAGACTTCTTTTGTGTTCAGTATGCAACATTCAAAGCTACGTCATCAATTTCCAACATGTTCTGACATCATTTGTTGTTTTTCGGTCATTTACCTAATTGCTTAGAGAGCTAAATGACCGTGAAATTGAAAATCACTACAAAATGAATCCTGAAAATGTTGAAACTTGGCATGGTATCATCATATCACCCGCATAGCATGCGCGAAAGAGTAGAGAGGGTCACGGCAAAAACTGGACGCACTTCGTGTACAAACTGGACAAACTCTTTCCAAGTATCAGGGTTTCGGACGAGAACTCATCTGTTACACGGCCACTTCAATGTTTTTTAAACTTATTTGAACTCCGGACTTCTTTTGTATTCAGTATGCAGCATTTAAAGCGACGTCATCAATGTCCAACATGTTCTGACATCATTTGTTGTTTTTCGGTCATTTACCTAATTGTTTAGAGAGCTAAATGACCGTGAAATTGAAAATCACTACAAAATGAATCCTGAAAATGTTGAAACTTGGCATGGTATAATCATATCACCCGCATAGCATGCGCGAAAGAGTAGAGAGGGTCACGGCAAAAACTGGACGCACTTCGTGTACAAACTGGACAAACTCTTTCGGAGTATCAGGGTTTCGGACGAGAACTCATCTGTTACACGGCCACTTCAATGTTTTTTAAACTTATTTGAACTCCGGACTTCTTTTGTGTTCAGTATGCAGCATTTAAAGCGACGTCATCAATTTCCAACATGTTCTGACATCATTTGTTATTTTTCAGTCATTTACCTAATTGTTTAGAGAGCTAAATGACCGTGAAATTGAAAATCACTACAAAATGAATCCTGAAAATGTTGAAACTTGGCATGGTATAATCATATCACCCGCATAGCATGCGCGAAAGAGTAGAGAGGGTCACGGCAAAAACTGGACGCACTTCGTGTACAAACTGGACAAACTCTTTCGGAGTATCACGGTTTCGGACGAGAACTCATCTGTTACACGGCCACTTTAATGTTTTTTAAACTTATTTGAACTCCGGACATCTTTTGTGTTTAGTATGCAGAATTCAAAGCGACGTCATCAATTTCCAACATGTTCTGACATCATTTGTTGTTTTTCGGCCATTTACCTAATTGTTTACAGAGCTAAATGACCGTGAAATTGAAAATCACTACAAAATGAATCCTGAAAATGTTGAAACTTGGCATGGTATCATCATATCACCCGCATAGCATGCGCGAAAGAGTAGAGAGGGTCACGGGAAAAACTGGACGCACTTCGTGTACAAACTGGACAAACTCTTTCGGAGTATCAGGTTTTCGGACGAGAACTCATCTGTTACACGGCCACTTTAATGTTTTTTAAACTTATTTGAACTCCGGACATCTTTTGTGTTTAGTATGCAGCATTCAAAGCGACGTCATCAATTTCCAACATGTTCTGACATCATTTGTTGTTTTTCGGCCGTTTACCTAATTGTTTACAGAGCTAAATGACCGTGAAATTGAAAATCACTACAAAATGAATCCTGAAAATGTTGAAACTTGGCATGGTATCATCATATCACCCGCATAGCATGCGCGAAAGAGTAGAGAGGGTCACGGGAAAAACTGGACGCACTTCGTGTACAAACTGGACAAACTCTTTCGGAGTATCAGGGTTTCGGACGAGAACTCATCTGTTACACGGCCACTTCAATGTTTTTTAAACTTATTTGAACTCCGGTCTTCTTTTGTGTTTAGTATGCAGCATTCAAAGCGACGTCATCAATTTCCAACATGTTCTGACATCATTTGTTATTTTTCAGTCATTTACCTAATTCTTTAGAGAGCTAAATGACCGTGAAATTGAAAATCACTACAAAATGAATCCTGAAAATGTTGAAACTTGGCATGGTATAATCATATCACCCGCATAGCATGCGCGAAAGAGTAGAGAGGGTCACGGCAAAAACTGGATGCACTTCGTGTACAAACTAGACAAACTCTTTCAGAGTATCAGGGTTTCGGATGAGAACTCATCTGTTACATGGCCACTTCAATGTTTTTTAAACTTATTTGAACTTCAGACTTCTTTTGTGTTCAGTATGCAACATTCAAAGCTACGTCATCAATTTCCAACATGTTCTGACATCATTTGTTGTTTTTCGGTCATTTACCTAATTGCTTAGAGAGCTAAATGACCGTGAAATTGAAAATCACTACAAAATGAATCCTGAAAATGTTGAAACTTGGCATGGTATCATCATATCACCCGCATAGCATGCGCGAAAGAGTAGAGAGGGTCACGGCAAAAACTGGACGCACTTCGTGTACAAACTGGACAAACTCTTTCCAAGTATCAGGGTTTCGGACGAGAACTCATCTGTTACACGGCCACTTCAATGTTTTTTAAACTTATTTGAACTCCGGACTTCTTTTGTGTTCAGTATGCAGCATTTAAAGCGACGTCATCAATGTCCAACATGTTCTGACATCATTTGTTGTTTTTCGGTCATTTACCTAATTGTTTAGAGAGCTAAATGACCGTGAAATTGAAAATCACTACAAAATGAATCCTGAAAATGTTGAAACTTGGCATGGTATAATCATATCACCCGCATAGCATGCGCGAAAGAGTAGAGAGGGTCACGGCAAAAACTGGACGCACTTCGTGTACAAACTGGACAAACTCTTTCGGAGTATCAGGGTTTCGGACGAGAACTTATCTGTTACATGGCCACTTCAATGTTTTTTGAACTTATTTGAACTCCGGACTTCTTTTGTGTTCAGTATGCAGCATTTAAAGCGACGTCATCAATTTCCAACATGTTCTGACATCACTTGTTGTTTTTTGGTCATTTACCTAATTGTTTAGAGAGCTAAATGACCGTGAAATTTAAAATCACTACAAAATGAATCCTGAAAATGTTGAAACTTGGCATGGTATCATCATATCACCCGCATAGCATGCGCGAAAGAGTAGAGAGGGTCACGGCAAAAACTGGACGCACTTCGTGTACAAACTGGACATACTCTTTTGGAGTAACAGGGTTTCGGACGAGAACTCATCTGTTACACGGCCACTTCAATGCTTTTTAAACTTATTTGAACTCCGGACATCTTTTGTGTTCAGTATGCAGCATTCAAAGCAACTTCATCAATTTCCAACATGTTCTGACATCATTTGTTGTTTTTCGGTCATTTACCTAATTGTTTAGAGAGCTAAATGACCGTGAAATTGAAAATCACTACAAAATGAATCCTGAAAATGTTGAAACTTGGCATGGTATAATCATATCACCCGCATAGCATGCGCGAAAGAGTAGAGAGGGTCACGGCAAAAACTGGACGCACTTCGAGTACAAACTCGACATATTCTTTCGGAGTATCAGCGTTTCGGACGAGAACTCATCTGTTACACGGCCACTTTAATGTTTTTTAAACTTATTTGAACTCCGGACATCTTTTGTGTTCAGTATGCAGCATTCAAAGCGACGTCATCAATTTCCAACATGTTCTGACATCATTTGTTGTTTTTCGGCCATTTACCTAATTGTTTAGAGAGCTAAATGACCGTGAAATTGAAAATCACTACAAAATGAATCCTGAAAATGTTGAAACTTGGCATGGTATCATCATATCACCCGCGTAGCATGCGCGAAAGAGTAGAGAGGGTCACGGGAAAAACTGGACGCACTTCGTGTACAAACTGGACAAACTCTTTCGGAGTATCAGGGTTTCGGACGAGAACTCATCTGTTACACGGCCATTTCAATGTTTTTTAAACTTATTTGAACTCCGGTCTTCTTTTGTGTTTAGTATGCAGCATTCAAAGCAACGTCATCAATTTCCAACATGTTCTGACATCATTTGTTATTTTTCAGTCATTTACCTAATTGTTTAGAGAGCTAAATGACCGTGAAATTGAAAATCACTACAAAATGAATCCTGAAAATGTTGAAACTTGGCATGGTATCATCATATCACCCGCATAGCATGGGCGAAAGAGTAGAGAGGGTCACGGCAAAAACTGGACGCACTTCGAGTACAAACTCGACATATTCTTTCGGAGTATCAGCGTTTCGGACGAGAACTCATCTGTTACACGGCCACTTTAATGTTTTTTAAACTTATTTGAACTCCGGACATCTTTTGTGTTCAGTATGCAGCATTCAAAGCGACGTCATCAATTTCCAACATGTTCTGACATCATTTGTTGTTTTTCGGCCATTTACCTAATTGTTTAGAGAGCTAAATGACCGTGAAATTGAAAATCACTACAAAATGAATCCTGAAAATGTTGAAACTTGGCATGGTATCATCATATCACCCGCGTAGCATGCGCGAAAGAGTAGAGAGGGTCACGGGAAAAACTGGACGCACTTCGTGTACAAACTGGACAAACTCTTTCGGAGTATCAGGGTTTCGGACGAGAACTCATCTGTTACACGGCCATTTCAATGTTTTTTAAACTTATTTGAACTCCGGTCTTCTTTTGTGTTTAGTATGCAGCATTCAAAGCAACGTCATCAATTTCCAACATGTTCTGACATCATTTGTTATTTTTCAGTCATTTACCTAATTGTTTAGAGAGCTAAATGACCGTGAAATTGAAAATCACTACAAAATGAATCCTGAAAATGTTGAAACTTGGCATGGTATAATCATATCACCCGCATAGCATGCGCGAAAGAGTAGAGAGGGTCACGGCAAAAACTGGACGCACTTCGTGTACAAACTGGACAAACTCTTTCGGAGTATCAGGGTTTCGGACGAGAACTCATCTGTTACACGGCCACTTTAATGTTTTTTAAACTTATTTGAACTCCGGACTTCTTTTGTGTTCAGTATGCAGCATTTAAAGCGACGTCATCAATTTCCAACATGTTCTGACATCATTTGGTGTTTTTCGGTCATTTACCTAATTGTTTAGAGAGCTAAATGACCGTGAAATTGAAAATCACTACAAAATGAATCCTGAAAATGTTGAAACTTGGCGTGGTATAATCATATCACCCGCATAGCATGTGCGAAAGAGTAGAGAGGGTCACGGCAAGAACTGGATGCACTTCGTGTACAAACTGGACAAACTCTTTCGGAGTATCAGGGTTTCGGACGAGAACTTATCTGTTACATGGCCACTTCAATGTTTTTTAAACTTATTCGAACTCCGGACTTCTTTTGTGTTCTGTATGCAGCATTTAAAGCGACGTCATCAATTTCCAACATGTTCTGACATCATTTGTTGTTTTTCGGTCATTTACCTAATTGTCTAGAGAGCTAAATGACCGTGAAATTTAAAATCACTACAAAATGAATCCTGAAAATGTTGAAACTTGGCATGGTATCATCATATCACCCGCATAGCATGCGCGAAAGAGTAGAGAGGGTCACGGCAAAAACTGGACGCACTTCGTGTACAAACTAGACAAACTCTTTCAGAGTATCAGGGTTTCGGATGAGAACTCATCTGTTACATGGCCACTTCAATGTTTTTTAAACTTATTTGAACTTCAGACTTCTTTTGTGTTCAGTATGCAACATTCAAAGCTACGTCATCAATTTCCAACATGTTCTGACATCATTTGTTGTTTTTCGGTCATTTACCTAATTGCTTAGAGAGCTAAATGACCGTGAAATTGAAAATCACTACAAAATGAATCCTGAAAATGTTGAAACTTGGCATGGTATCATCATATCACCCGCATAGCATGCGCGAAAGAGTAGAGAGGGTCACGGCAAAAACTGGACGCACTTCGTGTACAAACTGGACAAACTCTTTCCAAGTATCAGGGTTTCGGACGAGAACTCATCTGTTACACGGCCACTTCAATGTTTTTTAAACTTATTTGAACTCCGGACTTCTTTTGTATTCAGTATGCAGCATTTAAAGCGACGTCATCAATGTCCAACATGTTCTGACATCATTTGTTGTTTTTCGGTCATTTACCTAATTGTTTAGAGAGCTAAATGACCGTGAAATTGAAAATCACTACAAAATGAATCCTGAAAATGTTGAAACTTGGCATGGTATAATCATATCACCCGCATAGCATGCGCGAAAGAGTAGAGAGGGTCACGGCAAAAACTGGACGCACTTCGTGTACAAACTGGACAAACTCTTTCGGAGTATCAGGGTTTCGGACGAGAACTCATCTGTTACACGGCCACTTCAATGTTTTTTAAACTTATTTGAACTCCGGACTTCTTTTGTGTTCAGTATGCAGCATTTAAAGCGACGTCATCAATTTCCAACATGTTCTGACATCATTTGTTATTTTTCAGTCATTTACCTAATTGTTTAGAGAGCTAAATGACCGTGAAATTGAAAATCACTACAAAATGAATCCTGAAAATGTTGAAACTTGGCATGGTATAATCATATCACCCGCATAGCATGCGCGAAAGAGTAGAGAGGGTCACGGCAAAAACTGGACGCACTTCGTGTACAAACTGGACAAACTCTTTCGGAGTATCACGGTTTCGGACGAGAACTCATCTGTTACACGGCCACTTTAATGTTTTTTAAACTTATTTGAACTCCGGACATCTTTTGTGTTTAGTATGCAGAATTCAAAGCGACGTCATCAATTTCCAACATGTTCTGACATCATTTGTTGTTTTTCGGCCATTTACCTAATTGTTTACAGAGCTAAATGACCGTGAAATTGAAAATCACTACAAAATGAATCCTGAAAATGTTGAAACTTGGCATGGTATCATCATATCACCCGCATAGCATGCGCGAAAGAGTAGAGAGGGTCACGGGAAAAACTGGACGCACTTCGTGTACAAACTGGACAAACTCTTTCGGAGTATCAGGTTTTCGGACGAGAACTCATCTGTTACACGGCCACTTTAATGTTTTTTAAACTTATTTGAACTCCGGACATCTTTTGTGTTTAGTATGCAGCATTCAAAGCGACGTCATCAATTTCCAACATGTTCTGACATCATTTGTTGTTTTTCGGCCGTTTACCTAATTGTTTACAGAGCTAAATGACCGTGAAATTGAAAATCACTACAAAATGAATCCTGAAAATGTTGAAACTTGGCATGGTATCATCATATCACCCGCATAGCATGCGCGAAAGAGTAGAGAGGGTCACGGGAAAAACTGGACGCACTTCGTGTACAAACTGGACAAACTCTTTCGGAGTATCAGGGTTTCGGACGAGAACTCATCTGTTACACGGCCACTTCAATGTTTTTTAAACTTATTTGAACTCCGGTCTTCTTTTGTGTTTAGTATGCAGCATTCAAAGCGACGTCATCAATTTCCAACATGTTCTGACATCATTTGTTATTTTTCAGTCATTTACCTAATTCTTTAGAGAGCTAAATGACCGTGAAATTGAAAATCACTACAAAATGAATCCTGAAAATGTTGAAACTTGGCATGGTATAATCATATCACCCGCATAGCATGCGCGAAAGAGTAGAGAGGGTCACGGCAAAAACTGGATGCACTTCGTGTACAAACTAGACAAACTCTTTCAGAGTATCAGGGTTTCGGATGAGAACTCATCTGTTACATGGCCACTTCAATGTTTTTTAAACTTATTTGAACTTCAGACTTCTTTTGTGTTCAGTATGCAACATTCAAAGCTACGTCATCAATTTCCAACATGTTCTGACATCATTTGTTGTTTTTCGGTCATTTACCTAATTGCTTAGAGAGCTAAATGACCGTGAAATTGAAAATCACTACAAAATGAATCCTGAAAATGTTGAAACTTGGCATGGTATCATCATATCACCCGCATAGCATGCGCGAAAGAGTAGAGAGGGTCACGGCAAAAACTGGACGCACTTCGTGTACAAACTGGACAAACTCTTTCCAAGTATCAGGGTTTCGGACGAGAACTCATCTGTTACACGGCCACTTCAATGTTTTTTAAACTTATTTGAACTCCGGACTTCTTTTGTGTTCAGTATGCAGCATTTAAAGCGACGTCATCAATGTCCAACATGTTCTGACATCATTTGTTGTTTTTCGGTCATTTACCTAATTGTTTAGAGAGCTAAATGACCGTGAAATTGAAAATCACTACAAAATGAATCCTGAAAATGTTGAAACTTGGCATGGTATAATCATATCACCCGCATAGCATGCGCGAAAGAGTAGAGAGGGTCACGGCAAAAACTGGACGCACTTCGTGTACAAACTGGACAAACTCTTTCGGAGTATCAGGGTTTCGGACGAGAACTTATCTGTTACATGGCCACTTCAATGTTTTTTGAACTTATTTGAACTCCGGACTTCTTTTGTGTTCAGTATGCAGCATTTAAAGCGACGTCATCAATTTCCAACATGTTCTGACATCACTTGTTGTTTTTTGGTCATTTACCTAATTGTTTAGAGAGCTAAATGACCGTGAAATTTAAAATCACTACAAAATGAATCCTGAAAATGTTGAAACTTGGCATGGTATCATCATATCACCCGCATAGCATGCGCGAAAGAGTAGAGAGGGTCACGGCAAAAACTGGACGCACTTCGTGTACAAACTGGACATACTCTTTTGGAGTAACAGGGTTTCGGACGAGAACTCATCTGTTACACGGCCACTTCAATGCTTTTTAAACTTATTTGAACTCCGGACATCTTTTGTGTTCAGTATGCAGCATTCAAAGCAACTTCATCAATTTCCAACATGTTCTGACATCATTTGTTGTTTTTCGGTCATTTACCTAATTGTTTAGAGAGCTAAATGACCGTGAAATTGAAAATCACTACAAAATGAATCCTGAAAATGTTGAAACTTGGCATGGTATAATCATATCACCCGCATAGCATGCGCGAAAGAGTAGAGAGGGTCACGGCAAAAACTGGACGCACTTCGAGTACAAACTCGACATATTCTTTCGGAGTATCAGCGTTTCGGACGAGAACTCATCTGTTACACGGCCACTTTAATGTTTTTTAAACTTATTTGAACTCCGGACATCTTTTGTGTTCAGTATGCAGCATTCAAAGCGACGTCATCAATTTCCAACATGTTCTGACATCATTTGTTGTTTTTCGGCCATTTACCTAATTGTTTAGAGAGCTAAATGACCGTGAAATTGAAAATCACTACAAAATGAATCCTGAAAATGTTGAAACTTGGCATGGTATCATCATATCACCCGCGTAGCATGCGCGAAAGAGTAGAGAGGGTCACGGGAAAAACTGGACGCACTTCGTGTACAAACTGGACAAACTCTTTCGGAGTATCAGGGTTTCGGACGAGAACTCATCTGTTACACGGCCATTTCAATGTTTTTTAAACTTATTTGAACTCCGGTCTTCTTTTGTGTTTAGTATGCAGCATTCAAAGCAACGTCATCAATTTCCAACATGTTCTGACATCATTTGTTATTTTTCAGTCATTTACCTAATTGTTTAGAGAGCTAAATGACCGTGAAATTGAAAATCACTACAAAATGAATCCTGAAAATGTTGAAACTTGGCATGGTATCATCATATCACCCGCATAGCATGGGCGAAAGAGTAGAGAGGGTCACGGGAAAAACTGGACGCACTTCGTGTACAAACTGGACAAACTCTTTCGGAGTATCAGGGTTTCGGACGAGAACTCATCTGTTACACGGCCACTTCAATGTTTTTTAAACTTATTTGAACTCCGGTCTTCTTTTGTGTTTAGTATGCAGCATTCAAAGCAACGTCATCAATTTCCAACATGTTCTGACATCATTTGTTATTTTTCAGTCATTTACCTAATTGTTTAGAGAGCTAAATGACCGTGAAATTGAAAATCACTACAAAATGAATCCTGAAAATGTTGAAACTTGGCATGGTATGATCATATCACCCGCATAGCATGCGCGAAAGAGTAGAGAGGGTCACGGGAAAAACTGGACGCACTTCGTGTACAAACTGGACAAACTCTTTCGGAGTATCAGGGTTTCGGACGAGAACTCATCTGTTACACGGCCACTTCAATGTTTTTAAACTTATTTGAACTCCGGACTTCTTTTGTGTTCAGTATGCAGCATTCAAAGCGCCGTCATCAATTTCCAACATGTTCTGACATCATGCGTTGTTTTTCGGTCATTCACTTAATTGTTTTAGAGAGCTAAATGACCATGAAATTGAAAATCACTACAAAATGAATCCTGAAAATGTTGAAACTTGGCATGGTATGATCATATCACCCGCATAGCATGCGCGAAAGAGTAGAGAGGGTCACGGCAAAAACTGGACGCACTTCGTGTACAAACTAGACAAACTCTTTCAGAGTATCAGGGTTTCGGATGAGAACTCATCTGTTACATGGCCACTTCAATGTTTTTTAAACTTATTTGAACTTCAGACTTCTTTTGTGTTCAGTATGCAACATTCAAAGCTACGTCATCAATTTCCAACATGTTCTGACATCATTTGTTGTTTTTCGGTCATTTACCTAATTGCTTAGAGAGCTAAATGACCGTGAAATTGAAAATCACTACAAAATGAATCCTGAAAATGTTGAAACTTGGCATGGTATGATCATATCACCCGCATAGCATGCGCGAAAGAGTAGAGAGGGTCACGGCAAAAACTGGACGCACTTCGTGTACAAACTGGACAAACTCTTTCGGAGTATCAGGGTTTCGGACGAGAACTCATCTGTTACATGGCCACTTCAATGTTTTTTAAACTTATTTGAACTCTGGACTTCTTTTGTGTTCAGTATGCAGCATTCAAAGCGACGTCATCAATTTCCAACATGTTCTGATATCATTTGTTGTTTTTCGGTCATTTACCTAATTGTTTAGAGAGCTAAATGACCGTGAAATTGAAAATCACTACAAAATGAATCCTGAAAATGTTGAAACTTGGCATGGTATAATCATATCACCCGCATAGCATGCGCGAAAGAGTAGAGAGGGTCACGGCAAAAACTGGACGCACTTCGAGTACAAACTCGACATATTCTTTCGGAGTATAAGGGTTTCGGACGAGAACTCATCTGTTACACGGCCACTTCAATGTTTTTTAAACTTATTTGAACTCCGGACATCTTTTGTGTTTAGTATGCAGCATTCAAAGAGACGTCATCAATTTCGAACATGTTCTGACATCATTTCTTGTTTTTCGGCCATTTACCTAATTGTTTAGAGAGCTAAATGACCGTGAAATTGAAAATCACTACAAAATGAATCCTGAAAATGTTGAAACTTGGCATGGTGTCATCATATCACCCGCATAGCATGCGCGAAAGAGTAGAAAGGGTCACAGGAAAAACTGGACGCACTTCGTGTACAAACTGGACAAACTCTTTCGGAGTATCAGGGTTTTGGACGAGAACTCATCTGTTACACGGCCACTTCAATGTTTTTTAAACTTATTTGAACTCCGGTCTTCTTTTGTGTTTAGTATGCAGCATTCAAAGCAACGTCATCAATTTCCAACATGTTCTGACATCATTTGTTGTTTTTCGGCCATTTACCTAATTGTTTAGAGAGCTAAATGACCGTGAAATTGAAAATCACTACAAAATGAATCCTGAAAATGTTGAAACTTGGCATGGTATCATCATATCACCCGCGTAGCATGCGCGAAAGAGTAGAGAGGGTCACGGGAAAAACTGGACGCACTTCGTGTACAAACTGGACAAACTCTTTCGGAGTATCAGGGTTTCGGACGAGAACTCATCTGTTACACGGCCATTTCAATGTTTTTTAAACTTATTTGAACTCCGGTCTTCTTTTGTGTTTAGTATGCAGCATTCAAAGCGACGTCATCAATTTCCAACATGTTCTGACATCATTTGTTATTTTTCAGTCATTTACCTAATTGTTTAGAGAGCTAAATGACCGTGAAATTGAAAATCACTACAAAATGAATCCTGAAAATGTTGAAACTTGGCATGGTATGATCATATCACCCGCATAGCATGCGCGAAAGAGTAGAGAGGGTCACGGGAAAAACTGGACGCACTTCGTGTACAAACTGGACAAACTCTTTCGGAGTATCAGGGTTTCGGACGAGAACTCATCTGTTACACGGCCACTTCAATGTTTTTTAAACTTATTTGAACTCCGGTCTTCTTTTGTGTTTAGTATGCAGCATTCAAAGCAACGTCATCAATTTCCAACATGTTCTGACATCATTTGTTGTTTTTCGGTCATTTACCTAATTGTTTAGAGAGCTAAATGACCGTGAAATTGAAAATCACTACAAAATGAATCCTGAAAATGTTGAAACTTGGCATGGTATGATCATATCACCCGCATAGCATGCGCGAAAGAGTAGAGAGGGTCACGGGAAAAACTGGACGCACTTCGTGTACAAACTGGACAAACTCTTTCGGAGTATCAGGGTTTCGGACGAGAACTCATCTGTTACACGGCCACTTCAATGTTTTTAAACTTATTTGAACTCCGGACTTCTTTTGTGTTCAGTATGCAGCATTCAAAGCGCCGTCATCAATTTCCAACATGTTCTGACATCATGCGTTGTTTTTCGGTCATTCACTTAATTGTTTTAGAGAGCTAAATGACCATGAAATTGAAAATCACTACAAAATGAATCCTGAAAATGTTGAAACTTGGCATGGTATGATCATATCACCCGCATAGCATGCGCGAAAGAGTAGAGAGGGTCACGGCAAAAACTGGACGCACTTCGTGTACAAACTAGACAAACTCTTTCAGAGTATCAGGGTTTCGGATGAGAACTCATCTGTTACATGGCCACTTCAATGTTTTTTAAACTTATTTGAACTTCGGACTTCTTTTGTGTTCAGTATGCAGCATTCAAAGCTACGTCATCAATTTCCAACATGTTCTGACATCATTTGTTGTTTTTCGGTCATTTACCTAATTGCTTAGAGAGCTAAATGACCGTGAAATTGAAAATCACTACAAAATGAATCCTGAAAATGTTGAAACTTGGCATGGTATGATCATATCACCCGCATAGCATGCGCGAAAGAGTAGAGAGGGTCACGGCAAAAACTGGACGCACTTCGTGTACAAACTGGACAAACTCTTTCGGAGTATCAGGGTTTCGGACGAGAACTCATCTGTTACATGGCCACTTCAATGTTTTTTAAACTTATTTGAACTCCGGACTTCTTTTGTGTTCAGTATGCAGCATTCAAAGCGACGTCATCAATTTCCAACATGTTCTGATATCATTTGTTGTTTTTCGGTCATTTACCTAATTGTTTAGAGAGCTAAATGACCGTGAAATTGAACATCACTACAAAATGAATCCTGAAAATGTTGAAACTTGGCATGGTATAATCATATCACCCGCATAGCATGCGCGAAAGAGTAGAGAGGGTCACGGCAAAAACTGGACGCACTTCGAGTACAAACTCGACATATTCTTTCGGAGTATAAGGGTTTCGGACGAGAACTCATCTGTTACACGGCCACTTCAATGTTTTTTAAACTTATTTGAACTCCGGACATCTTTTGTGTTTAGTATGCAGCATTCAAAGAGACGTCATCAATTTCGAACATGTTCTGACATCATTTCTTGTTTTTCGGCCATTTACCTAATTGTTTAGAGAGCTAAATGACCGTGAAATTGAAAATCACTACAAAATGAATCCTGAAAATGTTGAAACTTGGCATGGTGTCATCATATCACCCGCATAGCATGCGCGAAAGAGTAGAGAGGGTCACAGGAAAAACTGGACGCACTTCGTGTACAAACTGGACAAACTCTTTCGGAGTATCAGGGTTTCGGACAAGAACTCATCTGTTACACGGCCATTTCAATGTTTTTTAAACTTATTTGAACTCCGGTCTTCTTTTGTGTTTAGTATGCAGCATTCAAAGCAACGTCTTCAATTTCCAACATGTTCTGACATCATTTGTTATTTTTCAGTCATTTACCTAATTGTTTAGAGAGCTAAATGACCGTGAAATTGAAAATCACTACAAAATCAATCCTGAAAATGTTGAAACTTGGCATGGTATCATCATATCACCCGCATAGCATGGGCGAAAGAGTAGAGAGGGTCATGGGAAAAACTGGACTCACTTCGTGTACAAACTCGACAAACTCTTTCGGAGTATCAGGGTTTCGGACGAGAACTCATCTGTTACACGGCCACTTCAATGTTTTTAAACTTATTTGAACTCCGGACATCTTTTGTGTTCAGTATGCAGCATTCAAAGCGACGTCATCAATTTCCAACATGTTCTGACATAATTTGTTGTTTTTCGGTCATTTACCTAATTGTTTTAGAGAGCTAAATGACCATGAAATTGAAAATCACTACAAAATGAATCCTGAAAATGTTGAAACTTGGCATGGTATCATCATATCACCCGCATAGCATGCGCGAAAGAGTAGAGAGGGTCACGGGAAAAACTGGACGCACTTCGTGTACAAACTGGACAAACTCTTTCGGAGTATCAGGGTTTCGGACAAGAACTCATCTGTTACACGGCCATTTCAATGTTTTTTAAACTTATTTGAACTCCGGTCTTCTTTTGTGTTTAGTATGCAGCATTCAAAGCAACGTCTTCAATTTCCAACATGTTCTGACATCATTTGTTATTTTTCAGTCATTTACCTAATTGTTTAGAGAGCTAAATGACCGTGAAATTTAAAATCACTACAAAATGAATCCTGAAAATGTTGAAACTTGGCATGGTATCATCATATCACCCGCATAGCATGGGCGAAAGAGTAGAGAGGGTCACGGGAAAAACTGGACTCACTTCGTGTACAAACTGGACAAACTCTTTCGGAGTATCAGGGTTTCGGACGAGAACTCATCTGTTACACGGCCACTTCAATGTTTTTAAACTTATTTGAACTCCGGACTTCTTTTGTGTTCAGTATGCAGCATTCAAAGCGCCGTCATCAATTTCCAACATGTTCTGACATCATGCGTTGTTTTTCGGTCATTCACTTAATTGTTTTAGAGAGCTAAATGACCATGAAATTGAAAATCACTACAAAATGAATCCTGAAAATGTTGAAACTTGGCATGGTATGATCATATCACCCGCATAGCATGCGCGAAAGAGTAGAGAGGGTCACGGCAAAAACTGGACGCACTTCGTGTACAAACAAGACATACTCTTTCGGAGTATCAGGGTTTCGGACGAGAACTCATCTGTTACACGGTCACTTTAATGTTTTTTAGAGTTATTTGAACTCCGGACATCTTTTGTGTTCAGTATGCAGCATTCAAAGCGACGTCATCAATTTCCAACATGTTCTGACATCATTTGTTGTTTTTCGGCCATTTACCTAATTGTTTAGAGAGCTAAATGACCATGAAATTGAAAATCACTACAAAATGAATCCTGAAAATGTTGAAACTTGGCATGGTATGATCATATCACCCGCATAGCATGCGCGAAAGAGTAGAGAGGGTCACGGGAAAAACTGGACTCACTTCGTGTACAAACTGGACAAACTCTTTCGGAGTATCAGGGTTTCGGACGAGAACTCATCTGTTACACGGCCACTTCAATGTTTTTAAACTTATTTGAACTCCGGACTTCTTTTGTGTTCAGTATGCAGCATTCAAAGCGACGTCATCAATTTCCAACATGTTCTGACATCATTTGTTGTTTTTCGGTCATTTACCTAATTGTTTAGAGAGCTAAATGACCGTGAAATTGAAAATCACTACAAAATGAATCCTGAAAATGTTGAAACTTGGCATGGTATAATCATATCACCCGCATAGCATGCGCGAAAGAGTAGAGAGGGTCACGGCAAAAACTGGACGCACTTCGAGTACAAACTCGACATATTCTTTCGGAGTATAAGGGTTTCGGACGAGAACTCATCTGTTACACGGCCACTTCAATGTTTTTTAAACTTATTTGAACTCCGGACATCTTTTTTGTTTAGTATGCAGCATTCAAAGAGACGTCATCAATTTCCAACATGTTCTGACATCATTTCTTGTTTTTCGGCCATTTACCTAATTGTTTAGAGAGCTAAATGACCGTGAAATTGAAAATCACTACAAAATGAATCCTAAAAATGTTGAAACTTGGCATGGTATCATCATATCACCCGCATAGCATGGGCGAAAGAGTAGAGAGGGTCACGGGAAAAACTGGACTCACTTCGTGTACAAACTCGACAAACTCTTTCGGAGTATCAGGGTTTCGGACGAGAACTCATCTGTTACACGGCCACTTCAATGTTTTTAAACTTATTTGAACTCCGGACATCTTTTGTGTTCAGTATGCAGTATTCAAAGCGACGTCATCAATTTCCAACATGTTCTGACATAATTTGTTGTTTTTCGGTCATTTACCTAATTGTTTTAGAGAGCTAAATGACCATGAAATTGAAAATCACTACAAAATGAATCCTGAAAATGTTGAAACTTGGCATGGTATCATCATATCACCCGCATAGCATGCGCGAAAGAGTAGAGAGGGTCACGGGAAAAACTGGACGCACTTCGTGTACAAACTGGACAAACTCTTTCGGAGTATCAGGGTTTCGGACAAGAACTCATCTGTTACACGGCCATTTCAATGTTTTTTAAACTTATTTGAACTCCGGTCTTCTTTTGTGTTTAGTATGCAGCATTCAAAGCAACGTCTTCAATTTCCAACATGTTCTGACATCATTTGTTATTTTTCAGTCATTTACCTAATTGTTTAGAGAGCTAAATGACCGTGAAATTGAAAATCACTACAAAATGAATCCTGAAAATGTTGAAACTTGGCATGGTATCATCATATCACCCGCATAGCATGGGCGAAAGAGTAGAGAGGGTCACGGGAAAAACTGGACTCACTTCGTGTACAAACTGGACAAACTCTTTCGGAGTATCAGGGTTTCGGACGAGAACTCATCTGTTACACGGCCACTTCAATGTTTTTAAACTTATTTGAACTCCGGACTTCTTTTGTGTTCAGTATGCAGCATTCAAAGCGCCGTCATCAATTTCCAACATGTTCTGACATCATGCGTTGTTTTTCGGTCATTCACTTAATTGTTTTAGAGAGCTAAATGACCATGAAATTGAAAATCACTACAAAATGAATCCTGAAAATGTTGAAACTTGGCATGGTATGATCATATCACCCGCATAGCATGCGCGAAAGAGTAGAGAGGGTCACGGCAAAAACTGGACGCACTTCGTGTACAAACGAGACATACTCTTTCGGAGTATCAGGGTTTCGGACGAGAACTCATCTGTTACACGGTCACTTTAATGTTTTTTAGAGTTATTTGAACTCCGGACATCTTTTGTGTTCAGTATGCAGCATTCAAAGCGACGTCATCAATTTCCAACATGTTCTGACATCATTTGTTGTTTTTCGGCCATTTACCTAATTGTTTAGAGAGCTAAATGACCATGAAATTGAAAATCACTACAAAATGAATCCTGAAAATGTTGAAACTTGGCATGGTATGATCATATCACCCGCATAGCATGCGCGAAAGAGTAGAGAGGGTCACGGGAAAAACTGGACTCACTTCGTGTACAAACTGGACAAACTCTTTCGGAGTATCAGGGTTTCGGACGAGAACTCATCTGTTACACGGCCACTTCAATGTTTTTAAACTTATTTGAACTCCGGACTTCTTTTGTGTTCAGTATGCAGCATTCAAAGCGACGTCATCAATTTCCAACATGTTCTGACATCATTTGTTGTTTTTCGGTCATTTACCTAATTGTTTAGAGAGCTAAATGACCGTGAAATTGAAAATCACTACAAAATGAATCCTGAAAATGTTGAAACTTGGCATGGTATAATCATATCACCCGCATAGCATGCGCGAAAGAGTAGAGAGGGTCACGGCAAAAACTGGACGCACTTCGAGTACAAACTCGACATATTCTTTCGGAGTATAAGGGTTTCGGACGAGAACTCATCTGTTACACGGCCACTTCAATGTTTTTTAAACTTATTTGAACTCCGGACATCTTTTTTGTTTAGTATGCAGCATTCAAAGAGACGTCATCAATTTCCAACATGTTCTGACATCATTTCTTGTTTTTCGGCCATTTACCTAATTGTTTAGAGAGCTAAATGACCGTGAAATTGAAAATCACTACAAAATGAATCCTGAAAATGTTGAAACTTGGCATGGTGTCATCATATCACCCGCATAGCATGCGCGAAAGAGTAGAGAGGGTCACAGGAAAAACTGGACGCACTTCGTGTACAAACTGGACAAACTCTTTCGGAGTATCAGGGTTTTGGACGAGAACTCATCTGTTACACGGCCACTTCAATGTTTTTTAAACTTATTTGAACTCCGGTCTTCTTTTGTGTTTAGTATGCAGCATTCAAAGCAACGTCATCAATTTCCAACATGTTCTGACATCATTTGTTATTTTTCAGTCATTTACCTAATTGTTTAGAGAGCTAAATGACCGTGAAATTGAAAATCACTACAAAATGAATCCTGAAAATGTTGAAACTTGGCATGGTATGATCATATCACCCGCATAGTATTTGCGAAAGAGTAGAGAGGGTCACGGCAAAAACTGGACGCACTTCGTGTACAAACTGGACAAACTCTTTCAGAGTATCAGGGTTTCGGACGATTACTCATCTGTTACATGGCCACTTCAATGTTTTTTAAACTTATTTGAACTTCAGACTTCTTTTGTGTTCAGTATGCAGCATTCAAAGCGACGTCATCAATTTCCAACATGTTCTGACATCATTTGTTGTTTTTCGGTCATTTACCTAATTGTTTTAGAGAGCTAAATGACCATGAAATTGAAAATCACTACAAAATGAATCCTGAAAATGTTGAAACTTGGCATGGTATCATCATATCACCCACATAGCATGCGCGAAAGAGTAGAGAGGGTCACGGGAAAAACTGGACGCACTTCGTGTACAAACTGGACAAACTCTTTCGGAGTATCAGGGTTTCGGACAAGAACTCATCTGTTACACGGCCATTTCAATGTTTTCTAAACTTATTTGAACTCCGGTCTTCTTTTGTGTTTAGTATGCAGCATTCAAAGCAACGTCTTCAATTTCCAACATGTTCTGACATCATTTGTTATTTTTCAGTCATTTACCTAATTGTTTAGAGAGCTAAATGACCGTGAAATTGAAAATCACTACAAAATGAATCCTGAAAATGTTGAAACTTGGCATGGTATCATCATATCACCCGCATAGCATGGGCGAAAGAGTAGAGAGGGTCACGGGAAAAACTGGACGCACTTCGTGTACAAACTGGACAAACTCTTTCGGAGTATCAGGGTTTCGGACGAGAACTCATCTGTTACACGGCCACTTCAATGTTTTTTAAACTTATTTGAACTTCAGACTTCTTTTGTGTTCAGTATGCAGCATTCAAAGCGACGTCATCAATTTCCAACATGTTCTGACATCATTTGTTGTTTTTCGGTCATTTACCTAATTGTTTTAGAGAGCTAAATGACCGTGAAATTGAAAATCACTACAAAATGAATCCTGAAAATGTTGAAACTTGGCATGGTATCATCATATCACCCGCATAGCATGGGCGAAAGAGTAGAGAGGGTCACGGGAAAAACTGGACTCACTTCGTGTACAAACTGGACAAACTCTTTCGGAGTATCAGGGTTTCGGACGAGAACTCATCTGTTACACGGCCACTTCAATGTTTTTAAACTTATTTGAACTCCGGACTTCTTTTGTGTTCAGTATGCAGCATTCAAAGCGCCGTCATCAATTTCCAACAGGTTCTGACATCATGCGTTGTTTTTCGGTCATTCACTTAATTGTTTTAGAGAGCTAAATGACCATGAAATTGAAAATCACTACAAAATGAATCCTGAAAATGTTGAAACTTGGCATGGTATGATCATATCACCCGCATAGCATGCGCGAAAGAGTAGAGAGGGTCACGGCAAAAACTGGACGCACTTCGTGTACAAACAAGACATACTCTTTCGGAGTATCAGGGTTTCGGACGAGAACTCATCTGTTACACGGTCACTTTAATGTTTTTTAGAGTTATTTGAACTCCGGACATCTTTTGTGTTCAGTATGCAACATTCAAAGCGACGTCATCAATTTCCAACATGTTCTGACATCATTTGTTGTTTTTCGGCCATTTACCTAATTGTTTAGAGAGCTAAATGACCATGAAATTGAAAATCACTACAAAATGAATCCTGAAAATGTTGAAACTTGGCATGGTATGATCATATCACCCGCATAGCATGCGCGAAAGAGTACAGAGGCTCACGGGAAAAACTGGACGCACTTCGTGTACAAACTGGACAAACTCTTTCGGAGTATCAGGGTTTCGGACGAGAACTCATCTGTTACACGGCCACTTCAATGTTTTTTAAAATTATTTGAACTTCGGACTTCTTTTGTGTTCAGTATGCAGCATTCAAAGTGACGTCATCAATTTCCAACATGTTCTGACATCATTTGTTGTTTTTCGGTCATTTACCTAATTGTTTAGAGAGCTAAATGACCGTGAAATTGAAAATCACTACAAAATGAATCCTGAAAATGTTGAAACTTGGCATGGTATAATCATATCACCCGCATAGCATGCGCGAAAGTGTAGAGAGGGTCACGGCAAAAACTGGACGCACTTCGAGTACAAACTCGACATATTCTTTCGGAGTATAAGGGTTTCGGACGAGAACTCATCTGTTACACGGCCACTTCAATGTTTTTTAAACTTATTTGAACTCCGGACATCTTTTGTGTTTAGTATGCAGCATTCAAAGAGACGTCATCAATTTCCAACATGTTCTGACATCATTTCTTGTTTTTCGGCCATTTACCTAATTGTTTAGAGAGCTAAATGACCGTGAAATTGAAAATCACTACAAAATGAATCCTGAAAATGTTGAAACTTGGCATGGTGTCATCATATCACCCGCATAGCATGCGCGAAAGAGTAGAGAGGGTCACAGGAAAAACTGGACGCACTTCGTGTACAAACTGGACAAACTCTTTCGGAGTATCAGGGTTTTGGACGAGAACTCATCTGTTACACGGCCACTTCAATGTTTTTTAAACTTATTTGAACTCCGGTCTTCTTTTGTGTTTAGTATGCAGCATTCAAAGCAACGTCATCAATTTCCAACATGTTCTGACATCATTTGTTATTTTTCAGTCATTTACCTAATTGTTTAGAGAGCTAAATGACCGTGAAATTGAAAATCACTACAAAATGAATCCTGAAAATGTTGAAACTTGGCATGGTATGATCATATCACCCGCATAGCATGCGCGAAAGAGTAGAGAGGGTCACGGGAAAAACTGGACGCACTTCGTGTACAAACTGGACAAACTCTTTCGGAGTATCAGGGTTTCGGACGAGAACTCATCTGTTACACCGCCACTTCAATGTTTTTAAACTTATTTGAACTCCGGACTTCTTTTGTGTTCAGTATGCAGCATTCAAAGCGCCGTCATCAATTTCCAACATGTTCTGACATCATGCGTTGTTTTTCGGTCATTCACTTAATTGTTTTAGAGAGCTAAATGACCATGAAATTGAAAATCACTACAAAATGAATCCTGAAAATGTTGAAACTTGGCATGGTATGATCATATCACCCGCATAGCATGCGCGAAAGAGTAGAGAGGGTCACGGCAAAAACTGGACGCACTTCGTGTACAAACAAGACATACTCTTTCGGAGTATCAGGGTTTCGGACGAGAACTCATCTGTTACACGGTCACTTTAATGTTTTTTAGAGTTATTTGAACTCCGGACATCTTTTCTGTT
Organism: Triticum urartu; assembly: GCF_056163025.1. NCBI lineage: Eukaryota > Viridiplantae > Streptophyta > Magnoliopsida > Poales > Poaceae > Triticum > Triticum urartu. Next base: position 13,742,452 of record NC_141873.1, read on the forward strand.
CAGTATGCAGCATTCAAAGCGACGTCATCAATTTCCAACATGTTCTGACATCATTTGTTGTTTTTCGGCCATTTACCTAATTGTTTAGAGAGCTAAATGACCATGAAATTGAAAATCACTACAAAATGAATCCTGAAAATGTTGAAACTTGGCATGGTATGATCATATCACCCTCATAGCATGCGCGAAAGAGTAGAGAGGGTCACGGGAAAAACTGGACGCACTTCGTGTACAAACTGGACAAACTCTTTCGGAGTATCAGGGTTTCGGACGAGAACTCATCTGTTACACGGCCACTTCAATGTTTTTTAAAATTATTTGAACTTCGGACTTCTTTTGTGTTCAGTATGCAGCATTCAAAGCAACGTCATCAATTTCCAACATGTTCTGACATCATTTGTTATTTTTCAGTCATTTACCTAATTGTTTAGAGAGCTAAATGACCGTGAAATTGAAAATCACTACAAAATGAATCCTGAAAATGTTGAAACTTGGCATGGTATGATCATATCACCCGCATAGCATGCGCGAAAGAGTAGAGAGGGTCACGGGAAAAACTGGACGCACTTCGTGTACAAACTGGACAAACTCTTTCGGAGTATCAGGGTTTCGGACGAGAACTCATCTGTTACACCGCCACTTCAATGTTTTTAAACTTATTTGAACTCCGGACTTCTTTTGTGTTCAGTATGCAGCATTCAAAGCGCCGTCATCAATTTCCAACATGTTCTGACATCATGCGTTGTTTTTCGGTCATTCACTTAATTGTTTTAGAGAGCTAAATGACCATGAAATTGAAAATCACTACAAAATGAATCCTGAAAATGTTGAAACTTGGCATGGTATGATCATATCACCCGCATAGCATGCGCGAAAGAGTAGAGAGGGTCACGGCAAAAACTGGACGCACTTCGTGTACAAACAAGACATACTCTTTCGGAGTATCAGGGTTTCGGACGAGAACTCATCTGTTACACGGTCACTTTAATGTTTTTTAGAGTTATTTGAACTCCGGACATCTTTTGTGTTCAGTATGCAGCATTCAAAGCGACGTCATCAATTTCCAACATGTTCTGACATCATTTGTTGTTTTTCGGCCATTTACCTAATTGTTTAGAGAGCTAAATGACCATGAAATTGAAAATCACTACAAAATGAATCCTGAAAATGTTGAAACTTGGCATGGTATGATCATATCACCCTCATAGCATGCGCGAAAGAGTAGAGAGGGTCACGGGAAAAACTGGACGCACTTCGTGTACAAACTGGACAAACTCTTTCGGAGTATCAGGGTTTCGGACGAGAACTCATCTGTTACACGGCCACTTCAATGTTTTTTAAAATTATTTGAACTTCGGACTTCTTTTGTGTTCAGTATGCAGCATTCAAAGCGACGTCATCAATTTCCAACATGTTCTGACATCATTTGTTGTTTTTCGGTCATTTACCTAATTGTTTAGAGAGCTAAATGACCGTGAAATTGAAAATCACTACAAAATGAATCCTGAAAATGTTGAAACTTCGCATGGTATAATCATATCACCCGCATAGCATGCGCGAAAGAGTAGAGAGGGTCACGGCAAAAACTGGACGCACTTCGAGTACAAACTCGACATATTCTTTCGGAGTATCAGGGTTTCGGACGAGAACTCATCTGTTACACGGCCACTTCAATGTTTTTTAAACTTATTTGAACTCCGGACATCTTTTGTGTTTAGTATGCAGCATTCAAAGCGACATCATCAATTTCCAACATGTTCTGACATCATTTCTTGTTTTTCGGCCATTTACCTAATTGTTTAGAGAGCTAAATGACCGTGAAATTGAAAATCACTACAAAATGAATCCTGAAAATGTTGAAACTTGGCATGGTATCATCATATCACCCGCATAGCATGCGCGAAAGAGTAGAGAGGGTCACAGGAAAAACTGGACGCACTTCGTGTACAAACTGGACAAACTCTTTCGGAGTATCAGGGTTTTGGACGAGAACTCATCTGTTACACGGCCACTTCAATGTTTTTTAAACTTATTTGAACTCCGGTCTTCTTTTGTGTTTAGTATGCAGCATTCAAAGCAACGTCATCAATTTCCAACATGTTCTGACATCATTTGTTATTTTTCAGTCATTTACCTAATTGTTTAGAGAGCTAAATGACCGTGAAATTGAAAATCACTACAAAATGAATCCTGAAAATGTTGAAACTTGGCATGGTATCATCATATCACCCGCATAGCATGCGTGAAAGAGTAGAGAGGGTCACGGCAAAAACTGGACGCACTTCGTGTACAAACTGGACAAACTCTTTCAGAGTATCAGGGTTTCGGACGATTACTCATCTGTTACATGGCCACTTCAATGTTTTTTAAACTTATTTGAACTTCAGACTTCTTTTGTGTTCAGTATGCAGCATTCAAAGCGACGTCATCAATTTCCAACATGTTCTGACATCATTTGTTGTTTTTCGGTCATTTACCTAATTGTTTTAGAGAGCTAAATGACCGTGAAATTGAAAATCACTACAAAATGAATCCTGAAAATGTTGAAACTTGGCATGGTATCATCATATCACCCGCATAGCATGCGCGAAAGAGTAGAGAGGGTCACGGCAAAAACTGGACGCACTTCGTGTACAAACTGGACAAACTCTTTCGGAGTATCAGGGTTTCGGACGAGAACTCATCTGTTACACGGCCACTTCAATGTTTTTTAAACTTATTTGAACTTCGGACTTCTTTTGTGTTTAGTATGCAGCATTCAAAGCGACGTCATCAATTTCCAACATGTTCTGACATCATTTGTTTTTTTTCGGTCATTTACCTAATTGTTTAGAGAGCTAAATGACCATGAAATTGAAAATCACTACAAAATGAATCCTGAAAATGTTGAAACTTGGCATGGTATGATCATATCACCCGCATAGCATGCGCGAAAGAGTAGAGAGGGTCACGGCAAAAACTGGACGCACTTCGTGTACAAACAAGACATACTCTTTCGGAGTATCAGGGTTTCGGACGAGAACTCATCTGTTACACGGTCACTTTAATGTTTTTTAGAGTTATTTGAACTCCGGACATCTTTTGTGTTCAGTATGCAGCATTCAAAGCGACGTCATCAATTTCCAACATGTTCTGACATCATTTGTTGTTTTTCGGCCATTTACCTAATTGTTTAGAGAGCTAAATGACCATGAAATTGAAAATCACTACAAAATGAATCCTGAAAATGTTGAAACTTGGCATGGTATGATCATATCACCCTCATAGCATGCGCGAAAGAGTAGAGAGGGTCACGGGAAAAACTGGACGCACTTCGTGTACAAACTGGACAAACTCTTTCGGAGTATCAGGGTTTCGGACGAGAACTCATCTGTTACACGGCCACTTCAATGTTTTTTAAAATTATTTGAACTTCGGACTTCTTTTCTGTTCAGTATGCAGCATTCAAAGCGACGTCATCAATTTCCAACATGTTCTGACATCATTTGTTGTTTTTCGGTCATTTACCTAATTGTTTAGAGAGCTAAATGACCGTGAAATTGAAAATCACTACAAAATGAATCCTGAAAATGTTGAAACTTGGCATGGTATAATCATATCACCCGCATAGCATGCGCGAAAGAGTAGAGAGGGTCACGGCAAAAACTGGACGCACTTCGAGTACAAACTCGACATATTCTTTCGGAGTATCAGGGTTTCGGACAAGAACTCATCTGTTACACGGCCACTTCAATGTTTTTTAAACTTATTTGAACTCCGGACATCTTTTGTGTTTAGTATGCAGTATTCAAAGCGACATCATCAATTTCCAACATGTTCTGACATCATTTCTTGTTTTTCGGCCATTTACCTAATTGTTTAGAGAGCTAAATGACCGTGAAATTGAAAATCACTACAAAATGAATCCTGAAAATGTTGAAACTTGGCATGGTATCATCATATCACCCGCATAGCATGCGCGAAAGAGTAGAGAGAGTCACAGGAAAAACTGGACGCACTTCGTGTACAAACTGGACAAACTCTTTCGGAGTATCAGGGTTTCGGACGAGAACTCATCTGTTACACGGCCACTTCAATGTTTTTTAAACTTATTTGAACTCCGATCTTCTTTTGTGTTTAGTATGCAGCATTCAAAGCAACGTCATCAATTTCCAACATGTTCTGACATCATTTGTTATTTTTCAGTCATTTACCTAATTGTTTAGAGAGCTAAATGACCGTGAAATTGAAAATCACTACAAAATGAATCCTGAAAATGTTGAAACTTGGCATGGTATCATCATATCACCCGCATAGCATGCGTGAAAGAGTAGAGAGGGTCACGGCAAAAACTGGACGCACTTCGTGTACAAACTGGACAAACTCTTTCAGAGTATCAGGGTTTCGGACGATTACTCATCTGTTACATGGCCACTTCAATGTTTTTTAAACTTATTTGAACTTCAGACTTCTTTTGTGTTCAGTATGCAGCATTCAAAGCGACGTCATCAATTTCCAACATGTTCTGACATCATTTGTTGTTTTTCGGTCATTTACCTAATTGTTTTAGAGAGCTAAATGACCGTGAAATTGAAAATCACTACAAAATGAATCCTGAAAATGTTGAAACTTGGCATGGTATCATCATATCACCCGCATAGCATGCGCGAAAGAGTAGAGAGGGTCACGGCAAAAACTGGACGCACTTCGTGTACAAACTGGACAAACTCTTTCGGAGTATCAGGGTTTCGGACGAGAACTCATCTGTTACACGGCCACTTTAATGTTTTTTAAACTTATTTGAACTTCGGACTTCTTTTGTGTTTAGTATGCAGCATTCAAAGCGACGTCATCAATTTCCAACATGTTCTGACATCATTTGTTTTTTTTCGGTCATTTACCTAATTGTTTAGAGAGCTAAATGACCGTGAAATTGAAAATCACTACAAAATGAATCCTGAAAATGTTGAAACTTGGCATGGTATGATCATATCACCCGCATAGCATGCGCGAAAGAGTAGAGAGGGTCACGGGAAAAACTGGACGCACTTCGTGTACAAACTGGACAAACTCTTTCGGAGTATCAGGGTTTCGGACGAGAACTCATCTGTTACACGGCCACTTCAATGTTTTTAAACTTATTTGAACTCCGGAGTTCTTTTGTGTTCAGTATGCAGCATTCAAAGCGCCGTCATCAATTTCCAACATGTTCTGACATCATGCGTTGTTTTTCGGTCATTCACTTAATTGTTTTAGAGAGCTAAATGACCATGAAATTGAAAATCACTACAAAATGAATCCTGAAAATGTTGAAACTTGGCATGGTATGATCATATCACCCGCATAGCATGCGCGAAAGAGTAGAGAGGGTCACGGCAAAAACTGGACGCACTTCGTGTACAAACAAGACATACTCTTTCGGAGTATCAGGGTTTCGGACGAGAACTCATCTGTTACACGGTCACTTTAATGTTTTTTAGAGTTATTTGAACTCCGGACATCTTTTCTGTTCAGTATGCAGCATTCAAAGCGACGTCATCAATTTCCAACATGTTCTGACATCATTTGTTGTTTTTCGGCCATTTACCTAATTGTTTAGAGAGCTAAATGACCATGAAATTGAAAATCACTACAAAATGAATCCTGAAAATGTTGAAACTTGGCATGGTATGATCATATCACCCTCATAGCATGCGCGAAAGAGTAGAGAGGGTCACGGGAAAAACTGGACGCACTTCGTGTACAAACTGGACAAACTCTTTCGGAGTATCAAGGTTTCGGACGAGAACTCATCTGTTACACGGCCACTTCAATGTTTTTTAAAATTATTTGAACTTCGGACTTCTTTTGTGTTCAGTATGCAGCATTCAAAGCGACGTCATCAATTTCCAACATGTTCTGACATCATTTGTTGTTTTTCGGTCATTTACCTAATTGTTTAGAGAGCTAAATGACCGTGAAATTGAAAATCACTACAAAATGAATCCTGAAAATGTTGAAACTTGGCATGGTATAATCATATCACCCGCATAGCATGCGCGAAAGAGTAGAGAGGGTCACGGCAAAAACTGGACGCACTTCGAGTACAAACTCGACATATTCTTTCGGAGTATCAGGGTTTCGGACGAGAACTCATCTGTTACACGGCCACTTCAATGTTTTTTAAACTTATTTGAACTCCGGACATCTTTTGTGTTTAGTATGCAGCATTCAAAGCGACATCATCAATTTCCAACATGTTCTGACATCATTTCTTGTTTTTCGGCCATTTACCTAATTGTTTAGAGAGCTAAATGACCGTGAAATTGAAAATCACTACAAAATGAATCCTGAAAATGTTGAAACTTGGCATGGTATCATCATATCACCCGCATAGCATGCGCGAAAGAGTAGAGAGGGTCACAGGAAAAACTGGACGCACTTCGTGTACAAACTGGACAAACTCTTTCGGAGTATCAGGGTTTTGGACGAGAACTCATCTGTTACACGGCCACTTCAATGTTTTTTAAACTTATTTGAACTCCGGTCTTCTTTTGTGTTTAGTATGCAGCATTCAAAGCAACGTCATCAATTTCCAACATGTTCTGACATCATTTGTTATTTTTCAGTCATTTACCTAATTGTTTAGAGAGCTAAATGACCGTGAAATTGAAAATCACTACAAAATGAATCCTGAAAATGTTGAAACTTGGCATGGTATCATCATATCACCCGCATAGCATGCGTGAAAGAGTAGAGAGGGTCACGGCAAAAACTGGACGCACTTCGTGTACAAACTGGACAAACTCTTTCAGAGTATCAGGGTTTCGGACGATTACTCATCTGTTACATGGCCACTTCAATGTTTTTTAAACTTATTTGAACTTCAGACTTCTTTTGTGTTTAGTATGCAGCATTCAAAGCGACGTCATCAATTTCCAACATGTTCTGACATCATTTGTTGTTTTTCGGTCATTTACCTAATTGTTTTAGAGAGCTAAATGACCGTGAAATTGAAAATCACTACAAAATGAATCCTGAAAATGTTGAAACTTGGCATGGTATCATCATATCACCCGCATAGCATGCGCGAAAGAGTAGAGAGGGTCACGGCGAAAACTAGACGCACTTCGTGTACAAACTGGACAAACTCTTTCGGAGTATCAGGGTTTCGGACGAGAACTCATCTGTTACACGGCCACTTCAATGTTTTTTAAACTTATTTGAACTTCGGACTTCTTTTGTGTTTAGTATGCAGCATTCAAAGCGACGTCATCAATTTCCAACATGTTCTGACATCATTTGTTTTTTTTCGGTCATTTACCTAATTGTTTAGAGAGCTAAATGACCGTGAAATTGAAAATCACTACAAAATGAAACCTGAAAATGTTGAAACTTGGCATGGTATAATCATATCACCCGCATAGCATGCGCGAAAGAGTAGAGAGGGTCACGGCAAAAACTGGACGCACTTCGAGTACAAACTCGACATATTCTTTCGGAGTATCAGGGTTTCGGACGAGAACTCATCTGTTACACGGCCACTTTAATGTTTTTTAAACTTATTTGAACTCCGGACATCTTTTGTGTTTAGTATGCAGCATTCAAAGTGACGTCATCAATTTCCAACATGTTCTGACATCATTTGTTGTTTTTCGGCCATTTACCTAATTGTTTAGAGAGCTAAATGACCGTGAAATTGAAAATCACTACAAAATGAATCCTGAAAATGTTGAAACTTGGCATGGTATCATCATATCACCCGCATAGCATGCGCGAAAGAGTAGAGAGGGTCACGGGAAAAACTGGACGCACTTCGTGTACAAACTGGACAAACTCTTTCGGAGTATCAGGGTTTCGGACGAGAACTCATCTGTTACACGGCCACTTCAATGTTTTTTAAAATTATTTGAACTTCGGACTTCTTTTGTGTTCAGTATGCAGCATTCAAAGCGACGTCATCAATTTCCAACATGTTCTGACATCATTTGTTGTTTTTCGGTCATTTACCTAATTGTTTAGAGAGCTAAATGACCGTGAAATTGAAAATCACTACAAAATGAATCCTGAAAATGTTGAAACTTGGCATGGTATAATCATATCACCCGCATAGCATGCGCGAAAGAGTAGAGAGGGTCACGGCAAAAACTGGACGCACTTCGAGTACAAACTCGACATATTCTTTCGGAGTATCAGGGTTTCGGACAAGAACTCATCTGTTACACGGCCACTTCAATGTTTTTTAAACTTATTTGAACTCCGGACATCTTTTGTGTTTAGTATGCAGTATTCAAAGCGACATCATCAATTTCCAACATGTTCTGACATCATTTCTTGTTTTTCGGCCATTTACCTAATTGTTTAGAGAGCTAAATGACCGTGAAATTGAAAATCACTACAAAATGAATCCTGAAAATGTTGAAACTTGGCATGGTATCATCATATCACCCGCATAGCATGCGCGAAAGAGTAGAGAGAGTCACAGGAAAAACTGGACGCACTTCGTGTACAAACTGGACAAACTCTTTCGGAGTATCAGGGTTTCGGACGAGAACTCATCTGTTACACGGCCACTTCAATGTTTTTTAAACTTATTTGAACTCCGATCTTCTTTTGTGTTTAGTATGCAGCATTCAAAGCAACGTCATCAATTTCCAACATGTTCTGACATCATTTGTTATTTTTCAGTCATTTACCTAATTGTTTAGAGAGCTAAATGACCGTGAAATTGAAAATCACTACAAAATGAATCCTGAAAATGTTGAAACTTGGCATGGTATCATCATATCACCCGCATAGCATGCGTGAAAGAGTAGAGAGGGTCACGGCAAAAACTGGACGCACTTCGTGTACAAACTGGACAAACTCTTTCAGAGTATCAGGGTTTCGGACGATTACTCATCTGTTACATGGCCACTTCAATGTTTTTTAAACTTATTTGAACTTCAGACTTCTTTTGTGTTCAGTATGCAGCATTCAAAGCGACGTCATCAATTTCCAACATGTTCTGACATCATTTGTTGTTTTTCGGTCATTTACCTAATTGTTTTAGAGAGCTAAATGACCGTGAAATTGAAAATCACTACAAAATGAATCCTGAAAATGTTGAAACTTGGCATGGTATCATCATATCACCCGCATAGCATGCGCGAAAGAGTAGAGAGGGTCACGGCAAAAACTGGACGCACTTCGTGTACAAACTGGACAAACTCTTTCGGAGTATCAGGGTTTCGGACGAGAACTCATCTGTTACACGGCCACTTTAATGTTTTTTAAACTTATTTGAACTTCGGACTTCTTTTGTGTTTAGTATGCAGCATTCAAAGCGACGTCATCAATTTCCAACATGTTCTGACATCATTTGTTTTTTTTCGGTCATTTACCTAATTGTTTAGAGAGCTAAATGACCGTGAAATTGAAAATCACTACAAAATGAATCCTGAAAATGTTGAAACTTGGCATGGTATGATCATATCACCCGCATAGCATGCGCGAAAGAGTAGAGAGGGTCACGGGAAAAACTGGACGCACTTCGTGTACAAACTGGACAAACTCTTTCGGAGTATCAGGGTTTCGGACGAGAACTCATCTGTTACACGGCCACTTCAATGTTTTTAAACTTATTTGAACTCCGGAGTTCTTTTGTGTTCAGTATGCAGCATTCAAAGCGCCGTCATCAATTTCCAACATGTTCTGACATCATGCGTTGTTTTTCGGTCATTCACTTAATTGTTTTAGAGAGCTAAATGACCATGAAATTGAAAATCACTACAAAATGAATCCTGAAAATGTTGAAACTTGGCATGGTATGATCATATCACCCGCATAGCATGCGCGAAAGAGTAGAGAGGGTCACGGCAAAAACTGGACGCACTTCGTGTACAAACAAGACATACTCTTTCGGAGTATCAGGGTTTCGGACGAGAACTCATCTGTTACACGGTCACTTTAATGTTTTTTAGAGTTATTTGAACTCCGGACATCTTTTCTGTTCAGTATGCAGCATTCAAAGCGACGTCATCAATTTCCAACATGTTCTGACATCATTTGTTGTTTTTCGGCCATTTACCTAATTGTTTAGAGAGCTAAATGACCATGAAATTGAAAATCACTACAAAATGAATCCTGAAAATGTTGAAACTTGGCATGGTATGATCATATCACCCTCATAGCATGCGCGAAAGAGTAGAGAGGGTCACGGGAAAAACTGGACGCACTTCGTGTACAAACTGGACAAACTCTTTCGGAGTATCAAGGTTTCGGACGAGAACTCATCTGTTACACGGCCACTTCAATGTTTTTTAAAATTATTTGAACTTCGGACTTCTTTTGTGTTCAGTATGCAGCATTCAAAGCGACGTCATCAATTTCCAACATGTTCTGACATCATTTGTTGTTTTTCGGTCATTTACCTAATTGTTTAGAGAGCTAAATGACCGTGAAATTGAAAATCACTACAAAATGAATCCTGAAAATGTTGAAACTTGGCATGGTATAATCATATCACCCGCATAGCATGCGCGAAAGAGTAGAGAGGGTCACGGCAAAAACTGGACGCACTTCGAGTACAAACTCGACATATTCTTTCGGAGTATCAGGGTTTCGGACGAGAACTCATCTGTTACACGGCCACTTCAATGTTTTTTAAACTTATTTGAACTCCGGACATCTTTTGTGTTTAGTATGCAGCATTCAAAGCGACATCATCAATTTCCAACATGTTCTGACATCATTTCTTGTTTTTCGGCCATTTACCTAATTGTTTAGAGAGCTAAATGACCGTGAAATTGAAAATCACTACAAAATGAATCCTGAAAATGTTGAAACTTGGCATGGTATCATCATATCACCCGCATAGCATGCGCGAAAGAGTAGAGAGGGTCACAGGAAAAACTGGACGCACTTCGTGTACAAACTGGACAAACTCTTTCGGAGTATCAGGGTTTTGGACGAGAACTCATCTGTTACACGGCCACTTCAATGTTTTTTAAACTTATTTGAACTCCGGTCTTCTTTTGTGTTTAGTATGCAGCATTCAAAGCAACGTCATCAATTTCCAACATGTTCTGACATCATTTGTTATTTTTCAGTCATTTACCTAATTGTTTAGAGAGCTAAATGACCGTGAAATTGAAAATCACTACAAAATGAATCCTGAAAATGTTGAAACTTGGCATGGTATCATCATATCACCCGCATAGCATGCGTGAAAGAGTAGAGAGGGTCACGGCAAAAACTGGACGCACTTCGTGTACAAACTGGACAAACTCTTTCAGAGTATCAGGGTTTCGGACGATTACTCATCTGTTACATGGCCACTTCAATGTTTTTTAAACTTATTTGAACTTCAGACTTCTTTTGTGTTTAGTATGCAGCATTCAAAGCGACGTCATCAATTTCCAACATGTTCTGACATCATTTGTTGTTTTTCGGTCATTTACCTAATTGTTTTAGAGAGCTAAATGACCGTGAAATTGAAAATCACTACAAAATGAATCCTGAAAATGTTGAAACTTGGCATGGTATCATCATATCACCCGCATAGCATGCGCGAAAGAGTAGAGAGGGTCACGGCAAAAACTAGACGCACTTCGTGTACAAACTGGACAAACTCTTTCGGAGTATCAGGGTTTCGGACGAGAACTCATCTGTTACACGGCCACTTCAATGTTTTTTAAACTTATTTGAACTTCGGACTTCTTTTGTGTTTAGTATGCAGCATTCAAAGCGACGTCATCAATTTCCAACATGTTCTGACATCATTTGTTTTTTTTCGGTCATTTACCTAATTGTTTAGAGAGCTAAATGACCGTGAAATTGAAAATCACTACAAAATGAAACCTGAAAATGTTGAAACTTGGCATGGTATAATCATATCACCCGCATAGCATGCGCGAAAGAGTAGAGAGGGTCACGGCAAAAACTGGACGCACTTCGAGTACAAACTCGACATATTCTTTCGGAGTATCAGGGTTTCGGACGAGAACTCATCTGTTACACGGCCACTTTAATGTTTTTTAAACTTATTTGAACTCCGGACATCTTTTGTGTTTAGTATGCAGCATTCAAAGTGACGTCATCAATTTCCAACATGTTCTGACATCATTTGTTGTTTTTCGGCCATTTACCTAATTGTTTAGAGAGCTAAATGACCGTGAAATTGAAAATCACTACAAAATGAATCCTGAAAATGTTGAAACTTGGCATGGTATCATCATATCACCCGCATAGCATGCGCGAAAGAGTAGAGAGGGTCACGGGAAAAACTGGACGCACTTCGTGTACAAACTGGACAAACTCTTTCGGAGTATCAGGGTTTCGGACGAGAACTCATCTGTTACACGGCCACTTCAATGTTTTTTAAACTTATTTGAACTCTGGTCTTCTTTTGTGTTTAGTATGCAGCATTCAAAGCAACGTCATCAATTTCCAACATGTTCTGACATCATTTGTTATTTTTCAGTAATTTACCTAATTGTTTAGAGAGCTAAATGACCGTGAAATTGAAAATCACTACAAAATGAATCCTGAAAATGTTGAAACTTGGCATGGTATTATCATATCACCCGCATAGCATGCGCGAAAGAGTAGAGAGGGTCACGGCAAAAACTGGACGCACTTCGTGTACAAACTGGACAAACTCTTTCAGAGTATCAGGGTTTCGGACGATTACTCATCTGTTACATGGCCACTTCAATGTTTTTTAAACTTATTTGAACTTCAGACTTCTTTTGTGTTCAGTATGCACCATTCAAAGCGACGACATCAATTTCCAACATGTTCTGACATCATTTGTTGTTTTTCGGTCATTTACCTAATTGTTTTAGAGAGCTAAATGACCGTGAAATTGAAAATCACTACAAAATGAATCCTGAAAATGTTGAAACTTGGCATGGTATCATCATATCACCCGCATAGCATGCGCGAAAGAGTAGAGAGGGTCACGGCAAAAACTGGACGAACTTCGTGTACAAACTGGACAAACTCTTTCGGAGTATCAGGGTTTCGGACGAGAACTCATCTGTTACACGGCCACTTCAATGTTTTTTAAACTTATTTGAACTTCGGACTTCTTTTGTGTTCAGTATGCAACATTCAAAGCGACGTCATCAATTTCCAACATGTTCTGACATCATTTGTTTTTTTTCGGTCATTTAGCTAATTGTTTAGAGAGCTAAATGACCGTGAAATTGAAAATCACTACAAAATGAATCCTGAAAATGTTGAAACTTGGCATGGTATAATCATATCACCCGCATAGCATGCGCGAAAGAGTAGAGAGGGTCACGGCAAAAACTGGACGCACTTCGAGTACAAACTCGACATATTATTTCGGAGTATCAGGGTTTCGGACGAGAACTCATCTGTTACACGGCCACTTTAATGTTTTTTAAACTTATTTGAACTCCGGACATCTTTTGTGTTTAGTATGCAGCATTCAAAGCGACGTCATCAATTTCCAACATGTTCTGACATCATTTGTTGTTTTTCGGCCATTTACCTAATTGTTTAGAGAGCTAAATGACCGTGAAATTGAAAATCACTACAAAATGAATCCTGAAAATGTTGAAACTTGGCATGGTATCATCATATCACCCGCATAGCATGCGCGAAAGAGTAGAGAGGGTCACGGGAAAAACTGGACGCACTTCGTGTACAAACTGGACAAACTCTTTCGGAGTATCAGGGTTTCGGACGAGAACTCATCTGTTACACGGCCACTTCAATGTTTTTTAAACTTATTTGAACTCCGGTCTTCTTTTGTGTTTAGTATGCAGCATTCAAAGCAACGTTATCAATTTCCAACATGTTCTGACATCATTTGTTATTTTTCAGTCATTTACCTAATTGTTTAGAGAGCTAAATGACCGTGAAATTGAAAATCACTACAAAATGAATCCTGAAAATGTTGAAACTTGGCATGGTATCATCATATCACCCGCATAGCATGCGCGAAAGAGTAGAGAGGGTCACGGCAAACACTGGACGCACTTCGTGTACAAACTGGACAAACTCTTTCGGAGTATCAGGGTTTCGGACGAGAACTCATCTGTTACACGGCCACTTCAATGTTTTTTAAACTTATTTGAACTTCGGACTTCTTTTGTGTTCAGTATGCAGCATTCAAAGCGACGTCATCAATTTCCAACATGTTCTGACATCATTTGTTGTTTTTCGGTCATTTACCTAATTGTTTTAGAGAGCTAAATGACCGTGAAATTGAAAATCACCACAAAATGAATCCTGAAAATGTTGAAACTTGGCATGGTATCATCATATCACCCGCATAGCATGCGCGAAAGAGTAGAGAGGGTCACGGCAAACACTGGACGCACTTCGTGTACAAACTGGACAAACTCTTTCGGAGTATCAGGGTTTCGGACGAGAACTCATCTGTTACACGGCCACTTCAATGTTTTTTAAACTTATTTGAACTTCGGACTTCTTTTGTGTTCAGTATGCAGCATTCAAAGCGACGTCATCAATTTCCAACATGTTCTGACATCATTTGTTTTTTTCGGCCATTTACCTAATTGTTTAGAGAGCTAAATGACCGTGAAATTGAAAATCACTAAAAATGAATCCTGAAAATGTTGAAACTTGGCATGGTATCATCATATCACCCGCATAGCATGCGCGAAAGAGTAGAGAGGGTCACGGCAAAAACTGGACGCACTTCGTGTACAAACTGGACAAACTCTTTCGGAGTATCAGGGTTTCGGACGAGAACTCATCTGTTACACGGCCACTTCAATGTTTTTTAAACTTATTTGAACTCCGGTCTTCTTTTGTGTTTAGTATGCAGCATTCAAAGCAACGTCATCAATTTCCAACATGTTCTGACATCATTTGTTATTTTTCAGTCATTTACCTAATTGTTTAGAGAGCTAAATGACCGTGAAATTGAAAATCACTACAAAATGAATCCTGAAAATGTTGAAACTTGGCATGGTATCATCATATCACCCGCATAGCATGCGCGAAAGAGTAGAGAGGGTCACGGGAAAAACTGGACGCACTTCGTGTACAAACTGGACAAACTCTTTCGGAGTATCAGGGTTTCGGACGAGAACTCATCTGTTACACGGCCACTTCAATGTTTTTTAAACTTATTTGAACTCCGGTCTTCTTTTGTGTTTAGTATGCAGCATTCAAAGCAACGTCATCAATTTCCAACATGTTCTGACATCATTTGTTCTTTTTCAGTCATTTACCTAATTGTTTAGAGAGCTAAATGACCGTGAAATTGAAAATCACTACAAAATGAATCCTGAAAATGTTGAAACTTGGCATGGTATCATCATATCACCCGCATAGCATGCACGAAAGAGTAGAGAGGGTCACGGCAAAAACTGGACGCACTTCGTGTACAAACTGGACAAACTCTTTCAGAGTATCAGGGTTTCGGACGATTACTCATCTGTTACATGGCCACTTCAATGTTTTTTAAACTTATTTGAACTTCCGACTTCTTTTGTGTTCAGTATGCAGCATTCAAAGCGACGTCATCAATTTCCAACATGTTCTGACATCATTTGTTGTTTTTCGGTCATTTACCTAATTGTTTTAGAGAGCTAAATGACCGTGAAATTGAAAATCACTACAAAATGAATCCTGAAAATGTTGAAACTTGGCATGGTATCATCATATCACCCGCATAGCATGCGCGAAAGAGTAGAGAGGGTCACGGCAAAAACTGGACGAACTTCGTGTACAAACTGGACAAACTCTTTCGGAGTATCAGGGTTTCGGACGAGAACTCATCTGTTACACGGCCACTTCAATGTTTTTTAAACTTATTTGAACTTCGGACTTCTTTTGTGTTCAGTATGCAGCATTCAAAGCGACGTCATCAATTTCCAACATGTTCTGACATCATTTGTTTTTTTTCGGTCATTTACCCAATTGTTTAGAGAGCTAAATGACCGTGAAATTAAAAATCACTACAAAATGAATCCTGAAAATGTTGAAACTTGGCATGGTATAATCATATCACCCGCATAGCATGCGCGAAAGAGTAGAGAGGGTCACGGCAAAAACTGGACGCACTTCGAGTACAAACTCGACATATTCTTTCGGAGTATCAGGGTTTCGGACGAGAACTCATCTGTTACACGGCCACTTTAATGTTTTTTAAACTTATTTGAACTCCGGACATCTTTTGTGTTTAGTATGCAGCATTCAAAGCGACGTCATCAATTTCCAACATGTTCTGACATCATTTGTTGTTTTTCGGCCATTTACCTAATTGTTTAGAGAGCTAAATGACCGTGAAATTGAAAATCACTACAAAATGAATCCTGAAAATGTTGAAACTTGGCATGGTATCATCATATCACCCGCATAGCATGCGCGAAAGAGTAGAGAGGGTCACGGGAAAAACTGGACGCACTTCGTGTACAAACTGGACAAACTCTTTCGGAGTATCAGGGTTTCGGACGAGAACTCATCTGTTACACGGCCACTTCAATGTTTTTTAAACTTATTTGAACTCTGGTCTTCTTTTGTGTTTAGTATGCAGCATTCAAAGCAACGTCATCAATTTCCAACATGTTCTGACATCATTTGTTATTTTTCAGTCATTTACCTAATTGTTTAGAGAGCTAAATGACCGTGAAATTGAAAATCACTACAAAAAGAATCCTGAAAATGTTGAAACTTGGCATGGTATCATCATATCACCCGCATAGCATGCGCGAAAAAGTAGAGAGGGTCACGGCAAAAACTGGACGCACTTCGTGTACAAACTGGACAAACTCTTTCAGAGTATCAGGGTTTCGGACGATTACTCATCTGTTACATGGCCACTTCAATGTTTTTTAAACTTATTTGAACTTCAGACTTCTTTTGTGTTCAGTATGCAGCATTCAAAGCGACGTCATCAATTTCCAACATGTTCTGACATCATTTGTTGTTTTTCGGTCATTTACCTAATTGTTTTAGAGAGCTAAATGACCGTGAAATTGAAAATCACTACAAAATGAATCCTGAAAATGTTGAAACTTGGCATGGTATCATCATATCACCCGCATAGCATGCGCGAAAGAGTAGAGAGGGTCACGGCAAACACTGGACGCACTTCGTGTACAAACTGGACAAACTCTTTCGGAGTATCAGGGTTTCGGACGAGAACTCATGTGTTACACGGCCACTTCAATGTTTTTTAAACTTATTTGAACTTCGGACTTCTTTTGTGTTCAGTATGCAGCATTCAAAGCGACGTCATCAATTTCCAACATGTTCTGACATCATTTGTTTTTTTCGGTCATTTACCTAATTGTTTAGAGAGCTAAATGACCGTGAAATTGAAAATCACTACAAAATGAATCCTGAAAATGTTGAAACTTGGCATGGTATAATCATATCACCCGCATAGCATGCGCGAAAGAGTAGAGAGGGTCACGGCAAAAACTGGACGCACTTCGAGTACAAACTCGACATATTCTTTCGGAGTATCAGGGTTTCGGACGAGAACTCATCTGTTACACGGCCACTTTAATGTTTTTTAAACTTATTTGAACTCCGGACATCTTTTGTGTTTAGTATGCAGCATTCAAAGCGACGTCATCAATTTCCAACATGTTCTGACATCATTTGTTGTTTTTCGGCCATTTACCTAATTGTTTAGAGAGCTAAATGACCGTGAAATTGAAAATCACTACAAAATGAATCCTGAAAATGTTGAAACTTGGCATGGTATCATCATATCACCCGCATAGCATGCGCGAAAGAGTAGAGAGGGTCACGGGAAAAACTGGACGCACTTCGTGTACAAACTGGACAAACTCTTTCGGAGTATCAGGGTTTCGGACGAGAACTCATCTGTTACACGGCCACTTCAATGTTTTTTAAACTTATTTGAACTCCGGTCTTCTTTTGTGTTTAGTATGCAGCATTCAAAGCAACGTTATCAATTTCCAACATGTTCTGACATCATTTGTTATTTTTCAGTCATTTACCTAATTGTTTAGAGAGCTAAATGACCGTGAAATTGAAAATCACTACAAAATGAATCCTGAAAATGTTGAAACTTGGCATGGTATCATCATATCACCCGCATAGCATGCGCGAAAGAGTAGAGAGGGTCACGGCAAAAACTGGACGCACTTCGTGTACAAACTGGACAAACTCTTTCAGAGTATCAGGGTTTCGGACGATTACTCATCTGTTACATGGCCACTTCAATGTTTTTTAAACTTATTTGAACTTCAGACTTCTTTTGTGTTCAGTATGCAGCATTCAAAGCGACGTCATCAATTTCCAACATGTTCTGACATCATTTGTTGTTTTTCGGTCATTTACCTAATTGTTTTAGAGAGCTAAATGACCGTGAAATTGAAATTCACTACAAAATGAATCCTGAAAATGTTGAAACTTGGCATGGTATCATCATATCACCCGCATAGCATGCGCGAAAGAGTAGAGAGGGTCACGGCAAAAACTGGACGCACTTCGTGTACAAACTGGACAAACTCTTTCGGAGTATCAGGGTTTCGGACGAGAACTCATCTGTTACACGGCCACTTCAATGTTTTTTAAACTTATTTGAACTTCGGACTTCTTTTGTGTTCAGTATGCAGCATTCAAAGCGACGTCATCAATTTCCAACATGTTCTGACATCATTTGTTTTTTTCGGTCATTTACTTAATTGTTTAGAGACCTAAATGACCGTGAAATTGAAAATCACTACAAAATGAATCCTGAAAATGTTGAAACTTGGCATGGTATAATCATATCACCCGCATAGCATGCGCAAAAGAGTAGAGAGGATCACGGCAAAATCTGGACGCACTTCGAGTACAAACTCGACATATTCTTTCGGAGTATCAGGGTTTCGGACCAGAACTCATCTGCTACACGGCCACTTTAATGTTTTTTAAACTTATTTGAACTCCGGACATCTTTTGTGTTTAGTATGCAGCATTCAAAGCGACGTCATCAATTTCCAACATGTTCTGACATCATTTGTTGTTTTTCGGCCATTTACCTAATTGTTTAGAGAGCTAAATGACCGTGAAATTGAAAATCACTACAAAATGAATCCTGAAAATGTTGAAACTTGGCATGGCATCATCATATCACCCGCATAGCATGCGCGAAAGAGTAGAGAGGGTCACGGGAAAAACTGGACGCACTTCGTGTACAAACTGGACAAACTCTTTCGGAGTATCAGGGTTTCGGACGAGAACTCATCTGTTACACGGCCACTTCAATGTTTTTTAAACTTATTTGAACTCCGGTCTTCTTTTGTGTTTAGTATGCAGCATTCAAAGCAACGTCATCAATTTCCAACATGTTCTGACATCATTTGTTATTTTTCAGTCATTTAGCTAATTGTTTAGAGAGCTAAATGACCGTGAAATTGAAAATCACTACAAAATGAATCCTGAAAATGTTGAAACTTGGCATGGTATCATCATATCACCCGCATAGCATGCGCGAAAGAGTAGAGAGGGTCACGGCAAAAACTGGACGCACTTCGTGTACAAACTGGACAAACTCTTTCAGAGTATCAGGGTTTCGGACGATTACTCATCTGTTACATGGCCACTTCAATGTTTTTTAAACTTATTTGAACTTCAGACTTCTTTTGTGTTCAGTATGCAGCATTCAAAGCGACGTCATCAATTTCCAACATGTTCTGACATCATTTGTTGTTTTTCGGTCATTTACCTAATTGTTTTAGAGAGCTAAATGACCGTGAAATTGAAAATCACTAAAAAATGAATCCTGAAAATGTTGAAACTTGGCATGGTATCATCATATCACCCGCATAGCATGCGCGAAAGAGTAGAGAGGGTCACGGCAAAAACTGGACGCACTTCGTGTACAAACTGGACAAACTCTTTCGGAGTATCAGGGTTTCGGACGAGAACTCATCTGTTACACGGCCACTTCAATGTTTTTTAAACTTATTTGAACTTCGGACTTCTTTTGTGTTCAGTATGCAGCATTCAAAGCGACGTCATCAATTTCCAACATGTTCTGACATCATTTGTTTTTTTTCGGTCATTTACCTAATTGTTTAGAGAGCTAAATGACCGTGAAATTGAAAATCACTACAAAATGAATCCTGAAAATGTTGAAACTTGGCATGGTATAATCATATCACCCGCATAGCATGCGCGAAAGAGTAGAGAGGGTCACGGCAAAAACTGGACGCACTTCGAGTACAAACTCGACATATTCTTTCGGAGTATCAGGGTTTCGGACGAGAACTCATCTGTTACACGGCCACTTTAATGTTTTTTAAACTTATTTGAACTCCGGACATCTTTTGTGTTTAGTATGCAGCATTCAAAGCGACGTCATCAATTTCCAACATGTTCTGACATCATTTGTTGTTTTTCGGCCATTTACCTAATTGTTTAGAGAGCTAAATGACCGTGAAATTGAAAATCACTACAAAATGAATCCTGAAAATGTTGAAACTTGGCATGGTATCATCATATCACCCGCATAGCATGCGCGAAAGAGTAGAGAGGGTCACGGGAAAAACTGGACGCACTTCGTGTACAAACTGGACAAACTCTTTCGGAGTATCAGGGTTTCGGACGAGAACTCATCTGTTACACGGCCACTTCAATGTTTTTTAAACTTATTTGAACTCCGGTCTTCTTTTGTGTTTAGTATGCAGCATTCAAAGCAACGTCATCAATTTCCAACATGTTCTAACATCATTTGTTATTTTTCAGTCATTTACCTAATTGTTTAGAGAGCTAAATGACCGTGAAATTGAAAATCACTACAAAATGAATCCTGAAAATGTTGAAACTTGGCATGGTATCATCATATCACCCGCATAGCATGCGCGAAAGAGTAGAGAGGGTCACGGCAAAAACTGGACGCACTTCGTGTACAAACTGGACAAACTCTTTCGGAGTATCAGGGTTTCGGACGAGAACTCATCTGTTACACGGCCACTTCAATGTTTTTTAAACTTATTTGAACTTCGGACTTATTTTGTGTTCAGTATGCAGCATTCAAAGCGACGTCATCAATTTCCAACATGTTCTGACATCATTTGTTGTTTTTTAGTCATTTACCTAATTGTTTAGAGAGCTAAATGACCGTGAAATTGAAAATCACTACAAAATGAATCCTGAAAATGTTGAAACTTGGCATGGTATAATCATATCACCCGCATAGCATGCGCGAAAGAGTAGTGAGGGTCACGGCAAAAACTGGACGCACTTCGTGTACAAACTGGACATACTCTTTCGGAGTATCAGGGTTTCGGACGAGAACTCATCTGTTACACGGCCACTTTAATGTTTTTTAAACTTATTTGAACTCCGGAAATCTTTTGTGTTTAGTATGCAGCATTCAAAGCGACGTCATCAATTTCCAACATGTTCTGACATCATTTGTTGTTTTTCGGCCATTTACCTAATTGTTTAGAGAGCTAAATGACCGTGAAATTGAAAATCACTACAAAATGAATACTGAAATTGTTTAAACTTGGCATGGTATCATCATATCACCCGCATAGCATGCGCGAAAGAGTAGAGAGGGTCACGGGAAAAACTGGACGCACTTTGTGTACAAACTGGACAAACTCTTTCGGAGTATCAGGGTTTCGGACGAGAACTCATCTGTTACACGGCCACTTCAATGTTTTTTAAACTTATTTGAACTCCGATCTTCTTTTATGTTCAGTATGCAGCATTCAAACCAACGTCATCAATTTCCAACATGTTCTGACATCATTTGTTGTTTTTCAGTCATTTACCTAATTGTTTAGAGAGCTAAATGACCGTGAAATTGAAAATCACTACAAAATGAATCGTGAAAATGTTGAAACTTGGCATGGTATCATCATATCACCCGCATAGCATGCGCGAAAGAGTAGAGAGGGTCACGGCAAAAACTGGACGCACTTCGTGTACAAACTGGACAAACTCTTTCAGAGTATCAGGGTTTCGGAAGAGAACTCATCTGTTACATGGCCACTTCAATGTTTTTTAAACTTATTTGAACTTCGGACTTCTTTTGTCTTCAGTATGCAGCATTCAAAGCGACGTCATCAATTTCCAACATGTTCTGACATCATTTGTTGTTTTTCGGCCATTTACCTAATTGTTTAGAGAGCTAAATGACCATGAAATTGAAAATCACTACAAAATGAATCCTGAAAATGTTGAAACTTGGCATGGTATGATCATATCACCCGCATAGCATGCGCGAAAGAGTAGAGAGGGTCACGGGAAAAACTGGACGCACTTCGTGTACAAACTGGACAAACTCTTTCGGAGTATCAGGGTTTCGGACGAGAACTCATCTGTTACACGGCCACTTCAATGTTTTTTAAACTTATTTGAACTTCGGACTTCTTTTGTGTTCAGTATGCAGCATTCAACGCGACGTCATCAATTTCCAACATGTTCTGACATCATTTGTTGTTTTTCGGTCATTTACCTAATTGTTTAGAGGGCTAAATGACCGTGAAATTGAAAATCACTACAAAATGAATCCTGAAAATGTTGAAACTTGGCATGGTATAATCATATCACCCGCATAGCATGCGCGAAAGAGTAGAGAGGGTCACGGCAAAAACTGGACGCACTTCGTGTACAAACTGGACATACTCTTTCGGAGTATCAGGGTTTCGGACGAGAACTCATCTGTTACACGGCCACTTTAATGTTTTTTAAACTTATTTGAACTCCGGACATCTTTTGTGTTTAGTATGCAGCATTCAAAGCGACGTCATCAATTTCCAACATGTTCTGACATCATTTGTTGTTTTTCGGCCATTTACCTAATTGTTTAGAGAGCTAAATGACCGTGAAATTGAAAATCACTACAAAATGAATCCTGAAAATGTTGAAACTTGGCATGGTATCATCATATCACCCGCATAGCATGCGCGAAAGAGTAGAGAGGGTCACGGGAAAAACTGGACGCACTTTGTGTACAAACTGGACAAACTCTTTCGGAGTATCAGGGTTTCGGACGAGAACTCATCTGTTACACAGCCACTTCAATGTTTTTTAAACTTATTTGAACTCCGGTCTTCTTTTATGTTCAGTATGCAGCATTCAATGCAACGTCATCAATTTCCAACATGTTCCGACATCATTTGTTGTTTTTCAGTCATTTACCTAATTGTTTAGAGAGCTAAATGACCGTGAAATTGAAAATCACTACAAAATGAATCCTGAAAATGTTGAAACTTGGCATGGTATCATCATATCACCCGCATAGCATGCGCGAAAGAGTAGAGAGGGTCACGGCAAAAACTGGACGCACTTCGTGTACAAACTGGACAAACTCTTTCAGAGTATCAGGGTTTCGGATGAGAACTCATCTGTTACATGGCCACTTCAATGTTTTTTAAACTTATTTGAACTTCGGACTTCTTTTGTGTTCAGTATGCAGCATTCAAAGCGACGTCATCAATTTCCAACATGTTCTGACATAATTTGTTGTTTTTCGGCCATTTACCTAATTGTTTAGAGAGCTAAATGACCATGAAATTGAAAATCACTACAAAATGAATCCTGAAAATGTTGAAACTTGGCATGGTATGATCATATCACCCGCATAGCGTGCGCGAAAGAGTAGAGAGGGTCACGGGAAAAACTGGACGCACTTCGTGTACAAACTGGACAAACTCTTTCGGAGTATCAGGGTTTCGGACGAGAACTCATCTGTTACACGGCCACTTCAATGTTTTTTAAACTTATTTGAACTCCGATCTTCTTTTATGTTCAGTATGCAGCATCCAAAGCAACGTCATCAATTTCCAACATGTTCTGACATCATTTGTTGTTTTTCAGTCATTTACCTAATTGTTTAGAGAGCTAAATGACCGTGAAATTGAAAATCACTACAAAATGAATCCTGAAAATGTTGAAACTTGGCATGGTATCATCATATCACCCGCATAGCATGCGCGAAAGAGTAGAGAGGGTCACGGCAAAAACTGGACGCACTTCGTGTACAAACTGGACAAACTTTTTCAGAGTATCAGGGTTTCGGACGAGAACTCATCTGTTACATGGCCACTTCAATGTTTATTAAACTTATTTGAACTTCGGACTTCTTTTGTGTCGAGTATGCAGCATTCAAAGCGACGTCATCAATTTCCAACATGTTCTGACATCATTTGTTGTTTTTCGGCCATTTACCTAATTGTTTAGAGAGCTAAATGACCATGAAATTGAAAATCACTACAAAATGAATCCTGAAAATGTTGAAACTTGGCATGGTATGATCATATCACCCGCATAGCATGCACGAAAGAGTAGAGAGGGTCACGGGAAAAACTGGACGCACTTCGTGCACAAACTGGACAAACTCTTTCGGAGTATCAGGGTTTCGGACAAGAACTCATCTGTTACACGGCCACTTCAATGTTTTTTAAACTTATTTGAACTTCGGACTTCTTTTGTGTTCAGTATGCAGCATTCAAAGCGATGTCATCAATTTCCAACATGTTCTGACATCATTTGTTGTTTTTCGGTCATTTACCTAATTGTTTAGAGGGCTAAATGACCGTGAAATTGAAAATCACTACAAAATGAATCCTGAAAATGTTGAAACTTGGCATGGTATAATCATATCACCCGCATAGCATGCGCGAAAGAGTAGACAGGGTCACGGCAAAAACTGGACGCACTTCGTGTACAAACTGGACATACTCTTTCGGAGTAACAGGGTTTCGGACGAGAACTCATCTGTTACACGGCCACTTTAATGTTTTTTAAACTTATTTGAACTCCGGACATCTTTTGTGTTTAGTATGCAGCATCCAAAGCGACGTCATCAATTTCCAACATGTTCTGACATCATTTGTTGTTTTTCGGCCATTTACCTAATTGTTTAGAGAGCTAAATGACCGTGAAATTGAAAATCACTACAAAATGAATCCTGAAAATGTTGAAACTTGGCATGGTATCATCATATCACCCGCATGGCATGCGCGAAAGAGTAGAGAGGGTCACGGGAAAAACTGGACGCACTTTGTGTACAAACTGGACAAACTCTTTCGGAGTATCAGGGTTTCGGACGAGAACTATTCTGTTACACGGCCACTTCAATGTTTTTCAAACTTTTTTGAACTTCGGACATCTTTTGTGTTTAGTATGCAGCATTCAAAGCGACTTCATCAATTTCCAACATGTTCTGACATCATTTGTTGTTTTTCGGCCATTTACCTAATTGTTTAGAGAGATAAATGACCGTGAAATTGAAAATCACTACAAAATGAATCCTGAAAATGTTGAAACTTGCCATGGTATAATCATATCACCCGCATAGCATGCGCGAAAGAGTAGAGAGGGTCACGGAAAAAACTGGATGCACTTCCTGTACAAACTGGACATACTCTTTCGGAGTATCAGGGTTTCGGACGAGAACTCATCTGTTACACGGCCACTTTAATGTTTTTTAAACTTATTTGAACTCCGGACATCTTTTGTGTTTAGTATGCAGCATTCAAAGCGACGTCATCTATTTCCAACATGTTCTGACATCATTTGTTGTTTTTCGGCCATTTACCTAATTGTTTAGAGAGCTAAATGACCGTGAAATTGAAAATCACTACAAAATGAATCCTGAAAATGTTGAAACTTGGCATGGTATCATCATATCACCCGCATAGCATGCGCGAAAGAGTAGAGAGGGTCACGGGAAAAACTAGACGCACTTTGTGTACAAACTGGACAAACTCTTTCGGAGTATCAGGGTTTCGGACAAGAACTCATCTGTTACACGGCCACTTCAATGTTTTTTAAACTTATTTGAACTCCGGTCTTCTTTTATGTTCAGTATGCAGCATTCAAAGCAACGTCATCAATTTCCAACATGTTCTGACATCATTTGTTGTTTTTCAGTCATTTACCTAATTGTTTAGAGAGCTAAATGACCGTGAAATTGAAAATCACTACAAAATGAATCCTGAAAATGTTGAAACTTGGCATGGTATCATCATATCACCCGCATAGCATGCGCGAAAGAGTAGAGAGGGTCACGGCAAAAACTGGAGCACTTCGCGTACAAACTGGACAAACTCTTTCAGAGTATCAGGGTTTCGGACGAGAACTCATCTGTTACATGGCCACTTCAATGTTTTTTAAACTTATTTGAACTCCGGACATCTTTTGTGTTTAGTATGCAGCATTCAAAGCGACGTCATCAATTTCCAACATGTTCTGACATCATTTGTTGTTTTTCGGCCATTTACCTAATTGTTTAGAGAGCTAAATGACCATGAAATTGAAAATCACTACAAAATGAATCCTGAAAATGTTGAAACTTGGCATGGTATCATCATATCACCCGCCTAGCATGCGCGAAAGAGTAGAGAGGGTCACGGGAAAAACTGGACGCACTTTGTGTACAAACTGGACAAACTCTTTCGGAGTATCAGGGTTTCGGACGAGAACTCATCTGTTACACGGCCACTTCAATGTTTTTTAAACTTATTTGAACTCCGATCTTCTTTTATGTTCAGTATGCAGCATTCAAACCAACGTCATCAATTTCCAACATGTTCTGACATCATTTGTTGTTTTTCAGTCATTTACCTAATTGTTTAGAGAGCTAAATGACCGTGAAATTGAAAATCACTACAAAATGAATCGTGAAAATGTTGAAACTTGGCATGGTATCATCATATCACCCGCATAGCATGCGCGAAAGAGTAGAGAGGGTCACGGCAAAAACTGGACGCACTTCGTGTACAAACTGGACAAACTCTTTCAGAGTATCAGGGTTTCGGAAGAGAACTCATCTGTTACATGGCCACTTCAATGTTTTTTAAACTTATTTGAACTTCGGACTTCTTTTATCTTCAGTATGCAGCATTCAAAGCGACGTCATCAATTTCCAACATGTTCTGACATCATTTGTTGTTTTTCGGCCATTTACCTAATTGTTTAGAGAGCTAAATGACCATGAAATTGAAAATCACTACAAAATGAATCCTGAAAATGTTGAAACTTGGCATGGTATGATCATATCACCCGCATAGCATGCGCGAAAGAGTAGAGAGGGTCACGGGAAAAACTGGACGCACTTCGTGTACAAACTGGACAAACTCTTTCGGAGTATCAGGGTTTCGGACGAGAAGTCATCTGTTACACGGCCACTTCAATGTTTTTTAAACTTATTTGAACTTCGGACTTCTTTTGTGTTCAGTATGCAGCATTCAAAGCGACGTCATCAATTTCCAACATGTTCTGACATCATTTGTTGTTTTTCGGTCATTTACCTAATTGTTTAGAGGGCTAAATGACCGTGAAATTGAAAATCACTACAAAATGAATCCTGAAAATGTTGAAACTTGGCATGGTATAATCATATCACCCGCATAGCATGCGCGAAAGAGTAGAGAGGGTCACGGCAAAAACTGGACGCACTTCGTGTACAAACTGGACATACTCTTTCGGAGTATCAGGGTTTCGGACGAGAACTCATCTGTTACACGGCCACTTTAATGTTTTTTAAACTTATTTGAACTCCGGACATCTTTTGTGTTTAGTATGCAGCATTCAAAGCGACGTCATCAATTTCCAACATGTTCTGACATCATTTGTTGTTTTTCGGCCATTTACCTAATTGTTTAGAGAGCTAAATGACCGTGAAATTGAAAATCACTACAAAATGAATCCTGAAAATGTTGAAACTTGGCATGGTATCATCATATCACCCGCATAGCATGCGCGAAAGAGTAGAGAGGGTCACGGGAAAAACTGGACGCACTTTGTGTACAAACTGGACAAACTCTTTCGGAGTATCAGGGTTTCGGACGAGAACTCATCTGTTACACAGCCACTTCAATGTTTTTTAAACTTATTTGAACTCCGGTCTTCTTTTATATTCAGTATGCAGCATTCAATGCAACGTCATCAATTTCCAACATGTTCCGACATCATTTGTTGTTTTTCAGTCATTTACCTAATTGTTTAGAGAGCTAAATGACCGTGAAATTGAAAATCACTACAAAATGAATCCTGAAAATGTTGAAACTTGGCATGGTATCATCATATCACCCGCATAGCATGCGCGAAAGAGTAGAGAGGGTCACGGCAAAAACTGGACGCACTTCGTGTACAAACTGGACAAACTCTTTCAGAGTATCAGTGTTTCGGACAGAACTCATCTGTTACATGGCCACTTCAATGTTTTTTAAACTTATTTGAACTTCGGACTTCTTTTGTGTTCAGTATGCAGCATTCAAAGCGACGTCATCAATTTCCAACATGTTCTGACATAATTTGTTGTTTTTCGGCCATTTACCTAATTGTTTAGAGAGCTAAATGACCATGAAATTGAAAATCACTACAAAATGAATCCTGAAAATGTTGAAACTTGGCATGGTATGATCATATCACCCGCATAGCATGCGCGAAAGAGTAGAGAGGGTCACGGGAAAAACTGGACGCACTTCGTGTACAAACTGGACAAACTCTTTCGGAGTATCAGGGTTTCGGACGAGAACTCATCTGTTACACGGCCACTTCAATGTTTTTTAAACTTATTTGAACTCCGATCTTCTTTTATGTTCAGTATGCAGCATTCAAAGCAACGTCATCAATTTCCAACATGTTCTGACATCATTTGTTGTTTTTCAGTCATTTACCTAATTGTTTAGAGAGCTAAATGACCGTGAAATTGAAAATCACTACAAAATGAATCCTGAAAATGTTGAAACTTGGCATGGTATCATCATATCACCCGCATAGCATGCGCGAAAGAGTAGAGAGGGTCACGGCAAAAACTGGACGCACTTCGTGTACAAACTGGACAAACTTTTTCAGAGTATCAGGGTTTCGGACGAGAACTCATCTGTTACATGGCCACTTCAATGTTTATTAAACTTATTTGAACTTCGGACTTCTTTTGTGTCCAGTATGCAGCATTCAAAGCGACGTCATCAATTTCCAACATGTTCTGACATCATTTGTTGTTTTTCGGCCATTTACCTAATTGTTTAGAGAGCTAAATGACCATGAAATTGAAAATCACTACAAAATGAATCCTGAAAATGTTGAAACTTGGCATGGTATGATCATATCACCCGCATAGCATGCACGAAAGAGTAGAGAGGGTCACGGGAAAAACTGGACGCACTTCGTGCACAAACTGGACAAACTCTTTCGGAGTATCAGGGTTTCGGACAAGAACTCATCTGTTACACGGCCACTTCAATGTTTTTTAAACTTATTTGAACTTCGGACTTCTTTTGTGTTCAGTATGCAGCATTCAAAGCGATGTCATCAATTTCCAACATGTTCTGACATCATTTGTTGTTTTTCGGTCATTTACCTAATTGTTTAGAGGGCTAAATGACCGTGAAATTGAAAATCACTACAAAATGAATCCTGAAAATGTTGAAACTTGGCATGGTATAATCATATCACCCGCATAGCATGCGCGAAAGAGTAGAGAGGGTCACGGCAAAAACTGGACGCACTTCGTGTACAAACTGGACATACTCTTTCGGAGTAACAGGGTTTCGGACGAGAACTCATCTGTTACACGGCCACTTTAATGTTTTTTAAACTTATTTGAACTCCGGACATCTTTTGTGTTTAGTATGCAGCATCCAAAGCGACGTCATCAATTTCCAACATGTTCTGACATCATTTGTTGTTTTTCGGCCATTTACCTAATTGTTTAGAGAGCTAAATGACCGTGAAATTGAAAATCACTACAAAATGAATCCTGAAAATGTTGAAACTTGGCATGGTATCATCATATCACCCGCATGGCAAGCGCGAAAGAGTAGAGAGGGTCACGGGAAAAACTGGACGCACTCTGTGTACAAACTGGTCAAACTCTTTCGGAGTATCAGTGTTTCGGACGAGAACTATTCTGTTACACGGCCACTTCAATGTTTTTCAAACTTTTTTGAACTTCGGACATCTTTTGTGTTTAGTATGCAGCATTCAAAGCGACTTCATCAATTTCCAACATGTTCTGACATCATTTGTTGTTTTTTGGCCATTTACCTAATTGTTTAGAGGGCTAAATGACCGTGAAATTGAAAATCACTACAAAATGAATCCTGAAAATGTTGAAACTCGGCATGGAATAATCATATCACCCGCATAGCATGCACAAAAGAGTAGAGAGGGTCACGGGAAAAACTGGACGCACTTTGTGTACAAACTGGACATACTCTTTCGGAGTATCAGGGTTTCGGACGAGAACTCATCTGTTACACGGCCACTTCAATGTTTTTTAAACTTATTTGAACTCCGGTCTTCTTTTGTGTTTAGTATGCAGCATTCAAAGCGACGTCATCAATTTCCAACATGTTCTGACATCATTTGTTGTTTTTCGGCCATTTACCTAATTGTTTAGAGAGCTAAATGACCGTGAAATTGAAAATCACTACAAAATGAATCCTGAAAATGTTGAAACTTGGCATGGTATCATCATATCACCCGCATAGCATGCGCGAAAGAGTAGAGAGGGTCACGGGAAAAACTAGACGCACTTTGTGTACAAACTGGACAAACTCTTTCAGAGTATCAGGGTTTCGGACGAGAACTCATCTGTTACACGGCCACTTCAATGTTTTTTAAACTTATTTGAACTCCGGTCTTCTTTTATGTTCAGTATGCAGCATTCAAAGCAACGTCATCAATTTCCAACATGTTCTGACATCATTTGTTGTTTTTCGGTCATTTACCTAATTGTTTAGAGAGCTAAATGACCGTGAAATTGAAAATCACTACAAAATGAATCCTGAAAATGTTGAAACTTGGCATGGTATCGTCATATCACCCGCATAGCATGCGCGAAAGAGTAGAGAGGGTCACGGCAAAAACTGGACGCACTTCGTGTACAAACTGGACAAACTCTTTCAGAGTATCAGGGTTTCGGACGAGAACTCATCTGTTACATGGCCACTTCAATGTTTTTTAAACTTATTTGAACTTCGGACTTCTTTCGTGTTCAGTATGCAGCATTCAAAGCGACGTCATCAATTTCCAACATGTTCTGACATCATTTGTTGTTTTTCGGCCATTTACCTAATTGTTTAGAGAGCTAAATGACCATGAAATTGAAAATCACTACAAAATGAATCCTGAAAATGTTGAAACTTGGCATGGTATGATCATATCACCCGCATAGCATGCGCGAAAGAGTAGAGAGGGTCACGGGAAAAACTGGACGCACTTCGTGTACAAACTGGACAAACTCTTTCGGAGTATCAGGGTTTCGGACGAGAACTCATCTGTTACACGGCCACTTCAATGTTTTTTAAACTTATTGAACTTCGGACTTCTTTTGTGTTCAGTATGCAGCATTCAAAGCGACGTCATCAATTTCCAACATGTTCTGACATCATTTGTTGTTTTTCGGTCATTTACCTAATTGTTTAGAGGGCTAAATGACCATCAAATTGAAAATCACTACAAAATGAATCCTGAAAATGTTGAAACTTGCCATGGTATAATCATATCACCCGCATAGCATGCGCGAAAGAGTAGAGAGGGTCACGGCAAAAACTGGATGCACTTCGTGTACAAACTGGACATACTCTTTCGGAGTATCAGGGTTTCGGACGAGAACTCATCTGTTACACGGCCACTTTAATGTTTTTTAAACTTATTTGAACTCCGGACATCTTTTGTGTTTAGTATGCAGCATTCAAAGCGACGTCATCTATTTCCAACATGTTCTGACATCATTTGTTGTTTTTCGGCCATTTACCTAATTGTTTAGAGAGCTAAATGACCGTGAAATTGAAAATCACTACAAAATGAATCCTGAAAATGTTGAAACTTGGCATGGTATCATCATATCACCCGCATAGCATGCGCGAAAGAGTAGAGAGGGTCACGGGAAAAACTGGACGCACTTTGTGTACAAACTGGACAAACTCTTTCGGAGTATCAAGGTTTCGGACAAGAACTCATCTGTTACACGGCCACTTCAATGTTTTTTAAACTTATTTGAACTCCGGTCTTCTTTTATGTTCAGTATGCAGCATTCAAAGCAACGTCATCAATTTCCAACATGTTCTGACATCATTTGTTGTTTTTCAGTCATTTACCTAATTGTTTAGAGAGCTAAATGACCGTGAAATTGAAAATCACTACAAAATGAATCCTGAAAATGTTGAAACTTGGCATGGTATCATCATATCACCCGCATAGCATGCGCGAAAGAGTAGAGAGGGTCACGGCAAAAACTGGAGCACTTCGCGTACAAACTGGACAAACTCTTTCAGAGTATCAGGGTTTCGGACGAGAACTCATCTGTTACATGGCCACTTCAATGTTTTTTAAACTTATTTGAACTCCGGACATCTTTTGTGTTTAGTATGCAGCATTCAAAGCGACGTCATCAATTTCCAACATGTTCTGACATCATTTGTTGTTTTTCGGCCATTTACCTAATTGTTTAGAGAGCTAAATGACCATGAAATTGAAAATCACTACAAAATGAATCCTGAAAATGTTGAAACTTGGCATGGTATCATCATATCACCCGCATAGCATGCGCGAAAGAGTAGAGAGGGTCACGGGAAAAACTGGACGCACTTCGTGCACAAACTGGACAAACTCTTTCGGAGTATCAGGGTTTCGGACGAGAACTCATCTGTTACACGGCCACTTCAATGTTTTTTAAACTTATTTGAACTTCGGACTTCTTTTGTGTTCAGTATGCAGCATTCAAAGCGACGTCATCAATTTCCAACATGTTCTGACATCATTTGTTGTAATTCGGGCATTTACCTAATTGTTTAGAGAGCTAAATGACCGTGAAATTGAAAATCACTACAAAATGAATCCTGAAAATGTTGAAACTTGGCATGGTATAATCATATCACCCGCATAGCATGCGCGAAAGAGTAGAGAGGGTCACGGCAAAAACTGGAGCACTTCGTGTACAAACTGGACAAACTCTTTCAGAGTATCAGGGTTTCGGACGAGAACTCATCTGTTACACGGCCACTTCAATGTTTTTTAAACTTATTTGAACTTCGGACTTCTTTTGTGTTCAGTATGCAGCATTCAAAGAGACGTCATCAATTTCCAACATGTTCTGACATCATTTGTTGTTTTTCGGTCATTTACCTAATTGTTTAGAGAGCTAAATGACCGTGAAATTGAAAATCACTACAAAATGAATCCTGAAAATGTTGAAACTTGGCATGGTATAATCATATCACCCGCATAGCATGCGCGAAAGAGTAGAGAGGGTCACGGCAAAAACTGGACGCACTTTGTGTACAAACTGGACATACTCTTTCGGAGTATCATGGTTTCGGACGAGAACTCATCTGTTACACGGCCACTTCAATGTTTTTTAAACTTATTTGAACTCCGGTCTTCTTTTGTGTTTAGTATGCAGCATTAAAATGCCGTCATCAATTTCCAACATGTTCTGACATCATTTGTTGTTTTTCAGCCATTTACCTAATTGTTTAGAGAGCTAAATGACCGTGAAATTGAAAATCACTACAAAATGAATCCTGAAAATGTTGAAACTTGGCATGGTATCATCATATCACCCGCATAGCATGCGCGAAAGAGTAGAGAGGATCACGGGAAAAACTAGACGCACTTTGTGTACAAACTGGACAAACTCTTTCAGAGTATCAGGGTTTCGAACGAGAACTCATCTGTTACACGGCCACTTCAATGTTTTTTAAACTTATTTGAACTCCGGTCTTCTTTTATGTTCAGTATGCAGCATTCAAAGCAACGTCATCAATTTCCAACATGTTCTGACATCATTTGTTGTTTTTCGGTCATTTACCTAATTGTTTAGAGAGCTAAATGACCGTGAAATTGAAAATCACTACAAAATGAATCCTGAAAATGTTGAAACTTGGCATGGTATCATCATATCACCCGCATAGCATGCGCGAAAGAGTAGAGAGGGTCACGGCAAAAACTGGACGCACTTCGTGCACAAACTGGACAAACTCTTTCGAAGTATCAGGGTTTCGGACGAGAACTAATCTGTTACCTGGCCACTTCAATGTTTTTTAAACTTATTTGAACTTCGGACTTCTTTTGTGTTCAGTATGCAGCATTCAAAGCGACTTCATCAATTTCCAACATGTTCTGACATCATTTGTTGTTTTTCGGCCATTTACCTAATTGTTTAGAGAGCTAAATGACCATGAAATTTAAAATCACTACAAAATGAATCCTGAAAATGTTGAAACTTGGCATGGTATGATCATATCACCCGCATAGCATGCGCGAAAGAGTAGAGAGGGTCACGGGAAAAACTGGACGCACTTCGTGTACAAACTGGACAAACTCTTTCGGAGTATCAGGGTTTCGGACGAGAACTCATCTGTTACACGACCACTTCAATGTTTTTTAAACTTATTTGAACTCCGGTCTTCTTTTATGTTCAGTATGCAGCATTCAATGCAACGTCATCAATTTCCAACATGTTCCGACATCATTTATTGTTTTTCAGTCATTTACCTAATTGTTTAGAGAGCTAAATGACCGTGAAATTGAAAATCACTACAAAATGAATCCTGAAAATGTTGAAACTTGGCATGGTATCATCATATCACCCGCATAGCATGTGCGAAAGAGTAGAGAGGGTCACGGCAAAAACTGGAGGCACTTCGTGTACAAACTGGACATACTCTTTCGGAGTATCAGGGTTTCGGACGAGAACTCATCTGTTACACGGCCACTTTAATGTTTTTTAAACTTATTTGAACTCCGGACATCTTTTGTGTTTAGTATGCAGCATTCAAAGCGACGTCATCTATTTCCAACATGTTCTGACATCATTTGTTGTTTTTCGGCCATTTACCTAATTGTTTAGAGAGCTAAATGACCGTGAAATTGAAAATCACTACAAAATGAATCCTGAAAATGTTGAAACTTGGCATGGTATCATCATATCACCCGCATAGCATGCGCGAAAGAGTAGAGAGGGTCACGGGAAAAACTGGACGCACTTCGTGTACAAACTGGACAAACTCTTTCGGAGTATCAGGGTTTCGGACAAGAACTCATCTGTTACACGGCCACTTCAATGTTTTTTAAACTTATTTGAACTCCGGTCTTCTTTTATGTTCAGTATGCAGCATTCAAAGCGACGTCATCAATTTCCAACATGTTCTGACATCATTTGTTGTTTTTCAGTCATTTACCTAATTGTTTAGAGAGCTAAATGACCGTGAAATTGAAAATCACTACAAAATGAATCCTGAAAATGTTGAAACTTGGCATGGTATCATCATATCACCCGCATAGCATGCGCGAAAGAGTAGAGAGGGTCACGGCAAAAACTGGACGCACTTCGTGTACAAACTGGACAAACTCTTTCAGAGTATCAGGGTTTCCGACGAGAACTCATCTGTTACATGGCCACTTAAATGTTTTTTAAACTTATTTGAACTTCGGACTTCTTTTGTGTTCAGTATGCAGCATTCAAAGTGACGTCTTCAATTTCCAACATGTTCTGACATCATTTGTTGTTTTTCGGCCATTTACCTAATTGTTTAGAGAGCTAAATGACCATGAAATTGTAAATCACTACAAAATGAATCCTGAAAATGTTGAAACTTGGCATGGTATGATCATATCACCCGCATAGCATGCGCGAAAGAGTAGAGAGGGTCACGGGAAAAACTGGACGCACTTCGTGTACAAACTGGACAAACTCTTTCAGAGTATCAGGGTTTCGGACGAGAACTCATCTGTTACATGGCCACTTCAATCTTTTTTAAACTTATTTGAACTTCAGACTTCTTTTGTGTTCAGTATGCAGCATTCAAAGCGACGTCATCAATTTCCAACATGTTCTGACATCATTTGTTGTTTTTCGGTTATTTACCTAATTGTTTTAGAGAGCTAAATGACCGTGAAATTGAAAATCACTACAAAATGAATCCTGAAAATGTTGAAACTTGGCATGGTATGATCATATCACCCGCATAGCATGCGCGAAAGAGTAGAGAGGGTCACGGGAAAAACTGGACGCACTTCGTGTACAAACTGGACAAACTCTTTCGGAGTATCAGGGTTTCGGACGAGAACTCATCTGTTACACGGCCACTTCAATGTTTTTTAAACTTATTTGAACTCCGGTCTTCTTTTATGTTCAGTATGCAGCATTCAATGCAACGTCATCAATTTCCAACATGTTCCGACATCATTTGTTGTTTTTCAGTCATTTACCTAATTGTTTAGAGAGCTAAATGACCGTGAAATTGAAAATCACTACAAAATGAATCCTGAAAATGTTGAAACTTGGCATGGTATCATCATATCACCCGCATAGCATGCGCGAAAGAGTAGAGAGGGTCACGGCAAAAACTGGAGGCACTTCGTGTACAAACT
This sequence comes from Triticum urartu, assembly GCF_056163025.1. Taxonomy (NCBI): domain Eukaryota; kingdom Viridiplantae; phylum Streptophyta; class Magnoliopsida; order Poales; family Poaceae; genus Triticum; species Triticum urartu. The sequence goes on from NC_141873.1 coordinate 13,778,707, forward strand.
GGACATACTCTTTCGGAGTATCAGGGTTTCGGACGAGAACTCATCTGTTACACGGCCACTTTAATGATTTTTAAACTTATTTGAACTCCGGACATCTTTTGTGTTTAGTATGCAGCATTCAAAGCGACGTCATCTATTTCCAACATGTTCTGACATCATTTGTTGATTTTCGGCCATTTACCTAATTGTTTAGAGAGCTAAATGACCGTGAAATTGAAAATCACTACTAAATGAATCCTGAAAATGTTGAAACTTGGCATGGTATCATCATATCACCCGCATAGCATGCGCGAAAGAGTAGAGAGGGTCACGGGAAAAACTGGACGCACTTCGTGTACAAACTGGACAAACTCTTTCGGAGTATCAAGGTTTCGGACAAGAACTCATCTGTTACACGGCCACTTCAATGTTTTTTAAACTTATTTGAACTCCGGTCTTCTTTTATGTTCAGTATGCAGCATTCAAAGCGACGTCATCAATTTCCAACATGTTCTGACATCATTTGTTGTTTTTCAGTCATTTACCTAATTGTTTAGAGAGCTAAATGACCGTGAAATTGAAAATCACTACAAAATGAATCCTGAAAATGTTGAAACTTGGCATGGTATCATCATATCACCCGCATAGCATGCGCGAAAGAGTAGAGAGGGTCACGGCAAAAACTGGACGCACTTCATGTACAAACTGGACAAACTCTTTCAGAGTATCAGGGTTTCCGACGAGAACTCATCTGTTACATGGCCACTTCAATGTTTTTTAAACTTATTTGAACTTCGGACTTCTTTTGTGTTCAGTATGCAGCATTCAAAGCGACGTCTTCAATTTCCAACATGTTCTGACATCATTTGTTGTTTTTCGGCCATTTACCTAATTGTTTAGAGAGCTAAATGACCATGAAATTGTAAATCACTACAAAATGAATCCTGAAAATGTTGAAACTTGGCATGGTATGATCATATCACCCGCATAGCATGCGCGAAAGAGTAGAGAGGGTCACGGGAAAAACTGGACGCACTTCGTGTACAAACTGGACAAACTCTTTCAGAGTATCAGGGTTTCGGACGAGAACTCATCTGTTACATGGCCACTTCAATCTTTTTTAAACTTATTTGAACTTCAGACTTCTTTTGTGTTCAGTATGCAGCATTCAAAGCGACGTCATCAATTTCCAACATGTTCTGACATCATTTGTTGTTTTTCGGTTATTTACCTAATTGTTTTAGAGAGCTAAATGACCGTGAAATTGAAAATCACTACAAAATGAATCTTGAAAATGTAGAAACTTGGCATGGTATCATCATATCACCCGCATAGCATGCGTGAAAGAGTAGAGAGGGTCACGGCAAAAACTGGACGCACTTCGTGTACAAAGTGGACATACTCTTTCGGAGTATCAGGGTTTCGGTCGAGAACTCATCTGTTACACGGCCACTTCAATGTTTTTTAAACTTATTTGAACTCCGGGCATCTTTTGTGTTCAGTATGCATCATTCAAAGCGACGTCATCAATTTCTAACATGTTCTGACATCATTTGTTGTTTTTCGGCCATTTACCTAATTTTTTAGAGACCTAAATGACCGTGAAATTGAAAATCACTACAAAATGAATCCTGAAAGTGTTGAAACTTGGCATGGTATCATCATATCACACGCATAGCATGCGCGAAAGAGTAGAGAGGGTCATGGCAAAAACTGGACGCACTTCGTGTACAAAGTGGACATACTCTTTCGGAGTATCAGGGTTTCGGACGAGAACTCATCTGTTACACGGCCACTTCAATGTTTTTTAAACTTATTTGAACTCCGGACATCTTTTGTGTTCAGTATGCATCATTTAAAGCGACGTCATCAATTTCCAACATGTTCTGACATCATTTGTTGTTTTTCGGTCATTTACCTAATTGTTTAGAGAGCTAAATGACCGTGAAATTGAAAATCACTACAAAATGAATCCTGAAAATGTTGAAACTTGGCATGGTATCATCATATCACCCGCATAGCATGCGCGAAAGAGTAGAGAGGGTCACGGCAAAAACTGGACGCACTTCGTGTACAAACTGGACAAACTCTTTCAGAGTATCAGGGTTTCGGACGAGAACTCATCTGTTACACGGTCACTTCAATGTTTTTTAAACTTATTTGAACTACGGACATCTTTTGTGTTCAGTATGCAGCATTCAAAGCGACGTCATCAATTTCCAACATGTTCTGACATCATTTGTTGTTTTTCGGCCATTTACCTAATTGTTTAGAGAGCTAAATGACCATGAAATTGAAAATCACTACAAAATGAATCCTGAAAATGTTGAAACTTGGCATGGTATGATCATATCACCCGCATAGCATGCGCGAAAGAGTAGAGAGGGTCACGGGAAAAACTGGACGCACTTCGTGTACAAACTGGACAAACTCTTTCAGAGTATCAGGGTTTCGGACGAGAACTCATCTGTTACATGGCTACTTCAATGTTTTTTAAACTTATTTGAACTTCAGACTTCTTTTGTGTTCAGGATGCAGCATTCAAAGCGACGTCATCAATTTCCAACATGTTCTGACATCATTTGTTGTTTTTCAGTCATTTACCTAATTGTTTTAGAGAGCTAAATGACCGTGAAATTGAAAATCACTACAAAATGAATCCTGAAAATGTTGAAACTTGGCATGGTATCATCATATCACCCGCATAGCATGCGCGAAAGAGTAGAGATGGTCACGGCAAAAACTGGACGCACTTCGTGTACAAAGTGGACATACTCTTTCGGAGTATCAGGGTTTCGGACGAGAACTCATCTGTTACACGGCCACTTCAATGTTTTTTAAACTTATTTGAACTCTGGACATCTTTTGTGTTCAGTATGCATCATTCAAAGCGACGTCATCAATTTCCAACATGTTCTGACATCATTGGTTGTTTTTCGGCCATTTACCTAATTTTTTAGAGAGCTAAATGACCGTGAAATTGAAAATCACTACAAAATGAATCTTGAAAATGTTGAAACTTGGCATGGTATCATCATATCACCCGCATAGCATGCGCGAAAGAGTAGAGAGGGTCATGGCAAAAACTGGACGCACTTCGTGTACAAACTGGACATACTCTTTTGGAGTATCAGGGTTTCGGACGAGAACTCATCTGTTACACGGCCACTTCAATGTTTTTTAAACTTATTTGAACTCCGGACATCTTTTGTGTTTAGTATGCAGCATTCAAAGCAACGTCATCAATTTCCAACATGTTCTGACATCATTTGTTGTTTTTCAGTCATTTACCTAATTGTTTAGAGAGCTAAATGACCGTGAAATATAAAATCACTACAAAATGAATCCTGAAAATGTTGAAACTTGGCATGGTATCATCATATCACCCGCATAGCATGCGCGAAAGAGTAGAGAGGGTCACGGCAAAAACTGGACGCACTTCATGTACAAACTGGACAAACTCTATTAGAGTATCAGGGTTTCCGACGAGAACTCATCTGTTACATGGCCACTTCAATGTTTTTTAAACTTATTTGAACTTTGGACTTCTTTTGTGTTCAGTATGCAGCATTCAAAGCGACGTCTTCAATTTCCAACATGTTCTGACATCATTTGTTGTTTTTCGGTCATTTACCTAATTGTTTTAGAGAGCTAAATGACCGTGAAATTGAAAATCACTACAAAATGAATCCTGAAAATGTTGAAACTTGGCATGGTATAATCATATCACCCGCATAGCATGCGCGAAAGAGTAGAGAGGGTCATGGCAAAAACTGGACGCACTTCGTGTACAAACTGGACACACTCTTTTGGAGTATGAGGGTTTTGGACGAGAACTCATCTGTTACACGGCCACTTCAATGTTTTTTAAACTTATTTGAACTCCGGACATCTTTTGTGTTCAGTATGCAGCATTCAAAGCGACGTCATCAATTTCCAACATGTTCTGACATCATTGGTTGTTTTTCGGCCATTTACCTAATTGTTTAGAGAGCTAAATGACCGTGAAATTGAAAATCACTACAAAATGAATCCTGAAAATGTTGAAACTTGGCATGGTATCATCATATCACCCGCATAGCATGCGCGAAAGAGTAGAGAGGGTCACGGGAAAAACTGGACGCACTTCGTGTACAAACTGGACAAAACTCTTTTGGAGTATCAGGGTTTCAGACGAGAACTAATCTGTTACGCGGGCACTTCAATTTTTTTTAAACTTTATTTGAACTCCGGTCTTCTTTTGTGTTCAGTATGCAGCATTCAACGCAACGTCATCAATTTCCAACATGTTCTGACATCATTTGTTGTTTTTCAGTCATTTACCTAATTGTTTAGAGAGCTAAATGACCGTGAAATTGAAAATCACTACAAAATGAATCCTGAAAATGTTGAAGCTTGGCATGGTATAATCATATCACCCGCATAGCATGCGCGAAAGAGTAGAGAGGGTCACGGCAAAAACTGGACGCACTTCGTGTACAAACTGGACAAACTCTTTCAGAGTATCAGGGTTGCGGACGAGAACTCATCTGTTACATGGCCACTTCAATGTCTTTTAAACTTATTTGAACTTCAGACTTCTTTTGTGTTCAGTATGCAGCATTCAAAGCGACGTCATCAATTTCCAACATGTTCTGACATCATTGGTTGTTTTTCGGTCATTTACTTAATTGTTTTAGAGAGCTAAATGACCATGAAATTGAAAATCACTACAAAATGAATCCTGAAAATGTTGAAACTTGGCATGGTATGATCATATCATCCGCATAGCATGCGCGAAAGAGTAGAGAGGGTCACGGGAAAAACTGGACGCACTTCGTGTACAAACTGGACATACTCTTTCGGAGTATCAGGGTTTCGGACGAGAACTCATCTGTTACACGGCCAGTTCAATGTTTTTTAAACTTATTTGAACTCCGGACATCTTTTGTGTTCAGTATGCATCATTCAAAGCGACGTCATCAATTTCCAACATGTTCTGACATCATTTGTTGTTTTTCGGCCATTTACCTAATTGTTTAGAGAGCTAAATAACCGTGAAATTGAAAATCACTACAAAATGAATCCTGAAAATGTTGAAACTTGGCATGGTATCATCATATCACCCGCATAGCATGCGCGAAAGAGTAGAGAGGGTCACGGCAGAAACTGGACGCACTTCGTGTACAAACTGGACATACTCTTTCGGAGTATCAGGGTTTCGGACGAGAACTCATCTGTTACACGGCCACTGCAATGTTTTTTAAACTTATTTGAACTCCGGACATCTTTTGTGTTTAGTATGCAACATTCAAAGCGACGTCATCAATTTCCAACATGTTCTGACATCATTTGTTGTTTTTCAGTCATTTACCTAATTGTTTAGAGAGCTAAATGACTGTGAAATCTAAAATCACTACAAAATGAATCCTGAAAATGTTGAAACTTGGCATGGTATCATCATATAACCCGCATAGCATGCGCGAAAGAGTAGAGAGGGTCACGGCAAAAAATGGACGCACTTCGTGTACAAACTGGACAAACTCTTTTAGAGTATCAGGGTTTCGGACGAGAACTCATCTGTTACACGGCCACTTCAATGTTTTTTAAACTTATTTGAACTTTGGACTTCTTTTGTGTTCAGTATCCAGCATTCAAAGTGACGTCTTCAATTTCCAACATGTTCTGACATCATTTGTTGTTTTTCGGTCATTTACCTAATTGTTTTAGAGAGCTAAATGACCGTGAAATTGAAAATCACTACAAAATGAATCCTGAAAATGTTGAAACTTGGCATGGTATCATCATATCACCCGCATAGCATGCGCGAAAGAGTAGAGAGGGTCACGGCAAAAACTGGACGCACTTCGTGTACAAACTGGACATACTCTTTCGGAGTATCAGGGTTTCGGACGAGAACTCATCTGTTACACGGCCACTTCAATGTTTTTTAAACTTATTTGAACTCCGGTCTTCTTTTGTGTTTAGTATGCAGCATTCAAAGCGACGTCATCAATTTCCAACATGTTCTGACATCATTTGTTGTTTTTCGGCCATTTACCTAATTGTTTAGAGAGCTAAATGACCGTGAAATTGAAAATCACTACAAAATGAATTCTGAAAATGTTGAAACTTGGCATGGTATCATCATATCACCCGCATAGCATGCGCGAAAGAGTAGAGAGGGTCACGGGAAAAACTAGATGCACTTTGTGTACAAACTGGACAAACTCTTTCAGAGTATCAGGGTTTCGGACGAGAACTCATCTGTTACACGGCCACTTCAATGTTTTTTAAACTTATTGAACTTCGGACTTCTTTTATGTTCAGTATGCAGCATTCAAAGCAACGTCATCAATTTCCAACATGTTCTGACATCATTGGTTGTTTTTCGGCCATTTACCTAATTGTTTAGAGAGCTAAATGACCGTGAAATTGAAAATCACTACAAAATGAATCTTGAAAATGTTGAAACTTGGCATGGTATCATCATATCACCTGCATAGCATGCGCGAAAGAGTAGAGAGGGTCACGGCAAAAACTGGACGCACTTCGTGTACAAACTAGACAAACTCTTTCAGAGTATCAGGGTTTCGGACGAGAACTCATCTGTTACATGGCCACTTCAATGTTTTTTAAACTTATTTGAACTCCGGTCTACTTTTATGTTCGGTATGCAGCACTCAAAGCAACATCATCAATTTCCAACATGTTCTGACATCATTTGTTGTTTTTCAGTCATTTACCTAATTGTTTAGAGAGCTAAATGACCGTGAAATTGAAAATCACTACAAAATGAATCCTGAAAATGTTGAAACTTGGCATGGTATCATCATATCACCCGCATAGCATGCGCGAAAGAGTAGAGAGGGTCACGGCAAAAACTGGAGCACTTCGTGTACAAACTGGACAAACTCTTTCAGAGTATCAGGGTTCCGGACGAGAACTCATCTGTTACATGGCCACTTCAATGTTTTTTAAACATATTTGAACTTCGGACTTCTTTTGTGTTCAGTATGCAGCATTCAAAGCGACGTCATCAATTTCCAACATGTTCTGACATCATTTGTTGTTTTTCGGCCATTTACCTAATTGTTTAGAGAGCTAAATGACCATGAAATTGAAAATCACTACAAAATGAATCCTGAAAATGTTGAAACATGGCATGGTATGATCATATCACCTGCATAGCATGCGCGAAAGAGTAGAGAGGGTCACGCGAAAAACTGGACGCACTTCGTGCACAAACTGGACAAACTCTTTCGGAGTATCAGGGTTTCGGACGAGAACTCATCTGTTACACGGCCACTTCAATGTTTTTTAAACTTATTTGAACTTCGGACTTCTTTTGTGTTCAGTATGCAGCATTCAAAGAGACGTCATCAATTTCCAACATGTTCTGACATCATTTGTTGTTTTTCGGTCATTTACCTAATTGTTTAGAGAGCTAAATGACCGTGAAATTGAAAATCACTACAAAATGAATCCTGAAAATGTTGAAACTTGGCATGGTATCATCATATCACCCGCATAGCATGCGCGAAAGAGTAGAGAGGGTCACGGCAAAAACTGGAGCACTTCGTGTACAAACTGGACAAACTCTTTCAGAGTATCAGGGTTTCGGACGAGAACTCATCTGTTACACGGCCACTTCAATGTTTTTTAAACTTATTTGAACTTCGGACTTCTTTTGTGTTCAGTATGCAGCATTCAAAGCGACGTCATCAATTTCCAACATGTTCTGACATCATTTGTTGTTTTTCGGCCATTTACCTAATTGTTTAGAGAGCTAAATGACCGTGAAATTGAAAATCACTACAAAATGAATCCTGAAAATGTTGAAATTTGGCATGGTATAATCATATCACCCGCATAGCATGCGCGGAAGAGTAGAGAGGGTCACGGCAAAAACTGGACGCACTTTGTGTACAAACTGGACATACTCTTTCGGAGTATCAGGGTTTCGGACGAGAACTCATCGGTTACACGGCCACTTCAATGTTTTTTAAACTTATTTGAACTCCGGTCTTCTTTTGTGTTTAGTATGCAGCATTCAAAGCGACGTCATCAATTTCCAACATGTTCTGACATCATTTGTTGTTTTTCGGCCATTTACCTAATTGTTTAGAGAGCAAAATGACCATGAAATTGAAAATCACTACAAAATGAATCCTGAAAATGTTGAAACTTGGCATGGTATCATCATATCACCCGCATAGCATGCGCGAAAGAGTAGAGAGGGTCACGGGAAAAACTAGACGCACTTTGTGTACAAACTGGACAAACTCTTTCAGAGTATCAGGGTTTCGGACGAGAACTCATCTGTTACACGGCCACTTCAATGTTTTTTAAACTTATTTGAACTCCGGTCTTGTTTTATGTTCAGTATGCAGCATTCAAAGCAACGTCATCTATTTCCAACATGTTCTGACATCATTTGTTGTTTTTCGGGCATTTACCTAATTGTTTAGAGAGCTAAATGACCGTGAAATTGAAAATCACTACAAAATGAATCCTGAAAATGTTGAAACTTGGCATGGTATCATCATATCACCTGCATAGCATGCGCGAAAGAGTAGAGAGGGTCACGGCAAAAACTGGACGCACTTCGTGTACAAACTGGACAAACTCTTTCAGAGTATCAGGGTTTCGGACGAGAACTCATCTGTTACATGGCCACTTCAATGTTTTTTAAACTTATTTGAACTTTGGACTTCTTTTGTGTTCAGTATGCAGCATTCAAAGCGACGTCATCAATTTCCAACATGTTCTGACAACATTTGTTGTTTTTCGGCCACTTACCTAATTGTTTAGAGAGCTAAATGACCATGAAATTGAAAATCGCTACAAAATGAATCCTGAAAATGTTGAAACTTGGCATGGTATCATCATATCACCCGCATAGCATGCGCGGAAGAGTAGAGAGGGTCACGGCAAAAACTGGACGCACTTCGTGTACAAACTGGACAAACTCTTTCAGAGTATCAGGGTTTCAGACGAGAACTCATCTGTTACACGGCCACTTCAATGTTTTTTAAACTTATTTGACCTCCGGACATCTTTTGTGTTCAGTATGCATCATTCAAAGCGACGTCATCAATTTCCAACATGTTCTGACATCATTTGTTGTTTTTCGGCCATTTACCTAATTGTTTAGAGAGCTAAATGACCATGAAATTGTAAATCACTACAAAATGAATCCTGAAAATGTTGAAACTTGGCATGGTATGATCATATCACCCGCATAGCATGCGCGAAAGAGTAGAGAGGGTCACGGGAAAAACTGGACGCACTTCGTGTACAAACTGGACAAACTCTTTCAGAGTATCAGGGTTTCGGACGAGAACTCATCTGTTACATGGCCACTTCAATGTTTTTTAAACTTATTTGAACTTCAGACTTCTTTTGTGTTCAGTATGCAGCATTCAAAGCGACGTCATCAATTTCCAACATGTTCTGACATCATTTGTTGTTTTTCGGTTATTTACCTAATTGTTTTAGAGAGCTAAATGACCGTGAAATTGAAAATCACTACAAAATGAATCCTGAAAATGTTGAAACTTGGCATGGTATAATCATATCACCCGCATAGCATGCGCGAAAGAGTAGAGAGGGTCACGGCAAAAACTGGACGCACTTTGTGTACAAACTGGACATACTCTTTCGGAGTATCAGGGTTTCGGACGAGAACTCATCGGTTACACGACCACTTCAATGTTTTTTAAACTTATTTGAACTCCGGTCTTCTTTTGTGTTTAGTATGCAGCATTCAAAGCGACGTCATCAATTTCCAACATGTTCTGACATCATTTGTTGTTTTTCGGCCATTTACCTAATTGTTTAGAGAGCTAAATGACCGTGAAATTGAAAATCACTACAAAATGAATCCTGAAAATGTTGAAACTTGGCATGGTATCATCATATCACCCGCATAGCATGCGCGAAAGAGTAGAGAGGGTCACGGGAAAAACTAGACGCACTTCGTGTACAAACTGGACAAACTCTTTCAGAGTATCAGGGTTTCGGACGAGAACTCATCTGTTACACGGCCACTTCAATGTTTTTTAAACTTATTTGAACTCCGGTCTTCTTTTATGTTCAGTATGCAGCATTCAAAGCAACGTCATCTATTTCCAACATGTTCTGACATCATTTGTTGTTTTTCGGGCATTTACCTAATTGTTTAGAGAGCTAAATGACCGTGAAATTGAAAATCACTACAAAATGAATCCTGAAAATGTTGAAACTTGGCATGGTATCATCATATCACCCGCATAGCATGCGCGAAAGAGTAGAGAGGGTCACGGCAAAAACTGGACGCACTTCGTGCACAAACTGGACAAACTCTTTCGAAGTATCAGGGTTTCGGACGAGAACTCATCTGTTACACGGCCACTTCAATGTTTTTTAAACTTATTTGAACTTTGGACTTCTTTTGTGTTCAGTATGCAGCATTCAAAGCGACGTCATCAATTTCCAACATGTTCTGACATCATTTGTTGTTTTTCGGCCACTTACCTAATTGTTTAGAGAGCTAAATGACCATGAAATTGAAAATCACTACAAAATGAATCCTGAAAATGTTGAAACTTGGCATGGTATAATCATATCACCCGCATAGCATGCGCGGAAGAGTAGAGAGGGTCACGGCAAAAACTGGACGCACTTTGTGTACAAACTGGACATACTCTTTCGGAGTATCAGGGTTTCGGACGAGAACTCATCGGTTACACGGCCACTTCAATGTTTTTTAAACTTATTTGAACTCCGGTCTTCTTTTGTGTTTAGTATGCAGCATTCAAAGCGACGTCATCAATTTCCAACATGTTCTGACATCATTTGTTGTTTTTCGGCCATTTACCTAATTGTTTAGAGAGCAAAATGACCATGAAATTGAAAATCACTACAAAATGAATCCTGAAAATGTTGAAACTTGGCATGGTATCATCATATCACCCGCATAGCATGCGCGAAAGAGTAGAGAGGGTCACGGGAAAAACTAGACGCACTTTGTGTACAAACTGGACAAACTCTTTCAGAGTATCAGGGTTTCGGACGAGAACTCATCTGTTACACGGCCACTTCAATGTTTTTTAAACTTATTTGAACTCCGGTCTTGTTTTATGTTCAGTATGCAGCATTCAAAGCAACGTCATCTATTTCCAACATGTTCTGACATCATTTGTTGTTTTTCGGGCATTTACCTAATTGTTTAGAGAGCTAAATGACCGTGAAATTGAAAATCACTACAAAATGAATCCTGAAAATGTTGAAACTTGGCATGGTATCATCATATCACCTGCATAGCATGCGCGAAAGAGTAGAGAGGGTCACGGCAAAAACTGGACGCACTTCGTGTACAAACTGGACAAACTCTTTCAGAGTATCAGGGTTTCGGACGAGAACTCATCTGTTACATGGCCACTTCAATGTTTTTTAAACTTATTTGAACTTTGGACTTCTTTTGTGTTCAGTATGCAGCATTCAAAGCGACGTCATCAATTTCCAACATGTTCTGACATCATTTGTTGTTTTTCGGCCACTTACCTAATTGTTTAGAGAGCTAAATGACCATGAAATTGAAAATCACTACAAAATGAATCCTGAAAATGTTGAAACTTGGCATGGTATCATCATATCACCCGCATAGCATGCGCGGAAGAGTAGAGAGGGTCACGGCAAAAACTGGACGCACTTCGTGTACAAACTGGACAAACTCTTTCAGAGTATCAGGGTTTCAGACGAGAACTCATCTGTTACACGGCCACTTCAATGTTTTTTAAACTTATTTGAACTCCGGACATCTTTTGTGTTCAGTATGCATCATTCAAAGCGACGTCATCAATTTCCAACATGTTCTGACATCATTTGTTGTTTTTCGGCCATTTACCTAATTGTTTAGAGAGCTAAATGACCATGAAATTGTAAATCACTACAAAATGAATCCTGAAAATGTTGAAACTTGGCATGGTATGATCATATCACCCGCATAGCATGCGCGGAAGAGTAGAGAGGGTCACGGCAAAAACTGGACGCACTTCGTGTACAAACTGGACAAACTCTTTCAGAGTATCAGGGTTTCGGACGAGAACTCATCTGTTACATGGCCACTTCAATGTTTTTTAAACTTATTTGAACTTCAGACTTCTTTTGTGTTCAGTATGCAGCATTCAAAGCGACGTCATCAATTTCCAACATGTTCTGACATCATTTGTTGTTTTTCGGTTATTTACCTAATTGTTTTAGAGAGCTAAATGACCGTGAAATTGAAAATCACTACAAAATGAATCCTGAAAATGTTGAAACTTGGCATGGTATCATCATATCACCCGCATAGCATGCGTGAAAGAGTAGAGAGGGTCACGGCAAAAACTGGACGCACTTCGTGTACAAAGTGGACATACTCTTTCGGAGTATCAGGGTTTCGGTCGAGAACTCATCTGTTACACGGCCACTTCAATGTTTTTTAAACTTATTTGAACTCCGGACATCTTTTGTGTTCAGTATGCAGCATTCAAAGCGACGTCATCAATTTCCAACATGTTCTGACATCATTTGTTGTTTTTCGGTCATTTACCTAATTTTTTAGAGACCTAAATGACCGTGAAATTGAAAATCACTACAAAATGAATCCTGAAAATGTTGAAACTTGGCATGGTATCATCATATCACCCGCATAGCATGCGCGAAAGAGTAGAGAGGGTCACGGCAAAAACTGGACGCACTTCGTGTACAAAGTGGACATACTCTTTCGGAGTATCAGGGTTTCGGACGAGAACTCATCTGTTACACGGCCACTTCAATGTTTTTTAAACTTATTTGAACTCCGGACATCTTTTGTGTTCAGTATGCATCATTCAAAGCGACGTCATCAATTTCCAACATGTTCTGACATCATTTGTTGTTTTTCGGCCATTTACCTAATTTTTTAGAGAGCTAAATGACCGTGAAATTGAAAATCACTACAAAATGAATCTTGAAAATGTTGAAACTTGGCATGGTATCATCATATCACCCGCATAGCATGCGCGAAAGAGTAGAGAGGGTCATGGCAAAAACTGGACGCACTTTGTGTACAAACTGGACATACTCTTTTGGAGTATCAGGGTTTCGGACGAGAACTCATCTGTTACACGGCCACTTCAATGTTTTTTAAACTTATTTGAACTCCGGACATCTTTTGTGTTTAGTATGCAGCATTCAAAGCGACGTCATCAATTTCCAACATGTTCTGACATCATTTGTTGTTTTTCAGTCATTTACCTAATTGTTTAGAGAGCTAAATGACCGTGAAATCTAAAATCACTACAAAATGAATCCTGAAAATGTTGAAACTTGGCATGGTATCATCATATCACCCGCATAGCATGCGCGAAAGAGTAGAGAGGGTCACGGCAAAAACTGGACGCACTTCATGTACAAACTGGACAAACTCTTTCAGAGTATCAGGGTTTCCGACGAGAACTCATCTGTTACATGGCCACTTCAATGTTTTTTAAACTTATTTGAACTTTGGACTTCTTTTGTGTTCAGTATGCAGCATTCAAAGCGACGTCTTCAATTTCCAACATGTTCTGACATCATTTGTTGTTTTTCGGTCATTTACCTAATTGTTTTAGAGAGCTAAATGACCGTGAAATTGAAAATCACTACAAAATGAATCCTGAAAATGTTGAAACTTGGCATGGTATAATCATATCACCCGCATAGCATGCGCGAAAGAGTAGAGAGGGTCACGGCAAAAACTGGACGCACTTCGTGTACAAACTGGACACACTCTTTTGGAGTATGAGGGTTTTGGACGAGAACTCATCTGTTACACGGCCACTTCAATGTTTTTTAAACTTATTTGAACTCCGGACATCTTTTGTGTTCAGTATGCAGCATTCAAAGCGACGTCATCAATTTCCAACATGTTCTGACATCATTGGTTGTTTTTCGGCCATTTACCTAATTGTTTAGAGAGCTAAATGACCGTGAAATTGAAAATCACTACAAAATGAATCCTGAAAATGTTGAAACTTGGCATGGTATCATCATATCACCCGCATAGCATGCGCGAAAGAGTAGAGAGGGTCACGGGAAAAACTGGACGCACTTCGTGTACAAACTGGACAAAACTCTTTTGGAGTATCAGGGTTTCAGACGAGAACTCATCTGTTACGCGGGCACTTCAATTTTTTTTAAACTTATTTGAACTCCGGTCTTCTTTTGTGTTCAGTATGCAGCATTCAACGCAACGTCATCAATTTCCAACATGTTCTGACATCATTTGTTGTTTTTCAGTCATTTACCTAATTGTTTAGAGAGCTAAATGACCGTGAAATTGAAAATCACTACAAAATGAATCCTGAAAATGTTGAAGCTTGGCATGGTATAATCATATCACCCGCATAGCATGCGCGAAAGAGTAGAGAGGGTCACGGCAAAAACTGGACGCACTTCGTGTACAAACTGGACAAACTCTTTCAGAGTATCAGGGTTTCGGACGAGAACTCATCTGTTACACGGCCACTTCAATGTTTTTTAAACTTATTTGAACTCCGGACATCTTTTGTGTTCAGTATGCAGCATTCAAAGCGACGTCATCAATTTCCAACATGTTCTGACATCATTGGTTGTTTTTCGGCCATTTACCTAATTGTTTAGAGAGCTAAATGACCGTGAAATTGAAAATCACTACAAAATGAATCCTGAAAATGTTGAAACTTGGCATGGTATCATCATATCACCCGCATAGCATGCGCGAAAGAGTAGAGAGGGTCACGGCAAAAACTGGACGCACTTTGTGTACAAACTGGACATACTCTTTCGGAGTATCAGGGTTTCGGACGAGAACTCATCGGTTACACGGCCACTTCAATGTTTTTTAAACTTATTTGAACTCCGGTCTTCTTTTATGTTCAGTATGCAGCATTCAAAGCAACGTCATCTATTTCCAACATGTTCTGACATCATTTGTTGTTTTTCGGGCATTTACCTAATTGTTTAGAGAGCTAAATGACCGTGAAATTGAAAATCACTACAAAATGAATCCTGAAAATGTTGAAACTTGGCATGGTATCATCATATCACCCGCATAGCATGCGCGAAAGAGTAGAGAGGGTCACGGCAAAAACTGGACGCACTTCGTGCACAAACTGGACAAACTCTTTCGAAGTATCAGGGTTTCGGACGAGAACTCATCTGTTACACGGCCACTTCAATGTTTTTTAAACTTATTTGAACTTTGGACTTCTTTTGTGTTCAGTATGCAGCATTCAAAGCGACGTCATCAATTTCCAACATGTTCTGACATCATTTGTTGTTTTTCGGCCACTTACCTAATTGTTTAGAGAGCTAAATGACCATGAAATTGAAAATCACTACAAAATGAATCCTGAAAATGTTGAAACTTGGCATGGTATAATCATATCACCCGCATAGCATGCGCGGAAGAGTAGAGAGGGTCACGGCAAAAACTGGACGCACTTTGTGTACAAACTGGACATACTCTTTCGGAGTATCAGGGTTTCGGACGAGAACTCATCGGTTACACGGCCACTTCAATGTTTTTTAAACTTATTTGAACTCCGGTCTTCTTTTGTGTTTAGTATGCAGCATTCAAAGCGACGTCATCAATTTCCAACATGTTCTGACATCATTTGTTGTTTTTCGGCCATTTACCTAATTGTTTAGAGAGCAAAATGACCATGAAATTGAAAATCACTACAAAATGAATCCTGAAAATGTTGAAACTTGGCATGGTATCATCATATCACCCGCATAGCATGCGCGAAAGAGTAGAGAGGGTCACGGGAAAAACTAGACGCACTTTGTGTACAAACTGGACAAACTCTTTCAGAGTATCAGGGTTTCGGACGAGAACTCATCTGTTACACGGCCACTTCAATGTTTTTTAAACTTATTTGAACTCCGGTCTTGTTTTATGTTCAGTATGCAGCATTCAAAGCAACGTCATCTATTTCCAACATGTTCTGACATCATTTGTTGTTTTTCGGGCATTTACCTAATTGTTTAGAGAGCTAAATGACCGTGAAATTGAAAATCACTACAAAATGAATCCTGAAAATGTTGAAACTTGGCACGGTATCATCATATCACCTGCATAGCATGCGCGAAAGAGTAGAGAGGGTCACGGCAAAAACTGGACGCACTTCGTGTACAAACTGGACAAACTCTTTCAGAGTATCAGGGTTTCGGACGAGAACTCATCTGTTACATGGCCACTTCAATGTTTTTTAAACTTATTTGAACTTTGGACTTCTTTTGTGTTCAGTATGCAGCATTCAAAGCGACGTCATCAATTTCCAACATGTTCTGACATCATTTGTTGTTTTTCGGCCACTTACCTAATTGTTTAGAGAGCTAAATGACCATGAAATTGAAAATCACTACAAAATGAATCCTGAAAATGTTGAAACTTGGCATGGTATCATCATATCACCCGCATAGCATGCGCGGAAGAGTAGAGAGGGTCACGGCAAAAACTGGACGCACTTCGTGTACAAACTGGACAAACTCTTTTAGAGTATCAGGGTTTCAGACGAGAACTCATCTGTTACACGGCCACTTCAATGTTTTTTAAACTTATTTGAACTCCGGACATCTTTTGTGTTCAGTATGCATCATTCAAAGCGACGTCATCAATTTCCAACATGTTCTGACATCATTTGTTGTTTTTCGGCCATTTACCTAATTGTTTAGAGAGCTAAATGACCATGAAATTGTAAATCACTACAAAATGAATCCTGAAAATGTTGAAACTTGGCATGGTATGATCATATCACCCGCATAGCATGCGCGAAAGAGTAGAGAGGGTCACGGGAAAAACTGGACGCACTTCGTGTACAAACTGGACAAACTCTTTCAGAGTATCAGGGTTTCGGACGAGAACTCATCTGTTACATGGCCACTTCAATGTTTTTTAAACTTATTTGAACTTCAGACTTCTTTTGTGTTCAGTATGCAGCATTCAAAGCGACGTCATCAATTTCCAACATGTTCTGACATCATTTGTTGTTTTTCGGTTATTTACCTAATTGTTTTAGAGAGCTAAATGACCGTGAAATTGAAAATCACTACAAAATGAATCCTGAAAATGTTGAAACTTGGCATGGTATCATCATATCACCCGCATAGCATGCGTGAAAGAGTAGAGAGGGTCACGGCAAAAACTGGACGCACTTCGTGTACAAAGTGGACATACTCTTTCGGAGTATCAGGGTTTCGGTCGAGAACTCATCTGTTACACGGCCACTTCAATGTTTTTTAAACTTATTTGAACTCCGGACATCTTTTGTGTTCAGTATGCAGCATTCAAAGCGACGTCATCAATTTCCAACATGTTCTGACATCATTTGTTGTTTTTCGGTCATTTACCTAATTTTTTAGAGACCTAAATGACCGTGAAATTGAAAATCACTACAAAATGAATCCTGAAAATGTTGAAACTTGGCATGGTATCATCATATCACCCGCATAGCATGCGCGAAAGAGTAGAGAGGGTCACGGCAAAAACTGGACGCACTTCGTGTACAAAGTGGACTTACTCTTTCGGAGTATCAGGGTTTCGGACGAGAACTCATCTGTTACACGGCCACTTCAATGTTTTTTAAACTTATTTGAACTCCGGACATCTTTTGTGTTCAGTATGCATCATTCAAAGCGACGTCATCAATTTCCAACATGTTCTGACATCATTTGTTGTTTTTCGGCCATTTACCTAATTTTTTAGAGAGCTAAATGACCGTGAAATTGAAAATCACTACAAAATGAATCTTGAAAATGTTGAAACTTGGCATGGTATCATCATATCACCCGCATAGCATGCGCGAAAGAGTAGAGAGGGTCATGGCAAAAACTGGACGCACTTCGTGTACAAACTGGACATACTCTTTTGGAGTATCAGGGTTTCGGACGAGAACTCATCTGTTACACGGCCACTTCAATGTTTTTTAAACTTATTTGAACTCCGGACATCTTTTGTGTTTAGTATGCAGCATTCAAAGCGACGTCATCAATTTCCAACATGTTCTGACATCATTTGTTGTTTTTCAGTCATTTACCTAATTGTTTAGAGAGCTAAATGACCGTGAAATCTAAAATCACTACAAAATGAATCCTGAAAATGTTGAAACTTGGCATGGTATCATCATATCACCCGCATAGCATGCGCGAAAGAGTAGAGAGGGTCACGGCAAAAACTGGACGCACTTCATGTACAAACTGGACAAACTCTTTCAGAGTATCAGGGTTTCCGACGAGAACTCATCTGTTACATGGCCACTTCAATGTTTTTTAAACTTATTTGAACTTTGGACTTCTTTTGTGTTCAGTATGCAGCATTCAAAGCGACGTCTTCAATTTCCAACATGTTCTGACATCATTTGTTGTTTTTCGGTCATTTACCTAATTGTTTTAGAGAGCTAAATGACCGTGAAATTGAAAATCACTACAAAATGAATCCTGAAAATGATGAAACTTGGCATGGTATAATCATATCACCCGCATAGCATGCGCGAAAGAGTAGAGAGGGTCACGGCAAAAACTGGACGCACTTCGTGTACAAACTGGACACACTCTTTTGGAGTATGAGGGTTTTGGACGAGAACTCATCTGTTACACGGCCACTTCAATGTTTTTTAAACTTATTTGAACTCCGGACATCTTTTGTGTTCAGTATGCAGCATTCAAAGCGACGTCATCAATTTCCAACATGTTCTGACATCATTCGTTGTTTTTCGGCCATTTACCTAATTGTTTAGAGAGCTAAATGACCGTGAAATTGAAAATCACTACAAAATGAATCCTGAAAATGTTGAAACTTGGCATGGTATCATCATATCACCCGCATAGCATGCGCGAAAGAGTAGAGAGGGTCACGGGAAAAACTGGACGCACTTCGTGTACAAACTGGACAAAACTCTTTTGGAGTATCAGGGTTTCAGACGAGAACTCATCTGTTACACGGGCACTTCAATTTTTTTTAAACTTATTTGAACTCCGGTCTTCTTTTGTGTTCAGTATGCAGCATTCAACGCAACGTCATCAATTTCCAACATGTTCTGACATCATTTGTTGTTTTTCAGTCATTTACCTAATTGTTTAGAGAGCTAAATGACCGTGAAATTGAAAATCACTACAAAATGAATCCTGAAAATGTTGAAGCTTGGCATGGTATAATCATATCACCCGCATAGCATGCGCGAAAGAGTAGAGAGGGTCACGGCAAAAACTGGACGCACTTCGTGTACAAACTGGACAAACTCTTTCAGAGTATCAGGGTTTCGGACGAGAACTCATCTGTTACACGGCCACTTCAATGTTTTTTAAACTTATTTGAACTCCGGACATCTTTTGTGTTCAGTATGCAGCATTCAAAGCGACGTCATCAATTTCCAACATGTTCTGACATCATTGGTTGTTTTTCGGCCATTTACCTAATTGTTTAGAGAGCTAAATGACCGTGAAATTGAAAATCACTACAAAATGAATCCTGAAAATGTTGAAACTTGGCATGGTATCATCATATCACCCGCATAGCATGCGCGAAAGAGTAGAGAGGGTCACGGGAAAAACTGGACGCACTTCGTGTACAAACTGGACAAAACTCTTTTGGAGTATCAGGGTTTCAGACGAGAACTCATCTGTTACGCGGGCACTTCAATTTTTTTTAAACTTATTTGAACTCCGGTCTTCTTTTGTGTTCAGTATGCAGCATTCAACTCAACGTCATCAATTTCCAACATGTTCTGACATCATTTGTTGTTTTTCAGTCATTTACCTAATTGTTTAGAGAGCTAAATGACCGTGAAATTGAAAATCACTACAAAATGAATCCTGAAAATGTTGAAGCTTGGCATGGTATAATCATATCACCCGCATAGCATGCGCGAAAGAGTAGAGAGGGTCACGGCAAAAACTGGACGCACTTCGTGTACAAACTGGACAAACTCTTTCAGAGTATCAGGGTTTCGGACGAGAACTCATCTGTTACATGGCCACTTCAATGTCTTTTAAACTTATTTGAACTTCAGACTTCTTTTGTGTTCAGTATGCAGCATTCAAAGCGACGTCATCAATTTCCAACATGTTCTGACATCATTGGTTGTTTTTCGGTCATTTACCTAATTGTTTTAGAGAGCTAAATGACCATGAAATTGAAAATCACTACAAAATGAATCCGGAAAATGTTGAAACTTGGCATGGTATGATCATATCATCCGCATAGCATGCGCGAAAGAGTAGAGAGGGTCACGGGAAAAACTGGACGCACTTCGTGTACAAACTGGACATACTCTTTCGGAGTATCAGGGTTTCGGACGAGAACTCATCTGTTACACGGCCAGTTCAATGTTTTTTAAACTTATTTGAACTCCGGACATCTTTTGTGTTCAGTATGCATCATTCAAAGCGACGTCATCAATTTCCAACATGTTCTGACATCATTTGTTGTTTTTCGGCCATTTACCTAATTGTTTAGAGAGCTAAATGACCGTGAAATTGAAAATCACTACAAAATGAATCCTGAAAATGTTGAAACTTGGCATGGTATCATCATATCACCCGCATAGCATGCGCGAAAGAGTAGAGAGGGTCACGGCAAAAACTGGACGCACTTCGTGTACAAACTGGACATACTCTTTCGGAGTATCAGGGTTTCGGACGAGAACTCATCTGTTACACGGCCACTTCAATGTTTTTTAAACTTATTTGAACTCCGGACATCTTTTGTGTTTAGTATGCAGCATTCAAAGCGACGTCAGCAATTTCAACATGTTCTGACATCATTTGTTGTTTTTCAGTCATTTACCTAATTGTTTAGAGAGCTAAATGACCGTGAAATTGAAAATCACTACAAAATGAATCCTGAAAATGTTGAAACTTGGCATGGTATCATCATATAACCCGCATAGCATGCGCGAAAGAGTAGAGAGGGTCACGGCAAAAAATGGACGCACTTCGTGTACAAACTGGACAAGCTCTTTTAGAGTATCAGGGTTTCGGACGAGAACTCATCTGTTACACGGCCACTTCAATGTTTTTTAAACTTATTTGAACTTTGGACTTCTTTTGTGTTCAGTATCCAGCATTCAAAGTGACGTCTTCAATTTCCAACATGTTCTGACATCATTTGTTGTTTTTCGGTCATTTACCTAATTGTTTTAGAGAGCTAAATGACCGTGAAATTGAAAATCACTACAAAATGAATCCTGAAAATGTTGAAACTTGGCATGGTATCATCATATCACCCGCATAGCATGCGCGAAAGAGTAGATAGGGTCACGGGAAAAACTGGACGCACTTCGTGTACAAACTGGACATACTCTTTCGGAGTATCAGGGTTTCGGACGAGAACTCATCTGTTACACGGCCACTTCAATGTTTTTTAAACTTATTTGAACTCCGGACATCTTTTGTGTTCAGTATGCATCATTCAAAGCGACGTCATCAATTTCCAACATGTTCTGACATCATTTGTTGTTTTTCGGCCATTTACCTAATTGTTTAGAGAGCTAAATGACCGTGAAATTGAAAATCACTACAAAATGAATCCTGAAAATGTTGAAACTTGGCATGGTATCATCATATCACCCGCATAGCATGCGCGAAAGAGTAGAGAGGGTCACGGCAGAAACTGGACGCACTTCGTGTACAAACTGGACATAATCTTTCGGAGTATGATGGTTTCGGACGAGAACTCATCTGTTACACGGCCACTTCAATGTTTTTTAAACTTATTTGAACTCCGGACATCTTTTGTGTTCAGTATGCATCATTCAAAGCGACGTCATCAATTTCCAACATGTTCTGACATCATTTGTTGTTTTTCAGTCATTTACCTAATTGTTTAGAGAGCTAAATGACCGTGAAATCTAAAATCACTACAAAATGAATCCTGAAAATGTTGAAACTTGGCATGGTATCATCATATAACCCGCATAGCATGCGCGAAAGAGTAGAGAGGGTCACGGCAAAAAATGGACGCACTTCGTCTACAAACTGGACAAACTCTTTCAGAGTATCAGGGTTTCGGACGAGAACTCATCTGTTACATGGCCACTTCAATGTCTTTTAAACTTATTTGAACTTCAGACTTCTTTTGTGTTCAGTATGCAGCATTCAAAGCGACGTCATCAATTTCCAACATGTTCTGACATCATTGGTTGTTTTTCGGTCATTTACCTAATTGTTTTAGAGAGCTAAATGACCATGAAATTGAAAATCACTACAAAATGAATCCGGAAAATGTTGAAACTTGGCATGGTATGATCATATCATCCGCATAGCATGCGCGAAAGAGTAGAGAGGGTCACGGGAAAAACTGGACGCACTTCGTGTACAAACTGGACATACTCTTTCGGAGTATCAGGGTTTCGGACGAGAACTCATCTGTTACACGGCCAGTTCAATGTTTTTTAAACTTATTTGAACTCCGGACATCTTTTGTGTTCAGTATGCATCATCCAAAGCGACGTCATCAATTTCCAACATGTTCTGACATCATTTGTTGTTTTTCGGCCATTTACCTAATTGTTTAGAGAGCTAAATGACCGTGAAATTGAAAATCACTACAAAATGAATCCTGAAAATGTTGAAACTTGGCATGGTATCATCATATCACCCGCATAGCATGCGCGAAAGAGTAGAGAGGGTCACGGCAAAAACTGGACGCACTTCGTGTACAAACAGGACATACTCTTTCGGAGTATCAGGGTTTCGGACGAGAACTCATCTGTTACACGGCCACTACAATGTTTTTTAAACTTATTTGAACTCCGGACATCTTTTGTGTTTAGTATGCAGCATTCAAAGCGACGTCATCAATTTCAACATGTTCTGACATCATTTGTTGTTTTTCAGTCATTTACCTAATTGTTTAGAGAGCTAAATGACCGTGAAATCTAAAATCACTACAAAATGAATCCTGAAAATGTTGAAACTTGGCATGGTATCATCATATAACCCGCATAGCATGCGCGAAAGAGTAGAGAGGCTCACGGCAAAAAATGGACGCACTTCGTGTACAAACTGGACAAACTCTTTTAGAGTATCAGGGTTTCGGACGAGAACTCATCTGTTACACGGCCACTTCAATGTTTTTTAAACTTATTTGAACTTTGGACTTCTTTTGTGTTCAGTATCCAGCATTCAAAGTGACGTCTTCAATTTCCAACATGTTCTGACATCATTTGTTGTTTTTCGGTCATTTACCTAATTGTTTTAGAGAGCTAAATGACCGTGAAATTGAAAATCACTACAAAATGAATCCTGAAAATGTTGAAACTTGGCATGGTATCATCATATCACCCGCATAGCATGCGCGAAAGAGTAGATAGGGTCACGGGAAAAACTGGACGCACTTCGTGTACAAACTGGACATACTCTTTCGGAGTATCAGGGTTTCGGACGAGAACTCATCTGTTACACGGCCACTTCAATGTTTTTTAAACTTATTTGAACTCCGGACATCTTTTGTGTTCAGTATGCATCATTCAAAGCGACGTCATCAATTTCCAACATGTTCTGACATCATTTGTTGTTTTTCGGCCATTTACCTAATTGTTTAGAGAGCTAAATGACCGTGAAATTGAAAATCACTACAAAATGAATCCTGAAAATGTTGAAACTTGGCATGGTATCATCATATAACCCGCATAGCATGCGCGAAAGAGTAGAGAGGGTCACGGCAAAAAATGGACGCACTTCGTGTACAAACTGGACAAGCTCTTTTAGAGTATCAGGGTTTCGGACGAGAACTCATCTGTTACACGGCCACTTCAATGTTTTTTAAACTTATTTGAACTTTGGACTTCTTTTGTGTTCAGTATCCAGCATTCAAAGTGACGTCTTCAATTTCCAACATGTTCTGACATCATTTGTTGTTTTTCGGTCATTTACCTAATTGTTTTAGAGAGCTAAATGACCGTGAAATTGAAAATCACTACAAAATGAATCCTGAAAATGTTGAAACTTGGCATGGTATCATCATATCACCCGCATAGCATGCGCGAAAGAGTAGATAGGGTCACGGGAAAAACTGGACGCACTTCGTGTACAAACTGGACATACTCTTTCGGAGTATCAGGGTTTCGGACGAGAACTCATCTGTTACACGGCCACTTCAATGTTTTTTAAACTTATTTGAACTCCGGACATCTTTTGTGTTCAGTATGCATCATTCAAAGCGACGTCATCAATTTCCAACATGTTCTGACATCATTTGTTGTTTTTCGGCCATTTACCTAATTGTTTAGAGAGCTAAATGACCGTGAAATTGAAAATCACTACAAAATGAATCCTGAAAATGTTGAAACTTGGCATGGTATCATCATATCACCCGCATAGCATGCGCGAAAGAGTAGAGAGGGTCACGGCAGAAACTGGACGCACTTCGTGTACAAACTGGACATAATCTTTCGGAGTATGATGGTTTCGGACGAGAACTCATCTGTTACACGGCCACTTCAATGTTTTTTAAACTTATTTGAACTCCGGACATCTTTTGTGTTCAGTATGCATCATTCAAAGCGACGTCATCAATTTCCAACATGTTCTGACATCATTTGTTGTTTTTCAGTCATTTACCTAATTGTTTAGAGAGCTAAATGACCGTGAAATCTAAAATCACTACAAAATGAATCCTGAAAATGTTGAAACTTGGCATGGTATCATCATATAACCCGCATAGCATGCGCGAAAGAGTAGAGAGGGTCACGGCAAAAAATGGACGCACTTCGTCTACAAACTGGACAAACTCTTTCAGAGTATCAGGGTTTCGGACGAGAACTCATCTGTTACATGGCCACTTCAATGTCTTTTAAACTTATTTGAACTTCAGACTTCTTTTGTGTTCAGTATGCAGCATTCAAAGCGACGTCATCAATTTCCAACATGTTCTGACATCATTGGTTGTTTTTCGGTCATTTACCTAATTGTTTTAGAGAGCTAAATGACCATGAAATTGAAAATCACTACAAAATGAATCCGGAAAATGTTGAAACTTGGCATGGTATGATCATATCATCCGCATAGCATGCGCGAAAGAGTAGAGAGGGTCACGGGAAAAACTGGACGCACTTCGTGTACAAACTGGACATACTCTTTCGGAGTATCAGGGTTTCGGACGAGAACTCATCTGTTACACGGCCAGTTCAATGTTTTTTAAACTTATTTGAACTCCGGACATCTTTTGTGTTCAGTATGCATCATCCAAAGCGACGTCATCAATTTCCAACATGTTCTGACATCATTTGTTGTTTTTCGGCCATTTACCTAATTGTTTAGAGAGCTAAATGACCGTGAAATTGAAAATCACTACAAAATGAATCCTGAAAATGTTGAAACTTGGCATGGTATCATCATATCACCCGCATAGCATGCGCGAAAGAGTAGAGAGGGTCACGGCAAAAACTGGACGCACTTCGTGTACAAACAGGACATACTCTTTCGGAGTATCAGGGTTTCGGACGAGAACTCATCTGTTACACGGCCACTACAATGTTTTTTAAACTTATTTGAACTCCGGACATCTTTTGTGTTTAGTATGCAGCATTCAAAGCGACGTCATCAATTTCAACATGTTCTGACATCATTTGTTGTTTTTCAGTCATTTACCTAATTGTTTAGAGAGCTAAATGACCGTGAAATCTAAAATCACTACAAAATGAATCCTGAAAATGTTGAAACTTGGCATGGTATCATCATATAACCCGCATAGCATGCGCGAAAGAGTAGAGAGGCTCACGGCAAAAAATGGACGCACTTCGTGTACAAACTGGACAAACTCTTTTAGAGTATCAGGGTTTCGGACGAGAACTCATCTGTTACACGGCCACTTCAATGTTTTTTAAACTTATTTGAACTTTGGACTTCTTTTGTGTTCAGTATCCAGCATTCAAAGTGACGTCTTCAATTTCCAACATGTTCTGACATCATTTGTTGTTTTTCGGTCATTTACCTAATTGTTTTAGAGAGCTAAATGACCGTGAAATTGAAAATCACTACAAAATGAATCCTGAAAATGTTGAAACTTGGCATGGTATCATCATATCACCCGCATAGCATGCGCGAAAGAGTAGATAGGGTCACGGGAAAAACTGGACGCACTTCGTGTACAAACTGGACATACTCTTTCGGAGTATCAGGGTTTCGGACGAGAACTCATCTGTTACACGGCCACTTCAATGTTTTTTAAACTTATTTGAACTCCGGACATCTTTTGTGTTCAGTATGCATCATTCAAAGCGACGTCATCAATTTCCAACATGTTCTGACATCATTTGTTGTTTTTCGGCCATTTACCTAATTGTTTAGAGAGCTAAATGACCGTGAAATTGAAAATCACTACAAAATGAATCCTGAAAATGTTGAAACTTGGCATGGTATCATCATATCACCCGCATAGCATGCGCGAAAGAGTAGAGAGGGTCACGGCAGAAACTGGACGCACTTCGTGTACAAACTGGACATACTCTTTCGGAGTATGAGGGTTTCGGACGAGAACTCATCTGTTACACGGCCACTTCAATGTTTTTTAAACTTATTTGAACTCCGGACATCTTTTGTGTTCAGTATGCATCATTCAAAGCGACGTCATCAATTTCCAACATGTTCTGACATCATTTGTTGTTTTTCAGTCATTTACCTAATTGTTTAGAGAGCTAAATGACCGTGAAATTGAAAATCACTACAAAATGAATCCTGAAAATGTTGAAACTTGGCATGGTATCATCATATAACCCGCATAGCATGCGCAAAAGAGTAGAGAGGGTCACGGCAAAAAATGGACGCACTTCGTGTAAAAACTGGACAAACTCTTTTAGAGTATCAGGGTTTCGGACGAGAACTCATCTGTTACACGGCCACTTCAATGTTTTTTAAACTTATTTGAACTTTGGACTTCTTTTGTGTTCAGTATCCAGCATTCAAAGTGACGTCTTCAATTTCCAACATGTTCTGACATCATTTGTTGTTTTTCGGTCATTTACCTAATTGTTTTAGAGAGCTAAATGACCGTGAAATTGAAAATCACTACAAAATGAATCCTGAAAATGTTGAAACTTGGCATGATATCATCATATCACCCGCATAGCATGCGCGAAAGAGTAGAGAGGGTCACGGCAAAAACTGGACGCACTTCGTGTACAAACTGGACATACTCTTTCGGAGTATCAGGGTTTCGGACGAGAACTCATCTGTTACACGGCCACTTCAATGTTTTTTAAACTTATTTGAACTCCGGTCTTCTTTTGTGTTTAGTATGCAGCATTCAAAGCGACGTCATCAATTTCCAACATGTTCTGACATCATTTGTTGTTTTTCGGCCATTTACCTAATTGTTTAGAGAGCTAAATGACCGTGAAATTGAAAATCACTACAAAATGAATCCTGAAAATGTTGAAACTTGGCATGGTATCATCATATCACCCGCATAGCATGCGCGAAAGAGTAGAGAGGGTCACGGGAAAAACTAGACGCACTTTGTGTACAAACTGGACAAACTCTTTCAGAGTATCAGGGTTTCGGACGAGAACTCATCTGTTACACGGCCACTTCAATGTTTTTTAAACTTATTTGAACTCCGGTCTTCTTTTATGTTCAGTATGCAGCATTCAAAGCAACGTCATCAATTTCCAACATGTTCTGACATCATTTGTTGTTTTTCGGTCATTTACCTAATTGTTTAGAGAGCTAAATGACCGTGAAATTGAAAATCACTACAAAATGAATCCTGAAAATGTTGAAACTTGGCATGGTATCATCATATCACCCGCATAGCATGCGCGAAAGAGTAGAGAGGGTCACGGCAAAAACTGGACAAACTTCGTGTACAAACTGGACAAACTCTTTCGGAGTATCAGGGTTTCGGACGAGAACTCATCTGTTACATGGCCACTTCAATGTTTTTTAAACTTATTTGAACTTCGGACTTCTTTTGTGTTCAGTATGCAGCATTCAAAGCGACGTCATCAATTTGCAACATGTTCTGACATCATTTGTTGTTTTTCGGCCATTTACCTAATTGTTTAGAGAGCTAAATGACCATGAAATTGAAAATCACTACAAAATGAATCCTGAAAAGGTTGAAACTTGGCATGGTATGATCATATCACCCGCATAGCATGCGCGAAAGAGCAGAGAGGGTCACGGGAAAAACTGGACGCACTTCGTGTACAAACTGGACAAACTCTTTCGGAGTATCAGGGTTTCGGACGAGAACTCATCTGTTACACGGCCACTTCAATGTTTTTTAAACTTATTGAACTTCGGACTTCTTTTGTGTTCAGTATGCAGCATTCAAATGACGTCATCAATTTCCAACATGTTCTGACATCATTTGTTGTTTTTCGGTCATTTACCTAATTGTTTAGAGGGCTAAATGACCGTGAAATTGAAAATCACTACAAAATGAATCCTGAAAATGTTGAAACTTGCCATGGTATAATCATATCTCTCGCATAGCATGCGCGAAAGAGTAGAGAGGGTCACGGCAAAAACTGGATGCACTTCGTGTACAAACTGGACATACTCTTTCGGAGTATCAGGGTTTCGGACGAGAACTCATCTGTTACACGGCCACTTTAATGTTTTTTAAACTTATTCGAACTCCGGACATCTTTTGTGTTTAGTATGCCGCATTCAAAGCGACGTCATCTATTTCCAACATGTTCTGACATCATTTGTTGTTTTTCGGCCATTTACCTAATTGTTTAGAGAGCTAAATGACCGTGAAATTGAAAATCACTACAAAATGAATCCTGAAAATGTTGAAACTTGGCATGGTATCATCATATCACCCGCATAGCATGCGTGAAAGAGTAGAGAGGGTCACGGCAAAAACTAGACGCACTTCATGTACAAACTGGACAAACTCTTTCAGAGTATCAGGGTTTCGGACGAGAACTCATCTGTTACATGGCCACTTCACTTCAATGTTTTTTAAACTTATTTGAACTTTGGACTTATTTTGTGTTCAGTATGCAGCATTCAAAGCGACGTCTTCAATTTCCAACATGTTCTGACATCATTTGTTGTTTTTCGGTAATTTACCTAATTGTTTTAGAGAGCTAAATGACCGTGAAATTGAAAATCACTACAAAATGAATCCTGAAAATGTTGAAACTTGGCATGGTATAATCATATCACCCGCATAGCATGCGCGAAAGAGTAGACAGGGTCACGGCAAAAACTGGACGCACTTCGTGTACAAACTGGACACACTCTTTCGGAGTATCAGGGTTTTGGACGAGACCTCATCTGTTACACGGCCACTTCAATGTTTTTTAAACTTATTTGAACTCCGGACATCTTTTGTGTTCAGTATGCAGCATTCAAAGCGACGTCATCAATTTCCAACATGTTCTGACATCATTTGTTGTTTTTTGCCATTTACCTAATTGTTTAGAGAGCTAAATGACCGTGAAATTGAAAATCACTACAAAATGAATCCTGAAAATGTTGAAACTTGGCATGGTATCATCATATCACCCGCATAGCATGCGCGAAAGAGTAGAGAGGGTCACGGGAAAAACTGGACGCACTTCGTGTACAAACTGGACAAAACTCTTTCGGAGTATCAGGGTTTCAGACGAGAACTCATCTATTACGCGGGCACATCAATTTTTTTTAAACTTATTTGAACTCCGGTCTTCTTTTTTCAGTATGCAGCATTCAACGCAACATCTTCAATTTCCAACATGTTCTGACATCATTTGTTGTTTTTCAGTCATTTACCTAATTGTTTAGAGAGCTAAATGACCGTGAAATTGAAAATCACTACAAAATGAATCCTGAAAATGTTGAAACTTGGCATGGTATAATCATATCACCCGCATAGCATGCGCGAAAGAGTAGAGAGGGTCACGGCAAAAACTGGACGCACTTCGTGTACAAACTGGACACACTCTTTCGGAGTATCAGGGTTTTGGACGAGAACTCATCTGTTACACGGCCACTTCAATGTTTTTTAAACTTATTTGAACTCAGGACATCTTTTGTGTTCAGTATGCAGCATTCAAAGCGACGTCATCAATTTCCAACATGTTCTGACATCATTGGTTGTTTTTCGGCCATTTACCTAATTGTTTAGAGAGCTAAATGACCGTGAAATTGAAAATCACTACAAAATGAATCCTGAAAATGTTGAAACTTGGCATGGTATCATCATATCACCCGCATAGCTTGCGCGAAAGAGTAGAGAGGGTCACGGGAAAAACTGGACGCACTTCGTGTACAAACTGGACAAAACTCTTTCGGAGTATCAGGGTTTCAGACGAGAACTCATCTGTTACGCGGGCACTTCAATTTTTTTAAACTTATTTGAACTCCGGTCTTCTTTTGTGTTCAGTATGCAGCATTCAACGCAACGTCATCAATTTCCAACATGTTCTGACATCATTTGTTGTTTTTCAGTCATTTACCTAATTGTTTAGAGAGCTAAATGACCGTGAAATCTAAAATCACTACAAAATGAATACTGAAAATGTTGAAACTTGGCATGGTATCATCATATAACCCGCATAGCATGCGCGAAAGAGTAGAGAGGGTCACGGCAAAAAATGGACGCACTTCGTGTACAAACTGGACAAACTCTTTTAGAGTATCAGGGTTTCGGAGGAGAACTCATCTGTTACACGGCCACTTCAATGTTTTTTAAACTTATTTGAACTTTGGACTTCTTTTGTGTTCAGTATCCAGCATTCAAAGCGACGTCTTCAATTTCCAACATGTTCTGACATCATTTGTTGTTTTTCGGTCATTTACCTAATTGTTTTAGAGAGCTAAATGACCGTGAAATTGAAAATCACTACAAAATGAATCCTGAAAATGTTGAAACTTGGCATGGTATCATCATATCACCCGTATAGCATGCGCGAAAGAGTAGAGAGGGTCACGGCAAAAACTGGATGCACTTTGTGTACAAACTGGACATACTCTTTCAGAGTATCAGGGTTTCGGACGAGAACTCATCTGTTACACGGCCACTTCAATGTTTTTTAAACTTATTTGTACTCCGGACATCTTTTGTGTTCAGTATGGAGCATTCAAAGCGACGTCATCAATTTCCAACATGTTCTGGCATCATTTGTTGTTTTTCGGCCATTTACCTAATTGTTTAGAGAGCTAAATGACCGTGAAATTGAAAATCACTACAAAATGAATCCTGAAAATGTTGAAACTTGGCATGGTATCATCATATCACCCGCATAGCATGCGCGAAAGAGTAGACAGGGTCACGGCAAAAACTGGACGCACTTCGTGTACAAACTGGACAAACTCTTTCAGAGTATCAGGGTTTCGGACGAGAACTCATGTGTTACATGGCCACTTCAATGTTTTTTAAACTTATTTGAACTTCAGACTTCTTTTGTGTTCAGTATGCAGCATTCAAAGCGACGTCATCAATTTCCAACATGTTCTGACACTATTTGTTGTTTTTCGGTCATTTACCTAATTGTTTTAGAGAGCTAAATGACCGTGAAATTGAAAATCACTACAAAATGAATCCTGAAAATGTTGAAACTTGGCATGGTATCATCATATCACCTGCATAGCATGCGCAAAAGAGTAGAGAGGGTCACGGCAAAAACTGGACGCACTTCATGTACAAACTGGACAAACTCTTTCGGAGTATGAGGGTTTCGGACGAGAACTCATCTGTTACACGGCCACTTCAATGTTTTTTAAACTTATTTGAACTCCGGACATCTTTTGTGTTCAGTATGCATCATTCAAAGCGACGTCATCAATTTCCAACATGTTCTGACATCATTTGTTGTTTTTCAGTCATTTACCTAATTGTTTAGAGAGCTAAATGACCGTGAAATCAAAAATCACTACAAAATGAATCCTGAAAATGTTGAAACTTGGCATGGTATCATCATATAACCCGCATAGCATGCGCGAAAGAGTAGAGAGGGTCACGGCAAAAAATGGACGCACTTCGTGTACAAACTGGACAAACTCTTTTAGAGTATCAGGGTTTCGGACGAGAACTCATCTGTTACACGGCCACTTCAATGTTTTTTAAACTTATTTGAACTTTGGACTTCTTTTGTGTTCAGTATCCAGCATTCAAAGCGACGTCTTCAATTTCCAACATGTTCTGACATCATTTGTTGTTTTTCGGTCATTTACCTAATTGTTTTAGAGAGCTAAATGACCGTGAAATTGAAAATCACTACAAAATGAATCCTGAAAATGTTGAAACTTGGCATGGTATCATCATATCACCCGCATAGCATGCGCGAAAGAGTAGAGAGGGTCACGGCAAAAACTGGATGCACTTCGTGTACAAACTGGACATACTCTTTCAGAGTATGAGGGTTTCGGATGAGAACTCATCTGTTACACGGCCACTTCAATGTTTTTTAATCTTATTTGTACTCCGGACATCTTTTGTGTTCAGTATGGAGCATTCAAAGCGACGTCATCAATTTCCGACATGTTGTGACATCATTTGTTGTTTTTCGGCCATTTACCTAATTGTTTAGAGAGCTAAATGACCGTGAAATTGAAAATCACTACAAAATGAATCCTGAAAATGTTGAAACTTGGCATGGTATCATCATATCACCCCCATAGCATGCGCGAAAGAGTAGACAGGGTCACGGCAAAAACTGGACGCACTTCGTGTACAAACTGGACAAACTCTTTCAGAGTATCAGGGTTTCGGACGAGAACTCATGTGTTACATGGCCACATCTATGTTTTTTAAACTTATTTGAACTTCAGACTTCTTTTGTGTTCAGTATGCAGCATTCAAAGCGACGTCATCAATTTCCAACATGTTCTGACACTATTTGTTGTTTTTCGGTCATTTACCTAATTGTTTTAGAGAGCTAAATGACCGTGAAATTGAAAATCACTACAAAATGAATCCTGAAAATGTTGAAACTTGGCATGGTATCATCATATCACCCGCATAGCATGCGCAAAAGAGTAGAGAGGGTCACGATAAAAACTGGACGCACTTCGTGTACAAACTGGACAAACTCTTTCGGAGTATGAGGGTTTCGGACGAGAACTCATCTGTTACACGGCCACTTCAATGTTTTTTGAACTTATTTGAACTCCGGACATCTTTTGTGTTCAGTATGCATCATTCAAAGCGACGCCATCAATTTCCAACATGTTCTGACATCATTTGTTGTTTTTCAGTCATTTACCTAATTGTTTAGAGAGCTAAATGACCGTGAAATCAAAAATCACTACAAAATGAATCCTGAAAATGTTGAAACTTGGCATGGTATCATCATATAACCCGCATAGCATGCGCGAAAGAGTAGAGAGGGTCACGGCAAAAAATGGACGCACTTCGTGTACAAACTGGACAAACTCTTTTAGAGTATCAGGGTTTCGGACGAGAACTCATCTGTTACACGGCCACTTCAATGTTTTTTAAACTTATTTGAACTTTGGACTTCTTTTGTGTTCAGTATCCAGCATTCAAAGCGACGTCTTCAATTTCCAACATGTTCTGACATCATTTGTTGTTTTTCGGTCATTTACCTAATTGTTTTAGAGAGCTAAATGACCGTGAAATTGAAAATCACTACAAAATGAATCCTGAAAATGTTGAAACTTGGCATGGTATCATCATATCACCCGCATAGCATGCGCGAAAGAGTAGAGAGGGTCACGGCAAAAACTGGATGCACTTCGTGTACAAACTGGACATACTCTTTCGGAGTATCAGGGTTTCAGACGAGAACTCATCTGTTACATGGCCGCTTCAATGTTTTTTAAACTTATTTGAACTCCGGACATCTTTTGTGTTCAGTATGCAGCATTCAAAGCGACGTCATCAATTTCCAACATGTTCTGACATCATTTGTTGTTTTTCGGCCATTTACCTAATTGTTTAGAGAGCTAAATGACCGTGAAATTGAAAATCACTACAAAATGAATCCTGAAAATGTTGAAACTTGGCATGGTATCATCATATCACCCGCATAGCATGCGCGAAAGAGTAGAGAGGGTCACGGCAAAAACTGGACGCACTTCATGTACAAACTGGAAAAACTCTTTCAGAGTATCAGGGTTTCGGACGAGAACTCATCTGTTACATGGCCACTTCAATGTTTTTAAACTTATTTGAACTTCAGACTTGTTTTGTGTTCAGTATGCAGCATTCAAAGCGACGTCATCAATTTCCAACATGTTCTGACATCATTTGTTGTTTTTCGGTCATTTACCTAATTGTTTTAGAGAGCTAAATGACCGTGAAATAGAAAATCACTACAAAATGAATCCTGAAAATGTTGAAACTTGGCATGGTATCATCATATCACCCGCATAGCATGCGCGAAAGAGTAGAGAGGTTCACGACAAAAACTGGACGCACTTCGTGTACAAACTGGACAAACTCTTTCGGAGTATCTGGGTTTCGGACGAGAACTCATCTGTTACACGGCCACTTCAATGTTTTTTAAACTTATTTGAACTCCGGACATCTTTTGTGTTCTGTATGCATCATTCAAAGCGACGTCATCAATTTCCAACATGTTCTGACATCATTTGTTGTTTTTCGGCCATTTACCTAATTGTTTAGAGAGCTAAATGACCGTGAAATTGAAAATCACTACAAAATGAATCCTGAAAATGTTGAAACTTGGCATGGTATCATCATATCACCCGCATAGCATGCGCGAAAGAGTAGAGAGGGTCACGGCAAAAACTGGACGCACTTCGTGTACAAACTGGACATACTCTTTCGGAGTATCAGGGTTTCGGACGAGAACTCATATGTTACACGGCCACTTCAATGTTTTTTAAACTTATTTGAACTCCGGACATCTTTTGTGTTTAGTGTGCAGCATTCAAAGCGACGTCATCAATTTCCAACATGTTCTGACATCATTTGTTGTTTTTCGGCCATTTACCTAATTGTTTAGAGAGCTAAATGACCGTGAAATTGAAAATCACTACAAAATGAATCCTGAAAATGTTGAAACTTGGCATGGTATCATCATACCACCCGCATAGCATGCGCGAAAGAGTAGAGAGGGTCACGGCAAAAACTGGACGCACTTCGTGTACAAACTGGACAAACTCTTTCAGAGTATCAGGGTTTCGGACGAGAACTCATCTGTTACATGGCCACTTCAATGTTTTTTAAACTTATTTGAACTTCAGACTTCTTTTGTGTTTAGTATGCAGCACTCAAAGCGACGTCATCAATTTCCAACATGTTTTGACGTCATTTGTTGTTTTTCGGTCGTTTACCTAATTGTTTTAGAGAGCTAAATGACCGTGAAATTGAAAATCACTACAAAATGAATCCTGAAAATGTTGAAACTTGGCATGGTATCATCATATCACCCGCATAGCATGCGCGAAAGAGTAGAGAGGGTCACGGCAAAAACTGGACGCACTTCGTGTACAAACTGGACAAACTCTTTCGGAGTATGAGGGTTTCGGACGAGAACTCATCTGTTACACGGCCACTTCAATGTTTTTTAAACTTATTTGAACTCCGGACATCTTTTGTGTTCAGTATGCATCATTCAAAGCGACGTCATCAATTTCCAACATGTTCTGACATCATTTGTTGTTTTTCAGTCATTTACCTAATTGTTTAGAGAGCTAAATGACCGTGAAATCTAAAATCACTACAAAATGAATCCTGAAAATGTTGAAACTTGGCATGGTATCATCATATAACCCGCATAGCATGCGCGAAAGAGTAGAGAGGGTCACGGCAAAAAATGGACGCACTTCGTGTACAAACTGGACAAACTCTTTTAGAGTATCAGGGTTTCGGACGAGAACTCATCTGTTACACGGCCACTTCAATGTTTTTTAAACTTATTTGAACTTTGGACTTCTTTTGTGTTCAGTATCCAGCATTCAAAGCGACGTCATCAATTTCCAACATGTTCTGACATCATTTGTTGTTTTTCGGTCATTTACCTAATTGTTTTAGAGAGCTAAATGACCGTGAAATTGAAAATCACTACAAAATGAATCCTGAAAATGTTGAAACTTGGCATGGTATCATCATATCACCCGCATAGCATGCGCGAAAGAGTAGAGAGGGTCACGGCAAAAACTGGACGCACTTCGTGTACAAACTGGACAAACTCTTTCGGAGTATCAGGGTTTCAGACGAGAACTCATCTGTTACACGGCCACTTCAATGTTTTTTAAACTTATTTGAACTCCGGACATCTTTTGTGTTCAGTATGCATCATTCAAAGCGACGTCATCAATTTCCAACATGTTCTGACATCATTTGTTGTTTTTCGGCCATTTACCTAATTGTTTAGAGAGCTAAATGACCGTGAAATTGAAAATCACTACAAAATGAATCCTGAAAATGTTGAAACTTGGCATGGTATCATCATATCACCCGCATAGCATGCGCGAAAGAGTAGAGAGGGTCACGGCAAAAACTGGACGCACTTCGTGTACAAACTGGACATACTCTTTCGGAGTATCAGGGTTTCGGACGAGAACTCATATGTTACACGGCCACTTCAATGTTTTTTAAACTTATTTGAACTCCGGACATCTTTTGTGTTTAGTATGCAGCATTCAAAGCGACGTCATCAATTTCCAACATGTTCTGACATCATTTGTTGTTTTTCGGCCATTTGCCTAATTGTTTAGAGAGCTAAATGACCGTGAAATTGAAAATCACTACAAAATGAATCCTGAAAATGTTGAAACTTGGCATGGTATCATCATACCACCCGCATAGCATGCGCGAAAGAGTAGAGAGGGTCACGGCAAAAACTGGACGCACTTCGTGTACAAACTGGACAAACTCTTTCGGAGTATGAGGGTTTCGGACGAGAACTCATCTGTTACACGGCCACTTCAATGTTTTTTAAACTTATTTGAACTCCGGACATCTTTTGTGTTCAGTATGCAGCATTCAAAGCGACGTCATCAATTTCCAACATGTTTTGACGTCATTTGTTGTTTTTCGGTCGTTTACCTAATTGTTTTAGAGAGCTAAATGACCGTGAAATTGAAAATCACTACAAAATGAATCCTGAAAATGTTGAAACTTGGCATGGTATCATCATATCACCCGCATAGCATGCGCGAAAGAGTAGAGAGGGTCACGGCAAAAACTGGACGCACTTCGTGTACAAACTGGACAAACTCTTTCGGAGTATGAGGGTTTCAGACGAGAACTCATCTGTTACACGGCCACTTCAATGTTTTTTAAACTTATTTGAACTCCGGACATCTTTTGTGTTCAGTATGCATCATTCAAAGCGACGTCATCAATTTCCAACATGTTCTGACATCATTTGTTGTTTTTCAGTCATTTACCTAATTGTTTAGAGAGCTAAATGACCGTGAAATCTAAAATCACTACAAAATGAATCCTGAAAATGTTGAAACTTGGCATGGTATCATCATATAACCCGCATAGCATGCGCGAAAGAGTAGAGAGGGTCACGGCAAAAAATGGACGCACTTCGTGTACAAACTGGACAAACTCTTTTAGAGTATCAGGGTTTCGGACGAAAACTCATCTGTTACACGGCCACTTCAATGTTTTTTAAACTTATTTGAACTTTGGACTTCTTTTGTGTTCAGTATCCAGCATTCAAAGCGACGTCATCAATTTCCAACATGTTCTGACATCATTTGTTGTTTTTCGGTCATTTACCTAATTGTTTTAGAGAGCTAAATGACCGTGAAATTGAAAATCACTACAAAATGAATCCTGAAAATGTTGAAACTTGGCATGGTATCATCATATCACCCGCATAGCATGCGCGAAAGAGTAGAGAGGGTCACGGCAAAAACTGGACGCACTTCGTGTACAAACTGGACAAACTCTTTCGGAGTATCAGGGTTTCGGACGAGAACTCATCTGTTACACGGCCACTTCAATGTTTTTTAAACTTATTTGAACTCCGGACATCTTTTGTGTTCAGTATGCATCATTCAAAGCGACGTCATCAATTTCCAACATGTTCTGACATCATTTGTTGTTTTTCGGCCATTTACCTAATTGTTTAGAGAGCTAAATGACCGTGAAATTGAAAATCACTACAAAATGAATCCTGAAAATGTTGAAACTTGGCATGGTATCATCATATCACCCGCATAGCATGCGCGAAAGAGTAGAGAGGGTCACGGCAAAAACTGGACGCACTTCGTGTACAAACTGGACATACTCTTTCGGAGTATCAGGGTTTCGGACGAGAACTCATATGTTACACGGCCACTTCAATGTTTTTTAAACTTATTTGAACTCCGGACATCTTTTGTGTTTAGTATGCAGCATTCAAAGCGACGTCATCAATTTCCAACATGTTCTGACATCATTTGTTGTTTTTCGGCCATTTGCCTAATTGTTTAGAGAGCTAAATGACCGTGAAATTGAAAATCACTACAAAATGAATCCTGAAAATGTTGAAACTTGGCATGGTATCATCATACCACCCGCATAGCATGCGCGAAAGAGTAGAGAGGGTCACGGCAAAAACTGGACGCACTTCGTGTACAAACTGGACAAACTCTTTCGGAGTATGAGGGTTTCGGACGAGAACTCATCTGTTACACGGCCACTTCAATGTTTTTTAAACTTATTTGAACTCCGGACATCTTTTGTGTTCAGTATGCAGCATTCAAAGCGACGTCATCAATTTCCAACATGTTTTGACGTCATTTGTTGTTTTTCGGTCGTTTACCTAATTGTTTTAGAGAGCTAAATGACCGTGAAATTGAAAATCACTACAAAATGAATCCTGAAAATGTTGAAACTTGGCATGGTATCATCATATCACCCGCATAGCATGCGCGAAAGAGTAGAGAGGGTCACGGCAAAAACTGGACGCACTTCGTGTACAAACTGGACAAACTCTTTCGGAGTATGAGGGTTTCAGACGAGAACTCATCTGTTACACGGCCACTTCAATGTTTTTTAAACTTATTTGAACTCCGGACATCTTTTGTGTTCAGTATGCATCATTCAAAGCGACGTCATCAATTTCCTACATGTTCTGACATCATTTGTTGTTTTTCAGTCATTTACCTAATTGTTTAGAGAGCTAAATGACCGTGAAATCTAAAATCACTACAAAATGAATCCTGAAAATGTTGAAACTTGGCATGGTATCATCATATAACCCGCATAGCATGCGCGAAAGAGTAGAGAGGGTCACGGCAAAAAATGGACGCACTTCGTGTACAAACTGGACAAACTCTTTTAGAGTATCAGGGTTTCGGACGAAAACTCATCTGTTACACGGCCACTTCAATGTTTTTTAAACTTATTTGAACTTTGGACTTCTTTTGTGTTCAGTATCCAGCATTCAAAGCGACGTCTTCAATTTCCAACATGTTCTGACATCATTTGTTGTTTTTTGGTCATTTACCTAATTGTTTTAGAGAGCTAAATGACCGTGAAATTGAAAATCACTACAAAATGAATCCTGAAAATGTTGAAACTTGGCATGGTATCATCATATCACCCGCATAGCATGCGCGAAAGAGTAGAGAGGGTCACGGCAAAAACTGGACGCACTTCGTGTACAAACTGGACATACTCTTTCGGAGTATCAGGGTTTCGGACGAGAACTCATCTGTTACACGGCCACTTCAATGTTTTTTAAACTTATTTGAACTCCGGACATCTTTTGTGTTCAGTATGCAGCATTCAAAGAGACGTCATCAATTTCCAACATGTTCTGACATCATTTGTTGTTTTTCGGCCATTTACCTAATTGTTTAGAGAGCTAAATGGCCGTGAAATTGAAAATCACTACAAAATGAATCCTGAAAATGTTGAAACTTGGCATGGTATCATCATATCACCCGCATAGCATGCGCGAAAGAGTAGAGAGGGTCACGGCAAAAACTGGACGCACTTCGTGTACAAACTGGACAAACTCTTTCAGAGTATCAGGGTATCGGACGAGAACTCATCTGTTACGCGGGCACTTCAATTTTTTTAAACTTATTTGAACTCCGGTCTTCTTTTGTGTTCAGTATGCAGCATTCAACGCAACGTCGTCAATTTCCAACATGTTCTGACATCATTTGTTGTTTTTCAGTCATTTACCTAATTGTTTAGAGAGCTAAATGACCGTGAAATTGAAAATCACTACAAAATGAATCCTGAAAATGTTGAAACTTGGCATGGTATAATCATATCACCCGCATAGCATGCGCGAAAGAGTAGAGAGGGTCACGGCAAAAACTGGACGAACTTCGTGTACAAACTGGACAAACTCTTTCAGAGTATCAGGGTTTCGGACGAGAACTCATCTGTTACATGGCCACTTCAATGTTTTTTAAACTTATTTGAACTTCAGACTTCTTTTGTGTTCAGTATGGAGCATTCAAAGCGACGTCATCAATTTCCAACATGTTCTGACATCATTTGTTGTTTTTCGGTCATTTACCTAATTGTTTTAGAGAGCTAAATGACCATGAAATTGAAAATCACTACAAAATGAATCCTGAAAATGTTGAAACTTGGCATGGTATCATCATATCACCCGCATAGCATGCGCGAAAGAGTAGAGAGGGTGACGGCAAAAACTGGACGCACTTCGTGTACAAACTGGACATACTCTTTCGGAGTATCAGGGTTTCGGACGAGAACTCATCTGTTACACGGCCACTTCAATGTTTTTTAAACTTATTTGAACTCCGGACATCTTTTGTGTTCAGTATGCATCATTCAAAGCGACGTCATCAATTTCCAACATGTTCTGACATCATTTGTTGTTTTTCGGCCATTTACCTAATTGTTTAGAGAGCTAAATGACCGTGAAATTGAAAATCACTACAAAATGAATCCTGAAAATGTTGAAACTTGGCATGGTATCATCATATCACCCGCATAGCATGCGCGAAAGAGTAGAGAGGGTCACGGGAAAAACTAGACGCACTTCGTGTACAAACTGGACAAACTCTTTTAGAGTATCAGGGTTTCGGACGAGAACTCATCTGTTACACGGCCACTTCAATGTTTTTTAAACTTATTTGAACTTTGGACTTCTTTTGTGTTCAGTATCCAGCATTCAAAGCGACGTCTTCAATTTCCAACATGTTCTGACATCATTTGTTGTTTTTCGGTCATTTACCTAATTGTTTAGAGAGCTAAATGACCGTGAAATCTAAAATCACTACAAAATGAATCCTGAAAATGTTGAAACTTGGCATGGTATCATCATATAACCCACATAGCATGCGCGAAAGAGTAGAGAGGGTCACGGCAAAAAATGGACGCACTTCGTGTACAAACTGGACAAACTCTTTTAGAGTATCAGGGTTTCGGACGAGAACTCATCTGTTACACGGCCACTTCAATGTTTTTTAAACTTATTTGAACTTTGGACTTCTTTTGTGTTCAGTATCCAGCATTCAAAGCGACGTCTTCAATTTCCAACATGTTCTGACATTATTTGTTGTTTTTCGGTCATTTACCTAATTGTTTTAGAGAGCTAAATGACCGTGAAATTGAAAAT
This sequence comes from Triticum urartu, assembly GCF_056163025.1. Classification (NCBI taxonomy): domain Eukaryota; kingdom Viridiplantae; phylum Streptophyta; class Magnoliopsida; order Poales; family Poaceae; genus Triticum; species Triticum urartu. The sequence continues at coordinate 13,820,118 of NC_141873.1, forward strand.
CACTACAAAATGAATCCTGAAAATGTTGAAACTTGGCACGGTATCATCATATCACCCGCATAGCATGCGCGAAAGAGTAGAGAGGGTCACGGCAAAAACTGGACGCACTTCGTGTACAAACTGGACAAACTCTTTCGGAGTATCAGGGTTTCGGACGAGACCTCATCTGTTACACGGCCACTTCAATGTTTTTTAAACTTATTTGAACTCCGGACATCTTTTGTGTTCAGTATGCATCATTCAAAGCGACGTAATCAATTTCCAACATGTTCTAACATCATTTGTTGTTTTTCGGCCATTTACCTAATTGTTTAGAGAGCTAAATGACCGTGAAATTGAAAATCACTACAAAATGAATCCTGAAAATGTTGAAACTTGGCATGGTATCATCATATCACCCGCATAGCATGCGCGAAAGAGTAGAGAGGGTCACGGCAAAAACTGGACGCACTTCGTGTACAAACTGGACATACTCTTTCGGAGTATCAGGGTTTCGGACGAGAACTCATCTGTTACACGGCCACTTCAATGTTTTTTAAACTTATTTGAACTTCAGACTTCTTTTGTGTTCAGTATGCAGCATTCAAAGCGACGTCATCAATTTCCAACATGTTGTGACATCATTTGTTGTTTTTCGGTCATTTACCTAATTGTTTTAGAGAGCTAAATGACCGTGAAATTGAAAATCACTACAAAATGAATCCTGAAAATGTTGAAACTTGGCACGGTATCATCATATCACCCGCATAGCATGCGCGAAAGAGTAGAGAGGGTCACGGCAAAAACTGGACGCACTTCGTGTACAAACTGGACAAACTCTTTCAGAGTATCAGGGTTTCGGACGAGAACTCATCTGTTACACGGCCACTTCAATGTTTTTTAAACTTATTTGAACTTCAGACTTCTTTTGTGTTCAGTATGCAGCATTCAAAGCGACGTCATCAATTTCCAACATGTTCTCACATCATTTGTTGTTTTTTGGTCATTTACCTAATTGTTTTAGAGAGCTAAATGACCGTGAAATTGAAAATCACTACAAAATGAATCCTGAAAATGTTGAAACTTGGCATGGTATAATCATATCACCCGCATAGCATGCGCGAAAGAGTAGAGAGGGTCACGGCAAAAACTGGACGCACTTCGTGTACAAACTGGACACACTCTTTCGGAGTATCAGGGTTTTGGACGAGAACTCATCTGTTACACGGACACTACAATGTTTTTTAAACTTATTTGAACTTCGGACATCTTTTGTGTTTAGTATGCAGCATTCAAAGCGACGTCATCAATTTCCAACATGTTCTGACATCATTTGTTGTTTTTCGGCCATTTACCTAATTGTTTAGAGAGCTAAATGACCGTGAAATTGAAAATCACTACAAAATGAATCCTGAAAATGTTGAAACTTGGCATGGTATCATCATATCACCCGCATAGCATGCGCGAAAGAGTAGAGAGGGTCACGGGAAAAACTGGACGCACTTCGTGTACAAACTGGACAAAACTCTTTCGGAGTATCAGGGTTTCAGACGAGAACTCATCTGTTACGCGGGCACTTCAATTTTTTTTAAACTTATTTGAACTCCGGTCTTCTTTTGTGTTCAGTATTCAGCATTCAACGCAACTTCATCAATTTCCAATATGTTCTGACATCATTTGTTGTTTTTCAGTCATTTACCTAATTGTTTAGAGAGCTAAATGACCGTGAAATTGAAAATCACTACAAAATGAATCCTGAAAATGTTGAAACTTGGCACGGTATCATCATATCACCCGCAGAGCATGCGCGAAAGAGTAGAGAGGGTCACGGCAAAAACTGGACGCACTTCGTGTACAAACTGGACAAACTCTTTTAGAGTATCAGGGTTTCGGACGAGAACTCATCTGTTACACGGCCACTTCAATGTTTTTTAAACTTATTTGAACTTCAGACTTCTTTTGTGTTCAGTATGCAGCATTCAAAGCGACGTCATCAATTTCCAACATGTTCTCACATCATTTGTTGTTTTTTGGTCATTTACCTAATTGTTTTAGAGAGCTAAATGACCGTGAAATTGAAAATTACTACAAAATGAATCCTGAAAATGTTGAAACTTGGCATGGTATAATCATATCACCCGCATAGCATGCGCGAAAGAGTAGAGAGGGTCACGGCAAAAACTGGACGCACTTCGTGTACAAACTGGACACACTCTTTCGGAGTATCAGGGTTTTGGACGAGAACTCATCTGTTACACGGACACTACAATGTTTTTTAAACTTATTTGAACTTCGGACATCTTTTGTGTTTAGTATGCAGCATTCAAAGCGACGTCATCAATTTCCAACATGTTCTGACATCATTTGTTGTTTTTCGGCCATTTACCTAATTGTTTAGAGAGCTAAATGACCGTGAAATTGAAAATCACTACAAAATGAATCCTGAAAATGTTGAAACTTGGCATGGTATCATCATATCACCCGCATAGCATGCGCGAAAGAGTAGAGAGGGTCACGGGAAAAACTGGACGCACTTCGTGTACAAACTGGACAAAACTCTTTCGGAGTATCAGGGTTTCAGACGAGAACTCATCTGTTACGCGGGCACTTCAATTTTTTTTAAACTTATTTGAACTCCGGTCTTCTTTTGTGTTCAGTATGCAGCATTCAACGCAACGTCATCAATTTCCAATATGTTCTGACATCATTTGTTGTTTTTCAGTCATTTACCTAATTGTTTAGAGAGCTAAATGACCGTGAAATTGAAAATCACTACAAAATGAATCCTGAAAATGTTGAAACTTGGCATGGTATAATCATATCACCCGCATAGCATGCGCGAAAGAGTAGAGAGGGTCACGGCAAAAACTGGACGCACTTCGTGTACAAACTGGACACACTCTTTCGGAGTATCAGGGTTTTGGACGAGAACTCATCTGTTACACGGACACTACAATGTTTTTTAAACTTATTTGAACTTCGGACATCTTTTGTGTTTAGTATGCAGCATTCAAAGCGACGTCATCAATTTCCAACATGTTCTGACATCATTTGTTGTTTTTCGGCCATTTACCTAATTGTTTAGAGAGCTAAATGACCGTGAAATTGAAAATCACTACAAAATGAATCCTGAAAATGTTGAAACTTGGCATGGTATCATCATATCACCCGCATAGCATGCGCGAAAGAGTAGAGAGGGTCACGGGAAAAACTGGACGCACTTCGTGTACAAACTGGACAAAACTCTTTCGGAGTATCAGGGTTTCAGACGAGAACTCATCTGTTACGCGGGCACTTCAATTTTTTTTAAACTTATTTGAACTCCGGTCTTCTTTTGTGTTCAGTATGCAGCATTCAACGCAACGTCATCAATTTCCAATATGTTCTGACATCATTTGTTGTTTTTCAGTCATTTACCTAATTGTTTAGAGAGCTAAATGACCGTGAAATTGAAAATCACTACAAAATGAATCCTGAAAATGTTGAAACTTGGCATGGTATAATCATATCACCCGCATAGCATGCGCGAAAGAGTAGAGAGGGTCACGGCAAAAACTGGACGCACTTCGTGTACAAACTGGACAAACTCTTTCAGAGTATCAGGGTTTCAGATGAGAACTCATCTGTTACATGGCCACTTCAATGTTTTTTAAACTTATTTGAACTTCAGACTTCTTTTGTGTTCAGTATGCAGCATTCAAAGCGACATCATCAATTTCCAACATGTTCTGACATCATTTGTTGTTTTTCGGTCATTTACCTAATTGTTTTAGAGAGCTAAATGACCGTGAAATTGAAAATCACTACAAAATGAATCCTGAAAATGTTGAAACTTGGCATGGTATCATCATATCACCCGCATAGCATGCGCGAAAGAGTAGAGAGGGTCACGGCAAAAACTGGACGCACTTCGTGTACAAACTGGACATACTCTTTCGGAGTATCAGGGTTTCGGACGAGAACTCATCTGTTACACGGCCACTTCAATGTTTTTTAAACTTATTTGAACTACGGACATCTTTTGTGTTCAGTAAGCATCATTCAAAGCGACGTCATCAATTTCCAACATGTTCTGACATCATTTGTTGTTTTTCGGCCATTTACCTAATTGTTTAGAGAGCTAAATGACCGTGAAATTGAAAATCACTACAAAATGAATCCTGAAAATGTTGAAACTTGGCATGGTATCATCATATCACCCGCATAGCATGCGCGAAAGAGTAGAGAGGGTCACGGCAAAAACTGGACGCACTTCATGTACAAACTAGACATACTCTTTCGGAGTATTAGGGTTTCGGACGAGAACTCATCTGTTACACGGCCACTTCAATGTTTTTTAAACTTATTTGAACTCCGGACATCTTTTGTGTTTAGTATGCAGCATTCAAAGCGACGTCATCAATTTCCAACATGTTCTGACATCATTTGTTGTTTTTCAGTCATTTACCTAATTGTTTAGAGAGCTAAATGACCGTGAAATCTAAAATCACTACAAAATGAATCCTGAAAATGTTGAAACTTGGCATGGTATCATCATATAACCCGCATAGCATGCGCGAAAGAGTAGAGAGGGTCACGGCAAAAAATGGACGCACTTCGTGTACAAACTGGACAAACTCTTTTAGAGTATCAGGGTTTCGGATGAGAACTCATCTGTTATACGGCCACTTCAATGTTTTTTAAACTTATTTGAACTTTGGACTTCTTTTGTATTCAGTATCCAGCATTCAAAGCGACGTCTTCAATTTCCAACATGTTCTGACATCATTTGTTGTTTTTCGGTCATTTACCTAATTGTTTTAGAGAGCTAAATGACCGTGAAATTGAAAATCACTACAAAATGAATCCTGAAAATGTTGAACTTGGCATGGTATCATCATTTCACCCGCATAGCATGCGCGAAAGAGTAGAGAGGGTCACGGCAAAAACTGGACGCACTTCGTGTACAAACTGGACATACTCTTTCGGAGTATCAGGGTTTCGGACGAGAACTCATCTGTTACACGGCCACTTCAATGTTTTTTAAACTTATTTGAACTCCGAACATCTTTTGTGTTCAGTATGCAGCATTCAAAGCGACGTCATCAATTTCCAACATGTTCTGACATCATTTGTTGTTTTTCGGCCATTTACCTAATTGTTTAGAGAGCTAAATGACCGTGAAATTGAAAATCACTACAAAATGAATCCTGAAAATGTTGAAACTTGGCATGGTATCATCATATCACCCGCATAGCATGCGCGAAAGAGTAGAGAGGGTCACGGCAAAAACTGGACGTACTTCGTGTACAAACTGGACAAACTCTTTCAGAGTATCAGGGTTTCGGACGAGAACTCATCTGTTACATGGCCACTTGAATGTTTTTTAAACTTATTTGCACTTCAGACTTCTTTTGTGTTCAGTATGATGCATTCAAAGCGACGTCATCAATTTCCAACATGTTCTGACATCATTTGTTGTTTTTCGGTCATTTACCTAATTGTTTAGAGAGCTAAATGGCCGTGAAATTGAAAATCACTACAAAATGAATCCTGAAAATGTTGAAACTTGGCATGGTATCATCATATCACCCGCATAGCATGCGCGAAAGAGTAGAGAGGGTCACGGGAAAAACTGGACGCACTTCGTGTACAAACTGGACAAACTCTTTCGGAGTATCAGGGTTTCAGACGAGAACTCATCCGTTACGCGGGCACTTCAATTTTTCTTAAACTTATTTGAACTCCGGTCTTTTTTTGTGTTCAGTATGTAGCATTCAAAGCAACGTCATCAATTTCCAACATGTTCTGACATTATTTGTTGTTTTTCAGTCATTTACCTAATTGTTTAGAGAGCTAAATGACCGTGAAATTGAAAATCACTACAAAATGAATCCTGAAAATGTTGAAACTTGGCATGGTATCATCATATCACCCGCATAGCATGCGCGAAAGAGTAGAGAGGGTCACGGCAAAAACTGGACGCACTTCATGTACAAACTGGACAAACTCTTTCAGAGTATCAGGGTTTCGGACGAGAACTCATCTGTTACATGGCCACTTCAATGTTTTTTAAACTTATTTGAACTTTGGACTTCTTTTGTGTTCAGTATGCAGCATTCAAAGCGATGTCTTCAATTTCCAACATGTTCTGACATCATTTGTTGTTTTTCGGTAATTTACCTAATTGTTTTAGAGAGCTAAATGACCGTGAAATTGAAAATCACTACAAAATGAATCCTGAAAATGTTGAAACTTGGCATGGTATAATCATATCACCCGCATAGCATGCGCGAAAGAGTAGAGAGGGTCACGGCAAAAACTGGACGCACTTCGTGTACAAACTGGACACACTCTTTCGGAGTATAAGGGTTTTGGATGAGAACTCATCTGTTACACGGCCACTTCAATGTTTTTAAAACTTATTTGAACTCCGGACATCTTTTGTGTTCAGTATGCAGCATTCAAAGCGACGTCATCAATTTCCAACATGTTCTGACATCATTTGTTGTTTTTCGGCCATTTACCTAATTGTTTAGAGAGCTAAATGACCGTGAAATTGAAAATCACTACAAAATGAATCCTGAAAATGTTGAAACTTGGCATGGTATCATCATATCACCCGCATAGCACGCGCGAAAGAGTACAGAGGGTCACGGGAAAAACTGGACGCACTTGGTGTACAAACTGGACAAAACTCTTTCGGAGTATCAGGGTTTCAGACGAGAACTCATCTGTTACGCGGGCACTTCAATTTTTTTTAATCTTATTTGAACTCCGGTCTTCTTTTGTGTTCAGTATGCAGCATTCAACGCAACGTCATCAATTTCCAATATGTTCTGACATCATTTGTTGTTTTTCAGTCATTTACCTAATTGTTTAGAGAGCTAAATGACCGTGAAATTGAAAATCACTAAAAAATGAATCCTGAAAATGTTGAAACTTGGCATGGTATAATCATATCACCCGCATAGCATGCGCGAAAGAGTAGAGAGGGTCACGGCAAAAACTGGACGCACTTCGTGTACAAACTGGACAAACTCTTTCAGAGTATCAGGGTTTTGGACGAGAACTCATCTGTTACACGGCCACTTCAATGTTTTTTAAACTTATTTGAACTCCGGACATCTTTTGTGTTTAGTATGCAGCATTCAAAGCGACGTCATCAATTTCCAACATGTTCTGACATCATTTGTTGTTTTTCAGTCATTTACCTAATTGTTTAGAGAGCTAAATGACCGTGAAATCTAAAATCACTACAAAATGAATCCTGAAAATGTTGAAACTTGGCATGGTATCATCATATAACCCGCATAGCATGCGCGAAAGAGTAGAGAGGGTCACGGCAAGAAATGGACGCACTTCGTGTACAAACTGGACAAACTCTTTTAGAGTATCAGGGTTTCGGATGAGAACTCATCTGTTACACGGCCACTTCAATGTTTTCTAAACTTATTTGAACTTTGGACTTCTTTTGTGTTCAGTATCCAGCATTCAAAGCGACGTCTTCAATTTCCAACATGTTCTGACATCATTTGTTATTTTTCGGTCATTTACCTAATTGTTTCAGAGAGCTAAATGACCGTGAAATTGAAAATCACTACAAAATGAATCCTGAAAATGTTGAACTTGGCATGGTATCATCATTTCACCCGCATAGCATGCGCGAAAGAGTAGAGAGGGTCACGGCAAAAACTGGACGCACTTCGTGTACAAACTGGACATACTCTTTCGGAGTATCAGGGTTTCGGACGAGAACTCATCTGTTACACGCCACTTCAATGTTTTTTAAACTTATTTGAACTCCGCACATCTTTTGTGTTCAGTATGCAGCATTCAAAGCGACGTCACCAATTTCCAACATGTTCTGACATCATTTGTTGTTTTTCGGCCATTTACCTAATTGTTTAGAGAGCTAAATGACCATGAAATTGAAAATCACTACAAAATGAATCCTGAAAATGTTGAAACTTGGCATGGTATCATCATATCACCCGCATAGCATGCGCGAAAGAGTAGAGAGGGTCACGGCAAAAACTGGACGCACTTCGTGTACAAACTGGACATACTCTTTCGGAGTATCAGGGTTTCGGACGAGAACTCATCTGTTACACGGCCACTTCAATGTTTTTTAAACTTATTTGAACTCCGAACATCTTTTGTGTTCAGTATGCAGCATTCAAAGCGACGTCATCAATTTCCAACATGTTCTGACATCATTTGTTTTTTTTCGGCCATTTACCTAATTGTTTAGAGAGCTAAATGACCGTGAAATTGAAAATCACTACAAAATGAATCCTGAAAATGTTGAAACTTGGCATGGTATCATCATATCACCCGCATAGCATGCGCGAAAGAGTAGAGAGGGTCACGGCAAAAACTGGACGCACTTCGTGTACAAACTGGACAAACTCTTTCAGAGTATCAGGGTTTCGGACGAGAACTCATCTGTTACATGGCCACTTCAATGTTTTTTAAACTTATTTGAACTTCAGACTTCTTTTGTGTTCAGTATGCAGCATTCAAAGCGACGTCATCAATTTCCAACATGTTCTGACATCATTTGTTGTTTTTCGGTCATTTACCTAATTGTTTTAGAGAGCTAAATGACCGTGAAATTGAAAATCACTACAAAATGAATCCTGAAAATGTTGAAACTTGGCATGGTATCATCATATCACCCGCATAGCATGCGCGAAAGAGTAGAGAGGGTCACGGCAAAAACTGGACGCACTTCGTGTACAAACTGGACATACTCTTTCGGAGTATCAGGGTTTCGGACGAGAACTCATCTGTTACACGGCCACTTCAATGTTTTTTAAACTTATTTGAACTCAGGACATCTTTTGTGTTCAGTATGCAGCATTCAAAGCGACGTCATCAATTTCCAACATGTTCTGACATCATTGGTTGTTTTTCGGCCATTTACCTAATTGTTTAGAGAGCTAAATGACCGTGAAATTGAAAATCACTACAAAATGAATCCTGAAAATGTTGAAACTTGGCATGGTATCATCATATCACCCGCATAGCTTGCGCGAAAGAGTAGAGAGGGTCACGGGAAAAACTGGACGCACTTCGTGTACAAACTGGACAAAACTCTTTCGGAGTATCAGGGTTTCGGACGAGAACTCATCTGTTACACGGCCACTTCAATGTTTTTTAAACTTATTTGAACTCCGGACATCTTTTGTGTTCAGTATGCATCATTCAAAGCGACGTCATCAATTTCCAACATGTTCTGACATCATTTTTTGTTTTTCGGCCATTTACCTAATTGTTTAGAGAGCTAAATGACCGTGAAATTGAAAATCACTACAAAATGAATCCTGAAAATGTTGAAACTTGGCATGGTATCATCATATCACCCGCATAGCATGCGCGAAAGAGTACAGAGGGTCACGGCAAAAACTGGACGCACTTCATGTACAAACTGGACATACTCTTTCGGAGTATCAGGGTTTTGGACGAGAACTCATCTGTTACACGGCCACTTCAATGTTTTTTAAACTTATTTGAACTCCGGACATCTTTTGTGTTTAGTATGCAGCATTCAAAGCGACGTCATCAATTTCCAACATGTTCTGACATCATTTGTTGTTTTTCAGTCATTTACCTAATTGTTTAGAGAGCTAAATGACCGTGAAATCAAAAATCACTACAAAATGAATCCTGAAAATGTTGAAACTTGGCATGGTATCATCATATAACCCGGATAGCATGCGCGAAAGAGTAGAGAGGGTCACGGCAAAAACTGGACGCACTTCGTGTACAAACTGGACAAACTCTTTTAGAGTATCAGGGTTTCGGATGAGAACTCATCTGTTACACGGCCACTTCAATGTTTTTTAAACTTATTTGAACTTTGGACTTCTTTTGTGTTCAGTATCCAGCATTCAAAGCGACGTCTTCAATTTCCAACATGTTCTGACATCATTTGTTGTTTTTCGGTCATTTACCTAATTGTTTTAGAGAGCTAAATGACCGTGAAATTGAAAATCACTACAAAATGAATCCTGAAAATGTTGAAACTTGGCATGGTATCATCATATCACTCGCATAGCATGCGCGAAAGAGTAGAGAGGGTCACGGCAAAAACTGGATGCACTTCGTGTACAAACTGGACATACTCTTTCGGAGTATCAGGGTTTCGGACGAGAACTCATCTGTTACACGGCCACTTCAATGTTTTTTAAACTTATTTGAACTCCGGACATCTTTTGTGTTCAGTATGCAGCATTCAAAGCGACGTCATCAATTTCCAACATGTTCTGACATCATTTGTTGTTTTTCGGCCATTTACCTAATTGTTTAGAGAGCTAAATGACCGTGAAATTGAAAATCACTACAAAATGAATCCTGAAAATGTTGAAACTTGGCATGGTATCATCATATCACCCGCATAGCTTGCGCGAAAGAGTAGAGAGGGTCACGGGAAAAACTAGACGCACTTCGTGTACAAACTGGACAAAACTCTTTCGGAGTATCAGGGTTTCAGACAAGAACTCATCTGTTACGCGGGCACTTCAATTTTTTTAAACTTATTTGAACTCCGGTCTTCTTTTGTGTTCAGTATGCAGCATTCAACGCAACGTCATCAATTTCCAACATGTTCTGACATCATTTGTTGTTTTTCAGTCATTTACCTAATTGTTTAGAGAGCTAAATGACCGTGAAATTGAAAATCACTACAAAATGAATCCTGAAAATGTTGAAACTTGGCATGGTATCATCATATCACCCGCATAGCATGCGCGAAAGAGTAGAGAGGGTCACGGCAAAAACTGGACGCACTTCGTGTACAAACTGGACATACTCTTTCGGAGTATCAAGGTTTCGGACGAGAACTCATCTGTTACACGGCCACTTCAATGTTTTTTAAACTTATTTGAACTCTGAACATCTTTTGTGTTCAGTATGCAGCATTCAAAGCGACGTCATCAATTTCCAACATGTTCTGACATCATTTGTTGTTTTTCGGCCATTTACCTAATTGTTTAGAGAGCTAAATGACCGTGAAATTGAAAATCACTACAAAATGAATCCTGAAAATGTTGAAACTTGGCATGGTATCATCATATCACCCGCATAGCATGCGCAAAAGAGTAGAGAGGGTCACGGCAAAAACTGGACGCACTTTGTGTACAAACTGGACAAACTCTTTCAGAGTATCAGGGTTTCGGACGAGAACTCATCTGTTACATGGCCACTTCAATGTTTTTTAAACTTATTTGAACTTCAGACTTCTTTTGTGTTCAGTATGCAACATTCAAAGCGACGTCATCAATTTCCAACATGTTCTGACATCATTTGTTGTTTTAAGGTCATTTACCTAATTGTTTTAGAGAGCTAAATGACCGTGAAATTGAAAATCACTACAAAATGAATCCCGAAAATGTTGAAACTTGGCATGGTATCATCATATCACCCGCATAGCATGCGTGAAAGAGTAGAGAGGGTCACGGCAAAAACTGGACGCACTTCGTGTACAAACTGGACATACTCTTTCGGAGTATCAGGGTTTCGGACGAGAAATCATCTGTTACACGGCCACTTCAATGTTTTTTAAACTTATTTGAACTCTGGACATCTTTTGTGTTTAATATGCAGCATTCAAAGCGACGTCATCAATTTCCAACATGTTCTGACATCATTTGTTGTTTTTCGGCCATTTACCTAATTGTTTAGAGAGCTAAATGACCGTGAAATTGAAAATCACTACAAAATGAATCCTGAAAATGTTGAAACTTGGCATGGTATCATCATATCACCCGCATAGCATGCGCGAAAGAGTAGAGATGGTCACGGCAAAAACTGGACGCACTTCGTGTACAAAGTGGACATACTCTTTCGGAGTATCAGGGTTTCGGACGAGAACTCATCTGTTACACGGCCACTTCAATGTTTTTTAAACTTATTTGAACTCCGGACATCTTTTGTGTTCAGTATGCAGCATTCAAAGCGACGTCTTCAATTTCCAACATGTTCTGACATCATTTGTTGTTTTTCAGTCATTTACCTAATTGTTTAGAGAGCTAAATGACCGTGAAATTGAAAATCACTACAAAATGAATCCTGAAAATGTTGAAACTTGGCATGGTATCATCATATCACCCGCATAGCATGCGCGAAAGAGTAGAGAGGGTCACGGCAAAAACTGGACGCACTTCGTGTACAAACTGGACATACTCTTTCGGAGTATCAAGGTTTCGGACGAGAACTCATCTGTTACACGGCCACTTCAATGTTTTTTAAACTTATTTGAACTCTGAACTTCTTTTGTGTTCAGTATGCAGCATTCAAAGCGACGTCATCAATTTCCAACATGTTCTGACATCATTTGTTGTTTTTCGGCCATTTACCTAATTGTTTAGAGAGCTAAATGACCGTGAAATTGAAAATCACTACAAAATGAATCCTGAAAATGTTGAAACTTGGCATGGTATCATCATATCACCCGCATAGCATGCGCAAAAGAGTAGAGAGGGTCACGGCAAAAACTGGACGCACTTTGTGTACAAACTGGACAAACTCTTTCAGAGTATCAGGGTTTCGGACGAGAACTCATCTGTTACATGGCCACTTCAATGTTTTTTAAACTTATTTGAACTTCAGACTTCTTTTGTGTTCAGTATGCAACATTCAAAGCGACGTCATCAAGTTCCAACATGTTCTGACATCATTTGTTGTTTTAAGGTCATTTACCTAATTGTTTTAGAGAGCTAAATGACCGTGAAATTGAAAATCACTACAAAATGAATCCCGAAAATGTTGAAACTTGGCATGGTATCATCATATCACCCGCATAGCATGCGTGAAAGAGTAGAGAGGGTCACGGCAAAAACTGGACGCACTTCGTGTACAAACTGGACATACTCTTTCGGAGTATCAGGGTTTCGGACGAGAAATCATCTGTTACACGGCCACTTCAATGTTTTTTAAACTTATTTGAACTCTGGACATCTTTTGTGTTTAATATGCAGCATTCAAAGCGACGTCATCAATTTCCAACATGTTCTGACATCATTTGTTGTTTTTCGGCCATTTACCTAATTGTTTAGAGAGCTAAATGACCGTGAAATTGAAAATCACTACAAAATGAATCCTGAAAATGTTGAAACTTGGCATGGTATCATCATATCACCCGCATAGCATGCGCGAAAGAGTAGAGAGGGTCACAGCAAAAACTGGACGCACTTCGTGTACAAACTGGACATACTCTTTCGGAGTATCAGGGTTTCGGACGAGAACTCATCTGTTACACGGCCACTTCAATGTTTTTTAAACTTATTTGAACTCCGAACATCTTTTGTGTTCAGTATGCAGCATTCAAAGCGACGTCATCAATTTCCAACATGTTCTGACATCATTTGTTGTTTTTCGGCCATTTACCTAATTGTTTAGAGAGCTAAATGACCGTGAAATTGAAAATCACTACAAAATGAATCCTGAAAATGTTGAAACTTGGCATGGTATCATCATATCACCCGCATAGCATGCGCGAAAGAGTAGAGAGGGTCACGGCAAAAACTGGACGCACTTCGTGTACAAACTGGACATACTCTTTCGGAGTATCAGGGTTTCGGACGAGAACTCATCTGTTACACGGCCACTTCAATGTTTTTTAAACTTATTTGATCTCCGAACATCTTTTGTGTTCAGTATGCAGCATTCAAAGAGACGTCATCAATTTCCAACATGTTCTGACATCATTTGTTGTTTTTCGGCCATTTACCTAATTGTTTAGAGAGCTAAATGACCGTGAAATTGAAAATCACTACAAAATGAATCCTGAAAATGTTGAAACTTGGCATGGTATCATCATATCACCCGCATAGCATGCGCGAAAGAGTAGAGAGGGTCACGGCAAAAACTGGACGCACTTCGTGTACAAACTGGACAAACTCTTTTAGAGTATCAGGGTTTCGGACGAGAACTCATCTGTTACACGGCCACTTCAATGTTTTTTAGACTTATTTGAACTTTGGACTTCTTTTGTGTTCAGTATCCAGCATTCAAAGCGACGTCTTCAATTTCCAACATGTTCTGACATCATTTGTTGTTTTTCGGTCATTTACCTAATTGTTTTAGAGAGCTAAATGACCGTGAAATTGAAAATCACTACAAAATGAATCCTGAAAATGTTGAAACTTGGCATGGTATCATCATATCACTCGCATAGCATGCTTGAAAGAGTAGAGAGGGTCACGGCAAAAACTGGATGCACTTCATGTACAAACTGGACATACTCTTTCGGAGTATCAGGGTTTCGGACGAGAACTCATCTGTTACACGACCACTTCAATGTTTTTTAAACTTATTTGAACTCCGGACATCTTTTGTGTTCAGTATGCAGCATTAAAAGCGACGTCATCAATTTCCAACATGTTCTGACATCATTTGTTGTTTTTCGGCCATTTACCTAATTGTTTAGAGAGCTAAATGACCGTGAAATTGAAAATCACTACAAAATGAATCCTGAAAATGTTGAAACTTGGCATGGTATCATCATATCACCCGCATAGCTTGCGCGAAAGAGTAGAGAGGGTCACGGGAAAAACTAGACGCACTTCGTGTACAAACTGGACAAAACTCTTTCGGAGTATCAGGGTTTCAGACAAGAACTCATCTGTTACGCGGGCACTTCAATTTTTTTAAACTTATTTGAACTCCGGTCTTCTTTTGTGTTCAGTATGCAGCATTCAACGCAACGTCATCAATTTCCAACATGTTCTGACATCATTTGTTGTTTTTCAGTCATTTACCTAATTGTTTAGAGAGCTAAATGACCGTGAAATCAAAAATCACTACAAAATGAATCCTGAAAATGTTGAAACTTGGCATGGTATCATCATATAACCCGGATAGCATGCGCGAAAGAGTAGAGAGGGTCACGGCAAAAACTGGACGCACTTCGTGTACAAACTGGACAAACTCTTTCGGAGTATCAGGGTTTCAGACGAGAACTCATCTGTTACGCGGGCACTTCAATTTTTTTTAAACTTATTTGAACTCCGGTCTTTTTTTGTGTTCAGTATGCAGCATTCAAAGCAACGTCATCAATTTCCAACATGTTCTGACATCATTTGTTGTTTTTCAGTCATTTACCTAATTGTTTAGAGAGCTAAATGACCGTGAAATTGAAAATCACTACAAAATGAATCCTGAAAATGTTGAAACTTGGCATGGTATAATCATATCACCCGCATAGCATGCACGAAAGAGTAGAGAGGGTCACGCCAAAAACTGGACGCACTTCGTGTACAAACTCGACATACTCTTTCGGAGTATCAGGGTTTCGGATGAGAACTCATCTGTTACACGGCCACTTCAATGTTTTTTAAACTTATTTGAACTCCGGACATCTTTTGTGTTTAGTATGCAGCATTCAAAGCGACGTCATCAATTTCCAACATGTTCTGACATCATTTGTTATTTTTCGGCCATTTACCTAATTGTTTACAGAGCTAAATGACTGTGAAATTGAAAATCACTACAAAATGAATCCTGAAAATGTTGAAACCTGGCATGGTATCATCATATCACCTGCATAGCATGCGCGAAAGAGTAGAGAGGGTCACGGGAAAAACTGGACGCACTTTGTGTACAAACTGGACAAACTCTTTCGGAGTATCAGGGTTTCGGACGAGAACTCATCTGTTACACGGCCACTTCAATGGTTTTTAAACTTATTTGAACTCTGGTCTTCTTTTGTGTTCAGTATGCAGCATTCAAAGCAACGTCATCAATTTCCAACATGTTCTGACATCATTTGTTGTTTTTCGGCCATTTACCTAATTGTTTAGAGAGCTAAATGACCGTGAAATTGAAAATCACTACAAAATGAATCCTGAAAATGTTGAAACTTGGCATGGTATCATCATATCACCCACATAGCATGTGCGAAAGAGTAGAGAGGGTCACGGAAAAAACTGGACGCACTTCGTGTACAAACTGGACAAACTCTTTCAGAGTATCAGGGTTTCGGACGAGAACTCATCTGTTACATGGCCACTTCAATGTTTTTTAAACTTATTTGAACTTCAGACTTCTTTTGTGTTCAGTATGCAGCATTCAAAGAGACGTCATCAATTTCCAACATGTTCTGACATCATTTATTGTTTTTCGGTCATTTACCTATTTGTTTTAGAGAGCTAACTGACCGTGAAATTGAAAATCACTACAAAATGAATCCTGAAAATGTTGAAACTTGGCATGGTATCATCATATCACCCGCATAGCATGCGCGAAAGAGTAGAGAGGGTCACGGCAAAAACTGGACGCACTTCGTGTACAAACTGGACATACTCTTTCGGAGTATCAGGGTTTCGGACGAGAACTCATCTGTTACACGGCCACTTCAATGTTTTTTAGACTTATTTGATCTCCGAACATCTTTTGTGTTCAGTATGCAGCATTCAAAGAGACGTCATCAATTTCCAACATGTTCTGACATCATTTGTTGTTTTTCGGCCATTTACCTAATTGTTTAGAGAGCTAAATGACCGTGAAATTGAAAATCACTACAAAATGAATCCTGAAAATGTTGAAACTTGGCATGGTATCATCATATCACCCGCATAGCATGCGCGAAAGAGTAGAGAGGGTCACGGCAAAAACTGGACGCACTTCGTGTACAAACTGGACAAACTCTTTCAGAGTATCAGGGTTTCGGACGAGAACTCATCTGTTACATGGCCACTTCAATGTTTTTTAAACTTATTTGAACTTCAGCCTTCTTTTGTGTTCAGTATGCAGCATTCAAAGCGACGTCATCAATTTCCAACATGTTCTGACATCATTTGTTTTTTTTCGGTCATTTACCTAATTGTTTTAGAGAGCTAAATGACCATGAAATTGAAAATCACTACAAAATGAATCCCGAAAATGTTGAAACTTGGCATGGTATCATCATATCACCCGCATAGCATGCGTGAAAGAGTAGAGAGGGTCACGGCAAAAACTGGACGCACTTCGTGTACAAACTGGACAAACTCTTTCGGAGTATCAGGGTTTCGGACGAGAACTCATCTGTTACACGGCCACTTCAATGTTTTTTAAACTTATTTGAACTCCGGACATCTTTTGTGTTCAGTATGCATCATTCAAAGTGACGTCATCAATTTCCAACATGTTCTGACATCATTTGTTGTTTTTCGGCCATTTACCTAATTGTTTACAGAGCTAAATGACCGTGAAATTGAAAATCACTACAAAATGAATCCTAAAAATGTTGAAACTTGGCATGGTATCATCATATAACCCGCATAGCATGCGCGAAAGAGTAGAGAGGGTCACGGCAAAAAATGGACGCACTTCGTGTACAAACTGGACATACTCTTTCGGAGTATCAGGGTTTCGGACGAGAACTCATCAGTTACACGGCCACTTCAATGTTTTTTAAACTTATTTGAACTCCGGACATCTTTTGTGTTTAGTATGCAGCATTCAAAGCGACGTCATCAATTTCTAACATGTTCTGACATCATTTGTTGTTTTTCGGCCATTTACCTAATTGTTTAGAGAGCTAAATGACCGTGAAATTGAAAATCACTACAAAATGAATCCTGAAAATGTTGAAACTTGGCATGGTATCATCATATCACCCGCATAGCATGCGCGAAAGAGTAGAGAGGGTCACGGGAAAAACTGGACGCACTTCGTGTACAAACTGGACAAACTCTTTCGGAGTATCAGGGTTTCAGACGAGAACTCATCTGTTACGCGGGCACTTCAATTTTTTTTAAACTTATTTGAACTCCGGTCTTTTTTTGTGTTCAGTATGCAGCATTCAAAGCAACGTCATCAATTTCCAACATGTTCTGACATCATTTGTTGTTTTTCAGTCATTTACCTAATTGTTTAGAGAGCTAAATGACCGTGAAATTGAAAATCACTACAAAATGAATCCTGAAAATGTTGAAACTTGGCATGGTATAATCATATCACCCGCATAGCATGCACGAAAGAGTAGAGAGGGTCACGCCAAAAACTGGACGCACTTCGTGTACAAACTCGACATACTCTTTCGGAGTATCAGGGTTTCGGATGAGAACTCATCTGTTACACGGCCACTTCAATGTTTTTTAAACTTATTTGAACTCCGGACATCTTTTGTGTTTAGTATGCAGCATTCAAAGCGACGTCATCAATTTCCAACATGTTCTGACATCATTTGTTATTTTTCGGCCATTTACCTAATTGTTTACAGAGCTAAATGACTGTGAAATTGAAAATCACTACAAAATGAATCCTGAAAATGTTGAAACCTGGCATGGTATCATCATATCACCCGCATAGCATGCGCGAAAGATTAGAGAGGGTCACGGCAAAAACTGGACGCACTTTGTGTACAAACTGGACAAACTCTTTCGGAGTATCAGGGTTTCGGACGAGAACTCATCTGTTACACGGCCACTTCAATGGTTTTTAAACTTATTTGAACTCTGGTCTTCTTTTGTGTTCAGTATGCAGCATTCAAAGCAACGTCATCAATTTCCAACATGTTCTGACATCATTTGTTGTTTTTTGGCCATTTACCTAATTGTTTAGAGAGCTAAATGACCGTGAAATTGGAAATCACTACAAAATGAATCCTGAAAATGTTGAAACTTGGCATGGTATCATCATATCACCCGCATAGCATGCGCGAAAGAGTAGAGAGGGTCACGGCAAAAACTGGACGCACTTCGTGTACAAACTGGACAAACTCTTTCGGAGTATCAGGGTTTCGGACGAGAACTCATCTGTTACACGGCCACTTCAATGGTTTTTAAACTTATTTGAACTCTGGTCTTCTTTTGTGTTCAGTATGCAGCATTCAAAGCAACGTCATCAATTTCCAACATGTTCTGACATCATTTGTTGTTTTTCGGCCATTTACCTAATTGTTTAGAGAGCTAAATGACCGTGAAATTGAAAATCACTACAAAATGAATCCTGAAAATGTTGAAACTTGGCATGGTATCATCATATCACCCGCATAGCATGTGCGAAAGAGTAGAGAGGGTCACGGCAAAAACTGGACGCACTTCGTGTACAAACTGGACAAACTCTTTCAGAGTATCAGGGTTTCGGACGATAACTCATCTGTTACATGGCCACTTCAATGTTTTTTAAACTTATTTGAACTTCAGACTTCTTTTGTGTTCAGTATGCAGCATTCAAAGAGACGTCATCAATTTCCAACATGTTCTGACATCATTTATTGTTTTTCGGTCATTTACCTAATTGTTTTAGAGAGCTAACTGACCGTGAAATTGAAAATCACTACAAAATGAATCCTGAAAATGTTGAAACTTGGCATGGTATCATCATATCACCCGCATAGCATGCGCGAAAGAGTAGAGAGGGTCACGGGAAAAACTGGACGCACTTCGTGTACAAACTGGACAAACTCTTTCGGAGTATCAGGGTTTCAGACGAGAACTCATCTGTTACGCGGGCACTTCAATTTTTTTTAAACTTATTTGAACTCCGGTCTTTTTTTGTGTTCAGTATGCAGCATTCAAAGCAACGTCATCAATTTCCAACATGTTCTGACATCATTTGTTGTTTTTCAGTCATTTACCTAATTGTTTAGAGAGCTAAATGACCGTGAAATTGAAAATCACTACAAAATGAATCCTGAAAATGTTGAAACTTGGCATGGTATAATCATATCACCCGCATAGCATGCACGAAAGAGTAGAGAGGGTCACGCCAAAAACTGGACGCACTTCGTGTACAAACTCGACATACTCTTTTGGAGTATCAGGGTTTCGGATGAGAACTCATCTGTTACACGGCCACTTCAATGTTTTTTAAACTTATTTGAACTCCGGACATCTTTTGTGTTTAGTATGCAGCATTCAAAGCGACGTCATCAATTTCCAACATGTTCTGACATCATTTGTTATTTTTCGGCCATTTACCTAATTGTTTACAGAGCTAAATGACTGTGAAATTGAAAATCACTACAAAATGAATCCTGAAAATGTTGAAACCTGGCATGGTATCATCATATCACCCGCATAGCATGCGCGAAAGAGTAGAGAGGGTCACGGGAAAAACTGGACGCACTTCGTGTACAAACTGGACAAACTCTTTCGGAGTATCAGGGTTTCGGACGAGAACTCATCTGTTACACGGCCACTTCAATGGTTTTTAAACTTATTTGAACTCTGGTCTTCTTTTGTGTTCATTATGCAGCATTCAAAGCAACGTCATCAATTTCCAACATGTTCTGACATCATTTGTTGTTTTTCGGCCATTTACCTAATTGTTTAGAGAGCTAAATGACCGTGAAATTGAAAATCACTACAAAATGAATACTGAAAATGTTGAAACTTGGCATGGTATCATCATATCACCCGCATAGCATGTGCGAAAGAGTAGAGAGGGTCACGCCAAAAACTGGACGCACTTCGTGTACAAACTCGACATACTCTTTCAGAGTATCAGGGTTTCGGACGAGAACTCATCTGTTACATGGCCACTTCAATGTTTTTTAAACTTATTTGAACTTCAGACTTCTTTTGTGTTCAGTATGCAGCATTCAAAGAGACGTCATCAATTTCCAACATGTTCTGACATCATTTATTGTTTTTCGGCCATTTACCTAATTGTTTTTGAGAGCTAACTGACTGTGAAATTGAAAATCACTACAAAATGAATCCTGAAAATGTTGAAACCTGGCATGGTATCATCATATCACCTGCATAGCATGCGCGAAAGAGTAGAGAGGGTCACGGGAAAAACTGGACGCACTTTGTGTACAAACTGGACAAACTCTTTCGGAGTATCAGGGTTTCGGACGAGAACTCATCTGTTACACGGCCACTTCAATGGTTTTTAAACTTATTTGAACTCTGGACATCTTTTGTGTTCAGTATGCATCATTCAAAGCGACGTCATCAATTTCCAACATGTTCTGACATCATTTGTTGTTTTTTGGCCATTTACCTAATTGTTTAGAGAGCTAAATGACCGTGAAATTGAAAATCACTACAAAATGAATCCTGAAAATGTTGAAACTTGGCATGGTATCATCATATCACCCGCATAGCATGCGCGAAAGAGTAGAGAGGGTCACGGCAAAAACTGGACGCACTTCGTGTACAAACTGGACAAACTCTTTCGGAGTATCAGGGTTTCAGACGAGAACTCATCTGTTACGCGGGCACTTCAATTTTTTTTAAACTTATTTGAACTCCGGTCTTTTTTTGTGTTCAGTATGCAGCATTCAAAGCAACGTCATCAATTTCCAACATGTTCTGACATCATTTGTTGTTTTTCAGTCATTTACCTAATTGTTTAGAGAGCTAAATGACCGTGAAATTGAAAATCACTACAAAATGAATCCTGAAAATGTTGAAACTTGGCATGGTATAATCATATCACCCGCATAGCATGCACGAAAGAGTAGAGAGGGTCACGGGAAAAACTGGACGCACTTCGTGTACAAACTGGACAAACTCTTTCGGAGTATCAGGGTTTCAGACGAGAACTCATCTGTTACGCGGGCACTTCAATTTTTTTTAAACTTATTTGAACTCCGGTCTTCTTTTGTGTTCAGTATGCAGCATTCAAAGCAACGTCATCAATTTCCAACATGTTCTGACATCATTTGTTGTTTTTCGGTCATTTACCTAATTGTTTAGAGAGCTAAATGACCGTGAAATTGAAAATCACTACAAAATGAATCCTGAAAATGTTGAAACTTGGCATGGTATAATCATATCACCCGCATAGCATGCACGAAAGAGTAGAGAGGGTCACGCCAAAAACTGGACGCACTTCGTGTACAAACTCGACATACTCTTTTGGAGTATCAGGGTTTCGGACGATAACTCATCTGTTACATGGCCACTTCAATGTTTTTTAAACTTATTTGAACTCCGGACATCTTTTGTGTTTAGTATGCAGCATTCAAAGCGACGTCATCAATTTCCAACATGTTCTGACATCATTTGTTATTTTTCGGCCATTTACCTAATTGTTTACAGAGCTAAATGACTGTGAAATTGAAAATCACTACAAAATGAATCCTGAAAATGTTGAAACCTGGCATGGTATCATCATATCACCTGCATAGCATGCGCGAAAGAGTAGAGAGGGTCACGGGAAAAACTGGACGCACTTTGTGTACAAACTGGACAAACTCTTTCGGAGTATCAGGGTTTCGGACGAGAACTCATCTGTTACACGGCCACTTCAATGGTTTTTAAACTTATTTGAACTCTGGTCTTCTTTTGTGTTCAGTATGCAGCATTCAAAGCAACGTCATCAATTTCCAACATGTTCTGACATCATTTGTTGTTTTTCGGCCATTTACCTAATTGTTTAGAGAGCTAAATGACCGTGAAATTGAAAATCACTACAAAATGAATCCTGAAAATGTTGAAACTTGGCATGGTATCATCATATCACCCGCATAGCATGCGCGAAAGAGTAGAGAGGGTCACGGCAAAAACTGGACGCACTTCGTGTACAAACTGGACAAACTCTTTCGGAGTATCAGGGTTTCAGACGAGAACTCATCTGTTACGCGGGCACTTCAATTTTTTTTAAACTTATTTGAACTCCGGTCTTTTTTTGTGTTCAGTATGCAGCATTCAAAGCAACGTCATCAATTTCCAACATGTTCTGACATCATTTATTGTTTTTCGGTCATTTACCTAATTGTTTAGAGAGCTAACTGACCGTGAAATTGAAAATCACTACAAAATGAATCCTGAAAATGTTGAAACTTGGCATGGTATCATCATATCACCCGCATAGCATGCGCGAAAGAGTAGAGAGGGTCACGGCAAAAACTGGACGCACTTCGTGTACAAACTGGACATACTCTTTCGGAGTATCAGGGTTTCGGACGAGAACTCATCTGTTACACGGCCACTTCAATGTTTTTTAAACTTATTTGAACTCTGGACATCTTTTGTGTTCAGTATGCATCATTCAAAGCGACGTCATCAATTTCCAACATGTTCTGACATCATTTGTTGTTTTTTGGCCATTTACCTAATTGTTTAGAGAGCTAAATGACCGTGAAATTGAAAATCACTACAAAATGAATCCTGAAAATGTTGAAACTTGGCATGGTATCATCATATCACCCGCATAGCATGCGCGAAAGAGTAGAGAGGGTCACGGCAAAAACTGGACGCACTTCGTGTACAAACTGGACAAACTCTTTCGGAGTATCAGGGTTTCAGACGAGAACTCATCTGTTACGCGGGCACTTCAATTTTTTTTAAACTTATTTGAACTCCGGTCTTTTTTTGTGTTCAGTATGCAGCATTCAAAGCAACGTCATCAATTTCCAACATGTTCTGACATCATTTGTTGTTTTTCAGTCATTTACCTAATTGTTTAGAGAGCTAAATGACCGTGAAATTGAAAATCACTACAAAATGAATCCTGAAAATGTTGAAACTTGGCATGGTATAATCATATCACCCGCATAGCATGCACGAAAGAGTAGAGAGGGTCACGCCAAAAACTGGACGCACTTCGTGTACAAACTCGACATACTCTTTTGGAGTATCAGGGTTTCGGATGAGAACTCATCTGTTACACGGCCACTTCAATGTTTTTTAAACTTATTTGAACTCCGGACATCTTTTGTGTTTAGTATGCAGCATTCAAAGCGACGTCATCAATTTCCAACATGTTCTGACATCATTTGTTGTTTTTCGGTCATTTACCTAATTGTTTTAGAGAGCTAACTGACCGTGAAATTGAAAATCACTACAAAATGAATCCTGAAAATGTTGAAACTTGGCATGGTATCATCATATCACCCGCATAGCATGCGCGAAAGAGTAGAGAGGGTCACGGCAAAAACTGGACGCACTTCGTGTACAAACTGGACATACTCTTTCGGAGTATCAGGGTTTCGGACGAGAACTCATCTGTTACACGGCCAATTCAATGTTTTTTAAACTTATTTGAACTCTGGACATCTTTTGTGTTCAGTATGCATCATTCAAAGCGACGTCATCAATTTCCAACATGTTCTGACATCATTTGTTGTTTTTTGGCCATTTACCTAATTGTTTAGAGAGCTAAATGACCGTGAAATTGAAAATCACTACAAAATGAATCCTGAAAATGTTGAAACTTGGCATGGTATCATCATATCACCCGCATAGCATGCGCGAAAGAGTAGAGAGGGTCACGGCAAAAACTGGACGCACTTCGTGTACAAACTGGACAAACTCTTTCGGAGTATCAGGGTTTCAGACGAGAACTCATCTGTTACGCGGGCACTTCAATTTTTTTTAAACTTATTTGAACTCCGGTCTTCTTTTGTGTTCAGTATGCAGCATTCAAAGCAACGTCATCAATTTCCAACATGTTCTGACATCATTTGTTGTTTTTCGGTCATTTACCTAATTGTTTAGAGAGCTAAATGACCGTGAAATTGAAAATCACTATAAAATGAATCCTGAAAATGTTGAAACTTGGCATGGTATAATCATATCACCCGCATAGCATGCACGAAAGAGTAGAGAGGGTCACGCCAAAAACTGGACGCACTTCGTGTACAAACTCGACATACTCTTTTGGAGTATCAGGGTTTCGGACGATAACTCATCTGTTACATGGCCACTTCAATGTTTTTTAAACTTATTTGAACTCCGGACATCTTTTGTGTTTAGTATGCAGCATTCAAAGCGACGTCATCAATTTCCAACATGTTCTGACATCATTTGTTATTTTTCGGCCATTTACCTAATTGTTTACAGAGCTAAATGACTGTGAAATTGAAAATCACTACAAAATGAATCCTGAAAATGTTGAAACCTGGCATGGTATCATCATATCACCTGCATAGCATGCGCGAAAGAGTAGAGAGGGTCACGGGAAAAACTGGACGCACTTTGTGTACAAACTGGACAAACTCTTTCGGAGTATCAGGGTTTCGGACGAGAACTCATCTGTTACACGGCCACTTCAATGGTTTTTAAACTTATTTGAACTCTGGTCTTCTTTTGTGTTCAGTATGCAGCATTCAAAGCAACGTCATCAATTTCCAACATGTTCTGACATCATTTGTTGTTTTTCGGCCATTTACCTAATTGTTTAGAGAGCTAAATGACCGTGAAATTGAAAATCACTACAAAATGAATCCTGAAAATGTTGAAACTTGGCATGGTATCATCATATCACCCGCATAGCATGCGCGAAAGAGTAGAGAGGGTCACGGCAAAAACTGGACGCACTTCGTGTACAAACTGGACAAACTCTTTCGGAGTATCAGGGTTTCAGACGAGAACTCATCTGTTACGCGGGCACTTCAATTTTTTTTAAACTTATTTGAACTCCGGTCTTTTTTTGTGTTCAGTATGCAGCATTCAAAGCAACGTCATCAATTTCCAACATGTTCTGACATCATTTATTGTTTTTCGGTCATTTACCTAATTGTTTAGAGAGCTAACTGACCGTGAAATTGAAAATCACTACAAAATGAATCCTGAAAATGTTGAAACTTGGCATGGTATCATCATATCACCCGCATAGCATGCGCGAAAGAGTAGAGAGGGTCACGGCAAAAACTGGACGCACTTCGTGTACAAACTGGACATACTCTTTCGGAGTATCAGGGTTTCGGACGAGAACTCATCTGTTACACGGCCACTTCAATGTTTTTTAAACTTATTTGAACTCTGGACATCTTTTGTGTTCAGTATGCATCATTCAAAGCGACGTCATCAATTTCCAACATGTTCTGACATCATTTGTTGTTTTTTGGCCATTTACCTAATTGTTTAGAGAGCTAAATGACCGTGAAATTGAAAATCACTACAAAATGAATCCTGAAAATGTTGAAACTTGGCATGGTATCATCATATCACCCGCATAGCATGCGCGAAAGAGTAGAGAGGGTCACGGCAAAAACTGGACGCACTTCGTGTACAAACTGGACAAACTCTTTCGGAGTATCAGGGTTTCAGACGAGAACTCATCTGTTACGCGGGCACTTCAATTTTTTTTAAACTTATTTGAACTCCGGTCTTTTTTTGTGTTCAGTATGCAGCATTCAAAGCAACGTCATCAATTTCCAACATGTTCTGACATCATTTGTTGTTTTTCAGTCATTTACCTAATTGTTTAGAGAGCTAAATGACCGTGAAATTGAAAATCACTACAAAATGAATCCTGAAAATGTTGAAACTTGGCATGGTATAATCATATCACCCGCATAGCATGCACGAAAGAGTAGAGAGGGTCACGCCAAAAACTGGACGCACTTCGTGTACAAACTCGACATACTCTTTTGGAGTATCAGGGTTTCGGATGAGAACTCATCTGTTACACGGCCACTTCAATGTTTTTTAAACTTATTTGAACTCCGGACATCTTTTGTGTTTAGTATGCAGCATTCAAAGCGACGTCATCAATTTCCAACATGTTCTGACATCATTTGTTGTTTTTCGGTCATTTACCTAATTGTTTTAGAGAGCTAACTGACCGTGAAATTGAAAATCACTACAAAATGAATCCTGAAAATGTTGAAACCTGGCATGGTATCATCATATCACCTGCATAGCATGCGCGAAAGAGTAGAGAGGGTCACGGGAAAAACTGGACGCACTTTGTGTACAAACTGGACAAACTCTTTCGGAGTATCAGGGTTTCGGACGAGAACTCATCTGTTACACGGCCACTTCAATGGTTTTTAAACTTATTTGAACTCTGGTCTTCTTTTGTGTTCAGTATGCAGCATTCAAAGCAACGTCATCAATTTCCAACATGTTCTGACATCATTTGTTGTTTTTCGGCCATTTACCTAATTGTTTAGAGAGCTAAATGACCGTGAAATTGAAAATCACTACAAAATGAATCCTGAAAATGTTGAAACTTGGCATGGTATCATCATATCACCCGCATAGCATGCGCGAAAGAGTAGAGAGGGTCACGGCAAAAACTGGACGCACTTCGTGTACAAACTGGACAAACTCTTTCGGAGTATCAGGGTTTCAGACGAGAACTCATCTGTTACGCGGGCACTTCAATTTTTTTTAAACTTATTTGAACTCCGGTCTTTTTTTGTGTTCAGTATGCAGCATTCAAAGCAACGTCATCAATTTCCAACATGTTCTGACATCATTTATTGTTTTTCGGTCATTTACCTAATTGTTTAGAGAGCTAACTGACCGTGAAATTGAAAATCACTACAAAATGAATCCTGAAAATGTTGAAACTTGGCATGGTATCATCATATCACCCGCATAGCATGCGCGAAAGAGTAGAGAGGGTCACGGCAAAAACTGGACGCACTTCGTGTACAAACTGGACATACTCTTTCGGAGTATCAGGGTTTCGGACGAGAACTCATCTGTTACACGGCCACTTCAATGTTTTTTAAACTTATTTGAACTCTGGACATCTTTTGTGTTCAGTATGCATCATTCAAAGCGACGTCATCAATTTCCAACATGTTCTGACATCATTTGTTGTTTTTTGGCCATTTACCTAATTGTTTAGAGAGCTAAATGACCGTGAAATTGAAAATCACTACAAAATGAATCCTGAAAATGTTGAAACTTGGCATGGTATCATCATATCACCCGCATAGCATGCGCGAAAGAGTAGAGAGGGTCACGGCAAAAACTGGACGCACTTCGTGTACAAACTGGACAAACTCTTTCGGAGTATCAGGGTTTCAGACGAGAACTCATCTGTTACGCGGGCACTTCAATTTTTTTTAAACTTATTTGAACTCCGGTCTTTTTTTGTGTTCAGTATGCAGCATTCAAAGCAACGTCATCAATTTCCAACATGTTCTGACATCATTTGTTGTTTTTCAGTCATTTACCTAATTGTTTAGAGAGCTAAATGACCGTGAAATTGAAAATCACTACAAAATGAATCCTGAAAATGTTGAAACTTGGCATGGTATAATCATATCACCCGCATAGCATGCACGAAAGAGTAGAGAGGGTCACGCCAAAAACTGGACGCACTTCGTGTACAAACTCGACATACTCTTTTGGAGTATCAGGGTTTCGGATGAGAACTCATCTGTTACACGGCCACTTCAATGTTTTTTAAACTTATTTGAACTCCGGACATCTTTTGTGTTTAGTATGCAGCATTCAAAGCGACGTCATCAATTTCCAACATGTTCTGACATCATTTGTTGTTTTTCGGTCATTTACCTAATTGTTTTAGAGAGCTAACTGACCGTGAAATTGAAAATCACTACAAAATGAATCCTGAAAATGTTGAAACTTGGCATGGTATCATCATATCACCCGCATAGCATGCGCGAAAGAGTAGAGAGGGTCACGGCAAAAACTGGACGCACTTCGTGTACAAACTGGACATACTCTTTCGGAGTATCAGGGTTTCGGACGAGAACTCATCTGTTACACGGCCAATTCAATGTTTTTTAAACTTATTTGAACTCTGGACATCTTTTGTGTTCAGTATGCATCATTCAAAGCGACGTCATCAATTTCCAACATGTTCTGACATCATTTGTTGTTTTTTGGCCATTTACCTAATTGTTTAGAGAGCTAAATGACCGTGAAATTGAAAATCACTACAAAATGAATCCTGAAAATGTTGAAACTTGGCATGGTATCATCATATCACCCGCATAGCATGCGCGAAAGAGTAGAGAGGGTCACGGCAAAAACTGGACGCACTTCGTGTACAAACTGGACAAACTCTTTCGGAGTATCAGGGTTTCAGACGAGAACTCATCTGTTACGCGGGCACTTCAATTTTTTTTAAACTTATTTGAACTCCGGTCTTCTTTTGTGTTCAGTATGCAGCATTCAAAGCAACGTCATCAATTTCCAACATGTTCTGACATCATTTGTTGTTTTTCGGTCATTTACCTAATTGTTTAGAGAGCTAAATGACCGTGAAATTGAAAATCACTATAAAATGAATCCTGAAAATGTTGAAACTTGGCATGGTATAATCATATCACCCGCATAGCATGCACGAAAGAGTAGAGAGGGTCACGCCAAAAACTGGACGCACTTCGTGTACAAACTCGACATACTCTTTTGGAGTATCAGGGTTTCGGACGATAACTCATCTGTTACATGGCCACTTCAATGTTTTTTAAACTTATTTGAACTCCGGACATCTTTTGTGTTTAGTATGCAGCATTCAAAGCGACGTCATCAATTTCCAACATGTTCTGACATCATTTGTTATTTTTCGGCCATTTACCTAATTGTTTACAGAGCTAAATGACTGTGAAATTGAAAATCACTACAAAATGAATCCTGAAAATGTTGAAACCTGGCATGGTATCATCATATCACCTGCATAGCATGCGCGAAAGAGTAGAGAGGGTCACGGGAAAAACTGGACGCACTTTGTGTACAAACTGGACAAACTCTTTCGGAGTATCAGGGTTTCGGACGAGAACTCATCTGTTACACGGCCACTTCAATGGTTTTTAAACTTATTTGAACTCTGGTCTTCTTTTGTGTTCAGTATGCAGCATTCAAAGCAACGTCATCAATTTCCAACATGTTCTGACATCATTTGTTGTTTTTCGGCCATTTACCTAATTGTTTAGAGAGCTAAATGACCGTGAAATTGAAAATCACTACAAAATGAATCCTGAAAATGTTGAAACTTGGCATGGTATCATCATATCACCCGCATAGCATGCGCGAAAGAGTAGAGAGGGTCACGGCAAAAACTGGACGCACTTCGTGTACAAACTGGACAAACTCTTTCGGAGTATCAGGGTTTCAGACGAGAACTCATCTGTTACGCGGGCACTTCAATTTTTTTTAAACTTATTTGAACTCCGGTCTTTTTTTGTGTTCAGTATGCAGCATTCAAAGCAACGTCATCAATTTCCAACATGTTCTGACATCATTTATTGTTTTTCGGTCATTTACCTAATTGTTTAGAGAGCTAACTGACCGTGAAATTGAAAATCACTACAAAATGAATCCTGAAAATGTTGAAACTTGGC
The DNA here is from genome assembly GCF_056163025.1 of Triticum urartu. Classification (NCBI taxonomy): domain Eukaryota; kingdom Viridiplantae; phylum Streptophyta; class Magnoliopsida; order Poales; family Poaceae; genus Triticum; species Triticum urartu. The sequence continues at coordinate 13,850,017 of NC_141873.1, forward strand.
ATGGTATCATCATATCACCCGCATAGCATGCGCGAAAGAGTAGAGAGGGTCACGGCAAAAACTGGACGCACTTCGTGTACAAACTGGACATACTCTTTCGGAGTATCAGGGTTTCGGACGAGAACTCATCTGTTACACGGCCACTTCAATGTTTTTTAAACTTATTTGAACTCTGGACATCTTTTGTGTTCAGTATGCATCATTCAAAGCGACGTCATCAATTTCCAACATGTTCTGACATCATTTGTTGTTTTTTGGCCATTTACCTAATTGTTTAGAGAGCTAAATGACCGTGAAATTGAAAATCACTACAAAATGAATCCTGAAAATGTTGAAACTTGGCATGGTATCATCATATCACCCGCATAGCATGCGCGAAAGAGTAGAGAGGGTCACGGCAAAAACTGGACGCACTTCGTGTACAAACTGGACAAACTCTTTCGGAGTATCAGGGTTTCAGACGAGAACTCATCTGTTACGCGGGCACTTCAATTTTTTTTAAACTTATTTGAACTCCGGTCTTTTTTTGTGTTCAGTATGCAGCATTCAAAGCAACGTCATCAATTTCCAACATGTTCTGACATCATTTGTTGTTTTTCAGTCATTTACCTAATTGTTTAGAGAGCTAAATGACCGTGAAATTGAAAATCACTACAAAATGAATCCTGAAAATGTTGAAACTTGGCATGGTATAATCATATCACCCGCATAGCATGCACGAAAGAGTAGAGAGGGTCACGCCAAAAACTGGACGCACTTCGTGTACAAACTCGACATACTCTTTTGGAGTATCAGGGTTTCGGATGAGAACTCATCTGTTACACGGCCACTTCAATGTTTTTTAAACTTATTTGAACTCCGGACATCTTTTGTGTTTAGTATGCAGCATTCAAAGCGACGTCATCAATTTCCAACATGTTCTGACATCATTTGTTGTTTTTCGGTCATTTACCTAATTGTTTTAGAGAGCTAACTGACCGTGAAATTGAAAATCACTACAAAATGAATCCTGAAAATGTTGAAACTTGGCATGGTATCATCATATCACCCGCATAGCATGCGCGAAAGAGTAGAGAGGGTCACGGCAAAAACTGGACGCACTTCGTGTACAAACTGGACATACTCTTTCGGAGTATCAAGGTTTCGGACGAGAACTCATCTGTTACACGGCCAATTCAATGTTTTTTAAACTTATTTGAACTCTGGACATCTTTTGTGTTCAGTATGCATCATTCAAAGCGACGTCATCAATTTCCAACATGTTCTGACATCATTTGTTGGTTTTTGGCCATTTACCTAATTGTTTAGAGAGCTAAATGACCGTGAAATTGAAAATCACTACAAAATGAATCCTGAAAATGTTGAAACTTGGCATGGTATCATCATATCACCCGCATAGCATGCGCGAAAGAGTAGAGAGGGTCACGGGAAAAACTGGACGCACTTCGTGTACAAACTGGACAAACTCTTTCGGAGTATCAGGGTTTCAGACGAGAACTCATCTGTTACGCGGGCACTTCAATTTTTTTTAAACTTATTTGAACTCCGGTCTTTTTTTGTGTTCAGTATGCAGCATTCAAAGCAACGTCATCAATTTCCAACATGTTCTGACATCATGTGTTGTTTTTCAGTCATTTACCTAATTGTTTAGAGAGCTAAATGACCGTGAAATTGAAAATCACTACAAAATGAATCCTGAAAATGTTGAAACTTGGCATGGTATAATCATATCACCCGCATAGCATGCACGAAAGAGTAGAGAGGGTCACGCCAAAAACTGGACGCACTTCGTGTACAAACTCGACATACTCTTTCGGAGTATCAGGGTTTCGGATGAGAACTCATCTGTTACACGGCCACTTCAATGTTTTTTAAACTTATTTGAACTCCGGACATCTTTTGTGTTTAGTATGCAGCATTCAAAGCGACGTCATCAATTTCCAACATGTTCTGACATCATTTGTTATTTTTCGGCCATTTACCTAATTGTTTACAGAGCTAAATGACTGTGAAATTGAAAATCACTACAAAATGAATCCTGAAAATGTTGAAACCTGGCATGGTATCATCATATCACCTGCATAGCATGCGCGAAAGAGTAGAGAGGGTCACGGGAAAAACTGGACGCACTTTGTGTACAAACTGGACAAACTCTTTCGGAGTATCAGGGTTTCGGACGAGAACTCATCTGTTACACGGCCACTTCAATGGTTTTTAAACTTATTTGAACTCTGGTCTTCTTTTGTGTTCAGTATGCAGCATTCAAAGCAACGTCATCAATTTCCAACATGTTCTGACATCATTTGTTGTTTTTCGGCCATTTACCTAATTGTTTAGAGAGCTAAATGACCGTGAAATTGAAAATCACTACAAAATGAATCCTGAAAATGTTGAAACTTGGCATGGTATCATCATATCACCCGCATAGCATGTGCGAAAGAGTAGAGAGGGTCACGGCAAAAACTGGACGCACTTCGTGTACAAACTGGACAAACTCTTTCGGAGTATCAGGGTTTCAGACGAGAACTCATCTGTTACGCGGGCACTTCAATTTTTTTTAAACTTATTTGAACTCCGGTCTTTTTTTGTGTTCAGTATGCAGCATTCAAAGCAACGTCATCAATTTCCAACATGTTCTGACATCATTTATTGTTTTTCGGTCATTTACCTAATTGTTTAGAGAGCTAACTGACCGTGAAATTGAAAATCACTACAAAATGAATCCTGAAAATGTTGAAACTTGGCATGGTATCATCATATCACCCGCATAGCATGCGCGAAAGAGTAGAGAGGGTCACGGCAAAAACTGGACGCACTTCGTGTACAAACTGGACATACTCTTTCGGAGTATCAGGGTTTCGGACGAGAACTCATCTGTTACACGGCCACTTCAATGTTTTTTAAACTTATTTGAACTCTGGACATCTTTTGTGTTCAGTATGCATCATTCAAAGCGACGTCATCAATTTCCAACATGTTCTGACATCATTTGTTGTTTTTTGGCCATTTACCTAATTGTTTAGAGAGCTAAATGACCGTGAAATTGAAAATCACTACAAAATGAATCCTGAAAATGTTGAAACTTGGCATGGTATCATCATATCACCCGCATAGCATGCGCGAAAGAGTAGAGAGGGTCACGGCAAAAACTGGACGCACTTCGTGTACAAACTGGACAAACTCTTTCGGAGTATCAGGGTTTCAGACGAGAACTCATCTGTTACGCGGGCACTTCAATTTTTTTTAAACTTATTTGAACTCCGGTCTTTTTTTGTGTTCAGTATGCAGCATTCAAAGCAACGTCATCAATTTCCAACATGTTCTGACATCATTTGTTGTTTTTCAGTCATTTACCTAATTGTTTAGAGAGCTAAATGACCGTGAAATTGAAAATCACTACAAAATGAATCCTGAAAATGTTCAACTTGGCATGGTATAATCATATCACCCGCATAGCATGCACGAAAGAGTAGAGAGGGTCACGCCAAAAACTGGACGCACTTCGTGTACAAACTCGACATACTCTTTTGGAGTATCAGGGTTTCGGATGAGAACTCATCTGTTACACGGCCACTTCAATGTTTTTTAAACTTATTTGAACTCCGGACATCTTTTGTGTTTAGTATGCAGCATTCAAAGCGACGTCATCAATTTCCAACATGTTCTGACATCATTTGTTGTTTTTCGGTCATTTACCTAATTGTTTTAGAGAGCTAACTGACCGTGAAATTGAAAATCACTACAAAATGAATCCTGAAAATGTTGAAACTTGGCATGGTATCATCATATCACCCGCATAGCATGCGCGAAAGAGTAGAGAGGGTCACGGCAAAAACTGGACGCACTTCGTGTACAAACTGGACATACTCTTTCGGAGTATCAGGGTTTCGGACGAGAACTCATCTGTTACACGGCCAATTCAATGTTTTTTAAACTTATTTGAACTCTGGACATCTTTTGTGTTCAGTATGCATCATTCAAAGCGACGTCATCAATTTCCAACATGCTCTGACATCATTTGTTGTTTTTTGGCCATTTACCTAATTGTTTAGAGAGCTAAATGACCGTGAAATTGAAAATCACTACAAAATGAATCCTGAAAATGTTGAAACTTGGCATGGTATCATCATATCACCCGCATAGCATGCGCGAAAGAGTAGAGAGGGTCACGGGAAAAACTGGACGCACTTCGTGTACAAACTGGACAAACTCTTTCGGAGTATCAGGGTTTCAGACGAGAACTCATCTGTTACGCGGGCACTTCAATTTTTTTTAAACTTATTTGAACTCCGGTCTTTTTTTGTGTTCAGTATGCAGCATTCAAAGCAACGTCATCAATTTCCAACATGTTCTGACATCATGTGTTGTTTTTCAGTCATTTACCTAATTGTTTAGAGAGCTAAATGACCGTGAAATTGAAAATCACTACAAAATGAATCCTGAAAATGTTGAAACTTGGCATGGTATAATCATATCACCCGCATAGCATGCACGAAAGAGTAGAGAGGGTCACGCCAAAAACTGGACGCACTTCGTGTACAAACTCGACATACTCTTTCGGAGTATCAGGGTTTCGGATGAGAACTCATCTGTTACACGGCCACTTCAATGTTTTTTAAACTTATTTGAACTCCGGACATCTTTTGTGTTTAGTATGCAGCATTCAAAGCGACGTCATCAATTTCCAACATGTTCTGACATCATTTGTTATTTTTCGGCCATTTACCTAATTGTTTACAGAGCTAAATGACTGTGAAATTGAAAATCACTACAAAATGAATCCTGAAAATGTTGAAACCTGGCATGGTATCATCATATCACCTGCATAGCATGCGCGAAAGAGTAGAGAGGGTCACGGGAAAAACTGGACGCACTTTGTGTACAAACTGGACAAACTCTTTCGGAGTATCAGGGTTTCGGACGAGAACTCATCTGTTACACGGCCACTTCAATGGTTTTTAAACTTATTTGAACTCTGGTCTTCTTTTGTGTTCAGTATGCAGCATTCAAAGCAACGTCATCAATTTCCAACATGTTCTGACATCATTTGTTGTTTTTCGGCCATTTACCTAATTGTTTAGAGAGCTAAATGACCGTGAAATTGAAAATCACTACAAAATGAATCCTGAAAATGTTGAAACTTGGCATGGTATCATCATATCACCCGCATAGCATGTGCGAAAGAGTAGAGAGGGTCACGGCAAAAACTGGACGCACTTCGTGTACAAACTGGACAAACTCTTTCAGAGTATCAGGGTTTCGGATGAGAACTCATCTGTTACACGGCCACTTCAATGTTTTTTAAACTTATTTGAACTCCGGACATCTTTTGTGTTTAGTATGCAGCATTCAAAGCGACGTCATCAATTTCCAACATGTTCTGACATCATTTGTTATTTTTCGGCCATTTACCTAATTGTTTACAGAGCTAAATGACTGTGAAATTGAAAATCACTACAAAATGAATCCTGAAAATGTTGAAACCTTGCATGGTATCATCATATCACCTGCATAGCATGCGCGAAAGAGTAGAGAGGGTCACGGGAAAAACTGGACGCACTTTGTGTACAAACTGGACAAACTCTTTCGGAGTATCAGGGTTTCGGACGAGAACTCATCTGTTACACGGCCACTTCAATGGTTTTTAAACTTATTTGAACTCTGGTCTTCTTTTGTGTTCAGTATGCAGCATTCAAAGCAACGTCATCAATTTCCAACATGTTCTGACATCATTTGTTGTTTTTCGGCCATTTACCTAATTGTTTAGAGAGCTAAATGACCGTGAAATTGAAAATCACTACAAAATGAATCCTGAAAATGTTGAAACTTGGCATGGTATCATCATATCACCCGCATAGCATGTGCGAAAGAGTAGAGAGGGTCACGGCAAAAACTGGACGCACTTCGTGTACAAACTGGACAAACTCTTTCAGAGTATCAGGGTTTCGGACGAGAACTCATCTGTTACATGGCCACTTCAATGTTTTTTAAACTTATTTGAACTTCAGACTTCTTTTGTGTTCAGTATGCAGCATTCAAAGAGACGTCATCAATTTCCAACATGTTCTGACATCATTTATTGTTTTTCGGTCATTTACCTAATTGTTTTAGAGAGCTAACTGACCGTGAAATTGAAAATCACTACAAAATGAATCCTGAAAATGTTGAAACTTGGCATGGTATCATCATATCACCCGCATAGCATGCGCGAAAGAGTAGAGAGGGTCACGGCAAAAACTGGACGCACTTCGTGTACAAACTGGACATACTCTTTCGGAGTATCAGGGTTTCGGACGAGAACTCATCTGTTACACGGCCAATTCAATGTTTTTTAAACTTATTTGAACTCTGGACATCTTTTGTGTTCAGTATGCATCATTCAAAGCGACGTCATCAATTTCCAACATGTTCTGACATCATTTGTTGTTTTTTGGCCATTTACCTAATTGTTTAGAGAGCTAAATGACCGTGAAATTGAAAATCACTACAAAATGAATCCTGAAAATGTTGAAACTTGGCATGGTATCATCATATCACCCGCATAGCATGCGCGAAAGAGTAGAGAGGGTCACGGGAAAAACTGGACGCACTTCGTGTACAAACTGGACAAACTCTTTCGGAGTATCAGGGTTTCAGACGAGAACTCATCTGTTACGCGGGCACTTCAATTTTTTTTAAACTTATTTGAACTCCGGTCTTTTTTTGTGTTCAGTATGCAGCATTCAAAGCAACGTCATCAATTTCCAACATGTTCTGACATCATGTGTTGTTTTTCAGTCATTTACCTAATTGTTTAGAGAGCTAAATGACCGTGAAATTGAAAATCACTACAAAATGAATCCTGAAAATGTTGAAACTTGGCATGGTATAATCATATCACCCGCATAGCATGCACGAAAGAGTAGAGAGGGTCACGCCAAAAACTGGACGCACTTCGTGTACAAACTCGACATACTCTTTCGGAGTATCAGGGTTTCGGATGAGAACTCATCTGTTACACGGCCACTTCAATGTTTTTTAAACTTATTTGAACTCCGGACATCTTTTGTGTTTAGTATGCAGCATTCAAAGCGACGTCATCAATTTCCAACATGTTCTGACATCATTTGTTATTTTTCGGCCATTTACCTAATTGTTTACAGAGCTAAATGACTGTGAAATTGAAAATCACTACAAAATGAATCCTGAAAATGTTGAAACCTGGCATGGTATCATCATATCACCTGCATAGCATGCGCGAAAGAGTAGAGAGGGTCACGGGAAAAACTGGACGCACTTTGTGTACAAACTGGACAAACTCTTTCGGAGTATCAGGGTTTCGGACGAGAACTCATCTGTTACACGGCCACTTCAATGGTTTTTAAACTTATTTGAACTCTGGTCTTCTTTTGTGTTCAGTATGCAGCATTCAAAGCAACGCCATCAATTTCCAACATGTTCTGACATCATTTGTTGTTTTTCGGCCATTTACCTAATTGTTTAGAGAGCTAAATGACCGTGAAATTGAAAATCACTACAAAATGAATCCTGAAAATGTTGAAACTTGGCATGGTATCATCATATCACCCGCATAGCATGTGCGAAAGAGTAGAGAGGGTCACGGCAAAAACTGGACGCACTTCGTGTACAAACTGGACAAACTCTTTCAGAGTATCAGGGTTTCGGACGAGAACTCATCTGTTACATGGCCACTTCAATGTTTTTTAAACTTATTTGAACTTCAGACTTCTTTTGTGTTCAGTATGCAGCATTCAAAGAGACGTCATCAATTTCCAACATGTTCTGACATCATTTATTGTTTTTCGGTCATTTACCTAATTGTTTTAGAGAGCTAACTGACCGTGAAATTGAAAATCACTACAAAATGAATCCTGAAAATGTTGAAACTTGGCATGGTATCATCATATCACCCGCATAGCATGCGCGAAAGAGTAGAGAGGGTCACGGCAAAAACTGGACGCACTTCGTGTACAAACTGGACATACTCTTTCGGAGTATCAGGGTTTCGGACGAGAACTCATCTGTTACACGGCCACTTCAATGTTTTTTAAACTTATTTGAACTCTGGACATCTTTTGTGTTCAGTATGCATCATTCAAAGCGACGTCATCAATTTCCAACATGTTCTGACATCATTTGTTGTTTTTTGGCCATTTACCTAATTGTTTAGAGAGCTAAATGACCGTGAAATTGAAAATCACTACAAAATGAATCCTGAAAATGTTGAAACTTGGCATGGTATCATCATATCACCCGCATAGCATGCGCGAAAGAGTAGAGAGGGTCACGGGAAAAACTGGACGCACTTCGTGTACAAACTGGACAAACTCTTTCGGAGTATCAGGGTTTCAGACGAGAACTCATCTGTTACGCGGGCACTTCAATTTTTTTTAAACTTATTTGAACTCCGGTCTTTTTTTGTGTTCAGTATGCAGCATTCAAAGCAACGTCATCAATTTCCAACATGTTCTGACATCATGTGTTGTTTTTCAGTCATTTACCTAATTGTTTAGAGAGCTAAATGACCGTGAAATTGAAAATCACTACAAAATGAATCCTGAAAATGTTGAAACTTGGCATGGTATAATCATATCACCCGCATAGCATGCACGAAAGAGTAGAGAGGGTCACGCCAAAAACTGGACGCACTTCGTGTACAAACTCGACATACTCTTTCGGAGTATCAGGGTTTCGGATGAGAACTCATCTGTTACACGGCCACTTCAATGTTTTTTAAACTTATTTGAACTCCGGACATCTTTTGTGTTTAGTATGCAGCATTCAAAGCGACGTCATCAATTTCCAACATGTTCTGACATCATTTGTTATTTTTCGGCCATTTACCTAATTGTTTACAGAGCTAAATGACTGTGAAATTGAAAATCACTACAAAATGAATCCTGAAAATGTTGAAACTTGGCATGGTATCATCATATCACCCGCATAGCATGCGCGAAAGAGTAGAGAGGGTCACGGGAAAAACTGGACGCACTTCGTGTACAAACTGGACAAACTCTTTCGGAGTATCAGGGTTTCGGACGAGAACTCATCTGTTACACGGCCACTTCAATGTTTTTTAAACTTATTTGAACTCTGGACATCTTTTGTGTTCAGTATGCATCATTCAAAGCGACGTCATCAATTTCCAACATGTTCTGACATCATTTGTTGTTTTTTGGCCATTTACCTAATTGTTTAGAGAGCTAAATGACCGTGAAATTGAAAATCACTACAAAATGAATCCTGAAAATGTTGAAACTTGGCATGGTATCATCATATCACCCGCATAGCATGCGCGAAAGAGTAGAGAGGGTCACGGGAAAAACTGGACGCACTTCGTGTACAAACTGGACAAACTCTTTCGGAGTATCAGGGTTTCAGACGAGAACTCATCTGTTACGCGGGCACTTCAATTTTTTTTAAACTTATTTGAACTCCGGTCTTTTTTTGTGTTCAGTATGCAGCATTCAAAGCAACGTCATCAATTTCCAACATGTTCTGACATCATGTGTTGTTTTTCAGTCATTTACCTAATTGTTTAGAGAGCTAAATGACCGTGAAATTGAAAATCACTACAAAATGAATCCTGAAAATGTTGAAACTTGGCATGGTATAATCATATCACCCGCATAGCATGCACGAAAGAGTAGAGAGGGTCACGCCAAAAACTGGACGCACTTCGTGTACAAACTCGACATACTCTTTCGGAGTATCAGGGTTTCGGATGAGAACTCATCTGTTACACGGCCACTTCAATGTTTTTTAAACTTATTTGAACTCCGGACATCTTTTGTGTTTAGTATGCAGCATTCAAAGCGACGTCATCAATTTCCAACATGTTCTGACATCATTTGTTATTTTTCGGCCATTTACCTAATTGTTTACAGAGCTAAATGACTGTGAAATTGAAAATCACTACAAAATGAATCCTGAAAATGTTGAAACCTGGCATGGTATCATCATATCACCTGCATAGCATGCGCGAAAGAGTAGAGAGGGTCACGGGAAAAACTGGACGCACTTTGTGTACAAACTGGACAAACTCTTTCGGAGTATCAGGGTTTCGGACGAGAACTCATCTGTTACACGGCCACTTCAATGGTTTTTAAACTTATTTGAACTCTGGTCTTCTTTTGTGTTCAGTATGCAGCATTCAAAGCAACGTCATCAATTTCCAACATGTTCTGACATCATTTGTTGTTTTTCGGCCATTTACCTAATTGTTTAGAGAGCTAAATGACCGTGAAATTGAAAATCACTACAAAATGAATCCTGAAAATGTTGAAACTTGGCATGGTATCATCATATCACCCGCATAGCATGTGCGAAAGAGTAGAGAGGGTCACGGCAAAAACTGGACGCACTTCGTGTACAAACTGGACAAACTCTTTCAGAGTATCAGGGTTTCGGATGAGAACTCATCTGTTACACGGCCACTTCAATGTTTTTTAAACTTATTTGAACTCCGGACATCTTTTGTGTTTAGTATGCAGCATTCAAAGCGACGTCATCAATTTCCAACATGTTCTGACATCATTTGTTATTTTTCGGCCATTTACCTAATTGTTTACAGAGCTAAATGACTGTGAAATTGAAAATCACTACAAAATGAATCCTGAAAATGTTGAAACCTTGCATGGTATCATCATATCACCTGCATAGCATGCGCGAAAGAGTAGAGAGGGTCACGGGAAAAACTGGACGCACTTTGTGTACAAACTGGACAAACTCTTTCGGAGTATCAGGGTTTCGGACGAGAACTCATCTGTTACACGGCCACTTCAATGGTTTTTAAACTTATTTGAACTCTGGTCTTCTTTTGTGTTCAGTATGCAGCATTCAAAGCAACGTCATCAATTTCCAACATGTTCTGACATCATTTGTTGTTTTTCGGCCATTTACCTAATTGTTTAGAGAGCTAAATGACCGTGAAATTGAAAATCACTACAAAATGAATCCTGAAAATGTTGAAACTTGGCATGGTATCATCATATCACCCGCATAGCATGTGCGAAAGAGTAGAGAGGGTCACGGCAAAAACTGGACGCACTTCGTGTACAAACTGGACAAACTCTTTCAGAGTATCAGGGTTTCGGACGAGAACTCATCTGTTACATGGCCACTTCAATGTTTTTTAAACTTATTTGAACTTCAGACTTCTTTTGTGTTCAGTATGCAGCATTCAAAGAGACGTCATCAATTTCCAACATGTTCTGACATCATTTATTGTTTTTCGGTCATTTACCTAATTGTTTTAGAGAGCTAACTGACCGTGAAATTGAAAATCACTACAAAATGAATCCTGAAAATGTTGAAACTTGGCATGGTATCATCATATCACCCGCATAGCATGCGCGAAAGAGTAGAGAGGGTCACGGCAAAAACTGGACGCACTTCGTGTACAAACTGGACATACTCTTTCGGAGTATCAGGGTTTCGGACGAGAACTCATCTGTTACACGGCCAATTCAATGTTTTTTAAACTTATTTGAACTCTGGACATCTTTTGTGTTCAGTATGCATCATTCAAAGCGACGTCATCAATTTCCAACATGTTCTGACATCATTTGTTGTTTTTTGGCCATTTACCTAATTGTTTAGAGAGCTAAATGACCGTGAAATTGAAAATCACTACAAAATGAATCCTGAAAATGTTGAAACTTGGCATGGTATCATCATATCACCCGCATAGCATGCGCGAAAGAGTAGAGAGGGTCACGGGAAAAACTGGACGCACTTCGTGTACAAACTGGACAAACTCTTTCGGAGTATCAGGGTTTCAGACGAGAACTCATCTGTTACGCGGGCACTTCAATTTTTTTTAAACTTATTTGAACTCCGGTCTTTTTTTGTGTTCAGTATGCAGCATTCAAAGCAACGTCATCAATTTCCAACATGTTCTGACATCATGTGTTGTTTTTCAGTCATTTACCTAATTGTTTAGAGAGCTAAATGACCGTGAAATTGAAAATCACTACAAAATGAATCCTGAAAATGTTGAAACTTGGCATGGTATAATCATATCACCCGCATAGCATGCACAAAAGAGTAGAGAGGGTCACGCCAAAAACTGGACGCACTTCGTGTACAAACTCGACATACTCTTTCGGAGTATCAGGGTTTCGGATGAGAACTCATCTGTTACACGGCCACTTCAATGTTTTTTAAACTTATTTGAACTCCGGACATCTTTTGTGTTTAGTATGCAGCATTCAAAGCGACGTCATCAATTTCCAACATGTTCTGACATCATTTGTTATTTTTCGGCCATTTACCTAATTGTTTACAGAGCTAAATGACTGTGAAATTGAAAATCACTACAAAATGAATCCTGAAAATGTTGAAACCTGGCATGGTATCATCATATCACCTGCATAGCATGCGCGAAAGAGTAGAGAGGGTCACGGGAAAAACTGGACGCACTTTGTGTACAAACTGGACAAACTCTTTCGGAGTATCAGGGTTTCGGACGAGAACTCATCTGTTACACGGCCACTTCAATGGTTTTTAAACTTATTTGAACTCTGGTCTTCTTTTGTGTTCAGTATGCAGCATTCAAAGCAACGCCATCAATTTCCAACATGTTCTGACATCATTTGTTGTTTTTCGGCCATTTACCTAATTGTTTAGAGAGCTAAATGACCGTGAAATTGAAAATCACTACAAAATGAATCCTGAAAATGTTGAAACTTGGCATGGTATCATCATATCACCCGCATAGCATGTGCGAAAGAGTAGAGAGGGTCACGGCAAAAACTGGACGCACTTCGTGTACAAACTGGACAAACTCTTTCAGAGTATCAGGGTTTCGGACGAGAACTCATCTGTTACATGGCCACTTCAATGTTTTTTAAACTTATTTGAACTTCAGACTTCTTTTGTGTTCAGTATGCAGCATTCAAAGAGACGTCATCAATTTCCAACATGTTCTGACATCATTTATTGTTTTTCGGTCATTTACCTAATTGTTTTAGAGAGCTAACTGACCGTGAAATTGAAAATCACTACAAAATGAATCCTGAAAATGTTGAAACTTGGCATGGTATCATCATATCACCCGCATAGCATGCGCGAAAGAGTAGAGAGGGTCACGGCAAAAACTGGACGCACTTCGTGTACAAACTGGACATACTCTTTCGGAGTATCAGGGTTTCGGACGAGAACTCATCTGTTACACGGCCACTTCAATGTTTTTTAAACTTATTTGAACTCTGGACATCTTTTGTGTTCAGTATGCATCATTCAAAGCGACGTCATCAATTTCCAACATGTTCTGACATCATTTGTTGTTTTTTGGCCATTTACCTAATTGTTTAGAGAGCTAAATGACCGTGAAATTGAAAATCACTACAAAATGAATCCTGAAAATGTTGAAACTTGGCATGGTATCATCATATCACCCGCATAGCATGCGCGAAAGAGTAGAGAGGGTCACGGGAAAAACTGGACGCACTTCGTGTACAAACTGGACAAACTCTTTCGGAGTATCAGGGTTTCAGACGAGAACTCATCTGTTACGCGGGCACTTCAATTTTTTTTAAACTTATTTGAACTCCGGTCTTTTTTTGTGTTCAGTATGCAGCATTCAAAGCAACGTCATCAATTTCCAACATGTTCTGACATCATGTGTTGTTTTTCAGTCATTTACCTAATTGTTTAGAGAGCTAAATGACCGTGAAATTGAAAATCACTACAAAATGAATCCTGAAAATGTTGAAACTTGGCATGGTATAATCATATCACCCGCATAGCATGCACGAAAGAGTAGAGAGGGTCACGCCAAAAACTGGACGCACTTCGTGTACAAACTCGACATACTCTTTCGGAGTATCAGGGTTTCGGATGAGAACTCATCTGTTACACGGCCACTTCAATGTTTTTTAAACTTATTTGAACTCCGGACATCTTTTGTGTTTAGTATGCAGCATTCAAAGCGACGTCATCAATTTCCAACATGTTCTGACATCATTTGTTATTTTTCGGCCATTTACCTAATTGTTTACAGAGCTAAATGACTGTGAAATTGAAAATCACTACAAAATGAATCCTGAAAATGTTGAAACCTGGCATGGTATCATCATATCACCTGCATAGCATGCGCGAAAGAGTAGAGAGGGTCACGGGAAAAACTGGACGCACTTTGTGTACAAACTGGACAAACTCTTTCGGAGTATCAGGGTTTCGGACGAGAACTCATCTGTTACACGGCCACTTCAATGGTTTTTAAACTTATTTGAACTCTGGTCTTCTTTTGTGTTCAGTATGCAGCATTCAAAGCAACGTCATCAATTTCCAACATGTTCTGACATCATTTGTTGTTTTTCGGCCATTTACCTAATTGTTTAGAGAGCTAAATGACCGTGAAATTGAAAATCACTACAAAATGAATCCTGAAAATGTTGAAACTTGGCATGGTATCATCATATCACCCGCATAGCATGTGCGAAAGAGTAGAGAGGGTCACGGCAAAAACTGGACGCACTTCGTGTACAAACTGGACAAACTCTTTCAGAGTATCAGGGTTTCGGACGAGAACTCATCTGTTACATGGCCACTTCAATGTTTTTTAAACTTATTTGAACTTCAGACTTCTTTTGTGTTCAGTATGCAGCATTCAAAGAGACGTCATCAATTTCCAACATGTTCTGACATCATTTATTGTTTTTCGGTCATTTACCTAATTGTTTTAGAGAGCTAACTGACCGTGAAATTGAAAATCACTACAAAATGAATCCTGAAAATGTTGAAACTTGGCATGGTATCATCATATCACCCGCATAGCATGCGCGAAAGAGTAGAGAGCGTCACGGCAAAAACTGGACGCACTTCGTGTACAAACTGGACATACTCTTTCGGAGTATCAGGGTTTCGGACGAGAACTCATCTGTTACACGGCCACTTCAATGTTTTTTAAACTTATTTGAACTCTGGACATCTTTTGTGTTCAGTATGCATCATTCAAAGCGACGTCATCAATTTCCAACATGTTCTGACATCATTTGTTGTTTTTTGGCCATTTACCTAATTGTTTAGAGAGCTAAATGACCGTGAAATTGAAAATCACTACAAAATGAATCCTGAAAATGTTGAAACGTGGCATGGTATCATCATATCACCCGCATAGCATGCGCGAAAGAGTAGAGAGGGTCACGGCAAAAACTGGACGCACTTCGTGTACAAACTGGACATACTCTTTCGGAGTATCAGGGTTTCGGACGAGAACTCATCTGTTACACGGCCACTTCAATGTTTTTTAAACTTATTTGAACTCCGGACATCTTTTGTGTTCAGTATGCAGCATTCAAAGCGACGTCTTCAATTTCCAACATGTTCTGACATCATTTGTTGTTTTTCGGTCATTTACCTAATTGTTTTAGAGAGCTAAATGACCGTGAAATTGAAAATCACTACAAAATGAATCCTGAAAATTTTGAAACCTGGCATGGTATCATCATATCACCCGCATAGCATGCGCGAAAGAGTAGAGAGGGTCACGGCAAAAACTGGACGCACTTCGTGTAAAAACAGGACATACTTAGAGAGGGTCACGGCAAAAACTGGACGCACTTCGTGTAAAAACGGGACATACTCTTTCGGAGTATCAGGGTTTCGGACGAGAACTCATCGGAGTATCAGGGTTTCGGACGAGAACTCATCTGTTACACGGCCACTTCAATGTTTTTTAAACTTATTTGAACTCCGGACATCTTTTGTGTTCAGTATGCAGCATTCAAAGCGACGTCATCAATTTCCAACATGTTCTGACATCATTTGTTGTTTTTCGGCCATTTACCTAATTGTTTAGAGAGCTAAATGACCATGAAATTGAAAATCACTATAAAATGAATCCTGAAAATGTTGAAACTTGGCATGCTATCATCATATCACCCGCATAGCATGCGCGAAAGAGTAGAGAGGGTCACGGCAAAAACTGGACGCACTTCGTGCACAAACTGGACAAACTCTTTCGGAGTATCAGGGTTTCGGACGAGAACTCATCTGTTACACGGCCACTTCAATGTTTTTTAAACTTATTTGAACTCCGGACATCTTTTGTGTTCAGTATGCAGCATTCAAAGCGACGTCATCAATTTCCAACTTGTTCTGACATCATTTATTGTTTTTCGGTCATTTACCTAATTGTTTTAGAGAGCTAAATGACCGTGAAATTGAAAATCACTACAAAATGAATCCCGAAAATGTTGAAACTTGGCATGGTATCATCATATCACCCGCATAGCATGCGTGAAAGAGTAGAGAGGGTCACGGCAAAAACTGGACGCACTTCGTGTACAAACTGGACAAACTCTTTCGGAGTATCAGGGTTCCGGACGAGAACTCATCTGTTACACGGCCACTTCAATGTTTTTTAAACTTATTTGAACTCCGGACATCTTTTGTGTTCAGTATGCATCATTCAAAGTGACGTCATCAATTTCCAACATGTTCTGACATCATTTGTTGTTTTTCGGCCATTTACCTAATTGTTTACAGAGCTAAATGACCGTGAAATTGAAAATCACTACAAAATGAATCCTAAAAATGTTGAAACTTGGCATGGTATCATCATATAACCCGCATAGCATGCGCGAAAGAGTAGAGAGGGTCACGGCAAAAAATGGACGCACTTCGTGTACAAACTGGACATACTCTTTCGGAGTATCAGGGTTTCGGACGAGAACTCATGAGTTACACGGCCACTTCAATGTTCTTTAAACTTATTTGAACTCCGGACATCTTTTGTGTTTAGTATGCAGCATTCAAAGCGACGTCATCAATTTCTAACATGTTCTGACATCATTTGTTGTTTTTCGGCCATTTACCTAATTGTTTAGAGAGCTAAATGACCGTGAAATTGAAAATCACTACAAAATGAATCCTGAAAATGTTGAAACTTGGCATGGTATCATCATATCACCCGCATAGCATGCGCGAAAGAGTAGAGAGGGTCATGGCAAAAACTGGACGCACTTCGTGTACAAACTGGACAAACTCTTTTAGAGTATCAGGGTTTCGGACGAGAACTCATCTGTTACATGGCCACTTCAATGTTTTTTAAACTTATTTGAACTCCGGACTTCTTTTGTGTTCAGTATGCAGCATTCAAAGCGATGTCATCAATTTCAACATCTTCTGACATCATTTGTTGTTTTTTGGTCATTTACCTAATTGTTTAGAGAGCTAAATGACCGTGAAATTTAAAATCACTACAAAATGAATCCTGAAAATGTTGAAACTTGGCATGGTATCATCATATCACCCGCATAGCATGCGCGAAAGAGTAGAGAGGGTCACGGCAAAAACTGGACGCACTTTGTGTACAAACTGGACAAACTCTTTCAGAGTATCAGGGTTTCGGACGAGAACTCATCTGTTACATGGCCACTTCAATGTTTTTTAAACTTATTTGAACTTCAGACATCTTTTATGTTCAGTATGCAGCATTCAAAGCGACGTCATCAATTTCCAACATGTTCTGACATCATTTGTTGTTTTTCGGCCATTTACCTAATTGTTTAGAGAGCTAAATGACCGTGAAATTGAAAATCACTACAAAATGAATCCTGAAAATGTTGAAACTTGGCATGGTATAATCATATCACCCGCATAGCATGCGCGAAAGATAAGAGAGGGTCACGGCAAAAACTGGACGCACTTCGTGTACAAACTAGACATACTCTTTCGGAGTATCAGGGTTTCGGACGAGAACTCATCTGTTACACGGCCACTTCAATGTTTTTTAAACTTATTTGAACTTTGGACTTCTTTTGTGTTCAGTATCCAGCATTCAAAGCGACGTCTTCAATTTCCAACATGTTCTGACATCATTTGTTGTTTTTCGGTCATTTACCTAATTGTTTTAGAGAGCTAAATGACCGTGAAATTGAAAATCATTACAAAATGAATCCTGAAAATGTTGAAACTTGGCATGGTATCATCATATCACCCGCATAGCATGCGCGAAAGAGTAGAGAGGGTCACGGCAAAAACTGGACGCACTTCGTGTACAAACTGGACATACTCTTTCAGAGTATCAGGGTTTCGGACGAGAACTCATCTGTTACACGGCCACTTCAATGTTTTTTAAACTTATTTGAACTCCGGACATCTTTTGTGTTCAGTATGCAGCATTCAAGGCGACGTCATCAATTTCCAACATGTTCTGACATCATTTGTTGTTTTTCGGCCATTTACCTAATTGTTTAGAGAGCTAAATGACCGTGAAATTGAAAATCACTACAAAATGAATCCTGAAAATGTTGAAACTTGGCATGGTATCATCATATCACCCGCATAGCATGCGGGTGAGAGTAGAGAGGGTCACGGCAAAAACTGGACGCACTTCGTGTACAAACTGGACAAACTCTTTCGGAGTATCAGGGTTTCGGACGAGAACTCATCTGTTACACGGCCACTTCAATGTTTTTTAAACTTATTTGAACTCCGGACATCTTTTGTGTTCAGTATGCAGCATTCAAAGCGACGTCTTCAATTTCCAACATGTTCTGACATCATTTGTTGTTTTTCGGTCATTTACCTAATTGTTTTAGAGAGCTAAATGACCGTGAAATTGAAAATCACTACAAAATGAATCCTGAAAATGTTGAAACCTGGCATGGTATCATCATATCACCCGCATAGCATGCGCGAAAGAGTAGAGAGGGTCACGGCAAAAACTGGACACACTTCGTGTACAAACTGGACATACTCTTTTGGAGTATCAGGGTTTCGGACGAGAACTCATCTGTTACACGGCCACTTCAATGTTTTTTAAACTTATTTGAACACCGGACATCTTTTGTGTTCAGTATGCAGCATTCAAAGCGACGTCATCAATTTCCAACATGTTCTGACATCATTTGTTGTTTTTCGGCCATTTACCTAATTGTTTAGAGAGCTAAATGACCGTGAAATTGAAAATCACTACAAAATGAATCCTGAAAATGTTGAAACTTGGCATGGTATCATCATATCACCCGCATAGCATGTGCGAAAGAGTAGAGAGGGTCACGGCAAAAACTGGACGCACTTCGTGTACAAACTGGACAAACTCTTTCAGAGTATCAGGGTTTCGGACGAGAACTCATCTGTTACATGGCCACTTCAATGTTTTTTAAACTTATTTGAACTTCAGACTTCTTTTGTGTTCAGTATGCAGCATTCAAAGAGACGTCATCAATTTCCAACATGTTCTGACATCATTTATTGTTTTTCGGTCATTTACCTAATTATTTTAGAGAGCTAACTGACCGTGAAATTGAAAATCACTACAAAATGAATCCTGAAAATGTTGAAACTTGGCATGGTATCATCATATCACCCGCATAGCATGCGCGAAAGAGTAGAGAGGGTCATGGCAAAAACTGGACGCACTTCGTGTACAAACTGGACATACTCTTTCGGAGTATCAGGGTTTCGGACGAGAACTCATCTGTTACACGGCCACTTCAATGTTTTTTAAACTTATTTGAACTCTGGACATCTTTTGTGTTCAGTATGCATCATTCAAAGCGACGTCATCAATTTCCAACATGTTCTGACATCATTTGTTGTTTTTTGTCCATTTACCTAATTGTTTAGAGAGCTAAATGACCGTGAAATTGAAAATCACTACAAAATGAATCCTGAAAATGTTGAAACTTGGCATGGTATCATCATATCACCCGCATAGCATGCGCGAAAGAGTAGAGAGGGTCACGGCAAAAACTGGACGCACTTCGTGTACAAACTGGACATACTCTTTCGGAGTATCAGGGTTTCGGACGAGAACTCATCTGTTACACGGCCACTTCAATGTTTTTTAAACTTATTTGAACTCCGGACATCTTTTGTGTTCAGTATGCACCATTCAAAGCGACGTCTTCAATTTCCAACATGTTCTGACATCATTTGTTGTTTTTCGGTCATTTACCTAATTGTTTTAGAGAGCTAAATGACCGTGAAATTGAAAATCACTACAAAATGAATCCTCAAAATGTTGAAACCTGGCATGGTATCATCATATCACCCGCATAGCATGCGCGAAAGAGTAGAGAGGGTCACGGCAAAAACTGGACGCACTTCGTGTACAAACTGGACATACTCTTTCGGAGTATCAGGGTTTCGGACGAGAACTCATCTGTTACACGGCCACTTCAATGTTTTTTAAACTTATTTGAACTCCGGACATCTTTTGTGTTCAGTATGCAGCATTCAAAGCGACGTCATCAATTTCCAACATGTTCTGACATCATTTGTTGTTTTTCGGCCATTTACCTAATTGTTTAGAGAGCTAAATGACCATGAAATTGAAAATCACTATAAAATGAATCCTGAAAATGTTGAAACTTGGCATGGTATCATCATATCACCCGCATAGCATGCGCGAAAGAGTAGAGAGGGTCACGGCAAAAACTGGACGCACTTCGTGTACAAACTGGACATAATCTTTCGGAGTATCAGGGTTTCGGACGAGAACTCATCCGTTACATGGCCACTTCAATGTTTTTTAAACTTATTTGAACTCCGGACATCTTTTGTGTTCAGTATGCAGCATTCAAAGCGACGTCATCAATTTCCAACATGTTCTGACATCATTTGTTGTTTTTCGGTCATTTACCTAATTGTTTTAGAGAGCTAAATGACCGTGAAATTGAAAATCACTACAAAATGAATCCTGAAAATGTTGAAACCTGGCATGGTATCATCATATCACCCGCATAGCATGCGCGAAAGAGTAGAGAGGGTCACGGCAAAAACTGGACGCACTTCGTGTACAAACTGGACATACTCTTTCGGAGTATCAGGGTTTCGGACGAGAACTCATCTGTTACACGGCCACTTCAATGTTTTTTAAACTTATTTGAACTCCGGACATCTTTTGTGTTCAGTATGCATCATTCAAAGTGACGTCATCAATTTCCAACATGTTCTGACATCATTTGTTGTTTTTCGGCCATTTACCTAATTGTTTACAGAGCTAAATGACCGTGAAATTGAAAATCACTACAAAATGAATCCTAAAAATGTTGAAACTTGGCATGGTATCATCATATAACCCGCATAGCATGCGCGAAAGAGTAGAGAGGGTCACGGCAAAAAATGGACGCACTTCGTGTACAAACTGGACATACTCTTTCGGAGTATCAGGGTTTCGGACGAGAACTCATCAGTTACACGGCCACTTCAATGTTCTTTAAACTTATTTGAACTCCGGACATCTTTTGTGTTTAGTATGCAGCATTCAAAGCGACGTCATCAATTTCTAACATGTTCTGACATCATTTGTTGTTTTTCGGCCATTTACCTAATTGTTTAGAGAGCTAAATGACCATGAAATTGAAAATCACTACAAAATGAATCCTGAAAATGTTGAAACTTGGCATGGTATCATCATATCACCCGCATAGCATGCGCGAAAGAGTAGAGAGGGTCACGGCAAAAATTGGACGCACTTCGTGTACAAACTGGACAAACTCTTTTAGAGTATCAGGGTTTCGGACGAGAACTCATCTGTTACATGGCCACTTCAATGTTTTTTAAACTTATTTGAACTCCGGACTTCTTTTGTGTTCAGTATGCAGCATTCAAGGCGACGTCATCAATTTCAACATCTTCTGACATCATTTGTTGTTTTTTGGTCATTTACCTAATTGTTTAGAGAGCTAAATGACCGTGAAATTTAAAATCACTACAAAATGAATCCTGAAAATGTTGAAACTTGGCATGGTATCATCATATCACCCGCATAGCATGCGCGAAAAAGTAGAGAGGGTCACGGCAAAAACTGGACGCACTTCGTGTACAAACTGGACAAACTCTTTCAGAGTATCAGGGTTTCGGACGAGAACTCATCTGTTACATGGCCACTTCAATGTTTTTTAAACTTATTTGAACTTCAGACTTCTTTTATGTTCAGTATGCAGCATTCAAAGCGACGTCATCAATTTCCAACATGTTCTGACATCATTTGTTGTTTTTCGGCCATTTACCTAATTGTTTAGAGAGCTAAATGACCGTGAAATTGAAAATCACTACAAAATGAATCCTGAAAATGTTGAAACTTGGCATGGTATAATCATATCACCCGCATAGCATGCGCGAAAGATAAGAGAGGGTCACGGCAAAAACTGGACGCACTTCGTGTACAAACTGGACATACTCTTTCGGAGTATCAGGGTTTCGGACGAGAACTCATCTGTTACACGGCCACTTCAATGTTTTTTAAACTTATTTGAACTTTGGACTTCTTTTGTGTTCAGTATCCAGCATTCAAAGCGACGTCTTCAATTTCCAACATGTTCTGACATCATTTGTTGTTTTTCGGTCATTTACCTAATTGTTTTAGAGAGCTAAATGACCGTGAAATTGAAAATCAGTACAAAATGAATCCTGAAAATGTTGAAACTTGGCATGGTATCATCATATCACCCGCATAGCATGCGCGAAAGAGTAGAGAGGGTCACGGCAAAAACTGGACGCACTTCGTGTACAAACTGGACATACTCTTTCGGAGTATCAGGGTTTCGGACGAGAACTCATCTGTTACACGGCCACTTCAATGTTTTTTAAACTTATTTGAACTCCGGACATCTTTTGTGTTCAGTATGCAGCATTCAAGGCGACGTCATCAATTTCCAACATGTTCTGACATCATTTGTTGTTTTTCGGCCATTTACCTAATTGTTTAGAGAGCTAAATGACCGTGAAATTGAAAATCACTACAAAATGAATCCTGAAAATGTTGAAACTTGGCATGGAATCATCATATCACCCGCATAGCATGCGGGTGAGAGTAGAGAGGGTCACGGCAAAAACTGGACGCACTTCATGTACAAACTGGACAAACTCTTTCGGAGTATCAGGGTTTCGGACGAGAACTCATCTGTTACATGGCCACTTCAATGTTTTTTAAACTTATTTGACCTTCAGACTTCTTTTGTGTTCAGTATGCAGCGTTCAAAGCGACGTCATCAATTTCCAACATGTTCTGACATCATTTGTTGTTTTTCGGCCATTTACCTAATTGTTTACAGAGCTAAATGACTGTGAAATTGAAAATCACTACAAAATGAATCCTGAAAATGTTGAAACCTGGCATGGTATCATCATATCACCTGCATAGCATGCGCGAAAGAGTAGAGAGGGTCACGGGACAAACTGGACGCACTTTGTGTACAAACTGGACAAACTCTTTCGGAGTATCAGGGTTTCGGACGAGAACCCATCTGTTACACGGCCACTTCAATGGTTTTTAAACTTATTTGAACTCTGGTCTTCTTTTGTGTTCAGTATGCAGCATTCAAAGCAACGTCATCAATTTCCAACATGTTCTGACATCATTTGTTGTTTTTCGGCCATTTACCTAATTGTTTAGAGAGCTAAATGACCGTGAAATTGAAAATCACTACAAAATGAATCCTGAAAATGTTGAAACTTGGCATGGTATCATCATATCACCCGCATAGCATGTGCGAAAGAGTAGAGAGGGTCACGGCAAAAACTGGACGCACTTCGTGTACAAACTGGACAAACTCTTTCAGAGTATCAGGGTTTCGGACGAGAACTCATCTGTTACATGGCCACTTCAATGTTTTTTAAACTTATTTGAACTTCAGACTTCTTTTGTGTTCAGTATGCAGCATTCAAAGAGACGTCATCAATTTCCAACATGTTCTGACATCATTTATTGTTTTTCGGTCATTTACCTAATTGTTTTAGAGAGCTAACTGACCGTGAAATTGAAAATCACTACAAAATGAATCCTGAAAATGTTGAAACTTGGCATGGTATCATCATATCACCCGCATAGCATGCGCGAAAGAGTAGAGAGGGTCATGGCAAAAACTGGACGCACTTCGTGTACAAACTGGACATACTCTTTCGGAGTATCAGGGTTTCGGACGAGAACTCATCTGTTACACGGCCACTTCAATGTTTTTTAAACTTATTTGAACTCTGGACATCTTTTGTGTTCAGTATGCATCATTCAAAGCGACGTCATCAATTTCCAACATGTTCTGACATCATTTGTTGTTTTTTGGCCATTTACCTAATTGTTTAGAGAGCTAAATGACCGTGAAATTGAAAATCACTACAAAATGAATCCTGAAAATGTTGAAACTTGGCATGGTATCATCATATCACCCGCATAGCATGCGCGAAAGAGTAGAGAGGGTCACGGCAAAAACTGGACGCACTTCGTGTACAAACTGGACATACTCTTTCGGAGTATCAGGGTTTCGGACGAGAACTCATCTGTTACACGGCCACTTCAATGTTTTTTAAACTTATTTGAACTCCGGACATCTTTTGTGTTCAGTATGCAGCATTCAAAGCGACGTCTTCAATTTCCAACATGTTCTGACATCATTTGTTGTTTTTCGGTCATTTACCTAATTGTTTTAGAGAGCGAAATGACCGTGAAATTGAAAATCACTACAAAATGAATCCTGAAAATGTTGAAACCTGGCATGGTATCATCATATCACCCGCATAGCATGCGCGAAAGAGTAGAGAGGGTCACGGCAAAAACTGGACGCACTTCGTGTACAAACTGGACATACTCTTTCGGAGTATCAGGGTTTCGGACGAGAACTCATCTGTTACACGGCCACTTCAACGTTTTTTAAACTTATTTGAACTCCGGACATCTTTTGTGTTCAGTATGCAGCATTCAAAGCGACGTCATCAATTTCCAACATGTTCTGACATCATTTGTTGTTTTTCGGCCATTTACCTAATTGTTTAGAGAGCTAAATGACCATGAAATTGAAAATCACTATAAAATGAATCCTGAAAATGTTGAAACTTGGCATGCTATCATCATATCACCCGCATAGCATGCGCGAAAGAGTAGAGAGGGTCACGGCAAAAACTGGACGCACTTCGTGTACAAACTGGACATAATCTTTCGGAGTATCAGGGTTTCGGACGAGAACTCATCTGTTACACGGCCACTTCAATGTTTTTTAAACTTATTTGAACTCCGGACATCTTTTGTGTTCAGTATGCAGCATTCAAAGCGACGTCATCAATTTCCAACATGTTCTGACATCATTTGTTGTTTTTCGGTCATTTACCTAATTGTTTTAGAGAGCTAAATGACCGTGAAATTGAAAATCACTACAAAATGAATCCCGAAAATGTTGAAACTTGGCATGGTATCATCATATCACCCGCATAGCATGCGTGAAAGAGTAGAGAGGGTCACGGCAAAAACTGGACGCACTTCGTGTACAAACTGGACAAACTCTTTCGGAGTATCAGGGTTTCGGACGAGAACTCATCTGTTACACGGCCACTTCAATGTTTTTTAAACTTATTTGAACTCCGGACATCTTTTGTGTTCAGTATGCATCATTCAAAGTGACGTCATCAATTTCCAACATGTTCTGACATCATTTGTTGTTTTTCGGCCATTTACCTAATTGTTTACAGAGCTAAATGACCGTGAAATTGAAAATCACTACAAAATGAATCCCGAAAATGTTGAAACTTGGCATGGTATCATCATATCACCCGCATAGCATGCGTGAAAGAGTAGAGAGGGTCACGGCAAAAACTGGACGCACTTCGTGTACAAACTGGACAAACTCTTTCGGAGTATCAGGGTTTCGGACGAGAACTCATCTGTTACACGGCCACTTCAATGTTTTTTAAACTTATTTGAACTCCGGACATCTTTTGTGTTCAGTATGCATCATTCAAAGTGACGTCATCAATTTCCAACATGTTCTGACATCATTTGTTGTTTTTCGGCCATTTACCTAATTGTTTACAGAGCTAAATGACCGTGAAATTGAAAATCACTACAAAATGAATCCTAAAAATGTTGAAACTTGGCATGGTATCATCATATAACCCGCATAGCATGCGCGAAAGAGTAGAGAGGGTCACGGCAAAAAATGGACGCACTTCGTGTACAAACTGGACATACTCTTTCGGAGTATCAGGGTTTCGGACGAGAACTCATGAGTTACACGGCCACTTCAATGTTCTTTAAACTTATTTGAACTCCGGACATCTTTTGTGTTTAGTATGCAGCATTCAAAACGACGTCATCAATTTCTAACATGTTCTGACATCATTTGTTGTTTTTCGGCCATTTACCTAATTGTTTAGAGAGCTAAATGACCGTGAAATTGAAAATCACTACAAAATGAATCCTGAAAATGTTGAAACTTGGCATGGTATCATCATATCACCCGCATAGCATGCGCGAAAGAGTAGAGAGGGTCACGGCAAAAACTGGACGCACTTCGTGTACAAACTGGACAAACTCTTTTAGAGTATCAGGGTTTCGGACGAGAACTCATCTGTTACATGGCCACTTCAATGTTTTTTAAACTTATTTGAACTCCGGACTTCTTTTGTGTTCAGCATGCAGCATTCAAAGCGACGTCATCAATTTCAACATCTTCTGACATCATTTGTTGTTTTTTGGTCATTTACCTAATTGTTTAGAGAGCTAAATGACCGTGAAATTTAAAATCACTACAAAATGAATCCTGAAAATGTTGAAACTTGGCATGGTATCATCATATCACCCGCATAGCATGCGCGAAAGAGTAGAGAGGGTCACGGCAAAAACTGGACGCACTTCGTGTACAAACTGGACAAACTCTTTCAGAGTATCAGGGTTTCGGACGAGAACTCATCTGTTACATGGCCACTTCAATGTTTTTTAAACTTATTTGAACTTCAGACTTCTTTTATGTTCAGTATGCAGCATTCAAAGCGACGTCATCAATTTCCAACATGTTCTGACATCATTTGTTGTTTTTCGGCCATTTACCTAATTGTTTAGAGAGCTAAATGACCGTGAAATTGAAAATCACTACAAAATGAATCCTGAAAATGTTGAAACTTGGCATGGTATAATCATATCACCCGCATAGTATGCGCGAAAGATAAGAGAGGGTCACGGCAAAAACTGGACGCACTTCGTGTACAAACTAGACATACTCTTTCGGAGTATCAGGGTTTCGGACGAGAACTCATCTGTTACACGGCCACTTCAATGTTTTTTAAACTTATTTGAACTTTGGACTTCTTTTGTGTTCAGTATCCAGCATTCAAAGCGACGTCTTAAATTTCCAACATGTTCTGACATCATTTGTTGTTTTTCGGTCATTTACCTAATTGTTTTAGAGAGCTAAATGACCGTGAAATTGAAAATCACTACAAAATGAATCCTGAAAATGTTGAAACTTGGCATGGTATCATCATATCACCCGCATAGCATGCGCGAAAGAGTAGAGAGGGTCACGGCAAAAACTGGACGCACTTCGTGTACAAACTGGACATACTCTTTCGGAGTATCAGGGTTTCGGACGAGAACTCATCTGTTACATGGCCACTTCAATGTTTTTTAAACTTATTTGAACTCCGGACATCTTTTGTGTTCAGTATGCAGCATTCAAGGCGACGTCATCAATTTCCAACATGTTCTGACATCATTTGTTGTTTTTCGGCCATTTACCTAATTGTTTAGAGAGCTAAATGACCGTGAAATTGAAAATCACTACAAAATGAATCCTGAAAATGTTGAAACTTGGCATGGTATCATCATATCACCCGCATAGCATGCGCGAAAGAGTAGAGAGGGTCACGGCAAAAACTGGACGCACTTCGTGTACAAACTGGACATACTCTTTCGGAGTATCAGGGTTTCGGACGAGAACTCATCTGTTACACGGCCACTTCAATGTTTTTTAAACTTATTTGAACTCCGGACATCTTTTGTGTTCAGTATGCAGCATTCAAAGCGACGTCTTCAATTTCCAACATGTTCTGACATCATTTGTTGTTTTTCGGTCATTTACCTAATTGTTTTAGAGAGCTAAATGACCGTGAAATTGAAAATCACTACAAAATGAATCCTGAAAATGTTGAAACCTGGCATGGTATCATCATATCACCCGCATAGCATGCGCGAAAGAGTAGAGAGGGTCACGGCAAAAACTGGACGCACTTCGTGTACAAACTGGACATACTCTTTCGGAGTATCAGGGTTTCGGACGAGAACTCATCTGTTACACGGCCACTTCAATGTTTTTTAAACTTATTTGAACTCCGGACATCTTTTGTGTTCAGTATGCAGCATTCAAAGCGACGTCATCAATTTCCAACATGTTCTGACATCATTTGTTGTTTTTCGGCCATTTACCTAATTGTTTAGAGAGCTAAATGACCATGAAATTGAAAATCACTATAAAATGAATCCTGAAAATGTTGAAACTTGGCATGCTATCATCATATCACCCGCATAGCATGCGCGAAAGAGTAGAGAGGGTCACGGCAAAAACTGGACGCACTTCGTGTACAAACTGGACATAATCTTTCGGAGTATCAGGGTTTCGGACGAGAACTCATCTGTTACACGGCCACTTCAATGTTTTTTAAACTTATTTGAACTCCGGACATCTTTTGTGTTCAGTATGCAGCATTCAAAGCGACGTCATCAATTTCCAACATGTTCTGACATCATTTGTTGTTTTTCGGTCATTTACCTAATTGTTTTAGAGAGCTAAATGACCGTGAAATTGAAAATCACTACAAAATGAATCCCGAAAATGTTGAAACTTGGCATGGTATCATCATATCACCCGCATAGCATGCGTGAAAGAGTAGAGAGGGTCACGGCAAAAACTGGACGCACTTCGTGTACAAACTGGACAAACTCTTTCGGAGTATCAGGGTTTCGGACGAGAACTCATCTGTTACACGGCCACTTCAATGTTTTTTAAACTTATTTGAACTCCGGACATCTTTTGTGTTCAGTATGCATCATTCAAAGTGACGTCATCAATTTCCAACATGTTCTGACATCATTTGTTGTTTTTCGGCCATTTACCTAATTGTTTACAGAGCTAAATGACCGTGAAATTGAAAATCACTACAAAATGAATCCTAAAAATGTTGAAACTTGGCATGGTATCATCATATAACCCGCATAGCATGCGCGAAAGAGTAGAGAGGGTCACGGCAAAAAATGGACGCACTTCGTGTACAAACTGGACATACTCTTTCGGAGTATCAGGGTTTCGGACGAGAACTCATGAGTTACACGGCCACTTCAATGTTCTTTAAACTTATTTGAACTCCGGACATCTTTTGTGTTTAGTATGCAGCATTCAAAGCGACGTCATCAATTTCTAACATGTTCTGACATCATTTGTTGTTTTTCGGCCATTTACCTAATTGTTTAGAGAGCTAAATGACCGTGAAATTGAAAATCACTACAAAATGAATCCTGAAAATGTTGAAACTTGGCATGGTATCATCATATCACCCGCATAGCATGCGCGAAAGAGTAGAGAGGGTCACGGCAAAAACTGGACGCACTTCGTGTACAAACTGGACAAACTCTTTTAGAGTATCAGGGTTTCGGACGAGAACTCATCTGTTACATGGCCACTTCAATGTTTTTTAAACTTATTTGAACTCCGGACTTCTTTTGTGTTCAGCATGCAGCATTCAAAGCGACGTCATCAATTTCAACATCTTCTGACATCATTTGTTGTTTTTTGGTCATTTACCTAATTGTTTAGAGAGCTAAATGACCGTGAAATTTAAAATCACTACAAAATGAATCCTGAAAATGTTGAAACTTGGCATGGTATCATCATATCACCCGCATAGCATGCGCGAAAGAGTAGAGAGGGTCACGGCAAAAACTGGACGCACTTCGTGTACAAACTGGACAAACTCTTTCAGAGTATCAGGGTTTCGGACGAGAACTCATCTGTTACATGGCCACTTCAATGTTTTTTAAACTTATTTGAACTTCAGACTTCTTTTATGTTCAGTATGCAGCATTCAAAGCGACGTCATCAATTTCCAACATGTTCTGACATCATTTGTTGTTTTTCGGCCATTTACCTAATTGTTTAGAGAGCTAAATGACCGTGAAATTGAAAATCACTACAAAATGAATCCTGAAAATGTTGAAACTTGGCATGGTATAATCATATCACCCGCATAGCATGCGCGAAAGATAAGAGAGGGTCACGGCAAAAACTGGACGCACTTCGTGTACAAACTAGACATACTCTTTCGGAGTATCAGGGTTTCGGACGAGAACTCATCTGTTACACGGCCACTTCAATGTTTTTTAAACTTATTTGAACTTTGGACTTCTTTTGTGTTCAGTATCCAGCATTCAAAGCGACGTATTAAATTTCCAACATGTTCTGACATCATTTGTTGTTTTTCGGTCATTTACCTAATTGTTTTAGAGAGCTAAATGACCGTGAAATTGAAAATCACTACAAAATGAATCCTGAAAATGTTGAAACTTGGCATGGTATCATCATATCACCCGCATAGCATGCGCGAAAGAGTAGAGAGGGTCACGGCAAAAACTGGACGCACTTCGTGTACAAACTGGACATACTCTTTCGGAGTATCAGGGTTTCGGACGAGAACTCATCTGTTACACGGCCACTTCAATGTTTTTTAAACTTATTTGAACTCCGGACATCTTTTGTGTTCAGTATGCAGCATTCAAGGCGACGTCATCAATTTCCAACATGTTCTGACATCATTTGTTGTTTTTCGGCCATTTACCTAATTGTTTAGAGAGCTAAATGACCGTGAAATTGAAAATCACTACAAAATGAATCCTGAAAATGTTGAAACTTGGCATGGAATCATCATATCACCCGCATAGCATGCGGGTGAGAGTAGAGAGGGTCACGGCAAAAACTGGACGCACTTCGTGTACAAACTGGACAAACTCTTTCGGAGTATCAGGGTTTCGGACGAGAACTCATCTGTTACATGGCCACTTCAATGTTTTTTAAACTTATTTGAACTTCAGACTTCTTTTGTGTTCAGTATGCAGCATTCAAAGCGACGTCATCAATTTCCAACATGTTCTGACATCATTTATTGTTTTTCGGCCATTTACCTAATTGTTTACAGAGCTAAATGACTGTGAAATTGAAAATCACTACAAAATGAATCCTGAAAATGTTGAAACCTGGCATGGTATCATCATATCACCTGCATAGCATGCGCGAAAGAGTAGAGAGGGTCACGGGAAAAACTGGACGCACTTTGTGTACAAACTGGACAAACTCTTTCGGAGTATCAGGGTTTCGGACGAGAACTCATCTGTTACACGGCCACTTCAATGGTTTTTAAACTTATTTGAACTCTGGTCTTCTTTTGTGTTCAGTATGCAGCATTCAAAGCAACGTCATCAATTTCCAACATGTTCTGACATCATTTGTTGTTTTTCGGCCATTTACCTAATTGTTTAGAGAGCTAAATGACCGTGAAATTGAAAATCACTACAAAATGAATCCTGAAAATGTTGAAACTTGGCATGGTATCATCATATCACCCGCATAGCATGTGCGAAAGAGTAGAGAGGCTCACGGCAAAAACTGGACGCACTTCGTGTACAAACTGAACAAACTCTTTCAGAGTATCAGGGTTTCGGACGAGAACTCATCTGTTACATGGCCACTTCAATGTTTTTTAAACTTATTTGAACTTCAGACTTCTTTTGTGTTCAGTATGCAGCATTCAAAGAGACGTCATCAATTTCCAACATGTTCTGACATCATTTATTGTTTTCAGTCATTTACCTAATTGTTTTAGAGAGCTAACTGACCGTGAAATTGAAAATCACTACAAAATGAATCCTGAAAATGTTGAAACTTGGCATGGTATCATCATATCACCCGCATAGCATGCGCGAAAGAGTAGAGAGGGTCACGGCAAAAACTGGACGCACTTCGTGTACAAACTGGACATACTCTTTCGGAGTATCAGGGTTTCGGACGAGAACTCATCTGTTACACGGCCACTTCAATGTTTTTTAAACTTATTTGAACTCCGGACATCTTTTGTGTTCAGTATGCATCATTCAAAGCGACGTCATCAATTTCCAACATGTTCTGACATCATTTGTTGTTTTTCGGCCATTTACCTAATTGTTTAGAGAGCTAAATGACCGTGAAATTGAAAATCACTACAAAATGAATCCTGAAAATGTTGAAACTTGGCATGGTATCATCATATCACCCGCATAGCATGCGCGAAAGAGTAGAGAGGGTCACGGCAAAAACTGGACGCACTTCGTGTACAAACTGGACATACTCTTTCGGAGTATCAGGGTTTCGGACGAGAACTCATCTGTTACACGGCCACTTCAATGTTTTTTAAACTTATTTGAACTCCGGACATCTTTTGTGTTCAGTATGCAGCATTCAAAGCGACGTCTTCAATTTCCAACATGTTCTGACATCATTTGTTGTTTTTCGGTCATTTACCTAATTGTTTTAGAGAGCTAAATGACCGTGAAATTGAAAATCACTACAAAATGAATCCTGAAAATGTTGAAACCTGGCATGGTATCATCATATCACCCGCATAGCATGCGCGAAAGAGTAGAGAGGGTCACGGCAAAAAATGGACGCACTTCGTGTACAAACTGGACATACTCTTTCGGAGTATCAGGGTTTCGGACGAGAACTCATGAGTTACACGGCCACTTCAATGTTCTTTAAACTTATTTGAACTCCGGACATCTTTTGTGTTTAGTATGCAGCATTCAAAGCGACGTCATCAATTTCTAACATGTTCTGACATCATTTGTTGTTTTTCGGCCATTTACCTAATTGTTTAGAGAGCTAAATGACCGTGAAATTGAAAATCACTACAAAATGAATCCTGAAAATGTTGAAACTTGGCATGGTATCATCATATCACCCGCATAGCATGCGCGAAAGAGTAGAGAGGGTCACGGCAAAAACTGGACGCACTTCGTGTACAAACTGGACAAACTCTTTTAGAGTATCAGGGTTTCGGACGAGAACTCATCTGTTACATGGCCACTTCAATGTTTTTTAAACTTATTTGAACTCCGGACTTCTTTTGTGTTCAGCATGCAGCATTCAAAGCGACGTCATCAATTTCAACATCTTCTGACATCATTTGTTGTTTTTTGGTCATTTACCTAATTGTTTAGAGAGCTAAATGACCGTGAAATTTAAAATCACTACAAAATGAATCCTGAAAATGTTGAAACTTGGCATGGTATCATCATATCACCCGCATAGCATGCGCGAAAGAGTAGAGAGGGTCACGGCAAAAACTGGACGCACTTCGTGTACAAACTGGACAAACTCTTTCAGAGTATCAGGGTTTCGGACGAGAACTCATCTGTTACATGGCCACTTCAATGTTTTTTAAACTTATTTGAACTTCAGACTTCTTTTATGTTCAGTATGCAGCATTCAAAGCGACGTCATCAATTTCCAACATGTTCTGACATCATTTGTTGTTTTTCGGCCATTTACCTAATTGTTTAGAGAGCTAAATGACCGTGAAATTGAAAATCACTACAAAATGAATCCTGAAAATGTTGAAACTTGGCATGGTATAATCATATCACCCGCATAGCATGCGCGAAAGATAAGAGAGGGTCACGGCAAAAACTGGACGCACTTCGTGTACAAACTAGACATACTCTTTCGGAGTATCAGGGTTTCGGACGAGAACTCATCTGTTACACGGCCACTTCAATGTTTTTTAAACTTATTTGAACTTTGGACTTCTTTTGTGTTCAGTATCCAGCATTCAAAGCGACGTATTAAATTTCCAACATGTTCTGACATCATTTGTTGTTTTTCGGTCATTTACCTAATTGTTTTAGAGAGCTAAATGACCGTGAAATTGAAAATCACTACAAAATGAATCCTGAAAATGTTGAAACTTGGCATGGTATCATCATATCACCCGCATAGCATGCGCGAAAGAGTAGAGAGGGTCACGGCAAAAACTGGACGCACTTCGTGTACAAACTGGACATACTCTTTCGGAGTATCAGGGTTTCGGACGAGAACTCATCTGTTACACGGCCACTTCAATGTTTTTTAAACTTATTT
Organism: Triticum urartu; assembly: GCF_056163025.1. NCBI lineage: Eukaryota > Viridiplantae > Streptophyta > Magnoliopsida > Poales > Poaceae > Triticum > Triticum urartu. The sequence continues at coordinate 13,883,901 of NC_141873.1, forward strand.
GAACTCCGGACATCTTTTGTGTTCAGTATGCAGCATTCAAGGCGACGTCATCAATTTCCAACATGTTCTGACATCATTTGTTGTTTTTCGGCCATTTACCTAATTGTTTAGAGAGCTAAATGACCGTGAAATTGAAAATCACTACAAAATGAATCCTGAAAATGTTGAAACTTGGCATGGAATCATCATATCACCCGCATAGCATGCGGGTGAGAGTAGAGAGGGTCACGGCAAAAACTGGACGCACTTCGTGTACAAACTGGACAAACTCTTTCGGAGTATCAGGGTTTCGGACGAGAACTCATCTGTTACATGGCCACTTCAATGTTTTTTAAACTTATTTGAACTTCAGACTTCTTTTGTGTTCAGTATGCAGCATTCAAAGCGACGTCATCAATTTCCAACATGTTCTGACATCATTTATTGTTTTTCGGCCATTTACCTAATTGTTTACAGAGCTAAATGACTGTGAAATTGAAAATCACTACAAAATGAATCCTGAAAATGTTGAAACCTGGCATGGTATCATCATATCACCTGCATAGCATGCGCGAAAGAGTAGAGAGGGTCACGGGAAAAACTGGACGCACTTTGTGTACAAACTGGACAAACTCTTTCGGAGTATCAGGGTTTCGGACGAGAACTCATCTGTTACACGGCCACTTCAATGGTTTTTAAACTTATTTGAACTCTGGTCTTCTTTTGTGTTCAGTATGCAGCATTCAAAGCAACGTCATCAATTTCCAACATGTTCTGACATCATTTGTTGTTTTTCGGCCATTTACCTAATTGTTTAGAGAGCTAAATGACCGTGAAATTGAAAATCACTACAAAATGAATCCTGAAAATGTTGAAACTTGGCATGGTATCATCATATCACCCGCATAGCATGTGCGAAAGAGTAGAGAGGCTCACGGCAAAAACTGGACGCACTTCGTGTACAAACTGAACAAACTCTTTCAGAGTATCAGGGTTTCGGACGAGAACTCATCTGTTACATGGCCACTTCAATGTTTTTTAAACTTATTTGAACTTCAGACTTCTTTTGTGTTCAGTATGCAGCATTCAAAGAGACGTCATCAATTTCCAACATGTTCTGACATCATTTATTGTTTTCAGTCATTTACCTAATTGTTTTAGAGAGCTAACTGACCGTGAAATTGAAAATCACTACAAAATGAATCCTGAAAATGTTGAAACTTGGCATGGTATCATCATATCACCCGCATAGCATGCGCGAAAGAGTAGAGAGGGTCACGGCAAAAACTGGACGCACTTCGTGTACAAACTGGACATACTCTTTCGGAGTATCAGGGTTTCGGACGAGAACTCATCTGTTACACGGCCACTTCAATGTTTTTTAAACTTATTTGAACTCCGGACATCTTTTGTGTTCAGTATGCATCATTCAAAGCGACGTCATCAATTTCCAACATGTTCTGACATCATTTGTTGTTTTTCGGCCATTTACCTAATTGTTTAGAGAGCTAAATGACCGTGAAATTGAAAATCACTACAAAATGAATCCTGAAAATGTTGAAACTTGGCATGGTATCATCATATCACCCGCATAGCATGCGCGAAAGAGTAGAGAGGGTCACGGCAAAAACTGGACGCACTTCGTGTACAAACTGGACATACTCTTTCGGAGTATCAGGGTTTCGGACGAGAACTCATCTGTTACACGGCCACTTCAATGTTTTTTAAACTTATTTGAACTCCGGACATCTTTTGTGTTCAGTATGCAGCATTCAAAGCGACGTCTTCAATTTCCAACATGTTCTGACATCATTTGTTGTTTTTCGGTCATTTACCTAATTGTTTTAGAGAGCTAAATGACCGTGAAATTGAAAATCACTACAAAATGAATCCTGAAAATGTTGAAACCTGGCATGGTATCATCATATCACCCGCATAGCATGCGCGAAAGAGTAGAGAGGGTCACGGCAAAAACTGGACGCACTTCGTGTACAAACTGGACATACTCTTTCGGAGTATCAGGGTTTCGGACGAGAACTCATCTGTTACACGGCCACTTCAATGTTTTTTAAACTTATTTGAACTCCGGACATCTTTTGTGTTCAGTATGCAGCATTCAAAGCGACGTCATCAATTTCCAACATGTTCTGACATCATTTGTTGTTTTTCGGCCATTTACCTAATTGTTTAGAGAGCTAAATGACCGTGAAATTGAAAATCACTATAAAATGAATCCTGAAAATGTTGAAACTTGGCATGGTATCATCATATCACCCGCATAGCATGTGCGAAAGAGTAGAGAGGGTCACGGCAAAAACTGGACGCACTTCGTGTACAAACTGAACAAACTCTTTCAGAGTATCAGGGTTTCGGACGAGAACTCATCTGTTACATGGCCACTTCAATGTTTTTTAAACTTATTTGAACTTCAGACTTCTTTTGTGTTCAGTATGCAGCATTCAAAGAGACGTCATCAATTTCCAACATGTTCTGACATCATTTATTGTTTTTCAGTCATTTACCTAATTGTTTTAGAGAGCTAACTGACCGTGAAATTGAAAATCACTACAAAATGAATCCTGAAAATGTTGAAACTTGGCATGGTATCATCATATCACCCGCATAGCATGCGCGAAAGAGTAGAGAGGGTCACGGCAAAAACTGGACGCACTTCGTGTACAAACTGGACATACTCTTTCGGAGTATCAGGGTTTCGGACGAGAACTCATCTGTTACACGGCCACTTCAATGTTTTTTAAACTTATTTGAACTCCGGACATCTTTTGTGTTCAGTATGCATCATTCAAAGCGACGTCATCAATTTCCAACATGTTCTGACATCATTTGTTGTTTTTCGGCCATTTACCTAATTGTTTAGAGAGCTAAATGACCGTGAAATTGAAAATCACTACAAAATGAATCCTGAAAATGTTGAAACTTGGCATGGTATCATCATATCACCCGCATAGCATGCGCGAAAGAGTAGAGAGGGTCACGGCAAAAACTGGACGAACTTCGTGTACAAACTGGACATACTCTTTCGGAGTATCAGGGTTTCGGACGAGAACTCATCTGTTACACGGCCACTTCAATGTTTTTTAAACTTATTTGAACTCCGGACATCTTTTGTGTTCAGTATGCAGCATTCAAAGCGACGTCTTCAATTTCCAACATGTTCTGACATCATTTGTTGTTTTTCGGTCATTTACCTAATTGTTTTAGAGAGCTAAATGACCGTGAAATTGAAAATCACTACAAAATGAATCCTGAAAATGTTGAAACCTGGCATGGTATCATCATATCACCCGCATAGCATGCGCGAAAGAGTAGAGAGGGTCACGGCAAAAACTGGACGCACTTCGTGTACAAACTGGACATACTCTTTCGGAGTATCAGGGTTTCGGACGAGAACTCATCTGTTACACGGCCACTTCAATGTTTTTTAAACTTATTTGAACTCCGGACATCTTTTGTGTTCAGTATGCTGCATTCAAAGCGACGTCATCAATTTCCAACATGTTCTGACATCATTTGTTGTTTTTCGGCCATTTACCTAATTGTTTAGAGAGCTAAATGACCGTGAAATTGAAAATCACTATAAAATGAATCCTGAAAATGTTGAAACTTGGCATGGTATCATCATATCACCCGCATAGCATGCGCGAAAGAGTAGAGAGGGTCACGGCAAACACTGGACGCACTTCGTGTACAAACTGGACAAACTCTTTCGGAGTATCAGGGTTTCGGACGAGAACTCATCTGTTACATGGCCACTTCAATGTTTTTTAAACTTATTTGACCTTCAGACTTCTTTTGTGTTCAGTATGCAGCGTTCAAAGCGATGTCATCAATTTCCAACATGTTCTGACATCATTTGTTGTTTTTCGGTCATTTACCTAATTGTTTTAGAGAGCTAAATGACCGTGAAATTGAAAATCACTACAAAATGAATCCTGAAAATGTTGAAACTTGGCATGGTATCATCATATCACCCGCATAGCATGCGCGATAGAGTAGAGAGGGTCACGGCAAAAACTGGACGCACTTCGTGTACAAACTGGACATACTCTTTCGGAGTATCAGGGTTTCGGACGAGAACTCATCTGTTACACGGCCACTTCAATGTTTTTTAAACTTATTTGAACTCCGGACATCTTTTGTGTTCAGTATGCAGCATTCAAGGCGACGTCATCAATTTCCAACATGTTCTGACATCATTTGTTGTTTTTCGGCCATTTACCTAATTGTTTAGAGAGCTAAATGACCGTGAAATTGAAAATCACTACAAAATGAATCCTGAAAATGTTGAAACTTGGCATGGAATCATCATATCACCCGCATAGCATGCGGGTGAGAGTAGAGAGGGTCACGGCAAAAACTGGACGCACTTCGTGTACAAACTGGACAAACTCTTTCGGAGTATCAGGGTTTCGGACGAGAACTCATCTGTTACATGGCCACTTCAATGTTTTTTAAAATATTTGAACTTCAGACTTCTTTTGTGTTCAGTATGCAGCATTCAAAGCGACGTCATCAATTTCCAACATGTTCTGACATCATTTATTGTTTTTCGGCCATTTACCTAATTGTTTACAGAGCTAAATGACTGTGAAATTGAAAATCACTACAAAATGAATCCTGAAAATGTTGAAACCTGGCATGGTATCATCATATCACCTGCATAGCATGCGCGAAAGAGTAGAGAGGGTCACGGGAAAAACTGGACGCACTTTGTGTACAAACTGGACAAACTCTTTCGGAGTATCAGGGTTTCGGACGAGAACTCATCTGTTACACGGCCACTTCAATGGTTTTTAAACTTATTTGAACTCTGGTCTTCTTTTGTGTTCAGTATGCAGCATTCAAAGCAACGTCATCAATTTCCAACATGTTCTGACATCATTTGTTGTTTTTCGGCCATTTACCTAATTGTTTAGAGAGCTAAATGACCGTGAAATTGAAAATCACTACAAAATGAATCCTGAAAATGTTGAAACTTGGCATGGTATCATCATATCACCCGCATAGCATGTGCGAAAGAGTAGAGAGGGTCACGGCAAAAACTGGACGCACTTCGTGTACAAACTGAACAAACTCTTTCAGAGTATCAGGGTTTCGGACGAGAACTCATCTGTTACATGGCCACTTCAATGTTTTTTAAACTTATTTGAACTTCAGACTTCTTTTGTGTTCAGTATGCAGCATTCAAAGAGACGTCATCAATTTCCAACATGTTCTGACATCATTTATTGTTTTCAGTCATTTACCTAATTGTTTTAGAGAGCTAACTGACCGTGAAATTGAAAATCACTACAAAATGAATCCTGAAAATGTTGAAACTTGGCATGGTATCATCATATCACCCGCATAGCATGCGCGAAAGAGTAGAGAGGGTCACGGCAAAAACTGGACGCACTTCGTGTACAAACTGGACATACTCTTTCGGAGTATCAGGGTTTCGGACGAGAACTCATCTGTTACACGGCCACTTCAATGTTTTTTAAACTTATTTGAACTCCGGACATCTTTTGTGTTCAGTATGCATCATTCAAAGCGACGTCATCAATTTCCAACATGTTCTGACATCATTTGTTGTTTTTCGGCCATTTACCTAATTGTTTAGAGAGCTAAATGACCGTGAAATTGAAAATCACTACAAAATGAATCCTGAAAATGTTGAAACTTGGCATGGTATCATCATATCACCCGCATAGCATGCGCGAAAGAGTAGAGAGGGTCACGGCAAAAACTGGACGCACTTCGTGTACAAACTGGACATACTCTTTCGGAGTATCAGGGTTTCGGACGAGAACTCATCTGTTACACGGCCACTTCAATGTTTTTTAAACTTATTTGAACTCCGGACATCTTTTGTGTTCAGTATGCAGCATTCAAAGCGACGTCTTCAATTTCCAACATGTTCTGACATCATTTGTTGTTTTTCGGTCATTTACCTAATTGTTTTAGAGAGCTAAATGACCGTGAAATTGAAAATCACTACAAAATGAATCCTGAAAATGTTGAAACCTGGCATGGTATCATCATATCACCCGCATAGCATGCGCGAAAGAGTAGAGAGGGTCACGGCAAAAACTGGACGCACTTCGTGTACAAACTGGACATACTCTTTCGGAGTATCAGGGTTTCGGACGAGAACTCATCTGTTACACGGCCACTTCAATGTTTTTTAAACTTATTTGAACTCCGGACATCTTTTGTGTTCAGTATGCAGCATTCAAAGCGACGTCATCAATTTCCAACATGTTCTGACATCATTTGTTGTTTTTCGGCCATTTACCTAATTGTTTAGAGAGCTAAATGACCGTGAAATTGAAAATCACTATAAAATGAATCCTGAAAATGTTGAAACTTGGCATGGTATCATCATATCACCCGCATAGCATGTGCGAAAGAGTAGAGAGGGTCACGGCAAAAACTGGACGCACTTCGTGTACAAACTGAACAAACTCTTTCAGAGTATCAGGGTTTCGGACGAGAACTCATCTGTTACATGGCCACTTCAATGTTTTTTAAACTTATTTGAACTTCAGACTTCTTTTGTGTTCAGTATGCAGCATTCAAAGAGACGTCATCAATTTCCAACATGTTCTGACATCATTTATTGTTTTTCAGTCATTTACCTAATTGTTTTAGAGAGCTAACTGACCGTGAAATTGAAAATCACTACAAAATGAATCCTGAAAATGTTGAAACTTGGCATGGTATCATCATATCACCCGCATAGCATGCGCGAAAGAGTAGAGAGGGTCACGGCAAAAACTGGACGCACTTCGTGTACAAACTGGACATACTCTTTCGGAGTATCAGGGTTTCGGACGAGAACTCATCTGTTACACGGCCACTTCAATGTTTTTTAAACTTATTTGAACTCCGGACATCTTTTGTGTTCAGTATGCATCATTCAAAGCGACGTCATCAATTTCCAACATGTTCTGACATCATTTGTTGTTTTTCGGCCATTTACCTAATTGTTTAGAGAGCTAAATGACCGTGAAATTGAAAATCACTACAAAATGAATCCTGAAAATGTTGAAACTTGGCATGGTATCATCATATCACCCGCATAGCATGCGCGAAAGAGTAGAGAGGGTCACGGCAAAAACTGGACGAACTTCGTGTACAAACTGGACATACTCTTTCGGAGTATCAGGGTTTCGGACGAGAACTCATCTGTTACACGGCCACTTCAATGTTTTTTAAACTTATTTGAACTCCGGACATCTTTTGTGTTCAGTATGCAGCATTCAAAGCGACGTCTTCAATTTCCAACATGTTCTGACATCATTTGTTGTTTTTCGGTCATTTACCTAATTGTTTTAGAGAGCTAAATGACCGTGAAATTGAAAATCACTACAAAATGAATCCTGAAAATGTTGAAACCTGGCATGGTATCATCATATCACCCGCATAGCATGCGCGAAAGAGTAGAGAGGGTCACGGCAAAAACTGGACGCACTTCGTGTACAAACTGGACATACTCTTTCGGAGTATCAGGGTTTCGGACGAGAACTCATCTGTTACACGGCCACTTCAATGTTTTTTAAACTTATTTGAACTCCGGACATCTTTTGTGTTCAGTATGCAGCATTCAAAGCGACGTCATCAATTTCCAACATGTTCTGACATCATTTGTTGTTTTTCGGCCATTTACCTAATTGTTTAGAGAGCTAAATGACCGTGAAATTGAAAATCACTATAAAATGAATCCTGAAAATGTTGAAACTTGGCATGGTATCATCATATCACCCGCATAGCATGCGCGAAAGAGTAGAGAGGGTCACGGCAAACACTGGACGCACTTCGTGTACAAACTGGACAAACTCTTTCGGAGTATCAGGGTTTCGGACGAGAACTCATCTGTTACATGGCCACTTCAATGTTTTTTAAACTTATTTGACCTTCAGACTTCTTTTGTGTTCAGTATGCAGCGTTCAAAGCGATGTCATCAATTTCCAACATGTTCTGACATCATTTGTTGTTTTTCGGTCATTTACCTAATTGTTTTAGAGAGCTAAATGACCGTGAAATTGAAAATCACTACAAAATGAATCCTGAAAATGTTGAAACTTGGCATGGTATCATCATATCACCCGCATAGCATGCGCGAAAGAGTAGAGAGGGTCACGGCAAAAACTGGACGCACTTCGTGTACAAACTGGACAAACTCTTTCGGAGTATCAGGGTTTCGGACGAGAACTCATCTGTTACACGGCCACTTCAATGTTTTTTAAACTTATTTGAACTCCGGACATCTTTTGTGTTCAGTATGCATCATTCAAAGCGACGTCATCAATTTCCAACATGTTCTGAAATCATTTGTTGTTTTTCGGCCATTTACCTAATTGTTTAGAGAGCTAAATGACCGTGAAATTGAAAATCACTACAAAATGAATCCTGAAAATGTTGAAACTTGGCATGGTATCATCATATCACCCGCATAGCATGCGCGAAAGAGTAGAGAGGGTCACGGCAAAAACTGGACGCACTTCGTGTACAAACTGGACAAACTCTTTCGGAGTATCAGGGTTTCGGACGAGAACTCATCTGTCACACAGCCACTTCAATGTTTTTTAAACTTATTTGAACTCCGGACATCTTTTGTGTTCAGTATGCATCATTCAAAGCGACGTCATCAATTTCCAACATGTTCTGAAATCATTTGTTGTTTTTCGGCCATTTACCTAATTGTTTAGAGAGCTAAATGACCGTGAAATTGAAAATCACTACAAAATGAATCCTGAAAATGTTGAAACTTGGCATGGTATGATCATATCACCCGCATAGCATGCGCGAAAGAGTAGAGAGGGTCACGGCAAAAACTGGACGCACTTCGTGTACAAACTGGACATACTCTTTCGGAGTATCAGGGTTTCGGACGAGAACTCATCTGTTACACGGCCACTTCAATGTTTTTTAAACTTATTTGAACTCCGGACATCTTTTGTGTTTAGTATGCAGCATTCAAAGCGACGTCATCAATTTCCAACATGTTCTGACATCATTTGTTGTTTTTCGGCCATTTACCTAATTGTTTAGAGAGCTAAATGACCGTGAAATTGAAAATCACTACAAAATGAATCCTGAAAATGTTGAAACTTGGCATGGTATCATCATATCACCCGCATAGCATGCGCGAAAGAGTAGAGAGGGTCACGGCAAAAACTGGACGCACTTCGTGTACAAACTGGACATACTCTTTTGGAGTATCAGGGTTTCGGACGAGAACTCATCTGTTACACGGCCACTTCAATGTTTTTTAAACTTATTTGAACTCCGGACATCTTTTGTGTTCAGTATGCAGCATTCAAAGCGACGTCTTCAATTTCCAACATGTTCTGACATCATTTGTTGTTTTTCGGTCATTTACCTAATTGTTTTAGAGAGCTAAATGACCGTGAAATTGAAAATCACTACAAAATGAATCCTGAAAATGTTGAAACCTGGCATGGTATCATCATATCACCCGCATAGCATGCGCGAAAGAGTAGAGAGGGTCACGGCAAAAACTGGACGCACTTCGTGTACAAACTGGACATACTCTTTCGGAGTATCAGGGTTTCGGACGAGAACTCATCTGTTACACGGCCACTTCAATGTTTTTTAAACTTATTTGAACTCGGGACATCTTTTGTGTTCAGTATGCAGCATTCAAAGCGACGTCATCAATTTCCAACATGTTCTGACATCATTTGTTGTTTTTCGGCCATTTACCTAATTGTTTAGAGAGCTAAATGACCGTGAAATTGAAAATCACTATAAAATGAATCCTGAAAATGCTGAAACTTGGCATGCTATCATCATATCACCCGCATAGCATGCGCGAAAGAGTAGAGAGGGTCACGGCAAAAACTGGACGCACTTCGTGTACAAACTGGACATAATCTTTCGGAGTATCAGGGTTTCGGACGAGAACTCATCTGTTACACGGCCACTTCAATGTTTTTTAAACTTATTTGAACTCCGGACATCTTTTGTGTTCAGTATGCAGCATTCAAAGCGACGTCATCAATTTCCAACATGTTCTGACATCATTTGTTGTTTTTCGGCCATTTACCTAATTGTTTAGAGAGCTAAATGACCGTGAAATTGAAAATCACTATAAAATGAATCCTGAAAATGTTGAAACTTGGCATGGTATCATCATATCACCCGCATAGCATGCGCGAAAGAGTAGAGAGGGTCACGGCAAACACTGGACGCACTTCGTGTACAAACTGGACAAACTCTTTCGGAGTTTCAGGGTTTCGGACGAGAACTCATCTGTTACACAGCCACTTCAATGTTTTTTTAACTTATTTGAACTCCGGACATCTTTTGTGTTCAGTATGCAGCATTCAAAGCGACGTCATCAATTTCCAACATGTTCTTACATCATTTGATGTTTTTCGGTCATTTACCTAATTGTTTTAGAGAGCTAAATGACCGTGAAATTGACAATCACTACAAAATGAATCCTGAAAATGTTGAAACCTGGCATGGTATCATCATATCACCCGCATAGCATGCGCGAAAGAGTAGAGAGGGTCACGGCAAAAACTGGACGCACTTCGTGTACAAACTGGACATACTCTTTCGGAGTATCAGGGTTTCGGACGAGAACTCATCTGTTACACGGCCACTTCAATGTTTTTTAAACTTATTTGAACTCGGGACATCTTTTGTGTTCAGTATGCAGCATTCAAAGCGACGTCATCAATTTCCAACATGTTCTGACATCATTTGTTGTTTTTCGGCCATTTACCTAATTGTTTAGAGAGCTAAATGACCGTGAAATTGAAAATCACTATAAAATGAACCGGAAAATGTTGAAACTTGGCATGCTATCATCATATCACCCGCATAGCATGCGCGAAAGAGTAGAGAGGGTCACGGCAAAAACTGGACGCACTTCGTGTACAAAATGGACATAATCTTTCGGAGTATCAGGGTTTCGGACGAGAACTCATCTGTTACACGGCCACTTCAATGTTTTTTAAACTTATTTGAACTCCGGACATCTTTTGTGTTCAGTATGCAGCATTCAAAGCGACGTCATCAATTTCCAACATCTTCTGACATCATTTGTTGTTTTTCGGCCATTTACCTAATTGTTTAGAGAGCTAAATGACCGTGAAATTGAAAATCACTATAAAATGAATCCTGAAAATGTTGAAACTTGGCATGGTATCATCATATCACCCGCATAGCATGCGCGAAAGACTAGAGAGGGTCACGGCAAACACTGGACGCACTTCGTGTACAAACTGGACAAACTCTTTCGGAGTTTCAGGGTTTCGGACGAGAACTCATCTGTTACACAGCCACTTCAATGTTTTTTTAACTTATTTGAACTCCGGACATCTTTTGTGTTCAGTATGCAGCATTCAAAGCGACGTCATCAATTTCCAACATGTTCTTACATCATTTGATGTTTTTCGGTCATTTACCTAATTGTTTTAGAGAGCTAAATGACCGTGAAATTGACAATCACTACAAAATGAATCCTGAAAATGTTGAAACCTGGCATGGTATCATCATATCACCCGCATAGCATGCGCGAAAGAGTAGAGAGGGTCACGGCAAAAACTGGACGCACTTCGTGTACAAACTGGACATACTCTTTCGGAGTATCAGGGTTTCGGACGAGAACTCATCTGTTACACGGCCACTTCAATGTTTTTTATACTTATTTGAACTCCGGACATCTTTTGTGTTTAGTATGCAGCATTCAAAGCGACGTCATCAATTTCCAACATGTTCTGACATCGTTTGTTGTTTTTCGGCCATTTACCAAATTGTTTAGAGAGCTAAATGACCGTGAAATTGAAAATCACTACAAAATGAATCCTGAAAATGTTGAAACTTGGCATGGTATCATCATATCACCCGCATAGCATGCGCGAAAGAGTAGAGAGGGTCACGGCAAAAACTGGACGCACTTCGTGTACAAACTGGACAAACTCTTTCGGAGTATCAGGGTTTCGGACGAGAACTCATCTGTTACACGGGCACTTCAATGTTTTTTAAACTTATTTGAACTCTGGACTTCTTTTGTGTTCAGTATGCAGCATTCAAAGCGACGTCATCAATTTCCAACATGTTCTGACATCATTTGTTGTTTTTCGGCCATTTACCTAATTGTTTAGAGAGCTAAATGACCGTGAAATTGAAAATCACTACAAAATGAATCCTGAAAATGTTGAAACTTGGCATGGTATCATCATATCACCCACATAGCATGCGCGAAAGAGTAGAGAGGGTCACGGCAAAAACTGGACGCACTTCGTGTACAAACTGGACATACTCTTTCGGAGTATCAGGGTTTCGGACGAGAACTCATCTGTTAGACGGCCACTTCAATGTTTTTCAAACTTTTTTGAACTCCGGACATCTTTTGTCTTTAGTATGCAGCATTCAAAGCGACTTCATCAATTTCCAACATGTTCTGACATCATTTGTTGTTTTTCGACCATTTACCTAATTGTTTAGAGAGCTAAATGACCGTGAAATTGAAAATCACTACAAAATGAATCCTAAAAATGTTGAAACTTGGCATGGTATCATCATATCACCCGCATAGCATGCGCGAAAGAGTAGAGAGGGTCACGGCAAAAACTGGACGCACTTCGTGTACAAACTGGACAAACTCTTTCAGAGTATCAGGGTTTCGGACGAGAACTCATCTGTTACACGGCCACTTCAATGTTTTTTATACTTATTTGAACTCCGGACATCTTTTGTGTTTAGTATGCAGCATTCAAAGCGACGTCATCAATTTCCAACATGTTCTGACATCGTTTGTTGTTTTTCGGCCATTTACCTAATTGTTTAGAGAGCTAAATGACCATGAAATTGAAAATCACTACAAAATGAATCCTGAAAATGTTGAAACTTGGCATGGTATCATCATATCACCCGCATAGCATGCGCGAAAGAGTAGAGAGGGTCACGGCAAAAACTGGACGCCCTTCGTGTACAAACTGGACAAACTCTTTCGGAGTATCAGGGTTTCGGACGAGAACTGATCTGTTACACGGGCACTTCAATGTTTTTTAAACTTATTTGAACTCTGGACTTCTTTTGTGTTCAGTATGCAGCATTCAAAGCGACGTCATCAATTTCCAACATGTTCTGACATCATTTGTTGTTTTTCGGCCATTTACCTAATTGTTTAGAGAGCTAAATGAACGTGAAATTGAAAATCACTACAAAATGAATCCTGAAAATGTTGAAACTTGGCATGGTATCATCATATCACCCGCATAGCATGCGCGAAAGAGTAGAGAGGGTCACGGCAAAAACTGGACGCACTTCGTGTACAAACTGGACATACTCTTTCGGAGTATCAGGGTTTCGGACGAGAACTCATCTGTTACACGGCCACTTCAATGTTTTTCAAACTTTTTTGAACTCCGGACATCTTTTGTCTTTAGTATGCAGCATTCAAAGCGACTTCATCAATTTCCAACATGTTCTGACATCATTTGTTGTTTTTCGACCATTTACCTAATTGTTTAGAGAGCTAAATGACCGTGAAATTGAAAATCACTACAAAATGAATCCTAAAAATGTTGAAACTTGGCATGGTATCATCATATCACCCGCATAGCATGCGCGAAAGAGTAGAGAGGGTCACGGCAAAAACTGGACGCACTTCGTGTACAAACTGGACAAACTCTTTCAGAGTATCAGGGTTTCGGACGAGAACTCATCTGTTACACGGCCACTTCAATGTTTTTTATACTTATTTGAACTCCGGACATCTTTTGTGTTTAGTATGCAGCATTCAAAGCGACGTCATCAATTTCCAACATGTTCTGACATCGTTTGTTGTTTTTCGGCCATTTACCTAATTGTTTAGAGAGCTAAATGACCGTGAAATTGAAAATCACTACAAAATGAATCCTGAAAATGTTGAAACTTGGCATGCTATCATCATATCACCCGCATAGCATGCGCGAAAGAGTAGAGAGGGTCACGGCAAAAACTGGACGCATTTCGTGTACAAACTGGACATACTCTTTCGGAGTATCAGGGTTTCGGACGAGAACTCATCTGTTACACGGCCACTTCAATGTTTTTTAAACTTATTTGAACTCCGGACATCTTTTGTGTTCAGTATGCAGCATTCAAAGCGACGTCATCAATTTCCAACATGTTCTGACATCATTTGTTGTTTTTCGGCCATTTACCTAATTGTTTAGAGAGCTAAATGACCGTGAAATTGAAAATCACTATAAAATGAATCCTGAAAATGTTGAAACTTGGCATGGTATCATCATATCACCCGCATAGCATGCGCGAAAGAGGTGAGAGGGTCACGGCAAACACTGGACGAACTTCGTGTACAAACTGGACAAACTCTTTCGGAGTTTCAGGGTTTCGGACGAGAACTCATCTGTTACACGGCCACTTCAATGTTTTTTAAACTTATTTGAACTCCGGACATCTTTTGTGTTCAGTATGCAGCATTCAAAGCGACGTCTTCAATTTCCAACATGTTCTGACATCATTTGTTGTTTTTCGGTCATTTACCTAATTGTTTTAGAGAGCTAAATGACCGTGAAATTGAAAATCACTACAAAATGAATCCTGAAAATGTTGAAACCTGGCATGGTATCATCATATCACCCGCATAGCATGCGCGAAAGAGTAGAGAGGGTCACGGCAAAAACTGGACGCACTTCGTGTACAAACTGGACATACTCTTTCGGAGTATCAGGGTTTCGGACGAGAACTCATCTGTTACACGGCCACTTCAATGTTTTTTAAACTTATTTGAACTCCGGACATCTTTTGTGTTCAGTATGCAGCATTCAAAGCGACGTTATCAATTTCCAACATGTTCTGACATCATTTGTTGTTTTTCGGCCATTTACCTAATTGTTTAGAGAGCTAAATGACCGTGAAATTGAAAATCACTACAAAATGAATCCTGAAAATGTTGAAACTTGGCATGGTATAATCATATCACCCGCATAGCATGCGCGAAAAATAAGAGAGGGTCACGGCAAAAACTGGACGCACTTCGTGTACAACCTCGACATACTCTTTCGGAGTATCAGGGTTTCGGACGAGAACCCATCTGTTACACGGCCACTTCAATGTTTTTTAAACTTATTTGAACTCCGGACATCTTTTGTGTTCAGTATGCAGCATTCAAAGCGACGTCTTCAATTTCCAACATGTACTGACATCATTTATTGTTTTTCGGTCATTTACCTAATTGTTTTAGAGAGCTAAATGACCGTGAAATTGAAAATCACTACAAAATGAATCCTGAAAATGTTGAAACCTGGCATGGAATCATCATATCACCCGCATAGCATGCGCGAAAGAGTAGAGAGGGTCACGGCAAAAACTGGACGCACTTCGTGTAAAAACTGGACATACTCTTTCGGAGTATCAGGGTTTCGGACGAGAACTCATCTGTTACACGGCCACTTCAATGTTTTTCAAACTTATTTGAACTCCGGACATCTTTTGTGTTCAGTATGCAGCATTCAAAGCGACGTCTTCAATTTCCAACATGTACTGACATCATTTGTTGTTTTTCGGTCATTTACCTAATTGTTTTAGAGAGCTAAATGACCGTGAAATTGAAAATCACTACAAAATGAATCCTGAAAATGTTGAAACCTGGCATGGTATCATCATATCACCCGCATAGCATGCGCGAAAGAGTAGAGAGGGTCACGGCAAAAACTGGACGCACTTCGTGTACAAACTGGACATACTCTTTCGGAGTATCAGGGTTTCGGACGAGAACTCATCTATTACACGGCCACTTCAATGTTTTTTAAACTTATATGAACTTCGGATATCTTTTGTGTTCAGTATGCAGCATTCAAAGCGACGTCATCAATTTCCAACATGTTCTGACATCATTTGTTGTTTTTCGGCCATTTACCTAATTGTTTAGAGAGCTAAATGACCGTGAAATTGAAAATCACTACAAAATGAATCCTGAAAATGTTGAAAATTGGCATGGTATAATCATATCACCCGCATAGCATGCGCGAAAGAGTAGAGAGGGTCACGGCAAACACTGGACGCACTTCGTGTACAAACTGGACAAACTCTTTCGGAGTTTCAGGCTTTCGGACGAGAACTCATCTGTTACACGGCCACTTCAATGTTTTTTAAACTTATTTGAACTCCGGACATCTTTTGTGTTCAGTATGCAGCATTCAAAGCGACGTCATCAATTTCCAACATGTTCTGACATCATTTGATGTTTTTCAGTCATTTACCTAATTGTTTTAGAGAGCTAAATGACCGTGAAATTGACAATCACTACAAAATGAATCCTGAAAATGTTGAAACTTGGCATGGTATCATCATATCACCCACATAGCATGCGCGAAAGAGTAGAGAGGGTCACGGCAAAAATTGGACGCACTTCGTGTACAAACCAAACTGGACATACTCTTTCGGAGTATCAGGGTTTCGGACGAGAACTCATCTGTTACACGGCCACTTCAATGTTTTTTAAACTTATTTGAACTCCGGACATCTTTTGTGTTTAGTATGCAGCATTCAAAGCGACATCATCAATTTCCAACATGTTCTCACATCATTTGTTGTTTTTCGGCCATTTACCTAATTGTTTAGAGAGCTAAATGACCGTGAAATTGAAAATCACTACAAAATGAATCCTGAAAATGTTGAAACTTGGCATGGTATCATCATATCACCCGCATAGCATGCGCGAAAGAGTAGAGAGGGTCACGGCAAAAACTGGACGCACTTCGTGTACAAACTGGACAAACTCTTTCGGAGTATCAGGGTTTCGGACGAGAACTCATCTGTTACACGGGCACTTCAATGTTTTTTAAAATTATTTGAACTCTGGACTTCTTTTGTGTTCAGTATGCAGTATTCAAAGCGACGTCATCAATTTCCAACATGTTCTGACATCATTTGTTGTTTTTCGGCCATTTACCTAATTGTTTAGAGAGCTAAATGACCGTGAAATTGAAAATCACTACAAAATGAATCCTGAAAATGTTGAAACTTGGCATGGTATCATCATATCACCCGCATAGCATGCGCGAAAGAGTAGAGAGGGTCACGGCAAAAACTGGACGCACTTCGTGTACAAACTGGACATACTCTTTCGGAGTATCAGGGTTTCGGACGAGAACTCATCTGTTACACGGCCACTTCAATGTTTTTCAAACTTTTTTGAACTCCGAACATCTTTTGTGTTTAGTATGCAGCATTCAAAGCGACTTCATCAATTCCCAACATGTTCTGACATCATTTGTTGTTTTTCGACCATTTACCTAATTGTTTAGAGAGCTAAATGACCGTGAAATTGAAAATCACTACAAAATGAATCCTAAAAATGTTGAAACTTGGCATGGTATCATCATATCACCCGCATAGCATGCGCGAAAGAGTAGAGAGGGTCACGGCAAAAACTGGACGCACTTCGTGTACAAACTGGACAACCTCTTTCAGAGTATCAGGGTTTCGGACGAGAACTCATCTGTTACATGGCCACTTCAATGTTTTTTAAACTTATTTGAACTTCAGACTTCTTTTGTGTTCAGTATGCAGCATTCAAAGCGACGTCATCAATTTCCAACATGTTCTGACATCATTTGTTGTTTTTCGGTCATTCACTTAATTGTTTTAGAGAGCTAAATGACCGTGAAATTGAAAATCATTACAAAATGAATCCTGAAAATGTTGAAACTTGGCATGGTATCATCATATCACCCGCATAGCATGCGCGAAAGAGTAGAGAGGGTCACGGAAAAAACTGGACGCACTTCGTGTACAAACTGGACAAACTCTTTCAGAGTATCAGGGTTTCGGACGAGAACTCATCTGTTACATGGCCACTTCAATGTTTTTTAAACTTATTTGAACTTCGGACTTCTTTTGTCTTCAGTATGCAGCATTCAAAGCGACGTCATCAATTTCCAACATGTTCTGACATCATTTGTTGTTTTTCGGCCATTTACCTAATTGTTTAGAGAGCTAAATGACCGTGAAATTGAAAATCACTACAAAATGAATCCTGAAAATGTTGAAACTTGGCACGGTATCATCATATCACCCGCATAGGATGCGCGAAAGAGTAGAGAGGGTCACGGCAAAAACTGGACGCACTTCGTGTACAAACTGGACATACTCTTTCGGAGTATCAGGGTTTCGGACGAGAACTCATCTGTTACACGGCCACTTCAATGTTTTTCAAACTTATTTGAACTCCGGACATCTTTTGTGTTTAGTATGCAGCATTCAAAGCGACTTCATCAATTTCCAACATGTTCTGACATCATTTGTTGTTTTTCGGCCATTTACCTAATTGTTTAGAGAGCTAAATGACCGTGAAATTGAAAATCACTACAAAATGAATCCTGAAAATGTTGAAACTTGGCATGGTATCATCATATCACCCGCATAGCATGCGCAAAAGAGTAGAGAGGGTCACGGCAAAAACTGGACGCACTTCGTGTACAAACTGGACAAACTCTTTCAGAGTATCAGGGTTTCGGACGAGAACTCATCTGTTACATGGCCACTTCAATGTTTTTTAAACTTATTTGAACTCCGATCTTCTTTTATGTTCATTATGCAGCATTCAAAGCGACATCATCAATTTCCAACATGTTCTGACATCATTTGTTGTTTTTCGGCCATTTACCTAATTGTTTAGAGAGCTAAATGACCGTGAAATTGAAAATCACTACAAAATGAATCCTGAAAATGTTGAAACTTGGCATGGTATCATCATATCACCCGCATAGCATGCGTGAAAGAGTAGAGAGGGTCACGGCAAAAACTGGACGCACTTCGTATACAAACTGGACAAACTCTATTAGAGTATCAGGGTTTCGGACGAGAACTCATCTGTTACACGGCCACTTCAATGTTTTTTAAACTTATTTCAACTCCGGACTTCTTTTGTGTTCAGTATGCAGCATTCAAAGCGACGTCATCAATTTCCAACATGTTCTGACATCATTTGTTGTTTTCCGGTCATTCACTTAATTGTTTTAGAGAGCTAAATGACCGTGAAATTGAAAATCATTACAAAATGAATCCTGAAAATGTTGAAACTTGGCATGGTATCATCATATCACCCGCATAGCATGCGCGAAAGAGTAGAGAGGGTCACGGAAAAAACTGGACGCACTTCGTGTACAAACTGGACAAACTCTTTCGGAGTATCAGGGTTTCAGACGAGAACTCATCTGTTACACGGCCACTTCAATGTTTTTTAAACTTATTTGAACTCCGGACTTCTTTTGTGTTCAGTATGCAGCATTCAAAGGACGTCATCAATTTCCAACATGTTCTGACATCATTTGTTGTTTTTCGGCCATTTACCTAATTGTTTAGAGAGCTAATTGACAGTGAAATTGAAAATCACTACAAAATGAATCCTGAAAATGTTGAAACTTGGCACGGTATCATCATATCACCCGCATAGGATGCGCGAAAGAGTATAGAGGGTCACGGCAAAAACTGGACGCACTTCGTGTACAAACTGGACATACTCTTTCGGAGTATCAGGGTTTCGGACGAGAACTCATCTGTTACACGGCCACTTCAATGTTTTTCAAACTTATTTGAACTCCGGACATCTTTTGTGTTTAGTATGCAGCATTCAAAGCGACTTCATCAATTTCCAACATGTTCTGACATCATTTGTTGTTTTTCGGCCATTTACCTAATTGTTTAGAGAGCTAAATGACCGTGAAATTGAAAATCACTATAAAATGAATCCTGAAAATGTTGAAACTTGGCATGGTATCATCATATCACCCGCATAGCATGCGCGAAAGAGTAGAGAGGGTCACGGCAAAAACTGGATGCACTTCGTATACAAACTGGACAAACTCTTTCAGAGTATCAGGGTTTCGGACGAGAACTCATCTGTTACATGGCCACTTCAATGTTTTTTAAACTTATTTGAACTCCGGACTTCTTTTGTGTTCAGTATGCAGCATTCAAAGCGACGTCATCAATTTCAACATCTTCTGACATCATTTGTTGTTTTTTGGTCATTTACCTAATTTTTTAGAGAGCTAAATGACCGTGAAATTTAAAATCACTACAAAATGAATCCTGAAAATGTTGAAACTTGGCATGGTATCATCATATCACCCGCATAGCATGCGCGAAAGAGTAGAGAGGGTCACGGCAAAAACTGGACGCACTTCGTGTACAAACTGGACAAACTCTTTCAGAGTATCAGGGTTTCGGATGAGAACTCATCTGTTACATGGCCACTTCAATGTTTTTTAAACTTATTTGAACTTCAGACTTCTTTTGTGTTCAGTATGCAGCATTCCAAGCGACGTCATCAATTTCCAACATCTTCTAACATCATTTGTTGTTTTTTCGTCATTTACCTAATTGTTTAGAGAGCTAAATGACCGTGAAATTGAAAATCACTACAAAATGAATCCTGAAAATGTTGAAACTTGGCATGGTATCATCATATCACCCACATAGCATGCGCGAAAGAGTAGAGAGGGTCACGGCAAAAACTGGACGCACTTCGTGTACAAACTGGACATACTCTTTCGGAGTATCGGGGTTTCGGACGAGAACTCGTCTGTTACACGGCCACTTCAATGTTTTTTAAACTTATTTGAACTCCGGACTTCTTTTGTGTTAAGTATGCAGCATTGAAAGCGACGTCATCACGTTCCAACATGTTCTGACATCATTTGTTGTTTTTCGGTCATTTACCTAATTGTTCAGTATGCAGCATTCAATTTCCAAAAGAAAATAAATAGAAGAAAAGAAATAATGCAAAAAATAAAAAAACTATACAAAAAAATTACTCAAAAATAAATAGAAGAAAATAAATAATGCAAAAAATAAAAAACTATATAAAAAACTACTCAAAAATAAATAGAAGAAAATAAATAATGCAGAAAAGAAAAAACTATATAAAAAATTTGTAGGCGCGCTGCCCAGTGGGCCTGCCAGACCTAGGGTGTGCAAATGCAGGACCAGAAGCCTGCTATATAGAGGAGTTCGAAGAGGTAGCCGCGGCTGGGTTTATAAACCAGTGCGGCTGCCCTTCGCCCGGCGAGGTGGGACTAAACTTTGGGGTGGCAGCGCGAGGCCTTTAGTACCGGTTGGTGGCTCCAACCGGTACTAAAGACCACCCTTTAATACCGGTTGGAACCACCAACCGGTACTAAAGGCCTGCTCTTCCCGCCTCTTGGCCTGGCCAAAGTTGGCCTTTAGTACCGGTTGGTGGCTCCAATCGGTACTAAAGACCTCTCCTATATATACAACACTTACGAAAATTCAGTTAGATCTCCCACTTCTTTCGTCTCCAACCTCTCGCGCGCCGCTCGAACCCGTCCTCGCCCACTACAAGAAACCTGTTAATACGTGACGGATTTCTCATGACGTTCTTAGAAATCGTCACCGATGATGACGGTTTTCTAGCATCCGTCATGCAAAACGTCATGGACCAGTAGGATGTGATTGCCCCTTTATGATGGGCGGTCACAGAAATCGTGACAAATTAACTTACTTGGCCAAGCCGTTTGTTTTTTATGCATCATCCAGACTGTCATGGATGACTTCTACTGATGTTTCGTGTGTGCCATGTAGCTTGGCCCATATGTCAGTTGAATGTAGTCAACAGTATATATACAGACAAAAAATAAATAAATAATGGACGTGCCAGAAATTTCAAGAGCGCGCGTGGACGTGCCAAATTTTAAGTCACTGACGCGGGCGGTGGCAAAAACTGGACGCACTTCGTGTACAAACTGGACAAACTCTTTCAGAGTATCAGGGTTTCGGACGAGAACTCATCTGTTACATGGCCACTTCAATGTTTTTTAAACTTATTTGAACTTCGGACTTCTTTTGTCTTCAGTATGCAGCATTCAAAGCGACGTCATCAATTTCCAACATGTTCTGACATCATTTGTTGTTTTTCAGCCATTCACCTAATTGTTTAGAGAGCTAAATGACCGTGAAATTGAAAATCACCACAAAATGAATCCTGAAAATGTTGAAACTTGGCATGGTATAATCATATCAACCGCATAGCATGCGCGAAAGATAAGAGAGGGTCACGGCAAAAACTGGACGCACTTCGTGTACAAACTCGACATACTCTTTCGGAGTATCAGGGTTTCGGACGAGAACCCATCTGTTACACGGCCACTTCAATGTTTTTTAAACTTATTTGAACTCCGGACATCTTTTGTGTTCAGTATGCAGCATTCAAAGCGACGTTATCAATTTCCAACATGTTCTGACATCATTTGTTGTTTTTCGGCCATTTATCTAATTGTTTAGAGAGCTAAATGACCGTGAAATTGAAAATCACTATAAAATGAATCCTGAAAATGTTGAAACTTGGCATGGTATCATCATATCACCCGCATAGCATGCGCGAAAGAGTAGAGAGGGTCACGGCAAACGCTGGACGCACTTCGTGTACAAACTGGACAAACTCTTTCGGAGTTTCAGGGTTTCGGACGAGAACTCATCTGTTACACGGCCACTTCAATGTTTTTTAAACTTATTTGAACTCCGGACATCTTTTGTGTTTAGTATGCAGCATTCAAAGCGACGTCTTCAATTTCCAACATGTTCTGACATCATTTGATGTTTTTCGGTCATTTACCTAATTGTTTTAGAGAGCTAAATGACCGTGAAATTGAAAATCACTACAAAATGAATCCTGAAAATGTTGAAACCTGGCATAGTATCATCATATCACCCGCATAGCATGCGCGAAAGAGTAGAGAGGGTCACGGCAAAAACTAGACGCACTTCGTGTACAAACTGGACATACTCTTTCGGAGTATCAGGGTTTCGGACGAGAACTCATCTGTTACACGGCTACTTCAATGTTTTTTAAACTTATTTGAACTCCGGACATCTTTTGTGTTCAGTATGCAGCATTCAAAGCGACGTCATCAATTTCCAACATGTTCTGACATCATTTGTTGTTTTTCGGCCATTTACCTAATTGTTTAGAGAGCTAAATGACCGTGAAATTGAAAATCACTACAAAATGAATGCTGAAAATGTTCAAACTTGGCATGGTATAATCATATCACCCGCATAGCATGCGCGAAAGATAAGAGAGGGTCACGGCAAAAACTGGACGCACTTCGTGTACAAACTCGACATACTCTTTCGGAGTATCAGGGTTTCGGACGAGAACCCATCTGTTACACGGCCACTTCAATGTTTTTTAAACTTATTTGAACTCCGGACATCTTTTGTGTTCAGTATGCAGCATTCAAAGCGACGTCTTCAATTTCCAACATGTACTGACATCATTTGTTATTTTTCGGTCATTTACCTAATTGTTTTAGAGAGCTAAATGACCGTGAAATTGAAAATCACTACAAAATGAATCCTGAAAATGTTGAAACCTGGCATGGTATCATCATATCACCCGCATAGCATGCGCGAAAGAGTAGAGAGGGTCACGGCAAAAACTGGACGCACTTCGTGTACAAACTGGACATACTCTTTCGGAGTATCAGGGTTTCGGACGAGAACTCATCTGTTACACGGCCACTTCAATGTTTTTCAAACTTATTTGAACTCCGGACATCTTTTGTGTTCAGTATGCAGCATTCAAAGCGACGTCTTCAATTTCCAACATGTACTGACATCATTTGTTGTTTTTCGGTCATTTACCTAATTGTTTTAGAGAGCTAAATGACCGTGAAATTGAAAATCACTACAAAATGAATCCTGAAAATGTTGAAACCTGGCATGGTATCATCATATCACCCGCATAGCATGCGCGAAAGAGTAGAGAGGGTCACGGCAAAAACTGGACGCACTTCGTGTACAAACTGGACATACTCTTTCGGAGTATCAGGGTTTCGGACGAGAACTCATCTGTTACACGGCCACTTCAATGTTTTTTAAACTTATTTGAACTCCGGACATCTTTTGTGTTCAGTATGCAGCATTCAAAGCGACGTCATCAATTTCCAACATGTTCTGACATCATTTGTTGTTTTTCGGCCATTTACCTAATTGTTTAGAGAGCTAAATGACCGTGAAATTGAAAATCACTACAAAATGAATCCTGAAAATGTTGAAACTTGGCATGCTATCATCATATCACCCGCATAGCATGGGCGAAAGAGTAGAGAGGGTCACGGCAAAAATTGGACGCACTTCGTGTACAAACTGGACATACTCTTTCGGAGTATCAGGGTTTCGGACGAGAACTCATCTATTACACGGCCACTTCAATGTTTTTTAAACTTATATGAACTCCGGATATCTTTTGTGTTCAGTATGCAGCATTCAAAGCGACGTCATCAATTTCCAACATGTTCTGACATCATTTGTTGTTTTTCGGCCATTTACCTAATTGTTTAGAGAGCTAAATGACCGTGAAATTGAAAATCACTACAAAATGAATCCTGAAAATGTTGAAAATTGGCATGGTATAATCATATCACCCGCATAGCATGCGCGAAAGAGTAGAGAGGGTCACGGCAAACACTGGACGCACTTCGTGTACAAACTGGACAAACTCTTTCGGAGTTTCAGGCTTTCGGACGAGAACTCATCTGTCACACGGCCACTTCAATGTTTTTTAAACTTATTTGAACTCCGGACATCTTTTGTGTTCAGTATGCAGCATTCAAAGCGACGTCATCAATTTCCAACATGTTCTGACATCATTTGATGTTTTTCGGTCATTTACCTAATTGTTTTAGAGAGCTAAATGACCGTGAAATTGACAATCACTACAAAATGAATCCTGAAAATGTTGAAACTTGGCATGGTATCATCATATCACCCACATAGCATGCGCGAAAGAGTAGAGAGGGTCACGGCAAAAACTGGACGCACTTCGTGTACAAACCAAACTGGACATACTCTTTCGGAGTATCAGGGTTTCGGACGAGAACTCATCTGTTACACGGCCACTTCAATGTTTTTTAAACTTATTTGAACTCCGGACATCTTTTGTGCTTAGTATGCTGCATTCAAAGCGACGTCATCAATTTCCAACATGTTCTCACATCATTTGTTGTTTTTCGGCCATTTACCTAATTGTTTAGAGAGCTAAATGACCGTGAAATTGAAAATCACTACAAAATGAATCCTGAAAATGTTGAAACTTGGCATGGTATCATCATATCACCCGCATAGCATGCGCGAAAGAGTAGAGTGGGTCACGGCAAAAACTGGACGCACTTCGTGTACAAACTGGACAAACTCTTTCGGAGTATCAGGGTTTCGGACGAGAACTCATCTGTTACACGGGCACTTCAATGTTTTTTAAACTTATTTGAACTCTGGACTTCTTTTGTGTTCAGTATGCAGTATTCAAAGCGACGTCATCAATTTCCAACATGTTCTGACATCATTTGTTGTTTTTCGGCCATTTACCTAATTGTTTAGAGAGCTAAATGACCGTGAAATTGAAAATCACTACAAAATGAATCCTGAAAATGTAGAAAATTGGCATGGTATAATCATATCACCCGCATAGCATGCGCGAAAGAGTAGAGAGGGTCACGGCAAACACTGGACGCACTTCGTGTACAAACTGGACAAACTCTTTCGGAGTTTCAGGCTTTCGGACGAGAACTCATCTGTTACACGGCCACTTCAATGTTTTTTAAACTTATTTGAACTCCGGACATCTTTTGTGTTCAGTATGCAGCATTCAAAGCGACGTCATCAATTTCCAACATGTTCTGACATCATTTGATGTTTTTCGGTCATTTACCTAATTGTTTTAGAGAGCTAAATGACCGTGAAATTGACAATCACTACAAAATGAATCCTGAAAATGTTGAAACTTGGCATGGTATCATCATATCACCCACATAGCATGCGCGAAAGAGTAGAGAGGGTCACGGCAAAAACTGGACGCACTTCGTGTACAAACCAAACTGGACATACTCTTTCGGAGTATCAGGGTTTCGGACGAGAACTCATCTGTTACACGGCCACTTCAATGTTTTTTAAACTTATTTGAACTCCGGACATCTTTTGTGTTTAGTATGCAGCATTCAAAGCGACGTCATCAATTTCCAACATGTTCTCACATCATTTGTTGTTTTTCGGCCATTTACCTAATTGTTTAGAGAGCTAAATGACCGTGAAATTGAAAATCACTACAAAATGAATCCTGAAAATGTTGAAACCTGGCATGGTATCATCATATCACCCGCATAGCATGCGCGAAAGAGTAGAGAGGGTCACGGCAAAAACTGGACGCACTTCGTGTACAAACTGGACAAACTCTTTCGGAGTATCAGGGTTTCGGACGAGAACTCATCTGTTACACGGGCACTTCAATGTTTTTTAAACTTATTTGAACTCCGGATATCTTTTGTGTTCAGTATGCAGCATTCAAAGCGACGTCATCAATTTCCAACATGTTCTGACATCATTTGTTGTTTTTCGGCCATTTACCTAATTGTTTAGAGAGCTAAATGACCGTGAAATTGAAAATCACTACAAAATGAATCCTGAAAATGTAGAAAATTGGCATGGTATAATCATATCACCCGCATAGCATGCGCGAAAGAGTAGAGAGGGTCACGGCAAACACTGGACGCACTTCGTGTACAAACTGGACAAACTCTTTCGGAGTTTCAGGCTTTCGGACGAGAACTCATCTGTTACACGGCCACTTCAATGTTTTTTAAACTTATTTGAACTCCGGACATCTTTTGTGTTCAGTATGCAGCATTCAAAGCGACGTCATCAATTTCCAACATGTTCTGACATCATTTGATGTTTTTCGGTCATTTACCAAATTGTTTTAGAGAGCTAAATGACCGTGAAATTGACAATCACTACAAAATGAATCCTGAAAATGTTGAAACTTGGCATGGTATCATCATATCACCCACATAGCATGCGCGAAAGAGTAGAGAGGGTCACGGCAAAAACTGGACGCACTTCGTGTACAAACCAAACTGGACATACTCTTTCGGAGTATCAGGGTTTCGGACGAGAACTCATCTGTTACACGGCCACTTCAATGTTTTTTAAACTTATTTGAACTCCGGACATCTTTTGTGTTTAGTATGCAGCATTCAAAGCGACGTCATCAATTTCCAACATGTTCTCACATCATTTGTTGTTTTTCGGCCATTTACCTAATTGTTTAGAGAGCTAAATGACCGTGAAATTGAAAATCACTACAAAATGAATCCTGAAAATGTTGAAACCTGGCATGGTATCATCATATCACCCGCATAGCATGCGCGAAAGAGTAGAGAGGGTCACGGCAAAAACTGGACGCACTTCGTGTACAAACTGGACAAACTCTTTCGGAGTATCAGGGTTTCGGACGAGAACTCATCTGTTACACGGGCACTTCAATGTTTTTTAAACTTATTTGAACTCCGGATATCTTTTGTGTTCAGTATGCAGCATTCAAAGCGACGTCATCAATTTCCAACATGTTCTGACATCATTTGTTGTTTTTCGGCCATTTACCTAATTGTTTAGAGAGCTAAATGACCGTGAAATTGAAAATCACTACAAAATGAATCCTGAAAATGTAGAAAATTGGCATGGTATAATCATATCACCCGCATAGCATGCGCGAAAGAGTAGAGAGGGTCACGGCAAACACTGGACGCACTTCGTGTACAAACTGGACAAACTCTTTCGGAGTTTCAGGCTTTCGGACGAGAACTCATCTGTTACACGGCCACTTCAATGTTTTTTAAACTTATTTGAACTCCGGACATCTTTTGTGTTCAGTATGCAGCATTCAAAGCGACGTCATCAATTTCCAACATGTTCTGACATCATTTGATGTTTTTCGGTCATTTACCAAATTGTTTTAGAGAGCTAAATGACCGTGAAATTGACAATCACTACAAAATGAATCCTGAAAATGTTGAAACTTGGCATGGTATCATCATATCACCCACATAGCATGCGCGAAAGAGTAGAGAGGGTCACGGCAAAAACTGGACGCACTTCGTGTACAAACCAAACTGGACATACTCTTTCGGAGTATCAGGGTTTCGGACGAGAACTCATCTGTTACACGGCCACTTCAATGTTTTTTAAACTTATTTGAACTCCGGACATCTTTTGTGTTTAGTATGCAGCATTCAAAGCGACGTCATCAATTTCCAACATGTTCTCACATCATTTGTTGTTTTTCGGCCATTTACCTAATTGTTTAGAGAGCTAAATGACCGTGAAATTGAAAATCACTACAAAATGAATCCTGAAAATGTTGAAACCTGGCATGGTATCATCATATCACCCGCATAGCATGCGCGAAAGAGTAGAGAGGGTCACGGCAAAAACTGGATGCACTTCGTGTACAAACTGGACAAACTCTTTCGGAGTATCAGGGTTTCGGACGAGAACTCATCTGTTACACGGGCACTTCAATGTTTTTTAAACTTATTTGAACTCTGGACTTCTTTTGTGTTCAGTATGCCGTATTCAAAGCGACGTCATCAATTTCCAACATGTTCTGACATCATTTGTTGTTTTTCGGCCATTTACCTAATTGTTTAGAGAGCTAAATGACCGTGAAATTGAAAATCACTACAAAATGAATCCTGAAAATGTTGAAACTTGGCATGGTATCATCATATCACCCGCATAGCATGCGCGAAAGAGTAGAGAGGGTCACGGCAAACACTGGACGCACTTCGTGTACAAACTGGACAAACTCTTTCGGAGTTTCAGGCTTTCGGACGAGAACTCATCTGTCACACGGCCACTTCAATGTTTTTTAAACTTATTTGAACTCCGGACATCTTTTGTGTTCAGTATGCAGCATTCAAAGCGACGTCATCAATTTCCAACATGTTCTGACATCATTTGATGTTTTTCGGTCATTTACCTAATTGTTTTAGAGAGCTAAATGACCGTGAAATTGACAATCACTACAAAATGAATCCTGAAAATGTTGAAACTTGGCATGGTATCATCATATCACCCACATAGCATGCGCGAAAGAGTAGAGAGGGTCACGGCAAAAACTGGACGCACTTCGTGTACAAACCAAACTGGACATACTCTTTCGGAGTATCAGGGTTTCGGACGAGAACTCATCTGTTACACGGCCACTTCAATGTTTTTTAAACTTATTTGAACTCCGGACATCTTTTGTGCTTAGTATGCTGCATTCAAAGCGACGTCATCAATTTCCAACATGTTCTCACATCATTTGTTGTTTTTCGGCCATTTACCTAATTGTTTAGAGAGCTAAATGACCGTGAAATTGAAAATCACTACAAAATGAATCCTGAAAATGTTGAAACTTGGCATGGTATCATCATATCACCCGCATAGCATGCGCGAAAGAGTAGAGTGGGTCACGGCAAAAACTGGACGCACTTCGTGTACAAACTGGACAAACTCTTTCGGAGTATCAGGGTTTCGGACGAGAACTCATCTGTTACACGGGCACTTCAATGTTTTTTAAACTTATTTGAACTCTGGACTTCTTTTGTGTTCAGTATGCAGTATTCAAAGCGACGTCATCAATTTCCAACATGTTCTGACATCATTTGTTGTTTTTCGGCCATTTACCTAATTGTTTAGAGAGCTAAATGACCGTGAAATTGAAAATCACTACAAAATGAATCCTGAAAATGTAGAAAATTGGCATGGTATAATCATATCACCCGCATAGCATGCGCGAAAGAGTAGAGAGGGTCACGGCAAACACTGGACGCACTTCGTGTACAAACTGGACAAACTCTTTCGGAGTTTCAGGCTTTCGGACGAGAACTCATCTGTTACACGGCCACTTCAATGTTTTTTAAACTTATTTGAACTCCGGACATCTTTTGTGTTCAGTATGCAGCATTCAAAGCGACGTCATCAATTTCCAACATGTTCTGACATCATTTGATGTTTTTCGGTCATTTACCTAATTGTTTTAGAGAGCTAAATGACCGTGAAATTGACAATCACTACAAAATGAATCCTGAAAATGTTGAAACTTGGCATGGTATCATCATATCACCCACATAGCATGCGCGAAAGAGTAGAGAGGGTCACGGCAAAAACTGGACGCACTTCGTGTACAAACCAAACTGGACATACTCTTTCGGAGTATCAGGGTTTCGGACGAGAACTCATCTGTTACACGGCCACTTCAATGTTTTTTAAACTTATTTGAACTCCGGACATCTTTTGTGTTTAGTATGCAGCATTCAAAGCGACGTCATCAATTTCCAACATGTTCTCACATCATTTGTTGTTTTTCGGCCATTTACCTAATTGTTTAGAGAGCTAAATGACCGTGAAATTGAAAATCACTACAAAATGAATCCTGAAAATGTTGAAACCTGGCATGGTATCATCATATCACCCGCATAGCATGCGCGAAAGAGTAGAGAGGGTCACGGCAAAAACTGGACGCACTTCGTGTACAAACTGGACAAACTCTTTCGGAGTATCAGGGTTTCGGACGAGAACTCATCTGTTACACGGGCACTTCAATGTTTTTTAAACTTATTTGAACTCCGGATATCTTTTGTGTTCAGTATGCAGCATTCAAAGCGACGTCATCAATTTCCAACATGTTCTGACATCATTTGTTGTTTTTCGGCCATTTACCTAATTGTTTAGAGAGCTAAATGACCGTGAAATTGAAAATCACTACAAAATGAATCCTGAAAATGTTGAAACTTGGCATGGTATCATCATATCACCCGCATAGCATGCGCGAAAGAGTAGAGAGGGTCACGGCAAACACTGGACGCACTTCGTGTACAAACTGGACAAACTCTTTCGGAGTTTCAGGCTTTCGGACGAGAACTCATCTGTTACACGGCCACTTCAATGTTTTTTAAACTTATTTGAACTCCGGACATCTTTTGTGTTCAGTATGCAGCATTCAAAGCGACGTCATCAATTTCCAACATGTTCTGACATCATTTGATGTTTTTCGGTCATTTACCAAATTGTTTTAGAGAGCTAAATGACCGTGAAATTGACAATCACTACAAAATGAATCCTGAAAATGTTGAAACTTGGCATGGTATCATCATATCACCCACATAGCATGCGCGAAAGAGTAGAGAGGGTCACGGCAAAAACTGGACGCACTTCGTGTACAAACCAAACTGGACATACTCTTTCGGAGTATCAGGGTTTCGGACGAGAACTCATCTGTTACACGGCCACTTCAATGTTTTTTAAACTTATTTGAACTCCGGACATCTTTTGTGTTTAGTATGCAGCATTCAAAGCGACGTCATCAATTTCCAACATGTTCTCACATCATTTGTTGTTTTTCGGCCATTTACCTAATTGTTTAGAGAGCTAAATGACCGTGAAATTGAAAATCACTACAAAATGAATCCTGAAAATGTTGAAACCTGGCATGGTATCATCATATCACCCGCATAGCATGCGCGAAAGAGTAGAGAGGGTCACGGCAAAAACTGGATGCACTTCGTGTACAAACTGGACAAACTCTTTCGGAGTATCAGGGTTTCGGACGAGAACTCATCTGTTACACGGGCACTTCAATGTTTTTTAAACTTATTTGAACTCTGGACTTCTTTTGTGTTCAGTATGCCGTATTCAAAGCGACGTCATCAATTTCCAACATGTTCTGACATCATTTGTTGTTTTTCGGCCATTTACCTAATTGTTTAGAGAGCTAAATGACCGTGAAATTGAAAATCACTACAAAATGAATCCTGAAAATGTTGAAACTTGGCATGGTATCATCATATCACCCGCATAGCATGCGTGAAAGAGTAGAGAGGGTCACGGCAAAAACTGGACGCACTTCGTATACAAACTGGACAAACTCTTTTAGAGTATCAGGGTTTCGGACGAGAACTCATCTGTTACACGGCCACTTCAATGTTTTTTAAACTTATTTGAACTCCGGACTTCTTTTGTGTTCAGTATGCAGCATTCAAAACGACGTCATCAATTTCCAACATGTTCTGACATCATTTGTTGTTTTCCGGTCATTCACTTAATTGTTTTAGAGAGCTAAATGACCGTGAAATTGAAAATCATTACAAAATGAATCCTGAAAATGTTGAAACTTGGCATGGTATCATCATATCACCCGCATAGCATGCGCGAAAGAGTAGAGAGGGTCACGGAAAAAACTGGACGCACTTCGTGTACAAACTGGACAAACTCTTTCGGAGTATCAGGGTTTCAGACGAGAACTCATCTGTTACACGGCCACTTCAATGTTTTTTAAACTTATTTGAACTCCGGACTTCTTTTGTGTTCAGTATGCAGCATTCAAAGCGACGTCATCAATTTCCAACATGTTCTGACATCATTTGTTGTTTTTCGGCCATTTACCTAATTGTTTAGAGAGCTAAATGACCGTGAAATTGAAAATCACTACAAAATGAATCCTGAAAATGTTGAAACTTGGCACGGTATCATCATATCACCCGCATAGGATGCGCGAAAGAGTAGAGAGGGTCACGGCAAAAACTGGACGCACTTCGTGTACAAACTGGACATACTCTTTCGGAGTATCAGGGTTTCGGACGAGAACTCATCTGTTACACGGCCACTTCAATGTTTTTCAAACTTATTTGAACTCCGGACATCTTTTGTGTTTAGTATGCAGCATTCAAAGCGACTTCATCAATTTCCAACATGTTCTGACATCATTTGTTGTTTTTCGGCCATTTACCTAATTGTTTAGAGAGCTAAATGACCGTGAAATTGAAAATCACTACAAAATGAATCCTGAAAATGTTGAAACTTGGCATGGTATCATCATATCACCCGCATAGCATGCGCGAAAGAGTAGAGAGGGTCACGACAAAAACTGGACGCACTTCGTGTACAAACTGGACAAACTCTTTCGGAGTATCAGGGTTTCGGACGAGAACTCATCTGTTACACGGG
This sequence comes from Triticum urartu, assembly GCF_056163025.1. Classification (NCBI taxonomy): domain Eukaryota; kingdom Viridiplantae; phylum Streptophyta; class Magnoliopsida; order Poales; family Poaceae; genus Triticum; species Triticum urartu. Next base: position 13,916,721 of record NC_141873.1, read on the forward strand.
CACTTCAATGTTTTTTAAACTTATTTGAACTCCGGATATCTTTTGTGTTCAGTATGCAGCATTCAAAGCGACGTCATCAATTTCCAACATGTTCTGACATCATTTGTTGTTTTTCGGCCATTTACCTAATTGTTTAGAGAGCTAAATGACCGTGAAATTGAAAATCACTACAAAATGAATCCTGAAAATGTTGAAACTTGGCATGGTATCATCATATCACCCGCATAGCATGCGCGAAAGAGTAGAGAGGGTCACGGCAAACACTGGACGCACTTCGTGTACAAACTGGACAAACTCTTTCGGAGTTTCAGGCTTTCGGACGAGAACTCATCTGTTACACGGCCACTTCAATGTTTTTTAAACTTATTTGAACTCCGGACATCTTTTGTGTTCAGTATGCAGCATTCAAAGCGACGTCATCAATTTCCAACATGTTCTGACATCATTTGATGTTTTTCGGTCATTTACCAAATTGTTTTAGAGAGCTAAATGACCGTGAAATTGACAATCACTACAAAATGAATCCTGAAAATGTTGAAACTTGGCATGGTATCATCATATCACCCACATAGCATGCGCGAAAGAGTAGAGAGGGTCACGGCAAAAACTGGACGCACTTCGTGTACAAACCAAACTGGACATACTCTTTCGGAGTATCAGGGTTTCGGACGAGAACTCATCTGTTACACGGCCACTTCAATGTTTTTTAAACTTATTTGAACTCCGGACATCTTTTGTGTTTAGTATGCAGCATTCAAAGCGACGTCATCAATTTCCAACATGTTCTCACATCATTTGTTGTTTTTCGGCCATTTACCTAATTGTTTAGAGAGCTAAATGACCGTGAAATTGAAAATCACTACAAAATGAATCCTGAAAATGTTGAAACCTGGCATGGTATCATCATATCACCCGCATAGCATGCGCGAAAGAGTAGAGAGGGTCACGGCAAAAACTGGATGCACTTCGTGTACAAACTGGACAAACTCTTTCGGAGTATCAGGGTTTCGGACGAGAACTCATCTGTTACACGGGCACTTCAATGTTTTTTAAACTTATTTGAACTCTGGACTTCTTTTGTGTTCAGTATGCCGTATTCAAAGCGACGTCATCAATTTCCAACATGTTCTGACATCATTTGTTGTTTTTCGGCCATTTACCTAATTGTTTAGAGAGCTAAATGACCGTGAAATTGAAAATCACTACAAAATGAATCCTGAAAATGTTGAAACTTGGCATGGTATCATCATATCACCCGCATAGCATGCGTGAAAGAGTAGAGAGGGTCACGGAAAAAACTGGACGCACTTCGTATACAAACTGGACAAACTCTTTTAGAGTATCAGGGTTTCGGACGAGAACTCATCTGTTACACGGCCACTTCAATGTTTTTTAAACTTATTTGAACTCCGGACTTCTTTTGTGTTCAGTATGCAGCATTCAAAACGACGTCATCAATTTCCAACATGTTCTGACATCATTTGTTGTTTTCCGGTCATTCACTTAATTGTTTTAGAGAGCTAAATGACCGTGAAATTGAAAATCATTACAAAATGAATCCTGAAAATGTTGAAACTTGGCATGGTATCATCATATCACCCGCATAGCATGCGCGAAAGAGTAGAGAGGGTCACGGAAAAAACTGGACGCACTTCGTGTACAAACTGGACAAACTCTTTCGGAGTATCAGGGTTTCAGACGAGAACTCATCTGTTACACGGCCACTTCAATGTTTTTTAAACTTATTTGAACTCCGGACTTCTTTTGTGTTCAGTATGCAGCATTCAAAGCGACGTCATCAATTTCCAACATGTTCTGACATCATTTGTTGTTTTTCGGCCATTTACCTAATTGTTTAGAGAGCTAAATGACCGTGAAATTGAAAATCACTACAAAATGAATCCTGAAAATGTTGAAACTTGGCACGGTATCATCATATCACCCGCATAGGATGCGCGAAAGAGTAGAGAGGGTCACGGCAAAAACTGGACGCACTTCGTGTACAAACTGGACATACTCTTTCGGAGTATCAGGGTTTCGGACGAGAACTCATCTGTTACACGGCCACTTCAATGTTTTTCAAACTTATTTGAACTCCGGACATCTTTTGTGTTTAGTATGCAGCATTCAAAGCGACTTCATCAATTTCCAACATGTTCTGACATCATTTGTTGTTTTTCGGCCATTTACCTAATTGTTTAGAGAGCTAAATGACCGTGAAATTGAAAATCACTACAAAATGAATCCTGAAAATGTTGAAACTTGGCATGGTATCATCATATCACCCGCATAGCATGCGCGAAAGAGTAGAGAGGGTCACGGCAAAAACTGGACGCACTTCGTGTACAAACTGGACAAACTCTTTCAGAGTATCAGGGTTTCGGACGAGAACTCATCTGTTACATGGCCACTTCAATGTTTTTTAAACTTGTTTGAACTCCGGACTTCTTTTGTGTTCAGTATGCAGCATTCAAAGCGACGTCATCAATTTCAACATCTTCTGACATCATTTGTTGTTTTTTGGTTATTTACCTAATTTTTTAGAGAGCTAAATGACCGTGAAATTTAAAATCACTACAAAATGAATCCTGAAAATGTTGAAACTTGGCATGGTATCATCATATCACCCGCATAGCATGCGCGAAAGAGTAGAGAGGGTCACGGCAAAAACTGGACGCACTTCGTGTACAAACTGGACAAACTCTTTCAGAGTATCAGGGTTTCGGACGAGAACTCATCTGTTACATGGCCACTTCAATGTTTTTTAAACTTATTTGAACTTCAGACGTCTTTTGTGTTCAGTATGCAGCATTCAAAGCGACGTCATCAATTTCCAACATCTTCTAACATCATTTGTTGTTTTTTGGTCATTTACCTAATTGTTTAGAGAGCTAAATGACCGTGAAATTGAAAATCACTACAAAATGAATCCTGAAAATGTTGAAACTTGGCATGGTATCATCATATCACCCACATAGCATGCGCGAAAGAGTATAGAGGGTCACGGCAAAAACTGGACGCACTTCGTGTACAAACTGGACATACTCTTTCGGAGTATCGGGGTTTCGGACGAGAACTCGTCTGTTACACGACCACTTCAATGTTTTTTAAACTTATTTGAACTCCGGACTTCTTTTGTGTTAAGTATGCAGCATTGAAAGCGGCGTCATCACGTTCCAACATGTTCTGACATCATTTGTTGTTTTTCGGTCATTTACCTAATTGTTCAGTATGCAGCATTCAATTTCCAAAAGAAAGTAAATAGAAGAAAAGAAATAATGCAAAAAATAAAAAAACTATACAAAAAAATTACTCAAAAATAAATAGAAGAAAATAAATAATGCAAAAAATAAAAAACTATATAAAAAACTACTCAAAAATAAATAGAAGAAAATAAATAATGCAGAAAAGAAAAAACTATATAAAAAATTTGTAGGCGCGCTGCCCAGTGGGCCTGCCAGACCTAGGGTGTGCAAATGCAGGACCAGAAGCCTGCTATATAGAGGAGTTCGAAGAGGTAGCCGCGGCTGGGTTTATAAACCAGTGCGGCTGCCCTTCGCCCGGCGAGGTGGGACTAAACTTTGGGGTGGCAGCGCGAGGCCTTTAGTACCGGTTGGTGGCTCCAACCGGTACTAAAGACCACCCTTTAATACCGGTTGGAACCACCAACCGGTACTAAAGGCCTGCTCTTCCCGCCTCTTGGCCTGGCCAAAGTTGGCCTTTAGTACCGGTTGGTGGCTCCAACCGGTACTAAAGACCTCTCCTATATATACAACACTTACGAAAATTCAGTTAGATCTCCCACTTCTTTCGTCTCCAACCTCTCGCGCGCCGCTCGAACCCGTCCTCGCCCACTACAAGAAACCTGTTAATACGTGACGGATTTCTCATGACGTTCTTAGAAATCGTCACCGATGATGACGGTTTTCTAGCATCCGTCATGCAAAACGTCATGGACCAGTAGGATGTGATTGCCCCTTTATGATGGGCGGTCACAGAAATCGTGACAAATTAACTTACTTGGCCAAGCCGTTTGTTTTTTATGCATCATCCAGACTGTCATGGATGACTTCTACTGATGTTTCGTGTGTGCCATGTAGCTTGGCCCATATGTCAGTTGAATGTAGTCAACAGTATATATACAGACAAAAAATAAATAAATAATGGACGCGCCAGAAATTTCAAGAGCACGCGTGGACGTGCCAAATTTTAAGTCACTGACGCGGGCGGTGGCAAAAATTTCGAGCTAGCCTATTTAACCCAAAGTCCACACCCATCTAACCCTAACCCCCATTGCCTCCTCCGTTCCCTCAGCCGCCACAACCGCCGATCTCAATTCAGGCGATTCCGGCGGCCATCGCTGGCGCGCAGCACACCACCGAGCTTTCCTCGCTCGGATCCATCATCCCCTCCAGCAAATTTCCCCTCTCGACCTCTACCGCTCACCCAAAATCCACACCCATGCTAGGGTTTCGGCCTCCGGCACCGGCTTCGACATCAGTGCATTTTCGGCGGTCTCTGGCGGCTCTTCTCCGTCGTCTACTGTGCGTCCTTGCCTCCTGATGGTCCACCTCAAGCAAGGCGGAATGGAGGACCTCCTCCCGATGGATCCACGAACGCGGCGCATCTTGCAGTAGCCGGTCCGGGACTAGGGCAGGCGCGGCGGCCTTGTCCTGCTCGACGACGATGGTGGAGAACACCGGTGCTCCGTTTTGTGCTCGACATCGAAGGAGGAGCGCCAGTACAGCACAAGCACGCCCCACCCCTGTACCCCCTTCTCCCATCCAGCGTTGTACATGACGCCCACCCCTGTCCTCCGCTTATCCGCTCCTAGCATGGTGAGCTTCTCACCTCTCACCTGTCCCCCCTTTACCCCAAAATCTGATGATACTTGCAATCTGAAATTCTGAATACAAATCGTGTTTTTGTTAAGTTTGGAGGTGGATTCAATTGCTGAGATGAACATGTGAGCTTGTTTAGTTGCTGATTGTTTTGTGGATCTGACTCTCTTGCACGGCAAACTAATGCTATTCCACATAATATGATATGGTTAATTTTTCTAACATCCACTGTACTTCATGTTGCTTTGGTACTGATCTTTTGGGACTTAATTTGTAAGCTTCAGCTTGTTAGATATAAATTCAGTTGCGACTCTGTATATTGCCAGAATGGACTTGTATGTAGTCAGGGGCAGATCCAATATTGCTCATGGGTGTACAGATGTACACCCAAAATTCTCTGCAAAAAAAATCGTATGTATAAGTGTGACAAAAATTGTAGTGTACATGCTTGAGATACTATGCAGTAGCCCACTTGTGGCAAACCAGGTAATAGCCCATGGGCCGCATCAGATGTGATGGATTCGTGCAGTGCCATGCTTGCCGCCGCAGATGGGGATGCTGTGGAAAAAACTGGTCACATGGTGGGGATCGGTGAGCGGCGCGGCGGCCGCCGCCGACGTCGATAACGCAGGGCAGGGGATCACGGGGCACATCTCGCTCTTGTTCCAGCTGCCAACAATCTCGATCTCCAATCCTAAGGGTGATTAGGTGAACCCCCTCCAAAGTTCTAATATGAAGTTGCATTTGTTGACCTTTACATGTGTAGCTTCTGTTTGGATTTAGAGAAATATAGCTCTGTACATGTCATTGTCCTGATCTGATTGATTTCATTAGTCGACCTTTGAACTGAATGATAGAATGAGGCCACTATCTTTGAACTGTAGGCAATAGAGCATTCAGAAAACAAGGGAAAGGCCATTGATTTGAAAACTTTATATTGCCATGAATCAATTGGTTTCACTGTTAGTGTGAAAAAATAATTTGAACACCCAATGTTCAATTCCTGGATCTACCACTTTATCTATTTATTAACTGAAACACCATCTAATTATTAACTGAAAATAGCTATATATTTGGATCTCATAAGAAATGCATAAATATCAAGAAACCACACATATTGTCAGAATGTGCAAGTTGTTTATCTGGATTATGTATCATTCTAAGTAAACATATATATGTAGTGTAGTATCCATCTGTTAGTTTGTTCAATTTTGTGGATATATACATATTAAAAGTAAAACAATGCATGTGGATTTCAAGTAAGTTTTGACATGTTTAACTTGCATGGATCTAAAAATTGTAGTTAGCGGTTTCTGCGGTTATGTTGATGTTACAAATACCAGCAACTTGCAGGGCCCTGCTTGGCGAAGCCGCAACTCACACATCATATCGTTTTTTATGGTTTTCTCTGATCAGTTCATGTGTTGAGAGTTGCAAAATTGAATTAATCTTCTCTGACATAATGCTGAAAAAAGCCCTTTTAATGCTACAGGAATAGCTCCAGAGTTGACAATAATCTTTAGCCTAGTGAGGTAAGGTAGAAGTAGGGCTAACCGGATGTTTAGCTTGGTGCATGAAGAAGAAAGACCTGATATATGCTAAATCATTCATATATGTAGGTTTGATTGTCTTAAAAATATATGTAGGTCACTGTAATCGTATTTTTGTATTGAAAAGGGAGAAAAAGTACAACTTGGTAAGTACGCCAGAACTAACAAATTGCTAAGTGTTCAATAAAATACAAGACTGAATTGCTAATTGTTGATTTCTTTTTTACACTTATAAAACATTATTCTTAGAAAACTAGAATCATGGTGAAATACCAAGTTACCATGTTTTTTTAATCTCTGCATTGATTATGTTTGAGAGTGTGTTTTGTATGTCCTGGGTGCTAAACGGATGATTGGATAAAAGCTTCTTATGGTCAGTTCAACAATTATTTGCTGCATAAAATCTAACAATTGTTGTTAAATAAAACACCACTGAATGGATATTAATTTAGTTTGTTCACATGAAAAAAAATGAAAGAGTTTTCTATCTTCATTCAAAAGAATTTGTTATTTTGGACAACCATTAGATCATTAATTTCTCTGTCGAAGACTTGGTAGGTGACACTTTTGTTCAGGCTTGGACGAACGTTATATCATGTATAAGTAACATGTTTTTTTCACTCAGATTGATGTGTATTCTGACAGTCATCACTTTTGCCCATCTTTTAGGCTAGACTAGCTAGGATGTAGTAATAAAAGCTTCTTATGGTCAATTGTATGACGGTTTCCTTGGATATGATCTGAATAGTTGTGCCATTCCAAGTTAATTCATAGCATACTGCAGTGTGATACCACACAATATTTGTTGTATCTATAGTCAGTCTCTATTTTTATGTGTATAATATACATAAAGAACTCACTTCTACTTGATCCAATCCTTTATTACAAGTAATATCTTACAAATGTCCTTTCAGCTACATTATTTTTAAGCCACATAGATCTTTTTCCTGTGGAATATCATATAGGACACATTCCGTTAAGACAATCATTATGGAATTGGTAACATGTAGTAAGTTACTTCTAGATCAACCTACTGGCTATAATATTTTATACCTGAAATATTTTTCATCACGTGGCAGATATTGTATTATGGGAGTGTTTTCGGCAACAAAGACATGGTTGATGACTTAGGCATGGACAAGCGGATCTGTTGCCAGAACTGTGAGATGACCCTGGGCTGGCTGTGGAGTATTATAGTGTTCTCTTGAGACCTACTTGTAAAATTAACATATTTTGGATCTTTTATTTTTGCTCCTGTATATGCGTAATAGATGTGCTTATGTAATTTTGTTTTTTATTGACATGAACATATATTTATGTCAAGTTCTTAAATTTTCATGGGCCAAGAGAAATGAGTGATTGGAGTGGGCCTTACTTGAAATTAATGGGCTTAAATTTTAATTGCGTTGATTACAATATATGGGCTGCCACACCTGGACTGCGCTGAAATTTAGTGGGCCAAAATTTTAGATGGGCTGCCATGTCAGATCCATGTTAGATGATGACATGGCAGGCAAGCTAACGCCGTGAGTGCCATCCATGACAGACAAAAACTGTCATGGTCCATGACGGTTTTAGATGATCTGTCATGGAGTGTATAGTGGTCAAATTATGACACGATATACATGACGGATTTGGAGTCCGTCACACATGCCCTTCTATGATAGTTTTGCATAGGTCTGTGACGGATTGTATCTGTCATGTATTAACATAATTCTTATAGTGGCCGCCCGTCGTCCGTCGTCGTCGTCGCTGTCCCCGCCGCCGCCCGTCGTCGTCACCGTCTCGCGCCGCAACCCCGAACGCCGCGCGCCGCCGTCCGTCGTCGTCCCGCCGTGGTCCCGTACGTCTCTCGCTCTCGCGTATACCCGCCGCGCCGCCGTCCGTCGTCGTCGCACCCGGCCCGTATGGCGGCGCCCCCGCCCGTACGTACGCCGCCGCCCCCGCCCCGTACGCCAGCACCCCCGCTCGTACGTACGGGGCGGCGGCGTACGGGGCCGCACACATACACACATACACACACATGCATATATACGTACACACTACACACACACATACACACACATTTTTTTACTTATTTTCTGTTTTTTAGAAAAGTTAATTAGATGATCGAATGTTTGATTAATGTCGAATGTTAGATGAATTAGCTAGATAGAAAATTGTCGAACTAGAGATTTGAACTAGTTGAAATAATTAATATAACTAGTTTATTTTTAGTAAGAAAATTATCGAACTAGTTTATTTAGGTATATGAGATTTGAACTAGTTCAATAATTAATATAACTAGTTTATTTTTAATAAGAAAATTGTCAAACTAGTTTATTTAGGTATATGAGATTTGAACTAGTTCAATAATTAATATACCTAGTTTATTTTTACTAAGAAAATTTAGGTATCTGAGATTTGATGATCTAATTAAAATATTATTTGTTAATGAGTTTTTCTGTTTATTTAATTTTTTATATATTTTGAGTTTATATAAATGTTAGATTAATGTCGAATGTTAGATGAATTAGATAGAAAAGTTAAATATATAGTAATGTCAATTGTTAGAGATGAATATAGTTAGATATATTAGTGTCAAATGTTAGATGAATATATATTTGTCTAGATATTAATTAATGTTAGATAGTAATAGGTGTTTAATGTTTCACCTATATGAACATAGGAAATGTCATCTGACGACGAAAAAGATTTCATTATGTGCGAACATTGTGAAGACCAGCGCGGCCTGTGCGACAGAAATTTCCTTGTTGATGGTAGGCGCTTCAGCATCAAGCTGGATGAGACATTCGAAGTTGATACAGTAAGTCACTTTGTCAATTATTATTTGAATGCAAAACTTATGCTTCATTTGCTTCAACTTATAATTTTAAATTTTCACTATTCTACTAGCGCATCCCCTGCCATGCAAGAATTTTTGTCTTGGATAAGATAGGTTTTAATGCTATAGATGATATGGAGGTAAAGAGAGTTTACTTGAAGACGGAGCATGGGTATACTTTCAAAGTCAAATTATATAATGGAGACACATACACCCATTTTGAATGCAAAACTTGGCAAGCACTATGCAAGGCTTATGCATTTGAGCCTGGTATGGTTGTCACCTTTGATATTCGTCCGGAAGATGATATTGAAGGTAATATAGACATCTGGGTCGATGTGCAAATGCCTCCAGTTCTACCATTATGTGAGTTTTTCTCAACCGTGCATGCATATGTTTATGTCTTTGATACAGTTTATTCAAAAATAGTTGACAACTAATTTGTATTGTCAGCTTATTTCGGTTCAAGCAAACATGTCCGGCGCTTGGTAGACAGGACCTACTACTGCCCCGGGGCTCAACTAAACTACGAGGAGATAAGTCATTATGTTTCATGACTTGAGGATCTTAATACTGTCAAGACAAATTTTTTCCTGAACTTAGAAATGTTAGTACTCAAAACGTGCGACCAATGGTGATCGTATTGAACTACGGTCACATCTATAATCGAAAGATGGTAAGATTTTAACTATTTGTCCTTAATTAGTGCATCTTTTGCATACATTATTTTTGAAGCTAAACTTTCATTGCATAGTATATTAATTACTATACGATGTTCTTCAACAGGGACTTCCGATGACAGTTGTGCCTCAGTGGATCGAGACTAAAGGTGACATGTCAATGGTTAGCTTACGGCCAAGATATCCTACATTGCACATGAGTGCATTCAGGATTTCTGAAAGCGAAGAATGCTTAATAGTGAAAGATTGGAGCAAAATTTATAACGATCGCAGAGAAGTACTAGGGGGCAGCAAGGAGAAGCGCAACCCAAGATTAGGAGACAGATTCATCTGCATGCTCCAGTATGATGAATCAGGAGAGCTATACATGTTCTATGCTATTCTACCTGAGAGGGAGCAGCACTAGTTCATGCTCTTAATTATTGTCTCATGTCAGTGTCCTAAACTTCGATGTTGGTGATGATTATGTTGAACTCGATGATATCTTTGCTTCTGTTAGAAAGTGAATGTTTCCTCTTTAAGCTAGCCAGTGTTGGTGATGATTAGATAGCTAGCGGTAATGACTATGATGATTAAATAGTGGTAATTAGATGACTACGATGATTTTTAGCTAGCTAGAGTTTATTTATTTATTAATATGCGATGATGATGATAATGACGACTACAACTCATTATAACGTAAAACAATCCTAAATTAAATTGATAACACAAATTTAATTGAAAAATACAAAATAAAACAAAAACCCACAAACATTTAGTACCGGTTGGTGTTACCAACCGGTACTAAAGGGCTCCCGGCCCCCGTAACTGGCTCGTGCCACGTGGTTTCCCTTTAGCACCGGTTCGTGCTGAATCGGTACTAAAGGGGGGGCCTTTAGTGACCACACTTTACTGCCGGTTATGGAACAGGCACTAAAGGGCCTTACGAACCGGTGCTATTGCCCGGTTCTGCACTAGTGGAGAAACGACATTTAATCCACCTACATCTCTAATAGGTAAAGATGGGTCCTAATCCCACCCGAGAATGTGAAGATAGAGTACGTTGTCCATGCTCTACCCCATTCCGAGACAAAATTTCGGCAGCACCTCCCCGCTGTTCTCCAAATACACGTCTCGGCAAAATGCCGAGAGAATGTGCATCCGGAGAACAACAGGGAGGCGCCACCGAAATCCTGTGTCGGAACGGGGTAGAGCATGAACAACGTACCCAATCTACACATCCTCGGGCTGTCCGTGGAAAGCGCTGGACAATCCGAAAGAGCTGCGGTGATAAATATGCAATTGAATGCATATTTATCGATGCAACCCTTTCGGACGGGAGACCTAGGTTACGCGACTTGATGTGAAAATTTAATCTAGTGACATGGAAAAAAAGTGGACGAGGTCATGAAATTGTTGCTCACCCTCCGATGTAGTCGATCAAAGGAGACACACGATCGTGGACCAACACCTCCAACGTCAACGATCACTCCACGAAGATGGAACACCACAAATCCTGTTAATCACACCGAGTGAAAAAAATTAGGTCGTCACCTCACATTAAGCATTGACACAACATTATGAATGAACATGAAACAACATGTCAAATTGTAAAAAAAAACTTCATTAAATATTTTAGAAAACAAGTGCCTTGAATTGCTTCTTATATATGAATCAACATTACCAAAACACTAACTTGCTCCATGGACCTCCATACACGTCTGCTTCTTGGCCTACCATCACCATTTATTACCTATTCATTTTCCATGTTGTTCTTGACAACTCTGTATATATTTTTCTATAAAATTGCTGCAATTTGTTATTTTGCAGCCTTTTTTTGCTGTCATAAAAAATTTAGTGCAGTGCCCTGATAATGACATGGCCCTGTGTTTGCAAGGTGCCACAATGTTTTCCATTCAAAACCAATGGAAAAACACCCATCCAAGTTTCCAGAATGGCAGCATATTTGCATGCGTATGTATCTAAATATTCATCCATCTATCTATTCCTCTAGCATCCATCCATCTATCTAGCATCAATCTGTACATGCATATATCCATTCATTACATATATATCCATCTATGTAAAAAACAGTAACAAATTGCAAAAAATTGAAAAAAGCCTCACCTTGGCCGCCGGTGCAGCGGGCAGCAGGGAGGCCAGGGGGCAGCCGCCGGGGAAGGGTGGACGAGGCCGACCGGGGCGCAGCAGGGCGTCGGCGGAGGGGCGCAGCAGGGCAGGGCATCGGCGAAGGGTGGACGGGGCCAGTCGGTGCAGTTGGACAGGGAGGGCGCGTGGTCGGGGATGGGTGTGGACGGCGCTGGCGAGAGGTGGCGGAGGGACGGGGGTGGTGGTGGGGTGAGGGGGCGGAGAGGAGGGTGGTCAAGGCGGCGCGAAGACGAGCTGGCGACGGCGTGGTGGCGGCGGCGCGAGAAGGGGGCGGGGATGTAGGCGGGGAGGGGGGGGGCGAGGGAAGGGGGTGGCGCGGGTGGAGCGGCGGCGGGCGGCCGGCGGGGAGCGACGTGGGCGACGGGGAGCGGCGGCGGTGGCGCGGGTCGAGCTCTGGCGGCGCTGCGGGTCGAGCAGCTATCGGGGCGAATGAGTGGTGGAGGTCGACCGGCTGAGGATAAGAGCGAACTATGCCGACGGCTAAGCCGTTGGCATAGGAAGCGATGCCTCGTGGCACCTATGCCGACGGCTTAGCCGTAGGCATAGTTATATTTTTTAATTTTTTAATGTTTTTAATAGCTTATATTTTTTCTTCTTTCTGTTTTTTGTTTCATATAAATTTTTGATGTTTTTATAGTCATAAGTTATATTTTTTATGTATTATTATTTCATATGCATTTTTAATGTTTTCTTAATGCATTTTTAATATATTTTTTTGCAACAACTTTTATACATGTATAAATATTATTAACTGTATTCAAAAATATTTTTAGTGTATATTATTTTCTTACCGCATTGAAAAGTTTCGTTTACATATAAAATGAGGGACCGACGCGTCCGTTTCCCCCCTCCAGGTGCCGGCGGCGGCGCCGTCCGTGACGGGGGCCATACCCCGGAGACGCGTGCCGCCTCTTCGGACATGTCACAACACCACCCCGCATGTATGAGGGCCCAGTACGACGCTCCGGTGGCATTGCTACCCCCAGGGCCCCCGTCCCGGCTAACCCTGTAGCGTTTGACCACGGGATCTAGCCCTTTGACTTTGCACGGACGGGCTTTGACCAGTGGACCTCTCCTCCCGGTTGTGTCGGGTCGGCCCAGAGGGACACCGGGGAGCAACATCCGGGCCAAACCCACAGCTACATCCACTCCGTGTAGACCCGACGCGGTAGTTTCCCCCCTCCAGGTGCCGGCGGCGGCGCCGTCCGTGACGAGGGCCACACCCCGGAGACGCGTGCCGCCTCTTCGGACATTCCACAACACCACCCCGCATGTATGAGGGCCCGGTACGATGCTCCGGTGGCATTGCTACCCCACCCCCCCCCCCCCAGGGCCCCCGTCCCGGCTAACCCAGTAGCGTTTGACCACGGGATCTAGCCCTTTAACTTTGCACGGACGGGCTTTGACCAGTGGACCTCTCCACCCGGTTGTGTCGGGTCGGCCCAGAGGGACACCGGGGAGCAACATCCGGGCCAAACCCACAGCTACATCCACTCCGCGTAGACCCAACGTGCCGAACTCGAGTAGTTTCGTCCGCCGAGGCCGTGGCCTGGTCGCGGGTCTGGGAGCGCATGGCCGCCGACTCGCCGTCCGTGAGGGGGGGCCACGCCCCGGAGACGCGTGCCGCCTCTTCGGACATGCCACCACACCACCCCGCATGTATGAGGGCCCGGTGCGACGCTCCGGTGGCAATGCTACCCCCCAGGGCCCCCGTCCCGCCTAACCCTGTAGCGTTTGACCACGGGATCTAGCCCTTTGACTTTGCACGGACGGGCTTTGACCAGCGGACCTCCCCGCCCGGTTGTGTTAGGTCAGCCCATAGGAACACTTTGGAGCAACAACCGGGCCAGACCCACAGCAAGATCCCCTCCATGTAGACCTGACGCGTCCGTTTCCCCCCTCCAGGTGCCGGCGGCAGCGCCGTCCGTGAGGGGGGGCACACATCGGACACGCGTGCCGGGCGTTTGCAACCGCCACAACACTTCCAGACTTGTGAGAGGCTGCCTACGCAAGATTTGGCGGCATGCTACCCCCGTAGGCCGCCGGCCACAGCCGTAGACGCGCGAAGGGCAATCCGCGTAAAGGGATTTTTTCGGATACTTCTCCATCACCAAAAATTATGAAAAAATTCCATCATTTCTATAGCACATGTGCCCACGTCGTGCAAAAAAACTCATGATTTTATCGCGCTCTGAGTTTTTAATAATATCCACGCCGCATCGTTACCGCAGAACGTCTACTACCGTGTCATCGCCGTCCGTGAGGGGGGGCCTCGCCCCCGAAACGCGTGCCGCCTCTTCGGACATACCACCACACCACCCCGCATGTATGAGGGCCCGGTGCCATGCTCCGGTGGCATTGCTGCCCCCCAGGGCCCCCGTCCCGCCTAACCGTGTAGCGTTTGACCACGGGATCTAGCCCTTTGACTTTGCACGGACGGGCTTTGACCAGCGGACATCCTCGCCCGGTTATGTTAGGTCAGCCCATAGGAACACTTTGGAACAACAACCGGGCCAGACCCACAGCAAGATCCCCTCCATGTAGACCCGACGCGTCCGTTTCCCCCCTCCAGGTGCCGGCGGCGGCGCCCTCCGCGAGGGGGGGGCACACCCCGAACACGCGTGCCGGGCGTTTGCAACCGTCACAACACTTCCAGACTTGTGAGAGGCCGCCTACGCAAGATTTGGCGGCATGCTAGCCCCCGTAGGCCGCCGGCCACAGCCGTAGACGCGCGAAGGGCAATCCGCGTAGAGGGAATTTTTTGGATACTTCTCCATCACCAAAAATTATGAAAAAATACCAACGTTCTTCTAGCACATGTGCCCGCGTCGTGCAAAAAAACTCATGATTTTATCGCGCTCCGAGTATTTAATAATATTCACGCCGCATCGTTACCGCAGAACGTCTACTACCGTGTCATCGCCGTCCGTGAGGGGGGGCCACGCCCCCGAGACGTGTGCTGCCTCTTCGTACATGCCACCACACCACCCCGCATGTATGAGGGCCCGGTGCGATCCTCCAGTGGCATTGCTACCCCCCCCCCCCCCCCCAGGGCCCCCGTCCCGCCTAACCCTGTAGCGTTTGACCACGAGATCTAGCCCTTTGACTTTGCACGGACGGGCTTTGACCAGCGGACCTCCTTGCCCGGTTGTGTTAGGTCAGCCTATAGGAACACTTTGGAGCAACAACCGGGCCAGACCCACAGCAAGATCCCCTCCGTGTAGACCCGACGCGTCCGTTTCCCCCCTCTAGGTGCCGGCGGCAGCGCCGTCCGTGAGGGGGGGCACACCCCAGACACGCGTGCCGGGCGTTTGCAACCGTCACAACACTTACAGACTTGTGAGAGACCGCCTACGCAAGATTTTGCGGCATGCTAGCCCCCGTTGGCCGCCGGCCACAGCCGTAGACGCGCGAAGGGCAATCCGCGTAGAGGGAATTTTTCGGATACTTCTCCATCACCAAAAATTATTAAAAAAATACCATCGTTCCTATAGCACATGTGCCCACGTCGTGCAAAAAAACTCATGATTTTATCGCGCTCCGAGTATTTAATAATATTCACGCCACATCATTACCGCAGAACGTCTACTACCGTGTCATCGCCGTCCGTGAGGGGGGGCCACGACCCCGAGACGCGTGCCGCCTCTTCGGACATGCCACCACACCACCCCGCATGCGTGAGGGCCCGGTGCGACGCTCCGGTGGTATTGCTACCCCCCCAGGGCCCCCGTCCCGCCTTACCCTGTAGCGTTTGACCACGGGATCTAGCCCTTTGACTTTGCACGGACGGGCTTTGACCAGCGGACCTCCCCGCCCGGTTGTGTTAGATCAGCCCATAGGAACACTTTGGAGCAACAACCGGGCCAGACCCACAGCAAGATCCCCTCCGTGTAGACCCGACGCGTCCGTTTCCCCCCTCCAGGTGCCGGTGGCGGCGCCGTCCGCGAGGGGGGGCACACCCCGGACACGCGTGCCGGGTGTTTGCAACTGTCACAACACTTCCAGACTTGTGACAGGCCGCCTACGCAAGATTTGGCGGCATGCTAGCCCCCGTAGGCCGCCGGCCACAGCCGTAGACGCGCGAAGGGCAATCCGTGTAGAGGGAATTTTTCGAATACTTCTCCATCACCAAAAATTATGAAAAAATACCAACGTTCCTATAGCACATGTGCCCATGTCGTGCAAAAAAACTCATGATTTTATAGCGCTCCGAGTATTTAATAATATTCACGCCGCATCGTTACCGCAGAACGTCTACTACCGTGTCATCGCCGTCCGTGAGGGGGGGGGGCCACGCCCCCGAGACGCGTGTCGCTTCTTCGGACATGCCACCACACCACCCCGCATGTATGAGGGCCCGGTGCGACGCTCCGGTGGCATTGCTACCCCCAGGGCCCCCGTCCCGCCTAACCCTGTAGCGTTTGACCATGGGATCTAGCCCTTTGACTTTGCACGGACGGGCTTTGACCAGTGGACCTCCCCGCCCGGTTGTCTCAGGCCAGCCCATAGGAACACTTTGGAGCAACAACCGGGACAGACCCACAGCAAGATCCCCTCCGTGTAGACCCGACGCGTCTGTTTCCCTTTGACTTTGCACGGACGGGCTTTGACCAATGGACCTCTCCACCCTGTTGTGTCGCGTCGGCCCAGAGGGACACCGGGGAGCAACATCCGGGCCAAACCCACAGCTACATCCACTCCGTGTAGACCCGACGCGGTAGTTTCCCCCCTCCAGGTGCCGGCGGCGGCGCCGTCCGTGACGGGGGCCACACCCCGGAGACGCGTGCCGCCTCTTCGGACATTCCACAACACCACCCCGCATGTATGAGGGCCCGGTACGACGCTCCGATGGCATTGCTACCCCCCCCCCCCACCAGGGCCCCCGTCCCGGCTAACCCAGTAGCGTTTGACCACGGGATCTAGCCCTTTAACTTTGCACGGACGGGCTTTGACCAGTGGACCTCTCCACCCGGTTGTGTCGGGTCGGCCCAGAGGGACACCGGGGAGCAACATCCGGGCCAAACCCACAGCTACATCCACTCCGTGTAGACCCAACGCGCCGAACTCGAGTAGCTTCGTCCGCCGAGGCCGTGGCCTGGTCGCGGGTCTGGGAGCGCATGGCCGCCGACTCGCCGTCCGTGAGGGGGGGCCACGCCCCGGAGACGCGTGCCGCCTCTTCGGACATGCCACCAATCCACCCCGCATGTATGAGGGCCCGGTGCGACGCTCCGGTGGTATTGTGAAGGAAATATGCCCTAGAGGCAATAATAAAGTTATTATTTATTTCCTTATATCATGATAAATGTTTATTATTCATGCTAGAATTGTATTAACCGGAAACATAATACATGTGTGAATACATAGACAAACAGAGTGTCACTAGTATGCCTCTACTTGACTAGCTCGTTAATCAAAGATGGTTATGTTTCCTAACCATGAACAAAGAGTTGTTATTTGATTAACGCGATCACATCATTAGTTGAATGATCTGATTGACATGACCCATTCCATTATCTTAGCACCCGATCGTTTAGTATGTTGCTATTGCTTTCTTCATGACTTATACATGTTCCTATGACTATGAGATTATGCAACTCCCGTTTGCCGGAGGAACACTTTGGGTGCTACCAAACGTCACAATGTAATTGGGTGATTATAAAGGAGTACTACAAGTGTCTCCAAAGGTAGATGTTGGGTTGGCGTATTTCGAGATTAGGATTTGTCACTCCGATTGTCGGAGAGGTATCTCTGGGCCCTCTCGGTAATGCACATCACATAAGCCTTGCAAGCACTGCAACTAATATGTTAGTTGTGAGATGATTTATTACGGAACGAGTAAAGAGACTTGCCGGTAACGAGATTGAACTAGGTATTGGATACCGACGATCGAATCTCGGCCAAATAACATACCGATGACAAAGGGAACAACGTATGTTGTTATGCGGTCTGACCGATAAAGATCTTCGTAGAATATGTAGGAGCCAATATGGGCATCCAGGTCCCGCTATTGGTTATTGACCAGAGACGTGTCTCGGTCATGTCTACATTGTTCTCGAACCGTAGGGTCCGCACGCTTAACGTTACGATGACAGTTATTATGAGTTTATGCATTTTGATGTACCGAAGTTAGTTCGGAGTCCCGGGTGTGATCACGGACATGACGAGGAGTCTCGAAATGGTCGATACATAAAGATTGATATATTGGATGACTATATTCGGACACCGGAAGTGTTCCGGGTAATTTCGGAGAAAACCGGAGAGTCGGAGGGTTACCGGAACCCTATCGGGAGAAGTAATGGGCCATATGGGCTTTAGTGGAGAGAGAGAAGGGCTGCCAGAGGTGGGCCGCGCGCCACCTCCTCCCTGGTCCGAATTGGACTAGGGGAGGGGGGCGGCGCCCCCCCTTTCCTTCTCCCACTCCACCTCTTTCCCCCTCCTAGTAGGAGTCCTACTCCTACTAGGAGGAGGACTCCTCCTTGGCGCGTCACACCTGGCCGGCCAGCCTCCTCCCCTTGCTCCTTTATATACGGGGGCAGGGGGCACCCCAAGACACACATGTTGATCATTGAGATCGTTCCTTAGCCGTGTGCGGTGCCCCCTGCCACCATATTCCACCTCGATCATATCGTTGTAGTTCTTAGGCGAAGCCCTGCGTCGGTAGAACATCAAGATCATCACCACGCCGTCGTGCTGACGGAACTTCTCCCCGAAGCTTTGCTAGATCGGAGCCCGAGGATCGTCATCGAGCTATATGTGTGCTAAGAACTCGGAGGTGCCGGAGTAACGGTGCTTGGATCGGTCGGATCGGGAAGAAGACGTACGACTACTTCCTCTACGTTGTGTCAACGCTTCCATTGCGATCTACAAGGGTACGTAGATCAGACTCTCCCCCTCGTTGCTATGCATCACCATGATCTTGCGTGTGCGTAGGAAATTTTTTGAAATTACCACGTTCCCCAACAGTGGTATCCGAGCCAGGTTTTATGGTTTGATGTTATTTGCACGAGTAGAACACAAGTGAGTTGTGGACGATACAAGTCATACTGCCTACCAGCATGTCATACTTTGGTTCGGCAGTATTGTTGGACGAGACGACCCGGACCAACCTTACGCGTACGCTTACGCGAGACCGGTTCTCCCGACGTGCTTTGCACACAGGTGGCTTGTGGGCGACTGTCTCTCCAACTTTAGTTGAACCGAGTATGGCTACGCCCGGTCCTTGCGAAGGTTAAAACGGAGTCTATTTGACGAACTATCATTGTGGTTTTGATGCGTAGGTGAGATTGGTTCTTGCTTAAGCCCGTAGCAGCCACGTAAAACTTGCAACAACAAAGTAGAGGACGTCTAACTTGTTTTTGCAGGGCATGTTGTGATGTGATATGGTCAAGGCATGATGCCGAATTTTATTGTATGAGATGATCATGTTTTGTAACCGAGTTATCGGCAACTGGCAGGAGCCATATGGTTGTCGCTTTATTGTATGCAATGCAATCGCGATGTAATGCTTTACTTTATCACTAAACGGTAGCGATAGTCGTGGAAGCATAAGATCAGCGAGACGACAATGATGCTACGATGGAGATCAAGGTGTCGCGCCGGTGACGATGGTGATCACGACGGTGCTTCGGAGATGGAGATCACAAGCACAAGATGATGATGGCCATATCATATCACTTATATTGATTGCATGTGATCTTTATCTTTTATGCATCTTATCTTGCTTTGATTGACGGTAGCATTATAAGATGATCTCTCACTAAATTATCAAGAAGTGTTCTCCCTGAGTATGCACCGTTGCGAAAGTTCTTCGTGCTGAGACACCACGTGATGATCGGGTGTGATAGGCTCTACGTTCAAATACAACGGGTGCAAAACAGTTGCACACGCGGAATACTCAGGTTATACTTGACGAGCCAAGCATATACAGATATGGCCTCGGAACACGGAGACCGAAAGGTTGAGCGTGAATCATAGAGTAGGTATGATCAACATAATGATGTTCACCGATGAAACTACTCCATCTCACGTGATGATCGGACATGGTTTAGTTGATTTGGATCACGTAATCACTTAGAGGATTAGAGGGATATCTATCTAAGTGGGAGTTCTTAAGTAATATGATTAATTGAACTTAAATTTACCATGAGCTTAGTCCTGGTAGTATTTTGCAAATTATGTTGTAGATCAATAGCTCGCGTTGTTGCTTCCCTGTGTTTATTTTGATATGTTCCTAGAGAAAATTGTGTTGAAAGATGTTAGTAGCAATGATGCGGATTGGATCCGTGATCTGAGGTTTATCCCCATTGCTGCACAGAAGAATTATGTCCTTGATGCACCGCTAGGTGACAGACCTATTGCAGGAGTAGATGTAGACGTTATGAACGTTTGGCTAGCTCAATATGATGACTACTTGATAGTTTAGTGCACCATGCTTAACAGCTTAGAATCGGGACTTCAAAGACATTTTGAACGTCATGGACCATATGAGATGTTCCAGGAGTTGAAGTTAATATTTCAAGCAAGTACCCGAGTTGAGAGATATGAAGTCTCCAACAAGTTCTATAGCTAAAAGATGGAGGAGAATCGCTCAACTAGTGAGCATGTGCTCAGATTGTCTGGGTACTACAATCGCTTGAATCAAGTGGGAGTTAATCTTCCAGATAAGATAGTGATTGACAGAATTCTCTAGTCACCATCACCAAGTTAGTAGAACTTCGTGATGAACTATAATATGCAAGGGATGACAAAAGTAATTACCAAGCTCTTCGTGATGCTGAAATCGACAAAGGTAGAAATCGAAGAAAACATCAAGTGTTGATAGTAGACAAGACCACTAGTTTCAAGAAAATGGCATAGGGAAGAAGGGGAACTTCAAGAAGAACAGCAAGCAAGTTGCTGCTCAAGTGAAGAAGCCCAAGTCTGGTCCTAAGCCTGAGACTAAGTGTTTCTACTGCAAAGGGACTGGTCACTGGAAGCGGAACTACCCCAAGTATTTGGTGGATAAGAAGGATGGCAAAGTGAACATAAGTATATTTGATATACATGTTATTGATGTGTACTTTACTAGTCTTTATAGCAACCCCTCAGTATTTGATACTAGTTCAGTTGCTAAGAGTAGTAACTCGAAACAGGAGTTGCAGAATGAACAGAGACTAGTTAAGGGTGAAGTGACGATGTGTGTTGGAAGTGGTTCCAAGATTGATATGATCATCATCGCACACTTCCCTATACTTTCGGGATTAGTGTTGAACCTAAATAAGTGTTATTTGGTGTTTGCGTTGAGCATGAATATGATTTGATCATGTTTATTGTAATACGGTTATTCATTTAAGTAAAAGAATAAATTGTTGTTCTGTTTACATGAATAAAACCTTATATGGTAACACACCCAATGAAAATAGTTCATTGGATCTCGATCGTAGTGATACACATAATGATAATATTGAAACCAAAAGATGCAAAGTTAATAATGATAGTGCAACTTATTTGTGGCACTGCCGTTTAGGTCATATTGGTGTAAAGCGCATGTAGAAACTCCATGCTGATGGGATTTTGGAATCACTTGATTATGAATCACTTGATGCTTGCGAACCATGCCTCATGGGCAAGATGACTAAGACTCCGTTCTCCGGAGCGAGCAACTGACTTATTGGAAATAATACATACTGATGTATGCGGTCCGATGAGTGTTAAGGCTCACGGCAAGTATCGTTATTTTCTAAACTTCACATATGATTTGAGCAGATATGGGTATATCTACTTGATGAAACATAAGTCTGAAACATTTGAAAAGTTCAAATAATTTCAGAGTGAAGTGGAAAATCATCGTGACAAGAAAATAAAGTTTCTACGATCTGATCGCGGAGACAAATATTTGAGTTACGAGTTTGGTCTTCAATTAGAACAATGTGGAATAGTTTCACAAACTCATGCCACCTGGAACACCACAGCATAATGGTGTGTCCGAATGTCATAACCATACTTTATTAGATATGGTGCGATCTATGATGTCTCTTACCGATCTACCACTATCGTTTTGGGGATATGCATTAGAGACAACTGCATTCACGTAAAATAGGGCACCATCTAAGTCCGTTGAGACGACACAATCTGAACTATGGTTTGGCAAGAAACCAAAGTTGTCGTTTCTTAAAGTTTGGTGTTGTGATGCTTATATGAAAAAGTTTCATCCTAATAAGCTCAAACCCAACTCGGAGAAATATGTCTTCATAGGATACCCAAAGGAGACTGTTGGGTACACCTTCTATCACAAATCCGAAAGCAAGACTTTTGTTGCTAAATTCGGAGTTTTTCTAGAGAAGGAGTTTCTCTCGAAAAAAGTGAGTGGGAGGAAAGTAGAACTTGATGAGGTAACTATACCTGCTCCCTTATTGGAAAGTAGTTCATCACAGAAATCTGTTCCTGTGACTACTACACCAATTAGTGAGGAAGCTAATGATGATGATCATGTAACTTCAGATCAAGTTACTACCAAATCTCGTAGGTAAACCAGAGTGAGATCCGCACCAGAGTGGTACGGTAATCCTGTTCTGGAAGTCATGTTACTAGACCATGACAAACTTACGAACTATGAGGAAGCAATGATGAGCCCAGATTCCGCGAAATGGTTTGAGGCCATGAAATCTGAGATATGATCCATGTATGAGAACAAA
Source organism: Triticum urartu (assembly GCF_056163025.1). Lineage (NCBI taxonomy): Eukaryota > Viridiplantae > Streptophyta > Magnoliopsida > Poales > Poaceae > Triticum > Triticum urartu. Next base: position 13,939,437 of record NC_141873.1, read on the forward strand.
GTTTGGACTTTGGTTGACTTGCTCGATGATCGGCAAGTAATTGAGAATAAATGGATCTTTAAGAGGAAGACGGACGCTGATAGTAGTGTTACTATCTACAAATCTAGAATTGTCGCAAAAGGTTTTCGACAAGTTCAAGGTGTTGACTACGATGAGACCTTCTCACTCGTATCTATGCTTGAGTCTGTCCGAATCATGTTAGTAATTGCCGCATTTTATGAAATCTGGCAAATGGATAAACAAAACTGCATTCCTTAATGGATTTACTAAAGAAGAGTTGTATATGATGCAACCAGAAGGTTTTGTCAATCTGAAAGGTGCTAACAAAATGTGCAAGCTCCAGCGATCCATCTGTGGACTGGTGCAAGCATCTCGGAGTTGGAATATACGCTTTGATGAGTTGATCAAAGCATATAGTTTTATACAGACTTGCGCTGAAGCCTGTATTTACAAGAAAGTTAGTGGGAGCACTACAGCATTTCTGATAAGTATATGTGAATGACATATTGTTGATCGGAAATAATGTAGAATTATTCTGTAAAGCATAAAGGAGTGTTTGAAAGGAGTTTTTCCAAGAAAGACTTCGGTGAAGCTGCTTACATATTGAGTATCAAGATCTATAGAGATAGATCAAGACGCTTGATAAGTCTTTTCAATGAGTACATACCTTGACAAGATTTTGAAGTAGTTCAAAATGGAACAGTCAAAGAAAAAGTTTCTTGCCTGTGTTACAAGGTATGAAGTTGAGTAAGACTCAAAGCTCGACCATGGCAGAAGATAGAAAAAGAATGAAAGTCATTCCCTATGCCTTGGCCATAGGTTCTATAAAGTATGTCATGCTGTGTACCAGATCTATTGTATACCCTGCATTGATTTGGCAAGGGAGTACAATAGTGATCTAGGAGTAGATCACTGGACAGTGGTCAGAATTATCCTTAGTGAAATAAGGATATGTTTCTCGATTATGGACGTGACAAAAAGGTTCGTCGTAAAGGGTTACATCGATGCAAGTTTTTGACACTGATCCAGATGATTCTAAGTCTCAATCTGGATACATATTGAAAGTGGGAGCAATTAGCTAGAGTAGCTCCGTGTAGAGCATTGTAGACATAGAACTTGCAAAATACTTACGGATCTGAATGTGATAGACCCGTTGACTAAAATTATCTCACAAGCAAAACATGATCACACCTTAGTACTCTTTGGGTGTTAATCACATAGATATGTGAACTAGATTACTGACTCTAGTAAACCCTTTGAGTGTTGGTCACATGGCGATGTGAACTATGGGTGTTAATCACATGGTGATGTGAACTATTGCTGTTAAATCACATGGCGATGTGAACTAGATTATTGACTCTAGTGCAAGTGGGAGACTGAAGGAAATATGCCCTAGAGGCAATAATAAAGTTATTATTTATTTCCTTATATCATGATAAATGTTTATTATTCATGCTAGAATTGTATTAACCGGAAACATAATACATGTGTGAGTACATAGACAAACAGAGTGTCACTAGTATGCCTCTACTTGACTAGCTCGTTAATCAAAGATGGTTATGTTTCCTAACCATGAACAAAGAGTTGTTATTTGATTAACGGGATCACATCATTAGTTGAATGATCTGATTGACATGACCCATTCCATTAGCTTAGCACCCGATCGTTTAGTATGTTGCTATTGCTTTCTTCATGACTTATACATGTTCCTATGACTATGAGATTATGCAACTCCCGTTTGCCGGAGGAACACTTTGGGTGCTACCAAACGTCACAATGTAACTGGGTGATTATAAAGGAGTACTACAAGTGTCTCCAAAGGTAGATGTTGGGTTGGCGTATTTCGAGATTAGGATTTGTCACTCCGATTGTCGGAGAGGTATCTCTGGGCCCTCTCGGTAATGCACATCACATAAGCCTTGCAAGCACTGCAACTAATATGTTAGTTGTGAGATGATTTATTACGGAACGAGTAAAGAGACTTGCCGGTAACGAGATTGAACTAGGTATTGGATACCGACGATCGAAGCTCGGGCAAGTAACATATCGATGACAAAGGGAACAACGTATGTTGTTATGCGGTCTGACCGATAAAGATCTTCGTAGAATATGTAGGAGCCAATATGGGCATCCAGGTCCCGCTATTGGTTATTGACCAGAGACGTGTCTCGGTCATGTCTACATTGTTCTCGAACCGTAGGGTCCGCACGCTTAACGTTACGATGACAGTTATTATGAGTTTATGCATTTTGATGTATCGAAGTTAGTTCGGAGTCCCGGATGTGATCACGGACATGACGAGGAGTCTCGAAATGGTCGAGACATAAAGATTGATATATTGGATGACTATATTCGGACACCGGAAGTGTTCCGGGTAATTTCGGAGAAAACCGGAGAGCCGGAGGGTTACCGGAACCCTATCGGGAGAAGTAATGGGCCATATGGGCTTTAGTGGAGAGAGAGAAGGGCTGCCAGAGGTGGGCCGCGCGCCACCTCCTCCCTGGTCCGAATTGGACTAGGGGAGGGGGGCGGCGCCCCCCCTTTCCTTCTCCCACTCCACCTCTTTCCCCCTCCTAGTAGGAGTCCTACTCCTACTAGGAGGAGGACTCCTCCTTGGCGCGCCACACCTGGCCGGCCGGCCTCCTCCCCTTGCTCCTTTATATACGGGGGCAGGGGGCACCCCAAGACACACAAGTTGATCATTGAGATCGTTCCTTAGCCGTGTGCGGTGCCCCCTGCCACCATATTCCACCTCGATCATATCGTTGTAGTGCTTAGGCGAAGCCCTGCGTCGGTAGAACATCAAGATCGTCACCACGCTGTCGTGCTGACGGAACTTCTCCCCGAAGCTTTGCTGGATCGGAGCCCGGGGATCGTCATCGAGCTGTATGTGTGCTAAGAACTCGGAGGTGCCGGAGTAACGGTGCTTGGATCGGTCGGATTGGGAAGAAGACGTACGACTACTTCCTCTACATTGTGTCAACGCTTCCGTTGCGATCTACAAGGGTACGTAGATCAGACTCTCCCCCTCGTTCCTATGCATCACCATGATCTTGCGTGTGCGTAGGAAAATTTTTGAAATTACCACGTTCCCCAACACATTGCTACCCCCCCAGGGCCCCCGTCCCGCCTAACCCTGTAGCGTTTGACCACGGGATCTAGCCCTTTGACTTTGCACGGACGGGCTTTGACCAGCGGACCTCCCCACCCGGTTGTGTTAGGTCAGCCCATAGGAACACTTTGGAGCAACAACCGGGCCAGACCCACAGCAAGATCCCCTCCATGTAGACCCGACGAGTCCGTTTCCCCCCTCCAGGTGCCGGCGGCGGCGCCGTCCGCGAGGGAGGGGCACACCCCGGACACGCGTGCCGGGCGTTTGCAATCGCCACAACACTTCCAAACTTGTGAGAGGCTGCCTATGCAAGATTTGGCGGCATGCTAGCCCCCGTAGGCCGCCGGCCACAGCTGTAGACGCGCGAAGGGCAATCCGCGTAGAGGGATTTTTTCGGATACTTCTCCATCACCAAAAATTATGAAAAAATACCATCATTTCTATAGCACATGTGCCCAAGTCGTGCAAAAAACTCATGATTTTATCGTGCTCCGAGTATTTAATAATATTCACGCCGCATCGTTACCGCAGAACGTCTACTACCGTGTCATCATCGTCCGTGCGGGGGGGCCACGCCCCCGAGACGCGTGCCGCCTCTTCGGACATGCCACCACACCACCCCGCATGTATGAGGGCCCGGTGCGATGCTCCGGTGGCATTGCTACCCCCCAGGGCCCCCGTCCCGCCTAACCCTGTAGCATTTGACCACGGGATCTAGCCCTTTGACTTTGCACGGAAGGGCTTTGACCAGCGGACATCCTCGCCCGGTTGTGTTAGGTCAGCCCATAGGAACACTTTGGAGCAACAACCGGGCTAGACCCACAGCAAGATCACCTCCGTGTAGACCCGACGCGTTCGTTTACCCCCTCTAGGTGCCGGCGGCGGCGCCGTCCGCGAGGGGGGGGCACACCCCGGACACGCGTGCCAGGCGTTTGCAACCGTCACAACACTTCCAGACTTCTGAGAGGCCGCCTACGCAAGATTTGGCGGCATGCTAGCCCCCGTAGGCCGCCGGCCACAGCCGTAGACGCGCGAAGGGCAATCTGCGTAGAGGGAATTTTTCGGATACTTCTCCATCACCAAAAATTATGAAAAAATACCAACGTTCCTCTAGCAATTGTGCCCACGTCGTGCAAAAAAACTCATGATTTTATCGTGCTCCGAGTATTTAATAACATTCACGCCGCATCGTTACCGCAGAACGTCTACTACCGTGTCATCGCCGTCCGTGAGGGGGGGCCACGCCCCCGAGACGTGTGCCGCCTCTTCGGACAAGCCACCACACCACCCCGCATGTATGAGGGAACGGTGCGACGCTCCAGTGGCATTGCTACCCCCCCCCAGGGCCCCCGTCCCGCCTAACCCTGTTGCGTTTGACCACGAGATCTAGCCCTTTGACTTTGCACGGACGGGCTTTAACCAGCGGACCTCCCTGCCCGGTTGTGTTAGGTCAGCCCATAGGAACACTTTGGAGCAACAACCGGGCCAGACCCACAGCAAGATCCCCTCCGTGTAGACCCGACGCGTCCGTTTCCCCCCTCCAGGTGTCGGCGGCAGCGCCGTCCGTGAGGGGGGGTACACCCCAGACACGCGTGCCGGGCGTTTGCAACCATCACAACACTTACAGACTTGTGAGAGACCGCCTACGCAAGATTTGGCGGCATGCTAGCCCCCGTAGGCCGCCGGCCACAGCCGTAGACGCATGAAGGGAAATCCGCGTAGAGGGAATTTTTTGGATACTTCTCCATCACCAAAAATTATAAAAAAATACCATCGTTCCTATAGCACATGTGCCCACGTCGTGCAAAAAGACTCATGATTTTATCGTGCTCCGAGTATTTAATAATATTCACGCCGCATCATTACCACAGAACGTCTACTACCGTGTCATCGCCGTCCGTGAGGGGGGGCCATGCCCCCGAGACCCGTGCCGCCTCTTCGGACATGCCACCACACCACCCCGCATGTATGAGGGCCCGGTGCGACGCTCCGGTGGCATTGCTACCCCCAAGGGCCCCCGTCCCGCCTAACCCTGTAGCGTTTGACCACGGGATCTAACCCTTTGACTTTGCACGGACGGGCTTTGACCAGCGGACCTCCCCGCCCGGTTGTGTTAGGTCAGCCCATAGGAACACTTTGGAGCAACAACCGGGCCAGACCCACAGCAAGATCCCCTCCGTGTAGACCCGACGCGTCCGTTTCCCTCCTCCAGGTGCCGGCGGCGGCGCCGTCCGCGAGGGGGGCACACCCCGGACACGCGTGCCGGGTGTTTGCAACCGTCACAACACTTCCAGACTTGTGAGAGGCTGCCTACGCAAGATTTGGCGGCATGCTAGCCCCTGTAGGCCGCCGGCCACAGCCGTAGACGCGCGAAGGGCAATCCGCGTAGAGGGAACTTTTCGGATACTTCTCCATCACCAAAAACTATGAAAAAATACCAACGTTCCTATAGCACATGTGCCCAAGTCGTGCAAAAAAAACTCATGATTTTATCACGCTCCGATTATTTAATAATATTCACGCCGCATCGTTACCGCAGAACGTCTACTACCGTGTCATCGCCGTCCGTGAGGGGGGGCCACGCCCCGGAGACGCGTGCCGCCTCTTAGGACATGCCACCACACCACCCCGCATGTATGAGGGCCCGGTGCGACGCTCCGGTGGCACTGCTACCCCCCCCCCCAGGGCCCCCGTCCCGCCTAACCCTGTAGCGTTTGACCACGGGATCTAGCCCTTTGACTTTGCACGGACGGGCTTTGACCAGCTGTAACGCCCCAAGACCGGAGCTTCAGATGCCTTCCAGGGTTTCCGAGATTCGTTGTTGATTTGTTTCGTCGGTTGCATTCATCTCTGCATCTTGTGCATTGCATCATGTCATCATGCAACCCATTTTAAAGCTCAACTAAATAAATGGCATGGATCTTTGATCCATTTAAATCGAGGGATATTCACTATGGTGATTACTCTTTAAAACATATTCCCCCAATATTTTAGGGAGCTATATAAATTATATTCCAATAATTTGGAATCACCCATAACACACGTGCAGATAATCCCATGCCTTTCTGCTTCGAGTTGATCTCCAAACCTTGCCGAAAATTCTTTCTTCTTTTTTTGAGGCTCCTCCAAAAGTCTCAACATTTTTGGACCTTCCCAAACCTCACTTCCTATTCAAATCATTTGGAATTATTTTCAAATGAGTTTGAATTCAACTTCAACCGCGTGCCCACTTCTATTTTGCGGGATCAAGCTCATTTTTACAAGTCCGGGGAGATTATCCCTATGCGCAAAATCCTTTCCTAACCCTCTCCTTCTTTTCCCTCTCTCGATTTTCTTTTCTGCTAAAGGAGATAAGAGAAAAGAGAGAGAAACCCAGTCTAGGCCTAAGGCCCAGCCTCCAGTCTCCCTAGGCGCCACCTCCCTCTCCACTAGGCCCACCTGCGGCCTGACCTAGCCGGCCCACAGCTAAGGCCCGAGCGAACCCTAGCCTATCTCCCTCTCGTTCCCTGCCCGATCCCCTTTCTCTCGTTCCCTCCTCCTCCCATCCGTTTTTCTCAGCGCCGCCACCACACGCATCGAGCTCCAGGAGAGTGCCCGCGCCTCCCGATCCGTGCCCCTCCTCCCTCTACTGCCTAGATCCCTTGCCGGTCCCTCCTTCCATCGCGCCCGACCCTCTCCCTCTCGTCTCCTAGCGCCGCCGCACGCTTCGCACCAGGGAGAGGAGCTCCCGTGCTCGCCGCCGCCGCCGCCTAGAGTGTCTCCATCGCCGCCTCCTTGCTCGGGAGAGCAAAGGCTCAATTCCGAGCAGCACGAGCGCTCCGCTTTCTCCACCAAAGCTTTTCTGCTGCTGCGCCATCGCGTCCAAGTCCAGCAAGCCGCCGCCGCGCCTTCTAGCCTCCTCCCGCGTCCTGCATCAAGCCGCCCGGGCCGCGCATCGCCAGACGCCGTCCCTGCTGCCGGGGAACCTCGGTTCCACCCGTTCCCCGTCTCCGGTGCCGCGCAAGGCCTCCCTCATGCCTCGCTAGCTGCTGCTGCGCCGCCACGTTCCTGTTCGACCCTCTGCATCCACCTCCAGCAGCTCTCCCTGCGACCTCCTCTTCATCACCGCCTCATGCCGTCCCTACCGACTCCGACCAGGGAGCCCCGCCGCTCGCCAAACATGACATCCGCCTCCTGGTCGTGCTGCATCGTCTCGTTCACGGGCACTTCTTTGCCACAAGTGCTCCTGACTGAGACCCTCAAGTCATCTACCCGGAGCCCAAGTCCGAAGACTACCGTGGACGTATGCCTGGTGTCACTTGGATCTGTCAAGATCGCCAAGACCGTTTCGGATTATGACAAGTACCACTACACCTGGAGATGTAACGAGTACCCCTACGGAAGACCCCGAACGTCTACGAATCGTGTACGACTATAGCCGGTGTGCATTTTGTCAAGTCCGACTATGACAAACAACTACATGATGGGACGCCAAGTACCACTACACCCGGAGACCTCGAACCCGTCAAGTCCGACAACGATTGTGTACAACTACCGACGACGTGCATGTTGCCAAGTACCCTCTCCGGATAGTCATGTTCGACTACCGATAAACATGTACCACTACCATCGCCGAGATCGCGAGAACCTCTACCGTCGACCCTAGAGCGTGCGAGAACGACTAATTCGACTACCGTCGCGTGAACCACTACTTCCCTCGACGTCCGAGAACGTCTACTTCCACTACTTCCTCTACACCGCTTGACCCAAATCACTCTGATAACGAACGCTTCGAAGGTATAACCCTGAGACGACCGCCATGAACGAATGCATGTGTGATATATGAGATGCTCGTGCTTGCACCATGCTTGATTTGTCGGTGCATGTTGCCCTCTTTTACCTTGTCACCATCATGTGGGAACCCGATAACCGGGAGCACCCCACCTTCTATCGCATGTCACGCTCCCGTCGCACTTTCTTTGCACCGGGATCTCAATCGAGTTACCGGAACCGGAACATTGCCGTGGCACCGTTTCGTTATCGTTGCCGTGGCACCCCTTTCTTTCCACCACGATGACAAATGCCTCATATCTTCTCATGTCAACTTTTTCATAAAAATTGCATAAAACTTGCATGTCATCCGCATCATGATAACAACTTCAAGTTTGGTTAAAATTGTTGTTTGCTTTAAATTGCTAATGCATATGGGGTTTTACCAGATTTGTTGTTTGTTATATCCGGCCCCATTTAAAATGTTTAGTTTACTTATGCTCCACCTCTTGCCATGTTTAAACAACATTTAATATTGTTGAGTGCCAAACCGGGAGAGAACTAAATAATTAATGTGGTGTTCCGTCAATATGCAACTTGTTGCATATTGAGCTCCACTTAATTTGTAGAATTTGCTTGTGTACTTTGCCATGCCATGCCTCTTTAAACCGGACATGCATCATACTTGTTGTGCATCATGCCATGATTTTGTGGTGGTTGTTTACTATGTTGTTTGCTCCTTTCCGGTGTTGCTTCTTCGGGTTGGTTCCGATAACGTCGCGTTTGTGAGGATTCGTTCGTCTACGCCCGTTTGCCTTCTTCATGGACTCGTTCTTCTTCCTTGCGGGATTTCAGCCAAGATGACCATACCCTCAAAATCACTTCTATCTTTGCTTGCTAGTTGCTCGCTCTTTTGCTATGCCTATGCTGCGATACCTACCACTTGCTTATCATACCTCCCATATTGTTAAACCAAGCGTCTAACCCACCTTGTCCTAGCAAACCGTTGATTGGCGATGTTACCGCTTTGCTCAGCCCCTCTTATAGCGTTGTTAGTTGCAGGTGAAGATTGAAGTTTGTTCCTCGTTGGAACATGGAGATGTTGTTCCTTGTTGGAACATGTTTACTTGTTGGGATATCACAATATACCTTATTTAATTAATGCATCTATATACTTGTTAAAGGGTGGAAGGCTCGGCCTTAAGCCTGGTGTTTTGTTCCACTCTTGCCGCCCTAGTTTCCGTCATATCGGTGTTATGTTCCCGGATTTTGCGTTCCTTATGCGGTTGGGTTCTAATGGGAACCCCTTGACAGTTCGCTTTGAATAAAACTCCTCCAGCAAGGCCCAACCTTGGTTTTACCATTCTGCACCTAGCCTTTTTCCCTTGGGAGTCGCACATCCCGAGGGTCATCTTATTTTAACCCCCCCCCCCGGGCCAGTGCTTGTCTAAGTGTTGGTCCGAACTGAGTAGACTGCGGGGCCACCTCTGGGAAACTTGAGGGCTGGTTTTACTCGTTGGATGTCTCATCCGGTGTTGCCCTGAGAACGAGATATGTGCAGCTCCCATCAGGATGTCGGCACATCGGGCGGCTTTGCTGGACTTGTTTTACCATTGTCGAGGATGTCTTGAAGAACCGGGATACCGAGTCTGATCGGAATGTCTCGAGAGGAGGTCTATTCCTTCGTTGACCGTGAGAGCTTGTCATGGGCTAAGTTGGGACACCCCTGCAGGGATTTATACTTTCGAAAGCCGTGCCCGCGGATATGGGCAAATGGGAATTTGTTAACGTCCGGTTGTAGAAAACCTGAAGTTGACCTTAATTAAAATGCATCAACCGCGTGTGTAACCGTGATGGTCTCTTTCCGACGGAGTCCTGGAAGTGAACACGGTGTTGGAGTTATGCTTGGCGTAGGTTGTTTTAGGATCACTTCTTGATCATATTTTTATCGACCGTGCTTTGCCTTCTCTTCTCGCTCTCATTTGCGTATGTTAGCCACCATATATGCTAGTCGCTTGCTGCAGCTCCACCTCATACCTTTTACCTTACCCATAAGCTTAAATAGTCTTGATCGCGAGGGTGCGAGATTGATGAGTCCCTGTGGCTCACAGATACTTCCAAAACCAGTTTGCAGGTGCCGATGAGACCGTGCAGTTGACGCAACCAAGCTCAGGAGGAGCTCGATGAAGATCTTGTCCTTTGTGTTGTTTTCGTTCTAGTTGATCAGTAGTGGAGCCCAGTTGGGGTCGATCGGGGACCTTTGTCGCATTTGGGGTTCTTCTTTTATTTTGGTTCCGTAGTCGGACCTTGATTGTATTTGGTTGATGTAATGCTTTATTCATGTATTGTGTGAAGTGGCGATTGTAAGCCGACTATGTATCTCTTTCCCTTATGTATTACATGGGTTGTGTGAAGAATACCTCACTTGTGACATTGCTTTCAATGCGGTTATGCCTCTAAGTCGTGCTTCGACACGTGGGAGATATAGCCGCATCGAGGGCGTTACAAGTTGGTATCAGAGCCATCCCCGACCTTAGGAGCCCCCACTGCTTGATCGAATTAGCGGACGTTGTTGAGTCTAGAAAAATGTTTTGAGTCATTTAGGAATTATATATCGGAGAGTTTAGGAATTCTTTTTACTCCCCAGTCCCTTCATCGCTTTGGTAAGGCATCCTGACGTAGAGTTTTGACTCTTCTCTTCTAAAATTTCACTACAAAAATTTTTTAGGATCACGCGGGTATCTTGGAATCGTTCCAATGGTTTTATGATGAGAACATTGTCTTGGTGCCTCCTGTCAGGGGTTTTGTGGAAGTGTCCCGGGGAGTTGAGCTCTGAGGTGTTGTCGTCATAATTTTATCGTTGCAGTTCTGGAATACCTGAGTTTAGTACGCCGACATCGAAAATCTCTTTTATGCAGTTCGTTGGTGAGATAACCTCGACGCCACCCAGTACTGGGGCGGGAGTTCGGGAGTATTGCCATAACTTGTATAACGGATGCTTTTTGAAGGTTGAGGTAGACGATTTCCGAAGGTTTCTTGGTTATGTGTTGAAGGATGGATACAGCTGGATGTAGGATTTGCTAGATTTGGGTGAGATATTATGCTTCCCCTGTATCCCCAACACCTGATTCCATAACCGGAAAGGTTCGGGAGTTTCATAGGTGGGAATTCAAGTAGCTCCTAGGATATCTTTCCGACAGATGTATGATATGAAATTGGGGTTCGACGTCTAGTGGTCCGCCTATTCACGGTCGGTTTTACAGTGGTCTCGTTGTGTCTTAAAGAGTCCTTAGCTATGCCGACTCGGGGACGCTTCGTATGTCATGTGCACTGCCTTGTACATGATGGTGTTGTACGATCGAGCCCGTGTAGGCCCCACCACGAAAACTTCGGACGAAATCTCTATCATATGTTTGTTCCGGCTTATTCCGCAAGCCAATCCTTGGTTTTGTTTTGAGTTGTGGTATTCGAGTTGCTTCAATGTCAAAGGTTGATTCCATACCCTTTCCTAAACGGTGTTCTCATACTCCTATGTGAATACCAATCCTTATTGATAATTGAGATTGTCATGTCAATCCTTTTCAATCAGTGTGTCTCTCGTCAAGTGGATCCGATCACTTCAACATCCACAAGATTCAATCCCAGTTCTTCTCAACGGTGTTTGTTTCATCCGTCTCCAAGCTACCTTTGTTTTCCCGCCCACCCACCCTGTTTCTTCAAGGACTCAGATTCCTTATTCAAGTATCCATCTTATTGATGTGAAGTCTCTCCATTCTTTTCTATCAATATTCTTATCCGGTGATTCTCATGAAGATTCTAACGGAGCTTCAAGTTCGTCTCTCATCACTCGTTTTCTTCTCCGGTGGAACCAATTCAAGCTTTCGGTGTTGGTCATATCTTTTTCCTCGTTTCTAATGCCTTCTCATGCCGGTGCACCTCTTAATCATCCATTCTTGCTATTCGATTATTCCGGAGTGCTAAATATATCTCAGAAGGATCGTCTTGTCATTCTAGATCAGTTCAACCTATTTCGAGGTTGTTATCTCATTCAAGCCTTTTAATTCAACCGGTGCAATCTCTCTTTTCAAGTAATCATTTCAATGGTGTTTCTTTTGAGTGGGCCCTAACCCACAGGTCTTTTTCCAGGATCTTACCTGACTCTTCTTATTTTCTCGGAGCTACCATCAAATTCTTTTCAAAGTTTGACGTAAGAATGAATTGTCATCAGTCAAATGTCTTTCTGCAAGATCTTTCAAATTCTTTTCATCGTTGGTTCAACCTTTCTAATTTTTCATTCTGGAGTGCCTCAACAAATCATGGTGTTGTTTCTCGAAGGCATTCTCAAATTTTGAAGACCGAAGAAGAGTTTTCCCTCCATATCTTATCTGTTCTCTCAAAGATTTATGGTGCTAGCTTGTTGCCATCCTCTCATAATTGTTTAGATTGTGAGTATTCTTTTCACCTATCCGGAGCATTTCATGAGTTGTTTCCATTTCTTTACTCCGAAGGCCATTGTTCTCCAAATCTTACTGGTGCATCGTTCAAGTGATCTCTAATTAGTTCGTGATCCCTTCGTTCTCATGTATCTAGATTGTCTCAAGTATCTCCCTTCATTCAATTCTTCCCGGTTTTTCTTTATCTTCTCTTCGTTCATTTTCAATTCTTACGGTGGTTCATTCAACTTTTCTCTTCCTTTGTTTATCATATCAATTCATTCGTTCTTTCCAATCCTACCGGTGGATCATTAAAGACCTCTTCAAGTTTGCGCAATATCTATCTTAATCCTTTCTAAGAGAGTAAGTAGTATTCCAAATCCATTGTTTGTCATCAATTTAATTGGTGAAGGATACGCATAACGTAATTCTTATTTTTGTTTCAGCCAAGTGATTAATTCCTTATTTCGGAGGTTCATCAAAATTCTTGATCTCAATTATTCATCTTTCTTTTACCGGAGTTCTGAGTTCTCCCAATTATTTCATCACGAGGATCCATCTAATCATTGCAAGGATTAACCTTGTGTTTCCAACTTTTCTTTCCTTTTGTTTGATCATTCTTTTGTTTACCGGAGTTCTTCAAGAAGGTTATACATGATGGTTCATCAAAGAAATAATTCCTTCTCCAAGTGTTCATTGAGATTCTTTTCAAAGGAGCTCAAGCTTTCTTCATCTTGCTATCCAGAGTGCAATTCTTTCTTCCATATTATCGGAGGTGGTATTATGTCATTCTTGATAATTTGAGTTCATGTTTCATGATTCACATGTTGTTAAGAATGAGGTATTTTAAATCCATCAATCTCTTCGTTGGAGTTATCTTGGGTTATATTTCACCTAAAGCTCTTCCCTAAGGATCGTGCTAATTATGGTGCTCATAAAGGACCCAAGTTCTTCTTTATCCTTCCAGTGAACAAGTTTTCTCGTCTCCTTGTTCTTACCAATCCAATTCTTTTTTCCCGTGAGTGGCAGGTTGTCACCTCATAATAGAGTTGTATTCCATAAGACCATATCAAGCTTATTCTTTTCGTTGTTGGTTTCCAACAACTCGGTTCTAGCATTTGTTGTTAGTGTGCTCCTTCGAGATCTTGTTCCCTTTCGTTCATCCCATTCCATTTTTACTGTTGTTCCGGAGGCTTTGTGATGTTGCTCTCCTCTACCCTTCTTCTTGTTCTTGTCAGAACCTTGTTCTTTTCATGATTATCCATTTAACCGGAGTGTTGTGCCCTTTTTGCTCAAGTTCTTTTCGCCTTATCAAGCCTTGCATCTCTTTTCAACCGGAGTGCTGTCTGAGATTTTTCTTACCCCTTGTTCCATTCATTCAATAGTTCCGGAGGCAGTATGTTGTGATTTCATCAAGTATCTTCTCATCTTACCAAGTTCTTATGCAACTCCTTTTTCTTTTCAACCGGAGTGTTGCCCGAATTTGTTCTTCTTTGTTCCTCCTTTCTATCGGTGTGTTTTCAATTTTGTTCATCTCCGTTGTATTCTTTTCTCGTATTTGCTTAACCTCTTCAAGGTTCGTGGTTTCACTCGTTTGTCAATGAAGCAACTTAGTTTTACCTCTTCTCTTTCTCTTCCGTTTTCCCTACGGTGCCATTCTAGATCTCGGGACGAGATCCTCTCGTAGTGGTGGAGTGTTGTAACGCCCCAAGACCGGAGCTTCAGATGCCTTCCAGGGTTTCCGAGATTCGTTGTTGATTTGTTTCGTCGGTTGCATTCATCTCTGCATCTTGTGCATTGCATCATGTCATCATGCCACCCATTTTAAAGCTCAACTAAATAAATGGCATGGATCTTCGATCCATTTAAATCGAGGGATATTCACTATGGTGATTACTCTTTAAAACATATTCTCCCAATATTTTAGGGAGCTATATAAATTATATTCCAATAATTTGGAATCACCCATAACACACGTGCAGATAATCCCATGCCTTTCTGCTTCGAGTTGATCTCCAAACCTTGCCGAAAATTCTTTCTTCTTTTTTTGAGGCTCCTCCAAAAGTCTCAACATTTTTGGACCTTCCCAAACCTCACTTCCTATTCAAATCATTTGGAATTATTTTCAAATGAGTTTGAATTCAACTTCAACCGCGTGCCCACTTCTATTTTGCGGGATCAAGCTCATTTTTACAAGTCCGGGGAAATTATCCCTATGCGCAAAATCCTTTCCTAACCCACTCCTTCTTTTCCCTCTCTCGATTTTCTTTTCTGCTAAAGGAGATAAGAGAAGAGAGAGAGAGAGAGAGAGAGAGAGAGAGAGAGAAGCCCAGCCTAGGCCTAAGGCCCAGCCACCAGTCTCCCTAGGCGCCACCTCCCTCTCCACTAGGCCCACCTGCGGCCTGACCTAGCCGGCCCACAGCTAAGGCCCGAGCGAACCCTAGCCTATCTCCCTCTCGTTCCCTGCCCGATCCCCTTTCTCTCGTTCCCTCCTCCTCCCATCCGTTTTTCTCAGCGCCGCCACCACACGCATCGAGCTCCAGGAGAGCGCCCGCGCCTCCCGATCCGTGCCCCTCCTCCCTCTGCTGCCTAGATCCCGCGCCGGTCCCTCCTTCCATCGCGCCTGACCCTCTCCCTCTCGTCTCCTAGCGCCGCCGCACGCTTCGCACCAGGGAGAGGAGCTCCCGTGCTCGCCGCCGCCGCCTGGAGTGTCTCCATCGCCGCCTCCTTGCTCGGTAGAGCAAAGGCTCAATTCCGAGCAGCATGAGCGCTCCGCTTTCTCCACCGAAGCTTTTCTGCTGTTGCGCCATCGCGTCCAAGTCCAGCAAGCCGCCGCCGCGCCTTCTAGCCTCCTCCCGCGTCCTGCATCGAGCCACCCGGGCCGCGCATCGCCAGACGCCGTCCCTGCTGCCGGGGAACCTCGGTTCCACCCGTTCCCCGTCTCCGGCGCCGCGCAAGGCCTCCCCATGCCTCGCTAGCTGCTGCTGCGCCGCCACGTTCCTGTTCGACCCTCTACATCCACCTCCAGCAGCTCTCCCTGCGACCTCCTCTTCATCACCGCCTCGTGCCGTCCCTACCGACTCCGACCAGGGAGCCCTGCCGCTCGCCGAACATGACATCCGCCTCCTGTTCGTGCTGCATCGTCTCATTCACGGGCACTTCTTTGCCACAAGTGCTCCTGACTGAGACCCTCAAGTCATCTACCCGGAGCCCAAGTCCGAAGACTACCATGGACATACGCCTGGTGTCACTTGGATCCGTCAAGATCGCCAAGGCCGTTTCAGATTATGACAAGTACCACTACACCTGGAGATGTAACGAGTACCCCTACGGAAGACCCGAACGTCTACGAATCATGTACGACTATAGCCGGTGTGCATTTTGTCAAGTCCGACTACGACAAACGACTACACGATGGGACGCCAAGTACCACTACACCCGGAGACCTCGAACCCGTCAAGTCCGACAACGATTGTGTACAACTACCGACGACGTGCATGTTGCCAAGTACCCTCTCCGGATCGTCATGTTCGACTACCGATAAACATGTACCACTACCGTCGCCGAGATCGCGAGAACCTCTACCGTCGACCCTAGAGCGTGCGAGAACGACTACTTCGACTACCGTCGCGTGAACCACTACTTCCCTCGACGTCCGAGAACGTCTACTTCCACTACTTCCTCTACACCGCTTGACCCGAATCGCTCTGATAACGCACGCTTCGAAGGTATAACCCCGAGACGACCGCCGTGAACGAATGCATGTGTGATGTATGAGATGCTCGTGCTTGCACCATGCTTGATTTGTCGGTGCATGTTGCCCTCTTTTACCTTGTCACCGTCATGTGGGAACCCGGTAACCGGGAGCACCCCACCTTCTATCCCATGTCACGCTCCCGTCGCACTTTCTTTGCACCGGGATCTCAATCGAGTTACCGGAACCGGAACATTGCCGTGGCACCGTTTCGTTATCGTTGCCGTGGCACCCCTTTCTTTCCGCCACGATGACAAATGCCTCATATCTTATCATGTCAACTTTTTCATAAAAATTGCATAAAACTTGCATGTCATCCGCATCATGATAACAACTTCAAGTTTGGTTAAAATTGTTGCTTGCTTTAAATTGCTAATGCATATGGGGTTTTACCGGATTTGTTGTTTGTTATATCCGGCCCCATTTAAAATGTTTAGTTTACTTATGCTCCACCTCTTGCCATGTTTAAACAACATTTAATATTGTTGAGTACCTAACCGGGAGAGAACTAAATAATTAATGTGGTGTTCCGTCAATATGCAACTCGTTGCATATTGAGCTCCACTTAATTTGTAGAATTTGCTTGTGTACTTTGCCATGCCATGCCATGCCTCTTTAAACCGGACATGCATCATACTTGTTGTGCATCATGCCATGATTTTGTGGTGGTTGTTTACTATGTTGTTTGCTCCTTTCCGGTGTTGCTTCTTCGGGTTGGTTCCGATAACGTCGCGTTTGTGAGGATTCGTTCGTCTACGCCCGTTTGCCTTCTTCATGGACTCGTTCTTCTTCCTTGCGGGATTTCAGCCAAGATGACCATACCCTCAAAATCACTTCTATCTTTGCTTGCTAGTTGCTCGCTCTTTTGCTATGCCTATGCTGCGATACCTACCACTTGCTTATCATGCCTCCCATATTGTTAAACCAAGCCTCTAACCCACCTTGTCCTAGCAAACTGTTGATTGGCTATGTTACCGCTTTGCTCAGCCCCTCTTATAGCGTTGTTAGTTGCAGGTGAAGATTGAAGTTTGTTCCTCGTTGGAACATGGAGATGTTGTTCCTTGTTGGAATATGTTTGCTTGTTGGGATATCACAATATACCTTATTTAATTAATGCATCTATATACTTGGTAAAGGGTGGAAGGCTCGGCCTTAAGCCTGGTGTTTTGTTCCACTCTTGCCGCCCTAGTTTCCATCATATCGGTGTTATGTTCCCGGATTTTGCGTTCCTTACGCGGTTGGGTTCTAATGGGAACCCCTTGATAGTTCGCTTTGAATAAAACTCCTCCAGCAAGGCCCAACCTTGGTTTTACCATTCTGCACCTAGCCTTTTTCCCTTGGGAGTCGCACATCCCGAGGGTCATCTTATTTTAACCCCCCCCCCCCGGGCCAGTGCTTGTCTAAGTGTTGGTCCGAACTGAGTAGACTGCGGGGCCACCTCGGGGAAACTTGAGGGCTGGTTTTACTCGTTGGATGTCTCATCCGGTGTTGCCCTGAGAACGAGATATGTGTAGGTCCCATCAGGATGTCGGCACATCGGGCGGCTTTGCTGGACTTGTTTTACCATTGTCGAGGATGTCTTGAAGAACCGGGATACCGAGTCTGATCGGAATGTCTCGGGAGGAGGTCTATTCCTTCGTTGACCGTGAGAGTTTGTCATGGGCTAAGTTGGGACACCCCTGCAGGGTTTTGAACTTTCGAAAGCCGTGCCCGCGGATATGGGCAGATGGGAATTTGTTAACGTCCGGTTGTAGAAAACCTGAAGTTGACCTTAATTAAAATGCATCAACCACGTGTGTAACCGTGATGGTCTCTTTCCGGCGGAGTCCGGGAAGTATACACGGTGTTGGAGTTATACTTGGCGTAGGTTGTTTTAGGATCACTTCTTGATCATATTTTTATCAACCGTGCTTTGCCTTCTCTTCTCGCTCTCATTTGCGTATGTTAGCCACCATATATGCTAGTCGCTTGCTGCAGCTCCACCTCATACCTTTTACCTTACCCATAAGCTTAAATAGTCTTGATCGCGAGGGTGCGAGATTGATGAGTCCCTGTGGCTCACAGATACTTCCAAAACCAGTTTGTAGGTGCCGATGAGACCGTGCAGTTGACGCAACCAAGCTCAGGAGGAGCTCGATGAAGATCTTGTCCTTTGTGTTGTTTTCGTTCTAGTTGATCAGTAGTGGAGCCCAGTTGGGGTCGATCGGGGACCTTTGTCGCATTTGGGGTTCTTCTTTTATTTTGGTTCCGTAGTCGGACCTTGATTGTATTTGGTTGATGTAATGCTTTATTCATGTATTGTGTGAAGTGGCGATTGTAAGCCGACTATGTAACTCTTTCTCTTATGTATTACATGGGTTGTGTGAAGATTACCTCACTTGCGACATTGCTTTCAATGCGGTTATGCCTCTAAGTCATGCTTCGACACGTGGGAGATATAGCCGCATCGAGGGTGTTACACCAACGGACCTCCCCGCCTGGTTGTGTTAGGTCAGCCCATAGGAACACTTTGGAGCAACAACCGGGCCAGACCCACAGCAAGATCCCCTCCGTGTAGACCCGACGCGTCCGTTTCCCCCCTCCAGGTGCCGGCGGCGGCGCCGTCCGCGAGGGAGGGGCACACCCCGGATACACGTGCCGGGCGTTTGCAACCGTCACAACACTTCCAGACTTGTGAGAGGCCGCCTACACAAGATTTGGCGGTATGCTAGCCCCCGTAGACCGCCGGCCACAGCCGTAGACGCGCGAAGGGCAATCCGCGTAGAGGGAATTTTTCGAATACTTCTCCATCACCAAAAATTATGAAAAAACACCATCGTTCCTATAGCACATGTGCCCACGTCGTGCAAAAAAACTCATGATTTCATCGCGCTCCAAGTATTTAATAATATTCACGCCGCATCGTTACCGCAGAACGTCTACTACCGTGTCATCGCCGTCCGTGAGGGGGGGGCCATGCCCTGGAGACATGTGCCGCCTCTTCGGACATGCCACCACACCACCCCGCATGTATGAGGGCCCGGTGCGACGCTCCAGTGGCATTGCTACCCCCAGGGCCCCCGTCCCGCCTAACCCTGTAGCGTTTGACCACAGGATCTAGCCCTTTGACTTTGCACGGACGGGCTTTGACCAGCGGACCTCCCCGCCCGATTGTGTTAGGTCAGCCCATAGGAACACTTTGAAGCAATAACCGGGCCAGACCCACAGCAAGATCCCCTCCGTGTAGACCCGACGCGTCCGTTTCCCCACTCCAGGTGCCGGCGGCGGCGCCGTCCGTGAGGGGGGGCACACCCCGGACACGCGTGCCGGGCGTTTGCAACCGCCACAACACTTCCAGACTTGTGAGAGACTGCCTACGCAAGATTTGGCGGCATGCTAGCCCCCGTAGGCCGCCGGCCACAGCCGTAGACGCGCGAAGGGCAATCCGCGTAAAGGGATTTTTTCGGATACTTCTCCATCACCAAAAATTATAAAAAAATACCATCGTTCCTATAGCACATGTGCCCACGTCGTGCAAAAAAACTCATGATTTTATCGCGCTCCGAGTATTTAATAATATTCATGCCGCATCGTTACCGCAGAACGTCTACTACCGTGTCATCGCCGTCCGTGAGGAGGGGCCACGCCCTCGAGACGCGTGCCGCCACTTCGGACATGCTACCACACCACCCCGCATGTATGAGGGCCTGGTGCGACGCTCCAGTGGCATTGCTACCCCCAGGGCCCCCGTCCCTCCTAACCCTGTAGCGTTTGACCACGAGATCTAGCCCTTTGACTTTACACGGACGGTCTTTGACCAACGGACCTCCCCGCCCGGTTGTGTCAGCCCATAGGAACACTTTGGAGCAACAACCGGGCCAGACCCACAGCAAGATCCCCTCGGTGTAGACCCGACGCGTCCGTTTCCCCACTCCAGGTGCCGGCGGTGGCGCCGTCCGTGAGGGGGGCCAAACCCGGAAGACGCGTGCCGCCTCTTCGAACATGCCACCACACCACCCCGCATGTATGAGGGGCCAGTGCGACGCTCCGGTGGCATTGCTACCCCCTCAGGGCCCCCATCCCGCCTAACCCTGGAGCGGTTGACCATGAGATCTAGCCTTTTGATTTTTCACGGACGGGCTTTGAACAGTGGACCTCTCCACCCGGTTGTGTAAGGTCAGCTCAGAGGGACACCTGGGAGCAACATCCGGGCCAAACCGACAGCTACATCCCCTCCATGTAGACCTGATGCGTCCGTTTTCCCCCTCCAGGTGCCGGCGGCGGCGCCGTCCGTTAGGGGGGCCATGCCCCGGAGATGCATGCCGCCTCTTCGAACATGCCACAACACCACCCAGTTGTGGTAGGTCATCCCATAGAAACACTTGAGAGCAACGTCCCCTCCGTATAGACCCGATGCGGTTGTTTCCGCCCTCCAAATGCTGGCGGCGGCGCCGTCCGTGAGGGGGGCACACCGCGGACGTGAGGGGGTCACACTCCGGAGACGGGTGCCGGGCGTTTGCAACCGCCACTCAACTTCTATTGCATAGCTGTTTTTGATTTTAATAAAATTTAAGGACCTATATTCAAAAGAACATGACAGCATATTATTAATGTGCTCGAAAAAAATACAAACTATATATATATATATATATTCATAATCTATGGAAAAAATTACAAACTATATACATATTCATATAATACATAAAAAAGCATGAACACATAATAAAAACATATGCAAAAAAACGTTATGTAAAAAAAGCATTAAAACATATGGAAAAAAATGTATGTAAAAAAAATAGCTATGCCATAGATACGGCAGAGTTCTGATGGGCGCCGTGCCGCGGATCGGTGACGTGGCAGGTATGCCGACGGCTGCCGTCGGCATACCTACGCCGCGGATCAGTGACGTGGCATGCGGAGATATGCCGACGGCCGCCCGTCCAGACCGTTGGCATAGGTTTGACGGCGTTAGCCACTAGTCACGGGCGGGGTCGCCGGGCCCACAGTTATAGCGACGGCCTATCTATGCCGACGGCTGCTTTCGGCATGTCTGCGGCTAGGTCGACGGCCGTTCTGTGCCGACGGCGGCCGCCGGCATAGGTCCACGTAACCCGACGGCCAGGACTGGGCTGTCGGCATATCTCGAACTAGGCCGACGGCAGCCGTAGGCATAGCTTTGGCCGTCGGCGTATGCCCGTTTTCCGGTAGTGTGTGGGGGTAGGGCCTAGCACTATATGGGTTGCCACAAGGAAGGAGGCACCGGCCAGGCTTAGTGATAAGTCCTAGTTTGCTATGTTGCGCTCATGTCAATGAGACTTAAAAGAAGACGAATCCATTATAGACAAATAAAACCTGTCAAAAGCAATTCATCCCATACATGACTACACTGATCCTTTTGATGTTAATACATGTGAGTTCTGTAATGAACTGAACTTTTTAGACCAACTCGATCAGAGAGAAGATGGAAGTAACTAAACTAGTTCTTTTCTAATATAACTGGTTAGTAGCTAATGTTACAGAGTAAAGAGTTGTAGATGATAAATTGATAATTGCCTGCATTTTATGACATCTAACTATATAACTGAAACAATGTAAAGATGTGCACCTTTGGTTCGCTCAATGTTGGACCACTCGGCTGAACCTTTTTCTCCACAAATGTGTTTGAGAAACCAGGTGGGACAGGTAGGCCTCGCCGTGGGATGACACTGCACTCATGTCAATATAAGAGATTAAAATGCAACGCCTCATCAACTGATTGACAGCCATAACCCAATCGACAGTTCTGAATCGTTGTTGAATCAATTGATCTTGATTACAGGAAGTCCGAAACTGAAATTCATTTCCTCAATTGAACTTCAGTCAGTGAAATGCATTGTGGAGAATGAAGCTAATGAGCCACTTGGTCCATCTGAAAATATACTGACACTCAAACAACCAAGTAAACTTCATTCGTGGTGCCTGCTTCCACAGCAGAAATATTTGTTGCTTACCATGAACTCAATTCAGCTACAATCTCAGAAGCCCCAAGAATACTGAAATATTCAGACTCCTGAGCCAGTATATAAAATTGAATCCACAGATTCAACTCAGTTACAAATTGTTCTGGGGATGTGATCCACCACGACACAAACAAAGTTGAATATGGTCTTTGTAATTTACAGCAACATCGTTTCCAGCTTGAGTTGCATGCAACACGAAGTTGACCGAGCCAAAGGAACTCGGGAGGTAGGCAACAAAAACCACCGCTAACTGCTGAGCGGCATACTCTTCTCACCAGAACAGCACACCGACATTGTTGCCGAGCAAGAAGGCGTAGTTCCTGTTCTCCCTTGCAGCTAAGAAATCGTTGTGGAAGAACAGCACACTGACATAGTTGCGGGGTAAGAAGGAATAGCACAGGGTTTAATTGAGCAACAAGTGCAACACCTCACGGCCTGCCAAGCTTAAATTCTTCTTGCTCCATCGAAGTGATGAAAATGTTCTCGGCATTGCAGTGCAGAATCTGATAATTGTCACAAATTGTGTCAGTCAGTCAGTCAGAGGAGTGGATAAATCTTTGTATCTTTGTCAATGCTAGTTAAACGACAGAGCGCACATGTAGGAGAAACTGGAACTTATATGAACAGTGAACAAATAGGACTCAGATTTGAGTCCACGCTCGTAGGAGGAACAAGACCTTATATTAACAGAGAACAAATAGAAGTTGAACGGTTGAACCCCCACGCTGGAAAGCATAAATACCGTAAACGGGCTACGTAGTTGCATAATTCTAGCCTACATGAAGAAGATAGTAAGATACACATGAGCATGGAGAAAGGAAGCACTTTAGCTTCAGTAGACAAACTCATAATAAATTTGCATCAGCCATTACTAGCTACCAATTGCTAATTTAATTCTACTAACCTAAAATATATGCACAAACGACGAAACAGCAAATGCTAACCTTGGAGCAGAGAGGATCACCTAATCCGTTTCGATAGTCCTTTCCGCGTCAGTCGAACTATAACATTCCTTATGTGGCTAATCTTCATTATATCTTTGCTGCATTCATCTGAATCTCTCTTCAGCCAGAGCTTCTCTATCAGCTCTTCTAACGTGTCTTCCAGATATAATTTCTCAAGGGCTGCAAGGTGTTCGATCCCATCAGGAAGAAACTTTAGCTTGGGACAGTATGCGAACACTAGCTCAGCGAGGTTTTGCATCGCGCCCTCCTCTATTCTCACTTGGTTGCGCTGTGTCGCGCTTCATATGTGTAGAAGTAGAACCTGAAGTTTTGGAAACGAGCCTACGCAAAAATCCAACCTCTTCCCTTCAAAAGCCTTCGCTAGCTCAAGAGAGCATAGACCAAGTAACATGCACAGACAGGAAAAGGTTCCCTCATCAATATTGCAGAACGCCAGGGCCAAGCGAGTAAGGCTATTAAGGTGTGACCAAGAAGAGAAAAGCTGAGGCATTGATGTTTTTTCTAGCTGCCCTGCTAAACCAAGCCAAGAAAGGGTTGGAGGTAAATATAGTCCTTCCAGCTGCAGCACCTCCTTCTCAGTTGCAGCATGGATTTCTAGATGAACAAAATGGCTCATTCCATTGACATTGCTCAAGTCTGCTGAGTGTTTACTCCGAACGTTGCACACATCAAATGTTCTCAGCTCTATCAAAGCTCCAACTTCATGCAGAAACTCTGGAGTCGCGACAACGGACTGAAGAGCCCGCAATCCTGCCAAGCGTTGTATACCAAGGGGCGTCTTGACCCCACGTATACTTCCAATTTGTGATCTGCTGGTATCCTGAAGCTTGGCATCCTGAAGCTTGGTTTCGATTTCTTGGAGCTTGGCCGTGAGGCGGTGCCAGGTCTTGATATCATTGAGCCTCTTCTTCATCTGGATAGCAAACCCTCCGTGCTTGTAGTCCTCCAGCTTGTAGGTGAACTCATCGACGACGTCCTCGATCTGGAAGGCAAGGCCCCTGATCTCGCCGATGAAGATGGCGGTGGTCTTGTCAGTATCCTTGAACCGCTCCGCCTCCTGCAGGTAGGCCTGCATGCTCTCCAGCTCTGCCTTGGACTCACGGATCTTGCCGAAGAGGCCCCTGAGGGCGGTGGCTTCCTTGCCAAGCAGCGACCCGCCGAAGATCGCCGCCTCTTTGGCCAGCGCGGCCCCGAGTGTGACTACCAGCTGCCCGAAAACAGCCTCTGCCATAGTTGTTGAGGCTTCGAGCTCAGATGTAGAGGATTTTTGCTACTGTATCGAAGAAGAGGACGAATGGTTTGGTAAGGTTGGCTACAAAATGGGTGATCTAATATATTCTAAAGCAAATTCTGCCAAGAACTTTAGACGCAAGTGGAAGTAATATTGGACGATAACTTTGATGTTCTTAGCTAAAATTATATCTTTTGCTTAACCAGAAGCAGGCCCGACGCTCGCGTCGTCCTCCCCCTGGGGCGACTCGGGCAGCTAGAAACCTAGCCGCCGCCGCCGCAAATTTCCTCCTCCCCTTCCTCCGCCGCCGCCAGAAGACGCCGCCGGGCTAAGCCCAGGGGCCGACGGCGGTGGCGGGGGATCTCCTCTCTCGCGCGTCTCCGGGGTGGGGAGGACCCCAAGGCGTGTGGTGGCGCGACCGATCTGAGATCTGCAGCGCGGCGGATGGCGGCAGGCGGCGGGAGGCCGGCCCGTCCTCGGACGGTGACGGCTTGGCGCGGCGGAGGCCAGGGCTGCGGCGCTGCGGATGGCCCTTCGGGCGGCGGCGGCGGCTGCGTCAACGGCGGCCGGCTTGGCTGCGCGGCGTGCATGCTGCCTTCAGATCGGGCAACGGCGGCGTGGAGGGCCTGATGGTCTCATCGGCGGCACCTCCGATCAGATCTGTTCTGACCAGTGCAGCCGGCGGTGGTGGTCATCTCTTTTGTCAGAGGTGGTCAGCCTGAGGCTGGGTGTTCGAATCTCGGGATCTGTCATCTGGCACCAGCTGCGAGTCGGGGTGACGTAGTTGCTGGTGAAAACTGAGCCGACGGCGGGCGATGGCGGCGTTCCACGTCGTTACCTTGATGAAGGCTTCGTCATGTAACTACCGTCGACCCACTTGTATTGCTCCGGGGGAAACCCTAGGATCTGGTGTTCCAGACCGGACGATGGCGGCACCGCGGTGTCGTTTCTCTCTTGGGAGCGTCGTTTTGTGGAGCCACGCTGGAAGTCCGAGGCAGGAGGTGGAGCGGCTTCGTCTTGCACGGAGCTTCGGTGGAAATGTCAAGTCATGCATGACCGACAGGTGCTACGCTTGGCCATGCCTGGTCGGCACGTGCTACGCACGACAAATCCTCCAAGGGCTTCAAGCTGTGTCGGCTGGTGGTACGTGGCAGCATGGCGCTGAGGTGTATCAGTGACGACCGTGACGTGTACGGCTGTTTGCGCGCAGGGAGGAGGTGTCGTTGGGCGCCGTGGTGGCGTCGACGATAGCTGGACCGAGCAAGGTTGATGCATCAGTACAGTTCTGAAGATGGAGCAGTGGCAGTTGGCGGCGGCGGCCCCTGAGAGCACGCCGGACCAGTATGTGCCCCAGACCCGGCAAGTGGCTAGCTTGGGGTCTCAGGTCTTAGATGTTAGGCTTGGCTGCGATGTCTGTTTGGTATTAGGCCCAGGCTATTTGTGCCCCTTCATCAACTGGATAGGTGTAGCAACAGTTTGTTGCTTAGACGGCAGCTTTAGTCTTACTATTGTATGACTTTGTAAAGTCTTGTGAGAATAATTAATAAAGTGGCCGTATGCATCGTCCAGATGCAGAGGCCGGGGGTCATCCTCCTTTTCTAAGAAAAAAGCTAAAATTATATTGTTGGACATAATAAATGGAAGAAACAAAAAGAGAGGAAGTGTACAATATATACAGACGACATAATACTTATTTTCTTCAGAACATCCAAATGGACATATTGTTGGACGAGAACTCCAATGTTGTCAAATTATAGGATGACTCACACAAGACCCGTTTCTTGTCCCCGCTTCCAAATTTAGTAGTTGCTGACTTGCTGTCTACCTCAAACTTTTGGAATGCATCTTGGTAAATCCAAGATTCATATTATGTAGGAGTATATGACAGTCATACTAGCAAGAGGGGCACAGGTAAAATTATCTTGGTTTGAACTCCAAAAAAGATCCTAAACCAAAGTCATCAAAAAACACTTCCAAACTCTTCTGTTTTCCAAATCCCTCCCAAGATATACAGCACCAATCGACACATCTAGTACTAACTGTTAACTCCTGGAAGCACACGGCCACAGCCATATCAAAGAACCTAGCAAGGATTCAGTAGGAACAGTTGAGAAACGAAACGAATCGCCGGACCTCGGGAGGATTTGGAGATGCTTTCCTTTCATCCTCGCTGCCCCTGGAAAAGATCCGAACTGTTAGATAGAGGTGGTTTTAACTTAGAGACATCTGCATATAATCTCAACCTCCTATCCTCATCTTCCTCCCCCACAAGTTTCTCTCTCTCTCTCGGCATCGACAAGGGTGGAGCTCTTCATCCTCATCCTCTTCAAGCAGGACAGAACCACCATGGCCGGGCTGCAGAGCAGGAAAATCACATTAGTAGTAGGATTACTTGGTCCAATACCATAAGAAGATTTATTTCATTTTCTACACGACTTCCAGAGAAGGTAAATAGTTTGTGCTGTGTGCCTCTGTGCCTAATCAAAGAACGCAGCGCCCATGTTCCCATGATCACCCACTTACGGCGTGTAGTGGTGCAGTTAGAAACAGTAGTGGTGCTCGGCACCTGAGGTTCTCTCCTGAATAAATACGGCTCAGCAAGATCAATGCAAATGTGTGTTGTGTCCCACTCTTCTTCAGGAATGTTGATGTTAAAAATTCTCATCACGCAGAAAAACAACTGCACCTGCATAATAGCAACCCCCGCCCAAATCAAGAGGGAAGTGTACGTTCCACCAGCATCCATACGAACCGCAACCATCCATGGGCGCCAAATGGCGACTCGTTCATTAAATTACCTGGTATCTGATGCGCCTGCGTTGCAGCTCCGAGGCGAGTCTCTGAAAAGTGCAGAAAAAATGGCACTTCTAGCAGCACCATTTACAATTGGGCGGCAACTGGCAAGGCAGCCAATAAGATCAGCAACAGGCACTAGGTCCAAATGGCAGCTCGTCCATCAAGTTAGTCATGCATACGTAAACCGAAGCTGTCAATGTTCTTTGTGCCAACAGCAAATATTATTACATGAAAAGACAATGCTGGATGACAACCATATATGACTTGATCTGAAGAACGTCGTACTTGCCATTTTTTTTAGTGCATGTCAGTGACCTCTTAATTGGTACTATATGTCAAGCTTCTTATGAAAATATTTATGTTAACATCCACACCTAGTTTTGTTTTGAATAAGGAAGAGTAGTGCGCAGTAGGCGAGCAACTACCACGAAAATGACCTGTGCCAGCAGACCTAGATAGTGACCTTTTGGAACTAGTGACTATTGAGACCTGGGATGTTATCATGATACTGAGAGGGAGACGATCTTTGATCGGTTGACCACTCGGGAGTCCAGGCACCACCGCGTCTCCGAGATAATCTTTCCAGCGATCAAGCTCCATCGACTCGGTATCCTATCTCTCCCCTCTGCAAACTCATCCCTGCATCTCTTCAGTTGCTTACTGGCTTTCCATGTATGCAGTCTCCGTTACCGTTCAACTTCAAGCACCATGGGTCCTGTCAGCCTCTTCTTCCTCGTACTTGCAACTGCAACACCGTTGTTCTCCGCGGCACAAGGCTCTGGCTATCCGACAGCCAACCTCTCGACGCTGTGGATCAACAACGACGCCTCCCTCCCGCACGTCCACTACAGAGGAGGTTTAGTTGTGCGCCCCATCCTCCTACATTCACAAAGTAAATACTATAGCCAGTCCTTTGCCACGGGATTCTTCTGTGCCCCACCTTGCGACAAGTTCTACTTTGCCGTGTTCATTGTCCAAACCAACCCTCACACCCGTATAGTTGATGGGAATCCACCGGTGGTCTGGTCGGCCAACCAGGCTCGTCCTGTCAGGGAGAATGCCACCGTTGAGCTAACTTCGGATGGAGAATTGGTCCTTCGAGATGCTGATGGTAGCCTGGTCTGGTCGACCGGTACCTCAGGGCGGTCGGTAGCTGGCATGATGATCACCAACATCGGCAATCTGGTGCTGTTTGATTTGATGAATGCAACTGTATGGCAGTCATTTGATCATCCTACCGACGCGTTGGTCCCTGGACAGTCACTTCTGGAGGGCATGAGGCTCACAGCAAGTACATCTGCAACAAATTGGACAGAGAATCAGTTTTATGTCACTGTACGCGCGGATGGTTTGTATGCTTACATTGCGTCCGCACCACCACAGATCTACTATATGGCGGAATCGAACGACAACAAGGAAGGAAATGATACAACAAAGGTTACATTCATGAATGGCAGCCTCAGCATCTTTGTCGACCCAAAATATCGAGATATGAATAGCATCTCATTGCCAACAGCTAGGTCCACCCAGTTCATGAGACTAGAGTCTAATGGCCACCTTTGGATGTATGAATGGAATACTGGGGAAGAAACATGGCCTGCTGTGTATGATGTAATGAAGCCAAAATTTGGTGATTGTGGTTTCCCAACTGTGTGCGGGGAGTATGGAATATGCACAGGCAGGAAGTGCACCTGTCCCCTTCAGGATAACAATAGTTCAGGCTACTTCAAGCCGATTGGTGGCCCCGAAGAAAGTCTTGGTTGCACACCCCTGACCCCAATCTCTTGTCAAGAAATTCAGCAACATCGGCTCTTAACCCTTAACGAAGTTTCTTACTTTGATTTGAGCGACCACATTATGAATGAAACCAACCAAGATGATTGTAAACAAGCCTGCTTGAAAAACTGCTCCTGCAGGGCCGTCACCTTCAGGTTTTACCAGAATGAAACCGAAGGTTATTGCCGGTGGGTGACCAAGGTCTTCTCCTTGCAATCAATAAAATTTGAACCTCTTGATTACAACAACTCTGTTTTCATCAAGGTGCAGCTTGGCCCTTCCAACTCAGCTGCTGCAAACAACAGCAACCTCATTTTAGGCACTACAATCCCAGCTATTATTATTGTTGTGTTACTTGCTATTGCTGTCACACTTTATCTACAGAGGAGAGCATATTATGACAAGAAAGATGAAGACTTCAATTTTGATCAATTTGCTAGAATGCCGGCCAGGTTTTCTTTTCAGAAGCTGAGAGAATGCACTCAGGGGTTCAGTAAAAAACTTGGAGAAGGTGGATTTGGATCTGTTTATGAAGGGAAATTAGGTGAAGAGAGAGTTGCAGTGAAACGTTTGGAAAGTGCTAGACAAGGAAAGAAAGAATTCTTGGCAGAAGTAGAGACAATTGGAAGCATTGAACACATCAATCTTGTGAGGCTGATTGGCTTTTGTGCAGAGAAATCTCAAAGGCTTCTAGTGTATGAATATATGCCAAGGGGGTCACTTGATAGGTGGATCCATTACCGCCACAACAATGCCCCACTCGATTGGCGCACAAGGTGTAGGATCATTCTGGATATTGCCAAAGGCCTATGCTATCTTCACGAGGAATGCAGGCGAAAGATAGCTCATTTGGACATCAAACCGCAAAATATTCTCTTAGATGAGAAGTTCAATGCCAAAGTGGCTGATTTCGGATTATCTAAGCTAATAGATAGGGATCAAAGCAAGGTAATGACGGTGATGAGAGGCACGCCTGGGTATCTGGCACCTGAATGGTTAACCTCGCAAATCACTGAAAAAGTTGACATCTACAGCTTTGGAGTTGTTGTCATGGAGCTAATAAGTGGGAGAAAAAATATTGATAATTCTCTGCCTGAGACGAGTTCCAACCTCATCAATTTGTTACGAGGAAAGGCTGGAGATAATCAATTGAGTGATCTGATTGACAAGCATAGTGAAGACATGCTCTCACACCAGGAGCAAGTGATTCAAATGATGAAGCTTGCAATGTGGTGCTTGCTTAATGATGGCTGTCAAAGGCCTTCCATGTCAACAGTGATAAAGGTATTAGAGGGTGGGACGAGCATAGAAACTGCAATTCTTCACAGATTTATCAATGCAAATTCAGTCATGCCTGTTCAAGATAATATATCCACATATTCAGTTCAACCTCAAGCATCAACCTTATCGGGACCAAGGTGAAATGGGCGCCTAATGAGAAGAAGACATCCAACTTGATTATACACTTGGTTTGTAATTGTTTTTATATCTTATCCATTTTGTAGTTTGGAAGTGTGTTTTAAATAGCGTGAAAAGAACAACTCCCAGCAAATATATATGTTTGATTGTTTGGTGAAGTTGTACCGCATAAATTTTCATCTGCAGAGTACCTGTCACCTCATCTGGTAGCCCAAAATTATATTTGTGAACTATGTTTTAAACAAGGAAATTATCTGTGATGTAACTAATACTATATCAATCTATGGAACATTGAATTCCAGAATTTTGCAAATAGCGTTACAAACCTGATGGGGATGAGCACCTTATGGAGATGGCTCAAGGCGTACGGATCTAAGGCGAAAGATGAGATCAGGATGAGAATCTTTAGACGAGAGAAAAATTAAGTGATTTTTCTGAAGTTTCCCATATTCAATACTAAAGGATTAATGATGCTAATAGTGCTGGTACTTTTGATTGTAAATTTCTAGGTTGGCCAGTAAAATGAACATGTCACTATGTCAGTCTCATATGCCAAAATAATAATACCAATCTTTTTTAAAAAATTTGGCAGCAACACTACAATCTTGCAAACAAAAATTGACTATCCTCTTTCATATGTGGGGGTGGGGCCATCACTATATGAGCCACCACAGGGAGGGGGGACGAGGAGCTGGAGAGGCTTAAAAGAAAAGAAAAAATACTAATCCATTAGAGACGAATAAAAACTGACAGCAGTAATTCATCACATACTTCACTACACTGTGATCCTTCTGATGTTAATACATAGGAGTCCAGCAGTGAAGTAACTAAACTTTATAGACCAGCGAACTTCAGTCAGAGAGAGAAGAAAGTAACTAAACTAATTTATTTTCTAATAAAACTGGTTAGTAGGTAATGGTGCCGACTACAGAGTTGGTACTTAGATGACAATTTCTTTTCTAATAAAACTGAAACAATGTCAAGATGTGCACCTTTGGTTCAAAGGCAATGTTGGATGACTGGGACTGAACCTTTTTCTCCACAAATGCATTTGAGAAACCGGGCAGGGAAGGTGGCCTCACCGTGGGAAGCTGGTAGAGTTGAAGATGTTTAAGTGGTATCTTCTTGATAAATCGATGTCACTGCATATCAATATCAAGGCCAAGGCTTCAATGACACTGTATTTTGCTTCAGGATGACACTGCACTCATGTCAATAAGAGATTAAAATGCAACGCCTCATCAACTTATTACAGTCCTAACCCAATCGACAGTTCTGAACTACTGTAATGCATCACTTGATTGGTCTTGAATCAATCGATCGTGACGAAGGAAGTGAGAAAGCAGCACACGTTATCGCTTCTTCATGAGCGGCAGAAACTGAAAACGCAACGCCCCTACTGAACTTCATTCAGTGGCACATCATGGTGAATGAAGGTAATGAGCATACTGTCAAGGGGTGGCCAATACTGCACTCTGAAAACATACTGACACTCAAACAACCGAGTGAACTTCACTCGTGGTGCCTGCCACCACAGCAGAAATATTTATTTAGGATAGACAACACTCAGAGAACAACAACACTAATTGCTTACCATTAACTCAATTCAGGTACAACCTCAGAAGACCCGAGAATACTCGAATATTCAGACTCCTGAGCCAGTAAATAAAACCGAATCCTCAAATTCAACTCACTCAAGGTCCGGGGATGTGATCCACCACAACACTCACAAGGTTGAATACGGTCTTTACAATTTACAGCAACATCGTTTCCACATTGAGTTTCATGCAGCACAAAGTCCACCAAACAAAATGAATGGTTTATTGAATCTCGATCGTAGTGATACACATGTTCATGCCAGAAGATATAAGATAGTAATGATAGTACCACCTACTTGTGGCACTGCCATGTAAGTCATATCGGTATGAAACGCATGAAGAAGCTCCATGTTGATGGATCTTTGGGCTCACTCGTTTTTGAAAAGTTTGAGACATGCGAACCATGTCTATTGGTGTATATGCATGAAGAAACTCCATGCAAATGGACCGTTTGGACTCACTCGATTTTGAATCACTTGAGACATGCAAATCATACCACATGGGTAAGATGACCGAAAACCTCGTTTTCAGTAAAATGGAACTAGAAAGCAACTTGTTGGAAGTAATACATTTTGATGTGTGCAGTCCAATGAGTGCTGAGGCATGTAGTGGATATCGTTATGTTCTTACTTCACAGATGATTTGAGTAGATACTGAGTATATTTACTTGATGAAACATAAGTCTGAATTATTGAAAGGTTCAAGTAATTTTAGAGTGAAGTTGAACATCGTCGTGACAAGAGGATAAAATGTCTATGATATGATCGTAGAGATGAATATCTGAATTACGAGTTTGGCACAGAATTAAGACATTGTGGAAATTGTTTCACAACTAATACAGTCTGGAACACCACAGTGTGATGGTGCGTCCGAACATCATAACTGCACCCTATTGGATATGATGCATACCATGATGTCTCTTATCAAATTACCACGATAGTTTATGGGTTAGGCATTAGAGACAACCACATTCACTTTAAATAGGGCACCACGTAATTCCGATGAGATGACACCGTATGAACTATGGTTTAGAGAAACCTAAGCTGTCATTTCTTAAAAGTTTGGGGCTGCGACGCTTATGTGAAAAAGTTTCAGGCTGATAAGCTCGAACCCAAAGCGGATAAATGCATCTTCATAGGACACCCAAAATAGTTGGGATATACCTCCTGTCTCAGATCCGAAAGCAATAAGGGATTGTTTTAGAATCGGGTCCTTTCTCGAGAAAAAGTTTCTCTCGAAAGAATTAAGTGGGAGGATGGTGGAGACTTGATGAGGTTATTGAACCGTCTCTTCAACTAGTGTGTGGCAGAGCACAGGGAGTTGTTCCTGTGGCACCTACACCAATTGAAGTGGAAGCTTATGATAGTGATCATGAAACTTCAGATCAAGTCACTACCAAACCTCGTGGGATGACAAGGATGCGTACTACTTCAGAGTGGTACGTAATCCTGTCTTGGAAGTCATGTTGCTATACAACAATGAACCTACGAGCTATGGAGAAGCGATGGTGGGCCTGGATTCCAAAATGGCTCGAAGCCATATAATCCGAGAGAGGATCCATATATGAAAACAAAGTGTAGACTTTGGAAGAACTACTTGATGGTCGTAAGGCTGTTAGGTACATATGGATTTTAAAAGGAAGACGGACAATGATAGTAAGTATCACCATTAAGAAAGCTCGACTTGTCGGTAAGATGTTTTCCGACAAGTTCAAGGAGTTGACTACGATGAGACTTTCTCACTCGTAGCGATGCTAAGAGTCTGTTGGAATTATATTAGCGATTACTGCATTATTTATGAAATCTTGCAGATAGGATATCAAAACATTGTTTCCTTGATGTTTTTTTTGAGGAAAGGTTGTATGTGATACAACCAGAAGGTTTTGTCAATCCTGAAAGATGCTAACAAGTATGCAAAGCTCCAGCAATCCTTCTAAGGACTGGAGTAAGCATCTCGGAGTTGGAATGTATGCTTTGATGAGATGATCAAAGTTTTGGGTGTATACAAAGTTAATGAGAAACATGTATTTCCAAAGAAGTGAGTTGGAGCACTATAGAATTTCTGATGAGTATATTTTGTTAACATATTGTTGATCGGAAATGATGTAGAATTTCTGGAAAGCATGCAGAGTTATTTGAAAGGTGTTTTTCAATGGAAAGCCTGGATTAAGCTACTTGAACATTGAGCATCAAGATCTATAAGGATAGATCAAAACGCTTAATGGTACTTTCAAATGAGCACATACCTTGACATGATCTTGAAGGTGTTCAAGATGGATCAGTCAAAGAAGGAGTTCTTGCCTGAGTTGTAAAGTATGAAGTTAAGACTTAAAACTCGACCACGGCAGAAGAAAGAGGAAGGACGAAGGTCGTCCCCTATGATTTTGTCATAGGCTCTCTACAGTATGCTATGTTGTGTGCCGCACCTGAAGTGTGCCTTGCCATGAGTCAGTCAAGGGGTACAAGAGTGATCCAAGAATGGATCACAGGACAGCGGTCAAAGTTATCCTTACTAACTAGTGGACTAAGGAATTTTCTCGATTATGGAGGTGGTAAAAGAGTTCGTCGTAAAGGGTTACGCCAATGCAAACTTGGACACTAATCCAGATTATTCTGAGTAGTAGACTGGATTCGTATAGTAGAACAGTTATTTGGAATAGCTCCAAATAGAACATGGTAGCTGCATCTAGGAGATGACATAGAGATTTGTAAAGCACACACGGATCTGAAAGATTCAGACCCGTTGACTATAACATCTCTCACAAGCATAACATGATCAAACTCAGAACTCATCGTGTGTTAATCACATGGTAATGTGAACTAGATTATTGACTCTAGTAAACTCTTTGGGTGTTAGTCACATGGGGATGTGACCTTGAGTGTTTATCACATATCGATGTGAACTGGATTATTGACTCTAGTGCAAGTGGGAGACTGTTGGAAATATGCCCTAGAGGCAATAATAAATTGATTATTATTATATTTCCTTGTTCATGATAATTGTTTATTATCCATGCTAGAATTGTATTGATAGGAAACTCAGATACATGTGTGGATACATAGACAACACCATGTCCCTAGTAAGCCTCTAGTTGACTAGCTCGTTGATCAATAGATGGTTACAGTTTCCTGACCATGGACATTGGATGTCATTGATAACGGGATCACATCATTAGGAGAATGATGTGATGGACAAGACCCAATCCTAAGGCTAGCACAAGATCATGTAGTTCGTATGCTAAAGCTTTTCTAATGTCAAGTATCATTTCCTTAGACCATGAGATTGTGCAACTCCCGGATACCATAGGAGTGCTTTGGGTGTGCCAAACGTCACAACGTAACTGGGTGGCTATAAAGGTACACTACAGGTATCTCCGAAAGTATCTGTTGGGTTGGCACGAATCAAGATTGGGATTTGTCACTCCGTGTAAACGGAGAGGTATCTCTGGGCCCACTCGGTAGGACATCATCATAATGTGCACAATGTGACCAAGGAGTTGATCACGGGATGATGTGTTACGGAACGAGTAAAAGAGACTTGCCGGTAACGAGATTGAACAAGGTATCGGGATACCGACGATCGAATCTCGGGCAAGTACAATACCGCTAGACAAAGGGAATTGAATACGGGATTGATCGAATCCTCGACATCGTGGTTAATCCGATGAGATCATCGTGGAACATGTGGGAACCAACATGGGTATCCAGATCCAGCTGTTGGTTATTGACCGGAGAACGTCTCGGTCATGTCTGCATGGTTCCCGAACCCGTAGGGTCTACACACTTAAGGTTCGATGACGCTAGGGTTATAAAGGAAGTTTGTATGTGGTTACCGAATGTTGTTCGCAGTCCCGGATGAGATCCCGGACGTCACGAGGAGTTCTGGAATGGTCCGGAGGTAAAGATTTATATATGGGAAGTCCTGTTTTAGTCACCGGAAAAGTTTCGGGTTTTATCGCTAACGTACCGGGACCACCGGGAGGGTCCCGGGTGTCCACCAAGTGGGGCCACAAGCCCCGGAGGGCTGCATGGGCCAAGTGTGGGAGGGGACCAGCCCCAGGTGGGCTGGTGCGCCCCCCCACCAAGGCCCAAGGGGCAAGGAAGAGGGGAAGGGGGCAAACCCTAGGGAAGATGGGCCCTAAGGCCCACCCTGGTGCGCCTCCCCCTCTCCCCTCCCCTTGGCCGCCCCTAGATGGGATCTAGGGGGCTGCCGCCACCCCTAGGGAGGGAACCCTAGGTGGGGGCGCGGCCCCTCCCCTCCCCCTATATATAGTTGAGGTTTGGGCTGCCCAACACACAAGAGTTCCTCTCCTCTTCTTGGCGCAGCCCTACCTCTCTTTCTCCTCGTCTCTCGTAGTGCTTGGAGAAGCCCTGCTGGATCACCACGCTCCTCCACCACCACCACGCCGTTGTGCTGCTGCTAGATGGAGTCTTCCTCAACCTCTCCCTCTCTCCTTGCTGGATCAAGGCATGGGAGACGTCACCAGGCTGTATGTGTGTTGAACGCGGAGGTGCCGTCCATTCGGCACTAGGATCTCCGGTGATTTGGATCACGACGAGTACGACTCCATCAACCCCGTTCACTTGAACGCTTCCGCTTAGCGATCTACAAGGGTATGTAGATGCACTCTCCTTCCCTCGTTGCTGGTTTCTCCATAGATAGATCTTGGTGACACGTAGGAAAATTTTGAATTTCTGGTACGTTCCCAACAGGGAGGGGGTATATCGACCCCCCCACGTGTTGAAGTTATCGGGGAGGGGGGTATATCGACCCCCCATGTGTTGAAGTTATCGGGGAGGGGGTATATCGACCCCCCCCCCCACGTGTTGAAGTTATCGGGAGGGGGTATATCGACCCCCTCGTGTTGAAGTTATCGGGAGGGGGTATATCGACCCCTCCCCCCACGTGTTGAAGTTATCGGGAGTTTATATCGACACGACATACGTAAATGGGAAAATAATATTATCGGGAAGGGGTATATCGACCCCCCCCTCGTGTTGAAGTTATCGGGAGGGGTATATCGATGACGACAGACCCGATAAAACATAAGAAAACGAAGAAGACATAAAAAGAGGAGAAGAAGAAAGGAATAGCTAGAGGAGAAGATCGAAGAAAAAAAAAGAAGAAAAAAAAGAGGAGAAGAATAAAGGAATAGAGGAGAAGAAGAGAAAATAGAATATTCTATTTTCTCTTCTTCTCCTCTATTCCTTTCTTCTTCTCCTCTTCTTTTTCTTCTTTTTTCTTCTTCTTATTTATTTCTGCTCTTCTTTTTCTCGTCTTCTTCTTTCTTTCCTCTTCTTATTTTCTTCTTTCCTATCCTTCTTTTCCTTCCTTCTTAATATCACTTAGCAAATTTTGCAATGATAGGGAGGGGGTGCTCCCGCGGTCTAAAATCCATCTATGCACGATAGAAAATTCTGAAAAAATACATCTATGATCCCTCAACGTCCCCGCCTCTCTCATGAACAAAAAAAATCTGTGAATAAAAAAAACATCATGTTCTATGAACAAAAAAACATCATATTTCATCCACATCCGTGCATACATCATATATGTGATCATCTATGAAAAAAACATCATATTCTATAAAAAATCATTACATATATATATGAACAAAATCAATTATGATAACAAGCATATATATCATCATATATATAAAAAACAAGCATATATATGAAAAAAACAAGCATATATATGAAAAAAAAAGCTAGGGAGGGCGCCGGCGGCCGGACCAAGGTGAGGAGGACCGCGGGGTCGGCGGCGAGGATGGTGACGGGGCAGTGGCCGCGCACTCGGGGTAGGGGGCGACGACGACGAAGGACGAGGTAGGGCGACGGCGCGGCGACGACGGGGGTGGGCCGGGGCGGCGCGCGTCGGGGCGGGGGCGTGAAAGACGGCGAGGGAGGGCCGGGGCGGCGTGTCGTGGCAGGGGCGCGGGCGACGGCGATGAGGGCGGGCCGGGGCGGCGCGCGTCGGGGCAGGGGCGGGCCGGGGCGGCGCGCATCGGGGCAGGGGCGCGGGAGACCGCGAGGGCGTGGGAAATGACGGGCGACGGCGAGGGCGCGGGTGACGGCGACGACGGGCACGGGTGAGGCGACGCCGACGGCGGGGGCGGCGGGCGGCGTCGGGGCAGCCTGGCGGCGTCGGTGTCGTCGGGGCGGCAACTGCGAGATGAGAGTGAAATTTTCCTAAGTGTGAACTTATATAGCAAAGCCTTTAGTCCCGGTTCGTGGCATCAACCGGGACTAAAGGTGGGCGTTAGTCCCGGTTGGTGCCACCAACCGGGACCAAAGGCCTTTTTCAGCAGCCCAAAGGGCGGGAAGCGGCGGCCTTTGGTCCCGGTTTGTGGCACCAACCGGGACAAAAGGTGGGCATTGGTCCCGGTTGGTGCCACGAACCGGGACCAATGCCCCCCTTTAGTCCCGGTTGGTGCCACCAACCGGGACCAAAGGCCTTGTACTGCCCCGCGCCAAAACTTTAGTCCCACCTCGCTAGCTGAGAGAGCTTGAGAGTGGTTTATAAGCGCTGCTGCGCCTTCCCTCTCGAGCTCCTCTCAAATGCAGGCTTTCGGGCCTAACCCTGCGCTGTGTGCATGTGGGCCATCTTGAACACCTTCAAGATCATGTCAAGGTATGTGCTCATTTGAAAGTACCATTAAGCGTTTTGATCTATCCTTATAGATCTTGATGCTCAATGTTCAAGTAGCTTGATCCAGGCTTTCCATTGAAAAACACTTTCCAAATAACCCTATATGCTTTCCAGAAATTCTACGTCATTTCTGATCAACAATATGTCAACAACATATATTTATCAGAAATTCTATAGTGCTCCCACTCACTTCTTTGGAAATACAAGTTTCTCATAAACTTTGTATACACCCAAAATCTTTGATCATCTCATCAAAGCATACATTCCAACTCCGAGATGCTTACTCCAGTCCTTAGAAGGATTGTTGGAGCTTTGCATACTTATTAGCATCTTTCAGGATTGACAAAACCTTCCGGTTTTATCACATACAACCTTTCCTCAAGAAAATCGTCGAGGAAACAATTGTTTTTGACATCCTATCTGCAAGATTTCATAAATAATGCAGTAATCGCTAATATAATTCCAACAGACTCTTAGCATCGCTACGAGTGAGAACGTCTCATCGTAGTCAACTCCTTGAACTTGTCGGAAAACATCTTAACGACAAGTCGAGCTTTCTTAATGGTGATACTTACCATCATTGTCCGTCTTCCTTTTAAAATCAATATGTACCTAACAGCCTTACGACTATCAAGTAGTTCCTCCAAAGTCTACACTTTGTTTTCATACATGGATCCTTTCTCGGATTTTATGGCCTCGAGCCATTTATCGGAATTCAGGCCCACCATTGCTTCTCCATAGCTCGTAGGTTCATTGTTGTATAGCAACATGACTTCCAAGACAGGATTACGTACCACTCTGAAGTAGTACGCATCCTTGTCATCCCACGAGGTTTGGTAGTGACTTGATCTGAAGTTTCATGATCACTATCATAAGCTTCCACTTCAATTGGTGTAGGTGCCACAGGAACAACTTCCTGTGCCCTGCCACACACTAGTTGAAGAGACAGTTCAATAACCTCATCAAGTCTCCACCATCCTCCCACTAAATTCTTTCGAGAGAAACTTTTCCTCGAGAAAGGACCCGATTATAGAAACAATCCCTTATTGCTTTCGGATCTGAGACAAGAGGTATACCCAACTGTTTTGGGTGTCCTATGAAGATGCATTTATCCGCTTTGGGTTCGAGCTTATCAGCCTGAAACTTTTTCACATAAGCATCGCAGCCCCAAACTTCTAACAAATGACAGCTTAGGTTTCTCTAAACCATAGTTCATATGGTGCCATCTCATCGGAATTACGTGGTGCCCTATTTAAAGTGAATGTGGTTGTCTTTAATTCCTAACCCATAAACTATCGTGGTAATTCGATAAGAGACATCATGGTATGCATCATATCCAATAGGGTGCAGTTATGATGTCCGGACACACCAACACACTATGGTGTTCCAGGCTGTATTAATTGTGAAACAATTTTCACAATGTCTTAATTCTATGCCAAACTTGTAATTCAGATATTCATCTCTATGATCATATCATAGATATTTTATCCTCTTGTCACGACGATCTTTCAACTTCACCCTGAAATTACTTGAACCTTTCAATCATTCAGACTCGTGATTCATCAAGTAAATATACTCAACATCTACTCAAATCATCTGTGAAGTAAGAACATAACGATATCCACTACACGCCTCAGCACTCATTGGACTGCACACATCAAAATGTATTACTTCCAACAAGTTGCTTTCTAGTTCCATCTTACTAAAAACGAGGCTTTCAGTCATCTTGCCCATGTGGTATGATTTTCATGTCTCAAGTGATTCAAAATCAAGTGAGTCCAAACGGTCCATTTGCATGGAGTTTCTTCATGCATATACACCAATAGACATGGTTCGCATGTCTCAAACCTTTCAAAACAAGTGAGCCCAAAGATCCATCAACATGGAGCTTCTTCATGCGTTTTATACCGATATGACTTACGTGGCAGTGCCACAAGTAGGTGGTACTATCATTACTATCTTTTGGCATGAACATGTGTATCACTACGATCGAGATTCAATGAACCATTAATTTTAGGTGCAAGACCATTGAAGGTATTATTCAAATAAACAGAGTAACCATTATTCTCCTTAAATGAATAACCGTATTGCGATAGACATAATCCAATCATGTCTATGCTCAATGCAAACACCAAATAACAATTATTTAGGTTTTAATACCAATCTCGATGGTAGAGGGAGCGTGCGATGCTTGATCATATCAACCCTAGAAACACTTCCAACACATATCGTCAGCTCACCTTTAGCTAGTCTCCGTTTATTCCGTAGCCTTTTGTTTCGAGTTACTAACACTTAGCAACCGAACGGTATCTAATACCCTGGAGCTACTAGGAGTACTAGTAAAGTACACATCAACACAATGTATATCCAATATACTTCTATCGACCTTGCCAGCCTTCTCATCTACCAAGTATCTAGGGTAATTCTGCTCTAGTGGCTGTTACCCTTATTACAGAAGCACTCAGTCTCGGGTTTGGGTTCAACCTTGGGTTTCTTCACTAGAGCAGCAGCTGAATTGCCGTTTCATGAAGTATCCCTTTGTTCCCTTGCCCTTCTTGAAACTAGTGGTTTCACCAACCATCAACAATTGATGCTCCTTCTTGATTTCTACTTTCGCGGTGTCAAACATCGCGAATATCTCGAGGATCATCATATATGTCCCTGATATATCATAGTTCATCACGAAGCTCTAGCAGCTTGGTGGTAATGACTTCGGAGAACCATCACTATTTCATCTGGAAGATCAACTCCCACTCGATTCAAGCGATTGTTGTACTCAGACAATCTGAGCACAAGCACAACAATTGAGCTTTTCTCCTTAGTTTGTAGGCTAAGAAAATCATCGGAGGTCTTATACCTCTTGACGTGGGCACGAGCCTGAAATCCCAATTTCAGCCCTCGAAACATCTCATATGTTTCGCGACGTTTCAAAACGTCTTCGGTGCCTCAACTCTAAACCGTTTAACTGAACTATCACGTAGTTATCAAAATGTGTATGTCAGATGTTCGCAACATCCACAGACAACATTCGAGGTTCAGCAAACTGAGCGGTGCATTAAGGACATAAGCCTTCTATGAAGCAATGAGGACAATTCTCAGTTTACGGACCTAGTCCGCATAATTTCTACTGTCAACTTTCAACTAAATTTTCTCTAGGA
Source organism: Triticum urartu (assembly GCF_056163025.1). Classification (NCBI taxonomy): domain Eukaryota; kingdom Viridiplantae; phylum Streptophyta; class Magnoliopsida; order Poales; family Poaceae; genus Triticum; species Triticum urartu. The sequence goes on from NC_141873.1 coordinate 13,981,054, forward strand.
ACATAACTAAACAGTAGAACTGAAGCGCGAGCTACGACATAATTTGCGAAGACCTTTTGACTATGTTCAGGATAATTAAGTTCATCTTATGAACTCCCACTCAGATAGACATCCCTCTAGTCATCTAAGTGATTACATGATCCGAGTCAACTAGGCCGTGTCCGATCATCACGTGAGACGGACTAGTCATCATCGGTGAACATCTTCATGTTGATCGTATCTACCATACGACTCATGCTCGACCTTTCAGTCTCTTGTGTTCCGAGGCCATGTCTGTACATGCTAGGCTCGTCAAGTCAACCTAAGTGTTTTGCGTGTGTAAATCTGTCTTACACCCGTTGTATGTGAACGTTAGAATCTATCACACCCGATCATCACGTGGTGCTTCGAAACAACGAACTGTCGCAACGGTGCACAGTTAGGGGGAACACTTTCTTGAAATTATTATGAGGGATCATCTTATTTACTACCGTCGTTCTAAGTAAACAAGATGCATAAACATGATAAACATCACATGCAATCAAATAGTGACATGATATGGCCATCATCACTTTGCTCCTCTTGTTCTCCATCTTCGGGGCTCCATGATCATCATCGTCACCGGCATGACACCATGATCTCCATCATCATGATCTCCATCATCGTGTCTTCATGAAGTTGTCTCGTCAACTATTACTTCTACTACTATAGCTAACGGTTAGCAATAAAGTAAAGTAATTACATGACGTTTATGTTGACACGCAGGTCATAAATAAATTAAGACAACTCCTATGGCTCCTGCCGGTTATCATACTCATCGACATGCAAGTCGTGATTCCTATTACAAGAACATGATCAATCTCATACATCACATATATCATTCATCACATCCTTTTGGCCATATCACATCACATAGCATACCCTGCAAAAACAAGTTAGACGTCCTCTAATTGTTGTTTGCATGTTTTACGTGGCTGCTATGGGTTTCTAGCAAGAACGTTTCTTACCTACGCAAAAACCACAATGTGATATGCCAATTGCTATTTACCCTTCATAAGGACCCTTTTCATCGAATCCGATCCGACTAAAGTGGGAGAGACAGACACCCGCTAGCCACCTTATGCAACTAGTGCATGTCAGTCGGTGGAACCAGTCTCACGTAAGAGTACGTGTAAGGTCGGTCCGGGCTGCTTCATCCCACAATGCCACCGAATCAAGATTGGACTAGTAACGGTAAGCATATTGAACAAAATCAACGCCCACAACTACTTTGTGTTCTACTCATGCATAGAAACTACGCATAGACCTAGCTCTGATACCACTATTGGGGAACGTAGCATAAATTCAAAATTTTCCTACGTGTCACCAAGATCTATCTATGGAGTCATCTAGCAACGAGGGAGGAGTGGATCTACATACCCTTGTAGATCGCGCGCGGAAGCGTTCAAGAGAACAGGGTTGATGGAGTCGTACTCGTCGTGATCCAAATCACCGATGATCCTAGCGTCGAACGGACGGCACCTCCGCGTTCAACACACGTACGGAGCAGCGACGTCTCCTCCTTCTTGATCCAGCAAGGGGGAAGGAGAGGTTGATGGAGATCCAGCAGCACGACGGTGTGGTGGTGGAAGTAGCGGGATTCCAATAGGGCTTAGCCAAGCGCTGCGGGAGGAGGGAGATGTGTCATGGGAGGGAGAGGGAGGCGCCAGGGCTTAGGTTGGTGCTGCCCTCCCTTCCCCCCACTATATATAGGGCCAAGGGAGAGGGGGTCGTAGCCTTGGCCCTTCCTCCAAGGAAGGGTGCGGCCAGGGAGGAGTCCCTCCTCCCCAAGGCACCTCGGAGGTGCCTTCCCCTTTTAGGACTCTTCCTTTTCCTCTTCTCTTGGCGCATGGGCCTCTTGGGGCTGGAGCCCTTGGCCCATATAGGCCAAGGCGCACCCCCTACAGCCCATGTGGCCCCCCGGGGCAGCTGGCCCCACCCGGTGGACCCCCGGGACCCTTCCGGTGGTCCCGGTACAATACTGGTGACCCCGAAACTTGTCCCGATGGCCGAAATAGCACTTCCTATATATAATTCTTTACCTCTGGACCATTCCGGAACACCTCGTGACGTCCGGGATCTCATCCGGGACTCCGAACAACTTTCGGGTTACCGCATACTAATATCTCTATAACCCTAGCGTCACCAAACCTACGGGTTCGGGAGACATGCAGACATGACCGAGATGACTCTCCGGTCAATAACCAACAGCGGGATCTGGATACCTATGTTGGCTCCCACATGTTCCACGATGATCTCATCGGATGAACCACGATGTCAAGGACTTAATCAATCCCGTATACAATTCCCTTTGTCTAGCGGTACGATACTTGCCCGAGATTCGATCGTCGGTATCCCGATACCTTGTTCAATCTCGTTACCGGCAAGTCTCTTTACTCATTCCGTAACACATCATCCCGTGATAAACTCCTTGATCACATTGTGCACATTATGATGATGTCCTACCGAGTGGGCCCAGAGATACCTCTCCGTTTACACGGAGTGACAAATCCCAGTCTCGATTCGTGCCAACCCAACAGACACTTTCGGAGATACCTATAGTGTACCTTTATAGCCACCCAGTTACGTTGTGACGTTTGGCACACCCAAAGCACTCCTACGGTATCCGGGAGTTGCATAATCTCATGGTCTAAGGAAATGATACTTGACGTTAGAAAAGCTTTAGCATACGAACTACATGATCTTGTGCTAGGCTTAGGATTGGGTCTTGTCCATCACATCATTCTCCTAATGATGTGATCCCGTTATCAACGACATCCAATGTCCATGGTCAGGAAACCGTAACCATCTATTGATTAACGAGCTAGTCAACTAGAGGCTTACTAGGGACATGGTGTTGTCTATGTATCCACACATGTATCTGAGTTTCCTATCAATACAATTCTAGCATGGATAATAAACGATTATCATGAACAAGGAAATATAATAATAACTATTTATTATTGCCTCTAGGGCATATTTCCAACAGTCTCCCACTTGCACTAGAGTCAATAATCTAGTTCACATCGATATGTGATAAACACTCAAGGTCACATCCCCATGTGACTAATACCCAAAGAGTTTGCTAGAGTCAATAATCTAGTTCACATTACCATGTGATTAACACTCGATGAGTTCTGGGTTTGATCATGTTATGCTTGTGAGAGATGTTATAGTCAACGGGTCTAAATCTTTCAGATCCGTATGTACTTCGCAAATTTCTTATGTCATCTTGTAGATGCAACTACTATGCTACATTTGGAGCTATTCCAAATAACTGTTCTACTATACGAATCCAGTTTACTACTCAGAATAATCTGGATTAGTGTCAAAGTTTGCATCGGCGTAACCCTTTACGACGAACTCTTTTACCACCTCCATAATCGAGAAAATTCCTTAGTCCACTAGTTACTAAGGATAACTTTGACCGATGTCTTGTGATCCATTCTTGGATCACTCTTGTACCCCTTGACTGACTCATGGCAAGGCACATTTCAGGTGCGGTACACAGCATAGCATACTGTAGAGCCTATGTCTTAAGCATAGGGGACGACCTTCGTCCTTTCTCTCTATTCTACCGTGGTCGAGCTTTAAGTCTTAACTTCATACCTTACAACTCAGGCAAGAACTCCTTCTTTGACTGGTCCATCTTGAACACCTTCAAAATCATGTCAAGGTATGTGCTCATTTGAAAGTACCATTAAGCGTTTTGAACTATCCTTATAGATCTCGATGCTCAATGTTCAAGTAGCTTAATCCAGGCTTTCCATTGAAAAACACTTTCCAAATAACCCTATATGCTTTCCAGAAATTCTACATCATTTCTGATCCATAATATGTCAACAACATATATTCATCAGAAATTCTATAGTGCTCCCACTCACTTCTTTGGAAATACAAGTTTCTCATAAACTTTGTATAAACCCAAAATCTTTGATCATCATCAAAGCATACATTCCAACTCCGAGATGCTTACTCCAGTCCTTAGAAGGATTGCTGGAGCTTTCATACTTGTTAGCATCTTTCAGGATTAACAAAACCTTCCGGTTTGTATCACATACAACCTTTCCTCAAAAAAACGTCGAGGAAACAATGTTTTGACATCCTATCTGCAAGATTTCATAAATAATGCAGTAATCGCTAATATAATTCCAACAGACTCTTAGCATCGCTACGAGTGAGAACGTCTCATCGTAGTCAACTCCTTGAACTTGTCGGAAAACATCTTAATGACAAGTCAAGCTTTCTTAATGGTGACAGTTACCATCATTGTCCGTCTTCCTTTTAAAATCCATCTGTACTCAACAGCCTCACAACCATCGAGCTGTTCTGTCAAAGTCTACACTTTGTTTCCATACATGGATCCTCTCTCGAATTTTATGGCCTCGAGCCATTTATCGGAATCTAGGCCCACCATCGCTTCTCCATAGCTCGTAGGTTCATTGTTGTCTAGCAACATGACTTCCAAGACAGGATTACGTACCAATCTAAAGTAGTACGCATCCTTGTCATCTCATCGGAATTACGTGGTGCCCCTTTTAAAGTGAATGTGGTTGTCTCTAATGCCTAACCCATAAACTATAGTGGTAATTCGATAAGAGACATCATGGTATGCATCATATCCAATAGGGTGCAGTTATGATGTTCGGACACACCATCACACTATGGTGTTCCAGACTGTATTAGTTGTGAAACAATTTCCACAATGTCTTAATTCTATGCCAAACTTGTAATTCAGATATTCATCTCTATGATCATATCATAGATATTTTATCCTCTTGTCACGACGATCTTTCAACTTCACCCTGAAATTACTTGAACCTTTCAATAATTCAGACTCGTGATTCATCAAGTAAATATACTCAACATCTACTCAAATCATCTGTGAAGTAAGAACATAACGATATCCACTACACGCCTCAGCACTCATTGGACTGCACACATCAAAATGTATTACTTCCAACAAGTTGCTTTCTAGTTCCATCTTACTAAAAACAAGGCTTTCAGTCATCTTGCCCATGTGGTATGATTTGCATGTCTCAAGCGATTCAAAATCAAGTGAGTCCAAAACGGTCCATTTGCATGGAGTTTCTTCATGCATATACACCAATAGACATGGTTCGCATGTCTCAAACTTTTCAAAACGAGTGAGCCCAAAGATCCATCAACATGGAGCTTCTTCATGCATTTTATACCGATATGACTTACGTGGCAGTGCCACAAGTAGGTGGTACCATCATTACTATCTTATATCTTTTGGCATGAACATGTGTATCACTACGATCGAGATTCAATGAACCATTCATTTTAGGTGCAAGACCATTGAAGGTATTATTCAAATAAACAGAGTAACCGTTATTCTCCTTAAATGAATAATCGTATTGCGATAGACATAATCCAATCATGTCTATGCTCAACGCAAACACCAATCTCGATGGTAGAGGGAGCGTGCGATGCTTGATCATATCAACACTGGAAACACTTCCAACACATATCGTCAGCTCACCTTTAGCTAGTCTCCATTTATTCCATAGCTTTTATTTCGAGTTACTAACACTTAGCAACCGAACCAGTATCTAATACCCTGGTGCTACTAGGAGTACTAGTAAAGTACACATCAACACAATGTATATCCAATATACTTCTATCGACCTTGCCAGCCTTCTCATCTAACAAGTATCTGGGGTAATTCTGCTCCAGTGGCTGTTCCCCTTATTACAGAAGCACTTAGTCTCGGGTTTGGGTTCAACCTTGGGTTTCTTCACTAGAGCAGCAGCTGAATTGCCATTTCATGAAGTATCCCTTCGTGCCCTTGCCCTTCTTGAAACTAGTGGTTTCACCAACCATCAACAATTGATGCTCCTTCTTGATTTCTACTTTTGTGGTGTCAAACATCGCGAATATCTCAAGGATCATCATATATGTCCCTGATATATTATAGTTCATCACAAAGCTCTAGCAGCTTGGTGGTAATGACTTCGGAGAAATATCACTATCTCATCTGGAAGATCAACTCCCACTTGATTCAAATGATTGTTGTACTCAGACAATCTGAGCACAAGCTCAACAATTGAGCTTTTCTCCCTTAGTTTGCAGGCTGAGAAAATCATCGGAGGTCTTATACCTCTTGACGTGGGCACGAGCCTGAAATCCCAATTTCAGCCCTTGAAACATCTCATATGTTTCGCGACGTTTCAAAACGTCTTCGGTGCCTCAACTCTAAACCATTTAACTGAACTATCACGTAGTTATCAAAATGTGTATGTCAGATGTTCGCGACATCCACAGACAACGTTCGAGGTTCAGCACACTGAGCGGTGCATTAAGGACATAAGCCTTCTATGAAGCAATGAGGACAATTCTCAGTTTACGGACCTAGTCCGCATAATTGCTACTATCAACTTTCAACTAAATTTCTCTAGGAACATAACTAAACAGTAGAACTGAAGCGCGAGTTACGACATAATTTGCGAAGACCTTCTGACTATGTTCAAGATAATTAAGTTCATCTTATGAACTCCCACTCAGATAGACATCCCTCTAGTCATCTAAGTGATTACATGATCCGAGTCAACTAGGCCTTGTCCGATCATCACGTGAGACGGACTAGTCAATATCGGTGAACATCTTCATGTTGATCGTATCTACCATACGACTCTTGCTCGACCTTTCGGTCTCTTGTGTTCCGAGGCCATGTCTGTACATGCTAGGCTCGTCAAGTCAACCTAAGTGTTTTGCATGTGTTCCGAGGCCATGTCTGTACATGCTAGGCTCGTCAACAACCGTCGTATTCGAACGTAAGAATCTATCACACCCGATCATCACGTGGTGCTTCGAAACGACGAACTTTCGCAATGGTGCACAGTTAGGGGAAACACTTTCTTGAAATTTTAATGAGGGATCACCTTATTTACTACCGTCGTTCTAAGCAAATAAGATGTATAAACATGATAAACATCACATGCAATCAAATAGTGACATGATATGGCCATCATCACTTTGCTCCTTTTGATCTGCATCTTCGGGGCTCCATGATCATCATCGTCACCGGCATGACACCATGATCTCCATCATCATGATCTCCATCATCGTGTCTTCATGAAGTTGTCTCGCCAACTATTACTTCTACTACTACAGCTAACGGTTAGCAATAAAGTAAAGTAATTACATGGCGTTGTTCAATGACACGCAGGTCATATAATAAATAAAGACAACTCCTATGGCTCCTGCCGGTTTTCATACTCATCGACATGCAAGTCGTGATTCCTATTACAAGAACATGATCATCTCATACATCACATATATCATTCATCACATCCTTTGGCCATATCACATCACATAGCATACCCTGCAAAAACAAGTTACACGTCCTCTAATTGTTGTTTGCATGTTTTATGTGGCTGCTATGGGTTTCTAGCAAGAACGTTTCTTACCTACGCAAGAACCACAACGTGATATGCCAATTGCTATTTACCCTTCATAAGGACCCTTTTCATCGAATCCGATCCGACTAAAGTGGGAGAGACAGACACCCGCTAGCCACCTTATGCAACTAGTGCATGTCAGTCGGTGGAACCAGTCTCACGTAAGAGTACGTGTAAGGTCGGTCCGGGCCGCTTCATCCCACAATGCCAGCGAATCAAGATTGGACTAGTAACGGTAAGCATATTGAACAAAATCAACGCCCACAACTACTTTGTGTTCTACTCGTGCATAGAAACTACGCATAGACCTAGCTCATGATGCCACTGTTGGGGAACGTAGCATAAATTCAAAATTTTCCTACGTGTCACCAAGATCAATCTATGGAGTCATCTAGCAACGAGGGAGGAGTGGATCTACATACCCTTGTAGATCACGCGCGGAAGCGTTCAAGAGAACGGGGTTGATGGAGTCGTACTCGTCGTGATCCAAATCACCAATGATCCTAGCGACGAACGGACGGCACCTCCGCGTTCAACACACGTACAGAGCAGCGATGTCTCCTCCTTCTTGATCCAGCAAGGGGTAAGGAGAGGTTGATGGAGATCCAGCAGCACGATGGCGTGGTGGTGGAAGTAGCGGGATTCCAACACGGCTTCGCCAAGCGCTGCGGGAGGAGGGAGATGTGTCATGGGAGGGAGAGGGAGGCGCCAGGGCTTAGGTGTTGCTGCCCTCCCTTCCCCCCACTATATATAGGTCCAAGGGAGAGGGGGGGGGGTGCAGCCTTTGGCCCTTCCTCCAAGGAAGGGTGCGGCCAGGGAGGAGTCCCTCCTCCCCAAGGCACCTCGGAGGTGCCTTCCCCCTTTAGGACTCTTCCTTTCCCTCTTCTCTTGGCGCATGGGCCTCTTGGGGCTGGTTCCCTTGGCCCATATAGGCCAAGGCGCACCCCCTACAGCCCATGTGGCCCCCCGGGGCAGGTGGCCCCACCCGGTGGACCCCCGGAACCCTTCCGGTGGTCCCGGTACAATACCGGTGACCCCGAAACTTGTCCCGATGGCTGAAATAGCACTTCCTATATATAATTCTTCACCTCCGGACCATTCCGGAACTCCTCGTGACGTCCGGGATCTCATCCGGGACTCCAAACAACTTTCGGGTTACCGCATACTAATATCTCTATAACCCTAGCGTCACCGAACCTTAATTGTGTAGACCCTACGGGTTCGGGAGACATGCAGACATGACCGAGATGACTCTCCGGTCAATAACCAACAGCGGGATCTGGATACCCATGTTGGCTCCCACATGTTCCACGATGATCTCATCGGATGAACCACGATGTCGAGGATTCAATCAATCCTGTATACAATTCCCTTTGTCTAGCGGTATGATACTTGCCCGAGATTCGATCGTCGGTATCCCGATACCTTGTTCAATCTCGTTACCGGCAAGTCTCTTTACTCGTTCCATAACACATCATCCCGTGATCAACTCCTTGATCACATTGTGCACATTATGATGATGTCCTACCGAGTGGGCCCAGAGGTACCTCTCCGTCACACGGAGTGACAAATCCCAGTCTCGATTCGTGCCAACCCAACAGACACTTTCAGAGATACCCGTAGTGCACCTTTATAGTCACCCAGTTACTTGTGACGTTTGGCACACCCAAAGCACTCCTACGGTATCCGGGAGTTGCACAATCTCATGGTCTAAGGAAATGATACTTGACATTAGAAAAGCTTTAGCGAACGAACTACACGATCTTTGTGCTAGGCTTAGGATTGGGTCTTGTCCATCACATCATTCTCCTAATGATGTGATCCCGTTATCAACGACATCCAATGTCCATGGTCAGGAAACCGTGACCATCTATTGATCAACGAGCTAGTCAACTAGAGGCTTACTAGGGACATGGTGTTGTCTATGTATCCACACATGTATCTGAGTTTCCTATCAATACAATTCTAGCATGGATAATAAACGATTATCATGAACAAGGAAATATAATAATAACTAATTTATTATTGCCTCTAGGTCATATTTCCAACAGTACTACCCCGCGCCAAAACTTTGGTCCCACCTCGCTAGCTAAGAGAGCTTGAGAGTGGTTTATAAGCGCTGCTGCGCCTTCCCTCTCGAGCTCCTCTCAAATGCAGACTTTCGGGCCTAACCCTGCGCTGTGTGCATGTGGGCCTACTGGGCCTCCCGCGGGCTTGAATCCTGGCCCATGGTAGGGTTTCTAGTCCTATTCAGGCCGTGGGGGCCCAGTAGGTGGCACTTTTTTGTTTTTTTCTTTGTTGCTTTATTTATTTTATTTTGTTTCTACTTACAACGAAATACTTATTGTTGCTATTTTTTCTACTTTTTTTGTTTTGTTTTCTGCATTATTTATTTTCTTTTATTTTTTGCTTTATTTTTTAATTCTTTTTGCTTTTAGTTTTAGAAAAATTATAAACTTTCTGTTAGTGCCATTAGTTTTCAAATTTGAAAACACTTTTTTTGTTTTCTTTGTTGCTTTATTTATTTTATTTTGTTTCTACTTACAACAAAATACTTATTGTTGCTATTTTTATTTTTTCTAGTTTTTTTATTTTGTTTTCTGCATTATTTATTTTCTTTTGTTTTTTTCTTTATTTTTGATTCTTTTTGCTTTTAGTTTTAGAAAAATTATAAACTTTCTGTTAGTGCCATTAGTTTTCAAATTTGAAAATACTTTTTTTTTGTTTTTTTTGTTTTCTTTGTGGATTTATTTATTTTATTTTGTTTCTACTTACAACAAAATACTTATTGTTGTTATTTTTATTTTTTTCCAGTTTTTTTGTTTTGTTTTATGCATTATTTATTTTCTTTTGTTTTTTGCTTTATTTTTAATTATTTTTACTTTTAGGTCAGCAAAATTATAAACTTTCTGTTACTGCCATTAGTTTTAGAAAAATTATAAACTTTCTGTTAGTGCCATTAGTTTTCAAATTTGAATAGTTAAAATTTGAATTCTTTGAAATTTGTGTGAATCACAAGTTTGTGATTAACTTTACTAAAAAGATGAACATAGATGCACCTATAGAGAAAATTCGATCTAAATCCATAATCAATTTCTATGAATTTCAGAGAAATTCACTATGAATTTAGGTCAAATTCCCTGTATAGGGGCATCTATTTTCACTTTGAGAGGAGCTCAACAAGGCAGAGAGGGACGGGCTTATAAACCGGTGTGAGCGCCCTTCGGTTGGCGAGGTGGGACTAAACTCTGAGCGCAACGAGGACCAAACCTTTAGTCCCGGTTTGTGGCACAAACCGGGACTAATGGTCATGGGCCAGGGGCGAGGCGCATTGGTCCCGGTTCGTGCGTGGAACCGGGACCAAAAGGTCCAGACGAACCGGGACCAATGGCCCACGTGGCTGCCCTCTTGAAAGTGTTCTTGGTGAGAACATAATTGACAAGGAGCGAACCGGGATTAATGGTATTACGAGGGCCAAACCATAAGACATTAAAGCATTTCATCCTCTGAAAAAGTTGGCATAGCATGTGCATGTACAAAACGGACAATGGTATCATACTCGTCTGTTACAAAGTTGGCATGGTATCATCATAATAGTTGCGGGAGAAAGTCTTCACTTTTTCTTTGCTTGTGTCATTTGCTTATTGCGCCGTAACCATGGACAATCTTCATCGTTTATCAGGATGCTTGGGTCAGCCTTGACTTTGAAGGGAGAAATTTCATGAAACTTTTCATAATCTTCAGACATGTCTGTCTTGCCTTCCACTCCCAAGATGTCCCTTTTTCCTGAAAGAACTATGTGGCGCTTTGGCTCATCGTATGATGTATTCGCTTCCTTATCTTTTCTTTTTCTCGGTCTGGTAGACATGTCCTTCACATAGATAACCTGTGCCACATCATTGGCTAGGACGAACGGTTCGTTAGTGTACCCAAGATTTTTCAGATCCACTGTTGTCATTCCGTAATGTGGGTCTACCTGTACCCCACCTCCTGACAGATTGACCCATTTGCACTTAAACAAAAGGACCTTAAAATCATGTCCGTAGTTAAGTTCTCATATGTCCACTATGTAATCATAATATGTGTCCTTTCCCCTCTCGGTTGTTACATCAAAGCGGACACCGCTATTTTGGTTGGTGCTCTTTTGATCTTGGTCAATCGTGTAAAATGTATTCCCATTTATCTCGTATCCTTTGCAAATCAATACAGTCAAAGATGGTCGCCTAGACAACAAGTACAGCTCAACACAAACAGTGTTGTCACCTCTGAGACGTGTTTCCAACCAACTGCTGGAAGTCCTGATGTGTTCACATGTAATCCAGTCGTCGCACTGCTCCGGGTGTTTGGAGCGCAGACTGTTCTTGTGTTCATCGACATACGGGGTCACCAAGGTAGAGTTCTGTAGAATTGTGTAGTGTGCTTGAGACCAAAAATATCCGTCCCTGCATATTATTGAGTCCCTTCCAAGCGTGCCTTTTCCAGTCAGTCTCCCCTCATACCGCGATTTAGGGAGACCTATCTTATTAAGGCCAGAAATGAAGTCAACAGAAAACCCGATGACATCCTCTGTTTGATGGCCCATGGAGATGCTTCCTTCTGACCTAGCGCGGTTATGGACATAATTCTTTAGGACTCCCATGAACCTCTCAAAGGGGAACATATTGCGTAGAAATATGGGCCCCAGAATGACAATCTTGTCGACTAGATGAACTAGGACGTGCGTCATGATATTGAAGAAGGATGGTGGGAACACTTGCTCGAAACTGACAAGACATTGCGCCACATCACTCTTTAGCCTTGGTACGATTTCTGGATCGATCACCTTCTAAGAGATTGCATTGAGGAATGCACATAGCTTCACAATGGCTAATCGGACGTTTTCCGGTAGAAGCCCCCTCAATGCAACCGGAAGCAGTTGCATCATAATCACGTGGCAGTCATGAGACTTTAGGTTCTGGAACTTTTTCTCTGGCATATTTATTATTCCCTTTATATTCGACGAGAAGCCAGTCGTGACCTTCATACTGAGCAGGCATTCAAAGAAGATTTTTTTTCTCTTCTTTCGTAAGAGCGTAGCTGGCAGGACCTTCATACTGCTTCGGAGGCATGCCGTCTTTTTCGTGCAAACGTTGCAGGTCCTCCCGTGCCTCAGGTGTATCTTTTGTCTTTCCATACACGCCCAAGAAGCCTAGGAGGTTCATGCAAAGGTTCTTTGTCACGTGCATCACGTTGATTGAAGAGTGGACCTCTAGGTCTTTCCAGTTGGGTAGGTCCCAAAATATAGATTTTTTCTTCCACATGGGTGCGTGTCCCTCAGCATCATTCGGAACAGCTAGTGCGCCGGGACCCTTTCCAAAGATTACGTGTAAATCATTTATCATAGCAAGTACGTGATCACCGGTACGCATGGCAGGCTTCTTCCGGTGATTTGCCTCGCCTTTGAAATGCTTGCCTTTCTTTCGACATTGATGGTTGGTTGGAAGAAATCAACGATGGCCCAGGTACACATTCTTCCTGCATTTGTCCAGGTATATACTTTCAGTGTCATCTAAATAGTGTGTGCATGCGTGGTATCCTTTGTTTGTTTGTCCTGAAAGGTTACTGAGGGCGGGCCAATCGTTGATGGTCACGAACAGCAACGCCTTTAGGTTAAATTCCTCCTGTCTGTGCTCATCCCACGTACGTACACTGTTTCCATTCCACAGCTGTAAAAGTTCTTCAACTAATGGCCTTAGGTACACATCAATGTCGTTGCCCGGTTGCTTAGGGCCTTGGATGAGAACTGGCATCATAATGAACTTCCGCTTCATGCACATCCAAGGAGGAAGGTTATACATACATAGAGTCACGGGCCAGGTGTTGTGATTGCTGCTCTGCTCCCCGAAAGGATTAATGCCATTCGCGCTTAAAGCAAACCATACGTTCCTTGGGTCCCTTGCAAACTCATCCCAATACTTTCTCTCGATTTTTCTCCACTGCAACCCGTCAGCGGGTGCTCTCAACTTCCCGTCTTTCTTACGGTCCTCACTGTGCCATCGCATTAACTTGGCATGCTCTCCGTTTCTGAACAGACGTTTCAACCGTGGTATTATAGGAGCATACCACATCACCTTCGCAGGAACCCTCTTCCTGGGGGGCTCGCTGTCAACATCACCAGGGTCATCTCGTATGATCTTATACCGCAATGCACCGCATACCGGGCATGCGTTCAGATCCTTGTATGCACCGCGGTAGAGGATGCAGTCATTAGGGCATGCATGTATCTTCTCCACCTCCAATCCTAGAGGGCATACGACCTTCTTTGCTGTGTATGTACTGTCAGGCAATTCGTTATCCTTTGGAAGCTTCTTCTTCAATATTTTCAGTAGCTTCTCAAATCCTTTGTCAGGCACAACATTCTCTGCCTTCCACTGCAACAATTCTAGTACGGTACCGAGCTTTGTGTTTCCATCTTCGCAATTGGGGTACAACCCTTTTTTGTGATCCTCTAACATGCGATCGAATTTCAGCTTCTCCTTTTGACTTTCGCATTGCGTCCTTGCATCGACAATGACCCGGGGGAGATCATCATCATCGGGCACATCGTCTGGTTCCTATTGATCTTCACCAGCTTCCCCCGTTGCAGCATCATTGGGCACATCGTCTGGTTCCTCTTGATCTTCACCAACTCCCCCCGTTGCAGCATCACCGTATTCAGGGGGCACATAGTTGTCATCGTACTCTTCTTCTTCGCCGTCTTCCATCATAACCCCTATTTCTCTGTGCCTCGTCCAAACATTATAGTGTGGCATGAAACCCTTGTAAAGCAGGTGGGAGTGAAGGATTTTTCCGGCTAGAGTAAGACATCGTATTCCCACATTTAGTGCATGGACAACACATAAAACCATTCTGCTTGTTTGCCTCAGCCGCATCGAGAAACTCATGCACGCCCTTAATGTACTCGGAGGTGTGTCTGTCACCGTACATCCATTGTTGATTCATCTGCGTGTATTATATATAATTAAGTGTGTAAAAAACCATTACAGAACATCATGAATAGATAATTAAGTGACCAAATTAATAGAAGTTCATCATCACATTAAAACCAAAGTACATAGATAGTTCTCATCTAACAACATATAGCTCTCCAGAGCATCTAATTAATTAAACCATACATTGAAACTATGTAAAACATTTCAATGCGAAAATAAATGCGATCATAATTGCAACCAAGGTAACAATTGATCCAACGGCATAATGATACCAAGCCTCGGTATGAATGGCATATTTTCTAATCTTTCTAATCATCAAGCGCATTGCATCCATCTTGATCTTGTGATCATCGACGACATCCGCAACATGCAACTCCAATATCATCTTCTCCTCCTCAATTTTTTTTATTTTTTCCTTCAAGAAATTGTTTTCTTCTTCAACTAAATTTAACCTCTCGACAATAGGGTTGGTTGGAATTTCCGGTTCACATACCTCCTAGATAAATAAAATCTATGTCACGTTGGTCGGCATAATTTTCATAAACAATAAATGAACCAATAGTTATAAAGATAATATATACCACATCCGAATCATAGACAGGACGAGGGCCGACGGGGGCGGATACCAAAACCATCGCACTATATAAGATGCAATAATAAAAGTAAGAAAATAATACAAGTATCTATGTAAACATACAAGTAAGAATATTTTTTTCCTTTCAGAAAGAAGATAAGAATAAGAGGCTCACCACGGTGGTGCCGGCGATGAGCTCGGCGCGGGTGATCGACGGCGGTGAAGACAGGGACGGGGCGTGACGGACCGCTAAACCTGGACAAATATTGAGAAAAATGGAGTTTGAAGGTCGAGCTTGGAGAGGAGAAAGCTTAAGTAGTGTGGCTCGGGCATTTCATCGAACATCTTATGTGCATAGGAGGTGAGCTAGAGCACCACCAAGCCCTCTCCCCCTCGGCCAGAAAAAACAGAGCAGTGTGCTCTGCTCTTACACGAGGGGGTATATACAGGCACCTCATTGGTCCCGGTTGGTGGCTTGAACCGGGATCAAAGGCCCGGTTGGTGGCTTGAACCGGGACCAATGGTGTTGGGCCAGGAGCGAGGCTCATTAATTGGTCCCGGTTTGTCCCACCAACCGGGACCAAAGGTCCAGACGAACCGGGACCAATGGCCCACGTGGCCCGGCCCGCCCCCTGGGCTCACGAACCGGGTCCAATGCCCCCATTGATCCCGGTTCTGGACTGAACCAAGACTAATGGGCTGACCCAGCCTGGACCTTTGCCCCCTTTTCTACTAGTGGTAGCACCTTCTCCAGAGTAGCCCTTGACGGTGAGGCTTTGTCTCTTCACGCTTCCTTCGTTCCGTTGACAGTTCTCGTCTCCACGTTCGTCGTACACTGATGCACGAGGACAAACCATTAACACAAAGTTTCAGAGCTTCAGTCATATTGTTGTTGGGTTGTTCCATGCGAAAGACAATAGCAGCAAAGCCTCATGGGATTTCACAAAATGAAAATGGCACACAAAGGCTATCGCATACTGTACAAAAAGAATTATTGCCCTGGTGGAGGGAGCATAGAGAGAAAAGCGGCCAGATCGCAGAAGCAATTGGAAATGATCACAGGTTTCCTGAAATGTAGTGAATGAATTTGCACGGGCCCCTTTTCTCGTGTGTCCTGTTGTTCTGGTGGGAGGTATGCCACGTACGTGGCTGTTTACAATTTGACTGCGTCCTATAACACATGTGTCACTGGTTCGGCGGCCGCTTGCGTCGCATGTTCTGGCTTTCATCGTCTGGATTGTTTGGGGCTGTTTCCATCCACCGATCCACGCCTCATCCCAGCCCTCCCCGTCCTAGCGCTGAGATTCGGCTCTTCTCCCCCTGCCGTCCCTATTGGTGTATTCCCATCTCTTCTCCGCGTGACCCAGCTGATGGCATATGCAGCAACTATCGACGATGGCATACAAAGGGCACTACCGAGGCACCAGCGGCGGAGGCTACCAACAGCAACACGAGTCGTGGAGCGGCGGCGGGCTACCGTCCCAGCCACTGGCGTCCTCTTTTGTTTCCCGACCATCAAGGAGGACTGCCACGACAACTGTGGCTCATCCTCATGGATGCTCTTCGATCTGAATATGTTGAATGCCATGGCTGCCGACAACATGGGCAGAGCTGCGACACGCTCCTGCTCCACCTCGCCGGCTCATGCCTCATCAGAGCCAGCCTATTGCCGGCCCCATGTTCCCTTTGGCACCGGACCCATATGGCCATATCTAGAGACGATGGCGCATGAAGGAGAGCTGAGGTCGTGTCCGTCCGGGATGCGGAACTCCGGCCGCGGCGGCGCGCCGTCCTCGCCTTCGTGAGACCATGATGTGTTGTTCTCCACCTAAGCTCACCCAGCCCGGATGCATCTTGAGCTCGCAGCCGTCGCGTCGACCTTGCGTATTTCTTCGGCACCCCGCCGTTTCCGGCCCGTGAGGTCGCCGTGGGGGTCTGCTGCCTCTGGTATATCAGCGCGGAAGCCCTCACAAGGAGTGCTTCAGCTTCATGTCGGTTCGCCTCCACTTGAACTGCACGACAGCGAGCGCACGACTGTCTTCTCCTCGCTCTCTTGCCGTGCGCACTGCTGCCGCGCATTCGCGCTGTGTGCGGCGTGCTTCCTGCATGCGCGGGCTGTTGCGTCGCGTGCGTGTAGGGCTTACGTGTTGCTGCTGCATGTGTGATGTGTGGGCCGTTGTTCTTTGTCAGGGAGCAGTGCCGCTTTCCATACCTCGGTGACCCTGTCCACACGGTGCTAGCGGTGCCGCTGTCGACGTTGCTTCAGGATGTTGCTGATCGGTGCGGGCTCTCTCGTGTCTTCCAGAGATTTTTTGCTTTCCTCCCTCTTGTGCGAGGCTATAAATAGGTTCCTTTGCTTCTTTCGGTAGTACTTGTGGTTTCCAGTTGCGTCTTATACCTGCTTCGATGGTTTCTTCTTGTAATGGTCCGCGTCGTTCTGGCCGGCTTTCTCGCTCGCGGGCGTCTACAGTTGATCGGCGAGGTGGTTCGGCCCGTGGTGGTGTTCCTGCTGTTTCGGCGGATCGGGCCATTGTCTTGCGAGGTGTTTCATCTTCTCATCTTCGCTCGCCGTCTCGGTTTGGTCGCTCTATGCGTCGTTCGCCTCCTGTGCGTGATTCTTCTGGGCGATCTCCTGTTTCGGTGGATGTTCTGGCGCAATCTGGTTTGAGTTCTCTTTTCTTTCCGTCCATTCGTGTTTTGCCTGTTAATGTGGACTAATTGTTCTGTTTCGTTGTTGGAGTTAGATAGTGATGCTTCTGCTAGGTGGCGTAGGGAGGAGATCCAGCTGGGCAAGCGGCCCATTGATTCTACTCTCGGTTTGTGCATTTAGTTTGGCTGAATTTTATAGGTGGCTGCTGTTTGTCCGCGCACTTATTTGCGCAGTTTGTTTTACATTGGCAGAGGTCCCATTTTGCGCGGCGGAGTCATGTGGACGTGATGTTGTTCCTGCTATTGGCTGTTTGTCTGATGTAGAGCCTGGTATTTCGTTGTTTCTTTTGTTAATTCCTCAGAAATGAGCTATGATTATATATGATATTTTTATTTTGTGTGATAGATTCAGTTCTAAAATTAAGAGTTTTATGAGCATAAGTTTGAAGTCATTACTTTTTAGTTAGAAAAGGTAAGTTGTGCACATAAGCGAGTTGCATAGGATGCATTTTTTATTGACATGCGTGATACATCTTGCAACATGGAAAATGGTAGAGAACATGTCTTACTCCCAGAAGAGATGGAATAGGCTAGGGCACATCTTATTGAAAGAGGCCATAGCAGTGGCTCGGCGGCGGCCATTGGTTGCATGGGCCATGCACGTTGGTTTGTGTGTGTGCGTTATTGCTAGGGTCCCCCGAACATGCGCCTGGTGCTGATAGGTGCACCCCGTGGCGTACATGCGCGCTTGCGTGCATGGTGCATGCACATGCATTGGGCCGACGGGGCACAATATCGAATGGAGCATGTCTTTCTCTCCCAATGATGATTTCTGTTTGATCTTTAAACACGTCATAGGATAGCGGCCCCATTGCGTCTGGCCATGCTTCTTCCCGCCTCCGATCGTGAGCGGTTCAAGGTTGTGCTCACTATAGCATCACCTGATTATCAATCATAACTATCACACATTTGAAGTCACAAAGAGAAACCTTTTTCCAATGCAAGAGAAGGCACACACCAACCAATGACAGTTCAACATGTAACCGCCTAGGAAAGTAAATTCACAAGACAGACTAAGATCCTAGCAAAATAAATTCACAAGACAGATTAAGATCCTGGCAAAGATATGCACCAATTTGCAAAAGATCTATAGAAGTTCATCACAGGCAGGAAGCTGCGCTGTCATGAATAAATGAAATGTGTTTAGTCTAATTAAGAAAGTGTCGATGTGTATTTTGGACTTTGTAAGATGTAGCACTCATGCTAATAATTAGTGTATCGTCCTCAATTTGCTTTTATCATGTCTTGCCATTTTTTTCATTACAAACTTAGGAATTTGCTTTTATGCATGTTTTGCCTTTTTCATACTAACATATGGACCCAAAGATTTTCATTTTAAGTTTAAGTTTATAAAACAAGACGAAAGCAACATATATACAAAACTTAACACTAATACATATGCACGGTGATGATAAATGTGTCATTTCTAGCTTCTTCTTTTATGATTGTAACCTCAACTATCAAAAGTAACATATATAAACACAATGTATCGACGAGGCGCGGCGTGCCGCCGCGCGGGTACATGCTAGTAGATGTCAAGGGATTGGAAGTTTACCTGATGCTGAAGAGAAGCGAGGCCATCCAGTCCATCACGCAGTGCTTTCAGTTCACTGAAATATGGATATACACCCTTAGCTTTGAACAGATTGCCAAGTCTTTCAAAGCAGTCCCACCATACTTACGCAACATCAAGGGATGTACACAGGGAACTTTGCAATGTCCAGTGAACCGGCACAGTTGTAAATACTTGACATCTCCATCTGGGGCATCCGCTAACAATCAATAATAAGTGATAAGAGCCCCGCATGAACAGTTGCAGTAAGTATGTGTAATATAGTTTAGATTGATTGATTGGCGAAGATGAGAGTGATGTGTAATATAGTTTTGATTTGATTGATTGGCGAAGAGGAGAGTCAATGTTGGTCATTACCCAAAATGATCCCGGTAGGAGAGACCGGCTCATAGGTGTTGACGGCGAGGAAGGAGAAGACATTGGAGACTGATGAGTCGTGAGCGGAGGCCAAGGTGGTGTCAGTTGCTGCCTGCTGACTGATGATGACGGGCGGAGGGATCGGACCGACCAAGAGGAGGTCTCGAGTTGTTGGTTCTTGCGGAGAAGCCAGAGCAGAAGGGGTGGCTGCAGTTAGTGCATCCATCTCATATTGGTTGTTGAAAAAACCAGTAGTGACCTAATTTAAAAGCCAACACATGTCAGCTCATATGGGTATGTGGAACTGAGCATACGTGTTGTACTGTGTGGGCTTAGCTCATATGGGTTTGTGAAACTGAGCATACGTGTTGTACTGTGTTGCCAACGGTGCTTGCATTTTCCTGAATTTATTTTAGACTCTAGTGATATTCGTCCAGTGGTAGAAGACGTTCCTGTGATTACGAAAACGCCAGTTGTGACTTTTTCAATCTCAAGATATTGTACCAGCTCAGTATCCAACACATGTCAGCTCATATGGGTTTGTGGAACTGAGCATATGTGTTGTACTGTGTTGGCACCGGTGCTCGTATTTTCCTGAATTTATTTCAAACTCTCCGGTGATATTCGTTCAGTAGCAGGAGACGTTCTTGTCGACTATGAAGACGTCTGTTGTGACTACGTCAATCTCAAGTTTTTGTACCGGCTCAGTATCTCGACGATTTTTGGTAGGGTGCACGTGTATGCGTTTTTAGGGATGAGCGTATGTATGTATACGTGAGCAACTGCGTTAGACTGTGTTAAATAACGGTAGCCAACACCAAAGAAAAAATCTAGTAGCGAAATAAATAAATAAAACTGCCACGTGTTAGCTTGGTACGCACTCACACGAAGTACTTCAAATGCATGGGAGCAAAGGTAGCAAACACCAAAGAAACAATCTAGTAGGGAACTAAATAAAAAAACTGCCACGTGTCAGCTTGGTATGCACTCACACCAAGTACTTCAAATGCGTGGGAGCAGCCCTAGCTTAGTAGCCTTAATTCTTTTATATATAGTGATACTATTCATCACCCAGGATGCAGAATAAATTATTCTCCACCCGAGGTAATCTTACGATCACGTCATAATTAAATTACATTTGGAATTCAAATAGTTACATTCCTATTGATTCACTACGTAAAATTTGGCATAAAAAATAAAAGTATAGGTCGTAAGACAAGAAAATTTGCAAATTTTATGACGAACATGCTTGTGTCATGTACGATGTAATGGTTACATTATCCTATTTGATGGGATATATTATCTATAAAAAGAGACCGTGTATATCAATGATATTTGTGATTTGTAGATCTGGTTGGTTAAAGGACGTTTCATGGTCAAGATAGTGGGGCCACTCCTTGATGAAGAGTTTGATCTAGCCATTGACTTTTCTTTGCCACAGTTTCTTGCGAAATTTTTGTCATATTATTGCGTCTTTCATTCTGTAGGCATCAGCATGCCTTGAGCTTGCTGATCCTTTTATGATAAACATTCTCTTGGATGAGTTTTTGTGTATTGATATGAACACTGAACACTTCAGATAAAGTTTAGGGTGGAATATGTAATGTTGTTTTCTTTGTGAAATGCATGAAAGTAAACAAATCAAATTTTCATAAGCAATAATTCAATAGAGGACGAACGTAAGGAGACGTCGTTGCAATGAGACCAAAGGCAGACTTTTTTGTCTTGACATGGAACGAATGGCTAGCTCTAGGTTTTTTATTATGATAAGTAATTGTTGTTCGGTGGTCCATGAACCTCGATGTAATTTTTATTATGTTGAGGTGTTTTGTACTTGCGGTGTATCTTTATGATAGATCTGATCTTTTTAAAAAAAATAACAGAGTACAAATGCAGGTGCTCGTATACATGTACATACACTCAACTCTATGAACACACGCACACAGACTCTATCCCTATGAGAACCTCCGAAATATTGAGTTGGCACAACATCTTGAGATTGATAAAGTGTGGCTCCAGCTCCATTAATTAGTTTGGGTTACAACCAGGGTTAAGCAGGAGTGGAGGTCATTTCATAATGTAACTTGCATATATATGGTGCATACACAGCATTCGCGGTACTTTGAGAAGTGAAGTGTTTATGCATAATCATGACAAACTTGTATATGTCATGTATGCTGTAATGGCCATATTATTGCCTTTTTATTTCAATAGAAAATAAGATAGCACAACCCATTCGATGGGATATATTAAATATATGGTGTATACAATCAATATTTGATTTATGGGTGATGATAAAGAATTTGAATTTGAATTGTCGTAAGTGATAATTTAATAGAGGATGGACTCAGGCAGAGGCATTATTGCCATGAGGCCAAATCCGTGCTTGTCTTCACATGAAAAGTGTGGCTCCAAACGCATTAATTAGATTGGGTTGCGATCACGGTCAAGGAGTAGTGCAAGTCATTTGCGCACACACAACAACTACAATAATTGAGCAGTCAAGTTAGTGTGTACACATGATAAGTCAAGTTAGTGTGTACACATTATCATGTGTCATGTACGATGTAACGGCTACATTATCGTATTTGATGGGATATATTAGCCGTAAAAAAATCATATATATGTCCGAACGATATTTGTGATTGGTGGATGATGGTACATTGAAGGACGTAGCATGGTCATGAGTCGCACCCCTTGTATTTTATTTGCCACAGTTCCTTGAGAAACTTTTGTCATGTTATTGACTTTTGTTTCGCTGGAGATGGAAACGTGGCGCATCCTTTTAGAGGGTTGGCTACTTATAAAACTCTCACTACTCTTGCCGGAGACCAACATACGGTCAGCAATGCTGAGACTGTGGACATCATTAATGTTGCTGCTGCTCCTTGGGGCAGCGGCAGCTGCAACAGCAGCTACCACCGCGACCACTGGTGGGTGTCAGCCGAGCTGCGGCGGCGTTGATATCCCCTACCCCTTCGGCATCGGCGCCGGCTGCTTCCGCAAGGGCTTCGAGATCGAGTGCATCAACGTTGGCCCTGTGCTCGCCGGCACATCCCTCCGGGTGCTCAAGCTGTCGCTGGATCCAGATGAGTCGCAGGTGATGCTTCCCATCGGGTGGGAGTGCTACAACGCCTCCGACCCGAGCGACACCTATGAAAACTGGGACTATGGAGAGACAACGATGAACAATGACGGCGTCTACCGCATCTCCAACACGCACAACATGCTCGTCGTCGTCGGCTGCAACACCATGGGTTTCGCACTCAGCAAACCGACCAAGGGCAGCAACTACAAGTACGCCTACCAGACCGGGTGCATGTCCTACTGCAACAACTCGGCTAGCGCGCAAGACGGCCTCTGCGACGGCGTCGGGTGCTGCCACGTCAACATCCCGCCGGGGCTCACTGACTACTACTTCAACTTCCACGAGTACGACCACTCAGCCATGATGGACTACAGCCCGTGCGACTACGCCTTCCTCGTTGACAGGAACAACTACACCTTCCAGCGGTCCGACCTCAAGATGAACACAAACCAGATCATGCCGGTGTGGCTGGACTGGGCCATTCGCGTAAACGATTCCATCTCCGAGGACATACTATCATGCAAGCAAGCGGCCAAGACGGGTCAGGACGCCTGCGCCAGCGCCCACAGCGACTGCGTCAACTCGACCAATGGACCTGGCTACAACTGCAAGTGCTCCAAAGGCTACGAGGGCAACGCTTACGTCGACGACGGATGCATCAGTAAGTTTCCGTGCTTTTAGTCTGACTACAATTTTATTTATTTGAGAGGGCGCCATGGCAGTGGGGAGACTGTCACCCTGGCATCGGATTGGTGAAGAGGTCAAACGGCCCTCGCCTGTCACGGCAAAGAAGGTAGATACGAGCAATGGATCGGCGGTGGAAGGTAGGTTTAGGTAGGGGACAACGGAAGGAAGAATAGCTGCCGGCGGTGGGAGGGTAGGGTTTGGAAGAAAAGACAAGGACCGCGGAGTTATAAGAGAACAAGACCTGTAAAAGAACTCCCCCTAAATATATGGTTTTATGGGGTGTTGATCTAATTTATGGGAGGTACTTAGGTATTGTGCTTTAGCATGACCCATAAATATCTTTCATGTAAAACATGTTTTTTCTTCATATTTCTTTCTTAACTAGCATACAAAAGTAAATAATTAATTACATTTAGGTCCTCGAAATAAGAAAAACAGCATCAAGCCATTGCAAACCAAAACTTTAATTGCAGCAAGGTCCTTTGAGCTCAGCTGGATAACCATCAACCTGGCCCGGGCTGCCCGTAGCGGGGCGAGGCGGGCAAGGCAGCAGGGTTTGGTGGGCTAGATGGTCGGGGCAGTGCCACAGCATGGTGAGGTGGCCCGTAGTGGCCTGAGGCAAGATGGGCAGCACGGTGAGGTGGCGATGAACAGCTGGTCGGCCACGTGAGGTACGTCGAAGAGGCGGGCGCTGCGGGCAGGAGTCGCGACAGACACCCCGAGGCACGAGGACCAGTTGGGCGGGCGGCGGACTCGATGGCTAGACTAGAGGGGCGGCAGAGTCGGCAGAGTTCATCATCGGCGATCCAAGTAGTGCGGCGCCGCCTGAGCAACGCGTGGAGGCGAGCGTACTAGGGGGCTGAATTTTCAGCAGTTGGCTCCCGCTACGATTCAGAGGAAAGTTTACCGGAAGACACGTGAGGGGGAGTGTTGACGTATAATGTGCTGCCTAGTCTCTTTCATCAGATCGGTCTTTTGGTTGCATTGCCTAGAGTATGCACTTCTACATGGTATCAGAGCCAAGAGGTTTTGAGTTCAAGACCCGGCTGGCGCAATTAAATTGCAGCCCACTTTCGGTCCACGTTTAGGCCTGAGGGAGCCACACGTGAGGGAGAGTGTTGACGTATAATGTGCTGCCTAGTCTCTTTCATCAGATCGGCCTTTTCGTTGCATTGGCTAGAGCATGCACTTCTACAGAATCATCTCCCCCTAGATGGAAGGGTAGTTGGGCTGATTATATTGGTCCCCTAATTTTTCTTTTAAGTTCTATGGAAACTATTGGAGCACGGATTTTGGCCTAACTCCCCCTAAACCAGAATCGTTACAAGAAAGGGAAACTGTTAGTGATGTTGTAATGGCGTGGTGGTGGTCATAACTGGCTGGTGGCTAATTTGGGCTGAGCATCTTCAAATCCTCAATAAAACTACTCCAGTAATCACTTGTTGAGGCTCTCAAATAACTACTTTTGTGTTATTGGGATGGATGCTTTCGCAAATCCTTAATAATCCCATGTGCACCCAACCTCGCATCTCTCTCCCTCTCTCTCTCTCTCTCTCTCTCTCTGACGACAGGTGGTGGTGGCGGCAGGCGGTGACAATGGTAGCAGCGGCCACGGCGATTGCGGTGGGCTGTGATGGCGGCAACAACGCTCTGTGGTCCGGTGGCCGGCGAAGGCCGTGGTGGCGTGGTCGGCAACAACGGTGGCACGGGCAGCGTCGGGTGATAGAGTTAGCAGCAACTGACATATATATGGGCCTCACGTTATTTGGGAGAGTATTGGAAGAAGCTCAAGTGCCTCCATATTTGGGAAGTCGGGCTAAATTATTTGGGGCGTCCCAAACAATATTGAGCATTGGAGACCTGTTAAAGCTTGTTTTTGCCCCATTCATATCTAAATATTATTAGATATTGGGAATCTGTTAAACATGCTCTTAGTGGTGAAATATGACCACTAACAGGCCGATCTAAGCGAAAGATGAGTGATGGGACATCATGGAGAGGACAAAAGACTCACCACTGACAGGTCACCTGACTGATCGTTTGGTTAAAAAAAAAACCTGACTGGTCGTAAAGTGGTGTCGTTGTTGACTTGGTAGCATAGCCCTCACTCATCGATCATGGCTGATCGGTTAGTGCTGCGCATCACCACTGACGGGTGGTTGGTGGACGGTCAGTGTTGGAGCAGTATTTCTAGCAGTAGTAGTTGATTACAATCTCAATATTCGGTGAATATGCAATTTGTATATTTGTTTCCATATATAGTTAAATTTTTCTTCATTGAATTGAAATCACACATTTTCTAAATCAGTTGAGACTGAAAAAACCTTAGTAGAGGAAAACATACAAAACTATGTTTCTTCTTGACCAATGTTCTAAATAATATTCATTTTGTGAATTTGCGGCCGGGACACAGATATAGATGAATGTGCAGATCCTGCCAAGTATCCTTGCTATGGTGTATGCAAGGACACCCAAGGATGGTACGGATGCGAATGTCCTGCAGGTTATCGGAGCCATGACCCAAGAACAGAACCATGTACTCAACAGTTCGCACTTGCATCACAAATCTCCATAGGTAAACAACATACTCCTACTACACCTGTTACTTCTCAATGTATTAATGCCATCGCTTTTGCTAATTTAGTTATGTAAATTGTTCTCTCTTAGTCGCCCCAAAATACGCACACAGAGCTAGTTAAATTATTCTTGCAACTATCTCTTTTCTAATATGTATTCG
This sequence comes from Triticum urartu, assembly GCF_056163025.1. Classification (NCBI taxonomy): domain Eukaryota; kingdom Viridiplantae; phylum Streptophyta; class Magnoliopsida; order Poales; family Poaceae; genus Triticum; species Triticum urartu. The sequence goes on from NC_141873.1 coordinate 14,007,192, forward strand.
TATTGTTTGAGGCTCACAAGTCAAGTCATAAGAATTTACCACAATTTAAACTACCTCCTGAACAGAAAGATAATCCTCAATCTTATATTATATATTAGGATCCCTAATTGAACGGTTACATTCAATTTGTAAGTATCTTGCTACCCATTTTAAAATATTTGCTTGCGCTTCATACCAAGCATAAACTCAAAAATTAAGTTTGATTATTAAAATAGTTATGTTCGATGGCCAACTAATTAGTGACCATAAACTTTGATTATTACAATAGTGAAGTTTGTTTCTTTGTCCATGTAGGTGCAATTGGTGGCATTCTTGTCTTGGCATTTCTGGCATTCTTTTTTGTTCTTCGCAAAGAGAAGCAGAAGGCCAGGGATTTTTACCGAAAGAATGGTGGGCTTACATTAGAGAAAGCTAGAACTATTAGGATTTACACAAGGGACAATCTGAAACCAATTTTGAAGAGTAGCAATCTAATTGGTAAAGGTGGTTTCGGTGAAGTTTACAAGGGTGTTGTTGATGGAGCTACAGTCGCAGTAAAGAAACCGAATGGTCGTAGTGTGCTAGAAAAGGAGCAATTTCCAAATGAAGTCATCATCCTGTCTCAAGTCAGCCACAAGAACATTGTAAGGCTTTTAGGTTGTTGCCTCGAAGTGGATAACCCCATGCTCGTCTATGAATTCATCTCCAAAGGAAGCTTGGAGGACAATCTTTATCGTGCTGACAACGAGGAGCTTCTCGACTTGGATGTACGTCTAAGTATTCTTGAAGAGTCAGCACAAGGTCTAGCTTATATGCACTCACAAATCCATAACAAAATCCTGCATGGTGATGTTAAACCAGCAAACATACTCTTGGATGAGAACTTTTCTCCGAAGATCGCGGATTTTGGGATATCGAGGTTGCTTGCAAAAGGTAAGTACCACACTGCAAACGTCATAGGTGACATGTCTTATATGGATCCTGTGTACCTACAATCAGGTCGATTGACCGACAAAAGTGATGTCTATAGTTTCGGTGTTGTCATCTTAGAGCTCATTAGCAGGAAGAGCGCCACTCACTCTGAAAATAATAGCCTAGTGAGGAGCTTCCTAGAGTGTCAACAAAAAGGGGAGAGTATGACTGAGCTCTTTGATAAGGAAATTGCAACAACAGGAGATTTGGGATTTCTTAACAAGTTGGCAGAGATTGCTCTTGAGTGTCTTGACCTTGATGCAGATCAAAGACCATCAATGACAGATGTTGCAGGGCGCCTTCTCACATTGCATAGGTCCCGTAATCCTTAGGTTTGTTTACGGATCGGAGTTTCAACGACATGTACGTATGTTAAGTTGAATAAAATAGGTTGCTATTAGTGTCAACCTTTGTTGTATTTGTTGTTACTATAGTGAGTAACTTTACATTTCATATGACCAAATGTATGGATTGATTTTCCGATTAAACTGTATTGTAATAGGGATTTAAACATCATCTTCCATAACAATATCTGGGCTAGGTACATCACTAGTACAGTATGTAGTGTTTTTTCTTGGGGCAGAGACACCTGCCTTGGGATTGCCTCTATGATTCATGACAACACAGAATAGTTGAGTGAAAAGCTATGGATCCCATGCGCCCCACCAGGCAACGAGTCCTCGCTACTGGACTGGTGGCGATCGGCACAGCAATCCGCCCCAACGCCCATGCGCAAGGGCCTGGGCTCCATGACCCTCCAAGTTCCTATAATCTGGCAACTTATATGAATATAACCTAGTAAATGAATGGCATTAATATTGTAACTACCACCGGAGAAGGTGGTCAAAATATATCAACATGAGGATCCAAGATTGAAGATAATATTGCAATGAAATCATCAGTAGAAATATAAAGTTAATTGGATTAGCAGCTCGTGACATAAAATGAATTTTAGTCCCCGCGAGTGCAGTCCAGGATTTCAACCAACAACTCCGTTAGAAACAGCAGCAATAAGCGAGGCTAGAGTTTTCTACCAACGCTCAAAACTACAACACCTGCATAGTCCAAAAGCCGATACAAAAAGCCTCAATTGGACTGTTGATTGAAAGGCCTTGACGTTGTTTCTTGACACGAACCGAAAATACTAATGCTTACCACTGCAATTTCTTTATATGATGACGAAAACGACTAGAATGACCATTTCAGGACCTGGACATCTGAAGCTAGTTCGAAGCCAGATAAGATGTACAGGCTTAATTAGTGAACTCTAATGCTACTCTAGGTAGTATTCTCGCAGGTGTTTACAACAAGGTTAGGGATATCTAAGGTTGTTCTTCCTTGTTCTTCCTTCAGTGACAAAGACTTGAACAAGGTTAGAAATCTCTAAAAATTCATCTTACTGGTAGTCGATGTCAGGACTTCCAATCAGTAGTAATTTAATTGCTAAACGAGTTGTCATTTGGCGCCCATAGATGGTTGCTATTTATAAGGATGAATGCCGGTGGAACACATACCTCTTGATGATTGCTATTGTGCAGGTGCAGGTGTCTACCTGATGAGAATTTCTAGCAACAACAATCCAGTTGCACGGTTATATTGGGTTATTTCATCACCCCATATCCTACTTTTCATAAACTATATGCTTTTGCAGCGGAAATATACATATGATCCCTGAATACCACACTTATTTCGTCACGACAAGAAAACAATGGATACCTTTGAATTAGGGTTTGCCTAATTATCTGGTTCCACCTCAGTCTAGATAATTGGAATAATTAAGATAGTGGATGAAAATTGAACTTATAATTTGCATCTTACAAACAAAAAAATGGCTGCTCTTTCTGTTCACACTCTTTCCTCAACAAGCAAAAGATCCATGCAGAAACACAATTTCTGACCCCCACAATTCTCATAAGATTTATACATGGACTCAGTGGAATGTGAACTTACATGCTAGGTGCCTGGTAGAAAGAAATTCTGATGCGCCTGCATTGCAGCTCCGAGGCAAGTCTGTGAAAAGTGCAGAAAGAACGGCACTTCCAGCAACACCATTTACCATCAAGGCGGCAGGAAACTGGCAAGACAGCTGCAGCAGGCCAACACGATCATCAACATGCACTATGCCCAAATGGCAACCCGTCCATCAAGTTAGTTGTAGTAACAGGAAGTCAGGAACCCGTCAACAATGGTTTGTGCCAGCAGCAAATATAGTATTACTCCATCCTTGATGACCACATAGACATATTTTAGAGCGCACATTCACTCATTTTACTCCGTATATAGTCCCACTTGAAATCTGTAATAGAACTTATATTTAGAAACGGAGGGAGTATATTACATGAAAAGACAACTAAAAAACTAAAACATGAAAAGACGCTGCCGCTCTCTTGGATGTCTTACTTGCCGGTTTTTAGTGCAAATCAGGGACCTCTGAATTGTGCGGCATATTCCTTGGTACCACATATCAAGCTTCTTATGAAAATATTTGTGTTAACATCCACACCAAGTTTTGTGTTGAATAAGGAAGAGTAGTGCACAGCAGGCGAGCAACTACCATGAAAATGACTTGGGCCAACAGAGCTAGATAGTGAACTTTTGGAACTAGTTAGACCCCTGAGATGATAATGTCTACCATATAGTCCAAAATATTAAACTGTGAGAGGGAGACGATAATCAATCAGTGGGAGCCCTGGCACCACCGTGCTGCCGAGATCCTCTTTCCAGTGATCAAGCTCCATTAACTCGGTATCATTTCTACTTTCCCCTCCACAAGCTCATCCCTGAGTAAATTGCACAAAACCACCACTTTAAAGGTAAGGTTTGCGAAAACCACTACAATACAATTTTTTTTCCAGAAAATGCCATGTCTTCGGTAATCTTTTTGCAAAAGACACTGATCGGCAGATCGGGCTCAGTTAAGTGAGTTTATGACAGGTGGGACCCGTTTTTTGCCTACGTGGCATGACTTTTTGTGCCAGGTAGATTTTAACCTAAAATTACAAACTAGACCCTAGAATTTTACAGACACCCCTAAATCAAAAACGAAAAAGCAATTAGCCCCCGCTTCTCGACCTGTCGTCACCGGCCGTGGGTGCAGAACGCCGTCGCCGGCTTTTGGCCGCTTGTCGTGGCCACGGTCGCCAGCAAGGCCCACAAGCTCCTCCCGGCCATGGAGGCGTTCTGGTGATGGCTCGAGGACGTCGCTCCCGTCGCGCTCCCTTACGTGTTGGCCATCTTCGCGGTCGCCGGAGCGTCGAGGAATGGCAGCCTGCCCCTGCTGCTTGATCCGGTGCCGGGCGGGGACAGTGGAGGCCGATGTGGCCGGGTCCGGTTGGGGGCATGATGGCGGCGGCCTGGGGAGGAAGGGGCGGGGGACGCTGGCTCCGTCAAATCACCGGCGCATGGTTCCGGCGACCTATGCCTCGCCCTCGCCAGTGCATGGTGGAAGGCCGCTCCTCGGCGAGGGGGGGGGGACCACGGGCGGCGTCATGTGCCTCACCCTCGGTGCAGGAACGGCGACGGGGGCCTCTGCCAGGATCGGGATGGGGGCGGCCGTGGGATGGTGTGGCTGTGGTCAGGATGGGCCTGGGAAGCGGGGGAAAATTTAGGGGGCTTTTCGCATTAAACCTAAACAGTTATGCCACGTAGACAGAAAACGGACCCCATCTGTCATAAACACACTTAAACGAGCCATATCCGCTGATTAGTGTTTTTTGCAAAAACATTACTGAAGACATGGTGTTTTTTGCAAAAAAAATGTATTGTAGTAGTTTTCGCAAACCTTGCCTTCAAAGTGGTGGTTTTGTGCAATTTACTCCTCATCCCTGCACTCATCTCATCAGTTTCTTATCGGCTTTTCATGCATGCAGTCTCCGCTTCCGTTCAACTTCAAGCACCATGGGTCGTCATGCCAGTCTGTTCTTCCTCCTGCTTGCAACTGCAGCACCCGTGCTCTCCATGGTACAAGGCTTTGGCTATCCGACAGCCAACCTCGCGACACTTTGGATCAACAATGATGCCTCCCTCCTGCACAACTTCCACTATGACGGAGGTTTTGTCATGCGTCCCATTCTCCTCTGTTCACAAAGTACATACTATAGCCAGTCCTTTGCCATAGGGTTCTTCTGTGCCCCAACTTATGACATGTTTTACTTTATCAAAAAATGCTTTCGCCCCGCTTTATAAGTAAAGCAACCATCAAGGTAACAACAAAACACACCACACAAGAACACAACGCCACCGCAGGCCAGGTCCAACACACACACACACACACACACAAACAGACATACCCAAGTTCAACTGTGGGTACACCACAACAAGCCCAACACAGGGGCACTATGATAAAACACATAGATGGCGGTGGCGGTGGCAAGATGACGACGATCTAATCTGGTTCTGGTGGTGGCAGGGGAAGCAGTGGAGCCATCCGGAGAGCCATTGCACGAAGCTGGGTGATGTTGGAGGTGATGGCGTCTCTTCCTGGGACGGCTAAGCGGCCGCCAAAGCTGCAAGTAACCAGACCATTTGAACAAAGCGTCAGTAGCACGACGAAGAGGAATATGCTGAATCACAAGTTTATTCGTAACAGTCCACACCGTCCAGGCAAGCACCCCAATGGCCAGCCACCTAATGTGGCGCACCGCGGGTGGAATCGCCTGGAGTTCGACGAAAAGCGCGGGGAAGTTGTTGTGGTCCCAGTTTCCACCGACTATCTCATGGAAACAGCTCCATATGAATTGCGCGGACACGCAGGTCAGGCCCGCAAAGCGGGCAACGCCCATCACCAGGGCCATTGCGCTTCAGGACCTCCACGCCGGACGGGAGGCGACCGCGAATCCATTGGCACAAGAAGATGCTAATTTTCAGAGGGAGGCGAATCTCCCAGATGGACGTGAGCGCCTCATGGCCAAGCGAGGGGGCGATGGTCTGGTAGAGGGATTTAGTGGAGAATTGCCGAGACGGCTCTAGGCGCCATCTGGATTGGTCATCTTCAGTCGTGAGATCAGGCTCGTGCAATGCAATGCAGTCGAGCAGCTCCTGCCAGTCCGCGTTTTCAGCCAGGCCGAAAGGTCTCCAGAACGCGAGTTGCCCCAAGTCAATAAGGGATTTCGCGACAGAAATCTGCGGGGCAGCCGCGATGAGAACAGGTCGGGAAAGCGAGCCATGAGGGGAGAGTCTCCAGTCCATCTATCGAACCAGAACAGCGTGGTGGTGCCGGACCCTACCTCGATCGAGGTCCCGATCTGGAGGACTGGAAGGAGCTGGATGATGGATTGCCAGAACTGGGAGCCCCCAGACCACTGGTAGAAAGCGAGAGGTTGGCCATGGAGGTATTTCCGCTGAATGATGTGAAGCCACAAGCCACCATCTCCGTTGGCAATCCGCCAGAGCCACCACGTCAGGAGGGCAATGTTCATGCGTTTGGATGACATGATCCCGAGTCCGTCCTGGTCGTGAGCCTTGCAGATCTCTGACCACCGAACCATGTGGTACTTCTGTTTATCGCCCTCGCCGGCCCAGAAAAACACCCCTGAACAGTGGCCATCTCGTGATGAAGAGTCTCCGGAAGGCTGTAGAAGCTCATGATGAACAAGAGACAAGAGTAGGCTGGAGAGGGACGAGTTAATGAGCACCGTACGGGCCTCTTTCGAGAGCCACCGACCCTGCCAGGGCTCGATACGGTGCTGAAGCTTCCCCATCGTGGGGCGTAGCTCGGCCACCGTGAGCCTGGAGTCACTAATGGGTATCCCCAGATAAGTCGTGGGGAAGCAGCCAAGCTGGCAGTTAAGCCGATCCACAATGCTCTATTGCTCGTCTTGGGAGTAGGCCAAAACCATCACCTCACTCTTGTCGAAGTTGATCCTGAGGCCAGACATCTGCTGGAAGCACAGCAGAAGGAACTTGAGGTTTGAAATATCGCTCACCGAGCCTTCCACCATGATAATGGTGTGATCCGCATATTGGAGAAGGGAGATCCCATCCCCCCCCCCAACAAGATGCGGGACTATACTCTTAATCTGACCTGCAACCTTGGCTTTATCTAGGATGGCCGCCAGAGCATCGAGAACCATGTTAAACAGGAACGGGGAGAAGGGATCGCCCTGGCGCACCCCACAGAATGTGGGGAAGAATGGGCCGATCTCCCCATTAATGTTCGCAGCGGTCCGACCCGAGGATACCATCTGCATCACCCTGGTCACTCATCTATTGTTGAAGCCCTTACAGAGCAGACATTCCCGAAAACTAACCGTGTCATAAGCCTTGTGGAAGTCCAGTTTCAGGCAGACTGCCTTGAGGTGTTTGGTGTGAACCTCATGGAGTGCCTCGTGGAACACCAGGACTCCATCGAGGATATAACGGCCCTGGATGAAGGCCGACTGATCTTGGTGAGTGATTCGGTCAGCTATACGGGCCACCCTAATGGCGTACCCCTTCGCGAGGATGCGGAAGATGACGCTAATCACGGTAATCAGTCGGAATTGTCGGATATCCGAGGCCTTAGTCACTTTGGGGATGAGGGTGATTACCCCAAAGTTGAGCCGGGCGAGGTCGATGGACCCGACCAAGAACTCGTCAAATAAGGCCATCACCTCAGGTTTGATCACCTCCCAGAAAGTCTGGAAGAACTTCACTGGAAGATCATCCGGGCCGGGGGTCGAGGATGGGTTCATGCCCTTAATTGCCGCCCAAACTTCAGGCTCGGAGAACGGGGCCGTGAGGGCCGCGTTTAGGGGTGGACTAACGAGCAGCTCGGTTCGTTAAGCTCGTGCTCGTTAAGCTCGTTAAGATTAACGAGCAGAAAACCCTGCTCGGCTCGGCTCGTTTGAAGCTCGTTAAGCTCGTGAGCGCTCGTTAACAGATTATACGATATACAGGATGAATGTGTAGGTGTGGTTTTCAAGACGAAATATGATGACCATAAAAAGAAATGCAGTAGTTTGTTGTCTCATAGGTCGATTAGATTGAATAGATGGGCTGAGGTGCTATAAAAGTTTGTCATGTAAAATGAAAATATGTGTTGTGTTGTTACTAACGAGCTTAACGAGCTACTCGTGAAACTCGTTAGCTCGCTCGTTAATCTCGTTAAGCTTAACAAGCTAAAATCAATGATTGGCTCTGTTCATTAAGAAGCGAACTACGAGCTTAACGAGCCGAACTATCGAGCGCTCATTAAGCTCGCGAGTTACGAGCTTTTGGTCCAGCTCTAGCCGTGTTATCCGCGGGTGAGACGCAACTGTGGGCAAGCCAAATGTCTTGCGCAAGGGCAAGACCTCCTCGAGGGGAGGCGGAGAATAGGTCTTTGTAAAAGCCATCTACATGGGCTCGGATGTCCTCCGACCACTGCAGGAGGGTCGCTCCGTCCCAAAGGCGGGGGGGGTGGAGTTAGGGCGTCGTCGGTCATTAGCTATGGCCCGAAAGTAGGCGGTAGTGGCATCCCCTTTGAGGACCCAATCATGTGTACCCCGTAAATGCCAGTATGCCTCCTCATCCATGTAGATGACCATGAGCTGGTCTTCCAGGTCGTACCTAAGCATCTATTCATCGGCAGAAAGGCATGCGGCGTCAGCATGCAGGTCGAGGTCCTGGATGTCCTCAAGGAGGACTTTTTTCCGCTCCCGGATGTCCCAGCCAACGTTTGCACCCCACCCTTTCATGAATTGCCGTGACCGCTTGGCATAGAAGTGCCAGTTGTCAATGGTCGAGAGGGACCGATGGGGGCATCACATGCCTCGCGCCACCGGGCGACCACCGCGGCGGAAAATCCAGTCCGCCACAACCATAAAGTTTGGAAACGGAATTGGGGCGGCAGGGAGGTCCGCTCATTCTCCGAAGAGAGGAGGAGAGGGACATGATCTGAACCAATCCGCATAATCGCCCGGAGCGAGGCTAGGGGGCAGCGTATGTCCCACTCAGGGGAGGTGAAGACCCTATCGAGGACAGAGCGAGTCGGCTCAACTTGTCGGTTTGTCCAAGTGAACCTGGTCCCAACTCGATCGAGCTCATGAAGCCCCATGGCAGTGACGCAATCATTGAACATCTGCATATGCGGAAAGTTCACCAAATTATTGCTCTTGTCTTCTTCCGACCGGATCAGGTCGAAATTGCCACCTACCACAACCGGTAGCTGGGCGGCCGCCACCTTCCTACGGAGTTCAGCGAGGAAGGCCTCAGAGCGGCGGTGGTCGGCCGGGCCATAAACCGCAATGATTTCCCATTTGAAGTTTAGGGCCCGCTCGAAAATCTCCATGCTAACGAAGAACTCGCCCCGGTCCATGCTTCCCACCTCAAAGCTGGCATCCTTCATCCCTAGGAGGATGTCACCCGAGTGGCCCATACTCCCACTAGAAGGGAGCCAGTGCCAAGCAAATAGGCCAGAGCTCAAATGCTCGAGCTCCGACAGGGAAAATTCCGTATGCATCGTTTCTTGAATGGCCACAATGTCAATTTGTTCGGTTCGCATGTACTCTATTAGTTGGCGGCGTCAGCCATCTTGGCCGAAACCACGGATGTTCCAGAAGAGGGTCCGCATCACGCATCCATCGGGAGGCTACTTGACCCCAAGACATGTGAGGCGCTCTGGGCACGGAGGGCAGCGGTGCGGGAGCGGGCGCTGCCGCGGATCTCAACCGGATCAGCCATTGTGCGAGGCGGGGCGCTCGGGGCAGTCCCAGGTGGGGCGCCCCAGGAGGACGGCAAGCATGCACAGGCCTCGGCAAGGTGCCCATCGAGGATTTCCCGTGCACGGATAGCCTCAATCTGAACTAGCGGGGGGAGGGGGAACCTCTCCCCGAAACACTATGGTCGAGTCCGCCGCCACCTTCGCGAGGTGGCCAAGCGGAGCCGACTCCAAGGTAGAAAAGTAGCATGTAGCGGAAGTGGCTGGGATGGACGGTGTACCTGGCTCGAGGTTCCAGGGAGCGGCCCGGAGCTCTGCTTGCGTGGGGATAGGCAGAGCAGGGCTACCTACCAGTCTGGCCACCTCGATCCGAGCACTGCGGCGTGACAAAGTCACCGGAGATGAGGTCGACCTACCCCTCCTGGAAAAGGCCACGGTCCGAGTGGGAAGCGGGGAAGCGGCCACTTGGGTGGTCACCACCACCGGCAGCCTCACGGCGGCGAAGTACGGAGGCGACATAGGCGGAGCAGGCGGTGCCGAGCAGAGAGAACCAAAGGGGGCCAGTGGAGCTGAGGTCAGCCCGGTCTCTGGTGGCGGGTCGGCTGTCCCCTGGGCCGGGCTGAAGGCCACAGCAGGTAGCACGGCGAGGTGCGGCTCCAACGTCAGGCCGGCGGCTGCCGCGGGATCAGCTGGGGGCCAGGACCGCCTCCACCGCCCCTAGAGGCTCCTCCAAAGGTGTGGCCGTCAAGGGAGCGGGCGGAGTGGGTGGGTCCGAGTCGGCCTCGGCGTAGAGGGTGCCGAACATGCCAAGGGTAGAACCGTCAGGGGAGCGAGGCGATGAAGCTAGGAAGACCTGAAGGCTTGTGTCCGAAGCGTCGAGGCCGTCATCCGGCGATGGGGGAGTGACATTGGTGTGGGAGCGGCCGGCCCCAGCGCCGCCCCTGGCAGCCGGAGCGGGAGGCTGGTCATAGGGAGGATTGTCCTCGGAGTCATCGTCGTCCTTCTCCGAGCCGGAGTGGTGGCCGTGGCGGGGGTCCCGGTCGCTATGGTGACCCCCCACTCCTCCTCCATCCGGGCCGCCCCCCAAGAAGTTGTCGTTGAGGATGAGGGGGCGGCCAATGTGGTAGGGTGGCTCGGGAGAGATACGGAGGTCAAAACCCTGGTCGTTGAAGAACACACGGGTCATGGCACGAAGCTTGGATGAGTCAAGGGATTTGACCCTTACCCAGACCGCCTCCTCCTTGCGGAGAGACAACTCATCGACCACGACCACCTTGCCAAGGACACGGGACATGTTCCGAATGACTCGCTCTGAGCGGGCGATGTCGGGGAGGCCACCGGTGAGGATCCAGGCCGTGTTCAGGACAGCGACCGCCAGGGGGCCCAAACCAGCACAGAGATGTCCACCACTATCTTGTTGAGGGCTAGGCTGATGTCACCGTTGCGGTTGTAGTAGTCGTAGCTGATCGTGTCGGGGAACAAGACCGAGAATTGACCTCCAGCCAACATGGTGACCTGCCAATCCCAGGAGCAATGGTAGAGGTGGTTGAGCTCGGCCTCTACCATCTCCGATAAGGCAACCCCGTCCTTCACGGTGACAATCGCCAGGAGCGATGGTGAGGGGGAGGGGATGTCCAGCACCTCAATGTGGAAGAAGCCGAGGCCCTCAATCCCATGCCCTTACATCATCAACTCCTCCGCCACCGGACGGTCGGGGCAAAGGAACGGTGGGTCATCAGGATCCGAGCAGATGTAGCAGCACAGAGGGCGCGTACATGCCACCTAGGAGTGACCGGAGAGGCCGCAGTTGAAGCACTTGACGAGGTCGGAAATGCGGTCATCGGGGAGCAGCGCGGTCGTGGTAGATCCCGCCAGGTCACGAGAGGAGCCAATGGCCAGGGGAGCGCCGTTGGCACGCCCTGGGCCGCGCTTCTTCTTATGCTTGCCTCTCGGTCGGCCCAGGCCCGCACCATTGCCAGCAGCGGGGAGCTCGGTTGCCCTCGCGGGGGCTGGTATCGACGCGTCGGGCCAGTGGAGGGAGGGGAGCTTGCGGGCCAGGGGACTGGAGGTGATTGGGGGACCGGGGACGGCCGCTGTGAGCCGGGGAGCAGCTGGAGTCCTGTTGGGGAACGTAGTAATTTCAAAAAATTTCCTACGCACACGCAAGATCATGGTGATGCATAGCAACGAGAGGGGAGAGTGTTGTCTACATACCAACGCAGAGCGACTGCGGAAGCGATCACACAACGTAGAGGAAGTAGTCGTACGTCTTCCCGATCCGACCGATCCAAGCACCGTTACTCCGGCACCTCCGAGTTCTTAGCACACGTACAGCTCGATGACGATCCCCAAGCTCCGATCCAGCAAAGCATTGGGGAAGAGTTTCGTCAGCACGATGGCGTGGTGACGATCTTGATGTTCTACCGACGCAGAGCTTCGCCTAAGCACTACAACGATATAATCGAGGTGGAATATGGTGGCAGGGGGCACCGCACACGGCTAAGGAACGATCTCAAGGATCAACTTGTGTGTCTAGAGGTGCCCCCTGCCTCCGTATATAAAGGAGCCAAGGGGGAGGGGTGCGGCCAGCCCTATGGAGGCACAGGAGGAGTCCTACTCCTACCGGGAGTAGGACTCCCCCCCCCCAATCCTATTCCAAATAGGATTCCCAAGGGGGAAAGAGAGAGAGAGGTGGCCGGCCACCTCTCCTAGTCCTAGTGGGACTAGGGGAGGGGGGGAGGCGCGCAGCCCACCATGGGCAGCCCCTTTCACCTTTCCACTAAAGCCCAATAAGGCCCATATGGCTCCCGGGGGGTTCCGGTAACCTCCCGGTAATCCGGTAAAATCCCGATTTCACCCGAAACACTTCCGATATCCAAACATAGGCTTCCAATATATCAATCTTTATGTCTCGACCATTTCGAGACTCCTGGTCATGTCCGTGATCACATCCGGGACTCCGAACAACCTTCGGTACATCAAAATGCATAAACTCATAATAACTGTCATCGTAATGTTAAGCGTGCGGACCCTACGGTTCGAGAACATTGTAGACATGACTGAGACACATCTCCGGTCAATAACCAATAGCGGGACCTGGATGCCCATATTGGCTCCTACATATTCTACGAAGATATTTATCGGTCAGACCGCATAACAACATACGTTGTTCCCTTTGTCATCGGTATGTTACATGCCCGAGATTCGATCGTCGATATCCAATACCTAGTTCAATCTCGTTACCGGCAAGTCTCTTTACTCGTTCCGTAATACATCATCTCACAACTAACATATTAGTTGTAGTGCTTGCAAGGCTTATGTGATGTGCATTACCGAGAGGGCCCAGAGATACCTCTCCGACAATCGGAGTGACAAATCCTAATCTCGAAATACGCAAACCCAACATCTACCTTTGGAGACACCTGTAGAGCTCCTTTATAATCACCCATTTACGTTGTGACGTTTGGTAGCACACAAATTGTTCCTCCGGCAAACGGGAGTTGCATAATCTCATAGTCATAGGAACATGTATAAGTCATGAAGAAAGCAATAGCAACATACTAAACGATCGGGTGCTAAGCTAATGGAATGGGTCATGTCAATCAGATCATTCAACTAATGATGTGATCCCGTTAATCAAATAACAACTCTTTGTCCATGGTTAGGAAACATAACCATCTTTGATTAACGAGCTAGTCAAGTAGAGGCATACTAGTGACACTATGTTTGTCTATGTATTCACACATGTATTATGTTTCCGGTTAATACAATTCTAGCATGAATAATAAACATTTATCATGATATAAGGGAATAAATAATAACTTTATTATTGCCTCTAGGGCATATTTCCTTCAGTCTCCCACTTGCACTAGAGTCAATAATCTAGTTCACATCGCCATGTGTTTTAACAGCAATAGTTCACATCACCATGTGATTAACACCCATAGTTCACATCGATATGTGATCAACACCCAAAGGGTTTACTAGAGTCAGTAATCTAGTTCACATCACTATGTGATTAACACCCAAAGAGTACTAAGGTGTGATCATGTTTTTCTTGTGAGATAATTTTAGTCAACGAGTCTGTCATATTCAGATCCGTAGGTATTTTGCAAATTTCTATGTCAACAATGCTCTACACAGAGCTACTCTAGCTAATTGCTCCCACTTTCAATATGTATCTAGATCGAGACTTAGAGTCATCCAGATCAGTGTCAAAAACTTGCATCGACGTAACCCTTTATGATGAACCTTTTTGTCACGTCCATAATCGAGAAACATATCCTTATTTCACTAAGGATAATTCTGACCGCTGTCCAGTGATCTACTCCTAGATCACTATTGTACTCCCTTGCCAAATCAGTGATGGGTATACAATAGATCTGGTACATAGCATGGCATACTTTATAGAACCTATGGCTGATGCATAGGGAATGACTTTCATTCTCTTTCTATCTTCGGCCGTGGTCGGGTTTTGAGTCTTACTCAATTTCACACCTTGTAACACAGGCAAGAAACTTTTTCTTTGACTGTTCCATTTTGAACTACTTCAAAATCTTGTCAAGGTATGTACTCATTGAAAAAGCTTATCAAGCGTCTTGATCTATCTCTATGGATCTTGATACTCAATATGTAAGCAGCTTCACCGAGGTCTTTCTTTGAAAAACTCCTTTCAAACACTCCTTTATGCTTTACAGAATAATTCTACATTATTTCCGATCAATAATATGTCATTCACATATACTTATCAGAAAATGCTGTAGTGCTCCCACTCACTTTCTTGTAAATACAGGCTTCACCGCAAGTCTGTATAAAACTATATGCTTTGGTCAACTTCATCAAAGCGTATATTCCAACTCCGAGATGCTTGCACCAGTCCACAGATGGATCGCTGGAGCTTGCACATTTTGTTAGCACCTTTTGGATTGACAAAAACCTTCTGGTTGCATCATATACAACTCTTCTTTAATAAATCCATTAAGGAATGCAGTTTTGTTTATCCATTTGCCAGATTTCATAAAATGCGGCAATTACTAACATGATTCGGACAGACTATAGCATAGATACGAGTGAGAAACTCTCATCGTAGTCAACACCTTGAACTTGTCGAAAACCTTTTGTGACAATTCTAGCTTTGTAGATAGCAACACTACTATCAGCATCCGTCTTCCTCTTGAAGATCCATTTATTCTCAATTGCTTGCTGATCATCAGGCAAGTCAATCAAAGTCCAAAATTGTTCTCATACATGGATCATATCTCAGATTTCATGGCCTCAAACCATTTCGCGGAATCTGGGCTCATCATCACTTCCTCATAGTTCGCAAGTTCGTCATGGTCTAGTAACATGACCTCTAGAACAGGATTACCGTACCACTCTGGTGCGGATCTCACTCTGGTTTACCTACGAGATTCAGTAGTAACTTGACCTGAAGTTACATGATTATCATCATTAGCTTCCTCACTAACTGGTGTAGGTGTCACTGAAACAGTTTTCTATGATGCACTACTTTCCAATAAGGGAGCAGGTACAGTTACCTCGTCAAGTTCTACTTTCCTCCCACTCACTTCTTTCGAGAGAAACTCCTTCTCCAGAAAGTTTCCGAATTTAGCAACAAAAGTCTTGCCTTCGGTCTTGTGATAGAAGGTGTATCCAATAGTTTCTTTTTGGATATCCTATGAAGACACATTTCTCCGATTTGGGTTCGAGCTTATCAGGTTGAAGCTTTTTCACATAAGCATCGTAGCCCCAAACTTTCAGAAACGACAACTTTGGTTTCTTGCCAAACCACAGTTCATAAGGCGTCGTCTCAACGGATTTTTATGGTGCCCTATTTAACGTGAATGCAGCTGTCTCTAATGCATAACCCCAAAACGATAGTGGTAAATCGGCAAGAGACATCATAGATTGCACCATATCTAATAAAGTACGGTTACGATGTTCGAACACACCATTACACTGTGGTGTTCCAGGTGGCGTGAGTAGTGAAACTATTTCACATTGTTTTAACTGAAGGCCAAACTCGTAACTCAAATATTTTACCTCTGCGATCATATCGTAGAAACTTTTATTTTCTTGTTACGATGATTCTCTACTTCACTCTGAAATACTTTGAACTTTTCAAATGTTTCAGACTTGTGTTTCATCAAGTAGATATACTCATATCTGCTCAAATCATCTGTGAAGATCAGAAAATAATGATACCTGTCGCGAGCCTCAATATTCATCGGACCACATACATCAGTATGTATGATTTCCAACAAATCTGTTGCTCGCTCCATTGTTCCGAAGAACAGAGTTTTAGTCATCTTTCCCATGAGGCATGGTTCGCAAGCATCAATTGATTCATAATCAAGTGATTCCAAAAGCCCATCAGCATGGAGTTTCTTCATGCGCTTTACACCAACATGACCTAAACAGCAGTGCCACAAATAAGTTGCACTATCATTATTAACTTTGTATCTTTTGGTTTCAATATTATGATTATGTGTATTACTACGATCGAGATCCAACGAACTATTTTCATTAGGTGTGTAACCATATAAGGTTTTATTCATGTAAACAGAACAACAATTTATTCTCTTACCGTATTACAATAAACATGATCAAATCATATTCATGCTCAACGCAAACACTAAATAACACTTATTTAGGTTCAACACTAATCCCGAAATTATAGGAGTGTGCGATGATGATCATATCAATCTTGGAACCACTTCCAACACACATCGTCACTTTACCCTTAACTAGTCTCTGTTTATTCTGCAACTCCCGTTTCGAGTTACTAATCTTAGCAACTGAACTAGTATCAAATACTGAGGGTTTGCTATAAACACTAGTAAAGTACACGTCAATAACATGTATATCAAATATACTTATGCTCACTTTGCCATCCTTCTTATCCGCCAATCACTTGGGGTAGTTACGCTTCCAGTGACCAGTCCCTTTGCAGTAGAAGCACTTAGTCTCAGTCTTAGGACCAGACTTGGCCTTCTTCACTTGAGAAGCAACTTGCTTGCTGTTCTTCTTGAAGTTCCCCTTCTTCCCTCTGCCCTTTTCTTGAAACTAGTGATCTTGTCAACCATCAACACTTGATGTTTTTCTTGATTTCTACCTTCGTTGATTTCAGCATCATGAAGAGCTTGGGAGTTGTTTCCGTTATCCCTTGCATATTATAGTTCATCACGAAGTTCTACTAACTTGGTGATGGTGACTAGAGAATTTTGTCAATCACTATCTTATCTGGAAGATTAACTCCCACTTGATTCAAGTGATTGTAGTACTCAGAAAATCTGAGCACATGCTCACTAGTTGAGCGATTCTCCTCCATCTTTTAGCTATAGAACTTGTTGGAGACTTCATATCTCTCAACTCGGGTATTTGCTTGAAATATTAACTTCAACTCCTAGAACATCTCATATGCTCCATGACGTTCAAAACGTCTTTGAACTCCCGATTCTAAGCCATTAAGCATGGTGCACTAAACTATCAAGTAGTCATCATATTGAGCTAGCCAAACATTCATAACGTCTGCATCTGCTCCTGCAATAGGTCCATCACCTAGCGGTGCATCAAGGACATAATTGTTCTGTGCAGCAGTGAGGATAAACCTCAGATCACAGATCGAATCCGCATCATTGCTACTAACATCTTTCAACATGGTTTTCTCTAGGAACATATAAAAATAAACGTAAGGAAGCAACAACACGAGCTATTGATCTACAACATAGATATGCTAATACTACCAGGACTAAGGTCATGATAAATTAAAGTTCAATTTAATCATATTACTTAAGAACTCCCACTTAGAAAGATATCCCTCTAATCCTCTAAGTGATCACGTGATCCAAATCAACTAAACCATAACCGATCATCACGTGAGATGGAGTAGTTTTCAATGGTGAACATCGTTATGTTGATCATATCTACTATATGATTCACGCTTGACCTTTCGGTCTCCGTGTTCCGAGGCCATATCTGTATATGCTTGGCTCGTCAAGTATAACCTGAGTATTCCGCGTGTGCAACTGTTTTGCACCCGTTGTATTTGAACGTAGAGCCTATCACACCCGATCATCACGTGGTGTCTCAGCACGAAGAACTTTCGCAACGGTGCATACTCAGGGAGAACACTTCTTGATAATTTAGTGAGAGATCATCTTATAATGCTACCGTCAATCAAAGCAAGATAAGATGCATAAAAGATAAACATCACATGCAATCAATATAAGTGATATGATATGGCCATCATCATCTTGTGCTTGTGATCTCCATCTCTGAAGCACCGTCGTGATCACCATCGTCACCGGCACAACACCTTGATCTCCATCGTAGCATCGTTGTCGTCTCGCCAATCTTATGCTTCCACGACTATCGCTACCGTTTAGTGATAAAGTAAAGCATTACATCGCGATTGCATTGCATACAATAAAGCGACAACCATATGGCTCCTGCCAGTTGCCGATAACTCGGTTACAAAACATGATCATCTCATACAATAAAATTTAGCATCATGTCTTGACCATATCACATCACAACATGCCCTGCAAAAACAAGTTAGACGTCCTCTACTTTGTTGTTGCAAGTTTTACGTGGCTGCTATGGGCTTAAGCAAGAACCAATCTCACCTACGCATCAAAACCACAACGATAGTTTGTCAAATAGACTCCGTTTTAACCTTCGCAAGGACCGGGTGTAGCCACACTCGGTTCAACTAAAGTTGGAGAGACAGTCGCCCGCAAGCCACCTATGTGCAAAGCACGTCGGGAGAACCGGTCTTGCGTAAGCGTACGCGTAATGTTGGTCCGGATCGTCTCGTCCAACAATACCGCTGAACCAAAGTATGACATGCTGGTAGGCAGTATGACTTATATCGCCCACAACTCACTTGTGTTCTACTCGTGCATATAACATCAAACCGTAAAACCTAGGCTCGGATGCCACTGTTGGGGAACGTAGTAATTTCAAAAAATTTCCTACGCACACGCAAGATCATGGTGATGCATAGCAACAAGAGGGGAGAGTGTTGTCTACGTACCAACGCAGACCGACTGCAGAAGCGATCACACAACGTAGAGGAAGTAGTCGTACGTCTTCCCGATCCGACCGATCCAAGCACCGTTAGTCCGGCACCTCCGAGTTCTTAGCACACGTACAGCTCGATGACGATCCCTGAGCTCCGATCCAGCAAAGCATTGGGGAAGAGTTTCGTCAGCACGACGGCGTGGTGACGATCTTGATGTTCTACCGACGCAGAGCTTCGCCTAAGCACTACAATGATATAATCGAGGTGGAATATGGTGGCAGGGGGCACCGCACACGGCTAAGGAACGATGTCAAGGATCAACTTGTGTGTCTAGAGGTGCCTCCTGCCTCCATATATAAAGGAGCCAAGGGGGAGGGGTGCGGCCAGCCCTATGGAGGCGCAGGAGGAGTCCTACTCCTACCGGGAGTAGGACTCCCCCCCCAATCCTATTCCAAATAGGATTCCCAAGGGGGAAAGAGAGAGAGAGGTGGCCAGCCACCTCTCCTAGTCCTAGTGGGACTAGGGGAGGGGGGGAGGCGCGCAGCCCACCATGGGCAGCCCCTTTCACCTTTCCACTAAAGCCCAATAAGGCCCATATGGCTCCCGGGGGGTTCCGGTAACCTCCCGGTAATCCGGTAAAATCCCGATTTCACCCGGAACACTTCCGATATCCAAACTGTTGGGTTTCATAGTAATTTCAAAAATTTTCCTACGCACACGCAAGATCATGTGATGCATAGCAACGAGGGGGAGAGTGTTGTCTACGTACCCAACGCAGACCGACTGCGGAAGCGATGACATGACGTAGAGGAAGTACTCGTACGTCTTCACGATCCAACCGATCAAGTACCGAAACTACGGCACCTCCGAGTTCGAGCACACGTTCAGCTCGATGACGATCCCCGGACTCCGATCCAGCAAAGTGTCGGGGAAGAGTTCCATCAGCACGACGGCGTGGTGACGATCTTGATGAACTACAGCAGCAGGGCTTCGCCTAAACTCCGCTACAGTATTATCGAGGTATATGGTGGCAGGGGGCACCGCACACGGCTAAGGAATAGATCACGTGGATCAACTTGTGTGTTCTAGGGTGCCTCTACCTCAGTATATAAAGGAGCCAAGGGGGGAGGGGGGCGCCGGCCAGGGAGAGAGGCGCAGGAGGAGTCCTACTCCTTCCGGGAGTAGGACTCCCCCCCCCCCAATCCTATTCCAACTAGGATTCCCAAGGGGGGAAAGAGAGAGAGGGGGGCCGGCCACCTTCTCCTAGTCCTAATAGGACTAGGGGAGGGGGAAGTGGCGCAGCCACCTTGGGTTGCCCCTTTCTCCTTTCCACTAAGGCCCATGAAGGCCCATATGGCTCCCGGGGGGTTCCGGTAACCTCCCGGTAACCCGGTAAAATCCCGATTTCACCCGGAACACTTCCGATGTCCAAACATAGGCTTCCAATATATCAATCTTTACGTCTCGACCATTTCGAGACTCCTCGTCATGTCCGTGATCACATCCGGGACTCCGAACATCCTTCGGTACATCAAAATGCATAAACTCATAATGAAACTGTCATCGTAACCTTAAGCGTGCGGACCATACGGGTTCGAGAACAATGTAGACATGACCAAGACACGTCTCCGGTCAATAACCAATAGCGGGACCTGGATGCCCATATTGGCTCCTACATATTCTACGACGATCTTTATCGGTCAGACCGCATAACAACATACGTTGTTCCCTTTGTCATCGGTATGTTACTTGCCTGAGATTCGATCGTCGGTATCCAATACCTAGTTCAATCTCTTTACCGGCAAGTCTCTTTACTCATTCCGTAATACATCATCTCACAACTAACATATTAGTTGTAATGCTTGCAAGGCTTATGTGATGTGTATTACCGAGAGGGCCCAGAGATACCTCCCCGACAATCGGAGTGACAAATCCTAATCTCGAAATACGCCAACCCAACATCTACCTTTGGAGACACCTGTAATGCTCCTTTATAATCACCCAGTTACGTTGTGACGTTTGGTAGCACCCAAAGTGTTCCTCCGGTAAAAGGGAGTTGCATAATCTCATAGTCATAGGAACATGTATAAGTCATGAAGAAAGCAATAGCAACATACTAAACGATCAGGTGCTAAGCTAATGGAATGGGTCATGTCAATCAGATCATTCAACTAATGATGTGACCTCATTAATCAAATAACAACTCATTGTTCATGGTTAGGAAACATAACCATCTTTGATTAACGAGCTAGTTAAGTAGAGGCATACTAGTGACACTTTGTTTGTCTATGTATTCACACATGTATTATGTTTCCGGTTAATACAATTCTAGCATGAATAATAAACATTCATCATGATTATAAGGAAATAAATAATAACTTTATTATTGCCTCTAGGGCATATTTCCTTCAGTCTCCCACTTGCACTAGAGTCAATAATCTAGATTACACTGTAATGATTCTAACACCCATGGAGCCTTGGTGCTGATCATGTTTTGCTCGTGGAAGAGGCTTAGTCAACGGGTCTGCAACATTCAGATCCGTATGTATCTTGCAAATCTCTATGTCTCCCACCTGGACTAGATCTCGGATGGAGTTGAAGCGTCTCTTGATGTGTTTGGTCCTTTTGTGAAATCTGGATTCCTTTGCCAAGGCAATTGCACCAGTATTATCACAAAAGATTTTCATTGGACCCGATGCATTAGGTATGACACCTAGATCGGATATGAACTCCTTCATCCAGACTCCTTCATTCGCTGCTTCCGAAGCAGCTATGTACTCCGCTTCACATGTAGATCCCGCTACGACGCTTTGTTTAGAACTGCACCAACTGACAGCTCCACCGTTTAATGTAAACACGTATCCGGTTTGCGATTTAGAATCGTCCGGATCAGTGTCAAAGCTTGCATCAACGTAACCTTTTACGGTGAGCTCTTTGTCACCTCCATATACGAGAAACATATCCTTAGTCCTTTTCAGGTATTTCAGGATGTTCTTGACCGCTGTCCAGTGATCCACTCCTGGATTACTTTGGTACCTCCCTGCTAAACTTATAGCAAGGCACACATCAGGTCTGGTACACAGCATTGCATACATGATAGATCCTATGGCTGATGCATAGGGAACATCTTTCATATTCTATCTATCTTCTGCAGTGGTCGGGCATTGAGTCTTACTCAACTTCACACCTTGTAACACAGGCAAGAACCCTTTCTTTGCTTGATCCATTTTGAACTTCTTCAAAATTTTGTCAAGGTATGTGCTTTGTGAAAGTCCAATTAAGCGTCTTGATCTATCTCTATAGATCTTAATGCCTAATATGTAAGCAGCTTCACCGAGGTCTTTTATTGAAAAACTTTTATTCAAGTATCCCTTTATGCTATCCAGAAATTCTATATCATTTCCAATCAGCAATATGTCATCCACATATAATATCAGAAATGCTACAGAGCTCCCACTCACTTTCTTGTAAATACAGGCTTCTCCGAAAGTCTGTATAAAACCAAATGCTTTGATCATACTATCAAAACGTTTATTCCAACTCCGAGAGGCTTGCACCAGTCCATAAATGGATCGCTGGAGCTTGCACACTTTGTTAGCTCCCTTTGGATCGACAAAACCTTCCGGTTGCATCATATACAACTCTTCTTCCAGAAATCCATTCAGGAATGAAGTTTTGACATCCATCTGCCAAATTTCATAATCATAAAATGCGGCAATCGCTAACATGATTCGGACGGACTTCAGCATCGCTACGGGTGAGAAGGTCTCACCGTAGTCAATCCCTTGAACTTGCCAAAAACCTTTTGCGACAAGTCGAGCTTTGTAGACAGTAACATTACCCTCAGCGTCAGTCTTCTTCTTAAAGATCCATTTATTTTCAATTGCTTGCCGATCATCGGGCAAGTCAACCAAAGTCCATACTTTGTTCTCATACATGGATCCCATCTCAGATTTCATGGCTTCAAGCCACTTTGCGGAATCTGGGCTCACCATCGCTTCTTCATAGTTCGTAGGTTCATCATGATCTAGTAGCATGACTTGCAGAACAGGATTACCGTACTACTCTGGTGCGGATCTTACTCTGGTTGATCTACAAGGTTCAGTAGTATCTTGATCTGAAGTTTCATGATCATTATCATTGGCTTCCTCACTAACTGTTGTAGGTGTCACTGAAACAGTTTTCTGTGATGTACTACTTTCCAGTAAGGGAGCAGGTACAGTTACCTCGTCAAGTTCTACTTTCCTCCCACTCACTTCTTTCGAGAGAAACTCCTTCTCTAGAAAGGATCCATTCTTGGCAACGAATGTTTTGCCTTCGGATCTGTGATAGAAGGTGTACCCAACAGTTTCCTTTGGGTATCCTATGAAGACACATTTCTCTGATTTGGGTTCGAGCTTATCAGGTTGAAGGTTTTTCACATAAGCATCGCAGCCCCAAACTTTAAGAAACGACAACTTTGGTTTCTTGCCAAACCACAGTTCATAAGGCGTCGTCTCAACGGATTTTGATGGTGCCCTATTTAACGTGAATGCGGCCGTCTCTAGAGCATAACCCCAAAACGATAGCGGTAAATCAGTAAGAGACATCATAGATCGCACCATATCCAGTAAAGTACGATTACGACGTTCGGACACACCATTACGCTGTGGTGTTCTAGGTGGCGTGAGTTGCGAAACTATTCCACAATTTTTCAAATGTACACCAAACTCGTAACTCAAATATTCTCCTCCACGATCAGATCGTAGAAACTTTATTTTCTTGTTACGATGATTTTCAACTTCACTCTGAAATTCTTTGAACTTTTCAAATGTTTCAGACTTATGTTTCATTAAGTAGATATATCCATATCTGCTTAAATCATCTGTGAAGGTGAGAAAATAACGATATCCGCCACGAGCCTCAATATTCATCGAACCACATACATCGGTATGTATGATTTCCAACAAATCTGTTGCTCTCTCCATAGTACCGGAGAACGGTGTTTTAGTCATCTTGCCCATGAGGCACGGTTCGCAAGTACCAAGTGATTCATAATCAAGTGGTTCCAAAAGTCCATCAGTATGGAGTTTCTTCATGCGCTTTACACCGATATGACCTAAACGACAGTGCCACAAATAAGTTGCACTTTCATTATTAACTCTGCATCTTTTGGCTTCAACATTATGAATATGTGTATTACTACTATCGAGATTCAATAAAAATAGACCACTCTTCAAGGGTGCATGACCATAAAAGATATTACTCATATAAATAGAACAACCATTATTCTCTGATTTAAATGAATAACCGTCTCGCATTAAACAAGATCCAGATATAATGTTCATGCTCAACGCTGGCACCAAATAACAATTATTTAGGTCTAATATTAATCCCGAAGGTAGATGTAGAGGTAGCGTGCCGACAGCGATCACATCGACTTTGGAACCGTTTCCCACGCGCATCGTCACCTCGTCCTTTGCCAGTGCCCGCTTATTCCGTAGTCCCTGTTTCGAGTTGCAAATATTAGCAACAGAACCAGTATCAAATACCCAGGTGCTACTGCGAGCTCTAGTAAGGTACACATCAATAACATGTATATCACATATACCTTTGTTCACCTTGCCATCCTTCTTATCCGCCAAATACTTGGGGCAGTTCCGCTTCCAGTGACCAGTCTGCTTGCAGTAGAAGCACTCAGTTTTAGGCTTAGGTCCAGACTTGGGTTTCTTCTCCTGAGAAGCAACTTGCTTGCCATTCTTCTTGAAGTTCCCCTTCTTCTTCCCTTTGCCCTTTTTCTTGAAACTAGTGGTTTTGTTAACCATCAACACCTGATGCTCCTTCTTGATTTCTACCTTCGCAGCTTTCAGCATTGCGAAGAGCTCGGGAATAGTCTTGTTCATCCCTTGCATATTATAGTTCATCACGAAGCTCTTGTAGCTTGGTGGCAGTGATTGGAGAATTCTGTCAATGACGCAATCATCTGGAAGATTAACTCCCAATTGAATCAAGTGATTATTATACCCAGACATTTTGAGTATATGCTCACTGACAGAACTGTTCTCCTCCATCTTGCAGCTATAGAACTTATTGGAGACTTCATATCTCTCAATTCGGGCATTTGTTTGAAATATTAACTTCAACTCCTGGAACATCTCATATGCTCCATGACGTTCAAAACGTCATTGAAGTCCCGATTCTAAGCCGTAAAGCATGGCACACTGAACTATCGAGTAGTCATCAGCTTTGCTCTGCCAGACGTTCATAACATCTGGTGTTGCTCCAGCAGCAGGCCTGGCACCCAGCGGTGCTTCCAGGACGTAATTCTTCTGTGCAGCAATGAGGATAATCCTCAAGTTACGGACCCAGTCCGTGTAATTGCTACCATCATCTTTCAACTTTGCTTTCTCAAGGAACGCATTAAAATTCAACGGAACAACAGCACGAGCCATCTATCTACAATCAACATAAACAAGCAAGATACTATCAGGTACTAAGTTCATGATAAATTTAAGTTCAATTAATCATATTACTTAAGAACTCCCACTTAGATAGACATCCCTCTAATCTTCTAAGTGATTTACGTGATCCAAATCAACTAAACCATAACCGATCATCACGTGAGATGGAGTAGCTTTCAATGGTGAACATCGTTTATGTTGATCATATCTACTATATGATTCACGCTCGACCTTTCGGTCTCCGTGTTCCGAGGCCATATCTGCATATGCTAGGCTCGTCAAGTTTAACCTGAGTATTCTGCGTGTGCAAAACTAGCTTGCACCCGTTGTAGATGGACGTAGAGCTTATCACACCCGATCATCACGTGGTGTCTGGGCACGACGAACTTTGGCAACGGTGCATACTCAGGGAGAACACTTCTTGATAATTTAGTGAGAGATCATCTTATAATGCTACCGTCAATCAAAGAAAGATAAGATGCATAAAAAGATAAACATCACATGCAATCAATATAAGTGATATGATATGGCCATCATCATCTTGTGCTTGTGATCTCCATCTCTGAAGCACCGTCATGATCATCATCGTCACCGGCGCGACACCTTGATCTCCATCGTAGCATCATTGTCGTCTCGCCAATCTTATGCTTCCACGACTATCACTACCGTTTAGTAATAAAGTAAAGCATTACATCGCGTTTGCATTGCATATAATAAAGCGACAAACATATGGCTCCTGCCAGTTGCCGATAACTCGGTTACAAAACATGATCATCTCATACAATAAAATTCAGCATCATGCCTTGACCATATCACATCACAACATGCCCTGCAAAAACAAGTTAGACGTCCTCTACTTTGTTGTTGCATGTTTTACGTGGCTGCTACGGGCTTAAGTAAGAACCAATCTCACCTACGCATCAAAACCACAACGATAGTTTGTCAAATAGACTCCGTTTTAACCTTCGCAAGGACCGGGCGTAGCCATACTTGGTTCAACTAAAGTTGGAGAGACAGTCGCCCGCAAGCCATCTCTGTGCAAAGCACGTCGAGGGAACCGGTCTCGCGTAAGCGTACGCGTAAGGTTGGTCCGGGTCGTCTCGTCCAACAATACCGCTGAACCAGAGTATGACATGCTGGTAGGCAATATGACTTGTATCGTCCACAACTCACTTGTGTTCTACTCGTGCATATAACATCAACATAAATAACCTAGGCTCGGATGCCACTGTTGGGTTTCGTAGTAATTTCAAAAAATTTCCTACGCACATGCAAGATCATGTGATGCATAGCAACGAGGGGGAGAGTGTTGTCTACGTACCCAACGCAGACCGACTGCGGAAGCGATGACACGACGTAGAGGAAGTAGTCGTACGTCTTCACGATCCAACCGATCAAGTACCGAAACTACGGCACCTCCGAGTTCGAGCACACGTTCAGCTCGATGACGATCCCCGGACTCCGATCCAGCAAAGTGTCGGGGAAGAGTTCCGTCAGCACGACGGCGTGGTGACGATCTTGATGAACTACAGCAGCAGGGCTTCGCCTAAACTCCGCTACAGTATTATCGAGGTATATGGTGGCAGGGGGCACCGCACACGGCTAAGGAATAGATCACGTGGATCAACTTGTGTGTTCTAGGGTGCCTCTACCTCAGTATATAAAGGAGCCAAGGGGGGAGGGGGCGCCGGCCAGGGAGAGAGGCGCAGGAGGAGTCCTACTCCTTCCGGGAGTAGGACTCCCCCCCCAATCCTATTCCAACTAGGATTCCCAAGGGGGGAAAGAGAGAGAGGGGGCCGGCCACCTTCTCCTAGTCCTAATAGGACTGGGGGAGGGGGAAGTGGCGCAGCCACCTTGGGCTGCCCCTTTCTCCTTTCCACTAAAGCCCATGAAGGCCCATATGGCTCCCGGGGGGTTCCGGTAACCTCCCGGTAACCCGGTAAAATCCCGATTTCACCCGGAACACTTCCGATGTCCAAACATAGGCTTCCAATATATCAATCTTTACGTCTCGACCATTTCGAGACTCCTCGTCATGTCCATGATCACATCCGGGACTCCGAACATCCTTCGGTACATCAAAATGCATAAACTCATAATGAAACTGTCATCGTAACCTTAAGCGTGCGGACCCTACGGGTTCGAGAACAATGTAGACATGACCGAGACACGTCTCCGGTCAATAACCAATAGCGGGACCTGGATGCCCATATTGGCTCCTACATATTCTACGAAGATCTTTATCGGTCAGACCGCATAACAACATACGTTGTTCCCTTTGTCATCGGTATGTTACTTGCCCGAGATTCGATCGTCGGTATCCAATACCTAGTTCAATATCATTACCGGCAAGTCTCTTTACTCGTTCCGTAATACATCATCTCACAACTAACATATTAGATGTAATGCTTGCAAGGCTTATGTGATGTGTATTACCGAGAGGGCCCAAAGATACCTCTCCGACAATCGGAGTGACAAATCCTAATCTCGAAATACGCCAACCCAACATCTACCTTTGGAGACACCTGTAATGCTCCTTTATAATCACCCAGTTACGTTGTGACGTTTGGTAGCACTCAAAATGTTCCTCCGGTAAACGGGAGTTGCATAATCTCATAGTCATAGGAACATGTATAAGTCATGAAGAAAGCAATAGCAACATACTAAACGATCGGGTGCTAAGCTAATGGAATGGGTCATGTCAATCAGATCATTCAACTAATGATGTGACCTCGTTAATCAAATAACAACTCATTGTTCATGGTTAGGAAACATAACCATCTTTGATTAATAGGCTAGTCAAGTAGAGGCATACTAGTGACACTTTGTTTGTCTATGTATTCACACATGTATTATGTTTCCGGTTAATACAATTCTAGCATGAATAATAAACATTCATCATGATTATAAGGAAATAAATAATAACTTTATTATTGCCTATAGGGCATATTTCCTTCACAAACATAGGCTTCCAATATATCAATCTTTATGTCTCGACCATTTCGAGACTCCTCGTCATGTCCGTGATCACATCCGGGACTCCGAACAACCTTTGGTACATCAAAATGCATAAACTCATAATAACTGTCATCGTAACGTTAAGCGTGCGGACCCTACGGTTCGAGAACATTGTAGACATGACTGAGACACATCTCCGGTCAATAACCAATAGCGGGACCTGGATGCCCATATTGGCTCCTACATATTCTACGAAGATCTTTATCGGTCAGACCGCATAACAACATACGTTGTTCCCTTTGTCATCGGTATGTTACATGCCCGAGATTCGATCGTCGATATCCAATACCTAGTTCAATCTCGTTACCGGCAAGTCTCTTTACTCGTTCCGTAATACATCATCTCACAACTAACATATTAGTTGTAGTGCTTGCAAGGCTTATGTGATGTGCATTACCGAGAGGGCCCAGAGATACCTCTCCGACAATCGGAGTGACAAATCCTAATCTCGAAATACGCAAACCCAACATCTACCTTTGGAGACACCTGTAGAGCTCCTTTATAATCACCCATTTACGTTGTGACGTTTGGTAGCACACAAATTGTTCCTCCGGCAAACGGGAGTTGCATAATCTCATAGTCATAGGAACATGTATAAGTCATGAAGAAAGCAATAGCAACATACTAAACGATCGGGTGCTAAGCTAATGGAATGGGTCATGTCAATCAGATCATTCAACTAATGATGTGATCCCGTTAATCAAATAACAACTCTTTGTCCATGGTTAGGAAACATAACCATCTTTGATTAACGAGCTAGTCAAGTAGAGGCATACTAGTGACACTATGTTTGTCTATGTATTCACACATGTATTATGTTTCCGGTTAATACAATTCTAGCATGAATAATAAACATTTATCATGATATAAGGAAATAAATAATAACTTTATTATTGCCTCTAGGGCATATTTCCTTCAAGTCCCGCCTGCGCACCGGAGAAGGGGATCGGCGGCGCTAGTTGCACCAGTCCATAGGCGAAGGTGGCGAGCGGGAGCAAGACCGGCCACGGTGGTCAGTCCGGCCGGGAAAGCGGCAAGGAGGGGAACGATGGCCGTCGCGAGGAGGTGACCGGCGGTCGCCGCGGTCGGAGAGATGCTCGCGGAGGTTGGCCTCGTGCCGGAGCGAGTCGGGGGAGGGCGGACGGGGTCGCGTCGTTCATCCGCGCGGAGGTCGTCGGGCCGGCGCTTGTCAGCGCGTCACTTGGGGCTGGTATCGATGCGCCGAGCCAGTGGAGGGAGGGGGAGCTTGCGGGCTAGGGGGCTAGAGGCGATCGGGGGACCGGGGACGGCCGCTGCGAGCCGGGGAGTGGCTGGAGTCCCGCATGCGCACCGGAGAAGGGGACTGATGGCGCTGGTTGCGCCAGTCCATGGGCGGAGGCAGCGAGCGGGAGCGAGATCAGCCACGGTAGTCAGTCCGGCCGGGAAAGCGGCGAGGAGGGGAACGGTGGCCATCGCAGGGAGGTGACCGGCGGTCGCCACGGCCGGAGAGATGCCGGCGGAGGTCGTCCTCGTGCCAGAGCGATTCGGGGGAGGGGCAGACGGGTCGCGCCGTTCATCTGCGCGGACGTCATCGGGCTGGCACTCGTCAGCGCGTCGCTTGGGGCATGCCGGCTGGCGGCGGCGGCGAGGGGAGGGGGCGAGCATCGCTAGTGGCGGGGAGGAGTCGTGGAGGGTTTGGGTCGGGACGGGAGGGGAGGGGGCAAAATGGGGGGCCGTGGGAAGCCTGTCGGTGGCCAAATAGGATGAACGGCCGTGTAGGCCGGCCCACCCAAAGACCGGTCCAAATTGGGCCGGCCTGCAGGCGGTGCGTCCCTAGCACACGGCCCAGGTCCAGGCCCAGAGGCACCGAGGCCCGCAGCCATGCGGCCCAGCCCGCGATGCTGGGCGGCAGCACCTAAGGTTTCCCCCAATGGTGCGGCCGCCACCGCGGCCGGCGTCGTCGTTGGCGCAGGAGCAATGATGAGCTAGCGGCGGCGCAGGGGACGGATGGAGGAGAACCGCAGCGAGGAAGACCTGAACGCGGCGATGAAAGGGCGGAATGGGGACTTGCGGATGATCACTGGAGAAGCTGCCGGCGACGGAGGTGGGGAGGGCAGCGGGGCGCCAGGAGCACCAGGCCCGGCCCAGGTCGAACCACCCCGCGACGCCCCACACCGGAGCGCGGCGGCGGTGAGAGGTCCTGGATCCAAGGGCGGCCCTTTTGTGCCGCGTCGGCAGGAGGGGGAGCGGGGGAAGCCGGCGAGCAGATGGGGGGGGGGGGAGGGGATGGACAGCCCCGCCGAGGCGAGTCCACCATCACCGGACGAGGCGTAGCTCTGCGAGCCGGCGGCTCTCGATGGATGATGGGATGGCCAGCGGCGACGTCATCGGCCTCCGCAACATCAGCCCAGAGCGCAGCGGCGACTCCTCCGCGACGGGGGCGGTGGCGAGCGGGGGAGCGGGTGGCGCGAGACCACGGCCAGCAGCTCTGGGGCGGCACGGCACAGTGCATCGACGGCGGCGTCAAGCGGGGAGCCGGCTAGAGGCGCAGGTGGCGGCGGCACGGCCGCGGGCGGCGCGTCGCCAGCGGGGTCGCGGGAGCAGTCCATCTTGACTCATCTTTCAAAAATGAAATTAGGAGTGACATGTTTTACTTTCCCGTGTTCATTGTACAAACCAACCCTGGCGCCCATATCCTTCATGGGAACTCACAGGTGGTGTGGTCTTCCAACTGGGTCGTCCTGTTATTTGACCTGGTGAATGTAACGGTATGGCAGTCATTTGATCATCCTATCAACGCATTGGTCCCTGGACAGAAGTGTCACTTCTGAAAGGCATGAGGCTATACATCTACAACAAATTGGACAGAATCAGTTGTATGTCATTGTAGGCCCGGATGGTTTGTACGCTTATGTTTCATCCGCACCACCACAAGTCTATAATATGCTGACATCAAACGAAGACAAGACAGGAAATGATACAACAAAAGTTACATTCATGAATAGCAGCTTCAGCATCTTTCTCCACCCAAAAAATCCAGATTCAAATAGCATCTCATTGCCAAAAGCTAGGTCCACCCAAGTCATCACTAGTAGAAAACAGGGCTTTCGTTCGGGCCGGATAAGCCCATTAGTCCCGGTTCAGTCACGAACCGGGACTAATGTGAGCATTGGTCCCGGTTCGTGCGGCTAAAGGCATTAGTCCCGGTTCAAATAAGCCCTTTAGTCCCGGTTTGAGACACGAACCGGGACTAAAGGGTGCGATGCCCTTTAGTCCCGATTCGTATCTCAAACCGGGACTAAAGATTAGACATGTAGTCCCGGTTTGAGACACGAACCGGGACTAAAGGGTGCAATGCCCTTTAGTCCCGGTTCATGTCTCAAACCGGGCACCCTTTAGTCCCGGTTCGTGTCTCAAACCGGGACTAAAAGTCCCATTTTCAAACTCTAACCCCCCCCCCATCGCCTTTTCAATTTTGTAAAAAGCAAAAGATAATGATAAAAACTTCAAAAAATAAAATTATTCGAGATGTAGTTATATTATTACATCTACTAGTTAGGAAAATAAAAAAACTTAAATTTGGACATGTTTTGCAAAAAAGTATCATGAAAAAGTAAAACGGCTATAACTTTTGCATACGATGTCGGAAAAAAACGTATAATATATCAAAATGTTCAGCACGAAAATCCGCAGCCGATTTTGAAAATGTTCAGCACGGCCTATTTGCAAATTTTTAGAATCCTCAAATTCTAAAAGTAAAAAAAGTTATGCTCAAATTTCAGCTTTTTTGAATTTTAGTTAAATCAGGTCAAACTTTGGTGAAACTACTTATTCAAGAAGTACTAGTGTTACTAAATAATTATTCAAGAATATTAGTGTTACTAAATAATTATTACAATTTTTTTGAATTTTGGTCAAATCTGGTCAAACTATGGTCAAACTTCTTATTCAAGAAATATTAGTGTTACTACATAATTATTCAAGAATATTAGTGTTACTAAATAATTATTTCATTTTTTGAATTTTGGTCAAATCTGGTCAAATTGTGGTCAAACTACTTATTTAAGAAATATTAGTGTTACTAAATAATTATTGTTTTTTAGAATAATAGTTTCAAACTCAAACAGTGAAACATGTGACTTCGTGCTCAAGCTAAACTCGTGAGGGTTAATAGGATTGACATCTTACTATTGTCAGGAAAACAACAAGTGCGGGCTTGGAACGAGGGGAATAAAACCCGGAAGTTAAGCGTGCTCAGGCTGGAGTAGTGAGAGGATGGGTGACCGACCGAGAAGTTGGATGATTTGGAATGATTAGGGGTGATTAGAGATTAGAGGTTAAATGGAGCAGTGATGAGGGGTGATTAGAGATTAAATTGGAAAATAATTCAAAATTTTGAAAATAAAAAAAACCAATTTTAAAAAAAATTTACGGAAAAATACCTTTAGTGTTACCAACCGGGACTAAAGGTGGAGCTCCACACAGCGGCAACGTGGATGGCCTTTAGTCCCGGTTCGTATAAGAACCGGGACTAAAGGGGAGGCTTTAGTAACGACCTTTTAGTCCCGGTTCCAGAACCGGGATTAAAGGCCCTCTAGAACTGGGACAAATGGCCCTTTTTCTACAAGTGCATGAGATTAGATTCTGAGGGTGTATGAATGGGATAGTGGGGAAGAAACGTGGCCTGCTGCGTATGATGTAATTAAGCTTGACAATGATAAGTGCGCTTTCCCTGTGCGATAACTAGAAATGTCTTGACCTGTTAAGGCCAACAGGTTCGTGTTATATAGAGTTGGGGCGCACCTCCCAACCATAGCACATACATTGCTGAGATTACATAAGAGAGAGATATTCAAGTAAGAGATAGAACTTGGAGAGAAAGGAAAATAATCTATCTCTATCTATCTATCGTAACTACCTCATGCGCCGGGTGCACCATAGCATGTTTAACACCCTCCCTTAATCACAACTTTATTAAGTTGAGATTATGCTTGAATTCTTAAAAACTCCTTGTGGGCAAAGGCTTTGTAAATCCATCTGCAATCTCATCCTTTGAATGCACAAACCGAATGTCAAGTTGCTTTTGAGCAACTCTCTCTCTGACAAAATGAAAATATATCTCTATCTGCTTTGTTCTGGCATGGAACACAGGATTAGCCGAAAGATAAGTAGCACCGAGGTTGTCACACCACATGCATGGAGCTTGTTTACTCTTCACCCCAAGCTCTTTCAACATAGACTGAACCCATATGATTTCAGCTGTAGCATTTGCTAATGCTTTGTACTCTGCCTCAGTGCTTGACCTAGATACCGTAGCCTGTTTGCGTGCATACCATGATATTAAGTTAGGCCCAAAAAAGACTGCAAAACCACCTATTGAGCGCCTGTCATCCAGGCATCCTGCCAAGTCTGAATCAGTAAAGGCACTGACAAGGGTAGAAGACGACTTGCTGAAATTTATACCTATGTTGAGAGTATGTTTAACATATATGACTGTACGCTTGGCAGCTGTCAAGTGAACATCAGTAGGTGCATGCAAAAACTGGCAGACATTATTGACAGCAAAAGATAGGTCAGGCCTGGTAAGAGTTAGATACTAAAGAGCTCCTATGAGGCTTCTATATTTTGTGCTATCTTCCTGACTCAAAGTTTTACCTTCTGCAAGAGACAATTTTTCTGAGCTGGATAATGGAGTGAGTGAGGGTTTACAACCTTGCAATCCTGTCCTTTTAACCAGATCAGTTGCATATTTTGCTTGAGAGAGATGAAGTCCATTCTGATGCTTCTTTACCTCAATCCCAAGAAATAAGTGCAAGTCTGCAAGATCCTTTAATGCAAACTCTGCACTCAAGTCTTTTAAGAGACCTCCGATTGCTTCATCAGATGAGCTGGTCACAATAATATCATCAACATAGATGGGAACAAATATGCATGTATTGGATCTATTATAAATAAATAATGATGTGTCTGATTTAGAAGGAACAAATCCAAGTTTTTGCATCTTGTGATAGAGACGAGAGTACCATGCCCTTGGAGCTTGTTTTAATCCATATAAAGCTTTATCAAGCTTGCAAACATAAGAGGGGGCATTCTTACTTTCAAACCCAGGAGGTTGTTTCAAGTACACATCCTCTTCCAGAACACCATGAAGAAACGCGCTCTGTACATCAAGCTACCTGAGACTCCAACCTCTGGAAACAGCAATAGACAAGACAAGATGAATAGTGGCAGGTTTTACCACAGGACTAAAAGTATCCTCATAGTCTATGGCATATCACTGTTTGAAGCCTTTTACAACGAGCCTAGATTTATAGCGATCAATGGTTCCATTAGATCTCCTCTTGATTCTGAAAACCCACTTGCAATCAATTAAATTTTTACCTTGTTGTGGGGAAACCAGGTGCCATGTTTTGTTTTTCTTTAGTGCCATGTACTCCTCATTCATTGCCTTCTTCCACTTATCATCACAAAGTGCTACATCAAGGGTTTTGGGCTCATCTGGTTCTCCTGTGGAACAGACCAAACCATATTTAGTTTCGACCCCCGCAGGGTTGGCCGGCTCTTCTGTGGCCAACGACTAAAGCACCGCGTCTACGGTTGGCGCAGAGAATCCCGAGCCCCACGCCTCTACGCGCGCGTTGGTCGGCCGACCGCTCGTGGGGGGACCTGCTGGCTCCGCGTCCTCCCTGGCGCGCGCCGAGTCCCGCCGCTTGTACGTGACCGGTTGGGCACCGTACCGCGCGCCACTCGAAGGAGCCCGCGTGTCAGGCGCGGAGACGTCGCGGCGTAAGTCCAGCACAGAAGCTCGTGCGCCTGCACATGTCCCCTCTGCGGTGGCTGATCCCGAGGAGGATCCAATCTCCTGCGATGTTAGCGATCCCGTGGTGGATCCGATCGCCTGCATCGCTGCTAATCCCGAGGCGGATCTGTCTCCTGCCACGGGACACATGGGATATAGCCCAAATTTTGCACCGTTTGCTTTGTTTTCTTTGCAGTTTTCTCCTATTTCATCGACACAAGACTCATGCATGCCATTAGATGAGTTAGTCAACAAATGATCATCAACATTTTGTCCCCCTTGATCAAAGCTAGTGAGATGAGGTGGCAAGAGAAGAATTTCTTCTCGAAGAAGTGCGCCGGCATTAGGGTGAAGATCAGCGAAGGGAAATTTAGTTTCATCAAAGACTACGTCACGGGATATGTAAACACGTCCCGTGGAGACATCAAGGCACTTGACCCCCTTATGCTGAGCACTATAGCCAAGGAACACGCACTGTTTTGATCGGAACATGAGTTTTCGATTATTGTAGGGACGTAGGTTTGGCCAACATGCACACCCAAAGACATGAAGAGACTTATAGTCTGGTTTGGTGTGAAGAAGCCTTTCTACCGGACTTTCATGATTAATGACACGACTAGGTAGCATGTTTATGATATGAACGGTAGTGAGAAACGCTTCATCCCAAAATTTAAGAGGCATGGAGGTGCTTGCCAAAAGAGCAAGGCCAACTTCAACAATGTGCCGATGCTTTCGTTCAGCTGACCCATTTTGCTGGTGAGCATGAGGGCATGACACGTGGTGTGAGATACCAAGTGTCTGGAAGGAGTTCAACTTTTCGTACTCCCCTCCCCAGTCGGATTGGACAACAATGATTTTGCTGTCAAACTTTCGTTCAACTAAAGCTTGAAAGCTTTTGACAACTTGAAACACATCGGATCGTTTCTTTAAGAGATACATCCAAAAGAATTTACTATAGTCATCGATAAAGCTGACATAATAGTTGTGTCTACCAACAGAAGTGGGAGCAGGACCCCAAACATCAGAAAAAATCAACTGTAATGGTTTGATAGCAGTACTAGTAGAAATTGGGTAAGGCAAATGATAATTTTAGCTTTCTGACATGAATCACAAATTGTTTCATTATGATGCTCACCAACAAACGGGAACTTATTTTTCCTAAGCAACCTTTCAACTGAAGAAAAAGAAGCATGTCCTAAACGATCATGCCAATGTGTGGATGAAAGCTTGATGGCACAACAAACGTGTTTATTTTTTCTTCAAAACTCCGGAATCAACGGATAGAGGCCGCCAACGCATCTACCTCGATAGAGAATTTTCCCCGTTGCCTGATCCTTGATCAAAAAGAAGTAAGGGTGAAATTCGAGAAAGACATGATTGTCAAGGGCAATTCTATGGACAGAAAGAAGACTTTTGTTGGCACTAGGAACATGCAAAAAAAATTCTAAGATGAATGTTGCGATTAGGGGTACGAAATATTGAGTGACCGAAGTGACGTATACTCATACCTTCTCCGATGGCAGTGTGGATTTGATCCTTGCCGCGGTATTTCTCCTTCATGGTAACTTTCTCGAGCTCGTTGGTGATGTGGTTGGTGGCTCCGCTGTCGACGTGCCAATTCGTGTCGACGCCATAGGAGCCATCGGCCGCCGCAGCGACTTTCTCCTCATCTTGCAAGTCGTAGTCGTCCTCCTCATACCTATACCAGCAGTCCTTTGTTGTGTGCCCGGGCTTGCTGGAGATCTGGCACCGCGGAGCGTCCGGGCGGTTTCTGCCGCGTCCACGGCGACCGCGGCCACTAGATTGGGGTGGTGTGGCGCTACGGTTCCCACCGCCAGACCTGCCCTTGTTGCGAGATGAGCCACGCGATCGGGAGCCGCCGCCCCGCCCGCGTGTGGCCACGTTGGCAGAAGATTTGAAGCCGCCGCCGCCAGATCCTTGGAAGTGAGCCATGCGCTGATCGAAGTTGGGTAGCATGGCAAAGAGCTCATCAAGGGTTACCTTGGCGACGCGGGCGTCGAGGGCAGAGACCAGGGGCTGATAGTCGGCATCGAGCCCGTGGATGATGTAGGAGGCGAGTTCGTCGTCGGGGATCGCCTTGCCCGCGGCGGCGAGCTCGTCAACATAGCCGCGAATGGCAGCGAAGTAGGCGGCGACAGAGAAGTTTCCCTTCTGCGCGTTGATGAGGGAGGTTCGGATGTTGTTGATGCGGCTGGCCGACTGCGAGGAGAACATGACGGCGAGCGTCATCCAGATCGCGCGCGCAGTGGTGACCGTGGTCAATGTGAGTAGCACCTCGCATGTCAGATTGTTCAGCAGGTATCCAAGAACCTGCTGATCCTCCCTGGCCCAGATTGGGTGGAGAGGGTTGGGCGATAAAGTCTCTTTTCCGTCCTTGGTGGTGACGAGGAGTCTCGCTGGCTCCGGCTGAGTGCCGTCGACACAGCCGAAGACACCGGTGCCATGCAGCTGGGGAATGACTTGTGTGCGCCATAGCACATAGTTTGTGCGCGTCAGCTTCGCGGCCACCTTGCCATTGAGGCTGGTTTGGGAGGCGCCGGAGGAGGAAGACATGGCTAGGGCTAGATGGAGTTCGTATGGAGCTTAGATGGGAAAAGGATGGCTCTGACTACCATGTGCGAGGCCGACGGCTTCGTGTTATATAGAGTTGGGGCGCACCTCCCAACCATAGCGCATACATTGTTGAGATTACATAAGAGAGAGAGAGATATTCAAGGAAGAGATAGAACTTGGAGAGAAAGGAAAATAATCTATCTCTATCTATCTATCTATCCTAACTACCTCATGCGCCGGGTGCACCATAGCATGTTTAACATTCCCAACCGTGTGCGGGGCATACGGAATATGCACAGGTAGGAAGTGCACCTGTCCCCTTCAAGATGATAATAGTTCAGGCTACTTCAAGCCGATTGATGACCCCAAGGAAAATGCAACTAGATCAGCTCTTAACCCTCGAAAAAATTTCTTACTTTGATTTGACCTACCTCGTGAATGTAACCACCCAAGATGATAGTAAAAAGCTTGCTTGAAAAACTGCTCCTGCACGGCCATCAGCTTCAAACGTTACTTTTACTAGACTGAAACTGAAGGTTATTGTTGGTTGGTGACCAAGGTCTTCTCCTTGCAATCCATAAAACCTGTTCATTACAACAACTCTGTTTACATCAAGGTGCAACTTAGCTCTTTGGACGCAGCTGTTGCTTCTACTCCTTCCGCAAACAAGAAGCTCATTTTAGGCACTACAATTCCAGCTATTGTTATTATCGTATTACTTGCTATTGCTGTCACCCTTTATATACAGAGGAGGAGAGCGTATGCCAAGAAAGATGAAGACCTTAATTTTGATCAATTTGCTAAAATGCCAGCCAGGTTTTTTTTTCAGAAGTTGAGAGAGGTTCAATAAAAAGCTTGGAGAAGGTGGATTTAGATCTGTTAATGAAGGGAAATTAAGTGAAGAGAGAGTTGTCGTAAAACGTTTAGAAAGTGCTAGACAAGGAAGGAAAGAATTCTTGGCAGAGGTGGAGACTATTGGAAGCATCAAACACATCAATCCTGCCAGGCTGATTGGCTTTTGTGCAGAAATCTCCGAGGCTTCTAGTATACGAATATATGCCGAGAGGGTCACTCGATAGGTGGATCCATTACCGCCACAACAATGCCCCACTCAATTGGCGCAGACGGTGTAGCATTATTCTGGATATTGCCAAAGGCCTATGCTATCCTCACTGAGGAGTGCAGGCGAAAGATGGCTCGTTTGGACATCAAACCGCAAAATATTCTCTTAGATTAGAACGTCAATGCTAAAGTGGCTGATTTTGGACTATCTAAGCTAATAGACAGGGATCAAAGCAAGGTAATGACGGAGATGAGACGCACACCTGGGTATCTGCCACCTGAATGGTTAACCTCGCAAATTACTGAAAAACTTGATGTCTAGTGCTTTGGAGTTGTTGTCAAACATTGATAATTCTCTTCCTGAGGAGAGTTCTAACCTCATCAATTTGTTACGATGAAAGGCTCAATATAATCAATTGAATGATCTGATTGACAAGCATAGTGAAGACATGCTCTCACACCAGGAGCAAGTGATTCAAATGATGAAGCTTGCAATGTCGTGCTTGCTAAATGATGGCTGTCAAAGGCCTTCCATGTCAACGGTGATCAAGTTATTGGAGGGTGCGAGGAGCATAGAAACTGCTATTCTTCGCAGATTTATAAATACAAATTCAGTCATGCCTGGTCAAGACAATACATCCGCATATTGAGTTCAACCTCAAGCATCAATCTTATCAGACCAAGGTGAAATGGGCGGCGGCTAATGAGAATAAGACATCCAACTTAATTACACACTTGGTTTTTGTCAGTTTCAAAATATTATCCTATTTGTACTTCGGAAGTATGTTTTATCCTATTTGATTGTTCGGGAGTCTGTACCACATACCTTTTAATCTGCAGCGTACCAGCGTAGCCAAAATTATATTTGTGAACTATGTGGTAAATGAGGAATTCTAAAATGCAGATAGCATTATGAAACTGATGGGGATAAGCACCATATGGAGATGGCTCAAGGCGGAGGGGTCTAAGGAGAAAGATGAGACTATAGACCAAGATGACACACTTTAGATTTTTTTTTCGAAAAGGGGGACTCCCCGGCCTCTGCATCAGAACAATGCATACAGCCACTTCAATAAATAAAATAGGTTCAACAAAGTCATAGAGTCTTCAACAAAATAAAGGCGAGCTCACAAAGAACCTCGAAGCTAAACCAAGAAAAGGCCAAAGAGCCACAACCGGCTGGTAAAATCAAGATAGGAAAACTAATTGCCTATCCTATTACCGCCAACCAAACCGGTTGAAAATATCCCGCGCTATCATCTCCCACCGGACAGATCCAGTAACCAAACGCTCCCTGACCTCCGTCGGAGTGAGTAAGGACCACATACGGATCAGCGCCGTAGCACGGAATATAACCTGCAAAAATTGAATAGTAGTTATTCTGTTAAAAACCAAATCATTTCTGCAGTTCCAAATTGCCCATAACAATGGATACACTCCTACACGAATATGTTTAGCTGTATCGGACTCTATCCCATCCAGCCACGTTCCAAATAACGACCCGATCGTACTCGGAGGAGTAATGTTAAAGGCGATTTGCACGGTGCGCCACAGAATTCTCGCCAAAGGACAGTCAAGGAAGAGATGCTTAATGGTCTCGTCCTGATCACAGAAGCTACAACTAGTAGATCCAGTCCAATTGCGCTTTACCAAGTTGTCCTTTGTTAAAATTACCTGATTATGAACAAACCACATAAAGACTTTAATTTTCAAAGGCACCTTTACTTTCCAAACATGTTTGGTACTAGGAATGACAATAGAATTAATAACATCGATGTACATCGACTTTACTGTAAATTGTTCATTCCTAGTAAGCTTCCAACACAACTGATCGGGCTGTTAAGGTAGATGGACTTCCATCAGTCTACGCACCAGATGGAGCCAAGCTTCCCATCTCTCACCAACAAGCACCCGTCGAAACTGAATATTAAGGGGAATGGGCTGCATAATCGTTGCAACTAGCGCATCACGTCGCTGGACAATACGATACAAGGTTGGGTACTATAGTGCTAATGGTGTATCACCCAGCCAAGTGTCCTCCCAAAAACGTGTATCATTGCCATCACCGACAATAAACTTTGTTCTATTAAAGAAGGTTGCCTTGACTCTCATAAGCCCCTTCCAAAATGGCGAATCAGTTGGTCTCACTGTCACCTGAGACAAAGTTTTGGACTGCAGATACTTGTTACGAAGAATCTGCGCCTAAGTTGCGTCAGTCGGAGCTGAAAGCTTATACAGCCACTTACTAAGCAGGCATCTGTTCTTGACCTCAAGATTTTCGATACCCAAACCCCCTTGGTCCTTTGGTCGACAAATAACATCCCACTTGGCGAGTCTATACTTTCTCTTAAGTTCATCACTCTGCCAAAAAAATCTTGATCGGTAGAAGTCCAGCCTTTTCCTAACCCCAACTGGAACCTCAAAGAAATATAGTAGGAACATCGGCATACTCGTGAGCACCGAATTAATAAGAATTAAATGGCCTCCATATGACATAAGTTTGCCCTTCCAGCAACTAAGTTTCTTTTCAAACCGATCCTCGATGCATTTCCACTCTCGGTTTGTGAGCTTACGATGGTGAATGGGTATACCTAGGTAGGTAAAAGGTAAAGCCCCTAATTCACATCCAAACAATTGCCTATAAGCCTCATGTTCCTCCTTGGCTCTACCAAAGCAGAACAACTCGCTTTTATGAAAGTTAATCTTTAACCCAGACAATTGTTCAAATAAACATAGCACCAGCTTCATATTTCTCGCTTTTGCCAGGTCATGCTCCATAAAGATGATAGTATCATCAGTGTACTGCAGAATGGACACCCCCATCAACTAGGTTGGGCACCAAGCCACCCACCTGATCGGCCTCCTTTGCCTGACCTATTAGGATTGCCAACATGTCAACCACAATGTTGAACAAAATAGGGGACATTGGATCTCCTTGTCTCAGGCCCTTGTGTGTCTCGAAATAGTGCCCAATATCATCATTTACTTTAATTCCAACGCTCCCCTTTTGCGTCAAGGATTATACCTGGCGTCGCCAAGCTTCATCAAAACCCTTCATACGCAAAGCCTGTTGAAGGAATGGCCATTTGACTTTGTCGTATGCTTTTTCGAAATCCACTTGAAAACAACCCCATCTAGTTTTTTTGTGTGGATTTCATGGAGCGTTTCATGAAGGACCACTACCCCCTCAAGGATATTCCTGTCCGGCATGAAAGCAGATTGGGTAGGCTGCACAATAGTATGCGCAATCTTTGTGAGCCTATTGGTCCCAACCTTGGAGAAAATTTTGAAACTAACATTAAGAAGACAGATTGGCCTGAATTGCTCAATTCTCACAGCCTCTGTTTTCTTAGGAAGAAGGGTGATCGTTATAAAATTGAGCTAAAAAGGATGAAGCTGTCCAGCAAACAAATCATTAAACATAGGCAACAAATCCCCTTTAATGATATGCCAGCATTTCTTATAAAACTCCGCTGGGAATCCATCAGGGCCCGGCGCCTTGTTATTCTTCATTTGCGAGATGGCCTCCAGCACCTCTTTCTCCGAGAAAGGAGCCGCAAGAATATCATTCTCCACCGCTGTGAGCTGAGGAATATCCTCAACCCTTGACTCGTCCAGAGAC
This sequence comes from Triticum urartu, assembly GCF_056163025.1. NCBI lineage: Eukaryota > Viridiplantae > Streptophyta > Magnoliopsida > Poales > Poaceae > Triticum > Triticum urartu. Next base: position 14,049,279 of record NC_141873.1, read on the forward strand.
ACGCAGTTCTCTTCTGGAGGGCCAAACATCAGCTTATAGTACTCAGTAATGTACAATTTTAGGTTTTCATGTCCTATAATTGTACCCTCATCTTGCTCAAGCTGAAAGATCCTCTTCTTTCGATGCTTACCGTTAGCGATCATGTGAAAAAATTGGGTGTTCGCGTCCCCTGGACTACTCGCCGGACCTTGGCCCGCAACGCCCACTTCAACTCTTCTTCTCTAAAAAGTTCTTTCAGCCTCAATTCCGCCTCGAGCTTGGCATGAAGCTCCGCGGCCGGCAGTATCGTGGTTTCTGCTTTTACATCCAGAGATTGAATAAGGGCAAGGAGCTTTTCCTTTTCGACCTTATAAATCCCACTAAGATGCTTAGCCCACCCACGTAGGAAACTCCTCAAGTGCCTAATCTTATTCTGCCAGCGCTGAAGCGCAGTCCTCCCTCCTGACTCCTTAGCCCACTCTCTGGCCACGAGATCAAGGAAGCCATCACGTTCAAACCAAGCCATCTCAAAGGAGAACACATTTTTGTTCCCCAGGTGGGTGGGTTCACCAGAGTCGACAAATAACGGCGTATGGTCATAAATACCACGGGACAAGGCCTGGACAGTCACCAGGGGAAACTTCTGTTCCCAATCGACGCTGGCCAACACTCGATCCAACTTCTCATACGTCGGATTTGGCATCGCGTTCGCCCAGGTAAATTTTCTACCCGAGAGCTCAATTTCTCGCAGGTCCAAACTTTCAATGATAGTATTAAACATGAACGACCAATGGCCATCAAAATTATCATTGTTCTTATCCTCACGCCGTCTAATAATATTGAAATCACCCCACCAGGATGGGCAACTGTTCGGAACCACAAATCCGAACAAGATCAGCCAAGAACTCGGGCTTAAGCTCGGGCTGTGCAGCACCATATACCGCAACAAGGGCCCAATTAAACCCATCAACCTTCGACTGCACCCTAAACTTAACAGCAAACTCTCCCATGGCCACACTGCGAACCTCAAGCGCTTCGCACCTAACTCCGAGAAGGATTCCACCCGACCTCCCTCTCGGCGGCAGGCAATGCCAGTCAAAATCTATACCACCCGATAAAGTATTTAGAAATTGAGGCGCGAAGTTATCTCTACATGTCTCCGATAGAGCGATAAAATCTAAACAATGCTCGACAGATGCCTCAGCAAGAAACCTTCGTTTAGCCAAGTCCTTTAGACCTCTGCTATTCCAGAATATTCCTTTCATAGATCATCATGGAATTTTTTTTGTCGTACGAATCCTAGCACTCCTACGCACTATGGATGCCGGGTATACCTTTCATTTCCACTTGCGGTTGGGAATAGTTTGACTCTGCAACTGGTCCTCACAACCAGTCTCAGAGTTGCTAGCCAAAACTATCTCGGTAGAATCAGCCTCTACATCCTCGTCAGTATTAGGTTGCATAAGATCCGCACAAAAATTGTCGAGCACCCTGACCCCGAGTGCATCAACCTCAGAATCACTCATGGGCTTAACAGCCGCAATATTACGAATCATCTCTAAGGCCCGCTCAACCTCTAGGTCTAGAAGATCATTAACAGAATTAGAGATTTTAGTGTCATTACTACCCAACGAGACTCCTAATTGATTTGCATTTTGAACAATCTCATCATTTGAAAAAGGCAAAATAGAATTAGAGGTATTGACGGACATACCAGTAGTGACCTCCACGTCACGAAGCTTGGCCGCCCTCATGCCGCACCGTTGCTGAATGTCGTCCACATCCGGTTGTGTCTGGAGACGGCCGCTCATCTGGTGCCCCTTAGATACCGGATCCTGAATCCCTCCAAATGCAATGACCTCCTCCCGAGAGATCGCGGTCGGGGTCCGGCCTCCTGCCGCCCCCCAACCAGCTGGCCGATCCAACTGCATGGGCTCACCCACAGTCTCGCCCGAGAGAGGGCAAGCACTCTCCGCAGACTCGTGGCGCGCCCCGCCCGACGAAGCTGGCAGGGTGGGTGGTGGAGTCCGAACAAGGGCCACCTGCCCTCAGTCCCCACCCAGCACGGGAGAAGCTACCCGCACATGCGCCGAAGGGGGAGGAAGCTCCGAGGCCACCTGCCCCGAGCCCTCTCCCGAAGGCAGAACCGCCATCAACCGCAAAGTAGACGCGACGGGATAGGAGGTATCCGAGGCCACCTGCCCCATACTCCCTCCCGGCGAAGAAAAGGACATGGGGGCCACCTGCCCCGGCAGAAGGAGAGCAACCCGAGGCCGCCTGCCCCAGGGCCCCACCCAACAAGCCAGGTACGACAAGCTGCGTCACCTCCTGAGGAGGTACCGTGTGCTGAGCACGAGAGGGAGTGGCCACCTGCCGACCCCCAGGAATCGTGTCCACAGCACCCTCCAACCCCATAGCCGGTAACTCAAGCTCAAAAGCCTCCTCGGACTCAACCCGATCACTCCACAGCCTCGGGGGAGCAAAAGAAGGCTCAAAGGACCCAAATCTCAGAGTCGTAGAAGGTACCACGATGGGTGGGACTGTTCCATCCCCGGTAGACGCAAGCTCGGGCCCCGGCCCCTTGGATAGCTATCGTCCAGGGTCCTCGACCGGCGACTCCCGTACCCCCGCACCGCCATCACCCTCGTGTATATCCACATCAGAGTCATGAGCCGGCGCAACTAGAAGGCTCTCATCCTAAAACTCAATAAGCAGATCATAAATTCTGCCTCGATAAGCCCACTTAACCACTTCCGGTACATACTCAATGTTCAAAATACTAACCAAAACCCGAGCAATCCCATGAGCTCTGGTGAACTCCATGTCCACACGCTCAGGCTTCCCCACTAAAATGCCCATACTGGCCACAACCCGAGCATCCTGCAGCAGCCTGGAGGGAGCCCCGGACAATCGCAGCCATGCCTGAGTAAGCGACTTGCCCTGAGGTTCAACAAGCTTCCACTCTTGAAACTCAAGGATACCATCCGTTCCCGGCACCTTACACATCCCAAAGCTCAACAACCTCTGCAGATCCTCCATAGAAGGAAACTCAACCCTGAACATCCTATCAGTGAGGCTGACAAGGTCCCACTGGAACTCCCCAGGAGCCAACTCACGGAGCCTCTGCACGATCTGCGTCTCAGACACCTCCCCTCTGGTGACCTTGACTATCCCCGTGGTCATACTCGTGGACTCATCAGAAACCTCTCGCTCATTTGGAGATTCAAAAAAAGTTAACTCAGTACAGTACACTCCATACATCATGAGCGACGGTGCCTGATCTCACAGCAGCGGACACTCCCCAAAGTCATGTGCTAGTTTACCGCAGGTATCACATAACATAGCCACACACTCCCAATGAAGTGACCCTTGTCTCCGCAACGATAGCAAAGCATCTTTACCTTCCTACGCGCCCACTTGGATGCCCTCTCAGCCTTAGACCTATCTGTCAACTCCGCAGACACATCGGTCATAACCTCGTTCTCAGGAACCTGCATAGAGGCAAGAGCCGTCACCACCTCCATAGCGTGGCCAGGCAACAGAGGCTCGTCAGCAGCCCCGTCAACTGTCGTCTGGTCAACAACAACAGGAGGTAGCAGGGGACGTGGACGGTATCGGCCCCCTCGGCCTCCCCGACCACCCCGATAGCCTCAGTAACCTTGTCGCTGCCGATGACCCGGATCCGAGGGCCCCTCGACGAAGCCACCTGAAGGGCCCAAGAACGGCCTCTCGACAGACCCATCACTCTGCCAGGCAAAACCACGACCACCACCCGTGGATGAAGACCCACACACTTTAGATGAGAGAAAAATTAAGTGATTGTTCTTAAGTTTTCCATATTCAGTACTAAAGGATTAATGATGCTAATAGAGCTTGTACTTTAAATTGTAAATCTCTAGACCGGGCCACAAAAAGGAACATGTCACCATGTCAGTCTAATATGCCAAATTAACAATAGCAGTGTTTTTTAAAAATTCAGCAGCAACTACATATATTCCTGCAAACAAAAGTTGAATATCGTCGTTCATATGTCACTATCGGACTCGCGGTCTATGCCTACAGCTAGGGGCCGTCGGCATAGGTCCTTTGCCGTCGGCATAGATCTATGCCTACGGCTGCCGTCGGCATAGGTCCTTTGCCGTCGGCATAGATCTATGCCTACGGCTGCCGTCGGCATAGACCCGTCGGCGTAGATATCGTCAGCGTAGTCTTGTCAGACCGTCGGTGTAGTATAGCCGTCGGCATAGGGACCTATGCCGACGGCCGGGGTCAGCCGTCGGCATAGTTTAGCCGTCGGCAGTGTTTTCCCTTCTGACGGCAACGGACGGCGCCGTCAAAAGCGCTGACGAGTCATGGGACGCCACATGGCAGAGGTACGCCGACAGCTTGGCCGTCGGCATAGGTAGAAATCTATGCCGACGGCCTAGCCGTCGGCGTACCTCTGCCACGTGGCGTCCCGTGGTGCTCCTGGTGGCAGTGCTATGCAGATGGAATCTATGCCGACGGCTTTGCCGTAGGCATAGTCCTACCACGTGTCTTCCCCTGGTTTCTCCTGGCGGCAGGGCTATGCCTACGGCAAAGCCGTTGGCATAGATGAAATTATGCAGAAATATGACAGTTCATCATCTAAACCTAGTCATGTTCATTTGACAGCATTTCAAAGCAGAATAATATGGAATTATGCAGAAATATGACAGTTCATCATCTAAACATAGTCAAGTTCATCACCGGCGGAAGTTCATGAACATATATAAAAGTAGTGCAAGACATGGAACATCATAAAAGTAGCAACATGAAAGGCATGGCACGACGGCCACATGCACGGAATCATCATCGACATCAAGCAAGACCACCTCCGCCAAAACCACCACCAAGACCACCTCCGCCAAAACCACCACCACCAAGACCACCTCCGCCAAAACCGCCACCGCGACCACCATCACTCTGCCAGATCGGAGTGACTGGGGTCGACAGAGCAGTAATCGAGCCACCGGTCCCTTACATGTTTCAGAAAAGATTCTAACGGTAAATATGATATGATAGTGTTGAATGAACGAGAACTAGTTTGCCAGTAGTTAGGCAAATGTACTAACCGGACCATCACTGCCTAGTGCCACCCATTCATCGAACGTGGGCACGTGTGGGGGTTCTCCCGCAGGTGGTGGTGGGGGTCCCATTTGTGGTGGATCCGTGCGGTTACTCCAACACGCCAACATAGCCTGGATGTTAGTTAAACAAGCAAACTAGAAGGTCCGAAGGAATGAAAGTGCAAAAATTTAGCTTGGTTTTAAGAGGGCAAAACTAACCGCCATCATCTCACGGTTGTAATCATCATTTGCCTTCACTCGTTGCAAGTACTCTCGCACCTCGAGATTCCTATGCTCGACAAAGGCCTTATATGCCTACATAATTTAGGTTGTTTCTAAGTGAGCAATGCTGAAAATGAACTGAGAATGCTAGAGAGAAAAAGATAAAGGGGAAGTACTTATAGCATGCTGGCGGGCTAAGGGAGTCTGTGAACGCCCCGTACTCTCTAACTGGCTCGGGTTGGTAGACCGAAGCCGTGTGTACGAGATCGAAGGAGTTATCAAGCCATCGAAACACAGATACCGGCCATGTGACTTCCCCTGGATGGCCACCACCGCCGTGTCATTGATCTGAGACTGGGCGACCTCAGGAACAGGAACATCCAGATGCAACTTCTGATAGTGCTGAGTGTAAGAATCCAGGTGCTCCTCGGTCTTGCCGTAGTACTGGCTCTCGCCCTCCTTGGGATGACTCCGCTCGCGGGCCAGCTTCCACGACTCAATGTCTGAGAGCGGCCTCTTCAACTTGTCCTCCTGCAACGTCAAACAGAAGTTAGCCATACATAAGAACATGACGGTAAAGAAGAACAAAAATGCATCATGCATATAGATGTACCTTCATGGCCTTGAAGCCCCAGTGGTTCCTGTTTCCTTAGCCGTGTGTCCCGTCTTTTCCACGGTTAGCCCGGGCCTTGATGCTCTTGGCAGCAAACTCTGCATCGTCGCCGAGCCACCTATCCACCAAACTTGCCCATCCGTCATGCCTTCCATAGCACCAACGAGGAACAACCTATGCAAATTTTGGAATCATGACATGTGAGCACGAAACATATAGTTGACTGCTTGAAACAATGATAAGTTAGTAATAGTTACCATCATGAACTGCTCCCTGTTCAAGGTAAGTCGTTGCCTCTGCGCTTGAGTTTTGGTCATCTTTTGTTGCAGGTAGACGTGGTAGTACTGCGAGACGGCAACCCAACGCACCTCGTACTGCAACTGACGAGCTTTCTTCTTCATAGCCGCAAGCAAGACCATGTCGGCTCTGGCCTTGTGCTCGTCAAGAACTCTATAGAGTTGCTGCAATCATGCATAAACCAGAAGCAAACAAGGCATGAGTTGAGTGATTCAATGATAAACTATGAACAAAACTGAAGACAAGTGATTTAGAAGAGAACTTACCCAAAATTTGGTGATCACGGCCTTAGCGGCCGTCCCGTACTCCGCATTCCTGCAAGCCTCGTAGTGGGCCTAGCTCGTGGCCAAAACCCGCAGCTGCGGGTCCCTGTCTGGCTGCGGGCAGAATAGGCTAGGCCAAAACTCCTTCAACAGGACAGTGATAAGACCATTCGGTTTACGGCCCTTTCCGCGAAGGATCCAGTTTCTGCAAAAGAATTAAATGATTGCCATGTGTACAATAAGAAAATGTTGTCATGTGTTGAAAATATGATTGAGAGGCACTTAATCTGTCCCCACAGGTTCAATGAGCCACTTGTGCTCCTCGATAGAAGGTGGTGTAGGTAGTCCGGCATTACCACGCAGCCACCCCTGCGGAGCACCCGGTGGCAAGTCACCCCACAACTCGGGATCAACATCCCCTCCACCCTCCTCGCCCTCCTCTTCACCCTCCTCCTCGCCCTCCTCCTCCTCGCCCTCCTCCTCCTCACCCTCCTCCTCCTCGCCCTCCTCCTCCTCACCCTCCTCGTCCTCGCCATCAGGAACATACTCCTCCTCCTCAGACTCAGATGGTGCCTCTGTATAGGAGGGCATCGAAGAAGACCCTCCTATTTCGGACACGACCCGGAGTTTTTTGTCCCGGCTGCCTCTCCCCCCACCTCCTCCTCCTCTAGGGGCTCTCCCCCCACCGCCTCCTCCTCTAGGGTCTCCTCCCCCGACCCCTCCACCTCCCTGTGAGGTGTCATCCTCGTGTAGTCGGGAGGGAACCTTGTGGGCTCGTCCACTCCGAGTAAGTCCTTTGAATTTACTGAGGAAACTGGCGCCGCTGGACTTGCCCATGATTAGCAAACCTGCATTGAGAAGAGAATAAACAACTAGTAAGGATATCAATTAAACAAGCATACAGGAAAAACATTAATACCAGAAGAGCACATTAAGCATACTATTGTAATGATCATTAAAAGAACTTACATTTTCTAGAACCCATATGAATCATCACTATTGTAATCTATTTGTGGACCGGTCTCATCATCACTATCACACATATCTTCTTTGTTGTATGACGGAGGTGGAGGCTCTTCCTCATCGTCAGCGTCTTCATTTAACTTTTCAAGCATAATTATGTCTCTTTGATTCACAACTGCCTCACCATCAATCTGTGTGTCGTCGTCGTTTGGGTCTAGGTCAACATAACCCAAGTTATCATCCTCGTTGTTTCGGACCACGTCACCATGTTCCTCTTGATAGAACACTCCCTCGTATGTCATGGGGTTTATGTTGTAGTAATCATCATCGTTTGGGTCCGGTAGCTTACCATGCGGCGACACCTTGAACACAACTTCCCAACCCTTTAGGTACTCTTTCTGGCATGGGTAAGGCAGATAATATACTTGTGTGGCCTGGGTAGCGGCGATAAAGAGATCAGCTCCGGCATAGACGGTTGATGGTTTAACTTCAACTAAACCAACAGAAGGCGTATGTCTCAGACCCTTTTTGGGGTCGAACCATCGGCATTTGAACATAGTGAGACTTAGGTGTTCGCGGCCACGTTTGAATGTAAGCTCGTATATTTTTCCTACCCTTCCGTAGTAATCTACTTTATTATCTCCTTCAGTGAAGACTCCAGTATTTATGGTTTTGGGATCAGGCCGACTGTTCTGGTGCTCCTCTGTATGGAAGCGATACCCATTCACATCATACTTTTGGCATGTCATGACGACAGGGTCAAAACCCATGGAAACCCATCTCAATTCTTCATCCATTGATTCGGTCGGATCATTTCCCTACAAGTTTAATTGAAATTATAGGGTGCATGAGTTTAATTGAAATTATAGGGTGAATGAGTTTAATTGAAATAGGTAATAGGGAAGTGTGAAAAATTACTTTCTCCATGAACCACGCAATGAAATTTTTCCTTCCATCAGCACCCTTTCGGAGAAGAGCAAGTGCCCCCGCTTCAGTAGGAGGCAGCATTCCCGTCCATTCTTCTTCAACGAATCGACTACAATAAGAACAACGGTATAGGAACTAGGCAAAGTGAACATAACAAATTGACTAAAATAATGGTGCAAAGGTATTACCTCATCCACTCATCCTCAACTTCCTTGATGTTGTGCAAGATATAGAACATGACATCCTCCCACTCATCTCGTGGCATGAGATAAGGTTTCGAGCATCCAGCCCTACCACCTTGCCCAATGAATAGAGGCAACTTGGGTTTATACTTGGGTTCTTCTGTATTGTATCGAGACACCTTATTGTGCAACGTGGGAACATGGTCCGGATAGTAGGCTGTCCTGAGGTCTGCCACCTCCTCTAGGATAACTGCCTCGGCTATGGAAGCTTCAATCTTAGCTTTGTTTCCACATTTCTGTCTCAGATGCTTGTTCTGTCTCTCAGGGCCGTACTGCCAACGATTCTGCACAGGGCCCCCCAACAATACCTTATTCGGGAGGTGCAAAATGAGATGTGTCATCGGAGTAAAGAAGCCTGGCGGGAAGATCTTCCCTAGCTTGCATATCAACTCCGGCGCCTTCTTATGCATTTCTTTTATCTTCTCGGGACATACTTCTTTAGCACAAAGCGTGCGGAAGAAATGGCTTAACTCCGCAAGCACACGCCAGACACGCTCGGGAACATAGCCCCAAACCATCACCGGCATAATCCGCTCAATCCATACATGATAGTCATGACTCTTGAGCCCGGTCACTCTGCCCGTTGAAAGATTGACCCCCTTACTTATATTCGACGCATAACCATCAGTGAACTTCACGATGTGTTTCAGCCACTTGAATGCCTCCATCTTATGATCCTTTTTAAGTACGAAGTCAGCATCTGGCTTGAACCAAGATTTTCGACTGCCTGTGGGAGGCTGCATGTGTAGACGTGGTCTATCACAAATATTCTGTTGATCAACTCTAGCATTAACATTATCCTTTGTCTTATCAGGAATGTTGAGGATCGTGTGAAAAAGGGACTCTGCGACATTCTTTTCGGTGTGCATCACGTCTATGTTGTATGGAAGTTTGAGGTCCTTAAAATAGGGAAGCTGCGTGAAGGGGGTAATGTGAGTCCAGTTGTGCATCTCACCATATCCTTCAAAAAAAATTCCCTTTACCTTTTCCTTTGCCCTCGCCCTTGTCTTTGCCTGTGGCTTTGCCTTTGCCTATGCCTTTCCCTTCACCGGCAGGCTTAAGAGCTTTCAGCTGAGCAAGCACATCCGCACCAGAAAACGTTGGAATCTCGTTTACTTCATGGAAAACTTTGCCTTTTGTGAAGTTCTTCTTGTCTTCCCTATCAGGATGGTCTGGAGGGAGGAACTGTCGATGCAGGTCAAATGCAACATACTTGCCACCCTTCTTCAGCCAAATGAAAATTAAGGCCTACATGCACACTGGGCAAGGCATCTTTCCACTTGTACACCATCCGCAGAACAGGGCATAACCGGGAAAGTCATGCATGCAATATTGTAGCCAAACTTTCATCAAGAAATTTTTCTGCAGATGTCAGTCGTATGTCAACCTCGGGAAGTACCAAGAATGGTGCAAATCATCCACCAACGGCTGCATAAACAGACTCAAATTCTTCCCCGAATATTCAGGCCCTGGAATTATAAGCGACAGGAACATGGTCTTGCGTTGCATTATGGCGCCAGGAGGGAGATTGAGTGGAATAACAAATATGGGCCAACAGCTGTATGGATTAGACGACATACCATATGGATTGAACCCATCACCTATTATAGCAATTCTGACATTCCCAGCCTCGGCTGCTTCCTCCGGGTACTCTATATCGAATGACTTCCATGCTTCACCTCCTGATGGATGTACAATTTTTTTTGGATTGTACCTTTTCCCTTCCCTGTGCCACTTCATCATTTTGGCAGACTCCTCGGTGATGAAAAGGCGCTGCAGTCTTTTTATAAAATCAAGACACCGAACAACCTTCACAGGGATTTTTAGCTGCTGCTTCTGACCATGCTTATCGACCACCTCAATATACTGAGAGGAACCGCACTTCCTACAGTACTTGTCATCCGCATACTCATGCCTAAACAAAAGGCAATTCTTTGGACAAACATGTATTTTCTCATAGTCCATGGAGAGCGCCTTCATGATTTTCTTCGTAACGTACATGGTTTTCGGTAGTTCATGGCCCTCAGGCAGGCTGTTAGCCCATACTCCTAGAAATGCTTCGAAGCAACCTCGGCTACAGCCGTACTCAGCCTTGACTGCCATCAGTTGCGAGATGGCATCCAGCACAGACAGCTTGGCACCCTCATAGAGAGGTTTCTTTGACGAGGCCAAGATTTCCAGGATGGCCTTTGCGGTTTCCTCCGGCTCCTCCGGTTCATTCGCTGAATGTGACGGAGGTGTTGGCTGTGCAGCAAAGACATCATATAGCATGTCTCTAACCCCATCGTCCTCATAACCAGCGACGCGTTGTCGTATCACATCCTCTCTACCACGGTCCCGCTGGGCAAAGTTTATCGGCATATTAAAGTTGGGCATAAATCCATGCGTGCGAAGGTGCTTAGTCATCTCACTCTTATCTCTGCGGATACGCCTCTTTCATCTGGCACACGGGCATTCTGGCACCATCCTCATTGGACTACGGAATATCTCTTTCAAAAACACATCAGTTTTCTCGACCCACTCTATTGTTACTTGATTCCGACGAAAAAACCCACTATACATCCACTGATTATCTGCCATCTCTCCTTTATTGGAAGCCACACAACAAAATTAAGGATTCATTTAAATTACTCACATCAATATTTTATTTTTTACAAGGTTGACGAGAACTAGTAGAAAAAGGGTCAAATGTGAAGCACATTAGTGCCGGTTTGAATTTGAGCCGGCACTAATGTGACCATTAGTGCCGGTTCCAACGGCTAGGCGGGCGGGCATCATTAGTACCGGTTCGTGGGTAACCTTTAGTACCGGTTCATGCCACGAACCGGTACTAATGAGGCTGTGTCAGGCTATGATAAGTCTGGGGCCCCCACGAAGACCTTTAGTACCGGTTCATGCCATGAACCGGTACTAGAGTTTCTTTGTAAGCTGATTTTTAGTCCCACCTCGCCAAGAGAGAGGCAGTATGAGCGGTTTATAAGCCGTGAGTGCACAGACAATGACGAAGAGTTGCAATGCTCACCTACATGTTGATTAGCTTCAAGCCTTGCGGAATAGCATAGATTGCACTGACCTATGTGCAGTGCAGTCTACACTATTCCGAATGGCTTGAAGCAAATTAACCAGCATCGCACCTCTTTTTTATTTTTAATAACTTATTTGAACTCCGGACTTCTTTTGTGTTCAGTATGCAGCATTCAAAGCGACGTCATCAATTTCCAACATGTTTTAACATCATTTGTTGTTTTTCGGTCATTTACCTAATTGTTTTAGAGAGCTAAACGACCGTGAAATTGAAAATCACTACAAAATGAATCCTGAAAATGTTGAAACTTGGCATGGTATCATCATATCACCCGCATAGCATGCGCGAAAGAGTAGAGAGGGTCACGGCAAAAACTGGACGCACTTCGTGTACAAACTGGACAAACTCTTTCAGACTATCAGGGTTTCGGACGAGAACTCATCTGTTACACGGCCACTTCAATGTTTTTAAACTTATTTGAACTCCGGACTTCGTTTGTGTTTAGTATGCAGCATTCAAAGCAACGTCATCAATCTCCAACATGTTCTGACATCATATGTTATTTTTCAGTCATTTACCTAATTGTTTAGAGAGCTAAATGACCGTGAAATTGAAAATCACTACAAAATGAATCCTGAAAATGTTGAAACTTGGCATGGTATAATCATATCACCTGCATAGCATGCGCGAAAGAGTAGAGAGGGTCACGGCAAAAACTGGACGCACTTCGTGTACAAACTGGACAAACTCTTTCAGTGTATCAGGGTTTCGGACGAGAACTCATCTATTACATGGCCACTTCAATGTTTTTCAAACTTATTTGAACTCCGGACTTCTTTTGTGTTCAGTATGAAGCATTTAAAGCGACATCATCAATTTCCAACATGTTCTGACATCATTTGTTGTTTTTCGGTCATTTACCTAATTGTTTAGAGAGCTAAATGACCGTGAAATTGAAAATCACTACAAAATGAATCCTGAAAATGTTGAAACTTGGCATGGTATCATCATATCACCCGCATAGCATGCGCGAAAGAGTAGAGAGGGTCACGGCAAAAACTGGACACACTTTGTGTACAACTGGACAAACTCTTTCAGAGTATCAGGGTTTCGGACGAGAACTCATCTGTTACACGGCCACTTCAATGTTTTTAAACTTATTTGAACCCCGGACTTCTTTTGTGTTCAGTATGCAGCATTCAAAGCGCCGTCATCAATTTCCAACATGTTCTGACATCATGCGTTGTTTTTCGGTCATTCACTTAATTGTTTTAGAGAGCTAAATGACCGTGAAATTGAAAATCACTACAAAATGAATCATGAAAATGTTGAAACTTGGCATGGTATCATCATATCACCCGCATAGCATGCGCGAAAGAGTAGAGAGGGTCACGGGAAAAACTGGACGCACTTCATGTACAAACTGGACAAACTCTTTCGGAGTATCAGGGTTTCAGACGAGAACTCATCTGTTACACGGGCACTTCAATGTTTTTTAAACTTATTTGAACTCCGGACTTCTTTTGTGTTCAGTATGCAGCATTTAAAGCAACGTCTTCAATCTCCAACATGTTCTGACATCATTTGTTATTTTTCAGTCATTTACCTAATTGTTTAGAGAGCTAAATGACCGTGAAATTGAAAATCACTACAAAATGAATCCTGAAAATGTTGAAACTTGGCATGGTATAATCATATCACCCACATAGCATGCGCGAAAGAGTAGAGAGTGTCACGGCAAAAACTGGACGCACTTCGTGTACAAACTGGACAAACTCTTTCAGAGTATCAGGGTTTCAGACGAGAACTCATCTGTTACATGGCCACTTCAATGTTTTTTAAACTTATTTGAACTCCGGACTTCTTTTGTGTTCAGTATGCAGCATTTAAAGTGATGTCATCAATTTCCAATATGTTCTGACATCATTTGTTGTTTTTCGGTCATTTACCTAATTGTTTAGAGAGCTAAATGACCGTGAAATTGAAAATCACTAGAAAATGAATCCTGAAAATGTTGAAACTTGGCATGGTATCATCATATCACCCGCATAGCATGCGCGAAAGAGTAGAGAGGGTCACGGCAAAAACTGGATGCACTTCGTGTACAAACTGGACAAACTCTTTCAGAGTATCAGGGTTTCGGACGAGAACTCATCTGTTACACGGCCACTTCAATGTTTTTAAACTTATTTGAACTCCGGACTTCTTTTGTGTTCAGTATGCAGCATTCAAAGCGCCGTCATCAATTTCCAACATGTTCTGCCATCATGCGTTGTTTTTCGGTCATTCACTTAATTGTTTTAGAGACCTAAATGACTGTGAAATTGAAAATCACTACAAAATGAATCCTGAAAATGTTGAAACTTGGCATGGTATCATCATATCACCCGCATAGCATGCACGAAAGAGTAGAGAGGGTCACGGGAAAACCTGGACGCACTTCGTGTACAAACTGGACAAACTCTTTCGGAGTATCAGGGTTTCAGACGAGAACTCATCTGTTACAAGCAACATCATCAATTTCCAACATATTCTGACATCATTTGTTGTTTTTCAGCCATTTACCTAATTGTTTAGAGAGCTAAATGACCGTGAAATTGAAAATCACTACAAAATGAATCCTGAAAATGTTGAAACTTGGCATGGTATAATGATATCACCCGAATAGCATGCGCGAAAGAGTAGAGAGGGTCACGGCAAAAACTGGACGCACTTCGTGTACAAACTGGACAAACTCTTTCAGAGTATCAGGGTTTCGGACGAGAACTCATCTGTTACACGGCCACTTCAATGTTTTTAAACTTATTGGAACTCCGGACTTCGTTTGTGTTTAGTATGCAGCATTCAAAGCAACGTCATCAATCTCCAACATGTTCTGACATCATATGTTATTTTTCAGTCATTTACCTAATTGTTTAGAGAGCTAAATGACCGTGAAATTGAAAATCACTACAAAATGAATCCTGAAAATGTTGAAACTTGGCATGGTATAATCATATCACCTGCATAGCATGCGCGAAAGAGTAGAGAGGGTCACGGCAAAAACTGGACGCACTTCGTGTACAAACTGGACAAACTCTTTCAGAGTATCAGGGTTTCGGACGAGAACTCATCTGTTACATGGCCACTTCAATGTTTTTCAAACTTATTTGAACTCCGGACTTCTTTTGTGTTCAGTATGAAGCATTTAAAGCGACATCATCAATTTCCAACATGTTCTGACATCATTTGTTGTTTTTCGGTCATTTACCTAATTGTTTAGAGAGCTAAATGACCGTGAAATTGAAAATCACTACAAAATTAATCCTGAAAATGTTGAAACTTGGCATGGTATCATCATATCACCCGCATAGCATGCGCGAAAGAGTAGAGAGGGTCACGGCAAAAACTGGACACACTTTGTGTACAACTGGACAAACTCTTTCAGAGTATCAGGGTTTCGGACGAGAACTCATCTGTTACACGGCCACTTCAATGTTTTTAAACTTATTTGAACCCCGGACTTCTTTTGTGTTCAGTATGCAGCATTCAAAGCGCCGTCATCAATTTCCAACATGTTCTGACATCATTTGTTGTTTTTCGGTCATTTACCTAATTGTTTAGAGAGCTAAATGACCGTGAAATTGAAAATCACTACAAAATGAATCATGAAAATGTTGAAACTTGGCATGGTATCATCATATCACCCGCATAGCATGCGCGAAAGAGTAGAGAGGGTCACGGGAAAAACTGGACGCACTTCATGTACAAACTGGACAAACTCTTTCGGAGTATCAGGGTTTCAGACGAGAACTCATCTGTTACACGGGCACTTCAATGTTTTTTAAACTTATTTGAACTCCGGACTTCTTTTGTGTTCAGTATGCAGCATTTAAAGCAACGTCTTCAATCTCCAACATGTTCTGACATCATTTGTTATTTTTCAGTCATTTACCTAATTGTTTAGAGAGCTAAATGACCGTGAAATTGAAAATCACTACAAAATGAATCCTGAAAATGTTGAAACTTGGCATGGTATAATCATATCACCCGCATAGCATGCGCGAAAGAGTAGAGAGTGTCACGGCAAAAACTGGACGCACTTCGTGTACAAACTGGACAAACTCTTTCAGAGTATCAGGGTTTCAGACGAGAACTCATCTGTTACATGGCCACTTCAATGTTTTTTAAACTTATTTGAACTCCGGACTTCTTTTGTGTTCAGTATGCAGCATTTAAAGTGATGTCATCAATTTCCAATATGTTCTGACATCATTTGTTGTTTTTCGGTCATTTACCTAATTGTTTAGAGAGCTAAATGACCGTGAAATTGAAAATCACTAGAAAATGAATCCTGAAAATGTTGAAACTTGGCATGGTATCATCATATCACCCGCATAGCATGCGCGAAAGAGTAGAGAGGGTCACGGCAAAAACTGGATGCACTTCGTGTACAAACTGGACAAACTCTTTCAGAGTATCAGGGTTTCGGACGAGAACTCATCTGTTACACGGCCACTTCAATGTTTTTAAACTTATTTGAACTCCGGACTTCTTTTGTGTTCAGTATGCAGCATTCAAAGCGCCGTCATCAATTTCCAACATGTTCTGCCATCGTGCGTTGTTTTTCGGTCATTCACTTAATTGTTTTAGAGACCTAAATGACTGTGAAATTGAAAATCACTACAAAATGAATCCTGAAAATGTTGAAACTTGGCATGGTATCATCATATCACCCGCATAGCATGCACGAAAGAGTAGAGAGGGTCACGGGAAAACCTGGACGCACTTCGTGTACAAACTGGACAAACTCTTTCGGAGTATCAGGGTTTCAGACGAGAACTCATCTGTTACAAGCAACATCATCAATTTCCAACATGTTCTGACATCATTTGTTGTTTTTCAGCCATTCACCTAATTGTTTAGAGAGCTAAATGACCGTGAAATTGAAAATCACTACAAAATGAATCCTGAAAATGTTGAAACTTGGCATGGTATAATGATATCACCCGCATAGCATGCGCGAAAGAGTAGAGAGGGTCACGGCAAAAACTGGACGCACTTCGTGTACAAACTGGACAAACTCTTTCAGAGTATCAGGGTTTCGGACGAGAACTCATCTGTTACATGGCCACTTCAATGTTTTTTAAACTTATTTGAACTCCGGACTTCTTTTGTGTTCAGTATGCAGCATTTAAAGCGACGTCATCAATTTCCAACATGTTCTGACATCATTTGTTGTTTTTCAGTCATTTACCTAATTGTTTAGAGAGCTAAATGACCGTGAAATTGAAAATTACTACAAAATGAATCCTAAAAATGTTGAAACTTGGCATGGTATCATCATATCACCCGCATAGCATGCGCGAAAGAGTACAGAGGGTCACGGCAAAAACTGGACGCACTTCGTGTACAAACTGGACAAACTCTTTCAGAGTATCAGGGTTTCGGACGAGAACTCATCTGTTACATGGCCACTTCAATGTTTTTTAAACTTATTTGAACTTCAGACTTCTTTTGTGTTCAGTATGCAGCGTTCAAAGCGACGTCATCAATTTCCAACATGTTCTGACATCATTTGTTGTTTTTCGGTCATTTACCTAATTGTTTAGAGAGCTAAATGACCGTGAAATTGAAAATCACTACAATATGAATCCTGAAAATGTTGAAACTTGGCATGGTATAATCATATCACCCGCATAGCATGCGTGAAAGAGTAGAGAGGGTCACGGCAAAAACTGGACGCACTTCGTGTACAAACTGGACAAACTCTTTCAGAGTATCAGGGTTTCGGACGAGAACTCATCTGTTACATGGCCACTTCAATGTTTTTTAAACTTATTTGAACTCCGGACTTCTTTTGTGTTCAGTATGCAGCATTTAAAGCGACGTCATCAATTTCCAACATGTTCTGACATCATTTGTTGTTTTTCGGTCATTTACCTAATTGTTTAGAGAGCTAAATGACCGTGAAATTGAAAATTACTACAAAATGAATCCTGAAAATGTTGAAACTTGGCATGGTATCATCATATCACCCGCATAGCATGCGCAAAAGAGTAGAGAGGGTCACGGAAAAAACTGGACGCACTTCGTGTACAAACTGGACAAACTCTTTCAGAGTATCAGGGTTTCAGACGAGAACTCATCTGTTACATGGCCACTTCAATGTTTTTTAAACTTATTTGAACTCCGGACTTCTTTTGTGTTCAGTATGCAGCATTTAAAGTGATGTCATCAATTTCCAATATGTTCTGACATCATTTGTTGTTTTTCGGTCATTTACCTAATTGTTTAGAGAGCTAAATGACCGTGAAATTGAAAATCACTAGAAAATGAATCCTGAAAATGTTGAAACTTGGCATGGTATCATCATATCACCCGCATAGCATGCGCGAAAGAGTAGAGAGGGTCACGGGAAAAACTGGATGCACTTCGTGTACAAACTGGACAAACTCTTTCAGAGTATCAGGGTTTCGGACGAGAACTCATCTGTTACACGGCCACTTCAATGTTTTTAAACTTATTTGAACTCCGGACTTCTTTTGTGTTCAGTATGCAGCATTCAAAGCGCCGTCATCAATTTCCAACATGTTCTGCCATCATGCGTTGTTTTTCGGTCATTCACTTAATTGTTTTAGAGACCTAAATGACTGTGAAATTGAAAATCACTAGAAAATGAATCCTGAAAATGTTGAAACTTGGCATGGTATCATCATATCACCCGCATAGCATGCACGAAAGAGTAGAGAGGGTCACGGGAAAACCTGGACGCACTTCGTGTACAAACTGGACAAACTCTTTCGGAGTATCAGGGTTTCAGACGAGAACTCATCTGTTACAAGCAACATCATCAATTTCCAACATGTTCTGACATCATTTGTTGTTTTTCAGCCATTTACCTAATTGTTTAGAGAGCTAAATGACCGTGAAATTGAAAATCACTACAAAATGAATCCTGAAAATGTTGAAACTTGGCATGGTATAATGATATCACCCGCATAGCATGCGCGAAAGAGTAGAGAGGGTCACGGCAAAAACTGGACGCACTTCGTGTACAAACTGGACAAACTCTTTCAGAGTATCAGGGTTTCGGACGAGAACTCATCTATTACATGGCCACTTCAATGTTTTTTAAACTTATTTGAACTCCGGACTTCTTTTGTGTTCAGTATGCAGCATTTAAAGCGACGTCATCAATTTCCAACATGTTCTGACATCATTTGTTGTTTTTCAGTCATTTACCTAATTGTTTAGAGAGCTAAATGACCGTGAAATTGAAAATTGCTACAAAATGAATCCTAAAAATGTTGAAACTTGGCATGGTATCATCATATCACCCGCATAGCATGCGCGAAAGAGTACAGAGGGTCACGGCAAAAACTGGACGCACTTCGTGTACAAACTGGACAAACTCTTTCAGAGTATCAGGGTTTCGGACGAGAACTCATCTGTTACATGGCCACTTCAATGTTTTTTAAACTTATTTGAACTTCAGACTTCTTTTGTGTTCAGTATGCAGCGTTCAAAGCGACGTCATCAATTTCCAACATGTTCTGACATCATTTGTTGTTTTTCGGTCATTTACCTAATTGTTTAGAGAGCTAAATGACCGTGAAATTGAAAATCACTACAATATGAATCCTGAAAATGTTGAAACTTGGCATGGTATAATCATATCACCCGCATAGCATGCGCGAAAGAGTAGAGAGGGTCACGGCAAAAACTGGACGCACTTCGTGTACAAACTGGACAAACTCTTTCAGAGTATCAGGGTTTCGGACGAGAACTCATCTGTTACATGGCCACTTCAATGTTTTTTAAACTTATTTGAACTCCGGACTTCTTTTGTGTTCAGTATGCAGCATTTAAAGCGACGTCATCAATTTCCAACATGTTCTGACATCATTTGTTGTTTTTCGGTCATTTACCTAATTGTTTAGAGAGCTAAATGACCGTGAAATTGAAAATTACTACAAAATGAATCCTGAAAATGTTGAAACTTGGCATGGTATCATCATATCACCCGCATAGCATGCGCAAAAGAGTAGAGAGGGTCACGGAAAGAACTGGACGCACTTCGTGTACAAACTGGACAAACTCTTTCAGAGTATCAGGGTTTCAGACGAGAACTCATCTGTTACATGGCCACTTCAATGTTTTTTAAACTTATTTGAACTCCGGACTTCTTTTGTGTTCAGTATGCAGCATTTAAAGTGATGTCATCAATTTCCAATATGTTCTGACATCATTTGTTGTTTTTCGGTCATTTACCTAATTGTTTAGAGAGCTAAATGACCGTGAAATTGAAAATCACTAGAAAATGAATCCTGAAAATGTTGAAACTTGGCATGGTATCATCATATCACCCGCATAGCATGCGCGAAAGAGTAGAGAGGGTCACGGGAAAAACTGGATGCACTTCGTGTACAAACTGGACAAACTCTTTCAGAGTATCAGGGTTTCGGACGAGAACTCATCTGTTACACGGCCACTTCAATGTTTTTAAACTTATTTGAACTCCGGACTTCTTTTGTGTTCAGTATGCAGCATTCAAAGCGCCGTCATCAATTTCCAACATGTTCTGCCATCATGCGTTGTTTTTCGGTCATTCACTTAATTGTTTTAGAGACCTAAATGACTGTGAAATTGAAAATCACTACAAAATGAATCCTGAAAATGTTGAAACTTGGCATGGTATCATCATATCACCCGCATAGCATGCACGAAAGAGTAGAGAGGGTCACGGGAAAACCTGGACGCACTTCGTGTACAAACTGGACAAACTCTTTCGGAGTATCAGGGTTTCAGACGAGAACTCATCTGTTACAAGCAACATCATCAATTTCCAACATGTTCTGACATCATTTGTTGTTTTTCGGTCATTTACCTAATTGTTTAGAGAGCTAAATGACCGTGAAATTGAAAATCACTACAAAATGAATCCTGAAAATGTTGAAACTTGGCATGGTATAATGATATCACCCGCATAGCATGCGTGAAAGAGTAGAGAGGGTCACGGCAAAAACTGGATGCACTTCGTGTACAAACTGGACAAACTCTTTCAGAGTATCAGGGTTTCGGACGAGAACTCATCTATTACATGGCCACTTCAATGTTTTTTAAACTTATTTGAACTCCGGACTTCTTTTGTGTTCAGTATGCAGCATTTAAAGCGACGTCATCAATTTCCAACATGTTCTGACATCATTTGTTGTTTTTCAGTCATTTACCTAATTGTTTAGAGAGCTAAATGACCGTGAAATTGAAAATTACTACAAAATGAATCCTAAAAATGTTGAAACTTGGCATGGTATCATCATATCACCCGCATAGCATGCGCGAAAGAGTACAGAGGGTCACGGCAAAAACTGGACGCACTTCGTGTACAAACTGGACAAACTCTTTCAGAGTATCAGGGTTTCGGACGAGAACTCATCTGTTACATGGCCACTTCAATGTTTTTTAAACTTATTTGAACTTCAGACTTCTTTTGTGTTCAGTATGCAGCGTTCAAAGCGACGTCATCAATTTCCAACATGTTCTGACATCATTTGTTGTTTTTCGGTCATTTACCTAATTGTTTAGAGAGCTAAATGACCGTGAAATTGAAAATCACTACAATATGAATCCTGAAAATGTTGAAACTTGGCATGGTATAATCATATCACCCGCATAGCATGCGCGAAAGAGTAGAGAGGGTCACGGCAAAAACTGGACGCACTTCGTGTACAAACTGGACAAACTCTTTCAGAGTATCAGGGTTTCGGACGAGAACTCATCTGTTACATGGCCACTTCAATGTTTTTTAAACTTATTTGAACTCCGGACTTCTTTTGTGTTCAGTATGCAGCATTTAAAGCGACGTCATCAATTTCCAACATGTTCTGACATCATTTGTTGTTTTTCGGTCATTTACCTAATTGTTTAGAGAGCTAAATGACCGTGAAATTGAAAATTACTACAAAATGAATCCTGAAAATGTTGAAACTTGGCATGGTATCATCATATCACCCGCATAGCATGCGCAAAAGAGTAGAGAGGGTCACGGAAAAAACTGGACGCACTTCGTGTACAAACTGGACAAACTCTTTCAGAGTATAAGGGTTTCAGACGAGAACTCATCTGTTACATGGCCACTTCAATGTTTTTTAAACTTATTTGAACTCCGGACTTCTTTTGTGTTCAGTATGCAGCATTTAAAGTGATGTCATCAATTTCCAATATGTTCTGACATCATTTGTTGTTTTTCGGTCATTTACCTAATTGTTTAGAGAGCTAAATGACCGTGAAATTGAAAATCACTAGAAAATGAATCCTGAAAATGTTGAAACTTGGCATGGTATCATCATATCACCCGCATAGCATGCGCGAAAGAGTAGAGAGGGTCACGGGAAAAACTGGATGCACTTCGTGTACAAACTGGACAAACTCTTTCAGAGTATCAGGGTTTCGGACGAGAACTCATCTGTTACACGGCCACTTCAATGTTTTTAAACTTATTTGAACTCCGGACTTCTTTTGTGTTCAGTATGCAGCATTCAAAGCGCCGTCATCAATTTCCAACATGTTCTGCCATCATGCGTTGTTTTTCGGTCATTCACTTAATTGTTTTAGAGACCTAAATGACTGTGAAATTGAAAATCACTACAAAATGAATCCTGAAAATGTTGAAACTTGGCATGGTATCATCATATCACCCGCATAGCATGCACGAAAGAGTAGAGAGGGTCACGGGAAAACCTGGACGCACTTCGTGTACAAACTGGACAAACTCTTTCGGAGTATCAGGGTTTCAGACGAGAACTCATCTGTTACAAGCAACATCATCAATTTCCAACATGTTCTGACATCATTTGTTGTTTTTCGGTCATTTACCTAATTGTTTAGAGAGCTAAATGACCGTGAAATTGAAAATCACTACAAAATGAATCCTGAAAATGTTGAAACTTGGCATGGTATAATGATATCACCCGCATAGCATGCGTGAAAGAGTAGAGAGGGTCACGGCAAAAACTGGATGCACTTCGTGTACAAACTGGACAAACTCTTTCAGAGTATCAGGGTTTCGGACGAGAACTCATCTATTACATGGCCACTTCAATGTTTTTTAAACTTATTTGAACTCCGGACTTCTTTTGTGTTCAGTATGCAGCATTTAAAGCGACGTCATCAATTTCCAACATGTTCTGACATCATTTGTTGTTTTTCAGTCATTTACCTAATTGTTTAGAGAGCTAAATGACCGTGAAATTGAAAATTACTACAAAATGAATCCTAAAAATGTTGAAACTTGGCATGGTATCATCATATCACCCGCATAGCATGCGCGAAAGAGTACAGAGGGTCACGGCAAAAACTGGACGCACTTCGTGTACAAACTGGACAAACTCTTTCAGAGTATCAGGGTTTCGGACGAGAACTCATCTGTTACATGGCCACTTCAATGTTTTTTAAACTTATTTGAACTTCAGACTTCTTTTGTGTTCAGTATGCAGCGTTCAAAGCGACGTCATCAATTTCCAACATGTTCTGACATCATTTGTTGTTTTTCGGTCATTTACCTAATTGTTTAGAGAGCTAAATGACCGTGAAATTGAAAATCACTACAATATGAATCCTGAAAATGTTGAAACTTGGCATGGTATAATCATATCACCCGCATAGCATGCGCGAAAGAGTAGAGAGGGTCACGGCAAAAACTGGACGCACTTCGTGTACAAACTGGACAAACTCTTTCAGAGTATCAGGGTTTCGGACGAGAACTCATCTGTTACATGGCCACTTCAATGTTTTTTAAACTTATTTGAACTCCGGACTTCTTTTGTGTTCAGTATGCAGCATTTAAAGCGACGTCATCAATTTCCAACATGTTCTGACATCATTTGTTGTTTTTCGGTCATTTACCTAATTGTTTAGAGAGCTAAATGACCGTGAAATTGAAAATTACTACAAAATGAATCCTGAAAATGTTGAAACTTGGCATGGTATCATCATATCACCCGCATAGCATGCGCAAAAGAGTAGAGAGGGTCACGGAAAAAACTGGACGCACTTCGTGTACAAACTGGACAAACTCTTTCAGAGTATAAGGGTTTCAGACGAGAACTCATCTGTTACATGGCCACTTCAATGTTTTTTAAACTTATTTGAACTCCGGACTTCTTTTGTGTTCAGTATGCAGCATTTAAAGTGATGTCATCAATTTCCAATATGTTCTGACATCATTTGTTGTTTTTCGGTCATTTACCTAATTGTTTAGAGAGCTAAATGACCGTGAAATTGAAAATCACTAGAAAATGAATCCTGAAAATGTTGAAACTTGGCATGGTATCATCATATCACCCGCATAGCATGCGCGAAAGAGTAGAGAGGGTCACGGGAAAAACTGGATGCACTTCGTGTACAAACTGGACAAACTCTTTCAGAGTATCAGGGTTTCGGACGAGAACTCATCTGTTACACGGCCACTTCAATGTTTTTAAACTTATTTGAACTCCGGACTTCTTTTGTGTTCAGTATGCAGCATTCAAAGCGCCGTCATCAATTTCCAACATGTTCTGCCATCATGCGTTGTTTTTCGGTCATTCACTTAATTGTTTTAGAGACCTAAATGACTGTGAAATTGAAAATCACTACAAAATGAATCCTGAAAATGTTGAAACTTGGCATGGTATCATCATATCACCCGCATAGCATGCACGAAAGAGTAGAGAGGGTCACGGGAAAACCTGGACGCACTTCGTGTACAAACTGGACAAACTCTTTCGGAGTATCAGGGTTTCAGACGAGAACTCATCTGTTACAAGCAACATCATCAATTTCCAACATGTTCTGACATCATTTGTTGTTTTTCGGTCATTTACCTAATTGTTTAGAGAGCTAAATGACCGTGAAATTGAAAATCACTACAAAATGAATCCTGAAAATGTTGAAACTTGGCATGGTATAATGATATCACCCGCATAGCATGCGTGAAAGAGTAGAGAGGGTCACGGCAAAAACTGGATGCACTTCGTGTACAAACTGGACAAACTCTTTCAGAGTATCAGGGTTTCGGACGAGAACTCATCTATTACATGGCCACTTCAATGTTTTTTAAACTTATTTGAACTCCGGACTTCTTTTGTGTTCAGTATGCAGCATTTAAAGCGACGTCATCAATTTCCAACATGTTCCGACATCATTTGTTGTTTTTCAGTCATTTACCTAATTGTTTAGAGAGCTAAATGACCGTGAAATTGAAAATTACTACAAAATGAATCCTAAAAATGTTGAAACTTGGCATGGTATCATCATATCACCCGCATAGCATGCGCGAAAGAGTACAGAGGGTCACGGCAAAAACTGGACGCACTTCGTGTACAAACTGGACAAACTCTTTCAGAGTATCAGGGTTTCGGACGAGAACTCATCTGTTACATGGCCACTTCAATGTTTTTTAAACTTATTTGAACTTCAGACTTCTTTTGTGTTCAGTATGCAGCGTTCAAAGCGACGTCATCAATTTCCAACATGTTCTGACATCATTTGTTGTTTTTCGGTCATTTACCTAATTGTTTAGAGAGCTAAATGACCGTGAAATTGAAAATCACTACAATATGAATCCTGAAAATGTTGAAACTTGGCATGGTATAATCATATCACCCGCATAGCATGCGCGAAAGAGTAGAGAGGGTCACGGCAAAAACTGGACGCACTTCGTGTACAAACTGGACAAACTCTTTCAGAGTATCAGGGTTTCGGACGAGAACTCATCTGTTACATGGCCACTTCAATGTTTTTTAAACTTATTTGAACTCCGGACTTCTTTTGTGTTCAGTATGCAGCATTTAAAGCGACGTCATCAATTTCCAACATGTTCTGACATCATTTGTTGTTTTTCGGTCATTTACCTAATTGTTTAGAGAGCTAAATGACCGTGAAATTGAAAATTACTACAAAATGAATCCTGAAAATGTTGAAACTTGGCATGGTATCATCATATCACCCGCATAGCATGCGCAAAAGAGTAGAGAGGGTCACGGAAAAAACTGGACGCACTTCGTGTACAAACTGGACAAACTCTTTCAGAGTATCAGGGTTTCAGACGAGAACTCATCTGTTACATGGCCACTTCAATGTTTTTTAAACTTATTTGAACTCCGGACTTCTTTTGTGTTCAGTATGCAGCATTTAAAGTGATGTCATCAATTTCCAATATGTTCTGACATCATTTGTTGTTTTTCGGTCATTTACCTAATTGTTTAGAGAGCTAAATGACCGTGAAATTGAAAATCACTAGAAAATGAATCCTGAAAATGTTGAAACTTGGCATGGTATCATCATATCACCCGCATAGCATGCGCGAAAGAGTAGAGAGGGTCACGGGAAAAACTGGATGCACTTCGTGTACAAACTGGACAAACTCTTTCAGAGTATCAGGGTTTCGGACGAGAACTCATCTGTTACACGGCCACTTCAATGTTTTTAAACTTATTTGAACTCCGGACTTCTTTTGTGTTCAGTATGCAGCATTCAAAGCGCCGTCATCAATTTCCAACATGTTCTGCCATCATGCGTTGTTTTTCGGTCATTCACTTAATTGTTTTAGAGACCTAAATGACTGTGAAATTGAAAATCACTACAAAATGAATCCTGAAAATGTTGAAACTTGGCATGGTATCATCATATCACCCGCATAGCATGCACGAAAGAGTAGAGAGGGTCACGGGAAAACCTGGACGCACTTCGTGTACAAACTGGACAAACTCTTTCGGAGTATCAGGGTTTCAGACGAGAACTCATCTGTTACAAGCAACATCATCAATTTCCAACATGTTCTGACATCATTTGTTGTTTCTCGGTCATTTACCTAATTGTTTAGAGAGCTAAATGACCGTGAAATTGAAAATCACTACAAAATGAATCCTGAAAATGTTGAAACTTGGCATGGTATAATGATATCACCCGCATAGCATGCGCGAAAGAGTAGAGAGGGTCACGGCAAAAACTGGACGCACTTCGTGTACAAACTGGACAAACTCTTTCAGAGTATCAGGGTTTCGGACGAGAACTCATCTATTACATGGCCACTTCAATGTTTTTTAAACTTATTTGAACTCCGGACTTCTTTTGTGTTCAGTATGCAACATTTAAAACGACGTCATCAATTTCCAACATGTTCTGACATCATTTGTTGTTTTTCAGTCATTTACCTAATTGTTTAGAGAGCTAAATGACCGTGAAATTGAAAATTACTACAAAATGAATCCTAAAAATGTTGAAACTTGGCATGGTATCATCATATCACCCGCATAGCATGCGCGAAAGAGTACAGAGGGTCACGGCAAAAACTGGACGCACTTCGTGTACAAACTGGACAAACTCTTTCAGAGTATCAGGGTTTCGGACGAGAACTCATCTGTTACATGGCCACTTCAATGTTTTTTAAACTTATTTGAACTTCAGACTTCTTTTGTGTTCAGTATGCAGCGTTCAAAGCGACGTCATCAATTTCCAACATGTTCTGACATCATTTGTTGTTTTTCGGTCATTTACCTAATTGTTTAGAGAGCTAAATGACCGTGAAATTGAAAATCACTACAATATGAATCCTGAAAATGTTGAAACTTGGCATGGTATAATCATATCACCCGCATAGCATGCGCGAAAGAGTAGAGAGGGTCACGGCAAAAACTGGACGCACTTCGTGTACAAACTGGACAAACTCTTTCAGAGTATCAGGGTTTCGGACGAGAACTCATCTGTTACATGGCCACTTCAATGTTTTTTAAACTTATTTGAACTCCGGACTTCTTTTGTGTTCAGTATGCAGCATTTAAAGCGACGTCATCAATTTCCAACATGTTCTGACATCATTTGTTGTTTTTCGGTCATTTACCTAATTGTTTAGAGAGCTAAATGACCGTGAAATTGAAAATTACTACAAAATGAATCCTGAAAATGTTGAAACTTGGCATGGTATCATCATATCACCCGCATAGCATGCGCAAAAGAGTAGAGAGGGTCACGGAAAAAACTGGACGCACTTCGTGTACAAACTGGACAAACTCTTTCAGAGTATCAGGGTTTCAGACGAGAACTCATCTGTTACATGGCCACTTCAATGTTTTTTAAACTTATTTGAACTCCGGACTTCTTTTGTGTTCAGTATGCAGCATTTAAAGTGATGTCATCAATTTCCAATATGTTCTGACATCATTTGTTGTTTTTCGGTCATTTACCTAATTGTTTAGAGAGCTAAATGACCGTGAAATTGAAAATCACTAGAAAATGAATCCTGAAAATGTTGAAACTTGGCATGGTATCATCATATCACCCGCATAGCATGCGCGAAAGAGTAGAGAGGGTCACGGGAAAAACTGGATGCACTTCGTGTACAAACTGGACAAACTCTTTCAGAGTATCAGGGTTTCGGACGAGAACTCATCTGTTACACGGCCACTTCAATGTTTTTAAACTTATTTGAACTCCGGACTTCTTTTGTGTTCAGTATGCAGCATTCAAAGCGCCGTCATCAATTTCCAACATGTTCTGCCATCATGCGTTGTTTTTCGGTCATTCACTTAATTGTTTTAGAGACCTAAATGACTGTGAAATTGAAAATCACTACAAAATGAATCCTGAAAATGTTGAAACTTGGCATGGTACCATCATATCACCCGCATAGCATGCACGAAAGAGTAGAGAGGGTCACGGGAAAACCTGGACGCACTTCGTGTACAAACTGGACAAACTCTTTCGGAGTATCAGGGTTTCAGACGAGAACTCATCTGTTACAAGCAACATCATCAATTTCCAACATGTTCTGACATCATTTGTTGTTTTTCAGCCATTTACCTAATTGTTTAGAGAGCTAAATGACCGTGAAATTGAAAATCACTACAAAATGAATCCTGAAAATGTTGAAACTTGGCATGGTATAATGATATCACCCGCATAGCATGCGCGAAAGAGTAGAGAGGGTCACGGCAAAAACTGGACGCACTTCGTGTACAAACTGGACAAACTCTTTCAGAGTATCAGGGTTTCGGACGAGAACTCATCTATTACATGGCCACTTCAATGTTTTTTAAACTTATTTGAACTCCGGACTTCTTTTGTGTTCAGTATGCAGCATTTAAAGCGACGTCATCAATTTCCAACATGTTCTGACATCATTTGTTGTTTTTCGGTCATTTACCTAATTGTTTAGAGAGCTAAATGACCGTGAAATTGAAAATTACTACAAAATGAATCCTGAAAATGTTGAAACTTGGCATGGTATCATCATATCACTCGCATAGCATGCGCAAAAGAGTAGAGAGGGTCACAGAAAAAACTGGACGCACTTCGTGTACAAACTGGACAAACTCTTTCAGAGTATCAGGGTTTCAGACGAGAACTCATCTGTTACACGGCCACTTCAATGTTTTTAAACTTATTTGAACTCCGGACTTCATTTGTGTTCAGTATGCAGCATTCAAAGCGCCGTCATCAATTTCCCACATGTTCTGACATCATGCGTTGTTTTTCGGTCATTTACCTAATTGTTTAGAGAGCTAAATGACCGTGAAATTGAAAATCACTACAAAATGAATCCTGAAAATGTTGAAACTTGGCATGGTATCATCATATCACCCGCATAGCATGTGCGAAAGAGTAGAGAGGGTCACGGGAAAAACTGGACGCACTTCGTGTACAAACTGGACAAACCCTTTCGGAGTATCAGGGTTTCAGACGAGAACTCATCTGTTACACGGGCACTTCAATTTTTTTAAACTTATTTGAACTCTGGTCTTCTTTTGTGTTCAGTATGCAGCATTCAAAGCAACATCATCAATTTCCAACATGTTTTGACATCATTTGTTGTTTTTCAGCCATTTACCTAATTGTTTAGAGAGCTAAATGACCGTGAAATTGAAAATCACTAGAAAATGAATCCTGAAAATGTTGAAACTTGGCATGGTATAATCATATCACCCGCATAGCATGCGCGAAAGAGTAGAGAGGGTCACGGCAAAAACTGGACGCACTTCGTGTACAAACTGGACAAACTCTTTCAGAGTATCAGGGTTTCGGATGAGAACTCATCTGTTACACGGCCACTTCAATGTTTTTAAACTTATTTGAACTCCGGACTTCTTTTGTGTTCAGTATGCAGCATTCAAAGCGCCGTCATCAATTTCCAACATGTTCTGACATCATGCGTTGTTTTTCGGTCATTCACTTAATTGTTTTAGAGACCTAAATGACTGTGAAATTGAAAATCACTACAAAATGAATCCTGAAAATGTTGAAACTTGGCATGGTATCATCATATCACCCGCATAGCATGCAGAAAGAGTAGGGAGGGTCACGGGAAAAACTGGATGCACTTCGTGTACAAACTGGACAAACTCTTTTGGAGTATCAGGGTTTCAGACGAGAACTCATCTGTTACAAGCAACATCATCAATTTCCAACATGTTCTGACATCATTTGTTGTTTTTCAGCCATTTACCTAATTGTTTAGAGAGCTAAATGACCGTGAAATTGAAAATCACTACAATATGAATCCTGAAAATGTTGAAACTTGGCATGGTATAATCATATCACCCGCATAGCATGCGCGAAAGAGTAGAGAGGGTCACGGCAAAAACTGGACGCACTTCGTGTACAAACTGGACAAACTCTTTCAGAGTACCAGGGTTTCGGACGAGAACTCATCTGTTACATGGCCACTTCAATGTTTTTTAAACTTATTTGAACTCCGGACTTCTTTTGTGTTCAGTATGCAGCATTTAAAGCGACGTCATCAATTTCCAACATGTTCTGACATCATTTGTTGTTTTTCGGTCATTTACCTAATTGTTTAGAGAGCTAAATGACCGTGAAATTGAAAATTACTACAAAATGAATCCTGAAAATGTTGAAACTTGGCATGGTATCATCATATCACCCGCATAGCATGCGCAAAAGAGTAGAGAGGGTCACGGAAAAAACTGGACGCACTTCGTGTACAAACTGGACAAACTCTTTCAGAGTATCAGGGTTTCAGACGAGAACTCATCTGTTACACGGCCACTACAATGTTTTTAAACTTATTTGAACTCCGGACTTCATTTTTGTTCAGTATGCAGCATTCAAAGCGCCGTCATCAATTTCCCACATGTTCTGACATCATGCGTTGTTTTTCGGTCATTTACCTAATTGTTTAGAGAGCTAAATGACCGTGAAATTGAAAATCACTACAAAATGAATCCTGAAAATGTTGAAACTTGGCATGGTATCATCATATCACCCGCATAGCATGCGCGAAAGAGTAGAGAGGGTCACGGGAAAAACTGGACGCACTTCGTGTACAAACTGGACAAACCCTTTCGGAGTCTCAGGGTTTCAGACGAGAACTCATCTGTTACACGGGCATTTCAATTTTTTTAAACTTATTTGAACTCTGGTCTTCTTTTGTGTTCAGTATGCAGCATTCAAAGCAACATCATCAATTTCCAACATGTTTTGACATCATTTGTTGTTTTTCAGCCATTTACCTAATTGTTTAGAGAGCTAAATGACCGTGAAATTGAAAATCACTAGAAAATGAATCCTGAAAATGTTGAAACTTGGCATGGTATAATCATATCACCCGCATAGCATGCGCGAAAGAGTAGAGAGGGTCACGGCAAAAACTGGACGCACTTCGTGTACAAACTGGACAAACTCTTTCAGAGTATCAGGGTTTCGGATGAGAACTCATCTGTTACACGGCCACTTCAATGTTTTTAAACTTATTTGAACTCCGGACTTCTTTTGTGTTTAGTATGCAGCATTCAAAGCGCCGTCATCAATTTCCAACATGTTCTGACATCATGCGTTTTTTTTCGGTCATTCACTTAATTGTTTTAGAGACCTAAATGACTGTGAAATTGAAAATCACTACAAAATGAATCCTGAAAATGTTGAAACTTGGCATGGTATCATCATATCACCCGCATAGCATGCAGAAAGAGTAGAGAGGGTCACGGGAAAAACTGGATGCACTTCGTGTACAAACTGGACAAACTCTTTTGGAGTATCAAGGTTTCAGACGAGAACTCATCTGTTACAAGCAACGTCATCAATTTCCAACATGTTCTGACATCATTTGTTGTTTTTCAGCCATTTACCTAATTGTTTAGAGAGCTAAATGACCGTGAAATTGAAAATCACTACAATATGAATCCTGAAAATGTTGAAACTTGGCATGGTATAATCATATCACCCATATAGCATGCGCGAAAGAGTAGAGAGGGTCACGGCAAAAACTGGACGCACTTCGTGTACAAACTGGACAAACTCTTTCAGAGTATCAGGGTTCCGGACGAGAACTCATCTGTTACATGGCCCCTTCAATGTTTTTTAAACTTATTTGAACTTCGGACTTCTTTTGTGTTCAGTATGCAGCATTCAAAGCGACGTCATCAATTTCCAACATGTTCTGACATCATTTGTAGTTTTTCGGTCATTTACCTAATTGTTTTAGAGAGCTAAATGACCGTGAAATTGAAAATCACTACAAAATGAATCCTGAAAATGTTGAAACTTGGCATGGTATAATCATATCACCCATATAGCATGCGTGAAAGAGTAGAGAGGGTCACGGCAAAAACTGGACGCACTTCGTGTACAAACTGGACAAACTCTTTCAGAGTATCAGGGTTCCGGACGAGAACTCATCTGTTACATGGCCACTTCAATGTTTTTTGAACTTATTTGAACTTCGGACTTCTTTTGTGTTCAGTATGCAGCATTCAAAGCGACGTCATCAATTTCCAACATGTTCTGACATCATTTGTTGTTTTTCAGTCATTTACCTAATTGTTTAGAGAGCTAAATAACCGTGAAATTGAAAATCACTACAAAATGAATCCTGAAAATGTTGAAACTTGGCATGGTATAATCATATCACTCGCATAGCATGCGCGAAAGAGTAGAGAGGGTCACGGGAAAAACTGGACGCACTTCGTGTACAAACTGGACAAACTCTTTCAGAGTATCAGGGTTTCGGACGAGAACTCATCTGTTACACGGCCACTTCAATGTTTTTATACTTATTTGAACTCCGGACTTCTTTTGTGTTCAGTATGCAGCATTCAAAGCGCCGTCATCAATTTCCAACATGTTCTGACATCATTTGTTGTTTTTCAGCCATTTACCTAATTGTTTAGAGAGCTAAATGACCGTGAAATTGAAAATCACTACAATATGAATCCTGAAAATGTTGAAACTTGGCATGGTATAATCATATCACCCGCATAGCATGCGCGAAAGAGTAGAGAGGGTCACGGCAAAAACTGGACGCACTTCGTGTACAAACTGGACAAACTCTTTCAGAGTATCAAGGTTTCGGACGAGAACTCATCTGTTACATGGCCACTTCAATGTTTTTTAAACTTATTTGAACTCCGGACATCTTTTGTGTTTAGTATGTAGCATTCAAAGCGACGTCATCAATTTCCAACATGTTCTGACATCATTTGTTGGTTTTCGGTCATTTACCTAATTGTTTTAGAGAGCTAAATGACCGTGAAATTGAAAATCACCACAAAATGAATCTTGAAAATGTTGAAACTTGGCATGGTATAATCATATCTCCCATATAGCATGCGCGAAAGAGCAGAGAGGGTCACGGCAAAAACTGGACGCACTTCGTGTACAAACTGGACAAACTCTTTCAGAGTATCAGGGTTCCGGACGAGAACTCATCTGTTACATGGCCATTTCAATGTTTTTTAAACTTATTTGAACTTCGGACTTCTTTTGTGTTCAGTATGCAGCATTCAAAGCGACGTCATCAATTTCCAACATGTTCTGACATCATTTGTTGTTTTTCAGTCATTTACCTAATTGTTTAGAGAGCTCAATGACCGTGAAATTGAAAATCACTACAAAATGAATCCTGAAAATGTTGAAACTTGGCATGGTATAATCATATCACTCGCATAGCATGCGCGAAAGAGTAGAGAGGGTCACGGGAAAAACTGGACGCACTTCGTGTACAAACTGGACAAACTCTTTCAGAGTATCAGGGTTTCGGACGAGAACTCATCTGTTACACGGCCACTTCAATGTTTTTAAACTTATTTGAACTCCGGACTTCTTTTGTGTTCAGTATGCAGCATTCAAAGCGCCGTCATCAATTTCCAACATGTTCTGACATCATTTGTTGTTTTTCAGCCATTTACCTAATTGTTTAGAGAGCTAAATGACCGTGAAATTGAAAATCACTACAAAATGAATCTTGAAAATGTTGAAACTTGGCATGGTATCATCATATCACCCGCATAGCATGCGCGAAAGAGTAGAGAGGGTCACGGCAAAAACTGGATGCACTTTGTGTACAAACTGGACAAACTCTTTCAGAGTATCAGGGTTTCCGACGAGAACTCATCTGTTACACGGCCACTTCAATGTTTTTTAAACTTATTTGAACTCCGGACATCTTTTGTGTTTAGTATGCAGCATTCAAAGCGACGTCATCAATTTCCAACATGTTCTGACATCATTTGTTGGTTTTCGGTCATTTACCTAATTGTTTTAGAGAGCTAAATGACCGTGAAATTGAAAATCACTACAAAATGAATCCTGAAAATGTTGAAACTTGGCATGGTATAATCATATCACCCATATAGCATGCGCGAAAGAGTAGAGAGGGTCACGGCAAAAACTGGACGCACTTCGTGTACAAACTGGACAAACTCTTTCAGAGTATCAGGGTTCCGGACGAGAACTCATCTGTTACATGGCCACTTCAATGTTTTTTAAACTTATTTGAACTTCGGACTTCTTTTGTGTTCAGTATGCAGCATTCAAAGCGACGTCATCAATTTCCAACATGTTCTGACATCATTTGTTGTTTTTCAGTCATTTACCTAATTGTTTAGAGAGCTAAATGACCGTGAAATTGAAAATCACTACAAAATGAATCCTGAAAATGTTGAAACTTGGCATGGTATAATCATATCACTCGCATAGCATGCGCGAAAGAGTAGAGAGGGTCACGGCAAAAACTGGACGCACTTCGTGTACAAACTGGACAAACTCTTTCAGAGTATCAGGGTTTCGGACGAGAACTCATCTGTTACACGGCCACTTCAATGTTTTTAAACTTATTTGAACTCCGGACTTCTTTTGTGTTCAGTATGCAGCATTCAAAGCGCCGTCATCAATTTCCAACATGTTCTGACATCATTTGTTGTTTTTCAGCCATTTACCTAATTGTTTAGAGAGCTAAATGACCGTGAAATTGAAAATCACTACAAAATGAATCCTGAAAATGTTGAAACTTGGCATGGTATAATGATATCACCCGCATAGCATGCGCGAAAGAGTAGAGAGGGTCACGGCAAAAACTGGACGCACATCGTGTACAAACTGGACAAACTCTTTCAGAGTATCAGGGTTTCGGACGAGAACTCATCTGTTACACGGCCACTTCAATGTTTTTTAAACTTATTTGAACTCCGGACATCTTTTGTGTTTAGTATGCAGCATTCAAAGCGATGTCATCAATTTCCAACATGTTCTGACATCATTTGTTGTTTTTCGGTCATTTACCTAATTGTTTTAGAGAGCTAAATGACCGTGAAATTGAAAATCACTACAAAATGAATCCTGAAAATGTTGAAACTTGGCATGGTATAATCATATCACCCATATAGCATGCGCCAAAGAGTAGAGAGGGTCACGGCAAAAACTGGACGCACTTCGTGTACAAACTGGACAAACTCTTTCAGAGTATCAGGGTTCCGGACGAGAACTCATCTGTTACATGGCCCCTTCAATGTTTTTTAAACTTATTTGAACTTCGGACTTCTTTTGTGTTCAGTATGCAGCATTCAAAGCGACGTCATCAATTTCCAACATGTTCTGACATCATTTGTAGTTTTTCGGTCATTTACCTAATTGTTTTAGAGAGCTAAATGACCGTGAAATTGAAAATCACTACAAAATGAATCCTGAAAATGTTGAAACATGGCATGGTATAATGATATCACCCGCATAGCATGCGCGAAAGAGTAGAGAGGGGCACGGCAAAAACTGGACGCACTTCGTGTACAAACTGGACAAACTCTTTCAGAGTATCAGGGTTTCGGACGAGAGCTCATCTGTTAGACGGCCACTTCAATGTTTTTAAACTTATTTGAACTCCGGACTTCTTTTGTGTTCAGTATGCAGCATTCAAAGCGCCGTCATCAATTTCCAACATGTTCTGACATCATGCGTTGTTTTTCGGTCATTCACTTAATTGTTTTAGAGACCTAAATGACTGTGAAATTGAAAATCACTACAAAATGAATCCTGAAAATGTTGAAACTTGGCATGGTATCATCATATCACCCGCATAGCATGCACAAAAGAGTAGAGAGGGTCACGGGAAAAACTGGACGCACTTCGTGTACAAACTGGACAAACTCTTTCGGAGTATCAGGGTTTCAGACGAGAACTCATCTGTTACAAGCAACATCATCAATTTCCAACATGTTCTGACATCATTTGTTGTTTTTTCAGCCATTTACCTAATTGTTTAGAGAGCTAAATGACCGTGAAATTGAAAATCACTACAAAATGAATCCTGAAAATGTTGAAACTTGGCATGGTATCATCATATCACCCGCATAGCATGCGCGAAAGAGTAGAGAGGGTCACGGGAAAAACTGGACGCACTTCGTGTACAAACTGGACAAACTCTTTCAGAGTATCAGGGTTTCAGACGAGAACTCATCTGTTACATGGCCACTTCAATGTTTTTTAAACTTATTTGAACTCCGGACTTCTTTTGTGTTCAGTATGCAGCATTTAAAGTGATGTCATCAATTTCCAATATGTTCTGACATCATTTGTTGTTTTTCGGTCATTTACCTAATTGTTTAGAGAGCTAAATGACTATGAAATTGAAAATCACTAGAAAATGAATCCTGAAAATGTTGAAACTTGGCATGGTATCATCATATCACCCGCATAGCATGCGCGAAAGAGTAGAGAGGGTCACGGCAAAAACTGGACGCACTTCGTGTACAAACTGGACATACTCTTTCAGAGTATCAGGGTTTCGGATGAGAAGTCATCTGTTACACGGCCACTTCAATGTTTTTAAACTTATTTGAACTCCGGACTTCTTTTGTGTTCAGTATGCAGCATTCAAAGAGCCGTCATCAATTTCCAACATGTTCTGACATCATGCGTTGTTTTTCGGTCATTCACTTAATTGTTTTAGAGACCTAAATGACTGTGAAATTGAAAATCACTACAAAATGAATCCTGAAAATGTTGAAACTTGGCATGGTATCATCATATCACCCGCATAGCATGCAGAAAGAGTAGAGAGGGTCACGGGAAAAACTGGACGCACTTCGTGTACAAACTAGACAAACTCTTTCGGAGTATCAGGGTTTCAGACGAGAACTCATCTGTTACAAGCAACATCATCAATTTCCAACATGTTCTGACATCATTTGTTGTTTTTCAGCCATTTAGCTAATTGTTTAGAGAGCTAAATGACCGTGAAATTGAAAATCACTACAAAATGAATCCTGAAAATGTTGAAACTTGGCATGGTATAATGATATCACCCACATAACATGCGCGAAAGAGTAGAGAGGGTCACGGCAAAAACTGGACGCACTTCGTGTACAAACTAGACAAACTCTTCCAGAGTATCAGGGTTTCGGACGAGAACTCATCTGTTACACGGCCACTTCAATGTTTTTTAAATTTATTTGAACTCCGGACATCTTTTGTGTTTAGTATGTAGCATTCAAAGCGACGTCATCAATTTCCAACATGTTCTAACATCATTTGTTGTTTTTCGGTCATTTACCTAATTGTTTTAGAGAGCTAAATGACCGTGAAATTGAAAATCACTACAAAATGAATCCTGAAAATGTTGAAACTTGGCATGGTATAATGATATCACCCGCATAGCATGCGCGAAAGAGTAGAGAGGGTCACGGCAAAAACTGGACGCACTTAGTGTACAAACTGGACAAACTCTTTAAGAGTATCAGGGTTTCGGACGAGAGCTCATCTGTTACACGGCCACTTCAATGTTTTTAAACTTATTTGAACTCCGGACTTCTTTTGTGTTCAGTATGCAGCATTCAAAGCGCCGTCATCAGTTTCCAACATGTTCTGACATCATGCGTTGTTTTTCGGTCATTCACTTAATTGTTTTAGAGACCTAAATGACTGTGAAATTGAAAATCACTACAAAATGAATCCTGAAAATGTTGAAACTTGGCATGGTATCATCATATCACCCGCATAGCATGCACGAAAGAGTAGAGACGGTCACGGGAAAAACTGGACGCACTTCGTGTACAAACTGGACAAACTCTTTCGGAGTATCAGGGTTTCAGACGAGAACTCATCTGTTACAAGCAACATCATCAATTTCCAACATGTTCTAACATCATTTGTTGTTTTTCAGCCATTTACCTAATTGTTTAGAGAGCTAAATGACCGTGAAATTGAAAATCACTACAAAATGAATCCTGAAAATGTTGAAACTTGGCATGGTATAATGATATCACCCGCATAGCATGCGCGAAAGAGTAGAGAGGGTCACGGCAAAAACTGGACGCACTTCGTGTACAAACTGGACAAACTCTTTCAGAGTATCAGGGTTTCGGACGAGAACTCATCTGTTACACGGCCACTTCAATGTTTTTTAAACTTATTTGAACTCCGGACATGTTTTGTGTTTAGTATGCAGCATTCAAAGCGACGTCATCAATTTCCAACATGTTCTGACATAATTTGTTGTTTTTCGGTCATTTACCTAATTGTTTTAGAGAGCTAAATGACCGTGAAATTGAAAATCACTACAAAATGAATCCTAAAAATGTTGAAACTTAGCATGGTATAATGATATCACCCGCATAGCATGCGCGAAAGAGTAGAGAGGGTCACGGCAAAAACTGGACGCACATCGTGAACAAACTGGACAAACTCTTTCAGAGTATCAGGGTTTCGGACGAGAACTCATCTGTTACACGGCCACTTCAATGTTTTTTAAACTTATTTGAACTCCGGACATCTTTTGTGTTTAGTATGCAGCATTCAAAGCGACGTCATCAATTTCCAACATGTTCTGACATCATTTGTTGTTTTTCGGTCATTTACCTAATTGTTTAGAGAGCTAAATGACCGTCAAATTGAAAATCACTACAAAATGAATCCTGAAAATGTTGAAACTTGGCATGGTATCATCATATCACCCGCATAGCATGCGCGGAAGAGTAGAGAGGGTCACGGCAAAAACTGGACGCACTTCGTGTACAAACTGGACAAACTCTTTCAGAGTATCAGGGTTTCGGACGAGAACTCATCTGTTACATGGCCACTTCAATGTTTTTAAACTTATTTGAACTCCGGACTTCTTTTGTGTTCAGTATGCAGCATTCAAAGCATCGTCATCAATTTCCAACATGTTTTGACATCATGCGTTGTTTTTCGGTCATTCACTTAATTGTTTTAGAGAGCTAAATGACCATGAAATTGAAAATCACTACAAAATGAATCCTGAAAATGTTGAAACTTGGCATGGTATGATCATATCACCCGCATAGCATGCGCGAAAGAGTAGAGAGGGTCACGGGAAAAACTGGATGCACTTCGTGTACAAACTGGACAAACTCTTTCGGAGTATCAGGGTTTCGGACGAGAACTCATCTGTTACACGGCCACTTCAATGTTTTTTAAACTTATTTGAACTTCGGACTTCTTTTGTGTTTAGTATGCAGCATTCAAAGCGACGTCATCAATTTCCAACATGTTCTGACATCATTTGTTGTTTTTCGGTCATTTACCTAATTGTTTAGAGAGCTAAATGACCGTGAAATTGAAAATCACTACAAAATGAATCCTGAAAATGTTGAAACTTGGCATGGTATAATCATATCACCCGCATAGCATGCGCGAAAGAGTAGAGAGGGTCACGGCAAAAACTGGACGCACTTCGTGTACAAACTGGACATACTCTTTCGGAGTATCAGGGTTTCGGACGAGAACTCATCTGTTACACGGCCACTTTAATGTTTTTTAAACTTATTTGAACTCCGGACATCTTTTGTGTTTAGTATGCAGCATTCAAAGCGACGTCATCAATTTCCAACATGTTCTGACATCATTTTTTGTTTTTCGGCCATTTACCTAATTGTTTAGAGAGCTAAATGACCGTGAAATTGAAAATCACTAGAAAATGAATCCTGAAAATGTTGAAACTTGGCATGGTATCATCATATCACCCGCATAGCATGCGCGAAAGAGTAGAGAGGGTCACGGCAAAAACTGGACGCACTTCGTGTACAAACTGGACATACTCTTTCAGAGTATCAGGGTTTCGGACGAGAGCTCATCTGTTACACGGCCACTTCAATGTTTTTAAACTTATTTGAACTCCGGACTTCTTTTGTGTTCAGTATGCAGCATTCAAAGCATCGTCATCAATTTCCAACATGTTTTGACATCATGCGTTGTTTTTCGGTCATTCACTTAATTGTTTTAGAGAGCTAAATGACCATGAAATTGAAAATCACTACAAAATGAATCCTGAAAATGTTGAAACTTGGCATGGTATGATCATATCACCCGCATAGCATGCGCGAAAGAGTAGAGAGGGTCACGGGAAAAACTGGATGCACTTCGTGTACAAACTGGACAAACTCTTTCGGAGTATCAGGGTTTCGGACGAGAACTCATCTGTTACACGGCCACTTCAATGTTTTTTAAACTTATTTGAACTTCGGACTTCTTTTGTGTTTAGTATGCAGCATTCAAAGCGACGTCATCAATTTCCAACATGTTCTGACATCATTTGTTGTTTTTCGGTCATTTACCTAATAGTTTAGAGAGCTAAATGACCGTGAAATTGAAAATCACTACAAAATGAATCCTGAAAATGTTGAAACTTGGCATGGTATAATCATATCACCCGCATAGCATGCGCGAAAGAGTAGAGAGGGTCACGGCAAAAACTGGACGCACTTCGTGTACAAACTGGACATACTCTTTCGGAGTATCAGGGTTTCGGACGAGAACTCATCTGTTACACGGCCACTTTAATGTTTTTTAAACTTATTTGAACTCCGGACATCTTTTGTGTTTAGTATGCAGCATTCAAAGCGACGTCATCAATTTCCAACATGTTCTGACATCATTTTTTGTTTTTCGGCCATTTACCTAATTGTTTAGAGAGCTAAATGACCGTGAAATTGAAAATCACTAGAAAATGAATCCTGAAAATGTTGAAACTTGGCATGGTATCATCATATCACCCGCATAGCATGCGCGAAAGAGTAGAGAGGGTCACGGCAAAAACTGGACGCACTTCGTGTACAAACTGGACATACTCTTTCAGAGTATCAGGGTTTCGGATGAGAACTCATCTGTTACACGGCCACTTCAATGTTTTTAAACTTATTTGAACTCCGGACTTCTTTTGTGTTCAGTATGCAGCATTCAAAGAGCCGTCATCAATTTCCAACATGTTCTGACATCATGCGTTGTTTTTCGGTCATTCACTTAATTGTTTTAGAGACCTAAATGACTGTGAAATTGAAAATCACTACAAAATGAATCCTGAAAATGTTGAAACTTGGCATGGTATCATCATATCACCCGCATAGCATGCAGAAAGAGTAGAGAGGGTCACGGGAAAAACTGGACGCACTTCGTGTACAAACTAGACAAACTCTTTCGGAGTATCAGGGTTTCAGACGAGAACTCATCTGTTACAAGCAACATCATCAATTTCCAACATGTTCTGACATCATTTGTTGTTTTTCGGCCATTTACCTAATTGTTTAGAGAGCTAAATGACCGTGAAATTGAAAATCACTACAAAATGAATCCTGAAAATGTTGAAACTTGGCATGGTATAATGATATCACCCACATAACATGCGCGAAAGAGTAGAGAGGGTCACGGCAAAAACTGGACGCACTTCGTGTACAAACTAGACAAACTCTTCCAGAGTATCAGGGTTTCGGACGAGAACTCATCTGTTACACGGCCACTTCAATGTTTTTTAAACTTATTTGAACTCCGGACATCTTTTGTGTTTAGTATGCAGCATTCAAAGCGACGTCATCAATTTCCAACATGTTCTAACATCATTTGTTGTTTTTCGGTCATTTACCTAATTGTTTTAGAGAGCTAAATGACCGTGAAATTGAAAATCACTACAAAATGAATCCTGAAAATGTTGAAACTTGGCATGGTATAATGATATCACCCGCATAGCATGCGCGAAAGAGTAGAGAGGGTCACGGCAAAAACTGGACGCACTTCGTGTACAAACTGGACAAACTCTTTCAGAGTATCAAGGTTTCGGACGAGAGCTCATCTGTTACACGGCCACTTCAATGTTTTTAAACTTATTTGAACTCCGGACTTCTTTTGTGTTCAGTATGCAGCATTCAAAGCGCCGTCATCAATTTCCAACATGTTCTGACATCATGGGTTGTTTTTCGGTCATTCACTTAATTGTTTTAGAGACCTAAATGACTGTGAAATTGAAAATCACTACAAAATGAATCCTGAAAATGATGAAACTTGGCATGGTATCATCATATCACCCGCATAGCATGCACGAAAGAGTAGAGACGGTCACGGGAAAAACTGGACGCACTTCGTGTACAAACTGGACAAACTCTTTCGGAGTATCAGGGTTTCAGACGAGAACTCATCTGTTACAAGCAACATCATCAATTTCCAACATGTTCTAACATCATTTGTTGTTTTTCAGCCATTTACCTAATTGTTTAGAGAGCTAAATGACCGTGAAATTGAAAATCACTACAAAATGAATCCTGAAAATGTTGAAACTTGGCATGGTATAATGATATCACCCGCATAGCATGCGCGAAAGAGTAGAGAGGGTCACGGCAAAAACTGGACGCACTTCGTGTACAAACTGGACAAACTCTTTCAGAGTATCAGGGTTTCGGACGAGAACTCATCTGTTACACGGCCACTTCAATGTTTTTTAAACTTATTTGAATTCCGGACATCTTTTGTGTTTAGTATGCAGCATTCAAAGCGACGTCATCAATTTCCAACATGTTCTGACATAATTTGTTGTTTTTCGGTCATTTACCTAATTGTTTTAGGGAGCTAAATGACCGTGAAATTGAAAATCACTACAAAATGAATCCTGAAAATGTTGAAACTTAGCATGGTATAATGATATCACCCGCATAGCATGCGCGAAAGAGTAGAGAGGGTCACGGCAAAAACTGGACGCACATCGTGTACAAACTGGACAAACTCTTTCAGAGTATCAGGGTTTCGGACGAGAACTCATCTGTTACACGGCCACTTCAATGTTTTTTAAACTTATTTGAACTCCGGACATCTTTTGTGTTTAGTATGCAGCATTCAAAGCGACGTCATCAATTTCCAACATGTTCTGACATCATTTGTTGTTTTTCGGTCATTTACCTAATTGTTTAGAGAGCTAAATGACCGTCAAATTGAAAATCACTACAAAATGAATCCTGAAAATGTTGAAACTTGGCATGGTATCATCATATCACCCGCATAGCATGCGCGGAAGAGTAGAGAGGGTCACGCCAAAAACTGGACGCACTTCGTGTACAAACTGGACAAACTCTTTCAGAGTATCAGGGTTTCGGACGAGAACTCATCTGTTACATGGCCACTTCAATGTTTTTAAACTTATTTGAACTCCGGACTTCTTTTGTGTTCAGTATGCAGCATTCAAAGCATCGTCATCAATTTCCAACATGTTTTGACATCATGCGTTGTTTTTCGGTCATTCACTTAATTGTTTTAGAGAGCTAAATGACCATGAAATTGAAAATCACTACAAAATGAATCCTGAAAATGTTGAAACTTGGCATGGTATGATCATATCACCCGCATAGCATGCGCGAAAGAGTAGAGAGGGTCACGGGAAAAACTGGATGCACTTCGTGTACAAACTGGACAAACTCTTTCGGAGTATCAGGGTTTCGGACGAGAACTCATCTGTTACACGGCCACTTCAATGTTTTTTAAACTTATTTGAACTTCGGACTTCTTTTGTGTTTAGTATGCAGCATTCAAAGCGACGTCATCAATTTCCAACATGTTCTGACATCATTTGTTGTTTTTCGGTCATTTACCTAATTGTTTAGAGAGCTAAATGACCGTGAAATTGAAAATCACTACAAAATGAATCCTGAAAATGTTGAAACTTGGCATGGTATAATCATATCACCCGCATAGCATGCGCGAAAGAGTAGAGAGGGTCACGGCAAAAACTGGACGCACTTCGTGTACAAACTGGACATACTCTTTCGGAGTATCAGGGTTTCGGACGAGAACTCATCTGTTACACGGCCACTTTAATGTTTTTTAAACTTATTTGAACTCCGGACATCTTTTGTGTTTAGTATGCAGCATTCAAAGCGACGTCATCAATTTCCAACATGTTCTGACATCATTTGTTGTTTTTCGGCCATTTACCTAATTGTTTAGAGAGCTAAATGACCGTGAAATTGAAAATCACTACAAAATGAATCCTGAAAATGTTGAAACTTGGCATGGTATAATCA
Source organism: Triticum urartu (assembly GCF_056163025.1). NCBI lineage: Eukaryota > Viridiplantae > Streptophyta > Magnoliopsida > Poales > Poaceae > Triticum > Triticum urartu. The sequence goes on from NC_141873.1 coordinate 14,093,437, forward strand.
TATCACCCGTATAGCATGCGCGAAAGAGTAGAGAGGGTCACGGCAAAACCTGGACGCACTTCGTGTACAAACTGGACAAACTCTTTCAGAGTATCAGGGTTTCGGACGAGAACTCATCTGTTACATGGCCACTTCAATGTTTTTTAAGCTTATTTGAACTTCGGACTTCTTTTGTGTTCAGTATGCAGCATTCAAAGCGACGTCATCAATTTCCGACATGTTCTGACATCATTTGTTGTTTTTCAGTCATTTACCAAATTGTTTAGAGAGCTAAATGACCGTGAAATTGAAAATCACTACAAAATGAATCCTGAAAATGTTGAAACTTGGCATGCGCGAAAGAGTAGAGAGGGTCACGGCAAAAATTGGACGCACTTCGTGTACAAACTGGTCAAACTCTTTCAGAGTATCAGGGTTTCGGACGAGAACTCATCTGTTACATGGCCACTTCAATGTTTTTTAAACTTATTTGAACTTTAGACTTCTTTTGTGTTCAGTATGCAGCATTCAAAGCGACGTCATCAATTTCCAACATGTTCTGACATCATTTGTTGTTTTCGGTCATTTACCTAATTGTTTAGAGAGCTAAATGACCGTGAAATTGAAAATCACTACAAAATGAATCCTGAAAATGTTGAAACTTGGCATGGTATAATCATATCACCCGCATAGCATGCGCGAAAGAGTAGAGAGGGTCACGGCAAAAACTGGACGCACTTCGTGTACAAACTGGACAAACTCTTTCAGAGTATCTGGGTTTCGGACGAGAACTCATCTGTTACATGGCCACTTCAATGTTTTTTAAACTTATTTGAACTTCGGACTTCTTTTGTGTTCAGTGTGCAGCATTCAAAGCGACGTCATCAATTTCCAACATGTTCTGACATCATTTGTTGTTTTTCGGTCATTTACCTAATTGTTTAGAGAGCTAAATGACCGTGAAATTGAAAATCACTACAAAATGAATCCTGAAAATGTTGAAACTTGGCATGGTATCATCATATCACCCGCATAGCATGCGCGAAAGAGTAGAGAGGGTCACGGCAAAAACTGGACGCACTTCGTGTACAAACTGGACAAACTCTTTCAGAGTATCAGGGTTTCGGACGAGAACTCATCTGTTACATGGCCACTTCAATGTTTTTTAAACTTATTTGAACTTCAGACTTCTTTTGTGTTCAGTATGCAGCGTTCAAAGCGACGTCATCAATTTCCAACATGTTCGGACATCATTTGTTGTTTTTCGGTCATTTACCTAATTGTTTAGAGAGCTAAATGACCGTGAAATTCAAAATCACTACAATATGAATCCTGAAAATGTTGAAACTTGGCATGGTATAATCATATCACCCGCATAGCATGCGCGAAAGAGTAGAGAGGGTCATGGCAAAAACTGGACGCACTTCGTGTACAAACTGGACAAACTCTTTCAGAGTATCAGGGTTTCGGACGAGAACTCATCTGTTACATGGCCACTTCAATGTTTTTTAAACTTATTTGAACTCCGGACTTCTTTTGTGTTCAGTATGCAGCATTTAAAGCGACGTCATCAATTTCCAACATGTTCTGACATCATTTGTTGTTTTTTGGTCATTTACCTAATTGTTTAGAGAGCTAAATGACCGTCAAATTGAAAATCACTACAAAATGAATCCTGAAAATGTTGAAACTTGGCATGGTATCATCATATCACCCGCATAGCATGCGCGGAAGAGTAGAGAGGGTCACGGCAAAAACTGGACGCACTTCGTGTACAAACTGGACAAACTCTTTCAGAGTATCAGGGTTTCGGACGAGAACTCATCTGTTACATGGCCACTTCAATGTTTTTAAACTTATTTGAACTCCGGACTTCTTTTGTGTTCAGTATGCAGCATTCAAAGCATCGTCATCAATTTCCAACATGTTTTGACATCATGCGTTGTTTTTTGGTCATTCACTTAATTGTTTTAGAGAGCAAAATGACCATGAAATTGAAAATCACTACAAAATTAATCCTGAAAATGTTGAAACTTGGCATGGTATGATCATATCACCCGCATAGCATGCGCGAAAGAGTAGAGAGGGTCACGGGAAAAACTAGATGCACTTCGTGTACAAACTGGACAAACTCTTTCGGAGTATCAGGGTTTCGGACGAGAACTCATCTGTTACACGGCCACTTCAATGTTTTTTAAACTTATTTGAACTTCGGACTTCTTTTGTGTTTAGTATGCAGCATTCAAAGCGACGTCATCTATTTCCAACATGTTCTGACATCATTTGTTGTTTTTCGGTCATTTACCTAATTGTTTAGAGAGCTAAATGACCGTGAAATTGAAAATCACTACAAAATGAATCCTGAAAATGTTGAAACTTGGCATGGTATAATCATATCACCCGCATAGCATGCGCGAAAGAGTAGAGAGGGTCACGGCAAAAACTGGACGCACTTCGTGTACAAACTGGACATACTCTTTCGGAGTATCAGGGTTTCGGACGAGAACTCATCTGTTACACGGCCACTTTAATGTTTTTTAAACTTATTTGAACTCCGGACATCTTTTGTGTTTAGTATGCAGCATTCAAAGCGACGTCATCAATTTCCAACATGTTCTGACATCATTTGTTGTTTTTCGGCCATTTACCTAATTGTTTAGAGAGCTAAATGACCGTGAAATTGAAAATCACTACAAAATGAATCCTGAAAATGTTGAAACTTGGCATGGTATAATCATATCACCCGTATAGCATGCGTGAAAGAGTAGAGAGGGTCACGGCAAAAACTGGACGCACTTCGTGTACAAACTGGACAAACTCTTTCAGAGTATCAGGGTTTCGGACGAGAACTCATCTGTTACATGGCCACTTCAATGTTTTTTAAGCTTATTTGAACTTCGGACTTCTTTTGTGTTCAGTATGCAGCATTCAAAGCGACGTCATCAATTTCCGACATGTTCTGACATCATTTGTTGTTTTTCAGTCATTTACCAAATTGTTTAGAGAGCTAAATGACCGTGAAATTGAAAATCACTACAAAATGAATCCTGAAAATGTTGAAACTTGGCATGCGCGAAAGAGTAGAGAGGGTCACGGCAAAAATTGGACGCACTTCGTGTACAAACTGGTCAAACTCTTTCAGAGTATCAGGGTTTCGGACGAGAACTCATCTGTTACATGGCCACTTCAATGTTTTTTAAACTTATTTGAACTTCAGACTTCTTTTGTGTTCAGTATGCAGCATTCAAAGCGACGTCATCAATTTCCAACATGTTCTGACATCATTTGTTGTTTTCGGTCATTTACCTAATTGTTTAGAGAGCTAAATGACCGTGAAATTGAAAATCACTACAAAATGAATCCTGAAAATGTTGAAACTTGGCATGGTATAATCATATCACCCGCATAGCATGCGCGAAAGAGTAGAGAGGGTCACGGCAAAAACTGGACGCACTTCGTGTACAAACTGGACAAACTCTTTCAGAGTATCTGGGTTTCGGACGAGAACTCATCTGTTACATGGCCACTTCAATGTTTTTTAAACTTATTTGAACTTCGGACTTCTTTTGTGTTCAGTGTGCAGCATTCAAAGCGACGTCATCAATTTCCAACATGTTCTGACATCATTTGTTGTTTTTCGGTCATTTACCTAATTGTTTAGAGAGCTAAATGACCGTGAAATTGAAAATCACTACAAAATGAATCCTGAAAATGTTGAAACTTGGCATGGTATCATCATATCACCCGCATAGCATGCGCGAAAGAGTAGAGAGGGTCACGGCAAAAACTGGACGCACTTCGTGTACAAACTGGACAAACTCTTTCAGAGTATCAGGGTTTCGGACGAGAACTCATCTGTTACATGGCCACTTCAATGTTTTTTAAACTTATTTGAACTTCAGACTTCTTTTGTGTTCAGTATGCAGCGTTCAAAGCGACGTCATCAATTTCCAACATGTTCTGACATCATTTGTTGTTTTTCGGTCATTTACCTAATTGTTTAGAGAGCTAAATGACCGTGAAATTGAAAATCACTACAATATGAATCCTGAAAATGTTGAAACTTGGCATGGTATAATCATATCACCCGCATAGCATGCGCGAAAGAGTAGAGAGGGTCATGGCAAAAACTGGACGCACTTCGTGTACAAACTGGACAAACTCTTTCAGAGTATCAGGGTTTCGGACGAGAACTCATCTGTTACATGGCCACTTCAATGTTTTTTAAACTTATTTGAACTCCGGACTTCTTTTGTGTTCAGTATGCAGCATTTAAAGCGACGTCATCAATTTCCAACAAGTTCTGACATCATTTGTTGTTTTTCGGTCATTTACCTAATTGTTTAGAGAGCTAAATGACCGTCAAATTGAAAATCACTACAAAATGAATCCTGAAAATGTTGAAACTTGGCATTGTATCATCATATCACCCGCATAGCATGCGCGGAAGAGTAGAGAGGGTCACGGCAAAAACTGGACGCACTTCGTGTACAAACTGGACAAACTCTTTCAGAGTATCAGGGTTTCGGACGAGAACTCATCTGTTACATGGCCACTTCAATGTTTTTAAACTTATTTGAACTCCGGACTTCTTTTGTGTTCAGTATGCAGCATTCAAAGCATCGTCATCAATTTCCAACATGTTTTGACATCATGGGTTGTTTTTTGGTCATTCACTTAATTGTTTTAGAGAGCTAAATGACCATGAAATTGAAAATCACTACAAAATGAATCCTGAAAATGTTGAAACTTGGCATGGTATGATCATATCACCCGCATAGCATGCGCGAAAGAGTAGAGAGGGTCACGGGAAAAACTAGATGCACTTCGTGTACAAACTGGACAAACTCTTTCGGAGTATCAGGGTTTCGGACGAGAACTCATCTGTTACACGGCCACTTCAATGTTTTTTAAACTTATTTGAACTTCGGACTTCTTTTGTGTTTAGTATGCAGCATTCAAAGCGACGTCATCTATTTCCAACATGTTCTGACATCATTTGTTGTTTTTCGGTCATTTACCTAATTGTTTAGAGAGCTAAATGACCGTGAAATTGAAAATCACTACAAAATGAATCCTGAAAATGTTGAAACTTGGCATGGTATAATCATATCACCCGCATAGCATGCGCGAAAGAGTAGAGAGGGTCACGGCAAAAACTGGACGCACTTCGTGTACAAACTGGACATACTCTTTCGGAGTATCAGGGTTTCGGACGAGAACTCATCTGTTACACGGCCACTTTAATGTTTTTTAAACTTATTTGAACTCCGGACATCTTTTGTGTTTAGTATGCAGCATTCAAAGCGACGTCATCAATTTCCAACATGTTCTGACATCATTTGTTGTTTTTCGGCCATTTACGTAATTGTTTAGAGAGCTAAATGACCGTGAAATTGAAAATCACTACAAAATGAATCCTGAAAATGTTGAAACTTGGCATGGTATAATCATATCACCCGTATAGCATGCGCGAAAGAGTAGAGAGGGTCACGGCAAAAACTGGACGCACTTCGTGTACAAACTGGACAAACTCTTTCAGAGTATCAGGGTTTCGGACGAGAACTCATCTGTTACATGGCCACTTCAATGTTTTTTAAGCTTATTTGAACTTCGGACTTCTTTTGTGTTCAGTATGCAGCATTCAAAGCGACGTCATCAATTTCCAACATGTTCTGACATCATTTGTTGTTTTTCAGTCATTTACCTAATTGTTTAGAGAGCTAAATGACCGTGAAATTGAAAATCACTACAAAATGAATCCTGAAAATGTTGAAACTTGGCATGCGCGAAAGAGTAGAGAGGGTCACGGCAAAAATTGGACGCACTTCGTGTACAAACTGGTCAAACTCTTTCAGAGTATCAGGGTTTCGGACGAGAACTCATCTGTTACATGGCCACTTCAATGTTTTTTAAACTTATTTGAACTTCAGACTTCTTTTGTGTTCAGTATGCAGCATTCAAAGCGACGTCATCAATTTCCAACATGTTCTGACATCATTTGTTATTTTCGGTCATTTACCTAATTGTTTAGAGAGCTAAATGACCGTGAAATTGAAAATCACTACAAAATGAATCCTGAAAATGTTGAAACTTGGCATGGTATAATCATATCACCCGCATAGCATGCGCGAAAGAGTAGAGAGGGTCACGGCAAAAACTGGACGCACATCGTGTACAAACTGGACATACTCTTTCGGAGTATCAGGGTTTCGGACGAGAACTCATCTGTTACACGGCCACTTTAATGTTTTTTAAACTTATTTGAACTCCGGACATCTTTTGTGTTTAGTATGCAGCATTCAAAGCGACGTCATCAATTTCCAACATGTTCTGACATCATTTGTTGTTTTTCGGCCATTTACCTAATTGTTTAGAGAGCTAAATGACCGTGAAATTGAAAATCACTACAAAATGAATCCTGAAAATGTTGAAACTTGGCATGGTATAATCATATCACCCGTATAGCATGCGTGAAAGAGTAGAGAGGGTCACGGCAAAAACTGGACGCAAAAACTGGACGCACTTCGTGTACAAACTGGACAAACTCTTTCAGAGTATCAGGGTTTCGGACGAGAACTCATCTGTTACATGGCCACTTCAATGTTTTTTAAACTTATTTGAACTTCGGACTTCTTTTGTGTTCAGTATGCAGCATTCAAAGCGACGTCATCAATTTCCAACATGTTCTGACATCATTTGTTGTTTTTCGGTCATTTACCTAATTGTTTAGAGAGCTAAATGACCGTGAAATTGAAAATCACTACAAAATGAATCCTGAAAATGTTGAAACTTGGCATGGTATCATCATATCACCCGCATAGCATGCGCGAAAGAGTAGAGAGGGTCACGGCAAAAACTGGACGCAAAAACTGGACGCACTTCGTGTACAAACTGGACAAACTCTTTCAGAGTATCAGGGTTTCGGATGAGAACTCATCTGTTACATGGCCACTTCAATGTTTTTTAAACTTATTTGAACTTCAGACTTCTTTTGTGTTCAGTATGCAGCGTTCAAAGCGACGTCATCAATTTCCAACATGTTCTGACATCATTTGTTGTTTTTCGGTCATTTACCTAATTGTTTAGAGAGCTAAATGACCGTGAAATTGAAAATCACTACAATATGAATCCTGAAAATGTTGAAACTTGGCATGGTATAATCATATCACCCGCATAGCATGCGCGAAGGAGTAGAGAGGGTCACGGCAAAAACTGGACGCACTTCGTGTACAAACTGGACAAACTCTTTCAGAGTATCAGGGTTTCGGACGAGAACTCATCTGTTACATGGCCACTTCAATGTTTTTTAAACTTATTTGAACTCCGGACTTCTTTTGTGTTCAGTATGCAGCATTTAAAGCGACGTCATCAATTTCCAACATGTTCTGACATCATTTGTTGTTTTTCGGTCATTTACCTAATTGTTTAGAGAGCTAAATGACCGTCAAATTGAAAATCACTACAAAATGAATCCTGAAAATGTTGAAACTTGGCATCGTATCATCATATCATGCGCATAGCATGCGCGGAAGAGTAGAGAGGGTCACGGCAAAAACTGGACGCACTTCGTGTACAAACTGGAAAAACTCTTTCAGAGTATCAGGGTTTCGGACGAGAACTCATCTGTTACATGGCCACTTCAATGCTTTTAAACTTATTTGAACTCCGGACTTCTTTTGTGTTCAGTATGCAGCATTCAAAGCATCGTCATCAATTTCCAACATGTTTTGACATCATGCGTTGTTTTTCGGTCATTCACTTAATTGTTTTAGAGAGCTAAATGACCATGAAATTGAAAATCACTACAAAATGAATCCTGAAAATGTTGAAACTTGGCATGGTATGATCATATCACCCGCATAGCATGCGCGAAAGAGTAGAGAGGGTCACGGGAAAAACTGGATGCACTTCGTGTACAAACTGGACAAACTCTTTCGGAGTATCAGGGTTTCGGACGAGAACTCATCTGTTACACGGCCACTTCAATGTTTTTTAAACTTATTTGAACTTCGGACTTCTTTTGTGTTTAGTATGCAGCATTCAAAGCGACGTCATCAATTTCCAACATGTTCTGACATCATTTGTTGTTTTTCGGTCATTTACCTAATTGTTTAGAGAGCTAAATGACCGTGAAATTGAAAATCACTACAAAATGAATCCTGAAAATGTTGAAACTTGGCATGGTGTAATCATATCACCCGCATAGCATGCGCGAAAGAGTAGAGAGGGTCACGGCAAAAACTGGATGCACTTCGTGTACAAACTGGACATACTCTTTCGGAGTATCAGGGTTTCGGACGAGAACTCATCTGTTACACGGCCACTTTAATGTTTTTTAAACTTATTTGAACTCCGGACATCTTTTGTGTTTAGTATGCAGCATTCAAAGCGACGTCATCAATTTCCAACATGTTCTGACATCATTTGTTGTTTTTCGGCCATTTACCTAATTGTTTAGAGAGCTAAATGACCGTGAAATTGAAAATCACTACAAAATGAATCCTGAAAATGTTGAAACTTGGCATGGTATAATCATATCACCCGTATAGCATGCGCGAAAGAGTAGAGAGGGTCAAGGCAAAAACTGGACGCACTTCGTGTACAAACTGGACAAACTCTTTCAGAGTATCAGGGTTTCTGACGAGAACTCATCTGTTACATGGCCACTTCAATGTTTTTTAAGCTTATTTGAACTTCGGACTTCTTTTGTGTTCAGTATGCAGCATTCAAAGCGACGTCATCAGTTTCCAACATGTTCTGACATCATTTGTTGTTTTTCAGTCATTTACCTAATTGTTTAGAGAGCTAAATGACCGTGAAATTGAAAATCACTACAAAATGAATCCTGAAAATGTTGAAACTTGGCATGCGCGAAAGAGTAGAGAGGGTCACGGCAAAAATTGGATGCACTTCGTGTACAAACTGGTCAAACTCTTTCAGAGTATCAGGGTTTCGGACGAGAACTCATCTGTTACATGGCCACTTCAATGTTTTTTAAACTTATTTGAACTTCAGACTTCTTTTGTGTTCAGTATGCAGCATTCAAAGCGACGTCATCAATTTCCAACATGTTCTGACATCATTTGTTGTTTTCGGTCATTTACCTAATTGTTTAGAGAGCTAAATGACCGTGAAATTGAAAATCACTACAAAATGAATCCTGAAAATGTTGAAACTTGGCATGGTATAATCATATCACCCGCATAGCATGCGCGAAAGAGTAGAGAGGGTCACGGCAAAAACTGGACGCACTTCGTGTACAAACTGGACAAACTCTTTCAGAGTATCTGGGTTTCGGACGAGAACTCATCTGTTACATGGCCACTTCAATGTTTTTTAAACTTATTTGAACTTCGGACTTCTTTTGTGTTCAGTATGCAGCATTCAAAGCGACGTCATCAATTTCCAACATGTTCTGACATCATTTGTTGTTTTTCGGTCATTTACCTAATTGTTTAGAGAGCTAAATGACCGTGAAATTGAAAATCACTACAAAATGAATCCTGAAAATGTTGAAACTTGGCATGGTATCATCATATCACCCGCATAGCATGCGCGAAAGAGTAGAGAGGGTCACGGCAAAAACTGGACGCAAAAACTGGACGCACTTCGTGTACAAACTGGACAAAGTCTTTCAGAGTATCAGGGTTTCGGACGAGAACTCATCTGTTACATGGCCACTTCAATGTTTTTTAAACTTATTTGAACTTCAGACTTCTTTTGTGTTCAGTATGCAGCGTTCAAAGCGACGTCATCAATTTCCAACATGTTCTGACATCATTTGTTGTTTTTCGGTCATTTACCTAATTGTTTAGAGAGCTAAATGACCGTGAAATTGAAAATCACTACAATATGAATCCTGAAAATGTTGAAACTTGGCATGGTATAATCATATCACCCGCATAGCATGCGCGAAAGAGTAGAGAGGGTCACGGCAAAAACTGGACGCACTTCGTGTACAAACTGGACAAACTCTTTCAGAGTATCAGGGTTTCGGACGAGAACTCATCTGTTACATGGCCACTTCAATGTTTTTTAAACTTATTTGAACTCCGGACTTCTTTTGTGTTCAGTATGCAGCATTTAAAGCGACGTCATCAATTTCCAACATGTTCTGACATCATTTTTTGTTTTTCGGTCATTTACCAAATTGTTTAGAGAGCTAAATGACCGTCAAATTGAAAATCACTACAAAATGAATCCTGAAAATGTTGAAACTTGGCATCGTATCATCATATCATGCGCATAGCATGCGCGGAAGAGTAGAGAGGGTCACGGCAAAAACTGGACGCACTTCGTGTACAAACTGGAAAAACTCTTTCAGAGTATCAGGGTTTCGGACGAGAACTCATCTGTTACATGGCCACTTCAATGCTTTTAAACTTATTTGAACTCCGGACTTCTTTTGTGTTCAGTATGCAGCATTCAAAGCATCGTCATCAATTTCCAACATGTTTTGACATCATGCGTTGTTTTTCGGTCATTCACTTAATTGTTTTAGAGAGCTAAATGACCATGAAATTGAAAATCACTACAAAATGAATCCTGAAAATGTTGAAACTTGGCATGGTATGATCATATCACCCGCATAGCATGCGCGAAAGAGTAGAGAGGGTCACGGGAAAAACTGGATGCACTTCGTGTACAAACTGGACAAACTCTTTCGGAGTATCAGGGTTTCGGACGAGAACTCATCTGTTACACGGCCACTTCAATGTTTTTTAAACTTATTTGAACTTCGGACTTCTTTTGTGTTCAGTATGCAGCATTCAAAGCGACGTCATCAATTTCCAACATGTTCTGACATCATTTGTTGTTTTTCGGTCATTTACCTAATTGTTTAGAGAGCTAAATGACCGTGAAATTGAAAATCACTACAAAATGAATCCTGAAAATGTTGAAACTTGGCATGGTATCATCATATCACCCGCATAGCATGCGCGAAAGAGTAGAGAGGGTCACGGCAAAAACTGGACGCAAAAACTGGACGCACTTCGTGTACAAACTGGACAAAGTCTTTCAGAGTATCAGGGTTTCGGACGAGAACTCATCTGTTACATGGCCACTTCAATGTTTTTTAAACTTATTTGAACTTCAGACTTCTTTTGTGTTCAGTATGCAGCGTTCAAAGCGACGTCATCAATTTCCAACATGTTCTGACATCATTTGTTGTTTTTCGGTCATTTACCTAATTGTTTAGAGAGCTAAATGACCGTGAAATTGAAAATCACTACAATATGAATCCTGAAAATGTTGAAACTTGGCATGGTATAATCATATCACCCGCATAGCATGCGCGAAAGAGTAGAGAGGGTCACGGCAAAAACTGGACGCACTTCGTGTACAAACTGGACAAACTCTTTCAGAGTATCAGGGTTTCGGACGAGAACTCATCTGTTACATGGCCACTTCAATGTTTTTTAAACTTATTTGAACTCCGGACTTCTTTTGTGTTCAGTATGCAGCATTTAAAGCGACGTCATCAATTTCCAACATGTTCTGACATCATTTTTTGTTTTTCGGTCATTTACCTAATTGTTTAGAGAGCTAAATGACCGTCAAATTGAAAATCACTACAAAATGAATCCTGAAAATGTTGAAACTTGGCATCGTATCATCATATCATGCGCATAGCATGCGCGGAAGAGTAGAGAGGGTCACGGCAAAAACTGGACGCACTTCGTGTACAAACTGGAAAAACTCTTTCAGAGTATCAGGGTTTCGGACGAGAACTCATCTGTTACATGGCCACTTCAATGCTTTTAAACTTATTTGAACTCCGGACTTCTTTTGTGTTCAGTATGCAGCATTCAAAGCATCGTCATCAATTTCCAACATGTTTTGACATCATGCGTTGTTTTTCGGTCATTCACTTAATTGTTTTAGAGAGCTAAATGACCATGAAATTGAAAATCACTACAAAATGAATCCTGAAAATGTTGAAACTTGGCATGGTATGATCATATCACCCGCATAGCATGCGCGAAAGAGTAGAGAGGGTCACGGGAAAAACTGGATGCACTTCGTGTACAAACTGGACAAACTCTTTCGGAGTATCAGGGTTTCGGACGAGAACTCATGTGTTACACGGCCACTTCAATGTTTTTTAAACTTATTTGAACTTCGGACTTCTTTTGTGTTTAGTATGCAGCATTCAAAGCGACGTCATCAATTTCCAACATGTTCTGACATCATTTGTTGTTTTTCGGTCATTTACCTAATTGTTTAGAGAGCTAAATGACCGTGAAATTGAAAATCACTACAAAATGAATCCTGAAAATGTTGAAACTTGGCATGGTATAATCATATCACCCGCATAGCATGCGCGAAAGAGTAGAGAGGGTCACGGCAAAAACTGGACGCACTTCGTGTACAAACTGGACATACTCTTTCGGAGTATCAGGGTTTCGGACGAGAACTCATCTGTTACACGGCCACTTTAATGTTTTTTAAACTTATTTGAACTCCGGACATCTTTTGTGTTTAGTATGCAGCATTCAAAGCGACGTCATCAATTTCCAACATGTTCTGACATCATTTGTTGTTTTTCGGCCATTTACCTAATTGTTTAGAGAGCTAAATGACCGTGAAATTGAAAATCACTACAAAATGAATCCTGAAAATGTTGAAACTTGGCATGGTATAATCATATCACCCGTATAGCATGCGCGAAAGAGTAGAGAGGGTCACGGCAAAAACTGGACGCACTTCGTGTACAAACTGGACAAACTCTTTCAGAGTATCAGGGTTTCGGACGAGAACTCATCTGTTACATGGGCACTTCAATGTTTTTTAAACTTATTTGAACTTCGGACTTCTTTTGTGTTCAGTATGCAGCATTCAAAGCGACGTCATCAATTTCCAACATGTTCTGACATCATTTGTTGTTTTTCAGTCATTTACCTAATTGTTTAGAGAGCTAAATGACCGTGAAATTGAAAATCACTACAAAATGAATCCTGAAAATGTTGAAACTTGGCATGCGCGAAAGAGTAGAGAGGGTCACGGCAAAAATTGGACGCACTTCGTGTACAAACTGGTCAAACTCTTTCAGAGTATCAGGGTTTCGGACGAGAACTCATCTGTTACATGGCCACTTCAATGTTTTTTAAACTTATTTGAACTTCAGACTTCTTTTGTGTTCAGTATGCAGCATTCAAAGCGACGTCATCAATTTCCAACATGTTCTGACATCATTTGTTGTTTTCGGTCATTTACCTAATTGTTTAGAGAGCTAAATGACCGTGAAATTGAAAATCACTACAAAATGAATCCTGAAAATGTTGAAACTTGGCATGGTATAATCATATCACCCGCATAGCATGCGCGAAAGAGTAGAGAGGGTCACGGCAAAAACTGGACGCACTTCGTGTACAAACTGGACAAACTCTTTCAGAGTATCTGGGTTTCGGACGAGAACTCATCTGTTACATGGCCACTTCAATGTTTTTTAAACTTATTTGAACTTCGGACTTCTTTTGTGTTCAGTATGCAGCATTCAAAGCGACGTCATCAATTTCCAACATGTTCTGACATCATTTGTTGTTTTTCGGTCATTTACCTAATTGTTTAGAGAGCTAAATGACCGTGAAATCGAAAATCACTACAAAATGAATCCTGAAAATGTTGAAACTTGGCATGGTATCATCATATCACCCGCATAGCATGCGCGAAAGAGTAGAGAGGGTCACGGCAAAAACTGGACGCAAAAACTGGACGCACTTCGTGTACAAACTGGACAAAGTCTTTCAGAGTATCAGGGTTTCGGACGAGAACTCATCTGTTACATGGCCACTTCAATGTTTTTTAAACTTATTTGAACTTCAGACTTCTTTTGTGTTCAGTATGCAGCGTTCAAAGCGACGTCATCAATTTCCAACATGTTCTGACATCATTTGTTGTTTTTCGGTCATTTACCTAATTGTTTAGAGAGCTAAATGACCGTGAAATTGAAAATCACTACAAAATGAATCCTGAAAATGTTGAAACTTGGCATGGTATAATCATATCACCCGCATAGCATGCGCGAAAGAGTAGAGAGGGTCACGGCAAAAACTGGACGCACTTCGTGTACAAACTGGACAAACTCTTTCAGAGTATCAGGGTTTCGGACGAGAACTCATCTGTTACATGGCCACTTCAATGTTTTTTAAACTTATTTGAACTCCGGACTTCTTTTGTGTTCAGTATGCAGCATTTAAAGCGACGTCATCAATTTCCAACATGTTCTGACATCATTTGTTGTTTTTCGGTCATTTACCTAATTGTTTAGAGAGCTAAATGACCGTCAAATTGAAAATCACTACAAAATGAATCCTGAAAATGTTGAAACTTGGCATCGTATCATCATATCATCCGCATAGCATGCGCGGAAGAGTAGAGAGGGTCACGGCAAAAACTGGACGCACTTCGTGTACAAACTGGAAAAACTCTTTCAGAGTATCAGGGTTTCGGACGACACTCATCTGTTACATGGCCACTTCAATGCTTTTAAACTTATTTGAACTCCGGACTTCTTTTGTGTTCAGTATGCAGCATTCAAAGCATCGTCATCAATTTCCAACATGTTTTGACACCATGCATTGTTTTTCGGTCATTCACTTAATTGTTTTAGAGAGCTAAATGACCATGAAATTGAAAATCACTACAAAATGAATCCTGAAAATGTTGAAACTTGGCATGGTATGATCATATCACCCGCATAGCATGCGCGAAAGAGTAGAGAGGGTCACGGGAAAAACTGGATGCACTTCGTGTACAAACTGGACAAACTCTTTCGGAGTATCAGGGTTTCGGACGAGAACTCATCTGTTACACGGCCACTTCAATGTTTTTTAAACTTATTTGAACTTCGGACTTCTTTTGTGTTCAGTATGCAGCATTCAAAGCGACGTCATCAATTTCCAACATGTTCTGACATCATTTGTTGTTTTTCGGTCATTTACCTAATTGTTTAGAGAGCTAAATGACCGTGAAATTGAAAATCACTACAAAATGAATCCTGAAAATGTTGAAACTTGGCATGGTATAATCATATCACCTGCATAGCATGCGCGAAAGAGTAGAGAGGGTCACGGCAAAAACTGGACGCACTTCGTGTACAAACTGGACATACTCTTTCGGAGTATCAGGGTTTCGGACGAGAACTCATCTGTTACACGGCCACTTTAATGTTTTTTAAACTTATTTGAACTCCGGACATCTTTTGTGTTTAGTATGCAGCATTCAAAGCGACGTCATCAATTTCCAACATGTTCTGACATCATTTGTTGTTTTTCGGCCATTTACCTAATTGTTTAGAGAGCTAAATGACCGTGAAATTGAAAATCACTACAAAATGAATCCTGAAAATGTTGAAACTTGGCATGGTATAATCATATCACCCGTATAGCATGCGCGAAAGAGTAGAGAGGGTCACGGCAAAAACTGGACGCACTTCGTGTACAAACTGGACAAACTCTTTCAGAGTATCAGGGTTTCGGACGAGAACTCATCTGTTACATGGCCACTTCAATGTTTTTTAAGCTTATTTGAACTTCGGACTTCTTTTGTGTTCAGTATGCAGCATTCAAAGCGACGTCATCAATTTCCAACATGTTCTGACATCATTTGTTGTTTTTCAGTCATTTACCTAATTGTTTAGAGAGCTAAATGACCGTGAAATTGAAAATCACTACAAAGTGAATCCTGAAAATGTTGAAACTTGGCATGCGCGAAAGAGTAGAGAGGGTCACGGCAAAAATTGGACGCACTTCGTGTACAAACTGGTCAAACTCTTTCAGAGTATCAGGGTTTCAGACGAGAACTCATCTGTTACATGGCCACTTCAATGTTTTTTAAACTTATTTGAACTTCAGACTTCTTTTGTGTTCAGTATGCAGGATTCAAAGCGACGTCATCAATTTCCAACATGTTCTGACATCATTTGTTGTTTTCGGTCATTTACCTAATTGTTTAGAGAGCTAAATGACCGTGAAATTGAAAATCACTACAAAATGAATCCTGAAAATGTTGAAACTTGGCATGGTATAATGATATCACCCGCATAGCATGCGCGAAAGAGTAGAGAGGGTCACGGCAAAAACTTGACGCACTTCGTGTACAAACTGGACAAACTCTTTCAGAGTATCAGGGTTTCGGACGAGAACTCATCTGTTACATGGCCACTTCAATGTTTTTTAAACTTATTTGAACTCCGGACTTCTTTTGTGTTCAGTATGCAGCATTTAAAGCGACGTCATCAATTTCCAACATGTTCTGACATCATTTGTTGTTTTTCGGTCATTTACCTAATTGTTTAGAGAGCTAAATGACCGTCAAATTGAAAATCACTACAAAATGAATCCTGAAAATGTTGAAACTTGGCATCGTATCATCATATCATCCGCATAGCATGCGCGGAAGAGTAGAGAGGGTCACGGCAAAAACTGGACGCACTTCGTGTACAAACTGGAAAAACTCTTTCAGAGTATCAGGGTTTCGGACGAGAACTCATCTGTTACATGGCCACTTCAATGCTTTTAAACTTATTTGAACTCCGGACTTCTTTTGTGTTCAGTATGCAGCATTCAAAGCATCGTCATCAATTTCCAACATGTTTTGACATCATGCGTTGTTTTTCGGTCATTCACTTAATTGTTTTAGAGAGCTAAATGACCATGAAATTGAAAATCACTACAAAATGAATCCTGAAAATGTTGAAACTTGGCATGGTATGATCATATCACCCGCATAGCATGCGCGAAAGAGTAGAGAGGGTCACGGGAAAAACTGGATGCACTTCGTGTACAAACTGGACAAACTCTTTCGGAGTATCAGGGTTTCGGACGAGAACTCATCTGTTACACGGCCACTTCAATGTTTTTTAAACTTATTTGAACTTCGGACTTCTTTTGTGTTCAGTATGCAGCATTCAAAGCGACGTCATCAATTTCCAACATGTTCTGACATCATTTGTTGTTTTTCGGTCATTTACCTAATTGTTTAGAGAGCTAAATGACCGTGAAATTGAAAATCACTACAAAATGAATCCTGAAAATGTTGAAACTTGGCATGGTATAATCATATCACCCGCATAGCATGCGCGAAAGAGTAGAGAGGGTCACGGCAAAAACTGGACGCACTTCGTGTACAAACTGGACATACTCTTTCGGAGTATCAGGGTTTCGGACGAGAACTCATCTGTTACACGGCCACTTCAATGTTTTTTAAACTTATTTGAACTCCGGACTTCTTTTGTGTTCAGTATGCAGCATTCAAAGCAACGTCATCAATTTCCAACATGTTCTGACATCATTTGTTGTTTTCGGTCATTTACCTAATTGTTTAGAGAGCTAAATGACCGTGAAATTGAAAATCACTACAAAATGAATCCTGAAAATGTTGAAACTTGGCATGGTATAATGATATCACCCGCATAGCATGCGCGAAAGAGTAGAGAGGGTCACGGCAAAAACTTGACGCACTTCGTGTACAAACTGGACAAACTCTTTCAGAGTATCAGGGTTTCGGACGAGAACTCATCTGTTACATGGCCACTTCAATGTTTTTTAAACTTATTTGAACTCCGGACTTCTTTTGTGTTCAGTATGCAGCATTTAAAGCGACGTCATCAATTTCCAACATGTTCTGACATCATTTGTTGTTTTTCGGTCATTTACCTAATTGTTTAGAGAGCTAAATGACCGTCAAATTGAAAATCACTACAAAATGAATCCTGAAAATGTTGAAACTTGGCATCGTATCATCATATCATCCGCATAGCATGCGCGGAAGAGTAGAGAGGGTCACGGCAAAAACTGGACGCACTTCGTGTACAAACTGGAAAAACTCTTTCAGAGTATCAGGGTTTCGGACGAGAACTCATCTGTTACATGGCCACTTCAATGCTTTTAAACTTATTTGAACTCCGGACTTCTTTTGTGTTCAGTATGCAGCATTCAAAGCATCGTCATCAATTTCCAACATGTTTTGACATCATGCGTTGTTTTTCGGTCATTCACTTAATTGTTTTAGAGAGCTAAATGACCATGAAATTGAAAATCACTACAAAATGAATCCTGAAAATGTTGAAACTTGGCATGGTATGATCATATCACCCGCATAGCATGCGCGAAAGAGTAGAGAGGGTCACGGGAAAAACTGGATGCACTTCGTGTACAAACTGGACAAACTCTTTCGGAGTATCAGGGTTTCGGACGAGAACTCATCTGTTACACGGCCACTTCAATGTTTTTTAAACTTATTTGAACTTCGGACTTCTTTTGTGTTCAGTATGCAGCATTCAAAGCGACGTCATCAATTTCCAACATGTTCTGACATCATTTGTTGTTTTTCGGTCATTTACCTAATTGTTTAGAGAGCTAAATGACCGTGAAATTGAAAATCACTACAAAATGAATCCTGAAAATGTTGAAACTTGGCATGGTATAATCATATCACCCGCATAGCATGCGCGAAAGAGTAGAGAGGGTCACGGCAAAAACTGGACGCACTTCGTGTACAAACTGGACATACTCTTTCGGAGTATCAGGGTTTCGGACGAGAACTCATCTGTTACACGGCCACTTCAATGTTTTTTAAACTTATTTGAACTCCGGACTTCTTTTGTGTTCAGTATGCAGCATTCAAAGCAACGTCATCAATTTCCAACATGTTCTGACATCATTTGTTGTTTTCGGTCATTTACCTAATTGTTTAGAGAGCTAAATGACCGTGAAATTGAAAATCACTACAAAATGAATCCTGAAAATGTTGAAACTTGGCATGGTATAATGATATCACCCGCATAGCATGCGCGAAAGAGTAGAGAGGGTCACGGCAAAAACTTGACGCACTTCGTGTACAAACTGGACAAACTCTTTCAGAGTATCAGGGTTTCGGACGAGAACTCATCTGTTACATGGCCACTTCAATGTTTTTTAAACTTATTTGAACTCCGGACTTCTTTTGTGTTCAGTATGCAGCATTTAAAGCGACGTCATCAATTTCCAACATGTTCTGACATCATTTGTTGTTTTTCGGTCATTTACCTAATTGTTTAGAGAGCTAAATGACCGTCAAATTGAAAATCACTACAAAATGAATCCTGAAAATGTTGAAACTTGGCATCGTATCATCATATCATCCGCATAGCATGCGCGGAAGAGTAGAGAGGGTCACGGCAAAAACTGGACGCACTTCGTGTACAAACTGGAAAAACTCTTTCAGAGTATCAGGGTTTCGGACGAGAACTCATCTGTTACATGGCCACTTCAATGCTTTTAAACTTATTTGAACTCCGGACTTCTTTTGTGTTCAGTATGCAGCATTCAAAGCATCGTCATCAATTTCCAACATGTTTTGACATCATGCGTTGTTTTTCGGTCATTCACTTAATTGTTTTAGAGAGCTAAATGACCATGAAATTGAAAATCACTACAAAATGAATCCTGAAAATGTTGAAACTTGGCATGGTATGATCATATCACCCGCATAGCATGCGCGAAAGAGTAGAGAGGGTCACGGGAAAAACTGGATGCACTTCGTGTACAAACTGGACAAACTCTTTCGGAGTATCAGGGTTTCGGACGAGAACTCATCTGTTACACGGCCACTTCAATGTTTTTTAAACTTATTTGAACTTCGGACTTCTTTTGTGTTCAGTATGCAGCATTCAAAGCGACGTCATCAATTTCCAACATGTTCTGACATCATTTGTTGTTTTTCGGTCATTTACCTAATTGTTTAGAGAGCTAAATGACCGTGAAATTGAAAATCACTACAAAATGAATCCTGAAAATGTTGAAACTTGGCATGGTATAATCATATCACCCGCATAGCATGCGCGAAAGAGTAGAGAGGGTCACGGCAAAAACTGGACGCACTTCGTGTACAAACTGGACATACTCTTTCGGAGTATCAGGGTTTCGGACGAGAACTCATCTGTTACACGGCCACTTCAATGTTTTTTAAACTTATTTGAACTCCGGACTTCTTTTGTGTTCAGTATGCAGCATTCAAAGCAACGTCATCAATTTCCAACATGTTCTGACATCATTTGTTGTTTTCGGTCATTTACCTAATTGTTTAGAGAGCTAAATGACCGTGAAATTGAAAATCACTACAAAATGAATCCTGAAAATGTTGAAACTTGGCATGGTATAATGATATCACCCGCATAGCATGCGCGAAAGAGTAGAGAGGGTCACGGCAAAAACTTGACGCACTTCGTGTACAAACTGGACAAACTCTTTCAGAGTATCAGGGTTTCGGACGAGAACTCATCTGTTACATGGCCACTTCAATGTTTTTTAAACTTATTTGAACTCCGGACTTCTTTTGTGTTCAGTATGCAGCATTTAAAGCGACGTCATCAATTTCCAACATGTTCTGACATCATTTGTTGTTTTTCGGTCATTTACCTAATTGTTTAGAGAGCTAAATGACCGTCAAATTGAAAATCACTACAAAATGAATCCTGAAAATGTTGAAACTTGGCATCGTATCATCATATCATCCGCATAGCATGCGCGGAAGAGTAGAGAGGGTCACGGCAAAAACTGGACGCACTTCGTGTACAAACTGGAAAAACTCTTTCAGAGTATCAGGGTTTCGGACGAGAACTCATCTGTTACATGGCCACTTCAATGCTTTTAAACTTATTTGAACTCCGGACTTCTTTTGTGTTCAGTATGCAGCATTCAAAGCATCGTCATCAATTTCCAACATGTTTTGACATCATGCGTTGTTTTTCGGTCATTCACTTAATTGTTTTAGAGAGCTAAATGACCATGAAATTGAAAATCACTACAAAATGAATCCTGAAAATGTTGAAACTTGGCATGGTATGATCATATCACCCGCATAGCATGCGCGAAAGAGTAGAGAGGGTCACGGGAAAAACTGGATGCACTTCGTGTACAAACTGGACAAACTCTTTCGGAGTATCAGGGTTTCGGACGAGAACTCATCTGTTACACGGCCACTTCAATGTTTTTTAAACTTATTTGAACTTCGGACTTCTTTTGTGTTCAGTATGCAGCATTCAAAGCGACGTCATCAATTTCCAACATGTTCTGACATCATTTGTTGTTTTTCGGTCATTTACCTAATTGTTTAGAGAGCTAAATGACCGTGAAATTGAAAATCACTACAAAATGAATCCTGAAAATGTTGAAACTTGGCATGGTATAATCATATCACCCGCATAGCATGCGCGAAAGAGTAGAGAGGGTCACGGCAAAAACTGGACGCACTTCGTGTACAAACTGGACATACTCTTTCGGAGTATCAGGGTTTCGGACGAGAACTCATCTGTTACACGGCCACTTCAATGTTTTTTAAACTTATTTGAACTCCGGACTTCTTTTGTGTTCAGTATGCAGCATTCAAAGCAACGTCATCAATTTCCAACATGTTCTGACATCATTTGTTGTTTTCGGTCATTTACCTAATTGTTTAGAGAGCTAAATGACCGTGAAATTGAAAATCACTACAAAATGAATCCTGAAAATGTTGAAACTTGGCATGGTATAATGATATCACCCGCATAGCATGCGCGAAAGAGTAGAGAGGGTCACGGCAAAAACTTGACGCACTTCGTGTACAAACTGGACAAACTCTTTCAGAGTATCAGGGTTTCGGACGAGAACTCATCTGTTACATGGCCACTTCAATGTTTTTTAAACTTATTTGAACTCCGGACTTCTTTTGTGTTCAGTATGCAGCATTTAAAGCGACGTCATCAATTTCCAACATGTTCTGACATCATTTGTTGTTTTTCGGTCATTTACCTAATTGTTTAGAGAGCTAAATGACCGTCAAATTGAAAATCACTACAAAATGAATCCTGAAAATGTTGAAACTTGGCATCGTATCATCATATCATCCGCATAGCATGCGCGGAAGAGTAGAGAGGGTCACGGCAAAAACTGGACGCACTTCGTGTACAAACTGGAAAAACTCTTTCAGAGTATCAGGGTTTCGGACGAGAACTCATCTGTTACATGGCCACTTCAATGCTTTTAAACTTATTTGAACTCCGGACTTCTTTTGTGTTCAGTATGCAGCATTCAAAGCATCGTCATCAATTTCCAACATGTTTTGACATCATGCGTTGTTTTTCGGTCATTCACTTAATTGTTTTAGAGAGCTAAATGACCATGAAATTGAAAATCACTACAAAATGAATCCTGAAAATGTTGAAACTTGGCATGGTATGATCATATCACCCGCATAGCATGCGCGAAAGAGTAGAGAGGGTCACGGGAAAAACTGGATGCACTTCGTGTACAAACTAGACAAACTCTTTCGGAGTATCAGGGTTTCGGACGAGAACTCATCTGTTACACGGCCACTTCAATGTTTTTTAAACTTATTTGAACTTCGGACTTCTTTTGTGTTCAGTATGCAGCATTCAAAGCGACGTCATCAATTTCCAACATGTTCTGACATCATTTGTTGTTTTTCGGTCATTTACCTAATTGTTTAGAGAGCTAAATGACCGTGAAATTGAAAATCACTACAAAATGAATCCTGAAAATGTTGAAACTTGGCATGGTATAATCATATCACCCGCATAGCATGCGCGAAAGAGTAGAGAGGGTCACGGCAAAAACTGGACGCACTTCGTGTACAAACTGGACATACTCTTTCGGAGTATCAGGGTTTCGGACGAGAACTCATCTGTTACACGGCCACTTTAATGTTTTTTAAACTTATTTGAACTCCGGACATCTTTTGTGTTTAGTATGCAACATTCAAAGCGACGTCATCAATTTCCAACATGTTCTGACATCATTTGTTGTTTTTCGGCCATTTACCTAATTGTTTAGAGAGCTAAATGACCGTGAAATTGAAAATCACTACAAAATGAATCCTGAAAATGTTGAAACTTGGCATGGTATAATCATATCACCCGTATAGCATGCGCGAAAGAGTAGAGAGGGTCACGGCAAAAACTGGACGCACTTCGTGTACAAACTGGACAAACTCTTTCAGAGTATAAGGGTTTCGGACGAGAACTCATCTGTTACATGGCCACTTCAATGTTTTTTAAGCTTATTTGAACTTCGGACTTCTTTTGTGTTCAGTATGCAGCATTCAAAGCGACGTCATCAATTTCCAACATGTTCTGACATCATTTGTTGTTTTTCAGTCATTTACCTAATTGTTTAGAGAGCTAAATGACCGTGAAATTGAAAATCACTACAAAATGAATCCTGAAAATGTTGAAACTTGGCATGCGCGAAAGAGTAGAGAGGGTCACGGCAAAAATTGGACGCACTTCGTGTACAAACTGGTCAAACTCTTTCAGAGTATCAGGGTTTTGGACAAGAACTCATCTGTTACATGGCCATTTCAATGTTTTTTAAACTTATTTGAACTTCAGACTTCTTTTGTGTTCAGTATGCAGCATTCAAAGCGACGTCATCAATTTCCAACATGTTCTGACATCATTTGTTGTTTTCGGTCATTTACCTAATTGTTTAGAGAGCTAAATGACCGTGAAATTGAAAATCACTACAAAATGAATCCTGAAAATGTTGAAACTTGGCATGGTATAATCATATCACCCGCATAGCATGCGCGAAAGAGTAGAGAGGGTCACGGCAAAAACTGGACGCACTTCGTGTACAAACTGGACAAACTCTTTCAGAGTATCAGGGTTTCGGACGAGAACTCATCTGTTACATGGCCACTTCAATGTTTTTTAAACTTATTTGAACTCCGGACTTCTTTTGTGTTCAGTATGCAGCATTTAAAGCGACGTCATCAATTTCCAACATGTTCTGACATCATTTGTTGTTTTTCGGTCATTTACCTAATTGTTTAGAGAGCTAAATGACCGTCAAATTGAAAATCACTACAAAATGAATCCTGAAAATGTTGAAACTTGGCATCGTATCATCATATCATCCGCATAGCATGCGCGGAAGAGTAGAGAGGGTCACGGCAAAAACTGGACGCACTTCGTGTACAAACTGGAAAAACTCTTTCAGAGTATCAGGGTTTCGGACGACACTCATCTGTTACATGGCCACTTCAATGCTTTTAAACTTATTTGAACTCCGGACTTCTTTTGTGTTCAGTATGCAGCATTCAAAGCATCGTCATCAATTTCCAACATGTTTTGACATCATGCGTTGTTTTTCGGTCATTCACTTAATTGTTTTAGAGAGCTAAATGACCATGAAATTGAAAATCACTACAAAATGAATCCTGAAAATGTTGAAACTTGGCATGGTATGATCATATCACCCGCATAGCATGCGCGAAAGAGTAGAGAGGGTCACGGGAAAAACTGGATGCACTTCGTGTACAAACTGGACAAACTCTTTCGGAGTATCAGGGTTTCGGACGAGAACTCATCTGTTACACGGCCACTTCAATGTTTTTTAAACTTATTTGAACTTCGGACTTCTTTTGTGTTTAGTATGCAGCATTCAAAGCGACGTCATCAATTTCCAACATGTTCTGACATCATTTGTTGTTTTTCGGTCATTTACCTAATTGTTTAGAGAGCTAAATGACCGTGAAATTGAAAATCACTACAAAATGAATCCTGAAAATGTTGAAACTTGGCATGGTATAATCATATCACCCGCATAGCATGCGCGAAAGAGTAGAGAGGGTCACGGCAAAAACTAGACGCACTTCGTGTACAAACTGGACATACTCTTTCGGAGTATCAGGGTTTCGGACGAGAACTCATCTGTTACACGGCCACTTTAATGTTTTTTAAACTTATTTGAACTCCGGACATCTTTTGTGTTTAGTATGCAGCATTCAAAGCGACGTCATCAATTTCCAACATGTTCTGACATCATTTGTTGTTTTTCGGCCATTTACCTAATTGTTTAGAGAGCTAAATGACCGTGAAATTGAAAATCACTACAAAATGAATCCTGAAAATGTTGAAACTTGGCATGGTATAATCATATCACCCGTATAGCATGCGCGAAAGAGTAGAGAGGGTCACGGCAAAAACTGGAGGCACTTCGTGTACAAACTAGACAAACTCTTTCAGAGTATCAGGGTTTCGGACGAGAACTCATCTGTTACATGGCCACTTCAATGTTTTTTAAGCTTATTTGAACTTCGGACTTCTTTTGTGTTCAGTATGCAGCATTCAAAGCGACGTCATCAATTTCCAACATGTTCTGACATCATTTGTTGTTTTTCAGTCATTTACCTAATTGTTTAGAGAGCTAAATGACCGTGAAATTGAAAATCACTACAAAATGAATCCTGAAAATGTTGAAACTTGGCATGCGCGAAAGAGTAGAGAGGGTCACGGCAAAAATTGGACGCACTTCGTGTACAAACTGGTCAAACTCTTTCAGAGTATCAGGGTTTTGGACGAGAACTCATCTGTTACATGGCCACTTCAATGTTTTTTAAACTTATTTGAACTTCAGACTTCTTTTGTGTTCAGTATGCAGCATTCAAAGCGACGTCATCAATTTCCAACATGTTCTGACATCATTTGTTGTTTTCGGTCATTTACCTAATTGTTTAGAGAGCTAAATGACCGTGAAATTGAAAATCACTACAAAATGAATCCTGAAAATGTTGAAACTTGGCATGGTATAATCATATCACCCGCATAGCATGCGCGAAAGAGTAGAGAGGGTCACGGCAAAAACTGGACGCACTTCGTGTACAAACTGGACAAACTCTTTCAGAGTATCAGGGTTTCGGACGAGAACTCATCTGTTACATGGCCACTTCAATGTTTTTTAAACTTATTTGAACTCCGGACTTCTTTTGTGTTCAGTATGCAGCATTTAAAGCGACGTCATCAATTTCCAACATGTTCTGACATCATTTGTTGTTTTTCGGTCATTTACCTAATTGTTTAGAGAGCTAAATGACCGTGAAATTGAAAATCACTACAAAATGAATCCTGAAAATGTTGAAACTTGGCATGGTATAATCATATCACCCGCATAGCATGCGCGAAAGAGTAGAGAGGGTCACGGCAAAAACTAGACGCACTTCGTGTACAAACTGGACATACTCTTTCGGAGTATCAGGGTTTCGGACGAGAACTCATCTGTTACACGGCCACTTTAATGTTTTTTAAACTTATTTGAACTCCGGACATCTTTTGTGTTTAGTATGCAGCATTCAAAGCGACGTCATCAATTTCCAACATGTTCTGACATCATTTGTTGTTTTTCGGCCATTTACCTAATTGTTTAGAGAGCTAAATGACCGTGAAATTGAAAATCACTACAAAATGAATCCTGAAAATGTTGAAACTTGGCATGGTATAATCATATCACCCGTATAGCATGCGCGAAAGAGTAGAGAGGGTCACGGCAAAAACTGGAGGCACTTCGTGTACAAACTAGACAAACTCTTTCAGAGTATCAGGGTTTCGGACGAGAACTCATCTGTTACATGGCCACTTCAATGTTTTTTAAGCTTATTTGAACTTCGGACTTCTTTTGTGTTCAGTATGCAGCATTCAAAGCGACGTCATCAATTTCCAACATGTTCTGACATCATTTGTTGTTTTTCAGTCATTTACCTAATTGTTTAGAGAGCTAAATGACCGTGAAATTGAAAATCACTACAAAATGAATCCTGAAAATGTTGAAACTTGGCATGCGCGAAAGAGTAGAGAGGGTCACGGCAAAAATTGGACGCACTTCGTGTACAAACTGGTCAAACTCTTTCAGAGTATCAGGGTTTTGGACGAGAACTCATCTGTTACATGGCCACTTCAATGTTTTTTAAACTTATTTGAACTTCAGACTTCTTTTGTGTTCAGTATGCAGCATTCAAAGCGACGTCATCAATTTCCAACATGTTCTGACATCATTTGTTGTTTTCGGTCATTTACCTAATTGTTTAGAGAGCTAAATGACCGTGAAATTGAAAATCACTACAAAATGAATCCTGAAAATGTTGAAACTTGGCATGGTATAATCATATCACCCGCATAGCATGCGCGAAAGAGTAGAGAGGGTCACGGCAAAAACTGGACGCACTTCGTGTACAAACTGGACAAACTCTTTCAGAGTATCAGGGTTTCGGACGAGAACTCATCTGTTACATGGCCACTTCAATGTTTTTTAAACTTATTTGAACTCCGGACTTCTTTTGTGTTCAGTATGCAGCATTTAAAGCGACGTCATCAATTTCCAACATGTTCTGACATCATTTGTTGTTTTTCGGTCATTTACCTAATTGTTTAGAGAGCTAAATGACCGTCAAATTGAAAATCACTACAAAATGAATCCTGAAAATGTTGAAACTTGGCATCGTATCATCATATCATCCGCATAGCATGCGCGGAAGAGTAGAGAGGGTCACGGCAAAAACTGGACGCACTTCGTGTACAAACTGGAAAAACTCTTTCAGAGTATCAGGGTTTCGGACGACACTCATCTGTTACATGGCCACTTCAATGCTTTTAAACTTATTTGAACTCCGGACTTCTTTTGTGTTCAGTATGCAGCATTCAAAGCATCGTCATCAATTTCCAACATGTTTTGACATCATGCGTTGTTTTTCGGTCATTCACTTAATTGTTTTAGAGAGCTAAATGACCATGAAATTGAAAATCACTACAAAATGAATCCTGAAAATGTTGAAACTTGGCATGGTATGATCATATCACCCGCATAGCATGCGCGAAAGAGTAGAGAGGGTCACGGGAAAAACTGGATGCACTTCGTGTACAAACTGGACAAACTCTTTCGGAGTATCAGGGTTTCGGACGAGAACTCATCTGTTACACGGCCACTTCAATGTTTTTTAAACTTATTTGAACTTCGGACTTCTTTTGTGTTTAGTATGCAGCATTCAAAGCGACGTCATCAATTTCCAACATGTTCTGACATCATTTGTTGTTTTTCGGTCATTTACCTAATTGTTTAGAGAGCTAAATGACCGTGAAATTGAAAATCACTACAAAATGAATCCTGAAAATGTTGAAACTTGGCATGGTATAATCATATCACCCGCATAGCATGCGCGAAAGAGTAGAGAGGGTCACGGCAAAAACTGGACGCACTTCGTGTACAAACTGGACATACTCTTTCGGAGTATCAGGGTTTCGGACGAGAACTCATCTGTTACACGGCCACTTTAATGTTTTTTAAACTTATTTGAACTCCGGACATCTTTTGTGTTTAGTATGCAGCATTCAAAGCGACGTCATCAATTTCCAACATGTTCTGACATCATTTGTTGTTTTTCGGCCATTTACCTAATTGTTTAGAGAGCTAAATGACCGTGAAATTGAAAATCACTACAAAATGAATCCTGAAAATGTTGAAACTTGGCATGGTATAATCATATCACCCGTATAGCATGCGCGAAAGAGTAGAGAGGGTCACGGCAAAAACTGGACGCACTTCGTGTACAAACTGGACAAACTCTTTCAGAGTATCAGGGTTTCGGACGAGAACTCATCTGTTACATGGCCACTTCAATGTTTTTTAAGCTTATTTGAACTTCGGACTTCTTTTGTGTTCAGTATGCAGCATTCAAAGCGACGTCATCAATTTCCAACATGTTCTGACATCATTTGTTGTTTTTCAGTCATTTACCTAATTGTTTAGAGAGCTAAATGACCGTGAAATTGAAAATCACTACAAAATGAATCCTGAAAATGTTGAAACTTGGCATGCGCGAAAGAGTAGAGAGGGTGACGGCAAAAATTGGACGCACTTCGTGTACAAACTGGTCAAACTCTTTCAGAGTATCAGGGTTTCGGACGAGAACTCATCTGTTACATGGCCACTTCAATGTTTTTTAAACTTATTTGAACTTCAGACTTCTTTTGTGTTCAGTATGCAGCATTCAAAGCGACGTCATCAATTTCCAACATGTTCTGACATCATTTGTTGTTTTCGGTCATTTACCTAATTGTTTAGAGAGCTAAATGACCGTGAAATTGAAAATCAGTACAAAATGAATCCTGAAAATGTTGAAACTTGGCATGGTATAATCATATCACCCGCATAGCATGCGCGAAAGAGTAGAGAGGGTCACGGCAAAAACTGGACGCACTTCGTGTACAAACTGGACAAACTCTTTGAGAGTATCTGGGTTTCGGACGAGAACTCATCTGTTACATGGCCACTTCAATGTTTTTTAAACTTATTTGAACTTCGGACTTCTTTTGTGTTCGGTATGCAGCATTCAAAGCGACGTCATCAATTTCCAACATGTTCTGACATCATTTGTTGTTTTTCGGTCATTTACCTAATTGTTTAGAGAGCTAAATGACCGTGAAATCGAAAATCACTACAAAATGAATCCTGAAAATGTTGAAACTTGGCATGGTATCATCATATCACCCGCATAGCATGCGCGAAAGAGTAGAGAGGGTCACGGCAAAAACTGGACGCAAAAACTGGACGCACTTCGTGTACAAACTGGACAAACTCTTTCAGAGTATCAGGGTTTCGGACGAGAACTCATCTGTTACATGGCCACTTCAATGTTTTTTAAACTTATTTGAACTTCAGACTTCTTTTGTGTTCAGTATGCAGCGTTCAAAGCGACGTCATCAATTTCCAACATGTTCTGACATCATTTGTTGTTTTTCGGTCATTTACCTAATTGTTTAGAGAGCTAAATGACCGTGAAATTGAAAATCAGTACAAAATGAATCCTGAAAATGTTGAAACTTGGCATGGTATAATCATATCACCCGCATAGCATGCGCGAAAGAGTAGAGAGGGTCACGGCAAAAACTGGACGCAAAAACTGGACGCACTTCGTGTACAAACTGGACAAACTCTTTCAGAGTATCAGGGTTTCGGACGAGAACTCATCTGTTACATGGCCACTTCAATGTTTTTTAAACTTATTTGAACTCCGGACTTCTTTTGTGTTCAGTATGCAGCATTTAAAGCGACGTCATCAATTTCCAACATGTTCTGACATCATTTGTTGTTTTTCGGTCATTTACCTAATTGTTTAGAGAGCTAAATGACCGTCAAATTGAAAATCACTACAAAATGAATCCTGAAAATGTTGAAACTTGGCATGGTATCATCATATCACCCGCATAGCATGCGCGGAAAAGTAGAGAGGGTCACGGCAAAAACTGGACGCACTTCGTGTACAAACTGGACAAACTCTTTCAGAGTATCAGGGTTTCGGACGAGAACTCATCTGTTACATGGCCACTTCAATGTTTTTAAACTTATTTGAACTCCGGACTTCTTTTGTGTTCAGTATGCAGCATTCAAAGCATCGTCATCAATTTCCAACATGTTTTGACATCATGCGTTGTTTTTCGGTCATTCACTTAATTGTTTTAGAGAGCTAAATGACCATGAAATTGAAAATCACTACAAAATGAATCCTGAAAATGTTGAAACTTGGCATGGTATGATCATATCACCCGCATAGCATGCGCGAAAGAGTAGAGAGGGTCACGGGAAAAACTGGATGCACTTCGTGTACAAACTGGACAAACTCTTTCGGAGTATCAGGGTTTCGGACGAGAACTCATCTGTTACACGGCCACTTCAATGTTTTTTAAACTTATTTGAACTTCGGACTTCTTTTGTGTTTAGTATGCAGCATTCAAAGCGACGTCATCAATTTCCAACATGTTCTGACATCATTTGTTGTTTTTCGGTCATTTACCTAATTGTTTAGAGAGCTAAATGACCGTGAAATTGAAAATCACTACAAAATGAATCCTGAAAATGTTGAAACTTGGCATGGTATAATCATATCACCCGCATAGCATGCGCGAAAGAGTAGAGAGGGTCACGGCAAAAACTGGACGCACTTCGTGTACAAACTGGACATACTCTTTCGGAGTATCAGGGTTTCGGACGAGAACTCATCTGTTACACGGCCACTTTAATGTTTTTTAAACTTATTTGAACTCCGGACATCTTTTGTGTTTAGTATGCAGCATTCAAAGCAACGTCATCAATTTCCAACATGTTCTGACATCATTTGTTGTTTTTCGGCCATTTACCTAATTGTTTAGAGAGCTAAATGACCGTGAAATTGAAAATCACTACAAAATGAATCCTGAAAATGTTGAAACTTGGCATGGTATAATCATATCACCCGTATAGCATGCGCGAAAGAGTAGAGAGGGTCACGGCAAAAACTGGACGCACTTCGTGTACAAACTGGACAAACTCTTTCAGAGTATCAGGGTTTCGGACGAGAACTCATCTGTTACATGGCCACTTCAATGTTTTTTAAGCTTATTTGAACTTCGGACTTCTTTTGTGTTCAGTATGCAGCATTCAAAGCGACGTCATCAATTTCCAACATGTTCTGACATCATTTGTTGTTTTTCAGTCATTCACCTAATTGTTTAGAGAGCTAAATGACCGTGAAATTGAAAATCACTACAAAATGAATCCTGAAAATGTTGAAACTTGGCATGCGCGAAAGAGTAGAGAGGGTCACGGCAAAAATTGGACGCACTTCGTGTACAAACTGGTCAAACTCTTTCAGAGTATCAGGGTTTCGGACAAGAACTCATCTGTTACATGGCCACTTCAATGTTTTTTAAACTTATTTGAACTTCAGACTTCTTTTGTGTTCAGTATGCAGCATTCAAAGCGACGTCATCAATTTCCAACATGTTCTGACATCATTTGTTGTTTTCGGTCATTTACCTAATTGTTTAGAGAGCTAAATGACCGTGAAATTGAAAATCAGTACAAAATGAATCCTGAAAATGTTGAAACTTGGCATGGTATAATCATATCACCCGCATAGCATGCGCGAAAGAGTAGAGAGGGTCACGGCAAAAACTGGACGCAAAAACTGGACGCACTTCGTGTACAAACTGGACAAACTCTTTCAGAGTATCAGGGTTTCGGACGAGAACTCATCTGTTACATGGCCACTTCAATGTTTTTTAAACTTATTTGAACTCCGGACTTCTTTTGTGTTCAGTATGCAGCATTTAAAGCGACGTCATCAATTTCCAACATGTTCTGACATCATTTGTTGTTTTTCGGTCATTTACCTAATTGTTTAGAGAGCTAAATGACCGTCAAATTGAAAATCACTACAAAATGAATCCTGAAAATGTTGAAACTTGGCATGGTATCATCATATCACCCGCATAGCATGCGCGGAAAAGTAGAGAGGGTCACGGCAAAAACTGGACGCACTTCGTGTACAAACTGGACAAACTCTTTCAGAGTATCAGGGTTTCGGACGAGAACTCATCTGTTACATGGCCACTTCAATGTTTTTAAACTTATTTGAACTCCGGACTTCTTTTGTGTTCAGTATGCAGCATTCACAGCATCGTCATCAATTTCCAACATGTTTTGACATCATGCGTTGTTTTTCGGTCATTCACTTAATTGTTTTAGAGAGCTAAATGACCATGAAATTGAAAATCACTACAAAATGAATCCTGAAAATGTTGAAACTTGGCATGGTATGATCATATCACCCGCATAGCATGCGCGAAAGAGTAGAGAGGGTCACGGGAAAAACTGGATGCACTTCGTGTACAAACTGGACAAACTCTTTCGGAGTATCAGGGTTTCGGACGAGAACTCATCTGTTACACGGCCACTTCAATGTTTTTTAAACTTATTTGAACTTCGGACTTCTTTTGTGTTTAGTATGCAGCATTCAAAGCGACGTCATCAATTTCCAACATGTTCTGACATCATTTGTTGTTTTTCGGTCATTTACCTAATTGTTTAGAGAGCTAAATGACCGTGAAATTGAAAATCACTACAAAATGAATCCTGAAAATGTTGAAACTTGGCATGGTATAATCATATCACCCGCATAGCATGCGCGAAAGAGTAGAGAGGGTCACGGCAAAAACTGGACGCACTTCGTGTACAAACTGGACATACTCTTTCGGAGTATCAGGGTTTCGGACGAGAACTCATCTGTTACACGGCCACTTTAATGTTTTTTAAACTTATTTGAACTCCGGACATCTTTTGTGTTTAGTATGCAGCATTCAAAGCAACGTCATCAATTTCCAACATGTTCTGACATCATTTGTTGTTTTTCGGCCATTTACCTAATTGTTTAGAGAGCTAAATGACCGTGAAATTGAAAATCACTACAAAATGAATCCTGAAAATGTTGAAACTTGGCATGGTATAATCATATCACCCGTATAGCATGCGCGAAAGAGTAGAGAGGGTCACGGCAAAAACTGGACGCACTTCGTGTACAAACTGGACAAACTCTTTCAGAGTATCAGGGTTTCGGACGAGAACTCATCTGTTACATGGCCACTTCAATGTTTTTTAAGCTTATTTGAACTTCGGACTTCTTTTGTGTTCAGTATGCAGCATTCAAAGCGACGTCATCAATTTCCAACATGTTCTGACATCATTTGTTGTTTTTCAGTCATTCACCTAATTGTTTAGAGAGCTAAATGACCGTGAAATTGAAAATCACTACAAAATGAATCCTGAAAATGTTGAAACTTGGCATGCGCGAAAGAGT
This sequence comes from Triticum urartu, assembly GCF_056163025.1. Lineage (NCBI taxonomy): Eukaryota > Viridiplantae > Streptophyta > Magnoliopsida > Poales > Poaceae > Triticum > Triticum urartu. The sequence goes on from NC_141873.1 coordinate 14,126,842, forward strand.
AGAGAGGGTCACGGCAAAAATTGGACGCACTTCGTGTACAAACTGGTCAAACTCTTTCAGAGTATCAGGGTTTCGGACAAGAACTCATCTGTTACATGGCCACTTCAATGTTTTTTAAACTTATTTGAACTTCAGACTTCTTTTGTGTTCAGTATGCAGCATTCAAAGCGACGTCATCAATTTCCAACATGTTCTGACATCATTTGTTGTTTTCGGTCATTTACCTAATTGTTTAGAGAGCTAAATGACCGTGAAATTGAAAATCACTACAAAATGAATCCTGAAAATGTTGAAACTTGGCATGCGTGAAAGAGTAGAGAGGGTCACGGCAAAAATTGGACGCACTTCATGTACAAACTGGACAAACTCTTTCAGAGTATCAGGGTTTCGGACGAGAACTCATCTGTTACATGGCCACTTCAATGTTTTTTAAACTTATTTGAACTTCGGACTTCTTTTGTGTTCAGTATGCAGCATTCAAAGCGACGTCATCAATTTCCAACATGTTCTGACATCATTTGTTGTTTTTCAGTCATTTACCTAATTGTTTAGAGAGCTAAATGACCGTGAAATTGAAAATCACTACAAAATGAATCATGAAAATGTTGAAACTTGGCATGCGTGAAAGAGTAGAGAGGGTCACGGCAAAAATTGGACGCACTTCATGTACAAACTGGACAAACTCTTTCAGAGTATCAGGGTTTCGGACGAGAACTCATCTGTTACATGGCCACTTCAATGTTTTTTAAACTTATTTGAACTTCAGACTTCTTTTGTGTTCAGTATGCAGCATTCAAAGCGACGTCATCAATTTCCAACATGTTCTGACATCATTTGTTGTTTTCGGTCATTTACCTAATTGTTTAGAGAGCTAAATGACCGTGAAATTGAAAATCACTACAAATGAATCCTGAAAATGTTGAAACTTGGCATGGTATAACCATATCACCCGCATAGCATGCGCGAAAGAGTAGAGAGGGTCACGGCAAAAACTAGACGCACTTCGTCTACAAACTGGACAAACTCTTTCAGAGTATCTGGGTTTCGGACGAGAACTCATCTGTTACATGGCCACTTCAATTTTTTTTAAACTTATTTGAACTTCGGACTTCTTTTGTGTTCAGTATGCAGCATTCAAAGCGACGTCATCAATTTCCAACATGTTCTGACATCATTTGTTGTTTTTCGGTCATTTACCTAATTGTCTAGAGAGCTAAATGACCGTGAAATTGAAAATCACTACAATATGAATCCTGAAAATGTTGAAACTTGGCATGGTATAATCATATCACCCGCATAGCATGCGCGAAAGAGTAGAGAGGGTCACGGCAAAAACTGGACGCACTTCATGTACAAACTGGACAAACTCTTTCAGAGTATCAGGGTTTCGGACGAGAACTCATCTGTTACATGGCCACTTCAATGTTTTTTAAACTTATTTGAACTCCAGACTTCTTTTCTATTCAGTATGCAGCATTTAAAGCGACGTCATCAATTTCCAACATGTTCTGACATCATTTGTTGTTTTTCGGTCATTTACCTAATTGTTTAGAGAGCTAAATGACCGTGAAATTGAAAATCACTACAAAATGAATCCTGAAAATGTTGAAACTTGGCATGGTATCATCATATCACCCGCATAGCATGCGGGAAAGAGTAGAGAGGGTCACGGCAAAAACGGGACACACTTCGTGTACAAACTGGACAAACACTTTGAGAGTATCAGCGTTTCGGACAAGAACTCATCTGTTACATGGCCACTTCAATGTGTTTCTAAACATATTTGAACTCCGGACTTCTTTTGTGTTCAGTATGCAGCATTTAAAGCGACGTCATCAATTTCCAACATGTTCTGACATCATTTGTTGTTTTTCGGTCATTTACCTAATTGTTTAAAGAGCTAAATGACCGTGAAATTGAAAATCACTACAAAATGAATCCTGAAAGTGTTGAAACTTGGCATGGTATCATCATATCACCCGCATAGCATGCGCGATAGAGTAGAGAGGGTCACGGCAAAAACTGGACGCACTTCGTGTACAAACTGGACAAACTCTTTCAGAGTATCAGGGTTTCGGACGAGAACTCATCTGTTACACGGCCACTTCAATGTTTTTAAACTTATTTGAACTCCGGACTTCTTTTGTGTTCAGTATGCAGCATTCAAAGCGCCGTCATCAATTTCCAACATGTTCTGACATCATGCGTTGTTTTTCGGTCATTCACTTAATTGTTTTAGAGAGCTAAATGACCATGAAATTGAAAATCACTACAAAATGAATCCTGAAAATGTTGAAACTTGGCATGGTATGATCATATCACCCGCATAGCATGCGCGAAAGAGTAGAGAGGGTCACGGGAAAAACTGGACACACTTCGTGTACAAACTGGACAAACTCTTTCAGAGTATCAGGGTTTCGGACGAGAACTCATCTTTTACACGGCCACTTCAATGTCTTTTAAACTTATTTGAACTTCGGACTTCTTTTGTGTTCAGTATGCAGCATTCAAAGCGACGTCATCAATTTCCAACATGTTCTGACATCATTTGTTGTTTTTCGGTCATTTACCTAATTGTTTAGAGAGCTAAATAACCGTGAAATTGAAAATCACTACAAAATGAATCCTGAAAATGTTGAAACTTGGCATGGTATAATCATATCACCCGCATAGCATGCGCGAAAGAGTAGAGAGGGTCACGGCAAAAACTGGACGCACTTCGTGTACAAACTGGACATACTCTTTCGGAGTATCAGGGTTTCGGACGAGAACTCATCTGTTACACGGCCACTTTAATGTTTTTTAAACTTATTTGAACTCCGGACATCTTTTGTGTTTAGTATGCAGCATTCAAAGCGACGTCATCAATTTCCAACATGTTCTGACATCATTTGTTGTTTTTCGGCCATTTACCTAATTGTTTAGAGAGCTAAATGACCGTGAAATTGAAAATCACTACAAAATGAATCATGAAAATGTTGAAACTTGGCATGCGTGAAAGAGTAGAGAGGGTCACGGCAAAAATTGGACGCACTTCATGTACAAACTGGACAAACTCTTTCAGAGTATCAGGGTTTCGGACGAGAACTCATCTGTTACATGGCCACTTCAATGTTTTTTAAACTTATTTGAACTTCAGACTTCTTTTGTGTTCAGTATGCAGCATTCAAAGCGACGTCATCAATTTCCAACATGTTCTGACATCATTTGTTGTTTTCGGTCATTTACCTAATTGTTTAGAGAGCTAAATGACCGTGAAATTGAAAATCACTACAAATGAATCCTGAAAATGTTGAAACTTGGCATGGTATAACCATATCACCCGCATAGCATGCGCGAAAGAGTAGAGAGGGTCACGGCAAAAACTAGACGCACTTCGTCTACAAACTGGACAAACTCTTTCAGAGTATCTGGGTTTCGGACGAGAACTCATCTGTTACATGGCCACTTCAATTTTTTTTAAACTTATTTGAACTTCGGACTTCTTTTGTGTTCAGTATGCAGCATTCAAAGCGACGTCATCAATTTCCAACATGTTCTGACATCATTTGTTGTTTTTCGGTCATTTACCTAATTGTCTAGAGAGCTAAATGACCGTGAAATTGAAAATCACTACAATATGAATCCTGAAAATGTTGAAACTTGGCATGGTATAATCATATCACCCGCATAGCATGCGCGAAAGAGTAGAGAGGGTCACGGCAAAAACTGGACGCACTTCATGTACAAACTGGACAAACTCTTTCAGAGTATCAGGGTTTCGGACGAGAACTCATCTGTTACATGGCCACTTCAATGTTTTTTAAACTTATTTGAACTCCAGACTTCTTTTCTATTCAGTATGCAGCATTTAAAGCGACGTCATCAATTTCCAACATGTTCTGACATCATTTGTTGTTTTTCGGTCATTTACCTAATTGTTTAGAGAGCTAAATGACCGTGAAATTGAAAATCACTACAAAATGAATCCTGAAAATGTTGAAACTTGGCATGGTATCATCATATCACCCGCATAGCATGCGGGAAAGAGTAGAGAGGGTCACGGCAAAAACGGGACACACTTCGTGTACAAACTGGACAAACACTTTGAGAGTATCAGCGTTTCGGACAAGAACTCATCTGTTACATGGCCACTTCAATGTGTTTCTAAACATATTTGAACTCCGGACTTCTTTTGTGTTCAGTATGCAGCATTTAAAGCGACGTCATCAATTTCCAACATGTTCTGACATCATTTGTTGTTTTTCGGTCATTTACCTAATTGTTTAAAGAGCTAAATGACCGTGAAATTGAAAATCACTACAAAATGAATCCTGAAAGTGTTGAAACTTGGCATGGTATCATCATATCACCCGCATAGCATGCGCGATAGAGTAGAGAGGGTCACGGCAAAAACTGGACGCACTTCGTGTACAAACTGGACAAACTCTTTCAGAGTATCAGGGTTTCGGACGAGAACTCATCTGTTACACGGCCACTTCAATGTTTTTAAACTTATTTGAACTCCGGACTTCTTTTGTGTTCAGTATGCAGCATTCAAAGCGCCGTCATCAATTTCCAACATGTTCTGACATCATGCGTTGTTTTTCGGTCATTCACTTAATTGTTTTAGAGAGCTAAATGACCATGAAATTGAAAATCACTACAAAATGAATCCTGAAAATGTTGAAACTTGGCATGGTATGATCATATCACCCGCATAGCATGCGCGAAAGAGTAGAGAGGGTCACGGGAAAAACTGGACACACTTCGTGTACAAACTGGACAAACTCTTTCAGAGTATCAGGGTTTCGGACGAGAACTCATCTTTTACACGGCCACTTCAATGTCTTTTAAACTTATTTGAACTTCGGACTTCTTTTGTGTTCAGTATGCAGCATTCAAAGCGACGTCATCAATTTCCAACATGTTCTGACATCATTTGTTGTTTTTCGGTCATTTACCTAATTGTTTAGAGAGCTAAATAACCGTGAAATTGAAAATCACTACAAAATGAATCCTGAAAATGTTGAAACTTGGCATGGTATAATCATATCACCCGCATAGCATGCGCGAAAGAGTAGAGAGGGTCACGGCAAAAACTGGACGCACTTCGTGTACAAACTGGACATACTCTTTCGGAGTATCAGGGTTTCGGACGAGAACTCATCTGTTACACGGCCACTTTAATGTTTTTTAAACTTATTTGAACTCCGGACATCTTTTGTGTTTAGTATGCAGCATTCAAAGCGACGTCATCAATTTCCAACATGTTCTGACATCATTTGTTGTTTTTCGGCCATTTACCTAATTGTTTAGAGAGCTAAATGACCGTGAAATTGAAAATCACTACAAAATGAATCCTGAAAATGTTGAAACTTGGCATGGTATAATCATATCACCCGTATAGCATGCGCGAAAGAGTAGAGAGGGTCACGGCAAAAACTGGACGCACTTCATGTACAAACTGGACAAACTCTTTCAGAGTATCAGGGTTTCGGACGAGAACTCATCTGTTACATGGCCACTTCAATGTTTTTTAAACTTATTTGAACTCCGGACTTCTTTTCTATTCAGTATGCAGCATTTAAAGCGACGTCATCAATTTCCAACATGTTCTGACATCATTTGTTGTTTTTCGGTCATTTACCTAATTGTTTAGAGAGCTAAATGACCGTGAAATTGAAAATCACTACAAAATGAATCCTGGAAATGTTGAAACTTGGCATGGTATCATCATATCACCCGCATAGCATGCGGGAAAGAGTAGAGAGGGTCACGGCAAAAACGGGACGCACTTCGTGTACAAACTGGACAAACACTTTCAGAGTATCAGCGTTTCGGACGAGAACTCATCTGTTACACGGCCACTTTAATGTTTTTTAAACTTATTTGAACTCCGGACTTCTTTTGTGTTCAGTATGCAGCATTCAAAGCGACGTCATCAATTTCCAACATGTTCTGACATCATTTGTTGTTTTTCGGCCATTTACCTAATTGTTTAGAGAGCTAAATGACCGTGAAATTGAAAATCACTACAAAATGAATCCTGAAAGTGTTGAAACTTGGCATGGTATCATCATATCACCCGCATAGCATGCGCGATAGAGTAGAGAGGGTCACGGCAAAAACTGGACGCACTTCGTGTACAAACTGGACAAACTCTTTCAGAGTATCAGGGTTTCGGACGAGAACTCATCTGTTACACGGCCACTTCAATGTTTTTAAACTTATTTGAACTCCGGACTTCTTTTGTGTTCAGTATGCAGCATTCAAAGCGCCGTCATCAATTTCCAACATGTTCTAACATCATGCGTTGTTTTTCGGTCATTCACTTAATTGTTTTAGAGAGCTAAATGACCATGAAATTGAAAATCACTACAAAATGAATCCTGAAAATGTTGAAACTTGGCATGGTATGATCATATCACCCGCATAGCATGCGCGAAAGAGTAGAGAGGGTCACGGGAAAAACTGGACACACTTCGTGTACAAACTGGACAAACTCTTTCAGAGTATCAGGGTTTCGGACGAGAACTTATCTGTTACACGGCCACTTCAATGTCTTTTAAACTTATTTGAACTTCGGACTTCTTTTGTGTTCAGTATGCAGCATTCAAAGCGACGTCATCAATTTCCAACATGTTCTGACATCATTTGTTGTTTTTCGGTCATTTACCTAATTGTTTAGAGAGCTAAATGACCGTGAAATTGAAAATCACTACAAAATGAATCCTGAAAATGTTGAAACTTGGCATGGTATAATGATATCACCCGCATAGCATGCGCGAAAGAGTAGAGAGGGTCACGGCAAAAACTGGACGCACTTCGTGTACAAACTGGACATACTCTTTCGGAGTATCAGGGTTTCGGACGAGAACTCATCTGTTACACGGCCACTTTAATGTTTTTTAAACTTATTTGAACTCCGGACATCTTTTGTGTTTAGTATGCAGCATTCAAAGCGACGTCATCAATTTCCAACATGTTCTGACATCATTTGTTGTTTTTCGGCCATTTACCTAATTGTTTAGAGAGCTAAATGACCGTGAAATTGAAAATCACTACAAAATGAATCCTGAAAATGTTGAAACTTGGCATGGTATCATCATATCACCCGCATAGCATGCGCGAAAGAGTAGAGAGGGTCACGGCAAAAACTGGACGCACTTCGTGTACAAACTGGACAAACTCTTTCAGAGTATCAGGGTTTCGGACGAGAACTCATCTGTTACACGGCCACTTCAATGTTTTTAAACTTATTTGAACTCCGGACTTCTTTTGTGTTCAGTATGCAGCATTCAAAGCGTAGTCATCAATTTCCAACATGTTCTGACATCATGCGTTGTTTTTCGGTCATTCACTTAATTGTTTTAGAGAGCTAAATGACCATGAAATTGAAAATCACTACAAAATGAATCCTGAAAATGTTGAAACTTGGCATGGTATGATCATATCACCCGCATAGCATGCGCGAAAGAGTAGAGAGGGTCACGGGAAAAACTGGACACACTTCGTGTACAAACTGGACAAACTCTTTCAGAGTATCAGGGTTTCGGACGAGAACTCATCTGTTACACGGCCACTTCAATGTCTTTTAAACTTATTTGAACTTCGGACTTCTTTTGTGTTCAGTATGCAGCATTCAAAGCGACGTCATCAATTTCCAACATGTTCTGACATCATTTGTTGTTTTTCGGTCATTTACCTAATTGTTTAGAGAGCTAAATGACCGTGAAATTGAAAATCACTACAAAATGAATCCTGAAAATGTTGAAACTTGGCATGGTATAATGATATCACCCGCATAGCATGCGCGAAAGAGTAGAGAGGGTCACGACAAAAACTGGACGCACTTCGTGTACAAACTGGACATACTCTTTCGGAGTATCAGGGTTTCGGACGAGAACTCATCTGTTACACGGCCACTTTAATGTTTTTTAAACTTATTTGAACTCCGGATATCTTTTGTGTTTAGTATGCAGCATTCAAAGCGACGTCATCAATTTCCAACATGTTCTGACATCATTTGTTGTTTTTCGGCCATTTACCTAATTGTTTAGAGAACTAAATGACCGTGAAATTGAAAATCACTACAAAATGAATCCTGAAAATGTTGAAACTTGGCATGGTATAATCATATCACCCGTATAGCATGCGCGAAAGAGTAGAGAGGGTCACGGCAAAAACTGGACGCACTTCGTGTACAAACTGGACAAACTCTTTCAGAGTATCAGGGTTTCGGACGAGAACTCATCTGTTACATGGCCACTTCAATGTTTTTTAAACTTATTTGAACTTCGGACTTCTTTTGTGTTCAGTATGCAGCATTCAAAGCGACGTCATCAATTTCCAACATGTTCTGACATCATTTGTTGTTTTTCGGCCATTTACCTAATTGTTTAGAGAGCTAAATGACCGTGAAATTGAAAATCACTACAAAATGAATCCTGAAAATGTTGAAACTTGGCATGGTATAATCATATCACCCGCATAGCATGCGCGAAAGAGTAGAGAGGGTCACGGCAAAAACTGGACGCACTTAGTGTACAAACTGGACAAACTCTTTCAGAGTATCTGGGTTTCGGACGAGAACTCATCTGTTACATGGCCACTTCAATGTTTTTTAAACTTATTTGAACTTCGGACTTCTTTTGTGTTCAGTATGCAGCATTCAAAGTGACGTCATCAATTTCCAACATGTTCTGACATCATTTGTTGTTTTTCGGTCATTTACCTAATTGTTTAGAGAGCTAAATACCGTGAAATTGAAAATCACTACAATATGAATCCTGAAAATGTTTAAACTTGGCATGGTATAATCATATCACCCGCATAGCATGCTCGAAAGAGTAGAGAGGGTCACGGCAAAAACTGGACGCACTTCGTGTACAAACTGGACATACTCTTTCAGAGTATCAGGGTTTCGGACGAGAACTCATCTGTTACACGGCCACTTCAATGTTTTTAAACTTATTTGAACTCCGGACTTCTTTTGTGTTCAGTATGCAGCATTCAAAGCGCCGTCATCAATTTCCAACCTGTTCTGACATCATTTGTTATTTTTCGGCCATTTACCTAATTGTTTAGAGAGCTAAATGACCGTGAAATTGAAAATCACTACAAAATGAATCCTGAAAATGTTGAAACTTGGCATGGTATAATCATATCACCCGCATAGTATGCGCGAAAGAGTAGAGAGGGTCACGGCAAAAACTGGACGCACTTCGTGTACAAACTGGACATACTCTTTCGGAGTATCAGGGTTTCGGACGAGAACTCATCTGTTACACGGCCACTTTAATGTTTTTTAAACTTATTTGAACTCCGGATATCTTTTGTGTTTAGTATGCAGCATTCAAAGCGACGTCATCAATTTCCAACATGTTCTGACATCATTTGTTGTTTTTCGGCCATTTACCTAATTGTTTAGAGAGCTAAATGACCGTGAAATTGAAAATCACTACAAAATGAATCCTGAAAATGTTGAAACTTGGCATGGTATAATCATATCACCCGTATAGCATGCGCGAAAGAGTAGAGAGGGTCACGGCAAAAACTGGACGCACTTCGTGTACAAACTGGACAAACTCTTTCAGAGTATCAGGGTTTCGGACGAGAACTCATCTGTTACATGGCCACTTCAATGTTTTTTAAACTTATTTGAACTTCGGACTTCTTTTGTGTTCAGTATGCAGCATTCAAAGCGACGTCATCAATTTCCAACATGTTCTGACATCATTTGTTGTTTTTCGGCCATTTACCTAATTGTTTAGAGAGCTAAATGACCGTGAAATTGAAAATCACTACAGAATGAATCCTGAAAATGTTGAAACTTGGCATGGTATAATCATATCACCCGCATAGCATGCGCGAAAGAGTAGAGAGGGTCACGGCAAAAACTGGACGCACTTAGTGTACAAACTGGACAAACTCTTTCAGAGTATCTGGGTTTCGGACGAGAACTCATCTGTTACATGGCCACTTCAATGTTTTTTAAACTTATTTGAACTTCGGACTTCTTTTGTGTTCAGTATGCAGCATTCAAAGTGACGTCATCAATTTCCAACATGTTCTGACATCATTTGTTGTTTTTCGGTCATTTACCTAATTGTTTAGAGAGCTAAATACCGTGAAATTGAAAATCACTACAATATGAATCCTGAAAATGTTTAAACTTGGCATGGTATAATCATATCACCCGCATAGCATGCTCGAAAGAGTAGAGAGGGTCACGGCAAAAACTGGACGCACTTCGTGTACAAACTGGACATACTCTTTCAGAGTATCAGGGTTTCGGACGAGAACTCATCTGTTACACGGCCACTTCAATGTTTTTAAACTTATTTGAACTCCGGACTTCTTTTGTGTTCAGTATGCAGCATTCAAAGCGCCGTCATCAATTTCCAACATGTTCTGACATCATTTGTTATTTTTCGGCCATTTACCTAATTGTTTAGAGAGCTAAATGACCGTGAAATTGAAAATCACTACAAAATGAATCCTGAAAATGTTGAAACTTGGCATGGTATAATCATATCACCCGCATAGCATGCGCGAAAGAGTAGAGAGGGTCACGGCAAAAACTGGACGCACTTCGTGTACAAACTGGACATACTCTTTCGGAGTATCAGGGTTTCGGACGAGAACTCATCTGTTACACGGCCACTTTAATGTTTTTTAAACTTATTTGAACTCCGGACATCTTTTGTGTTTAGTATGCAGCATTCAAAGCGACGTCATCAATTTCCAACATGTTCTGACATCATTTGTTGATTTCGGCCATTTACCTAATTGTTTAGAGAGCTAAATGACCGTAAAATTGAAAATCACTACAAAATGAATCCTGAAAATGTTGAAACTTGGCATGGTATAATCATATCACCCGCATATCATGCGCGAAAGAGTAGAGAGGGTCACGGCAAAAACTGGACGCACTTCGTGTACAAACTGGACAAACTCTTTCAGAGTATCAGGGTTTCGGACGAGAACTCATCTGTTACATGGCCACTTCAATGTTTTTTAAACTTATTTGAACTCCGGACTTCTTTTGTGTTCAGTATGCAGCATTCAAAGCGACGTCATCAATTTCCAACATGTTCTGACATCATTTGTTGTTTTTCAGTCATTTACCTAATTGTTTAGAGAGCTAAATGACCGTGAAATTGAAAATCACTACAAAATGAATCCTGAAAATGTTGAAACTTGGCATGGTATCATCATATCACCCGCATAGCATGCGCGAAAGAGTAGAGAGGGTCACGGCAAAAATTGGACGCACTTCGTGTACAAACTGGTCAAACTCTTTCAGAGTATCAGGGTTTCGGACGAGAAGTCATCTGTTACATGGCCACTTCAATGTTTTTTAAACTTATTTGAACTTCAGACTTCTTTTGTGTTCAGTATGCAGCATTCAAAGCGACGTCATCAATTTCCAACATGTTCTGACATCATTTGTTGTTTTCGGTCATTTACCTAATTGTTTAGAGAGCTAAATGACCGTAAAATTGAAAATCACTACAAAATGAATCCTGAAAATGTTGAAACTTGGCATGGTATAATCATATCACCCGCATATCATGCGCGAAAGAGTAGAGAGGGTCACGGCAAAAACTGGACGCACTTCGTGTACAAACTGGACAAACTCTTTCAGAGTATCTCGTTTTCGGATGAGAACTCATCTGTTACATGGCCACTTCAATGTTTTTTAAAGTTATTTGAACTCCGGACTTCTTTTGTGTTCAGTATGCAGCATTTGAAAGCGACGTCATCAATTTACAACATGTTCTGACATCATTTGTTGTTTTTCGGTCATTTACCTAATTGTTTAGAGAGCTAAATGACCGTGAAATTGAAAATCACTACAAAATGAATCCTGAAAATGTTGAAACTTGGCATGGTATAATCATATCACCCGCATAGCATCCGCGAAAGAGTAGAGAGGGTCACGGCAAAAACTGGACGCACTTCGTGTACAAACTGGACATACTCTTTCGGAGTATCAGGGTTTCGGACGAGAACTCATCTGTTACACGGCCACTTTAATGTTTTTTAAACTTATTTGAACTCCGGACATCTTTTGTGTTTAGTATGCAGCATTCAAAGCGACGTCATCAATTTCCAACATGTTCTGACATCATTTGTTGTTTTTCGGCCATTTACCTAATTGTTTAGAGAGCTAAATGACCGTGAAATTGAAAATCACTACAAAATGAATCCTGAAAATGTTGAAACTTGGCATGGTATAATCATATCACCCGCATAGCATGCGCGAAAGAGTAGAGAGGGTCACGGCAAAAACTGGACGCACTTCGTGTACAAACTGGACAAACTCTTTCAGAGTATCTGGGTTTCGGACGAGAACTCATCTGTTACATGGCCACTTCAATGTTTTTTAAACTTATTTGAACTTCGGACTTCTTTTGTGTTCAGTATGCAGCATTCAAAGTGACGTCATCAATTTCCAACATGTTCTGACATCATTTGTTGTTTTTCGGTCATTTACCTAATTGTTTAGAGAGCTAAATACCGTGAAATTGAAAATCACTACAATATGAATCCTGAAAATGTTTAAACTTGGCATGGTATAATCATATCACCCGCATAGCATGCTCGAAAGAGTAGAGAGGGTCACGGCAAAAACTGGACGCACTTCGTGTACAAACTGGACAAACTCTTTCAGAGTATCAGGGTTTCGGACGAGAACTCATCTATTACATGGCCACTTCAATGTTTTTTAAAGTTATTTGAACTCCGGACTTCTTTTGTGTTCAGTATGCAGCATTTGAAAGCGACGTCATCAATTTACAACATGTTCTGACATCATTTGTTGTTTTTCGGTCATTTACCTAACTGTTTAGAGAGCTAAATGACCGTGAAATTGAAAATCACTACAAAATGAATCCTAAAAATGTTGAAACTTGGCATGGTATCATCATATCACCCGCATAGCATGCGCGAAAGAGTAGAGAGGGTCACGGCAAAAACTGGACGCACTTCGTGTACAAACTGGACAAACTCTTTCAGAGTATCAGGGTTTCGGACGAGAACTCATCTGTTACACGGCCACTTCAATGTTTTTAAACTTATTTGAACTCCGGACTTCTTTTGTGTTCAGTATGCAGCATTCAAAGTGACGTCATCAATTTCCAACATGTTCTGACATCATTTGTTGTTTTTCGGTCATTTACCTAATTGTTTAGAGAGCTAAATACCGTGAAATTGAAAATCACTACAATATGAATCCTGAAAATGTTGAAACTTGGCATGGTATGATCATATCACCCGCATAGCATGCGCGAAAGAGTAGAGAGGGTCATGGGAAAAACTGGACGGACTTCGTGTACAAACTGGACAAACTCTTTGGAGTATCAGGGTTTCGGACGAGAACTCATCTGTTACATGGCCACTTCAATGTTTTTTAAAGTTATTTGAACTCCGGACTTCTTTTGTGTTCAGTATGCAGCATTTGAAAGCGACGTCATCAATTTACAACATGTTCTGACATCATTTGTTGTTTTTCGGTCATTTACCTAACTGTTTAGAGAGCTAAATGACCGTGAAATTGAAAATCACTACAAAATGAATCCTGAAAATGTTGAAACTTGGCATGGTATAATCATATCACCCGCATAGCATGCGCGAAAGAGTAGAGAGGGTCACGGCAAAAACTGGACGCACTTCGTGTACAAACTGGACATACTCTTTCAGAGTATCAGGGTTTCGGACGAGAACTCATCTGTTACACGGCCACTTCAATGTTTTTAAACTTATTTGAACTCCGGACTTCTTTTGTGTTCAGTATGCAGCATTCAAAGCGCCGTCATCAATTTCCAACATGTTCTGACATCATTTGTTATTTTTCGGCCATTTACCTAATTGTTTAGAGAGCTAAATGACCGTGAAATTGAAAATCACTACAAAATGAATCCTGAAAATGTTGAAACTTGGCATGGTATAATCATATCACCCGCATAGCATGCGCGAAAGAGTAGAGAGGGTCACGGCAAAAACTGGACGCACTTCGTGTACAAACTGGACAAACTCTTTCAGAGTATCAGGGTTTCGGACGAGAACTCATCTGTTACATGGCCACTTCAATGTTTTTTAAACTTATTTGAACTCCGGACTTCTTTTGTGTTCAGTATGCAGCATTCAAAGCGACGTCATCAATTTCCAACATGTTCTGACATCATTTGTTGTTTTTCAGTCATTTACCTAATTGTTTAGAGAGCTAAATGACCGTGAAATTGAAAATCACTACAAAATGAATCCTGAAAATGTTGAAACTTGGCATGGTATCATCATATCACCCGCATAGCATGCGCGAAAGAGTAGAGAGGGTCACGGCAAAAATTGGACGCACTTCGTGTACGAACTGATCAAACTCTTTCAGAGTATCAGGGTTTCGGACGAGAAGTCATCTGTTACATGGCCACTTCAATGTTTTTTAAACTTATTTGAACTTCAAACTTCTTTTGTGTTCAGTATGCAGCATTCAAAGCGACGTCATCAATTTCCAACATGTTCTGACATCATTTGTTGTTTTCGGTCATTTACCTAATTGTTTAGAGAGCTAAATGACCGTAAAATTGAAAATCACTACAAAATGAATCCTGAAAATGTTGAAACTTGGCATGGTATAATCATATCACCCGCATATCATGCGCGAAAGAGTAGAGAGGGTCACGGCAAAAACTGGACGCACTTCGTGTACAAACTGGACAAACTCTTTCAGAGTATCTCGTTTTCGGATGAGAACTCATCTGTTACATGGCCACTTCAATGTTTTTTAAACTTATTTGAACTTCGGACTTCTTTTGTGTTCAGTATGCAGCATCCAAAGCGACGTCATCAATTTCCAACATGTTCTGACATCATTTGTTGTTTCTCGGTCATTTACCTAATTGTTTAGAGAGCTAAATGACCGTGAAATTGAAAATCACTACAATATGAATCCTGAAAATGTTGAAACTTGGCATGGTATAATCATATCACCCGCATAGCATGCGCGAAAGAGTAGAGAGGGTCACGGCAAAAACTGGACGCACTTCGTGTACAAACTGGACAAACTCTTTCAGAGTATCTGGGTTTCGGACGAGAACTCATCTGTTACATGGCCACTTCAATGTTTTTTAAACTTATTTGAACTTCGGACTTCTTTTGTGTTCAGTATGCAGCATTCAAAGTGACGTCATCAATTTCCAACATGTTCTGACATCATTTGTTGTTTTTCGGTCATTTACCTAATTGTTTAGAGAGCTAAATGACCGTGAAATTGAAAATCACTACAAAATGAATCCTGAAAATGTTGAAACTTGGCATGGTATCATCATATCACCCGCATAGCATGCGCGAAAGAGTAGAGAGGGTCACGGCAAAAACTGGACGCACTTCGTGTACAAACTGGACAAACTCTTTCAGAGTATCAAGGTTTCGGACGAGAACTCATCTGTTACACGGCCACTTCAATGTTTTTAAACTTATTTGAACTCCGGACTTCTTTTGTGTTCAGTATGCAGCATTCAAAGCGCCGTCATCAATTTCCAACATGTTCTGACATCATGCGTTGTTTTTCGGTCATTCACTTAATTGTTTTAGAGAGCTAAATGACCATGAAATTGAAAATCAGTACAAAATGAATCCTGAAAATGTTGAAACTTGGCATGGTATGATCATATCACCCGCATAGCATGCGCGAAAGAGTAGATAGGGTCATGGGAAAAACTGGACGCACTTCGTGTACAAACTGGACAAACTCTTTCGGAGTATCAGGGTTTCGGACGAGAACTCATCTGTTACACGGCCACTTCAATGTTTTTTAAACTTATTTGAACTTCGGACTTCTTTTGTGTTCATTATGCAGCATTCAAAGCGACGTCATCAATTTCCAACATGTTCTGACATCATTTGTTGTTTTTCGGTCATTTACCTAATTGTTTAGAGAGCGAAATGACCGTGAAATTGAAAATCACTACAAAATGAATCCTGAAAATGTTGAAACTTGGCATGGTATAATCATATCACCCGCATAGCATGCGCGAAAGAGTAGAGAGGGTCACGGCAAAAACTGGACGCACTTCGTGTACAAACTGGACATACTCTTTCGGAGTATCAGGGTTTCGGACGAGAACTCATCTGTTACACGGACACTTTAATGTTTTTTAAACTTATTTGAACTCCGGACATCTTTTGTGTTTAGTATGCAG
Source organism: Triticum urartu (assembly GCF_056163025.1). Taxonomy (NCBI): domain Eukaryota; kingdom Viridiplantae; phylum Streptophyta; class Magnoliopsida; order Poales; family Poaceae; genus Triticum; species Triticum urartu. Next base: position 14,143,029 of record NC_141873.1, read on the forward strand.
CATTCAAAGCGACGTCATCAATTTCCAACATGTTCTGACATCATTTGTTGTTTTTCGGCCATTTACCTAATTGTTTAGAGAGCTAAATGACCGTGAAATTGAAAATCACTACAAAATGAATCCTGAAAATGTTGAAACTTGGCATGGTATGATCATATCACCCGTATAGCATGCGCGAAAGAGTAGAGAGGGTCACGGCAAAAACTGGACGCACTTCGTGTACAAACTGGACAAACTCTTTCAGAGTATCAGGGTTTCGGACGAGAACTCATCTGTTACACGGCCACTTCAATGTTTTTTAAACTTATTTGAACTCCGGACATCTTTTGTGTTTAGTATGCAGCATTCAAAGCGACGTCATCAATTTCCAACATGTTCTGACATCATTTGTTGTTTTTCAGTCATTTACCTAATTGTTTAGAGAGCTAAATGACCGTGAAATTGAAAATCACTACAAAATGAATCCTGAAAATGTTGAAACTTGGCATGGTATAATCATATCACCCGCATAGCATGCGCGAAAGAGTAGAGAGGGTCACGGCAAAAATTGGACGCATTTCGTGTACAAACTGGTCAAACTCTTTCAGAGTATCAGGGTTTCGGACGAGAAGTCATCTGTTACATGGCCACTTCAATGTTTTTTAAACTTATTTGAACTTCAGACTTCTTTTGTGTTTAGTATGCAGCATTCAAAGCGACGTCATCAATTTCCAACATGTTCTGACATCATTTGTTGTTTTCGGTCATTTACCTAATTGTTTAGAGAGCTAAATGACCGTGAAATTGAAAATCACTACAAAATGAATCCTGAAAATGTTGAAACTTGGCATGGTATAATCATATCACCCGCATAGCATGCGCGAAAGAGTAGAGAGGGTCACGGCAAAAACGGGACGCACTTCGTGTACAAACTGGACAAACACTTTCAGAGTATCAGGGTTTCGGACGAGAACTCATCTGTTACATGGCCACTTCAACGTTTTTTAAACATATTTGAACTCCGGACTTCTTTTGTGTTCAGTATGCAGCATTCAAAGCGACGTCATCAATTTCCAACATGTTCTGGCATCATTTGTTGTTTCTCGGTCATTTACCTAATTGTTTAGAGAGCTAAATGACCGTGAAATTGAAAATCACTACAATATGAATCCTGAAAATGTTGAAACGTGGCATGGTATAATCATATCACCCGCATAGCATGCGCGAAAGAGTAGAGAGGGTCACGGCAAAAACGGGACGCACTTCGTGTACAAACTGGACAAACACTTTCAGAGTATCTGGGTTTCGGACGAGAACTCATCTGTTACATGGCCACTTCAATGTTTTTTAAACTTATTTGAACTTCGGACTTCTTTTGTGTTCAGTATGCAGCATTCAAAGCGACGTCATCAATTTCCAACATGTTCTGGCATCATTTGTTGTTTCTCGGTCATTTACCTAATTGTTTAGAGAGCTAAATGACCGTGAAATTGAAAATCACTACAATATGAATCCTGAAAATGTTGAAACTTGGCATGGTATAATCATATCACCCGCATAGCATGCGTGAAAGAGTATAGAGGGTCACGGCAAAAACGGGACGCACTTCGTGTACAAACTGGACAAACACTTTCAGAGTATCTGGGTTTCGGACGAGAACTCATCTGTTACATGGCCACTTCAATGTTTTTTAAACTTATTTGAACTTCGGACTTCTTTTGTGTTCAGTATGCAGCATTCAAAGCGACGTCATCAATTTCCAACATGTTCTGACATCATTTGTTGTTTCTCGGTCATTTACCTAATTGTTTAGAGAGCTAAATGACCGTGAAATTGAAAATCACTACAATATGAATCCTGAAAATGTTGAAACTTGGCATGGTATAATCATATCACCCGCATAGCATGCGCGAAAGAGTAGAGAGGGTCACGGCAAAAACTGGACGCACTTCGTGTACAAACTGGACAAACTCTTTCAGAGTATCAGGGTTTCGGACGAGAACTCATCTGTTACATGGCCACTTCAATGTTTTTTAAACTTATTTGAACTCCGGACTTCTTTTGTGTTCAGTATGCAGCATTTAAAGCGACGTCATCAATTTACAACATGTTCTGACATCATTTGTTGTTTTTCGGTCATTTACCTAATTGTTTAGAGAGCTAAATGACCGTGAAATTGAAAATCACTACAAAATGAATACTGAAAATGTTGAAACTTGGCATGGTATCATCATATCACCCGCATAGCATGCGCGAAAGAGTAGAGAGGGTCACGGCAAAAACTGGACGCACTTCATGTACAAACTGGACAAACTCTTTCAGAGTATCAGGGTTTCGGACGAGAACTCATCTGTTACACGGCCACTTCAATGTTTTTAAACTTATTTGAACTCCGGACTTCTTTTGTGTTCAGTATGCAGCATTCAAAGCGACGTCATCAATTTCCAACATGTTCTGACATCATTTGTTGTTTTTCAGTCATTTACCTAATTGTTTAGAGAGCTAAATGACCGTGAAATTGAAAATCACTACAAAATGAATCCTGAAAATGTTGAAACTTGGCATGGTATAATCATATCACCCGCATAGCATGCGCTAAAGAGTAGAGAGGGTCACGGCAAAAATTGGACGCATTTCGTGTACAAACTGGTCAAACTCTTTCAGAGTATCAGGGTTTCGGACGAGAAGTCATCTGTTACATGGCCACTTCAATGTTTTTTAAACTTATTTGAACTTCAGACTTCTTTTGTGTTCAGTATGCAGCATTCAAAGCGACGTCATCAATTTCCAACATGTTCTGACATCATTTGTTGTTTTCGGTCATTTACCTAATTGTTTAGAGAGCTAAATGACCGTGAAATTGAAAATCACTACAAAATGAATCCTGAAAATGTTGAAACTTGGCATGGTATAATCATATCACCCGCATAGCATGCGCGAAAGAGTAGAGAGGGTCACGGCAAAAACGGGACGCACTTCGTGTACAAACTGGACAAACACTTTCAGAGTATCAGGGTTTCGGACGAGAACTCATCTGTTACATGGCCACTTCAATGTTTTTTAAACTTATTTGAACTCCGGACTTCTTTTGTGTTCAGTATGCAGCATTTAAAGCGACGTCATCAATTTACAACATGTTCTGACATCATTTGTTGTTTTTCGGTCATTTACCTAATTGTTTAGAGAGCTAAATGACCGTGAAATTGAAAATCACTACAAAATGAATACTGAAAATGTTGAAACTTGGCATGGTATCATCATATCACCCGCATAGCATGCGCGAAAGAGTAGAGAGGGTCACGGCAAAAACTGGACGCACTTCATGTACAAACTGGACAAACTCTTTCAGAGTATCAGGGTTTCGGACGAGAACTCATCTGTTACACGGCCACTTCAATGTTTTTAAACTTATTTGAACTCCGGACTTCTTTTGTGTTCAGTATGCAGCATTCAAAGCGACGTCATCAATTTCCAACATGTTCTGACATCATTTGTTGTTTTTCAGTCATTTACCTAATTGTTTAGAGAGCTAAATGACCGTGAAATTGAAAATCACTACAAAATGAATCCTGAAAATGTTGAAACTTGGCATGGTATAATCATATCACCCGCATAGCATGCGCTAAAGAGTAGAGAGGGTCACGGCAAAAATTGGACGCATTTCGTGTACAAACTGGTCAAACTCTTTCAGAGTATCAGGGTTTCGGACGAGAAGTCATCTGTTACATGGCCACTTCAATGTTTTTTAAACTTATTTGAACTTCAGACTTCTTTTGTGTTCAGTATGCAGCATTCAAAGCGACGTCATCAATTTCCAACATGTTCTGACATCATTTGTTGTTTTCGGTCATTTACCTAATTGTTTAGAGAGCTAAATGACCGTGAAATTGAAAATCACTACAAAATGAATCCTGAAAATGTTGAAACTTGGCATGGTATAATCATATCACCCGCATAGCATGCGCGAAAGAGTAGAGAGGGTCACGGCAAAAACGGGACGCACTTCGTGTACAAACTGGACAAACACTTTCAGAGTATCAGGGTTTCGGACGAGAACTCATCTGTTACATGGCCACTTCAATGTTTTTTAAACATATTTGAACTCCGGACTTCTTTTGTGTTCAGTATGCAGCATTCAAAGCGACGTCATCAATTTCCAACATGTTCTCACATCATTTGTTGTTTCTCGGTCATTTACCTAATTGTTTAGAGAGCTAAATGACCGTGAAATTGAAAATCACTACAATATGAATCCTGAAAATGTTGAAACTTGGCATGGTATAATCATATCACCCGCATAGCATGCGCGAAAGAGTAGAGAGGGTCACGGCAAAAACGGGACGCACTTCGTGTACAAACTGGACAAACACTTTCAGAGTATCTGGGTTTCGGACGAGAACTCATCTGTTACATGGCCACTTCAATGTTTTTTAAACTTATTTGAACTTCGGACTTCTTTTGTGTTCAGTATGCAGCATTCAAAGCGACGTCATCAATTTCCAACATGTTCTGACATCATTTGTTGTTTCTCGGTCATTTACCTAATTGTTTAGAGAGCTAAATGACCGTGAAATTGAAAATCACTACAATATGAATCCTGAAAATGTTGAAACTTGGCATGGTATAATCATATCACCCGCATAGCATGCGCGAAAGAGTATAGTGGGTCACGGCAAAAACGGGACGCACTTCGTGTACAAACTGGACAAACACTTTCAGAGTATCTGTGTTTCGGACGAGAACTCATCTGTTACATGGCCACTTCAATGTTTTTTAAACTTATTTGAACTTCGGACTTCTTTTGTGTTCAGTATGCAGCATTCAAAGCGACGTCATCAATTTCCAACATGTTATGACATCATTTGTTGTTTCTCGGTCATTTACCTAATTGTTTAGAGAGCTAAATGACCGTGAAATTGAAAATCACTACAAAATGAATCCTGAAAATGTTGAAACTTGGCATGGTATAATCATATCACCCGCATAGCATGCGCGAAAGAGTAGAGAGGGTCACGGCAAAAACGGGACGCACTTCGTGTACAAACTGGACAAACACTTTCAGAGTATCAGGGTTTCGGACGAGAACTCATCTGTTACATGGCCACTTCAATGTTTTTTAAACATATTTGAACTCCGGACTTCTTTTGTGTTCAGTATGCAGCATTCAAAGCGACGTCATCAATTTCCAACATGTTCTCACATCATTTGTTGTTTCTCGGTCATTTACCTAATTGTTTAGAGAGCTAAATGACCGTGAAATTGAAAATCACTACAATATGAATCCTGAAAATGTTGAAACTTGGCATGGTATAATCATATCACCCGCATAGCATGCGCGAAAGAGTAGAGAGGGTCACGGCAAAAACGGGACGCACTTCGTGTACAAACTGGACAAACACTTTCAGAGTATCTGGGTTTCGGACGAGAACTCATCTGTTACATGGCCACTTCAATGTTTTTTAAACTTATTTGAACTTCGGACTTCTTTTGTGTTCAGTATGCAGCATTCAAAGCGACGTCATCAATTTCCAACATGTTCTGACATCATTTGTTGTTTCTCGGTCATTTACCTAATTGTTTAGAGAGCTAAATGACCGTGAAATTGAAAATCACTACAATATGAATCCTGAAAATGTTGAAACTTGGCATGGTATAATCATATCACCCGCATAGCATGCGCGAAAGAGTAGAGAGGGTCACGGCAAAAACTGGACGCACTTCGTGTACAAACTGGACAAACTCTTTCAGAGTATCAGGGTTTCGGACGAGAACTCATCTGTTACATGGCCACTTCAATGTTTTTTAAACTTATTTGAACTCCGGACTTCTTTTGTGTTCAGTATGCAGCATTTAAAGCGACGTCATCAATTTCCAACATGTTCTGACATCATTTGTTGTTTTTCGGTCATTTACCTAATTGTTTAGAGAGCTAAATGACCGTGAAATTGAAAATCACTACAAAATGAATCCTGAAAATGTTGAAACTTGGCATGGTATAATCATATCACCCGCATAGCATGCGCGAAAGAGTAGAGAGGGTCACGGCAAAAACGGGACGCACTTCGTGTACAAACTGGACAAACACTTTCAGAGTATCTGGGTTTCGGACGAGAACTCATCTGTTACATGGCCACTTCAATGTTTTTTAAACTTATTTGAACTTCGGACTTCTTTTGTGTTCAGTATGCAGCATTCAAAGCGACGTCATCAATTTCCAACATGTTCTGGCATCATTTGTTGTTTCTCGGTCATTTACCTAATTGTTTAGAGAGCTAAATGACCGTGAAATTGAAAATCACTACAATATGAATCCTGAAAATGTTGAAACTTGGCATGGTATAATCATATCACCCGCATAGCATGCGTGAAAGAGTATAGAGGGTCACGGCAAAAACGGGACGCACTTCGTGTACAAACTGGACAAACACTTTCAGAGTATCTGGGTTTCGGACGAGAACTCATCTGTTACATGGCCACTTCAATGTTTTTTAAACTTATTTGAACTTCGGACTTCTTTTGTGTTCAGTATGCAGCATTCAAAGCGACGTCATCAATTTCCAACATGTTCTGACATCATTTGTTGTTTCTCGGTCATTTACCTAATTGTTTAGAGAGCTAAATGACCGTGAAATTGAAAATCACTACAATATGAATCCTGAAAATGTTGAAACTTGGCATGGTATAATCATATCACCCGCATAGCATGCGCGAAAGAGTAGAGAGGGTCACGGCAAAAACTGGACGCACTTCGTGTACAAACTGGACAAACTCTTTCAGAGTATCAGGGTTTCGGACGAGAACTCATCTGTTACATGGCCACTTCAATGTTTTTTAAACTTATTTGAACTCCGGACTTCTTTTGTGTTCAGTATGCAGCATTTAAAGCGACGTCATCAATTTACAACATGTTCTGACATCATTTGTTGTTTTTCGGTCATTTACCTAATTGTTTAGAGAGCTAAATGACCGTGAAATTGAAAATCACTACAAAATGAATACTGAAAATGTTGAAACTTGGCATGGTATCATCATATCACCCGCATAGCATGCGCGAAAGAGTAGAGAGGGTCACGGCAAAAACTGGACGCACTTCATGTACAAACTGGACAAACTCTTTCAGAGTATCAGGGTTTCGGACGAGAACTCATCTGTTACACGGCCACTTCAATGTTTTTAAACTTATTTGAACTCCGGACTTCTTTTGTGTTCAGTATGCAGCATTCAAAGCGACGTCATCAATTTCCAACATGTTCTGACATCATTTGTTGTTTTTCAGTCATTTACCTAATTGTTTAGAGAGCTAAATGACCGTGAAATTGAAAATCACTACAAAATGAATCCTGAAAATGTTGAAACTTGGCATGGTATAATCATATCACCCGCATAGCATGCGCTAAAGAGTAGAGAGGGTCACGGCAAAAATTGGACGCATTTCGTGTACAAACTGGTCAAACTCTTTCAGAGTATCAGGGTTTCGGACGAGAAGTCATCTGTTACATGGCCACTTCAATGTTTTTTAAACTTATTTGAACTTCAGACTTCTTTTGTGTTCAGTATGCAGCATTCAAAGCGACGTCATCAATTTCCAACATGTTCTGACATCATTTGTTGTTTTCGGTCATTTACCTAATTGTTTAGAGAGCTAAATGACCGTGAAATTGAAAATCACTACAAAATGAATCCTGAAAATGTTGAAACTTGGCATGGTATAATCATATCACCCGCATAGCATGCGCGAAAGAGTAGAGAGGGTCACGGCAAAAACGGGACGCACTTCGTGTACAAACTGGACAAACACTTTCAGAGTATCAGGGTTTCGGACGAGAACTCATCTGTTACATGGCCACTTCAATGTTTTTTAAACTTATTTGAACTCCGGACTTCTTTTGTGTTCAGTATGCAGCATTTAAAGCGACGTCATCAATTTACAACATGTTCTGACATCATTTGTTGTTTTTCGGTCATTTACCTAATTGTTTAGAGAGCTAAATGACCGTGAAATTGAAAATCACTACAAAATGAATACTGAAAATGTTGAAACTTGGCATGGTATCATCATATCACCCGCATAGCATGCGCGAAAGAGTAGAGAGGGTCACGGCAAAAACTGGACGCACTTCATGTACAAACTGGACAAACTCTTTCAGAGTATCAGGGTTTCGGACGAGAACTCATCTGTTACACGGCCACTTCAATGTTTTTAAACTTATTTGAACTCCGGACTTCTTTTGTGTTCAGTATGCAGCATTCAAAGCGACGTCATCAATTTCCAACATGTTCTGACATCATTTGTTGTTTTTCAGTCATTTACCTAATTGTTTAGAGAGCTAAATGACCGTGAAATTGAAAATCACTACAAAATGAATCCTGAAAATGTTGAAACTTGGCATGGTATAATCATATCACCCGCATAGCATGCGCTAAAGAGTAGAGAGGGTCACGGCAAAAATTGGACGCATTTCGTGTACAAACTGGTCAAACTCTTTCAGAGTATCAGGGTTTCGGACGAGAAGTCATCTGTTACATGGCCACTTCAATGTTTTTTAAACTTATTTGAACTTCAGACTTCTTTTGTGTTCAGTATGCAGCATTCAAAGCGACGTCATCAATTTCCAACATGTTCTGACATCATTTGTTGTTTTCGGTCATTTACCTAATTGTTTAGAGAGCTAAATGACCGTGAAATTGAAAATCACTACAAAATGAATCCTGAAAATGTTGAAACTTGGCATGGTATAATCATATCACCCGCATAGCATGCGCGAAAGAGTAGAGAGGGTCACGGCAAAAACGGGACGCACTTCGTGTACAAACTGGACAAACACTTTCAGAGTATCAGGGTTTCGGACGAGAACTCATCTGTTACATGGCCACTTCAATGTTTTTTAAACATATTTGAACTCCGGACTTCTTTTGTGTTCAGTATGCAGCATTCAAAGCGACGTCATCAATTTCCAACATGTTCTCACATCATTTGTTGTTTCTCGGTCATTTACCTAATTGTTTAGAGAGCTAAATGACCGTGAAATTGAAAATCACTACAATATGAATCCTGAAAATGTTGAAACTTGGCATGGTATAATCATATCACCCGCATAGCATGCGCGAAAGAGTAGAGAGGGTCACGGCAAAAACGGGACGCACTTCGTGTACAAACTGGACAAACACTTTCAGAGTATCTGGGTTTCGGACGAGAACTCATCTGTTACATGGCCACTTCAATGTTTTTTAAACTTATTTGAACTTCGGACTTCTTTTGTGTTCAGTATGCAGCATTCAAAGCGACGTCATCAATTTCCAACATGTTCTGACATCATTTGTTGTTTCTCGGTCATTTACCTAATTGTTTAGAGAGCTAAATGACCGTGAAATTGAAAATCACTACAATATGAATCCTGAAAATGTTGAAACTTGGCATGGTATAATCATATCACCCGCATAGCATGCGCGAAAGAGTATAGTGGGTCACGGCAAAAACGGGACGCACTTCGTGTACAAACTGGACAAACACTTTCAGAGTATCTGTGTTTCGGACGAGAACTCATCTGTTACATGGCCACTTCAATGTTTTTTAAACTTATTTGAACTTCGGACTTCTTTTGTGTTCAGTATGCAGCATTCAAAGCGACGTCATCAATTTCCAACATGTTATGACATCATTTGTTGTTTCTCGGTCATTTACCTAATTGTTTAGAGAGCTAAATGACCGTGAAATTGAAAATCACTACAATATGAATCCTGAAAATGTTGAAACTTGGCATGGTATAATCATATCACCCGCATAGCATGCGCGAAAGAGTAGAGAGGGTCACGGCAAAAACTGGACGCACTTCGTGTACAAACTGGACAAACTCTTTCAGAGTATCAGGGTTTCGGACGAGAACTCATCTGTTACATGGCCACTTCAATGTTTTTTAAACTTATTTGAACTCCGGACTTCTTTTGTGTTCAGTATGCAGCATTTAAAGCGACGTCATCAATTTACAACATGTTCTGACATCATTTGTTGTTTTTCGGTCATTTACCTAATTGTTTAGAGAGCTAAATGACCGTGAAATTGAAAATCACTACAAAATGAATCCTGAAAATGTTGAAACTTGGCATGGTATCATCATATCACCCGCATAGCATGCGCGAAAGAGTAGAGAGGGTCACGGCAAAAACTGGACGCACTTCATGTACAAACTGGACAAACTCTTTCAGAGTATCAGGGTTTCGGACGAGAACTCATCTGTTACACGGCCACTTCAATGTTTTTAAACTTATTTGAACTCCGGACTTCTTTTGTGTTCAGTATGCAGCATTCAAAGCGACGTCATCAATTTCCAACATGTTCTGACATCATTTGTTGTTTTTCAGTCATTTACCTAATTGTTTAGAGAGCTAAATGACCGTGAAATTGAAAATCACTACAAAATGAATCCTGAAAATGTTGAAACTTGGCATGGTATAATCATATCACCCGCATAGCATGCGCGAAAGAGTAGAGAGGGTCACGGCAAAAATTGGACGCATTTCGTGTACAAACTGGTCAAACTCTTTCAGAGTATCAGGGTTTCGGACGAGAAGTCATCTGTTACAAGGCCACTTCAATGTTTTTTAAACTTATTTGAACTTCAGACTTCTTTTGTGTTCAGTATGCAGCATTCAAAGCGACGTCATCAATTTCCAACATGTTCTGACATCATTTGTTGTTTTCGGTCATTTACCTAATTGTTTAGAGAGCTAAATGACCGTGAAATTGAAAATCACTACAAAATGAATCCTGAAAATGTTGAAACTTGGCATGGTATAATCATATCACCCGCATAGCATGCGCGAAAGAGTAGAGAGGGTCACGGCAAAAACGGGACGCACTTCGTGTACAAACTGGACAAACACTTTCAGAGTATCAGGGTTTCGGACGAGAACTCATCTGTTACATGGCCACTTCAATGTTTTTTAAACATATTTGAACTCCGGACTTCTTTTGTGTTCAGTATGCAGCATTCAAAGCGACGTCATCAATTTCCAACATGTTCTGACATCATTTGTTGTTTCTCGGTCATTTACCTAATTGTTTAGAGAGCTAAATGACCATGAAATTGAAAATCACTACAATATGAATCCTGAAAATGTTGAAACTTGGCAAGGTATAATCATATCACCCGCATAGCATGCGCGAAAGAGTAGAGAGGGTCACGGCAAAAACGGGACGCACTTCGTGTACAAACTGGACAAACACTTTCAGAGTATCTGGGTTTCGGACGAGAACTCATCTGTTACATGGCCACTTCAATGTTTTTTATACTTATTTGAACTTCGGACTTCTTTTGTGTTCAGTATGCAGCATTCAAAGCGACGTCATCAATTTCCAACATGTTCTGACATCATTTGTTGTTTCTCGGTCATTTACCTAATTGTTTAGAGAGCTAAATGACCGTGAAATTGAAAATCACTACAATATGAATCCTGAAAATGTTGAAACTTGGCATGGTATAATCATATCACCCGCATAGCATGCGCGAAAGAGTAGAGAGGGTCACGGCAAAAATGGGACGCACTTCGTGTACAAACTGGACAAACACTTTCAGAGTATCTGGGTTTCGGACGAGAACTCATCTGTTACATGGCCACTTCAATGTTTTTTAAACTTATTTGAACTTCGGACTTCTTTTGTGTTCAGTATGCAGCATTCAAAGCGACGTCATCAATTTCCAACATGTTCTGACATCATTTGTTGTTTCTCGGTCATTTACCTAATTGTTTAGAGAGCTAAATGACCGTGAAATTGAAAATCACTACAATATGAATCCTGAAAATGTTGAAACTTGGCATGGTATAATCATATCACCCGCATAGCATGCGCGAAAGAGTATAGAGGGTCACGGCAAAAACGGGACGCACTTCGTGTACAAACTAGACAAACACTTTCAGAGTATCTGGGTTTCGGACGAGAACTCATCTGTTACATGGCCACTTCAATGTTTTTTAAACTTATTTGAACTTCGGACTTCTTTTGTGTTCAGTATGCAGCATTCAAAGCGACGTCATCAATTTCCAACATGTTCTGACATCATTTGTTGTTTCTCGGTCATTTACCTAATTGTTTAGAGAGCTAAATGACCGTGAAATTGAAAATCACTACAATATGAATCCTGAAAATGTTGAAACTTGGCATGGTATAATCATATCACCCGCATAGCATGCGCGAAAGAGTAGAGAGGGTCACGGCAAAAACTGGACGCACTTCGTGTACAAACTGGACAAACTCTTTCAGAGTATCAGGGTTTCGGACGAGAACTCATCTGTTACATGGCCACTTCAATGTTTTTTAAACTTATTTGAACTCCGGACTTCTTTTGTGTTCAGTATGCAGCATTTAAAGCGACGTCATCAATTTACAACATGTTCTGACATCATTTGTTGTTTTTCGGTCATTTACCTAATTGTTTAGAGAGCTAAATGACCGTGAAATTGAAAATCACTACAAAATGAATCCTGAAAATGTTGAAACTTGGCATGGTATCATCATATCACCCGCATAGCATGCGCGAAAGAGTAGAGAGGGTCACGGCAAAAACTGGACGCACTTCATGTACAAACTGGACAAACTCTTTCAGAGTATCAGGGTTTCGGACGAGAACTCATCTGTTACACGGCCACTTCAATGTTTTTAAACTTATTTGAACTCCGGACTTCTTTTGTGTTCAGTATGCAGCATTCAAAGCGACGTCATCAATTTCCAACATGTTCTGAGATCATTTGTTGTTTTTCAGTCATTTACCTAATTGTTTAGAGAGCTAAATGACCGTGAAATTGAAAATCACTACAAAATGAATCCTGAAAATGTTGAAACTTGGCATGGTATAATCATATCACCCGCATAGCATGCGCTAAATAGTAGAGAGGGTCACGGCAAAAATTGGACGCATTTCGTGTACAAACTGGTCAAACTCTTTCAGAGTATCAGGGTTTCGGATGAGAAGTCATCTGTTACATGGCCACTTCAATGTTTTTTAAACTTATTTGAACTTCAGACTTCTTTTGTGTTCAGTATGCAGCATTCAAAGCGACGTCATCAATTTCCAACATGTTCTGACATCATTTGTTGTTTTCGGTCATTTACCTAATTGTTTAGAGAGCTAAATGACCGTGAAATTGAAAATCACTACAAAATGAATCCTGAAAATGTTGAAACTTGGCATGGTATAATCATATCACCCGCATAGCATGCGCGAAAGAGTAGAGAGGGTCACGGCAAAAACGGGACGCACTTCGTGTACAAACTGGACAAACACTTTCAGAGTATCAGGGTTTCGGACGAGAACTCATCTGTTACATGGCCACTTCAATGTTTTTTAAACATATTTGAACTCCGGACTTCTTTTGTGTTCAGTATGCAGCATTCAAAGCGACGTCATCAATTTCCAACATGTTCTGACATCATTTGTTGTTTCTCGGTCATTTACCTAATTGTTTAGAGAGCTAAATGACCGTGAAATTGAAAATCACTACAATATGAATCCTGAAAATGTTGAAACTTGGCATGGTATAATCATATCACCCGCATAGCATGCGCGAAAGAGTAGAGAGGGTCACGGCAAAAACTGGACGCACTTCGTGTACAAACTGGACAAACTCTTTCAGAGTATCAGGGTTTCGGACGAGAACTCATCTGTTACATGGCCACTTCAATGTTTTTTAAACTTATTTGAACTCCGGACTTCTTTTGTGTTCAGTATGCAGCATTTAAAGCGACGTCATCAATTTACAACATGTTCTGACATCATTTGTTGTTTTTCGGTCATTTACCTAATTGTTTAGAGAGCTAAATGACCGTGAAATTGAAAATCACTACAAAATGAATCCTGAAAATGTTGAAACTTGGCATGGTATCATCATATCACCCGCATAGCATGCGCGAAAGAGTAGAGAGGGTCACGGCAAAAACTGGACGCACTTCATGTACAAACTGGACAAACTCTTTCAGAGTATCAGGGTTTCGGACGAGAACTCATCTGTTACACGGCCACTTCAATGTTTTTAAACTTATTTGAACTCCGGACTTCTTTTGTGTTCAGTATGCAGCATTCAAAGCGACGTCATCAATTTCCAACATGTTCTGAGATCATTTGTTGTTTTTCAGTCATTTACCTAATTGTTTAGAGAGCTAAATGACCGTGAAATTGAAAATCACTACAAAATGAATCCTGAAAATGTTGAAACTTGGCATGGTATAATCATATCACCCGCATAGCATGCGCTAAATAGTAGAGAGGGTCACGGCAAAAATTGGACGCATTTCGTGTACAAACTGGTCAAACTCTTTCAGAGTATCAGGGTTTCGGATGAGAAGTCATCTGTTACATGGCCACTTCAATGTTTTTTAAACTTATTTGAACTTCAGACTTCTTTTGTGTTCAGTATGCAGCATTCAAAGCGACGTCATCAATTTCCAACATGTTCTGACATCATTTGTTGTTTTCGGTCATTTACCTAATTGTTTAGAGAGCTAAATGACCGTGAAATTGAAAATCACTACAAAATGAATCCTGAAAATGTTGAAACTTGGCATGGTATAATCATATCACCCGCATAGCATGCGCGAAAGAGTAGAGAGGGTCACGGCAAAAACGGGACGCACTTCGTGTACAAACTGGACAAACACTTTCAGAGTATCAGGGTTTCGGACGAGAACTCATCTGTTACATGGCCACTTCAATGTTTTTTAAACATATTTGAACTCCGGACTTCTTTTGTGTTCAGTATGCAGCATTCAAAGCGACGTCATCAATTTCCAACATGTTCTGACATCATTTGTTGTTTCTCGGTCATTTACCTAATTGTTTAGAGAGCTAAATGACCGTGAAATTGAAAATCACTACAATATGAATCCTGAAAATGTTGAAACTTGGCATGGTATAATCATATCACCCGCATAGCATGCGCGAAAGAGTAGAGAGGGTCACGGCAAAAACTGGACGCACTTCGTGTACAAACTGGACAAACTCTTTCAGAGTATCAGGGTTTCGGACGAGAACTCATCTGTTACATGGCCACTTCAATGTTTTTTAAACTTATTTGAACTCCGGACTTCTTTTGTGTTCAGTATGCAGCATTTAAAGCGACGTCATCAATTTACAACATGTTCTGACATCATTTGTTGTTTTTCGGTCATTTACCTAATTGTTTAGAGAGCTAAATGACCGTGAAATTGAAAATCACTACAAAATGAATCCTGAAAATGTTGAAACTTGGCATGGTATCATCATATCACCCGCATAGCATGCGCGAAAGAGTAGAGAGGGTCACGGCAAAAACTGGACGCACTTCATGTACAAACTGGACAAACTCTTTCAGAGTATCAGGGTTTCGGACGAGAACTCATCTGTTACACGGCCACTTCAATGTTTTTAAACTTATTTGAACTCCGGACTTCTTTTGTGTTCAGTATGCAGCATTCAAAGCGACGTCATCAATTTCCAACATGTTCTGAGATCATTTGTTGTTTTTCAGTCATTTACCTAATTGTTTAGAGAGCTAAATGACCGTGAAATTGAAAATCACTACAAAATGAATCCTGAAAATGTTGAAACTTGGCATGGTATAATCATATCACCCGCATAGCATGCGCTAAATAGTAGAGAGGGTCACGGCAAAAATTGGACGCATTTCGTGTACAAACTGGTCAAACTCTTTCAGAGTATCAGGGTTTCGGATGAGAAGTCATCTGTTACATGGCCACTTCAATGTTTTTTAAACTTATTTGAACTTCAGACTTCTTTTGTGTTCAGTATGCAGCATTCAAAGCGACGTCATCAATTTCCAACATGTTCTGACATCATTTGTTGTTTTCGGTCATTTACCTAATTGTTTAGAGAGCTAAATGACCGTGAAATTGAAAATCACTACAAAATGAATCCTGAAAATGTTGAAACTTGGCATGGTATAATCATATCACCCGCATAGCATGCGCGAAAGAGTAGAGAGGGTCACGGCAAAAACGGGACGCACTTCGTGTACAAACTGGACAAACACTTTCAGAGTATCAGGGTTTCGGACGAGAACTCATCTGTTACATGGCCACTTCAATGTTTTTTAAACATATTTGAACTCCGGACTTCTTTTGTGTTCAGTATGCAGCATTCAAAGCGACGTCATCAATTTCCAACATGTTCTGACATCATTTGTTGTTTCTCGGTCATTTACCTAATTGTTTAGAGAGCTAAATGACCGTGAAATTGAAAATCACTACAATATGAATCCTGAAAATGTTGAAACTTGGCATGGTATAATCATATCACCCGCATAGCATGCGCGAAAGAGTAGAGAGGGTCACGGCAAAAACGGGACGCACTTCGTGTACAAACTGGACAAACACTTTCAGAGTATCTGGGTTTCGGACGAGAACTCATCTGTTACATGGCCACTTCAATGTTTTTTAAACTTATTTGAACTTCGGACTTCTTTTGTGTTCAGTATGCAGCATTCAAAGCGACGTCATCAATTTCCAACATGTTCTGACATCATTTGTTGTTTCTCGGTCATTTACCTAATTGTTTAGAGAGCTAAATGACCGTGAAATTGAAAATCACTACAATATGAATCCTGAAAATGTTGAAACTTGGCATGGTATAATCATATCACCCGCATAGCATGCGCGAAAGAGTATAGAGGGTCACGGCAAAAACGGGACGCACTTCGTGTACAAACTGGACAAACACTTTCAGAGTATCTGTGTTTCGGACGAGAACTCATCTGTTACATGGCCACTTCAATGTTTTTTAAACTTATTTGAACTTCGGACTTCTTTTGTGTTCAGTATGCAGCATTCAAAGCGACGTCATCAATTTCCAACATGTTATGACATCATTTGTTGTTTCTCGGTCATTTACCTAATTGTTTAGAGAGCTAAATGACCGTGAAATTGAAAATCACTACAATATGAATCCTGAAAATGTTGAAACTTGGCATGGTATAATCATATCACCCGCATAGCATGCGCGAAAGAGTAGAGAGGGTCACGGCAAAAACTGGACGCACTTCGTGTACAAACTGGACAAACTCTTTCAGAGTATCAGGGTTTCGGACGAGAACTCATCTGTTACATGGCCACTTCAATGTTTTTTAAACTTATTTGAACTCCGGACTTCTTTTGTGTTCAGTATGCAGCATTTAAAGCGACGTCATCAATTTACAACATGTTCTGACATCATTTGTTGTTTTTCGGTCATTTACCTAATTGTTTAGAGAGCTAAATGACCGTGAAATTGAAAATCACTACAAAATGAATCCTGAAAATGTTGAAACTTGGCATGGTATCATCATATCACCCGCATAGCATGCGCGAAAGAGTAGAGAGGGTCACGGCAAAAACTGGACGCACTTCATGTACAAACTGGACAAACTCTTTCAGAGTATCAGGGTTTCGGACGAGAACTCATCTGTTACACGGCCACTTCAATGTTTTTAAACTTATTTGAACTCCGGACTTCTTTTGTGTTCAGTATGCAGCATTCAAAGCGACGTCATCAATTTCCAACATGTTCTGACATCATTTGTTGTTTTTCAGTCATTTACCTAATTGTTTAGAGAGCTAAATGACCGTGAAATTGAAAATCACTACAAAATGAATCCTGAAAATGTTGAAACTTGGCATGGTATAATCATATCACCCACATAGCATGCGCGAAAGAGTAGAGAGGGTCACGGCAAAAATTGGACGCATTTCGTGTACAAACTGGTCAAACTCTTTCAGAGTATCAGGGTTTCGGACGAGAAGTCATCTGTTACAAGGCCACTTCAATGTTTTTTAAACTTATTTGAACTTCAGACTTCTTTTGTGTTCAGTATGCAGCATTCAAAGCGACGTCATCAATTTCCAACATGTTCTGACATCATTTGTTGTTTTCGGTCATTTACCTAATTGTTTAGAGAGCTAAATGACCGTGAAATTGAAAATCACTACAAAATGAATCCTGAAAATGTTGAAACTTGGCATGGTATAATCATATCACCCGCATAGCATGCGCGAAAGAGTAGAGAGGGTCACGGCAAAAACGGGACGCACTTCGTGTACAAACTGGACAAACACTTTCAGAGTATCAGGGTTTCGGACGAGAACTCATCTGTTACATGGCCACTTCAATGTTTTTTAAACATATTTGAACTCCGGACTTCTTTTGTGTTCAGTATGCAGCATTCAAAGCGACGTCATCAATTTCCAACATGTTCTGACATCATTTGTTGTTTCTCGGTCATTTACCTAATTGTTTAGAGAGCTAAATGACCATGAAATTGAAAATCACTACAATATGAATCCTGAAAATGTTGAAACTTGGCATGGTATAATCATATCACCCGCATAGCATGCGCGAAAGAGTAGAGAGGGTCACGGCAAAAACGGGACGCACTTCGTGTACAAACTGGACAAACACTTTCAGAGTATCTGGGTTTCGGACGAGAACTCATCTGTTACATGGCCACTTCAATGTTTTTTATACTTATTTGAACTTCGGACTTCTTTTGTGTTCAGTATGCAGCATTCAAAGCGACGTCATCAATTTCCAACATGTTCTGACATCATTTGTTGTTTCTCGGTCATTTACCTAATTGTTTTAGAGAGCTAAATGACCATGAAATTGAAAATCACTACAAAATGAATCCTGAAAATGTTGAAACTTGGCATGGTATAATCATATCACCCGCATAGCATGCGCGAAAGAGTAGAGAGGGTCACGGCAAAAACTGGACGCACTTTGTGTACAAACTGGACAAACTCTTTCAGAGTATCAGGGTTTCGGACGAGAACTCATCTGTTACACGGCCACTTCAATGTTTTTAAACTTATTTGAACTCCGGACTTCTTTTGTGTTCAGTATGCAGCATTCAAAGCGCCGTCATCAATTTCCAACATGTTCTGACATCATGCGTTGTTTTTCGGTTATTCACTTAATTGTTTTAGAGAGCTAAATGACCATGAAATTGAAAATCACTACAAAATGAATCCTGAAAATGTTGAAACTTGGCATGGTATGATGATATGACCCGCATAGCATGCGCGAAAGAGTAGAGAGGGTCACGGGAAAAACTGGACGCACTTCGTGTACAAACTGGACAAACTCTTTCGGAGTATCAGGGTTTCGGACGAGAACTCATCTGTTACACGGCCACTTCAATGTTTTTTAAACTTATTTGAACTTCGGACTTCTTTTGTGTTCAGTATGCAGCATTCAAAGCGACGTCATCAATTTCCAACATGTTCTGACATCATTTGTTGTTTTTCGGCCATTTACCTAATTGTTTAGAGAGCTAAATGACCGTGAAATTGAAAATCACTACAAAATGAATCCTGAAAGTGTTGAAACTTGGCATGGTATCATCATATCACCCGCATAGCATGCGCGAAAGAGTAGAGAGGGTCATGGCAAAAACTGGACGCACTTTGTGTACAAACTGGACAAACTCTTTCAGAGTATTAGGGTTTCGGACGAGAACTCATCTGTTACACGGCCACTTCAATGTTTTTAAACTTATTTGAACTCCGGACTTCTTTTGTGTTCAGTATGCAGCATTCAAAGCGCCGTCATCAATTTCCAACATGTTCTGACATCATGCGTTGTTTTTCGGTTATTCACTTAATTGTTTTAGAGAGCTAAATGACCGTGAAATTGAAAATCACTACAAAATGAATCCTGAAAATGTTGAAACTTGGCATGGTATGATCATATCACCCGCATAGCATGCGCGAAAGAGTAGAGAGGGTCACGGGAAAAACTGGACGCACTTCGTGTACAAACTGGACAAACTCTTTCGGAGTATCAGGGTTTCGGACGAGAACTCATCTGTTACACGGCCACTTCAATGTTTTTTAAACTTATTTGAACTTCGGACTTCTTTTGTGTTCAGTATGCAGCATTCAAAGCGACGTCATCAATTTCCAACATGTTCTGACATCATTTGTTGTTTTTCGGTCATTTACCTAATTGTGTAGAGAGCTAAATGACCGTGAAATTGAAAATCACTACAAAATGAATCCTGAAAATGTTGAAACTTGGCATGGTATAATCATATCACCCGCATAGCATGCGCGAAAGAGTAGAGAGGGTCACGGCAAAAACTGGACGCACTTCGTGTACAAACTGGACATACTCTTTCGGAGTATCAGGGTTTCGAACGAGAACTCATCTGTTACACGGCCACTTCAATGTTTTTTAAACTTATTTGAACTCCGGACATCTTTTGTGTTTAGTATGCAGCATTCAAAGCGACGTCATCAATTTCCAACATGTTCTGACATCATTTGTTGTTTTTCGGCCATTTACCTAATTGTTTAGAGAGCTAAATGACCGTGAAATTGAAAATCACTACAAAATGAATCCTGAAAATGTTGAAACTTGGCATGGTATAATCATATCACCCGCATAGCATGCGCGAAAGAGTAGAGAGGGTCACGGCAAAAACTGGACGCACTTCGTGTACAAACTGGACAAACTCTTTCAGAGCATCTGGGTTTCGGACGAGAACTCATCTGTTACATGGCCACTTTAATGTTTTTTAAACTTATTTGAACTTCGGACTTCTTTTGTGTTCAGTATGCAGCATTCAAAGCGACGTCATCAATTTCCAACATGTTCTGACATCATTTGTTGTTTTTCGGTCATTTACCTAATTCTTTTAGAGAGCTAAATGACCGTGAAATTGAAAATCACTACAAAATGAATCCTGAAAATGTTGAAACTTGGCATGGTATAATCATATCACCCGCATAGCATGCGCGAAAGAGTAGAGAGGGTCACGGCAAAAACGGGACGCACTTCGTGTACAAACTGGACAAACACTTTCAGAGTATCAGGGTTTCGGACGAGAACTCATCTGTTACATGGCCACTTCAATGTTTTTTAAACATATTTGAACTCCGGACTTCTTTTGTGTTCAGTATGCAGCATTTAAAGCGACGTCATCAATTTCCAACATGTTCTGACATCATTTGTTGTTTTTTGGTCATTTACCTAATTGTTTAGAGAGCTAAATGACCGTGAAATTGAAAATCACTACAAAATGAATCCTGAAAATGTTGAAACTTGGCATGGTATAATCATATCACCCGCATAGCATGCGCGAAAGAGTAGAGAGGGTCACGGCAAAAAATGGACGCACTTCGTGTACAAACTGGACAAACTCTTTCAAAGTATCAGGGTTTCGGACGAGAACTCATCTGTTACACGGCCACTTCAATGTTTTTAAACTTATTTGAACTCCGGACTTCTTTTGTGTTCAGTATGCAGCATTCAAAGCGCCGTCATCAATTTCCAACATGTTCTGACATCATGCGTTGTTTTTCGGTTATTCACTTAATTGTTTTAGAGAGCTAAATGACCATGAAATTGAAAATCACTACAAAATGAATCCTGAAAATGTTGAAACTTGGCATGGTATGATCATATGACCCGCATAGCATGCGCGAAAGAGTAGAGAGGGTCACGGGAAAAACTGGACGCACTTCGTGTACAAACTGGACAAACTCTTTCGGAGTATCAGGGTTTCGGACGAGAACTCATCTGTTACACGGCCACTTCAATGTTTTTTAAACTTATTTGAACTTCGGACTTCTTTTGTGTTCAGTATGCAGCATTCAAAGCGACGTCATCAATTTCCAACATGTTCTGACATCATTTGTTGTTTTTCGGCCATTTACCTAATTGTTTAGAGAGCTAAATGACCGTGAAATTGAAAATCACTACAAAATGAATCCTGAAAATGTTGAAACTTGGCATGGTATAATCATATCACCCGCATAGCATGCGCGAAAGAGTAGAGAGGGTCATGGCAAAAACTGGACGCACTTTGTGTACAAACTGGACAAACTCTTTCAGAGTATCAGGGTTTCGGACGAGAACTCATCTGTTACACGGCCACTTCAATGTTTTTAAACTTATTTGAACTCCGGACTTCTTTTGTGTTCAGTATGCAGCATTCAAAGCGCCGTCATCAATTTCCAACATGTTCTGACATCATGCGTTGTTTTTCGGTTATTCACTTAATTGTTTTAGAGAGCTAAATGACCATGAAATTGAAAATCACTACAAAATGAATCCTGAAAATGTTGAAACTTGGCATGGTATGATCATATCACCCGCATAGCATGCGCGAAAGAGTAGAGAGGGTCACGGGAAAAACTGGACGCACTTCGTGTACAAACTGGACAAACTCTTTCGGAGTATCAGGGTTTCGGACGAGAACTCATCTATTACACGGCCACTTCAATGTTTTTTAAACTTATTTGAACTTCGGACTTCTTTTGTGTTCAGTATGCAGCATTCAAAGCGACGTCATCAATTTCCAACATGTTCTGACATCATTTGTTGTTTTTCGGTCATTTACCTAATTGTCTAGAGAGCTAAATGACCGTGAAATTGAAAATCACTACAAAATGAATCCTGAAAATGTTGAAACTTGGCATGGTATAATCATATCACCCGCATAGCATGCACGAAAGAGTAGAGAGGGTCACGGCAAAAACTGGACGCACTTCGTGTACAAACTGGACATACTCTTTCGGAGTATCAGGGTTTCGAACGAGAACTCATCTGTTACACGGCCACTTCAATGTTTTTTAAACTTATTTGAACTCCGGACATCTTTTGTGTTTAGTATGCAGCATTCAAAGCGACGTCATCAATTTCCAACATGTTCTGACATCATTTATTGTTTTTCGGCCATTTACCTAATTGTTTAGAGAGCTAAATGACCGTGAAATTGAAAATCACTACAAAATGAATCCTGAAAATGTTGAAACTTGGCATGGTATAATCATATCACCCGCATAGCATGCGCGAAAGAGTAGAGAGGGTCACGGCAAAAACTGGACGCACTTCGTGTACAAACTGGACAAACTCTTTCGGAGTATCAGGGTTTCGGACGAGAACTCATCTGTTACATGGCCACTTTAATGTTTTTTAAACTTATTTGAACTTCGTACTTCTTTTGTGTTCAGTATGCAGCATTCAAAGCGACGTCATCAATTTCCAACATGTTCTGACATCATTTGTTGTTTTTCGGTCATTTACCTAATTCTTTTAGAGAGCTAAATGACCGTGAAATTGAAAATCACTACAAAATGAATCCTGAAAATGTTGAAACTTGGCATGGTATAATCATATCACCCGCATAGCATGCGCGAAAGATTAGAGAGGGTCACGGCAAAAACGGGACGCACTTCGTGTACAAACTGGACAAACACTTTCAGAGTATCAGGGTTTCGGACGAGAACTCATCTGTTACATGGCCACTTCAATGTTTTTTAAACATATTTGAACTCCGGACTTCTTTTGTGTTCAGTATGCAGCATTTAAAGCGACGTCATCAATTTCCAACATGTTCTGACATCATTTGTTGTTTTTGGTCATTTACCTAATTGTTTAGAGAGCTAAATGACCGTGAAATTGAAAATCACTACAAAATGAATCCTGAAAGTGTTGAAACTTGGCATGGTATCATCATATCACCCGCATAGCATGCGCGAAAGAGTAGAGAGGGTCACGGCAAAAACTGGACGCACTTTGTGTACAAACTGGACAAACTCTTTCAGAGTATCAGGGTTTCGGACGAGAACTCATCTGTTACACGGCCACTTCAATGTTTTTTAAACATATTTGAACTCCGGACTTCTTTTGTGTTCAGTATGCAGCATTCAAAGCGCCGTCATCAATTTCCAACATGTTCTGACATCATTTGTTGTTTTTCGGTCATTTACCTAATTGTTTAGAGAGCTAAATGACCGTGAAATTGAAAATCACTACAAAATGAATCCTGAAAATGTTGAAACTTGGCATGGTATCATCATATCACCCGCATAGCATGCGTGAAAGAGTAGAGAGGGTCACGGCAAAAACTGGACGCACTTCGTGTACAAACTGGACATACTCTTTCGGAGTATCAGGGTTTCGAACGAGAACTCATCTGTTACATGGCCACTTCAATGTTTTTTAAACTTATTTGAACTTCGGACTTCTTTTGTGTTCAGTATGCAGCATTCAAAGCGACGTCATCAATTTCCAACATGTTCTGACATCATTTGTTGTTTTTCGGTCATTTACCTAATTGTTTAGAGAGCTAAATGACCGTGAAATTGAAAATCACTACAAAATGAATCCTGAAAGTGTTGAAACTTGGCATGGTATCATCATATCACCCGCATAGCATGCGCGAAAGAGTAGAGAGGGTCACGGCAAAAACTGGACGCACTTTGTGTACAAACTGGACAAACTCTTTCCGAGTATCAGGGTTTCGGACGAGAACTCATCTGTTACACGGCCACTTCAACGTTTTTAAACTTATTTGAACTCCGGACTTCTTTTGTGTTCAGTATGCAGCATTCAAAGCGCCGTCATCAATTTCCAACATGTCCTGACATCATGCGTTTTTTTTCGGTCATTCACTTAATTGTTTTAGAGAGCTAAATGACCGTGAAATTGAAAATCACTACAAAATGAATCCTGAAAATGTTGAAACTTGGCATGGTATCATCATATCACCCGCATAGCATGCGCGAAAGAGTAGAGATGGTCACGGGAAAAACTGGACGCACTTCGTGTACAAACTGGACAAACTCTTTCGGAGTATCAGGGTTTCAGACGAGAACTCATCTGTTACACGGGCACTTCAATTTTTTTAAACTTATTTGAACTCCGGTCTTCTTTTGTGTTCAGTATGCAGCATTCAAAACAACGTCATCAATTTCCAACATGTTCTGACATCATTTGTTGTTTTTCAGTCATTTACCTACTTGTCTAGAGAGCTAAATGGCCGTGAAATTGAAAATCACTACAAAATGAATCCTGAAAATGTTGAAACTTGGCATGGTATAGTCATATCACCCATATAGCATGCGCGAAAGAGTAGAGAGGGTCACGGCAAAAACTGGACGCACTTCATGTACAAACTGGACAAACTCTTTCAGAATATCAGGGTTCCGGACGAGAACTCATCTGTTACATGGCCACTTCAATGTTTTTTAAACTTATTTGAACTTCGGACTTCTTTTGTGTTCAGTATGCAGCATTCAAAGCGACGTCATCAATTTCCAACATGTTCTGACATCATTTGTTGTTTTTCAGTCATTTACCTAATTGTTTAGAGAGCTAAATGACCGTGAAATTGAAAATCACTACAAAATGAATCCTGAAAATGTTGAAACTTGGCATGGTATAATCATGTCACTCGCATAACATGCGCGAAAGTGTAGAGAGGGTCACGGCAAAAACTGGACGCACTTCGTGTACAAACTGGACAAACTCTTTCAGAGTATCAGGGTTTCAGACGAGAACTCATCTGTTACACGGCCACTTCAATGTTTTTAAACTTATTTGAACTCCGGACTTCTTTTGTGTTCAGTATGCAGCATTCAAAGCGCCGTCATCAATTTCCAACATGTTCTGACATCATGCGTTTTTTTTCGGTCATTCACTTAATTGTTTTAGAGAGCTAAATGACCGTGAAATTGAAAATCACTACAAAATGAATCCTGAAAATGTTGAAACTTGGCATGGTATCATCATATCACCCGCATAGCATGCGCGAAAGAGTAGAGAGGGTCACGGGAAAAACTGGACGCACTTCGTGTACAAACTGGACAAACTCTTTCGGAGTATCAGGGTTTCAGACGAGAACTCATCTGTTACACGGGCACTTCAATTTTTTTAAACTTATTTGAACTCCGGTCTTCTTTTGTGTTCAGTATGAAGCATTCAAAACAACGTCATCAATTTCCAACATGTTCTGACATCATTTGTTGTTTTTCAGTCATTTACCTACTTGTTTAGAGAGCTAAATGACCGTGAAATTGAAAATCACTACAAAATGAATCCTGAAAATGTTGAAACTTGGCATGGTATAATCATATCACCCGCATAGCATGCGCGAAAGAGTAGAGAGGGTCACGGCAAAAACTGGACGCACTTCGTGTACAAACTGGAGAAACTCTTTCAGAGTATCAGGGTTTCGGACGAGAACTCATCTGTTACACGGCCACTTCAATGTTTTTAAACTTATTTGAACTCCGGACATCTTTTGTGTTTAGTATGCAGCATTCAAAGCGCCGTCATCAATTTCCAACATGTTCTAACATCATGCGTTTTTTTTCGGTCATTCACTTAATTGTTTTAGAGAGCTAAATGACCGTGAAATTGAAAATCACTTCAAAATGAATCCTGAAAATGTTGAAACTTGGCATGGTATCATCATATCACCCGCATAGCATGCACGAAAGAGTAGAGAGGGTCACGGGAAAAACTGGACGCACTTCGTGTACAAACTGGACAAACTCTTTCGGAGTATCAGGGTTTCAGACGAGAACTCATCTGTTACACGGGCACTTCAATTTTTTTAAACTTATTTGAACTCCGGTCTTCTTTTGTGTTCAGTATGCAGCATTCAAAACAACGTCATCAATTTCCAACATGTTCTGACATCATTTGTTGTTTTTCAGTCATTTACCTACTTGTTTAGAGAGCTAAATGACCGTGAAATTGAAAATCACTACAAAATGAATCCTGAAAATGTTGAAACTTGGCATGGTATAATCATATCACCCGCATAGCATGCGCGAAAGAGTAGAGAGGGTCACGGCAAAAACTGGACGCACTTCGTGTACAAACTGGACAAACTCTTTCAGAGTATCAGGGTTTCGGACGAGAACTCATCTGTTACACGGCCACTTCAATGTTTTTTAAACTTATTTGAACTCCAGACATCTTTTGTGTTTAGTATGCGGAATTCAAAGCGACGTCATCAATTTCCAACATGTTCTGACATCATTTGTTGTTTTTCGGTCATTTACCTAATTGTTTTAGAGAGCTAAATGACCGTGAAATTGAAAATCACTACAAAATGAATCCTGAAAATGTTGAAACTTGGCATGGTATAATCATATCACCCATATAGCATGCGCGAAAGAGTAGAGAGGGTCACGGCAAAAACTGGACGCACTTCGTGTACAAACTGGACAAACTCTTTTAGAGTATCAGGGTTTCGGACGAGAACTCATCTGTTACATGGCCACTTCAATGTTTTTTAAACTTATTTGAACTTCGGACTTCTTTTGTGTTCAGTATGCAGCATTCAAAGCGACATCATCAATTTCCAACATGTTCTGACATCATTTGTTGTTTTTTAGTCGTTTACCTAATTGTTTAGAGAGCTAAATGACCGTGAAATTGAAAATCACTACAAAATGAATCCTGAAAATGTTGAAACTTGGCATGGTATAGTCATATCACCCGCATAGCATGCGCGAAAGAGTAGAGAGGGTCACGGCAAAAACTGGACGCACTTCGTGTATAAACTGGACAAACTCTTTCAGAGTATCAGGGTTTCGGACGAGAACTCATCTGTTACACGGCCACTTCAATGTTTTTAAACTTATTTGAACTCCGGACTTCTTTTGTGTTCAGTATGCAGCATTCAAAGCGCCGTCATCAATTTCCAACATGTCCTGACATCATGCGTTTTTTTTCGGTCATTCACTTAATTGTTTTAGAGAGCTAAATGACCGTGAAATTGAAAATCACTACAAAATGAATCCTGAAAATGTTGAAACTTGGCATGGTATCATCATATCACCCGCATAGCATGCGCGAAAGAGTAGAGAGGGTCACGGGAAAAACTGGACGCACTTCGTGTACAAACTGGACAAACTCTTTCGGAGTATCAGGGTTTCAGACGAGAACTCATCTGTTACACGGGCACTTCAATTTTTTTAAACTTATTTGAACTCCGGTCTTCTTTTGTGTTCAGTATGCAGCATTCAAAACAACGTCATCAATTTCCAACATGTTCTGACATCATTTGTTGTTTTTCAGTCATTTACCTACTTGTCTAGAGAGCTAAATGGCCGTGAAATTGAAAATCACTACAAAATGAATCCTGAAAATGTTGAAACTTGGCATGGTATAGTCATATCACCCATATAGCATGCGCGAAAGAGTAGAGAGGGTCACGGCAAAAACTGGACGCACTTCATGTACAAACTGGACAAACTCTTTCAGAATATCAGGGTTCCGGACGAGAACTCATCTGTTACATGGCCACTTCAATGTTTTTTAAACTTATTTGAACTTCGGACTTCTTTTGTGTTCAGTATGCAGCATTCAAAGCGACGTCATCAATTTCCAACATGTTCTGACATCATTTGTTGTTTTTCAGTCATTTACCTAATTGTTTAGAGAGCTAAATGACCGTGAAATTGAAAATCACTACAAAATGAATCCTGAAAATGTTGAAACTTGGCATGGTATAATCATGTCACTCGCATAACATGCGCGAAAGTGTAGAGAGGGTCACGGCAAAAACTGGACGCACTTCGTGTACAAACTGGACAAACTCTTTCAGAGTATCAGGGTTTCGGACGAGAACTCATCTGTTACACGGCCACTTCAATGTTTTTAAACTTATTTGAACTCCGGACATCTTTTGTGTTTAGTATGCAGCATTCAAAGCGCCGTCATCAATTTCCAACATGTTCTAACATCATGCGTTTTTTTTCGGTCATTCACTTAATTGTTTTAGAGAGCTAAATGACCGTGAAATTGAAAATCACTTCAAAATGAATCCTGAAAATGTTGAAACTTGGCATGGTATCATCATATCACCCGCATAGCATGTGCGAAAGAGTAGAGAGGGTCACGGGAAAAACTGGACGCACTTCGTGTACAAACTGGACAAACTCTTTCGGAGTATCAGGGTTTCAGACGAGAACTCATCTGTTACACGGGCACTTCAATTTTTTTAAACTTATTTGAACTCCGGTCTTCTTTTGTGTTCAGTATGCAGCATTCAAAACAACGTCATCAATTTCCAACATGTTCTGACATCATTTGTTGTTTTTCAGTCATTTACCTACTTGTTTAGAGAGCTAAATGACCGTGAAATTGAAAATCACTACAAAATGAATCCTGAAAATGTTGAAACTTGGCATGGTATAATCATATCACCCGCATAGCATGCGCGAAAGAGTAGAGAGGGTCACGGCAAAAACTGGACGCACTTCGTGTACAAACTGGACAAACTCTTTCAGAGTATCAGGGTTTCGGACGAGAACTCATCTGTTACACGGCCACTTCAATGTTTTTTAAACTTATTTGAACTCCAGACATCTTTTGTGTTTAGTATGCGGAATTCAAAGCGACGTCATCAATTTCCAACATGTTCTGACATCATTTGTTGTTTTTCGGTCATTTACCTAATTGTTTTAGAGAGCTAAATGACCGTGAAATTGAAAATCACTACAAAATGAATCCTGAAAATGTTGAAACTTGGCATGGTATAATCATATCACCCATATAGCATGCGCGAAAGAGTAGAGAGGGTCACGGCAAAAACTGGACGCACTTCGTGTACAAACTGGACAAACTCTTTTAGAGTATCAGGGTTTCGGACGAGAACTCATCTGTTACATGGCCACTTCAATGTTTTTTAAACTTATTTGAACTTCGGACTTCTTTTGTGTTCAGTATGCAGCATTCAAAGCGACATCATCAATTTCCAACATGTTCTGACATCATTTGTTGTTTTTTAGTCGTTTACCTAATTGTTTAGAGAGCTAAATGACCGTGAAATTGAAAATCACTACAAAATGAATCCTGAAAATGTTGAAACTTGGCATGGTATAGTCATATCACCCGCATAGCATGCGCGAAAGAGTAGAGAGGGTCACGGCAAAAACTGGACGCACTTCGTGTACAAACTGGACAAACTCTTTCAGAGTATCAGGGTTTCGGACGAGAACTCATCTGTTACACGGCCACTTCAATGTTTTTAAACTTATTTGAACTCCGGACTTCTTTTGTGTTCAGTATGCAGCATTCAAAGCGCCGTCATCAATTTCCAACATGTCCTGACATCATGCGTTTTTTTTCGGTCATTCACTTAATTGTTTTAGAGAGCTAAATGACCGTGAAATTGAAAATCACTACAAAATGAATCCTGAAAATGTTGAAACTTGGCATGGTATCATCATATCACCCGCATAGCATGCGCGAAAGAGTAGAGAGGGTCACGGGAAAAACTGGACGCACTTCGTGTACAAACTGGACAAACTCTTTCGGAGTATCAGGGTTTCAGACGAGAACTCATCTGTTACACGGGCACTTCAATTTTTTTAAACTTATTTGAACTCCGGTCTTCTTTTGTGTTCAGTATGCAGCATTCAAAACAACGTCATCAATTTCCAACATGTTCTGACATCATTTGTTGTTTTTCAGTCATTTACCTACTTGTCTAGAGAGCTAAATGGCCGTGAAATTGAAAATCACTACAAAATGAATCCTGAAAATGTTGAAACTTGGCATGGTATAGTCATATCACCCATATAGCATGCGCGAAAGAGTAGAGAGGGTCACGGCAAAAACTGGACGCACTTCATGTACAAACTGGACAAACTCTTTCAGAATATCAGGGTTCCGGACGAGAACTCATCTGTTACATGGCCACTTCAATGTTTTTTAAACTTATTTGAACTTCGGACTTCTTTTGTGTTCAGTATGCAGCATTCAAAGCGACGTCATCAATTTCCAACATGTTCTGACATCATTTGTTGTTTTTCAGTCATTTACCTAATTGTTTAGAGAGCTAAATGACCGTGAAATTGAAAATCACTACAAAATGAATCCTGAAAATGTTGAAACTTGGCATGGTATAATCATGTCACTCGCATAACATGCGCGAAAGTGTAGAGAGGGTCACGGCAAAAACTGGACGCACTTCGTGTACAAACTGGACAAACTCTTTCAGAGTATCAGGGTTTCAGACGAGAACTCATCTGTTACACGGCCACTTCAATGTTTTTAAACTTATTTGAACTCCGGACTTCTTTTGTGTTCAGTATGCAGCATTCAAAGCGCCGTCATCAATTTCCAACATGTTCTGACATCATGCGTTTTTTTTCGGTCATTCACTTAATTGTTTTAGAGAGCTAAATGACCGTGAAATTGAAAATCACTACAAAATGAATCCTGAAAATGTTGAAACTTGGCATGGTATCATCATATCACCCGCATAGCATGCGCGAAAGAGTAGAGAGGGTCACGGGAAAAACTGGACGCACTTCGTGTACAAACTGGACAAACTCTTTCGGAGTATCAGGGTTTCAGACGAGAACTCATCTGTTACACGGGCACTTCAATTTTTTTAAACTTATTTGAACTCCGGTCTTCTTTTGTGTTCAGTATGAAGCATTCAAAACAACGTCATCAATTTCCAACATGTTCTGACATCATTTGTTGTTTTTCAGTCATTTACCTACTTGTTTAGAGAGCTAAATGACCGTGAAATTGAAAATCACTACAAAATGAATCCTGAAAATGTTGAAACTTGGCATGGTATAATCATATCACCCGCATAGCATGCGCGAAAGAGTAGAGAGGGTCACGGCAAAAACTGGACGCACTTCGTGTACAAACTGGAGAAACTCTTTCAGAGTATCAGGGTTTCGGACGAGAACTCATCTGTTACACGGCCACTTCAATGTTTTTAAACTTATTTGAACTCCGGACATCTTTTGTGTTTAGTATGCAGCATTCAAAGCGCCGTCATCAATTTCCAACATGTTCTAACATCATGCGTTTTTTTTCGGTCATTCACTTAATTGTTTTAGAGAGCTAAATGACCGTGAAATTGAAAATCACTTCAAAATGAATCCTGAAAATGTTGAAACTTGGCATGGTATCATCATATCACCCGCATAGCATGCGCGAAAGAGTAGAGAGGGTCACGGGAAAAACTGGACGCACTTCGTGTACAAACTGGACAAACTCTTTCGGAGTATCAGGGTTTCAGACGAGAACTCATCTGTTACACGGGCACTTCAATTTTTTTAAACTTATTTGAACTCCGGTCTTCTTTTGTGTTCAGTATGCAGCATTCAAAACAACGTCATCAATTTCCAACATGTTCTGACATCATTTGTTGTTTTTCAGTCATTTACCTACTTGTTTAGAGAGCTAAATGACCGTGAAATTGAAAATCACTACAAAATGAATCCTGAAAATGTTGAAACTTGGCATGGTATAATCATATCACCCGCATAGCATGCGCGAAAGAGTAGAGAGGGTCACGGCAAAAACTGGACGCACTTCGTGTACAAACTGGACAAACTCTTTCAGAGTATCAGGGTTTCGGACGAGAACTCATCTGTTACACGGCCACTTCAATGTTTTTTAAACTTATTTGAACTCCAGACATCTTTTGTGTTTAGTATGCGGAATTCAAAGCGACGTCATCAATTTCCAACATGTTCTGACATCATTTGTTGTTTTTCGGTCATTTACCTAATTGTTTTAGAGAGCTAAATGACCGTGAAATTGAAAATCACTACAAAATGAATCCTGAAAATGTTGAAACTTGGCATGGTATAATCATATCACCCATATAGCATGCGCGAAAGAGTAGAGAGGGTCACGGCAAAAACTGGACGCACTTCGTGTACAAACTGGACAAACTCTTTTAGAGTATCAGGGTTTCGGACGAGAACTCATCTGTTACATGGCCACTTCAATGTTTTTTAAACTTATTTGAACTTCGGACTTCTTTTGTGTTCAGTATGCAGCATTCAAAGCGACATCATCAATTTCCAACATGTTCTGACATCATTTGTTGTTTTTTAGTCGTTTACCTAATTGTTTAGAGAGCTAAATGACCGTGAAATTGAAAATCACTACAAAATGAATCCTGAAAATGTTGAAACTTGGCATGGTATAGTCATATCACCCGCATAGCATGCGCGAAAGAGTAGAGAGGGTCACGGCAAAAACTGGACGCACTTCGTGTACAAACTGGACAAACTCTTTCAGAGTATCAGGGTTTCGGACGAGAACTCATCTGTTACATGACCACTTCAATGTTTTTTAAACTTATTTGAACACCGGACTTCTTTTGTGTTCAGTATGCAGCATTTAAAGCGACATCATCAATTTCCAACATGTTCTGACATCATTTGTTGTTTTTCGGCCATTTACCTAATTGTTTAGAGAGCTAAATGACCGTGAAATTGAAAATCACTACAAAATGAATCCTGAAAATGTTGAAACTTGGCATGGTATCATCATATCACCTGCATAGCATGCGCGAAAGAGTAGAGAGGGTCACGGCAAAAACTGCACGCACTTCGTGTACAAACTGGACAAACTCTTTCAGAGTGTCAGGGTTTCGGACGAGAACTCATCTGTTACATGGCCACTTCAATGTTTTTTAAACTTATTTGAACTCCGGACTTCTTTTGTGTTCAGTATGCAGCATTCAAAGCGACGTCATCAATTTCCAACATGTTCTGACATCATTTGTTGTTTTTCGGTCATTTACCTAATTGTTTTAGAGAGCTAAATGACCGTGAAATTGAAAATCACTACAAAATGAATCCTGAAAATGTTGAAACTTGCCATGGTATAATCATATCACCCCATAGCATGCGCGAAAGAGTAGAGAGGGTCACGGCAAAAACTGGACGCACTTTGTGTACAAACTGGACAAACTCTTTCAGAGTATCAGGGTTTCGGACGAGAACTCATCTGTTACACGGCCACTTCAATGTTTTTTAAACTTATTTGAACTTCGGACTTCTTTTGTGTTCAGTATGCAGCATTCAAAGCGACGTCATCAATTTCCAACATGTTCTGACATCATTGGTTGTTTTTCGGTCATTTACCTAATTGTTTTAGAGAGCTAAATGACCGTGAAATTGAAAATCACTACAAAATGAATCCTGAAAATGTTGAAACTTGGCATGGTATAGTCATATCACCCGCATAGCATGCGCGAAAGAGTAGAGAGGGTCACGGCAAAAACTGGATGCACTTCGTGTACAAACTGGACAAACTCTTTCAGAGTATCAGGGTTTCGGACGAGAACTCATCTGTTACATGGCCACTTCAATGTTTTTTAAACTTATTTGAACACGGACTTCTTTTGTGTTCAGTATGCAGCATTTAAAGCGACATCATCAATTTCCAACATGTTCTGACATCATTTGTTGTTTTTCGGTCATTTACCTAATTGTTTAGAGAGCTAAATGACCGTGAAATTGAAAATCACTACAAAATGAATCCTGAAAATGTTGAAACTTGGCATGGTATCATCATATCACCCGCATAGCTTGCGTGAAAGAGTAGAGAGGGTCACGGCAAAAACTGGACGCACTTCGTGTACAAACTGGACATACTCTTTCGGAGTATCAGGGTTTCGGACGAGAACTCATCTGTTACACGGCCACTTCAATGTTTTTTAAACATATTTGAACTCCGGACATCTTTTGTGTTTAGTATGCAGCATTCAAAGCGACGTCATCAATTTCTAACATGTTCTGACATCATTTGTTGTTTTTCGGCCATTTACCTAATTGTTTAGAGAGCTAAATGACCGTGAAATTGAAAATCACTACAAAATGAATCCTGAAAATGTTGAAACTTGGCATGGTATCATCATATCACCCGCATAGCATGCGCGAAAGAGTAGAGAGGGTCACGGCAAAAACTGGACGCACTTCGTGTACAAACTGGACAAACTCTTTCAGAGTATCAGGGTTTCGGACGAGAACTCATCTGTTACATGGCCACTTCAATGTTTTTTAAACTTATTTGAACTCCGGACTTCTTTTGTGTTCAGTATGCGGCATTTAAAGCAACGTCATCAATTTCCAACATGTTCTGACATCATTTGTTGTTTTTTGGTCATTTACCTAATTGTTTTAGAGAGCTAAATGACCGTGAAATTGAAAATCACTACAAAATGAATCCTGAAAGTGTTGAAACTTGGCATGGTATCATCATATCACCCGCATAGCATGCGCGAAAGAGTAGAGAGGGTACGGCAAAAACTGGACGCACTTCGTGTATAAACTGGACAAACTCTTTCAGAGTATCAGGGTTTCGGACGAGAACTCATCTGTTACATGGCCACTTCAATGTTTTTTAAACTCATTTGAACTCCGGACTTCTTTTGTGTTCAGTATGCGGCATTTAAAGCGACATCATCAATTTCCAACATGTTCTGACATCATTTGTTGTTTTTCAGTCATTTACCTAATTGTTTAGAGAGCTAAATGACCGTGAAATTGAAAATCACTACAAAATGAATCCTGAAAATGTTGAAACTTGGCATGGTATAATCATATCACGCGCATAGCATGCGCGAAAGAGTAGAGAGGGTCACAGCAAAAACTGGACGCACTTCGTGTACAAACTAGACAAACTCTTTCAGAGTATCAGGGTTTCAGACGAGAACTCATCTGTTACACGGCCACTTCAATGTTTTTAAACTTATTTGAACTCCGGACTTCTTTTGTGTTCAGTATGCAGCATTCAAAGCGCCGTCATCAATTTCTAACATGTTCTGACATCATGCTTTTTTTCGGTCATTCACTTAATTGTTTTAGAGAGCTAAATGACCGTGAAATTGAAAATCACTACAAAATGAATCCTGAAAATGTTGAAACTTGGCATGGTATCATCATATCACCCGCATAGCATGCGCGAAAGAGTAGAGAGGGTCACGGGAAAAACTGGACGCACTTCGTGTACAAACTGGACAAACTCTTTGGGAGTATCAGGGTTTCAGACGAGAGCTCATCTGTTACACGGGCACTTCAATTTTTTTAAACTTATTTGAACTCCGGTCTTCTTTTGTGTTCAGTATGCAGCATTCAAAACAACGTCATCAATTTCCAACATGTTCTGACATCATTTGTTGTTTTTCAGTCATTTACCTACTTGTTTAGAGAGCTAAATGACCGTGAAATTGAAAATCACTACAAAATGAATCCTGAAAATGTTGAAACTTGGCATGGTATAATCATATCACCTGCATAGCATGCGCGAAAGAGTAGAGAGGGTCACGGCAAAAACTGGACGCACTTCGTGTACAAACTGGACAAACTCTTTCAGAGTATCAGGGTTTCGGACGAGAACTCATCTGTTACACGGCCACTTCAATGTTTTTTAAACTTATTTGAACTCCGGACATCTTTTGTGTTTAGTATGCGGAATTCAAAGCGACGTCATCAATTTCCAACATGTTCTGACATCATTTGTTGTTTTTCGGTCATTTACCTAATTGTTTTAGAGAGGTAAATGACCGTGAAATTGAAAATCACTACAAAATGAATCCTGAAAATGTTGAAACTTGGCATGGTATAATCATATCACCCATATAGCATGCGCGAAAGAGTAGAGAGGGTCACGTCAAAAACTGGACGCACTTCGTGTACAAACTGGACAAACTCTTTCAGAGTATCAGGGTTTCGGACGAGAACTCATCTGTTACATGGCCACTTCAATGTTTTTTAAACTTATTTGAACTTCGGACTTCTTTTGTGTTCAGTATGCAGCATTCAAAGCGACATCATCAATTTCCAACATGTTCTGACATCATTTGTTGTTTTTCAGTCATTTACCTAATTGTTTAGAGAGCTAAATGACCGTGAAATTGAAAATAACTACAAAATGAATCCTGAAAATGTTGAAACTTGGCATGGTATAGTCATATCACCCGCATATCATGCGCGAAAGAGTAGAGAGGGTCACGGCAAAAACTGGACGCACTTCGTGTACAAACTGGACAAACTCTTTCAAAGTATCAGGGTTTCGGACGAGAACTCATCTGTTACATGGCCACTTCAATGTTTTTTAAACTTATTTGAACACCAGACTTCTTTTGTGTTCAGTATGCAGCATTTAAAGCGACATCATCAATTTCCAACATGTTCTGACATCATTTGTTGTTTTTCGGTCATTTACCTAATTGTTTAGAGAGCTAAATGACCGTGAAATTGAAAATCACTACAAAATGAATCCTGAAAATGTTGAAACTTGGCATGGTATCATCATATCACCCGCATAGCATGCGTGAAAGAGTAGAGAGGGTCACGGCAAAAACTGGACGCACTTCGTGTACAAACTGGACATACTCTTTCGGAGTATCAGGGTTTCGGACGAGAACTCATCTGTTACATGGCCACTTCAATTTTTTTAAACTTATTTGAACTTCAAACTTCTTTTGTGTTCAGTATGCAGCATTCAAAGCGACGTCATCAATTTCCAACATGTTCTGACATCATTTGTTGTTTTTCGGCCATTTACCTAATTGTTTAGAGAGCTAGATGACCGTGAAATTGAAAATCACTACAAAATGAATCCTGAAAATGTTGAAACTTGGCATGGTATCATCATATCACCCGCATAGCATGCGCTAAAGAGTAGAGAGGGTCACGGCAAAAACTGGACGCACTTCGTGTACAAACTGGACAAACTCTTTCAGAGTGTGAGGGTTTCGGACGAGAACTCATCTGTTACATGGCCACTTCAATGTTTTTTAAACTTATTTGAACTCCGGACTTCTTTTGTGTTCAGTATGCAGCATTGAAAGCGACGTCATCAATTTCCAACATGTTCTGACATCATTTGTTGTTTTTTGGTCATTTACCTAATTGTTTAGAGAGCTAAATGACCGTGAAATTGAAAATCACTACAAAATGAATCCTGAAAATGTTGAAACTTGGCATGGTATCATCATATCACCCGCATAGCATGCGCGAAAGAGTAGAGAGGGTCACGGAAAAAACTGGACGCACTTCGTGTACAAACTGGACAAACTCTTTCAGAGTGTCAGGGTTTCGGACGAGAACTCATCTGTTACATGGCCACTTCAATGTTTTTTAAACTTATTTGAACTCCGGACTTCTTTTGTGTTCAGTGTGCAGCATTCAAAGCGACATCATCAATTTCCAACATGTTCTGACATCATTGGTTGTTTTTTGGTCATTTACCTAATTGTTTTAGAGAGCTAAATGACCGTGAAATTGAAAATCACTACAAAATGAATCCTGAAAATGTTGAAACTTGGCATGGTATAATCATATCACCTGCATAGCATGCGCGAAAGAGTAGAGAGGGTCACGGCAAAAACTGGACGCACTTCGTGTACAAACTGGACAAACTCTTTCAGAGTATCAGGGTTTCGGACGAGAACTCATCTGTTACACGGCCACTTCAATGTTTTTTAAACTTATTTGAACTCCGGACATCTTTTGTGTTTAGTATGCGGAATTCAAAGCGACGTCATCAATTTCCAACATGTTCTGACATCATTTGTTGTTTTTCGGTCATTTACCTAATTGTTTTAGAGAGCTAAATGACCGTGAAATTGAAAATCACTACAAAATGAATCCTGAAAATGTTGAAACTTGGCGTGGTATAATCATATCACCCATATAGCATGCGCGAAAGAGTAGAGAGGGTCACGTCAAAAACTGGACGCACTTCGTGTACAAACTGGACAAACTCTTTCAGAGTATCAGGGTTTCGGACGAGAACTCATCTGTTACATGGCCACTTCAATGTTTTTTAAACTTATTTGAACTTCGGACTTCTTTTGTGTTCAGTATGCAGCATTCAAAGCGACATCATCAATTTCCAACATGTTCTGACATCATTTGTTGTTTTTCAGTCATTTACCTAATTGTTTAGAGAGCTAAATGACCGTGAAATTGAAAATCACTACAAAATGAATCCTGAAAATGTTGAAACTTGGCATGGTATAGTCATATCACCCGCATATCATGCGCGAAAGAGTAGAGAGGGTCACGGCAAAAACTGGACACACTTCGTGTACAAACTGGACAAACTCTTTCAGAGTATCAGGGTTTCGGACGAGAACTCATCTGTTACATGGCCACTTCAATGTTTTTTAAACTTATTTGAACACCGGACTTCTTTTGTGTTCAGTATGCAGCATTCAAAGCGACGTCATCAATTTCCAACATGTTCTGACATCATTTGTTGTTTTTCGGCCATTTACCTAATTGTTTAGAGAGCTAAATGACCGTGAAATTGAAAATCACTACAAAATGAATCCTGAAAATGTTGAAACTTGGCATGGTATCATCATATCACCCGCATAGCATGCGCTAAAGAGTAGAGAGGGTCACAGCAAAAACTGGACGCACTTCGTGTACAAACTGGACAAACTCTTTCAGAGTGTCAGGGTTTCGGACGAGAACTCATCTGTTACATGGCCACTTCAAAGTTTTTTAAACTTATTTGAACTCCGGACTTCTTTTGTGTTCAGTATGCAGCATTCAAAGCGACGTCATCAATTTCCAACATGTTCTGACATCATTTGTTGTTTTTTGGTCATTTACCTAATTGTTTAGAGAGCTAAATGACCGTGAAATTGAAAATCACTACAAAATGAATCCTGAAAATGTTGAAACTTGGCATGGTATCATCATATCACCCGCATAGCATGCGCGAAAGAGTAGAGAGGGTCACGGCAAAAACTGGACGCACTTCGTGTACAAACTGGACAAACTCTTTCAGAGTGTCAGGGTTTCGGACGAGAACTCATCTGTTACATGGCCACTTCAATGTTTTTTAAACTTATTTGAACTCCGGACTTCTTTTGTGTTCAGTGTGCAGCATTCAAAGCGACGTCATCAATTTCCAACATGTTCTGACATCATTGGTTGTTTTTTGGTCATTTACCTAATTGTTTTAGAGAGCTAAATGACCATGAAATTTCAAAATCACTACAAAATGAATCCTGAAAATGTTGAAACTTGGCATGGTATAATCATATCACCTGCATAGCATGTGCGAAAGAGTAGAGAGGGTCACGGCAAAAACTGGACGCACTTCGTGTACAAACTGGACAAACTCTTTCAGAGTATCAGGGTTTCGGACGAGAACTCATCTGTTACACGGCCACTTCAATGTTTTTTAAACTTATTTGAACTCCGGACATCTTTTGTGTTTAGTATGCGGAATTCAAAGCGACGTCATCAATTTCCAACATGTTCTGACATCATTTGTTGTTTTTCGGTCATTTACCTAATTGTTTTAGAGAGCTAAATGACCGTGAAATTGAAAATCACTACAAAATGAATCCTGAAAATGTTGAAACTTGGCATGGTATAATCATATCACCTGCATAGCATGTGCGAAAGAGTAGAGAGGGTCACGGCAAAAACTGGACGCACTTCGTGTACAAACTGGACAAACTCTTTCAGAGTATCAGGGTTTCGGACGAGAACTCATCTGTTACACGGCCACTTCAATGTTTTTTAAACTTATTTGAACTCCGGACATCTTTTGTGTTTAGTATGCGGAATTCAAAGCGACGTCATCAATTTCCAACATGTTCTGACATCATTTGTTGTTTTTCGGTCATTTACCTAATTGTTTTAGAGAGCTAAATGACCGTGAAATTGAAAATCACTACAAAATGAATCCTGAAAATGTTGAAACTTGGCATGGTATAATCATATCACCCATATAGCATGCGCGAAAGAGTAGAGAGGGTCACGTCAAAAACTGGACGCACTTCGTGTACAAACTGGACAAACTCTTTCAGAGTATCAGGGTTTCGGACGAGAACTCATCTGTTACATGGCCACTTCAATGTTTTTTAAACTTATTTGAACTTCGGACTTCTTTTGTGTTCAGTATGCAGCATTCAAAGCGACATCATCAATTTCCAACATGTTCTGACATCATTTGTTGTTTTTCAGTCATTTACCTAATTGTTTAGAGAGCTAAATGACCGTGAAATTGAAAATCACTACAAAATGAATCCTGAAAATGTTGAAACTTGGCATGGTATAGTCATATCACCCGCATATCATGCGCGAAAGAGTAGAGAGGGTCACGGCAAAAACTGGACACACTTCGTGTACAAACTGGACAAACTCTTTCAGAGTATCAGGGTTTCGGACGAGAACTCATCTGTTACATGGCCACTTCAATGTTTTTTAAACTTATTTGAACACCGGACTTATTTTGTGTTCAGTATGCAGCATTTAAAGCGACATCATCAATTTCCAACATGTTCTGACATCATTTGTTGTTTTTCGGTCATTTACCTAATTGTTTAGAGAGCTAAATGACCGTGAAATTGAAAATCACTACAAAATGAATCCTGAAAATGTTGAAACTTGGCATGGTATCATCATATCACCCGCATAGCATGCGTGAAAGAGTAGAGACGGTCATGGCAAAAACTGGACGCACTTCGTGTACAAACTGGACATACTCTTTCAGAGTATCAGGGTTTCGGACGAGAACTCATCTGTTACATGGCCACTTCAATTTTTTTAAACTTATTTGAACTTCAAACTTCTTTTGTGTTCAGTATGCAGCATTCAAAGCGACGTCATCAATTTCCAACATGTTCTGACATCATTTGTTGTTTTTCGGCCATTCACCTAATTGTTTAGAGAGCTAAATGACCGTGAAATTGAAAATCACTACAAAATGAATCCTGAAAATGTTAAAACTTGGCATGGTATCATCATATCACCCGCATAGCATGCGCGAAAGAGTAGAGAGGGTCACGGCAAAAACTGGACGCACTTCGTGTACAAACTGGACAAACTCTTTCAGAGTGTCAGGGTTTCGGACGAGAACTCATCTGTTACATGGCCACTTCAATGTTTTTTAAACTTATTTGAACTCCGGACTTCTTTTGTGTTCAGTGTGCAGCATTCAAAGCGACGTCATCAATTTCCAACATGTTCTGACATCATTGGTTGTTTTTTGGTCATTTACCTAATTGTTTTAGAGAGCTAAATGACCGTGAAATTGAAAATCACTACAAAATGAATCCTGAAAATGTTGAAACTTGGCATGGTATAATCATATCACCCGCATAGCATGCGCGAAAGAGTAGAGAGGGTCACGGCAAAAACTGGACGCACTTCGTGTACAAACTGGACAAACTCTTTCAGAGTATCAGGGTTTAGGACGAGAACTCATCTGTTACACGGCCACTTCAATGTTTTTTAAACTTATTTGAACTCCGGACTTCTTTTGTGTTCAGTGTGCAGCATTCAAAGCGACGTCATCAATTTCCAACATGTTCTGACATCATTGGTTGTTTTTTGGTCATTTACCTAATTGTTTTAGAGAGCTAAATGACCATGAAATTTCAAAATCACTACAAAATGAATCCTGAAAATGTTGAAACTTGGCATGGTATAATCATATCACCTGCATAGCATGTGCGAAAGAGTAGAGAGGGTCACGGCAAAAACTGGACGCACTTCGTGTACAAACTGGACAAACTCTTTCAGAGTATCAGGGTTTCGGACGAGAACTCATCTGTTACACGGCCACTTCAATGTTTTTTAAACTTATTTGAACTCCGGACATCTTTTGTGTTTAGTATGCGGAATTCAAAGCGACGTCATCAATTTCCAACATGTTCTGACATCATTTGTTGTTTTTCGGTCATTTACCTAATTGTTTTAGAGAGCTAAATGACCGTGAAATTGAAAATCACTACAAAATGAATCCTGAAAATGTTGAAACTTGGCATGGTATAATCATATCACCTGCATAGCATGTGCGAAAGAGTAGAGAGGGTCACGGCAAAAACTGGACGCACTTCGTGTACAAACTGGACAAACTCTTTCAGAGTATCAGGGTTTCGGACGAGAACTCATCTGTTACACGGCCACTTCAATGTTTTTTAAACTTATTTGAACTCCGGACATCTTTTGTGTTTAGTATGCGGAATTCAAAGCGACGTCATCAATTTCCAACATGTTCTGACATCATTTGTTGTTTTTCGGTCATTTACCTAATTGTTTTAGAGAGCTAAATGACCGTGAAATTGAAAATCACTACAAAATGAATCCTGAAAATGTTGAAACTTGGCATGGTATAATCATATCACCCATATAGCATGCGCGAAAGAGTAGAGAGGGTCACGTCAAAAACTGGACGCACTTCGTGTACAAACTGGACAAACTCTTTCAGAGTATCAGGGTTTCGGACGAGAACTCATCTGTTACATGGCCACTTCAATGTTTTTTAAACTTATTTGAACTTCGGACTTCTTTTGTGTTCAGTATGCAGCATTCAAAGCGACATCATCAATTTCCAACATGTTCTGACATCATTTGTTGTTTTTCAGTCATTTACCTAATTGTTTAGAGAGCTAAATGACCGTGAAATTGAAAATCACTACAAAATGAATCCTGAAAATGTTGAAACTTGGCATGGTATAGTCATATCACCCGCATATCATGCGCGAAAGAGTAGAGAGGGTCACGGCAAAAACTGGACACACTTCGTGTACAAACTGGACAAACTCTTTCAGAGTATCAGGGTTTCGGACGAGAACTCATCTGTTACATGGCCACTTCAATGTTTTTTAAACTTATTTGAACACCGGACTTATTTTGTGTTCAGTATGCAGCATTTAAAGCGACATCATCAATTTCCAACATGTTCTGACATCATTTGTTGTTTTTCGGTCATTTACCTAATTGTTTAGAGAGCTAAATGACCGTGAAATTGAAAATCACTACAAAATGAATCCTGAAAATGTTGAAACTTGGCATGGTATCATCATATCACCCGCATAGCATGCGTGAAAGAGTAGAGACGGTCATGGCAAAAACTGGACGCACTTCGTGTACAAACTGGACATACTCTTTCAGAGTATCAGGGTTTCGGACGAGAACTCATCTGTTACATGGCCACTTCAATTTTTTTAAACTTATTTGAACTTCAAACTTCTTTTGTGTTCAGTATGCAGCATTCAAAGCGACGTCATCAATTTCCAACATGTTCTGACATCATTTGTTGTTTTTCGGCCATTCACCTAATTGTTTAGAGAGCTAAATGACCGTGAAATTGAAAATCACTACAAAATGAATCCTGAAAATGTTAAAACTTGGCATGGTATCATCATATCACCCGCATAGCATGCGCGAAAGAGTAGAGAGGGTCACGGCAAAAACTGGACGCACTTCGTGTACAAACTGGACAAACTCTTTCAGAGTGTCAGGGTTTCGGACGAGAACTCATCTGTTACATGGCCACTTCAATGTTTTTTAAACTTATTTGAACTCCGGACTTCTTTTGTGTTCAGTGTGCAGCATTCAAAGCGACGTCATCAATTTCCAACATGTTCTGACATCATTGGTTGTTTTTTGGTCATTTACCTAATTGTTTTAGAGAGCTAAATGACCGTGAAATTGAAAATCACTACAAAATGAATCCTGAAAATGTTGAAACTTGGCATGGTATAATCATATCACCCGCATAGCATGCGCGAAAGAGTAGAGAGGGTCACGGCAAAAACTGGACGCACTTCGTGTACAAACTGGACAAACTCTTTCAGAGTATCAGGGTTTAGGACGAGAACTCATCTGTTACACGGCCACTTCAATGTTTTTTAAACTTATTTGAACTCCGGACTTCTTTTGTGTTCAGTATGCAGCATTTAAAGCGACGTCATCAATTTCCAACATGTTCTGACATCATTGGTTGTTTTTCGGTCATTTACCTAATTGTTTTAGAGAGCTAAATGACCGTGAAATTGAAAATCACTACAAAATGAATCCTGAAAATGTTGAAACTTGGCATGGTATAATCATATCACCCGCATAGCATGCGCGAAAGAGTAGAGAGGGTCACGGCAAAAACTGGACGCACTTTGTGTACAAACTGGACAAACTCTTTCAGAGTATC
Organism: Triticum urartu; assembly: GCF_056163025.1. Lineage (NCBI taxonomy): Eukaryota > Viridiplantae > Streptophyta > Magnoliopsida > Poales > Poaceae > Triticum > Triticum urartu. Next base: position 14,187,512 of record NC_141873.1, read on the forward strand.
AGGGTTTCGGACGAGAACTCATGTGTTACACGGCCACTTCAATGTTTTTTAAACTTATTTGAACTTCGGACTTCTTTTGTGTTCAGTATGCAGCATTGAAAGCGACGTCATCAATTTCCAACATGTTCTGACATCATTGGTTGTTTTTCGGTCATTTACCTAATTGTTTTAGAGAGCTAAATGACCGTGAAATTGAAAATCACTACAAAATGAATCCTGAAAATGTTGAAACTTGGCATGGTATAGTCATATCACCCGCATAGCATGCGCGAAAGAGTAGAGAGGGTCACGGCAAAAACTGGACGCACTTCGTGTACAAACTGGACAAACTCTTTCAGAGTATCAGGGTTTCGGACGAGAACTCATCTGTTACATGGTCACTTCAATGTTTTTTAAACTTATTTGAACACCGGGCTTCTTTTGTGTTCAGTATGCAGCATTTAAAGCGACATCATCAATTTCCAACATGTTCAGACATCATTTGTTGTTTTTCGGTCATTTACCTAATTGTTTAGAGAGCTAAATGACCGTGAAATTGAAAATCACTACAAAATGAATCCTGAAAATGTTGAAACTTGGCATGGTATCATCATATCACCCGCATAGCATGCGTGAAAGAGTAGAGACGGTCACGGCAAAAACTGGACGCACTTCGTGTACAAACTGGACATACTCTTTCGGAGTATCAGGGTTTCGGACGAGAACTCATTTGTTACATGGCCACTTCAATTTTTTTAAACTTATTTGAACTTCAAACTTCTTTTGTGTTCAGTATGCAGCATTCAAAGCGACGTCATCAATTTCCAACATGTTCTGACATCATTTGTTGTTTTTCGGCCATTTACCTAATTGTTTAGAGAGCTAAATAACCGTGAAATTGAAAATCACTACAAAATGAATCCTGAAAATGTTAAAACTTGGCATGGTATCATCATATCACCCGCATAGCATGCGCGAAAGAGTAGAGAGGGTCACGGCAAAAACTGGACGCACTTCGTGTACAAACTGGACAAACTCTTTCAGAGTGTCAGGGTTTCGGACGAGAACTCATCTGTTACATGGCCACTTCAATGTTTTTTAAACTTATTTGAACTCCGGACTTCTTTTGTGTTCAGTGTGCAGCATTCAAAGCGACGTCATCAATTTCCAACATGTTCTGACATCATTGGTTGTTTTTTGGTCATTTACCTAATTGTTTTAGAGAGCTAAATGACCGTGAAATTGAAAATCACTACAAAATGAATCCTGAAAATGTTGAAACTTGGCATGGTATAATCATATCACCCGCATAGCATGCGCGAAAGAGTAGAGAGGGTCACGGCAAAAACTGGACGCACTTCGTGTACAAACTGGACAAACTCTTTCAGAGTATCAGGGTTTCGGACGAGAACTCATCTGTTACACGGCCACTTCAATGTTTTTTAAACTTATTTGAACTCCGGACTTCTTTTGTGTTCAGTATGCAGCATTTAAAGCGACGTCATCAATTTCCAACATGTTCTGACATCATTGGTTGTTTTTCGGTCATTTACCTAATTGTTTTAGAGAGCTAAATGACCGTGAAATTGAAAATCACTACAAAATGAATCCTGAAAATGTTGAAACTTGGCATGGTATAATCATATCACCCGCATAGCATGCGCGAAAGAGTAGAGAGGGTCACGGCCAAAACTGGACGCACTTTGTGTACAAACTGGACAAACTCTTTCAGAGTATCAGGGTTTCGGACGAGAACTCATGTGTTACACGGCCACTTCAATGTTTTTTAAACTTATTTGAACTTCGGACTTCTTTTGTGTTCAGTATGCAGCATTGAAAGCGACGTCATCAATTTCCAACATGTTCTGACATCATTGGTTGTTTTTCGGTCATTTACCTAATTGTTTTAGAGAGCTAAATGACCGTGAAATTGAAAATCACTACAAAATGAATCCTGAAAATGTTGAAACTTGGCATGGTATCATCATATCACCCGCATAGCATGCGTGAAAGAGTAGAGACGGTCATGGCAAAAACTGGACGCACTTCGTGTACAAACTGGACATACTCTTTCGGAGTATCAGGGTTTCGGACGAGAACTCATCTGTTACATGGCCACTTCAATTTTTTTAAACTTATTTGAACTTCAAACTTCTTTTGTGTTCAGTATGCAGCATTCAAAGCGACGTCATCAATTTCCAACATGTTCTGACATCATTTGTTGTTTTTCGGCCATTCACCTAATTGTTTAGAGAGCTAAATGACCGTGAAATTGAAAATCACTACAAAATGAATCCTGAAAATGTTAAAACTTGGCATGGTATCATCATATCACCCGCATAGCATGCGCGAAAGAGTAGAGAGGGTCACGGCAAAAACTGGACGCACTTCGTGTACAAACTGGACAAACTCTTTCAGAGTGTCAGGGTTTCGGACGAGAACTCATCTGTTACATGGCCACTTCAATGTTTTTTAAACTTATTTGAACTCCGGACTTCTTTTGTGTTCAGTGTGCAGCATTCAAAGCGACGTCATCAATTTCCAACATGTTCTGACATCATTGGTTGTTTTTTGGTCATTTACCTAATTGTTTTAGAGAGCTAAATGACCGTGAAATTGAAAATCACTACAAAATGAATCCTGAAAATGTTGAAACTTGGCATGGTATAATCATATCACCCGCATAGCATGCGCGAAAGAGTAGAGAGGGTCACGGCAAAAACTGGACGCACTTCGTGTACAAACTGGACAAACTCTTTCAGAGTATCAGGGTTTCGGACGAGAACTCATCTGTTACACGGCCACTTCAATGTTTTTTAAACTTATTTGAACTCCGGACTTCTTTTGTGTTCAGTATGCAGCATTTAAAGCGACGTCATCAATTTCCAACATGTTCTGACATCATTGGTTGTTTTTCGGTCATTTACCTAATTGTTTTAGAGAGCTAAATGACCGTGAAATTGAAAATCACTACAAAATGAATCCTGAAAATGTTGAAACTTGGCATGGTATAATCATATCACCCGCATAGCATGCGCGAAAGAGTAGAGAGGGTCACGGCAAAAACTGGACGCACTTTGTGTACAAACTGGACAAACTCTTTCAGAGTATCAGGGTTTCGGACGAGAACTCATGTGTTACACGGCCACTTCAATGTTTTTTAAACTTATTTGAACTTCGGACTTCTTTTGTGTTCAGTATGCAGCATTGAAAGCGACGTCATCAATTTCCAACATGTTCTGACATCATTGGTTGTTTTTCGGTCATTTACCTAATTGTTTTAGAGAGCTAAATGACCGTGAAATTGAAAATCACTACAAAATGAATCCTGAAAATGTTGAAACTTGGCATGGTATAGTCATATCACCCGCATAGCATGCGCGAAAGAGTAGAGAGGGTCACGGCAAAAACTGGACGCACTTCGTGTACAAACTGGACAAACTCTTTCAGAGTATCAGGGTTTCGGACGAGAACTCATCTGTTACATGGTCACTTCAATGTTTTTTAAACTTATTTGAACACCGGGCTTCTTTTGTGTTCAGTATGCAGCATTTAAAGCGACATCATCAATTTCCAACATGTTCAGACATCATTTGTTGTTTTTCGGTCATTTACCTAATTGTTTAGAGAGCTAAATGACCGTGAAATTGAAAATCACTACAAAATGAATCCTGAAAATGTTGAAACTTGGCATGGTATCATCATATCACCCGCATAGCATGCGTGAAAGAGTAGAGACGGTCACGGCAAAAACTGGACGCACTTCGTGTACAAACTGGACATACTCTTTCGGAGTATCAGGGTTTCGGACGAGAACTCATTTGTTACATGGCCACTTCAATTTTTTTAAACTTATTTGAACTTCAAACTTCTTTTGTGTTCAGTATGCAGCATTCAAAGCGACGTCATCAATTTCCAACATGTTCTGACATCATTTGTTGTTTTTCGGCCATTTACCTAATTGTTTAGAGAGCTAAATAACCGTGAAATTGAAAATCACTACAAAATGAATCCTGAAAATGTTAAAACTTGGCATGGTATCATCATATCACCCGCATAGCATGCGCGAAAGAGTAGAGAGGGTCACGGCAAAAACTGGACGCACTTCGTGTACAAACTGGACAAACTCTTTCAGAGTGTCAGGGTTTCGGACGAGAACTCATCTGTTACATGGCCACTTCAATGTTTTTTAAACTTATTTGAACTCCGGACTTCTTTTGTGTTCAGTGTGCAGCATTCAAAGCGACGTCATCAATTTCCAACATGTTCTGACATCATTGGTTGTTTTTTGGTCATTTACCTAATTGTTTTAGAGAGCTAAATGACCGTGAAATTGAAAATCACTACAAAATGAATCCTGAAAATGTTGAAACTTGGCATGGTATAATCATATCACCCGCATAGCATGCGCGAAAGAGTAGAGAGGGTCACGGCAAAAACTGGACGCACTTCGTGTACAAACTGGACAAACTCTTTCAGAGTATCAGGGTTTCGGACGAGAACTCATCTGTTACACGGCCACTTCAATGTTTTTTAAACTTATTTGAACTCCGGACTTCTTTTGTGTTCAGTATGCAGCATTTAAAGCGACGTCATCAATTTCCAACATGTTCTGACATCATTGGTTGTTTTTCGGTCATTTACCTAATTGTTTTAGAGAGCTAAATGACCGTGAAATTGAAAATCACTACAAAATGAATCCTGAAAATGTTGAAACTTGGCATGGTATAATCATATCACCCGCATAGCATGCGCGAAAGAGTAGAGAGGGTCACGGCCAAAACTGGACGCACTTTGTGTACAAACTGGACAAACTCTTTCAGAGTATCAGGGTTTCGGACGAGAACTCATGTGTTACACGGCCACTTCAATGTTTTTTAAACTTATTTGAACTTCGGACTTCTTTTGTGTTCAGTATGCAGCATTGAAAGCGACGTCATCAATTTCCAACATGTTCTGACATCATTGGTTGTTTTTCGGTCATTTACCTAATTGTTTTAGAGAGCTAAATGACCGTGAAATTGAAAATCACTACAAAATGAATCCTGAAAATGTTGAAACTTGGCATGGTATAGTCATATCACCCGCATAGCATGCGCGAAAGAGTAGAGAGGGTCACGGCAAAAACTGGACACACTTCGTGTACAAACTGGACAAACTCTTTCAGAGTATCAGGGTTTCGGACGAGAACTCATCTGTTACATGGTCACTTCAATGTTTTTTAAACTTATTTGAACACCGGGCTTCTTTTGTGTTCAGTATGCAGCATTTAAAGCGACATCATCAATTTCCAACATGTTCTGACATCATTTGTTGTTTTTCGGTCATTTACCTAATTGTTTAGAGAGCTAAATGACCGTGAAATTGAAAATCACTACAAGATGAATCCTGAAAATGTTGAAACTTGGCATGGTATCATCATATCACCCGCATAGCATGCGTGAAAGAGTAGAGAGGGTCACGGCAAAAACTGGACGCACTTCGTGTACAAACTGGACATACTCTTTCGGAGTATCAGGGTTTCGGACGAGAACTCATCTGTTACACGGCCACTTCAATGTTTTTTAAACATATTTGAACTCCGGACATCTTTTGTGTTTAGTATGCAGCATTCAAAGCGACGTCATCAATTTCCAACATGTTCTGACATCATTTGTTGTTTTTCGGCCATTTACCTAATTGTTTAGAGAGCTAAATGACCGTGAAATTGAAAATCACTACAAAATGAATCCTGAAAATGTTGAAACTTGGCATGGTATCATCATATCACCCGCATAGCATGCGCGAAAGAGTAGAGAGGGTCACGGCAAAAACTGGACGCACTTCGTGTACAAACTGGACAAACTCTTTCAGAGTATCAGGGTTTCGGATGAGAACTCATCTGTTACATGGCCACTTCAATGTTTTTTAAACTTATTTGAACTCCGGACTTCTTTTGTGTTCAGTATGCGGCATTTAAAGCGACGTCATCAATTTCCAACATGTTCTGACATCATTTGTTGTTTTTTGGTCATTTACCTAATTGTTTTAGAGAGCTAAATGACCGTGAAATTGAAAATCACTACAAAATGAATCCTGAAAATGTTGAAACTTGGCATGGTATAATCATATCACCCGCATAGCATGCGCGAAAGAGTAGAGAGGGTACGGCAAAAACTGGACGCACTTCGTGTATAAACTGGACAAACTCTTTCAGAGTATCAGGGTTTCGGACGAGAACTCATCTGTTACACGGCCACTTCAATGTTTTTTAAACTTATTTGAACTCCGGACTTCTTTTGTGTTCAGTATGCGGCATTTAAAGCGACATCATCAATTTCCAACATGTTCTGACATCATTTGTTGTTTTTCGGTCATTTACCTAATTGTTTAGAGAGCTAAATGACCGTGAAATTGAAAATCACTACAAAATGAATCCTGAAAATGTTGAAACTTGGCATGGTATAATCATATCACCCGCATAGCATGCGCGAAAGAGTAGAGAGGGTCACGGCAAAAACTGGACGCACTTTGTGTACAAACTGGACAAACTCTTTCAGAGTATCAGGGTTTCGGACGAGAACTCATGTGTTACACGGCCACTTCAATGTTTTTTAAACTTATTTGAACTTCGGACTTCTTTTGTGTTCAGTATGCAGCATTGAAAGCGACGTCATCAATTTCCAACATGTTCTGACATCATTGGTTGTTTTTCGGTCATTTACCTAATTGTTTTAGAGAGCTAAATGACCGTGAAATTGAAAATCACTACAAAATGAATCCTGAAAATGTTGAAACTTGGCATGGTATAGTCATATCACCCGCATAGCATGCGCGAAAGAGTAGAGAGGGTCACGGCAAAAACTGGATGCACTTCGTGTACAAACTGGACAAACTCTTTCAGAGTATCAGGGTTTCGGACGAGAACTCATCTGTTACATGGTCACTTCAATGTTTTTTAAACTTATTTGAACACCGGGCTTCTTTTGTGTTCAGTATGCAGCATTTAAAGCGACATCATCAATTTCCAACATGTTCTGACATCATTTGTTGTTTTTCGGTCATTTACCTAATTGTTTAGAGAGCTAAATGACCGTGAAATTGAAAATCACTACAAGATGAATCCTGAAAATGTTGAAACTTGGCATGGTATCATCATATCACCCGCATAGCATGCGTGAAAGAGTAGAGAGGGTCACGGCAAAAACTGGACGCACTTCGTGTACAAACTGGACATACTCTTTCGGAGTATCAGGGTTTCGGACGAGAACTCATCTGTTACACGGCCACTTCAATGTTTTTTAAACATATTTGAACTCCGGACATCTTTTGTGTTTAGTATGCAGCATTCAAAGCGACGTCATCAATTTCCAACATGTTCTGACATCATTTGTTGTTTTTCGGCCATTTACCTAATTGTTTAGAGAGCTAAATGACCGTGAAATTGAAAATCACTACAAAATGAATCCTGAAAATGTTGAAACTTGGCATGGTATCATCATATCACCCGCATAGCATGCGCGAAAGAGTAGAGAGGGTCACGGCAAAAACTGGACGCACTTCGTGTACAAACTGGACAAACTCTTTCAGAGTATCAGGGTTTCGGATGAGAACTCATCTGTTACATGGCCACTTCAATGTTTTTTAAACTTATTTGAACTCCGGACTTCTTTTGTGTTCAGTATGCGGCATTTAAAGCGACGTCATCAATTTCCAACATGTTCTGATATCATTTGTTGTTTTTTGGTCATTTACCTAATTGTTTTCGAGAGCTAAATGACCGTGAAATTGAAAATCACTACAAAATGAATCCTGAAAATGTTGAAACTTGGCATGGTATAATCATATCACCCGCATAGCATGCGCGAAAGAGTAGAGAGGGTACGGCAAAAACTGGACGCACTTCGTGTATAAACTGGACAAACTCTTTCAGAGTATCAGGGTTTCGGACGAGAACTCATCTGTTACATGGCCACTTCAATGTTTTTTAAACTTATTTGAACTCCGGACTTCTTTTGTGTTCAGTATGCGGCATTTAAAGCGACATCATCAATTTCCAACATGTTCTGACATCATTTGTTGTTTTTCGGTCATTTACCTAATTGTTTAGAGAGCTAAATGACCGTGAAATTGAAAATCACTACAAAATGAATCCTGAAAATGTTGAAACTTGGCATGGTATAATCATATCACCCGCATAGCATGCGCGAAAGAGTAGAGAGGGTACGGCAAAAACTGGACGCACTTCGTGTATAAACTGGACAAACTCTTTCAGAGTATTAGGGTTTCGGACGAGAACTCAGCTGTTACATGGCCACTTCAATGTTTTTTAAACTTATTTGAACTCCGGACTTCTTTTGTGTTCAGTATGCAGCATTTAAAGCGACGTCATCAATTTCCAACATGTTCTGACATCATTTGTTGTTTTTCGGTCATTTACCTAATTGTTTAGAGAGCTAAATGACCGTGAAATTGAAAATCACTACAAAATGAATCCTGAAAATGTTGAAACTTGGCATGGTATCATCATATCACCCGCATAGCATGCGCGATAGAGTAGAGAGGGTCACGGCAAAAACTGGACGCACTTCGTGTACAAACTGGACAAACTCTTTCAGAGTATCAGGGTTTTGGACGAGAACTCATCTGTTACATGGCCACTTCAATGTTTTTTAAACTTATTTGAACTCCGGACTTCTTTTGTGTTCAGTATGCAGCATTCAAAGCGACGTCATCAATTTCCAACATGTTCTGACATCATTGGTTGTTTTTCGGTCATTTACCTAATTGTTTTAGAGAGCTAAATGACCGTGAAATTGAAAATCACTACAAAATGAATCCTGAAAATGTTGAAACTTGGCATGGTATAATCATATCACCCGCATAGCATGCGCGAAAGAGTGGAGAGGGTCACGGCAAAAACTGGACGCACTTCATGTACAAACTGGACAAACTCTTTCCGAGTATCAGGGTTTCGGACGAGAACTCATCTGTTCATGGCCACTTCAATGTTTTTAAAACTTATTTGAACTCCGGACTTCTTTTGTGTTCAGTATGCGGCATTTAAAGCGACGTCATCAATTTCCAACATGTTCTGACATCATTTGTTGTTTTTTGGTCATTTACCTAATTGTTTTAGAGAGCTAAATGACCGTGAAATTGAAAATCACTACAAAATGAATCCTGAAAATGTTGAAACTTTGCATGGTATAATCATATCAGCCGCATAGCATGCGCGAAAGAGTAGAGAGGGTCACGGCAAAAACTGGATGCACTTCGTGTATAAACTGGACAAACTCTTTCAGAGTATCAGGGTTTCGGACGAGAACTCATCTGTTACATGGCCACTTCAATGTTTTTTAAACTTATTTGAACTCCGGACTTCTTTTGTGTTCAGTATGCAGCATTTAAAGCGACGTCATCAATTTCCAACATGTTCTGACATCATTGGTTGTTTTTCGGTCATTTACCTAATTGTTTAGAGAGCTAAATGACCGTGAAATTTAAAATCACTACAAAATGAATCCTGAAAATGTTGAAACTTGGCATGGTATCATCATATCACCCGCATAGCATGCGCGAAAGAGTAGAGAGGGTCACGGCAAAAACTGGACACACTTCGTGTACAAACTGGACATACTCTTTTGGAGTATCAGGGTTTCGGACGAGAACTCATCTGTTACACGGCCACTTCAATGTTTTTTAAACATATTTGAACTCCGTACATCTTTTGTGTTTAGTATGCGGCATTTAAAGCGACGTCATCAATTTCCAACATGTTCTGACATCATTTGTTGTTTTTCGGTCATTTACCTAATTGTTTAGAGAGGTAAATGACCGTGAAATTTAAAATCACTACAAAATGAATCCTGAAAATGTTGAAACTTGGCATGGTATCATCATATCACCCGCATAGCATGCGCGAAAGAGTAGAGAGGGTCACGGCAAAAACTGGACACACTTCGTGTACAAACTGGACATACTCTTTTGGAGTATCAGGGTTTCGGACGAGAACTCATCTGTTACACGGCCACTTCAATGTTTTTTAAACATATTTGAACTCCGTACATCTTTTGTGTTTAGTATGCAGCATTCAAGGCGACGTCATCAATTTCCAACATGTTCTGACATCATTTGTTGTTTTTCGGCCATTTACCTAATTGTTTAGAGAGCTAAATGACCGTGAAATTGAAAATCACTACAAAATGAATCCTGAAAATGTTGAAACTTGGCATGGTATCATCATATCACCCGCATAGCATGCGCGAAAGAGTAGACAGCGTCACGGGAAAAACTGGACGCACTTCGTGTACAAACTGGACCAACTCTTTCAGAGTATCAGGGTTTCGGACGAGAACTCATCTGTTACATGGCCACTTCAATGTTTTTGAAACTTATTTGAACTCCGGACTTCTTTTGTGTTCAGTATGCAGCATTTAAAGCGACGTCATCAATTTCCAACATGTTCTGACATCATTTGTTGTTTTTCGGTCATTTACCTAATTGTTTAGAGAGCTAAATGACCGTGAAATTGAAAATCACTACAAAATGAATCCTGAAAATGTTGAAACTTGGCATGGTATCATCATATCACCCGCATAGCATGCGCGAAAGAGTAGAGAGGGTCACGGCAAAAACTGGACACACTTCGTGTACAAACTGGACATACTCTTTTGGAGTATCAGGGTTTCGGACGAGAACTCATCTGTTACACGGCCACTTCAATGTTTTTTAAACATATTTGAACTCCGTACATCTCTTGTGTTTAGTATGCTGCATTCAAAGTGACGTCATCAATTTCCAACATGTTCTGACATCATTTGTTGTTTTTCAGTCATTTACCTAATTGTTTAGAGAGCTAAATGACCGTGAAATTGAAAATCACTACAAAATGAATCCTGAAAATGTTGAAACTTGGCATGGTATAATCATATCACCCGCATAGCATGCGCGAAAGAGTAGAGAGGGTACGGCAAAAACTGGACGCACTTCGTGTATAAACTGGACAAACTCTTTCAGAGTATCAGGGTTTCGGACGAGAACTCATCTGTTACATGGCCACTTCAATGTTTTTAAACTTATTTGAACTCCGGACTTCTTTTGTGTTCAGTATGCAGCATTCAAAGCGCCGTCATCAATTTCCAACATGTTCTGACATCATGCGTTTTTTTTCGGTCATTCACTTAATTGTTTTAGAGAGCTAAATGACCGTGAAATTGAAAATCACTACAAAATGAATCCTGAAAATGTTGAAACTTGGCATGGTATCATCATATCACCCGGATAGCATGCGCGAAAGAGTAGAGAGGGTCACGGGAAAAACTGGACGCACTTCGTGTACAAACTGGACAAACTCTTTCGGAGTATCAGGGTTTCAGACGAGAACTCATCTGTTACACGGGCACTTCAATTTTTTTAAACTTATTTGAACTCCGGTCTTCTTTTGTGTTCAGTATGCAGCATTCAAAACAACGTCATCAATTTCCAACATGTTCTGACATCATTTGTTGTTTTTCAGTCATTTACCTACTTGTTTAGAGAGCTAAATGACCGTGAAATTGAAAATCACTACAAAATGAATCCTGAAAATGTTGAAACTTGGCATGGTATAATCATATCACCCGCATAGCATGCGCGAAAGAGTAGAGAGGGTCACGGCAAAAACTGGATGCACTTCGTGTACAAACTGGACAAACTCTTTCAGAGTATCAGGGTTTCGGACGAGAACTCATCTGTTACACGGCCACTTCAATGTTTTTTAAACTTATTTGAACTCCGGACATCTTTTGTGTTTAGTATGCAGAATTCAAAGCAACGTCATCAATTTCCAACATGTTCTGACATCATTTGTTGTTTTTCGGTCATTTACCTAATTGTTTTAGAGAGCTAAATGACCGTGAAATTGAAAATCACTACAAAATGAATCCTGAAAATGTTGAAACTTGGCATGGTATAATCATATCACCCATATAGCATGCGCGAAAGAGTAGAGAGGGTCACGGCAAAAACTGGACGCACTTCGTGTACAAACTGGACAAACTCTTTCAGAGTATCAGGGTTTCGGACGAGAACTCATCTGTTACACGGCCACTTCAATGTTTTTTAAACTTATTTGAACTCCGGACTTCTTTTGTGTTCAGTATGCAGCATTTAAAGCGACGTCATCAATTTCCAACATGTTCTGACATCATTGGTTGTTTTTCGGTCATTTACCTAATTGTTTTAGAGAGCTAAATGACCGTGAAATTGAAAATCACTACAAAATGAATACTGAAAATGTTGAAACTTGGCATGGTATCATCATATCACCCGCATAGCATGCGTGAAAGAGTAGAGAGGGTCACGGCAAAAACTGGACGCACTTCGTGTACAAACTGGACATACTCTTTCGGAGTATCAGGGTTTCGGACGAGAACTCATCTGTTACATGGCCACTTCAATTTTTTTAAACTTATTTGAACTTCAGACTTCTTTTGTGTTCAGTATGCAGCATTCAAAGCGACGTCATCAATTTCCAACATGTTCTGACATCATTTGTTGTTTTTCGGCCATTTACCTAATTGTTTAGAGAGCTAAATGACCGTGAAATTGAAAATCACTACAAAATGAATCCTGAAAATGTTGAAACTTGGCATGGTATCATCATATCACCCGCATAGCATGCGCGAAAGAGTAGAGAGGGTCACGGCAAAAACTGGACGCACTTCGTGTACAAACTGGACAAACTCTTTCAGAGTGTCAGGGTTTCGGACGAGAACTCATCTGTTACATGGCCACTTCAATGTTTTTTAAACTTATTTGAACTCCGGACTTCTTTTGTGTTCAGTGTGCAGCATTCAAAGCGACGTCATCAATTTCCAACATGTTCTGACATCATTGGTTGTTTTTCGGTCATTTACCTAATTGTTTTAGAGAGCTAAATGACCGTGAAATTGAAAATCACTACAAAATGAATCCTGAAAATGTTGAAACTTGGCATGGTATAATCATATCACCCGCATAGCATGCGCGAAAGAGTAGAGAGGGTCACGGCAAAAACTGGACGCACTTCGTGTACAAACTGGACAAACTCTTTCAGAGTATCAGGGTTTCAGACGAGAACTCATCTGTTACACGGCCACTTCAATGTTTTTTAAACTTATTTGAACTCCGGACTTCTTTTGTGTTCAGTATGCAGCATTTAAAGCGACGTCATCAATTTCCAACATGTTCTGACATCATTGGTTGTTTTTCGGTCATTTACCTAATTGTTTTAGAGAGCTAAATGACCGTGAAATTGAAAATCACTACAAAATGAATCCTGAAAATGTTGAAACTTGGCATGGTATAATCATATCACCCGCATAGCATGCGCGAAAGAGTAGAGAGGGTCACGGCAAAAACTGGACGCACTTTGTGTACAAACTGGACAAACTCTTTCAGAGTATCAGGGTTTCGGACGAGAACTCATCTGTTACACGGCCACTTCAATGTTTTTTAAACTTATTTGAACTTCGGACTTCTTTTGTGTTCAGTATGCAGCATTCAAAGCGACGTCATCAATTTCCAACATGTTCTGACATCATTGGTTGTTTTTCGGTCATTTACCTAATTGTTTTAGAGAGCTAAATGACCGTGAAATTGAAAATCACTACAAAATGAATCCTGAAAATGTTGAAACTTGGCATGGTATAGTCATATCACCCGCATAGCATGCGCGAAAGAGTAGAGAGGGTCACGGCAAAAACTGGACGCACTTCGTGTACAAACTGGACAAACTCTTTCAGAGTATCAGGGTTTCGGACGAGAACTCATCTGTTACACGGCCACTTCAATGTTTTTTAAACTTATTTGAACTCCGGACATCTTTTGTGTTTAGTATGCAGAATTCAAAGCAACGTCATCAATTTCCAACATGTTCTGACATCATTTGTTGTTTTTCGGTCATTTACCTAATTGTTTTAGAGAGCTAAATGACCGTGAAATTGAAAATCACTACAAAATGAATCCTGAAAATGTTGAAACTTGGCATGGTATAATCATATCACCCATATAGCATGCGCGAAAGAGTAGAGAGGGTCACGGCAAAAACTGGACGCACTTCGTGTACAAACTGGACAAACTCTTTCAGAGTATCAGGGTTTCGGACGAGAACTCATCTGTTACACGGCCACTTCAATGTTTTTTAAACTTATTTGAACTCCGGACTTCTTTTGTGTTCAGTATGCAGCATTTAAAGCGACGTCATCAATTTCCAACATGTTCTGACATCATTGGTTGTTTTTCGGTCATTTACCTAATTGTTTTAGAGAGCTAAATGACCGTGAAATTGAAAATCACTACAAAATGAATACTGAAAATGTTGAAACTTGGCATGGTATCATCATATCACCCGCATAGCATGCGTGAAAGAGTAGAGAGGGTCACGGCAAAAACTGGACGCACTTCGTGTACAAACTGGACATACTCTTTCGGAGTATCAGGGTTTCGGACGAGAACTCATTTGTTACATGGCCACTTCAATTTTTTTAAACTTATTTGAACTTCAGACTTCTTTTGTGTTCAGTATGCAGCATTCAAAGCGACGTCATCAATTTCCAACATGTTCTGACATCATTTGTTGTTTTTCGGCCATTTACCTAATTGTTTAGAGAGCTAAATGACCGTGAAATTGAAAATCACTACAAAATGAATCCTGAAAATGTTGAAACTTGGCATGGTATCATCATATCACCCGCATAGCATGCGCGAAAGAGTAGAGAGGGTCACGGCAAAAACTGGACGCACTTCGTGTACAAACTGGACAAACTCTTTCAGAGTGTCAGGGTTTCGGACGAGAACTCATCTGTTACATGGCCACTTCAATGTTTTTTAAACTTATTTGAACTCCGGACTTCTTTTGTGTTCAGTGTGCAGCATTCAAAGCGACGTCATCAATTTCCAACATGTTCTGACATCATTGGTTGTTTTTCGGTCATTTACCTAATTGTTTTAGAGAGCTAAATGACCGTGAAATTGAAAATCACTACAAAATGAATCCTGAAAATGTTGAAACTTGGCATGGTATAATCATATCACCCGCATAGCATGCGCGAAAGAGTAGAGAGGGTCACGGCAAAAACTGGACGCACTTCGTGTACAAACTGGACAAACTCTTTCAGAGTATCAGGGTTTCAGACGAGAACTCATCTGTTACACGGCCACTTCAATGTTTTTTAAACTTATTTGAACTCCGGACTTCTTTTGTGTTCAGTATGCAGCATTTAAAGCGACGTCATCAATTTCCAACATGTTCTGACATCATTGGTTGTTTTTCGGTCATTTACCTAATTGTTTTAGAGAGCTAAATGACCGTGAAATTGAAAATCACTACAAAATGAATCCTGAAAATGTTGAAACTTGGCATGGTATAATCATATCACCCGCATAGCATGCGCGAAAGAGTAGAGAGGGTCACGGCAAAAACTGGACGCACTTTGTGTACAAACTGGACAAACTCTTTCAGAGTATCAGGGTTTCGGACGAGAACTCATCTGTTACACGGCCACTTCAATGTTTTTTAAACTTATTTGAACTTCGGACTTCTTTTGTGTTCAGTATGCAGCATTCAAAGCGACGTCATCAATTTCCAACATGTTCTGACATCATTGGTTGTTTTTCGGTCATTTACCTAATTGTTTTAGAGAGCTAAATGACCGTGAAATTGAAAATCACTACAAAATGAATCCTGAAAATGTTGAAACTTGGCATGGTATAGTCATATCACCCGCATAGCATGCGCGAAAGAGTAGAGAGGGTCACGGCAAAAACTGGACGCACTTCGTGTACAAACTGGACAAACTCTTTCAGAGTATCAGGGTTTCGGACGAGAACTCATCCGTTACATGGCCACTTCAATGTTTTTTAAACTTATTTGAACACCGGACTTCTTTTGTGTTCAGTATGCAGCATTTAAAGCGACATCATCAATTTCCAACATGTTCTGACATCATTTGTTGTTTTTCGGTCATTTACCTAATTGTTCAGAGAGCTAAATGACCGTGAAATTGAAAATCACTACAAAATGAATCCTGAAAATGTTGAAACTTGGCATGGTATCATCATATCACCCGCATAGCATGCGTGAAATAGTAGAGAGGTTCACGGCAAAAACTGGACGCACTTCGTGTACAAACTGGACATACTCTTTCGGAGTATCAGGGTTTCGGACGAGAACCATCTGTTACACGGCCATTTCAATGTTTTTTAAACATATTTGAACTCCGGACATCTTTTGTGTTTAGTATGCAGCATTCAAAGCGACGTCATCAATTTCCAACATGTTCTGACATCATTTGTTGTTTTTCGGCCATTTACCTAATTGTTTAGAGAGCTAAATGACCGTGAAATTGAAAATCACTACAAAATGAATCCTGAAAATGTTGAAACTTGGCATGGTATCATCATATCACCCGCATAGCATGCGCGAAAGAGTAGAGAGGGTCACGGCAAAAACTGGACGCACTTCGTGTACAAACTGGACAAACTCTTTCAGAGTGTCAGGGTTTCGGATGAGAACTCATCTGTTACATGGCCACTTCAATGTTTTTTAAACTTATTTGAACTCCGGACTTCTTTTGTGTTCAGTATGTGGCATTTAAAGCGACGTCATCAATTTCCAACATGTTCTGACATCATTTGTTGTTTTTTGGTCATTTACCTAATTGTTTTAGAGAGCTAAATGACCGTGAAATTGAAAATCACTACAAAATGAATCCTGAAAATGTTGAAACTTGGCATGGTATAATCATATCACCCGCATAGCATGCGCGAAAGAGTAGAGAGGGTACGGCAAAAACTGGACGCACTTCGTGTATAAACTGGACAAACTCTTTCAGAGTATCAGGGTTTCGGACGAGAACTCATCTGTTACATGGCCACTTCAATGTTTTTTAAACTTATTTGAACTCCGGACTTCTTTTGTGTTCAGTATGCGGCATTTAAAGCGACATCATCAATTTCCAACATGTTCTGACATCATTTGTTGTTTTTCGGTCATTTACCTAATTGTTTAGAGAGCTAAATGACCGTGAAATTGAAAATCACTACAAAATGAATCCTGAAAATGTTGAAACTTGGCATGGTATAATCATATCACCCGCATAGCATGCGCGAAAGAGTAGAGAGGGTACGGCAAAAACTGGACGCACTTCGTGTATAAACTGGACAAACTCTTTCAGAGTATCAGGGTTTCGGACGAGAACTCATCTGTTACATGGCCACTTCAATGTTTTTAAACTTATTTGAACTCCGGACTTCTTTTGTGTTCAGTATGCAGCATTCAAAGCGCCGTCATCAATTTCCAACATGTTCTGACATCATGCGTTTTTTTTCGGTCATTCACTTAATTGTTTTAGAGAGCTAAATGACCGTGAAATTGAAAATCACTACAAAATGAATCCTGAAAATGTTGAAACTTGGGATGGTATCATCATATCACCCGGATAGCATGCGCGAAAGAGTAGAGAGGGTCACGGGAAAAACTGGACGCACTTCGTGTACAAACTGGACAAACTCTTTCGGAGTATCAGGGTTTCAGACGAGAACTCATCTGTTACACGGGCACTTCAATTTTTTTAAACTTATTTGAACTCCGGTCTTCTTTTGTGTTCAGTATGCAGCATTCAAAACAACGTCATCAATTTCCAACATGTTCTGACATCATTTGTTGTTTTTCAGTCATTTACCTACTTGTTTAGAGAGCTAAATGACCGTGAAATTGAAAATCACTACAAAATGAATCCTGAAAATGTTGAAACTTGGCATGGTATCATCATATCACCCGCATAGCATGCGCGAAAGAGTAGAGAGGGTCACGGCAAAAACTGGAGCACTTCGCGTACAAACTGGACAAACTCTTTCAGAGTATCAGGGTTTCGGACGAGAACTCATCTGTTACATGGCCACTTCAATGTTTTTTAAACTTATTTGAACTCTGGACATCTTTTGTGTTTAGTATGCGGAATTCAAAGCAACGTCATCAATTTCCAACATGTTCTGACATCATTTGTTGTTTTTCGGTCATTTACCTAATTGTTTTAGAGAGCTAAATGACCGTGAAATTGAAAATCACTACAAAATGAATCCTGAAAATGTTGAAACTTGGCATGGTATAATCATATCACCCATATAGCATGCGCGAAAGAGTAGAGAGGGTCACGGCAAAAACTGGACGCACTTCGTGTACAAACTGGACAAACTCTTTCAGAGTATCAGGGTTTCGGACGAGAACTCATCTGTTACATGGCCACTTCAATGTTTTTTAAACTTATTTGAACTTCGGACTTCTTTTGTGTTCAGTATGCAGCATTCAAAGCGACATCATCAATTTCCAACATGTTCTGACATCATTTGTTGTTTTTCAGTCATTTACCTAATTGTTTAGAGAGCTAAATGACCGTGAAATTGAAAATCACTACAAACTGAATCCTGAAAATGTTGAAACTTGGCATGGTATAGTCATATCACCCGCATATCATGCGCGAAAGAGTAGAGAGGGTCACGGCAAAAACTGGACGCACTTCGTGTACAAACTGGACAAACTCTTTCAGAGTATCAGGGTTTCGGACGAGAACTCATCTGTTACATGGCCACTTCAATGTTTTTTAAACTTATTTGAACACCTGACTTCTTTTGTGTTCAGTATGCAGCATTTAAAGCGACATCATCAATTTCCAACATGTTCTGACATCATTTGTTGTTTTTCGGTCATTTACCTAATTGTTTAGAGAGCTAAATGACCGTGAAATTGAAAATCACTACAAAATGAATCCTGAAAATGTTGAAACTTGGCATGGTATCATCATATCACCCGCATAGCATGCGTGAAAGAGTAGAGAGGGTCACGGCAAAAACTGGACGCACTTCGTGTACAAACTGGACATACTCTTTCGGAGTATCAGGGTTTCGGACGAGAACTCATCTGTTACATGGCCACTTCAATTTTTTTAAACTTATTTGAACTTCAGACTTCTTTTGTGTTCAGTATGCAGCATTCAAAGCGACGTCATCAATTTCCAACATGTTCTGACATCATTTGTTGTTTTTCGGCCATTTACCTAATTGTTTAGAGAGCTAAATGACCGTGAAATTGAAAATCACTACAAAATGAATCCTGAAAATGTTGAAACTTGGCATGGTATCATCATATCACCCGCATAGCATGCGCGAATGAGTAGAGAGGGTCACGGCAAAAACTGGACGCACTTCGTGTACAAACTGGACAAACTCTTTTCAGAGTGTCAGGGTTTCGGACGAGAACTCATCTGTTACATGGCCACTTCAATGTTTTTTAAACTTATTTGAACTCCGGACTTCTTTTGTGTTCAGTGTGCAGCATTCAAAGCGACGTCATCAATTTCCAACATGTTCTGACATCATTGGTTGTTTTTCGGTCATTTACCTAATTGTTTTAGAGAGCTAAATGACCGTGAAATTGAAAATCACTACAAAATGAATCCTGAAAATGTTGAAACTTGGCATGGTATAATCATATCACCCGCATAGCATGCGCGAAAGAGTAGAGAGGGTCACGGCAAAAACTGGACGCACTTTGTGTACAAACTGGACAAACTCTTTCAGAGTATCAGGGTTTCGGACGAGAACTCATCTGTTACACGGCCACTTCAATGTTTTTTAAACTTATTTGAACTTCGGACTTCTTTTGTGTTCAGTATGCAGCATTCAAAGCGACATCATCAATTTCCAACATGTTCTGACATCATTGGTTGTTTTTCGGTCATTTACCTAATTGTTTTAGAGAGCTAAATGACCGTGAAATTGAAAATCACTACAAAATGAATCCTGAAAATGTTGAAACTTGGCATGGTATAGTCATATCACCCGCATAGCATGCGCGAAAGAGTAGAGAGGGTCACGGCAAAAACTGGACGCACTTCGTGTACAAACTGGACAAACTCTTTCAGAGTATCAGGGTTTCGGACGAGAACTCTTCTGTTACATGGCCACTTCAATGTTTTTTAAACTTATTTGAACACCGGACTTCTTTTGTGTTCAGTATGCAGCATTTAAAGCGACATCATCAATTTCCAACATGTTCTGACATCATTTGTTGTTTTTCGGTCATTTACCTAATTGTTTAGAGAGCTAAATGACCGTGAAATTGAAAATCACTACAAAATGAATCCTGAAAATGTTGAAACTTGGCATGGTATCATCATATCACCCGCATAGCATGCGTGAAAGAGTAGAGAGGGTCACGGCAAAAACTGGACGCACTTCGTGTACAAACTGGACATACTCTTTCGGAGTATCAGGGTTTCGGACGAGAACCATCTGTTACACGGCCACTTCAATGTTTTTTAAACATATTTGAACTCCGGACATCTTTTGTGTTTAGTATGCAGCATTCAAAGCGACGTCATCAATTTCCAACATGTTCTGACATCATTTGTTGTTTTTCGGCCATTTACCTAATTGTTTAGAGAGCTAAATGACCGTGAAATTGAAAATCACTACAAAATGAATCCTGAAAATGTTGAAACTTGGCATGGTATCATCATATCACCCGCATAGCATGCGCGAAAGAGTAGAGAGGGTCACGGCAAAAACTGGACGCACTTCGAGTACAAACTCGACATATTCTTTCGGAGTATCAGGGTTTCGGACGAGAACTCATCTGTTACACGGCCACTTTAATGTTTTTTAAACTTATTTGAACTCCGGACATCTTTTGTGTTTAGTATGCAGCATTCAAAGCGACGTCATCAATTTCCAACATGTTCTGACATCATTTGTTGTTTTTCGGCCATTTACCTAATTGTTTAGAGAGCTAAATGACCGTGAAATTGAAAATCACTACAAAATGAATCCTGAAAATGTTGAAACTTGGCATGGTATAATCATATCACCCGCATAGCATGCGCGAAAGAGTAGAGAGGGTACGGCAAAAACTGGACGCACTTCGTGTATAAACTGGACAAACTCTTTCAGAGTATCAGGGTTTCGGACGAGAACTCATCTGTTACATGGCCACTTCAATGTTTTTAAACTTATTTGAACTCCGGACTTCTTTTGTGTTCAGTATGCAGCATTCAAAGCGCCGTCATCAATTTCCAACATGTTCTGACATCATGCGTTTTTTTTCGGTCATTCACTTAATTGTTTTAGAGAGCTAAATGACCGTGAAATTGAAAATCACTACAAAATGAATCCTGAAAATGTTGAAACTTGGGATGGTATCATCATATCACCCGGATAGCATGCGCGAAAGAGTAGAGAGGGTCACGGGAAAAACTGGACGCACTTCGTGTACAAACTGGACAAACTCTTTCGGAGTATCAGGGTTTCAGACGAGAACTCATCTGTTACACGGGCACTTCAATTTTTTTAAACTTATTTGAACTCCGGTCTTCTTTTGTGTTCAGTATGCAGCATTCAAAACAACGTCATCAATTTCCAACATGTTCTGACATCATTTGTTGTTTTTCAGTCATTTACCTACTTGTTTAGAGAGCTAAATCACCGTGAAATTGAAAATCACTACAAAATGAATCCTGAAAATGTTGAAACTTGGCATGGTATCATCATATCACCCGCATAGCATGCGCGAAAGAGTAGAGAGGGTCACGGCAAAAACTGGAGCACTTCGCGTACAAACTGGACAAACTCTTTCAGAGTATCAGGGTTTCGGACGAGAACTCATCTGTTACATGGCCACTTCAATGTTTTTTAAACTTATTTGAACTCTGGACATCTTTTGTGTTTAGTATGCGGAATTCAAAGCAACGTCATCAATTTCCAACATGTTCTGACATCATTTGTTGTTTTTCGGTCATTTACCTAATTGTTTTAGAGAGCTAAATGACCGTGAAATTGAAAATCACTACAAAATGAATCCTGAAAATGTTGAAACTTGGCATGGTATAATCATATCACCCATATAGCATGCGCGAAAGAGTAGAGAGGGTCACGGCAAAAACTGGACGCACTTCGTGTACAAACTGGACAAACTCTTTCAGAGTATCAGGGTTTCGGACGAGAACTCATCTGTTACATGGCCACTTCAATGTTTTTTAAACTTATTTGAACTTCGGACTTCTTTTGTGTTCAGTATGCAGCATTCAAAGCGACATCATCAATTTCCAACATGTTCTGACATCATTTGTTGTTTTTCAGTCATTTACCTAATTGTTTAGAGAGCTAAATGACCGTGAAATTGAAAATCACTACAAAATGAATCCTGAAAATGTTGAAACTTGGCATGGTATAGTCATATCACCCGCATATCATGCGCGAAAGAGTAGAGAGGGTCACGGCAAAAACTGGACGCACTTCGTGTACAAACTGGACAAACTCTTTCAGAGTATCAGGGTTTCGGACGAGAACTCATCTGTTACATGGCCACTTCAATGTTTTTTAAACTTATTTGAACACCGGACTTCTTTTGTGTTCAGTATGCAGCATTTAAAGCGACATCATCAATTTCCAACATGTTCTGACATCATTTGTTGTTTTTCGGTCATTTACCTAATTGTTTAGAGAGCTAAATGACCGTGAAATTGAAAATCACTACAAAATGAATCCTGAAAATGTTGAAACTTGGCATGGTATCATCATATCACCCGCATAGCATGCGTGAAAGAGTAGAGAGGGTCACGGCAAAAACTGGACGCACTTCGTGTACAAACTGGACATACTCTTTCGGAGTATCAGGGTTTCGGACGAGAACTCATCTGTTACATGGCCACTTCAATTTTTTTAAACTTATTTGAACTTCAGACTTCTTTTGTGTTCAGTATGCAGCATTCAAAGCGACGTCATCAATTTCCAACATGTTCTGACATCATTTGTTGTTTTTCGGCCATTTACCTAATTGTTTAGAGAGCTAAATGACCGTGAAATTGAAAATCACTACAAAATGAATCCTGAAAATGTTGAAACTTGGCATGGTATCATCATATCACCCGCATAGCATGCGCGAATGAGTAGAGAGGGTCACGGCAAAAACTGGACGCACTTCGTGTACAAACTGGACAAACTCTTTTCAGAGTGTCAGGGTTTCGGACGAGAACTCATCTGTTACATGGCCACTTCAATGTTTTTTAAACTTATTTGAACTCCGGACTTCTTTTGTGTTCAGTGTGCAGCATTCAAAGCGACGTCATCAATTTCCAACATGTTCTGACATCATTGGTTGTTTTTCGGTCATTTACCTAATTGTTTTAGAGAGCTAAATGACCGTGAAATTGAAAATCACTACAAAATGAATCCTGAAAATGTTGAAACTTGGCATGGTATAATCATATCACCCGCATAGCATGCGCGAAAGAGTAGAGAGGGTCACGGCAAAAACTGGACGCACTTTGTGTACAAACTGGACAAACTCTTTCAGAGTATCAGGGTTTCGGACGAGAACTCATCTGTTACACGGCCACTTCAATGTTTTTTAAACTTATTTGAACTTCGGACTTCTTTTGTGTTCAGTATGCAGCATTCAAAGCGACGTCATCAATTTGCAACATGTTCTGACATCATTGGTTGTTTTTCGGTCATTTACCTAATTGTTTTAGAGAGCTAAATGACCGTGAAATTGAAAATCACTACAAAATGAATCCTGAAAATGTTGAAACTTGGCATGGTATAGTCATATCACCCGCATAGCATGCGCGAAAGAGTAGAGAGGGTCACGGCAAAAACTGGACGCACTTCGTGTACAAACTGGACAAACTCTTTCAGAGTATCAGGGTTTCGGACGAGAACTCTTCTGTTACATGGCCACTTCAATGTTTTTTAAACTTATTTGAACACCGGACTTCTTTTGTGTTCAGTATGCAGCATTTAAAGCGACATCATCAATTTCCAACATGTTCTGACATCATTTGTTGTTTTTCGGTCATTTACCTAATTGTTTAGAGAGCTAAATGACCGTGAAATTGAAAATCACTACAAAATGAATCCTGAAAATGTTGAAACTTGGCATGGTATCATCATATCACCCGCATAGCATGCGTGAAAGAGTAGAGAGGGTCACGGCAAAAACTGGACGCACTTCGTGTACAAACTGGACATACTCTTTCGGAGTATCAGGGTTTCGGACGAGAACCATCTGTTACACGGCCACTTCAATGTTTTTTAAACATATTTGAACTCCGGACATCTTTTGTGTTTAGTATGCAGCATTCAAAGCGACGTCATCAATTTCCAACATGTTCTGACATCATTTGTTGTTTTTCGGCCATTTACCTAATTCTTTAGAGAGCTAAATGACCGTGAAATTGAAAATCACTACAAAATGAATCCTGAAAATGTTGAAACTTGGCATGGTATCATCATATCACCCGCATAGCATGCGCGAAAGAGTAGAGAGGGTCACGGCAAAAACTGGACGCACTTCGTGTACAAACTGGACAAACTCTTTCAGAGTGTCAGGGTTTCGGATGAGAACTCATCTGTTACATGGCCACTTCAATGTTTTTTAAACTTATTTGAACTCCGGACTTCTTTTGTGTTCAGTATGTGGCATTTAAAGCGACGTCATCAATTTCCAACATGTTCTGACATCATTTGTTGTTTTTTTGTCATTTACCTAATTGTTTTAGAGAGCTAAATGACCGTGAAATTGAAAATCACTACAAAATGAATCCTGAAAATGTTGAAACTTGGCATGGTATAATCATATCACCCGCATAGCATGCGCGAAAGAGTAGAGAGGGTACGGCAAAAACTGGACGCACTTCGTGTATAAACTGGACAAACTCTTTCAGAGTATCAGGGTTTCGGACGAGAACTCATCTGTTACATGGCCACTTCAATGTTTTTTAAACTTATTTGAACTCCGGACTTCTTTTGTGTTCAGTATGCGGCATTTAAAGCGACATCATCAATTTCCAACATGTTCTGACATCATTTGTTGTTTTTCGGTCATTTACCTAATTGTTTAGAGAGCTAAATGACCGTGAAATTGAAAATCACTACAAAATGAATCCTGAAAATGTTGAAACTTGCATGGTATCATCATATCACCCGCATAGCATGCGCGATAGAGTAGAGAGGGTCACGGCAAAAACTGGACGCACTTCGTGTACAAACTGGACAAACTCTTTCAGAGTATCAGGGTTTTGGACGAGAACTCATCTGTTACATGGCCACTTCAATGTTTTTTAAACTTATTTGAACTCCGGACTTCTTTTGTGTTCAGTATGCAGCATTCAAAGCGACGTCATCAATTTCCAACATGTTCTGACATCATTGGTTGTTTTTCGGTCATTTACCTAATTGTTTTAGAGAGCTAAATGACCGTGAAATTGAAAATCACTACAAAATGAATCCTGAAAATGTTGAAACTTTGCGTGGTATAATCATATCACCCGCATAGCATGCGCGAAAGAGTAGAGAGGGTCACGGCAAAAACTGGACGCACTTCGTGTATAAACTGGACAAACTCTTTCCGAGTATCAGGGTTTCGGACGAGAACTCATCTGTTCATGGCCACTTCAATGTTTTTTAAACTTATTTGAACTCCGGACTTCTTTTGTGCTCAGTATGCGGCATTTAAAGCGACGTCATCAATTTCCAACATGTTCTGACATCATTTGTTGTTTTTTGGTCATTTACCTAATTGTTTTAGAGAGCTAAATGACCGTGAAATTGAAAATCACTACAAAATGAATCCTGAAAATGTTGAAACTTTGCGTGGTATAATCATATCACCCGCATAGCATGCGCGAAAGAGTAGAGAGGGTCACGGCAAAAACTGGACGCACTTCGTGTATAAACTGGACAAACTCTTTCAGAGTATCAGGGTTTCGGACGAGAACTCATCTGTTACATGGCCACTTCAATGTTTCTTAAACTTATTTGAACTCCGGACTTCTTTTGTGTTCAGTATGCAGCATTTAAAGCGACGTCATCAATTTCCAACATGTTCTGACATCATTTGTTGTTTTTCGGTCATTTACCTAATTGTTTAGAGAGCTAAATGACCGTGAAATTTAAAATCACTACAAAATGAATCCTGAAAATGTTGAAACTTGGCATGGTATCATCATATCACCCGCATAGCATGCGCGAAAGAGTAGAGAGGGTCACGGCAAAAACTGGACACACTTCGTGTACAAACTGGACATACTCTTTTGGAGTATCAGGGTTTCGGACGAGAACTCATCTGTTACACGGCCACTTCAATGTTTTTTAAACATATTTGAACTCCGTACATCTTTTGTTTTTAGTATGCAGCATTCAAAGCGACGTCATCAATTTCCAACATGTTCTGACATCATATGTTGTTTTTCGGCCATTTACCTAATTGTTTAGAGAGCTAAATGACCGTGAAATTGAAAATCACTACAAAATGAATCCTGAAAATGTTGAAACTTGGCATGGTATCATCATATCACCCGCATAGCATGCGCGAAAGAGTAGAGAGGGTCACGGGAAAAACTGGACGCACTTCGTGTACAAACTGGACCAACTCTTTCAGAGTATCAGGGTTTCGAACGAGAACTCATCTGTTACATGGCCACTTCAATGTTTTTTAAACTTATTTGAACTCCGGACTTCTTTTGTGTTCAGTATGCAGTATTTAAAGCGACGTCATCAATTTCCAACATGTTCTGACATCATTTGTTGTTTTTCGGTCATTTACCTAATTGTTTAGAGAGCTAAATGACCGTGAAATTGAAAATCACTACAAAATGAATCCTAAAAATGTTGAAACTTGGCATGGTATCATCATATCACCCGCATAGCATGCGCGATAGAGTAGAGAGGGTCACGGCAAAAACTGGACGCACTTCGTGTACAAACTGGACAAACTCTTTTAGAGTATCAGGGTTTCGGACGAGAACTCATCTGTTACATGGCCACTTCAATGTTTTTTAAACTTATTTGAACTTTGGACTTCTTTTGTGTTCAGTATGCAGCATTCAAAGCGACGTCATGAATTTCCAACATGTTCTGACATCATTTGTTGTTTTTTGGTCATTTACCTATTTGTTTTAGAGAGCTAAATGACCGTGAAATTGAAAATCACTACAAAATGAATCCTGAAAATGTTGAAACTTGGCATGGTATAATCATATCACCCGCATAGCATGCGCGAAAGAGTAGAGAGGGTCACGGCAAAAACTGGATGCACTTCGTGTATAAACTGGACAAACTCTTTCAGAGTATCAGGGTTTCGGACGAGAACTCATCTGTTACATGGCCACTTCAATGTTTTTTAAACTTATTTGAACTCCGGACTTCTTTTGTGTTCAGTATGCAGCATTTAAAGCGACGTCATCAATTTCCAACATGTTCTGACATCATTTGTTGTTTTTCGGTCATTTACCTAATTGTTTAGAGAGGTAAATGACCGTGAAATTGAAAATCACTACAAAATGAATCCTGAAAATGTTGAAACTTGGCATGGTATCATCATATCACCCGCATAGCATGCGCGAAAGAGTAGAGAGGGTCACGGCAAAAACTGGACACACTTCGTGTACAAACTGGACATACTCTTTTGGAGTATCAGGGTTTCGGACGAGAACTCATCTGTTACACGGCCACTTCAATGTTTTTTAAACATATTTGAACTCCGTACATCTTTTGTGTTTAGTATGCAGCATTCAAAGCGACGTCATCAATTTCCAACATGTTCTGACATCATTTGTTGTTTTTCGGCCATTTACCTAATTGTTTAGAGAGCTAAATGACCGTGAAATTGAAAATCACTACAAAATGAATCCTGAAAATGTTGAAACTTGGCATGGTATCATCATATCACCCGCATAGCATGCGCGAAAGAGTAGAGAGGGTCACGGCAAAAACTGGACGCACTTCGTGTACAAACTGGACAAACTCTTTCAGAGTATCAGGGTTTCGGACGAGAACTCATCTGTTACATGGCCACTTCAATGTTTTTTAAACTTATTTGAACTCCGGACTTCTTTTGTGTTCAGTATGCAGCATTTAAAGCGACGTCATCAATTTCCAACATGTTCTGACATCATTTGTTGTTTTTCGGTCATTTACCTAATTGTTTAGAGAGCTAAATGACCGTGAAATTTAAAATCACTACAAAATGAATCCTGAAAATGTTGAAACTTGGCATGGTATCATCATATCACCCGCATAGCATGCGCGAAAGAGTAGAGAGGGTCACGGCAAAAACTGGACACACTTCGTGTACAAACTGGACATACTCTTTTGGAGTATCAGGGTTTCGGACGAGAACTCATCTGTTACACGGCCACTTCAATGTTTTTTAAACATATTTGAACTCCGTACATCTTTTGTTTTTAGTATGCAGCATTCAAAGCGACGTCATCAATTTCCAACATGTTCTGACATCATTTGTTGTTTTTCGGCCATTTACCTAATTGTTTAGAGAGCTAAATGACCGTGAAATTGAAAATCACTACAAAATGAATCCTGAAAATGTTGAAACTTGGCATGGTATCATCATATCACCCGCATAGCATGCGCGAAAGAGTAGAGAGGGTCACGGGAAAAACTGGACGCACTTCGTGTACAAACTGGACCAACTCTTTCAGAGTATCAGGGTTTCGAACGAGAACTCATCTGTTACATGGCCACTTCAATGTTTTTTAAACTTATTTGAACTCCGGACTTCTTTTGTGTTCAGTATGCAGTATTTAAAGCGACGTCATCAATTTCCAACATGTTCTGACATCATTTGTTGTTTTTCGGTCATTTACCTAATTGTTTAGAGAGCTAAATGACCGTGAAATTGAAAATCACTACAAAATGAATCCTAAAAATGTTGAAACTTGGCATGGTATCATCATATCACCCGCATAGCATGCGCGATAGAGTAGAGAGGGTCACGGCAAAAACTGGACGCACTTCGTGTACAAACTGGACAAACTCTTTTAGAGTATCAGGGTTTCGGACGAGAACTCATCTGTTACATGGCCACTTCAATGTTTTTTAAACTTATTTGAACTTTGGACTTCTTTTGTGTTCAGTATGCAGCATTCAAAGCGACGTCATGAATTTCCAACATGTTCTGACATCATTTGTTGTTTTTTGGTCATTTACCTATTTGTTTTAGAGAGCTAAATGACCGTGAAATTGAAAATCACTACAAAATGAATCCTGAAAATGTTGAAACTTGGCATGGTATAATCATATCACCCGCATAGCATGCGCGAAAGAGTAGAGAGGGTCACGGCAAAAACTGGATGCACTTCGTGTATAAACTGGACAAACTCTTTCAGAGTATCAGGGTTTCGGACGAGAACTCATCTGTTACATGGCCACTTCAATGTTTTTTAAACTTATTTGAACTCCGGACTTCTTTTGTGTTCAGTATGCAGCATTTAAAGCGACGTCATCAATTTCCAACATGTTCTGACATCATTTGTTGTTTTTCGGTCATTTACCTAATTGTTTAGAGAGGTAAATGACCGTGAAATTGAAAATCACTACAAAATGAATCCTGAAAATGTTGAAACTTGGCATGGTATCATCATATCACCCGCATAGCATGCGCGAAAGAGTAGAGAGGGTCACGGCAAAAACTGGACACACTTCGTGTACAAACTGGACATACTCTTTTGGAGTATCAGGGTTTCGGACGAGAACTCATCTGTTACACGGCCACTTCAATGTTTTTTAAACATATTTGAACTCCGTACATCTTTTGTGTTTAGTATGCAGCATTCAAAGCGACGTCATCAATTTCCAACATGTTCTGACATCATTTGTTGTTTTTCGGCCATTTACCTAATTGTTTAGAGAGCTAAATGACCGTGAAATTGAAAATCACTACAAAATGAATCCTGAAAATGTTGAAACTTGGCATGGTATCATCATATCACCCGCATAGCATGCGCGAAAGAGTAGAGAGGGTCACGGCAAAAACTGGACGCACTTCGTGTACAAACTGGACAAACTCTTTCAGAGTATCAGGGTTTCGGACGAGAACTCATCTGTTACATGGCCACTTCAATGTTTTTTAAACTTATTTGAACTCCGGACTTCTTTTGTGTTCAGTATGCAGCATTTAAAGCGACGTCATCAATTTCCAACATGTTCTGACATCATTTGTTGTTTTTCGGTCATTTACCTAATTGTTTAGAGAGCTAAATGACCGTGAAATTGAAAATCACTACAAAATGAATCCTGAAAATGTTGAAACTTGGCATGGTATCATCATATCACCCGCATAGCATGCGCGAAAGAGTAGAGAGGGTCACGGCAAAAACTGGACACACTTCGTGTACAAACTGGACATACTCTTTTGGAGTATCAGGGTTTCGGACGAGAACTCATCTGTTACACGGCCACTTCAATGTTTTTTAAACATATTTGAACTCCGTACATCTTTTGTTTTTAGTATGCAGCATTCAAAGCGACGTCATCAATTTCCAACATGTTCTGACATCATTTGTTGTTTTTCGGCCATTTACCTAATTGTTTAGAGAGCTAAATGACCGTGAAATTGAAAATCACTACAAAATGAATCCTGAAAATGTTGAAACTTGGCATGGTATCATCATATCACCCGCATAGCATGCGCGAAAGAGTAGAGAGGGTCACGGGAAAAACTGGACGCACTTCGTGTACAAACTGGACCAACTCTTTCAGAGTATCAGGGTTTCGAACGAGAACTCATCTGTTACATGGCCACTTCAATGTTTTTTAAACTTATTTGAACTCCGGACTTCTTTTGTGTTCAGTATGCAGTATTTAAAGCGACGTCATCAATTTCCAACATGTTCTGACATCATTTGTTGTTTTTCGGTCATTTACCTAATTGTTTAGAGAGCTAAATGACCGTGAAATTGAAAATCACTACAAAATGAATCCTAAAAATGTTGAAACTTGGCATGGTATCATCATATCACCCGCATAGCATGCGCGATAGAGTAGAGAGGGTCACGGCAAAAACTGGACGCACTTCGTGTACAAACTGGACAAACTCTTTTAGAGTATCAGGGTTTCGGACGAGAACTCATCTGTTACATGGCCACTTCAATGTTTTTTAAACTTATTTGAACTTTGGACTTCTTTTGTGTTCAGTATGCAGCATTCAAAGCGACGTCATGAATTTCCAACATGTTCTGACATCATTTGTTGTTTTTTGGTCATTTACCTATTTGTTTTAGAGAGCTAAATGACCGTGAAATTGAAAATCACTACAAAATGAATCCTGAAAATGTTGAAACTTGGCATGGTATAATCATATCACCCGCATAGCATGCGCGAAAGAGTAGAGAGGGTCACGGCAAAAACTGGATGCACTTCGTGTATAAACTGGACAAACTCTTTCAGAGTATCAGGGTTTCGGACGAGAACTCATCTGTTACATGGCCACTTCAATGTTTTTTAAACTTATTTGAACTCCGGACTTCTTTTGTGTTCAGTATGCAGCATTTAAAGCGACGTCATCAATTTCCAACATGTTCTGACATCATTTGTTGTTTTTCGGTCATTTACCTAATTGTTTAGAGAGGTAAATGACCGTGAAATTTAAAATCACTACAAAATGAATCCTGAAAATGTTGAAACTTGGCATGGTATCATCATATCACCCGCATAGCATGCGCGAAAGAGTAGAGAGGGTCACGGCAAAAACTGGACACACTTCGTGTACAAACTGGACATACTCTTTTGGAGTATCAGGGTTTCGGACGAGAACTCATCTGTTACACGGCCACTTCAATGTTTTTTAAACATATTTGAACTCCGTACATCTTTTGTGTTTAGTATGCAGCATTCAAAGCGACGTCATCAATTTCCAACATGTTCTGACATCATTTGTTGTTTTTCGGCCATTTACCTAATTGTTTAGAGAGCTAAATGACCGTGAAATTGAAAATCACTACAAAATGAATCCTGAAAATGTTGAAACTTGGCATGGTATCATCATATCACCCGCATAGCATGCGCGAAAGAGTAGAGAGGGTCACGGCAAAAACTGGACGCACTTCGTGTACAAACTGGACAAACTCTTTCAGAGTATCAGGGTTTCGGACGAGAACTCATCTGTTACATGGCCACTTCAATGTTTTTTAAACTTATTTGAACTCCGGACTTCTTTTGTGTTCAGTATGCAGCATTTAAAGCGACGTCATCAATTTCCAACATGTTCTGACATCATTTGTTGTTTTTCGGTCATTTACCTAATTGTTTAGAGAGCTAAATGACCGTGAAATTTAAAATCACTACAAAATGAATCCTGAAAATGTTGAAACTTGGCATGGTATCATCATATCACCCGCATAGCATGCGCGAAAGAGTAGAGAGGGTCACGGCAAAAACTGGACACACTTCGTGTACAAACTGGACATACTCTTTTGGAGTATCAGGGTTTCGGACGAGAACTCATCTGTTACACGGCCACTTCAATGTTTTTTAAACATATTTGAACTCCGTACATCTTTTGTTTTTAGTATGCAGCATTCAAAGCGACGTCATCAATTTCCAACATGTTCTGACATCATTTGTTGTTTTTCGGCCATTTACCTAATTGTTTAGAGAGCTAAATGACCGTGAAATTGAAAATCACTACAAAATGAATCCTGAAAATGTTGAAACTTGGCATGGTATCATCATATCACCCGCATAGCATGCGCGAAAGAGTAGAGAGGGTCACGGGAAAAACTGGACGCACTTCGTGTACAAACTGGACCAACTCTTTCAGAGTATCAGGGTTTCGGACGAGAACTCATCTGTTACATGGCCACTTCAATGTTTTTTAAACTTATTTGAACTCCGGACTTCTTTTGTGTTCAGTATGCAGTATTTAAAGCGACGTCATCAATTTCCAACATGTTCTGACATCATTTGTTGTTTTTCGGTCATTTACCTAATTGTTTAGAGAGCTAAATGACCGTGAAATTGAAAATCACTACAAAATGAATCCTAAAAATGTTGAAACTTGGCATGGTATCATCATATCACCCGCATAGCATGCGCGATAGAGTAGAGAGGGTCACGGCAAAAACTGGACGCACTTCGTGTACAAACTGGACAAACTCTTTTAGAGTATCAGGGTTTCGGACGAGAACTCATCTGTTACATGGCCACTTCAATGTTTTTTAAACTTATTTGAACTTTGGACTTCTTTTGTGTTCAGTATGCAGCATTCAAAGCGACGTCATGAATTTCCAACATGTTCTGACATCATTTGTTGATTTTTGGTCATTTACCTATTTGTTTTAGAGAGCTAAATGACCGTGAAATTGAAAATCACTACAAAATGAATCCTGAAAATGTTGAAACTTGGCATGGTATAATCATATCACCCGCATAGCATGCGCGAAAGAGTAGAGAGGGTCACGGCAAAGACTGGATGCACTTCGTGTATAAAATGGACAAACTCTTTCAGAGTATCAGGGTTTCGGACGAGAACTCATCTGTTACATGGCCACTTCAATGTTTTTTAAACTTATTTGAACTCCGGACTTCTTTTGTGTTCAGTATGCAGCATTTAAAGCGACGTCATCAATTTCCAACATGTTCTGACATCATTTGTTGTTTTTCGGTCATTTACCTAATTGTTTAGAGAGGTAAATGACCGTGAAATTTAAAATCACTACAAAATGAATCCTGAAAATGTTGAAACTTGGCATGGTATCATCATATCACCCGCATAGCATGCGCGAAAGAGTAGAGAGGGTCACGGCAAAAACTGGACACACTTCGTGTACAAACTGGACATACTCTTTTGGAGTATCAGGGTTTCGGACGAGTACTCATCTGTTACACGGCCACTTCAATGTTTTTTAAACATATTTGAACTCCGTACATCTTTTGTGTTTAGTATGCAGCATTCAAAGCGACGTCATCAATTTCCAACATGTTCTGACATCATTTGTTGTTTTTCGGCCATTTACCTAATTGTTTAGAGAGCTAAATGACCGTGAAATTGAAAATCACTACAAAATGAATCCTGAAAATGTTGAAACTTGGCATGGTATCATCATATCACCCGCATAGCATGCGCGAAAGAGTAGAGAGGGTCACGGCAAAAACTGGACGCACTTCGTGTACAAACTGGACAAACTCTTTCAGAGTATCAGGGTTTCGGACGAGAACTCATCTGTTACATGGCCACTTCAATGTTTTTTAAACTTATTTGAACTCCGGACTTCTTTTGTGTTCAGTATGCAGCATTTAAAGCGACGTCATCAATTTCCAACATGTTCTGACATCATTTGTTGTTTTTCGGTCATTTACCTAATTGTTTAGAGAGCTAAATGACCGTGAAATTGAAAATCACTACAAAATGAATCCTGAAAATGTTGAAACATGGCATGGTATAATCATATCACCCGCATAGCATGCGCGAAAGAGTAGAGAGGGTCACGGCAAAGACTGGATGCACTTCGTGTATAAAAAGGACAAACTCTTTCAGAGTATCAGGGTTTCGGACGAGAACTCATCTGTTACATGGCCACTTCAATGTTTTTTAAACTTATTTGAACTCCGGACTTCTTTTGTGTTCAGTATGCAGCATTTAAAGCGACGTCATCAATTTCCAACATGTTCTGACATCATTTGTTGTTTTTCGGTCATTTACCTAATTGTTTAGAGAGCTAAATGACCGTGAAATTTAAAATCACTACAAAATGAATCCTGAAAATGTTGAAACTTGGCATGGTATCATCATATCACCCGCATAGCATGCGCGAAAGAGTAGAGAGGGTCACGGCAAAAACTGGACACACTTCGTGTACAAACTGGACATACTCTTTTGGAGTATCAGGGTTTCGGACGAGTACTCATCTGTTACACGGCCACTTCAATGTTTTTTAAACATATTTGAACTCCGTACATCTTTTGTGTTTAGTATGCAGCATTCAAAGCGACGTCATCAATTTCCAACATGTTCTGACATCATTTGTTGTTTTTCGGCCATTTACCTAATTGTTTAGAGAGCTAAATGACCGTGAAATTGAAAATCACTACAAAATGAATCCTGAAAATGTTGAAACTTGGCATGGTATCATCATATCACCCGCATAGCATGCGCGAAAGAGTAGAGAGGGTCACGGCAAAAACTGGACGCACTTCGTGTACAAACTGGACAAACTCTTTCAGAGTATCAGGGTTTCGGACGAGAACTCATCTGTTACATGGCCACTTCAATGTTTTTTAAACTTATTTGAACTCCGGACTTCTTTTGTGTTCAGTATGCAGCATTTAAAGCGACGTCATCAATTTCCAACATGTTCTGACATCATTTGTTGTTTTTCGGTCATTTACCTAATTGTTTAGAGAGCTAAATGACCGTGAAATTGAAAATCACTACAAAATGAATCCTGAAAATGTTGAAACATGGCATGGTATCATCATATCACCCGCATAGCATGCGCGATAGAGTAGAGAGGGTCACGGCAAAAACTGGACGCACTTCGTGTACAAACTGGACAAACTCTTTCAGAGTATCAGGGTTTCAGACGAGAACTCATCTGTTACATGGCCACTTCAATGTTTTTTAAACTTATTTGAACTTTGGACTTCTTTTGTGTTCAGTATGCAGCATTCAAAGCGACGTCATGAATTTCCAACATGTTCTGACATCATTTTTTGTTTTTTGGTCATTTACCTAATTGTTTTAGAGAGCTATATGACCGTGAAATTGAAAATCACTACAAAATGAATCCTGAAAATGTTGAAACTTGGCATGGTATAATCATATCACCCGCATAGCATGCGCGAAAGAGTAGAGAGGGTCACGGCAAAAACTGGACGCACTTCGTGTACAAACTGGACAAACTCTTTCAGAGTATCAGGGTTTCGGACGAGAACTCATCTGTTACATGGCCACTTCAATGTTTTTTAAACTTATTTGAACTCCGAACTTCTTTTGTGTTCAGTATGCGGCATTTAAAGCGACGTCATCAATTTCCAACATGTTCTGACATTATTTGTTGTTTTTCGGTCATTTACCTAATTGTTTAGAGAGCTAAATGACCGTGCAATTGAAAATCACTACAAAATGAATCCTGAAAATGTTGAAACTTGGCATGGTATCATCATATCACCCGCATAGCATGCGCGAAAGAGTAGAGAGGGTCACGGCAAAAACTGGACGCACTTCGTGTACAAACTGGACAAACTCTTTCAGAGTATCAGGGTTTCGGACGAGAACTCATCTGTTACATGGCCACTTCAATGTTTTTTAAACTTATTTGAACTCCGGACTTCTTTTGTGTTCAGTATGCCGCATTTAAAGCGACGTCATCAATTTCCAACATGTTCTGACATCATTTGTTGTTTTTCGGTCATTTACCTAATTGTTTAGAGAGCTAAATGACCGTGAAATTGAAAATCACTACAAAATGAATCCTGAAAATGTTGAAACTTGGCATGGTATCATCATATCACCCGCATAGCATGCGCGATAGAGTAGAGAGGGTCACGGCAAAAACTAGACGCACTTCGTGTACAAACTGGACAAACTCTTTCAGAGTATCAGGGTTTCGGACGAGAACTCATCTGTTACATGGCCACTTCAATGTTTTTTAAACTTATTTGAACTCCGGACTTCTTTTGTGTTCAGTATGCGGCATTTAAAGCGACATCATCAATTTCCAACATGTTCTGACATCATTTGTTGTTTTTCGGTCATTTACCTAATTGTTTAGAGAGCTAAATGACCGTGAAATTGAAAATCACTACAAAATGAATCCTGAAAATGTTGAAACTTGGCATGGTATAATCATATCACCCGCATAGCATGCGCAAAAGAGTAGAGAGGGTACGGCATAAACTGGACGCACTTCGTGTATAAACTAGACAAACTCTTTCAGAGTATCAGGGTTTCGGACGAGAACTCATCTGTTACATGGCCACTTCAATGTTTTTTAAACTTATTTGAACTCCGGACTTCTTTTGTGTTCAGTATGCAGCATTTAAAGCGACGTCATCAATTTCCAACATGTTCTGACATCATTTGTTGTTTTTCGGTCATTTACCTAATTGTTTAGAGAGCTAAATGACCGTGAAATTGAAAATCACTACAAAATGAATCCTGAAAATGTTGAAACTTGGCATGGTATCATCATATCACCCGCATAGCATGCGCGATAGAGTAGAGAGGGTCACGGCAAAAACTGGACGCACTTCGTGTACAAACTGGACAAACTCTTTCAGAGTATCAGGGTTTTGGACGAGAACTCATCTGTTACATGGCCACTTCAATGTTTTTTAAACTTATTTGAACTCCGGACTTCTTTTGTGTTCAGTATGCAGCATTCAAAGCGACGTCATCAATTTCCAACATGTTCTGACATCATTGGTTGTTTTTCGGTCATTTACCTAATTGTTTTAGAGAGCTAAATGACCGTGAAATTGAAAATCACTACAAAATGAATCCTGAAAATGTTGAAACTTGGCATGGTATAATCATATCACCCGCATAGCATGCGCGAAAGAGTGGAGAGGGTCACGGCAAAAACTGGACGCACTTCGTGTACAAACTGGACAAACTCTTTCCGAGTATCAGGGTTTCGGACGAGAACTCATCTGTTACATGGCCACTTCAATGTTTTTTAAACTTATTTGAACTCCGAACTTCTTTTGTGTTCAGTATGCGGCATTTAAAGCGACGTCATCAATTTCCAACATGTTCTGACATTATTTGTTGTTTTTCGGTCATTTACCTAATTGTTTAGAGAGCTAAATGACCGTGCAATTGAAAATCACTACAAAATGAATCCTGAAAATGTTGAAACTTGGCATGGTATCATCATATCACCCGCATAGCATGCGCGAAAGAGTAGAGAGGGTCACGGCAAAAACTGGACGCACTTCGTGTACAAACTGGACAAACTCTTTCAGAGTATCAGGGTTTCGGACGAGAACTCATCTGTTACATGGCCACTTCAATGTTTTTTAAACTTATTTGAACTCCGGACTTCTTTTGTGTTCAGTATGCCGCATTTAAAGCGACGTCATCAATTTCCAACATGTTCTGACATCATTTGTTGTTTTTCGGTCATTTACCTAATTGTTTAGAGAGCTAAATGACCGTGAAATTGAAAATCACTACAAAATGAATCCTGAAAATGTTGAAACTTGGCATGGTATCATCATATCACCCGCATAGCATGCGCGATAGAGTAGAGAGGGTCACGGCAAAAACTAGACGCACTTCGTGTACAAACTGGACAAACTCTTTCAGAGTATCAGGGTTTCGGACGAGAACTCATCTGTTACATGGCCACTTCAATGTTTTTTAAACTTATTTGAACTCCGGACTTCTTTTGTGTTCAGTATGCGGCATTTAAAGCGACATCATCAATTTCCAACATGTTCTGACATCATTTGTTGTTTTTCGGTCATTTACCTAATTGTTTAGAGAGCTAAATGACCGTGAAATTGAAAATCACTACAAAATGAATCCTGAAAATGTTGAAACTTGGCATGGTATAATCATATCACCCGCATAGCATGCGCAAAAGAGTAGAGAGGGTACGGCAAAAACTGGACGCACTTCGTGTATAAACTAGACAAACTCTTTCAGAGTATCAGGGTTTCGGACGAGAACTCATCTGTTACATGGCCACTTCAATGTTTTTTAAACTTATTTGAACTCCGGACTTCTTTTGTGTTCAGTATGCAGCATTTAAAGCGACGTCATCAATTTCCAACATGTTCTGACATCATTTGTTGTTTTTCGGTCATTTACCTAATTGTTTAGAGAGCTAAATGACCGTGAAATTGAAAATCACTACAAAATGAATCCTGAAAATGTTGAAACTTGGCATGGTATCATCATATCACCCGCATAGCATGCGCGATAGAGTAGAGAGGGTCACGGCAAAAACTGGACGCACTTCGTGTACAAACTGGACAAACTCTTTCAGAGTATCAGGGTTTTGGACGAGAACTCATCTGTTACATGGCCACTTCAATGTTTTTTAAACTTATTTGAACTCCGGACTTCTTTTGTGTTCAGTATGCAGCATTCAAAGCGACGTCATCAATTTCCAACATGTTCTGACATCATTGGTTGTTTTTCGGTCATTTACCTAATTGTTTTAGAGAGCTAAATGACCGTGAAATTGAAAATCACTACAAAATGAATCCTGAAAATGTTGAAACTTGGCATGGTATAATCATATCACCCGCATAGCATGCGCGAAAGAGTGGAGAGGGTCACGGCAAAAACTGGACGCACTTCGTGTACAAACTGGACAAACTCTTTCCGAGTATCAGGGTTTCGGACGAGAACTCATCTGTTCATGGCCACTTCAATGTTTTTTAAACTTATTTGAACTCCGGACTTATTTTGTGTTCAGTATGCGGCATTTAAAGCGACGTCATCCATTTCCAACATGTTCTGACATCATTTGTTGTTTTTTGGTCATTTACCTAACTGTTTTAGAGAGCTAAATGACCGTGAAATTGAAAATCACTACAAAATGAATCCTGAAAATGTTGAAACTTTGCGTGGTATCATCATATCACCCGCATAGCATGCGCGAAAGAGTAGAGAGGGTCACGGCAAAAACTGGACACACTTCGTGTACAAACTGGACATACTCTTTTGGAGTATCAGGGTTTCGGACGAGAACTCATCTGTTACACGGCCACTTCAATGTTTTTTAAACATATTTGAACTCCGTACATCTTTTGTGTTTAGTATGCAGCATTCAAAGCGACGTCATCAATTTCCAACATGTTCTGACATCATTTGTTGTTTTTCGGCCATTTACCTAATTGTTTAGAGAGCTAAATGACCGTGAAATTGAAAATCACTACAAAATGAATCCTGAAAATGTTGAAACTTGGCATGGTATCATCATATCACCCGCATAGCATGCGCGAAAGAGTAGAGAGGGTCACGGGAAAAACTGGACGCACTTCGTGTACAAACTGGACAAACTCTTTCAGAGTATCAGGGTTTCGGACGAGAACTCATCTGTTACATGGCCACTTCAATGTTTTTTAAACTTATTTGAACTCCGGACTTCTTTTGTGTTCAGTATGCAGCATTTAAAGCGACGTCATCAATTTCCAACATGTTCTGACATCATTTGTTGTTTTTCGGTCATTTACCTAATTGTTTAGAGAGCTAAATGACCGTGAAATTGAAAATCACTACAAAATGAATCCTGAAAATGTTGAAACTTGGCATGGTATCATCATATCACGCGCATAGCATGCGCGATAGAGTAGAGAGGGTCACGGCAAAAACTGGACGCACTTCGTGTACAAACTGGACAAACTCTTTCAGAGTATCAGGGTTTCGGACGAGAACTCATCTGTTACATGGCCACTTCAATGTTTTTTAAACTTATTTGAACTCCGGTCTTCTTTTGTGTTTAGTATGCAGCATTCAAAGCAACGTCATCAATTTCCAACATGTTCTGACATCATTTGTTGTTTTTTGGTCATTTACCTAATTGTTTTAGAGAGCTAAATGACCGTGAAATTGAAAATCACTACAATATGAATCCTGAAAATGTTGAAACTTGGCATGGTATAATCATATCACCCGCATAGCATGCGCGAAAGAGTAGAGAGGGTCACGGCAAAAACTGGATGCACTTCGTGTATAAACTGGACAAACTCTTTCAGAGTATCAGGGTTTCGGATGAGAACTCATCTGTTACATGGCCACTTCAATGTTTTTTAAACTTATTTGAACTCCGGACTTCTTTTGTGTTCAGTATGCAGCATTTAAAGCGACGTCATCAATTTCCAACATGTTCTGACATCATTTGTTGTTTTTCGGTCATTTACCTAATTGTTTACAGAGCTAAATGACCGTGAAATTTAAAATCACTACAAAATGAATCTTGAAAATGTTGAAACTTGGCATGGTATCATCATATCACCCGCATAGCATGCGCGAAAGAGTAGAGAGGGTCACGGCAAAAACTGGACACACTTCATGTACAAACTGGACATACTCTTTTGGAGTATCAGGGTTTTGGACGAGAACTCATCTGTTACACGGCCACTTCAATGTTTTTTAAACATATTTGAACTCCGTACATCTTTTGTGTTTAGTATGCAGCATTCAAAGCGACGTCATCAATTTCCAACATGTTCTGACATCATTTGTTGTTTTTCGGCCATTTACCTAATTGTTTAGAGAGCTAAATGACCGTGAAATTGAAAATCACTACAAAATGAATCCTGAAAATGTTGAAACTTGGCATGGTATCATCATATCACCCGCATAGCATGCGCGAAAGAGTAGAGAGGGTCACGGGAAAAACTGGACGCACTTCGTGTACAAACTGGACAAACTCTTTCAGAGTATCAGGGTTTCGGACGAGAACTCATCTGTTACACGGCCACTTCAATGTTTTTTAAACATATTTGAACTCCGTACATCTTTTGTGTTTAGTATGCAGC
Source organism: Triticum urartu (assembly GCF_056163025.1). NCBI lineage: Eukaryota > Viridiplantae > Streptophyta > Magnoliopsida > Poales > Poaceae > Triticum > Triticum urartu. The sequence continues at coordinate 14,228,783 of NC_141873.1, forward strand.
ATTCAAAGCGACGTCATCAATTTCCAACATGTTCTGACATCATTTGTTGTTTTTCGGCCATTTACCTAATTGTTTAGAGAGCTAAATGACCGTGAAATTGAAAATCACTACAAAATGAATCCTGAAAATGTTGAAACTTGGCATGGTATCATCATATCACCCGCATAGCATGCGCGAAAGAGTAGAGAGGGTCACGGCAAAAACTGGACGCACTTCGTGTACAAACTGGACAAACTCTTTCAGAGTATCAGGGTTTCGGACGAGAACTCATCTGTTACATGGCCACTTCAATGTTTTTTAAACTTATTTGAACTCCGGACTTCTTTTGTGTTCAGTATGCAGCATTTAAAGCGACGTCATCAATTTCCAACATGTTCTGACATCATTTGTTGTTTTTCGGTCATTTACCTAATTGTTTAGAGAGCTAAATGACCGTGAAATTGAAAATCACTACAAAATGAATCCTGAAAATGTTGAAACTTGGCATGGTATCATCATATCACGCGCATAGCATGCGCGATAGAGTAGAGAGGGTCACGGCAAAAACTGGACGCACTTCGTGTACAAACTGGACAAACTCTTTCAGAGTATCTGGGTTTCGGACGAGAACTCATCTGTTACATGGCCACTTCAATGTTTTTTAAACTTATTTGAACTTTGGACTTCTTTTGTGTTTAGTATGCAGCATTCAAAGCGACGTCATGAATTTCCAACATGTTCTGACATCATTTGTTGTTTTTTGGTCATTTACCTAATTGTTTTAGAGAGCTAAATGACCGTGAAATTGAAAATCACTACAAAATGAATCCTGAAAATGTTGAAACTTGGCATGGTATAATCATATCACCCGCATAGCATGCGCGAAAGAGTAGAGAGGGTCACGGCAAAAACTGGATGCACTTCGTGTATAAACTGGACAAACTCTTTCAGAGTATCAGGGTTTCGGATGAGAACTCATCTGTTACATGGCCACTTCAATGTTTTTTAAACTTATTTGAACTCCGGACTTCTTTTGTGTTCAGTATGCAGCATTTAAAGCGACGTCATCAATTTCCAACATGTTCTGACATCATTTGTTGTTTTTCGGTCATTTACCTAATTGTTTACAGAGCTAAATGACCGTGAAATTTAAAATCACTACAAAATGAATCTTGAAAATGTTGAAACTTGGCATGGTATCATCATATCACCCGCATAGCATGCGCGAAAGAGTAGAGAGGGTCACGGCAAAAACTGGACACACTTCATGTACAAACTGGACATACTCTTTTGGAGTATCAGGGTTTCGGACGAGAACTCATCTGTTACACGGCCACTTCAATGTTTTTTAAACATATTTGAACTCCGTACATCTTTTGTGTTTAGTATGCAGCATTCAAAGCGACGTCATCAATTTCCAACATGTTCTGACATCATTTGTTGTTTTTCGGCCATTTACCTAATTGTTTAGAGAGCTAAATGACCGTGAAATTGAAAATCACTACAAAATGAATCCTGAAAATGTTGAAACTTGGCATGGTATCATCATATCACCCGCATAGCATGCGCGAAAGAGTAGAGAGGGTCACGGGAAAAACTGGACGCACTTCGTGTACAAACTGGACAAACTCTTTCAGAGTATCAGGGTTTCGGACGAGAACTCATCTGTTACACGGCCACTTCAATGTTTTTTAAACATATTTGAACTCCGTACATCTTTTGTGTTTAGTATGCAGCATTCAAAGCGACGTCATCAATTTCCAACATGTTCTGACATCATTTGTTGTTTTTCGGCCATTTACCTAATTGTTTAGAGAGCTAAATGACCGTGAAATTGAAAATCACTACAAAATGAATCCTGAAAATGTTGAAACTTGGCATGGTATCATCATATCACCCGCATAGCATGCGCGAAAGAGTAGAGAGGGTCACGGCAAAAACTGGACGCACTTCGTGTACAAACTGGACAAACTCTTTCAGAGTATCAGGGTTTCGGACGAGAACTCATCTGTTACATGGCCACTTCAATGTTTTTTAAACTTATTTGAACTCCGGACTTCTTTTGTGTTCAGTATGCAGCATTTAAAGCGACGTCATCAATTTCCAACATGTTCTGACATCATTTGTTGTTTTTCGGTCATTTACCTAATTGTTTAGAGAGCTAAATGACCGTGAAATTGAAAATCACTACAAAATGAATCCTGAAAATGTTGAAACTTGGCATGGTATCATCATATCACGCGCATAGCATGCGCGATAGAGTAGAGAGGGTCACGGCAAAAACTGGACGCACTTCGTGTACAAACTGGACAAACTCTTTCAGAGTATCTGGGTTTCGGACGAGAACTCATCTGTTACATGGCCACTTCAATGTTTTTTAAACTTATTTGAACTTTGGACTTCTTTTGTGTTTAGTATGCAGCATTCAAAGCGACGTCATGAATTTCCAACATGTTCTGACATCATTTGTTGTTTTTTGGTCATTTACCTAATTGTTTTAGAGAGCTAAATGACCGTGAAATTGAAAATCACTACAAAATGAATCCTGAAAATGTTGAAACTTGGCATGGTATAATCATATCACCCGCATAGCATGCGCGAAAGAGTAGAGAGGGTCACGGCAAAAACTGGATGCACTTCGTGTATAAACTGGACAAACTCTTTCAGAGTATCAGGGTTTCGGATGAGAACTCATCTGTTACATGGCCACTTCAATGTTTTTTAAACTTATTTGAACTCCGGACTTCTTTTGTGTTCAGTATGCAGCATTTAAAGCGACGTCATCAATTTCCAACATGTTCTGACATCATTTGTTGTTTTTCGGTCATTTACCTAATTGTTTAGAGAGCTAAATGACCGTGAAATTTAAAATCACTACAAAATGAATCTTGAAAATGTTGAAACTTGGCATGGTATCATCATATCACCCGCATAGCATGCGCGAAAGAGTAGAGAGGGTCACGGCAAAAACTGGACACACTTCATGTACAAACTGAACATACTCTTTTGGAGTATCAGGGTTTCGGACGAGAACTCATCTGTTACACGGCCACTTCAATGTTTTTTAAACATATTTGAACTCCGTACATCTTTTGTGTTTAGTATGCAGCATTCAAAGCGACGTCATCAATTTCCAACATGTTCTGACATCATTTGTTGTTTTTCGGCCATTTACCTAATTGTTTAGAGAGCTAAATGACCGTGAAATTGAAAATCACTACAAAATGAATCCTGAAAATGTTGAAACTTGGCATGGTATCATCATATCACCCGCATAGCATGCGCGAAAGAGTAGAGAGGGTCACGGCAAAAACTGGACGCACTTCGTGTACAAACTGGACAAACTCTTTCAGAGTATCAGGGTTTCGGACGAGAACTCATCTGTTACACGGCCACTTCAATGTTTTTTAAACATATTTGAACTCCGTACATCTTTTGTGTTTAGTATGCAGCATTCAAAGCGACGTCATCAATTTCCAACATGTTCTGACATCATTTGTTGTTTTTCGGCCATTTACCTAATTGTTTAGAGAGCTAAATGACCGTGAAATTGAAAATCACTACAAAATGAATCCTGAAAATGTTGAAACTTGGCATGGTATCATCATATCACCCGCATAACATGCGCGATAGAGTAGAGAGGGTCACGGCAAAAACTGGACGCACTTCATGTACAAACTGGACAAACTCTTTCAGAGTATCAGGGTTTCGGACGAGAACTCATCTGTTACATGGCCACTTCAATGTTTTTTAAACTTATTTGAACTTTGGACTTCTTTTGTGTTCAGCATGCAGCATTCAAAGCGACGTCATGAATTTCCAACATGTTCTGACATCATTTGTTGTTTTTTGGTCATTTACCTAATTGTTTTAGAGAGCTAAATGACCGTGAAATTGAAAATCACTACAAAATGAATCCTGAAAATGTTGAAACTTGGCATGGTATCATCATATCACGCGCATAGCATGCGCGATAGAGTAGAGAGGGTCACGGCAAAAACTGGACGCACTTCGTGTACAAACTGGACAAACTCTTTCAGAGTATCTGGGTTTCGGACGAGAACTCATCTGTTACATGGCCACTTCAATGTTTTTTAAACTTATTTGAACTTTGGACTTCTTTTGTGTTTAGTATGCAGCATTCAAAGCGACGTCATGAATTTCCAACATGTTCTGGCATCATTTGTTGTTTTTTGGTCATTTACCTAATTGTTTTAGAGAGCTAAATGACCGTGAAATTGAAAATCACTACAAAATGAATCCTGAAAATGTTGAAACTTGGCATGGTATAATCATATCACCCGCATAGCATGCGCGAAAGAGTAGAGAGGGTCACGGCAAAAACTGGATGCACTTCGTGTATAAACTGGACAAACTCTTTCAGAGTATCAGGGTTTCGGATGAGAACTCATCTGTTACATGGCCACTTCAATGTTTTTTAAACTTATTTGAACTCCGGACTTCTTTTGTGTTCAGTATGCAGCATTTAAAGCGACGTCATCAATTTCCAACATGTTCTGACATCATTTGTTGTTTTTCGGTCATTTACCTAATTGTTTAGAGAGCTAAATGACCGTGAAATTTAAAATCACTACAAAATGAATCTTGAAAATGTTGAAACTTGGCATGGTATCATCATATCACCCGCATAGCATGCGCGAAAGAGTAGAGAGGGTCACGGCAAAAACTGGACACACTTCGTGTACAAACTGGACATACTCTTTTGGAGTATCAGGGTTTCGGAGGAGAACTCATCTGTTACACGGCCACTTCAATGTTTTTTAAACATATTTGAACTCCGTACATCTTTTGTGTTTAGTATGCAGCATTCAAAGCGACGTCATCAATTTCCAACATGTTCTGACATCATTTGTTGTTTTTCGGCCATTTACCTAATTGTTTAGAGAGCTAAATGACCGTGAAATTGAAAATCACTACAAAATGAATCCTGAAAATGTTGAAACTTGGCATGGTATCATCATATCACCCGCATAGCATGCGCGAAAGAGTAGAGAGGGTCACGGCAAAAACTGGACGCACTTCATGTACAAACTGGACAAACTCTTTCAGAGTATCAGGGTTTCGGACGAGAACTCATCTGTTACATGGCCACTTCAATGTTTTTTAAACTTATTTGAACTCCGGACTTCTTTTGTGTTCAGTATGCATCATTTAAAGCGACATCATCAATTCCCAACATGTTCTGACATCATTTGTTGTTTTTCGGTCATTTACCTAATTGTTTAGAGAGCTAAATGACCGTGAAATTGAAAATCACTACAAAATGAATCCTGAAAATGTTGAAACTTGGCATGGTATCATCATATCACCCGCATAGCATGCGCGATAGAGTAGAGAGGGTCACGGCAAAAACTGGACGCACTTCATGTACAAACTGGACAAACTCTTTCAGAGTATCAGGGTTTCGGACGAGAACTCATCTGTTACATGGCCACTTCAATGTTTTTTAAACTTATTTGAACTTTGGACTTCTTTTGTGTTCAGCATGCAGCATTCAAAGCGACGTCATGAATTTCCAACATGTTCTGACATCATTTGTTGTTTTTTGGTCATTTACCTAATTGTTTTAGAGAGCTAAATGACCGTGAAATTGAAAATCACTACAAAATGAATCCTGAAAATGTTGAAACTTGGCATGGTATAATCATATCACCCGCATAGCATGCGCAAAAGATTAGAGAGGGTACGGCAAAAACTGGACGCACTTCGTGTATAAACTAGACAAACTCTTTCAGAGTATCAGGGTTTCGGACGAGAACTCATCTGTTACATGGCCACTTTAATGTTTTTTAAACTTATTTGAACTCCGGACTTCTTTTGTGTTCAGTATGCAGCATTTAAAGCGACGTCATCCATTTCCAACATGTTCTGACATCATTTGTTGTTTTTCGGTCATTTACCTAATTGTTTAGAGAGCTAAATGACCGTGAAATTGAAAATCACTACAAAATGAATCCTGAAAATGTTGAAACTTGGCATGGTATCATCATATCACCCGCATAGCATGCGCGATAGAGTAGAGAGGGTCACGGCAAAAACTGGACGCACTTCGTGTACAAACTGGACAAACTCTTTCAGAGTATCAGGGTTTCGGACGAGAACTCATCTGTTACATGGCCACTTCAATGTTTTTTAAACTTATTTGAACTCCGGACTTCTTTTGTGTTCAGTATGCGGCATTTAAAGCGACATCATCAATTTCCAACATGTTCTGACATCATTTGTTGTTTTTCGGTCATTTACCTAATTGTTTAGAGAGCTAAATGACCGTGAAATTGAAAATCACTACAAAATGAATCCTGAAAATGTTGAAACTTGGCATGGTATAATCATATCACCCGCATAGCATGCGCAAAAGAGTAGAGAGGGTACGGCAAAAACTGGACGCACTTCGTGTACAAACTGGACATACTCTTTTGGAGTATCAGGGTTTCGGACGAGAACTCATCTGTTACACGGCCACTTCAATGTTTTTTAAACATATTTGAACTCCGTACATCTTTTGTGTTTAGTATGCAGCATTCAAAGCGACGTCATCAATTTCCAACATGTTCTGACATCATTTGTTGTTTTTCGGCCATTTACCTAATTGTTTAGAGAGCTAAATGACCGTGAAATTGAAAATCACTACAAAATGAATCCTGAAAATGTTGAAACTTGGCATGGTATCATCATATCACCCGCATAGCATGCGCGAAAGAGTAGAGAGGGTCACGGCAAAAACTGGACGCACTTCATGTACAAACTGGACAAACTCTTTCAGAGTATCAGGGTTTCGGACGAGAACTCATCTGTTACATGGCCACTTCAATGTTTTTTAAACTTATTTGAACTCCGGACTTCTTTTGTGTTCAGTATGCATCATTTAAAGCGACATCATCAATTCCCAACATGTTCTGACATCATTTGTTGTTTTTCGGTCATTTACCTAATTGTTTAGAGAGCTAAATGACCGTGAAATTGAAAATCACTACAAAATGAATCCTGAAAATGTTGAAACTTGGCATGGTATCATCATATCACCCGCATAGCATGCGCGATAGAGTAGAGAGGGTCACGGCAAAAACTGGACGCACTTCATGTACAAACTGGACAAACTCTTTCAGAGTATCAGGGTTTCGGACGAGAACTCATCTGTTACATGGCCACTTCAATGTTTTTTAAACTTATTTGAACTTTGGACTTCTTTTGTGTTCAGCATGCAGCATTCAAAGCGACGTCATGAATTTCCAACATGTTCTGACATCATTTGTTGTTTTTTGGTCATTTACCTAATTGTTTTAGAGAGCTAAATGACCGTGAAATTGAAAATCACTACAAAATGAATCCTGAAAATGTTGAAACTTGGCATGGTATAATCATATCACCCGCATAGCATGCGCAAAAGATTAGAGAGGGTACGGCAAAAACTGGACGCACTTCGTGTATAAACTAGACAAACTCTTTCAGAGTATCAGGGTTTCGGACGAGAACTCATCTGTTACATGGCCACTTCAATGTTTTTTAAACTTATTTGAACTCCGGACTTCTTTTGTGTTCAGTATGCAGCATTTAAAGCGACGTCATCCATTTCCAACATGTTCTGACATCATTTGTTGTTTTTCGGTCATTTACCTAATTGTTTAGAGAGCTAAATGACCGTGAAATTGAAAATCACTACAAAATGAATCCTGAAAATGTTGAAACTTGGCATGGTATCATCATATCACCCGCATAGCATGCGCGATAGAGTAGAGAGGGTCACGGCAAAAACTGGACGCACTTCGTGTACAAACTGGACAAACTCTTTCAGAGTATCAGGGTTTCGGACGAGAACTCATCTGTTACATGGCCACTTCAATGTTTTTTAAACTTATTTGAACTCCGGACTTCTTTTGTGTTCAGTATGCGGCATTTAAAGCGACATCATCAATTTCCAACATGTTCTGACATCATTTGTTGTTTTTCGGTCATTTACCTAATTGTTTAGAGAGCTAAATGACCGTGAAATTGAAAATCACTACAAAATGAATCCTGAAAATGTTGAAACTTGGCATGGTATAATCATATCACCCGCATAGCATGCGCAAAAGAGTAGAGAGGGTACGGCAAAAACTGGACGCACTTCGTGTACAAACTGGACAAACTCTTTCAGAGTATCAGGGTTTCGGACGAGAACTCATCTGTTACACGGCCACTTCAATGTTTTTTAAACATATTTGAACTTCGTACATCTTTTGTGTTTAGTATGCAGCATTCAAAGCGACGTCATCAATTTCCAACATGTTCTGACATCATTTGTTGTTTTTCGGCCATTTACCTAATTGTTTAGAGAGCTAAATGACCGTGAAATTGAAAATCACTACAAAATGAATCCTGAAAATGTTGAAACTTGGCATGGTATAATCATATCACCCGCATAGCATGCGCGAAAGAGTAGAGAGGGTCACGGCAAAAACTGGACGCACTTCGTGTACAAACTGGACAAACTCTTTCAGAGTATTAGGGTTTCGGACGAGAACTCATCTGTTACATGGCCACTTCAATGTTTTTTAAACTTATTTGAACTCCGGACTTCTTTTGTGTTCAGTATGCAGCATTCAAAGCTACGTCATCAATTTCCAACATGTTCTGACATCATTTGTTGTTTTTCGGTCATTTACCTAATTGTTTAGAGAGCTAAATGACCGTGAAATTGAAAATCACTACAAAATGAATCCTGAAAATGTTGAAACTTGGCATGGTATAATCATATCACCCGCATAGCATGCGCAAAAGAGTAGAGAGGGTACGGCAAAAACTGGACGCACTTCGTGTACAAACTGGACAAACTCTTTCAGAGTATCAGGGTTTCGGACGAGAACTCATCTGTTACACGGCCACTTCAATGTTTTTTAAACATATTTGAACTCCGTACATCTTTTGTGTTTAGTATGCAGCATTCAAAGCGACGTCATCAATTTCCAACATGTTCTGACATCATTTGTTGTTTTTCGGCCATTTACCTAATTGTTTAGAGAGCTAAATGACCGTGAAATTGAAAATCACTACAAAATGCATCCTGAAAATGTTGAAACTTGGCATGGTATAATCATATCACCCGCATAGCATGCGCGAAAGAGTAGAGAGGGTCACGGCAAAAACTGGACGCACTTCATGTACAAACTGGACAAACTCTTTCGGAGTATCAGGGTTTCGGACGAGAACTCATCTGTTACATGGCCACTTCAATGTTTTTAAACTTATTTGAACTCCGGACTTCTTTTGTGTTCAGTATGCAGCATTTAAAGCGACGTCATCAATTTCCAACATGTTCTGACATCATTTGTTGTTTTTCGGTCATTTACCTAATTGTTTAGAGAGCTAAATGACCGTGAAATATAAAATCACTACAAAATGAATCCTGAAAATGTTGAAACTTGGCATGGTATCATCATATCACCCACATAGCATGCGCGAAAGAGTAGAGAGGGTCACGGCAAAAACTGGACGCACTTCGTGTACAAACTGGACATACTCTTTTGGAGTATCAGGGTTTCGGACGAGAACTCATCTGTTACATGGCCACTTCAATGTTTTTCAAACTTATTTGAACTCCGGACTTCTTTTGTGTTCAGTATGCAGCATTCAACGCAACGTCATCAATTTCCAACATGTTCTGACATCATTTGTTGTTTTTCCATCATTTACCTAATTGTTTAGAGAGCTAAATGACCGTGCAATTGAAAATCACTACAAAATGAATCCTGAAAATGTTGAAACTTGGCATGGTATCATCATATCACCCGCATAGCATGCGCGAAAGAGTAGAGAGGGTCACGGCAAAAACTGGACGCACTTCGTGTACAAACTGGACAAACTCTTTCAGAGTATCAGGGTTTCGGACGAGAACTCATCTGTTACATGGCCACTTCAATGTTTTTTAAACTTATTTGAACTTTGGACTTCTTTTGTGTTCAGTATGCGGCATTTAAAGCGACGTCATCAATTTCCAACATGTTCTGACATCATTTGTTGTTTTTCGGTCATTTACCTAATTGTTTGGAGAGCTAAATGACCGTGAAATTGAAAATCACTACAAAATGAATCCTGAAAATGTTGAAACTTGGCATGGTATAATCATATCACCCGCATAGCATGCGCGAAAGAGAAGAGAGGGTCACGGCAAAAACTGGACACACTTCGTGTACAAACTGGACAAACTCTTTCGGAGTATCAGGGTTTCGGACGAGAACTCATCTGTTACACGGCCACTTTAATGTTTTTTAAACTTATTTGAACTCCGGACATCTTTTGTGTTTAGTATGCAGCATTCAAAGCGACGTCATCAATTTCCAACATGTTCTGACATCATTTGTTGTTTTTCGGCCATTTACCTAATTGTTTACAGAGCTAAATGACCGTGAAATTGAAAATCACTACAAAATGAATCCTGAAAATGTTGAAACTTGGCATGGTATCATCATATCACCCGCATAGCATGCGCGAAAGAGTTGAGAGGGTCACGGGAAAAACTGGACGCACTTCGTGTACAAACTGGACAAACTCTTTCGGAGTATCAGGGTTTCGGACGAGAACTCATCTGTTACACGGCCACTTCAATGTTTTTTAAACTTATTTGAACTCCGGTCTTCTTTTGTGTTCAGTATGCAGCATTCAAAGCGACGTCATCAATTTCCAACTTGTTCTAACATCATTTGTTATTTTTCAGTCATTTACCTAATTGTTTAGAGAGCTAAATGACCGTGAAATTGAAAATCACTACAAAATGAATCCTGAAAATGTTGAAACTTGGCATGGTATAATCATATCACCCGCATAGCATGCGCGAAAGAGTAGAGAGGGTCACGGCAAAAACTGGATGCACTTCGTGTACAAACTAGACAAACTCTTTCAGAGTATCAGGGTTTCGGATGAGAACTCATCTGTTACATGGCCACTTCAATGTTTTTTAAACTTATTTGAACTTCAGACTTCTTTTGTGTTCAGTATGCAACATTCAAAGCTACGTCATCAATTTCCAACATGTTCTGACATCATTTGTTGTTTTTCGGTCATTTACCTAATTGCTTAGAGAGCTAAATGACCGTGAAATTGAAAATCACTACAAAATCAATCCTGAAAATGTTGAAACTTGGCATGGTATCATCATATCACCCGCATAGCATGCGCGAAATAGTAGAGAGGGTCACGGCAAAAACTGGACGCACTTTGTGTACAAACTGGACAAACTCTTTCCAAGTATCAGGGTTTCGGACGAGAAGTCATCTGTTACACGGCCACTTCAATGTTTTTTAAACTTATTTGACTCCGGACTTCTTTTGTGTTCAGTATGCAGCATTTAAAGCGACGTCATCAATGTCCAACATGTTCTGACATCATTTGTTGTTTTTCGGTCATTTAGCTAATTGTTTAGAGAGCTAAATGACCGTGAAATTGAAAATCACTACAAAATGAATCCTGAAAATGTTGAAACTTGGCATGGTATAATCATATCACCCGCATAGCATGCGCGAAAGAGTAGAGAGGGTCACGGCAAAAACTGGACGCACTTCGTGTACAAACTGGACAAATTCTTTCGGAGTATCAGGGTTTCGGACGAGAACTTATCTGTTACATGGCCACTTCAATGTTTTTTAAACTTATTTGAACTCCGGACTTCTTTTGTGTTCAGTATGCAGCATTTAAAGCACGTCATCAATTTCCAACATGTTCTGACATCATTTGTTGTTTTTCGGTCATTTACCTAATTGTTTAGAGAGCTAAATGACCGTGAAATTTAAAATCACTACAAAATGAATCCTGAAAATGTTGAAACTTGGCATGGTATCATCATATCACCCGCATAGCATGCGCGAAAGAGTAGAGAGGGTCACGGCAAAAACTGGACGCACTTCGTGTACAAACTGGACATACTCTTTTGGAGTATCAGGGTTTCGGACGAGAACTCATCTGTTACACGGCCACTTCAATGCTTTTTAAACTTATTTGAACTCCGGACATCTTTTGTGTTCAGTATGCAGCATTCAAAGCAACTTCATCAATTTCCAACATGTTCTGACATCATTTGTTGTTTTTCGGTCATTTACCTAATTGTTTAGAGAGCTAAATGACCGTGAAATTGAAAATCACTACAAAATGAATCCTGAAAATGTTGAAACTTGGCATGGTATAATCATATCACCCGCATAGCATGCGCGAAAGAGTAGAGAGGGTCACGGCAAAAACTGGACGCACTTCGAGTTCAAACTCGACATATTCTTTCGGAGTATCAGGGTTTCGGACGAGAACTCATCTGTTACACGGCCACTTTAATGTTTTTTAAACTTATTTGAACTCCGGACATCTTTTGTGTTTAGTATGCAGCATTCAAAGCGACGTCATCAATTTCCAACATGTTCTGACATCATTTGTTGTTTTTCGGCCATTTACCTAAATGTTTAGAGAGCTAAATGACCGTGAAATTGAAAATCACTACAAAATGAATCCTGAAAATGTTGAAACTTGGCATGGTATCATCATATCACCCGCATAGCATGCGCGAAAGAGTAGAGAGGGTCACGGGAAAAACTGGACGCACTTCGTGTACAAACTGGACAAACTCTTTCGGAGTATCAGGGTTTCGGACGAGAACTTATCTGTTACATGGCCACTTCAATGTTTTTTAAACTTATTTGAACTCCGGACTTCTTTTGTGTTCAGTATGCAGCATTTAAAGCACGTCATCAATTTCCAACATGTTCTGACATCATTTGTTGTTTTTCGGTCATTTACCTAATTGTTTAGAGAGCTAAATGACCGTGAAATTTAAAATCACTACAAAATGAATCCTGAAAATGTTGAAACTTGGCATGGTATCATCATATCACCCGCATAGCATGCACGAAAGAGTAGAGAGGGTCACGGCAAAAACTGGACGCACTTCGTGTACAAACTGGACATACTCTTTTGGAGTATCAGGGTTTCGGACGAGAACTCATCTGTTACACGGCCACTTCAATGCTTTTTAAACTTATTTGAACTCCGGACATCTTTTGTGTTCAGTATGCAGCATTCAAAGCAACTTCATCAATTTCCAACATGTTCTGACATCATTTGTTGTTTTTCGGTCATTTACCTAATTGTTTAGAGAGCTAAATGACCGTGAAATTGAAAATCACTACAAAATGAATCCTGAAAATGTTGAAACTTGGCATGGTATAATCATATCACCCGCATAGCATGCGCGAAAGAGTAGAGAGGGTCACGGCAAAAACTGGACGCACTTCGAGTACAAACTCGACATATTCTTTCGGAGTATCAGGGTTTCGGACGAGAACTCATCTGTTACACGGCCACTTTAATGTTTTTTAAACTTATTTGAACTCCGGACATCTTTTGTGTTTAGTATGCAGCATTCAAAGCGACGTCATCAATTTCCAACATGTTCTGACATCATTTGTTGTTTTTCGGCCATTTACCTAATTGTTTAGAGAGCTAAATGACCGTGAAATTGAAAATCACTACAAAATGAATCCTGAAAATGTTGAAACTTGGCATGGTATCATCATATCACCCGCATAGCATGCGCGAAAGAGTAGAGAGGGTCACGGGAAAAACTGGACGCACTTCGTGTACAAACTGGACAAACTCTTTCGGAGTATCAGGGTTTCGGACGAGAACTCATCTGTTACAAGGACACTTCAATGTTTTTTAAACTTATTTGAACTCCGGACTTCTTTTGTGTTCAGTATGCAGCATTTAAAGCGACGTCATCAATTTCCAACATGTTCTGACATCATTTGTTGTTTTTCGGTCATTCACCTAATTGTTTAGAGAGCTAAATGACCGTGAAATTCAAAATCACTACAAAATGAATCCTGAAAATGTTGAAACTTGGTATGGTATCATCATATCACCCGCATAGCATGCGCGAAAGAGTAGAGAGGGTCACGGCAAAAACTGGACGCACTTCGTGTACAAACTGGACAAACTCTTTCAGAGTATCAGGGTTTCGGACGAGAACTCATCTGTTACATGGCCACTTCAATGTTTTTTAAAATTATTTGAACTTTGGACTTCTTTTGTGTTCAGTATGCAGCATCTAAAGCGACGTCATCAATTTCCAACATGTTCTGACATCATTTGTTGTTTTTCGGTCATTTACCTAATTGTTTAGAGAGCTAAATGACCGTGAAATTTAAAATCACTACAAAATGAATCCTGAAAATGTTGAAACTTGGCATGGTATCATCATATCACCCGCATAGCATGCACGAAAGAGTAGAGAGGGTCACGGCAAAAACTGGACGCACTTCGTGTACAAACTGGACATACTCTTTTGGAGTATCAGGGTTTCGGACGAGAACTCATCTGTTACACGGCCACTTCAATGCTTTTTAAACTTATTTGAACTCCGGACATCTTTTGTGTTCAGTATGCAGCATTCAAAGCAACTTCATCAATTTCCAACATGTTCTGACATCATTTGTTGTTTTTCGGTCATTTACCTAATTGTTTAGAGAGCTAAATGACCGTGAAATTGAAAATCACTACAAAATGAATCCTGAAAATGTTGAAACTTGGCATGGTATAATCATATCACCCGCATAGCATGCGCGAAAGAGTAGAGAGGGTCACGGCAAAAACTGGACGCACTTCGAGTACAAACTCGACATATTCTTTCGGAGTATCAGGGTTTCGGACGAGAACTCATCTGTTACACGGCCACTTTAATGTTTTTTAAACTTATTTGAACTCCGGACATCTTTTGTGTTTAGTATGCAGCATTCAAAGCGACGTCATCAATTTCCAACATGTTCTGACATCATTTGTTGTTTTTCGGCCATTTACCTAATTGTTTAGAGAGCTAAATGACCGTGAAATTGAAAATCACTACAAAATGAATCCTGAAAATGTTGAAACTTGGCATGGTATCATCATATCACCCGCATAGCATGCGCGAAAGAGTAGAGAGGGTCACGGGAAAAACTGGACGCACTTCGTGTACAAACTGGACAAACTCTTTCGGAGTATCAGGGTTTCGGACGAGAACTCATCTGTTACAAGGACACTTCAATGTTTTTTAAACTTATTTGAACTCCGGACTTCTTTTGTGTTCAGTATGCAGCATTTAAAGCGACGTCATCAATTTCCAACATGTTCTGACATCATTTGTTGTTTTTCGGTCATTTACCTAATTGTTTAGAGAGCTAAATGACCGTGAAATTCAAAATCACTACAAAATGAATCCTGAAAATGTTGAAACTTGGTATGGTATCATCATATCACCCGCATAGCATGCGCGAAAGAGTAGAGAGGGTCACGGCAAAAACTGGACGCACTTCGTGTACAAACTGGACAAACTCTTTCAGAGTATCAGGGTTTCGGACGAGAACTCATCTGTTACATGGCCACTTCAATGTTTTTTAAAATTATTTGAACTTTGGACTTCTTTTGTGTTCAGTATGCAGCATCTAAAGCGACGTCATCAATTTCCAACATGTTCTGACATCATTTGTTGTTTTTCGGTCATTTACCTAATTGTTTGGAGAGCTAAATGACCGTGAAATTGAAAATCACTACAAAATGAATCCTGAAAATGTTGAAACTTGGCATGGTATAATCATATCACCCGCATAGCATGCGCAAAAGAGTAGAGAGGGTCACGGCAAAAACTGGACGCACTTCGTGTACAAACTGGACATACTCTTTCGGAGTATCAGGGTTTCGGACGAGAACTCATCTGTTACACGGCCACTTTAATGTTTTTTAAACTTATTTGAACTCCGGACATCTTTTGTGTTTAGTATGCAGCATTCAAAGCGACGTCATCAATTTCCAACATGTTCTGACATCATTTGTTGTTTTTCGGCCATTTACCTAATTGTTTACAGAGCTAAATGACCGTGAAATTGAAAATCACTACAAAATGAATCCTGAAAATGTTGAAACTTGGCATGGTATCATCATATCACCCGCATAGCATGCACGAAAGAGTAGAGAGGGTCACGGCAAAAACTGGACGCACTTCGTGTACAAACTGGACATACTCTTTTGGAGTATCAGGGTTTCGGACGAGAACTCATCTGTTACACGGCCACTTCAATGCTTTTTAAACTTATTTGAACTCCGGACATCTTTTGTGTTCAGTATGCAGCATTCAAAGCAACTTCATCAATTTCCAACATGTTCTGACATCATTTGTTGTTTTTCGGTCATTTACCTAATTGTTTAGAGAGCTAAATGACCGTGAAATTGAAAATCACTACAAAATGAATCCTGAAAATGTTGAAACTTGGCATGGTATAATCATATCACCCGCATAGCATGCGCGAAAGAGTAGAGAGGGTCACGGCAAAAACTGGACGCACTTCGAGTACAAACTCGACATATTCTTTCGGAGTATCAGGGTTTCGGACGAGAACTCATCTGTTACACGGCCACTTTAATGTTTTTTAAACTTATTTGAACTCCGGACATCTTTTGTGTTTAGTATGCAGCATTCAAAGCGACGTCATCAATTTCCAACATGTTCTGACATCATTTGTTGTTTTTCGGCCATTTACCTAATTGTTTAGAGAGCTAAATGACCGTGAAATTGAAAATCACTACAAAATGAATCCTGAAAATGTTGAAACTTGGCATGGTATCATCATATCACCCGCATAGCATGCGCGAAAGAGTAGAGAGGGTCACGGGAAAAACTGGACGCACTTCGTGTACAAACTGGACAAACTCTTTCGGAGTATCAGGGTTTCGGACGAGAACTCATCTGTTACAAGGACACTTCAATGTTTTTTAAACTTATTTGAACTCCGGACTTCTTTTGTGTTCAGTATGCAGCATTTAAAGCGACGTCATCAATTTCCAACATGTTCTGACATCATTTGTTGTTTTTCGGTCATTTACCTAATTGTTTAGAGAGCTAAATGACCGTGAAATTCAAAATCACTACAAAATGAATCCTGAAAATGTTGAAACTTGGTATGGTATCATCATATCACCCGCATAGCATGCGCGAAAGAGTAGAGAGGGTCACGGCAAAAACTGGACGCACTTCGTGTACAAACTGGACAAACTCTTTCAGAGTATCAGGGTTTCGGACGAGAACTCATCTGTTACATGGCCACTTCAATGTTTTTTAAAATTATTTGAACTTTGGACTTCTTTTGTGTTCAGTATGCAGCATCTAAAGCGACGTCATCAATTTCCAACATGTTCTGACATCATTTGTTGTTTTTCGGTCATTTACCTAATTGTTTAGAGAGCTAAATGACCGTGAAATTTAAAATCACTACAAAATGAATCCTGAAAATGTTGAAACTTGGCATGGTATCATCATATCACCCGCATAGCATGCACGAAAGAGTAGAGAGGGTCACGGCAAAAACTGGATGCACTTCGTGTACAAACTGGACATACTCTTTTGGAGTATCAGGGTTTCGGACGAGAACTCATCTGTTACACGGCCACTTCAATGCTTTTTAAACTTATTTGAACTCCGGACATCTTTTGTGTTCAGTATGCAGCATTCAAAGCAACTTCATCAATTTCCAACATGTTCTGACATCATTTGTTGTTTTTCGGTCATTTACCTAATTGTTTAGAGAGCTAAATGACCGTGAAATTGAAAATCACTACAAAATGAATCCTGAAAATGTTGAAACTTGGCATGGTATAATCATATCACCCGCATAGCATGCGCGAAAGAGTAGAGAGGGTCACGGCAAAAACTGGACGCACTTCGAGTACAAACTCGACATATTCTTTCGGAGTATCAGGGTTTCGGACGAGAACTCATCTGTTACACGGCCACTTTAATGTTTTTTAAACTTATTTGAACTCCGGACATCTTTTGTGTTTAGTATGCAGCATTCAAAGCGACGTCATCAATTTCCAACATGTTCTGACATCATTTGTTGTTTTTCGGCCATTTACCTAATTGTTTAGAGAGCTAAATGACCGTGAAATTGAAAATCACTACAAAATGAATCCTGAAAATGTTGAAACTTGGCATGGTATCATCATATCACCCGCATAGCATGCGCGAAAGAGTAGAGAGGGTCACGGGAAAAACTGGACGCACTTCGTGTACAAACTGGACAAACTCTTTCGGAGTATCAGGGTTTCGGACGAGAACTCATCTGTTACAAGGACACTTCAATGTTTTTTAAACTTATTTGAACTCCGGACTTCTTTTGTGTTCAGTATGCAGCATTTAAAGCGACGTCATCAATTTCCAACATGTTCTGACATCATTTGTTGTTTTTCGGTCATTTACCTAATTGTTTAGAGAGCTAAATGACCGTGAAATTCAAAATCACTACAAAATGAATCCTGAAAATGTTGAAACTTGGTATGGTATCATCATATCACCCGCATAGCATGCGCGAAAGAGTAGAGAGGGTCACGGCAAAAACTGGACGCACTTCGTGTACAAACTGGACAAACTCTTTCAGAGTATCAGGGTTTCGGACGAGAACTCATCTGTTACATGGCCACTTCAATGTTTTTTAAAATTATTTGAACTTTGGACTTCTTTTGTGTTCAGTATGCAGCATCTAAAGCGACGTCATCAATTTCCAACATGTTCTGACATCATTTGTTGTTTTTCGGTCATTTACCTAATTGTTTGGAGAGCTAAATGACCGTGAAATTGAAAATCACTACAAAATGAATCCTGAAAATGTTGAAACTTGGCATGGTATAATCATATCACCCGCATAGCATGCGCAAAAGAGTAGAGAGGGTCACGGCAAAAACTGGACGCACTTCGTGTACAAACTGGACATACTCTTTCGGAGTATCAGGGTTTCGGACGAGAACTCATCTGTTACACGGCCACTTTAATGTTTTTTAAACTTATTTGAACTCCGGACATCTTTTGTGTTTAGTATGCAGCATTCAAAGCGACGTCATCAATTTCCAACATGTTCTGACATCATTTGTTGTTTTTCGGCCATTTACCTAATTGTTTACAGAGCTAAATGACCGTGAAATTGAAAATCACTACAAAATGAATCTTGAAAATGTTGAAACTTGGCATGGTATCATCATATCACCCGCATAGCATGCGCGAAAGAGTTGAGAGGGTCACGGGAAAAACTGGACGCACTTCGTGTACAAACTGGACAAACTCTTTCGGAGTATCAGGGTTTCGGACGAGAACTCATCTGTTACACGGCCACTTCAATGTTTTTTAAACTTATTTGAACTCCGGTCTTCTTTTGTGTTCAGTATGCAGCATTCAAAGCGACGTCATCAATTTCCAACATGTTCTGACATCATTTGTTATTTTTCAGTCATTTACCTAATTGTTTAGAGAGCTAAATGACCGTGAAATTGAAAATCACTACAAAATGAATCCTGAAAATGTTGAAACTTGGCATGGTATAATCATATCACCCGCATAGCATGCGCGAAAGAGTAGAGAGGGTCACGGCAAAAACTGGATGCACTTCGTGTACAAACTAGACAAACTCTTTCAGAGTATCAGGGTTTCGGATGAGAACTCATCTGTTACATGGCCACTTCAATGTTTTCTAAACTTATTTGAACTTCAGACTTCTTTTGTGTTCAGTATGCAACATTCAAAGCTACGTCATCAATTTCCAACATGTTCTGACATCATTTGTTGTTTTTCGGTCATTTACCTAATTGCTTAGAGAGCTAAATGACCGTGAAATTGAAAATCACTACAAAATCAATCCTGAAAATGTTGAAACTTGGCATGGTATCATCATATCACCCGCATAGCATGCGCGAAATAGTAGAGAGGGTCACGGCAAAAACTGGACGCACTTCGTGTACAAACTGGACAAACTCTTTCCAAGTATCAGGGTTTCGGACGAGAAGTCATCTGTTACACGGCCACTTCAATGTTTTTTAAACTTATTTGAACTCCGGACTTCTTTTGTGTTCAGTATGCAGCATTCAAAGCGACGTCATCAATTTCCAACATGTTCTGACATCATTTGTTGTTTTTCGGTCATTTACCTAATTGTTTAGAGAGCTAAATGACCGTGAAATTGAAAATCACTACAAAATGAATCCTGAAAATGTTGAAACTTGGCATGGTATAATCATATCACCCGCATAGCATGCGCGAAAGAGTAGAGAGGGTCACGGCAAAAACTGGACGCACTTCGTGTACAAACTGGACAAACTCTTTCGGAGTATCAGGGTTTCGGACGAGAACTTATCTGTTACATGTCCACTTCAATGTTTTTTAAACTTATTTGAACTCCGGACTTCTTTTGTGTTCAGTATGCAGCATTTAAAGCGACGTCATCAATTTCCAACATGTTCTGACATCATTTGTTGTTTTTCGGTCATTTACCTAATTGTTTAGAGAGCTAAATGACCGTGAAATTTAAAATCACTACAAAATGAATCCTGAAAATGTTGAAACTTGGCATGGTATCATCATATCACCCGCATAGCATGCACGAAAGAGTAGAGAGGGTCACGGCAAAAACTGGACGCACTTCGTGTACAAACTGGACATACTCTTTTGGAGTATCAGGGTTTCGGACGAGAACTCATCTGTTACACGGCCACTTCAATGCTTTTTAAACTTATTTGAATTCCGGACATCTTTTGTGTTCAGTATGCAGCATTCAAAGCAACTTCATCAATTTCCAACATGTTCTGACATCATTTGTTGTTTTTCGGTCATTTACCTAATTGTTTAGAGAGCTAAATGACCGTGAAATTGAAAATCACTACAAAATGAATCCTGAAAATGTTGAAAATTGGCATGGTATAATCATATCACCCGCATAGCATGCGCGAAAGAGTAGAGAGGGTCACGGCAAAAACTGGACGCACTTCGAGTTCAAACTCGACATATTCTTTCGGAGTATCAGGGTTTCGGACGAGAACTCATCTGTTACACGGCCACTTTAATGTTTTTTAAACTTATTTGAACTCCGGACATCTTTTGTGTTTAGTATGCAGCATTCAAAGCGACGTCATCAATTTCCAACATGTTCTGACATCATTTGTTGTTTTTCGGCCATTTACCTAATTGTTTAGAGAGCTAAATGACCGTGAAATTGAAAATCACTACAAAATGAATCCTGAAAATGTTGAAACTTGGCATGGTATCATCATATCACCCGCATAGCATGCGCGAAAGAGTAGAGAGGGTCACGGGAAAAACTGGACGCACTTCGTGTACAAACTGGACAAACTCTTTCGGAGTATCAGGGTTTCGGACGAGAACTCATCTGTTACATGACCACTTCAATGTTTTTTAAACTTATTTGAACTCCAGACTTCTTTTGTGTTCAGTATGCAGCATTTAAAGCGACGTCATCAATTTCCAACATGTTCTGACATCATTTGTTGTTTTTCGGTCATTTACCTAATTGTTTGGAGATCTAAATGACCGTGAAATTTAAAATCACTACAAAATGAATCCTGAAAATGTTGAAACTTGGTATGGTATCATCATATCACCCGCATAGCATGCGCGAAAGAGTAGAGAGGGTCACGGCAAAAACTGGACGCACTTCGTGTACAAACTGGACAAACTCTTTCAGAGTATCTGGGTTTCGGACGAGAACTCATCTGTTACATGGCCACTTCAATGTTTTTTAAACTTATTTGAACTTTGGACTTCTTTTGTGTTCAGTATGCAGCATCTAAAGTGACGTCATCAATTTCCAACATGTTCTGACATCATTTGTTGTTTTTCGGTCATTTACCTAATTGTTTGGAGAGCTAAATGACCGTGAAATTGAAAATCACTACAAAATGAATCCTGAAAATGTTGAAACTTGGCATGGTATAATCATATCACCCGCATAGCATGCGCAAAAGAGTAGAGAGGGTCACGGCAAAAACTGGACGCACTTCGTGTACAAACTGGACATACTCTTTCGGAGTATCAGGGTTTCGGACGAGAACTCATCTGTTACACGGCCACTTTAATGTTTTTTAAACTTATTTGAACTCCGGAAATCTTTTGTGTTTAGTATGCAGCATTCAAAGCGACGTCATCAATTTCCAACATGTTCTGACATCATTTGTTGTTTTTCGGTCATTTACCTAATTGTTTAGAGAGCTAAATGACCGTGAAATTTAAAATCACTACAAAATGAATCCTGAAAATGTTGAAACTTGGCATGGTATCATCATATCACCCGCATAGCATGCGCGAAAGAGTAGAGAGGGTCACGGCAAAAACTGGACGCACTTCGTGTACAAACTGGACAAACTCTTTCAGAGTATCAGGGTTTCGGACGAGAACTCATCTGTTACATGGCCACTTCAATGTTTTTTAAACTTATTTGAACTTTGGACTTCTTTTGTGTTCAGTATGCAGCATTTAAAGCGAGGTCATCAATTTCCAACATGTTCTGACATCATTTGTTGTTTTTCGGTCATTTACCTAATTGTTTAGAGAGCTAAATGACCGTGAAATTTAAAATCACTACAAAATGAATCCTGAAAATGTTGAAACTTGGCATGGTATCATCATATCACCCGCATAGCATGCGCGAAAGAGTAGAGAGGGTCACGGCAAAAACTGGACGCACTTCGTGTACAAACTGGACAAACTCTTTCGGAGTATCAGAGTTTCGGACGAGAACTCATCTGTTACACGGCCACTTTAATGTTTTTTAAACTTATTTGAACTCCGGACATCTTTTGTGTTTAGTATGCAGCATTCAAAGCGACGTCATCAATTTCCAACATGTTCTGACATCATTTGTTGTTTTTCGGCCATTTACCTAATTGTTTACAGAGCTAAATGACCGTGAAATTGAAAATCACTACAAAATGAATCCTGAAAATGTTGAAACTTGGCATGGTATCATCATATCACCTGCATAGCATGCGCGAAAGAGTAGAGAGGGTCACGGGAAAAACTGGACGCACTTCGTGTACAAACTGGACAAACTCTTTCGGAGTATCAGGGTTTCGGACGAGAACTCATCTGTTACACGGCCACTTCAATGTTTTTTAAACTTATTTGAACTCCGGTCTTCTTTTGTGTTCAGTATGCAGCATTCAAAGCGACGTCATCAATTTCCAACATGTTCTGACATCATTTGTTATTTTTCAGTCATTTACCTAATTGTTTAGAGAGCTAAATGACCGTGAAATTGAAAATCACTACAAAATGAATCCTGAAAATGTTGAAACTTGGCATGGTATCATCATATCACCCGCATAGCATGCGCGAAAGAGTAGAGAGGGTCACGGGAAAAACTGGACGCACTTCGTGTACAAACTGGACAAACTCTTTCGGAGTATCAGGGTTTCGGACGAGAACTCATCTGTTACATGGCCACTTCAATGTTTTTTAAACTTATTTGAACTCCGGACTTCTTTTGTGTTCAGTATGCAGCATTTAAAGCGACGTCATCAATTTCCAACATGTTCTGACATCATTTGTTGTTTTTCGGTCATTTACCTAATTGTTTAGAGAGCTAAATGACCGTGAAATTTAAAATCACTACAAAATGAATCCTGAAAATGTTGAAACTTGGTATGGTATCATCATATCACCCGCATAGCATGCGCGAAAGAGTAGAGAGGGTCACGGCAAAAACTGGACGCACTTCGTGTACAAACTGGACAAACTCTTTCAGAGTATCAGGGTTTCGGACGAGAACTCATCTGTTACATGGCCACTTCAATGTTTTTTAAACTTATTTGAACTTTGGACTTCTTTTGTGTTCAGTATGCAGCATCTAAAGCGACGTCATCAATTTCCAACATGTTCTGACATCATTTGTTGTTTTTCGGTCATTTACCTAATTGTTTGGAGAGCTAAATGACCGTGAAATTGAAAATCACTACAAAATGAATCCTGAAAATGTTGAAACTTGGCATGGTATAATCATATCACCCGCATAGCATGCGCAAAAGAGTAGAGAGGGTCACGGCAAAAACTGGACGCACTTCGTGTACAAACTGGACATACTCTTTCGGAGTATCAGGGTTTCGGACGAGAACTCATCTGTTACACGGCCACTTTAATGTTTTTTAAACTTATTTGAACTCCGGAATTCTTTTGTGTTTAGTATGCAGCATTCAAAGCGACGTCATCAATTTCCAACATGTTCTGACATCATTTGTTGTTTTTCGGTCATTTACCTAATTGTTTAGAGAGCTAAATGACCGTGAAATTTAAAATCACTACAAAATGAATCCTGAAAATGTTGAAACTTGGCATGGTATCATCATATCACCCGCATAGCATGCGCGAAAGAGTAGAGAGGGTCACGGCAAAAACTGGACGCACTTCGTGTACAAACTGGACATACTCTTTTGGAGTATCAGGGTTTCGGACGAGAACTCATCTGTTACACGGCCACTTCAATGCTTTTTAAACTTATTTGAACTCCGGACATCTTTTGTGTTCAGTATGCAGCATTCAAAGCGACGTCATCAATTTCCAACATGTTCTGACATCATTTGTTGTTTTTCGGTCATTTACCTAATTCTTTAGAGAGCTAAATGACCCTGAAATTGAAAATCACTACAAAATGAATCCTGAAAATGTTGAAACTTGGCATGGTATAATCATATCACCCGCATAGCATGCGCGAAAGAGTAGAGAGGGTTACGGCAAAAACTGGACGCACTTCGAGTACAAACTTGACATATTCTTTCGGAGTATCAGGGTTTCGGACGAGAACTCATCTGTTACACGGCCACTTTAATGTTTTTTAAACTTATTTGAACTCCGGACATCTTTTGTGTTTAGTATGCAGCATTCAAAGCGACGTCATCAATTTCCAACATGTTCTGACATCATTTGTTGTTTTTCGGTCATTTACCTAATTGTTTAGAGAGCTAAATGACCGTGAAATTGAAAATCACTACAAAATGAATCCTGAAAATGTTGAAACTTGGCATGGTATCATCATATCACCCGCATAGCATGCGCGAAAGAGTAGAGAGGGTCACGGCAAAAACTGGACGCACTTCGAGTACAAACTGGACAAACTCTTTCGGAGTATCAGGGTTTCGGACGAGAACTCATCTGTTACACGGCCATTTCAATGTTTTTTAAACTTATTTGAACTCCGGTCTTCTTTTGTGTTTAGTATGCAGCATTCAAAGCAACGTCATCAATTTCCAAGATGTTCTGACATCATTTGTTATTTTTCAGTCATTTACCTAATTGTTTAGAGAGCTAAATGACCGTGAAATTGAAAATCACTACAAAATGAATCCTGAAAATGTTGAAACTTGGCATGGTATCATCATATCACCCGCATAGCATGGGCGAAAGAGTAGAGAGGGTCACGGGAAAAACTAGACGCACTTCGTGTACAAACTGGACAAAATCTTTCGGAGTATCAGGGTTTCGGACGAGAACTCATCTGTTACACGGCCACTTCAATGTTTTTTAAACTTATTTGAACTCCGGTCTTCTTTTGTGTTTAGTATGCAGCATTCAAAGCAACGTCATCAATTTCCAACATGTTCTGACATCATTTGTTATTTTTCAGTCATTTACCTAATTGTTTAGAGAGCTAAATGACCGTGAAATTGAAAATCACTACAAAATGAATCCTGAAAATGTTGAAACTTGGCATGGTATGATCATATCACCCGCATAGCATGCGCGAAAGAGTAGAGAGGGTCACGGGAAAAACTGGACGCACTTCGTGTACAAACTGGACAAACTCTTTCGGAGTATCAGGGTTTCGGACGAGAAATCATCTGTTACACGGCCACTTCAATGTTTTTAAACTTATTTGAACTCCGGACTTCTTTTGTGTTCAGTATGCAGCATTCAAAGCGCCGTCATCAATTTCCAACATGTTCTGACATCATGCGTTGTTTTTCGGTCATTCACTTAATTGTTTTAGAGAGCTAAATGACCATGAAATTGAAAATCACTACAAAATGAATCCTGAAAATGTTGAAACTTGGCATGGTATGATCATATCACCCGCATAGCATGCGCGAAAGAGTAGAGAGGGTCACGGCAAAAACTGGACGCACTTCGTGTACAAACAAGACATACTCTTTCGGAGTATCAGGGTTTCGGACGAGAACTCATCTGTTACACGGTCACTTTAATGTTTTTTAGAGTTATTTGAACTCCGGACATCTTTTGTGTTCAGTATGCTGCATTCAAAGCGACGTCATCAATTTCCAACATGTTCTGACATCATTTGTTGTTTTTCGGCCATTTACCTAATTGTTTAGAGAGCTAAATGACCGTGAAATTGAAAATCACTACAAAATGAATCCTGAAAATGTTGAAACTTGGCATGGTATGATCATATCACCCGCATAGCATGCGCGAAAGAGTAGAGAGGGTCACGGGAAAAACTGGACGCACTTCGTGTACAAACTGGACAAACTCTTTCGGAGTATCAGGGTTTCGGACGAGAACTCATCTGTTACACGGCCACTTCAATGTATTTTAAAATTATTTGAACTTCGGACTTCTTTTGTGTTCAGTATGCAGCATTCAAAGCGACGTCATCAATTTCCAACATGTTCTGACATCATTTGTTGTTTTTCGGTCATTTACCTAATTGTTTAGAGAGCTAAATGACCGTGAAATTGAAAATCACTACAAAATGAATCCTGAAAATGTTGAAACTTGGCATGGTATAATCATATCACCCGCATAGCATGCGCGAAAGAGTAGAGAGGGTCACGGCAAAAACTGGACGCACTTCGAGTACAAAATCGACATATTCTTTCGGAATATCAGGGTTTCAGACGAGAACTCATCTGTTACACGGCCACTTTAATATTTTTTAAACTTATTTGAACTCCGGACATCTTTTGTGTTTAGTATGCAGCATTCAAAGAGACGTCATCAATTTACAACATGTTCTGACATCATTTCTTCTTTTTCGGCCATTTACCTAATTGTTTAGAGAGCTAAATGACCGTGAAATTGAAAATCACTACAAAATGAATCCTGAAAATGTTCAAACTTGGCATGGTATCATCATATCACCCGCATAGCATGCGCGAAAGAGTAGAGAGGGTCACAGGAAAAACTGGACGCACTTCGTGTACAAACTGGACAAACTCTTTCGGAGTATCAGGGTTTTGGACGAGAACTCATCTGTTACACGGCCACTTCAATGTTTTTTAAACTTATTTGAACTCCGGTCTTCTTTTGTGTTTAGTATGCAGCATTCAAAGCAACGTCATCAATTTCCAACATGTTTTGACATCATTTGTTATTTTTCAGTCATTTACCTAATTGTTTAGAGAGCTAAATGACCGTGAAATTGAAAATCACTACAAAATGAATCCTGAAAATGTTGAAACTTGGCATGGTATCATCATATCACCCGCATAGCATGGGCGAAAGAGTAGAGAGGGTCACGGGAAAGACTGGACGCACTTCGTGTACAAACTGGACAAACTCTTTTGGAGTATCAGGGTTTCGGACGATTACTCATCTTTTACACGGCCACTTCAATGTTTTTTAAACTTATTTGAACTCCGGTCTTCTTTTGTGTTCAGTATGCAGCATTCAAAGCGACGTCATCAATTTCCAACATGTTCTGACATCATTTGTTGTTTTTCGGTCATTTACCTAATTGTTTTAGAGAGCTAAATGACCGTGAAATTGAAAATCACTACAAAATGAATCCTGAAAATGTTGAAACTTGGCATGGTATCATCATATCACCCGCATAGCATGCGCGAAAGAGTAGAGAGGGTCACGGGAAAAACTGGACGCACTTCGTGTACAAACTGGACAAACTCTTTCGGAGTATCAGGGTTTCGGACGAGAACTCATCTGTTACACGGCCATTTCAATGTTTTTTAAACTTATTTGAACTCCGGTCTTCTTTTGTGTTTAGTATGCAGCATTCAAAGCAACGTCTTCAATTTCCAACATGTTCTGACATCATATGTTATTTTTCAGTCATTTACCTAATTGTTTAGAGAGCTAAATGACCGTGAAATTGAAAATCACTACAAAATGAATCCTGAAAATGTTGAAACTTGGCATGGTATCATCATATCACCCGCATAGCATGAGCGAAAGAGTAGAGAGGGTCACGGGAAAAACTGGACGCACTTCGTGTACAAACTGGACAAACTCTTTTGGAGTATCAGGGTTTCGGACGAGAACTCATCTGTTACACGGCCACTTCAATGTTTTTTAAACTTATTTGAACTCCGGTCTTCTTTTGTGTTTAGTATGCAGCATTCAAAGCAATGTCATCAATTTCCAACATGTTCTGACATCATTTGTTATCTTTCAGTCATTTACCTAATTGTTTAGAGAGCTAAATGACCGTGAAATTGAAAATCACTACAAAATGAATCCTGAAAATGTTGAAACTTGGCATGGTATGATCATATCACCCGCATAGCATGCGCGAAAGAGTAGAGAGGGTCACGGGAAAAACTGGACGCACTTCGTGTACAAACTGGACAAACTCTTTCGGAGTATCAGGGTTTCGGACGAGAACTCATCTGTTACACGGCCACTTCAATGTTTTTAAACTTATTTGAACTTCGGACTTCTTTTGTGTTCAGTATGCAGCATTCAAAGCGACGTCATCAATTTCCAACATGTTCTGACATCATTTGTTTTTTTTCGGTCATTTACCTAATTGTTTAGAGAGCTAAATGACCGTGAAATTGAAAATCACTACAAAATGAATCCTGAAAATGTTGAAACTTGGCATGGTATAATCATATCACCCGCATAGCATGCGCGAAAGAGTAGAGAGGGTCACGGCAAAAACTGGACGCACTTCGAGTACAAACTCGACATATTCTTTCGGAGTCTCAAGGTTTCGGACGAGAACTCATCTGTTACACGGCCACTTTAATGTTTTTTAAACTTATTTGAACTTCGGACATCTTTTGTGTTTAGTATGCAGCATTCAAAGCGACGTCATCAATTTCCAACATGTTCTGACATCATTTGTTGTTTTTCGGCCATTTACCTAATTGTTTAGAGAGCTAAATGACCGTGAAATTGAAAATCACTACAAAATGAATCCTGAAAATGTTGAAACTTGGCATGGTATCATCATATCACCCGCATAGCATGCGCGAAAGAGTAGAGACGGTCACGGGAAAAACTGGACGCACTTCGTGTACAAACTGGACAAACTCTTTCGGAGTATCAGGGTTTCGGACGAGAACTCATCTGTTACACGGTCACTTTAATGTTTTTTAGAGTTATTTGAACTCCGGACATCTTTTGTGTTCAGTATGCAGCATTCAAAGCGACGTCATCAATTTCCAACATGTTCTGACATCATTTGTTGTTTTTCGGCCATTTACCTAATTTTTTAGAGAGCTAAATGACCATGAAATTGAGAATCACTACAAAATGAATCCTGAAAATGTTGAAACTTGGCATGGTATGATCATATCACCCGCATAGCATGCGCGAAAGAGTAGAGAGGGTCACGGGAAAAACTGGTCGCACTTCGTGTACAAACTGGACAAACTCTTTCGGAGTATCAGGGTTTCGGACGAGAACTCATCTGTTACACGGCCACTTCAATGTTTTTTAAAATTATTTGAACTTCGGACTTCTTTTGTGTTCAGTATGCAGCATTCAAAGCGACGTCATCAATTTCCAACATGTTCTGACATCATTTGTTGTTTTTCGGTCATTTACCTAATTGTTTAGAGAGCTAAATGACCGTGAAATTGAAAATCACTACAAAATGAATCCTGAAAATGTTGAAACTTGGCATGGTATAATCATATCACCCGCATAGCATGCGCGAAAGAGTAGAGAGGGTCACGGCAAAAACTGGACGCACTTCGAGTACAAACTCGACATATTCTTTCGGAGTATCAGGGTTTCGGACGAGAACTCATCTGTTACACGGCCACTTCAATGTTTTTTAAACTTATTTGAACTCCGGACATCTTTTGTGTTCAGTATGCAGCATTCAAAGCGACGTCATCAATTTCCAACATGTTCTGACATCATTTCTTGTTTTTCGGCCATTTACCTAATTGTTTAGAGAGCTAAATGACCGTGAAATTGAAAATCACTACAAAATGAATCCTGAAAATGTTGAAACTTGGCATTGTATCATCATATCACCCGCATAGCATGCGCGAAAGAGTAGAGAGGGTCACAGGAAAAACTGGACGCACTTCGTGTACAAACTGGACAAACTCTTTCGGAGTATCAGGGTTTTGGACGAGAACTCATCTGTTACACGGCCACTTCAATGTTTTTTAAACTTATTTGAACTCCGGTCTTCTTTTGTGTTTAGTATGCAGCATTCAAAGCAACGTCATCAATTTCCAACATGTTCTGACATCATTTGTTATTTTTCAGTCATTTACCTAATTGTTTAGAGAGCTAAATGACCGTGAAATTGAAAATCACTACAAAATGAATCCTGAAAATGTTGAAACTTGGCATGGTATCATCATATCACCCGCATAGCATGCGCGAAAGAGTAGAGAGGGTCACGGCAAAAACTGGACGCACTTCGTGTACAAACTGGACAAACTCTTTCGGAGTATCAGGGTTTCGGACGAGAACTCATCTGTTACACGGCCACTTCAATGTTTTTTAAACTTATTTGAACTTCGGACTTCTTTTGTGTTCAGTATGCAGCATTCAAAGCGACGTCATCAATTTCCAACATGTTCTAACATCATTTCTTTTTTTTCGGTCATTTACCTAATTGTTTAGAGAGCTAAATGACCGTGAAATTGAAAATCACTACAAAATGAATCCTGAAAATGTTGAAACTTGGCATGGTATAATCATATCACCCGCATAGCATGCGCGAAAGAGTAGAGAGGGTCACGGCAAAAACTGGACGCACTTCGAGTACAAACTCGACATATTCTTTCGGAGTATCAGGGTTTCGGACGAGAACTCATCTGTTACACGGCCACTTTAATGTTTTTTAAACTTATTTGAACTTCAGACTTCTTTTGTGTTTAGTATGGAGCATTCAAAGCGACGTCATCAATTTCCAACATGTTCTGACATAATTTGTTGTTTTTCGGCCATTTACCTAATTGTTTAGAGAGCTAAATGACCGTGAAATTGAAAATCACTACAAAATGAATCCTGAAAATGTTGAAACTTGGCATGGTATCATCATATCACCCGCATAGCATGCGCGAAAGAGTAGAGAGGGTCACGAGAAAAACTGGACGCACTTCGTGTACAAACTGGACAAACTCTTTCGGAGTATCAGGGTTTCGGACGAGAACTCATCTGTTACACGGCCACTTCAATGTTTTTTAAACTTATTTGAACTCCGGTCTTCTTTTGTGTTTAGTATGCAGCATTCAAAGCAACGTCATCAATTTCCAACATGTTCTGACATCATTTGTTATTTTTCAGTCATTTACCTAATTGTTTAGAGAGCTAAATGACCGTGAAATTGAAAATCACTACAAAATGAATCCTGAAAATGTTGAAACTTGGCATGGTATCATCATATCACCCGCATAGCATGCGCGAAAGAGTAGAGAGGGTCACGGCAAAAACTGGCCGCACTTCGTGTACAAACTGGACAAACTCTTTCGGAGTATCAGGGTTTCGGACGAGAACTCATCTGTTACACGGCCACTTCAATGTTTTTTAAACTTATTTGAACTTCGGACTTCTTTTGTGTTCAGTATGCAGCATTCAAAGCGACGTCATCAATTTCCAACATGTTCTAACATCATTTGTTTTTTTTCGGTCATTTACCTAATTGTTTAGAGAGCTAAATGACCGTGAAATTGAAAATCACTACAAAATGAATCCTGAAAATGTTGAAACTTGGCATGGTATAATCATATCACCCGCATAGCATGCGCGAAAGAGTAGAGAGGGTCACGGCAAAAACTGGACGCACTTCGAGTACAAACTCGACATATTCTTTCGGAGTATCAGGGTGTCGGACGAGAACTCATCTGTTACACGGCCACTTTAATGTTTTTTAAACTTATTTGAACTCCGGACATCTTTTGTGTTTAGTATGCAGCATTCAAAGCGACGTCATCAATTTCCAACATGTTCTGACATCATTTGTTGTTTTTCGGCCATTTACCTAATTGTTTAGAGAGCTAAATGACCGTGAAATTGAAAATCACTACAAAATGAATCCTGAAAATGTTGAAACTTGGCATGGTATCATCATATCACCCGCATAGCATGCGCGAAAGAGTAGAGAGGGTCACGGGAAAAACTGGACGCACTTCGTGTACAAACTGGACAAACTCTTTCGGAGTATCAGGGTTTCGGACGAGAACTCATCTGTTACACGGCCACTTCAATGTTTTTTAAACTTATTTGAACTCCGGTCTTCTTTTGTGTTTAGTATGCAGCATTCAAAGCAACGTCATCAATTTCCAACATGTTCTGACATCATTTGTTATTTTTCAGTCATTTACCTAATTGTTTAGAGAGCTAAATGACCGTGAAATTGAAAATCACTACAAAATGAATCCCGAAAATGTTGAAACTTGGCATGGTATCATCATATCACCCGCATAGCATGCACGAAAGAGTAGAGAGGGTCACGGCAAAAACTGGACGCACTTCGTGTACAAACTGGACAAACTCTTTCAGAGTATCAGGGTTTCGGACGATTACTCATCTGTTACATGGCCACTTCAATGTTTTTTAAACTTATTTGAACTTCAGACTTCTTTTGTGTTCAGTATGCAGCATTCAAAGCGACGTCATCAATTTCCAACATGTTCTGACATCATTTGTTGTTTTTCAGTCATTTACCTAATTGTTTTAGAGAGCTAAATGACCGTGAAATTGAAAATCACTACAAAATGAATCCTGAAAATGTTGAAACTTGGCATGGTATCATCATATCACCCGCATAGCATGCGCGAAAGAGTAGAGAGGGTCACGGCAAAAACTGGACGCACTTCGTGTACAAACTGGACAAACTCTTTCGGAGTATCAGGGTTTCGGACGAGAACTCATCTGTTACACGGCCACTTCAATGTTTTTTAAACTTATTTGAACTTCGGACTTCTTTTGTGTTCAGTATGCAGCATTCAAAGCGACGTCATCAATTTCCAACATGTTCTGACATCATTTGTTTTTTTTCGGTCATTTACCTAATTGTTTAGAGAGCTAAATGACCGTGAAATTGAAAATCACTACAAAATGAATCGTGAAAATGTTGAAACTTGGCATGGTATAATCATATCACCCGCATAGCATGCGCGAAAGAGTAGAGAGGGTCACGGCAAAAACTGGACGCACTTCGAGTACAAACTCGACATATTCTTTCGGAGTATCAGGGTTTCGGACGAGAACTCATCTGTTACACGGCCACTTTAATGTTTTTTAACCTTATTTGAACTCCGGACATCTTTTGTGTTTAGTATGCAGCATTCAAAGCGACGTCATCAATTTCCAACATGTTCTGACATCATTTGTTGTTTTTCGGCCATTTACCTAATTGTTTAGAGAGCTAAATGACCGTGAAATTGAAAATCACTACAAAATGAATCCTGAAAATGTTGAAACTTGGCATGGTATCATCATATCACCCGCATAGCATGCGCGAGAGAGTAGAGAGGGTCACGGGAAAAACTGGACGCTCTTCGTGTACAAACTGGACAAACTCTTTCGGAGTATCAGGGTTTCGGACGAGAACTCATCTGTTACACGGCCACTTCAATGTTTTTTAAACTTATTTGAACTCCGGTCTTCTTTTGTGTTTAGTATGCAGCATTCAAAGCAACGTCATCAATTTCCAACATGTTCTGACATCATTTGTTATTTTTCAGTCATTTACCTAATTGTTTAGAGAACTAAATGACCGTGAAATTGAAAATCACTACAAAATGAATCCTGAAAATGTTGAAACTTGGCATGGTATCATCATATCACCCGCATAGCATGCGCGAAAGAGTAGAGAGGGTCACGGCAAAAACTGGACGCACTTCGTGTACAAACTGGACAAACTCTTTCGGAGTATCAGGGTTTCGGACGATTACTCATCTGTTACATTGCCACTTCAATGTTTTTTAAACTTATTTGAACTTCAGACTTCTTTTGTGTTCAGTATGCAGCATTCAAAGCGACGTCATCAATTTCCAACATGTTCTGACATCATTTGTTGTTTTTCGGTCATTTACCTAATTGTTTAGAGAGCTAAATGACCGTGAAATTGAAAATCACTACAAAATGAATCCTGAAAATGTTGAAACTTGGCATGGTATAATCATATCACCCGCATAGCATGCGCGAAAGAGTAGAGAGGATCACGGCAAAAACTGGACGCACTTCGAGTACAAACTCGACATATTCTTTCAGAGTATCAGGGTTTCGGAGGAGAACTCATCTGTTACATGGCCACTTTAATGTTTTTTAAACTTATTTGAACTCCGGACATCTTTTGTGTTTAGTATGCAGCATTCAAAGCGACGTCATCAATTTCCTACATGTTCTGACATCATTTGTTGTTTTTCGGCCATTTACCTAATTGTTTAGAGAGCTAAATGACCGTGAAATTGAAAATCACTACAAAATGAATCCTGAAAATGTTGAAACTTGGCATGGTATCATCATATCACCCGCATAGCATGCGCGAAAGAGTAGAGAGGGTCACGGGAAAAACTGGACGCACTTCGTGTACAAACTGGACAAACTCTTTCGGAGTATCAGGGTTTCGGACGAGAACTCATCTGTTACACGGCCACTTCAATGTTTTTTAAACTTATTTGAACTTCGGACTTCTTTTGTGTTCAGTATGCAGCATTCAAAGCGACGTCATCAATTTGCAACATGTTCTGACATCATTTGTTATTTTTCAGTCATTTACCTAATTGTTTAGAGAGCTAAATGACCGTGAAATTGAAAATCACTGCAAAATGAATCCTGAAAATGTTGAAACTTGGCATGGTATAATCATATCACCCGCATAGCATGCGCGAAAGAGTAGAGAGGGTCACGGCAAAAACTGGACGCACTTCGAGTACAAACTCGACATATTCTTTCGGAGTATCAGGGTTTCGGACGAGAACTCATCTGTTACACGGCCACTTTAATGTTTTTTAAACTTATTTGAACTTCAGACTTCTTTTGTGTTTAGTATGGAGCATTCAAAGCGACGTCATCAATTTCCAACATGTTCTGACATCATTTGTTGTTTTTCGGCCATTTACCTAATTGTTTAGAGAGCTAAATGACCGTGAAATTGAAAATCACTACAAAATGAATCCTGAAAATGTTGAAACTTGGCATGGTATCATCATATCACCCGCATAGCATGCGCGAAAGAGTAGAGAGGGTCACGGGAAAAACTAGACGCACTTCGTGTACAAACTAGACAAACTCTTTCGGAGTATCAGGGTTTCAGACGAGAACTCATCTGTTACACGGCCACTTCAATGTTTTTTAAACTTATTTGAACTCCGGTCTTCTTTTGTGTTTAGTATGCAGCATTCAAAGCAACGTCATCAATTTCCAACATGTTCTGACATCATTTGTTATTTTTCAGTCATTTACCTAATTGTTTAGAGAGCTAAATGACCGTGAAATTGAAAATCACTACAAAATGAATCCTGAAAATGTTGAAACTTGGCATGGTATCATCATATCACCTGCATAGCATGCGCGAAAGAGTAGAGAGGGTCACGGCAAAAACTGGACGCACTTCGTGTACAAACTAGACAAACTCTTTCAGAGTATCAGGGTTTCGGACGATTACTCATCTGTTACATGGCCACTTCAATGTTTTTTAAACTTATTTGAACTTCGGACTTCTTTTGTGTTCAGTATGCAGCATTCAAAGCGACGTCATCAATTTCCAACATGTTCTGACACCATTTGTTGTTTTTCGGTCATTTACCTAATTGTTTTAGAGAGCTAAATGACCGTGAAATTGAAAATCACTACAAAATGAATCCTGAAAATGTTGAAACTTGGCATGGTATCATCATATCACCCGCATAGCATGCGTGAAAGAGTAGAGAGGGTCACGGGAAAAACTGGACGCACTTCGTGTACAAACTGGACAAACTCTTTCGGAGTATCAGGGTTTCGGACGAGAACTCATCTGTTACACGGCCACTTCAATGTTTTTTAAACTTATTTGAACTTCGGACTTCTTTTGTGTTCAGTATGCAGCATTCAAAGCGACGTCATCAATTTCCAACATGTTCTGACATCATTTGTTTTTTTTCGGTCATTTACCTAATTGTTTAGAGAGCTAAATGACCGTGAAATTGAAAATCACTACAAAATGAATCCTGAAAATGTTGAAACTTGCCATGGTATAATCATATCACCCGCATAGCATGCGCGAAAGAGTAGAGAGGGTCACGGCAAAAACTGGACGCACTTCGAGTACAAACTCGACATATTCTTTCGGAGTATCAGGGTTTCGGACGAGAACTCATCTGTTACACGGCCACTTTAATGTTTTTTAAACTTATTTGAACTCCAGACATCTTTTGTGTTTAGTATGGAGCATTCAAAGCGACGTCATCAATTTCCAACATGTTCTGACATCATTTGTTGTTTTTCGGCCATTTACCTAATTGTTTAGAGAGCTAAATGACCGTGAAATTGAAAATCACTACAAAATGAATCCTGAAAATGTTGAAACTTGGCATGGTATGATCATATCACCCGCATAGCATGCGCGAAAGAGTAGAGAGGGTCACGGGAAAAACTAGACGCACTTCGTGTACAAACTGGACAAACTCTTTCGGAGTATCAGGGTTTCGGACGAGAACTCATCTGTTACACGGCCACTTCAATGTTTTTTAAACTTATTTGAACTCCGGTCTTCTTTTGTGTTTAGTATGCAGCATTCAAAGCAACGTCATCAATTTCCAACATGTTCTGACATCATTTGTTATTTTTCAGTCATTTACCTAATTGTTTAGAGAGCTAAATGACCGTGAAATTGAAAATCACTACAAAATGAATCCTGAAAATGTTGAAACTTGGCATGGTATCATCATATCACCCGCATAGCATGCGCGAAAGAGTAGAGAGGGTTACGGCAAAAACTGGACGCACTTCGTGTACAAACTGGACAAACTCTTTCGGAGTATTAGGGTTTCGGACGAGAACTCATCTGTTACACGGCCACTTCAATGTTTTTTAAACTTATTTGAACTTCGGACTTATTTTGTGTTCAGGATGCAGCATTCAAAGCGACGTCATCAATTTCCAACATGTTCTGACATCATTTGTTGTTTTTCGGTCATTTACCTAATTGTTTAGAGAGCTAAATGACCGTGAAATTGAAAATCACTACAAAATGAATCCTGAAAATGTTGAAACTTGGCATGGTATAATCATATCACCCGCATAGCATGCGCGAAAGAGTAGAGAGGGTCACGGCAAAAACTGGACGCACTTCGTGTACAAACTGGACAAACTCTTTCGGAGTATCAGGGTTTCGGACGAGAACTCATCTGTTACACGGCCACTTCAATGTTTTTTAAACTTATTTGAACTTTGGACTTATTTTGTGTTCAGTATGCAGCATTCAAAGCTACGTCATCAATTTCCAACATGTTCTGACATCATTTGTTGTTTTTCGGTCATTTACCTAATTGCTTAGAGAGCTAAATGACCGTGAAATTGAAAATCACTACAAAATGAATCCTGAAAATGTTGAAACTTGGCATGGTATAATCATATCACCCGCATAGCATGCGCGAAAGAGTAGAGAGGGTCACGGCAAAAACTGGACGCACTTCGAGTACAAACTCGACATATTCTTTCGGAGTATCAGGGTTTCGGACGAGAACTCATCTGTTACACGGCCACTTTATTGTTTTTTAAACTTATTTGAACTCCAGACATCTTTTGTGTTTAGTATGGAGCATTCAAAGCGACGTCATCAATTTCCAACATGTTCTGACATCATTTGTTGTTTTTCGGCCATTTACCTAATTGTTTAGAGAGCTAAATGACCGTGAAATTGAAAATCACTACAAAATGAATCCTGAAAATGTTGAAACTTGGCATGGTATGATCATATCACCCGCATAGCATGCGCGAAAGAGTAGAGAGGGTCACGGGAAAAACTGGACGCAGTTCGTGTACAAACTGGACAAACTCTTTCGGAGTATCAGGGTTTCGGACGAGAACTCATCTGTTACACGGCCACTTCAATGTTTTTTAAACTTATTTGAACTCCGGTCTTCTTTTGTGTTTAGTATGCAGCATTCAAAGCAACGTCATCAATTTCCAACATGTTCTGACATCATTTGTTATTTTTCAGTCATTTACCTAATTGTTTAGAGAGCTAAATGACCGTGAAATTGAAAATCACTACAAAATGAATCCTGAAAATGTTGAAACTTGGCATGGTATCATCATATCACCCGCATAGCATGCGCGAAAGAGTAGAGAGGGTTACGGCAAAAACTGGACGCACTTCGTGTACAAACTGGACAAACTCTTTCGGAGTATCAGGGTTTCGGACGAGAACTCATCTGTTACACGGCCACTTCAATGTTTTTTAAACTTATTTGAACTTCGGACTTATTTTGTGTTCAGTATGCAGCATTCAAAGCGACGTCATCAATTTCCAACATGTTCTGACATCATTTGTTGTTTTTCGGTCATTTACCTAATTGTTTAGAGAGCTAAATGACCGTGAAATTGAAAATCACTACAAAATGAATCCTGAAAATGTTGAAACTTGGCATGGTATAATCATATCACCCGCATAGCATGCGCGAAAGAGTAGAGAGGGTCACGGCAAAAACTGGACGCACTTCGTGTACAAACTGGACAAACTCTTTCGGAGTATCAGGGTTTCGGACGAGAACTCATCTGTTACACGGCCACTTCAATGTTTTTTAAACTTATTTGAACTTCGGACTTATTTTGTGTTCAGTATGCAGCATTCAAAGCTACGTCATCAATTTCCAACATGTTCTGACATCATTTGTTGTTTTTCGGTCATTTACCTAATTGCTTAGAGAGCTAAATGACCGTGAAATTGAAAATCACTACAAAATGAATCCTGAAAATGTTGAAACTTGGCATGGTATAATCATATCACCCGCATAGCATGCGCGAAAGAGTAGAGAGGGTCACGGCAAAAACTGGACGCACTTCGAGTACAAACTCGACATATTCTTTCGGAGTATCAGGGTTTCGGACGAGAACTCATCTGTTACACGGCCACTTTAATGTTTTTTAAACTTATTTGAACTCCAGACATCTTTTGTGTTTAGTATGGAGCATTCAAAGCGACGTCATCAATTTCCAACATGTTCTGACATCATTTGTTGTTTTTCGGCCATTTACCTAATTGTTTAGAGAGCTAAATGACCGTGAAATTGAAAATCACTACAAAATGAATCCTGAAAATGTTGAAACTTGGCATGGTATGATCATATCACCCGCATAGCATGCGCGAAAGAGTAGAGAGGGTCACGGGAAAAACTGGACGCAGTTCGTGTACAAACTGGACAAACTCTTTCGGAGTACCAGGGTTTCGGACGAGAACTCATCTGTTACACGGCCACTTCAATGTTTTTTAAACTTATTTGAACTCCAGTCTTCTTTTGTGTTTAGTATGCAGCATTCAAAGCAACGTCATCAATTTCCAACATGTTCTGACATCATTTGTTATTTTTCAGTCATTTACCTAATTGTTTAGAGAGCTAAATGACCGTGAAATTGAAAATCACTACAAAATGAATCCTGAAAATGTTGAAACTTGGCATGGTATCATCATATCACCCGCATAGCATGCGCGAAAGAGTA
The DNA here is from genome assembly GCF_056163025.1 of Triticum urartu. NCBI lineage: Eukaryota > Viridiplantae > Streptophyta > Magnoliopsida > Poales > Poaceae > Triticum > Triticum urartu. The sequence goes on from NC_141873.1 coordinate 14,268,411, forward strand.
GAGAGGGTTACGGCAAAAACTGGACGCACTTCGTGTACAAACTGGACAAACTCTTTCGGAGTATCAGGGTTTCGGACGAGAACTCATCTGTTACATGGCCACTTCAATGTTTTTTAAACTTATTTGAACTTCGGACTTATTTTGTGTTCAGTATGCAGCATTCAAAGCGACGTCATCAATTTCCAACATGTTCTGACATCATTTGTTGTTTTTCGGTCATTTACCTAATTGTTTAGAGAGCTAAATGACCGTGAAATTGAAAATCACTACAAAATGAATCCTGAAAATGTTGAAACTTGGCATGGTATAATCATATCACCCGCATAGCATGCGCGAAAGAGTAGAGAGGGTCACGGCAAAAACTGGACGCACTTCGTGTACAAACTGGACAAACTCTTTCAGAGTATCAGGCTTTCGGACGAGAACTCATCTGTTACACGGCCACTTCAATGTTTTTTAAACTTATTTGAACTTCGGACTTATTTTGTGTTCAGTATGCAGCATTCAAAGCTACGTCATCAATTTCCAACATGTTCTGACATCATTTGTTGTTTTTCGGTCATTTACCTAATTGCTTAGAGAGCTAAATGACCGTGAAATTGAAAATCACTACAAAATGAATCCTGAAAATGTTGAAACTTGGCATGGTATCATCATATCACCCGCATAGCATGCGCGAAAGAGTAGAGAGGGTCACGGCAAAAACTGGTCGCACTTCGTGTACAAACTGGACAAACTCTTTCCAAGTATCAGGGTTTCGGACGAGAACTCATCTGTTACACGGCCACTTCAATGTTTTTTAAACTTATTTGAACTTCGGACTTATTTTGTGTTCAGTATGCAGCATTCAAAGCTACGTCATCAATTTCCAACATGTTCTGACATCATTTGTTGTTTTTCGGTCATTTACCTAATTGCTTAGAGAGCTAAATGACCGTGAAATTGAAAATCACTACAAAATGAATCCTGAAAATGTTGAAACTTGGCATGGTATCATCATATCACCCGCATAGCATGCGCGAAAGAGTAGAGAGGGTCACGGCAAAAACTGGACGCACTTCGAGTACAAACTCGACATATTCTTTCGGAGTATCAGGGTTTCGGACGAGAACTCATCTGTTACACGGCCACTTTAATGTTTTTTAAACTTATTTGAACTCCAGACATCTTTTGTGTTTAGTATGGAGCATTCAAAGCGACGTCATCAATTTCCAACATGTTCTGACATCATTTGTTGTTTTTCGGCCATTTACCTAATTGTTTAGAGAGCTAAATGACCGTGAAATTGAAAATCACTACAAAATGAATCCTGAAAATGTTGAAACTTGGCATGGTATGATCATATCACCCGCATAGCATGCGCGAAAGAGTAGAGAGGGTCACGGGAAAAACTGGACGCAGTTCGTGTACAAACTGGACAAACTCTTTCGGAGTATCAGGGTTTCGGACGAGAACTCATCTGTTACACGGCCACTTCAATGTTTTTTAAACTTATTTGAACTCCAGTCTTCTTTTGTGTTTAGTATGCAGCATTCAAAGCAACGTCATCAATTTCCAACATGTTCTGACATCATTTGTTATTTTTCAGTCATTTACCTAATTGTTTAGAGAGCTAAATGACCGTGAAATTGAAAATCACTACAAAATGAATCCTGAAAATGTTGAAACTTGGCATGGTATCATCATATCACCCGCATAGCATGCGCGAAAGAGTAGAGAGGGTCACGGCAAAAACTGGACGCACTTCGTGTACAAACTGGACAAACTCTTTCGGAGTATCAGGGTTTCGGACGAGAACTCATCTGTTACACGGCCACTTCAATGTTTTTTAAACTTATTTGAACTTCGGACTTATTTTGTGTTCAGTATGCAGCATTCAAAGCGACGTCATCAATTTCCAACATGTTCTGACATCATTTGTTGTTTTTCGGTCATTTACCTAATTGTTTAGAGAGCTAAATGACCGTGAAATTGAAAATCACTACAAAATGAATCCTGAAAATGTTGAAACTTGGCATGGTATCATCATATCACCCGCATAGCATGCGCGATAGAGTAGAGAGGGTCACGGCAAAAACTGGACGCACTTCGTGTACAAACTGGACAAACTCTTTCAGAGTATCAGGGTTTCGGACGAGAACTCATCTGTTACATGGCCACTTCAATGTTTTTTAAACTTATTTGAACTCCGGACTTATTTTGTGTTCAGTATGCAGCATTCAAAGCTACGTCATCAATTTCCAACATGTTCTGACATCATTTGTTGTTTTTCGGTCATTTACCTAATTGCTTAGAGAGCTAAATGACCGTGAAATTGAAAATCACTACAAAATGAATCCTGAAAATGTTGAAACTTGGCATGGTATCATCATATCACCCGCATAGCATGCGCGAAAGAGTAGAGAGGGTCACGGCAAAAACTGGTCGCACTTCGTGTACAAACTGGACAAACTCTTTCCAAGTATCAGGGTTTCGGACGAGAACTCATCTGTTACACGGCCACTTCAATGTTTTTTAAACTTATTTGAACTTCGGACTTATTTTGTGTTCAGTATGCAGCATTCAAAGCTACGTCATCAATTTCCAACATGTTCTGACATCATTTGTTGTTTTTCGGTCATTTACCTAATTGCTTAGAGAGCTAAATGACCGTGAAATTGAAAATCACTACAAAATGAATCCTGAAAATGTTGAAACTTGGCATGGTATCATCATATCACCCGCATAGCATGCGCGAAAGAGTAGAGAGGGTCACGGCAAAAACTGGTCGCACTTCGTGTACAAACTGGACAAACTCTTTCCAAGTATCAGGGTTTCGGACGAGAACTCATCTGTTACACGGCCACTTCAATGTTTTTTAAACTTATTTGAACTTCGGACTTCTTTTGTCTTCAGTATGCAGCATTCAAAGCGACGTCATCAATTTCCAACATGTTCTGACATCATTTGTTGTTTTTCGGCCATTTACCTAATTGTTTAGAGAGCTAAATGACCATGAAATTGAAAATCACTACAAAATGAATCCTGAAAATGTTGAAACTTGGCATGGTATGATCATATCACCCGCATAGCATGCGCGAAAGAGTAGAGAGGGTCACGGGAAAAACTGGACGCACTTCGTGTACAAACTGGACAAACTCTTTTGGAGTATCAGGGTTTCGGACGAGAACTCATCTGTTACACGGCCACTTCAATGTTTTTTAAACTTATTTGAACTTCGGACTTCTTTTGTGTTCAGTATGCAGCATTCAAAGCGACGTCATCAATTTCCAACATGTTCTGACATCATTTGTTGTTTTTCGGTCATTTACCTAATTGTTTAGAGGGCTAAATGACCGTGAAATTGAAAATCACTACAAAATGAATCCTGAAAATGTTGAAACTTGGCATGGTATAATCATATCACCCGCATAGCATGCGCGAAAGAGTAGAGAGGGTCACGGCAAAAACTGGACGCACTTCGTGTACAAACTGGACATACTCTTTCGGAGTATCAGGGTTTCGGACGAGAACTCATCTGTTACACGGCCACTTTAATGTTTTTTAAACTTATTTGAACTCCGGACATCTTTTGTGTTTAGTATGCAGCATTCAAAGCGACGTCATCAATTTCCAACATGTTCTGACATCATTTGTTGTTTTTCGGTCATTTACCTAATTGTTTAGAGAGCTAAATGACCGTGAAATTGAAAATCACTACAAAATGAATCCTGAAAATGTTGAAACTTGGCATGGTATCATCATATCACCCGCATAGCATGCGCGAAAGAGTAGAGAGGGTCACGGCAAAAACTGGATGCACTTCGTGTACAAACTGGACAAACTATTTCAGAGTATCAGGGTTTCGGACGAGAACTCATCTGTTACATGGCCACTTCAATGTTTTTTAAACTTATTTGAACTCCGGACTTCTTTTGTGTTCAGTATGCGGCATTTAAAGCGACGTCATCAATTTCCAACATGTTCTGACATCATTTGTTGTTTTTCGGTCATTTACCTAATTGTTTAGAGAGCTAAATGACCGTGAAATTGAAAATCACTACAAAATGAATCCTGAAAATGTTGAAACTTGGCATGGTATCATCATATCACCCGCATAGCATGCGCGAAAGAGTAGAGAGGGTCACGGCAAAAACTGGACGCACTTCGAGTACAAACTCGACATATTCTTTCGGAGTATCAGGGTTTCGGACGAGAAATCATCTGTTACACGGCCACTTTAATGTTTTTTAAACTTATTTGAAGCAACGTCATCAATGTTTTTTAAACTTATTTGAACTTCAGACTTCTTTTGTGTTCAGTATGCAGCATTCAAAGCGACGTCATCAATTTCCAACATGTTCTGACATCATTTGTTGTTTTTCGGTCATTTACCTAATTGGTTTAGAGAGCTAAATGACCGTGAAATTGAAAATCACTACAAAATGAATCCTGAAAATGTTGAAACTTGGCATGGTATCATCATATCACCCGCATAGCATGCGCGAAAGAGTAGAGAGGGTCATGGCAAAAACTGGACGCACTTCGTGTACAAACTGGACAAACTCTTTCGGAGTATCAGGGTTTCGGACGAGAACTCATCTGTTACACGGCCACTTCAATGTTTTTTAAACTTATTTGAACTTCGGACTTCTTTTGTGTTCAGTATGCAGCATTCAAAGCGACGTCATCAATTTCCAACATGTTCCGACATTATTTGTTGTTTTTCGGTCATTTACCTAATTGTTTAGAGAGCTAAATGACCGTGCAATTGAAAATCACTACAAAATGAATCCTGAAAATGTTGAAACTTGGCATGGTATCATCATATCACCCGCATAGCATGCGCGAAAGAGTAGAGAGGGTCACGGCAAAAACTGGACGCACTTCGTGTACAAACTGGACAAACTCTTTCAGAGTATCAGGGTTTCGGACGATTACTCATCTGTTACACGGCCACTTCAATGTTTTTTAAACTTATTTGAACTCCGGACTTCTTTTGTGTTCAGTATGCCGCATTTAAAGCGACGTCATCAATTTCCAACATGTTCTGACATCATTTGTTGTTTTTCGGTCATTTACCTAATTGTTTAGAGAGCTAAATGACCATGAAATTGAAAATCACTACAAAATGAATCCTGAAAATGTTGAAACTTGGCATGGTATCATCATATCACCCGCATAGCATGCGCGATAGAGTAGAGAGGGTCACGGCAAAAACTGGACGCACTTCGTGTACAAACTGGACAAACTCTTTCAGAGTATCAGGGTTTCGGACGAGAACTCATCTGTTACATGGCCACTTCAATGTTTTTTAAACTTATTTGAACTCCGGACTTCTTTTGTGTTCAGTATGCAGCATTCAAAGCTACGTCATCAATTTCCAACATGTTCTGACATCATTTGTTGTTTTTCGGTCATTTACCTAATTGCTTAGAGAGCTAAATGACCGTGAAATTGAAAATCACTACAAAATGAATCCTGAAAATGTTGAAACTTGGCATGGTATCATCATATCACCCGCATAGCATGCGCGAAAGAGTAGAGAGGGTCACGGCAAAAACTGGACGCACTTCGTGTACAAACTGGACAAACTCTTTCCAAGTATCAGGGTTTCGGACAAGAACTCATCTGTTACATGGCCACTTCAATGTTTTTTAAACTTATTTGAACTCCGGACTTCTTTTGTGTTCAGTATGCGGCATTTAAAGCGACGTCATCAATTTCCAACATGTTCTGACATTATTTGTTGTTTTTCGGTCATTTACCTAATTGTTTAGAGAGCTAAATGACCGTGCAATTGAAAATCACTACAAAATGAATCCTGAAAATGTTGAAACTTGGCATGGTATAATCATATCACCCGCATAGCATGCGTGAAAGAGTAGAGAGGGTCACGGCAAAAACTGGACGCACTTCGTGTACAAACTGGACAAACTCTTTCGGAGTATCAGGGTTTTGGACGAGAACTCATCTGTTACACGGCCACTTCAATGTTTTTTAAACTTATTTGAACTCCGGACTTCTTTTGTGTTCAGTATGCAGCATTTAAAGCGACGTCATCAATTTCCAACATGTTCTGACATCATTTGTTGTTTTTCGGTCATTTACCTAATTGTTTAGAGAGCTAAATGACCGTGAAATTTAAAATCACTACAAAATGAATCCTGAAAATGTTGAAACTTGGCATGGTATCATCATATCACCCGCATAGCATGCGCGAAAGAGTAGAGAGGGTCACGGCAAAAACTGGACGCACTTCGTGTACAAACTGGACATACTCTTTTGGAGTATCAGGGTTTCAGACGAGAACTCATCTGTTACATGGCCACTTCAATGTTTTTTAAACTTATTTGAACTCCGGACTTCTTTTGTGTTCAGTATGCAGCATTCAACGCAACGTCATCAATTTCCAACATGTTCTGACATCATTTGTTGTTTTTCCGTCATTTACCTAATTGTTTAGAGAGCTAAATGACCGTGCAATTGAAAATCACTACAAAATGAATCCTGAAAATGTTGAAACTTGGCATGGTATCATCATATCACCCGCATAGCATGCGCGAAAGAGTAGAGAGGGTCACGGCAAAAACTGGACGCACTTCGTGTACAAACTGGACATACTCTTTTGGAGTATCAGGGTTTCGGACGAGAACTCATCTGTTACATGGCCACTTCAATGTTTTTTAAACTTATTTGAACTCCGGACTTCTTTTGTGTTCAGTATGCAGCATTCAACGCAACGTCATCAATTTCCAACATGTTCTGACATCATTTGTTGTTTTTCCGTCATTTACCTAATTGTTTAGAGAGCTAAATGACCGTGCAATTGAAAATCACTACAAAATGAATCCTGAAAATGTTGAAACTTGGCATGGTATCATCATATCACCCGCATAGCATGCGCGAAAGAGTAGAGAGGGTCACGGCAAAAACTGGACGCACTTCGTGTACAAACTGGACAAACTCTTTCAGAGTATCAGGGTTTCGGACGAGAACTCATCTGTTACAGGGCCACTTCAATGTTTTTTAAACTTATTTGAACTTTGGACTTCTTTTGTGTTCAGTATGCGGCATTTAAAGCGACGTCATCAATTTCCAACATGTTCTGACATCATTTGTTGTTTTTCGGTCATTTACCTAATTGTTTGGAGAGCTAAATGACCGTGAAATTGAAAATCACTACAAAATGAATCCTGAAAATGTTGAAACTTGGCATGGTATAATCATATCACCCGCATAGCATGCGCGAAAGATTAGAGAGGGTCACGGCAAAAACTGGACGCACTTCGTGTACAAACTGGACAAACTCTTTTGGAGTATCAGGGTTTCGGACGAGAACTCATCTGTTACACGGCCACTTTAATGTTTTTTAAACTTATTTGAACTCCGGACTTCTTTTGTGTTCAGTATGCAGCATTTAAAGCGACGTCATCAATTTCCAACATGTTCTGACATCATTTGTTGTTTTTCGGTCATTTACCTAATTGTTTAGAGAGCTAAATGACCGTGAAATTTAAAATCACTACAAAATGAATCCTGAAAATGTTGAAACTTGGCATGGTATCATCATATCACCCGCATAGCATGCGCGAAAGAGTAGAGAGGGTCACGGCAAAAACTGGACGCACTTCGTGTACAAACTGGACATACTCTTTTGGAGTATCAGGGTTTCGGACGAGAACTCATCTGTTACATGGCCACTTCAATGTTTTTTAAACTTATTTGAACTCCGGACTTCTTTTGTGTTCAGTATGCAGCATTCAACGCAACGTCATCAATTTCCAACATGTTCTGACATCATTTGTTGTTTTTCCGTCATTTACCTAATTGTTTAGAGAGCTAAATGACCGTGCAATTGAAAATCACTACAAAATGAATCCTGAAAATGTTGAAACTTGGCATGGTATCATCATATCACCCGCATAGCATGCGCGAAAGAGTAGAGAGGGTCACGGCAAAAACTGGACGCACTTCGTGTACAAACTGGACAAACTCTTTCAGAGTATCAGGGTTTCGGACGAGAACTCATCTGTTACATGGCCACTTCAATGTTTTTTAAACTTATTTGAACTTTGGACTTCTTTTGTGTTCAGTATGCGGCATTTAAAGCGACGTCATCAATTTCCAACATGTTCTGACATCATTTGTTGTTTTTCGATCATTTACCTAATTGTTTGGAGAGCTAAATGACCGTGAAATTGAAAATCACTACAAAATGAATCCTGAAAATGTTGAAACTTGGCATGGTATAATCATATCACCCGCATAGCATGCGCGAAAGATTAGAGAGGGTCACGGTAAAAACTGGACGCACTTCGTGTACAAACTGGACAAACTCTTTCGGAGTATCAGGGTTTCGGACGAGAACTCATCTGTTACACGGCCACTTCAATGTTTTTTAAACTTATTTGAACTCCGGACTTCTTTTGTGTTCAGTATGCAGCATTTAAAGCGACGTCATCAATTTCCAACATGTTCTGACATCATTTGTTGTTTTTCGGTCATTTACCTAATTGTTTAGAGAGCTAAATGACCGTGAAATTTAAAATCACTGCAAAATGAATCCTGAAAATGTTGAAACTTGGCATGGTATAATCATATCACCCGCATAGCATGCGCGAAAGAGTAGAGAGGGTCACGGCAAAAACTGGACGCACTTCGTGTACAAACTGGACAAACTCTTTCGGAGTATCACGGTTTCGGACGAGAACTCATCTGTTACACGGCCACTTTAATGTTTTTTAAACTTATTTGAACTCCGGACATCTTTTGTGTTTAGTATGCAGAATTCAAAGCGACGTCATCAATTTCCAACATGTTCTGACATCATTTGTTGTTTTTCGGCCATTTACCTAATTGTTTACAGAGCTAAATGACCGTGAAATTGAAAATCACTACAAAATGAATCCTGAAAATGTTGAAACTTGGCATGGTATCATCATATCACCCGCATAGCATGCGCGAAAGAGTAGAGAGGGTCACGGGAAAAACTGGACGCACTTCGTGTACAAACTGGACAAACTCTTTCGGAGTATCAGGGTTTCGGACGAGAACTCATCTGTTACACGGCCACTTTAATGTTTTTTAAACTTATTTGAACTCCGGACATCTTTTGTGTTTAGTATGCAGCATTCAAAGCGACGTCATCAATTTCCAACATGTTCTGACATCATTTGTTGTTTTTCGGCCATTTACCTAATTGTTTACAGAGCTAAATGACCGTGAAATTGAAAATCACTACAAAATGAATCCTGAAAATGTTGAAACTTGGCATGGTATCATCATATCACCCGCATAGCATGCGCGAAAGAGTAGAGAGGGTCACGGGAAAAGCTGGACGCACTTCGTGTACAAACTGGACAAACTCTTTCGGAGTATCAGGGTTTCGGACGATAACTCATCTGTTACACGGCCACTTCAATGTTTTTTAAACTTATTTGAACTCCGGTCTTCTTTTGTGTTTAGTATGCAGCATTCAAAGCGACGTCATCAATTTCCAACATGTTCTGACATCATTTGTTATTTTTCAGTCATTTACCTAATTGTTTAGAGAGCTAAATGACCGTGAAATTGAAAATCACTACAAAATGAATCCTGAAAATGTTGAAACTTGGCATGGTATAATCATATCACCCGCATAGCATGCGCGAAAGAGTAGAGAGGGTCACGGCAAAAACTGGATGCACTTCGTGTACAAACTAGACAAACTCTTTCAGAGTATCAGGGTTTCGGATGAGAACTCATCTGTTACATGGCCACTTCAATGTTTTTTAAACTTATTTGAACTTCAGACTTCTTTTGTGTTCAGTATGCAACATTCAAAGCTACGTCATCAATTTCCAACATGTTCTGACATCATTTGTTGTTTTTCGGTCATTTACCTAATTGCTTAGAGAGCTAAATGACCGTGAAATTGAAAATCACTACAAAATGAATCCTGAAAATGTTGAAACTTGGCATGGTATCATCATACCACCCGCATAGCATGCGCGAAAGAGTAGAGAGGGTCACGGCAAAAACTGGACGCACTTCGTGTACAAACTGGACAAACTCTTTCCAAGTATCAGGGTTTCGGACGAGAACTCATCTGTTACACGGCCACTTCAATGTTTTTTAAACTTATTTGAACTCCGGACTTCTTTTGTGTTCAGTATGCAGCATTTAAAGCGACGTCATCAATGTCCAACATGCTCTGACATCATTTGTTGTTTTTCGGTCATTTACCTAATTGTTTAGAGAGCTAAATGACCGTGAAATTGAAAATCACTACAAAATGAATCCTGAAAATGTTGAAACTTGGCATGGTATAATCATATCACCCGCATAGCATGCGCGAAAGAGTAGAGAGGGTCACGGCAGACGCACTTCGTGTACAAACTGGACAAACTCTTTCGGAGTATCAGGGTTTCGGACGAGAACTTATCTGTTACATGGCCACTTCAATGTTTTTTAACTTATTTGAACTCCGGACTTCTTTTGTGTTCAGTATGCAGCATTTAAAGCGACGTCATCAATTTCCAACATGTTCTGACATCACTTGTTGTTTTTTGGTCATTTACCTAATTGTTTAGAGAGCTAAATGACCGCGAAATTTAAAATCACTACAAAATGAATCCTGAAAATGTTGAAACTTGGCATGGTATCATCATATCACCCGCATAGCATGCGCGAAAGAGTAGAGAGGGTCACGGCAAAAACTGGACGCACTTCGTGTACAAACTGGACATACTCTTTTGGAGTATCAGGGTTTCGGACGAGAACTCATCTGTTACACGGCCACTTCAATGCTTTTTAAACTTATTTGAACTCCGGACATCTTTTGTGTTCAGTATGCAGCATTCAAAGCAACTTCATCAATTTCCAACATGTTCTGACATCATTTGTTGTTTTTCGGTCATTTACCTAATTGTTTAGAGAGCTAAATGACCGTGAAATTGAAAATCACTACAAAATGAATCCTGAAAATGTTGAAACTTGGCATGGTATAATCATATCACCCGCATAGCATGCGCGAAAGAGTAGAGAGGGTCATGGCAAAAACTGGACGCACTTCGAGTACAAACTCGACATATTCTTTCGGAGTATCAGCGTTTCGGACGAGAACTCATCTGTTACACGGCCACTTTAATGTTTTTTAAACTTATTTGAACTCCGGACATCTTTTGTGTTCAGTATGCAGCATTCAAAGCGACGTCATCAATTTCCAACATGTTCTGACATCATTTGTTGTTTTTCGGCCATTTACCTAATTGTTTAGAGAGCTAAATGACCGTGAAATTGAAAATCACTACAAAATGAATCCTGAAAATGTTGAAACTTGGCATGGTATCATCATATCACCCGCGTAGCATGCGCGAAAGAGTAGAGAGGGTCACGGGAAAAACTGGACGCACTTCGTGTACAAACTGGACAAACTCTTTCGGAGTATCAGGGTTTCGGACGAGAACTCATCTGTTACACGGCCATTTCAATGTTTTTTAAACTTATTTGAACTCCGGTCTTCTTTTGTGTTTAGTATGCAGCATTCAAAGCAACGTCATCAATTTCCAACATGTTCTGACATCATTTGTTATTTTTCAGTCATTTACCTAATTGTTTAGAGAGCTAAATGACCGTGAAATTGAAAATCACTACAAAATGAATCCTGAAAATGTTGAAACTTGGCATGGTATCATCATATCACCCGCATAGCATGGGCGAAAGAGTAGAGAGGGTCACGGGAAAAACTGGACGCACTTCGTGTACAAACTGGACAAACTCTTTCGGAGTATCAGGGTTTCAGACGAGAACTCATCTGTTACACGGCCACTTCAATGTTTTTTAAACTTATTTGAACTCCGGTCTTCTTTTGTGTTTAGTATGCAGCATTCAAAGCAACGTCATCAATTTCCAACATGTTCTGACATCATTTGTTATTTTTCAGTCATTTACCTAATTGTTTAGAGAGCTAAATGACCGTGAAATTGAAAATCACTACAAAATGAATCCTGAAAATGTTGAAACTTGGCATGGTATGATCATATCACCCGCATAGCATGCGCGAAAGAGTAGAGAGGGTCACGGGAAAAACTGGACGCACTTCGTGTACAAACTGGACAAACTCTTTCGGAGTATCAGGGTTTCGGATGAGAACTCATCTGTTACACGGCCACTTCAATGTTTTTAAACTTATTTGAACTCCGGACTTCTTTTGTGTTCAGTATGCAGCATTCAAAGTGCCGTCATCAATTTCCAACATGTTCTGACATCATGCGTTGTTTTTCGGTCATTCACTTAATTGTTTTAGAGAGCTAAATGACCATGAAATTGAAAATCACTACAAAATGAATCCTGAAAATGTTGAAACTTGGCATGGTATGATCATATCACCCGCATAGCATGCGCGAAAGAGTAGAGAGGGTCACGGCAAAAACTGGACGCACTTCGTGTACAAACTAGACAAACTCTTTCAGAGTATCAGGGTTTCGGATGAGAACTCATCTGTTACATGGCCACTTCAATGTTTTTTAAACTTATTTGAACTTCAGACTTCTTTTGTGTTCAGTATGCAACATTCAAAGCTACGTCATCAATTTCCAACATGTTCTGACATCATTTGTTGTTTTTCGGTCATTTACCTAATTGCTTAGAGAGCTAAATGACCGTGAAATTGAAAATCACTACAAAATGAATCCTGAAAATGTTGAAACTTGGCATGGTATCATCATATCACCCGCATAGCATGCGCGAAAGAGTAGAGTGGGTCACGGCAAAAACTGGACGCACTTCGTGTACAAACTGGACAAACTCCTTCGGAGTATCAGGGTTTCGGACGAGAACTCATCTGTTACATGGCCACTTCAATGTTTTTTAAACTTATTTGAACTCCGGACTTCTTTTGTGTTCAGTATGCAGCATTCAAAGCGACGTCATCAATTTCCAACATGTTCTGATATCATTTGTTGTTTTTCGGTCATTTACCTAATTGTTTAGAGAGCTAAATGACCGTGAAATTGAAAATCACTACAAAATGAATCCTGAAAATGTTGAAACTTGGCATGGTATAATCATATCACCCGCATAGCATGCGCGAAAGAGTAGAGAGGGTCACGGCAAAAACTGGACGCACTTCGAGTACAAACTCGACATATTCTTTCGGAGTATAAGGGTTTCGGACGAGAACTCATCTGTTACACGGACACTTCAATGTTTTTTAAACTTATTTGAACTCCGGACATCTTTTGTGTTTAGTATGCAGCATTCAAGGAGACGTCATCAATTTCCAACATGTTCTGACATCATTTCTTGTTTTTCGGCCATTTACCTAATTGTTTAGAGAGCTAAATGACCGTGAAATTGAAAATCACTACAAAATGAATCCTGAAAATGTTGAAACTTGGCATGGTGTCATCATATCACCCGCATAGCATGCGCGAAAGAGTAGAGAGGGTCACAGGAAAAACTGGACGCACTTCGTGTACAAACTGGACAAACTCTTTCGGAGTATCAGGGTTTTGGACGAGAACTCATCTGTTACACGGCCACTTCAATGTTTTTTAAACTTATTTGAACTCCGGTCTTCTTTTGTGTTTAGTATGCAGCATTCAAAGCAACGTCATCAATTTCCAACATGTTCTGACATCATTTGTTATTTTTCAGTCATTTACCTAATTGTTTAGAGAGCTAAATGACCGTGAAATTGAAAATCACTACAAAATGAATCCTGAAAATGTTGAAACTTGGCATGGTATGATCATATCACCCGCATAGCATGCGCGAAAGAGTAGAGAGGGTCACGGCAAAAACTGGACGCACTTCGTGTACAAACTGGACAAACTCTTTCAGAGTATCAGGGTTTCGGAAGATTACTCATCTGTTACATGGCCACTTCAATGTTTTTTAAACTTATTTGAACTTCAGACTTCTTTTGTGTTCAGTATGCAGCATTCAAAGCGACGTCATCAATTTCCAACATGTTCTGACATAATTTGTTGTTTTTCGGTCATTTACCTAATTGTTTTAGAGAGCTAAATGACCATGAAATTGAAAATCACTACAAAATGAATCCTGAAAATGTTGAAACTTGGCATGGTATCATCATATCACCCGCATAGCATGCGCGAAAGAGTAGAGAGGGTCACGGGAAAAACTGGACGCACTTCGTGTACAAGCTGGACAAACTCTTTCGGAGTATCAGGGTTTCGGACAAGAACTCATCTGTTACACGGCCATTTCAATGTTTTTTAAACTTATTTGAACTCCGGTCTTCTTTTGTGTTTAGTATGCAGCATTCAAAGCAACGTCTTCAATTTCCAACATGTTCTGACATCATTTATTATTTTTCAGTCATTTACCTAATTGTTTAGAGAGCTAAATGACCGTGAAATTGAAAATCACTACAAAATGAATCCTGAAAATGTTGAAACTTGGCATGGTATCATCATATCACCCGCATAGCATGGGCGAAAGAGTAGAGAGGGTCACGGGAAAAACTGGACTCACTTCGTGTACAAACTGGACAAACTCTTTCGGAGTATCAGGGTTTCGGACGAGAACTCATCTGTTACACGGCCACTTCAATGTTTTTAAACATATTTGAACTCCGGACTTCTTTTGTGTTCAGTATGCAGCATTCAAAGCGCCGTCATCAATTTCCAACATGTTCTGACATCATGCGTTGTTTTTCGGTCATTCACTTAATTGTTTTAGAGAGCTAAATGACCATGAAATTGAAAATCACTACAAAATGAATCCTGAAAATGTTGAAACTTGGCATGGTATGATCATATCACCCGCATAGCATGCGCGAAAGAGTAGAGAGGGTCACGGCAAAAACTGGACGCACTTCGTGTACAAACAAGACATACTCTTTCGGAGTATCAGGGTTTCGGACGAGAACTCATCTGTTACACGGTCACTTTAATGTTTTTTAGAGTTATTTGAACTCCGGACATCTTTTGTGTTCAGTATGCAGCATTCAAAGCGACGTCATCAATTTCCAACATGTTCTGACATCATTTGTTGTATTTCGGCCATTTACCTAATTGTTTAGAGAGCTAAATGACCATGAAATTGAAAATCACTACAAAATGAATCCTGAAAATGTTGAAACTTGGCATGGTATGATCATATCACCCGCATAGCATGCGCGAAAGAGTACAGCGGCTCACGGGAAAAACTGGACGCACTTCGTGTACAAACTGGACAAACTCTTTCGGAGTATCAGGGTTTTGGACGAGAACTCATCTGTTACACGGCCACTTCAATGTTTTTTAAACTTATTTGAACTCCGGTCTTCTTTTGTGTTTAGTATGCAGCATTCAAAGCAACGTCATCAATTTCCAACATGTTCTGACATCATTTGTTATTTTTCAGTCATTTACCTAATTGTTTAGAGAGCTAAATGATCGTGAAATTGAAAATCACTACAAAATGAATCCTGAAAATGTTGAAACTTGGCATGGTATGATCATATCACCCGCATAGTATGCGCGAAAGAGTAGAGAGGGTCACGGCAAAAACTGGACGCACTTCGTGTACAAACTGGACAAACTCTTTCAGAGTATCAGGGTTTCGGACGATTACTCATCTGTTACATGGCCACTTCAATGTTTTTTAAACTTATTTGAACTTCAGACTTCTTTTGTGTTCAGTATGCAGCATTCAAAGCGACGTCATCAATTTCCAACATGTTCTGACATCATTTGTTGTTTTTCGGTCATTTACCTAATTGTTTTAGAGAGCTAAATGACCATGAAATTGAAAATCACTACAAAATGAATCCTGAAAATGTTGAAACTTGGCATGGTATCATCATATCACCCGCATAGCATGCGCGAAAGAGTAGAGAGGGTCACGGGAAAAACTGGACGCACTTCGTGTACAAACTGGACAAACTCTTTCGGAGTATCAGGGTTTCGGACAAGAACTCATCTGTTACACGGCCATTTCAATGTTTTTTAAACTTATTTGAACTCCGGTCTTCTTTTGTGTTTAGTATGCAGCATTCAAAGCAACGTCTTCAATTTCCAACATGTTCTGACATCATTTGTTATTTTTCAGTCATTTACCTAATTGTTTAGAGAGCTAAATGACCGTGAAATTGAAAATCACTACAAAATGAATCCTGAAAATGTTGAAACTTGGCATGGTATCATCATATCACCCGCATAGCATGGGCGAAAGAGTAGAGAGGGTCACGGGAAAAACTGGACGCACTTCGTGTACAAACTGGACAAACTCTTTCGGAGTATCAGGGTTTCGGACGAGAACTCATCTGTTACACGCCCACTTCAATGTTTTTTAAACTTATTTGAACTCCGGTCTTCTTTTGTGTTTAGTATGCAGCATTCAAAGCAACGTCATCAATTTCCAACATGTTCTGACATCATTTGTTATTTTTCAGTCATTTACCTAATTGTTTAGAGAGCTAAATGACCGTGAAATTGAAAATCACTACAAAATGAATCCTGAAAATGTTGAAACTTGGCATGGTATGATCATATCACCCGCATAGCATGCGCGAAAGAGTAGAGAGGGTCACGGGAAAAACTGGACGCACTTCGTGTACAAACTGGACAAACTCTTTCGGAGTATCAGGGTTTCGGACGAGAACTCATCTGTTACACGGCCGCTTCAATGTTTTTAAACTTATTTGAACTCCGGACTTCTTTTGTGTTCAGTATGCAGCATTCAAAGCGCCTTCATCAATTTCCAACATGTTCTGACATCATGCGTTGTTTTTCGGTCATTCACTTAATTGTTTTAGAGAGCTAAATGACCATGAAATTGAAAATCACTACAAAATGAATCCTGAAAATGTTGAAACTTGGCATGGTATGATCATATCACCCGCATAGCATGCGCGAAAGAGTAGAGAGGGTCACGGCAAAAACTGGACGCACTTCGTGTACAAACAAGACATACTCTTTCGGAGTATCAGGGTTTCGGACGAGAACTCATCTGTTACACGGTCACTTTAATGTTTTTTAGAGTTATTTGAACTCCGGACATCTTTTGTGTTCAGTATGCAGCATTCAAAGCGACGTCATCAATTTCCAACATGTTCTGACATCATTTGTTGTTTTTCGGCCATTTACCTAATTGTTTAGAGAGCTAAATGACCATGAAATTGAAAATCACTACAAAATGAATCCTGAAAATGTTGAAACTTGGCATGGTATGATCATATCACCCTCATAGCATGCGCGAAAGAGTAGAGAGGGTCACGGGAAAAACTGGACGCACTTCGTGTACAAACTGGACAAACTCTTTCGGAGTATCAGGGTTTCGGACGAGAACTCATCTGTTACACGGCCACTTCAATGTTTTTTAAAATTATTTGAACTTCGGACTTCTTTTGTGTTCAGTATGCAGCATTCAAAGCGACGTCATCAATTTCCAACATGTTCTGACATCATTTGTTGTTTTTCGGTCATTTACCTAATTGTTTAGAGAGCTAAATGACCGTGAAATTGAAAATCACTACAAAATGAATCCTGAAAATGTTGAAACTTGGCATGGTATAATCATATCACCCGCATAGCATGCGCGAAAGAGTAGAGAGGGTCACGGCAAAAACTGGACGCACTTCGAGTACAAACTCGACATATTCTTTCGGAGTATCAGGGTTTCGGACGAGAACTCATCTGTTACACGGCCACTTCAATGTTTTTTAAACTTATTTGAACTCCGAACATCTTTTGTGTTTAGTATGCAGCATTCAAAGCGACATCATCAATTTCCAACATGTTCTGACATCATTTCTTGTTTTTCGGCCATTTACCTAATTGTTTAGAGAGCTAAATGACCGTGAAATTGAAAATCACTACAAAATGAATCCTGAAAATGTTGAAACTTGGCATGGTATCATCATATCACCCGCATAGCATGCGCGAAAGAGTAGAGAGGGTCACAGGAAAAACTGGACGCACTTCGTGTACAAACTGGACAAACTCTTTCGGAGTATCAGGGTTTTGGACGAGAACTCATCTGTTACACGGCCACTTCAATGTTTTTTAAACTTATTTGAACTCCGGTCTTCTTTTGTGTTTAGTATGCAGCATTCAAAGCAACGTCATCAATTTCCAACATGTTTTGACATCATTTGTTATTTTTCAGTCATTTACCTAATTGTTTAGAGAGCTAAATGACCGTGAAATTGAAAATCACTACAAAATGAATCCTGAAAATGTTGAAACTTGGCATGGTATCATCATATCACCCGCATAGCATGCGTGAAAGAGTAGAGAGGGTCACGGCAAAAACTGGACGCACTTCGTGTACAAACTGGACAAACTCTTTCAGAGTATCAGGGTTTCGGACGATTACTCATCTGTTACATGGCCACTTCAATGTTTTTTAAACTTATTTGAACTTCAGACTTCTTTTGTGTTCAGTATGCAGCATTCAAAGCGACGTCATCAATTTCCAACATGTTCTGACATCATTTGTTGTTTTTCGGTCATTTACCTAATTGTTTTAGAGAGCTAAATGACCATGAAATTGAAAATCACTACAAAATGAATCCTGAAAATGTTGAAACTTGGCATGGTATCATCATATCACCCGCATAGCATGCGCGAAAGAGTAGAGAGGGTCACGGGAAAAACTGGACGCACTTCGTGTACAAACTGGACAAACTCTTTCGGAGTATCAGGGTTTCGGACAAGAACTCATCTGTTACACGGCCATTTCAATGTTTTTTAAACTTATTTGAACTCCGGTCTTCTTTTGTGTTTAGTATGCAGCATTCAAAGCAACGTCTTCAATTTCCAACATGTTCTGACATCATTTGTTATTTTTCAGTCATTTACCTAATTGTTTAGAGAGCTAAATGACCGTGAAATTGAAAATCACTACAAAATGAATCCTGAAAATGTTGAAACTTGGCATGGTATAATCATATCACCCGCATAGCATGCGCGAAAGAGTAGAGAGGGTCACGGCAAAAACTGGACGCACTTCGAGTACAAACTCGACATATTCTTTCGGAGTATCAGGGTTTCGGACGAGAACTCATCTGTTACACGGCCACTTCAATGTTTTTTAAACTTATTTGAACTCCGGACATCTTTTGTGTTTAGTATGCAGCATTCAAAGCGACATCATCAATTTCCAACATGTTCTGACATCATTTCTTGTTTTTCGGCCATTTACCTAATTGTTTAGAGAGCTAAATGACCGTGAAATTGAAAATCACTACAAAATGAATCCTGAAAATGTTGAAACTTGGCATGGTATCATCATATCACCCGCATAGCATGCGCGAAAGAGTAGAGAGGGTCACAGGAAAAACTGGACGCACTTCGTGTACAAACTGGACAAACTCTTTCGGAGTATCAGGGTTTTGGACGAGAACTCATCTGTTACACGGCCACTTCAATGTTTTTTAAACTTATTTGAACTCCGGTCTTCTTTTGTGTTTAGTATGCAGCATTCAAAGCAACGTCATCAATTTCCAACATGTTCTGACATCATTTGTTATTTTTCAGTCATTTACCTAATTGTTTAGAGAGCTAAATGACCGTGAAATTGAAAATCACTACAAAATGAATCCTGAAAATGTTGAAACTTGGCATGGTATCATCATATCACCCGCATAGCATGCGTGAAAGAGTAGAGAGGGTCACGGCAAAAACTGGACGCACTTCGTGTACAAACTGGACAAACTCTTTCAGAGTATCAGGGTTTCGGACGATTACTCATCTGTTACATGGCCACTTCAATGTTTTTTAAACTTATTTGAACTTCAGACTTCTTTTGTGTTCAGTATGCAGCATTCAAAGCGACGTCATCAATTTCCAACATGTTCTGACATCATTTGTTGTTTTTCGGTCATTTACCTAATTGTTTTAGAGAGCTAAATGACCATGAAATTGAAAATCACTACAAAATGAATCCTGAAAATGTTGAAACTTGGCATGGTATCATCATATCACCCGCATAGCATGCGCGAAAGAGTAGAGAGGGTCACGGGAAAAACTGGACGCACTTCGTGTACAAACTGGACAAACTCTTTCGGAGTATCAGGGTTTCGGACAAGAACTCATCTGTTACACGGCCATTTCAATGTTTTTTAAACTTATTTGAACTCCGGTCTTCTTTTGTGTTTAGTATGCAGCATTCAAAGCAACGTCTTCAATTTCCAACATGTTCTGACATCATTTGTTATTTTTCAGTCATTTACCTAATTGTTTAGAGAGCTAAATGACCGTGAAATTGAAAATCACTACAAAATGAATCCTGAAAATGTTGAAACTTGGCATGGTATCATCATATCACCCGCATAGCATGGGCGAAAGAGTAGAGAGGGTCACGGGAAAAACTGGACGCACTTCGTGTACAAACTGGACAAACTCTTTCGGAGTATGAGGGTTTCGGACGAGAACTCATCTGTTACACGCCCACTTCAATGTTTTTTAAACTTATTTGAACTCCGGTCTTCTTTTGTGTTTAGTATGCAGCATTCAAAGCAACGTCATCAATTTCCAACATGTTCTGACATCATTTGTTGTTTTTTGGTCATTTACCTAATTGTTTTAGAGAGCTAAATGACCGTGAAATTGAAAATCACTACAATATGAATCCTGAAAATGTTGAAACTTGGCATGGTATAATCATATCACCCGCATAGCATGCGCGAAAGAGTAGAGAGGGTCACGGCAAAAACTGGACGCACTTCGTGTACAAACTGGACAAACTCTTTCAGAGTATCAGGGTTTCGGACGATTACTCATCTGTTACATGGCCACTTCAATGTTTTTTAAACTTATTTGAACTTCAGACTTCTTTTGTGTTCAGTATGCAGCATTCAAAGCGCCGTCATCAATTTCCAACATGTTCTGACATCATGCGTTGTTTTTCGGTCATTCACTTAATTGTTTTAGAGAGCTAAATGACCATGAAATTGAAAATCACTACAAAATGAATCCTGAAAATGTTGAAACTTGGCATGGTATGATCATATCACCCGCATAGCATGCGCGAAAGAGTAGAGAGGGTCACGGCAAAAACTGGACGCACTTCGTGTACAAACAAGACATACTCTTTCGGAGTATCAGGGTTTCGGACGAGAACTCATCTGTTACACGGTCACTTTAATGTTTTTTAGAGTTATTTGAACTCCGGACATCTTTTGTGTTCAGTATGCAGCATTCAAAGCGACGTCATCAATTTCCAACATGTTCTGACATCATTTGTTGTTTTTCGGCCATTTACCTAATTGTTTAGAGAGCTAAATGACCATGAAATTGAAAATCACTACAAAATGAATCCTGAAAATGTTGAAACTTGGCATGGTATGATCATATCACCCTCATAGCATGCGCGAAAGAGTAGAGAGGGTCACGGGAAAAACTGGACGCACTTCGTGTACAAACTGGACAAACTCTTTCGGAGTATCAGGGTTTCGGACGAGAACTCATCTGTTACACGGCCACTTCAATGTTTTTTAAAATTATTTGAACTTCGGACTTCTTTTGTGTTCAGTATGCAGCATTCAAAGCGACGTCATCAATTTCCAACATGTTCTGACATCATTTGTTGTTTTTCGGTCATTTACCTAATTGTTTAGAGAGCTAAATGACCGTGAAATTGAAAATCACTACAAAATGAATCCTGAAAATGTTGAAACTTGGCATGGTATCATCATATCACCCGCATAGCATGGGCGAAAGAGTAGAGAGGGTCACGGGAAAAACTGGACGCACTTCGTGTACAAACTGGACAAACTCTTTCGGAGTATCTGGGTTTCGGACGAGAACTCATCTGTTACACGGCCACTTCAATGTTTTTTAAACTTATTTGAACTCCGGTCTTCTTTTGTGTTTAGTATGCAGCATTCAAAGCAACGTCATCAATTTCCAACATGTTCTGACATCATTTGTTATTTTTCAGTCATTTACCTAATTGTTTAGAGAGCTAAATGACCGTGAAATTGAAAATCACTACAAAATGAATCCTGAAAATGTTGAAACTTGGCATGGTATGATCATATCACCCGCATAGCATGCGCGAAAGAGTAGAGAGGGTCACGGGAAAAACTGGACGCACTTCGTGTACAAACTGGACAAACTCTTTCGGAGTATCAGGGTTTCGGACGAGAACTCATCTGTTACACGGCCACTTCAATGTTTTTAAACTTATTTGAACTCCGGACTTCTTTTGTGTTCAGTATGCAGCATTCAAAGCGCCTTCATCAATTTCCAACATGTTCTGACATCATGCGTTGTTTTTCGGTCATTCACTTAATTGTTTTAGAGAGCTAAATGACCATGAAATTGAAAATCACTACAAAATGAATCCTGAAAATGTTGAAACTTGGCATGGTATGATCATATCACCCGCATAGCATGCGCGAAAGAGTAGAGAGGGTCACGGAAAAAACTGGACGCACTTCGTGTACAAACTGGACAAACTCTTTCAGAGTATCAGGGTTTCGGACGATTACTCATCTGTTACATGGCCACTTCAATGTTTTTTAAACTTATTTGAACTTCAGACTTCTTTTGTGTTCAGTATGCAGCATTCAAAGCGACGTCATCAATTTCCAACATGTTCTGACATCATTTGTTGTTTTTCGGTCATTTACCTAATTGTTTTAGAGAGCTAAATGACCGTGAAATTGAAAATCACTACAAAATGAATCCTGAAAATGTTGAAACTTGGCATGGTATCATCATATCACCCGCATAGCATGCGTGAAAGAGTAGAGAGGGTCACGGCAAAAACTGGACGCACTTCGTGTACAAACAAGACATACTCTTTCGGAGTATCAGGGTTTCGGACGAGAACTCATCTGTTACACGGTCACTTTAATGTTTTTTAGAGTTATTTGAACTCCGGACATCTTTTGTGTTCAGTATGCAGCATTCAAAGCGACGTCATCAATTTCCAACATGTTCTGACATCATTTGTTGTATTTCGGCCATTTACCTAATTGTTTAGAGAGCTAAATGACCATGAAATTGAAAATCACTACAAAATGAATCCTGAAAATGTTGAAACTTGGCATGGTATGATCATATCACCCGCATAGCATGCGCGAAAGAGTACAGAGGCTCACGGGAAAAACTGGACGCACTTCGTGTACAAACTGGACAAACTCTTTCGGAGTATCAGGGTTTCGGACGAGAACTCATCTGTTACACGGCCACTTCAATGTTTTTTAAAATTATTTGAACTTCGGACTTCTTTTGTGTTCAGTATGCAGCATTCAAAGCGACGTCATCAATTTCCAACATGTTCTGACATCATTTGTTGTTTTTCGGTCATTTACCTAATTGTTTAGAGAGCTAAATGACCGTGAAATTGAAAATCACTACAAAATGAATCCTGAAAATGTTGAAACTTGGCATGGTATAATCATATCACCCGCATAGCATGCGCGAAAGAGTAGAGAGGGTCACGGCAAAAACTGGACGCACATCGAGTACAAACTCGACATATTCTTTCGGAGTATAAGGGTTTCGGATGAGAACTCATCTGTTACACGGCCACTTCAATGTTTTTTAAACTTATTTGAACTCCGGACATCTTTTTTGTTTAGTATGCAGCATTCAAAGAGACGTCATCAATTTCCAACATGTTCTGACATCATTTCTTGTTTTTCGGCCATTTACCTAATTGTTTAGAGAGCGAAATGACCGTGAAATTGAAAATCACTACAAAATGAATCCTGAAAATGTTGAAACTTGGCATGGTGTCATCATATCACCCGCATAGCATGGGCGAAAGAGTAGAGAGGGTCACAGGAAAAACTGGACGCACTTCGTGTACAAACTGGACAAACTCTTTCGGAGTATCAGGGTTTTGGACGAGAACTCATCTGTTACACGGCCACTTCAATGTTTTTTAAACTTATTTGAACTCCGGTCTTCTTTTGTGTTTAGTATGCAGCATTCAAAGCAACGTCATCAATTTCCAACATGTTCTGACATCATTTGTTATTTTTCAGTCATTTACCTAATTCTTTAGAGAGCTAAATGATCGTGAAATTGAAAATCACTACAAAATGAATCCTGAAAATGTTGAAACTTGGCATGGTATGATCATATCACCCGCATAGTATGCGCGAAAGAGTAGAGAGGGTCACGGCAAAAACTGGACGCACTTCGTGTACAAACTGGACAAACTCTTTCAGAGTATCAGGGTTTCGGACGATTACTCATCTGTTACATGGCCACTTCAATGTTTTTTAAACTTATTTGAACTTCAGACTTCTTTTGTGTTTAGTATGCAGCATTCAAAGCGACGTCATCAATTTCCAACATGTTCTGACATCATTTGTTGTTTTTCGGTCATTTACCTAATTGTTTTAGAGAGCTAAATGACCATGAAATTGAAAATCACTACAAAATGAATCCTGAAAATGTTGAAACTTGGCATGGTATCATCATATCACCCGCATAGCATGCGCGAAAGAGTAGAGAGGGTCACGGGAAAAACTGGACGCACTTCGTGTACAAACTGGACAAACTCTTTCGGAGTATCAGGGTTTCGGACAAGAACTCATCTGTTACACGGCCATTTCAATGTTTTTTAAACTTATTTGAACTCCGGTCTTCTTTTGTGTTTAGTATGCAGCATTCAAAGCAACGTCTTCAATTTCCAACATGTTCTGACATCATTTGTTATTTTTCAGTCATTTACCTAATTGTTTAGAGAGCTAAATGACCGTGAAATTGAAAATCACTACAAAATGAATCCTGAAAATGTTGAAACTTGGCATGGTATCATCATATCACCCGCATAGCATGGGCGAAAGAGTAGAGAGGGTCACGGGAAAAACTGGACGCACTTCGTGTACAAACTGGACAAACTCTTTCGGAGTATCTGGGTTTCGGACGAGAACTCATCTGTTACACGGCCACTTCAATGTTTTTTAAACTTATTTGAACTCCGGTCTTCTTTTGTGTTTAGTATGCAGCATTCAAAGCAACGTCATCAATTTCCAACATGTTCTGACATCATTTGTTATTTTTCAGTCATTTACCTAATTGTTTAGAGAGCTAAATGACCGTGAAATTGAAAATCACTACAAAATGAATCCTGAAAATGTTGAAACTTGGCATGGTATGATCATATCACCCGCATAGCATGCGCGAAAGAGTAGAGAGGGTCACGGGAAAAACTGGACGCACTTCGTGTACAAACTGGACAAACTCTTTCGGAGTATCAGGGTTTCGGACGAGAACTCATCTGTTACACGGCCACTTCAATGTTTTTAAACTTATTTGAACTCCGGACTTCTTTTGTGTTCAGTATGCAGCATTCAAAGCGCCTTCATCAATTTCCAACATGTTCTGACATCATGCGTTGTTTTTCGGTCATTCACTTAATTGTTTTAGAGAGCTAAATGACCATGAAATTGAAAATCACTACAAAATGAATCCTGAAAATGTTGAAACTTGGCATGGTATGATCATATCACCCGCATAGCATGCGCGAAAGAGTAGAGAGGGTCACGGAAAAAACTGGACGCACTTCGTGTACAAACAAGACATACTCTTTCGGAGTATCAGGGTTTCGGACGAGAACTCATCTGTTACACGGTCACTTTAATGTTTTTTAGAGTTATTTGAACTCCGGACATCTTTTGTGTTCAGTATGCAGCATTCAAAGCGACATCATCAATTTCCAACATGTTCTGACATCATTTGTTGTTTTTCGGCCATTTACCTAATTGTTTAGAGAGCTAAATGACCATAAAATTGAAAATCACTACAAAATGAATCCTGAAAATGTTAAAACTTGGCATGGTATGATCATATCACCCTCATAGCATGCGCGAAAGAGTAGAGAGGGTCACGGGAAAAACTGGACGCACTTCGTGTACAAACTGGACAAATTCTTTCGGAGTATCAGGGTTTCGGACGAGAACTCATCTGTTACACGGCCACTTCAATGTTTTTTAAAATTATTTGAACTTCGGACTTCTTTTGTGTTCAGTATGCAGCATTCAAAGCGACGTCATCAATTTCCAACATGTTCTGACATCATTTGTTGTTTTTCGGTCATTTACCTAATTGTTTAGAGAGCTAAATGACCGTGAAATTGAAAATCACTACAAAATGAATCCTGAAAATGTTGAAACTTGGCATGGTATAATCATATCACCCGCATAGCATGCGCGAAAGAGTAGAGAGGGTCACGGCAAAAACTGGACGCACTTCGAGTTCAAACTCGACATATTCTTTCGGAGTATCAGGGTTTCGGACGAGAACTCATCTGTTACACGGCCACTTCAATGTTTTTTAAACTTATTTGAACTCCGGACATCTTTTGTGTTTAGTATGCAGCATTCAAAGCGACATCATCAATTTCCAACATGTTCTGACATCATTTCTTGTTTTTCGGCCATTTACCTAATTGTTTAGAGAGCTAAATGACCGTGAAATTGAAAATCACTACAAAATGAATCCTGAAAATGTTGAAACTTGGCATGGTATCATCATATCACCCGCATAGCATGCGCGAAAGAGTAGAGAGGGTCACAGGAAAAACTGGACGCACTTCGTGTACAAACTGGACAAACTCTTTCGGAGTATCAGGGTTTTGGACGAGAACTCATCTGTTACACGGCCACTTCAATGTTTTTTAAACTTATTTGAACTCCGGTCTTCTTTTGTGTTTAGTATGCAGCATTCAAAGCAACGTCATCAATTTCCAACATGCTCTGACATCATTTGTTATTTTTCAGTCATTTACCTAATTGTTTAGAGAGCTAAATGACCGTGAAATTGAAAATCACTACAAAATGAATCCTGAAAATGTTGAAACTTGGCATGGTATCATCATATCACCCGCATAGCATGCGTGAAAGAGTAGAGAGGGTCACGGCAAAAACTGGACGCACTTCGTGTACAAACTGGACAAACTCTTTCAGAGTATCAGGGTTTCGGACGATTACTCATCTGTTACATGGCCACTTCAATGTTTTTTAAACTTATTTGAACTTCAGACTTCTTTTGTGTTCAGTATGCAGCATTCAAAGCGACGTCATCAATTTCCAACATGTTCTGACATCATTTGTTGTTTTTCGGTCATTTACCTAATTGTTTTAGAGAGCTAAATGACCGTGAAATTGAAAATCACTACAAAATGAATCCTGAAAATGTTGAAACTTGGCATGGTATCATCATATCACCCGCATAGCATGCGCGAAAGAGTAGAGAGGGTCACGGCAAAAACTGGACGCACTTCGTGTACAAACTGGACAAACTCTTTCGGAGTATCAGGGTTTCGGACGAGAACTCATCTGTTACACGGCCACTTCAATGTTTTTTAAACTTATTTGAACTTCGGACTTCTTTTGTGTTTAGTATGCAGCATTCAAAGCGACGTCATCAATTTCCAACATGTTCTGACATCATTTGTTTTTTTCGGTCATTTACCTAATTGTTTAGAGAGCTAAATGACCATGAAATTGAAAATCACTACAAAATGAATCCTGAAAATGTTGAAACTTGGCATGGTATGATCATATCACCCGCATAGCATGCGCGAAAGAGTAGAGAGGGTCACGGCAAAAACTAGACGCACTTCGTGTACAAACAAGACATACTCTTTCGGAGTATCAGGGTTTCGGACGAGAACTCATCTGTTACACGGTCACTTTAATGTTTTTTAGAGTTATTTGAACTCCGGACATCTTTTGTGTTCAGTATGCAGCATTCAAAGCGACGTCATCAATTTCCAACATGTTCTGACATCATTTGTTGTTTTTCGGCCATTTACCTAATTGTTTAGAGAGCTAAATGACCATGAAATTGAAAATCACTACAAAATGAATCCTGAAAATGTTGAAACTTGGCATGGTATGATCATATCACCCTCATAGCATGCGCGAAAGAGTAGAGAGGGTCACGGGAAAAACTGGACGCACTTCATGTACAAACTGGACAAACTCTTTCGGAGTATCAGGGTTTCGGACGAGAACTCATCTGTTACACGGCCACTTCAATGTTTTTTAAAATTATTTGAACTTCGGACTTCCTTTGTGTTCAGTATGCAGCATTCAAAGCGACGTCATCAATTTCCAACATGTTCTGACATCATTTGTTGTTTTTCGGTCATTTACCTAATTGTTTAGAGAGCTAAATGACCGTGAAATTGAAAATCACTACAAAATGAATCCTGAAAATGTTGAAACTTGGCATGGTATAATCATATCACCCGCATAGCATGCGCGAAAGAGTAGAGAGGGTCACGGCAAAAACTGGACGCACTTCGAGTACAAACTCGACATATTCTTTCGGAGTATCAGGGTTTCGGACGAGAACTCATCTGTTACACGGCCACTTCAATGTTTTTTAAACTTATTTGAACTCCGGACATCTTTTGTGTTTAGTATGCAGCATTCAAAGCGACATCATCAATTTCCAACATGTTCTGACATCATTTCTTGTTTTTCGGCCATTTACCTAATTGTTTAGAGAGCTAAATGACCGTGAAATTGAAAATCACTACAAAATGAATCTTGAAAATGTTGAAACTTGGCATGGTATCATCATATCACCCGCATAGCATGCGCGAAAGAGTAGAGAGGGTCACAGGAAAAACTGGACGCACTTCGTGTACAAACTGGACAAACTCTTTCGGAGTATCAGGGTTTTGGACGAGAACTCATCTGTTACACGGCCACTTCAATGTTTTTTAAACTTATTTGAACTCCGGTCTTCTTTTGTGTTTAGTATGCAGCATTCAAAGCAACGTCATCAATTTCCAACATGTTCTGACATCATTTGTTATTTTTCAGTCATTTACCTAATTGTTTAGAGAGCTAAATGACCGTGAAATTGAAAATCACTACAAAATGAATCCTGAAAATGTTGAAACTTGGCATGGCATCATCATATCACCCGCATAGCATGCGTGAAAGAGTAGAGAGGGTCACGGCAAAAACTGGACGCACTTCGTGTACAAACTGGACAAACTCTTTCAGAGTATCAGGGTTTCGGACGATTACTCATCCGTTACATGGCCACTTCAATGTTTTTTAAACTTATTTGAGCTTCAGACTTCTTTTGTGTTCAGTATGCAGCATTCAAAGCGACGTCATCAATTTCCAACATGTTCTGACATCATTTGTTGTTTTTCGGTCATTTACCTAATTGTTTTAGAGAGCTAAATGACCGTGAAATTGAAAATCACTACAAAATGAATCCTGAAAATGTTGAAACTTGGCATGGTATCATCATATCACCCGCATAGCATGCGCGAAAGAGTAGAGAGGGTCACGGCAAAAACTGGACGCACTTCGTGTACAAACTGGACAAACTCTTTCGGAGTATCAGGGTTTCGGACGAGAACTCATCTGTTACACGGCCACTTCAATGTTTTTTAAACTTATTTGAACTTCGGACTTCTTTTGTGTTTAGTATGCAGCATTCAAAGCGACGTCATCAATTTCCAACATGTTCTGACATCATTTGTTTTTTTTCGGTCATTTACCTAATTGTTTAGAGAGCTAAATGACCGTGAAATTGAAAATCACTACAAAATGAATCCTGAAAATGTTGAAACTTGGCATGGTATGATCATATCACCCGCATAGCATGCACGAAAGAGTAGAGAGGGTCACGGGAAAAACTGGACGCACTTCGTGTACAAACTGGACAAACTCTTTCGGAGTATCAGGGTTTCGGACGAGAACTCATCTGTTACACGGCCACTTCAATGTTTTTAAACCTATTTGAACTCCGGAGTTCTTTTGTGTTCAGTATGCAGCATTCAAAGCGCCGTCATCAATTTCCAACATGTTCTGACATCATGCGTTGTTTTTCGGTCATTCACTTAATTGTTTTAGAGAGCTAAATGACCATGAAATTGAAAATCACTACAAAATGAATCCTGAAAATGTTGAAACTTGGCATGGTATGATAATATCACCCGCATAGCATGCGCGAAAGAGTAGAGAGGGTCACGGCAAAAACTGGACGCACTTCGTGTACAAACAAGACATACTCTTTCGGAGTATCAGGGTTTCGGACGAGAACTCATCTGTTACACGGTCACTTTAATGTTTTTTAGAGTTATTTGAACTCCGGACATCTTTTGTGTTCAGTATGCAGCATTCAAAGCGACGTCATCAATTTCCAACATGTTCTGACATCATTTGTTGTTTTTCGGCCATTTACCTAATTGTTTAGAGAGCTAAATGACCATGAAATTGAAAATCACTACAAAATGAATCCTGAAAATGTTGAAACTTGGCATGGTATGATCATATCACCCTCATAGCATGCGCGAAAGAGTAGAGAGGGTCACGGGAAAAACTGGACGCACTTCGTGTACAAACTAGACAAACTCTTTCGGAGTATCAGGGTTTCGGACGAGAACTCATCTGTTACACGGCCACTTCAATGTTTTTTAAAATTATTTGAACTTCGGACTTCTTTTGTGTTCAGTATGCAGCATTCAAAGCGACGTCATCAATTTCCAACATGTTCTGACATCATTTGTTGTTTTTCGGTCATTTACCTAATTGTTTAGAGAGCTAAATGACCGTGAAATTGAAAATCACTACAAAATGAATCCTGAAAATGTTGAAACTTGGCATGGTATAATCATATCACCCGCATAGCATGCGCGAAAGAGTAGAGAGGGTCACGGCAAAAACTGGACGCACTTCGAGTACAAACTCGACATATTCTTTCGGAGTATCAGGGTTTCGGACGAGAACTCATCTGTTACACGGCCACTTCAATGTTTTTTAAACTTATTTGAACTCCGGACATCTTTTGTGTTTAGTATGCAGCATTCAAAGCGACATCATCAATTTCCAACATGTTCTGACATCATTTCTTGTTTTTCGGCCATTTACCTAATTGTTTAGAGAGCTAAATGACCGTGAAATTGAAAATCACTACAAAATGAATCCTGAAAATGTTGAAACTTGGCATGGTATCATCATATCACCCGCATAGCATGCGCGAAAGAGTAGAGAGGGTCACAGGAAAAACTGGACGCACTTCGTGTACAAACTGGACAAACTCTTTCGGAGTATCAGGGTTTTGGACGAGAACTCATCTGTTACACGGCCACTTCAATGTTTTTTAAACTTATTTGAACTCCGGTCTTCTTTTGTGTTTAGTATGCAGCATTCAAAGCAACGTCATCAATTTCCAACATGTTCTGACATCATTTGTTATTTTTCAGTCATTTACCTAATTGTTTAGAGAGCTAAATGACCGTGAAATTGAAAATCACTACAAAATGAATCCTGAAAATGTTGAAACTTGGCATGGTATCATCATATCACCCGCATAGCATGCGTGAAAGAGTAGAGAGGGTCACGGCAAAAACTGGACGCACTTCGTGTACAAACTGGACAAACTCTTTCAGAGTATCAGGGTTTCGGACGATTACTCATCTGTTACATGGCCACTTCAATGTTTTTTAAACTTATTTGAACTTCAGACTTCTTTTGTGTTCAGTATGCAGCATTCAAAGCGACGTCATCAATTTCCAACATGTTCTGACATCATTTGTTGTTTTTCGGTCATTTACCTAATTGTTTTAGAGAGCTAAATGACCGTGAAATTGAAAATCACTACAAAATGAATCCTGAAAATGTTGAAACTTGGCATGGTATCATCATATCACCCGCATAGCATGCGCGAAAGAGTAGAGAGGGTCACGGCAAAAACTGGACGCACTTCGTGTACAAACTGGACAAACTCTTTCGGAGTATCAGGGTTTCGGACGAGAACTCATCTGTTACACGGCCACTTCAATGTTTTTTAAACTTATTTGAACTTCGGACTTCTTTTGTGTTTAGTATGCAGCATTCAAAGCGGCGTCATCAATTTCCAACATGTTCTGACATCATTTGTTTTTTTTCGGTCATTTACCTAATTGTTTAGAGAGCTAAATGACCGTGAAATTGAAAATCACTACAAAATGAAACCTGAAAATGTTGAAACTTGGCATGGTATAATCATATCACCCGCATAGCATGCGCGAAAGAGTAGAGAGGGTCACGGCAAAAACTGGACGCACTTCGAGTACAAACTCGACATATTCTTTCGGAGTATCAGGGTTTCGGACGAGAACTCATCTGTTACACGGCCACTTTAATGTTTTTTAAACTTATTTGAACTCCGGACATCTTTTGTGTTTAGTATGCAGCATTCAAAGCGACGTCATCAATTTCCAACATGTTCTGACATCATTTGTTGTTTTTCGGCCATTTACCTAATTGTTTAGAGAGCTAAATGACCGTGAAATTGAAAATCACTACAAAATGAATCCTGAAAATGTTGAAACTTGGCATGGTATCATCATATCACCCGCATAGCATGCGCGAAAGAGTAGAGAGGGTCACGGGAAAAACTGGACGCACTTCGTGTACAAACTGGACAAACTCTTTCGGAGTATCAGGGTTTCGGACGAGAACTCATCTGTTACACGGCCACTTCAATGTTTTTTAAACTTATTTGAACTCCGGTCTTCTTTTGTGTTTAGTATGCAGCATTCAAAGCAACGTCATCAATTTCCAACATGTTCTGACATCATTTGTTATTTTTCAGTCATTTACCTAATTGTTTAGAGAGCTAAATGACCGTGAAATTGAAAATCACTACAAAATGAATCCTGAAAATGTTGAAACTTGGCATGGTATCATCATATCACCCGCATAGCATGCACGAAAGAGTAGAGAGGGTCACGGCAAAAACTGGACGCACTTCGTGTACAAACTGGACAAACTCTTTCAGAGTATCAGGGTTTCGGACGATTACTCATCTGTTACATGGCCACTTCAATGTTTTTTAAACTTATTTGAACTTCAGACTTCTTTTGTGTTCAGTATGCAGCATTCAAAGCGACGTCATCAATTTCCAACATGTTCTGACATCATTTGTTGTTTTTCGGTCATTTACCTAATTGTTTTAGAGAGCTAAATGACCGTGAAATTGAAAATCACTACAAAATGAATCCTGAAAATGTTGAAACTTGGCATGGTATCATCATATCACCCGCATAGCATGCGCGAAAGAGTAGAGAGGGTCACGGCAAAAACTGGATGAACTTCGTGTACAAACTGGACAAACTCTTTCGGAGTATCAGGGTTTCGGACGAGAACTCATCTGTTACACGGCCACTTCAATGTTTTTTAAACTTATTTGAACTTCGGACTTCTTTTGTGTTCAGTATGCAGCATTCAAAGCGACGTCATCAATTTCCAACATGTTCTGACATCATTTGTTTTTTTTCGGTCATTTACCTAATTGTTTAGAGAGCTAAATGACCGTGAAATTGAAAATCACTACAAAATGAATCCTGAAAATGTTGAAACTTGGCATGGTATAATCATATCACCCGCATAGCATGCGCGAATGAGTAGAGAGGGTCACGGCAAAAACTGGACGCACTTCGAGTACAAACTCGACATATTCTTTCGGAGTATCAGGGTTTCGGACGAGAACTCATCTGTTACACGGCCACTTTAATGTTTTTTAAACTTATTTGAACTCCGGACATCTTTTGTGTTTAGTATGCAGCATTCAAAGCGACGTCATCAATTTCCAACATGTTCTGACATCATTTGTTGATTTTCGGCCATTTACCTAATTGTTTAGAGAGCTAAATGACCGTGAAATTGGAAATCACTACAAAATGAATCCTGAAAATGTTGAAACTTGGCATGGTATCATCATATCACCCGCATAGCATGCACGAAAGAGTAGAGACGGTCACGGGAAAAACTGGACGCACTTCGTGTACAAACTGGACAAACTCTTTCGGAGTATCAGGGTTTCGGACGAGAACTCATCTGTTACACGGCCACTTCAATGTTTTTTATACTTATTTGAACTCCGGTCTTCTTTTGTGTTTAGTATGCAGCATTCAGAGCAACGTCATCAATTTCCAACATGTTCTGACATCATTTGTTATTTTTCAGTCATTTACCTAATTGTTTAGAGAGCTAAATGACCGTGAAATTGAAAATCACTACAAAATGAATCCTGAAAATGTTGAAACTTGGCATGGTATCATCATATCACCCGCATAGCATGCACGAAAGAGTAGAGAGGGTCACGGCAAAAACTGGACGCACTTCGTGTACAAACTGGACAAACTCTTTCAGAGTATCAGGGTTTCGGACGATTACTCATCTGTTACATGGCCACTTCAATGTTTTTTAAACTTATTTGAACTTCAGACTTCTTTTGTGTTCAGTATGCAGCATTCAAAGCGACGTCATCAATTTCCAACATGTTCTGACATCATTTGTTGTTTTTCGGTCATTTACCTAATTGTTTTAGAGAGCTAAATGACCGTGAAATTGAAAATCACTACAAAATGAATCCTGAAAATGTTGAAACTTGGCATGGTATCATCATATCACCCGCATAGCATGCGCGAAAGTGTAGAGAGGGTCACGGCAAAAACTGGACGCACTTCGTGTACAAACTGGACAAACTCTTTCGGAGTATCAGGGTTTCGGACGAGAACTCATCTGTTACACGGCCACTTCAATGTTTTTTAAACTTATTTGAACTTCGGACTTCTTTTGTGTTCAGTATGCAGCATTCAAAGCGACGTCATCAATTTCCAACATGTTCTGACATCATTAGTTTTTTTTCGGTCATTTACCTAATTGTTTAGAGAGCTAAATGACCGTGAAATTGAAAATCACTACAAAATGAATCCTGAAAATGTTGAAACTTGGCATGGTATAATCATATCACCCGCATAGCATGCGCGAATGAGTAGAGAGGGTCACGGCAAAAACTGGACGCACTTCGAGTACAAACTCGACATATTCTTTCGGAGTATCAGGGTTTCGGACGAGAACTCATCTGTTACACGGCCACTTTAATGTTTTTTAAACTTATTTGAACTCCGGACATCTTTTGTGTTTAGTATGCATCATTCAAAGCGACGTCATCAATTTCCAACATGTTCTGACATCATTTGTTGATTTTCGGCCATTTACCTAATTGTTTAGAGAGCTAAATGACCGTGAAATTGAAAATCACTACAAAATGAATCCTGAAAATGTTGAAACTTGGCATGGTATCATCATATCACCCGCATAGCATGCACGAAAGAGTAGAGAGGGTCACGGGAAAAACTGGACGCACTTCGTGTACAAACTGGACAAACTCTTTCGGAGTATCAGGGTTTCGGACGAGAACTCATCTGTTACACGGCCACTTCAATGTTTTTTAAACTTATTTGAACTCCGGTCTTCTTTTGTGTTTAGTATGCAGCATTCAAAGCAACGTCATCAATTTCCAACATGTTCTGACATCATTTGTTATTTTTCAGTCATTTACCTAATTGTTTAGAGAGCTAAATGACCGTGAAATTGAAAATCACTACAAAATGAATCCTGAAAATGTTGAAACTTGGCATGGTATCATCATATCACCCGCATAGCATGCACGAAAGAGTAGAGAGGGTCACGGCAAAAACTGGACGCACTTCGTGTACAAACTGGACAAACTCTTTCAGAGTATCAGGGTTTCGGACGATTACTCATCTGTTACATGGCCACTTCAATGTTTTTTAAACTTATTTGAACTTCAGACTTCTTTTGTGTTCAGTATGCAGCATTCAAAGCGACGTCATCAATTTCCAACATGTTCTGACATCATTTGTTGTTTTTCGGTCATTTACCTAATTGTTTTAGAGAGCTAAATGACCGTGAAATTGAAAATCACTACAAAATGAATCCTGAAAATGTTGAAACTTGGCATGGTATCATCATATCACCCGCATAGCATGCGCGAAAGTGTAGAGAGGGTCACGGCAAAAACTGGACGCACTTCGTGTACAAACTGGACAAACTCTTTCGGAGTATCAGGGTTTCGGACGAGAACTCATCTGTTACACGGCCACTTCAATGTTTTTTAAACTTATTTGAACTTCGGACTTCTTTTGTGTTCAGTATGCAGCATTCAAAGCGACGTCATCAATTTCCAACATGTTCTGACATCATTTGTTTTTTTTCGGTCATTTACCCAATTGTTTAGAGAGCTAAATGACCGTGAAATTGAAAATCACTACAAAATGAATCCTGAAAATGTTGAAACTTGGCATGGTATAATCATATCACCCGCATAGCATGCGCGAAAGAGTAGAGAGGGTCACGGCAAAAACTGGACGCACTTCGAGTACAAACTCGACATATTCTTTCGGAGTATCAGGGTTTCGGACGAGAACTCATCTGTTACACGGCCACTTTAATGTTTTTTAAACTTATTTGAACTCCGGACATCTTTTGTGTTTAGTATGCAGCATTCAAAGCGACGTCATCAATTTCCAACATGTTCTGACATCATTTGTTGTTTTTCGGCCATTTAGCTAATTGTTTAGAGAGCTAAATGACCGTGAAATTGAAAATCACTACAAAATGAATCCTGAAAATGTTGAAACTTGGCATGGTATCATCATATCACCCGCATAGCATGCGCGAAAGAGTAGAGAGGGTCACGGGAAAAACTGGACGCACTTCGTGTACAAACTGGACAAACTCTTTCGGAGTATCAGGGTCTCGGACGAGAACTCATCTGTTACACGGCCACTTCAATGTTTTTTAAACTTATTTGAACTCTGGTCTTCTTTTGTGTTTAGTATGCAGCATTCAAAGCAACGTCATCAATTTCCAACATGTTCTGACATCATTTGTTATTTTTCAGTCATTTACCTAATTGTTTAGAGAGCTAAATGACCGTGAAATTGAAAATCACTACAAAAAGAATCCTGAAAATGTTGAAACTTGGCATGGTATCATCATATCACCCGCATAGCATGCGCGAAAGAGTAGAGAGGGTCACGGCAAAAACTGGACGCACTTCGTGTACAAACTGGACAAACTCTTTCAGAGTATCAGGGTTTCGGACGATTACTCATCTGTTACATGGCCACTTCAATGTTTTTTAAACTTATTTGAACTTCAGACTTCTTTTGTGTTCAGTATGCAGCATTCAAAGCGACGTCATCAATTTCCAACATGTTCTGACATCATTTGTTGTTTTTCGGTCATTTACCTAATTGTTTTAGAGAGCTAAATGACCGTGAAATTGAAAATCACTACAAAATGAATCCTGAAAATGTTGAAACTTGGCATGGTATCATCATATCACCCGCATAGCATGCGCGAAAGAGTAGAGAGGGTCACGGCAAACACTGGACGCACTTCGTGTACAAACTGGACAAACTCTTTCGGAGTATCAGGGTTTCGGACGAGAACTCATGTGTTACACGGCCACTTCAATGTTTTTTAAACTTATTTGAACTTCGGACTTCTTTTGTGTTCAGTATGCAGCATTCAAAGCGACGTCATCAATTTCCAACATGTTCTGACATCATTTGTTTTTTTCGGTCATTTACCTAATTGTTTAGAGAGCTAAATGACCGTGAAATTGAAAATCACTACAAAATGAATCCTGAAAATGTTGAAACTTGGCATGGTATAATCATATCACCCGCATAGCATGCGCGAAAGAGTAGAGAGGGTCATGGCAAAAACTGGACGCACTTCGAGTACAAACTCGACATATTCTTTCGGAGTATCAGGGTTTCGGACGAGAACTCATCTGTTACACGGCCACTTTAATGTTTTTTAAACTTATTTGAACTTCGGACTTCTTTTGTGTTCAGTATGCAGCATTCAAAGCGACGTCATCAATTTCCAACATGTTCTGACATCATTTGTTTTTTTCGGTCATTTACCTAATTGTTTAGAGAGCTAAATGACCGTGAAATTGAAAATCACTACAAAATGAATCCTGAAAATGTTGAAACTTGGCATGGTATAATCATATCACCCGCATAGCATGCGCGAAAGAGTAGAGAGGGTCATGGCAAAAACTGGACGCACTTCGAGTACAAACTCGACATATTCTTTCGGAGTATCACGGTTTCGGACGAGAACTCATCTGTTACACGGCCACTTTAATGTTTTTTAAACTTATTTGAACTTCGGACATCTTTTGTGTTTAGTATGCAGCATTCAAAGCGACGTCATCAATTTCCAACATGTTCTGACATCATTTGTTGTTTTTCGGCCATTTACCTAATTGTTTAGAGAGCTAAATGACCGTGAAATTGAAAATCACTACAAAATGAATCCTGAAAATGTTGAAACTTGGCATGGTATCATCATATCACCCGCATAGCATGCGCGAAAGAGTAGAGAGGGTCACGGCAAAAACTGGACGCACTTCGTGTACAAACTGGACAAACTCTTTCGGAGTATCAGGGTTTCGGACGAGAACTCATCTGTTACACGGCCACTTCAATGTTTTTTAAACTTATTTGAACTTCGGACTTCTTTTGTGTTCAGTATGCAGCATTCAAAGCGACGTCATCAATTTCCAACATGTTCTGACATCATTTGTTTTTTTTCGGTCATTTACCTAATTGTTTTAGAGAGCTAAATGACCGTGAAATTGAAAATCACTACAAAATGAATCCTGAAAATGTTGAAACTTGGCATGGTATCATCATATCACCCGCATAGCATGCGCGAAAGAGTAGAGAGGGTCACGGCAAACACTGGACGCACTTCGTGTACAAACTGGACAAACTCTTTCGGAGTATCAGGGTTTCGGACGAGAACTCATGTGTTACACGGCCACTTCAATGTTTTTTAAACTTATTTGAACTTCGGACTTCTTTTGTGTTCAGTATGCAGCATTCAAAGCGACGTCATCAATTTCCAACATGTTCTGACATCATTTGTTGTTTTTCGGTCATTTACCTAATTGTTTTAGAGAGCTAAATGACCGTGAAATTGAAAATCACTACAAAATGAATCCTGAAAATGTTGAAACTTGGCATGGTATCATCATATCACCCGCATAGCATGCGCGAAAGAGTAGAGAGGGTCACGGCAAACACTGGACGCACTTCGTGTACAAACTGGACAAACTCTTTCGGAGTATCAGGGTTTCGGACGAGAACTCATCTGTTACACGGCCACTTCAATGTTTTTTAAACTTATTTGAACTTCGGACTTCTTTTGTGTTCAGTATGAAGCATTCAAAGCGACGTCATCAATTTCCAACATGTTCTGACATCATTTGTTTTTTTCGGTCATTTACCTAATTGTTTAGAGAGCTAAATGACCGTGAAATTGAAAATCACTACAAAATGAATCCTGAAAATGTTGAAACTTGGCATGGTATAATCATATCACCCGCATAGCATGCGCGAAAGAGTAGAGAGGGTCATGGCAAAAACTGGACGCACTTCGAGTACAAACTCGACATATTCTTTCGGAGTATCAGGGTTTCGGACGAGAACTCATCTGTTACACGGCCACTTTAATGTTTTTTAAACTTATTTGAACTTCGGACTTCTTTTGTGTTCAGTATGCAGCATTCAAAGCGACGTCATCAATTTCCAACATGTTCTGACATCATTTGTTTTTTTCGGTCATTTACCTAATTGTTTAGAGAGCTAAATGATCGTGAAATTGAAAATCACTACAAAATGAATCCTGAAAATGTTGAAACTTGGCATGGTATAATCATATCACCCGCATAGCATGCGCGAAAGAGTAGAGAGGGTCATGGCAAAAACTGGACGCACTTCGAGTACAAACTCGACATATTCTTTCGGAGTATCACGGTTTCGGACGAGAACTCATCTGTTACACGGCCACTTTAATGTTTTTTAAACTTATTTGAACTTCGGACATCTTTTGTGTTTAGTATGCAGCATTCAAAGCGACGTCATCAATTTCCAACATGTTCTGACATCATTTGTTGTTTTTCGGCCATTTACCTAATTGTTTAGAGAGCTAAATGACCGTGAAATTGAAAATCACTACAAAATGAATCCTGAAAATGTTGAAACTTGGCATGGTATCATCATATCACCCGCATAGCATGCGCGAAAGAGTAGAGAGGGTCACGGCAAAAACTGGACGCACTTCGTGTACAAACTGGACAAACTCTTTCGGAGTATCAGGGTTTCGGACGAGAACTCATCTGTTACACGGCCACTTCAATGTTTTTTAAACTTATTTGAACTTCGGACTTCTTTTGTGTTCAGTATGCAGCATTCAAAGCGACGTCATCAATTTCCAACATGTTCTGACATCATTTGTTTTTTTTCGGTCATTTACCTAATTGTTTTAGAGAGCTAAATGACCGTGAAATTGAAAATCACTACAAAATGAATCCT
Organism: Triticum urartu; assembly: GCF_056163025.1. Classification (NCBI taxonomy): domain Eukaryota; kingdom Viridiplantae; phylum Streptophyta; class Magnoliopsida; order Poales; family Poaceae; genus Triticum; species Triticum urartu. Next base: position 14,308,521 of record NC_141873.1, read on the forward strand.
GAAAATGTTGAAACTTGGCATGGTATCATCATATCACCCGCATAGCATGCGCGAAAGAGTAGAGAGGGTCACGGCAAACACTGGACGCACTTCGTGTACAAACTGGACAAACTCTTTCGGAGTATCAGGGTTTCGGACGAGAACTCATCTGTTACACGGCCACTTCAATGTTTTTTAAACTTATTTGAACTTCGGACTTCTTTTGTGTTCAGTATGCAGCATTCAAAGCGACGTCATCAATTTCCAACATGTTCTGACATCATTTGTTTTTTTTCGGTCATTTACCTAATTGTTTTAGAGAGCTAAATGACCGTGAAATTGAAAATCACTACAAAATGAATCCTGAAAATGTTGAAACTTGGCATGGTATCATCATATCACCCGCATAGCATGCGCGAAAGAGTAGAGAGGGTCACGGCAAACACTGGACGCACTTCGTGTACAAACTGGACAAACTCTTTCGGAGTATCAGGGTTTCGGACGAGAACTCATGTGTTACACGGCCACTTCAATGTTTTTTAAACTTATTTGAACTTCGGACTTCTTTTGTGTTCAGTATGCAGCATTCAAAGCGACGTCATCAATTTCCAACATGTTCTGACATTATTTGTTTTTTTTCGGTCATTTACCTAATTGTTTAGAGAGCTAAATGACCGTGAAATTGAAAATCACTACAAAATGAATCCTGAAAATGTTGAAACTTGGCATGGTATAATCATATCACCCGCATAGCATGCGCGAAAGAGTAGAGAGGGTCATGGCAAAAACTGGACGCACTTCGAGTACAAACTCGACATATTCTTTCGGAGTATCAGGGTTTCGGACGAGAACTCATCTGTTACACGGCCACTTTAATGTTTTTTAAACTTATTTGAACTTCGGACTTCTTTTGTGTTCAGTATGCAGCATTCAAAGCGACGTCATCAATTTCCAACATGTTCTGACATCATTTGTTTTTTTCGGTCATTTACCTAATTGTTTAGAGAGCTAAATGACCGTGAAATTGAAAATCACTACAAAATGAATCCTGAAAATGTTGAAACTTGGCATGGTATAATCATATCACCCGCATAGCATGCGCGAAAGAGTAGAGAGGGTCATGGCAAAAACTGGACGCACTTCGAGTACAAACTCGACATATTCTTTCGGAGTATCACGGTTTCGGACGAGAACTCATCTGTTACACGGCCACTTTAATGTTTTTTAAACTTATTTGAACTTCGGACATCTTTTGTGTTTAGTATGCAGCATTCAAAGCGACGTCATCAATTTCCAACATGTTCTGACATCATTTGTTGTTTTTCGGCCATTTACCTAATTGTTTAGAGAGCTAAATGACCGTGAAATTGAAAATCACTACAAAATGAATCCTGAAAATGTTGAAACTTGGCATGGTATCATCATATCACCCGCATAGCATGCGCGAAAGAGTAGAGAGGGTCACGGCAAAAACTGGACGCACTTCGTGTACAAACTGGACAAACTCTTTCGGAGTATCAGGGTTTCGGACGAGAACTCATCTGTTACACGGCCACTTCAATGTTTTTTAAACTTATTTGAACTTCGGACTTCTTTTGTGTTCAGTATGCAGCATTCAAAGCGACGTCATCAATTTCCAACATGTTCTGACATCATTTGTTTTTTTTCGGTCATTTACCTAATTGTTTTAGAGAGCTAAATGACCATGAAATTGAAAATCACTACAAAATGAATCCTGAAAATGTTGAAACTTGGCATGGTATCATCATATCACCCACATAGCATGCGCGAAAGAGTAGAGAGGGTCACGGCAAACACTGGACGCACTTCGTGTACAAACTGGACAAACTCTTTCGGAGTATCAGGGTTTCGGACGAGAACTCATGTGTTACACGGCCACTTCAATGTTTTTTAAACTTATTTGAACTTCGGACTTCTTTTGTGTTCAGTATGCAGCATTCAAAGCGACGTCATCAATTTCCAACATGTTCTGACATCATTTGTTTTTTTCGGTCATTTACCTAATTGTTTAGAGAGCTAAATGACCGTGAAATTGAAAATCACTACAAAATGAATCCTGAAAATGTTGAAACTTGGCATGGTATAATCATATCACCCGCATAGCATGCGCGAAAGAGTAGAGAGGGTCACGGCAAAAACTGGACGCACTTCGAGTACAAACTCGACATATTCTTTCGGAGTATCAGGGTTTCGGACGAGAACTCATCTGTTACACGGCCACTTTAATGTTTTTTAAACTTATTTGAACTTCGGACATCTTTTGTGTTTAGTATGCAGCATTCAAAGAGACGTCATCAATTTCCAACATGTTCTCACATCATTTGTTGTTTTTCGGCCATTTACCTAATTGTTTAGAGAGCTAAATGACCGTGAAATTGAAAATCACTACAAAATGAATCCTGAAAATGTTGAAACTTGGCATGGTATCATCATATCACCCGCATAGCCCGCGCGAAAGAGTAGAGAGGGTCACGGCAAAAAATGGACGCACTTCGTGTACAAACTGGACAAACTCTTTCAGAGTATCAGGGTTTCGGACGATTACTCATCTCTTACATGGCCACTTCAATGTTTTTTAAACTTATTTGAACTTCAGACTTCTTTTGTGTTCAGTATGCAGCATTCGAAGCGACGTCATCAATTTCCAACATGTTCTGACATCATTTGTTGTTTTTCGGTCATTTACCTAATTGTTTTAGAGAGCTAAATGACCGTGAAATTGAAAATCACTAAAAAATGAATCCTGAAAATGTTGAAACTTGGCATGGTATCATCATATCACCCGCATAGCATGCGCGAAAGAGTAGAGAGGGTCACGGCAAACACTGGACGCACTTCGTGTACAAACTGGACAAACTCTTTCGGAGTATCAGGGTTTCGGACGAGAACTCATCTGTTACACGGCCACTTCAATGTTTTTTAAACTTATTTGAACTTCGGACTTCTTTTGTGTTCAGTATGCAGCATTCAAAGCGACGTCATCAATTTCCAACATGTTCTGACATCATTTGTTTTTTTTCGGTCATTTACCTAATTGTTTTAGAGAGCTAAATGACCGTGAAATTGAAAATCACTACAAAATGAATCCTGAAAATGTTGAAACTTGGCATGGTATCATCATATCACCCGCATAGCATGCGCGAAAGAGTAGAGAGGGTCACGGCAAACACTGGACGCACTTCGTGTACAAACTGGACAAACTCTTTCGGAGTATCAGGGTTTCGGACGAGAACTCATGTGTTACACGGCCACTTCAATGTTTTTTAAACTTATTTGAACTTCGGACTTCTTTTGTGTTCAGTATGCAGCATTCAAAGCGACGTCATCAATTTCCAACATGTTCTGACATCATTTGTTTTTTTCGGTCATTTACCTAATTGTTTAGAGAGCTAAATGACCGTGAAATTGAAAATCACTACAAAATGAATCCTGAAAATGTTGAAACTTGGCATGGTATAATCATATCACCCGCATAGCATGCGCGAAAGAGTAGAGAGGGTCACGGCAAAAACTGGACGCACTTCGTGTACAAACTGGACAAACTCTTTCGGAGTATCAGGGTTTCGGACGAGAACTCATCTGTTACACGGCCACTTCAATGTTTTTTAAACTTATTTGAACTTCGGACTTCTTTTGTGTTCAGTATGCAGCATTCAAAGCGACGTCATCAATTTCCAACATGTTCTGACATCATTTGTTTTTTTTCGGTCATTTACCTAATTGTTTTAGAGAGCTAAATGACCGTGAAATTGAAAATCACTACAAAATGAATCCTGAAAATGTTGAAACTTGGCATGGTATCATCATATCACCCGCATAGCATGCGCGAAAGAGTAGAGAGGGTCACGGCAAACACTGGACGCACTTCGTGTACAAACTGGACAAACTCTTTCGGAGTATCAGGGTTTCGGACGAGAACTCATGTGTTACACGGCCACTTCAATGTTTTTTAAACTTATTTGAACTTCGGACTTCTTTTGTGTTCAGTATGCAGCATTCAAAGCGACGTCATCAATTTCCAACATGTTCTGACATCATTTGTTTTTTTCGGTCATTTACCTAATTGTTTAGAGAGCTAAATGACCGTGAAATTGAAAATCACTACAAAATGAATCCTGAAAATGTTGAAACTTGGCATGGTATAATCATATCACCCGCATAGCATGCGCGAAAGAGTAGAGAGGGTCACGGCAAAAACTGGACGCACTTCGAGTACAAACTCGACATATTCTTTCGGAGTATCAGGGTTTCGGACGAGAACTCATCTGTTACACGGCCACTTTAATGTTTTTTAAACTTATTTGAACTTCGGACATCTTTTGTGTTTAGTATGCAGCATTCAAAGAGACGTCATCAATTTCCAACATGTTCTCACATCATTTGTTGTTTTTCGGCCATTTACCTAATTGTTTAGAGAGCTAAATGACCGTGAAATTGAAAATCACTACAAAATGAATCCTGAAAATGTTGAAACTTGGCATGGTATCATCATATCACCCGCATAGCATGCGCGAAAGAGTAGAGAGGGTCACGGCAAAAAATGGACGCACTTCGTGTACAAACTGGACAAACTCTTTCAGAGTATCAGGGTTTCGGACGATTACTCATCTGTTACACGGCCACTTCAATGTTTTTTAAACTTATTTGAACTTCAGACTTCTTTTGTGTTCAGTATGCAGCATTCAAAGTGACGTCATCAATTTCCAACATGTTCTGACATCATTTGTTGTTTTTCGGTCATTTACCTAATTGTTTTAGAGAGCTAAATGACCGTGAAATTGAAAATCACTAAAAAATGAATCCTGAAAATGTTGAAACTTGGCATGGTATCATCATATCACCCGCATAGCATGCGCGAAAGAGTAGAGAGGGTCACGGCAAAAACTGGACGCACTTCGTGTACAAACTGGACAAACTCTTTCGGAGTATCAGGGTTTCGGACGAGAACTCATCTGTTACACGGCCACTTCAATGTTTTTTAAACTTATTTGAACTTCGGACTTCTTTTGTGTTCAGTATGCAGCATTCAAAGCGACGTCATCAATTTCCAACATGTTCTGACATCATTTGTTTTTTTTCGGTCATTTACCTAATTGTTTTAGAGAGCTAAATGACCGTGAAATTGAAAATCACTACAAAATGAATCCTGAAAATGTTGAAACTTGGCATGGTATCATCATATCACCCGCATAGCATGCGCGAAAGAGTAGAGAGGGTCACGGCAAACACTGGACGCACTTCGTGTACAAACTGGACAAACTCTTTCGGAGTATCAGGGTTTCGGACGAGAACTCATGTGTTACACGGCCACTTCAATGTTTTTTAAACTTATTTGAACTTCGGACTTCTTTTGTGTTCAGTATGCAGCATTCAAAGCGACGTCATCAATTTCCAACATGTTCTGACATCATTTGTTTTTTTCGGTCATTTACCTAATTGTTTAGAGAGCTAAATGACCGTGAAATTGAAAATCACTACAAAATGAATCCTGAAAATGTTGAAACTTGGCATGGTATAATCATATCACCCGCATAGCATGCGCGAAAGAGTAGAGAGGGTCACGGCAAAAACTGGACGCACTTCGTGTACAAACTGGACAAACTCTTTCGGAGTATCAGGGTTTCGGACGAGAACTCATCTGTTACACGGCCACTTCAATGTTTTTTAAACTTATTTGAACTTCGGACTTCTTTTGTGTTCAGTATGCAGCATTCAAAGCGATGTCATCAATTTCCAACATGTTCTGACATCATTTGTTTTTTTTCGGTCATTTACCTAATTGTTTTAGAGAGCTAAATGACCGTGAAATTGAAAATCACTACAAAATGAATCCTGAAAATGTTGAAACTTGGCATGGTATCATCATATCACCCGCATAGCATGCGCGAAAGAGTAGAGAGGGTCACGGCAAACACTGGACGCACTTCGTGTACAAACTGGACAAACTCTTTCGGAGTATCAGGGTTTCGGACGAGAACTCATGTGTTACATGGCCACTTCAATGTTTTTTAAACTTATTTGAACTTCGGACTTCTTTTGTGTTCAGTATGCAGCATTCAAAGCGACGTCATCAATTTCCAACATGTTCTGACATCATTTGTTTTTTTCGGTCATTTACCTAATTGTTTAGAGAGCTAAATGACCGTGAAATTGAAAATCACTACAAAATGAATCCTGAAAATGTTGAAACTTGGCATGGTATAATCATATCACCCGCATAGCATGCGCCAAAGAGTAGAGAGGGTCACGGCAAAAACTGGACGCACTTCGTGTACAAACTGGACAAACTCTTTCGGAGTATCAGGGTTTCGGACGAGAACTCATCTGTTACACGGCCACTTCAATGTTTTTTAAACTTATTTGAACTTCGGACTTCTTTTGTGTTCAGTATGCAGCATTCAAAGCGACGTCATCAATTTCCAACATGTTCTGACATCATTTGTTTTTTTTCGGTCATTTACCTAATTGTTTTAGAGAGCTAAATGACCGTGAAATTGAAAATCACTACAAAATGAATCCTGAAAATGTTGAAACTTGGCATGGTATCATCATATCACCCGCATAGCATGCGCGAAAGAGTAGAGAGGGTCACGGCAAACACTGGACGCACTTCGTGTACAAACTGGACAAACTCTTTCGGAGTATCAGGGTTTCGGACGAGAACTCATGTGTTACACGGCCACTTCAATGTTTTTTAAACTTATTTGAACTTCGGACTTCTTTTGTGTTCAGTATGCAGCATTCAAAGCGACGTCATCAATTTCCAACATGTTCTGACATCATTTGTTTTTTTCGGTCATTTACCTAATTGTTTAGAGAGCTAAATGACCGTGAAATTGAAAATCACTACAAAATGAATCCTGAAAATGTTGAAACTTGGCATGGTATAATCATATCACCCGCATAGCATGCGCGAAAGAGTAGAGAGGGTCACGGCAAAAACTGGACGCACTTCGAGTACAAACTCGACATATTCTTTCGGAGTATCAGGGTTTCGGACGAGAACTCATCTGTTACACGGCCACTTTAATGTTTTTTAAACTTATTTGAACTCCGGACATCTTTTGTGTTTAGTATGCAGCATTCAAAGAGACGTCATCAATTTCCAACATGTTCTCACATCATTTGTTGTTTTTCGGCCATTTACCTAATTGTTTAGAGAGCTAAATGACCGTGAAATTGAAAATCACTACAAAATGAATCCTGAAAATGTTGAAACTTGGCATGGTATCATCATATCACCCGCATAGCATGCGCGAAAGAGTAGAGAGGGTCACGGCAAAAAATGGACGCACTTCGTGTACAAACTGGACAAACTCTTTCAGAGTATCAGGGTTTCGGACGATTACTCATCTGTTACATGGCCACTTCAATGTTTTTTAAACTTATTTGAACTTCAGACTTCTTTTGTGTTCAGTATGCAGCATTCAAAGCGACGTCATCAATTTCCAACATGTTCTGACATCATTTGTTGTTTTTCGGTCATTTACCTAATTGTTTTAGAGAGCTAAATGACCGTGAAATTGAAAATCACTAAAAAATGAATCCTGAAAATGTTGAAACTTGGCATGGTATCATCATATCACCCGCATAGCATGCGCGAAAGAGTAGAGAGGGTCACGGCAAAAACTGGACGCACTTCGTGTACAAACTGGACAAACTCTTTCGGAGTATCAGGGTTTCGGACGAGAACTCATCTGTTACACGGCCACTTCAATGTTTTTTAAACTTATTTGAACTTCGGACTTCTTTTGTGTTCAGTATGCAGCATTCAAAGCGACGTCATCAATTTCCAACATGTTCTGACATCATTTGTTTTTTTTCGGTCATTTACCTAATTGTTTTAGAGAGCTAAATGACCGTGAAATTGAAAATCACTACAAAATGAATCCTGAAAATGTTGAAACTTGGCATGGTATCATCATATCACCCGCATAGCATGCGCGAAAGAGTAGAGAGGGTCACGGCAAACACTGGACGCACTTCGTGTACAAACTGGACAAACTCTTTCGGAGTATCAGGGTTTCGGACGAGAACTCATGTGTTACACGGCCACTTCAATGTTTTTTAAACTTATTTGAACTTCGGACCTCTTTTGTGTTCAGTATGCAGCATTCAAAGCGACGTCATCAATTTCCAACATGTTCTGACATCATTTGTTTTTTTCGGTCATTTACCTAATTGTTTAGAGAGCTAAATGACCGTGAAATTGAAAATCACTACAAAATGAATCCTGAAAATGTTGAAACTTGGCATGGTATAATCATATCACCCGCATAGCATGCGCGAAAGAGTAGAGAGGGTCACGGCAAAAACTGGACGCACTTCGAGTACAAACTCGACATATTCTTTCGGAGTATCAGGGTTTCGGACGAGAACTCATCTGTTACACGGCCACTTTAATGTTTTTTAAACTTATTTGAACTTCGGACATCTTTTGTGTTTAGTATGCAGCATTCAAAGAGACGTCATCAATTTCCAACATGTTCTCACATCATTTGTTGTTTTTCGGCCATTTACCTAATTGTTTAGAGAGCTAAATGACCGTGAAATTGAAAATCACTACAAAATGAATCCTGAAAATGTTGAAACTTGGCATGGTATCATCATATCACCCGCATAGCATGCGCGAAAGAGTAGAGAGGGTCACGGGAAAAACTGGACGCACTTCGTGTACAAACTGGAAAACTCTTTCGGAGTATCAGGGTTTCGGACGAGAACTCATCTGTTACACGGCCACTTCAATGTTTTTTAAACTTATTTGAACTCCGGTCTTCTTTTGTGTTTAGTATGCAGCATTCAAAGCAACGTTATCAATTTCCAACATGTTCTGACATCATTTGTTATTTTTCAGTCATTTACCTAATTGTTTAGAGAGCTAAATGACCGTGAAATTGAAAATCACTACAAAATGAATCCTGAAAATGTTGAAACTTGGCATGGTATCATCATATCACCCGCATAGCATGCGCGAAAGAGTAGAGAGGGTCACGGCAAAAAATGGACGCACTTCGTGTACAAACTGGACAAACTCTTTCAGAGTATCAGGGTTTCGGACGATTACTCATCTGTTACATGGCCACTTCAATGTTTTTTAAACTTATTTGAACTTCAGACTTCTTTTGTGTTCAGTATGCAACATTCAAAGCGACGTCATCAATTTCCAACATGTTCTGACATCATTTGTTGTTTTTCGGTCATTTACCTAATTGTTTTAGAGAGCTAAATGACCGTGAAATTGAAAATCACTACAAAATGAATCCTGAAAATGTTGAAACTTGGCATGGTATCATCATATCACCCGCATAGCATGCGCGAAAGAGTAGAGAGGGTCACGGCAAAAACTGGACGCACTTCGTGTACAAACTGGACAAACTCTTTCGGAGTATCAGGGTTTCGGACGAGAACTCATCTGTTACACGGCCACTTCAATGTTTTTTAAACTTATTTGAAGTTCGGACTTCTTTTGTGTTCAGTATGCAGCATTCAAAGCGACGTCATCAATTTCCAACATGTTCTGACATCATTTGTTTTTTTCTGTCATTTACCTAATTGTTTAGAGAGCTAAATGACCGTGAAATTGAAAATCACTACAAAATGAATCCTGAAAATGTTGAAACTTGGCATGGTATAATCATATCACCCGCATAGCATGCACAAAAGAGTAGAGAGGGTCACGGAAAAATCTGGACGCACTTCGAGTACAAACTCGACATATTCTTTCGGAGTATCAGGGTTTCGGACGAGAACTCATCTGTTACACGGCCACTTCAATGTGTTTTAAACTTATTTGAACTCCGGACATCTTTTGTGTTTAGTATGCAGCATTCAAAGCGACGTCATCAATTTCCAACATGTTCTGACATCATTTGTTGTTTTTCGGCCATTTACCTAATTGTTTAGAGAGCTAAATGACCGTGAAATTGAAAATCACTACAAAATGAATCCTGAAAATGTTGAAACTTGGCATGGCATCATCATATCACCCGCATAGCATGCGCGAAAGAGTAGAGAGGGTCACGGGAAAAACTGGACACACTTCGTGTACAAACTGGACAAACTCTTTCGGAGTATCAGGGTTTCGGACGAGAACTCATCTGTTACACGGCCACCTCAATGTTTTTTAAACTTATTTGAACTCCGGTCTTCTTTTGTGTTTAGTATGCAGCATTCAAAGCAACGTCATCAATTTCCAACATGTTCTGACATCATTTGTTATTTTTCAGTCATTTACCTAATTGTTTAGAGAGCTAAATGACCGTGAAATTGAAAATCACTACAAAATGAATCCTGAAAATGTTGAAACTTGGCATGGTATCATCATATCACCCGCATAGCATGCGCGAAAGAGTAGAGAGGGTCACGGCAAAAACTGGACGCACTTCGTGTACAAACTGGACAAACTCTTTCAGAGTATCAGGGTTTCGGACGATTACTCATCTGTTACATGGCCACTTCAATGTTTTTTAAACTTATTTGAACTTCAGACTTCTTTTGTGTTCAGTATGCAGCATTCAAAGCGACGTCATCAATTTCCAACATGTTCTGACATCATTTGTTGTTTTTCGGTCATTTACCTAATTGTTTTAGAGAGCTAAATGACCGTGAAATTGAAAATCACTAAAAAATGAATCCTGAAAATGTTGAAACTTGGCATGGTATCATCATATCACCCGCATAGCATGCGCGAAAGAGTAGAGAGGGTCACGGCAAAAACTGGACGCACTTCGTGTACAAACTGGACAAACTCTTTCGGAGTATCAGGGTTTCGGACGAGAACTCATCTGTTACACGGCCACTTCAATGTTTTTTAAACTTATTTGAACTTCGGACTTCTTTTGTGTTCAGTATGCAGCATTCAAAGCGACGTCATCAATTTCCAACATGTTCTGACATCATTTGTTTTTTTTCGGTCATTTACCTAATTGTTTAGAGAGCTAAATGACCGTGAAATTGAAAATCACTACAAAATGAATCCTGAAAATGTTGAAACTTGGCATGGTATAATCATATCACCCGCATAGCATGCGCGAAAGAGTAGAGAGGGTCACGGCAAAAACTGGACGCACTTCGAGTACAAACTCGACATATTCTTTCGGAGTATCAGGGTTTCGGACGAGAACTCATCTGTTACACGGCCACTTTAATGTTTTTTAAACTTATTTGAACTCCGGACATCTTTTGTGTTTAGTATGCAGCATTCAAAGCGACGTCATCAATTTCCAACATGTTCTGACATCGTTTGTTGTTTTTCGGCCATTTACCTAATTGTTTAGAGAGCTAAATGACCGTGAAATTGAAAATCACTACAAAATGAATCCTGAAAATGTTGAAACTTGGCATGGTATCATCATATCACCCGCATAGCATGCGCGAAAGAGTAGAGAGGGTCACGGGAAAAACTGGACGCACTTCGTGTACAAACTGGACAAACTCTTTCGGAGTATCAGGGTTTCGGACGAGAACTCATCTGTTACACGGCCACTTCAATGTTTTTTAAACTTATTTGAACTCCGGTGTTCTTTTGTGTTTAGTATGCAGCATTCAAAGCAACGTCATCAATTTCCAACATGTTCTAACATCATTTGTTATTTTTCAGTCATTTACCTAATTGTTTAGAGAGCTAAATGACCGTGAAATTGAAAATCACTACAAAATGAATCCTGAAAATGTTGAAACTTGGCATGGTATCATCATATCACCCGCATAGCATGCGCGAAAGAGTAGAGAGGGTCACGGCAAAAACTGGACGCACTTCGTGTACAAACTGGACAAACTCTTTCGGAGTATCAGGGTTTCGGACGAGAACTCATCTGTTACACGGCCACTTCAATGTTTTTTAAACTTATTTGAACTTCGGACTTATTTTGTGTTCAGTATGCAGCATTCAAAGCGACGTCATCAATTTCCAACATGTTCTGACATCATTTGTTGTTTTTTAGTCATTTACCTAATTGTTTAGAGAGCTAAATGACCGTGAAATTGAAAATCACTACAAAATGAATCCTGAAAATGTTGAAACTTGGCATGGTATAATCATATCACCCGCATAGCATGCGCGAAAGAGTAGTGAGGGTCACGGCAAAAACTGGACGCACTTCGTGTACAAACTGGACATACTCTTTCGGAGTATCAGGGTTTCGGACGAGAACTCATCTGTTACACGGCCACTTTAATGTTTTTTAAACTTATTTGAACTCCGGAAATCTTTTGTGTTTAGTATGCAGCATTCAAAGCGACGTCATCAATTTCCAACATGTTCTGACATCATTTGTTGTTTTTCGGCCATTTACCTAATTGTTTAGAGAGCTAAATGACCGTGAAATTGAAAATCACTACAAAATGAATACTGAAATTGTTGAAACTTGGCATGGTATCATCATATCACCCGCATAGCATGCGCGAAAGAGTAGAGAGGGTCACGGGAAAAACTGGACGCACTTTGTGTACAACCTGGACAAACTCTTTCGGAGTATCAGGGTTTCGGACGAGAACTCATCTGTTACACGACCACTTCAATGTTTTTTAAACTTATTTGAACTCCGATCTTCTTTTATGTTCAGTATGCAGCATTCAAACCAACGTCATCAATTTCCAACATGTTCTGACATCATTTGTTGTTTTTCAGTCATTTACCTAATTGTTTAGAGAGCTAAATGACCGTGAAATTGAAAATCACTACAAAATGAATCGTGAAAATGTTGAAACTTGGCATGGTATCATCATATCACCCGCATAGCATGCGCGAAAGAGTAGAGAGGGTCACGGCAAAAACTGGACGCACTTCGTGTACAAACTGGACAAACTCTTTCAGAGTATCAGGGTTTCGGAAGAGAACTCATCTGTTACATGGCCACTTCAATGTTTTTTAAACTTATTTGAACTTCGGACTTCTTTTGTCTTCAGTATGCAGCATTCAAAGCGACGTCATCAATTTCCAACATGTTCTGACATCATTTGTTGTTTTTCGGCCATTTACCTAATTGTTTAGAGAGCTAAATGACCATGAAATTGAAAATCACTACAAAATGAATCCTGAAAATGTTGAAACTTGGCATGGTATGATCATATCACCCGCATAGCATGCGCGAAAGAGTAGAGAGGGTCACGGGAAAAACTGGACGCACTTCGTGTACAAACTGGACAAACTCTTTCGGAGTATCAGGGTTTCGGACGAGAACTCATCTGTTACACGGCCACTTCAATGTTTTTTAAACTTATTTGAACTTCGGACTTCTTTTGTGTTCAGTATGCAGCATTCAAAGCGACGTCATCAATTTCCAACATGTTCTGACATCATTTGTTGTTTTTCGGTCATTTACCTAATTGTTTAGAGGGCTAAATGACCGTGAAATTGAAAATCACTACAAAATGAATCCTGAAAATGTTGAAACTTGGCATGGTATAATCATATCACCCGCATAGCATGCGCGAAAGAGTAGAGAGGGTCACGGCAAAAACTGGACGCACTTCGTGTACAAACTGGACATACTCTTTCGGAGTAACAGGGTTTCGGACGAGAACTCATCTGTTACACGGCCACTTTAATGTTTTTTAAACTTATTTGAACTCCGGACATCTTTTGTGTTTAGTATGCAGCATCCAAAGCGACATCATTTGTTGTTTTTCGGCCATTTACCTAATTGTTTAGAGAGCTAAATGACCGTGAAATTGAAAATCACTACAAAATGAATCCTGAAAATGTTGAAACTTGGCATGGTATCATCATATCACCCGCATGGCATGCGCGAAAGAGTAGAGAGGATCACGGGAAAAACTGGACGCACTTTGTGTACAAACTGGACAAACTCTTTCGGAGTATCAGGGTTTCGGACGAGAACTCATCTGTTACACAGCCACTTCAATGTTTTTTAAACTTATTTGAACTCCGGTCTTCTTTTATGTTCAGTATGCAGCATTCAATGCAACGTCATCAATTTCCAACATGTTCCGACATCATTTGTTGTTTTTCAGTCATTTACCTAATTGTTTAGAGAGCTAAATGACCGTGAAATTGAAAATCACTACAAAATGAATCCTGAAAATGTTGAAACTTGGCATGGTATCATCATATCACCCGCATAGCATGCGCGAAATAGTAGAGAGGGTCACGGCAAAAACTGGACGCACTTCGTGTACAAACTGGACAAACTCTTTCAGAGTATCAGGGTTTCGGACGAGAACTCATTTGTTACATGGCCACTTCAATGTTTTTTAAACTTATTTGAACTTCGGACTTCTTTTGTGTTCAGTATGCAGCATTCAAAGCGACGTCATCAATTTCCAACATGTTCTGACATAATTTGTTGTTTTTCGGCCATTTACCTAATTGTTTAGAGAGCTAAATGACCATGAAATTGAAAATCACTACAAAATGAATCCTGAAAATGTTGAAACTTGGCATGGTATGATCATATCACCCGCATAGCATGCGCGAAAGAGTAGAGAGGGTCACGGGAAAAACTGGACGCACTTCGTGTACAAACTGGACAAACTCTTTCGGAGTATCAGGGTTTCGGACGAGAACTCATTTGTTACACGGCCACTTCAATGTTTTTTAAACTTATTTGAACTCCGGTCTTCTTTTATGTTCAGTATGCAGCATTCAAAGCAACGTCATCAATTTCCAACATGTTCTGACATCATTTGTTGTTTTTCAGTCATTTACCTAATTGTTTAGAGAGCTAAATGACCGTGAAATTGAAGATCACTACAAAATGAATCCTGAAAATGTTGAAACTTGGCATGGTATCATCATATCACCCGCATAGCATGCGCGAAAGAGTAGAGAGGGTCACGGCAAAAACTGGACGCACTTCGTGTACAAACTGGACAAACTCTTTCAGAGTATCAGGGTTTCGGACGAGAACTCATCTGTTACATGGCCACTTCAATGTTTATTAAACTTATTTGAACTTCGGACTTCTTTTGTGTCCAGTATGCAGCATTCAAAGCGACGTCATCAATTTCCAACATGTTCTGACATCATTTGTTGTTTTTCGGCCATTTACCTAATTGTTTAGAGAGCTAAATGACCATGAAATTGAAAATCACTACAAAATGAATCCTGAAAATGTTGAAACTTGGCATGGTATGATCATATCACCCGCATAGCATGCACGAAAGAGTAGAGAGGGTCACGGGAAAAACTGGACGCACTTCGTGCACAAACTGGACAAACTCTTTCGGAGTATCAGGGTTTCGGACAAGAACTCATCTGTTACACGGCCACTTCAATGTTTTTTAAACTTATTTGAACTTCGGACTTCTTTTGTGTTCAGTATGCAGCATTCAAAGCGATGTCATCAATTTCCAACATGTTCTGACATCATTTGTTGTTTTCGGTCATTTACCTAATTGTTTAGAGGGCTAAATGACCGTGAAATTGAAAATCACTACAAAATGAATCCTGAAAATGTTGAAACTTGGCATGGTATAATCATATCACCCGCATAGCATGTGTGAAAGAGTAGAGAGGGTCACGGCAAAAACTGGACGCACTTCGTGTACAAACTGGACATACTCTTTCGGAGTAACAGGGTTTCGGACGAGAACTCATCTGTTACACGGCCACTTTAATGTTTTTTAAACTTATTTGAACTCCGGACATCTTTTGTGTTTAGTATGCAGCATCCAAAGCGACGTCATCAATTTCCAACATGTTCTGACATCATTTGTTGTTTTTCGGCCATTTACCTAATTGTTTAGAGAGCTAGATGACCGTGAAATTGAAAATCACTACAAAATGAATCCTGAAAATGTTGAAACTTGGCATGGTATCATCATATCACCCGCATGGCATGCGCGAAAGAGTAGAGAGGGTCACGGGAAAAACTGGACGCACTTTGTGTACAAACTGGACAAACTCTTTCGGAGTATCAGGGTTTCGGACGAGAACTCATCTGTTACATGGCCACTTCAATGTTTTTTAAACTTATTTGAACTCCGGTCTTCTTTTATGTTCAGTATGCAGCATTCAATGCAACGTCATCAATTTCCAACATGTTCCGACATCATTTGATTTTTTTCAGTCATTTACCTAATTGTTTAGATAGCTAAATGACCGTGAAATTGAAAATCACTACAAAATGAATCCTGAAAATGTTGAAACTTGGCATGGTATCATCATATCACCCGCATAGCATGCGCGAAAGAGTAGAGAGGGTCACGGCAAAAACTGGACGCACTTCGTGTACAAACTGGACAAACTCTTTCGGAGTATCAGGGTTTCGGACGAGAACTATTCTGTTACACGGCCACTTCAATGTTTTTCAAACATTTTTGAACTTCGGACATCTTTTGTGTTTAGTATGCAGCATTCAAAGCGACTTCATCAATTTCCAACATGTTCTGACATCATTTGTTGTTTTTCGGCCATTTACCTAATTGTTTAGAGAGCTAAATGACCGTGAAATTGAAAATCACTACAAAATGAATCCTGAAAATGTTGAAACTTGGCATGGAATAATCATATCACCCGCATAGCATGCGCGAAAGAGTAGAGAGGGTCACGGCAAAAACTGGACGCACTTTGTGTACAAACTGGACATACTCTTTCGGAGTATCAGGGTTTCGGACGAGAACTCATCTGTTACACGGCCACTTCAATGTTTTTTAAACTTATTTGAACTCCGGTCTTCTTTTGTGTATAGTATGCAGCATTCAAAGCGACGTCATCAATTTCCAACATGTTCTGACATCATTTGTTGTTTTTCGGCCATTTACCTAATTGTTTAGAGAGCTAAATGACCGTGAAATTGAAAATCACTACAAAATGAATCCTGAAAATGTTGAAACTTGGCATGGTATCATCATATCACCCGCATAGCATGCGCGAAAGAGTAGAGAGGGTCACGGGAAAAACTAGACGCACTTTGTGTACAAACTGGACAAACTCTTTCAGAGTATCAGGGTTTCGGACGAGAACTCATCTGTTACACGGCCACTTCAATGTTTTTTAAACTTATTTGAACTCCGGTCTTCTTTTATGTTCAGTATGCAGCATTCAAAGCAACGTCATCAATTTCCAACATGTTCTGACATCATTTGTTGTTTTTCGGTCATTTACCTAATTGTTTAGAGAGCTAAATGACCGTGAAATTGAAAATCACTACAAAATGAATCCTGAAAATGTTGAAACTTGGCATGGTATCATCATATCACCCGCATAGCATGCGCGAAAGAGTAGAGAGGGTCACGGCAAAAACTGGACGCACTTCGTGTACAAACTGGACAAACTCTTTCAGAGTATCAGGGTTTCGGACGAGAACTCATCTGTTACATGGCCACTTCAATGTTTTTTAAACTTATTTGAACTTCGGACTTCTTTCGTGTTCAGTATGCAGCATTCAAAGCGACGTCATCAATTTCCAACATGTTCTGACATCATTTGTTGTTTTTCGGCCATTTACCTAATTGTTTAGAGAGCTAAATGACCATGAAATTGAAAATCACTACAAAATGAATCCTGAAAATGTTGAAACTTGGCATGGTATGATCATATCACCCGCATAGCATGCGCGAAAGAGTAGAGAGGGTCACGGGAAAAACTGGACGCACTTCGTGTACAAACTGGACAAACTCTTTCGGAGTATCAGGGTTTCGGACGAGAACTCATCTGTTACACGGCCACTTCAATGTTTTTTAAACTTATTGAACTTCGGACTTCTTTTGTGTTCAGTATGCAGCATTCAAAGTGACGTCATCAATTTCCAACATGTTCTGACATCATTTGTTGTTTTTCGGTCATTTACCTAATTGTTTAGAGGGCTAAATGACCATGAAATTGAAAATCACTACAAAATGAATCCTGAAAATGTTGAAACTTGCCATGGTATAATCATATCACCCGCATAGCATGCGCGAAATAGTAGAGAGGGTCACGGCAAAAACTGGATGCACTTCGTGTACAAACTGGACATACTCTTTCGGAGTATCAGGGTTTCGGACGAGAACTCATCTGTTACACGGCCACTTTAATGTTTTTTAAACTTATTTGAACTCCGGACATCTTTTGTGTTTAGTATGCAGCATTCAAAGCGACGTCATCTATTTCCAACATGTTCTGACATCATTTGTTGTTTTTCGGCCATTTACCTAATTGTTTAGAGAGCTAAATGACCGTGAAATTGAAAATCACTACAAAATGAATCCTGAAAATGTTGAAACTTGGCATGGTATCATCATATCACCCGCATAGCATGCGCGAAAGAGTAGAGAGGGTCACGGGAAAAGCTGGACGCACTTTGTGTACAAACTGGACAAACTCTTTCGGAGTATCAGGGTTTCGGACAAGAACTCATCTGTTACACGGCCACTTCAATGTTTTTTAAACTTATTTGACCTCCGGTCTTCTTTTATGTTCAGTATGCAGCATTCAAAGCAACGTCATCAATTTCCAACATGTCTGACATCATTTGTTGTTTTTCAGTCATTTACCTAATTGTTTAGAGAGCTAAATGACCGTGAAATTGAAAATCACTACAAAATGAATCCTGAAAATGTTGAAACTTGGCATGGTATCATCATATCACCCGCATAGCATGCGCGAAAGAGTAGAGAGGGTCACGGCAAAAACTGGAGCACTTCGCGTACAAACTGGACAAACTCTTTCAGAGTATCAGGGTTTCGGACGAGAACTCATCTGTTACATGGCCACTTCAATGTTTTTTAAACTTATTTGAACTCCGGACATCTTTTGTGTTTAGTATGCAGCATTCAAAGCGACGTCATCAATTTCCAACATGTTCTGACATCATTTGTTGTTTTTCGGCCATTTACCTAATTGTTTAGAGAGCTAAATGACCATGAAATTGAAAATCACTGCAAAATGAATCCTGAAAATGTTGAAACTTGGCATGGTATGATCATATCACCCGCATAGCATGCGCGAAAGAGTAGAGAGGGTCACGGCAAAAACTGGACGCACTTCGTGTACAAACAAGACATACTCTTTCGGAGTATCAGGGTTTCGGACGAGAACTCATCTGTTACACGGCCACTTCAATGTTTTTTAAACTTATTGAACTTCGGACTTCTTTTGTGTTCAGTATGCAGCATTCAAAGCGACGTCATCAATTTCCAACATGTTCTGACATCATTTGTTGTTTTTCGGTCATTTACCTAATTGTTTAGAGGGCTAAATGACCATGAAATTGAAAATCACTACAAAATGAATCCTGAAAATGTTGAAACTTGCCATGGTATAATCATATCACCCGCAAAGCATGCGCGAAAGAGTAGAGAGGGTCACGGCAAAAACTGGATGCACTTCGTGTACAAACTGGACATACTCTTTCGGAGTATCAGGGTTTCGGACGAGAACTCATCTGTTACACGGCCACTTTAATGTTTTTTAAACTTATTTGAACTCCGGACATCTTTTGTGTTTAGTATGCAGCATTCAAAGCGACGTCATCTATTTCCAACATGTTCTGACATCATTTGTTGTTTTTCGGCCATTTACCTAATTGTTCAGAGAGCTAAATGACCATGAAATTGAAAATCACTACAAAATGAATCCTGAAAATGTTGAAACTTGGCATGGTATCATCATATCACCCGCATAGCATGCGCGAAAGAGTAGAGAGGGTCACGGGAAAAACTGGACGCACTTTGTGTACAAACTGGACAAACTCTTTCGGAGTATCAGGGTTTCGGACAAGAACTCATCTGTTACACGGCCACTTCAATGTTTTTTAAACTTATTTGACCTCCGGTCTTCTTTTATGTTCAGTATGCAGCATTCAAAGCAACGTCATCAATTTCCAACATGTTCTGACATCATTTGTTGTTTTTCAGTCATTTACCTAATTGTTTAGAGAGCTAAATGACCGTGAAATTGAAAATCACTACAAAATGAATCCTGAAAATGTTGAAACTTGGCATGGTATCATCATATCACCCGCATAGCATGCGCGAAAGAGTAGAGAGGGTCACGGCAAAAACTGGAGCACTTCGCGTACAAACTGGACAAACTCTTTCAGAGTATCAGGGTTTCGGACGAGAACTCATCTGTTACATGGCCACTTCAATGTTTTTTAAACTTATTTGAACTCCGGACATCTTTTGTATTTAGTATGCAGCATTCAAAGCGACGTCATCAATTTCCAACATGTTCTGACATCATTTGTTGTTTTTCGGCCATTTACCTAATTGTTTAGAGAGCTAAATGACCATGAAATTGAAAATCACTACAAAATGAATCCTGAAAATGTTGAAACTTGGCATGGTATGATCATATCACCCGCATAGCATGCGCGAAAGAGTAGAGAGGGTCACGGCAAAAACTGGACGCACTTCGTGTACAAACAAGACATACTCTTTCGGAGTATCAGGGTTTCGGACGAGAACTCATCTGTTACACGGCCACTTCAATGTTTTTTAAACTTATTTGAACTTCGGACTTCTTTTGTGTTCAGTATGCAGCATTCAAAGCGACGTCATCAATTTCCAACATGTTCTGACATCATTTGTTGTTTTTCGGTCATTTACCTAATTGTTTAGAGAGCTGAATGACCGTGAAATTGAAAATCACTACAAAATGAATCCTGAAAATGTTGAAACTTGGCATGGTATAATCATATCACCCGCATAGCATGCGCGAAAGAGTAGAGAGGGTCACGGCAAAAACAGGAGCACTTCGTGTACAAACTGGACAAACTCTTTCAGAGTATCAGGGTTTCGGACGAGAACTCATCTGTTACACGGCCACTTCAATGTTTTTTAAACTTATTTGAACTTCGGACTTCTTTTGTGTTCAGTATGCAGCATTCAAAGCGACGTCATCAATTTCCAACATGTTCTGACATCATTTGTTGTTTTTCGGTCATTTACCTAATTGTTTAGAGAGCTAAATGACCGTGAAATTGAAAATCACTACAAAATGAATCCTGAAAATGTTGAAACTTGGCATGGTATAATCATATCACCCGCATAGCATGCGCGAAAGAGTAGAGAGGGTCACGGCAAAAACTAGACGCACTTTGTGTACAAACTGGACATACTCTTTCGGAGTATCATGGTTTCGGACGAGAACTCATCTGTTACACGGCCACTTCAATGTTTTTTAAACTTATTTGAACTCCGGGCTTCTTTTGTGTTTAGTATGCAGCATTAAAATGATGTCATCAATTTCCAACATGTTCTGACATCATTTGTTGTTTTTCAGCCATTTACCTAATTGTTTAGAGAGCTAAATGACCGTGAAATTGAAAATCACTACAAAATGAATCCTGAAAATGTTGAAACTTGGCATGGTATCATCATATCACCCGCATAGCATGCGCGAAAGAGTAGAGAGGATCACGGGAAAAACTAGACGCACTTTGTGTACAAACTGGACAAACTCTTTCAGAGTATCAGGGTTTCGGACGAGAACTCATCTGTTACACGGCCACTTCAATGTTTTTTAAACTTATTTGAACTCCGGTCTTCTTTTATGTTCAGTATGCAGCATTCAAAGCAACGTCATCAATTTCCAACATGTTCTGACATCATTTGTTGTTTTTCGGTCATTTACCTAATTGTTTAGAGAGCTAAATGACCGTGAAATTGAAAATCACTACAAAATGAATCCTGAAAATGTTGAAACTTGGCATGGTATCATCATATCACCCGCATAGCATGCGCGAAAGAGTAGAGAGGGTCACGGCAAAAACTGGACGCACTTCGTGCACAAACTGGACAAACTCTTTCGAAGTATCAGGGTTTCGGACGAGAACTCATCTGTTACATGGCCACTTCAATGTTTTTTAAACTTATTTGAACTTCGGACTTCTTTTGTGTTCAGTATGCAGCATTCAAAGCGACTTCATCAATTTCCAACATGTTCTGACATCATTTGTTGTTTTTCGGCCATTTACCTAATTGTTTAGAGAGCTAAATGACCATGAAATTGAAAATCACTACAAAATGAATCCTGAAAATGTTGAAACTTGGCATGGCATGATCATATCACCCGCATAGCATGCGCGAAAGAGTAGAGAGGGTCACGGGAAAAACTGGACGCACTTCGTGTACAAACTGGACAAACTCTTTCGGAGTATCAGGGTTTCGGACGAGAACTCATCTGTTACACGGCCACTTCAATGTTTTTTAAACTTATTTGAACTCCGGTCTTCTTTTATGTTCAGTATGCAGCATTCAATGCAACGTCATCAATTTCCAACATGTTCCGACATCATTTGTTGTTTTTCAGTCATTTACCTAATTGTTTAGAGAGCTAAATGACCGTGAAATTGAAAATCACTACAAAATGAATCCTGAAAATGTTGAAACTTGGCATGGTATCATCATATCACCCGCATAGCATGCGCGAAAGAGTAGAGAGGGTCACGGCAAAAACTGGACGCACTTCGTGTACAAACTGGACAAACTCTTTCGGAGTATCAGGGTTTCGGACGAGAACTCATCTGTTACACGGCCACTTCAATGTTTTTTAAACTTATTTGAACTCCGGTCTTCTTTTATGTTCAGTATGCAACATTCAAAGCGACGTCATCAATTTCCAACATGTTCTGACATCATTTGTTGTTTTTCGGCCATTTACCTAATTGTTTAGAGAGCTAAATGACCGTGAAATTGAAAATCACTACAAAATGAATCCTGAAAATGTTGAAACTTGGCATGGTATCATCATATCACCCGCATAGCATGCGCGAAAGAGTAGAGAGGGTCACGGGAAAAACTGGACGCACTTCGTGTACAAACTGGACATACTCTTTCAGAGTATCAGGGTTTCCGACGAGAACTCATCTGTTACACGGCCACTTCAATGTTTTTTAAACTTATTTGAACTTCGGACTTCTTTTGTGTTCAGTATGAAGCATTCAAAGCGACGTCTTCAATTTCCAACATGTTCTGACATCATTTGTTGTTTTTCGGCCATTTACCTAATTGTTTAGAGAGCTAAATGACCATGAAATTGTAAATCACTACAAAATGAATCCTGAAAATGTTGAAACTTGGCATGGTATGATCATATCACCCGCATAGCATGCGCGAAAGAGTAGAGAGGGTCACGGGAAAAACTGGACGCACTTCGTGTACAAACTGGACAAACTCTTTCAGAGTATCAGGGTTTCGGACGAGAACTCATCTGTTACACGGCCACTTCAATGTTTTTTAAACTTATTTGAACTTCGGACTTCTTTTGTGTTCAGTATGCAGCATTCAAAGCGACGTCATCAATTTCCAACATGTTCTGACATCATTTGTTGTTTTTCAGCCATTTACCTAATTGTTTAGAGAGCTAAATGACCGTGAAATTGAAAATCACTACAAAATGAATCCTGAAAATGTTGAAACTTGGCATGGTATGATCATATCACCCGCATAGCATGCGCGAAAGAGTAGAGAGGGTCACGGGAAAAACTTGACGCACTTCGTGCACAAACTGGACAAACTCTTTCGAAGTATCAGGGTTTCGGACGAGAACTCATCTGTTACACGGCCACTTCAATGTTTTTCAAACTTTTTTGAACTTCGGACATCTTTTGTGTTTAGTATGCAGCATTCAAAGCGACTTCATCAATTTCCAACATGTTCTGACATCATTTGTTGTTTTTCGGCCATTTACCTAATTGTTTAGAGAGCTAAATGACCGTGAAATTGAAAATCACTACAAAATGAATCCTGAAAATGTTGAAACTTGGCATGGTATAATCATATCACCCGCATAGCATGCGCGAAAGAGTAGAGAGGGTCACGGCAAAAACTGGACGCACTTTGTGTACAAACTGGACATACTCTTTCGGAGTATCAGGGTTTCGGACGAGAACTCATCGGTTACACGGCCACTTCAATGTTTTTTAAACTTATTTGAACTCCGGTCTTCTTTTGTGTTTAGTATGCAGCATTCAAAGCGACGTCATCAATTTCCAACATGTTCTGACATCATTTGTTGTTTTTCGGCCATTTACCTAATTGTTTAGAGAGCTAAATGACCGTGAAATTGAAAATCACTACAAAATGAATCCTGAAAATGTTGAAACTTGGCATGGTATCATCATATCACCCGCATAGCATGCGCGAAAGAGTAGAGAGGGTCACGGGAAAAACTAGACGCACTTCGTGTACAAACTGGACAAACTCTTTCAGAGTATCAGGGTTTCGGACGAGAACTCATCTGTTACACGGCCACTTCAATGTTTTTTAAACTTATTTGAACTCCGGTCTTCTTTTATGTTCAGTATGCAGCATTCAAAGCAACGTCATCTATTTCCAACATGTTCTGACATCATTTGTTGTTTTTCGGGCATTTACCTAATTGTTTAGAGAGCTAAATGACCGTGAAATTGAAAATCACTACAAAATGAATCCTGAAAATGTTGAAACTTGGCATGGTATCATCATATCACCCGCATAGCATGCGCGAAAGAGTAGAGAGGGTCACGGCAAAAACTGGACGCACTTCGTGCACAAACTGGACAAACTCTTTCGAAGTATCAGGGTTTCGGACGAGAACTCATCTGTTACACGGCCACTTCAATGTTTTTTAAACTTATTTGAACTTTGGACTTCTTTTGTGTTCAGTACGCAGCATTCAAAGCGACGTCATCAATTTCCAACATGTTCTGACATCATTTGTTGTTTTTCGGCCACTTACCTAATTGTTTAGAGAGCTAAATGACCATGAAATTGAAAATCACTACAAAATGAATCCTGAAAATGTTGAAACTTGGCATGGTATCATCATATCACCCGCATAGCATGCGCGGAAGAGTAGAGAGGGTCACGGCAAAAACTGGACGCACTTTGTGTACAAACTGGACATACTCTTTCGGAGTATCAGGGTTTCGGACGAGAACTCATCGGTTACACGGCCACTTCAATGTTTTTTAAACTTATTTGAACTCCGGTCTTCTTTTGTGTTTAGTATGCAGCATTCAAAGCGACGTCATCAATTTCCAACATGTTCTGACATCATTTGTTGTTTTTCGGCCATTTACCTAATTGTTTAGAGAGCAAAATGACCATGAAATTGTAAATCACTACAAAATGAATCCTGAAAATGTTGAAACTTGGCATGGTATCATCATGTCACCCGCATAGCATGCGCGAAAGAGTAGAGAGGGTCACGGGAAAAACTAGACGCACTTTTTGTACAAACTGGACAAACTCTTTCAGAGTATCAGGGTTTCGGACGAGAACTCATCTGTTACACGGCCACTTCAATGTTTTTTAAACTTATTTGAACTCCGGTCTTGTTTTATGTTCAGTATGCAGCATTCAAAGCAACGTCATCTATTTTCCAACATGTTCTGACATCATTTCTTGTTTTTCGGGCATTTACCTAATTGTTTAGAGAGCTAAATGACCGTGAAATTGAAAATCACTACAAAATGAATCCTGAAAATGTTGAAACTTGGCATGGTATCATCATATCACCTACATAGCATGCGCGAAAGAGTAGAGAGGGTCACGGAAAAAACTGGACGCACTTCGTGTACAAACTGGACAAACTCTTTCAGAGTATCAGGGTTTCGGACGAGAACTCATCTGTTACATGGCCACTTCAATGTTTTTTAAACTTATTTGAACTTTGGACTTCTTTTGCGTTCAGTATGCAGCATTCAAAGCGACGTCATCAATTTCCAACATGTTCTGACATCATTTGTTGTTTTTCGGCCACTTACCTAATTGTTTAGAGAGCTAAATGACCATGAAATTGAAAATCACTACAAAATGAATCCTGAAAATGTTGAAACTTGGCATGGTATCATCATATCACCCGCATAGCATGCGCGGAAGAGTAGAGAGGGTCACGGCAAAAACTGGACGCACTTCGTGTACAAACTGGACAAACTCTTTCAGAGTATCAGGGTTTCAGACGAGAACTCATCTGTTACACGGCCACTTCAATGTTTTTTAAACTTATTTGAACTCCGGACATCTTTTGTGTTCAGTATGCATCATTCAAAGCGACGTCATCAATTTCCAACATGTTCTGACATCATTTGTTGTTTTTCGGCCATTTACCTAATTGTTTAGAGAGCTAAATGACCATGAAATTGTAAATCACTACAAAATGAATCCTAAAAATGTTGAAACTTGGCATGGTATGATCATATCACCCGCATAGCATGCGCGAAAGAGTAGAGAGGGTCACGGGAAAAACTGGACGCACTTCGTGTACAAACTGGACAAACTCTTTTAGAGTATCAGGGTTTCGGACGAGAACTCATCTGTTACATGGCCACTTCAATGTTTTTTAAACTTATTTGAACTTCAGACTTCTTTTGTGTTCAGTATGCAGCATTCAAAGCGACATCATCAATTTCCAACATGTTCTGACATCATTTGTTGTTTTTCGGTTATTTACCTAATTGTTTTAGAGAGCTAAATGACCGTGAAATTGAAAATCACTACAAAATGAATCCTGAAAATGTTGAAACTTGGCATGGTATCATCATATCACCCGCATAGCATGCGTGAAAGAGTAGAGAGGGTCACGGCAAAAACTGGACGCACTTCGTGTACAAAGTGGACATACTCTTTCGGAGTATCAGGGTTTCGGTCGAGAACTCATCTGTTACACGGCCACTTCAATGTTTTTTAAACTTATTTGAACTCCGGACATCTTTTGTGTTCAGTATGCAGCATTCAAAGCGACGTCATCAATTTCCAACATGTTCTGACATCATTTGTTGTTTTTCGGTCATTTACCTAATTTTTTAGAGACCTAAATGACCGTGAAATTGAAAATCACTACAAAATGAATCCTGAAAATGTTGAAACTTGGCATGGTATCATCATATCACCCGCATAGCATGCGCGAAAGAGTAGAGAGGGTCACGGCAAAAACTGGACGCACTTCGTGTACAAAGTGGACATACTCTTTCGGAGTATCAGGGTTTCGGACGAGAACTCATCTGTTACACGGCCACTTCAATGTTTTTTAAACTTATTTGAACTCCGGACATCTTTTGTGTTCAGTATGCATCATTCAAAGCGACGTCATCAATTTCCAACATGTTCTGACATCATTTGTTGTTTTTCGACCATTTACCTAATTTTTTAGAGAGCTAAATGACCGTGAAATTGAAAATCACTACAAAATGAATCTTGAAAATGTTGAAACTTGGCATGGTATCATCATATCACCCGCATAGCATGCGCGAAAGAGTAGAGAGGGTCATGGCAAAAACTGGACGCACTTCGTGTACAAACTGGACATACTCTTTTGGAGTATCAGGGTTTCGGACGAGAACTCATCTGTTACACGGCCACTTCAATGTTTTTTAAACTTATTTGAACTCCGGACATCTTTTGTGTTTAGTATGCAGCATTCAAAGCGACGTCATCAATTTCCAACATGTTCTGACATCATTTGTTGTTTTTCAGTCATTTACCTAATTGTTTAAAGAGCTAAATGACCGTGAAATCTAAAATCACTACAAAATGAATCCTGAAAATGTTGAAACTTGGCATGGTATCATCATATTACCCGCATAGCATGCGCGAAAGAGTAGAGAGGGTCACGGCAAAAACTGGACGCACTTCATGTACAAACTGGACAAACTCTTTCAGAGTATCAGGGTTTCCGACGAGAACTCATCTGTTACATGGCCACTTCAATGTTTTTTAAACTTATTTGAACTTTGGACTTCTTTTGTGTTCAGTATGCAGCATTCAAAGCGACGTCTTCAATTTCCAACATGTTCTGACATCATTTGTTGTTTTTCGGTCATTTACCTAATTGTTTTAGAGAGCTAAATGACCGTGAAATTGAAAATCACTACAAAATGAATCCTGAAAATGTTGAAACTTGGCATGGTATAATCATATCACCCGCATAGCATGCGCGAAAGAGTAGAGAGGGTCACGGCAAAAACTGGACGCACTTCGTGTACAAACTGGACACACTCTTTTGGAGTATGAGGGTTTTGGACGAGAACTCATCTGTTACACGGCCACTTCAATGTTTTTTAAACTTATTTGAACTCCGGACATCTTTTGTGTTCAGTATGCAGCATTCAAAGCGACGTCATCAATTTCCAACATGTTCTGACATCATTGGTTGTTTTTCGGCCATTTACCTAATTGTTTAGAGAGCTAAATGACCGTGAAATTGAAAATCACTACAAAATGAATCCTGAAAATGTTGAAACTTGCCATGGTATCATCATATCACCCGCATAGCATGCGCGAAAGAGTAGAGAGGGTCACGGGAAAAACTGGACGCACTTCGTGTACAAACTGGACAAAACTCTTTTGGAGTATCAGGGTTTCAGACGAGAACTCATCTGTTACGCGGGCACTTCAATTTTTTTTAAACTTATTTGAACTCCGGTCTTCTTTTGTGTTCAGTATGCAGCATTCAACGCAACGTCATCAATTTCCAACATGTTCTGACATCATTTGTTGTTTTTCAGTCATTTACCTAATTGTTTAGAGAGCTAAATGACCGTGAAATTGAAAATCACTACAAAATGAATCCTGAAAATGTTGAAGCTTGGCATGGTATAATCATATCACCCGCATAGCATGCGCGAAAGAGTAGAGAGGGTCACGGCAAAAACTGGACGCACTTCGTGTACAAACTGGACAAACTCTTTCAGAGTATCAGGGTTTCGGACGAGAACTCATCTGTTACACGGCCACTTCAATGTTTTTTAAACTTATTTGAACTCCGGACATCTTTTGTGTTCAGTATGCAGCATTCAAAGCGACTTCATCAATTTCCAACATGTTCTGACATCATTGGTTGTTTTTCGGCCATTTACCTAATTGTTTAGAGAGCTAAATGACCGTGAAATTGAAAATCACTACAAAATGAATCCTGAAAATGTTGAAACTTGGCATGGTATCATCATATCACCCGCATAGCATGCGCGAAAGAGTAGAGAGGGTCACGGGAAAAACTAGACGCACTTCGTGTACAAACTGGACAAAACTCTTTTGGAGTATCAGGGTTTCAGACGAGAACTCATCTGTTACGCGGGCACTTCAATTTTTTTTAAACTTATTTGAACTCCGGTCTTCTTTTGTGTTCAGTATGCAGCATTCAACGCAACGTCATCAATTTCCAACATGTTCTGACATCATTTGTTGTTTTTCAGTCATTTACCTAATTGTTTAGAGAGCTAAATGACCGTGAAATTGAAAATCACTACAAAATGAATCCTGAAAATGTTGAAGCTTGGCATGGTATAATCATATCACCCGCATAGCATGCGCGAAAGAGTAGAGAGGGTCACGGCAAAAACTGGACGCACTTCGTGTACAAACTGGACAAACTCTTTCAGAGTATCAGGGTTTCGGACGAGAACTCATCTGTTACACGGCCACTTCAATGTTTTTTAAACTTATTTGAACTCCGGACATCTTTTGTGTTCAGTATGCAGCATTCAAAGCGACGTCATCAATTTCCAACATGTTCTGACATCATTGGTTGTTTTTCGGCCATTTACCTAATTGTTTAGAGAGCTAAATGACCGTGAAATTGAAAATCACTACAAAATGAATCCTGAAAATGTTGAAACTTGGCATGGTATCATCATATCACCCGCATAGCATGCGCGAAAGAGTAGAGAGGGTCACGGGAAAAACTGGACGCACTTCGTGTACAAACTGGACAAAACTCTTTTGGAGTATCAGGGTTTCAGACGTGAACTCATCTGTTACGCGGGCACTTCAATTTTTTTTAAACTTATTTGAACTCCGGTCTTCTTTTGTGTTCAGTATGCAGCATTCAACGCAACGTCATCAATTTCCAACATGTTCTGACATCATTTGTTGTTTTTCAGTCATTTACCTAATTGTTCAGAGAGCTAAATGACCGTGAAATTGAAAATCACTACAAAATGAATCCTGAAAATGTTGAAGCTTGGCATGGTATAATCATATCACCCGCATAGCATGCGCGAAAGAGTAGAGAGGGTCACGGCAAAAACTGGACGTACTTCGTGTACAAACTGGACAAACTCTTTCAGAGTATCAGGGTTTCGGACGAGAACTCATCTGTTACATGGCCACTTCAATGTCTTTTAAACTTATTTGAACTTCAGACTTCTTTTGTGTTCAGTATGCAGCATTCAAAGCGACGTCATGAATTTCCAACATGTTCTGACATCATTGGTTGTTTTTCAGTCATTTACCTAATTGTTTAGAGAGCTAAATGACCGTGAAATCTAAAATCACTACAAAATGAATCCTGAAAATGTTGAAACTTGGCATGGTATCATCATATAACCCGCATAGCATGCGCGAAAGAGTAGAGAGGGTCACGGCAAAAAATGGACGCACTTCGTGTACAAACTGGACAAACTCTTTTAGAGTATCAGGGTTTCGGACGAGAACTCATCTGTTACACGGCCACTTCAATGTTTTTTAAACTTATTTGAACTTTGGACTTCTTTTGTGTTCAGTATCCAGCATTCAAAGTGACGTCTTCAATTTCCAACATGTTCTGACATCATTTGTTGTTTTTCGGTCATTTACCTAATTGTTTTAGAGAGCTAAATGACCGTGAAATTGAAAATCACTACAAAATGAATCCTGAAAATGTTGAAACTTGGCATGGTATCATCATATCACCCGCATAGCATGCGCGAAAGAGTAGAGAGGGTCACGGGAAAAACTTGACGCACTTCGTGTACAAACTGGACATACTCTTTCGGAGTATCAGGGTTTCGGACGAGAACTCATCTGTTACACGGCCACTTCAATGTTTTTTAAACTTATTTGAACTCCGGACATCTTTTGTGTTCAGTATGCATCATTCAAAGCGACGTCATCAATTTCCAACATGTTCTGACATCATTTGTTGTTTTTCGGCCATTTACCTAATTGTTTAGAGAGCTAAATGACCGTGAAATTGAAAATCACTACAAAATGAATCCTGAAAATGTTGAAACTTGGCATGGTATCATCATATCACCCGCATAGCATGCGCGAAAGAGTAGAGAGGGTCACGGCAGAAACTGGACGCACTTCGTGTACAAACTGGACATACTCTTTCGGAGTATGAGGGTTTCGGACGAGAACTCATCTGTTACACGGCCACTTCAATGTTTTTTAAAATTATTTGAACTCCGGACATCTTTTGTGTTCAGTATGCATCATTCAAAGCGACGTCATCAATTTCCAACATGTTCTGACATCATTTGTTGTTTTTCAGTCATTTACCTAATTGTTTAGAGAGCTAAATGACCGTGAAATCTAAAATCACTACAAATGAATCCTGAAAATGTTGAAACTTGGCATGGTATCATCATATAACCCGCATAGCATGCGCGAAAGAGTAGAGAGGGTCACGGCAAAAAACGGACGCACTTCGTGTACAAACTGGACAAACTCTTTTAGAGTATCAGGGTTTCGGACGAGAACTCATCTGTTACACGGCCACTTCAATGTTTTTTAAACTTATTTGAACTTTGGACTTCTTTTGTGTTCAGTATCCAGCATTCAAAGTGACGTCTTCAATTTCCAACATGTTCTGACATCATTTGTTGTTTTTCGGTCATTTACCTAATTGTTTTAGAGAGCTAAATGACCGTGAAATTGAAAATCACTACAAAATGAATCCTGAAAATGTTGAAACTTGGCATGGTATCATCATATCACCCGCATAGCATGCGCGAAAGAGTAGAGAGGGTCACGGCAAAAACTGGACGCACTTCGTGTACAAACTGGACATACTCTATCGGAGTATCAGGGTTTCGGACGAGAACTCATCTGTTACACGGCCACTTCAATGTTTTTTAAACTTATTTGAACTCCGGTCTTCTTTTGTGTTTAGTATGCAGCATTCAAAGCGACGTCATCAATTTCCAACATGTTCTGACATCATTTGTTGTTTTTCGGCCATTTACCTAATTGTTTAGAGAGCTAAATGACCGTGAAATTGAAAATCACTACAAAATGAATCCTGAAAATGTTGAAACTTGGCATGGTATCATCATATCACCCGCATAGCATGCGCGAAAGAGTAGAGAGGGTCACGGGAAAAACTAGACGCACTTTGTGTACAAACTGGACAAACTCTTTCAGAGTATCAGGGTTTCGGACGAGAACTCATCTGTTACACGGCCACTTCAATGTTTTTTAAACTTATTTGAACTCCGGTCTTCTTTTATGTTCAGTATGCAGCATTCAAAGCAACGTCATCAATTTCCAACATGTTCTGACATCATTTGTTGTTTTTCGGTCATTTACCTAATTGTTTAGAGAGCTAAATGACCGTGAAATTGAAAATCACTACAAAATGAATCCTGAAAATGTTGAAACTTGGCATGGTATCATCATATCACCCGCATAGCATGCGCGAAAGAGTAGAGAGGGTCACGGCAAAAACTGGACAAACTTCGTGTACAAACTGGACAAACTCTTTCGGAGTATCAGGGTTTCGGACGAGAACTCATCTGTTACATGGCCACTTCAATGTTTTTTAAACTTATTTGAACTTCGGACTTCTTTTGTGTTCAGTATGCAGCATTCAAAGCGACGTCATCAATTTGCAACATGTTCTGACATCATTTGTTGTTTTTCGGCCATTTACCTAATTGTTTAGAGAGCTAAATGACCATGAAATTGAAAATCACTACAAAATGAATCCTGAAAAGGTTGAAACTTGGCATGGTATGATCATATCACCCGCATAGCATGCGCGAAAGAGTAGAGAGGGTCACGGGAAAAACTGGACGCACTTCGTGTACAAACTGGACAAACTCTTTTGGAGTATCAGGGTTTCGGACGAGAACTCATCTGTTACACGGCCACTTCAATGTTTTTTAAACTTATTGAACTTCGGACTTCTTTTGTGTTCAGTATGCAGCATTCAAACGACGTCATCAATTTCCAACATGTTCTGACATCATTTGTTGTTTTTCGGTCATTTACCTAATTGTTTAGAGGGCTAAATGACCGTGAAATTGAAAATCACTACAAAATGAATCCTGAAAATGTTGAAACTTGCCATGGTATAATCATATCACTCGCATAGCATGCGCGAAAGAGTAGAGAGGGTCATGGCAAAAACTGGATGCACTTCGTGTACAAACTGGACATACTCTTTCGGAGTATCAGGGTTTCGGACGAGAACTCATCTGTTACACGGCCACTTTAATGTTTTTTAAACTTATTTGAACTCCGGACATCTTTTGTGTTTAGTATGCAGCATTCAAAGCGACGTCATCTATTTCCAACATGTTCTGACATCATTTGTTGTTTTTCGGCCATTTACCTAATTGTTTAGAGAGCTAAATGACCGTGAAATTGAAAATCACTACAAAATGAATCCTGAAAATGTTGAAACTTGGCATGGTATCATCATATCACCCGCATAGAATGCGCGAAAGAGTAGAGAGGGTCACGGCAAAAACTAGACGCACTTCATGTACAAACTGGACAAACTCTTTCAGAGTATCAGGGTTTCGGACGAGAACTCATCTGTTACATGGCCACTTCACTTCAATGTTTTTTAAACTTATTTGAACTTTGGACTTATTTTGTGTTCAGTATGCAGCATTCAAAGCGACGTCTTCAATTTCCAACATGTTCTGACATCATTTGTTGTTTTTCGGTAATTTACCTAATTGTTTTAGAGAGCTAAATGACCGTGAAATTGAAAATCACTACAAAATGAATCCTGAAAATGTTGAAACTTGGCATGGTATAATCATATCACCCGCATAGCATGCGCGAAAGAGTAGACAGGGTCACGGCAAAAACTGGACGCACTTCGTGTACAAACTGGACACACTCTTTCGGAGTATCAGGGTTTTGGACGAGACCTCATCTGTTACACGGCCACTTCAATGTTTTTTAAACTTATTTGAACTCCGGACATCTTTTGTGTTCAGTATGCATCATTCAAAGCGACGTCATCAATTTCCAACATGTTCTGACATCATTTGTTGTTTTTCGGCCATTTACCTAATTGTTTAGAGAGCTAAATGACCGTGAAATTGAAAATCACTACAAAATGAATCCTGAAAATGTTGAAACTTGGCATGGTATCATCATATCACCCGCATAGCATGCGCGAAAGAGTAGAGAGGGTCACGGCAGAAACTGGACGCACTTCGTGTACAAACTGGACATACTCTTTCGGAGTATGAGGGTTTCGGACGAGAACTCATCTGTTACACGGCCACTTCAATGTTTTTTAAAATTATTTGAACTCCGGACATCTTTTGTGTTCAGTATGCATCATTCAAAGCGACGTCATCAATTTCCAACATGTTCTGACATCATTTGTTGTTTTTCAGTCATTTACCTAATTGTTTAGAGAGCTAAATGACCGTGAAATCTGAAATCACTACAAATGAATCCTGAAAATGTTGAAACTTGGCATGGTATCATCATATAACCCGCATAGCATGCGCGAAAGAGTAGAGAGGGTCACGGCAAAAAATGGACGCACTTCGTGTACAAACTGGACAAACTCTTTTAGAGTATCAGGGTTTCGGACGAGAACTCATCTGTTACACGGCCACTTCAATGTTTTTTAAACTTATTTGAACTTTGGACTTCTTTTGTGTTCAGTATCCAGCATTCAAAGTGACGTCTTCAATTTCCAACATGTTCTGACATCATTTGTTGTTTTTCGGTCATTTACCTAATTGTTTTAGAGAGCTAAATGACCGTGAAATTGAAAATCACTACAAAATGAATCCTGAAAATGTTGAAACTTGGCATGGTATCATCATATCACCCGCATAGCATGCGCGAAAGAGTAGAGAGGGTCACGGCAAAAACTGGACGCACTTCGTGTACAAACTGGACATACTCTTTCGGAGTATCAGGGTTTCGGACGAGAACTCATCTGTTACACGGCCACTTCAATGTTTTTTAAACTTATTTGAACTCCGGTCTTCTTTTGTGTTTAGTATGCAGCATTCAAAGCGACGTCATCAATTTCCAACATGTTCTGACATCATTTGTTGTTTTTCGGCCATTTACCTAATTGTTTAGAGAGCTAAATGACCGTGAAATTGAAAATCACTACAAAATGAATCCTGAAAATGTTGAAACTTGGCATGGTATCATCATATCACCCGCATAGCATGCGCGAAAGAGTAGAGAGGGTCACGGGAAAAACTAGACGCACTTTGTGTACAAACTGGACAAACTCTTTCAGAGTATCAGGGTTTCGGACGAGAACTCATCTGTTACACGGCCACTTCAATGTTTTTTAAACTTATTTGAACTCCGGTCTTCTTTTATGTTCAGTATGCAGCATTCAAAGCAACGTCATCAATTTCCAACATGTTCTGACATCATTTGTTGTTTTTCGGTCATTTACCTAATTGTTTAGAGAGCTAAATGACCGTGAAATTGAAAATCACTACAAAATGAATCCTGAAAATGTTGAAACTTGGCATGGTATCATCATATCACCCGCATAGCATGCGCGAAAGAGTAGAGAGGGTCACGGCAAAAACTGGACAAACTTCGTGTACAAACTGGACAAACTCTTTCGGAGTATCAGGGTTTCGGACGAGAACTCATCTGTTACATGGCCACTTCAATGTTTTTTAAACTTATTTGAACTTCGGACTTCTTTTGTGTTCAGTATGCAGCATTCAAAGCGACGTCATCAATTTGCAACATGTTCTGACATCATTTGTTGTTTTTCGGCCATTTACCTAATTGTTTAGAGAGCTAAATGACCATGAAATTGAAAATCACTACAAAATAAATCCTGAAAAGGTTGAAACTTGGCATGGTATGATCATATCACCCGCATAGCATGCGCGAAAGAGTAGAGAGGGTCACGGGAAAAACTGGACGCACTTCGTGTACAAACTGGACAAACTCTTTCGGAGTATCAGGGTTTCGGACGAGAACTCATCTGTTACACGGCCACTTCAATGTTTTTTAAACTTATTGAACTTCGGACTTCTTTTGTGTTCAGTATGCAGCATTCAAACGACGTCATCAATTTCCAACATGTTCTGACATCATTTGTTGTTTTTCGGTCATTTACCTAATTGTTTAGAGGGCTAAATGACCGTGAAATTGAAAATCACTACAAAATGAATCCTGAAAATGTTGAAACTTGCCATGGTATAATCATATCACTCGCATAGCATGCGCGAAAGAGTAGAGAGGGTCACGGCAAAAACTGGATGCACTTCGTGTACAAACTGGACATACTCTTTCGGAGTATCAGGGTTTCGGACGAGAACTCATCTGTTACACGGCCACTTTAATGTTTTTTAAACTTATTTGAACTCCGGACATCTTTTGTGTTTAGTATGCAGCATTCAAAGCGACGTCATCTATTTCCAACATGTTCTGACATCATTTGTTGTTTTTCGGCCATTTACCTAATTGTTTAGAGAGCTAAATGACCGTGAAATTGAAAATCACTACAAAATGAATCCTGAAAATGTTGAAACTTGGCATGGTATCATCATATCACCCGCATAGAATGCGCGAAAGAGTAGAGAGGGTCACGGCAAAAACTAGACGCACTTCATGTACAAACTGGACAAACTCTTTCAGAGTATCAGGGTTTCGGACGAGAACTCATCTGTTACATGGCCACTTCACTTCAATGTCTTTTAAACTTATTTGAACTTTGGACTTATTTTGTGTTCAGTATGCAGCATTCAAAGCGACGTCTTCAATTTCCAACATGTTCTGACATCATTTGTTGTTTTTCGGTAATTTACCTAATTGTTTTAGAGAGCTAAATGACCGTGAAATTGAAAATCACTACAAAATGAATCCTGAAAATGTTGAAACTTGGCATGGTATAATCATATCACCCGCATAGCATGCGCGAAAGAGTAGACAGGGTCACGGCAAAAACTGGACGCACTTCGTGTACAAACTGGACACACTCTTTCGGAGTATCAGGGTTTTGGACGAGACCTCATCTGTTACACGGCCACTTCAATGTTTTTTAAACTTATTTGAACTCCGGACATCTTTTGTGTTCAGTATGCATCATTCAAAGCGACGTCATCAATTTCCAACATGTTCTGACATCATTTGTTGTTTTTCGGCCATTTACCTAATTGTTTAGAGAGCTAAATGACCGTGAAATTGAAAATCACTACAAAATGAATCCTGAAAATGTTGAAACTTGGCATGGTATCATCATATCACCCGCATAGCATGCGCGAAAGAGTAGAGAGGGTCACGGCAGAAACTGGACGCACTTCGTGTACAAACTGGACATACTCTTTCGGAGTATGAGGGTTTCGGACGAGAACTCATCTGTTACACGGCCACTTCAATGTTTTTTAAAATTATTTGAACTCCGGACATCTTTTGTGTTCAGTATGCATCATTCAAAGCGACGTCATCAATTTCCAACATGTTCTGACATCATTTGTTGTTTTTCAGTCATTTACCTAATTGTTTAGAGAGCTAAATGACCGTGAAATCTAAAATCACTACAAAATGAATCCTGAAAATGTTGAAACTTGGCATGGTATCATCATATAACCCGCATAGCATGCGCGAAAGAGTAGAGAGGGTCACGGCAAAAAATGGACGCACTTCGTGTACAAACTGGACAAACTCTTTTAGAGTATCAGGGTTTCGGACGAGAACTCATCTGTTACACGGCCACTTCAATGTTTTTTAAACTTATTTGAACTTTGGACTTCTTTTGTGTTCAGTATCCAGCATTCAAAGTGACGTCTTCAATTTCCAACATGTTCTGACATCATTTGTTGTTTTTCGGTCATTTACCTAATTGTTTTAGAGAGCTAAATGACCGTGAAATTGAAAATCACTACAAAATGAATCCTGAAAATGTTGAAACTTGGCATGGTATCATCATATCACCCGCATAGCATGCGCGAAAGAGTAGAGAGGGTCACGGCAAAAACTGGACGCACTTCGTGTACAAACTAGACATACTCTTTCGGAGTATCAGGGTTTCGGACGAGAACTCATCTGTTACACGGCCACTTCAATGTTTTTTAAACTTATTTGAACTCCGGTCTTCTTTTGTGTTTAGTATGCAGCATTCAAAGCGACGTCATCAATTTCCAACATGTTCTGACATCATTTGTTGTTTTTCGGCCATTTACCTAATTGTTTAGAGAGCTAAATGACCGTGAAATTGAAAATCACTACAAAATGAATCCTGAAAATGTTGAAACTTGGCATGGTATCATCATATCACCCGCATAGCATGCGCGAAAGAGTAGAGAGGGTCACGGGAAAAACTAGACGCACTTTGTGTACAAACTGGACAAACTCTTTCAGAGTATCAGGGTTTCGGACGAGAACTCATCTGTTACACGGCCACTTCAATGTTTTTTAAACTTCTTTGAACTCCGGTCTTCTTTTATGTTCAGTATGCAGCATTCAAAGCAACGTCATCAATTTCCAACATGTTCTGACATCATTTGTTGTTTTTCGGTCATTTACCTAATTGTTTAGAGAGCTAAATGACCGTGAAATTGAAAATCACTACAAAATGAATCCTGAAAATGTTGAAACTTGGCATGGTATCATCATATCACCCGCATAGCATGCGCGAAAGAGTAGAGAGGGTCACGGCAAAAACTGGACAAACTTCGTGTACAAACTGGACAAACTCTTTCGGAGTATCAGGGTTTCGGACGAGAACTCATCTGTTACATGGCCACTTCAATGTTTTTTAAACTTATTTGAACTTCGGACTTCTTTTGTGTTCAGTATGCAGCATTCAAAGCGACGTCATCAATTTGCAACATGTTCTGACATCATTTGTTGTTTTTCGGCCATTTACCTAATTGTTTAGAGAGCTAAATGACCATGAAATTGAAAATCACTACAAAATGAATCCTGAAAAGGTTGAAACTTGGCATGGTATGATCATATCACCCGCATAGCATGCGCGAAAGAGTAGAGAGGGTCACGGGAAAAACTGGACGCACTTCGTGTACAAACTGGACAAACTCTTTCGGAGTATCAGGGTTTCGGACGAGAACTCATCTGTTACACGGCCACTTCAATGTTTTTTAAACTTATTGAACTTCGGACTTCTTTTGTGTTCAGTATGCAGCATTCAAACGACGTCATCAATTTCCAACATGTTCTGACATCATTTGTTGTTTTTCGGTCATTTACCTAATTGTTTAGAGGGCTAAATGACCGTGAAATTGAAAATCACTACAAAATGAATCCTGAAAATGTTGAAACTTGCCATGGTATAATCATATCACTCGCATAGCATGCGCTAAAGAGTAGAGAGGGTCACGGCAAAAACTGGATGCACTTCGTGTACAAACTGGACATACTCTTTCGGAGTATCAGGGTTTCGGACGAGAACTCATCTGTTACACGGCCACTTTAATGTTTTTTAAACTTATTTGAACTCCGGACATCTTTTGTGTTTAGTATGCAGCATTCAAAGCGACGTCATCTATTTCCAACATGTTCTGACATCATTTGTTGTTTTTCGGCCATTTACCTAATTGTTTAGAGAGCTAAATGACCGTGAAATTGAAAATCACTACAAAATGAATCCTGAAAATGTTGAAACTTGGCATGGTATCATCATATCACTCGCATAGCATGCGCGAAAGAGTAGAGAGGGTCACGGCAAAAACTAGACGCACTTCATGTACAAACTGGACAAACTCTTTCAGAGTATCAGGGTTTTGGACGAGAACTCATCTGTTACATGGCCACTTCACTTCAATGTTTTTTAAACTTATTTGAACTTTGGACTTATTTTGTGTTCAGTATGCAGCATTCAAAGCGACGTCTTCAATTTCCAACATGTTCTGACATCATTTGTTGTTTTTCGGTAATTTACCTAATTGTTTTAGAGAGCTAAATGACCGTGAAATTGAAAATCACTACAAAATGAATCCTGAAAATGTTGAAACTTGGCATGGTATAATCATATCACCCGCATAGCATGCACGAAAGAGTAGACAGGGTCACGGCAAAAACTGGACGCACTTCGTGTACAAACTGGACACACTCTTTCGGAGTATCAGGGTTTTGGACGAGACCTCATCTGTTACACGGCCACTTCAATGTTTTTTAAACTTATTTGA
Organism: Triticum urartu; assembly: GCF_056163025.1. Taxonomy (NCBI): domain Eukaryota; kingdom Viridiplantae; phylum Streptophyta; class Magnoliopsida; order Poales; family Poaceae; genus Triticum; species Triticum urartu. Next base: position 14,348,486 of record NC_141873.1, read on the forward strand.
ACTCCGGACATCTTTTGTGTTCAGTATGCAGCATTCAAAGCGACGTCATCAATTTCCAACATGTTCTGACATCATTTGTTGTTTTTCGGCCATTTACCTAATTGTTTAGAGAGCTAAATGACCGTGAAATTGAAAATCACTACAAAATGAATCCTGAAAATGTTGAAACTTGGCATGGTATCATCATATCACCCGCATAGCATGCGCGAAAGAGTAGAGAGGGTCACGGGAAAAACTGGACGCACTTCGTGTACAAACTGGACAAAACTCTTTCGGAGTATCAGGGTTTCAGACGAGAACTCATCTATTACGCGGGCACATCAATTTTTTTTAAACTTATTTGAACTCCGGTCTACTTTTGTGTTCAGTATGCAGCATTCAACGCAACATCTTCAATTTCCAACATGTTCTGACATCATTTGTTGTTTTTCAGTCATTTACCTAATTGTTTAGAGAGCTAAATGACCGTGAAATTGAAAATCACTACAAAATGAATCCTGAAAATGTTGAAACTTGGCATGGTATAATCATATCACCCGCATAGCATGCGCGAAAGAGTAGAGAGGGTCACGGCAAAAACTGGACGCACTTCGTGTACAAACTGGACACACTCTTTCGGAGTATCGGGGTTTTGGACGAGAACTCATCTGTTACACGGCCACTTCAATGTTTTTTAAACTTATTTGAACTCAGGACATCTTTTGTGTTCAGTATGCAGCATTCAAAGCGACGTCATCAATTTCCAACATGTTCTGACATCATTGGTTGTTTTTCGGCCATTTACCTAATTGTTTAGAGAGCTAAATGACCGTGAAATTGAAAATCACTACAAAATGAATCCTGAAAATGTTGAAACTTGGCATGGTATCATCATATCACCCGCATAGCTTGCGCGAAAGAGTAGAGAGGGTCACGGGAAAAACTGGACGCACTTCGTGTACAAACTGGACAAAACTCTTTCGGAGTATCAGGGTTTCAGACGAGAACTCATCTGTTACGCGGGCACTTCAATTTTTTTAAACTTATTTGAACTTCAGACTTCTTTTGTGTTCAGTATGGAGCATTCAAAGCGACGTCATCAATTTCCAACATGTTCTGACATCATTTGTTGTTTTTCGGTCATTTACCTAATTGTTTTAGAGAGCTAAATGACCGTGAAATTGAAAATCACTACAAAATGAATCCTGAAAATGTTGAAACTTGGCATGGTATCATCATATCACCCGTATAGCATGCGCGAAAAGAGTAGAGAGGGTGACGGCAAAAACTGGACGCACTTCGTGTACAAACTGGACATACACTTTCGGAGTATCAGGGTTTCGGACGAGAACTCATCTGTTACACGGCCACTTCAATGTTTTTTAAACTTATTTGAACTCCGGACATCTTTTGTGTTCAGTATGCATCATTCAAAGCGACGTCATCAATTTCCAACATGTTCTGACATCATTTGTTGTTTTTCGGCCATTTACCTAATTGTTTAGAGAGCTAAATGACCGTGAAATTGAAAATCACAACAAAATGAATCCTGAAAATGTTGAAACTTGGCATGGTATCATCATATCACCCGCATAGCATGCGCGAAAGAGTAGAGAGGGTCACGGCAAAAACTGGACGCACTTCGTGTACAAACTGGACATACTCTTTCCGAGTATCAGGGTTTCGGACGAGAACTCATCTGTTACACGGCCACTTCAATGTTTTTTAAACTTATTTGAACTCCAGACATCTTTTGTGTTTAGTATGCAGCATTCAAAGCGATGTCATCAATTTCCAACATGTTCTGACATCATTTGTTGTTTTTCAGTCATTTACCTAATTGTTTAGAGAGCTAAATGACCGTGAAATCTAAAATCACTACAAAATGAATACTGAAAATGTTGAAACTTGGCATGGTATCATCATATAACCCGCATAGCATGCGCGAAAGAGTAGAGAGGGTCACGGCAAAAAGTGGACGCACTTCGTGTACAAACTGGACAAACTCTTTTAGAGTATCAGGGTTTCGGACGAGAACTCATCTGTTACACGGCCACTTCAATGTTTTTTAAACTTATTTGAACTTTGGACTTCTTTTGTGTTCAGTATCCAGCATTCAAAGCGACGTCTTCAATTTCCAACATGTTCTGACATCATTTGTTGTTTTTCGGTCATTTACCTAATTGTTTTAGAGAGCTAAATGACCGTGAAATTGAAAATCACTACAAAATGAATCCTGAAAATGTTGAAACTTGGCATGGTATCATCATATCACCCGTATAGCATGCGCGAAAGAGTAGAGAGGGTCACGGCAAAAACTGGATGCACTTCGTGTACAAACTGGACATACTCTTTCAGAGTATCAGGGTTTCGGACGAGAACTCATCTGTTACACGGCCACTTCAATGTTTTTTAAACTTATTTGTACTCCGGACATCTTTTGTGTTCAGTATGGAGCATTCAAAGCGACGTCATCAATTTCCGACATGTTCTGACATCATTTGTTGTTTTTCGGCCATTTACCTAATTGTTTAGAGAGCTAAATGACCGTGAAATTGAAAATCACTACAAAATGAATCCTGAAAATGTTGAACCTTGGCATGGTATCATCATATCACCCGCATAGCATGCGCGAAAGAGTAGACAGGGTCACGGCAAAAACTGGACGCACTTCGTGTACAAACTGGACAAACTCTTTCAGAGTATTAGGGTTTCGGACGAGAACTCATGTGTTACATGGCCACTTCAATGTTTTTTAAACTTATTTGAACTTCAGACTTCTTTTGTGTTCAGTATGCAGCATTCAAAGCGACGTCATCAATTTCCAACATGTTCTGACACTATTTGTTGTTTTTCGGTCATTTACCTAATTGTTTTAGAGAGCTAAATGACCGTGAAATTGAAAATCACTACAAAATGAATCCTGAAGATGTTGAAACTTGGCATGGTATCATCATATCACCCGCATAGCATGCGCAAAAGAGTAGAGAGGGTCACGGCAAAAACTGGACGCACTTCGTGTACAAACTGGACAAACTCTTTCGGAGTATGAGGGTTTCGGACGAGAACTCATCTGTTACACGGCCACTTCAATGTTTTTTAAACTTATTTGAACTCCGGACATCTTTTGTGTTCAGTATGCATCATTCAAAGCGACGTCATCAATTTCCAACATGTTCTGACATCATTTGTTGTTTTTCAGTCATTTACCTAATTGTTTAGAGAGCTAAATGACCGTGAAATCAAAAATCACTACAAAATGAATCCTGAAAATGTTGAAACTTGGCATGGTATCATCATATAACCCGCATAGCATGCGCGAAAGAGTAGAGAGGGTCACAGCAAAAAATGGACGCACTTCGTGTACAAACTGGACAAACTCTTTTAGAGTATCAGGGTTTCGGACGAGAACTCATCTGTTACACGGCCACTTCAATGTTTTTTAAACTTATTTGAACTTTGGACTTCTTTTGTGTTCAGTATCCAGCATTCAAAGCGACGTCTTCAATTTCCAACATGTTCTGACATCATTTGTTGTTTTTCGGTCATTTACCTAATTGTTTTAGAGAGCTAAATGACCGTGAAATTGAAAATCACTACAAAATGAATCCTGAAAATGTTGAAACTTGGCATGGTATCATCATATCACCCGCATAGCATGCGCGAAAGAGTAGAGAGGGTCACGGCAAAAACTGGATGCACTTCGTGTACAAACTGGACATACTCTTTCAGAGTATCAGGGTTTCGGACGAGAACTCATCTGTTACACGGCCACTTCAATGTTTTTTAAACTTATTTGTACTCCGGACATCTTTTGTGTTCAGTATGGAGCATTCAAAGCGACGTCATCAATTTCCGACATGTTCTGACATCATTTGTTGTTTTTCGGCCATTTACCTAATTGTTTAGAGAGCTAAATGACCGTGAAATTGAAAATCACTACAAAATGAATCCTGAAAATGTTGAAACTTGGCATGGTATCATCATATCACCCGCATAGCATGCGCGAAAGAGTAGACAGGGTCACGGCAAAAACTGGACGCACTTCGTGTACAAATTGGACAAACTCTTTCAGAGTATCAGGGTTTCGGACGAGAACTCATGTGTTACATGGCCACTTCAATGTTTTTTAAACTTATTTGAACTTCAGACTTCTTTTGTGTTCAGTATGCAGCATTCAAAGCGACGTCATCAATTTCCAACATGTTCTGACACTATTTGTTGTTTTTCGGTCATTTACCTAATTGTTTTAGAGAGCTAAATGACCGTGAAATTGAAAATCACTACAAAATGAATCCTGAAAATGTTGAAACTTGGCATGGTATCATCATATCACCCGCATAGCATGCGCAAAATAGTAGAGAGGGTCACGGCAAAAACTGGACGCACTTCGTGTACAAACTGGACAAACTCTTTCGGAGTATGAGGGTTTCGGACGAGAACTCATCTGTTACACGGCCACTTCAATGTTTTTTAAACTTATTTGAACTCCGGACATCTTTTGTGTTCAGTATGCATCATTCAAAGCGACGCCATCAATTTCCAACATGTTCTGACATCATTTGTTGTTTTTCAGTCATTTACCTAATTCTTTAGAGAGCTAAATGACCGTGAAATCAAAAATCACTACAAAATGAATCCTGAAAATGTTGAAACTTGGCATGGTATCATCATATAACCCGCATAGCATGCGCGAAAGAGTAGAGAGGGTCACGGCAAAAAATGGACGCACTTCGTGTACAAACTGGACAAACTCTTTTAGAGTATCAGGGTTTCGGACGAGAACTCATCTGTTACACGGCCACTTCAATGTTTTTTAAACTTATTTGAACTTTGGACTTCTTTTGTGTTCAGTATCCAGCATTCAAAGCGACGTCTTCAATTTCCAACATGTTCTGACATCATTTGTTGTTTTTCGGTCATTTACCTAATTGTTTTAGAGAGCTAAATGACCGTGAAATTGAAAATCACTACAAAATGAATCCTGAAAATGTTGAAACTTGGCATGGTATCATCATATCACCCGCATAGCATGCGCGAAAGAGTAGAGAGGGTCACGGCAAAAACTGGACGCACTTCGTGTACAAACTGGACATACTCTTTCGGAGTATCAGGGTTTCGGACGAGAACTCATATGTTACACTGCCACTTCAATGTTTTTTAAACTTATTTGAACTCCGGACATCTTTTGTGTTCAGTATGCAGCATTCAAAGCGACGTCATCAATTTCCAACATGTTCTGACATCATTTGTTGTTTTTCGGCCATTTACCTAATTGTTTAGAGAGCTAAATGACCGTGAAATTGAAAATCACTACAAAATGAATCCTGAAAATGTTGAAACTTGGCATGGTATCATCATATAACCCGCATAGCATGCGCGAAAGAGTAGAGAGGGTCACGGCAAAAAATGGACGCACATCGTGTACAAACTGGACAAACTCTTTTAGAGTATCAGGGTTTCGGACGAAAACTCATCTGTTACACGGCCACTTCAATGTTTTTTAAACTTATTTGAACTTTGGACTTCTTTTGTGTTCAGTATCCAGCATTCAAAGCGACGTCTTCAATTTCCAACATGTTCTGACATCATTTGTTGTTTTTCGGTCATTTACCTAATTGTTTTAGAGAGCTAAATGACCGTGAAATTGAAAATCACTACAAAATGAATCCTGAAAATGTTGAAACTTGGCATGGTATCATCATATCACCCGCATAGCATGCGCGAAAGAGTAGAGAGGGTCACGGCAAAAACTGGACGCACTTCGTGTACAAACTGGACAAACTCTTTCGGAGTATCTGGGTTTCGGACGAGAACTCATCTGTTACACGGCCACTTCAATGTTTTTTAAACTTATTTGAACTCCGGACATCTTTTGTGTTCAGTATGCATCATTCAAAGCGACGTCTTCAATTTCCAACATGTTCTGACATCATTTGTTGTTTTTCGGTAATTTACCTAATTGTTTTAGAGAGCTAAATGACCGTGAAATTGAAAATCACTACAAAATGAATCCTGAAAATGTTGAAACTTGGCATGGTATCATCATATCACCCGCATAGCATGTGCGAAAGAGTAGAGAGGGTCACGGCAAAAACTGGACGCACTTCGTGTACAAACTGGACATACTCTTTTGGAGTATCAGGGTTTCGGACGAGAACTCATATGTTACACGGCCACTTCAATGTTTTTTAAACTTATTTGAACTCCGGACATCTTTCGTGTTTAGTATGCAGCATTCAAAGCGACGTCATCAATTTCCAACATGTTCTGACATCATTTGTTGTTTTTCGGCCATTTGCCTAATTGTTTAGAGAGCTAAATGACCGTGAAATTGAAAATCACTACAAAATGAATCCTGAAAATGTTGAAACTTGGCATGGTATCATCATACCACCCGCATAGCATGCGCGAAAGAGTAGAGAGGGTCACGGCAAGAACTGGACGCACTTCGTGTACAAACTGGACAAACTCTTTCAGAGTATCAGGGTTTCGGACGAGAACTCATCTGTTACATGGCCACTTCAATGTTTTTTAAACTTATTTGAACTTCAGACTTCTTTTGTGTTCAGTATGCAGCATTCAAAGCGACGTCATCAATTTCCAACATGTTTTGACGTCATTTGTTGTTTTTCGGTCGTTTACCTAATTGTTTTAGAGAGCTAAATGACCGTGAAATTGAAAATCACTACAAAATGAATCCTGAAAATGTTGAAACTTGGCATGGTATCATCATATCACCCGCATAGCATGCGCGAAAGAGTAGAGAGGGTCACGGCAAAAACTGGACGCACTTCGTGTACAAACTGGACAAACTCTTTCGGAGTATCTGGGTTTCGGACGAGAACTCATCTGTTACACGGCCACTTCAATGTTTTTTAAACTTATTTGAACTCCGGACATCTTTTGTGTTCAGTATGCATCATTCAAAGCGACGTCATCAATTTCCAACATGTTCTGACATCATTTGTTGTTTTTCGGTCATTTACCTAATTGTTTTAGAGAGCTAAATGACCGTGAAATTGAAAATCACTACAAAATGAATCCTGAAAATGTTGAAACTTGGCATGGTATCATCATATCACCCGTATAGCATGCGCGAAAAGAGTAGAGAGGGTGACGGCAAAAACTGGACGCACTTCGTGTACAAACTGGACATACACTTTCGGAGTATCAGGGTTTCGGACGAGAACTCATCTGTTACACGGCCACTTCAATGTTTTTTAAACTTATTTGAACTCCGGACATCTTTTGTGTTCAGTATGCATCATTCAAAGCGACGTCATCAATTTCCAACATGTTCTCACATCATTTGTTGTTTTTCGGCCATTTACCTAATTGTTTAGAGAGCTAAATGACCGTGAAATTGAAAATCACAACAAAATGAATCCTGAAAATGTTGAAACTTGGCATGGTATCATCATATCACCCGCATAGCATGCGCGAAAGAGTAGAGAGGGTCACGGCAAAAACTGGACGCACTTCGTGTACAAACTGGACATACTCTTTCCGAGTATCAGGGTTTCGGACGAGAACTCATCTGTTACACGGCCACTTCAATGTTTTTTAAACTTATTTAAACTCCAGACATCTTTTGTGTTTAGTATGCAGCATTCAAAGCGATGTCATCAATTTCCAACATGTTCTGACATCATTTGTTGTTTTTCAGTCATTTACCTAATTGTTTAGAGAGCTAAATGACCGTGAAATCTAAAATCACTACAAAATGAATACTGAAAATGTTGAAACTTGGCATGGTATCATCATATAACCCGCATAGCATGCGCGGAAGAGTAGAGAGGGTCACGGCAAAAAATGGACGCACTTCGTGTACAAACTGGACAAACTCTTTTAGAGTATCAGGGTTTCGGACGAGAACTCATCTGTTACACGACCACTTCAATGTTTTTTAAACTTATTTGAACTTTGGACTTCTTTTGTGTTCAGTATCCAGCATTCAAAGCGACGTCTTCAATTTCCAACATGTTCTGACATCATTTGTTGTTTTTCGGTCATTTACCTAATTGTTTTAGAGAGCTAAATGACCGTGAAATTGAAAATCACTACAAAATGAATCCTGAAAATGTTGAAACTTGGCATGGTATCATCATATCACCCGTATAGCATGCGCGAAAGAGTAGAGAGGGTCACGGCAAAAACTGGATGCACTTCGTGTACAAACTGGACATACTCTTTCAGAGTATCAGGGTTTCGGACGAGAACTCATCTGTTACACGGCCACTTCAATGTTTTTTAAACTTATTTGTACTCCGGACATCTTTTGTGTTCAGTATGGAGCATTCAAAGCGACGTCATCAATTTCCGACATGTTCTGACATCATTTGTTGTTTTTCGGCCATTTACCTAATTGTTTAGAGAGCTAAATGACCGTGAAATTGAAAATCACTACAAAATGAATCCTGAAAATGTTGAAACTTGGCATGGTATCATCATATCACCCGCATAGCATGCGCGAAAGAGTAGACAGGGTCACGGCAAAAACTGGACGCACTTCGTGTACAAACTGGACAAACTCTTTCAGAGTATCAGGGTTTCGGACGAGAACTCATGTGTTACATGGCCACTTCAATGTTTTTTAAACTTATTTGAACTTCAGACTTCTTTTGTGTTCAGTATGCAGCATTCAAAGCGACGTCATCAATTTCCAACATGTTCTGACACTATTTGTTGTTTTTCGGTCATTTACCTAATTGTTTTAGAGAGCTAAATGACCGTGAAATTGAAAATCACTACAAAATGAATCCTGAAAATGTTGAAACTTGGCATGGTATCATCATATCACCCGCATAGCATGCGCAAAAGAGTAGAGAGGGTCACGGCAAAAACTGGACGCACTTCGTGTACAAACTGGACAAACTCTTTCGGAGTATGAGGGTTTCGGACGAGAACTCATCTGTTACACGGCCACTTCAATGTTTTTTAAACTTATTTGAACTCCGGACATCTTTTGTGTTCAGTATGCATCATTCAAAGCGACGTCTTCAATTTCCAACATGTTCTGACATCATTTGTTGTTTTTCGGTAATTTACCTAATTGTTTTAGAGAGCTAAATGACCGTGAAATTGAAAATCACTACAAAATGAATCCTGAAAATGTTGAAACTTGGCATGGTATCATCATATCACCCGCATAGCATGCGCGAAAGAGTAGAGAGGGTCACGGCAAAAACTGGACGCACTTCGTGTACAAACTGGACATACTCTTTCGGAGTATCAGGGTTTCGGACGAGAACTCATATGTTACACTGCCACTTCAATGTTTTTTAAACTTATTTGAACTCCGGACATCTTTTGTGTTCAGTATGCAGCATTCAAAGCGACGTCATTAATTTCCAACATGTTCTGACATCATTTGTTGTTTTTCGGCTATTTACCTAATTGTTTAGAGAGCTAAATGACCGTGAAATTGAAAATCACTACAAAATGAATCCTGAAAATGTTGAAACTTGGCATGGTATCATCATATAACCCGCATAGCATGCGCGAAAGAGTAGAGAGGGTCACGGCAAAAAATGGACGCACTTCGTGTACAAACTGGACAAACTCTTTTAGAGTATCAGGGTTTCGGACGAAAACTCATCTGTTACACGGCCACTTCAATGTTTTTTAAACTTATTTGAACTTTGGACTTCTTTTGTGTTCAGTATCCAGCATTCAAAGCGACGTCTTCAATTTCCAACATGTTCTGACATCATTTGTTGTTTTTCGGTCATTTACCTAATTGTTTGAGAGAGCTAAATGACCGTGAAATTGAAAATCACTACAAAATGAATCCTGAAAATGTTGAAACTTGGCATGGTATCATCATATCACCCGCATAGCATGCGCGAAAGAGTAGAGAGGGTCACGGCAAAAACTGGACGCACTTCGTGTACAAACTGGACAAACTCTTTCGGAGTATCTGGGTTTCGGACGAGAACTCATCTGTTACACGGCCACTTCAATGTTTTTTAAACTTATTTGAACTCCGGACATCTTTTGTGTTCAGTATGCATCATTCAAAGCGACGTCTTCAATTTCCAACATGTTCTGACATCATTTGTTGTTTTTCGGTAATTTACCTAATTGTTTTAGAGAGCTAAATGACCGTGAAATTGAAAATCACTACAAAATGAATCCTGAAAATGTTGAAACTTGGCATGGTATCATCATATCACCCGCATAGCATGCGCGAAAGAGTAGAGAGGGTCACGGCAAAAACTGGACGCACTTCGTGTACAAACTGGACATACTCTTTCGGAGTATCAGGGTTTCGGACGAGAACTCATATGTTACACGGCCACTTCAATGTTTTTTAAACTTATTTGAACTCCGGACATCTTTTGTGTTTAGTATGCAGCATTCAAAGCGACGTCATCAATTTCCAACATGTTCTGACATCATTTGTTGTTTTTCGGCCATTTGCCTAATTGTTTAGAGAGCTAAATGACCGTGAAATTGAAAATCACTACAAAATGAATCCTGAAAATGTTGAAACTTGGCATGGTATCATCATACCACCCGCATAGCATGCGCGAAAGAGTAGAGAGGGTCACGGCAAAAACTGGACGCACTTCGTGTACAAACTGGACAAACTCTTTCAGAGTATCAGGGTTTCGGACGAGAACTCATCTGTTACATGGCCACTTCAATGTTTTTTAAACTTATTTGAACTTCAGACTTTTTTTGTGTTCAGTATGCAGCATTCAAAGCGACGTCATCAATTTCCAACATGTTTCGACGTCATTTGTTGTTTTTCGGTCGTTTACCTAATTGTTTTAGAGAGCTAAATGACCGTGAAATTGAAAATCACTACAAAATGAATCCTGAAAATGTTGAAACTTGGCATGGTATCATCATATCACCCGCATAGCATGCGCGAAAGAGTAGAGAGGGTCACGGCAAAAACTGGACGCACTTCGTGTACAAACTGGACAAACTCTTTCGGAGTATCTGGGTTTCGGACGAGAACTCATCTGTTACACGGCCACTTCAATGTTTTTTAAACTTATTTGAACTCCGGACATCTTTTGTGTTCAGTATGCATCATTCAAAGCGACGTCTTCAATTTCCAACATGTTCTGACATCATTTGTTGTTTTTCGGTCATTTACCTAATTGTTTTAGAGAGCTAAATGACCGTGAAATTGAAAATCACTACAAAATGAATCCTGAAAATGTTGAAACTTGGCATGGTATCATCATATCACCCGTATAGCATGCGCGAAAAGAGTAGAGAGGGTGACGGCAAAAACTGGACGCACTTCGTGTACAAACTGGACATACACTTTCGGAGTATCAGGGTTTCGGACGAGAACTCATCTGTTACACGGCCACTTCAATGTTTTTTAAACTTATTTGAACTCCGGACATCTTTTGTGTTCAGTATGCATCATTCAAAGCGACGTCATCAATTTCCAACATGTTCTGACATCATTTGTTGTTTTTCGGCCATTTACCTAATTGTTTAGAGAGCTAAATGACCGTGAAATTGAAAATCACAACAAAATGAATCCTGAAAATGTTGAAACTTGGCATGGTATCATCATATCACCCGCATAGCATGCGCGAAAGAGTAGAGAGGGTCACGGCAAAAACTGGACGCACTTCGTGTACAAACTGGACATACTCTTTCCGAGTATCAGGGTTTCGGACGAGAACTCATCTGTTACACGGCCACTTCAATGTTTTTTAAACTTATTTGAACTCCAGACATCTTTTGTGTTTAGTATGCAGCATTCAAAGCGATGTCATCAATTTCCAACATGTTCTGACATCATTTGTTGTTTTTCAGTCATTTACCTAATTGTTTAGAGAGCTAAATGACCGTGAAATCTAAAATCACTACAAAATGAATACTGAAAATGTTGAAACTTGGCATGGTATCATCATATAACCCGCATAGCATGCGCGAAAGAGTAGAGAGGGTCACGGCAAAAAATGGACGCGCTTCGTGTACAAACTGGACAAACTCTTTTAGAGTATCAGGGTTTCGGACGAGAACTCATCTGTTACACGGCCACTTCAATGTTTTTTAAACTTATTTGAACTTTGGACTTCTTTTGTGTTCAGTATCTAGCATTCAAAGCGACGTCTTCAATTTCCAACATGTTCTGACATCATTTGTTGTTTTTCGGTCATTTACCTAATTGTTTTAGAGAGCTAAATGACCGTGAAATTGAAAATCACTACAAAATGAATCCTGAAAATGTTGAAACTTGGCATGGTATCATCATATCACCCGTATAGCATGCGCGAAAGAGTAGAGAGGGTCACGGCAAAAACTGGATGCACTTCGTGTACAAACTGGACATACTCTTTCAGAGTATCAGGGTTTCGGACGAGAACTCATCTGTTACACGGCCACTTCAATGTTTTTTAAACTTATTTGTACTCCGGACATCTTTTGTGTTCAGTATGGAGCATTCAAAGCGACGTCATCAATTTCCGACATGTTCTGACATCATTTGTTGTTTTTCGGCCATTTACCTAATTGTTTAGAGAGCTAAATGACCGTGAAATTGAAAATCACTACAAAATGAATCCTGAAAATGTTGAAACTTGGCATGGTATCATCATATCACCCGCATAGCATGCGCGAAAGAGTAGACAGGGTCACGGCAAAAACTGGACGCACTTCGTGTACAAACTGGACAAACTCTTTCAGAGTATCAGGGTTTCGGACGAGAACTCATGTGTTACATGGCCACTTCAATGTTTTTTAAACTTATTTGAACTTCAGACTTCTTTTGTGTTCAGTATGCAGCATTCAAAGCGACGTCATCAATTTCCAACATGTTCTGACACTATTTGTTGTTTTTCGGTCATTTACCTAATTGTTTTAGAGAGCTAAATGACCGTGAAATTGAAAATCACTACAAAATGAATCCTGAAAATGTTGAAACTTGGCATGGTATCATCATATCACCCGCATAGCATGCGCAAAAGAGTAGAGAGGGTCACGGCAAAAACTGGACGCACTTCGTGTACAAACTGGACAAACTCTTTCGGAGTATGAGGGTTTCGGACGAGAACTCATCTGTTACACGGCCACTTCAATGTTTTTTAAACTTATTTGAACTCCGGACATCTTTTGTGTTTAGTATGCAGCATTCAAAGCGATGTCATCAATTTCCAACATGTTCTGACATCATTTGTTGTTTTTCAGTCATTTACCTAATTGTTTAGAGAGCTAAATGACCGTGAAATCAAAAATCACTACAAAATGAATCCTGAAAATGTTGAAACTTGGCATGGTATCATCATATAACCCGCATAGCATGCGCGAAAGAGTAGAGAGGGTCACGGCAAAAAATGGACGCACTTCGTGTACAAACTGGACAAACTCTTTTAGAGTATCAGGGTTTCGGACGAGAACTCATCTGTTACACGGCCACTTCAATGTTTTTTAAACTTATTTGAACTTTGGACTTCTTTTGTGTTCAGTATCCAGCATTCAAAGCGACGTCTTCAATTTCCAACATGTTCTGACATCATTTGTTGTTTTTCGGTCATTTACCTAATTGTTTTAGAGAGCTAAATGACCGTGAAATTGAAAATCACTACAAAATGAATCCTGAAAATGTTGAAACATGGCATGGTATCATCATATCACCCGTATAGCATGCGCGAAAGAGTAGAGAGGGTCACGGCAAAAACTGGATGCACTTCGTGTACAAACTGGACATACTCTTTCAGAGTATCAGGGTTTCGGACGAGAACTCATCTGTTACACGGCCACTTCAATGTTTTTTAAACTTATTTGTACTCCGGACATCTTTTGTGTTCAGTATGGAGCATTCAAAGCGACGTCATCAATTTCCGACATGTTCTGACATCATTTGTTGTTTTTCGGCCATTTACCTAATTGTTTAGAGAGCTAAATGACCGTGAAATTGAAAATCACTACAAAATGAATCCTAAAAATGTTGAAACTTGGCATGGTATCATCATATCACCCGCATAGCATGCGCGAAAGAGTAGACAGGGTCACGGCAAAAACTGGACGCACTTCGTGTACAAACTGGACAAACTCTTTCAGAGTATCAGGGTTTCGGACGAGAACTCATGTGTTACATGGCCACTTCAATGTTTTTTAAACTTATTTGAACTTCAGACTTCTTTTGTGTTCAGTATGCAGCATTCAAAGCGACGTCATCAATTTCCAACATGTTCTGACACTATTTGTTGTTTTTCGGTCATTTACCTAATTGTTTTAGAGAGCTAAATGACCGTGAAATTGAAAATCACTACAAAATGAATCCTGAAAATGTTGAAACTTGGCATGGTATCATCATATCACCCGCATAGCATGCGCAAAAGAGTAGAGAGGGTCACGGCAAAAACTGGACGCACTTCATGTACAAACTGGACAAACTCTTTCGGAGTATGAGGGTTTCGGATGAGAACTCATCTGTTACACGGCCACTTCAATGTTTTTTAAACTTATTTGAACTCCGGACATCTTTTGTGTTCAGTATGCATCATTCAAAGCGACGTCATCAATTTCCAACATGTTCTGACATCATTTGTTGTTTTTCAGTCATTTACCTAATTGTTTAGAGAGCTAAATGACCGTGAAATCAAAAATCACTACAAAATGAATCCTGAAAATGTTGAAACTTGGCATGGTATCATCATATAACCCGCATAGCATGCGCGAAAGAGTAGAGAGGGTCACGGCAAAAAATGGACGCACTTCGTGTACAAACTGGACAAACTCTTTTAGAGTATCAGGGTTTCGGACGAGAACTCATCTGTTACACGGCCACTTCAATGTTTTTTAAACTTATTTGAACTTTGGACTTCTTTTGTGTTCAGTATCCAGCATTCAAAGCGACGTCTTCAATTTCCAACATGTTCTGACATCATTTGTTGTTTTTCGGTCATTTACCTAATTGTTTTAGAGAGCTAAATGACCGTGAAATTGAAAATCACTACAAAATGAATCCTGAAAATGTTGAAACTTGGCATGGTATCATCATATCACCCGCATAGCATGCGCGAAAGAGTAGAGAGGGTCACGGCAAAAACTGGATGCACTTCGTGTACAAACTGGACATACTCTTTCAGAGTATCAGGGTTTCGGACGAGAACTCATCTGTTACACGGCCACTTCAATGTTTTTTAAACTTATTTGTACTCCGGACATCTTTTGTGTTCAGTATGGAGCATTCAAAGCGACGTCATCAATTTCTGACATGTTCTGACATCATTTGTTGTTTTTCGGCCATTTACCTAATTGTTTAGAGAGCTAAATGACCGTGAAATTGAAAATCACTACAAAATGAATCCTGAAAATGTTGAAACTTGGCATGGTATCATCATATCACCCGCATAGCATGCGCGAAAGAGTAGACAGGGTCACGGCAAAAACTGGACGCACTTCGTGTACAAACTGGACAAACTCTTTCAGAGTATCAGGGTTTCGGACGAGAACTCATGTGTTACATGGCCACTTCAATGTTTTTTAAACTTATTTGAACTTCAGACTTCTTTTGTGTTCAGTATGCAGCATTCAAAGCGACGTCATCAATTTCCAACATGTTCTGACACTATTTGTTGTTTTTCGGTCATTTACCTAATTGTTTTAGAGAGCTAAATGACCGTGAAATTGAAAATCACTACAAAATGAATCCTGAAAATGTTGAAATTTGGCATGGTATCATCATATCACCCGCATAGCATGCGCAAAAGAGTAGAGAGGGTCACGGCAAAAACTGGACGCACTTCGTGTACAAACTGGACAAACTCTTTCGGAGTATGAGGGTTTCGGACGAGAACTCATCTGTTACACGGCCACTTCAATGTTTTTTAAACTTATTTGAACTCCGGACATCTTTTGTGTTCAGTATGCATCATTCAAAGCGACGCCATCAATTTCCAACATGTTCTGACATCATTTGTTGTTTTTCAGTCATTTACCTAATTGTTTAGAGAGCTAAATGACCGTGAAATCAAAAATCACTACAAAATGAATCCTGAAAATGTTGAAACTTGGCATGGTATCATCATATAACCCGCATAGCATGCGCGAAAGAGTAGAGAGGGTCACGGCAAAAAATGGACGCACTTCGTGTACAAACTGGACAAACTCTTTTAGAGTATCAGGGTTTCGGACGAGAACTCATCTGTTACACGGCCACTTCAATGTTTTTTAAACTTATTTGAACTTTGGACTTCTTTTGTGTTCAGTATCCAGCATTCAAAGCGACGTCTTCAATTTCCAACATGTTCTGACATCATTTGTTGTTTTTCGGTCATTTACCTAATTGTTTTAGAGAGCTAAATGACCGTGAAATTGAAAATCACTACAAAATGAATCCTGAAAATGTTGAAACTTGGCATGGTATCATCATATCACCCGCATAGCATGCGCGAAAGAGTAGAGAGGGTCACGGCAAAAACTGGACGCACTTCGTGTACAAACTGGACATACTCTTTCGGAGTATCAGGGTTTCGGACGAGAACTCATATGTTACACTGCCACTTCAATGTTTTTTAAACTTATTTGAACTCCGGACATCTTTTGTGTTCAGTATGCAGCATTCAAAGCGACGTCATCAATTTCCAACATGTTCTGACATCATTTGTTGTTTTTCGGCCATTTACCTAATTGTTTAGAGAGCTAAATGACCGTGAAATTGAAAATCACTACAAAATGAATCCTGAAAATGTTGAAACTTGGCATGGTATCATCATATAACCCGCATAGCATGCGCGAAGGAGTAGAGAGGGTCACGGCAAAAAATGGACGCACTTCGTGTACAAACTGGACAAACTCTGTTAGAGTATCAGGGTTTCGGACGAAAACTCATCTGTTACACGGCCACTTCAATGTTTTTTAAACTTATTTGAACTTTGGACTTCTTTTGTGTTCAGTATCCAGCATTCAAAGCGACGTCTTCAATTTCCAACATGTTCTGACATCATTTGTTGTTTTTCGGTCATTTACCTAATTGTTTTAGAGAGCTAAATGACCGTGAAATTGAAAATCACTACAAAATGAATCCTGAAAATGTTGAAACTTGGCATGGTATCATCATATCACCCGCATAGCATGCACGAAAGAGTAGAGAGGGTCACGGCAAAAACTGGACGCACTTCGTGTACAAACTGGACAAACTCTTTCGGAGTATCTGGGTTTCGGACGAGAACTCATCTGTTACACGGCAACTTCAATGTTTTTTAAACTTATTTGAACCCCGGACAACTTTTGTGTTCAGTATGCATCATTCAAAGCGACGTCTTCAATTTCCAACATGTTCTGACATCATTTGTTGTTTTTCGGTAATTTACCTAATTGTTTTAGAGAGCTAAAAGACCGTGAAATTGAAAATCACTACAAAATGAATCCTGAAAATGTTGAAACTTGGCATGGTATCATCATATCACCCGCATAGCATGCGCGAAAGAGTAGAGAGGGTCACGGCAAAAACTGGACGCACTTCGTGTACAAACTGGACATACTCTTTCGGAGTATCAGGGTTTCGGACGAGAACTCATATGTTACACGGCCACTTCAATGTTTTTTAAACTTATTTGAACTCCGGACATATTTTGTGTTTAGTATGCAGCATTCAAAGCGACGTCATCAATTTCCAACATGTTCTGACATCATTTGTTGTTTTTCGGCCATTTGCCTCATTGTTTAGAGAGCTAAATGACCGTGAAATTGAAAATCACTACAAAATGAATCCTGAAAATGTTGAAACTTGGCATGGTATCATCATACCACCCGCATAGCATGCGCGAAAGAGTAGAGAGGGTCACGGCAAAAACTGGACGCACTTCGTGTACAAACTGGACAAACTCTTTCAGAGTATCAGGGTTTCGGACGAGAACTCATCTGTTACATGGCCACTTCAATGTTTTTTAAACTTATTTGAACTTCAGACTTCTTTTGTGTTCAGTATGCAGCATTCAAAGCGACGTCATCAATTTCCAACATGTTTTGACGTCATTTGTTGTTTTTCGGTCGTTTACCTAATTGTTTTAGAGAGCTAAATGACCGTGAAATTGAAAATCACTACAAAATGAATCCTGAAAATGTTGAAACTTGGCATGGTATCATCATATCACCCGCATAGCATGCGCGAAAGAGTAGAGAGGGTCACGGCAAAAACTGGACGCACTTCGTGTACAAACTGGACAAACTCTTTCGGAGTATCTGGGTTTCGGACGAGAACTCATCTGTTACACGGCCACTTCAATGTTTTTTAAACTTATTTGAACTCCGGACATCTTTTGTGTTCAGTATGCATCATTCAAAGCGACGTCATCAATTTCCAACATGTTCTGACATCATTTGTTGTTTTTCGGTCATTTACCTAATTGTTTTAGAGAGCTAAATGACCGTGAAATTGAAAATCACTACAAAATGAATCCTGAAAATGTTGAAACTTGGCATGGTATCATCATATCACCCGCATAGCATGCGCGAAAGAGTAGAGAGGGTCACGGCAAAAACTGGACGCACTTCGTGTACAAACTGGACATACTCTTTCGGAGTATCAGGGTTTCGGACGAGAACTCATATGTTACACTGCCACTTCAATGTTTTTTAAACTTATTTGAACTCCGGACATCTTTTGTGTTTAGTATGCAGCATTCAAAGCGACGTCATCAATTTCCAACATGTTCTGACATCATTTGTTGTTTTTCGGCCATTTACCTAATTGTTTAGAGAGCTAAATGACCGTGAAATTGAAAATCACTACAAAATGAATCCTGAAAATGTTGAAACTTGGCATGGTATCATCATACCACCCGCATAGCATGCGCGAAAGAGTAGAGAGGGTCACGGCAAAAACTGGACGCACTTCGTGTACAAACTGGACAAACTCTTTCAGAGTATCAGGGTTTCGGACGAGAACTCATCTGTTACATGGCCACTTCAATGTTTTTTAAACTTATTTGAACTTCAGACTTCTTTTGTGTTCAGTATGCAGCACTCAAAGCGACGTCATCAATTTCCAACATGTTTTGACGTCATTTGTTGTTTTTCGGTCGTTTACCTAATTGTTTTAGAGAGCTAAATGACCGTGAAATTGAAAATCACTACAAAATGAATCCTGAAAATGTTGAAACTTGGCATGGTATCATCATATCACCCGCATAGCATGCGCGAAAGAGTAGAGAGGGTCACGGCAAAAACTGGACGCACTTCGTGTACAAACTGGACAAACTCTTTCGGAGTATGAGGGTTTCGGACGAGAACTCATCTGTTACACGGCCACTTCAATGTTTTTTAAACTTATTTGAACTCCGGACATCTTTTGTGTTCAGTATGCATCATTCAAAGCGACGTCATCAATTTCCAACATGTTCTGACATCATTTGTTGTTTTTCGGTCATTTACCTAATTGTTTAGAGAGCTAAATGACCGTGAAATCTAAAATCACTACAAAATGAATCCTGAAAATGTTGAAACTTGGCATGGTATCATCATATAACCCGCATAGCATGCGCGAAAGAGTAGAGAGGGTCACGGCAAAAAATGGACGCACTTCGTGTACAAACTGGACAAACTCTTTTAGAGTATCAGGGTTTCGGACGAAAACTCATCTGTTACACGGCCACTTCAATGTTTTTTAAACTTATTTGAACTTTGGACTTCTTTTGTGTTCAGTATCCAGCATTCAAAGCGACGTCTTCAATTTCCAACATGTTCTGACATCATTTGTTGTTTTTCGGTCATTTACCTAATTGTTTTAGAGAGCTAAATGACCGTGAAATTGAAAATCACTACAAAATGAATCCTGAAAATGTTGAAACTTGGCATGGTATCATCATATCACCCGCATAGCATGCGCGAAAGAGTAGAGAGGGTCACGGCAAAAACTGGACGCACTTCGTGTACAAACTGGACAAACTCTTTCGGAGTATCTGGGTTTCGGACGAGAACTCATCTGTTACACGGCCACTTCAATGTTTTTTAAACTTATTTGAACTCCGGACATCTTTTGTGTTCAGTATGCATCATTCAAAGCGACGTCATCAATTTCCAACATGTTCTGACATCATTTGTTGTTTTTCGGCCATTTACCTAATTGTTTAGAGAGCTAAATGACCGTGAAATTGAAAATCACTACAAAATGAATCCTGAAAATGTTGAAACTTGGCATGGTATCATCATATCACCCGCATAGCATGCGCGAAAGAGTAGAGAGGGTCACGGCAAAAACTGGACGCACTTCGTGTACAAACTGGACATACTCTTTCGGGGTATCAGGGTTTCGGACGAGAACTCATATGTTACACGGCCACTTCAATGTTTTTTAAACTTATTTGAACTCCGGACATCTTTTGTGTTTAGTATGCAGCATTCAAAGCGACGTCATCAATTTCCAACATGTTCTGACATCATTTGTTGTTTTTCGGCCATTTGCCTAATTGTTTAGAGAGCTAAATGACCGTGAAATTGAAAATCACTACAAAATGAATCCTGAAAATGTTGAAACTTGGCATGGTATCATCATACCACCCGCATAGCATGCGCGAAAGAGTAGAGAGGGTCACGGCAAAAACTGGACGCACTTCGTGTACAAACTGGACAAACTCTTTCAGAGTATCAGGGTTTCGGACGAGAACTCATCTGTTACATGGCCACTTCAATGTTTTTTAAACTTATTTGAACTTCAGACTTCTTTTGTGTTCAGTATGCAGCATTCAAAGCGGCATCATCAATTTCCAACATGTTTTGACGTCATTTGTTGTTTTTCGGTCGTTTACCTAATTGTTTTAGAGAGCTAAATGACCGTGAAATTGAAAATCACTACAAAATGAATCCTGAAAATGTTGAAACTTGGCATGGTATCATCTTATCACCCGCATCGCATGCGCGAAAGAGTAGAGAGGGTCACGGCAAAAACTGGACGCACTTCGTGTACAAACTGGACAAACTGTTTCGGAGTATGAGGGTTTCGGACGAGAACTCATCTGTTACACGGCCACTTCAATGTTTTTTAAACTTATTTGAACTCCGGACATCTTTTGTGTTCAGTATGCATCATTCAAAGCGACGTCATCAATTTCCTACATGTTCTGACATCATTTGTTGTTTTTCAGTCATTTACCTAATTGTTTAGAGAGCTAAATGACCGTGAAATCTAAAATCACTACAAAATGAATCCTGAAAATGTTGAAACTTGGCATGGTATCATCATATAACCCGCATAGCATGCGCGAAAGAGTAGAGAGGGTCACGGCAAAAAATGGACGCACTTCGTGTACAAACTGGACAAACTCTTTTAGAGTATCAGGGTTTCGGACGAGAACTCATCTGTTACACGGCCACTTCAATGTTTTTTAAACTTATTTGAACTCCGGACATCTTTTGTGTTTAGTATGCAGCATTCAAAGCGACGTCATCAATTTCTAACATGTTCTGACATCATTTGTTGTTTTTCGGCCATTTGCCTAATTGTTTAGAGAGCTAAATGACCGTGAAATTGAAAATCACTACAAAATGAATCCTGAAAATGTTGAAACTTGGCATGGTATCATCATACCACCCGCATAGCATGCGCGAAAGAGTAGAGAGGGTCACGGCAAAAACTGGACGCACTTCGTGTACAAACTGGACAAACTCTTTCAGAGTATCAGGGTTTCGGACGAGAACTCATCTGTTACATGGCCACTTCAATGTTTTTTAAACTTATTTGAACTTCAGACTTCTTTTGTGTTCAGTATGCAGCATTCAAAGCGACATCATCAGTTTCCAACATGTTTTGACGTCATTTGTTGTTTTTCGGTCGTTTACCTAATTGTTTTAGAGAGCTAAATGACCGTGAAATTGAAAATCACTACAAAATGAATCCTGAAAATGTTGAAACTTGGCATGGTATCATCATACCACCCGCATAGCATGCGCGAAAGAGTAGAGAGGGTCACGGCAAAAACTGGACGCACTTCGTGTACAAACTGGACAAACTCTTTCGGAGTATCAGGGTTTCGGACGAGAACTCATCTGTTACACGGCCACTTCAATGTTTTTTAAACTTATTTGAACTCCGGACATCTTTTGTGTTCAGTATGCATCATTCAAAGCGACGTCATCAATTTCCAACATGTTCTGACATCATTTGTTGTTTTTCGGCCATTTACCTAATTGTTTAGAGAGCTAAATGACCGTGAAATTGAAAATCACTACAAAATGAATCCTGAAAATGTTGAAACTTGGCATGGTATCATCATATCACCCGCATAGCATGCGCGAAAGAGTAGAGAGGGTCACGGCAAAAACTGGACGCACTTCGTGTACAAACTGGACATACTCTTTCGGGGTATCAGGGTTTCGGACGAGAACTCATATGTTACACGGCCACTTCAATGTTTTTTAAACTTATTTGAACTCCGGACATCTTTTGTGTTTAGTATGCAGCATTCAAAGCGACGTCATCAATTTCCAACATGTTCTGACATCATTTGTTGTTTTTCGGCCATTTGCCTAATTGTTTAGAGAGCTAAATGACCGTGAAATTGAAAATCACTACAAAATGAATCCTGAAAATGTTGAAACTTGGCATGGTATCATCATACCACCCGCATAGCATGCGCGAAATAGTAGAGAGGGTCACGGCAAGAACTGGACGCACTTCGTGTACAAACTGGACAAACTCTTTCAGAGTATCAGGGTTTCGGACGAGAACTCATCTGTTACATGGCCACTTCAATGTTTTTTAAACTTATTTGAACTTCAGACTTCTTTTGTGTTCAGTATGCAGCATTCAAAGCGACATCATCAATTTCCAACATGTTTTGACGTCATTTGTTGTTTTTCGGTCGTTTACCTAATTGTTTTAGAGAGCTAAATGACCGTGAAATTGAAAATCACTACAAAATGAATCCTGAAAATGTTGAAACTTGGCATGGTATCATCTTATCACCCGCATCGCATGCGCGAAAGAGTAGAGAGGGTCACGGCAAAAACTGGACGCACTTCGTGTACAAACTGGACAAACTGTTTCGGAGTATGAGGGTTTCGGACGAGAACTCATCTGTTACACGGCCACTTCAATGTTTTTTAAACTTATTTGAACTCCGGACATCTTTTGTGTTCAGTATGCATCATTCAAAGCGACGTCATCAATTTCCTACATGTTCTGACATCATTTGTTGTTTTTCAGTCATTTACCTAATTGTTTAGAGAGCTAAATGACCGTGAAATCTAAAATCACTACAAAATGAATCCTGAAAATGTTGAAACTTGGCATGGTATCATCATATAACCCGCATAGCATGCGCGAAAGAGTAGAGAGGGTCACGGCAAAAAATGGACGCACTTCGTGTACAAACTGGACAAACTCTTTTAGAGTATCAGGGTTTCGGACGAAAACTCATCTGTTACACGGCCACTTCAATGTTTTTTAAACTTATTTGAACTTTGGACTTCTTTTGTGTTCAGTATCCAGCATTCAAAGCGACGTCTTCAATTTCCAACATGTTCTGACATCATTTGTTGTTTTTCGGTCATTTACCTAATTGTTTTAGAGAGCTAAATGACCGTGAAATTGAAAATCACTACAAAATGAATCCTGAAAATGTTGAAACTTGGCATGGTATCATCATATCACCCGCATAGCATGCGCGAAAGAGTAGAGAGGGTCACGGCAAAAACTGGACGCACTTCGTGTACAAACTGGACAAACTCTTTCGGAGTATCTGGGTTTCGGACGAGAACTCATCTGTTACACGGCCACTTCAATGTTTTTTAAACTTATTTGAACTCCGGACATCTTTTGTGTTCAGTATGCATCATTCAAAGCGACGTCATCAATTTCCAACATGTTCTGACATCATTTGTTGTTTTTCGGCCATTTACCTAATTGTTTAGAGAGCTAAATGACCGTGAAATTGAAAATCACTACAAAATGAATCCTGAAAATGTTGAAACTTGGCATGGTATCATCATATCACCCGCATAGCATGCGCGAAAGAGTAGAGAGGGTCACGGCAAAAACTGGACGCACTTCGTGTACAAACTGGACATACTCTTTCGGAGTATCAGGGTTTCGGACGAGAACTCATATGTTACACGGCCACTTCAATGTTTTTTAAACTTATTTGAACTCCGGACATCTTTTGTGTTTAGTATGCAGCATTCAAAGCGACGTCATCAATTTCCAACATGTTCTGACATCATTTGTTGTTTTTCGGCCATTTGCCTAATTGTTTAGAGAGCTAAATGACCGTGAAATTGAAAATCACTACAAAATGAATCCTGAAAATGTTGAAACTTGGCATTGTATCATCATACCACCCGCATAGCATGCGCGAAAGAGTAGAGAGGGTCACGGCAAAAACTGGACGCACTTCGTGTACAAACTGGACAAACTCTTTCAGAGTATCAGGGTTTCGGACGAGAACTCATCTGTTACATGGCCACTTCAATGTTTTTTAAACTTATTTGAACTTCAGACTTCTTTTGTGTTCAGTATGCAGCATTCAAAGCGACGTCATCAATTTCCAACATGTTTTGACGTCATTTGTTGTTTTTCGGTCGTTTACCTAATTGTTTTAGAGAGCTAAATGACCGTGAAATTGAAAATCACTACAAAATGAATCCTGAAAATGTTGAAACTTGGCATGGTATCATCATATAACCCGCATAGCATGCGCGAAAGAGTAGAGAGGGTCACGGCAAAAAATGGACGCACTTCGTGTACAAACTGGACAAACTCTTTTAGAGTATCAGGGTTTCGGACGAGAACTCATCTGTTACACGGCCACTTCAATGTTTTTTAAACTTATTTGAACTCCGGACATCTTTTGTGTTTAGTATGCAGCATTCAAAGCGACGTCATCAATTTCCAACATGTTCTGACATCATTTGTTGTTTTTCGGCCATTTGCCTAATTGTTTAGAGAGCTAAATGACCGTGAAATTGAAAATCACTACAAAATGAATCCTGAAAATGTTGAAACTTGGCATGGTATCATCATACCACCCGCATAGCATGCGCGAAAGAGTAGAGAGGGTCACGGCAAAAACTGGACGCACTTCGTGTACAAACTGGACATACTCTTTCAGAGTATCAGGGTTTCGGACGAGAACTCATCTGTTACACGGCCACTTCAATGTTTTTTAAACTTATTTGAACTCCGGACATCTTTTGTGTTCAGTATGCAGCATTCCAAGCGACGTCATCAATTTCCAACATGTTCTGACATCATTGGTTGTTTTTCGGCCGTTTACCTAATTGTTTTAGAGAGCTAAATGACCGTGAAATTGAAAATCACTACAAAATGAATCCTGAAAATGTTGAAACTTGGCATGGTATCATCATATCACCCGCATCGCATGCGCGAAAGAGTAGAGAGGGTCACGGCAAAAACTGGACGCACTTCGTGTACAAACTGGACAAACTGTTTCGGAGTATGAGGGTTTCGGACGAGAACTCATCTGTTACACGGCCACTTCAATGTTTTTTAAACTTATTTGAACTCCGGACATCTTTTGTGTTCAGTATGCATCATTCAAAGCGACGTCATCAATTTCCTACATGTTCTGACATCATTTGTTGTTTTTCAGTCATTTACCTAATTGTTTAGAGAGCTAAATGACCGTGAAATCTAAAATCACTACAAAATGAATCCTGAAAATGTTGAAACTTGGCATGGTATCATCATATAACCCGCATAGCATGCGCGAAAGAGTAGAGAGGGTCACGGCAAAAAATGGACGCACTTCGTGTACAAACTGGACAAACTCTTTTAGAGTATCAGGGTTTCGGACGAGAACTCATCTGTTACACGGCCACTTCAATGTTTTTTAAACTTATTTGAACTCCGGACATCTTTTGTGTTTAGTATGCAGCATTCAAAGCGACGTCATCAATTTCCAACATGTTCTGACATCATTTGTTGTTTTTCGGCCATTTGCCTAATTGTTTAGAGAGCTAAATGACCGTGAAATTGAAAATCACTACAAAATGAATCCTGAAAATGTTGAAACTTGGCATGGTATCATCATACCACCCGCATAGCATGCGCGAAAGAGTAGAGAGGGTCACGGCAAAAACTGGACGCACTTCGTGTACAAACTGGACAAACTCTTTCGGAGTATCAGGGTTTCGGACGAGAACTCATCTGTTACACGGCCACTTCAATGTTTTTTAAACTTATTTGAACTCCGGACATCTTTTGTGTTCAGTATGCATCATTCAAAGCGACGTCATCAATTTCCAACATGTTCTGACATCATTTGTTGTTTTTCGGTCATTTACCTAATTGTTTAGAGAGCTAAATGACCGTGAAATCTAAAATCACTACAAAATGAATCCTGAAAATGTTGAAACTTGGCATGGTATCATCATATAACCCGCATAGCATGCGCGAAAGAGTAGAGAGGGTCACGGCAAAAAATGGACGCACTTCGTGTACAAACTGGACAAACTCTTTTAGAGTATCAGGGTTTCGGACGAAAACTCATCTGTTACACGGCCACTTCAATGTTTTTTAAACTTATTTGAACTTTGGACTTCTTTTGTGTTCAGTATCCAGCATTCAAAGCGACGTCTTCAATTTCCAACATGTTCTGACATCATTTGTTGTTTTTCGGTCATTTACCTAATTGTTTTAGAGAGCTAAATGACCGTGAAATTGAAAATCACTACAAAATGAATCCTGAAAATGTTGAAACTTGGCATGGTATCATCATATCACCCGCATAGCATGCGCGAAAGAGTAGAGAGGGTCACGGCAAAAACTGGACGCACTTCGTGTACAAACTGGACAAACTCTTTCGGAGTATCTGGGTTTCGGACGAGAACTCATCTGTTACACGGCCACTTCAATGTTTTTTAAACTTATTTGAACTCCCGACATCTTTTGTGTTCAGTATGCATCATTCAAAGCGACGTCATCAATTTCCAACATGTTCTAACATCATTTGTTGTTTTTCGGCCATTTACCTAATTGTTTTAGAGAGCTAAATGACCGTGAAATTGAAAATCACTACAAAATGAATCCTGAAAATGTTGAAACTTGGCATGGTATCATCATATCACCCGCATAGCATGCGCGAAAGAGTAGAGAGGGTCACGGCAAAAACTGGACGCACTTCGTGTACAAACTGGACATACTCTTTCGGAGTATCAGGGTTTCGGACGAGAACTCATATGTTACACTGCCACTTCAATGTTTTTTAAACTTATTTGAACTCCGGACATCTTTTGTGTTTAGTATGCAGCATTCAAAGCGACGTCATCAATTTCCAACATGTTCTGACATCATTTGTTGTTTTTCGGCCATTTACCTAATTGTTTAGAGAGCTAAATGACCGTGAAATTGAAAATCACTACAAAATGAATCCTGAAAATGTTGAAACTTGGCATGGTATCATCATACCACCCGCATAGCATGCGCGAAAGAGTAGAGAGGGTCACGGCAAAAACTGGACGCACTTCGTGTACAAACTGGACAAACTCTTTCAGAGTATCAGGGTTTCGGACGAGAACTCATCTGTTACATGGCCACTTCAATGTTTTTTAAACTTATTTGAACTTCAGACTTCTTTTGTGTTCAGTATGCAGCACTCAAAGCGACGTCATCAATTTCCAACATGTTTTGACGTCATTTGTTGTTTTTCGGTCGTTTACCTAATTGTTTTAGAGAGCTAAATGACCGTGAAATTGAAAATCACTACAAAATGAATCCTGAAAATGTTGAAACTTGGCATGGTATCATCATATCACCCGCATAGCATGCGCGAAAGAGTAGAGAGGGTCACGGCAAAAACTGGACGCACTTCGTGTACAAACTGGACAAACTCTTTCGGAGTATGAGGGTTTCGGACGAGAACTCATCTGTTACACGGCCACTTCAATGTTTTTTAAACTTATTTGAACTCCGGACATCTTTTGTGTTCAGTATGCATCATTCAAAGCGACGTCATCAATTTCCAACATGTTCTGACATCATTTGTTGTTTTTCGGTCATTTACCTAATTGTTTAGAGAGCTAAATGACCGTGAAATCTAAAATCACTACAAAATGAATCCTGAAAATGTTGAAACTTGGCATGGTATCATCATATAACCCGCATAGCATGCGCGAAAGAGTAGAGAGGGTCACGGCAAAAAATGGACGCACTTCGTGTACAAACTGGACAAACTCTTTTAGAGTATCAGGGTTTCGGACGAAAACTCATCTGTTACACGGCCACTTCAATGTTTTTTAAACTTATTTGAACTTTGGACTTCTTTTGTGTTCAGTATCCAGCATTCAAAGCGACGTCTTCAATTTCCAACATGTTCTGACATCATTTGTTGTTTTTCGGTCATTTACCTAATTGTTTTAGAGAGCTAAATGACCGTGAAATTGAAAATCACTACAAAATGAATCCTGAAAATGTTGAAACTTGGCATGGTATCATCATATCACCCGCATAGCATGCGCGAAAGAGTAGAGAGGGTCACGGCAAAAACTGGACGCACTTCGTGTACAAACTGGACAAACTCTTTCGGAGTATCTGGGTTTCGGACGAGAACTCATCTGTTACACGGCCACTTCAATGTTTTTTAAACTTATTTGAACTCCGGACATCTTTTGTGTTCAGTATGCATCATTCAAAGCGACGTCATCAATTTCCAACATGTTCTGACATCATTTTTTGTTTTTCGGCCATTTACCTAATTGTTTAGAGAGCTAAATGACCGTGAAATTGAAAATCACTACAAAATGAATCCTGAAAATGTTGAAACTTGGCATGGTATCATCATACCACCCGCATAGCATGCGCGAAAGAGTAGAGAGGGTCACGGCAAAAACTGGACGCACTTCGTGTACAAACTGGACAATCTCTTTCAGAGTATCAGGGTTTCGGACGAGAACTCATCTGTTACATGGCCACTTCAATGTTTTTTAAACTTATTTGAACTTCAGACTTCTTTTGTGTTCAGTATGCAGCACTCAAAGCGACGTCATCAGTTTCCAACATGTTTTGACGTCATTTGTTGTTTTTCGGTCGTTTACCTAATTGTTTTAGAGAGCTAAATGACCGTGAAATTGAAAATCACTACAAAATGAATCCTGAAAATGTTGAAACTTGGCATGGTATCATCATATCACCCGCATAGCATGCGCGAAAGAGTAGAGAGGGTCACGGCAAAAACTGGACGCACTTCGTGTACAAACTGGACAAACTCTTTCGGAGTATGAGGGTTTCGGACGAGAACTCATCTGTTACACGGCCACTTCAATGTTTTTTAAACTTATTTGAACTCCGGACATCTTTTGTGTTCAGTATGCATCATTCAAAGCGACGTCATCAATTTCCAACATGTTCTGACATCATTTGTTGTTTTTCGGTCATTTACCTAATTGTTTAGAGAGCTAAATGACCGTGAAATCTAAAATCACTACAAAATGAATCCTGAAAATGTTGAAACTTGGCATGGTATCATCATATAACCCGCATAGCATGCGCGAAAGAGTAGAGAGGGTCACGGCAAAAAATGGACGCACTTCGTGTACAAACTGGACAAACTCTTTTAGAGTATCAGGGTTTCGGACGAAAACTCATCTGTTACACGGCCACTTCAATGTTTTTTAAACTTATTTGAACTTTGGACTTCTTTTGTGTTCAGTATCCAGCATTCAAAGCGACGTCTTCAATTTCCAACATGTTCTGACATCATTTGTTGTTTTTCGGTCATTTACCTAATTGTTTTAGAGAGCTAAATGACCGTGAAATTGAAAATCACTACAAAATGAATCCTGAAAATGTTGAAACTTGGCATGGTATCATCATATCACCCGCATAGCATGCGCGAAAGAGTAGAGAGGGTCACGGCAAAAACTGGACGCACTTCGTGTACAAACTGGACAAACTCTTTCGGAGTATCTGGGTTTCGGACGAGAACTCATCTGTTACACGGCCACTTCAATGTTTTTTAAACTTATTTGAACTCCGGACATCTTTTGTGTTCAGTATGCATCATTCAAAGCGACGTCATCAATTTCCAACATGTTCTGACATCATTTGTTGTTTTTCGGCCATTTACCTAATTGTTTAGAGAGCTAAATGACCGTGAAATTGAAAATCACTACAAAATGAATCCTGAAAATGTTGAAACTTGGCATGGTATCATCATATCACCCGCATAGCATGCGCGAAAGAGTAGAGAGGGTCACGGCAAAAACTGGACGCACTTCGTGTACAAACTGGACATACTCTTTCGGGGTATCAGGGTTTCGGACGAGAACTCATATGTTACACGGCCACTTCAATGTTTTTTAAACTTATTTGAACTCCGGACATCTTTTGTGTTTAGTATGCAGCATTCAAAGCGACGTCATCAATTTCCAACATGTTCTGACATCATTTGTTGTTTTTCGGCCATTTGCCGAATTGTTTAGAGAGCTAAATGACCGTGAAATTGAAAATCACTACAAAATGAATCCTGAAAATGTTGAAACTTGGCATGGTATCATCATACCACCCGCATAGCATGCGCGAAAGAGTAGAGAGGGTCACGGCAAAAACTGGACGCACTTCGTGTACAAACTGGACAAACTCTTTCAGAGTATCAGGGTTTCGGACGAGAACTCATCTGTTACATGGCCACTTCAATGTTTTTTAAACTTATTTGAACTTCAGACTTCTTTTGTGTTCAGTATGCAGCATTCAAAGCGACATCATCAATTTCCAACATGTTTTGACGTCATTTGTTGTTTTTCGGTCGTTTACCTAATTGTTTTAGAGAGCTAAATGACCGTGAAATTGAAAATCACTACAAAATGAATCCTGAAAATGTTGAAACTTGGCATGGTATCATCTTATCACCCGCATCGCATGCGCGAAAGAGTAGAGAGGGTCACGGCAAAAACTGGACGCACTTCGTGTACAAACTGGACAAACTGTTTCGGAGTATGAGGGTTTCGGACGAGAACTCATCTGTTACACGGCCACTTCAATGTTTTTTAAACTTATTTGAACTCCGGACATCTTTTGTGTTCAGTATGCATCATTCAAAGCGACGTCATCAATTTCCTACATGTTCTGACATCATTTGTTGTTTTTCAGTCATTTACCTAATTGTTTAGAGAGCTAAATGACCGTGAAATCTAAAATCACTACAAAATGAATCCTGAAAATGTTGAAACTTGGCATGGTATCATCATATAACCCGCATAGCATGCGCGAAAGAGTAGAGAGGGTCACGGCAAAAAATGGACGCACTTCGTGTACAAACTGGACAAACTCTTTTAGAGTATCAGGGTTTCGGACGAAAACTCATCTGTTACACGGCCACTTCAATGTTTTTTAAACTTATTTGAACTTTGGACTTCTTTTGTGTTCAGTATCCAGCATTCAAAGCGACGTCTTCAATTTCCAACATGTTCTGACATCATTTGTTGTTTTTCGGTCATTTACCTAATTGTTTTAGAGAGCTAAATGACCGTGAAATTGAAAATCACTACAAAATGAATCCTGAAAATGTTGAAACTTGGCATGGTATCATCATATCACCCGCATAGCATGCGCGAAAGAGTAGAGAGGGTCACGGCAAAAACTGGACGCACTTCGTGTACAAACTGGACAAACTCTTTCGGAGTATCTGGGTTTCGGACGAGAACTCATCTGTTACACGGCCACTTCAATGTTTTTTAAACTTATTTGAACTCCGGACATCTTTTGTGTTCAGTATGCATCATTCAAAGCGACGTCATCAATTTCCAACATGTTCTGACATCATTTGTTGTTTTTCGGCCATTTACCTAATTGTTTAGAGAGCTAAATGACCGTGAAATTGAAAATCACTACAAAATGAATCCTGAAAATGTTGAAACTTGGCATGGTATCATCATATCACCCGCATAGCATGCGCGAAAGAGTAGAGAGGGTCACGGCAAAAACTGGACGCACTTCGTGTACAAACTGGACATACTCTTTCGGAGTATCAGGGTTTCGGACGAGAACTCATATGTTACACGGCCACTTCAATGTTTTTTAAACTTATTTGAACTCCGGACATCTTTTGTGTTTAGTATGCAGCATTCAAAGCGACGTCATCAATTTCCAACATGTTCTGACATCATTTGTTGTTTTTCGGCCATTTGCCTAATTGTTTAGAGAGCTAAATGACCGTGAAATTGAAAATCACTACAAAATGAATCCTGAAAATGTTGAAACTTGGCATTGTATCATCATACCACCCGCATAGCATGCGCGAAAGAGTAGAGAGGGTCACGGCAAAAACTGGACGCACTTCGTGTACAAACTGGACATACTCTTTCAGAGTATCAGGGTTTCGGACGAGAACTCATCTGTTACACGGCCACTTCAATGTTTTTTAAACTTATTTGAACTCCGGACATCTTTTGTGTTCAGTATGCAGCATTCCAAGCGACGTCATCAATTTCCAACATGTTCTGACATCATTGGTTGTTTTTCGGCCATTTACCTAATTGTTTAGAGAGCTAAATGACCGTGAAATTGAAAATCACTACAAAATGAATCCTGAAAATCTTGAAACTTGGCATGGTATCATCATACCACCCGCATAGCATGCGCGAAAGAGTAGAGAGGGTCACGGCAAAAACTGGACGCACTTCGTGTACAAACTGGACAAACTCTTTCAGAGTATCAGGGTTTCGGACGAGAACTCATCTGTTACATGGCCACTTCAATGTTTTTTAAACTTATTTGAACTTCAGACTTCTTTTGTGTTCAGTATGCAGCATTCAAAGCGACGTCATCAATTTCCAACATGTTTTGACGTCATTTGTTGTTTTTCGGTCGTTTACCTAATTGTTTTAGAGAGCTAAATGACCGTGAAATTGAAAATCACTACAAAATGAATCCTGAAAATGTTGAAACTTGGCATGGTATCATCATATCACCCGCATCGCATGCGCGAAAGAGTAGAGAGGGTCACGGCAAAAACTGGACGCACTTCGTGTACAAACTGGACAAACTGTTTCGGAGTATGAGGGTTTCGGACGAGAACTCATCTGTTACACAGCCACTTCAATGTTTTTTAAACTTATTTGAACTCCGGACATCTTTTGTGTTCAGTATGCATCATTCAAAGCGACGTCATCAATTTCCTACATGTTCTGACATCATTTGTTGTTTTTCAGTCATTTACCTAATTGTTTAGAGAGCTAAATGACCGTGAAATCTAAAATCACTACAAAATGAATCCTGAAAATGTTGAAACTTGGCATGGTATCATCATATAACCCGCATAGCATGCGCGAAAGAGTAGAGAGGGTCACGGCAAAAAATGGACGCACTTCGTGTACAAACTGGACAAACTCTTTTAGAGTATCAGGGTTTCGGACGAGAACTCATATGTTACACGGCCACTTCAATGTTTTTTAAACTTATTTGAACTCCGGACATCTTTTGTGTTTAGTATGCAGCATTCAAAGCGACGTCATCAATTTCCAACATGTTCTGACATCATTTGTTGTTTTTCGGCCATTTGCCTAATTGTTTAGAGAGCTAAATGACCGTGAAATTGAAAATCACTACAAAATGAATCCTGAAAATGTTGAAACTTGGCATGGTATCATCATACCACCCGCATAGCATGCGCGAAAGAGTAGAGAGGGTCACGGCAAAAACTGGACGCACTTCGTGTACAAACTGGACAAACTCTTTCAGAGTATCAGGGTTTCAGACGAGAACTCATCTGTTACATGGCCACTTCAATGTTTTTTAAACTTATTTGAACTTCAGACTTCTTTTGTGTTCAGTATGCAGCATTCAAAGCGACGTCATCAATTTCCAACATGTTTTGACGTCATTTGTTGTTTTTCGGTCGTTTACCTAATTGTTTTAGAGAGCTAAATGACCGTGAAATTGAAAATCACTACAAAATGAATCCTGAAAATGTTGAAACTTGGCATGGTATCATCATATCACCCGCATCGCATGCGCGAAAGAGTAGAGAGGGTCACGGCAAAAACTGGACGCACTTCGTGTACAAACTGGACAAACTGTTTCGGAGTATCAGGGTTTCGGACGAGAACTCATCTGTTACACGGCCACTTCAATGTTTTTTAAACTTATTTGAACTCCGGACATATTTTGTGTTCAGGATGCATCATTCAAAGCGACGTCATCAATTTCCTACATGTTCTGACATCATTTGTTGTTTTTCAGTCATTTACCTAATTGTTTAGAGAGCTAAATGACCGTGAAATCTAAAATCACTACAAAATGAATCCTGAAAATGTTGAAACTTGGCATGGTATCATCATATAACCCGCATAGCATGCGCGAAAGAGTAGAGAGGGTCACGGCAAAAAATGGACGCACTTCGTGTACAAACTGGACAAACTCTTTTAGAGTATCAGGGTTTCGGACGAGAACTCATCTGTTACACGGCCACTTCAATGTTTTTTAAACTTATTTGAACTTTGGACTTCTTTTGTGTTCAGTATCCAGCATTCAAAGCGACGTCTTCAATTTCCAACATGTTCTGACATCATTTGTTGTTTTTTGTCATTTACCTAATTGTTTTAGAGAGCTAAATGACCATGAAATTGAAAATCACTACAAAATGAATCCTGAAAATGTTGAAACTTGGCATGGTATCATCATATCACTCGCATAGCATGCGCGAAAGAGTAGAGAGGGTCACGGCAAAAACTGGATGCACTTCGTGTACAAACTGGACATACTCTTTCGGAGTATCAGGGTTTCGGACGAGAACTCATCTGTTACACGGCCACTTCAATGTTTTTTAAACTTATTTGAACTCCGGACATCTTTTGTGTTCAGTATGCAGCATTCCAAGCGACGTCATCAATTTCCAACATGTTCTGACATCATTGGTTGTTTTTCGGCCATTTACCTAATTGTTTACAGAGCTAAATGACCGTGAAATTGAAAATCACTACAAAATGAATCCTGAAAATGTTGAAACTTGGCATGGTATCATCATATCACCCGCATAGCTTGCGCGAAAGAGTAGAGAGGGTCACGGGAAAAACTAGACGCACTTCGTGTACAAACTGGACAAAACTCTTTCGGAATATCAGGGTTTCAGACGAGAACTCATCTGTTACGCGGGCACTTCAATTTTTTTAAATTTATTTGAACTCCGGTCTTCTTTTGTGTTCAGTATGCAGCATTCAAAGCGACGTCATCAATTTCCAACATGTTTTGACGTCATTTGTTGTTTTTCGGTCGTTTACCTAATTGTTTTAGAGAGCTAAATGACCGTGAAATTGAAAATCACTACAAAATGAATCCTGAAAATGTTGAAACTTGGCATGGTATCATCATATCACCCGCATCGCATGCGCGAAAGAGTAGAGAGGGTCACGGCAAAAACTGGACGCACTTCGTGTACAAACTGGACAAACTGTTTCGGAGTATGAGGGTTTCGGACGAGAACTCATCTGTTACACGGCCACTTCAATGTTTTTTAAACTTATTTGAACTCCGGACATCTTTTGTGTTCAGCATGCATCATTCAAAGCGACGTCATCAATTTCCTACATGTTCTGACATCATTTGTTGTTTTTCAGTCATTTACCTAATTGTTTAGAGAGCTAAATGACCGTGAAATCTAAAATCACTACAAAATGAATCCTGAAAATGTTGAAACTTGGCATGGTATCATCATATAACCCGCATAGCATGCGCGAAAGAGTAGAGAGGGTCACGGCAAAAAATGGACGC
Organism: Triticum urartu; assembly: GCF_056163025.1. Classification (NCBI taxonomy): domain Eukaryota; kingdom Viridiplantae; phylum Streptophyta; class Magnoliopsida; order Poales; family Poaceae; genus Triticum; species Triticum urartu. The sequence goes on from NC_141873.1 coordinate 14,384,109, forward strand.
ACTTTGTGTACAAACTGGACAAACTCTTTTAGAGTATCAGGGTTTCGGACGAGAACTCATCTGTTACACGGCCACTTCAATGTTTTTTAAACTTATTTGAACTTTGGACTTCTTTTGTGTTCAGTATCCAGCATTCAAAGCGACGTCTTCAATTTCCAACATGTTCTGACATCATTTGTTGTTTTTTGGTCCTTTACCTAATTGTTTTAGAGAGCTAAATGACCATGAAATTGAAAATCACTACAAAATGAATCCTGAAAATGTTGAAACTTGGCATGGTATCATCATATCACCCGCATAGCATGCGCGAAAGAGTAGAGAGGGTCACGGCAAAAACTGGACGCACTTCGTGTACAAACTGGACATACTCTTTCAGAGTATCAGGGTTTCGGACGAGAACTCATCTGTTACACGGCCACTTCAATGTTTTTTAAACTTATTTGAACTCCGAACATCTTTTGTGTTCAGTATGCAGCATTCAAAGCGACGTCATCAATTTCCAACATGTTCTGACATCATTTGTTGTTTTTCGGCCATTTACCTAATTGTTTAGAGAGCTAAATGACCGTGAAATTGAAAATCACTACAAAATGAATCCTGAAAATGTTGAAACTTGGCACGGTATCATCATATCACCCGCATAGCATGCGCGAAAGAGTAGAGAGGGTCACGGCAAAAACTGGACGTACTTCGTGTACAAACTGGACAAACTCTTTCAGAGTATCAGGGTTTCGGACGAGAACTCATCTGTTACATGGCCACTTCAATGTTTTTTAAACTTATTTGCACTTCAGACTTCTTTTGTGTTCAGTATGATGCATTCAAAGCGACGTCATCAATTTCCAACATGTTCTGACATCATTTGTTGTTTTTCGGTCATTTACCTAATTGTTTAGAGAGCTAAATGGCCGTGAAATTGAAAATCACTACAAAATGAATCCTGAAAATGTTGAAACTTGGCATGGTATCATCATATCACCCGCATAGCATGCGCGAAAGAGTAGAGAGGGTCACGGGAAAAACTGGACGCACTTCGTGTACAAACTGGACAAACTCTTTCGGAGTATCAGGGTTTCAGACGAGAACTCATCTGTTACGCGGGCACTTCAATTTTTCTTAAACTTATTTGAACTCCGGTCTTTTTTTGTGTTTAGTATGTAGCATTCAAAGCAACGTCATCAATTTCCAACATGTTTTGACGTCATTTGTTGTTTTTCGGTCGTTTACCTAATTGTTTTAGAGAGCTAAATGACCGTGAAATTGAAAATCACTACAAAATGAATCCTGAAAATGTTGAAACTTGGCATGGTATCATCATATCACCCGCATAGCATGCGCGAAAGAGTAGAGAGGGTCACGGCAAAAACTGGACGCACTTCATGTACAAACTGGACAAACTCTTTCAGAGTATCAGGGTTTCGGACGAGAACTCATCTGTTACATGGCCACTTCAATGTTTTTTAAACTTATTTGAACTCCGGACATCTTTTGTGTTCAGTATGCAGCATTCAAAGTGACGTCATCAATTTCCAACATGTTCTGACATCATTTGTTGTTTTTCGGCCATTTACCTAATTGTTTAGAGAGCTAAATGACCGTGAAATTGAAAATCACTACAAAATGAATCCTGAAAATGTTGAAACTTGGCATGGTATCATCATATCACCCGCATAGCATGCGCGAAAGAGTACAGAGGGTCACGGGAAAAACTGGACGCACTTCGTGTACAAACTGGACAAAACTCTTTCGGAGTATCAGGGTTTCAGACGAGAACTCATCTGTTACGCGGGCACTTCAATTTTTTTTAAACTTATTTGAACTCCGATCTTCTTTTGTGTTCAGTATGCAGCATTCAACGCAACGTCATCAATTTCCAATATGTTCTGACATCATTTGTTGTTTTTCAGTCATTTACCTAATTGTTTAGAGAGCTAAATGACCGTGAAATTGAAAATCACTAAAAAATGAATCCTGAAAATGTTGAAACTTGGCATGGTATAATCATATCACCCGCATAGCATGCGCGAAAGAGTAGAGAGGGTCACGGCAAAAACTGCACGCACTTCATGTACAAACTGGACAAACTCTTTCAGAGTATCAGGGTTTCGGACGAGAACTCATCTGTTACATGGCCACTTCAATGTTTTTTAAACTTATTTGAACTTCAGACTTCTTTTGTGTTCAGTATGCAGCATTCAAAGCGACGTCATCAATTTCCAACATGTTCTGACATCATTTGTTGTTTTTCGGTCATTTACCTAATTGTTTTAGAGAGCTAAATGACCGTGAAATTGAAAATCACTACAAAATGAATCCTGAAAATGTTGAAACTTGGCATGGTATCATCATATCACCCGCATAGCATGCGCGAAAGAGTAGAGAGGGTCACGGCAAAAACTGGACGCACTTCGTGTACAAACTGGACATACTCTTTCGGAGTATCAGGGTTTCGGACGAGAACTCATCTGTTACACGGCCACTTCAATGTTTTTTAAACTTATTTGAACTCCGGACATCTTTTGTGTTCAGTATGCATCATTCAAAGCGAAGTCATCAATTTCCAACATGTTCTGACATCATTTTTTGTTTTTCGGCCATTTACCTAATTGTTTAGAGAGCTAAATGACCGTGAAATTGAAAATCACTACAAAATGAATCCTGAAAATGTTGAAACTTGGCATGGTATCATCATATCACCCGCATAGCATGCGCGAAAGAGTAGAGAGGGTCACGGCAAAAACTGGACGCACTTCGTGTACAAACTAGACATACTCTTTCGGAGTATCAGGGTTTTGGACGAGAACTCATCTGTTACACGGCCACTTCAATGTTTTTTAAACTTATTTGAACTCCGGACATCTTTTGTGTTTAGTATGCAGCATTCAAAGCGACGTCATCAATTTCCAACATGTTCTGACATCATTTGTTGTTTTTCAGTCATTTACCTAATTGTTTAGAGAGCTAAATGACCGTGAAATCTAAAATCACTACAAAATGAATCCTGAAAATGTTGAAACTTGGCATGGTATCATCATATAACCCGCATAGCATGCGCGAAAGAGTAGAGAGGGTCACGGCAAGAAATGGACGCACTTCGTGTACAAACTGGACAAACTCTTTTAGAGTATCAGGGTTTTGGATGAGAACTCATCTGTTACACGGCCACTTCAATGTTTTTTAAACTTATTTGAACTTTGGACTTCTTTTGTGTTCAGTATCCAGCATTCAAAGCGACGTCTTCAATTTCCAACATGTTCTGACATCATTTGTTGTTTTTCGGTCATTTACCTAATTGTTTCAGAGAGCTAAATGACCGTGAAATTGAAAATCACTACAAAATGAATCCTGAAAATGTTGAACTTGGCATGGTATCATCATTTCACCCGCATAGCATGCGCGAAAGAGTAGAGAGGGTCACGGCAAAAACTGGACGCACTTCGTGTACAAACTGGACATACTCTTTCGGAGTATCAGGGTTTCGGACGAGAACTCATCTGTTACACGCCACTTCAATGTTTTTTAAACTTATTTGAACTCCGAACATCTTTTGTGTTCAGTATGCAGCATTCAAAGCGACGTCACCAATTTCCAACATGTTCTGACATCATTTTTTGTTTTTCGGCCATTTACCTAATTGTTTAGAGAGCTAAATGACCGTGAAATTGAAAATCACTACAAAATGAATCCTGAAAATGTTGAAACTTGGCATGGTATCATCATATCACCCGCATAGCATGCACGAAAGAGTAGAGAGGGTCACGCCAAAAACTGGACGCACTTCGTGTACAAACTCGACATACTCTTTCGGAGTATCAGGGTTTCGGATGAGAACTCATCTGTTACACGGCCACTTCAATGTTTTTTAAACTTATTTGAACTCCGGACATCTTTTGTGTTTAGTATGCAGCATTCAAAGCGACGTCATCAATTTCCAACATGTTCTGACATCATTTGTTATTTTTCGGCCATTTACCTAATTGTTTACAGAGCTAAATGACTGTGAAATTGAAAATCACTACAAAATGAATCCTGAAAATGTTGAAACCTGGCATGCATCATCATATCACCTGCATAGCATGCGCGAAAGAGTAGAGAGGGTCACGGGAAAAACTGGACGCACTTTGTGTACAAACTGGACAAACTCTTTCGGAGTATCAGGGTTTCGGACGAGAACTCATCTGTTACACGGCCACTTCAATGGTTTTTAAACTTATTTGAACTCTGGTCTTCTTTTGTGTTCAGTATGCAGCATTCAAAGCAACGTCATCAATTTCCAACATGTTCTGACATCATTTGTTGTTTTTCGGCCATTTACCTAATTGTTTAGAGAGCTAAATGACCGTGAAATTGAAAATCACTACAAAATGAATCCTGAAAATGTTGAAACTTGGCATGGTATCATCATATCACCCGCATAGCATGCGCGAAAGAGTAGAGAGGGTCACGGCAAAAACTGGACGCACTTCGTGTACAAACTGGACATACTCTTTCGGAGTATCAGGGTTTCGGACGAGAACTCATCTGTTACACGGCCACTTCAATGTTTTTTAAACTTATTTGAACTCCGGACATCTTTTGTGTTCAGTATGCATCATTCAAAGCGACGTCATCAATTTCCAACATGTTCTGACATCATTTTTTGTTTTTCGGCCATTTACCTAATTGTTTAGAGAGCTAAATGACCGTGAAATTGAAAATCACTACAAAATGAATCCTGAAAATGTTGAAACTTGGCATGGTATCATCATATCACCCGCATAGCATGCGCGAAAGAGTAGAGAGGGTCACGGCAAAAACTGGACGCACTTCGTGTACAAACTGGACATACTCTTGCGGAGTATCAGGGTTTTGGACGAGAACTCATCTGTTACACGGCCACTTCAATGTTTTTTAAACTTATTTGAACTCCGGACATCTTTTGTGTTTAGTATGCAGCATTCAAAGCGACGTCATCAATTTCCAACATGTTCTGACATCATTTGTTGTTTTTCAGTCATTTACCTAATTGTTTAGAGAGCTAAATGACCGTGAAATCAAAAATCACTACAAAATGAATCCTGAAAATGTTGAAACTTGGCATGGTATCATCATATAACCCGCATAGCATGCGCGAAAGAGTAGAGAGGGTCACGGCAAAAACTGGACGCACTTCGTGTACAAACTGGACAAACTCTTTTAGAGTATCAGGGTTTCGGACGAGAACTCATCTGTTACACGGCCACTTCAATGTTTTTTAAACTTATTTGAACTTTGGACTTCTTTTGTGTTCAGTATCCAGCATTCAAAGCGACGTCTTCAATTTCCAACATGTTCTGACATCATTTGTTGTTTTTCGGTCATTTACCTAATTGTTTTAGAGAGCTAAATGACCGTGAAATTGAAAATCACTACAAAATGAATCCTGAAAATGTTGAAACTTGGCATGGTATCATCATATCACTCGCATAGCATGCGCGAAACAGTAGAGAGGGTCACGGCAAAAACTGGACGCACTTCGTGTACAAACTAGACATACTCTTTCGGAGTATCAGGGTTTCGGACGAGAACTCATCTGTTACACGGCCACTTCAATGTTTTTTAAACTTATTTGAACTCCGGACATCTTTTGTGTTCAGTATGCAGCATTCAAAGCGACGTCATCAATTTCCAACATGTTCTGACATCACTTGTTGTTTTTCAGCCATTTACCTAATTGTTTAGAGAGCTAAATGACCGTGAAATTGAAAATCACTACAAAATGAATCCTGAAAATGTTGAAACTTGGCATGGTATCATCATATCACCCGCATAGCTTGCGCGAAAGAGTAGAGAGGGTCACGGGAAAAACTAGACGCACTTCGTGTACAAACTGGACAAAACTCTTTCGGAGTATCAGGGTTTCAGACAAGAACTCATCTGTTACGCGGGCACTTCAATTTTTTTAAACTTATTTGAACTCCGGTCTTCTTTTGTGTTCAGTATGCAGCATTCAACGCAACGTCATCAATTTCCAACATGTTCTGACATCATTTGTTGTTTTTCAGTCATTTACCTAATTGTTTAGAGAGCTAAATGACCGTGAAATTGAAAATCACTACAAAATGAATCCTGAAAATGTTGAAACTTGGCATGGTATCATCATATCACCCGCATAGCATGCGCGAAAGAGTAGAGAGGGTCACGGCAAAAACTGGACGCACTTCGTGTACAAACTGGACATACTCTTTCGGAGTATCAGGGTTTCGGACGAGAACTCATCTGTTACACGGCCACTTCAATGTTTTTTAAACTTATTTGAACTCTGAACATCTTTTGTGTTCAGTATGCAGCATTCAAAGCGACGTCATCAATTTCCAACATGTTCTGACATCATTTGTTGTTTTTCGGCCATTTACCTAATTGTTTAGAGAGCTAAATGACCGTGAAATTGAAAATCACTACAAAATGAATCCTGAAAATGTTGAAACTTGGCATGGTATCATCATATCACCCGCATAGCATGTGCGAAAGAGTAGAGAGGGTCACGGCAAAAACTGGACGCACTTTGTGTACAAACTGGACAAACTCTTTCAGAGTATCAGGGTTTCGGACGAGAACTCATCTGTTACATGGCCACTTCAATGTTTTTTAAACTTATTTGAACTTCAGACTTCTTTTGTGTTCAGTATGCAACATTCAAAGCGACGTCATCAATTTCCAACATGTTCTGACATCATTTGTTGTTTTAAGGTCATTTACCTAATTGTTTTAGAGAGCTAAATGACCGTGAAATTGAAAATCACTACAAAATGAATCCCGAAAATGTTGAAACTTGGCATGGTATCATCATATCACCCGCATAGCATGCGTGAAAGAGTAGAGAGGGTCACGGCAAAAACTGGACGCACTTCGTGTACAAACTGGACATACTCTTTCGGAGTATCAGGGTTTCGGACGAGAACTCATCTGTTACACGGCCACTTCAATGTTTTTTAAACTTATTTGAACTCTGGACATCTTTTGTGTTTAATATGCAGCATTCAAAGCGACGTCATCAATTTCCAACATGTTCTGACATCATTTGTTGTTTTTCGGCCATTTACCTAATTGTTTAGAGAGCTAAATGACCGTGAAATTGAAAATCACTACAAAATGAATCCTGAAAATGTTGAAACTTGGCATGGTATCATCATATCACCCGCATAGCATGCGCGAAAGAGTAGAGAGGGTCACGGCAAAAACTGGACGCACTTCATGTACAAACTGGACAAACTCTTTCAGAGTATCAGGGTTTCGGACGAGAACTCATCTGTTACATGGCCACTTCAATGTTTTTTAAACTTATTTGAACTCCGGACATCTTTTGTGTTCAGTATGCAGCATTCAAAGCGACGTCATCAATTTCCAACATGTTCTGACATCATTTGTTGTTTTTCGGCCATTTACCTAATTGTTTAGAGAGCTAAATGACCGTGAAATTGAAAATCACTACAAAATGAATCCTGAAAATGTTGAAACTTGGCATGGTATCATCATATCACCCGCATAGCATGCGCGAAAGAGTACAGAGGGTCACGGGAAAAACTGGACGCACTTCGTGTACAAACTGGACAAAACTCTTTCGGAGTATCAGGGTTTCAGACGAGAACTCATCTGTTACGCGGGCACTTCAATTTTTTTTAAACTTATTTGAACTCCGATCTTCTTTTGTGTTCAGTATGCAGCATTCAACGCAACGTCATCAATTTCCAATATGTTCTGACATCATTTGTTGTTTTTCAGTCATTTACCTAATTGTTTAGAGAGCTAAATGACCGTGAAATTGAAAATCACTAAAAAATGAATCCTGAAAATGTTGAAACTTGGCATGGTATAATCATATCACCCGCATAGCATGCGCGAAAGAGTAGAGAGGGTCACGGCAAAAACTGGACGCACTTCATGTACAAACTGGACAAACTCTTTCAGAGTATCAGGGTTTCGGACGAGAACTCATCTGTTACATGGCCACTTCAATGTTTTTTAAACTTATTTGAACTTCAGACTTCTTTTGTGTTCAGTATGCAGCATTCAAAGCGACGTCATCAATTTCCAACATGTTCTGACATCATTTGTTGTTTTTCGGTCATTTACCTAATTGTTTTAGAGAGCTAAATGACCGTGAAATTGAAAATCACTACAAAATGAATCCTGAAAATGTTGAAACTTGGCATGGTATCATCATATCACCCGCATAGCATGCGCGAAAGAGTAGAGAGGGTCACGGCAAAAACTGGACGCACTTCATGTACAAACTGGACAAACTCTTTCAGAGTATCAGGGTTTCGGACGAGAACTCATCTGTTACACGGCCACTTCAATGTTTTTTAAACTTATTTGAACTTTGGACTTCTTTTGTGTTCAGTATCCAGCATTCAAAGCGACGTCTTCAATTTCCAACATGTTCTGACATCATTTGTTGTTTTTCGGTCATTTACCTAATTGTTTTAGAGAGCTAAATGACCGTGAAATTGAAAATCACTACAAAATGAATCCTGAAAATGTTGAAACTTGGCATGGTATCATTATATCACTCGCATAGCATGCGCGAAAGAGTAGAGAGGGTCACGGCAAAAACTGGACGCACTTCGTGTACAAACTAGACATACTCTTTCGGAGTATCAGGGTTTCGGACGAGAACTCATCTGTTACACGGCCACTTCAATGTTTTTTAAACTTATTTGAACTCCGGACATCTTTTGTGTTCAGTATGCAGCATTCAAAGCGACGTCATCAATTTCCAACATGTTCTGACATCACTTGTTGTTTTTCGGCCATTTACCTAATTGTTTAGAGAGCTAAATGACCGTGAAATTGAAAATCACTACAAAATGAATCCTGAAAATGTTGAAACTTGGCATGGTATCATCATATCACCCGCATAGCTTGCGCGAAAGAGTAGAGAGGGTCACGGGAAAAACTAGACGCACTTCGTGTACAAACTGGACAAAACTCTTTCGGAGTATCAGGGTTTCAGACAAGAACTCATCTGTTACGCGGGCACTTCAATTTTTTTAAACTTATTTGAACTCCGGTCTTCTTTTGTGTTCAGTATGCAGCATTCAACGCAACGTCATCAATTTCCAACATGTTCTGACATCATTTGTTGTTTTTCAGTCATTTACCTAATTGTTTAGAGAGCTAAATGACCGTGAAATTGAAAATCACTACAAAATGAATCCTGAAAATGTTGAAACTTGGCATGGTATCATCATATCACCCGCATAGCATGCGCGAAAGAGTAGAGAGGGTCACGGCAAAAACTGGACGCACTTCGTGTACAAACTGGACATACTCTTTCGGAGTATCAGGGTTTCGGACGAGAACTCATCTGTTACACGGCCACTTCAATGTTTTTTAAACTTATTTGAACTCTGAACATCTTTTGTGTTCAGTATGCAGCATTCAAAGCGACGTCATCAATTTCCAACATGTTCTGACATCATTTGTTGTTTTTCGGCCATTTACCTAATTGTTTAGAGAGCTAAATGACCGTGAAATTGAAAATCACTACAAAATGAATCCTGAAAATGTTGAAACTTGGCATGGTATCATCATATCACCCGCATAGCATGCGCGAAAGAGTAGAGAGGGTCACGGCAAAAACTGGACGCACTTTGTGTACAAACTGGACAAACTCTTTCAGAGTATCAGGGTTTCGGACGAGAACTCATCTGTTACATGGCCACTTCAATGTTTTTTAAACTTATTTGAACTTCAGACTTCTTTTGTGTTCAGTATGCAACATTCAAAGCGACGTCATCAATTTCCAACATGTTCTGACATCATTTGTTGTTTTAAGGTCATTTACCTAATTGTTTTAGAGAGCTAAATGACCGTGAAATTGAAAATCACTACAAAATGAATCCCGAAAATGTTGAAACTTGGCATGGTATCATCATATCACCCGCATAGCATGCGTGAAAGAGTAGAGAGGGTCACGGCAAAAACTGGACGCACTTCGTGTACAAACTGGACATACTCTTTCGGAGTATCAGGGTTTCGGACGAGAACTCATCTGTTACACGGCCACTTCAATGTTTTTTAAACTTATTTGAACTCTGGACATCTTTTGTGTTTAATATGCAGCATTCAAAGCGACGTCATCAATTTCCAACATGTTCTGACATCATTTGTTGTTTTTCGGCCATTTACCTAATTGTTTAGAGAGCTAAATGACCGTGAAATTGAAAATCACTACAAAATGAATCCTGAAAATGTTGAAACTTGGCATGGTATCATCATATCACCCGCATAGCATGCGCGAAAGAGTAGAGAGGGTCACGGGAAAAACTGGACGCACGTCGTGTACAAACTGGACAAACTCTTTCGGAGTATCAGGGTTTCGGACGAGAACTCATCTGTTACGCGGGCACTTAAATTTTTTTTAAACTTATTTGAACTCCGGTCTTTTTTTGTGTTCAGTATGCAGCATTCAAAGCAACGTCATCAATTTCCAACATGTTCTGACATCATTTGTTGTTTTTCAGTCATTTACCTAATTGTTTAGAGAGCTAAATGACCGTGAAATTGAAAATCACTACAAAATGAATCCTGAAAATGTTGAAACTTGGCATGGTATCATCATATCACCCGCATAGCATGCGCGAAAGAGTAGAGAGGGTCACAGCAAAAACTGGACGCACTTCGTGTACAAACTGGACATACTCTTTCGGAGTATCAGGGTTTCGGACGAGAACTCATCTGTTACACGGCCACTTCAATGTTTTTTAAACTTATTTGAACTCCGAACATCTTTTGTGTTCAGTATGCAGCATTCAAAGCGACGTCATCAATTTCCAACATGTGCTGACATCATTTGTTGTTTTTCGGCCATTTACCTAATTGTTTAGAGAGCTAAATGACCGTGAAATTGAAAATCACTACAAAATGAATCCTGAAAATGTTGAAACTTGGCATGGTATCATCATATCACCCGCATAGCATGCGCGAAAGAGTAGAGAGGGTCACGGCAAAAACTGGACGCACTTCGTGTACAAACTGGACAAACTCTTTCAGAGTATCAGGGTTTCGGACGAGAACTCATCTGTTACATGGCCACTTCAATGTTTTTTAAACTTATTTGAACTTCAGACTTCTTTTGTGTTCAGTATGCAGCATTCAAAGCGACGTCATCAATTTCCAACATGTTCTGACATCATTTGTTGTTTTTCGGTCATTTACCTAATTGTTTTAGAGAGCTAAATGACCATGAAATTGAAAATCACTACAAAATGAATCCCGAAAATGTTGAAACTTGGCATGGTATCATCATATCACCCGCATAGCATGCATGAAAGAGTAGAGAGGGTCACGGCAAAAACTGGACGCACTTCGTGTACAAACTGGACAAACTCTTTCGGAGTATCAGGGTTTCGGACGAGAACTCATCTGTTACACGGCCACTTCAATGTTTTTTAAACTTATTTGAACTCCGGACATCTTTTGTGTTCAGTATGCATCATTCAAAGTGACGTCATCAATTTCCAACATGTTCTGACATCATTTGATGTTTTTCGGCCATTTACCTAATTGTTTACAGAGCTAAATGACCGTGAAATTGAAAATCACTACAAAATGAATCCTAAAAATGTTGAAACTTGGCATGGTATCATCATATAACCCGCATAGCATGCGCGAAAGAGTAGAGAGGGTCACGGCAAAAACTGGACGCACTTCGTGTACAAACTGGACATACTCTTTCGGAGTATCAGGGTTTCGGACGAGAACTCATCTGTTACACGGCCACTTCAATGTTTTTTAAACTTATTTGAACTCTGAACATCTTTTGTGTTCAGTATGCAGCATTCAAAGCGACGTCATCAATTTCCAACATGTTCTGACATCATTTGTTGTTTTTCGGCCATTTACCTAATTGTTTAGAGAGCTAAATGACCGTGAAATTGAAAATCACTACAAAATGAATCCTGAAAATGTTGAAACTTGGCATGGTATCATCATATCACCCGCATAGCATGCGCGAAAGAGTAGAGAGGGTCACGGCAAAAACTGGACGCACTTTGTGTACAAACTGGACAAACTCTTTCAGAGTATCAGGGTTTCGGACGAGAACTCATCTGTTACATGGCCACTTCAATGTTTTTTAAACTTATTTGAACTTCAGACTTCTTTTGTGTTCAGTATGCAACATTCAAAGCGACATCATCAATTTCCAACATGTTCTGACATCATTTGTTGTTTTAAGGTCATTTACCTAATTGTTTTAGAGAGCTAAATGACCGTGAAATTGAAAATCACTACAAAATGAATCCCGAAAATGTTGAAACTTGGCATGGTATCATCATATCACCCGCATAGCATGCGTGAAAGAGTAGAGAGGGTCACGGCAAAAACTGGACGCACTTCGTGTACAAACTGGACATACTCTTTCGGAGTATCAGGGTTTCGGACGAGAACTCATCTGTTACACGGCCACTTCAATGTTTTTTAAACTTATTTGAACTCTGGACATCTTTTGTGTTTAATATGCAGCATTCAAAGCGACGTCATCAATTTCCAACATGTTCTGACATCATTTGTTGTTTTTCGGCCATTTACCTAATTGTTTAGAGAGCTAAATGACCGTGAAATTGAAAATCACTACAAAATGAATCCTGAAAATGTTGAAACTTGGCATGGTATCATCATATCACCCGCATAGCATGCGCGAAAGAGTAGAGAGGGTCACGGGAAAAACTGGACGCACGTCGTGTACAAACTGGACAAACTCTTTCGGAGTATCAGGGTTTCGGACGAGAACTCATCTGTTACGCGGGCACTTCAATGTTTTTTAAACTTATTTGAACTCCGGTCTTTTTTTGTGTTCAGTATGCAGCATTCAAAGCAACGTCATCAATTTCCAACATGTTCTGACATCATTTGTTGTTTTTCAGTCATTTACCTAATTGTTTAGAGAGCTAAATGACCGTGAAATTGAAAATCACTACAAAATGAATCCTGAAAATGTTGAAACTTGGCATGGTATCATCATATCACCCGCATAGCATGCGCGAAAGAGTAGAGAGGGTCACAGCAAAAACTGGACGCACTTCGTGTACAAACTGGACATACTCTTTCGGAGTATCAGGGTTTCGGACGAGAACTCATCTGTTACACGGCCACTTCAATGTTTTTTAAACTTATTTGAACTCCGAACATCTTTTGTGTTCAGTATGCAGCATTCAAAGCGACGTCATCAATTTCCAACATGTTCTGACATCATTTGTTGTTTTTCGGCCATTTACCTAATTGTTTAGAGAGCTAAATGACCGTGAAATTGAAAATCACTACAAAATGAATCCTGAAAATGTTGAAACTTGGCATGGTATCATCATATCACCCGCATAGCATGCGCGAAAGAGTAGAGAGGGTCACGGCAAAAACTGGACGCACTTCGTGTACAAACTGGACAAACTCTTTCAGAGTATCAGGGTTTCGGACGAGAACTCATCTGTTACATGGCCACTTCAATGTTTTTTAAACTTATTTGAACTTCAGACTTCTTTTGTGTTCAGTATGCAGCATTCAAAGCGACGTCATCAATTTCCAACATGTTCTGACATCATTTGTTGTTTTTCGGTCATTTACCTAATTGTTTTAGAGAGCTAAATGACCATGAAATTGAAAATCACTACAAAATGAATCCCGAAAATGTTGAAACTTGGCATGGTATCATCATATCACCCGCATAGCATGCGTGAAAGAGTAGAGAGGGTCACGGCAAAAACTGGACGCACTTCGTGTACAAACTGGACAAACTCTTTCGGAGTATCAGGGTTTCGGACGAGAACTCATCTGTTACACGGCCACTTCAATGTTTTTTAAACTTATTTGAACTCCGGACATCTTTTGTGTTCAGTATGCATCATTCAAAGTGACGTCATCAATTTCCAACATGTTCTGACATCATTTGTTGTTTTTCGGCCATTTACCTAATTGTTTACAGAGCTAAATGACCGTGAAATTGAAAATCACTACAAAATGAATCCTAAAAATGTTGAAACTTGGCATGGTATCATCATATAACCCGCATAGCATGCGCGAAAGAGTAGAGAGGGTCACGGCAAAAAATGGACGCACTTCGTGTACAAACTGGACATACTCTTTCGGAGTATCAGGGTTTCGGACGAGAACTCATCTGTTACACGGCCACTTCAATGTTTTTTAAACTTATTTGAACTCCGGACATCTTTTGTGTTTAGTATGCAGCATTCAAAGCGACGTCATCAATTTCTAACATGTTCTGACATCATTTGTTGTTTTTCGGCCATTTACCTAATTGTTTAGAGAGCTAAATGACCGTGAAATTGAAAATCACTACAAAATGAATCCTGAAAATGTTGAAACTTGGCATGGTATCATCATATCACCCGCATAGCATGCGCGAAAGAGTAGAGAGGGTCACGGGAAAAACTGGACGCACTTCGTGTACAAACTGGACAAACTCTTTCGGAGTATCAGGGTTTCAGACGAGAACTCATCTGTTACGCGGGCACTTCAATTTTTTTTAAACTTATTTGAACTCCGGTCTTTTTTTGTGTTCAGTATGCAGCATTCAAAGCAACGTCATCAATTTCCAACATGTTCTGACATCATTTGTTGTTTTTCAGTCATTTACCTAATTGTTTAGAGAGCTAAATGACCGTGAAATTGAAAATCACTACAAAATGAATCCTGAAAATGTTGAAACTTGGCATGGTATAATCATATCACCCGCATAGCATGCACGAAAGAGTAGAGAGGGTCACGCCAAAAACTGGACGCACTTCGTGTACAAACTCGACATACTCTTTCGGAGTATCAGGGTTTCGGATGAGAACTCATCTGTTACACGGCCACTTCAATGTTTTTTAAACTTATTTGAACTCCGGACATCTTTTGTGTTTAGTATGCAGCATTCAAAGCGACGTCATCAATTTCCAACATGTTCTGACATCATTTGTTATTTTTCGGCCATTTACCTAATTGTTTATAGAGCTAAATGACTGTGAAATTGAAAATCACTACAAAATGAATCCTGAAAATGTTGAAACCTGGCATGGTATCATCATATCACCTGCATAGCATGCGCGAAAGAGTAGAGAGGGTCACGGGAAAAACTGGACGCACTTTGTGTACAAACTGGACAAACTCTTTCGGAGTATCAGGGTTTCGGACGAGAACTCATCTGTTACACGGCCACTTCAATGGTTTTTAAACTTATTTGAACTCTGGTCTTCTTTTGTGTTCAGTATGCAGCATTCAAAGCAACGTCATCAATTTCCAACATGTTCTGACATCATTTGTTGTTTTTCGGCCATTTACCTAATTGTTTAGAGAGCTAAATGACCGTGAAATTGAAAATCACTACAAAATGAATCCTGAAAATGTTGAAACTTGGCATGGTATCATCATATCACCCGCATAGCATGTGCGAAAGAGTAGAGAGGGTCACGGCAAAAACTGGACGCACTTCGTGTACAAACTGCACAAACTCTTTCAGAGTATCAGGGTTTCGGACGAGAACTCATCTGTTACATGGCCACTTCAATGTTTTTTAAACTTATTTGAACTTCAGACTTCTTTTGTGTTCAGTATGCAGCATTCAAAGAGACGTCATCAATTTCCAACATGTTCTGACATCATTTATTGTTTTTCGGTCATTTACCTAATTGTTTTAGAGAGCTAACTGACCGTGAAATTGAAAATCACTACAAAATGAATCCTGAAAATGTTGAAACTTGGCATGGTATCATCATATCACCCGCATAGCATGCGCGAAAGAGTAGAGAGGGTCACGGCAAAAACTGGACGCACTTCGTGTACAAACTGGACATACTCTTTCGGAGTATCAGGGTTTCGGACGAGAACTCATCTGTTACACGGCCACTTCAATGTTTTTTAAACTTATTTGATCTCCGAACATCTTTTGTGTTCAGTATGCAGCATTCAAAGAGACGTCATCAATTTCCAACATGTTCTGACATCATTTGTTGTTTTTCGGCCATTTACCTAATTGTTTAGAGAGCTAAATGACCGTGAAATTGAAAATCACTACAAAATGAATCCTAAAAATGTTGAAACTTGGCATGGTATCATCATATCACCCGCATAGCATGCGCGAAAGAGTAGAGAGGGTCACGGCAAAAACTGGACGCACTTCGTGTACAAACTGGACAAACTCTTTCAGAGTATCAGGGTTTCGGACGAGAACTCATCTGTTACATGGCCACTTCAATGTTTTTTAAACTTATTTGAACTTCAGACTTCTTTTGTGTTCAGTATGCAGCATTCAAAGCGACGTCATCAATTTCCAACATGTTCTGACATCATTTGTTGTTTTTCGGTCATTTACCTAATTGTTTTAGAGAGCTAAATGACCATGAAATTGAAAATCACTACAAAATGAATCCCGAAAATGTTGAAACTTGGCATGGTATCATCATATCACCCGCATAGCATGCGTGAAAGAGTAGAGAGGGTCACGGCAAAAACTGGACGCACTTGGTGTACAAACTGGACAAACTCTTTCGGAATATCAGGGTTTCGGACGAGAACTCATCTGTTACACGGCCACTTCAATGTTTTTTAAACTTATTTGAACTCCGGACATCTTTTGTGTTCAGTATGCATCATTCAAAGTGACGTCATCAATTTCCAACATGTTCTGACATCATTTGTTGTTTTTCGGCCATTTACCTAATTGTTTACAGAGCTAAATGACCGTGAAATTGAAAATCACTACAAAATGAATCCTAAAAATGTTGAAACTTGGCATGGTATCATCATATAACCCGCATAGCATGCGCGAAAGAGTAGAGAGGGCCACGGCAAAAAATGGACGCACTTCGTGTACAAACTGGACATACTCTTTCGGAGTATCAGGGTTTCGGACGAGAACTCATCAGTTACACGGCCACTTCAATGTTTTTTAAACTTATTTGAACTCCGGACATCTTTTGTGTTTAGTATGCAGCATTCAAAGCGACGTCATCAATTTCTAACATGTTCTGACATCATTTGTTGTTTTTCGGCCATTTACCTAATTGTTTAGAGAGCTAAATGACCGTGAAATTGAAAATCACTACAAAATGAATCCTGAAAATGTTGAAACTTGGCATGGTATCATCATATCACCCGCATAGCATGCGCGAAAGAGTAGAGAGGGTCACGGGAAAAACTGGACGCACTTCGTGTACAAACTGGACAAACTCTTTCGGAGTATCAGGGTTTCAGACGAGAACTCATCTGTTACGCGGGCACTTCAATTTTTTTTAAACTTATTTGAACTCCGGTCTTTTTTTGTGTTCAGTATGCAGCATTCAAAGCAATGTCATCAATTTCCAACATGTTCTGACATCATTTGTTGTTTTTCAGTCATTTACCTAATTGTTTAGAGAGCTAAATGACCGTGAAATTGAAAATCACTACAAAATGAATCCTGAAAATGTTGAAACTTGGCATGGTATAATCATATCACCCGCATAGCATGCACGAAAGAGTAGAGAGGGTCACGCCAAAAACTGGACGCACTTCGTGTACAAACTCGACATACTCTTTCGGAGTATCAGGGTTTCGGATGAGAACTCATCTGTTACACGGCCACTTCAATGTTTTTTAAACTTATTTGAACTCCGGACATCTTTTGTGTTTAGTATGCAGCATTCAAAGCGACGTCATCAATTTCCAACATGTTCTGACATCATTTGTTATTTTTCGGCCATTTACCTAATTGTTTACAGAGCTAAATGACTGTGAAATTGAAAATCACTACAAAATGAATCCTGAAAATGTTGAAACCTGGCATGGTATCATCATATCACCTGCATAGCATGCGCGAAAGAGTAGAGAGGGTCACGGGAAAAACTGGACGCACTTTGTGTACAAACTGGACAAACTCTTTCGGAGTATCAGGGTTTCGGACGAGAACTCATCTGTTACACGGCCACTTCAATGGTTTTTAAACTTATTTGAACTCTGGTCTTCTTTTGTGTTCAGTATGCAGCATTCAAAGCAACGTCATCAATTTCCAACATGTTCTGACATCATTTGTTGTTTTTCGGCCATTTACCTAATTGTTTAGAGAGCTAAATGACCGTGAAATTGAAAATCACTACAAAATGAATCCTGAAAATGTTGAAACTTGGCATGGTATCATCATATCACCCGCATAGCATGTGCGAAAGAGTAGAGAGGGTCACGGCAAAAACTGGACGCACTTCGTGTACAAACTGCACAAACTCTTTCAGAGTATCAGGGTTTCGGACGAGAACTCATCTGTTACATGGCCACTTCAATGTTTTTTAAACTTATTTGAACTTCAGACTTCTTTTGTGTTCAGTATGCAGCATTCAAAGAGACGTCATCAATTTCCAACATGTTCTGACATCATTTATTGTTTTTCGGTCATTTACCTAATTGTTTTAGAGAGCTAACTGACCGTGAAATTGAAAATCACTACAAAATGAATCCTGAAAATGTTGAAACTTGGCATGGTATCATCATATCACCCGCATAGCATGCGCGAAAGAGTAGAGAGGGTCACGGCAAAAACTGGACGCACTTCGTGTACAAACTGGACATACTCTTTCGGAGTATCAGGGTTTCGGACGAGAACTCATCTGTTACACGGCCACTTCAATGTTTTTTAAACTTATTTGATCTCCGAACATCTTTTGTGTTCAGTATGCAGCATTCAAAGAGACGTCATCAATTTCCAACATGTTCTGACATCATTTGTTGTTTTTCGGCCATTTACCTAATTGTTTAGAGAGCTAAATGACCGTGAAATTGAAAATCACTACAAAATGAATCCTGAAAATGTTGAAACTTGGCATGGTATCATCATATCACCCGCATAGCATGCGCGAAAGAGTAGAGAGGGTCACGGCAAAAACTGGACGCACTTCGTGTACAAACTGGACAAACTCTTTCAGAGTATCAGGGTTTCGGACGAGAACTCATCTGTTACATGGCCACTTCAATGTTTTTTAAACTTATTTGAACTTCAGACTTCTTTTGTGTTCAGTATGCAGCATTCAAAGCGACGTCATCAATTTCCAACATGTTCTGACATCATTTGTTGTTTTTCGGTCATTTACCTAATTGTTTTAGAGAGCTAAATGACCATGAAATTGAAAATCACTACAAAATGAATCCCGAAAATGTTGAAACTTGGCATGGTATCATCATATCACCCGCATAGCATGCGTGAAAGAGTAGAGAGGGTCACGGCAAAAACTGGACGCACTTCGTGTACAAACTGGACAAACTCTTTCGGAGTATCAGGGTTTCGGACGAGAACTCATCTGTTACATGGCCACTTCAATGTTTTTTAAACTTATTTGAACTCCGGACATCTTTTGTGTTCAGTATGCATCATTCAAAGTGACGTCATCAATTTCCAACATGTTCTGACATCATTTGTTGTTTTTCGGCCATTTACCTAATTGTTTACAGAGCTAAATGACCGTGAAATTGAAAATCACTACAAAATGAATCCTAAAAATGTTGAAACTTGGCATGGTATCATCATATAACCCGCATAGCATGCGCGAAAGAGTAGAGAGGGTCACGGCAAAAAATGGACGCACTTCGTGTACAAACTGGACATACTCTTTCGGAGTATCAGGGTTTCGGACGAGAACTCATCAGTTACACGGCCACTTCAATGTTTTTTAAACTTATTTGAACTCCGGACATCTTTTGTGTTTAGTATGCAGCATTCAAAGCGACGTCATCAATTTCTAACATGTTCTGACATCATTTGTTGTTTTTCGGCCATTTACCTAATTGTTTAGAGAGCTAAATGACCGTGATATTGAAAATCACTACAAAATGAATCCTGAAAATGTTGAAACTTGGCATGGTATCATCATATCACCCGCATAGCATGCGCGAAAGAGTAGAGAGGGTCACGGGAAAAACTGGACGCACTTCGTGTACAAACTGGACAAACTCTTTCGGTGTATCAGGGTTTCAGACGAGAACTCATCTGTTACGCGGGCACTTCAATTTTTTTAAACTTATTTGAACTCCGGTCTTTTTTTGTGTTCAGTATGCAGCATTCAAAGCAACGTCATCAATTTCCAACATGTTCTGACATCATTTGTTGTTTTTCAGTCATTTACCTAATTGTTTAGAGAGCTAAATGACCGTGAAATTGAAAATCACTACAAAATGAATCCTGAAAATGTTGAAACTTGGCATGGTATAATCATATCACCCGCATAGCATGCACGAAAGAGTAGAGAGGGTCACGCCAAAAACTGGACGCACTTCGTGTACAAACTCGACATACTCTTTCGGAGTATCAGGGTTTCGGATGAGAACTCATCTGTTACACGGCCACTTCAATGTTTTTTAAACTTATTTGAACTCCGGACATCTTTTGTGTTTAGTATGCAGCATTCAAAGCGACGTCATCAATTTCCAACATGTTCTGACATCATTTGTTATTTTTCGGCCATTTACCTAATTGTTTACAGAGCTAAATGACTGTGAAATTGAAAATCACTACAAAATGAATCCTGAAAATGTTGAAACCTGGCATGGTATCATCATATCACCTGCATAGCATGCGCGAAAGAGTAGAGAGGGTCACGGGAAAAACTGGACGCACTTTGTGTACAAACTGGACAAACTCTTTCGGAGTATCAGGGTTTCGGACGAGAACTCATCTGTTACACGGCCACTTCAATGGTTTTTAAACTTATTTGAACTCTGGTCTTCTTTTGTGTTCAGTATGCAGCATTCAAAGCAACGTCATCAATTTCCAACATGTTCTGACATCATTTGTTGTTTTTCGGCCATTTACCTAATTGTTTAGAGAGCTAAATGACCGTGAAATTGAAAATCACTACAAAATGAATCCTGAAAATGTTGAAACTTGGCATGGTATCATCATATCACCCGCATAGCATGTGCGAAAGAGTAGAGAGGGTCACGGCAAAAACTGGACGCACTTCGTGTACAAACTGGACAAACTCTTTCAGAGTATCAGGGTTTCGGACGAGAACTCATCTGTTACATGGCCACTTCAATGTTTTTTAAACTTATTTGAACTTCAGACTTCTTTTGTGTTCATTATGCAGCATTCAAAGAGACGTCATCAATTTCCAACATGTTCTGACATCATTTATTGTTTTTCGGTCATTTACCTAATTGTTTTAGAGAGCTAACTGACCGTGAAATTGAAAATCACTACAAAACGAATCCTGAAAATGTTGAAACTTGGCATGGTATCATCATATCACCCGCATAGCATGCGCGAAAGAGTAGAGAGGGTCACGGCAAAAACTGGACGCACTTCGTGTACAAACTGGACATACTCTTTCGGAGTATCAGGGTTTCGGACGAGAACTCATCTGTTACACGGCCACTTCAATGTTTTTTAAACTTATTTGAACTCTGGACATCGTTTGTGTTCAGTATGCATCATTCAAAGCGACGTCATCAATTTCCAACATGTTCTGACATCATTTGTTGTTTTTTGGCCATTTACCTAATTGTTTAGAGAGCTAAATGACCGTGAAATTGAAAATCACTACAAAATGAATCCTGAAAATGTTGAAACTTGGCATGGTATCATCATATCACCCGCATAGCATGCGCGAAAGAGTAGAGAGGGTCACGGCAAAAACTGGACGCACTTCGTGTACAAACTGGACAAACTCTTTCGGAGTATCAGGGTTTCAGACGAGAACTCATCTGTTACGCGGGCACTTCAATTTTTTTTAAACTTATTTGAACTCCGGTCTTTTTTTGTGTTCAGTATGCAGCATTCAAAGCAACGTCATCAATTTCCAACATGTTCTGACATCATTTGTTGTTTTTCAGTCATTTACCTAATTGTTTAGAGAGCTAAATGACCGTGAAATTGAAAATCACTACAAAATGAATCCTGAAAATGTTGAAACTTGGCATGGTATAATCATATCACCCGCATAGCATGCACGAAAGAGTAGAGAGGGTCACGCCAAAAACTGGACGCACTTCGTGTACAAACTCGACATACTCTTTTGGAGTATCAGGGTTTCGGATGAGAACTCATCTGTTACACGGCCACTTCAATGTTTTTTAAACTTATTTGAACTCCGGACATCTTTTGTGTTTAGTATGCAGCATTCAAAGCGACGTCATCAATTTCCAACATGTTCTGACATCATTTGTTATTTTTCGGCCATTTACCTAATTGTTTACAGAGCTAAATGACTGTGAAATTGAAAATCACTACAAAATGAATCCTGAAAATGTTGAAACCTGGCATGGTATCATCATATCACCTGCATAGCATGCGCGAAAGAGTAGAGAGGGTCACGGGAAAAACTGGACGCACTTTGTGTACAAACTGGACAAACTCTTTCGGAGTATCAGGGTTTCGGACGAGAACTCATCTGTTACACGGCCACTTCAATGGTTTTTAAACTTATTTGAACTCTGGTCTTCTTTTGTGTTCAGTATGCAGCATTCAAAGCAACGTCATCAATTTCCAACATGTTCTGACATCATTTGTTGTTTTTCGGCCATTTACCTAATTGTTTAGAGAGCTAAATGACCGTGAAATTGAAAATCACTACAAAATGAATCCTGAAAATGTTGAAACTTGGCATGGTATCATCATATCACCCGCATAGCATGTGCGAAAGACTAGAGAGGGTCACGGCAAAAACTGGACGCACTTCGTGTACAAACTGGACAAACTCTTTCAGAGTATCAGGGTTTCGGACGAGAACTCATCTGTTACATGGCCACTTCAATGTTTTTTAAACTTATTTGAACTTCAGACTTCTTTTGTGTTCAGTATGCAGCATTCAAAGAGACGTCATCAATTTCCAACATGTTCTGACATCATTTATTGTTTTTCGGTCATTTACCTAATTGTTTTAGAGAGCTAACTGACCGTGAAATTGAAAATCACTACAAAATGAATCCTGAAAATGTTGAAACTTGGCATGGTATCATCATATCACCCGCATAGCATGCGCGAAAGAGTAGAGAGGGTCACGGCAAAAACTGGACGCACTTCGTGTACAAACTGGACATACTCTTTCGGAGTATCAGGGTTTCGGACGAGAACTCATCTGTTACACGGCCACTTCAATGTTTTTTAAACTTATTTGAACTCTGGACATCTTTTGTGTTCAGTATGCATCATTCAAAGCGACGTCATCAATTTCCAACATGTTCTGACATCATTTGTTGTTTTTTGGCCATTTACCTAATTGTTTAGAGAGCTAAATGACCGTGAAATTGAAAATCACTACAAAATGAATCCTGAAAATGTTGAAACTTGGCATGGTATCATCATATCACCCGCATAGCATGCGCGAAAGAGTAGAGAGGGTCACGGGAAAAACTGGACGCACTTCGTGTACAAACTGGACAAACTCTTTCGGAGTATCAGGGTTTCAGACGAGAACTCATCTGTTACGCGGGCACTTCAATTTTTTTTAAACTTATTTGAACTCCGGTCTTTTTTTGTGTTCAGTATGCAGCATTCAAAGCAACGTCATCAATTTCCAACATGTTCTGACATCATTTGTTGTTTTTCAGTCATTTACCTAATTGTTTAGAGAGCTAAATGACCGTGAAATTGAAAATCACTACAAAATGAATCCTGAAAATGTTGAAACTTGGCATGGTATAATCATATCACCCGCATAGCATGCACGAAAGAGTAGAGAGGGTCACGCCAAAAACTGGACGCACTTCGTGTACAAACTCGACATACTCTTTCGGAGTATCAGGGTTTCGGATGAGAACTCATCTGTTACACGGTCACTTTAATGTTTTTTAGAGTTATTTGAACTCCGGACATCTTTTGTGTTTAGTATGCAGCATTCAAAGCGACGTCATCAATTTCCAACATGTTCTGACATCATTTGTTATTTTTCGGCCATTTACCTAATTGTTTACAGAGCTAAATGACTGTGAAATTGAAAATCACTACAAAATGAATCCTGAAAATGTTGAAACCTGGCATGGTATCATCATATCACCTGCATAGCATGCGCGAAAGAGTAGAGAGGGTCACGGGAAAAACTGGACGCACTTTGTGTACAAACTGGACAAACTCTTTCGGAGTATCAGGGTTTCGGACGAGAACTCATCTGTTACACGGCCACTTCAATGGTTTTTAAACTTATTTGATCTCCGAACATCTTTTGTGTTCAGTATGCAGCATTCAAAGAGACGTCATCAATTTCCAACATGTTCTGACATCATTTGTTGTTTTTCGGCCATTTACCTAATTGTTTAGAGAGCTAAATGACCGTGAAATTGAAAATCACTACAAAATGAATCCTGAAAATGTTGAAACTTGGCATGGTATCATCATATCACCCGCATAGCATGTGCGAAAGAGTAGAGAGGGTCACGGCAAAAACTGGACGCACTTCGTGTACAAACTGGACAAACTCTTTCAGAGTATCAGGGTTTCGGACGAGAACTCATCTGTTACATGGCCACTTCAATGTTTTTTAAACTTATTTGAACTTCAGACTTCTTTTGTGTTCAGTATGCAGCATTCAAAGAGACGTCATCAATTTCCAACATGTTCTGACATCATTTATTGTTTTTCGGTCATTTACCTAATTGTTTTAGAGAGCTAACTGACCGTGAAATTGAAAATCACTACAAAATGAATCCTGAAAATGTTGAAACTTGGCATGGTATCATCATATCACCCGCATAGCATGCGCGAAAGAGTAGAGAGCGTCACGGCAAAAACTGGACGCACTTCGTGTACAAACTGGACATACTCTTTCGGAGTATCAGGGTTTCGGACGAGAACTCATCTGTTACACGGCCACTTCAATGTTTTTTAAACTTATTTGAACTCTGGACATCTTTTGTGTTCAGTATGCATCATTCAAAGCGACGTCATCAATTTCCAACATGTTCTGACATCATTTGTTGTTTTTTGGCCATTTACCTAATTGTTTAGAGAGCTAAATGACCGTGAAATTGAAAATCACTACAAAATGAATCCTGAAAATGTTGAAACTTGGCATGGTATCATCATATCACCCGCATAGCATGCGCGAAAGAGTAGAGAGGGTCACGGCAAAAACTGGACGCACTTCGTGTACAAACTGGACATACTCTTTCGGAGTATCAGGGTTTCGGACGAGAACTCATCTGTTACACGGCCACTTCAATGTTTTTTAAACTTATTTGAACTCCGGACATCTTTTGTGTTCAGTATGCAGCATTCAAAGCGACGTCTTCAATTTCCAACATGTTCTGACATCATTTGTTGTTTTTCGGTCATTTACCTAATTGTTTTAGAGAGCTAAATGACCGTGAAATTGAAAATCACTACAAAATGAATCCTGAAAATGTTGAAACCTGGCATGGTATCATCATATCACCCGCATAGCATGCGCGAAAGAGTAGAGAGGGTCACGGCAAAAACTGGACGCACTTCGTGTACAAACTCGACATACTCTTTCGGAGTATCAGGGTTTCGGATGAGAACTCATCTGTTACACGGCCACTTCAATGTTTTTTAAACTTATTTGAACTCCGGACATCTTTTGTGTTTAGTATGCAGCATTCAAAGCGACGTCATCAATTTCCAACATGTTCTGACATCATTTGTTATTTTTCGGCCATTTACCTAATTGTTTACAGAGCTAAATGACTGAAATTGAAAATCACTACAAAATGAATCCTGAAAATGTTGAAACCTGGCATGGTATCATCATATCACCTGCATAGCATGCGCGAAAGAGTAGAGAGGGTCATGGGAAAAACTGGACGCACTTTGTGTACAAACTGGACAAACTCTTTCGGAGTATCAGGGTTTCGGACGAGAACTCATCTGTTACACGGCCACTTCAATGGTTTTTAAACTTATTTGAACTCTGGTCTTCTTTTGTGTTCAGTATGCAGCATTCAAAGCAACGTCATCAATTTCCAACATGTTCTGACATCATTTGTTGTTTTTCGGCCATTTACCTAATTGTTTAGAGAGCTAAATGACCGTGAAATTTAAAATCACTACAAAATGAATCCTGAAAATGTTGAAACTTGGCATGGTATCATCATATCACCCGCATAGCATGTGCGAAAGAGTAGAGTGGGTCACGGCAAAAACTGGACGCACTTCGTGTACAAACTGGACAAACTCTTTCAGAGTATCAGGGTTTCGGACGAGAACTCATCTGTTACATGGCCACTTCAATGTTTTTTAAACTTATTTGAACTTCAGACTTCTTTTGTGTTCAGTATGCAGCATTCAAAGAGACGTCATCAATTTCCAACATGTTCTGACATCATTTATTGTTTTTCGGTCATTTACCTAATTGTTTTAGAGAGCTAACTGACCATGAAATTGAAAATCACTACAAAATGAATCCTGAAAATGTTGAAACTTGGCATGGTATCATCATATCACCCGCATAGCATGCGCGAAAGAGTAGAGAGCGTCACGGCAAAAACTGGACGCACTTGGTGTACAAACTGGACATACTCTTTCGGAGTATCAGGGTTTCGGACGAGAACTCATCTGTTACACGGCCACTTCAATGTTTTTTAAACTTATTTGAACTCTGGACATCTTTTGTGTTCAGTATGCATCATTCAAAGCGACGTCATCAATTTCCAACATGTTCTGACATCATTTGTTGTTTTTTGGCCATTTGCCTAATTGTTTAGAGAGCTAAATGACCGTGAAATTGAAAATCACTACAAAATGAATCCTGAAAATGTTGAAACCTGGCATGGTATCATCATATCACCCGCATAGCATGCGCGAAAGAGTAGAGAGGGTCACGGCAAAAACTGGACGCACTTCGTGTACAAACTGGACATACTCTTTCGGAGTATCAGGGTTTCGGACGAGAACTCATCTGTTACACGGCCACTTCAATGTTTTTTAAACTTATTTGAACTCCGGACATCTTTTGTGTTCAGTATGCAGCATTCAAAGCGACGTCTTCAATTTCCAACATGTTCTGACATCATTTGTTGTTTTTCGGTCATTTACCTAATTGTTTTAGAGAGCTAAATGACCGTGAAATTGAAAATCACTACAAAATGAATCCTGAAAATGTTGAAACCTGGCATGGTATCATCATATCACCCGCATAGCATGCGCGAAAGAGTAGAGAGGGTCACGGCAAAAACTGGACGCACTTCGTGTACAAACTGGACATACTCTTTCGGAGTATCAGGGTTTCGGACGAGAACTCATCTGTTACACGGCCACTTCAATGTTTTTTAAACTTATTTGAACTCCGGACATCTTTTGTGTTCAGTATGCAGCATTCAAAGCGACGTCATCAATTTCCAACATGTTCTGACATCATTTGTTGTTTTTCGTCCATTTACCTAATTGTTTAGAGAGCTAAATGACCGTGAAATTGAAAATCACTATAAAATGAATCCTGAAAATGTTGAAACTTGGCATGCTATCATCATATCACCCGCATAGCATGCGCGAAAGAGTAGAGAGGGTCACGGCAAAAACTGGACGCACTTCGTGTACAAACTGGACATAATCTTTCGGAGTATCAGGGTTTCGGACGAGAACTCATCTGTTACACGGCCACTTCAATGTTTTTTAAACTTATTTGAACTCCGGACATCTTTTGTGTTCAGTATGCAGCATTCAAAGCGACGTCATCAATTTCCAACATGTTCTGACATCATTTGTTGTTTTTCGGTCATTTACCTAATTGTTTTAGAGAGCTAAATGACCGTGAAATTGAAAATCACTACAAAATGAATCCCGAAAATGTTGAAACTTGGCATGGTATCATCATATCACCCGCATAGCATGCGTGAAAGAGTAGAGAGGGTCACGGCAAAAACTGGACGCACTTCGTGTACAAACTAGACATACTCTTTCGGAGTATCAGGGTTTCGGACGAGAACTCATCTGTTACACGGCCACTTCAATGTTTTTTAAACTTATTTGAACTCCGGACATCTTTTGTGTTCAGTATGCAGCATTCAAGGCGACGTCATCAATTTCCAACATGTTCTGACATCATTTGTTGTTTTTCGGCCATTTACCTAATTGTTTACAGAGCTAAATGACCGTGAAATTGAAAATCACTACAAAATGAATCCTAAAAATGTTGAAACTTGGCATGGTATCATCATATAACCCGCATAGCATGCGCGAAAGAGTAGAGAGGGTCACGGCAAAAAATGGACGCACTTCGTGTACAAACTGGACATACTCTTTCGGAGTATCAGGGTTTCGGACGAGAACTCATCAGTTACACGGCCACTTCAATGTTCTTTAAACTTATTTGAACTCCGGACATCTTTTGTGTTTAGTATGCAGCATTCAAAGCGACGTCATCAATTTCTAACATGTTCTGACATCATTTATTGTTTTTCGGCCATTTACCTAATTGTTTAGAGAGCTAAATGACCGTGAAATTGAAAATCACTACAAAATGAATCCTGAAAATGTTGAAACTTGGCATGGTATCATCATATCACCCGCATAGCATGCGCGAAAGAGTAGAGAGGGTCACGGCAAAAACTGGACGCACTTCGTGTACAAACTGGACATACTCTTTCGGAGTATCAGGGTTTCGGACGAGAACTCATCTGTTACACGGCCACTTCAATGTTTTTTAAACTTATTTGAACTCCGGACATCTTTTGTGTTCAGTATGCAGCATTCAAAGCGACGTCTTCAATTTCCAACATGTTCTGACATCATTTGTTGTTTTTCGGTCATTTACCTAATTGTTTTAGAGAGCTAAATGACCGTGAAATTGAAAATCACTACAAAATGAATCCTGAAAATGTTGAAACCTGGCATGGTATCATCATATCACCCGCATAGCATGCGCGAAAGAGTAGAGAGGGTCACGGCAAAAACTGGACGCACTTCGTGTACAAACTGGACATACTCTTTCGGAGTATCAGGGTTTCGGACGAGAACTCATCTGTTACACGGCCACTTCAATGTTTTTTAAACTTATTTGAACTCCGGACATCTTTTGTGTTCAGTATGCAGCATTCAAAGCGACGTCATCAATTTCCAACATGTTCTGACATCATTTGTTGTTTTTCGTCCATTTACCTAATTGTTTAGAGAGCTAAATGACCGTGAAATTGAAAATCACTATAAAATGAATCCTGAAAATGTTGAAACTTGGCATGCTATCATCATATCACCCGCATAGCATGCGCGAAAGAGTAGAGAGGGTCACGGCAAAAACTGGACGCACTTCGTGTACAAACTGGACATAATCTTTCGGAGTATCAGGGTTTCGGACGAGAACTCATCTGTTACACGGCCACTTCAATGTTTTTTAAACTTATTTGAACTCCGGACATCTTTTGTGTTCAGTATGCAGCATTCAAAGCGACGTCATCAATTTCCAACATGTTCTGACATCATTTGTTGTTTTTCGGTCATTTACCTAATTGTTTTAGAGAGCTAAATGACCGTGAAATTGAAAATCACTACAAAATGAATCCCGAAAATGTTGAAACTTGGCATGGTATCATCATATCACCCGCATAGCATGCGTGAAAGAGTAGAGAGGGTCACGGCAAAAACTGGACGCACTTCGTGTACAAACTAGACATACTCTTTCGGAGTATCAGGGTTTCGGACGAGAACTCATCTGTTACACGGCCACTTCAATGTTTTTTAAACTTATTTGAACTCCGGACATCTTTTGTGTTCAGTATGCAGCATTCAAGGCGACGTCATCAATTTCCAACATGTTCTGACATCATTTGTTGTTTTTCGGCCATTTACCTAATTGTTTACAGAGCTAAATGACCGTGAAATTGAAAATCACTACAAAATGAATCCTAAAAATGTTGAAACTTGGCATGGTATCATCATATAACCCGCATAGCATGCGCGAAAGAGTAGAGAGGGTCACGGCAAAAAATGGACGCACTTCGTGTACAAACTGGACATACTCTTTCGGAGTATCAGGGTTTCGGACGAGAACTCATCAGTTACACGGCCACTTCAATGTTCTTTAAACTTATTTGAACTCCGGACATCTTTTGTGTTTAGTATGCAGCATTCAAAGCGACGTCATCAATTTCTAACATGTTCTGACATCATTTATTGTTTTTCGGCCATTTACCTAATTGTTTAGAGAGCTAAATGACCGTGAAATTGAAAATCACTACAAAATGAATCCTGAAAATGTTGAAACTTGGCATGGTATCATCATATCACCCGCATAGCATGCGCGAAAGAGTAGAGAGGGTCACGGCAAAAACTGGACGCACTTCGTGTACAAACTGGACATACTCTTTCGGAGTATCAGGGTTTCGGACGAGAACTCATCTGTTACACGGCCACTTCAATGTTTTTTAAACTTATTTGAACTCCGGACATCTTTTGTGTTCAGTATGCAGCATTCAAAGCGACGTCTTCAATTTCCAACATGTTCTGACATCATTTGTTGTTTTTCGGTCATTTACCTAATTGTTTTAGAGAGCTAAATGACCGTGAAATTGAAAATCACTACAAAATGAATCCTGAAAATGTTGAAACCTGGCATGGTATCATCATATCACCCGCATAGCATGCGCGAAAGAGTAGAGAGGGTCACGGCAAAAACTGGACGCACTTCGTGTACAAACTCGACATACTCTTTCGGAGTATCAGGGTTTCGGATGAGAACTCATCTGTTACACGGCCACTTCAATGTTTTTTAAACTTATTTGAACTCCGGACATCTTTTGTGTTTAGTATGCAGCATTCAAAGCGACGTCATCAATTTCCAACATGTTCTGACATCATTTGTTATTTTTCGGCCATTTACCTAATTGTTTACAGAGCTAAATGACTGAAATTGAAAATCACTACAAAATGAATCCTGAAAATGTTGAAACCTGGCATGGTATCATCATATCACCTGCATAGCATGCGCGAAAGAGTAGAGAGGGTCACGGGAAAAACTGGACGCACTTTGTGTACAAACTGGACAAACTCTTTCGGAGTATCAGGGTTTCGGACGAGAACTCATCTGTTACACGGCCACTTCAATGGTTTTTAAACTTATTTGATCTCCGAACATCTTTTGTGTTCAGTATGCAGCATTCAAAGAGACGTCATCAATTTCCAACATGTTCTGACATCATTTGTTGTTTTTCGGCCATTTACCTAATTGT
This sequence comes from Triticum urartu, assembly GCF_056163025.1. Taxonomy (NCBI): domain Eukaryota; kingdom Viridiplantae; phylum Streptophyta; class Magnoliopsida; order Poales; family Poaceae; genus Triticum; species Triticum urartu. Next base: position 14,415,204 of record NC_141873.1, read on the forward strand.
TTAGAGAGCTAAATGACCGTGAAATTGAAAATCACTACAAAATGAATCCTGAAAATGTTGAAACTTGGCATGGTATCATCATATCACCCGCATAGCATGTGCGAAAGAGTAGAGAGGGTCACGGCAAAAACTGGACGCACTTCGTGTACAAACTGGACAAACTCTTTCAGAGTATCAGGGTTTCGGACGAGAACTCATCTGTTACATGGCCACTTCAATGTTTTTTAAACTTATTTGAACTTCAGACTTCTTTTGTGTTCAGTATGCAGCATTCAAAGAGACGTCATCAATTTCCAACATGTTCTGACATCATTTATTGTTTTTCGGTCATTTACCTAATTGTTTTAGAGAGCTAACTGACCGTGAAATTGAAAATCACTACAAAATGAATCCTGAAAATGTTGAAACTTGGCATGGTATCATCATATCACCCGCATAGCATGCGCGAAAGAGTAGAGAGCGTCACGGCAAAAACTGGACGCACTTGGTGTACAAACTGGACATACTCTTTCGGAGTATCAGGGTTTCGGACGAGAACTCATCTGTTACACGGCCACTTCAATGTTTTTTAAACTTATTTGAACTCTGGACATCTTTTGTGTTCAGTATGCATCATTCAAAGCGACGTCATCAATTTCCAACATGTTCTGACATCATTTGTTGTTTTTTGGCCATTTGCCTAATTGTTTAGAGAGCTAAATGACCGTGAAATTGAAAATCACTACAAAATGAATCCTGAAAATGTTGAAACTTGGCATGGTATCATCATATCACCCGCATAGCATGCGCGAAAGAGTAGAGAGGGTCACGGCAAAAACTGGACGCACTTCGTGTACAAACTGGACATACTCTTTCGGAGTATCAGGGTTTCGGACGAGAACTCATCTGTTACACGGCCACTTCAATGTTTTTTAAACTTATTTGAACTCCGGACATCTTTTGTGTTCAGTATGCAGCATTCAAAGCGACGTCTTCAATTTCCAACATGTTCTGACATCATTTGTTGTTTTTCGGTCATTTACCTAATTGTTTTAGAGAGCTAAATGACCGTGAAATTGAAAATCACTACAAAATGAATCCTGAAAATGTTGAAACCTGGCATGGTATCATCATATCACCCGCATAGCATGCGCGAAAGAGTAGAGAGGGTCACGGCAAAAACTGGACGCACTTCGTGTACAAACTGGACATACTCTTTCGGAGTATCAGGGTTTCGGACGAGAACTCATCTGTTACACGGCCACTTCAATGTTTTTTAAACTTATTTGAACTCCGGACATCTTTTGTGTTCAGTATGCAGCATTCAAAGCGACGTCATCAATTTCCAACATGTTCTGACATCATTTGTTGTTTTTCGGCCATTTACCTAATTGTTTAGAGAGCTAAATGACCGTGAAATTGAAAATCACTATAAAATGAATCCTGAAAATGTTGAAACTTGGCATGCTATCATCATATCACCCGCATAGCATGCGCGAAAGAGTAGAGAGGGTCACGGCAAAAACTGGACGCACTTCGTGTACAAACTGGACATAATCTTTCGGAGTATCAGGGTTTCGGACGAGAACTCATCTGTTACACGGCCACTTCAATGTTTTTTAAACTTATTTGAACTCCGGACATCTTTTGTGTTCAGTATGCAGCATTCAAAGCGACGTCATCAATTTCCAACATGTTCTGACATCATTTGTTGTTTTTCGGTCATTTACCTAATTGTTTTAGAGAGCTAAATGACCGTGAAATTGAAAATCACTACAAAATGAATCCCGAAAATGTTGAAACTTGGCATGGTATCATCATATCACCCGCATAGCATGCGTGAAAGAGTAGAGAGGGTCACGGCAAAAACTGGACGCACTTCGTGTACAAACTAGACATACTCTTTCGGAGTATCAGGGTTTCGGACGAGAACTCATCTGTTACACGGCCACTTCAATGTTTTTTAAACTTATTTGAACTCCGGACATCTTTTGTGTTCAGTATGCAGCATTCAAGGCGACGTCATCAATTTCCAACATGTTCTGACATCATTTGTTGTTTTTCGGCCATTTACCTAATTGTTTACAGAGCTAAATGACCGTGAAATTGAAAATCACTACAAAATGAATCCTAAAAATGTTGAAACTTGGCATGGTATCATCATATAACCCGCATAGCATGCGCGAAAGAGTAGAGAGGGTCACGGCAAAAAATGGACGCACTTCGTGTACAAACTGGACATACTCTTTCGGAGTATCAGGGTTTCGGACGAGAACTCATCAGTTACACGGCCACTTCAATGTTCTTTAAACTTATTTGAACTCCGGACATCTTTTGTGTTTAGTATGCAGCATTCAAAGCGACGTCATCAATTTCTAACATGTTCTGACATCATTTATTGTTTTTCGGCCATTTACCTAATTGTTTAGAGAGCTAAATGACCGTGAAATTGAAAATCACTACAAAATGAATCCTGAAAATGTTGAAACTTGGCATGGTATCATCATATCACCCGCATAGCATGCGCGAAAGAGTAGAGAGGGTCACGGCAAAAACTGGACGCACTTCGTGTACAAACTGGACAAACTCTTTTAGAGTATCAGGGTTTCGGACGAGAACTCATCTGTTACATGGCCACTTCAATGTTTTTTAAACTTATTTGAACTCCGGACTTCTTTTGTGTTCAGTATGCAGCATTCAAAGCGACGTCATCAATTTCAACATCTTCTGACATCATTTGTTGTTTTTTGGTCATTTACCTAATTGTTTAGAGAGCTAAATGACCGTGAAATTTAAAATCACTACAAAATGAATCCTGAAAATGTTGAAACTTGGCATGGTATCATCATATCACCCGCATAGCATGCGCGAAAGAGTAGAGAGGGTCACGGCAAAAACTGGACGCACTTCGTGTACAAACTGGACAAACTCTTTCAGAGTATCAGGGTTTCGGACGAGAACTCATCTGTTACATGGCCACTTCAATGTTTTTTAAACTTATTTGAACTTCAGACTTCTTTTATGTTCAGTATGCAGCATTCAAAGCGATGTCATCAATTTCCAACATGTTCTGACATCATTTGTTGTTTTTCGGCCATTTACCTAATTGTTTAGAGAGCTAAATGACCGTGAAATTGAAAATCACTACAAAATGAATCCTGAAAATGTTGAAACTTGGCATGGTATAATCATATCACCCGCATAGCATGCGCGAAAGATAAGAGAGGGTCACGGCAAAAACTGGACGCACTTCGTGTACAAACTAGACATACTCTTTCGGAGTATCAGGGTTTCGGACGAGAACTCATCTGTTACACGGCCACTTCAATGTTTTTTAAACTTATTTGAACTCTGGACATCTTTTGTGTTCAGTATGCATCATTCAAAGCGACGTCATCAATTTCCAACATGTTCTGACATCATTTGTTGTTTTTTGGCCATTTACCTAATTGTTTAGAGAGCTAAATGACCGTGAAATTGAAAATCACTACAAAATGAATCCTGAAAATGTTGAAACTTGGCATGGTATCATCATATCACCCGCATAGCATGCGCGAAAGAGTAGAGAGGGTCACGGCAAAAACTGGACGCACTTCGTGTACAAACTGGACATACTCTTTCGGAGTATCAGGGTTTCGGACGAGAACTCATCTGTTACACGGCCACTTCAATGTTTTTTAAACTTATTTGAACTCCGGACATCTTTTGTGTTCAGTATGCAGCATTCAAAGCGACGTCTTCAATTTCCAACATGTTCTGACATCATTTGTTGTTTTTCGGTCATTTACCTAATTGTTTTAGAGAGCTAAATGACCGTGAAATTGAAAATCACTACAAAATGAATCCTGAAAATGTTGAAACCTGGCATGGTATCATCATATCACCCGCATAGCATGCGGGTGAGAGTAGAGAGGGTCACGGCAAAAACTGGACGCACTTCGTGTACAAACTGGACAAACTCTTTCGGAGTATCAGGGTTTCGGACGAGAACTCATCTGTTACATGGCCACTTCAATGTTTTTTAAACTTATTTGACCTTCAGACTTCTTTTGTGTTCAGTATGCAGCGTTCAAAGCGACGTCATCAATTTCCAACATGTTCTGACATCATTTGTTGTTTTTCGGCCATTTACCTAATTGTTTACAGAGCTAAATGACTGTGAAATTGAAAATCACTACAAAATGAATCCTGAAAATGTTGAAACCTGGCATGGTATCATCATATCACCTGCATAGCATGCGCGAAAGAGTAGAGAGGGTCACGGGAAAAACTGGACGCACTTTGTGTACAAACTGGACAAACTCTTTCGGAGTATCAGGGTTTCGGACGAGAACTCATCTGTTACACGGCCACTTCAATGGTTTTTAAACTTATTTGAACTCTGGTCTTCTTTTGTGTTCAGTATGCAGCATTCAAAGCAACGTCATCAATTTCCAACATGTTCTGACATCATTTGTTGTTTTTCGGCCATTTACCTAATTATTTAGAGAGCTAAATGACCGTGAAATTGAAAATCACTACAAAATGAATCCTGAAAATGTTGAAACTTGGCATGGTATCATCATATCACCCGCATAGCATGTGCGAAAGAGTAGAGAGGGTCACGGCAAAAACTGGACGCACTTCGTGTACAAACTGGACAAACTCTTTCAGAGTATCAGGGTTTCGGACGAGAACTCATCTGTTACATGGCCACTTCAATGTTTTTTAAACTTATTTGAACTTCAGACTTCTTTTGTGTTCAGTATGCAGCATTCAAAGAGACGTCATCAATTTCCAACATGTTCTGACATCATTTATTGTTTTTCGGTCATTTACCTAATTGTTTTAGAGAGCTAACTGACCGTGAAATTGAAAATCACTACAAAATGAATCCTGAAAATGTTGAAACTTGGCATGGTATCATCATATCACCCGCATAGCATGCGCGAAAGAGTAGAGAGGGTCATGGCAAAAACTGGACGCACTTCGTGTACAAACTGGACATACTCTTTCGGAGTATCAGGGTTTCGGACGAGAACTCATCTGTTACACGGCCACTTCAATGTTTTTTAAACTTATTTGAACTCTGGACATCTTTTGTGTTCAGTATGCATCATTCAAAGCGACGTCATCAATTTCCAACATGTTCTGACATCATTTGTTGTTTTTTGGCCATTTACCTAATTGTTTAGAGAGCTAAATGACCGTGAAATTGAAAATCACTACAAAATGAATCCTGAAAATGTTGAAACTTGGCATGGTATCATCATATCACCCGCATAGCATGCGCGAAAGAGTAGAGAGGGTCACGGCAAAAACTGGACGCACTTCGTGTACAAACTGGACATACTCTTTCGGAGTATCAGGGTTTCGGACGAGAACTCATCTGTTACACGGCCACTTCAATGTTTTTTAAACTTATTTGAACTCCGGACATCTTTTGAGTTCAGTATGCAGCATTCAAAGCGACGTCTTCAATTCCCAACATGTTCTGACATCATTTGTTGTTTTTCGGTCATTTACCTAATTGTTTTAGAGAGCTAAATGACCGTGAAATTGAAAATCACTACAAAATGAATCCTGAAAATGTTGAAACCTGGCATGGTATCATCATATCACCCGCATAGCATGCGCGAAAGAGTAGAGAGGGTCACGGCAAAAACTGGACGCACTTCGTGTACAAACTGGACATACTCTTTCGGAGTATCAGGGTTTCGGACGAGAACTCATCTGTTACACGGCCACTTCAATGTTTTTTAAACTTATTTGAACTCCGGACATCTTTTGTGTTCAGTATGCAGCATTCAAAGCGACGTCATGAATTTCCAACATGTTCTGACATCATTTGTTGTTTTTCGGCCATTTATCTAATTGTTTAGAGAGCTAAATGACCATGAAATTGAAAATCACTATAAAATGAATCCTGAAAATGTTGAAACTTGGCATGCTATCATCATATCACCCGCATAGCATGCGCGAAAGAGTAGAGAGGGTCACGGCAAAAACTGGACGCACTTCGTGTACAAACTGGACATACTCTTTCGGAGTATCAGGGTTTCGGACGAGAACTCATCTGTTACACGGCCACTTCAATGTTTTTTAAACTTATTTGAACTTTGGACTTCTTTTGTGTTCAGTATGCAGCATTCAAAGCGACGTCTTCAATTTCCAACATGTTCTGACATCATTTGTTGTTTTTCGGTCATTTACCTAATTGTTTTAGAGAGCTAAATGACCGTGAAATTGAAAATCACTACAAAATGAATCCTGAAAATGTTGAAACTTGGCATGGTATCATCATATCACCCGCATAGCATGCGCGAAAGAGTAGAGAGGGTCACGGCAAAAACTGGACGCACTTCGTGTACAAACTGGACATACTCTTTCGGAGTATCAGGGTTTCGGACGAGAACTCGTCTGTTACACGGCCACTTCAATGTTTTTTAAACTTATTTGAACTCCGGACATCTTTTGTGTTCAGTATGCAGCATTCAAGGCGACGTCATCAATTTCCAACATGTTCTGACATCATTTGTTGTTTTTCGGCCATTTACCTAATTGTTTAGAGAGCTAAATGACCGTGAAATTGAAAATCACTACAAAATGAATCCTGAAAATGTTGAAACTCTGCATGGTATCATCATATCACCCGCATAGCATGCGGGTGAGAGTAGAGAGGGTCACGGCAAAAACTGGACGCACTTCGTGTACAAACTGGACAAACTCTTTCGGAGTATCAGGGTTTCGGACGAGAACTCATCTGTTACATGGCCACTTCAATGTTTTTTAAACTTATTTGACCTTCAGACTTCTTTTGTGTTCAGTATGCAGCGTTCAAAGCGACGTCATCAATTTCCAACATGTTCTGACATCATTTGTTGTTTTTCGGCCATTTACCTAATTGTTTACAGAGCTAAATGACTGTGAAATTGAAAATCACTACAAAATGAATGCTGAAAATGTTGAAACCTGGCATGGTATCATCATATCACCTGCATAGCATGCGCGAAAGAGTAGAGAGGGTCACGGGAAAAACTGGACGCACTTTGTGTACAAACTGGACAAACTCTTTCGGAGTATCAGGGTTTCGGACGAGAACCCATCTGTTACACGGCCACTTCAATGGTTTTTAAACTTATTTGAACTCTGGTCTTCTTTTGTGTTCAGTATGCAGCATTCAAAGCAACGTCATCAATTTCCAACATGTTCTGACATCATTTGTTGTTTTTCGGCCATTTACCTAATTGTTTAGAGAGCTAAATGACCGTGAAATTGAAAATCACTACAAAATGAATCCTGAAAATGTTGAAACTTGGCATGGTATCATCATATCACCCGCATAGCATGTGCGAAAGAGTAGAGAGGGTCACGGCAAAAACTGGACGCACTTCGTGTACAAACTGGACAAACTCTTTCAGAGTATCAGGGTTTCGGACGAGAACTCATCTGTTACATGGCCACTTCAATGTTTTTTAAACTTATTTGAACTTCAGACTTCTTTTGTGTTCAGTATGCAGCATTCAAAGAGACGTCATCAATTTCCAACATGTTCTGACATCATTTATTGCTTTTCGGTCATTTACCTAATTGTTTTAGAGAGCTAACTGACCGTGAAATTGAAAATCACTACAAAATGAATCCTGAAAATGTTGAAACTTGGCATGGTATCATCATATCACCCGCATAGCATGCGCGAAAGAGTAGAGAGGGTCATGGCAAAAACTGGACGCACTTCGTGTACAAACTGGACATACTCTTTCGGAGTATCAGGGTTTCAGACGAGAACTCATCTGTTACACGGCCACTTCAATGTTTTTTAAACTTATTTGAACTCTGGACATCTTTTGTGTTCAGTATGCATCATTCAAAGCGACGTCATCAATTTCCAACATGTTCTGACATCATTTGTTGTTTTTTGGCCATTTACCTAATTGTTTAGAGAGCTAAATGACCGTGAAATTGAAAATCACTACAAAATGAATCCTGAAAATGTTGAAACTTGGCATGGTATCATCATATCACCCGCATAGCATGCGCGAAAGAGTAGAGAGGGTCACGGCAAAAACTGGACGCACTTCGTGTACAAACTGGACATACTCTTTCGGAGTATCAGGGTTTCGGACGAGAACTCATCTGTTACACGGCCACTTCAATGTTTTTTAAACTTATTTGAACTCCGGACATCTTTTGTGTTCAGTATGCAGCATTCAAAGCGACGTCTTCAATTTCCAACATGTTCTGACATCATTTGTTGTTTTTCGGTCATTTACCTAATTGTTTTAGAGAGCTAAATGACCGTGAAATTGAAAATCACTACAAAATGAATCCTGAAAATGTTGAAACCTGGCATGGTATCATCATATCACCCGCATAGCATGCGCGAAAGAGTAGAGAGGGTCACGGCAAAAACTGGACGCACTTCGTGTACAAACTGGACATACTCTTTCGGAGTATCAGGGTTTCGGACGAGAACTCATCTGTTACACGGCCACTTCAATGTTTTTTAAACTTATTTGAACTCCGGACATCTTTTGTGTTCAGTATGCAGCATTCAAAGCGACGTCATGAATTTCCAACATGTTCTGACATCATTTGTTGTTTTTCGGCCATTTACCTAATTGTTTAGAGAGCTAAATGACCATGAAATTGAAAATCACTATAAAATGAATCCTGAAAATGTTGAAACCTGGCATGGTATCATCATATCACCCGCATAGCATGCGCGAAAGAGTAGAGAGGGTCACGGCAAAAACTGGATGCACTTCGTGTACAAACTGGACATAATCTTTCGGAGTATCAGGGTTTCGGACGAGAACTCATCTGTTACACGGCCACTTCAATGTTTTTTAAACTTATTTGAACTCCGGACATCTTTTGTGTTCATTATGCAGCATTCAAAGCGACGTCATCAATTTCCAACATGTTCTGACATCATTTGTTGTTTTTCGGTCATTTACCTAATTGTTTTAGAGAGCTAAATGACCGTGAAATTGAAAATCACCACAAAATGAATCCCGAAAATGTTGAAACTTGGCATGGTATCATCATATCACCCGCATAGCATGCGTGAAAGAGTAGAGAGGGTCACGGCAAAAACTGGACGCACTTCGTGTACAAACTGGACAAACTCTTTCGGAGTATCAGGGTTTCGGACGAGAACTCATCTGTTACACGGCAACTTCAATGTTTTTTAAACTTATTTGAACTTCAGACTTCTTTTGTGTTCAGTATGCAGCATTCAAAGAGACGTCATCAATTTCCAACATGTTCTGACATCATTTATTGTTTTTCGGTCATTTACCTAATTGTTTTAGAGAGCTAACTGACCGTGAAATTGAAAATCACTACAAAATGAATCCTGAAAATGTTGAAACTTGGCATGGTATCATCATATCACCCGCATAGCATGCGCGAAAGAGTAGAGAGGGTCATGGCAAAAACTGGACGCACTTCGTGTACAAACTGGACATACTCTTTCGGAGTATCAGGGTTTCGGACGAGAACTCATCTGTTACACGGCCACTTCAATGTTTTTTAAACTTATTTGAACTCTGGACATCTTTTGTGTTCAGTATGCATCATTCAAAGCGACGTCATCAATTTCCAACATGTTCTGACATCATTTGTTGTTTTTTGGCCATTTACCTAATTGTTTAGAGAGCTAAATGACCGTGAAATTGAAAATCACTACAAAATGAATCCTGAAAATGTTGAAACTTGGCATGGTATCATCATATCACCCGCATAGCATGCGCGAAAGAGTAGAGAGGGTCACGGCAAAAACTGGACGCACTTCGTGTACAAACTGGACATACTCTTTCGGAGTATCAGGGTTTCGGACGAGAACTCATCTGTTACACGGCCACTTCAATGTTTTTTAAACTTATTTGAACTCCGGACATCTTTTGTGTTCAGTATGCAGCATTCAAAGCGACGTCTTCAATTTCCAACATGTTCTGACATCATTTGTTGTTTTTCGGTCATTTACCTAATTGTTTTAGAGAGCTAAATGACCGTGAAATTGAAAATCACTACAAAATGAATCCTGAAAATGTTGAAACCTGGCATGGTATCATCATATCACCCGCATAGCATGCGCGAAAGAGTAGAGAGGGTCACGGCAAAAACTGGACGCACTTCGTGTACAAACTGGACATACTCTTTCGGAGTATCAGGGTTTCGGACGAGAACTCATCTGTTACACGGCCACTTCAATGTTTTTTAAACTTATTTGAACTCCGGACATCTTTTGTGTTCAGTATGCAGCATTCAAAGCGACGTCATCAATTTCCAACATGTTCTGACATCATTTGTTGTTTTTCGGCCATTTACCTAATTGTTTAGAGAGCTAAATGACCATGAAATTGAAAATCACTATAAAATGAATCCTGAAAATGTTGAAACTTGGCATGCTATCATCATATCACCCGCATAGCATGCGCGAAAGAGTAGAGAGGGTCACGGCAAAAACTGGATGCACTTCGTGTACAAACTGGACATAATCTTTCGGAGTATCAGGGTTTCGGACGAGAACTCATCTGTTACACGGCCACTTCAATGTTTTTTAAACTTATTTGAACTCCGGACATCTTTTGTGTTCAGTATGCAGCATTCAAAGCGACGTCATCAATTTCCAACATGTTCTGACATCATTTGTTGTTTTTCGGTCATTTACCTAATTGTTTTAGAGAGCTAAATGACCGTGAAATTGAAAATCACTACAAAATGAATCCCGAAAATGTTGAAACTTGGCATGGTATCATCATATCACCCGCATAGCATGCGTGAAAGAGTAGAGAGGGTCACGGCAAAAACTGGACGCACTTCGTGTACAAACTGGACAAACTCTTTCGGAGTATCAGGGTTTCGGACGAGAACTCATCTGTTACACGGCAACTTCAATGTTTTTTAAACTTATTTGAACTCCGGACATCTTTTGTGTTCAGTATGCATCATTCAAAGTGACGTCGTCAATTTCCAACATGTTCTGACATCATTTGTTGTTTTTCGGCCATTTACCTAATTGTTTACAGAGCTAAATGACCGTGAAATTGAAAATCACTACAAAATGAATCCTAAAAATGTTGAAACTTGGCATGGTATCATCATATAACCCGCATAGCATGCGCGAAAGAGTAGAGAGGGTCACGGCAAAAAATGGACGCACTTCGTGTACAAACTGGACATACTCTTTCGGAGTATCAGGGTTTCGGACGAGAACTCATCAGTTACACGGCCACTTCAATGTTCTTTAAACTTATTTGAACTCCGGACATCTTTTGTGTTTAGTATGTAGCTTTCAAAGCGACGTCATCAATTTCTAACATGTTCTGACATCATTTGTTGTTTTTCGGCCATTTACCTAATTGTTTAGAGAGCTAAATGACCGTGAAATTGAAAATCACTACAAAATGAATCCTGAAAATGTTGAAACTTGGCATGGTATCATCATATCACCCGCATAGCATGCGCGAAAGAGTAGAGAGGGTCACGGCAAAAACTGGACGCACTTCGTGTACAAACTGGACAAACTCTTTTAGAGTATCAGGGTTTCGGACGAGAACTCATCTGTTACATGGCCACTTCAATGTTTTTTAAACTTATTTGAACTCCGGACTTCTTTTGTGTTCAGTATGCAGCATTCAAAGCGACGTCATCAATTTCAACATCTTCTGACATCATTTGTTGTTTTTTGGTCATTTACCTAATTGTTTAGACAGCTAAATGACCGTGAAATTTAAAATCACTACAAAATGAATCCTGAAAATGTTGAAACTTGGCATGGTATCATCATATCACCCGCATAGCATGCGCGAAAGAGTAGAGAGGGTCACGGCAAAAACTGGACGCACTTCGTGTACAAACTGGACAAACTCTTTCAGAGTATCAGGGTTTCGGACGAGAACTCATCTGTTACATGGCCACTTCAATGTTTTTTAAACTTATTTGAACTTCAGACTTCTTTTATGTTCAGTATGCAGCATTCAAAGCGACGTCATCAATTTCCAACATGTTCTGACATCATTTGTTGTTTTTCGGCCATTTACCTAATTGTTTAGAGAGCTAAATGACCGTGAAATTGAAAATCACTACAAAATGAATCCTGAAAATGTTGAAACTTGGCATGGTATAATCATATCACCCGCATAGCATGCGCGAAAGATAAGAGAGGGTCACGGCAAAAACTGGACGCACTTCGTGTACAAACTAGACATACTCTTTCGGAGTATCAGGGTTTCGGACGAGAACTCATCTGTTACACGGCCACTTCAATGTTTTTTAAACTTATTTGAACTTTGGATTTCTTTTGTGTTCAGTATCCAGCATTCAAAGCGACGTCTTCAATTTCCAACATGTTCTGACATCATTTGTTGTTTTTCGGTCATTTACCTAATTGTTTTAGAGAGCTAAATGACCGTGAAATTGAAAATCACTACAAAATGAATCCTGAAAATGTTGAAACTTGGCATGGTATCATCATATCACCCGCATAGCATGCGCGAAAGAGTAGAGAGGGTCACGGCAAAAACTGGACGCACTTCGTGTACAAACTGGACATACTCTTTCGGAGTATCAGGGTTTCGGACGAGAACTCATCTGTTACACGGCCACTTCAATGTTTTTTAAACTTATTTGAACTCCGGACATCTTTTGTGTTCAGTATGGAGCATTCAAGGCGACGTCATCAATTTCCAACATGTTCTGACATCATTTGTTGTTTTTCGGCCATTTACCTAATTGTTTAGAGAGCTAAATGACCGTGAAATTGAAAATCACTACAAAATGAATCCTGAAAATGTTGAAACTCTGCATGGTATCATCATATCACCCGCATAGCATGCGGGTGAGAGTAGAGAGGGTCACGTCAAAAACTGGACGCACTTCGTGTACAAACTGGACAAACTCTTTCGGAGTATCAGGGTTTCGGACGAGAACTCATCTGTTACATGGCCACTTCAATGTTTTTTAAACTTATTTGACCTTCAGACTTCTTTTGTGTTCAGTATGCAGCGTTCAAAGCGACGTCATCAATTTCCAACATGTTCTGACATCATTTGTTGTTTTTCGGCCATTTACCTAATTGTTTACAGAGCTAAATGACTGTGAAATTGAAAATCACTACAAAATGAATCCTGAAAATGTTGAAACCTGGCATGGTATCATCATATCACCTGCATAGCATGCGCGAAAGAGTAGAGAGGGTCACGGGAAAAACTGGACGCACTTTGTGTACAAACTGGACAAACTCTTTCGGAGTATCAGGGTTTCGGACGAGAACTCATCTGTTACACGGCCACTTCAATGGTTTTTAAACTTATTTGAACTCTGGTCTTCTTTTGTGTTCAGTATGCAGCATTCAAAGCAACGTCATCAATTTCCAACATGTTCTGACATCATTTGTTGTTTTTCGGCCATTTACCTAATTGTTTAGAGAGCTAAATGACCGTGAAATTGAAAATCACTACAAAATGAATCCTGAAAATGTTGAAACTTGGCATGGTATCATCATATCACCCGCATAGCATGTGCGAAAGAGTAGAGAGGGTCACGGCAAAAACTGGACGCACTTCGTGTACAAACTGAACAAACTCTTTCAGAGTATCAGGGTTTCGGACGAGAACTCATCTGTTACATGGCCACTTCAATGTTTTTTAAACTTATTTGAACTTCAGACTTCTTTTGTGTTCAGTATGCAGCATTCAAAGAGACGTCATCAATTTCCAACATGTTCTGACATCATTTATTGTTTTTCGGTCATTTACCTAATTGTTTTAGAGAGCTAACTGACCGTGAAATTGAAAATCACTACAAAATGAATCCTGAAAATGTTGAAACTTGGCATGGTATCATCATATCACCCGCATAGCATGCGCGAAAGAGTAGAGAGGGTCACGGCAAAAACTGGACGCACTTCCTGTACAAACTGGACATACTCTTTCGGAGTATCAGGGTTTCGGACGAGAACTCATCTGTTACACGGCCACTTCAATGTTTTTTAAACTTATTTGAACTCCGGACATCTTTTGTGTTCAGTATGCATCATTCAAAGCGACGTCATCAATTTCCAACATGTTCTGACATCATTTGTTGTTTTTCGGCCATTTACCTAATTGTTTAGAGAGCTAAATGACCGTGAAATTGAAAATCACTACAAAATGAATCCTGAAAATGTTGAAACTTGGCATGGTATCATCATATCACCCGCATAGCATGCGCAAAAGAGTAGAGAGGGTCACGGCAAAAACTGGACGCACTTCGTGTACAAACTGGACATACTCTTTCGGAGTATCAGGGTTTCGGACGAGAACTCATCTGTTACACGGCCACTTCAATGTTTTTTAAACTTATTTGAACTCCGGACATCTTTTGTGTTCAGTATGCAGCATTCAAAGCGACGTCTTCAATTTCCAACATGTTCTGACATCATTTGTTGTTTTTCGGCCATTTACCTAATTGTTTAGAGCGCTAAATGACCGTGAAATTGAAAATCACTACAAAATGAATCCTGAAAATGTTGAAACTTGGCATGGTATCATCATATCACCCGCATAGCATGCGCGAAAGAGTAGAGAGGGTCACGGCAAAAACTGGACGCCCTTCGTGTACAAACTGGACATACTCTTTCGGAGTATCAGGGTTTCGGACGAGAACTCATCTGTTACACGGCCACTTCAATGTTTTTTAAACTTATTTGAACTCCGGACATCTTTTGTGTTCAGTATGCAGCATTCAAAGCGACGTCATCAATTTCCAACATGTTCTGACATCATTTGTTGTTTTTCGGCCATTTACCTAATTGTTTAGAGAGCTAAATGACCGTGAAATTGAAAATCACTATAAACTGAATCCTGAAAATGTTGAAACTTGGCATGGTATCATCATATCACCCGCATAGCATGCGCGAAAGAGTAGAGAGGGTCACGGCAAACACTGGACGCACTTCGTGTACAAACTGGACAAACTCTTTCGGAGTATCAGGGTTTCGGACGAGAACTCATCTGTTACATGGCCACTTCAATGTTTTTTAAACTTATTTGACCTTCAGACTTCTTTTGTGTTCAGTATGCAGCGTTCAAAGCGACGTCATCAATTTCCAACATGTTCTGACATCATTTGTTGTTTTTCGGTCATTTACCTAATTGTTTTAGAGAGCTAAATGACCGTGAAATTGAAAATCACTACAAAATGAATCCTGAAAATGTTGAAACTTGGCATGGTATCATCATATCACCCGCATAGCATGCGCGAAAGAGTAGAGAGGGTCACGGCAAAAACTGGACGCACTTCGTGTACAAACTGGACAAACTCTTTCGGAGTATCAGGGTTTCGAACGAGAACTCATCTGTTACACGGCCACTTCAATGTTTTTTAAACTTATTTGAACTCCGGACATCTTTTGTGTTCAGTATGCATCATTCAAAGCGACGTCATCAATTTCCAACATGTTCTGAAATCATTTGTTGTTTTTCGGCCATTTACCTAATTGTTTAGAGAGCTAAATGACCGTGAAATTGAAAATCACTACAAAATGAATCCTGAAAATGTTGAAACTTGGCATGGTATCATCATATCACCCGCATAGCATGCGCGAAAGAGTAGAGAGGGTCACGGCAAAAACTGGACGCACTTCGTGTAGAAACTGGACAAACTCTTTCGGAGTATCAGGGTTTCGGACGAGAACTCATCTGTCACACGGCCACTTCAATGTTTTTTAAACTTATTTGAACTCCGGACATCTTTTGTGTTCAGTATGCATCATTCAAAGCGACGTCATCAATTTCCAACATGTTCTGAAATCATTTGTTGTTTTTCGGCCATTTACCTTATTGTTTAGAGAGCTAAATGACCGTGAAATTGAAAATCACTACAAAATGAATCCTGAAAATGTTGAAACTTGGCATGGTATCATCATATCACCCGCATAGCATGCGCGAAAGAGTAGAGAGTGTCACGGCAAAAACTGGACGCACTTCGTGTACAAACTGGACATACTCTTTCGGAGTATCAGGGTTTCGGACGAGAACTCATCTGTTACACGGCCACTTCAATGTTTTTTAAACTTATTTGAACTCCGGACATCTTTTGTGTTTAGTATGCAGCATTCAAAGCGACGTCATCAATTTCCAACATGTTCTGACATCATTTGTTGTTTTTCGGCCATTTACCTAATTGTTTAGAGAGCTAAATGACCGTGAAATTGAAAATCACTACAAAATGAATCCTGAAAATGTTGAAACTTGGCATGGTATCATCATATCACCCGCATAGCATGCGCGAAAGAGTAGAGAGGGTCACGGCAAAAACTGGACGCACTTCGTGTACAAACTGGACATACTCTTTTGGAGTATCAGGGTTTCGGACGAGAACTCATCTGTTACACGGCCACTTCAATGTTTTTTAAACTTATTTGAACTCCGGACATCTTTTGTGTTCAGTATGCAGCATTCAAAGCGACGTCTTCAATTTCCAACATGTTCTGACATCATTTGTTGTTTTTCGGTCATTTACCTAATTGTTTTAGAGAGCTAAATGACCGTGAAATTGAAAATCACTACAAAATGAATCCTGAAAATGTTGAAACCTGGCATGGTATCATCATATCACCCGCATAGCATGCGCGAAAGAGTAGAGAGGGTCACGGCAAAAACTGGACGCACTTCGTGTACAAACTGGACATACTCTTTCGGAGTATCAGGGTTTCGGACGAGAACTCATCTGTTACACAGCCACTTCAATGTTTTTTAAACTTATTTGAACTCGGGACATCTTTTTTGTTCAGTATGCAGCATTCAAAGCGACGTCATCAATTTCCAACATGTTCTGACATCATTTGTTGTTTTTCGGCCATTTACCTAATTGTTTAGAGAGCTAAATGACCGTGAAATTGAAAATCACTATAAAATGAATCCTGAAAATGTTGAAACTTGGCATGGTATCATCATATCACCCGCATAGCATGCGCGAAAGAGTAGAGAGGGTCACGGCAAAAACTGGACGCACTTCGTGTACAAACTGGACATACTCTTTCGGAGTATCAGGGTTTCGGACGAGAACTCATCTGTTACACGGCCACTTCAATGTTTTTTAAACTTATTTGAACTCCGGACATCTTTTGTGTTCAGTATGCAGCATTCAAAGCGACGTCATCAATTTCCAACATGTTCTGACATCATTTGTTGTTTTTCGGCCATTTACCTAATTGTTTAGAGAGCTAAATGACCGTGAAATTGAAAATCACTATAAAATGAATCCTAAAAATGTTGAAACTTGGCATGGTATCATCATATCACCCGCATAGCATGCGCGAAAGAGTAGAGAGGGTCACGGCAAACACTGGACGCACTTCGTGTACAAACTGGACAAACTCTTTCGGAGTTTCAGGCTTTCGGACGAGAACTCATCTGTTACACGGCCACTTCAATGTTTTTTAAACTTATTTGAACTCCGGACATCTTTTGTGTTCAGTATGCAGCATTCAAAGCGACGTCATCAATTTCCAACATGTTCTGACATCATTTGTTGTTTTTCAGTCATTTACCTAATTGTTTTAGAGAGCTAAATGACCGTGAAATTGACAATCACTACAAAATGAATCCTGAAAATGTTGAAACTTGGCATGGTATCATCATATCACCCACATAGCATGCGCGAAAGATAAGAGAGGGTCACGGCAAAAACTGGACGCACTTCGTGTACAAACCAAACTGGACATACTCTTTCGGAGTATCAGGGTTTCGGACGAGAACTCATCTGTTACACGGCCACTTCAATGTTTTTTAAACTTATTTGAACTCCGGACATCTTTTGTGTTTAGTATGCAGCATTCAAAGCGACGTCATCAATTTCCAACATGTTCTGACATCATTTGTTGTTTTTCGGCCATTTACCTAATTGTTTAGAGAGCTAAATGACCGTGAAATTGAAAATCACTACAAAATGAATCCTGAAAATGTTGAAACTTGGCATGGTATCATCATATCACCCGCATAGCATGCGCGAAAGAGTAGAGAGGGTCACGGCAAAAACTGGACGCACTTCGTGTACAAACTGGACAAACTCTTTCGGAGTATCAGGGTTTCGGACAAGAACTCATCTGTTACACGGCCACTTCAATGTTTTTTAAAATTATTTGAACTCTGGACTTCTTTTGTGTTCAGTATGCAGTATTCAAAGCGACGTCATCAATTTCCAACATGTTCTGACATCATTTGTTGTTTTTCGGTCATTCACTTAATTGTTTTAGAGAGCTAAATGACCGTGAAATTGAAAATCATTACAAAATGAATCCTGAAAATGTTGAAACTTGGCATGGTATCATCATATCACCCGCATAGCATGCGCGAAAGAGTAGAGAGGGTCACGGAAAAAACTGGACGCACTTCGTGTACAAACTGGACAAACTCTTTCAGAGTATCAGGGTTTCGGACGAGAACTCATCTGTTACATGGCCACTTCAATGTTTTTTAAACTTATTTGAACTTCGGACTTCTTTTGTCTTCAGTATGCAGCATTCAAAGCGACGTCATCAATTTCCAACATGTTCTGACATCATTTGTTGTTTTTCGGCCATTTACCTAATTGTTTAGAGAGCTAAATGACCGTGAAATTGAAAATCACTACAAAATGAATCCTGAAAATGTTGAAACTTGGCACGGTATCATCATATCACCCGCATAGGATGCGCGAAAGAGTAGAGAGGGTCACGGCAAAAACTGGACGCACTTCGTGTACAAACTGGACATACTCTTTCGGAGTATCAGGGTTTCAGACGAGAACTCATCTGTTACACGGCCACTTCAATGTTTTTCAAACTTTTTTGAACTCCGGACATCTTTTGTCTTTAGTATGCAGCATTCAAAGCGACTTCATCAATTTCCAACATGTTCTGACATCATTTGTTGTTTTTCGACCATTTACCTAATTGTTTAGAGAGCTAAATGACCGTGAAATTGAAAATCACTACAAAATGAATCCTAAAAATGTTGAAACTTGGCATGGTATCATCATATCACCCGCATAGCATGCGCGAAAGAGTAGAGAGGGTCACGGCAAAAACTGGACGCACTTCGTGTACAAACTGGACAAACTCTTTCAGAGTATCAGGGTTTCGGACGAGAACTCATCTGTTAGACGGCCACTTCAATGTTTTTTATACTTATTTGAACTCCGGACATCTTTTGTGTTTAGTATGCAGCATTCAAAGCGACGTCATCAATTTCCAACATGTTCTGACATCGTTTGTTGTTTTTCGGCCATTTACCTAATTGTTTAGAGAGCTAAATGACCGTGAAATTGAAAATCACTACAAAATGAATCCTGAAAATGTTGAAACTTGGCATGGTATCATCATATCACCCGCATAGCATGCGCGAAAGAGTAGAGAGGGTCACGGCAAAAACTGGACGCACTTCGTGTACAAACTCGACATACTCTTTCGGAGTATCAGGGTTTCGGACGAGAACTCATCTGTTACACGGCCACTTCAATGTTTTTTAAACTTATTTGAACTCCGGACATCTTTTGTGTTTAGTATGCAGCATTCAAAGCGACGTCATCAATTTCCAACATGTTCTGACATCATTTGTTGTTTTTCGGCCATTTACCTAATTGTTTAGAGAGCTAAATGACCGTGAAATTGAAAATCACTATAAAATGAATCCTGAAAATGTTGAAACGTGGCATGGTATCATCATATCACCCGCATAGCATGCGCGAAAGAGTAGAGAGGGTCACGGCAAACACTGGACGCACTTCGTGTACAAACTGGACAAACTCTTTCGGAGTTTCAGGGTTTCAGACGAGAACTCATCTGTTACGCGGGCACTTCAATTTTTCTTAAACTTATTTGAACTCCGGTCTTTTTTTGTGTTCAGTATGCAGCATTCAAAGCAACGTCATCAATTTCCAACATGTTCTGACATCATTTGTTGTTTTTCGACCATTTACCTAAGTGTTTAGAGAGCTAAATGACCGTGAAATTGAAAATCACTACAAAATGAATCCTGAAAATGTTGAAACTTGGCATGGTATCATCATATCACCCGCATAGCATGTGCGAAAGAGTAGAGAGGGTCACGGCAAAAACTGGACGCACTTCGTGTACAAACTGGACAAACTCTTTCAGAGTATCAGGGTTTCGGACGAGAACTCATCTGTTACATGGCCACTTCAATGTTTTTTAAACTTATTTGAACTTCAGACTTCTTTTGTGTTCAGTATGCAGCATTCAAAGAGACGTCATCAATTTCCAACATGTTCTGACATCATTTGTTGTTTTCCGGTCATTCACTTAATTGTTTTAGAGAGCTAAATGACCGTGAAATTGAAAATCATTACAAAATGAATCCTGAAAATGTTGAAACTTGGCATGGTATCATCATATCACCCGCATAGCATGCGCGAAAGAGTAGAGAGGGTCACGGAAAAAACTGGACGCACTTCGTGTACAAACTGGACAAACTCTTTCGGAGTATCAGGGTTTCAGACGAGAACTCATCTGTTACACGGGCACTTCAATATTTTTTAAACTTATTTGAACTCCGGACTTCTTTTGTGTTCAGTATGCAGCATTCAAAGCGACGTCATCAATTTCCAACATGTTCTGACATCATTTGTTGTTTTTCGGCCATTTACCTAATTGTTTAGAGAGCTAAATGACCGTGAAATTGAAAATCACTACAAAATGAATCCTGAAAATGTTGAAACTTGGCATGGTATCATCATATCACCCGCATAGCATGCGCGAAAGAGTATCAGGGTTTCGGACGAGAACTCATCTGTTACATGGCCACTTCAATGTTTTTTAAACTTATTTGAACTTCAGACTTCTTTTGTGTTCAGTATGCAGCATTCAAAGAGACGTCATCAATTTCCAACATGTTCTGACATCATTTGTTGTTTTCCGGTCATTCACTTAATTGTTTTAGAGAGCTAAATGACCGTGAAATTGAAAATCATTACAAAATGAATCCTGAAAATGTTGAAACTTGGCATGGTATCATCATATCACCCGCATAGCATGCGCGAAAGAGTAGAGAGGGTCACGGCAAAAACTGGACGCACTTCGTGTACAAACTGGACAAACTCTTTCAGAGTATCAGGGTTTCGGATGAGAACTCATCTGTTACATGGCCACTTCAATGTTTTTTAAACTTATTTGAACTTCAGACTTCTTTTGTGTTCAGTATGCAGCATTCAAAGCGACGTCATCAATTTCCAACATGTTCTGACATCATTTGTTGTTTTTCGGCCATTTACCTAATTGTTTAGAGAGCTAAATGACCGTGAAATTGAAAATCACTACAAAATGAATCCTGAAAATGTTGAAACTTGGCATGGTATCATCATATCACCCGCATAGCATGCGCGAAAGAGTAGAGAGGGTCACGGCAAAAACTGGAAGCACTTCGTGTACAAACTGGACAAACTCTTTCAGAGTATCAGGGTTTCGGACGAGAACTCATCTGTTACATGGCCACTTCAATGTTTTTTAAACTTATTTGAACTCCGGACTTCTTTTGTGTTCAGTATGCAGCATTCAAAGCGACGTCATCAATTTCAACATCTTCTGACATCATTTGTTGTTTTTTGGTCATTTACCTAATTTTTTAGAGAGCTAAATGACCGTGAAATTTAAAATCACTACAAAATGAATCCTGAAAATGTTGAAACTTGGCATGGTATCATCATATCACCCGCATAGCATGCGCGAAAGAGTAGAGAGGGTCACGGCAAAAACTGGACGCACTTCGTGTACAAACTGGACAAACTCTTTCAGAGTATCAGGGTTTCGGATGAGAACTCATCTGTTACATGGCCACTTCAATGTTTTTTAAACTTATTTGAACTTCAAACTTCTTTTGTGTTCAGTATGCAGCATTCCAAGCGACGTCATCAATTTCCAACATCTTCTAACATCATTTGTTGTTTTTTGGTCATTTACCTAATTGTTTAGAGAGCTAAATGACCGTGAAATTGAAAATCACTACAAAATGAATCCTGAAAATGTTGAAACTTTGCATGGTATAATCATATCGACCGCATAGCATGCGCGAAAGATAAGAGAGGGTCACGGCAAAAACTGGACGCACTTCGTGTACAAACTGGACATACTCTTTCGGAGTATCAGGGTTTCGGACGAGAACTCATCTGTTACACGGCCACTTCAATGTTTTTTAAACTTATTTGAACTCCGGACATCTTTTGTGTTCAGTATGCAGCATTCAAAGCGACGTCTTCAATTTCCAACATGTTCTGACATCATTTGTTGTTTTTCGGTCATTTACCTAATTGTTTTAGAGAGCTAAATGACCGTGAAATTGAAAATCACTACAAAATGAATCCTGAAAATGTTGAAACCTGGCATGGTATCATCATATCACCCGCATAGCATGCGCGAAAGAGTAGAGAGGGTCACGGCAAAAACTGGACGCACTTCGTGTACAAACTGGACATACTCTTTTGGAGTATCGGGGTTTCGGACGAGAACTCGTCTGTTACACGGCCACTTCAATGTTTTTTAAACTTATTTGAACTCCGGACTTCCTTTGTGTTAAGTATGCAGCATTGAAAGCGACGTCATCACGTTCCAACATGTTCTGACATCATTTGTTGTTTTTCGGTCATTTACCTAATTGTTCAGTATGCAGCATTCAATTTCCAAAAGAAAATAAATAGAAGAAAAGAAATAATGCAAAAAATAAAAAAACTATACAAAAAAATTACTCAAAAATAAATAGAAGAAAATAAATAATGCAAAAAATAAAAAACTATATAAAAAACTACTCAAAAATAAATAGAAGAAAATAAATAATGCAGAAAAGAAAAAACTATATAAAAAATTTGTAGGCGGGCTGCCCAGTGGGCCTGCCAGACCTAGGGTGTGCAAATGCAGGACCAGAAGCCTGCTATATAGAGGAGTTCGAAGAGGTAGCCGCGGCTGGGTTTATAAACCAGTGCGGCTGCCCTTCGCCCGGCGAGGTGGGACTAAACTTTGGGGTGGCAGCGCGAGGCCTTTAGTACCGGTTGGTGGCTCCAACCGGTACTAAAGACCACCCTTTAATACCGGTTGGAACCACCAACCGGTACTAAAGGCCTGCTCTTCCCGCCTCTTGGCCTGGCCAAAGTTGGCCTTTAGTACCGGTTGGTGGCTCCAACCGGTACTAAAGACCTCTCCTATATATACAACACTTACGAAAATTCAGTTAGATCTCCCACTTCTTTCGTCTCCAACCTCTCGCGCGCCGCTCGAACCCGTCCTCGCCCACTACAAGAAACCTGTTAATACGTGACGGATTTCTCATGACGTTCTTAGAAATCGTCACCGATGATGACGGTTTTCTAGCATCCGTCATGCAAAACGTCATGGACCAGTAGGATGTGATTGCCCCTTTATGATGGGCGGTCACAGAAATCGTGACAAATTAACTTACTTGGCCAAGCCGTTTGTTTTTTATGCATCATCCAGACTGTCATGGATGACTTCTACTGATGTTTCGTGTGTGCCATGTAGCTTGGCCCATATGTCAGTTGAATGTAGTCAACAGTATATATACAGACAAAAAATAAATAAATAATGGACGCGCCAGAAATTTCAAGAGCGCGCGTGGACGTGCCAAATTTTAAGTCACTGACGCGGGCGCTGGCAAAAACTGGACGCACTTCGTGTACAAACTGGACAAACTCTTTCAGAGTATCAGGGTTTCGGACGAGAACTCATCTGTTACATGGCCACTTCAATGTTTTTTAAACTTATTTGAACTTCGGACTTCTTTTGTCTTCAGTATGCAGCATTCAAAGCGACGTCATCAATTTCCAACATGTTCTGACATCATTTGTTGTTTTTCAGTCATTCACCTAATTGTTTAGAGAGCTAAATGACCGTGAAATTGAAAATCACCACAAAATGAATCCTGAAAATGTTGAAACTTTGCATGGTATAATCATATCAACCGCATAGCATGCGCGAAAGATAAGAGAGGGTCACGGCAAAAACTGGACGCACTTCGTGTACAAACTCGACATACTCTTTCGGAGTATCAGGGTTTCGGACGAGAACTCATCTGTTACACGGCCACTTCAATGTTTTTTAAACTTATTTGAACTCCGGACATCTTTTGTGTTCAGTATGCAGCATTCAAAGCGACGTCATCAATTTCCAACATGTTCTGACATCATTTGTTGTTTTTCGGCCATTTATCTAATTGTTTAGAGAGCTAAATGACCGTGAAATTGAAAATCACTATAAAATGAATCCTGAAAATGTTGAAACTTGGCATGGTATCATCATATCACCCGCATAGCATGCGCGAAAGAGTAGAGAGGGTCACGGCAAACACTGGACGCACTTCGTGTACAAACTGGACAAACTCTTTCGGAGTTTCAGGGTTTCGGACGAGAACTCATCTGTTACACGGCCACTTCAATGTTTTTTAAAATTATTTGAACTCTAGACTTCTTTTGTGTTCAGTATGCAGTATTCAAAGCGACGTCATCAATTTCCAACATGTTCTGACATCATCTGTTGTTTTTCGGCCATTTACCTAATTGTTTAGAGAGCTAAATGACCGTGAAATTGAAAATCACTACAAAATGAATCCTGAAAATGTTGAAACTTGGCATGGTATCATCATATCACCCGCATAGCATGCGCGAAAGAGTAGAGAGGGTCACGGCAAAAACTGGACGCACTTCGTGTACAAACTGGACATACTCTTTCGGAGTATCAGGGTTTCGGACGAGAACTCATCTGTTACACGGCCACTTCAATGTTTTTCAAACTTTTTTGAACTCCGAACATCTTTTGTGTTTAGTATGCAGCATTCAAAGCGACTTCATCAATTCCCAACATGTTCTGACATCATTTGTTGTTTTTAGACCATTTACCTAATTGTTTAGAGAGCTAAATGACCGTGAAATTGAAAATCACTACAAAATGAATCCTAAAAATGTTGAAACTTGGCATGGTATCATCATATCACCCGCATAGCATGCGCGAAAGAGTAGAGAGGGTCACGGCAAAAACTGGACGCACTTCGTGTACAAACTGGACAACCTCTTTCAGAGTATCAGGGTTTCGGACGAGAACTCATCTGTTACATGGCCACTTCAATGTTTTTTAAACTTATTTGAACTTCAGACTTCTTTTGTGTTCAGTATGCAGCATTCAAAGCGACGTCATCAATTTCCAACATGTTCTGACATCATTTGTTG
Source organism: Triticum urartu (assembly GCF_056163025.1). Taxonomy (NCBI): domain Eukaryota; kingdom Viridiplantae; phylum Streptophyta; class Magnoliopsida; order Poales; family Poaceae; genus Triticum; species Triticum urartu. The sequence goes on from NC_141873.1 coordinate 14,440,377, forward strand.
TTTTTCGGTCATTCACTTAATTGTTTTAGAGAGCTAAATGACCGTGAAATTGAAAATCATTACAAAATGAATCCTGAAAATGTTGAAACTTGGCATGGTATCATCATATCACCCGCATAGCATGCGCGAAAGAGTAGAGAGGGTCACGGAAAAAACTGGACGCACTTCGTGTACAAACTGGACAAACTCTTTCAGAGTATCAGGGTTTCGGACGAGAACTCATCTGTTACATGGCCACTTCAATGTTTTTTAAACTTATTTGAACTTCGGACTTCTTTTGTCTTCAGTATGCAGCATTCAAAGCGACGTCATCAATTTCCAACATGTTCTGACATCATTTGTTGTTTTTCGGCCATTTACCTAATTGTTTAGAGAGCTAAATGACCGTGAAATTGAAAATCACTACAAAATGAATCCTGAAAATGTTGAAACTTGGCACGGTATCATCATATCACCCGCATAGGATGCGCGAAAGAGTAGAGAGGGTCACGGCAAAAACTGGACGCACTTCGTGTACAAACTGGACATACTCTTTCGGAGTATCAGGGTTTCGGACGAGAACTCATCTGTTACACGGCCACTTCAATGTTTTTCAAACTTATTTGAACTCCGGACATCTTTTGTGTTTAGTATGCAGCATTCAAAGCGACTTCATCAATTTCCAACATGTTCTGACATCATTTGTTGTTTTTCGGCCATTTACCTAATTGTTTAGAGAGCTAAATGACCGTGAAATTGAAAATCACTACAAAATGAATCCTGAAAATGTTGAAACTTGGCATGGTATCATCATATCACCCGCATAGCATGCGCAAAAGAGTAGAGAGGGTCACGGCAAAAAATGGACGCACTTCGTGTACAAACTGGACAAACTCTTTCAGAGTATCAGGGTTTCGGACGAGAACTCATCTGTTACATGGCCACTTCAATGTTTTTTAAACTTATTTGAACTCCGATCTTCTTTTGTGTTCAGTATGCAGCATTCAAAGCGACATCATCAATTTCCAACATGTTCTGACATCATTTGTTGTTTTTCGGCCATTTACCTAATTGTTTAGAGAGCTAAATGACCGTGAAATTGAAAATCACTACAAAATGAATCCTGAAAATGTTGAAACTTGGCATGGTATCATCATATCACCCGCATAGCATGCGTGAAAGAGTAGAGAGGGTCACGGCAAAAACTGGACGCACTTCGTATACAAACTGGACAAACTCTTTTAGAGTATCAGGGTTTCGGACGAGAACTCATCTGTTACACGGCCACTTCAATGTTTTTTAAACTTATTTGAACTCCGGACTTCTTTTGTGTTCAGTATGCAGCATTCAAAGCGACGTCATCAATTTCCAACATGTTCTGACATCATTTGTTGTTTTCCGGTCATTCACTTAATTGTTTTAGAGAGCTAAATGACCGTGAAATTGAAAATCATTACAAAATGAATCCTGAAAATGTTGAAACTTGGCATGGTATCATCATATCACCCGCATAGCATGCGCGAAAGAGTAGAGAGGGTCACGGAAAAAACTGGACGCACTTCGTGTACAAACTGGACAAACTCTTTCGGAGTATCAGGGTTTCAGACGAGAACTCATCTGTTACACGGGCACTTCAATGTTTTTTAAACTTATTTGAACTCCGGACTTCTTTTGTGTTCAGTATGCAGCATTCAAAGCGACGTCATCAATTTCCAACATGTTCTGACATCATTTGTTGTTTTTCGGCCATTTACCTAATTGTTTAGAGAGCTAAATGACCGTGAAATTGAAAATCACTACAAAATGAATCCTGAAAATGTTGAAACTTGGCACGGTATCATCATATCACCCGCATAGGATGCGCGAAAGAGTATAGAGGGTCACGGCAAAAACTGGACGCACTTCGTGTACAAACGGGACATACTCTTTCGGAGTATCAGGGTTTCGGACGAGAACTCATCTGTTACACGGCCACTTCAATGTTTTTCAAACTTATTTGAACTCCGGACATCTTTTGTGTTTAGTATGCAGCATTCAAAGCGACTTCATCAATTTCCAACATGTTCTGACATCATTTGTTGTTTTTCGGCCATTTACCTAATTGTTTAGAGAGCTAAATGACCGTGAAATTGAAAATCACTACAAAATGAATCCTGAAAATGTTGAAACTTGGCATGGTATCATCATATCACCCGCATAGCATGCGCGAAAGAGTAGAGAGGGTCACGGCAAAAACTGGATGCACTTCGTGTACAAACTGGACAAACTCTTTCAGAGTATCAGGGTTTCGGACGAGAACTCATCTGTTACATGGCCACTTCAATGTTTTTTAAACTTATTTGAACTCCGGACTTCTTTTGTGTTCAGTATGCAGCATTCAAAGCGACGTCATCAATTTCAACATCTTCTGACATCATTTGTTGTTTTTTGGTCATTTACCTAATTTTTTAGAGAGCTAAATGACCGTGAAATTTAAAATCACTACAAAATGAATCCTGAAAATGTTGAAACTTGGCATGGTATCATCATATCACCCGCATAGCATGCGCGAAAGAGTAGAGAGGGTCACGGCAAAAACTGGACGCACTTCGTGTACAAACTGGACAAACTCTTTCAGAGTATCAGGGTTTCGGATGAGAACTCATCTGTTACATGGCCACTTCAATGTTTTTTAAACTTATTTGAACTTCAGACTTCTTTTGTGTTCAGTATGCAGCATTCCAAGCGACGTCATCAATTTCCAACATCTTCTAACATCATTTGTTGTTTTTTGGTCATTTACCTAATTGTTTAGAGAGCTAAATGACCGTGAAATTGAAAATCACTACAAAATGAATCCTGAAAATGTTGAAACTTGGCATGGTATCATCATATCACCCACATAGCATGCGCGAAAGAGTAGAGAGGGTCACGGCAAAAACTGGACACACTTCGTGTACAAACTGGACATACTCTTTCGGAGTATCATGGTTTCGGACGAGAACTCGTCTGTTACACGGCCACTTCAATGTTTTTTAAACTTATTTGAACTCCGGACTTCTTTTGTGTTAAGTATGCAGCATTGAAAGCGACGTCATCACGTTCCAACATGTTCTGACATCATTTGTTGTTTTTCGGTCATTTACCTAATTGTTCAGTATGCAGCATTCAATTTCCAAAAGAAAATAAATAGAAGAAAAGAAATAATGCAAAAAATAAAAAAACTATACAAAAAAATTACTCAAAAATAAATAGAAGAAAATAAATAATGCAAAAAATAAAAAACTATATAAAAAACTACTCAAAAATAAATAGAAGAAAATAAATAATGCAGAAAAGAAAAAACTATATAAAAAATTTGTAGGCGCGCTGCCCAGTGGGCCTGCCAGACCTAGGGTGTGCAAATGCAGGACCAGAAGCCTGCTATATAGAGGAGTTCGAAGAGGTAGCCGCGGCTGGGTTTATAAACCAGTGCGGCTGCCCTTCGCCCGGCGAGGTGGGACTAAACTTTGGGGTGGCAGCGCGAGGCCTTTAGTACCGGTTGGTGGCTCCAACCGGTACTAAAGACCACCCTTTAATACCGGTTGGAACCACCAACCGGTACTAAAGGCCTGCTCTTCCCGCCTCTTGGCCTGGCCAAAGTTGGCCTTTAGTACCGGTTGGTGGCTCCAACCGGTACTAAAGACCTCTCCTATATATACAACACTTACGAAAATTCAGTTAGATCTCCCACTTCTTTCGTCTCCAACCTCTCGCGCGCCGCTCGAACCCGTCCTCGCCCACTACAAGAAACCTGTTAATACGTGACGGATTTCTCATGACGTTCTTAGAAATCGTCACCGATGATGACGGTTTTCTAGCATCCGTCATGCAAAACGTCATGGACCAGTAGGATGTGATTGCCCCTTTATGATGGGCGGTCACAGAAATCGTGACAAATTAACTTACTTGGCCAAGCCGTTTGTTTTTTATGCATCATCCAGACTGTCATGGATGACTTCTACTGATGTTTCGTGTGTGCCATGTAGCTTGGCCCATATGTCAGTTGAATGTAGTCAACAGTATATATACAGACAAAAAATAAATAAATAATGGACGCGCCAGAAATTTCAAGAGCGCGCGTGGACGTGCCAAATTTAAATCACTGACGCGGGCGCTGGCAAAAACTGGACGCACTTCGTGTACAAACTGGACAAACTCTTTCAGAGTATCAGGGTTTCGGACGAGAACTCATCTGTTACATGGCCACTTCAATGTTTTTTAAACTTATTTGAACTTCGGACTTCTTTTGTATTCAGTATGCAGCATTCAAAGCGACGTCATCAATTTCCAACATGTTCTGACATCATTTGTTGTTTTTCAGTCATTCACCTAATTGTTTAGAGAGCTAAATGACCGTGAAATTGAAAATCACCACAAAATGAATCCTGAAAATGTTGAAACTTGGCATGGTATAATCATATCAACCGCATAGCATGCGCGAAAGATAAGAGAGGGTCACGGCAAAAACTGGACGCACTTCGTGTACAAACTCGACATACTCTTTCGGAGTATCAGGGTTTCGGACGAGAACTCATCTGTTACACGGCCACTTCAATGTTTTTTAAACTTATTTGAACTCCGGACATCTTTTGTGTTCAGTATGCAGCATTCAAAGCGACGTCATCAATTTCCAACATGTTCTGACATCATTTGTTGTTTTTCGGCCATTTATCTAATTGTTTAGAGAGCTAAATGACCGTGAAATTGAAAATCACTATAAAATGAATCCTGAAAATGTTGAAACTTGGCATGGTATCATCATATCACCCGCATAGCATGCGCGAAAGAGTAGAGAGGGTCACGGCAAACACTGGACGCACTTCGTGTACAAACTGGACAAACTCTTTCGGAGTTTCAGGGTTTCGGACGAGAACTCATCTGTTACACGGCCACTTCAATGTTTTTTAAACTTATTTGAACTCCGGACATCTTTTGTGTTTAGTATGCAGCATTCAAAGCGACGTCTTCAATTTCCAACATGTTCTGACATCATTTGTTGTTTTTCGGTCATTTACCTAATTGTTTTAGAGAGCTAAATGACCGTGAAATTGAAAATCACTACAAAATGAATCCTGAAAATGTTGAAACCTGGCATAGTATCATCATATCACCCGCATAGCATGCGCGAAAGAGTAGAGAGGGTCACGGCAAAAACTAGACGCACTTCGTGTACAAACTGGACATACTCTTTCGGAGTATCAGGGTTTCGGACGAGAACTCATCTGTTACACGGCCACTTCAATGTTTTTTAAACTTATTTGAACTCCGGACATCTTTTGTGTTCAGTATGCAGCATTCAAAGCGACGTCATCAATTTCCAACATGTTCTGACATCATTTGTTGTTTTTCGGCCATTTACCTAATTGTTTAGAGAGCTAAATGACCGTGAAATTGAAAATCACTACAAAATGAATCCTGAAAATGTTGAAACTTGGCATGGTATAATCATATCACCCGCATAGCATGCGCGAAAGATAAGAGAGGGTCACGGCAAAAACTGGACGCACTTCGTGTACAAACTCGACATACTCTTTCGGAGTATGAGGGTTTCGGACGAGAACCCATCTGTTACACGGCCACTTCAATGTTTTTTAAACTTATTTGAACTCCGGACATCTTTTGTGTTCAGTATGCAGCATTCAAAGCGACGTCTTCAATTTCCAACATGTACTGACATCATTTGTTGTTTTTCGGTCATTTACCTAATTGTTTTAGAGAGCTAAATGACCGTGAAATTGAAAATCACTACAAAATGAATCCTGAAAATGTTGAAACCTGGCATGGTATCATCATATCACCCGCATAGCATGCGCGAAAGAGTAGAGAGGGTCACGGCAAAAACTGGACGCACTTCGTGTACAAACTGGACATACTCTTTCGGAGTATCAGGGTTTCGGACGAGAACTCATCTGTTACACGGCCACTTCAATGTTTTTCAAACTTATTTGAACTCCGGACATCTTTTGTGTTCAGTATGCAGCATTCAAAGCGACGTCTTCAATTTCCAACATGTACTGACATCATTTGTTGTTTTTCGGTCATTTACCTAATTATTTTAGAGAGCTAAATGACCGTGAAATTGAAAATCACTACAAAATGAATCCTGAAAATTTTGAAACCTGGCATGGTATCATCATATCACCCGCATAGCATGCGCGAAAGAGTAGAGAGGGTCACGGCAAAAACTGGACGCACTTCGTGTACAAACTGGACATACTCTTTCGGAGTATCAGGGTTTCGGACGAGAACTCATCTGTTACACGGCCACTTCAATGTTTTTTAAACTTATTTGAACTCCGGACATCTTTTGTGTTCAGTATGCAGCATTCAAAGCGACGTCATCAATTTCCAACATGTTCTGACATCATTTGTTGTTTTTCGGCCATTTACCTAATTGTTTAGAGAGCTAAATGACCGTGAAATTGAAAATCACTATAAAATGAATCCTGAAAATGTTGAAACTTGGCATGCTATCATCATATCACCCGCATAGCATGCGCGAAAGAGTAGAGAGGTCACGGCAAAAATTGGACGCACTTCGTGTACAAACTGGACATACTCTTTCGGAGTATCAGGGTTTCGGACGAGAACTCATCTATTACACGGCCACTTCAATGTTTTTTAAACTTATATGAACTCCGGATATCTTTTGTGTTCAGTATGCAGCATTCAAAGCGACGTCATCAATTTCCAACATGTTCTGACATCATTTGTTGTTTTTCGGCCATTTACCTAATTGTTTAGAGAGCTAAATGACCGTGAAATTGAAAATCACTACAAAATGAATCCTGAAAATGTTGAAAATTGGCATGGTATAATCATATCACCCGCATAGCATGCGCGAAAGAGTAGAGAGGGTCACGGCAAACACTGGACGCACTTCGTGTACAAACTGGACAAACTCTTTCGGAGTTTCAGGCTTTCGGACGAGAACTCATCTGTTACACGGCCACTTCAATGTTTTTTAAACTTATTTGAACTCCGGACATCTTTTGTGTTCAGTATGCAGCATTCAAAGCGACGTCATCAATTTCCAACATGTTCTGACATCATTTGATGTTTTTCGGTCATTTACCTAATTGTTTTAGAGAGCTAAATGACCGTGAAATTGACAATCACTACAAAATGAATCCTGAAAATGTTGAAACTTGGCATGGTATCATCATATCACCCACATAGCATGCGCGAAAGAGTAGAGAGGGTCACGGCAAAAACTGGACGCACTTCGTGTACAAACCAAACTGGACATACTCTTTCGGAGTATCAGGGTTTCGGACGAGAACTCATCTGTTACACGGCCACTTCAATGTTTTTTAAACTTATTTGAACTCCGGACATCTTTTGTGTTTAGTATGCAGCATTCAAAGCGACGTCATCAATTTCCAACATGTTCTGACATCATTTGTTGTTTTTCGGCCATTTACCTAATTGTTTAGAGAGCTAAATGACCGTGAAATTGAAAATCACTACAAAATGAATCCTGAAAATGTTGAAACTTGGCATGGTATAATCATATCACCCGCATAGCATGCGCGAAAGATAAGAGAGGGTCACGGCAAAAACTGGACGCACTTCGTGTACAAACTCGACATACTCTTTCGGAGTATGAGGGTTTCGGACGAGAACCCATCTGTTACACGGCCACTTCAATGTTTTTTAAACTTATTTGAACTCCGGACATCTTTTGTGTTCAGTATGCAGCATTCAAAGCGACGTCTTCAATTTCCAACATGTACTGACATCATTTGTTGTTTTTCGGTCATTTACCTAATTGTTTTAGAGAGCTAAATGACCGTGAAATTGAAAATCACTACAAAATGAATCCTGAAAATGTTGAAACCTGGCATGGTATCATCATATCACCCGCATAGCATGCGCGAAAGAGTAGAGAGGGTCACGGCAAAAACTGGACGCACTTCGTGTACAAACTGGACATACTCTTTCGGAGTATCAGGGTTTCGGACGAGAACTCATCTGTTACACGGCCACTTCAATGTTTTTCAAACTTATTTGAACTCCGGACATCTTTTGTGTTCAGTATGCAGCATTCAAAGCGACGTCTTCAATTTCCAACATGTACTGACATCATTTGTTGTTTTTCGGTCATTTACCTAATTGTTTTAGAGAGCTAAATGACCGTGAAATTGAAAATCACTACAAAATGAATCCTGAAAATTTTGAAACCTGGCATGGTATCATCATATCACCCGCATAGCATGCGCGAAAGAGTAGAGAGGGTCACGGCAAAAACTGGACGCACTTCGTGTACAAACTGGACATACTCTTTCGGAGTATCAGGGTTTCGGACGAGAACTCATCTGTTACACGGCCACTTCAATGTTTTTTAAACTTATTTGAACTCCGGACATCTTTTGTGTTCAGTATGCAGCATTCAAAGCGACGTCATCAATTTCCAACATGTTCTGACATCATTTGTTGTTTTTCGGCCATTTACCTAATTGTTTAGAGAGCTAAATGACCGTGAAATTGAAAATCACTATAAAATGAATCCTGAAAATGTTGAAACTTGGCATGCTATCATCATATCACCCGCATAGCATGCGCGAAAGAGTAGAGAGGTCACGGCAAAAATTGGACGCACTTCGTGTACAAACTGGACATACTCTTTCGGAGTATCAGGGTTTCGGACGAGAACTCATCTATTACACGGCCACTTCAATGTTTTTTAAACTTATATGAACTCCGGATATCTTTTGTGTTCAGTATGCAGCATTCAAAGCGACGTCATCAATTTCCAACATGTTCTGACATCATTTGTTGTTTTTCGGCCATTTACCTAATTGTTTAGAGAGCTAAATGACCGTGAAATTGAAAATCACTACAAAATGAATCCTGAAAATGTTGAAAATTGGCATGGTATAATCATATCACCCGCATAGCATGCGCGAAAGAGTAGAGAGGGTCACGGCAAACACTGGACGCACTTCGTGTACAAACTGGACAAACTCTTTCGGAGTTTCAGGCTTTCGGACGAGAACTCATCTGTTACACGGCCACTTCAATGTTTTTTAAACTTATTTGAACTCCGGACATCTTTTGTGTTCAGTATGCAGCATTCAAAGCGACGTCATCAATTTCCAACATGTTCTGACATCATTTGATGTTTTTCGGTCATTTACCTAATTGTTTTAGAGAGCTAAATGACCGTGAAATTGACAATCACTACAAAATGAATCCTGAAAATGTTGAAACTTGGCATGGTATCATCATATCACCCACATAGCATGCGCGAAAGAGTAGAGAGGGTCACGGCAAAAATTGGACGCACTTCGTGTACAAACCAAACTGGACATACTCTTTCGGAGTATCAGGGTTTCGGACGAGAACTCATCTGTTACACGGCCACTTCAATGTTTTTTAAACTTATTTGAACTCCGGACATCTTTTGTGTTTAGTATGCAGCATTCAAAGCGACGTCATCAATTTCCAACATGTTCTCACATCATTTGTTGTTTTTCGGCCATTTACCTAATTGTTTAGAGAGCTAAATGACCGTGAAATTGAAAATCACTACAAAATGAATCCTGAAAATGTTGAAACTTGGCATGGTATCATCATATCACCCGCATAGCATGCGCGAAAGAGTAGAGTGGGTCACGGCAAAAAATGGACGCACTTCGTGTACAAACTGGACAAACTCTTTCGGAGTATCAGGGTTTCGGACGAGAACTCATCTGTTACACGGGCACTTCAATGTTTTTTAAACTTATTTGAACTCTGGACTTCTTTTGTGTTCAGTATGCAGTATTCAAAGCGACGTCATCAATTTCCAACATGTTCTGACATCATTTGTTGTTTTTCGGCCATTTACCTAATTGTTTAGAGAGCTAAATGACCGTGAAATTGAAAATCACTACAAAATGAATCCTGAAAATGTTGAAACTAGGCATGGTATCATCATATCACCCGCATAGCATGCGCGAAAGAGTAGAGAGGGTCACGGCAAAAACTGGACGCACTTCATGTACAAACTGGACATACTCTTTCGGAGTATCAGGGTTTCGGACGAGAACTCATCTGTTACACGGCCACTTCAATGTTTTTCAAACTTTTTTGAACTCCGGACATCTTTTGCGTTTAGTATGCAGCATTCAAAGCGACTTCATCAATTTCCAACATGTTCTGACATCATTTGTTGTTTTTCGACCATTTACCTAATTGTTTAGAGAGCTAAATGACCATGAAATTGAAAATCACTACAAAATGAATCCTAAAAATGTTGAAACTTGGCATGGTATCATCATATCACCCGCATAGCATGCGCGAAAGAGTAGAGAGGGTCACGGCAAAAACTGGACGCACTTCGTGTACAAACTAGACAAACTCTTTCAGAGTATCAGGGTTTCGGACGAGAACTCATCTGTTACATGGCCACTTCAATGTTTTTTAAACATATTTGAACTTCAGACTTCTTTCGTGTTCAGTATGCAGCATTCAAAGCGACGTCATCAATTTCCTACATGTTCTGACATCATTTGTTGTTTTTCGGTCATTTACCTAATTGTTTTAGAGAGCTAAATGACCGTGAAATTGAAAATCACTACAAAATGAATCCTGAAAATGTTGAAACTTGGCATGGTATCATCATATCACCCACATAGCATGCGCGAAAGAGTAGAGAGGGTCACGGCAAAAACTGGACGCACTTCGTGTACAAACTAGACATACTCTTTCGGAGTATCGGGGTTTCGGACGAGAACTCGTCTGTTACACGGCCACTTCAATGTTTTTTAAACTTATTTGAACTCCGGACTTCTTTTGTGTTAAGTATGCAGCATTCAAAGCGACGTCATCAATTTCCAACATGTTTTGACATCATTTGTTGTTTTTCGGCCATTTACCTAATTGTTTAGAGAGCTAAATGACCGTGAAATTGAAAATCACTACAAAATGAATCCTGAAAATGTTGAAACTTGGCACGGTATCATCATATCACCCGCATAGGATGCGCGAAAGAGTAGAGAGGGTCACGGCAAAAACTGGACGCACTTCGTGTACAAACTGGACATACTCTTTCGGAGTATCAGGGTTTCGGACGAGAACTCATCTGTTACACGGCCACTTCAATGTTTTTCAAACTTATTTGAACTCCGGACATCTTTTGTGTTTAGTATGCAGCATTCAAAGCGACTTCATCAATTTCCAACATGTTCTGACATCATTTGTTGTTTTTCGGCCATTTACCTAATTGTTTAGAGAGCTAAATGACCGTGAAATTGAAAATCACTACAAAATGAATCCTGAAAATGTAGAAAATTGGCATGGTATAATCATATCACCCGCATAGCATGCGCGAAAGAGTAGAGAGGGTCACGGCAAACACTGGACGCACTTCGTGTACAAACTGGACAAACTCTTTCGGAGTTTCAGGCTTCCGGACGAGAACTCATCTGTTACACGGCCACTTCAATGTTTTTTAAACTTATTTGAACTCTGGACATCTTTTGTGTTCAGTATGCAGCATTCAAAGCGACGTCATCAATTTCCAACATGTTCTGACATCATTTGATGTTTTTCGGTCATTTACCTAATTGTTTTAGAGAGCTAAATGACCGTGAAATTGACAATCACTACAAAATGAATCCTGAAAATGTTGAAACTTGGCATGGTATCATCATATCACCCACATAGCATGCGCGAAAGAGTAGAGAGGGTCACGGCAAAAACTGGATGCACTTCGTGTACAAACCAAACTGGACATACTCTTTCGGAGTATCAGGGTTTCGGACGAGAACTCATCTGTTACACGGCCACTTCAATGTTTTTTAAACTTATTTGAACTCCGGACATCTTTTGTGTTTAGTATGCAGCATTCAAAGCGACGTCATCAATTTCCAACATGTTCTCACATCATTTGTTGTTTTTCGGCCATTTACCTAATTGTTTAGAGAGCTAAATGACCGTGAAATTGAAAATCACTACAAAATGAATCCTGAAAATGTTGAAACCTGGCATGGTATCATCATATCACCCGCATAGCATGCGCGAAAGAGTAGAGAGGGTCACGGCAAAAACTGGACGCACTTCGTGTACAAACTGGACAAACTCTTTCGGAGTATCAGGGTTTCGGACGAGAACTCATCTGTTACACGGCCACTTCAATGTTTTTTAAACTTATTTGAACTCCGGACTTCTTTTGTGTTTAGTATGCAGCATTCAAAGCGACGTCATCAATTTCCAACATGTTCTCACATCATTTGTTGTTTTTCGGCCATTTACCTAATTGTTTAGAGAGCTAAATGACCGTGAAATTGAAAATCACTACAAAATGAATCCTGAAAATGTTGAAACCTGGCATGGTATCATCATATCACCCGCATAGCATGCGCGAAAGAGTAGAGAGGGTCACGGCAAAAACTGGACGCACTTCGTGTACAAACTGGACAAACTCTTTCGGAGTATCAGGGTTTCGGACGAGAACTCATCTGTTACACGGGCACTTCAATGTTTTTTAAACTTATTTGAACTCTGGACTTCTTTTGTGTTCAGTATGCCGTATTCAAAGCGACATCATCAATTTCCAACATGTTCTGACATCATTTGTTGTTTTTCGGCCATTTACCTAATTGTTTAGAGAGCTAAATGACCGTGAAATTGAAAATCACTACAAAATGAATCCTGAAAATGTTGAAACTTGGCATGGTATCATCATATCACCCGCATAGCATGCGCGAAAGAGTAGAGAGGGTCACGGCAAAAACTGGACGCACTTCATGTACAAACTGGACATACTCTTTCGGAGTATCAGGGTTTCGGACGAGAACTCATCTGTTACACGGCCACTTCAATGTTTTTCAAACTTTTTTGAACTCCGGACATCTTTTGCGTTTAGTATGCAGCATTCAAAGCGACTTCATCAATTTCCAACATGTTCTGACATCATTTGTTGTTTTTCGACCATTTACCTAATTGTTTAGAGAGCTAAATGACTGTGAAATTGAAAATCACTACAAAATGAATCCTAAAAATGTTGAAACTTGGCATGGTATCATCATATCACCCGCATAGCATGCGCGAAAGAGTAGAGAGGGTCACGGCAAAAACTGGACGCACTTCGTGTACAAACTGGACAAACTCTTTCAGAGTATCAGGGTTTCGGACGAGAACTCATCTGTTACATGGCCACTTCAATGTTTTTTAAACATATTTGAACTTCAGACTTCTTTTGTGTTCAGTATGCAGCATTCAAAGCGACGTCATCAATTTCCAACATGTTCTGACATCATTTGTTGTTTTTCGGTCATTTACCTAATTGTTTTAGAGAGCTAAATGACTGTGAAATTGAAAATCACTACAAAATGAATCCTGAAAATGTTGAAACTTGGCATGGTATCATCATATCACCCACATAGCATGCGCGAAAGAGTAGAGAGGGTCACGGCAAAAACTGGACGCACTTCGTGTACAAACTGGACATACTCTTTCGGAGTATCGGGGTTTCGGACGAGAACTCATCTGTTACATGGCCACTTCAATGTTTTTTAAACTTATTTGAACTCCGATCTTCTTTTATGTTCAGTATGCAGCATTCAAAGCGACGTCATCAATTTCCAACATGTTCTGACATCATTTGTTGTTTTTCGGCCATTTACCTAATTGTTTAGAGAGCTAAATGACCGTGAAATTGAAAATCACTACAAAATGAATCCTGAAAATGTTGAAACTTGGCATGGTATCATCATATCACCCGCATAGCATGCGTGAAAGAGTAGAGAGGGTCACGGAAAAAACTGGACGCACTTCGTATACAAACTGGACAAACTCTTTTAGAGTATCAGGGTTTCGGACGAGAACTCATCTGTTACACGGCCACTTCAATGTTTTTTAAACTTATTTGAACTCCGGACTGCTTTTGTGTTTAGTATGCAGCATTCAAAGCGACGTCATCAATTTCCAACATGTTCTGACATCATTTGTTGTTTTCCGGTCATTCACTTAATTGTTTTAGAGAGCTAAATGACCGTGAAATTGAAAATCATTACAAAATGAATCCTGAAAATGTTGAAACTTGGCATGGTATCATCATATCACCCGCATAGCATGCGCGAAAGAGTAGAGAGGGTCACGGAAAAAACTGGACGCACTTCGTGTACAAACTGGACAAACTCTTTCGGAGTATCAGGGTTTCAGACGAGAACTCATCTGTTACACGGCCACTTCAATGTTTTTTAAACTTATTTGAACTCCGGACTTCTTTTGTGTTCAGTATGCAGCATTCAAAGCGACGTCATCAATTTCCAACATGTTCTGACATCATTTGTTGTTTTTCGGCCATTTACCTAATTGTTTAGAGAGCTAAATGACCGTGAAATTGAAAATCACTACAAAATGAATCCTGAAAATGTTGAAACTTGGCACGGTATCATCATATCACCCGCATAGGATGCGCGAAAGAGTAGAGAGGGTCACGGCAAAAACTGGACGCACTTCGTGTACAAACTGGACATACTCTTTCGGAGTATCAGGGTTTCGGACGAGAACTCATCTGTTACACGGCCACTTCAATGTTTTTCAAACTTATTTGAACTCCGGACATCTTTTGTGTTTAGTATGCAGCATTCAAAGCGACTTCATCAATTTCCAACATGTTCTGACATCATTTGTTGTTTTTTGGCCATTTACCTAATTGTTTAGAGAGCTAAATGACCGTGAAATTGAAAATCACTACAAAATGAATCCTGAAAATGTTGAAACTTGGCATGGTATCATCATATCACCCGCATAGCATGCGCGAAAGAGTAGAGAGGGTCACGGCAAAAACTGGACGCACTTCGTGTACAAACTGGACAAACTCTTTCAGAGTATCAGGGTTTCGGACGAGAACTCATCTGTTACATGGCCACTTCAATGTTTTTTAAACTTATTTGAACTCCGGACTTCTTTTGTGTTCAGTATGCAGCATTCAAAGCGACGTCATCAATTTCAACATCTTCTGACATGATTTGTTGTTTTTTGGTTATTTACCTAATTTTTTAGAGAGCTAAATGACCGTGAAATTTAAAATCACTACAAAATGAATCCTGAAAATGTTGAAACTTGGCATGGTATCATCATATCACCCGCATAGCATGCGCGAAAGAGTAGAGAGGGTCACGGCAAAAACTGGACGCACTTCGTGTACAAACTGGACAAACTCTTTCAGAGTATCAGGGTTTCGGACGAGAACTCATCTGTTACATGGCCACTTCAATGTTTTTTAAACTTATTTGAACTTCAGACTTCTTTTGTGTTCAGTATGCAGCATTCAAAGCGACGTCATCAATTTCCAACATCTTCTAACATCATTTGTTGTTTTTTGGTCATTTACCTAATTGTTTAGAGAGCTAAATGACCGTGAAATTGAAAATCACTACAAAATGAATCCTGAAAATGTTGAAACTTGGCATGGTATCATCATATCACCCACATAGCATGCGCGAAAGAGTATAGAGGGTCACGGCAAAAACTGGACGCACTTCGTGTACAAACTGGACATACTCTTTCGGAGTATCGGGGTTTCGGACGAGAACTCGTCTGTTACACGGCCACTTCAATGTTTTTTAAACTTATTTGAACTCCGGACTTCTTTTGTGTTAAGTATGCAGCATTGAAAGCGGCGTCATCACGTTCCAACATGTTCTGACATCATTTGTTGTTTTTCGGTCATTTACCTAATTGTTCAGTATGCAGCATTCAATTTCCAAAAGAAAATAAATAGAAGAAAAGAAATAATGCAAAAAATAAAAAAACTATACAAAAAAATTACTCAAAAATAAATAGAAGAAAATAAATAATGCAAAAAATAAAAAACTATATAAAAAACTACTCAAAAATAAATAGAAGAAAATAAATAATGCAGAAAAGAAAAAACTATATAAAAAATTTGTAGGCGCGCTGCCCAGTGGGCCTGCCAGACCTAGGGTGTGCAAATGCAGGACCAGAAGCCTGCTATATAGAGGAGTTCGAAGAGGTAGCCGCGGCTGGGTTTATAAACCAGTGCGGCTGCCCTTCGCCCGGCGAGGTGGGACTAAACTTTGGGGTGGCAGCGCGAGGCCTTTAGTACCGGTTGGTGGCTCCAACCGGTACTAAAGACCACCCTTTAATACCGGTTGGAACCACCAACCGGTACTAAAGGCCTGCTCTTCCCGCCTCTTGGCCTGGCCAAAGTTGGCCTTTAGTACCGGTTGGTGGCTCCAACCGGTACTAAAGACCTCTCCTATATATACAACACTTACGAAAATTCAGTTAGATCTCCCACTTCTTTCGTCTCCAACCTCTCGCGCGCCGCTCGAACCCGTCCTCGCCCACTACAAGAAACCTGTTAATACGTGACGGATTTCTCATGACGTTCTTAGAAATCGTCACCGATGATGACGGTTTTCTAGCATCCGTCATGCAAAACGTCATGGACCAGTAGGATGTGATTGCCCCTTTATGATGGGCGGTCACAGAAATCGTGACAAATTAACTTACTTGGCCAAGCCGTTTGTTTTTTATGCATCATCCAGACTGTCATGGATGACTTCTACTGATGTTTCGTGTGTGCCATGTAGCTTGGCCCATATGTCAGTTGAATGTAGTCAACAGTATATATACAGACAAAAAATAAATAAATAATGGACGCGCCAGAAATTTCAAGAGCGCGCGTGGACGTGCCAAATTTTAAGTCACTGACGCGGGCGGTGGCAAAAATTTCGAGCTAGCCTATTTAACCCAAAGTCCACACCCATCTAACCCTAACCCCCATTGCCTCCTCCGTTCCCTCAGCCGCCACAACCGCCGATCTCAATTCAGGCGATTCCGGCGGCCATCGCTGGCGCGCAGCACACCACCGAGCTTTCCTCGCTCGGATCCATCATCCCCTCCAGCAAATTTCCCCTCTCGACCTCTACCGCTCACCCAAAATCCACACCCATGCTAGGGTTTCGGCCTCCGGCACCGGCTTCGACATCAGTGCATTTTCGGCGGTCTCCGGCGGCTCTTCTCCGTCGTCTACTGCGCGTCCTTGCCTCCTGATGGTCCACCTCAAGCAAGGCGGAATGGAGGACCTCCTCCCGATGGATCCACGAACGCGGCGCATCTTGCAGTAGCCGGTCCGGGACTAGGGCAGGCGCGGCGGCCTTGTCCTGCTCGACGACGATGGTGGAGAACACCGGTGCTCCGTTTTGTGCTCGACCTCGAAGGAGGAGCGCCAGTACAGCACAAGCACGCCC
Organism: Triticum urartu; assembly: GCF_056163025.1. Classification (NCBI taxonomy): domain Eukaryota; kingdom Viridiplantae; phylum Streptophyta; class Magnoliopsida; order Poales; family Poaceae; genus Triticum; species Triticum urartu. The sequence goes on from NC_141873.1 coordinate 14,457,590, forward strand.
CACCCCTGTACCCCCTTCTCCCATCCAGCGTTGTACATGACGCCCACCCCTGTCCTCCGCTTATCCGCTCCTAGCATGGTGAGCTTCTCACCTCTCACCTGTCCCCCCTTTACCCCAAAATCTGATGATACTTGCAATCTGAAATTCTGAATACAAATCGTGTTTTTGTTAAGTTTGGAGGTGGATTCAATTGCTGAGATGAACATGTGAGCTTGTTTAGTTGCTGATTGTTTTGTGGATCTGACTCTCTTGCACGGCAAACTAATGCTATTCCACATAATATGATATGGTTAATTTTTCTAACATCCACTGTACTTCATGTTGCTTTGGTACTGATCTTTTGGGACTTAATTTGTAAGCTTCAGCTTGTTAGATATAAATTCAGTTGCGACTCTGTATATTGCCAGAATGGACTTGTATGTAGTCAGGGGCAGATCCAATATTGCTCATGGTGTACAGATGTACACCCAAAATTCTCTGCAAAAAAAATCGTATGTATAAGTGTGACAAAAATTGTAGTGTACATGCTTGAGATACTATGCAGTAGCCCACTTGTGGCAAACCAGGTAATAGCCCATGGGCCGCATCAGATGTGATGGATTCGTGCAGTGCCATGCTTGCCGCCGCAGATGGGGATGCTGTGGAAAAAACTGGTCACATGGTGGGGATCGGTGAGCGGCGCGGCGGCCGCCGCCGACGTCGATAACGCAGGGCAGGGGATCACGGGGCACATCTCGCTCTTGTTCCAGCTGCCAACAATCTCGATCTCCAATCCTAAGGGTGATTAGGTGAACCCCCTCCAAAGTTCTAATATGAAGTTGCATTTGTTGACCTGTACATGTGTAGCTTCTGTTTGGATTTAGAGAAATATAGCTCTGTACATGTCATTGTCCTGATCTGATTGATTTCATTAGTCGACCTTTGAACTGAATGATAGAATGAGGCCACTATCTTTGAACTGTAGGCAATAGAGCATTCAGAAAACAAGGGAAAGGCCATTGATTTGAAAACTTTATATTGCCATGAATCAATTGGTTTCACTGTTAGTGTGAAAAAATAATTTGAACACCCAATGTTCAATTCCTGGATCTACCACTTTATCTATTTATTAACTGAAACACCATCTAATTATTAACTGAAAATAGCTATATATTTGGATCTCATAAGAAATGCATAAATATCAAGAAACCACACATATTGTCAGAATGTGCAAGTTGTTTATCTGGATTATGTATCATTCTAAGTAAACATATATATGTAGTGTAGTATCCATCTGTTAGTTTGTTCAATTTTGTGGATATATACATATTAAAAGTAAAACAATGCATGTGGATTTCAAGTAAGTTTTGACATGTTTAACTTGCATGGATCTAAAAATTGTAGTTAGCGGTTTCTGCGGTTATGTTGATGTTACAAATACCAGCAACTTGCAGGGCCCTGCTTGGCGAAGCCGCAACTCACACATCATATCGTTTTTTATGGTTTTCTCTGATCAGTTCATGTGTTGAGAGTTGCAAAATTGAATTAATCTTCTCTGACATAATGCTGACAAAAGCCCTTTTAATGCTACAGGAATAGCTCCAGAGTTGACAATAATCTTTAGCCTAGTGAGGTAAGGTAGAAGTAGGGCTAACCGGATGTTTAGCTTGGTGCATGAAGAAGAAAGACCTGATATATGCTAAATCATTCATATATGTAGGTTTGATTGTCTTAAAAATATATGTAGGTCACTGTAATCGTATTTTTGTATTGAAAAGGGAGAAAAAGTACAACTTGGTAAGTACGCCAGAACTAACAAATTGCTAAGTGTTCAATAAAATACAAGACTGAATTGCTAATTGTTGATTTCTTTTTTACACTTATAAAACATTATTCTTAGAAAACTAGAATCATGGTGAAATACCAAGTTACCATGTTTTTTTAATCTCTGCATTGATTATGTTTGAGAGTGTGTTTTGTATGTCCTGGGTGCTAAACGGATGATTGGATAAAAGCTTCTTATGGTCAGTTCAACAATTATTTGCTGCATAAAATCTAACAATTGTTGTTAAATAAAACACCACTGAATGGATATTAATTTAGTTTGTTCACATGAAAAAAAATGAAAGAGTTTTCTATCTTCATTCAAAAGAATTTGTTATTTTGGACAACCATTAGATCATTAATTTCTCTGTCGAAGACTTGGTAGGTGACACTTTTGTTCAGGCTTGGACGAACGTTATATCATGTATAAGTAACATGTTTTTTTCACTCAGATTGATGTGTATTCTGACAGTCATCACTTTTGCCCATCTTTTAGGCTAGACTAGCTAGGATGTAGTAATAAAAGCTTCTTATGGTCAATTGTATGACGGTTTCCTTGGATATGATCTGAATAGTTGTGCCATTCCAAGTTAATTCATAGCATACTGCAGTGTGATACCACACAATATTTGTTGTATCTATAGTCAGTCTCTATTTTTATGTGTATAATATACATAAAGAACTCACTTCTACTTGATCCAATCCTTTATTACAAGTAATATCTTACAAATGTCCTTTCAGCTACATTATTTTTAAGCCACATAGATCTTTTTCCTGTGGAATATCATATAGGACACATTCCGTTAAGACAATCATTATGGAATTGGTAACATGTAGTAAGTTACTTCTAGATCAACCTACTGGCTATAATATTTTATACCTGAAATATTTTTCATCACGTGGCAGATATTGTATTATGGGAGTGTTTTCGGCAACAAAGACATGGTTGATGACTTAGGCATGGACAAGCGGATCTGTTGCCAGAACTGTGAGATGACCCTGGGCTGGCTGTGGAGTATTATAGTGTTCTCTTGAGACCTACTTGTAAAATTAACATATTTTGGGTCTTTTATTTTTGCTCCTGTATATGCGTAATAGATGTGCTTATGTAATTTTGTTTTTTATTGACATGAACATATATTTATGTCAAGTTCTTAAATTTTCATGGGCCAAGAGAAATGAGTGATTGGAGTGGGCCTTACTTGAAATTAATGGGCTTAAATTTTAATTGCGTTGATTACAATATATGGGCTGCCACACCTGGACTGCGCTGAAATTTAGTGGGCCAAAATTTTAGATGGGCTGCCATGTCAGATCCATGTTAGATGATGACATGGCAGGCAAGCTAACGCCGTGAGTGCCATCCATGACAGACAAAAACTGTCATGGTCCATGACGGTTTTAGATGATCTGTCATGGAGTGTATAGTGGTCAAATTATGACACAATATACATGACGGATTTGGAGTCCGTCACACATGCCCTTCTATGATAGTTTTGCATAGGTCTGTGACGGATTGTATCTGTCATGTATTAACATAATTCTTATAGTGGCCGCCCGTCGTCCGTCGTCGTCGTCGCTGTCCCCGCCGCCGCCCGTCGTCGTCACCGTCTCGCGCCGCAACCCCGAACGCCGCGCGCCGCCGTCCGTCGTCGTCCCGCCGTGGTCCCGTACGTCTCTCGCTCTCGCGTATACCCGCCGCGCCGCCGTCCGTCGTCGTCGCACCCGGCCCGTATGGCGGCGCCCCCGCCCGTACGTACGCCGCCGCCCCCGCCCCGTACGCCAGCACCCCCGCTCGTACGTACGGGGCGGCGGCGTACGGGGCCGCACACATACACACATACACACACATGCATATATACGTACACACTACACACACACATACACACACATTTTTTTACTTATTTTCTGTTTTTTAGAAAAGTTAATTAGATGATCGAATGTTTGATTAATGTCGAATGTTAGATGAATTAGCTAGATAGAAAATTGTCGAACTAGAGATTTGAACTAGTTGAAATAATTAATATAACTAGTTTATTTTTAGTAAGAAAATTATCGAACTAGTTTATTTAGGTATATGAGATTTGAACTAGTTCAATAATTAATATAACTAGTTTATTTTTAATAAGAAAATTGTCAAACTAGTTTATTTAGGTATATGAGATTTGAACTAGTTCAATAATTAATATACCTAGTTTATTTTTACTAAGAAAATTTAGGTATCTGAGATTTGATGATCTAATTAAAATATTATTTGTTAATGAGTTTTTCTGTTTATTTAATTTTTTATATATTTTGAGTTTATATAAATGTTAGATTAATGTCGAATGTTAGATGAATTAGATAGAAAAGTTAAATATATAGTAATGTCAATTGTTAGAGATGAATATAGTTAGATATATTAGTGTCAAATGTTAGATGAATATATATTTGGCTAGATATTAATTAATGTTACATAGTAATAGGTGTTTAATGTTTCACCTATATGAACATAGGAAATGTCATCTGACGACGAAAAAGATTTCATTATGTGCGAACATTGTGAAGACCAGCGCGGCCTGTGCGACAGAAATTTCCTTGTTGATGGTAGGCGCTTCAGCATCAAGCTGGATGAGACATTCGAAGTTGATACAGTAAGTCACTTTGTCAATTATTATTTGAATGCAAAACTTATGCTTCATTTGCTTCAACTTATAATTTTAAATTTTCACTATTCTACTAGCGCATCCCCTGCCATGCAAGAATTTTTGTCTTGGATAAGATAGGTTTTAATGCTATAGATGATATGGAGGTAAAGAGAGTTTACTTGAAGACGGAGCATGGGTATACTTTCAAAGTCAAATTATATAATGGAGACACATACACCCATTTTGAATGCAAAACTTGGCAAGCACTATGCAAGGCTTATGCATTTGAGCCTGGTATGGTTGTCACCTTTGATATTCGTCCGGAAGATGATATTGAAGGTAATATAGACATCTGGGTCGATGTGCAAATGCCTCCAGTTCTACCATTATGTGAGTTTTTCTCAACCGTGCATGCATATGTTTATGTCTTTGATACAGTTTATTCAAAAATAGTTGACAACTAATTTGTATTGTCAGCTTATTTCGGTTCAAGCAAACATGTCTGGCGCTTGGTAGACAGGACCTACTACTGCCCCGGGGCTCAACTAAACTACGAGGAGATAAGTCATTATGTTTCATGACTTGAGGATCTTAATACTGTCAAGACAAATTTTTTCCTGAACTTAGAAATGTTAGTACTCAAAACGTGCGACCAATGGTGATCGTATTGAACTACGGTCACATCTATAATCGAAAGATGGTAAGATTTTAACTATTTGTCCTTAATTAGTGCATCTTTTGCATACATTATTTTTGAAGCTAAACTTTCATTGCATAGTATATTAATTACTACACGATGTTCTTCAACAGGGACTTCCGATGACAGTTGTGCCTCAGTGGATCGAGACTAAAGGTGACATGTCAATGGTTAGCTTACGGCCAAGATATCCTACATTGCACATGAGTGCATTCAGGATTTCTGAAAGCGAAGAATGCTTAATAGTGAAAGATTGGAGCAAAATTGTTAACGATCGCAGAGAAGTACTAGGGGGCAGCAAGGAGAAGCGCAACCCAAGATTAGGAGACAGATTCATCTGCATGCTCCAGTATGATGAATCAGGAGAGCTATACATGTTCTATGCTATTCTACCTGAGAGGGAGCAGCACTAGTTCATGCTCTTAATTATTGTCTCATGTCAGTGTCCTAAACTTCGATGTTGGTGATGATTATGTTGAACTCGATGATATCTTTGCTTCTGTTAGAAAGTGAATGTTTCCTCTTTAAGCTAGCCAGTGTTGGTGATGATTAGATAGCTAGCGGTAATGACTATGATGATTAAATAGTGGTAATTAGATGACTACGATGATTTTTAGCTAGCTAGAGTTTATTTATTTATTAATATGCGATGATGATGATAATGACGACTACAACTCATTATAACGTAAAACAATCCTAAATTAAATTGATAACACAAATTTAATTGAAAAATACAAAATAAAACAAAAACCCACAAACATTTAGTACCGGTTGGTGTTACCAACCGGTACTAAAGGGCTCCCGGCCCCCGTAACTGGCTCGTGCCACGTGGTTTCCCTTTAGCACCGGTTCGTGCTGAATCGGTACTAAAGGGGGGGCCTTTAGTGACCACACTTTACTGCCGGTTATGGAACAGGCACTAAAGGGCCTTACGAACCGGTGCTATTGCCCGGTTCTGCACTAGTGGAGAAACGACATTTAATCCACCTACATCTCTAATAGGTAAAGATGGGTCCTAATCCCACCCGAGAATGTGAAGATAGAGTACGTTGTCCATGCTCTACCCCATTCCGAGACAAAATTTCGGCAGCACCTCCCCGCTGTTCTCCAAATACACGTCTCGGCAAAATGCCGAGAGAATGTGCATCCGGAGAACAACAGGGAGGCGCCACCGAAATCCTGTCTCGGAACGGGGTAGAGCATGAACAACGTACCCAATCTACACATCCTCGGGCTGTCCGTGGAAAGCGCTGGACAATCCGAAAGAGCTGCGGTGATAAATATGCAATTGAATGCATATTTATCGATGCAACCCTTTCGGACGGGAGACCTAGGTTACGCGACTTGATGTGAAAATTTAATCTAGTGACATGGAAAAAAAGTGGACGAGGTCATGAAATTGTTGCTCACCCTCCGATGTAGTCGATCAAAGGAGACACACGATCGTGGACCAACACCTCCAACGTCAACGATCACTCCACGAAGATGGAACACCACAAATCCTGTTAATCACACCGAGTGAAAAAAATTAGGTCGTCACCTCACATTAAGCATTGACACAACATTATGAATGAACATGAAACAACATGTCAAATTGTAAAAAAAAACTTCATTAAATATTTTAGAAAACAAGTGCCTTGAATTGCTTCTTATATATGAATCAACATTACCAAAACACTAACTTGCTCCATGGACCTCCATACACGTCTGCTTCTTGGCCTACCATCACCATTTATTACCTATTCATTTTCCATGTTGTTCTTGACAACTCTGTATATATTTTTCTATAAAATTGCTGCAATTTGTTATTTTGCAGCCTTTTTTTGCTGTCATAAAAAATTTAGTGCAGTGCCCTGATAATGACATGGCCCTGTGTTTGCAAGGTGCCACAATGTTTTCCATTCAAAACCAATGGAAAAACACCCATCCAAGTTTCCAGAATGGCAGCATATTTGCATGCGTATGTATCTAAATATTCATCCATCTATCTATTCCTCTAGCATCCATCCATCTATCTAGCATCAATCTGTACATGCATATATCCATTCATTACATATATATCCATCTATGTAAAAAACAGTAACAAATTGCAAAAAATTGAAAAAAGCCTCACCTTGGCCGCCGGTGCAGCGGGCAGCAGGGAGGCCAGGGGGCAGCCGCCGGGGAAGGGTGGACGGGGCCGACCGGGGCGCAGCAGGGCGTCGGCGGAGGGGCGCAGCAGGGCAGGGCATCGGCGAAGGGTGGACGGGGCCAGTCGGTGCAGTTGGACAGGGAGGGCGCGTGGTCGGGGATGGGTGTGGACGGCGCTGGCGAGAGGTGGCGGAGGGACGGGGGTGGTGGTGGGGTGAGGGGGCGGAGAGGAGGGTGGTCAAGGCGGCGCGAAGACGAGCTGGCGACGGCGTGGTGGCGGCGGCGCGAGAAGGGGGCGGGGATGTAGGCGGGGAGGGGGAGGGGCGAGGGAAGGGGGTGGCGCGGGTGGAGCGGCGGCGGGCGGCCGGCGGGGAGCGACGTGGGAGACGGGGAGCGGCGCGGGTCGAGCTCTGGCGGCGCTGCGGGTCGAGCAGCTATCGGGGCGAATGAGTGGTGGAGGTCGACCGGCTGAGGATAAGAGCGAACTATGCCGACGGCTAAGCCGTTGGCATAGGAAGCGATGCCTCGTGGCACCTATGCCGACGGCTTAGCCGTAGGCATAGTTATATTTTTTAATTTTTTAATGTTTTTAATAGCTTATATTTTTTCTTCTTTCTGTTTTTTGTTTCATATAAATTTTTGATGTTTTTATAGTCATAAGTTATATTTTTTATGTATTATTATTTCATATGCATTTTTAATGTTTTCTTAATGCATTTTTAATATATTTTTTTGCAACAACTTTTATACATGTATAAATATTATTAACTGTATTCAAAAATATTTTTAGTGTATATTATTTTCTTACCGCATTGAAAAGTTTCGTTTACATATAAAATGAGGGACCGACGCGTCCGTTTCCCCCCTCCAGGTGCCGGCGGCGGCGCCGTCCGTGACGGGGGCCATACCCCGGAGACGCGTGCCGCCTCTTCGGACATGTCACAACACCACCCCGCATGTATGAGGGCCCAGTACGACGCTCCGGTGGCATTGCTACCCCCAGGGCCCCCGTCCCGGCTAACCCTGTAGCGTTTGACCACGGGATCTAGCCCTTTGACTTTGCACGGACGGGCTTTGACCAGTGGACCTCTCCTCCCGGTTGTGTCGGGTCGGCCCAGAGGGACACCGGGGAGCAACATCCGGGCCAAACCCACAGCTACATCCACTCCGTGTAGACCCGACGCGGTAGTTTCCCCCCTCCAGGTGCCGGCGGCGGCGCCGTCCGTGACGAGGGCCACACCCCGGAGACGCGTGCCGCCTCTTCGGACATTCCACAACACCACCCCGCATGTATGAGGGCCCGGTACGATGCTCCGGTGGCATTGCTACCCCACCCCCCCCAGGGCCCCCGTCCCGGCTAACCCAGTAGCGTTTGACCACGGGATCTAGCCCTTTAACTTTGCACGGACGAGCTTTGACCAGTGGACCTCTCCACCCGGTTGTGTCGGGTCGGCCTAGAGGGACACCGGGGAGCAACATCCGGGCCAAACCCACAGCTACATCCACTCCGCGTAGACCCAACGTGCCGAACTCGAGTAGTTTCGTCCGCCGAGGCCGTGGCCTGGTCGCGGGTCTGGGAGCGCATGGCCGCCGACTCGCCGTCCGTGAGGGGGGGCCACGCCCCGGAGACGCGTGCCGCCTCTTCGGACATGCCACCACACCACCCCGCATGTATGAGGGCCCGGTGCGACGCTCCGGTGGCAATGCTACCCCCCAGGGCCCCCGTCCCGCCTAACCCTGTAGCGTTTGACCACGGGATCTAGCCCTTTGACTTTGCACGGACGGGCTTTGACCAGCGGACCTCCCCGCCCGGTTGTGTTAGGTCAGCCCATAGGAACACTTTGGAGCAACAACCGGGCCAGACCCACAGCAAGATCCCCTCCATGTAGACCCGACGCGTCCGTTTCCCCCCTCCAGGTGCCGGCGGCAGCGCCGTCCGTGAGGGGGGGCACACATCGGACACGCGTGCCGGGCGTTTGCAACCGCCACAACACTTCCAGACTTGTGAGAGGCTGCCTACGCAAGATTTGGCGGCATGCTAGCCCCCGTAGGCCGCCGGCCACAGCCGTAGACGCGCGAAGGGCAATCCGCGTAAAGGGATTTTTTCGGATACTTCTCCATCACCAAAAATTATGAAAAAATACCATCATTTCTATAGCACATGTGCCCACGTCGTGCAAAAAAACTCATGATTTTATCGCGCTCTGAGTTTTTAATAATATCCACGCCGCATCGTTACCGCAGAACGTCTACTACCGTGTCATCGCCGTCCGTGAGGGGGGGCCTCGCCCCCGAAACGCGTGCCGCCTCTTCGGACATACCACCACACCACCCCGCATGTATGAGGGCCCGGTGCCATGCTCCGGTGGCATTGCTGCCCCCCAGGGCCCCCGTCCCGCCTAACCGTGTAGCGTTTGACCACGGGATCTAGCCCTTTGACTTTGCACGGACGGGCTTTGACCAGCGGACATCCTCGCCCGGTTATGTTAGGTCAGCCCATAGGAACACTTTGGAACAACAACCGGGCCAGACCCACAGCAAGATCCCCTCCATGTAGACCCGACGCGTCCGTTTCCCCCCTCCAGGTGCCGGCGGCGGCGCCCTCCGCGAGGGGGGGGGCACACCCCGAACACGCGTGCCGGGCGTTTGCAACCGTCACAACACTTCCAGACTTGTGAGAGGCCGCCTACGCAAGATTTGGCGGCATGCTAGCCCCCGTAGGCCGCCGGCCACAGCCGTAGACGCGTGAAGGGCAATCCGCGTAGAGGGAATTTTTTGGATACTTCTCCATCACCAAAAATTATGAAAAAATACCAACGTTCTTCTAGCACATGTGCCCGCGTCGTGCAAAAAAACTCATGATTTTATCGCGCTCCGAGTATTTAATAATATTCACGCCGCATCGTTACCGCAGAACGTCTACTACCGTGTCATCGCCGTCCGTGAGGGGGGGCCACGCCCCCGAGACGTGTGCTGCCTCTTCGTACATGCCACCACACCACCCCGCATGTATGAGGGCCCGGTGCGATGCTCCAGTGGCATTGCTACCCCCCCCCCCCAGGGCCCCCGTCCCGCCTAACCCTGTAGCGTTTGACCACGAGATCTAGCCCTTTGACTTTGCACGGACGGGCTTTGACCAGCGGACCTCCTTGCCCGGTTGTGTTAGGTCAGCCTATAGGAACACTTTGGAGCAACAACCGGGCCAGACCCACAGCAAGATCCCCTCCGTGTAGACCCGACGCGTCCGTTTCCCCCCTCTAGGTGCCGGCGGCAGCGCCGTCCGTGAGGGGGGGCACACCCCAGACACGCGTGCCGGGCGTTTGCAACCGTCACAACACTTACAGACTTGTGAGAGACCGCCTACGCAAGATTTTGCGGCATGCTAGCCCCCGTTGGCCGCCGGCCACAGCCGTAGACGCGCGAAGGGCAATCCGCGTAGAGGGAATTTTTCGGATACTTCTCCATCACCAAAAATTATTAAAAAAATACCATCGTTCCTATAGCACATGTGCCCACGTCGTGCAAAAAAACTCATGATTTTATCGCGCTCCGAGTATTTAATAATATTCACGCCGCATCATTACCGCAGAACGTCTACTACCGTGTCATCGCCGTCCGTGAGGGGGGGCCACGCCCCCGAGACGCGTGCCGCCTCTTCGGACATGCCACCACACCACCCCGCATGCGTGAGGGCCCGGTGCGACGCTCCGGTGGTATTGCTACCCCCCCAGGGCCCCCGTCCCGCCTAACCCTGTAGCGTTTGACCACGGGATCTAGCCCTTTGACTTTGCACGGACGGGCTTTGACCAGCGGACCTCCCCGCCCGGTTGTGTTAGATCAGCCCATAGGAACACTTTGGAGCAACAACCGGGCCAGACCCACAGCAAGATCCCCTCCGTGTAGACCCGACGCGTCCGTTTCTCCCCTCCAGGTGCCGGTGGCGGCGCCGTCCGCGAGGGGGGGCACACCCCGGACACGCGTGCCGGGTGTTTGCAACTGTCACAACACTTCCAGACTTGTGACAGGCCGCCTACGCAAGATTTGGCGGCATGCTAGCCCCCGTAGGCCGCCGGCCACAGCCGTAGACGCGCGAAGGGCAATCCGTGTAGAGGGAATTTTTCGAATACTTCTCCATCACCAAAAATTATGAAAAAATACCAACGTTCCTATAGCACATGTGCCCATGTCGTGCAAAAAACTCATGATTTTATCGCGCTCCGAGTATTTAATAATATTCACGCCGCATCGTTACCGCAGAACGTCTACTACCGTGTCATCGCCGTCCGTGAGGGGGGGGCCACGCCCCCGAGACGCGTGTCGCTTCTTCGGACATGCCACCACACCACCCCGCATGTATGAGGGCCCGGTGCGACGCTCCGGTGGCATTGCTACCCCCAGGGCCCCCGTCCCGCCTAACCCTGTAGCGTTTGACCATGGGATCTAGCCCTTTGACTTTGCACGGACGGGCTTTGACCAGCGGACCTCCCCGCCCGGTTGTCTCAGGCCAGCCCATAGGAACACTTTGGAGCAACAACCGGGACAGACCCACAGCAAGATCCCCTCCGTGTAGACCCGACGCGTCTGTTTCCCTTTGACTTTGCACGGACGGGCTTTGACCAATGGACCTCTCCACCCTGTTGTGTCGCGTCGGCCCAGAGGGACACCGGGGAGCAACATCCGGGCCAAACCCACAGCTACATCCACTCCGTGTAGACCCGACGCGGTAGTTTCCCCCCTCCAGGTGCCGGCGGCGGCGCCGTCCGTGACGGGGGCCACACCCCGGAGACGCGTGCCGCCTCTTCGGACATTCCACAACACCACCCCGCATGTATGAGGGCCCGGTACGACGCTCCGATGGCATTGCTACCCCCCCCCCCCCCCCACCAGGGCCCCCGTCCCGGCTAACCCAGTAGCGTTTGACCACGGGATCTAACCCTTTACCTTTGCACGGACGGGCTTTGACCAGTGGACCTCTCCACCCGGTTGTGTCGGGTCGGCCCAGAGGGACACCGGGGAGCAACATCCGGGCCAAACCCACAGCTACATCCACTCCGTGTAGACCCAACGCGCCGAACTCGAGTAGCTTCGTCCGCCGAGGCCGTGGCCTGGTCGCGGGTCTGGGAGCGCATGGCCGCCGACTCGCCGTCCGTGAGGGGGGGCCACGCCCCGGAGGCGCGTGCCGCCTCTTCGGACATGCCACCAATCCACCCCGCATGTATGAGGGCCCGGTGCGACGCTCCGGTGGGATTGTGAAGGAAATATGCCCTAGAGGCAATAATAAAGTTATTATTTATTTCCTTATATCATGATAAATGTTTATTATTCATGCTAGAATTGTATTAACCGGAAACATAATACATGTGTGAATACATAGACAAACAGAGTGTCACTAGTATGCCTCTACTTGACTAGCTCGTTAATCAAAGATGGTTATGTTTCCTAACCATGAACAAAGAGTTGTTATTTGATTAACGGGATCACATCATTAGTTGAATGATCTGATTGACATGACCCATTCCATTATCTTAGCACCCGATCGTTTAGTATGTTGCTATTGCTTTCTTCATGACTTATACATGTTCCTATGACTATGAGATTATGCAACTCCCGTTTGCCGGAGGAACACTTTGGGTGCTACCAAACGTCACAATGTAATTGGGTGATTATAAAGGAGTACTACAAGTGTCTCCAAAGGTAGATGTTGGGTTGGCGTATTTCGAGATTAGGATTTGTCACTCCGATTGTCGGAGAGGTATCTCTGGGCCCTCTCGGTAATGCACATCACATAAGCCTTGCAAGCACTGCAACTAATATGTTAGTTGTGAGATGATTTATTACGGAACGAGTAAAGAGACTTGCCGGTAACGAGATTGAACTAGGTATTGGATACCGACGATCGAATCTCGGCCAAATAACATACCGATGACAAAGGGAACAACGTATGTTGTTATGCGGTCTGACCGATAAAGATCTTCGTAGAATATGTAGGAGCCAATATGGGCATCCAGGTCCCGCTATTGGTTATTGACCAGAGACGTGTCTCGGTCATGTCTACATTGTTCTCGAACCGTAGGGTCCGCACGCTTAACGTTACGATGACAGTTATTATGAGTTTATGCATTTTGATGTACCGAAGTTAGTTCGGAGTCCCGGGTGTGATCACGGACATGACGAGGAGTCTCGAAATGGTCGATACATAAAGATTGATATATTGGATGACTATATTCGGACACCAGAAGTGTTCCGGGTAATTTCGGAGAAAACCGGAGAGTCGGAGGGTTACCGGAACCCTATCGGGAGAAGTAATGGGCCATATGGGCTTTAGTGGAGAGAGAGAAGGGCTGCCAGAGGTGGGCCGCGCGCCACCTCCTCCCTAGTCCGAATTGGACTAGGGGAGGGGGGCGGCGCCCCCCCTTTCCTTCTCCCACTCCACCTCTTTCCCCCTCCTAGTAGGAGTCCTACTACTAGGAGGAGGACTCCTCCTTGGCGCGCCACACCTGGCCGGCCGGCCTCCTCCCCTTGCTCCTTTATATACGGGGGCAGGGGGCACCCCAAGACACACATGTTGATCATTGAGATCGTTCCTTAGCCGTGTGCGGTGCCCCCTGCCACCATATTCCACCTCGATCATATCGTTGTAGTTCTTAGGCGAAGCCCTGCGTCGGTAGAACATCAAGATCGTCACCACGCCGTCGTGCTGACGGAACTTCTCCCCGAAGCTTTGCTAGATCGGAGCCCGAGGATCGTCATCGAGCTATATGTGTGCTAAGAACTCGGAGGTGCCGGAGTAACGGTGCTTGGATCGGTCGGATCGGGAAGAAGACGTACGACTACTTCCTCTACGTTGTGTCAACGCTTCCATTGCGATCTACAAGGGTACGTAGATTAGACTCTCCCCCTCGTTGCTATGCATCACCATGATCTTGCGTGTGCGTAGGAAAATTTTTGAAATTACCACGTTCCCCAACAGTGGTATCCGAGCCAGGTTTTATGGTTTGATGTTATTTGCACGAGTAGAACACAAGTGAGTTGTGGACGATACAAGTCATACTGCCTACCAGCATGTCATACTTTGGTTCGGCAGTATTGTTGGACGAGACGACCCGGACCAACCTTACGCGTACGCTTACGCGAGACCGGTTCTCCCGACGTGCTTTGCACACAGGCGGCTTGTGGGCGACTGTCTCTCCAACTTTAGTTGAACCGAGTATGGCTACGCCCGGTCCTTGCGAAGGTTAAAACGGTGTCTATTTGACGAACTATCGTTGTGGTTTTGATGCGTAGGTGAGATTGGTTCTTGCTTAAGCCCGTAGCAGCCACGTAAAACTTGCAACAACAAAGTAGAGGACGTCTAACTTGTTTTTGCAGGGCATGTTGTGATGTGATATGGTCAAGGCATGATGCTGAATTTTATTGTATGAGATGATCATGTTTTGTAACCGAGTTATCGGCAACTGGCAGGAGCCATATGGTTGTCGCTTTATTGTATGCAATGCAATCGCGATGTAATGCTTTACTTTATCACTAAACGGTAGCGATAGTCGTGGAAGCATAAGATCAACGAGACGACAATGATGCTACGATGGAGATCAAGGTGTCGCGCCGGTGACGATGGTGATCACGACGGTGCTTCGGAGATGGAGATCACAAGCACAAGATGATGATGGCCATATCATATCACTTATATTGATTGCATGTGATCTTTATCTTTTATGCATCTTATCTTGCTTTGATTGACGGTAGCATTATAAGATGATCTCTCACTAAATTATCAAGAAGTGTTCTCCCTGAGTATGCACCGTTGCGAAAGTTCTTCGTGCTGAGACACCACGTGATGATCGGGTGTGATAGGCTCTACGTTCAAATACAACGGGTGCAAAACAGTTGCACACGCGGAATACTCAGGTTATACTTGACGAGCCAAGCATATACAGATATGGCCTCGGAACACGGAGACCGAAAGGTTGAGCGTGAATCATAGAGTAGATATGATCAACATAATGATGTTCACCGATGAAACTACTCCATCTCACGTGATGATCGGACATGGTTTAGTTGATTTGGATCACGTAATCACTTAGAGGATTAGAGGGATATCTATCTAAGTGGGAGTTCTTAAGTAATATGATTAATTGAACTTAAATTTACCATGAGCTTAGTCCTGGTAGTATTTTGCAAATTATGTTGTAGATCAATAGCTCGCGTTGTTGCTTCCCTGTGTTTATTTTGATATGTTCCTAGAGAAAATTGTGTTGAAAGATGTTAGTAGCAATGATGCGGATTGGATCCGTGATCTGAGGTTTATCCCCATTGCTGCACAGAAGAATTATGTCCTTGATGCACCGCTAGGTGACAGACCTATTGCAGGAGTAGATGTAGACGTTATGAACGTTTGGCTAGCTCAATATGATGACTACTTGATAGTTTAGTGCACCATGCTTAACAGCTTAGAATCGGGACTTCAAAGACATTTTGAACGTCATGGACCATATGAGATGTTCCAGGAGTTGAAGTTAATATTTCAAGCAAGTACCCGAGTTGAGAGATATGAAGTCTCCAACAAGTTCTATAGCTAAAAGATGGAGGAGAATCGCTCAACTAGTGAGCATGTGCTCAGATTGTCTGGGTACTACAATCGCTTGAATCAAGTGGGAGTTAATCTTCCAGATAAGATAGTGATTGACAGAATTCTCTAGTCACCATCACCAAGTTAGTAGAACTTCGTGATGAACTATAATATGCAAGGGATGACAAAAGTAATTACCAAGCTCTTCGTGATGCTGAAATCGACAAAGGTAGAAATCGAAGAAAACATCAAGTGTTGATAGTAGACAAGACCACTAGTTTCAAGAAAATGGCATAGGGAAGAAGGGGAACTTCAAGAAGAACAGCAAGCAAGTTGCTGCTCAAGTGAAGAAGCCCAAGTCTGGTCCTAAGCCTGAGACTAAGTGTTTCTACTGCAAAGGGACTGGTCACTGGAAGCGGAACTACCCCAAGTATTTGGTGGATAAGAAGGATGGCAAAGTGAACATAAGTATATTTGATATACATGTTATTGATGTGTACTTTACTAGTCTTTATAGCAACCCCTCAGTATTTGATACTAGTTCAGTTGCTAAGAGTAGTAACTCGAAACAGGAGTTGCAGAATGAACAGAGACTAGTTAAGGGTGAAGTGACGATGTGTGTTGGAAGTGGTTCCAAGATTGATATGATCATCATCGCACACTTCCCTATACTTTCGGGATTAGTGTTGAACCTAAATAAGTGTTATTTGGTGTTTGCGTTGAGCATGAATATGATTTGATCATGTTTATTGTAATACGGTTATTCATTTAAGTAAAAGAATAAATTGTTGTTCTGTTTACATGAATAAAACCTTATATGGTAACACACCCAATGAAAATAGTTCATTGGATCTCGATCGTAGTGATACACATAATGATAATATTGAAACCAAAAGATGCAAAGTTAATAATGATAGTGCAACTTATTTGTGGCACTGCCGTTTAGGTCATATTGGTGTAAAGCGCATGAAGAAACTCCATGCTGATGGGATTTTGGAATCACTTGATTATGAATCACTTGATGCTTGCGAACCATGCCTCATGGGCAAGATGACTAAGACTCCGTTCTCCGGAGCGAGCAACTGACTTATTGGAAATAATACATACTGATGTATGCGGTCCGATGAGTGTTAAGGCTCACGGCAAGTATCGTTATTTTCTGAACTTCACATATGATTTGAGCAGATATGGGTATATCTACTTGATGAAACATAAGTCTGAAACATTTGAAAAGTTCAAATAATTTCAGAGTGAAGTGGAAAATCATCATGACAAGAAAATAAAGTTTCTACGATCTGATCGCGGAGACAAATATTTGAGTTACGAGTTTGGTCTTCAATTAGAACAATGTGGAATAGTTTCACAAACTCATGCCACCTGGAACACCACAGCATAATGGTGTGTCCGAATGTCATAACCATACTTTATTAGATATGGTGCGATCTATGATGTCTCTTACCGATCTACCACTATCGTTTTGGGGATATGCATTAGAGACAACTGCATTCACGTAAAATAGGGCACCATCTAAGTCCGTTGAGACGACACAATCTGAACTATGGTTTGGCAAGAAACCAAAGTTGTCGTTTCTTAAAGTTTGGGGTTGTGATGCTTATATGAAAAAGTTTCATCCTAATAAGCTCAAACCCAACTCGGAGAAATATGTCTTCATAGGATACCCAAAGGAGACTGTTGGGTACACCTTCTATCACAAATCCGAAAGCAAGACTTTTGTTGCTAAATTCGGAGTTTTTCTAGAGAAGGAGTTTCTCTCGAAAAAAGTGAGTGGGAGGAAAGTAGAACTTGATGAGGTAACTATACCTGCTCCCTTATTGGAAAGTAGTTCATCACAGAAATCTGTTCCTGTGACTACTACACCAATTAGTGAGGAAGCTAATGATGATGATCATGTAACTTCAGATCAAGTTACTACCAAATCTCGTAGGTAAACCAGAGTGAGATCCGCACCAGAGTGGTACGGTAATCCTGTTCTGGAAGTCATGTTACTAGACCATGACAAACTTACGAACTATGAGGAAGCAATGATGAGCCCAGATTCCGCGAAATGGTTTGAGGCCATGAAATCTGAGATATGATCCATGTATGAGAACAAAGTTTGGACTTTGGTTGACTTGCTCGATGATCGGCAAGTAATTGAGAATAAATGGATCTTTAAGAGGAAGACGGACGCTGATAGTAGTGTTACTATCTACAAATCTAGAATTGTCGCAAAAGGTTTTCGACAAGTTCAAGGTGTTGACTACGATGAGACCTTCTCACTCGTATCTATGCTTGAGTCTGTCCGAATCATGTTAGTAATTGCCGCATTTTATGAAATCTGGCAAATGGATAAACAAAACTGCATTCCTTAATGGATTTACTAAAGAAGAGTTGTATATGATGCAACCAGAAGGTTTTGTCAATCTGAAAGGTGCTAACAAAATGTGCAAGCTCCAGCGATCCATCTGTGGACTGGTGCAAGCATCTCGGAGTTGGAATATACGCTTTGATGAGTTGATCAAAGCATATAGTTTTATACAGACTTGCGCTGAAGCCTGTATTTACAAGAAAGTTAGTGGGAGCACTACAGCATTTCTGATAAGTATATGTGAATGACATATTGTTGATCGGAAATAATGTAGAATTATTCTGTAAAGCATAAAGGAGTGTTTGAAAGGAGTTTTTCCAAGAAAGACTTCGGTGAAGCTGCTTACATATTGAGTATCAAGATCTATAGAGATAGATCAAGACGCTTGATAAGTCTTTTCAATGAGTACATACCTTGACAAGATTTTGAAGTAGTTCAAAATGGAACAGTCAAAGAAAAAGTTTCTTGCCTGTGTTACAAGGTATGAAGTTGAGTAAGACTCAAAGCTCGACCATGGCAGAAGATAGAAAAAGAATGAAAGTCATTCCCTATGCCTTGGCCATAGGTTCTATAAAGTATGTCATGCTGTGTACCAGATCTATTGTATACCCTGCATTGATTTGGCAAGGGAGTACAATAGTGATCTAGGAGTAGATCACTGGACAGTGGTCAGAATTATCCTTAGTGAAATAAGGATATGTTTCTCGATTATGGACGTGACAAAAAGGTTCGTCGTAAAGGGTTACATCGATGCAAGTTTTTGACACTGATCCAGATGATTCTAAGTCTCAATCTGGATACATATTGAAAGTGGGAGCAATTAGCTAGAGTAGCTCCGTGTAGAGCATTGTAGACATAGAACTTGCAAAATACTTACGGATCTGAATGTGATAGACCCGTTGACTAAAATTATCTCACAAGCAAAACATGATCACACCTTAGTACTCTTTGGGTGTTAATCACATAGATATGTGAACTAGATTACTGACTCTAGTAAACCCTTTGAGTGTTGGTCACATGACGATGTGAACTATGGGTGTTAATCACATGGTGATGTGAACTATTGCTGTTAAATCACATGGCGATGTGAACTAGATTATTGACTCTAGTGCAAGTGGGAGACTGAAGGAAATATGCCCTAGAGGCAATAATAAAGTTATTATTTATTTCCTTATATCATGATAAATGTTTATTATTCATGCTAGAATTGTATTAACCGGAAACATAATACATGTGTGAGTACATAGACAAACAGAGTGTCACTAGTATGCCTCTACTTGACTAGCTCGTTAATCAAAGATGGTTATGTTTCCTAACCATGAACAAAGAGTTGTTATTTGATTAACGGGATCACATCATTAGTTGAATGATCTGATTGACATGACCCATTCCATTAGCTTAGCACCCGATCGTTTAGTATGTTGCTATTGCTTTCTTCATGACTTATACATGTTCCTATGACTATGAGATTATGCAACTCCCGTTTGCCGGAGGAACACTTTGGGTGCTACCAAACGTCACAATGTAACTGGGTGATTATAAAGGAGTACTACAAGTGTCTCCAAAGGTAGATGTTGGGTTGGCGTATTTCGAGATTAGGATTTGTCACTCCGATTGTCGGAGAGGTATCTCTGGGCCCTCTCGGTAATGCACATCACATAAGCCTTGCAAGCACTGCAACTAATATGTTAGTTGTGAGATGATTTATTACGGAACGAGTAAAGAGACTTGCCGGTAACGAGATTGAACTAGGTATTGGATACCGACGATCGAAGCTCGGGCAAGTAACATACCGATGACAAAGGGAACAACGTATGTTGTTATGCGGTCTGACCGATAAAGATCTTCGTAGAATATGTAGGAGCCAATATGGGCATCCAGGTCCCGCTATTGGTTATTGACCAGAGACGTGTCTCGGTCATGTCTACATTGTTCTCGAACCGTAGGGTCCGCACGCTTAACGTTACGATGACAGTTATTATGAGTTTATGCATTTTGATGTATCGAAGTTAGTTCGGAGTCCCGGATGTGATCACGGACATGACGAGGAGTCTCGAAATGGTCGAGACATAAAGATTGATATATTGGATGACTATATTCGGACACCGGAAGTGTTCCGGGTAATTTCGGAGAAAACCGGAGAGCCGGAGGGTTACCGGAACCCTATCGGGAGAAGTAATGGGCCATATGGGCTTTAGTGGAGAGAGAGAAGGGCTGCCAGAGGTGGGCCGCGCGCCACCTCCTCCCTGGTCCGAATTGGACTAGGGGAGGGGGGCGGCACCCCCCCTTTCCTTCTCCCACTCCACCTCTTTCCCCCTCCTAGTAGGAGTCCTACTCCTACTAGGAGGAGGACTCCTCCTTGGCGCGCCACACCTGGCCGGCCGGCCTCCTCCCCTTGCTCCTTTATATACGGGGGCAGGGGGCACCCCAAGACACACAAGTTGATCATTGAGATCGTTCCTTAGCCGTGTGCGGTGCCCCCTGCCACCATATTCCACCTCGATCATATCGTTGTAGTGCTTAGGCGAAGCCCTGCGTCGGTAGAATATCAAGATCGTCACCACGCTGTCGTGCTGACGGAACTTCTCCCCGAAGCTTTGCTGGATCGGAGCCCGGGGATCGTCATCGAGCTGTATGTGTGCTAAGAACTCGGAGGTGCCGGAGTAACGGTGCTTGGATCGGTCGGATCGGGAAGAAGACGTACGACTACTTCCTCTACGTTGTGTCAACGCTTCCGTTGCGATCTACAAGGGTACGTAGATCAGACTCTCCCCCTCGTTCCTATGCATCACCATGATCTTGCGTGTGCGTAGGAAAATTTTTGAAATTACCACGTTCCCCAACACATTGCTACCCCCCCAGGGCCCCCGTCCCGCCTAACCCTGTAGCGTTTGACCACGGGATCTAGCCCTTTGACTTTGCACGGACGGGCTTTGACCAGCGGACCTCCCCACCCGGTTGTGTTAGGTCAGCCCATAGGAACACTTTGGAGCAACAACCGGGCCAGACCCACAGCAAGATCCCCTCCATGTAGACCCGACGAGTCCGTTTCCCCCCTCCAGGTGCCGGCGGCGGCGCCGTCCGCGAGGGAGGGGCACACCCCGGACACGCGTGCCGGGCGTTTGCAATCGCCACAACACTTCCAGACTTGTGAGAGGCTGCCTATGCAAGATTTGGCGGCATGCTAGCCCCCGTAGGCCGCCGGCCACAGCCGTAGACGCGCGAAGGGCAATCCGCGTAGAGGGATTTTTTCGGATACTTCTCCATCACCAAAAATTATGAAAAAATACCATCATTTCTATAGCACATGTGCCCAAGTCGTGCAAAAAACTCATGATTTTATCGTGCTCCGAGTATTTAATAATATTCACGCCGCATCGTTACCGCAGAACGTCTACTACCGTGTCATCATCGTCCGTGCGGGGGGGCCACGCCCCCGAGACGCGTGCCGCCTCTTCGGACATGCCACCACACCACCCCGCATGTATGAGGGCCCGGTGCGATGCTCCGGTGGCATTGCTACCCCCCAGGGCCCCCGTCCCGCCTAACCCTGTAGCATTTGACCACGGGATCTAGCCCTTTGACTTTGCACGGAAGGGCTTTGACCAGCGGACATCCTCGCCCGGTTGTGTTAGGTCAGCCCATAGGAACACTTTGGAGCAACAACCGGGCTAGACCCACAGCAAGATCACCTCCGTGTAGACCCGACGCGTTCGTTTACCCCCTCTAGGTGCCGGCGGCGGCGCCGTCCGCGAGGGGGGGGCACACCCCGGACACGCGTGCCAGGCGTTTGCAACCGTCACAACACTTCCAGACTTCTGAGAGGCCGCCTACGCAAGATTTGGCGGCATGCTAGCCCCCGTAGGCCGCCGGCCACAGCCGTAGACGCGCGAAGGGCAATCTGCGTAGAGGGAATTTTTCGGATACTTCTCCATCACCAAAAATTATGAAAAAATACCAACGTTCCTCTAGCAATTGTGCCCACGTCGTGCAAAAAAACTCATGATTTTATCGTGCTCCGAGTATTTAATAACATTCACGCCGCATCGTTACCGCAGAACGTCTACTACCGTGTCATCGCCGTCCGTGAGGGGGGGCCACGCCCCCGAGACGTGTGCCGCCTCTTCGGACAAGCCACCACACCACCCCGCATGTATGAGGGCCCGGTGCGACGCTCCAGTGGCATTGCTACCCCCCCCCCCCAGGGCCCCCGTCCCGCCTAACCCTGTTGCGTTTGACCACGAGATCTAGCCCTTTGACTTTGCACGGACGGGCTTTAACCAGCGGACCTCCCTGCCCGGTTGTGTTAGGTCAGCCCATAGGAACACTTTGGAGCAACAACCGGGCCAGACCCACAGCAAGATCCCCTCCGTGTAGACCCGACGCGTCCGTTTCCCCCCTCCAGGTGTCGGCGGCAGCGCCGTCCGTGAGGGGGGGCACACCCCAGACACGCGTGCCGGGCGTTTGCAACCATCACAACACTTACAGACTTGTGAGAGACCGCCTACGCAAGATTTGGCGGCATGCTAGCCCCCGTAGGCCGCCGGCCACAGCCGTAGACGCATGAAGGGCAATCCGCGTAGAGGGAATTTTTCGGATACTTCTCCATCACCAAAAATTATAAAAAATACCATCGTTCCTATAGCACATGTGCCCACGTCGTGCAAAAAGACTCATGATTTTATCGCGCTCCGAGTATTTAATAATATTCACGCCGCATCATTACCACAGAACGTCTACTACCGTGTCATCGCCGTCCGTGAGGGGGGGCCATGCCCCCGAGACCCGTGCCGCCTCTTCGGACATGCCACCACACCACCCCGCATGTATGAGGGCCCGGTGCGACGCTCCGGTGGCATTGCTACCCCCAAGGGCCCCCGTCCCGCCTAACCAAGTAGCGTTTGACCACGGGATCTAACCCTTTGACTTTGCACGGACGGGCTTTGACCAGCGGACATCCCCGCCCGGTTGTGTTAGGTCAGCCCATAGGAACACTTTGGAGCAACAACCGGGCCAGACCCACAGCAAGATCCCCTCCGTGTAGACCCGACGCGTCCGTTTCCCTCCTCCAGGTGCCGGCGGCGGCGCCGTCCGCGAGGGGGGCACACCCCGGACACGCGTGCCGGGTGTTTGCAACCGTCACAACACTTCCAGACTTGTGAGAGGCTGCCTACGCAAGATTTGGCGGCATGCTAGCCCCCGTAGGCCGCCGGCCACAGCCGTAGACGCGCGAAGGGCAATCCGCGTAGAGGGAACTTTTCGGATAGTTCTCCATCACCAAAAACTATGAAAAAATACCAACGTTCCTATAGCACATGTGCCCACGTCGTGCAAAAAAAACTCATGATTTTATCACGCTCCAATTATTTAATAATATTCACGCCGCATTGTTACCGCAGAACGTCTACTACCGTGTCATCGCCGTCCGTGAGGGGGGGCCACGCCCCGGAGACGCGTGCCGCCTCTTAGGACATGCCACCACACCACCCCGCATGTATGAGGGCCCGGTGCGACGCTCCGGTGGCACTGCTACCCCCCCCCCCCCCAGGGCCCCCGTCCCGCCTAACCCTGTAGCGTTTGACCACGGGATCTAGCCCTTTGACTTTGCACGGACGGGCTTTGACCAGCTGTAACGCCCCAAGACCGGAGCTTCAGATGCCTTCCAGGGTTTCCGAGATTCGTTGTTGATTTGTTTCGTCGGTTGCATTCATCTCTGCATCTTGTGCATTGCATCATGTCATCATGCAACCCATTTTAAAGCTCAACTAAATAAATGGCATGGATCTTTGATCCATTTAAATCGAGGGATATTCACTATGGTGATTACTCTTTAAAACATATTCCCCCAATATTTTAGGGAGCTATATAAATTATATTCCAATAATTTGGAATCACCCATAACACACGTGCAGATAATCCCATGCCTTTCTGCTTCGAGTTGATCTCCAAACCTTGCCGAAAATTCTTTCTTCTTTTTTTGAGGCTCCTCCAAAAGTCTCAACATTTTTGGACCTTCCCAAACCTCACTTCCTATTCAAATCATTTGGAATTATTTTCAAATGAGTTTGAATTCAACTTCAACCGCGTGCCCACTTCTATTTTGCGGGATCAAGCTCATTTTTACAAGTCCGGGGAAATTATCCCTATGCGCAAAATCCTTTCCTAACCCTCTCCTTCTTTTCCCTCTCTCGATTTTCTTTTCTGCTAAAGGAGATAAGAGAAAAGAGAGAGAAACCCAGTCTAGGCCTAAGGCCCAGCCTCCAGTCTCCCTAGGCGCCACCTCCCTCTCCACTAGGCCCACCTGCGGCCTGACCTAGCCGGCCCACAGCTAAGGCCCGAGCGAACCCTAGCCTATCTCCCTCTCGTTCCCTGCCCGATCCCCTTTCTCTCGTTCCCTCCTCCTCCCATCCGTTTTTCTCAGCGCCGCCACCACACACATCGAGCTCCAGGAGAGTGCCCGCGCCTCCCGATCCGTGCCCCTCCTCCCTCTACTGCCTAGATCCCGTGCCGGTCCCTCCTTCCATCGCGCCCGACCCTCTCCCTCTCGTCTCCTAGCGCCGCCGCACGCTTCGCACCAGGGAGAGGAGCTCCCGTGCTCGCCGCCGCCGCCGCCTGGAGTGTCTCCATCGCCGCCTCCTTGCTCGGGAGAGCAAAGGCTCAATTCCGAGCAGCACGAGCGCTCCGCTTTCTCCACCAAAGCTTTTCTGCTGCTGCGCCATCGCGTCCAAGTCCAGCAAGCCGCCGCCGCGCCTTCTAGCCTCCTCCCGCGTCCTGCATCAAGCCGCCCGGGCCGCGCATCGCCAGACGTCGTCCCTGCTGCCGGGGAACCTCGGTTCCACCCGTTCCCCGTCTCCGGTGCCGCGCAAGGCCTCCCTCATGCCTCGCTAGCTGCTGCTGCGCCGCCACGTTCCTGTTCGACCCTCTGCATCCACCTCCAGCAGCTCTCCCTGCGACCTCCTCTTCATCACCGCCTCATGCCGTCCCTACCGACTCCGACCAGGGAGCCCCGCCGCTCGCCAAACATGACATCCGCCTCCTGGTCGTGCTGCATCGTCTCGTTCACGGGCACTTCTTTGCCACAAGTGCTCCTGACTGAGACCCTCAAGTCATCTACCCGGAGCCCAAGTCCGAAGACTACCGTGGACATATGCCTGGTGTCACTTGGATCTGTCAAGATCGCCAAGACCGTTTCGGATTATGACAAGTACCACTACACCTGGAGATGTAACGAGTACCCCTACGGAAGACCCCGAACGTCTACGAATCGTGTACGACTATAGCCGGTGTGCATTTTGTCAAGTCCGACTATGACAAACAACTACATGATGGGACGCCAAGTACCACTACACCCGGAGACCTCGAACCCGTCAAGTCCGACAACGATTGTGTACAACTACCGACGACGTGCATGTTGCCAAGTACCCTCTCCGGATAGTCATGTTCGACTACCGATAAACATGTACCACTACCATCGCCGAGATCGCGAGAACCTCTACCGTCGACCCTAGAGCGTGCGAGAACGACTAATTCGACTACCGTCGCGTGAACCACTACTTCCCTCGACGTCCGAGAACGTCTACTTCCACTACTTCCTCTACACCGCTTGACCCAAATCACTCTGATAACGAACGCTTCGAAGGTATAACCCCGAGACGACCGCCATGAACGAATGCATGTGTGATATATGAGATGCTCGTGCTTGCACCATGCTTGATTTGTCGGTGCATGTTGCCCTCTTTTACCTTGTCACCATCATGTGGGAACCCGATAACCGGGAGCACCCCACCTTCTATCGCATGTCACGCTCCCGTCGCACTTTCTTTGCACCGGGATCTCAATCGAGTTACCGGAACCGGAACATTGCCGTGGCACCGTTTCGTTATCGTTGCCGTGGCACCCCTTTCTTTCCGCCACGATGACAAATTCCTCATATCTTATCATGTCAACTTTTTCATAAAAATTGCATAAAACTTGCATGTCATCCGCATCATGATAACAACTTCAAGTTTGGTTAAAATTGTTGTTTGCTTTAAATTGCTAATGCATATGGGGTTTTACCGGATTTGTTGTTTGTTATATCCGGCCCCATTTAAAATGTTTAGTTTACTTATGCTCCACCTCTTGCCATGTTTAAACAACATTTAATATTGTTGAGTGCCAAACCGGGAGAGAACTAAATAATTAATGTGGTGTTCCGTCAATATGCAACTCGTTGCATATTGAGCTCCACTTAATTTGTAGAATTTGCTTGTGTACTTTGCCATGCCATGCCTCTTTAAACCGGACATGCATCATACTTGTTGTGCATCATGCCATGATTTTGTGGTGGTTGTTTACTATGTTGTTTGCTCCTTTCCGGTGTTGCTTCTTCGGGTTGGTTCCGATAACGTCGCGTTTGTGAGGATTCGTTCGTCTACGCCCGTTTGCCTTCTTCATGGACTCGTTCTTCTTCCTTGCGGGATTTCAGCCAAGATGACCATACCCTCAAAATCACTTCTATCTTTGCTTGCTAGTTGCTCGCTCTTTTTCTATGCCTATGCTGCGATACCTACCACTTGCTTATCATACCTCCCATATTGTTAAACCAAGCGTCTAACCCACCTTGTCCTAGCAAACCGTTGATTGGCGATGTTACCGCTTTGCTCAGCCCCTCTTATAGCGTTGTTAGTTGCAGGTGAAGATTGAAGTTTGTTCCTCGTTGGAACATGGAGATGTTGTTCCTTGTTGGAACATGTTTACTTGTTGGGATATCACAATATACCTTATTTAATTAATGCATCTATATACTTGTTAAAGGGTGGAAGGCTCGGCCTTAAGCCTGGTGTTTTGTTCCACTCTTGCCGCCCTAGTTTCTGTCATATCGGTGTTATGTTCCCGGATTTTGCGTTCCTTATGCGGTTCGGTTCTAATGGGAACCCCTTGACAGTTCGCTTTGAATAAAACTCCTCCAGCAAGGCCCAACCTTGGTTTTACCATTCTGCACCTAGCCTTTTTCCCTTGGGAGTCGCACATCCCGAGGGTCATCTTATTTTAACCCCCCCCCCCCCCGGGCCAGTGCTTGTCTAAGTGTTGGTCCGAACTGAGTAGACTGCGGGGCCACCTCTGGGAAACTTGAGGGCTGGTTTTACTCGTTGGATGTCTCATCCGGTGTTGCCCTGAGAACGAGATATGTGCAGCTCCCATCAGGATGTCGGCACATCGGGCGGCTTTGCTGGACTTGTTTTACCATTGTCGAGGATGTCTTGAAGAACCGGGATACCGAGTCTGATCGGAATGTCTCGAGAGGAGGTCTATTCCTTCGTTGACCGTGAGAGCTTGTCATGGGCTAAGTTGGGACACCCCTGCAGGGATTTATACTTTCGAAAGCCGTGCCCGCGGATATGGGCAGATGGGAATTTGTTAACGTCCGGTTGTAGAAAACCTGAAGTTGACCTTAATTAAAATGCATCAACCGCGTGTGTAACCGTGATGGTCTCTTTCCGACGGAGTCCTGGAAGTGAACACGGTGTTGGAGTTATGCTTGGCGTAGGTTGTTTTAGGATCACTTCTTGATCATATTTTTATCGACCGTGCTTTGCCTTCTCTTCTCGCTCTCATTTGCGTATGTTAGCCACCATATATGCTAGTCGCTTGCTGCAGCTCCACCTCATACCTTTTACCTTACCCATAAGCTTAAATAGTCTTGATCGCGAGGGTGCGAGATTGATGAGTCCCTGTGGCTCACAGATACTTCCAAAACCAGTTTGCAGGTGCCGATGAGACCGTGCAGTTGACGCAACCAAGCTCAGGAGGAGCTCGATGAAGATCTTGTCCTTTGTGTTGTTTTCGTTCTAGTTGATCAGTAGTGGAGCCCAGTTGGGGTCGATCGGGGACCTTTGTCGCATTTGGGGTTCTTCTTTTATTTTGGTTCCGTAGTCGGACCTTGATTGTATTTGGTTGATGTAATGCTTTATTCATGTATTGTGTGAAGTGGCGATTGTAAGCCGACTATGTATCTCTTTCCCTTATGTATTACATGGGTTGTGTGAAGAATACCTCACTTGTGACATTGCTTTCAATGCGGTTATGCCTCTAAGTCGTGCTTCGACACGTGGGAGATATAGCCGCATCGAGGGCGTTACAAGTTGGTATCAGAGCCATCCCCGACCTTAGGAGCCCCCACTGCTTGATCGAATTAGCGGACGTTGTTGAGTCTAGAAAAATGTTTTGAGTCATTTAGGAATTATATATCGGAGAGTTTAGGAATTCTTTTTACTCCCCAGTCCCTTCATTGCTTTGGTAAGGCATCCTGACGTAGAGTTTTGACTCTTCTCTTCTAAAATTTCACTACAAAAATTTTTTAGGATCACGCGGGTATCTTGGAATCGTTCCAATGGTTTTATGATGAGAACATTGTCTTGGTGCCTCCTGTCAGGGGTTTTGTGGAAGTGTCCCGGGGAGTTGAGCTCTGAGGTGTTGTCGTCATAATTTTATCGTTGCAGTTCTGGAATACCTGAGTTTAGTACGCCGACATCGAAAATCTCTTTTATGCAGTTCGTTGGTGAGATAACCTCGACGCCACCCAGTACTGGGGCGGGAGTTCGGGAGTATTGCCATAACTTGTATAACGGATGCTTTTTGAAGGTTGAGGTAGACGATTTCCGAAGGTTTCTTGGTTATGTGTTGAAGGATGGATACAGCTGGATGTAGGATTTGCTAGATTTGGGTGAGATATTATGCTTCCCCTGTATCCCCAACACCTGATTCCATAACCGGAAAGGTTCGGGAGTTTCATAGGTGGGAATTCAAGTAGCTCCTAGGATATCTTTCCGACAGATGTATGATATGAAATTGGGGTTCGACGTCTAGTGGTCCGCCTATTCACGGTCGGTTTTACAGTGGTCTCGTTGTGTCTTAAAGAGTCCTTAGCTATGCCGACTCGGGGACGCTTCGTATGTCATGTGCACTGCCTTGTACATGATGGTGTTGTACGATCGAGCCCGTGTAGGCCCCACCACGAAAACTTCGGACGAAATCTCTATCATATGTTTGTTCCGGCTTATTCCGCAAGCCAATCCTTGGTTTTGTTTTGAGTTGTGGTATTCGAGTTGCTTCAATGTCAAAGGTTGATTCCATACCCTTTCCTAAACGGTGTTCTCATACTCCTATGTGAATACCAATCCTTATTGATAATTGAGATTGTCATGTCAATCCTTTTCAATCAGTGTGTCTCTCGTCAAGTGGATCCGATCACTTCAACATCCACAAGATTCCATCCCAGTTCTTCTCAACGGTGTTTGTTTCATCCGTCTCCAAGCTACCTTTGTTTTCCCGCCCACCCACCCTGTTTCTTCAAGGACTCAGATTCCTTATTCAAGTATCCATCTTATTGATGTGAAGTCTCTCCATTCTTTTCTATCAATATTCTTATCCGGTGATTCTCATGAAGATTCTAACGGAGCTTCAAGTTCGTCTCTCATCACTCGTTTTCTTCTCCGGTGGAACCAATTCAAGCTTTCGGTGTTGGTCATATCTTTTTCCTCGTTTCTAATGCCTTCTCATGCCGGTGCACCTCTTAATCATCCATTCTTGCTATTCGATTATTCCGGAGTGCTAAATATATCTCAGAAGGATCGTCTTGTCATTCTAGATCAGTTCAACCTATTTCGAGGTTGTTATCTCATTCAAGCCTTTTAATTCAACCGGTGCAATCTCTCTTTTCAAGTAATCATTTCAATGGTGTTTCTTTTGAGTGGGCCCTAACCCACAGGTCTTTTTCCAGGATCTTACCTGACTCTTCTTATTTTCTCGGAGCTACCATCAAATTCTTTTCAAAGTTTGACGTAAGAATGAATTGTCATCAGTCAAATGTCTTTCTGCAAGATCTTTCAAATTCTTTTCATCGTTGGTTCAACCTTTCTAATTTTTCATTCTGGAGTGCCTCAACAAATCATGGTGGTGTTTCTCGAAGGCATTCTCAAATTTTGAAGACCGAAGAAGAGTTTTCCCTCCATATCTTATCTGTTCTCTCAAAGATTTATGGTGCTAGCTTGTTGCCATCCTCTCATAATTGTTTAGATTGTGAGTATTCTTTTCACCTATCCGGAGCATTTCATGAGTTGTTTCCATTTCTTTACTCCGAAGGCCATTGTTCTCCAAATCTTACTGGTGCATCGTTCAAGTGATCTCTAATTAGTTCGTGATCCCTTCGTTCTCATGTATCTAGATTGTCTCAAGTATCTCCCTTCATTCAATTCTTCCCGGTTTTTCTTTATCTTCTCTTCGTTCATTTTCAATTCTTACGGTGGTTCATTCAACTTTTCTCTTCCTTTGTTTATCATATCAATTCATTCGTTCTTTCCAATCCTACCGGTGGATCATTAAAGACCTCTTCAAGTTTGCGCAATATCTATCTTAATCCTTTCTAAGAGAGTAAGTAGTATTCCAAATCCATTGTTTGTCATCAATTTAATTGGTGAAGGATACGCATAACGTAATTCTTATTTTTGTTTCAGCCAAGTGATTAATTCCTTATTTCGGAGGTTCATCAAAATTCTTGATCTCAATTATTCATCTTTCTTTTACCGGAGTTCTGAGTTCTCCCAATTATTTCATCACGAGGATCCATCTAATCATTGCAAGGATTAACCTTGTGTTTCCAACTTTTCTTTCCTTTTGTTTGATCATTCTTTTGTTTACCGGAGTTCTTCAAGAAGGTTATACATGATGGTTCATCAAAGAAATAATTCCTTCTCCAAGTGTTCATTGAGATTCTTTTCAAAGGAGCTCAAGCTTTCTTCATCTTGCTATCCAGAGTGCAATTCTTTCTTCCATATTATCGGAGGTGGTATTATGTCATTCTTGATAATTTGAGTTCATGTTTCATGATTCACATGTTGTTAAGAATGAGGTATTTTAAATCCATCAATCTCTTCGTTGGAGTTATCTTGGGTTATATTTCACCTAAAGCTCTTCCCTAAGGATCGTGCTAATTATGGTGCTCATAAAGGACCCAAGTTCTTCTTTATCCTTCCAGTGAACAAGTTTTCTCGTCTCCTTGTTCTTACCAATCCAATTCTTTTTTCCCGTGAGTGGCAGGTTGTCACCTCATAATAGAGTTGTATTCCATAAGACCATATCAAGCTTATTCTTTTCGTTGTTGGTTTCCAACAACTCGGTTCTAGCATTTGTTGTTAGTGTGCTCCTTCGAGATCTTGTTCCCTTTCGTTCATCCCATTCCATTTTTACTGTTGTTCCGGAGGCTTTGTGATGTTGCTCTCCTCTACCCTTCTTCTTGTTCTTGTCAGAACCTTGTTCTTTTCATGATTATCCATTTAACCG
This sequence comes from Triticum urartu, assembly GCF_056163025.1. NCBI lineage: Eukaryota > Viridiplantae > Streptophyta > Magnoliopsida > Poales > Poaceae > Triticum > Triticum urartu. Next base: position 14,489,101 of record NC_141873.1, read on the forward strand.
GAGTGTTGTGCCCTTTTTGCTCAAGTTCTTTTCGCCTTATCAAGCCTTGCATCTCTTTTCAACCGGAGTGCTGTCTGAGATTTTTCTTACCCCTTGTTCCATTCATTCAATAGTTCCGGAGGCAGTATGTTGTGATTTCATCAAGTATCTTCTCATCTTACCAAGTTCTTATGCAACTCCTTTTCCTTTTCAACCGGAGTGTTGCCCGAATTTGTTCTTCTTTGTTCCTCCTTTCTATCGGTGTGTTTTCAATTTTGTTCATCTCCGTTGTATTCTTTTCTCGTATTTGCTTAACCTCTTCAAGGTTCGTGGTTTCACTCGTTTGTCAATGAAGCAACTTAGTTTTACCTCTTCTCTTTCTCTTCCGTTTTCCCTACGGTGCCATTCTAGATCTCGGGACGAGATCCTCTCGTAGTGGTGGAGTGTTGTAACGCCCCAAGACCGGAGCTTCAGATGCCTTCCAGGGTTTCCGAGATTCGTTGTTGATTTGTTTCGTCGGTTGCATTCATCTCTGCATCTTGTGCATTGCATCATGTCATCATGCCACCCATTTTAAAGCTCAACTAAATAAATGGCATGGATCTTCGATCCATTAAAATCGAGGGATATTCACTATGGTGATTACTCTTTAAAACATATTCTCCCAATATTTTAGGGAGCTATATAAATTATATTCCAATAATTTGGAATCACCCATAACACACGTGCAGATAATCCCATGCCTTTCTGCTTCGAGTTGATCTCCAAACCTTGCCGAAAATTCTTTCTTCTTTTTTTGAGGCTCCTCCAAAAGTCTCAACATTTTTGGACCTTCCCAAACCTCACTTCCTATTCAAATCATTTGGAATTATTTTCAAATGAGTTTGAATTCAACTTCAACCGCGTGCCCACTTCTATTTTGCGGGATCAAGCTCATTTTTACAAGTCCGGGGAAATTATCCCTATGCGCAAAATCCTTTCCTAACCCACTCCTTCTTTTCCCTCTCTCGATTTTCTTTTCTGCTAAAGGAGATAAGAGAAGAGAGAGAGAGAGAGAGAGAGAGAGAGAGAGAAGCCCAGCCTAGGCCTAAGGCCCAGCCACCAGTCTCCCTAGGCGCCACCTCCCTCTCCACTAGGCCCACCTGCGGCCTGACCTAGCCGGCCCACAGCTAAGGCCCGAGCGAACCCTAGCCTATCTCCCTCTCGTTCCCTGCCCGATCCCCTTTCTCTCGTTCCCTCCTCCTCCCATCCGTTTTTCTCAGCGCCGCCACCACACGCATCGAGCTCCAGGAGAGCGCCCGCGCCTCCCGATCCGTGCCCCTCCTCCCTCTGCTGCCTAGATCCCGCGCCGGTCCCTCCTTCCATCGCGCCTGACCCTCTCCCTCTCGTCTCCTAGCGCCGCCGCACGCTTCGCACCAGGGAGAGGAGCTCCCGTGCTCGCCGCCGCCGCCTGGAGTGTCTCCATCGCCGCCTCCTTGCTCGGTAGAGCAAAGGCTCAATTCCGAGCAGCATGAGCGCTCCGCTTTCTCCACCGAAGCTTTTCTGCTGTTGCGCCATCGCGTCCAAGTCCAGCAAGCCGCCGCCGCGCCTTCTAGCCTCCTCCCGCGTCCTGCATCGAGCCGCCCGGGCCGCGCATCGCCAGACGCCGTCCCTGCTGCCGGGGAACCTCGGTTCCACCCGTTCCCCGTCTCCGGCGCCGCGCAAGGCCTCCCCATGCCTCGCTAGCTGCTGCTGCGCCGCCACGTTCCTGTTCGACCCTCTACATCCACCTCCAGCAGCTCTCCCTGCGACCTCCTCTTCATCACCGCCTCGTGCCGTCCCTACCGACTCCGACCAGGGAGCCCTGCCGCTCGCCGAACATGACATCCGCCTCCTGTTCGTGCTGCATCGTCTCATTCACGGGCACTTCTTTGCCACAAGTGCTCCTGACTGAGACCCTCAAGTCATCTACCCGGAGCCCAAGTCCGAAGACTACCATGGACATACGCCTGGTGTCACTTGGATCCGTCAAGATCGCCAAGGCCGTTTCAGATTATGACAAGTACCACTACACCTGGAGATGTAACGAGTACCCCTACGGAAGACCCGAACGTCTACGAATCATGTACGACTATAGCCGGTGTGCATTTTGTCAAGTCCGACTACGACAAACGACTACACGATGGGACGCCAAGTACCACTACACCCGGAGACCTCGAACCCGTCAAGTCCGACAACGATTGTGTACAACTACCGACGACGTGCATGTTGCCAAGTACCCTCTCCGGATCGTCATGTTCGACTACCGATAAACATGTACCACTACCGTCGCCGAGATCGCGAGAACCTCTACCGTCGACCCTAGAGCGTGCGAGAACGACTACTTCGACTACCGTCGCGTGAACCACTACTTCCCTCGACGTCCGAGAACGTCTACTTCCACTACTTCCTCTACACCGCTTGACCCGAATCGCTCTGATAACGCACGCTTCGAAGGTATAACCCCGAGACGACCGCCGTGAACGAATGCATGTGTGATGTATGAGATGCTCGTGCTTGCACCATGCTTGATTTGTCGGTGCATGTTGCCCTCTTTTACCTTGTCACCGTCATGTGGGAACCCGGTAACCGGGAGCACCCCACCTTCTATCGCATGTCACGCTCCCGTCGCACTTTCTTTGCACCGGGATCTCAATCGAGTTACCGGAACCGGAACATTGCCGTGGCACCGTTTCGTTATCGTTGCCGTGGCACCCCTTTCTTTCCGCCACGATGACAAATGCCTCATATCTTATCATGTCAACTTTTTCATAAAAATTGCATAAAACTTGCATGTCATCCGCATCATGATAACAACTTCAAGTTTGGTTAAAATTGTTGCTTGCTTTAAATTGCTAATGCATATGGGGTTTTACCGGATTTGTTGTTTGTTATATCCGGCCCCATTTAAAATGTTTAGTTTACTTATGCTCCACCTCTTGCCATGTTTAAACAACATTTAATATTGTTGAGTACCTAACCGGGAGAGAACTAAATAATTAATGTGGTGTTCCGTCAATATGCAACTCGTTGCATATTGAGCTCCACTTAATTTGTAGAATTTGCTTGTGTACTTTGCCATGCCATGCCATGCCTCTTTAAACCGGACATGCATCATACTTGTTGTGCATCATGCCATGATTTTGTGGTGGTTGTTTACTATGTTGTTTGCTCCTTTCCGGTGTTGCTTCTTCGGGTTGGTTCCGATAACGTCGCGTTTGTGAGGATTCGTTCATCTACGCCCGTTTGCCTTCTTCATGGACTCGTTCTTCTTCCTTGCGGGATTTCAGCCAAGATGACCATACCCTCAAAATCACTTCTATCTTTGCTTGCTAGTTGCTCGCTCTTTTGCTATGCCTATGCTGCGATACCTACCACTTGCTTATCATGCCTCCCATATTGTTAAACCAAGCCTCTAACCCACCTTGTCCTAGCAAACTGTTGATTGGCTATGTTACCGCTTTGCTCAGCCCCTCTTATAGCGTTGTTAGTTGCAGGTGAAGATTGAAGTTTGTTCCTCGTTGGAACATGGAGATGTTGTTCCTTGTTGGAATATGTTTGCTTGTTGGGATATCACAATATACCTTATTTAATTAATGCATCTATATACTTGGTAAAGGGTGGAAGGCTCGGCCTTAAGCCTGGTGTTTTGTTCCACTCTTGCCGCCCTAGTTTCCGTCATATCGGTGTTATGTTCCCGGATTTTGCGTTCCTTACGCGGTTGGGTTCTAATGGGAACCCCTTGATAGTTCGCTTTGAATAAAACTCCTCCAGCAAGGCCCAACCTTGGTTTTACCATTCTGCACCTAGCCTTTTTCCCTTGGGAGTCGCACATCCCGAGGGTCATCTTATTTTAACCCCCCCCCCCCCCGGGCCAGTGCTTGTCTAAGTGTTGGTCCGAACTGAGTAGACTGCGGGGCCACCTCGGGGAAACTTGAGGGCTGGTTTTACTCGTTGGATGTCTCATCCGGTGTTGCCCTGAGAACGAGATATGTGTAGGTCCCATCAGGATGTCGGCACATCGGGCGGCTTTGTTGGACTTGTTTTACCATTGTCGAGGATGTCTTGAAGAACCGGGATACCGAGTCTGATCGGAATGTCTCGGGAGGAGGTCTATTCCTTCGTTGACCGTGAGAGTTTGTCATGGGCTAAGTTGGGACACCCCTGCAGGGTTTTGAACTTTCGAAAGCCGTGCCCGCGGATATGGGCAGATGGGAATTTGTTAACGTCCGGTTGTAGAAAACCTGAAGTTGACCTTAATTAAAATGCATCAACCACGTGTGTAACCGTGATGGTCTCTTTCCGGCGGAGTCCGGGAAGTATACACGGTGTTGGAGTTATACTTGGCGTAGGTTGTTTTAGGATCACTTCTTGATCATATTTTTATCAACCGTGCTTTGCCTTCTCTTCTCGCTCTCATTTGCGTATGTTAGCCACCATATATGCTAGTCGCTTGCTGCAGCTCCACCTCATACCTTTTACCTTACCCATAAGCTTAAATAGTCTTGATCGCGAGGGTGCGAGATTGATGAGTCCCTGTGGCTCACAGATACTTCCAAAACCAGTTTGTAGGTGCCGATGAGACCGTGCAGTTGACGCAACCAAGCTCAGGAGGAGCTCGATGAAGATCTTGTCCTTTGTGTTGTTTTCGTTCTAGTTGATCAGTAGTGGAGCCCAGTTGGGGTCGATCGGGGACCTTTGTCGCATTTGGGGTTCTTCTTTTATTTTGGTTCCGTAGTCGGACCTTGATTGTATTTGGTTGATGTAATGCTTTATTCATGTATTGTGTGAAGTGGCGATTGTAAGCCGACTATGTAACTCTTTCTCTTATGTATTACATGGGTTGTGTGAAGATTACCTCACTTGCGACATTGCTTTCAATGCGGTTATGCCTCTAAGTCATGCTTCGACACGTGGGAGATATAGCCGCATCGAGGGTGTTACACCAACGGACCTCCCCGCCTGGTTGTGTTAGGTCAGCCCATAGGAACACTTTGGAGCAACAACCGGGCCAGACCCACAGCAAGATCCCCTCCGTGTAGACCCGACGCGTCCGTTTCCCCCCTCCAGGTGCCGGCGGCGGCGCCGTCCGCGAGGGAGGGGCACACCCCGGATACGCGTGCCGGGCGTTTGCAACCGTCACAACACTTCCAGACTTGTGAGAGGCCGCCTACACAAGATTTGGCGGTATGCTAGCCCCCGTAGACTGCCGGCCACAGCCGTAGACGCGCGAAGGGCAATCCGCGTAGAGGGAATTTTTCGAATACTTCTCCATCACCAAAAATTATGAAAAAACACCATCGTTCCTATAGCACATGTGCCCACGTCGTGCAAAAAAACTCATGATTTCATCGCGCTCCAAGTATTTAATAATATTCACGCCGCATCGTTACCGCAGAACGTCTACTACCGTGTCATCGCCGTCCGTGAGGGGGGGGCCATGCCCCGGAGACACGTGCCGCCTCTTCGGACATGCCACCACACCACCCCGCATGTATGAGGGCCCGGTGCGACGCTCCAGTGGCATTGCTACCCCCAGGGCCCCCGTCCCGCCTAACCCTGTAGCGTTTGACCACAGGATCTAGCCCTTTGACTTTGCACGGACGGGCTTTGACCAGCGGACCTCCCCGCCCGATTGTGTTAGGTCAGCCCATAGGAACACTTTGAAGCAATAACCGGGCCAGACCCACAGCAAGATCCCCTCCGTGTAGACCCGACGCGTCCGTTTCCCCACTCCAGGTGCCGGCGGCGGCGCCGTCCGTGAGGGGGGGCACACCCCGGACACGCGTGCCGGGCGTTTGCAACCGCCACAACACTTCCAGACTTGTGAGAGACTGCCTACGCAAGATTTGGCGGCATGCTAGCCCCCGTAGGCCGCCGGCCACAGCCGTAGACGCGCGAAGGGCAATCCGCGTAAAGGGATTTTTTCGGATACTTCTCCATCACCAAAAATTATAAAAAAAATACCATCGTTCCTATAGCACATGTGCCCACGTCGTGCAAAAAAACTCATGATTTTATCGCGCTCCGAGTATTTAATAATATTCATGCCGCATCGTTACCGCAGAACGTCTACTACCGTGTCATCGCCGTCCGTGAGGAGGGGCCACGCCCCCGAGACGCGTGCCGCCACTTCGGACATGCTACCACACCACCCCGCATGTATGAGGGCCTGGTGCGACGCTCCAGTGGCATTGCTACCCCCAGGGCCCCCGTCCCGCCTAACCCTGTAGCGTTTGACCACGAGATCTAGCCCTTTGACTTTACACGGACGGTCTTTGACCAACGGACCTCCCCGCCCGGTTGTGTCAGCCCATAGGAACACTTTGGAGCAACAACCGGGCCAGACCCACAGCAAGATCCCCTCGGTGTAGACCCGACGCTTCCGTTTCCCCACTCCAGGTGCCGGCGGTGGCGCCGTCCGTGAGGGGGGCCAAACCCGGAAGACGCGTGCCGCCTCTTCGAACATGCCACCACACCACCCCGCATGTATGAGGGGCCAGTGCGACGCTCCGGTGGCATTGCTACCCCCTCAGGGCCCCCATCCCGCCTAACCCTGGAGCGGTTGACCATGAGATCTAGCCTTTTGATTTTTCACGGACGGGCTTTGAACAGTGGACCTCTCCACCCGGTTGTGTAAGGTCAGCTCAGAGGGACACCTGGGAGCAACATCCGAGCCAAACCGACAGCTACATCCCCTCCATGTAGACCTGATGCGTCCGTTTTCCCCCTCCAGGTGCCGGCGGCGGCGCCGTCCGTTAGGGGGGCCATGCCCCGGAGATGCATGCCGCCTCTTCGAACATGCCACAACACCACCCAGTTGTGGTAGGTCATCCCATAGAAACACTTGAGAGCAACGTCCCCTCCGTATAGACCCGATGCGGTTGTTTCCGCCCTCCAAATGCTGGCGGCGGCGCCGTCCGTGAGGGGGGCACACCGCGGACGTGAGGGGGTCACACTCCGGAGACGGGTGCCGGGCGTTTGCAACCGCCACTCAACTTCTATTGCATAGCTGTTTTTGATTTTAATAAAATTTAAGGACCTATATTCAAAAGAACATGACAGCATATTATTAATGTGCTCGAAAAAAATACAAACTATATATATATATATATTCATAATCTATGGAAAAAATTACAAACTATATACATATTCATATAATACATAAAAAAGCATGAACACATAATAAAAACATATGCAAAAAAACGTTATGTAAAAAAAGCATTAAAACATATGGAAAAAAATGTATGTAAAAAAAATAGCTATGCCATAGATACGGCAGAGTTCTGATGGGCGCCGTGCCGCGGATCGGTGACGTGGCAGGTATGCCGACGGCTGCCGTCGGCATACCTACGCCGCGGATCAGTGACGTGGCATGCGGAGATATGCCGACGGCCGCCCGTCCAGACCGTTGGCATAGGTTTGACGGCGTTAGCCACTAGTCACGGGCGGGGTCGCCGGGCCCACAGTTATAGCGACGGCCTATCTATGCCGACGGCTGCTTTCGGCATGTCTGCGGCTAGGTCGACGGCCGTTCTGTGCCGACGGCGGCCGCCGGCATAGGTCCACGTAACCCGACGGCCAGGACTGGGCTGTCGGCATATCTCGAACTAGGCCGACGGCAGCCGTAGGCATAGCTTTGGCCGTCGGCGTATGCCCGTTTTCCGGTAGTGTGTGGGGGTAGGGCCTAGCACTATATGGGTTGCCACAAGGAAGGAGGCACCGGCCAGGCTTAGTGATAAGTCCTAGTTTGCTATGTTGCGCTCATGTCAATGAGACTTAAAAGAAGACGAATCCATTATAGACAAATAAAACCTGTCAAAAGCAATTCATCCCATACATGACTACACTGATCCTTTTGATGTTAATACATGTGAGTTCTGTAATGAACTGAACTTTTTAGACCAACTCGATCAGAGAGAAGATGGAAGTAACTAAACTAGTTCTTTTCTAATATAACTGGTTAGTAGCTAATGTTACAGAGTAAAGAGTTGTAGATGATAAATTGATAATTGCCTGCATTTTATGACATCTAACTATATAACTGAAACAATGTAAAGATGTGCACCTTTGGTTCGCTCAATGTTGGACCACTCGGCTGAACCTTTTTCTCCACAAATGTGTTTGAGAAACCAGGTGGGACAGGTAGGCCTCGCCGTGGGATGACACTGCACTCATGTCAATATAAGAGATTAAAATGCAACGCCTCATCAACTGATTGACAGCCATAACCCAATCGACAGTTCTGAATCGTTGTTGAATCAATTGATCTTGATTACAGGAAGTCCGAAACTGAAATTCATTTCCTCAATTGAACTTCAGTCAGTGAAATGCATTGTGGAGAATGAAGCTAATGAGCCACTTGGTCCATCTGAAAATATACTGACACTCAAACAACCAAGTAAACTTCATTCGTGGTGCCTGCTTCCACAGCAGAAATATTTGTTGCTTACCATGAACTCAATTCAGCTACAATCTCAGAAGCCCCAAGAATACTGAAATATTCAGACTCCTGAGCCAGTATATAAAATTGAATCCACAGATTCAACTCAGTTACAAATTGTTCTGGGGATGTGATCCACCACGACACAAACAAAGTTGAATATGGTCTTTGTAATTTACAGCAACATCGTTTCCAGCTTGAGTTGCATGCAACACGAAGTTGACCGAGCCAAAGGAACTCGGGAGGTAGGCAACAAAAACCACCGCTAACTGCTGAGCGGCATACTCTTCTCACCAGAACAGCACACCGACATTGTTGCCGAGCAAGAAGGCGTAGTTCCTGTTCTCCCTTGCAGCTAAGAAATCGTTGTGGAAGAACAGCACACTGACATAGTTGCGGGGTAAGAAGGAATAGCACAGGGTTTAATTGAGCAACAAGTGCAACACCTCACGGCCTGCCAAGCTTAAATTCTTCTTGCTCCATCGAAGTGATGAAAATGTTCTCGGCATTGCAGTGCAGAATCTGATAATTGTCACAAATTGTGTCAGTCAGTCAGTCAGAGGAGTGGATAAATCTTTGTATCTTTGTCAATGCTAGTTAAACGACAGAGCGCACATGTAGGAGAAACTGGAACTTATATGAACAGTGAACAAATAGGACTCAGATTTGAGTCCACGCTCGTAGGAGGAACAAGACCTTATATTAACAGAGAACAAATAGAAGTTGAACGGTTGAACCCCCACGCTGGAAAGCATAAATACCGTAAACGGGCTACGTAGTTGCATAATTCTAGCCTACATGAAGAAGATAGTAAGATACACATGAGCATGGAGAAAGGAAGCACTTTAGCTTCAGTAGACAAACTCATAACAAAATTTGCATCAGCCATTACTAGCTACCAATTGCTAATTTAATTCTACTAACCTAAAATATATGCACAAACGACGAAATAGCAAATGCTAACCTTGGAGCAGAGAGGATCACCTAATCCGTTTCGATAGTCCTTTCCGCGTCAGTCGAACTGTAACATTCCTTATGTGGCTAATCTTCATTATATCTTTGCTGCATTCATCTGAATCTCTCTTCAGCCAGAGCTTCTCTATCAGCTCTTCTAACGTGTCTTCCAGATATAATTTCTCAAGGGCTGCAAGGTGTTCGATCCCATCAGGAAGAAACTTTAGCTTGGGACAGTATGCGAACACTAGCTCAGCGAGGTTTTGCATCGCGCCCTCCTCTATTCTCACTTGGTTGCGCTGTGTCGCGCTTCATATGTGTAGAAGTAGAACCTGAAGTTTTGGAAACGAGCCTACGCAAAAATCCAACCTCTTCCCTTCAAAAGCCTTCGCTAGCTCAAGAGAGCATAGACCAAGTAACATGCACAGACAGGAAAAGGTTCCCTCATCAATATTGCAGAACGCCAGGGCCAAGCGAGTAAGGCTATTAAGGTGTGACCAAGAAGAGAAAAGCTGAGGCATTGATGTTTTTTCTAGCTGCCCTGCTAAACCAAGCCAAGAAAGGGTTGGAGGTAAATATAGTCCTTCCAGCTGCAGCACCTCCTTCTCAGTTGCAGCATGGATTTCTAGATGAACAAAATGGCTCATTCCATTGACATTGCTCAAGTCTGCTGAGTGTTTACTCCGAACGTTGCACACATCAAATGTTCTCAGCTCTATCAAAGCTCCAACTTCATGCAGAAACTCTGGAGTCGCGACAACGGACTGAAGAGCCCGCAATCCTGCCAAGCGTTGTATACCAAGGGGCGTCTTGACCCCACGTATACATCCAATTTGTGATCTGCTGGTAGGAAATGCGTACATGTATCTCAATTTTTGAAGTTCTACAACACGGTTTGGCAAATACGTCAGCTTAGAATGTGCAGCATCCAAGACTTCCAAATTTCGTAACCTCCCCACTGTTTCTTGCAGGATTTCAAGATCGGTATATCTAAGGCCCAGATAACGCAGATTAAACAAGTCAAATACCTCATTAAGCAGAATTTTGACATGAGTACCTTGCAGATCCAACATTGACAACAGATTTGAAGACGTTAGGATAGGTTTCAGCAAATCAATATCGATATACCTCTCAAATACATGGAGAGCACGGAGCTGTGTTGCACCAGATCCGCTCAGTTTTTCAAGATTTCTCCCCTGGACCAATATTTGACGTGCACCCTCTGTAGAGAATGTCCCAGCAGGAGAGCCATCATAAACCTTACCAAAGCATTCCTCCTTGGCTTTGTTGAGGGCAAGAAGGCGTATGACATCATGCATCCGACAGTGTTTCAGCCCTCCGGAATAATTCCTTTTTTCTACCTGTAGTAGGCTTCCGTTCACAAGCTCAGCCAAGTATCCTTCTGCCACTTCCTCCAATGTTCTGTTTCTTTCCTTTTCCCTAATAAATCCCGTGGCAATCCACTGCCTCATTGTCTTCCTCTGTAATACATAATCTTCTGGGGATAATGCGCAATGTAAGAAACAATGCTTCAAATCATATGGAAGGTCCTCCAAACTAACCTTCAGAATCATATGAGCATCAGGGATCACATCTTTCATCAACTGTGAATCCAAACCCATATACACACTCTCCCATTCGGCAGGAGTTGGGGCTTTGCAGGAGAGTAGGCGTCCAATGCATGCAATAGCAATAGGCAAGCCTTGACACTTTGGTAGGAACTTACAAGCAGTTAAAATCATATAACTTCGATTATAGTTGCAAACTTACAATATGTAATTATGGCTGATGTAACTCATGTAACTGAACATTAGTCTCCGATTTGGCTAGCGTACCATCTTAATATACTGCATTTTAGTATTGTTAGTATGATATCAAATATATGGTAGATAATCTACCTACAATATTGATACTTACCTCTCCAACTCCTAAATAAGTTTTGTTGATTATGTTGTCAATCTTGTGTGCCTTCTCACTCCAATTCTGGATCAGTGGCCTTAACCTTAACCTTGATACATTCGAGATTTTGGATTTCAATTGGTACACCATGAACTTCTCATAGTACCACGTTTGTTTGACAACAAAAGCGGTTTAGAAACTTATCCATAATGTATGGATCGTAACCGATAAATGTATTAGTGCAAATTACCTGCAACAATGGTAGCTTCCCCTCTCGATTTGCTCCACCAATTATAAATTTGTTGATGCTAGACATAATATGTTCAAGCATGAGCTGTCCAAGATTTGTGGCCTTTATTGTTTGAACGTTTCTAACAATCCCAAGGTATTTGTTATCGACATATTGCTATGTTATCAGGCATAGGTACTTGCCTATTGTATGGAAGACAAATGGTCTGACAAAAATTAGGAGTGGTGTCGTCCTTCATCTTGTCTAGCAATCCTTTCAAATTTATTTTTGTGTCATTGAGATCTTTCAGTTCCTTCCACAACTCCATAGTATAACTCAAATTTGAAGGGACGTGCTACCTCCCCATGCTGGGCAGGCCTGTTATATGCTCTACATCTTGTACTCCTTTCATCGATATAGAGCCTAATGCGTTTTTCAAGACCACCTTTTGACTATTGCATGAGATGCATAATATGAAAATTATATCATTGGAAGCTCCTTTCACATACGAATTTGACGGTATGCTTTGTGTAACTTGCATGTCATATATTATTGCTCTAAAATTTGGTCAAAGTTAGTCTCGAAAAACGCATTAGGCCCTATATAGATGGAAGGAAGGACTAGAGTGATCCTACAGGGTCTCCCATTAATGATAAAGGCATCATGCTCTAGATCATATGAATAAGTGATGGCCTGACACAGTAGATGTCTCATTTTCATGTTAGGTGTCTTGAGAAGTTCACCCAGTCCTATCAAGATGATGTACGTCTGTTGTTGCATACTCCCTCCGGTCTTTTTTACTTCGCATATAAGATTTGACTGAAGTCAAGCCTCGTAAAGTTTGACCAACTTTGTAGAAAAAAGTGCCAACATTCACAATCTAAAATCAATACCACTAGATGTGTCATGACTTAAAGTTTCATATTATATAACTTTAGCATGGTAGATGTTGATATTTTTTTATATAAATACGGTCAAACTTTGTGAAGTTTGACTTCAGAGAATTCTAATATGCAGACTAAAAAGGACCGGAGGGAGTATTTAATTCGTTTATGAACTTCTCATACTGCAGTAAAGAAGCAACCTGAGTTGCCTGAATGTGCAAATATTGTTATTAGATTCGGTTGGGTATATGTTTAACCACTGATAGAAACAACTACACTAATCTATACCAATATAGAAACATCCAAAGAGGCATCCCGATCCATTGGTTTAGATCGTCCTAATTGTGAGCACCTGAACATGTGTAGCGCTCAATAAAAAAGGAAATAGTAATCCAATAAAATTAATGCACTGATTTACTTCTCATCATTATTATCAGGGAAAAATGATTGTGCTATACGATAATTTTTTACCGGAAACCTTTAGGGAAACCCCATACGCATGTCATTTTCATTTATAAAAGGTCAGGGTAGTCTGTTACAATTGCAAATAAGAGAGTTGCACAATGTAAGAAACAATGCTTCAAATCATATGGAAGGTCCTCCAAACTAACCTTCAGAATCATATGAGCATCAGGGATCACATCTTTTATCAACTGTGAATCCAAACCCATATACACACTCTCCCATTCGGCAGGAGTTGGGGCTTTGCAGGAGAGTAGGCGTCCAATGCATGCAATAGGAATAGGCAAGCCTTGACACTTTGTTATGAACTTCCAATCCAATTCTTGCAATTCCAACGGGCACTCATTGACATTATCATTCCAAAAGGGCCCTTTGCAAAACAACACCCAGGAGTGATGTGGTTGTAACCGTTCCAAGTGAATTGCAGACTCCCTAGTTGCCAACAGTGACACATCATGGTTCTTTGATGTGATAACAAATCGTCCGGTACAGTTAGATGTTGGGAAGCCATTTCTTATCTCCGACCAAACGCGTGCAGCCCAAACATCATCCAGGACCAAGATGTACTTTTTACCTTGAAGGTAGTTGTGGATGGACTCTGCTAGGCCTCTCATCTCAATTTAAGCAACGTCGACTGCAATGCCGAACTCGGACACAATCTTCTTCAGCAGGTCCTCAATACCATAACTCTCCGACACGGTCACCCAGGCCATGGCATCAAAATCCAATTTCACAACTGTACACATGAGCAACCAGAGTGGTTTTACCAACGCCAGGCATCCACCACACTGTGATGACTTTGCTGCTGCACTGCTCCAGACCATCACCACTGCTGGTCAGCCACCGTATCAATATCACCTTGTTTTCATCGATCCCCACAAGGTCCTCATCCCTGGTGAAGTGCAGAGCTTGACCTTTACTCATCGATCTGGCAGCAGAAGCAGGTCTGCTGATGATGGCGTAATCCTTCTTCCTCCGCTTGGCATCCTGAAGCTTGGTTTCGATTTCTTGGAGCTTGGCCGTGAGGCGGTGCCAGGTCTTGATATCATTGAGCCTCTTCTTCATCTGGACAGCAAACCCTCCGTGCTTGTAGTCCTCCAGCTTGTAGGTGAACTCATCGACGACGTCCTCGATCTGGAAGGCAAGGCCCCTGATCTCGCTGCTGAAGATGGCGGTGGTCTTGTCAGTATCCTTGAACCGCTCCGCCTCCTGCAGGTAGGCCTGCATGCTCTCCAGCTCTGCCTTGGACTCGCGGATCTTGCCGAAGAGGCCCCTGAGGGCGGTGGCTTCCTTGCCAAGCAGCGACCCGCCAAAGATCGCCGCCTCTTTGGCCAGCGCGGCCCCGAGTGTGACTACCAGCTGCCCGACAACAGCCTCTGCCATAGTTGTTGAGGCTTCGAGCTCAGATGTAGAGGATTTTTGCTACTGCATCGAAGAAGAGGACGAATGGTTTGGTAAGGTTGGCTACAATGGGTGATCTAATATATTCTAAAGCAAATTCTGCGGAGAACTTTAGACGCAAGTGGAAATAATATTGGACGATAACTTTGATGTTCTCAGCTAAAATTATATTAGTTTGTGAGACCATATTGTTGGACATAATAAATGGAAAAAACAAAAAGAGAGGAAGTGTACAATATATACAGACGACATAATACTTATTTTCTTCAGAACATCCAAATGGACATATTGTTGGACGAGAACTCCAATGTTGTCAAGTTATAGGATGACTCACACAAGACCCGTTTCTTGTCCCCGCTTCCAAATTTAGTAGTTGCTGTCTACCTCAAACTTTTGGAATGCATCTTGGTAAATCCAAGATTCATATTACGTAGGAGTATATGACAGTCATACTAGCAAGAGGGGCACAGGTAAAATTATCTTGGTTTGAACTCCAAAAAAGATCTTAAACCAAAGTCATCAAAAAACACTTCCAAACTCTTCTGTTTTCCAAATCCCTCCCAAGATATACAGCACCAATGACACATCTAGTAGTAACTGTTAACTCCTGGAAGCACACGGCCACAGCCATATCAAAGAACCTAGCAAGGATTCAGTAGGAACAGTTGAGAAACGAAACGAATTGCCGAACCTCGGGAGGATTTGGAGATGCTTTCCTTTCATCCTCGCTGCCCCTGGAAAAGATCCGAACTGTTAGATAGAGGTGGTTTTAGCTTAGAGATATCTGCATGTAATCTCAACCTCCTATCCTCATCTTCCTCTCCCGCAAGTTTCTCTTTCTCTCAGCATCGACAAGAGTGGAGCTCTTCATCCTCATCCTCTTCAAGCAGGACAGCACCACCATGGCCGGGCTGCAGAGCAGGAAAATCACATTAGTAGTAGGATTACTTGGTCTAATACCTTAAGAAGATTTATTTCATTTTCTACACGACTTCCAGAGAAGGTAAATATTTTGTGCTGTGTGCCTCTGTGCCTAATCAAAGAACACAACGCCCATGTTCCCATTTTCACCCACGTGCAGCGTGTAGTGGTGCAGTTAGAAACAGTAGTGGTGCTCGGCACCTGAGGTTCTCTCCTGAATAAATAAGGCTCAGCAAGATCAATGCAAATGTGTGTTGTGTCCCACTCTTCTTCAGGAATGTTAATGTTAAAAATCCTCATCACGCCGACAAACACCTGCACGTGCATAATAGCAACCCCCGCCCAAATCAAGAGGGCAGTGTACGTTCCACCGGCATCCATAGGAACCGCAACCATCCATGTAGGTTTTCGGATCAGGCACCGTCCCTACATCAGGTACAACAGTATGCAGGTTTTCGGATCCTTTGTTTTGCATCTGCGTTCCTTTGCTGTCCCTACATTTTCTCACATTCCTGCATTTTACATTCCTGAGATCCGAACAGGGCCTAAAAGATCCATGAAGAAACTGACCTCTCTGATCCCCAAATTCTCGGATGATTTACATATGAACTCAGTGGAATGTGAACTTACATGCTAGGTGCCTGGTATCTGCTGAGCCTTCATTGCAGCTCCGAGGTGAGTCTGTGAAAAGTGCAGAAAAAATGGCACTTCCAGATGCACCATTTACCAAATCAAATATTGGGCGGCTACTGGCGAGGCAGCCAACAAGATCCGCAACAGGCCCTAGGCCCAAATAGCAGCTCCTTCATCAAATCAGTTGTATGTATGCAACCAGAAGCTGTCATTGTTCATTGTGCGGACAGCAAATATTATTACATGAAAAGAAAATGCTGGATGACAACCATATATGACTTGATCTGGAGAACGTCGTGCTTGCCGTTTTTTATTGCAAATCAGGGACCTCTTAATTGTGTGGCACCTTCCTTCCTTGGTTTTATGAAAATCTTTATGTCAACATCCACACCAAGTTTTGTGTTGAATAAGGAAGAGTAGTGCGCAGCAGGCAAGCAACTACCATGAGAATGACTTGTGCCAGCAGAGCTGGACAGTGACCTTTTGGAAGTAGTGAGACCCCTCAAGATGATACTCTACTGTATAGTGCCGAATATTAGATACTGTGAGAGGGAGACGCTAATCGATCAGTTGACCACACAGGATCCCTGGCACCACTGCACTGCCAAGATCATCTTTCCAGCGATCAAGCTCCATTGACCCGGTATCATATCTTCTTTCCCCTCTACAAGCTCATCCCTGCATCTATTCAGTTGCTTACTAGCTTCTCATGCATGCAGTCTTCATTTCCGTTCAACTTCAAGCACCATGTGTTGTCATGCTAGTCTCTTCTTCCTCGTACTTGCAACTGTGGCACCGTTGTTCTCCGCGGAACAGGGCTATGACTATCCGACAGCCAACCTCTCTACGCGGTGGATCAACAACAACGCCTCCCTCCCGCGCAGCGTACAATACAAAGGAGGTTCATCCCTGCGCCCCATCCTCCTCCGTTCACAACGTACCTACTATAGCCGGTCCTTTGCCACAGGATTCTTCTGTGCCCCACCTTGCGACATGTTCTACTTTGGCATGTTCATTGTCCAAACTGACCCTGACACCCGTATCATTGATGGGAATCCACCTGTGGTCTGGTCGGCCAACCGGGCTCGTCCTGTTAAGGAGAATGCCACCGTTGAGCTGACTTCAGATGGAGAACTGGTCCTTCGTGATGCTGATGGTAGCCTGATCTGGTCGACCGGTAGCTCAGGGCGGTCGGTAGCTGGCATGGTGATCACCAACATCGGCAATCTGGTGTTGTTTGATTTGATGAATGCAA
Organism: Triticum urartu; assembly: GCF_056163025.1. Taxonomy (NCBI): domain Eukaryota; kingdom Viridiplantae; phylum Streptophyta; class Magnoliopsida; order Poales; family Poaceae; genus Triticum; species Triticum urartu. The sequence goes on from NC_141873.1 coordinate 14,506,179, forward strand.
CTGTATGGCAGTCATTTGATCATCCTACCGACGCATTGGTCCCTGGACAATCACTTCTGGAGGGCATGAAGCTCACAGCAAGTACATCTGCAACAAATTGGACAGAGAATCAGCTGTATGCCACTGTACGCTCGGATGGTTTGTATGCTTATGTTGCATCTGCACCACCACAAAACTACTACATACTGGCAGCAAACGAAGAAAAGACGGGAAATGAAACAACAAAGGTTACATTCATGAATAGCAGCCTCTGCATCTTTCTCAACTCAACATTTAAAGATCCGAATAGCATATCATGGCCAATAACCACGTCCAACCAGTTCATAAGACTAGGATATGATGGTCACCTGAGGATGCATGAATGGGATATGGCAGAAGAAACTTGGAATGCTGTGGAGGAGGTAATGAAGCCAAAATTTGGTGACTATGGTTTCCCAACTGTGTGCGGGGAGTATGGAATATGCACAGGCAGGAAGTGCACCTGTCCCCTTCAGGATAATTATAGTTCAGGCTACTTCAAGCCGATTGGTGATCCCAAGGACAATCTTGGTTGCACACCCCTGACCCCAATCTCTTGTCAAGAAATGCAACGCCATAAGCTCTTAACCCTCGACGAAGTTTCTTACTTCGATGTAAACTACCCCGTTGAGAATGCAACCACCCCAGATGATTGTAAACAAGCCTGCTTGAAAAACTGCTCCTGCAGGGCCGTCAACTTCAGACAATACTTTGACCAGACTGGAACCGACGGCCATTGCTTGTGGGTAACCAAGGTCTTCTCCTTGCAATCAATAAAACTTGAATCTGTTAATTACAAGAGCTCAGTTTTCATCAAGGTGCAGCTTGGCCCTTCCAACTCAGCTGCTGCTTCTGCTCGTTCCGCAAACAACAGCAACCTCATTTTGGGCACTACAATTCCAGCTATTATTGTTGTTGTATTACTTACTATTGCTGTCACCCTTTATCTACAGAGGAGAGCATATTATGACAAGAAAGATGAAGACTTCAATTTTGATCAATTTGCTAGAATGCCGGCCAGGTTTTCTTTTCAGAAGCTGAGAGAATGCACTCAGGGGTTCAGTAAAAAACTTGGAGAAGGTGGATTTGGATCTGTTTATGAGGGGAAATTAGGTGATGAGAGAGTCGCAGTGAAACGTTTGGAAAGTGCTAGACAAGGAAAGAAAGAATTCTTGGCAGAGGTAGAGACAATTGGAAGCATTGAACACATCAATCTTGTCAGGCTGATTGGCTTTTGTGCAGAGAAATCTCAGAGGCTTCTAGTATATGAATACATGCCAAGAGGGTCACTTGATAGGTGGATTCATTACCGCCACAACAATGCCCCACTCGATTGGCGCACGCGGTGTAGAATCATTCTAGATTTGCCAAAGGCCTATGCTATCTTCATGAGGAGTGCAGGCGAAAGATAGCTCATTTGGACATCAAACCACAAAATATTCTCTTAGATGAGAAGTTCAATGCCAAAGTGGCTGATTTCGGACTATCTAAGCTAATAGACAGGGATCAAAGCAAGGTAATGACGGTGATGAGAGGCACACCTGGGTATCTGGCACCTGAATGGTTAACCTCGCAAATCACTGAAAAAGTTGACGTCTACAGCTTTGGAGTTGTTGTCATGGAGCTAATAAGTGGGAGAAAAAATATTGATAATTCTCTGCCTGAGGCGAGTTCCAACCTCATCAATTTGTTACGAGGAAAGGGTCGAGATAATCAATTGAGTGATCTGATTGACAAGCATAGTGAAGACATGCTCTCACACCAGGAGCAAGTGATTCAAATGATGAAGCTTGCAATGTGGTGCTTGCTAAATGATGGCTGTCAAAGGCCTTCCATGTCAACAGTGATAAAGGTATTAGAGGGTGGGACGAGCATAGAAACTGCAATTCTTCACAGATTTATCAATGCAAATTCAGTCATGCCTGTTCAAGATAATATATCCACATATTCAGTTCAACCTCAAGCATCAACCTTATCGGGACCAAGGTGAAATGGGCGCCTATTGAGAAGAAGACATCCAACTTGATTATACACTTGGTTTGTAATTGTTTTTATATCTTATCCATTTTGTAGTTTGGAAGTGTGTTTTAAATAGCGTGAAAAGAACAATTCCCAAATAGTTGCTCCATGTGATAAAATTTTGATTGTTCGGTGAAGTTATACCGCATAAATTTTCATCTGCGGAGTACCTGTCACCTCATCCGGTAGCCCCAAATTATATTTGTGAACTATGTTTTAAACAAGGAAATTATCTGTGATGTAACTAATCTCTCCCTAATAATAAAGCACGGATTGACTTTGTCGGTTCACCATCACAATACGCTTCTTCTCATGATTTTACGTTTTCAATTTAAATTTGAAACATATTCGAGGTGGTACTAAAAGGGCTATTGCTTCTTACCTTCCTAATTTCCGTTCACATCGACCGTGAAGTTTCGTATGTCGTCGTCCGTGTCGTACGTGGTCTGGAGCTTCGTAAGTCTCATGGGCCAGAATTTAAGTTTCTGTTATGGGCCGCTACCAAAATAGTTGCTCCATGTGATAAAATTTTGTACTCCTTTTTTAATCAATAGTCCCACCCTGCTCTTTTAAATCATATCTTAGCAACTTAAATACGTTCTCAAATTGCATGAATCAAACAAGCCAAAGCAGGAAAAAAGACGAGACCTGCAGCATGCATCATCAATCGAAAAATATCTCTGAGGAGGAAGGCTCACACATACATACATACATGCAGTCATGCAGAGACAGAGTCTTCTAGACCAGCTAACTCGGCGGCATGTTGACCTATGAAATGTCCGAGTCCATCACGAGGACGTCCACATATATGTGCATGTCTGTTCTCTGAACTATCTTTTGTTTTTTAAGGTTTAATTTGACTCACCTAAAAAAGGTTTAATTTTACTATATATATGTCCGGGAAAAACTCAGTGGAAAAACTAAAAAGACAACAAACATCATACATAGATGGATAAGGGCATCTCCAAAACGGACCCGCGTTCCTCCCGTATAAGCCCGGACCGTGGTGTCCGGACCAGTTTTGCCATCCAACGGGGACCGTCTACGGAGCATCTCCAAAATCTCTCTCCCGTTGCAACGCACGGGCATATGTGCTAGTACTATATCAAACTATGGAACATTGAATTCCAGAATTTTGCAAATAGCGTTACAAACCTGATGGGGATGAGCACCTTACGGAGATGGCTCAAGGCGAAGGGGTATAAGGAGAAAGATGAGATCAGGATGAGAATCTTTAGGCGTAGGGGCCATCACCATATGAGCCGCCACAGGGAGGGGGGAGGAGGAGCTGGAGAGGCTTAAAAGCAAAGAAAAAAGACTAATCCATTAGAGATGAATAAAAACTGACGGCGGTAATTCATCACATACTTCACTACACTGTGATTCTTCTGATGTTAATATGTAGGAGTCCAGCAGTGAAGTAACTAAACTTTATAGACCAGCGAACTTCAGTCAGAGAGAGAAGAAAGTAACTAAACTAATTTATTTTCTAATAAAACTGGTTAGTAGGTAATGGTGCCAACTACAGAGTTGGTACTTCGATGACAATTTCTTTTCTAATAAAACTGAAACAATGTCAGGATGTGCACCTTTGGTTCAAACGCAATGTTGGATGACTGGGACTGAACCTTTTTCTCCACAAATGCATTTGAGAAACCGGGCAGGGAAGGTGGACTCACCGTGGGAGCTGGTAGGGTTGAAGATGCTTAAGTGGTATCTTCTTGATAAATCGATGTCACTGCATATCAATATCAAGGCCAAGGCTTCAATGACACTGTATTTTGCTTCAGGATGACACTGCACTCATGTCAATAATAAGAGATTAAAATGCAACGCCTAATCAACTGATTGACAGTACTAACCCAATCGACAGTCCTGAACTAGTGAAATGCATCACTTGATTGGTCTTGAATCAATCGATCGTTATGAAGGAAGTTCGATCAGTCACAGATTCTTCATGAGCGGCAGAAACTGAAAACGCAACGCCTCTACTGAACTTCAATCAGTGACACATCATGCTGAATGAAGGTAATGAGCCACTTGGTCCATCATCAGGTTTAACTGTCAAGGGGTGGCCAACACTGCACTCTGAAAACATACTGACATTCAAACAACAGAGTGAACTTCACTCGTCGTGCCTGCCTCCACGGCAAAAATATTTATTTAGGATAGATAACACTCAGAGAGCAAGAACACTAATTGCTTACCATTAACTCAATTCAGTTACAACCTCAGAAGCCCCAAGAATACTCGAATATTCAGACTCCTGAGCCAGTAAATAAAATTGAATCCTCAAATTCAACTCACTCATGCTCTGGGGATGTGATCCACCACAACACTAACAAAGTTGAATACGGTCTGTATAATTTACAGCAACATCATTTCCAGATGTAGGTAGGCAACAGAAACCACCACTAACTGATGAGCTGAAGAACATCCCACTGACATCGTTGCAGAGCAAGAACACATGGTTATTGTTCTTCCTTGCAGCTCAGAAATCTTTGCGACCATCTGTCTTGTGTCATCTTTGATATAGAGTAAGTACAGTAAGAAAGAATGGCCAAGAATGCAACACCTCATGGCCTGCCCAGCTTGAATTCTTCTTGTCCCATCAGAGCCTTAATATGGGAGGACAGTCTGGCAGACCAATATAGGAGGGAGCAAAGTGTGCTTGACATTGCAGCACAGAATCTGAGAATTATCACAAATTATGTCAGCCAGTCGGTCAGTCAGAGTGGACGGATCTTTTTAAACGGAAGAGCATGCACAAGTATGTAAGCATGCATCCATTTTCTTTGTCAGACTTTAAACGAAAGAGCACGCTCAGTCCTACCAACTTAGTTGCATAATTCTAGTCTAGGTGAAAAAGATACACATGAACATGGAGAAGCGAATCACATTAAGTAGCTTTAGGAGGCAAATTCAGTAACAATTCACATCAGTCATTACTAGCTACCAATTGCTAATTTGATTCTGCCAACATATAATATGTATGCACGAAAAATGGAACAGCGAACCGTGACCTTGGGAATGGTGACGATCACCTAATCCTTTCCTCAAATCCTCTATGGCTCAGTGCAACTGTAACATTCCTTACGTGACTAATCTTCATTACATCTTCGCTGCATTCATCTGAATCTCTCTTCTGCCGGAGCTTCTTTACCAGTTCTTCTGACGTGTCTTTCAGAATTAATTTCTCAAGGGCTGCAAGGTGTTCGATGCCATCAGGGAGAAACTTTAGCTCAGGACAGTCTGTGAACCATAGCTCAGCGAGGGTTTTTATCGCACCATCTTCTATTCCAACTTGGTTGAGTTGTGCCGCGCCCCATATGTGTAGAAACCGAAGTTTTGGAAATGACCCTGCGCAAAATTCCAACCTCTTCCCTTCAAAAGCCTTCATTACCTCAAGAAAGCGTAGACCACGTAACATGCGCAGACAGGAAAAGGTTTGCTCATCAATATTGGAGAATGCCAGGTGCAATCGAGTGAGGCTATTAAGGTGTGACCAAGAAGAGAAAAGCTGAGGTATTGATCTTTTTTCTATCTGCCCTGCTAAACCAAGCGAAGAAAGGGTTGGAGGTAAATATAGACCTTCAAACTGCAGCAGCTCATTCTCAGTTGCAGCAACAATTTCAAGATGAACAAGATGGCTCATTTTGGTGATAGTGTTACTCAAGCAAGCAGAGTTTTCACTTCTCACGTTGCAGACACCGAATGTTCTTAGCTCTGTCAGAGCTGCAACTTCAAGCAGAAACTCTGGAGTGGCTTGGACAGACTGAAGAGCCCGCAGTCCTACCAACTGTTGTATGCCATTAGGCACCTTGACACCACCTAGATTTCCAATTTCAAATTCCTCAGATGCAACAACAGACCACGCATACAGGTATCTCAACTTCTTAAGTTTTACAACACTGTTTGGTAAATACGTCAACTTAGATTTGGAAGCATCCAAGACTTCGAGGCTTTGCAACCTCTCTACTGCCACAGGCAGGCTTTCCATCTTAGTATCTCTAAGACCCAAATAACGCAGATTAAACAAATTGAATACTTCATTGGGCAGCATTTTGATACAGGTACCTTGAAGATCTAACATCGTCAGCAGTTTCGAAGATGTTAGGATAGGCTTCAGCAAACCGACCTCGATATACCTCTCAAATACATGGAGTTCACGGAGATGTGTTGTGCCAGATCGGCTCAGTTGTTCAAGATTTCCCCCATGGACTGATACACGACGTGCACCCTCTACAGAGAATGCTCCAGTAGCAGAGCCATTATAAACTTTACCGAAGCATTCCTCCTTGGCTTTGTTGAGGGCAAGAAGGCGTATGACATCATGCATCATGCAGTATTTCAGTCGTCCGGCATAATTCCTTTGTACTACCTGTAAAAGGCTTCGGTTCACAAGCTCAGCCAAGTATCCCTCGGCCACTTCCTCCAATGTTTTGCTCTCATCTTTTTCCCTGATAAACCCCGCAGCGATCCAGAGTCTCATTGTCTTCCTCCTCTTTAATACATAATCTTCTGGAGACAATGCACAGTGTAGGAAACAATTCTTCAAATCATACGGAAGGTCCTCCAAGCTGACTTTTAGGATCATATGAGCATCGGGGATCACATCTTTCGCCAATTGTGAATCCAAACCCCTGTACACATCCTCCCATTCCGCAGAAGTTGGGGGTTTCAAGGAGAGTAGGCGGCCAATGCAAGCAATAGCAATAGGCAAGCCTTGACACTTTGTTATGAACTTACGAGCCAATTCCTGCAGCTCCACCGGGCACTCTTTGTCATCAGTATTCCAAAAGGCTCCATTGCAAAATAACAGCCAGGAGTGATGTTCTTGTAGCGGTTCCAAGTGAATTGCAGACTCCCTAGTTGCCAACAGTGACACTTCATGCTTTCTTGATGTGATAACAAATCGGCCGGTACAGTTAGACGTTGGGAAGACATTCCTTATCTCCGACCACACGCGCGCAGCCCAAACATCATCCAAGACCATGATGAACTTTTTACCTCGAAGGTAGTTGTGGATGGACTCTGCTAGGTCTCTCATCTCAATGCCGGCGACGTCGACTGTGATGCTGAACTGGGCGGCAATTTTCTTCAGCAGATCCTTGATACGGTAACTCTCCGACACAGTTACCCACGCTGCCGCGTCGAAATCCACTTTCACGGTGTTGTACACATGAGCAACCAGAGTGGTTTTACCAACACCAGGCATCCCCCACACCGTGGTGACTTTGCTGTTGCTCTGCTCCAGACCATCACCAACGCCACCTCCCATCAGCCACCGCATCAACCTCTCCTTATTCTCCTCGATGCCCACAAGGTCCTCATCCCTGGTGAAGTGCAAAGCTTGACCAGATCCTGCAGCAGAAGCAGATCCAACGGTGACGACGTAATGCTTCTTCCTCCTCTTGGCATCTTTCAGCTTGGCTTCAATTTCTTGGAGCTTGGCCGCCAGGCGGCGCCAGGTCTTGATATGCTTGAGCCTCTTCTTCATCTTGCCAGCGAACCGTCCGTGCTTGCACTCCTCCAGCTTGTAGGTGAACTCGTCAACGACATCCTCGATCTGGAAGGCGAAGCCCCTGACCTCGCCGACGAAGATGGCGGTGGTCCGGTCGGTGTCCTTGAACCGCTCCGCCTCCTGCAGGTAGGCCTGCATGCTCTCCAGCTCTGCCTTGGAGTCACGGATCTTGCCGAAGAGGCCCCTGAGGGCGGCGGCTTCCTTGCCGAGCAGTTCCCCGCCAAAGATAGCTGTCTCTTTCGCCAATGCCGCACCGAGGGAGACCACCAGCTGCCCGACAAGAGCCTCCGCCATGGTAGTTGATGTTTAATTTGCCAAATGATGGTTGCTTGCTGAGAGCAAGTCCAACCAAGTCACCAAATCTCACTCACTGGGTACTCATTCGAGCACCAGCATCCACAGACCGCCCCCTTTTATTTCTTTGTGCAGTCAAACCCATTTAGCAGATGTCACACACCTACATTTTTTATCAAATTGATTCCATATAGACATCAAACCTCTGTCTGTCTGTCTCTCCCCCCAAACACAAAATAGGCCGATGCCTCAATCATTTGGCTGTGATGAAGAAAGAAGCTGCAGAATCAGTAGAAACAAACAAGAGCATCAGGGACGATAGCATGAGCATCAAAACAAGTAGAGCAGCAGCACCGCCACCAATTTCTCCTCCTTCTCCTCTCATCAGCGGCATCAGTAGCAGACAAATCTGAAATCAAACCTCTCTCCACATGGATCGATGGCCCATTTGGCTGTGATGTGATGTGATGGAGAACCTGTAAAACCAGTACAAATAAGAGCATCAGGGACAAGAGCTACCGGCATTGAAACAAGCAGCGGCAGCAGCGGGCAAATCTGAAACCACCCCTCACACAGCACAAGCGCATCACCTAACACGAGCGGGCCGCCTTCCCTCGTCTCTCTCGGCCGCCGGGCTTGCAACCTCCCACTCTCCCAGATCGGGGCAGGCAGAGCAAGGCGGCGGCGGCGGCGCGGGTGAGGATGTTAACAGCTGCTACTGGCCCCCCGCTCCTACTCTCGCTCCCCGTCCGCATCCACGCCAGGGTGGGTGGGGGCGCAGATCCGGGACGACGCGGCGGGGAGGCCCGGGCGCCCACCGGACCGGCGTTGACGCAGAGCAGGACGGCGCGGCGGCCCGAGCGAGGAAGAAGGGAAGGGGAGAAGAGAACCAACCAGTCCGGACGACGCGCCAGATTAGATTAGCCTGCTCTTCCCCCATTATGCTTCTGCAGCGTCGAGGGTATTTTTCTGTTTCGCCCCTACAAAATTGTGGTTTCATTTGTCCATACAAAATTGTAACCCTCAATCCAGAAATACTTGTCATTGAAATGGATGTATCTACATGTATTTTTGTTTTAGATATATCCACTTTCATCCATTTTAATAACAAATATTTCTGGACGGAGTCAGAGAGGCTGAATCAAAGATTTTAATTATTTCTTTGAAGAAAACAGATTTATTATTTCTATCATCAAGAACATCTTGTTTCAAAGAGAGGAGGACGGGTTATTCACTTTTAGTTTGAATTTTAAAAACACTTAATTTGATGAGTCATCTTTTCTTTGACTTCCCTAGAGCCTTCGGTGTCACAGTCGACAGATAAGTCTTTTTTCGAGAACCAACAAAGGACAACTCCAACGACATGCATCAAATAACCCACAAATGCTTGGCCCGTGTGGTTCCGACACTTTTTGTCATTCAACGTCGTGCATTATATGTCCACGGATCGACCTGGACGTCCAGTACCCCACGAAACGAAAATAAAATGGTACGAGGTTTGCAGGCATCCCCCACGTAGGTGCTCGACTGAGCGGTCCCATCCAAAATTCTTGTCGCGTTTTCTGCTCCAAAAGCCTCATCGCACATTCACTTCAGCATAGAGCGGAGGCGGCCAGACGGCCACCTACATTCATGTCGGGCGGACCGATGTGACCGGACGGCTGACAGGAGCAACTTCAATGCGAACGCGTTGACAGAGAAGGCGGCCGATGTGCCTGCATTGAAGCGACGCCGGTTTGCCTATCCCAGTTATTTAAGTAGGTCGATCGCGCCGACAAATCCTATCACATCTCCTCCACACATCGCCGCCATGCTTCTCCTCTCCTCTCTACCACACACTGCCGCGATAGCCAAGTTGGCGCTGGCAACAGATCTGTATGGGAGCTTCGTATCATGGCACCGCCGCCCATAGTCCCAGGCCCATCAGGGTCCATCGTCCCTACGATCAAGACGGTGGTGCTGTTGTCCTCGTCGAGGTCGCGCGAACAAACAACACATACGTGCGGCAGCTCGAGTGGTCGCTCTTCAACGGCGGTCCGACGTTGCCCAGCTGCAGCGTCCAAATCAAAGTCGCGTCAAGAAGGAGCCGATGTCCCCACCGTGCCACCGCATCAAGGAGGAGCTGATGTCACCCCTTTGCACCATTTACGGCACGGCAAGGAGGTGGTGCCGCCATCCCTGCTTATGAGGTCATCATCCGGTACCTCACTTAGTTTAGATTAGCTTTAGTAATTTCCTTCTGTTTGGTTGAACTTTGTTAAATTTCAACATTTTGGTTATAGATACATTGAAATTTAACAAATATCACCTTGTTTCACTAGAGTTGTATCGACCCATGGAAGCTTGCAGATGGTCCAAGATCGGACACTAGCCAATTCACAACTCTCCAAGAGCACCTACCTCTTCTTCGGGAGCTATTCTTCGTCGCACTACGAATAGTTATTAAAACTACAAGAACATCATTTCTAAATATGTCAACATTTTAGATGTATGAACACTTTTTAAAAATAGCCGATTTTTTGAAAAGGCATGAACCCTTTTAAAATTGGACTAACATTTTAATATACATGAACATTTCTAATGCATTATTTAAAAAGTTGAAAATTATTTAATAGTTAACATTTTTCTATGGGTGGAAATATTTTATTTAGTACATGAATATTTTAACTTATTTTTATTGTTGGTTTGATTACATATATATTTTTAAACAAATCTTGAAAACAGGGAGAAAAATACGTACCTGTGTGAATGGGCGGAGGCCTATCAGCGAGGCAGTTACAAGGGCTGGGGGTGACGAGGACATGGCGGCCAACGTCGGCAGCTGGTGGAGGGAAACGGCGGCTCGACCGGTGTTTGCCAACAGATCGTCGGGGTGGATGACCGCTGCGGTGACGAGGGCAGACGGCAGGACGAGGTGTTTCTTTCCTCGACTATTTGACACCACTAATAAATATGCACGTGCAATGCAAGTCTCATTACAATTCAAAAGTCAAACCGTGTATTTGGATGCACTTGTAGAACTTCACACCGGATGCATCTAACCAATATCCAAGAATCATACCTGGAGCAATCGTTATGCATAAAAATATTATACGAAAAGTTGGTTAATGTGTTTTGATATACTTGCATGAGAAAAATATATAATCATTTGTTAGTGTAGTACCGCAAGATACAAAAATGACTTAAAACATGTGTCATCCAAGCTGACCACATGCATGACTCACGGTTGACAAAATATATGAAACCCCGATCGTTTTTGACACCGTCAATCTTATGTATCCATAATTACCAGATCTAATGGCTAAGAATTACACAAAAAAACATTGCATTGTTATTAACTACAAGCTCCCCATCACAATGTCTCAGACTAATGAAAACGTCCCCTCGGCTCTGCAGCCATACCCTCTCACGTCACATTTTCTTTACTTGTAGAGTCTGCCTAATTTAAAATGTATAGTTAGAAAGTGGAATGTCAAAGTTTATTTTACACTGTTTTTCCTATCAACAATATAGAAGTTGTATGGAACACTACAAGAATTTAGGCAGATGCCGACGGCCCCCGTCGGCATATATGGGCATACCCCGACGGCCCTACTAAAGCCGTCGGCGTAGAAAGGCCGTCGGCGTATAACCATCTATGCCGATGGGGGCCGTCGGCATAGATAAGCCATCGGCGATTCTCCGAATGTACCGACGGGGGCCGTCGGCATAGAGCAGGCTGTCGGCATATCAAGTGGGCCCGTCTACCCGGGCGGCGACGGCAGTTTGACGGCGTCAGGCTACGCCGACGGGCTAACGGTGGCCGTCGGCATAGCTATGCCGACGGCTTAGCCGTCAGCAAAGCTACGCCGACGTCATCGATCCGCCGCGCCGCCACGTCATCGATCCGCGTCGTTCGCCGGTCCCGTGGGGTGGCATTTCTATGCCGACGGCTAGGCCGTTGGCATAGGCATAGATTTCTAATAATATTTGTATATTTTTTGTATTTTCTCTTATTATTTTTTATTTTTTTCCCAATACTAATTTCATTAACTTAAATGTACAGAAAACATATATCGATTGCCCCCCACACGGGCCTTCTTCCGTCGTGTCACGGAGAGGTTAGACGGGACGGGACGGGTACCTGTGGGGGGTAGCAATGCCGCCAGGTGTTGCGGTGGGCCCTCCTACGGTTGTGGAAACGTGGTGGCAGGCGCAGGCACGCGGCTCCGGGGTGTGCCCCCTCCCCCCTCACGGGCGTCGATGCCGCCGTGCCCCGGGGGGGTGAAACGGCCACGTCGGGCCGACGCAGAGGGAATCTTGGGGTGGGTTGTGCCGGGACTGTGTTGGGGGGTGTACCTATGGCTGGGCTATGACAACAAGGTGAAAAGGTCCATCGGTCAAACTACGTCCAGCGAAAGTCAAAGGGATAGACCCGGCGGTCGTCTGTGTCAGGGTTAGACGGGACGGGGTACCTGGGGGATAGCAATGCCGCCAGGTGTTGCGGTGGCCCTCCTACAGTTATATAAGCCCGTCCGGCGAAAGTCAAAGGGCTAGATCTACTGGTCAACTGGGATTCGGGATGGCCTTCGGGGTGTAGCTATGCCACCGAAACATCGCATGGGTCGCGATGCATGTGTGAAAGTGTTCTGGCATGCGTAGACACCCGTCTTGGGGCTCCGTGGTGTGGCCCCCCTCCACGGAAGGCAGAGCAGCCGTTAGTTAGAGGGGGGGATGGTGCGGGTGCGGTGGAACCGGAGGGAATCTAGTGTTGGGTTGGGTCCAGACCGTGTTCGGGGATGTTGCTATGGGCTGACCTATCGCAACCAGGTGGAAGAGTCCACCGGTTAAAGCCCGTCCGACGAAAGTCAAAGGGCTAGATCTACTGGTCAACTAGGATTCGGGGTGGCCTTCGGGGTCTAGCTATGCCACCGAAACATCGCACGGGTCCCGATGCATGTGTGAAAGTGTTCTGGCATGTGTAGACGCCCGTCTTGGGGCTCCGTGGTATGGCCCCCCTCCACGGAAGGCAGAGCAGCCGTCACTTAGAGGGGGGATGGTGCGGGTGCGGTGGAACCAGAGGGAATCTAGTGTTGGGTTGGGTCCAGACCGTGTTCGGGGATGTTCCTACGGGCTGACTTATCGCAACCAGTGGAAGAGTCCACCGGTCAAAGCCCGTCCGGCGAAAGTCAAAGTGCTAGATCTACTGGTCAACTCGGATTCGGGGTGGCCTTCGGGGTGTAGCTATGCCACCGAAACATCGCACGGGTCCCGATGCATGTGTGGAAGTGTTCTGGCATGCGTAGACGCCCGTCTTGGGGCTCCGTGGTGTGGCCCCCCTCCACGGAAGGCAGAGCAGCCGTCACTTAGAGGGGGGGATGGTGCGGGTGCGGTGGAACTGGAGGGAATCTAGTGTTGGGTTGGGTCCAGACCGTGTTCGGGGATGTTGCTATGGGCTGACCTATCGCAACCAGGTGGAAGAGTCCACCGGTCAAAGCCCGTCCAGCGAAAGTCAAAGGGCTAGATCTACTGGTCAACGGGGATTCGGGGTGGCCTTCGGGGTGTTGCTATGCCACCGAAACATCGCACGGGTCTCGATGCATGTGTGAAAGTGTTCTGGCATGCGTAGACGCCCATCTTGGGGCTCCATGGTGTGGCCCCCCTCCATAGAAGGTAGAGCAGCCGTCACTTAGAGGGGGGATGCGCGAAAGAGTATTGAGGGTCACGGCAAAAACTGGACGCACTTCGTGTACAAACTGGACAAACTCTTTCCGAGTATCAGGGTTTCGGAGTCCGGAGTGGGTACTAATGTGCATCCCACCAATCAGGAAGAATCACACGGATCGTGTGTTTCTTTCTAGCTCTTGCGAGTCGTTGGATCAAGGGTGTGTTTCTTCCTAGCTCATGTGAGTCGTTGGATCGAAACTACCACAATCACTTTGTGAGCCAGACGACCCTATATATAGCCCACCTCTCACCTTCCCTGCATAAGTCTTTCAGTTCATCGACTACATACATCTACCAGTTCATCGACTGCATACATCTACCAATTCATCGACTGACTACAAATCATTCGGATTCGCCATCATACGACCAACCGTGCATTTGATATGCATATATATGCATCACGAGCCACGGTTGGGCTGTATGATGGCGATACCGATTGGTTTGTTCTAGATCCGACATAAAAGGTTCGATACAACTTCTTTTTTGTGAAATAAGAGCTATCTCTCCTCCTACCTATTTTAGTTACACAACTACCTATTTGTGCCATGTCCGGAGCGTCGCACCGGGCCCTCATACATGCGGGGTAGTGTGGTGGCATGTCCGAAGAGGCGGGACGCGTCTCCGGGGCGTGGCCCCCCTCACGGACGGCGATGACACGGTAGTAGACGTTCTGCGGTAACGATGCGGCGTCAATATTACTAAATACTCGGAGCGCGATAAAATCATGATTTTTTATAGCACATGTGCCCACGTCATGCAAAAAAAATCATGTCTACTACCGTGCTATAAAAAATCATGATTTTATCGCGCTCCGAGTATTTAGTAATATTGACGCCGCATCGTTACCGCAGAACGTCTACTACCGTGTCATCGCCGTCCGTGAGGGGGGCCACGCCCCGGAGACGCGTCCCGCCTCTTCGGACATGCCACCACACCACCCCGCATGTATGAGGGCCCGGTGCGACGCTCCGGACATGGCACAAATAGGTAGTTGTGTAACTAAAATAGGTAGGAGGAGAGATAGCTCTTATTTCACAAAAAAGAAGTTGTATCGAACCTTTTATGTCGGATCTAGAACAAACCAATCGGTATCGCCATCATACAGCCCAACCGTGGCTCGTGATGCATATATATGCATATCAAATGCACGGTTGGTCGTATGATGGCGAATCCGAATGATTTGTAGTCAGTCGATGAACTGGTAGATGTATGCAGTCGATGAACTGGTAGATGTATGTAGTCGATGAACTGAAAGACTTATGCAGGGAAGGTGAGAGGTGGGCTATATATAGGGTCGTCTGGCTCACAAAGTGATTGTGGTAGTTTCGATCCAACGACTCACATGAGCTAGGAAGAAACACACCCTTGATCCAACGACTCGCAAGAGCTAGAAAGAAACACACGATCCGTGTGATTCTTCCTGATTGGTGGGATGCACATTAGTACCCACTTCGGACTCCGAAACCCTGATACTCGGAAAGAGTTTGTCCAGTTTGTACACGACGTGCGTCCAGTTTTTGCCGTGACCCTCAATACTCTTTCGCGCATCCCCCCTCTAAGTGACGGCTGCTCTACCTTCTATGGAGGGGGGCCACACCATGGAGCCCCAAGATGGGCGTCTACGCATGCCAGAACACTTTCACACATGCATCGAGACCCGTGCGATGTTTCGGTGGCATAGCAACACCCCGAAGGCCACCCCGAATCCCCGTTGACCAGTAGATCTAGCCCTTTGACTTTCACTGGACGGGCTTTGACCGGTGGACTCTTCCACCTGGTTGCGATAGGTTAGCCCATAGCAACATCCCCGAACACGGTCTGGACCCAACCCAACACTAGATTCCCTCCAGTTCCACCGCACCCGCACCATCCCCCCCTCTAAGTGACGGCTGCTCTGCCTTCCGTGGAGGGGGGCCACACCACGGAGCCCCAAGACGGGCGTCTACGCATGCCAGAACACTTCCACACATGCATCGGGACCCGTGCGATGTTTCGGTGGCATAGCTACACCCCGAAGGCCACCCCGAATCCGAGTTGACCAGTAGATCTAGCCCTTTGACTTTCGCCGGACGGGCTTTGACCGGTGGACTCTTCCACTGGTTGCGATAAGTCAGCCCGTAGGAACATCCCCGAACACGGTCTGGACCCAACCCAACACTAGATTCCCTCTGGTTCCACCGCACCCGCACCATCCCCCCTCTAAGTGACGCCTGCTCTGCCTTCCGTGGAGGGGGGCCATACCACAGAGCCCCAAGACGGGCGTCTACACATGCCAGAACACTTTCACACATGCATCGGGGCCCGTGCGATGTTTCGGTGGCATAGCTAGACCCCGAAGGCCACCCCGAATCCCAGTTGACCAGTAGATCTAGCCCTTTGACTTTCGTCGGACGGGCTTTAACCGGTGGACTCTTCCACCTGGTTGCGATAGGTCAGCCCATAGCAACATCCCCGAACACGGTCTGGACCCAACCCAACACTAGATTCCCTCCGGTTCCACCGCACCCGCACCATCCCCCCCTCTAACTAACGGCTGCTCTGCCTTCCGTGGAGGGGGGCCACACCACGGAGCCCCAAGACGGGTGTTTACGCATGCCAGAACACTTTCACACATGCATCGCGACCCATGCGATGTTTCGGTGGCATAGCTACACCCCGAAGGCCATCCCGAATCCCAGTTGACCAGTAGATCTAGCCCTTTGACTTTCGCCGGACGGGCTTATATAACCGTAGGAGGGCCACCGCAACACCTGGCGGCATTGCTATCCCCCAGGTACCCCGTCCCGTCTAACCCTGACACAGACGACCGCCGGGTCTATCCCTTTGACTTTCGCTGGACGTAGTTTGACCGGTGGACCTTTTCACCTTGTTGTCATAGCCCAGCCATAGGTACACCCCCAACACAGTCCCGGCACAACCCACCCCAAGATTCCCTCTGCGTCGGCCCGACGTGGCCGTTTCACCCCCCCCCCCCCCGGGGCACGGCGGCATCGACGCCCGTGAGGGGGGAGGGGGCACACCCCGGAGCCGCGTGCCTGCGCCTGCCACCACGTTTCCACAACCGTAGGAGGGCCCACCGCAACACCTGGCGGCATTGCTACCCCCCACAGGTACCCGTCCCCCGTCTAACCTCTCCGTGACACGACGGAAGAAGGCCCGTGTGGGGGGCAATCGATATATGTTTTCTGTACATTTAAGTTAATGAAATTAGTATTGGAAAAAAAATAAAAATAATAAGAGAAAATACAAAAAATATACAAATATTATTAGAAATCTATGCCTATGCCAACGGCCTAGCCGTCGGCATAGAAATGCCACCCCACGGGACCGGCGAACGACGCGGATCGATGACGTGGCGGCGCGGCGGATCGATGACGTGGCGGCGCGGCGGATCGATGACGTCGGCGTAGCTTTGCTGACGGCTAAGCCGTCGGCATAGCTATGCCGACGGCCACCGTTAGCCCGTCGGCGTAGCCTGACGCCGTCAAACTGCCGTCGCCGCCCGGGTAGACGGGCCCACTTGATATGCCGACAGCCTGCTCTATGCCGACGGCCCCCGTCGGTACATTCGGAGAATCGCCGATGGCTTATCTATGCCGACGGCCCCCATCGGCATAGATGGTTATACGCCGACGGCCTTTCTACGCCGACGGCTTTAGTAGGGCCGTCGGGGTATGCCCATATATGCTGACGGGGGCCGTCGGCATCTGCCTAAATTCTGGTAGTGTTCCATACAACTGCTATATTGTTGATAGGAAAAACAGTGTAAAATAAACTTTGACATTCCACTTTCTAACTATACATTTTAAATTAGGCAGACTCTACAAGTAAAGAAAATGTGACGTGAGAGGGTATGGCTGCGGACCCGAGGGGACGTTTTCATTAGTCTGAGACATTGTGATGGGGAGCTTGTAGTTAATAACAATGCAATGTTTTTTTGTGTAATTCTTAGCCATTAGATCTGGTAATTATGGATACATAAGATTGACGGTGTCAAAAACGATCGGGGTTTCATATATTTTGTCAACCGTGAGTCATGCATGTGGTCAGCTTGGATGACACATGTTTTAAGTCATTTTTGTATCTTGCGGTACTACACTAACAAATGATTATATATTTTTCTCATGCAAGTATATCAAAACACATTAACCAACTTTTCGTATAATATTTTTATGCATAACGATTGCTCCAGGTATGATTCTTGGATATTGGTTAGATGCATCCGGTGTGAAGTTCTACAAGTGCATCCAAATACACGGTTTGACTTTTGAATTGTAATGAGACTTGCATTGCACGTGCATATTTATTAGTGGTGTCAAATAGTCGAGGAAAGAAACACCTCGTCCTGCCGTCTGCCCTCGTCACCGCAGCGGTCATCCACCCCGACGATCTGTTGGCAAACACCGGTCGAGCCGCCGTTTCCCTCCACCAGCTGCCGACGTTGGCCGCCATGTCCTCGTCACCCCCAGCCCTTGTAACTGCCTCGCTGATAGGCCTCCGCCCATTCACACAGGTACGTATTTTTCTCCCTGTTTTCAAGATTTGTTTAAAAATATATATGTAATCAAACCAACAATAAAAATAAGTTAAAATATTCATGTACTAAATAAAATATTTCCACCCATAGAAAAATGTTAACTATTAAATAATTTTCAACTTTTTAAATAATGCATTAGAAATGTTCATGTATATTAAAATTTTAGTCCAATTTTAAAAGGGTTCATGCCTTTTCAAAAAATCGGCTATTTTTAAAAAGTGTTCATACATCTAAAATGTTGACATATTTAGAAAGGATGTTCTTGTAGTTTTAATAACTATTCGTAGTGCGACGAAGAATAGCTCCCGAAGAAGAGGTAGGTGCTCTTGGAGAGTTGTGAATTGGCTAGTGTCCGATCTTGGACCATCTGCAAGCTTCCATGGGTCGATACAACTCTAGTGAAACAAGGTGATATTTGTTAAATTTCAATGTATCTATAACTAAAATGTTGAAATTTAACAAAGTTCAACCAAACAGAAGGAAATTACTAAAGCTAATCTAAACTAAGTGAGGTACCGGATGATGACCTCATAAGCAGGGATGGCGGCACCACCTCCTTGCCGTGCCGTAAATGGTGCAAAGGGGTGACATCAGCTCCTCCTTGATGCGGTGGCACGGTGGGGACATCGGCTCCTTCTTGACGCGACTTTGATTTGGACGCTGCAGCTGGGCAACGTCGGACCGCCGTTGAAGAGCGACCACTCGAGCTGCCGCACGTATGTGTTGTTTGTTCGCGCGACCTCGACGAGGACAACAGCACCACCGTGTTGATCGTAGGGACGATGGACCCTGATGGGCCTGGGACTATGGGCGGCGGTGCCATGATACGAAGCTCCCATACAGATCTGTTGCCAGCGCCAACTTGGCTATCGCGGCAGTGTGTGGTAGAGAGGAGAGGAGAAGCATGGCGGCGATGTGTGGAGGAGATGTGATAGGATTTGTCGGCGTGATCGACCTACTTAAATAACTGGGATAGGCAAACCGGCGTCGCTTCAATGCAGGCACATCGGCCGCCTTCTCTGTCAACGCGTTCGCATTGAAGTTGCTCCTGTCAGCCGTCCGGTCACATCGGTCCGCCCGACATGAATGTAGGTGGCCGTCTGGCCGCCTCCGCTCTATGCTGAAGTGAATGTGCGATGAGGCTTTTGGAGCAGAAAACGCGACAAGAATTTTGGATGGGACCGCTCAGTCGAGCACCTACGTGGGGGATGCCTGCAAACCTCGTACCATTTTATTTTCGTTTCGTGGGGTACTGGACGTCCAGGCCGATCCGTGGACATATAATGCACGACGTTGAATGACAAAAAGTGTCGGAACCACACGGGCCAAGCATTTGTGGGTTATTTGATGCATGTCGTTGGAGTTGTCCTTTGTTGGTTCTCGAAAAAAGACTTATCTGTCGACTGTGACACCGAAGGCTCTAGGGAAGTCAAAGAAAAGATGACTCATCAAATTAAGTGTTTTTAAAATTCAAACTAAAAGTGAATAACCCGTCCTCCTCTCTTTGAAACAAGATGTTCTTGATGATAGAAATAATAAATCTGTTTTCTTCAAAGAAATAATTAAAATCTTTGATTCAGCCTCTCTGACTCCGTCCAGAAATATTTGTTATTAAAATGGATGAAAGTGGATATATCTAAAACAAAAATACATGTAGATACATCCATTTCAATGACAAGTATTTCTGGATTGAGGGTTACAATTTTGTATGGACAAATGAAACCACAATTTTGTAGGGGCGAAACAGAAAAATACCCTCGACGCTGCAGAAGCATAATGGGGGAAGAGCAGGCTAATCTAATCTGGCGCGTCGTCCGGACTGGTTGGTTCTCTTCTCCCCTTCCCTTCTTCCTCGCTCGGGCCGCCGCGCCGTCCTGCTCTGCGTCAACGCCGGTCCGGTGGGCGCCCGGGCCTCCCCGCCGCGTCGTCCCGGATCTGCGCCCCCACCCACCCTGGCGTGGATGCGGACGGGGAGCGAGAGTAGGAGCGGGGGGCCAGTAGCAGCTGTTAACATCCTCACCCGCGCCGCCGCCGCCGCCTTGCTCTGCCTGCCCCGATCTGGGAGAGTGGGAGGTTGCAAGCCCGGCGGCCGAGAGAGACGAGGGAAGGCGGCCCGCTCGTGTTAGGTGATGCGCTTGTGCTGTGTGAGGGGTGGTTTCAGATTTGCCCGCTGCTGCCGCTGCTTGTTTCAATGCCGGTAGCTCTTGTCCCTGATGCTCTTATTTGTACTGGTTTTACAGGTTCTCCATCACATCACATCACAGCCAAATGGGCCATCGATCCATGTGGAGAGAGGTTTGATTTCAGATTTGTCTGCTACTGATGCCGCTGATGAGAGGAGAAGGAGGAGAAATTGGTGGCGGTGCTGCTGCTCTACTTGTTTTGATGCTCATGCTATCGTCCCTGATGCTCTTGTTTGTTTCTACTGATTCTGCAGCTTCTTTCTTCATCACAGCCAAATGATTGAGGCATCGGCCTATTTTGTGTTTGGGGGGAGAGACAGACAGACAGAGGTTTGATGTCTATATGGAATCAATTTGATAAAAAATGTAGGTGTGTGACATCTGCTAAATGGGTTTGACTGCACAAAGAAATAAAAGGGGGCGGTCTGTGGATGCTGGTGCTCGAATGAGTACCCAGTGAGTGAGATTTGGTGACTTGGTTGGACTTGCTCTCAGCAAGCAACCATCATTTGGCAAATTAAACATCAACTACCATGGCGGAGGCTCTTGTCGGGCAGCTGGTGGTCTCCCTCGGTGCGGCATTGGCGAAAGAGACAGCTATCTTTGGCGGGGAACTGCTCGGCAAGGAAGCCGCCGCCCTCAGGGGCCTCTTCGGCAAGATCCGTGACTCCAAGGCAGAGCTGGAGAGCATGCAGGCCTACCTGCAGGAGGCGGAGCGGTTCAAGGACACCGACCGGACCACCGCCATCTTCGTCGGCGAGGTCAGGGGCTTCGCCTTCCAGATCGAGGATGTCGTTGACGAGTTCACCTACAAGCTGGAGGAGTGCAAGCACGGACGGTTCGCTGGCAAGATGAAGAAGAGGCTCAAGCATATCAAGACCTGGCGCCGCCTGGCGGCCAAGCTCCAAGAAATTGAAGCCAAGCTGAAAGATGCCAAGAGGAGGAAGAAGCATTACGTCGTCACCGTTGGATCTGCTTCTGCTGCAGGATCTGGTCAAGCTTTGCACTTCACCAGGGATGAGGACCTTGTGGGCATCGAGGAGAATAAGGAGAGGTTGATGCGGTGGCTGATGGGAGGTGGCGTTGGTGATGGTCTGGAGCAGAGCAACAGCAAAGTCACCACGGTGTGGGGGATGCCTGGTGTTGGTAAAACCACTCTGGTTGCTCATGTGTACAACACCGTGAAAGTGGATTTCGACGCGGCAGCGTGGGTAACTGTGTCGGAGAGTTACCGTATCAAGGATCTGCTGAAGAAAATTGCCGCCCAGTTCAGCATCACAGTCGACGTCGCCGGCATTGAGATGAGAGACCTAGCAGAGTCCATCCACAACTACCTTCGAGGTAAAAAGTTCATCATGGTCTTGGATGATGTTTGGGCTGCGCGCGTGTGGTCGGAGATAAGGAATGTCTTCCCAACGTCTAACTGTACCGGCCGATTTGTTATCACATCAAGAAAGCATGAAGTGTCACTGTTGGCAACTAGGGAGTCTGCAATTCACTTGGAACCGCTACAAGAACATCACTCCTGGCTGTTATTTTGCAATGGAGCCTTTTGGAATACTGATGACAAAGAGTGCCCGGTGGAGCTGCAGGAATTGGCTCGTAAGTTCATAACAAAGTGTCAAGGCTTGCCTATTGCTATTGCTTGCATTGGCCGCCTACTCTCCTTGAAACCCCCAACTTCTGCGGAATGGGAGGATGTGTACAGGGGTTTGGATTCACAATTGGCGAAAGATGTGATCCCCGATGCTCATATGATCCTAAAAGTCAGCTTGGAGGACCTTCCGTATGATTTGAAGAATTGTTTCCTACACTGTGCATTGTCTCCAGAAGATTATGTATTAAAGAGGAGGAAGACAATGAGACTCTGGATCGCTGCGGGGTTTATCAGGGAAAAAGATGAGAGCAAAACATTGGAGGAAGTGGCCGAGGGATACTTGGCTGAGCTTGTGAACCGAAGCCTTTTACAGGTAGTACAAAGGAATTATGCCGGACGACTGAAATACTGCATGATGCATGATGTCATACGCCTTCTTGCCCTCAACAAAGCCAAGGAGGAATGCTTCGGTAAAGTTTATAATGGCTCTGCTACTGGAGCATTCTCTGTAGAGGGTGCACGTCGTGTATCAGTCCATGGGGGAAATCTTGAACAACTGAGCCGATCTGGCACAACACATCTCCGTGAACTCCATGTATTTGAGAGGTATATCGAGGTCGGTTTGCTGAAGCCTATCCTAACATCTTCGAAACTGCTGACGATGTTAGATCTTCAAGGTACCTGTATCAAAATGCTGCCCAATGAAGTATTCAATTTGTTTAATCTGCGTTATTTGGGTCTTAGAGATACTAAGATGGAAAGCCTGCCTGTGGCAGTAGAGAGGTTGCAAAGCCTCGAAGTCTTGGATGCTTCCAAATCTAAGTTGACGTATTTACCAAACAGTGTTGTAAAACTTAAGAAGTTGAGATACCTGTATGCGTGGTCTGTTGTTGCATCTGAGGAATTTGAAATTGGAAATCTAGGTGGTGTCAAGGTGCCTAATGGCATACAACAGTTGGTAGGACTGCGGGCTCTTCAGTCTGTCCAAGCCACTCCAGAGTTTCTGCTTGAAGTTGCAGCTCTGACAGAGCTAAGAACATTCGGTGTCTGCAACGTGAGAAGTGAAAACTCTGCTTGCTTGAGTAACACTATCACCAAAATGAGCCATCTTGTTCATCTTGAAATTGTTGCTGCAACTGAGAATGAGCTGCTGCAGTTTGAAGGTCTATATTTACCTCCAACCCTTTCTTCGCTTGGTTTAGCAGGGCAGATAGAAAAAAGATCAATACCTCAGCTTTTCTCTTCTTGGTCACACCTTAATAGCCTCACTCGATTGCACCTGGCATTCTCCAATATTGATGAGCAAACCTTTTCCTGTCTGCGCATGTTACGTGGTCTACGCTTTCTTGAGGTAATGAAGGCTTTTGAAGGGAAGAGGTTGGAATTTTGCGCAGGGTCATTTCCAAAACTTCGGTTTCTACACATATGGGGCGCGGCACAACTCAACCAAGTTGGAATAGAAGATGGTGCGATAAAAACCCTCGCTGAGCTATGGTTCACAGACTGTCCTGAGCTAAAGTTTCTCCCTGATGGCATCGAACACCTTGCAGCCCTTGAGAAATTAATTCTGAAAGACACGTCAGAAGAACTGGTAAAGAAGCTCCGGCAGAAGAGAGATTCAGATGAATGCAGCGAAGATGTAATGAAGATTAGTCACGTAAGGAATGTTACAGTTGCACTGAGCCATAGAGGATTTGAGGAAAGGATTAGGTGATCGTCACCATTCCCAAGGTCACGGTTCGCTGTTCCATTTTTCGTGCATACATATTATATGTTGGCAGAATCAAATTAGCAATTGGTAGCTAGTAATGACTGATGTGAATTGTTACTGAATTTGCCTCCTAAAGCTACTTAATGTGATTCGCTTCTCCATGTTCATGTGTATCTTTTTCACCTAGACTAGAATTATGCAACTAAGTTGGTAGGACTGAGCGTGCTCTTTCGTTTAAAGTCTGACAAAGAAAATGGATGCATGCTTACATACTTGTGCATGCTCTTCCGTTTAAAAAGATCCGTCCACTCTGACTGACCGACTGGCTGACATAATTTGTGATAATTCTCAGATTCTGTGCTGCAATGTCAAGCACACTTTGCTCCCTCCTATATTGGTCTGCCAGACTGTCCTCCCATATTAAGGCTCTGATGGGACAAGAAGAATTCAAGCTGGGCAGGCCATGAGGTGTTGCATTCTTGGCCATTCTTTCTTACTGTACTTACTCTATATCAAAGATGACACAAGACAGATGGTCGCAAAGATTTCTGAGCTGCAAGGAAGAACAATAACCATGTGTTCTTGCTCTGCAACGATGTCAGTGGGATGTTCTTCAGCTCATCAGTTAGTGGTGGTTTCTGTTGCCTACCTACATCTGGAAATGATGTTGCTGTAAATTATACAGACCGTATTCAACTTTGTTAGTGTTGTGGTGGATCACATCCCCAGAGCATGAGTGAGTTGAATTTGAGGATTCAATTTTATTTACTGGCTCAGGAGTCTGAATATTCGAGTATTCTTGGGGCTTCTGAGGTTGTAACTGAATTGAGTTAATGGTAAGCAATTAGTGTTCTTGCTCTCTGAGTGTTATCTATCCTAAATAAATATTTTTGCCGTGGAGGCAGGCACGACGAGTGAAGTTCACTCTGTTGTTTGAATGTCAGTATGTTTTCAGAGTGCAGTGTTGGCCACCCCTTGACAGTTAAACCTGATGATGGACCAAGTGGCTCATTACCTTCATTCAGCATGATGTGTCACTGATTGAAGTTCAGTAGAGGCGTTGCGTTTTCAGTTTCTGCCGCTCATGAAGAATCTGTGACTGATCGAACTTCCTTCATAACGATCGATTGATTCAAGACCAATCAAGTGATGCATTTCACTAGTTCAGGACTGTCGATTGGGTTAGTACTGTCAATCAGTTGATTAGGCGTTGCATTTTAATCTCTTATTATTGACATGAGTGCAGTGTCATCCTGAAGCAAAATACAGTGTCATTGAAGCCTTGGCCTTGATATTGATATGCAGTGACATCGATTTATCAAGAAGATACCACTTAAGCATCTTCAACCCTACCAGCTCCCACGGTGAGTCCACCTTCCCTGCCCGGTTTCTCAAATGCATTTGTGGAGAAAAAGGTTCAGTCCCAGTCATCCAACATTGCGTTTGAACCAAAGGTGCACATCCTGACATTGTTTCAGTTTTATTAGAAAAGAAATTGTCATCGAAGTACCAACTCTGTAGTTGGCACCATTACCTACTAACCAGTTTTATTAGAAAATAAATTAGTTTAGTTACTTTCTTCTCTCTCTGACTGAAGTTCGCTGGTCTATAAAGTTTAGTTACTTCACTGCTGGACTCCTACATATTAACATCAGAAGAATCACAGTGTAGTGAAGTATGTGATGAATTACCGCCGTCAGTTTTTATTCATCTCTAATGGATTAGTCTTTTTTCTTTGCTTTTAAGCCTCTCCAGCTCCTCCTCCCCCCTCCCTGTGGCGGCTCATATGGTGATGGCCCCTACGCCTAAAGATTCTCATCCTGATCTCATCTTTCTCCTTATACCCCTTCGCCTTGAGCCATCTCCGTAAGGTGCTCATCCCCATCAGGTTTGTAACGCTATTTGCAAAATTCTGGAATTCAATGTTCCATAGTTTGATATAGTACTAGCACATATGCCCGTGCGTTGCAACGGGAGAGAGATTTTGGAGATGCTCCGTAGACGGTCCCCGTTGGATGGCAAAACTGGTCCGGACACCACGGTCCGGGCTTATACGGGAGGAACGCGGGTCCGTTTTGGAGATGCCCTTATCCATCTATGTATGATGTTTGTTGTCTTTTTAGTTTTTCCACTGAGTTTTTCCCGGACATATATATAGTAAAATTAAACCTTTTTTAGGTGAGTCAAATTAAACCTTAGAAAACAAAAGATAGTTCAGAGAACAGACATGCACATATATGTGGACGTCCTCGTGATGGACTCGGACATTTCATAGGTCAACATGCCGCCGAGTTAGCTGGTCTAGAAGACTCTGTCTCTGCATGACTGCATGTATGTATGTATGTGTGAGCCTTCCTCCTCAGAGATATTTTTCGATTGATGATGCATGCTGCAGGTCTCGTCTTTTTTCCTGCTTTGGCTTGTTTGATTCATGCAATTTGAGAACGTATTTAAGTTGCTAAGATATGATTTAAAAGAGCAGGGTGGGACTATTGATTAAAAAAGGAGTACAAAATTTTATCACATGGAGCAACTATTTTGGTAGCGGCCCATAACAGAAACTTAAATTCTGGCCCATGAGACTTACGAAGCTCCAGACCACGTACGACACGGACGACGACATACGAAGCTTCACGGTCGATGTGCCCACGTCGTGCCTAACCCTGTAGCGTTTGACTATGGGATCTACCCGTTTGACTTTGCACGGACGGGCTTTGACCAGTGGACCTCCCAACCCGGTTGTGTTAGGTCAGCCCATAAGAACACTTTGGAGCAACATCCGGGGCAGACCCACAGCAAGATCCCCTCCGTGTAGACCCCACGCGTCCGTTTCCCCCCTCCAGGTGCCGGCGGCAGCGCCGTCCGTGAGGGGGGCACACCCCGGACACGCGTGCCGGGCGTTTGCAACCGCGACAACACTTCCAGACTTGTGAGAGGCCGCCGGCGCAAGATTTGGCGGCATGCTAGCCCCCGGAGGCCGCCGGCCACAGCCGTAGACGCACGAAGGGCAATCCGCGTAGAGGGAATTTTTCGGATACTTCTCCATCACCAAAGATTATGAAAAAATACCATCGTTCCTATAGCACATGTGCCCACGTCGTGCAAAAAAATCATGATTTTATCGCTCTCCGAGTATTTAGTAATATTGACGCCGCATCGTTACCGCAGAACGTCTACTACCGTGTCATCGTCGTCCGTGAGGGGGGCCACGCCCCGGAGACGCGTGCCGCCTCTTCGGACATACCACCACACCACCCCGCATGTATGAGGGCCCGGTGCGACGCTCCGGTGGCATTGCTACCCCCCCAGTGCCCCCGTCCCGCCTAACCTTGTAGCGTTTGACCACGGGATCTAGCCCTTTGACTTTGCACGGACGGGCTTTGACTAGTGGACCTCCCCACCCGGTTGTGTTAGTTCAGCCCATAGGAACACTTTGGAGCAACATCCGGGCCAGACCCACAGAAAGATCCCCTCCGTGTAGACCCCATGCGTCCGTTTCCCCCCTCCAGGTGCCGGCGGCGGCGCCGTCCGTGAGGGGGGGCACACACCGCACACGCGTGCCGGGAGTTTGCAAACGCCACAACACTTCCAGACTTGTGAGAGGCCGCCTACGCAAGATTTGGCGGCATGCTAGTCCCCGGAGGCCGCCGGCCACAGCCGTAGACGCGCGAAGGGCAATCCGCGTAGAGGGAATTTTTCGAAGACTTCTCCATCACCAAAAATTATGAAAAAATAACATCGTTCCTATAGCACATGTGCCCGCGTCATGCAAAAAAACTTATGATTTTATCGCGCTCCGAGTATTTAGTAATATTGATGCCACATCGTGACCGCAGAACGTCTACTACCGTGTCATCACCGTCTGTGAGGGGGGGCCACGCCCCGGAGACGCGTCCCGCCTCTTCGGACATGCCACCACACCGCCCCGCATGTATGAGGGCCCGGTGCGACGCTCCGGTGGCATTGCTACCGCCCTAGTGCCCCCGTCCCGACTAATCCTGTAGCGTTTGACCACGGGATCTAACCCTTTGACTTTGCACGGACGGGCTTTGACCAGTGGACCTCCCCACCCAGTTGTGTTAGGTCAGCCCATAGGAACACTTTGGAGCAACATCCGGGGCAGACCCACAGCAAGATCCCCTCCGTGTAGACCCCACGCGTCCGTTTCCCCCCTCAAGGTGCCGGCGGCAGCGCCGTCCGTGAGGGGGGCACACCCCGGACACGCGTGCCGGGCGTTTGCAACCGCGACAACACTTCCAGACTTGTGAGAGGCCGCCGGCGCAAGATTTGGTCGGCGGATGAACGTTGCAAACCGCCGCCAGTGTTGTCGCGGTTGCAAACGCCCGGCACACGTGTCCGGGGTGTGCCCCCCTCACGGACGGCGCTGCCGCCGGCACCTGGAGGGGGGAAACGGACGCGTGGGGTCTACACGGAGGGGATCTTGCTGTGGGTCTGCCCCGGATGTTGCTCCAAAGTGTTCTTATGGGCTGAGCTAACACAACCAGGTGGGGAGGTCCACTGGTGAAAGCCCGTCTGTGCAAAGTCAAACGGGTAGATCCCGTCAAACGCTACAGGGTTAGGCGGGACGGGGGCACGGGGGGGTAGCAATGCCACCGGAGCGTCGCACCGGGCCCTCATACATGCGGGGTGGTGTGGTGGCATGTCCGAAGAGGCGGCACGCGTCTCCAGGGCGTGGCCCCCCTCACGGACGACGATGACACGGTAGTAGACGTTCTGCGGTAACGATGCGGCGTCAATATTACTAAATACTCGGAGCGCGACAAAATCATGATTTTTTTGCACGATGTGGGCACATGTGCTATAGGAACGATGGTATTTTTTCATAATTTTTGGTGATGGAGAAGTATCCGAAAAATTCCCTCTACGCGGATTGCCCTTCGCGCGTCTACGGCTGTGGCCGGCGGCCTCCGGGGGATAGCATGCCGCGACAACACTTTGCAACGTGCATCCGCCGACCAAATCTTGCGCCGGCGGCCTCTCACAAGTCTGGAAGTGTTGTCGCGGTTGCAAACGCCCGGCACGCGTGTCCGGGGTGTGCCCCCCTCACGGACGGCACTGCCGCCGGCACCTGGAGGGGGGAAACGGACGCGTGGGGTCTACACGGAGGGGATCTTGCTGTGGGTCTGCCCCGGATGTTGCTCCAAAGTGTTCCTATGGGCTGACCTAACACAACCCGGTGGGGAGGTCCACTGGTCAAAGCCCGTCCGTGCAAAGTCAAAGGGTTAGATCCCGTGGTCAAACGCTACAGGATTAGTCGGGACGGGGGCACTAGGGCGGTAGCAATGCCACCAGAGCGTCGCACCGGGCCCTCATACATGCGGGGCGGTGTGGTGGCATGTCCGAAGAGGCGGGACGCGTCTCCGGGGCGTGGCCCCCCCTCACAGACGGTGATGACACGGTAGTAGACGTTCTGCGGTCACGATGTGGCATCAATATTACTAAATACTCGAAGCGCGATAAAATCATAAGTTTTTTTGCATGACGCGGGCACATGTGCTATAGGAACGATGTTATTTTTTCATAATTTTTGGTGATGGAGAAGTCTTCGAAAAATTCCCTCTACGCGGATTGCCCTTTGCGCATCTACGGCTGTGGCCGGCGGCCTCCGGGGACTAGCATGCCGTCAAATCTTGCGTAGGCGGCCTCTCACAAGTCTGGAAGTGTTGTGGCGTTTGCAAACTCCCGGCACGCGTGTGCGGTGTGTGCCCCCCCTCACGGACGGCGCCGCCGCCGGCACCTGGAGGGGGGAAACGGACGCATGGGGTCTACACGGAGGGGATCTTTCTGTGGGTCTGGCCCGGATGTTGCTCCAAAGTGTTCCTATGGGCTGAACTAACACAACCGGGTGGGGAGGTCCACTGGTCAAAGCCCGTCCGTGCAAAGTCAAAGGGCTAGATCCCGTGGTCAAACACTACAAGGTTAGGCGGGACGGGGGCACTGGGGGTAGCAATGCCACCGGAGCGTCGCACCGGGCCCTCATACATGCGGGGTGGTGTGGTGGAATGTCCGAAGAGGCGGCACGCGTCTCCGGGGCGTGGCCCCCCTCACGGACGGCGATGACACGGTAGTAGACGTTCTGCGGTAACGATGCGGCGTCAATATTACTAAATACTCGGAGAGCGATAAAATCATGATTTTTTTGCACGACGTGGGCACATGTGCTATAGGAACGATGGTATTTTTTCATAATCTTTGGTGATGGAGAAGTATCCGAAAAATTCCCTCTACGCGGATTGCCTTTCGCGCGTCTACGGCTGTGGCCGGCGGCCTCCGGGGGCTAGCATGCCGCCAAATCTTGCGCCGGCGGCCTCTCACAAGTCTGGAAGTGTTGTCGCGGTTGCAAACGCCCGGCACGCGTGTCCGGGGTGTGCCCCCCTCACGGACGGCGCTGCCGCCGGCACCTGGAGGGGGGAAACGGACGCGTGGGGTCTACACGGAGGGGATCTTGCTGTGGGTCTGCCCCGGATGTTGATCCAAAGTGTTCTTATGGGCTGACCTAACACAACCGGGTTGGGAGGTCCACTGGTCAAAGCCCGTCCGTGCAAAGTCAAACGGGTAGATCCCGTGGTCAAACGCTACAGGGTTAGGCGGGACGGGGGCACTGGGGGTAGCAATGCCACCGGAGCGTCGCACCGGGCCCTCATATATGCGGGGTGGTGTGGTGGAATGTCCGAAGAGGCGGCACGCGTCTCCGGGGCGTGGCCCCCCTCACGGACGGCGATGACACGGTAGTAGACGTTCTGCGGTAACGATGCAGCGTCAATATTACTAAATACTCGGAGCGCGATAAAATCATGATTTTTTTTGCACGACGTGGGCACATGTGCTATAGGAACGATGGTATTTTTTCATAATTTTTGGTGATGGAGAAGTATCCGAAAAATTCCCTCTACGCGGATTGCCCTTCGTGCGTCTACGGCTGTGGCCAGCGCCCTCCGGGGGCTAGCATGCCGCCAAATCTTGCGCCGGCGGCCTCTCACAAGTCTGGAAGTGTTGTCGCGGTTGCAAACGCCCGGCACGCGTGTCCGGGGTGTGCCCCCCTCACGGACGGCGCTGCCGCCGGCACCTGGAGGCGGGAAACAGACGCGTGGGGTCTACACGGAGGGGATCTTGCTGTGGGTCTGCCCCGGATGTTGCTCCAAAGTGTTCTTATGGGCTGACCTAACACAACCCGGTGGGGAGGTCCACTGGTCAAAGCCCGTCCGTGCAAAGTCAAAGGGTTAGATCCCGTGGTCAAACGCTACAAGATTAGTCGGGACGGGGGCACTAGGGGGGTAGCAATGCCACCGGAGCATCGCACCGGGCCCTCATACATGCGGGGTGGTGCGGTGGCATGTCCGAAGAGGCGGGACGTGTCTTCGGGGCGTGGCCCCCCCTCACAGACGGTGGTGACATGGTAGTAGACGTTCTGCGGTCACGATGTGGCGTCAATATTACTAAATACTCGGAGCGCGATAAAATAATAAGTTTTTTGCTCGACGCGGGCACATGTGCTATAGGAACGATGTTATTTTTTTCATAATTTTTGGTGATGAAGAAGTCTTCGAAAAATTCCCTCTACGCGGATTGCCCTTCGCGCGTCTACGGCTGTGGCCGGCGGCCTCCGGGGGCTAGCATGCCGCCAAATCTTGCGCCGGCGGCCTCTCACAAGTCTGGAAGTGTTGTCGCGGTTGCAAACGCCCGGCACGCGTGTCCGGGGTGTGCCCCCCTCACGGACGGCGCTGCCGCCGGCACCTGGAGGGGGGAAACGGACGCGTGGGGTCTACACGGAGGGGATCTTGCTGTGGGTCTGCCTCGGATGTTGCTCCAAAGTGTTCCTATGGGCTGACCTAACACAACCGGGTGGGGAGGTCCACTGGTCAAAGCCCGTCCGTGCAAAGTCAAAGGGGTAGATCCCGTGGTCAAACGCTACAGGGTTAGGCGGGACGGGGGCACGGGGGGGGGGGGGGGTAGCAATGCCACCGGAGCGTCGCATCGGGCCCTCATACATGCGGGGTGGTGTGGTGGCATGTCCGAGGAGGCGGCACGCGTCTCCAGGGCGTGGCCCCCCTCACGGACGGCGATGACACGGTAGTAGACGTTCTGCGGTAACGATGCGGCGTCAATATTACTAAATACTCGGAGCGCGACAAAATCATGATTTTTTTGCATGATGTGGGCACATGTGCTATAGGAACGATGGTATTTTTTCATAATTTTTGGTGATGGAGAAGTATCCGAAAAATTCCCTCTACGCGGATTGCCCTTCGCGCGTCTACGGCTGTGGCCGGCGGCCTCCCGGGGCTAGCATGCCGCCAAATCTTGCGCCGGCGGCCTCTCACAAGTCTGGAAGTGTTGTCGCGGTTGCAAACACCCGGCACGCGTGTCCGGGGTGTGCCCCCCTGACGGACGGCGCTGCCGCCGGCACCTGGAGGGGGGAAACGGACGCGTGGGGTCTACACGGAGGGGATCTTGCTGTGGGTCTTCCTCGGATGTTGCTCCAAAGTATTCCTATGGGCTGACCTAACACAACTGGGTGGGGAGGTCCACTGGTCAAAGCCCGTCCGTGCAAAGTCAAAGGGGTAGATCCCGTGGTCAAACGCTACAGGGTTAGGCGGGACGGGGGCACTGGGGGTAGCAATGCCACCGGAGCATCGCACCGGGCCCTCATACATGCGGGGTGGTGTGGTGGCATGTCCGAAGAGGCGGGACGCGTCCCGGGGCGTGGCCCCCCTCACGGACGGCGATGACACGGTAGTAGACGTTCTGCGGTAACGATGCGGCGTCAATATTACTAAATACTCGGAGCGCGATAAAATCATGATTTTTTTTGCACGACGTGGGCACATGTGCTATAGGAATGATTGTATTTTTTCATAATTTTTGGTGATGGAGAAGTATCCGAAAAATTCCCTCTACGCGGATTGCCCTTCGCGCGTCTACGGCTGTGGCCGGCGGCCTCCCGGGGCTAGCATGCCGCCAAATCTTGCGCCGGCGGCCTCTCACAAGTCTGGAAGTGTTGTCGCGGTTGCAAACGCCCGGCACACGTGTCCGGGGTGTGCCCCCCTCACGGACGGCGCTGCCGCCGGCACCTGGAGGGGGGAAACGGACGCGTGGGGTCTACACGGAGGGGATCTTGCTGTGGGTCTGCCCCGGATGTTGCTCCAAAGTGTTCTTATGGGCTGACCTAACACAATCGGGTGGGGAGGTCCACTGGTCAAAGCCCGTCCGTGCAAAGTCAAACGGGTAGATCCCGTCAAACGCTACAGGGTTAGGCGGGACGGGGGCACGGGGGGGTAGCAATGCCACCGGAGCGTCGCACCGGGCCCTCATACATGCGGGGTGGTGTGGTGGCATGTCCGAAGAGGCGGCACGCGTCTCCAGGGCGTGGCCCCCCTCACGGACGGCGATGACACGGTAGTAGACGTTCTGCGGTAACGATGCGGCGTCAATATTACTAAATACTCGGAGCGCGACAAAATAATGATTTTTTTGCACGATGTGGGCACATGTGCTATAGGAACGATGGTATTTTTTCATAATTTTTGGTGATGGAGAAGTATCCGAAAAATTCCCTCTACGCGGATTGCCCTTCGCGCGTCTACGGTTGTGGCCGGCGGCCTCCGGGGGATAGCATGCCGCCAAATCTTGCGCCGGCGGCCTCTCACAAGTCTGGAAGTGTTGTCGCGGTTGCAAACACCCGGCACGCGTGTCCGGGGTGTGCCCCCCTGACGGACGGCGCTGCCGCCGGCACCTGGAGGGGGGAAACGGACGCGTGGGGTCTACACGGAGGGGATCTTGCTGTGGGTCTTCCTCGGATGTTGCTCCAAAGTATTCCTATGGGCTGACCTAACACAACTGGGTGGGGAGGTCCACTGGTCAAAGCCCGTCCGTGCAAAGTCAAAGGGGTAGATCCCGTGGTCAAACGCTACAGGGTTAGGCGGGACGGGGGCACTGGGGGGGAGCAATGTCACCGGAGCATCGCACCGGGCCCTCATACATGCGGGGTGGTGTGGTGACATGTCCGAAGAGGCGGGACGCGTCTCCGGGGCGTGGCCCCCCTCACGGACGGCGATGACATGGTAGTAGACGTTCTGCGGTAACGATGCGGCGTCAATATTACTAAATACTCGGAGCGCAATAAAATCATGATTTTTTTTGCACGACGTGGGCACATGTGCTATAGGAACGATGGTATTTTTTCATAATTTTTGGTGATGGAGAAGTATCCGAAAAATTCCCTCTACGCGGATTGCCCTTCGCGCGTCTACGGCTGTGGCCGGCGGCCTCCGGGGGCTAGCATGCCGCCAAATATATCGTCGGCGGCCTCTCACAAGTCTGGAAGTGTTGTCGCGGTTGCAAACGCCCGGCACGCGTGTCCGGGGTGTGCCCCCGTCACGGACGGCGCTGCCGCCGGCACCTGGAGGGGGGAAACGGATGCGTGGGGTCTACACGGAGGGGATCTTGCTGTGGGTCTGCCCCGGATGTTGCTCCAAAGTGTTCCTATGGGCTGACCTAACACAACCGGGTGGGGAGGTCCACTGGTCAAAGCCCGTCCATGCAAAGTTAAAGGGGTTGATCCCGTGGTCAAATGCTACAGGGTTAGGCGGGACGGGGGCACTACGGGGGTAGCAATACCACCGGAGCGTCGCACCGGGTCCTCATACATGCGGGGTGGTGTGGTGGCATGTCTGAAGAGGCGGGACGCGTCTCCGGGGCGTGGCCCCCCCTCACGGACGGTGATGACACGGTAGTAGACGTTCTGCGGTAACGATGCGGCGTCAATATTACTAAATACTCGGAGCGCGATAAAATCATGATTTTTTTGCACGACGTGGGCACATGTGCTATAGGAACGATGGTATTTTTTCATAATTTTTGGTGATGGAGAAGTATCCAAAAAATTCCCTCTACGCGGATTGCCCTTCGCGCGTCTACTGCTGTGGCCGGCGGCCTCCGGGGGATAGCATGCCGCCAAATCTTGCGCCGGCGGCCTCTCACAAGTCTGGAAGTGTTGTCGCGGTTGCAAACGCCCGGCACTCATGTCCGGGTTGTGCCCCCCTGACGGACGGCGCTGCCGCCGGCACCTGGAGGGGGGAAACGGACGCGTGGGGTCTACACGGAGGGGATCTTGCTGTGGGTCTGCCCCGGATGTTGCTCCAAAGTGTTCCTATGGGCTGACCTAACACAACCCGGTGGGGAGGTCCACTGGTCAAAGCCCGTCCGTGCAAAGTCAAAGGGGTAGATCCCGTGGTCAAACGCTACAGGGTTAGGCGGGACGGGGGCACTGGGGGTAGCAATGCCACCGGAGCATCGCACCGGGCCCTCATACATGCGGGGTGGTGTGGTGGCATGTCCGAAGAGGCGGGACGCGTCTCCGGGGCATGGCCCCCCTCACGGACGGCGATGACACGGTAGTAGACGTTCTGCGGTAACGATGCGGCGTCAATATTACTAAATACTCGGAGCGCGATAAAATCATGATTTTTTTTGCACGACGTGGGCACATGTGCTATAGGAACGATGGTATTTTTTCATAATTTTTGGTGATGGAGAAGTATCCAAAAAATTCCCTCTACGCGGATTGCCCTTCGCGCGTCTACGGCTGTGGCCGACGGCCTCCGGGGGCTAGCGTGCCGCCAAATCTTGCGCCGGCGGCCTCTCACAAGTCTGGAAGTGTTGTCGCGGTTGCAAACGCCCGGCACTCATGTCCGGGGTGTGCCCCCCTCACGGACGGCGCTGCCGCCGGCACCTGGAGGGGGGAAACGGACGCGTGGGGTCTACACGGAGGGGATCTTGCTGTGGGTCTGCCCCGGATGTTGCTCCAAAGTGTTCCTATGGGCTGACCTAACACAACCCGGTGGGGAGGTCCACTGGTCAAAGCCCGTCCGTGCAAAGTCAAAGGGTTAGATCCCGTGGTCAAACGCTACAGGATTAGTCGGGACGGGGGCACTAGGGCGGTAGCAATGCCACCGGAGCGTCGCACCGGGCCCTCATACATGCGGGGCGGTGTGGTGGCATGTCCGAAGAGGCGGGACGCGTCTCCGGGGCGTGGCCCCCCCTCACAGACGGTGATGACACGGTAGTAGACGTTCTGCGGTCACGTTGTGGCGTCAATATTACTAAATACTCGGAGCGCAATAAAATCATAAGTTTTTTTGCATGACGCGGGCACATGTGCTATAGGAACGATGTTATTTTTTCATAATTTTTGGTGATGGAGAAGTCTTCGAAAAATTCCCTCTACGCGGATTGCCCTTCGCGCGTCTACGGCTGTGGCCGGCGGCCTCCGGGGACTAGCATGCCGCCAAATCTTGCGTAGGCGGCCTCTCACAAGTCTGGAAGTGTTGTGGCGTTTGCAAACTCCCGGCACGCGTGTGCGGTGTGTGCCCCCCCTCACGGACGGCGCCGCCGCCGGCACCTGGAGGGGGGAAACGGACGCATGGGGTCTACACGGAGGGGATCTTTCTGTGGGTCTGGCCCGGATGTTGCTCCAAAGTGTTCCTATGGGCTGAACTAACACAACCGGGTGGGGAGGTCCACTGGTCAAAGCCCGTCCGTGCAAAGTCAAAGGGCTAGATCCCGTGGTCAAACGCTACAGGGTTAGGCGGGACGGGGGCACTGGGGGGGTAGCAATGCCATCGGAGCGTCGCACCGGGCCCTCATACATGCGGGTGTTGGGTTTCGTAGTAATTTCAAAAAATTTCCTACGCACACGCAAGATCATGTGATGCATAGCAACGAGGGGGAGAGTGTTGTCTACGTACCCAACGCAGACCGACTGCGGAAGCGCTGACACGACGTAGAGGAAGTAGTCGTACGTCTTCACGATCCAACCGATCAAGCACCGAAACTACGGCACCTCCGAGTTCGAGCACACGTTCAGCTCGATGACGATCCCCGGACTCTGATCCAGCAAAGTGTCGGGGAAGAGTTCCGTCAGCACGACGGCGTGGTGACGATCTTGATGTACTACAGCAGCAGGGCTTCGCCTAAACTCCGCTACAGTATTATCGAGGAATATGATGGCAGGGGGCACCGCACACGGCTAAGGAATAGATCACGTGGATCAACTTGTGTGTTTCTGGGGTGCCCCTGCCTCCGTATATAAAGGACTAGAGGGGGGAGGCTGGCCGGCCACAGGTGGTGCGCCAGGAGAGTCCTACTCCCTCTCGGAGTAGGATTCCCCCCCCCCCAATCCTAGTTGGAATAGGATTCGCGGAGGGGGAAAAGAGAAAGGGGGGGCCGGCCACCTCTCCTAGTCCTAATAGGACTAGGGGAGGGAGGGAGGCGCGCAGCCCATCTTGGGCAGCCCCTTCTCTTTTCCACTAAGGCCCATATAGCTCCCGGGGGGTTCCGGTAACCTCCCGGTACTCCGGTAAAATCCCGATTTCACCCGGAACACTTCCGATGCCCAAATATAGGCTTCCAATATATCAATCTTTATGTCTCGACCATTTCGAGACTCCTCATCATGTCCGTGATCACATCCGGGACTCCGAACAACCTTCGGTACATCAAAATGCATAAACTCATAATATAACTGTCATCGTAACCTTAAGCGTGCGGACCCTACGGGTTCGAGAACAATGTAGACATGACTGAGACATGTCTCCGGTCAATAACCAATAACGGGACCTGGATACCCATATTGGCTCCTACATATTCTACGAAGATCTTTATCGGTCAGACCGCATAACAACATACGTTGTTCCCTTTGTCATCGGCATGTTACTTGCCCGAGATTCGATCGTCGGTATTGCAATACCTAGTTCAATCTCGTTACTGGCAAGTCTCTTTACTCGTTCTGTAATACATCATCCCGCAACTAACTCATTTAGTTGCAATGCTTGCAAGGCTTAAGTGATGTGCATTATCGAGAGGTCCCAGAGATGCCTCTCCGACAATCGGAGTGACAAAACCTAATCTCGAAATACGCCAACCCAACATGTACCTTTGGAGACACCTGTAGTACTCCTTTATAATCACCCAGTTACGTTGTGATGTTTGGTAGTACCCAAAGTGTTCCTCCGGTAAACGGGAGTTGCATAATCTCATAGTTATAGGAACATGTATAAGTCATGAAGAAAGCAATAGCAACATACTAAACGATCGGGTGCTAAGCTAATGGAATGGGTCATGTCAATCAGATCATTCTCTTAATGATGTGATCCCGTTAATCAAATAACAACTCATTGTTCATGGTTAGGAAACATAACCATCTTTGATTAACGAGCTAGTCAAGTAGAGGCATACTAGCGACACTTTGTTTGTCTATGTATTCACACATGTATTATGTTTCCGGTTAATACAATTCTAGCATGAATAATAAACATTTATCATGATTATAAGGAAATAAATAATAACTTTATTATTGCCTCTAGGGAATATTTCCTTCAGTCTCCCACTTGCACTAGAGTCAATAATCTAGTTCACATCGCCATGTGATTTAATAGCAATAGTTCACATCACCATGTGATTAACACCCATAGTTCACATCGATATGTGATCAACACCCAAAGGGTTTACTAGAGTCAGTAATCTAGTTCACATCGCTATGGGATTAACACCCAAAGAGTACTAAGGTGTGATCATGTTTTGCTTGTGAGATAATTTTAGTCAACGGGTCTGTCACATTCAGATCCGTAAGTATTTTGCGAATTTCTATGTCAACAATGCTCTGCACGGAGCTACTCTAGCTCATTGCTCCCACTTTCAGTATGTATCTAGATCGAGACTTAGAGTCATCCAGATCTGTGTCAAAACTTGCATCGACGTAACCTTTTACGACGAACCCTTTTTGTTCACCTCCATAATTGAGAAGTATTTCCTTATTCCACTAAGGATAATTTTGACCGCTGTCCAGTGATCTACTCTTAGATCACTATTGTACTCCCTTGCTTAACACAGTGTAGGGTATACAATAGATCTGGTGCACAGCATGACATACTTTATAGAACCTATGGCTGAGGCATATGGAATGACTTTCATTCTCTTTCTATCTTCTGCCGTGGTCGGGCTTTGAGTCTTACTCAACTTCACACCTTGTAATACAGGCAAGAACTCTTTCTTTGACTGCTCCATTTTGAACTACTTCAAAATCTTGTCAAGGTATGTACTTATTGAAAAAACTTATCAAGCGTCTTGATCTATCTCTATAGATCTTGATGCTCAATATGTAAGCAGCTTCATCGAAGTCTTTCTTTGAAAAACTCCTTTCAAACACTCCTTTATGCTTTACAGAATAATTCTACATTATTTCCGATCAACAATATGTCATTCACATATACTTATCAGAAATGTTGTAGTGCTCCCACTCACTTTCTTGTAAATACAGGCTTCATCGCAAGTCTGTATAAAACTATATGCTTTGATCATCTTATCAAAGCGTATATTCCAACTCCGAGATGCTTGCACCAGTCCATAGATGGATCGCTGGAGCTTGCATATTTTGTTAGCACCTTTAGGATTGACAAAACCTTCTGGTTGTATCATATACAACTCTTCTTTAATAAATCTATTAAAGAATGCAGTTTTGTTTATCCATTTGCCAGATTTCATAAAATGCGGCAATTGCTAACATGATTTGGACAGACTTAAGTATAGATACGAGTGAGAATTTCTCATCGTAGTCAACACCTTGAGCTTGTTGAAAACCTTTTGTGACAATTCTAGCTTTGTAGATAGTAACACTACTATCAGCGTCCGTCTTCCTCTTGAAGATCCATTTATTTTCTATGGCTTGCCGATCATCGGGCAAGTCAACCAAAGTCCATACTTTGTTCTCATACATGGATCATATCTCAGATTTCATGGCTTCAAGCCACTTTGCGGAATCTGGGCTCACCATCGCTTCTTCATAGTTCGTAGGTTCGTCATGATCTAGTAGCATGACTTCCAGAATAGGATTACCGTACCACTCTGGCGTGGATCTTACTCTGGTTGATCTACGAGGTTCAGTAGTATCTTGTTCTGAAGTTTCATGATCATCATCATTAGCTTCCTCACTAACTGGTGTAGGTGTCACAGAAACATTTTTCTGTGATGTAATACTTTCCAATAAAGGAGCAGGTACAGTTACCTCGTCAAGTTCTACTTTCCTCCCACTCACTTCTTTCGAGAGAAACTCCTTCTCCAGAAAGTTTCCGAATTTAGCAACAAAAGTCTTGCCTTCGGATCTGTGATAGAAGGTGTATCCAATAGTTTCCTTTGGATATCCTATGAAGACGCACTTCTCCGATTTGAGTTTGAGCTTATCAGGATGAAACTTTTTCATATAAGCATCGCAACCCCAAACTTTAAGAAACGACAACTTTGGTTTCTTGCCAAACCACAGTTCATACGGTGTCGTCTCAACAGATTTAGATGGTGCCCTTTTAACGTGAATGCAGCTGTCTCTAATGCATAACCCCAAAAACGATAGTGGTAGATCGGTAAGAGACATCATAGATTGCACTATATCCAATAAAGTACGGTTATGACGTTCGGACACACCATTATGCTGTCGTGTTCCATGTGGCATGAGTTTGTGAAACTATTCCACATTGTTTTAATTGAAGACCAAACTCGTAACTCAAATATTTGTCTCCGCGATCAGATCGTAGAAATTTTATTTTCTTGTCACGATGATTTTCCACTTCACTCTGAAATTCTTTGAACTTTTCAAATGTTTCATACTTATGTTTCATCAATTAGATATACTCATATCTGCTCAAATCATCTGTGAAGATCAGAAAATAATGATACCTATCGCGAGCCTCAATATTCATCGGACCACATACATCAGTATGTATGATTTCTGACAAATCTGTTGCTCGCTCCATTGTTCCGAAGAACAGAGTCTTAATCATCTTGCCCATGAGGCATGGTTCGCAAGCATCAACTGATTCATAATCAAGTGATTCCAAAAGCCCATCAGCATGGAGTTTCTTCATGCGCTTTACACCAATATGACCTAAACAGCAGTGCTACAAATAAGTTGCACTATCATTATTAACTTTGCATCTTTTGGTTTCAATATTATGATTATGTGTATCACTACGATCGAGATCCAACGAACTATTTTCATTGGGTGTGTAACCATATAAGGTTTTATTCATGTAAACAGAACAACAATTTATTCTCTTACTTAAATGAATAACCGTATTACAATAAACATGATCAAATCATATTCATGCTCAACGTAAACACCAAATAACACTTATTTAGGTTCAACACTAATCCCGAATTTATAGGGAGTGTGCGATGATGATCATATCAATCTTGGAACCACTTCCAACACACATCGTCACTTCACCCTTAACTAGTCTCTGTTTATTCTGCAACTCCCGTTTCGAGTTACTAATCTTAGCAACTGAACTAGTATCAAATACTAAGGGGTTGCTATAAACACTAGTAAAGTACACATCAATAACATGTATATCAAATATACTTATGTTCACTTTGCCATCCTTCTTATCTGCCAATCACTTGGGGTAGTTCCGCTTCCAGTGACCAGTCCCTTTTGCAGTAGGAGCACTTAGTCTCAGGCTTAGGATCAGACTTGGGTTTCTTCACTTGAGCAGCAACTTGCTTGCCGTTCTTCTTGAAGTTCCCCTTCTTCCCTTTGCCCTTTTCTTGAAACTAGTGATCTTGTCAACCATCAACACTTGATGCTCTTTCTTGATTTCTATTTTCATCGATTTCATCATCATGAAAAGCTCGGGATTTGTTTTCATCATCCCTTGCATACTATAGTTCATCACGAAGTTCTACTAACTTGGTGATGGTGACTAGAGAATTCTGTCAATCACTATCTTATCTGGAAGATTAACTCCCACTTGATTCAAGCGATTGTAGTACTCAGACAATCTGAGCACATGCTCACTAGTTGAGCGATTCTCCTCCATCTTTTAGCTATAGAACTTGTTGGAGACTTCATATCTCTCAACTCGGGTATTTGCTTGAAATATTAACTTCAACTCCTGGAACATCTCATATGCTCCATGACGTTCAAAACGTCTTTGAAGTCCCGATTCTAAGCCATTAAGCATGGTGCACTAAACTATCAAGTAGTCATCATATTGAGCTAGCCAAACGTTCATAACGTTTGCATCTGCTCCTGCAATAGGTCCGTCACCTAGCGGTGCATCAAGGACATAATTATTCTGTGCAGCAATGAGGATAAACCTCAGATCATAGATCCAATCCGCATCATTGCTACTAACATCAACATAAATAACCTAGGCTCGGATGCCACTGTAGGGTTTCGTAGTAATTTCAAAAAATTTCCTACGCACACGCAAGATCATGTGATGCATAGCAACGAGGGGGAGAGTGTTGTCTACGTACCCAACGCAGATCGACTGCGGAAGCGCTGACACGACGTAGAGGAAGTAGTCGTACGTCTTCACGATCCAACCGATCAAGCACCGAAACTACGGCACCTCCGAGTTCGAGCACACGTTCAGCTCGATGACGATCCCCGGACTCCGATCCAGCAAAGTGTCGGGGAAGAGTTCCGTCAGCACGACGGCGTGGTGACGATCTTGATGTACTACAGCAGCAGGGCTTCGCCTAAACTCCGCTACAGTATTATCGAGGAATATGGTGGCAGGGGGCACCGCACACGGCTAAGGAATAGATCACGTGGATCAACTTGTGTGTTTCTGGGGTGCCCCTGCCTCCGTATATAAAGGACTAGAGGGGGGAGGCTGGCCGGCCACAGGTGGTGCGCCAGGAGAGTCCTACTCCCTCTGGGAGTAGGATTCCCCCCCCCCCCCCCAATCCTAGTTGGAATATGATTCACGGAGGGGGAAAAGAGAAAGGGGGGGCCGGCCACCTCTCCTAGTCCTAATAGGACTAGGGGAGGGAGGGAGGCGCGCAGCCCATCTTGGGCAGCCCCTTCTCTTTTCCACTAAGGCCCATATAGCTCCCGGGGGGTTCCGGTAACCTTCCGGTACTCCGGTAAAATCCCGATTTCACCCGGAACACTTCCGTTGTCCAAATATAGGCTTCCAATATATCAATCTTTATGTCTCGACCATTTCGAGACTCCTCGTCATGTCCGTGATCACATCCGGGACTCCGAACAACCTTCGGTACATCAAAATGCATAAACTCATAATATAACTGTCATCGTAACCTTAAGCGTGCGGACCCTACGGGTTCGAGAACAATGTAGACATGACCGAGACACGTCTCCGGTCAATAACCAATAGCGGGACCTGGATACCCATATTGGCTCCTACATATTCTACGAAGATCTTTATCGGTCAAACCGCATAACAACATACGTTGTTCCCTTTGTCATCGGCATGTTACTTGCCCGAGATTCGATCGTCGGTATTCCAATACCTAGTTCAATCTCGTTACTGGCAAGTCTCTTTACTCGTTCTGTAATACATCATCCTGCAACTAACTCATTTAGTTGCAATGCTTGCAAGGCTTAAGTGATGTGCATTACCGAGAGGGCCCAGAGATGCCTCTCCGACAATCGGAGTGACAAATCCTAATCTCGAAATATGCCAACCCAACATGTACCTTTGGAGACACCTGTAGTACTCCTTTATAATCACCCAGTTACGTTGTGATGTTTGGTAGTACCCAAAGTGTTCCTCCGGTAAACGGGAGTTGCATAATCTCATAGTTATAGGAACATGTATAAGTCATGAAGAAAGCAATAGCAACATACTAAACGATCGGGTGCTAAGCTAATGGAATGGGTCATGTCAATCAGATCATTCTCTTAATGATGTGATCCCGTTAATCAAATAACAACTCATTGTTCATGGTTAGGAAACATAACCATCTTTGATTAACGAGCTAGTCAAGTAGAGGCATACTAGTGACACTTTGTTTGTCTATGTATTCACACATGTATTATGTTTCCGGTTAATACAATTCTAGCATGAATAATAAACATTTATCATGATTATAAGGAAATAAATAATAACTTTATTATTGCCTCTAGGGCATATTTCCTTCAGCGGGGTGGTGTGGTGGCATGTCCGAAGAGGCGGAACGCATCTTGGGG
The DNA here is from genome assembly GCF_056163025.1 of Triticum urartu. Taxonomy (NCBI): domain Eukaryota; kingdom Viridiplantae; phylum Streptophyta; class Magnoliopsida; order Poales; family Poaceae; genus Triticum; species Triticum urartu. Next base: position 14,549,782 of record NC_141873.1, read on the forward strand.
TGTGGCACCCCTCATTGATGGTGCCGCCGCCGGCACCGGGAGGGGGGAAACAGACGCGTCGGGTCTACACAAAGTGGATGTAGCTGTGGGTTTCGCCCGGATGTTGCTCCTAGGTGTCCCTCTGGGCTGACCTGACAAAATCGGGTGGAGAGGTCCACTAGTCAAAGCCCGTCCGTAGGAAGTCAAAGGGCTAGATCTTGTGGTCAACCGCTCCAGGGTTAGGCGGGACGGGGTCCCTAGGGGGTAGCAATGCCACCGGACTGTCGTACCGGGCCTTCATACAAGCAGGGTGATGTTGTGGCATGTCCGAAGAGGCGGCACGCATCTGCGGGGTGTGGCCCCCTAACGGACGGCGCCGCCGCCGGCACCGGGAGGGGGGAAACGGACGTGTCGGGTCTACACGGTGTGGATATGTAGTAGTGGGTTTGGCCCGAATGTTGCTCCTAGGTGTCCCTCTGTCGATGACCCCCTCCCCCTTCACTCACCTGACGAACTAAGCTACCCCCTCCCCCACCCCCACCCTCACCGTCGACGACCCCCTCCCCCTTCACTCACCTGACAAACTAAGCTCCAGATCGAGCACGTGATCGAGGGTGGCCATGGCGCTCCCATACCCGCGACCAGGCCATGGCCTTGGCGGACGAAGCTGCTCGAATTCGGCGCCCCCCCTCCCCTCCCCTCTGTGTGGTTCCGGGAGAGGAGAGGGCTGAGCGGTTTAAAAAAATAAAAAATCTATATGAAATAATAATACATAAAAAAGGAAAATTATAACTATAAAAAAATTAAAAAATCTATATAAAATAAAAAAGAATAAATATATAACTATGAGAAAACATTAAAAAAATTATATAAAATAAAAAAAACTATGCCTACGGCTAAGCCGTCGGCATAGGTGCCACGTGGCATCACTACATATGCCGACGGCTTAGCCGTTGGCATAGTTGCCTTATCCATATCCAGTCAACCCCCCCCCCCCACTCGTTCGTCCCCGGCCAGATCCCGCGCGCCCCCGAGCCCGACCCGCGCTGCCGCCGCCGCCCGCCGCTGCTCCCCGCCGCCCGCCCGCCGCCCGCCCGCCGCCGCTCCACCCGCGCCACTCTCCCCTTCCCTCGCCCGTCCCCCCTCCCCGCCGTCCTCACCGTCTCCACCCCTGCCTCCCCCGTCACCGTCTGAAGCCACCGTCGCCCCGGCCTCCCCCTACCGCACTGCGCCGCCCCGGCCTCCCCCGACCCCAACACCGCACCGGCCTCCCCCCGACCGTGAGCCGGCCGCGGCTCCTGCCGGCCCGTGCGCCCGGCCCTCCCGTGCCCGGCCGCCCCTGCCTCGGCCCTCCACCGCCGCCCCTGCTCGCCCGCTGCCCCGGCCGCCCCTGCCTCAGCCCTCCACCACCGCCCCCTGCTCGCCCGCTGCCCCGGCCGCCCTGCCTCGCCGTCCCGGCTGGCCCGGTGAGCTTTTTTTCATTTTTTTTGCATTTTTTACTGCTTGTTATGTGATAGATGCATGTTGTATGGATGAATGGATGGATTGATGTATATTGGTTAGTTATTTTATCATGATGATCTTGCTAAAAAAATGTTGTCAAATGTATGTGATAGATGCATGTTGTGAAATGTTGTCAAATTTGAAGAACAAAATTGGTATATTTGAGATGTTGTCAAATAGCTATAGTTTCATTTTGTGATGTTGACAAAATTGGTATCTGATGAGTAGTTATTTTATCATGATGATCTTGCTAAAATAAATTGAAGAACAAAATTTGACACTTGATGAAAATTAGGATTTGAAGTATCATGATGATCTAAAACCTTGACTAGATGTCATTAGCAATATGATTTTTTTTCATAGTTTGAAGTGTCAATGCTTTATGTGATGTGGTGCCGTCAAATTTTTTGACTTAGTAAAATTTACAGGCTTTGTGGTAATTCATCTCCCTGGAGCCTTCGTCGTCTGGGTTTGGTCCGTGATCCTGCCGCTGCTCGACTACTTCCTCTACAGCGGAGGGTGAGCTACGAATCCACCTTCACCTCCTAGCCTCTTTTAACTAGATTAAATTTTCACATCAAGTCGTGTAACCTAGGTCTCCCGTCCGAAAGGGTTGCATCGATAAATATGCATTCAATTGCATATTTATCACTGCAGCTCTTTCGAATTGTCCAGCGCTTTCCACGGACAGCCCGAGGATGTGTAGATTGGGTATGTTGTCCATGCTCTACCCCGTTCCGAGACAAGATTTCGGCGGCGCCTCCCTGTTGTTCTCCAGATGCACATTCTCTCAGCATTTTGCCGAGACGTGTATTTGGAGAACAGCGGGGAGGTGCTGCCGAAATTTTGTCTCGGAACGGGGTAGAATGGAGAACGTACTCAATCTACACATCCTCAGGTGGGATTAGGACCCATCTTTACCTATTAGAGATGTAGGTGGATTCAACGCGGTAGAAACTGAAAATTTGATGTGATTAATTTAAGAGAATCCTTAATTATGTTGTGTGGCTTGCAAAAAAGCAGAGGATGGCAGATAATCAGTGGATGTACAGTGGTTTTATCCGTCGGAATCGAGTAACATCAGAGTGGATCGCGAAAACCGATGTGTATTTGAAGGAGATATTCCGTCGTCCAATGAGAATTATCCCACCATGCCCCTGTGCGAGATGTGGCAGACGTCACCGTAGAAATCAGACGGACATGAGTGAGCACCTTCGCACACACGGATATATGCCAAACTTTGACATGCCGCCGATAAACATAGCCGAGCAGGACCGTGGTAGAGAGGAGGTGATGCGACAACGCATCGATGGATATGAGGACGACGGGGTCAGGGACATGCTAGATGATGTCATTGTTGCAGAAACGGCAAATGCGACACCTTCAGAGAATGAACCGGAGGAGCCGGAGGCAACCGCAAAGGCCTTCTTGGAGGTCTTGGCCTCGTCGAAGAAACCTCTTTATGCGGGTGCGAAAATATCTCAGCTGGATGCCATCTCGCAACTGATTGCAATCAAGGCTGAGTACGGCTGTAGCCAGAAATGCTTCGAAGCATTCCTGGGAGTATGGGCTAACAGCCTCCCTGAGGGTCATGAACTGCCGAAAAGCATGTACGATACAAAGAAAATCATGAAGGTACTCTCTATGGATTATGAGAAAATAGATGTTTGCCCGAAGAATTGCCTTTTGTTTAGGCACGAGTATGCGGATGACAAGTACTGTAGGAAGTGCGGTTCATCTCGGTACATTGAGGTGGTCGGTGAGGATGGTGAGAAAAAGCAGCTAACCATCCCCGTTAAGGTTCTTCGGTATCTTGATTTTATAAAAAGACTGCAGCGCCGTTTCATCACGAAGGAGTCTGCCAAAATGATGAAATGGCACAAGGAAGGTATAAGGTACAATCCAAAAAAATCATACATCCATCGGGAGGGGAAGCATGGAAGTCATTCGATGAAGAATACCCCGAGGAAGCAGCCGAGGCTGGGAATGTCAGAATAGCCATATCAGGTGATGGGTTGAATCCATATGGTATGTCGTCCAATCCATACAGCTGCTGGCCTGTGTTTGTAATTCCGCTCAATCTTCCTCCCGGTGCCCTAATGCAACGGAAGACCATGTTCTTGTCGCTCATCATTCCGGGGCCTGACTACCCGGGGAAGCAATTGGGTGTGTTTATGCAGCCGCTTGTGGATGCTTTGCACCATTCTTGGTACTTTCCGAGGTTGACATACGACCGGGATCTGCAGAGAAATTTCTTGATGAAAGTTTGGTTGCACTATTGCATGCATGACTTTCCCGGCTATGCTCTATTCTGCGGATGGTGTACAAGTGGTAAGATGCCATGCCCAGTGTGCATGCAGGCTCTGCGAATGATTTGGCTGAGTAAGGGTGGCAAGTATGTAGCCTTTGACTTGCATCTACAGTTCCTCCCTCCAGACCATCCAGACAGGGAAGACAAGAAGAACTTCACGAAAGGCCGGGTTGTTCATGAAGTAACCAAGATTCCAACATTTTCGGGGGCAGATGTTCTTGCTCAGCTAAAAGCTCTCAAGCCTAAAGTCAAAGGCAAAGGCAAAGCCAAAGCCAAAGGCTTCGAGGGATATGGTGAGACGCACAACTGGATGCACATTACCCCCTTCTCGCAGCTTCCCTATTTCAAGGACCTCAAACTTCCTTACAATATTGATGTGATGCACACCGAAAAGAATGTGGCAGAGTCCCTTTTCCACACGATCCTCAACATTCCTGATAAGACGAAGGATAACGTAAAAGCTAGAGCCGATCAACAGAGAATTTGTGATAGACCACGCCTGAACATGAAGCCTCCCACAGGCGGTCGAAAAAACTGGTTCAAGCCAGATGCTGACTTTGTCCTTAAACTGCCAGAAAAAAAAGAAGTACTTATCTGGCTGAAACAAATTTTGAAGTTCACCGATGGTTATGCATCGAATATAAGTAAGGGAGTCAATCTTTCAACGGGCAAAGTGACCGGCCTGAAGAGTCATGACTACCATGTATGGATTGAGCGGATAATGCCGGTGATGGTTCGAGGCTATGTCCCCGAGCATGTCTGGCGAGTGCTTGCCGAGCTTAGCCATTTCTTCCGCACACTCTGTGCTAAAGAAGTAAGTAAAGAGGTGATTGAAAAATTGCATAAGAAGGCACCGGAGTTGATAGTCAAGCTAGAGAAGATCTTTCCGCCAGGCTTCTTTACTCCGATGACACATCTCATTCTGCACCTCGCGAACGAGGTATTGTTGGGGGGCCCTGTGCAAAATCGCTGGCAGTACGGCCCTGAGAGGCAGAACAAGCATCTCCGACGGAAATGTGGAAACAAAGCTAAGATTGAAGCTTCCATAGCTGAGGCAGTTATCCTAGAGGAGGTGTCAGACCTCAGGACATCATACTATCCGGACCACGTTCCCCATCTGCATAGCAAGGTGCCTCGATACAATATAGAAGAGCCCAAGTATCAACCCAGACTCGATCTATTCAACGCGCAAGGTGGGAGGGCTGGGGCCTCGAAATCTTATAACATGCCACGACAAGAGTGGGAGGACCTCATGTTCTATATCTTGCACAACATCAAGGAAATTGAGGAAGTGTGGATGAGGTAATACCACTACACCATTCCTTTATGTCTTCCACATCATCATGTTTCATGTTCACTTAGTCCCGGTCTAACACCGCTTATCTTTTTTTAGTGATTTCGTTCAAGAGGAATGGACGGGAGTGAATCCTCCTACTGAGGCGGAGGCACTTACTCTTCTCCGTCATGGAAACCCTGGACGTAAAAATTTTGTTGCTTGGTTCATGGACAAAGTAATTTTCCACACTCCCCTATGAAATACCTACTTCAACATTTATTAGTTAACCGAACTAATGCACGCAACAATTTCCATTATACTTGTAGGGAAAAGATCCGAACATATCTATGGATGATGAATTGAGATGGGTTTCCATGGGTTTTGACCCTGCCGTCATGACATGTAAAAAGTATGATGTGAATGGGTATCGCTTCCATACAAAGGAGCACCAAAACAGCCGCCCCGATCCCAAAACTATAAATACTGGAGTGTACACCCCCGGTCAAAATTCAGTAGACTACTACAGAAGGGTACAAAATATATACGAGGTTAAATTCCGCCAGGGGCGTGAGACCCTAAGTCTGCCTGTGTTCAAATGCCGATGGTTTGATCCGCGGGAGGGGGTAAAACATACGCCTTCCATTGGTTTGGTCGAAGTTAAACCATCAACCGTCTATGCCGGAGCCGATCTCTTCATTGCGGCTACCCAAGCTACACAAGTATATTATCTGCCTTACCCATGCCAGAAAGTGTATCTAAAGGGTTGGGAAGTTGTGTTCAAGGTGTCGCCACATGGTAAGCTACCAGACCCGAATGAAGACGATTACTGCAACATTAACCCCATGACATACGAGGGAGTGTTCTATCAAGAGCAACCTGATGATGATGATGATGATGTGGTTAGAAACGATGACGCTAGACCATTGGGTGATGATGATGTGGACCCAAACATCGACGATGCACGGAATGATGGTGAGACCATTGTCAATGAAAATGACATACTTATGCTAGAAAAGTTAAACGAAGACGCTGATGACGAGGAAGAGCCTCCACCTCCGTCGGACAACGAAGATGATATGATTGATAGTGATGATGAGACAGACCGAGAAAGAGGTTACAACAGTGATGATTCATATGGGTTCTAGCAGATGTATGTTTCAAGTATTTTTTTTCTATAGTTTAGGAATATGCCTTTTTATGCATTTTTATTAATGTGTTTATTATCATGCCTTTTCCTTCATTTTATTAATTTACTAATTGCCTTTTCTCTTTTCAATGCAGGTTCGTGGAACATGGGCAAGGGGGAGGCCGACAGCGTGGGTTTCCTACGCAAGGTCGTCGGCCTGCCTAGTCGGAGTGGTCGAGCACGTAATCCTCCCCCTCGGTTACTTGACGATGACTCCTCACAGGGAGGTCGAGGGAAAGGTGCCCCTAGAGGAGGAGGGGGTGGGGGGAGAGCCTCTAGAGGACGAGGTGCTGGGGGGAGAGCCACTACAGGGGGTCGCGGCCAGAAACAGCGCACCCTCACCGACTTAGGGGTGTTGTCTTCGAGGCCCTCCTCTAGTGAGGTACCCTCCTCTAGTGAGGTACACTCTAGGGAGGAGGAGGAGGAGGAGGTGGAGGAGGAGGCAGGCGAGGAGGAGGAGGAGGAGGAGGTTGGGGAGGAGGTTGGGGAGGGGGAGGCAGGCGAGGAGGAGGGTGGTGGCGGGGATGATGGTGGTGACGGGAAGGGGGTTGACACGAAGGGGTGGCTGCGTGGCAACGCAAAGCTACCAAAGCAGGTTCCTGCTACTGAGGAGCAGAAGTGGCTCATTGAGCCCACGGGAAAAGAGTAAGTGGTTCATTATGTTTCTTGTCACATGCTTATTCCGGTTGTTATTTATTTTTCTTGTCACATGCTAATAGTTCATTCTTTTGCAGCAACTGGATATATTCTAAAGGGGTCCGTATTCCCAATGGCCTCATCACCGTCTTGCTGAAGTTATATTGGCCGGGGTTGTACTGTCCTGATCCAGTCAGGCAGCCGGACCGTCGGGTTTTGGCCACGAGCTGGGACCACTGGGAAGCGGCCTGCCACGCGGACCATGAGACCCATGCCAAGGCCGTGATCACTACTTTCTGGGTGAGTTCTCTTCAGAAGCACAAGTCCATTCTAGTTTCATGAATGATTTAACTCATGGCTTCTCCCATTCTTGTTTCATGCATGATTGTAGAAATTCTATCGAGTTCTTCCGGAGCACAGGGCTAGAGCGGACCAGATCGTGCTGCGCCAATGCAAGAAGAAGGCCCGCCAGATGCAGTACGAGGTGCGCTATGTGGCCATCTCCACATACTACCACGACTATCTTGGTGTGAAGATGACCAAGGAAGAAGCGCGGAGGATGGGCATTACCTTGGAGAGGCCCGAGTTCTTGGCGGTAAGTATAAAAGATTTTTCATTATGCTTTCATTACCTTGTGGTACATTATGCTTTATGCTTTATGCTTCCATAACACCAATTTGGACACACCTACATGCCATTATGCTTTTATTATGTAGGTGTGTCCAAATTGGTGTTATGGAAAAGACGAGTCCTGGGCGGCATTGGTGGATCTTTGGTGTGATGAGGCTGGAGCCTGGGCGGCTATGAGAACCCAAAATAAGGCTAACCGAGGGACGGAGGGAGCACATGCTCAGGGAAACCGAAACCACTATCTCCATAAGGCAGTTAATGTATGACTAACCCCATTAAACATTCTTCTTCTTCTATTTACCATCACTTTCTTATGTATGACTAACCTCTGTTTGGTGGTGCAGGAGGAGAAACTGAAGCGGCCGCTCTCACACATGCAGGCGTGGGAGATCACCCATACGCGGAAGGACCCCAAGCCTGGCGAGCCCAAGTACTACGGCAAGAAGACCGCAGGTAGGAAGAAGGCCTAATCCGAAGCGTATCTGGAGTTACATCCTGACACACCTGACCCCATTGCGGCGCCTCTGGACGACATGGCGGTGGTGAGGATGGGGCCCAAGGAGCATGGTCGGGATGCGGTTCTCGATGCTGTGATCACTCCTAGTATCTCCTACACACAGCTTCATCGGATCGACCCGAGCCTGAGCCAGCGCACGAGCCAGCCAGTGACTAGTACACAGTCCCTCTTTCAGGAGCAACAATCTGTAAGTATTTTCCCTCTTATCTTCATTTCTCACTTCATTTTCCGCATTTAGTAGTTTTATGAGTTCCATCATGTCATACCGTAGGCCTACATGGAGTACAGACGCCAGGAGACCATGGCATGGCATCAGAGGCTTTATGAACACCAAGTGCATAGGGATAGCCAGATGCAGCAGGCTTTTCAGGATATGGCGGCCGGCAGGTGTCCTCAATTCCCTACAGCACAATGCCCTCCAGCACAACCAGTGCTGATGAGCTTTGAGGAGTTTGTGGCACAGAACGCTGGCCCCTCGCCGGTTAGTTCATCCCAATCTATTCACCCAAAGCATGTCATGCCTTTGAACACAGTCATAGATCCCGTGCATATGTCTTTTCAACATGCAGGGAACAGGTGGATCTACCGTTGGCGGTGGTCTTCGTAGCACTCCGGAGACACGGAGCCTGACCACTCCGATCCACGGAGGCGGAGGAGGAGGTGGAGGCGGAGGCGGTCTTGGCAGTAGCGCTGCCGCTAGCAGTGACGACCTGGGCTTTGGCCGCCTTGGCGGTGACGACCTTCGCGGTGCTCGATGATCCTTGTGTGGTGATGATGCTTGAGATGACTTGTGTGTGGTGATGATCATTTAGATGACTTGTGTGCTTCTCTATATGCTTATGCTTATGTTGGTTGTGATGATGTTCATTTAGAGACTTGTGTGTGATGATGCTTATGCATATATTGTTGTGATGGTGCCGGATGATATCCCGTTGTGTTTTATATGTCTATCCCATCATATATATCTGCTGATATGTGCTGCTATTTGAATTGAATTGATCTGAAAAAAAACAGAAAAAAGAAAAAAAGAGCAAAAGCAAACTATGCCGACGGCCTAGGGCTAGCGTGAGCTCCCAGTTGCTGACACGTGGGCACCTATGCCGACGGCCTAGCCGTCGGCTTAGTTTAAAAACTGTGCCGACGGCTAGACCGTCGGCATAGGCGCCCACGTGTCAGCTACTGGGAGCTCTGTATGAAGGACTATGCCGACGGTCTGGCCGTCGGCTTAGTTTCAAACTATGCCGATGGCCCAGCCGTCGGCATAGCCCTGGTCCACGAGCAGCGGCTGGTCGGCACGTGCCACACCTATGCCGACGGTCTACCCGTCGGCACAGTTTTTGCCTAAGCCGACGGCTAGGCCGTCGACATAGGGGTGCCACGTGGCGACAAGTCGTTGGGCAGACTTGACGGCGGCCGCCGTTAGGCGATAACGTTGCCGACGGCCGTGGACGTCGGCATAGATGTACGGACACCGTCGGGATAGGTCATATGCCGACGGCCTTCCTATGCCGACGGCATTCCTGGCTACGCCGACGGATATGTTGCCGACGGCCCTATGCCGACGGGGGCCGTCGGCATAGGCCTGTCCCGACGGCCATTCAGGGCTATGCCGACGGCCCTGGCCGTCGGCATAGGGTGCGATTCCGGTAGTGGAAGCAACTCTTCAGAACAAGAGGAAAGGGACCGAAACATCTCGGTCAGTTCTATCTGTTAGAATAGGATAGTTTCATTCAAATTGTAATCTATCTCTATCTTGTTTTCCTCTCCTCGTTAACCTCCTGTACCGAACTAACTTGAGATGGATCTCCTGATCTCTATCTTGTACTCCAAGGCATTGCCACTATATATATACATGCGGCCCGAGACAAAGGGTTCAACGCTTCCAACCCTATTTACATGGTAATCAGAGCATCTTCCTCTCAGATCGAAGATCGCATCTAGCTACCTTCCCGCGGCTAAGAGCATGTCTTCCTCCGCGGCCCTATCTTCCACCACGAGCGCACTTTCCTCCTCCACGGCCTCCACCTTCGCCTCATCATCTAGCAGTAGCTCTATCCCTCTCGGACCGCCCCCACAGGAGAAGCTAACAAGGGGAAACTTCCTCTTATGGAAGGCCGTCGTGCTCCCGCAAATCCGAGGCGCACAGATGGAGCACCACCTTGATGGGAAGAGCCAGGAACCACCGGCCACCCTCACCATCACCAACAATGGAAAATAAGAACAGGTTGTCAACTTCCCCCGAACCCTCTGGTACTGGCAGCAGCAGCAACTCTAGGGGTATCTGATGGGATCTCTGTCCCGTGAGATCCTCGCTCAAGTTGCCACCCTTCAGACGCCATCAGAGGTCTAGAACGCCAACAACGCCATGTTCGCCGCCCAGAGCTAGAGTCAGGCCATCAACACTCGCATCGAGCTCACGAACCTGAAGAAAGGTACTATGTCCATGGCAGAATATCTTGGAAAAATTAAAACCCTTACAGATGAAGTTGCATGCTGCACCGGAGTTCCTCTTCCCGATCCAGAGATCGTTTCCAAGATCATGGCGGGCCACGATCTGGACTACAATCCAGTTGTGTCCGCTCTGTCTGCTAGGGTTGAGCCGGTCTCGGTTCAGGAGCTGTACAGCCAACTCCTGAGCTTTGATGCTCGTCTTACCCTCCTCCACGGCACCAACATCAGGCAGTCCTCCGTCAACTCGGCGGCTCACGGGCGCGGCCGTGGGCGTGGTCACCAGGGACAGAACCGCAGCTCCAGCGGCGGCGGGCGTGGCCGTGGCAACTACCAGGGCAAGGGTGCTCGTTCTGGTGGTGGCAACAACTCCGGAGGCGGCGGCTTCAACAACAACATGGGAGGTGGTGGCTTCAACAACAACAACAGCCGCCGCTCCTCCTCAAATCGCCGCCCTCGCTGTCAGCTGTGCAAAAAGCCAGGCCATGAGGTCATGGACTGCTGGCACAGGTATGATGAAGACTTCGTCCCCGACGCTCGTCATGCTGCTGCAGCCATACGTGAAGAAGGAGGAGGAGGAGACGGCTTCTGGTACGTGGACTCTGGTGCAACAGATTATGTCACCAGCGAGTTAGAACAACTTGCACTTCGTGAGAGATACCACGGTGGCGACCAGATTCACACTGCGGCAAGTGGTGGAGGTATGGATATTTGTTAGGGCTAGACGAAAAGCTCGAAGCTCGTGAGCATAATGAACGCTCGATTATTTGGCTCGTTTCGGCTCGTGCTCGTTAGTTAATGAACCAATCTGAACAGTGTTTTTTTCTCGTTAAGATTAACGAGCTTAATGATCGAGCAAACGAGTTTCACGAGCTAACTCGTTTAGCTTGTTAAATTTCTAGTAGTTTTTTTTGAGAATTTCCAGATCCCACTAATAGTTTGGCCTGCCTAAAGGCCGACCGCCCCAGCCCACTTCGGGCCACACGGCCCACACCTCTCGCAGAGACCCAGACCTAGGAGACCTAGAGTCCACGACTCGTCTCCAGTCTCCACGAGTCAGCCGCCAGCGCCGGGAACCAGAGGAAGTGACAAGGGCACAGGGCAGTACAGCGGTGGTCGGCGGCCGGTGACCTTCCGGCGTCCAAATCTCCGGTATCCCTGCCCCCGTTCGCCTCTCACCTCGAACATCTCCATTCCCCCAGTCCCGACCTCTTGCATCGGCCGTCTCTAACTCTGGCAATCCCCATCTCCATCTGTGAGCCCAGTGCAAGAATGGATGAACGCCGACGTGTTGCTATTATTTTTTAAATTCAAATGATGCAAAGGTGCACCAGCCACCAGACTTGTGTGTTGTTGCTGTTGCGTACTAGTGTTGGTAGTTGTTACAACTAGAATGTAATTGTCAAATTTATGCCATTGTGAATTTCTGATGGGATCACAAGATTCTTCTGTGTACTGTGTTGTCTGTACCTTAACGAGTACTCGTGAAAGCTCGCGAGCATAACGAGCTCATAACAAACCGAGCTGAACAGAGGTTTCAGCTCGTTAATATTAACGAGCTTATTGATAACAAGCTTAACGATAACGAGCTTAATGATAATGAGCCGAACGAGCCGAGCAGCTCGTTAATCCAGCCCTAATATTTGTCACATTGGACAAGCTTACATTAATTCCCCTAACCTTAAACGTGATCTAGTTCTTAAAGACGTCCTTCATGTCCCACAAGCTGATAAAAACCTTGCATCCATGTCTCGTCTAGCCACTGATAATAACGTCTTCTTTGAAACTCGCCCTCGTAACTTTTTTATAAAGGACCGGGCAACGAGGGAACTTCTTCATCACTGTAGATGCGTTGGAGGGCTCTACCCCATCACATCCGGAGCTTTCAGTCACAACCGGCATCAAGTTTATTCCGCCACTAAACCCTCCTTGGAAAGGTGGTATCAAAGATTAGGACACCCATCATCCATCATAGTTATGCAAGTAGTCAATAAAGACAAACTTTCTTTGTCACATAGTCAAAATAGTGAATCAGTTTGTGAAGGTTGTCAGTGTGCCAAGAGCCACCAACTTCCCTATCCCAAGTCAAACAGTGTGTCTCATGCTCCTTTAGAGCTTATTTTCAGTGATGTATGGGGTCATGCAAGAGATTCTTTTGGAAGAAATAAATACTATGTTAGTTTTATTGATGATTATAGCAAATTCACTTGGATTTATTTACTCAAACATAAATCTGAGGTTTTCTCTATCTTCCAAGAATTTCCGAAACTGGTTGAAAGACACTTCAACAGAAAAATTCTCACAGTCCAAAGTGACTGGGGAGGGGAGTATGAAAAACTCAACTCTTTCTTCCGTAGCATAGGGATTCAGCATCATGTGTCTTATCCTCATGCTCACCAACAGAACGGTTCTGCCGAGCGCAAACACCGTCACATTGTTGAAGTTGGTCTCTCTCTACTTGCTCATGCGTCTATGCCTCTAAAATATTGGGACGAAGCATTTATTACAGCAACATATCTCATTAATCGTCTACCAAGTAAAGTCATTGGCAACTCTACTCCCTTGGAACGTCTCTACCACCAAAAACCAGACTACAATTCCTTCAAAATCTTTGGGTGTGCTTGCTATCCCAACTTACGTCCGTATAATCATCACAAACTTGAATTTCGTTCCACTCAATGTGTGTTTCTAGGCTATAGTAATCTGCACAAAGGATACAAATGCCTAGAAATTTCCACCAGACGCATATATATTTCTAGAGATGTAATCTTTGATGAAACTCTCTTTCCGTTTGCCAAACTTCATCCCAATGCAGGCGCTCTTCTTCGTGCCGAAATAGCACTTCTTCCGGATCTTGACACTCTATCTGATCATGAGGGTGAATTACCTGAAGCTGACCATGTGAACAAATCCGCAGAAAATTGCAGTTTTAATGATATTTGTACAGATGCAGCTCATAATTTTATGTGTCCAGAAACAGCCACAACAGGTGCTGCAGATCACGAGGAGGATTCTGGCGGCAGCAGGCGATCTGGCGCGCGATCCCAGGCGGATCCTGGCGCCAGCGCCAGCGCAATCATTGGCGCACGATCCGAGGAGGATCCTGTCCGCCTGCATGCAGAGACGGCGCGTGCCTCGGTGGCCGATAGCGACGGTGCGGAGCCTACCAGCACGGGCAGGACCGGGAGCGAATCCCCGCTCGCCACGACTCCACGGTCCGCGAGGGTGGCCGACCAGCCGCCCGACCGGGCGACCGCGGCTGGGTCCGGCCCACTGACCCCGGTGCGCACGACACCCTGTGCGGAATCCCCAGGCGACACGCGGCCCGCTGCTGCTGGTGGCACAATCCCGAGGCCGATCGTGCTCACAGAAGATCTGCCGCGCGATCCCGCGGTGCAGGACGTTGGATCTTCTGTGGTGGCCTCCTCTGCTGCACAAGTTATTCCTCGACGCCATACACGGTCACAATCAGGTATTACTAAGAAAAAGGAATACAAAGATGGCACCATTAGGTATGATAAAAAACGTGCTTTTCTCACTACTACTGGTGAACCAGTTAATCTTGTTGATGCCCTTGCTCACAAAGATTGGAAAGAGGCTATGGATAGTGAGTATGATGCACTTATGAAAAATAAAACATGGCACCTAGTACCATCAAAAAGTGCAATGAACATTATTGATTGTAAATGGGTGTACAAGATAAAAAGGAAGTCAGATGGAAGTATAGACAGGTACAAGGCTAGATAAGTTGCTAAAGGGTTTAAGCAAAGGTTTGGAATTGACTATGAGGATACCTTTAGTCCAGTTGTTAAATCAGCCACCATTCGACTTGTCTTGTCTATTGCTGTTTCCAGAGGTTGGAGCTTAAGACAGCTAGATGTTCAGAACGCGTTTCTTCATGGTGTTCTTGAGGAAGAGGCGTTCATGCGGCAGCCACCAGGTTATGAAAACAAAGGTACACCACACTATGTTTGTAAATTGGATAAAGCTCTGTATGGCTTAAAACAGGCACCAAGAGCTTGGTATTCACGATTGAGCATGCAACTACAACAACTTGGGTTTGTACCATCCAAGGCAGATACATCCTTGTTCTTTTACAATAAAGGAAATGTCACAATTTTTGTGCTAGTCTATGTTGATGATATTATTGTTGCTAGCTCAAGTTCAAGTGCCACCACTTGTTTGCTTAAAGATCTCAAGTTGGAATTTGCTCTCAAGGACTTGGGAGATCTTCATTATTTTCTTGGTATTGAGGTCAAGCAGATAAGAGATGGTATACTTTTGACACAGGAGAAATACACAGCTGATATACTCCGGAGAGTAGGCTTGGAAAAATGTAAACCTGTGAGTACACCTATCTCAACTTCCGAAAAACTTTCTGTTGAAAGTGGAGAGCCACTTGGGTCAGAGGATGCAACAAATTACAGGAGTGTTGTGGGTGCATTGCAATATTTGACACTTACACGCCCTGACATTTCTTATACTGTCAACAAGGTATGTCAGTACTTACATGCTCCTAGTACTACTCATTGGACTGCAGTTAAAAGAATTTTGAGGTACCTTAAGTTTTCAGCGGGACTTGGACTTCAAATTACCAAGTCTTCTTCTATGCTTGTTACTGCCTACTCTGATGCAGACTGGGCAGGATGTATTGATGATAGAAGGTCAACTAGTGGGTTTGTTGTATTTCTGGGATCCAATCTTGTGTCATGGAGTGCAAGAAAGCAGGCTACAGTCTCTAGATCAAGTACTGAGGCTGAATACAAAGCTTTGGCAAATGCCACAGCTGAAGTAATGTGGATACAAACACTGCTTTATGAACTTGGAATTAAGACTCCAAAAGCAGCCAGATTATGGTGTGATAATATTGGTGCAACATATCTGTCAGCCAATCCTGTTTTTCATGCACGCACAAAGCATATCGAAGTTGATTTCCACTTTGTCAGAGAAAGAGTAGCTAGGAAGCTTCTCGAAATTCAATTCATTCCTACTGGAGATCAACTCGCTGATGGATTCACAAAGCCTCTCACTATGAGGAGGTTAGACGAGTTCAAGTACAATCTCAACCTTGGTCAATGATCATGAGGTTTAGATTGAGGGGGAGTGTTAGAATAGGATAGTTTCATTCAAATTGTAATTTATCTCTATCTTGTTTTCTTCTCTCGTTAACCTCCTGTACCGAACTAACTTGAGATCGATCTCCTGATCTCTATCTTATACTCCAAGGCATTGCCACTATATATAAACATGCGGCCCGAGACAAAGGGTTCAACGCTTCCAACCCTATTTACACTATCTTCACTCCCCAGTAAAGTACGAGCAGTCAGAAGCTTCAATAATATTGTATATGTAGAAAGGGCATTACAAATCGGAAACATGTGCGGTATGTACAATTCATTGAACTGGAGGCAAAAGTTCAGTGGTGTATGGTATAACCGTATAAGGTACAGTAAGGGGAAAATACAACATCAAGCTTTGCTATCCTTATAGACATTACCAATTTTCAAAAATTAGGGACTGATTTTATCAGCATCTTGGATATGTCTGCAGACAAGAAAAAATAATAGGACAAACATCATGATACTGCAATGATTCATAAATTAGAAAAAAGAATGTTTGTAAGCAGACCATACCTGATGGTCGAGATGAATGTTCTGACCCTTGGATTCCAAAAGATGCACACTGGAAGCGGTAGCAGGGGATATCATTGATTGCTCAAACTGAGCAACAGAAAGGCTTGTTGGAATAGATCCGACACGCTCCGTCGATCTACCGAGGATCAAACAATCACACAAACATGACACCGAGATTTGTTAACGAGGTTCACCGATATGGCTACATCCCTGGGGCATGACTACGGGCGCTCCTCCCTATGACACCGTCACAATACCGCACCCTGGCCGCCCGGGCGCCGGCACACGCCGCCAGAGACTCCCCCGCATGCCTGTGCTATTATGTTGGCATAGGTTACATCGTGTGTTTATCCCCGATATATATGAGAGGCCTAGGGTACAAGTGTCCTATTAGGACACAACTCCTACCCTGTCTACACACAGTATGACTCCAAGTCCAACTGTAACCTAACTTGTACAATAATATTCGACACAACTCTAACAAACTCCACCTTGGTGAATATTCTCCATCATCTTGAATTCGTCCATGCGTCGAACCTCCATGTACATTGGACTTGAGATACGCCATGAGCACCGCTGCTACTCCCAGACTCCATGTGACTCCACCTGCAACTGTAGTCCCTTCTCGTCTTCTTCACGATCAACACTCGAGCAAAATTAAGTTTCTCATTACTCTACTTTGTGCTTCCAACTTCCGGAATATCCGTTCAACGACATCACACACCGACCACTGTCTACGTGAAAAATGAACATATCACATATTGGACGCCACATATAAGAGTTACGTGAACTCAACGTCACCGCTCTTTCTGTACTGCTTGTCTGAAACTTGAAGGAATTTCACCATCGCCCTACATCACCCTGAGTCAAATTCATAGTTGTCTCACCCTTCTTCCGGATAGTCTCTGGCATGTCCCACCGCTATAGCACTCCGCCTCCTTCTGCCTTGTCATCCGCACTTTGCCATGTGCACTGAACACCACAGAATATACGGCCATGTACTCTCTCAGGTTTTGACAATTTTAGACTTTCCGCCACTTTCTCAGATTCTCCATGGTCAACTCCTGTCCATCAACCGACACCAGTAGACCCAGTCACCAACTTGAATCTGGTACTCGTCAACACTGCTTCAGCACCCCCTGCACAATTTGTTTGACCACATGCCTGACCACCAGTGCCTTGGCCTGTCGCAGTGTCCCATGCTTACCGCATGCCTCGCCGCTATCACCGCGTCGAGCATCTGCTGTCCTGGTCGAGTCTCCCGAGGTCGCGAACCCACATCACTCAACCCCCTCTGCAGAGAACCACCGATCATCACCGATCGATGCCGAGTATCACGCCTCCATCAGACCATTGGGCCCCAGTCCGATCCACGTGTCTCTCGCTATCCCTGCTGAAATAGGCTTCGACTCTCCATGCATTTACGCCGTAGCCCCTCCATCAGCACAGAGTGAAGTCTTTCGCTAGACTCCAGCTCCACCTTCAACATGACTCCATGGTAGATGATTAGTCCACCCTCACGCCCCATTGACTTCAAGCTCCGTGTGTACACCACCTTGAATCAACCCTGCGTCATAGCCTCGTCGAAGCCGCACAAGCCCTCAGACCTGCACCACGTGTTTCCACGCCCCAAAAGTCGGCCACCATCAGCATCATGCTCCTATGTCGTCGTCGCTGAAAACACCGCCGTCTTCTGCTTTGACCGACATCCCCGTCAATCCGTCAGACAGTCCAGTCCAACCCAGCCAAAATTATTCGACTGCAACCATGCTTCGCCCCGCGTCGTGTCCGCCCTCACATCTCCATGCCTTGCTTAACGCCCTGTGTACGCATGATCCCTGCCAAGACGCGCTCCAGACTCCTCTGAGCCTTATACGCACGTCGCCAATTTACTGTTGTCTCTGTCGTAGGACGTTCTAACTGACCAAAAGCCATCAGTCCGACCACGCCCCACCAGTTGTCCTCCTGCCGTGTGGCTCTTCGATCACCCGCTGCTCACCTAATGGCTTCTCTTGCTAAACGCATCAGGACTCGCACGACTCTGTATTTGTTTGTCCTCGTCGTCCATGCTCTACGGCCCTGGCAACACTTGCAAACCTAACTCTGCCGATTGTCGTAGTCCCCTGAGCAAGATGATCATGCCAACACCATCTAAACTATACAGGAACCATCCCTGCTGCCAATGACACCCTGATATTTGTTGCAATTGTCTAGAACCACGAGAATATAATCGCAATCCAACAGCCAACACCAGTCCTCCTCTTACACATCACGTACTCTTCCTGATGCATGCACTCCATATACTTTGGACTAGCACAAACAGCACCAAATACGCAACGTGTCCTGAATCCTGCCCTTGACTTTTGATTGCTCTTTTCCTTTTAACAAACAAATCTCACGTCTCGCATCAAGCTTTCCTGCGGGCTTCGTCTAGCCAACTCGTACAGCTCCTGTCAAAGCCTTGAGCCATGCTACTCACGCGTGGCTGTCAAAGGCGTGTGCTGCATCAGCCTCACGCCCTTGCTGCTCCGTACACGTACACCTCTTGGGCAGCCACGCCTTGACCCAGCGGCCCACCTGGTACTACCTGCTCTGTACGGCTTGGCCAGAACACGCACTAGGCCTCGCCCGATGCTGCCCGGCAACGTGCCCGAGCTCCGGCATCGCTCGCCCAAGCGATCGCGCCAACCGTCGTATGCTATGTCACCAGCCACCATGCGCACTTGGGATCGAACCAGACTCCTGCCGCTTCACGATCCGATCGATCGATCTCGCCGAGACTTTCTCCTCCCATCGCACACGCATAGAACACCGCCGATGCTTCCGATTGCTTAACATGCGATAATCTCCGATCGCTGCCGCACGTCACTGTGCCTCCACAGCCGCCGGTCTTCATCACTCTCCTCTAAATCAACTTTCACGGCCTCTTCGAACCTTGCTCTGATACCACTTGTTAGAATAGATCCGAGACGCTCCGTCGATCTACCGAGGATCAAGCAATCACACAAACACGACACCGAAATTTGTTAAGGAGGTTCACCGATATGGCTACATCCCCGGGGCATGACTACGGGCGCTCCTCCCCATGACACCATCACAATACCGCACCCCGGCCGCCCGGGCGCCGGCACACGCCGCCGGCTCCCCCACGTGCCCGTGCTATTATGTTGGCATATGTTACATCGTGTGTCTACCCCCGATATATATGAGAGGCCTGGGGTACGAGTGTCCTATTAGGACACAACTCCTACCCTGTCTACACACAGTATGACTCCAAGTCCAACTGTAACCTAACTTGTACAATAATATTCGACACAACTCTAACAAGGCTGTCAACAGTAACACGTCGGCTCGTCACTTACTCTTCAAGGAGAGCCTTGTGCCACACGCCTCTTTTGATCCATATTAATTTTGCCATTGAAGTCACCCCGCTGATTAATCACTATACTCTGTCCACACACATATATGTACTTTACAATAATCCTATATCTACGTAGTCTTCTTAATCTACTTCTCTTTGGCCCCTGGTTTCAGCGGGGTGGGGCTCGGGCTGTTTTTCGGTCCAATCATATCCCTAAGAAGATACACTATATGTGACCCCAAAAATGGGCAAGCAAGAAAAAAAATCATAAATTCAAAATTTTCAAAAAATATTCAAAAAATTGTTTGATATTCAAACTTTTGTTCATGATTTCAAAATTTGTTCACATTTTAAAAAATCACGTTCAAAATACTAAATTCCAAAATATGTTTTTTTACTGTGAGGACAGTAGGAAAGGTTCCTACTGCATATATATTACTATGTAAAAAGGGGGGATACAATTACATGGTGTGTTACAAACAGAGAGTGGTTGGTTCACCACCCATGACTACCAGGAGGCAGCAAGCAGCTATTGTATGGAGTCTAGTAGTGCAGTAATAATATGCACTTTGGAGGGTTTCACTCTATATCTAAGGTTGGAAAATTCCAACTTGAATCTCTGCTTCCAGGCTGCCACAGAAGGCTTGATCTTCCTGAAGTTGTGGTTGTTGCGCTCTTTCCATAAACTCCAAGCCAACGTCAGGAAAGTGTCCATCCACATCTTTCGGGGCTGCATGGTTTTTTGGTGTTTGATCAGCGCAAGTCTGTCATCCTGCATGGGCCATGTGAAACCCAGAGATCTCCAGCACTCCTGACTGAAAGTGCAATGAAAAAATAGGTGTTCCACCGTTTCTTCTACGTATTGGCCACATAGGAGGCAATCAAAGTTGTTCCCAATGTTGTAGTGCCTCCTCTTGAGCATATTCCAAAATATGTTCGAAATTACAAATTTTGTTCATCCTTTCAAAAATTGTTCACATTTGAAAAAGTTAACCTTATTGAACAAAAATGTTCATTCTGTATAAAAAAATGTTCATCTTGTATTAATGAACCTAACTTATGTAGGCTAAAAGAGAGTTCAAGTTCCTTAAGATTCTAGTTGACAATAAATCTAGTGTTCGAATGAGTTTAGGTAGCATAGTAGTCATATGATGCCCACTTATTAATGAACCTAAGTTACCTCACATTTGCAAATGGGTCAATTTATACTCTAGGAGGTTCTATAAATATGATTATCCAATAATACACTAGAAAGCAATTATTAAGATATTAGTTAGACAATACACTCTAAAGATCTCTATGATGATACTAAAATATACATCATATGCAAATGCACACAAATATATACATATGCAATATATAATTTATGCAATTTTCAAATTTTTATTTAAAGACATGCTTTCTAAAATCACATAAATTAAAATTTAGCGAAGATGTTTTTTTGAGTGACAAACATTACTGTCGATAACAAAGAACAATATTCTTAATTTCACACAAACATATGCCATCTAAATAATACTAATTATACTCGTAACTACTTCATCCATCCCACAATGTTGGTAGCTTGCAAAAACGTCTTACATTATGGGATGGAGGGAGTACGTTATTATGGGAAAATAATTTTTTAATTAAAATTTTAGTATAAAATACTTATTTTAATTCGCGGCCGACGAGTACCTTAACCTGCAGTTTACACGCAGATTTTTTCTGAGAGTATCAGCTCTATTGATTACTTAACAAAGTTACAAAGAGTCTCCCGGATACAATCCGAAGTAGAATGAAAAAACCACAAAGCTAGAGAAATTCTTACAAGTTTTAGCTAACGAATGAGCCACTACATTAGCTTGCCGATGAACATGCTTGAATACCACAGAAACAAAGCTTTAAGAAGCAAACTTGATGTCTTCAACAACAGTACCAATGCTGGAGTGATCGCGAGATCTCGAATTCATCCTTTGCACCAGCGAAAGGCAATCCGAATCAAATATAACATCAAAATAGCCTTCATCACCACCTAATTGCACATCTCTACATAAGCCCAAAGCCTCTTCTAGTTAAGGCTCAAGTGCACCATGAAGGGGGTCAGAAACAACAGCTATACAACACCCATCATGGTTTAACGCTACCACACCAGCTCCAGACTTGTTTATCTCAGAGAAAACAGCAACATCCGAATGAATCAAGACCTTACTTGTCGGTGGCAGAGTCCAAAGAGGATTGGGTGAAGTCAACTCAGGCCTCTTGACAGGTTCAAAGCTGAAAAAGTGTTCGAGATTAAGTTTGAATATTCTCGGATCTTCTCTACTGTAGTGCGAATGGGTGGTGCTTCAGAGAGTGTCGAGCATCATTTCGAGCTTCCCACAAATGCCACATAGTAACAACTGAAACCATAGCATCGCGATCTGAAGACCTTGATAGAAAATCAAAGAGCCACATCTTGGTGTCTCTAAATTCAGAACGCCGTAACACAATTCTAGTCCAGTTTTTTATTGCATCCCACACCGCTCTTGTACGCATGCAGAAAAGCATGGCGCGCTCCATTGTTTCGAGCCGGCCGCAGAAGGAGCAAGACTCAATGTCCAGCACATGACGTCATTGTAATTGAGCTCCCGTGGAAAGACAATCGTGGGCGAAACGCCAGAGCACCACCTTCATCTTGTTTGGGTCATTGACTGCCCAAATTGACTTACAACACTTTTTCTTCAGTCACGAAGTTTGAGGGGAGACCATGCCCAGCCTTGCTGTGGTCGATCAGAAAAATCTCCGATCGAGCCATGTTGTATGCTAAGCGGACTGAAAAATCCCCAGATTTTGTAAATGGCCAGCTAGCAAAATCACCACCTCCCCGTCTGCTAATAGGAATCCGCAGAATATTTTCAGCAACATCATTCCTGAAAAAAGCTTTGACTGACTCTTCATTCCAAGCACCAGCCTCATCATCAATTAGACACTTGACCTTGGCATTTGCAGGGATAGGCAAAAGAGGATGTAGACCTTGCGGGGATGTCGATGGGATCCAGTGATTAGAGAGGATACAAACTTGTTTGCCATTACCGA
Source organism: Triticum urartu (assembly GCF_056163025.1). Classification (NCBI taxonomy): domain Eukaryota; kingdom Viridiplantae; phylum Streptophyta; class Magnoliopsida; order Poales; family Poaceae; genus Triticum; species Triticum urartu. The sequence goes on from NC_141873.1 coordinate 14,572,319, forward strand.
TGCCCCACCGAATACCCTTTTTTAATAAAACACGGCCGGCCGGAATAGCTCTCCACATAGCTGATGCCAATTTACAAGCAATTAGAAGCATATAACTTCGATTGTAGTTGCGAAGTTACAATATATAATTATGGCTGATGTAACTCATTTAACAGAAACTTAGTCTTCGATTTGAGCAGCATACCATCTGGTAGCGGAATGAAAGGGCTGTACCATCTGGACTGTTTGACTGTTCAACTAGAAGGACTACGAAGCTATATGATCTGGCAGTCCATATAGTCATAGCAATGTGTATATAGTGACTGTATTGCCCGTATTCTTGAGTACAGTGACTAAAGTGAGCGTACACGACAGGTTCAATGACCACCAGTGCATTTTACCCATTTAATAAAGATGCTCTCTGTCTAATCTTGCTAATGATAGCTCCATAGTTACATCTACTATTCATTCTATGTCATTGATAACCTGTTTAAAGTCCAATGCAATAACCACGTTGTGGATCATCAAATCCTCGGCCAAAGAAAGGCCCTCCTGACACATGATCGCCTCGAGCGTAGCCACATCCGTCTTCCATTTACCACCAACGATGAGCTTCTTATATAATTTCCTGAAATATCGCGGCAGACTGTTGCTGCATCCCCTCTTTCCTATGACCGGGCCAAGGCAGCATCTACATGTATCTTGGCGAAGCCTGGAGGAGGAGCTTTCGGTTTTGCCGTTGCTGCAGTGCGTTCGGCTGGGCTTGTTAAGACTTACTGGAAGAACCTCAAGGTCAGCAATGAAACGACATATGAATTGATGTGTCGCTGATGGGATTTGATAGACTTCCTCATGTATGGACTTTCTTCTTGCCCATCAAACTGCCCACAATGTCACTGCAAGCCTCGTGAAAGCAGCATGAGATAACATATCAATCATACTGAATATCCACTGCTCTGCATCTGGCTCGGTCGTCTCACATAAATGTTTGGCTAAATCTCCATTGACTAGGGCCCAAACACATCTCACCATTGAGCATTCTAGCAGGGAGTGGCGCCACGAGTCTTGTCCTTCATATAACCCACATGAACTTGATGCGGACATCTTCCTATGTGCTCGGACGTATACGGTTGGTAAAGATTGTTTTGCTATACGCCACAAGAACATCTGAATTTTACTAGGAACCGTTGTTTTCCACAAAAGCTTCCATGGCTTTGCATCGCGGTCCATGCTTGATGATCCTGCCGTCCCATCCAGCCATGCCTCTCTTCTTCTTTCGTGTCCACTAACATATTATAAGCTGACCAAATAGAAAAACTTCCACTCTTATCAAAATTCCATGTGCAAGTATCCCGGGTATCTAATGTGCACAAAGGAATACGTATAATCTCCGGTATATCAATTGGAAGGCAAAACTCGTGTAGTCATGGCAGGTATAATCAGGTGGTGGACGAAGTGGACCTCGAGAAGCTCCCGGTGAGATTCGGCATGGACAAGGTGGGGCTCGCCGGCGCTGACGGGCCCACCCACTATGGAGGCTGAGTTGTTGAACATCGCCGCCACTGCCGTGGCCATTGACGACCGCCCCTCATGCTTCTGCTATCCGAGAGGCAACGGCATTGTTGGCGTCCCGTTCCCGGAAAACAACAAAGGCACTGCCATCGAGGTACATTAATTTTTCGGATCAAGCTCATAATAAGTCAATCAATCAACATAACTCAAGGAACAAACTACTCCTTCCGAGATCCTAAATTAATTGACGCAATTTTAGTACAACATGTGCTTTAGTACAACGTACACTAAAGCTGCGTCAATAGATTTGTACCGGAGGATTCAAGTCGGCAAAGGCAGGACTATAATCGAGGGTGAGAGGGTAGCACTGCTGGGTTATGGGTCCGCGGTGCAGTACTGCATGGTGGTGGTGGCCATGGTGGAGCAGCATGGCCACGACCAGAGGGTCACCGTCGCAGATGCCAGGTTTCGGCAAGCTGTTGGACCACGGCAAGCCGTTGGACCACGCTCTCTCATCAGGAGCCTCGCCAAGTCCCACAAGGTGATCATCACCGTTGAGGAAGAGTCCATCGGCGGGTTCGGCTCTCACGTGGCTCAGTCCCTCTTAATACAAACCAAACCAGACAAGTTCAAAATGTGTAGCAACCTGTCATCCTAGCACGAAGTTCACCATGGAATAGATATAAAATCATGCATGTCATACAATAACATAACAAAGATCACCGGTCAAGTTGCTAGTGAAGCAAAATCTAGAGCTACAACAAAAAATAGGTGGGATTTCACAAAGAAAGGTCTAACCAAGATGTGCCATCCGATGTTAGTCAATCACTGGATATAGTCCTCCATACATAAACATACCCAAGGCACCTCGCTCGTTAGCAACGTGCCTACGGATCCTCCCAAATCCCCCCTCGCCCCAGTCCTTTCCCCACGAGTTCTTGAAGCGCCAATACTTAACGCCATCAGGATCCGTACCATAACCGACAATCAGGACAGCATGCCATGTAGTTGCGCTAGCCTCAGGTAGAGCTTCGCACTCTATGATGCCTCCTTTGTAGTTAAATAGGTCAGGCGTACCCTGTAGACGGACAACCACGGGCCGCTTCGCTACTGCTTCCTCAAGAGCATCCTCGGTCGAGTCGACGCACCAAAAGCCTAATATACGTGTTTCTGCTGCTACTGTCTTGTCCCACTTGCAACCCGAAGCACTTCTCTTGGCCATGTATGGGTAGGATGATTCGCTCGAGAATCCATTATCCCGTATGTACTTGAAAGCAAGTTGATAGTACCAGGATGCGCATCGCCGGAAATCCTAAAACAAATCCAGAAGTAAATGCAAGCACCAGGATCTGAACCCTGGTGGACTGGAGATACCACAGTCCCTCTAACCATCCAACCACAGGTTGGTTCGCTCCTTTTCATGTTTTTGGTGGGTATTTTCTAGAGAAAATTAATCAAGTAACAGAATTTTTTTATACAACATGAAAAGTGAAAAACAAATGTTAACATACCTCAATATAATTGTTCAATTATATGGAATGAAGATTAATATCATATTTGGAAAAGGTTCCTGTAGATATAAGAAAACATTCATGTATTGGAAAATATTTGTACATATTCCTATAAAACAAATCGTAGGTTTAAACACGGTTCTTTCACGTACGTTTGGATATACCTTCATATAGTTTCTGACACATGTTCACATTTTTCCCAAAAAAAAGGAAAGGGAAAATGAGAAAGGAAAAGAAAGAGAAATAGTTAAAAGGGGGAAATAATAGACAAGGTTAAAAAAGTGAAAAAAAAAGCTAGGGGGAAAGAAAAGGAAGATGAAAAAACAAAATGAGCAGGAGAGAAAAAAATAGCCAAAGAAGGGAAGATGCTTCATCTCGTTTTAGCCACGACCTATGGGCTGAATGCATAACATCCTCAAGGAGGGCCCTTTTTTTAAAGAAAGGCCATCATGGCTAGTTTTATTAAAACTCAAATAATGTTTACAACGTCAAGGAGGGCCTTAGTGCCCCTCCTCTGTGTGGAAGGTCTTTTAAAATTTAGCTCATCAAACAGCCCTTTATCCTTCAACTCCTTATATTCTTGTAGCAAAAAAAAGCGGTTCCTAGCCAAACTCTTAAATTTAGCTCTTAAAAATATTCACACAAATTTGAACATCAATAGCCCAATTTGATTAAAACTACATTGCATAGGGACATCCCCCACGGTTGTTGCGGCACGTTCTGGTACTTCTTGTTCGGCTATGGTGTCGGCAGGTCGACCGTGAAGGAGCAGGAGGAAAGAGCGCCACCACGGCGGCCTTAGATGGGTTGTATGCCGGGGCGTGGATCCACACTTCTAATCGGTGGCGACGACCTCCAACGGTTGGATTCTGCCATTTTGGGGTCTTGCCGGTCGATTGGAAGGTTGGATGGAGGTGTGTGATGGCTCAAGGAAGGCCTGTGGGGACGTGCGGGCTGGATTTGGGCGGTGGTGACATCGATGCGGTGTGGTGTGGGAGGGGTGGAGATTTTTTTTGGAGAAACGGCGCCAGAAGAGTTATTATATAAACGCGGGCTGATGCGAAGAGTAAAAATTATTCTTCTCTAAGGGCATCTCCAATGCCAACCCGCAAACCTCACGCAACGGTCCGGACCACGCTGTCCGTCCGTGAAAGCCATCCAACGCGGGCCTGTATCAGTCCACAGGGCGGTCCGACCGCGATTTCTCCCGCAAACTGGACAAAAGTAGGGGAAGTTTGCCAGAGTCCAGACCGATCCGAAACCCGTTTCTGAACGCCCTAGTCCACAAAAAACATCTCACCCCTCCCGCGCGTTTTTGGTCAGCGTCGGCATTGAAGTGGTGTGCCGGCTGATAGAGCGCTGCCCGCGCCGCTTCCCGGTGCAGGCCACTGTCGCGCGTTCAAACAATACGACGGCTGTCCGTCTGTCAATCTGCCACCCGCATAGATGGCACGTGGTTGCCGAGGCGTCTCCTCCGGCGCCACCCGTCCGTCCGTCTGCCGCTCACCACTGCCCCAGTGCTCCGGCCATAGTCAAAGTCATCCCTCTCCACAACACTCCCCGCCATGTATCCTTCCGCTGCCAAAGCTCTCTGGACAGGCTTATGTCGGAGCAGAAGAAGGCCAGGGAAGCCATTGCTGCGGATTGGCAGGCTGGTAGGCAGCGAAAGGACATGCAAATGCAAGACGCCTCCTCCGATGAGCCAACACCACCCCCCCTCTTCCTCCGCGGCACCTCCTCCTCCGCTCCACTCTCGCCGGTGCATTGCACCCTCACCATCGACGAGGCCCATCCCATTATATGGACATGGTGTGGGAGGAGCGGGAGGAGCAGTTTCAGGAAGCGCAGGCCGACGCCAACTACAACCACAACCTCCTCCAGGAGCATCTGCACGTAGAGGAGCAGGTCGCCTCCGGCAGGTAGTCACGTCGGACACAGAGCTGGCAGAGCAGGAGGCGCTGCTCGAGTCCTATCGGCCCTCCAGGGAGATCCGCCTCGCCCACTGGCAGTACCGGCAGCGTGTGACGAAGGTGGCGGCCACCGGCAAGGAGTGCGACGACGCGGGCGAGGAATTGTTCGGCACTGACGAAGAGGACATCGCCGAGACCGTGCCCCGGCGCCACGACGACGAAGAAGCCGGAACATCCGCGGGCATCGGCGGCAGCGAGGAAGAATAGTGCATAGTAGGTCGCCTCCGCTTGTGTCCCGGGAAGGCCACAGCTCCTTCCCTCCCGTCGACACCAAGCTTGGTGGGCTCAACATCTTCGGCCAATTAGTCGCTTGGCAGCTACATGGAGGCGGGCAGCTTCAGTTCCCGGGGCTCCAGAGGCGGAGGTCATGGGGGCGGAGCTGGTGAGCGCCGAGGCGGAGCTGGAAAAGGCGAAGCTTCTGTTCTCTTGGTTCATGATCGGACAGGGGGACAAGGCACCGGTGATCATTTAGATTAGGTATTAATTATACTCCAGACACCGCCTCGGCCAACTTTGATGTATTTGTAATGAAATTCGTCATGTTTATATGAAATCTGATATGTTTATATGAAATCAGGCCATGTTTATATGAAATCCGGACTTGTTTGAATGAATTTCGTCCAGTTGGTTGGAGTTGTTGTTAAGATGTATGCGGCTAGCATTGGATGGCTGCCTCCCGCATCCGTGTCCACGAACTGGTACCCCTGTCCATGGACGAATGCAGAAGGTTTTTTGGTTTTTTGCGGGTTGTCATTGAAGATGCCCTAAAGACTATATAAGGGATCGGCTAGGTCCAGATTAGCCGATTAATAAAATGATTTTTTTATACTCATCTAAATGCTTTTAAGTGATGGGCTAGGGGTAATGAATTTTTTTATACTCATCTAGTTTAGCCGTGTCTACTCGGACTGAATTTCAAGAAATAAAAAAGAACTTCTACTCGGACTAGTACTCCGCGTACACAACAAGCCTGGACACGAGGAAACCAAATTAACACCCAAACTGACTCCTACACGAACAGAGCTCTCACTTACGTAGACTTTGGTCAAGATTTACCTAACAAGCAGTATATATAAAAGGGGTGGTCTGGACACGAAAACGACAAAAGTAAAAGAAAACGCCATGTCGGCGCCGGGTGAGGACGCAACCCTAGACGACGATGTGGTAACGGAGATCCTCCTCAGGCTACCGTGTACCTCTGTGCTCCGCTCCCGAGCCGTGTGCAAGGCGTGGCACCGCATCACCACCGACCCCTCGTTCCTCGCAGCCCACGCCGAGCGGCGTCCAGCCGAGCTACTCGTCGTGTCACGAGAACCTGAATCTGAATGGGCTTACCAAGATCGTGTCGACACAATCCCGCTCTCTCTCCGAGCCGACGACGGCCCGGCGGGGTGCCAGCGGGAGCTCCATTATCCCGAGCATTGTGATGTTCACTTGCTGGTGGGTTGCTGCGATGGGCTCCTGCTATTCCTGCTCCACAGATTCCCTCCGGGCCAGTGCTGCTCCTACTTCTTCGCGTGCAACCCGGTGACCAGGCAGGGGACATGGCTAGACCTGATGCCGCCGGCTTGCCACGGCAACCTGCTGGTGCTCTGCGGCTTCTACCGCCATGGCCCGTCCGGCGAGCACCGGTTTCTCGTCCTGGCCAATGAACCACAAAGCCCGAAAAGCCTGATGACCAACATGGACTTCTTCACTGGCTCCGCCGCGCACTATGTTTTCAATTTCGCAGCCGCCACCGTGTCCTCAGAGGCTCCTCGCCGGCTGGGACCGGTGCCCGGAAACGTAGTCGTCAATCCCTACGGCTCCGAGAACCAGGTCCACAGCCACCTCTACCATCGGGGCAAGCTTCATTGGACGACGCATCCTCAGGCCACGAGCACGGGCAAGATCTTGGCGTTCGACACGCTGTCCGAGGAATTCCGGCTAATATCGTGCCCGGAGTGGCCAAGGGGCCAATACTCCTACCTGCACGACCTCTGCCTCATGGAGTTGCACGGCGGGCTAGCCATAACGACCACTCTACTCTGTGGCGAGTTCATGGAGCTCTGGGTGCTCGAGGACTACGACGACGACCGGAGCTGGTCACACCGTTTCCGGATCCAACTGCCGCCGCCATTCTGTGTTCGTTGGACAATGGGCACCGGTATCCCTAACATCATTCTTGTGGGATGCTACATGGAAAAATTAGGCGCTATACCATCTTACTGACAAGTGGAGCGTAGAGAAGATAGGGTTTATCAACAGCAACACATCGGCTCATCACTTTCTTTTCAAGGAGAGCCTTGTGCCACATGCCTTTTTTGATCCATATTAATTTTGTCATGGAAGTCACGCATGATTCTCATCAATAGCTATACTCAGTCCACATGCATATATATACTTTGCCTTCAGAATTATACACAAGCAACATCCATGTACTTTTGCCTTCAATTTCCTATCATTCCCGTATACGAAATCAGGAATAGTAATGGTATACATATCAATGAGGTAGCTCTGGTATCTCCTTATAGTAGTACATTCGAATCCTTTCATCTTGATTTGCAATAATACTGCTGCGTACATTTGTTTGCAGATGTACCTTTTTTCTCTCTTTTCGAAACACATTTTTTTTCTGATAAATACGCAGAAATTTTGAAACACAAATATGCATACATTATTAACTATGTGCCGGTCCTAGTATTTCTAAAGTAAGATAGTAATGTTTTTATTCTACAAAAATATTTCTCACCACTAGCATGAACATTCATAATATATTTCTGTCTTACTGAATACTGAATAATATAAAGTTGAAAAAACAAGGACCGACGAATTCTTTGTGCCAAGCCCGGTCGCTCCCCTGTTGCTCCCGCGGGCGGCTCAGGAGCAAACCCTAGCCGCCGCCAGCAACCCTAACTACCACCCCTCCCTCCCCTCGCAGCCGTCGACAGAGGCGTCGAAGCCTGCGCGGCTGGGCGCGGCGGGGCCCCTTTCTCCTCCCTTTGCCCAGAGGTGCTGGCGCGGGCCGGGTGTTCGACGAGGTTTTGTACTAAAGAAGAGAGGTTAAATACTTTTGGTAGTATTAAAAAATACGCATGGCCAATTTGCCTACATACTCTAAAACTATAAGCTCCCTTGACAGGGAGCCTCCTGGTTGATTTGGGGGTGTAGTCTGCGGGGCGGGCCCTCCCTGTAAGTGTCTTGGTGGTTGGTCTCGGCCTCGGTCAGCTCGCGTGTACTCGTGGCGCCCGGGTACGCGTCCTTCTACATTTTCCTTCCGATTTGGGTGAGGCTGGTGCTCCACACCGCCGGCTCCCCATCCCTTCTCTCCCTCCCTTCCCTACTCGTGTCCTTCGGCCTCCCTCTCCCGGCTTATCAGCGAGCCATGACTCCTCATATATGCCCCACCTCAGCAGTCGCTTGCACTGATTTCTGGACGCGGTGGGCGGACGGTGGCGGCTTCGGAAACTGCAAATCGCGTTCCTGGCGGCAGCTGGCTCCCATCGCTGCTGGCTTCGTGCACGCTCCAGTCCTCACGTCGCTACTAGCGCTGTGCGCGCTCCCTGAGGACGGTGCCTGGCAGCAGCTCGCATAGGTGCCGGCTGCCGCTGCGTAAGTGTTGCTGTGGTTGTTCGCCATGGCGCTCGCTCTGGGTGGCGGGGAGCACGCTGGTGGCCCTCAACTAAGATACAGTAAGATCTATTTTCACACAACTGAGATATATATATATCACTACTAAAAATAACCTGAACTATTTTGAAATTAACTAGATCAACTTTGTGTACTTTGAAACGTTTAGTAGAAATGTAGTTTGCTTGCAGTTTGTTGGTTGTAGATTATTTCCCCAAAATTGCAACATAAGCATTTCACTGTACGTACATTGCTTCAGCAGGACTTTTTGTACTCTAAATCAAAGTGTGCTTGGGATTTGTATTGACACTTATGGTTTCAAAAAATACGAATAGTAAGCTATTTACGTACCTACACCCCTAATGATATTAGCACATGCTGTTTGAATTTAACTATTGAAGAACACATGAATATAGGCTCGAAGAGGCATTTAGGATATAGGGATTCAAAGTTTACAGAAGTTAAGAAATTGCATTTTGGTTTCTTTCACTTTATTGTTCTGAAATGGCAGCCCATGTTGGATTGCTCTCTTTCAAATCTATTACAAAAATTTACAGCTAGCATAGGTGATGGACTATATTCTTAGTTGGAGATCCAATATGAAGGACCTGGCATCATTTGCTTAGTGTGGTACACTTGAGCTCACGATTTCATCAAATGCAATCTTTAATTTACAGCAACATAATTCCAGATTGGGTTTCTGGCACCATATGGCCATGCTCTCATTAACAGAGCTCATCATGCCTGCTGAACAATAAGGAACACATACTTGTATATTGCTCAGTAATGGTTACAACTTATATAGATTATCACAAGAGGCAACGGCAATACACAAACTGAAAAGCTAGAAAGATGGATCAGCAAAGATGGGAGAACCGCTGCTACTACTGAAGAATTGGCCGCACCAGGTACAGGCGTGCATGCAGAAATGCTGAGGAAAGTAGCTAGGCAACAGAAACTGCCACTAACCAATGAGCAGAATACCCGTTTCACTCGGCATAATGTGAAAGAAGACCACATGCATTGGCATTGTTGCACGGCCTCCATATTCTACCCTTCAGGATTGCGTAGTGCCAGGTCCGCTGGCTCATAGTTATTTTTCCTTGTTTGCAGCTAGGAAATCGTTAGGTCACAGAAATGTATCTCTATATTTGCCTTCAAGAAGCCGACCCACAGCTGACCTTCTTACTTGTCTTCGATTGAAAGCAGGATACAACACGATACACATCTTATATGGAGCAGTAGTAACAAGGCGGAGCTATGCACATTGCTGCAGGGGCCATGCCCCCCCCCCCCCCCCCCCCCAAGCTTTGATAAAAAAAAGCAGGAGGAATATTTTGGGAACTGCTTAGAGCTTAGATTAGAGAAAACAAAACCTTTGCCCCCGCCGCCCTTGGAAATCTTGTCTAGCTCCGCCACTGCAAGAGAACAATTTAGGACTCTGAAAAAAGTCCCCAGGACAGAACCCCGGGTAGTGGAAAGCACACATAACATATATTAATACAAGGAAAATGGAAACTGCATGATCAGTTACTTATTTTTGTCTATGACCGGTCCTAGGAGTTACAGGCTATGTAGTTTTTACCCTATATGAAGAAGATATACATCAACATGGAGAAAGGAATCACGTTAATTAACTTACTTCACAAACCGCTAGAAAATTAGCGTCAGCCAATAACTACCGATTGCTAATTTAACTCAAAATATATGCACGAAGGATGAAACAGCAAATCCTAACCTTGGAGCAGCAATGATACATCACTTGATCCTTTCTACAAGTCCTTTCTGTGTCAGTTCAACTGTAATATTCCTTATGTGGCTAATCTTCATTAAATCTTCGCTACATTCATCTGAATCACTATTATGCCGGAGTTTCTCTATCAGCTCTTCTGACGTGTCTCTCAAGGCCAATTTCTCAAGGGCTGCAAGGTGTTTGATGCCATCAGGAAGAAACTTTAGCTCAGGGCAGTCTATGAACAATAGCTCGACAAGGTCTTGCATCGCGCCCTCCTCTATTCCAACTTGGTTGAGCTGTGTTGCGCCCCCTATGCCTAGAAACCGAAGTTTTGGAAATGACCCTGCGGTAAAATCCAACCTCTTCCCTTCAAAAGCCTTCGCTAGACCAAAAGAGCGTAGACCATGTAACACGAACAGACAGGAAAAGGTTCCCTCATCAATATTGGAGAATGCCAGGTGCAACCGAGTGAGGCTATTAAGGTGTGACCAAGAAGAGAAAAGCTGAGGCATCAATCTTTTTTCCAGCTGCCCTGCTAAAGTAAGCCAAGAAAGGGTTGGAGGTAAATATAGCTCTTCCAGCCGCAGCACCTCATCCTCAGCTCTAGTGTTAATTTCGAGATGAACAAGATGGCCCATTTTGGTGATAGCATCGCTCAAGTCAGCAGAGTGTTCACTTCTCACGTCGCAGACATCGAATGTTCTTAGCTCCGTCAGAGCTCCAACTTCACGCAGGACCTCCGGAGTGGCTTTGACGGACTGAAGAGCCCGCAGTCCTGTCAAGTGTTGTATGCCATTAGGCACCTTGACCCCACCTACAGTTCCAATTTCGAATGCCTCTAATGCACCAGCATTATACGCGTACAGGTATCTCAAGTTGTGAAGTTTTACAACATTATTTGGTAAATATGTCAGCTTAGACTTCCAAGCATCCAAGACTTCCAAGTTTTGTAACCTCCCCACTGCTTCAGGCAGGCTTTCAATCTCGGTATCTCTAAGACCCAAATAACGCAGATTAAACAAATCGAATACCTCACTCGGCAGCATTTTGATACGAGTGCCTTGTAGATCCAACGTCGACAACAAACTCAAAGATGTTAGGATAGGCTTCAGCAAATCAATATCAATATATCTCTCAAATACATGGAGCGCACGGAGCTGTGTTGCGCCAGAGCGGCTCAATTGTTCGAGGTTTTCCCCCTGGACCGATATGCGGCGTGCACCCTCAACAGAGAATGCTACAGTAGCAGAGCCATCATAAATTTTACCAAAGCATTCCTCCTTGGCTTTGTTGAGGGCAAGAAGGCGTATGACGTCATGCATCCGACAGTGTTTCAGTCGTCCGAAATGATTCCTCTTCACTACCTGCAGTAGGCTTCGGTTCACAAGCTCAGCCAAGTATCCCTCTGCCACTTCCTCCAATGTTTGGCTCTCATCTTTTTCCCTGATAAACCCCGCGGCGATCCAGAGCCTCATTGTCTTCCTCCTCTTTAATACATAATCTTCCGGGGACAATGCACAGTGTAGAAAACAATTCTTCAAATCGTAGGGTAGGTCTTCCAAGCTTACCTTTAGGATCATATGAGCATCAGGGATCACATCTTTCACCAACTGTGAATCCAAAACGCCGTACACATTCTCCCATTCAGCGGAAGTTGGAGGTCTGCAGGAGAGTAGGCGACCAATGCAAGCAACGGCAATAGGCAAGCCTTGACACTTTGCTGTGAATTTCTGAGCCAATTCCTGCAACTCCAGTGGGCACTCTTTGTCATCAACATTCCCAAAGGCTCTTTTGCAGAATAAGAGCCAGGAGTGATGTTCTTGTAGAGGTTCCAAGTGTATTGCACATGCAGACTCCGTAGTTGCCAACACTGCCTGCTTTCTTGATGTCATAACAACTCGGCCGGTACAATCAAATGTTGGGAAGACATCCCTTATTTCCGACCACAAGCGCTCAGCCCAAACATCATCCAGTACCAAGATATACTTTTTACCTTGAAGGTAGTTGTGGATGGACTCTGCCAGGCCTCTCATCTCAACGTTGGCGACGTCGACCGCGATGCCGAACTGGATGATGATCTTCTTCAGCAGATCCTCAATACGGTAAGTTTCTGACACAGTCACCCATGCCGCGGCATCGAAATCCACTTTCACTGTGTTGTACACATGAGCAACTAGAGTGGTTTTACCAACACCAGGCATCCCCCATACTGTGGTGATTTTTCTACTGCTCTTCTCCAGACCATCACCACCGCCGGTCAGCCACCGTATCAACCTCTCCTTGTTCTCCTCGATCCCCACAAGGTCCTCATCCCTGGTGAAGTGCAAAGCTTGACCTTGGGTCATCGATCTAGCACCAGAAGCAGATCTGTCGGTGATGGCATAATCCCTCTTCCTCCGGTTGGCATCCTGCAGTCGGGCTTCGATTTCTTGGAGCTTGGCCGCCAAGCGGCGCCAGGTTTTGATATGCTTGAGCCTCTTCTTCATTTTGCCGGCGAACCCTCCGTGCTTGCAGTCCTCCAACTTGTAGGTAAACTCGTCGACGACGTCCTCGATCTGGAAGGCAAGGCGCCTGATCTCGCTGACGAATATGGCGGTGGTCTTGTCGGTGTCCTTGAACCGCTCTGCCTCCTGCAGGTAGGCTTGCATGCTCTCCATCTCTGCCTTGGACTGGTGTATCTTGCCAAAGAGGCCCCTCAAGACGGCAGCTTCCTTGCAAAGCAGAGTCCCACCAAAGACCGCCGCCTCTTTTGCCAGGGCACCCCCCAGCGTGACCACCAGCTGCCCGACAACAGCCTCCGCCATGTTGTTGTTGAGGTTTCTTTTTTATCAGATGATGTTTGCTGAAAGCAACTCCAATCAAGTCACCATATCTCACTCACCAAACTCTCATTCAAGTACCAACATCCAAAGGTCGTCCCACTTATTTCTTTGTGCAGTCCAACTAACTCAGCAGATCTCACACACCTACATTTTATTTTATTGATTCCATATAACCATCAAACCTCTCTCTGCCTCTCTTCAAACAAAATATTGTTTCCAACTTGTCGTCAGACGAGATGGACTCCACACACGTGGATGGCTCATTTGGCTAAAAGGGCAGCCTGGTGCATGTAGCTCCCGCTTGCGCAGGGTCCGGGGAAGGGTCCGACCAATTTGAAGAATTAACCTGTAGAATCAGTAGAAACAAGAGTATCAGGGACAATAACATCATCAGCGAAACAAGTAGAGCAGCAGTGCAGCATCGATCTCTCCTCATTATCTATCTCTCCCACTCTGCGGTGGCATCAAGCAGCAGTCTAGTCTAGTCTCAGCCAAATCTCAACTCACCCTTTCTGCTCTCTCACCCTCACCACAAAACAAGCACACACATCACCTGGAAGAAGGGGAGAACCAAACCTGTACAGTAGAGCCTTCTGGACAACGCGCCTGGTTCGATTTGCACACGACCCAAGCAGGGAACAAGTAATTAAGCTGGTTGGTCCTGCTTGCTCAATCTCCCAGGTGCTGAAAATTCATGTGCCTGCAAGACAACCACACACCATGACTCCAAAATGAGATATCCCGACCTGGGTGTTGCATAACAAAAAGGAAATTTAACCTTTTTTTCTTAAGCTTATGAGAGAGGACAATTATACTACTAACATTCAGATCTCATCTGTCTGGAGTCAATCAAAACAGTTACAAGCACATAAACCTACAGCATATTTTCACCATTTTCTCCCCAACTCTGAATCTGGAATATATCACAACTTTTTCCAAGAAAAAAGAGCATATCTCAACATAAACCTTTACGGAGCAAAAGCGACTGAAATGAAACATCCAATCCTGCAGGAATCAAATCTGCTGCTTGATTCGCTGAGTAAAACATCAGGTTGCAATCCTGAGGGGAGTAAAAGAATGGATTTGACTAACCATCGGCCTCTTCGTCTTCCTCGATTCGCAGCATGAATCTGACAGCTGTGTGTGCTCTGCTACTTCTCCTCTGGCGGCGGCGAGGAGTTGGGTTTGGAGACGGCAGCCATCGGTGGGTGGTGGCTGGATCGATGGAGGATGAGAAGGGGAAAGACGCGACGAACCAGAAGGCACTTCAATAATAGAGTGGGAGTGAGCTGGGCGTCAGAGAGCTCAATAACTGATGGAGAGCGCGTGGTCTACTGCTGCCTATGAATGGTGCCAACAAAACTTAATAGTGATCAATGAAAAGTAGCACATGTCGTCAGACAAGCACAGGCTAAGCTCAATTTACACGGACCAGTGGCAAACTTACACTAATTATATAGTGATTACCTTCTCAAACTCTCTCTCTCTCAGCTGCTCGTACGTTACATCATCAGAGATGCAATTAATTAATCAAAGAAAAGTAGCACACGCTGCAGTCAGATCTATCTAAATCGCCAGCTCATTGTACAGGAATTAGTGAGAAACAAGTGGCCCTAATTAACCTGTTCATGTCGAGCGGATGTATCTTGAGTCATGGATAGTTGAGGGAGGGCAGACAACCAATAACAACTCCCTCCGCAGCTTCAACTATTTCATCATCAATAATTCCACTGCAACAGTCAGGGTGTGAGTGAAAAGTGAGGCTGAGTGAGGGAACACTCGTTGTTCATTATCACTGTCCTCCCTGCAAAACAATCACCACTCATCAGTAATTCCACTGCTACAGCTGGCCAGGCCATTCCTCCACTCACTCACACCCCCTGTTATTCTGCGGTGACGGCAGCGCAGCCGAACCAGTGAACCCTCGTACTCCTCTCCGAGTGTGCATCAATTACCGCGTCTTCCCCGGCTCCGCGTCGTCCCCTTCCTATGCCTCGTCGTCGTCCACGGCGCGGCGTGGTCAACGTGGTCAAGGAACGACTTTCATCGGACGTGCACTGTACGTGGAGAGGCTGACAGCTGGGTCCACGGCAGCCGCAAGGAAGTGCCTCCTTATTACGCGCAAAATAATTACACGAGCGGGCCGCCTTCCCTCTTCTCTCTCGGCCGCCGGGCTTGCAACCTCCCACTCTCCCAGATCGGGGCAGGCAGAGCAAGGCGGCGGCGGCGCGGGTGAGGATGTTAACAGCTGCTACTGCCCCCCCGCTCCTACTCTCGCTCCCCGTCCGCATCCACGCCAGGGTGGGTGGGGGCGCAGATCCGGGACAACGCGGCGGGGAGACCCGGGCGCCCACCGGACCGGCGTTGACGCAGAGCAGGACGACGCGGCGGCGCGAGCGAGGAAGAAGGGAAGGGGAGAAGAGAACCAACCAGTCCGGACGGGCAAATTTGATAATTTGGCACCCCTTACCTTCCCCTTTCATAATTTGCCCCCCCCCCTGAGAATGACAGGTGGGGCCCGGGCCCGCCCGTCATTGAGACAATGGGTGGCAAATTGTGAAAAGGGGAAGTAGGGGGTGGCAAATTATCAAATCACCCGTCCGGACGACGCGCCAGATTAGATTAGCCTACTCTTCCCCCATTATGCTTCTGCAGCGTCGAGGGTATTTTTCTGTTTCGCCCCTACAAAATTGTGGTTTCATTTGTTCATACAAAACTGTAACCCTCAGTCCAGAAATACTTGTCATTAAAATGGATGTATCTAGATGTATTTTTGTTTTAGATACATTCACTTTCATCCATTTTAATGACAAATATTTCCGAATGGAGTCAGAGGGGCTGAATCAAAGATTTTAATTATTTCTTTGAAGAAAACAGAATTATTATTTCTATCATCAAGAACATCTTGTTTCAAAGAGAGGAGGACGGGTTATTCACTTTTAGTTTGAATTTTAAAAACATTTAATTTGATGAGTCATCTTTTCTTTGACTTCCCTAGAGCCTTCGGTGTCACAGTCGACAGATAAGTCTTTTTTCGAGAACCAACAAAGGACAACTCCAACGACATGCATCAAATAACCCACAAATGCTCGGCCCGTGTGGTTCCGACACTTTTTGTCATTCAACGTCGTGCATTATACGTCCACGGATCGGCATGGACGTCCAGTACCCCACGAAACGAAAATAAAATGGTACGAGGTTTGCAGGCATCCCCCACGTAGGTGCTCGACTGAGCGGTCCCATCCAAAATTCTTGTCGCGTTTTCTGCTCCAAAAGCCTCATCGCACATTCACTTCAGCATAGAGCGGAGGCGGCCAGACGGCCACCTACATTCATGTCGGGCGGACCGATGTGACCGGACGGCTGACAGGAGCAACTTCAATGCGAACGCGTTGACAGAGAAGGCGGCCGATGTGCCTGCATTGAAGCGACGCCGGTTTGCCTATCCCAGTTATTTAAGTAGGTCGATCGCGCCGACAAATCCTATCACATCTCCTCCACACATCGCCGCCATGCTTCTCCTCTCCTCTCTACCACACACTGCCGCGATAGCCCAGTTGGCGCTGGCAAGAGATCTGTATGGGAGCTTCGTATCATGGCACCGCCGCCCATAGTCCCAGGCCCATCAGGGTCCATCGTCCCTACGATCAAGACGGTGGTGCTGTTGTCCTCGTCGAGGTCGCGCGAACAAACAACACATACGTGCGGCAGCTCGAGTGGTCGCTCTTCAACGGCGGTCCGACGTTGCCCAGCTGCAGCGTCCAAATCAAAGTCGCGTCAAGAAGGAGCCGATGTCCCCACCGTGCCACCGCATCAAGGAGGAGCTGATGTCACCCCTTTGCACCATTTACGGCACGGCAAGGAGGTGGTGCCGCCATCCCTGCTTATGAGGTCATCATCCGGTACCTCACTTAGTTTAGATTAGCTTTAGTAATTTCCTTCTGTTTGGTTGAACTTTGTTAAATTTCAACATTTTGGTTATAGATACATTGAAATTTAACAAATATCACCTTGTTTCACTAGAGTTGTATCGACCCATGGAAGCTTGCAGATGGTCCAAGATCGGACACTAACCAATTCACAACTCTCCAAGAGCACCTACCTCTTCTTCGGGAGCTATTCTTCGTCGCACTACGAATAGTTATTAAAACTACAAGAACATCCTTTCTAAATATGTCAACATTTTAGATGTATGAACACTTTTTAAAAATAGCCGATTTTTTGAAAAGGCATGAACCCTTTTAAAATTGGACTAAAATTTTAATATACATGAACATTTCTAATGCATTATTTAAAAAGTTGAAAATTATTTAATAGTTAACATTTTTCTATGGGTGGAAATATTTTATTTAGTACATGAATATTTTAACTTATTTTTATTGTTGGTTTGATTACATATGTATTTTTAAACAAATCTTGAAAACAGGGAGAAAAATACGTACCTGTGTGAATGGGCGGAGGCCTATCAGCGAGGCAGTTACAAGGGCTGGGGGTGACGAGGACATGGCGGCCAACGTCGGCAGCTGGTGGAGGGAAACGGCGGCTCGACCGGTGTTTGCCGACAGATCGTCGGGGTGGATGACCGCTGCGGTGACGAGGGCAGACGGCAGGACGAGGTGTTTCTTTCCTCGACTATTTGACACCACTAATAAATATGCACGTGCAATGCAAGTCTCATTACAATTCAAAAGTCAAACCGTGTATTTGGATGCACTTGTAGAACTTCACACCGGATGCATCTAACCAATATCCAAGAATCATACCTGGAGCAATCGTTATGCATAAAAATATTATACGAAAAGTTGGTTAATGTGTTTTGATATACTTGCATGAGAAAAATATATAATCATTTGTTAGTGTAGTACCGCAAGATACAAAAATGACTTAAAACATGTGTCATCCAAGCTGACCACATGCATGACTCACGGTTGACAAAATATATGAAACCCCGATCGTTTTTGACACGGTCAATCTTATGTATCCATAATTACCAGATCTAATGGCTAAGAATTATACAAAAAAACATTGCATTGTTATTAACTACAAGCTCCCCATCACAATGTCTCAGACTAATGAAAACGTCCCCTCGGCTCTGCAGCCATACCCTCTCACGTCACATTTTCTTTACTTGTAGAGTCTGCCTAATTTAAAATGTATAGTTAGAAAGTGGAATGTCAAAGTTTATTTTACACTATTTTTCCTATCAACAATATAGCAGTTGTATGGAAGCAACTCTTCAGAACAAGAGGAAAGGGACCGAAACATCTCGGTCGGTTCTATCTGTTAGAATAGGATAGTTTCATTCAAATTGTAGTCTATCTCTATCTTGTTTTCCTCTCCTCGTTAACCTCCTGTACCGAACTAACTTGAGATCGATCTCCTGATCTCTATCTTGTACTCCAAGGCATTGCCACTATATATAAACATGCGGCCCGAGACAAAGGGTTCAACGCTTCCAACCCTATTTACATGGTAATCAGAGCATCTTCCTCTCAGATCGAAGATCGCATCTAGCTACCTTCCCGCGGCCGAGAGCATGTCTTCCTCCGCAGCCCTATCTTCCACCACGAGCGCACTTTCCTCCTCCACGGCCTCCACCTTCGCCTCATCATCTAGCAGTAGCTCTATCCCTCTCGGACCGCCCCCACAGGAGAAGCTAACAAGGGGAAACTTCCTCTTATGGAAGGCCGCCGTGCTCCCGCAAATCCGAGGCGCACAGATGGAGCACCACCTTGATGGGAAGAGCCAGGAACCACCGGCCACCCTCACCATCACCAACAATGGAAAAGAAGAACAGGTTGTCAACTTCGCCCGAACCCTCTGGTACTCGCAGCAGCAGCAACTCCAGGGGTATCTGATGGGATCTCTGTCCCGTGAGATCCTCGCTCAAGTTGCCACCCTTCAGACGCCATCAGAGGTCTGGAACGCCAACAACGCCATGTTCGCCGCCCAGAGCCAGAGTCAGGCCATCAACACTCGCATCGAGCTCACGAACCTGAAGAAAGGTAATATGTCCATGGCAGAATATCTTGGCAAAATTAAAACCCTTACAGATGAAGTTGCATGCTGCACCGGAGTTCCTCTTCCCGATCCAGAGATCGTTTCCAAGATCATGGCGGGCCTCGATCTGGACTACAATCTAGTTGTGTCCGCTCTGTCTACTAGGGTTGAGCCGGTCTCGGTTCAGGAGCTGTACAGCCAACTCCTGAGCTTTGATGCTCGTCTTACCCTCCTCCACGTCACCAACATCAGGCAGTCCTCCGTCAACTCGGCGGCTCGCGGGCGCGGCCGTGGGCGCGGTCACCAGGGACAGAACCGCAGCTCCAACGGCGGCGGGCGTGGCCGTGGCAACTACCAGGGCGAGGGTGCTCGTTCTGGTGGTGGCAACAACTCCGGAGGCGGCGGCTTCAACAACAACATGGGAGGTGGTGGCTTCAACAACAACAACAGCCGCCGCTCCTCCTCAAATCGCCGCCCTCGCTGTCAGCTGTGCAAAAAGCCAGGCCATGAGGTCATGGACTGCTAGCACAGGTATGATGAAGACTTCGTCCCCGACGCTCGTCATGCTGCTGCAGCCATACGTGAAGAAGGAGGAGGAGGAGACGGCGTCTGGTACGTGGACTCTGGTGCAACAGATCATGTCACCAGCGAGTTAGAACAACTTGCACTTCGTGAGAGATACCACGGTGGCGACCAGATTCACACTGCAGCAAGTGGTGGAGGTATGGATATTTGTTAGGGCTGGACGAAAAGCTCGAAGCTCATGAGCATAATGAACGCTCAATTATTTGGCTCGTTTCGGCTCGTGCTCGTTAGTTAATGAACCAAGCTGAACAGTGCTTTTTGCTCATTAAGATTAACGAGCTTAATGATCGAGCAAACGAGTTTCACGAGCTAACTCGTTTAGCTCGTTAAATTTCTAGTAGTTTTTTTTTGAGAATTTCCAGAGCCCACTAATAGTTTGGCCTGCCTAAAGGCCGAGCGCCCCAGCCCACTTCGGGCCACACGGCCCACACCTCTCGCAGAGACCCAGACCTAGGAGACCTAGAGTCCACGACTCATCTCCAGTCTCCACTAGTCAGCCGCCAGCGCCAGGAACCAGAGGAAGTGACGAGGGCACAGGGCAGTACAGCGGCGGTCGGCGGCCGGTGACCTTCCGGCGTCCAAATCTCTGGTATCCCCGCCCCCGTTCGCCTCTCACCTCGAACATCTCCATTCCCCCAGTCCCGACCTCTTGCATCGGCCGTCTCTAACTCTGGCAATCCCCATCTCCATCTGTGAGCCCAGTGCAAGAATGGACGAACGCCGACGTGTTGCTATTATTTTTTAAATTCAAATGATGCAAAGGTGCACCAGCCACCAGACTTGTGTGTTGTTGCTGTTGCGTACTAGTGTTGGTAGTTGTTACAACTAGAATGTAATTGTCAAATTTATGCCATTGTGAATTTCTGATGGGATCACAAGATTCTTCTGTGTACTGTGTTGTCTGTACCTTAACGAGTACTCGTGAAAGCTCGCGAGCATAACGAGCTCATAACAAACCGAGCTGAACAGAGGTTTCAGCTCGTTAATATTAACGAGCTTATTGATAACAAGCTTAACGATAACGAGCTTAATGATAATGAGCCGAACGAGCCGAGCAGCTCGTTAATCCATCCCTAATATTTGTCACATTGGACAAGCTTACATTAATTCCCCTAACCTTAAACGTGATCTAGTTCTTAAAGACGTCCTTCATGCCCCACAAGCTGATAAAAACCTTGCATCCATGTCTCGTCTAGCCACTGATAATAACGTCTTCTTTGAAACTCACCCTCGTTACTTTTTTATAAAGGACCGGGCAACGAGGGAACTTCTTCATCACGGTAGATGCGTTGGAGGGCTCTACCCCATCACATCCGGAGCTTTCAGTCGCAACCGGCATCAAGTTTATTCCGCCACTAAACCCTCCTTGGAAAGGTGGTATCAAAGATTAGGACACCCATCATCAATCATAGTTAAGCAAGTAGTCAATAAAGACAAACTTTCTTTGTCACATAGTCAAAATAGTGAATCAGTTTGTGAAGGTTGTCAGTGTGCCAAGAGCCACCAACATCCCTATCCCAAGTCAAACAGTGTGTCTCATGCTCCTTTAGAGCTTATTTTCAGTGATGTATGAGGTCATGCAAGAGATTCTTTTGGAAGAAATAAATACTATGTTAGTTTTATTGATGATTATAGCAAATTCACTTGGATTTATTTACTCAAACATAAATCTGAGGTTTTCTCTATCTTCCAAGAATTTCAGAAACTGGTTGAAAGACACTTCAACAGAAAAATTCTCACAGTCCAAAGTGACCGGGGAGGGGAGTATGAAAAACTCAACTCTTTCTTCCGTAGCATAGGGATTCAGCATCATGTGTCTTGTCCTCATGCTCACCAACAGAACGGTTCTGCCGAGCGCAAACACCGTCACATTGTTGAAGTTGGTCTCTCTCTACTTGCTCATGCGTCTATGCCTCTAAAATATTGGGATGAAGCATTTATTACAGCAACATATCTCATTAATCGTCTACCAAGTAAAGTCATTGGCAACTCTACTCCCTTGGAACGTCTCTACCACCAAAAACCAGACTACAATTCCCTCAAAATCTTTGGGTGTGCTTGCTATCCCAACTTACGTCCGTATAATCATCACAAACTTGAATTTCGTTCCACTCAATGTGTGTTTCCAGGTTATAGTAATCTGCACAAAGGATACAAATGCCTAGAAATTTCCACCGGACGTATATATATTTCTAGAGATGTAATCTTTGATGAAACTCTCTTTCCGTTTGCCAAACTTCATCCCAATGCAGGCGCTCTTCTTCGTGCCAAAATAGCACTTCTTCCGGATCTTGACACTCTATCTGATCACGGGGGTGAATTACCTGAAGCTGACCATGTGAACAATGTTGGAAATATGCCCTAGAGGCAATAATAAATTAGTTATTATTATATTTCCTTGTTCATGATAATCGTTTATTATCCATGCTATAATTGTATTGATAGGAAACTCAGATACATGTGTGGATACATAGACAACACCATGTCCCTAGTAAGCCTCTAGTTGACTAGCTCGTTGATCAATAGATGGTCACGGTTTCCTGACCATGGACATTGGATGTCATTGACAACGGGATCACATCATTAGGAGAATGATGTGATGGACAAGACCTAATCCTAAGCCTAGCACAAAGATCGTATAGTTCGTATGCTAAAGCTTTTCTAATGTCAAGTATCATTTCCTTAGACCATGAGATTGTGCAACTCCCGGATACCGTAGGAATGCTTTGGGTGTATCAAACGTCACAACGTAACTGGGTGACTATAAAGGTGCACTACAGGTATCTCCGAAAGTGTCTGTCAGGTTGGCACGAATCGAGACTGGGATTTGTCACTCCGTGTAAGCGGAGAGGTATCTCTGGGCCCACTCGGTAGGACATCATCATAATGTGCACAATGTGACCAAGGAGTTGATCACGGGATGATGTGTTACGGAACGAGTAAAGAGACTTGCCGGTAACGAGATTGAACAAGGTATCGGGATACCGACGATCGAATCTCGGGCAAGTGTCGTACCGATAGACAAAGGGAATTGTATACGAGATTGATTAAGTCCTTGACATCGTGGTTCATCCGATGAGATCATCGTGGAACATGTGGGAGCCAACATGGGTATCCAGATCCCGCTGTTGGTTATTGACCGGAGAACGTCTCGGTCATGTCTGCATGTCTCCCGAACCCGTAGGGTCTACACACTTAAGGTTCGATGACGCTAGGGTTATAAAGGAAGCTTGTATGTGGTTACCGAATGTTGTTCGGAGTCCCGGATGAGATCCCGGACGTCATGAGGAGTTCCGGAATGGTCTGGAGGTAAAGATTTATATATAGGAAGTCCTATTTCGGCCATCGGGACAAGTTTCGGGGTCATCGGTATTGTACCGGGACCACCGGAAGGGTCCCGGGGGGCCACCGGGTGGGGCCACCTATCCCGGAGGGTCCCATGGGCTGAAGTGGGAAGGGATCCAGCCCAAAGTGGGCTGGGGCGCCACTTCCCTTATGGCCCATGCGCCTAGGGTGAAGGGAGAACCCTAAGGAAGAGTCCCAAGGAGGGAAGGCACCTCCTAGGTGCCTTGGGGGGGAGGGAAACCTCCCCTGGCCGCCGCCCCCTAGGAGATTGGATCTCCTAGGGCTGGCGCACCCCCCCCTTGGGCTCCCTATATATAGTGAGGGTAGGAGGGCCTCTTGACACACCCCTTATGCCTTTGGTGCAGCCCTCTCCTCTCCCAAGTCCTTCTCCTCTTCTGCGGTGCTTGGCGAAGCCCTGCAGGATTGCCACGCTCCTCCATCACCACCACGCCGTTGTGCTGCTGTTGGATGGAGTCTTCCTCAACCTCTCCCTCTCTCCTTGCTGGATCAAGGCATGGGAGATGTCACCGGGCTGTACGTGTGTTGAACGCGGAGGTGCCGTCCGTTCGGCACTAGGATCATCGGTGATCTGAATCACGACGAGTACGACTCCATCAACCCCGTTCACTTGAACGCTTCCGCTTAGCGATCTACAAGGGTATGTAGATGCACTCTCCTTCCCCTCGTTGCTAGTCTCTCCATAGATAGATCTTGGTGATACGTAGGAAAATTTTGAATTTCTGCTACGTTCCCCAACAGTGGCATCATGAGCTAGGTCTATTGCGTAGATTCTATGCACGAGTAGAACACAAAGTAGTTGTGGGCGTTGATTTTGTTCAATATGCTTGCCGTTACTAGTCTTATCTTGATTCGACAGTATTGTGGGATGAAGCGGCCCGGACCAACCTTACACGTACTCTTATGTGAGACCGGTTCCACCGACAAACATGCACTAGTTGCATAAGGTGGCTGGCGGGTGTCTGTCTCTCCCACTTTAGTCGGATCGGATTCGATGAACAGGGTCCTTATGAAGGGTAAATAGCAATTGGCATATCACGTTGTGGCTTTTGCGTAGGTAAGATGCGTTCTTGCTAGAAACCCATAGCAGCCACGTAAAACATGCAAACAACAATTAGAGGACGTCTAACTTGTTTTTGCAGGGTATGCTATGTGATGTGATATGGCCAAAAGGATGTGATGAATGATATATGTGATGTATGAGATTGATCATGTTCTTGTAATAGGAATCATGACTTGCATGTCGATGAATATGACAACCGGCAGGAGCCATAGGAGTTGTCTTAATTTATTTATGACCTGCGTGTCAACATAAACGTCATGTAATTACTTTACTTTATTGCTAACCGTTAGCTGTAGTAGTAGAAGTAATAGATGACGTGACAACTTCAAGAAGACACGATGATGGAGATCATGATGATGGAGATCATGGTGTCATGCCGGTGACGAAGATGATCATGGAGCCCCAAAGATGGAGATCGAAGGAGCTATATGATATTGGCCATATCATGTCACTACTACATAATTGCCTGTGATGTTTATTATGTTTATGCATCTTGTTTACTTAGAACGACGGTAGTAAATAAGATGATCCCTCATAACAATTTCAAGAAGTGTTCTCCCCTAACTATGCACCGTTGCTAAAGTTCGTCGTTTCGAAGCACGCCGTGATGATCGGGTGTGATAGATCCTTACGTTCACATACAACGGGTGTAAGACAGTTTTACACATGCAAAACACTTAGGGTTAACTTGACGAGCCTAGCATGTACAGACATGGCCTCGGAACACAGAAGACCGAAAGGTCGAGCATGAGTCGTATAGAAGATACGATCAACATAAAGATGTTCACCGACGTTGACTAGTCCATCTCACGTGATGATCGGACACGGCCTAGTTGACTCGGATCATGTGATCACTTAGATGACTAGAGGGATGTCTATCTGAGTGGGAGTTCATAAGATGAACTTAATTATCCTGAACATAGTCAAAAGGAATTGTGCAAATTATGTCGTAGCTCGCGCTTTAGTTCTACTGTTTAGATATGTCCCTAGAGAAAATTTAGTTGAAAGTTGATAGTAGCAATGATGCGGACTAGGTCCGTAAACTGAGGATTGTCCTCATTGCTTCTTAGAAGGCTTATGTCCTTAATGCACCGCTCAGTGTGCTGAACCTCGAACATTGTCTGTGGATGTTGCGAACATCTGACATACACGTTTTGATAACTACGTGATAGTTCGGTTAAACGGTTTAGAGTTGAGGCACCGAAGACGTTTTTGAAACGTCGCGAAACATATGAGATGTTTCGAGGGCTGAAATTGGGATTTCAGGCTCATGCCCACGTCAAGAGGTATAAGACCTCTGACGATTTTCTTAGCATGCAAACTAAGGGAGAAAAGCTCAATTGTTGAGCTTGTGCTCAGATTGTCTGAGTACAACAATCATTTGAATCGAGTGGGAGTTGATCTTCCAGATGAGATAGTGATGTTTTCTCCAAAGTCATTACCACCAAGCTGCTAGAGCTTCATGATGAACTATAATATATCAGGGACATATATGATGATCCTTGAGATATTCGCGATGTTTGACACCACAAAAGTAGAAATCAAAAAGGAGCATCAATTGTTGATGGTTGGTGAAACCACTAGTTTCAAGAAGGGCAAGGGTAAGAAGGGATACTTCATGAAATGGCAATTCAGCTGCTGCTCTAGTGAAGAAACCCAAGGTTGAACCCAAACCCGAGACTGAGTGCTTCTGTAATAAGGGGAACAGCCACTGGAGCAGAATTACCCTAGATACTTGGTAGATGAGAAGGCTGGCAAGGTCGATAGAAGTATATTGGATATACATTGTGTTGATGTGTACTTTACTAGTACTCCTAGTAGCACCAGGGTATTAGATACCGGTTCGGTTGCTAAGGGTTAGTAACTCGAAATAAAAGCTACGGAATAAACGGAGACTAGCTAAAGGTGAGATGACGATATGTGTTGGAAGTATTTCCAAGGTTGATCAAATATCGTACGCTCCCTCTACCATCGAGATTCGTGTTTGCGTTGAGCATAGACATGATTGGATTATGTCTATCGCAAAACGGTTATTCATTTGAAGAGAATAATGGTTACTCTGTTTATTTGAATAATACCTTAAATGGTCTTACACCTAAAATGAATAGTTTATTGAATCTCGATCGTAGTGATACACATGTTCATGCCAAAAGATAGTAATGATAGTACCACCTACTTGTGGCACTGCCACTTAAGTCATATCGGTATAAAACGCATGAAGAAGCTCCATGTTGATGGATCTTTGGGCTCACTCGTTCTGAAAAGTTTGAGACATGCGAACCATGTCTATTGGTGTATATGCATGAAGAAACTCCATGCAAATGGACCGTTTGGACTCACTTGATTTTGAATCACTTGAGACATGCAAATTATACCACATGGGCAAGATGACTGAAAGCCTCGTTTTTCAGTAAAATGGAACTAGAAAGCAACTTGTTGGAAGAAATACATTTTGATGTGTGCAGTCCAATGAGTGCTGAGGCATGTAGTGGATATCGTTATGTTCTTACTCCGCAGATGATTTGAGTAGATGTTGAGTATATTTACTTGATGAATCACGAGTTTGAATTATTGAAAGGTTCAAGTAATTTCAGGGTGAAGTTGAAAGATCGTCGTGACAAGAGGATAAAGTATCTATGATATGATCATAGAGATGAATATCTGAATTACGAGTTTGGCACGGAATTAAGACATTGTGGAAATTGTTTCACAACTGATACAGCCTGGAACACCATAGTGTGATGGTGTGTCCGAACATCATAACTGCACCCTATTGGATATGATGCATACCATGATGTCTCTTATCAAATTACCACGATAGTTTATGGGTTAGGCATTAGAGACAACCACATTCACTTTAAATAGGGCACCACGTAATTTCGGTGAGATGACACCATATGAACTATGGTTTAGAGAAACCTAAGCTGTCATTTCTTAAAAGTTTGGGGCTGCGACGCTTATGTGAAAAAGTTTCAGGCTGATAAGCTTGAACCCAAAGCGGATAAATGCATCTTCATAGGACACCCAAAACAGTTGGGTATACCTCCTGTCTCAGATTCGAGAGCAATTGTTACTAGAATCGGGTCCTTTGTCGAGGAAAAGTTTCTCTCGAAAGAATTGAGTGGGAGGATGGTGGAGGCTTGATGAGGTTATTGAACCGTCACTTCAACTAGTGTATAGCAGGGCACAAAGAGTTGTTCCTGTGGCACCTACACCAATTGAAGTGGAAGCTTATGATATTGATCATGAGACTTCGGATCAAGTCACTCCCAAACCTCGTGGGATGACAAGGATGCGTACTACTTCAGAGTGGTACGTAATCCTGTTTTAGAAGTCATGTTGCTAGACAACAATGAACCTACGAGCTATGGAGAAGCGATGGTGGGCCTGGATTCCGATAAATGGCTCGAGGCCATAAAATCTAAGGTAGGATCCATGTATGAAAACAAAGTGTAGACTTTGGAAGAACTACTTGATGGTCATAAGGCTGTCAGGTATAGATGGATTTTAAAAGGAAGACGGACAATGATGGTAAATGTCACCATTAAGAAAGCTCGACTTGTCGTTAAGATGTTTTCTGACAAGTTCAAGGAGTTGACTACGGTGAGATTTTCTCACTCGTAGCGATGCTAAGAGTCTGTTAGAATTATGTTAGCGATCACTACATTATTTATGAAATCTTGCAGATAGGATGTCAAAACATTGTTTCCTCGACGATTTTCTTGAGGAAAGGTTGTATGTGATACAACCGGAAGGTTTTGTCAATCCTGAAAGATGCTAATAAGTATGCAAAGCTCCAGCAATCCTTCTGAGGACTGGAGTAAGCATCTCGGAGTTGGAATGAATGCTTTGATGATGATCAAAGATTTTGGGTTTACACAAAGTTTATGAGAAACTTGTATTTCCAAAGAAGTGAGTGGGAGCACTATAGAATTTCTGATGAGTATATGTTGTTGACATATTGTTGATCAGAAATGACGTAGAATTTCTGGAAAGCATATAGGGTTATTTGGAAAGTGATTTTTCAATGGAAAGCCTGGATTAAGCTACTTGAACATTGAGCATCAAGATCTATAAGGATAGATCAAAACGCATAATGGTACTTTCAAATGAGCACATACCTTGACATGATCTTGAAGGTGTTCAAGATGGATCAGTCAAAGAAGGAGTTCTTGCCTGGGTTATAAGGTATGAAGTTAAGACTTAAAGCTCGACCACGGCAGAATAGAGAGAAAAGACGAAGGTCGTCCCCTATGCTTAAGACGTAGGCTCTACAGTATGCTATGCTGTGTACCGCACCTGAAGTGTGCCTTGCCATGAGTCAGTCAAGGGGTACAAGATTGATCCATGAATGGATCACAGGACAGCGGTCAAAGTTATCCTTAGTAACTAGTGGACTAAGGAAGTTTCTCGGTTATGGAGGTGGTAAAAAGAGTTCGTCGTAAAGGGTTACGTCGATGCAAGCTTAACACCTATCCGGATAGCTCTGAGTAGAGATACCGGATGCATATAATGGAGCAACAATTTAGAATAGCTCCAAGTAGAACAGTTATTTGGATTAGCTCCAAATAGAACGTGGTAGCTACATCTAGGAGATGACATAGAGATTTGTAAAGCACACACGAATCTGAAAGGTTCAGACCCGTTGACTAAAACCTCTCTCACAAGCAACATGATCAAACCTAGAACTCATTGAGTGTTAATCACATAGTGATGTGAACTAGACTACTGACTCTAGTAAACTCTTGGGTGTTAGTCACATGGCGATGTGACCTGTGAGTGTTAATTACATGGCGATGTGAACTAGATTATTGACTCTAGTGCAAGTGGGAGACTGTTGGAAATATGCCCTAGAGGCAATAATAAATTAGTTATTATTATATTTCCTTGTTCATGATAATCGTTTATTATCCATGCTATAATTGTATTGATAGGAAACTCAGATACATGTGTGGATAAATAGACAACACCATGTCCCTAGTAAGCCTCTAGTTGACTAGCTCGTTGATCAATAGATGGTCACGGTTTCCTGACCATGGACATTGGATGTCGTTGATAACGGGATCACATCATTAGGAGAATGATGTGATGGACTAGACCCAATCCTAAGCCTAGCACAAGATCATGTAGTTCGTATGCTAAAGCTTTTCTAATGTCAAGTATCATTTCCTTAGACCATGAGATTGTGCAACTCCCGGATACCGTAGGAGTGCTTTGGGTGTGCCAAACGTCACAACGTAACTGGGTGGCTATAAAGGTACATTACAGGTATCTCCGAAAGTGTCTGTTGGGTTGGCACGAATCGAGACTGGGATTTGTCACTCCGTGTAAGCGGAGAGGTATCTCTGGGCCCACTCGGTAGGACATCATCATAATGTGCACAATGTGATCAAGGAGTTGATCATGGGATGATGTGTTACGGAACGAGTAAAGAGACTTGCCGGTAACGAGATTGAACAAGGTATCGGGATACCGACGATCGAATCTCGGGCAAGTGTCGTACCGATAGACAAAGGGAATTGTATACGGGATTGATTAAGTCCTTGACATCGTGGTTCATCCGATGAGATCATCGTGGAACATGTGGGAGCCAACATGGGTATCCAGATCCCGCTGTTGGTTATTGACCGGAGAACGTCTCGGTCATGTCTGCATGTCTCCAGAACCCGTAGGGTCTACACACTTAAGGTTCGATGACGCTAGGGTTATAAAGAAAGCTTGTATGTGGTTACCGAATGTTGTTCGGAGTCCCGGATGAGATCCCGGACGTCACGAGGAGTTCCGGAATGGTCCGGAGGTAAATATTTATATATAGGAAGTCCTATTTTGGCCATCGGGACAAGTTTCGGGGTCATCGGTATTGTACCGGGACCACCGGAAGGGTCCCGGGGGGCCACCGGGTGGGGCCACCTATCCCGGAGGGTCCCATGGGCTGAAGTGGGAAGGGATCCAGCCCAAAGTGGTCTGGGGCGCCACTTCCCTTATGGCCCATGCGCCTAGGGTGAAGGGAGAACCCTAAGGAAGAGTCCCAAGGAGGGAAGGCACCTCCTAGGTGCCTTGGGGGGGAGGGAAACCTCCCCTGGCTGCCGCCCCCTAGGAGATTGGATTTCCTAGGGCTGGCGCACCCCCCCCCCCTTGGGCTCCCTATATATAGTGAGGGTAGGAGGGCCTCTTGACACACCCCTTATGCCTTTGGTGCAGCCCTCTCCTCTCCCAAGTCCTTCTCCTCTTCTGCGGTGCTTGGCGAAGCCCTGCAGGATTGCCACGCTCCTCCATCACCACCACGCCGTTGTGCTGCTGTTGGATGGAGTCTTCCTCAACCTCCCCCTCTCTCCTTGCTGGATCAAGGCATGGGAGACGTCACCGGGCTGTACGTGTGTTGAACGCGGAGGTGCCGTCCGTTCGGCACTAGGATCATCGGTGATCTGAATCACGACGAGTACGACTCCGTCAACCCCGTTCACTTGAACGCTTCCGCTTAGCGATCTACAAGGGTATGTAGATGCACTCTCCTTCCCCTCGTTGCTAGTCTCTCCATAGATAGATCTTGGTGATACGTAGGAAAATTTTGAATTTCTGCTACGTTCCCCAACAAACAAATCCGCAGAAAATTGCAGTTTTAATGATATTTGTACAGATGCAGCTCATAATTTTATGCGTCCAGAAACAGCCAAAACAGGTGCTGCAGATCACGAGGAGGATTCTGGCGGCAGCAGGCGATCTGGCGCGTGATCCCAGGCAGATCCTGGCGCCAGCGCCAGCGCAATCATTGGCGCATGATCTGAGAAGGATCCTGTCCGCCTGCATGCAGAGACGGCGCGTGCCTCGGTGGCCGATAGCGACGGTGCGGAGCCTACCAGCACGGGCAGGACCGGGAGCGAATCCCCGCTCGCCACGACTCCACGGTCCGCGAGGGTGGCCGACCAGCCGCCCGACCGGGCGACCGCGGCTGGGTCCGGCCCACTGACCCCGGTGCGCACGACACCCTGTGCGGAATCCCCAGGCGACACGCGGCCCGATCCTGCTCACAGAAGATCTGGCGCGCGATCCCGCGGTGCAGGCCGTTGGATCTTCTGTGGTGGCCTCCTCTGCTGCACAAGTTATTCCTCGACGCCATACACGGTCACAATCAGGTATTACTAAGAAAAAGGAATACAAAGATGGCACCATTAGGTATGATAAAAAACGTGCTTTTCTCACTACTACTGGTGAACCAGTTAATCTTGTTGATGCCCTTGCTCACAAAGATTGGAAAGAGGCTATGGATAGTGAGTATGATGCACTTATGAAAAATAAAACATGGCACCTAGTACCATCAAAAAGTGGAATGAACATTATTGATTGTAAATGGGTGTACAAGATAAAAAGGAAGTCGGATGGAAGTATAGATAGGTACAAGGCTAGATTAGTTGCTAAAGGGTTTAAGCAAATGTTTGGAATTGACTATGAGGATACCTTTAGTCCAGTTGTTAAATCAGCCACCATTCGACTTGTCTTGTCTATTGCTGTTTCCAGAGGTTGGAGCTTAAGACAGCTAGATGTTCAGAACACGTTTCTTCATGGTGTTCTTGAGGAAGAGGTGTTCATGCGGCAGCCACCAGGTTATGAAAACAAAGGTACACCACACTATGTTTGTAAATTGGATAAATATCTGTATGGCTTAAAACAGGCACCAAGAGCTTGGTATTCACGATTGAGCATGCAACTACAACAACTTGGGTTTGTACCATCCAAGGCAGATACATCCTTGTTCTTTTACAATAAAGGAAATGTCACAATTTTTGTGCTAGTTTATGTTGATGATATTATTGTTGCTAGCTCAAGTTCAAGTGCCACCACTTGTTTGCTTAAAGATCTCAAGTTGGAATTTGCTCTCAAGGACTTGGGAGATCTTCATTATTTTCTTGGTATTGAGGTCAAGCAGATAAGAGATGGTATACTTCTGACACAGGAGAAATACACAGCTGATATACTCCGGAGAGTAGGCTTGGAAAAATGTAAACCTGTGAGTACACCTATCTCAACTTCCGAAAAACTTTCTGTTGAAAGTGGAGAGCCACTTGGGTCAGAGGATGCAACAAATTACAGGAGTGTTGTGGGTGCATTGCAATATTTGACACTTACACGCCCTGACATTTCTTATGCTGTCAACAAGGTATGTCAGTACTTACATGCTCCTAGTACTACTCATTGGACTGCAGTTAAAAGAATTTTGAGGTACCTTAATTTTTCAGCGGGACTTGGACTTCAAATTACCAAGTCTTCTTCTATGCTTGTTACTGCCTACTCTGATGCAGACTGGGCAGGATGTATTGATGAT
The DNA here is from genome assembly GCF_056163025.1 of Triticum urartu. Taxonomy (NCBI): domain Eukaryota; kingdom Viridiplantae; phylum Streptophyta; class Magnoliopsida; order Poales; family Poaceae; genus Triticum; species Triticum urartu. Next base: position 14,604,788 of record NC_141873.1, read on the forward strand.
AGAAGGTCAACTGGTGGGTTTGCTGTATTTCTGGGATCCAATCTTCTGTCATGGAGTGCAAGAAAGCAGGCTACAGTCTCTAGATCAAGTACTAAGGCTGAATACAAAGCTTTGGCAAATGCCACAGCTGAAGTAATGTGGATACAAACACTGCTTTATGAACTTGGAATTAAGACTCCAAAAGCAGCCAGATTATGGTGTGATAATATTGGTGCAACATATCTGTCAGCCAATCCTGTTTTTCATGCACGCACAAAGCATATCGAAGTAGATTTCCACTTTGTCAGAGAAAGAGTAGCTAGGAAGCTTCTCGAAATTCAATTCATTCCTACTGGAGATCAACTCGCTGATGGATTCACAAAGCCTCTCACTATGAGGAGGTTAGACGAGTTCAAGTACAATCTCAACCTTGGTCGATGATCATGAGGTTTAGATTGAGGGGGAGTGTTAGAATAGGATAGTTTCATTCAAATTGTAATCTATCTCTATCTTGTTTTCCTCTCCTCGTTAACCTCCTGTACCGAACTAACTTGAGATCGATCTCCTGATCTCTATCTTGTACTCCAAGGCATTGCCACTATATATAAACATGCGGCCCGAGACAAAGGGTTCAACGCTTCCAACCCTATTTACACTATCTTCACTCCCCAGTAAAGTACGAGCAGTCAGAAGCTTCAATAATATTGTATATGTAGAAAGGGCATTACAAATCTCAAACATGTGCGGTATGTACAATTCATTGAACTGGAGGCAAAAGTTCAGTGGTGTATGGTATAGCCGTATAAGGTACAGTAAGGGGAAAATACAACATCAAGCTTTGCTATCCTTATAGACATTACCGATTTTCAAAAATTAGGGACTGATTTTATCAGCATCTTGGATATGTCTGCAGACAAGAAAAAATAATAGGACAAACATCATGATACTGCAATCATTCATAAATTAGAAAAAAGAATGTTTGTAAGCAGACCATACCTGATGGTCGAGATGAATGTTCTGACCCTTGGATTCCAAAAGATGCATACTGGAAGTGGTAGCAGGGGATATCATTGATTGCTCAAACTGAGCAATAGAAAGGCTTGTTGGAATAGATCCGACACGCTCCGTCGATCTACCGAGGATCAAGCAATCACACAAACATGACACCGAGATTTGTTAACGAGGTTCACCGATATGGCTACATCCCTGGGGCATGACTACGGGCGTTCCTCCCTATGACACCGTCACAATACCGCACCCCGGCCGCCCGGGCGCCGGCACACGCCGCCAGCTCCCCCGCGTGCCCGTGCTATTAAGTTGGCATATGTTACATCGTGTGTTTACCCCCGATATATATGAGAGGCCTAGGGTACAAGTGTCCTATTAGGACACAACTCCTACCCTGTCTACACACAGTATGACTCCAAGTCCAACTGTAATCTAATTTGTACAATAATATTCGACACAACTCTAACAAACTCCACCTTGGTGAATATTCTCCATCATCTTGAATTCGTCCATGCGTCGAACCTCCATGTACATTGGACTTGAGATACGCCATGAGCACCGCTGCTACTCCCAGACTCCATGTGACTCCACCTGCAACTGTAGTCCCTTCTCGTCTTCTTCACGATCAACACTCGAGCAAAATTAAGTTTCTCATTACTCTACTTTGTGCTTCCAACTTCCGGAATATCCGTTCAATGACATCACACACCAACCACTGTCTGCGTCAAAAATGAACATATCACATATTGGACGCCACATATAAGAGTTATGTGAACTCAACGTCACCGCTCTTTCTGTACTGCTTGTCTGAAATTTGAAGGAATTTCACCGTCGCCCTGCATCACCCTGAGTCAAATTCATAGTTGTCTCACCCTTCTTCCGGATAGTCTCTGGCATGTCCCACCGCTATAGCACTCCGCCTCCTTCTGCCTTGTCATCCGCACTTTGCCATGTGCACTGAACACCACAGAATATACGGCCATGTACTCTTTCAGGTTTTGACAATTTTAGACTTTCCGCAACTTTCTCAGATTCTCCATGGTCAACTTATGTCCATCAACCGACACCGGTAGACCCAGTCACCAACTTGAATCTGGTACTCGTCAACACTGCTTCAGCACCCCCTGCACAATTTGTTTGACCACATGCCTGACCACCAGTGCCTTGGCCTGTCGCAGTGTCCCATGCTTACCGCATGCCTCGCCGCTATCACCGCGTCGAGCCTCTGCTGTCCTGGTCGAGTCTCCCGAGGTCGCAAACCCACATCACTCAACCCCCTCTGCAGAGAACCACCGATCATCACCGATCGATGCCGAGTATCACGCCTCCATCAGACCATTGGGCCCCAGTCCGATCCACGTGTCTCTCGCTATCCCTGCTGAAATAGGCTTCGACTCTCCATGCATTTACGCCGTAGCCCCTCCATCAGCACAGAGTGAAGTCTTTCGCTAGACTCCAGCTCCACCTTCAACATGACTCCATTGTAGATGATTAGTCCACCCTCACGCCCCATTGACTTCAAGCTCCGTGTGTACACCACCTTGAATCTGTTAACGTACATGGAATAGTATCAGTCATATCTCATGTAATTATGATGGAGATATTATGTAGCAATTGTAATCTGCTGTGTATGGTAGTCTACGATCTGATTAGTATCAGATTGATTGTATCCTTGTTGTACAAGGTCTATCAGATTAAATAGAGGTGCAGCCCATGGGGCAATTCACGGCAAACATATTGTTGTCAAACGTGGTAACAGAGCCTCGATCCCATCTCTCCACGACATGGCTGGCACCACCTCCGGCGCACTCGTCACCACCACCGCCGGCCCGCTCGTCTCCGGCCACACCGCTACCATGCCGTCGCTCGCCGGCCTCATCACCGTCCGGCTCACCCGCGCCAACTTCCTGCTATGGAAGGCGCAGGTTGTCCCAAACCTCACCGGCGCCGGTCTGTTCGGCTACCTCGACGGCTCCGTTCCAGCGCCGCCGAAGACGATCACCGAGGGCACCGGCGATGCTGCGCGCTTCGTGCCCAACCCTGAGTACGAGCCATGGAGGAGGACCGACCAGGCCGTGCTCGGCGCGCTCCTGTCCTCCATGACGGAGGAAGTGCTCGCCCAGATGACGCGAGCGACCTCCGCGGCGGCCGTTTGGACTGCCCTCGGCGCTATGTTCGCTGCCCAGAATCGGGCCAGTGTGCGCCAACTCCGTACGCAGCTGTCGCAGACGAAGAAGAAGGACATGTCAGCGGCAGAATTCTTCCACAAGATGACAGGCTATGCCGACGCACTGGCCACCGTCGGCGAGGTACTGTCCGATGACGAGATCATCGGGCACATAATCGGTGGACTGGGTCAGGAATATGACCCCCTCATGACTGCGCTCTCCATCTTCACAGGAGAAGTAAGCCTCTCCGATTTTTATGCCTACCTTCTCAGCTTCGAGGCGCGTCAGGAGCAGCATGCCACGAACAGCGGCGACTTCTCTTCATCAGCCAACAACGTCGTGCGCCACGGCAATGGCTCCGGTTCCCGCGACGGCAACCGGAACAGCAATGGTGGCCACGGTGGCCATGGAATCAGGAGTGGTGGCAATGGTGGCCGCTATGGTTCCAATGGCAACCGTGCCAACAACGGTGGCCGTCACAACGGCGGCGGCGGCAGGAACCGTCGTCCTCCAAGGTGCCAAATATGCCGCGAGGAGGGGCACTACGCCACCGATTGTCGCGATCGCTACAACGACCGCAGTGGCAACATGGCTACATACGGCCACCGCGACAACAATTGGTACCTCGACACCGGTGCCACTGACCACCTCGCCAGCGACCTCGACCGCTTGACGGTGCAGGAGCGCTATGGTGGAAAGGATCAAGTTCAAGTTGCAAATGGTGCAGGTTTGGAAATTTCTCATATTGGTCATACTAAACTTGCTGGCTCTAGTGATCCCATCCACCTTAAAAATGTTCTGCACGTCCCTGAAATTCACAAACATCTTCTTTCTGTTTATCGTCTTGTTTCGGATAACCAAGTGTTTGTGGAATTTCACCGTTTTTTCTTTTGTGTGAAGGACAAAATCACGAGGAGGGTCCTTCTTCTCGGTAGAAGTCGCAATGGCCTCTACCCCATCCCATATGGTCGGCCGTCTTCGTCATCATCACATCGAGCTCTCTCCGGAGTCCGTTCTTCATCGAGTCAGTGGCATCATCGTTTGGGTCACCCATCAAATAATGTAGTTGAGTCTGTCGTTCGGTCAAATAAACTCCCTTGTTCGTCGAGTCATGATACTTTCGTTTGTGACGCATGTCAGCGTGCCAAAAGTCATCAATTACCTTACAATAATTCATCCCGTGTTTCTTCGAAACCACTTGAGCTTATTCATACCGATGCGTGGGGTCCTGCCCTTGCCTCCTCTGGAGGTTTTAAGTTTTATGTTAGCTTTGTTGATGACTTTAGCCGTTTTACGTGGATTTATCTTCTTAAACATAAATCTGATGTCGAACAAGTTTTCTATAATTTCCAGGCCCATGTCGAACGACTCCTCAATGCAAAAATCCGTGCGGTTCAATCTGATTGGGGGGGTGAATACCACCGCTTGCATAAATTTTTTCAGCGTGTTGGTATTTCTCATCGCATATCCTGTCCACATACATCCCAACAAAATGGTATAGCTGAACGGAAGCACCGGCACTTGGTTGAAACCGGGCTTGCCCTCCTCGCTCACTCCAATCTTCCTTTGCGTTATTGGGATGAAGCTTTTCTTACCGCATGTTATTTGATTAACTGCATGCCCAGCCGGACCCTTCAAAATATGCCACCACTCACACGTCTTCTTCACATCACGCCCGATTACTCTTTTCTTCGTGTATTTGGATGTGCGTGTTGGCCTAGTCTTCGTAAATACAACTCCTGAAAACTTGAGTTCCGCTCCAAGATGTGCGTTTTTCTCGGATATAGTCCGTTCCATAAAGGTTATAAGTGTCTTGACAAGTCCACTGGTCGCATCTATATCTCCCGCGATGTCGTCTTTGATGAAAATGTTTTTCCCTTTGCGACTAGTGCGTGTCCCGACTTGTCTCGCTTAAATCCTCCTGTATCCTTTCCTTCCAATGAGCCAGTAGTTCAGGATGCTAATGTGAGAAACTACAACTTGTCGTTTTTGTTTCCTGACTTGTGTCCTGCAGATACAGAGGAACGACATGTATCTACGAGCGCTGTACAGGGCCATAGCGACGTGCATGCTACAACGCCATGCACCCAGCCATCATGTGCCACACGTCCAGCAGCAGGCCCCGGCTGTGGTGCTTCTCCATCAGGTGGGCCGACTCCGGCCTCTACCACGTCTACGCCATGTACTGACCAGATAGACGAGCCGGCCTCACCATCAGCGCGTACATTGCCTGCACTTGACGCCTCTGCGCGCGTCGATGCCGGACCAGACGCGCCGGTGTCTTCAGCGGGCGCTCCTCCATCACCACCAGCCTCGCCAACGGCTTCTCCGACGAGTGCCTCTGCATCACCACCGGCCTCGCCGTCGGTCTCTCCGGCGGCCGCTCCTCCATCAGCTCCTGCCTTGCAGCCGGCTCGGTCTGCGGCTCCCCCCGTTGAGCGGACACGCACGCGTCTTCAGAACAACATACAACGCCCGAAAATCCCCACTGATGGCACTGTCCGGTACAACCCGTATCGTCGTGGTTTCAGTGCTGTTGTGGCCGCTCCAGCTACGTACCGACAGGCGCTCGTTGATCCTGCATGGAAAGCCGCTATGCAAGAGGAGTTTTCAGCCCTTCAGCACACTGCGACGTGGTCGCTTGTTCCACATCCTTCCGGCACCAATATTGTCAGCTGTAAGTGGATTTTCAAAGTCAAGCAACATTCTGATGGCTCTCTTGACAAGTACAAAGCCCGCCTGGTCGCTCGCGGGTTCACTCAGCAGTATGGTGTTGACTATCTCGACACGTTTAGTCCAGTTGTCAAACCAGCTACTGTTCGCCTTGTGCTCTCACTCGCTGTTTCGCAGGGTTGGTGTTTGCGACAACTTGATGTGAGCAATGCATTCCTCCATGGTCTTCTTGATGAGGAGGTGTATATGCAGCAGCCACCGGGCTTTGAGGATCCTCGCTACCCTCATCATGTGTGCAAGCTTCGGAAGTCAATCTATGGGCTGAAACAGTCTCCCCGAGCTTGGTATTCCCGCCTTAGTGATCGACTACATCAACTTGGTTTTCAGTCCTCTAAGGCTGACACTTCCCTCTTCATTTTTCGGAAAGGGCGTGTGTTCATTTACATGCTTGTTTATGTTGATGATATTGTCATTGCTAGCTCCTGTTCTAAAGCGGTGGATCGACTGCTTCGCACTCTTGCCGGGTCTTTTCCTATCAAGGATCTAGGTCGTCTCGCTTACTTCCTTGGGATTGAAGCCACCTACAATTCAGGGGGCATGGTGCTCTCTCAGCGTAAGTATGCCGATGACCTACTTCACCGTGCACATATGGAGAATTGCAAGGCGGTTTCTACTCCCATGTCCGTCACTGATAAATTGGCAGCAGCTCTTGGCACTCCTCTCAATGGTGATGACGCCTTCAGCTATCGCAGTATTGTCGGAGGGTTGCAGTATCTCACGCTTACCCGCCCAGATATTTCTTTTGCTGTAAACAAAGTGTGCCAATATCTGTCCAAACCCACTGATGTGCATTGCGAGGCTGTCAAGCGCATACTAAGATATGTTAAAGGTACTGTGGCTACTGGTCTCCAGATTCGTCAATCACACTCCACACTTCTGAGTGTTTTCACTGATGCTGACTGGGCGGGATGTGCCGATGACAGACGCTCCACAGGTGGTTTTGTGGTCTTCCTAGGACCCAATCTGATTTCTTGGAGTGCTAGAAAACAGCCAACAGTGTCACGATCTAGTACCGAGGCGGAGTACAAGGCCCTTGCAAATGGTGCAGCTGAAGTCACATGGGTGCAGTCTGTGCTTAGAGACCTGGGAGTACCTCTGCCGCGACCACCAGTTTTATGGTGTGATAATTTAGGTGCCACATACTTAACTGCAAATCCAGTGTTCCATGCAAGGACGAAGCATATTGAGGTGGATTTCCACTTCGTCAGAGAAAAGGTGGCACAAGGAGCATTGAATGTATGTTTTGTGTCTTCTGGTGATCAAGTAGCAGATGCCTTCACTAAACCTGCTACAAAGATCATGCTGGAGAAATTACGACACAATCTCAACCTTGTGGCCGGTTGAGATTGAGGGGGAATGTTAACGTACATGGAATAGTATCAGTCATGTCTCATGTAATTATGATGGAGATATTATGTAGCAATTGTAATCTGCTGTGTATGGTAGTCTACGATCTGATTAGTATCAGATTGATTGTATCTTTGTTGTACAAGGTCTATCAGATTAAATAGAGGTGCAGCCCATGGGGCAATTCATGGCAAACATATTGTTGTCAAACGGAATCAACCCTGCGTCATAGCCTCATCGAAGCCGCACAAGCCCTCAGACCTGCACCACGTGTTTCCACGCCCCAAAAGTCGGCCACCATCAGCATCACGCTCCTATGTCATCGTCGCTGAAAACACAGCCGTCTTCTGCATTGACCGACATCCCCGTCGATCCGTCAGACAGTCCAGTCCGACCCAGCCAAAATTATTCGACTGCAACCATGCTTCACCCCGCGTCGTGTCCGCCCTCACATCTCCATGCCTTGCTTAACGCCCTGTGTATGCATGATCCCTGCCACGACGCGCTCCAGACTCCTCCAAGCCTTATACGCACGTCGCCAATTTAATGTTGTCTCTGTCGTAGGACGTTCTAACTGACCAAAAGCCATCAGTCCGACCACGCCCCACCAGTTGTCCTCCTGCCGTATGGCTCTTCGATCACCTGCTGCTCACCTAATGGCTTCTCTTGCTAAAACCATCAGGACTCGCACGACTCTGTATTTGTTTGTCCTCGTCGTCCATGCTCTACGGCCCTGACAACACTTGCAAACCTAACTCTGCCGATTGTCGTAGTCCCCTGAGCAAGATGATCATGCCAACACCATCTAAACTATACAGGAACCATCCCTGCTGCCAATGACACCCTGATATTCCTTGCAATTGTCTAGAACCACGAGAATATAATCGCAATCCAACAGCCAACACCAGTCCTCCTCTTACACATCACGTACTCTTCCTGATGCATGCACTCCATGTACTTTGGACTAGCACAAACAGCACCAAATACGCAACGTGTCCTGAATCCTGCCTTTGACTTTTGATTGCTCTTTTCCTTTTAACAAACAAATCTCACGTCTCACATCAAGCTTTCCTGCGGGCTTCGTCTAGCCAACTCGTACAGCTTCTGTCAAAGCCTTTCCGCTCCGGCCACAAGTTCCTGATGGACCATGTCCCTTGAGCCACGTGCTACCCGTGGGATTCCCGTGCACCTTGAGCCATGCTACTCACGCGTGGCTGTCAAAGGCGTGTGCTGCATCGGCCTCACGCCCTTGCTGCTCCGTACACGTACACCTCTTGGGCAGCCACGCCTTGACCCAGCGGCCCACCTGGTACTACCTGCTCTGTACGGCTTGGCCAGAACACGCACTAGGCCTCGCCCGATGCTGCCCGGCCACCTGCCCGAGCTCCTGCATCGCTCGCCCAAGCGATCGCGCCAACCATCGTATGCTATGTCCCCAGCCACCATGCGCACTTGGGATCGAACCAAACTCCTGCCGCTTCACGATCCGATCGATCGATCTCGCCGAGACTTTCTCCTCCCATCGCACACGCATAGAACACCGCCGATGCTTCCGATTGCTTAACACGCAATAATCTCCGATCGCTGCCACACGTCACTGTGCCTCCGCAGCCGCCGGTCTTCATCACTCTCCTCTAAATCAACTTTCACGGCCTCTTCGAACCTTGCTCTGATACCACTTGTTAGAATAGATCCGAGACGCTCCGTCGATCTACCGAGGATCAAGCAATCACACAAACACGACACCGAAATTTGTTAAGGAGGTTCACCGATATGGCTACATCCCCGGGGCATGACTACAGGCGCTCCTCCCCATGACACCGTCACAATACCGCACCGGCCGCCCGGGCGCCGGCACACGCCGCCGGCTCCCCCGCGTGCCCGTGCTATTATGTTGGCATATGTTACATCGTGTGTCTACCCCCGATATATATGAAAGGCCTGGGGTACAAGTGTCCTATTAGGACACAACTCCTACCCTGTCTACACACAGTATGACTCCAAGTCCAACTATAACCTAACTTGTACAATAATATTCGACACAACTCTAACAAGGCTGTCAACAGTAACACGTCGGCTCGTCACTTACTCTTCAAGGAGAGCCTTGTGCCACACGCCTCTTTTGATCCATATTAATTTTGCCATTGAAGTCACACTTGACTCTGATTAATCACTATACTCTGTCCACATGCATATATGTACTTTACAATAATCCTACATCTACGTAGTCTTCTTAATCTACTTCTCTTTGGCCCCTGGTTTCAGCGGGGTGGGGCTCGGGCTGTTTTTCCGTCCAATCATATCCCTAAGAAGATACACTATATGTGACCCCAAAAATGGGCAAGCAAGAAAAAAAAATCATAAATTCAAAATTTTCAAAAAATATTAAAAAAATTGTTTGATATTCAAACTTTTGTTCATGATTTCAAAATGTGTTCACATTTTAAAAAATCACGTTCAAAATACTATATTCCAAAATATGTTTTTTTTACTATGAGGACAGTAGGAAAGGTTCCTACTGCATATATATTACTATGTAAAAAGGGGGGATACAATTACATGGTGTGTTACATACAGAGAGTGGTTGGTCACCACCCATGACTACCAGGAGGCAGCAAGCAGCTATTGTATGGAGTCTGGTAGTGCAGTAATAATATGCACTTTGGAGGGTTTCACTCTATATCTAAGGTTGGAAAATTCCAACTTGAATCTCTGCTTCCAGGCTGCCACAGAAGGCTTGATCTTCCTGAAGTTGTGGTTGTTGCGCTCTTTCCATAAACTCCAAGCCAACGTCAGGAAAGTGTCCATCCACATCTTTCGGGGCTGCATGGTTTTTTGGTGTTTGATCAGCGCAAGTCTGTCATCCTGCATGGGCCATGTGAAACCCAGAGATCTCCAGCACTCCTGACTGAAAGTGCAATGAAAAAATAGGTGCTCCACCGTTTCTTCTACGTGTTGGCCACACAGGAGGCAATCAAAGTTGTTCCCAATGTTGTAGTGCCTCCTCTTGAGCATATTTCAAAATATGTTCGAAATTACAAATTTTGTTCATCCTTTCAAAAATTGTTCACATTTGAAAAAGTTAACCTTATTGAACAAAAATGTTCATTTTGTATAAAAAAAATGTTCATCTTGTATTAATGAACCTAACTTATGTAGGCTAAAAAAGAGTTCAAGTTCCTTAAGATTCTAGTTGACAATAAATCTAGTGTTCGAATGAGTTTAGGTAGCATAGTAGTCATATGATGCCCACTTATTAATGAACCTAAGTTACCTCACATTTGCAAATGGGTCAATTTATACTCTAGGAGGTTCTATAAATATGATTATCCAATAATACACTAGAAAGCAATTATTAAGATATTAGTTAGACAATACACTCTAAAGATCTCTATGATGATACTAAAATATACATCATATGCAAATGCACACAAATATATACATATGCAATATATAATTTATGCAATTTTCAAATTTTTATTTAAAGACATGCTTTCTAAAATCACACAAATTAAAATTTAGCGAAGATGTTTTTCTGAGTGACAAACATTACTGTCGATAACAAAGAACAATATTCTTAATTTCACACAAACATATGCCATCTAAATAATACTAATTATACTCGTAACTACTTCATCCATCCCACAATGTTGGTAGCTTGCAAAAACGTCTTACATTATGGGATGGAGGGAGTACGTTATTATGGGAAAATAATTTTTTAATTAAAATTTTAGTATAAAATACTTATTTTAATTCGCGGCCGACGAGTACCTTAACCTGCAGTTTACACGCAGATTTTTTCTGAGAGTATCAGCTCTATTGATTACTTAACAAAGTTACAAAGAGTCTCCCGGATACAATCCGAAGTAGAATGAAAAAACCACAAAGCTAGAGAAATTCTTACAAGTTTTAGCTAACGAATGAGCCACTACATTAGCTTGCCGATGAACATGCTTGAATACCACAGAAACAAAGCTTTAAGAAGCAAACTTGATGTCTTCAACAACAGTACCAATGCTGGAGTGATCGCGAGATCTCGAATTCATCCTTTGCACCAGCGAAAGGCAATCCGAATCAAATATAACATCAAAATAGCCTTCATCACTACCTAATTGCACATCTCTACATAAGCCCAAAGCCTCTGCTAGATAAGGCTCAAGTGCACCATGAAGGGGGTCAGAAACAACAGCTATACAACACCCATCATGGTTTAACGCTACCACACCAGCTCCAGACATGTTTATCTCAGAGAAAACAGCAACATCCGAATGAATCAAGACCTTACTTGTCGGCGGCAGAGTCCAAAGAGGATTGGGTGAAGTCGACTCAGGCCTCTTGACAGGTTCAAAGCTGAAAAAGTGTTTGAGATTAAGTTTGAATATTCTCGGATCTTCTCTACTGTAGTGCGAATTAGTGGTGCTTCAGGAGAGTGTCGAGCATCATTTCGAGCTTCCCACAAATGCTGTGGTCGATCAGAAAAATCTCCGATCGAGCCATGTTGTATGCTAAGCGGACTGAAAAATCCCCAGATTTTGTAAATGGCCAGCTAGCAAAATCACCACCTCCCCGTCTGCTAATAGGAATCCGCAGAATATTTTCAGCAACATCATTCCTGAAAAAAGCTTTGACTGACTCTTCATTCCAAGAACCAGCCTCATCATCAATTAGACACTTGACCTTGGCATTTGCAGGGATAGGCAAAAGAGGATGTAGACCTTGCAAGGATGTCGATGGGATCCAGTGATTAGAGAGGATACAAACTTGTTTGCCATTACCGATGCCCCACCGAATACCCTTTTTTAATAAAACACGGCCGGCCAGAATAGCTCTCCACATAGCTGATGCCAATTTACAAGCAATTAGAAGCATATAACTTCGATTGTAGTTGCGAAGTTACAATATATAATTATGGCTGATGTAACTCATTTAACAGAAACTTAGTCTTCGATTTGAGCAGCATACCATCTGGTAGCGGAATGAAAGGGCTGTACCATCTGGACTGTTTGACTGTTCAACTAGAAGGACTACGAAGCTATATGATCTGGCAGTGACCATATAGTCATAGCAATGTGTATATAGTGACTGTATTGCCCGTATTCTTGAGTACAGTGACTAAAGTGAGCGTACACGACAGGTTCAATGACCACCAGTGCATTTTACCCATTTAATAAAGATGCTCTCTGTCTAATCTTGCTAATGATAGCTCCATAGTTACATCTACTATTCATTCTATGTCATTGATAACCTGTTTAAAGTCCAATGCAATAACCACGATTGTGGATCATCAAATCCTCGGCCAAAGAAAGGCCCTCCTGACACATGATCGCCTCGAGCGTAGCCACATCCGTCTTCCATTTACCACCAACGATGAGCTTCTTATATAATTTCCTGAAATATCGCGGCAGACTGTTGCTGCATCCCCTCTTTCCTATGACCGGGCCAAGGCAGCATCTACATGTATCTTGGCGAAGCCTGGAGGAGGAGCTTTCGGTTTTGCCGTTGCTGCAGTGCGTTCGGCTGGGCTTGTTAAGACTTACTGGAAGAACCTCAAGGTCAGCAATGAAACGACATATGAATTGATGTGTCGCTGATGGGATTTGATAGACTTCCTCATGTATGGACTTTCTTCTTGCCCATCAAACTGCCCACAATGTCACTGCAAGCCTCGTGAAAGCAGCATGAGATAACATATCAATCATACTGAATATCCACTGCTCTGCATCTGGCTCGGTCGTCTCACATAAATGTTTGGCTAAATCTCCATTGACTAGGGCCCAAACACATCTCACCATTGAGCATTCTAGCAGGGAGTGGCGCCACGAGTCTTGTCCTTCATATAACCCACATGAACTTGATGCGGACATCTTCCTATGTGCTCGGACGTATACGGTTGGTAAAGATTGTTTTGCTATACGCCACAAGAACATCTGAATTTTACTAGGAACCGTTGTTTTCCACAAAAGCTTCCATGGCTTTGCATCGCGGTCCATGCTTGATGATCCTGCCGTCCCATCCAGCCATGCCTCTCTTCTTCTTTCGTGTCCACTAACATATTATAAGCTGACCAAATAGAAAAACTTCCACTCTTATCAAAATTCCATGTGCAAGTATCCCGGGTATCTAATGTGCACAAAGGAATACGTATAATCTCCGGTATATCAATTGGAAGGCAAAACTCGTGTAGTCATGGCAGGTATAATCAGGTGGTGGACGAAGTGGACCTCGAGAAGCTCCCGGTGAGATTCGGCATGGACAAGGTGGGGCTCGCCGGCGCTGACGGGCCCACCCACTATGGAGGCTGAGTTGTTGAACATCGCCGCCACTGCCGTGGCCATTGACGACCGCCCCTCATGCTTCTGCTATCCGAGAGGCAACGGCATTGTTGGCGTCCCGTTCCCGGAAAACAACAAAGGCACTGCCATCGAGGTACATTAATTTTTCGGATCAAGCTCATAATAAGTCAATCAATCAACATAACTCAAGGAACAAACTACTCCTTCCGAGATCCTAAATTAATTGACGCAATTTTAGTACAACATGTGCTTTAGTACAACGTACACTAAAGCTGCGTCAATAGATTTGTACCGGAGGATTCAAGTCGGCAAAGGCAGGACTATAATCGAGGGTGAGAGGGTAGCACTGCTGGGTTATGGGTCCGCGGTGCAGTACTGCATGGTGGTGGTGGCCATGGTGGAGCAGCATGGCCACGACCAGAGGGTCACCGTCGCAGATGCCAGGTTTCGGCAAGCTGTTGGACCACGGCAAGCCGTTGGACCACGCTCTCTCATCAGGAGCCTCGCCAAGTCCCACAAGGTGATCATCACCGTTGAGGAAGAGTCCATCGGCGGGTTCGGCTCTCACGTGGCTCAGTCCCTCTTAATACAAACCAAACCAGACAAGTTCAAAATGTGTAGCAACCTGTCATCCTAGCACGAAGTTCACCATGGAATAGATATAAAATCATGCATGTCATACAATAACATAACAAAGATCACCGGTCAAGTTGCTAGTGAAGCAAAATCTAGAGCTACAACAAAAAATAGGTGGGATTTCACAAAGAAAGGTCTAACCAAGATGTGCCATCCGATGTTAGTCAATCACTGGATATAGTCCTCCATACATAAACATACCCAAGGCACCTCGCTCGTTAGCAACGTGCGTACGGATCCTCCCAAATCCCCCCTCGCCCCAGTCCTTTCCCCACGAGTTCTTGAAGCGCCAATACTTAACGCCATCAGGATCCGTACCATAACCGACAATCAGGACAGCATGCCATGTAGTTGCGCTAGCCTCAGGTAGAGCTTCGCACTCTATGATGCCTCCTTTGTAGTTAAATAGGTCAGGCGTACCCTGTAGACGGACAACCACGGGCCGCTTCGCTACTGCTTCCTCGAGAGCATCCTCGGTCGAGTCGACGCACCAAAAGCCTAATATACGTGTTTCTGCTGCTACTGTCTTGTCCCTCTTGCAACCCGAAGCACTTCTCTTGGCCATGTATGGGTAGGATGATTCGCTCGAGAGTCCATTATCCCGTATGTACTTGAAAGCAAGTTGATAGTACCAGGATGCGCATCGCCGGAAATCCTAAAACAAATCCAGAAGTAAATGCAAGCACCAGGATCTGAACCCTGGTGGACTGGAGATACCACAGTCCCTCTAACCATCCAACCACAGGTTGGTTCGCTCCTTTTCATGTTTTTGGTGGGTATTTTCTAGAGAAAATTAATCAAGTAACAGAATTTTTTTATACAACATGAAAAGTGAAAAACAAATGTTAACATACCTCAATATAATTGTTCAATTATATGGAATGAAGATTAATATCATATTTGGAAAAGGTTCCTGTAGATATAAGAAAACATTCATGTATTGGAAAATATTTGTACATATTCCTATAAAACAAATCGTAGGTTTAAACACGGTTCTTTCACGTACGTTTGGATATACCTTCATATAGTTTCTGACACATGTTCACATTTTTCCCAAAAAAAAGGAAAGGGAAAATGAGAAAGGAAAAGAAAGAGAAATAGTTAAAAGGGGGAAATAATAGACAAGGTTAAAAAAGTGAAAAAAAAAGCTAGGGGGAAAGAAAAGGAAGATGAAAAAACAAAATGAGCAGGAGAGAAAAAAATAGCCAAAGAAGGGAAGATGCTTCATCTCGTTTTAGCCACGACCTATGGGCTGAATGCATAACATCCTCAAGGAGGGCCCTTTTTTTAAAGAAAGGCCATCATGGCTAGTTTTATTAAAACTCAAATAATGTTTACAACGTCAAGGAGGGCCTTAGTGCCCCTCCTCTGTGTGGAAGGTCTTTTAAAATTTAGCTCATCAAACAGCCCTTTATCCTTCAACTCCTTATATTCTTGTAGCAAAAAAAAGCGGTTCCTAGCCAAACTCTTAAATTTAGCTCTTAAAAATATTCACACAAATTTGAACATCAATAGCCCAATTTGATTAAAACTACATTGCATAGGGACATCCCCCACGGTTGTTGCGGCACGTTCTGGTACTTCTTGTTCGGCTATGGTGTCGGCAGGTCGACCGTGAAGGAGCAGGAGGAAAGAGCGCCACCACGGCGGCCTTAGATGGGTTGTATGCCGGGGCGTGGATCCACACTTCTAATCGGTGGCGACGACCTCCAACGGTTGGATTCTGCCATTTTGGGGTCTTGCCGGTCGATTGGAAGGTTGGATGGAGGTGTGTGATGGCTCAAGGAAGGCCTGTGGGGACGTGCGGGCTGGATTTGGGCGGTGGTGACATCGATGCGGTGTGGTGTGGGAGGGGTGGAGATTTTTTTTGGAGAAACGGCGCCAGAAGAGTTATTATATAAACGCGGGCTGATGCGAAGAGTAAAAATTATTCTTCTCTAAGGGCATCTCCAATGCCAACCCGCAAACCTCACGCAACGGTCCGGACCACGCTGTCCGGTCCGTGAAAGCCATCCAACGCGGGCCTGTATCAGTCCACAGGGCGGTCCGACCGCGATTTCTCCCGCAAACTGGACAAAAGTAGGGGAAGTTTGCCAGAGTCCAGACCGATCCGAAACCCGTTTCTGAACGCCCTAGTCCACAAAAAACATCTCACCCCTCCCGCGCGTTTTTGGTCAGCGTCAGCATTGAAGTGGTGTGCCGGCTGATAGAGCGCTGCCCGCGCCGCTTCCCGGTGCAGGCCACTGCCGCGCGTTCAAACAATACGACGGCTGCCCGTCTGTCAGTCTGCCGCCCGCATAGATGGCACGTGGTTGCCGAGGCATCTCCTCCGGCGCCACCCGTCCGTCCGTCTGCCGCTCACCACTGCCCCAGTGCTCCGGCCATAGTCAAAGTCATCCCTCTCCACAACACTCCCCGCCATGTATCCTTCCGCTGCCAAAGCTCCCTGGACAGGCTTATGTCGGAGCAGAAGAAGGCCAGGGAAGCCATTGCTGCGGATTGGCAGGCTGGTAGGCAGCGAAAGGACGTGCAAATGCAAGACGCCTCCTCCGATGAGCCAACACCACCCCCCTCTTCCTCCACGGCACCCTCCTCCTCTGCTCCACTCTCGCCGGTGCATTGCACCCTCACCATCGACGAGGCCCATCCCATTATATGGACATGGTGTGGGAGGAGCGGGAGGAGCAGTTTCAGGAAGCGCAGGCCGACGCCAACTACAACCACAACCTCCTCCAGGAGCATCTGCATGCAGAGGAGCAGGTCGCCTCCGGCAGGGTAGTCGCGTCGGACACAGAGCTGGCAGAGCAGGAGGCGCTGCTCGAGTCCTATCGGTCCTCCAGGGAGATCCGCATCACCCACTGGCAGTACCGGCAGCGTGTTACGAAGGTGGCGGCCACCGGCAAGGAGTGCGACGACGCGGGCGAGGCATTGTTCGGCACTGACGAAGAGGACATCGCCGAGACCGTGCCCCGGCGCCACGACGACGAAGAAGCCGGAACATCCGCGGGCACCGCCGGCAACGAGGAAGAATAGTGCATAGTAGGTGCCTCCGCTTGTGTCCCGGGAAGGCCACAGCTCCTTCCCTCCCGTCGACACCAAGCTTGGTGGGCTCAACATCTTCGGCCAATTAGTCGCTTGGCGGCTACATGGAGGCGGGCAGCTCCAGTTCCCGGGGCTCCAGAGGCGGAGGTCATGGGGGCGGAGCTGATGAGCGCCGAGGCGGAGCTGGAAAAGGCGAAGCTTCTATTCTCTCGGTTCATGATCGGACAGGGGGACAAGGCACCGGTGATCATTTAGATTAGGTATTAATTGTACTTCAGACACCGCCTCGGCCAACTTTGATGTATTTGTAATGAAATTCGTCATGTTTATATGAAATCTGATATGTTTATATGAAATCAGGCCATGTTTATATGAAATCCGGATTTGTTTGAATGAATTTCGTCCAGTTGGTTGGAGTTGTTGTCAAGATGTATGCAGCTAGCATTGGATGGCTGCCTCCCGCATCCGTGTCCACGAACTGGTACCCCTGTCCATGGACGGATGCAGAAGGTTTTTTGGTTTTTTGCGGGTTGTCATTGAAGATGCCCTAAAAACTATATAAGGGATCGGCTAGGTCCAGTTTAGCCGATTAATAAAATGATTTTTTATATTCATCTAAATGCTTTTAAGTGATGGGCTAGGGGTAATGAATTTTTTTATACTCATCTAGTTTAGCCGTGTCTACTCGGACTGAATTTCAAGAAATAAAAAAGAACTTCTACTCGGACTAGTACTCCGCGTACACAACAAGCCTGGACACGAGGAAACCAAATTAACACCCAAACTGACTCCTACACGAACAGAGCTCTCACTTACGTAGACTTTGGTCAAGATTTACCTAACAAGCAGTATATATAAAAGGGGTGGTCTTGACACGAAAACGACAAAAGTAAAAGAAAACGCCATGTCGGCGCCGCGTGAGGACGCAACCCTAGACGACGATGTGGTAATGGAGATCCTCCTCAGGCTACCGTGTACCTCTGTGCTCCGCTCCCGGGCCGTCTGCAAGGGGTGGCACCGCATCACCACCGACCCCTTGTTCCTCGCAGCCCACGCCGAGCGGCGTCCAGCCGAGCTACTTGTCGTGTCACGAGAACCTAAATCTGAATGGGCTTACCAAGATCGTGTCGACACAATCCCGCTCTCTCTCCGAGCCGACGACGGCCCGGCGGGGTGCCAGCGTGAGCTCCATTATCCCGAGCATTGTGATGTTCACTTGCTGGTGGGTTGCTGTGATGGGCTCCTGCTGTTCCTGCTCGGCAGATTCCCTCCGGGCCAGTGTTGCTCCTACTTCTTCGTGTGCAACCCGGTGACCAAGCAGGGGACATGGCTAGACCTGATGCCGCCGGCTTGCCGGTGCTCTGCGGCTTCTACCGCCACGGCCCGTCCGGCGAGCACCAGTTTCTCGTCCTGGCCAATGAACCACAAAGCCCGAAAAGCCTGATGACCAACATGGACTTCTTCACTGGCTCCGCCACGCACTATGTTTTCAATTTCGCAGCCGCCACCGTGTCCTCAGAGGCTCCTCGCCGGCTGGGACCGGTGCCCGGAAACGTAGTCGTCAACCCCTATGGCTCCGAGAACCAGGTCCCCAGCCACCTCTACCATCGGGGGAAGCTTCATTGGACGACGCATCCTCAGGCCACGAGCACAGGCAAGATCTTAGCGTTCAACACGCTGCCCGAGGAATTCCGGCTAATATCGTGCCCGGAGTGGCCAAGGGGCCAATACTCCTAGCTGCACGACCTCTGTCTCATGGAGTTGCACGGCAGGCTAGCCATAACGACCACTCTACTCTGTGGCGATTTCATGGAGCTCTGGGTGCTCGAGGACTACGACGACGACCGGAGCTGGTCACACCGTTTCCGGATCCAACTGCCACAGCAGTTCTGCCTACGTTGGACGTTGGGCATCGGTATCCCTAACGTCATTCTTGTGGGAAGCTACATGGAAAAATTAGCAGCGGTATACCATGTTACCGAAAAGTGGAGCGTAGAGAAGATAGGGTTTGTCAGCAGTAATACATCGGCTCGTCACTACCTCTTCAAGGAGAGCCTTGTGCCACACGCCTTTCTTAATCCATATTAATTCTGTCATGGAAGTCACCCATGATTCTCATCAATCACTATATATGCTCAGTCCACATGCATAAGTATATACTTTGCATTCAGAATTATACCCAAGCAACATCCATGTACTTTGCCTTCAATTTCCTATCATTCCCGTATACGTACACGAAATCAGGAATACTAATCGTAGTAGTACATATCAATGAGGTAGCTCTGGTATGTCATTACAGTCCATTGGAATCCTTTCATCTTGATTTGTACTGCTCCTAGCTACCTACATCTGTTTGCAGATGTTCTCTCTTTTTGAAACAAAAATTTACATTGTTATTAACTATGTGCCGGTCGTAGTATTTCTAAAGTAAGGTAGTAATGTTTTATTCTACAAAAGTATTTCTCACGACTAGGGTGAACATTTCATAATATGTTTCTGTGTTACCAAATAATATAAAGTTAAACGATCTCATTTATAAAAATATATTGAGATCACATACAGTGATATGGTTTTAGTGTATGAAAATACAATGCGTATCAACATCTAAATCCTTAGAGAATATTCTTTACGATCTTGGATTCATCCGTGCATCAAACCTTCATTTACATTGCACTGGAGATTATACCATGAACACCACAGCTACTCCCAAACTCCATCTGACTCCACCTGCAACTGTGGTCCCTTCTTTTCTTATTCATAGTCAACACCCGAGAAAATTTAATTCCTCTTTACTCTAGTTTCTGCTCCCAACTTTTGAAGTATCCGCTCAATGCTATCACGCAGTGATCACTGTCTCTGTGAAAGTGAACAACTCGCATATTGGGTGGCACATATAGAGTTACCCATACTCAACATCCTAACTCTTTTCTTGACCGTTTGCCTGAAACTTCAAATAATTTCACTGTCACTTTTTATCACTCTAGTCAAATTCACAGTTGTCTCATTCTTTTTTTCCGGATAGTCTCTTACATGTCCCACCGCTATAGCACTCCGCCTTCTTTTGTAATTGCCATTGGCAACGTGCTCATATGTCGTCATCGTTGATCCCACCACCATCCTCTGTTAGGAACGGCATCCCCGTCGATCCGTCAACTGTGTAGTCTAACCCAGCCAATTTTTTCGACTGCAAGCATGTCACCCTACTCTATATCTGCACTCGCACATCTCCGTGCATTGCTTCATGCACTGTGTATGCATGATCCCGCCACAACATGCTCTAGACTCCTCCGAGCCTTATACGCATGCCGCCATCCTCACCACGAGCACCACAGACCGTCACACTACCATCCACTTGTTAGAATAATCCAAGGTGCATAGTTGATCTACCAACGACCAAGCAATCACACGAGGCACGACACCGACATTTTCTAACACAGTTAACTGATAAGGCTACATCTTCTGTGCCTAACTATGGGCGCTCCTCCCCATGATACCGCTACAATAGCACACACGGGTCACCCGGGCACCGCCACACGCCGCCGGCTCTCCCTGTGTGCATGTGCTATTATGTTGGCATAAGTTATATCATGTGATTACCCCTACATTATATAAGAGGTCCGGGATAAAAGTGTCCTACTCGAACACAACCTGTAATCCGTCTACACATGTTACAACTCCAAGTCCAATAGTTGTACTATGTAGCAAGTGGTTGTTTAATTATATCATACATCTACTTGCCTGCAAATAATTCATGCTAGTTGTCTGATGCAGCTTGTCGTGATTCAGATACAAGGAAATTCACTTGGAATAGGCTGTTCAAGTTTCTTCACGGTCGGTCTCCACATGCTCAACTCTAGTAAGCTTCATGAATCATAATGAGGTTATGAGAGACCATCCTCATTTTATGCTATATAATATGGTTAGCTGATTGATCAGGCATGTGACGACCAGCTATATATGTAAATTATGTTATATTTTCAAGAGAAAAAGTTGAGATGAGAAGAAAGTCAGGTCGGAGTGACCTTTCTGGAAACCCGACAAATTTGACGCTCTAGACCAGCTGAGGTTCCATATAGTATGGTTGTTTTATCTATGAGATATATTTGGTACGAATGGCTGTCATGTGATGTATTGTATGGTTATACTTGCTAAAGTATAACATACAATACATGCATGCAGATGCAGTTGGTTGTATTAGCTAGCTGCCTCTCACTCACGACAAGAGTTGATATCACACCAACCATATTATATCATATTACCTTGTTAGATGGTACTTACTATGGATGTATTTAGAACTGAAATACATCTAGATACATTCATTCCTCCAACAAGTATTTATGGACAGAGTGAGTACTATGTAGCAAGTGATTTTAGTTAGGGCCAGGCCCCGGCAGCTAATTAATGCTCGAGTAGCGACATATCATACATTCACTTGCTTGCAAATAATTCATGCTAATTGCTGGATGCAGCTTGTCGTGACTCGGATACAAAGAATTTCACTTGAAATTAATAGGATTGAGATACAAGGAATTTTACAATGCGAAGGCATACAATTAGAACATGCATATCATAATACAATTAATCACGTCCAGTACGTCTTAGGCTGCTGGCTTGAGAGCTTGCAGCGAAGACAAGATGCCGACAACTGCACCAATGATCGAGATAACGGCAATGATTTTGTTCATGTTCTTCATAATGAAGAGGTACGACCTGAGCAAAAATGACCTGTTGCGCTTGAAGTTTTCGATCTTGATTATTATGTCGAGGTAGAACAATCCGAGGCGCATGTTCTTGCCAATGCAAGTGAAGAATTGGAGCGCCTCCTCGCTGGTGAGTCCTCCTCCTTCGATGACATGGTTTTCTTGCAGGTCGCGCACGTGCTTCTTCTGGTCCAGCAGCATGGCGAAGAGGTGGAGGTAGGAGCAGACAGCGGAATCTTCATCTTGAACCCCAGCAGCTTCGAAATTTGGGGTCTTGCATAACTCGAAGGCCGCCATGTTGACGAGCCAGGTCGCATTTGCCTCGGTCAGGAACAGGGGCGGCACGACCAGATCACCGATCTCGAAGAAGCACCAGGATTTGGTGTTGAGGCCCATGTCCACTAGCCCTGCTTCCATTTCCTTGGGTACCAGCGTGATACCGATGTTGGCAAGCTCGGCTATGCTGATAGATAATGACATAGGCTTGTTTTTGGGGAGCTCGAGGTGTTTGTCGGACTTGTTGTTTCCCACGATGTAGAACCGGACTAGGCCGAGGAGATGTGGTGGTTGGTAGTTAGGATCTACCACGATGTCTTGGACGACGCCAGAACCCACTCGGTTTTTCAGTCCGCTTCTCATCGCAACGACGAACTTCTCCCAGGGCCAGGGCGATGACGCTGGCGGCATAAAGCTGAAGACGGTTTCAACCACCACCCAAGGGATCTGATTCTCAAGCATCATGATGTCGGTGGAGATGCGCTCGAAGTTGGCGTAGAAATAGCTGACCAGCACCTGATCCATGTCGTCATCGACGACATGATACCAACGCATGAACTGCACCAAGAAGCAAGCGTCAAAGAACATCATCGGCAAGAAGTCGTTGTCGCCGATACCCGCCACCTCATCTTGGTGGTAGAGGCTGCGGGCGATGCCGGATACGGAGGAGACCCCATTGTACATCTCCTGTACTGAGCAGCTCGAGTCCCTCATGCACTGGGTGGCAGCCACATGCTTCAACCTCTCCGCCTCGAGCACGCCGGGATGACGAGCATGGTGGTAAGGGCCGATGGCCACCGTCACCGGGGCGTTGTACCGTGTGTCGTTCACATCTATCAGGCTTGGAGGGAACTTGTGCATCTTCCGTTCCATACTGTCCAAGTAGTCAGCACGGAACGGTTGCACCGCTTCCTCGAACACCTGGATCGGATAACTGCAGTCATTATCGTGTGTGGTTGTGGCTGTGGATGGGGCTGCATACTCAACCACCTGCAGCTGCATTACGCTTTCACTATGGCTAGGCAAGGATTTTTGGAAGCTAATCCTACGATCACTACTCCACTCATCTGCTTCTTCCAAGGACCAACCCGAGTCGCAAGGTACCACCCATGACGATGGTTCCATGCTCATCGATCAACCAGCTGCCCAAGAGTATTCAATAATGAGTGGACTAGCTACCTACCTAAATACAAGCCCAGAGTGTGGCTGAGATGAACGTACCCCTGATGGAACAAACAAGCACACAGCCTTGTCTCTCCTCTTATAGCCACGTTCGCACATGCTGATTTCTCTTCTTCGTTCACTCCACTCCACTCCACGTAGAGTGAGAGCACTCCATATTATCGAATTTGTAGGTGTGAGTGGTTACTTCGGATGGATTGATGTATGTTCTTGTCAGACCTTTGTTAAATAATTAATAAAGATGACTGTATGCATCGATTGATGCAGAGGCCGGGGTTTTAACCTCCTTTTCCAAAAAATAAAGAGCAAAGTATGTTTTTGGTCCTTCAAGTTCCCACAAAGTATATACTTGGTTCCTCAAGATTTTTTGGTATGGACGTTGCTACAAATCAGCCGGAAGATTTCTCTAAAAAATCATCCGCCTGCTCAGCCATCCGATCTGCATACTGAGGTCCGTTGGATCAAAGCAACACCACGCAGCAGCGCAACCCGACAGGTACAACGTAGCGCCATTGCAGCCCCGCGTGTTGCTCCAACGCAGCATCGAAGGTGTCCCGCGAGCTCCATTGCAACTCCGGCCGAACTCCATTGCAGCCCGGTGGAGCTCCAACGCAGCAACGATGCTCCGCCGAAGCTTCATTGCAACTCCGGCCGAGCTCCACTGCAGCTCCGGCCGAGCTCCAGCACAACACCGACGGCTCTGGAGAAGTTCCAGTGCAACTCCGGCGGAGCTTCAACGCAGCACATGCGCGTCCAGCAAAGCTCCATTGCAACTCCGGCGAGTCTTCATTGCAGCGTCCGGCTATGCTCCCGGTGGTCCGACGGTGCTCCCAGTAGCTTCAAGGCAAACATCGCCGGATTTGCAGCACCCACATCGGCCACTCTCCGCGGTCACCGCCGTAGCGCCGCGCACTCCATTGCATCTCTGGGAGGGTGCTCGTGGCATCAAGCCCGCTTTGCAGCACGGGTAACCCCCTGCAGCGACCGGCGAGCACCTGCCCATCTGCATCCCAGCGCCCCCAGCCGCCGCGGGCGGGAATCTCTCGCACTCGTAGTAGCAACGGTAGCACGCAGGGACGGCAGCGTCGGACCACCATCGGCGATGACGACAACGGCTTGCAGCAGCGCCTGCAGCTTGGGCAGCAGCACTTGAATATGCGTGCATGGCCGCGGTGGTCAGCGAAGAGAAAGGGGATCGAGGTTGGGCAGCAGCCCGATGGAGGAGGCGAGACGTGGAAGACGGCAGGAGATTGAGCTCGGGGGGAAATTGAGTGGTCCCGTGACGTGCGCAGTACATATGAGAAGATAAGGATGGTGGGCGATGCTTGGCCCACAGGGACACGTGTCGAGCGCAAGGGACGGTTTACGCCAGCGATTTTATCATCCGGATGAAAGTAAACGTTTTCCTTTTGGTATACACTTGGTCTCTCAAGTCTCAAAACAGGATAAATTTGGTCCTAAACCAGATTTGGAGCACGTTGACCTATGTTGAGCGCCACAAAACCGCCAGATGAATAGTACATCCAAATAAATAAACTTAAAAAATCTGATTTTTTTGGGGGTCGAATATGCTTACATGCGCAAGATGCAAACAAAATTTTGGACTCTTTCGGCACTCGAGGAGCTCGTATCAAAAAAACAAAAATATATGCCTGATGCACAGTAAATTCAAAAAATATCAAAACAAAATAAAAAATTCTGAAATTTTTTGGGGTCCAATATGCTGACATGCGCAAGGTGCGATCAAAATTTTGTCATGAAATGACTTCGGTTTTGTGGCGGTCAAACTATGTCAACATGCTCAAAATCTGGTTTAGGACTAAACTTATCCAGTTTTGAGACTTAAGGGACCAAATGTATACCAGCAAATCTTGAGGGGTCAAGTATATACTTTTTGAGAACTTGAGGGACCAAAAACATACTTTTCTCAAAAAAAAAAAAACTCCACTCCACGTACTATTTCCACCTGCCACACACCATTTCCCGCCTGGATGCATGTGTGTCTCGGAATCTATCTATGCACTCCACACATGGCTCAGCCCGGGTCCAGAATTTATCTGACGGACAAATAGGCCATTTTTGTCTGCAAATGGTGTTCCTTGATGGTATTATTTATTGGTCAATGTACCTCTGTCCTATGTTGCCACGGCCGGTCTTCACATGTCCAAACTCTAGTAAGCTTAAGCATCTTTGGTCAAGAGAACATGAGAGGCCAACGACCTCATTTGATGCTATATAATACGGTTAGCTGATTGATCGGGCATGTGACAACCAGCTATATAATACGAATGGCTGTCATATGATACACTGCATGGTTATACTTGCTACAGAGAGCTGTGCTTTTTATCATTAGTGGGCAATAATCATGTTTCAAGTCATGGATAATTAGATCCCGGCCATTTGGTCTGTCAAACAACACCCGGTATACAGGGTATCTTCCCCGGTGCCCCCACCCCCCACCCCCGCGCGCTCGGGAGACTCTGGCGGAGACCCAAGACCTAACCGCCAGGGCCCCTTCCATCCCGTCCTCCCCTCCAACGCCGCTGTGGGGAGATCCTCTTCCCTCCTGCGTCGTGATTGGATGAGGCGGGTAACCCAACGGCACTGGGGCGCTTCTCTTGGATCTTGATCACAGTGGCGCGGTGGCTTGCCTTCGGCAACGGCGCAATAAGGCAGCGGCGTGGTGGTGGGCGGAGGCGGCGGAGCTGCAGGGTGACATGGAAGAGCGGGTGGTCCTGGCCGCTCGACGCGTCCGTGCATTCATGGTGGCGATGCCTGCGCTGGCCGGCAGTTCTGCGGTGGCGGGACGTGCCCCGTGGCAGCAGCCATGTCCGGCCTGGATCCCGGGCCGGCGGCCATGGGTGGTGGCGGCGGGTGAAGCTTAGGCTTCCCGTGGCGGCCTGGCGTGTTGGTGTCCCTGTCCAAGGCAGATCAGCATGGGCAATCTGGTGGCTTTGCCTCCGGATTGAATCTCCTGTACAAAGCCGGGCGGTACAACAATTATATCCCCACTTCCATGTAAAGTTACCATAAAAATTTATACTTCACACAGTTTTGCTGACATCGTCACTATACTTCTATTTTTAAACTAGAGAAGAATTTCTATATTTCCACGCGCGTGGTGCAATAACTTTTATCCAAATATAGTGATGCGTGTGAATGGGGTACACAAGAATATATATATTTCTATGCAAGTTCCTGCTTTGCCGCCGCCCTTCCATCCGCACATTGTCAGGAATCCCACTGTTGCATTTCTTTTCTTACTACACGCAGTCTTGACTCAGTCCACAATCTTTTTCTGCACTACGTGCGAGAGGAACACGAGCGCAACAGTGCCACCATGTGATTGCTCAGATGCTCAAGGTGCCATAAATAAATTGAAATCTAACAAAATGAGGAAGTGTGTGTACGACGCATATGTGAAGAGAGAGGCTGTGTGTGGCATGCAAAGGTGGGGGGGAGAGAGAGAGTTGTGTGTTGCATGGCGAGTTGTTTTCAACCTGGATGCAAAGCTTAAGAGAGAGAACATGCAATTAGAGAGAGAGAGAGTGTTGCATGCAGCTGACCCACCGTTCACACCTCTTTTTTATTAGCAAGTTACTGTCCACTCGTGTGACCTGCTCGTGTATGCTGCATGCAACGCAGCGAGACTGCTCTCTTTTTTATTCACGAGACCATTCTCTCTCCTTCGTTTCACTCTCTCTAAGCCAAGTACAATAAAACTGAGTCAACTGGTTATAAGAAATAAATTAGTATATTCTTGCTTAATAGAAGGAAAAAAAGAGGAGAGAGAATGTAAGCGGACTCTTGGTGAAGAGCAAGCTTTATCACGTGCTCCTAGACACTTTATGAGAGTGAAAGGTGGACCATATAATAAAAAAGTAGTACACTCTTCTAATTAATAACTATTATACATATTGGCTATAAAATGGGCTACAGATGACATGGCAATGGCTTATAATTAGTAGTTGGCTATACTATTAATCATGCTCTTACAAAGTCATAACAAAGTTCTGACATGTCTATAACCAACTGCATCTTTTGCATGTTGTCTTGTCTGACTTGATGCAAATCTCGAGAAACGGGAGGCCAATGAACGGTATAGATAGAAGGTGCCATGTAGCCTGAGCTACAAAAAATCACTCTAATTATTACTATGTCGAGGTAGCACTTTTCGAGGCGCGTGCTCTTGGCAATGCAAGTGAAGAAGAAATTGAGTGCCCATTAAGGAGGCCACTTCCTTGCTTTGACACGTGACAAGTATAGTGGCGGAGCTAGGTAGAAACTGCTGGGGCCCAAGGCTAAAACATGATTGTTTGAGGTGTAAAATGCTAAAAACAAGTCACATCTAAGTCCTCCCCCCAAAAATTATTCACAGTTTAGTACAAAGTTGGGCGGGGGGGGGGGGGGGGGCTGAGGCCCCCAGACTTGTACTCCTTCCGTTCGGAATTACTTGTCGCAGAAATGGATGTATCTAGACGTATTTTAGTTCTAGGTACATCCATTTTCAAAATAAATAATTCCAAACGGAGGGACTACATAGCTCCACCACTGGACAAGTATAACACTTCTTGGTCCACCAACTGAACACAAGAGTGGCTTCAGCCAATCCTCCCACTTGCCCTCCTCAGTATTCCACACGTCATCAAGGACAAGTAGATATCTGTTCTTTCGCCCTCGCAGCAGCTCGATGGTGTCAGACAGGTCGCATTTTCCTTTGGTAGCCAATTCAGTGACTAACTTCACAAAAGCAGTGGCTTCAAAGTTTTCTGACACACAATGCCAATGTTCAACTGGAAATGTTTCTGGACACTAGGGTCATTGTACACCATCTTGGTAAGAGTGGTCTTGCCCAAGCCTCCCATCCCGAAGATGGCTAGCACCTGCAGATTCTCCTGATCTTGCTGGGCAAGCAACAAATTTATCACCACCTTCTTGTCTTCATCCCTGCCGGAAATCTCAACAGGCCTATTCAGTCCTCCGTGTGTTTCCCAACCCCGATCAAGCGGCGCCTCCACACGATTGTCCACCAGGTCAAACTTGTTGGCCTCTTCAACAAGCTTGTTAATCTTCTTAAGGACGTTGCTCAGCTTCCTGCTCATGGTGAGGCGGAAGAGGAGCAGGGTGTGGCTCGTGAAATGGCTGAGTACCTTGTGCGTCATGAAGGAGCCGACAATTTGAGCATGGTGGCACAGCTTCTGGTACCGGAAATCGTTGAGGATGATGTCGGCCTCGTAGGCGATGGTCGTTTTTTTTATAAAAGAGAGCATTCTCTCTGATTTTCATTTAAAAGAAATTTTCATTTAAAAGAAATCACCATGTCTTACTCGTCGACGCCAGCGGAGCGGGGACTTGTCGGAGCCGGCATTGTCCTCTGCCTCGTCCTCGGTCTCGTCAAACAGCGCCTCGTCCGCTTCATCGCCCTCTTTGCTAGCCTCTTTGTAGGCGGCCGCAGCCTCCGCCACCCGCATGCGCTCCCGCCAGCGCTCGAGGTGGCCCTTGCGGGCGGAGCGTTACGAGTCGAGCAGCGCCTCCTGCTTTGCCCGCTCCGCGGCGATCTGCTCCTCCGCCTGCAGATGCTCCTGGAGGAGATGGTGGTTGTAGGCGGCGTCGGCCTGCGCCTCCCGGAACTGCTCCTAACGCATCTGCCTCACACTGTCCATATATTGGGCATGGGCCTCGCCGATGGTCATGGTGCAATGCACCAGCGAGGATGGCGCGGAGGAGGGGGTTGGCGCTGGATCGTCGACTACCATGTTCTCCATTGGGACGTCGTCGTCCTCCGGCTGCCTGCCGGCCAGCCGGTCGGCAGCAATGGCTGCCATCTCCTTGTGGTCCGTCGTCCCCCATCCGAAGAGCGCTGGAGCGCGAGGAAGCCATGGTGGGCAGTAGTGGTGTGGAAAGGAGAAAGGGAACGGATGCGGATGACTGCGGCTATGGCCGGCGCAGCAGTTTATATAGCAATGGTGGGCGGGCGAAGGGACGGACGTGTGGCGTCGGAGTAGCCGCCTCGGCAACCGCGTATCAGTAATGTGGGCGGCAGATGGACGGACGGACGGCACTTGTGTCATTTGAAGGCGGAGCAATCGCCTGCACCGGGAAGCGGGGCGGGCGGCACTGACTATTTCGGGCGGAAAGCGCGCGCGGGCGAGGAGATGACTTTACTTAGAGAGGATGACAATGGGGATCCACCAAGTCCATAGCCTACGTACGCAAGTGCCTCCTTATTTCATATATATATATATATATATATATATATATGTATATATATATATATGTATATATATATATATATATATATGTATGTATAAAACTATACTTCCTCCGTCTAGGTAAATAAGTCGTATTAGAAGATGCATCACGACCTAGGTGCAAGCAGATTGGTGGAAAAGAAGAATATTTTTCTCTTCTAAACACAACATTTAATCACAGCAGTTAAGAAGATGCCTTATTAGCTACCCATGCAGGCCATCGTAATTCATAGCATGCAAAGCGCTTTTATTTCTTGCCTAATAATCGCATGGACGTGTTGGTCCTTGCCCGAGCAAAAAAAGGGAGGAAAGAGGTTTCCACGGGAGACAACGAGGCAGAGGTGGAAGCGCTCGCTGGAGTTATTTATTTTGCTTCCCCCTGGTTTCCTGACATCACGGTCTCACACCATTGTCGACCTATATAGTACTAGTCAATAAACGAGAGGATTGCACAAGAAGCGGCCGACAGTTGGGACCAAGCAGCTCGAGCAGTATTTGTGTTTTTGAGGTGTGAGAACTGCAGAGTTTTTCGATGTTTAGCCCAGATATTAATTTTTCTCCTCTAAACAACAACGAAAACATCGCTGCAGGTATTAACTGGGCGGGCTGTGACCCGTCTAGCCTAGGCCAGATATCCAGCCGAGATATTAATTTTTTTCAAGCTGAAAATGGCTAGCCCAGCTATACTTTTTTTTAGGAATACCCAGGCAAGGTCAAGTTGTTATTCTCCGCCCCGCTGGGCTGCAAATCTTTCCTAGGAGGGATGCATTAGGCTTAACAAGAAAATGGGATTTAATAAATAATAAATGGGATGTAATTATAAAAACTGGGCAGTAACTATAAAAAAATGCACCAAAGATGTGATTAGTTTATAAAATATTATTTTTGGATATTGAAAATTTTAATTTCATTAATTGTTGCGAGCGCAATGTTTCGTTGGATTTTTACGTAATATAAATTTATATTGAAATTGTATTTAATCTAACTAGAAATTTCGGGATAGAAATATTTCGGATCTCATCAAAATGTGGGAGATTTTATTGAATTCTGTTTTGAACGGTTGGTTGAAATGGACTGTACTTTTAATAAACTTTAAATAGGCTGTAGTAAATTCCATTAGAATTCAAAAATGGGCTACACATTCTTACAAATCTCAAATGGGCTATAAGTTCTTTGCCACACACTTCTGGCCTTACTAAGTTGACGCGTCCCTAAAAAAATAGAGTTGACGTGTATGCAACGCTTTGTCAATTTGTAGTCAACACACGGTTCTAGCGGCAGTGGCCATTGGATATCTATCCAACGGATGTCGTGCTTCTTCTTCAATCTCGGATATTCTAGCTTCACCCGTCCAAAAAATGATTCCTCCCCCTGACATCTGGGGCGCACCGTTTCGGAAGCTGAACTGTGGGCCTACTAAGTTGACGTACCAAGGGCTTTGTCAGCTTAGTCAATATAAACGATTCTAGTTGCAGTGACCGTACAATGTCCATCCAACGGCCGTAGTGCTTCTTCAACCTCTGGTCTTCTCGCTCCAGCCACCCAAAGCAGCGCCGGTCGTGCCGCCTACTCCTGCCTCCCGTGGCCGGCTGTGCTGCCGTGGAGGCCTCACCGCCCCCTACTATTCCCACCGCTAGCCAGGCCCTGCGGCGACAGCAGCCTCACACCGCAGCCGAACGAGTGAACCCTCATACTTCTCTCTGCATGGGCATCCACTGCCGCGTCTTCACCGGCTCCGCGTCGTCCCCTTCATAGGCCTCGTCGTCGTCCACCGCCCTGGTGCTCTCGGCGCGGCATGGTCAACGTGGAAGGAACGACTTCCATCGGACGTGAACTATACGTGGAGAGACTGACAGCTGAGTCCATGGCGGCAGCAAGGAAGTACCTCCTTATTACGCGGAAAATAATGATTCCTCCACCTGACAGCAGGGACCCACCGGACGTGCCACCAGTATTTTGCGAAAAAAATCGTTTCCCCTGACTGCTGGGACCCACCGGACGGGCCACCGTATTTCGCGAAAAAAATGTTCCCCCCGCTGTCAGCTCAGACCCACCAGAAGTGCCTCCTTATTATGCATAAAAAAATGAATACTCCCCCGGCTAGCTGGGACCCACCTTACTAGGAGGCTGACTTGTGGGCCTACTAAGTTGACGGGGAGGAAGGGCTTTGTCAACTTAGTCAATATGAACGATTCTAGCTCTAGTGACCGTACGATGTCAATCCAACGGTCATAGTGCTTCTTCAACCTCTGGTTTTTTTTGCTCCAGCCGCCCAAAGCAGCGCCGGTCGTGCCACATGCTCCTGCCTCCCGTGTCCGGCTGTGCTACCGCAGAGGCCTCACCGCCCCCTACTATACCCACCGCTGGCCAGGCCCTACGGCGACGGCAACCTCACACGGCAGCCGAACCAGTGAACCCTCGTAGTCCTCTCCGCGCGGGCTTCCACTGCCGCATCGTCCCCTTCCTAGGCCTCACCGTCGTCCACCGCCGTGGTGCTCTCCGCGCGGCGTGGTCAACGTGGTCAAGGAACGACTTTCATCGAAAGAGTACTGTACGTGGAGAGGCTGACAGCTGGGTCCACGGCCACAACACAGGTTTTTTGTGATTTGCCAAGTCGCTTTGTCAGGCCTGTTGGGCAGCAAATCTTTCAAGACGAGGAAAGATTTCATTCGGCTGGCCGAGAAAATGGTCCATCAATAATGAGAAATGGGCTGTACATTTTTAAAACACATCAAACCGACAATTAGTTTCAAATATCTTTTTTTTCATTTCAAGATTTTAAATTACATTAATTTTTATGCGTGGAGAATTTGTTGGATTTTATATTGATATACATTTATTTTTAAAATCAGTTTGAATCTGAGTCGAAATTTCGGGATTAAAAACAGTTCGGACTGCATCAAAATATGCAAAATTTCGTATAATTTTTTAACCGTTGCCACAATATGGGCTGTAATGCTAACAAAAAGAATATGGGCTCCAGAAAAACCTTAAGAATTAGCAAATGGGGTGTAAATTATTAGAAATAATGGCAGATGGGTTGTATGCTGTTTTCCACAGATTTGAGGCTTTCCTAAAAAAAGGTTGACGCACAAGTACTGACTGTTGGATGTGTTGGGGAACGTAGCATAAATTCAAAATTTTCCTACGTGTCACCAAGATCTATCTATGGAGTCATCTAGCAACGAGGGAGGAGTGGATCTACATACCCTTGTAGATCGCGCGCGGAAGCGTTCAAGAGAACGGGGTTGATGGAGTCGTACTCGTCGTGATCCAAATCACCGATGATCCTAGCGCCGAACGGACGGCACCTCCGCGTTCAACACACGTACGGAGCAGCGACGTCTCCTCCTTCTTGATCCAGCAAGGGGGGAGGAGAGGTTGATGGAGATCCAGCAGCACGACGGCGTGGTGGTGGAAGTAGCGGGATTCCAACAGGGCTTCGCCAAGCGCTGCGGGAGGAGGGAGATGTGTCATGGGAGGGAGAGGGAGGCGCCAGGGCTTAGGTATTGCTGCCCTCCCTTTCCCCCACTATATATAGGGCCAAGGGAGAGGGGGGAGGCGCAGCCTTGGCCCTTCCTCCAAGGAAGGGTGCGGCCAGGGGAGGAGTCCCTCCTCCCCAAGGCACCTCGGAGGTGCCTTCCCCCTTTAGGACTCTTCCTTTCCCTCTTCTCTTGGCGCATGGGCCTCTTGGGGCTGGTTCCCTTGGCCCATATAGGCCAAGGAACACCCCCTACAGCCCATGTGGCCTCCCGGGGCAGGTGGCCCCACCCGGTGGACCCTCGGAACCCTTCCGGTGGTCCCGGTACAATACCGGTGACCCCGAAAATTGTCCCCATGGCCGAAATAGCACTTCCTATATATAATTCTTTACCTCCGGACCATTCCGGAACTCCTCGTGACGTCCGGGATCTCATCCGGGACTCCGAACAACTTTTGGGTTACCGCATACTAATATCTCTATAACCCTAGCGTCACCGAACCTTAAGTGTGTAGACCCTATGGGTTTGGGAGACATGCAGACATGACCGAGATGACTCTCCGGTCAATAACCAACAGCGGGATCTGGATACCCATGTTGGCTCCCACATGTTCCACGATGATCTCATCGGATGAACCACGATGTCAAGGACTTAATCAATCCCGTATACAATTCCCTTTGTCTATCGGTACGATACTTGCCCGAGATTCGATCGTCGGTATCCCGATACCTTGTTCAATCTCGTTACCGGTAAGTCTCTTTACTCGTTCCGTAACACATCATCCCGTGATCAACTCCTTGATCACATTGTGCACATTATGATGATGTCCTACCGAGTGGGCCCAGAGATACCTCTCCGTTTACACGGAGTGACAAATCCCAGTCTCGATTCGTGCCAACCCAACAGATACTTTCGGAGATACCTGTAGTGTACCTTTATAGCCACCGAGTTACGTTGTGACGTTTGGCACACCCAAAGTATTCCTACGGTATCCGGGAGTTGCACAATCTCATGGTCTAAGGAAATTATACTTGACATTAGAAAAGCTTTAGCATATGAACTACACGATCTTGTGCTATGCTTAGGATTGGGTCTTGTCCATCACATCGTTCTCCTAATGATGTGATCCCGTTATCAACGACATCCAATGTCCATGGTCAGGAAACCGTAACCATCTATTGATCAACGAGCTAGTCAACTAGAGGCTTACTAGGGACATGGTGTTGTCTATGTATCCACACATGTATCTGAGTTTCCTATCAATACAATTCTAGCATGGATAATAAACGATTATCATGAACAAGGAAATATAATAATAACTTATTTATTATTGCCTCTAGGGCATATTTCCAACAGTCTCCCACTTGCACTAGAGTGAATAATCTAGTTCACATCGCCATGTGATTAACACTCACAGGTCACATCCCCATGTGACCAACATCCAAAGAGTTCACTAGAGTCAATAATCTAGTTCACAAACAGCCCTAGAGTTCGTACTAGAATAACACCTTAAGACACAAATCAATCAAAACCCTAATGTCACCTAGATACTCCAATATCACCTCAAGTATCCGTGGGTATGATTATACGATATGCATCACACAATCTCAGATTCATCTACTCAACCAACACATAGAACCTCAAAGAGTGCCCCAAAGTTCCTACCGGAGAATCACGATGAAAACGTGTGCCAACCCCTATGCATAGGTTCATGAGCGGAACCAGCAAGTTGATCACCAAAACATACATCAAGTGAATCACGTGGTATCCCATTGTCACCACAGATACGCACGGCAAGACATACATCAAGTGTTCTCAAATCTTTAAAGACTCAATCCGATAAGATAACTTCAAAGGGGAAACTCAATCCATTACAAGAGAGTAGAGAGGGGAAGAAAACATCATAAGATCCAACTATAATAGCAAAGCTCGCGATACATCAAGATCGTATCACCTCAAGAACACGGGAGAGAGAGATCAAACACATAGCTACTGGTACATACCCTCAGCCCTGAGGGAGAACTACTCCCTCCTCGTCATGGAGAGCACTGGGATGATGAAGATGGCCACCGGAGAGGGATTCCCCCTCCGGCAGGGTGCCGAAACGGGTCTAGATTGGCTTTCAGTGGCTACGGAGGCTTCTGGCAGCGGAACTCCCGATCTATTGTGCTCCCGGATAGTTTTAGGGTACGTGGGTATATATGGGTGAAAGAGATACGTCAGGGGAGCCACGAGGGGCCCACGAGGCACTACTAAAGATTAGGGCAATAACGACCAACGATTGAAAACTCTCGATTGTTATTTGTATTATGATTCAGTCCTACCTCCAAATTAGCCCCGTGACTCCCCACCATGACAATATAGATCTGGTGGTGGTTGTTTTGTTATGTTTAGAGTGTAAATTGCACGTCATTATCTGATGATGAAACGACGGAGAAAAAGGAAGATAAGTACTCCGTACTAACAAAAAAGTAAATAATCTACTTATCCTCACAAATCTCTCCCCGCCGCCTCTCTCCCTCTTCCTGCCGTGGCGTCAGTCGCCGCTGGGCCATCCAGTCTCCGCCTCCTCCTCTTACTCCTCCCCCACTTCTGATCTCGCATCTCCCTCCCGACCTCGAGCGCAGCAGCTGATCCCGATCCGAGCTGGAGGTGATGTCGGCGAGGTCGAAGTTCCCGTCGGCATCCTCTGCGGCGGGTCTCGTGGGGTGGGCCGTGCATGCTACTCATCTCGGTGTCGGCGGCTGCAGCCATACCCTACCATCGCGTCGACTTTCCCCTGCCTAGCGCGGTGCTCGCTGGTTTGGATCGTGGCGTTGACGCAGCCGGCTCCTTATCATACATCTCCACTCAGTGTGCTCCCAGCCTCTGACCATTTTTAGGTGCCGCTC
Source organism: Triticum urartu (assembly GCF_056163025.1). Taxonomy (NCBI): domain Eukaryota; kingdom Viridiplantae; phylum Streptophyta; class Magnoliopsida; order Poales; family Poaceae; genus Triticum; species Triticum urartu. Next base: position 14,640,776 of record NC_141873.1, read on the forward strand.
ACCCCAACATTGCTACACCACAAGCCTCGCCATGTCTGCCATGTGCTTGAGTCCTCAAATACGGATTGAACCTAAGAGTTCATCCAGGGGAGCGACCACCATTTTCGTTTTGGTCTCCAACGCTGGCACTCTGGCACCCACCGTGTGAGAACACTTGAAGCTCAGAGTGAATGCATAGTATGGTCGTTACCTATTTCCATGTCTTCCTGTAGATTACTTTGTGCTGCTTCAATTGTTTGATTGTTTAGAAAAATGAAAACAGATTTTGCAAGGCTATATACTTGATCCCCATTTTTTCCTTGTGTTTTGTTTCTGCCCAATACGTTTTGTTCATCTAAAGAATAGGATGCTAACTACATAATATTTCTAATCATCTCACAAGTATTTCATGTATATAATTTGGTAGAACTTGACATGCTGGGTTCTAGATAGTTAAGTTCAATCAGATGGATCAACAATGCAAGAACACTATAAAGTGCAGTTTTTATTCAACATAATTTTGATAAGATTAATTTTTTGTATTACATCATTAAGGAATTCATCTGAATTAAACGCATCAGGTGCATGTTTTTTATCCTTCATGCAGCATTTTTTCCATTTCTTGAACTGAATAAGCTGTAATTGAAATGGCAACTTTGTCGAGAGGAGCACTGCGAAATGGCGACATGCTTGAACTGAATCAACATGCTCTGTCCAAAAGTTTTCTATGTCACTTTGGTAGAATCATCTGTAATCCAATATTACTAGCGCAGCTCTCAAACATATTTGACTCAATTAGGGTAAGTTTGGTTGTAGGCTCCAACATTATAATCTGAATTTCTGTACTGTTGTGCTTATGACATTCTCTTTTTATGAAAACCTATTTTGGACTTGCCATTGTTCATTTCCAAGAATATAAGCCCAGTGTGACTCTACTCGTCATTTCATTTCAACTAATAGTACCTACTTGCCTCTGTTGGAATAGGGAGGAAAGGAAAACAAGCCACCGACTATGGACAAACAATTTTCTCAGACTCGCAAGAAGGGTACAACCTTTGCTGATTCTATAGCCTCCGTCAGACATGTAAGATTTAATTTAAATGCAATAAATTCTATTATGAATTGCAAGTGTATAATACGTACTTACAGATTGAAGTTGATGCAAATAACTTACTGTTGGCACTTCAGGCACAAATTAAGACACTAGTTCAGTTGAATCCTGGTCTTTTGAATGATGAATTCATGCAGAAATGTGACTCTCCTAAGCAGTGTGATCGTATAGCTGGCTTTGGTGGTCGAATTAGAGCGAGAGATTTGCGGGGACCAACATTAAGTAAGGCAGAATTTGTTTCCAAACTTAAAGTTTCCAAGCAAGCGAAAAAGTACTCCAAGAAAAAGGTTCAATTGCATGGTGCAAGTAGCGTCTTATGCCTGGTTGATCTTTGATTGGTAGTTCTCATGAAAGCCAACATGATCAACTAAGGAGTTCCCATCCATTGATTTTATATGCTTTTATACTTTGTGCCAATTTATTTACAAGGACTGTCTTTCATAAACTACTCAACATTTTGTAGGACTGATGAACCACTGTAAGGGATAGAAGCATCAGGAGGCATTGTATTCACCGAAGAAGAATGATATCCATTCAAACAATGATGGTGTCCATCGATTGAAGATTAATAAATATCATTTTTGCTAGTTGTCCCATTTTCCAAATAGATATGAGCAAGTACATTGGTCATATAAGGAGTGTTTTTGACTCAATTTTCTTCAATCATATTTTAATTTATTTTTTTGACTGTGAACTGTGGGGTAAAACCCCCACAGCAGATCAAAACTTTATTGAGAATATAACAGGTACAACAAGTTGATTACAAGGAGTAACCAGGTTACAAGGAACAAAAAAGAAAAGAGAAAGCCCTACCAAACTAGCTTAGGGTGGGAGGTAAGAGATCCATTTGAGTAGGTCATCCTTGTAAGCAGCTCTAATCCTGTGCTGCATGAGACTAATATCCTGCCGAAAAGCAAACCTCCATTTATTGAAACTGGCCCTCTCATTTCTGAACACTTTGGCATTTCTGACTAGCCAAATATGCCAGCAAGCAATGAATACCACTTCAGAAAAGAAAGGCCTTGCAAAACCTCTCCTTGCCTGAGTAACCAGCTCAATCATAGATGTGCCAGCAGTCCAATCAATCTGCAGATAATTCCAGACCCTTACACTGAAATTGCAATTGAAAAATAAGTGGTCTCTTGTTTCCCTAGCCTGCAAAGGGCATAGTCTACAGTGGACTCCATCCTCCATGTGCCAGTGTCTCCTTTCAACTATATCCTTGGTGTTTAACCTGTCCATAATAAGCAACCAAGCAAAGACCTTGATCTTGAGAGTACAGGAGGATTTCCATATCCAACAGAGCAAAGGATTGAAGGACTCAAACTGAAAGGAGAGTAAGTAAAACATCTTGGGTTTGTAAAACTTGGAGGAGCCCTGCCAGAACCAACAATCCTTCAAGCTGGGGTCCCTTCTATGTGAGTTCATTAAAGCCTTTATCAGATTTAACTCATCAAAGGCTTGAGCCGATAAAGGTAGGTGAAAAAATTGGTGCAGATCCTGGGTGTTGAAAATTTCTTTAATTGAGACCCAGGGGTCCTTGGCAAAAGAGAAAAGCCTTGGGAATCGTGCCTGCAAACTAGATGTCTTAGAGCCAAGGTTCCAATTATCAGACCAAAAGAGAGCAGTGTCCCCTTCATTGATCTGTACCCAGGAGCAGTCCCTAAAATGTTGCATGACTTTGCAAATATCTCTCCACCAGAAGGAGCCACAGTCATTTGTTCCCTCGGGCATTCTCTCAAAATAATATGAGTCCCAAACTAGAGATACCCAAGGAATTTGTCGTTTGTTCAGGAAATTACTGGCATGCTTGAGAAGGAGAGCCACATTTTGAACCCCCAGATTAAGAATACCAAGACCTCCTTTGCTTTTTGGCCTACATATGAGTTTCCAAGCCGCCAGAGATGGAGCTGGCTCATCTCTATGCTTTCTCCACAAGCACTGCCTTTGAATTCTTTCCAACTGCTTCAGAATACCAGCTGCGAGAGCAAGGCTACCCATAAAGAAAATTGGTAGAGAGGATAGAGCCGAGTTTAGGAACTGTAGCCTTTCTCCTTGGTTAAGGAAAGAAGAACTGGCAGTCATTCTTCTCTCCATACAGTCAACCAGTGGCATGAAATCTACCATTTTGGGTCTGGTGGTCCCCATAGGTAATCCCAGATATGTAAATGGCATTGTACCAATTTTGCAGTCAAAAGCAGTTGCTAAATCCTTCATTACAGCAGAGTCAACATTGATTGGAATAATGGAAGACTTTTGATAGTTGACATCCAGGCCAGTGGACTGAGAGAACACCTGCAGCATATCCTTCAGAGCCAGGAGTTGGACCCTGTCTGCAGGGAGGATGATCAAAGTATCATCAGCATACTGGATCACAGGGTAGTCTGTATCATGGCAGGGAATAGGTAAATGCAGAAGTCCCCTCCTGTACATATCATCAATCACTGTTTGTAGCAGGTCAGCAGCTATGACAAATAGCAGGGGAGATACAGGGTCACCCTGTCTAACTCCTTTCTTACAAACAAATTTCCTCTCAGGGACTCCGTTGAGCAGGACAGAAGAAGTACCAATGGTAAGGAGCTGTTTCATCCAAAGAATCCACTTATCATTAAAGCCCTTATACCTGAGAATTTGAAAGATAGCTTCATGCTCAATGGAGTCAAATGCCTTTTCAAAATCCAATTTAAGGATTACTATTGGCCTCTTGGACTGGTGGCATTGATGTAAGTACTCGAAAGTCCAACCCAGGCAGTCCTGTATTGTTCTGGTTTTGATGAAACCATATTGGTTCTTATGGATGCACTGCATGATTATTGTTTGAAGTCTATTTGCAGCCATTTTGGACAAAAATTTAAGCCCCATACTAGTGAGAGAGATTGGTCTGAAGTCTCCCACTTCCTCAGGAGAAAGTTTTTTGGGCACAAGAGTAATAAAAGAACTATTGATGTTATCTAAGACAGCCTTTCCCTCATGAAAGGCCTGGGCTAGCTCATAAAAATCCCCAGAAATAAGGTGCTAGCATTTCTTAAAAAACAGGCCATTAAATCCATCCGGACCAGGTGCCTTATCCACAGGCATATGTTTGACCACATTATCCATTTCCTCCTTTTCAAAAGGCCTAGTGAGCACCTCAAGGCCAGACACTGGTGAGATTAGCGAAGACAAGTCAAAACCCATCACAATCCCTCTAGAGGTGCCCATTCTATTCTTAAAACAGTTCCAGATAAGTCCAGCCATTAGGGAATGATCAGAGACTATAGTTCCATCAGGTAGTCTTAGACTTGCTATGGAGTTTCTCCTATGCCTCTCAGTGGCCATAGCATGGAAAAACTTAGTGTTTTCTCCCCCCACCTTAAAGTATCTGATAGAGCATCGCTTCTTCCAGTACAGAAACTGTAAGTGCAGAAGCTTTTCCAAATGTGTTTTGACAATTCTTCTGAAGTTGTTCTCCTGAATAACAAGAGGCCTCCACTCCTCTAGTTCATCCAAAAGGAAAATGACATGATTGCATTTGCTAATCAATAGCCTCAATTTGGAAATATTCATTTGCCATCTCTTAAGACACATTCTCAAACACTTAAATTTGTCTGCAATTTTTGCAGTTATGTGTGTCTTCCGAGAGGGCTACTTCCAAGAGGATTCAACACAATTCATGAAACCTTCCAGTTCAAGCCAATAGTTTTCAAACCTAAAGATGTTTGATTTTGGAATGGAAGTTTTGATGGAAACTAGACAAGGCACATGATCAGATGCAGTCCTAGCCAGAGGCAGAACTTCAGTCATGGGGTAATCAGAAATCCAATCTACAGAGGTAAAGAACCAGTCTAGCTGCTCAAGAAGTGGGGTATCCTGCATATTGGACCATGTGTAGGATCTGCCTTTGATTGGAAGTTCAAGGAGGCCCAGGTGACCGATAATCTCATTAAAAATGAACATGTCATTTATGTCCCCAACCGGTAAGTTTCTGTTGTCCACAGATCGGAGGAAATTAAAATCACCAAGTAGCAACCAATGCTCATTAACAGGTATAACAAGGTTGTATAACCAATTAACAAAATTGTCCCTGGCTACACCCTGACAAGGACCATAAACAGCCACAAGAGTCCAAGTTTCATTATTTTGCCTGGAAGTAAACTGAACCACCACAGCAAACTGCTGCACCTCTATGATAGTGCCACTAAAAACTGCAGAATTCCAGACAACAATAATTCCACCAGAAGCCCCAATTGAGGGAGAACAGACAAAAGAGTCAAATCTTTTAGGGCAGAAAGATTTGATTGTCCTCGAGTCAAAAGAAGTACATTTCGTTTCTTGCAGACAAGCTATTGAACATTGGCTCTCCTCAATTTTCTGCCTAACAGCTCTCTGTCTAGCTTCAGAATTTAGGCCTCTCACATTCCAACAAAGAATATTCCAGTTTCTACAGCTATTACTCATTATAGCAAAAGTTAAAGGCCAGTAACCACATGGTACACAATACCACATTTTTAAAAGACGACAGTTTAGTCTGTCCCAACATTACCAAGCACCAAAGTTCCAGAAGCAGGAAACTGCCTAAAAATAGAGAAAAGGCAAAATTAAGGGCTTGCAAAACCCATTACTCCAGGGACACACTAATCGTCATGTTCAGGCGACGCTACAGCAGGTGGGTCCACCATAAGTGCATCCACAGTTAGCAGATCAGCATCAATCTGAAGCTCACGTCCAAATTCTTGTAGTCTACTGACAGGGGTTGCAGGAGGAATTCCATCAGAAGCAGGCTCTTCATGCATCTGGGCCGTGAAAGGCTTGGCCTTGGGCTTCTTCCTCTTGGGCTGAAGTGCGAGCTCTTGGAAAGTGGGCTTGAAACCATCTCGCCGGGCCGAGCTTCTGGTGCAGCGTCGAACTGTGGTGTCAACAATTGGAGTTGGCGCCAGAGTCTTCCGTGGCTTGCGAGCTTTGATCGCAGCAGAAGGAACCTGCACAGGCTGCACAACAATAGGATCAGAAAAAAGCGCCCTGGCAACTGGCCGAGCTGACTCCTCTTCCCTCCATGTAAGACGTGGCAGGTTCAAATCACTGAAAGCCATCATAAAAGAGGCAATGATCCTTTCAATTCAGATTATTTTGTTTCTATATATCAATGTGGATGTTAATATTCAAATGTTGGATCCTGCATAAAGTGGTCGCAAAATGGAAAAGTTATATAAGTGGTTCCGAAGGATATCAAAGTCATGAAGTGAGTGACCGGTAATGTTACTTTGGTCACCATGATTACATTATTTGCGATAACAAATATGGTCATTAATACTAGGTCGCTATTGCCTTGGGATTGACGACGACACACCATCCCGTTGTTAAAAGTATAACGACCACATAATGTGGTCGTTATACTTTTAACGATGGGGCCGACTACGACCAGCACATTGTGGTCGTTAATGACCTTTAACAACCACAATACGCCTTTTAACGACCACATATATTGTTGTTAAAAACCATTTTCCTAGTAGTGAGGGTGGAGGGCGCGCCCCCTGCCTCGTGGCTCCCTCGTTCCTTTCCTGACGTGCACTCCAAGTTTTTCCGGTAGCTTTCCTTCTAAAAATAACTTCTTCAGTTGGTTTCATTCCGTTTCGACTCTGTTTGATATTCCTTTTCTTCGAAACACTGAAATAGGCAAAATTGGCAATCCTGGGCTGGGCCTCCGGTTAATAGGTTAGTCCCAAAAATAATATAAAAATGGATAATAAAGCCCAACATTGTCTAAAACAGTAAATAATATAGCATGGAGCAATCAAAAATTATAGATACGTTGGAGACGTATCAGCCGCCATTTTCGGATCCTTGGCATCGAAGTCTCCATTTATTTGGGATATTGCGAGGTTCGAGTCCCCACGCACCTCTAGGCATTGCATTCCCATGGAGATTGCCATCCGGAGACCGTGTAATAGGGCCTCGTATTCGGCTGCGTTATTGAAGTTTGTGTATAGTATTTGGAGTACGTATTGCACTGTATCTCCGGTGGGGGACGTCAGGACGACGCCAGCCCCTAGACCAGCCAGCATTTTAGAGCCGTCGAAGTGCATGATCCAGTTGGAGTGTGCGTCGTACTCTTTAGGGAGTTCGACTTTCGTCCATTCGGTGACGAAATCGGCCAATACTTGCGACTTAATGACTCGTCGTGGTTTGTATGTTATGTCGAACGGAAGGAGTTCGATGGCCCATTTGGCAATCCGTCCCGTGGCATCGTGGTTGTTTATTATGTCGTTGAGTGGTACTTCGGAGGCCACCGTGATTGAACACTCTTGAAAGTAGTGTTGTAATTTTCAGGATACCATGAATACCGCGTATGCTATCTTTTGATAATGTGGGTACCGTGATTTGCATGGAGTGAGGACGGTGGATACATAATATACCGGATTTTGAAGTGGGAATTTATGTTCGTCCATCTTTCGTTCGACAACGAGCACTGCGCTTACAACTTGATGAGTTGCCGCTGTATATAATAGCATTGGTTCGCCAACACTTGGTGCGGCCAAGATTGGGTTGGTGGCCAGGATGGATTTTATTTCTTCCAGTCCGGCCGTGGCTGCGTCCGTCCACTTGAAGTGTTCGGTACGCCGAAGAAGGCGATAAAGGGGAAGTGCCTTTTCTCCTAATCGGGAGATAAAGCGGCTTAAAGCCGCCACACATCCAGTTAATTTCTGGATTTGCTTGAGGTCAGTTGGGATAGCCAACTACGACAGAGCTCGGATTTTAGCCGGATTTGCTTCAATTCCTCTACTGGAGACGATGATGCCCAGGAGCTTTCCGGCGGGAACGCCGAAAACGCATTTTTCCGGATTGAGCTTAATGTCGTATGTTCGGAGATTGGTGAATGTGAGCCTCACGTCGTCTATTAAAGAGTCGACGTGTCTGGTTTTAATGGCCACATCGTCTACATATGCCTCCACAGTCTTACCGATCTGCTTTTCCAGACATGTCTGGATCATGCGCTGATATGTTGCGCCGGCGTTTTTGAGCCCGAAGGGCATTGTGTTAAAACAGAAGAGGCCGTATGGCATGATAAATGCCGTTGCGGCTTGATCAGATTCCGCCATCTTAATCTGGTGGTAACCGGAGTATGCGTCGAGGAAGCACAATGATTCGTGTCCTGCGGTAGCGTCGATGATTTGATCGATGCGAGGGAGTGGGAAGGGATCCTTTGGGCAAGCCTTGTTAAGGTCTTTGAAGTCGACGCATAGGCGTCAGGATTTGTCCTTCTTTGATACCATCACCAGGTTTGCTAGCCAGTCCGGATGTTTTATTTCTTTAATAAATTCGGCCTCCAGTAGCTTGGCTAGCTCCTCTCCCATGGCTTGTCGCTTAGGTTCACAGAAATGCCAAAGAGTCTGCTTGACTGGCTTGAATCCTTTTAGAATATTAAGGCTATGCTCGGCCAATCTACGTGGGATTCCTGGCATGTCTGAAGGATGCCAGGCGAATATATCCCAATTCTCGTGCAGAAACTCCCGTAGTGCGACATCTACAGCAGGGTTTAACTGTGCCACGATGGATGCTGTTTTTGTGGCCGCTTTGTCATATGTGATGAAGTGGTGGTCCGGCGCCCTGTGGGCGGTGGTTCCTGTTCGTCTCCTGCATTGTCGTCCATACCGTCGATGTCTTCGGAGTCGAAGTCGAGCATGTCGGTTAAGTCGTCGACAGTGGCTACTAAGTGGGTGGTGGGTGGGCAGTGAATTTCTTTGTCGTCCGCATCCCATTCTAGCCGGACATAGTTCGGCCAAGGTTCTCCTGACAGGGAGAGAGACTTTAATGAATTTAGCACATCTTCGAAAGGTGAGTGTTGAAAGATATCCGCGGAGGTGAACTCCATGATTGGCGCCCCGTCGGATTCGACGGGCACGGATGTAGGCGGCTCGGAGTCCGTGGCCGGTCGTAAATCCAGTGGTTCGGCGACGCGGCTCTCGAAAGGGGTGAAGTCAGTATCTGGCTCTATCGCCACTGAGAGTGCGTCCTCCATGGCGGGGTCTATCCCTCCGCTCTCAGATGGCGTGATTTGCTCCGGATTAACGGCCGGAGTAGTTGCGGATGCAATCTTCCGAACACTGTCCGACGGCAGAGCAACGTCATGCTCGTCACGATTGTGCGGCGCGTCCGACATGGGCTCGAATCCGTCGAAGATCAAGTCTCCGTGGATGTAGGCCGTATAGTTCAAATTTCCTGACCTGATGGCCAGGGGCGTAGCTCTCGATCTGCTCCAGATGGCCAAGCGAATTGGCCCGCAGTGCGAAGCTGCCGAATACGAAGATCTATCCAGGGAGGAAAACCTCGCCCTGGACCACATCGCTAGCGATGATCGAAGGAGCCATCAAGCCTTATGGTGACGACACAGTGGAACTCTCAATGAAAGCACCAATGTCGGTGTCAAAACCGGCGGATCTCGGGTAGGGGGTCCCGAACTGTGCGTCTAAGGCGGATGGTAACAGGAGGCAGGGGACACGATGTTTACCCAGGTTCGGGCCCTCCTGATGAAGGTAATACCCTATGTCCTGCTCGATTGTTCTTGATGATATGAGTATTACAAGAGTTGATCTACCACAAGATCAGAGAGGCTAAACCCTAGAAGCTAGCCTATGGTATGATTATATGTTGTCCTATGGACTAAACCCTCCGGTTTATATAGACACCGGAGGGGGCTAGGGTTACATAGAGTCGGTTACAAGGGAGGATATCTACACATCCGTATTGCCTAGCTTGCCTTCCATGCGAAGTAGAGTTCCATCCGGACACGAGACGAAGTCTTCAATCTTGTATCTTCATAGTCCAACAGTCCGGCCAAAGGATATAGTCCGGCTATCCGGAGACCCCCTAATCCAGGACTCCCTTAATTACCCCTCTTGCGACAAACCTACCATGCGGCTATGCCTCTAAGTCGTGCCCCGACACGTGGGAGATATAGCCGCATTGTTGGTGTTACAAGTTGGTATCAGAGCCTTCCGCGACTTAGGAGCCCCCTGCTTGATCGAATCGCTGACGTTGTGGAGTCTAGAACAAAATGTTTTGAGTCTTAGGATTATATATATCGGAGAGTAGGATTATTTTTACTCCCCAGTCCCTTAGTCGATCTAGTGAGGTCTCTTGACGTAGAAGTTTTTGACTCTCCACTCCTCAAATTTCACAAAAAAAATTAGGATCACGCGGGTATCTTGGAATCGTTCCGATGGTTTTTTGACGAGAACATTGTTCTTGGTGCCTCCTGACATTTAGGGGTTGTGGCAGTGTCCCGGGGAGTTGAGCTCCGAGGTGTTGTTGTCACAATTTTATCATTGCAGTTCTAGAATACCTGAGTTCACTGACATCGAAAATCTCTTTTATGCAGTTGTTGGTGAGATAACCTCGACGCCACACCCACTACTGGGGCGGGAGTTCGGGAGTATTGCCATAACTCGTATAACAGATGCTTTTCGAAGGTTGAGGTACACAATTTCCGAAGGTTTCTTGGTTATGTGTTGAAGGATGGATACAGCTGGATGTAGGGATTGTTAGTTTGGGTGAGATATTATGCTTTCCCTATATCCCCAACACCTGATTGCATAACCAGAAAGTTTTAGGAGTTTATAAGTGGGAATTCAAGTATATCGTACGATATCTTTCCAACAGACACATGATACGATGTGGGGTCTATCATATGTTTGTTCCGGCTTATTTCCTAAGCCAATCCTTTGTTTTGTTTTGGTTTGTGGTATTCGAGTTGTTTTGAAGTCAAATGTGGATTCCATACCTTTCCTTAAACGGTGTTCTCATACTTCTATGTGAATACCAATCCTTCATGATAATCGGGATTGTCATGTCAATCCTTTTCAACCAGCGTGTTTCTCTTCAAGTGGATCCGATCATTTTCAACATCCGCAAGATCAACTCAAAGTCTTCTCAATGTTATTTGTTGACCCCTGGGCTGACGGGCACATGTAGGACTCTATCCGATGAGTAGCCATTGAAAGGTCCTCGTGAGGGTTTCTTCCTCCAAATCCAGTGCTTGACTTGAGCAATGAGATGTAAACTATGGATGATGGCTTGATGCCAAGGGGTGGTTCTGGAGTGGAGACGATCACACATTGTCTGTAGCTGCTGTGATCGCAGGAAAGTGGTGGCGACAACATATGAGTGACGTCGATGATCTTTCTGCGAGTATCCAGTCTCGAGTTTCGGTGTGAATGTGTAGGTATGACCCGGGTGAGTTATACCTGACAATGGCGATATTTTTATGTTGTTACCTTGTTGAAGCATTGCTCATATATGCTTGGACTGATTCTTCATGTTGAAAACCTAAAATCTGGCCTTTGGTAGTTGGATCCGGTGATAGCAGCGCTTGAGCAGCGCTCAAACCTCATCGTTCATGTGGTGTCATGAGATGGTTCGTACGAACATGGTCATTATTGTAGTTTGCCAATCATGGATGTGACCGCTTTGGGTTTATTCTTTTATTCCTCACCTACACATAGCTTTGGTCATATATGACTTGGCTATTTGGTAGGGTATTTGCCTAAGAGAGAGAGAGAGAGAGAGATCCTACTGGTTGTGTCTGTCCTAGTAAAATAGCGACTGCTAGGCGCTGGCGACGGGCCAAAATTTTCGTCTAGTCAGCACCCGAGCGCTTGATACAGGCACATGTAACCGTCAGATCCAGATAAAAAAAAAGAAATATCCCCTCCGCATTTGCATACAACTCCATGACCTCTCACCGCCTCCGTTAGTAGTTTGCCAAAGCCACTCGTCGGCTCGCTCACCAGAGTCGCTTGCCGGTTGTAGCACCGGTGCTCACTGGTCCACCCCGACGCAGCAATTTGTAGTGTCGGTGCGAGCAAAAACTTGACCTACGGTTTGCAGTTTTTTCGCTCAAAGTCATCATTGTAGCCGTTTACACACGAGGTGGTAGCAAAAAATGACTGGTTCCAACAAAAAAAGAAGACGATGGTAGCAAGAATTGGGGTTGCTTCCAACAAAAAAGAACCTTGCCGGATCTCCCATACTTGTTGTCGTGGTTTCAAACGCTCTGAACGCCGACCGCCATGGCTCTCCAGCACTTGTCGCCGCCGTCTCCAGCACTGGTGGGTGCTGCTTGCAGCACTTGTCGCAGTCGTCTCCAATCTTGTGGCCATCGTCCCAGCATCACGTAGCGTCGGTTTCCCTCTCCCCGCTGACCGGATGGCGTTTTACAACAAAAAGTTTCGTGGAGGCGCAGTCCGACTTGTCAGCATGAAGGCAAGGACGGAAGGATGGGGGTGGAAGAGGGGAGTTTGCAGCGGCTCATGCGGTGACAATGGTGGCCAAGGTGAGGACTGGGGAGAGGATAAGAGCCATGATTGGGGAACGAAGCTACAGAATTCTCCAGATTCTACTGGATAGAGAGATGTGTGTGTGGCCCATTGACATGTGTCTAGGACAGTGTACTAGGAACCGCACGATATTTAGGTGATCCGACACGCGGCATACGACTGGCGGAACGCCTGGGCTGGTACGCCGTATACAAACGTTTCACTAGTAAAATCCAGCCTTCATTGAAAAAACTATTCAATTTTCTGGAGAGCCCACCCACCCGCTCAGCTCCAGGTTTTATTTATTTTTTCAATTAAACCTAGCTCCCCACAAACCCACACACACACCTCGTTTGTGGCGGCGGCGACCATTCAGGCATTGTAGCCATTGATGCCCGCCGGGTGTGCCGGACACGTAGAACCAGGTGATGTGTGGGCATCTCATGTCCATGGGATATAACCCAAAATTGATCAAAATATTTAGGTCATAGGCAATTAAACTTTACTGTGTCATCTATGTACTTAGGTTGTCGTATTTTTATAGTTATGTAGACCTTCTGTTCTTTCTGTCCTATTTTATTTTCTTATATATATTTTGTTTAAAAGAAATATAAAGATTTATTGACAAATACATGACTCTTTTTTGCAAATACTTGAACATGTTTTGAAAGACATGAAAACTTTTTAATATTACAAGAACATCCTTTCTAAATGGGTCAACACTTTTTTAAATATACCTGATTTTTTAAAAACATCCTTTCTGAATGGGTGAACACTTTTAAAATGGGACTAAAATTTTAATATGCATAAACATTCTTAATGCATAATTAGAAAATTGAACATTATTCAAAAGTAAATGTTTTATATATGTTTAAATATTTTCTTTAACACATAAATATTTCTTCTTCTTTTTATCGTTGGTTTGATTACAATATGTATTTTTAAACCAATCACCAAAAACAGGAGAGAGAGAGAGAGAGAGAGAGAGAGAGAGAGAGAGAGAGAGAGAGAGAGAACTATGTGAATGGGCGGTGACATATCAGCAAGGACTGGGGTGACAAAGGACTTGGTGGCCAACGTCGGCCGCGGGTGGAGGGAGACGGCGTTTCGACCGGCGTTTTCCGACAGGTCCTCGAGGTGGATGACCACTGCGGTGACGAGGGCGGTGATGGGGCAAGACGAGGTGTCTATTTCCTTGACCATTTGACACCATGAGCGTAAGAAGAACTCTGTAAGGAGAATTGAGTAAAGTTGAAGCTCGGCCGGGATAGCTTTGGTCGTGGGCTGGGAAACGTGGTGGCTCTGGCTAGCGGGCCATTTTCCTTTGAGTGAGCTAGCAGGCCTTGTTTCCTTAAGTGAGCTAGCAGGCCATGTTAGTAGGACGGCGGGCAGCACACCTTCTCATCCGTCTCAGCCGCCTCCACAACCCCGCTAGCATTGACGCCGGTTCTCCGCCCACCGCCGCTGACGGTGACGCCGTCCGCCGTCCGCCGTCCTGTCCGCTCCCGACGGCGGCAAGCATGTGCAGGTGACCCCAACCCAACAGCTGCAGCAACAATCCCAGCCGTCGGCCCCGACATCGGTGACTAGATCGGCGGTCTGCCGCCCCCTCCACCCCAACGGCAGCAAGCAGCAGCAGTTCATCTCAAAGTTAATCCAAGATCAGGAGGTACTACCTACTTACTGCACCACACCACTGCTTGCTTAGGTTTATTTCGGATCCGCTATTGTTGATACTCTGCTTCTTTTTATAAGCTATATATACGAAAATCCATTTCTGCACCCACGCTGACGAAAAAAATCAAAACAAATACTAGAAAATTTCTAAAAATTATAAAAAAAAATCCGTGGTAGAAAATTTGATGCTTGAGGTCCCTTTCAATTTTCAAATCATTTGGACATCTGAGCAGCTCTCGGCAAAAAAGACAAATTGGGGGTTTGTAAAAAGTTACTGTTCATGTACTGTTTTTGTCCAATTTGCCTTTTTTGCTGAGAGCTGCTCAGATGTCCAAGTGATTTTAAATTTGTAGCGGGTCTCATGCATCAAATTTTTTACCGCACAAAAAATTTATGGAATTTTTTATTATTATTATTTTTTATGAATTTTTTTCTAACCGGTGCAGATGAGCCTGGGCACCGAAACGCCGTCTATATATATACAGAAGAAAAGGTTTTAGAGAAACTTGAATTCGACACCAACGTTTAAATCTGTAGCAGTGAACTAGAATCTTCATATAGTTTCTACCTGTCTCCCGACTTCGATTTTCAGCCACACACACATCACATAATTGAAACGATCTTCATATACGCATTGAGATTCAGACTGCACCAGGAACACCAACTTATAGGAATTATTACAGCAGAGATGATTTGAAGAATCTATGTTACGACTAGTATAGACTATTGCTTGAACAACCGAACTGACTGTCCAGCATTCATTTTCTTCCCCTTTATGAAAATTCAAAACTCAACACGGAGAAAGGGTATGCACAGAAATATCACCGTTGGAAAGAGCAGTGTCCGTAGTAGCACCTTCTCCCCAGTAGCCCTTAACAGTGACCCTTTGCCTCATCACGCTTCATTCCTTCCTTTGACACTTCTCATCTCCACATTCGTCGTACAATGACACACAAGGACAAACCATTAACACAAAGTTCCAGAGCTTGCAGTAGTCATATTGTTGTTGGGTTGTTCCATACGAAATACAGTAAGAGCAAAGCATCATGGGACTTCACAAAATGAAAATGGCACACAAAGCCCATAGCACACTGTACCAAAAAATTATCGCCCTGGTGGTCGAAACATAGAGAGAAAAGCGTCCAGATTGCAGAAGCAATTGAAAAGGACCAAGAGTTTCCTGAAATGTTGTGAAAGAATTTTCCCAGGCATGATTTGATGGAATCGGTCTATCTATGACATCAAGCAAATCCAAACAGCGATAATCATATACATAATGAAACAAACTAACTCACTCTCATTTTGAGTCCTGATGGCAAGGAAGGCCAACCAACAATATATATTGTTTTAGGAATTATTACAGAAGCAACCAACAATGCATGAAAATCTACAATCACAAAGAAATTAATAGTTGTTGATACTATTAGACTACCGTAGGACTCCTGACAAACAATAAAATGCGTGCACACTTACAATGCATAAGAAATCCTTACATTTCTTAATAACCGAGGGAGGTAGACTGCTGTTTTTTGCTAGGAACGGAGCTCTGGAACATGCTTCATCTTGTTGTGCATCTGGTTCAAATTCCACTGGGCCTTGAAGTCCTTGTGCAGTCCCAGCATCCAGAGCTTCTTGAGGGTTCCAAGGGATTCAATGCCACGAGGGACCATATTCAGCTCCGAGAGCGACACAATGTAGATCCCATCAATGTGTGGAATGGCACCCTCTTCAATCTCCAGTTGCTTGACATTAGGCATGCACTTCAAGACGAGTGTCTTCAGCTTAGAAAAGGACCCTGCAGAAAGGACCAATATAGCTGCACTACTCACCCTGTTAAGACTGAGATAAGTTAGAGCTGGCAGATGAGATGCCAACAACTGCAGCGGATCTTCTTTCCCAAGATTGCACCAACTTAGAGCCAAGTACTTGAGATTCCTCCCATGGCCCTGAAATATTGGGCACTTGAGTGTCCCATCAGCCCAGCCACCTCTGATGATTAGCCTGTGGAGATTTTTAGAAACTGGCTTGAGTGCCTGGAAACTAATTGTTACCTTCTCATCAAATGCAGAGAGAAGTAAGCTCGAAAGCAGGGTCATATCTGAGAGAGTTTTGAAAAGGTCATCACAATTAGATGCATTGATGTTATCAACCCAAACAGTCTGCAGCTTCTTCATTTTCTTCAGCTCTAGCGACAAGTCTTTGCTGGCATGAACGGTCTCAAGAGTTTGCAGTTCTTGAAAGTTGGAGATCATTTGAGGCGCCTCAACTCCAACAAAGTACCGGAACTCCGTCTGCTTCTCATCAGCAAACCTGTCCGCTAAAAGGTGTCGCAGCTTCTCAACCTTTACAATTCCTGGTGGTAGGTTTTCTACTCTTGTTTGCTTGATGTCCAATGTCTCGAGGTTTGAGAGTTTACAAATGGTGTCTGGCAGTGACTGGACATTGGTACGCCTTAAGCCAATGTATCGGAGATTAAACAAATTCCCAATGGATGCTGGCACTTGGGTTATTGCAGAGTCTTGAAGCTCGAGAACAGTAAGGTAGCTGGATCCAGACAAAACTGATGAAAGCATGTTGGTAGAGGACGAAGCTGCCGCGAGTGACAAGATGGTACGGAGGCGTGGAAATTCCACTCCTGCAGCTGCCTTAGTGTCTACCCAACCATATGTCGAGAACCGACGAACTTCTTTATCCATGAGAATCATTTCGCCTGGATCATTTGCTGAGCCAAACTTCTCGTCCTTCGCCACGGCAAGAGCCAGGTCATGAACAATATCGTGCATCTTACATTTACTAACTCGGGAGAGCTCATCCCACTCCACAACTTCCAACATATTCCGGCTGATGAGCTCCATGAGATTTCCTTCAGCAACTTCCTCTGGCGTGCTGTTTTCTTTCTTCATCGCGAATCCTTCAGCAACCCACAGGCGCACAAGGATCTCCCGTGGCATTGCATAGTCTTCAGGGAACAAGCTGCAGTACAGTAAGCAGTTCCTGAGATCACCTGGCAAGTCACGGTAACTCAGATTAAGTACAGCTTGGACATGGTTATTCCCCCGCAGCTCGCTTCGGAGATGATTGTACATGTGATTCCAGGCGTGCTCTGTCGCTTGCTTCTTGGACAATAGGCTTCCAGAAGATACAATGGCCAATGGCAGGCCATGACACCTCTCAACTACATCAGCAGCCACCTTCTCGAGCTCCGGAGGGCACTCATGATCCGGGCTGTTGTGGAAAGCCCTTGAGCAAAAGAGCTTGAACGACTCAGCACTGCCCAATGGCTGGAGTAGCAGGCGGCGACTTGGTGGAGCAAGGGCCGCAACATCTTCCTTCCTTGTTGTGATCATAACACGGCTCCCTTGAAGACCCTGGAACGCATTGCACATCTGAGTATATGCCTCTGTGTCCCACACATCATCAAGCACGATCAAACACTTCTTGCCTTGCAGTATCTTCTTTATTGCTTCTATCAATTCATAAACATCAGCTTTGGCCCCCACGCTAAGAATAGGTGGCATCAGTGACTCTTCTGTGTGCTGTATCTTGGTGAACAATGCCCCCAGCAAATCAACCACATCATAGGCCTGGGACACCACAATCCAAGCATGAGCATCAGGGAAGTTGGTTTTCTCCCGATCAAACACATTCTTCACAAGCGTGGTTTTCCCCAAGCCTCCCATACCAGAAATTGTTATCACCGTGCTTTCTTTATCATCGCTGGTCAGCCATTCAGTCAACTTACTCCTGTTTTCCTCAATTCCCACAAGATCCTCGTCACTAAAACGTTCTGGAAAGCAGCTCCCAGACCGCTGCTTATCAATCTTTGCATGATCAGTTTTGATGGGTTGAACAGTGTCCCTCCATAATTTAGACAGTCCTTTGATGCGCAGCATCTCCTTCTCTATCTCTTCAACCTCATCGGCAATCTTACTAAAGACCTTTATATGGCGTGAACCTCTGAAGATGTACCGGTGCAGGAAGCCTTCATCCTTGAGCTTAAGAGCCTCATACGAGTACTTATCAATTACATCCTCGACACGGTAGGCCAGCTTCCTTACATGTCCAATCCAACCCTTGATGACATTGTTGCTGACTTGTGTTGTACCGAAATCTTGAATAATATCCTTCATCGTCGTCAGTTCTATGTCGATTATTTTGACCTTTGCCGGCAATTCCTTTAGAGCATCAACCTTCCTCGACAGCTTCTGTACCACAGCTGTGACAGCTTCATTCAAAACAACTGTCCCAATCTTTGACACAGCAATGAGTATCGCCTCCGCCATTCGCTTCTGAAAAACACCAACACCCAACAGGTTATATGATGCATCATACAAGAAGCTGGGATCGAGTACAACAAGTAGTAGTTGATGCATGCATGGTAATAGTAGTGGACCAGTACGAACCCCAGATGAAGGAGGTGCATGGTAATAAATAGGCTAGCAATTATGGCAAGAAATCATGAAGGGGATAACTATGTACTCCCTCCGTTCCTAAATACAAATCTTTTTTAAAGCTTCAAAGACTTATATTTAGAAACGGAAGGATTATATACTGAAAAGTTGCTAAGAAATTAGTAAAATAGGCCATCAGAGCATGCACGAGCGCCTCCCTGTGGTGGTGGCAGCGGGGTCGAGGCAGAGCATGGAGGAGGAGCGGCATCAGCAATCAATAGCAGGGCGGCACGCGGATGCTCGGCGGGCGACAGTGTGATGTGTGATGCGGCGGCGGTGCGCGCGGCCATTTGGGTTGAGGCATCCGTTCGCGCGCTAATGGGGCGGCTATGGCGACTATTTATCGCATTAAGCGAGATGAAAAGTTTCTCTCGGTGAGGCATCTGCAGATATTGGGCCAGCCCACTCACGTGCAATTAATAAAGGAAAACGGAGAGGACAAATGGGGGCGCGCAGGCCCTCCTGGTTGAGGCGGAGTGCGACGGTAATGTATCTGGTGCATCCGCAGTTGTGGTGCTACCGGTGCACCGGATGCCATAGAATATATATTTTTTTAATCTGAAAAAAATCTGGCACGTTAACGCAACATCAATGTATGATGTCACTTTTGTACAATAATTGAAATATTTTTTGAGATACAAAAATCACAAATTTTACATCAGTGTGATAATGTGTCAAATCTAAAGCCCAAGTTATGTTATATACTATTTAATGTTGAATTTGTCATTTTTGTTTTTGAGTTATTTTTCGAATTTTGACTTGAAATTTTGTGACAACCTACATTGATGTTGTGTGAGTGTACTAAAAACTTTTTAATTTTTTTAAACTTTCTAAAGCACAATGTGAGTTTGGTACATCGGTAGCACCACAAGCTTCGGAGCACCATATATTTTCCCGGAGGACGAGTAGCCACTAGGCTAGACTCCTCGTCCGTGATGTACAAGTACGGTGGTAGTTCTTACGTCAAAACAAGTCTGGGTTTTCAATTGTCTCTTCTCTGTTTTTTCCAGTTTCTTTTTGGTTTTTTCTTCGCTTTTTCTTCTTTTCATTGGTTTTTCTTTACTTTATTGTTTTGCTGTTTTTCTTTGGTTTTCATTTTTGTTCTTTTCTTTCTTTTCTTTTTTCTTCTCCTTTTTTTCAATCTTTATTGCATTTGTTTCTTTCTTTTTTTCCTTTTTCTTTGGTTTATTTATTTCTTTTTGGGTTTTATTTTTTGCTCTCTCTCTTTCTTTTGGTTTCATTCTACATTTTCTGTATATGTCAACATTTTTCTAATACAAATTTAGCATTCTTAAAATACAAATTTAACATTTTTTTAATACATGGTCGACATTTTTTCTATACACTTTTCCAATTTCTTGATTAACATTTTTGAAACACTTGTTTGTCATTTTGTTCAAATGCTTGATTAACACTTTTGTATACATGATAAAAAAAATCTTAATTTTTAAATACATGTTAAAAATTTTCTATACACATTTAACATTTCAAAATGCTTGATTAGCAAAACGAAAAAAAACACGTTTTATGTTTTCTTTTTCTTTCGCGAGTCACAGTTTTGCTTCCGTGAAAGGCAGGGGTGTGCTTTCGCGAGAGTCACGGCCGTGCCTCCTCGAAAACGGAAAAAACATGTTTTCTCTTCTTTTTTTTTCTTCCGTGAGAGTCACGATTTTGCTTCCGCGAGAAGCACGGTTGTGATTTCGTGAGAGGCACGGGCATGCCTCTTTCGAAAAGGGAAAAAACCCGTGCTCCCGGTTTGGTTTTTTCGTGAAAAAAAAGTTCGTCAAAACCTATGAACATGGGATCTAGTTTTGAATATCTCGACGCGAGGAATCCAACGGTGAAAGCGGTTCGAAATTTGGACGCACCGTTTGAGAGATAAAACATTTTTGAATAAATGGATCTACGAAAAAAGGGAAACTCTCAGGTTTCGTTTTACAACGGAGTTGATGTGATCTTTGCAACGAGTACTCCTCAACTAGTGATTTCGTAACGTTGCTCTCATGGATTCCGAGCTTATTATTCATCGGGTTGGACCTGGGCCGACTCACCTATCGAGCCCAGCCAAGTTTAGGCCTATTAACAGTATTACATTAAAAAAATCTCTATTAACATAATATCATTAAAATTTCAAATTCCCCTAAAAAAATTGAAATTTCAAATATCCTAATTCGTTTTACAACGGACATGTTGAATGCTCGGTAAATATGCAAATTTTCAGGAAGAAAATATATTTCTAATGCTCTAAAAACAATATTGGCTCTAGAAAAATGCTTACAGAAGTCTTTCTGAGCCTCGGTTTTGTGTTTTTTCTCCTAGGGCACAAGGAACTTCACAAAAATTGCACGTACGTGGAACATTCAACAATGTTTGTTGAATTTTCTTTCAATTATTTTTACTATTTCTTCCAATTTTAATGTTCAAGAGGTGCATGTGAGCTCGATCAGAAACTCCCTATCCCACTACTGAGCCATTTGGGTCGCATCCTAGAGATAAAGATGTAAAATGTATATATCCAAAAAATGATTAAAAATGTACATTATCGATCGGACGCTCCATCTAGCGCACCAAACTGTTCTAAACCAAACGATGCCACACGACATATTTGGTTGTAAAAAGTGAAATTTATTCTCTTTTTAACATAAAACCTAACATGTTACTATTTTGTGGCTTGATGTTTGCCGGTGCGCATTAGTCCGACCAGATTCTAGATACATTGCCAAAGATCACCGCCTCATCCTATTTCATTTTTTTTTCTTTGGAGGGAGCCTTAGCGAGTTCCATTGCAACTTGTTCGAATTCGGACAGTAGGCCTCCCAACTCACTACAAAGGCAAGAACCAACGGCATGTACAATAGTGGCATATGGATACAGATTCCTCATGACAAAAAATGTATAGCAGCATATAGAACATCTTTACATTCACTCCAGCTTTTCGTTTCAATTTCTGCATTTTCTTATTTCAATAATTCAAATGTAGCCCGCGAGCTTAATGAACACTCGGTTGCTCGGCTCATTAAGCTCGTAACTTGATTCTTAATGAATAGATCCAATCACTGGTTTCAGCTTGTTAAACTTAACGAGCTTAAGAAGCTAGCTAACGAGTTTCATGAGCAGATTGCTAATCTCATTTAATGAAATACATCACATATTTTTTTAATGTTAAGTGACAACATTTCTTGGTACCTCAACCAATGTATTCCATCTAATATATCCGACCTAGCCTATAGGAGACAATAACTAGTACCTGCTCACGTGATTATTTCCTTCCTTCATAAAAACACATCGCAGCTAAACCAACAGAGGGTAATGCCTGTCAACGAGTAGTCACAAGCGCTCATGAGGTTAACAAGCTCTAAAGGAATATTTTGATCGGATTTCTTTGTTAGTAAAGCTCAACGAGCTTAATGAGCCAAACAGCTTGTTAGTCTACTCCTAACAATTGTGGAGCTACACTCCTGTCAAGGTTGCTGAAATCGGCAAAAATGACGATCTATGTTGAATAATAACGAGGGGGGTGTTTAATTGGGCTAGTTAGGCCGTCTTCTGCCTTTTTGGGCCTTGCTCGCAAAAACCTAGGTGTCGTCAGGCCACAACAGGCCTGCATAGGGTGATATATGCTCGTGAATCCAGAAACTAGCTAGAAGGCTGAAGCCTAATCGATTAGAGTTTCTCATCAGTATGAAATAGTCAATTACACCGTAGGTGCTAAAACTTGGCACAAATAATCACTTTAATGCTAGAACTTGTGATGTACATATAAGTGGTTCAAGAACTTGGCTTGACGGTGCAAATACGGTGTTATGTACGCCTGCTGCGATTGACTAGGTGTGCCAGCTCAGCGTGAGGCCCGCTGTCAGTGAGACAAAGGGGAGGGCATGGCGTGTGGTTTGTCTTTTCACGACAAACCCCTCAATTTTTTTCTCTCACAAAAAAGTCGCTCCTGAGAAATTGTACATAAAATGAAAATGCTAGTCCTGAGATTCAAACAAACGACGTACAGATTACCTGCACAGTTGGCTATCCAGCACAACGAGTCGGATTTGACAACATATTAAGATATATGAACTTTATATACTTTAGGCTGAACAATATAAATTAAGAACTTTAATCCCATAAACAAGTTAAATACCGGGGCATACCACCCCAACACAAGACGTCTCTTGTTTAAAAAGTATACTTACGCTATCCATAATTCAAAAGGTTCATGTCATTGTAAAGAGAATTCATGTGTTATTTTAAAACATAGTCATACAATTTAAAATATTTATGAATTATAAAAATTCTTTATATGATTTAAATATTACACAATCAGAATCTGCAATCCGATGGCACAATAGGCTCATATTTATTTTTCATACATATTTTATATTTAGTTTTAGGTACAAATATTTTTTAAAAATAGAAACCACAAAATTTTTATTAAAACACATGAACTCTTTTTAAAATAACCTACAATTTTCTTAAACCATGATCACTTTTATATACTATATGAATATGATATTGAAAATCAGGAAAAAGATAAACATGTATACGAACTTATTTAAATACATAAAAAATTCTAAAATTAATTTAATATTTTCTTAAAATATGAACACGTTTTAAATCATAGTTTTTTAAGGTCATAAGTTAATTATATCGGTTTTTGTTAAATTTAGTATGTCGATATGTTTTCATGTTAGATGAACATTTTTAATGTAATTTATTTTATTTATATGTATATTATTTATAACACATCATTATAATTACAAAATTTTAAAATGCGAAAAACTAAAATGTTGAAATTGTCCGCACTGACTACAATTCAGTTTAGCCACGCAATCATTTTGTGTTATAGTCATAAAATTTAATTATATGGATTTTGTTAAATTAGTACATGGGTATGTTTTGATGTTATATGACATTTTCAATGTAATTTATTTTGCTTATATGTGTATTATTTGTATCACATATTATGGTTTACATAATTTTTAGAAAATTTAAAAACTGGAAAAAATGAAAATGTTGAAAATGAAAGTGTTGTGTTATTTTCATAAAGTGTAATTGACATCAGAATAACTTGCAAGAAGTCTAGCTAGGTGGTTTGGCCAGAACCTGCTCACGCAATCTGCAGGTCGCTGGTTCAAACCTTGGCTGACCATTTTCTTTTTTTGTACTTTTTCATGGAGAAAAAATATACTCCCTCCATTCCAAAATATAGAGCGCCCGCGCTTCCTGAGGTCCAACTTTGACCATAAATTTAACCAACGAGACCAACTGCGGCGGAAGAAAAAAAAATTATATAATTGAAAACTCCTTTTGAATACGAATTCGCTGATATAATTTTTGCTCCCGCCGCAATCGGTCTTGGTAGTTAAATTTACGGTCAAAGTTGAAGCACGGAGATAGAGGAAGCACTACATTGTGGAATGGAGGGAGTATCAGGGGCTTTTCGCAAAATAAACTGGCCACACGCCCAGCCCAACCCTTTTTGGCCACTGAAAGTGGGCTCCTCGCCATGTGGGAACGCCAAGTCAGAGCTGCAGGCTCATACAACACCGTATTGGCATCAGCAAGCCAAGTTCTTGAACCACTTATATGTACACCACAAGTTTCAGCACTAAAGTGACTTTTTGTGTCAAGTTGTAGCACCAGTGGTGTAATAGACTCTATGAAATACTTCATACGGCGTGCACATGCAATAAATAGCGCAATCCCTGTTTGACGCATTAAGCGTCAGAATGTAATCATTTCGCCCAGATGAGGGGGACCCGGCAATGTAAATGGGCTTGTCCATTTTAGATAGCGAATCTACTATAGCATCCTGTTATGAGAACCTTCTAGAAGGTCCTGATAATTTTTCTATATTTTCTTTGCAGGTTTATTTTGTGTTTTGCATTTCCTTTATTTTTAATCAAAACTTAAAAAATTGTTCATAATTCTTAAGAATGTTTGCAAATTTTTTTAAAAATCATGTTTTCCAAAACATATTCACCATATCTACAAAAATGTTTGCAAATTCAGAAACATATTGGAGTTTATGAAAAAGTACAAAACTTATAGAAAGGTTTGGTTTTTTTAGAAAATATTCACAAATTTAAAAAATGCACGTGTTTTGAAATTGTTCAGTTTTTGACAAAAGTTCGAGCTTTAAACAAGTTCATTTTTATCTGTGTTTTCATAACATTTTGGCAACTTGGGAAAAATGTTAATTTTTTATTTTTGGGGTTTTGGTATTTGGTGGGTTTTTCCTATGTTTTGACTGGAAAAAACTATTTTACTTTTTAGTTTTTGGGTTGCAATGCTTTTCATGAGAAGTACAAAATGTGCTTCTGCGAGAAGTAGTGCTTCCTGAAAAGGGAGAAGCACAATTGTGCTTCGCAAAATAAAAACACAGTAGGTGCTTTCGTGACAAGTACAACTGTGCTTCCTAAATAGGAAAACACACAATTGTGCCTTCTCGAAAAAGGGAAAATCACAACACGTACTTCCATGAGAGGCACAACCGTGCTTCCCAAAAAGGAAAAAGTACAACTGTTCTTCCACGAAAAAGATAAAAAGCCAAGGCTATGCTTCCCGAAAAGGAAAAATCAAGAACTGTGCTTCCAGAGAAGGGAAAAGCACATCTAGGGTTCCCAAAGAGTGTGAAAAGGCACAATTGTGCTTCTGTGGTTTTCTTCGGGTATTTTTTAAGATTATCGGTTTCTATTTTTTGTTTTTTTGTTTTCCGCCTTTTTTGTTTCCATTTTGCTGTTTACAGTTTTTTCGATTACCTATATTTTCTGATTTTTTTTGTCCTTTTCCCGTCGAAACCTATTAACCTGGGAACTAATTTTGAAGATCTTGATGCAGAAAAAATCCTATGACGAAAACGGTTCATGATTTAGACACACGATTCAAGAGGTAAAAGATTAAAAAAGTTCTACGGATAAGAGAAAAAGTCTCAGGTTGCGACAAATGGGCGCACTACACTTATCAGCAATAGAGAAAGTGGGAATGGCCTTTGCAAAGAGTACCTTTTAATTAGTGGTTTTTCCAAATAGTGTCTCACCGGTAGGAGGCGCACACCCCCACTCCCTTGTTTAGTTTTTTGACTGGCTGACCCGTTCTTTTTCCTCAATGATGTTTGGTTCTTCTTGTCTGGATTCTCTAATTTTTGCAGCTGAGTTTTGTTCCTTCTTCTTTTTTCTTTTTTCTCTCTAGTTTTATTCATGAACGTTTTCGAATCCACGAACATTATTTTGGTTTTGTGATTTTTAAAATATTTGTGAACTCATTTTGGAATCCATGAACATTTTTTTCTGATTCAAGATATTTTTTTAATTCATGAACGTTTTTCCAATTCATGAACATTTTTCAATCCGTGAACAATTTCCAAATTCCTGAAAATATTTTTCAAGTTAGTGAACATTTTCAATATTCTTTTTTCCCTAAAACATCAAACCTACGGGCAAATGATGAGGGAAGAAAACAGTGAAGAGGACCCCACCCTAGAAACACTCTCTCTCTCTCTCTCTCTCTCTCTCTCTCTTACCAGCCAGGCCCATAGTCAGATGAGGCTACCAGGGTGTACCCCTAGCTCGCACGCATCCAGGGCATGCAACAGGAGGTCGCGGGGTGGCCAAAGGCGAGTTAGCGGCGTACCTAAACGCTGGCAGCAGCTCGGACGTGACTACGATGACTCTATATGGCACGGGTGAGTAGGATGATGGGCTCATTAGCCTACTGGAGATGCTAGGAGCGCACTGACACACTCACGACGACGAGCACGAGCTGCAGCGATGGCAGGCGACCATGGCGTCAACGGAGCTCGGCCATGGTGGGGATCATAGCCAGAGCATGAAATCGAGGAGGGTGCAGAGGGGAAAGGTTCGTGAGATCACAGCAAAGCTATCGGTGCAGTTGGTGAGGTGGGGGAGGCTCTCCAGACGATGAATCGAGCGACGGCGGTGATTTGGTTGATTTTGGCCCTCCTAGATCGAACCCGTTGGTGGTGAGGTAGAAGGCGTTCTGGCAGAGCTCTTGGACATGGTGGTTGGAGAGGGACTAGCCAGAGGCTACGCAACCGCGGAGCGACGGCAAGTGGCAGCTCTCGGAGACAATCCAGGCTGAAGGTTGAAGACAACTATCTGTGGTGGTGGGCTAGGCTAGCTACATGGGCCGGCTATAGGTAAGTTTCTCTGTCTTTTTCTTCTTCCTTTGTTTCAGTTTTTTTCTTTTTCTTCAGCGAGGGGTAAAATGTCCAGAAAACATCCATGTGATGGTCAAACCCCTTGACCAGACGGAAACGGCATGGAGGGGTATTTTCATAAGGGCACCAAACAGAAGAGAGTATAATTGAGCACTGTTTTTATTTAGGGGTAAAAATAAGGTGGGGCTCAAATTAGGCTGAAAAATGAAAATGTCCCTAAAAAATATTATACAACTACAGTCTTGCATGACAATGAATAAGCTATTAATCTATGATAGCATGCATTACGAAGGTAGTGTTATACACTACTATCATATGCATAATACTAACTTGTGATACTCTCCACTACAAGCAGTCTAAGGCACGATTCCTCCTGTCATATTTTTAGTCTGGTGGACGTTGGCTCGTTAGCACTCCAGTTAGCGGTAGGCAAGCGCACAACATCAGTGACCTTCCAACCTGGGCAATGCAAGAACCAAAAGGCAACAAGTAGCAACAGATCGGCAACGACAAGGGCCATGGTCGGCCCACGGCGAACCATTCTCTGTAATCTAGTGAGAAATTTCGCAAGTGATAACGAATGATGGCATTAATAACTAGACTTGTTAAAGATCAGACTTGGATTCTTTTTTGTTGACACTAGAAGAGATTCACAAGTGAATCTATTAGTGTATACATATGTCTGGGTAGACTAAAATAAAGTACTTTTAACTTGTTGTGTTCCCAGGTTTTGGCAAGCTGCTAGCTCCACCACTGGAAAGACAAACGTGTTTGGCTCATGGCCTTTGCTCGCAGATCTATCCAGGAGGAAGATAGATCTGAGAGGATAATGAGGAATTCAGGGGTGGGTGGGGAGACATATATGAGAGGAGTAAGAGCCTCTCTAGCCGCGCTCCCAATAAGGCCCCCCAGACGACTTTTCGACCGTTGGTGTCGAAAAATTGGCCCAGTCGCGTCCTCAAGAACCCATTTTTCACCGGCTCGGGCTGAAATTTGCGCCGGCGGACTTAACCTGAACCCAGCGTGCTGGGGGCGCCGGGCGAATCGTTTTTGGCGCGAAACAGCCGCGGGCCCTCCTTGCCAGCGACTCGTCTCTCTTCTTGCCGCTTCATCGTCCTCATCGCCTCGTTTCCCGCAACGAATCAATGCCAAAGCCGCCGCGCGCTGCCGTGCCGGTCAGCCTCCTTCATTGATGCCACACGGGTGCGCAGTAACCGGACGACGCGCGTCCCCTCGCCCGCCACACGTACGAGCGGCGCCTCCGCCTATATAAGCCGAACCCCAGCGCACCAGTGACACGCACATAATCTCCACTGCCGCAGCGCCATTTCTCCCCCTTTCCTCCCTCTCCTCTCGCCGTCTTCAGTTCAAAGCATGGCCGAGCGCTTCCCAGGCGACGGTGCGGCGGCGAACGGCTTCGGCAGCCGCCACCTTCACGAGGACGAAACTCGGCTCCTCTTCGAGGCCGAGTACCCGGTCCGCCGGACATGCGGGTGCCGGGGGCATGGAGGATCAGCGCCGGTGGGTCCCGGTGCCACCACCGCCCACCGGGGCGGCGCGGCGTGCGGAGATCACGCGTATCCGCGCCTCTCTACCGCGGGCGGCGAGGAAAGGTCCGCGGTATGTCCCCGACAGCCCGCTCTGGGAGCCCTACTTCCGCCGCCGCCACGCCGAGCAGCTAGAGGTCACCAACGGCGTCGTGCCCTCCGGAAGGCTCAACTCCGAAGGCCGGCGCCGATGGTGGAGCATGCCCGGCCGCACGCTGGAGGCCGTTCTCGAGTACATCGAGGGTGGCAACACGCCGAGGCTAGAGTACCCCGGTCCCCCGTCCATCTCTCGCCGGCATGGGAGCTCGTGGACGCCGAGGCGCATGGACCTGGGGGCGTCCTCCTCCTCGTCCGGCCGCTCGTCCGACTCTCCCTGCCTCTGCCCCGTCAAGTTGGAGCCTCAGGACACGCCTGTCAGCGCGCGCACCCGCAGCTCCGGCGTCCGCATTGACGACTCCGCCCCCGCCTCTGGCCGCCTCGTCCTCGTCAGGCCGAAGCCGGAGCCCGGCCTCCCCACGGAGTACGAGGAGATAACCCGGCGCGGCTTCTCCGACGAGGACGCCCTACGGTGGGTGCGGGACGACTACCTCCGCGACGAGATGGTCCGGCAGTGCCGGGCCCTAGAGGAGATAGCCGCCCGCAAACGTGGGCGCGAGGGTTGGCGGCCGCGGAGGAGGCGGCGGCGACGACGACGACGGGGACTACACGCGGTTCTACCGCCTCCTCGGCATGTAGAACTGCAAGGGCGGCGGACGGCGAGGAGCAGTCTAGTAGCGTTTTTAAAAAATATTTTAAATATGTACGAACTCGCCGAAGTTTGATTGAATTTGCGTCGTGTTTGTGCCGAAATTAACATTTTCAAAAAAAAAAAACACGGGTGCCGCGACTAGGGGGCATCACGCCCCCAGCATGCGGTTTACGTCGGTGCGCCCCTAGAAGACGATTTTTAGCATCTCCTGAGGGGCCAATGGCTGAGATGCTCTAAGATAGAGCTAGCTGGGCGAGGTGGACTTGATGGAGGTAGATAATTTGTGGCTAAGTTCATGCTTGGTTCCTGAACGTGTTCCTATCACTAGTGGAAATCGCCTACTTTGACAAGTGCCCAACACGCTCGGCGAAGGATGAAAGAAACTTGACAACGCCTTTGTCCAGAACAGTTCTCGGCAAAAGACATTCGGTGTACACCCTAAGAAAACCAGAACTTTGTCGAGTACCGTCTGTTGGGTACTCGACATACTTATTGCCAAGATCCAAATATGTACTCTCAGCAAAATAAAGTGATTTCACGACCGTGAGTGGAGAACGGCGCCATCCGATCTTTGCCGAGTTCTCTCGACAAACACCTTCCTATTTGTCGAGTGTCAACTCTCGGCTACCTACCACCAACAACTATCTAGGTGTTGTCACGTGCCATCTTTTGCCGAGAGCTGTCGCCAAGCTCCAGATACTCCCTCCTTTCTAAATTACTCGTTGTAGAAATGAATGTATCTAGAATTAAAATATATCTAGATACATCCATACCTGCGACAAATAATTCGGAATGGAGAAAATAGTATAGAATAGCTTGGTCGTATAGAACACAATAACTATCACTAGGTTGTACAGCGAGCTCCTCTGGACCACACCGTCACCGTGGTGCATTTAACTCTCTCTCTCTCTCTCTCATCACCTCTTCAGTGATTTATGTTGAGGATAAAAAGACCAGTCCCTCGCAATTGTGCAATGCTTGCACGAGATATGTTTGGCCGTTGGGTACGCTCGGAACAAGGGCTCGGCATGATTTTACCCAGGTCCGATCTCCTTCGTGTCGGGCAATAGCCCTACTCCTATTTGGATTTGATCATATCTTTGTAAAAAATATACCAATTATGAAGAAGTTAATTATATCTTACACTGCTTTTGGATGTCTTCATTGGAAGACTGGAATCTGAATTCGTATTGGTAAACTTCCAATTCACATGTTTGGTTGGACACCGAATTGGCACTCCGTAATGAAACCAAATTCAGGACGAAATCGCTTCCACCCAAAGTACCCGCCCACAACACGGAGGCCTCCCGCTGTGAATTGCTCTGAAATGGCTCCTCCCGCAAAAACGTACCGCTTCAGCCTCTTCCCCCCGCCCCCCTGCCGAACAGATAAGGAGAGAGGAACGAGAGGGCGGCGGTGTCGACAGGGCTGGCGGCGGCACTCAGGTCCGTTCCCTCTCCGGCCCCCTCCTACTGCCGCAAGCTCCGGCGCCGCCGCATCCCCCCTGGTCCATCCTCGTCCGCCGCATCTCCTAGGTTGTGCCACCATCCTCCGTCCTCCTCCTAGGTCGCGGCTCCGTTCCCATCTCCGGTTAGGTCCTCCCCTAGGTCGCGACCTCGTCCCCGTCTCCGGTCGACTTGCTCGTGGGTCGCGGCTCTATCCCCCATCTTCGGTCAGTTCATAGCTCGCGGCTCCCTCTGCAGTCCCGGGTCGCTGCGACTTGTCCTCCCGGGTCGCGCCACTCCTCCCATGCCTGTGGCTCCCTAGTCCCCGTCCGCTGCGTCTCGGGCAGCTGCCTGTACATCCACGAGAGCAGCCCCCCCCCCCTGCGTAGCTGCCCTCTGTTCTAAATCTCTCTGAACCCCTGTTTGTTCTCTGTAGTCTGAACCCTCAACTGTCTTTTTAATCTTTTTTCCCTAATCAGCTGCACCAAGACTAATTTTTTTTGTTCAACACTGCAGATTTATGAAGTGTTCATCAATCTGCATGCCTGTTGAAGGTATATGGCTGAATCCCCTCTGTTTTGTCTATGCATTTGTGTATGTGATGTCTCTTTGATTGCCTTACGACTAGACAATTCAATTGTAATTTGTACAGCACAATGTCGGATCAATTGGAGTTGATTGAGTGGATAAATGAAGAAAATAAAAGACGGAAGAGGAAAATAATTGTTTTGACTAAATTGTTTGTTGAAACATGTGCTCTTGCATTAGCATTTGTTACTACACAAAGGGATAGGGGACCAAGGGACCTGGAAAGTTTTAATGATGATGAGGACAAGCATAGGCTTAGGAAATATTTGCTTAAAACCATGTATGATGGATCTGAAGTGGCATGCTACGATCAATTGCGTCTAACAAAACGAAACTTTCATGACCTTTGCACCATGTTACGGGAGAGATGTGGCCTCCGTGATAGTGTAGATGTGACCGTGGAAGAGAAAGTTGCAATGTTCTTACTTGTAGTTGGCCATAGTATCAAGATGAGGATGTTGCGTGGCACATACAAGCGTTCTTTATGGAGATATGAAGAAGGACTTAGTTGATGCTTTCAAGACAACTGAGCCTATTCCACTACCAAAGGTTACCACACCCGCTGAAATACTTGATGCACTTAGGTTGATACACGATTTAGCTGAGCAAGATATGCTTCGATGTTACGGGAAGTTGGTACTCAATGATCGCCTACTTCAAGCTCTGAAGGAGCTGCCCATTACCATGAGGAAGACATGGCTGCTAATGTTGCCTTGAAGATCAATGCTTTTATGTGCTGTTGAACTTTGAACCATCTGTTTTATGTCATGTTGAACTTGGAACTATGTATGTACTGCCTTGTTGAACTTGGAACCACGTATGTACTGCCATGTACTGTTTATGTCAAGCATTTGGACCTATCTTCTAAATTGTTGTGATTTATGTCATGTACGAGACCATATTTGAGACTACATGCTATTTCTTATTGTTTCAAATTTTGTGTTATGTTATCGTAAAAAAATATTGTTGTTATTCTATCACCATTTGTGTTTCCTAATGCTTTTCTAGAATATTTAATTATTTTATTGCTATATATTCATTCATAGTCAGATTTCATTTTTGAGTGATGTAGAACATGGTATAACCTGGTAATGTAGCTATGCAATTTCAAAGTTTGTCATCCAAACAAGATTCTGTATTGAAATCTCAGAGGCATTTCAAGGGCCAATTCGTTGGACAACCAAACATGTGAATTCGTATTCGTCCCATTTCAGTTTCCACACCGATTTGGAATTCAGGCCAATTCAATATGGAGCTCTCCAATGGAGACATCCAAACGAAGCCTTACATGTGTTGCAGACTTATATGTTTTATGGAGTACCCAAGTGTAAGATTTTTGTTGATACTTATGTAGGAACATTTGTATGACAGCGTTTAAGAAAGACTATCCTAATCACCATTCATTCAAGGAAAGAGAATACGACAACGTTGAAAAGACTATCCCAGTCTACATCTGTAAGTCCTCTGGGGAACAAACCATATAGCAAGTACAAAAAAAGTATAGAATACTGCACGGCTCGACAATTTTCAGATTAACATAAGTTGATTAATTTACGAAAATTGAACATAAGTAAATTTACGAGTATTCAACCTTAAATTAAAGGCATACCTACTGGAGACTTGACCTGGAACCTTGTAGGTGTCCTGCAAACTCAAACTAGCTAGAACATCTAGTGAGATTGATGTCGAATGATGCAATCAAACCCTGCATAAAAAATATACACACAAAGATGCTTTAATTATCTAAGATTTTTTTCATAACTATGATAATCTATTGTGAATAAAAATAAATAGGATTTGAAATAATACCTAAATTAAAAACGAGCAGTTTTCGTGGAAACAGAACAAGCAGTTCAACTCACTAGCCACGTACATTTAATGATACACGATTTTTTTTTGAGGATCAATGATACACGATTTTAAGGGTGTTGTTTAGTTACCCACTAATTACAGGATACACGATATGCTGGCATCTTATTCTCCACTATTTACGGGATGTCGTCTATTGTCAATAAAAAAATTACGGGATGTGATCAATATCCATTGTGCGAACCAGACGGAGATTTCGGACATGAATCACAACATGGAAGAAAAACAATGCGGTGAACGTCGATTAGTAATTGGTTAGAACGATGCAACTGCTTGCACGACAACTAGTTTATATGTATGTGTAGCAAGCGGTAGATTCATGCAACGGGGCCTATGGGACGAGGCAACCATGGCTGCGCAAGGTCGCTCGATCAGGGAGCCGGCAGCTAGTGCTCGAGCGGGACACCAGGAGAATTTAGATCCAGAGATAAAAAAAAGTGCACTTGCATTAGCGAGCCAAAAAGTCTAAAGTACCCTTTGAACAAGGGAAATGTTTCGGGACGGCACGCCGGCTGAAATTTCAGCCGGTCGCTCTGGTGGCTCACGCACTGCACTACGTCCCTTATCTTATCTTTTCCTTACACCACATCACATCCAAATTGTATCCTCTCTCACTTTTCTACCTCGTCGCCGCCCAATCTTCTCGGCTCTCCTCCCCGACCTCTCCGACAAGAAGCTTCACGGGCTCTCTGGCGAACACGCCATGCTGCTGATGTGAGGTTCAGCCATGGTCCGCGAGCTCATAGAATTAGGGGCGGCCATGGCCTGCAAGCTCTCACTGCAAAATACGGCGGGGGCGGCGAGCGATCCCATGGCCGATGCTGCAAGCGAGGTGGCTGCCCGCGGATTGGATGGCGAGGTCGTCGACGTCGCGCTTCCCCCCACCACCCCCTGCCCCCTCCCCTTTGCGGCGCCACCGGACGCCCGCGCTGTGAGACAACAGCTGAAGCGGTCAAGCGGCCATGGTGGTGTTGCAAGCATCACCAACTACCGGCGATGTCAACAGCAGACGTCGGTGAGGAGACTGAGGCATTCGGTGCTGCAACGGGTGAGTTTTTTGGCTGTAACTAGATCGGTAAAAAGCTGCAACCAATAGCCGTCGACGGTGGAGATGAAGGCCCTCCGGGGCTGCAAACGGCAAGTGTTTTTGCTGGAAATGGTAAAAAAAACTACATCCACACATGACCGGTGCTGGAACCGCACGACCGTCGAGTCGTTTTGCTGGTACTGGCTTGTTGTTTTGCTACAACCGGCAAAAAGTTTGCTAGATCCAGCAAGATTATTTCGTCTGCAACCGTCGGCATCGACGCATTTTTGCTGGAACCATGATGATTTTTTGCTGGAATAGTTTTGTTTTTTGCTACCACCAACGAAACCCCATTTTGTTGCTGAATTTTGCTGCTGCGCACGGTGGTGGAAGCCGACGGCGGCGGCCGCAGAGGCTGCGACAGCGGGGTGCTGCAACCACGACGCCTCGTGCTGGAACCAGTCCATGAAAAGCTGCAAACAGCAGAAGCTGGATCATGCATTTTGATTTTTGCTCGAACCAGCGCATTTGTTTGATGCAACCGGCTAGTTTGTTTGCTACTTTGATCTATCTTGAAGTTTGCTGTTGTGGTTGTTTTTGCTGAAACCTTTGTCATTTTTGGCTGGAAGCGGCCATTTTTTTTGCTTCAACTGATGATTGGAGATTCTTGTCGTTCAGACTTTTCAGTTGAAACATGACGCTGCTAGTTGACGACGGTGGCAAGCCAGATCCAACAACACGGGTTTTTTTGTTGCGACCATGGGACCTTGGCCTGGGATTTAGAGCTGCATCTCAATAGTGACCGTGCCCTGGGATCTACTGGCAGCTGTATTGCCATCTCGGCGTTGGGGGCGGGACCTCACTGGTGCTCGCCGGTCACGGCCACGGCGGCGGCCAGATGTTACCCACGGCCACGAGTATGGGATGGGGTGTGAGGTGGGTGGGGGACGGCGCTACACGATGGCGAGGGGCCGAGGGCCTGTTTTTTCTCGTGAGCGGCGCGGGGAAGAAGATGCCACAGAAGGGAGGACCAAATCCAACGACGCACACAAGGGGATGAATCAGGTGGATGTGGTGCGACCTGCCGAAATTTCAGCCAGCACACCGGCGCCTATCGCTGGCCTTTGAACAAAGGGTTAGATTTAACTGGTAGTCCTAACACTACTTAATATTTTTTTCGAGAAACTTTCTATCTATTCATCTTTAACATGGTAGTACAAAGAACAGTCGAGGTAATAAAAATTACAACCATGCCCATGAACCACCTAGCGATGACTACAAGCACTGAAGCGAGCCGAAGACGAGCCGCCGTCATCACCCCTCTCACCGGAGCCGGCAAACCTTATTATAGTAGACAGTAGGGAAGTCGTCGTGTTAAGACCCTATAGGAGCAGCGCACCAGAATAGCAACCATCATCGATGAAGAAACCCGTAAATCAGAAGGATCAAACCTGTAAACACCTAAACGAAGTCGAACAAAGACAGGATCCAAATACATCCACCGAAGACCGGCACCGACCGAATCTCGCAAGATCCGACGGAGGCAAACCTCCACACACCCTTCGACGATGCTAGAAGCACCATTGAGATGGGGATAGAATGTGGGAGACATTATTCCTAATAAGGAACGTCGCTGCCGCCACAGCCAGAACCAAGACGTTGAATCTAATAAGAACGAGAACGGGGTCCCTCCCACCAGCGGGAGGCCGAGAACCTCTGCACCTCCATGGCCTAGAGGCCATCGGAGATGGGACGGACCGGCGGCTGCCTACGGGAGGAGAAGAGCCTTTCTTGTTGAGGAGGAAAGAACGTGGGAAGCTAACACTTGCTTAATAGTTAGTACCAGGGTGTACCATCCTCGCAAAAAAAAAGTACCAAGGTGTAGCGTAAAAAAGCTCCTCTATACCTGTCGCATATAATAAACTGAAGGGTAATAAATGACATATTAGGATAATCTTTTCCATTGTGTGAGATGTGCATCTTTCTGTTGGATGAGAAACTTTTCCTCTAGTGTCCATGTTGGATACGGAGGAGAACATACAAATCTTTTGCGTTGTGTAAAAGAAGTAAGCATACAAATAATATAGCTGAATAAACTCTTGTACAGAGTTAAGCAAAGCTGGGACGAGAAGCAAACATTGAAATAGGAGTACAAATTCGGAAGAAAGTCTAGGTAAAACTCTAGCTACATCGATCTCAACTACTCAAAGAGGAGTATGACAAAGAAACGCTAACCTGTAAGAGACGGACTGCAAGCGCTTGTGAGATAGGACAGTTGGCCGATGTGGGACTTGATCTGCTAGATCTGAATTCAGATGAGTATATGTATATGCTCGCAGCAGTGAACCAATTCCTTGCTGTCCAGCTCACCTTCTTTATTTTAGCTTGAGTACCATCTGTCCATCTCCCATGTGTAAATTGATCGATCGACGTGCACGGGCACTTGGGGTCTTCGATTTTACCAATTTTCTGGTAGTACTTCGCATTTGAAGACTACTCCCTCCATTCCATAATATAAAAATGATTTGGTCTGCATATAAGATTTGGTTAAAGTTAAATTTTGTTAACTTTAGCCTAAAAAGCCCCAGGAGGCGGAAACTCCAATCCAGCATCCTTTGTAGGAGTCATTATCCGCAAATTTTTTTTTTGAACATAATACAGATGCAGGCGCTCATAAACACGCATACACTCATCCCTATGAACACACACATGTACACCCTATCCATGAATAAATGCGAACACCATGACTTGAACCCTGATGGGCTAAGCAATACCACTGTCCACCTAACCATCTAACCACAGATTGGTTTGAGAGAAGAAAAAAACTAGTTGATCTGTTCAATGCGCGTAGACAGCTCCTCAAAGGCTAGATTTGTCACAGGGCTCCTCCAACTGCTGACAGATTCATGTTATAAATTCATAGTCAATTAAATACATTTCAAACTTCTTGTTCGCATTTATCTTTTGAGCCATGGGCATAGCGAGTCATCTAGTGACTAGTGTGCAAGAAGTCCTGCTACCTGCATCGATTAGACATCAACTCTCACAGTGTGTTGGGTGATCATAGTGTGATATGTTGTGGAGATCATCCCTAGCGTGACATTGAGGTCATGGAGATCGTCCTATACATAAAGTCTGAGCATGGGCACGGTATTTCCATGCGATGGGATAGAGATGCTTTATTTTAGGTGATGGTAGAGAGATGAGTAGCAATTGACTTTTTTGTCAAGAGTTTGTTGAGTAAAAATTTCCGCATCATTTTGTCTTATGTTTTGTAGTACGCACCAAAAAGTATTGATCATGTCCAACCTTCTTTTTGAATCCATGTTGAACCTTTTATATATATGCTAAAGTTTACTCTTGGAGCAAGTCCTGTCAAAACTTGAACACTGAACAATTTGCAAATAGTTTAATTTAGAGTTCAGATGCATGTAAGTGAACAACAACGTCATACTTTGAGCTTGCTACACGTCATCATGCAAAGGACGTATGCATTTGCCATGCATATATACTCCCTCCATTCCTAAATATAAGTCTTTTAAGAGATTTCGATGCAGACAATATACGGAACAAAATGAGTGAATCTACACTATAAAATATATCTATATACGTCAGTATGCAGTCTTTGTTGAAATCTTTAAAAATGCTTATATTTAGAAACAGAGGGACTACAATAGTATTCTGTTTAGCAAGGCTGGTTCAATGTTGTCAAAGAAAAACCTGACATGCATTATCGGTAGTACGTGTTGAGTACTTTTTGGTTATGCATTATCGGTAGGCCATGTGGAGTACTTATTGGTTATTATTTGTTTATTAGGATGACCGACGGGACTTCACAAGTCCTCTGGACCTCACCCCATTGACTTCGGGGAGAGTTTCTCGAGAGAGAAAAACTTATCTTGATCCGTTTAATGCTTGTGGACGGCACCAAGCTCACATGCATGGCTGTAATTAGTTGGGGTTTCGAGGTCAAACCAGCCGCTAGCACGACTGCGAGTCGTTTGGAAAATGGGGCAGTTTATACAGTGTCTACGCTATGTACACCAAGACAAAGCAACTATATACATCATGTATACTACTCCCTTCATCCGGATTTATTGGGTCCCCATTTTCAAGGCCCTTATGCACTGTCTTATTTTCTCCACGCCTTGTTTCTTCAGCAGCCCTTAATAAGGCAATAAAATCACTTGCTTTTCCTCTAGCACCAGCGCATGCGTCCCTTGTTATTATTGGGCAGTCGCAACAACCGCTATATTAAATAGAGCATGTGATGCATGCTGGAAAGTGTGCGCATGCAAGTGGGGCTGCTTTTAGGCCCCGTTCTTTTGAGAAGATTACCAAGAATCTCGGTCCTGAAAATCCCGAGCGAAAAGAACTCAATTGAACTTTCAAAATATCAACCGGATTCTCTAGAATCCTAGTGCAATCCTAAAATTCCAAAATACCTGGTTTCTCCCATAATCTCAGGATTCTGGCTAGTCCCACAAAAGAAAACGTTTCAAAGTATAGCTGTACCCCTATTGTATCATGTATTTACGGTCAAAATGCTACCCTGCAGTCCAGCCCAGGACCCCGAAAACGAGCGGACGCACCCGTCTGCTCGCTCGTCTCCCAGTTCCCGCACCACATCGGGGCAGCGGACCTTCAAGCCGCCCCCGCCCCCGCCGGCCTACCTCCCTTGCCCGGTCCGCCCCACCCTCCCTGCCCCGTCAGCTTCGCGGCAGCGGCTAGGGTTGCTGCGCCGCCGCCAGCCAGGCCAAGCCGTCGCCGCCCCCGCCGGCCAGCTTCCCTCCTCAGCTCCTCCTCGCCCCTCAGTTGGCCCCGGCCCTCAGCATCGTCCCTCAAAGTTCGACGCCGACGCTCACGGCGAGCACTCCTTTTTCTGTTAACATTTCATCAAACAAATTCTGTCTAAGGGTAGTATAGACATTTCAACACAGAACAATTTCTAGAATCTCAAACTACAATCTCTGAAAAGAACTCGACGACAGAATTTTCCAGAATCCTGATTCTGTAGAATCTTGCCTGAAAAGAACCGGCACTTACTCTTTGCAGTTAATTTGGTGTAGAAGCCAAAAGAATGATGCTAATTTTGGGGAATTAATCGCTATGTTTTGGTACCTATGTTTTGGTCGAAGGGCCAATAAACCCGGACGGAGGGAGTAAGTATTAGGCTGCCCGTAGTGGGTACTCCCTCCTTTCCGGTTTATAGGGCTCAATTCAAAAATCTCACCAACCAAGGTAGATGGTGAGTGGTGGAATACTTTTGTAATTTGCAAAAGCACCCAATTAATACTCTTATTTTCCTCAAAAAAATATGTTTACCAATATATTAATTGCAATGCATGCATGCATAAAATACATGCGTTGGTCAATTTTCTCTTAATACTTGCATGCAATGATTTAATACACCTTGGAATCTAAACTTGTGATGGGGAACAACCAAATTGAGCCTTATAAAATGGAAAAAACTAAGATTTTGAGATAAGCCCTATAAACTGGAAAGGAGGGAGTAGTATCTTACGTTAGTACTCCCTCCATCACGGTTTAGAAGGCGCGCTGGAAAATTCTCTAGGACCAATGTGGTTAGTGATTTGCTGTACCACGTACTGGAAATAGCATCATTGCATAACGTATGATACTAGCTCCACAATGCATAGTTATCATGCATGCCAAGTAGGCAATTATGATGAGGTACCATAAAATACAACTTTGCAATGCATAGTATCATAGATGACCTTCTTTATTTATTTTTATATAAGAAGAAAGACGCAAGGAGCATCCGGCCTTAAATTAATAAAGCCTAAACCAGGCAGAGTACGAAATAGAGTATGAAACTGAACAGACATAGTACTACAAGCAAGCTAGGAACAAACCATAGTGTCAAAAGGGTTACAGAAGGATTGGTGGAATCGTTACTTATTGTAGGAGTACATGATCTTCTTAGAGTACAAGACAAGCTAGAATACTTCCTAGTCTCCTATATTTTCAATCTAATCACGATACTCAACATCCCCCGTGGTAGCAACGCAGATGGTGATACTGGAGAAGATTCCGAAGGTAAGCCGACAGACATCCCCCACAGTCATAACGGTCGATGCATGTCGGAAGTCGTGCCTGGAGCAAAAATTGACGAGGTTGCTCAAGAGCGTAGGGTGGTGTAGTCATGGTCGAGGTAGACGTGCGAGGGACGCCGTGGTCGATGTCGAGTTGGGATGACCTCTGTCAAGGAAGTCGCCTTGGAGCCGCGGGTGCAAGGAGGCACAAAGTCAGTCATGGACGAAGTGGTCTCGAAGTAGTGGTGCACCGGGAAGAAGACGTTGTTCACGAGCCACCGTGCCGGGTTTGCCATGCCCGGGGACACGTCATGGACGAAGGCACGCATCGGTGTTGCCATCACCGGGCATGTGTAGACAGACAAAGTCGATGTTGACGAGGCGCAACACCAGGTTTGCCAGGCCTGAGGACACATCATGAACGAAGGCACACATAGGTGTTTCCAGCACCGACATGTGTATACGAGAACCAACAGAAGTTGTACACCATGTCGAGGGGCCTAGCAGAGAAGGACTCGATGACGGTTGCGGTGCCAATCGCATGTCACCCGTGGTTTTCGGAGTAGATGAAGTGGTCGGGGAAGACGATGGTGACGCTGGCGATGAGCTGGTGCTGGACGAATATGAAGGGGGGTAGAAGGGCGGCCTGGCTCGGGTAAGCAAGCGACAACGGCACCGAAGATGATCAGCGGCCGCGGCCTGACGGCGATATCCAGGGGTGGGTTGGGAGCGCGGCGGCGATGCTCAAAGTAGGCAAGGAACTCGACGATGTGATGAAGACTAGCATAGACGAAGGCGTTCCCACGTAGAGGGTGATACGTCTCCAACGTATCTATAATTTTTGATTGCTCCATGCTATATTATCTACTGTTTTGGACTATATTGGGCTTTATTTTCCCTTTTATATTATTTTTGGGACTAACCTATTAACCGGAGGCCCAATCCAGAATTGTTGTTTTTTTGCCTATTTCAGTGTTTCGGAGAAACAGAATATCAAACGGAGTCCAAACGGAATAAAATCTTCGGAAACGTGATTTACTCATCAGATAAGATCCAGGAGACTTGGACCCCCCGTCAAGAAAGCCACGAGGTGGTCACGAGGGGGGGGCGCCCCCCCCTAGGGCGCACCCCCTGCCTCGTGGGCCCCTCGGAGCTCCATCGACGTACTTCTTCCTCCTATATATATATATATATATCCACGTACCCCCAAACGATCGGGGACGGAGCCAAAAACCTAATTCCACCGCCGCAACTTTCTGTATCCACGAGATCCCATCTTAGGGCCTATTCCGGAGCTCCGTCGGAGGGGGCATCGATCACGGAGGGCTTCTACATCATCATCCAAACCTCTCCGATGAAGTGTGAGTAGTTTACTTCAGACCTACGGGTCCATAGCTAGTAGCTAGATGCTTCTTCTCTCTTTTTGGATCTCAATACAATGTTCTCCCCCTCTCTTGTGGAGATCTATTCGATGTAATCTTCTTTTTCCGGTGTGTTTGTTGAGACCTATGAATTGTGGGTTTATGATCCAATTTATCTATGAATAATATTTGAATCTTCTCTGAATTCTTTTATGTATGATTGGTTATCTTTGCAAGTCTCTTGGAATTATCAGTTTGGTTTGGCCTACTAGATTGGTTGTTCTTGCCATGGGAGAAGTGTTTAGCTTTGGGTTCGATCTTGCGGTGTCCTTTCCCAGTGACAGTAGGGGCAGCAAGGCACGTATTGTATCGTTGCCATCGAGGATAACAAGATGGTTTTTTATCATATTGCATGAAACTATCCCTCTACATCATGTCATCTTGCTTAAGGCGTTACTCTGTTTTTAACTTAATACTCCAGATGCATGCTGGATAGCGGTCGATGAGTGGAGTAATAGTAGTAGATGCAGAATCATTTCGGTCTACTTGTCTCAGACGTGATGCCTATATACATGATCATACCTAGATATTCTCATAACTATGCTCAATTCTGTCAATTGCTCAACAGTAATTTGTTCACCCATCGTAGAATACTTATGCTCTTGAGAGAAGCCACTAGTGAAACCTATGGCCCCCGAGTCTCTTTCTTATCATATCAATCTCCATCACTTTATTATTGCTTTGCTTTTACTTTTTACTTTGCATCTTTATACCAAAAATATCAAAAATATTATTTATCATCTCTATCAGATCTTACTTTTGTAAGTGACCGTGAAGGGATTGACAACCCCTAAGCGCGTTGGTTGCGTTGAGCTATTGTTTTGTGTA
Organism: Triticum urartu; assembly: GCF_056163025.1. NCBI lineage: Eukaryota > Viridiplantae > Streptophyta > Magnoliopsida > Poales > Poaceae > Triticum > Triticum urartu. Next base: position 14,682,984 of record NC_141873.1, read on the forward strand.
GGTACAAGGGACTTGAAGCATAGCCTCCTACTGGATTGATACCTTGGTTCTCAAAAACTGAGGGAAATACTTATGCTACTTTAATGCATCATCCTCTCCTCTTCGGGGAAATCCAACGCAGTGCTCAAGAGGTAGCAGAGGGAGGTCGCACGGCACATACCAGTCCATAGTCAATGCCCGGGGAAGGCGGAGTGGATCACGCGCAGTGGCGCGAGGGTTGGTGCAACCGCGGGGACAGCCTCGGGGCAGCGGCGTGGACCGCGAGTTGCGGCACTACGGCCCAAAGGGGTGACGCGGCGGCAATGCGCGAGTCTATGCAGCCGCAGGGAGAGCCTCGGGGCAGCTGCGTTGCATCCCGATGGGGTGATGTAGCGGCAGCCCGTTGCTCGATCGGTGGAGGGGCGCATTGTACTTGGGGACCGCCTTCATGAGACCCACGGAGGCGCATGCAATTGACTGATCAGGTCAGTCGTGCGCAGATGGAGCAGATCGCGGCGGGCGGGTGATCAATCCGATCGCACACGAGGTCGCGGCGCTGCTCGATGATGATGATGGAGTCGATGTTGAAGCGGGGTGGTCGAGCAGATCAAGGCAACGACAACCGGCGAGGAACGGCGTGTGGATGAGCGCGTCCAGTGCCTGAGCGGTTAATCCCAATCAGCCAACACAACATAGACGCCCGAGCGGTTAGGCTCGGGCGGCCAACGCAGTGACGTGCGTGAGACGGCCATACGACAGCGGCGGAGATGGTTGGTGATGCAGGAGTCCTGTTCGGAGTGAGGCGGCGACGACCGACGTAGAGTGATAGGCGGACAGAAGCACGCAAAACGGCTGTGATAGGCCGCCGCGTTGCGTGAGGCTTCCGGGTCGGAGAAGAGTCCGGGTGCTCGTGCTGGTGTCGGAGTAGAGGTGCGGGGTCGACGGCGGCGGTGGACGACGCAAACTGATCTTAGATCGGGAAAACAAAAAGAAGTAAGTCGTTCAAGATGACCGGCGGGAGAGATAAAAAACTGGATCGAAGGATCGGGAAAAGGAATCCCTAGGGCAGCCGGTCAACACGGCCGACGGACGAACTCTAGGTACAGCATCGCCGCCCCCAGTGGCGATCATGGAGACTGACTGTCCCGAGGGCGGCGCGGAGCGGAAGCGGTGGCTGCGGCTAGGGTTTGAATCGGTTAGGATGATATCATGTTAAAGGGGATAGAGAAGGATTGGTTGTATCGTTGATTATTGCTGGAGCCTCGTGGTCATATATATAGGAGTACATGATTTTCTTGAAGTACAAGACAAACTGGAATACTTCCTGGTCTATTCTATCTTTCCAATGTAATCACAATACTCAACACAAGTATGAGATGCATTGGGTCAAACAGATGACCTTATTTATTTTCATGCAAGATATATAAGTACTGTATGTAATATTTATTATTATAAGCTATCATAATATGACACTCAACCCTTTCTTTCTTTAATTAATTCTATGTCACCTTATAAAAATTGCCTACTTGGCATGCATGATCCTAGCCAGTGGCGATTCTACTCAATAGGCTTCATTAGGCTCTAGCCTACCCTCAAAATTTGCCACACAAAAAAACACCACCAATGATTAGCACAATAGTAGTTAGGTGCAGCGCATAAAATAGCTTCTGACACCAAAAAATCAGTATCCTTGAAGTCGAGCCTGCCCTGCAATTATGTTCTAGATTCGCCACTGATCCTAGCTATAGTACTCCCAGTATGGGCAGCCTTATGCATTAATGATATTAATTGGTCTCGGTCATGCTTTGCTAAGACCACCTAAATGAAATGATGATTTGGCACTATAACTAATAAAGTAATGTGGGAGATATGATAGAGTACCATGCTAGTAGGATACAATATGACAGTGCACAAAACTAGAAAATAAATATTGTCAAATAAATCTTGTTCCGAACTTTAGATTGATGGATTATATAGATTAACTAATAAGGTGGAACTATGATACTAAATTTGAAAATCTTGAGTGTTTTTATGAGAAATCTTGAGTTTGTTGAATCTCCTATGGTAGATATTACTCCTGGGTGAGTGTTTTTTCTAATAGTATGACACTTGTCACATAGTTTACAGCAACGAAAATTGTATTTCTTTTTCTGTTTGAAATGCTTGTAATTGAGCAACTCAACTTTACGTGACTGATATAATTCATTAGGGGATGGGCGTTGGGAGCGGCACAGTTGCAACTAGACCAAAGCCGTACTTATCTTGACATCGGATGTGCGGCTCGAGATGCCTTAATTAATTTGGGTTAGTATCAAGGTCAAGCATGGGTGTAAGTCATTTGAAAATCCAACTTGCATGTTGTATGTACACATCAACTGCTATACCCTGAGTAGTTGGGCTTGTACGCATATGAACATATCTTCATCTCAATAGTGACGGAGATGGCATGACCTTTTCGATGACATATTTACTGCAAAAACAAAGATGGTGTACTTTTTTGCGGGAAAATATGGTGTATATTAACAACATTTGCGATCGATCTGTAAATGATGATTTATCCAAGGACCTAGCAAGTCATCCATAATGCACCCCTTGATGAAGAGTTTGATCTAGCTATTGACTATCTTTCTTTTGCCGGGAAACTCTTGAGAAAATTTTGCCATGTCATTTTGTACATCTTGAGCTCGTTGAACCTTCTATGATTGAGATTACTCTTGGACGAGTGTTTCTGGAAGCAATCTGAACAATGAACGCTTTGGAAATGTGTGTTTTCTTTTCTTTGTGAAATGCATCGAAATGGATAATTTAAAATTGTCATAAGGATAATTCAGCAGAGGGTGCATATAAGTATCGAGAGGCATCGTTGCATTGAGACCAAAGCCTAACTTGTGTTGTCAAGAAAAGTGTGGATGCAATCATGCAACTGCATTAATTAGATTGGTTTATGCAACTTGCACCACAATACATTCACAAGCTTTTGCGCAAAAAACAAAAATACATTCAGAAGCCCTCGATCCGTAGGAGCACCTTTTAGTAACGAGTCCTCTCTTACCATTGACTATGACGTATACGGGCGAGTTTGTTGAGTAAAAATTTCTGCGGCATTTTGTCTTACATTTTGTTCTAAGCACCAACAAGTATTGATCATGTTGAATCTTCTTTTCTTTGAGAATCCATGTTGAACCTTTTCTATGGTAAACTTTATCTTGGAGCAAGTCCTGCTGGCAAAACTTTTTTTTTAACACTGAACAATTCGCAAATAGTTTAATTAGAGTTGAAATGCAGGTAAGTGAACAGCAACGTCATGCTTCGAGCTTGGCACGTCATCATGACAAGGACGTACGCAGGTGTCATGCAAATATACAATATTCTGTTTCAGCAAGGCTGGTTTCGATGCTTTCAAAAAAAGAAAACCAGACATGCATTAACGGTAGTACATGCGGGGTACTTATTGGTTATGCTTTGTTAAGGATGACCGAGGGGACTTGACAAGTCCTCCGGGCCTCACCCCATTGACTTTGGACACAGTTTCTCGATAGAGAAAAAACTTGTCTTGATCCGTTTAATGCGCGTGAACGACACCAAGCTCACATGCATGGCTGTAATTAGTTAGGGTTTCGAGGTCAAACCAGCCGCTAGCGCGACTGCGAGTCGTTTGGAAAATGGGGCAGTTTATACAGTGTCTACGCTATGTACACCAAGACAAAGCAACTATATGCATCATGTTGCTCAAGACAAAGCAACTCTATGCATCATGTTGCTCAACTCAAAGCAACTCTACATATATATATATATATACACACACACACACACACACACACACACACACACACACACACACTAATTGGAGGCACCACACGAGCCTCCATGTTAATCCTTAAAAACTATATATAAATAACCATTAGATCTTAATCCTATGTATAGAAATAACCAAACGAGCCTCCACGTTAATCCTCAAAAACTACCACTAAATAACCATTAGATCTTAATCTTGCATCTAGAATGAATTGAGATATGGGAACTCTATTTCCTAATGTTTAGAAATCTGTACGTTTAAAAGTGAAATCCGATCGGCCAAAGAGTCCATAGGTATTACACTTGGAAGGAAACTTGCGATGTAACAAAAAAAAGAAAAGAAGGGCACGTGCAATTCCCTCAAAAAGGGAAACGTGTAGACTAAAATCACCTAGCAAGTTCAAAAATCTCTTTCCTGATCTATGATGTTACACATCCATGCATAACACCGCCAGCAATATACGTACATCACGGATGATGATGTTCTCTTCCATGAAAATCTGTGTACACTACTTCAGTGTATTGTATACAACCACAACTCATTTTTTTGCCAAGTACAACTCACATATTCAGGTACTATATTAATCCTACCCATAAATGACACTTAAGTATATATTCTCAAATCTGTATGTGACATCCGTACATTGTGTTTTCTAAATATAAAGGAATCACTATAGAAAATGATCAAAATCTATGTGAAAAGCATATTTAATAAAAATATTACTATATTACATTTCAAAAAAAAATAATCCAAAAATAAAGATATAATATTTTACACACCATGAAAATAAGTAGTAAAAATAATTATAAATATTTAATACTTTTCATGTAAATATTCATTGAAATTTTTTATGTACAATATTATAATTTTTCAAAAATTCCTAGCCCGTGCAGTAGCACGGGTTGACGACTAGTGATATTAACTCTGCAATGCAGAGTACCATGCATGCCAACTAGGAAATTTTCATGAGATGACATAGATTATATGATACTAGCGTATGATATACTAGCTTCACAATGATGACCTTATTTGTTTTCATGGAAGATATTAAGTAGTGTACTATTTATTATGATATGGTATCATGATATAGTAATCAACCTTTTTTTTTCATTTAATTCTATGTTACCTCATCAAAATTGCTTAGTTGGCATGCATGATACTAACCATGTTATTCCCACTATGGGCAGCCTTATACATTAACGATATTACTTTGTCTTGGTCATGCTTTGCTAAGACCACCTAAACATTGGAACGACATAGTTGTGATGAGACCAAACCATACTTATCTTGACAATGGAAGTGCGGCTCAAGATGCCTTAATTAATTCGGGTTAGTATCAAGGTCAAGCATGGGTGTAAGTCATTTGAACATGCAACTTGCATGTTGCATGTACGCTGCAACCGCAATACCTTGAGGTGTTGGGGCTTGTACGCATATGAATGTATCTTCATCTCAATAGTGACGTTGATGGCACGGCCTGTCCGATGAGATATTTTACAGCAAAAAACAAACATGGTGAATATTAACAACATTTGCAATGAATTTATAAATGATAATTTGTCCAAGGACCTGGCAATTCATCGATACTGCAGCCCTTGATGAAGAGTTTGGTCTAGCTATTGACTCTCTTTTTTCTTTTGCGGAGAAACTCTTGATAAAATTTTGTTGTGTCATTTTGTACATCTTGAGCTCGTTCAACCTTTTATATGATCAAGATTAATCTTGGACGAGTGTTTCTGTAAACTATCTGTACAATGAACACTTCAGGCATAGCTTATATAGCTGAAATGTGTATTTTCTGTTCTTCTTGAAATGCATCGAAATGACTAATTTTAGAATTATCATAAGGATAATTCAGTAGAGGATGCACATATGTATCGAGAGGCATCGGTGCATTGAAACTAAAGCCTAATTTGTGTTGATAAGGAAAAGTGTGGATGCAATCATGCAACTACATTTATTTAGATTGGTTTATGCAACTTGCGCCGCAATACATTCACAAACCCTCGATTGATAGGAGCAACCAACAGTAACAAGTTCGATTTTAACATTGAATATGATCCTGCCACACGTATACGGACAGGAGTTTGTTGAGTAAAAATTGCATTCAGCAGAGGATGCATGTATGTATCGAGAGGCATCGCTGCATTGAAACTAAAGCCTAATTTGTGTTGATAAGGAAAACTGTGGATGCTGTCGTGATGATCTCACAACAGATACCATGGAATGGCTAAAAGTGGGAGTAGACACAAGAGCGCCGGTGGGTTTCAGAGGCGAGGTTGGCAGGCGCTGGTGTGTGACACGAGACGTACCTAGGTTTGGGGCCCTCCATGGGAGGTAACACCCCTAGTCCTACCGAATGGATGATATGTGATGGGACCCATAGTTGCTCATGGAGTTGTTTGGGTGAGGAGGAAGAGGGAACTGGTCCTCTACTGTGCCTCATATGTGTGAGTGGATTCTACTAATGATGGCTTGTTCGCTGCCCGCGTACATGGAGGGCTCCTGGGGGTCTTATAGGCTGACCCCCAGGGTTACAATGGTAAAGATACAAAGGTGCGGGTCTTTGGTGTCATCCTCACTACTAGGAAAAGGCCTACTAGTGGCGCACCTGTTTTGCCTACTAATGGCGCACTACAGGTGCGCCACTAGTAGCACGTCATTAGTATTTTTTACTAATGGCGCATCTGTGGTGCGCCATTAGTATTTGGTATACTAATGGCACACCATGCAGTGCGCCATTAGTATAGCCCACGGTGCGCCATTAGTATGCCTCCTAGGGGGCCATATTTATCCATGTGTTTTGGCATACTAATGGCGCACTGGTGGATGATGCGCCATTAGTGTGCTCTGGCTTACTAATGACGCACTATGTGGTGGTGCGCCGCTAGTATGAATATTAGGGATTTTTTCTTTTCTGATATTTTCACAGGTTACAAAATATATTATTGGACAAAATATAGCTAGCACCACACAACAACAGCAGATTCATCGAATACAATAGAAGATTAGTCTCCGAATACAATTTCATCACATTAGTCTCCGAATTCAAAAGACCGAACAAAGATAGAACATTACAAGTCTCAAGGCCGCGAGTAGCGAGTTTGTCGGAAGTAATACTAATCCTAACAAGTCCTACTAATCATCATCATACAACTTCTACTCGTTATTAATAACAAGTCGTACGATCATCATCTTGATAGTCATCGAACCAACCCTACTTAATTGTTCTTAGCAAATGATCATCAGTATTAGGCAGGACCTAAATACCCTATTTAAGATAAAATAGCATAAAACAATATAGACCCTGACTCTCCATTATGGAGAATGAAGATCATCCTGTCTCCAATTCTTGCGCTTCGCTTCCTTTTGCTTCCAAGAACCTCCTTATGATTATCCATACATTTTTTCCATCCTTTGATTTTCATGTCTCCAATTCTTTTAGAAATCTCGTATTGACAGTTGAGATTCGTAGGATGACCCGGCTATATGTTCAAAACATTAAGACTACCTTTCTGATACATCAAATGAGGCACACAATTCTCTGAGATTATCTGTTGAAAAACATAGTAATAACTTCATAGTTAGCAATGATGTACTAGTTTTAGAAGTATGCAAATGATGCACGAATATCTTAATAGTAACAAATCTTACCAGGGTATCTCCATGGTAGTTACCGTAGTTGAACACATGCACTAGTGGCACGTATTGACCATAATGTTGAGGAGTTTGATTGTAGATATTGTAATTCTCAATGCCAGTACAAAATCCGACCAGATGATTTTTCTCCTTGTAAGTTGTTAATTTGGAGACATCGGCGTAGTGGGTTTTGTCTACCATCTCCCACACATTCTTTGAACAATAAAAATAAGTTGTCAATGGAAATAAGCTGTCAACTATTTTGAAATAAACAATATAAATTAGCTAATAACTATGTTTGAGAAACTCACATAGCGGTAGAATTGGAGGCGTATCAACACGGACCCAAATGTCCATATTGTCTTGCTCGATTTTAGGATCACCAAGATCCATGGTGACAAGCATACCCTCATCAAAACCATACATCTTGCAAACTGCTTCCCAATTTTTGCAACCAAAATGGGTTACGCTCCCAGAATTATACAGATTTACTTCAAAATCCACATCGTGATGAGTCCTTAGGTGAATTTTCTTTGTTTCAGAAATTTCATGGTGTTCAAAATCCATCCTCTCCAAGACATAGCGTCTTGCATGGCATGGGATAAGCTATACTCGAATTGTAAAAGATGAAAATTACACGTTTAAATAGTTGAAGTCATGCTTAATTATGAAAATAACACTTGTCGTCGTTGCGTACAGTTTCAACTTCGAAGGTCTCCTCGAGCTTAATGCTGAAGCGCCGATCATCGTCCAGGTGAGGCATGTCGCACAGACCTCGATCGTCGTGGCACCAGCCGCACTCCCCCGGGAGACTTTCGTCGTCCGATGACAACATATCCTACGTTCATAATTCAAAACTACATAGGATGAGTGGTTCCTCTTCCAGATTAGGGTTTATCGATGACGAGCAACTGACATTAGTAATAACTATGAGTTGATACCACACTTCTATATGTATAACAAAAGAGGCAGTTGATCCTACTTAATTAAGTACTAAGATACCCCGGCCCATGCATTTGTCGCAAGTACCTCATATGCGCTATTTTTAGCAAAGTCATGCTAAAATTCACGAAAAATTTCAGCATGACCTTTGCTGAAAATAGGACATAGGTAGTACCCGAATTTGCCGGAACGGAAGTTAATCGACATTCCAGCAGACTCAAGGGCCTCTTGGGGTACCTGCAAAATCATCACGACACGATGGTTGGAGACAAAACCCAGCAAACTAGCACCACATGTGAGCAGTGGGAAAGGCAAACAAGTCAGAGAAGACGCTGGCCAGCCAGCCAGCCAGCCAGCACAGTAACATGTAACAGCCAAAATGAACAGTCCATATAATCCCAACCATAATCTTTAATGGTTGATTTGCATCATATGTATTGTTAATCAAGCTAGCATATTACAGACAGACAGAGAAGCAATTACAGGCAATCTTTGATCATCATATTAGTTGGTGATGACTCATCAAGCTAGCATATTAATCTTTGAACATATGTATTGATCATCAGAGGAAACAAGATTTGAGAAACTGGTGATGACTCATCAAGCTAGCAAGCTGGCTAGTATTGTTAATTAGCTAGTGTTGTTAATTACTCTAGTTAGTTAGGGAGGGAGGGGGCTAATTATAAACAGTAGCAGATGCACATTTTTTTCTTTCAAAGCACACCTCTTTGTTTCAGCTATCTATATATCTTGTTCTATGCTGCATTTTTAATTCCTGATGTTAACAAGAGTGTTTGTCAAAATGAAAAAGAAAGTTCATGGCAGTGTAGCTAGCTTCTCATGCATCCCTCTTATCAACTAGTTCCTTTCCTTAATCTTTCTAATTCTCGTAGTTCACAAACTTCACAAATTGACATATCACATAAAGATGTTTCTATACAATAGTAGAATTGGTAAATAGAGAGAAGAAGAGAGAGTTCATATTACCAACGTCCTGTTCAGCAGCGGAGGGAGTCGACCGTCGGTCGTCCTGTCTTGACTGTGGAGAGGAGGGAGGCAACCGGAGGAACGGCTGGAGTAGCTGAAATTTACCTGATATGTTCCATGAATGTGGAAGAACTATGAGGAAAGAACTTGAAAAAAAGAATATATCTTATAAAATATTAGTATCTTATAGAATATACTCATGAAGTTTCTGAGATCAGAACTTGTTTAGAGGTTATCAGTAAAAATGTTTAGAGTTCTACAGCAGGCATGGCACTCAACTACAGTGTGAAGAGCATTGTAATCATCTGAAGCAAAAAGGCGAGGAAATGATAGGACATTTCATATCTAGAAACAAAATGTGTGGTTTCTGTAAACATAATAGGATTAGAAAATGCTACATGATGGTTTGTTCAGAACAGGAATGATCCCAGGATGTAGCATGTATCATGGGGTCAAAACCTAGTACTCCCTATTGTAATTTGATTTTGATTATTAATTTTTCTGTGAACACATGAATCACATTCTGTGAGCACATGATTGATGAAATTCACTTTATAATTTATTTTTTGAAGAAAGGGCTGATAGACTAGTAAACTACAAAGCTCCAATTCTACTAAGAATATAGTGGGGATCGAGTAGAGAGGGAGAGGGCAAGGAGGGAGGATCAGAGAGGGGGGCGAGGGCTTACGGGCGGAGGAGGAGGGGAGCTTACGGGCGGCGGCGGGACGGTTGCGGGTCGGCGACGGTCATCGTCCTGCACCCCATGCGGTCGTCGGCGGCGGGATGGTTGGGGGCCACGGCGGCTTGCTTTCCGGTGGGCGGCGGAGGAGCTGAAGTGGTGGGGGCGCGGGGGCGGCGGCGCACATAGGGGCGACGGCGTCGTGGGTCGTCGGGGCAGCGGCACGCAGGGGCTGAGAAATGTGAGATGGGATTGGCCGGGGATTGGGGCCGAGATTTTAGTCGGGGGAGGTATAGCAATGGCGCACCACCTAGCGGTGCGCCATAAGTAAGTTTTTTAGATAGCAATGGTGCATCCCCCCAGCAGTGCACCATAAGTAACTTTTTTTTAGCATAGCAATGGCGCACCAGCCAGCAGTGCGCCATAAGTAATATTATTATTTTTTGTTACATTCATTACATTTGTTGTTTGAAAATATCATCCAATTTGCTATTTCAAAATATAATCAAATTTGTTTTTTTATTTTTAGTTGCATTCATTTGTGGCGGTGGAGCGGGGGAGGGTGCAGGGGGTCGTCGTCAGCGGTGGAGCGGGGGAGGGTGCGGTGGGTCGGCGGCGGCGGTGGAGCGGGGGAGGGTGCGGGGGGTCGGCGGCGGCGGTGGAGCGGGGGAGGGTGCGGCGGGTGCTCATGAATATTCAATATTTTTTCATATTGAATATGAGAAAATATCATCAAATTTGAAAAAATATTCATGAATTCAAAAAGTGCCCATGAATTAAATTTAAAAATATTCATGAGTTCGAAAAATAAAAATGATAGTAGTTTTGCAAAAAAAATTAGTAGTGGCGCACTCTGTGGTAGGTGCGCCATAGTTAAACTACTAATGGCGCACTGTGACCTGGTGCGCCATTAGTATTTCTGCAAAAATTAAAAAAATATGTTAGTAGTGGCGCACCGTGGGTCTGGTGCGCCATTAGTGTCTACCACACTAATGGCGTAGTGGCGCACCATGTTTCTGGTGCGCCATTAGTGGCCATATCATCTATAGCCCTTTCCTAGTAGTGCCTCTTGGGGCCGGCAGCAGAGGCCGCAGGGGTGCCGGGCCTGCCGGTCTCCCCGGGTCCGCCGGGTGTGGGCCGTACTGGGGTCGGCACGCACGGCTACGGCCGGCTGCTTGGTACTGTGGCACGCCCCGCCAGGCGTCATGGGACGGTCAGCGCCGCCCTACTACAGGGTTGCGTCGCCGAGACAGCGCCAGCCCCGGACGGAGGCATGGGGTGCACTGTTGCCTCGCCCGCCGGGGCCGGCGTAAAGGGAGGTGCACTGTAGCCGCGCCCGCTAGTCGTTGGGAGTTGTCTTCTTGTGACTGGCCGGCAAGCGCCAGCCGGCTGGGCCAGGTTGCGGCACTCGGCCGGCTCGTGCTGGGTAGCCGACGAGTTGGCGAGCTGGATTGCGGGGCCTGACTTGCCTCAATATTTTAAAAAGGGATCCGGGTTCCGCTGCCTGCTGGGGGGCCATCCCCCTGAATGTAGTCCCTGGAGTTGTGAAGGCTCGCCGGCTTCGGGTAGGAGGGCCTTCGTAGCTTACCCCCCTGAGGAGGCGGTTGCGTTGATGAAGCCTGCGATCGTCGGGCCCCGGTAAGACCCGTTGAGGTGCCGGCTTCCAAAAGCCGGATCATGTCATCCCGACCTGGGCGGGAGACTGAAACGTCAGCCGAGTCTCGATTTGGGGGAGGGCTCGCGCCTCGCGCGGCCCGATGTACCACCACGTGGAGAATAGCGGCGGGCGAGAGCCTGCCAGGCCATGCGCGCGATGGACGCAACGGCGGGCCAGGCCACACCACGCCGTGCTCTCGGCCCGCGCGTGGGGGATTTATTTTGGCAGCGGTGAGCGGTTGCGCTTCCCCACATAGTTAAGGCATGTGGAAAATGTGCCCGCACAATGCGGTTAAGTGGGATCATGGGCTCAAATGATCCCGCCCCCACGATCTCATGTGGTTATAAATGAGGGGGGGGGGGACGTGGCGGAAAATGCTCACGCATGCACCCTCGCTCCACCCTCCTTCTCCTTCTTCTCTCCTCGCGGAGCCCGAGCAGAACTCTGCCACAGCGCACGGCCGCCGCCCATGCTCCCACTCGCAACGCCCGTCGACTGTCACGCGCATGCACGTGCCATGCTTTCTTCTTCATCGCAACACCTGCGCCCTCAGAGAGCTTTGCTGACACTATGGCCGAAGGGATCTTGGGAAGGCTCCGAGACCAGCGAGAGTGACATCCAGTATCTTCGTGACACCAAGCGGCTGCCGCCGGCAAGGGTGGTGGCGGCGCGTGTGCCGGGCGGGGAGACGGAGCTGGAGCTAGAGGAGGGCGAGCGCGTGGTGTTCTACTCCCACTTCAAGCGCTGGTTCGGCATTCCCTCGAGCCTCTTCTTCCGCTCCTTCTTGGATTTCTTCGGGCTGCAGCTGCACCATCTGGGTGCCAACGTGATAACCCACAAGTATAGGGGATCGCAACAGTTTTCGAGGCTAGAGTATTCAACCCAAATTTATTGATTCGACACAAGGGGAGCCAAAGAATATTCTCAAGTATTAGCAGCTGAGTTGTCAATTCAACCACACCTGGATAACTTAATATCTGCAACAAAGTATTTAGTAGCAAAGTAATATGCTAGTAGTGGTAATAGTGGCAAAAGTAACAGTAATAGTTTTGGTTTTATAGTGATTGTAACAGTAGCAATGGAAAAGTAAATAAGCGGAGAACAATATATGAAAAGCTCGTAGGCATTGGTTCGGTGATGGAGAATTATGTCGGATGCAAGTTCATGTTCATTACCAGATTGTGTCTAAACATCAGGAATAGAAATATCATTGGGATTCTCAGGTGTGTCAACAACAGGTTCACTAGAAGCATGTAAAGTCCTATGATTTTTCTTTTTCTTCTTCTTAGAAGGACTAGGTGCATCTACATTAGTTCTCTGAGAATCTTTCTCAATTCTCTTAGGATGGCACTCAGGATACAAAGGTTCCTGAGTCATTTTGCCCCCTCTAGTCATAAGTCTAACATCATTATCATTCTTATTATTTAATTATTGAGCAAATCATTCTGAGCTTTAAGTACTTGTTCTACTTGAGTGGTAACCATAGAAGCATGTTTACTAATGAGTTTAAGTTCACCCTTAACTCTAGACATATAATCACTCAAGTGTTCAATCATATAAGCATTAAGTTCAATTGTCTACCAACATAATCATTGAAGTTTTCTTGTTTAACCATAAAGTCATCAAACTCATCCAAGCATTGACTAGCAAACTTAGTAGACGGTATTTCAGCTTTATCATATCTATAGAGATAATTTACCTTTACTACCTGTGTCGGGTTATCAAGACCATGTATTTCTTCAATAGGTGGTAATTCTTAACATCTTCAGCTTTAATACCTTTTTCTTTCATAGATTTCTTTGCCTCTTGCATATCTTCAGGACTGAGAAATAGAATACCCCTTTTCTCCAGAGTTGGCTTAGGAGTTGGTTCAGGAAGTGTCCAATTATTTTCATTAGTCAACATATTATTCAATAGCAATTCAGCTTGATCAACCGTTCTTTCCGTGAAAACGCAACCAGGACAACTATCCAGGTGATCACTAGAAGCATCGGTTAGTCCACTATAAAAGATATCAAGTATTTTAGTTTTCTTAAGGGGATGATCAGGCAAAGCATTAAGTAATCGGAGAAGCCTCCCCCAAGCTTTTGGGAGACTCTCTTCTTCAATTTGCACAAAATTATAAATTTCCCTTAAAACAGCTTGTTTCTGATGAGCGGGGAAATATTTAGCAGAGAAGTAATAAATCATATCCTGGGGACTACGCACAAAGCCAGGATCAAGAGAATTAAACCATGTTTTAGCATCACCCTTTAACGAGAACGGAAATAACTTAAGGATATAATAGTAGCGAGTTTTCTCATCATTAGTGAACAGGGTGGCTATATCATTTAATATAGTAAGATGTGCCACAACAGTTTCAGATTCATAGCCATAAAAAGGATCAGATTCAACCAAAGTAATTAACTCAGGATCGACAGAGAAATCATAATCCTTAAGCAATAATTTCTTAAGATCGTGTCTATCATTGCCAGCAAGAAAGTCTCTCATAGTTTCTTCATCCATAACATAACCCTCATGTACAACAGGCAATTCATATCTAGGGGAGAATCTTCATCATCACTTTCATCAATATTATTAGTTTCAATACTTCCATTCTCTCTAGCCCTAGCAAGTTGTTCATCAAGAAATTCACCTAGTGGCACAGTAGTATCAAGCATAGAAGTAGTTTCATCACAAATATCACGCATAGCAGAAGTGGCATCATCAATAACATGCGACCTATCGGAATCAATAGCAGCAGTAGGTGTTGCAAGTTTACTCATAACAGAAGATGAATCAAGTGCAGAGCTAGATGGCAGTTCCTTACCTCCCCTCATAGTTGAGGGATAGATCTTGTTCTTTCATCTTTCAAGTTCCTCATAGTGATCAGCAGATATAAACCCCAAGTGACTCAAATAATATAGCTATGCTCCCCAGCAACGGCGCTAGAAAGTAGTCTTGATAACCCAAAAGTATAGGGGACCGCAACAGTTTTTGAGGGTAGAGTATTCAACCCAAATTTATTGATTCGACACAAGGGGAGCCAAAGAATATTCTCAAGTATTAGCAGCTGAGTTGTCAATTCTACCACACCTGGATAACTTAATATCTGCAGCAAAGTATTTAGTAGCAAAGTAATATGATAGTAGTGGTAACAGTGGCAAAAGTAACAGTAGTAGTTTTGGTTTTATAGTGGTTGTAACAGTAGCAACGGAAAAGGAAATAAGCGGAGAACAATATATGAAAAGCTCGTAGGCATTGGATCGGTGATGGAGAATTATGTCGGATGCAATTCCTCATGTAAAAGTTATAAACTAGGGTGACACGGAACTAGCTCCAGTTCATCAATGTAATGTAGGCATGTATTCCGAATATTGTCATACGTGCTTATGGAAAAGAACTTTCATGACATCTTTTGTCCTACCCTCCCGTGGCAGCGGGGTCCTATTGGAAACTAAGGGATATTAAGGCTTCCTTTTAATAGAGTACCAGACCAAAGCATTAGCACTTAGTGAATACATGAACTCCTCAAACTACGGTCATCACCGGTAAGTATCCCGATTATTGTCACTTCGGGGTTAACGGATCATAACACATAATAGGTGACTATTGACTTGCAAGATAGGATCAAGAACACAAATATATTCATGAAAACATAATAGGTTCAGATCTCAAATCAGGGCACTCGGACCCTAGTGACAAGCATTAAGCATAGCAAAGTCATAGCAACATCAATCTCAGACCATAGTGGATACTAGGGATCAAACCCTAACAAAAATATCTCGATCACATGATAAATCTCATCCAACCCATCACCGTCCAGCAAGCCTACGATGGAATTACTCACGCACGGCGATGAGCATCATGAAATTCGTGATGGAGGAAGGTTGATGATGACGATGGCGACGGATTCCCCTCTCTGGAGCCCCGAACGGACTCCAGATCAGCCCTCCCGAGAGAGTTTAGGGCTTGGCGGTGGATCCGTATCGTAAAACGTGATGAATCCTTCTCTCCAATTTTTTTCTCCCCGAAGACGAATATATGGAGTTGGAGTTGACGTCGGTGGAGCACCAGGGGGCCCACGAGGCAGGGCGCGCGCCCAGGGGAGGAGGTGCGCCCCCACCCTCGTGGACAGGGTGTGGGCCCCCTGGCCTTGATTCTTTTGCCAGTATTTTTTATTAATTCCAAAAATAATCTTCGTTAAGTTTCAGGTCATTCCGAGAACTTTTATTTCTGCACAAAAATAACACCATGGCAATTCCGCTGAAAACAGCGTCAGTCCGGGTTAGTTCCATTCAAATCATGCAAGTTAGAGTCCAAAACAAGGGCAAAAGTGTTTGGAAAAGTAGATACGATGGAGACGTATCACAACGCCATGCTACAGCTCGCCGGCTACACCACGCTTTGCAAAGGCTACTTGGGCGTGATGCCGGACAAGGAGTTGTGGGCTCGGGTCTTCTTCCTAAGCAGCTAGGGCTGTCGGCTGGCGTCATGTCCGACTGCGGAGCCATAGTGGTCTCGGGCCGGCCGAACGAGCCGTTTCCCAACATGCCCATTGAGGATTCTGCCAAGAAGTGGCAGAATTTGTTCTTCTATGTGCGCAACGTCGGCCCGATGGGGGAATGCATCAACTTGCCGCCATTCGTTGACGAGCCACCGCTTGCCAAGGCAAACTGGGGCCACCTGCCCAAGAACCTGCCGCAAGAAATGTTGAGCTTGTGTAGCCGGATTGCCAAGATGACTGCGCGTGAGGGACTCACCGGAACAGACCTTATCGCCGCATTCATCGTGCGTTGGGTGTTGTCGTTGCAGCACCGGGTGCACATGATCGCCGAGATTGGTGACCGGCAGGATCCTAGCATGATGACGAACCGAGAGCTGACGTCGGCGCAAGTCGCTGATCGGGCTAACAACATATCCAAGACCGGGTTGGCCACTGATTGGCACTTCGGGAAGGCGCCCTACGACTAGCAACACCCGGCACCAGCAGTGAGTCATTGGTCCCTGTTCTTTGCTATGTCTGAGCTTTTCCTCCGTCCAGACGCGACATGCGAGCCGCGGTTGAGTCTGTGACGGGCCGAGGAGACAGGTCTTGGCGAACGATCAACCCGACATGAACAGGGGCGAGTCCGTCACCGAGAACATTGGGGCGGCCAAAACGCAGCCGACTGGCGCCGATGCCGGCGTGGCAGGCCATGCGGGTAAGTCTCCGCCTCCAGATCTTTTACGCGACTGGCCGGACCACGACAGCGATGAGGGACTGACGGGAGTTGGCGGTGCAGCGCCGCCACCAGGAGGAGATGGTAGCGTCGACCCCCCAAGGCAGTTGAAGAAGACGGCCATGAGTGGGTCGTCCCGCGAGCCGGCAGCCGCACCCCGGCCTGTGGCGCCGAGGCCGACTGTGAAGAGCACGGCAACGGTGCCGCCGACACGTGACAAGGGCGCTGCCAAGAAGGCATGCCGGCTGCCCCGACAGAGGTGCTTGTTGTTTGGTTGCGTTCTTCTTACGATGTCTTCACGGTGCGCAGGTCAACCCTCGAGCTGGCGCTAGCGGCGATGGCGGCCGCGTCTGGGAATGAGGCCATCTAGAAGAAGACCCAGAGCAGCGTCATCGAGCATGAGGAAGGCCAGCCCGGGGAGGACCTTGTCCTGGACCTGGCGGACACGGAGCGCGTCTCCTAGCGGGATCGGGCGATGGTCGAGAAGGAGCTGGCGACGACCGAGAAGGTGCCGAGGGAGGCCTCGGCCCTGGCGTGGGCGAGGGCCTCCGAGGCGACGGGGAGGACCACCGTGGACCTGGCTTGGCCGGAGTGGGAGGCGGTTTAGGCGCCGACTGCCATGATCGTCGAGCCACAGACGGTGGAGGGGCACGACCCGGAGGAGCAGGCGGAGCCGGTGGACGACGACTTAGAAAACATCAAGGAGATCATTGTGGACATGCCGCCCCGGAATGACCAGGCGAGTGGGAACGAGGCTGGAGGAGGAGGTCGTGGGGAGGATGCCCCTTCGGCGGACGTGCCGCAGTCGACATCGGCTAGAGCGCCAGGGTCGACGCCGGCCGCGGAGGTGCCGGCGGGAGGCAGCAACACCCTAGCGGTCATGCCACCATAGTCCATCGGGAACCCGAAGCGGGCGCTGGAGAGCAGATACAGTGCCGACCCGCAGCAACCCTTTGAGGACGCCGTCGAGTTTGTCGTCAGTCCGCGTACCCAGGAGGATGCGGCTGCGGAAGCCCTACGTGAGCAGATCCGGGGATGTGAGAGCCGTCCGCAAGCCTTCATCCGGGACGAGCAAGAGCGGACGCAGGACTTGAAGCGTGTAGTTGTTGTATGTTTTTTTATCCTGCTTCTTTCTTAAGCCGGACAGTGGAGGCGCGCCAGCGCACCCACTAGGTGTAGCCCCCGAGGCCTGCGTTGGCTGCATAGTAGTCAGGTTGGGTCTTCACATGCGTCCCTTTACTTTCTTCCTAACTTCATCTTCTCTTAGGATCTGTATGACCTGCGAGCGGGTGCGTACAACCAGCTCCTGGGGCAGTATCGTGCGGCCATGGCGCAGCTCGCTGCCAAGGAGGAGGAGCTATGCCAATCCCAAGGTAAGATTTGTGTGCTTCCAATGGGGGCGCGCCAGCGTGCCCACTAGGTGTAGCCCCTGAGATTCGGGCTAGCTGCGTAGCAGCCCGGTCGAATCTTAAGGCATCGTTGTCTTTTTCTTCTTTCTTGCATCTGACTCGAAGCTTTGCCACACAGACACTGCGACCGAGGTGCCGGGCTCCGCACTCGGCTGGCTGAGCCCAGCCAGTAGCGCAACCGTGCCACCGCCGATAGCGACTAGCTCCAGGTCGAGGTAGACCGGCTGGTGGGGAGGCCACCTAGGCGTCGGAGGCCCACCAGGCAGAACTAAGCCGACTGGTGGAGGAACACGGCCGCCGTGAAGGACACGGAGATGAAGATAGCCGCGGAGATGAGTGGCCAGATTGCGCGGAATCTCGAAAGCAGCGGTCGCGTGTTGGCCCTGCAGGAAAATAAATAGAAAAGATCATATGCTAATGTTATGGTAAGTAATGACCTCACATAATAAAAAATGTAAGTGGTAAAATTTCTTGGAGATTGACAAATATAGCATTGGTCAATGATGCAACACATGAAAGAATTTATAAGGGAAGAGAAGATTCACATGCAAATACACTATCTTGGACATCTTTTATGATTGTGAGCGCCCATTAAATATTGTATGTCAAAATTGTTGACATTGGACAAGGAAGACAAGTAATGATTTATGTTTGTTGTTATTCACATAGAAGTTATATTGTCATAGATCCTTCAACATGTGGTGCTTGCTCAATATCTTTCTAGCCAAAAATTCCACACTAAGTAGAGATACTACTTGTGCATCCAAAAACCTTAAACCAAAATTCATGCCTTTGGAGTCCACCATACCTACCTATGGATTGAGTAAGATCCTTCAAGTAAGTTGTCATTGGTGCAATAAGACAATAAAAGTTTCTTCTAAATGTGTTTGATCATTTAGTGCAAGAGAAAATTGAGCGTTGTATGAACTTGTGATGGCAAAAAAATAAAAGCGACACACTTCATAATAAAGGTTGCCATCATAAGGGGAAATATACGTGACATTCTTTTGCATTAAGGGATTTGGCATACAAACAAAAATCTCATGGCAACCTCTGCTTCCCTCTGCGAAAGGCCTATCTTTTACTTTAATGTATTTATTTTTATGCGAGAGCCAAAGTATTATTCCCTATTCCTTTTTACTTTCTCGTTCGACAAGCATCATGTGGCGAGGAAAGATATAGTGACATTTATCCAGTTGGATATGCGTGAGCATGAGTTATTATTGTTGACATCACCCTTGAGGTGAATATGTTGGGAGGCGAAACTATAAGCCCCTATCTTTCAGTGTGTCCGGTTGAAACTTTGTGTTCATGGGTATGCTCTGAGCGTTAGCAATCATAGAAGATTATATGATAGTTGAGTATGTGGACTTTCCTAAAGGCTCCGACACGAGACCCTTCCTGAAAATATGATGAATTTTAGTTGCAAAGTTGACTGAGAACATAGTTTGTTGGTTTTCAATAAGGTTTATCCTTTATACTTCAATGTTGTGATGAATTGTTACTTGTTCGTGAGAAGTTATATGATAAAAGTGGTGTGTAAAAGTTTTATGTTAAAGTTCTTTGCTGTTATAATAATAATGGTGCTTCTATGTCCGTATTTTGTTTTTCTTGACACCCCTCTCTCTCTCAAAGCATGCAGACATGTTTTTCGATATCGGTCTTTTGCCTGAGGACAAGCGAGGTCTAAGCTTGGGGGAGTTGATACGTCCATTTTTCATCATGTTTTCGTACTGCTATTTATAATGTTTTTATGCATAATAATGATTTTGGGAGTAATTCTAATGCCTTTTCTCTCATAATATGCAAGGTTTACACAGAGAAGGAGAATGCTGGCAACTGGAATTCTGGACCTGAAAAATCTATGTTAGAATTACCTATGCTATACATCTCCAAATGTGCTGAAAATTTACGAAGAATTTTTTTGCAATATATAAAAATACTAGAGTAAGTAAGTACCAGAGGGGGCCCACCAGGTTGGCACAACCCGCCTGGGCACGCAGGGAGCCCAGGCACGCCCTGGTGGGTTGTGCCCTCATCGACGCACCTATTGTGCCCATCTTCTGGTATATAGGTCATTTTGACCTAGAAAAAACCAGGAGAGGACTTTCGGGACGAAGCGCCGCCGTCTCGTGTCGTAACTTGGGCAGGAGCAGTTTTGCCCTCTGACGGAACGATTTCGTCAAGGGAACTTCCCTCCCGGAGGGGGAAATCATCGCCATCGTCATCACCAACAACTCTCTAATCTTTGGAAGGGCAATCTCCATCAACATCTTCAACAGCACCATGTCCTCTCAAACCCTAGTTCATCTCTTGTGTTCAATCTTTTACCGAAACCTTATGTTGGTACTTGTGGGTGACTAGTAGCACTAGTAGAAAACGGAGCTTTGTTACCGGTTCGTATGGGCCTTTAGTGTCGGTTCTGCAACCGGTACTAAAGGGTGGAGACTAAAGGCCCACCATGTGGCATGAGCCCGTGCCATGGTATGGGGGACCTTTAGTCCCAGTTGGTACCACCAACAGACACTAATGTTTTTTTTGAATTTTTTGGATTTTTTTACGATTTTCAATTTTTTGAATTATTTGACGATTTAGCCTCTAAGCACCCCTCATAACTGCTCAAGTGTGGATCACTCATTCCAAATCGTCTAAGTTCCCATCCAGTCACCCATCCTCTCACTACTCCATCCTAAGCACGCTTAACTTCCGCGTTCTATTCCCCCTTGTTTCCATGTCTGCACTTGTTGTTTTCCTGACAATAGTAAGCTGCCAATCCTATTAACCCTCAGGAGTTTAGATTGAGCATAAGGTCACACGTTTCACCGTTTGAGTTTGAAACTATTATTCTAAAAAACAATAATTATTTAGTAACACTAATATTTCTTGAATTAGTAGTTTGACCATATTTGACCAAAATTCAAAAAAACTGAACTAATTATTTAGTAGCACTAATATTCTTGAATAATTATTTAGTAACACTAATACTTATTGAATAAGTAGTTTGACCATAGTTCGACCAGATTTAACCAAATAAAAAAATGAAATTTGAGTATAACTTTTTTTCCTTTTAGAATTTGAGGATTCTAAAAATTTGCAAACAGGCCTACGGCCGTCAAAATTGGAAGCGTATTTTCGTGTTGAAAATTTTGATATATTATACGTTTTTTTCGACATCGTATGCAAAAGATATGGTCATTTTACTTTTTCATCACACTTTTTTGCAAAATATGTCGAAATTTAAGTTTTTTAATTTTCCTAACTAGTAGATGTAGTAACATAACTACATCTCGAAGGATTTTAATTTTTGAAGTTTTTATCATTTTCTTTTGTTTTTTTCAAGACTGAAATGGCGATACATGGGGAGGGGGGGGGGGTAGAGTTTGAAAATTGCCCCTATAGTGCCGATTTGTGTCTCCAACCGGGACTATAGGTTAAAACCCCTTTAGTGCCGGTTTGTGACACAAACGGGGACTATAGGTTGGACCTTTCGTCCCGGTTTGTGTCACAAACTGGCACTAAATGGGTTCGTGGGGCCCCGGCCTAACGTCAGCCTGCCACCACCCCTTTAGTACCGGTTCGTGACACGAACCGGTACTAAAGGTTCAACACGAACAGACACTAATGCATAGCTGTTCGAACCGGCAAAAATAGTCACATTAGTGCCGGGTCAGTTACAAACCGATACTATTGTGCTTCACATTAGAAACTTTTTTTACTAGTGTAGTGTTGATTACATCTTATAATTGATTACTATATGGTTTATTTGGTGGAAGAATATATGTTCAGATCCATTATGATATTTAATAACCCCTCTGATCTTTAGCATGATTATCATTTGTGAGTAGTTAACTTTGTTCTTGAGGTCATGGGAGACGTCATGTTGCAAGTAATCATGTGAACTTGATATGTGTTCTATATTTTTATGATATGGATGTTGTGATTCCCTTAGTGGTATCATGTGAACATCGACTACATGACACTTCACCATATTTGGGCCTAAGGGAATGCATTGTGGAGTTGTTATTAGATGATGGGTTGCTAGAGTGACAGAAGCTTAAACCCTTGTTTATGCGCT
Organism: Triticum urartu; assembly: GCF_056163025.1. Lineage (NCBI taxonomy): Eukaryota > Viridiplantae > Streptophyta > Magnoliopsida > Poales > Poaceae > Triticum > Triticum urartu. Next base: position 14,705,348 of record NC_141873.1, read on the forward strand.
ACTTCTAATAGTGTGTTTCTCTCAAATTGTTTTCATTTTATTGAGTCATAACAAGGAGAAGACCACGATGAAAATATTGAGTGACTCTCATATGCATTATTGTTGATCTAACAAAGAGTCCAAATTACCTTGTCTTCATATCGTTCGGTCATGCAAGTGAAAGGCAATAATGATGCACTGGTACGCGTCGGTCCAAAACAAATGGTTTTTAACCCCTTTCCGCAACGGCATTTGGAATCGTCGCCAAGCGAGTGTTGGGGATAGGGGGATCCTTCCCACACGACCCAGAAACCGTCAGGGATATGCCCTCCTGGCACACACACTGAGCAAATTGAGGTCGTGTGCGACCGGCGAGCGCTCAAATACGGAAATATGTATAGTAGAGCTAAAAAATACAATTATACGGCAAAATTGTTTCCGGTCTTAAATACATCCCACACAGTCAGTCCCTGCTAAATGTTTCCCTTCGTATGTACATCCCACACAGTCGCTTCAAGGAAAACATTTCCGTTCATAGGTACATTACACACAATTTTTCCCATTAAATCGTTTGCGTTATTGAATGTATCACACACGGTCCGTAGAAGAAACTGTGTGGCAAAGGCTGTCCATGACACATAGTTTTTATGTGGTAAACGTTTGCGCAAGGTGGCCTAACACAAACATTTTTCAAGAGAAAGTCATGTGTGATTGCTCATTGATCCAACACGGTTTATTCCTAGAAACTGTGTGCGTTGCCTAAGGTCATCGCCCACGGTATTTTTTCAACAACCATTTGCAATAGCAAAACCCAAATAGCAGGCTAATTCGCCATTAGCAAGCTAATTATCCAATTATTCATAATCCATTTATTAATCTAATTGACATTTCATATTATGCACACAAATATATTTCATTTCCATATTAAGGAAGCAGAATTTTATAATTGAAATATATCAGAATACAACATGATATAGCTTCAGCACTCAGCTACCCCATTACACAACTGCATCAGCAACAACTTCCACACGCAACATGTAGAACCTTTCGAAATTAGTTAATAGACGGTATATAGACAGATGCATCTCATCCGGACAACTGCTGAAGCGGAAGGCGAATATTGAGCCTTCATTCATGTTGAAGGTCTTTGTAACTTTTGGCCAGTGCCTCTGGATGATTGACCGTCCGTCCTTCGTCTTCTTCAGGAACACTTCAATATTGAACCATGGGTGTTGTATGAAAACCTTCCTCGCCTCCTGACCATAGAGGTGGTTTGAGAGGTAATCATCAATGAATTGCTTTGGAAAGGCCTGAAAACAAGGATGTGCATAAATATCTTCTCTATATTGGAAATGGAGCAGAGGAATAAAAAAGGCAAGGTATAATAGTTAGTACCATCTTGTAGTGAACTGATGTCTTCTTCATTGTGCAGACAAAGATCTTGTTGTTTTTTGTCGCTAATTTCTTTATCTTAACAATCTTTCCGAGTTTCTTGATTTGATTGATATTCATGGACAACTCATTTCCCCATACGCAAAAGGGTCGAACAATGGGTCAAAATCTCTGAGAGCAGGACCTACATCTTCAAGATCAAATTGATAAAAACCAAAATATTAGAATGGTTCCGGCAATTGCATGATAATGTGCTATTAGAGAACGGACCATGCACGTGCTAACCTCGATTGTAAACCACAGTGCTTCCCATTGTTTCCCTGCAACACATATAACGTAGTTAGTCATCAGGTTAAGTAAGGGTTCGCATGCTATCAGTAAGATATGTAGATGAAAAATAAGCACATTGCAGATTCATCAGATTAATTCAAGTCACACAGAAAACCCATTTATCCAAACCAAGCATAATTAAGAACTAGGAAGTATAGCACTTGTATATGTTTCTCATGTATTAAGTAGAACCAAATTAGATTTATTCCTCACATGCACAACAATACAAAATTCTACCCACGATAATTGGACATCGCATTGCAGAATTGAACCAAGCAGTTAACTAAACACCACAACAGATGAACCAATCATTAACTGAGAACCTCATTGCACAATGTATAACCAAACCAAGCATGCTTGACAACTTGGAAATATAGCAATTGTATTCGTTTCTCATGTATTTTTAAAGATAAATTCGATTTATTTCTCACATGGAAGACAATACAAAATTGCAGCTTGAAGAATTGAACATCACATTTGCAGAATTGAACAAAATAGTTAACTGAAGACGACAACTAATTAACAAAATAGTTAATAAGTGAGCACCACACTGCACGACATATAGAACATATACACTAAAGCAACAGAATGCATGGTAAAATTAGATAGCAGAATTCACTAAATTTGTGAAGGAAAGGTAGGAGCAGCACACGCAACAGGTAAACCAAGCAGGCTTTACCGGCGTAGCTAGAAAATGACAAGGTGCTCCTCCAAGATCTGGGGGTCGGAACAAATGGCAGCAATCGCGACCTTGAGATCATGGCTATACTGCGTGCACCATGGCTTAGGCCAATGCTTATTCGGTTGAGGGGTCGGTGATTTGGGTGGAAGGTGTCGCGCTCGCGCTGGCGGTCGGGGCATATGGGATGTGGAAGGAGGAGGAGGATGGGGGCCAGGTGTGGATTACCTGCCTGGATAGACGAGGCTGAGCAGCGTGAAGGAGGGTCAACGACGAGGAGGAGGTGCTGCAAGCAAGGAGTGAAGGTTTCAACTTGGAAAGAAAGGCGGAAAGAGGGGAAATATGGCTTTTGGTAAGGGGGAGGGGGCTGGGAGGTAGATATTTCCGCGGAAGATGAAAATTTGGAATCGCTTCAACCAAAAAACAGGCGCGCAAAGTGTCATCAGACACGGTCCCTTATTCAGAACTGTGTACGATATGTGGACATCACAAACGATTCAGATAGCTTAACCCGTGTGTGATGAGTTTAAACGTCAAAAGTTTTGGTTCGAATTTCCAAGGTTACAGTGGTCATCCACGCCATTGCATAATTTGGGTACACAAAGCTAGCTGACATAAACATTACTCTAACAAATTAAAGACCGACGCTCTTAATTAAACAAAACAAAGAGTACTACTACGGCCGGTGCTCGTCAATCTCCGCCGCCGCCTCCATGTCTAGCTCGTGCCCGACGGTCTCCTAGGGAAGGGGCTCAGTACTAGGGAAAAGCTTATACACAGACGCTTACTAGTAGCGTGGGTTTATACCCCTCGCTACTGCTATTTACTAGTAGCGTGGGTTTTTACCCCTCGCTACTACTAAGTTGATAGCAGTAGCGTGTTTTTAACCCTCGCTACTACTAAGTGGTCTCTGCCGTGCCCCCCAGGACATGCCATAGTAGTATCGAGGATTATAAACCTGTGCTACTACTTTGTGAATAGCTGTAGCGCAGGTCAGATGCCCACGCTACTAGTACATTTCCACACCACCCACCCCCGATCCACCACACCAACCGTCCCACTCCACCCACCAGTCCACCACTGTTTGTCTCAAAAAAAACATCCAACCCTCGATCCAGATCCCCTCCACCGCCAGCCTCCCTTCCACCTCCTCTCTTCTCCCGATTCACACCTCGTCTCCCTCCCATCCCACACTACCGCCGCCCACCACCCCGGCGACCTCCCCACCGGCGATCCCCAGCCTCTCCCTCTCCTTCTCCCCTGCATCTTCCTCCAAGGCGCGGCGAGGGGAGGCCGCCGTGGTCGTCGCCGCCACGCGCGATCTGGGTGGGCAAGACGGGAGGCGGACGCGGGCGAGGAGATGGCATCGGAGGACGTGGTGGGGAAGAGCAAGGGCGACACGGCCATTAACACCATCGTCAACCTGGCTGAGGAGGCCAAGCTCACACGCGAGGGCGTCAAGGGCCCCGGCCACTAGGTCCTCACCGTCTGCAAGTCCCTCTTCGCCGGAGGCATCGCCGGCGGCCTGTGAGTACCCTTCCTCCTCCCTTCCGCCAGCCCCTCAGATCTTGTTTGGTAGAGTTGTTGGTCTCGATTAAAACTCGCATCTGATTGATTAATTTCCTCTACGATCTATACCATTTCCCTATGCCCACATGACCACTTCATGATCTGTAGTACGTTAGGCAGAATCTGTTGTTGAGCATTTTGACTAATGTTAATTGTTTTGTTTGGATCAGTTTGCTGACGCTTAAACCCTAGCGATAGACCATTAGTTTGAGGTGAATAACACTGGATGGGGTTATATTAGCATTTCTCGTCATCCTGTTACCATCAATTGAACGTCAACATTAAGCATAAGAAATCTGCAAATAATTAGTACTAGTCGGTCTTTGTTCATTTGTTAAGGTGTGACTCAATGAAATTGAAGAACTAAGGTAAACACACATATATGGCAAGAAAATTTTCTAGTACCAAGTAAGAGAAGAATCAATCCGGTTGAAACTTCCAAGTTGTTCCAAAGATGGAAGTCCACTGTTCAAACCAGGTAATGCTAAAACCCAAATCACAGAACAAACTTCACGAGTCAAGTCTCGTAACAGCTTCTCTTCCATCACCTCTACCTTAAGTCCTGACCCAGAAAGATTACCGAAGTTATCAGGAACCTTAGCTTCTCTTCTCACTCACAAAATAAACAACACGCAGAGCCACTCAGGAGAAATGATAGCCAAAGAATAAACGTTGAATGGTCTCTTGTACAAATAAAAATGAACATCTCTCGGTCTTTGATTTTTCACTACAAAAGACAATGCATTTGACATCTACAACAATGTTCTATAGTGATTTCCAATGTACCTGACCAGATTGTTCTCAAGAAAATTGTTTTGACAGAAAAATAAGTGCTACCTAGCTCGGCGGTACTTGATGTAATAATATATATTTGGTTGGTACAGGACTATGGCTAGTTGATCTGGTCTTCCTTGGTTGGGACTCTAGCTATCGAATGTTGTTATAGTTGCTGGAGTCAAAGCTGGCTTTGCCTTTTGCTTTGTTTTTTAGCCACTTGCAAACATTGCATACTTGAGAACAAGTTGCTAAACTACAGTCCCTCCAACACACAGAAGTATCGATTAACCACAGGCTTTAAGAATCTGGATTTAATGTTAATTACTGGTGCATTCTGAATATGGTCTGTCTATTATAATTCAAGCCATGTTTTGTCTTATAGCTAGTTATTAACATTTGTTGCATTCATGGAACCATTTCTAATTTTTGGTGGCCACTCAAACTAAACTTCTTTGAGCGCACAGTAATTGCTCACGTTTTCAGTTCTGAATCATCATGAGGAAATAATGCTAATAGTATTCCGATCTCAGTTTCAGTCATGTGCTTCTTGGCCCTTCACCGTGGCACTACAAGGTGTTAGTTTTAGCATCTAGTTCTGCATCATGGCTGTAAACTGAACTTGGTTCAGTTAAAAATTGCACTGTCCAATTTGGACAGCAGGCTTAGATCTGAAAAATGAGTTAGCTAGGCTTAGAATCTTGAGTTGGCCCCTTTACATAAGTTTTAGACAAAGTTCCAAGGTTTCTTTAGAGTATTTATTTGTGTCGTTTGGATGTACGGTTTGAGAGCAGCCATCAATTTAGTTTGCTGTCCCGAAATATATGTTCCTCGGTACAGTATTTTGATATGGGAGATTAGGCCCTGTTAGAGGTGGTATTAAAATAAAGTTACAACATGAAAATTTTAGAGGCTGTTCTGTAGATACTTAAACACATATCACTTATCAGGATTCGTTCGTTATATTAAATACTATGAAATTATCAAAGTGGGCTGTACTATTTTGGATAGAATTTTATGTTTGGACTTGGGTGAATGTAACCAGACTTATACTCTCAGATTTTGTCATAGTTGATGGTGTGAGGACTTATAATGTGATAAAGTATATACGTTGTTGCAACACCAAAATCAGTGAAATATATTTCCTTTTTTTTGCTGCCGATGACATCTCCATAAAGTAAGGATTTAGATAACATCATATGTTCAGAGTTCAGTTCTTTTCTGATCTGAAACTAACATATTTTACAATGGGCATGATGGATGATGCAGGTTCATTGATGACAACCAAGGGTTCATGCTCGGAAACGACCACATCTTGCTCCATGTTGTCGGCTCAGCTATCGTCCTTAATCATGAGGAGATGGGACACGTCGATTGTTAGAGTACACTTGACAGGTGCATTTTGTGAAATTCTAGCCAGAAGTTTGATAGCATGCTTGCCTGCTTGTTCTTTTCAGTTCAAATAAATGTTCATTTTCTTGTTGAATCCAAAGTAGCTAGCGGAGATCAAGCGGAAAGGTTGTTGATTGTCCCAAAGTTCTTGGACCATTTAGTTTGAATAGCCAGTGAGGAATTAAGCATATATTTTCGGCATGAGCCCCTTTAAATTGCTAGATGAGAAAGAATCTTAACTTAATTAATGGGTCTTGTGAATTGGAATATACCATTTAGTTGAACTGATGCAATTTGCGTACTAACAAGTTTTCACTTTCTCGGCATGGGCGCAGGGGTGATCGACGCTGACTAGCGCAACCGGTGGGCGCTGTGCTCTTCAACCACTCAGAGGCAGACTTCTCCGTGAAGCTGGTGGCCATGTTGCATAGATGATTGTCCAGGTGATTTCGACGCCGGAGGTCGCCGAGGTGGTGGACCTCGACGCCACCGTCTGGGGGAGGGAGGATTCGGGTCCACCGGCGTCTAAGCTTCGAGCCTTGGTAGATACATCTAGGGAAGTTGTCTGTTTAGGTTCGTGATGGAACACCAGGGAAGGTACCCACCTTTCGATGATCATTGTGTGTGTCTGAAGTTAAATGGAATCTTGAGAATGTTATGTGACATTGGTTTGGTTTGCACTGGACGTATTGCCATCCATGAATACTACATCTAACTTTTATTTTTTTAATTCCTAAATTATTAGTAGTAGCATGGGAAACAAATGAGAGCTACTAGTAGTTAGGTTAGTAGTAGCGTGGGAAATAAGAAATGAGCGCTACTGGTAGTTAGGTTAGTAGTAGCGTGGGACATAAGTGAGTGCTACTAGTAGTTAGGTTAGTAGTAGCGCGGGTGCACCCACGCTGCTACTAACTTTTAGCTGTAGCGTGATACTAGTAGCGCGAGTACCCGCGCTACTAGTAGCATTTTACCCGTGCTGCTAGTAGCCTTTTTCCTAGTAGTGGCTCCATGGTATCCATCACACCATACTCGGCAAGCATCTCGCCATCCGCGTCCGCCATCTTTTTGGAAAAGGCCGCCACGAGCTGGGCATGGGCGGACGCGATCTGGGCTTGGACGGGCTCCGTCGTCGCAAGGTATGCGGTGGAGGAATGGATGGCTGCTCGAACGCTCTGGGCGATTGCCAGCTCCTCGGCCGTGGGTTGCCGACCGTTGTCAGAGAAGCTTCGTTCGATTTGTGCGGCGACCGCCAGGAGCTAGGCGTGGGCGGCCTCGATATGGTCGTGGGCGGCATCCATCAGGGCTAAGGCCGCCGCTGTGAAATGGACAGCTGCTGTGCCGCTCTCGCCAATTTCTATCCCCGAGGCAGATGTTGCTACCTCCACCTGAGAAGCAACAACGGCCTTTTGGGCTTCCTTTGCCGTCCGGTCGCAGATTGCGGCCACGCACATGCACCTTGTTAGCACGTGCCTGTAGGCTGCGGCCGCGCTCTCGCCGGAGTGGGCCACCGAAGTTGCCCTCACGATGCGGGTCCACGTGCCCATCTTTCACCGGCGACAATTGAACAGTGAAATGATATTTGGGGAGCGAGCTAGTGTGCTTGAGACGCCGGCTATGGACTGTAGCTAACGCAGCTTCTCACGTAAGCCATGGGCGAACTATACACCGACAGTGCTCCAGGATATTTTGTGCTGCATCTCACACGATTGATGATAATAAACTGTGAGCGATCTACTTAATTTTTCATCTTGATTTGAATTACATAATGGAGTCACAGCGGCAATGGACGGGGTTTCAATTGCTAGACCATTTATCGGGAGCGAGCATGCAACTATATGTGTGTCGTAAAAGAATTGGAATTATTCAGGGTTCGTTTGAACATTTTAGACATTAAATTGGTTTTCTAGCCATTTCAGGTGCTCAATTCAAAATTAAACTACATGCACATGCTCCAGTGCATATAAATTGGTAGAAAAATCAAATCTGTGTCCTTGGGTGCATGCTTAGGTCCCACGCAAGAAATCGGAATGAATTTCAAACACCAGGGCATCGTTGATTGCCGGCAAAACATTGAGATGCATGGTTTTTAAATTCTCGTAAATCCAAAACTCGTCTAAAAATCATGAAACTTGGCATGCTATCATGGATCGACATCCATATGCCGTGGTATGAATTTTGTCCCATTTGGGGCAGGTTTGGGTCTATACTTCTCACAAACTGAAGCTTCTCACAACAATCATGATGGTTTTCGGTAGGGAACATCCCACCTTTGGGGACGAAATGATATCCATTGCCTCTTATTGCTTTTGAATTTTTCTCGTGTCAACATAGAACAACAGGAGTGTTGTGTGAAATTTTGTGATTTTTCGGGGTTCGTTTGGACATTTTTATGCATCAACTGAGTTTTCAATCCATTTATGTGCAAAATTCAAATTTGAACTACATGCACATGCTCCAGTGCATACAAATTGGTTGAAAAATCAAATCTGTGTCCTTGGGTGCATGCTTAGGTCCCATGCAAGAAATGGGAATGAATTTCAAACACCAGGGCATCGTTGATTGCCGGTAAAACATTGAGATGCTTGGTTTTTAAATTCTAGTAAATCGAAAACTCGTCTAAAATTCATGAAACTTGGCATACTATCATGGAGCGGCATCCACATGCCGTGGTAATTTTTTTGTCCCATTTGGGGTAGGTTTGGGTATATGCTTCTCACAAACGGGAGCTTCTCACAACAAGCATGATGGTTTTCGGTAGGGAACATCCCACCTTTGGTGACGAAATGATATCCATTGCCTCTCATTGCTTTCAATTTTTTTCTCGTGTTAACATAGAACAACAGGAGTGTTGTCTGAAGTTTTGATATTTTTCGCGGTTCGTTTGGACATTTTTATGCACTAATTGAGTTTTCAATGCATTTATGTGCATAATTGAAATTTGAACTACATGCACATGCTCAAGTGCATATAAATTGGTTGAAAAATCAAATATGTGTCCTTGGGTGCATGCTTAAGTCCCATGCAAGAAATGGGAATGAATTTCAAACACCAAGGCACCACTGATTGCCGACAAAACATTGAGATGCATGGTTTTAAAATTCTAGAAAATCCAATACTCGTCTGAAATTCATGAAACTTGGCATGCTATCATGGAGCGGCATCCACATGACGTGGTAAATTTTTTGTCCCATTTGGGTAGGTTTGGGTATATGCTTATCACGAACCGGAGCTTCTCACAACAAGCATGATGGTTTTCGGTAGGTGATACGTCTCCAACGTATCTATAATTTTTGATTGTTCCATGCTATTATATATTCTGTTTTAGATGTTTAATGGGATTTATTATACACTTTTATATTTTTTTGGACTAACCTATTAACTGGAGGCCCAACCCAAATTGTTGTTTTTTTGCCTATTTCAGTGTTTCGCAGGAAAAGAATATCAAACGGAGTCCAAACGGAATGAAACCTTCGGGAGCGTGATTTTTGGAACAAACGTGATCCAGAAGACTTGGAGTGGATGTCAAGCAACCAACGAGGCGGCCGCGAGGCAGGGGGCGTGCCTACCCCCCTGGGAGCACCCTCCACCCTCGTGGGCCCCTCGTGGGTCCACCGACCTACTTCTTCCTCCTATATATACCTATGTACCCTGAAACCATCCAGGAGCACCATGAAAACCTAATTCCACTAACGCAACCTTATGTACCTGTGAGATCCCATCTTGGGGCCTTTTCCGGTGTCCTGCCGGAGGGGGCATTGATTATGGAGGGCTTCTACATCAACACCATAGCCTCTCTGATGATGTGTGAGTAGTTTACCTCAGACCTTAGGGTCCATAGTTATTAGCTAGATGGCTTCTTCTCTCTCTTTGGATCTCAATACAAAGTTCTCCTCGATTCTCTTGGAGATCTATTCGATTTAATCTTCTTTTGCAGTGTGTTTGTCGAGATCCGATGAATTGTGGGTTTATGACTAGGTTTATCTATGAACAATATTTGAATCTTCTCTGAATTCTTTTATGTATGATTGGTTATGTTTGCAAGCATCTTCGAATTATCAGTTTGGTTTGGCCTACTAGATTGATATTTCTTGCAATGGGAGAAGTGCTTAGCTTTCGGTTCAATCTTTCGGTGCTCGATCCGAGTGACAGTAGGGGAAACGACACGTATTGTATTGTTGCCATCGAGGATAAAAATATGGGGTTCATATCATATTGCATGAGTTTATCCCTCTACATCATGTCATCTTGCTTAAAGCGTTACTCCGTTCTTATGAACTTAATACTCTAGATGCATGCTGGATAGCGGTCGATGTGTGGAGTAATAGTAGTAGATGCAGAATCGTTTCGGTCTACTTGTCACGGACGTGATGCCTATATACATGATCATGCCTAGATACTCTCATAACTACGCTCAATTATATCAATTACTCGACAGTAATTTGTTCACCCACCGTAATACTTATGCTATCTTGAGAGAAGCGACAAGTGAAACCTATGGCCTCCGAGTCTAGACTAGCTATTTCTGGCACCGTTTTTACCAAAAATATTTATCTCATTATTTTTATCTATATCAGATCTCACTCTTGCAAGTTGCCGTGAAGGGATTGACAATCCCTTTATCGCGTTGGTTGCGAGGTTCTTATTTGTTTGTGTAGCTACGAGGTGACTCGCGCGTGGTCTCCTCCTAGATTGATACCTTGGTTCTCAAAAACTAGGGGTAATACTTACGTTGCTTTGTTGCATCACCCTTTCCTCTTCAAGGGAGAACCAACGCATGCTCAAGACGTAGCAGTAGGGAACGTCCCACCTTTGGGGATGAAACGATATCCATTGCCTCTTATTGCTTTCAATTTTTTCTCGTGTCAACATAGAACAACAGGAGTGTTGTGTGAATTTTTGTGATTTTTCGGGGTTCATTTGGACATTTTTATGCATTAAATGAGTTTTCAATGCATTTATGTGCATAATCCAAATTTGAACTACATGCACATTATCCAGTGCATATAAATTGGTTGAAAAACCGAATCTGTGTCCTTGGGTGCATGCTTAGGTCCCATGCAAGGAATGGGTATGAATTTCAAACACCAGGGCATCGTTAATTACCGTCAAAACATTGAGATGCATGGTTTTAAAATTCTAGTAAACCAAAACTCGTCTGAAATTCATGAAACTTGGCATGCTATCATGGAGCGGCATCCAGATGCTGTGGTAAATTTTTTGTCCCATTTGGGGCAGGTTTGGGTATATGCTTCTCACGAACCGGAGCTTCTCACAACAAGCATGATGGTTTTCGGTAGGGAATGTCCCACCTTTGGGGACGAAACGATATCCATTGCCTCTTATTGTCTTCATTTTTTTCTCGTGTCAACATAGAACAACATGAGTGTTGTGTGAATTTTTGTGATTTTTCAGGGTTCGTTTGGACATTTTTATGCATTAACTGAGTTTTCAATGGATTTATGTGCATAATTCAAATTTGATATACATGCACATTATCGAGTGTAGACAAATTGGTTGAAAAATCAAATATGTGTCCTTGGGGGCATGCTTAGGTCCCATGCAAGAAATGGGAGTGGATTTCAAACATCAGGGCACCGTTGATTGCCGGTGAAACATTGAGATGCATGGTTTTTAAATTCTAGTAAATCCAAAACTCGTACAAAATTCATGAAACTTGGAATGCTATCATGGAGCGGCATCCATATGTCATGGTAAAGTTTTTGTTCCATTTGCGGGCAGGTTTGGGTATATGCTTCTCACAACAAGCATGATGGTTTTCGGCAGGGAACGTCCCACCTTTGGGGACGAAACGATATCCATTGCCTATTCTTGCTTTCATTTTTTTCTCATGTTAACATAGAACAACATGTTTGTTGTGTAAATTTTTGTGATTTTTCGGGGTTCATTTGGATATTTTTATGCGAAAACTGAGTTTTCAATGCATTTATGTGCATAATTCAAATTTCAACTACATGCACTTTATCCATTGCATATAAATTAGTTAAAAAATCAAATCTGTGTCCTTGGGTACATGCTTAGGTCCCATGCAAGAAATGGGAATGAATTTCAAACACCAGGGCACCGTTGATTGCCGGCAAAACATTGAGACGCATGGTTTTTAAATTCTAGTAAATCCAAAATTTGTCTGAAATTCATGAAACTTGGCATGCTATCATGGAGCGGCATCCACATGCCAAGATAATTTTTTTGTCCCATTTGGGAAATTTTTGGGTATATCCTTCTCACAAACCAGAGCTTCTCACTACAAGCATGATGGTTTTCCATAGGGAACGTCCCACCTTTGGGGACGAAACGATATCCATTGCCTCTTATTGCTTTCAATTTTTTTCTCGTGTCAACATAGAACAACAGGAGTGTTGTGCGAATTTTTGTGATTTTCGGGGTTTGTTTGGACATTTTTATGCATTAATTGAGTTTTCAATGCATTTATGTGCATACTTCAAATTTGAACTACATGCACATGCTCCGATGCATTTAAATTAGTAGAAAAATCAAATTTTTGTCTGCTTAGGTCCCATGCAAGAAATGGGAATGAATTAACACCAGGGCACCGTTGATTGCCGGCAAAACACTGAGATGCATGGTGTTTAAATTCTAGTAAATCCAAAACTCGTCTGAAATTCATGAAACTTGGTATGCTATCATGGAATGGCACCCGACATGCTGTGGCATTTTTCATTTCCATTTTGAGAGAAGGCACACTCGGATAATGACATCCAACAAAGGCATTTTGAAAAAATAGCTGCCACTTTAAAATCTCAAATGTTTGTAGAATTAAAACTGTGTGCGTTCTGTTAACCATTCACGTGACGCCACGTGTCTTGGTTTTAATGGCTGTAGGAGGTGCCGTGCGGATAGCTGCTCGACCTTGACTGAACGGGAGGCGTGCGAGCACCGTCTGGTGCGCAGGCTAACCGAGAGGTGTGCAAGCTGTCCTCGAATGCGCAGGCTCACCGGGAAGCGTGTGAGCTATACACTGCAGGCTCACTTGGAAGCGAGCCCTTTGACTTCCATGGCCGTCCGCCTTGCTCGCATCGTATCCATTAATGGCGCCCAAGCCACAGTTTAATTCACTTTTTAAATATAAAACACTCATCGCAAACATTTTAGTTAGAACACCCGAATGCAAACCGACAGATTCCCTAGGAAGCCAAGAAAAAAATGTGCCGAGCATGATTTCTGCAGCTCTTGATCGCAAACGGTTGTTTCGGATGACCCGTGTGCAATGATACGTCTCCAACGAATCTATAATTTTTGATTGTTCCATGCTATTATATTATCTGTTTTGGATGTTTATGGGCTTTATTAAACACTTTTATATTATTTTTGGGACTAACCTATTAACCCAGAGCCTAGTGCCAGTTTCTGTTTTTTCCTTGTTTTAGAGTATTGTAGAAAAGGAAAATCAAACGGAGTCCAATTGACCTGAAACTTCGCGGAACTTATTTTTGGACCAGAAGAAGTCCACGGAGTATCGGAGATGGACCAGGAGAGTCCGGGCTGCCCACGAGGGTGGGGGGCGCGTCGAGCCCCCTGGGCGCGCCCCCTGCCTCGTGGACAGCCCGGAGGTCCACCGACGTACTTCTTCCTCCCATATATACCCATATACCCTAAAAACTTCGGGGAGCACAATAGATCACGAGATCCGCCTCCAGAAGCCTCCGTAGCCACCGAAAACCAATCTAGACCCGTTCCGGCACCCTGCCGGAGGGGGCAATCCCTCTCCGGTGGCCATCTTCATCATCCCGGCGTTTTCCATGACGAGGAGGGAGTAGTTCTCCCTCGAGGCTGAGGGTATGTACCAGTAGCTATGTGTTTGATCTCTCTCTCTCTCTCTCTCGCGCGCGCGTTCTTGAGGTGGCACGATCTTGATGTATCGCGAGTGTGGGAGTCCTGGATTAGGGGGTCTCCGGATAGCCGGACTATGTCAATTGGCCGGACTGTTAGACTATGATGATACAAGATTGAAGACTTCGTCTCGTGTCCGGACGGGACTCTATTTAGCATGGAAGGCAAGCTGGGCAATACGGATATATATATCTCGTCCTTTGTAACCGACCTTGTGTAACCCTAACCTCTCCGGTGTCTATATAAACCGGAGGGTTTTAGTCCATAGGTCAACATACAATCATACCATAGGCTAGCTTCTAGGGTTTAGCCTCTCTGATCTCGTGGTAGATCTACCTTGTACTACCCATATCATAAATATTAATCAAGCAGGACGTAGGGTTTTACCTCCATCAAGAGGGCCCGAACCTGGGTAAAACATTGTGTCCCCTGCCTCCTGTTACCATCCATCCTAGACGCATAGTTCGGGACCCCCTACCCGAGATCCACCGGTTTTGACACCGACATTGGTGCTTTCATTGAGAGTTCCTCTATGTCGTCGCCATTAGGCTTGATGGCTCCTACTATCATCGATAGCGATGCAGTCTAGGGTGAGACTTTTCTCCCCGGACAGATCTTCGTGTTCGGCGGCTTTGCACTGCGGGCCAATTCGCATGGCCATCTGGAGCAGATTGAAAGTTACGCCCCTGGCCACCAGGTCAGGTTTGGAAGCTTAAACTACACAGCCGATATCCGTGGAGATTTGATATTCGACGGATTCGAGCCTCTGCCTCGTGCGCCACGCGGTCACGATGAGTATGACTTAGCTCTCCCATCGGACAGTGTTAAGGAGATCGCACCCACAGCCGCTCCGACCCTCAATTCGGAGCCAGTTGCGCCTTCCGCGGACGAGTGGATGGACCCCGCCACGAAGGCCTTACCCTCAGCGGCGATCGAGCCGAACATCGACCTTACCTTGCACGAGAGCCGTGTTGTTAAACTGCCGGATCCTTCTCCAGCCACGGACTCCAAACCGCCTGCGCCCGTTCCTATCGAATCTGATTGGGCACCGATCATGGTATTTACCTCCGTGGATATTTTTCAGCACTCGCCCTTTGGAGACATACTTAACTCGTTAAGGTCTCTCTCCTTATCAGGAGGATCCTGTCCGAACTATGTCCGGTAGGACTGGGGTGCGGACGACGAAGAAACTCGCGACCCACCCACCACCCACTTAGTAGCCACTGTCGATGACTTAACCGACATGCTCGACGTCGACTCCGAAAACATCGATGGTATTGACGACGATGTGAGAGACAAAGAGGAACCACTGCCCATAGGGCACTGGACGTCCACCTCATCATATGACGTATACATGGTGGACACACTAAAGGAAAACGACGACGAGGAACGGAAGGACGCAACGAAGGGCTGTCCCCTCGAGAAGTAGTCAAAGCGGTGGCGTAAGCGCCGCCCCAAATCCTGCCTTGACAGAAATAATGATCATATAGACCCAGCGTTAGAGCAGGGCGAACCACTACTGGACCACGGCAACGCGGAGAATCAAACCGAACAAACCAACTCTGTCAAGGATAATAGTCCGGAGGACATAACACCGGACAGACGCCCGGAGCAACTAAATGCCCATCAAAGGCTTGTTGCCACCGCGAGGAGTCTAAAAAGGCAGAAGCAAAGGCTTAAGGCGGCGCAAGACACACTCCAAATCAGATGGAGTAAAGTACTCAAGATAGCAGGGAAGTATGGCAGTAATCGCCTCACCGAGAGCTACCCGAAGCGGAAGTTGCTACCTAAATTCGATGAGGAGTCCTTAGATCCCCCACAACCAAAAATGAAAACGGCCACCCGGCCGGATAGACGACCTCACGGCCAACATGGAGCGGCAAGCAACGCCGCACAGAAGCCAATACGCGATCCACGCAAGTGCTCGCATCAAAAGGACGGAGCAACTAGATTCGTCTATGGACCGCGCAAGCGCACTCCAGCACACAATGCAACACACCAAACACCCAAACACCACGGCATGCCCAGATACAGGGGCGCCGCACACCCCCTATGTTTCACCGATGAGGTGCTGGACCATGAATTTCCAAAGGGATTCAAACCCGTAAACATAGAGGCATACGATGGAACAACAGACCCTGGGGTCTGGATTGAGGACTATATCGTCCACATCCATATGGCTCGAGGAGACGATCTCCACGCCATTAAATACTTACCACTCAAACTCAAAGGGCCAGCTCGGCACTGGCTTAAAAGCCTCCACGAAAACTCCATTGGAAGCTGGGAAGAGCTCGAAGACGCTTTTCGGGCAAATTTTCAAGGGACTTATGTCCGACCTCCGGACGCGGACGATTTGAGTCATATAACTCAACAACCCGGAGAGTCCGCCCGAAAGCTTTGGAACAGGTTTCTTACTAAAAAGAACCAAATAGTCGATTGTCCGGACGCTGAAACCTTGGCAGCTTTTAAGCATAGCGTCCGTGACGAATGGCTTGCCAGACACCTCGGCCAAGAAGAGCCGAGAACAATGGCAGCATTAACAAGCCTCATGACCCGCTTTTGCACGGGTGAGGATAGCTGGCTAGCCAGATGCAGCACCAGCGACCCCAGTACATCCGAAGCTAGAGATGGAAACGGGAAATCACGGCGCAACAACAATAACAAACGCCGGAATAAAGAAGACATCACGAAGAGCACGGTAGTAAATGCCGGATTCAAAAGCTGTCGGCCAAGTTAGCAAAAGCCGCCCTCTAAAGGCGCCAGAGACGAACTGTCCAGCCTAAACAAAATTCTAGACCAAGTATGTCAAATCCATAGCACCCCTGGTAAACCCGCTAATGATACCCACAGAGAATGTTGGGTCTTCAAGCAGTCCGGCAAGCTCAACGCTGTACACAAGGGGGAGGATACACAAAGCGAAGACGAGGATGAGCCTCTCAAGCAAGACACTTGGGAACAAAAGAAGTTTCCACCAGAAGTCAAAACAGTCAATGTGTTACATGTGATCAAGGGAAGCAAAGCGGCACTCCCAGAGAGACATGCCCAAGGGCCTATCACAGTGAAGTCCTACCTCTGGTCGTCTCAAACGATCACTTTCGACCATCGTGATTACTCAGCAAGTATCTGGCGTGCAAGATGGGATGCCCTGGTATTAGACCCAATAATTAACGGATACCACTTTACACGAGTCCTGATGGACGGTGGCAGCAATTTAAACCTGATATACCAGGATACAATCCACGAAATGGGGATAGACCCCACGAAAATCCGCCATAACAACACTACCTTTAAATTAGTAACACCAGGCCCAGGGGCTCACTGCACGGGCTCCCTGCTACTAAAAGTTATATTCGGCTTCCCCGATAACTTCCGTAGCGAACATTTAACCTTCCACATTGCTCCGTTCCAAAGTGGTTATCAAGCACTACTTGGACGTGAAGCTTTTGCTCGCTTTAATGCAATACCGCATTACGCTTCCCTCATGCTCAAGTTACCCGGTCCACGTGGCATCATTACAGTGAACGGAAATATTAAGCGATCTTTGCGCGCCGAAGAGAATGCGACTGCCTTGAGAGCCGCACACCAAAAACGGCCTCACCAACTAAAGCATTTGATAGGTCGTCAAGACCACGGACGCGGTTAGACGAGTCCGGTGCTGCTATATGTAATTTGTACCGGATTGATGGCCACACCCCTATTACAAATACAAGGGGCTCAACGCGCGCAGACAAGTGGCAATTTCTACTCATTTTTAATTATACATGGTTTCTTTAAAAACTACCTTTTTGCACGACAACTTTTTCACCTAAGTTCCTCTCTTTTACAGATGATCATCGTGCTACACTCGGCCAGGATACGGCACAACGGAGACACAGGCGCAGACATGCAGTAGGGACCCGCTCCAAGGATTCTTTTTAGATTAAGGCCCTGCGTAAACCTTTTTTACTGTCTCTTGTTGATAACATCCCTCGAATTCTCAGTACAATTGAGAAGGATGCTGACGTCTTGGCATGTGTCCACGTCAGAATAATGCACGTACCTAGACACAAGGGGCTTCTCACAAAGGACACTATTTAGGCCTGGTTTATACCATAAAGACCGGATACCTTAGGGAGTGTTCGGCGTCGCGAGTTTGGCCTTATATGCATCACCTCCGAATCATTGTCTTTGGTCAAACGTTGGGTTTGCCCAGCTCCTGTGTTTTGGTGCCTTACGTTCCACTTTATCGTCTAAGGCGGCACCAGGAGAACTACTGCGATTGTGCCCTAGTTCATACGGACGAGCACCTCAGTAGAGAAAGCCGAAAACTGACTATCATGATATAGCGTGAGACCGGTCAACCACTCGATGACCTATCGGAATGTTAGAATTCCTCCGCATTAACGAAGGGCCGTTTTCCGGCCAGGCATGTACGCACCCCGAGATCGGGAGAGTGCGGAGCCACCAGGGGCTATCTAGTAGCCCCACTGTCAAACTCCTATGGCTAAGTGAAAGTGTTAAAGCATTATAGTCCGGTTGCCTCATTCGCTGTGCTATCACCTCCTTAATAGGACCAAGACGTTGGGTTAAGTGTGAATATGCATTTTTTGCGAGCACCTCCGCATTATATGCGTGGGGGTTGAAGCCAACGACTGCAACCTTTCAGGTAATATACATATATACATAAACGGCCGCACAAGAGGCATCACATTACTTTCCGGCAAAAGTATAAATATAGCCTTACTATATTTCATAAAAAAAATCGTGTTTACAATGGGAATACATGTCATTCAAACATAATATTCTTCAAGCACTGGGACTCTATCAAACGAGCACCCTCAAGAACCTCTTCAAAATAGTGCTCGGCAGCTACTCGGCCTATGGCCGAACCTTGCGCCGCAACATCGGCAGCATCCATCTCCGCCCAGTATGCCTTGACACGGGCAAAGGCCATCAGCGAGCCTTATATGCACGCAGACCTCTTCATCGCGTTGATGCGCGGCACCGCACCAAGGAACTGCTGCACTAAGCTGAAATAGCTGTTCGGCTTCGGCTTCTCCGTCCACAAATGATCTACAACGGACCTCATGGCGAGTCCGGACAACCTATTAAGTTCGGCCCATTTGGCTAGCTAATCAGTCAAGGGAAGTGGACGCTCTAGAACGTTGAATTGCGACCAGAATAGCTTGTCCACTTCACGATCTCATTGATCTTGGAAGTATTCGACCGCATCGATAGCGCTTGCCGCCAAGTCCATGTATGCGTCTGCCGAAC
Organism: Triticum urartu; assembly: GCF_056163025.1. Lineage (NCBI taxonomy): Eukaryota > Viridiplantae > Streptophyta > Magnoliopsida > Poales > Poaceae > Triticum > Triticum urartu. The sequence goes on from NC_141873.1 coordinate 14,724,585, forward strand.
TCCACAGCCGATCCAGAGGGGCATACCGCGGATCTCCGAACTTCCTCCGCAGCAGAAAGGGCTTCGCAGCCGTAATATCCCCGGCTTCGCACAACTCCTCCTTCTTCGCCCTCATCGCAGAGCGACTGTCCTTGGTCGCCATAGTGGCCTTCTCAAGGTCCGCTGCCTTCACTTGGTTCTCTTCTTCAAGGAACTGGGAACGGTCGGCAGTGCCTCTTAATTCTACGGCCATCTTTGCCATCTTTTCTTTGCTTTCGCAATGGGCAGCCTTCTCGGCTCTTAACTCTTCGCCCGCCTTCAAAGCAGCCGCATTACTAACCCTCGCTTGTTCCTTGGCTCGGGCAAGTTCCGCCTGAAGGGTCTCCATGGTGGCAGCTCCGTCTGCAGTCACAACATATTAAAGATACTGGCATCATGCTGCTCTTATTATGTGACATTCACCAGAAAACATTACTTACGTACCCTATGATTCATCAAGCCGCTTGTTAACAAGCTCAATGTCGGCGTCTGCCGCATCCAGTTGCTGCTTTAATTCGGCAAACTCACTGGTCCGGCTAGCCACCGGAGCTTCCACCACCTGCACATAAAGGCAGTCTGGTTATTGCCTGGGACTATGATCCTCTGTTCGCCGCCGTTCTTGACGACAACCAGAGTCTCAAGGGCTACTATCTACACAGGGCACACCTAACATGTGCGGTACTATCAAATATCATTTCACGTACCTCAAAGCCTGTCAGTAGACTCATAAAGGCATCATGTAATCCGCTTTCGGCGGATGAAATTCTTTCCATCACCGCACCCATTAGCGTCCGGTGTTCTTCTGAGATGGCCGCTCGCTCCAACAGCTCCCTCAGAACGTCCGACCGCATACCAGACGGTGCCGAACTCTTTTGTTTGCTCTCTTCAAGAGCTGGGCATTGGGGACTTCGGGTGACTATGGGATTATCTTCGGGCCTCACTGGATCCGGAGAGGCCCTCCGTGACGACACTTCAGGGTCGCCCGCTTCTTGAGCGGAGGAGTCCGGGGGAGTCATTTCGCTCTCCATCATCTCCGGAAGAAGATCCCCCGAAGACAAGCTCAGCAGAGAAGGGCTAAGACCCGAACTGCATGATATATGCGGCGGTTATTCTCCTCAGAGGAAAGGTGGTATACCTTCACTATTAAAGTATTTTTTGAATCACTTACGGCTCGTTGGAGGGCTGATCCTCCCGCGGACTCTGTGCGGCAAGAGCACCCCTCGAGGCAGGAACCTATGTTAGAGACTTCTTCTCTCGTTTGGAGGCCTCGGCTTCCAGATCCTCAGAAACAGTCCTCTTCCTCCCCCGGTTATCCTCCTTTATGGAGGCGCTCATTCCCTCGGTTGGAACTGGCAGCGCTGGGGGCCCGCTTTCGCCCATATTATTCCCCCTGTATCTTGCTTCGAGGGCTCCGGGCAACGTGCGAGCTCGAGCATCTTTTCCAGCACCAGATTTTCCAAACCCTCAGGGAGGGGGGCCGAACACCGAATCATCTTCGCTTTTGTTAGCCAGTCCTGGTCAAAGAGCGATTTCTCAGAGATGATGTCATGATGAATAAAAGACGGTGTGTTCGGCTAGAGGATTACTTACTTGTTCGGCGATGCGGTTACTGCTCAGGCCCACGTCCTCGGTAGTATCCGGACACTCTATTTGAGGTCTGAAGAATGACTTGTACATTTCCTCGTGCGTCAGGCCGAGGAAACTTTGAATAGCATGCGGTCCTTCTGGGTTGAACTCCCACAAGCGAAGGGGCCGGCGTTTGCAAGGCTGGACTCGACGAACCAGCATAACTTGCATTACCACAACCAAATTAAAATCTCCCTTGAAGAGATCCTGAATGCGGCATTGCAGTATAGGCACGTCCTTGGCTGGACCCCAGCTCAGACCTCTGCTAATCCATGACATCAGTTGTGGTGGGGGGCCCGAGAGGAAAGTAGGGGCAGCCGCCCACTTGGCACTTCTGGGAGCCGTGATGTAAAACCACTCCTGTTGCCATAATCTAGACACCTCTGGAAAGGAACCTTTCGGCCACGGAGCTCCTGCCATCTTGCTTATTGACGCGCCTCCGCACGCTGCATGTTGCCCCTCGATCATCTTCGGCTTCACTTCAAAGGTCTTGAGCCACAGGCCGAAGTGAGGGGTAATGCGGAGGAAGGCCTCACACACGACAATAAATGTAGAGATGTGGAGAAAGGAGTCCGGGGGTAGATCGTGGAAATCTAGCCGGTAATAGAACATCAAGCCCCTGACGAAGGGATCCAGAGTGAGGCCTAGGCCTCGGAGGAAGTGGGAGACGAACACAACACTCTCGTTGGGTTCGGGAGTAGGGACGACCTGCCCTAGAGCAGGCAGCCGATGCGAAACCTTGGCGGTCAGGTATCTGGCCTCCCTCAAGTTCTTGATATCCTCTTCCATAATGGAGGAGGGCATCCATCGGCCTTGAAGGCTGGATCCGGACATGATTGAAGATCCGGAGCACCTGAACTGGGCTCTGGGTGTTAGAACTCGAGGCGGGGGAAGGGTTCGATTGAGCACGAGAGGGAAAAAGAGAAAACCTTGTCCCTTTATAAAGAGGGTGAATATCAAGCGTCCTCTCTGTGGCCGTTTGGACTTGCCTATAATCTAGGAGTCCTAGACACGGTTGGGTTACCCATGACCGTATTAATGAGAATCCCGCAATTAGGGGAACACGATCTCTGCTTGGACAAGACGTGTCAAGAAACCGCCTCATGTTATATGTGGAGCTGGTTGAGGAAAAACGGTTCGAATAAGCACCGGGCCATGGCATGATGTCATGTTGCCAAAACGTGTCAGCAGATTAAGATTTGTGGAAAAATTATTCTCTCTACGGTGGTATGTGGAACTTATTTTGCAGGGTCGGACACTATCCTTATGTTCAAAATTCTTCCGTGGTGTATTCGGAGGAGGAACCCGCATTGCAATGCCGAAGACAATACTGCGCGCCGGACTCATCGTCATTGAAAGCCTGGTTCAGGGGCTACTGTGGGAGTCCGGGTGAGGGAGTCCTGGATTAGGGGGTGTCCCGATGGCCGAACTATACCTTCAGCCGGACTCCTGGACTATGAAGATACAAGATTGAAGACTTCGTCCCGTGTCCGGAACGGACTTTCCTTGGCGTGGAAGGAAAGCTTGGTGATACGGATATGTAGATCTCCTACCATTGTAACCGACTCTATGTAACCCTAACCCTATCCTTTGTCTATATAAACCGGAGGGTTTTAGTCCGTAGGACAACACATTCATACACAACAATCATACCATAGGCTAGCTTCTAGGGTTTAGCCTCTCTAATCTCGTGGTAGATCTACTCTTGTACTACCCATATCATCAATATTAATCAAGCAGGACGTAGGGTTTTACCTCCATGAAGAGGGCCCGAACCTAGGTAAAACTTCGTGTCCCTTGCCTCCTGTTACCATCCGGCCTAGACGCACTGTTCGGGACCCCCTACCCGAGATCCGCCGGTTTTGACACCGACATTGGTGCTTTCATTGAGAGTTCCTCTGTGTCGTCACCGTTAGGCTTGATGGCTCCTACGATCATCAATGGCGATGCAGTCCAGGGTGAGACCTTCCTCCCCGGACAGATCTTCGTCTTCGGCGGCTTCGCACTGCGGGCCAATTCACTTGGCCATCTGGAGCAGATCGAAAGCTATGCCCCTGGCCATCAGGTCAGATTTGGAAGTTTAAACTACACGGCTGACACCGCGGGGACTTGATCTTCGACGGATTCGAGCCACTGCCGAGCGCGCCATACTGTCACGATGAGCATGATCTAGCTCTGCCACCGAACAGTGCCCTGGAGGCCGCACCCGCATCGGCTTCGACCCTTAATTCGGAGCCTACTGCGCCGATCGAGGATGGGTGGTTGCACGCCGCCTCGGGGGCTGCGATCCCAGCGGTGATCGAGCCGAACACCAGCCCCGCACTCCGCGAGACTCGTGACTCCAGGGAGCCGGACTCCTCTCCGGACTCCGAACCCTCTGCGCCCCTGCCGATCGAATCCTATTGGGCGCCGATCATGGAGTTTACTGCCGCGGATATCTTTCAGCACTCGCCTTTCGGTGATATTCTGAAAACACTAAAGTCTCTCTCTCTATCAGGAGAGCCCTGGCCAAACTACGGTCAGCAAGGTTGGGGTACGGACGATGAAGAAATTCAAAGCCCACCCACCACCCACTTTGTAGCCACTTTCGACGATTTAACCGACATGCTCGACTTCGACTTCAAAGACATCGACGGTATGGACGCCGATGCAGGAGACGATGAAGAACCAGCGCCTATTGGGCCCTGGAAAGCCACCTCGTCATATGACATATACATGGTGGACACCCCAAAAGAAGGAGATGGCGATGGAACAGCGGAGGATGACCCCTCCAAGAAACAGCCTAAGCGCCGGCGTCAGCGGCGCCGCTCAAAATCCCGCCAAAACAAATACAGCGATTCCAACACTGGAGATAATAATACTCCGGAGAGCGCCGAAGAAAACCCCCTCCAGCAAGAGTCAGCACAAGAGGATGGAGAAGCCAGCCCTCATGAGAGAGCGGCAGACAAAGAGGTCGAGGACGATAACTATACGCCTTCCTCCGAAGATGAGGCAAGCCTCGACGACGACGAATTTGTCGTGCTAGAGGATCCCGTCGAGCAAGAGCATTTTCAACGCAGGCTTATGGCCACGGCAAGAAGCCTGCAGCAATAACTTAGAGCTGATCAAGGTTTGCTAGTCGACAGATGGACTGAAGTCCTCGCGGCCGAAGAGCATAAACTCGAACCCCCCTCCAAGAGCTACCCAAAGCACAGGTTGCTACACCGATTAGAGGAGGAAGCACTTAAACTTACATCACCAGCACTTGATATGGCCGACCAGCCACCTCATGGCCGCGACAGAGAGGCCTTTTGGCCCTCCACTCAAGCCGCACCCCGTACCAAGGCACGGGAAAATGCGCCAGACCTGCGAGATATGTTGGAGGACAAGGAAAGGCAAATAAGATCGATCTACGGATCGCGTGGGCGCCCCATGACTCGAGACGATAACCGTCACGCCAGACACAAATCCGGTAGGGCCGAACACAGTAGACAAAGCTCATTGGAGCTACGTCGTGATATAGCCCAGTACAGAGGCGCCACACACCCACTATGCTTCACAGACGAAGTAATGGATCATCAAATCCCTGAGGGTTTCAAACCCGTAAACATCGAATCATATGATGGCACAACAGATCCTGCGGTATGGATCGAATACTATCTCCTTCATATCCACATGGCCCGCGGCGATGATCTCCATGCCATCGAATACCTCCCACTCAAGCTTAAAGGACTAGCTCGGCAGTGGCTTAACAGCTTGCTAGCAGGATCAATCAGTTGTTGGGAGGACCTAGAAGCCGCATTCCTCAACAATTTCCAGGGCACTTATGTGCGACCACCAGACGCCGATGACCTAAGCCACGTAATTCAGCAGCCAGAGGAATCGGCCAGGCAATTCTGGACACGGTTCCTAACAAAGAAAAATCAAATAGTCGACTGTCCGGACGCAGAGGCCCTAGCAGCCTTCAAGCACAATATCCGTGACGAGTGGCTTGCCCGGCACCTTGGACAGGAAAAGCCGAAATCTATGGCAGCACTCACGACACTCATGACCCGCTTTTGCATGGGAGAAGACAGCTGGCTTGCCCGTAGCAACAATATGACCAAGAACCCTGGTAATTCGGATACCAGGGACAATAGTGGCAGGTCGCGTCGGAACAAGCAAAAGCGCCGTATTAACGACGACAATACTGAGCATACGGTAGTTAATGCCGGATTCAGAGGCTATAAATCCGGTCAGCGGAAAAAGCCATTCAACAGAAATCCTAGGGGCCCGTCCAGTTTGGACCGAATACTCGACCGCTTGTGCCAGATACATGGCACCCCCGAAAAGCCGGCCAATCACACCAACAGGGATTGTTGGGTGTTCAAGCAGGCAGGCAAGTTAAATGCCGAAAATAAAGACAAGGGGCTGCATAGCGATGACGATGAAGAACCCCGGCCGCCGAACAACAGTGGACAGAAGGGTTTTCCCCCACAAGTGCGGACGGTGAACATGATATACGCAACCCACATCCCCAAGAGGGAGCGGAAGTGCGCGTTAAGGGACGTATATGCGGTAGAGCCAGTCGTCCCAAAGTTCAACCCATGGTCCTCCTGCCCGATCACCTTTGATCGAAGGGACCATCCCACTAGCACCCGTCATGGCGGATTCGCCGCATTGGTTTTAGACCCAATTATTGACGGATTTCATCTCACTAGAGTCCTTATGGACGGCGGCAGTAGCCTGAACCTGCTATACCAGGATACAGTGCGGAAAATGGGCATAGATCCCTCGAGGATTAAGCCCACCAAAACGACCTTTAAAGGCGTAATACCAGGTGTAGAGGCCAACTGTACAGGCTCAGTCACACTTGAAGTGGTCTTCGGATCTCCGGATAATTTCTGAAGCGAGGAGTTAATCTTTGACATAGTCCCATTCCGCAGTGGCTATCACGCACTGCTCGGGCGAACCGCATTCGCCAAGTTCAATGCGGTACCGCACTACGCATACCTTAAGCTCAAGATGCCAGGCCCTCGAGGAGTAATCACGGTCAATGGAAACACCGAACGCTCCCTCCGAACGGAGGAGCACACGGCGGCCCTTGCAGCGGAAGCACAAAGCAGCCTCTCCAGGCAATTCTCCAGTCCGGTCATTAAACGTCTGGACACCGTCAAGTGCGCCCGGAGTAACCTACAACAAGACCGCCTGGCACATTCCGAGCAGGCGTAGCAAGGCGGCCCCAACCCCAGCCCTCGCAAAAATGCAACACCAGTGCTTCGCGTACATAACTACGCTCCAGAAATACCATGGGTACAGGGGGAGGGGCACCACCATGGCACGCCCGAAACACGGCTTAAACCGCACCAGGGGCTGCCGATTTTTTAATTTTCTCTTACTTTCAGGACTCCATTCTTTGGAAGGCATGTTCGGAAGTTCAATTGCCGCACAAATGATGCAAGAACCAGGGAAGCAGACAAGCCATGCCGCATTACGGAACTCCCAGATGGTCTCTTTCACGAGCAGTATACCTGTCTCGCATACCAGTCCGTAGCCTACCCCTGGAACGGACATGTTAAATAGTCCAACCTTTTGCTTATAGCATTATTTGTATCATCCTGCTTTGATTGCACCCCTTTTTAATAAACAATGCATAGCTTTTTTCTATTTTTGCATTACTCTTTTTTACAAATATATGTTCCTTAAACGACATGTTGCACCCGTACACATTGGTATGGCCAAAATACACCAGGGGCTTTAGTACCCCTCAATATGGTGTGAGAAGTCCGAACACTTTAACAAGTGCGGCACCCCGAACTTATAGCATTATATGCATCGGCTCCGAATCATGTCTTTGGTCAAATGTTGGGTTTGCCCGGCTCCTATGTTTTGGTGCCTTTCGTTCTGTTATATCGGCTAAGGTAGCACTAGGAGAACTACTGTGATTGTGCCCCAGTTGAGCTGGATCGAGCACCTCAGTAGAGAAAGCTAAAACTGACTGTCATGGTGAAGCGAGAGCTGGTCGCTGTTCGAGAGGTTTTTCGAGTCCCTAAAGACTTATGCCGCTTAGAGCGAGGAGTCGGCTCTGTCCGGCCAAGGCGTGGATAGCGCCTCGAACTCGGTCTTCCAAATACCAGGGGCTTCGCCGGAATTTAAAATTATAGAATTATATGGCTAAGTGAGAGTGTTCACGCATTATAGTCCGATTGCCTTGTTCGTTGTGCTGAGCGCCTCCCTCGAAGGACCCAAACATGGGAAAAAGAGCACTCAGGTTTATCCCCGAACACCCCAGCACTAGCGGCACGGGGGCAGAAGTCGACGAGTCGCCATCTCCCATAATTGATAAACAGCCACACAGAAGGTAATATTTTAAATTCCAACAGCATTGCTTAGCGCATATGAACAAGTTTTCAGCGCACAGGACAAAACGAGCGAGTTTTACTCAAAAATTACATCTCTAGAACATTCATCCACCACAAGGCAGGCCTTCAGAACATCCTTATAATAATTCTCGGGCTTGCGATGCTCTTCCCCCGGCGGTGGCCCGTCCTTCACAAGCTTCTCAGCATCCATCTTGCCCTAGTGCACCTTAGCACGGGCAAGGTCCCTACGGGCACCTTCAATACAGACAGAGCGCTTGATGACTTCGAGCCTTGGACAGGCCTCCACCAGCCGCCGCACCAGCCCGAAATAGCTCCCAGGGTGGGCCTCTCCAGGCCACAGCCGAACTATGAGGCCCTTCATGCCTATTTGGCCGCCTTGTGGAGCTCGACCAGTTGCTTCAGCTGGTCGCTCAGGGGCACGGGGTGTTCGCCCTCAGCATACTGAGACCAGAACACCTTCTCTGTCGAGCGGCCCTCCTCGGCCCGATAGAATGCGGCGGCATCGGCCACGCTACGGGGAAGATCTGCGAACGCTACTGGAGAGCTCCGGATTCGGGTAAGTAACAAGTAACTTACGTTTATGTGTTTGCTTTGCATAAAGAATGCCTTACCCGTCGCTATCTTCTTCACCTCATCCAACTCCTGGAGGGCCTTCTGGGATTCGGCCTTGGCAGACTTGGCATTTTCAATAGCCACCGCGAGCTCGGACGCTCGCGTCTTTGAGTCAAGCTCCAAACTCTCATGTTTTTCCATGAGAGCCTGGAGCTCTTGCCGCACCTTGCCAACCTCGGCCTCATACTTATCTTGCTCAGTGCGCTCCGTGGCCGCCGTCTTCTCGGCCTCGAGCAGCGCTTGCTTAAGGGTCGCCACCTCAGACGTGGCCCCTACAATAGCCATGATAATCCTGTCATTTTTTGCAATTGCACCTTTCTATATATATTTAAACAAGGTAATTCTTACCTTCCTTGTCCTCGAGCTACTGCTTGACATGCCCGAGCTCTTGTTCGGACTGCTCGAGGTTCTGCTTTGGCATGTCCACTTCCGCAGTCTGTGCGGCGGACGCCAGCAGAGAATCCTGCATACGCATATTGACTCTTTTTTGTTAGACTCCTGCGAATTTCATTTGATCCTCTATTCGGCTTTTCTTCCCAAACGCCAAACAGAGCATCAGGGGCTACTGTCTATGCGGTAATATTATTTACACATTCTTTACTTACCTCAAAGCCTTTTAAAAGGCTAGCACAAGCTTTAGTCAGTCCGCTTTTCGCGGACTGAACCTTCTGGACCACCGCACTCATAACGGTGCAGTGCTCCTCGTCGATGGAGGCGCCTTGGAGCGCCTCCAACAGATTGTCCGGCGCCTCTGGTTGGACGGGGGTCACCGGCATGGAGGGCTTGATCCTCTTGGAAGGAGGTCGCCCGCCGGACTCTGGAACCTTTGAAGGTTCCGGAGCGGTGTCCGGCCTGGAGCCGGACTTGGAGCCCTGGGAGATTTTATCCCCTTCACCCCTGGAGTCCGGGAGGTCGCCTTGCGGCGCCTCCAGGACCACCTCCTCTTGGCTTGGAACCTATTGGGACAACACTTCGGCGTCGTTCATAGGTCGGGGGGAGGAAGCCGTCGGAAGCGAATTCACGTCCGACGAGTCCAGTGAACCGCTCGACGACACATCGAGCCGGTCTTTTGGTGGGCTGCATATTCGTATTCGACATAAGGGAAAGCTGTGCGATAAAGGAATACTATGAATTACTCTGGTATCCAGATACTTACGATTTCGCCAGGGGCTTGGCCCTGTGCGGCCACTCCTCTTCGCCGTCGTCGGCGTCGGTGGAGTAGTCCGGAGGAAGGGTTTTCCCCTTCTTGGACCCTTCGGCCTCCCCAATTGGCGCGGCCTTCCTTTTCTTCCCTCCCCCCTCTGGGGGGGAGAGGTCTCTTCTTCCTCCTCCTCGTCTTCGTGGGAGGAGTGCGTCTTGGAGCCGTCGGATGATGGATCCGACACCTCCTGGCACCGGGCACTCTTTCGAGTCCCTACGGCCTTCTTCTTGGCCTTCTTCTCCGGCACCGCATAGGGTGCCGGGACCAGCAGCTTCGCCAAACGAGCGTCCGCTGGGCCTTCGGGCAAAGGAGCCGGACAGTTGATTTGTTCGGACATCTCCTGCCAATCCTGTCAAAGGTAAGGGAGCTTAGATCCTGCATGGAGTCAAACTATGAAAAACTGATACCCTATAGAAGGTAAAAATAGCTTACTGCACGAGCATGACGCTGCGTGCTGAATCCGCGATCCTCGGTAGCGGATGCGGGGGCCTCGGCGCCTTTGAAAAGCGCCTTCCAGGCATCTTCGTACGTCGTGTCGAAGAGCCTGCTCAGAGTTCGGTGCCGCGCCGGGTCGAACTCCCACAGGTTGAAAGCCCGTTGTTGACACGGGAGGATCCGGCGGATGAGCATAACCTGGACTACGTTGACAAGCTTGAGCTGCTTGTCCACCAAGGTTTGGACGCATGTTTGGAGTCCGGTCAGCTCTCCTTTTTTACCCCACGACAGGCTCCTCTCTTTCCAGGATGTGAGCCGCATTGGGGGTCCGGATCGGAACTTGGTGGCTGCGACCCACTGAGGGTCGCGCGGCTCGGTGATGTAAAACCACCCTGATTGCCACCCCTTCAGGGTCTCCACAAAGGAGCCCTCGAGCCATAAGATGTTGGGCATCTTGCCCACCATGGCACCTCTGCACTCCCCCTGGTTGCCGCGCACCACCTTCGGCTTGACATTAAAAGTCTTGAGCCATAGGCCGAAATGGGGGCGGATGTCGAGGAAGGCCTCGCACACGACGATAAACGCCGATATGTTGAGGACAAAGTTCGGGGCCAAATCGTGGAAATCCAGGCCATAGTAGAACATGAGCACCCGTACAAATGGGTGAAGAGGGAAACCCAGTCCGCGGAGGAAATGGGGGAGGAACACCACCCTCTCATCGGGCCTAGGGGTAGGGATGAGCTGCCCCTCTTCGGGAAGCCGGTGCGCAATGTCGTTGGACAATTATCCGGCCTTCCTTAGTCTTTTGATGTGTCCCTCCGTAATGGAGGAGACCATCCACTTGCCTCCCGCTCCGGACATGGCTGGAGAAGGTTGAGGTGGGGAGTGCGGACTTGGGCGCTGGAGCTCGAGTGCGCGAAAATGGATAGGCAAAGGAGGAAGAAGGCGTAGGTGAAAAGGTGGATCCTTATCCCCTTATATGGGTGGACGCGACTATGCGTCCCCACCAGCCTGGTAAAACTCGCTTATCTCCCAAGCGCCGTAATAAATGGCGCGGTTGGGTTACCCACGCCCGTATTGATGAGAATCCCGGAATAAGGGGCAGGATCTCTGCTTTAACAAGACGTGCCAAGGAAACCTCCTCGCATAGCACGCTGAGATGGGACAGTAAAACGATTCGAATAAAGGCCTAGCCGTGGTGTGATGTCACACTACGGAATACGTCAGCAGATTAGATTTGTGTAAATATTATTCTCTCTATGGCAATATGTGGAAACTTATTTTGCAGAGCCGGACACTATCTTTGTGTTCAAAATCTTCTTTGAAGTACTTGGAGGAGGAACCCGCCTTGCAATGCCGAAGACAATCTGCGCGCCGGACTCGTCGTCATTGAAGCCTGGTTCAGGGGCTACTGAGGGAGTCCTGGATTAGGGGGTGTCCGTATGGCCAAACTATACCTTCAGCCGGACTCCTGGACTATGAAGATACAAGATTGAAGACTTCGTCCCGTGTCCGGAAGGGACTTTCCTTGGCGTGGAAGGCAAGCTTGGCGATACGGATATGTAGATCTCCTACCATTGTAACCAACTCTATGTAACCCTAACCCTATCCGGTGTCTATATAAACCGGAGGGTTTTAGTCCATAGGACAACACATTCATACACAACAATCATACCATAGGCTAGCTTCTATGGTTTAGCCTCTCTGATCTCGTGGTAGATCTACTCTTGTACTACCAATATCATCAATATTAATCAAGCAGGACGTAGCGTTTTACCTCCATTAAGAGGGCCCGAACCTGGGTAAAACTTCATGTCCCTTGCCTCCTGTTACCATCCGGCCTAGACGCACAGTTCGGGACCCCCTACCCGAGATCTGCCGGTTTTGACACCGACACCGGGATTAGGGGGTCTCCGGACAGCCGGACTGTGTCAATTGGCTGGACTGATAGACTATGAAGATACAAGATTGAAGACTTCGTCTCGTGTCCGGACGGGACTCTACTTAGTGTGGAAGGCAAGCTGGGTAATATAGATATATATATATATATATATATATATATATATATATATATCTCCTCCTTTGTAACCGACCTTGTGTAACCCTAACCTCTTCGGTGTCTATATAAACCGGAGGGTTTTAGTCCATAGGACAACATACAATCATACCATAGGCTAGCTTCTAGGGTTTAGCTTCTCTGATCTCGTGGTAGATCTACTCTTGTACTACCCATATCATCAATATTAATCAAGCAGGACGTACGGTTTTACCTCCATCAATAGGGCCCGAACCTGGGTAAAACATTGTGTCCCCTGCCTCCTGTTACGATCCGGCCTAGACGCACAGTTCGGGACCCCCTACCCAAGATCCTCCGGTTTTGACACCGACAGCGAGCTTTGATATTACATTTGGATCTTATGATGTTTCTCCCCCTCTACTCTCTTGTAATGGATTGAGTTTTCCCTTTGAAGTTATCTTATTGGATCGAGTCTTTAAGGATTTGAGAACACTTGATGTATGTCTTACGTGGGATACCCGTGGTGACAATGGGGTATTCTATTGATCCACTTGATGTATGTTTTGGTGATCAACTTGTCGGTTCCGTGACCTTGGGAATCTATGCATAGGGGTTGGCACAGGTTTTCGTCTTGACACTCTAGTAGAAAATTTGGGGCACTCTTTGAGGTTCTATGTGTTGGTTGAATACATGGATCTGAGATTGTGTGATGCATATCGTATAATCATACCCATGGATACTTGAGGTGACATTGGAGTATCTAGGTGACATTAGGGTTTTGGTTGATTTGTGTCTTAAGGTGTTATTCTAGTACGAACTCTAGGGCTGTTTGTGACACTTATAGGAATAGCCCAATGGATTGACTGGAAAGAATAGCTTTGAGTTGGTTTCGTACCCTACCATAATCTCTTCGTTTGTTCTCCTCTAGTAGTGACTTTGCAGTGACTCTTTGTTGCATGTTGAGGGATAGTTATGTGATCCAATTATGTTATTATTGTTGAGAGAACTTGCACTAGTGAAAGTATGAACCCTAGGCCTTGTTTCAAAGCATTGCAATACCATTTGTGCTCACTTTTATCATTAGTTACCTTGCTGTTTTTATATTTTCAGATTACAAATACCTTTATCTACCATCCATATTGCACTTGTACCACCATCTCTTCGCCGAACTAGTGCACCTATATAATTTACATTGTATGGGGTGTGTTGGGGACACAAGAGACTCTTTGTTATTTGGTTGCATGGTTGCTTGAGAGAGACCATATTCATCCTACGCCTCCCACAGATTGATAAACCTTAGGCCATCCACTAGAGGGAAATTTTCTACTGTCTTACAAACCTCTGGACTTGGAGGCCCAACAACGTCTACAAGAAGAAGGTTGTGTAGTATACATCAAGCTCTTTTCTGGTGCCGTTGCCGGGGAGGTGAGTGCTTGAAGGTATATCTTTAGATCTTGCAATCGAGTCTTTTAGTTTCTTGTTTTATCACTAGTTTAGTCTATAAAAGAAAACTACCAAAAAAAATGGAATTGAGGGTACCTCATATGCTTCATCTTTTTAATATCTTTCGTGAGAATGATGGAAAGGAGAATTGTGCTCAAGTGCTAGAGGAAGAATGCATTTGAATGTTTGGCACTAAATATTTGAATGATGAGCATGATTGCAATGTTGTTAGTACGAATTCCTTGAATATCCATGATGCTAATGATGTGCAAAGCCACAAGCTTGGGGAAGCTATGTTTGATGAAGATGATATTTTTTGTCCCCCATGTTTTGATGAGCAAATTTACTATGATGAAAGCATGCCTCCTAGCTATGATGATTATTGTGATGACACGTATGCTTTAAAGAATAATTATAACCATGAAACTTGTCATCTTGATCTTAATTTTCAATCACATGATAGTTATTTTGTTGAGTTTGCTCCCACTATTATTCATGAGAAGAAATTCGCTTATGTGGAGAGTTATAAAAATTCTATGCTTGTAGATCATGAAAATAATGCTTTATGTGATGGTTATATTGTTGAATTCATTCGTGATTCTACTGAAAGTTATTATGAGGAAGGAATATATGCTTGTAGGAATTGCAATAATATCATGTTTCCTCTCTATGTGCTTAAAATTTTAAAGTTATGCTTGTTTTACCCTCCTAGGCTAGTTGATTGTTGTTCCCATAAGTTTTTTGCTCACAAAATCCCTATGCATAGGAAGTGGGTTAGACTTAAATGTCCTATTCATATTCTTCATGATGCTCTCTTTATGTTTCAATTCTATTCTTTTACGTGAGCATCATTGAAATCATCATGCCTAGCTAGGGGCGTTAAACGATAGCGCTTGTTGGGAGGCAACCCAATTTTATTTTTGTTCCTTGCTTCTTATTACTGTTTAGTAATAAATAATTTATCTATCCTCTGTTTAGATGTGGTTTTATGTTTTAATTAGTGTTTGTGCCAAGTAGAACCGTTGGGAAGACTTGGGGATGGTCTTTGCGATCATGCTGTAAAAAATAAAAACTTTAGCACTCACGAGATTAACTACAACTTTTTACAGGAGAGTGATATTTAGTTGATTCTTTTTCAGATGATTAATAGATAAATTACTAACATCCAGAAATTTATTTTAGAATTTTTGGGTTCCAGAAGTATATGTTTGATACAGATTACTACATACTGTTCTGTTTTTGACAGATTCTGTTTTCTATGTGTTGTTTGCTTATTTTGATGAATCTATGAGTAGTATCAGAGGGTATGAACCATAGAGAAGTTGGAATACAGTAGATATTACACCAATATAAATAAAGAATGAGTTCATTACAGTACCTTATGATGGTGATTTTCTTTCTTATACTAACGGAGCTTACAAGTTTTCTGTTAAGTTTTGTGTTGTGAAGTTTTCAAGTTTTGGGTAAAGATTCGATGGACTATTGAATAAGGAGTGGCAAGAGCCTAAGCTTGGGGATGCCCAAGGCACCCCAAGGTAATATTCAAGGACAACCAAAAGCCTAAGCTTGGGGATGCCCCGGAAGGCATCCCCTCTTTCGTCTTCGTTCATCAATAACTTTACTTGGAGCTATATTTTTATTCACCACATGATATGTGTTTTGCCTGGAGCGTCAATTTATTTTGTTAGGATTTTCTTTCTGTTATGTATAACAATGTTTTTCATCTTTTATTTCAATAAAATTGGCATTGATAGCCTTTACTATGCTTATCTTACAAGTCCTCATGTTGCTGTTTGAAAACAGAAAGTTTACCGCTGTTGCAATAATTCCCTAGAAAAGTCAGAATGTGATAAAATGTTGAAACCTTTTGAATATTAAGCTCTGATAAATTTAGTACAGTGGGAATTATCTTTCATAATTTTTGGATTTAGGGAAGTATGGATCTTGCTGCACTCTTTACAGACTGTCCTGTTTAGGCAGATTGCTGTTATGTTTGCATTGTTTTCATATGTTTGCTTCTTTAATGATTCTATTCGAGGATATGGCTATTAAATATGCAGAGGCATTTAGTATGCAATGTTGAATAATAATTTTAGTGATTTGCTACAGTAGAGTATGATAAGGTTTTTGCAATGGTTTATACTAACTTATCTCACGAGTTCTTGTTGAGTTTTGTGTGGATGAAGCTTTTGAGATTTAGGGAGACCGTGATATGAGAGGAATTAAGAAGACACAAAAGATAAATATTAGGGATGCCCAAGGCATCCCAAGATAATATTTCAAGAAGTCTCAAGCGTCTAAGCTTCGGGATGCCCCGGTTGGCATCCCACCTTTCTTCTTCAACAACTATCGGTTAGTTTCGCTTGATCCTAAGTTTTTTTTTATTCACATGATGTTTGCCATTCTTAGAATGCCATTTTATTTTATTTTTTCCTTTCTGTTCGAATAAAATACCAAGATCTGAAATTCTTAAATGCTAGAGAGTCCTCACATAGTTGCATAATTATTCGACTACTCATTGATCTTCACTTATATCATTTGGAGTAGTTTGTCGTTGCTCTAGTGCTTCACTTATATCCTTTTAGAGAACGGTGGTGGTTTTATTTTATAGAAATAATTGATCTCTCATGCTTCACTTATATTATTTTGAGAGTCCTTTAGAACAGCATGGTAGTTTGCTTTATGTTATGAAACTAGTCCTAATATGATGGGCATCCAAGATGGATATAATAAAAACTTTCATATAGAGTGCATTGAATACTCAGAGAAGTTTGATACTTGATGATTGTTTTGAGGTATGGAGATAGTGATATCAAAGTTGTGCTAGTTGAGTAGTTGTGAATTTGAGGAATACTTATGTTGAAGTTTGCAGGTCCCGTAGCATGCACGTATGGTAAACGTTGTGTACCAAATTTGAAACATGAGGTGTTATTTGATTGTCTTCCTTATGTGTGGCGGTCGGGGACGAGCGATGGTCATCTCCTACCAATCTATCCCCCTAGGAGCATGCACGTAATACTTGGTTTTTGAGGACTTGTAGATTTTTGCAATAAGTATGTGACTTCTTTATGACTAATGTTGAGTCCATGGATTGTACACACTCTCACCCTTCCACCATTGCTAGCCTCTTCGGTACTGTGCATTGCCCTTTCTCACCTTGAGAGTTGGTGCAAACTTCCCCGGTGCATCCAAACCCCGTGATACGATAAGCTCTGTCACACATAAACCTCCTTATATGTTCCTCAAAACAGCCACCATACCTACCTATTATGGCATTTCCATAGCCATTCTGAGATATATTGCCATGCAACTTTCCACCGTTCCGTTTATTATGACACGCATCATCATTGTCATATTGCTTTGCATGATCATGTAATTGTCATCGTATTTGTGGCAAAGCCACCGTTCATAATTTTTCATACATGTCACCATGAATCATTGCATATCCCGGTACACCGCCAGAGGCATTCACATAGAGTCAAATAAAAAAAAATAAAGGCCAAATAAAAAAAAAGAAAAGAAAGGCCAAATAAAAGGACAAATAAAAAATACAAAAGGGACTATGTTACTATCCTTTTTCCACCCTTGTAGTTCAAAGTAGCACCATGATCTTCATGATATAGAGTCTCTTGTTTTGTCACTTCCATATACTAGTGGATTTTTTCATTATAGCACTTGGCTTGTATATTCCAACAATGGGCTTCCTCAAATGCCCTAGGTCTTCGTGAGCAAGCAAGTTGGATACACACCCACTTAGTTTCTTTTGTTGAGCTTTCATACATTTATAGCTCTAGTGCATCCATTGCATGGCAATCCCTACTCCTTGCATTGAGATCAATTGATGGGCATCTCCCTAGCCCATTGATTAGCCGCGTCGATGTGAGACTTTCTCCTTTTTTGGTCTTCTCCACATAACCCCCATCATCATATTATATTCCACCCATTGTGCTATATCCATGGCTCACGCTCATGTATTGCGTGAAAGTTGAAAAAAAGTTTGAGATTACTAAAGTATGAAACAATTGCTTGGCTTGTCATCGGGGTTGTGCATGATGAGAGCATTCTTGTGTGATGAAAATGGAGCATGAGCAAACTATATGATTTTGTAGGGATGAACTTTCTTTGGCCATGTTATTTTGAGAAGACATAATTGCTTTGTTAGTATTCTTGAAGTATTATTGTTTTTATGTCAATATTAAACTTTTGTCTTGAATCTTATGGATCTGAATATTCTTGCCACAATAAAGAAGATTACATGGATAAATATGTTAGGTAGATTTCCACATCAAAAATTATCTTTTTATCATTTACCTACTCGAGGACGAGCAGGAATTAAGCTTGGGGATGCTGATACGTCTCCAATGTACCTATAATTTTTGATTGTTCCATGCTATTATATTATCTGTTTTGGATGTTTATGGGCTTTATTAAACACTTTTATATTATTTTTGGGACTAACCTATTAACCCAGAGACCAGTGCCAGTTTATGTTTTTTCCCCTTGTTTTATAGTATTGCAGAAAATGAAAATCAAACGGAGTCCAGTTGACCTGAAACTTCATGGAACTTATTTTTGGACCAGAAGAAGCCCACGGAGTATCGGAGATGGGCCAGGAGAGTCCTGGGCGCGCACCCCTACCTCATGGACAGCCCGGAGGTCCACCGACATACTTCTTCCTCCCATATATACCCATATACCCTAAAAACTTCGGGGAGCACAATAGATCGAGAGTTCCACCGCCAGAAGCCTCCCTCTGCGGTGGCCATTGAAAACCAATCTAGAACCGTTCCGGCACCCTGCCAGAGAGGGCAGTCCCTCTGCGGTGGCCATCTTCATCATCCCGATGCTCTCCATGACGAGGAGTGAGTAGTTCTCCCTCGGGGCTGAGGGTATGTACCAATAGCTATGTGTTTGATCTCTCTCTCTCTCTCTCTCTCGTGTTCTTGAGGTGGCACGATCTTGATGTATTGCGAGCTTTGCTATTATATTTGGATCTTATGATGTTTCTCCCCCTCTACTCTCTTGTAATGGATTGAGTTTTCCCTTTGAAGTTATCTTATCAGATTGAGTCTTTAACGATTTGAGAACACTTGATGTATGTCTTGCGTGGGATACCCGTGGTGACATTGGGGTATTCTATTGATCCACTTGATGTATGTTTTGGTGATCAACTTGCGTGTTCCGTGACCTTGGGAATCTATGCATAGGGGTTGGCACACGTTTTCGTTTTGACTCTCCGGTAGAAATTTTGGGGCACTCTTTGAGGTTCTATGTGTTGGTTGAATAGATGGATCTGAGATTGTGTGATGCATATCGTATAATCATACCCACGGATACTTGAGGTGACATTGGAGTATCTAGGTGACATTAGGGTTTTGGTTGATTTGTGTCCTAAGGTGTTATTCTAGTACGAACTCTAGGGCTGTTTGTGACACTTATAGGAATAACCCAATGGATTGATTGGAAAGAATAACTTTGAGGTGGTTTCGTACCCTACCATAATCTCTTCGTTTGTTCTCCGCTATTAGTGAATTTGGAGTGACTCTTTGTTGCATGTTGAGGGAGAGTTATGTGATCCAATTATGTTATTATTGTTGAGAGAACTTGCACTAGTGAAAGTATGAACCCTAGGCCTTGTTTCAACGCATTGCAATACCATTTGTGCTCACTTTTATCATTAGTTACCTTGCTGTTTTTATATTTTCAGATTACAAATACATTTATCTACCATCCATATTGCACTTGTATCGCCATCTCTTCGCCGAACTAGTGCACCTATACAATTTACCATTGTATGGGGTGTGTTGGGGACACAAGAGACTCTTTGTTATTTGGTTGCAGGGTTTCTTGAGAGAGACCATATTCATCCTACGCCTCCCACGGATTGATAAACCTTAGGTCATCCACTTGAGGGAAATTTTCTACTGTCCTACAAACCTCTGCACTTGGAGGCCCAACAACGTCTACAAGAAGAAGGTTGTGTAGTAGACATCAAGCTCTTTTCTGGTGCCGTTGATAAGGAGGTGAGTGCTTGAAGGTATATCTTTAGATCTTGCAATCGAGTCTTTTAGTTTCTTGTTTTATCACTAGTTTAGTCTATAAAAGAAAACTACCGAAAAAATGGAATTAAGGGTACCTCATATGCTTCATCTTTTTAATATCTTTCATGAGAATGATGGAAAGGAAAATTGTGCTCAAGTGCTAGAGGAAGAATGCATTAGAATGTTTGGCACTAAATATTTTAATGATGAGCATGATTGCAATGTTGTTAGTATGAATTCCTTAAATATCCATGATGCTAATGATGTGCAAAGCCACAAGCTTGGGGAAGCTATGTTTGATGAAGATGATATTTTTTGTCCCCCAAGTTTTGGTGAGCAAATTTACTATGATGAAGGCATGCCTCCGAGCTATGATGATTATTGTGATGACACGTATGCTTTAAAGAATAATGATAACCATGAAAAATTTCATCTTGATCTTAATTTTCAATCACATGATAGTTATTTTGTTGAGTTTGCTCCCACTATTATTCATGAGAAGAAATTTGCTTATGTGGAGAGTTATAAAAATTCTATGCTTGTAGATCATGAAAATAATGCTTTATGTGATGGTTATATTTTTGAATTCATTCATGATGCTACTGAAAGTTATTATGAGGAAGGAATATATGCTTGTAGGAATTGCAATAATATCAAGTTTCCTCTCTATGTGCTTAAAATTTTAAAGTTATGCTTGTTTGACCCTCCTAGGCTAGTTGATTGTTGTTCCCATAAGTTGTTTGCTCACAAAATCCCTATGCATAGGAAGTGGGTTAGACTTAAATGTGATATTCATATTCTTCATGATGCTCTCTTTATGTTTCAATTCTATTCTTTTATTTGAGCATCATTGAAATCATCATGCCTAGCTAGGGGCGTTAAACTATAGCGCTTGTTTGGAGGCAACCTAATTTTATTTTTGTTCCTTGCTTCTTATTACTTTTTAGTAATAAATAATTTATCTATCCTCTGTTTAGATGTGTTTTATGTTTTAATTAGTGTTTTTGCCAAGTAGAACCTTTGGGAAGACTTGGGGAAGGTCTTTGCGATCATGCTGTAAAAAACAGAAACTTTAGCGCTCACGAGATTAACTACAACTTTTTACTGGAGAGTGCTATTTAGTTTATTCTTTTTCAGATAATTAATAGATAAATTACTAACGTCCATAAATTTATTTTAGAATTTTTGGGTTCCAGAAGTATACGTTTGATACAGATTACTACATACTGTTCTGTTTTTGACAGATTCTGTTTTCTATGTGTTGTTTGCTTATTTTGATGAATCTATGAGTAGTATGGGAGGGTATGAACCATAGAGAAGTTGGAATACAGTAGATATTACACCAATATAAATAAAGAATGAGTTCATTACAATATCTTATGATGCTGATTTGCTTTCTTATACTAACGGAGCTTACGAGTTTTCTGTTAAGTTTTGTGTTGTGAAGTTTCAAGTTTTGGGTAAATATTCGATGGACTATGGAATAAGGAGTGGCAAGAGCCTAAGCTTGGAGATTCCCAAGGCACCCTAATATAATATTCAAGGACAACCAAAAGCCTAAGCTTGGGGTTGCCCCGGAAGGCATCCCCTCTTTCGTCTTCGTTCATCGATAACTTTACTTGGAGCTATATTTTTATTCACCACATGATATGTGTTTTGCTTGGAGCGTCAATTTATTTTGTTAGTATTTTCTTTCTGTTATTTATAACAATTTTTTGCATCTTTTATTTCAATAAAAGTGGCATTGATAGCCTTTACTATGCTTATCTTACAAGTCCTCATGTTGTTGTTTGAAAACAGAAAGTTTACCGCTGTTGCAATAATTCCCTAGAAAAGTCAGAATGTGATAAAATTTTGAAATCTTTTGAATATTAAGCTCTGCTAAATTTACTACAGTGGGAATTTTCTTTAATAATTTTTGGATTTAGGGAAGTATGGATCAAGCTGCACTCTTTACAGACTGTCCTGTTTAGGCAGATTGCTGTTATGTTTGCATTGTTTGCATATGTTTGCTTCTTTAATGATTCTATTTGAGGATAGGGATATTAAATATGCAGAGGCATTTATTATGCAATGTTGAATAATAATTTTAGTGATTTGCTACAGTAGAATATGATAAGGTTTTTGCAATGGTTTATACTAACTTATCTCACGAGTTCTTGTTGAGTTTTGTGTGGATGAAGCTTTTGAGATTTAGGGAGACCGTGATATGAGAGGAATTAAGAAGACACAAAATCTCAAGCTTGGGGATGCCCAAGGCATCCCAAGATAATATTTCAAGAAGTCTCAAGCGTCTAAGCTTGGGGATGCCCCGGTTGGCATCCCACCTTTCTTCTTCAACAACTATTGGTTAGTTTCGGTTAATCCTAAGTTTTTGCTTCTTCACATGATGTTTTCCATTCTTAGAATGCCATTTTATTTGTTTTGCTTTTTGTTCGAATAAAATACCAAGATCTGAAATTCTTAAATGCTAGAGAGTCTTCACATAGTTTCATAATTATTCGACTACTCATTGATCTTCACTTCTATCTTTTGGAGTAGTTTGTAGTTGCTCTAGTGCTTCACTTATATCCTTTTAGAGAATGGTGGTGGTTTTATTTTATAGAAATAATTGATCTCTCATGCTTCACTTATATTATTTTGAGAGTCCTTTAGAACAGCATGGTAGTTTTCTTTAGGTTATGAAACTAGTCCTAATATGATGGGCATCCAAGATTGATATAATAAAAACTTTCATATAGAGTGCATTGAATACTAAGAGCAGTTTGGTACTTGATGATTGTTTTGAGATATGGAGATAGTGATATCAACGTTGTGCTAGTTGTGTAGTTGTGAATTTGAGGAATACTTGTGTTGAAGTTTGTAAGTCCCGTATCATGCACGTATGGTAAACGTTGTGTAACAAATTTGAAACATGAGGTGTTATTTGTTTGTCTTCCTTATGAGTGGCGGTCGGGGACGAGCGATGGTCATCTCCTACCAATCTATCCTCCTAGGAGCATGCGCGTAATACTTGGTTTTTGAGGACTTGTAGATTTTTTCAATAAGTATGTGAGTTCTTTATGACTAATGTTGAGTCCATGGATTATACACACTCTCACCCTTCCACCATTGCTAGCCTCTTCGGTACTGTGCATTGCACTTTCTCACCTTGAGAGTTGGTGCAAACTTCCCCGGTGCACCCAAACCCCGTGATACGATACGCTCTATCACACATAAACCTCCTTATATCTTCCTCAAAACAGCCACCATACCTACCTATTATGGTATTTCCATAGACATTCTAAGATATATTGCCATGCAACTTTCCACCGTTTCGTTTATTATGACACGCATCATCATTGTCTTATCGCTTTGCATGATCATGTAGTTGACATCATATTTGTGGCAAAGCCACCGTTCATAATTTTTCATACATGTCACAATGAATCATTGCATATCCCGGTACACCGCCGGAGGAATTCACATAGAGTCAAATAAAAAAAGAGAAAGGCCAAAGAAAAAAAAGAAGAAAAGAAAGGCCAAAAAAAGGCCAGATAAAAAAAATACAAAAGGGACAATGCTACTATCCTTTTTTCCACACTTGTGCTTCAAAGTAGCACCATGATCTTCATGTTAGATAGTCTCTTGTTTTGTCACTTCCATATACAGGTGGGAATTTTTCATTATAGAACTTGGCTTGTATATTCCAACAATGGGCTTCCTCAAATGCCCTAGGTCTTCGTGAGCAAGCAAGTTGGATGCACACCCACTTAGTCTCTTTTGTTGAGCTTTCATACATTTATAGCTCTAGTGCATCTTTTGGATGGCAATCCCTACTCCTTGCATTGACATCAATTGATAGGCATCTCCCTATAGCCCATTGATTATCCGCGTCGATGTGAGACTTTCTCCTTTTTTGTCTTCTCCACATAACCCCCATCATCATATTCTATTCCACCCGTAGTGCTATATCCATGGCTCACGCTCATGTTTTGCGTGAAAGTTGAAAAAAGTTTGAGCTTACTAAAGTATGAAACAATTGCTTGGCTCGTCATCGGGGTTGTGCATGATGAGAGCATTCTTGTGTGACGAAAATGGAGCATGACCAAACTATATGATTTTGTAGGGATGAACTTTCTTTGGCCATTTTATTTTGAGAAGACATAATTGCTTTGTTAGTATGCTTGAAGTATTATTGTTTTTATGTCAATATTAAACTTTTGTCTTGAATCTTATGGATCTGAATATTCTTGCCACAATAAATAAGATTACATGGATAAATATGTTAGGTAGCATTCCACATCAAAAATTATGTTTTTATCATTTACCTACTCGAGGACGAGCAGGAATTAAGCTTGGGGATGCTGATACGTCTCCAACGTATCTATAATTTTTTGTTGTTCCGTGCTATTATATTATCTGTTTTGGATGTTTATGGGCTTTATTAAACACTTTTATATTATTTTTGGGACTAACCTATTAACCCAGAGCCCAGTGCCAGTTTCTGGTTTTTCCTTGTTTTAGAGTATTGGAGAAAAGGAGAATCAAATGGAGAAGACGAAGAAGAAGAAGAATATGAAGAAGAAGAAGAATAAGAAGGAGAAGGAGAAGAAGAAGGAGAAGAAGAAGGAGAAGAAGAAGGAGAAGAAGAAGAAGGAGAAGAAGAAGAAGGAGAAGAAGAAGAAGGTGAAGAAGAAGGAGAAGAAGAAGGATAAGAAGAAGAAGAAGAAGAAGAAGAAGAAGAAGAAGAAGAACGGACGTATCCGCTTTCCTATTATTGATCCGGTGTGCGATCGTCCTGCTAGCCATCTTTCTCGCTATATCACTGCTAGTTACCTCTTGATCTATGAGTTGGCCCGAGAGTTAACCCGATCCCAGATAGCCCTTCCCGCTGCTCGAAATAGGACCCCTACACCTACTGTCAGATTCACTTCGATCGTTCCTCTAGCCTCCGTTACTCATATTACTCCGGTGACCACTCAGGGTACCCCGAACCCTTTGGCAGTGACTCCTCGTAGTGCCACTGTTGCATGGGCTTCCCTTGTTGCTACTCCTGCAACCCCTATGCTCTAGTCTCACCCCGCACCTGACCCTGAGGGAGAGTCCACGAGGCAGCGCCGTCGCGTCACTTTTAACCCGGAGGTTACCACTATCAGCTCATGATCTGAGTCCGGCTCAGGAGAGGAGCCCGCGGCACCGGCCGAGAACTATATCATTAGAGTATCCACAGTCATGATGAGATTGATGTATGGATGTAGTTGTACGTGTCATGATGCTTAGTTTCATGTATGAGAGTAGTTGAACCCGTCATGATGTTTATTTTCATGTATGAGTCTATGTATAATTATGTTGGAACCCTTTTATTATTCGACTTGATTTCTTTTTCGCTGTTTTCTTTCGGGTTTGTTACTGGCTTTTCTCCCCATTTTTGGATATTTCTTATCTCGGTTGCTTTATATTGGGAAAACCAACAATAGAATGACACGGGGAGGCAGCAGCAACCACACTTGTGAGGATGTCCCAGTTCGTCACTCAGCGAGACAGGCAGAACATTCCCCCGAGCCATATCAGCCACCACCACCTCCACCGCCACATCCGCCTTCCACTGAGTTAATCATGCGTATGTTTGAAGAAAGAAGGAACAACGATCTGATTGAGCTGTTGAAAAATGTGCAAGCTATGCTTGGGCGGAATGGAAATCAGAATGGTCATCACTCCAAGTTGTCAGATTTTTAGAGAACCAAGCCTCCCAGTTTCAGTCAAGTTATCGATCCTTTGGAAGAAGATGATTGGTTATGGACTATTGAGAAAAAGCTTGAGATTGCTCGCACTAAAGAAGACGACAAGGTTCCGTTTGCTACGCATTATCTTGAAGGAGCTACCGCTATATGGTTGGAGCTAAAGCTATGTGGCCAGCGGACGAAGAAACTACTTGGACTAAATTCAAGGATCATTTCCGCAAGTACCATATTCCTGCTGGTATTATGAAGGTCAAGCAGCGTGAATTCCATGCTCTCACTCAAGGAAGGCTGTCAGTAAGTGAGTACCTACCCAAGTTCAACCATTTGGCCCAGTATTCCCTTTATGATGTGGCCACGAAAGAAAGGAAGATCGACATATTTCTTGGAGGCCTAAACCAACACCTCAGATGCACTCTCACTATGTTTGATTTCCCGGATTTCCAAACTCTGGTAAACAAAGCCCTCATCGCAGAAAGGGAACAAAAGCTCGTGCACGACAACAGGCCCGCTAATAATGATCACAAGCGCAATTTCGAGCCTAGGAAGGATGGACTACCAGTGCAGAAGGCTTGTACTTGGCAGCAGACTCAGGTTGAGTACAAACACAATTGGCAGCAAAATGTTAACAAGACCACTACTCAACTCAAGAATGTCGTGACCAGCCCGGTGCGCAAAGAATGTCAGCGCAACAATTCCTTCTTCAATTGTGGTAAAACCGGACATTATGCCAGACAGTGCCCCAAGAACGGCAAGCCAACCGCCCCATTCAGGCCACAAGTCAATCATTCGGATCCCTATTCTGTCCAGAGGACCATCCAAGGGCAAGTTCACCACCTCTTTGCAGATGAAGCCCAAGAGGACCCGGAAGTCGTCATTGGTATGTTCCCTATTAGTCACATACCTCCAATAATTTTATTTGACTCTGGGGCTTCCCACTCTTTTATTTGACAAAGTTTTGTGGCCCAAAACAAATTCCTTGCACGATTTTGGGAAAAAGTATGATGGTACAATCCCTGGGATCCGTGCTCAGAAGCAATCTGGTCTTTCATAATTTGGAAATTAATATCAAGGGAGTCAGATTTCCAACATCCTTGATAGTCACCGCGTCTTCCAAATTGGATATTATTTTGGGAATGAACTGGTTAACCCAATATCAAGTATGTATCAACTCTGCGACCAGAGAAGTCGCCCTAACAAGTCAGGAAGGTCGAACCACAAAGTTCTATGCCCAGAGGTGCATACCCAAGAAGGAAATGGTTTTCACGGCTGTGGCTAAATAATCATAATTAATTCTTGTGGTTAGTGAGTTTCCAGACGTTTTCCCTGAGGAATTACCAGGAATGCCACCAGATAGGGAGCTTGAGTTTGCAATTGATCTGGTGCCCGAAATCGCACCGTTATACTAAAAGTATTATCGGATGCCTTCATCAGAATTAGTGGAATTAAAGAAACATCAAGGTGAGATGCTTTAGGAAGGATACATCTGCCCGAGCTCTTCACCATGGGGATCACCAGCAATATTTGTGGACAAGAAAGACGACAATCTTCGGATGTGTGTGGATTACCGTCAGCTGAATGATGTTACTATCAAGAACAAATATCCACTGCCAAGGATTGATGATTTGTTTGATCAACTCAGTGGGGCAAAAGTGTTCTCCAAGATTGATTTGAGTACCGGATATCACCAGCTAGAAATCAAGAAAGAAGATATTCCTAAGACTGCGTTCACTACTCGATACGGTCTTTACGAATATACAGTTATGTCTTTCGGCCTCACCAATGCCCCTGCCTTTTTCATGCATATGATGAATAAGGTATTCATGGATTTCTTGGATAAGTTTGTGTTGGTCTTCATTGATGACATTGTCATATATTCGAAAGATGAAGAAGAACACAAGGAACACCTCAGAGCAGTTTTACAAAGGCTCCGTGAGCATCAGCTATATGCAAAATTCAGCAAATGTGAGTTTTGGGTCAAACAAGTTGGATTTTAGGGCATGTTCTCTCGGCAGAGGGGATAGCCGTGGATCCAAGCAAGGTAAAGGACGTGTTTGATTGGACGGCACCCACGACAGTATCCGAGATACATAGTTTCCTTGGATTAGCTGGATACTACCGCTGCTTCATCGAAGGCTTCTCTAAGATTTCCAAGCCAATGACAGAGCTCCTCAAGAAGGATAAGAAATTTTAATGGACCGGGTACTATTAAAATAGCTTCAATGGGCTAAAGACAAAACTGACAACAACACCGATATTGACTCTTCCAGACATATACCGCAGATTTGATGTATACTGCGACGCATCCAGGAGAAGTATTGGATGTGTACTCATCCAAGATGGCAAGGTTGTGGCCTATGCATCTCGACTGTTACGGCCTCACGAAGGGAACTACCCCACACATGATTTGGAGTTGGCCGCAGTTGTGCGTGCTTTGAAAATTTGGAGACACTACCTCATTGGAAAAAGGTGTCAGATATTTACCGACCACAAGAGTCTCAAATATATATTCACTCAACCGGACCTAAACCTTTGACAGTGAAGATGGCTCGAGTTGGTCAAGGATTATGACCTTGGAATAAATTATCATCCGGGTAAAGCCAACGTGGTTGCTGATGCCCTCAGCCGCAAGTCTGCCAGTCTGAATGCCATGATGGAGTCCTTGCCTCCCGAACTCCAAGAAGAGATCGCTCAGCTCAATTTGGTTATAGTTGATGCCAGTCTTACCAATATATTGGAAGTTACTCCTACCCTTGAGTATGAGATTCGCAGGGCCTAGATAGATGACTTAGCGCTACAACAGCATATCAAGCGTATGCTAGAAGGCAAGACCCATGATTTCTCTAAGGATCAACAAGGTATGTTAAGGTTTCGGGGACGGATTTGCGTACCTGAGCAAGCAGACCTGAGAAACAAGATCTTGGCAGAAGTGCACGAATCTTCGTATTCAATTCACCCAGGAGGTACTAAGATGTACGAAGACCTTCACAAGATATATGCAACAAAGTTAAGGCGGAACACCAGAAACCCGCCGGACTCCTTCAACCCCTTACCATCTCACAATGGAAGTGGGATGATGTCTGCATAGATTTCATCACAGGCCTACCAAGGACTAACTGAGGCAATGATGTAGTATGGGTTGTGGTGGACACACTGGCAAAGGTAGCCCATTTCATTCCCATCCGAACCACCTATCGAGCTGATCAACTCGCATAGTTATATGTGTCCAGAATTGTTAGTTTGCATGGAGTACCAAGAACAATTACGTCAGACCGATGTTCTCTCTTTACCTCAGCATTCTGGTCACGTCTTCATCAAGCTTTTGGGACTTCCCTGAAATACAGTACAACCTATCATCCTCAGATAGACGGGCAGACTAAGCGAGTAAATCACATAATGGAAGATATGCTCCAAGCATGTGCTTTGGCCCAAGGACCCAAGTGGGAAGATTGTCTGCGTTATGCTAAGTTCTCCTACAACAACAGTTTCCAGACCAGCCTGAAGATGTCACCATATGAAGCTCTGTATGGCCGTAAATGCCGCACTCCACTGAACTGGTCTCAAACTGGAGATAATCGCATTTTCGGGCCTAATTTAATGATGGAGGCTGAAAAGCAAGTCAAGGAGATCCGAGATAGACTACAGTTGGCTTAGTCCCGATAGAAGAGTTATTATGATGCAAGGCACCGCCAGATCAGTTTTGAACCCGGAGAGCATGTGTACCTCCGAGTCACACCCATGAAAGGAGTCAAGAGATTTCAGAACCGAGGAAAACTGGCACCCAAATATATTGGCCCGTTCCCAGTTATGACCAGAGTTGGGACAGTTGCTTATCAGTTGGAATTGCCACCGGAATTGTCAGAAGTGCACAATGTGTTCCATGTCTCACAGCTAAGATGGTGTATCTCACCACTGGAGAAAAATACTAATATGGCAGAGATAGAACTTTCTAAGGATTTAACCTATGAGGAGAGACCGATCATAATATTGGATGAGACAGAAAGAGTCACGCGCAATAAAGTGATAAGGTTTTATAAGTTTCAGTGGGAGCATCACACCGAGGAATAAGCAACCTGGGAAAGAGAGGACAGCCTACCTAGAATTGTTTTCCTGAGCAACCGAATCTCGAGGACTAGATTCATCCTAAGTGGGGGAGGTTTGTGACAGCCTGGTTTTT
The DNA here is from genome assembly GCF_056163025.1 of Triticum urartu. Classification (NCBI taxonomy): domain Eukaryota; kingdom Viridiplantae; phylum Streptophyta; class Magnoliopsida; order Poales; family Poaceae; genus Triticum; species Triticum urartu. The sequence goes on from NC_141873.1 coordinate 14,754,216, forward strand.
GCCTTCTCCTTTTTTTTGGACTTTATTTTCCTCTGCTTTGAATTTGGGGTTTTTGAATCAATTCAAATGGCCTTAAACACTTGGGCATGTCCATGATTTTCACCCAAGTTACCCTTCTCACTCAATATCCATTTCTTCTCTAAAAAATCCCAAAATAAGCCAAGGAATATTTTTCATAAAAGAAAAATATTCATGTTAATCTCTGAAATTCAATTCAGAGACATATGCTCCAAAGCAACCCTCATTTTTCTCGCACCTAAAAATCTGAGAAAATTCCCAAATATTCTTTAGACCTTGGCACACCTTCCTGAGAAAAAATATTGCATAACTTTTTGGAATCTTTTTGCTACAAAAAATCATTTCTGTTCTGGCCCCAAAAATGCACTTTGCATAAAAAGTGTACTTTTCCTTGATCCAATGAGGCTGGTTTTTCTTGAGCCTCATTACACTCCGAAGAAAAGCTTAACACCGGAAGATTAGCCCTAATCTCATTCTAGATGCTATCCAAACTTGGCGACCAAGTTTCTGTCCAGGAACTTTCCAAGAAGCTCCAATCTCATCTCGTCAGACTAGCAGTGTGCCATCACCCCTCTTAGACCTAACACTGCACAAACAACACACCATACATGGTTTGGCATCGAGTGGGCGTTGTTTTGACCATGCCAGCATGGTGACCGCATGAAGAGACAGCCCTGGCAACGTGTCTGACACGCTCTGCACTAGGCCCGCACATCTGTTCAGTGCGTGCTCATTCCAGAGGTCGTAGACGACTGCCACACTGTGCCATCACCTTTGTCTCATCACCCTTGACCCCTCCCTGCCGCTCGCCGACGCCGGAGCAGCTACAGCAAGCATGGGCATGTCGCGGCCAAAGCCATAGTGCGCCCATGCCCCTGTCTTCTTCCCCCACCGCCTCCTGGCTCGTCTTCGAGCTTCATAGTGCCCGCGTGAGCTCTGAAGCTCTGCCCCCTCCTCATTGGTGCTCCTCGTCCCCGTGCACAGCTTCCAAAGAGCTCCGGCAGAGCCACGTACACCCACCCCTCCGCCTATAAATTCGGACCCCTCCAGCCTCTCCGAGCACCCCAAGCTCGCTGCCCAACCTCCAATAACCCGTAGCAAGCCGCAGCCCGGCCGGGCAGGCCTCTGGCCGCTGTCACCGACCGGAGCTCACCGGCGATCCCCACTGCCTCTCCTTCTCACTCCCGTGCCCCTCGAGCTCAACCCACTCCTTAGGCGACTCCCTAGAGGCTCACTGGTGCCGTACGAACTGGCAGGAGCCCCTGGTGCAGCTCCACGTCTCTGTCGTCCTTAACTCCGGCAAGCTCCGCCTTCTACAGCCGCTGGAGAAGCCCGTTCCGACCCCATCCGACCACCTGTAGCCAAGCCACGGGTACACGGAGGTGCACGAGCGTCTCCTCTATCCATCCATCCCTCTCGATCAGGCCGACGAGCCCTCCTCGGTGGAGAAAGGGCCCGCGAAGCGCCGCCCGTCTCTGTTTCTCTCTCTCTCCCCGACCTGACGCATGGGGCCCACTGTCAGCCTCACCGCTCACGCCCAAAACGGTATGAGTGAAGGCGTATTCCTGGAATACACCATCAATGTCACCCCCTGGTTTTTCTTTTAATTCAAATTTAAATCAAATCTTTAACTAGAAACTTTGACATGCCTTAACTTTTAAACAATAAGTCCAAATGAGTTGATTCTTTTTGCATTGTGTTTGTTTTGACGAGTTCTAGCAGCACACCAAAATGGAGATTTTTCATTGCTATCTAGAATGTCTGGTGATTTTCAGAATGATTCTTCATATTTTCTTTTGTTGTTTTTAATTATTTTCAGAGGGAGAAGATTGTCGTGAAGATAACGAGGAGGAGTGTGAACCTCCTCTCACTAAGGCAAGCCACACCAACATTTGTATGGTGTCATTTCAATATCTATGATTTTCCAACTTGAATATGAGTTATTTTCATGCATTTAATTGTTTAAATAAATATTTCTTATCTTAGTTACTTTGTCATGGTTGAAATGCTTAGCTTGTAGTACTGGTTGAATGCATGAACTAGTTTAAGGCAGTAGAAGAAATTTTTGATTGTGTGGTTATGCTTTTTTGATTAATGGCAGTTTCTTTATGTGATAAATTGATTTTAATACATTATGGTATAACCAAAATAATGAGTGTTAAGTACCAGTGAAGTAGATCCAGAAAAGTTTAATAATGAGTAGTGCAAGAACGAAACTTTGATGATGTGGATCTGTTTACTTTGAGTGGTATGTTTTGCATGATCACGACATATTATGACTCGAGTTATTCTATTTCAAGTTTAAAACTAATGTTAATCCAACTTGAACATAATGTTGATCGAGTCATGGTGTTACTGAATCGAGTTTTCCCAGTGCACCACATTTTCCTTAATGGGAAGGTTTTTATTCGGTCTGTTGTCATGCCTCTGGTCGATACCTCAAACGAAGGAAGGTTATGGGCGTGTGGTACCCTGGCCCGGTAAGCAGACATAACCTTGTGTGCCCGTTTGTTGTTATGGGCCTGTTTGGGACCATTTTTGCCACGACGCTGGCTGTTTATGCCTTTGGTAGGCACGGGGCCACCCATGACTTAGCCCAGTGGGGAGTTAGTCGGAGTGGCCGGGAGTGTGTCATGGCAATGGGAGGGTTTAGTTGGAATGCCGCTGGTCCACCCGAATGGGAAGCCGAGGCGATGGATTATGTGGTGTGGTTAAAGTGTGCTACCTCTACAGAGTGTATTTAAATCTATCGATAGTCGCGTCCTCGGTTACAGACATAGCTCGTGAGTAAGTCACACCATGGATCAACATTAATAAGTAATCTTGCACACTAAAATTTTATTTTTGGCACTGGTTATGTGATGATTTGTGAGATCATGAAGATGATCATGGTGGGAACCAAAGTGTTGGTTTCGTTTGTAATCCAGGTATGATCACCGTTTTGGTCACGAGGTAACCCGTCGGGTAAGAGAGTCCAAGTGACTCGGTGCACAAGTCGATTTCACTACATCAGTAATACGTCCTGTATTGCATTAAACCTGATTAATTGTCTTGATATTGTTTTCCACCATGCTTATGCTTGTTGTGAGCTTGCAAGTACATTCAGTGTACTAACCTGGCGTGTCATGCCAGATTTCAGGAAATTCGTATCGGATCGGAGTGCTTCCCATGACTAGATCGTGTCCACATCGGTGTCCCTGTGCTATGGAGTTCCACTTCACCGTCGTTCCACTGACGCGTAGTTATCGTGACCGAGGCCCCCTTCATGTTCATTAAATAATGTACATATTGTTCAACCGCACCGTGTGCGCCGCTTGGCCTCGCTACTTGATGTAATATCGAACCTATGTTTCCGCTAACATCAATAAAGCGGTTGTTTTCTATACCAAGTTGTTGTGTGTTGCCAGAAGACTTGATCTCTGGGCTGGCAATGCACGGTAAACCTGTTGCTCTGAGCCGGGGTGCCACAATCAACGCTCCACCCGAGAATTTGGCGACGTATCGACTATATCAAAAAAATATCCAGGAATAAGAGCAGTTCCAAGGAATTAGAAGTTGTGAAACAATGTACCGCAAGAACTTACTCGATGTACGGTCGCACTTCTGTTAGGCTGTTGAATGTATAGAACGAAATGGTCTGCCATTCTTCGACATCCAACGATATTTGTGTCGAAGCACCGGCTGGTACGTGATACCCTTTGAATAGGCTGAGGTTGGATCCACCTTTTTATGGTCGCCAGCTGATAACCCACAAGTATATGGGATCGCAACAATTTTCGAGGGTTGAGTATTCAACCCAAATTTACAGATTCGACGCAAGGGGAGCCAAATAATATTCTCAAGTATTAGCAGCTGAGTTGTCAATTCAACCACACCTGTAAACTTAATACCTGCAGCAAAGTATTTAGTAGCAAAGTAATATGATAGTTGTGGTAATGGTAGCAAAAGGTAACGATAGAAAAAGTAATGTTTTTGGTATTTTGTAGTGATTGTAACAATAGCAACAGAAAAGTAAATAAGTGAAGAACAATATATGGAAAGCTCGTAGGCAATCGATCGGTGATACAGAATTATGCCGGATGTGGTTCATCATGTAACAGTCATAACCTAGGGTGACACAGAACTAGCTCCAATTCATCAATGTAATGTAGGCATGTATTCCGAATATAGTCATACGTGGTTATGGAAAAGAACTTGCATGACATCTTTTGTCCTACCCTCCCGTGGCAGCGGGGTCCTAATGGAAACTAGGGGATATTAAGGCCTCCTTTTAATAGAGTACCAGACCAAAGCATTAACACATAGTGAATACATGAACTCCTCAAACTACGGTCATCACCGGGAGTGGTCCTGATTATTGTCACTTCGGGGTTGCCGGATCATAACACATAGTAGGTGACTATAGACTTGCAATATAGGATCAAGAACTCACATATATTCATGAAAACATAATAGGTTCAGATCTGAAATCATGGCACTCGGGCCCTAGTGACAAGCATTAAGCATAGCAAAGTCATAGCAACATCAATCTCAGAACATAGTGGATACTAGGGATCAAACCCTAACAAAACTAACTCGATTACATGATAAATCTCATCCAACCCATCACTGTACAGCAAGCCTACGATGGAATTACTCACGCACGGCGGTGAGCATCATGAAATTGGTGATGGAGGATGGTTGATGATGACGACGGCAACGGATTCCCCTCTTCGAAGCCCCGAACGGACTCCAAATCAGCCCTCTCGAGAGGTTTTAGGGCTTGGCGGTGATGTCTACTACACAACCTTCTTCTTGTAGACGTTGTTGGGCCTCCAAGTGCAGAGGTTTGTAGGACAGTAGCAAATTTCCCTCAAGTGGATGACCTAAGGTTTATCAATCCGTGGGAGGCGTTGGATGAAGATGGTCTCTCTAAAGCAACCCTGAAACCAAATAACAAAGAGTCTCTTGTGTCCCCAACACACCCAATAAAATGGTAAATTGTATAGGTGCACTTGTTCGGCGAAGAGATGGTGATACAAGTGATATATGGATAGTAGATACGGGTATTTGTAATCTGAAAATATAAAAACAGAAAGGTAACTAATGATAAAAGTGATCATAAATGGTATTGCAATGATAGGAAACAAGGCCTAGGGTTCATACTTTCACTAGTGCAAGTCCTCTCAACAATAATAACATAATTGGATCATATAACTATCCCTCAACATGCAACAAAGAGTCACTCCAAAGTTACTAATAGCGGTGAACAAACGAAGATATTATGGTAGGGTACGAAACCACCTCAAAGTTATTCTTTCCAATCAATCCGTTGGGCTATTCCTATAAGTGTCACAAACAGCCCTAGAGTTCGTACTAGAATAACACCATAAGACACAAATCAACCAAAACCCTAATGTCACCTAGATACTCCAATGTCACCTCAAGTATCCGTGGGTATGATTATACGATATGCATCACACAATCTCAGATTCATCTATTCAACCAACACATAGAATCTCAAAGAGTGCCCCAAAGTTTCTACCGGAGAATCACGACGAGAACGTGTGACAACCCCTATGCAGCATAGGTTCATGGGCGGAACCCGCAAGTTGATCACCAAAACATACATCAAGTGAATCACGTGATATCCCATTGTCACCACAGATACGCAGGACAAGACATACATCAAGTGTTCTCAAATCTTTAAAGACTCAATCCGATAAGATAACTTCAAAGGGGAAACTCAATCCATTACATGAGAGTAGAGGGGGAGAAGAAACATAAGATCCAACTATAATAGCAAAGCTCGCGATACATCAATATCGTGCCAAATCAAGAACACGAAAGAGAGAGATCAAACACATAGCTACTGGTACATACCCTCAGCCCCGAGGGTGAACTACTCCCTCCTCATCATGGAAAGCACCGGGATGATTAAGATGGCCACCGGAGAGGGATTCCCCCTCCGGCAGGGTGCCAGAACGGGTCTAGATTGGCTTTCGGTGGCTACGGAGGCTTCTCACGGCGGAACTCCCGATCTATTGTGTTCCCCGATTGTTTTAGGGTATATGGATATATATAGGTGGAAGAAATACGTCAGGGGAGCCACGAGGGGCCCACGAGGGTGGAGGGCGGCCCTAGGGGGGTGGGCGCACCCCCTACCTCGTGGCTTCCTCGTTGCTTTCTTGACGTGGACTCCAAGTCTCCCGGGTTGCTTTCCTTCCAAAAATAACTTCTCCAGAAGGTTTCATTCCGTTTCAACTCCGTTTGATATTCCTTTTCTTCGAAACACTGAAACAAGGGAAAAAATAGGAACTGGCACTGGGCTCTGGGTCAATAGGTTAGTCTCAAAAATAATATAAAAGTGGATAATAAAGCCTAATAATGTCCAAAACTGTAGATAATATAGCATGGCGCAATCAAAAATTATAGATACGTTGGAGACGTATCAGGCGGCGGCTCCATATCGTAAAACTCGATGAATCCTTATCCTCTATTTTTTCTCCCCAAAAGTGAATATATGGAGTTGGAGTCGAGGTCGGAGGAGCTTCAGGGGGCCCACGAGGTAGGGGGCACGCCTAGGGGGGCAGGCGCGCACCCCACCCTCGTGGCTAGGGTGTGCCCCCCTGGTCTTCATCTTTTGCAAGGATTTTCTATTATTTCCAAATAGACGTTCCGTGAAGTTTCAGGTCATTCCGAGAAATTTTGTTTCTGCACATAATTAACACCATGGCAATTCTGCTGAAAACAGCATCAGTCCGGGTTAGTTCCATTCAAATCATGCAAGTTAGAGTCCAAAACAAGGGCAAACGTGTTTGGAAAAGTAGATACGACGGAGACGTATCAACTCCCCCAAGCTTAAACCTTTGGTTGTCCTCAAGCAATTCAATTGATAAACTGAAATTGATAAAGAAAAGCTTTTAACAAACTCTGTTTGCTCTTGTTGTTGCAAATATGTAAAGCCAGCATTCAAGTTTTGAGCAAAGATTATGAACTAACCATATTCACAATAACGCTCAGGTCTCATGTTTACTCATATCAATGGCATAATCAACTAGCGAGCAATAATAATAAAACTCAGATGACAACACTTTCTCAAAACAATCATAATATGATATAACAAGATGGTATCTCGCTAGCCCTTTCTGAGACTGCAAAACATAAATGCAGAGCACTTTTAAAGATCAAGGATTGACTAGACATTGTAATTCATGGTAAAAGAGATCCATTCAAGTCATACTCAATGTAAACTAAGAAGTAACGAATGCAAATGACAGAGGTGCTCTCCAGTGGGTGCTTTTTAATAAGAGGAGGATGACTCAACATAAAAGTAAATTGATAGGCCCTTCGCAGAGGGAAGCAGAGATTTGTAGAGGTCCCAGAGCTCAGTTTTGAAATAGAGGTGAATAATATTTTGAGCGGTATACTTTCATTATCAACATAACAACCAAGAGATGGCGATATCTTCCATGCTACACACATTAGAGGCGGTTCCCAAACAGAATGGTAAAGTTTATACTCCCCCTCCACCAACAAGCATCAATCCATGGCTTGCTCGAAACAACGAGTGCCTCCAACTAACAATAGTCCCAGGGGGATTTTTGTTTGCAATTATTTTGATTTAGTTTGCATAAAGCATGGGACTGGGCATCCCGGTGACCAGCCACTTTCTCGTGAGTGAGGAGCGGAGTCCACTCCTCTTGAGAATAACCCGCCTAACATGGAAGATACGGACATCCCTAGTTGATACATGAGCTATTCGAGCATACAAAATATAATATTTATTTGAAGGTTTAGAGTTTGGCACATACAAATTACTTGGAACGGCAGGTAGATACCATATATAGGAAGGTATAGTGGACTCATATGGAATAACTTTGGGGTTTATGGGATTGTATGCACAAGCAGTATTCCCGCTTAGTACAAGTGAAGGCTAGAAAAAGATTGGGAAGCGACCAACTATAGAGCGACAACAGCAATGAACATGCATTAAAGTTAATGAACATTGAGTGCAAGCATGAGTAGGATATAATCCACCATCAACATAAATATCATGAAGGCTATGTTGATTTTGTTTCAACTACATGTGTGAACATGTGCCAAGTCAAGTCACTTAAATCATTCAAAAGAGGATACCACCCCATCATACCACATCACAACCATTTTAATAGCATGTTGGCACGCAAGGTAAACCATTATAAACTCCTAGCTAATTAAGCATGGCATAAGCAACTATAATCTTTAATTGTCATTACAAACATGTTTATTCATAATAGGTTGAATCAGGAACGATGAACTAATCATATTTACAAAAACAAGAGAGGTTGAGTTCATACCAGCTTCTCTCATCTCAGTCAGTCCATCATATATCGTCATAATTGCCTTTCACTTGCACGACCGAATGATGTGAATAATGATAATAGTGCACGTGCATTGGACTAAGCTGAAATTTGCAAGCATTCAATAAATAGGAGAAGACAAGGCAATATGGGCACTTTTGTCAGATCAACAATAATGCATATAAGAGCCACTTCAACAATTTAATTATGGTCATCTCCTATCGACCCCCAAAGAAAAGAAAAGAAATAAAACTATTTACACGGGAAAGCTCCCAACAAGCAAAAGAAGAACATGAAATCTTTTTGGGTTTTCTTTTTAATTACTACTACAAGCATGGAAATTAAACTGATTAAAGGCTACAACTATTTTTTTTGTTTTTCTTAAGGTTTATCAAACACACAAGAAGAAAGCAAGAAAAAGAAGATAAACTAACATGGATGATACAATGAAAAAGTATGAGCACCGACGTCTAGCAATGAGTGTGTGAACATAAATGTAATGTCGATGAGAAATACATACTCCCCCAAGCTTAGGCTTTTGGCCTAAGTTGGTCTAATACCAAGGTTGGCCTGGCGGATATCCAAAGTTGTAGTTAGGGTCGTGCTGAGATGCAGCAGTCATTGCATCGTGGGCTGCAGCTTGGAGGCGAGCTATCTCAGCCCTCCTCTTATACTCTTCCACCTCCTCTCTGGTTATAAAATATCTCCCTTTTGCCTGAAAGTCAATGAAAGTAGAAGCAGGGAGAGCGACGTGATAGGTGCGTCGTCTGTCAAAGATTAGTCGGTACTAGAGGAACTGATCGTTCCTCTCAGCAAACTGATGACGAACCATAGCCTCATAATCTAAATAAGCAGGAGGCAACTCAATATCATCCTCATGTATGGTTATACCCAGAAAATTAGCTATCCGGGTTGCATAAATTCCACCATAGAAATATCCATTAAATCTATTAAGATGCAACCTACGTGCAACAATGGCTCCCAAATTATAAGATTTATCTCCTAACACAGCACTCCTAAGAATACTGAGGTCAGGCACACACATGTGACATGCCTCATCTTTACCATTAATTCATCTACCAATGAAGAGAGCAAAATAATGTATAGCAGGAAAATGAATGCTCCCTATGGTAGCTTGTGTTATATCTCTAGATTCCCCCACAGTTATACTAGCAAGAAAATCTCTAAATTCAGATTTACGAAGTTCACTAGTACTACCCCATTGTGGAAGTTTGTAAGTAGTGGTAAAATCCTCTAGGTCCATCGTATAAGATTTTTCATAAAGATCAAACAGGACAGTTAGAGAATTACGTGAAGATGAAAATTCAAACCTCCTCACAAAGGAACTAGTGAGATAGTAGTACTAACGGCATTTTTTTCCTTGAAGCCCACAAGATCAGCGTTACGCAAATATGCGTTAAATTCTTCCTTAATACTCACTCGATCCATGAAGTCCTCTGAAGGCCATTCACAAGGATGCACTGGAGCGTCTCTTGGTGTCTCTCCATCAGCATCACGCATTGCAAGCCTGGGTCCTTGCTTCCTTGGAGAACCACCTCGGTACATTTTCCTAAGCATATTTCCTCCTCTGAAAAATTTCTGAAAATTTTAGTAACTTCAAATAAAAGTAAACCAAACTCAACAAAATTGATAGCAACTACTCCTACAAGTGCCTAGAGGCAATATCATGCATCAAAACTACTTTTGACCATATAAATTTGACATGCAAGCTCAAGAACAGGGTCACCTAAGCAGCAAAAATATGCAATGAATAAAGCACTAGAACAAAAACTAATTGGACCATTGGAGGAGTCACATACCAAGGAATAATCACCCAAAGTAGTTTTGTGAGAGGTGCTTTGAGCAAGGAGATCGCAAATCGCAGCAAAATGAGCTAGAACTCGTGCTTGAGCTGGATAATGGTGTTTGTGGGAGGAAGAAGGAGTGTGTGGGTGCAGAAATAAGTGGAGGAGGGCCACCGTGGGCCCATGAGGCAGGGTGGCGCGCCCTTGACCCTCGTGGCCAGGTGCCAGCTCCCCCTGCTATGTTCTCAGTGCCAAATATTCTCAAATATTCCAGAAAAAAATCATATTTAAATTTCAGGGCATTTGGAGAACTTTATTTTGGTGGTATTTTTATATTGCATGGATAATTCAGATAACAGACGGAAAATACTATTTTTATTTTATTTAATATAAATAACAGAAAGTAAAAGGAGGGTATAGAAGGCTGTGCTTTCTAACTCCATTCATCTCATGATCATCAAAAGGAATCCACTAACAAGGATGATCAAGTCTTGTTAACAAACTCATTCCGAATAACATGGAACTGGAGAAATTTCGAATATCACTAAGTTACCTCAACGGGGATATGCACATCCCCAATAATTAGAATATCATATTTCTTCTTGACAGTAGGTAGAGGAAATTCAAAACCTCCAAAAATAATCGATGGAATTTTTCCAATAGAATTGATACTATGAACTTGAGGTTGTTTCCTCGGAAAGTGTACCGTATGCTCATTACTGTCGGTGTCAAAACCGGCGGACCTCGGGTAGGGGGTCCCGAACTATGCGTCTAGGCTGGATGGTAACAGGAGGCAGGGGACACAATGTTTTACCCAGGTTCAGGCCCTCTTGATGGAGGTAAAACCCTACGTCCTGCTTGATTAATATTGATGATATGGGTAGTACAAGAGTAGATCTCCCACGAGATCAGAGAGGCTAAACCCTAGAAGCTAGCCTATGGTATGATTGTATGTTGTCCTACGGACTAAAACCCTCTGGTTGTTGGGGATCGTAGCAGAAATTTAAAATTTTCTACGCATCACCAAGATCAATCTATGGAGTAATCTAGCAACGAGGGGAAGGAGAGTGCATCTACATACCCTTGTAGATCGCTAAGCGGAAGCGTTGCAAGAACGCGGATGAAGGAGTCGTACTCGTAGCGATTCAGATCGCGGTTGATTCCGATCTAAGCACCGAACCACGGCGCCTCCGCGTTCAACACACGTGCAGCCCGGTGACGTCTCCTACGCCTTGATCCAGCAAGGGGAGAAGGAGAGGTTGGGAAGACTCCATCCAGCAGCAGCACGACGGCATGGTGGTGAAGGAGGGGCGTGGCAATCTTGCAGGGCTTCGCCAAGCACCGCGGGAGAAGCGGAGGACTTGGGAGAGGGGGAGGGCTGCGCCAGAAGTTGGGTGCGGCTGCCCTCCCACGCCCCACATATATATAGGGGCAAGGGAGAGGGGGGCCAGCCCCCTCAGATCCAATCTGAGGAGGGGCGGCGGCCAGGGGGGTTTCCTTGCCCCCCAAGGCAAGGGTGGCGCCCCCCTTTAGGGTTCCCCCAAACCCTAGGCGCATGGCCCCTAGGGGGGAGGCGCCTAGCCCACTAAGGGGCTGGTCCCTCTCCACACACAGCCCATAGGGCCCTCCGGAGCAGGTGGACCATCCCGGTGGACCCCCGGAACCCCTCCTGTGGTCCCGGTACAATACCGGTAACCCCCCGAATTATTCCGGTGACCGTATGATGGCTTCCCATATATAAATCTTTACCTCCGGACCATTCCGGAACTCTCCATGACATCCGGAATCTCATCCGGGACTCTGAACAACATTCGGTGACCACGTACATACTTTCCCTATAACCCTAGCGTCATCGAACCTTAAGTGTGTAGACCCTACGGGTTCGGGAGTCATGCAGACATGGCCGAGAAAACTCTCCGGTCAATAACCAACAGCGGGATCTGGATACCCATGTTGGCTCCCTTATGCTCCACGATGATCTCATCGGATGAACCACGATGTCAAGGATTCAATCAGTCCCGTATACAATTCCCTTTGTCCATCGGTCCGATACTTGCCCGAGATTCGATCGTCGGTATCCCGATACCTTGTTCAATCTCATTACCGGCAAGTCTCTTTACTCATTCCGTAACACATCATCACGTGATCAACTACTTGGTCACATTGTGCACATTATGATGATGTCCTACCGAGTGGGCCCAGAGATACCTCTCCGTTACACGGAGTGACAAATCCCAGTCTCGATTCGTGCCAACCCAACAGACACTTTCGGAGATACCTGTAGTGTACCTTTATAGCCACCGAGTTACGTTGTGACGTTTGGCACACCCAAAGCACTCCTACGGTATCCGGGAGTTGCACAATCTCATGGTCTAAGGAAATGATACTTGACAATAGAAGAGCTTTAGCATACGAACTACACGATCTTTGTGCTAGGCTTAGGATTGGGTCTTGTCCATTACATCATTCTCCTAATGATGTGATCCCGTTATCAATGACATCCAATGTCCATGGTCAGGAAACTGTAACCATCTATTGATCAACGAGCTAGTCAACTAGAGGCTTACTAGGGACATGGTGTTGTCGATGTATCCACACATGTATATGACTTTCCTATCAATACAATTCTAGCATGGATAATAAACGATTATCATGAACAAGGAAATATAATAATAACCAATTTATTATTGCCTCTAGGGCATATTTCCAACAGTCTCCCACTTGCACTAGAGTCAATAATCTAGTTCACATCGCCATGTGATTAACACTCACAGGTCACGTCGCCATGTGATCAACATCCAAGAGTCTACTGGACTCAATGATCCAGTTCACATCGCTATGTGATTAACACTCAAAGAGTTCTGGGTTTGATCATGCTATGCTTGTGAGAGAGGTTGTAGTCAACGGGTCTTGCCATATTCAGATCCCTATGTATTTCGCAAAACTTTATATCGTAGATGCAACTACCACGTTCCACTTGGAGCTATTCCAAATTATTGCTCCATTATACGTATACGGTATCTCTACTCAGAGCTATCCGGATAGGTGTTAAGCTTGCATCGAGGTAACTCTTTATGTCGAACTCTTTATCACCTCCATAACCGAGAAACATTTCCTTATTTCTCTAAGGATAATTTTGACCGCTATTTGGTGATCTACTCCTAGATCACCTTTGTACCCTCTTGCCAGACATGTGGCAAGGCACACATCAGGTGCGATACTCAGCATGGCATACCGTATAGAGCCTATGACAAAAGCATAGGGGACGACCTTCGTCCTTCCTCTTTCTTCTGCCATGGTCAATCTTTGAGTCTTACTCAACTTCACACCTTACAACTCAGGTAAGAACCCCTTCTTTGACTGATCTATTTTGAACTCTTTCAAAAACATGTCAAGGTGTGCGTTCTTTGAAAGTATCATCAGGCGTCTTGATCTATTTCTATAGTCTTGGTGCCCAATATGTAAGCAGCTTTATCCAGGTCTTCCTTTGAAAATCACTCTTCAAACAACCGTTTATGCTTTCCAGAAATTCTACATTATTTCAGATCAGCAATATGTCATCCACATATACTTATCAGAAATGTTGTAGTGCTCCCACTCATTTCTTGTAAATACAAGTTTCTAGCAAACATTGTATAAACCTAAAAGCTTTGATCACTCCATCAAAGCATATATTCCGATTCCGAGATGCTTGCTCTAGTCCATAGAAGGATTGCTGGAGCCAGCATACCTTTTAGCATCCTTAGGATCGAAAAAACCTTTTATTGTATCACATAAAACTTTTCTTATGAAAACTGGTAAGAAAACTTGTTTTGACACCCATCTGTAAGATTTCATAATCGAAAAATACAGCTAATGCTAACATGATTCCAACGGACTTAAGCATCGCTACGGGTGAGAAATTCTCATCGTAGTCAACTCCTTGAACTTGTGAAAAGACTCTTTCCCACAAGTCGAGCTTCATAGATGGTAACATTACCGCACACGTCCGTCTTCTTCTTACATATCCATTTATCGGAATACAGGCCCACCATCGCTTCTCCATAGCTCGTAGGTTCATTGTTGTCTAACAACATGATATCTAAGACAGGATTACCGTACCACTCAGGAGTAGTACATATCCTTGTCGACCTACGATGTTCGATAGCAACTTGATCCAAAGCTTCATGATCACTATCATTAACTTCCTCTTCAACAGATGTAGGCGCCATAGAAAACATCTTTCTGTGTGGCATCACTCTCTGGTTGAAGTAAAGGTTCGACAACCTCATCAAGTTCTATCTTCCTCCCACTCAATTCTTTGGAGAGAAACTCCTTCTCGAGAAAGGACCCGTTCTTAGCAAGAAACAATTTGCCCTTGGATCTGATATAGAAGGTATACCCAACTGTCACCTTTGGGTATCCTATGAAGATGTGTTTGTTCGCTTTGGGTTCGAGCTTCTCTAGCTGAAGCCTTAAGCATCGCAGCCCCAAACATTAAGAAACGACAACTTTGGTTTCTTGCCAAACCAATGTTCATACGACGTCGTCTCAACGGACTTATATGGTGTCCTATCTAAAGTGAATGCAGCTGTATCTAATGCATACCCTCAAAATAATAGCGGTAGATCCGTAAGAGACATCATAGATCGCACCCTATCTCATAAGGTTCGATTACGACGTCCGGACACACCATTACCCTGTGGTGTTCCAGGTGGCTTCAACTGTGAAACAATTCCACAATGTCTTAAGTGATTGCCAAACTCATAACTCAGAAATTCTCATCGATCAGATCGTAGGAATTTGATCTTCTTGTTATGATGGTTCTTAAGTTCACTCTGAAATCGCTTGAACTTTTCAAATGTTTCAGACTTGTGCTTCATTAAGTAAATATACCTATATCTACTAAAATCGTCAGTGAAGATAGAGAAAATAGCGATATCCACCGCACGCTTCAATTCTCATTGGATCACACGTATCAGCATGTATGATTTCCAACAAGTCACTTGCCCGTTTCGTTGTACCTGAAAATGGGGTCTTAGCAATCCTGCCCATGAGGCATGGCTCGCATGTGTCAAGCGATTCAAAATCAAGTTACTCCAAACATCCATCGACATGGAGTTTCTTCATGCATCTTACGCCAATATGACCCAAGTGGCAGCGCCACAAGAAAGCGGTACTATCATTATTAACTCTACATCTTTTGGCATGAACATGTGTATTACCACGACCGAGATTCAATGAACCATTCACATAGGGTGCATGACCATGAAAGGTATTATTCATGTAAACAGAATAACCATTATTCTCTAATTTAAGTGAATAACCGTATTGCAATGAACCTGATCTAATCATATTCATGCTCAATGTAGACACCTGATAACATTTATCTAGGTACAATACTAATCCCGAAGGCAGATGGAGCGTGCGATGGTGATCTCATCAACTTTGGAAACACTTCCAACACACATCGTCACCTCGCCCTCAGGCAGTCTCCGTTTAGTCCGTAGCTTTTGTTTCAAGTCACCAATGATAGCAACTGAACCGGTATCCAATACCCAGGTGCTACCAGGAGTACTAGTGAGGTACACATTAATAACACGTATATACTTTGTTGAAGTTTCCAGCCTTCTTATCTACCATGCATTTGGGGTAATTCCGCTACCAGTGACCGTTCCCCTTACAATAGAAGCACTTAGTCTCGGGTTTGGGTTCAACCTTGGGTTCCTTCACTGGAGCAGCAACTGGTTTGCCATCCATGAAGTTTCCCTTCTAGCCCTTGCCCATCTTGAAACCAGTGGTCTTGTTAAACCATCAACACTTGATGCTCCTTCTTGATTTCTACCTTTTGTGGTCTTAAGCACCGGGAACAACTCCGGGATCAACTCCATCCCTTGCATGTCATAGTTCATCATGAAGATCTAGTAGCTTAGTGATAGTGTCTAGAGAACTCTATTAATCACTATCTTATCTGGAAGTTTAACTCCCACTTGATTTAAGTGATTGTAGCACCCAGACATTCTGAGCACATGCTCACTAGCTGAGCTATTCTCCTCCATCTTGTTGGCAAAAGAACTTGTCAGAGGTCTCACACCTCTCAACACGGGCATGAGCCTGACATCCCAATTTCAGCTCTTGGAACATCTCATATGTTCTATGGTGTTCAAAATGCCATTGGAATCCCGATTCTAAGACGTAAAGTATGGTGCATTAAACTATCAAGTAGTCATCGGGATGTGTCTGTCAGGTGTTCACAACATCCACAAATGACGTTGTAGGGGTTTGCACATCGAGCGGTGCATCAAGGACGTAAGCCTTCTGTGTAGCAGTGAGGACACTCCTCGGACTACGGACCTAGTCTGCATCATTTCTTACAATATCTTTCAACTTGGTATTTCTCTAGGAACGTATTGATACAGGGAGTTATCACGTGAGCTATTCATCTACAACATATTTGCAAAGACAATTTAGACTATGTTCATGATAATTGAGTTCATCTAATCAAATTATTTAATGAACTCCCACTCAGATAGACATCCCTCTAGTCATCTAAGTGAAACATGATCCGAATCGACTAGGCCGTGTCCGATCATCACGTGAGACGGACTAGTCATCAACGGTGAACATCTCATGTTGATCATATCTTCTATACGACTCATGTTCGACCTTTCGGTCTTTCCATGTTTCGAGGCCATGTCTGTACATGCTAGGCTCGTCAAGTCAACCTAAGTGTTTCGCATGTGTCCCGAGGCCATATCTGTACATGCTAGGCTCATCAACACCCGTTGTATTCGAACGTTAGAATCTATCACACCCGATCATCATGTGGTGCTTCGAAACAACGAACCTTCGCAACGGTGCACAGTTAGGGGAAACACTTTTCTTGAAATTTTAGTGAGGGATCATCTTATTTAAGTTACCATTGTTCTAAGAAAATAAGATGTAAAACATGATAAACATCACACGCAATCAAATAGTGACATGATATGGCCAATATCATTTTGCTCCTTTTGATCTCCATCTTCGGGGCTCCATGATCATCGTTGTCACCGGCATGACACCATGATCTCCATCATCGTGTCTTCTTGAAGTTGTCTCATCATCTATTACTTCTACTACTATGGCTAACGCTTTAGCAATAAAGTGAAGTAATTACATGACGTTTATGTTGACACGCAGGTCATAAATAAATTAAGACAACTCCTATGGCTCCTGCCGGTTGTCATACTCATCGACATGCAAGTCGTGATTCCTATTACAAGAACATGATCAATCTCATACATCACATATCTCATTCATCACATCCTTTTGGCCATATCACATCACAAGGCATATGCTGCAAAAACAAGTTAGACGTCCTCTAATTGTTGTTGCAACTTTTTACGTGGCTGCTATAGGTTTCTAGCAAGAACGTTTCTTACCTACGCCAAAACCACAACGTGATATGCCAATTTCTATTTACCCTTCATAAGGACCCTTTTCATCGAATCCGATCCGACTAAAGTGGGAGAGACAGACACCCGCTAGCCACCTTATGCAACTAGTGCATGTTAGTCGGTGGAACCAGTCTCACGTAAGCGTACGTGTAAGGTCGGTCCGGGCCACTTCATCCCACGATGCTAGCGAATCAAGATAAGACTAGTAACGACAAGTAAATTGACAATATCGATGCCCACAACTGCTTTGTGTTCTACTCGTGCGTAGAAACTACGCATAGACTAGCTCATGATGCCACTATTGGGAATCGTAGCAGAAATTTAAAATTTTCTATGCATCACCAAGATCAATCTATGGAGTAATCTAGCAATGAGGGAAAGGAGAGTGCATCTACATACCCTTGTAGATCGCTAAGCGGAAGCGTTGCAAGAACGCGGATGAAGGAGTCATACTCGTAGCGATTCAGATCGCGATTGATTCCGATCTAAGCGCCGAACCACGGCGCCTCCGCGTTCAACACACGTGCAGCCAGGTGACGTCTCCTAGGCCTTGATCCAGCAAGGGGAGAAGGAGATGTTGGGGAAGACTCCATCCGGCAGCAGCACGACGGCATGGTGGTGAAGGACGAGCGTGGCAATCCTGCAGGGCTTCGCCAAGCACCGCGGGAGAAGAGGACTTGGGAGAGGGGGAGGGCTGAGCCAGAACTTGGGTGCAGCTGCCCTCCCACCCCCCACATATATATAGGGTTAAGGGAGAGGGGGGCCGGCCCCCTCAGATCCAATCTGAGGAGGGGGCGGCGGCCAGGGGGGTTGCCTTGCCCCCCAAGGCAAGGGGGCGCCCCCCCTTTAGGGTTCCCCCAGACCCTAGGCGCATGGGCCCTAGGGGAGGTGCCTAGCCCACTAAGGGGCTGGTCCCTCTCCACACACAGCCCATAGGGCCCTCCGGGGCAGGTGGACCCTCCCGGTGGACCCCCGGAACCCCTCTAGTGGTCCCGGTACAATACCGGTAACCCCCCGAATTATTCCGGTGACCGTATGATGACTTCCCATATATAAATCTTTACCTCCGGACCATTCCGGAATTCCTCGTGACGTCCGGGATCTCATCCGGGACTCCGAACAACATTCGGTGACCACGTACATACTTTCCCTACAACCCTAGCGTCATCGAACCTTAAGTGTGTAGACCCTACGGGTTCGGGAGTCATGCAGACATGGCCGAGACAACCCTTCGGTCAATAACCAACAGCAGGATCTGGATACCCATGTTGGCTCCCACATGCTCCACGATGATCTCATCAGATGAACCACGATGTCAAGGATTCAATCAATCCCGTATACAATTCCCTTTGTCCATCGGTACTGTAAGTGCATCTAGTGCCACCCCTAGTTGGTTTTGGAGTATTGACGACAAACCTAGTTGAGGGACTAACGTGTTTGCGAGAATTGCAGGAAAACACAGGTAGAAGTCCCTCATTGATTCGGTTTTATTACCAAAGATGACCCCTAAAGATGTACGAAGACATTGAAGACAATGGTGGTTTATGAAGATATTCATATTGAAGACAATGACATGAGAAGACTCCCTATGAAGCTTATGGAACTCGAAGACTTAGATCCTTCGTAGTTTTATTTCATTTATGTAGTGTCATAGGAATCACCGTACTATTAAGTGGGGTCCAAAAGAACCAGTCAGAATGACTGTAGTGATGCCTAATTCAAATCCTATGTCTTCGAGCGAAGACTTTGAGAGAAAATCTTGTCCAGAGCCAGACAAGTCAGCTTTACTTGTAGCCCAAGTAAAGTTGCCGTGTGAGTTCAAAATTCGACCGTTGGTACACGTGTCAGTTCCTTAGTGACCCAGGGTCATTTTGGACAGATCAGGTCGGGTTGCCAAGTGGCTATAAATAGTCCACCCCCCCACAACCATAAACGGTTGGCTGCTCAGATTTCAGTGCACGGCTATTGTCGTTTGAGAGCAACCCACCTCGAAGCCTTTGAAAGAAAAATTCCCAGTGAGGAGAAAATCCCTAACCACCCAGAGCCAGAGTAAATTGGGCATCACTTAAGTCTTCTTGTCTGTGTGATTTGAAGACTTATTACACTTGAGGACTGTGCATCCTCCAGACGGTTAGGCATCGCGTTCTGAGCATCCAAGAGAAATTGTGGATTGTCAGTGAACGAAGTCTGTGAAGGTTTGGGAGTCTACCTTGAGGACTTACCTGAGTGATTGGGCGAGGTCTATGTGACCTTAGCTCAAGGAGAAAACGGTGAGGACTGGGTGTCTTGGACTAAGTGTCCTTGACTGGGTGTCCGGGACTGTGTGTCCTTTGGTTTAAATACCTAGCCGCTCCAACCAGATGTACAGTTGTCACAGCAACTGGAACTGGTCCAACAAATCATTGTCTTCAACGTGTCACTGGTTTCATCTTCACTTCCTTTCACTTACAGTTATTCATTGTGAAGCCATTGCATGCTTGCTTTATCTTTTGTCTTCACAACATGAATGTATGACTGTTCGGCTTCATAACTTCTTCCTACCTGATCCTTATTACACTGAAGCTGTTTGTCATTGCGCTTTCACTCTATTGAATACATGACCATGGCTGGCCTAGTGTAATCTAACTTCCGCTGCATAGTAATAGGCATGATCTTCACTGTTTGTCTTCACAACTCTCACGTTTTGAAGACTTCCATAAAAATCGCCTATTCACCCCCGCTCTAGTCGATATAACGCACTTTCAATTGGTATCAGAGCTTGGTGCTCCCTTGTTCTGTGTGATTCGGTTTAACCACCTAGAGTTTTAGCTATGTCGACTGCAGGGATAATCAAAGTCTCCGCTGCTTGTCCCGTCTTCGATGGAACTGAATATCCCTACTGGAAGAATAAGATGCGCATGCATCTTGAAGCCATTGACGTCGACCTATGGTATGTCGTCGAAAACGGCGTTCCCAAGGCTGGAGAAGGTGTCACTGCTGCTGATGTCAAGAAGTTCGTTCAACTGGACTCTACTGCCAAGAATATCATCTGTGGTCATCTGACCAAAGGACAGTATGGCCGTGTGAGTGCCTTGAAGACATCCAAACTGGTCTGGGATTGGCTCTCCAAAGTTAATGAAGGCATATCAACCCAGAGAGATCAAAGAATCAGTGTCCTTCGCAATCTCTTCAACCGCTTCAAACGAAATGACAATGAGAATGTCCAGCACACCTTTGATCGGCTCACTGACATCACAAATGAGCTTCAAGCCCTCGGCGCTACTGAGATCACCAAACATGAAATCGTCAAGACGCTGCTGAGATCACTTGATAGTTCATTTGACATTCTGGCCCTGATGATTCAAGAACGTCCTGATTTCAAGACACTCGATCCGTCTGACATACTTGAGAGGCTCAACACACATGAGTTTCAGCTTTCTGAGAAAAGAGATATCTACGGCCCAAACTATGGGTGAACTCGTGCCTTGAAGGCAAAAGCTGTCTCCTCATCTGAAGAAGAATCTGACTGCAGTTCTGATGATCCTGAAGACATTGGAAGAGAAGTTGCAATGCTAGTGAAGAAGTTCCAAAAATTCACTAAGAAGAAAGGATTCATGAAATCTTCACGATCAAGCTCAAGGAATGATGAAGCTTCTGCTCATGACTACAAGAAGAAAACATGTCACAAGTGCAAGAAAACTGGACACTTCATCTCTGAGTGTCCACAGTGGGACAATGAGAACAGAAGGAAGAAGAAGAGCAAGGAATATGATTCTGACGACAAGAAGAAGAAGAAATACTCAAAGTCTTCTTCCAAAACTTCATCAAGGTCTTCATCAGACAAGAAGAGCTCATCTGGCAAGGCACGTGCGTTTGTTGGAAAGGAGATGGATTCAGAGGAGGAGTCCGCATCTGAGGAGGCAGAGGTGGAGTCTGAGGAGGAGTCTGATTCTGGCATTGCGAGTCTGGCTACAGCATACGTCGCCAAGTCCATCTTCAATACTGAAGACAATGACTGCATCACCGACACCGACGCAAATGACAAGAACGACTCCACTCCTACCTACTGCTTCATGGCACGCGGTGCCAAGGTAAACACATGCACAACTCGCTATGAAACATCTAGTGACGATGACTCTGAATGTGATTCAAAACCTAGCTACAAAACACTTGCTAAAATTGCAACTGAACAACAGAAAGCTATGGAACATATTCAAAAATTGTTAGACAGAAGCGATGATCTGTTGGGTGCTGAAATGACTCGATCTGAATCCTTAATTGAAGACATAAAAAACCTTCACGTTAAGTATCAGGAACTTGAAGATCGTCATGATACTCTCTCAACAACTCATGAAAAGCTTTCCTATGATTATCTTCAAAGGAAGCAAGAACTTGAGAAATTGAGGGTGGCTCATGAAAATCATCAAAAGGAAAATGAGTCACTTCGCGCTGAACAGATCAGTCCCGCTCAGGAAGGATTTGAACCACCATGTCTTAAATGCATTGAGCGTGATAATGCTGCTTCTGTTGCTGAATGTTCCACTGCTACTACTGTTTCAATATCTTCAACTGTTGATGTGGTAACTAACCCCTCTGCTGAGGATACCACTGCTATTGCTGATGAGAATGCTAGGTTGAAGACATTGCTTGAAACAGGGATGTACAAAAGTCTGAAAGGGCATCAGACATTATGTGATGTCCTTAAGAAGCAGATTCTGAACCGAAACCCTAGGAAAGAGGGTGTTGGGTTCGTGAGGAAAATTAATGCAGATGGGTCTTACTGGAAACCTGAGCAGTACCCCAAAACCACATGGGTTGCTGCAAACGAATCCTCAGCAGATCCATCCAATCTGTCTGGCTTCACTTGTGCTAACCCAATTATCATTGATGAATCCTTTGATGCAAACTATAAACTGTTTAAGAATCAGAATGATGAAGTGTTTGCCAGGTACATTGGTACTAACTGCAGGAATGGACCGCCTATGAAGAAGATCTGGGTTCCGAAAACATGTCTGGAAAATCTTCCTGTGAATGTCTTCATGACACCTCACTTGAAGAAGACAAACCTCAGAACAAAGGCTTCATATGGTCCAAAGGCTTCATACAAACAGGGGACTCACCTGAGTCGCACTAACGCAAATGTTTTGCAGGGGAACCATACTAAGGCATATGAATATGACAGTGGTTCATCGAACCGTCATGTTCATATGACCAAAAATTATTCTGTTTATTCCTATGAGTATTATTGTCCACCTGCTAGACTGTTTGCTAAGGCTTCAAAGCCAAAATTCTTAGATGCTGCACTTAGACTTATAGATTCTAAGCCACCCTTGAAGATGTGGGTGGTTAAGAAAGCTTAACTCTCCTTTGCAGGGAAAGGTCTCCAGCACAAAAACAAAATCTTCTGATGCTATTGCTGGGGACCATAAAAATCTTGTGGGGCGCAAGATAAAATGCCCAAATGGCATCATTATGTACTTCGTTCCTGAATCGCATGCTAGTCTCCCTATCAGTCCTAATCTGGATCTGAGTTTTCATAACCCACTGGTTCGTCAAATGTTTATGCTTCACAATACCCTTCGTGAAGCCTATCCCCCTAACTGCACTGTAGGGTACGACACCAGCGACTTCAAAGTCTTCAGAATGGATTATTGACAGTGGGTGTACAAATCATATGACTGGCAAAAGAAGCCTTCTTATGGACTCAACATTACGTCCATCCGACAAGAGCCACATCACATTTGCTGACACTGGTAAAAGTAAGGTATTGGGTCTAGGTAGAGTTGCAATCTCAAAGGATCAACACATGGATAAAGTCATTCTTGTGGAATCCCTTGGCTTCAACTTAATGTCTGTCTCAATGCTTTGCGATTTGAATATGATTGTAATGTTTGGAAAATATCGTTGCCTGGTGCTAATGGAATCTGACAAATCTCTAGTGTTTGAAGGGTACCGGAAGGGTGATTTGTACGTGGTAGATTTCTCAGCAGGACCACAACTTGCAGTATGTCTTCTTGCAAAAGCTTCAGAATGCTGGCTTTGGCATCGAAGGCTTGGGCATGCTGGCATGAGGAACCTCCACACCCTTGCGAAGAAAAAGCACATCATAGGCATCGAGGGCGTCAAGTTCAAGAAAGATCATTTATGCGGTGCTTGTGAAGCAGGGAAGATGACAAGGGCAAAACATCCTTCGAAGACAATCATGACTACTACTCAACCCTTCGAACTACTGCACATGGATCTTTTCGGTCCCACTCACTACTCAACTTTTACTACTTCTGCTTGCCTCTATGGCTTCGTAATTGTTGATGATTATACTAGATATACCTGGGTGCACATAATCCTTTACAAGACTGAAGTGCAGGATATCTTCAGACGCTTCGCAAATCGAGCTATGAACAATTTTGGCGCCAAGATAAAGCACATCAGAAGTGACAATGGAACTGAATTCAAGAACACTGGTCTTGATACATATCTGGACACCTTGGGCATCACACATGAATTCTCAGCTCCATACACGCCACAGCAGAATGGCGTCGTCGAACGCAAGAACAGAACACTCATTGAGATGGCCAGAACAATGCTAGATGAATACAAGACTCCAAGAAAATTCTGGACTGAAGCCATTGATACTGCATGCCATACAATCAATTGTGTTTATCTTCACAAGCTTCTGAACAAGACATCTTATGAACTCCTAACTGGCAAGAAGCCAAATGTCTGTTACTTCAGAGTATTTGGCGCAAAATGCTGGATCAAGGACCCACACCACACCTCAAAGTTTGCACCAAAAGCACATGAGGGCTTCATGCTTGGATATGGAAAGGATTCGCACTCCTACAGAGTCTTCAATCTCTTCCACCACAAAGTGGTTGAAACAGTGGATGTGCGGTTTGATGAAACCAATGGATCACAAGGAGAGCAATTGCCAAATGTGCTAGATGAAGTTCCAGCTAATGAATCAATCAAGCTTATGGGAACTGGAGAGATTGTACCTTCTGAAGCTCATCCTGAAGAAGAACTTATCATCTCAGCACCTGATCCACATGAAGACAATGCTTAGCCTGAAGATATACCTCCAAATGACAACACAGATCAGCAAGAGCAAAGTCTTCGCCCTATACACCCTCGTGTTGCAAATGAAGTACAGATTGACAAAATACTTGACAGCATCAATGCACCTGGTCCACTCACTCGTTCAAGGGCAACTCAGCTAGCAAATTTCTGTGGGCATTTCGCATTCGTCTCAATATCAGAACCCAAGAAAGTTGAAGAAGCCTTCATGGAACCTGAATGGATTCAAGCTATGCAAGAAGAGCTTCACCAGTTTGAGCTGAATAATGTATGGGAACTGGTTAAGCGTCCTGATCCACGGAAGCACAACATAATAGGCACCAAATGGATATACCGCAACAAGCAAGATGAGCATGGTCAAGTTGTCAGAAACAAAGCTCGTCTAGTTGCTCAAGGATATACTCAAGTGGAGGGCATTGACTTCGATGAAACATTTGCTCCTGTGGCTAGGCTTGAAGCCATACGCATACTGCTGGCCTATGCAAATCATCATAACATACTTCTATATCAAATGGATGTGAAAAGTGCCTTTCTCAATGGCAAGATAGAAGAAGAAGTGTATGTTGCACAACCACCTGGCTTTGAAAATCCAAAACATCCTGATATGGTATACAAGCTCAACAAGGCACTGTATGGCCTCAAACAAGCCCCCAGGGCCTGGTATGATACACTCAAGTACTTTCTGAAGAGCAAAGGCTTCATACCTGGTTCCCTGGATCCCACTCTTTTCACGAAGACATATGATGGTGAACTGTTTGTGTGCCAAATATATGTGGATGACATTATCTTCGGCTGCACCAATCAGAAGTATAGTGAAGAGTTTGGATATATGATGCAAGAGCAATATCAGATGTCCATGATGGGTGAGCTGAAGTTCTTCCTCGGTCTTCAAATACAGCAACAACGCAACGGCATCTTCATATCACAAGAGAAATATCTTAAAGAGTGCCTGAAGAAGTTCGGTATGCAAGGCTGCAAAGGCTTCACAACACCAATGCCAGCCAAGCATCATCTGGGTCCCGACGACAATGGTAAAGAGTTCGATCAAAAGGTATACCGCTCCATGATTGGGTCTTTGCTTTATTTATGTGCATCTAGGCCAGATATCATGCTTAGTGTTTGCATGTGTGCTCGATTTCAAGCGGCACCAAAGGAGTTGCATCACTTAGCTGTGAAGCGAATTCTTCGATATTTGGCTCACACCCCAACTCTAGGATTATGGTATCCAAAGGGCTCAGAGTTTGATCTGGTTGGATTTTCGGATGCTGATTATGCTGGTGACAAAGTTGATCGCAAATCTACATCAGGCACATGTCATTTTCTGGGACGATCACTTGTATGTTGGTCTTCAAAGAAGCAGAACTGTGTATCTCTCTCCACTGCTGAATCTGAATACATTGCTGCTGGATCTTGCTGCGCTCAGCTTCTGTGGATGAAGCAAACACTCAAGGATTATGGCATTCATCTGAAGCAAGTGCCACTTTACTGCGACAACGAAAGCGCCATCAAGATTGCCAACAACCCAGTTCAGCACTCGAAGACAAAGCACATTGAAATTCGTCATCACTTTCTCAGAGATCATGTTGTGAAGGAAGACATTGATATCATACACGTCAACACTGAAGAGCAATTGGCAGATATCTTCACCAAGCCCTTGGATGAGAAGAGATTTTGCAAGTTACGGTGTGAGCTAAATATCTTGGAATCCTCAAATGTCCCGTGATCAGGCACACATCCTAACACTTATGCATATTGATGACTTAGATGTGCAACACACGAAGTAGCGTATATCTTCAATCAATGAAGACATACATTCTAAGTGTGAATACATTAATGTGGAATTTGACTTCGGAGCGCCACGATAATTGTGCGCCGTGTCTGGGTCTAATACTTCCTACACGGTGGGTAACGCCACCACCAAACGTTCTATTTTGAAGTATTTCACTCATGGCGTTACCTCGCAATGTCTTCACATTTGGTTTGGCTTCATTCTCAATATGTCTTCATGATTATCTTCACCGCGTTGATTTTATGGATATATATGTACTGATGTTCTGTCCTCTACAACATTCACTTATAGCTATGTCTTCTTGGTTGAATCTTTTTGAACTAAGTGAATGTGATCGGACCCTAACCTCTCTATGCTTTCTATCTCAAACTCTATCTCTCCAAGTCATATGCATTCTGTTGAAACTGTCGAATGTCTTCACTGTGTCCTTGTCAGCCGAAGACATTGAGACAACCATAAAAGTCCGTTTTTAATGCTCATTCCTCCACATAAGATCCGGAGAAGCAGGAACGACCGCCCGACAATTTAGGCGTGCGTGGGACGTGGAACAAATCCCAACCTTCCTCTAACTGGCCACGCGTGCCCCAAATGTGAACCGCCAGAGGCACCTGGGTAATAGCACAGTGCCGCCTCTGAGTCTATAAATTCACACTTACCGCGGTCATTATCTCCTTCCTCCACCCTCGCACGAACCCTAGCGCCACCGCTAGCACTCGACGACGCCGGCGACGAAGCGCTTCACTGCCGCAACCTCTCCGACGCCGTTTTCACGCCGACAGCGGACATCGCTCTCTCCGCCGTCGCCGTAGGTGTCTTCCGTCGCCAAGTTAGGGCACGGAGGATCGAACTGCTCGGCCTCAACTCTCAGTTCGTCTAGCAGTTCCAAGTGTGGTAAATAAAACCTCTTTTTACAGCTTCTTTTGATCCTACAGTTCAGTCACTTTCTGCCATAAGAAGTTTCTCTTCACACCAGTTAAATCTCTCGCTGCATCTCATAACATGCCTAGTATATTCACTTGTGCTTCATAAAGTAGTTAGATTCCTCACTTGTACTGATCTATGGGTTCGTACATATCTGGAACCAACTTCTTATCTATAAGTGAATGTCTTCGCATAATGAGGTCAATGTCTTCTAAACCGATTTATCTTCAAAATCTTCTGAGAATGCATATGACCTCTTCCCCTTCCCTCGCACCTTAATGCTGTCACAGGTACATGTCCGTGGGAGAATCCTTTGGTTCTCATAGTCTGCATTCATTTGCAGAGTACTTGCAGCATCACATCAACTCGCCTGAAGCCAGTTCTTGCAAAAGGAAGCCTTTGAAGCCTTTGAACATCTTGAAGCCTTCCAAGTTATTCATGGCTTCAGAAACAGCAGCAAGGAAGGGAGGCAGACAGCGAGGTGGTGAAACGTCCAAAGATCTGCCTGATGAATTGGTAGAGATGTACAAAACTGATCCTGAAGAAAGCTATGGTCAGCGCAAGACACGAATCCAATGGATTCGAAGATATTGGGCAGAGCAATGGTTCCACTACCGCTTCGTCACTCAGGAATATGCGGAGAAGTGCGCCATCAAAAGACCGTGGGGAGACGTACTATACAAAAATCTTGTACCCAGGTCCAGAGTCGAAGCCATTGCTCAAGGCTTCTATCCATGCATGGTGAGAGGACCACAGCCAGCTGAGGCACATCCGTCATCACTTCTCTGGTGCCGCGATGATAATCTCTTCAAGCGCAACTTTCAGTTTGCACAACAGTCAGCGAAGATAAACAAGAAGAAATTTGGGCTTGACTTCAACCCTGGTCCCTCCTCACCAAGGGCAGATGGCACACGCAACGCCGATCCCAATATCATCGGGCCGTATGCCAATCTTGCAGGCCTCATCACTCGCATCCTAGTCCAAGGGACTGCTGTGAATGACCCTCCAGCAGATACTGAGTCAGATGACGCCCCTGCTGCTCCGAAGCCAAAGCAGAAGAAGCCAAAAGCTCCAAAAGCTTCAAAGCCAGCCGCTTCTCCCAAGATCGCAAGAGTGAAGCCTTTAGCAACTGCACCTCCTGAAGCCAGTGTGCAGTCAGAAGGCTTATCACGAGTGTCCAAGCCCCAAGAAGCCAAGAAGCCTCAGCCACACACAGGCAAAGAGCCCACAGCTGCTGACATTCTGCGCTGCGAAGCCATTGATCTCTCAAGCGATGAAGATCTTGGAGATGATGCTCTTGAGCAGCTCATCAAGAGCAAGGAGGAGGCTGAAATCTTCAACAATCTGCCTCTGTTTGATGTCACCATCATCCACAACTTCATCGATGAATGGTTTGACACACCAGACATAAGCTTCAATGATCTGCAGCTACCCATAGGCCTCAGCGTTGCCTTTCAAGGTGCAATTGCTTCAGAACTTGCAATAGCCTAGCGAATTGTAGAACTGAAGCAGAAAATTGATCATGAAAAGGCTCAGTTCAAGAAGCACGTGGCCAAGCTCAGTGTGCAAGAAGTGAAAAACTTCAAGATCATGTTGCACGAGCTGAAAGAGAACTTCCTGAAGACGCGTGCCGAAGCTCAAGGCTCGCGAGAACGCATGAAGACTTTGGCTGATCGCTGCGTGCAAGCCTACAATGAGGCAGAAAAGCGCAAGGCACTTGGGCGTCCCGGCATTGACCCCAGGATGGCCGCGAAGAAGAAAAAGAAGGCGGCTGTGCCCGAACCTGAAGCGCCAAGGTCAGAAACTGCTCCGATTGTCTTCCCCGCTGCAACGGCTGGCTCGAAGCCAAAGAGTCGATCAACCGCCTCACAGCACAAGAAGACACGGACTGCAGAGGCTGAAGCTAAGAAGAGAAAACATTCTGAAGCCTCTCCTTCTGAACCCATCATCAAGAAGCGCAAGACCAAGAAATCTCGGGCTGCTCCCACAGAGCCCCTGATAGTTGAACCCCTCTGCGTCCGCTATCCTGACACAGATCGTCAGTTAACTGTGCATGAACCCAACACTGAAGACATTCCAGCAGACGAACCCTACGCTGCTGAAGACATTGGTCTCCAAGACAATGTGCAAGGTGATGCAGCCCTTCCTCAGCTTGAGACAAGCGAACTGATCAGTATTGGTCGTCCCTTGACGCCAATCACACAAGCAGCATCATGGGCAGATCGCCCACAGGAAGAAGATGAGCCACAGCCCACTGCAACTCCACAAGCGTCGCCCAAATTCCGTAGGCTTCGCAAAGGGCCAAGGGCTCAGGCTGCTGACGACATTCCGGCTGCATCAGCCGAAGAGCATGCAGAGATACCACAAGCTCCAACTCCCCCACACCAACAAGAAGCAGTTCTCTAGGAGAACATGCCTGAGTCTGCAAATGTTGAGGCTGCCACAAACAACGCCGAAGCAAATGTGGAGCCCAACCCAACAATAGCTTCAGAAGACAATGAAGCTACTGCCTCCGAATGCACCCTATCCAACTAGATTCTTCGTTGAAGACTTAGAGTACAGAAGCTACTGCTCCTGAACATTCTGTGCCTGAGTCTGCTGCAGGACCACAATTCAACTATCATATTGCATACAGACCCCAGGTCCAGAACCCGATCCCACGACTGCCAAGGTTCCCAGGTCCTGCATCAGCTCCTGGTTCCTTCAACATCAACGGCTTCAGGGCCGATAACACGTTTTTCGACCGCTCCAAGAACCCTTATTCAAGGGAACGGATTGTATCAGATAGGTTCTGGAGCCATCAACAGCGCAGCTATTATTCATGCATCCTTTACACCCAAGGCCGCATCTTTCCTCACAAGCGCCTTGAGGTTGAAGCTGTTGCTGGTCTGCCTGGTCTGGAAGAAGCACTGGATTGCTTCAAGCAAGTGGGTTTGCTGCCATTTATCACTGATGAAGAGCACTGGAACGAAGAGCTTCTGCTCCAGTTCTATGCCACTGTGCATATCAAAGGCTATAACAGAGATCCGAAGACATGGATTCTGGAGTGGATGACAGGCAATATCCATCATGAAGCCAATGCTTTCGACCTAATTGAGCTTACCGGCCTTCCCACTCCTGGCGAATTCTTTGAAGAAGGGTGCCAACTCCATGCTGAAGCAATTGAGAGCATATTTCAGCGTCCTGAGCCAGATATGAGTCAGATGCTCTCAATGATGAAGCCACTGCCTCCGAATGCACCCTATCCAACTAGATTCTTCATTGAAGACTTAGAGTACCTGCCCAGAACAATATATCATATCATAAGGCGGACTCTATGGCCTGTAAAGGGACACTCTCGATATGCTACAATTGATGGTGCAATGAAGACTCTCATCTTCTGCATTCTACATGGCAAATGCTTCAATGCACAGGATCTCTTCATCCGTCACTTTGCAGCGTCTGCCTCAGAACTGTTTGGATTAAAGTTCTATGCTCCTTGGGTTATGAGGCTGATCAAGCTTCACTCTGCAATCTCCTATCAACCCTCAGCCCGCAACCATAGGATATTCTTGCCAGATGTGGACACATCTGCTGAAGCAATATATCCAGAGCCTGGCAAGCAACCATTAAGTCTTCAAAATGTAGAACACCAGAGCTTCACTCAAAATATTAAAGGTGTTGAAGCTCTCTCCCGAGTGTATCCAATGGCTGGCACCACACGTGCCCCTGCATCAACTGAAGCCACTGACAGCACAGCTGCCAAGAGACCCAAGAAGCGCGTTCGAACACTTAATGACCGAGAGCTTCTTGTGGCTCTTCACCAAAAGCAAGATAGGCATCACGACTGGCTCAAACGGCAGATGAGAAGCATCATGCAAGACGTCAATCGCATCAGAAATCTGGCAACCAAAAATGCGTTTGTCGCACACGAGACCTGTTGCCGCACTTGGAAAGGCCTCACCATGATGAGCAATGAAGCTGAACTGCAAGAGGATGGCTTCAGAGAGAGATTCCAATTTGACTCCACGCCTCCAAGAAGAGCGGTGATGCGAAGCACACCATCACTTGAAGAGTCAGAATTCTCTTCTTCTGCTGCCACCGTGTCTGCCCGGATTATTGAAGAAGACGACGATGCGACATCATCTCCACCTGCTTCAACACACGTCGAATCTGCCGCAAGCTCATCTGCACCGCCACCAAACAACTCCACCGACCCTGCTGCGCCTGGGAACGCGTAGAAAACTCTATGTCTTCAAACCTTTTTGGTCATCACTGACAAAAGGGGGGGAAGCATGATGTTTATAGTCTTCATCATGTGTGGGTCACTTTGGGCGGGTGCCACTATATTTTGCTACATTTTGCTTCGTGCTTACAACTCCCGTTTTTGCTACATTTGCTTCTTTGAGTTGTAACACTTAGCCTTGATGGCCGTCTGCTACCTGCTTGTCACTCCGTTATGCGAAGATAAATTCAGCATGTGCGACGATAAATTCCGCACTCATCTCTTACTGCAGACGTCCATTTTCCATTATGCATGTCATTATCTTCATATACTTTCACATGCATAGTGGATTGTCATCATAAGTTGAAGTGGATCTCCACAAGTACAACCTGCCATGTGCATTTGCATTCAAAAGGCAAATTACTTATATGCACATCTTCAGGGGGAGACCTTGCAACTTATGAAGACAAATTCCTTTACTATTTCAGAAATTATGTTCCCCGTTGAAAACTTCAACTAGTTTGTCATCAATCACCAAAAAGGGGGAGATTGTAAGTGCATCTAGTGCCACCCCTAGTTGGTTTTGGAGTATTGACGACAAACCTAGTTGAGGGACTAACGTGTTTGTGAGAATTGCAGGAAAACACAGGTAGAAGTCCCTCATTGATTCGGTTTTATTACCAGAGATGACCCCTAAAAATGTACGAAGACATTGAAGACAATGGTGGTTTATGAAGATATTCATATTGAAGACAATGACATGAGAAGACTCCCTATGAAGCTTATGGAACTCGAAGACTTAGATCCTTCGTAGTTGAATTTCATTTATGTAGTGTCATAGGAATCACCGTACTGTTAAGTGGGGTCCAAAAGAACCAGTCAGAATGACTGTAGTGATGCCTAATTCAAATCCTATGTCTTCGAGCGAAGACTTTGAGAGAAAATCTTATCCAGAGCCAGACAAGTCAGCTTTACTTGTAGCCCAAGTAAAGTTGCTGTGCGAGTTCAAAATTCGACCGTTGGTACACGTGTCAGTTCCTTAGTGACCAAGGGTCATTTTGGACAGATCAGGTCGGGTTGCCAAGTGGCTATAAATAGTCCACCCCCCACAACCATAAATGGTTGGCTACTCAGATTTCAGTGCACGGCTGTTGTCGTTTGAGAGCAACCCACCTCGAAGCCTTTGAAAGAAAAATTCCCAGTGAGGAGAAAAGCCCTAACCAACCAGAGCCAGAGTAAATTGGGCATCACTTAAGTCTTCGTGTCTGTGTGATTTGAAGACTTATTACACTTGAGGACTGTGCATCCTCCAGACGGTTAGGCGTCGCGTTCTGAGCATCCAAGAGAAATTGTGGATTGTCAGTGAACGAAGTCTGTGAAGGTTTGGGAGTCTACCTTGAAGACTTACCTGAGTGATTGAGCGAGGTCTGTGTGACCTTAGCTCAAGGAGAAAACGGTGAGGACTGGGTGTCTTGGACTAAGTGTCCTTGACTGGGTGTCCAGGACTGTGTGTCCTTTGGTTTAAATACCTAGCCGCTCCAACCAGACGTACAGTTGTCACAGCAACTGGAACTGGTCCAACAAATCATTGTCTTCAACGTGTCACTGGTTTCATCTTCACTTCCTTTCACTTACAGTTATTCATTGTGAAGCCATTGCATGCTTGCTTTATCTTTTGTCTTCACAACATGAATGTATGATCTGTTTGGCTTCATAACTTCTTCCTACCTGATCCTTATTACACTGAAGCTGTTTGTCATTGCGCTTTCACTCTATTGAATACATGACCATGGCTGGCCTAGTGTAATCTAACTTCCGCTGCATAGTAATAGGCATGATCTTCACTGTTTGTCTTCACAACTCTCACGTTTTGAAGACTTTCATAAAACTCGCCTATTCACCCCCCCTCTAGTCGATATAACGCACTTTCAGGTACGATACTTTCCCAAGAATCGATCATCGGTATCCTGATACCTTGTTCAATATCGTTACCGGCAAGTCTCTTTACTCGTTCCGTAACACATCATCTCGTGATCAACTCCTTGGTCACATTGTGCACATTATGATGATGTCCTACCGAGTGGGCCCAGAGATACCTCTCCGTTACACGGAGTGACAAATCCCAGTCTCAATTCGTGCCAACCCAACAGACACTTCTGGAGATACCTGTAGTGTACCTTTATAGCCACCCAGTTATGTTGTGACGTTTGGCACACCCAAAGCACTCCTACGGTATCCGGGAGTTGCAAAATCTCATGGTCTAAGGAAATGATACTTGACATTAGAAAAGCTTTAGCATACGAACTACACGATCTTTTTGCTAGGCTTAGGATTGGGTCTTGTCCATTACATCATTCTCCTAATGATGTGATCCCGTTATCAACGACATCCAATGTCCATGGTCAGGAAACCATGACTATCTGTTGATCAACGAGCTAGTCAACTAGAGGCTTACTAGGGACATGGTGTTGTCTATCTATCCACACATGTATTTGAGTTTCCTATCAATACAATTCTAGCATGGATAATAAACGATTATCATGAACAAGGAAATATAATAATAACCAATTTATTATTGCCTATAGGGCATATTTCCAACACCGGTTTATATAGACACCGGAGAGGGCTAGGGTTACACAAGGTCGGTTACAAAGGAGGAGATATACATATCCGTATTCCCTAGCTTGCCTTCTACGCCAAGTGGAGTCCCATCCGGACACGAGACGAAGTCTTCAATCTTGTTTCATCATAGTCCAACAGTCCGGCCAAAGGATATAATCCAGTTGTCCGGAGACCCCTAATCCAGGACTCCCTCAGTAGCCACCGAACCAGGCTTCAATGACGATGAGTCCGGCGCGCAGTGTTGTCTTTGGCATTGCAGGGCGGGTTATTCTCCAACTTTCAAGTGTTCGTAAGCAGTGTCCGGCTCCATAAATGTTGAACCTCTTGGCTTCTGTGCCCAATAAGGGCTATCTCCCAGGCGTCGAATGAATATGACGCGCCAGGGCGTTTTTACATTCGCCCCCCTAGCCAGATAAATGAATTGTCTATTAAAGGGATGGGGTTCTTAGATCCAATCCATATCATCCTCCCCTTGCGAGAACTCATCAGAGCGTGCTTCGGAAAGATCCATTCCAGCATGGCCGACCTCCGTAGCTCCTCCTCCCGCCCCCGTAGCCCTAAGCCCGGTGATTGGGAGAGGTGTTCAGTCCCGCACAGTCGATTAGTCGAGCTGCAGACTAAGGGATTTCTCGCTCCGGCGTACATGGTGCCCGTTCGAGCCGGGCTCGCCACCAACAATGGCGGGGAGCAAGCGGAGAACTTTCCTTGTCCCTCCATGGGGGAGCGGGTTTGCCTTGTTCCTTACTTACTAAGGGGACTCAGATTTCCAATTCATCCATTCCTCCGCGGGCTCCTGGAGTTCTACGGCCTCCAACTACACAATCTCACCCCTGCCTCCATCCTACACATCGCCGGCTATGTTGCTCTCTGTGAGTTGTTCCTGGGCTGCGAGGCTCACATCGAGCTGTGGAAAAGGCTATTTTGCATTGTCCGTCGCACACAGAGGGAATCACTTTATCAAGTGGGCGGAGCCGAAGTATGGCCCATCGCCGATACCGGATATTTGTCCCGTACCCCGAAGAAGCCGTCCGAAGACTGGCCTTCAGAATAGTTTTATATGAGGACGTCCCCCTTCCGGACCCTGTTTGGCGGGGTCTGCCAGAGTTCAATAATGCTCCTCTGAAGAAGCGCCGAAGTTGGCGCCCACGGAGCCCCCAGGCGGAAGACAATGGAGAAGTCCTCTATCTGATGAACCGGATCAAAGCACTAGCTCGATCCGGATTGACAATAATTGAAGTTATGTCGATTTGCATAATGCGGGGAGTGCAGCCACTCCAATATCATGGGCACCCCTTGTGGTGTTATAACGGGGCGGATGGCCACCCGCTGCGGGCGTAAGGGTCCGGACAATGCTGCCGCTCTAGCGAAGATTCTGTCCGAACTGTTCAAGGGCAAGGAAGAGGAGTTCACCCGCATCAAGCCACGGGATGGATTCTCTATGTACCATCCTCCAAGCTGGGTAAGTTATATTTCCCTGCTCCCATTTTTCCCGCATTCTTGGTCGTAAGTATTCACCTTGCCACCTTGCGGCAGGAACTTCGAAAAGCCACAAAGGAGGTCAGCAGCCCTTCTCCACAACCAGAGGACCCTGACCGGGCCATCGATTCCTGACTCGAAGAAGATCCGGTTATCTCTATGGAACTAATAGACCGGCAGTTCTATTAGTTAAGCTGCGACGAGGCCCCGGTGGCCATTACGGCCGACTATCCCAGACTGCTTCCTGCATCGCAGGTAAGAAAAATCAAAAAGTCCCAACTCCAAAAATAGGATCCCCTTTTAGGCACTTCACCCACCTTATACACATGGCATCTTTTACAGGGAAGGCATTCGGGACGCCCTGCTGAACCCGCGGCAACTCGCCAACAAGAGGTGCCGAGGCAGGGTAGGCCAAAAAGGAAGGCGGTCAGGACGGAGACGCCGGCGCAAAGGTATAGGAAAAACCCTGCTCCGTGGTTGTCGTCTTTTTCGAAATGTAATGACGCCCGTGTTTCTTTAACAGAAAGAGCGCTCGCCGGAATATGTCTGGCGAAGCTGCCAACCAAGCTTCCACCAGTCGGGCGCCAGGATCGGACATCGAGGCAGAAGGCGATATGGGGCAGGCGCCGGATAATCCCACGACAGAGGATGCGGATAGATTGTCTGCTACAAACTCAGAAGTGGAAAGCGCCATGAATCATAGGCGCCGCCGGGCCATACTCCACGACGCTTGTTTCTCACCAGAGGCGTTTGACGCCTTCAATTCTGGCGAGGCGTACCTCTGTGCTGCTCAAGATGGTCTAGCCAGAGCCACGGATCAGTATGTAAAGGATGTACGGGTGAGTAAATCTGACAATTTATATGTATCAGTAGCCCCCGAGACTTGAAACAGTTAGCAGAACTGATTTAAGGATCATCTATAATGTGCAGGTTCTTACATGGAAGAATAATAGGCTGTCCCAGGAGCTGGAGGAATGCAAGACCCAACTGGGGGCCGCTCTTGCTGCATTGCAGGAACAGAAAAAGCCTCCCGCTGGTAACATTTACTTTAAAGACTGATGATTACCATATAGTGTGCGGCGTGTCTGCAGATCTAACAATTGATTTTGCAGATGAGTCCGGAGAAAGTCCGGGGGACCAGCATGTTATGCGATAGCTAGAGGCTGGCAAACGCGTGCTGAGTAAGGTTATGCTGGAGAAAAACAGTCTTCAAGATGCCAATGTTAAGCTGAACATTGAACTAAAATACGTTCGGGGCCAGCTTGCGGACTTCGAGAAGGAGAATAAGCGGCTTCAGTGCGACATTTTTAGTAAGTGCTTGAACGAATCCTACTAAAGGAGTTCGGCGAGGAAGTCGATTAACAGCGTTATGTCTATAGGTATGCTGACGGGTCGTCCCACGGAGGAAATGCCCGGGTCTGCGGGTGATCTTCTATCCGAGCTGTCACATCTGCACAAACAAGTTCGGCAGGTGATGCAAGGTGTTGCCCAGGCTTTGTGGCCATCTGTCTCCTTGCTAGAGGGCGTTGCAGAGCTTACGGAGAAGCTCAAGGGAGCACGACGGCGCCTCCGATTATGGAAGATATCGGCCTGCCGACAGGGTGCCAGAGAGGCCTGGGCCATGGTGAAGACTCAGTATACCAAGGCAGACCCAAATCACATGGCCGAGGTCGGACCTGTGGGGCCCGACGGAAAAGAGATCCCCGTTAGCTTAGTTTATGGGCAAGTAGAATTAGTCGCAAAGTATTCTCAATAGGATTGTAAGCTAGACCGCCTGATGGATGGTATAGAAGAGGAGTTTAGTCAGTCTGCATGACTATGTAATTAAAGTGACATGTATAATGCCTTCTAGCTGGATTGTAGATCATTTGTTGTTGCGGACCTTTTCACTTCGACCTCCAGGCCCGATAGTCTGGAGTGAATCCGAATACCCGCTCAGTTATATAAGAACCGGGGTATGCGTGGAGACCAGGCGTAGGGGTCATTAGTGCTTTATCAGACAAGTGCCCAACTAGTTATGTTATATTACATGGGTAGTAAGAAACATCTTCCAGGGAGAATAGTTCCGTTAAGGGTTCCTTTCCCTGGGTAAGCATGCCCTAAAGTGCCTGTCCGGACTGTGATAAGAAACGCAGAAAAAGCATCTGGGGGCAGATATGGATAATAAATAAAAGTCATCTTTTGTTCACCGACCGAATATTCCCTTAAGAACGCTAGCTTTCGGCTTCACCCAGTCTGAGGTACACATCCGGCTGACCCGGCAGTAACAATCGCAGAGGCGCTCCCCTTATGCCCTAGACGAATTAACGGGAACATAGGGCATAAATACAAGAGCCAGGCAACCCAGCTTGGCCAAAACTTAAGTCATATCGATGTATATAATGGTGAAAAAAGGTACATGCGGAAGTATAACACATGTGTTGGGTGTGAGGCCCAGGTAAATAATTTAAGCTTCTGTGAAAGAAGCCCCTAGGTATGGAGAGTACGGCTAGCGCATCTGTAATGTATAAGTGAGGCACAAGGTGACCCTTGAAGGCCTAGAGAAATAATAAGAAAAAGAAAGAAAGGGAAACAAGACAGATGATGCATATGCAAAAAATGGACAAAGGGAGGGGACTAACATAGAGTCCGGTGCTAGGCGTAGAATCTTCGGAGCCTGGCTGCGTTCCATGGGTTCGGCTCGAGTCAACTAGTCGATGCATCCCGCAGTCGGTACGCTCCACCGGTCAGAACTTGGTCGATAATGAAGGGACCTTCCCATTTGGGCTCGAGCTTGTTCTTTTTCTTATCCGGGAGGCGTAGAACTACTTCGCCAACGCTATAAGTTTTGGCCCATACTTCTCTGCTTTGGTATCTGCGAGCCTGTTGCTGGTAAAATGCGGAACGGGCTTTGCCTACATCGCGCTCTTCCTCCAAGGTGTCTAGACTGCCCTGCCGATCGAGCTCGGCTTCTCTTTCTTCGTACATGCGCACTCGAGGTGAGTCATGAATTATGTGACAGGGCAAGACTGCCTCTGCGCCGTACACCATAAAAAACGGTGTATATTCGGTACTACGATTCGGCGTGGTCCGTAGCTCCCAGAGTACGGAGTCGAGCTCCTCTACCCAGTACATGTCAGACTCTGTTAAGGAATGCACTAATCTGGGTTTAATGCCGCTCATTATAAGACCGTTTGCTCGTTCGACTTGACCATTGGTTTGTGGGTGATAGACTGAAGCATAATCGAGCTTGATGCCCATTTTGCTACACCAGAGTTTTACCTCGTCGGCCGTGAAGTTCGTGCCGTTATCAGTGATGATGCTGTGGGGGACGCCATAACGGTGTACAACCCCGGATATGAAATCTATCACCGGTCCGGATTCGGCTGTTTTAACCGGTTTAGCCTCTATCCATTTGGTGAATTTATCCACCATGACCAATAAGTATTTAAGGGGTCCAACCATGTCAAGCCCCAGACTGCGAAGGGCCATGTAATGGGGATTGTTTGGAGGGCGATGGGTGGCATGTGGCTTTGATTTGCAAAGAGCTGGCAATCGGCACAACGTTGGACCAAGTCCTGTGCATCTGCCCGGGCCGTTGGTCAATAGAATCCTGTACGGAAGGCCTTGCTTACAAGAGCCCGGGCTGCGGCGTGATGACCGCCGAGTCCGGCGTGAATTTTTGCCAAAAGATTCCACCCTTCCTCTTCGGAGATGCACCTTTGAAGGACTCCGGTAGTGCTTTTCTTGTACAATTCTCCCTCATGGACCCTGTAGGCCTTGGATCGCCGGACTATGCAGCGTGCCTCATTTTGGTCCTCCGAAAGTTCCTGTCTAGTTAGGTAGGCCAGGAATGGCTCTGTCCACGGGGCAATAATGGCCATTATTTCGTGGGCTGAAGGTGTTATTTCGGTGGTGGAGCCTCCGATTGTGTCAGAGAGTTTGGTATCGGGTATTTTGGCCCGGTCCGGACTGTTGTTACCGGTGTCCCCTTCCCATGCTACGGATGGCTTGAAGAGCCTTTCCAGAAATATGTTGGGAGGGACCGCATCGCGTTTCGCGCCGATGCGGGCGAGGATATCCGCCGCTTGATTGTTTTCCCGAGCCACATGGTGAAATTCGATTCCCTCGAACCGAGCTGACATTTTTAGGACGGCATTTTGATAGGCTGCCATTTTCGGATCCTTGGCGTCAAAATATCTGTTTATTTGGGATATTGGGAGGTTTGAATCCCCACGCACCTCCAGGCGTTGAATGCCCATGGAGACTGCCATCCGAAGACCATGCAACAGAGCTTCGTATTCGGCTGCATTATTGGAATCTGTATACAATATTTGTAGTATGTACCGAACGGTATCTCCAGTTGGGGACGTCAGGACGACGACAGCCCCTAGACCGGCCAGCATTTTAGAACCGTCGAAGTGCATGATCCAATTGGAGTATGCGCCGTACTCTTTAGGGAGTTCGGCCTCCTTCCATTCGGCGATGAAGTCGACCAGTACTTGCAATTTAATGGCTCGGCGAGGTTTGTATGTTATGTCGAATGGGAGGAGCTCAATGGCCCATTTGGCAATCCGGCCCGTAGCGTCGCGGTTGTTGATAATATCATTAAGTGGCACTTCCGAGTCTACTGTAATCGAACACTCTTGAAAGTAGTGTCGCAGTTTCCGTGCTGCCATGAATACCACATATGCTATTTTTTGGTAATGCGGGTACCGTGATTTGCATGGAGTGAGGACAGTGGATACATAGTATACCGGATTTTGAAGAGGCAATTTGTGTCCGTCCGCTTCCTGTTCGACAACGAGCACCGCGCTTACAACTTGATGAGTTGCCACAATATACAACATCATTGGTTCGCCGATGTTTGGTGCGGCCAGGATCGGGTTGGTTGCCAAAATGGCCTTTATTTCTTCCAATCCGGCTGTGGCCGCGTCCGTCAACTCAAAGTGTTAGGTGCATCGATGGAGGCGATAAAGGGGTAAAGCATTTTCTCCCAAGCGGGGGATAAAGCGGCTTAGAGCCGCCACACATCCAGTTAGCTTCTAGATTTGTTTGAGGTCTGTTGGGGTAGCCAACTGTGACAATGCTCGGATTTTGGCTGGATTAGCTTCAATACCTCTACTAGAGACAATGAATCCCACGCCGAAAACGCATTTTTCCGGATTGAGCTTGATGTCATATGTTCGGAGGTTGTCGAATGTGAGCCTCAAGTCGTCTATCAAAGAGTCGACGTGTTTGGTTTTGACGACCACATCGTCTACGTATGCCTCTACTGTTTTGCCGATTTGTTTCTCCAGACATGTCTGAATCATACGCTGATATGTTGCGCCGGCGTTTTTGAGCCCAAAAGGCATTGTGTTAAAACAGAAGGGACCGTATGGTGTGATGAATGCCGTTGCGGCTTGGTCGGACTCCGCCATCTTGACTTGGTGGTAACCGGAGTATGCGTCGAGGAAACACAATGACTCGTGTCCTGCGGTAGCATCAGGGATTTGATCGATGCGTGGGAGGGGGAAGGGATCCTTTGGGCAAGCTTTATTGAGGTCTTTGAAGTCGACACAAAGGCGCCAGGATTTTTCCTTCTTTGGTACCATCACCAGGTTTGCTAGCCAGTCCGGGTGTTTTATTTCTTTGATGAATCTGGCCTCCAATAACTTGGCTAGTTCCTCTCCCATGGCCTGTGTCTTAGGTTCAGAGAAATGCGGAAGAGCTTGCTTGACCGGCTTGAATCCCTTTAGGATATTGAGGCTATGCTCGGCCAGCCTACGTGGGATTCCTGGCATGTCTGAGGGATGCCAGGCGAATATGTCCCAGTTCTCGCGCAGGAACTCCCGTAGTGCGGCGTCCACAGCGGGGCTTAGCTGTGCCCCGATGGAGGCTGTTTTTGTAGGGTCCGTTGGGTGGACTTAGAATTTGACTATTTCATCCGCTGGTTTAAAAGAGGTGGACTTGGATCTCTTGTCGAGTATCACGTCGTCCCTGTCCACTCTGGAGCGTAGCGTAGTTAATTCCTCGGCCGAGAGGGCTTCGGATAATGCCTCGAGGGCCAACGCGGCTATTTTGTTTTTGGCGCGGAGTTCTGTGTCCAGATCGCTAGCGAGAGTGATGATTCCGTTGGGCCCGGGCATTTTGAGCTTCATGTACCCGTAATGTGGTACGGCTTGGAAGATTGTGAATGCCTCCCGTCCTAAAAGAGTGTTTTAACCACTGCTGAACAGGGGCACTTGGAATGTAGTTTCTTCGGACCTGTAATTATCCGGCGTGCCGAATACCACATCTAGTGTGATTTTCCCAGCACAGCGTGCTTCCCGACAGGGGATGATTCCTCTGAAGGTTGTGCTACTTTGCTCAATGCGGCTCCAGTCTATTTTCATCTTTTGAAGAGTTTCCTCATAGATGAGGTTTAATCGGCTGCCGCCGTCCATGAGTACCTTGGTGAGTCGAAAGCCGTCCACGATTGGACTGAGGACCAGTGCGGCTGGTGCTCGGGCTGTTCGGAATTTAGGTTCATCACTGGCATTGAAGGTAATAGCCGTGTCACTCCAAGGATTTATTGCTGCTACGTGGCAGATTTCGGCCATGCTGCGGAGTGTTCGCTTGCGTCTATTATTTGACGTGAAGGTCTCAAAGACCATTAACACCGTATTGTTGTCCATGGGATGGTGCTCTGTGGTATTTCGGAGGAGTAGATACTCACCACTTTTGGCCACCTGCCGGAGTATCCAACATGCTCTAAGGCTGTGCGTTGGTATTGCATCCGCTGTACTATGAATTTTGCAGGGTCCGTTGAGCCATCCCTCCAGTATGGTTCCTTGCCCCGTAGAGGGCTTTTGCTTTTTGGTAGTTAACCCGGGTGTATTGTGATAATGCACCCTTTTATTTCGGACTGGGTTTGTGTTCAGGGCCGGATTATCCCAAAAGTTTGTTTCGGTTTTCCAGGCACTTTCCATTGCACAGTACTTTCGTACTATGGACGCCAAGTCAGCGAAGCGTGTTATCTCACGGCGATTTATGGCGTTAAGGATTCCCTTGTCCATGCAATTATTGCGGAAAAATAAGATTGCGTCTTCCTCGCGGCAGTCCTTAACCTTGTGCATCGCAAGGAGGAATCTGGCCCAGTAGTGATGTACTGTTTCCTGGGGCTCTTGGCTGATGTGGGAAAGATCACTTATGTTTGGGTGGGTGGGTGGAATTGAATCCGAACCCTCACCTGATCTGGGATCCAGGGGCCGAGGAATTTCCAATTTTGAAAGTTCCGGTTCCGGTGTGTGACCTGATAACCCTGGCCCGCTGCCTGACTCTAAGTTTAGGGATTGGGTGTTGTCCTCCCGCGAACGGGCGTCCGGCTCAAAGTGCTCAGGACTCTGGACATAGTTGGTCCTCAAGATAGAGGAAAGGTCACCGCATTGTTCCTCCACCACTCCAATATGATGGGTGACCGGTGGAGAGTTAATCTCCCTTTGATCGGGTTTAAGCCCAATCCGATCATAGTCCATAGCGACTCCCAGGGCGGCGATGCGATCTAAGAGCTCTTTTAAGGAGGCGAGCTCTATTGGATCCATCTGTTCGGCGAGTGCCGATTTGACGTGGAGGCTATTTTCGATGACCCGAGAAGTCATCGTCGGCGTGGCGGCCGAA
The DNA here is from genome assembly GCF_056163025.1 of Triticum urartu. Classification (NCBI taxonomy): domain Eukaryota; kingdom Viridiplantae; phylum Streptophyta; class Magnoliopsida; order Poales; family Poaceae; genus Triticum; species Triticum urartu. Next base: position 14,797,460 of record NC_141873.1, read on the forward strand.
CAGGCGGTCATGATGAAACCGCCTAGCCAGAGAGTTTGGCCGACAGCTAAAGCTCCCTCGACAGTAGTACCGTCTTTAAAGATGAGTTGAGACATCCTTCCTTCTGGCGACGACACAGAGGCCCTCTCAATGAAAGCACCAATGTCGGTGTCAAAACCGGCGGATCTCGGGTAGGGGGTCCCGAACTGTGCGTCTAGGCTGGATGGTAACAGGAGGCAGGGGACACAATGTTTTACCCAGGTTCGGGCCCTCTTGATGGAGGTAAAACCCTACGTCCTGCTTGATTAATATTGATGATATGGGTAGTACAAGAGTAGATCTACCACGAGATCAGAGAGGCTAAACCCTAGAAGCTAGCCTATGGTATGATTGTATGTTGTCCTACGGACTAAAACCCTCCAGTTTATATAGACAACGGAGAGGGCTAGGGTTACACAAGGTCAGTTACAAAGGAGGAGATATACATATCCGTATTGCCTAGCTTGCCTTATACGCCAAGTAGAGTCCCATCCGGACACGAGACGAAGTCTTCAATCTTGTATCTTCATAGTCCAACAGTCCGGCCAAAGGATATAATCCGGCTGTCCGGAGACCCCTAATCCAGGACTCCCTCAATTACCATTAACATGAAAAGTGACATTGCCTTTGTTGCAATCAATAATAGCTCCTGTAGTATTCAAAAAGGGTCTTCCAAGAATAATAGACATACTATCGTCCTCGGGCATATCAAGAATAACAAAGTCTGTTAAAATAGTAACGTTTGCAACCACAACTGGCACATCCTCACAAATACTGACATGTATAGCAGTTGATTTATCAGCCATTTGAAAAGATATTTCAGTAGGTGTCAACTTATTCAAATCAAGTCTACGATATAAAGAGAGAGGCATAACACTAACACCGGCTCTAAGATCACATAAAGCAGTTTTAACATAGTTTCTTTTAATGGAGCATGGTATGGTGGGTACTCCTGGATCTCCAAGTTTCTTTGGTATTCCACCCCTAAAAGTATAATTAGCAAGCATGGTGGAAATTTCAGCTTCCGATATTTTCCTTTTATTAGTAACAATACCTTTCATATACTTAGCATAAGGATTCATTTTGAGCATATCAGGTAATCGCATACGCAAAAAGATAGGTCTAATCATTTCAGCAAAGCGCTCAAAATCCTCATCAACCTTTTTCTTGGATGGTTTGGGAGGAAAAGGCATGGGTTTATGAACCCATGGTTCTCTTTCTTTACCATGTTTCATAGCAACAAAGTCTCTCTTATCATAACGTTGATTCTTTGATTGTGGGTTATCAAGATCAACAATAGGTTCAATTTCTATATCAATATCATTACTAGGTTGAGCATCAACATGAACATTATCATTAACAATATCACTAGTTTCAGGTTCATTACCAGATTGTGTTTCAGCATCAGAAATAGAAATATTAGTTGGATTCTCAGGTGGTTCAGCAATAGGTTCACTAGAAGTATGCAAAGTCCTATCATTTTTCTTTTTCTTCCTTTTAGAAGTACTAGGTGCATCTATATTATTTCTCTGAGAATCTTGTTCAATTCTCTTAGGGTGGCCTTCAGGATACAAAGGTTCCTGAGTCATTCTACCAGTTCTAGTGGCCACTCTAACATCATAGTCATTTTTCTTACTATTTAATTCATTGAGAAAATCATTTCGAGCTTTAAGTATTTGTTCTACTTGAGTGGTAACCATAGAAGCATGTTTACTAATAAGTTTAAGTTCACCTTTGACATTATCCATATAATCACCCAAGTGTTCAAGCATATCAGCACTGCGTTTTAATTCTCTACCAAAATAAGGATTGAAGCCTTCTTGCTTAACCGTAAATTTATCAAACTCATCTAAGCATGGACTAGCAAACTTAGTAAATGGGATTTCAGCTTTATCATATCTATAGAGAGAATTTACCTTTACTATCTATGTCGGGTTATCAAGACCATGAGTTTCTTTAATAGGATATGGATTAAAATTATGCATTTCTTTGTCAGACGGTAAATTAAGACCATGTATTTCTTCAATAGGAGGTAAATTCTTAACATCTTCAGCTTTAATACCCTTTTCTTTCATAGACTTCTTTGCCTCTTGCATATCTTCAGGACTGAGAAATAGAACACCTCTTTTCTTCGGAGTTGGTTTAGGAATAGGCTCAGGAATAGGGTCAGGAGCTGGCTCAGGAAGTGTCCAATTATTTTCATTTGTCAACATATTATTCAACAGAATGTCAGCTTCATCCGTTGTTCTTTTCGTGAAAACAGAACAAGCACAACCATCCAGGTAATCTCTGGAAGCATCGGTTAGTCCATTATAAAAGATATCAAGTATATCATTTTTCTTAAGAGCATGATCAGGCAAAGCATTAAGTAATTGGAGAAGCCTCCCCAAGCTTGTGGGAGACTCTCTTCTTCAATTTGCACAAAATTATATATTTCCCTTAAAGCTGCTTGTTTCTTATGAGTAGGGAATATTTAGCAGAGAAGTAATAAATCATATCCTGGGGACTACGCACACAACCAAGATCAAGAGAATTAAACCATATCTTAGCATCGCCCTTTAATGAGAACGGAAATATTTTAAGGATATGAAAGTAGCGAGTCCTCTCATCATGAGTGAACAGGGTGTCTATATCATTTAATTTAGTAAGATGTGCCACAATAGTTTCAGATTCATAGCCATAGAAAGGATCAGATTGAACCACAGTAATTATATCAGGATCAACAGAGAATTCATAATCCTTATCAGGAACATAGATAGGTGAAGCAGCAAAAGCATGATCAGGTTTCATTCTGGCAATAAGAGATTGCTTCTTCCATTTAGCTAATAACTTCTTAAGATCACTTCTATCATTAGAAGCAAGAATAGCTCTAGCAGATTCTTCATCCAGAACATAACCCTCAGGCACAACAGGCAATTCATATTTATTAGGGGGAGAGTCTTCATCATCACTATCTTCAATATAATTAGTTTCAATAATTTCATTCTCTCTAGCCCTAGCAAGTTGTTCATCAAGAAATTCACCAAGTGGCATAGTAGTATCAAGCATAGAAGTAATTTCATCATAAGTATTGTGCATAGAAGAAGTGGCATCATCAATGACATGCGACATATCAAAATCAATAGCAGAAGGAGGTTTAGGTGTCACAAGCTTACCCAAAACAGAAGGTGAATCAAGTGCAGAGCTAGATGGCAGTTCCTTACCTCCCCTCGTAGTTGATGGATAAATTTTTGTTTTCACGTCTTTCAAGTTCTTCATAGTGACCAGCAGATATAAATCCCAAGTGACTCAAAGAATAGAGCTATGCTCCCCGGCAACGGCGCCAGAAAATAGTCTTGATAACCCACAAGTATAGGGGATCGCAACAGTTTTCGAGGGTAGAGTATTCAACCAAAATTTATTGATTCTACACAAGGAGAGCCAAAGAATATTCTCAAGTATTAGCAGCTGAGTTGTCAATTCAACCACACCTGGAAACTTAATATCTGCAGTAAAGTATTTAGTAGAAAAGTAATATGATAGTGGTGGTAACGGTAGCAAAAGGTAACGATAGCAAAAGTAATGTTTTTGGTATTTTGTAGTGATTGTAACAATAGCAACGGAAAAGTAAATAAGTGAATAACAATATATGGAAAGCTCATAGGCAATGGATCGGTGATAGAGAATTATGCTGGATGCGGTTCATCATGTAACAGTCATAACCTAGGGTGACACAGAACTAGCTCCAATTCATCAATGTAATGTAGGAATGTATTTTGAATATAGTCATACGTGCTTATGGAAAAGAACTTGCATGACATCTTTTGTCCTACCCTCCCGTGGCAGCGGGGTCCTAATGGAAACTAAGGGATATTAAGGCCTCCTTTTAATAGAGTACCGGACCAAAGCATTAACACATAGTGAATAAATGAACTCCTCAAACTACAGTCATCACCGGGAGTTGTCCCAATTATTGTCACTTCGGGGTTGCCGGATCATAACACAAGCATTAAGCATAGCAAAGTCATAGCAACATCGATCTCAGAACATACTGGATACTAGGGATCAAACCCTAACAAAACTAACTCGATTACATGATAAATCTCATCAAACCCATCATCGTCCAGCTAGCCTACGATGGAATTACTCACGCACGGCGGTGAGCATCATGAAATTGGTGATGGAGGATGGTTGATGATGACGACGGCGACGGATTCCCCTCTCCGGAGCCCCGAACGGACTCCAGATCAGCCCTCCCGAGAGGTTTTAGGGCTTGGCGGCGGCTCCGTATCGTAAAACGCGATTGTCGGTGTCAAAACCAGCGGATCTCGGGTAGGGGGTCCCGAACTGTGCGTCTAAGGTGGATGGTAACAGAAGGCAGGGAACACAATGTTTTACCCAGGTTCGGGCCCTCTTGATGGAGGTAAAACCCTACGTCCTGCTTGATTTATTCTTGATGATATGAGTATTAAAAGAGTTGATCTACCACGAGATCGGAGAGGATAAACCCTAGAAACTAGCCTATGGTATGATTGTCTGTTGTCCTACGGACTAAAACCCTCTGATTTATATAGACACCAGAGGGGGTTAGGGTTACACAAGGTCGGTTACAAAGGAGGAGATATCCATATCCGTACTGCCTAGCTTTCCTTCCACGCCAAGTAGAGTCCCATCCAGACACGAGACGAAGTCTTCAATCTTGTATCTTCATAGTCCAACAGTCCGGCCAAGGAATATAGTCCGGCTGTCCGGAAACCTCCTAATCCAGGACTCCCTCAGTAGGCCCTAAACCAGGCTTCAATGACGATGAGTCAGGCTCGCAGTGTTGTCTTCGGCATTGCAAGGCAGGTTCCTCCTCCGGATTCACCACAGAAGAGTTCGAATAAAAGGATAGTGTTCGACCCTGCAAAATAAGTTCCACATACCACCGTAGAGAGAATAATATTTCCACAAATCTAATCTCCTGACACGTTTTGGCAACATGACATTATGCCATGGCCCGGTGATTATTCGAACCGTTTCCTTTAACTAGCCCCGCACATAACGTGAGGCAGTTTCTTGACATGTCTTGTCAAAGCAGAGATCGTGTCCCCCTTAATACGGGTGTGGGTAACCCAACCGCGCCATCAATTACGGCGCTTGGGGGATAAGTGAGTTTTACCAGGCTAGTGGGGGCGCATAGTTTCGGCCGCCCTTATAAGGGGATAAGCTTAACCTTTCTCTACCCATGCCTTCTTCCTCCTTTCTCATCCATTCTTGCGCACTCGAGCTCCAATGCCCAAGTCCACATCCTTCCCCTCAACCTTCTCCAAACATGTCCGGAGCAGGAGGCAAATGGATGGCTTCCTCCGTTATGGAGGGACACATCAAGAAGCTGCGCGGAGCCGAATACTTAGCCGCGAATATCGCGCATCAGCTGCCCGCTGCCGGGCAGATCGTTCCTACCCCATATCCTCACAAGAGGGTAGTTTTCCTCCACCACTTCGTCCGTGGACTGGGGTTTCCCCTCCATCCATTCGTCCGCGGTCTCATGTTCTACTACGGGCTGGATTTCCATGATCTGGCCCCAAACTTCATCCTCAACATTTCCGCATTCATCGTCATGTGTGAGGCTTTCCTCCGCATCAGGCCCCACTTTGGCCTGTGGTTAAAGACCTTCAATATCAAGCCGAAGGTGGTGGGAGGCCAACAAGCGGAATGCGGCGGAGCCATGGTGGGCAAGATGCCCAATGTTAGATGGCTTGAAGGCTCCTTCGTGGAGACCATAAAGGGGTGGCAATCGGCATGGTTCTACATCACCAAGCCGTGCGACACCAACTGGGTGGTGGCCCCCGAGCTTCGATCCGAAATCCCCACGCGGCTCACCTCCTGGAAAGAGAAGGGCCTATCCTGGGGTTCATCGATGGAGCTGGACGGACTCTAGAAATATATCCGGAATATGGCGAGCAAGAAGCTCAAGCTTGTCAACATAGTCCAGGTCATGCTCTTCCGCGGGATCCTCCCGTGTCAACAACGGGATTTCAACTTGTGGGAGTTCGACCCGACCCAGCACGAGACTCTGAACGAGCTCTTCGACACGACGCACAAGGACATCTGGAGGGTGCCGAGGTCCCTCCCTCTCTCACCGAGGACCGCGGGCTAAGCGCGAAGCGCCTAGCGCATTCAGTGAGTTCTATACATCCGGTAGGATATTTATTTCCCCTAGCTTAAACATGTGCGGGGTCTGAGCTCCATGCCTTTGACAGGACTGGGTGGAGACGTCAGGGCAGATTAACTGTCCGGCCCCTCTGCCCGCAGACACTGCGGACGCTCTCCTGACGGAGATGCTGACTCCGGTTCCTTACAAGGTGCCGGAGAAGACCAAGAAGGCCAAGGGAACCCGAAAGAGTTCCTGACGCCAGGTGTTATCGGACTCATCGTCCGATAACTCCACGACGCACTCCTCCCCCGAAGACGAGGAGGAAGACGAAGATGCTCCCCCTTCAGTCGGGGGAGACAAGAAAAGGAAGGCCGCCCAGACCGGGGGGGGGGGGGCGAAGGGTCCAAGAAGGGGAGGACCCTCCTTCCGGACTACTCCACCACCGCCGCCGAAGGCGAAGACGAGTGGCTGCTCAGGGCCAAGCCCCTGGCGAAGTCGTAAGTATTCGGATACCAAAGTAACTTATATCATACCTTTGTCGCACTGCTTCCCCTAATGCCGAATATGATTATGCAGACCACCCGAAGCCCGTATCGATGTATCTTCATCGGGCGGCTCCTTGGACTCGTCGGATATGGATAGCGATCCACTTCCGACCGCCACCTCCCCTTGCCCTATGGATAATGCCGAGGTATTGTCTCAAGAGGCACCGGGTCGGGGGGAGAAAATCCCGGAGGCGCCTCAAGGCGACCTTCCGGTCTCCAGGAGCATAGGGAGTAAGGCTCCCGAGGGCTCTGAGTTCGGCCCTCAGCCGAACACCACGCCGGAATCTCCAGTGGTTCCGGACTCGGGTAGGCGGCCTCCTTCCAAAAGGGGCAAGACGCCTGTGCCGGTGACCTCTACCCATCCAGGGGCACCGGACAATCTGCTGGGAGCGCTTCGCAGCGCTTCCATCGACGAAGAGCACCGCACTATTATGAGTGCGGTGATCTAGAAGGTTCAGTCCGCCAAGGGCGGACTGACTGAAGCCTGTGCCAGCCTTCTAACAGGCTTTGAGGTAAGTATTTGAAATATAGGAAAAATATTAGCGCATCGACAGTAGCCCTTGATGCTCTGTTCGATGTTCACAAAGAAAAGCCGAATAGAGGATCAAACAATATCGCAGGAGTCTAATATAAGTATGTCTATATGCGTATGCAGGCTTCACTGCTGGCCTCTGCCGCACTGACTGCGGAGGTCGCCACACTGAAGCAGGACCTCGAAGGGTCCATGAAAGAGCTCGGCCTTGCCATGAGGCAGCTCGAGGAGAACAAATGTAAGTAGTACCTAGTCTATGGATATATATAAAAAGAATGCGATTGCAAAATGACAGGATCATCATAAATTTTCCAGGGGCCACGATCGAGGTGGCGACCCTGAAGCAAGCGCTATCCGAGGCTGAAAACAAAGCGGCCCAGGAGCGCACCGAGCGGGAAAAACAAGAGGCACGGGTGGGCGAGGTGCAGCAAGAGCTCCACGCTCTCGTGACGAAGCACGAGGCGTTGGAGCTTGACTTGAAGACGCGAGAGTCCGAGCTTGCGACGGCCCTTGAGAGTGCAAAGAGTGCCAAGGCTGAAGCCCAAAAGGCTCTCCAGGAGATTGATGCGATGAAAAAGATAGCAGCAGGTAAGGCATTCTATATGCAAAGCAAGCATGTGAAAGTAAATTACTTGTTACTTACCCAAATCCGGAGCTCTCTAGGAGCTTTCGCAGATATGCCCTGCAACGTGTCGGATGCCGCATAGTTTTACCATGCCGAAGAGGGACGCTCAACGGAGAAGCTGTTCTGGTCTCAGTATACTGAGACCGAACACCCGATGCCTCTGAGCGACCAGCTGAAGCAACTGGTCGAGCTGCACAAGGCGGCCGAACAGGCCATGAAGGGCTTTATAGTCCGGATGTGGCCTGATGACGCCCTTCCCAACAGCTACTTCGGCCTGGTGAGGCGGCTTGTGGATGCCTGCCCTCGGCTGGAAGTCATCAAGTGGTCCGTCTGCATCAAAGGTGCACGCCATGCTTTCACCCGTGCGAAGGTGCACTGGGCCAACATGGACGCCGTGAAGCTGGTGAAGGAAGGGCCGCCACAGGGCAAGGGGCATCGCCACCCCGAGATGTATTATGAGGGTGTCCTGAAGGGTGCCCGTCTTGTAGCGGACGAGTGTGCGAAAGATGTAATATTTTAGTAAACTTGCTAGGGTAATCCTGTATTATGAAAACTTGTTCATATGCTCTATGCAACGCTTATTTGAATTTAAAAAATTGCCTTCTATTCGGTTGTTTATCAAATCTGAGAGATGGCTAGTCATCTGCTTCTGCCCCCACGCCACGAGTGGTGGGGTGTTCGGGATAAACCTGAGCACTCTTGTTCCCCTTGTTGGGTCCTTCGAGGGAGGTGCTCAGCACAATGAACAAGGCAATCGGACTATAATGCGTTATCACTCTCACTTAGCCATAGAATTCTATAATTTTAAATTTTGGCGAAGCCCGTAGTATTCGGAAGACCAAATTTGGGGCGCGATACACGCCTTAAGCCGGACAGGGCTGACTCCTCGCTCTAAGCGGCATAAGTCTTTAGGGACTTGAAACCTCTCGAACAACGACCAGTCTCTCGCCTTATCATGACCGTCAATTTTAGCTTTCTGTACTGAGGTGCTTAGCCCAGCAGAATCGGGGCACAATCGCAGTAGTTCTCACAGTGCTACCTTAGCCGATATAGCGGAACGTAAGGTACCAAAACATGGGAGCCGGGCAAACCCAACTATTGACCCAAGACATGATTCGGAGCTGATGCATATAATGCTATAAGTTCGGGGAGCCGCACTGTCGAAAGTCTTCGGACTTCTCACGCTGTATTATGGGGTATGCTTAAGCCCCTAGCGTGTTGTCCGTACCAGAGTGTACGGGTGCTAGATGTCATGAATGAACATATATATAGAAAGGAAGAATGCAATAATAGTCTTAATGCTATGCATTGTTTATCCAAAAAGGTGCGTTAATGCAGAATGATACGAGTAGTGCGATAAGCAAAAAGTAGGACTATTTGACATGTCCCTTCCAAGGGCAAGCTGAGGAATAGTATTGAAGCAAATATTTCACTCGTTATCGTAATCCACCCAGGAGTTCCGTGGTGTGATGTAGCTTTCTACCTTCTTGGTTGCTGCATCATGTGTTTGGCAATCATGCTGCCGGACAGGGTTTCCAGAGATTAAAGTCCTGAAAGCGAAATTTAACAAAGCGGGAAGCCCCTAGTGCGGTTTAAGCCGCAACTTGGACGTGTCGCAGTCGTGCCCCCTCCCCACCTGTGCCCATGGTATTTTTAATGCGTAATTATGTACGCGTGGCACGGATTTCGCCGTTTGGCTGGGACCAGGGTGGGGGCCGCATTGCTATGCGAGCTCGGAACGTGCCAGGCGGTCCTGTTGCCGATTACTCTGGGCGCGCTTGAAGGTGTCCGGGTCCTTAGTCGCCGAACTAGTGGATTGCCTTAAGAGGCTGCTTTGCGCTTTTGCTGCGATGGCCGCAGTGTGCTCCTCCGTGTGGAGAGAGCACTCTGTGTTTCCATTGACTGTGATGACCCCCCGAGGTCCTGGCATCTTGAGCTTGAGATATGCATAATGCGGTACCACATTGAATCTCGCAAATGCGGTTCGCCCGAGCAGTGCATGGTAGCCACTGCGGAACGGGACTATGTCTAAGATTAACTCTTCGCTTCAAAAGCTATCCGAGGATCCGAAGAACACTTCCAGTGTGACTGAGCCTGTGCAATGGGCCTCTACACCTGGTATGACACCTTTAAAGGTCGTTTTTGTGGGTTTGACCCTTGAGGGGTCTATACCCATTTTGCGCACTGTGTCCTAATAAAGCAGGTTCAGGCTACTGCCGCCATCCATAAGGACTCGAGTGAGGTGAAATCCGTCAATGGTTGGTTCTAAGACCAATGCGGCTAATCCGCCATGACGGATACTAGTGGGGTGGTCCCTGCGGTCGAAGGTGATCGGGCAGGAGGACCATGGGTTGAACTTTGGGGCGACTGGCTCCAACGCATATACGTCCCTGAGCGCACGCTTCCACTCCCTCTTGGGGATGTGGGTTGCGTATATCATGTTCACCGTCCGCACTTGTGGGGGGAACCTCTTCTGTCCTCCGGTGTTCGGCTGCTGGGGCTCCTCCTCGTCATCGCTATGTGACCCCTTATCTTTGTTTTTGGCATTTATCTTGCCGGCCTGCTTGAACACCCAACAATCCCTGTTGGTGTGGTTGGCTGGCTTATCGGGGGTGCTGTGTATTTGGCACGAGCGATCGAGTATACGGTCCAAACTGGACGGGCCCGGACTGCTTCTTCGAATGGCTTTTTCCGCTGACCGGGTTTAGAGCCTTTGAATCCGGCATTAACTGCCGTATCCTCGGTATTGTCGCTATTAATGCGGCGCTTATGTTTGTTGCGACGTGACCTGCCATTGCCATACTTGGTATCCGAAGTACCATGGTTCTTTGATATGTTATTGCTGCGAGCCAGCCAGCTGTGTTCTCCCGCACAAAAGCGGGTCATGGGTGTCGTGAGGGCTGCCATAGATTTTGGCTTTTCCTGGCCAAGGTGCCGGGCGAGCCATTCATCGCGGATGTTGTGCTTGAAAGCTGCTAGGGCCTCTGCATCCGGACAGTCAACGATTTGATTTTTCTTTGTTAGGAACCGTGTCTAGAATTGCCTGGCCAATTCCTCTGGCTGCTGAATTATGTGGCTCAAGTCATCGGCATCTTGTGGTCGCACATAAGTGCCCTGAAAGTTGTCGAGGAATGCGGCTTCCAGATCTTCCCAACAGCCAATGGACTCTGCTGGCAAGCTGTTGAGCCAATGCCGAGCTGGTCCTTTGAGTTTGAGTGGGAGGTATTTGATGGCGTGTAGGTCATCACCGCGGGCCATGTGGATGTGCAGGAGGAAATCCTTGATCCATACTGCAGGATCTTTTGTGTCGTCGTATGATTCTATATTTACGGGTTTGAAACCCTCTGGGATTTGATGATCCATTACTTCGTCTGTGAAGCATAAGGGGTGTGCGGCGCCTCTGTACTGGGCTATATCGCAACACGGCTCAAATGAGTCATGCCCGCTGTGTTCGGCCCGGCCGGACTTACTTTTACTGTATCCGGCGTGACGATTATCGTCTCGCATAGTGGCGTGCCCTCGTGATCCGTAGATCGATCTTGCGTGTTTTGCTTTATCCTCCAATACGTCCCGCAGGTCTGGCGTATTTCCCCATGCCTTTTTATTTGAATGGCGTCGGGGTGCGGACTGAGCTTTTAGCTGGAATGCCTCTCTGTCGCGGCCATGAGGTGGCCGATCAGCCCCGTCATACACCGGGGATGGTGTTTCCTCCTCTAGTCGGGGTAGCAACCTGCACTTTGGGTAACTCTTGGAGGGGCGTTCGAGTTTATATTCCTCGGCCGCCAGGACTTCGGTCCATCTGTCGGCTAGCAAATCTTGATCAGCTTGAAGATGTTGTTGCTTTTTCTTAAGGATATTTGCCGTGGCTATAAGCCGGCACTTGAAGCGCTCTTGTTTGACGGGATCCTCAGGCATGACGAATTCGTCATCGTCGAGGCTTGCCTCGTCTTCGGAGGGAGGCATGTAATTATCATCCTCCGCCTCTCCATCTGCCGCTCTCTCTAGAGGGCTGGCTTCTCCATCCTCCTGCCCTAAATCTTGCTGGAGGGGATTGTTGCCGTCTTCGGCACTGTCCGGAGTGCTATTATCTCCTATGCCGGTATCACCGCTTTTGCCATGGCGGGACTTAGAGCGGCGCCGCTGACGCTGACGCTTGGGTTGCTTCTTGGAGGGGCCATCCTCTGTTGTCTCGTCGCCATTGCCTTTTTTGGTGTTTCCACCATGTATATATCGTATGATGAGGTGGCTGTCCAGTGCCCTGTGGGCAGTGGTTCCTCCTCGTCTCCCGCATCGTCGTCCATACCATCGATGTCTTCGGAGTCGAAGTCGAGCATGTCGGTTAAGTCGTCGACAGTGGCTACTAAGTGGGTGGTGGGTGGGCGGTGAATTTCTTCGTCATCCGCATCCCAATCCTGCCGGACGTAGTTCGGCCAGGACTCTACTGACAAGGAGACGGGCCTTAATGAGTTCAGTATGTCGCCAAAGGGCGGGTGCTGAAAAATATCCGCGGAGGTAAACTCCATGATCGGCGCCCAATCGGATTCGACGGGAACGGGCGCAGGCGGTTCGGAGTCCATGGCCGGAGAAGGTTCCGGCAGTTTAGCAACACGGCTCCCATGAAGGGTAAGGTCGATATTCGGCTCGATCACCGCAGAGGATACGGCCTCCGTGGCGGGGTCTATCCACCCGTCCATGGATGGTGCAACTGGCTCCGAATTGAGGGTCGGAGCGGCTGCCGGTGCGATTTCTTGAACATTGTCTGATGGAAGAGCTAGATCGTACTCATCGTGACCGCGTGGCGCACAAGGCAGGGGCTCGAATCCGTCGAAGATCAAGTCTCCGTGGATATTGGCTGTGTAGTTTAAGCTTCCAAACCTGACCTGGTGGCCAGGGGCGTAACTTTCGATCTGCTCCAGATGGCCAAGCGAGTTGGCCCGCAGTGCGAAGCCGCCGAACACAAAGATCTGTCCGGGGAGAAAAGTCTCACCCTGGACTGCATCGCTATCGATGATCATAGGAGTCATCAAGCCTAACGATGACGACACAGAGGAACTCTCAATGAAAGCACCAACGTCGGTGTCAAAACCGGCGGATCTCGGGTAGGGGTCCCGAACTGTGCGTCTAAGGCGGATGGTAACAGGAGGCAGGGAACATGATGTTTTACCCAGGTTCGGACCCTCTTGATGGAGGTAAAACCCTACGTCCTGCTTGATTTGTTATTGATGATATGAGTATTACAAGATTTGATCTACCACAAGATCGGAGAGGCTAAACCCTAGAAGCTAGCCTATGGTATGATTGTCTGTTGTCCTACGGACTAAAACCCTCCGGTTTATGTAGACACCGGAGGGGGTTAGGGTTACACAAGGTCAGTTACAAAGGAGGAGATATCCATATCCGTACTGCCTAGCTTGCCTTCCACGCCAAGTAGAGTCCCATCCGGACACGAGACGAAGTTTTCAATCTTGTATCTTCATAGTCCAACAGTCCGGCTATCCAGAGACCCCCTAATCCAGGACTCCCTCAGCGATGAATCCTTCTCCTCTATTTTTTTCTCCCCGAAAGTGAATATATAGAGTTGGAGTCGAGGTCGGAGGAGCTCAGGGGGGCCATGAGGTAGGGGGGCGCGCCCAGGGGGGCAGGCCCGCCCCCCACCCTCGTGGCTAGGGTGTGGGCCCCTGGTCTTCATCTTTTGCAAGGATTTTTTATTATTTCGAAATAGACGTTCCGTGAAGTTTTAGGTCATTCCGAGAACTTCCGTTTCTGCACATAAATAACACCATGGCAATTCTGCTGAAAACAACGTCAATCCGGGTTAGTTCCATTCAAATCATGTAAGTTAGAGTCCAAAACAATGGCAAAAGTGTTTGGAAAAGTAGATACGACGGAGACGTGTCACCATCCATGTACCGAGGCTTCGGATTTTGCAAATGACGATTTTTGGCTTCGTAGTGTGCTGTCATGAAGTTTACTGCCTCCTCAGTAAAGAATGCCTTGGCCATCGATGCTTCAATTCTACGTTTATTTTTACATTTTGCTCGGAGCATCTTCTGCATCCTCTCAGTTGCGTAGCACCAATGATTTTGCCCCCCCCCCCCAATCTTGCCTCGGTTGGGAGATGCAAAATCAATTGTTGCATTGGATTAAAGAAGCCCAGCGGAAAGATCTTCTCTAACTTGCAGATAAACTCCGGTGCCAACTCTTCCATTTCTTCTAGCACGGTAGGCGATAGTTCTTTCGCACAAAGAACACAGAAGAACTAGCTCGGCTCTGCTAGTACTAGCCAATCATCCTCAGGGATGAAGCCATGCAACATCACCGGCATTACCCGCTCAATCCATATGTACCAATCATGACTCTTAATACCAAATATTTTCGACTTTTCAAGACTGGCTCCCCTGTATAGACTCGTTGCATACCCATCGGGGAACATCAACTGCATTTTCACCCACAAGATAATTTCCCTCATAGGTGGCCTTCCATGATTGAACCATCCCTTTGGCTTCGTCCAGTTCTGCTTTCCCTTTTAGTTCTTGCATGTTTTATAACGGTCTATGACAAAAGCGCCTCCTGATCGACTCTAGCCTTAGTATTATCCTTTGACTTCCCCTCTATGCCGAAAATGTACCAAAAAGTGCCTCGGCAATATTCTTTTCAGTGTGCATCACGTCAATGTTGTGTGGGCAAAGGAGGCCTTTGAAGTATGGCAGGTCCCACAAGCATGTCTTGTGAGTCCAAGTGTGTTTCGAATTATACCCCTTGAAATACCCTGGATGCTCTAGATTTTCCTCGAGAGCGTTTAACTGATCTAGGGTCTCTTGACCTATCAACAAAGGTGGTGCAGAGTTTTTGACAACTCTACCTTTGATGAAGTTCATCTTGTCTTTCCTGGACTTATGGCGAGGATTCAGGAACAGTCTGTGCAAGTCGAAGCAAGAAAACTTGCGACCCGCCTACAGCCAACGGAAGTCAAGAGCTGCCTTGCATGTGGGGCACGAGAATATTCGATGCACATACGAGCCAACGAATAGCGCATACGCCGACAAGTCATGCGTCGAGTACATGTACCAGACACGCATTATGAAGTTCTGTTTGCTAAAGGCGTTGTATGTCTTGAACCCATTATCCTAAGCTTCTTGGAATTCGTTCTTAAGCGGCTGCATGTACACATTCATATTCTTCCCCGGATAGTTGGACCCTGAAATTATCAACGTCAGGAAAATGTTCTTTCTTTGCATAATCTATCCGGGGGGAGATTGAGTGGAATGACAAATACGGGTTGATAAGTCTCCGTCGTATCTATAATTTTTAATTGTTTCATGCCAGTATTATACACCTTTCACATGTTTTTGGCAACAATTTATATGATTTATTGGGCTAACCTATTGATCCAGTGCCCAGTGCCAGTTCTTGTTTTTTGCATGTTTTTTGTATTGTAGAAAATCCATATCAAACGAAGTCCAAATACAATAAAATTTCAGGGAGAATTATTTTGGAATATATGTGATTTTTGGGAGTTGGAATCGCCGCAAACAGTGGACCGTGGTGGGCACAACCCACCAGAGCGCGATCCCGGAGCCAGGCGTGGCGTGGTGGGTTGTGCCCACCTCTTACGTCAGTTAGAGCTCTACTTTGGGTGCAAGGAAGCTTATATCCGGAAAATAATTGTGTTAAAATCTCAGCGCAATCGGAGCTACATATCTCCGGGAATATAAGAAACGGTTTTCGGCCAGATCTGGGGAACGCGAAACAGAAGAGAACAGAGAGGGAGATCCAATCTCGCAGGGGCTCCCGCCCCTCCGCCGCCATGGAGACCAAGGACCCGAGGGGGAACTCTCCTCCCATCTAGGGGGAGGCCAAGGAAGAAGAAGAAGGAGGGGGCTCTCTCCCCCTCGCTTCCGGTGGCGCCATAGTGCCGCCGGGGCAACTCTCGTGACGGCGATCTACATAAACAATCTTGCTACCGTCAACACCAACTCTCTCCCCCTCTATGCAGCGGTGTTACACCCCTTCTCCCCGCTGTAATCTCTACTTAAACATGTAATACGTCTCCAACGTATCTAATTTTTCTCACGCTGTTCCTCTTGTTTTGGACTCTAATTTGCATGATATGAATGAAACTAACCCCAGACTGACGCTCTTTTTAGCAGAACAACTATGGTGTTGTTTTTGTGTAGAAATAAAAGTTCTCGGAATGGAACGAAACTTTTTAAGGATTTTTTATATCAATAAAGAGAATTTCTAGAGCCAAGACCTGTAGGAGAGGGGCACCTGGGTGGGCACAAACCAGGGCGCGCCCCCCTCTCCTAGCGCGCCCCGCTCAGGACCCCCTGATACTATAAATTCACATTTATCCAGAAAAAATCAGGGAGAAAGAATTATCATGATCCACGAGATGGGGCGGCCGCCAAGCCCTGTTCCTCCTGGGTGTCGGTGTCAAAACCGGCGGATCTCGGGTAGGGTGTCCCGAACTATGCGTCTAAGGAGGATGGTAACAGGTGGCAGGGGACACGATGTTTTACCCAGGTTCAGGCCCTCTTGATGGAGGTAAAACCCTACGTCCTGCTTGATTATTCTTGAAAATATGAGTAGTACAGGAGTAAATCTACCACGAGATCGGAGAGGCAAAACCCTAGAAGCTAGCCTATGGTATGATTGTATGTTGTCCTATGGACTAAAACCCTCTGGTTTATATAGACACCGGAGGGGGCTAGGGTTACACAAGGTTGGTTGCAAAGGAGGAGATATACATATCCGTATTGCCTAGCTTGCCTTCCACGCCAAGTAGAGTCCCATCCGGACACGGGACGATGTCTTCAATCTTGTTTCTTCATAGTCCAACAATCCGGCCAAAGGATATAGTCCGGCTGTCCGGAGACCCCCTTATCCAGGACTCCCTCAGTAGTCCCTGAACCAGGCTTCAACGACGTTGAGTCCGGCGCGCAGTGTTGTCTTCGGCATTGCAAGGTGGGTTCCTCCACGAATACACCACGGAAGAGTTTGAATACAAGGATAGTGTCCGACCCTGCAAAATAAGTTCCACATACCACCGTAGCGAGAATAATATTACCAAAAATCTAATCTGCTGACACGTTTTGGCAGCATGACATCACGCCACGGCCCAGTAATTATTTGAACCGTTTTCCTTTAACCAGCCCCGGACATAATGCGAGGCGGTTTCCTGACACGTCTTGTCAAAGCAGCGATCGTGTTCCCCTTATTACGGGATTCTCATCAATACGGACGTGGGTAACCCAACCGTGCCTAGGACTCCTAGATTTTAGGCAAGTCCCAAACGGCCATGAGGAGGACGCTTGATATTCACCCTCTTTATAAAGGGACAAGGCTTTTACTTTTTTCCTCCCGTGCTCAATTGAATCCTTCCGCCGCCTTGAGTTCTAACACCCAAAGCCCAGGTCAGGTGCTTCGGACCTTCAATCATGTCCGGATCCAGCCTTCAAGCCCGGTGGATGCCTTCCTCCGTCACGGAGGAGGATATCAAGAAGTTGAGGGAGGCCAGATACCTGACCGCTGAAATTTCGCATAGGCTGCCCGCCCGAGGGCAGGTCATCCCTACTCCCGAACCCAACGAGAGCGTTGTGTTCGTCTCCCACTTCCTCTGAGGACTAGGCCTCGCTCTGGATCCCTTTGTTAGGGGTCTTATGTTCTATTACGGGCTGGATTTTCACAATCTGGCCCTGGACACCCTTCTTCACATCTCGTCATTTATTGTCATCTGTGAGGCCTTCCTCCGCATTACCCCTCACTTCGGCTTGTGGCTCAAGACCTTCGATGTGAAGTCGAAGATGGTCGAGGGACAGTACGCAGCGTGCAGAGGTGCTTTAATAAGCAAAATTGCTGATGCTCCGTGGCCGAAGGGTTCCTTTACAGAGGTGTCCGGGTTGGGGCAACGGGAGTGGTTTTATGTTGCAGCTCCCCGTAGTGCCAAGTGGGTAGCTGCCCCCACCTTTGCTCGGGCCCTCCACCACAACTGATGTCATGGATCAGCAGGGGGCTGAGCTGGGGTCCAGCCAAGGACGTGCCCATACTGCAGAGCCGCATCCAAGATCTTTTCGAGGGAGATTTCAGTCTGGTGATGGTAATGCAAGTCATGCTGGTTTGTCGAGTCCAGCCTTGCAAACGCCGGCCCCTCCGCATGTGGGAATTCAACCCCGAAGGACCGTGAACTATTAAGAATTTCCTCGGCCTGATGCACGAGGAGATGTACAAATCGTTCTTCGGAACTCAAATAGAGTGTCCGGACACTACCGAGGACGTAGGCCTGAGCAGCAACCGCACCATGGCCCAAGTAAGTATTCCCATGGCCGAACACACTGTCCTTTTTATTTATCATGACATCATTCTGAAGAGTCGCTTTATGACCAGGACTGGATAACAAAGGCAAAGATGATCCGGTGTTCGGCCCCCCTTCCTGAAGGCTTGGACAATCTGGTGCTAGAAAAGATGCTCGAGTCAGCACCTTGCCTAGTGCCCTCAAAGGAAGATGAAGGGGGGAATAAAGAGGGAGAAAGCGGGCCTCCACCGCTACCTATTCCAACCGAGGGAATGAGCGCCTCCGTGAGGGAGGATAACCCAAGGGAAGAATCTGACATTCTCTCACCCCGGGGAAGGAAGAGGACTACGTCTGAAGATCTAGAAACCAAGGTTTCCAAACGAGAGAAGAAATCTCCACCATAGGGTCCTGCCTCGGAGGGTGCTCTTGCCGCACAATGCCTGCGCGGGGATCAGCCCTCTGACGAGCTGTAAGTAATCAAAAGGTACTTAATAGTGAAGATATCCTGCCTTACTTTTGAGGAAAATAACTGAAGCATTTATCTTGCAGTTCGGATCTTAGCCCTTCTCAGCAGAGCTCGTCTTCAGGGGATCTTCTTCCGGAGATGATGGAGAGCGAAACGCCTCCCACGGACTCCCCAGCTCAAGAAACGGGCGACCTTGAAGTGTCGTCACGGAGGGTTTCTCCTGACCTGTCAAGGACAAAAGGTAATCCTATGCCACCCGAAGTCCCCAGTATCCGGCTCTTGAAGAGAGCAATCAAAAGAGTTTGGCACCATCTGGTATGCGGTCGGACGTACTGAAGGATCTGCTAGAGCGAGCGACTATCTCAGAAGAGCATCGTACGTTGATGGGTACGGTGATTGAAAGGATTTCGTCCGCCGAAAGCGGGTTGCATGAAGCCTTTATGAGTCTACTGACGAGTTTTGAGGTACGTGAAATGATATACATTTTTGACAGTACCGCACATATTTAAGTGTGCCCCGTGTGGATAGTAGCCCCTGAGACTCTGGTTGTCATCGAGAATGGCGGCAAACAGAGGATCGTAGTCCCAGGTAATAACCAGACCGCCTTTATGTGCAGGTGGTTGAAGCTCCAGTGGCCAGCAAGACTGATGGGTTTGCCGGACTAAAGCGCCAACTGGATGCGGCAGATGCCGACATTGTGCTTGTCAACAAGCGGCTTGACGAGGCATAGGGTGAGTGATTTTTCTGGTGATTGTCACATAATAAGAGCAGCATGATGCCAGTATCTTTAATATGTTGTGACTGCAGATGGAGCTGCCACCGTAGAGACCCTTCGTGCAGAGCTTGCCCGAGCCAAGGAGCAAGCAAGGAGTAGTAATGCGGCCGTTTTAAAGGCGATCGAAGAGTTAAGAGCCGAAAAGGCCGCGCGTTGCGAGAGCAAAGAGAAAATGGCCATGATGGCTGTAAAGTTAAAAGACACTACCAACCGTTGCCAGCTTCTTGAAGGGGAAAACCGGGCGAAGGCGACGGACCTGGAAAGGGCCACGATGGTGACCAAAGACACCCGCTCTGCGATGAGAGCGAAGAAGGAGGAGCTGCGTCAAGCCGGGGATATCGCGGCTGGGAAACCCTTCATGCTGCGGAGGAAGTTTGGAGATCCTCAGTATGCCCCTATGGACCGGCTGTGAAGTTCGGCGGACGCATATCTGGACTAGGCGGCGAGTGATGTCGATGCGGCCGAATACTTCCGAGATCAGACAGATCGTGAAGTGGACAAGCTATTCTGGTCACAATTTAATGTTCCAGAGCGCCCTCTTCCATTGACTGATCGGCTTGCCGAATGGGCCGAGCTGAATAGATTGTCAGACTCGCCATGAGGTCTGTTGTGGATCATCTGTGACCCGAAAGGCCAAAGCCGAACAGTTATTTTGGTGCAATAGTTCCTTGGTGCGGTGTCGCGCATTAATGCGATGAAGAGGTCGACGTGCATAGAAGGCTCGCGGATGGCCCTTGCCCGTGTCAAAACATACTGGGCGGAGATGGATGCCACCACTGTCGCGGCGCAGGGTTTGGCCTTAGGCCGAGTGGCTGCCGAGCACTATTTTGAAGAAGTTCTTGAAGGCGCTCGTTCGATAGAGGCCCAGTGCTCGAAGAATATTATGTTTGAATGACATGTATTCCCATTGTAAAAACAATGTTTTATTAAGTTTATCAAGGCTGTATTTATACTTTTGCCCGAAAATATTATGATGCCTCCTGTGCGGCCATTTATGTATATATGTATATAACCTGAAAGATTACAGTCGTCGGCTTCAGCCCCCACGCATATAATGCGGGGGTGTTCGCTGAAGAAGCATGTTCACACTTGACCCAACATCTTGGTCCATTAAGGAGGTGATAGCGCAGCAAACTAGGCAACCGGACTATAATGCTTTAACACTTTCACTTAGCCAGAGGAGTTTGACAGTGGGGCTACTATATAGCCCCTGGTGGCTCCGCACTCATCCGAACTCGGGATGCGTACATGCCTGGCCGGGAAACGGCCCTTCGTTAAGGCGGAGGAATCCCGAAGATTCCGATAGGTCATCAAGTGGTTGACCAGTCTCACGCTATATCATGATAGTCAGTTTTCGGCTTTCTCTACTAAGGTGCTCGTCCGGATGAACCAGGGCACAATCGCAGTAGTTCTCCTGGTGCCGCCTTAGCCGATAGAGCGGAACGTAAGGCAGCAAAACACAGGAGCTGGGCAAACCCAACATTTGACCAAAGACAAGATTCAGAGCTGATGCATATAAGGCCAAACTCGCGACGCCGAACACTCCCTAAGGTATTCGGTCTTTATGGTGTAAACCGGGCCTAAACAGTGCCCTTTGTAATAAGCCCCTGCTGTCCAGGTACGTGCAATATTCTGACGTGGCCACATGCCAATACGTCAGCATCCTTCTCAATTGTACTGAGAATCTGAGGGATGTGTATCAACAAGAGACAGTAAAAAAGGTTTACGAAGGGTCTTAATCTAAAAAGAATCCTTCGAATGGGCCCCTACTGCACGTCTGCGCCTGTGTCTCCGTTGTGCCGTATTCTGGACGGGTGTAGCACGATGGTCATCTGAAAAAGAGAGGAACTTAATTCAAAAGTTGTCGTGCAAAAGGTAAGTTATACTAAATAAACAATATATAGTTTAAAATGAGTAAAGTTGAGCCTGATTGCCACTTGTGCGCGCACGTTGAGCCCCTTGTATTGTAATAGGGGTATGGTCCTCAAAACCTATATCAATTACATATAGCTGTACCGGACTCGTCCAACTGTGTCCGTGGTCTTAACAACCTGTCAGATGCTTTAGATAGTGCGGCCGTTTAGTGTGCGGCTGCCGAGGCAGCCGCACGGTCTTCCGCGTGCAAGGAGTGCTCAATATTTCCATTTACTGTAATGATGCCGCGTGGACCGGGCATCTTGAGCATGAGGGAAGCATAATGCAGTATTGCGTTGAAGCGAGCGAAAGCTTCGCGTCCGAGTAGTGCTTGATAGCTACTTTTGAACGGCGCGATGTGGAAGGTTAAATTTTCGCTGCGGAAGTTATCGGGGAAGCAGAATATAACCTCTAGTAGCAGGGAGCCCGTGCAACGGGCTTCTAGGCCTGGCGTTATTCCGTTAAAGGTAGTGTTGCTATGGCTAATTTTTGCTGGGTCTATCCCCATGTTGCGTACTATGTCCTGATATATCAGGTTTAAACTGCTGCCGCCGTCCATCAGAACTCGCGTGAAGTGGTATCCGTCAATTATTGGGTCTAATACCAAGGCAGCCCATCCTGCATGCCGGACACTTGCTGAGTAATCCCGATGGTCAAAAGTGATTGGTTGGGACGACCAGTGGCAGAACTCCGCGGTGATAGGCCCTGGGGCATGTGTCTCTGGGAGTGCCGCTTTGTTTCTCCCCTTTATTACGTGTAACACATTGACTGTTTTGACTTCTGGTGGGAATTTCTTCTGTTCCCCAGTGCTTTCCTTGCGAGGCTTGTCCTCGTCTTCGCTTGGTGTATCCTGCCCCTTATGTTCAGCGTTGAGCTTGCTGGACTGCTTGAAGACCCAACATTCTCTATGGGTATGATTTGCAGGTTTGTCGGGGGTACTATGGATCTGACATATTTGGTCCAGAATCTTGTTTAGGCTAGACAGTTCATCTCTGTTGCCTTTGGAGGGCGGCTTTTGCTGACCTGGCCAAGAGCTTCTGGATCCAGCGTTTACCGCCGTGCTCTTCGGGCTGTCTTCTTTATTCCGGCGCTTGTTTTTGCTGCGTCATGATTTCCCGTTTCCGTTCCTGACTTCGGATGTACTTGGGTCGATGGTGCTGCATCAGGCTAACCAGCTATCCTCGCCCGCGCAAAAGCGGGTCATGAGGCTTGTTAATGCTGCCATTGTTCTCGGCTTTTCTTGGCCGAGGTGTCTGGCGAGCCATTCGTCTCGAACGCTGTGCTTGAAAGCCGCTAAGGCTTCGGCATCTGGACAGTCAACTATTTGGTTCTTCTTAGTGATGAACCTGTTCCAAAGCTTTCGGGCTGACTCTCCGGGCTGTTGAGTTATATGACTTAAATCGTCTGCATCCGGTGGTCAGACATAGGTCCCTTGAAAATTTGCCCGAAAGGCATCTTCGAGCTCTTCCCAGCTATCAATGGAGTTTTTGGGGAGGCTTTAAAGCCAGTGCTGAGCTGGCCCTTTGAGCTTGAGGGCTAAGTACTTGATGGTGTGGAGATTGTCTCCTCGAGCCATGTGGATATGGAGGATATAGTCCTCAATCCAGACCCCAGGGTCTGTCGTTCCGTCGTACGCCTCTATGTTTACGGGTTTGAATCCCTCTGGAAAATCATGGTCCAGCACCTCATCGGTGAAACATAGGGGGTGTGCGGCACCCCTATATTTGGGTGTACCGTGGTGTTCGGATGTTTGTTGTGTTGTATTGCATACTGGAGCGCGCTTGCGTGGCCCGTATATGGATCTGGTTGCGCCGTCCTTTTGATGAGAGCCCTCACGTTGATCGCGTACTGGCTTATGTGCGGCGTCGTTTGCCGCTCTATGTTGGCCACGAGGTCGCCTATCCGACCGAATGGCCGTTCTGTTTCCTAATTGCGAGGGATCTAAGGCCTCCTCATCGAATTCAGGTAGCAATTTTCGCTTTGGGTAGCTCTTGGTGTGGCGATTACCCCATACTTCAGGGCAATGTTTAGTACTTCACTCCATCTAATTCTGAGCGTGTCTTGCGCAGCCCTAAGCCTTTGCTTCTGCTTTTTCAGACTCCTCGCAGTGGCAACAAGCCTTTGATGGGCACTCTGTTGCTCCGGGCGCTTGTCCGGTGTGATATCGTCTTGACTGTTATCTTCGACGGAGTCGGGTTGTTCGGTTTGATTCTCCGTGTTGCCCTGGTCGGGTGATGGTTCACCCTGCTCTATCGCTGGGTCTATATGACCGCTATTTCTGCCGAGGCGGGATTTAGAGCGGCGCTTACGCCGCCGCTTTGGCTGCTTCTCAAGGGAACAACCCTTCGCTGTGTCCTTCCATTCCTCATCGTTGTTTTCTTTGGGTGTGTCCACCATGTATACATCGTATGATGAAGTGGGCGTCCAGTGCCCTGTGGGCAGTGGTTCCTGTTCGTCTCCTGCATCGTCGTCCATACCGTTGATGTCTTCGGAGTCGAAGTCGAGCATGTCGGTCAAATCATCGACGGTGGCTACTAAGTGGGTGGTGGGTGGGCAGCGAATTTCTTCGTCATCCGCATCCCAATCCTGCCGAACATAGTTCGGCCCAGACTCTCCTGACAAGGAGAGAGACCTTAATGAGTTCAGTATGTCGCCGAAGGGCAAGTGCTGAAAAATATCCGCGGAGGTAAACTCCATGACCGGTGCCCAGTTGGATTTGATAAGTACGGGCACAGGCGGTTCGGAGTCCGTGGCCGGGGAAGAATCCGGTAGTTCGGCGTCACAACTCACGTGAAGGGTAAGGTCGATACTCGGCTCGATCGCCGATGAGACTGCGGCCTCCGTGGTGGGGTCTATCCACCCGTCCATGGATGGCGCAACTGGTTCTGAATTGAGAGTCGGAGCGGTTGCCGGTGCGATCTCCTAAACACTGTCTAATGGTAGAGCTAAATCATACTCATCGTGACCATGTGGCACACAAGGTAGGAGCTCGAATCCGTCGAAGATCAAGTCTCCACAGATATCGGCCGTGTAGTTTAAGCTTCCAAACCTGACCTGGTGGCCAGGGGCGTAACTCTCGATCTGCTCCAGATGGCCAAGCGAGTTGGCCCGCGGTGCGAAGCCGCCGAACACAAAGATCTGTCCGGGGAGAAAAGTGTCACCGTAGGCTGCATCGCTATCAATGATCGTAGGAGCCATCAATCCTAACAGCGACGACACAGAGGAACTCTCAATGAAAGCACCAATGTCAGTGTTAAAACCGGCGGATCTCGGGTAGGGGGTCCCGAACTGTGCGTCTAAGGCGGATGGTAATAGGTCGCAGGGGACACGACGTTTTACCCAGGTTCGGGCCCTCTTGATGGAGGTAAAACCCTACGTCCTGCTTGATTATTCTTGATAATATGAGTAGTACAAGAGTTGATCTACCACGAGATCGGAGAGGCTAAACCCTAGAAGCTAGCCTATGGTATGATTGTATGTTGTCCTACGGACTAAAACCCTCCGGTTTATATAGACACCGGAGGGGGCTAGGGTTACACAAGGTCGGTTACAAAGGAGGAGATATACATATCCGTATTGCCTACCTTGCCTTCCATGCCAAGTAGAGTCCCATCCGGACACGGGACAAAGTCTTCAATCATGTTTCTTCATAGTCCAACAATCCAGCCAAAGGATATAGTCCGGCTGTCCGGACACCCCCTTATCCAGGACACCCTCATTGGGGAAGGCATATCTGGAGTCCGTTTTGGGCTCCGGAGAGGGGGATCTTCATTCTTCGTCATCACCAACACATCTCCATCGCCAATTCCATGATGTTTCCCACCGGGAGTGAGTAATTCCTTCGTAAGCTCGCTGGTCGGTGAGGAGTTGGATGAGATTGATCATGTAATCGAGTTAGTTTTGTTACGGCTTGATCTCTAGTATCGACTATGTTCTTAGATTGATGTTGCTATGACTTTGCTATGCGTAATGCTTGTCACTTTGGGCCTGGGTGCCATGATTTCAGATTAGAACCGTTTATGAATTCATCATTATATCCATGTCTTAGATCTGATCTTGCATGTTATAGTCACCTACTATGTGTTATGATTCGACAACCCCAGGGTGACAACAACCGGGCCCACCCTCGGTGATGACCGTAGTTTGAGGAGTTCATGTATTCACTATGTGTTAATGCTTTGTTCCGGTTCTCTATTAAAAGGAGGCCTTAATATCCCTTAGTTTCCAATATGGACCCCACTGCCACGGGAGGGTAGGGAAAAAGATGACATGCAAGTTCTTTTAATAAAACGCGTATGACTATTTATGGAATACATGCCTACATTATATCAATGAACTGGAGCTAGTGTCGTATTGACCTAGGTTATAACTATCACATGATGAATATCATCCAACAAGTCACCGATCCAATGTGACGGTGTCCTGGACTAGGGGGTACTCCACATGTCGTCTCCCGATCTATTAGATTGGGTCGAGGACCCCCGTGGCCGTATACTCATGGGCCAATTTGAACAGCTGCCGCATACAAGGAAGATTCCACAAGACTTGGAGATCAAGAAAAGGACTTCTCCCCACCGGCGTATTCGACTAGGACTCTTGTTAACCTAGGCCTCTGGTGCATTATATAAACCAGGGCCAGGCTAGTCGATATAACATATAGAATACACAATCATACCATAGGCTAGCTTCTAGGGTTTAGCCTCTCTGATCTCGTGGTAGATCAACTCTTGTAATACCCATATCATCAATATTAATCAAGCAGGACATAGGGTTTTACCTCCATCAAGAGGGCCCGAACCTGGGTAAAACATCGTGTTCCTTGCCTCATGTTACCATCCGGCCTAGACGCACAGTTCGGGACCCCCTACCCGAGATCCGCCAGTTTTGACACCGACATTGGTGCTTTCGTTGAGAGTTCCGCTATGTGATCGACAAAAGGATCGATGGCTCGCCTGTAGATCAATTGCGACTTCGGCGTCTTCGTCACCAGTTCGACTGGTCACCTTGGTTCGACCAAGAATTGCGCCCCGTGTTCGAATCACCATGTTCGGACGAGGGCCTTCATCAAACATCAACTCCGATCTCTATCAAGATCACGGAGGAATTATCTATGGAGCTCGGGGGCTCAACGTCAACATTGCCCTCAAGTGACCGTGCTGTTTTTTTGGACAGCGAACTCGTATCTGCCGCCACCACCTCCTCGAGTATCGCTTTGACGATCCTTTGGTGGAATTGTGCGGAATTGAGTCTATAACAACCCTGGAAAATTTCGTCTAGTTCCGATGGAGGAATCTCTGGCAATCCATGATATACCGGAGCCCTGTCAAATCTGGATGGGAATTTGGATGAGTTTAGGAAGTGGTATCCAGCTTCTAGCTCGGACGTCCTTTGGAAGATCCAACCGTTGATCGGCTGCGGAATTCCTATATCTACTACCTCTCAAAATTTCAGCTCGATCCGACCGTCCAAACTCCGGGAACCTTCCGATTAGTGCATCACTTTTCGGATCTGTTTTATGCGCGAAAACGAATCCGACCCGAGTTCATCTTTTTTATGAACGGGATTTCGGACATCCCTTTTGAAGGAAGTTTTGTATGGGGTATTGTGTTTTGTTCTCGGACACATCCCACTAACTTTAAGATCTTTTGAACATGATCTTCAACATCATGCTCGTGTCAAACCAGTCCGACAATATTACTCCACGGCTGCCGACCTGCGCTAGACACGTCGTCACTTTAGCCGAGCTCAACTTCTTCGGATCATCATCTCAGCAAGCCGAACGAGAGTCCGGCATCGCGAAGGATAAATCATCATCAACATCTCCGCCCCACGGATTACACGGAGCGGGCATACCGGCATCGCCGCACGGTCGCTTCATCAAGCCGGCATCGACCACGTCACGACCTGCATCGACAGGGCCACACTATTGCTTCTTCAAGCTGGTGTCCATCACGCCGACCTACTTCGACTCATCGGCTGACGTCGAGGATTCGACATCTCGGCTGGACCAGGGGCTTCGCCATCTCTTCATCAACCTACTCCGGACACTTTGGCGTCACTAGCCGACCAGCTCCGTCACGTTAGCTGGGCCGAGGGCTTTGCCTCGGCGAGTCAACCTTTACCAGCATTGTCATGCCGTCATTTTATCGCCCATCAGGCAATGGGTGTGTGGAGCGAGTCCCAATTTTGGGAATCACCTTCCTTTGGATTGCTACAACAAATAAACCAGGTGCTATTAATCCCAGTATTTTTTGCTTGTTTGGGTTCATTTTTCCCAAGGAATTATTACTCTGGTTTGTCCATGATATGTACACATGTCTATCAAATGGTGACCGCATTAACGACGGTCGCGTGGTGGTTCGATCAGTTTCCGTACATAGTCTGGCGAACGCCGCATCCGGAGCTCGGACCGACCTTTGAATTTAGGCTTTGCCACGCCTTTACTACATCACGCCGACGCCTTGCATCGACATTGACTTCAGCGCCAGGTCATATTTCTTCTATTCCTCACTTTGCATAAATTATTTATTACCAACATTTTTTTAATTATCATTATTACCATTATCTCCGGTTTGCACTATTTTTTGTGCACAGGAAAATGATCCGGGGACTTTGGCGTCACTCTGCCGGTCTGCATTGACCGTGCTATGTCACCACTTCGGCGTGTCGAGCTCTCCGCTCCGCCACCTCGGGACCAGCTTGGGGGATGGAACCTTGCCCCGCATCAAGCTCGGACCGCGTCATCAATACCGAATACATTAACTAGCTAAGTCGCTTTCATGCTCAAAGCTTTAATTTCTAACATGTGTTCGGTTCGACCAAGCATTATACTTTTTTGGAAAAAAGTTGCTTGTAAAAAATTTCCTTGTCCAAACTTTTTTGTGACGCATACATTCAAATAACAAATTCATTTGGGGGCTTCCTTCATGAAGCTTTTCCACTTGCATATGATTATACTTGTACGGCTTCGTTCCTTGTTCGTGTATTACGCCACAATATGCACCATATTGACTTAAGCGATTTGCAAGCTGGGTTGCCTCGCTCCTCTGTTTACCCCTATGTTCCCGATTGTTTGGCTAGGGAGTAAAGGGAGCACCTCTGCGATTGTCACGATCGGGTCGCCCGAGCCGGACCTCGGACTGGGTGAAGCCAAAAGCTAGCGCTCTTATAGTTTTTCAATGATGGTTGGCACACAATGGAACTCATGAGTACAAAAAATCTATTACACAAGTCTCATAATAAGAATGAGCACCGAAGAAAGGTATCGGTGGGGGTACTATTTTCTTCGAAGATGCTTCTTACACTTCACGGCAATATAGCATAAGTTCCCTAAGCGCGCTTTGTCTGTTACAGCCTTATGGCCTGATTGCCTGGTTATTGGAAACACCGTCGATATTCTCGACCGATGGAGTACATAACACTTTTCGGTCCTTGACTGAAGAGGGAGAAGCTGACGGTCGGTTAAGACGCGTTTAAAGTTCGGTTGAACATAGATATGATATAAGTACTTCGGTACATGCAATCATTCTTCTACCCAAGTCACTTGGGGGCTCTTAAGTTTATTTGAGCCGTTTTATAATAAGTGTTCTTCTTCTTAGTCGTTGCAATGTTTTATTATTATTATTTACCACTCCTTTTTTCGACATGACTGTGCGGTCACTAGCCGGGGAGCCTAATTTCTCTCTCAAAGCCGCTAGAGTTTAGTTTGCTAAACTGGCCTGATGAGAAGTACTCCGCCCTCGGGATAGGAGGTTGAAGCCATAGGCTGACCCGCTCGAAGTCTTGAGATAGGATGTATCATGTTAAAGCACGACAGAAGCACTTCTTCTTTCTAAGACCAACTTTCGGATTGGCACCGAACACTTGATATTGTTCGGACGTCATGTTTTTACTGACGTTTCTTGGTTTTCCAAGATTTTTGGCACTTTTAAACTATTTGTATTTTTCCAGCATTAGTCTTGCAGTGCAACGCCAGACACCTTTAGGTATTCGGCAAAAACATTCTCAGATATTGCTATATATGCATCGGTTTCGAATTGTGTCTTCGGTCAATAGTTGGGTTGCCCGGCTCCTGCACTTGTTTCCTACATTCCGTTTTGTTCGGCTAGGCGTGCAAAGGGAGAACCACTTCGATTGTGCTTCCAGCTCACATGGTTAAGCACCTCAGTGGAGAAAGCCGAAAACTGACTTTCACAATAAGCGTAAACTGGTCAGCGATCCGATGACTATGTTAAATGATGGGCCATTCATAACATTGGCCGAAGTGTTTACGCCTTGACCTCGACTATCGCCAAACACTACCGGGGGCTATTAACTGGCCTCCCAAACTAAATCCTCAATATTTTGCTCTTACATTAGAGCTGAGGTTTAATGATCATGCTTAGCTTGACCACCCAAAGAAAGGAACCGATAGCGGGACTATTTTCTTTGGAAGACATTTCCTCTGTTAAACAGTAATATAACTCTCTGCGTACCTTTGTTTATAAAACCGTATGGCCAGATTGCCTTGTTTGTTGTAAATCTTTACCCTCATAAAGGCTTTATAAAGTAGGACAAACACTCCTCGGCTACTGGACGAGGAGGTGGAAGCTGATGGTCGGTCAACAAAGTTTTGTACAATGCGGATCTGAGCATTAATGACGTAAAGTACTTGGATACATAGAGTAATTACACATAATTTGTGATTTTACTATGGATATTGATCCTTAATTCGGCCACCCGTACCCGCATTAAGGCTCAGGGGCTACTGGGCTTCGGGCTTATTATTTACAAATATTAAAGGGGCACATCGATCCCCTGATCTGGTGTTGCCACTCGACCAGTGTCTCGGGGGCTACTGCATTGCATGTTCAATGCAGAAAATTTTATGTGCAATATAGTTTCCGAGGAGATTTTGATCCTCAGGTTGGTCGGCCGCACCCAACCTGAGTCTCGAGGACTGAGCACGCCGCTTTTAGTGTCCCGAAGTATTCTGCCGAGCTAGGACTTGATCCTCAGGCCGATTTTGCAAATCAACCTGAGTCTCAGCGGCTACGGGGATCAGCGGTCTTACGTCATCCTTCATGTGCATCTCGTGTTTTAGACCGATACACACCTTGAGGGCTACTGGCTATATATCTCGGCAGAGAATAAATTGCACCAATAAAA
Source organism: Triticum urartu (assembly GCF_056163025.1). Lineage (NCBI taxonomy): Eukaryota > Viridiplantae > Streptophyta > Magnoliopsida > Poales > Poaceae > Triticum > Triticum urartu. The sequence continues at coordinate 14,827,894 of NC_141873.1, forward strand.
AATATTGACAAAAAATCGGCCCATAGTCGGGGTGGTGCACCACCTCGGAAGCAGTCCGGCATAAAGCTCGGACGCTAGTGGCTCGCTCCATAAAGGGCATTTTCGGCATTAAGCTCGGCCAAACTCCTTCAAACTTTTTTGAACCAAGGTGATATGACACCTCGGATATAGTCCAGCGTGGGAGCTCGGATACAGTCCAGCGTTGGAGCTCGGATACATAGTCCGGCGTTGGAGCTCGGATACATTCCGGCGTTAGAGCTTGGAAGCGGTCCGGCATTGGTGCTCGGCTGCAAAAGATACCTCGAATACAGTCCGGCGTTAGAGCTCAGACGCAAGAAGACACTGCCTCCCGGGAACAACTTGAAACCCGAGGTGTGGCATAAAAATAATAAGGCATTGATAAAGGCCGGAAACTTAAAGGGGCTCCTCGGATACCCGACGTGTAAACCCGTCGAATGCATTTCGGCGATCCTCAAGATCGATGATAAAGAAGATTTGTTGAACCAGTTTTCAAGACCGATGACCGAAGATGAAGAACAGTTCGAAAGAATCGAGGAGCGTCCCTAACTTGAAGACCGGTTCACGGGGCTACTGACGGTGTCCTGGACTAGGGGGTACTCCACATGTCGTCTCCCGATCTATTAGATTGGATCGAGGACCCCCGTGGCCGTATACTCATGGGCCAGTTCGGACAGCTACCGCATACAAGGAAGATTCCACAAGACTTGGCGATCAAGACAAGGACTTCTCCCCACCGGCGTATTCGACTAGGACTCTTGTTAACCTAGGCCTCTGGTGCATTATATAAACCAGGGCCAGGCTAGTCGATATAACATACAGAATACACAATCATACCATAGGCTAGCTTCTAGGGTTTAGCCTCTCTGATCTCGTGGTAGATCAACTCTTGTAATACCCATATCATCAATATTAATCAAGCAGGACGTAGGGTTTTACCTCCATCAAGAGGGCCCGAACCTGGGTAAAACATCATGTTCCTTGCCTCCTGTTACCATCCGGCCTAGACGCACAGTTCGGGACCCCCTACCAGAGATCCGCCGGTTTTGACACCGACACAATGCCTACGAATTTATCTTATATTTGTTCTGCTAAGTTACTACTGCTATCATCACTATTACTATTACTGTCGCTACTGTCACTACTATCAAAACTATCAAACTACTTTCCTACTGATCATATTGCTGCAGATAATTAATCTCTAGGTGTGGTTGAATTGAAAACTCAACTGCTAATACCTTCAAATATTATTTTGCTCCCCTTGTGTCGGATCTATAAATTTGGGTTAAATACTTACCCTCGAAAACTGTTGCGATCCCCTATACTTGTGGGTCATCAAGACCTTTTTCTGGCACCGTTGCCGGGGAGCATAGCTATATTTGTTGAGTAACTTGGGATTATTATCATATTATCACTATGAAAAATTTGAAGGATCCAAGGACTAAGATTTATCCCTCAAAGACGAGGGGAGGTAAGGAACTGCCAGCCAGTTCTGCTTTAGATTCACCATCTGTTATGAGTAAATTTGCAACAGCACCACATGCTATTAATTCTGATATGTTGCAACTTATTGATGATGCTACTTCCACTATGAATGATGCTTATGATAATACTAGTACCTTGCTTGATGATGATGATGTGCCACTTGGTGATTTTCTTGATAAACAAATTGCTAGAGTTGTGCAACATGATGTTGTTGAATCTGATGATGAACTTGAAACTAAAACTCCCGAGACACCTGCAAGAACTAGCCTTCCTAGATATGAATTGCCTAAGGTACCGGAAGGTTATGTTATGAGTGAAGAAGGAACTAGAGATATTCTTGCTTGCAATGATAGAGATGATTTAGAGAAATTACTATGCAAGTATAAGGAAAAATCTCTGAATGCTAGAATCAAAAGTGATCCTAAGTTTTCTACTTCACCTATCTGTATTGATGATAAGGATTATGAATTCTCTGTCAACCCAGAGTTAATTACTTTGGTTGAATCTGATCCTTTCCATGGTTATGAAACTAAAACTATTGTGGCCCATCTTACTAAGTTGAATGATATAGCAACCCTTTTTACTCATGATGAGAAAACCCATTACTACTTTATTCTCAAATTATTTCCTTTCTCATTAAAAAGCTTGGTACAATACTCTTGCTCCTGGTTGTGTGCGTAGTCCCCAGGATATGGTTTATTACTTCTTTAAAAAATATTTTCCTGCTCATATGAAACAAGTTGCCTTACAGGAAATATTTAACTTTGCGCAAACTAAAGAAGAGAGTCTCCCACAAGCTTGGGGGAGGCTTTGCTGGTTACTTCATGCTTTGCCTGATCATCCTCTTAAGAAAAATGAAATACTTGATATCTTCTATAATGGACTAACCAATGCTTCTAGGGACTTCCTAGACAGTTGTGCTGATTGTGTTTTTAGGGAACAAACTGTTGCTCAGGCTGGAGAATTATTGAATAACATATTAAAAAATTATGATGATTGGACTATTCCTGAACCACCGCCTAAACCCATTCCGAAGAAGAGGGGTATATTATATCTTAGTCCCGAAGATATGCAAGAGGCAACGAAATCTATGAAGGAAAAAGGTATTAAAGCTGAGGATGTTAAAAATTTACCTCCTATGGAAGAAATACATGGGCTTAATACACCACCTCTGCCTAAGGTGGTAGAGGTAAATTCTCTTATGAAGTTCAATGAAAATTACAATCCTCACAATATGCATCCTAGTCAATGCCTTTATGAGTTTGAAAACTATATTAGAAAACAAGATCACTTCAATGCAAATGTTATGAAACAATTGAAATACAATTCTGATATGATTGCTTGCTTGAGTGACTTGTTATTTAGAATATCAAATGATGTTAGAGGTGTTGGAAAACATGCTTCTATTGTTCAAACTCAGTTAGAACAAGTTGCTAAATCACGAAGAGAATTACTTGATGAAATGAATCATAATATGAATGACTTTGATGTTAGAGTTGCAACTAGAGGAGGTAAAATGACTCAGGAACCACTTTATCCTGAGGGACACCCAAAAAGAATTGTACAAGATTCACAAAGAGCTACCACTAGTGCACCTAGTCCTTCTAGAAAGAGAAAGAAAAAGAAAAATCATAGGACTTTGCATGCTTCTAGTGAACCTGAAATAGAAAAACCTCCTGATAATGAAAATGAAACTTCTATCTCTGATGCTAAAACTCAATCTGGTAATGCACATCCACCAAGTGGTAATGAAAAAGATAATATTGATATTCATGAAGACACTCAACCAACCAATGACAAAGAACCAGATAATGATGTTGAGATAGAACCACCTGTTGATCTTGATAACCCACAACCTAAAAATAAAAGATATGATAAAAGAGACTTTGTGGCTAGGAAACACGGTAAAGAAAGAGAACCATGGGTTCTAAACCCTATGCCTTTTCCACCCAAGTCAACTAAAAAGAATGATAATGAAGAATTTGAACACTTTGCTGAAATGCTGAGGCCAGTCTTTTTGCATACTCGCTTGACTGATATCTTGAAAATGCCTCCTTATGCAAAGTATATGAAAGACATCATCACAAATAAGACAAAAATACCGGAAGCTGAAATCTCCACTATGCTTTCTAATTATACTTTTAAGGATGGAGTACCTAAAAAACTTGGAGATCCGGGAATACCAACTATACCTTGCTCCATCAAAAAGAATTATGTGAAAACTGCTTTGTGTGATCTAGGAGCTAGTGTTAGTGTTATGCCTTTCTCTTTATATAAAAGACTTGACTTGAATAAACTCACACCTACTGAAGTATCTTTGCAAATGGCTGACAAATCAACTGCCATACCTATCGGTATTTGTGAAGATGTGCCCATTGTTGTTGCTAATGTTACTGTTTTGACTGACTTTGTTATACTTGAGATACCCGAGGACGACAACATGTCAATTATCCTTGGTAGACCCTTCTTGAATACTGCAGGGGCTGTTATTCATTGTAATAAAAGCAATGTCACTTTTCATATCTATGGTAATGAGCATACGGTGCACTTTCTGAAGAAACAATTCCAGGTGAATGGTATTAATGTTATTGAAAAATCTCCGACAATCACTATTGGAAGTTTTCAAATAGCTCTACCTACTGTCAAAAAAATATATGATATGCTTATTGTTGGGGAAATGCATATCCCCATTGAGGTAACTTAGTGATTTACGAAAGTTCATCTGTTTGATGCCAATCGAAAGTGGTTGTTAATGAGACTTGATCAACCTTATTAATGAATCATTTTTGAACGGTATGAAGTTGATGAATTTAGTAAGCACTACTTTCTGTTCCTACTTTTTATTCTCTGTTTTTATTATTTAATAAAATAAAATGCCATGTGTTGTCTGTTTTCTGAATTTCCCGTGTAATAAAAAATTGATCCAAAAATAAAAGTTCTCAGAATGCCTTGAAAATTTTATATGATTTTTTCTTGAATATTTAATAATTTTTGGTGCAAAAATAACCAGAGGGGGTGCACCTGGTGGGCACAACCCACCAGGGTGCGCCAACACCCCCTCGCGCGCCGTGGGGGGTTGTGGTCCCGACATGGGCCCCCTCACTTACCTCTTCATCGCACATCATCACTCTCCACCAGAAAAAAAATCTCCATTGCTCTCTCTCCCGAGTTCTTGCCCATTTTGCTGCCATTTTCGATCTCTTTGCTCGAAGCTCTATTTCTGAAACTGTTTCGGGGTTTTGTTGTTTGAAAATTGTACGTGGACATGATCAAACTATTTGGGAGGAGTTCTTCGAGGAGACGATCCTTGGGGGCATCTTGTAGTGACAGCTCAGTCCACCGATCTTATGCTGAACCAAGCGAAAGTTCCACACGAAGTGCCGCTACCAAAACATGCTTATGGCCTTGTGATGAGTATATGATGGAAGTAGGCATGAAGGAGGAATTTGAGCAATATGTTCACAATGTCGGTCTCGGTCCCTACCTTTCATATAAGTGTGAGCAACACCAACTTCTCACTGAATCTTTTGTCAAAAAAATTAAATATTTTCCACATGAGTCTAGGGTGTCGTTTAAACTTTATGATAATCCATACACTATCTCACTGGAGAATTTTGCTTACCATTGCAAACTTCCATTTTGGGGTTCACTTGAGGAGCCATCAATGGCCGAGTTTGAGTCTTTCTTGACTAGCCTTTGTTACGGTGAAAATAGGGGAGTGAGACAAGGAAGAGTAAAGAGCATTCATTTTCCCTCAATTCAGTATTTTGCATTATTTAACGGGAAATGCATAGTGGGCAAGCAAGACTGTAGCAAACTTTGTGCACCAGAATTGAGCCTCATTCACACTGCTCTCACTGGTCAAATGGACTATAATCTTGGAGCTATTGTTGCACGTAGACTTCAGCACAACGCTAACGGTGGCTGGTTCTATGGTGGAATTTATGCCACGCGTTTAGCACGAGGGATGAGTGTCTCACCCTTCCCCTTTGATCCTATCCTACCTACGTGGTATTTAGATTTTGACACCTCGAAGGACCATAAAATTATCAAGGGAAGGGCTGATAACTTCACTTATAATTTTTTATTTAACCAATCACATGTTGTGGACACATATTTGCCTGCGCATGGTGATACGTCTCCAACGTATCTATAATTTTTGATTGCTCCATGCTATATTATCTACTGTTTTGGACTATATTGGGCTTTATTTTCAACTTTTATATTATTTTTGGGACTAACCTATTAACCGGAGGCCCAGCCCAGAATTGTTGTTTTTTGCCTATTTTAGTGTTTCGGATAAACAGAATATCAAACGGAGTCCAAACGGAATAAAATCTTCGGAAATGTGATTTTCTCACCGAACCTGATCCAGGAGACTTGGACCCTACTGCAAGGGATCAAAGAGGTGGTCATGAGGATGGGGGCGCCCCCCTAGGGTGCGCCCCCCTACCTCGTGGGCCCCTCGGTGCTCCACCGACGTACTCCTTCCTCCTATATATACACACGTAACCCCAAACGATCAGATGAGGAGCCAAAAACCTAATTCCACCGCCGCAACTTTCTGTATCCACGGGATCCCATCTTGGGGCCTGTTCCGGAGCTCCGCTAGAAGAGGGCCGTCATCACGGAGGGCTTCTACATCATCCTAGCCCCTCCGATGAAGTATGAGTAGTTTACCTCAGACCTTCGGGTCCATCGTTAGTAGCTAGATAGCTTCTTCTCTCTCTTTGAATCTCAATACAAAGTTCTCCCCCTCTCTTGTGGAGATCTATTCGATGTAATCTTCTTTTTGCGGTGTGTTTGTTGAGACCAATGAATTGTGGGTTTATGATCAAGTCTATCTATGAATAATATTTGAATCTTCTCTGAATTCTTTTATGCATGATTGGTTATCTTTGCAAGTCTCTTCGAATTATCCGTTTGGTTTGGCCAACTAGATTGGTAGTTCTTGCCATGGGAGAAGTGCTTAGCTTTGGGTTCGATCTTGTGGTGTCCTTACCCAGTGACAGAAGGGGCAGCAAGGCATGTATTGTATCGTTGCCATCGAGGATAACAAGATGGGGTTTATTTCATATTGCATGAATTTATCTCTCTACATCATGTCATCTTGCTTAAGGCGTTACTCTGTTTTTAACTTAATACTCTAGATGCATGCTGGATAGCGGTCGATGAGTGGAGTAATTGTAGTAGATGCAGAATCGTTTCAGTCTACTTGTCACAGACGTGATGCCTATATACATGATCATGCCTAGATATTCTCATAATTATTCACAATTCTATCAATTGCTCAACAGTAATTTGTTCACCCACCGTAGAATACTTATGCTCTTGAGAGAAGCCACTAGTGAAACCTATGGCCCCCGGGTCTATTCTCATCATATCAACCTCTATCACTTGTATATTGTTTTGCTATTTACTTTGCTTTTACTTTTTACTTTGCATCTTTATATCAAAAATACCAAAAATATTCTATCTATCAGATCTCACTCTCGTAAGTGACAGTGAAGGGCTTGACAACCCCTAAACGCGTTGGTTGCGAGTAGTTATCGCTTTGTGCAGGTACGAGGGACTTGAGCGTGGGCTCCTACTGGATTGATACCTTGGTTCTCAAAAACTGAGGGAAATACTTACGCTACTCTGCTGCATCATCCCTTCCTCTTCGGGGAAAACCAACGCAAGCTCAAGACGTAGCAAGAAGGATTTCTGGCGCCGTTGCCGGGGAGTCTACGCAAAAAGTCAATATACCAAGTACCCATCACCATCCCTATCTCTCGCATTACATTATTTTCCATTTGCCTCTCGTTTTCCTCTCCCCCCAATTCACCCTTGCCGTTTTATTCGCCCTCTCTCTCTATCCTCCCTCTCTGTTTGCCTCTTTTTTCCGCTTGCTTTTTGTTTGCTTGTGTGTTAGATTGCTTGTTTGTCGTGATGGCTCAGGATACTACCAAATTGTGTGACTTCACCAATACCAATAAAAATGATTTCATTAGCACTCTGATTGCTCCTCTTACCGATGCTGAATCTTGTGAAATTAATACTGCTTTGTTGAATCTTGTTATGAAAGATCAATTCGCCGGCCTTCCTAGTGAAGATGCCGCTACTCATTTGAATAGCTTCGTTGATTTATGTGATATGCAAAAGAAAAAAGATGTCAATAATGATGTCGTTAAATTTAAGCTATTTCCTTTTTCGCTTAGATATCGTGCTAAAGCTTGGTTTTCGTCTTTGCCTAAGAATAGTATTGATTCATGGAACAAGTGCAAAGATGCTTTTATCTCTAAGTATTTTCCTCCCGCTAAGATCATCTCTCTTAGAAACGATATTATGAACTTTAAACAACTTGATCATGAACATGTTGCACAAGCTTGGGAGAGAATGAAATTAATGATACGTAATTGCCCTACTCATGGTTTGAATTTGTGGATGATTATACAAAAATTTTATGCCGGATTGAATTTTGCTTCTAGAAATCTTTTAGATTCGGCCGCGGGAGGCACTTTTATGGAAATCACTTTAGGAGATGCTACTAAACTCCTAGATAATATTATGGTTAATTATTCTCAAAGGCATACTGAAAGAACTTCTAATAAAAAAGTGCATGCGATAGAAGAAATTAATGTGTTGAGTGGAAAGATGGATGAACTTATGAAATTATTTGCTACTAAGAGTGTTTCTTCTGATCCTAATGATATGCCTTTGTCTACTTTGATTGAGAATAATAATGAATCTATGGATGTGAATTTTGTTGGTAGGAATAATTTTGGTAACAACGCTTATAGAGGGAATTTTAATCCTAGGCCATATCCTAGTAATCCTTCTAATAATTATGGGAATTCCTACAACAACTCTTATGGAAATTATAATAAGATTCCCTCTGATTTTGAATCTAATATTAACGAATTTATTTCTTCGCAAAAGAATTTTAATGCTATGATTGAAGAAAAATTCCTTAAGATTGATGATTTGGATAGGAACATTGATATAATTGCTCTTGATGTTGATGCTTTGAAACTTAGATCTATTCCACCTAAGTATGATATTAATGAGTCTCTAAAATCCATGAGAATTTTAATTGATGAGTGTAAAGAAAGAAGCGCTAGGATGCGTGCTTCCAAAGATGCCTTTATTAAAGCGTGTTCTTCCAATTCCTTTGAAAATCAAGATGAAGATCTAAAAGTTATTGATGTGTCTCCAATTAAATCTTTATTTTGCAATATGAATCTTTATGAAACTGAATATGATCTTCCTTTACCTAGAAGGCGTTCTAAAAATTCGGAGTGTTTAGATCTTAATGATGAAAGAGGGATTGAAAGAAATAAAAATCTAGATGTTGCTAAACCCACTATATTGGATTTCAAGGAATTAAATTATGAAAATTTCTCTTTGATTGATTGTATTTCCTTGTTTCAATCCGTGGTAAATTCTCCACATGCTTATAGTCGAAATAAAGCCTTCACCAAACATATTGTTGATGCCTTGATGCAATCTTACGAAGAAAGACTTGAGTTAAAAGTTTCTATCACTAGAAAACTCTATGATGAGTGGGAACCAACTATTAAAATTAAAATTAAAAATCTTGAATTTTATGCTTTGTGTGATTTGGGTGCTAGTGTCTCTACTATTCCCAAGACATTGTGTGATTTACTAGATTTCCGTAATTTTGATGATTGCTCTCTAAACTTGCATCTTGCGAATTCCACTATTAAGAAACCTATGGGAAGAATTAATGATGTTCTTATTGTTGCAAATAGGAATTATGTGCCCGTAGATTTCATTGTTCTCGATATAGATTACAATCCTTCTTGCCCTATTATTCTTGGTAGACCTTTCCTTAGAACGGTTGGTGCGATTATTGATATGAAGGAAGGGAATATTAGATTTCAATTTACATTAAAAAAGGGCATGGAGCACTTTCCAAGAAATAAAATAAAATTACCATATGAAACTATCATGAGAGCCACTTATGGATTGCCTACCAAAGATGGCAATATCTAGATCTATTCTTGCTCGTTATGCCTAGCTAGGGGCGTTAAACGATAGCGCTTGTTGGGAGGCAACCCAATTTTATTTTTATGCCTTGCTTTTTGCTCCTGTTTAGTAATAAATAAATTATTTAGCCTCTGTTTTGGTTGTGTTTTTTGTGTTTAATTATTGTTTGTGCCAAGTAGAATCGTTGGGAAGACTTGGGGAAAGTCTTGTTGAACTTGCTGTAAAAAACAGAAACTTTAGGGTTCACGAGAACTGCTGTAATTTTTATTTGAAGAGTGATATTTAGTTAATTCTTTTTGCAGATGATTAATAGATAAATTCTTCACGTCTAGCAATTTATTTTAGAATTTTTGGGGTCCCAGATATTGCGCTAGCTACAGATTACTAAAGACTGTTCTGTTTTTGACAGATTCTGTTTTTCGTGTGTTGTTTGCTTATTTTGATGAATCTATGGCTAGTAAAATAGTTTATAATCCATAGAGAAGTTGGAATACAGTAGGTTTAACACCAATATAAATAAAGAATAAGTTCATTACAGTACCTTGAAGTGGTCTTTTGTTTTCTTTCGCTAAAGGAGCTCACGAGTTTTCTATTTTGAGTTTTGTGTTGTGAAGTTTTCAAGTTTTGGGTGAATTCTTTTGATGGATCATGGAAAAAGGAGTGGCAAGAGCCTAAGCTTGGGGATGCCCATGGAACCCCCAATATAATCCGAGGACACCAAAAAGTCAAAGCTTGGGGATGCCCCGGAAGGCATCCCCTCTTTCGTCCACTTCCATCGGTAATTTACTTGGAGCTATATTTTTATTCACCAACATGATGTGTGTTTTGCTTGGAGCGTCTTGTATTATTTGTCTCTTTTTTTGTTAGTATGCCACAATCATCCTTGCTGTACACACCTTTTGAGAGAGCCATACATGAATTAAAATTTGATAGAATACTCTATGTGCTTCACTTATATCTTTTGATCTAGATAAGTTTACTCTATGTGCTTCACTTAGATCTTTTAGAGCACGGTAGTGGATTCGTTTTAAAGAAACTATTGATCTCTCATGCTTCACTTAAATTAATTTGAGAGTCTCTTAATAGCATGGTAATTTGCCTAATAATAATATGCTTGGTATTCAAGATTTGTGAAACTTTCTTTTGAATGTGTTGAATACTAAGAAAAGATTGAAGCATCATAATTGTTTTGAGATATGGAGGTGATAATATTAAAGTCATGCTAGTTGAGTAGTTGTGAATTTAAAGAATACTTGTGTTAAAGTTTGTGATTCCCGTAGCATGCACGTATGGTGAACCGTTATGTGATGAAGTCGGAGCATGATTTATTTATTGATTGTATTCCTTATGAGTGGCGGTCGGGGACGAGCGATGGTCTTTTCCTACCAATCTAGCCCCCTAGGAGCATGCGCGTAATACTTTGCTTTGATAAGTTCTAAATTTTTGCAATAAGTATATGAGTTCTTTATGACTAATGTTGAGTCCATGGATTATACACACTCTCACCCTTCCACCTTTGCTAGCCTCTCTCATACTGCGCAACTTTCACCGGTATCATACACCTACCATATACCTTCCTCAAAACAGCCACCATACCTACCTATTATGGCATTTCCATAGCCATTCCAAGATATATTGCCATGCAACTTTCCACCATCTAGTTCATCATGACACATCCATCATTGTCATATTGCTTGGCATGATCATGTAGTTGACATAGTATTTGTGGCAAAGCCACCGTTCATAATCCTTTCATACTTGTCACTCGTGATTCATTGCATATCCCGGTACACTGTCGGAGGCATTCATATAGAGTCATACTTTGTTTTAGTATCGAATTGTAATCATTGAGTTGTAAATAAATAGAAGTGTGATGATCATCATTCAATAGAGCATTGTCCCAAAAAAAAGAGAAAGGCCAAAGAAAAAAAGAAGGCCCAAAAAAAGGGGGCAATGCTACTATCCTTTTTTCCACACTTGTGCTTCAAAGTAGCACCATGATATAGCAAGTCTCAGATATTGTGTTTCAAAGTAGCACCATGTTCTTCATATAGAGAGTCTCATATGTTGTCACTTTCATATACTACTAGGAATTTTACGTTATGGAACTTGGCTTGTATATTCCAATGATGGGCTTCCTCAAATTGCCCTAGGTCTTCGTGAGCAAGCAAGTTGGATGCATACCCACTAGTTTCTTTTGTTGAGCTTTCATACATTTATAGCTCTAGTGCATCCGTTGCATGGCAATCCCTACTCACTCACATTGATATCTATTGATGGGCATCTCCATAGCCCGTTGATACGCCTAGTCGATGTGAGACTATCTTCTCCTTTTTGTATTCTCCACAACCACCATTCTATTCCACCTATAGTGCTATATCCATGGCTCACGCTCATGTATTGCGTGAAGATTGAAAAAGTTTTGAAAAAGTTAGAGTGTGAAACAATTGCTTGGCTTGTCATCGGGGTTGTGCATGATTTAAATACTTTGTGTGGGGAAGATGGAGCATAGCCAGACTATATGATTTTGTAGGGATAACTTTCTTTGGCCATGTTATTTTGAGAAGACATAATTGCTTTGTTAGTATGCTTGAAGTATTATTATTTTCTATGTCAATATAAAATTTTGTCTTGATTCTTTCTAATCTGAATATTCATACCACAATTAAGAAGATTTGCATTGAAGTTATGCCAAGTAGCACTCCGCATCAAAAATTCTCTTTTTATCATTTACCTACTTGAGGACGAGCAGGAATTAAGCTTGGGGATGCCTGATACGTCTCCAACGTGTCTATAATTTTTGATTGCTCCATGCTATATTATCTACTGCTTTGGACTATATTGGGCTTTATTTTCCACTTTTATATTATTTTTGGGACTAACCTATTAACTAGAGGCCCATCCCAGAATTGTTGTTTTTTTGCCTATTTCAGTGTTTCCTATAAACAGAATATCAAACGGAGTCCAAACGGAATAAAATCTTCGGAAACGTGATTTTCTCACCGAACGTGACCCAGCAGACTTGGACCCTACTTCAAGGGATCAAAGAGGTGGTCACGAGGGTGGGGGCGCCCCCCCCCTAGGGCGCGCCCCCTGCCTCGTGGGCCCCTCGGTGCTCCACCGACGTACTCCTTCCTCCTATATATACACACGTACCCCCAAACGATCAGATGAGGAGCCAAAAACCTAATTCCACCGCCGCAACTTTCTGTATCCATGAGATCCCATCTTGGGGCCTATTCCGGAGCTCCGCTGGAAGAGGGCCATCACCACGGAGGGCTTCTACATCATCCTAGCCCCTCCGATGAAGTGTGAGTAGTTTACCTTAGACCTTCGGGTCCATAGTTAGTAGCTAGATGGCTTCTTCTCTCTCTTTGAATCTCAATACAAAGTTCTCCCCCTCTCTTGTGGAGATCTATTCGATGTAATCTTCTTTTTGCGGTGTGTTTGTTGAGACCGATGAATTGTGGGTTTATGATCAAGTCTATCTATTAATAATATTTGAATCTTCTCTGAATTCTTTTATGCATGATTGGTTATCTTTGCAAGTCTCTTCGAATTATCCGTTTGGTTTGGCCAACTAGATTGGTAGTTCTTGCCATGGGAGAAGTGCTTAGCTTTGGGTTCGATCTTGCGGTGTCCTTACCCAGTGACAGAAGGGGAAGCAAGGCACGTATTGTATCGTTGCCATCAAGGATAACAAGATGGGGTTTATTTTATATTGCATGAATTTATCTCTCTACATCATGTCATCTTGCTTAAGGCGTTACTCTGTTTTTAACTTAATACTCTAGATGCATGCTGGATAGCGGTCGATGAGTGGAGTAATAGTAGTAGATGCAGAATCGTTTCGGTCTACTTGTCACGGACGTGATGCCTATATACATGATCATGCCTAGATATTCTCATAATTATGCACAATTCTATCAATTGCTCAACAGTAATTTGTTCACCCACCATAGAATACTTATGCTCTTGAGAGAAGCCACTAGTGAAACCTATGGCCCCCGGGTCTATTCTCATCATACCAATCTCCATCACTTTTATATTGTTTTGCTATTTACTTTGCTTTTACTTTTTACTTTGCATCTTTATATCAAAAATACAAAAAATATTCTATCTATCAGATCTCACTCTCGTAAGTGACCGTGAAGGGCTTGACAACTCCTAATCGCGTTGGTTGCGAGTAGGTATCGCTTTGTGCAGGTATGAGGGACTTGAGCGTGGGCTCCTACTGGCTTGATACCTTGGTTCTCATAAACAGAGGGAAATACTTACGCTACTCTGCTGCATCATCCCTTCCTCTTCGGGGAAAACCAATGCAAGCTCAAGGCGTAGCACCTGGTCTCTTTGATTGTCACAGCAAAGGGAGATATTTTGTTCTTGAGAGCGAGGCCCGAGCTCACAACGCAGCAGTGTTGGCGGCACGGCGTGCTGAGGCCTCTACACCGAGAGCCTCTGTGAGCTACCACACCGACTACTACCCTCCAGGCTACTGATCGATTACCAACTTAGGCCAAAAGCCTAAGCTTGGGGTAGTACGTGTTTCTCACTGACATTATATTCATGCTCGCATACCATTCTATCTGTCGGTGTTCACACTTTTTCATTGTATCATCCATGCTTATATTTATTTTTCTTGCTTTCTTCTTGTGTGTTCAAAAAAACTTTAGAAAAACCAAAAAATATTAGTTGTAGAAATTTAATTTCCATGCATGCTTAGTAGTAGTACCAAAAATAAAATCCAAAATGATTTCCTTGTTCTTCTTTTGCTTGTTGGGAGCTTTCCCGTGTAAGTAGTTTTTCTTGTTTTTGCTTTTATTCGAGTCTTACCAAGGAGAAGACCATGATGAAAATGTTGAGTGGCTCTCATATGAATAAATGTTGAACTAATAAAGAGCTTAATCTCATATGAAAGGCAATAATGACGATATCCGATGAGCTAGCCGTGACAAAGAGAAACTGGTATGAAATCGACTTGTTCTTGTTGTGTAAATATATTTAACCTAGTGCCCATGATTCAGCTCATTATGATTAAATATGTTAGCAATGACAATTATAGATTATAGTTTATCATGCCATGCATAAGTAGCTGGGAGTCAATAATGATTTATCTTGGATATCAACATAGCGTTAAAATGATTGTGATGTAGTATGATGATATGGTATCCTCCTCTGAATGTTCGGGTGGCTTGATTTGCTACATGTTCATGCATGTAATTGAATCAAAACCAACATAGCCTCTATAATGTTTATGTTCATGGTATTCATATCCTACTCATGCTAGTGTCCAATGTTACTTATGCATAATGCCTGGTTATGATCGTTGTTGCTCTCTAGCTAGCTGCTTCCCAATCTTAAATTGCTAGCCTTCGCCTGTACTAAGTGGGAATTCTGCTTGTACATCAAAACCTTGAACCCAAAGTTATTCCAGATGAGTCGACCATACCTACCTATATACGGTATTACCCTACCATCCTAAGTAAGTTTTCATGTGCCACCTCTAAAAACTTCTAAAAAATTATCCGTTTTGTGTGCCTGGATCGTTCGTGGAACGACAGGAGGTGGTCGATATCTTCTGTGCTAAGCATGTTATCCTCAGGTCGAGTGTTTATTCACTTGCCATCGCATGAGAAAATGGGCGGTAATAGGGATGCCCAGTCCCAAACTACAAACTACAAAAAAGAGTTCATCTCTTGAATAATCAAACAAAAACTCCGAATGGAGTCAAAACCTTTACTTTTACCGCTTGGGAACCACCACTAGCGTGCTTAGCATGGAAGATGTTGATAACCGATGGTCGTGAACTAAATGAGAAAGGTGCATGTCTCAAAATACCATTTATATCTGTTTTAAAAATTGAGCTCTGGCACCTCTGCAAATCAATGCTTCCCTCGGCGAAGGGACTTTCTATTTACTTTTATGTTGTGTCACCACCTTCTATAAACAAGCGCCACAAACTGAGTAGAGCACAACGGTCATGATTTATGCATTGTGTATAGCTAATGTTGGGTGCATCATTACTAGATCTTTTCTACCATGAATTACAATGTTTAGTCGCTGCTTGAACTTCGGAGGTGCTCTGCATTTATGTTTTGCGGTCTCAGAAAGGGCTAGCGAGATACCTTTATTGTCATATTATATCATGATTGTTTTGACAACGTGTTGCTGTTTGAGATATCTTATTATTGCTCGCTAGCTGATTATGCCATTGGTATGAATCATTATAATCTTTAAGAGTTATTGTTGACATGGTTAGTTATAATGCTAGCTGAAAACCTGGGTGTTGTTTAAGCTTATTTATGAAAACAAGAGAAAAAGAGTTCGTAAAATTTTTCTTTCTCACTTTCAGTTTATCAACTGAACTGCTTGAGGACAAGCAAAGGTTTAAGCTTGGGGGAGTTGGTACGTCTCCAATGTATCTACTTCTTCTCATGCTTTTCCTCTTGGTTTGGACTCTAATTTGCATGATTTGAATGAAACTAACCCCGGACTGACATTGTTTTCAGCAGAACTACCATGGTGTTATTTTTGTGCAGAAATAAAAGTTCTCGGAATGGAATGAAACTTTTTGAGGATTTTTTAACCTAACTTTTTGAGGATTTTTTATATCAATAAAGAGAATTTCTGGAGCCAAGACTTGCAGGAGAGGGGCACCTGGGTGGGCACAACCCACCACGTCGCCCCCCCTCTCCTGGCGCGCCCAGGTGGGTTGTACCCACATGGTGGCCCCGCTGACGACCCCCCTGATACTATAAATTCATATTTATCCAAAAAGTCAGGGAGAAACAATTACCGCGATCCATGAGACGGAGCCGCCGCCAAGCCCTGTTCTACCTCGGGAGGGCAAGTCTGGAGTCCGTTTTGGGTTCCGGAGAGGGGGATCTTCGTTCTTCGTCATCACCAACCCGTCTCCATCGCCAATTCCATGATGCTCCCCATTGGGAGTGAGTAATTTCCTTCGCAGGCTTGCTAGTCCGTGAGGAGTTGGATGAGATACATCACGTAATCGAGTTAGTTTTGTTAGGGCTTGATCCCTAGTATCCACTATGTTCTTAGATTGATGTTTCTATGACTTTGCTATGCTAAATGCTTGTCACTTTGGGACCGGGTGTCATGATTTCAGATCTGAACTGTTTATCAATTCATCATTATATCCATGTCTTAGGTCCAATCTTGCAAGTTATAGTCATTTACTATGTGTTATGATCTGACAACCCTGGAATGACAACAACCGGGCCCACTCTCGGTGATGACCGTAGGTTGAGGAGTTCATGTATTCACTATGTGTTAATGCTTTGTTCCGGTTCTCTATTAAAAGGAGGCCTTAATATCCCTTAGTTTCTAATATGGACCCCGCTGCCATGGGAGTGTAGGACAAAATATGGCATGCAAGTTCTTTTAATAAAGCACATATAACTCACTAAAAAAAATACACATTCGTGATGATACGTGTTCGTCACAGTAGGTCTCATTTTTTGTCATGCATGTACATCCATGATGATTTTATGACAGAATCAAGATAGTCATACATGTGCTGTCGTAGAAGTGTTCCATGACATTACCAAAATTATCATCACGGAAGTCTCCACTTCCATGATGATAAATCGCGCGTCACAGAAGTGCTTTCGTCAAGGGTGACCGACACGTGGCATCCACCGTAACTGAACACCGTTAAGCTATCGGGTCGGGTTTTGGATCCGATAACCCGTTAACAGCCCCAACCAATGGGAAATTTCCACGTGTAAAATTCTTATTGGCCGGACGAAACACGTGTCAGCTCATTAGTGGGTCACATAGGCGCCTATGATATGTCGACACGTGCCACGGCCCACCACTGGCCCATTTAGCTTACAAAGCCGGCCCGTTTGACTTGGTCAAAAGTTAATGGGCTGGCCCTTGAAAAGCCTGTTAACAGTCTCTTCGCAAATAGCCCATTTCACGGCCCGTTAACTCACAGCCCCTTAGGCCCTAAAGGAAATCGGCCCAACAATGTCATGTGGGCCGTCGAATATAACACCAGCCCATTTCACTTTCAGCCCATGTATGGCCCATGACGTCTTTCGGCCCATATGAGGCCTTCGTATCTTTCGGCCCTTTACAGGCCCACAATGTTTCTAGCCCATAATGAACAGTAATTTTCTTTATACCCATTAATGGCTCGTGATTTACATGGGCCGTTTCCAGCCCGTGTTAGCTTTCGGCCTATTGACGGCCCATACGTTCTTGTGCTCCTTTTCGGCCCTCGATTACTTTCGGTCCGTTACTGGCCTGTTCCCCTAATGGGCCAAATTCGGCCCATGGCAAGAGTCGGCCCGTTACTGGCATGTTCCCCTAATGGGCCAAATTCAGCCCATGGCAAGAGTCGGCCCATTACTGGCCTGTTACCCTAATGGGCCAAATTTGGCCCATGGCAAGAGTCGGCTCGTTTCTGGCCTGTTAACCAGTTGCGCCGTTTCTAGCACATCCTATATTTTGTCCCATTAACGACCCGTTATGCCTATGACAGAATTAAGCCTTTGCTGTCGTATGGCATGTTAACGGCCTGTTACCATGCTGGGCCGATACCAATTACGCCCGATTACGGTCCATGTAGACCCATTTATCCGATGGCCCGAGGCCCACCGATTACAGGCCCATTTATCGACGGCCCGTATATGGCCCATGGTAGTTGCGGCCACTAGCAAACCAGGGAAAAAGAAGACTAGGCAATAAATAAGGCCGAAACTAACGCTAGGCTATTAAGGCGATTGCACAGATTACATCCTCTCAGCATCAAAGATCGCCACGAGTGCAAATATAGGGAACACCCTACACTATACAAAAATGGCTTGCTGTTTTCTTGAGCCGGTGGCTGCACGTTAAGAATAAATTTTGTATCGCACCAAAACAAATTACAACTATATAACAAAAGGAAGGTTGGCATAAAACTTAACAGTCTAGCAGATAAATGCACCACCAGAAGTTTAGAAGCTGAGTTCATTTGACCTGAATGTTACATTTTCATGCTGTATTGTCCGATGAAGCACCATAACCCTCGCCTTCATTTCCCCTAGGCTCCTGAACAACATAGCAAATGTCTGATAGTTTGGTTTCAAAACCATGCATATCTTGACGACATTGAGCAATGTTTCTCCTTGTTTCACAAAGGGTCTCTATTAGGGAATGGACTTGTGTCTAGAGCGCAGATACAACATTGCTTTGAGCTTGCATATCTTGATCATGAGGAAGTTTGGACGATATTGCCTTAACAACCAACCTAGTATTACGCAGGAACGTGCTTTTGGCTCTGTTAGTGGACAGGTACTGACCCACTGCAGCAAGAGCTGACATTGCGGTTATAGTTGCCTCGCCACCTTCATAAGGTGGCGGTTCCACCATTTTTACCATAGCTCGCTGAAAAGTTGAGGTTTTACATTAGTAGTACCAGAACATAAGATATTAAGGAGGCAGCAAAACCAAACAAAATAGCTTTGGTCTATATACAGAACTTATTCTGGTGAACCCATGTAAAATATTAGTTGTATTTTATTGCAAAGTACATAATAAAACCAGGTTCCAAACATATGACCATGTACCATCGCTAATGTATTGTCTATTTCTTCACATTGTATTGAGGGCTAAGGATAAAGAGACTAAGTTTATAATACGGTAAGCATAGTATGACATCATTCATATCACAAAACAACTGAGAACAGACAAACATGCAATTGTAACATTGTGTGGGCAAGTCCAGTACGGAACTAGATTACGGGTCAAGATCAAAGGAACATCACTCCTCTCTTTTAAACCTTGTAAGGTGCAATGATACGCTAAGACAATTGTGTATAAAATTGAAAAGAGTAATAGACATTGGCTGCAAACCATGCATTTCAAGGCACAAGTCAGAGTAAGTAGTAGTTAAAAGGCACGAGGATTAAGGACATACAACAGCGGCTTTGACTAGTGTAGTCATGCCCTTCTTCTTGCTGGTGTGACAGTCCTTGAAGATTTCCACAACATTTGGTTCAGGTACTTTTTGGTCCTTGCAGGCCTTCCTCTGCATTTCGAACAAGTCAATATAGATCTGATAATATGGTACAACGAAAAGAGTGAAACAGCAGCTAATTACAAGAGCCTCGCAGTGTGCAATATAGCTACGAGATCCTGTCGTCTGTTGGAATTTCACTTTCGTATGGTTGGCCTTGTTCTTTGAATAGTTGACCTACAAGAAGATAGATTTCTGCGGCACATGCGTAAATAGGACTTCAACATGTGATCTGATCACATATATAATGTACCTGATACTTCGGATCAGACCAACGTTTTACAAGGCCCCTCCAGTCTTCATCCGATATATTTTCCACTGGAGATGTTTGGGAAAGTTCACTGTTAGCCTTGCCTTCAAAGTGAGTTTTCCTCAAGTTATACCGATACAGTCGCAGAGCAGACTTGAAAACATGGGTGCAAGCTTGTCTGGTCGCATCATCTTGGCTATCCAACTTGAACCTCATCTGTTGAAAATTATGGGAGTCTCATTAGCAGCAACCTAGAAAGTATGGGACAGAGCAAGACGATATTACTAGTTTCCATACATAACCATTCTTACAGATAAATGGTCGAGGAAGGTGTTGAACTGGGTTTCGTCTTTGTCATTCATGTACTGAATCCATGTTGGGAGGATACGTACATGACACCTAATGGCAGCCGCTGTCTCTGATACTAACTTGGTTGACTCTGTAGCATCACGTGGCCTTTTTAAACCTGCCTCAAAACGGATCTCCATTCTTTCTCCTCTAGATTTAGTTAACCTATCGAGCATTATCCTTGATGTTTGTTTCCTCTTGCGCCTAGGTGCTAGTCCAACAACGAACATAGGAAGTGTTAGTGTACATCAAACTGTGAGACTACATATAAAGAAGCATGCAACTGTAACTTGACTCCAGCAACTACCTTCTTTCTGTTGAAGCTCACAAGGTTCATCTGATATTGGCAACTCGTCTTGTGTCAAGAGTGCTTGGGAAGTAGTGTCAGGTGGCAAGGGAGCTTGGGAACGTGCTGCTAGCTCAGTTGACGACGTGCAGCTGGTAGCACTGTGGTAGGTGTTGCAAGAACTAGGGATGTCTCTACTTGTTTGGTGGCAGCTATTTGTTTCTGTTTGGCTTTTTTTGCAACTCGTGTAGCATGGGATGCCGTGTTTGTAGAATTTTCCGCTGGACTTTGACCTTCTATTGCACCATCAGTACCAGCTGAATCTGCAGGATTCATCCACTTCTCTGTGCCATGTTAAGTCAAGCCGACAAGAAAAACGAATAACAATTTAGTTCTTCATAACAAATTGATGCGTGATGCAGATGAACTGAACTTTGATGTTAGACAACCACATGATAGGACGATGTAATATGTATGAAAAACAGGATGGAAGAGATAACCAGAACTATGATGTGTAAACTAAGAAGAAGACATTTCACCAAATTAGAAGCAATGCAATGGAAGGTAGACACCATATGAAACATGCTACAAATATCGCTCTGCCAAGTTAACAGTGTCTCATCATAAATGGCATTTAAACAAATGTGAAGCAGTACAAGAAATAAGTCATATGCAAGATGCAAACAACATCACACTACCATGTTAGAGCACTAGTGCAGAACAGGGCAATAGCACCGGTTCGTAAGGCCCTTTAGTGCAGGTTTCGGAACCGGCACTAACATTTCGGCACTAAAGGCCCCCCCCTTTAGTACCGGTTCAGCACGAACCAGTGCTAAAGGGCAACCACGTGGCACGAGCCAGCTCCGGGGGCTGGGAGCCCTTTAGTACCGGTTGGTAACACCAACCGGTACTAAAATGTTTGGGGGATTTTTGGTTTTATGATTTCTTTTTCATTTAATTTTTTGTTTTCCATTTTAATTCTTTTTCGTTAGCTGGTATTTTACGGTACTACACATTGTACACGTTATGCATATATATATATATATATATATAAATAGAATTTCTAGTAGAACTAATCATATATATATATCATCAATGTCTCACAAACCACCATATTAATTTACACATACACACATGTATAGCTATATACAATTTCTCCTACATATGCATGTTGCCTTCGGAGGCAGTGGCATTAGCCTAATTGGTGCCTTCGGAGCACGATGACAATTGGAAGTGGTTCATGACAGTTCGATGGGGGCGGTAGCGGGTAATAGTATTCTCCCTTCGGATTTATGACCTGGTCGAGCAAAAATCCCGCTATTTCCTCTTGAAGTGCTTCTACGCGCTCCGTTTCTAGGAGCTTGTCCCGCACCTCTTTGAACTGTTAAGAAGGAGATCAATATGCATGTGTATTAGTTGTGTGACTAGATATCGATAATGGTGTAAAAATTGTGAATAGTGTTCTGACAAGCGTACCCATTCCTGTCTTTGAGATCTGCTCCTTTCGGACGCCATCATGCGATTGTTCTCGCAAATGCAGTATGCACACAGATTAGTCCCCTGCGCCTGCTTCAGGGCCTTTATTACGAGAATGGAATTTAATTTGATCAGATAATAATTAATCAAGCATGATAATTAAAGAGATGGCAGCTAGCTAGCTAGCTAGTACTACTTAATTACTTACCTTGGATCGAAACCATTTCAGCTGTGGTTTCCATTAGCCTTCCGTGACGCTGATGAACCTTGCCCAAGCCCTGCCCACCGACAAAGAAAATGAATAAAGGGGTTATTAAATAGTTCATATCATGAAATGACGAACTAAATAGGCCGAGATATATAGTTAATAATGATTGAATTTACCTGTTGACTATCCCATACAAGATGTTGTAGTCACTATTTGCTTTGAGTAGCGAGTCTAGTATTTCAACTGTTCCGGCATCAACTTTAATGATACACAAGATCCAGTGAAATCTGCATGCACACACGTTTGCATGTCTTAATTAAGCGGGCATATGTAAGCAAAAACATGTAGCTAGCTAGTAGGCAAAAACAGAGAATTTGTAGTACAAGAAAGTGTGACTCACTCGAAGTTGTATGGAAGTAGTACATCTTCATTGTATTTGAGGCCCTTCAAGAACTCTAGCATGCTGTCCTCTACCTGCTTTTCATAATACTTGCTCATTTTCCATGTGTATTGATTAACGGTGTTTGGGTCAATGAACCCAATGCCATAGCGTCCACCTTTTCTTATTTCATACATCTTCATCCTGCATAATACCATATAAAAGAATATAGTGAGGATAATTACAGGTAATGATTGATCAAAAGGATCACTACAGCTAGCTTGAGACTTAAATTAATTATAGAAAGAAATCACTTACAGACAATAGCAATTGACGATAGATTTTTCGAGTGTGTCTTGATTGTATAACTGAAACAGTTCAGAATACTCAACGGCCACAGCTTTCTCATGGTAGTAATGATCCTTCTTGACATACACCATGAGGGACTCTCGATCGGATCTCTTGGTAATGTCCATGTACCATTGATGCAATTCATACATTCTCGTTGGGAGCTTCTTGACATCTTCTGGCTTGACCAAAGGTTGGCCCCGGACATATTTCCGTTTTATTTCCTCCTCTGTAATCACAAGCATGTCCTCGATCTCGAGGAGTTGTCCAACAATGATCTTGAGTTCTTCAGCCTGCATTATATGCTCCTGGGTTATTACCACATCGCCCACCTCGGGAACGGCTTGACACTTGATGGAGGAGTGGCTTGACACTTTGCCGGACTTGGAGGAGGAGTGGCCTCACGCGTTGGTGGACTTGGAGGAGCGGGAGTCTGCTGACTCAGTGGCGGACTTCGACGAGGAGTCGGGTGACGCGGTGTCGGTGGCCTTCGAAAAATGATGCAATCCTTTCTCCATAGGATGATACGATGTTTGGCATCTCCGAGTGTGTGCTCCTCATCACCTCCAGGAATGTCAAGCTCTAGCCCCGAATATTGGTCCACCACCTCATCAACCAAGACACGAGCATAGCCCGCTGGAATCGGGTTGCAATGGAAGGTTGCCTCGGGGGAATTTGAAAAAGCAACGGCGTCTGCCACCTTCACGGATATGTTCTTCATTTTGAAGTGTAGCTCGCAGTTAGTGTTCTCCGTGATGTCATCCACGGGGTATCTATCCAGCACTACTGCGTCGCCCGGGGCGGAACCCACGCTGCTTCTCGGCATGGATGGGGCGGTGGTATCCAATGCTGGATCATCCGCTAGCTGCTGCAGCTGCTGAGACCCCCTTTGCTGGCTAAGTGAGTCGATCTGCTCCTGCTGCCGCTGGAATTTAGCTGCCAATTCCGCTTGACTTGCTTCTAGGCCTTGAAGGCGTTCATAGTCGAGCTTCCTTTGCTCCTCCTCCATCTTCCTCTTCTTCTCCTCCGCAATCTTCTTTCTCGCACGGGTTCTGTAGTCGGTGTTCCAGTCCGAAAACCCCTCATACCACGGAATAGCGCCCTTGCCTCGTATTCTTCCCGGGTGTTTAGGATTTCCCAGGGCACGAGTAAGCTCGTCGTTCTCTCTGTTGGGCTGGAACACCCCCGATCGAGCCTCTTCTATTGCAACAAGTAGCGCATCGTCGGCTCTGTTCAGACATGCCTTCGTCGAAACATTGCCTGTCTTCGGGTCCAACTCCCCCCCATGCGCATAGAACCAAGTCCTGCACCTGGGGGGCCAGCTCTTACTAACCGGAGTGACACCTGCATCCTCCATCTCTTTCTCAGACTTATCCCACTTAGGCATTGCCACCGCGTAGACACCTGGCCCCAGCTTATGGAACTTATCCTTTTTTTCAGCATTCTTCTTGTTTATTCTCGACCGTTCCTTAGCTAATTCTGAATCCTTGAATTTCACGAAATCGTCCCAATGAGCACTTTGATTCTCTAGTATCCCCTCGAATACTGGAGTCTTCCTTCCTCCCTTGACGTACTTCTCCCACGTCATTCTCTTGTGGTTCTTGAATGCAACCGCCATCTTCCTAAAAGCAGCGTCCATGACTTTCCGCACGTCTGCTTCTGTGAAATTATGTGGTAAGGTGAAATGTTCCATGAGAGTATCCCAAAGCAGATTTTTTTGCTTCTCGTCGACAAAAGTAACATCTGGACGTGGATTTGCTGGCTTTCTCCATTCTTGAAGGGAGATCGGGAGTTGGTCCTTCACAATAACTCCGCACTGACGAACGAACTTGTCCGCAATCTTCTTAGGCGCTAATGGTTCGCCATTAGGTCTGATTGCCTCGATATTGTACTTTACGCCCTCCTTCAAATTTTTGTTCGGGCCTCGTTTCGTCCTGTTGCCTGAAGATTTGCTCGATCCGGATGGCTGAAAGAAGAAAGATCGATTCGTTAATATATCTTCAACTCATTTAAAACATGCGATGATCACCAGATTCCTGGTTATATAAATATATATACCTCGCCGGTGTTTGTTGTTTCAGGATCAACATGTTCTTCGTCGTAGTTCATGACTTCATCTTCTCAGTCGTCGCGATCGAATATCATATCACCCTCTCCAGTGTTGTTTAGAAATTCGGAGCCGTCAAAATCTTCTTCATTCTGATCATCATCTGGCCCGCATATGATATCGAGCATGGTCTGTTCTCTCTCTCTGTCGGTATTGTCCGCCATAGCTTTTATTTAACTATGCCAAAAGAAATATAAAACAATTTAGTATAATCTCGAATAATAGATATAATCTCGAATACATCATCTCGAATAATAGATATAATCTCGAATACATCATCTCGAATAATAGATATAATATTGAATACATCACTAGCTAGCTAGCTAGCAAGCTAATAAAGATCGAATAGTACAGAGTAATCTAGGCCACTCGCGGTTCCTGAGGTGCGGGCGGTGGACACCCAAAGAGAAGGAACCATCACTGGATCATAGCTCGGGTGATCTCCCCAAAGAACCTGTCAGGTATTGGAGAACCTGACGTCCATAGCAGCCATGTAGCGATGGACGTGCTCGTCCTCCTCCCTGACACGGCGACGTACCACCTCCGGCGGGGCCGGCTCCCTCCGCACCGAAAGTGGCCCACGTGAATGCTACCAAAGGAGATGAGGGTCGACGACGGGACCCGGGGCCGAGTTCCTCACCAAGCGTCGCGCCCCTGAAGGTAGCACCTCCCAGTGCCAGCCCGGCGGAGCCTAGTCCCGGACATGGGTCCTCTGAAGCAGGACGTCGTCGCGGACGTGTCGACGGCGAGGATGCGGGCCGGGCATCGTCGACAACAAAATACTATATGCCGCAAAAGTAAAGTAACATTTTTTAAATGATGGATTGTGATGATTTCATATATGCAAATTCTAAATTTTATAACTAAAAATATAAGAAACTAAAAAAACATCGATCATCGTCTAACAATTTGAAATTAATCTAATTCATCTAGCTAGCTAAAACTAACATTTCCAAAATTTCTAACATTTCTATATAACTAACATTTCTATAACATTTGACATTATATATATTATAACTAACATTTATACATACTATTTGACATTAATCTAATCTAATTAATTAATTCATCTAAAACTTTGTATGAAAAACAGAAAAACAGAAAAAACTAAAAGCTAAAAACAGAAAAATTGTGTGTGTGTATGTGCGTCTAGTGTGTGTGTAGTGTGTGTGTGTGTGTGCATGTAGTGTGTGTGTGCGCGCGCGCGTGTGTGTGCGCTACGGTCGGCGCCGGCGCCGGCGCCGGTGTGCGCTACGATCGATTGGAGGGAGGAGAGGGGCCGGGGGAGGGGCTCACAGCGCGCGCGGGCAAGGTCGAGGCGACGGCGACGGCGAGGGCGAGGTCGATCCAAAGGCGACGGCGAAGCGAGGGGATCGGCGACCGGGACGGCGACGGGGGTGCCGCGGAGTCGACGGGGACGACGCGACGAGGATGGGGGCGTCGTGGAGTCAACGGGGACGGCGCGACGGGGGCGGCGATGGCGCGGGACGGAGCGGCGGCAGAGAGAAGTGGGAGATGAGAAACTGAAAAATTTCGAAGTGTTTCTTATATAGGGCACACCTTTAGTAACGGTTGGAGCCACCAACTGGTACTAAAGGCCTGTTTTGGCCAGGCCAAGCGGGGGGGGGGGGGGGGGAGCACCCCCCTTTAGTACCGGTTCCTGGCTCCAACCGGTACTAAAGGCCCCCCCTTTAGTACCGGTTGGTGCCACGACCCGGTACTAAAGGGGGTGCGCTGCCAGGAGAGGGGCGCAGAAGTTTAGTCCCACCTCGCTAGCCGAAGGGCGCTTACACCTGCTTATAAGCCCCGCCGCCGCTGCTATCTCGAGCTCCTCTCTAAAGCAGGCCTTCTGGGCCTACCTCTGCTACTCTGCCCTGTGGGGCCTATTGGGCTTGCGGGCCTGCATCCTGGCCCAACAACAGGTTGGGTTTCTAGTCGTATGCAGGCCGCTGTGGCCCGGTAGGTGGGCTTTTTTCATTTAGTTTTTTCTTTTCTGCTTTATTTATTTTGTTTTATTTATTTTTAGTTGTTTTTTGCTGTATTTAGAGTTTCTTTGTGAATATTTTTGATAGTTTTTAGAAACTTTCAGTTAGTGCCGGTAGTTTTTAAATTTGAATAGTTTAAATTTTGAATTATTTGAAATTTGTGTGAATCACTAGTTTGTGAATAACTTAACTTTAAAAATACATTTTCCAGTGATTCTTTTTTCTTATGTTTAATATTAGTGTGTTTTATCATTATATTCAATTTGGTAATGCTTAAGTTATTTAAAAATGAAATGCCTTTGTAACGGATGAGTTTTCGTCCGAAACCCTGATACTTCGAAACAGATTGTCCATTTTGTACACGAAGTGTATCCAGTTTTTGCGGTAACCCTCTCTACTTTTTTGCACATGCTATGTGGGTGAAATTATGATACCATGCCTACTTTCATCCTTTTCTGAGTTCATTTGAAATGCTTTTCAATGTCAGGTTCATTTAGCTGAAAAAATCAATAAATGCATGAAAGAATTTGCTTGCACATAAAATTTCTTCGTGTTTCAAATGCCAAAACACATAACTAGCTACCCTAACTATTACAGAGATTCCCTCCTGGGTGTGAAACACAGAAGAAAGTGATGATAGCTAAGCCGATCACATCCCAGATCTTTGGGTGTGAAACTTTTTCTTCGCGTGTGTCCCTTTGCGTCGTAGCCATGGAAATCTTCATCATTTAACGGGATGCTCGGGTCAATATTCACTGTGAATGGAGCAATTTCATCAAACTTTTCATAATCTTCTGACTTGTCTGTCTTGTCATCCACTCCCACGATGTTTCTCTTCCCAGAAAGAACTATGTGCCGCTTTGACTCATCGTACGATGCATTCGCTTCCTTATCTTTTCTTTTTCTTGGCTTGGTAGACATGTCCTTCACATAGAAAACCTGTGCCACATCATTGGCTAGGACGAATGGTTCGTCTGCATATGCAAGATTGTTGAGATCCACTGTTGTCATTCCGTACTGCGGGTCTTCTGTTACCCCGCCTCGTGTCATATTGACCCATTTGCACCGAAACAAAGGGACCTTCAAACCACGTCGATAGTCAAGTTCTCATATGTCCTGTATATAACCATAATATGTTTCCTTTCCCGTCTTGGTTTCTGCATCAAAGCGGACACCACTGTTTTGGTTGGTGCTCTTCTTATCTTGGGCGATCGTGTAAAATGTATTACCATTTATCTCGTACCCTTTGAAATTCATTATATTCGAAGATGGTAACTGGGACAGCAAGTACAGGTCATCTTCAATAGAGGTGTCATGCATGGTACGTGCTTGCAACCAGCTGGCGAAACTCCTGGTTTGTTCACGTGTAATCCAGTCATCAGACCGCTCCGGGTGTTTGGAGCATAGCAAATTCTTGTGTTCATCCATATACGGAGCCACCAAGGCGGAATTCTGTAGAACTGGGTAGTGTGCTTCAGTGAGAGAATGTCCGTCCATACATATTATTTGTTCCCCTCCTAGCGTGCCTTTTCCATCCAGTCTGCCCTTATGCCGCGATTCAGGAACACCAATCGGCTTAAGGTCAGGAATAAAGTCAATACAAAACTCAATGACCTCCTCATTTTGACGGCCCTTGGAGATGCTTCCTTCTGGCCTAGCACGGATATGAACATATTTCTTTAAGACTCCCATGAACCTCTCAAAGGGGAACATATTGTGTAGAAATACAGGACCCAAAACGTTAATCTCTTCGCATAGGTGAACTAGGATGTGCGTCATGATGTTGAAGAAGGATGGTGGGAACACCAACTCGAAACTGACAAGACATTGCACCAAATTATTCTGTAACCTTGGTATGATATCTGGATCGATTACCTTCTGAGAGATTGCATTGAGAAATGCACATAGCTTCACAATGGCTAATCGAACGTTTTCCGGTAGAAGCCCCCTCAATGCAACCGGAAGCAGTTGCGTCATAATCACGTGGCAGTCATGAGACTTTAGGTTCTGGAACTTTTTCTCTGCCATGTTTATTATTCCCTTTATATTCGACGAGAAGACAGACGGTACCTTAATACTGAGCAGGCATTCAAAGAAGATTTCCTTCTCTTCTTTGGTAAGAGCGTAGCTTGCATGACCCTGATGTATGCCATCTTTTCCGTGCATACGTTGCTGGTCCTCCCGTGCCTCAGGTGTATCTTTTGTCTTCCCATACACGCCCAAGAAGCCAAGAAGGGTCACACAAAGATTCTTCGTCACGTGCATCACGTCGATTGCGGAGCGGACCTCGAGGTCTTTCCAATAGGGCAGGTCCCAAAATATAGATTTCTTCTTCCACATGGGTGCGCGTCCGTCAGCGTCATTTGGAACAGGTTGTCCACCAGGACCCTTTCCAAAGACCACCTTCAAATCCTTGACCATATCATGTACATCAGCACCAGTACGGTGGCGAGGCTTCGTCCGGTGATCTGCCTCACCTTTGAAATGCTTGCCTTTCTTTCTTACGGGATGCCTGCTCGGAAGAAATCGACGATGTCCCAGGTACACATTCTTCTTACAATTAGCCAAATATATACTGTCGGTATCGTCCAAACAGTGCGTGCATGCGCGGTATCCCTTGTTTGTCTATCCTGAAATGTTACTGAGAGCAGGCCAATCATTGATGGTCACGAACAACAACGCCTTTAGGTCAAATTCTTCCCCCATGTGCTCATCCCACGCATGTACACCTGTTCCATTCCACAGTTGTAAGAGTTCTTCAACTAATGGCCTTAGGTACACATCAATGTCATTGCCGGGTTGCTTAGGGCCTTGGATGAGCACTGGCATCATAATGAACTTCCGCTTCATGCACAACCAAGGAGGAAGGTTATACAAACATAGAGTCACAGGCCAGGTGCTATGGTTGCTGCTCTGCTCCCCAAAAGGATTAATGCCATCTGCGCTTAGACCAAACCATACGCTCCTTGCGTCATCTGCAAACTCCTTCCCGTACTTTCTTTCGATTTTTCTCCACTGCGACCCGTCAGCGGGTACTCTCAACTTTCCGTCTTTCTTACGGTCTTCTCTGTGCCATCGCATCGCCTTGGCATGCTCTTTGTTTTGGAACAAACGTTTCAACCGTGGTATTATAGGAGCATACCACATCACCTTGGCAGGAATCTTCTTCCTGGGGCGCCGGCCCTCGACATCACGAGGGTCATCGCGGCAGATCTTATAGCGCAATGCACCACATACCGGGCAAGCGTTCAAATCTTCGTACTCACCGCGGTAGATGATGCAATCATTAGGGAATGCATGTATCTTCTGCACCTCTAACCCTAGAGGGCAGACAACCTTCTTTGCTTCGTACGTACTCTCGGGCAATTCGTTGTCCTTTGGAAGCATATCCTTTATCATTACCAGCAACTTTCCAAATCCCTTGTCAGATACACCATTCTCTGCCTTCCATTGCAGCAATTCCAGTGTGGTGCCCAGCGTTTTCTTGTCACCTACGCAATTCGGGTACAACAACTTTTTGTGATCCTCTAACATGCGCTGCAACTTCTTCTTCTCCAAATCACTTGCGCAGTTTCTCTTTGCATCGGCAATGGCCCGACCTAGATCATCAACGGGCTCATCTGATGCCTCTTCTTCAGCTTCTTCCCGCATTGCCGGCTCAGCTTCTTCCCGCATTACCGGCTCAGCTTCTTCCCCCATTGTTGTATCATCGTATTCAGGGAACCCATGGCGAGGATAGCTGTCGTTGTCCTCTTCTTCTTCATTGTCTTCCATCATAACCCCTCTTTCTCCGTGCTTGGTCCAAACATTATAATGGGGCATGAAACTGGTCTTAAACAGGTGGACGTGAATGGTTCTTGACATAGAGTAATTGTGACCATTCTTACAGCGAGCACATGGACAAGGCATAAAACCATCCGCCCGCTTGTTTGCCTCAACCGCAAGCAGAAAAGTACGCACGCCCTCAACGAACTGGGGAGAGCATCGGTCATCGTACATCCATTGCCGGCTCATCTTCATTACACAACACCGAATAGACCAAATTAATACAAGTTCATACATAAAGTTCATACAACACTTAAATGCAACAAACAAATAACTCTCTAGCTAAAGCATTTAAATGCAACAATAAATACGATCAAGATCGCAACTAAGGTAACAATGGATCCAACAGCATAATGATACCAAGCCTCACTATCGATGGCATATTTTCTAATCTTTCTAATCTTCAAGCGCATTTTCTCCATCTTGATCTTGTGATCATCGACGACATTGGCAACATGCAACTCCAATTCCATCTTCTCCCCCTCAATTCTTTTCAATTTTTCTTTCAAGTACTCGTTTTCTCTTTCAACTAAATTTAACCTCTCGGCAATAGGGTCGGTTGGAATTTCAGGTTCAGATACCTCCTAGAAAAAATTTCTATGTCAACTTGATGGGCATAATTTGTCATAAACACAAAATGCAACTACTTTTAAAAGAGAATATACATACCACATCCGAATCATAACAAGGACTAGGGCCGACGGGGACGGATATCAAAACCATGGCACTATATGTATAACAAACAATGTACGGGTAAGATAATTATACGAGTAACTATATATCCAAATCACACACATCAATTTTTATATAAAATTTCATGAACAAGAGGCTCACCACAAGGTGGTGCCGGCGACGGGACGGTGCGGGCGATCGACGGTGGCTACGATGGAGATTTAGAAGGCACTAAGTAAACCACACCTACATATGCAAACTAAGTGTTATTTTTGACCTCAAATTGCATATAAATCAAATACTAGCACATATATATATATATCCTCCCAAATTAGTAAACTCACAAATTAATCACTATATAAACCAATGCAGGAGCTAATCTAGCAATGAGAGATGAAAGGACAAAGTTGCTAACCTTTGTGATCATTTGAATGGATGAGGGCCTTCAAATCTTGATAAATTTTGGGCAAATTTTGTGATGAACTCGAGAGGAAGAAGGGAGGAGAGGGCCGGAGAGGGGAAAGGGGGAAGAACAGAGTGCTGGTGGACGAAGGGTTTATATAGGACGACCTTTAGTACCGGTTCGTGGCACGAACCGGTACTAAAGGTGCTGGAGGGGCCCCACTCTGACAACATCCTGCCACCACTCTCATTACTACTGGTTCGTGGCACGAACCGGTGCTAAAGGTTCGCCACGAACCGGTACTAATGAAAGCGGCCCAGCTAGCCGTTGGAACCGGCACTAATCTATACATTAGTGCCGGCTCAAATACAAACCGACACTAATGTGCTTCACGATTGACCCATTTTCTACTAGTGGAGGTCTCTCGTCATTAGTGCCATTGCATATTCACAGCATTGCATATTCACAGCTTATGATGTGTAAACTAAGGAGAAGGCATTTCAACAAATTAGAAGCAATGAAAGCTAGACACCATATGAAAGATGCAACGAATATCACTCTACCAAGTTAAAACTGTCTCGTCATAAGTGCCATTTCAACAAATTAGTAGTACAAGCTAGAAAAGAATGTGAGATGTAACCTATATCACACTCCCAAGTCAAACGTGTCTTATGATACATGATTGTTGCAGGTTACACAACAGTAGTAATTTGATGTAAGAACATGGTTTGATAGACAGATATTGTATGTTCTAGAAACAGGAACACGTGTCTTATTCAAGTATAATGTGTAAAGTAAGAGATGGAATTCAACAAAATTAGATGCAATACAAGCTAGACATCACACACAACTTGCAACCACATATAACAGTGCCAAGTTAGAGGGAGCACCGGTAATGCTGCACTAGGGGAGACGTGCTCATCATAAACACAGCTTTGTTGAGTGTCTATGCATGTGTTGTCTTGGAAATCATCTTGGGGGTGTGGAGGAGTAGAAACTATAGAGGCCCTCCATTCGGAAGGAGCACCTTTATCCGCTGCCTTGCTAACTTCCTCCCGCTTTATTTATTTTGAATTGTCAAGTAAAAGCGACAAGAAAAAGCAATAAAATTCTCTCTTCAGAACTCATTCATGCATGATACTGACAATCACTACTTTGATGTAAGGCAAACACCTGATACCAGGATGGAATATGTACAAAAAACAAGACGGCATGGCATGTTCACAACTGTTTGTGTAAACTAAGCAGAAACCATTCCAGCAAATAAGATGCAATGCAAGCTAGACACCACATGAAAGATGCAACCAATATGACTCTGCCAAGTTAAAAGCTGTAACGCCCTAGTTTCCGTCATATCGGTGTTATGTTCCCGAATTTTGCATTCCTTACGCGGTTGGGTTATAATGGGAACCCCTTGACAGTTCTCCTTGAATAAAACTCCTGCAGCAATGCCCAACATTGGTTTTACCATTTTCCACCTAGCCTTTTCTTTTCCCTTGGGAGTCGTGCTCCTGAGGGTCATTTTTATTTAAACCCCCCTGGGCTAGTGCTCCTCTGAGTGTTGGTCCAGACTAGAGCCCCTTGCAGCGCCACCTCTTGGAAACTCGAGGGCTGGTTTTAGTTGTACGGACTGCTCATCTGAGTGTGCCCTGAGAACGAGATATGTGCAGCTCCTATCGGGATTTGTCGGCACGTTCGGGCAGTGTTGCTGGACTTGTTTTACCATTGTTGAGGATTACTTCTAACCGGGATTCCGAGTCTGATCGGGTCTTCCCGCTAGAAGGAATATCCTTCGTTGACCGTGAGAGCTTGTGATGGGCTAAGTTGGGACACCCCTGCAGGGATTTGAACTTTCGAAAGCCGTGCCCGCGGTTTTGGGCAGATGGGAATTTGTTAATGTCCGGTTGTAGAAAACCTGAAGTTGACCTTAATTAAAATGGATCAACCTCATGTGTAACCGTGATGGTCTCTTTCCGGCGGAGTCCGGGAAGTGAACACGGTGTTGGAGTTATGCTTGACGTAGGTTGTTCTAGGATCACTTCTTGATCATACTTTTATCGACTGTGCTTTGGCTTCTCTTCTCGCTCTCATTTGCGTATGTTAGCCACGATATATGCTAGTCGCTTGCTGCAGCTCCACCTCATACCTTTTACTTTACCCATAAGCTTAAATCGTCTTGATCGCAAGGGTGTGAGATTGCTGAGTCCCCGTGACTCACAGATACTTCCAAAACCAGTTTGCAGGTGCCGTTGAGACGTGCAGGTGACGCAACCAAGCTCAAGGAGGAGCTCGATGAAGATCTTGTCCTTTGTGTTGCTTTCATTCTAGTCGACCAGTAGTGGAGCCCAGTTGGGGTCGATCGGGGATCTGTGTAGCATTTGGGGTAGTCTTCTTTTATTTTGGTTCCATAGTCGGACCTTGTGTGTATTTGGATGATGTAATGCTTTATTCTTGTAATTGTGTGAAGTGGCGATTGTAAGCCAACTATGTATCTTTTCCCTCATGTATTACATGGGTTGTGTGAAGATTACCTCACTTGCGACATTGCTTTCAATGCGGTTATGCCTCTAAGTCGTGCTTCGACACGTGGGAGATATAGCCGCATCGAGTGCGTTACAAAAGCGTCCCATCATAAGTGGAATTTCAACAAATTAGAAGCAGCGCATGCTATAAATCATATGAAAGATGCAACTAATATCGCACTGCATATACTAAAGGTGTCTCGTCATGTTGATTGATGCGGGATACAAAAAAACAATAGTTTTATGTAAGGACATGCTTAATAGATAGATGTACTATGTACTAAATATAGGAAGGCATGTCACATTAACAGGTATAATGTATAAGCTAAGCAGACTAGCACATGCAGTTTAACCAGATTGGAAGAATTACAATCTAGACACCATATGCAACATGCAACCACATATCACGCTGCCAAGTTAGAGTAAGCACCTGCGATGCTAGTGCAGGGGAATGATGTAATCAACTACAAAGCTACGTTCACTATCTTCATCGAGCATTTCTGTTTCTTGAGAATCATGTCGGGAGGCTGACGCTGCATTCTTTAAATGAGGAGTAGTCCCCTTGCATGCCTGCCTCGTCATAAGTGATTGATGAGGGATACACAAGAACATTAGTTTGATGTAAGAACATGGTTAATACACAAATGTACTAGTATGTACCAAAAACAGAAAGGCATGTCATATTCAAAGGTATAATGTGTAAGAAAAGCAGATGCAATTTAACCAAATTGGAAGTAATACAAGCTAGACATCCGGCTAGAGTGGTGAGCATGATCATCTAGGACCTGAGAGCCTGGTGGGAGGCGGGCTGCTTCGCCACCATTGCAGCTTTTTAGTTGGCTTCCATGTGATGCCTATCTTTGCTGGGCTTGTCACTGGCTCAGCCAGTGCCCTGACTAGCTATTTGTCTTCTGGTGCTCACAGGATGGTGGTTCATGTAAAAAAAAAATATTTCCTTATCTTACCAACTTCGGCCTTTCGAATACAAGCTAGACACCATATGGAACATGCAACCACATATGACACCACGAAGTTAAAGCAAACACTTGGGATGGTGCTTCATTGCGAGCGAGGTCATCAACTCCAAGGCTACGTTTACTGTCTCCATCTGCTGACACTGCACCCTTTATAGCGCTGTAATGTGTCTTGCCTACCCGCATATGAAGCTGGAGTGACCTCTCTCTTTTCTTTTTGGCTTCTCTCATGGCAGCAGAGTCTGAAATACCCTTGCATAAAAACACAATTGTGAGAGTAAGGGTGAAGTGTGTGCGGAACTAGTGCACTATAAAAGTAGCAGATAGCAAGTGGCTAAAAACTAAATGACAGGAGACATATGATAGCTCTACAACATTGCATGGCAAACAAAATTAGATTCTACTCCGTATGATTTTGTAATATATGAGCACAGGAAATGCAGGTACTCCTCTAGCACACCACCACATATGGACATATCTAAGATAATAGTCAACTGAAAATAAATAGGTCAGTCAATTTTTTAATGAATCGTCCAATCTATAAGGAACGGGCAGATGGCCTTCGTCTACCTCCCGCCAGTCACTGTTGACGATCTTTCTCGAACCGCCAGCGACCACCAGCCCAGACCCCTGCCTCCGCCGCCCCGCCCTCCCATCGACCTCACACCACCGCCGTGCTTGGCAGCGCCCCCAGGCCATCCCTTTAATCCCGTCCGACCTCCAGATCGGGCGCCAGTAGCTCTAGGCCGCACACGCCCCTAAGATAAACACCAAGGCGCTGCTTCCCCGGTGTAATAGGCGTACTAGCGCCTGTTACGCCGGGGAATGCTTCCGTTAATTGGGAATCAACTGGCCAGAAATTGAAATTCGGGGGGGGGGGGGGGGCGACGGACCTCTAGCTAAGCTGAAATAGTATATGAGGAGAAACCTTGTGCATCGCGAGTTACTAGGAACATCTAGTATCAAGAAGAAGCGGTCAACTAGTGTCTTCTGTGGGATGAATACCGTGCAAGCAGAGACGTAAGATTTGCATGAATAAGGGAAGAGGAGTACCATTTTCGATTGCCGGTGGGGTCTGATAACCCACAAGTATAGGGGATCGCAACAGCTTTCGAGGGTAGAGTATTCAACCCAAATTTATTGATTCGACACAAGGGGAGCCAAAGAATATTCTCAAGTATTAGCAGCTGAGTTGTCAATTCAACCACACCTGGAAACTTAGTATCTGTGGAAAAGTGTTTAGTAGCACAGTAATATGATAGTGGTGGTAGCGGAAACAAAAGTAAAGACAACAAAAGTAATGTTTTTGGTATTTTGTAGTGATTGTAACAGTAGTAGCGGAAAAATAAATAAGCAAGAACCAGTATATGGAAAACTCGTAAGCACCGGATCAGTGATGGATAATTATGCCGGATGCCGTTCATCGTGTAACAGTCATAACATAGGGTGACACAGAACTAGCTCCAATTCATCAATGTAATGTAGGCATGTATTCCGTATATAGTCATACGTGCTTATGGAAAAGAACTTGCATGACATCTTTTGTCCTACCCTCCCGTTGCAGCGGGGTCCTATTAGAAACTAAGGGATATTAAGGCCTCCTTTTAATAGAGAACCGGAACAAAGCATTAGCACATAGTGAATACATGAACTCCTCAGACTATGGTCATCACCGGGGGTGGTCCCGATTATTGTCACTTCGGGGTTGCCGGATCATAACACATAGTAGGTGACTATAGACTTGTAAGATAGGATCGAGAACTCACATATATTCATGAAAACATAATAGGTTCAGATCTGAAATCATGGCACTCAGGCCCTAGTGACTAGCATTAAGCATAGCAAAGTCATAGCAACATCAATCTCAAAACATAATGGATACTAGGGATCAAACCCTAACAAAACTAACTCGATTACATGATAAATCTCATCTAACCCATCACCGTCCAGCAAGCCTATGATGGAATTACTCAAGCATGGTGGTGAGCATCATGAAAAGTGTGATGGAGGATGATTGATGATGACAACGGCGACGAATCCCCCTCTCCGGAGCCCCGAACGGACTCCAGATCAGCCCTCCCGAGAGGTTTTAGGGCTTGGCAGCGGCTCCGTATCGTAAAACGCGATGATTTCTTCTCTTTGATTTTTTTTCTCTCTGAAAGAAAATATATAGAGTTGGAGTTGGCGTCGGAGGGCATCCAGCGGGACCACGAGGTAGGGGGGCGTGCCCTAGGGGGGCGCGCCCCCCACCCTCATGAGAAGGGTGTGGGCCCCCTGGTCTTCATCTTTGGCGAGGATTTTTTATTATTTTTTCTAAGATGTTCCGTGGAGTTTCAGGTCATTCCGAGAATATTTGTTTTCTGCACATAAAACAACACCATGGTAATTCTTCTGAAAACAGCATCAGTCCGGGTTAGTTCCATTCAAATCATACAAGTTAGAGTCCAAAACAAGGGCAAAAGTGTTTGGAAAAGTAGATACGACGGAGACGTATCAACTCCCCCAAGCTTAAACCCTTGCTTGTCTTCAAGCAATTCAGTTGACAAACTGAAAGAAAGAAAGAAAAACTTTTACAAACTCTGTTTGCTCTTGTTGTTGTAACTATGTCAAGCCAGCATTCAAGTTTTCAGCATAGATCGTAACTAACCACATCTTCAATAATTCTCAGGTCTCATAATTACTCATATCAATAGCATAATCAACTAGCAAGTCATAATAATAAATCTCGGATGACAACACTTTCTCAAAACAATCATAATATGATATAACAAGATGGTATCTCGCTAGCCCTTTCTGAGACCGCAAAACATAAATGCAGAGCACCTTTAAAGATCAAGGACTGACTAGACATTGTAATTCATGGTAAATGAGATCCAATCATAGTCATACCCAACATAGATTAATAGTGATGAATGCAAATGACAGCTGTGCTCTCCAGCTAGTGCTTTTTAATAAGAGGGTGATGACTCAACATAAAAGTAAATGGATAGGCCCTTCGCAGAGGGAAGCAGGAATTTGTAGAGGTGCCAAAGCTCGGTTTTGAAATAGAGATAAATTGTATTTTGAGCGGTATACTTTCATTGTCAACGTAACAACTAAGATATGGCGATATCTTCCATGCTAAACACATTATAGGTGGTTCCCAAACAGAATGGTAAAGTTTATACTCCCCCTCCACCACCAAGCATCAATCCATGGCTTGCTCGAAACAACGAGTGCCTCCAACATACATTATGTCCCAAGGGGAGTTTTGTTTGCAATTAATTTTGATTTACTTTGCATAAAGCATGGGACTGGGCATCCCGGTGACCAGCCATTTTCTCGTGAGTGAGGAGCGGAGTCCACTCCTCTTGAGAATAACCCTCCTAACACGGAAGATAAGGATAGCCTTGGTTGATACATGAGCTATTCGAGCATACAAAACAGAATGTTTATTTGAAGGTTTAGAGTTTGGCACATACAAATTTACTTGGAACGGCAGGTAGATACCGCATATAGGAAGGTATAGTGGACTCATCTGGAATAACTTTGGGGTTTAAGGGATTGGATGCACAAGCAGTATTCCCGCTTAGTACAAGTGAAGGCTAGCAAAAGACTGGGAAGCGACCAACTAGAGAGCGACAACAGCCATGTACATGCATTAAAATTAATAAACATTGGATGCAAGCATGAGTAGGATATAATCTACCATGAACATAAATATCATGAAGGCTATGTTGATTTTGTTTCAACTACATGCGTGAACATGTGCCAAGTCAAGTCACTTAAATCATTCAAAGGAGGATACCACCCCATCACACCACATCATAACCATCTCAATAGCATGTTCGCACACAAGCTAAATCATTATAACTCATAGCTAATCAAGCATGGCACAAGCAACTACGATCTCTAATTGTTATTGCAAACATGTTTATTCATAATAAGCTGAATCAAGAACGAGGGGCTCATCATATTTACAAAAACAAAAGAGGTCGAGTTCATACCAGCTTTTCTCATCTCAGTCAGTCCATCATATATCATCGTAATTGCCTTTCACTTGCACGACCGAACGGTGTGAATAATAATAACAGTGTACGTGCATTGGACTAAGCTGGAATCTGCGAGCATTCAATAAACATGAGAAGACAAGGCAATATGGGCTCTGGGTTAAATAAACAATAATGCATATAAGGGCCACTTCAACAATTTAATTATGGTCTTCTCCTACTGACCCCCAAAGAAAAGAAAAGAAATAAAACTATTTACACGGGAAAGCTCCCAACAAGCAAAAGAAGAACGGGAAATATTTTTGGGTTTTCTTTTTAATTATTACTACTACAGCAGAAAAATAAACTACTACTAATTTTTCTTGGTTTTCTTAAGGTTTAACAAACACACAAGAAGAAAGCAGGAAAAAGAAAATAAACTAGCATGGATATTATAGTGAAAAAGTATGAGCACCGACATTTAGTAATGAGTGTGTGTGAACATAAATGTAATGTCGCTGAGAAATACATACTCCCCCAAGCTTAGGCTTTTGGCCTGAGTTGGTCTATGGCCACGGCTGGCCTAGCGAATATCCATAATAATAGTTGTTGGGGTCGTACTGTGATGAGGAAGAACAGTTGGGATCATACTGTGATGAAGAAGAGGACTCTGACTGCCACTGGCTGACAGTCATCTCTGGATCCCAAGAATAAACAGATTGTCGTGGAGGCTCATCTTGTGGCTCCTGTTTCGGGGCTGGTGCAGGATTCTTGTGAGCTTGGACGGTAGCCCACGTAACGAGGTAGGGTCCTACAAAATTAAACAAAGAAGGAGCAGGCAGGATAATAGTCTTAGGATGATGTTTGTTAAAGAATAATTGATACTTAAGCTCTCCTGCCCTATTCTTAACAATAAAATCATGTGCCACCATACTTTTATGATCTAGATAAACATGGGGCAGCACCTTTTCTTCCTTCTCAGCATGCCTAATAGGTATGTTAAAATGTGCACCTAGGCGTGTGGCATAGACGCCTCCAAAGATGGGACCCTTAGTACGGTTCATACTTAACCGTCTAGCAATAATACCGCACATACTAAAAGTGTTATCATTGTATAAACCGTGGTGTAGAATAATTATATCAGGGATGCTAAGGTTTCCACAGTTTCCGCGTCCAATTAAACAACGACTAGCAAATAATGCAAAGTAATGTAAAACAGGAAAATGTATGCTAGTGATTCGTGCATCGGAAACCTTCCTGGTTTCTCCTACAGTGATAGTATCAATAAACCCAGCCCCATCATCATGATGTGGTTCTTTTGTCTTGCCCTCAAAAGGGACTAAACAAATCCGACAGAAATCATAAAGTGACATCTCCTTATGCTCATCATATAAATGAAACTCCACCGTAGGTGGTGAGTTCCTAGAATGAAAATGAAAGTTTTGCACAAAAGTATTTGTGAGTAAGAGATACTGATCGCATTGGTCATGGAGGAAAGCAGTGAGGCCTGCATTGTGAGCCAATTCATGAAAATCTTCATAGATACTGGCTGCTCTCAAGAAATCATCAGAAGGCCATTCACACGCCCGAATCTCCGCGGTGCGCGGCAAATTATACTTAGGCTTCGGTGCCTTTTCCTTCGACCTTTGGCTCGACGAGCCCCTCAAAAATCTCCTCATTATTTTTCTAAAAATTTTAGTAACTTCAAACAAAAATGAACCAACTTCAATAAAAATGATAGCAACTACTACTACAAGTGCCTAGAGCCTATATCAAGCATTAGAACTACTTGGAACCATATAAATTTGACATGCAAGCTCAAGAACATGGTCACCTATGCAGCACAAATTTGCAAAGAATAAAGCACTACAACAAAAACTAATTGGACCAATGGAGGAGTCACATACCAAGGAACAATCTCCCCAAGCAGTTTTGCGAGAGGTGCTTTGAGCGAGGAGATTGAAAATCACAGCAAAAGTGGCTGGAACTCGTGCTTGAGTTGGTTTTTCGGGTTTGTGTGAGACAGGAGGAAGATGGGTGCTGGGATAAGTGGAGGAGGGCCACCATGGGCCCACGAGGCAGGGGGGCTCTCCCTAGAGGGGGGGCGCCCACCATCCTCGTGGCCAGGTGGCAGCTCCTTCCGCGGTAATTTTTGCACAGTAAATCCTCAAATATTCCCGAAAAAATCATATTAAATTGGCATGTCATTCTGAGGACTTTTATTTTCAGGATATTTTTATATTGCACGGATAAGTCAGGAAACAGACTGAAAATACTATTTTTACTTTATTTAATATAAATAACAGAAAGTAAAAGTGGGGTACAGAAGGTTGTGCTTCTAGTTTCATCCATCTCATGCTCATCAAAAAGAATCCACTAACAAGGTTGATCAAGTCTTGTTAACAAACCCATTCCGATAATCATGAAACCGGAGAAATTTCGAATAACACTAAGTTACCTCAACAGGGATATGCACATCCCCAATAATAAGAATATCATATTTCTTCTTGACAGTAGGAAGAGGAAATTCAAAACCTCAAAATATAATCGATGGAATTTTTCCAATAGAGTTGATACTATGAACTTGAGGTTGTTTCCTCGGAAAGTGTACCGTATGCTCATTACCATTAACATGAAAAGTGACATTGCCTTTGTTGCAATCAATAACAGCCCCTGCAGTATTAAGAAAAGGTCTTCCAAGAATAATAGACATACTATCATCCTCGGGAATATCAAGTATAACAAAGTCCGTTAAAATAGTAACGTTTGCAACCACAACAGGCACATCCTCACAAATACCGACAGGTATAGCAGTTGATTTATCAGCCATTTGTAAAGATATTTCGGTAGGTGTCAGCTTATTCAAGTCAAGTCTACGATATAAAGAGAGAGGCATAACACTAACACCGGCTCCAAGATCACATAGAGCAGTTTTAATATAATTTCTTTTAATGGAGCAAGGTATAGTAGGTACTCCGGGGTCTCCAAGTTTCTTTGGTATTCCACCCTTAAAAGTATAATTAGCAAGCATGGTGGAAATCTCAGTTTCCGATATC
This sequence comes from Triticum urartu, assembly GCF_056163025.1. NCBI lineage: Eukaryota > Viridiplantae > Streptophyta > Magnoliopsida > Poales > Poaceae > Triticum > Triticum urartu. The sequence goes on from NC_141873.1 coordinate 14,870,223, forward strand.
TTTCTTTTATTAGTAATGATATCCCTCATATATTTAGCATAAGGATTTGTTTTGAGCACATCAGTTAATTGCATACGGAAAAATATAGGCCTAATCATTTCAGCAAAGCGCTCAAAATCCTCATCATCCTTTTTCTTGGATGGTTTTGGAGGAAAAGGCATGGGTTTCTAAACCCAAGGTTCCCTTTCTTTACCATGTTTCCTAGCAACAATGTCTCTTTTATCATAACATTGATTCTTTCATTGTGGGTTATCGAGATCAACAGCAGGTTCAACTTCTACATCATTATCATTACTAGGTTGAGCATCATCATGAACATTATCATTAATATTTTCATTAGGTTCATGTTCATTACCATATTGTGTTTCAGCATCAGACATAGAAATATCATTTGGATTATCAGGTGGTTCAGCAATAGGTTCACTAGAAGTTTGCACAGTTCTATCGTTTTTCTTCTTCTTCTTTTTAGAAGAGCTAGGAACATCAATATTATTTCTTTGAGAATCTTGCTCGATTCTCTTAGGGTGGCCTTCAGGATACAAAGGTTCCTGAGTCATTCTACCAGTTTTAGTAGCCACTCTAACAGCATAATCATTTTTCTTACTATCCATTTCATCAAGCACTTCTTTTTGAGCCTTAAGTACTTGTTCTACTTGAGTGGTAACCATAGAAGCATGTTTGCTAACAAGTTTAAGTTCACCTTTAATATTAGCCATACAATCACCCAAGCGTCTAATCATATAAGCATTTTCTTTTACTTGTCTACCAAAATAAGCATTGAAGTCGTCTTGCTTAAACATAAAGTTATCAAACTCATCCAAGCACTGACTAGCAATTTTAGTAGGAGGGACTTCAGCTTTATCATATCAATGGAGAGAATTTACCTTTACTACCTATGTTGGGATATCGGGATCAGGAGGTTCTTCAGTAAATAAAGAATTGAGATCATAGATTTCTTCAATAGGCGGTATATTAAGACCATGTATTTCTTCAATAGGAGGTAAATTCTTAACATCTTCAGCTTTAATACCTTTTTCTTTCATAGATTTCTTTGCCTCTTGCATATATTCGGGACTGAGAAATGGAACACCTCTCTTCTTTGGAGTTGGTTTAGGAATAGGTTCAGTAATTGGAGCAGGAGTTGGCTCAGGAGCTGGCTCAGGAGGTGCCCAATTATTTTCATTTGTCAACATATTACTCAATAGGATTTCAGCTTCATCCGGTGTTCTTTCCCTGAAAAGAGAACCAGCACAACTATCCAAGTAATCTCTGGAAGCATGAATTAGTCCATTATAAAAGATATCAAGTATTTCGGGTTTCTTAAGAGGATGATCAGGCAAAGCATTAAGTAACTTGAGAAGCTTCCCCCAAGCTTGTGGGAGACTCTCTTCTTTAATTTGCACAAAGTTGTATATTTCCCTCAAAGCAGCTTGTTTCTTATGAGCAGGGAAATATTTAGCAGAGAAGTAATAAATCATATCCTGGGGACTACGCACACAACCAGGATCAAGAGAATTAAACCATATCTTAGCATCACCCTTTAATGAGAACGGAAATATTTTGAGTATATAGAAGTAACGCGATCTCTCATCATTAGTGAACAGGGCACCTATATCATTTAACTTAGTAAGATGTGCCACAACAGTTTCAGATTCATAGCCATAAAACGGATCAGATTCAACCAAAGAAATTATATCAGGATCAACAAAGAATTCATAATCCTTATAAGAGACACAAATAGGTGAAGTAGCAAAAGCAGGGTCGGGTTTCATTTTATCTCTAAGTGAATCTTTGTTCCATTTAACAAATAACCTCTTAAGCTCATATCTATCTTTGCAAGCTAAAATAGCGGCAGAAGATTCCATATCAAAAAGATAACCCTCAGGAATAACAGGCATATTTTCATCATCACTATCATCATCGTATTCAGATTCAATAATTTCTTTTTCTCTAGCCATAGCAATTTATTCATCAAGAAATTCACCAAGGGCCACAGTAGTATCAGGCATAGAAGCAGTTTCATCATAAGTATCATGCATAGAAGAAGTGGCATCATCAATAACATGCGACATATCAGAACGAATAGCAGAAGCAGGTGTAGGTGTCGCTAGCTTACTCATAACAGAAGGTGAATCAAGTGCAGAGCTAGATGGCAGTTCCTTACCTCCCCTCGTAGTTGAGGGATAGATCTTGGTTTTTGGATCTCTCAATTTCTTCACAGTGTCCAACAGATATAAATCCCAAGTGACTCAAAGAATAGAGCTATGCTCCCCGGCAACGGTGCCAGAAATTAGTCTTGATAACCCACAAGTATAGGGGATCGCAACAGCTTTCGAGGGTAGAGTATTCAACCCAAATTTATTGATTCGACACAATGGGAGCCAAAGAATATTCTCAAGTATTAGCAGCTGAGTTGTCAATTCAACCACACCTGGAAACTTAGTATCTGCGGCAAAGTGTTTAGTAGCACAGTAATATGATAGTGGTGGTAGCGGCAACAAAAGTAAAGACAGCAAAAGTAATGTTTTTGGTATTTTGTAGTGATTGTAACAGTAGTAGCGGAAAAGTAAATAAGCAAGAACCAGTATATGGAAAACTCGTAGGCACCGGATGAGTGATGGATAATTATGCCGGATGCTGTTCATCATGTACAGACATAACATAGGGTGACACAGAACTAGCTCCAATTCATCAATGTAATGCAGGCATGTATTCCGTATATAGTCATACGTGCTTATGGAAAAGAACTTGCATGACATCTTTTGTCCTACCCTCCCGTGGTAGCGGGGTCCTATTGGAAACTAAGGGATATTAAGGCCTCCTTTTAATAGAGAACCGGAACAAAGCATTAGCACATAGTGAATACATGAACTCCTCAGACTATGGTCATCACCGGGAGTGGTCCCGATTATTGTCACTTCGGGGTTGCCGGATCATAACCCCCGGATCATAACACATAGTAGGTGACTATAGACTTGCAAGATAGGATCAAGAACTCACATATATTCATGAAAACATAATAGGTTCAGATCTGAAATCATGGCACTCAGGCCCTAGGGACTAGCATTAAGCATAGCAAAGTCATAACAACATCAATCTCAGGACATAATGGATACTAGGGATCAAACCCTAACAAAACTAACTCGATTACATGATAAATCTCATCCAACCCATCACCGTCCAGCAAGCCTACGATGGAATTACTCACGCACAGCGGTGAGCATCATGAAATTGGTGATGGAGGATGGTTAATGATGACGACGGCGATGAATCCCCCTCTTCGGAGACCTAAACAGACTCCAGATCAGCCCTGCCGAGAGGTCTTAGGTCTTGGCGGCGGCTCCGTATCGTAAAACGCGATGATTTCTTCTCTCTGATTTTTTCTCTCCAAAAGCAAATATATAGAGTTGGAGTTGGCATCGGAGGGCAACCAGGGGGCCCACGAGGTAGGGGGGCGTGCCCTAGGGGGGCGTGCCCCCCACCCTCGTGAGAAGGGTATGGCCCCCTGGTCTTCCTCTTTGGCAAGGATTTTTTATTATTTTTTCCAAGATGTTCGGTGGAGTTTCAGGTCATTCCGAGAATATTTGTTTTCTGCACATAAAACAACACCATGGTAATTCTGCTGAAAACAGCGTCAGTCCGGGTTAGTTCCATTCAAATCATACAAGTTAGAGTCCAAAACAAGGGCAAAAGTGTTTGGAAAAGTAGATACGACGGAGACGTATCATGGTCACCTCCACATGTCGCGCCGATCTTCTTCTTTTTACCGGGGAAAACGATGTTCTGGAGGGTGCAGGCTTGGACGAACCCATGGCCAAATTGTTGACTATGCTGCTGTCGTCGTATGTCGGTGGAGGGGAAGCAGATCCAAGGCGGTGAAGGACGGTGTAGCAGGAACAGCTCCGGTGCGGTGGACGGTGGCGAAGTTGGTGCGGCAGCGATGAGGCGCAGGACGGCGTGGTTGAACTAGCTTGGTTACGGACGGCTCGGCCTCGTCTTCAACTACTAGACGTGGAGGGCGTTGCGGTTGAGGTTGCGGTGGACGACGACGTCGGGGTATCGGGTACGGACGGCTCGGCCTCGTCTTCAACTACTAGACGTGGAGGGCGTTGCGGTTGAGGTCGCGATGGACGACGACGTCGGGGTATCGGCTCCGGCGTGATGGAGGAGGGCGGCGGTTGATGGGTGGGATGGGGTGGTGGACGGAGGAAGCCGGGGTTTCGCGGCTGGTGGAGAGGTAGTTTTGGCGCCCACGGAGTACGAATGGGGAATCGGACGGGTGGGGGAACCATGTTTCGGTCTGGGACGCGCTTGTTTTTGGCTTTTTTGAACAGAAGATGGGACACGCTTGTTTGAAATTTGGGGAAAGTACAAACTTTGCCCCCCTCTTAAATTTCGGACCTACTGCGGGTCGGGCGTCGGATGGTAATCCCAGGTGTCCCAAATAGTGGGCGGGAGCGATTTCGGCCGCGCACATGTGTGCTTAGGCGGCCATTGTGTATGAATGTTTTTCGGATGCGGTTGCGTGGCGTCTAGATGAAGCTACAAACCTACCCTGGCTTAGACCTTTGGACGTCGGGTCGGTAGGTTTCACAGGTTGGAGTTATTAGAAAATTAATTTCCTTGTACTACCAAACATTGGTCTCACGCGGTTTCGGGCAAGGAGAGGCTCTTTTGGCACTTCGTTCGAAATTTTGAAACACAAGCATTCACGTTTAGAGTACTCTTAAACTATGAGGATTGACCTAAATAGACAACATTATATTTGACCTTGTATGTTTGAAAACCTCATTAAATTATCAGCTTCTTTTTGAAATTTGGACACTTGAAAATCATATAACTACGATTATTTTGGAATGGAGGAGCTAAATTTGAATCTATCTTGTGCACGACTACATATGCTATTATGTACAAAATCAGAGCAAAGATTGGTGCCCCCATAATTTAGGTATGGTTTACAAATGCCATGATATCAAATTCAAATAATTGAATGGACTTCATGTTGAATTTGATTTTTTAAACCACCTTAAGTTGAATTCAAATGTATGCTAGTTCATAGGTAGCTATTTATAATGTCCATTGGGTAACTTTCGTATGTATAATGTGCTTTACACACACAACATGAACTATACTCACGTTTATATTCGATTGTTAAAGCGATGCATTGTCTGGAGTTCAAAATACTAACTATGTGGATCAATTGTGTCGAATAATAACATAGACATGCTCAAATTCGATAGAATCTAGATGTCTGATGGATCAATGACTGCTCCTTACGCGAATTGCAAATATCATGATCCCATCCTAATATTTGGATACAATTTATATGTTTAATCAATGTGTAGAGCAGTCTTTTACGTGTAGTCTCACTCTCCATCGGTGGTCTCTCACACATGCTCACACACTCTCTCCCGAGGTGTCTTTCTTGCATAGATGCTCTAGATATAACCCTCCCTCCCTCTCGTAACCATTTACAACTGTTTTCACTAACCTTTATCACAAGCACTCTTCCTCTCGCAAACATACACACGCACAATCCTCATCGACCCTTTCTATATACATGGACCTGACTACATGTCTCATCTACGCACATTATCTTTACGCCTGTCTCTCACGCATTGTCTCACACCTCTCTTCCTAATCGACGAGTATGATTCTAGCAGAGCTTTCTGTAGGTTGCCCCTTAAAGTTAGGTTGGATGAATAGTAATATCAGAGATAAAGGGGTTACCTTAGTCCGAGAACCTAGGATTACAAATCCTAGCCGGCTTTGTTAGTGGACACAGAGTCCTTCACAATTCTGCTATCTTTGTCTTGTACGACTAGTCATCAATGGGTCTTCCTAAATGCGTCACGGGCAGACCAATGTGGCGCAGGACGGAACCAAACGAAGGGCCTCACCTCGACCCACCGGACCTCACGCGGTGACACACCCTCTGCCCCCACATCTCATTATCTTCTCACACCCACACATACCAACACAAACACCACACACATAGAAAATTTCTCCTGGTGCCTCTATTCCCTCCCCCTTGCATATACACACTCAAGGGAATGGAATCTCTTATCGTGACGTCATATTCGTCTCTCTCTCTAGACCACTCTCATTTCTCGTGCTATCTCTCCCACGCCCCCCCATCAGCCCCTCTATCCATGCCTCTATCGAATACGTAATACACACACATACCTCTCTAGGCCCCGCCTAATGCATCAACTACACATTCACACATGTTACATCACGTACCCCATTGATCGAAAAAGCCCTCTCTTCACGTTTATTTCGCATACAACATTCCTTTTGAATAAAGTGTGGCCAAAAAATTATTTTAGAGTTTCTACATATATACAACATTACAAAGTTATATGGAGGAGTACGAACGCTAATTTGCATTGCATGGTGCCCATAATGATATTTATTCCGCACTGTGAGTTTGTATATTTTTATACTATATACAAAGTTAGTCATAATAAAGAGAAACGAAGAGCATCTCTCTCCATCGCATACCCCCATGTACGCCCCTTTCACGTATGCACACAAAACTATCTCTAGGTTCTAAAAGTAAGCCCCAGAAAATTCACGCATGTTTCATCTTTCTCTCGCGATATATGCAATGACGATCATTGTATTTGAAGAGAAAGCACGATACATACATTGGACTTCAGAATCCACTCATTACGGTCACCATTTACATTTAGTGGTTATTATACAGTCACGGGCTCACCGTACAACTTTGTATTTGCTCATGACATGACTAGTTGACCAGTTAAACGCTCCACGTGACACCTCTAGTGTTGCATCACATTATCTCACTACCATCGTGCCCACCTGTCGACTTGTATCTACTCTACATCTACACTCTTATAAAATACATAAAATACACTCTTATAAAAAACAGAGTTGGTGATGATGGTGTGCCTGCCATCCTGCAATATGGGCCGTCCGATTTATATCTGACAGATAGGAAAGAAACTATGGCAATTTTTTAAAAAGGTACCCACACACCTCTCCACATTTGCAAATAAGGCCTTCCCTCATTCATCCTTTTCTCTCACAAGATAAACAAGTCATACAAATGCATCTTGATGTTACGTGCAACGCACGGGCATCTTGCTAGTAAGAATGAAAACAAACGACAAAAATATATTTGGACGGTGGTTCGAAGTCATGACCGCGGGCACGGCGGACAAGGTGGCCTTGTATTGATATGCTGAGCCCTCTGTTTTAACACACAGGAGCTGGTGTGGTGATTATACACACACGCACGCATGCACACGAACTGCATCCACGCAACACTCACATAAACACATGCACCCACACATGCACGCAACACTCACACATACACACGCAACCACGCATGCACGCAACACTCACATGCACACACGCACGCATGCATGCACACAACAGTACATCACACGACCAACACACACTCTCACGCTCAAGTGCTCAACCTACACGTGCATGCGCACACATCAGGCCCTGACAGACACATACACAGCCAGGTGATTCCCGCGCACGGGTTGGAGCCTTGTCGCACCTGTGTAAATTTGTGTTTATCTGACCTTTTGCCTATGCAAACTGACAGGTGGGACCCACAAGGAACGTGGTCAATTTAACTAGTCAACATGGCGCCACGCAGACTATTTGGCCGGCCAACATAGTGCAATCCGATGTTGAACTGTGAGCAAGTGACCGTATAATCACCGCAAAATGTATATAGTGACCATAATCAGCTTATTCTGAAGTTCGGTGACCGTATTACACTTTTCTCTCTGTAGGCCCTCCAAAACTACATCTCTACACGTTCTCGCATGTTACATCTAGAAACTATGCAATGCACTACTACTACACTCTAACACAATAAATCATATGTGTTTTCAGTTTTACTAGATATCATATTGTTACTTATAATTATTCAGTTTGCATACATTGAAATTGCCTTTGAAATGTATGGCCAGTATCATCTACCGCGCGGGAAAATCCCGCCCTTTCCTGTTTAATCGGGTTTGTATCGATGGACCGTGCGAAACAGCAAAACTATAGTATTATACGGTACAAGTGACAGTTCACTGGGCCGTCGTGTCGTCTACGCCTCCGTCGTAAGAGTGGAGCGCTTGCTTTCATAAATCTTCTAGTCCCTTTCGCTGACATGTGGGACATCAAGCTACCGGGTCCACGTGCCATACCAGAATACAATGCAGAGCAGCCGGGCTGAACCACCCCAGTCATGGCTCCGGCGTAGTAATGAGCAATGAGGCGTCAAATCACAAAGCTGCACCTTTCCCGTAGTTAAGTTGGAGGGATGAAGCAACCATCATTTCACTCATTGCTGAATCCGATTCTCCCTCATCTTCTCCAACTTAACCACGTGTTGCTTCTGCCGTTGTTCTGCCTCATGTGGGACGCGGATCGGCTTGGTAAAGAACTGACACGTTGGACCGCATGTTAGCAAACCGCCAGGACAACGTCCTCCGAAAATAAGAAGCCTAATCCTAGCATTGCTCAAATAAGAAACCACCCCCGCCATCCGCGCGGCAAAATCACCTCCTTTTTACTAATCTTGATTCTATAATTTTTTAGATCAATATAATTGAGATTTGTATAGATAGCACACAGGAGCAAAACCAAGTGGTACGGTTAAGGGCATCCACAATGTGTAGCCAAATGTGAAAATAGCTTTTGGCATCGTGGGAACCATTGTGGATGGTGTTGCCAAAGCCAAAAAGATGAAACCGAAGCTCCCTGATTGATTGATTGAAGGAATAGAAAAATGCAACGTCTCTCCTCTTTCTCCCATGCTTAGACGCATGTAGTACAGTATAGAGCACAGAGTCTACTCCCCCGTCCCTTCTATCACAAATCACAAAGCAGTGAGGCGTCAAATCACAAAAGCACGGATGAAGCAACCATCATTTCACTCTTCGCTGACTCCTCTTCTCCATCGTCTTCTTCGAGAAACCATCTCACCGCACTAGTACTCCTAGTAGTACTAGTAAAGGACTTCCTAGATGCAAATAAGGCGGTTGTCTCGGCTTGCAGGCGGCACTTGCGAACGACTTACCATGGTCTCCATCAATGGTGTTCTCCATCGAACGCACTTCGCCAAACCACCCAAAAAAAAGATATCGTCGACGTCACCACAATGGGGAAGGAATTCAAATATAGTTACTACCTCCATTTTTTGTACACAAGGCCAGTATATCAAAATTACAATTTGCAAAGGGCCACTAACACTAATCGAGGAAAAATTGATGGGGTTAGCAACCAAGGACATTAATATCCCCTGCATGCATTCGGAAGTGAGAAGGTTGGTTTGCATGGCGCTGCATTAGACTAGCCACAATGGATAGTAACATACATTAGTAACATACACATATCCCTAGAATATCTTACTATCTTCATAGTGGGTAGTAACTTAAGTGTGGTAACATGCAAAGATTCATTTATTAGGTTATACACTCATATTGCATTGGGATATGTGATGTTACAGTAACTAGCTGAGTTACTACAACTATCTCTCTCTTCATTAACTCATTGCCACATAAGCAAATTTGCTTAGTTGGACATGATGTTACTGCTGAAGTTACTCCCATTGTGGCTAGTCTTAATCAAGCAATGAGGAGTGAGATGGTTAGCTCTTTGGTCTTTGGAGAAAAAACACGCATTAATTGACACGTGAAACGAGGATTTGTATCGATTAAATCCGGCAAAGGAAAACCCCGCCTTTCTTTTTTAACACCAGTACTCCTAGTGCGTACGTACTTATCCTGTTTGGGTCTAGGCCTTGCATTGCCAAACTTCGCCACACATTTTTGCCAAGCTTGCCTAAAGTTTTCAAAATGAGAAGGAGGTACACTTGCGCACGGCTGTCGCGGTCGCACCGCACCCTCACACGGTTGCTCCTGCACGCCGCGGTCGCACCGCACCCTCACACAGTCGCTCCTGCATGCCGCAAACCCAACCAAGGGAACGCACCCTCACTGACACGTGATGTCGCATGTGAACAAACCAAACTCAGCCATCCTATCGCTAACACATAATTTTCGTTCATAGAGTATGTTTATCCAACCGCATGTTGGGGAGTATCCGTATGGCCGGTGCGGTGGTCTGTTGGGGAAGAAGAAGAGGTGAGGAAAAAGGAAAGAAGGGTTAGGAGACATAGGATATTCATCCAACCACCTGAAATGGTAGACTGACCCAAGTCAAGCGACTTGCATAACAAATATATGTTTTTACATAGCAAAAGATCCATAAAAACAACAACATAAAGAAAAACTATCACTGCTCGCGGAAAGAGACGGCCTTGTCATCTTTGGTTGCCGGCGCGAATCAGCCGTCGCTGCCGACGTGTGTCTCCGCACCGTGGTTGTCCTCGGCCTTCAGCTACTCATTCACACGGAGCGTGCAGGCGCTCTACACGGATGAGAGCACAGCCCGGTTCAAGTCGAGGACGTCCGGTTCCGCCTGAAGGAGGGCCTCAATGGCAGCGGCATTCGCGTGCTCCACGTCGAGTCGAGCCTCCGCCACCGGGTTCAAGTCCAGGACGTCCGGTTCCACCTGCAGGAGGGCGTCGATGAGAGCGGCATCCGCGCGGTCTGCGTCGAGTCGAGCCTCTGCCGCCCGGTTCAAGTCCAGGGCGTCTGGTTCCGCCTGCAGGAGGGCCTCGATGGCAGCGGCATCCGTGCGCTCCACCTCAAGTTGAGCCTCCACTGCCCGGTGCACATCCACGACATCCGGTTCTGCCTGCAGGAGAGCCTTGATGGCAGCGGCATGCGCGCGCTCCGCATCAAGTTGAGCATCTGCCTCCCGGTCCTCCTTTAGTATCGCCATGTTGAACCGCTGGTACGCCTGCACCATGGGGGACTCGGACGCCGGCAAGAAGTCGACGTACATCGTCTCATACCCATCGAGGGTCTTCTGCGCCGCGACCTCCGCCATGAACATTGGATCGGCTTCCTCCTCCTCGTAGCTTGGCTCCAGAGAACTCGGGGATTTGCCCGCCGCAAAGCGGGCGTGGGAACAGAGGTCTATGGCGCCGACCGCCGCCGCGATTTCTGCGCGGCGCTCCGGCGTCAGCATCTTGTAGTAAGTGATCTTGCGTCGCACCATGTCTTTCCGGCGACCTAGGGGACGCTTGATGCGGGCTAGGGGATCGAAAGGTGGGGGAATGGGCTGGAGATTTGGTGTGGTTTTAGGGCAGTGGCTGGCGTAGGCCGAGCAACGAAGGTTCTAGTGTGAATAGTGGTTTCGGTGACGACCAGTCAATCGGTTTTGACTATACATCGCTCTTGTCGTGTTCGCGTTGCAGCCCGGCACGCTGGACCCTCCACATCGCTCACCGAATGGAACGCGCTTCCATCTTGCGTTTTCGCTCGCTTGTGGGACCATAGTTGAGAGCAAACCGACGTCCCTCCCCCTCCCCCGCCCGCATCATTTATTATACCACCACTCCCTCTGTTTTATGCGGAGTAAATAAAAATAGAGGGAGTATACTACGGATGAGGATCCCCTGACGTGGCCGAACCCATTCAGTAAATGACATGCGGGGCCTAGCGAGCATGGGGTTCGCTAGTAAGTGACCGAAAGGGAGGGTAAGGCAGGGATACCTACGTCAGAGGATCCACTTCCACTATACTACTTTGACCAAATGTTAGAGTAATAATATATGACATGCAACTTACACAAATGTTAGAGTAATAATATATGACATGCAACTTACACAAAGCATACATGGTCTAATGCGTTTTTCGAGGCTAACATTAACCAAATGTTAGAGTAATAATATATGACATGCAACTTACACAAAGCATACGGTCAAATTCGTATGTGAAAGGAGTTTCCAATGATATAATTTTCACATTATACATCTCATGTACTATTAATCTTGTCAATAGTCAAATTGGAAACCATCTCAAGTACAAATCTAGGAGTACGTACGAATCTAACAATATTGATTGCGCGTTGTTGAATGTTGATACCATTTTGATCAAAGTAGAGATACTTTGACTACACATAAAACTTATACGTAAACTAGAAAGGATATGAGGGAGTATAGTGTACGTTCAAAAACGAAACGAACATTGAATACCCTTTATAAATGATTTGCGGATGCTATGATCACCGGTTCAAAATTTTGGTTCCACCTTAGGTATCACGTGCCCCCACTCATTCCCTCTCGATTTCATCTCGGGGTCCAAAGATCTATTGAAAGAGGATTAGGGTGGGTACATGCAAATGATACTCGGCGGAATGTTCAAATGAGGCATGCGGGAGGATGGACTCGACTGGAGGGCGACATGATCGATGGAGAAGAGGGTTGGAGAGGAATGAGAAATAAGCAAACGCCACATGATTATACTTGAACGGCTCAAATAAACAATAGGTTGTCTCACTTGGCCTACATAGTGAAAGGCCTAATGCGCAACACGGAGCACTGACGCTCGAATATGGCTGGGGAAACAGGGAAACCGACATGTGGGGCACACCCATCGGGACGACATAGCGTAGACTAGTCCAATGGAGGAGCTGGCCCACGACCTCCTCGCCACCGACAACCGTTCATGTGGACCGTTGGGGCCAATAACAGGGCGCAACTCCAGCACCGCCTCTGGACACGGCGACCGCGGTGAGCGACACGCTCATATCGTCGCTAGACACGGTTGGTTTCACTATGCCGAGGGTGGCGTTAGTGCTGTGGCATGACCAACAGTATGTTTGGTTTGTACCCAAGGTTGCCCCATCAAAGCATTGGGTAGCCAAAATTTTGGGTGAGGTATTGGTTGCCCATGATTTGGCCGACATTGGCAAGAAAAATGAACTAGAGTTTGCTAGAGTTCATTGGCATGCCAAAGAAATAGCAACCATCCAAACAAAGACCAATCTTTGGGTCATGACCAAAATTTTGGTTGAGGTATTGGTTGCCCATGATTTCGCCAACATTGGTAAGAAAAATGAACTAGAGTTGGCTAGAGTTCATTGGCATGCCAAAAAAATGGCAACCATCCAAACAAAGACCAATCTTTGGGTCATGACCAAAATTTTGGTAAGGTGCACTTTGGCCACAATCCAAACACACCCCAACACCCGGCTCGTCGAGGATGCACGGGGCGCCGCGACGCGTCCGCGAAGTGGTGTAGCGCGGCCAACTTCATCCTCTGGACCTGAGACCATGCCGGGTCGTCTTTCTTTTTCAATGACATGTGGGGATCGTATGTGAGCAAAGGGCATCTCCAACGTTGGCACGACCGCAGCTGACTACCCTGGCACACCAAAACCCTCGTCCCTCGCGCGGTGCGTTCCCAGCCGGCACCAGCTGCCCGCATTCATGTAGTTCATTCGTATGTCGTCGTTAAGAGGCTCGGTGCCCGAGGAACCAACTCCGGCGACTTAATGACGCACCCGGACGCTTGGCCTCATAGGAATGTGCTACTTAAAGCGGCAATGCCCAGCTAACCTCCATACCATAGCGCATCGTCCTCCTACCTGGCATCACATCCGCCATGACCGCTAGTGCGAATGCTCTGCGGGAGAGCTTGTCTTCGGGGACGAAGATCGAGGTTGCCGTCCTCGCTCAAGTCGCCTCTCGCGATGCAATAGCAGCCTAGCTGGACGCGGACGCGACCGCACAAGCGGTGGCCACGCTGGCGGCCGACGACGGGAGCACCGTCAGCCACGCGTCCTACTTGCCGCCGTCCAACGTCCGGCACCGCCGAGGTCGGGGACTCCTCCGAGGATGAGTAGGGCATGGGAGGCGGCAGGGCATGGTGTGCCAACTGGCCGGTCTGTATCCCGTGTTCTACTCTTCCTCGCCGGAGGCCGCACCTTCACTTCACGGGTCTTGAACCCCATCCCCGTACATAGAGATCGCAGATGGAGGACGTCGGTCGCCGCCATAGAATAGGTTTAGGGTCGGGTTTCTTTTATTTTTCTGTGCTATAAAAGTTCGAAATGTAATGAAAATCTTCCGTGTTTGCATTAATTTCAGCTGGTGTATATGAAGTTTCACAATAATATACATATTGTAGGAGTACTAGCAAGATGCCCGTGCGTTGCACGGAAGATCAAGATCTTGTGGGAGAAAAGGATGAACGAGGGAAAGCCTTATCTGCAAATGTGGAGAGGAGTGCAGGTAAATTGTCATAGTTTCCTTCCTATCCGTTAGATATAGATCGGACGGCCTATATTGCAGGATGACATGCAGACCATCATCACCAACTCTGCTTTTTATTGAACCGAGACAAATCTAACATGCGAAGTAAAATAAACACATAGGGTCTATACATACACAAATGATCTTAGGCACTCCAATAGTACGTCCACTACACATTCACGCATTTCACATCTTTCTACATCTACGGGAACCTACAAAAGGGTTAACGTAAATTGCCTCTCTCTCTCCTCCCCTGATTTTCATGGTGGTGGGCCCCTCCCTCCCCCCAATCTACAATCAACATCTCACATGTTTCACATTACGTTAATTACATAACTGGGATTACATAGGTGTAGCATTACTCGTCCTAAAAAACCCAACTAAGCCAACCTCCTAGCATATCGCGCGGGAAAAGACCTGGTCGTACCGTTTTAGTCGGGATTACCGGATTACTAGTAGTAGTATCAATGGATCGCGCGAAGCAACAATTTTTTTAGGGGGCAAAGCACCTGGTTTAAAAGGAAAAAAGGCGGTACACTCACAGCACTCCTGTTGCGGTCACATTGCACCCCACACACGTTCGGTCCTGCACACGGCTCACGCAAACGGAACGCGCTTCGGCTTTCCTCTTCACTGACACGTGGGACTGCACTTGGAGAAACCGACCATGCGCCAAACTCCCTCCGCCCATCGCGCGAAAATCCTCCCCCCTCCCCCCCACACCCAAAAATTCCTCCCAAATCCGATTCAACTGCCCTTCGGCCAACTAGCCAATAATATTCCCCAAACCCTCCTCCCCCCTCCCCCCTCCACTCCATTCGCTCTGCCAAAGCCGCCCTCCTAGCCGCGCTGATACGTCGGCACCGCGGTTCGGCGATCCTCTCGCTCCCACAATACGCTCTCGTAGATTGTAGTCCTCTAGCCGCGCCGCCACCTCTGGCTACGTTCTTGTGGAGGCGAACGGCGGTCAGCGCCGCCACCACTGGCGACATTCGTGTGGAGACGCATGGCGGTCAGCTTCTCCCATGGTACGCACATTCTAGACTAAGGCCCCGTTCATGAGGGTGTAGCGCTGAATGTTAGCTGATAGACGATGTTAATCTCACTGTTTGTCGAAGTAGTTTACTGTCAATATGCTCTACTTAAGAAGCTTCCTTTCCCTGTTCTGCACTCAGTCTGCTTAGCTGAGATGGCATGCCAAGGCCGATTAGTTGCTAAAATATCCTGCCATATATTTATTGTGACGTAGATTGCCATGGTCTAGTAACCAATCTGTTAGGTGAAATACCTCTACACCGTTTTATACTCGATCTTTGTTGCTGCGATGGCCTTCGATAGTTCGATGGCTGTGTGCTCTACCTCATTGATTGCTGAAACAGCCTGCCATAATTTGGCACTCAAATATGTTTGCTGAATTAGCTTTACATATATTTCGTTACTTAGATCTGCTCGTCCAAATATCTTGCCATTGCTTTAGACATCGACCTAGGTATTTTTTTTTCTGGACTTCATCAACAAGCATATATGTTTTCCCTGTAATATCTAGTAGAAGAACTAATTTGTATGTCTAACAGATGGACAGGACTTGGATAACTTCTGCTTGAAAATTTTCCGCTGCATATGTCGAGGGGGTTGAAAACTTCATGAACTTTATCAGAGCTGAGTACGGTGGTCCGAAATCAGATGTGCTCTGCCCGTGTAGTAGTTGTATGAATTCAGTTACAAGACCCCAGTCAACTATGCAAAATCATCTACACTTGTATGGGATGTCGGTCACATATACTAGGTGGGTTCATCATGGTGAAGCTGTGAACGTCAATGTTATTGACTACGTGGAAGCAGCAGATCACCATCTTGATCTGCCTATTGCTCAGGTGGAAGAGGAGGAGGAGGTGGTGGTGGCGGAGCCAGAGAGTTTGAACAACATTGAAACAATGCTACGAAATGCTCGTGCATTCCGTGAACTTTCACCTGCAGAAGAAAAATGGTGGGCCCGCATGTTGGAAGGATGCAACGTTGCTGTCACCCCAGGAAATAAGCTGTCAGTATTCTCAGCTATGGTCACCTTTCTTCAGGCGAAGACATCTGAGCGGATGACCAACAAATCATTCGATGCGATGTTGGCTGCTTTCCTCAAATCTTTCCCAGATGCGTCTGAGCTGCCACACACCTACAGTAAAATGAAGAATTTCCTTCGTGCAGTTGGATTTGGATATGATATGATCCATGTTTGTAAGAATAATTGTGTTCTGTTCCGGAAGGATTATGCCAACTTAAGTGAATGCCCGAAATGCAAATCATCAAGATGGCAAGATGGCGATGCTGTGAAGAGGATTCCTCGTAATGTTCTAAGACGTTTTCCAATTACACCAAGATTCCAGAGGTTGTTTCATGATGCTGAAACAAGAGAGGATGTACTGTGGCATTCTAGGAACCAGGAGTACAGATATCAGAATGTAATGAGCCGTCCATCTCATGGTAGTGAGTGGAAAAGCTTCAATGATAAACACAAAGAGTTTGCTGCTGATCCGAGAAACATTAGACTTGGCTTAGCTTTAGATGGATTTAACCCATTTGGCCACCAGAGTGCCACATATAGCATGTGGCCAGTGCTTGTTATCCCTTACAACATGCCTCCAAATGTCTGCACCAAAGAATCAAACTACATGATGGCCTTGCTCATCCCAGCTCCAAAAAGTCCTAGAAAGGATTTTGATTTGTTCATGGAGCCTCTTGTGGAGGAACTTCAACAGCTATGGAAGGGTGTTCTCACTCGAGACCTATATAGCAGCCCACCAGCTGCTTTCTTTTTGCGTGCTGTTATAATTTGGTGCATCCATGATTATCCGGCTTTGCGCACTATGTCAGGGCGAACGACACATGGTTACAATGCATGTGTTCATTGTGACAGGAATCCGCTGTCATACGCAATACTTAGCAAGATTTGTTACATTGGACACCGCCGTTTCCTTGCCAAGGACAAGCCGCATCCTAGAAAAACCGTGATGCACCAAAGAGGCTCACCGCCGATGAGTTGCAAGTGGAATTAGAGAAGGTCAGGCATATTACACCAGGAAACCATCCCGGTAATGGTAGCGGGAAAAGGAAGCGTGTCAGGGTAGAAGAGAGATTATTGTTTACCCGCAGCTCCACTTTGTGGGACTTGGAGTATTGGAAAGATTTGGATGTGCGGCATAATCTTGATGTGATGCACATCAGGAAAAATATATGTGACAGCATTATTGGCACACTTCTTAATATTGAAGGCAAGATGAAAGATACCTTAAAATCTAGGATTGATTTGACACACCTGGGTATCATAAAGGATTTGCAGGTGCAAGATGAAGGTAAACCATGGGATATGGCACCAACTGTGTACATCTTGGACAAGGTAAAAAGAAAAGAATTCTGCGAGGTCCTATCACATGTGAGATTCCCACATGGATTTGCTTCCAATCCTCAAAGGAGAGTCAGTGCAGATGGAAACAAGGTAAAAGGGTTGAAAACTCATGACTGCCACGTCCTACTTCAAAGGGTTTTACCTGTTATCCTTAGAGGATTGGGCCGCCCTGACTTATACTGAGCAGTTGCAGAGTTGGGACAATTCTTGAGGGAACTCTAAAGTAGGAATATCAGGATAGATGCTTTGGAGCGTCTTAGAGACAAGATACCAACTATCCTATGCGACCTTGAGAAGATATATCCTCCAGCATTCTTTGATGTGATGGTGCATTTGGCTGTTCATCTACCTGATGAGGCACTACTTGGAGGTCCAGTACAGTATGGCTGGATGTACCGTATTGAAAGGCGGCTAGGCACTTTGAAGGGCTATGTTAGGAACAGAGCTATACCCGAGGGTTCCATTGCAGAGGCCTACATTGCTACAGAAGCATTGACATTCTACTCAAATACATTGAAACAGCTGATCAGCTTAGCAAAGAGGTGGGTGAAGACAATCTCGGGCTCAATGTTTTCGATTATTCTGTTCGAGTTACAGGGAAGAGTCGACAAGAGGACAAACCTAAAGATTTGGACAAAATGGTTTGGTATGTGTTGAATAACTGTTCTGAGATACTACCTTATATCAAGTAAGTGTAGTACTGCAGCTTATACATCGTAATCTACTAAACTTGTAGCACATTCTTATATATTTAGATGTTTGACGCGATCACTATGTTGTGCAGCATCTACAAAGAGGAGTTACTGCCGCAAAATCCAAGAAAAATTGACAAACTTGTTATGGCAGGATTTGCGAAATGGTTCAAGAACCATGTAATCTTTTGAAGTGCATTGTCAGTTTTTTTAAGATATTGAGTACATAATATCATCAGCTTGTCTATTTTCTAACCATAGGTTAAGAAGATGCGAGAGGATGGGCAGGCAGTTGATGATGCCCTTTACTCACTAGCAATGGGTCCTGATACTCGGGTAAGACATTATGAATCTTGCGTTGTTGGAGATGTGCGCTACAACACCCTTGCACGAGACGAAGGCAGGAAGACACAAAACAGTGCCATCATGAGCACGGATACATATGACAAAGAGACAACTGAAATGTATGCTAACATAACAGACATTGTTTAGTTGCAGTATATCTCAAGTTTCGAGAATCATCGGTGTGTGGTTCTGTTGTGCTTTCGTTGGTATAACCTATTTTCCAGGGTCGCAAAACCCAGAGCTGATGATTATTTCAAATCCATCAATGTCAAGGCGGTGTACCAGACCAACGAGCCTTTTATTTTGGCAAATCAAGCAACACAGATATTTTTCTTGGAAGACACATTTGCATGTAGCAATGACTGGAGAGTATTGCAAAGGTTTGAGCAGAGGAATTCGTTTAATGAAGTTGCACAACAAGATGATGCTTACACTGCTCCCGATGTACAAGATAACACAGATGTTCCTAATATCTTTGAGAACCATCACGTCAATGACACCGGCAAAAAGATTGCCTGTCTTGCTGTGGACATACAAGAGTTGATCAAGAAGAAGCCAACGTTCGAGGACGTTGAGGATGAAGAATAAGATGACACCGTGGGGAATTACGATTCAGACTGATACACATGGCGAAGATGTTGACGCTGCTACTGCGGATGATGATTACATTGCTTTTGTGTTATTTGCCTGTCAGAAGACATTTTTTATCTACTATGTGAAATTGTGTTTTCTATGACAACTGAAACTTGATGAACATGTTATTTAGTATTTTGATGTGAGAACATCACTTGTTATGTATGCTGATTTGTGTTTGGTGATTGTATGACAACTAAAACATGATGACATTGTTGTTTAGTTGTACTCATATTCGGCTGTGAAACTTGAATTTGATGACATAGTTTGCTGTTGGACTGCAATTTGCTCGACGTCTTCGAATGAGAACAAATCTGACCCGACAGGGCCTCTGCTATTTATTTATTTATATGAGCAAAAGTTGATACCCCCTGATTTCCGTTAATAGAAATCATTAGATGTTCACAACACTATGCCCAACCTGCTACACATGTTTCATTCATTACTAGTTTCAGCAAAGTGCTCATGTCGTAGCCACTGAATACATCACGAGTGCTATATACACTGCAAATAAAGACACAATCATCCTACAAAGCACATCGATTTTGCCCATTATCTTCACAAGCTCTTTCATCTCCTCATTGCTGTCAAGGCCGTTCAGCAGCTGTTACTTGGCCATGATCATAGGAACTGCATCTTTAACCTTCTGCTCTGCATCTTCCTCTTCTGCCGTTTCTTCAGTTACTTGTCCAACAACCCAACCTGCTGGTATTGGGATTCCTCGGCTAACCAAATAATCAGCGTAGTTGCATTCCCCCACATCAGCAACTCCCCAGAAATACAAATCACACGAATCTTCCCTTTTCTGCACGAATCAAATTGGAAGATCATCAACCAAACTATTAAAAAAATCAGCAACTGAAAGAAGCAGAACAACACTTAAACATATTATTACCCCATGATTCGGGCATTTGTAGAAGACTCGGCCAGGGTTGCGGATTGTGGTTGAGATGCGACGGATGACTCTGCGTGATTTGCAGCAGTGGCACCACACCAACAGCAGCGGGTTGCGATGAGCAATCAGCTGCGGTGCGTGTGCTGGCGGGGGTGTGATGAGACCCACAGGCGATGGTACGGGTGGCGACTTGGCGCATATCTGGTTGTTGCCTGCTGAAGAGCAGGTGGACGAGCAGCCAGCGGACATGGTTGCTGCGGCCAGAGCTTCTGATGCTAGGCATAGTAAGTAGAGAAGAGGAGAAGCGAACGTTGGATATGTCAGTTTCATTACTTGCAGAGTAGTATAGCACCATATATAGTCATAGTCTAGGTTTGGATCCGAACCAGCTACAGGAGCACGTCTTTCTTTTTTCTAAAACTCGACAATGTCTCTTTACTGGTACACTAGCTTGTTTTGTACGCCTTCCCAAGTCTTTCATTTTATTTCCCTTTTTGCGAGGAAGGAAGGAGGACAAAATTAAGAGTTCCTGGGACTCGAACCCAAGACCTCTCGGTTGAAAACCAAGGGTGCTAGTCACTTATGTGGCGAACGTTCCCTGTGAGGAGTACGGTAGACGAACACATTTTCCTCGCAGTTTTCTTCCTATATATATAAAAAACTATGCTACTTCGTGTCCGCTTAGTCAACAAACGATTGTGCCAACCTTGACCGTTGGATTGACATTCAACGTGTGTCGCGTTTTTTCAGTCTCTTCTTCCTCGAGCCGCCAAAGCCAAACCAGTGCCGGCGGGACCGCCTGCTCCCGCCTCCCACAACTGGCTGTGATCTTCCCCGGCTCCTGTTCGTTCCTGTCCGAGGCCTCACCATCGTCCTCCGCCTTGGTTCGCTTGCCGCGGCGCCGCCCTCCGGTGTTGTCAACATGGTCAAAAACCGAGAGGAATAAAGAGATGACTGTACATGATGAGGATGACAGTAGGGACCCAGCAGTGCGCGCAGTAATTTTGTTTTTTCGAGACGGAGAAGGGTATCAACTAGATTGTGCGGGACCCATGGCCCGTCTAGCCCGGGCTTTTATTTCATATGTTTAGCACTTGACCAGCCCAGTTTGTTTTTTTTCCTTTCTGAAAATGGCTAGCCAACTATTTTGTTTTTTATAGAATAACCAACGTAGGCCTACTTGCTTTTCTACGCCCTGCTGGGCCGAAAATCTTTCAAGACGAGGAGGGATGCATTTTGCCCATAAAATGGGCTATAAGTAATAAGAAATGGGCTGTAAAATGAAAAAATACAGCAAACAAGCAATTAGTTCCAATATACTGTTTTCTTTCGGATTTTGATATTTTAAATTTCATTGTTTTTGTGCGGGTAAAATTTCATTGAATTTAAATTAAGGTATATTTAGATTTAAAATTAATTTGAATCTGGCTAGAAATTTCGGGCTGTATGCTGTTTGCGACAGATTTGGAGGCTGACTTGTGGGTCTACTAGGTTGACATGTACTTTGGCTTTGTCAACTTAGTCCATAAACGATTCTAGCAGCAGTGACCGTTGAATGTTAATCCAACAGTCGTACTGCTTCTTCAATATCTGATCTTCTTGCTCCAGCCGCCCAAACCAGCTCCGGTGGGACTGCCTGCTTCCGCCTCCCGTGGCCGGCTGTGCTGCCGCACAGGCCGCACCGCCCCACCCTACTTCATTGCTGGCCAGGCCATTCCTCTACTCACCCACACCTCCTGTTATTTTCCTGCGACAGTAGCAGGACCAGTAAACCCTCATACTCCCCACCGCGTGGGCAACCATTGCTGAGTCTTCCCCGGCTCCGTGTCGTCCCCTTCCTAGGCCTCGCCGTTTTCCACCGCCATGGTGGTCTTGGCGCGGCATGTTCAACGTGGTCAACGAACGACATCCATCGTCCGTGGACTGTACGCGCAAAATAATGATTCCTCCACCTGACAGCTGGGACCCACCGGAAGGGCCTCTGTATTTCATGAAAAAACGTTCCCCCCGCTGACATGTCAGACCCACCAACTATATCTTCGCACGCAAGGAAGTGCCTCCTTATTACGCACAAAAAAAAAGAATACTCCCCTGGCTAGCTGGGACCCACCTTGGTGGGAGGCTGACTTGTGGGCCTACTAAGTTGACGGGGACGAAGGGCTTTATCAACTTAGTCATATGAACGATTCTAGCTCAAGTGACCGTACGATGTCCATCCAACAGCCATAGTGCTTCTTCAACCTCTGGTCTTCTTGCTCCAGCCGCCCAAAGTAGTGTCGGTCGTGCCGCATGCTCCTGCCTCCCGTGGCCGGCTGTGCTGCCGCAGAGGGCTCACTGCCCCCTACTATTCCCACCGCTAGCCAGGCCCTGCGGCAACGGCAGCCTCACACCGCAGCCGAACCAGTGAACCCTCATACTCCTCTCCGCGCGGGCTTCCACTGCCGCGTCATCCCCGGCTCCGCGTCGTCCCCTTTCTAGGCCTCACCGTCGTCCACCGTTGTGGTGCTCTCCGTGCGGCGTGGTCAACGTTGTCAAGGAACGACTTCCATCGAAAGAGTACTGTACGTGGAGAGGCTTCCAGCTGGGTCCACGGCCATAGCCCAGTTTTTTTGTGATTTGCCAAGTAAGTCGCTTTGTCAGGCCTGTTGGGCTGCAAATCTTTGAAGACGAGGAGAGCTTTCATTCAGCTGGCCGAGAAAATGGCCCATCGGTAATGAGAAATGGGCTGTACATTTTTAAAACACATCAAACCGGCAATTAGTTTCAAATATATTTTTTATTATTTCAAGATTTTAAATTACATTAATTTTTATGCATGGAGAATTTGTTGGATTTTATATTGATATACATTTATTTCTAAAATCAGTTTGAATGTGAGTCGAAATTTTGGGATTAAAAACAGTTCGGACCGCACCGAAATATGCAAAATTTCATATAATTTTTTAACCGTGGCCACAATATGGGCTGTAATGCTAACAAAAAGAATATGGGCTCCAAAAAAACCTTAAGAATTAGCAAATGGGCTATAAATTATTAGAAATAATTGCAAATGGGATGTATGCTGTTTTCCACATATGTGAGGCTTTCCTAAAAAAAAGGCTGACGCACAAGCACTGACTGTTGGATGTCCATCCAACGGCCGTCGTGCTTCTTCAATCTCTGCTCTTCGTGCTCCAGCCGCTCAAACAAGCGCCGGCGGGACTGCCTGCTCCCTCCTCCCCGCAGTCGGCTGTGCTGCCGCGCAGGCCTCACCGCCCCACCGTACTCCCATCGCTGGCCTAGCCATCCCTCTACTCACCCAAACCTGTTGTTATTCTCCGGCAACGGCAGACGAACCAGTAAACCCTCGTATAGTCGTACTCCCCTCCGCCTGGGAAACAACTACTGATTCTTCCCTGCCTCCGTGTTGCCCCCTTCCTAGGCCTCGCCGTCGTCCACCGCCATGGTGCTCTCGGCACGGCATGGTCAATGTGATCAACGACCGACTTCCATCAGAAGAGTACTGTGCGTGGAGACGCTGACAGCTAGGTCCATGACCGCGGCAAGGAAGTGCCTCCTTATTACGCGCAAAATAATTATTCCTCCACCTGACAGCGGGGACCCACCGGACGGGCCACCGTATTTCACGAAAAAAATGTTTCCCCCTGACTGCTGGGACCCACCAGCTACACCTTCGCACGCAACGAAGTGTGTCCGGGCAAAAAAAATGATTCGCCCCCCTGACTGCTGGGACCCACCAGCTACATCTTCGCACGCATGGAAGTGCCTGACAGTCGGGACCCATATGGTCGAAGCATACGTAGCGTTGTCACTCTGGTCACGAACGTGTACATACATATATACTGGTGGATGTAGAGGCGTCCACGTGTCATAGTAGAGGCGCGCACGTAACATGTACACGTACGTACAACGACCAGGGTGCAAGAAAGAAAATACGGCCACGTATGTGTACATACGGGCGGGGTCTCGAACGCCTACTCGCGCATACATACGGCGAGGGCTCGTTGACATGGCTGGGTTGGAACGGAGAAACAGCGTCGTCGTCATGTTCATGGGGAGACAACGGAATGCGTCGTGTTCATGGGGAGCCAACAGAATGCGTCGTGTTCATCGGGTGGCAACAGAACGCGTGGGAGCCAACCGGCTGGGTCAGAACGGAATGCGTGGTCTTATTCATCGGGAGGGCTTGGACGGAATAGGCGATGGAAACGAGGCCTGGCATACCGCAGAACGGAGGAAACGACCTTGTGTTCGACCAGCCACATTCGAAACGGGATCCTGTTCATCGGGAGGGGTCTGGCGTACCGCAAAACGGACGAAACGGACCTCCTACGGTCGAAACGGGGGTCCTGTTGATCGAGAGGGGTGTGGCGTATAGCTAAACGGACGAAACGGACCTCCTACGGTCGAAACGGGGGTCCTGTTGATCGGGAGGGGTGTGGCGTACCGCAAAATGGACAAAACGGACTTGTGTTGGAGCGCTACGGTCGAAACGGGGGTCCTGTTCATCGGGAGGGGTGTAGCGTACCGCAAAATGGGACTCCACGGGATACTGTTCATCTCCACCGTCGACCTCCTCCAGCCTCCATGGGATCATGTTCATCCAGCCTCCACCGCGCGCTACTCCACCGGCTACTGGTCAACCGCCCCTCCATGGGCACCCCTCCACCGTCTACTGTTCATCCAGCCCTCCACACCACGGGGTCCTGTTCAACCACCCCTCCACGGGCACCCCTCCACCATCTACTGTTCATCCAGCCCTCCACCACACCATGGGGTCCTGTTCATCCAGAGGCAACGCCACCGCTCACTGTTCAACCAACCCCCCCCCCCCCCCGCAACGCTCACTGTTCATCCCAGAGGCAGCATCGATCGGCTTCAGTTAGCAGCAGTAGCGAAGGAATCGCTCGATTGGGTTTTGTTAAAAGCCATCGATCCATCGCTCGGGTTCAGTAACGCGTAGCCTACAGTGCAATCGCTCGGGTTCAGTTAGAGCCCAATGCCTCGCTCGGGTTTAGTTAGAGCCAATGCCTCGCACACACATGCGTACGTGTATGAGAGAAACGCGCATCGCTCGGCCCCCGACCTCCCACCGTAACCGGGAACTCCCCAAAATTTTCCTCGCCCTCGCTTCTACCAGGGTTTTTTCCATCATGGACGGCCCAAAGAATGTCATGGAGCTACGTCTCCAGCCCGCCCAGGACAAAAAGCCCATTTTCTGTCATGATTTTTTGTCATAGAAGTAGGAGCCCACCACATCTATGATGATACTGGGTTTTGTCACAATTATCGTCATAGAAGTGTCATATGTATGACAGAAAAAAATTTCATTTGGCCCAAAATGTCACGGATGTGTCTTTTTTTGTAGTGACTATTTATGGAATACATGTCTACATTATATCGATGAACTAGAGCTAGTGTCATATCGCCCTAGGTTATAACTATCAAATGATGAATATCATCCAACAAGTCACCGATCCAATGCGTACGAATTTATCTCATATTGTTTCTGCTAAGTTACTACTGCTATCATAACTGTTACTGCTACTGTCGCTACTGTCACTACTATCAAAACTATCAAACTACTTTGCTACTGATCATATTGCTGCAGATAATTAATCTCCAGGTGTGGTTGAATTGACAACTGAAAGAGCAACTATCCCTGGGTGGTTTTGGTAATTCCTAACAACATATAGCTCATTGAGCTAATGCTATTTCAAGATAAATATTTCAGGAAAGCTCAATATTTGGCATGGCATGGATTAGAAAGTGGACCCCTCAAAATGCTAAGGACAAAAGATTGGCTCAAGATCAAGACACAAGACTCTACATTTTACTTTTAGTGCTCCAAGATCACATTGAGTCCATGGGAAAAGCCAATACTATTAAAAGGGGGTGAGGTGTTGCTTAATCAGTTACTTGCTCAAAATGCTTAGTGATATGCTCCAAAAACCCTCAACTACTTTCTCATATCCACATTTGTCCCAAACCAAAAGTCAAACTCGGCCCCACCGAAATCTTCTATCCGGCGCCACCGAGTTCACTTGACATAGTGCTACCTCTTGAGCACTGCGTTGGTTTTCCCTCAAAGAGGAAAGGGTGCTGCAGCAAACTAGTGTAAGTATTTCCCTCAGTTTTTGAGAACCAAGGTATCAATCCAGTAGGAGATCACGCTCAAGTCCCATGCACCTACACAAACAAATAAGAACCTCGCAACCAACGGATAAAGGGGTTGTCAAGCCCTTCACGGTCACTTATGAGAGTGAGATCTGATAGATATGATAAGATAGTATTTTTGGTATTTTTATGATAAAGAGAAATAAAGATGCAAAGTAAAGTAAGCGGCAAAAGAAATAACTAAGTGTTGGAAGATTAATATGATGAAAGATAGACCCGAGGGCCATAGGTTTCACTAGTGGCTTCTATCAATCTAGTGCTCAAGAGGTAGCAAGAAGGATGATTGTGGTAAAATAAAATCAAAGACTTAAATCATAAAAGACGCTCCAAGCAAAACACATATCATGTGGTGAATAAAAATATAGCTCTAAGTAAAGTTACCGATAGACGGAGACGAAAGAGGGGATGCCTTCCGGGGCATCCCCAGGCTTAGCCTTTTTGGTTTCCTTGAATTTTACCTTGGGGTTCCATGGGAATCCCCAAGCTTAGGCTCTTGCCATTCTTTGTTACATGATCCATCAAATCTTTACCCAAAACTTGAAAACTTGACAACACAAAACTCAAAATAGAAGATCTCGTGAGCTCCGTTAGTGAAATAAAACAAAACACCACTTCAAGGTACTGTAATGAACTCATTATTTATTTATATTGTTGTTAAAACTACTGTACTCCAACTTCTCTATGGTTTATAAACTATTTTACTAGCCATAGATTCATCAAAATAAGCAAACAACACACAAAAAACAGAATCTATCAAAAACAGAATAGTCTATAGTAATCTGTAACTAACGCAACTTCTGAAACCCCAAAAATTCTAAAATAAATTGATGGGCGTGTATAATTTACCTATTAATCATCTTAAAAAGAATTAACTAAATATCACTTTCCAAATAAAAATGGCAGCGATTCTCGTGAGCGCTAAAGTTTCTGTTTTATACAGCAAGATCAAAAAGACTTTCCCCAAGTCTTCCCAACGATTCTACTTGGCACAAACACTAATTAAACACAAAAAACACAACCAAAACAGAGGCTAGATAAATTATTTATTACTAAACAGGAGCAAAAAGAAAGGAATAAAAATAAAATTGGGTTGCCTCCCAACAAGCGCTATCGTTTAACGCCCCTAGCTAGGCATAAAATCGAAGATAGATCTAGGTATTGCCATCTTTGGTAGGAAATTCTTCAATGAGACACCTATAACTCTTAGGAGTTTCTTTATTTTCATTAATTATCAAACTCCTAGGCACAAAATCAAGAAAATCATTTGTAGCAAACGGTTCCTTAATGATAGCAAAAAGATTGGGATGAACACTTATTGATTTTAAATCTGCAGTTTCCTTACTAGAGGATTGACATTGTTTTTGAGAACATAACTAAGCTTGGCAATTTTAGTGGGAGGATTTGGAGTATTTTTAACGGAAGAAAAATTGGACCCCAAGTTGGTGATAATTCCCTCAAGTTTATCGATTCTAGTAGAATCTTGATCTATCCTTTCATTAACTATGGGTTCTTTTTCCTTAAAAAAATTCAGAGTAACTCCCACCTTAGATCCATATTGGGTAATTTGGTTCTGGATCTTTTTATCCAAATTCTCAATCAACTCTACAGTAGGAACTTTATTCTCAATAATTTCAAGACTTTGCATCACATGTTCCAAAGTTAACATAGTTCCATTAACCAAAAGAGGTGGTGAGCCAAACAAGTCTATCATAGCGTTATAAGAATCAAAAGTATGGCTACCCAGGAAATTCCCTCCGGTAATGGTATCCAGAATATATTTGTACCAAGGAGTAGTGCCTACATAAAAATTGCGGAGAATAACGGAAGTAGATTGCTTCCTGATAGATATATTTTGAGCATTGCAAATTCTATACCAAGCATCTTTTAGATTTTCTCCCTCCGTTTGTTTAAAATTAAGAAGTACATTCTCAGGAGACAACGGAGAAGATAGAGGACTAGCCATAACAATAAGGCAAGCAATCCAACACACAAGCAAACAAGAAGCGTGCAAAAGAGGCAAATAGGGAAAGAGAAGGGGAACAGAGAGAGAGGGCGAATAAAACGGCAAGGGTGAAGTGGGGGAGAGGAAAACGAGAGGCAAATGGCAAATAATGTAATGCGAGGGATAAGGGTTTGTGATGGGTACTTGGTATGTCTTGACTTGGCAACGGCACCGGAAATAACTCATTGTTGGGAGTCAAATCTTAACTTGACTTGGTGCGAATCTACCCGGCAACGGCGCCAGAAATCCTTCTTGCTACCTCTTGAGCACTACGTTGGTTTTAACTTGAAGAGGAAAGGGTCATGCAGCAAAGTAGCGAAATTATTTCCCTCAGCTTTTGAAAACCAAGGTATCAATCCAGTAGGAGATCACGCTCAAGTCCCACGCACCTACACAAACAAATAAGAACCTCGCAACCAACGCGATAAATGGGTTGTCAAGCCCTTCACGATCACTTACGAGAGTGAGATCTGATAGATATGATAAGATAATTTTTTTGGTATTTTTATGATAAAGAGAAATAAAGATGCAAAGTAAAATAAACGGCAAAATAAATAACTAAGTGTTGGAAGATTAATATGATGGAAGATAGACCCGGGGGCCATAGGTTTCTCTAGTGGCTTCTCTCAAGAGCAGAAGTATTACGGTGGGTAAACGAATTATTATCGAGCAGTTGAAATAATTGAGCATAGTTATGGGAATATCTAGGTATGATCACGTATATAGGCATCACGTCTGAGTCAAGTAGACTGAAACAATTTTGCATCCTCTACTATTACTCCACACATCGACCGCTATCCAGCATGCATCTAGAGTATTAAGTTCATAAAAACAGAGTAATGCTTTAAGGAAGATGACATGATGTAGAGGGATAAACTCATGCAATATGATATAAACCCCATCTTTTTATCCTTGATGGCAACAATACAATACGTGCCTTGCTGCCCTTGCTGTCACTGGGAAAGGACGCCGCAAGATTGAACCCAAAGCTAAGCACTTCTCCCATTGCAAGAAAGATCAATCTAGTAGGCCAAACCAAACTGAGAATTCGAAGAAACTTGCAAAGATAAACCAATCATACATAAAAGAATTTAGAGGAGAATCAAATATTGTTCAAAGATAATCTGGATCATAAACCCACAATTCATCAGATCTCGACAAACACACCGCAAAAGAAGATTACATCGAATAGATCTCCAAGAAGATCAAGGAGAACTTTGTATTGAGATCCAAAGAGAGAGAAGAAACCATCTAGCTAATAACTATGGACCCGTAGGTCTGAAGTAAACTACTCACACATCACCGGAGAGGCCATGGAGTTGATGTAGAGGCCTTCCGTGATCAATGCCCCCTCCGGTGGAGCTCCGGAAAAGGCCCCGCGATGGGATCTCTCGGGTACAGAAGGTTGCGGCGGTGGAATTAGGTTTTCATGGTGCTCCTGGATGTTTTAGGGGTACGTGGATATATATATAGGAGGAAGAAGTACGTCGGTGGAGCAACGGGGGGCCCACGAGGATGGAGAGCACGCCCTGGGGGGTAGGCGCGCCCCCCTGCCTCGTGGCCTCCTCCGTTATTTCTTGACGCCCACTCCAAGTCTCCTGGATCACGTTTGTTGAGAAAATCACGTCCCCAAAGGTTTCATTCCGTTTGGACTCCTTTGACATTCCTTTTCTTCGAAACCCTAAAATAGGCAAAAAAAACAGCAATTTGGGTTGGGCCTCCAGTTAGTAGGTTAGTCCCAAAAAATGATATAAAAGTGTAAAATAAAGCCCATTGACATCCAAAAAAGATAATATAATAGCATGGAGCAATCAAAAACTTATAGATACGTTGGAGACGTATCACATAGCCACTGCCACAAACCCTAGTAACTTCGGTCTCACCGATAGGGATCTCGGTCTCACCGAGATGGGATTGCAACCTCTCTGTTTCCCTTTGTAATGTTTCGGTCCAACCAAGATGAGTGATCGGTCCCACCGAGATTGCAATGCAAACTCTCTGTTTCCCCTTCGTAACATTTCAGTCCAACCGAGATGAGCGAATCGGTCCCATCGAGTTTGCCTGACCAACTCACTATTTATCTATTACCAAAATCGGTCTCACCGAGTTTGTGTAATCGGTCTCACCGAGATTACGTTATGCCCTAACCCTAACGACATCGGTCCCACCGAGTTGACATGTCGGTCCCACCGAAAATCCTAACGTTCACATTTTGAACTAAATCGGCCTGACCGAGTTTTATATTCGGTCCCACCTAGTTTGGTGATTTGTGTGTAACGGTTAGATTTTTTGTGGAGGCTATATATACCCCTCCACCCACTCTTCATTCATGGAGAGATCCATCAGAACATGCCTACACTTCCAACATATATTTTCAGAGAGAGAACCACCTACACTTGTGTTGAGGTCAAGATATTCCATTCCAACCACATAAATCTTGATCTCTAGCCTTCCCCAAGTTGCTTTCCACTCAAATCATCTTTCTACCAAATCCAATCTTATGAGAGAGAGTTGAGTGTTGGGGACACTATCATTTGAAGCACAAGATCAAGGAGTTCATCATCAACACACCATCTATTACCTTTTGGAGAGTGGTGTCTCCTAGATTGGTTAGGTGTCACTTGGGAGCCTCCGTCAAGATTGTGGAGTTTAACCAAGGAGTTTTTACGGGCAAGGAGATCACCTACTTCGTGAAGATCTAGCCTAGTGAGGAAAGTCCTTTGTGGGCGATGGCCATGGTGGGATAGAAAAGGTTGCTTCTTTGTGGACTCGTCATGGGTGGAGCCCTCCGTGGACTCGCGCAACCATTACCCTTTGTGGGTTGAAGTCTCCATCAACGTAGATCTACGATAGCACCACCTATCGGAACCACGGATAAAAAATCTCTGTGTCTACATTGCGTTTTGAAAGTGCAACTATCACTAGGTGGTTTTGGTAATTCATAACAACATATAGCTCATTGAGCTAATGCTATTCCAAGATGATTATTTCAGGAAAGCTCAATGATTGGCATGGCATGGATGGTGAAAGTGGAACCCTCAAAATGCTAAGGACAAAGGATTGGCTCAAGCTCAAAGGCTCAAGACTCTTCATTTTATATTTTAGTGATCCAAGATCACATTGAGTCTTTAGGAAAAGCCAATACTATCAAGGAGGGATGAGGTGTTGCTTAATGAGCCTCTTGCTTCATGTGCTTAGTGATATGCTCCAAAACCCTCAACTACTTTCCCATATCCACATTTGACCTAAACCCTAAGCCAAACTCGGCCCTACCGATTCTTTCAACCCGGCGCCACCGAGTTTCACTTGTCATAGCCATTGCCAAACCCTAGCAAATCGGTTCTACCGATAGGGATCTCGGTCTCACAGAGATGGGATTGCAAACTCTTTGTTTCCCTTCCGTAACTTTTCGGTCTCACCGAAAGAGCGGATCGGTCCCACTGAGATTGCAATGTAAATTCAGTGTTTCCTTTTTGTAACTTTTCGGTCTCACTGAAAGAGCAAATCGGTCCCACCGAGTTTGCCTGACCAACTCTCTGGTTAGCTAATTACCAAAATCGGTCTCACCAAGTTTGTGTAATCGGTCTCACCGAGATTACGTTATGCCCTAACCCTAACAAAATCGGTCCTACCGAGTTGCATGTCAGTCCCACCGAAAATCTCTAACGGTCACTAGGTTTACTATTTCGGTCTGACCGAGTTTGTTGATTCGGTCCCACTGAGATTGTTAAATTGTGTGTAACGGTTGGATTTTGTGTGGAGGCTATAAATACCCCTCCACCTCCTCTTCATTCAAGAAGAGAGCCATCAGAACACATCTACACTTCCAACTCATATGTTCTGAGAGAGAACCACCTACTCATGTGTAGAGACCAAGATATTCCATTCCTACCATATGAATCTTGATCTCTAGCCTTTCCCAAGTTGCTTTCCACTCAATTCTTCTTTCCACCAAATCCAAATCCTGTGAGAGAGAGAGTTGAGTGTTGGGGAGACTATCATTTGAAGCACAAGAGCAAGGAGTTCATCATCAACACACCATTTCTTACTTCTTGGAGAGTGGTGTCTCCTAGATTGGCTAGGTGTCACTTGGGAGCCTCCGACAAGATTGTGGAGTTGAACCAAGGAGTTTGTAAGGGCAAGGAGATCGCCTACTTCATGAAGATCTACCTCTAGTGAGGCAAGTCCTTCGTGGGCGATGGCCATGGTGGGATAGACAAGGTTGCTTCTTCGTGGACCCTTCGTGGGTGGAGCCCTCTGTGGACTCGCGCAACCGTTACCCTTCGTGGGTTGAAGTCTCCATCAACGTGGATGTAGGATAGCACCACCTATCCGAACCACGGGAAAAACATCCGTGTCACCAATTGCGTTTGAATTCTCTAAACCCTTCCCTTTACATTCTTGCAAGTTGCATGCTTTACTTTCCGCTGCCAATATACTCTTTGCATGCTTGCTTGAATTGTGTGATGATTGCTTGACTTGTCCTAAAATAGCTAAAATCTGCCAAGAACTAAAATTGGGAAAAGGTTAAGTTTTTATTTGGTCAAGTAGTCTAATCACCCCCCCTCTAGACATACTTTCGATCCTACACGTTTGCTCCCACCAAACTCCTCCCTTTACTTTCATATGCAATTGTTTTACATTTCGCTGCTATACTTTTAGAATTGCATGTCTAGGTTGATTACTTGATTTGTGCTAAGTTGCTAAAATCTGCCAAGACTTAAAATTGGGAAAAGGCTAGATTTTTATTTGGTCAAGTAGTCTAATCACCCCCCTCTAGACATACTTTTGATCCTACAAGTGGTATCAGAGCTTTGGTCTCCATTTTCTTTGATTTCCATAGCTTTTGGTGATCATAGCGTTGGTTTCACAACCTAGGAGAGTATGGCGTCTAGTGAGGGAAATTACCACCGTAGAGGTCCTTACTTTGATGGTACAAATTTTGCTAGTTGGAAGCATAAGATGAAAAAGCAAATTCTTGGACATAACCCCGCCGTTTGGGCTATTGTGTGTATTGGCTTGCAAGGTGAATTCTTTGATGGGAGAGAATCGAACTGTGAAGCTACCGCGGAAGAGTTGAATATGCTGCAATACAATTCTCAAGCTTGTGATATTCTCTTCAACGGATTGTGCCCCGAAGAATTCAACAAAATCAGCCATCTTGAGAATGCAAAGGAAATTTGGGATACTTTGATTGATATGCACGAAGGTACCGACTCCTTCAAGGAATCCAAATTGGATGTGCTTCAAAGTCAACTTGACAAGTTCAAAATGAAGGATGGTGAAGGTGTCGCTGAAATGTACTCTAGGCTTTCTCTCATCACAAATGAGATTGTTGGCTTAGGAAGTGAAGAGATGACCGATAGATTCATCATCAAGAAGATCCTAAGAGCCTTGGATGGAAAATATGATACCGTGTGCACATTGATCCAAATGAGGTCCAATTACAAAGATCTCAAGCCAACGGAAGTCATTGGAAGAATTGTTTCTCATGAGATGTCACTTAAGGATAAGGAAGAGCTCCACAACAAGTCAAGTGGTGCTTACAAAGCCTCATGTGAAGCTCCCACATCATTAAATGAGAAACAAACCTTCAATGAAGAATTGAGCCTAATGGTGAAGAACTTCAACAAATTCTACAAGAGTAGAAGCAAGGAAAGAAGCTCCAAGTCAAGGTCCTACAATGACAAGAGATCTTCAAGTCATGAACGAAATTGCTACAATTGTGGAAGACCCGGACACTACTCCAATGAGTGTACGTCTCCCTACAAAAGAAGAGAAGAATCACCACCAAGAGAGAGAAGGAGTAGAGATGATCGTTATGAACGAAGACCCTCTCGGAGAAGCAAGGATTCGGAGAGGAAGGACTAATCATCAAAGAGCTACACAAAAAGAAGACATCAAGCTCATGTTGGTGAATGGGTATCCGGCTCCGACTCCGACCATCACTCCGAAAGAAGTTATCACTCCGACTCCGAATATACTCAAGATGATGGTGTTGCCGGTCTAGCACTTGTGTCAACCGACTCCTACGACATATTTGACTCACCAAATGAAGGAATTGGAAGATGCTTCATGGCTAAAGGTCCAAAGATAACACACCCTGCACTACTAGGAAAAGGCCTACTAATGGCGCACCTAATTTTGCCATTAATGTCGCATTAGTGGTGCGCCATTAGTGCCACGCCATTAGTATATTTTACTAATGGCGCACCACAGGTGCGCCATTAGTATCTGGTATACTGCGCCATTAGTATATACAACAGTGCGCCATTAGTATGCCTCCCAGGGGGCCATGTATACCCAGGTGCTTTGGCATACTAATGGCGCACAACAACAAGATGCGCCATTAGTAACTTCGGCATACTAATGGCGCACTGTTTAATGATGCGCCATTAGTATCCTTTGGCATACTAATGGCGCACTGTGATGTGATGCGCCATTAGTATGAATATTAGGTTTTTTTTATTTTTTTATTTTCTGTCTTTTGCACAGGTTACAAAATGTATAATTGGACAAAATATAGACAGCACACATCAACAACAGATTCATCGAATACAATAGAAGATTAGTCTCTGAATACAATTCATCATATTAGTCTCCGAATACAATTCATCATATTAGTCTCCGAATTGAAAAGACCGAAGAAAGATAGAACATTATATTACAAGTCTCGAGACCGCGAGTAGCGAGTTTGTCTTCACATTACAAGTCGATATCGATCATCTAAACTACCATCACATAGAAGAGAGCTGCGGTCATCACGATGAGCATCATCACAATGAAACTCGTCTTCATCCGGTTCCTCCAGCGCTCCCTCCCCTCTCCCGCTAGATAGCGGGCGTATCTAGATTCGGCCTCGGCCCTAGTGGTGTACCCTTTGTAACTGTTACCGCTGAATCGGTGAACCTGTCTCCGACACTCCTCCCAGTCGTCGTAGACTCCGGGAACCTTACCCTTGTACACGACATACGACAGCATCGCTATGCAGTAGCCAAACGAAACGTTAGTACCAATTCACAAACAATACATAAGCAATATATAAGTATGCAATAGAACGATCGGAAGAGAAAAGCAAGACATTAATAGCATCGATTACATCTAAGTTGAACGACTCTCGAAACCAAAGAGACATACTACAAGTTCATTAAAGTTTAATTACGACATGAGTCAATCGATGTTTCAGAACTAGACACAGCATCACTGCTTTCGACTCGACTCAAGGGACCGGAGCGTGGATGAAGCCGCTGTCTATCGTGGGAGTCATGAAATAACGGTCGTTGTCAGCCTGCATTTGTAGCATTGTGTCGATGTCACTGTTGGACGGTTGATTTCTGAGGTAGAACTGCCCCGAGGTATGAAGGACATCTTGATAGATGATTTCCGCAAACTCCGACTGGATGCGAAAGAATTCTTGTCTGATGTCCGCGTCCTGGATTGCCGACACGCTCGTGGCCCAATCTTTGAGTTTACTCGGTAGTAAAAGTTGATGATGGTCCCGTACATCGCCCGCATGTGATGGATGGCGTAGTAGGCACCCTTCTGACCGCCAGGCGGCTGCTTGACGCAGCAGAACATCGTATTGTGGGAGAACACGTGCTTGCCGTACTTACGAATAGGCCTGGTGAAGGTGCCTCCAGATTTGGCGTAGCCGGGGAGAACATCATCAAGAACCTTCTTGACATTTGTGTAGTCTACGTTCGAATGACGGTCCGGGTCGAAATACGTGGCCATGGAATATTTGGGGCTTAGGAGGATGAGCGTGCAATGTGTGTCACTGCAGAAAACACGGAATGTTAAAAGAAAAACGATTGAAATCTAAGAATTCATATGTTATGGGGCGGTTGAGGGGAGGAATTACTCGGGAAAGTAAGGCACGAGGAAGTTATCCTTATCTTGGTTTGCCAGAATGACGCCTTCGAGGTAAGAACTCGCGACTTGCCGGTCCCCAGCGCTGCCCAAGATCTTGGCACGCATGTAGAAGGGGTCGACTATCACGATGTCCGGGGTCTTGTCGCGAATGATCCGCATCTCCATACTCAGCGAAAATGGCCGAACGAAGGTGTAGTGCAGCGGATGAAGGTTCAACATAGCGTGGATGTCATCAAACCGCAGGACGATCGTACCCCCGATGGAGTTATCCACAAAGCCCTTGCCCTCTGGCACCTTGGCCGCGAAAACCGGGTATGCCACATCCTTCTCTCTGAGACGCCGCTTCTCCAAAGAAAGAACACTGTCATGCAGACTCCGCATAGCACCGGTTGCAGCATCGAGCATATTTCTCGGTAGCATCGGCCTACCCACCACATGCAGCCTCCTCATTCAATCCTCAGGTGAAGGTGGCCCGTCCTGAGCACGGATCGTACTCGGTGCCGGCTGGCCCGCACCCTTGTTAGTCTTTCTTTTGCGTGCCTTCTTCTTCTCCTGTAATGGGACCGACTTCTGCTCACAGACCGCCTTCTTGAGTGTGTTGGGGGTGATAATATTTCGCACCTCGCCTATCTAAGGCTCGGTGAAGTCGGCAGCTGGAGGCGTCTCCTGAGAGCTGAACTGCAGATGACGCCTGTTGCAACTTGGCTTCTCCACGGTACCAGCTAGATCGCGCACGTCTTTTGTTGGGTTGGGTTCTTCAGAAGGAGGCCCCATGAAGTCGCCACCGTACCCATGATCGGCAAAGTACTGATCGACGTTGCCAAATGTATCGTCGTTGTCGCCGTTCTGATCCTGTGCCATATGCATGTTTGGATCCAGTGGCATAGGGATGTCCGGCACCGTTGCGGCGGTCTTGCCATGGGGCCGACTTGGCGCCGACACGACTGGCGGTGTTGTCTTTGGGGTGGTGTCCCCCGCCCCCAAACGAATCTGGCTCTTCGGCCAAAGTAGGGGCCAGCTCAGGCAGGCACTGAGGGTCATCACGTCATCATCGTCGGCCCCGACGGGTCGAATCAGAGGTAACAACTCGTCGCAGCCTGGCAGCACCCGAACCAGTTGAACCCTAAACAAGTTGGGTGGCATCTGGGTACCGTGGAACAAGGGGTTGCCCGGTTGAACGATTTTGCCCTTGGCGACATCGACCAACTCGTTGTTCATGAAGTGCAGGAGAGTGCACGGAACGTCGGCGGCGCCCTGCGAAAACATGTAGGGCGTCAGGGATGCCCAGTCAAAGGCAAGGAGATGAAGTCCTCGGCCGAGAGAGGCTTAATTAGTTACCGTGATGATGGTGTCGAGCTCGGCTAATGTTGAGGCACCGCCAACGGCGGGCGTGCAGTTGACGGAGGGGCCGCTTGCTGCAGAGGTGCCAGCCGGCGTACACCCGGGTGCATTAAGCTCCCGTGCCGGCGTCGGAGACACCAATGCCGCCTCCGCCGGAGACACCAATGGCCCCGCCATCGCGTTCTGCGAGTTGCTGGCCGTGAAGCTAGGAATCGGGGGCGGCCCCTGTTGGCCGCCCGCAATCCATGCACTAATCCCCTGGATCAAGGTAGGCACAATGGCGGTGATCGTCCTTCCGAGTTGTTGTTCCACTTGCTCTTGGACAATCTCCGGAATCCGCACCACCTGTGCCCTGAGTTCTTGAACCTCGCACGCCTGGCTTTCCGAGCTGGTCTTTTTCTCCTTTCACCCACCAGTGTTATAGTATGACGACCATTTTGTCGACAAGCCTTTGCCGGCCACACGACCAGCTGACGTCGGCTTACTGAGCTTATCCTTGTTCTTCATTACATTCAACGCCCTGTTTAGAGTGGTGTCCCAAGGGTTGCTCTTAGTCGACCCCGCGCTACTGCTTTCAGTCGCCTGCGGAAGGAATGTGAACCATTTAGAAATTTGGCTTCATTAATTAGAATGCAACCATATGGAGCTAATTACGCGGGGGTGTATTCCTTACCAGAACAAGCTCAAGCGCCCTGGTCTTCGGATCCGTGGTAAACTCCTTTGTTTTCGGGTCCTTCTTGTACCGGGCCCTGACAAAGTTCCTGGTCTGCTTGTCACCGTATTTATCGAAGAGGGGCGGTAGGCCTTGCTCGGCACGGTCCGCCTCCTCCTTGTCCCATATAGGCTCCGCCACTCTGTAACCGCCGGGATCGAGTGTGTGTTCCCCTAAGTTCAGCTCCCGCATTTCTTTCCCCCACTTACTTGATTCGGAGATTGCGGTGCTCGAGCAATTGATCTTGAAGTCGTTGTAGTCATCTTCGGTAATCGAAGGATTTTTCTCCTTGATCTTCTCATAACTCTCACCTTTCTCGATCATTCTCTTCACATTGCTTTTCCAAGTAGACTGGGCCTTGCTCATCTTCGTGGGGGCAGCATTGTTCACTTTATTCCCTTTGAGGCTTGTGTTTTCAAATTCAGCGGGGAACTTGTATCGTTCGTGCAGCTTCGTGAAGAGGAGGTTGCGCAAATTCCCTCGGTCAGGATGCCTCAGGTTCTCGGTGTTGATCGAGACGGTGCTCCAGAGAATGCACCCGAGCTGAAGCGAGTACCCCTTGACTATTCATTCGGGCACCGTTGGATTCTCGTCGGAGTCCACTTCAGTAACTTCCTCCTTGAGGGTGCGAAGCACGGTCGGGCGCCGGTCCTTCCGTTGCCTCTTCAGTTGGCTGCCATCTGTGCGTGCGCCGCCATCATCAGTGGTGGCATCCTCGGCGGCACCATCAGTGGTGGCATCAGTGGGGTCATCCTCGGCGGTACCATCAGTGGTCTCAGGATCGGTGGGGAAGGCGGCGTCCTCATACAAGTGAGGTTGTTCCTCCATCTCCTGGGACAGCTTCCAGAATGCCTTGCCGCCCGAACCCCCGTCCTCATCGTTGTTGGCCATGTTTCTCTCTAAATAGGAACAAAGTTTGGTCATAAAGTTGGTTATTGTCAACGAACAAGATCATGGTCTCATCATTTAGGGTTTGTCGACACCGAGGCATCCTAAACGGTAAGCTTTTATCATTGAGGGTTTTTCGACGCCGAGGCACCCTGAAAGCCTAAGCTTTCATCATTTTGGTTTTTATCGACACTGAGGCACCCTAAAAGCCAAGGTTGTATAATTAATGGTTTGTTTACACCCATGCATTAGTCACAAGTACCCCATATGTCCTATTTTTAGGAAAGTCATGCTAAAATTCACGGAAAATTTCAGCATGACCTTTGCTGAAAATAGGACATATGGAGTACCCGAATTTGCCGGAACGGAAGTTAATCGACATTCCAGCAAACTCAAGGGCCTCTCGGGTGGACAAGGCAAAAAAGGCCTCCATCACAACATGGAAAATACATTGGCATGTGAAGAGGTGAAACAATATATTATCATTCAACATTTATCATAACAGCGGAAAAAGAATTGAACAGTTTATCATAACAGCGGAACACTGATGGTCTGGTATGGCAAGCATGCAAGCTGTAAAGTGACAACACTATAACTGTGAAAAGAGCAGAGTCCAGCCAAACATATCACACAAATTCCACTAAAATATAACCTAAGCCACACAAAACAAGTAATGAAACCTCCACCAAGAATAGAGCCATACTATAGCAGCAAGACTGTAGTAAGAAAGAACCAATTCCCAAGTCCCAAATTACTCATGGTACAAAGGCACATGCAAATCCTTATACAAGAAGTGTAGATTACAAAAGCTAGACACTCATCACTATAGTAGTCTACAGCAACTGCAGAATCACCAACACTGAAAGTCAAATCTATGGGTACCATGAAAAGAAGCTAACATGGACAGCAAGTAGCTGACACAAAATGAACATAGCCTAATTTAGCTAAGAAAACCCTCAGGTTGTAGTAGAAGATACTGCTCTAAAACATGTGATCCTTTTTGCATGCTAGGTTTAGTTAGTGTTACCTGCCAAGTGCACATGTGATAGTAGTTCTAGCAAGCAATGTTGCTGAAGGGTATAGCATGTAAATTGGGTCTTGGGCTATAAGTTTAGTGAACTACAGGCTACTGGGCTTCATGGCTATGAATATCTCACATAGATTTTAATCTCTTCGCTAGCTCCAAAAAGAAATTAGTAGTACATGTCTGAGTATTTGGATATGCTATCTATCTATCAGCAAGTAAATTATGCCATTTGAACAGATTTATACTATTTCAATGCCAAGTACATGACTGAATCTATCTACTGCCACTCTCCGTTGAAATCCTCCTACCGGCAGGAAGATCCAGCTTGCAAGGGGGAGTGGGGGAGAGGAGGAGGAGGAGCTCACGGGGGCGGTGGTGTGGACGGGGCGACGAGGTCCGGGTGGTGATGGTGCGACGAGGTCCGGGTGGTGGTGGTGCGACGAGGCGGCGAGGCGGCGTCGAGGCGGCGGGGCGGCGGGGCAGCGGCGTCGGGGCGGCGGGGCAGCGGCGTCGGGACGGCGGGGCAGCGGCGTCGGGGCGGCGTCGAGGCGGCGTCGAGGCGGCGGGGCAGCGGCGTCGGGGCGGCGTCGAGGCGGCGGGGCAGCGGCGTCGGGAGAGGAGAGGGGAAGGGGATCGAGGGCGAGGGCGAGGGAGAGAGAGGGGATAGGTTTGGCCCGGGGAGGAAATATGGATGGGGCGGCACAATACTAATGGCGCACCACCCCTCGGTGCGCCATAAGTATATCCATACTAATGGCGCACCTCACCCTGGTGCGCCATTAGTATTTTTTTTTTGATTTCTGCTCGAGCCAACAGGTTATCTTCCACCTGACCTAATCCACACCAAGTTCCCTCTACTAGCTCGACTGGTCAGCAGCCAGTTCTCACACCAGGAGGTCCTGGGTTCGATTCCCAGGCTCCACAATTTTTTATGCATTTAAAATGCTGTTTGATACTTATTTGTGTTTAAATATGTTCAAACTTGTTTAAATCATAACAGTAATATTTTTTTATAAGACAGTAATAATTTTTTAAAAAAATATCATCAAACAGTAATGCCGGTGGAGCGGGGGAGGGTGCGCGGGGTGCGGGGGGTCGGCGGCGGCGGTTGAGTAGGGGAGGGGTGCGGGGGGTCGGCGGCGGCGGTTGAGTAGGGGAATCGAGGGTGCGGGGGGTCGGCGGCGGCGGTTGAGTAGGGGAATCGAGGGTGCGGGGGGTCGGCGGCGGTGGCCGGTGGACTGGGGGGTGCTCGGCGGCGAGGGGGACCGGATCTGGCAAGGTGGGATAGCGATCGAGATGGAGGGGGATCGAGATCGAGTGTCCATGAAATTTAAAAATATTCATGATAGTTCAAAAAGTGCCCATGAAATACAATCGAGAAATGAAGGCTATGATTTAAATACAATCGATCTTAGCTAGCTATCTGTTCACAATCTTCTTGCCCTTCTTTTTCACAAATGGAGTTCTTCTGTGGAACGGACGTCCTTTAGGTAGGGTGGTCCTGCTTCTTCTTGTGGTGTATGCTGCTACTTCATCATCGTCGTCATGTTCGATCCTCGGGTCGCCGTACTTGTCGAAGTCTTGCTCATTCGCTACTCCATCCATTCCGATGATCTTCCTTTTGCCTCTCCTCACGACAACACGACTGGGCTTTGACGGGTCGGTAATGAAGAAGCATTGGTCCACTTGGGAAGCCAGTACCCGTGGCTCATTTTTCACGGTGACGTTTGCACCTGCGGTCTTGGATTTGGCTTCGGGTATAACCATGGTGGTGAAATACCGGTCTTCTTTTAGGACGCTCTTCGCCCATCTGACACGGAACATCGGGACCTTCTCTCCAGCGTAGCTCAGCTCCCAGATCTCCTCGATCCTTCCGTAGTATCTATCCTTGTCGTTACCGGTGTAGGATTCCATCGTTACCCCGGAGTTCTGGTAACCATCGCTCTTCATGTCCTTGGCCTCGGTGTAGAATGTGTAGCCGTTGATATCGTACACCTCATAGGTCATCAGGTTGTGCTCGGCGCCCTGTGACAAGGCGAATATGAGTTGTTCTTCCGCGGAAGAATCCTCATGTAAAGGGTACGACAGAAGATTCTGCTTGAACCAACGTGTGAAACATGAGTTGTGCTCTTTGAGTATATCTCCGTCCGTCCTCTGCTGGCCTCGGTCATTGTACGTCTTCTTAATAAAGGTTTTGTGCTCTACCACCCAAGGATCGACCACGTCTATGTGTTGTAGCGCGACTAGGTTTGCTCTTTCAAAGTCGGCGAGTCGACCCTCGAAGTCGACATGCATTTCGCGGCGACCCTCACGGTGACCCCATCCAGCGAGCCTGCCGAGGTGCCTGTTGACGGGCAGACCAACGGGGTTCTCAATGCCTAGATAATTCGTGCAGTAGGAGATGCACTCTTCGGTCAGAAAGCCCCTGGCTATGCTTCCCTCTGGACATGACATGTTGCGAACGTATCCTTTGATGACACCATTCATCCTTTCGAATGGCATCATGCTGTGCAGGAACGTCGGCCCGAGTTGGATGATATCGTCCACGATATGGACCAGCAGATGCACCATAACGTCGAAGAATGCGGGCGAGAAGTACATCTCAAGCTCGCATAGTATCACCACGATCTCTTCCTGTAGCCTTGCGAGTTGCCTCACGCCAACAGACTTCCGAGAGATGACGTCGAAAAAGTTGCATAGGCCAAATAGCGTTTCACGGACGTGCGCGTCCATGATCCCATGGATTGCAACTGGAAGTATCTGCGTCATCAGCACGTGACAGTCGTGAGACTTCATTCCGCTGAACTTCTACTTTGCTGGGTCTAGGTATCTGCTTATCTTCCCCGCGTAACCGTAAGGAAGTTTTACTCCTAGGAGGCAGGTGAAAAACTGCTCGATCTCCTCCTGACTTAGAGTGAAGCACGCGGGAGGGTAGTCATTTCCGGTCTTCTTGGCCTTTTTGCCTTTGCGACGACTTTCTGTGTCCTGCTTCGCCTCATCATCATCATCATCATCATATATAGCATGAAGCTCCTACCTGATGCCCATTGATTTCAAGTCTGCCCTTGCTTTCGGCCCATCTTTGGTCCTCCCTGGCATGTTGAGCAGGGTACCAAGCAGACTCTCGCACACGTTCTTCATGATATGCATGACATCAAGGCTGTGAGGCACACGGTGGATCTTCCAGTACGGCAAGTCCCAGAAAACAGACCTCGTTTTCCATACCTTCAGCAATGGCTCTAGCGCCTTTCGCTTCTTTCCCGGCTCTGGCGCCTTTTGCTTCTTTCCCGGCAGTGGGCAATCTTTCCAATTTTTCAATAGCTCGTCTATTTCCTCGCCGCTCCTCGTACGCGGGCGTCCTTGGGGTTCGGTTTCACCATCGAACAGATCCTTGCGTTTTCTCCACAGGTCATCGTCGCGAAGCCACCTTCGATGTCCCATGAACACGGTTTTCAAAGACCCGGGATCTCTATCTAGCTGGCGATACGTTGTGTCATCCATGCACCTGACGCATCCAGAAAATCCGTGGACCACCTGCCCCGCGACATATCCGTAACCGAGATAGTCGTGCATCGTCGTGAGCAGCGCGGCTCTCATAGGGAAATATTCTTTCTCTGCGGTGTTCCACGTATTGGCTGGCGTTTTCCACAGCGTGTCAAGCTCCTCTTTCAGCAGCCCCAGATACAGATTGATGTCGTTCCCTGGTTGTTTCGGTCCTTCAATTAGCATACTCATGTGAATGTACTTCCTCTTCATGCACAACCAGGGGGAAGGTTGTACATCCACACAAACACAGGCCAGGTGCTATGTGTGCTTCTCTGGCTGCCAAGCGGATTGACTCCATCGGTGCTCGCGCCCAGCACGATGTTCCTTGGATCGTTCCCAAATTCTAGGTCTTCGAAGTTCAACGCTTGCCACTGGCTTGCATCCTTAGGGTGACTCAGCATCTTGTCTTTTTTATCTATCTCCGGATCATTTGCGTCATCTTCTCGCTTCTTCTCCTCCCTATCTGCGTGCCAACGCAGGAGCTTTCCTACCTTAGGGTCCGCGAAATACCGCTGCAGACGAGGAGTGATCGGAAAGTACCACACCACTTTTCGAGGAGCTTTCTTCCTCTTCTTGTATCGAGTGACGCCACACACCGGACATATGGTAGACTCCGCGTGCTCGTCCCGATAAATGATGCAATTGTTCATGCACACATGGTATTTCACGTGTGGTAAATCCAGAGGACGCACGATTTTCTTCGCCTCCTCCAAACTAGTCGGGCACTTGTTCCCCTTGGGAAGACGTTCGTGCCAGAATGACATGTTCTCGTCGAAGCATGTGTCAGTCATTTTGTATTTTACCTTCATCTCCAGAGCCATGAGCGTTACTTTCAGGCGGGTATCCTCGGGCCTGCATCCTTCATACAATGGAGTAACCGCGTCTAACTCAAGTTGATCCATCTTGGCTTTCTCTCGGGCGGCAGCTCTTGCGTTATCCGTCTGCTTGAGAAGCAGCTCTTGAATATGAGGGTC
Source organism: Triticum urartu (assembly GCF_056163025.1). Classification (NCBI taxonomy): domain Eukaryota; kingdom Viridiplantae; phylum Streptophyta; class Magnoliopsida; order Poales; family Poaceae; genus Triticum; species Triticum urartu. The sequence continues at coordinate 14,914,873 of NC_141873.1, forward strand.
CTGCACCCAGCCCATCGATGGTCCAGCGTCGTCTGCTCCGTCGGCATCATCATCTTCATGATCATGCCCGTCGTCTGCTCCGGCAGCTTCCTCATCATCATGTCCTGCATCTTCTACATGATGACTGTGTACAGCATCACCGTCGTGATCATCTCCTGGGGATTCTTCGTCTTCTCGCCCGCCCGAGCCGCGGTGGTTGTCTTGCTGCCCTTCCTCATTTCTTGCCCGGCCCCCATGGACGACTTCGTAGTCATCTTCATCACCTTGCCACCGATAGCCATCCATGAAACCACGCAAGAGCAGGTGGTCCCGCACCTGCCCGGATTCCGGGTCCGCAATAAGGCTCTTCAGCTTGCATCTTCGACACGGACATCTTATCTCCGTCTCGTTCTTTTGAAGCATCTCGGCCTTCGCGGACCTCAAAAACCTATTCACGATGCCTTCGGTCATCGTGCAGACCATGGTCGCCTGCGGGGTAGAGCAAAATGATATTTTAGAACCAAGAAAAAATTTGGCATGACTTTCCCTGAAAATAGGACCAAAAAGAATGCTTAATGCCAAAATTCTCGCCGAAACGGAAATGAATCAACATTCCGGCAAAATATTGGCAACTATCGCATTTCAAATACCGGTACACCTCCAAACACAAACACATATGCAACACCACAAACATATGCAACACCACGAACATACATAGATCTAGCTAGGCCATAAAAAGTGCATGTGCACATTGTTGTAGGGAGAACAACATAAATATAGCTTCCCCCCTTACTTACCTATCAAAACAAGGTAATTTAACCACTTAAATTGAATGAATCTATGGTGGAAATGAGGTGAAAAAGAGGAGGCACCCGAGACAAGGAGGAGGTGGAAAGAATGAAGTGGGGAGAAAGTGAGTGTGGGTAGGAGAGGCTGTCCAAAATATCTTGTTGCTGCCCACTTACTAATGGCGCACCAACTCTAAATGCGCCATTAGTAATCCAGGTTACTAATGGCGCACCTTCTGGTGGTGCCCCATTAGTAGTTTTGCAAAAAAAACATACTAATGGTGCACTGTCCCATAGTGCGTCATTACTAGTTTAAACTAGTAATGGCGCACGGTGGAACAGTGCGCCATTAGTAGTTTTGCAAAAAAGGAATAAAAAATATAATAAAAAAACAACATTAGTGGCGCACTTTCTGACAGGTGCGCCATTACTAGTTACAACTAGTAATGGCGCACTGTGTCTGGATGCGCCATTAGTATGTTTGGGTAGGCGCACTAGTTCAAAAAAAAATTTGATACTAATGGCGCACCCTGGGCCTGGTGCGCCATTAGTAGTTTCAACTCTAATGGCGTATCAGAAGGTGGTGCGCCATTAGTTTATACTAATGGCGCACCGCTTGTCTAGTGCGCCATTAGTGTCAATCCCATCTATAGCCCTTCTTCTAGTAGTGCTGAGTATGTTGATTTTAATAGTGATGAAGATGATTTGCTAGGAGAAGACGATTTACTTGTTGACAACTCTAGTTACGAAAACTATGATGAACTTGTTATTAATCATGATAATCAAGATAAAACGAATGACGATGATAAGAAGGAGATTGAGCGTCTAACTAAACAATTAAACACTCTTAAGTTAGCTCATGAAACTACCTTGGAAGATCATCGAGAACTTTTAAAGACTCATGAGAAGCTATGATTTCAAAAGCTCAACCTTGAGTAAGGGCATGAGTTCTTAAAAGCAATCAATGATGATCTTCGCAAGAAAAGTTCTTCTTACACTGCCAAGCATTTACTCTTGTCTTCTTACATGCCACAAGTTAAATCTAGCAACAAGAACAAGAAAGATTCTTCCTCTAGTAATAACAGCAATCATGCTAAATCCAATGTTGTTTCTTCTAGTAGTTCTCTTGATTCCACTAATGATTCTCTTAGCCAAGTTACACTTGAGCAAGAAAATAGCTTATTGAAGGGAATTATAGAGAAAGGTATTTACAAGAGTCTTGCCGGAAGTAAGCAATTTGAGGAAATTGTACGCAAGCAAGGAAGACACCGGAAGAATCAAGGTGTTGGTTTCGAACGAAAGTTCAATGCCAATGGAGTTCAGTGGGAAGAAGATCAATACCCTAAGACGAAGTTTGTTCCTCAACAAGAGAAGTATGATCCTACTTCTTTCCAATGAACACAAGCTCAAGATGATCTTCCACCGCAAGACTACAAGCTAAAAGGCAAGGACAAGCTTCAAGAGGAGATTTATGCATTTGAAGAAGCACCTAAGGCCTTGGTCAAGTGGGTTCCCAAGACTACATCAAGTTCCACTTCATCAAGTACGACTACAACTCCAAGGATTCCCATCAAGAAGGTGTGGATCCCTAAGAAGAAGAACTAGAGAGTTCTTGAGGGTGACTCCGCCAACATACTTCACTCTTATCATCTTGGCAAGGACAAGTGCAAACAAATTCCATATCTTGCACTAGTTCAAGGAGTCACAAACCCTCTTGTTGGTAAGACAAGGGACAAGGTAACCTAATGCAGTCATGGACATCATCTCATGTGAATATCACTCTATATCTATGGATATCCTTGTTTGCTCCTTGTGGGACTAATCCGTGTAGGTATTGAAAGTGCAACTCACTCCAAAGGATTGCTCTGAATGATCTACATCAACATTGAGCATCTACATCTTCAACACCTACATGAAGTCATCATCGACAAAACCTAAGGTTAGTTCATCCCTCTTAGGGGGGATTATCACATCTAGGGGGAGCTTTACTCTAATCAATTCAGCTAAAGCAACTCTCATGATGTGAGCAAAACAATGCTCTATGTAAAAGTGGCAACCCCACTTGTGCTTAAACGATGAGTATGACCTATGATCAAATGTTCTCATTTGACTCCTAAGTCAATATACTCATATATAGATGACCTAGTGATCGCCAAATTGCTTGATAGATGCTAGAGTGATTGTGCATGCTTTGTCACATATTTCATTTGTCATTTTATTGTGTGAGCATGTTGGATGCATATTTTACTCATTCGAGGACATCCATTTGTTGCTTTGATTGTTTGTCTTTTTCTCTTTTGCCAAATGGACGGACAAGAATGCCTAAGAACTCCATCTAGCTATCTATGATTTTCTCGTCTCAAACTCTATTCATGCTACAACACAAAGTTTGATCAAGTCAGTTTCGAACCACTCTGTTTAAGGAGCACTCGGAGTCCCTGATTCGTCATAGACTTAAACTTCCAAAACCTCTTTGTGTATTTCGGTATGACCGAGTCATCCATTTCGGTCACACCGAGATCACTAAGTTGATCTAGGTTTTCAATCTCGGTGCAACGGATTTGAACTTTTCGGTAACACCGAGTTGCAGTAACCGCTTGAGATTCTGCATCGCGGTGCCACCGAGTTGTTCCACTCGGTCACACCGACAGGGTCGGGATATATAAACCCACGGGTGAGATTTTGGAAATTTCTTCGAAACCTCTCAGCCCGCGCGTATCCTGCTCTGTTGCCTCGGGTCTCTGGATCGTCTTCTCGCCGCTAGCGACCTCCCACCGCTGGTTTGCATCACCGTCAACAGAATTTTGCCCCTCCGTTGCCGCCATAGCGAACTCCGCCGAACTAGGGTACGAGTTTGATCCTTTGTGCTATTCTTTTACCTTTGATTCATAGCACATTGTTCTGTCATGATCATCACCACGTATGCAAATACTCTATCCATTGAAAACATCCCTTAGGTTAGGTTTGATTTGAAAATTTAGTGTTAGGTCTCCTCAGAACTCATCTCGGACCGACCAAGCTGTAGAAATCGGTCTCACCGATTTGGCTTAGGCCATTGCACTTGCACTTTCAGTCTGACCGAAAACTGCAAATTGGTGTGACCGAGTTCGATTCTCTGTGAAACCCTAGCAGTCTCGGTGCCACCAAACTGTGACTCGGTCTGACCGAGTTCACTAGTTTAGGTTCCAAAAGTTGCTTCGGTATCATCGAGTTTACAAATCGATAGCTCCAAAATGCTTTATGTGGAGAACTAAAACTAAGTTTTTAAGTCATCTGTTTTGCAAAAACTCTGCACTTTGTGATGCTCATCCACTCTACCTCGTCTATATCTATTCACAAGGTCTGCTGTCAATGAGTTTGCAGAGATGTCTGATCAAAGTGACAGTCAGAACAGGTCTGAGGAACAGGTGCAGATGAGTGAGGGCTCAGATCCCTCTAGCACTTCTGATGATGGCAGCAGGAGCACTCCAAACAACTTGCCAAAGGCAGCCACCAGATCTAGGAAGAAGAGAACCTCAGAATCTGAGGATGAGGATTATGTTGCCACTGAGGAGGAAGTAAGTTCCAAAAAGAAGGTGCTGAAACAGGAGTATGGCACAACTGCAACAGTTAAGCCAGGAATGAATAAGAAGGCCCCAACAAAGAGGATTCCTATGTCTAAGGCAAGAGCCTCCACTCAAGAGACAATGGAGTTCACTCCTGAACCCAAAGAAGGTGGTGAAGGCAAGAAGAGGAAGGAAAGGGTCAAGAAGAACATTGCCAGAGTTATTGGGAAGTCCTCCATAATGAGAGATCCCTCTGAAGAAGAGGAAGGGGAAGGATTTTGCACTAGCACCCAAAGCTCACAAGCTTATGGGAGATTCTATAAAGGCAGAGGCTGCTCCATCAAAGCCCAAGTATGCTCCCAAAGCTCCAACTCAAAAGCCCAGTAAGCCCAAGAGGAACACCAGAAGTATACCTGCTGAAGAGAAGAACAAGGCCCCAGTGCCTGAAGCTGAAGAAGAGGATGGTGAATCCCATGTGTTGAGAAAGTTGAAACCCAAGATCCTAGGCCACAATGATTCTCATCCAGTCGCTGAGGACATGCACATCAGGAGAGACTCAGGACTGAGATGGTGGAGAGAGTCTGATCCCTATGCTGTTAGGAGGAGGATTGTAGTTGACTACAAGTTCCACATAAAGGAACAACAAGAATTCTGTGAGACTATTTTGCTTGACAAGAAGCCCATTGTTTGTGACATGAGATGGGTTAATTGGGAATACTTACAGGAGAATGAAGATCACTTCCCAGGAGTTTATGACAGCTTCAAAGCATGTGGAGTAGACGAGTTTGTTGGATAGAAGCTCACAAAATGGAAGGATGACCTAATCATGCAATTTTACTCCACTGCCCACTTCTATCCAGATGGAAGGATAGTATGGATGTCTGAGGGTACAAGGTAACAATCCACAGTTGATGAGTGGGCCAAGCTGATCAATGCCCCAGAAGAACATGAGGATGACTTTGATGTGTATGCCAAGAAAAAGAAGGATCACAACTCCATGGCTAACATGTACAAGGAGATCCCAGATAAAGCTTTGCAGACTCATAAGCTTGGATATGTACACTATCTGTTGTCTGGTCTGCCAACTACCAACACAATCCTTAGGCACACTCTGCTACCCAAGTCTGGAGATTACAAGATGATTAGAGGACATGCTATCAATTTGCTACATTTTTTTGATGTGCCTCAGAAGTTCAAAGTTATGTGTTTGATTGTAGAAACAATCAAGAGGACAGATGCTGGTCAAAAGAGAAGTTGTGGGTATGCTCCACACATTCAGGTGCTCATCAACTCTAAGATGGGCACAGGTACATACTTGTTGGACAAGGAGCACCTTCCTCTGCATCCTGATTTTGAAGATAATATTGTTGTGATGAATGAGGAAGACCCCACATCTGAGCAAGTACAGGAGAAGAGAGCTAAAACAAAGGGTGAGAAAGCTGCCAGGATGCCAAGTGTTGAAGAGGCATCTCAAGTTTTCCTGAAGAGCAAGCAAGATCAACTTGCATATCTGATCCAGTCTACAATGAGGATTGAGAAGGGCTTGGCTACCCTGACCCATAACCAGGAGAGCTTGGAGAGGATCATAGAGACCAAATTTTATGATCTTGATCTGAAGGTAACTGATATTCAAACAATAGTTGAGCAGCTTTAGGAGGAAGCAGAAGAGAAGGGAGGCAAGGCAAGTACTGATGCATTTTAGTGAGTGCCAAGGAGTTAGAGGTCCGCTGCAGTCCCAGTGACAGATTCTAGAGCTACAGCATCAGCACCAGCAGCTACAGCTCCAGTGCCACCTCCAGCAGCCACTCCACTAGCTCCAACTACATCAACTGATGCCTTCGTCCTTGGAGTTATCTCTACACCACCTCCCGAAGACCAAGCCTGAGAAACGCATAGCACTAGGCATATTTGAACTTTTTGGTAACTTGTTACCACAGGGGGATAAATATATATATATATATATATATATATATATATCATGGGTTTCGAGAGAGAGTATCTTGCTTTTTATCTCTCTTGCTTTTGGTTGAACTTTTTATTGTGTGAGATACCTATTTGATCATGTGGTTGATCATTTGCTACCTCAATGCTTGTTTGGATGATAATATCTTTTATATCTTATATATGATCATTCACTTGCTTGGTGATGAGTGCATGCTTTTAATTTCTATCATTTTGAGCGCTCCACCAAGATGTATGTGACATGGAATAGTAACCCATGATCCTAATCGATTGTGCATTTGCATTCAAAAGCAAATCTTAAATAATGCATAAATTTAGGGGGAGCTCTTGCTTATCACATACTTCTCAAAGTGACGATGTTTTTCAATCTTGTGATTATTTGTCGAAGCTTTGATCTATATGTGGTCATCAATTACCAAAAAGGGGGAGATTGAAAGTGCAACTATCCCTGGGTGGTTTTGGTAATTCCTAACAACATATAGCTCATTGAGCTAATGCTATTTCAAGATAAATATTTCAGGAAAGCTCAATGTTTGGCATGGCATGGATTAGAAAGTGGACCCCTCAAAATATTAAGGACAAAAGATTGGCTCAAGATCAAGACACAAGACTCTACATTTTACTTTTAGTGATCCAAGATCACATTGAGTCCATAAGAAAAGCCAATACTATTAAAAGGGGGTGAGGTGTTGCTTAATTAGTTACTTTCTCAAAATGCTTACTAATATGCTCCAAAAACCCTCAACTACTTTCTCATATCCACATCTGTCCGAAACCAAATGTCAAACTCGGCCCCACCGAAATCTTCTATCTGGCACCACCGAGTTCACTTGACATAGCCATTGTCACAAACCCTAGTCACTTCGGTCTCACCGATAGGGATCTCGGTCTCACCGAGATGGGATTGCAACCTCTCGGTTTCCCTTCGTAACGTTTCAGTCCAACTGAGATGAGCGATCGATCACACCGAGATTGCAATGCAAACTCTCAGTTTCCCCTTCGTAACATTTCGGTCTAACCCAGATGAGCGAATTGGTCCCACCGAGTTTGCCTAACCAACTCTCTGTTTGTCTATTACCAAAATCGGTCTCACCGAGTTTGTGTAATCGGTCTCACCGAGATTACATTATGCCCTAACGCTAACGACATCGGTCTCACCGAGTTGACATGTCGGTCCCACCAAAAATCCTAACATGTCGGTCTCACCGAGTTTTGTAATTCGGTCCCACCGAGTTTGGTGATTTGTGTGTAACAGTTAGATTTTGTGTGGAGGCTATATATACCCCTCCACCCACTCTTCATTCATGGAGAGAGCCATCAGAACAGGCCTACACTTCCAACATATATTTTCTGAGAGAGAACCGCCTACACTTGTGTTGAGGTCAAGATATTCCATTCCAACCACATAAATCTTGATCTCTAGCCTTCCCCAAGTTGCTTTCCACTCAAATCATCTTTCTAACAAATCCAATCCTATGAGAGAGAGTTGAATGTTGGGGAGACTATTATTTGAAGCACGAGAGCAAGGAGTTCACCATCAACACACCGTCTATTACCTTTTGGAGAGTGGTGTCTCCTAGATTGGTTAGGTGTCACTTGGGAGCCTCCGTCAAGATTGTGGAGTTGAACCAAGGAGTTTGTACGGGCAAGCAGATAGCCTACTGAAGGAAATATGCCCTGGAGGCAATAATAAAGTTATTATTTATTTCCTTATATCATGATAAATGTTTATTATTCATGCTAGAATTGTATTAACCGGAAACATAATACATGCGTGAATACATAGACAAACAGAATGTCACTAGTATGCCTCTACTTGACTAGCTCGTTGATCAAAGATGGTTAAGTTTCCTAGCCATTGACATGGGTTCTCATTTGATTAACGGGATCACATCATTAGGAGAATGATGTGATTGACTTGACCCATTCCGTTAGCTTAGCAATCGATAGTTTAGTATGTTGCTATTGCTTTCTTCGTGACTTATACATGTTCCTATGACTACGATATGATGCAACTCCCGTTTACCGGAGGAACACTTTGTGTGCTACCAAACGTCACAACATAACTGGGTGATTATAAAGGTGCTACACAGGTGTCTCCGAAGGTACTTGTTGGGTTGGCATATTTCGAGATTAGGATTTGTCACACCGACTGTCGGAGAGGTATCTCTGGGCCCTCTCGGTAATGCACATCACTTAAGCCTTGCAAGCATTGCAACTAATAAGTTGGTTGCGGGATGATGTATTACGAAACGAGATTGAACTAGGTATTGAGATACCGACGATCGAATCTCGGGCAAGTAACATACCGATGACAAAGGGAACAACGTATGTTGTTATGCGGTCTGACCGATAAAGATCTTCGTAGATTATGTGGGAGCCAATATGAGCATCCATGTTCCGCTATTTGTTATTGACCGGAGACATGTCTCGGTCATTTCTACATAGTTCTCGAACCCGTAGGGTCCGCACGCTTAACGTTTCGATGACAGTTATATTATGAGTTTATATGTTTTGATGTACCGAAGGTTGTTCGGACTCCCGGATGTGACCACGGACATGACGAGGAGTCTCAAAAAAGTCGATACATGAAGATTGATATATTTGAAGCCTATGTTTGGATATCAGAAGTGTTCCAGGTGAAATCGGGATTTTACCGCAGTACCGGAGGGGTTACCGGAACCACCCAGGGGTTAATGGGCCATAGTGGGCCTTAGTGGAGAAGAGGAGGGGCGGCCAGGGAAGGGCCGCGCGCCCCTCCCCCACAATCCGAATAGGACAAGGAGAGGGGGGCGGCGCCCCCCCCTTCCTTCTTCTCCTCCACCTCTTTCCCCCCTCCACTCCTAATCCAACTAGGAAAGGGAGGTGGTCCTACTCCCGGTAGGAGTAGGACTCCTCCTGGCGCGCCCCTCTAGGCCGGCAGCACCTCCCCCCTTGCTCCTTTATATACGGTGGCAGGGGCCACCCCAAAGACACAACAATTGATCGTTTGATCTTTTAGCCGTGTGTGGTGCCCCCCTCCACCATAGTCCACCTCGATGATAATGTAGCGGTGCTTAGGCGAAGCCCTGCCTCAGTAGAACACCATCATCGTCACCACGCCGCCGTGCTGACGAAACTCTCCCTCAACACTCGGCTGGATCGGAGTTCGAGGGACGTCATCGGGCTGAACGCGTGCTGAACTCAGAGGTGTCGTACGTTCGGTACTTGATCGGTCGGATCGTGAAGACGTACGACTACATCAACCATGTTGTGCTAATGCTTCCGCTTTCGGTCTACGAGGGTACGTGGACAACACTCTCCCCTCTCGTTGTTATGCATCACCATGATCTTGTGTGTGCGTAGGAAAATTTTGAAATTACTATGTTACCCTTCAGTGGCATCTGAGTCAGGTTTTATGCGTTGATGTTATGTGCACGAGTAGAACACAAGTGAGTTGTGGGCGATATAAGTCATACTGCTTACCAGCATGTCATACTTTGGTTCAGCGGTATTGTTGGATGAAGCGGCCCGAACCGACATTACGCGTACGCTTACGCGAGACTGGTTCTACCGACGTGCTTTGCACACATGTGGCTGGCGGGTGTCAGTTTCTCCAACTTTAGTTGAACCGAGTGTGGCTACGCCCGGTCCTTGCGAAGGTTAAAATAGCACCAACTTGACAAACTATCATTGTGGTTTTGATGCGTAGGTAAGAATGGTTCTTGCTAAGCCCATAGCAGCCATGTAAAATTTGCAACAACAAAGTAGAGGACGTCTAACTTGTTTTTGCAGGGCATGCTGTGATGTGATATGGTCAAGACATGATGCTAAATTTTATTGTATGAGATGATCATGTTTTGTAACCGAGTTATCGGCAACTGGCAGGAGCCATATGGTTGTCTCTTTATTGTATGCAATGCAATCGCCCTGTAATGCTTTACTTTATCACTAAGCGGTAGCGATAGTCGTAGAAGCATAATATTGGCGAGATGACAACGATGCTACGATGGAGATCAAGGTGTCGCGCTGGTGACGATGGTGATCATGACGGTGCTTAGGAGATGGACATCACAAGCACAAGATGATGATGGCCATATCATATCACTTATATTGATTGCATGTGATGTTTATCTTTTATGCATCTTATCTTCCTTTGATTGACGGTAGCATTATAAGATGATCCCTCACTAAATTATCAAAGTATAAGTGTTCTCCCTGAGTATGCACCGTTGCGAAAGTTCTTCGTGCTGAGACATCACGTGATGATCGGGTGCGATAGGCTCTACGTTCAAATACAACGGGTGCAAAACAGTTGCACACGCGGAATACTCAGGTTAAACTTGACGAGCCTAGCATATAACAGATATGGCCTCGGAACACGAAGACCGAAAGGTTGAACGTGAATCATATAGTAGATATGATCAACATAGTGATGTTCACCATTGAAACTACTCCATCTCACGTGATGATCGGACATGGTTTAGTTGATATGGATCACGTGATCACTTAGAGGATTAGAGGGATGTCTATCTAAGTGGGAGTTCTTAAGTAATATGATTAATTGAACTTAAATTTATCATGAACTTAGTACCTGATAGTATCTTGCTTGCCTATGTTGATTGTAGATAGATGGCCCGTGCTGTTGTTCCGTTGAATTCTAATGCATTCCTTGAGAAAGCAAAGGTGAAAGATGATGGTAGCAATTACACGGACTGGGTCCGTAACCTGAGGATTATCCTCATTGCTGCATAGAAAAGTTACGTCCTGGAAGCACCGCTAGGTGTATCACCTGCGCCAGCAACTGCAGACATTGTGAATGCCTGGCAATCACGTGTTGATGACTACTTGATAGTTCAGTGTGCCATGCTTTACGGCTTAGAACCGGGACTTCAACGACGTTTTGAACGTCATGGGGCATATGAGATGTTCCAGGAGTTGAAGTTAATATTTCAAAAGAATGCCCGGATTGAGAGATATGAAGTCTCCAATAAGTTCTATAGGTGCAAGATGGAGGAGAATAGTTCTGTCAGTGAGCATATACTCAAGATGTCTGGGTACTACAATTACTTGATTCAACTGGGAGTTAATCTTCCGGATGATAGCGTCATTGATAGAATTCTTCAATCACTGCCACCAAGCTACAAAAGCTTCGTCATGAACTATAATATGCAAGGGATGGATAAGACGATTCCCGAGCTCTTCGCAATGCTAAAGGTTGTGAAGGTAGAAATCAAGAAGGAGCATCAAGTGTTGATGGTCAATAAGACCACCAGTTTCCAGAAAAACGGCAAAGGAAAGAAAAAAGGGAACTTCAAGAAGAATAGCAAGCAAGTTGTTGCTCAGGAGAAGAAACCCAAGTCTGGACCTAAGCCTGAGACTGAGTGCTTCTACTGCAAGCAGACTGGTCACTGGAAGCGGAACTGCCCCAAGCATTTGGCGGATAAGAAGGATGGCAAGGTGAACAAAGGTATATGTGATATACATGTTATTGATGTGTACCTTACTAATGCTCGCAGTAGCACCTAGGTATTTGATACTGGTTCTGTTGCTAATATTTGCAACTCTAAACAGGGGCTATGGGATAAGCGAAGATTGGCTAAGGACGAGGTGCCGTTGCGCGTGGGAAATGGTTCCAAAGTCGATGTGATCGCGGTCGGCACGCTACCTCTACATCTACCTTCGGTATTAGTATTGGACCTAAATAATTGTTATTTGGTGCCAGCATTGAGCATGAACATTATATCTGGATCTTGTTTAATGCGAGACTGTTATTCATTTAAATCAGAGAATAATGGTTGTTCTATTTATATGAGTAATATCTTTTATGGTCATGCACCCTTGAAGAGTGGTCTATTTTTGTTGAATCTCGATAGTGGTGATACACATATTCATAATATTGAAGCCAAAAGATGCAGAGTTGATAATGATAGTGCAACCTATTTGTGGCACTACCGTTTAGGTAATATCGGTGTAAAGCGCATCAAGAAACTCCATACTGATGGACTTTTGGAACCACTTGATTATGAATCACTTGGTACTTGCGAACCATGCCTCATGGGCAAGATGACTAAAACGTCGTTCTCCAGTACTATGGAGAGAGCAACAGATTTGTTGGAAATCATACATATAGATGTATGTGGTCCGATGAATGTTGAGGCTCGTGACGGATATCGTTATTTTCTCACCTTCAAAGATGATTTAAGCAGATATGGGTATATCTACTTAATGAAACATAAGTCTGAAACGTTTGAAAAGTTCAAAGAATTTCAGAGTGAAGTTGAAAATCATCGTAACAAGAAAATAAAGTTTCTACGATCAGATCGTGGAGGAGAATATTTGAGTTACGAGTTTGGTCTACATTTGAAACAATGAGGAATAGTTTCGCAACTCACGCCACCTGGAACACCACAGCGTAATGGTGTGTCTGAATGTTGTAATCGTACTTTGCTAGATATGGTGCGATCTATGATGTCTCTTACTGATTTACCGCTGTCGTTTTGGGCTTATGCTTTAGAGACGGCCGCATTCACGTTAAATAGGGCACCATCGAAATCTGTTGAGATGACGCCTTATGAACTACGGTTTGGCAAGAAACCAAAGTTGTCGTTTCTGAAAGTTTGGGGCTGCGATGCTTATGTGAAAAAGCTTCAACTTGATAATCTCGAACCCAAATCGAAGAAATGTGTCTTCATAGGATACCCAAAGGAGACTGTTGGGTACACCTTCTATCACAGATCCGAAGGCAAGACTTTTGTTGCTAAATTCGGAGTTTTTCTAGAGAAGGAGTTTCTCTCGAAAGAACTGAGTGGGAGGAAAATAGAACTTGATGAGGTAATTGTACCTGCTCCCTTGTTGGAAAGTAGCCCATCACAGAAACCGGTTTCTGCGACACCTACACCAAGTAGTGAGGAAGTTAATAATGATGATCATGAAACTTCAGATCAAGTTGTTACTGAACCTCGTAGGTCAACCAGAGTAAGATTCGCACCAGAGTGGTACGGTAATCCTTTTCTGGAAGTTATGTTACTAGACCATGACGAACCTACGAACTATGAAGAAGCGATGGTGAGCCCAGATTCCGCAAAATGGCTTGAAGCCATGAAATCCGAGATGGGATCCATGTATGAGAACAAATTGTGGACTTTGGTTGACTTGCCCGATGATCGGCAAGCAATTGAGAATAAATGGATCTTCAAGAAGAAGACTGACACTGACGGTAATGTTACTGTCTATAAAGCTCGACTTGTTGCGAAAGGTTTTTGACAAGTTCAAGGGATTGACTACGATGAGACCTTCTCACCCATAACGATGCTTAAGTCTGTCAGAATCATGTTAGCAATTGCCGCATTTTATGATTATGAAATTTGGCAAATGGATGTCAAAACTGCATTCCTGAATGGATTTCTGGAAGAAGAGTTGTATATGATGCAACCGGGAGGTTTTGTCGATCCAAAGGGAGCTAAAAAAGTGTGTAAGCTCCAGTGATCCATTTATGGAGTGGTATAAGCCTCTCGGAGTTGGAATAAGCGCTTTGATAGTGTGATCAAAGCATTTGGTTTTGTACAGACTTTTGGAGAAGCATGTATTTACAAGAAAGTGAGTGGGAGCTCTGTAGCATTTCCGATATTATATGTGGATGACATATTACTGATTGGAAATGATATAGAATTTCTGGATAACATAAAGGGATACTTGAATAAGAGTTTTTCAATGAAAGACCTCGGTGAAGCTGCTTATATATTAGGCATCAAGATCTATAGAGATAGATGAATACGCTTAATTGGACTTTCACAAAGCACATACTTTGACAAAGTTTTGAAGAAGTTCAAAATGGATCAAGAAAATAAAGGGTTCTTGCCTGTGTTACAAGGTGTGAAGTTGAGTAAGACTCAATGCCCGGCCACTGTAGAAGATATAGAGAAAATGAAAAATGTTCCCTATGCTTCAGCCATAGGCTCTATCATGTATGCAATGCCGTGTACCAAACCTGATGTGTGCCTTGCTATAAGTCTAGCAGGGAGGTACCAAAGTAATCCAGGAGTGGGTCACTAGACAGCTGTCAAGAACATCCTGAAATACCTGAAAAGGACTAAGGATATGTTTGTCGTTTATGGAGGTGACAAAGAGCTCATCGTAAATGGTAACGTTGATGCAACCTTTGACACTGATCCAGACGATTCTAAATCGCAAACCGGATACGTGTTTACATTGAACGGTGGAGCTATTAGTTGGTGCAGTTCTAAACAAAGCGTCATGGCGGGATCTACGTGTGAAGCGGAGTACATAGCTGCTTCGGAAGCATCAAATGAAGGAGTCTGGATGAAGGAGTTCATATCCGATCTAGGTGTCATACCTAGTGCATCGGGTCCAATGAAAATCTTTTGTGACAATACTAGTGCAATTTCCTTGGCGAACGAATCCAGATTTCACAAGAGAACCAAGCACATCAAGACACGCTTCAATTCCATCCGGGATATAGTCCAGGTGGGAGACATAGAAATTTGGAAGATACATACGGATCTAAATGACTAAGCCTCTTCCACGAGAAAAACATGATTAGCACCAAGACTCCATGGTTGTTAGAATCATTACTCTGTAATCTAGATTATTGACTCTAGTGCAAGTGGGAGACTGAAGGAAATATGCCCTAGAGGCAATAATAAAGTTATTATTTATTTCCTTATATCATGATAAATGTTTATTATTCATGCTAGAATTGTATTAACCGGAAACATAATACATGTGTGAATACATAGACAAACAGAATGTCACTAGTATACCTCTAATTGACTAGCTCGTTGATCAAAGATAGTTAAGTTTCCTAGCCATTGACATGGGTTGTCATTTGATTAACGGGATCACATCATTAGGAGAATGATGTGATTGACTTGAACCATTCCGTTAGCTTAGCACTCGATTGTTTAGTGTGTTGCTATTGCTTTCTTCATGACTTATACATGTTCCTATGACTATGAGATTATGCAACTCCCGTTTACCGGAGGAACACTTTGTGTGCTACGAAACGTCACAACATAACTGGGTGATTATAAAGGTGCTATACAGGTGTCTCCAACGGTACTTGTTGGGTTGGCATATTTCGAGATTAGGATTTGTCACTCCGACTGTCGGAGAGGTATCTCTGGGCCCTCTCGGTAATGACATCACTTAATCCTTGAAAGCAGTGCAACTAATGGGTTAGTTGCAGGATGATGTATTACAGAACGAGTAAAGAGACTTGTCGGTAACGAGATTGAACTAGGTATTGAGATACCGACGATCGAATCTCGGGGAAGTAACATACCGATGACAAAGGGAACAACGTATGTTGTTATGCGGTCTGACCGATAAAGATCTTCGTAGAATATGTGGGAGCGAATATGAGCATCCAGGTTCCACAATTCATTATTGATCGGAGACGTGTCTCGGTCATGTCTACATAGTTCTCGAACCCGTAGGGTCCGCACGCTTAACGTTTCGATGACAGTTATATTATGATTTTATATGTTTTGATGTACCGAAGGTTGTTCGGAGTCCCGGATGTGATCACGGACATGACGAGGAGTCTCGAAATGGTCGAGACATGAGGATTGATATATTGGAAGCCTATGTTTGGATATCGGAAGTGTTCCGGGTGAAATCAGGATTTTACCGGAGTACCGGAGGGGTTACCGGAACCACCCGGGGGTTAATGGGCCATAGTGGGCCTTAGTGGAGAAGAGGAGAGGCGGCCAGGGCAAGGGCCGCGCGCCCCTCCCCCCAATCTGAATAGGACAAGGAGAGGGGGGCGGTGCCCCCCTTCCTTCTTCTCCTCCACCTCTTTCCCTCCTCCACTCCTAATCCAACTAGGAAAGGGAGGGAGTCCTACTCCCGGTGGGAGTAGGACTCCTCCGGGCGCGCCCCTCTAGGCCGGCCGCACCTCCCCCCTTGCTCCTTTATATACGGTGGCAGGGGGCACCCCAAAGACACAACAATTGATCGTTTGATCTTTTAGCCGTGTGCGGTGCCCCCCTCCACCATAGTCCACCTCGATGATACTGTAGCGGTGCTTAGGCGAAGCCCTGCGTCAGTAGAACATTATCATCGTCACCACGCCGTCGTGCTGACGAAACTCTCCCTCAACACTCGGCTGGATTAGAGTTCGAGGGACGTCATCGGGCTGAATGTGTTCTGAACTCGGAGGTGCCGTACGTTCGGTACTTAATCGGTCGGATCGTGAAGACGTACGACTACATCAACCACGTTGTGCTAACGCTTCCGCTTTCGGTCTACGAGGGTACATGGACAACACTCTCCCCTCTCGTTGTTATGCATCACCATGATCTTGCGTGTCCATAGGAAAATTTTGAAATTACTACGTTACCCTTTAGTGGCATCCAAGCCAGGTTTTATGCGTTGATGTTATGTGCATGAGTAGAACACAAGTAGGTGTGGGCGATATAAGTCATACTGCTTACCAGCATGTCATACTTTGGTTCGGCGGTATTGTTGGATGAAGCGGCCCGGACTGACATTACGCGTACGCTTACGCGAGACTGGTTCTACCGACGTGCTTTGCACACAGGTGGCTGGCGGCTGGCAGTTTCTACAACTTTAGTTGAACCGAGTGTGGCTACGCCCGGTCCTTGCGAAGGTTAAAACAGCACCAACTTGACAAACTATCGTTGTGGTTTTGATGCGTAGGTAAGAATGGTTCTTCCTAAGCCAGTAGCAGGAACGTAAAATTTGCAACAACAAAGTAGAGGATGTCTAACTTGTTTTTGCAGGGCATGTTGTGATGTGATATGGTCAAGACATGATGCTAAATTTTATTGTATAAAATGATCATGTTTTTGATGACCCACAAGTATAGGGGATCTATCGTAGTCCTTTCGATAAGTAAGAGTGTCGAACCCAACGAGGAGCAGAAGGAAATGATAAGCGGTTTTCAGCAAGGTATTCTCTGCAAGTACTGAAATAAGTGGTAACAGATAGTTTTGTGATAGGATAAATTGTAACGAGCAACAAGTAACAAAAGTAAATAAAATGCAGCAAGGTGGCCCAATCCTTTTGTAGCAAAGGACAAGCTGGAACAAACACTTATAATAGGAAAAGCACTCCCGAGGACACATGGGAATATTGTCAAGCTAGTTTTCATCACGTTCATATGATTCGCGTTCGATACTTTGATAATTTGATATGTGGGTGGACCGGTGCTTGGGTGTTGTTCTTACTTGAACAAGCATCCCACTTATGATTAACCTCTATTGCAAGCATCCGCAACTACAACAAAAGTATTAAGGTAAACCTAACCATAGCATGAAACATATGGATCCTAATCAGCCCCTTACGAAGCAATGCATAAACTAGGGCTTAAGCTTCTGTCACTCTAGCAACCCATCATCTACTTATTACTTCCCAATGCCTTCCTCTAGGCCCAAATAATGGTGAAGTGTTATGTAGTCGACGTTCAGATAACACCACTAGAGGCTAGACAACATACATCTTATCAAAATATCAAACGAATACCAAATTCACATGACTGCTAATAGCAAGACTTCTCCCTTGTCCTCAGGAACAAATGTAATTACTCACAAAGCATATTCATGTTCATAATCAGAGGGGTAATAATATGTATATAGGATCTGAACATATGATCTTCCACCAAATAAACCAACTAGCATCAACTACAAGGAGTAATCAACACTACTAGCAACCTACTAGCACCAATCCCGAGATGAGATGGTGCTGGTGAAGATGTTGATGGAGATTTCCCTCTCCCGATGAGAGGAGCGTTGGTGATGACGATGGTGATGATTTCCCCCTCGCGGAGGGAAGTATCCCTGGCAGAACAGCTCTGTCGGAGCTCTAGATTGGATCCGCCAAGGTTCCGCCTCGTGGCAGCGGAGTCTTGTCCTGAAAAGTTCCTCCTTTTTTTCTCATCGAAAGACCTCATATAGGAGAAGATGGATGTCGGAGAGCCACCAGGGGGCCCACAAGGTAAGGGGTGCACCCTAAGGGGGGGGGGCGCCCCCCACCCTCGTGAGCAGTGTGTGGGCCCCCTGGCCTTCATCTTTGGCGAGGATTTTTCTTTATTTATTTTAAGATGTTCCGTGGAGTTTCAAGACTTTTAGAGTTGCGCAGAATAGGTCTCTAATATTTTCTCCTTTTCCAGCCCAGAATTCCAGCTGCCGGCATTCTTTCTCCTTATGAAAACCTTGTAAAATAAGAGAGAATAGCCATAAGTATTGTGACATAAAGTGAAATAACAGTCCATAATGCAATAAATATCGATATAAAAGCATGATGCAAAATGGACGTATCAACTCCACCAAGCTTAGACCTCGCTTGTCCTCAAGCGAAAAGCCGATAACAATAAATATGTCCTCATGTTTAGAGGTAGAGGCGTCGATAAAAATAAAATACGGACATGAAGACATCATGATTGTTCTCATAACAGCAACATATATAGATTTTTTCATATAATTACTTATGTTCAAGTGATGATCTATTCACAATGCAAAAGTATAAATCATAAACCTTATTGGGCTCCAACAAACTATAATCTCAGTCATTGAAGCAATTGCAATTTATCATAACATCGGAAAGAGTCTATATCAGAGCTAAAAAGCAAGTCCACATACTCAACTATCATTTAGTCCTCCATAATTGCTAACACTCACGCAATACTTGTGGTTACGGAGTTTTAATCAGACATAGAGAAAGATAGGGGTTTATAGTTTTGCCCCACAACCTTTTACCTCAAGGGTAATGTCAACAATAATGGTTCATTCTCCCCTACATCTAATTAGATATATATATATATATCATGTTCTTTCCAACATGCTGAGCTTGCCAAAGGATAAAATGAAAAGGAAAAGGTGAAGATCACCATGACTCTTGCATAAGGTAGAAGATAATAATAAAAGATAGGCCCTTCGCAGAGGGAACAGAGGTTGCCATGCGCTTTTATGGTTGGATCTACAGAATTTCAATGCGAAAGAACGTCACTTTATATTGCCCCTTGTGATATGAACCTTTATTATGCAGTCTGTCTCTTTTATTACTTCCACATCACAAGATTGTATAAAGATTCTTTCTCCCACACCAATCAATCATACATATTTAGAGCAATTTTTATTGCTTTGCACCGATGACAACTTACTTGAAGGATCTTACTCAATCCATAGGTAGATATGGTGGACTCTCATGGCAAAACTGGTTTAGGGATTTTGGAAGCACAAGTAGTATTTCTACATGGTGCTGGGAATTTGGCTAGCATGAGGGGGAAAGGCAAGCTCAACAAGTTAGAGGATCCATGACAACATACTTTATCTCAGATATAAGAAAGACATAACTCATTATGTTGTCTTCCTTGTCCAACATCAACTCTTTAGCATGTCATATTTTAATGAGTGCTCCCAATCATAACAGATGTCAATGATAATATATCTATATGTGAAAACCTCTCTTTCCTTATTACTTCCTATTAATTGCAACAATGACCAAAGCTATGTCTGCCAACTCCCAACAACTTTTAATCATCATACTCTTTCTATGTGAAGTCATTACTCTCAATAAGATCAATATGAACTTTTTGTTTCTTTTTGTTCTTTTCTTCTTTCTTTTATTCACCCAAGATCATGGCAAAATAATCAAGCCCTTGACTCAACACTAATCTTTATTAGATATAGCTCATGGACTCGATTACAAAGAGAGATCATAAAGCAAAACTCAACACTAGATCATGCCATAAACTTTATTCTACTAGATCAAGATACTACTAATAGGATCAAACTAAGAAAAATGGTAAAGATAAGAGTTGTGATTGTGATACGATACCGGGGCACCTCCCCCAAGCTTGGCAGTTGCCAAGGGGAGTGCCCATACCCATGTGATTATATCTCCTTGGTTGGTGAAGAAGGTGAAGGTGTTGTTGATGATGCGGGCTTGTCATCCATCTTCCAAGGCATAGGTTCACCATCATAGAAGGATGATCGAGTCTCCAGAATCCTCGAATCTGTAGCCAAACTCATTCTTTTGAATCTATATTCATACTCACAGTTTTGGTTTTGCAGGTCATAGATTTGGGCTTGGAGGTGCTCGATCTTCTCATATAGCTTGAAGATGGCCTCCTCAGTGTTCTTGGCATCCGGCTTGTAGTTGTTAGTGAACTCCGCGAGCATCGTGTGGCTAGCGTTGATTCCACACTCCACCATCCCCTGGCACTTGAAAACTTGTTGCTCCATTGCTTCGAGCCTCGTCTCCATGCTTCCGGTTCCCTTTGGTCCCTCAACATCGCGGATGTGCAATAACCCATCACGCATCTCAATGGTTTGAGGGTGTCGCAGCACCTCCGCGAGGTAAGGGTTGATGACCTTCTCGAAGAACTTGTCCTTGGAAGCACTTGGGGACGTCATGATAATCTAGATCTATCAGAAAAACAGCTCGAAACAAGAACAGAGAATAATTGCGTGATACGGGAGTCAAAACCTTCGGGAGAATATATAGTGAATTTTTACCGACCAAAATACGTATCGTGCAAGAAAACGGAGTCCGGAAGGCACACGAGGTGCTCACGAGGTAGGGGGGCACGCCCAGGGGGGTAGGGCGCGCCCACCACCCTCGTGGGGCCCTCGTGTCCTTCCCGGACTGCTACTTATTTTTCTATTTTTCTAAATATTCCAAAACGGAGAAATATTGCCTTAAAAATTTTTTTGGAGTCGGTTTACTTACCGTACCACATACCTATTCCTTTACGGAGTCTGAAACGTTCTGGAAAGTGTCCCTTATGTATTCCTCCGGGGTCACGGTTTCAATAATATTGGTTTCAACATTTATGGGATTACCTGAGATATAATGTTTAATTCTTTGACCGTTTACCACCTTCGGATTTGTGCCCTCGAAGTTGTTGATATGGCACCGGGACGATAGACCTCTTCGATAACATAGGGGCCTTCCCATTTAGAGAGAAGTTTTCCTGCAAAAAATCTTAAATGAGAGTTGTATAGCAATACATAATCACCTACATTAAACTCATGCTTTTGTATCCTTTTGTCATGCCATCTTTTAACTTTTTCTTTAAACAACTTGGCATTTTCATAAGCTTGGGTTCTCCATTCATCGAGTGAGCTAATATCAAATAACCTCTTCTCACCGGCAAGTTTAAAATCATAATTGAGCTCTTTAATAGCCCAATATGCCTTATGTTCTAGTTCGAGAGGTAAGTGACATGCTTTTCCATAAACCATTTTATACGGAGACATACCCATAGGATTTATGTATGCAGTTCTATAAGCCCATAATGCATCAACAAGTTTCTTGGACCAATTGTTTCTAGACCTATTAACAGTCTTTTGCAAAATTAATTTGAGCTCTCTATTGCTCAACTCTACTTGACCACTAGACTGTGGGTGATAAGGAGATGCAATTCTATGATTAACATCATATTTAACAAGCATTTTACGGAAAGCACCATGAATAAAGTGTGAACCACCATCAGTCATTAAATATCTAGGGACTCCAAACCTCGGGAAAATAACTTCCTTAAGCATTTTAATAGAAGTGTTATGATCAGCACTACTAGTTGGAATAGCTTCTACCCACTTAGTAACGTAATCAACAGCAACTAAAATATGTGTGTATCCATTAGAGGAAGGAAAAGGTCCCATATAATCAAAGCCCCAAACATCAAATGGTTCAATAACAAGAGAATAATTCATAGGCATTTCTTGACGTCTACTAATATTACCAATTCTTTGACATTCATCACAAGACAAGACAAACTTACGGGCATCCTTGAAGAGAGTAGGCCAATAAAAACCAGATTGCAATACCTTATGTGCAGTTCTATCTCCAGCGTGGTGTCCTCCATAAGCCTCAGAATGACACTTGCGTAGGATCTGTTCCTGTTCATGCTTGGGTACACAATGTCTAATAATACCATCTACTCCTTCTTTATAAAGATGTGGGTCATCCCAAAAGTAATGTCTTAAATCATACAAAAACTTTTTCTTTTGCTAGTATGTGAAGCTAGGTGGTATGAACTTAGCAACAATATAATTAGCATAATACACATACCATGGAGTACTACAAGAAGTACTTATAACATTTAATTGTTCATCAGGAAAGCTATCATTAATAGGTAGTGGGTCCTCAAGAATATTTTCTAACCTAGACAAGTTGTCTGCAACGGGGTTCTCAGCTCCCTTTCTATCAACAATATGCAAATCAAATTCTTGTAGCAAGAGAACCCATCTAATAAGTCTAGGTTTAGCATCTTTATTTTCCATAAGATATTTAATAGCAGCATGATCAGTTTGAATAGTTACTTTAGAATCAACAATATAAGATCTGAACTTATCACAAGCAAATACAACTGCTAAAAGCTCTTTTTCAGTAGTAGCATAATTTATTTGAGCATTGTCTAGAGTCTTACTACCATAATGAATAACATTTAATTTCTTATCAACTATTTGCCCTAGAACAGCACCTACAGCATAATCACTAGCATCACACATAATTTCAAAGGGTAAATTCCAATCAGGTGGCTGAACAACAGGTGCAGAGACTAATGCTTTCTTAAGTATTTCAAATGCTTCTACACAATCATCATCAAAGACAAATGGTATATCTTTTTGCAACAAATTAGTCAGAGGCCGGGAAATTTTTGAGAAGTCCTTAATGAACCTCCTGTAAAATCCGTCATGACCAAGGAAACTTCTTATACCTTTGACGTCCTTCGGACATGGCATCTTTTCAATAGCATCGACCTTGGCTTTATCAACTTCTATACCTCTTTCAGAAACTTTATGCCCCAAGACAATACCTTCATTAACCATAAAGTGGCACTTTTCCCAAATCAAGACAAGATTAGTTTCTTCACATCTCTGCAAAACTCGATCAAGATTGCTCAAGAAATCATCAAAAGAGGAACCATAGACGGAAAAGTCATCCATGAAAACCTCACAAATCTTTTCACAGAAGTCAGAGAATATAGCCATCATGCATCTTTGAAAGGTAGCAGGTGCATTACATAAACCAAAAGGCATACGTCTATAAGCAAAGGTACCAAAAGGGCATGCAAAAGTAGTCTTTGATTGATCTCTAGCCGACACAGGTATTTGAGAGAAACCAGAATAACCATCTAGAAAGCAATAATGTGTATGTTTGCATAATCTTTCTAGCATTTGATCAATAAAAGGTAAGGGGTAATGATCTTTCTTAGTAGCTTTATTTAATTTGCGGAATCAATTACCATCCTATAACCTGTGATAATTCTTTGTGGAATCAATTCATCTTTATCATTAGGAACAACAGTAATACCTCCCTTCTTAGGGACACAATGGACAGGACTTACCCACTCACTATCAGCAACCGGATAGATTATACCTGCCTCCAGAAGCTTGAGTATTTCTTTTCTTACCACTTCTTTCATTTTAGGATTCAGACGTCATTGAGGATCACGAACTGGTTTGGCATCTGCTTCCAAATTTATTTTATGTTGACATAGAGTGGGACTAATGACCTTAAGATCATCAAGAGTATATCCAATAGCAGCACGATGCTTCTTCAGAGTTTTTAATAATATTTCTTCTTCATGCTCTGAAAGGTTAGCACTAATAATAACAGGATATATCTTCTTTTCATCAAGATAAGCATATTTAAGATTATCAGGCAACGGTTTAATCTCAAACACGGGATCACCCTTGGGTGGAGGAGGATCCCCTAAAATTTCAACAGGCAAATTATGTTGCAGAATAGGTTCCTTTTTAAAGAATACTTCATCTATTTCCCTTCTTTCATTCATGAACATATCATTTTCATGGTCTAGCAAATAGTGTTCTAATGGATCACTAGGAGGCACGGCAATAGAAGCAAGACCAATAATTTCATCCTTACTAGGTAATTCTTCCTCACGATGTTGTTTACTAAATTTAGAGAAATTAAACTCATGAACCATATCATCCAAGCCAACAGTAACAACATTCTTTGTGCAATCTATGGTAGCATTAACAGTGTTCAAGAAGGGTCTACCAAATATAATGGGACAAAAGCTATCTTGCGGAGAAGTAAGAACAAGAAAATCAGCAGGATATTTAGTTTTCCCACACAAGACTTCAACATCTCTAACAATTCCAATTGGTGAAATAGTATCTCTATTGGCAAGTTTAATTGTGACATCAATACCTTCTAACTCAGCAGGTGCAATTTCATTCTTGATTTCTTCGTATAAGTCAATAGGTATTACACTAGCACTAGCACCCATATCACATAAGACATGATAACAATGATCTCCTATTTTAACAGAAATAACAGGCACGCCTACCATAGGTCTATGTTTATCTTTATCACAAGGTTTAGCAATTCTAGCAGTTTCACCATCGAACTGAATAACATGCCCATCAATATTATCAGACAAGAGATCTTTAACAATAGCAATATTAGGTTCTACTTTAACTTGCTCAGGAGGTGTATAAGTTCTAATATTGCTTTTACGAACAATAGTTGAAGCTTTAGCATGATCCTTTATTCTAACAGGGAAAGGTGGTTTCTCAATATAAGAAGTAGGAACAATAGGATCATTATAAGTGACAGTCTTTTCTTCAACTTTAATAGGTGCAGCTACTTTTACTTCTATGGGAGGATGATATTTAGACCACTTCTCCATAGGGAGATCAACATAAGTAGCAAAAGATTCATAGAAAGAAGCTACTATCTCAGAGTCAAGTCCATATTTAGTGCTAAACATATGGAAAATATCGGTATCAATAAAAGATTTAACACAATCAAACTTATGTGCCATACCTGACTCTTTACCTTCGTCGAGGTCCCAATCTTCAGAGTTTCGTTTAATTCTATCCAATAAATTCCATCTGAATTCAGTAGTCTTCATCATAAAAGAGCCAGCACAAGAAATATCGAGCATGGTGCGATTGTTATCAGAAAGACGAGCATATAAATTTTGAATAATCATTTCTCTTGAGAGCTCATGATTGGGGCATGAATATAACATTGATTAAAGCCTCCCCCATGCTTGAGCGATGCTTTCTCCTTCGCGAGGCCAGAAATTATATATATAATTGCAATCACGATGAATAAGATGCATAGGGTAATACTTTTGATGAAATTCCAACTTCAATCTTTTATAGTCCCATGATCTCAAATCATCACATAGCCTATACCATATCAATGCGTCTCCCTTCAAGGAAAAAGGGAAGACCTTCTTCTTAGCAACATCATCGGGTATACCTGCAAGCTTAAATAATCCACAAACTTCATCCACATATATTAAGTGCTCATCAGGATGCTTTGTTCCATCTCATATAAAAGGGTTAGCTAGCAGTTTTTCCATCATACCCGAAGGAAATTCAAAAGGAGTTTAATTTTCAATAGGTTCAGTAGGTTGAGGAGCAACTCTTGGCTCTACTGGACGGGGTGAAGATGCCCCGAACAAGCCCCTCAGAGAATTACTTTCCATAGTAGCAAGTGACAGTAAATTTCAGCACACTATATAAATTTTTCCTTACCAAATTCCACCTACCAAAGGCGCTACAATCCCCGGCAACGGCGCCAGAAAAGAGTCTTGATGACCCACAAGTATAGGGGATCTATCGTAGTCCTTTAAATAAGTAAGAGTGTCGAACCTAGCGAGGAGCAGAAGGAAATGATAAGCGGTTTTCAGCAAGGTATTCTCTGCAAGTACTGAAATAAGTGGTAACAGATAGTTTTGTGATAGGATAAATTGTAACGAGCAACAAGTAACAAAAATAAATAAAATGCAGCAAGGTGGCCCAATCCTTTTGTAGCAAAGGACAAGCCCAAACAAACTCTTATAATAGGAAAAGCACTCCCGAGGACACATGGGAATATCGTCAAGCTAGTTTTCATCACGTTCATATGATTCGCATTCGATACTTTGATAATTTGATATGTGGGTGGACCGGTGCTTGGGTGCTGTTCTTACTTGAACAAGCATCCCACTTATGATTAACCTCTATTGCAAGCATCCGCAACTACAACAAAAGTATTAAGGTAAACCTAACCATAGCATGAAACATATGGATCCAAATCAGCCCCTTACGAAGCAACGCATAAACTAGGGTTTAAGCTTCTGTCACTCTAGCAACCCATAATCTACTTATTACTTCTTAATGCCTTCCTCTAGGCCCAAATAATGGTGAAGTGTTATGTAGTCGACGTTCACATAACACCACTAGAGGCTAGACAACATACATCTTATCAAAATATCAAACGAATACCAAATTCACATGACTACTAATAGCAAGACTTCTCCCTTGTCCTCAGGAACAAACGTAATTAATCACAAAGCATATTCATGTTCATAATCAGAGGGGTAATAATATGCATATAGGATCTGAGCATATGATCTTCCACCAAATAAACCAACTAGCATCAACTACAAGGAGTAATCAACACTACTAGCACCAATCCCGGACTTTGAGACAAGAATTGGATACAAGAGATGAACTAGGGTTTGGAGATGAGATGGTGCTGGTGAAGATGTTGATGGAGATTGCCCTCTCCCGATGAGAGGAGCGTTGGTGATGACGATGGTGATGATTTCCCCCTCCCGGAGGGAAGTATCCCGGCAGAACAGCTCTGCCGGAGCTCTAGATTGGATCCACCAAGGTTCCGCCTCGTGGCGGCGGAGTCTCGTCCCGAAAAGTTCCTCCTTGTTTTCTACTCATCGAAAGACCTCATATAGGAGAAGATGGACGTCGGAGAGCCACCAGGGGGGCCACGAGGTAGGGGGGGCGTGCCCCCCACCCTCGTGAGCAGGGTGTGGGCCCCCTGGCCTTCATCTTTGGCGAGGATTTTTCTTTATTTATTTTAAGATGTTCCATGGAGTTTCAGGACTTTTGGAGTTGCGCAGAATAGGGCTCTAATATTTTCTCCTTTTCCAGCCCAAAATTCCAGCTGCCGGCATTCTCCCTCCTTATGTAAACCTCGTAAAATAAGAGAGAATAGCCATAAGTATTGTGACATAAAGTGAAATAACAGTTCATAATGCAATAAATATCGATATAAAAGCATGATGCAAAATGGACGTATCAGTTTTGTAACCGAGTTATCAGCAACTAGCAGGAGCCATATGGTTGTCGCTTTATTGTATGCAATGCAATCGCCCTGTAATGCTCTACTTTATCACTAAGCGGTAGCGATAGTCGTAGAAGCATAATATTGGCGAGATGACAACGATGCTACGATGGAGATCAAGGTGTCACGCCGGTGACGATGGTGATCATGACGGTGCTTAGGAGATGGACATCACAAGCACAAGATGATGATGGCCATATCATATCACTTATATTGATTGCATGTTATGTTTATCTTTTATGCATCTTATCTTCCTTTGATTGACGGTAGCATTATAAGATGATCCCTCACTAAATTATCAAAGTATAAGTGTTCTCCCTGAGTATGCACCGTTGCGAAAGTTCTTCGTGCTGAGACATCACGTGATGATCGGGTGCGATAGGCTCTACGTTCAAATACAACGGGTGCAAAACAGTTGCACACGCGGAATACTCAGGTTAAACTTGACGAGCCTAGCATATAACAGATATGGCCTCGGAACACGAAGACCGAAAGGTTGAACGTGAATCATATAGTAGATATGATCAACATAGTGATGTTCACCATTGAAACTACTCCATCTCACGTGATGATCGGACATGGTTTAGTTGATATGGATCACGTGATCACTTAGAGGATTAGAGGGATGTCTATCTAAGTGGGAATTCTTAAGTAATATGATTAATTGAACTTAAATTTATCATGAACTTAGTACCTGATAGTATATTGCTTGTCTATGTTGATTGTAGACAGATGGCCCGTGCTGTTGTTCCGTTGAATTCTAATGCGTTCCTTGAGAAAGCAAAGGTGAAAGATGATGGTAGCAATTACACGGACTGGGTCCGTAACCTGAGGATTATCCTCATTGCTGCATAGAAAAGTTACGTCCTGGAAGCATCGCTAGGTGTACCACCTGCGCCAGCAACTGCAGACATTGTGAATGCCTGGCAGTCACGTGTTGATGACTACTCGATAGTTCAGTGTGCCATGCTTTACGGCTTAGAACCGGGACTTCAACGACGTTTTGAACGTCATGGGGCATATGAGATGTTCCAGGAGTTGAAGTTAATATTTCAAAAGAATGCCCGGATTGAGAGATATGAAGTCTCCAATAAGTTCTATAGGTGCAAGATGGAGGAGAATAGTTCTGTCAGTGAGCATATACTCAAGATGTCTGGGTACTACAATTACTTGATTCAACTGGGAGTTAATCTTCCGGATGATAGCGTCATTGATAGAATTCTTCAATCACTGCCACCAAGCTACAAAAGCTTCGTCATGAACTATAATATGCAAGGGATGGATAAGACGATTCCCGAGCTCTTCGCAATGCTAAAGGTTGCGGAGGTAGAAATCAAGAAGGAGCATCAAGTGTTGATGGTCAATAAGACCACCAGTTTCAAGAAAAACGGCAAAGGAAAGAAAAAAGGGAACTTCAAGAAGAATAGCAAGCAAGTTGTTGCTCAGGAGAAGAAACCCAAGTCTGGACCTAAGCCTGAGACTGAGTGCTTCTACTGCAAGCAGACTGGTCACTGGAAGCGGAACTGCCCCAAGTATTTGGCGGATAAGAAGGATGGCAAGGTGAACAAAGGTATATGTGATATACATGTTATTGATGTGTACCTTACCAATGCTCGCAGTAGCACCTGGGTATTTGATACTGATTCTGTTGCTAATATTTGCAACTCGAAACAGGGGCTATAGATTAAGCGAAGATTGGCTAAGGACGAGGTGACGATGCGCGTGGGAAATGGTTCTAAAGTCGATGTAATCGCGGTCGGCATGCTACCTCTACATCTACCTTCGGGATTAGTATTAGACCTAAATAATTGTTATTTGGTGTCAGTGTTGAGCATGAACATTCTATCTGGATCTTGTTTAATGCGAGACGGTTATTCATTTAAATCAGAGAATAATGGTTGTTCTATTTATATGAGTAATATCTTTTATGGTCATGCACCCTTGAAGAGTGGTCTATTTTTGTTGAATCCCGATAGTGGTGATACACATATTCATATTATTGAAGCCAAAAGATGCAGAGTTGATAATGATAGTGCAACTTATTTGTGGCACTACCGTTTAGGTCATATCAGTGTAAAGCGCATGAAGAAACTCCATACTGATGGACTTTTCGAACCACTTGATTATGAATCTCTTCGTACTTGCGAACCATGCCTCATGGGCAACATGACTAAAACGGCGTTCTCCGGTACTATGGAGAGAGCAACAAATTTGTTGGAAATCATACATACAGATGTATGTGGTCCGATGAATGTTGAGGCTCGTGGCGGATATCGTTATTTTCTCACCTTCAAAGATGATTTAAGCAGATATGGGTATATCTACTTAATGAAACATAAGTCTGAAATGTTTGAAAAGTTCAAAGAATTTCAGAGTGAAGTTGAAAATCATCGTAACAAGAAAATAAAGTTTCTACGATCAGATCGTGGAGGAGAATATTTGAGTTACGAGTTTGGTCTACATTTGAAACAATGCGGAATAGTTTCGCAACTCACGCCACCTGGAACACCACAACGTAATGGTGGGTCCGAACGTCGTAATCGTACTTTACTAGATATGGTGTGATCTATGATGTCTCTTACTGATTTACCGCTATCGTTTTGGGGTTATGCTTTAGAGACGGTCGCATTCACGTTAAATAGGGCACCAATGAAATCCGTTCAGACGACGCCTTATGAACTGTGGTTTGGCAAGAAACCAAAGTTGTCGTTTCTGAAAGTTTGGGGCTGCGATGCTTATGTGAAAAAGCTTCAACCTGATAATCTCGAACCCAAATCGGAGAAATGTGTCTTCATAGGATACCCAAAGGAGACTGTTGGGTACACCTTCTATCACAGATCCGAAGGCAAGACTTTTGTTGCTAAATTCGGAGTTTTCATAGAGAAGGAGTTTCTCTCGAAAGAAGTGAGTGGGGGGAATGTAGAACTTGATGAGGTAATTGTACCTGCTCCCTTATTGGAAAGTAGTCCGTCACAGAAACCGGTTTCTGCGACACCTACACCAAGTAGTGAGGAAGTTAATGATGATGATCATGAAACTTCAGATCAAGTTGTTACTGAACCTCATCGATCAACCAGAGTAAGATCCGCACCAGAGTGGTACGGTAATCCTGTTCTGGAAGTTATGTTTCTAGACCATGACGAACCTATGAACTATGAAGAAGCAATAGTGAGCCCAGATTCCACAAAATGGCTTGAAGCCATGAAATCTGAGATGGGATCCATGTATGAGAACAAAGTGTGGACTTTGGTTGACTTGCCCAATGATCGGCAAGCAATTGAGAATAAATGGATCTTCAAGAAGAAGACTGACGCTGAGGGTAATGTTACTGTCTATAAAGCTCGACTTGTTGCGAAAGGTTTCCGACAAGTTCAAGCGATTGACTACGACGAGACCTTCTCACCTGTAGCGATGCTTTAGTCTGTCCGAATCATGTTAGCAATTGCCGCATTTTATGATTATGAAATTTGGCAAATGGATGTCAAAACTGCATTCCTGAATGGATTTCTGGAAGAAGAGTTGTATATGATGCAACCGGAAGGTTTTGTCGATCCAAAGGGAGCTAAAAAAGTGTGCAAGCTCCAGCGATCCATTTACGGACTGGTACAAGCCTCTCAGAGTTGGAATAAACGCTTTGATAGTGTGATCAAAGCATTTGGTTTTGTACAGACTTTTGGAGAAGCCTGTATTTACAAGAAAATGAGTGGGAGCTCTGTAGCATTTCTGATATTATATGTGGATGACATATTACTGATTGGAAATGATATAGAATTTCTGGATAGCATAAACGGATACTTGAATAAGAGTTTTTCAATGAAAGACCTCGGTGAAGCTGCTTATATATTAGGCATCAAGATCTATAGAGATAGATGAATACGCTTAATTGGACTTTCACAAAGCACATACCTTGACAAAGTTTTGAAGAAGTTCAAAATGGATCAAGAAAAGAAAGGGTTCTTGCCTGTGTTACAAGGTGTGAAGTTGAGTAAGACTCTATGCCCGACCACTGCAGAAGATAGAGAGAAAATGAAAGATGTTCCCTGTGCTTCAGCCATAGGCTCTATCATGTATGCAATGTTGTGTACCAGACCTAATGTGTGCCTTGCTATAAGTCTAGCAGGGAGGTACCAAAGTAATCCAGGAGTGGATCACTGGACAGCTGTCAAGAACATCCTGACATACCTAAAAAGGACTAAGGATATGTTTCTCGTTTATGGAGGTGACAAAGAGCTCATCGTAAATGGTAACGTTGATGCAAGCTTTGACACTGATCTGGACGATTCTAAATCTCAAACCTAATACATGTTTACATTGAACGGTGGAGCTGTCAGTTGGTGCAGTTCTAAACAAAGCGCCGTGGCGGGATCTACGTGTGAAGCGGAGTACATAGATGCTTCGGAAGCAGCAAATGAAGGAGTCTGGATGAAGGAGTTCATATCTGATCTAGGTGTCATACCTAGTGCATCGAGTCCAATGAAAATCTTTTGTGAAAATACTGGTGCAATTTACTTGGCGAAGGAATCCAGATTTCACAAAAGAACCAAGCACATCAAGAGATGCTTCAATTCCATCCGGGATTTAGTCCAGGTGGGAGACATAGAAATTTGCAAGATACATATGGATCTGAATGTTGCAGACCCGTTGACTAAGCCTCTTCCACGAGCAAAACATGATCAGCATGTAGCGACCTGACCCGAATGGATCACGTCTACTGTGCTACGGTGTCATCCCTGGATCAGTAATGCTGACACCACACAGTACATCGAGGTTTTATAGCAGAGTTGCAATCACACACTTATTACATCGATGGCTCAAAAAGAACTTATTACAATAAATATGGCTTAAGGCCATATTTTAAAGATAACAGCGGAAGACTTGGAAGATAAATGGGTCCATCAACTCCAGCGGCATCACTGAGTATAGAACCACGACCTAAACGCACCTCAATCGTCGTCTGAAAAGTCTGCAACAATAACGTTGCAGCCCGAAAACGGGTCAGCACATGGAATATGCTGGCAAAGTAACACATAGAGAGTAATGGAATGAAACAGCTATACTACATGCATATATGGCTGGTGGAAAGCTCTATGGTTACAGTTTTTGTGTAAAGCCAGTTTTTCCCTACTGCAAAGTAATAAATTTTATTTACTATCATGGTGGTTGTGAAACATTGAGAATGGTTGACAGCATTCTCAATCCCAATTAAAAGTAATTAAAACCCAATAACATTAATTAGAAGTAACATGTTAAGATTCACAATGATATTCAAGTACTAGATACTCAAGTTGTCCATAACTGGGGACACGGCTAATCATGATTAGTTTGTTACTCTGCAGAGGTTGCGCACTTTTCCCCACATGACTCGATCGCCTCCGTTTGATTTCTCGCACTACATGGTGTTTGAGAAACGGATGACCGAGACATAGTCTTTCAGAAGCACTAGCACCTTACATGTGGGGTAGACCGGTACACCTACATCCCCTACATCTGCTAGTCCACCCCGTAAGAGTTCGCACAACTTAGTCAACTATGCTAGAGCCCATAGTAGCATGTGGCTGCACACGGAAGTTTCTAGCATGAAAGATCTTATGATCCCTTTGAGCCTGGGTGGCGGTCCAAAAAAAACAGGCAAGTCCTGATAGACATCAGGTGCCTCAATCCACCCAGATGTGTGTTTAAGTTGCCACCTTAGATAAACCATTAAAATTATCATCTCACATCTGTCATGGATATCACTCACCCAATCCACGTCTACTAGCATAGCATGGCATAATAAGCAAACGTAGAAGTAACTCCCAAAGGTTTCATAATAATACAGGTAATAGGTACTACCTCATCTACTTCCCATCCCACAATTTAATTAGATCCTAATCATGCAATGTGTGAGGATTGATCTAATGCAATAAAACTGGGTTGTAGAAAAGGTATGATCAAAGTGTTACTTGCCTTGCTGATGATCCGCGAGTCCTAGGGTTTCGAAGTAACAAGCGGCGCAATCCGGGTAATCTATCGCAGACAAGCAACAAGCATACAATAAGTACTCATCTAATGCACAGGTCAAACTCGAACAAGAGATCGAACCAGGTAGTTCAACTTAAGAACTCCGGTTGCAAAGAAAGAACGAAAAACAAACGGCGGAAGAAAACAACTCGGTTCTAGCGAGTTGAAACTAGGTCAAAATTTTACTGTAGCAAAAGCTTGTTCAAGTTGATTAGATGGAACGGCGGTTTCGAGACGAAACTCCAGGCGCTTGAATCACCTGATTCCGATAAACGAGCGAAAAGAAAGACTAGAAAGAAGATCGGATCTGAGATCGCGATCGCGGAATAAATCCGACGAAAAGAAAAAGAAGAACAGTTAAACGAACGGACGTCGTTAACCTAGAAGAATCCGGTGATCACGTTCGTTAGGACGAACGGTCCGGCGAACGGTCCAAAGGCAACTAAATCGGAGAAGAAAACGAATCCGATCTAGGGTTTCGGAGAAGAAAAACCGATCGAAAAACTGATCTAGAAAACTGGAACGGTTTAGAGAAGAAAAGAATCGGAACGATTAGAAGAAAACGATCCGAGGAAAAGAATAGATGTAGCGCGGGGCAACCTTGGCGAGGTCTCCGGTGAGGGGCTCCAGCGGCGTCGGCGTAGGGCGGCGGCGTGGGCAAGGTGCGGCGGCGGCGCGGGTGTGGGGTGGCGGCGGCAAGGTGCGGTGGCGGCGCGGGTGTGGGGTGGCGGCGCGGGTGTGGGGTGGCGGCGGCAAGGTGCGGCGGCGGCGCGGGTGAGGCGGCGGCGCGGGGTGTGGGGTGGCGGCGCGGGTGTGGCGGCGCGGCGGCGGTGACGCAGGGTGCGGTGTGGTGCGGCGGCGGTGCAAGGCGCGGTGTGGAGGAGAGCTTTGATTTGATGTGTTTAGAGGGGGGGTGCTTGGGTATTTATATTGGGGAGGGGAGGGGTTTACTTGGGTTAGAGGACAAGGAATTAGAATAGGAGTAGGAAAGATCTAGAAAATAAACGGAATAAGGAAAGGGGAGGGGCTAAAGCCTAGAATCCATAAAGGATTCGGCTAAGAGGCAGAGGCGGCGGCGGCCTTGCGCCTGGCAAGCGCACGCGCGGCTGTAGGTGGCTTGGCTTGGGCCTTTGGCCCAAGGCGCTGCTCAATTTTCTTTTTTTTTAAAAAAAAAATTTCCTCGCGCAGAGAAAAAAAAAACAAAAAGGGATCTAAACGAACTCCGAAAAATCTAAAGTAAATTTTCCCCGACTCCTAAAAATGAGCCGAACAAAATGAACTTTTCTCCGGACCTAAAATGCAATTTTCGAAAACGCGCATTTTTCCCCATCCAAATAAAATGCAAATAAACACCGGAAAGCAAAATTGATCTATTTATTATATCTTCATTTTTCCTAAATTTGGGAAAGTCATATTATTCCCTCTCTCATATATTTTGACACCGGAAAAATTATTGAAGATAAAATAAATAAATCAAATGATCCTATTTTCAAAATTCGAGAGAACTCTCAAATATGAAAATAACGAAATCTCCAACTCTCTCCGAGGGTCCTTGAGTTGCGTGAAATTTCTAGGATCAACCAAAATGCAAGAAAATATGATATGCATATGATCTAGTGTATAACATTCCAAATTGAAAATTTGGGATGTTACAAACCTACCCCCCTTAAGATGAATCTCGCCCTCGAGATTCGGGTTGGCTAGAAAATAGGTGAGGGTGGTCTTTGAGCAAATCTTCTTCTCTCTCCCAGGTGGCTTCATCCTCTGAATGGTGGTTCCACTGAACTTTGCAAAACTTGATAACCTTGCTGCGAGTAACTCTACTGGCAACATCGAGAATCTTGACTGGCTTCTCCTCATATGTTAGGTCATCCTTTAACTGAATTGCTTCTAATGGCACTGTATCTCTTAGCGGTACCTCAGCCATCTCGGCGTGACATCTCTTTAGCTGAGAAACATGGAATACATCATGAACTCCTGACAGTCCTTCTGGTAGTTCCAACTTATAAGCGACTTCTCCCATACGTTTTAATATCTTAAATGGTCCAACGAAACGCGGTGCTAACTTTCCCTTAACTCCAAAACGCTTAAATCCTCGAAGTGGGGATACTCGAAGGTAAACTCTGTCTCCGGTTTCGTAAACTGTCTCCTTGCGTTTAGAATCTGCATAGCTCTTCTGCCTGGACTGGGCTACCTTGAGCCTATCGCGAATCAACTTAACCTTCCGTTCAGACTCCTTAATCAAATCTGGTCCAAAGAATTGACGGTCTCCAACTTCGTTCCATGATAACGGTGTCCTGCACCTCCTTCCGTATAAAGCTTCGAAAGGGGCCTTCTTCAAACTGGTTTGGTAACTGTTGTTATAAGAAAACCCCGCATACGGTAAGTTTTCGTCCCAACTTGATCCATAATCTAGTGCACAAGCTCGCAGCATATCTTCCAAAATCTGATTGACTCTCTCGGTCTGTCCATCTGTCTGCGGATGAAAAGCTGTGCTGAACTCTAGTCTGGTTCCTAAAGTTTCATGCAACTGATTCCAAAACTTTGAGGTAAATTGGGTTCCTCTATCTGATACGATACTCCTCGGAACTCCATGCAAACAAACGATTCTAGTCATGTATATCTTTGCCAACTTAGCACTGGTATAAGTGGTCTTAACTGGAATGAAATGTGCTACCTTCGTCAAACGATCAACTACTACCCATATCGAGTCATATCCGGCTTTTGTCCTGGGTAGCCCTGTGATAAAATCCATGCCTATCTTATCCCACTTCCATTCGGGTATCGGCAGTGGTTGTAACAATCCTGCTGGCTTTTGATGTTCTGCTTTTACTCTCTGACATACGTCACAAACTGCTACATGTGCTGCAATATCCTTCTTCATTCCGGTCGACCAGAATGTTTCCTTCAAATCCAAATACATCTTGGTATTCCCTGGGTGAATCGAATATGGTGAATTATGTGCCTCCTGCAAAATCAACTTCCTGATCTCCGGGTCATTGGGCACATAAACACGGTCCTCAAACCATAGGGTATCGTGCTCATCCTCACGAAATCCCTTTGCTTTTCCTTTGCTAAGTTTCTCCTTTATAGCAGCAATCTCCTTGTCAGATTTCTGAGCTTCTCTGATCTTATCCATCAATGTTGACTGAATCTCCAATGCTGCTACATAGCCTTTCGGAACTATCTCTAAGCTTAGTTCACGAAGGTTTTCTGCTAACTCCTTGGGTATAATTCCCGTCATTATCGTATTGACATGGCTCTTACGGCTCAATGCGTCAGCTACTACATTAGCCTTTCCGGGATGGTAATGCAATCTCATGTCATAATCCTTGATGAGCTCCAACCATCTCCTCTGTCGGAGGTTCAACTCCTTCTGAGTGAAAATGTACTTCAAACTCTTATGATCCGTGTACACCTCACAATGATTTCCAATGAGGAAATGTCTCCACGTCTTCAATGCATGCACTACGGCTGCTAACTCCAAATCATGCGTGGCATAATTCAACTCATGAGGCTTCAGTTGTCGTGAAGCATACGAAACAACTCTCCCTTCCTGCATAAGCACTGCTCCAAGTACTCGACGTGAAGCGTCGCAATACACCTCATAATCCTTGGTCTCATCTGGCAAAATC
Organism: Triticum urartu; assembly: GCF_056163025.1. Lineage (NCBI taxonomy): Eukaryota > Viridiplantae > Streptophyta > Magnoliopsida > Poales > Poaceae > Triticum > Triticum urartu. The sequence continues at coordinate 14,951,860 of NC_141873.1, forward strand.
AATACCGGTGAGGTAACCAATCATTTCTTCAACTCCTGGAAACTAGCCTCACACTCCTCAGTCCATTTGAACTTAGTATCCTTCTTCAACAACTCCGTCATAGGCTTCGCAATTTTTGAGAAATTCTCAATAAATCTCCGGTAGTATCCTGCGAGTCCAAGAAAACTCCGGATCTCTCCAACTGTTGTTGGTGCTTCCCATTCGGTTACGGTCTCAACCTTTGTGGGGTCAACTGCTATACCTTCTCCGGATATAACGTGTCCGAGGAATCCAACTTCCTTCAACCAAAACTCACATTTGCTGAATTTGGCATATAACTGATGTTCCTTTAATTTCTCCAAAACCAAACGCAAATGTTCCTTATGCTCCTCTTCATTCTTTGAATAAACTAGGATGTCATCAATGAACACTACGACGAACTTATCCAAAAACTCCATAAACACTTTGTTCATCAGGTTCATAAAATAGGCAGGTGCGTTAGTCAATCCAAATGACATAACAGTATACTCATACAGTCCATATCTTGTGGTGAATGCTGTCTTAGGTATGTCCTGCTCTCGAATCTTCAACTGATGGTACCCTGATTGCAAATCGATCTTGGAAAACACTTTAGCTCCTTGCAATCGATCAAACAGATCGTTGATCATTGGCAGTGGGTACTTATTCTTGCTGGTTACTTCATTCAATCCCCGATAATCTACAACCATCCTTAATGATCCATCCTTCTTTTCTACTAGAAGTACGGGTGATCCCCAAGGTGAAGAACTTGGGCGAATGTAACCTTTATCCAATAACTCCTTAATCTGATTCTTAATTTCCACCAAATCCTTTGCTGGCATCCGGTACGGTCGCTTCGATATTGGGCCTGTACTTGGCAATAACTCAATCAAAAACTCAATGTCTCTATCCGGTGGCATGCCTGGTAATTCCTCAGGAAATACATCAGGAAAATCCTTTACCACTGGTACTTCCTCCTGCACAACTCCTGATAAGCAATTCACTTGTGTCCTGTTTGGCACATGCCGGGATACATACTTGATCCTTCTTCCTTCTGGTGTGGTAAGCAAAATTGTCTTACCGGCGCAATCGATGTTTCCTCCATACATCGACAGCCAATCCATACCAAGAATCACATCCAGACCTTGGGATTCCAGAATAATTAAATCCGTTGGGAATACATGCCTTCCTATACTCAATGGTACTTGAAAACATCCTTGTCTGGCCATGTATTCTGCTCCTGGCGAGCTTACTAGCATAGGTGTTTTAAGAATCCTAGTGGGCAGGCTATACTTTTCCACAAATCCCCTTGATATGTATGAATGCGATGCACCAGTATCAAAAAGAACGAGTGCAGTAAATGACTTAACCAAAAATTTACCGATTACTGCATCGGGCTGATCTTCAATCTCCTCCACATTAACGTGGTTCACCTGTCCCCTATTGAAAGGGTTCGGCTTCTTCCCAGAGCTTCCATTGCCATTTCCATTCTGGCCTTCAGGACATTCATTGGCATAATGTCCGGTCTTCGAACACTTGAAACAGGTGACTTGACTCAGGTCTCTCTTGGTTGGGGTTGATGGGGTTGTTCGGTTCTGGCCGTTGCTTCCTCCATTCCCATTGCCATTCTTGTGGCCATTATGGTTGTGCGAGCTACCTTCTCCATGGGTGTGCTGAAACTTAAATCCCGGTTTAGGGGTAAAACGGGGCTTCTGCTGGGCTCCAGAGTTATACTTCCCCTGTCCATACTTCCTATTACGGTTCTCAATCTGCTGTTGCTTCCCTTCAATCATGATGGCACGATCTACCAACTCCTGGTAGTTGTTGAAATTTGCTACCATCAACTGCATGCTTAGTTCATCATTCAGTCCTTCCAGAAACTTCTCCTGCTTGGCTGCATCCGTAGCAATGTCATCTGGGGCATAACGGGCAAGCTTACTAAACTCTTCCACATACTGGCCAACAGTCCTTCCTCCTTGGCGTAAGTTGCGAAACTCACGCTTCTTTATGGCCATAGCTCCTGCTGAAACATGGGCAGTGCGGAAAGCTTGCTGAAACTGATCCCATGTGACAGTGTCAACTGGGTAAGTGGCTGTGAAATTCTCCCACCATGCTGCCGCGGGTCCGTCAAGCTGGTGTGCGGCAAACTTCACTTTCTCACCATCCTTGCATCCTGCAGTGGTCAACTCCCTTCCTATCTTGCGGAGCCAATCGTCTGCTACTATTGGCTCGGTGCTACTGGAAAACACCGGCGGATTCAGCCTAAGGAAACAGGCTAAGTGGTCAACAGGTGGTGGTGGTGGGTTGTTGTTGTTGTTCTGCTGATTCTGAACTAACATCTGCATCAATTGATTCTGCTGCTGGATCAACTGAGTGAGCTCCGGTGGAAATCCATTGTCACGTCTCGGAGGCATCTGAGGGTTTAGAAAAGACGAGAATTAAGAATAGAGGGGGTCTAAAGGGAAAACACTACCCATATGCACATGAGGCAAAAGCACACAATTCACTTCAATCAATCAAACAAGGGCTTACAAACGGTCTAACTATCGCAAAAGTGCTCGACTATAATGTGTTTACATGGGGGAATACTACTACTATCTGGTGGTCATCTAGAAATTTGAACCGGTGGAAGACTCCATGATATCTACTCCAGCTTCGTCTTCAAAGTCGGGTTCACTTGGATCCGAATCGGTGTCGTCGATGATGATGTAGTTGTCCGGACATGCGACGTACTCGTCTTCCTCCTGGGATGCTAACTTGCTCTTGAGTTCTTCAATCTCCTGCTTAAGATCGCCATTGTGCCTTGCTAGAGCTACGATCTCGTCCATGTAGTCCTTGCGTGTAGACTTTAGTTCTCCTTCTAGCTCGATGATCCTTGCCTTCGCATTCTTCAATTCTACCATATCATTGCACATCTGGTTCTCGTGGCGTCGAATGTGCTGGTTTAACTCCTGGATGAAAGATGCAATGGATCTATCCTTCTTGGTGCTGACTAACTCCCATTGTTCATCACGGCGTCCGCAAATCTGGTAGGTAGCGTCCTTGAGGTCTTCTTGATAAACTTCTCCAATGCGTCCTATGGTGATATGAGCTGCCATGCTCCTTCCTAGACTCCAGGTTGGTGCATTGAAAACACTATCTATGGGCTTCGTGATTGGCGCGAATGTTCTTCCCGGAATGTGAGCTTGAATCTTCCAGCGCTCCTCTTCAGGCAGAGTGGCGTTGAAGGTTCCCGTGAAGCTTGGTAATCCAATGTTCAGGTACTTGGTGACTTCCTTCAGGTGAAATCCAAATGGTGTGCCTTCATCCGGTTGAGCGTACTTAATCTTCGCGTGCGTCATCCTAATAGAGTAGAAAAGATGAGGAGTTAGAAAATGAGAAGAGAAGGGTGATATATGGCTTTAACTTAGTGGTCGTGTCCTACAGTCAGCGTGTGCTCTGATACCATCTCTGTAGCGACCTGACCCGAATGGATCACGTCTACTGTGCTACGGTGTCATCCCTGGATCAGTAATGCTGACACCACACAGTACATCGAGGTTTTATAGCAGAGTTGCAATCACACACTTATTACATCGATGGCTCAAAAAGAACTTATTACAATAAATATGGCTTAAGGCCATATTTTAAAGATAACAGCGGAAGACTTGGAAGATAAATGGGTCCATCAACTCCAGCGGCATCACTGAGTATAGAACCACGACCTAAACGCACCTCAATCGTCGTCTGAAAAGTCTGCAACATTAATGTTGCAGCCCGAAAACGGGTCAGCACATGGAATATGCTGGCAAAATAACACATAGAGAGTAATGGAATGAAACAGCTATACTACATGCATATATGGCTGGTGGAAAGCTCTATGGTTACAGTTTTTGCGTAAAGCCAGTTTTTCCCTACTGCAAAGTAATAAATTTTATTTACTATCATGGTGGTTGTGAAACATTGAGAATGGTTGACAGCATTCTCAATCCCAATTAAAAGTAATTAAAACCCAATAACATTAATTAGAAGTAACATGTTGAGATTCACAATGATATTCAAGTACTAGATACTCAAGTTGTCCATAACCGGGGACACGGCTAATCATGATTAGTTTGTTACTCTGCAGAGGTTGCGCACTTTTCCCCACATGACTCGATCGCCTCCGTTTGATTTCTCGCACTACATGGTGTTTGAGAAACGGATGACCGAGACATAGTCTTTCAGAAGCACTAGCACCTTACATGTGGGGTAGACCGGTACACCTACATCCCCTACATCTGCTAGTCCACCCCGTAAGAGTTCGCACAACTTAGTCAACTATGCTAGAGCCCATAGTAGCATGTGGCTGCACACGGAAGTTTCTAGCATGAAAGATCTTATGATCCCTTTGAGCCTGGGTGGCGGTCCAAAAAAAACAGGCAAGTCCTGATAGACATCAGGTGCCTCAATCCACCCAGATGTGTGTTTAAGTTGCCACCTTAGATAAACCATTAAAATTATCATCTCACATCTGTCATGGATATCACTCACCCAATCCACGTCTACTAGCATAGCATGGCATAATAAGCAAACGTAGAAGTAACTCCCAAAGGTTTCATAATAATACAGGTAATAGGTACTACCTCATCTACTTCCCATCCCACAATTTAATTAGATTCTAATCATGCAATGTGTGAGGATTGATCTAATGCAATAAAACTGGGTTGTAGAAAAGGTATGATCAAAGTGTTACTTGCCTTGCTGATGATCCGCGAGTCCTAGGGTTTTGAAGTAACAAGCGGCGCAATCCGGGTAATCTATCGCAGACAAACAACAAGCATACAATAAGTACTCATCTAATGCACAGGTAAAACTCGAACAAGAGATCGAACCAGGTAGTTCAACTTAAGAACTCCGGTTGCAAAGAAAGAACGAAAAACAAACGGCGGAAGAAAACAACTCGGTTCTAGCGAGTTGAAACTAGGTCAAAATTTTACTGTAGCAAAAGCTTGTTCAAGTTGATTAGACGGAACGGCGGTTTCGAGACGAAACTCCAGGCGCTTGAATCACCTGATTCCGATAAACGAGCGAAAAGAAAGACTAGAAAGAAGATCGGATCTGAGATCGCGATCGCGGAATAAATCCGACGAAAAGAAAAAGAAGAACGGTTAAACGAACGGACGTCGTTAACCTAGAAGAATCCGGTGATCACGTTCGTTAGGACGAACGGTCCGGCGAACGGTCCAAAGGCAACTAAATCGGAGAAGAAAACGAATCCGATCTAGGGTTTCGGAGAAGAAAAACCGATCGAAAAACTGATCTAGAAAACCGGAACGGTTTAGAGAAGAAAATAATCGGAACGATTAGAAGAAAACGATCCGAGGAAAAGAATAGATGTAGCGTGGGGCAACCTTGGCGAGGTCTCCGGTGAGGGGCTCCGGCGGCGTCGGCGTAGGGCGGCGGCGTGGGCAAGGTGCGGCGGCGGCGCGGGTGTGGGGTGGCGGCGGCAAGGTGTGGCGGCGGCGCGGGTGTGGGGTGGCGGCGGCAAGGTGCGGCGGCGGCGCGGGTGTGGGGTGGCGGCGGCAAGGTGCGGCGGCGGCGCGGGTGAGGCGGCGGCGCGGGGTGTGGGGTGGCGGCGCGGGTGAGGCGGCGCGGCGGCGGTGACGCAGGGCGCGGTGTGGTGCGGCAGCGGTGCAAGGCGCGGTGTGGAGGAGAGCTTTGATTTGATGTGTTTAGAGGGGGGTGCTTGGGTATTTATATTGGGGAGGGGAGAGGTTTACTTGGGGTAAAGGACAAGGAATTAGAATAGGAGTAGAAAAGATCTAGAAAATAAACGGAATAAGGAAAGGGGAGGGGCTAAAGCCTAAAATCCATAAAGGATTCGGCTAAGAGGCAGAGGCGGCGGCGGCCTTGCGCCTGGCAAGCGCACGCGCGGCTGTAGGTGGCTTGACTTGGGCCTTTGGCCCAAGGCGCTGCTCAATTTTTTTTGAAAAAAAAATTTCCTCGCGCAGAGAAAAAAAACAAAAAGGGATCTAAACGAACTCCGAAAAATCTAAAGTAAATTTTCTTCGACTCCTAAAAATGAGCCGAACAAAATGAACTTTTCTCCGGACCTAAAATGCAATTTTCGAAAACCCGCATTTTTCCCTATCCAAATAAAATGCAAATAAACACCGGAAAGCAAAATTGATCTATTTATTATATCTTCATTTTTCCTAAATTTGGGAAAGTCATATTATTCCCTCTCTCATATATTTTGACACCGGAAAAATTATTGAAGATAAAATAAATAAATCAAATGATCCTATTTTCAAAATTCGAGAGAACTCTCAAATATGAAAATAACGAAATCTCCAACTCTCTCTGAGGGTCCTTGAGTTGCGTGAAATTTCTAGGATCAACCAAAATGCAAGAAAATATGATATGCATATGATCTAGTGTATAACATTCCAAATTGAAAATTTGGGATGTTACACAGCACCAAGACTCCATGGGTGTTAGAATCATTACTCTGTAATCTAGATTATTGACTCTAGTGCAAGTGGGAGACTGAAGGAAATATGCCCTAATGGCAATAATAAAGTTATTATTTATTTCCTTATATCATGATAAATGTTTATTATTCATGCTAGAATTGTATTAACCGGAAACATAATACATGTGTGAATACATAGACAAACAGAATGTCACTAGTATGCCTCTACTTGACTAGCTCGTTGATCAAAGATGGTTAAGTTTCCTAGCCATTGACATGGGTTGTCATTTGATTAACGGGATCACATCATTAGGATTAGGATTTTATAAATGTGCTCTACAGGTGTCTCCGAAGGTACTTGTTGGGTTGGCATATTTCGAGATTAGGATTTGTCACTCTGACTGTCAGAGAGGTATCTCTAGGCCCTCTCGGTAATGCACATCACTTAAGCCTTGCAAGCATTGCAACTAATGGGTTAGTTGAGGGATGATGTATTACGGAACGAGTAAAGAGACTTGCCGGTAACGAGATTGAACTAGGTCTTGAGATACCGACGATCGAATCTCGGGCAAGTAACATACCGATGACAAAGGGAACAACGTATGCTGTTATGCAGTTTGACCGATAAAGATCTTCGTAGAATATGTGGGAGCCAATATGAGCATCTAGGTTCCACTATTGGTTATTGACTGGAGACGTGTCTCGGTCATATCTACATAGTTCTCGAACCCGTAGGGTCCGCACGCTTAACGTTTCGATGACAGTTATATTATGAGTTTATATGTTTTGATGTACCGAAGGTTGTTCGGAGTCCCGGATGTGATCACGAACATGACGAGGAGTCTCGAAATGGTCGAGACATGAAGATTGATATATTGGAAGCCTATGTTTGGATATCAGAAGTGTTCCGGGTGAAATCGGGATTTTACCGGAGTACCGGAGGGGTTACCGAACCACCCGGGGGTTAAGGGACCATAGTGGGCCTTAGTGGAGAAGAGGAGAGGCGGCCAGGGCAAGGGCCGCGCACCCCTCTCCCCCCCCCCAATCCTAATAGGACAAGGAGAGGGGGAAGGCGCCCCCCCTTCCTTCTTCTCCTCCACCTCTTTCCCCCCTCCACTCCTAATCCAACTAGGAAAGGGAGGGAGTCCTACTCCCAGTGGGAGTAGGAATCCTCCTGGCGCCCCTCTAGGCCGGCCGCACCTTCCCCCTTGCTCCTTTATATACGGTGGCAGGGGACACCCCAAAGACACAACAATTGATCGTTTGATCTTTTAGCTGTGTGCGGTGCCCCCCTCCACCATAGTCCATCTCGATGATACTGTAGCGGTGCTTAGGCGAAGCCCAGCGTCGGTAGAACATCATCATCTTCACCACGTCGTCGTGCTGACGAAACTCTCCCTCAACACTCGGCTGGATCGGAGTTCGAGGGACGTCATTGGGCTGAACTTGTGCTGAACTCGGAGGTGCCGTACGTTCGGTACTTGATCGGTCAGATCGTGAAGACGTACGACTACATCAACCGCGTTGTGCTAACGCTTCCGCTTTTGGTCTACGAGGGTACGTGGACAACACTCTCCCCTCTCGTTGCTATGCATGACCATGATCTTGCGTGTGCATAGGAAAATTTTGAAATTACTACGTTACCCTTCACCTACTTCGTGAAGATCTACCCTAGTGAGGCAAGTCCTTCATGGGCGATGGCCATGGTGGGATAGACAAGGTTGCTTCTTCATGGACCCTTCATGGGTGGAGCCCTCCGTGGACTCATGCAACTGTTACCCTTCGTGGGTTGAAGTATCCATCAATGTGGATTAACGATAACACCACCTATCGGAACCACGGATAAAAAATCTCCGTGTTTACATTGCGTTTGCTCTCTCCAAACTCCTCCCTTTACCTTCATATGTAATTGTTTTACATTCGGCTGCTATACTCTTAGAATTGCATGTCTAGGTTGATTACTTGATTTGTGCTAAGTTGCTAAAATCTACCAAGACTTAAAATTGGGAAAAGGCTAGATTTTTATTTGGTCAAGTAGTCTAATCACCCCCCTCTAGACATACTTTCGATCCTACAAAAACTCAGCTGCTAATACCTTCAAATATTCTTGGGCTCCCCTTGTGTCGAATCAAAAATTTTGGGTTAAATACTTACCCTAAAAAACTGTTGTGATCCCCTATACTTGTGGGTTATCAACATGGTGATCAACTCCATATATTATTTCCCATTGATGTATGGTTATCCTATGATGTTTGAGTAGATCCATTTTGTCATGTGGGTTAATCGTGATCTTGGTTGGTATGATTGTATATTTTATTTATATTGCTGTCCTATGATGCCCTTCGTTCTCGCGCAAACGTGGGGGGCCCTCGCTGTAGGGTGTTGCAATATGTTCATGATTTGCCTATGGTGGGTTGCGAGAGTGACAAAAGCTTAAACCCGAGTAGGTGGGTTGTTGCGCATGGGAGTAAAGAGGACTTGATACTTAATGATATGGTTGGGTTTCACGACCTTAATGATCTTTAGTAGTTACGGATGCTTGCTAGAGTTCCAATCATAAGTGCATATGATCCAAGTAGAGAAAGTATGTTAGCTCATGCCTCTCCCTCATATAAAATTGCAAGAATGATTACCGATACTTGTTATCGATTTCCTAGGGACAAATGACTTTCTTGTTGACAAAAGCTATCACTTTTATTACCTTGCAATTTATTCATAGTTTTATTCTCTAAAAGTACTCATAGTTTTATTCTCGCAAAATAGTTTCCTACTCGTTCTAGGTAAAGCAAACATCAAGTATGTGTAGAGTTGTATCGGTGGTCGATAGACTTTGAGGGAATATTTGTTCTACCTTTAGCTCCTCGTTGGGCTCGACACTCTAACTTATCAAAGAAGGCTACAAACGATCCCCTTTACTTGTGGGTTATCACGGGCCAACAACTGTATTGGGCTGCTGTTAGACCAAACACACTGAACCCATATGTGTTGATGGAGACTCGAGGATGCCTTGGATCTGCCCCTTTTTCCGCATGTAATGCATCGAAGCGCTTCCATGCCTCACCATCCAATGTGTGCACCATCATCAGATTCCCATCTGCATCCAGTTCGGTTCTTTTGCCCATTTTTTTGCCATGTCATCTGTTTGGCCGTCTCTTCGACCATGAAAGGACGTTGAAGTGTTGGTACGATTGGCAGATACGGAAGAACATTAACGTGGATTTTGGTCTGCGTCTTCTCACCCATACCGTTGTCCACCACAACATACCTGGAAGACTTGCAAACGGGACGATAGTTCAAGTCTGCATACTCAAGCCTAAATAAGGCACATCCTTTCTCACAGGCGTGTATCTTCTCATAGGGCATCTTAAGAGCATGGAGGATTTTGTCTGAATGGTACAGGTTTGCAGGAAGTACATGGCCTTTGTGTAGAAAGCGTCCAAACACTGTCATCATTGCGTCGTAGCATTCCCTACCCAAGTTGAATTGAGCCTTCAGGGCCATTATTTGTGAGGTGGCATCCAGTTGACAAAGCTCAGTGTGCTCGTGAAGAGGACCTTTTGCATATTCCTCCATCTCATCGTCTGAATCCTGAGCATCATCGAAGTTTTGCACCATATCTTCCATCCCTGTACCATGCTCGTCGGTGCGACTACGAACCACCTCAGCTCTGGCACGTTGGGCATACTAACCATGAAATGTCCACACCATATAACTGGGTGTAAAACCAATCTTCTGCAGGTGTTTGCCCATTTCATCCTCTGTCCTCTTTTCCCAATTGTTGCACCGGAAATAGGGGCACCTTTTTTTCCTCTGGCCATTTGCAAATGTGGATTTCACAAACACATTGGTTTTTGTTAACCATTCATTGGTAATCTCTTTCTGACTTGTGCGACCGGTGTACAACCATGCACGATCACTCATCTTGCTTAGCTACTTGACACAAAAGAAATATATATAATCCAGCATGTATATTCGTCAGTTAATCTAGTTTATCAATTTTATTACGTCGATGCAACCTACACTCTAATAGGTAAAGATAGGTCCTAATCCCACCCGAGTGTGTGTAGATTGAGTACATTCTCCATGCTCTACCCCATTCCGGGACAAAATTTCGGCAGCACCTCCCCGCTGTTCTCCTGATACACGTCTCGGCAAAAGGCCGAGAGAATGTGCATCCGGAGAACAACAGGGAGGCGCTACCAAAATTTTGTCTCAGTATGGGGTAGAGCATGGCGAACGTACCCAATCTACACATACTCGGGTTGTCTGTGGAAATCGCTGGACAATCCGCATGAGCTATGGTGATAAATATGCAATTGGATGCATATTTATCGATGCAACCCTTTCGGACAGGAGACACATGCCGGTTACGCGACTGTAGTTATCTAGCTATTGTCATCAGCACGAAGGCCGAAAAAGAGCAAATAATTAGGGGGGAGCAGATGTCATTTATGCTCACCCCACGAACGCAGGGGCAGAGCTGGTCGAACACCAGACACTCGCAGCGACGAAAGAACTGCACATTTAAATTGAAAGATGGGTAACATAGCACAATTGTTTTGCCATCAACATAACTAATAATATTTACAACAGTATGCCACCGAAATATATGTCATTCAGGGTTCGACCGGCGATCGGCAATCCTTGACCCCTCGGCGACCGGCGATCCTCGACCCGGTTCCGTCGGCGCCGATGCACCCCTAACCTCGACCCGGTTCCGTCAGCGCCGATGCACCCGTAACATCCTCTTCTTCTTCCTCCTCTTCCTCTTCTTCTTCTTCTTCTTCCTCCTCCTCCTCTTCTTCCTCCTCTTCTTCTTCATCCTCCTCCTCTTCTTCTTCCTCCTAAACTAAACTAAATCTGAACCTAAACCTAAAAAATAGAAGAAAAATACCTAAACTAAAGTAAGCATAAACTAAACTAAATCTAAAAAAAGGAAAAAAAGAATAAAAAGGATAGCTCACCTTCGGGGTGGCCTGGGGAAGGGCGGCGGGCGGCGGGGCGATGAGGCCGCAGGGAGGCGGCCTGGCGCAGGGTGGCGGGGACGCTCGGTGGGGGAGCCAGGGCGATGGGGCGGCGGGACGGCGAGGTCGTCAGGGTGGCGGTGAGGTACGGTGACGGGGCCGCAGTGCTCCGGGGCGGCGGGGTGGTGCGGCGGCCGTGCGGTCGTGGGGGCATCGCAATCTGAGGGACGAGCGGAGGGACAGACAGCGAAGAGAGAGGCGTGGGGGGTAACGTCCGTTAGGTAGTTAATTCTTTGCCATCTGCTAGCAGACGGCAAAGAGGTGGGGCTGGTGGGCCGTTAGGGTTTAGGCCTCCACTGGACCCCACCCACCTCTTTGCCACAGGCTAGGAGACGTTAAAGAATATTTGCAGACGGCAGAGAATTGGCTGATGGCAAACAGGATCTTTGTCATGAGCAAGTTTTTTGCCGGACATTTTTTATAAGCAGACGGGGAAGGCCTTCTTTGTCATCCGCTAGCAGGCGGCAAAGAGCTGACTGATGGCAAATTCTCTGTTTCCTGTAGTGAGAGGCTTCTCTCTTGAAGCAAAGTATACGGTGGGTGAACAAATTACTGTTGAGCAATTGATAGAAAAGCACATAGTTATGAAGATATCCGAGGCAATGATCATGAATATAGGCATCACGTCCATGATAAGTAGACGAAATGATTCTGCATCTACTACTATTACTCCACACATTGACCGACTCCTGCCTTCATCTATAGTTTTAAGTTCAAAAGAACAGAGTAACATCTTAAGCAAGATGACACGATGTAGAGGGATAAACTCAAGCAATATGATATAAATCCCATCTTTTTATCCTTAATGGCAACAATACAATATGTGCCTCGCTACCCCTGCTGTCACTAGGTGAGGACACCGCAAGATTGAACCCATCACAAAGCACCTCTCGCATGGCAAGATAGACCAATCTAGTTGGCTAAACCAAATCAATAGATCGGAGAGAAATACAAAGCTATCCTAATCATGCATAAAAGGGTTCAGAGAAGACTCAAATAATATTAATAGATAATTTGATCATAAACCCACAATTCATCGGATCTCAACAAACGCACCGCAAAAGAAGATTACACCGGATAGAACTCCAAGGACATCGAGGAGAACATTGTATTGGAGATCAAAGAGAGAGAAGAAGCCATCTAGCTACTAGCAATGGACCCGTAGATCTGTGGTTCACACATCATCGGAAGGGTAGCATGGTTGGTGTAGAGGCCCTCCGTGATCAAATCCCCCTCCGGCAGAGTGCAAAAAAAGGCCCAAGATGGGATCTCACGAGAACAGAAGCTTGCGGCGGCGGAAAAGTATTTTTGTGGACGCTTCTGATGTAGAAGGAATATTTGGGTATTTATAGAACAAGAATGAGGGTTAGGGGAGCCTCTAGGGGCCCACTAGCCTGGGGGAGCCCCCCAGGGCGCGCCCTCAGGGCTTGTGGCCCTCTCGTGGCTCCTCTGGCCTCCCCTCCAAGTCTGCTGGGTTTTTCTGGACCAAGAAAAATCATCGTAAAGTTTTATTCCGTTTGGACTCTATTTGATATTGGATTTCTATAGATGACAAAAATAAGAAAAAAAAAGACTGACACTAGGCACTAAGTTAATAAGTTAGTCCCAAAAATGATACAAAATAGTACCAAAATCCATATAAAACATCTAAGATGGATAATATAATGGGACAATTACATTTGAGCCCCTAGTTGTGTCACACCCGTGTGTTTTGCCCCTAAATTCAAAAAACCCTCATTTCTATCCAAGCTCGTTTACTCCTCTTATGTTTTTGCCCTTTGACCGTTTGACTGCAACTTTGAAAACTTCATAACGAATTAACACTAACTCAGAAAAATGCAAATAAGATATCAAAATGATCGGAAAAACATCACCTATATGTGCATGCCATTTGCATTCATGACAAAAGTACTGAAAAGTCCCTATCTCAGTTTGAGCTCATATGATGTCTTTTGTCATGAATGCCCTTTTTGTCATGAATGCAAATGACATGCACATATAGGTGATGTTTTTCCGGACATTTTGATACCTTATATGCATTTTTCTGAGTTAGTATGAATTCGTTATGAAGTTTTCAAAGTTACGGTCAAACGGTCAAAGGGCAAAAATATAAGAAGAGCAAACGAGCTTGGGCAGAAACGAGGGTTTTTTGAATTTAGGGGCAAAACACACGGGTGTGACACAACTAGGGGCTCAAATGTAATTGTCCCTAATATAATAGCATGGAACAATCAAAAATTACAGATATGTTGGAGACGTATTAGGGCACGCACCTCGGCGACCCGGCTAGGCTCGGCCGCAGTCGGCATGAAGCCATTAGCGGCGTCGCGCTCCCAGCGGACTCCTGCCGACGCTGCGTATCAGCGAGCGACGTGGCCTCGTCTAGAAGGCACACGCGCTCCTCGTCAAGCCGAGCCCTGACCTGGGTGGCGTCAACGTCGGTGGCGATGGGGATGCTGAGGTTCTGCAACGTCGTGCACAGCGCGTCGGCCACGATGGTGCGGGCCGCGGCGGCCTTGGCCGCGGTGCTAGCCGAACAGGAGGTAGAGCCGGTGGTGAGCACCTCCACGTAGCTGCAGAGATCCACCACGTCGCTAGACATGGCGCAACTGACGGGGACAGGGGAGTTGATGAAGTTGAGCACCCCGTTGGGGTACGCGCCAGGGTGAGCGTGATGAAGACGCGTTGCGCGCCGAAGGGGACGATGGACGAGCCTACAAGGCTGGCCGGCGCTCGCCGGAGTCGGTGAAGGGCCTTGTCTGGAACTTGACTCCGGCCGGTGCCGCGAGCAGCACCACGGTGGGCACCAATTGTCGTGCTGATCTCGCGGCAGATGCCATGGGATGGCAAAAAATGGGCGGAGACACAAGGGCGTCGGTGGGTTCCAAAGGCGAGGTTGGCACGCGCTGGTGTTTGACACGAGACGTATCCAGGTTTGTGGCCCTCCGTGGGAGGTAACACCCTTAGTCCTGCTGAATGGATGATATGTGATTGGTTACAGAGTTGTTCCTGGAGCTGTTTGGGTGGAGGAAGAGGAAACTGGTTCTCTACTCTGCCTCGTATGTGTGAGTGGATTCTACTGATGATCGCATGTTTGCTGCCCGCGTACATGGAGGGCTCTGGGTCTTGTAGGCTGACCCACAGTGTTACAATGGTAAAGATACAAAGGTGCGGGTCCCTGGTGTCATCCTCAGGGAGCCGGCAGTGGGGGCCGCCGGCCTGCCGGGTCCGTCGGATGCGGGTCTCGCCATGTTCGCCGGATGCGGGCTGTACCGGGGCCGCCGGCGCGGGTATGGTCGGCTGCATGGTATTGTGACACGCCCTGCCAGGCCTCAATGGACGGTCAGTGCCGCCCTGCTACAGGGTTGCGTCACTGAGACAGCGCTTGCCCCGGACGGGGGCATGGGATGCACTGTTGCCGTGCCCACCGGGGCCGGCATAAAGGGAGGAGCATTGTAGCCATGTCCGCTGGTTGTTGGGAGTTGTCTTCTTGTGACCAGCCGGCAAGCGCCAGTCGGCTGGGCCGGGTCACGGTACCCGGCCTGCTCGCGCTGGGGAGCCAGCGGGTTGGCGAGCCAGATTAAGGGGCCTAGCTTGCCCCGATGTTTTAAAAAAGGATTGAGGTTCGGTTGCCTGCTCGGGGCCATCCCCTGACACATGCAATCATGCAACTACATTTATTAGATTGGTTTATAAGACATTTTTGCAATCTAATTTAAACTGACAGGCGTCTTATACTTAGATACAGAGGGAGTAGTTTAGAGTTGAAATGTGTATTTCCTTTTCTATCTGAAATGCATGTAAATGAACAGCAATGTCATACTTTGAGCTTGGCATATATATATATGATCTATTTTATTTTAGTATACCTGGGATGCATTATGGGTAGTACATGTGGAGTGCTTTCTGGTTATGCTTTTTTAAGGATGACCGACGGGACTTCACAAGTCCTCCGGATCTAACCCCATTGACTTTGGATAGAGTTTCTCGATAGACAAAAACTTTGTCTTGATCCGTTTAATGCGCGTGAACGGCACCAAGCTCACATGCAATGGCTGTAATTAGTTGGGGTTTCGAGGTCAAACCAGCCGCTAGCGTGACTGTGAGTCGTTTGGAAAATGGGGCAATTTACACAGTGTGTAGTGTGTACGCTACACAAGGTCAAGCATGAGTGTAAGTCATTTAAAAATGCAACTTGCATGTTGCAAGTACACGACAACCGCAATCAATACCTTAAGCAGTTAGGTTTATACGCATATGAACAGATCTTTATCTCAGAAGTGACGGAGATGGCACAGCCTGTAAGATCAGGTATTTACCCGCAAAAAAACAAAGATGTTGTATATTAACGCCACTTGTGATATTTATAAATGATGATCGGTCCAAGGACCTGGCAAATCATCGATACTGCACCCCTTGAGGAAGAATTTGATCTAAGCCATTGGCTTTTTTCTTTTCTTTTGCCAATAATTTCTTCAGAAAATTTTTCCGTGTCAGTGTTAAAATCTTGAGCTCTTTCAACCTTCTATGATCAACATTACTCTTGGACGAGTGTTTCTGTAAATAATCTGAATCGTGAACACTTCAAACGTAGTTTATAGAGCTGAACTTCTTGAAATGCATTGA
The DNA here is from genome assembly GCF_056163025.1 of Triticum urartu. NCBI lineage: Eukaryota > Viridiplantae > Streptophyta > Magnoliopsida > Poales > Poaceae > Triticum > Triticum urartu. The sequence continues at coordinate 14,967,943 of NC_141873.1, forward strand.
AATGAATAATTTTCAAATTGTCACAAGGATAATTCAGTAGAGGATGCACATAGGTATCGAGAGAGAAAAGAATTCTTTCAATTTTTTATCTTTCATATCTTTTGATTGAAAAGTCCAAATTAAATTACGTTTGCCTATTCGTGTTTTTGGTGGAATGAGATCCATTTTGAATATGTTTCAACGGACTGTTCACATTTCATTAAGTTTCAGCTTTTGAAACTTTACAAGCGATCGGCAAAATCGTACATTTTACAACCTGTGAGCAGCAATACAGTAAGTTTTAAGTTTTAACTTGTGTAACTTGGTACGAGCGGCCGGCAATCTCATAAGTTTCAGAACAAGCGGCTGACAAAATTGTAAGTTTCAGAAACTAAAACTTTACTTAATGTGCCCTGGTGCGGGATCCAACGACTTTGTCGATCGTGAGGCAATCAGACAGCTCGCGCGACTGGGCAAGTGCATGCCCTTGCAAATTTCCAATATCGAGAGGCATCGTTGCATTGAGACCAAAGCCTAATTTGTGTTGACAAAGAAAAGTGTGGATACAACTGCATTAGTTAGACTGGTTTAGGCAACTTGGTGCCGCAAGCATTAACCACGACAAAAAAATTATGACTGATCAAAGGACCTAGCAAATCCTCAATAGGAGCACTCTTTAGTAAAGAGTTCAGTGTGGCCATTGACTTTGAGCTTGCCACACCTATATGGAAAAGATCGCATATTCCATCTTTTTATTTATTTTTAGTTTTTTTGGCAAGCATGGCAACAACCCTCAAAAGAGGGCTCCACATATTTTATAGCAACCTAGGCAATGTACAGAGATCAAGTTTCCTCCAGGAAAAGAGATGGCTTCAAAAGCCATTTTGGAGTTACATCTGGAGCATTTCGGTGTGACAATGAATAAATTATTTTCAAAAGACATTTGCAAAAAGCATTTTTAGTGGGCATGACTCATGAGCATATGCTCCCAAAAGCCGAACTGGATTTCTGGCAACTAGAGGCAATTCTATTAGAGAAAGCTTCTTTGCAAGATTATGAGCTATAAGATTCTTGATCCTTGGGATGCTCAATCCCGTAAGAACTAATATACAATAGGTGTCAGCGCTAGTTGGAGTACATTGGCTGTCCAAAACATGAAAGATGCCATGCATTACCGGCATAGTAGTATTTGCTTATGATTTGTTCACAAGGATAACCGGCGGAACGTAGCATGTCATGTACTTCACCTCATTGACATTTGGCCAGAGTTTCTTGTGAGGTAGAAGCGTGCACGCGGCCAGGCTCATATGGGGTCAATTAGTTGGGGTTTCAGGGTCCGGGTGACTACGAGTCGTTTGTAAAAGATCTTGATAACGTCCAAACGTCATGTACGAGCACATGGCAACTCCGAACATTTTCGACGACAAGTTTAGTTATGTGAGGATGGCAACTTTAGTTGATTAGGGTAGTATTTTTTCTGCTTCAGTTTATTTTTGACAGAAACTTGGCATGTGTCACCCGAAAAAAATATTTGGGATGGTGGAGAAAATAGTACTACTAACTAATGTGGATGGCAGCAATTAGTTGAATTAATTGGAGGAACTATCAAAAAGAAATGGAGTGCTCATCGCTGCTTATAAAAACGATGACTTGCAGGAAAGTTAGATACACCCAGGCCCAGCATGAGCATGCAACTAGTGTCGACGGCACTGACACTACTGCTGCTCCTTGCGGCAGCGGCAGCTACCACCGCGACCACTGGTGGGTGTCCGCCGAGCTGCGGCGGCGTGGACATCCCCTACCCCTTCGGCATCGGCCCAGGATGCTTCCGCAAGGGCTTCGAGATCGAGTGCACCAAGGACGGCCCTGTCCTCGCCGGCACGCCTCTCCGGGTGGTGCGCCTCTCCGTGGATCCAGACGAGTCCGAGGTGCTGCTCCCCATCGGGTATCACTGCTACAACGCGTCCAGCCCCAGCTCAACCGAGGACTTCAGCTACGCTGAGACGGAGATGAACAAGGACGGCGTGTACCGCATCTCCAACACGCACAACATGCTCGTCGTCGTCGGCTGCAACACCATGGCCTACACCGGCAGCGGGAAGACCGAGGGCGGCACCGACAGCTACGCCTACTACACCGGGTGCTTGTCCTTCTGCAACAACTCCGCGAGCGCGCAGGACGGCCTCTGCGCCGGCGTCGGCTGCTGCCACGTCGACATCCCGCCGGGGCTCACCCACAACTACTACAAGTTCCGGCCCTACGACCACTCCACCATGATGGACTACAGCCCCTGCGAGTACGCCTTCCTCGTCGACAGGACCAACTACACCTTCCTCCGCTCCCACCTCAAGATGGACACCAAACGGACCTCGCCGGTGTGGCTGGACTGGGCCATCCGCGGCAACAGCTCCAACCCCGGCGACACACCGTCGTGCAAGCAAGCGGCCAAGACGGGTCAGTACGCCTGCGTGAGCGCTGACAGCCGTTGCGTCGATTCCACCAATGGGCCTGGCTACAACTGCAAGTGCTCTGATGGCTACGAGGGAAACGCCTACTTTGCCGGCGGATGCACGGGTAAGACCCACCATTCTTAATTTTGTGTTTTCGTTCAGGTCCCGATCGATCTACTGAGATCTTATCAAAGTCCCAATCAATTTGGGAAATGCAAATCAATTCTCTTTGGAGAATAAAAAACTCTCAAACTACTAAGACCTAACAAAACCATTTTGTTTATTCATCTATATCCTAATTAACGATTGTTTCTATCATTGTGCGACACAGATATTGATGAATGTGCAGATCCAGCCAAGTATGGTTGCTACGGTGTCTGCACGGATATCCAAGGAGATTACAAATGCGAATGCCCTCCAGGTTATCGGAGTCGTGATCCAAGAACCGAACGATGCACTCAAAAGTTCCCACTTGCAGCACAGATTTCCGTAGGTATATATCATACTCCTACTACACGAGTTACTAATTTTCAATGTACTTAACAGGTGTTGTTGATTGATTAATTATATCTTTATAATAATATTTTGGTACTATATGTACCACATTCTAGGTAGTACGTAACTTTTTTTATCATATTACTCTCTCCGTCCGGAAATACTTGTCCTATAAATGAATACAATGAATGTATCTATAACTAAAATAAGTCTGGATACAACCATTTCTAGGACAAGTATTTCCGGACGGACGGAGTACTTTATACGTACAAATATGAAGTTATTTTCAAAATATACTAATAATTATGGACTCACAAACAATTTTTTCATATATCTCACTTTGAAAAATCTTATATATAGTATATGAACATACTTAGAATGAAAAATTATTATATATACTACTTCCTCCGTTTCTAAATATTTGTCTTTATAGAGATTTCACAAGTGACTACATACGCAGCAAAATGAGTGAATCTACACTCTAAAATATGTCTATATGCATCCGTATGTGATAGTCCATTTGGAATCTCTAAAAAGATAAATATTTGGGAACGGATGGAGTACATGAGGGTAACTACCACTTGGTACATATTAGGATCCCTAATTGAATGGTTCAGTTTGTATGTATCTTGCTATCCACTTTTTTAACATATTTGCCCGCACTTCAAATCAAGAGTAAAAACAAAATTTAATTTTGTTCATTACAACAGTTAAATTGGATGACAGACAAATTAATGTCGAGAAACTTTGATTATTACAATAGTTCTAAATTTGTTTCTTTGCCCATGTAGGTGCAATAGGTGGCATTCTTGTCTTGGCATTTCTGGCATTCTTTTTTGTTCTTCGCAAAGAGAAGCAGAAGGCCAAAGACTTTTACCAAAAGAATGGTGGTCTTACATTAGAGAAAGCTAGAACTATTAAGATTTACACAAGGGGGAATCTCAAACCAGTTTTAAAGAGTAGCAATGTAATTGGTAAAGGTGGCTTTGGTGAAGTTTACAAGGGTGTTGTTGATGGAGTTATCGTTGCAGTAAAGAAACCAAATGGTCGTAGTGTCCTAGAGAAGGAGCAATTTCCAAATGAAGTCACCATCCTGTCTCAAGTCAGCCACAAGAACATCGTAAGGCTTATAGGTTGTTGCCTCGAAGTGGATAACCCCATGCTAGTCTATGAATTCATCTCCAAAGGAAGCTTGGAGGACAATCTTCATAGAGCTGACAACAAGGAGCTTCTTGACTTGGATGTACGTCTAAGTATTCTTGAAGACTCAGCACATGGTCTAGCTTATATGCACTCACAAACCCATAACACGATCCTGCATGGTGATGTCAAACCAGCAAACATACTCTTGGATGAGAACTTTTCCCCAAAGATCGCGGATTTTGGCATATCAAGGTTGATTGCACAAGGCAAGGACCACACTAGAAACATCATAGGTGACATGTCTTATATGGATCCCGTGTACCTACAAACAGGTCGATTGACCGACAAAAGTGATGTCTACAGTTTTGGGGTCGTCATCTTAGAGCTCATTAGCAGGAAGAGGGCCACTCATTCTGACAATAATAGCCTAGTGAGGAGCTTCCTAGAGTGTCACCAAAATGGGGAGACAATGACTGAGCTCTTTGATAAGGAAATTGCAACGACCAAAGATTTGGAACTTCTCAACAAGTTGGTAGAGATTGCTGTTCAGTGTCTTAACCTTGAAGCAGATCAAAGACCGTCAATGACAGATGTTGCAGGTCGCCTTGTCATGCTGCATAGGTCCCGTAATCCTTAGGTTTGTTTCCAGATGGGAGTTTCAACAGCATGTATGTTAAGTCGAATAAGATAGGTAACTATCAGTGTCAACCATTGTTGTATTTGTTGTTCCAAGAAATTTGTACTACTGTAGTGAGTAACTTTGTATTTCATATGACCAAATGCATGGATTGATTTCCCGACTACATTGTGTTGTAATAGGGTTGTGATTTAATACATGGGTTAGGTACATCACTAGTACAGTATGCAGTGTTTTTTTTTCTCGGCAGAGACACCTGCCTTAGATTGCTTCTAAGATTCAAGTCAAAACGGAAAAGTTGAGTAAAGATCTAGTGGACCGTCTACCCACACAGTCAGTTGTTGAAATGCAACCTCGCCTAGCTAATGCATCAGCCATCGAATTTGCCAAGGGAAGTACCACCATCTGAAGACCAAAAGACATTGTTTCCTGGTTGGATTTTGCTAACTGCATACCATATACGCCTAGGATGACTTTAGTTTTGTTTGGTATTCTAGGGCACCATACTAGTAGGTTTTTCTATGTGTAGTTGTTGTTAAGGTCCTGCTCGACCCCTTGAGGTGGAGCGTGAGTTTCACTCTGAAATCCTAGGGCCTCGCCCATGTGCCGGTAGTTCCGTTCAATTTTCATCGGCTAATTTGACGTCACCCATTTTTTCTGTGTGCACTAAGGGTGTGTTGTACTCCCTCCGTCCCATGATATAAAAGCGAACTTGAATTGTGTTGTTAGCTCTGTATTGCTTGGTTTCTTGCAAGAACGAGTGGGGCGACCTATATAGAGGTATTTTGAATAACGCCTTGGTTTCTTGGTTTCTTGGGTGATGGGGTATGGAAGGCAACAATGCATCATCCGTGAGGCTAGTACTAAAGTCCAGGCAAATTATTTTCCAGAATCGATTAATAATGAGATATCAAGATATTTGAATGGACTTGTTGTACCTTGGACGGACCAGTACTTAATACTCACGAATTAACGAACATCATAAATAACCATATCTCCATCCAAGCATGTTTAGCTTTGCAAGAAATTCCTGCATCCTGTTTCTTCGATGAGTTCTACAACCTTTATGTTTGTTTAGAAACTTTACAACCTTTATGTGCATACTGAAAGAATTAATCGGACCTTCATCGTTTTATTGCCCAAAAAGGACTCTGCGGCAACACCTGACACTTACCAGCCCATTTCTCATAAAAACAGTCCTATAAAAGGGGTGGCAAAAGTCTTCACTAACAGATTGAAGACTCTCATCCCCCTCCTCATCCACGAAATCAAACTGGGTTCATCAGTGGGCACAAATATCGCCGAAAAATTCTTTTTCACTGCCAACCAAGTCTTCTCCTGCCATATGCCCATATATAAGAAAGCACCTACCATGGTCCTAAAAGTAGACTTCTGAAAAGCATTTGACTCACTCTCTTGGTCCTCCTTGATAGCCATCCTAAACTGTTAGGACTTCCCGGAGCTGGATCAATGACATTCTCTCTATACTGTTAAATGGTGTCCTAGGAACTTGGATAAACTGTCAAATGGACTGCCCCAAGGCTCTACCCCCTACCTCTTCATTATCATTGCTGGCCTACTACAACAAATGATCCATCAAACGGCAGACACACTCCATCTTCACACACCTCCCTCCTACAACCCTACTATATGCCAATGACAGGTTATTTATTGCACATGCTTTAGTTGAAGCTATCACCCAGCTAAAGCTAATCCATCAAAACTTTGCCGGCTATCTCTATCCATTAGTATCGACAAAACAACCTTTGTCCCCATGCACGCCTCCCCAGCACTCGCAAAATAAATTGCGCAAGTTCTGCAGTGCTCCATATCTTCCTTTCCTCAAATTTACCTAGGAGCACTAGTAGAAAACAGGGCTTTGGTCACAGCTCAATATACACATTAGTCATGCTTGCATTCGCACCCTTTAATCCCGGTTCGTGTATCAAACCGGGACTAATGCCTTTAGCTGCTCGAACCGGGACTAAAGGGTGCGATGCCCTTTTGTCCCGGTTCGTGTCTCAAACCGGGACTAAAGGGGGTCGTATCTCAAACTCTACACCCCCCCCCCCCTCTCGTGTATCGCCATTTCAGTTTTGAAAAAAACAAAAGGAAATGAACAAAACTTTTAAAAATAAAATCCTTCGAGATGTACTTATATTACTACATCTACTATTTAGGAAAATTAAAAAACTTAAATATGGACATGTTTTGCAAAAAAGTGTTATCAAAAAGAAAAACGGCTATAACTTTTGCATACGATGTCAGAAAAAAAAACGTATAATATATCAAAATGTTCAGCACAAAAATCCGCATCCGATTTTGACTGCCGTAGACCATTTTGCAAATTTTTAGAATCCTCAAATTCTAAAAATAAAAAAAATTATGCTCAAATTTTAGTTTTTTTGAATTTTGGTTAAATTTGGTTAAATTTGGTCAAACTATGGTCAAACTACTTATTCAAGAAGTATTAGTGTTACTAAATAATTATTCAAGAATATTAGTGTTACTAAAAAATTATTTCAGTTTTTTTGAATTTTTGGTCAAATCTGGTCAAACTACGGTCCAACAATGGTCAAACTACTTATTCAAGAAATATTAGTGTTACTAAATAATTATTGTTTTTTAGAATAATAGTTTCAAACTCAAACAAATAAATGTGTGACTTCATGCTCAAGCTAAACTCCAGAGGGTTAATATGATTGACATCTTACTATTGTCAGGAAAACAACAAATGCAAACTTGGAAACGAGGGGGAATAGAACCCGGAAGTTAAGCATGCTCAGGCTGGAGTAGTGAGAGGATGTGTGACCAGCCGGGAAGTTAGATGATTTGGAATGATGAGGGGTGATTAGAGATTAAAGGTTAAATTGAGCAGTGATGAGGGGTGATTACAGATTAAATTGTAAAACAATTCAGAAATTTGAAAATCGGGGAAAAATCAAAAAAAAGTCGTAACACCAACCGGGACTAAAGGTGAAGCTCCAGACAGTGGCCACGTGGAGGGCCTTTAATCCCGGTTCGTAAGAACCGGGACTAAAGGGGTGGTTCTTTACTACCGACCCTTTAGTCCCGGTTCCAGAACCAGGACAAATGGGCCTTTTTCTACTAGTGGAGCCCCTATCGCTAATTTGGCTTCTGCTGAATCCTTTCCTACCCACTATTGAACGTTGCTGCAAAACCACCCTCTCTTCTCCTCTCGCGGCCGCGTTGCCCCGCAGGCGACCGGCCGCACGGTGACCTCCTCCTCCTCCACCACCCCCTCCCTCCCTCCTCCCCGCTGTCGTCGCTCGCGCTCGCGCCCGCGGCCGGCCTGGACCTGGGGACGCTGGTGGCGGCGGCCCCCTGACCTTCCCCTCCCGATGGCTCTCCGGCATGGGGCAAAAACTCATCGGGGGGTGATCCTAGGCGGCGGCGGTCTGGCTGGTGGCGGGGTTCCCCGACGTGGCGTGGGTGGGTGGCGGTGTCATTGGCAGCGGGCTGGCGTAGCGGTGCGACCGGGCGGTGGCGCTCGGCCCAAATCTGGGCCCTACGGGCCCCATCTGGGTCTGGGTGGGCCGACGGCGGGGCGGGTCTGCAGCGTGACTCCCAGGAGGCGGGGGAGCGGCGATGAGCGGCTAGGTGCTGGTAGCGCTGACCCCAGCATGCTACAGCATGGCCGACGGGGTTTAGCGGGCCAGTTTCAGGCCTGGCCGGGCCAGGGTGGCCTGGTATGCCTCGCTGTCGTGTCCGGACGGCGACCGCGACGGTGCCGGCAGCGCGGGCCTCTCGCACGATGGTGGTGGAGGTGGTTCCCTCCTGCTTGGTGGTGCTGCTCTCGTCGCTTGGCTCTTCTCTCCGGTCTTGTTGGTCGCGTGTTGGTGCTCGCACTGAGACGGCATGGGTGGTGGCGCAACCGCGATGGCGCATGGTGTTGGGCGGTGGCTTTGCTGGTCGGCTCTTGTTGGGCGGCGGGGTTTGGAGTGCGGGAGAAATCCTTGCCGGTTCGTCCGGCTCCAATGCGGTGATTGATACGTCCATTTTGCATCATGCTTTTATATCGAATTTATCGCATTATGGACTGTTATTTCACTTTATATCACAATACTTATGGATGTTCTCTCTTATTTTACAAGGTTTACATAAAGAGGGAGAATGCCGGCAACTGGAATTCTGGTCTGGAAAAGGAGCAAATATTAGAGACCTATTCTGCGCACCTCCAGAAGTCCTGAAACTCCACGAAACGTCTTAAAAGAAATAAAGAAAAATCCACGCCAACACTACTAGGGAAAAGGCTAGCAGCAGCGTGGGTTTTACGCCTATCAGTAGCGCGGGGATATGCGCTACTGTTAAGGCGCTACAGCTATTCCTTAGCAGTAGCGCGTGTTACATGCGCTACTGCTAGGACAAGTAGCTGCAGCGTTTGTTCAATCCCGCGCTACTGCTAATGTAACTACTGGCAGCGCGTTTTCCGTCCATCGCTACTAGTATTCTTTTTTTTTTATTTTTTTATTTTTAGTGTATTTATCGTACAAATATTGGTACAATACCAGTTATGAGGTTTACATCATTATGTCCATAACAGTGTGTCAAATGAAGGTGGATTAGTTTCAAGTGGAGGCAATATGTGGTGCATGTCAAAAGTATACTACAAATCCAAACTTGATCTAGTTTGGACTAGATGTACTTTCGATGTGCACCACATGTTGCCTCCATTTGAATCTAATCCGCCAACACAAGCTATTTAACCATCATCATAGTCATTACCACCAACATTAGCTATTTAATTATCATAGTCATAGTGTAGCACACATCATCATCTTCAAACTCTCATTCTAGCTAGCTAATCACCACCAACACTAGCTAATAATAATCATCATAGTCATTACCACCAACACTAGCTATTTTATCATCATAGTAATAGTGTAGCACATCATCATCCTCAAACTCATTTCTAGCTAGCTAATCACTCCTGCTGCTCTCTCTTAGGTAAAATAACATAAAACATGTGTAGCTCTCCTCCTTGATCAAGTTGGAGCATGCAGATGAACCTGTCTCCTAATTTTGGGTAGCACATCTGTTTGCTGCCCCCTAGTACTTCTCTGCGCTCCCCCATCACATATCTGGTCCAGTCTTGCACTATTAAGCATTCATCGCTGATCTTGAATGCACTAAAGTAACATGTAGGATATCTTGGCCGTAAGCTAATAATACTCATGGTACCTTTAGTATCGATCCCATAAGGCACAACATTCATCGGGAGTCCCTGTTGAAAAAACATTGTATGGTAACATACTTAGCAATGAAGTTTAGATTCACAAATAATGTATGGAAAAGATGCACTGAGGACAAATAGTAAAAATCTTACCATCCTTCCTAAATAGATGTGACCGTAGTTCATTACGAACACTATTGGTCGCACGTTTTCAGTACTAACATTTCTAAGTCCAGGAAGAAAATTTGTCTTGACAGTATCAAGATCCTCAAGCCATGAAACATAATGACTTAGCTCCTCGCAGTTTAGTTCAGCCCCGGGACAGTAGTAGGTCCTGTCTACCAAGCGCTGGACATGTTTGCTTGCATCGAAATAAGCTGACAATACAAATTAGTTGTCAACTATTTTTGAATAAACAATATCAAAGACATAAATATGGTTGAGAAACTTACATAATGGTGTAACTGGAGGCGTCTGCACATCGATCCAGATGTCGGTATTACCTTCAATATCATCTTCCGGACGAATATCAAAGGTGATAACCATATCAGGCTCAAATGCATAAGTCTTTGTGACGCCCCTGATTTAATCGTACACTAATCATTCACGCAAACATGTACGATCAAGATCAGGGACTCACGGGAAGATATCACAACACAACTCTACAAATAAAATAAGTCATACAAGCATCATATTACAAGCCAGGGGCCTCGAGGGCTCGTATACAAGAGCTCGATCATAGACGAGTCAGCGGTAACAACAATATCTGAGTACAGACATAAGTTAAGCAAGTTTGCCTTAAGAAGGCTAGCACAAACTGGGATACAGATCGAAAGAGGCGCAGGCCTCCTGCCTGGGATCCTCCTAGCTACTCCTGGTCGTCATCAGCGGGCATCACGTAGTAGTAGGCACCTCCGGTGTAGTAGGAGTCGTCGTCGACGGTGGCGTCTGGCTCCTGGGCTCCAACATCTGGTTGCGACAACCAGGTAGAAGGGATAGGGGGAAAAGAGGGAGAAAGCAACCGTGAGTACTCATCCAAAGTACTCGCAAGCAAGGAGCTATACTACATATGTATGCAATGGTATCAAATGGAATAAGGGTATCATATGTGGACTGAACTGCAGAAAGCCGGAATAAAAGGGGGATAACTAATCCTTTCGAAGACTACGCTTCTGGCAGCCTCCGTCTTGCAACATGTAGAAGAGGGAAGACTGAAGTCCTCCAAGTAGCATCGCATAGCATAATCCTAACCGATGATCCTCCCCTCGTCGCCCTGTGAGAGAGCGACCACCGGTTGTATCTGGCACTTGGAAGGGTGTGTTTTATTAAGTATCCGGTTCTAGTTGTCATAAGGTCAAAGTACAACTCCAAATCGTCCTGTTACCGAAGATCACGGCTATTCGAATAGATTAACTTCCCTGCAGGGGTGCACCACATACCCCAACACGCTCGATCCCATTTGGCCGGACACACTTTCCTGGGTCATGCCCGGCCTCGGAAGATCAACACGTCGCAGCCCCACCTAGACCAACAGAGAGGTCAGCACGCCGGTCTAAACCTAAGCGCCCAGGGGTCTGGGCCCATCGCCCTTAGCACACCTGCACGTTGCGAACGCGGCCGAAAGCAGACCTAGCCTAGTGGCCTTCCAGTCCAATCCGGCGCGCGCCACTCAGTCGCTGACGTCACGAAGGCTTCGGCTGATACCACGACGCCGGGATACCCATAACTACTCCCGCGTAGATGGTTAGTGCGTATAGACCAAATGGCCAGACTCAGATCAAATACCCAGATCTCGTTAAGCGTGTTAAGTATCCGCGAACGCCGACCAGGGCCAGGCCCACCTCTCTCCTAGGTGGTCGGAACCTGCCCTGTCGCTCCGCCTCAAAGATCCACACAGAGGGCCGTTGGGACAAAGGTCCTTTCAACCCCCAATCCGTGAATCACTCGCGGGTGCTCCACAAGCCGACCCGTCTTTAGTCACCACCTGTATCATGTATAAAGCATATAGTATATTCCCGTGATCAACTCCCGAGTGATCACGGCCCGATAGTATAGCATGGCAGACGGACAAGGATGTAGGGCCACTGATGAAAATACTAGCATCCTATACTAAGCATTAGGATTGCAGGTAAAGGTAACAACAGTAGTAGCAAGGACAGGCTATGCATCAGTATAGGATTAACGGGAAGCAGTAACATGCTACACTACTCTAATGCAAGCAGTATAGAGAAGAGTAGGCGATATCTGGTGATCAAAGGGGGGGCTTGCCTGGTTGCTCCGGCAAGAGAGAGGGGTCGTCAACTCCGCAGTCGTACTGAGTAGCAGCGGCGTCGGTCTCGGTGTCTATCGAGAGAAGAGGGGGAAGAAACAATAAATATATAAGCAAGCGTATGCATAGTGATGCATGACATGACAAGTAACGACGTTAGAGGTGCCCTAACGCGGTATGAGGTGATACCGGTGAAGGGGGGAAACATCCGGGAAAGAATCCCCGGTGTTTCGCGTTTTCGGGCAAAGGAGCCGGAGGGGGAAAGTTGCGAGTTTGCTATGCTAGGGATGCATGGCGGACAAACGGGCTGCGTGTCCGGGTTCGTCTCGTCGTTCTGAGCAACTTTCATGTTGAAAATATTTTAATCCGAGTTACGGATTAAAAGATATGATTTTCTAAAGATTTTATTAATTTCTGGAATTTAATTAATTATTTAATCCAACACTATCCAGAATAGTAAATGATGACGTCAGCATGACATCAGAGTGATGTCAGCAGTCAACGTTGACCATTGACCTGGTCAACCTGACGTGTGGGTCCAGTGGGACCCACCTGTTATTCTCTGTTTAGGTTAATTACAGATTAGTTAATTTAATTAGTGATTAGGTTAATCTAATCAGGATTAGTTAACTTAATTAATTAATTAATATTTTAATTATTTCAGTTATTATTTATTTATTTATTTAATATATTTTTAAATTTTATTATTATTATTATTTTTAACGTTTCAAAGGTGGCGGCCCCACATGTCATTGGCCCTAGGGGCCATAGCGGGTTTGGTTGCTAGCGGGCGTTGGGGACGGGCAAGCGAGCGTAGCCACAGCCCGCCCGTAGCGATGCGAGGCCGGGGCCATCGACGGCGGGGGCAGGAGGGGGCTCGGCGAACGGCGGCGAGCAAGGAGAGGTCGGCGAGGCGCGTCGTGGCCAGTAGCCGCGCGAGGCGTGGCGGGGCTACGGGAGCAGTGGGGCGCCGGGGCGGTGCGCGGATGGGCGCCGGCGCCGAAGGTGGCCGGAGAAGCACGGGGCCAGTGGGATGGACGGGAGGAGCGGGCTGGCGGCCTCCGACGAGCCGTGAGGCACGGCCAGGCGTCGGTGATGCGACGAGCGTGCGGGCGCGTCGTGCACACGGCGCGGCCACGAGGGGGAAGGTCAGCGGTGGAGCGGCTCGTGCTAGCGTGCGGGGACGAGCGGGAGGTGGCGCCGGTCGGAGAGGGAAGAGAAGGGGAGGCAGGCCTCACGTTCGAGTAGAGACCAGGGGGCGGCGAGGCTCGACGGAGCCGTTGTGGAGGAGGACGGGGACGACCACGGAGACGGGGAGGAGATCTGGCGAGGGAGCGTTCCGGCGAGGCGGCTCCAGTGAGGTCCAGGCGAGGCGACGGTGGTGGTGGCGACGGGGTCGATCGGCGGCGGCGATGGCGGGGCGGCGCCGGGAGGAAGCAGAGGCGCCAGGAGGCCGGTCCGGGGGGGGCGGGTTGAGGAGGCGGTGTGGGGAGGCGATGAGGAGGCGCCGGCGGAGACGGGCGGCGCCGGCCGGTAACGGGGCGTAGGGATGAGGCGGCGGGGTCGGGCCTCTCCCCGATCCAGATCGGGGGAGGGAGCGAGGGGGGCGAGTGGGGGAGAGTGGGGATCGGGTGAGGGTTAGGGTTCGGGGGGGGGGGGGGGGGTGGACCGGGGTTAAATGGTGGGGGGTGTGGGCCGGCCTGGTTGGCCCGATGGCTAGCTGGGCCAAGGCCCAGCGAGGGAGGGGGTTTCCCCTTTTTTTTTGGTTTTGTTTCCTGTTTTCCTTTTTTTATTTTCTCTTCTGTTTTAATTCATTGTAAGTATTTAGGTCTTTTATAAAGGCATGGATCCCACACCATAAATTCCTAGGCATTTATTTGCACACCCCGAACATTTTTGTTTTAAATTTTGAAAAGTTTTTATCCTTTGGTTGATTTTGAATTTGAATTCGAATCAGTTTCGAACTAGCACGAGATTAGGAATAGTAATCGAGGTGACGTGGCACTATTAGCAGAGGTTCACTGTAGCTTAATTACCCGGGCGTTACAGTCTTGCATAGTGCTCGCCATGTTTTGCATCCAAAATAGGTGTAGTCGTCTGAATTGTATAATTTTGCATGGAAAATATAACCATGCTCGGTCTTCAAGTAAACTTTTTTTACCTCCATAGTATGACTGAAACCTATCTTATCCAATACAAAAACTCTTGCATGGCAGGGGATACGCTAGTAGAATAGTAAAAAAAATATAAGTTGAAGAAAATAAAGCAGATTCATGCTTAATTACGAAAAAAGACTTGTCGTTGTGACTTACTGTATCCACTTCGAAGTTCTCGTCCAGCTTGATGCTGAAGCGCCTATCATCATCTAGGAAGATTCCGTCGCACAGGCCGCGCTCGTCTTCGCAGTATTTGCAAATACCGAAATCCTTTTTGTCGTCAGACATTTCCTATGTTCATAGTTAAAACATTAATTGAAAATCGATAGAAGACGACTACAAGGATACTCAACACACAAATCCAGGGCACTCGATATTTCCTACATATTCTGGCAAAAGTCATGCCAAAATTCACGGAAAAATCCGGCATGACCTTTGCTAAAATAGGACATATCGAGCGCCTGAAATTTGCCGGAACGGAAATGAATCAACACTCCGGCAAAACATAGGCCACTCGGAGGTGTAACCTGCAAACATGACCGGCCACTTGGATATTGAGCAACACAAGATATACATTTCAAAATATCTTATAGGACTCAAAGTATCATGCATTCAATAAGCAAAAGTAAATCATCTCATGCATCCGTACATCGTCGAATATTATCACTAATACATCCCGAATAGTGTCATACATATAACATCACTAGTACAACTAAAACCCTAGCACACGACGGGTATCGGCGCGGGCGGTGGACACCCACAGAGAAGGAACCATCACGGGATCATAGCTCCAGTGAGATCCCTGGAGAACCTGCCAGGTAATGGAGAACCTGTGCTCCAACGCGAACCAGTAGCGACGGACGTGCGCGTCCTCCTCACTGACACGGTGATGCACCACCTCCGCGGAGTCCTCGAGCCTCTGGACCGTCACTGGCCCACGCGACCGCCACCAAAGAAGGTTCGGGTCAATGGCAGGCTGGCTCCTCACCAACCTGCGCCCCCCAGTAGGTAGCGCCTCCCTGTACCACCCCGGCGGAGCCCAGTCCCGGACATGGCCCATCTGGTCAAGCAGGTGTCGTCCTCCGCCGACTTGACGACGAGGATGCGGGATAGGCATCGTCCACGTCGATGCGAGAAAAATTGCTTTAACTAAAAAAATAGCAACAAGTTCTTACTAACTAGTTCTATTAATTCAACTTGTTCTTACTACTACTAAATAGAAAGAAACTAGCACATCTACTACTACTAAATAACATCTAACTACTACACCTACTACTAATTAACATCTAACTACTACATCTACTACTAATTAACATCTACTACTGCTAATTATACAACTAGTTTACCATCACTACTTCTAAAAATCATTATCTATGAACCCTAAATTAACATCTACTACTACTAAAATCATCTACTAACTAAGCAAAGAGAGGGGGGTGGGGGGTGGGGGCTTGCAGAGGGAGAGACGTTGGCGGGGAGGTTCTCGGCGACGGAGGGGCAGCGAGGGCGGGATCGGGATCGGGAGGCGGCGGTCTCGGTCGAGGGCGGCGGGCTCGGTCGAGGGCGGCGGCGGTGAGGTCGAGGGCGGTGACAGTGTGGTCGAGAGCGGCGGCGGTGAGGTTGAGGGCGGGCGGGCGGCGGCGGCGTTGTGGGCAGGCGCGCTCGGGCTCGGGCGGCGGCGACAGGAGTAGGGGAACCGGCCAGGGTGGGGGGGAAGGAGGACTTAGCGAAATTTTGATTCGGGGGGTTGTTAACTCGAACTAGTAGTAGCGCTCATATGGAAAACGCGCTATAGCTAACTTATCTATAACGCGTTTTAGAGAAAACCGCTACTGCTAATGGAAGCAGTTATTTCTTTTATTTATCCCAATATCGGTAACACTTTGTCCTGAAAAAACGCTATAAGTCTAAGCAATGTAAAAACATCAAAAATATACATTGGTCATCATTGATCTTTTTGTGTATAATCTAAATAGTCAACATGAATCATCACTGTACCTGTATAGGTACAGGCGAGGATTCATATTGCAACCACAAATCATACACATATAGTTCAATGAAGACCAAGTGCTCCAGATAGGTTGAGAAGTAACATATTTAAGGTGGTAAACACCTTGTTCGCTTAGCAGTATGGGACTAAACTTAATTAGTTGCGGTGATACTTAGCAGCAGCGAGTTTTGAAGAAAATTGCTGCTACTAAGTTCTTTAGCAGTAGCGCGTCCACGGGAAGGGCGCTACTACTATATCTAGCCTGGGGGCAACACCGTGGCAATTATAGTGGTAGCGCTCTTTTCACCTAGAGCGCTACTGCTACTTAGCCATTAGTAGCGCTCTTTACTGAAGCTCGCTACTGCTAATTAGCAGTAGCACCTGTTTTTAGACCGCGCTGCTGCTAAGATTCTGTGTATAAGGTTTTCCCTAGTAGTGCAAAGATGAAGGCCAGGGGGCCCACACCCTTCTCACGAGGGTGGGGGGCACCCCCCCCCCCATAGGGCACGCCCCCCTACCTCGTGGGCCCCATGGTGGCTCTCTGATTCCCATCTTATATGAGGTCTTTCGAT
Organism: Triticum urartu; assembly: GCF_056163025.1. NCBI lineage: Eukaryota > Viridiplantae > Streptophyta > Magnoliopsida > Poales > Poaceae > Triticum > Triticum urartu. The sequence continues at coordinate 14,984,828 of NC_141873.1, forward strand.
GAGAAAAAAAGAAGTAGGAACTTTTCGGGACGAGACTCTGCCGCCACGAGTCGGAACCTTGGTGGATCCAACCTAGAGCTCCGGCAGAGCTGTTCTGCCGGGGAAACTTCCCTCCCGGAGGGGGAAATCATCACCATCGTCATCACCAACGCTCCTCTCATCGGGAGAGGGCAATCTCCATCAACATCTTCACCAGCACCATCTCATCTCCAAACCCTAGTTCATCTCTTGTATCCAATTCTTGTCTCAAAGTCCGGGATTGGTGCTAGTAGGTTGCTAGTAGTGTTGATTACTCCTTGTAGTTGATGCTAGTTGGTTTAATTGGTGGAAGATCACATGTTCAGATCCTATATGCATATTATTACCCCTCTGATTATGAACATGAATATGCTTTGTCAGTAATTACGTTCGTTCCTGAGGACAAGGGAGAAGTCTTGCTATGAGTAGTCATGTGAATGTGGTATTCGTTTGATATTTTGATAAGATGTATGTTGTCTAGCCTCTAGTGGTGTTATGTGAACGTGACTACATAACACTTCACCATTATTTGGGCCTAGAGGAAGGCATTGGGAAGTAATAAGTAGATGATGGGTTGCTAGAGTGACAGAAGCTTAAACTCTAGTTTATGTGTTGCTTCGTAAGGGGCTGATTTGGATCCATATGTTGCATGCTATGGTTAGGTTTACCTTAATACTTTTGTTGTAGTTGCGGATGCTTGCAATAGAGGTTAATCATAAATGGGATGCTTGTTCAAGTAAGAACAGCACCCAAGCACCGGTCCACCCACATATCAAATTATCAAAGTATTGAACGCGAATCATATGAACGTGATGAAAACTAGCTTGACGATATTCCCATGTGTCCTCGGGAGCGCTTTTCCTATTATAAGAGTTTGTTCCGGCTTGTCCTTTGATACAAAAGGATTGGGCCACCTTGCTGCACTTTGTTTACTTTTGTTACTTGTTGCTCGTTACAATTTATCCTATCACTCAACTATCTGTTACCACTTATTTCAGTACTTGCAAAGAATACCTTGCTGAAAACCGCTTATCATTTCCTTCTGCTCCTCGTTGGGTTCGACACTCTTACTTATCGAAAGGACTACGATAGATCCCCTCAAGACTCTTTTATGGCGCCGTTGCCGGGGAGTGTAGCGCCTTTGATAAGTGGAACTTAGTAAGGAAAAATTTATATAGTGTGCTGAAATTTACTGTCACTTGTTACTATGGAAACTAATTCTCTGAGGGGCTTGTTCGGGGTATCTTCACCCCGTCCAGAAGAGCAAAGAGTTGCTCCTCAACCTACTGAACCTATTGAAAATGAAACTCCTTTTAAATTTCCTGTGGCTATGATGGAAAAACTGCTAGCTAATCCTTTTACAGGAGATGGAACGAAGCATCATGATGAGCATTTAATATATGTGGATGAAGTTTTTGGATTATTTAAGCTTGCAGGTATACCCAATGATGTTGGTAAGAAGAAGGTCTTCCCTTTATCTTTGAAGGGAGACGCATTGATATGGTATAGGCAATGTGATGATATGAAATCATGGGACTATAAAAGATTGAAGCTGGAATTTCATCAAAAATAATACCCTATGCATCTTGTTCATCATGATCGCAATTGTATATATAATTTCTGGCCTCACAAAGGAGAAAGCATCGCTCAAGCTTGGGGGAGGCTTAAATCAATGTTATATTCATGCCCCAATCATGAGCTCCAGAGAGAAATAATTATGCAAAGTTTTTATGCTCGGCTTTCTGTAAACAATCGCAACATGCTCGATACTTCTTGTGCTGGCTCTTTTATTATGAAGACTATTGAATTCAGATGGAATTTATTGGATAGAATTAAAGCAACTCTGAAGATTGGGACCACGACGAAGGTAAGGAGTCAGGTATGACACCTAAGTTTGATAGTGTTAAATCTTTTATGGATGCCGATATTTTCCGTAAGTTTAGCACTAAATATGGACTTGACTCTGAGATAGTAGCTTCTTTCTATGAATCTTTTGCTACTTATGTTGATCTCCCTAAGGAGAAGTGGTTTAAATATCATCCTCCCATAGAAGTAAAAGTAGCTGCACCTATTAAAGTTGAAGAAAAGACTGTCACTTATAATGATCCTATTGTTCCTACTTCTTACATTGAGCAACCACCTTTCCCTATTAGAATAAAGGATCATGCTAAAGCTCCAACTATTGTTCGTAAAAGCAATATTATAACTTATACACCTCCTGAGAAAGTTAAAGTAGAACCTCATATTGCTATTGTTAAAGATCTCTTGTCTGATAATATTGATGGGCATGTTATTCAGTTTGAAGGTGAAACTGATGGAATTGCTAAACCTTGTGCTAAAGATAAACATAGACCTGTGGTAGGCGTGCCTGTTTTTATGTTAAATTAGGAGATCATTGTTATCATGGCTTATGTGATATGGGTGCTAGTGCTAGTGTTATACCTCATGAATTATACAAAGAAATTATGCATGATATTGCACCTGTTGAGTTAGAAGATATTGATGTCACAATTAAACTTGCTAATAGAGATACTATTGCACCAATTGGAATTGTTAGAGATGTTGAAGTCTTGTGTGGGAAAACTAAATATCCTGCTGATTTTCTTGTTCTTACTTCCCCACAAGATAGCTTTTGTCCCATCATATTTGGTAGGCCCTTCTTGAACACTGTTAATGCTAAGATAGATTATGAAAAGAATGTTGTTACTGTTGGCTTGGATGATATGGTTCATGAGTTTAATTTCTCTAAATTTAGTAAACAACATCGTGAGGAATAATTACCTAGTAAGGATGAAATTATTGGTCTTGCTTCTATTGCAGTACCTCCTAGTGATCCTTTAGAACACTATTTGCTGGACCATGAAAATGATATGTTCATGAATGAAAGAAGGGAAATAGATGAAGTATTCTTTAAACAGGAACCTATTCTGAAACACAACTTGCCTGTTGAAATCCTAGGGGACCCTCCTCCTCCAAAGGGTGATCCCGTGTTTGAGCTTAATCCTTTGCCTGATAATCTTAAATATGCTTATCTTGATTAAAAGAAGATATACCATGTTATTATTAGTGCTAACCTTTCATAGCATGAAGAAGAAAGATTATTGAAAACTCTGAAGAAGCATCGTGTTGCTATTGGATATACACTTGATGATCTTAAAGGCGTTAGTCCCACTCTATGTCAACATAAAATAAATTTGGAACCAGATGCCAAACCAGTTCGTGATCCTCAACGACGTCTGAATCCTAAAATGAAAGAAGTGGTAAGAAAAGAAATACTCAAGCTTCTGGAGGCAGGTATAATTTATCCCGTTGCTGATAGTGAGTGGGTAAGTCATGTCCATTGTGTCCCTAAGAAGGGAGGTATTACTGTTGTTCCTAATGATAAAGATGAATTGATTCCACAAAGAATTATCACAGGTTATAGGATGGTCATTGATTTCCGCAAATTAAATAAAGCTACTAAGAAAGATCATTACCCCTTACCTTTTATTGATCAAATGCTAGAAAGATTATGCAAACACACAGTATTGCTTTCTAGATGGTTATTCTGGTTTCTCTCAAATACCTATGTCGGCTAAAGATTAATTGAAGACTACTTTTACATGCCCTTTTGGTACTTTTGCTTATAGACGTATGCCTTTTGGTTTATGTAATGCACCTGCTACCTTTCAAAGATGCATGATGGCTATATTCTCTGACTTTTGTGAAAAGATTTGTGAGGTTTTCATGGACAACTTTTCCGTTTATGGTTCCTCTTTTGATGATTGCTTGAGCAATCTTAATCGAGTTCTGCAGAGATGTGAAGAAACTAATCTTGTCTTGAATTGGGAAAAGTGCCACTTTATGGTTAATGAAGGTATTGTCTTGGGGCATAAAGTTTCTGAAAGAGGTATTGAAGTTGATAAAGCCAAGGTTGATGCTATTGAAGAAGATGCCCTGTCCCAAGGACATCAAAGGTATAAGAAGTTTCCTTGGTCATGTCGGGTTTTACAGGAGGTTCATTAAGGACTTCTCAAAAATTTTCTCGGCCTCTGACTAATTTATTGCAAAAAGATATACCATTTGTCTTTGATGATGATTGTGTAGAAGCATTTGAAATACTGAAGAAAGCATTAGTCTCTGCACCTATTGTTCAGCCACCTGATTGGAATTTACCCTTTGAAATTATGTGTGATGCTAGTGATTATGCTGTAGGTGCTGTTCTAGGGTAAAGAGTCGATAAGAAATTAAATGTTATTCATTATGCTAGTAAGACTCTAGACAATGCTCAAAGAAATTAGGCTAATACTGAAAAAGAACTTTTTGCAGTTGTATTTGCTTGTGATAAGCTCAGATCTTATATTGTTGATTCTAAAGTAACTATTCAAACTGATCATGCTGCTATTAAATATCTTATGGAAAAGAAAGATGCTAAACCTAGACTTATTAGATGCGTTCTCTTGCTACAAGAATTTGATTTTCATATTGTTGATAGAAAGGGAGCTGAGAACCCCGTTGCAGACAACTTGTCTAGGTTAGAAAATATTCTTGATGACCCACTACCTATTAATCATGACTTTCCTGATGAGCAATTAAATGTTATAAGTACTTCTCGTAGTACTCCATGGTATGCTGATTATGCTAATTATATTGTTGCTAAGTTTATACCACCTAGTTTCACATACCAGCAAAAGTAAAAGTTCTTCTATGACTTGAGACATTACTTTTGGGATGACCCACAGCTTTATAAAGAAGGAGTAGATGGTGTTATTAGACATTGTGTACCTGAGCATGAACAGGAACAGATCCTACGCAAGTGTCATTCCGAGTCTTATGGAGGACACCACGCTGGAGATAGAACTGCACATAAGGTATTGCAATCTGGTTTTTATTGGCCTACTCTCTTCAAGGATGCCCGTAAGTTTGTCTTGCCTTGTGATGAATGTCAAAGAATTGGTAATATTAGTAGACATCAAGAAATGCCTATGAATTATTCACTTGTTATTGAACCGTTTGATGTTTGGGGTTTTGATTACATGGGACCTTTTCCTGCCTCTAATGGATATACACATATTCTAGTTGCTGTTGATTAAGTTACTAAGTGGGTAGAAGCTATTCCAACTAGTAGTGCTGATCATATTCTATTAAAATGCTTAAGGAAGTTATTTTTCCGGGGTTTGGAGTCCCTGGATATTTAATGACTGATGGTGGTTCACACTTTATTCATGGTGCCTTCCGTAAAATGCTTGCTAAATATGATGTCAATCATAGAATTGCATCCCCTTATCACCCACAGTCTAGTGGTCAAGTAGAGTTGAGCAATAGAGAGCTCAAATTAATTTTGCAAAAGACTGTTAATAGGTCTAGAAAGAATTGGTCTAAGACACTTAATGATGCATTATGGGCTTATAGAACTGCATACAAAAATCCTATGGGTATGTCCCCGTATAAAATGGTCTATGGAAAAGCATGTCACTTACCTCTCGAACTAGAACATAAGGCATACTGGGCTATTAAAGAACTTAACTATGATTTTAAACTTGCCGGTGAGAAGAGGTTATTTGATATTAGCTCACTTGATGAATGGAGAACCCAAGCTTATGAAAATGCCAAGTTGTTTAAAGAAAAAGTTAAAAGATGGCATGACAAAAGGATACAAAAGCGTGAGTTTAATGTAGGTGATTATGTATTGCTATACAACTCCCGTTTAAGATTTTTTGCAGGAAAACTTCTCTCTAAATGGGAAGGCCCCTATGTCATTGAGGAGGTCTATTGTTCTGGTGCCATAAAAATCAATAACTTTGAGGGCACAAATCCGAAGGTGGTAAATGGTCAAAGAATTAAACATCATATCTCAGGTAATCCCATAAATGTTGAAACCAATATTATTGAAACCATAGCCCTGGAGGAATACATAAGGGATACTTTCCAGAACGTTTCAGCCTCCAAAAAGGAATAGGTATGTGGTACGGTAAGTAAACCGACTCCAAAACAATTTTTAAGGCAATATTTCTCCATTTTAGAATATTTAGAAAAATAGAAAAATGAGTAGCAGTCTGGGAAGGACACGAGGGCCCCACGAGGGTGGGGGGCGTGCACCCCTACCTCGTGAGCGCCTCGTGTGCCCTCCGGACTCCGCTTTCTTGCATGATACGTATTTTGGTCAGTAAAAATTCATTATATATTCTCCTGAAGGTTTTGACTCCCGTATCACGCAAAAATCTCCTATTCTTGTTTTGAGCTGTTTTCTGTCAGGGTTTTCCAGGCTAGGCGTCATGTCGTCTCCCTCCTCCAACAATGGTGGCAATGATGCTTGGCTAATGAAGATAGATCTAAAAAGGGAAGAACCCACGAGGGTCAACCATGATGAAAGGATCAAGAAGGTCACGGAGGATCAAGCCCCAGCAGCAAAAGACACCCTTCAGATCGATCATAACCTTCTTACCCCAACTGAGATCGAAGCTTTCAAGATGATTGGGCTAGCTCGTGTTCAAAACAAGTATCTCACACAAGAAAATATTTTGTTGAAGGAGCATATTGTTTCACTCAAGGGCATTATTCACAAGCTGGGGGACCTCTTACGCTCGATGTGCGATTATCCGCCTCCACCGTCTCCTCCAACAAAGAAGAATTGAGTATCTGGTTATGGGCACTCCCCTTGGCAACTGCCAAGCTTGGGGGAGGTGCCCCGGTATCGTATCACCATCACAACTCCTATCTTTACCGTTTTCTTAGTTCGATCCTATTAGTAGTATCTTGATCTAGTAGAATAAAGTTTATGGCATGATCTAGTTTTGAGTTTTGCTTTATGATCCCTCTATGTAATCGAGTCCGTGAGTTATATATAATAAAGATTAGTGTTGACTCAAGGGATTGATTATTTTGCCATGATCTTGGGTGAATAAAAGAAACAAAAAAGTTCATATTGATCTTATTGAGAGTAATGACTTCGCATAGAAAGTGTATGATGATTAAAAGTTGTTGGGAGTTGGCAGACATAGCTTTGGTCATTGTTGCAATTAATAGGAAGTAATAAGGAAAGAGAGGTTTCACATATAGATATATTATCATTGACATCTTTTATGATTGGGAGCACTCATTAAAATATGGCATGCTAAAGAGTTGATATTGGACAAAGAAGACAACGTAATGAGTTATGTCTTTCTTATATCTGAGATAAAGTATATTGTCATGGTTCCTCTAACTTGTTGAGCTTGCCTTCCCCCTCATGCTAGCCAAATTCTCAGCACCAAGTAGAAATACTACTTGTGCTTCCAAATATCCCTAAACCAGTTTTTCCATGAGAGTCCACCATATCTATCTATGGATTGAGTAAGATCCTTCAAGTAAGTTCTCATCGGAGCAAAGCAATAAAAATTTCTCTAAATATGTATGATTGATTGGTGTGGGAGAAATAAGCTTTATACGATCTTGTGATGTGGAAGTAATAAAAGCGACAGACTGCATAATAAAGGTTCATATCACAAGTGGCAATATAAAGTGACGTTCTTTCGCATTGAGATTTTATACATCAAACCATAAAAGTGCGGGGCAACCTCTGCTTCCCTCTGCGAAGGGCCTAGCCTTTATTATTATCTTCTACCTTATGCAAGAGTCATGGTGATCTTCACCTTTTCTTTTTCATTTTATCCTTTGGCAAGCTCAGCATGTTGGAAATAACATGATATATATATATATATAATTGGATGTAGGGGAGCATGAACCATTATTGTTGACAATATCCTTGAGGTAAAAGGTTGTGGGGCAAAGCTATAAGCCCCTATCTTTCTCTGTGTCCGATTAAAACTCTGTAACCACAAGTATCGCGTGAGTGTTAGCAATTACGGAGGACTAAATGATAGTTGAGTATGTGGACTTGCTTTTCAGCCCTTACATACACTCTTTCCGATGTTATGATAAATTGCAATTGCTTCAATGATTGAGATTATAGTTTGTCGGAGTCCAATAAGGTTTATGATTTATACTTTTGCATTGTGAATAGATCATCACTTGACCATAAGTAATCATATGACAAAATCTATATATGTTGCTTTTATAAGAATAATCAGGATGCCTTCATGTCCGTATTTTATTTTTATCGATGCATCTACCTCTAACCATGAGGATATATTTATTGTTATCGGCTTTTCGCTTGAGGACAAGCGAGGTCTAAGCTTGGGGGAGTTGATACGTCCATTTTGCATCATGCTTTTATATCGATATTTATCGCATTATGGACTGTTATTTCACTTTATATCACAATACTTATGGCTATTCTCTCTTATTTTACAAGGTTTAAATAAAGAGGGAGAATGCCGGCAGCTGGAATCTGTTCTGTAAAAGGAGCAAATATTAGAGACCTATTCTGCGCAACTCCAAAAGTCCTGAAACTCCACGAAACGTCTTAAAAGGAATAAAGAAAAATCCACGCCAAAGATGAAGGCCAGGGGGCCCACACCCTTCTCATGAGGGTGGGCCCCCCCTAGGGCGCGCCCCCCTACCTCGTGGGCCCCCTGGTGGCTCTCCGATGCCCATCTTCTCCTATATGAGGTCATACGATGAGAAAAAAAAGAAGTAGGAACTTTTCGGGACGAGACTCCTCCGCCACGAGGCGGAACCTTGGCGGATCCAATCTAGTGCTCCGGCAGAGCTGTTCTGCCGGGGAAACTTCCCTCCCGGAGGGGGAAATCATCACCATCGTCATCACCAACGCTCCACTCATCGGGAGAGGGCAATCTCCATCAACATCTTCACCAGCACCATCTCATCTCCAAACCCTAGTTCATCTCTTGTATCCAATTCTTGTCTCAAAGTCCGGGATTGGTGCTAGTAGGTTGCTAGTAGTGTTGATTACTCCTTGTAGTTGATGCTAGTTGGTTTAATTGGTGGAAGATCACATGTTCAGATCCTATATGCATATTATTACCCCTCTGATCATGAACATGAATATGTTTTGTGAGTAATTACGTTCGTTCCTGAGGACAAGGGAGAAGTCTTGCTATGAGTAGTCATGTGAATTTGGTATTCGTTTGATATTTTGATAAGATGTATGTTGTCTAGCCTCTAGTGGTGTTATGTGAACGTCGACTACATAACACTTCACCATTATTTGGGCCTAGAGGAAGGCATTGGGAAGTAATAAGTAGATGATGGGTTGCTAGAGTGACAGAAGCTTAAACTCTAGTTTATGCGTTGCTTCGTAAGGGGCTGATTTGGATCCATATGTTTCATGCTATGGTTAGGTTTACCTTAATACTTTTGTTGTAGTTGCGGATGCTTGTAATAGAGGTTAATCATAAGTGGGATGCTTGTTCAAGTAAGAACAGCACCCAAGCACCGGTCCACCCGCATATCAAATTATCAAAGTATCGAACGTGAATCATATGAATGTGATGAAAACTAGCTTGACGATATTCCCATGTGTCCTCGGGAGCGCTTTTCCTATTATAAGAGTTTGTTCCGGCTTGTCCTTTGCTACAAAAGGATTGGGCCACCTTGCTGCACTTTGTTTAATTTTGTTACTTGTTGCTCGTTACAATTTATCCTATCACACAACTATCTGTTACCACTTATTTCAGTACTTGCAGAGAATACCTTGCTGAAAACCACTTATCATTTCCTTCTGCTCCTCGTTGGGTTCGACACTCTTACTTATCGAAAGGACTACAATAGATCCCCTATACTTGTGGGTCATCAAGACTCTTTTCTGGCGCCGTTGCCGGAGAGTGTAGCGCCTTTGGTAAGTGGAACTTGGTAAGGAAAAATTTATATAGTGTGCTGAAATTTACTATCACTTGTTACTATGGAAACTAATTCTCTGAGGGGCTTGTTCGGGGTATCTTCACCCCGTCCAGTAGAGCAAAGAGTTGCTCCTCAACCTACTGAACCTATTGAAAATGAAAATCCTTTTGAATTTCCTGTGGCTATGATGGAAAAACTGCTAGCTAATCCTTTTACAGGAGATGGAACAAAGCATCCTGATGAGAATTTAATATATGTGGATGAAGTTTGTGGATTATTTAAGCTTGCAGGTATACCCAATGATGTTGGTAAGAAGAAAGTCTTCCCTTTATCTTTGAAGGGAGACGCATTGATATCATATAGGCAATGTGATGATATGAAATCATGGGACTATAAAAGATTGAAGCTGGAATTTCATCAAAAATATTACCCTATGCATCTTGTTCATCATGATCGCAATTATATATATAATTTCTGGCCTCGCGAAGGAGAAAGCATCGCTCAAGCTTGGGGGAGGCTTAAATCAATGTTATATTCATGCCCCAATCATGAGCTCCAGAGAGAAATAATTATGCAAAGTTTTTATGCTCGGCTTTCTGAAAACAATCGCAACATGCTTGATACTTCTTGTGCTGGCTCTTTTATGATGAAGACTATTGAATTTAGATGGAATTTATTGGATAGAATTAAAGCAACTCTGAAGATTGGGACCACGACGAAGGTAAGGAGTCAGGTATGACACCTAAGTTTGATTGTGTTAAAACTTTTATGGATGCCGATATTTTCCGTAAGTTTAGCACTAAATATGGACTTGACTCTGAGATAGTAGCTTCTTTCTATGAATCTTTTGCTACTTATGTTGATCTCCCTAAGGAGAAGTGGTTTAAATATCATCCTCCCATAGAAGTAAAAGTAGCTGCACCTATTAAAGTTGAAGAAAAGACTGTCACTTATAATGATCCTATTGTTCCTACTTCTTACATTGAGAAACCACCTTTCCCTGTTAGAATAAAGGATCATGCTAAAGCTCCAACTGTTGTTCGTAAAAGCAATATTATAACTTATACACCTCCTGAGCAAGTTAAAGTAGAACCTCATATTGCTATTGTTAAAGATCTCTTGTCTGATAATATTGATGGGCATGTTATTCACTTCGAAGGTGAAACTGATGGAATTGCTAAACCTTGTGCTAAAGATAAACATAGACCTGTGGTAGGCGTGCCTGTTATTTATGTTAAATTAGGAGATCATTGTTATCATGGCTGATGTGATATGGGTGCTAGTACTAGTGTTATACCTCATGACTTATACAAAGAAAACATGCATGATATTGCACCTGTTGAGTTAGAAGATATTGATGTCACAATTAAACTTGCTAATAGAGATACTATTGCACCAATTGGAATTGTTAGAGATGTTGAAGTCTTGTGTGGGAAAACTAAATATCCTGCTGATTTTCTTGTTCTTACTTCCCCACAAGATAGCTTTTGTCCCATCATATTTGGTAGGCCCTTCTTGAACACTGTTAATGATAAGATAGATTGTGAAAAGAATGTTGTTACTATTGGCTTGGATGATATGGTTCGTGAGTTTAATTTCTCTAAATTTAGTAAACAACATCGTGAGGAAGAATTACCTAGTAAGGATGAAATTATTGGTTTTGCTTCTATTGCAGTACCTCCTAGTGATCCTTTAGAACACTATTTGCTGGACCATGAAAATGATATGTTCATGAATGAAAGAAGGGAAATAGATGAAGTATTCTTTAAACAGGAACCTGTTATGAAACACAACTTGCCTGTTGAAATCCTAGGGGACCCTCCTCCTCCTAAGGGTGATCCCATGTTTGAGCTTAAACCTTTGCCTGATAATCTTAAATATGCTTATCTTGATGAAAAGAAGATATATCCTGTTATTATTAGGGCTAACCTTTCAGAGCATGAAGAAGAAAGATTATTGAAAACTCTGAAGAAGCATCGTGTTGCTATTGGATATACTCTTGATGATCTTAAAGGCATTAGTCCCACTCTATGTCAACATAAAATAAATTTGGAACCAGATGCCAAACCAGTTCATGATCCTCAACGACGTCTGAATCCTAAAATGAAAGAAGTGGTAAGAAAAGAAATACTCAAGCTTCTGGAGGCAGGTATAATTTATCCCGTTGCTGATAGTGAGTGGGTAAGTCATGTCCATTGTGTCCCTAAGAAGGGAGGTATTACTGTTGTTCCTAATGATAAAGATGAATTGATTCCACAAAGAATTATCACAGGTTATAGGATGGTCATTGATTTCCGCAAATTAAATAAAGCTACTAAGAAAGATCATTACCCCTTACCTTTTATTGATCAAATGCTAGAAAGATTATGCAAACACACACAGTATTGCTTTCTAGATGGTTATTCTGGTTTCTCTCAAATACCTATGTCGGCTAAAGATTAATCGAAGACTACTTTTACATGCCCTTTTGGTACTTTTGCTTATAGACGTATGCCTTTTGGTTTATGTAATGCACCTGCTACCTTTCAAAGATGCATGATGGCTATATTCTCTGACTTTTGTGAAAAGATTTGTGAGGTTTTCATGGACGAATTTTCCGTTTATGGTTCCTCTTTTGATGATTGCTTGAGCAATCTTAATCGAGTTCTGCAGAGATGTGAAGAAACTAATCTTGTCTTGAATTGGGAAAAGTGCCACTTTATGGTTAATGAAGGTATTGTCTTGGGGCATAAAGTTTCTGAAAGAGGTATTGAAGTTGATAAAGCCAAGGTTGATGCTATTGAAAAAGATGCCCTGTCCCAAGGACATCAAAGGTATAAGAAGTTTCCTTGGTCATGTCGGGTTTTACAGGAGGTTCGTTAAGGACTTCTCAAAAATTTCTCGGCCTCTGACTAATTTGTCTTTGATGATGATTGTGTAGAAGCATTTGAAATATTTAAGAAAGCATTAGTCTCCACCTATTGTTCAGCCACCTGATTGGAATTTACCCTTTGAAATTATGTGTGATGCTAGTGATTATGCTGTAGGTGATGTTCTAGGGTAAAGAGTCGATAAGAAATTAAATGTTATTCATTATGCTAGTAAGACTCTAGACAATGCTCAAAGAAATTATGCTAATACTGAAAAAGAACTTTTTGCAGTTGTATTTGCTTGTGATAAGCTCAGATCTTATATTGTTGATTCTAAAGTAACTATTCAAACTGATCATGCTGCTATTAAATATCTTGTGGAAAAGAAATATGCTAAACCTAGACTTATTAGATGCGTTCTCTTGCTACAAGAATTTGATTTGCATATTATTGATAGAAAGGGAGCTGAGAACCCCGTTGCAGACAACTTGTCTAGGTTAGAAAATATTCTTGATGACCCACTACCTATTAATGATGAATTTCCTGATGAGCAATTAAATGTTATAAGTACTTCTCGTAGTACTCCATGGTATGCTGATTATGCTAATTATATTGTTGCTAAGTTTATACCACCTAGTTTCACATACCAGCAAAAGATAAATTTCTTCTATGACTTGAGACATTACTTTTGGGATGATCCACATCTTTATAAAGAAGGAGTAGATGGTGTTATTAGACATTGTATACCTGAGCATGAACAGGAACAGATCCTACGCAAGTGTCATTCCGAGTCTTATGGAGGACACCACGCTGGAGATAGAACTGCACATCAGGTATTGCAATCTGGTTTTTATTGGCCTACTCTCTTCAAGGATGCCCGTAAGTTTGTCTTGTCTTGTGATGAATGTCAAAGAATTGGTAATATTAGTAGACGTCAAGAAATGCCTATGAATTATTCACTTGTTATTGAACCGTTTGATGTTTGGGGTTTTGATTATATGGGACCTTTTCCTGCCTCCAATGGATATACACATATTCTAGTTGCTGTTGATTACGTTACTAAGTGGGTAGAAGCTATTCCAACTAGTAGCGCTGATCATAACACTTCTATTAAAATGCTTAAGGAAGTTATTTTTCCGAGGTTTGGAGTCCCTAGATATTTAATGACTGATGGTGGTTCACACTTTATTCATGGTGCCTTCCGTAAAATGCTTGCTAAATATGATGTCAATCATAGAATTGCATCCCCTTATCACCCACAGTCTAGTGGTCAAGAAGAGTTGAGCAATAGAGAGCTCAAATTAATTTTGCAAAAGACTGTTAATAGGTCTAGAAAGAAGTGGTCTAAGAAACTTGATGATGCATTATGGGCTTATAGAACTGCATACAAAAATCCTATGGGTATGTCCCCGTATAAAATGGTCTATGGAAAAGCATGTCACTTACCTCTCGAACTAGAACATAAGGCATATTGGGCTATTAAAGAACTTAACTATTATTTTAAACTTGCTGGTGAGAAGAGGTTATTTGATATTAGCTCACTTGATGAATGGAGAACCCAAGCTTATGAAAATGCCAAGTTGTTTAAAGAAAAAGTTAAAAGATGGCATGACAAAAGGATACAAAAGCGTGAGTTTAATGTAGGTGATTATGTATTGCTATACAACTCTCGTTTAAGATTTTTTGCAGGAAAACTTCTCTCTAAATGGGAAGGCCCCTATGTCATCGAGGAGGTCTATCGTTCCGGTGCCATAAAAATCAACAACTTCGAGGGCACAAATCCGAAGGTGGTAAATGGTCAAAGAATTAAACATTATATCTCAGGTAATCCCATAAATGTTGAAACCAATATTATTGAAACCATAACCCCGGAGGAATACATAAGGGACATCGAGGAGGTCTATCGTTCCGGTGCCATAAAAATCAAAAACTTCGAGGGCACAAATCCGAAGGTGGTAAATGGTCAAAGAATTAAACATTATATCTCAGGTAATCCCATAAATTTTGAAACCAATATTATTGAAACCATAACCCCGGAGGAATACATAAGGGATACTTTTCGGAACGTTTCAGTCTCCGAAAAGGAATAGGTATGTGGTACGGTAAGTAAACCGACTCCAAAACAATTTTTAAGGCAATATTTCTCCGTTTTGGAATATTTAGAAAAATAAAAAAATGAGTAGCAGTCCGGGAAGGACACGAGGGCCCCACGAGGGTGGGGGCGCGCCCTACCCACCTGGGCGCGCCCCCTACCTCGTGAGCGCCTCGTGTGCCCTCCGGACTCCATTTTCTTGCATGATACGTATTTTGGTCGGTAAAAATTCATTATATATTCTCCCGAAGGTTTTGACTCCGGTATCACGCAAAAATCTCCTGTTCTTGTTTCGAGCTATTTTCTGTCAGGGTTTTCCAGGCTAGGCGTCATGTCGTCTCCCTCCTCCAACAATGGTGAGAATGATGCTTGGCTAATGAAGATAGATCTAAAAAGGGAAGAACCCACGAGGGTCAACCATGATGAAAGGATCAAAAAGGCCACGGAGGATCAAGCCCCAGTAGCAAAAGACACCCTTCAGATCGATCATAACCTTCTTACCCCAACTGAGATCGAAACTTTCAAGATGATTGAGCTAGCTCGTGTTCAAAACAAGTATCTCACACAAGAAAATATTTTGTTGAAGGAGCATATTGTTGCACTCAAGGGCATTATTCGCAAGCTGGGGGACCTCTTACGCTCGATGTGCGATTATCCGCCTCCACCATCTCCTCCAACAAAGAAGAATTGAGTATCTGGTTATGGGCACTCCCCTTGGCAACTGCCAAGCTTGGAGGAGGTGCCCCGGTATCGTATCACCATCACAACTCCTATCTTTACCGTTTTCTTAGTTCGATCCTATTAGTAGTATCTTGATCTAGTAGAATAAAGTTTATGGCATGATCTAGTTTTGAGTTTTGCTTTATGATCCCTCTATGTAATCGAGTCCATGAGTTATATATAATAAAGATTAGTGTTGAGTCAAGGGCTTGATTATTTTTCCATGATCTTGGGTGAATAAAAGAAAGAAGAAAAGAATAAAAGTAACAAAAAAGTTCATATTGATCTTATTGAGAGTAATGACTTCGCATAGAAAGTGTATGATGATTAAAAGTTGTTGGGAGTTGGCAGACATAGCTTTGGTCATTGTTGCAATTAATAGGAAGTAATAAGGAAAGAGAGGTTTCACATATAGATATATTATCATTGACATCTTTTATGATTGGGAGCACTCATTAAAATATGGCATGCTAAAGAGTTGATATTGGACAAGGAAGACGACGTAATGAGTTATGTCTTTCTTATATCTGAGATAAAGTATGTTGTCATGGTTCCTCTAACTTGTTGAGCTTGCCTTTCCCCCTCATGCTAGCCAAATTCTCAGCACCAAGTAGAAATACTACTTGTGCTTCCAAATATCCCTAAACCAGTTTTGCCATGAGAGTCCACCATATCTACCTATGGATTGTGTAAGATCCTTCAAGTAAGTTGTCATCGGTGCAAAGCAATAAAAATTGCTCTAAATATGTATGATTGATTGGTGTGGGAGAAATAAGCTTTATACGATCTTGTGATGTGGAAGTAATAAAAGCGACGGACTGCATAATAAAGGTTCATATCACAAGTGGCAATATAAAGTGACGTTCTTTCGCATTGAGATTTTATACATCAAACCATAAAAGCGCATGGCAACCTCTGCTTCCCTCTGCGAAGGGCCTATCCTTTATTATTATCTTCTACCTTATGCAAGAGTCATGGTGATCTTCACCTTTTCTTTTTCATTTTATCCTTTGGCAAGCTCGGCATGTTGGAAAGAACATGATATATATATATATATATATATATATATAAGTGGATGTAGGGGAGCATGAACCATTATTGTTGACAATATCCTTGAGGTAAAAGATTGTGGGGCAAAGCTATAAGCCTCTATCTTTCTCTGTGTCCGATTAAAACTCTGTAACCACAAGTATCGCGTGAGTGTTAGGAATTATGGAGGACTAAATGATAGTTGAGTATGTGGACTTGCTTTTCAGCCCTGATATAGACTATTTCTTATGTTATGATAAATTGCAATTGCTTCAATGAGTGAGATTATAGTTTGTCGGAGTCCAATAAGGTTTATGATTTATACTTTTGCATTCTGAATAGATCATCACTTGAACATAAGTAATCATATGACAAAATCTATATATGTTGCTGTTATAAGAATAATCATGATGCCTCCATGTACGTATTTTATTTTTATCGACGCTTCTACCTCTAAACATGAGGATATATTTATTGTTATCAGCTTTTTGCTTGAGGACAAGCGAGGTCTAAGCTTGGGGGAGTTGATACGTCCATTTTGCATCATGCTTTTATATCGATATTTATCGCATTATGGACTGTTATTTCACTTTATATCACAATACGTATGGCTATTCTCTCTTATTTTATAAGGTTTACATAAAGAGGGAGAATGTCGGCAGCTCGAATTCTGGTCTGGAAAAGGAGCAAATATTATAGACCTATTTTGCGCAACTCCAAAAGTCCTGAAACTCCACAAAACGTCTTAAAAGGAATAAAGAAAAATCCACGCCAAAGATGAAGGCCAGGGGGCCCACACCCTTCTCACGAGGGTGGGGGCGCCCCCCCTAGGGCGCACCCCCTACCTCGTGGGCCCCCTGGTGGCTCTCCGATGCCCATCTTCTCCTATATGAGGTCTTTCGATGAGAAAAAAATAAGTAGGAACTTTTCGGGACGAGACTCCGCCGCCACGAGGCGGAACCTTGGCGGATCCAATTTAGATCTCCGGCAGAGCTGTTCTGCCGGGGAAACTTCCCTCCCGGAGGGGGAAATCATCACCATCGTCATCACCAACGCTCCTCTCATCGGGAGAGGGCAATCTCCATCAACATCTTCACCAGCACCATCTCATCTCCAAACCCTAGTTCATCTCTTGTATCCAATTCTTGTCTCAAAGTCCGGGATTGGTGCTAGTAGGTTGCTAGTAGTGTTGATTACTCCTTGTAGTTGATGCTAGTTGGTTTAATTGGTGGAAGATCACATGTTCAGATCCTATATGCATATTATTACCCCTCTGATTATGAACATGAATATGAGTTTGTCAGTAATTACGTTCGTTCCTGAGGACAAGGGAGAAGTCTTGCTATGAGTAGTCATGTGAATTTGGTATTCGTTTGATATTTTGATAAGATGTATGTTGTCTAGCCTCTAGTGGTGTTATGTGAACGTCGACTACATAACACTTCACCATTATTTGGGCCTAGAGGAAGGCATTGGGAAGTAATAAGTAGATGATGGGTTGCTAGAGTGACAAAAGCTTAAACCCTAGTTTATGCGTTGCTTCGTAAGGGGCTGATTTGGATCCATATGTTTCATGCTATGGTTAGGTTTACCTTAATACTTTTTTTGTAGTTGCGGATGCTTGCAATAGAGGTTAATCATAAGTGGGATGCTTATTCAAGTAAGAATAGCACCCAAGCACCGGTCCATCCACATATCAAATTATCAAAGTATCGAACGCGAATCATATGAACGTGGTGAAAACTAGCTTGGCGATATTCCCATGTGTCCTCGGGAGCGCTTTTCCTATTATAAGAGTTTGTTCCGGCTTGTCCTTTGCTACAAAAGGATTGGGACACCTTGCTGCACTTTGTTTACTTTTGTTACTTATTACTCGTTACAATTTATCTATCACACAACTATCTGTTACCACTTATTTCAGTACTTGCAGAGAATACCTTGCTGAAAACCGCTTATCATTTCCTTCTGTTCCTCGTTGGGTTCGACACTCTTATTTATCGAAAGGACTACGATAGATCCCCTATACTTGTGGGTCATCAGTGATACCGGCGCACACCACTATTCCTTCTTCGAGGGTGTCGGTGGTAGCCATCCCCTACTTCCCTCCGCGTACTTGGGTAAACCCTAGTACTCGTTCGGGCAGCAGCGTCATCGGCGTCGCATCCCTTCTTGGAGGTGTTGCTTAGTACGCGGTAGATCGGAGCTTCAGGCTGTGATGGTTTGTTTTCGGAGGGCGCAGCGGTGGCGGGTCTTCCGCGCTTTGTCGAACTGCCATTGTTGGCATTTGTTTCTTCTTCTTTTTTTTGGGCTTGATGTGCTGCTCGCCCCAACAATGCGATGTGTACAATGTTGGTTGCTTAGGAATACAAAGCGGGGGAAAACCCTTTTTCGGTAACGTTGCTGCAAATTCCTTGACAACAAATCCAATGTTGACAACAAATTCGAAGAGGTTAGGATAGGCTTCAACAAATCAATATCGATATACCACCCGAATACATGGAGTCCACGGAGATGTGTTGCACCAGATCGGCTCATTTGTTTGATGTTTCCCCCCTGGATAAATATGCGACGTGCACCCTCTACAGAGGATGTCCCAGTAGCAGAGCTATCATAAACCTTACCAAAGCATTCCTCCTTGGCTTTGTTGAGGGCAAGAAGGCGTATGACATCATGCATCCGGCAGTGCTTAAGTCGTCCAGCATAATTCCTTTCCACTACCTGTAGCAGGCTTCGGTTCACAAGCTCAATCAAGTATCCCTCTGCCACTTCTTCCAGTATTTTGCTCTCCTCCTTTTCCCTTATAAATCCTGTAGCAATCCACTGCCTCATTATCGTCCTCCTCTTTAATACATAATCTTCTGGGAATAATGCACAGTGTAAGAAACAATTCTTCAAATTGTATGGAAGGTCCTCCAAGCTGATCTTTAGAATCCTATGAACATCAGGGATCACATCTTTCATCAAATGTGAATCCAAACCCCTGTACACATTCTCCCATTCAGCCAAAGTTGGGGGTTTGCTGGAGAGTAGGCGGCCAATGCATGCAATAGCAATAGGCAAGCCTCGACACTTTGCTACTAACTTCCGGGCCAATTCTTGCAACTCGAATGGGCACTCTTTGTCATCATCATTCCAAAAGGCTCCTTTGCAAAATAATAGCCAGGAGTGATGTGCTTCTAGTGGTTCCAAGTGAAGTGCAGACTCCCCAGTTGCTAACAGTGACACTTCATGCTTTCTTGATGTGATAACAAATCGGCCCGTACAATTAGATGTTGGAAAGACATTCCTTGTCTCCAACCAAACAAGCGGAGTCCAAACATCATCCAAGACCAAAATGTAATTTTTACCTTGAAGGTAGTTATGGATGGACTCTGCTAGGCCTCTCATCTCAACGTTGGCAATGTTGACTGTGATGCCTAACTCGGCGGCTATCTTCTTCAGCAGATCTTCGAGGCGGTAACTCTCCGACACAGTTACCCACGCTGCGGCGTCAAAATCCAATTTCACCATGTTGTACACATGAGCAACTAGAGTGGTTTTACCAACACCAGGCATCCCCCACACCGTGGTAACATTGATGTGATAACAAATCAGCCCGTACAATTAGATGTTGGAAAGACATTCCTTGTCTCCAACCAAACAAGCGGACTCCAAACATCATCCAAGACCAAAATGTAATTTTTACCTTGAAGGTAGTTATGGATGGACTCTGCTAGGCCTCTCATCTCAACGTTGGCAATGTTGACTGTGATGCCTAACTCGGCGGCTATCTTCTTCAGTAGATCTTTGAGGCGGTAACTCTCCGACACAGTTACCCACGCTGCGGCGTCAAAATCCAATTTCACCATGTTGTACACATGAGCAACTAGAGTGGTTTTACCAACACCAGGCATCCCCCACACCGTGGTAACATTGATGCTGCTCTGCTCCAAATCATCACCATCACCACCAGCAGCAGTCAGCCAATGTACCAACTTGTCTTTATTCTCCTCGATCCCCACAAGGTCCTCATCTTTGGTGAAGTGCAGAGCTTGACCTTGACTCGTCGATCTGGCAGCAGAAGAAGATCTGACGGTGTAATCCTTCTTCCTCCGATTGGCATCCTGCAGCTTCCCTTTGATTTTGTGGAGCTTGGTTGCCAGGCGATACCAGGTCTTGATATGCCTGAGCCGCTTCTTCAACTTGCCGGCGAACCCTCCGTGCTTGCTGTCCTCCAGCTTGTACGTGAACTCGTCGACGACGTCCTCGATCTGGAAGGCGAGGCCCCTGATCTCGTTGATGAAGATGGCGGTGGTCCTGTCGGTGTCCTTGAACCGCTCCGCCTCCTGCAGGTACGCCTGCATGCTCTCCAGCTCCGCCTTGGACCGGCGGATCTTGCCAAAGACGTCCCTGATGGCGGCGGCTTCCTTGCGTAGCAGCGACCAGCCGAAGGTCGCCGCCTCTGTCGCCAGCGCCGCGCCGAGCGTCGCCACCACCAGCCCAACAACACCCTCCGCCATGATTGTTGAGGCTTTGAGCTCAGATGTAGAGGATTCTTGCTATCGGAGGAGCAGGAATCTTGCTACTGTAACGGAGGCAGAGGACGAATGGTTTGGTAAGGTTGGCTACAATGTGTAAACTAATTTATTCTAAAACAAAATTCTGCCAAGAAGCTTAGACGCAAATGGACAAATTATTGGACGAGAACTTCAATGTTCTCAGCTAAAAATATATAAGTCTGTGTTGTATGAGAAAAAACAAAAAGAGAGGAAGTGTACAAAACAGACGGCATAATACTTAATTTTTTTGGAACACGCAAATGGACATATTGTTGGACGAGAACTCCGATGTTCTCA
The DNA here is from genome assembly GCF_056163025.1 of Triticum urartu. Lineage (NCBI taxonomy): Eukaryota > Viridiplantae > Streptophyta > Magnoliopsida > Poales > Poaceae > Triticum > Triticum urartu. The sequence goes on from NC_141873.1 coordinate 15,006,091, forward strand.
ATTCATAGGATAGCTCACACCGGACCCCTTTTTTATCCCTGCTTCCAAATTTTATAGTTGCTGTCCACCTCAAACTTTTGGAATGTATTTTGGTAAATCCAAGAATACAAGCAAGAGGGGCACAGGCAGTGGCGGACCCACCATTGGGGCGAGCTGGGGCGGCCGCCCCGGGTTGCCGGCGGCGGAGAATCGCGGGCCCCCATCTACACATGTGCCGATCTGCGGGCTGCGGCAGCGCTGTTCTCTGTTTAAGAATTCAGAAAGCGGTGGCGCTCTTCTCTATTTCCTTTTTAGCGATCGAAGGGGTACGTCCGTACGTGAGGGAGAAAGAGACTTGGGTTAAGGACACTGTCTTGTTTCAGGATGACACTGCACTCATGTCAGTTAAGGGATTAAGAAAAAAGGCATCCAGAATTAGAACTCATTCCATACCTCATTACACGGTGAAATTCTAGAACCAGAATAAGGTTGACGGGTTAGGCATTTCTAGGCACCTAACCGCCTGCAGAACAAATTTTTACATGTAATATGAGATGGCAATCTTAGAACGTAACCGTAATTAATTTGGTCAGTGATACACTGGTATGGTGAATAGCGTTTGTGAGAGACAGCCTGCCCATCTGATATGTATTCAAATAGTATGATACTGTATACAAAACTTGATTTCAATCAATGACAGTCAAAAGGCTACAACAAGTTTTTTCTTATAACAGGAGCACAAATCAGCTACACAATTTCATCACGAAATCACTGAATACAGTTTTAGTTTACAGCAACATCATTCCAGATTGAGTTTCTAGCAGCATATGGTCATGCTCTCAATCTCTCATGAACAAAGTTCACCATGCAAAAGAAAGTAGCTAGGCAACAGAAACTACCACTAACTGGTTGGCAGACATACTCATTGCAAATCAGGATTGTGCGCTGGCAAGCACGCCGACATAGTTCCTTTTTTTTTTCTTTGGAGCTAGGAAATCATCATGCCACAAAAATCAAGATCCTGACCCACAGCTGATCTTCTTGTCTTCGATGCAAATCAGGAAACAGGTCATATAGAGAAGTAGTAACAAGAAAGAACAGCCCAGATTTTCACTGCGAAACTGATGTAACAACTGCAACACCTCTAATGTACTTGCCTCCTCCCTAGAGAGCAAAATGTGTCTCATAAAAATTGCAAAAGATTCAGTTAGTCAGCCAGTCAGGGGAGAATCTTTGCAGACGCTACTTAATAGCACAATCGACTCAGCTTATTAATTTAGGATAATTAGTATGAAAGACATACGTAGGCTAATAAGTATGGAAAAAACGAAAGCTAACCTTGTGAATAGCGATGATCACCTAGTCCTCTTCCAAAGTCCTTTATCAGTTCATCTTAATTACATCTTCATTGCATTCATCTGAATCTTTATCAGGGGAGAATTTTTGTAACTCTTATACACAAATTTTGGTAGAAATATATGTCTGAACCACTCGGCAGATTCCTCAGAAGGATTTTTCCCCTGTGATGGGACATGAGAAAAAGAGCACTTCTATTCCTTGTTGTAGAAAACAAATAGTTGTTTAGACAACTTTGTGTTCCTTTTCTCAGAAAAAACAGAGGAATTTTGCATTATGGATGAACACTCCACCAACATCGCTGGGAAGCTAACTTACATACATTCCGTCCAATTCCAATGCGACAAATAAGACCCCCCCCCCCCCCAAAAAAAAAATTCAATAACAGAGGGGTTTCATTGTAAATAATTTACAGCAACATAATTCCAGATTGGGTTTCCATAAGCATATGACCATACTCTCATGAACAGAGTTCACCATGGCTGCTGAATAGTGAGAAATAGATACTTGTAGTGCTCAATAATGATTACAAGTGCCAGCGGCAGTACACAAACTTAAAAGCTTGTGTAAGAGGGATCAGCGAAGAAGCATTACTACTCCTGAACAATCGGTCGCATACTGTGTGTATGTGTGTGTCTGTATGCAGACATGATTAAGGAAGAAGCTACTCAACTAACTGATGAGCAGAATACTCATTTCATACAGCATAATGTGGAAGAAAATGGCATACATTGTTGCGGAGCATCTCATGTTCCCCCTTCATGATTGCGCTCCACCAAGTACGCTGACTCGTAGTTCTTTTTCTTCTTTGCAGCTGAGCTTACATCCGCCTTCAAGAATTCGGCTGTGCGGCTGACCTTCTTACAACTCATCTTCGATAGAGGACAGTAAAAAAATCATAAGAGTGGTAACAAGGAGACAACAGAGCTTGCACTGCAGTGCAGAATCTGGTAATAATAGCAAATTGAGTCAGTCAGTAAAGGGAGTGAATGAATCTCTTTATCTTTACAAAAGCTACTTAACAGAGTAGTCTCGACTCAGCCTCTTAATTTAGGATAACTAGTATGAAAGATTGAAATTACACATCCCTCTAAACTAATGAACATCCACATAGTGGAAACTGCATGATCAGTAACTTGTTTCTATGATCGACCCTACCAGTTCCCTCCTATGGAGTCAGGTGACAATACTCATGAACATGCGGAAAAAGCATGTTAGATTTAGTTGACAAACTCGTAACAAATTAATATTACTTTGTAATAACATACGGCAATTTTTCGTAGAAAAAATTGTATGTGCATGCAACAAAAGAGTGAAAGAAGAAACACCAAACCCTAACCTTGGAGCAGCGACAATCACCTAATCCTTTCCCAAAGTCCTTTCTGCCTCAGTCCAACTGTAACATTCCTTATGTGGCTAATCTTCATTGCATGTTTGGTGCATTCATCAGAATCTCTCTTCTGCCGGAGTTTCTCTATCAGCTCTTCTGACGTGTCTTTCAGAATTAATTTCTCAAGGGCTGCAAGGTGTTCGATGCCATTAGGAAGAAAATTTAGCTCAGGACACTCTGTGAATGATAGCTCGATGAGGTTTTGCATCGCACCCTCCTCTATTTCAACCTGGTTGAGCTGTGCCGCAACCCATATGAATAGATACCTAAGTTTTGGAAATGACCCTGCAGTAAAATGCAACCTCTTCCCTTCAAAAGTCTTAATTAGCTCGAGAAAGCGTAGACCACATAACACGCGTAGACAGGAAAAGGTTTCCTCGTCAATATTGGAGAATGCCAGAGTCAAGCGAGTAAGGCTATTAAGGTGTGACCATGAAGAGAAAAGCTCAGGCATAAATGTTTTTTTCTAGTTGCCCTCCTAAACAAAGCCAAGAAAGGGTTGGAGGTAAATATAGCCCTTCAAACCGCAGAACCTCATTCTCAGCTGCAGCAAGAATTTCGAGATGAACAAGATGGCTCATTTTTGTGATAGCATTGCTCAAGTCAGCAGAGTGTTCGCTTCTTACTTTACACACACCGAATGTTCTTAGCTCCGTAAGAACTCTAACTTCATGCAGAAACTCTGGAGTGGCATTGACGCCCTGAAGAGCCCGTAGTCCTGCCAAGTGCTGCATGCCATTAGGCACCTTGACCCCACCTACACTTATGCCGGACGTCCACACATATAGGTGTCTTAATTTCTGAAGTTTAACAACATTGTTTGGTAAATATGTCAGCTTAGTGCCGAAAGCATCCAAGACTTCCAGATTTTGTAACCTCACCACTGCTTCAGGAAGGCTTTCGATCTCGGTATGTCTAAGACCCAAATAACGCAGATTAAACAAGTTGAATACCTCATTGGGCAGCATTCTGATACGAGTACCTTTAAGATCCAATGTCGACAGCAGATTCGAAGCAGTTAGAATAGGCTTCATAAAGTCAATATCGATATACCTCCCAAATACATGGAGTGCACGGAGATGTGTTGCACCAGATCGGCTCAGTTGTTCAAGGTTTTCTCCCTGGACCGATATGCGATGTACACCCTCTACAGAGAATGACCCAGTAGCAGAGCCATTATAAACTTTACCAAAGCATTCCTCCTTGGCTTTGTTGAGGGCAAGAAGGCGTATGACATCATGCATCCGACAGTGTTTCAGTCGTCCAGTATGATTCCTCTCCACTACCTGTAATAAGCTTCGGTTCACAAGCTCAGTCAAGTATCCCTCTGCCACTTCCTCCAATGTTCTGTTATCTTCCTTTTCCTTGATAAATCCCGCAGCAATCCACTGCCTCACTATCGTCCTCCTCTTTAATTTATGATCTTCTGGGAATAATGCGCAGTGTAAGAAACAATTCTTCAAATCATACGGAAGGTCCTCCAAGCTGACCTTTAGGATCATATGAACATCAGGGATCACGTCTTTCGCCAACTGTAAATCCAAATCCCTATGCACATTCTCCCATTCAGTAAAAGTTGGCGGTTTGCAGGAGAGTAGGCGACCAATGCATGCAATAGCAATAGGCAAGCCTTGACACTTTGTTATGAACTTCCAAGCCACACTCCGTAACTCCAATGGGCACTGTTTGTCAGCATGATTCCAAAAGGCCTCTTTGCAGAACAGCACCCAGGAGTGATGTGCTTGTAGCGGTTCCAAGTGAACTGTAGACTCCCTAGTTGCCAACAGTGACACTTCATGCTTTCTTGATGTGATAACAAATCGGCCGGTACAGTTAGAAGTTGGGAAGACATTCCTTATCTTGGACCACATGTGCACAGCCCAAACATCATCGAGGACCAAGATGTACTTTTTACCTTGAAGGTAGTTATGGATGGACTCTGCTATGCCTCTCATCTCACTGGTGGCGACATCGACTGCAATGTCAAACTCGGCAGCAATCTTCTTCAACACGTCTTCCAGATGGTAACTCTCTGACACTGTTACCCATGCCGCAGCGTCGAAATCCACTTTCACATTGTTGTACACATGAGCAACCAGAGTGGTTTTACCAACACCGGGCATCCCCCACACCGTGGTGACTTTGTTGCTGCTCTGCTCCAGACCATCGCCGCCGCCACGGCCGGTCAGCCACCGTGTCAACCTCTCCTTGTTCTCTTCGATTCCCACAAGGTCCTCATCCCTGGTGAAGTGCAGAGCCTGATTGGTAAATTTAGAGGCAGATCTGCCGATGACTGTGTAATCCTTCTTCCTCTGCTTGGCATGTTTCAGGTTGTCTTGGATTTCTTGGAGCTTGGCAGCCAGGCGGCGCCAGGTCTTGATGTGCTTGAGCCTCTTCTTCATCTTGCCTGCGAACCCACCGTGCTTGCAGTCCTCCAGCTTGTAGGTGAACTCGTCAACTACGTCCTCGATCTGGAAGGCGAGGCCCCTGATCTCGCCAATGAAGATGGTGGTGGTCCTGTCGGTGTCCTTGAACCGCTCCGCCTCTTGCAGGTAGGCCTGCATGCTCTCCAGCTCCGCCTTGGACTGGTGGATCTTACTGAAGAGGCCCCTGAGGGCGGCTGCTTCCTTACCAAGCAGCGCTCCGCCAGAGTGTGTCGCCTCTTTTGCCAGTGCAGCGCCCAGCATGACCAGCAGCTGCGCAACAACAGCCTCCGCCATGGTTGCTGAGGTTTTTCCTCAGATGACTGTTGTTGAGAGCAACTCCAACCAAGTCACCAAATCTCACTCACTGAATGAATACTCACTTGAGTACCATTATCAGAAGAAGAAACGTATAACTAACAAACACCGCCTTTATTTCTTTGATAACTCCAGCCCATTCACCAAATCTTATTGGTTACATATAACTAACTAACATATATCTTTCTCTGTCTCTGTCTCTCCCCACACACAATGTTTTCACAACTTGGCTCATTTGGCTGTGATGAAGAAAGAAGCTGCAGAATCAGTAGAAACAAACAAGAGCATCAGGGACAAACAATAGCATGAGCATCGAAGCAAGTAGAGCAGCAGCAGCAACATCAATTTCTCCTCATTATCCTTATCCTCCACTCAGCAGCGGCATGAAGCAGCAGCAGCCAAATCTGAAATCACAGGACAGGCGCACAAAGCACCGGGCTTGCAGCCCCCGCCTCCGCCAGATCCGGACTTTGCTGCTATTGCTGGCCCTCCTCTCTCACTCTCACTCTCACTGTCCTCTCCATATCCGTATCCACGCCGGGGTGGGTGGTGGCGCAGTTACGGGACGGCGCGGCGGGGAACTCCGGGCGCCCACCGGCCCGACCTGGACACAGGGCAGCGCGGCGGCGCGAGCGAGGAAGAAGGGAAGGGGAGGGGAGAAGAGAACCAACCTGTACTGTAGCTACGAGGCGACAGGGGGGTTTGGCGTGGCGCGCCGGCCGGAGGAGATGAGGGTCGGCGTGGAAGGCGGTGGCGCGCCGGCCGGAGGAGACGAGGGGGAACGAGCTTCGTCTCTCGTTAGCCTGGTCAACCAATCAATCGGTCAGGGGTAGCATCTCTACAACCGAAGTACTCCGGTGCTTTTTAGTTTACATAAATAAATTTTGTCCAAAGTCAAAGTATCTCTACTGTAAACAAATTTATAAAAAAAAAATATCGACATTCACCATGCCAAATCAACATTGTTAGATTCGAATGTACTTCCGTCAAATTTTGTAAAGTTTGAGTTAACATAAATCTAATAATATGAAGGTACTCCCTCTATCACTCGAGTGTCATTTCAATGATTTCTTCGCTGGAATTATGCGGAATTTAGTCCACAATGACCACGTAAAATTTCATCGCGTTCCCGGCGGAGGAATCTCTGGGAATCACCAATATACCGAGGACCTGACAGATCTCGGCATAAATCCGTGCAAGTTGGGGACGGGGAGTCCAGCGGCCATCTCAGACATTCTTTAGAAGATCCAACCGTTCATCTCATGTTTTGGTCCCTTGCGCACAACTTTGAAAGGCCAAAGTTTGAGATCTTTGGATTGAAGTTGTAGTCGAGTAGGATATTGGGAGGCTTAATGTCAAAGTAGAGGATGCGCTAGTTGCACCCTTGATGCAAGTACTCCATTTCTCTGGCAATGCCTAAAGCAATATCTAGCGGCTTATCCGAAACTAGAAGCTTCTAAAAATTGTTAGGGTCGTGATAGAATATGTAGTTCTCTAATGAATTGTTTGGCATGAATTCGTAAATAAGAGCCCGTCTTGTTCATTCGGAACAAAATCCCAGTAGCCGACATATAGGCAGGATGGATAAGTTTGCAGCTTTGTTGATGAATTCATGAGGCTGCTGGCAGCCAGATCGCGATTCCGCCGGCCGCAGCCAGATCGAGAGGCCGGGATGCAGGACGACGATGACCAGATCGGGAGCAATCTTGATAGGGTTGAGTTGAAGACCGAAAGGCTAGAGAAAGAAAGAAGACGAGTGGACAAGCCCCGCCGCCGCCGTCGGCGTGGTGAACGGGGAGGCAGGGAAGGTCCTTGTAAGGTCCCAGCGGTGGCGCCTCCGGAGTCGCCCTAAGTGACCCGGGAGGCAGTTCAGTCGTCGCGGGAGGCATTGTCTGACATATTCTCCCCTTGGGGATTGCGCACCCCCACGGACACGTAGACATAGATAGATAGTTTTTCTTCCTATTTGCTGCTAAGAAATCACTGCCGCCATGGAATTACATAATTGCATTTGATAACCAGATCCACAAGCCACAGCTGGTCCTCTTACATGTCGTCGTCAACCGTAGGCAGGAAAGAAAATTCCAACTTTAATTTAATGGAACGCCTTTCCATGTTGTAGTGGTTGCATAGACTTGGTGCAATTCAGTTCCGTCAAATGCCACTTGTGCGTGTGACAAGGGGCGCCGTGTGGAAATTTTAGTAACACTGACATTGCCATGTCAGTACATGGGGCAGATGCGTCTTCTGTCCCAACTCCTGATATGGTCCTGAAGCTGCTATTGTTGTTGTCCACTGCTTTGTACTACTGGACATGGCAGCCCCTGTCTCAAACTGCCTTCCTGGCCATGCAGTTGTCATTGGAGAACAAATAGAGCAATTTCAGTTAAGTTTGCAATTATTTAATTATTTATTTATTACTCTTAGATGCAAATTTTGATCAAAACAATTGTTTGAGCCAGTTCTTTGAAGAATTATCTTTTTTCTGCAATGGGAGAGTTGAGAAAAAAAACACAATTATTTCCTTTGTAGAAGGAAATATTTTTTCAGACAAAAAAGAAACTCTTTATTTGATGAACATTAAAACACGTCTAAATACATCCATTTCTCTTCCAAGTATTTCCGGACGGGGAGAATATATATCGATAACGGGAACACAACTCAGCTCGCCAATTTCATCACGATTTCACTAAATGCAGTCTTTAACTTACATACAGCAACATAATTCCAGATTGGGCATGAAGAACATGATACACATGAGCATGAAGAAAGGAAGCATGTTAATTAGCTTCACTTGACAAACACGTAATAAACTCGCATCAGCCATTACTAGCAACCAGCTGCAAGGTGAAAGACGGAAAAATGAAACCTTGGGAACAGCAACGATCACCTAATCCTTTCCCGGACTCCTTTCTGGCTCAGTACAACCGTAACATTCCTTATATGGCTAATCTTCATCACATCTTCACTGCATTCATCTGATTCTCTCTTTTGCCGGAGTTTCCCTATCAGCTCTTCTGACGTATTTACAAGAATTAATTTCTCAAGGGCTGCAAGGTGTTTGATGCCATCTGGAAGAAACCTTAGCGCACGACACTCTACGACCCACAGCTCAATGAGGTTTTGCATTGCGCCCTTCTCTATTCCAACTTGGTTGAGCTGTGATGCGCCCTGTATCCATAGATGCTTAAGTTTTGGAAACGACCCTGCATAAAATTCAACATCTTCCCTTCAAAGGCATTCGCTAGCAAAAGAGAATGTAGACCACGTAACACGCATAGACTGGAAAGGTTTCCTCATGAATATTGGAGAATGCTAGCTTCAATCGAGTGAGGCTATTAAGGTGTGACCAAGAAGAGAAAAGCTAGGCATCAATGTTTTTTCTAGCTGGCCTACTAAAGCAAGCCAATAAAAATGGTTCATTATCGGTAGCAGCACCAATTTCAAGAGGGACGAGATGGCTCTTTTTTTTTGAACGGTCAACGAGGGGGGAGAGGCTCCCCACCTGAATATATTGCTCAAAAAGCTGCCAAAGCCAAGAGTCTCCCCTTAGCTTTGGCTGATCCAGTTTATAAGGGAAACTGGGTCGAAAACCTAAACAAGCTGACCCCGTTTATGAGGGAAACCGGGCCGAAAACCGTACAAGTAACAAAGTTACAGAAGAAGAAGAAAAATTGACGCCCAGGAGATGGAACGAACTAGCTAGCATGTAGAAAGAACAACACCACGAGAGACATAAGTAGATGTGGGGTGTTGTAAGGGATCACAATACCTAGACTTTGCGAGCAACCTAACGCACCGCATTGCGTGCATACCGAGCCCCACGGCACAACTCAGGAGCATCCACAATCAACGAGTGTAAAACAGGAACCTTGACTGGGAGCCTCGCAGCGGAAGATCGGAACGATTAGCAATTTGGGGAGGCACTTTGCGCCATCAAAGAGCAAAGATGAACCAAGACATCACCGAGAGCACGACGCTCGCTGCAACACATCGGCCACTATGGGAGGGTCATGAGCAAGCATCGCGAGACACCTAACACGAGGGGGAAACAAATGGCCGCCTTGCGGTGCCGAAGGCACCGCCACCAAACCCCAAAGAACACCACCGAACAACCACCGTCGACTCCAAGTCAGTCGCTTCACCACCACCACCACTGGTCTCTCCGGCTGATCCCTATTCCAAAAATCATGCCCTCAAAAAGTGAACGACGCAATGCACCGCCATCATCCGATCCGGTAGAGCACGGATCTGAGATTTCCCTCGGAGAAGGGGACGGTAAGGGAGAGGAGTACTTCACCACAGCAGCACCTTCAAAAAGGATGCGACGCACGCGGACGCCGCTGCTGCCGGCTCCGATCATAGTCGGAGGCAGACTTTCGCCTGGCATCGTCTTCAACACACATACCAAGCCAGCTGGTCCACCGTATCCAACCCCCACCGCCTCGGGCCAGATCCAGACGGATCCAACCCATCCCACACCGGGCCTGCCAGATCCGAGCTGAGCCGAGGCCAGAAAACACACGGCATGCTCAAGTCAGCAGAGTTTTTACTTCTTAGGTTGCATACACCAAATGTTCTTAGCTCTATTAGAGCTCCAACTTCACGCAGAAACTCTGGACTAACTTTAACGAAACGAAGAGCCCACAGTCCTGCCAAGTGCCGTATGCCACTAGGCACCTTGACTCCAATTTGCAATACATCTGATGCACCATCGTTATATGCGTACAGGTATCTCAATTTCTGAAGTTTCACAACACTGTTTGGCAAATACGACACCTTAGATTTGGATGAGTAAATTGATAATATGACACACTTTTCCTTGGACTTTGATCTAAAGACACACCTTTCTTTTGGTTTGATTAGATGACACATCTTTGATTGATAGCCGGATTAAATGACACAAATTAAGTTTTTCTCTCCTTTTCTAGGTATGGGCCCCACGTCATATGTTGTTGGACGATTTTGCCCCTGGTCGTTTTACCTGCCTTGCTCGATCAAAATGTTTCGATCGTTCGCTCCTGGAAGACGAACGGAACGAAGCACGGAAGAGAGCCGCCGCGCCGCCGCTCCTGCCTTCCTCCCACCCGCGCCGCCAGTGACCAGCACCGCCCCACCGTGCCTCTTCCCCGAGTGCCGCCCGTTCCGTGCCGCCTCATGTCTGTTTCTTCTCATCCAGCAACGCTCTAGCCGTTCGGCCCTGTCGCCGCCTCGTCCATCGACTCACAGGTCACATCACATCTCTCTTTCTCTCTCTCTCTCTCCCTCTCTCTCTCTAACTGTCTCACTTGTGCAGCCAGGAAGTTGAGGCGTACAGGAACCCTAGATCATGGAGATTATTATGTAGGAGAGATAGTGGGCAAGCTTCACGTCGAGTTACTCGAGTAGAACACACTGATTGTGGTGATGGAGCCAGATGACACAGCTCCGAAAGGGTTAGTATCTTCTGAATTGGAGCATTGTGTGATTTTTTTATCGGAAGTTTATGAAAAATTAGGCCTAATCATTTATTCTATTTGAAAATTCGTGTAATCTTGTAGGGAAGAAGGTGCAGGATTGCGTGTTGTCATTTATAAACTAATTGTTAGAGTTCTTCGATCTGTAGCAAAGCTTGCTGATGGCAGCGAGCATCGAGTTGCTGAACATGATGTGGAGTTTGAGGTTAACATGAAGCATTTTATGGTTGAAAAATTGATAGAGCTCATTTGGTCAAAAATTATATGGGGGGTTGGTCAAGAGGTCCATATTTTGTGTCAAGATAAGCACTTTGAATCAGTTAAGAGAATTGATAAATATTGGAAGTTGTTGACAGCATTTCTTGAGAGATGGGAAGAAAAAGAATTGCTTGTGCTTGCTCAAGTTGTGGACATTGCAAAGGGGGTTACGACATCATCTTGCTTTGGAAATATCCCATGTAGTGATATAGTGGACAACATCATTTGCTCAAGTTCTGTTTACCAGTCAAATGCTAGCAGTGCATCATGTATCAGTGATTCCGCAACTTGTAAGTAATCAGAGATATGTGCAATCTGATGGTGAAGTTGTCATTGATTGGTCCACTTTGGAGATTACTCCTGTTGGTGATGATATAATAGCTCATATGTCTGAGGAAAACATGTGTGCGGTTCTTTGAATTGAGGATAAGGTCGATGATACTGAAGAACGAAATGAGCCAGCTCCCATTGTTGTGTGCCATGTTAGTGAGGAATTAATGGCTGAGGGAGGCATACCAGTAGATGACCAAGTTTCTGAAGACATAGAAATTTTATATAACAAAGATCATCCAAAAGTTAAAAAAAGGTTCAATCTTTCCAACAATGTTAGATTGTAGGAGGGTTGTGAGACAATGGGCAATTAATGAAGAATTCAACCTTGGACTTATAAAGCTAACAAGAGTAGGTGGATGGCACATTGTATGACCGAGGATTGTCCATGAAAAATAACATGTGTTTGATGGCTGATAAGATAAAGACCAGGGTACTAACATACCTTAATATTTATTTATTTATATCATGTTCTATTATGGTATCATCCTATTATTGTAGCTACACTGACAAATTTATCATGTACTCCCTCTATTCTCTTATACAAGTCCACTATGAAAATTACATTTTGCATCTATACAAGGCCACTAACGGTAATCGAGGCAAAAAATAATGATGTTTTTTCGTACTAGCAATTTGTTTAATACTAGCATGCATGTAGTCATAATGACAATGTGCTACTTCCTTCATATTTCTTTCTTGCATGCATGTAGGCATATTAATGATCTCGGTTAACGAAAAGAAAAGTTGGCTTCCAAAGCAGTCAATAAATTTTACCTTAATACCTGTAATATGAGTTTGTGGCCTTGTATAAGGGAATGGAGGGAGTATGCAGGTTAACCAAATAGGATCGTCGCACACATGTGTTTCAAGTAGCAAGCTAACTTCGGCAATGGCCTCACAAGACTGGTTCAGGAAAGGTCTAAGAAAATATTGAGGAAAACTCGGCTTTCCGTTGGTTCACCCCACGGGTTGGGGATACCACAATCCCTCTGACCATCCAACCACAGGTTGGTTCACCCCACGGGTATTTGTTGACCGGTTGAACCCCAGCTATGAGTACTCCTCTGAACCCACAGGTCAGAATAGTTGACCCCACTGCCATTCCCACACGTGCTCTCTCTCTCTCTCTCTCTAAACCATCAATTGAATCTACAATCTCTCTTGTCATGCTAGCCTTTTATTCCCCAATTTTTTTAATCCCCGTCAAGCTAGGAGATTTTGGGGTCGGGGGAGGATTCTTCGAGGAGCCGAGTAGGCGGCCGATGGTGACGCAATCAATAGCCACCTTCTCGGCTCCTTGAAGGAGATGGACAGGTAACACACTCAGAATAGTCATCTGGTTCACTAGAGCGAGAATGTCATGTACGGTGGAGATGACAATACACTTGGAATAGTCATCCTTCGGCTCCTTATGTCGAGATATTGTAAAACCCTTCAGAGGAGTTATATATCAAGGTGCATTTTTGTTGAATCTCAAGTTCTGAACTACCAGATCGTGAAAGTTGGTGTTGAAGGTGTTTTCTTTCACAGCTCCCTTTGTGACGCGGAGTTGGGGCACTCATAGTCATCGCCAACAAAGATAGACATGCCCTCCTTCCAAATTCCATCTCCGCTGAAGAAAAAAAAGAAATCTTGTAAAAAAAGATATATATTATAACCAATGAACATTCCAAGTTCCTTATTCCGTACAATATTGCATACATGACATTTGTGACAATGACACCAACGAGAGATAATGCATAACTCTACAACATATCTTGTTCAACAGACATAATGAGTATAATAATACAACATATATTATTCAACGGAAACCGCTTGGCTCAGTTCTTGACAGATACATTTATAGTAGCAGCAATCTGGGCCCGCCTTGTCCTTGCAAACACAACCAATTTATTGACGTCCGGCAGAGCCACCTTGGCAGCGTCCAGTGCGGTGAAGTGCTCTACCCAAGCAAGCAGAAGTGGGGTGTTCGCGGTGCCAAAGAGCTTGGTACCACATAGTTCTTCAGTTCCTTGCAGAAACGCCAACAGTCCGCCTAGTGCTATATCCACGTATCCAACGTTATCACCTCCGAAGAAGGGCTTCCCGTTGGAGCATTCCTTGAGAGCCCCCTCTAGCACATTCACCCCCACTAATATTTGCTTTATCGCTTCAGTCTTATCCTCCTCAGTGTTGGCTATGAACGCCACTTTCCACGGGATGACTAGCTGCATGCACACGCACAAATAGCATCATTGATCAACTCACCACGCATCATATGTAAAATCGATAACACAAATCAGACACTTAAGCACCTTGTGGTCAATGTAGTCTACCCAAAACCGAGCAATGGCACGCTCGTAGGGGTCAGTGGGTAGGAGGGAGGGGCCGGTGCTGCCATAGGCCTCGTCGATGTACTCAATTATGACGACCGACTCACAGATTGGCTTGCCGTTGTGGATGAGCACGGGCACCTTCTTGTGCACTGGGTTGAACGTGAGGAGGAGGTCACTCTTGCTGTTGAGGTCTTGCTCGATGTTCTCGTAGCTCAAGCCCTTGAGGTGGAGCGCGAGTTTCACCCTAGAAGCCCAGGGGCTCGCCCACGTACTCAACAGCTTCAGCTCACCTTCGCCAGCCATTTCTCCTCCGCAACGCGCTATGGGTGTGTGCTGCAGATTTGAACTTTGATTGTACTGACGATGTTTACTGTGTTTTGCTTGGTTCCTTGCTATAGTGAGAGGAGTGACTTATGTAGAGCCTGGGTGATGGAGTATGGAAGGCAAGAATGCGTCATCCATGAGGCCAGTGCTAACGTCGAGGCTAATGATCCTCCACAATCACTTAGTTTACGATATCCAGACATTGAGTGGACTTTTTGTACAATGTTTACCAAAAATAGTGGGTCGTTGCTTGCGGATCACCAGTTAACTTTCATGTCAAGCTTCTCAAGACATTAGTCATGCCTTGGAGAGGAAGGCTAGGAAGTAAACAGATTATCAGAGTCGTCCCTGACATCCCCAGCCGGTCATCCTGAACTAACTTAAGAATAGTCCTGCACAAGGACATAAACCATCCCATATAATACAACGTAGTACTTAGTCGCACAAACTTCAAGCATGCATACACACTCTGCAATCATACAGAACTAGTCTGAACATGTCAGATGCCCAAATAGTCATTCTCCAAACAGTGCATCCATCCCTTTCAAAATACCTCTGCAGTATGAATTTGCAATTTGGGTGTTGATGCAAATGGCTGTATTACAAACAAATAGGACATGCAAAAAAGATGTAACATCGAACAATTTGCCACGCCACATACTAGTCAAACTTAAAAGGATGTTTGACTTAGGACAAACCTGGAACTTCATATATTTTGAATGAATCAGAGAGAGTAGTAGTACATACTATTAGTGTAGATGAGAGTGGCAACGGAAACATGCAGGCTTTAAATATTTTGTGTGCAGCTCTCCAACTATTCGATATGGTCCAACAAACAAAGTGAGGGTTTACAGGAATATAAGCTTTCCATCTCCGATTATGAAAAACGAGCACAACGGGCAAATTAACAAATCAATAGCAGGGGGAGAATAAAAGCAACACAAGTTCACAGCGAATCAAGCACCTAATTAAATTAGTTAGCCCTATCAACCACAGTCCTTACATCCATTCTGTACAATGTTTTCGACAAGGACACCATCACTCCCATCACAAGGGTACAGAGGAGCTACAACGACGATGCTGTACACGGTGAATCTAGAGCTACATTCATGGCGGCGAACCGAGCGAGCGCTCAAATAGATACATACACAGCCAGCCTACTTTCTTGTGTTGTGTGCTTTTCATAAGCAAGCAGCGAGTTTATGAGCTTTGCATAAGTTGCCCAACATCTCCCCGAGTTGCTCATACAAGTTTCTCTGCTCCTCGTATGTCAGGTTTCTTAAGATCTGGATGACGGCAAAAAAGAAGGTAGAATGTGGCTCGATGAGAACCACGATGAAAAGGGTAATAATAAGATCAACCGAAAACCAACAAGGTGCTATAGATACGGACCTGATCCAAGATTGCGTCAACAGAGAAATTGTGGGGCGAGATGAACGATTGGTGGTATATGTATGCAAAAACTGCCATAACCATCTGGGGAAAATGTACAAGAATAAATGTTATTTTCAGCTAAACTGCACAGGCTAGGAATATATGATATATATCGAATCATAAACATGCTCATTCAACTTTGCATAATCAAGTCTTCTCAGTAATTTCCTCTTTACTCTAAACAATTACCTTAGACATTTACGTCAATAAGTTGGTTCACAATTGAGTTACTAACCACATGCTTCCTCATAAAAATTAAGGCGCAAGTAGAACCAAAATATTGAGGTATATGCATATATATGTTCATAGCCAGCATGTAAATGTTTTTTGTAGTGACTTACTTGACAGTCCATTCGGTCAGTGATTCCACCATGCCCAGGTATACTGTCGCCAAAATCCTATAAAATTTGAAGATGTTAATGGAAGTAAAAACTGTCTAAACTCCATACTTTAGTATTCCCAGAGACAGCAACATAATGAAGTTGTATGCACCTTTATTTTAAAAGCCCTCTTGAAGCCACTTGCGAAAAATCCACCAAATGGTGCGATTATCGATGCAAACAAACCAAAGGCTAAAGCATGCCACTGCTCGGGCATTAGGAACACTTCTTTCCACGGAAACTGTCAAGAGACACAAGTAATCAGATAAAGTTCATGGCTAAAAGATCCATAAACTTCGGAAAGATGGTACAAAACCAATAAGGAAACAACTAGGTAAAGTAAATAGATCAATTATCATGATGAAGTAGCATTAATTCATCAAACAGGGGGGATTTGGTGGATACGGAAAAAGAATAGTCTGTTGGTTCAGCTGAGCACTTGGTCACATGTAAATGACGTGATTATGCTTGTCTTGACCCTTCAAGGACCAATATGGGATAAACATCTTCATTGGTCATTCAAGCACTAGATTTGACCTTACCCAAACGCCCCGTGGTTTTAATTAACATGGCACCTACATGTTAAACTTCCCTAATGTAAAATGCTGCTTGTCAGACACATCAGCAGCCACAACAAGTGCGCTGTTATTAACCTTGGTTCACATTTCCACATCGGGATAATTACTGTTGGGAGGAAGACAGATACGGCTGAGGCCTATATGGACTGAGAAATAGCAAATACATCGCATACTTTTTCTTGATTGTCAAACACAGTGTTGACCCTTTCCAATTATCAAGAGGAATCTATACCATAGAATACCAGTAATATCACTTCTAATCTTCAACTGACACAAGACTGAGACTAACATGTCATGGACACCAACTATTACCACAGATAACTCCATAACTCCTGAGAGGCTAAACACCATCTGGATGCAGGACCTTCTCCAGATTCTTTCTTGTCGCCGCTTCTGCCGTGCTCTGCATAACATGGCACCTCCCACCATCGATTTTGGTTATTGGCTGATTCTGCTGATTGGTTAAAATGCCAGACTGGCCACGAAGAACGAAGCTGGAGTAAATCGACTCAAGGGGGATGATGTGCCTTGTCTTGGTGAAGAGTGAGAGCTATCAACCAAACAGTTTTGGAGTCGAGATCTGTTTTTTGGACTCAGGCAACGGTCGTGACGGGAGGTGCGCCATTACTAAGTTTGACATAGTAATGGCGCACCTATGCAAAGTGCGTCATTACTAAGTTTAACCAAGATTTGACCCAGTCATACACATAGTTATGGCGCACATTGTAAAGGTGCGCCATTACTATGTCAACTTAGTAATGGCGCACCTATACAAAGTGCGTCATTACTACTCCCTCTTTCGGTTTATAGGGCTCAAATCTGAAATCTCATCTACCAAGACAGATAATGAGTGGAGGATTATATCTCATACTTTACGAAACTACCCAAATTAAACTAATGCATTAATGTGGATTAATTACAGTGCATGCATGCTTGGCCACTAGATGAGTAGGAACATTGCATGCATTGGTGATTTCATTTTTAATTATTGCATGCAAAGATTTAATGCCCCTCGGAATCTCAATAGGAGATGGAGATGAGCCCTTTAAATTGGGAAAATGAAAAATTTGAGATAAGCCTTATAAACCGAAAAGGAGGGAGTATGTGTATGACTGGGTCAAACCTTGGTCAAACTTAGTAATGATGCACTTTTCACCTGGTGCGCCATTACTGTTTTGATTACTAATGGCGCACCTACACATGGTGCGCCATTACTATTTAGTAATGGCGCACCACATGTATAGTGCGCCATTAGTGTCCATATTGGCTATAGCTGTTTTTCTAGTAGTGTATAGTAGAGAAAATAGTATTAAAACTAACAAATTGAAAAGGATATCTTTCTTCTTACCCAATTTGGTGCCCAATCTCCCAGATAATAATGCTCTGGCTTAAACATAGGGCCAGGATCACACTGAAGCCACCCTGTTGACAGGTCCTGAAAATATTACCAAAATACAAACTAAGTATAAAATCAACAGCACACCAATTTGCTAATACAACTAATAGTCACATTCTGAAAGAAACAATAAGTTGCCTTTCTTGGGCATGTAATCCACTGGAAGCGACCCATTACATTTGCTAAGTGCAAAATAAGTGAAAGTGAATAATGCTATTATAAATAATTACAAATGAAGCATCCGAAATCATTTTGTGCATCAAATGTGTAACATAAATTATTATTTACAGATTCAAGCCCTTGAAGGTACTAGTAATCTCTCAAGTGCATAAACCTGGGCTTCCATCTCACCAGGAAAGCAGAGATGATGGTTGTCACCAATGCACCAATAAAGCCTTCCCATCTTTTCTTTGGAGATAGCTTGATCAATGGTGTTCTCCCAAGAAAGAACCCAAATAAATAGGCAGCAATGTCATTGATCACAATGAGTGAAGCAGGTAGAAGAAACCTGTACAAGCATAGCATTGAAGATGTATGGAGTTTGTCAAATGCACAGGCTAAAATATCAATAGTTACTCGCTTAATTAACATGCATAGAACCAAATTAGGCAATTTTTCAACAGTATATATTACTTATCAATGTGCTATTGTCACAATGTAGCTTAACTTAAGTCCGATAAAATAAAAAACAGATATAGCAAGGCACAAATATCAAACAGCAACATGCATAGAGTCAGGGTGTTATGGTGTTACGTATCCATCATCGTGTGGCCAGACTCAGGGTGATTTGATCACGGGGATGCCGGAACACGGTAACGAGAAAAGAGAACAATACCGGTAACGAGGTAACTGGCATAGTGGACAAGTTGTTGATCCACGGGGAGGCCAACATGTCTCACCTCGGGTATTTGTAACATATCGCGAAGCAACAGGAATAGAACACGACAGAGGTTCACTTGAATATTCGTGTGGGTATAGGGGTCAATATGGGTGTCCACGGCTTCGATGTTGATCATTGATCGGAAGGGGTTCCTGGTCATGTCTATACTTCACCGAACCTATAGGGTCACACGCTTAAGGGTCATCTATGTGCTGAATACTAGACAGGGAGTCTGAGAGAAAGTCTCTGGAAAAAGTTTTCGGAGACAGCGGAAAAGTTCCGAAGAGAGAGGTCACCGGAAGAGTTCCGGTAAAACTGAAAAGTTTATTCAGGGGATATCATTAAGTCAAATTGGTTTCGTCACATGCCTGATAATTCTTGGAGGGTACCAGAATCATTCTGGAATTTTCCGAGATGAAAACCGGAAATGTTCCGGAGCTGCCGGAACCGCTTCAGATGCTTTTCGCACATGAAAATCACTAATTCAGAATTGTTCTGGAACGCGTTGAAAATTATATTAGTGGGTATTTTAAATGTTCTAAGCCCACATAAATATTTTTAGTTCGAACAGACGCTGAAAAATGTTGTTGTGAATAGTGAAAGTGCTTTTTGGATATTTTTGGAAAACCACCTTTTGGGATATTTTCCAAAAGGCTTCTAGAAGGGCTTGGGGACCAAGGAAGCCCCACATGGGGGCCCCTAAGGAGTGGCCGGCCAAGGGTGGAGCTCCTCCATGGAGCTCCACATGGCACCCTCTTTCCCTTTTATATACCCTTTGTGTATGACATAAAGTGGGGGCACTTTTGGTATTTTGAATACCCATCCTACCCCTTGGTTTTCCTATAAATAGGAGGTGAGGGGGCTGCCCAAACTTCATCCCTTCTCACATACACATGCCATTTGACTTGTCTGGCTTCTCTCTCACTCCCCGCGAAATAGTTTCATAGAGCCGAAAGGTTGTCTGGGTTTCGGTGGGAACTAGTTCTGGACGGCGAAGCCCTGCCGAGTAGATGACACTGTATGTGTGCAACTCTGTAGAGAGATCGTAGTTTCGGTCTTAGTTTGAGAGTGCCTCTCGAAGGGCTGTCCGTGCGACCGTCCGAGTTTCGAATGTCCTCCAGAAGGGCTGTCCGAGTGACCGTCCGAGTTTCGGAGGTCCTCCCGAAGGGCTGTCACCGACACCATCCGGGGGACTGTCCGACTGCCTCCCGGAGGGCTGTCCGAGGGGCGGATGATGGTATACATCCTCACGGTTGGGAGGTTGTAAATCCTAGCTGCGGGGATCTGGACCGCCGATCGTCATCGACTCTACTTTCGCTGCGCTACAAGTCGGTAACAAAAAATATCAAACCTTGTATGCAATCTCCATAGTGGTACTGGGCTGGTGGTGTGTAGGTCGGAAATTTTTTGTTTTCTGTCGTGTTCCCCTACATGAAATACGTTGGCGAAGTCACTCTCAAGAACACTCTAGTTCTTCTTCTGGTATCCACGTCAACTTGATGGGAATCCTTGGAGTTGTAGTTGAACTTGATGAAGTAAAGCTTGATGTACTCTTGGGAACCCACTTGACCATGGCCTTAGGAGCTTCTTCAAACCAATCAATCTCTTCTTGAAGTTTGTCCTTGTCTTTTAGCTTGTGGTCTTGTGGTGGAAGATCATCTTGAGCTTGTGTTCCCTTAAAAGAAGTGGGGCCATACTTCTCATGTTGAGGAACAAACTTCATCTTCGGGTATTGATCTTCTTCCCATTCAACTCCATTGGCATTGAACGTTCGTTCAAAACCAACACTTTGATTCTTCCAGTGCCTTCCTTGCTTGCGTACAATTTTCTCAAATTGCTTAATTCCGGCAAGGCTCTTGTAAACACCTTTCTCTATAATTCCCTTCAATAAGCTATTTTCTTGCTCGGGTGTAACTTGGCTAAGAGAATCCTTAGTGGAATCAAGAGAACTACTAGAAGCAACAACATTGGATTTGACATGATTATTGTTACTACTAGAAGAAGAATCTTTCTTGTTCTTATTGCTAGATTTTACTTGAGGCATATAAGTAGCCAAGAGTAAACATTTGGCAAGATATGAAGAACTGTTCTTTCGAATATCGTCATTGATAGCTTTAAGAAACTCATGCTCTTGCTCTAAATTTAGCCTCTCGAAGCGTAGCTTCTCATGAGTTCTTAGAAGTTCTCTATGATCTTCTTGAGTTGTTTCATGAGCTAACTTAAGAGCATTCAATTCTTTAGTCAAGCGCTCAATCTCCTTCATAGCATTGTCATTCATTTCCTTTTGATCATTATGATTACTAGCATTTTAATTATAGCTCACATTACTAGCATTATCAACAAGTAGATCATCATCACCAAGCAAATCATCCTCATCACTATTAAAGTCAAGGTATTCGGGGTGTGATACCTTAGGACCTTTTGCCATGAAGCATCCTCCAATTCCCTCATTTGGTGAGTCAAATATGTCATAGGAGTTGGATGACACTAGAGCAACTCCGGCAACACCTTCATCTTGAGTGTCTTCGGAGTTGGAGTGATAGCTTCTCTCGGAGTAGTTGTCGGAGTCAGAGCCGGAGACCCATTCACCAACATGAGCTTGATGTCTTCTTTTTGTATAGCTCTTGGATGACTTGTCCTTCCGTTCTGAATCTTTGCTTCTTCAAGAGGATCTTCGTTCATAATGATCTTCTCTACTCCTTCTCTCCTTATGAGGTGATTCATCTCTTTGATATCTTCCTCTTGATGATTCTTCTCTTTTCTTGTGAGGTGTCGTACACTCATTGGAATAGTGTCCGGGTCTTCCACAATTATAGCAATTTCGTTCTCGACTTGATGATCTCTTCTCATAGTGTCTTGAGCTAGAGCTTCTTTCTTTAGCTTTGCTCTTGTAGAACTTGTTGAATCTTTTCACCATTAGACTTATCTCCTCATTTGAGACTAGCTTGTCACTTGAACTTGTGGGAGCATCGGTTGAGGCTTTGTAAGCACCACTTGATTTGTTGTGTAGCTCCTCTTTATCCTTGAGAGACATCTCATGAGCGACAATTCTTCCAATAACTTCCGTGGGCCTGAGATCTTTGTAATTTGGCATCATTTGGATTAATGTGCACACAGTATCATATTTTCCATCCAAAGATCTAAGGATCTTCTTGATGATGAATTTGTCGGTCATATTTTTTATGAGAGCTAGCCTAGAGTACAGTTCGGCGACTCCTTCACCATCCTTCCTCTTGAACTTGTCAAGTTGACTTTGAAGCACATCCAACTTATATTCCTTGACGGACTTGGTACCCTCATGCATATCAACCAAAGTTGACTTTGAAGGAACCTTGTCTATCCCACCATGGCCATCGCCCACAAAGGACTTGCCTCACTTGGGTAGATCTTCACGAAGTAGGCGATCTCCTTGCCCTTACAAACTTCTTGGTTTAACTTCACATCATGTCGGAGGCTCCCAAGCGACACCTAACCAATCTAGGAGACACCACTCTCCAAAAGGTAATAAATGGTGTGTTGATGACGAACTCCTTGCTCTTGTGCTTCAAATGATAGTCTCCCCAACACTCAAACAGCTCCTCACGGATTTGGCTATGGTGGAAGAAGAATTTGAGTGGAAAGCAACTTGGGAAAGGCTAGAGAACAAGATTTATGTGGTAGGAATGGGTCACCTTGATCTCAACACATGGGTAGGTGATTCTCTCTCAGATCTTGGTAGGTATGAGTGTAGGCACGATCTGATGGCTCTCTCTCTCTCTCTTGTGAAAGAGTGGGTGGAGGGGTATATATAGCCTCCACACAAAATCCAACCATTACACACTATTGACACAACTCGGTGAGACCGATCAGAAAGACTCGGTCAGACCGACTAGTTCAAAATGTGAATGTTAGGAGTCTCGGTGGGACCAACTGGAACAAACTCGGTGGGACTGATGTGCAGTGGCTAGGGAAAACCACATCTCGGTGGCGCCAATTGGTTTATCTCGGTGAGACCGAAATAAAACAATAGAGCAACAGAGAGTTGGTCAAGCAAACTTGATGGGACCGATTGCTATCTCAGTGAGACCGAAATAAATGCAACATGTAACAAAGAGTTTGCAAGGCCATCTCGGTGAGACCGAAAGTCATATAGGTGAGACCGATTTGTTAGGGTTTCTGGCTATGGCTATGTCATATGAACTCGGTGGCTCCGGATGAAAGTGAATCAGTGGGGCCGAGTTGGAGTTTAGGGTTTTGACATATTTGGATGGAGAAGTTGATTGAGGGTTTTGGAGCAATATCATTAAGCATTTTGAGCAAGCAAGCCGTTAAGCAACACCTCATCCCCTTTTAATAGTATTGGCTTTCCTATGGACTCAATGTGATTTTGGGTCACTAAAATAAAAATGAAGAGTCTTGAGCTTTTGCCAACATTTGTCCTTAGCATTTTGAGGGGTTCACATGTCCAATACATGCCATGCCATTCATTGAACTTCCTGAAATATTTATCTTGAAAGGCTATTAGTTTAATGAGCTATATGTTGTTATGAATTACCAAAACCACCCGGGGATTAGTTGCACTTTCAGTTTCTTATTTGCAAATGGACATGTTTTCAAATGTGTTGTAATCATTCTTCTATTATTTCCATACTAGATCTGGATAACTAGAGTACTGGAATTTTGAATTCTCTTTACTTCTATCACATAAATAGGATGTTCTTGATTGGTCACTACGTATAGCACATGGTATGTCAATCTTGTCACATAAAATTATTATTTTAAATGAATGTGGTTTTTGTTGGTTATATTGTCGAGCTAAAAAAAGATCTGTCCAAGCTTCTACTTGGTATATAATTTTGATTTAAATAAATAAATTCCCATATTTTCAATCTCCACAGAACACTGTACTACTAATGTCTGAAAGTGAATGAGCATCCTTGATGTAATGATTTTTTGATGTTCAATTGCATGCAAAAAACACACATGTAAAAAATCTAGCCATGCAAATGCGCAGGTAACACTGCTAGTTGCATTTGATAACAAGAGCCACAGGCCACAGCTGATCTTCTTACATGGCATCTTCGATCGTAGGCAGGAAAAAGAAAAGTCCAACTCTGATTCAATGGAACCCCCTGCCGTGTTCTAGTTGTTGCATATACTAGCGCAACCCAGTCCCGTTGAATGCTACTTGTACGCGCGACAAGGGGCAACGAGTGGAAATTGCAGTAACACTGACATTGCCATGTCTGAAGAATGTCAACTGGACACTGTCAGTTACCCAATAGATGGGGGCAAAAGAGTCTCCATTCCAACTCCACCAATGCTGATACGCTGTCAGTTACCCAGTAGATGGGGACATGAGACTGAAGCTGCTATTGTTGTCACAAACTGCCTTCCTGGTCGTGCACTTTGTTATTAGAGCAACAAATAGAGTAATTTCAGCTAAGTTTAAAATAGGATCCCTTAGAAAAATCCGGGATGGATGGATATACAGGATCTATTCGGGCCGGCAAAATAGCGGTTATTTTGCCGGATGGCCCGGTTTACGGGATAGAGATGCTTTAAGTCGACTGAAAAAAAACGTTTTGGTCAGTCGATCTATTTCGAGCCATTGGATGCAAGATGAATGGCGAGATCAACTTCTTCAACCTCCTAACACCCTCCTGTTCATCTCTTTCCTGCAAACCAGCCCACGTACCACAGGCCCAACCGCCTGCCTCCGTCCGCACCGCCCTCCCCTCAACCGCAGCCCCCCGCCATCTCTCCCCCCCCCCCCCCCCCCCCCCCCCCGCACACCCACCCACCCACCTAAGATAGATCGCCGGCAGCTGCTTATTCAAAAATTCCACTGACCCAAATTGTAAATTCAGGCGACTTACATATAGCTATTGCGTTAAAATATACAATAGTTTGTTTGTCTATTACTCTTAGATGCAAATTCGGGTCGAAAGATCACTGAACGACCGTGACAAGAAGAACAACTATATTTCTTGTTGGAGAAACAAATATACTTTTGGACAACTTTATGCTATTTTTCTTCAAAAGAAAAGAGGAACATTGCATTATGAATGAATATTCCATCAACATCACTGAAAGCTAACATGAATACAGCTCAGCTCCCCAACTTCATTCACTGAATTCAGTCTTAAATTTACAGCAATATAATTCCAGATTGAGTTCGCAACAGCATATGCCTCAGTAATGATTACAGCTTAAGATAGATTAGAAACTGAAAATCTATAAAGATGGATCCACAGCTGTTGAGCAGAAATACACATCACAGCTGATATTTGCCTTCCCGAACCCGACCCACAGCTGACCGTCTTACATGTCTTCAATCCAAGGAATAGCCCAGATTTTCATTGAGATTATGATCCAAGTGATCAGAATGTGCTTGACATGCTACAGCCCAGGATCTGACAACAATAGCAAAAGACTCGGTCAGTCGGCCAGGGGAGTGAACGGATCTCTGTATATTTGTCAACGGTAGAAATAGGACGGGCAAGTGCGAGTCAGCCTATTAATTTAGGATACGTATGAAAGGCACACATTGATCAGTTTTTCTATGACAGACTTTAAACGAAAGAGCATGCGTGCAGGAGGAACTAGAAGTTCTATCAACAGCGAACACATATGACTCAAACTTGAGTCAACGGGGACTTGAACACAAGCGGTGTCAAGCACACATATCCTAAATACAACATAACATATATTTGCTTGCTTCTTTCTATGACAAATCCTACTAGTTACCGGCTATGTAGTTGCATATCTCTATTTCTAGTATAGGTGAGGAAGATACACACGAACATGGAGAAAGGAATCACGTTAACTAGCTTTAGTAGACAAACTCGTAACTAGCTACCAATTGCGAATTTAACTTCAATATTTAATATACGCACGAAGGATGAAACACTGAACACTAACCTTGTGAATAGCGATGATCACCTAATCCTTTTCCAAATTCCTTTTTGGCTCAATTCCACTGTAACATTCCTTATGTGGCTAATCTTCATTACATCTTCATTGCATTCATCTGAATCTCTCTTCTGATGGAGTTTCTCTACTAGCTCTTCTGATGTGTCTTTCAGAAGTAATTTCTCAAGGGCTGCAAGGTGTTGGATGCCATCTGGAAGAAACTTTAGCTCAGGACACTCTGTGAACCATAGCTCGACAAGGTTTTGCATTGCGCCCTCCTCTATTCCCACTTGGTTGAGTTGTGCAGCACCCCATATGTGTAAGAACCGAAGTTTTGGAAACGACCCTGCATAAAAATCCAACCTCTTCCCTTCAAAAGCCTGCACTAGCTCAAGGGTGCTTAGAGCACGTAACACACACAGACATGAAAAGGTTCCCTCATCAATATTGGAGAATGCCAGGTACAACCGGGTGACGCTATTAAGAAGTGACCAGGAAGAGAAAAGTTGAGGCATCGATGTTTTGTTTAGCTGCCCTGTTAAACCAAGCAGAGAAAGGGTTGGAGGTAAATATAGCCCTTCCAGCCGCAGCACCTCATCCTCAGCTGCAGCCCCAACATCGAGATGAATAAGATGGCTCATTCTGGTGATAGCATTGCCCAAGTAAGAAGAGTGTTCGCTTGTCACGTTGCAGACACCGAATGTTCTTAGCTCTGTCAGAGCTCCAACTTCACGCAGAAACTCTGGACTGGCTTTGATGGACTGAAGAGCCCGCAGTCCTGCCAAGTGATGTATACCACTAGGCACCTTGACCCCACGTGTTCTTCCAATTTTTGATCTGCTGGTAGTAAATGCACGCAAGCATCTCAATTTTTTAAGTTTTACAACACTGTTTGGCAAACACGTCAGCTTAGAATGCACAGCATCCAAGACTTCCAAATTTCGTAACCTCCCCACTGCTTCAGGCAGGCTTTCGAGATTGGTATCTCTAAGACCCAAATACCGCAGACTAAACAAGCTAAATACTTCATTGGGCAGCATTTTGATACAAGTACCTTGCAGATCCAACATCGACAGCAAATTCGAAGATGTTAAGATAGGCTTCAGCAAATCAATATTGATATACCTTCCAAAAACATGGAGTGCACGGAGTTGTTTTGCACCAGATCGGCTCAGTTGTTCAAGGTTTTCCCCCTGGACTGATATGCGACGTGCACCCTCTATAGAGAATGCCCCACTACCATAGCCATCATAAAATTTACCAAAGCACTCCTCCTTGGCTTTATTCAGGGCAAGAAGTCCTATGACATCATGCATCTGGCAGTGTTTCAGTCGTCCGGCATGATTCCTCTTCACAACCTGTAATAGGCTTCGGTTCACAAGCTCAGCCAAGTATCCCTCTGCCACATCCTCCAATGTTTTGTTCTCCTTTTCCCTAATAAACCCTGCCGCAATCCACTGCCTTATTATCCTTCTCCTCTTTAATACATAATCTTCTTGAAATAGTGCACAGTGTAAGAAACAATTTTTCAAATCATACGGGAGGTCCTCCAAACTGACTTTTAGGATCATATGAGCATCAGGGATCACATCTTTCGTCAACTGCGAATCCAAACCCCTGTACACATTCTCCCACTCAGCGGAAGTTGGGGGTTTGCAGGATAGTAGGCGGCCAATGCATGCAATAGCAATAGGCAAGCCTTGACACTTTGCTATGAACTTCCAAGTCAGTTCCTGCAACTCCAATGGGCACTCTTTACCATCATCATTCCAAAATGCTCCTTTGCAGAATAACTCCCAGGAATGATGAGCTTGTAGCGGTTCCAAGTGAATTGCAGACTCCCTAGTTGCCAACAGTGACACTTCATGCTTTCTTGATGTGATAACAAATCGGCCGGTACAGTTAGACGTTGGGAAGACATTCCTTATCTCGGACCACACGCGCGCAGCCCAAACATCATCCAGGACCATGATGAACTTTTTACCTTGAAGGTAGTTGTGGATGGACTCTGCTAGGTCTCTCATCTCAATGTCGGCAATGTCGACTGCGATGCCGAACTGGGCGGCGATTTTCTTCAGCAGACCCTCAATACGGTAACTCTCTGACACAGTTACCCACGCTGCCGCGTCGAAATCCACTTTCACAGTGTTGTACACATGAGCAACCAGAGTGGTTTTACCAACACCAGGCATCCCCCACACCGAGGTAACCTTGCTGCTGCTCTGCTCTAGACCATGACCACTACCACCGCTGACGGTCAGCCACCGTATCAACCTGTCCCTGTTCTCCTCTATCCCCACAAGGTCCTCATCCCTGGTGAAATGCAAAGATTGACCTTGACTCGTCGATCTGGCAGCAGAAGCAGATATGCCGATGACGGTGTAATCATTCTTCCTCCGCTTGGCATCCTGTAGCTGGGCTTTGATTTCTTGGAGCTTGGCCGCCAGGCGACGCCAGGTCTTGATATGCTTGAGCCGCTTCTTCATCTTGCCGATGAACCCTCCGTGCTTGCAGTCCTCCATCTTGTAAGTGAACTCGTCAACGACGTCCTCGATCTGGAAGGCGAGACCCCTGATCTCGCTGATGAAGATGCAGGTGGTCTTGTCGGTGTCCTTGAGCCGCTCTGCCTCCTGCAAGTAGGCCTGCATGCTCTCCAGCTCTGCCTTGGATTCGCGGATCTTGCCGAAGAGGCCTCTGAGGGCGGAGGCTTCCTTGCCAAGCAGCGCCCCACCAAAGATCACCGCCTCTTTTGCCAGCGTAGTGCCCAGCATGACCACCAGCTGCCCAACAACAGCCTCCGCCATGGTTCTTGAGGCTTTTGGTGTGTAAACTGGTTGTTTGAGCGTGCAATTTGGTGGTAGCTTTGCAGAGTAAACTGGTTGTTTGAGCGCTGCCTCTAATGTGGTGGTAGCTTACTCGACTCTGAGCTCACAAATTTGAGTCCACAATTTAGTCTTTGAATAATCAGCATGCATTCGAGACCACAATTTGGTCTTTGAATAACAAACGTGCACGCAAGAACATACTTACACATCAAAGTAGTTGGTCGTTGGGAGCTTAGACTTCAGAGAAAAAGAAAAGGGGATGTGTCCTTGGTGGATATGGGCCAGTGGTCTGCTGTCATCGCATGGCCCTACTAGCCTACCAAGTCAATATATGTACTCCCTCGGTCCAAAGAAGAGTACATATTTGGAGTGCGGCCTATTTTTAGAGGACGGGAAAAATTTATTTCGAGATTTTTGGAGTCCTTTTAATATTTCTTTTCTTTCTTTTTCTGCACGTCGGAATTATTATTTAAAAAAAAGAGAAACCGACTCCGGGCCGTACCCGAGCGGGACTCCGCCCGGGGGGCCTTATAACCCGCCGCCCGCCGCAACAAACCCTAACCCTAGCCCGCCGCCGCCACCGCCGCCGCACCTCGCCGCTGCCCAGCCGTCGACCCGCCGCCGCACCGTCGCCGCGTCGTCGCCGGAGGTAGCCGCGGCCGCCGCCTCGGTTTACGCAAGAAAACCGAACGGTTTTCTTTTCTCTAAACCCTAGATCCGTTATTTTAGATCCGGTTCGGTTTATTTTGGCTGATGTGATATGGGTGCTAGTACTAGTGTTATACCTCATGACTTATACAAAGAAAACATGCATGATATTGCACCTGTTGAGTTAGAAGATATTGATGTCACAATTAAACTTGCTAATAGAGATACTATTGCACCAATTGGAATTGTTAGAGATGTTGAAGTCTTGTGTGGGAAAACTAAATATCCTGCTGATTTTCTTGTTCTTACTTCCCCACAAGATAGCTTTTGTCCCATCATATTTGGTAGGCCCTTCTTGAACACTGTTAATGATAAGATAGATTGTGAAAAGAATGTTGTTACTATTGGCTTGGATGATATGGTTCGTGAGTTTAATTTCTCTAAATTTAGTAAACAACATCGTGAGGAAGAATTACCTAGTAAGGATGAAATTATTGGTTTTGCTTCTATTGCAGTACCTCCTAGTGATCCTTTAGAACACTATTTGCTGGACCATGAAAATGATATGTTCATGAATGAAAGAAGGGAAATAGATGAAGTATTCTTTAAACAGGAACCTGTTATGAAACACAACTTGCCTGTTGAAATCCTAGGGGACCCTCCTCCTCCTAAGGGTGATCCCATGTTTGAGCTTAAACCTTTGCCTGATAATCTTAAATATGCTTATCTTGATGAAAAGAAGATATATCCTGTTATTATTAGGGCTAACCTTTCAGAGCATGAAGAAGAAAGATTATTGAAAACTCTGAAGAAGCATCGTGTTGCTATTGGATATACTCTTGATGATCTTAAAGGCATTAGTCCCACTCTATGTCAACATAAAATAAATTTGGAACCAGATGCCAAACCAGTTCATGATCCTCAACGACGTCTGAATCCTAAAATGAAAGAAGTGGTAAGAAAAGAAATACTCAAGCTTCTGGAGGCAGGTATAATTTATCCCGTTGCTGATAGTGAGTGGGTAAGTCATGTCCATTGTGTCCCTAAGAAGGGAGGTATTACTGTTGTTCCTAATGATAAAGATGAATTGATTCCACAAAGAATTATCACAGGTTATAGGATGGTCATTGATTTCCGCAAATTAAATAAAGCTACTAAGAAAGATCATTACCCCTTACCTTTTATTGATCAAATGCTAGAAAGATTATGCAAACACACACAGTATTGCTTTCTAGATGGTTATTCTGGTTTCTCTCAAATACCTATGTCGGCTAAAGATTAATCGAAGACTACTTTTACATGCCCTTTTGGTACTTTTGCTTATAGACGTATGCCTTTTGGTTTATGTAATGCACCTGCTACCTTTCAAAGATGCATGATGGCTATATTCTCTGACTTTTGTGAAAAGATTTGTGAGGTTTTCATGGACGAATTTTCCGTTTATGGTTCCTCTTTTGATGATTGCTTGAGCAATCTTAATCGAGTTCTGCAGAGATGTGAAGAAACTAATCTTGTCTTGAATTGGGAAAAGTGCCACTTTATGGTTAATGAAGGTATTGTCTTGGGGCATAAAGTTTCTGAAAGAGGTATTGAAGTTGATAAAGCCAAGGTTGATGCTATTGAAAAAGATGCCCTGTCCCAAGGACATCAAAGGTATAAGAAGTTTCCTTGGTCATGTCGGGTTTTACAGGAGGTTCGTTAAGGACTTCTCAAAAATTTCTCGGCCTCTGACTAATTTGTCTTTGATGATGATTGTGTAGAAGCATTTGAAATATTTAAGAAAGCATTAGTCTCCACCTATTGTTCAGCCACCTGATTGGAATTTACCCTTTGAAATTATGTGTGATGCTAGTGATTATGCTGTAGGTGATGTTCTAGGGTAAAGAGTCGATAAGAAATTAAATGTTATTCATTATGCTAGTAAGACTCTAGACAATGCTCAAAGAAATTATGCTAATACTGAAAAAGAACTTTTTGCAGTTGTATTTGCTTGTGATAAGCTCAGATCTTATATTGTTGATTCTAAAGTAACTATTCAAACTGATCATGCTGCTATTAAATATCTTGTGGAAAAGAAATATGCTAAACCTAGACTTATTAGATGCGTTCTCTTGCTACAAGAATTTGATTTGCATATTATTGATAGAAAGGGAGCTGAGAACCCCGTTGCAGACAACTTGTCTAGGTTAGAAAATATTCTTGATGACCCACTACCTATTAATGATGAATTTCCTGATGAGCAATTAAATGTTATAAGTACTTCTCGTAGTACTCCATGGTATGCTGATTATGCTAATTATATTGTTGCTAAGTTTATACCACCTAGTTTCACATACCAGCAAAAGATAAATTTCTTCTATGACTTGAGACATTACTTTTGGGATGATCCACATCTTTATAAAGAAGGAGTAGATGGTGTTATTAGACATTGTATACCTGAGCATGAACAGGAACAGATCCTACGCAAGTGTCATTCCGAGTCTTATGGAGGACACCACGCTGGAGATAGAACTGCACATCAGGTATTGCAATCTGGTTTTTATTGGCCTACTCTCTTCAAGGATGCCCGTAAGTTTGTCTTGTCTTGTGATGAATGTCAAAGAATTGGTAATATTAGTAGACGTCAAGAAATGCCTATGAATTATTCACTTGTTATTGAACCGTTTGATGTTTGGGGTTTTGATTATATGGGACCTTTTCCTGCCTCCAATGGATATACACATATTCTAGTTGCTGTTGATTACGTTACTAAGTGGGTAGAAGCTATTCCAACTAGTAGCGCTGATCATAACACTTCTATTAAAATGCTTAAGGAAGTTATTTTTCCGAGGTTTGGAGTCCCTAGATATTTAATGACTGATGGTGGTTCACACTTTATTCATGGTGCCTTCCGTAAAATGCTTGCTAAATATGATGTCAATCATAGAATTGCATCCCCTTATCACCCACAGTCTAGTGGTCAAGAAGAGTTGAGCAATAGAGAGCTCAAATTAATTTTGCAAAAGACTGTTAATAGGTCTAGAAAGAAGTGGTCTAAGAAACTTGATGATGCATTATGGGCTTATAGAACTGCATACAAAAATCCT
Source organism: Triticum urartu (assembly GCF_056163025.1). NCBI lineage: Eukaryota > Viridiplantae > Streptophyta > Magnoliopsida > Poales > Poaceae > Triticum > Triticum urartu. Next base: position 15,038,364 of record NC_141873.1, read on the forward strand.
ATGGGTATGTCCCCGTATAAAATGGTCTATGGAAAAGCATGTCACTTACCTCTCGAACTAGAACATAAGGCATATTGGGCTATTAAAGAACTTAACTATTATTTTAAACTTGCTGGTGAGAAGAGGTTATTTGATATTAGCTCACTTGATGAATGGAGAACCCAAGCTTATGAAAATGCCAAGTTGTTTAAAGAAAAAGTTAAAAGATGGCATGACAAAAGGATACAAAAGCGTGAGTTTAATGTAGGTGATTATGTATTGCTATACAACTCTCGTTTAAGATTTTTTGCAGGAAAACTTCTCTCTAAATGGGAAGGCCCCTATGTCATCGAGGAGGTCTATCGTTCCGGTGCCATAAAAATCAACAACTTCGAGGGCACAAATCCGAAGGTGGTAAATGGTCAAAGAATTAAACATTATATCTCAGGTAATCCCATAAATGTTGAAACCAATATTATTGAAACCATAACCCCGGAGGAATACATAAGGGACATCGAGGAGGTCTATCGTTCCGGTGCCATAAAAATCAAAAACTTCGAGGGCACAAATCCGAAGGTGGTAAATGGTCAAAGAATTAAACATTATATCTCAGGTAATCCCATAAATTTTGAAACCAATATTATTGAAACCATAACCCCGGAGGAATACATAAGGGATACTTTTCGGAACGTTTCAGTCTCCGAAAAGGAATAGGTATGTGGTACGGTAAGTAAACCGACTCCAAAACAATTTTTAAGGCAATATTTCTCCGTTTTGGAATATTTAGAAAAATAAAAAAATGAGTAGCAGTCCGGGAAGGACACGAGGGCCCCACGAGGGTGGGGGCGCGCCCTACCCACCTGGGCGCGCCCCCTACCTCGTGAGCGCCTCGTGTGCCCTCCGGACTCCATTTTCTTGCATGATACGTATTTTGGTCGGTAAAAATTCATTATATATTCTCCCGAAGGTTTTGACTCCGGTATCACGCAAAAATCTCCTGTTCTTGTTTCGAGCTATTTTCTGTCAGGGTTTTCCAGGCTAGGCGTCATGTCGTCTCCCTCCTCCAACAATGGTGAGAATGATGCTTGGCTAATGAAGATAGATCTAAAAAGGGAAGAACCCACGAGGGTCAACCATGATGAAAGGATCAAAAAGGCCACGGAGGATCAAGCCCCAGTAGCAAAAGACACCCTTCAGATCGATCATAACCTTCTTACCCCAACTGAGATCGAAACTTTCAAGATGATTGAGCTAGCTCGTGTTCAAAACAAGTATCTCACACAAGAAAATATTTTGTTGAAGGAGCATATTGTTGCACTCAAGGGCATTATTCGCAAGCTGGGGGACCTCTTACGCTCGATGTGCGATTATCCGCCTCCACCATCTCCTCCAACAAAGAAGAATTGAGTATCTGGTTATGGGCACTCCCCTTGGCAACTGCCAAGCTTGGAGGAGGTGCCCCGGTATCGTATCACCATCACAACTCCTATCTTTACCGTTTTCTTAGTTCGATCCTATTAGTAGTATCTTGATCTAGTAGAATAAAGTTTATGGCATGATCTAGTTTTGAGTTTTGCTTTATGATCCCTCTATGTAATCGAGTCCATGAGTTATATATAATAAAGATTAGTGTTGAGTCAAGGGCTTGATTATTTTTCCATGATCTTGGGTGAATAAAAGAAAGAAGAAAAGAATAAAAGTAACAAAAAAGTTCATATTGATCTTATTGAGAGTAATGACTTCGCATAGAAAGTGTATGATGATTAAAAGTTGTTGGGAGTTGGCAGACATAGCTTTGGTCATTGTTGCAATTAATAGGAAGTAATAAGGAAAGAGAGGTTTCACATATAGATATATTATCATTGACATCTTTTATGATTGGGAGCACTCATTAAAATATGGCATGCTAAAGAGTTGATATTGGACAAGGAAGACGACGTAATGAGTTATGTCTTTCTTATATCTGAGATAAAGTATGTTGTCATGGTTCCTCTAACTTGTTGAGCTTGCCTTTCCCCCTCATGCTAGCCAAATTCTCAGCACCAAGTAGAAATACTACTTGTGCTTCCAAATATCCCTAAACCAGTTTTGCCATGAGAGTCCACCATATCTACCTATGGATTGTGTAAGATCCTTCAAGTAAGTTGTCATCGGTGCAAAGCAATAAAAATTGCTCTAAATATGTATGATTGATTGGTGTGGGAGAAATAAGCTTTATACGATCTTGTGATGTGGAAGTAATAAAAGCGACGGACTGCATAATAAAGGTTCATATCACAAGTGGCAATATAAAGTGACGTTCTTTCGCATTGAGATTTTATACATCAAACCATAAAAGCGCATGGCAACCTCTGCTTCCCTCTGCGAAGGGCCTATCCTTTATTATTATCTTCTACCTTATGCAAGAGTCATGGTGATCTTCACCTTTTCTTTTTCATTTTATCCTTTGGCAAGCTCGGCATGTTGGAAAGAACATGATATATATATATATATATATATATATATATATATAAGTGGATGTAGGGGAGCATGAACCATTATTGTTGACAATATCCTTGAGGTAAAAGATTGTGGGGCAAAGCTATAAGCCTCTATCTTTCTCTGTGTCCGATTAAAACTCTGTAACCACAAGTATCGCGTGAGTGTTAGGAATTATGGAGGACTAAATGATAGTTGAGTATGTGGACTTGCTTTTCAGCCCTGATATAGACTATTTCTTATGTTATGATAAATTGCAATTGCTTCAATGAGTGAGATTATAGTTTGTCGGAGTCCAATAAGGTTTATGATTTATACTTTTGCATTCTGAATAGATCATCACTTGAACATAAGTAATCATATGACAAAATCTATATATGTTGCTGTTATAAGAATAATCATGATGCCTCCATGTACGTATTTTATTTTTATCGACGCTTCTACCTCTAAACATGAGGATATATTTATTGTTATCAGCTTTTTGCTTGAGGACAAGCGAGGTCTAAGCTTGGGGGAGTTGATACGTCCATTTTGCATCATGCTTTTATATCGATATTTATCGCATTATGGACTGTTATTTCACTTTATATCACAATACGTATGGCTATTCTCTCTTATTTTATAAGGTTTACATAAAGAGGGAGAATGTCGGCAGCTCGAATTCTGGTCTGGAAAAGGAGCAAATATTATAGACCTATTTTGCGCAACTCCAAAAGTCCTGAAACTCCACAAAACGTCTTAAAAGGAATAAAGAAAAATCCACGCCAAAGATGAAGGCCAGGGGGCCCACACCCTTCTCACGAGGGTGGGGGCGCCCCCCCTAGGGCGCACCCCCTACCTCGTGGGCCCCCTGGTGGCTCTCCGATGCCCATCTTCTCCTATATGAGGTCTTTCGATGAGAAAAAAATAAGTAGGAACTTTTCGGGACGAGACTCCGCCGCCACGAGGCAGAACCTTGGCGGATCCAATTTAGATCTCCGGCAGAGCTGTTCTGCCGGGGAAACTTCCCTCCCGGAGGGGGAAATCATCACCATCGTCATCACCAACGCTCCTCTCATCGGGAGAGGGCAATCTCCATCAACATCTTCACCAGCACCATCTCATCTCCAAACCCTAGTTCATCTCTTGTATCCAATTCTTGTCTCAAAGTCCGGGATTGGTGCTAGTAGGTTGCTAGTAGTGTTGATTACTCCTTGTAGTTGATGCTAGTTGGTTTAATTGGTGGAAGATCACATGTTCAGATCCTATATGCATATTATTACCCCTCTGATTATGAACATGAATATGAGTTTGTCAGTAATTACGTTCGTTCCTGAGGACAAGGGAGAAGTCTTGCTATGAGTAGTCATGTGAATTTGGTATTCGTTTGATATTTTGATAAGATGTATGTTGTCTAGCCTCTAGTGGTGTTATGTGAACGTCGACTACATAACACTTCACCATTATTTGGGCCTAGAGGAAGGCATTGGGAAGTAATAAGTAGATGATGGGTTGCTAGAGTGACAAAAGCTTAAACCCTAGTTTATGCGTTGCTTCGTAAGGGGCTGATTTGGATCCATATGTTTCATGCTATGGTTAGGTTTACCTTAATACTTTTTTTGTAGTTGCGGATGCTTGCAATAGAGGTTAATCATAAGTGGGATGCTTATTCAAGTAAGAATAGCACCCAAGCACCGGTCCATCCACATATCAAATTATCAAAGTATCGAACGCGAATCATATGAACGTGGTGAAAACTAGCTTGGCGATATTCCCATGTGTCCTCGGGAGCGCTTTTCCTATTATAAGAGTTTGTTCCGGCTTGTCCTTTGCTACAAAAGGATTGGGACACCTTGCTGCACTTTGTTTACTTTTGTTACTTATTACTCGTTACAATTTATCTATCACACAACTATCTGTTACCACTTATTTCAGTACTTGCAGAGAATACCTTGCTGAAAACCGCTTATCATTTCCTTCTGTTCCTCGTTGGGTTCGACACTCTTATTTATCGAAAGGACTACGATAGATCCCCTATACTTGTGGGTCATCAGTGATACCGGCGCACACCACTATTCCTTCTTCGAGGGTGTCGGTGGTAGCCATCCCCTACTTCCCTCCGCGTACTTGGGTAAACCCTAGTACTCGTTCGGGCAGCAGCGTCATCGGCGTCGCATCCCTTCTTGGAGGTGTTGCTTAGTACGCGGTAGATCGGAGCTTCAGGCTGTGATGGTTTGTTTTCGGAGGGCGCAGCGGTGGCGGGTCTTCCGCGCTTTGTCGAACTGCCATTGTTGGCATTTGTTTCTTCTTCTTTTTTTTGGGCTTGATGTGCTGCTCGCCCCAACAATGCGATGTGTACAATGTTGGTTGCTTTGGAATACAAAGCGGGGGAAAACCCTTTTTCGGTAACGTTGCTGCAAATTCCTTGACAACAAATCCAATGTTGACAACAAATTCGAAGAGGTTAGGATAGGCTTCAACAAATCAATATCGATATACCACCCGAATACATGGAGTCCACGGAGATGTGTTGCACCAGATCGGCTCATTTGTTTGATGTTTCCCCCCTGGATAAATATGCGACGTGCACCCTCTACAGAGGATGTCCCAGTAGCAGAGCTATCATAAACCTTACCAAAGCATTCCTCCTTGGCTTTGTTGAGGGCAAGAAGGCGTATGACATCATGCATCCGGCAGTGCTTAAGTCGTCCAGCATAATTCCTTTCCACTACCTGTAGCAGGCTTCGGTTCACAAGCTCAATCAAGTATCCCTCTGCCACTTCTTCCAGTATTTTGCTCTCCTCCTTTTCCCTTATAAATCCTGTAGCAATCCACTGCCTCATTATCGTCCTCCTCTTTAATACATAATCTTCTGGGAATAATGCACAGTGTAAGAAACAATTCTTCAAATTGTATGGAAGGTCCTCCAAGCTGATCTTTAGAATCCTATGAACATCAGGGATCACATCTTTCATCAAATGTGAATCCAAACCCCTGTACACATTCTCCCATTCAGCCAAAGTTGGGGGTTTGCTGGAGAGTAGGCGGCCAATGCATGCAATAGCAATAGGCAAGCCTCGACACTTTGCTACTAACTTCCGGGCCAATTCTTGCAACTCGAATGGGCACTCTTTGTCATCATCATTCCAAAAGGCTCCTTTGCAAAATAATAGCCAGGAGTGATGTGCTTCTAGTGGTTCCAAGTGAAGTGCAGACTCCCCAGTTGCTAACAGTGACACTTCATGCTTTCTTGATGTGATAACAAATCGGCCCGTACAATTAGATGTTGGAAAGACATTCCTTGTCTCCAACCAAACAAGCGGAGTCCAAACATCATCCAAGACCAAAATGTAATTTTTACCTTGAAGGTAGTTATGGATGGACTCTGCTAGGCCTCTCATCTCAACGTTGGCAATGTTGACTGTGATGCCTAACTCGGCGGCTATCTTCTTCAGCAGATCTTCGAGGCGGTAACTCTCCGACACAGTTACCCACGCTGCGGCGTCAAAATCCAATTTCACCATGTTGTACACATGAGCAACTAGAGTGGTTTTACCAACACCAGGCATCCCCCACACCGTGGTAACATTGATGTGATAACAAATCAGCCCGTACAATTAGATGTTGGAAAGACATTCCTTGTCTCCAACCAAACAAGCGGACTCCAAACATCATCCAAGACCAAAATGTAATTTTTACCTTGAAGGTAGTTATGGATGGACTCTGCTAGGCCTCTCATCTCAACGTTGGCAATGTTGACTGTGATGCCTAACTCGGCGGCTATCTTCTTCAGTAGATCTTTGAGGCGGTAACTCTCCGACACAGTTACCCACGCTGCGGCGTCAAAATCCAATTTCACCATGTTGTACACATGAGCAACTAGAGTGGTTTTACCAACACCAGGCATCCCCCACACCGTGGTAACATTGATGCTGCTCTGCTCCAAATCATCACCATCACCACCAGCAGCAGTCAGCCAATGTACCAACTTGTCTTTATTCTCCTCGATCCCCACAAGGTCCTCATCTTTGGTGAAGTGCAGAGCTTGACCTTGACTCGTCGATCTGGCAGCAGAAGAAGATCTGACGGTGTAATCCTTCTTCCTCCGATTGGCATCCTGCAGCTTCCCTTTGATTTTGTGGAGCTTGGTTGCCAGGCGATACCAGGTCTTGATATGCCTGAGCCGCTTCTTCAACTTGCCGGCGAACCCTCCGTGCTTGCTGTCCTCCAGCTTGTACGTGAACTCGTCGACGACGTCCTCGATCTGGAAGGCGAGGCCCCTGATCTCGTTGATGAAGATGGCGGTGGTCCTGTCGGTGTCCTTGAACCGCTCCGCCTCCTGCAGGTACGCCTGCATGCTCTCCAGCTCCGCCTTGGACCGGCGGATCTTGCCAAAGACGTCCCTGATGGCGGCGGCTTCCTTGCGTAGCAGCGACCAGCCGAAGGTCGCCGCCTCTGTCGCCAGCGCCGCGCCGAGCGTCGCCACCACCAGCCCAACAACACCCTCCGCCATGATTGTTGAGGCTTTGAGCTCAGATGTAGAGGATTCTTGCTATCGGAGGAGCAGGAATCTTGCTACTGTAACGGAGGCAGAGGACGAATGGTTTGGTAAGGTTGGCTACAATGTGTAAACTAATTTATTCTAAAACAAAATTCTGCCAAGAAGCTTAGACGCAAATGGACAAATTATTGGACGAGAACTTCAATGTTCTCAGCTAAAAATATATAAGTCTGTGTTGTATGAGAAAAAACAAAAAGAGAGGAAGTGTACAAAACAGACGGCATAATACTTAATTTTTTTGGAACACGCAAATGGACATATTGTTGGACGAGAACTCCGATGTTCTCAATTCATAGGATAGCTCACACCGGACCCCTTTTTTATCCCTGCTTCCAAATTTTATAGTTGCTGTCCACCTCAAACTTTTGGAATGTATTTTGGTAAATCCAAGAATACAAGCAAGAGGGGCACAGGCAGTGGCGGACCCACCATTGGGGCGAGCTGGGGCGGCCGCCCCGGGTTGCCGGCGGCGGAGAATCGCGGGCCCCCATCTACACATGTGCCGATCTGCGGGCTGCGGCAGCGCTGTTCTCTGTTTAAGAATTCAGAAAGCGGTGGCGCTCTTCTCTATTTCCTTTTTAGCGATCGAAGGGGTACGTCCGTACGTGAGGGAGAAAGAGACTTGGGTTAAGGACACTGTCTTGTTTCAGGATGACACTGCACTCATGTCAGTTAAGGGATTAAGAAAAAAGGCATCCAGAATTAGAACTCATTCCATACCTCATTACACGGTGAAATTCTAGAACCAGAATAAGGTTGACGGGTTAGGCATTTCTAGGCACCTAACCGCCTGCAGAACAAATTTTTACATGTAATATGAGATGGCAATCTTAGAACGTAACCGTAATTAATTTGGTCAGTGATACACTGGTATGGTGAATAGCGTTTGTGAGAGACAGCCTGCCCATCTGATATGTATTCAAATAGTATGATACTGTATACAAAACTTGATTTCAATCAATGACAGTCAAAAGGCTACAACAAGTTTTTTCTTATAACAGGAGCACAAATCAGCTACACAATTTCATCACGAAATCACTGAATACAGTTTTAGTTTACAGCAACATCATTCCAGATTGAGTTTCTAGCAGCATATGGTCATGCTCTCAATCTCTCATGAACAAAGTTCACCATGCAAAAGAAAGTAGCTAGGCAACAGAAACTACCACTAACTGGTTGGCAGACATACTCATTGCAAATCAGGATTGTGCGCTGGCAAGCACGCCGACATAGTTCCTTTTTTTTTTCTTTGGAGCTAGGAAATCATCATGCCACAAAAATCAAGATCCTGACCCACAGCTGATCTTCTTGTCTTCGATGCAAATCAGGAAACAGGTCATATAGAGAAGTAGTAACAAGAAAGAACAGCCCAGATTTTCACTGCGAAACTGATGTAACAACTGCAACACCTCTAATGTACTTGCCTCCTCCCTAGAGAGCAAAATGTGTCTCATAAAAATTGCAAAAGATTCAGTTAGTCAGCCAGTCAGGGGAGAATCTTTGCAGACGCTACTTAATAGCACAATCGACTCAGCTTATTAATTTAGGATAATTAGTATGAAAGACATACGTAGGCTAATAAGTATGGAAAAAACGAAAGCTAACCTTGTGAATAGCGATGATCACCTAGTCCTCTTCCAAAGTCCTTTATCAGTTCATCTTAATTACATCTTCATTGCATTCATCTGAATCTTTATCAGGGGAGAATTTTTGTAACTCTTATACACAAATTTTGGTAGAAATATATGTCTGAACCACTCGGCAGATTCCTCAGAAGGATTTTTCCCCTGTGATGGGACATGAGAAAAAGAGCACTTCTATTCCTTGTTGTAGAAAACAAATAGTTGTTTAGACAACTTTGTGTTCCTTTTCTCAGAAAAAACAGAGGAATTTTGCATTATGGATGAACACTCCACCAACATCGCTGGGAAGCTAACTTACATACATTCCGTCCAATTCCAATGCGACAAATAAGACCCCCCCCCCCCCCCCAAAAAAAAATTCAATAACAGAGGGGTTTCATTGTAAATAATTTACAGCAACATAATTCCAGATTGGGTTTCCATAAGCATATGACCATACTCTCATGAACAGAGTTCACCATGGCTGCTGAATAGTGAGAAATAGATACTTGTAGTGCTCAATAATGATTACAAGTGCCAGCGGCAGTACACAAACTTAAAAGCTTGTGTAAGAGGGATCAGCGAAGAAGCATTACTACTCCTGAACAATCGGTCGCATACTGTGTGTATGTGTGTGTCTGTATGCAGACATGATTAAGGAAGAAGCTACTCAACTAACTGATGAGCAGAATACTCATTTCATACAGCATAATGTGGAAGAAAATGGCATACATTGTTGCGGAGCATCTCATGTTCCCCCTTCATGATTGCGCTCCACCAAGTACGCTGACTCGTAGTTCTTTTTCTTCTTTGCAGCTGAGCTTACATCCGCCTTCAAGAATTCGGCTGTGCGGCTGACCTTCTTACAACTCATCTTCGATAGAGGACAGTAAAAAAATCATAAGAGTGGTAACAAGGAGACAACAGAGCTTGCACTGCAGTGCAGAATCTGGTAATAATAGCAAATTGAGTCAGTCAGTAAAGGGAGTGAATGAATCTCTTTATCTTTACAAAAGCTACTTAACAGAGTAGTCTCGACTCAGCCTCTTAATTTAGGATAACTAGTATGAAAGATTGAAATTACACATCCCTCTAAACTAATGAACATCCACATAGTGGAAACTGCATGATCAGTAACTTGTTTCTATGATCGACCCTACCAGTTCCCTCCTATGGAGTCAGGTGACAATACTCATGAACATGCGGAAAAAGCATGTTAGATTTAGTTGACAAACTCGTAACAAATTAATATTACTTTGTAATAACATACGGCAATTTTTCGTAGAAAAAATTGTATGTGCATGCAACAAAAGAGTGAAAGAAGAAACACCAAACCCTAACCTTGGAGCAGCGACAATCACCTAATCCTTTCCCAAAGTCCTTTCTGCCTCAGTCCAACTGTAACATTCCTTATGTGGCTAATCTTCATTGCATGTTTGGTGCATTCATCAGAATCTCTCTTCTGCCGGAGTTTCTCTATCAGCTCTTCTGACGTGTCTTTCAGAATTAATTTCTCAAGGGCTGCAAGGTGTTCGATGCCATTAGGAAGAAAATTTAGCTCAGGACACTCTGTGAATGATAGCTCGATGAGGTTTTGCATCGCACCCTCCTCTATTTCAACCTGGTTGAGCTGTGCCGCAACCCATATGAATAGATACCTAAGTTTTGGAAATGACCCTGCAGTAAAATGCAACCTCTTCCCTTCAAAAGTCTTAATTAGCTCGAGAAAGCGTAGACCACATAACACGCGTAGACAGGAAAAGGTTTCCTCGTCAATATTGGAGAATGCCAGAGTCAAGCGAGTAAGGCTATTAAGGTGTGACCATGAAGAGAAAAGCTCAGGCATAAATGTTTTTTTCTAGTTGCCCTCCTAAACAAAGCCAAGAAAGGGTTGGAGGTAAATATAGCCCTTCAAACCGCAGAACCTCATTCTCAGCTGCAGCAAGAATTTCGAGATGAACAAGATGGCTCATTTTTGTGATAGCATTGCTCAAGTCAGCAGAGTGTTCGCTTCTTACTTTACACACACCGAATGTTCTTAGCTCCGTAAGAACTCTAACTTCATGCAGAAACTCTGGAGTGGCATTGACGCCCTGAAGAGCCCGTAGTCCTGCCAAGTGCTGCATGCCATTAGGCACCTTGACCCCACCTACACTTATGCCGGACGTCCACACATATAGGTGTCTTAATTTCTGAAGTTTAACAACATTGTTTGGTAAATATGTCAGCTTAGTGCCGAAAGCATCCAAGACTTCCAGATTTTGTAACCTCACCACTGCTTCAGGAAGGCTTTCGATCTCGGTATGTCTAAGACCCAAATAACGCAGATTAAACAAGTTGAATACCTCATTGGGCAGCATTCTGATACGAGTACCTTTAAGATCCAATGTCGACAGCAGATTCGAAGCAGTTAGAATAGGCTTCATAAAGTCAATATCGATATACCTCCCAAATACATGGAGTGCACGGAGATGTGTTGCACCAGATCGGCTCAGTTGTTCAAGGTTTTCTCCCTGGACCGATATGCGATGTACACCCTCTACAGAGAATGACCCAGTAGCAGAGCCATTATAAACTTTACCAAAGCATTCCTCCTTGGCTTTGTTGAGGGCAAGAAGGCGTATGACATCATGCATCCGACAGTGTTTCAGTCGTCCAGTATGATTCCTCTCCACTACCTGTAATAAGCTTCGGTTCACAAGCTCAGTCAAGTATCCCTCTGCCACTTCCTCCAATGTTCTGTTATCTTCCTTTTCCTTGATAAATCCCGCAGCAATCCACTGCCTCACTATCGTCCTCCTCTTTAATTTATGATCTTCTGGGAATAATGCGCAGTGTAAGAAACAATTCTTCAAATCATACGGAAGGTCCTCCAAGCTGACCTTTAGGATCATATGAACATCAGGGATCACGTCTTTCGCCAACTGTAAATCCAAATCCCTATGCACATTCTCCCATTCAGTAAAAGTTGGCGGTTTGCAGGAGAGTAGGCGACCAATGCATGCAATAGCAATAGGCAAGCCTTGACACTTTGTTATGAACTTCCAAGCCACACTCCGTAACTCCAATGGGCACTGTTTGTCAGCATGATTCCAAAAGGCCTCTTTGCAGAACAGCACCCAGGAGTGATGTGCTTGTAGCGGTTCCAAGTGAACTGTAGACTCCCTAGTTGCCAACAGTGACACTTCATGCTTTCTTGATGTGATAACAAATCGGCCGGTACAGTTAGAAGTTGGGAAGACATTCCTTATCTTGGACCACATGTGCACAGCCCAAACATCATCGAGGACCAAGATGTACTTTTTACCTTGAAGGTAGTTATGGATGGACTCTGCTATGCCTCTCATCTCACTGGTGGCGACATCGACTGCAATGTCAAACTCGGCAGCAATCTTCTTCAACACGTCTTCCAGATGGTAACTCTCTGACACTGTTACCCATGCCGCAGCGTCGAAATCCACTTTCACATTGTTGTACACATGAGCAACCAGAGTGGTTTTACCAACACCGGGCATCCCCCACACCGTGGTGACTTTGTTGCTGCTCTGCTCCAGACCATCGCCGCCGCCACGGCCGGTCAGCCACCGTGTCAACCTCTCCTTGTTCTCTTCGATTCCCACAAGGTCCTCATCCCTGGTGAAGTGCAGAGCCTGATTGGTAAATTTAGAGGCAGATCTGCCGATGACTGTGTAATCCTTCTTCCTCTGCTTGGCATGTTTCAGGTTGTCTTGGATTTCTTGGAGCTTGGCAGCCAGGCGGCGCCAGGTCTTGATGTGCTTGAGCCTCTTCTTCATCTTGCCTGCGAACCCACCGTGCTTGCAGTCCTCCAGCTTGTAGGTGAACTCGTCAACTACGTCCTCGATCTGGAAGGCGAGGCCCCTGATCTCGCCAATGAAGATGGTGGTGGTCCTGTCGGTGTCCTTGAACCGCTCCGCCTCTTGCAGGTAGGCCTGCATGCTCTCCAGCTCCGCCTTGGACTGGTGGATCTTACTGAAGAGGCCCCTGAGGGCGGCTGCTTCCTTACCAAGCAGCGCTCCGCCAGAGTGTGTCGCCTCTTTTGCCAGTGCAGCGCCCAGCATGACCAGCAGCTGCGCAACAACAGCCTCCGCCATGGTTGCTGAGGTTTTTCCTCAGATGACTGTTGTTGAGAGCAACTCCAACCAAGTCACCAAATCTCACTCACTGAATGAATACTCACTTGAGTACCATTATCAGAAGAAGAAACGTATAACTAACAAACACCGCCTTTATTTCTTTGATAACTCCAGCCCATTCACCAAATCTTATTGGTTACATATAACTAACTAACATATATCTTTCTCTGTCTCTGTCTCTCCCCACACACAATGTTTTCACAACTTGGCTCATTTGGCTGTGATGAAGAAAGAAGCTGCAGAATCAGTAGAAACAAACAAGAGCATCAGGGACAAACAATAGCATGAGCATCGAAGCAAGTAGAGCAGCAGCAGCAACATCAATTTCTCCTCATTATCCTTATCCTCCACTCAGCAGCGGCATGAAGCAGCAGCAGCCAAATCTGAAATCACAGGACAGGCGCACAAAGCACCGGGCTTGCAGCCCCCGCCTCCGCCAGATCCGGACTTTGCTGCTATTGCTGGCCCTCCTCTCTCACTCTCACTCTCACTGTCCTCTCCATATCCGTATCCACGCCGGGGTGGGTGGTGGCGCAGTTACGGGACGGCGCGGCGGGGAACTCCGGGCGCCCACCGGCCCGACCTGGACACAGGGCAGCGCGGCGGCGCGAGCGAGGAAGAAGGGAAGGGGAGGGGAGAAGAGAACCAACCTGTACTGTAGCTACGAGGCGACAGGGGGGTTTGGCGTGGCGCGCCGGCCGGAGGAGATGAGGGTCGGCGTGGAAGGCGGTGGCGCGCCGGCCGGAGGAGACGAGGGGGAACGAGCTTCGTCTCTCGTTAGCCTGGTCAACCAATCAATCGGTCAGGGGTAGCATCTCTACAACCGAAGTACTCCGGTGCTTTTTAGTTTACATAAATAAATTTTGTCCAAAGTCAAAGTATCTCTACTGTAAACAAATTTATAAAAAAAAAATATCGACATTCACCATGCCAAATCAACATTGTTAGATTCGAATGTACTTCCGTCAAATTTTGTAAAGTTTGAGTTAACATAAATCTAATAATATGAAGGTACTCCCTCTATCACTCGAGTGTCATTTCAATGATTTCTTCGCTGGAATTATGCGGAATTTAGTCCACAATGACCACGTAAAATTTCATCGCGTTCCCGGCGGAGGAATCTCTGGGAATCACCAATATACCGAGGACCTGACAGATCTCGGCATAAATCCGTGCAAGTTGGGGACGGGGAGTCCAGCGGCCATCTCAGACATTCTTTAGAAGATCCAACCGTTCATCTCATGTTTTGGTCCCTTGCGCACAACTTTGAAAGGCCAAAGTTTGAGATCTTTGGATTGAAGTTGTAGTCGAGTAGGATATTGGGAGGCTTAATGTCAAAGTAGAGGATGCGCTAGTTGCACCCTTGATGCAAGTACTCCATTTCTCTGGCAATGCCTAAAGCAATATCTAGCGGCTTATCCGAAACTAGAAGCTTCTAAAAATTGTTAGGGTCGTGATAGAATATGTAGTTCTCTAATGAATTGTTTGGCATGAATTCGTAAATAAGAGCCCGTCTTGTTCATTCGGAACAAAATCCCAGTAGCCGACATATAGGCAGGATGGATAAGTTTGCAGCTTTGTTGATGAATTCATGAGGCTGCTGGCAGCCAGATCGCGATTCCGCCGGCCGCAGCCAGATCGAGAGGCCGGGATGCAGGACGACGATGACCAGATCGGGAGCAATCTTGATAGGGTTGAGTTGAAGACCGAAAGGCTAGAGAAAGAAAGAAGACGAGTGGACAAGCCCCGCCGCCGCCGTCGGCGTGGTGAACGGGGAGGCAGGGAAGGTCCTTGTAAGGTCCCAGCGGTGGCGCCTCCGGAGTCGCCCTAAGTGACCCGGGAGGCAGTTCAGTCGTCGCGGGAGGCATTGTCTGACATATTCTCCCCTTGGGGATTGCGCACCCCCACGGACACGTAGACATAGATAGATAGTTTTTCTTCCTATTTGCTGCTAAGAAATCACTGCCGCCATGGAATTACATAATTGCATTTGATAACCAGATCCACAAGCCACAGCTGGTCCTCTTACATGTCGTCGTCAACCGTAGGCAGGAAAGAAAATTCCAACTTTAATTTAATGGAACGCCTTTCCATGTTGTAGTGGTTGCATAGACTTGGTGCAATTCAGTTCCGTCAAATGCCACTTGTGCGTGTGACAAGGGGCGCCGTGTGGAAATTTTAGTAACACTGACATTGCCATGTCAGTACATGGGGCAGATGCGTCTTCTGTCCCAACTCCTGATATGGTCCTGAAGCTGCTATTGTTGTTGTCCACTGCTTTGTACTACTGGACATGGCAGCCCCTGTCTCAAACTGCCTTCCTGGCCATGCAGTTGTCATTGGAGAACAAATAGAGCAATTTCAGTTAAGTTTGCAATTATTTAATTATTTATTTATTACTCTTAGATGCAAATTTTGATCAAAACAATTGTTTGAGCCAGTTCTTTGAAGAATTATCTTTTTTCTGCAATGGGAGAGTTGAGAAAAAAAACACAATTATTTCCTTTGTAGAAGGAAATATTTTTTCAGACAAAAAAGAAACTCTTTATTTGATGAACATTAAAACACGTCTAAATACATCCATTTCTCTTCCAAGTATTTCCGGACGGGGAGAATATATATCGATAACGGGAACACAACTCAGCTCGCCAATTTCATCACGATTTCACTAAATGCAGTCTTTAACTTACATACAGCAACATAATTCCAGATTGGGCATGAAGAACATGATACACATGAGCATGAAGAAAGGAAGCATGTTAATTAGCTTCACTTGACAAACACGTAATAAACTCGCATCAGCCATTACTAGCAACCAGCTGCAAGGTGAAAGACGGAAAAATGAAACCTTGGGAACAGCAACGATCACCTAATCCTTTCCCGGACTCCTTTCTGGCTCAGTACAACCGTAACATTCCTTATATGGCTAATCTTCATCACATCTTCACTGCATTCATCTGATTCTCTCTTTTGCCGGAGTTTCCCTATCAGCTCTTCTGACGTATTTACAAGAATTAATTTCTCAAGGGCTGCAAGGTGTTTGATGCCATCTGGAAGAAACCTTAGCGCACGACACTCTACGACCCACAGCTCAATGAGGTTTTGCATTGCGCCCTTCTCTATTCCAACTTGGTTGAGCTGTGATGCGCCCTGTATCCATAGATGCTTAAGTTTTGGAAACGACCCTGCATAAAATTCAACATCTTCCCTTCAAAGGCATTCGCTAGCAAAAGAGAATGTAGACCACGTAACACGCATAGACTGGAAAGGTTTCCTCATGAATATTGGAGAATGCTAGCTTCAATCGAGTGAGGCTATTAAGGTGTGACCAAGAAGAGAAAAGCTAGGCATCAATGTTTTTTCTAGCTGGCCTACTAAAGCAAGCCAATAAAAATGGTTCATTATCGGTAGCAGCACCAATTTCAAGAGGGACGAGATGGCTCTTTTTTTTTGAACGGTCAACGAGGGGGGAGAGGCTCCCCACCTGAATATATTGCTCAAAAAGCTGCCAAAGCCAAGAGTCTCCCCTTAGCTTTGGCTGATCCAGTTTATAAGGGAAACTGGGTCGAAAACCTAAACAAGCTGACCCCGTTTATGAGGGAAACCGGGCCGAAAACCGTACAAGTAACAAAGTTACAGAAGAAGAAGAAAAATTGACGCCCAGGAGATGGAACGAACTAGCTAGCATGTAGAAAGAACAACACCACGAGAGACATAAGTAGATGTGGGGTGTTGTAAGGGATCACAATACCTAGACTTTGCGAGCAACCTAACGCACCGCATTGCGTGCATACCGAGCCCCACGGCACAACTCAGGAGCATCCACAATCAACGAGTGTAAAACAGGAACCTTGACTGGGAGCCTCGCAGCGGAAGATCGGAACGATTAGCAATTTGGGGAGGCACTTTGCGCCATCAAAGAGCAAAGATGAACCAAGACATCACCGAGAGCACGACGCTCGCTGCAACACATCGGCCACTATGGGAGGGTCATGAGCAAGCATCGCGAGACACCTAACACGAGGGGGAAACAAATGGCCGCCTTGCGGTGCCGAAGGCACCGCCACCAAACCCCAAAGAACACCACCGAACAACCACCGTCGACTCCAAGTCAGTCGCTTCACCACCACCACCACTGGTCTCTCCGGCTGATCCCTATTCCAAAAATCATGCCCTCAAAAAGTGAACGACGCAATGCACCGCCATCATCCGATCCGGTAGAGCACGGATCTGAGATTTCCCTCGGAGAAGGGGACGGTAAGGGAGAGGAGTACTTCACCACAGCAGCACCTTCAAAAAGGATGCGACGCACGCGGACGCCGCTGCTGCCGGCTCCGATCATAGTCGGAGGCAGACTTTCGCCTGGCATCGTCTTCAACACACATACCAAGCCAGCTGGTCCACCGTATCCAACCCCCACCGCCTCGGGCCAGATCCAGACGGATCCAACCCATCCCACACCGGGCCTGCCAGATCCGAGCTGAGCCGAGGCCAGAAAACACACGGCATGCTCAAGTCAGCAGAGTTTTTACTTCTTAGGTTGCATACACCAAATGTTCTTAGCTCTATTAGAGCTCCAACTTCACGCAGAAACTCTGGACTAACTTTAACGAAACGAAGAGCCCACAGTCCTGCCAAGTGCCGTATGCCACTAGGCACCTTGACTCCAATTTGCAATACATCTGATGCACCATCGTTATATGCGTACAGGTATCTCAATTTCTGAAGTTTCACAACACTGTTTGGCAAATACGACACCTTAGATTTGGATGAGTAAATTGATAATATGACACACTTTTCCTTGGACTTTGATCTAAAGACACACCTTTCTTTTGGTTTGATTAGATGACACATCTTTGATTGATAGCCGGATTAAATGACACAAATTAAGTTTTTCTCTCCTTTTCTAGGTATGGGCCCCACGTCATATGTTGTTGGACGATTTTGCCCCTGGTCGTTTTACCTGCCTTGCTCGATCAAAATGTTTCGATCGTTCGCTCCTGGAAGACGAACGGAACGAAGCACGGAAGAGAGCCGCCGCGCCGCCGCTCCTGCCTTCCTCCCACCCGCGCCGCCAGTGACCAGCACCGCCCCACCGTGCCTCTTCCCCGAGTGCCGCCCGTTCCGTGCCGCCTCATGTCTGTTTCTTCTCATCCAGCAACGCTCTAGCCGTTCGGCCCTGTCGCCGCCTCGTCCATCGACTCACAGGTCACATCACATCTCTCTTTCTCTCTCTCTCTCTCCCTCTCTCTCTCTAACTGTCTCACTTGTGCAGCCAGGAAGTTGAGGCGTACAGGAACCCTAGATCATGGAGATTATTATGTAGGAGAGATAGTGGGCAAGCTTCACGTCGAGTTACTCGAGTAGAACACACTGATTGTGGTGATGGAGCCAGATGACACAGCTCCGAAAGGGTTAGTATCTTCTGAATTGGAGCATTGTGTGATTTTTTTATCGGAAGTTTATGAAAAATTAGGCCTAATCATTTATTCTATTTGAAAATTCGTGTAATCTTGTAGGGAAGAAGGTGCAGGATTGCGTGTTGTCATTTATAAACTAATTGTTAGAGTTCTTCGATCTGTAGCAAAGCTTGCTGATGGCAGCGAGCATCGAGTTGCTGAACATGATGTGGAGTTTGAGGTTAACATGAAGCATTTTATGGTTGAAAAATTGATAGAGCTCATTTGGTCAAAAATTATATGGGGGGTTGGTCAAGAGGTCCATATTTTGTGTCAAGATAAGCACTTTGAATCAGTTAAGAGAATTGATAAATATTGGAAGTTGTTGACAGCATTTCTTGAGAGATGGGAAGAAAAAGAATTGCTTGTGCTTGCTCAAGTTGTGGACATTGCAAAGGGGGTTACGACATCATCTTGCTTTGGAAATATCCCATGTAGTGATATAGTGGACAACATCATTTGCTCAAGTTCTGTTTACCAGTCAAATGCTAGCAGTGCATCATGTATCAGTGATTCCGCAACTTGTAAGTAATCAGAGATATGTGCAATCTGATGGTGAAGTTGTCATTGATTGGTCCACTTTGGAGATTACTCCTGTTGGTGATGATATAATAGCTCATATGTCTGAGGAAAACATGTGTGCGGTTCTTTGAATTGAGGATAAGGTCGATGATACTGAAGAACGAAATGAGCCAGCTCCCATTGTTGTGTGCCATGTTAGTGAGGAATTAATGGCTGAGGGAGGCATACCAGTAGATGACCAAGTTTCTGAAGACATAGAAATTTTATATAACAAAGATCATCCAAAAGTTAAAAAAAGGTTCAATCTTTCCAACAATGTTAGATTGTAGGAGGGTTGTGAGACAATGGGCAATTAATGAAGAATTCAACCTTGGACTTATAAAGCTAACAAGAGTAGGTGGATGGCACATTGTATGACCGAGGATTGTCCATGAAAAATAACATGTGTTTGATGGCTGATAAGATAAAGACCAGGGTACTAACATACCTTAATATTTATTTATTTATATCATGTTCTATTATGGTATCATCCTATTATTGTAGCTACACTGACAAATTTATCATGTACTCCCTCTATTCTCTTATACAAGTCCACTATGAAAATTACATTTTGCATCTATACAAGGCCACTAACGGTAATCGAGGCAAAAAATAATGATGTTTTTTCGTACTAGCAATTTGTTTAATACTAGCATGCATGTAGTCATAATGACAATGTGCTACTTCCTTCATATTTCTTTCTTGCATGCATGTAGGCATATTAATGATCTCGGTTAACGAAAAGAAAAGTTGGCTTCCAAAGCAGTCAATAAATTTTACCTTAATACCTGTAATATGAGTTTGTGGCCTTGTATAAGGGAATGGAGGGAGTATGCAGGTTAACCAAATAGGATCGTCGCACACATGTGTTTCAAGTAGCAAGCTAACTTCGGCAATGGCCTCACAAGACTGGTTCAGGAAAGGTCTAAGAAAATATTGAGGAAAACTCGGCTTTCCGTTGGTTCACCCCACGGGTTGGGGATACCACAATCCCTCTGACCATCCAACCACAGGTTGGTTCACCCCACGGGTATTTGTTGACCGGTTGAACCCCAGCTATGAGTACTCCTCTGAACCCACAGGTCAGAATAGTTGACCCCACTGCCATTCCCACACGTGCTCTCTCTCTCTCTCTCTCTAAACCATCAATTGAATCTACAATCTCTCTTGTCATGCTAGCCTTTTATTCCCCAATTTTTTTAATCCCCGTCAAGCTAGGAGATTTTGGGGTCGGGGGAGGATTCTTCGAGGAGCCGAGTAGGCGGCCGATGGTGACGCAATCAATAGCCACCTTCTCGGCTCCTTGAAGGAGATGGACAGGTAACACACTCAGAATAGTCATCTGGTTCACTAGAGCGAGAATGTCATGTACGGTGGAGATGACAATACACTTGGAATAGTCATCCTTCGGCTCCTTATGTCGAGATATTGTAAAACCCTTCAGAGGAGTTATATATCAAGGTGCATTTTTGTTGAATCTCAAGTTCTGAACTACCAGATCGTGAAAGTTGGTGTTGAAGGTGTTTTCTTTCACAGCTCCCTTTGTGACGCGGAGTTGGGGCACTCATAGTCATCGCCAACAAAGATAGACATGCCCTCCTTCCAAATTCCATCTCCGCTGAAGAAAAAAAAGAAATCTTGTAAAAAAAGATATATATTATAACCAATGAACATTCCAAGTTCCTTATTCCGTACAATATTGCATACATGACATTTGTGACAATGACACCAACGAGAGATAATGCATAACTCTACAACATATCTTGTTCAACAGACATAATGAGTATAATAATACAACATATATTATTCAACGGAAACCGCTTGGCTCAGTTCTTGACAGATACATTTATAGTAGCAGCAATCTGGGCCCGCCTTGTCCTTGCAAACACAACCAATTTATTGACGTCCGGCAGAGCCACCTTGGCAGCGTCCAGTGCGGTGAAGTGCTCTACCCAAGCAAGCAGAAGTGGGGTGTTCGCGGTGCCAAAGAGCTTGGTACCACATAGTTCTTCAGTTCCTTGCAGAAACGCCAACAGTCCGCCTAGTGCTATATCCACGTATCCAACGTTATCACCTCCGAAGAAGGGCTTCCCGTTGGAGCATTCCTTGAGAGCCCCCTCTAGCACATTCACCCCCACTAATATTTGCTTTATCGCTTCAGTCTTATCCTCCTCAGTGTTGGCTATGAACGCCACTTTCCACGGGATGACTAGCTGCATGCACACGCACAAATAGCATCATTGATCAACTCACCACGCATCATATGTAAAATCGATAACACAAATCAGACACTTAAGCACCTTGTGGTCAATGTAGTCTACCCAAAACCGAGCAATGGCACGCTCGTAGGGGTCAGTGGGTAGGAGGGAGGGGCCGGTGCTGCCATAGGCCTCGTCGATGTACTCAATTATGACGACCGACTCACAGATTGGCTTGCCGTTGTGGATGAGCACGGGCACCTTCTTGTGCACTGGGTTGAACGTGAGGAGGAGGTCACTCTTGCTGTTGAGGTCTTGCTCGATGTTCTCGTAGCTCAAGCCCTTGAGGTGGAGCGCGAGTTTCACCCTAGAAGCCCAGGGGCTCGCCCACGTACTCAACAGCTTCAGCTCACCTTCGCCAGCCATTTCTCCTCCGCAACGCGCTATGGGTGTGTGCTGCAGATTTGAACTTTGATTGTACTGACGATGTTTACTGTGTTTTGCTTGGTTCCTTGCTATAGTGAGAGGAGTGACTTATGTAGAGCCTGGGTGATGGAGTATGGAAGGCAAGAATGCGTCATCCATGAGGCCAGTGCTAACGTCGAGGCTAATGATCCTCCACAATCACTTAGTTTACGATATCCAGACATTGAGTGGACTTTTTGTACAATGTTTACCAAAAATAGTGGGTCGTTGCTTGCGGATCACCAGTTAACTTTCATGTCAAGCTTCTCAAGACATTAGTCATGCCTTGGAGAGGAAGGCTAGGAAGTAAACAGATTATCAGAGTCGTCCCTGACATCCCCAGCCGGTCATCCTGAACTAACTTAAGAATAGTCCTGCACAAGGACATAAACCATCCCATATAATACAACGTAGTACTTAGTCGCACAAACTTCAAGCATGCATACACACTCTGCAATCATACAGAACTAGTCTGAACATGTCAGATGCCCAAATAGTCATTCTCCAAACAGTGCATCCATCCCTTTCAAAATACCTCTGCAGTATGAATTTGCAATTTGGGTGTTGATGCAAATGGCTGTATTACAAACAAATAGGACATGCAAAAAAGATGTAACATCGAACAATTTGCCACGCCACATACTAGTCAAACTTAAAAGGATGTTTGACTTAGGACAAACCTGGAACTTCATATATTTTGAATGAATCAGAGAGAGTAGTAGTACATACTATTAGTGTAGATGAGAGTGGCAACGGAAACATGCAGGCTTTAAATATTTTGTGTGCAGCTCTCCAACTATTCGATATGGTCCAACAAACAAAGTGAGGGTTTACAGGAATATAAGCTTTCCATCTCCGATTATGAAAAACGAGCACAACGGGCAAATTAACAAATCAATAGCAGGGGGAGAATAAAAGCAACACAAGTTCACAGCGAATCAAGCACCTAATTAAATTAGTTAGCCCTATCAACCACAGTCCTTACATCCATTCTGTACAATGTTTTCGACAAGGACACCATCACTCCCATCACAAGGGTACAGAGGAGCTACAACGACGATGCTGTACACGGTGAATCTAGAGCTACATTCATGGCGGCGAACCGAGCGAGCGCTCAAATAGATACATACACAGCCAGCCTACTTTCTTGTGTTGTGTGCTTTTCATAAGCAAGCAGCGAGTTTATGAGCTTTGCATAAGTTGCCCAACATCTCCCCGAGTTGCTCATACAAGTTTCTCTGCTCCTCGTATGTCAGGTTTCTTAAGATCTGGATGACGGCAAAAAAGAAGGTAGAATGTGGCTCGATGAGAACCACGATGAAAAGGGTAATAATAAGATCAACCGAAAACCAACAAGGTGCTATAGATACGGACCTGATCCAAGATTGCGTCAACAGAGAAATTGTGGGGCGAGATGAACGATTGGTGGTATATGTATGCAAAAACTGCCATAACCATCTGGGGAAAATGTACAAGAATAAATGTTATTTTCAGCTAAACTGCACAGGCTAGGAATATATGATATATATCGAATCATAAACATGCTCATTCAACTTTGCATAATCAAGTCTTCTCAGTAATTTCCTCTTTACTCTAAACAATTACCTTAGACATTTACGTCAATAAGTTGGTTCACAATTGAGTTACTAACCACATGCTTCCTCATAAAAATTAAGGCGCAAGTAGAACCAAAATATTGAGGTATATGCATATATATGTTCATAGCCAGCATGTAAATGTTTTTTGTAGTGACTTACTTGACAGTCCATTCGGTCAGTGATTCCACCATGCCCAGGTATACTGTCGCCAAAATCCTATAAAATTTGAAGATGTTAATGGAAGTAAAAACTGTCTAAACTCCATACTTTAGTATTCCCAGAGACAGCAACATAATGAAGTTGTATGCACCTTTATTTTAAAAGCCCTCTTGAAGCCACTTGCGAAAAATCCACCAAATGGTGCGATTATCGATGCAAACAAACCAAAGGCTAAAGCATGCCACTGCTCGGGCATTAGGAACACTTCTTTCCACGGAAACTGTCAAGAGACACAAGTAATCAGATAAAGTTCATGGCTAAAAGATCCATAAACTTCGGAAAGATGGTACAAAACCAATAAGGAAACAACTAGGTAAAGTAAATAGATCAATTATCATGATGAAGTAGCATTAATTCATCAAACAGGGGGGATTTGGTGGATACGGAAAAAGAATAGTCTGTTGGTTCAGCTGAGCACTTGGTCACATGTAAATGACGTGATTATGCTTGTCTTGACCCTTCAAGGACCAATATGGGATAAACATCTTCATTGGTCATTCAAGCACTAGATTTGACCTTACCCAAACGCCCCGTGGTTTTAATTAACATGGCACCTACATGTTAAACTTCCCTAATGTAAAATGCTGCTTGTCAGACACATCAGCAGCCACAACAAGTGCGCTGTTATTAACCTTGGTTCACATTTCCACATCGGGATAATTACTGTTGGGAGGAAGACAGATACGGCTGAGGCCTATATGGACTGAGAAATAGCAAATACATCGCATACTTTTTCTTGATTGTCAAACACAGTGTTGACCCTTTCCAATTATCAAGAGGAATCTATACCATAGAATACCAGTAATATCACTTCTAATCTTCAACTGACACAAGACTGAGACTAACATGTCATGGACACCAACTATTACCACAGATAACTCCATAACTCCTGAGAGGCTAAACACCATCTGGATGCAGGACCTTCTCCAGATTCTTTCTTGTCGCCGCTTCTGCCGTGCTCTGCATAACATGGCACCTCCCACCATCGATTTTGGTTATTGGCTGATTCTGCTGATTGGTTAAAATGCCAGAGTGGCCACGAAGAACGAAGCTGGAGTAAATCGACTCAAGGGGGATGATGTGCCTTGTCTTGGTGAAGAGTGAGAGCTATCAACCAAACAGTTTTGGAGTCGAGATCTGTTTTTTGGACTCAGGCAACGGTCGTGACGGGAGGTGCGCCATTACTAAGTTTGACATAGTAATGGCGCACCTATGCAAAGTGCGTCATTACTAAGTTTAACCAAGATTTGACCCAGTCATACACATAGTTATGGCGCACATTGTAAAGGTGCGCCATTACTATGTCAACTTAGTAATGGCGCACCTATACAAAGTGCGTCATTACTACTCCCTCTTTCGGTTTATAGGGCTCAAATCTGAAATCTCATCTACCAAGACAGATAATGAGTGGAGGATTATATCTCATACTTTACGAAACTACCCAAATTAAACTAATGCATTAATGTGGATTAATTACAGTGCATGCATGCTTGGCCACTAGATGAGTAGGAACATTGCATGCATTGGTGATTTCATTTTTAATTATTGCATGCAAAGATTTAATGCCCCTCGGAATCTCAATAGGAGATGGAGATGAGCCCTTTAAATTGGGAAAATGAAAAATTTGAGATAAGCCTTATAAACCGAAAAGGAGGGAGTATGTGTATGACTGGGTCAAACCTTGGTCAAACTTAGTAATGATGCACTTTTCACCTGGTGCGCCATTACTGTTTTGATTACTAATGGCGCACCTACACATGGTGCGCCATTACTATTTAGTAATGGCGCACCACATGTATAGTGCGCCATTAGTGTCCATATTGGCTATAGCTGTTTTTCTAGTAGTGTATAGTAGAGAAAATAGTATTAAAACTAACAAATTGAAAAGGATATCTTTCTTCTTACCCAATTTGGTGCCCAATCTCCCAGATAATAATGCTCTGGCTTAAACATAGGGCCAGGATCACACTGAAGCCACCCTGTTGACAGGTCCTGAAAATATTACCAAAATACAAACTAAGTATAAAATCAACAGCACACCAATTTGCTAATACAACTAATAGTCACATTCTGAAAGAAACAATAAGTTGCCTTTCTTGGGCATGTAATCCACTGGAAGCGACCCATTACATTTGCTAAGTGCAAAATAAGTGAAAGTGAATAATGCTATTATAAATAATTACAAATGAAGCATCCGAAATCATTTTGTGCATCAAATGTGTAACATAAATTATTATTTACAGATTCAAGCCCTTGAAGGTACTAGTAATCTCTCAAGTGCATAAACCTGGGCTTCCATCTCACCAGGAAAGCAGAGATGATGGTTGTCACCAATGCACCAATAAAGCCTTCCCATCTTTTCTTTGGAGATAGCTTGATCAATGGTGTTCTCCCAAGAAAGAACCCAAATAAATAGGCAGCAATGTCATTGATCACAATGAGTGAAGCAGGTAGAAGAAACCTGTACAAGCATAGCATTGAAGATGTATGGAGTTTGTCAAATGCACAGGCTAAAATATCAATAGTTACTCGCTTAATTAACATGCATAGAACCAAATTAGGCAATTTTTCAACAGTATATATTACTTATCAATGTGCTATTGTCACAATGTAGCTTAACTTAAGTCCGATAAAATAAAAAACAGATATAGCAAGGCACAAATATCAAACAGCAACATGCATAGAGTCAGGGTGTTATGGTGTTACGTATCCATCATCGTGTGGCCAGACTCAGGGTGATTTGATCACGGGGATGCCGGAACACGGTAACGAGAAAAGAGAACAATACCGGTAACGAGGTAACTGGCATAGTGGACAAGTTGTTGATCCACGGGGAGGCCAACATGTCTCACCTCGGGTATTTGTAACATATCGCGAAGCAACAGGAATAGAACACGACAGAGGTTCACTTGAATATTCGTGTGGGTATAGGGGTCAATATGGGTGTCCACGGCTTCGATGTTGATCATTGATCGGAAGGGGTTCCTGGTCATGTCTATACTTCACCGAACCTATAGGGTCACACGCTTAAGGGTCATCTATGTGCTGAATACTAGACAGGGAGTCTGAGAGAAAGTCTCTGGAAAAAGTTTTCGGAGACAGCGGAAAAGTTCCGAAGAGAGAGGTCACCGGAAGAGTTCCGGTAAAACTGAAAAGTTTATTCAGGGGATATCATTAAGTCAAATTGGTTTCGTCACATGCCTGATAATTCTTGGAGGGTACCAGAATCA
Organism: Triticum urartu; assembly: GCF_056163025.1. NCBI lineage: Eukaryota > Viridiplantae > Streptophyta > Magnoliopsida > Poales > Poaceae > Triticum > Triticum urartu. The sequence goes on from NC_141873.1 coordinate 15,064,867, forward strand.
TTCTGGAATTTTCCGAGATGAAAACCGGAAATGTTCCGGAGCTGCCGGAACCGCTTCAGATGCTTTTCGCACATGAAAATCACTAATTCAGAATTGTTCTGGAACGCGTTGAAAATTATATTAGTGGGTATTTTAAATGTTCTAAGCCCACATAAATATTTTTAGTTCGAACAGACGCTGAAAAATGTTGTTGTGAATAGTGAAAGTGCTTTTTGGATATTTTTGGAAAACCACCTTTTGGGATATTTTCCAAAAGGCTTCTAGAAGGGCTTGGGGACCAAGGAAGCCCCACATGGGGGCCCCTAAGGAGTGGCCGGCCAAGGGTGGAGCTCCTCCATGGAGCTCCACATGGCACCCTCTTTCCCTTTTATATACCCTTTGTGTATGACATAAAGTGGGGGCACTTTTGGTATTTTGAATACCCATCCTACCCCTTGGTTTTCCTATAAATAGGAGGTGAGGGGGCTGCCCAAACTTCATCCCTTCTCACATACACATGCCATTTGACTTGTCTGGCTTCTCTCTCACTCCCCGCGAAATAGTTTCATAGAGCCGAAAGGTTGTCTGGGTTTCGGTGGGAACTAGTTCTGGACGGCGAAGCCCTGCCGAGTAGATGACACTGTATGTGTGCAACTCTGTAGAGAGATCGTAGTTTCGGTCTTAGTTTGAGAGTGCCTCTCGAAGGGCTGTCCGTGCGACCGTCCGAGTTTCGAATGTCCTCCAGAAGGGCTGTCCGAGTGACCGTCCGAGTTTCGAAGGTCCTCCCGAAGGGCTGTCACCGACACCATCCGGGGGACTGTCCGACTGCCTCCCGGAGGGCTGTCCGAGGGGCGGATGATGGTATACATCCTCACGGTTGGGAGGTTGTAAATCCTAGCTGCGGGGATCTGGACCGCCGATCGTCATCGACTCTACTTTCGCTGCGCTACAAGTCGGTAACAAAAAATATCAAACCTTGTATGCAATCTCCATAGTGGTACTGGGCTGGTGGTGTGTAGGTCGGAAATTTTTTGTTTTCTGTCGTGTTCCCCTACATGAAATACGTTGGCGAAGTCACTCTCAAGAACACTCTAGTTCTTCTTCTGGTATCCACGTCAACTTGATGGGAATCCTTGGAGTTGTAGTTGAACTTGATGAAGTAAAGCTTGATGTACTCTTGGGAACCCACTTGACCATGGCCTTAGGAGCTTCTTCAAACCAATCAATCTCTTCTTGAAGTTTGTCCTTGTCTTTTAGCTTGTGGTCTTGTGGTGGAAGATCATCTTGAGCTTGTGTTCCCTTAAAAGAAGTGGGGCCATACTTCTCATGTTGAGGAACAAACTTCATCTTCGGGTATTGATCTTCTTCCCATTCAACTCCATTGGCATTGAACGTTCGTTCAAAACCAACACTTTGATTCTTCCAGTGCCTTCCTTGCTTGCGTACAATTTTCTCAAATTGCTTAATTCCGGCAAGGCTCTTGTAAACACCTTTCTCTATAATTCCCTTCAATAAGCTATTTTCTTGCTCGGGTGTAACTTGGCTAAGAGAATCCTTAGTGGAATCAAGAGAACTACTAGAAGCAACAACATTGGATTTGACATGATTATTGTTACTACTAGAAGAAGAATCTTTCTTGTTCTTATTGCTAGATTTTACTTGAGGCATATAAGTAGCCAAGAGTAAACATTTGGCAAGATATGAAGAACTGTTCTTTCGAATATCGTCATTGATAGCTTTAAGAAACTCATGCTCTTGCTCTAAATTTAGCCTCTCGAAGCGTAGCTTCTCATGAGTTCTTAGAAGTTCTCTATGATCTTCTTGAGTTGTTTCATGAGCTAACTTAAGAGCATTCAATTCTTTAGTCAAGCGCTCAATCTCCTTCATAGCATTGTCATTCATTTCCTTTTGATCATTATGATTACTAGCATTTTAATTATAGCTCACATTACTAGCATTATCAACAAGTAGATCATCATCACCAAGCAAATCATCCTCATCACTATTAAAGTCAAGGTATTCGGGGTGTGATACCTTAGGACCTTTTGCCATGAAGCATCCTCCAATTCCCTCATTTGGTGAGTCAAATATGTCATAGGAGTTGGATGACACTAGAGCAACTCCGGCAACACCTTCATCTTGAGTGTCTTCGGAGTTGGAGTGATAGCTTCTCTCGGAGTAGTTGTCGGAGTCAGAGCCGGAGACCCATTCACCAACATGAGCTTGATGTCTTCTTTTTGTATAGCTCTTGGATGACTTGTCCTTCCGTTCTGAATCTTTGCTTCTTCAAGAGGATCTTCGTTCATAATGATCTTCTCTACTCCTTCTCTCCTTATGAGGTGATTCATCTCTTTGATATCTTCCTCTTGATGATTCTTCTCTTTTCTTGTGAGGTGTCGTACACTCATTGGAATAGTGTCCGGGTCTTCCACAATTATAGCAATTTCGTTCTCGACTTGATGATCTCTTCTCATAGTGTCTTGAGCTAGAGCTTCTTTCTTTAGCTTTGCTCTTGTAGAACTTGTTGAATCTTTTCACCATTAGACTTATCTCCTCATTTGAGACTAGCTTGTCACTTGAACTTGTGGGAGCATCGGTTGAGGCTTTGTAAGCACCACTTGATTTGTTGTGTAGCTCCTCTTTATCCTTGAGAGACATCTCATGAGCGACAATTCTTCCAATAACTTCCGTGGGCCTGAGATCTTTGTAATTTGGCATCATTTGGATTAATGTGCACACAGTATCATATTTTCCATCCAAAGATCTAAGGATCTTCTTGATGATGAATTTGTCGGTCATATTTTTTATGAGAGCTAGCCTAGAGTACAGTTCGGCGACTCCTTCACCATCCTTCCTCTTGAACTTGTCAAGTTGACTTTGAAGCACATCCAACTTATATTCCTTGACGGACTTGGTACCCTCATGCATATCAACCAAAGTTGACTTTGAAGGAACCTTGTCTATCCCACCATGGCCATCGCCCACAAAGGACTTGCCTCACTTGGGTAGATCTTCACGAAGTAGGCGATCTCCTTGCCCTTACAAACTTCTTGGTTTAACTTCACATCATGTCGGAGGCTCCCAAGCGACACCTAACCAATCTAGGAGACACCACTCTCCAAAAGGTAATAAATGGTGTGTTGATGACGAACTCCTTGCTCTTGTGCTTCAAATGATAGTCTCCCCAACACTCAAACAGCTCCTCACGGATTTGGCTATGGTGGAAGAAGAATTTGAGTGGAAAGCAACTTGGGAAAGGCTAGAGAACAAGATTTATGTGGTAGGAATGGGTCACCTTGATCTCAACACATGGGTAGGTGATTCTCTCTCAGATCTTGGTAGGTATGAGTGTAGGCACGATCTGATGGCTCTCTCTCTCTCTCTTGTGAAAGAGTGGGTGGAGGGGTATATATAGCCTCCACACAAAATCCAACCATTACACACTATTGACACAACTCGGTGAGACCGATCAGAAAGACTCGGTCAGACCGACTAGTTCAAAATGTGAATGTTAGGAGTCTCGGTGGGACCAACTGGAACAAACTCGGTGGGACTGATGTGCAGTGGCTAGGGAAAACCACATCTCGGTGGCGCCAATTGGTTTATCTCGGTGAGACCGAAATAAAACAATAGAGCAACAGAGAGTTGGTCAAGCAAACTTGATGGGACCGATTGCTATCTCAGTGAGACCGAAATAAATGCAACATGTAACAAAGAGTTTGCAAGGCCATCTCGGTGAGACCGAAAGTCATATAGGTGAGACCGATTTGTTAGGGTTTCTGGCTATGGCTATGTCATATGAACTCGGTGGCTCCGGATGAAAGTGAATCAGTGGGGCCGAGTTGGAGTTTAGGGTTTTGACATATTTGGATGGAGAAGTTGATTGAGGGTTTTGGAGCAATATCATTAAGCATTTTGAGCAAGCAAGCCGTTAAGCAACACCTCATCCCCTTTTAATAGTATTGGCTTTCCTATGGACTCAATGTGATTTTGGGTCACTAAAATAAAAATGAAGAGTCTTGAGCTTTTGCCAACATTTGTCCTTAGCATTTTGAGGGGTTCACATGTCCAATACATGCCATGCCATTCATTGAACTTCCTGAAATATTTATCTTGAAAGGCTATTAGTTTAATGAGCTATATGTTGTTATGAATTACCAAAACCACCCGGGGATTAGTTGCACTTTCAGTTTCTTATTTGCAAATGGACATGTTTTCAAATGTGTTGTAATCATTCTTCTATTATTTCCATACTAGATCTGGATAACTAGAGTACTGGAATTTTGAATTCTCTTTACTTCTATCACATAAATAGGATGTTCTTGATTGGTCACTACGTATAGCACATGGTATGTCAATCTTGTCACATAAAATTATTATTTTAAATGAATGTGGTTTTTGTTGGTTATATTGTCGAGCTAAAAAAAGATCTGTCCAAGCTTCTACTTGGTATATAATTTTGATTTAAATAAATAAATTCCCATATTTTCAATCTCCACAGAACACTGTACTACTAATGTCTGAAAGTGAATGAGCATCCTTGATGTAATGATTTTTTGATGTTCAATTGCATGCAAAAAACACACATGTAAAAAATCTAGCCATGCAAATGCGCAGGTAACACTGCTAGTTGCATTTGATAACAAGAGCCACAGGCCACAGCTGATCTTCTTACATGGCATCTTCGATCGTAGGCAGGAAAAAGAAAAGTCCAACTCTGATTCAATGGAACCCCCTGCCGTGTTCTAGTTGTTGCATATACTAGCGCAACCCAGTCCCGTTGAATGCTACTTGTACGCGCGACAAGGGGCAACGAGTGGAAATTGCAGTAACACTGACATTGCCATGTCTGAAGAATGTCAACTGGACACTGTCAGTTACCCAATAGATGGGGGCAAAAGAGTCTCCATTCCAACTCCACCAATGCTGATACGCTGTCAGTTACCCAGTAGATGGGGACATGAGACTGAAGCTGCTATTGTTGTCACAAACTGCCTTCCTGGTCGTGCACTTTGTTATTAGAGCAACAAATAGAGTAATTTCAGCTAAGTTTAAAATAGGATCCCTTAGAAAAATCCGGGATGGATGGATATACAGGATCTATTCGGGCCGGCAAAATAGCGGTTATTTTGCCGGATGGCCCGGTTTACGGGATAGAGATGCTTTAAGTCGACTGAAAAAAAACGTTTTGGTCAGTCGATCTATTTCGAGCCATTGGATGCAAGATGAATGGCGAGATCAACTTCTTCAACCTCCTAACACCCTCCTGTTCATCTCTTTCCTGCAAACCAGCCCACGTACCACAGGCCCAACCGCCTGCCTCCGTCCGCACCGCCCTCCCCTCAACCGCAGCCCCCCGCCATCTCTCCCCCCCCCCCCCCCCCCCCCCCCCCGCACACCCACCCACCCACCTAAGATAGATCGCCGGCAGCTGCTTATTCAAAAATTCCACTGACCCAAATTGTAAATTCAGGCGACTTACATATAGCTATTGCGTTAAAATATACAATAGTTTGTTTGTCTATTACTCTTAGATGCAAATTCGGGTCGAAAGATCACTGAACGACCGTGACAAGAAGAACAACTATATTTCTTGTTGGAGAAACAAATATACTTTTGGACAACTTTATGCTATTTTTCTTCAAAAGAAAAGAGGAACATTGCATTATGAATGAATATTCCATCAACATCACTGAAAGCTAACATGAATACAGCTCAGCTCCCCAACTTCATTCACTGAATTCAGTCTTAAATTTACAGCAATATAATTCCAGATTGAGTTCGCAACAGCATATGCCTCAGTAATGATTACAGCTTAAGATAGATTAGAAACTGAAAATCTATAAAGATGGATCCACAGCTGTTGAGCAGAAATACACATCACAGCTGATATTTGCCTTCCCGAACCCGACCCACAGCTGACCGTCTTACATGTCTTCAATCCAAGGAATAGCCCAGATTTTCATTGAGATTATGATCCAAGTGATCAGAATGTGCTTGACATGCTACAGCCCAGGATCTGACAACAATAGCAAAAGACTCGGTCAGTCGGCCAGGGGAGTGAACGGATCTCTGTATATTTGTCAACGGTAGAAATAGGACGGGCAAGTGCGAGTCAGCCTATTAATTTAGGATACGTATGAAAGGCACACATTGATCAGTTTTTCTATGACAGACTTTAAACGAAAGAGCATGCGTGCAGGAGGAACTAGAAGTTCTATCAACAGCGAACACATATGACTCAAACTTGAGTCAACGGGGACTTGAACACAAGCGGTGTCAAGCACACATATCCTAAATACAACATAACATATATTTGCTTGCTTCTTTCTATGACAAATCCTACTAGTTACCGGCTATGTAGTTGCATATCTCTATTTCTAGTATAGGTGAGGAAGATACACACGAACATGGAGAAAGGAATCACGTTAACTAGCTTTAGTAGACAAACTCGTAACTAGCTACCAATTGCGAATTTAACTTCAATATTTAATATACGCACGAAGGATGAAACACTGAACACTAACCTTGTGAATAGCGATGATCACCTAATCCTTTTCCAAATTCCTTTTTGGCTCAATTCCACTGTAACATTCCTTATGTGGCTAATCTTCATTACATCTTCATTGCATTCATCTGAATCTCTCTTCTGATGGAGTTTCTCTACTAGCTCTTCTGATGTGTCTTTCAGAAGTAATTTCTCAAGGGCTGCAAGGTGTTGGATGCCATCTGGAAGAAACTTTAGCTCAGGACACTCTGTGAACCATAGCTCGACAAGGTTTTGCATTGCGCCCTCCTCTATTCCCACTTGGTTGAGTTGTGCAGCACCCCATATGTGTAAGAACCGAAGTTTTGGAAACGACCCTGCATAAAAATCCAACCTCTTCCCTTCAAAAGCCTGCACTAGCTCAAGGGTGCTTAGAGCACGTAACACACACAGACATGAAAAGGTTCCCTCATCAATATTGGAGAATGCCAGGTACAACCGGGTGACGCTATTAAGAAGTGACCAGGAAGAGAAAAGTTGAGGCATCGATGTTTTGTTTAGCTGCCCTGTTAAACCAAGCAGAGAAAGGGTTGGAGGTAAATATAGCCCTTCCAGCCGCAGCACCTCATCCTCAGCTGCAGCCCCAACATCGAGATGAATAAGATGGCTCATTCTGGTGATAGCATTGCCCAAGTAAGAAGAGTGTTCGCTTGTCACGTTGCAGACACCGAATGTTCTTAGCTCTGTCAGAGCTCCAACTTCACGCAGAAACTCTGGACTGGCTTTGATGGACTGAAGAGCCCGCAGTCCTGCCAAGTGATGTATACCACTAGGCACCTTGACCCCACGTGTTCTTCCAATTTTTGATCTGCTGGTAGTAAATGCACGCAAGCATCTCAATTTTTTAAGTTTTACAACACTGTTTGGCAAACACGTCAGCTTAGAATGCACAGCATCCAAGACTTCCAAATTTCGTAACCTCCCCACTGCTTCAGGCAGGCTTTCGAGATTGGTATCTCTAAGACCCAAATACCGCAGACTAAACAAGCTAAATACTTCATTGGGCAGCATTTTGATACAAGTACCTTGCAGATCCAACATCGACAGCAAATTCGAAGATGTTAAGATAGGCTTCAGCAAATCAATATTGATATACCTTCCAAAAACATGGAGTGCACGGAGTTGTTTTGCACCAGATCGGCTCAGTTGTTCAAGGTTTTCCCCCTGGACTGATATGCGACGTGCACCCTCTATAGAGAATGCCCCACTACCATAGCCATCATAAAATTTACCAAAGCACTCCTCCTTGGCTTTATTCAGGGCAAGAAGTCCTATGACATCATGCATCTGGCAGTGTTTCAGTCGTCCGGCATGATTCCTCTTCACAACCTGTAATAGGCTTCGGTTCACAAGCTCAGCCAAGTATCCCTCTGCCACATCCTCCAATGTTTTGTTCTCCTTTTCCCTAATAAACCCTGCCGCAATCCACTGCCTTATTATCCTTCTCCTCTTTAATACATAATCTTCTTGAAATAGTGCACAGTGTAAGAAACAATTTTTCAAATCATACGGGAGGTCCTCCAAACTGACTTTTAGGATCATATGAGCATCAGGGATCACATCTTTCGTCAACTGCGAATCCAAACCCCTGTACACATTCTCCCACTCAGCGGAAGTTGGGGGTTTGCAGGATAGTAGGCGGCCAATGCATGCAATAGCAATAGGCAAGCCTTGACACTTTGCTATGAACTTCCAAGTCAGTTCCTGCAACTCCAATGGGCACTCTTTACCATCATCATTCCAAAATGCTCCTTTGCAGAATAACTCCCAGGAATGATGAGCTTGTAGCGGTTCCAAGTGAATTGCAGACTCCCTAGTTGCCAACAGTGACACTTCATGCTTTCTTGATGTGATAACAAATCGGCCGGTACAGTTAGACGTTGGGAAGACATTCCTTATCTCGGACCACACGCGCGCAGCCCAAACATCATCCAGGACCATGATGAACTTTTTACCTTGAAGGTAGTTGTGGATGGACTCTGCTAGGTCTCTCATCTCAATGTCGGCAATGTCGACTGCGATGCCGAACTGGGCGGCGATTTTCTTCAGCAGACCCTCAATACGGTAACTCTCTGACACAGTTACCCACGCTGCCGCGTCGAAATCCACTTTCACAGTGTTGTACACATGAGCAACCAGAGTGGTTTTACCAACACCAGGCATCCCCCACACCGAGGTAACCTTGCTGCTGCTCTGCTCTAGACCATGACCACTACCACCGCTGACGGTCAGCCACCGTATCAACCTGTCCCTGTTCTCCTCTATCCCCACAAGGTCCTCATCCCTGGTGAAATGCAAAGATTGACCTTGACTCGTCGATCTGGCAGCAGAAGCAGATATGCCGATGACGGTGTAATCATTCTTCCTCCGCTTGGCATCCTGTAGCTGGGCTTTGATTTCTTGGAGCTTGGCCGCCAGGCGACGCCAGGTCTTGATATGCTTGAGCCGCTTCTTCATCTTGCCGATGAACCCTCCGTGCTTGCAGTCCTCCATCTTGTAAGTGAACTCGTCAACGACGTCCTCGATCTGGAAGGCGAGACCCCTGATCTCGCTGATGAAGATGCAGGTGGTCTTGTCGGTGTCCTTGAGCCGCTCTGCCTCCTGCAAGTAGGCCTGCATGCTCTCCAGCTCTGCCTTGGATTCGCGGATCTTGCCGAAGAGGCCTCTGAGGGCGGAGGCTTCCTTGCCAAGCAGCGCCCCACCAAAGATCACCGCCTCTTTTGCCAGCGTAGTGCCCAGCATGACCACCAGCTGCCCAACAACAGCCTCCGCCATGGTTCTTGAGGCTTTTGGTGTGTAAACTGGTTGTTTGAGCGTGCAATTTGGTGGTAGCTTTGCAGAGTAAACTGGTTGTTTGAGCGCTGCCTCTAATGTGGTGGTAGCTTACTCGACTCTGAGCTCACAAATTTGAGTCCACAATTTAGTCTTTGAATAATCAGCATGCATTCGAGACCACAATTTGGTCTTTGAATAACAAACGTGCACGCAAGAACATACTTACACATCAAAGTAGTTGGTCGTTGGGAGCTTAGACTTCAGAGAAAAAGAAAAGGGGATGTGTCCTTGGTGGATATGGGCCAGTGGTCTGCTGTCATCGCATGGCCCTACTAGCCTACCAAGTCAATATATGTACTCCCTCGGTCCAAAGAAGAGTACATATTTGGAGTGCGGCCTATTTTTAGAGGACGGGAAAAATTTATTTCGAGATTTTTGGAGTCCTTTTAATATTTCTTTTCTTTCTTTTTCTGCACGTCGGAATTATTATTTAAAAAAAAGAGAAACCGACTCCGGGCCGTACCCGAGCGGGACTCCGCCCGGGGGGCCTTATAACCCGCCGCCCGCCGCAACAAACCCTAACCCTAGCCCGCCGCCGCCACCGCCGCCGCACCTCGCCGCTGCCCAGCCGTCGACCCGCCGCCGCACCGTCGCCGCGTCGTCGCCGGAGGTAGCCGCGGCCGCCGCCTCGGTTTACGCAAGAAAACCGAACGGTTTTCTTTTCTCTAAACCCTAGATCCGTTATTTTAGATCCGGTTCGGTTTATTTTTTTCGGTTTAGTTATTTAGCGAACGCCTGTTCATACATTCGTTTTAACGAACGGCTTTCACCGTTTAGCCGCAGACAGCGAACGTTCGTTCGTAAGCCTGTTCGTCAGTTTTTCTTTTTCTCGAATTTTCCACGATTATTTTCGATCGCTATTTCTGATCCGATTTTCGTTTTAATTTAACTTTTTGCTCGTTTATCGGAATCAGGCGATTCAAGCGCCTAGAGTTTCGTCTCGAAGCCCTCTTTCTGTTTAACCAACTTAAACAAGATTTTGCTACTGTAAAATTTGGCTTTAGTCCAGATTAGTAAACGAAACTTGTTTCTTTCGCCGTTTTGAGTTTTGTTGCTTCGTTTGATTTGATTCTTTTTGCAAACCGGAGTTCTTAAGTTGAACTTTTTGGTTAGATCTCTTATTTGAGTTTTACCCGTGCCCTTGCTTGATTGCTTATTGTATGCTTGTTTGTTTGCGATAGAGTACCCGGAGTGTGAAACGTGCTACTACGAGTCTTTAGGTTTCGCGGATCATCAGCAAGGCAAGTAACACTTTGATCATACCTCTTTCATACCCAGTTTTATTGCATTAGATCAATCCTCAAATAATTGCATGGTTAGGATCAGATTTAAATTTTGGGTTTGGGGAGTAGATGAGGTAGTACCTATTCACCTGTTTACTATCAAACCTTGGGAGTTACTTCTACGTTGCTTATACTGCTATGCTATGCTCGTAGACGTGGATTGGGTTTGAGTGTATTCATGACAGATGTGAGTATTGTTAATTAATGGTTAACTTAAGGTGGCAACTTTAATACACATCTGGGTGGATTGAGGCACCTGGGGAATTCCAGAGATTGCCTGGGTTTTTTTTTCGGAAATCTCGGGGTACCGTGTGATTCTCCTATGGACTGCCACCCAGGCTCAAAGGGGTCATAAGATTATTCATGCTAGAAACTTCCGTGTGCAGCCACATGCCAATATGGGCTCTGGCATAGTTGAGTAAGTTGTGGGAAACTTTTCCATGATGGGCTAGCAGATGTAGGGGATTGTAGGTGTACAGGCCTATCTATCGGTTAAAGGGACCTCTTCGGAAAGACTGTGTCTCGGTCATCCGCTTTTCAAACATCATGTAGTGCGAGAAATCAAATGGAGGAGATCGAGTCTTGTGGGCAAAAGTGCACAAACCTCTGCAGAGTGTATAAACTAATCATGATTAGCCGTGTCCCCGGTTATGGACGTCTTGAGTATCTAGTTTCTTGGATTATCATGTGGATCTCATCACTCTTAATATAATTTGATTGGGTTTAATGATGAAGCTTAATTGGGATTGAGTTGGGTGAACCTTCTCAATGTTTAACAACCACCATGATAGTTAAGTAAAAATTTATTCCTTTGTTGTAGGGAAAATTTGGCTTTTCGCAAAACATATTAACCATACAGCCTCCACCAGCCATATATGCATATAGTGATAGCTTTCTTCTTTTCATTACTTCTTGTGTTACATTGCCAGCATATTCCATGTGCTGACCCGTTTTCGGGCTGCAACGTATCATGTTGCAGACTTTTCAGACGACGAGTAAGGAGCCTTAGGTCGTGGTCTTTCACTCAGTGATGCCGTTGGAGTTGATGGACTCACTTTATCTTCCAAGCCTTCCACTGTTATCGTATTAGATGGCCTTATGCCATATTTATTGTAATAAGTTATCTTTTGAGATATTCGATGTAATAAGTGTGTGATTGCTACTCTGTTATAAATCCTTCAAATACTGTGCGTGTCAGCATTACCGATCCAGGGATGACACTTATGCACAGAGACTTGACCGTCTGAGGTCGGGTCGCTACAAGATGGTATCAGAGCACACGCTGACTGTAGGACACGACCACTAAGCTAAAGCCCTAGATCACTACTCTCTTCTCAATTTCTAACTCCTATCCATTTTCTACTCTTTAGGATGGCGGATGCAAGGATCAAGTTCATGCAACCGGATGAAGACAGCCCATTTGGACGCCACTTGAAGGAAGTTACTAGGTACCTGAACATCAGAATACCAAGCTTCACCGGGACTTACAAAGCCACTTTACCAGAAGAGGAGCGCTGGATGATTCAAGTTCAAGTTCCAGGAAGGACATTCACACTAGTCACTAGGCCCATAGAGTTTTCCTTTGATGCACCAACCTGGAGTCTAGGAATGGCAGCTCACATCACCATGGGACGCATTGGAGAGTTTACCACCAGGATCTCAAGGATACTATCTACCAGATTTGTGGGCACCGAGATGAGCAATGGGAGATGATCAGCACCAGGAAGGATAGATCGATTGCAGCTTTCATCCATGAGTTAAACCAGCACATTCAACGCCAGGAGAACCAGATGTGTGCAGGCATGACAGATTTGAAGAAGGCGCTGACAAGGATCACGGAACTGGAGGAAGAACTCAAGGTTACACGTGAAGATTATATGGAGGAAATCGTCGTACTAGTGGAGAAGAATGACGACCTGACAAAGAAGCTAGGAGTTTTCATGGGAGATCCCTCACCAGGAGGAGAAGACGACGATTCCATTTGCCCGAAGAACTACACCATCATCGACGACACTGACTCGGACCCTGATGATAACGATGATTACTATGTTGATGAAGCTGGAGCAGATATCATGGAGTCTTCGACCGATCAATTTTTCTAGTCGACCACCATATCAGTAGTAGTATTCCACCATATATATATAGTATAGTCCAAGAACTTTTGTAACGATAGTTCTAGACCGAGTGTATGCCCTTGTTTGATTTGATTGAGTGATATGTTTGTGTTTGTCTCATGTGCATATGGGTAGTGTTTTCCCCCTAGACCCCATTCTACTCTGTTTTCTCATCTTTTCTAAACCCAGCAGATGCCTTCGAGACGCGACAATGGATTTGCTTTCCCACTGGAGCTCACTCAGTTGATCCAGCAGCAGAATGCATTGATGCAGATACTAGTCTAGAATCAGAACCAGGGGAACAACAACAACAACCCACCACCACCACCACCAGTTGATCACTTAGCCCGTTTTCTTAGGCTGAATCCGCCGGTGTTCTCTAGTAGCACCGAGCCGATTGTTGCAGATGATTGGCTCCGCAAGATTGAAAGGGAGTTGACTACTGCAGGATGCACAGATGCGGAGAGAGTGCGTTTTGCCGCGCATCAGCTTGATGGACCCGCAACATCATGGTGGGAGAATTTCATAGTCACTTACCCCATTGACACTGTGACATGAGATCAGTTCCAGCAGGCTTTTCGCACTGCCCATGTATCAGCAGGAGCTATGGCCATGAAGAAGCGTGAGTTCCACAACTTATGCCAAGGAGGGCGCACTGTTGGCCAGTATGTGGATGACTTTAGTAAGCTAGCACGTTATGCCCCAGATGACGTCGCTACATATGCAGCTAAGAAGGAGAAGTTTCTGGAAGGACTAAATGATGAGCTGAGCATGCAGCTGATGGTGGCAAATTTCAATAACTACCAGGAGTTGGTGGATAGAGCTCTCATGCTTGAAGGGAAGCAGCAGCAGATTGGCAGCCGCAAGAGGAAGTATGGACAAGGGAAGTATAATTATGGAGCTCAACAGTGACCCTGTTTCACCCCGAACTCGGGAGGACTTGTTCATAACCATGGAGGCCACACTCATAATGGAGGAAGTTCACACAACCATAGTGGCCCCAAGAATGGGAATGGTAATGGAGGAAGTAGCGGACAGAACCATTCCAACCCAGCAACACCCGCCAAGAAAGATCTAAGCCACGTTACTTGCTACAAGTGCTAGAAGACCGGACATTACGCCAATGAATGTCCTGAAGCTAAGAATGGAAACGGCAATGGAAGCTCTGGGAAGAAGCCCAACCCTTTCACCAAGGGACAAGTGAACCACGTTAACATGGAGGAGGTTGAAGCTCAACTAGATGCAGTAATAGGTAAGTTTTTTTAGTTAAGTCATTTACTGCAGTCGTTCTTTTTTATACTGGTGCATCGCATTCATACATATCAAGGGGATTTGTGGATAAGTATAAAATGCCCACCAAAGTTCTTAGTACACCTTTATTAGTAAGCTCGCCAGGAGCAGAGTATATGGCAAGCCAAGGATGTTTTTAGATGCCATTAACCATAGGTAGGCATGTTTCCCCCTCAGATCTGATAGTTTTGGAGTCGCAAGGTTTGGATGTGATTCTGGGTATGGATTGGCTATCGATGTATGGAGGAAACATCGATTGCGCCAGTAAGACGATTTTTCTCACCACCCCAGAAGGAAGAAGGATCAAGTATGTATCCCGACATGTGCCGAATAGGACTCAAGTAAATTCCTTATCAGGAGTTGTACAGGAGGAAGTACCAGTGGTGAAGGATTTTCCAGATGTATTTCCAGAAGAGTTGCCAGGCATGCCACCGGATAGAGACATTGAGTTTTTTATCAAACTTTTGCCAGGCACAGGGCCAATATCTAAGAGACCGGACAGAATGCCCGCAAAGGATTTGGAGGAAATTAAGAAGCAGATTAAGGAGTTACTGGATAAAGGTTATATCTGCCCAAGTTCGTCACCTTGGGGATCCCCAGTACTTCTAGTGGAAAAGAAGGATGGATCGTTGAGGATGGTGGTTGATTATCAAGGATTGAATGAAGTGACGATCAAGAACAAGTACCCATTGCCGATGATCAATGATTTGTTTGACCAGCTGCAAGGAGCTAAGGTGTTTTCGAAGATCGATCTGCGATCAGGGTACCACCAGCTGAAAATTCGAGAGCAGGATATACCTAAGACAGCTTTTACCATGAGGTATGGGCTATATGAGTATACCGTTATGTCATTTGGCCTAACTAACGCACCTGCCTATTTTATGAACATGATGAACAAGGTGTTTATGGAGTTTTTGGATAAGTTCGTCATGGTGTTCATTGATGACATTTTGGTCTACTCGAAGAATGAAGAACAACATAAAGAGCATTTGCGTTTGGTACTTGGGAAGCTCAGAGAACATCAGTTATACGCCAAGTTCAGCAAGTGTGAGTTTTGGTTGAAGGAAGTTGGATTTCTTGGACATGTTATATCCGGAGAAGGAATAGCAGTAGACCCCACCAAGGTTGTCACTGTGACAAACTGGGAGTCACCCATGTCAGTTGGAGAGATCCAGAGTTTTCTTGGACTCGCAGGATACTACCGGAGGTTCATTGAAAATTTCTCAAAGATTGCGAAGCCTATGACGGAGTTGTTAAAGAAGGACACCAAATTCAAATGGACTGAGGAATGTGAGGCCAGTTTTCAGGAGTTGAAGAGACGCTTGGTTACATCGCCCGTGTTGATTCTGCCAGATCAACGCAAGGATTATGAAGTGTATTGCGACGCTTCTTGTCGAGGACTTGGAGCCGTACTTATGCAGGAGGGAAGAGTTGTTTCATATGCCTCACGATAGCTTAAACCCCATGAGTTAAATTATGCTATGCATGATTTGGAGTTAGCAGCCGTAGTACATGCGTTGAAGACATGGAGACATTTTCTCATCAGAAACCATTGTGAGGTATACACGAATCACAAGAGTTTGAAGTATATCTTCATGCAGAAGGAGTTAAATCTCAGGCAGAGGAGATGGTTGAAACTCATTAAGGATTATGATATGAGATTACATTGTCATCCCGAGAAGGCTAACGTAGTAGCTGAGGCGTTGAGCCGAAAAAGTCATGTCAATACACTCATGACCGGAGAATTACCCAAGGAGTTGGCAGAAGACCTTCGCGAGCTATGTTTGGAGATACTTCCGAGAGGTTATGTAGCATCTTTGGAGATTCAGTCTAATTTGATGGATAAGATCAGACAAGCTCAGAAGACGGACAAAAAGACTACCGAGATAAAGGAAAGAATGAGCAAAGGAAAAGCTAAAGGATTTTGGGAGGATGAGCAGGATACCTTATGGTTTGAGGACCGCGTATATGTGCCAAATGATCAGGGGATCAGGAAGTTGATTCTGCAAGAGGCCCATGATTCGCCATATTCGATTCACCCAAGAAATACCAAGATGTATCTGGATTTGAAGGATAGTTTCTGGTGGACCGGAATGAAGAAGGATATTGCGGAGTATGTAGCAGTTTGTGATGTATGTCAGAGAGTGAAGGCAGAACATCAGAAGCCAGCAGGATTGCTACAGCCATTGCCGATACCCGAATGGAAGTGGGATAAGTTAGGCATGGACTTTATCACGGGATTACCCAGGACTCGTTCAGGCTATGACTCGATATGGGTTGTAGTCGATCGTTTGATGAAAGTAGCTCATTTCATCCCAGTGAAGACCACTTACACCAGTGCTAAGTTGGCAAAGATATACATGACCAGGATCGTATGTCTGCATGGAGTTCCAAGGACCATTGTATCAGATAGAGGAACCCAGTTTACTTCAAAGTTTTGGAATCAGTTGCATGAAACTTTGGGAACCAGGCTAGAGTTCAGTACAGCTTTTCACCCACAGACAGATGGACAGACTGAGAGAGTCAATCCGATTCTAGAGGACATGTTGAGAGCTTGTACACTAGATTATGGATCTAGTTGGGATGATAATTTGCCGTATGTGGAGTTCTCTTATAACAACAGTTATCAAGCCAGTTTGAAGATGGCCCCTTTCGAAGCATTGTATGGAAGAAGGTGCAGAACACCGTTGTTGTGGGACGAAGTTGGAGAGCGACAGTTATTTGGACCCGATTTGATTAAAGAGTCTGAAGAGAAGGTTAAGCTGATTCGCGATAGACTCAAGGTAGCCCAGTCCAGGCAGAAGAGTTATGCAGATTCTAAATGCAAGGAGATAGTTTACGAAGTCGGAGACAGAGTGTATCTTCGTGTATCCCCACTTCGAGGAGTGAAGCGCTTTGGAGTTAAGGAAAAGTTAGCGCCACGTTTTGTGGGACCATACAAAGTTTTGGGACGTATGGGAGAAGTTGCTTACAAGTTGGAATTACCCAAAGGATTGTCCGGAGTTCACGATGTGTCGTGGATTTGTCACGGCAGATGTCCTTACTGTCAGGACTTAGTCGCGAGGCCAACGCATCTATGTGGTAGCTAGAGATGGGTTGAGCGGAATCGAGAGACACAACACAAGACAAGGATTTAGACAGCTTCGGGCCCCGGGAAACATCATCCGAAATAGCCCTACATGTTGTTTGTGGCTAGATCTCATTATGCTCATGAGAGAGTGGCCACATAAGCCGGCTCTCCCTTTGTGTCTAGCCCTAGAGATTGTTTCTTGTTGCTTGTCCCTCTTTGGGGAGCCCCGCCCCTCCTTATGTAAGTTGAAGGGGCGGCTTACATGTAGAGTCCTATTAGGATTAGAATTAACTTATTCTCTATTACAAGTCGGATACAAGTAAGGGTCTTGCTTCCTCGTAAAGGAAATATTCCTCATGCCTTCTATCTTAAGCCGGCCCAGCATAATATGAGCCGGCCTTGTCACAACCCTAGAATAATGCTTGTAATTAGTGGCGTTGCATCCATGCATCATGTCAAAATTCTAAAAGTTTAACTGAGGAAATTTGAAAGCCTCAAAAATTTAATTAAAAGAAGGGCAAATAACCCTGAAAATGCATTCAATGATTCCAAAACGTTCCCTTTAAAGTTCTGACAATTTTGGCCAGAGCTATATATCATTCCAAAATGTAGGAACATTTTTGAAGGAATTATTTTGGGACTTTGAAATTAAATCAATAAGTATTTGAGTTTTGGATTATATTCATTTTATATAGAATATAGTTCAAGAGGCCCTGAAATTATTTATGTGCCTTTGGAAAAGTCCATAATGGCAACATAAAAATATTCAGAAGGTTTTGCCCTGTTTTTGAATTTCTCATGAATTTAAAACAGTGGCAAAAGATATTAAAGAAAACACAAAACAGAAAACAAACTAGAAAGAAACAGGGAACAGAAACTCACCTGACTTACATGTTGCCGGCCCAGCCCAGCAGCAGCCCAGCCCACCAGCGCCTCCAGGTTGTCTTCAACCTCAGGCAGCTGCGTGGCAGCAGCACAGCGACCGCGGCCACCTCCTGCTTCCAGCGACGGGGGCCTCCCCCGAGTCTATCTGGATGCCAGAAGATGCCACGGATCCTCCTCGACCTCTCCCCTCTTCTGTAGCACTCTCTCCCTCCCTCTAGCGTTCGATTTCGCGGCCACCGAGAGCAACCGCCGGCCGCCGCAGCCCGCACGCGTAGCCACCGTCGTCGCCTTCCCTCCCCGATGTGTTCCAGGGGTTCGCCGCAAACTGCTCTTCCTCACAGCCGAACCAGGCGACCCAGGACGCACTGCAGCCTCGACCCCGACCTCTTCTTCAACCTCTGACGGCCGAGATCACCGGCGACCGTTCCTCACCTCCAGCGCTTCCCCAAGCCCACTGACCTTCCACGCCGCCTCCCTGTGAGATCTTCATGTCTCGTCTTTGCTCGCCCCCTCCGTTCCCCTCCTCTAGCCGTCGTTCCACAAGTGCCCGAAGCTCGCCGCCGATGGCCATGTCGCCGTCGTGGCTTCAGACGCCGTAGCTTGCCCCTGAGCACGTGATCGTGCTCGTGCTACTCCCAGGAGACGAACGCACCTGCTAGCTCACCTTCCCATGCACCATAGCGAGTAGCCGGTCCTGCCCGAGCTCCGGCCGCCGCTGATTTGGTCGCCGTCATCGCCTCCAGCGACCATTTGGTCTCGTTCCGCCACCAATCGACGCGGACGAGGCCCAGCGTTCCAAAGGTGCCACCGGTGCAACGAACCGTGGCCTGTGATGCGAATCCGCGCATGGTCGCCGTCTCGGCACCTCGCGGGCGGCTAAACGCCGGCCTAACCACTAATTAGCACTAAGCTAATGAACCCTGGGTCACTGACATATGGGCCCCACGCCCTAACTAACTCTAGTTAAGTTTCAGTTTAGATTAGTTAAACCAGTTTAACCCCTGTGTCACTGACGTGTGGAGCCCACACGTCAGATTTGACTCTGTACGCCCTGTTGGCTGCTGACATCACAGTGACGTCATGCTGACGCAGTAATTCATTTCTAGAATTTAAATAAATCTTAAATGGTTTATTTATTTCAGAAAATGTTATAAACTTCTAAAAATCATATAAAATCAACCGTAACTCCAAATGAAATAAGTTATATATGAAATATGATCAGAAAAATCCAATCTTTCCATTGGTACTAGTTTCATGCATGACAAAGCAACTTAACCTTGCTGTTTAGATCAAAACATGATATTGCGTTATATAAACTCATAACTTGAGTTTGGATTTGAACCCTTGGTTCAAATTAGCTCAAACCCTTCTGGTTTTAGTTGCATTAGCTCAAATCACATCATATTGCCATGTCATGTTCATGCATCATATTGTTGCATTGCTTGATTGTGTTTATTCTCTGTTTGCCGGTGTTGTTCCCTCTCGGTAGACGTTCGTTCCGACGATGAGTTCGATGACACCGATGAAGAACTACACTATCTTCAGAAGTGCCAGGGAAGCAAAACCCCCTTGTTCATTCCGATACAATCCCACTCTCTCGCTCCTGCTCTCTTTTTACTGCATTAGGACAATAACGATTCAACTGTTACATGTTGCGGTAGTTGAACCCCTTTCCTCTGCATGACCTGTTATTGCCACAGTAAATAGATGAAACCCACTAGCATGAGTAGGAGTTGATTGAGCCCTGATGTGCCTACTCATTCATGCTTGTTTGTCATGCCTGCTATTGCTTAGAGTTGTGTTAGGTCTGATTCATCGGGGATGAATTAGGAAGTTGTGAACATGTCCTACTGTTGAGAGCTAAGTGTGTGAACACGATTTGGTAAAGGTAGCGGTGAGAGGCCATGTAGGAGTACATGGTGGGTTGTCTCATTGAAACCGTCCTCAGGAACTGAGTTCTGTGTTTGTGATCCATGAAACAGTTACTACCACACATTGGGTTCCGGTAACTCGACCCCTCTCGGCTTATTAATCGCCTCGATCTCTGTCTAGGAGTTGCAACTAGTTTGTGGTGTTTGTAGGTAGTGTTAGTAGTCTACCAAGTGGTACCCGGTACAAGTGGGCTTGGGACAGACTAGGCACCGTGGCACGGTGTACCAAGCGTAGATCCACCCGTCGAGGTGGGCTTGGGAACCGTGCACACATCGTTTGGGGCCGTGAGCGACACCCCGGCCGGATCTCCCTGCGGATGGAACCCGAATAGGCGATAAACCTGGACTAGATACTTGTGTGGTTAGTCAGGCCGTGGCCGACTCCCTCGCCAGGCTTCCGCTTGAAGGTTGCCGAGATACACGATGTGTACATGGTGGTAAGTGGCGAGAGCATGTGTGAAGAAGTACACCCCTGCAGGGTTAACATCATCTATTCGAATAGCCGTGTCCGCGGTAAAGGACTTCTGGGTTGCCTGTATAGTTCATAGACAAGTGAAAGTGGATACTCTAGAACTCGCAAGATAAGCGTGAGTGCTATGGATGGCGTTCTCGTAGGTAGACGGGAGAGGATCCATAGTGGTGTATTGATATATATGGTGAATATGTGGACTCGTGTGCGCCATCCCAAAAGAGTTACTTGCAGTCATAGTTTAGGATAGCCACTAAGTCAAAGCTGGCTTGCTGCAGTCAAACTCCACCACCCCCTTTGTTGATACCGATGCATATGTAGCTAGTTCTGATGTAAGTCTTGCTGGGTACATTTGTACTCACGTTTTCCTATTTTATGTTTTTGCAGAGAGACGTCAGTCTCACTAGTAGTTCCGTGTGGACTCCGACGTTTAGCTTGATACCTCAACTATACGATCTTGCGCCCTCGGCGGGATCTGGTAGATAGTCAGCCTTCTCAGCCTTTTTCATTTGTAGATGTCTGTACTCAGACATGTTAAGCTTCCGCATGTGCTTTGACTTGTATGCTCTGAATGTTGGGTCATGAGACCCATGTTTGTAATATCTCGCTCCTCAGAGCCTAATGAATAAATACTTTGAGTCGTGGAGTTATGTTGTGATGCCATGTTGTATTCACACATATCGAGCATATTGTGTGTATGGTTGAAATGCTTGGTATGTGTGGGATCCGACAATCTAGTTGTTTATCCTTGGCAGCCTTTCTTATGGGGAAATGTAGTCTAGTGCTTCCATGAGCCATAGTAGTCCGCTACAGCCCGGTTCACCGGAGTCCTGCTAGCCCAGCACTACTACTCAGGACACTTGACTGGCCAGCATGTGTTTCACTTCATTCCTGTGTCTGTCCCTTCGGGGAAATGTCACGCGGTGACATCCGGAGTCCTGCCTAGCCTGCTACAGCCCGGGTTACCGGAGTCCTGTTAGCCTAGTGCTACAGCCCGGATTCGCACGCTGCTGACCGACATGCTCGAAGTTGATTCATGTATGCATGTCCCCATGGGTTAGTGCCGCTTTGGGTTCACAACTAGCCATGTCGGCCCGGGTTCTCTGTCATATGGATGCTAGCGACACTATCATATACGTGAGCCAAAAGGCGCAAACGGTCCCGGGCCATGGTAAGGCGACACCCGTGGGAATACCGTGCGTGAGGCCGCAAAGTGATATGAGGTGTTACCGGCTAGATCGATGTGACTTGGAATCGGGGTCCTGACAGGCCAACTGGGCCTTGGGCCTAGTCTTCCACGTGACCCGCCATCGGGGTCATCTGTGAGTCGTCTGACCAGTGAGCCGCCAGACCCGTGAGTCGCCAGTCCTTCGGCGGGTCATCGGTGAAGCGCCAGGTCCGACCGGGTCATACTTCCGGCCGAGTCATACCGCGGGGTATATCCCCGACATTAGCCCCCAGTTTAATTTGGATTTATCCATATTAAACTGATCCTGTAAAACAAACACCAGAACAAGTTTGACAGATTGTGTTTCGAGTTAAATATTCTCCTGAGACGGGACCTGATTATCCTTAAGTCCAATTGTCATTTCCTTCATCTAGAAAATCCGGGTCAAATAAGCTAGCTTCATACACAATTTGCTGATGTTGGTTTCTCACAGAAAAATATTGTGAAGAATAATCCACTTGAGTCGGCTTCCAAGGCGCCGGGTTAAATAATTTTGGTCTTCAAATACTCATCTGATATGCAACCGGCTTGAAGATGTAAAACTTGCCGGTTTATCATTACCAAAAACTACCGGATTATAAAACAGACGATGCCGGGTCATAATTGTTGTTGACACCGGTTTATGTAATTGATCCTCCTGATTTGCTCAAAACTGATAATTTGAAGACTTTTCTCCCTTATATCCATATTACCTGAAGCCCCCAAGTCTTGAGCAGAACAAAGTGATGGTTTAAAACTTGCTCCAATAAATGTTGCAACCTTGAAGAAATCCGGTTTATTCATCTCAATCATATAAACTGAATATTCCACACATGTAGCCCCCAAGTGTCGGGTTGTCATGCTTGCAGCAACCTGGGACTTGTAATTGCTTTATGCTCATGAAAACTTCAACCAGTGTAGCCCCCAAGGGCCGGGTCATTATGCAATAATGAGCAGGGACTTTGTAGATATAACCATGTAAATTTGAACAGCAACATGTAGCCTCCAAGGGCTGGCTTAGTAAGATAATACTGAGCTGGAACTTTGTATATAATTGATACTAACATCATATAATATAGTTTCCACCATGGGGCTTGAACCCACGTCCATAAGGTTAAAAGCTTTGTACTCCACCAACAGAATAGTGGACCGTTCAATATAATGGATTAATGCTTGTGTACCTTGAATTTTTGACAGGAGCAATTGGTAGCCCCCAAGGGCCAACTCATTTAGAATGTGATGAGTCGGGTCTTCAATAAGTTGAGCAAAAAATGACTTTGCATTAGCCCCCAAGTGCCATGGTGCATGCTGGCAGTGACATGGGACTTGCATATTTGATATAATCCCAATCTAAGTAATGTAGCCCCCAAGTGCCGGGTCGTAAGCCTGCAGCAACTCGGGACTATTCCTTCCATTGTAGAATAAATCATATCCATTGATAAAAATAATAGCCGTTGCGCTAAAGCGACTTTGAAAACCTCAATCATAACACTGGTTATTGATAATCACAATAGAAATCCAGCCATGTTAGCTATTCAAGATTTGAATAATATAATCCGGTATGAAAACCTCAATCACTCAATATCATCATGAAAATCCAGCCAGTTTTGGCTATTAAAGATTTGAATACCTCATCGGTTGACAAGTAAATCCAGAGTTTAAATACCTGGCAGCTCTTGGCCGATGACGACTTAATGCACATTCATTGTAAGCCGGAATTTTTGTAACCCGGTGGCCTATAGCCCTTGAGAAAATCAATAATTGATAACCCTTTTGAGACACCAATTTCAGTGATGAGCTTGGACTGAAGCATTTATATAAGTCATAATTCTGCAAATCCTGCACAGAGTTTAAACAAGATATGCCCTGGCGACTTAACGTCAAGAGCCAGGGCGGGTCACCACCCAAATGTAGTCTTACCCTGCACACAAGTAGATCACAAGAACCCTTGGTGGTTTACCGCAGGGCGGGTCATAATACCTCACATATAACCACTGTGATATTGAATTTGTACTGCCGGTTTACATGACCTATGCAGTAAGGGTGATAACCCAATCTTTAGAAGCCAATGCTTCCACATAGATGATGATTGTCATAAGCTGGCGACTTATAGTCGAAAAGTCAAGCCGGGTTAAGTATAAACCACTCATATATATTTGAGATATGATCCAAAAAAAGGTATCAAGTCAAACCCGAAAATTGTTCGCAAAAAAGACTTAAAAAGTTTAAGGCTTCTGATTCGTATATGATCAGAAACCCATTCCAAGGGGTTGAGCTAAGATTCGAATACGATCATATAGCCCCCAGTGGCTCTGGCATTGCCGATCAAGTCGGTACCGAAAGCTATGTTCTCTTTGGTTCGAATACGACCTATGTTTGAATAGGAAGCCCTCAAATGACCTTGAGAGTTGTTTAACGACGCTGATTTGAATACGATCCACGTCGAACCCAAAAGAGGTTAAGCTATGATTCGGATACGATCAGGAAGCCCCCTAGTGAGCTTGGCATTGTGCCGATCAAGAGGGTACCGACAGCTATGTTCTCTTTGGTTCGAATACGACCTATGTTTGAACAGGAAGCCCCCAAGTGATCATATAAGTTTTAGCATTACACCGATCAAGAGGGTACCGACAGCTGTGCTCGATGAGAAGGAAGCCCCCAAGTGACCATAATAAGATAAGCCGTAAGGCAGGATATCTACGTTTGAACCGCACATCATGGCAGCAAGTTATTTTTGGCAACCTTTAATTTTTCTTATAACTCGAACTTGCGAGAGATTAATTCTTTTTGAACCGGAACTTTAAACTGGATTTGAAAGCTTCAAAAATTTGTGAGGGACAAATTTACCTTGGGCCGGATTTTGAACCGGATTTGAGAGCTTCAGTGCTTTGTGGAGAAAGATGTCTCTTGAACCGGATTTTAAACCAGAATCCTTATTTTGAGCCGGAAATCTTCTGATGGCTTTTAAATTTTCATCGATCTAGCAGTAATCTCCGGGGCCGGGTTATTTTTCCCTTCAATGACCCGGAGTTCTTGAATTTATTTAAACCGGTTAATTTTGCCGAGTCATACCATTGTAGCTCCCGAGTCTCAGTAGTGGGACTAAAACTTGCTAGCCTCACCCATGCTTGGATCTAAATACTAAAGAGACTAAAATCAAGTTATTGAGCATTTATTATCCTCCAAACCCTCCAATCCAGAACTCGCATGTGTTAAAGGAGAGGAATTAAATGAGGAGAGAGAGGGCTAATACATATTTTAGTAGGTTTCCTATGACTAAAAAGTTTTAGCCTCAAGACTAGTCCTAGCCTCTCTTTAGTCAGAGGTGCTTGGAACTTTAGCCTCTAAAAGAGACTATTTTTAGTCAGACTAAAAATAGTCCCTTGGATCCAAGCACCCTCTCAAATATTCGATGGATCCCTTTACGCGAATAGCAGCAACGGAGTAGTATTGCTGTAGTAGTATTACCTTCAAGACAATAATAGTATAAGGGTCGTGCTAACTGCCACACGTGTGGCGTGGAGGGCAACCCGCCCGCACGCATCGTGTGGCATGGACGGGAACCGCCCCGCACGACCCCGTCCGCGCGCACAAAAGCGCACCCGCACGTCCGGTGCGTGGCAACCCCGCCCGCACTGCCTCGTCCGGGCCAGAGGAGCCGCTGCCCGCACGACCCAGCCGTTCCCAGCCTCCGATCTGTCCCCTCTCTCGTCTGCCGCCCTCGTCCCCCACCTATCGAACCCCGACCTCCGTCGCCGGCCATCTCTGGTTGCCATGGCAACCAGGGAGGATCCATAGGGCGCTCCCACCGCAAACCACACCCCTTATCTCCCCCACCCCACCCCACCCCACCCCCACCCCCACTCCAGCAACGCCCTCCAAAGACGATCAGCTAAAAGCAGGTGAATCTCCCGATCTCCCTACTGCTTCTCATCCTCCTTCTGGGCAGAAAATTGCAAAATTACCGACAAAGTTGGCAACTAGATCCATCCTACAGGGTTAAAACACTGCATACGTTGTGTGTCTTCGCGGTTGCCAAGCAGAATAGACTAGATCTGCCATGTAGTACGCTAGAGATAACCGTAAGTTCTCGGTAGATTGATGCACGTAGTTGGTAAATGAATGGATGTGCACGAATCCATAAAAAGGGAGAGAAAATTGATAAATTTGGAATAATGGGGGGTGTGAAAAATTAATTGCCATTGGTGTCTAACGTTAGTTGCCACCTGTCATTGTCGTCAGCTGCCACCATGTCAACTTATTGCTTGCCATCCTATTGTAGAGGCTGATGCCGTCGAATCAAACGGATAGCTAGCACCCAGATTTTAGAAAAGATGTGTGATGTGCATGTCCTACTAGCCATGATATGTTGGTTGCCAACGCATGAAAATGTGATAACACTGACGTGTTAACTTCTAAATGCAAGCAGCACAATGATAACATTTTTTTGGATTGTTGATGCCTTCTTGTTCATCCAGTGATTGAGAACACATCGGAACAGAAGCGAGACACGGAAAAGAATGAATCACGAAGATGGCGCTGATGATTGGGGTTCTCAAAGGCCAGAAACGCCGCCACCTTTGGATGCATCAGAGTACAGTCAGCTCATCTCTGCGGGGCCGTTGCTGCCGCTACTAGAACAGTATGCAGGCGTAGGTACGATGCGTGCTAAACAATGAAGAGAAACATTTGCCATCTTCGCGATGATGGACATGACATTCTACTTATGTCGTGCACTGTCATTTTTCTTGCAGGTTCTTATGACCAGAACACTCTTAGGGGGGCCCCGTGGCAAGTTCTGTCACAAGGCGCTAACGATGACAAATGTACGGGCAGCCAACTTCAACTAGCTAGTATGGCTAATCAAGGTAATGCAAAAACGAAAAAAGAGCACATAATGTTGTGGACATGAAAAATGAACATGAAAAAAGATGGCAAAAGGACTCACAAGTTATCACGGGTGTAAAATGCAGAGCCTTCATGCAGCACGTGGCATCAGGCAGCACCCATGTACCTGCCATCGACGGCATACACAGGTGAGTCCATAAACATAGTGAAGTTGCGGATGCTCAGTTAGCACAAGGAGCATAGTTGACAACTACAAAAATTGTCATGACTGGACATCTACGATTGCCATGTATTAAAAACTACAATTGCCATCCCTGCACACCTCCAGTTGCCATGTAGGAACAGCTGCAGTTGCCATGTCATGGCAACTGCAATTGCCATCTAGGAGCAAACTGCGATTGCCATACCGATGCAACTTCAGTTGCCATGCAAGCAAAACTGCATTTGCCACATAAGGGGCAACTGCAGTTGCCATGCTAGCACGAAATGCGTTTGCCGCGAATTGACCAACCACTACTATGCTTGCAGGTTATTACGCTGGCGGTGACCCGGCAAACG
Organism: Triticum urartu; assembly: GCF_056163025.1. Taxonomy (NCBI): domain Eukaryota; kingdom Viridiplantae; phylum Streptophyta; class Magnoliopsida; order Poales; family Poaceae; genus Triticum; species Triticum urartu. The sequence continues at coordinate 15,091,883 of NC_141873.1, forward strand.
TCTCCTGGCAAGCTTCACAAATTCCAGGTGGATCACGTCATTATGGTGTCACAGACCACACAAGATGGTCAAATACAGCACAACAAGGTAGAGGGAAAATATCTGAACCACAAAAAACAGTGCTACATTTGCTATTTGTAGTTATTTGTAGGCAAAACAATGGTTGCCATGTTTGTTGAACAGTAGCTGCCATGACTGCACACCTACAGCTACCATAAAATGTCCACACACAGACTGACGGCTTGCTGTCTGAAAATGATGTCATGCAAAATCACTCGAAGATGGTGTGATCCGTTGCGATACACATGTTATCCAACACAAAAATCTTACTCTTGTACCTGTTTTTTCCTGTTACAGAACCTACAACTACAATGCACAGCGGCGCAGAAACATCTACTGCGGGGAGCTCTGAGCGCACGGAAGACGCGTTCCACCAGCCAGCAGACAAACATGCCGCAAACAATTTCGAGTCAGAGTCGGGAATGGCAATCATTCCAGCAATGCCGGCAAGCACCCCTTTGAACACAAGCACTGGCAACACTCAGGTAGATGGGACTGCCGCCCATACTGAAGTGAATGATGAAACTGACGACGACGCGCAAGGGGATGAAGATGGTGGGCATGTTGGGGAACGTAGTAATTTCAAAAAAATTCCTACGCACACGCAAGATCATGGTGATGCATAGCAACGAGAGGGGAGAGTGTTGTCTACGTACCCTCGTAGACCGTAAGCGGAAGCGTTATATCAACGCGGTTGATGTAGTCGTACGTCTTCATGATCCGACCGATCCAAGCACCGAAAGCACGGCACCTCCGAGTTCTGCACACGTACGGCTCGGTGACGTCCTTGCCTTCTCGATCCAGCAAGAGGGGCGAAGTAGTAGATGAGTTCCGGCAGCACGACGGCATGGTGACGGTGTTGGTGAAGAACAATCTTCGTAGGGCTTCGCCTAAGCACTACGAAAACTATGATGGAGGATAAACTAGAGGAGACGGGGTTGCCGGCACACGGCTTGGTGTTTCTTGATGTGTCCTTTGTGCTAGCCCTGCCCCTCTATTTATATGTTGAGCCCTGGGGTCGAAACTTGGAGTAAAAGCCTCCACAAAGTTGGTTTCACCCGAAAGGCAAGAGTCCTTCTCGGACTCCAGGGCCAGACGCCAGGGTTCCCGGCATCTGGACCCAGACGCCAGGGACCCTGGCGTCTGGCCCCTGGCGTCTGGCCCCTGGACTCCGCAAAACTTCCTTTTGCGCTTTCCAAAAACCTTGTGGGCTTTCCCCTTTGGCCCAAATAAAGTGTTCTCGTACCCAAACATTTCGGGAAACATCCGGAACCCCTTCCGGTAATTTCCGGAACCCTTCCGGTGATCAAACACTATTATCACATATATCAAACTTTATCTCCGAACCATTCTGGAGTTCCTCGTCATGTCCGTGATCTCATCCCGGACTCCGAACAACATTCGGTCACCAACATACATAACTCACATAGTACTATATCGTCAACGAACGTTTAGCGTGCGGACCCTACGGGTTCAAGAACTATGTAGACATGACCGAGACACATCTCTTGTCAATAACCAATAGCGGGACCTGGATGCCCATATTGGCTCCTACATATTCTATGAAGATCTTTATCGGTCAGACCGCATAACAACATACGTTGTTCCCTTTGTCATCGGTATGTTACTTGTCCGAGATTCGATCGTCGGTATCTCAATACCTAGTTCAATCTCGTTACTGGCAAGTCTCTTTACTCGTTATACATCATCTTGCAACTAACTCATTAGTTGTAATACTTGCAAGGCTTATGTGATGTGCACTACCGAGAGGGCCCAGAGATACCTCTCCGACAATCGGAGTGACAAATCCTAATCTCAAAATACGCCAACCCAACATCTACCTTTGGAGACACCTGTAGAGCACCTTTATAATCACCCATTTACGTTGTGACGTTTGGTAGCACACAAAGTGTTCCTCCGGCAAACGGGAGTTGCATAATCTCATAGTCATAGGAACATGTATAAGTCATGAAGAAAGCAATAGCAACATACTAAACGATCGGGTGCTAAGCTAATGGAATGGGTCATGTCAATCAGATCATTCATCTAATGATGTGATCCCGTTAATCAAATAACAACTCTTTGTCCATGGTTAGGAAACATGACCATCTTTGATTAACGAGCTAGTCAAGTAGAGGCATACTAGTGACACTCTGTTTGTCTATGTATTCACACATGTATTATGTTTCCGGTTAATACAATTCTAGCATGAATAATAAACATTTATCATGATATAAGGAAATAAATAATAACTTTATTATTGCCTCTAGGGCATATTTCCTTCAGGGCAATCAGATATCGTGGTGCCTCAGCCACCGTACATTGGGCAGAGATTTGAGTCGTTCGAAGGAGCAAAGGAATACTACCAGACATATGCAAAGTTCCTTGGATTTGCGGTCAACACCGAGTACCATAGGAAAATTAAGAAAACTAACGAGTACAGCATAGGTGAGATGAGGTGCCACAAGGCACGTAGGAACAAGAAGGGGAAAGGCGATGCGCCTGTCGTTCCGGAACGAAGAGAGGTATCATTCAGAAGACTGAGTACCCTGTCCGGTGTAAGCTAAACGTAGATGGAGCACAGTGGGTGGTCAATGAATATTTTGACGAGCACAACCACCAACTGATAAAGAAGTTCGACCTGGTGAAATTTCTGACCGCCCACAGAGGGTTCACCCCCGTCGAAAGGCAATTCGTAAAGCTGCTACATGATTGTAACGTCGGTCCATCAAGAATGGTGCAGATACTATCTCTCATCCACAGCAAAAAGGGGACTCTGAGTAGCATGCCGTACATACCAGCTGACGTCACAAACCTACAGGCCAGGTACCGTAGAGAGAGCAAGTTGGCAGACATAGAGGCCACAATTGCCTACTTCGATGAGAAAGCCAAAGAAGATCCAGATTTCTTCTACAGGATAAGGTTGGACGATGAGGACCGTGTCAGGAACATGTATTGGGTGGATGGTGCTGCAAGGAGAGCCTACAAACATTTCCGAGATTGCATTTCATTCGACGCGACGTACCTCACCAACATGTACAAGATGCCATGCGCTCCGTTCATAGGAATAAATAACCACAATCAGTCATTGCAGTTCGGCTGCGGGCTCGTCCGGAACGAAGACACGGATGGGTACGTTTGGCTGTTCAAGACCTTCTTGGAGTGCATGGATGGACTTGCTCTGATGAACATAATAACGGAACAGGATTTCAGCATGCGTGCAGGCATAGAGCAGGTCTTTCCGTTGGTAGTGCACAGGCACTGCAGGTGGCACATTATAAGGAAGGCTGAGGAGACGCTAGGACCGTTTTTTGCTGAGCGTCCAGATCTGCACAAGGAATTCGAGCTGTGCGTGGACCACAGCTTGACGGTGGAGGAGTTTGAAAGGAGCTGGATGGCCATGACTGAAACACATCAAGTCCAAGACAACGAGACTCTTGTAAGCCTGTGGGAGAAGCGAATGTACTGGGTGCCAGCCTACTTCATGCAGTGCTTCTTCCCCTTTCTGCAGACTACGCAGCGCAGCGAGGGATTCAATGCTGTTTTGAAGCGGTACGTCAGCCCTGGCAACTCATTGCTACAGTTTGCCAAACAGTACACAGCTTTGCAACAAAAAATTCTGGGATCTGAGCTACAGCAAGAAGCGAACACCGCGCTAAAGCAGCCAAAATTGCTAACGTACTTACCGATGGAGAGGCAAATGAGCAAGATATACACCAACAAGATCTTTAACAAGTAAGTCAGTTGCATTACAGTCTTGTTTGCAGAAAAAGCACCAAGTCAGTATCTGCCTTATAGGGTGCAATGCAGTTGCCATGATATGCGGTTGCCATGTTTAATGAAATACTATTTTCCATGCTTACTCAGCTGCAGTTGTCATGTTCAATGGAAATTCTGTTTGCCATGGTTACCCGGATGCAGTTTCCATGTTCAATGAAATGCAGTTGCCATGTTTAATGCACTGTACTTCCATTGGGCATGTTGGTATGCAAATGCCAGTGTCAACTGGAAAATGTTATGTTGTTGCTATATCTACTGAAATGCAATTGCCATGTTTACTAAAATGCAACTGCCATGTTTGCTGAAATGCAATTGCCATGTTCACTCAACTGTAGTTGCCATGTTTAATAAAATGCAGTTGCCATGTTTAAATAAGATGCATCTGCCATGTTTGTTGAAATGCAGTTGCCATGTTTACTCAACTGTAGATTCCATGTTTAAATAAAAGGGCAGTTACCATGTTTTATGCAATGTGCTTCCATTGGGGAATGCTGCTGTGGAAAATGATGATGTCACGTTGAAAATGTACTACAGTTGCCATGTCTAGTGTACTGCATTTGCCATGTATAGCGTAGTGCATTTGCCATGCTCAACGTACTATATTTGCCATGTTCAATGAATTATGTTTGCCATGTTCAAACAAAATGTATTTCTATTTCCATGACAACATAAGGTGGTACAAGAAAAGAGCGCATGATAGTTTAACAGAAAACACACAAAATTTGCAGATTCCAGGAAGAAATAAAGCGTGTCAGCATGTTCACGGCTTTCCAGGTGGACGAACGTACGTTCAAGGTGTGTTCTATTTTGGGCATGTCAGATTCAGAACCTGAAGACCCGGACAAAGGAAGGAACTACTTCGTCACAGCCTCGGTAGGCGAAGGCGAGTTCTACTGCCAATGCTGCAAGTTCGAACGGGACGGCATTGTGTGCTGTCACATACTAAAAGAAATGGACGTGAACGCTGTGACACGGATGCCCCGCCATTTCATAAGGCGGCGATGGACTTGGGACGCTAACGACGCGTTGGCGCCGCAAACAACACACACAGTTCTGGCTGTGCATCACGAGAGACTAGAGTCAACCATGGAAGCCGTGAGGCACGTTGTGCTAACAAAGAACTATGCTGAGCTAATTGATGAAGCATGCAAGAGTGATGACACAACGAGAGTCGCAGAAAAACACAGGAAGGCACTGAAAAGAGAGCTTGATGAGATCAAGAAGAGGAAAGCCGAGGAAGCCTTACACCGATTCCCCGCACATCAAGCGTGCCTTCATCCACGGGGCCATCGTCTGAAAACTCAGAGATAGAATCTGGAACAGCAAGCACACAGACCCAGGTCAGGAACCCACCCCGTTCCATCACAATGGGTCGTCCAAGAGAGATAAGGTACAAGTCGGGATTGGAGATCTAGGAAAAACACAAGAAAACGAAGAAAGGGGCGGCCAATCCATGAGCAAAAATTGTGGCGATGTGGCATGGTCCTTGTGGAAATTTTGTTTTGTACCCTAGATGATGAGAATTCTTTTTTAAAACAATTGGGGGGATGACTCTTCAGGGGCATCAGAAGTGCAAGGAAAATTTCATTGAATGGATAAATGCAGTTGCCATGTTATGGGTACTTAATCTGCCATGATATATGCAGTTAATTTGCCATGTTATGTGTAGTTAGTCTGCCATGCTATTTTATACTAAACATGCCATGCTATTTTATGCTAAAATATGCCATGCTATTTTGTACTGAATATGCCATGCTAGTTGTAGTGGATCTACCATTTTAATTGTACTGGATCTGCCATCTTAGTTGTGCTGTATTTGCCATGTTAATTATGCTGGAGCTGCCATGTTGTTTGTACTGTATCTGCCATGGTATTCCTGATGACACTGCATGGCATATATTCCCATGACAATACGACGCGGTTTACGGACACGTAGTGTGTTGCGTGCAAGTGTATGGGAAACAAGTTGGAAAACAGCGTAACGTGCGTAAACCTCAGCAAAACGTTGTGGCTGCATGATCAACCTACCCATGCTAGCCGGTGAAGTAAGCAATGAAAATGCAGAAGCAAAACAGCCAAAAATGTAAAACGACGATGACTTCCACTACCCATGTCTGATGAACTACATTTTCCATTATTTTTAAAACATCGTAGACGCGTTCGAAGCATCAAACCGGTGCTAGAAACGACGAAACCATTGTAATAATTACGCCTAAAAATAGGTTCACTGTAACACCCCAGATATAACTTTCCCAATTTGTACTCCGACTCTTGCCGTTTCCGGCGTTAAGTTATATTTATTTCTCGGGTTCGGGTCTTTGTCTCCGTGTGTTGTTTTCGTTTTCATGCATCTCATATCATGTCATCATGTGCATTGCATTCGCATACGTGTTCATCTCATGCATTCGAGCATTTTCCCCGTTGTCCGTTTTGCATTCCGGCGCTTCATTCTCCTCCGGTGGTCATTTCTACCTTTCGTTCGTGTGTGGAGATTAAACATTTCCGGATTGGACCGAGACTTGTCATGTGGCCTTGGTTTACTACCGGTAGACTGCCTGTCAAGTTTCGTATCATTTGGACTTCGTTTGATACTCCAACGGTTAACCGAGGGACCGAAAAGGCCTCGTGTGTGTTGCAGCCCAACACCCCTCCAATTTGGCCCAAACCTCACCAAACTCTGCTCCATCATCTAGAGCGTTCGATCACGATCGCGTGGCCGAAAACCGCACCTCATTTGGACTCTCCTAGCTCCACTTATGCCTATAAATAGGACCCCCGATTTTCGGATCTCTCCCTCTCCCCGAAACCCTAAAATTCCCTCGCGCCCGCCGGACGTGTCCGACCCGGCCGGACACTTCGCCGCCGCCAATCCCGCCTCGACACGTGGCAGCGCCACCTCACCGCCGCCGCCGGCCCGGGAGGCCCGTTCCGGGCCCCCGCGAGCCCATCGCCTCCCACCGCGCGCCCGCGCCGTCTCCCTCCTCCGTCCCCGCGTCCGGTCGCCGGCGCTGCCCCGCCACTCGACGCCGGCCGGCGACCGCCGCACCGCGCCGCCTCTCCGGCCGCCCGAGCCACGCCGCCGGCGTCCCTCGCCGCCGCCCGTGTCTTCCCTCGCCGGATCCGGCCGGCCCCGGCCTCTCCCCTCCATCTCCGGCGACGAGGAGGGCTCCGGCGAACCCCGATGAACAGTGCGCTACAGTAACCGCCTAGATCCATATCCAGATCCGAAACCCGAGGGGTTGACTTTTTCCCCTCTCCCTCTAATTTTTGTGCAAACTTTGACCTGCCATATCTCCGCATCCGTAGATCCGTTTTGGACATATAGTATATCAAAATGTTCATCTCGACGAGTACATTATTTCATTCCATTGCATCATTTTCATTTGAGTTCATCTTGATGCCCGAAATGCTGTTAGAAGGAGGCTTCGTGAGTTATTTGTCAGATCTGCTAGTTCATCTTAGACTTTTGTCATTTTTGCCATGATTGTTGTGTGCATGATATGCATGTGAGTCCTTCATATGTTTTGTTAAGCATCTTGTTATATTTCCAGAGGTGAAATCCATGCATTTTTAGGATGTGTGTGGTGACTTGCGCAAGCTTGCAAAGTGAGGCACCCGGTAAATCTGTTTTCAGGGACTTAGTTGTTTTCACGAAGTCTGGGATTATTTAGTTCATGATGCCATATGTTCTTGCTGTTTCCTAATGATCCGTGCCTCTTTTGAGGATGATCAGTAAAGGAGTTTTGTTAATCTTTTTATGCTTTATCCATCCATGTCTTTACTTGAAATTATGGATCACCCTAGCTTGAGTCAATCGAGCTCTACTTTTGCTTCATGGTGAATCTGGGCAGATCGTCAACTTGTTTGCGATTTTGCCGATGTTGTTGCGGTTGGTCCGTGCATGCTATGCCATTATTCTTGCCATTTCTAGCTAGAATTTTGTACCTTATTAATGGATGTATGCTTGCCTTGCCATGACTTGCACCGTAGTGAGTGCATTGAGCTCGTTTACATGCCTTCGTGAGTTATATTTCAGCATGTTAATGCGCTTATTAGTATATTTTGTGATCCCTTTTGGCCCCAGGTCACTTAGGGTCTTTTGTTAAGCTTGTTGAGTAGCTCCATGCCATGTTCTTCTTTGTCCTAATCAGGTCATGTATCATGTTGTTTTGTTGCTCCGAAGAGGGCTTCATGATCTGAAATTTCAGACTAGTGTTAATTTCACTAAGTCTGAAATCTGTTTTGCATTTGCGTTTTTGCCATGCTTTTTTGAACCTCATAATGGATGAATTGGCCGTGGCTCAGTGCTAGTCTTTTGTTAAGCATCTTGAATGCTTCCTTGCCATGTATTTTTTTGTCATGTTTGGGTGCTGTAGCATGTTCATTTCATTGCATTTAGATGCCTACTTGCTGTAAATCGCAGACCGGTGTCATTCTTAAATCGCTTGCCATTTCCAAACCGTAAGTCCGATTCCGGCGTTCTTTATATCGTTTTCAAGTGATTTCATCCCATCTTTCCAGTGGCACACTTGGTTTTCCAATTTGAGGCCAGGTTCATGCATTTCCTGTCATATCTTGCATTTTGCATCCCGCATAGCATATCATCATTGCATCTTATTGTTTGAGCTTGCACGTGGTTGATTGTATCCTTGTTGCTTGTTTGGGTAGAGCCAGGAGACGAGTTCGCTAATGAGGAGCCCGTTGAGTTTGCTTTTGAGGATCCAGTCAACTCCGACAGCTTTGCAGGCAAGATGATCATACCCTCGAAATCACTACTATCTTTGCTATGCTAGTTTGCTCGCTCTTGCTATGCCAATGCTACGATGCCTACCTTTTGCTTGTCAGCCTCCCAATTGCCATGTCAAACCTCTAACCCACCATGTCCTAGCAAACCGTTGATTGGCTATGTTACCGCTTTGCTCAGCCCATCTTATAGCGTTGCTAGTTGCAGGTGAAGATTGGAGCCGTCCCTTGTTGGAACATTTACTTACTTGTTGGGATATCATTATATTGCTATGTTATCTTAATGCATCTATATACTTGGTAAAGGGTGGAAGGCTCGGCCTCTCGCCTAGTGTTTTTTTCCACTCGTGCCGCCCTAGTTTCCGTCATATCGGTGTTATGTTCCCGGATTTTTGCGTTCCTCACGCGGTTGGGTTATAATGGGAACCCCTTGATAGTTCGCCTTGATTAAAGCTTTTCCAGAAATGCCCAACCTTGGTTTTACCATTTGCCACCTAGCCTCTTTTTCCCTTGGGTTTCCGGAGCCCGAGGGTCATCTTTATTTTAGCACCCCACGGGCCAGTGCTCCTCTGAGTGTTGGTCCGAACTAGAGTCCTGTGCAGCGCCCCCTTGGGGAAACTCGAGGTTTGGTTTTAGTTGTATGGAGCGCTCATCTGAGTGTGCCCTGAGAAAGAGATATGTGCAGCTCCTATCGGGATTTGTCGGCACATTCGGGCGGTGTTGCTGGTCTTGTTAACCTGTCGAAATGTCTTGTTGTACCGGGTTGCCGAGTCTGATCGGTATGTCTCGGGTGGAGGTCTATTCCTTCGTCGACTGTGAGAGCTTGTCATGGGCTAAGTTGGGACTCCCCTGCAGGGATTGAACTTTCGAAAGCCGTGCCCGCGGTTATGGGTAGATGGGAATTTGTTAATGTCCGGTTGTAGATAACTTGAACATAAACTTAATTAAAATGAATCAACCGTGCGTGTTACCGTGATGGCCCCTTCTCGGCGGAGTCCGGGAAATGGACACGGTGTTGGAGTAATGCTTGCGCAGGTTGTTCCTCTAGAATCTCGCTCGCGCTTTGCCTCCTCTTCTCGCTCTCTTTTACGAATAAGTTAGCCACCATATATGCTAGTCGCTTGCTGCAGCTCCACATATATTTGCCTATCCTTCCTATAAGCTTAAATAGTCTTGATCACGAGGGTGCGAGATTGCTGAGTCCCTGTGGCTCATAGATACTATAACTCCAGATGCAGGTCCAGGTGATTCCGCTCCAGGTGACGCATACGAGCTCAAGTGGGAGTTCGACGAGGACTCTCAGCGTTACTACGTGTCTTTTCCTGATGATCAGTAGTGGTGCCCAGTTGGGGTTTGATCGGGACCGTGTCGCATGTTGGGTTGTTTTATATTTTGGCGCCGTAGTCGGGCCATGAGTGTTTGGTTGATGTATGTTATTATGTACTTTGATGTGACGTGGCGAGTGTAAGCCAACTATGTACCTTCCCCTTTTATTCTATATATTACATGGGATGTTGTGATGATTGCCTAACTTGCGACATTGCTTTCAATGCGGTTATGTCTCTAAGTCGTGCCTCGACACGTGGGAGCTATAGCCGCATCGAGGGCGTTACAAGTTGGTAATCAGAGCCTTCCCCGACCTTAGGAGCCCCATTGCTTGATCGTTTTTAGCAGCCGAGTTGTGTCTAGAAAAATGTTTTGAGTCATTTAGGAATTATATATCGGAGAGATTAGGAATTCTTTTTACTTCCCAGTCTCCTCATCGCTCTGGTAAGGCATCCTGACGTAGAGTTTTGACTCTTCTCTTCTCAAATTTCACTAAAAAAAATTTAGGATCACGCGAGTATCTTGGAATCGTTCCGATGGCTTATGATGAGAATACTGTCTTGGTGCCTCCTGTCAGGGGTTTAGTGGAAGTGTCCCGGGGAGTTGAGCTCTGAGGTGTTGTCATCATAATTCTATCGTTGCAATTCTGGAATACTTGAGATATGTTCGCCGACATCGAAAATCTCTTTTACGCAGTTCGTTGGTGAGATAACCTCGACGCCACCCAGTACTGGGGCGGGAGTTCGGGAGTATCGCCATAACTTGTATAACGGATGCTTTTCGAAGGTTGAGGTAGATGGTTTCTGAAGGTTTCTTGGTTATGTGTTGAAGGATGGATACAGCTGGATGTAGGAATTGCTAGTTTGGGTGAGATATTATGCTTCCCCTCTATCCCCAACACCTGATTGCATAACCGGAAAGTTTCGGGAGTTTCATAGGTGGGAATTCTCGTAGCTCTAGTTCTTCTTCCACGAATATTGGTTTGAGATTGGGATTTCTTACCGATTATTCGTACTTGAGCCGTATCTTGTTGATTTAATTCTTCTACCTTCATTCTACGTGGCTTCGCAATTTAGGGATATGTGACCACTTCAAGAGAAATGCATTCGTTCATTTTGTTCGGATGTGAAGACTTTATGTTGCAATTTTCATTCCGTTGGTTTCAGCTTCATTTATCTGTCTATGTGCTAACGGTGGTCAACCTCTTCAGGATGGCTCCCGCTAAGAGCACCAGTCAGAACCAGAATCAAGATCCGCCACCACCTCCACCTCCTCCGGAGGCATGGCAAGCTGTGATGGCCGCAACTAATGCAAACACACAGTTGATCATGCAAATCCTCCAAGAGCACAATCAAGGCAGGCAAGGGAATCAAGGCAACAATCAGCACCACTTTGCTACACTGAACCAGTTCCTTGCTAATGGTCCAAAGACGTTCAGCAATTGTGTTGAGGCTTCCGATGCTGACGATTGGCTTGTGGATCTGGGCAAGCATTTTGAATGCAGCAATGTCAGGCCTGAAGATTTCGTCAAGTTCGCTTCCTTCCAACTCAAAGATCAGGCTGCAGAATGGTTCCAGCAGTACAAGGATTCCAGAGGTGGACGTCTGATCACTTGGGATGATTTCCGTCAAGATTTCCGAGCTCATCACATCCCTCAAAGTGTGGTTGAGAGTAAGCGTCAGGAATTCCGCAATCTGAAGCAAGTCTCTTTGTCTGTCTATGACTACAACAAGTTGTTCCAGAAGCTCGCCTGTTTTGCCAAGCAGGACGTACCTGATGAGAAGAGCATGATATATCAGTTCAGGGGTGGTCTCAGAGAAGAAATCCAGCTCGCTCTTGTCCTCTTTGAGCCGTTGAGATACGATGAGTTCTACAACATGGCACTGAAGCAAGAGGCTGCTCAGTTGAGGTGTGATGCTTCCAGGAAGCAAGCCAGAGATGCTACTCCTTCTTCCTCTACTCAAGTGGCCAAGCAGCAGAAGTATTGGCTTCCTCCTCCTCCGTTCCGTCAGCCGTATCAGCAGAAGAGCAAAGGTGGCAGTGGTTCCTCCCACCCACCCAACCCTGGCTTTCAGAACAAGTCTTCGTCTCAACCTCCAAGATCGAGTGCTCCGTACCACCGTCCACTTTCAGAGGTCACGTGCAACAAGTGCCAAGAAAAGGGTCACTATGCCAACAAGTGCTTAAACCAGAGGTGTCTTCCTCTTCCTCCTCCTGTGAGATCGGCAATTACAGCTGTGGTCAAGCATAACCCCAAGCATGCCAAGGTCAATATGGTGAATGCAGCTTAGGCAGAGGATTCTTCAGATGTCATCATGGGTAACCTTCCTGTTAATGATATTCCTGCAAGAGTTCTTTTTGACACTGGTGCATCACATTGCTTCATTTCTAAACCTTTTGCATCAAAGTATGAGTGCGATTATCAGTATCTACAAAATTCTTTGCAAATTGTGTCATCGGGCAAGCAAATGACAGCTAATATCTGCGTTCCGGATGTTACTATCACTTTGGGTGACTACAAGTTTCTAGCTTCTCCTATTGTTCTGGGCGACTCGGATATTGATCTTATTCTCGGAATGGATTGGCTTTCCAAGCACAAGGCACATCTTGATTGTGCAGCTAGGCAGATTCAATTGACTCATTCGTTTGAGGATGTAATTGTCTTTGCCGCTCGTGATGATACCATCCGTCTGTTTTCAGTCGTTTGCGAATATCAAGATGTCTTTCCAGAAGAGCTCCCAGGAATGCCTCCGCACCGGCCAGTTGAATTCGTTATTGATCTTGAGCCCGGCACGGAACCTGTGTGCAAACGTCCCTACAAGCTCGGACTTGAAGAGTTGAAGGAGCTGAAGAAACAACTCGATGAGCAAGAGAGAATGGGTCTCATCCGGCCTAGTTCTTCGCCGTGGGGTTGTGGTGTTCTTTTTGTGAAGAAGAAGGATGGATCGGACCGACTTTGTGTTGATTACCGTCCATTGAACAAGAAGACCATCAAGAACAAATACCCACTTCCCAACATCAATGAGCTGTTCGAACAACTCAAAGGTGCCCAAGTATTCTCCAAGCTTGATCTCCGTATGGGTTATCATCAGATTCGTATCCGTGAGCAAGATATTCCCAAGACGGCATTCAGGACAAGCTTTGGCTCATATGAATACACTGTCATGTCTTTTGGCCTCGTCAACGCTCCTCCGACATTCTCTCGCATGATGAACTTCATCTTTAACGCCTACACCAATGACTTCGTTTTGGTCTATCTCGACGACATTCTGGTTTTCTCCAAGAACAAGGAAGATCATGCCAAGCACTTGCGTTTGGTTCTCGATAAGCTCAGGGAACATCAATTCTACGCCAAGCTCTCCAAGTGTGAATTTTGGCTCGATGAGGTTCTTTATCTTGGTCATATCATCTCTGCCAAGGGCATTGCCGTGAATCCTGAGAAGGTGTCTGCAATTGTTAATTGGGAACCTCCTCAGAACGTGAAGCAACTCCGCAGTTTCCTCGGTCTCGCAAGCTATTGCAGAAGATTCGTTGAAAACTTTTCTAAGATTGCAAAGCCTCTCTCAAATCTTCTTCAGAAGCACGTCAATTACGTTTGGTCTCCGAAGTGTGATATTGCTTTCAACACTTTGAAAGAGAAGTTGATCTCTGCTCCAGTTCTGACTCCGCCTGATGAATCCAAGCCGTACGAGGTCTTTTGTGATGCCTCTCTCCAAGGTCTCGGTGCAGTTTTGATGCAAGAGAAGAAATTTGTTGCTTATACCTCTCGCCAGTTGAAGCCTAATGAGAAGAACTACCCCACTCATGATCTCGAGTTGGCGGCAGTTGTGCATGCTCTGTTGACTTGGAGACATCTTCTATTGGGAAGAAAAGTGGATATTTTCACTGATCACAAGAGTCTCAAGTACATCTTCACTCAGCCTAATCTCAACCTCAGGCAAACTCGATGGGTCGAAATGATTCAAGAGTATAATCCGAGTATCGAGTATACTCCAGGCAAGGCCAATGTGATCGCTGACGCTTTGAACAGAAAAGCGTATTGCAACAGTCTGATTCTTAAGCCTTATCAACCCGAGCTTTGTGAAGCTTTCCGCAAACTGAATCTGCAAGTTGTTCCTCAAGGTTTCCTCGCCAACCTTCAAGTCTCTCCTACCTTAGAAGACCAGATTCGCCAAGCCCAGCTTCTTGATGCTATGGTGAAAAAGGTGAAGATTGGGATTGCTAAGAGCCAGTCCAAGTACAAGTGCTACCGCCTTGATGAGAAGGACACTCTCTTCTTCGAGGATCGAATTGTTGTACCCAAAGGTGACTTCCGTAAAGTGATCATGAACGAGGCTCACAATTCTCTCCTCTCCATCCACCCTAGGAGTACGAAGATGTATCAGGACCTCAAGCAAGCTTATTGGTGGACTCGAATGAAGCGCGAGATCACTCAATTCGTGAATCAATGTGATGTCTGCAGAAGAGTAAAGGCAGAACACCAAAGGCCAGCAGGTCTCCTCCAACCTCTTGCCATTCCAGAATGGAAGTTTGACCACATTGAAATGGACTTCGTGACTGGGTTTCCAAAGTCCAAGCGTGGCAATGATGATATATTCGTTGTCATCGACAAGCTCACCAAAGTGGCTCACTTTCTGCCTATCAAAGAGTCGATCACTGCAGCTCAATTAGCGGAACTCTATACCTCTCGAATTGTCTCTCTGCACGGTATTCCTCAAGTGATATCTTCAGACCGTGGCAGCATCTTTACCTCCAAGTTTTGGGATTCTTTTCAAAAGGCCATGGGCACCGACATCCGCTTCAGCACTGCTTTCCATCCTCAAACAAGTGGTCAAGTCGAGCGTGTCAACCAGATTCTTGAAGATATGCTCAGGGCTTGTGTGATCTCCTTCGGCATGAAGTGGGAGGATTGTCTTCCTTATGCTGAATTCTCCTACAACAACAGTTTTCAAGCAAGTTCGGGCAAGGCCCCATTTGAAATTATGTATGGCAGGAAGTGCCGTACCCATCTCAACTGGTATGAAACCGGTGAATGTCAGCTGCTGGGTAATGACTTAGTCACAGAGGCAAAAGAAATGTGCAAAGTCATTCGTGATAACCTCAAAGCAGCCCAATCCCGCCAGAAGAGTTACTATGATAGTAAGCACCGTGATTTGGCTTTCGACATGTTTACCTCCGCGTCTCTCCTATGAAAGGTACTCGTCGCTTCGGTATCAAAGGCAAGCTTGCCCCAAGATACGTGGGACCTTTCAAGATTGTCAGCAAGAGAGGCGACCTCGCCTATCAACTTGAGCTTCCTTCAAACTTTGCAAATGTTCATGATGTGTTCCATGTCTCTCAGCTTCAAAAGTGCTTCAAGACTCCTGACCGCACAGTCAACTTCGAGGACATTGAGCTCCAAGAAGATCTCTCTTATCGTGAGCACCCAGTCGCTATTCTTGAAGAGACCGAACGCAAGACTCGCAACAAGTCTATCAAATTCCTCAAAGTCAAGTGGTCACACCATTCCGACCGTGAAGCTACCTGGGAACGCGAGGATCACCTCCGTTCTGAGTACCCGGCGTTCTTTCAGTCCTAGATCTCGGGACGAGATCCTTTCGTAGTGGTGGAGTGTTGTAACACCCCAGATATAACTTTCCCAATTTGTACTCCGACTCTTGCCGTTTCCGGCGTTAAGTTATATTTATTTCTCGGGTTCGGGTCTTTGTCTCCGTGTGTTGTTTTCATTTTCATGCATCTCATATCATGTCATCATGTGCATTGCATTCGCACACGTGTTCATCTCATGCATTCGAGCATTTTCCCCGTTGTCCGTTTTGCATTCCGGCGCTTCATTCTCCTCCGGTGGTCATTTCTACCTTTCTTTTGTGTGTGGGGATTAAACATTTCTGGATTGGACCGAGACTTGTCATGCGGCCTTGGTTTACTACTGGTAGACCGCCTGTCAAGTTTCGTATCATTTGGACTTCGTTTGATACTCCAACGGTTAACCGAGGGACCGAAAAGGCCTCGTGTGTGTTGCAGCCCAACACCCCTCCACTTTGGCCCAAAACCCACCAAACTCTGCTCCATCATCTAGAGCGTTCGATGACGATCACGTGGCCGAAAACCACACCTCATTTGGACTCTCCTAGCTCCACTTATGCCTATAAATAGGACCCCCGATTTTCGGATCTCTCCCTCTCCCCGAAACCCTAAAATTCCCTCGCGCCCGCCGGACGTGTCCGACCCGGCCGGACACTTCGCCGCCGCCAATCCCGCCTCCACACGTGGCAGCGCCACCTCGCCGCCGCCGCCGGCCCGGGAGGCCCGTTCCGGGCTCCCGCGAGCCCATCGCCTCCCACCGCGCGCCCGCGCCGTCTCCCTCCTCCGTCCCCGCGTCCGGTCGCCGGCGCTGCCCCGCCACTCGACGCCGGCCGGCGACCGCCGCACCGCGCCGCCTCTCCGGCCGCCCGAGCCGCGCCGCCTCCCCGCCGCCTCGCGCCGCCGGCGTCCCTCGCCGCCGCCGCCGCGGAATGCCACCGCCGCCGTCGCCCGCGTCTTCCCTCGCCGGATCCGGCCGGCCACGGCCTCTCCCCTCCATCTCCGGCAATGAGGAGGGCTCCGGCGAACCCCGATGAATAGTGTGCTACATTAACCGCCTGGATCCAGATCCAGATCCGAAACCCTAGGGGTTGACTTTTCCCCCTCTCCCTCTAATTTTTGTGCAAACTTTGACCTGCCATATCTCCGCATCCGTAGATCCGTTTTGGACATATAGTATATCAAAATGTTCGTCTCGACGAGTACATCATTTCATTCCATTGCATCATTTTCATTTGAGTTCATCTTGATGCCCGAAATGCTGTTAGAAGGAGGCTTCGTGAGTTATTTGTCAGATCTGCTAGTTCATCTTAGACTTTTGTCATTTTTGCCATGATTGTTGTGTGCATGATATGCCTGTGAGTCCTTCATATGTTTTGTTAAGCATCTTGTTATCTTTTCAGAGGTGCAACCCATGCATTTTTAGGATGTGTGTAGTGACTTGCGCAAGCTTGCAAAGTGAGGCACCCGGTAAATCTGTTTTCAGGGACTTAGTTGTTTTCACTAAGTCTGGGATTATTTAGTTCATGATGCCATATGTTCTTGTTGTTTCCTAGTGATCCGTGCTGCTTTTGAGGATGATCAGTAAAGGAGTTTTGTTAATCTTGTTATGCTCTATCAAGCCATATCTTTTCTTGCAATTATGGATCAACCTAGCTTGAGTCAATCGAGCTCTACTTTTGCTTCGTGGTGAATCTGGGCTGATCGTCAACTTGTTTGCGATTTTGCCGATGTTGTTGTGGTTGGTCTGTGCATGGTATGCCATTATTCTTGCCATGTCTAGCTAGAATTTTGTACCTTCTTAATGGATGTATGCTTTCCTTGCCATGACTTGCACCGTAGTGAGTGCATCGAGCTCGTTTACATGCCTTCGTGAGTTATATTTCAGCATGTCTCAGTTTTCACAAAGTCTGAAAACTGATTGTGTTTTAGCTATGTTCGTGCGCTTGTTAGTATATTTTGTGATCCCTTTTGGCCCCAGGTCACTTAGGGTCTTTTGTTAAGCTTTGTTGAGTAGCTCCATGCCATGTTCTTCTTTGTCCTAATCAGGTCATGTATCATGTTGTTTTGTTGCTCCTAAGAGGGCTTCATGATCTGAAATTTCAGACTAGTGTTAATTTCACTAAGTCTGGAATCTGTTTTGCATTTGCGTTTTTGCCATGCTTTTTTGAACCTCATAATGGATGAATTGGCCGTGGCTCAGTGCTAGTATTTTGTTAAGCATCTTGAATGCTTCCCTGCCATGTATTTTTTTGTCATGTTTGGGTGCTGTAGCATGTTCATTTCATTGCATTTAGATGCCTACTTGCTGTAAATCGCAGACCGGTGTCATTCTTAAATCACTTGCCATTTCCAAACCGTAACTCCGATTCCAGCGTTCTTTATATCGTTTTCAAGCGATTTCATCCCATCTTTCCAGTGGATCACTTGGTTTTCCAAGTTGAGGCCAGGTTCATGAATTTCCTGTCATATCTTGCATTTTGCATCCGGCATCGCATCCCGCATAGCATATCATCATTGCATCTTATTGTTTGTGCTTGCACGTGGTTGATTGTATCCTTGTTGCTTGTTTGGGTAGAGCCGGGAGATGAGTTCCCTAATGAGGAGCCCGTTGAGTTTGCTTTTGAGGATCCAGTCAACTCTGACAGCTTTGCAGGCAAGATGATCATACTCTCGAAATCACTACTATCTTTGCTATGCTAGTTTGCTCGCTCTTGCTATGCCAATGCTACGATGCCTACCTTTTGCTTGTCAGCCTCCCAATTGCCATGTCAAACCTCTAACCCACCATATCCTAGCAAACCGTTGATTGGCTATGTTACCGCTTTGCTCAGCCCCCCTTATAGCGTTGCTAGTTGCAGGTGAAGATTGGAGCCGTCCCTTGTTGGAACATTTACTTACTTGTTGGGATATCATTATATTGCTATGTTATCTTAATGCATCTATATACTTGGTAAAGGGTGGAAGGCTCGGCCTCTCGCCTAGTGTTTTGTTCCACTCGTGCCGCCCTAGTTTCCGTATATCGGTGTTATGTTCCCGGATTTTTGCGTTCCTCACGCGGTTGGGTTATAATGGGAACCCCTTGATAGTTCGCCTTGATTAAAGCTTTTCCAGCAATGCCCAATCTTGGTTTTACCATTTGCCACCTAGCCTCTTTTTCCCTTGGGTTTCCGGAGCCCGAGGGTCATCTTTATTTTAGCCCCCCACGGGCCAGTGCTCCTCTGAGTGTTGGTCCAAACTAGAGTCCTGTGCAGCGCCCCCTCGGGGAAACTCGAGGTTTGGTTTTAGTTGTATGGAGTGCTCATCTAAGTGTGCCCTGAGAAAGAGATATGTGCAGCTCCTATCGGGATTTGTCGGCACATTCGGGCGGTGTTGCTGGTCTTGTTAACCTGTCGAAATGTCTTGTTGTACCGGGTTGCCGAGTCTGATCGGTATGTCTCGGGTGGAGGTCTATTCCTTCGTTGACCGTGAGAGCTTGTCATGGGCTAAGTTGGGACTCCCCTGCAGGGATTGAACTTTCGAAAGCCGTGCCCGCGGTTATGGGCAGATGGGAATGTGTTAATGTCCGGTTGTAGATAACTTGAACATAAACTTAATTAAAATGAATCAACCGTGTGTGTTACCATGATGGCCCCTTCTCGGCGGAGTCCGGGAAGTGGACACGGTGTTGGAGTAATGCTTGCGCAGGTTGTTCCTCTAGAATCTTGCTCGCGCTTTGCCTCCTCTTCTCGCTCTCTTTTGCGAATAAGTTAGCCACCATATATGCTAGTCGCTTGCTGCAGCTCCACATATATTTGCCTATCCTTCCTATAAGCTTAAATAGTCTTGATCGCGATGGTGCGAGATTGCTGAGTCCCTGTGGCTCACAGATACTATAACTCCAGATGCAGGTCCAGGTGATTCCGCTCCAGGTGACGCATACGAGCTCAAGTGGGAGTTCGACGAGGACTCTCAGCGTTACTATGTGTCTTTTCCTGATGATAAGTAGTGGTGCCCAGTTGGGGTTTGATCGGGACCGTGTCGCATGTTGGGTTGTTTTCTATTTTGGCGCCGTAGTCGGGCCATGAGTGTTTGGTTGATGTATGTTATTATGTACTTTGATGTGACGTGGCGAGTGTAAGCCAACTATGTACCTTCCCCTTTTATTCTATATATTACATGGGATGTTGTGATGATTGCCTAACTTGCGACATTGCTTTCAATGCGGTTATGTCTCTAAGTCGTGCCTTGACACGTGGGAGCTATAGCCGCATCGAGGGTGTTACATTCACGTCCACACATATATTACAGGAAACTATTCAAATGTCGCTCACACACCACCACTACATAGTAGCCTATGCGGGGTTGTAGCCACAACATAGCACACAAACATAGTTTTCAACGAGAAACAAGGAGATAATACCTTACATTCCTCAGCAACAGAATGTAAGGTATGCGTCCGATATGTAACGCCACGTGATCACTTGTACTTCTTGGTGACTTTCTTGACAGCTTCCTGCACAAACTCGCGTGCTCCGGACCGCTTGTTGAAATCTTCATTCGTCAACCAGTTCCATGTGTGGATTTTCCGGAGCTCAACGACCGTTGCAGCTGTGATAGCGGGGACAATTCTGCCTTCCCACTTTGCAAGGTACTCCAGCGCGTGAAAGATACAGTCCGTCCTGCACGAGGAAAAGAGTCACGTGACCACGCAAAGAGGACAGACGTAACAAAAGATAGACTTCAATTTCAGATCTGACAAACAAAACAGGGATTGGATTGATGTAAATGGTAGATGAAAAGGGAGGAAGAAATTACGTGTTCCCTTGCTTCACAGTCGCCACATACTCAGTCGGGAAATGCCTGATCTGGACCTTTGAGTGTTCGTAGTGACGGTGCCATGTCTCTTTGAGGTTCTTAATGAAGAATTCAGCATGCGTGGTGAGGTCTGCATCATCTTCCGAACGGATTGAATCAAGCACCTCAACACGTTGGTTCTTCAGGTCAAGATAGATCGCATAGTGGTGACCACACTTATCATGTGGGTCATGTGGTGCAAGCTCCTGGAACATGGGGAACATGACCTGCATTTAAAAAAGTGAGGAAAATGAGAATCAGCGTTCACGTAAAGAACAGCAGAGGGACAAAAAAATTAGAATCATGTAGAAAAACTCTGGTTATGGGTGGCGGTAGTTGAAATAAAGTTGCCGTCCATGTGTGAACAAAAGTATGCCATGTATTTTACTGTCAAGTTGCCACATAGTTTGCGCGGCATGCAAAAATCAATAAGTCAGTGTGCACGGCAGCTGTTGCCACATGAAAACAGCTGCCACGTAAAACACAAATGCAGATGATGGCAACAAAAGCACACCTTGTGAAAAAACAGTGCAGACAGTGAAGGAGTACTCACGTATTTCTTCATTGTGAGCTTGAAATCACCGTGTTGGGCAAAGTTCTTCCTCGGGATTTTGTGGTGGAAGTCACCATCCCATATTTTGCAGGTCACACTTAATGCATGATTGTCTTGTCGGCGCACACATCGGTGTGGTTGTTGATGTAGTCAATCCCGCATGCAACTACGTTCGTCGACATTTTGCCATTTGGCCTCACGGACTCAGCAAGATCACCAAGGTCGACGTACGTCGCTCCGCATTGAATGACTTTGGTTCTATCCAAACATGAGCTGTATGAAAACAATATAACATGGAAGGATCATGCCTACTAAGTAAGAAAAATTATGAAAGAACTAAAACAATATAACATAGCTAGAAAGTACGAATGAGGTGAATGGTAAAAAAGGAGCAAAGCAAAATGAGATGTTATGGGGTGTGGTCGTTTACGCTTTCAGCTCCTTCATGTGCTTGCCGCTGGACCTCGCATTTCCAAACCGCTTGACGATATCGTACAGCTGGGTCTGTTCCTTAGTGGCCCTGAATTCGGGCTCGTAGTCTTCCGCGGGAGGTGGGTGCACTACCCTCTGCTACCTCACAGAACCAGGAGTGGCACTCCTAATGGTATCCTCAAATACCGTGTCTGCAGGCACGTTGGAACTTGATTGCCCTTGCCCTCGTGAGGACTTCCTCTGCAATGCTGCCTCCTCAAGCATGCGGTAAGTTTCGTCAAGTGACGGTGAAATCTCCTCGGGTGTGGCTGCAGTGATAAAAAAAAGTGGGTTAGGATACCTAGAAATAAAAAACAGATGGATTGTGAGAAAAGATGGGGTGCATGATGTGAGTTGTAGGTAGGAAAAAGTGGGGCAGTTGCCATGTGTGGTCTAGCTATAGTGACCATGTCATATCAACTACAATTGCCATGTAGTTGGAATGTAGTTGCCATGTCACAGCAACTACAGTTGCCATGTTGTGTCAACTCCACTTGCCATGTGATTGCCGTATAAAAAAATGCAGCATGGAAACAAAAAATGCAGGTGACATGGTGTTGAATCAAATCCAGTTGCCATGTGTGATGCACTATGTTTGCCATGTGACAGAAAATACAGTTGCCATGTTGAATCAACTTCAGTTGCCACGTGGTTGCCCAAATGTAAAATGCATCATGGCAGAAAAAAAATGTAGGTGACATGGTGCATCAAATCCAGTTGCCATGTCATCACATGTCAGTTGCCATCACAAGTGAGAACCCCCAAAAAAATATGATTGGGACAACAGTGAAACTACAAAGATGTATACAAGAAAAATCATAAGGACATGGCAAGTGTACCTTGCACAATCGGCTCTGCAAACTTGACAGCCTTCCTGCCCTCGACCATTGGCTGCGCCATCATTGCAGGCATGCCTCCTGGGAAAGCAAAGGCAACTGGCATAGGATCTTGCACAACCGGTTGATCTTGACTGATGCCAAGGCTGAAACTCGGTGGGGTAAAGGCCATTGGGTGCCTCTCATTCCTACTGGCCGGACCATGAACGACTTGCGGGGCAGAATCCAAGGGTGAAAGATCAACAAACATATCTGAATCGGCCGCTACAGAATGATCGGCCTTATTTGCAGGGCGGGGCGTGTTGTCAGCGGTATCAGCCGTAGCTTTCATGACAATCTTCTTATTTGGGCTGTAGGGGACACCGACGTTGACTGGGGGATTTCCACTGCAGGAAAAGGCGCAGTCTGCTCCGGGTGTTCACCTGCGTCGCTCGTGCCCGGCTTGACACCTGCATCAGTTGTGCTCTGGTCTTCCGGTTTCTCCGTCACATTGCTTTTGGCAGGTGGCGGGAACAGTGTGGACGCAGGAACAAAACCAGACACGTCTCTCCTGCTCCTGGCTACTGCCGGTGGCGGGAACAGTGTGGACGCAGGAACAAAACCAGACTCGTCTCTCCTGCTCCTGGCTACTGCCGGTGCGTTCGGTATGTCTGTTGGTTGCTTGCGGGGGCTACGACGCCTAGGTGGTAGACCAGCACGCCGAAACAGTCGCCTTAGCAGTATCTGCACCGTCAGGAGCTGGAGCTGTTGTGCCAGGACTCTCACCTGTAGATGGCAAGTCCTTGTGAACTGCCGCCTCGACCACTTCTGTCATGGACACAGGAGTGCCACCGCGCACGCGCTTGGAATCAGTGTCAGATGAGCGGGAATCTTCCTTGCCTAGGTTCGTCTCAGGAGCGTCCACTTCAACGCTTGCTGATGGGGTGGCATGGCTCATAGCAGCATCCTTTATTGCCAGAAGGGTTGGCAGTATTTCAGCTGTCCTAGCAGATACCGACTCATCACTCCCCGATGTACGGATGCCTGTTGTTCTAGGCTGCACATCTGCAGCCGGCGTAGATGGTCGGCCACTTGCATCAGAGTTGGTGGGAGCGGTCAATGGTGCAGCAGCAGTATTGTCGCCTGGTGCCTCATGTACATCTGAGTTGCCCCCTGTTGACAACTTTGAGTGCAGGCGTTCGAGCGGGTCCTTACTGATATGCTTGGACCCACGCGTAGTAGTCTTCTTCACCCTGAAAAAAAACAAAGCACATGAAAAAAGGTATTTAAAAATGAAACAAAATTATGTTTGCCTTGGTAGAAATATTAAAAAAATGTAAAACAAGGTGGAAAAGCTGGTAGTTGCCATGTAAGGGGGACGTAAGTTGCCATCTGTAATAGTTAGCAGTTGCCATCCAGCAGCAGTTGCCATGTTAGCAACCTTAAATAATGAAAAAAATGTCTGATCTGCCATGAATGCAATTTCAACCTATGGGTGGGATGAGCTCACAAGCCAACGGTAAAAAGATGGCAGTTGCCATTAGGTACATTAAAGTTACCATTTGGCCTACATTCCACCTGCCATGTGAAAAACAAATAGGAGTTGCCACACGCTTGGAAATGAAAGAAAGAACCATTTGGTAAAACAACGGTTGCCACGTGGGGGGGCGATGACAGAAGGCAATGTGACAAGCTAAACGAATGCATTAGAAAATCAAGAAAATATAGCGCTATGTCAATGAAAGCGGATGAAAAAACCTACTTCCTGACTGCCTTCCTAAGTTCTGGCAACACGACAGGATCCCCGGTGTTGGTTGTCGTCGTGCGAGGAGATGTCCTGGTGGAAGTGGTGTCACCGGCAATGGGGGCACCTTTGTTCAACCGAGCAGAAACACGGGTTGGCGTTGGCGCCTGTTTCTTTGTAATTGCTCGTCCACCAGCTGTCGACTCGCTGCACGTATGAGATGGAGTTAAAAAAAAGGTGGCAATTGTCAGTCAGCAATCTCATTGCCGCGTTTGACAGAACACAAGTGCAAAAAGGAGGATGAGTCTGTTCGAAGAAAATAGACAAAGCAAAAAACTAAGATGAAAGTCGAACCTCTTCCTGGCAGCTACAGGGTCGGTCCTAGACCTCTTGCCAGCAGAAACTTGCCCAACACCCTCTGGAGCCATCCCCCTCTTTGATGGCAAAACCCCCTCGCCTCTCACAGCCGTGTGTTGTTTGACTTCATCCGGTTGGGGGACATCTGTTGCATCCTTGCCCTTGTTACCAACTACGCGAACTTCAGCATGTTCATCATCGTCGGTGTCCTCTTGCACATTATCCATGACATCGTCGTCATCCTTGCTGAGACCAGCGTCTCCACCTAGTTCATCTTGTGTGTCAGCGGGCTCCTGGGAACTGTTGTAGTCATACCGGCCACGGCAACCGGTTGCCTGGTGTGTACGTTCTGGGACAAATGAAGTGAATTGCCTCGCAACCGCATCACTGTCAGAGCCACTGAGGGACGTCCACCCCTCAACCAACTTCCCGAGCAAGCCGGTCATTCCAGATGCAAACTGCCCTATTAGCTGCTCAACAGGTGCCCTCGCCTGTACACGAAACAAAGAGGCATCAATGACAACCCCGTATTGCAATCACTTGCACGACATCAAAAAATACTCCACGGCAAACCATAGATGTAGATCTTTTGATTACCTCTGCAGGGAAAGACGGAGCTGAGTGCACGTCCATCCACTTTCCAAAGTTTTGAGGCCCCCCAAACACGCTGTAGTCTATAGCATGCTTGGCAATCAGCTGCGGAGAACAAAAAAAATAGCTATGATATAAGAGAGAGAATGATGAACATTGACTAGCAGTTCATGTGTTGCAAAAAAAGCAGAACTAACCTGCAGTTTTCCATATTTGGTATCAGTTACCCTGTCTGCAGCAAGCATAGCCTTGACAGCATCGATAGTCCACGCAGAAACAGCAAACTTGTGCGTAGGCGGCGGGCCTCCTGTCCCAGTGAAATCCACGGTGGACAGATCAAGGCAG
This sequence comes from Triticum urartu, assembly GCF_056163025.1. NCBI lineage: Eukaryota > Viridiplantae > Streptophyta > Magnoliopsida > Poales > Poaceae > Triticum > Triticum urartu. Next base: position 15,117,087 of record NC_141873.1, read on the forward strand.
TCGACGTACATGAGCTGATGTACAACAATTTTAAAAAGAAAGAAAAATCAGTTGCGATCATGGTATTTTGCGAAAAAAACAGGATAGTATATGGTATTTTGCGAAGAAGTTGCCATCTGCATGTGCTAGTTGCCATTATAGTGTGATGGCAGTTGCCATCATAGTATGATGGCAGTTGCCATATTGTCATGATGGCAGTTGCCATCATAGTATGATGGCAGTTGCCATATTGTCATGATGGCAGTTGCCACATAATCAACATGGAAGTTGCCATCTTGTTATGAGCATGTTGCCATGCATGAATAAAAAGGTGTTAAAAAAAGAGTGTTCACAGAAAGGACCGGTAAAAAAATACCATTAAATGCAGTCGACAACCCTTCTGGTACACCTTGCTTGCGAATGCATCATGTAGGAAGTCGGCAATGAACTTACACCAGTTCATGTTCTTCACATCTTTCAGTTTCGCCTGCACCGCATAAAATTCAGGACAACGAGTTGCCGCGTCAGAATTCCAATGGAAAAAACATAAAAAAAACTGACAGTGACTAGCTTGCACATGACATCGGAGCAAAAAAATTGAAGGAAAAATAATGTAGTAAAGATAGATCATTCACCAGGATGGAGAAGCATTTGTTGCTTGGGCGAAGAGAAGTGGTCGGCGCGAAAACGGCTGAGATGAGGTACATGAGTAGCTTCATATTGAAAACATCTCCTTGCATCGTCATGGCCTCCAGCGAATCTGCCACTGCAGACGTGTTCGGCATGGATTCCAACCCAGGAAACAAACGGGGGAACAGTGCTTCCTCGATCTCATTGTTGACCTCGTACGGGACTTTGATATGTCCACGGGGCACACCCAAAGTGCAGAACACGGATTCCTCATTCAGCGGTAGTCTTCCGCGTCCCGGAATCACGAATTCTCTGGAGGCGGGGTCGTAGATCTCACCAAGCCAATCGCATACAGGGTTGACAAGGTTCGTGCACCGGACAGCCATCATAGACTGCATACCCATCTCAGTAGCAGCCCCCTTCTGATCGTCGCTGAATTTTTCAGTCAACGCAGTCAGTCGTTCTTGGGAGGCTCTGTTGCGAATACGTTTCTTCTTCTGCAAAAAACAGACATAAAGTGATCAGTTGTTGCCATGTTTTTGCAAAAAAAAAGAGATCAGTTGTTGCCGCGTTTTGCAATGTCAAGAAATTTTAGTTCATGTCAGACGACTGCGAGCTCAAAGGTGTCAACCATTAACATACATCAGGAAGAAGGGGGGGTGTGTGAACATTTACCTCATCACCCTCTTTTCTCCGCCCAGTTGCCCGATTACGCTGTGGTGGATCCATGAAATCATCATCGTCGTTTTGACGATCGCCACGAGCCATTCTGCTGAGATGGGAACATACAAAATTTTCATGGTGGAAATGTAAATGCAAGGAGGTCAGCAAACACTTGCCACATGCAACGCATACGTATGGCATCTGATACATTTGATATGCAAATTCGGTTGCCACATTGTGCAGCCAGTTTGCCACGCTGTCTTATATGCAGAATGGCAACAGGCAGTGTGTTCACACTCTATTTGCCACACTATCTTATATGCAGAATGGCAACAGGCAGTGTGTTCACACTCTATTTGCCACATGAATATACTATCCAGATGGCAACAAGCACACTATAAGTGCACAGTGGTTGCCATCCAGTGCACTTGGCTCTTTAATGCACACTGACTACCGATTGTGGCAACTGTCACACTGTGGTTACTATCACATATCATTCGGAAAACACACTGGCCGCAATGAAAATAGCATGATTGTGGCACCTAACACATGAATTCAGCAATCTTAGTTGCCACACGGAAAAAAGAGCGTGTGTGTGGCAACTATCACATTACTTCAGCAAAATTAGTTGCCACATGGAAGAGCGTGTGTGTGGCAACTATCACAGACACTGAATGAAAAAATAGTTGCCATGTGCGAAAGCTTACATGTGGCAACTAGCACAGTCGTTTCAGTAATTTGTTGCCGCAAGGGGAAACACGTTTGTGGCAACTATCAAATTTGTTCGGGGAGTTAGTGGTCGCACAATCATGATAGTTAATGTAACTATCAAGTTCGCCTCATACTGCATTTTCAAAACCAAACTAACTAGATCTAGGGTTCAATGGCAACTACTTCGACTTCAAATTCACCCTCGAAATTCTCCCACGAACTGACTGCAAACACAAAATCAAACCAACGCGCATCAAAAACAACCCGGAAGACACCTGCTCAATCCATAGGCAAGACTAGTGCGTGCCTCCTAACAGGCAGAACCACGCCGACGATGCCGCCACCGCGGCCGCGATGAAACTGACCAGTGCAACCAAAAACGTCTAGCAGACGACTTCGGCGCCGGCGGGAACGCCGACGCATCGACGAATCTCCTAAATCTCTACAAATCTCGATCGAGGAATTGAACAGGGAGGGAACGGGAGGAAATGCAGGAAGGGATTGCGAGGGTTGCAGCGAGCAGTACCTTCAACCCGCAGGCGCTGCGGCGAGCCGCTCCGTTCCGGCGAGCACCACCGACGGTCCCGAACACCGTCGATTCTTCCGCCTTCGCCATCGCCTTCTCCCCTTGCCTTCTCCTTCGATGGTTGGAAATGCGAGTGGGTTCTGCTAGTAACTGCGGTGCGGGTGAGTAAATGGAAGCGTGAGGGAGAGGGGGCAGAGGCGTGCGATGTGTTTGACGTCAACCGCAGTCGAAGCGTGGCGTGCGGGCGCGTTGCAGTTCCACCGCACGACTCCGATGGCAACCGCTGACCGCGGGGTGGCAACCAACGTCCGGGCGAACCTACTCGCACACCGCACATGCGCCTCGTCCTACGTGGTGAAAAAAACCGCCCGGTTTGTTCCAAGATTTGTGCACACACCTGCCAATGGTGATGCTTGCGTGTGGTCGGGGTGGTGAACGCCCACACGTGTGGGCGTTAACATTTCCGTAGTATAATCAAAGTAGTACCACTCCGAACCATAGTAGCAGATCACTTTACGAAACCACCTCGGGGTTTGACCCTTGCCTACACGTGCTTATTGATCGATCTGACGCATCGCATAGTGATTGTAGCACAATTCCTGTCGGCCTCGGTGACAAACGACTGCAGAAAAAATTGATCGTCTATTTGGTTTCGACGGTGTGGCCTTGGCTGTAGCTCGGCACGCTGGCGAGGGGCGGCTCAATAAATGACTACTTCGTGTCCGGTTTGACCCTGGGTAGCAACAGAGTGCAGCCGTGGCGGCTTAAAGGTGTCAGCCTGCGGCAGTGGCGGGGATGAGGCAGCGGCTCAGCCACGGGTCAGGTGGAACACAACAGGCGGCTCAAAAGTGAAGACTGAGGCGGAGATCAAATCCTACTTCCCATTATCATCTTCCTTTGATGGATCCTTTTTCTTTTGGCAGCAAATTACAAACTGTCTTCAGAATCCGTGTACGTACTAGTAGCTTTCCAAGTAGTAATGAATATTAGTACTCCTTTTGGTTGGTTTGACCTTTCGTTGGTTGTTCTTCACAAGTACATCAGCGGCCATAGCAGATGCCTTTTTCTTCTCGGGAACTCGGTCCTGCTCTCCCGTGAAAAAAAATAGCAACGACGAGACGCCTTCGTTTTTGCCTGCCGCCGGCCTGTGGAATTTTCTCAGGACTTGTAGTGTTGTAGGAAAATTTTCTTTTGTCTCGGTCTCGGCGAATCTTCATGGTGCGTGCGCCGGCCGCATAGCATGCAACCCTAATTTCTCTTCTTTAACTTGAATCTTACGGATCCTAAAATCTAAACTGATGAACTCAATGTTGATGCAGATCCTTCCGAGCTGAGTCTTTCTTATCCAAATTTTTCGATCTCTGGGAGAGATCCCTTCAAGAACTCAACACCACTGTGAGCCGCCCCAGGGTGGGCGCCAACTGTCGTGGATTTGTCACTGCAGATGTCCTTACCGTCAGGACTTAGTCGCGAGGCCAACGCATCTATGTGGTAGCTTGAGAGGGGTTGAGCGGAATCGAGAGACGCAACACAAGACAAGGATTTAGACAGCTTCGGGCCCCGAGAAACTGAAGGAAATATGCCCTAGAGGCAATAATAAAGTTATTATTTATTTCCTTATTTCATGATAAATGTTTATTATTCATGCTGGAATTGTATTAACCGGAAACATAATACATGTGTGAATACATAGACAAACAGAGTGTCACTAGTATGCCTCTACTTGACTAGCTCGTTAATCAAAGATGGTTATGTTTCCTAACCATGAACAAAGAGTTGTTATTTGATTAACGGGATCACATCATTAGATGAATGATCTGATTGACATGACCCATTCCGTTAGCTTAGCACCCGATCGTTTAGTATGTTGCTATTGCTTTCTTCATGACTTATACATGTTCCTACGACTATGAGATTATGCTACTCCCGTTTACCGGAGGAACACTTTGTGTGCTACCAAACGTCACAACGTAACTGGGTGATTATAAAGGAGCTCTACAGGTGTCTCCAAAGGTAAATGTTGGGTTGGCGTATTTCGAGATTAGGATTTGTCACTCCGATTGTCGGAGAGGTATCTCTGGGCCCTCTCGGTAATGCACATCACTTAAGCCTTGCAAGCATTGCAACTAATGAGTTAGTTGCGGGATGATGTATTACAGAACGAGTAAAGAGACTTGCCGGTAACGAGATTGAACTAGGTATTGGATACCGACGATCGAATCTCGGGCAAGTATACCGATAACAAAGGGAACAAAGTATGTTGTTATGCGGTCTGACCGATAAAGATCTTCGTAGAATATGTAGGAGCCAATATGGGCATCCAGGTCCCGCTATTGGTTATTGACTGGAGACGTGTCTCGGTCATGTCTACATTGTTCTCGAACCCGTAGGGTCCGCACGCTTAAGGTTATGATGACAGTTATATTATGAGTTTATGCATTTTGATGTACCGAAGGTTGTTCGGAGTCCCGGATGTGATCACGGACATGACGAGGATTATCGAAATGGTAGAGACATAAAGATTGATATATTGGAAGCCTATGTTTGGATATCGGAAGTGTTTCGGGTGAAATCGGGATTTTACCGGAGTACCGGGAGGTTACCGGAACCCCCCCCGGGAACCATATGGGCCTTGATGGGCCTTAGTGGAAAGGAGAAAGGGGCAGCCCAAGGTGGCCGCGCGCCTCCCCCCTTCCCCTAGTCCTATTAGGACTAGGAGAGGTGGCCGGCCCCCCTCTCTCTCTTTCCCCCCTCAAGGAGTCCTATTCCAACTAGGATTGGGGGGAATCCTACTCCCAGAGGGAGTAGGACTCTCCTGGCACGCCACACCTTGGCCGGCCAGCCTCCCCCCCCTCTAGTCCTTTATATACTGAGGCAGAGGCACCCTAGAACACACAAGTTGATCCACATGATCTATTCCTTAGCCGTGTGCGGTGCCCCCAGCCACCATAGTCCTCGATAATACTGTAGCGGAGTTTAGGCGAAGCCCTGCTGCTGTAGTACATCAAGATCATCACCACGCCGTCGTGCTGACGGAACTCTTCCCCAACACTTTGCTGGATCGGAGTCCGGGGATCGTCATCGAGCTGAACGTGTGCTCGAACTCGGAGGTGCCGTAGTTTCGGTGCTTGATCGGTTGGATCGTGAAGACGTACGACTACTTCCTCTACGTTGTGTCAGTGCTTCCGCAGTCGGTCTGCATTGGGTACGTAGACAACACTCTCCCCTCTCGTTGCTATGCATCACATGATCTTGCGTGTGCGTAGGAAATTTTTTGAAATTACTACGAAACCCAACAGAAACATCATCCGGAATAGCCCTACATGCTGTTTGTGGCTAGATCTCATTATGCTCATGAGAGAGTCGCCGCATAAGCCGGCTCTCCCTTTGTGTCTAGCCCTAGAGATTGTTTCTTGTTTCTTGTCCCTCTTTGGGGAGCCCTGCCTCTCCTTATATAAGTTGAAGGGGCGGCTTACATGTAGAGTCCTATTAGGATTAGAACTAACTTATTCTCTATTACAAGTCGGATACAAGTACGGGTCTTGCTTCCTCGGAAAGGAAATATTCCTCATGCCTTCTATCTTAAGCCGGCCCACCATAATATGAGCCGGCCTACTGGGCCTTGGGCCTAGTCTTCTATGTGACCCGCCGTTAGGGTCATCCGTGAGTCGTCTGACCAGTGAGCCGCCAGACCCGTGAGTCACCAGTCCTTCGGCGAGTCATCGGTGAAGCGCCAAGTCCGACCGGGTCATACTTCCGGCCGGGTCATACCGCAGGGTATATCCCCGACACGATGTGTTCCACGTTTCTCAGTTGAAGAAGTGCCATGCAGAGATGGCTGATATTCCTCTGAGAGATACAGTACCGCTGGAAGCGAGACAGTTAGATAGCGATTTGACCTACGGGAAGAAGCCAGTTAAGATTTTTGATTTTGCCAGCCGTGTCACACGCAACAAAGTAATCAAGTTCTGCAAGGTTCAGTGGAGTCACCATACTGAAGATGAAGCCACCTGGGAACGAGAGGAAGACCTACGGAAGGATCACTCTCACCTATTTTCTAGCCAACCCGAATCTCGAGGGCGAGATTCATCTTAAGGGGGTAGGTTTGTAACATCCCTGATGTCTACTACGCAACCTTCTTCTGTAGACGTTGTTGGGCCTCCAAGTGTAGAGGTTTGTAGGACAGTAGCAAATTTTCCTAAGGTGGATGACCTAAGGTTTATCAATCCTGGGAGGCATAGGATGAAGATGATCTCTCTCAAACAACCCTGCAACCAAATAACAAAGAGTCTCTTGTGTCCCCAACACACTCAATACAATGGTAAATTGTATAGGTGCACTAGTTTGGCGAAGAGATGGTGATACAGGTGCAATATGGATGGTAGATATAGGTTTTTGTAATCTGAAAATATAAAAACAGCAAGGTAACTAATGATAAAAGTGAGCGTAAACGGTATTGCAATGCTAGGAAACAAGGCCTAGGGTTCATACTTTCACTAGTGCAAGTTCTCTCAACAATAATAACATAATTGGATCATATAACTATCCCTCAACATGCAACAAAGAGTCACTCCAAAGTCACTAATAGCTGAGAACAAACGAAGAGATTATGGTAGGGTACGAAACCACCTCAAAGTTATTCTTTCCAATCAATCCGTTGGGCTATTCCTATAAGTGTCACAAACAGCCCTAGAGTTCGCACTAGAATAACACCTTAAAACACAAATCAACCAAAACCCTAATGTCACCTAGATACTCCAATGTCACCCAAGCTTTTAAATCTAGGCCGATACGACCGATATATAGGCCGATATATCACTTTTGGGGCTCTACCGATATAAATATAACATATCATTTTGTAAATATCATTTAAACATATCATCCGATATGGACCGAAATATCGACCGATATGACCGATATATAGCCCGATATATCCACTGATATAGAACGATACGTAGATGACAACAATTATTTATTAGAATGCAGTGAAATAAGATTATGTATTTACAAATTCATTATATATAATCAAATTCATGCACAATGTTCGTACACATGCATATATATCATATTGTTTTTAATCACAGAGCAAGGATTTTATGAATCTTTCCTTCATAGTTTCTTAATCAACAAGTCAATAAACTAGGAATCTAAAAGTGTCATGTTAAAGCATTAACATCATACATTTTGTTTTACTAAAAACAAATGTTGAACAATAATAATGAAGTAAAAAACTAGACACATTTTCTCCGATATATCTACATATCTTCCGATATATCACCTGATATCCGACATCCGATATGTCGAACCCAAACCGATATGAACCCGATATCTGATATTTTGAAGCTTGATGTCACCTCAAGTATCCGTGGGTATGATTATACGATATGCATCACACAATCTCAGATTCATCTATTCAACCAACACATAGAACCTCAAAGAGTGCCCGAAAGTTTCTACCGGAGAATCAAGATGAAAACGTGTGCCAACCCCTATGCATAAGTTCATGGGCGGAACCCGCAAGTTGATCACCAAAACATACATCAAGTGAATCCCGTGATATCCCATTGTCACCACAGATACACACGGCAAGACATACATCAAGTGTTCTCAAATCATTAAAGACTCAATCCGATAAGATTACTTCAAAGGGAAAACTCACTCCATTACAAGAGAGTAGAGGGGGAGAAGAAACATAAGATCCAACTATAATAGCAAAGCTCGCGATACATCCAGATCGTGCCAAATCAAGAACACAAGAGAGAGAGAGAGATCAAACGCATAGCTACTGGTACATACCCTCAGCCCCGAGGGTGAACTACTCCCTCCTCGTCATGGAGAGCGCCGAGATGATGAAGATGGCCACCGGTGAGGGATCCCCCTCCGGCAGGGTGCCGGAACAGGGTCCCAATTGGGTTTTGGTGGCTACAGAGGCTTGCGGCGGCGGAACTCCCGATCTATTCTGTTCCCCGAAGTTTTTAGGGTATATGGGTATATATAGGAGGAAGAAGTACGTCAGGGGAGCCACGAGGGGCCCACGAGGGTGGAGGGTGCGCCTGGGGGGGAGGGCGCGCCCCCCTACCTCGTGGCTCCATCGTTTCTTTTCTGACGTGCACTCCAAGTTTTTCCGGTAGCTTTCCTTCCAAAAATAACTTCTCCAGTTGGTTTCATTCCGTTTCGACTCCGTTTGATATTCCTTTTCTTCGAAACACTGAAACAAGGGAAAAAACAGGAACTGGCACTGGGCTCTGGGTCAATAGGTTAGTCCCAAAAATAGTATAAAAGTGTTTAATAAAGCCCATAAACATCCAAAACAGTAGATAATATAGCATGGAGCAATCAAAAATTATAGATACGTTGGAGACGTATCAGCATCCCCAAGCTTAATTTCTGCTCGTCCTTGAGTAGGTAAATGATAAAAAAAATTGATGCGGAGTGCTACTTGGCATAATTTCAATGTAATTCTTCTTAATTGTGGTATGAATATTCAGATCCAAAAGATTCAAGAGAAAAGTTTAATATTGACATAAAAATAATAATACTTCAAGCATGCTAACAAAGCAATTATGTCTTCTCAAAATAACATGGCCAAAGAAAGTTATCCCTACAAAATCATATAGTCTGGCTATTCTCTATCTTCACCACACAAAGTATTTAAATCATGCACAACCCCGATGACAAGCCAAACAATTGTTTCATACTTTTGATGTTCTCAAACTTTTTCAATCTTCACGCAATACATGAGCGTGAGCCATGGACATAGCACTATAGGTGGAATAGAATGTTGGTTGTGGAGAAGACAAAAAGGGAGAAGATAGTCTCACATCAACTAGGCATATCAACGGGCTATGGAGATGCCCATCAATAGATATCAATGTGAGTGAGTAGGGATTGCCATGCAACGGATGCACTAGAACTATAAGTATATGAAAGCTCAAAAGGAAACTAAGTGGGTGTGCATCCAACTTGCTTGCTCTAAAGGAATATGCCCTAGAGGCAATAATAAAGTTATTATTTATTTCCTTATTTCATGATAAATGTTTATTATTCATGCTAGAATTGTATTAACCGGAAACATAATACATGTGTGAATACATAGACAAACAGAGTGTCACTAATATGCCTCTACTTGACTAGCTCATTAATCAAAGATGGTTATGTTTCCTAACCATAGACAAAGAGTTGGTATTTGATTAATGGGATCACATCATTAGATGAATGATCTGATTGACTTGACCCATTCCGTTAGCTTAGCACTTGATCGTTTAGTTTGTTGCTATTGCTTTCTTCATGACTTATACATGTTCCTATGACTATGAGATTATGCAACTCCCGTTTACCGGAGGAACACTTTGTGTGCTACCAAACGTCACAACGTAACTGGGTGATTATAAAGGTGCTCTACAGGTGTCTCCGAAGCTACTTGTTGGGTTGGCGTATTTCGAGATTAGGATTTGTCACTCCAAATGTCGGAGAGGTATCTCTGGGCCCTCTCGGTAATGCACATCACTTAAGCCTTGCAAGCATTGCAACTAATGAGTTAGTTGTGGGATGATGTATTACGGAACGAGTAAAGAGACTTGCCGGTAACGAGATTGAACAAGGTATTGAGATACCGACGATCAAATCTCGGGCAAGTAACATACCGATGACAAAGGGAACAACGTATGTTGTTATGTGGTCTGACCGATAAAGATCTTCGTAGAATATGTAGGAGCCAATATGAGCATCTAGGTTCCGCTATTGGTTATTGACCGGAGACGTGTCTCAGTCATGTCTACATTGTTCTCGAACCGTAGGGTCCGCACGCTTAAGGTTTCGATAACAGTTATATTATGAGTTTATGAGTTTTGATGTACCAAAGGAGTTTGGAGTCCCGGATGAGATCGGGGACATGACGAGGAGTTTCGAAATGGTCGAGACATAAAGATCGATATATTGGACGACTATATTCGGACATCGGAAAGGTTCCGAGTGGTTCCGGTATTTTTCGTAGTACCGGGGAGTTACGGGAATACGGGGGAAGAAGTATATGGGCTTTATTGGGCTTTAGGGGAGAGGGAGAGGCAGGCCGCGCGCCCCCCCTTTGGCTAGTCCGAATTGGACTAGGGGGAGGGGCGGCGCCCCCTCCTTCCTTCTCTTCCCTCTTCCCCTTCCTTGTCTCCTACTCCTACTACATGGAAGGACTCCTAGTTGGACTAGGAAAGGGGGAATCCTACTCCCGGTGGGAGTAGGACTCCCCTAGGGCGCGCCATAGAGAGGGCCGTCCCTCCCCTCCTCCACTCCTTTATATACGGGGGCAGGGGGCACCCCATAGACACACAAGTTGATCTTCGTGATCGTTCCTTAGCCGTGTGCGGTGCCCCCCTCCACGATATTACACCTCAGTCATATTGTAGCGGTGCTTAGGCGAAGCCCTGCGACGGTTGAACATCAAGATTGTCACCACGCCATCGTGCTGACGGAACTCCTCCCCGAAGCTTTGCTGGATCGGAGCCTGGGGAGCGTCATCGAGCTGAACGTGTGCTAAGAACTCGGAGGTGCCGGAGTAACGGTGCTTGGATCGGTTGGACCGGGAAGACGTACGACTACTTCCTCTACGTTGCGTCAACGCTTCCGCTTCGGTCTACGAGGGTACATAGACAACACTCTCCCCTGTCGTTGCTATGCATCACCATGATCTTGCGTGTGCGTAGGAAATTTTTTGAAATTACTATGTTCCCCAACAGTGGCATCCGAGCCTAGGTTTTATGGTTTGATGTTATATGCACGAGTAGAACACAAGTGAGTTGTGGACGATATAAGTCATACTGCCTACCAGCATGTCATACTTTGGTTCGGCGGTATTGTTGGATGAAGCGGCCCGGACCGACATTATGCGTACGCTTACGCAAGACTGGTTCTACCGTCGTGCTTTGCACACAGGTGGCTGTCGGGTGTCAGTTTATTGTATGAGATGATCATGTTTTGTAACTGAGTTATCGGCAACTGGCAGGAGCCATATGGTTGTCACTTTATTGTATGCAATGCAATCGCCCTGTAATGCTTTACTTTATCACTAAGTGGTAGCGATAGTCGTAGAAGCATAAGATTGGCGAGACGACAATGATGCTACGATGGAGATCAAGGTGTCGCGCCGGTGACGATGGTGATCATGACGGTGCTTCGGAGATGGAGATCACAAGCACAAGATGATGATGGCCATATCATATCACTTATATTGATTGCATGTGATGTTTATCTTTTATGCATCTTATCTTGCTTGATTGACGGTAGCATTATAAGACGATCTCTCACTAAATTATCAAGAAGTGTTCTCCCTGAGTATGCACCGTTGCCAAAGTTCGTCGTGCCCAGACACCACGTGATGATCGGGTGTGATAAGCTCTACGTCCATCTACAACGGGTGCAAGCCAGTTTTGCACACGCAGAATACTCAGGTTAAACTTGACGAGCCTAGCATATGCAGATATGGCCTCGGAACACGGAGACCGAAAGGTCGAGCGTGAATCATATAGTAGATATGATCAACATAATGATGTTCACCATTGAAAACTAATCCATTTCACGTGATGATCGGTTATGGTTTAGTTGATTTGGATCACGTGATCACTTAGAGGATTAGAGGGATGTCTATCTAAGTAGGAGTTCTTAAGTAATATGATTAATTGAACTTTAATTTATCATGAACTTAGTCCTGGTAGTATTAGCATATCTATGTTGTAGATCAATAGCTTGCGTTGTTCCTTTCATATGTTTATTTTGATATGTTCCTAGAGAAAATTGTGTTGAAAGATGTTAGTAGCAATGATGCGGATTGGATCCATGATCTGAGGTTTATCCTCATTGTTGCACAGAAGAATTATGACCTTGATGCACCGCTAGGTGACAGACCTATTGCAGGAGCAAATGCAGACGTTATGAACGTTTGGCTAGCTCAATATGATGACTACTTGGTAGTTTAAGTGCACCATGCTTAACGGCTTAGAATCGGGACTTCAAAGACGTTTTGAACGTCATGGACCATATGAGATGTTCCAGGAGTTGAAGTTAATATTTCAAGCAAATACCCGAGTTGAGAGATATGAAGTCTCCAACAAGTTCTATAGCTAAAATATGGAGGAGAATCGCTCAACTACTGAGCATGTGCTCAGATTGTCTGGGTACTACAATCGCTTGAATCAAGTGGGAGTTAATCTTCCATATAAGATAATGATTGACAGAATTCTCTAGTCACCATCACCAAGTTAGTAGAACTTCGTGATGAACTATGATATGCAAGGGATGAAGAAAGTAATTCCCAAGCTCTTCATGATGCTGAAATCGACAAAGGTAGAAATCAAGAAAAACATCAAGTGTTGATGATTAACAAGACCACTAGTTTCAAGAAAAGGGCAAAAGGAAGAAGGGGAACTTCAAGAAGAACGGCAAGCAAGTTGCTGCTCAAGTGAAGAAACCCAAGTTTGATCCTAAGCCTGAGACTAAGTGCTTCTACTGCAAAGGAACTGGTCACTAGAAGTGGAACTACCCCAAGTATTTGGTGGATAAGAAGGATGGCAAAGTGAACAAAGGTATATTTGATATACAGATTATTGATGTGTATTTTACTAGTGTTCGTAGCAACCCCTCGGTATTTGATACTGTTGGGGAACGTAGCATAAATTCAAAATTTTCCTATGTGTCACCAAGATCTATCTATGGAGTCATCCAGCAACGAGGGAGGAGTGGATCTACATACCCTTGTAGATCGCGCGCGGAAGCGTTCAAGAGAACGGGGTTGATGGAGTCGTACTCGTCGTGATCCAAATCACCGATGATCCTAGCGCCGAACGGACGGCACCTCCGCGTTCAACACACGTACAGAGCAGCGAGGTCTCCTCCTTCTTGATCCAACAAGGGGGGAGGAGAGGTTAATGGAGATCCAGCAGCACAACGGCGTGGTGGTGGAAGTAGCAGGATTCCAACAGGGCTTCGCTAAGCGCTGCGGGAGGAGGGAGATGTGTCACGGGAGGGAGAGGGAGGCGCCAGGCCTTAGGTATGGTTGCCCTCCCTTCCCCCCACTATATATAGGGCCAAGGGAGAGGGGGAGGGCGCAGCCTTGCCCCTTCCTCCAAGGAAGGGTGCGGCCAAGGGGGGGAGGAGTCCATCCTCCCCAAGGCACCTCGGAGGTGCCTTCCCCCTTTAGGACTCTCCCCTCCTCTTGTCCCTTTGGCGCATGGGCCTCTAGGGGCTCGTTCCCTTGGCCCGTGTAGGCCAAGGCGCACCCCCTACAGCCCATGTGGCCCCCCGGGGGAGGTGGCCCCACCCGGTGGACCCCCGGGACCCTTCCGGTGGTCCCGATACAATACCGGTGACCCCGAAACTTGTCCCGATGGCCGAAATAGCACTTCTTATATATAATTCTTTACCTCCGGACCATTCCGAAACTCCTCGTGACGTTCGGGATCTCATCCGGGACTCCGAACAACATTCAGGTTACCGCATACTAATATCTCTATAACCCTAGCGTCACCGAACCTTAAGTGTGTAGACCCTACGGGTTCGGGAACCATGCAGACATGACCGAGACGTTCTCCGGTCAATAACCAACAGCGGGATCTGGATACCCATGTTGGCTCCCACATGTTCCACGATGATCTCATCGGATGAACCACGATGTCAAGGACTTAATCAATCCCGTATACAATTCCCTTTGTCTAGCGGTACGATACTTGCCCGAGATTCGATTGTCGGTATCCCGATACCTTGTTCAATCTCGTTACCGGCAAGTCTCTTTACTCGTTCCGTAACACATCATCCCGTGATCAACTCCTTGATCACATTGTGCACATTATGATGATGTCCTACCGAGTGGGCCCAGAGATACCTCTCCATCACACGGAGTGACAAATCCCAGTCTCGATTCGTGCCAACCGAACAAACACTTTTGGAGATACCTGTAGTGTACCTTTATAGCCACCCAGTTACGTTGTGACGTTTGGTAGACCCAAAGCACTCTTACGGTATCCGGGAGTTGCACAATCTCATGGTCTAAGGAAATGATACTTGACATTAGAAAAGCTTTAGCATACGAACTACACGATCTAGTGCTATGCTTAGGATTGGGTCTTGTCCATCACATCATTGTCCTAATGATGTGATCCCGTTATCAACGACATCCAATGTCCATGGTCAGGAAACCGTAACCATCTATTGATCAACGAGCTAGTCAACTAGAGGCTTACTAGGGACATGGTGTTGTCTATGTATCCACACATGTATCTGAGTTTCCTATCAATACAATTCTAGCATGGATAATAAACGATTATCATGAACAAGGAAATATAATAATAATCAATTTATTATTGCCTCTAGGGCATATTTCCAACAGTCTCCCACTTGCACTAGAGTCAATAATCTAGTTCACATCGCCATGTGATTAACACTCACAGGTCACATCCCCATGTGACTAACACCCAAAGAGTTTACTAGAGTCAATAATCTAGTTCACATTTACCATGTGATTAACACTCGATGAGTTCTAGGTTTGATCATGTTAGGCTTGTGAGAGAGGTTATAGTCAACGGGCCTGAACCTTTCAGATCCGTGTGTGCTTTACAAATCTCTATGTCATCTCCTAGATGCAGCTACCACGTTCTATTTGGAGCTATTCCAAATAACTGTTCTACTATACGAATCCAGTTTACTACTCAGAATAATCTGGATTAGTGTCAAAGTTTGCATCGGCGTAACCCTTTACGACGAACTCCTTTACCACCTCCATAATCGAGAAAATTCCTTAGTCCACTAGTTACTAAGGATAACTTTGACCGCTGTCCTGTGATCCATTCTTGGATCACTCTTGTACCCCTTAACTGACTCATGGCAAGGCACATTTCAGGTGCGGTACACAGCATAGCATACTGTAGAGCCTATGTCTTAAGCATAGGGGATGACCTTCGTCCTTTCTCTCTATTTTGCCGTGGTCGAGCTTTAAGTCTTAACTTCATACCTTACAACTCAGGCAAGAACTCCTTCTTTGACTGATCCATCTTGAACACCTTCAAGATCATGTCAAGGTATGTGCTCATTTGAAACTACTATTAAGCGTTTTGATCTATCCTTATAGATCTTGATGCTCAATGTTCAAGTAGCTTAATCCAGGCTTTCCATTGAAAAACACTTTCCAAATAACCCTATATGCTTTCCAGAAATTCTACGTCATTTCTGATCAACAATATGTCAACAACATATACTCATCAGAAATTCTATAGTGCTCCCACTCACTTCTTTGGAAATACAAGTTTCTCATAAACTTTGTATACACCCAAAATCTTTGATCATCTCATCAAAGCATACATTCCAACTCCGAGATGCTTACTCCAGTCCTCAGAAGGATTGCTGGAGCTTTGCATACTTATTAGCATCTTTCAGGATTGACAAAACCTTCCGGTTTGTATCACATACAACCTTTCCTCAAGAAAATCGTCGAGGAAACAATGTTTTGACATCCTATCTGCAAGATTTCATAAATAATGCAGTAATCGCTAATATAATTCCAACAGACTCTTAGCATCGCTACGAGTGAGAAAATCTCATCGTAGTCAACTCCTTGAACTTGTCAGAAAACATTTTAACGACAAGTCGAGCTTTCTTAATGGTGATACCTACCATCATTGTCCGCCTTCCTTTTAAAATCCATATGTACCTAACAGCCTTACGACCATCAAGTAGTTCTTCCAAAGTCTACACTTTGTTTTCATACATGGATCCTCTCTCGGATTTTATGGCCTCGAGCCATTTATCGGAATCCAGGCCCACCATCGCTTCTCCATAGCTCGTAGGTTCATTGTTGTCTAGCAACATGACTTCCAAGATAGGATTACGTACCACCCTGAAGTAGTACGCATCCTTGTCATCCCACGAGGTTTGGTAGTGACTTGATCTGAAGTTTCATGATCACTATCATAAGCTTCCACTTCAATTGGTGTAGGTGCCACAGGAACAACTCCCTGTGCTCTGCCACACACTAGTTGAAGAGACGGTTCAATAACCTCATCAAGTCTCCACCATCCTCCCACTCAATTCTTTCGAGAGAAACTTTTCCTCGAGAAAGGACCCGATTCTAGAAACAATCCCTTATTGCTTTTGAATCTGAGACAGGAGGTACACCCAACTGTTTTGGGTGTCCTATGAAGATGCATTTATCCGCTTTGGGTTCGAGCTTATCAGCCTGAAACTTTTTTCACATAAGCGTCGCAGCCCCAAACTTTTAAGAAATGACAGCTTAGGTTTCTCTAAACCATAGTTCATACGGTGTCATCTCATCGGAATTACGTGGTGCCCCTTTTTAAAGTGAATGTGGTTGTCTCTAATGCCTAACCCATAAACTATTGTGGTAACTCGATAAGAGACATCATGGTATGCATCATATCCAATAGGGTGCAGTTATGATGTTCGGACACACCATCACATTATGGTGTTCCAGGCTGTATTAGTTGTGAAACAATTTCCACAATGTCTTATTTCTGTGCCAAACTCATAATTCAGATATTCATCACTATGATCATATCATAGATCTTTTATCCTCTTGTCACGACAATCTTTCAACTTCACCCTGAAATTACTTGAACCTTTCAATAATTTAGACTCGTGATTCATCAAGTAAATATACTCAACATCTACTCAAATCATCTGTGAAGTAAGAACATAACGATATCCACTACATGCCTCAACACTCATTGGATTGCACACATCAAAATGTATTACTTCCAACAAGTTGCTTTCTAGTTCCATTTTACTGAAAACGAGGCTTTCAGTCATCTTGCCCATGTGGTATGATTTGCATGTCTCAAGTGATTCAAAATCAAGTGAGTCCAAACGGTCCATTTGCATGGAGTTTCTTCATGCATATACACCAATAGACATGGTTCGCATGTCTCAAACCTTTCAAAAATGAGTGAGTCCAAAGATCCATCAACATGGAGCTTCTTCATGCGTTTTATACCGATATGACTTAAGTGGCAGTGCCACAAGTAGGTGGTACTATCATTACTATCTTTTGGCATGAACATGTCTATCACTACGATCGAGATTCAATGAACCATTCATTTTAGGTGCAAGACCATTGAAGGTATTATTCAAATAAACAGAGTAACCGTTATTCTCCTTAAATTAATAACCGTATTGCGATAGACATAATCCAATCATGTCTATGCTCAACGCAAACACCAATCTCGATGGTAGAGGGAGCGTGCGATGCTTGATCATATCAACATTGGAAACACTTCCAACACATATCGTCAGCTCACCTTTAGCTAGTCTCCGTTTATTCCGTAGCTTTTATTTCGAGTTACTAACACTTAGCAACCGAACCGGTATCTAATACCCTGGTGCTACTAGGAGTACTAGTAAAGTACACATCAACACAATGTATATCCAATATACTTCTATCGACCTTGCCAGCCTTCTCATCTACCAAGTATCTAGGGTAATTCTGCTCCAGTGGCTGTTCCCCTTATTACAGAAGCACTCAGTCTCGGGTTTGGGTTCAACCTTGGGTTTCTTCACTAGAGCAGCAGCTGAATTGTCGTTTCATGAAGTATCCCTTTGTTCCCTTGCCCTTCTTGAAACTAGTGGCTTCACCAACCATCAAAAATTGATGCTCCTTCTTGATTTCTACTTTCGCGGTGTCAAACATCGCGAATATCTCAAGGATCATCATATATGTCCCTGATATATCATAGTTCATCACGAAGCTCT
The DNA here is from genome assembly GCF_056163025.1 of Triticum urartu. Taxonomy (NCBI): domain Eukaryota; kingdom Viridiplantae; phylum Streptophyta; class Magnoliopsida; order Poales; family Poaceae; genus Triticum; species Triticum urartu. The sequence continues at coordinate 15,135,334 of NC_141873.1, forward strand.
AGCAGCTTGGTGGTAATGACTTCGGAGAACCATCACTATTTCATCTGGAAGATCAACTCCCACTCGATTCAAGCAATTGTTGTACTCAGACAATCTGAGCACAAGCACAACAATTGAGCTTTTCTCCCTTAGTTTGCAGGCTAAGAAAATCGTCAGAGGTCTTATACCTCTTGACGTGGGCACGAGCCTGAAATCCCAATTTCAGTCCTCGAAACATCTCATATGTTTTGTGACGTTTCAAAAACCGTCTTCGGTGCCTCAACTCTAAACCGTTTAACTGAACTATCACGTAGTTATCAAAACGTGTATGTCAGATGTTCGCAACATCCATAGACGATGTTCGAGGTTCAGCACACTGAGCGGTGCATTAAGGACATAAGCCTTCTATGAAGCAATGAGGACAATCCTCGGTTTACGGACCTAGTCCGCATAATTGCTACTATCAACTTTCAACTAAATTTTCTCTAGGAACATATCTAAACAGTAGAACTGAAGCGCGAGCTACGACATAATTTGCAAAGATCTTTTAACTATGTTCAGGATAATTAAGTTCATCTTGTGAACTCCCACTCAGATAGACATCCCTCTAGTCATCTAAGTGATTACATGATCCGAGTCAACTAGGCCGTGTCCGATCATCACGTGAGACGGACTAGTCAACATCGGTGAACATCTTCATGTTGATCGTATCTACCATACGACTCATGCTCGACCTTTCGGTCTTCTGTGTTCCGAGGCCATGTCTGTACACATGCTAGGCTCGTCAAGTCAACCTAAGTGTTTCGCATGTGTAAATCTGTCTTACACCCGTTGTATGTGAACGTTAGAATCTAACACCCGATCATCACGTGGTGCTTCGAAACAACGAACTGTCGCAACGGTGCACAGTTAGGGGGAACACTTTCTTGAAATTATTATGAGGGATCATCTTATTTACTACGTCGTTCTAAGTAAACAAGATGTATAAACATGATAAACATCACATGCAATCAAATAATAGTGACATGATATGGCCAATATCATATAGCTCCTTTGATCTCCATCTTGGGGCTCCATGATCATCTTGTCACCGGCATGACACCATGATCTCCATCATCGTGTCTCCATGAAGTTGTCACGTCATCTATTACTTCTACTACTACAGCTAACGGTTAGCAATAAAGTAAAGTAATTACATGACGTTTATGTTGACACGCAGGTCATAAATAAATTAAGACAACTCCTATGGCTCCTGCCGGTTGTCATACTCATCGACATGAAAGTCGTGATTCCTATTACAAGAACATGATCAATCTCATACATCACATATATCATTCATCACATCCTTTTGGCCATAGCACATCACATAGCATACCCTGCAAAAACAAGTTAGACGTCCTCTAATTGTTATTTGCATGTTTTATGTGGCTGCTATGGGTTTCTAGCAAGAACGTTTCTTACCTACGCAAAAACCACAATGTGATATGCCAATTGCTATTTACCCTTCATAAGGACCCTTTTCATCGAATCCGATCCGACTAAAGTGGGAGAGACAGACACCCGCTAGCCACCTTATGCAACTAGTGCATGTCAGTCGGTGGAACCAGTCTCACGTAAGAGTACGTGTAAGGTCGGTCCGGGCCGCTTCATCCCACGATGCCGCCGAATCAAGATAATACTAGTAACGGCAAGCATATTGAACAAAATGAACACCCACAACTACTTTGTGTTCTACTCGTGCATAGAAACTACGCATAGACCTAGCTCATGATGCCACTGTTGGGGAACATAGCATAAATTCAAAATTTTCCTACGTGTCACCAAGATCTATCTATGGAGTCACCCAGAAACGAGGGAGGAGTGGATCTACATACCCTTGTAGATCGCGCGCGGAAGCGTTCAAGAGAACGGGGTTGATGGAGTCGTACTCGTCGTGATCCAAATCACCGATGATCCTAGCGCCGAACGGACGGCACCTCCGCGTTCAACACACGTACGGTTGGGAAGACGTCTCCTCCAACTTGATCCAGCATGGGGGAAGGAGAGGTTGATGAAGATCCAGCAAGGGGGGGAGGTTAATGGAGATCCAGCAGCACAACGGCGTGGTGGTGGAAGTAGCGGGATTCCAACAGGGCTTCGCTAAGCGCTGCGGGAGGAGGGAGATGTGTCACGGGAGGGAGAGGGAGGCGCCAGGCCTTAGGTATGGTTGCCCTCCCTTCCCCCCACTACATATAGGGCCAAGGGAGAGGGGGAGGGCGCAGCCTTGCCCCTTCCTCCAAGGAAGGGTGCGGCCAAGGGGGGGAGGAGTCCATCCTCCCCAAGGCACCTCGGAGGTGCCTTCCCCCTTTAGGACTCTCTCCTCCTCTTGTCCCTTTGGCGCATGGGCCTCTAGGGGCTGGTACCCTTGGCCCATGTAGGCCAAGGCGCACCCCCTACAGCCCATGTGGCCCCCCGGGGTAGGTGGCCCCACCCGGTGGACCCCCGGGACCCTTCCGGTGGTCCCGGTACAATACCGGTGACCCCGAAACTTGTCCCGATGGCCGAAATAGCACTTCCTATATATAATTCTTTACCTCCGGACCATTCCGGAACTCCTCGTGACGTCCGGGATCTCATCCGGGACTCCGAACAACATTCATGTTACCGCATACTAATATCTCTATAACCCTAGCGTCACCGAACCTTAAGTGTGTAGACCCTACGGGTTCGGGAACCATGCAGACATGATCGAGACGTCCTCCGGTCAATAACCAACAGCGGGATCTGGATACCCATGTTGGCTCCCACATGTTCCACGATGATCTCATCGTATGAACCACGATGTCAAGGACTTAATCAATCCCGTATACAATTCCCTTTGTCTAGCGGTACGATACTTGCCCGAGATTCGATCGTCGGTATCCCGATACCTTGTTCAATCTCGTTACCGGCAAGTCTCTTTACTCGTTCCGTAACACATCATCCCGTGATCAACTCCTTGATCACATTGTGCACATTATGATGATGTCCTACCGAGTGGGCCCAGAGATACCTCTCCGTCACACGGAGTGACAAATCCCAGTCTCGGTTCGTGCCAACCCAACAAACACTTTTGGAGATACCTGTAGTGTACCTTTATAGCCACCCAGTTACGTTGTGACGTTTGGTACACCCAAAGCACTCTTACGGTATCCGGGAGTTGCACAATCTCATGGTCTAAGGAAATGATACTTGACATTAGAAAAGCTTTAGCATACGAACTACACGATCTAGTGCTATGCTTAGGATTGGGTCTTGTCCATCACATCATTCTCCTAATGATGTGATCCCGTTATCAACGACATCCAATGTCCATGGTCAGGAAACCGTAACCATCTATTGATCAACGAGCTAGTCAACTAGAGGCTTACTAGGGACATGGTGTTGTCTATGTATCCACACATGTATCTGAGTTTCCTATCAATACAATTCTAGCATGGATAATAAACGATTATCATGAACAAGGAAATATAATAATAATCAATTTATTATTGCCTCTAGGGCATATTTCCAACAGATACTGGTTCAGTTGCTAAGAGTAGTAACTCGAAACGGGAATTGCAGAATGAACAGAAACTAGTTAAGGGTGAAGTGACGATGTGTGTTGGAAGTGGTTCCAAGATTGATATGATCATCATCGCACACTCCCTATATTTTCGGGATTAGTGTTTAACCTAAATAAGTGTTATTTGGTGTCTGCGTTGAGCATAAAAATGATTTGATCATGTTTATTGCAATACGGTTATTTATTTAAGTTAGAGAACAATTGTTGTTCTGTTTACATGAATAAAACCGTGTATGGTTACACACCCAATGAAAATGGTTCATTGGATCTCGATCGTAGTGATACACATATTCTTAATATTGAAACCAAAAGATGCAAAGTTAATAATGATAGTGCAACTTATTTGTGGCACTGCAGTTTAGGTCATATTGGTGTAAAGCGCATGAAGAAACTCCATGTTGATGGGATTTTGGAATCACTTGATTATGAATCACTTGATGCTTGCGAACCATGCCTCTTGGGCAAGATGACTAAAACGCCGTTCTCCGGAACAATGAAGCAAGCAACAGATTTGTTGGAAATCATACATACTAATGTATGTTGTCCAATGAATATTAAGGCTTGCAGCGGATATCATTATTTTCTGACCTTCACAGATGATTTGAGCAGATATGGGTATATCTACTTAATGAAATAGAAGTCTGAAACATTTGAAAAGTTCATATAATTTCAGAGTGAAGTGGAAAATCATCGTAACAAGAAAATAAAGTTTCTACGATCTGATCGTGGAGAAGAATATTTGAGTTACGAGTTTGGTCTTCAGTTAAAACAATGTGAAATAGTTTCACTACTCACGCCACCTGGAACACCATAGTGTAATGGTGTGTCCGAACGTCATAACCGTACTTTATTAGATATGGTGCGATCTATGATGTATCTTACCGATTTACCACTATCGTTTTGGGGTTATGCATTAGAGACAGCTGCATTCACATTAAAAAGGGCACCATCTAAATCCGTTGAGACGACACCATATGAACTATGGTTTGGCAAGAAACCAAAGTTGTTGTTTCTTAAAGTTTGGGTTTGCGATGCTTATATGAAAAAGTTTCATCCTGATAAGCTCAAACCCAAATCGGAGAAGTGCGTCTTCATAGGATACCCAAAAGAAAATGTTGGGTACACCTTCTATCACAGATCCTAAGGCAAGAAATTCGTTGCTGAGAATGGATCCTTTCCAGAGAAGGAGTTTCTCTCGAAAGAAGTGAGTGGGAGGAAAGTAGAAAACTTGATAAGGTAATTGTACCTTCTCCCTTATTGGAAAGTAGTTCATCACAAAAATCTGTTCTTGTGACTACTACACCAATTAGTGAGTAAGCTAATGATGATGATCATGTAACTTCAAATCAAGTTACTACTGAATCTCGTAGGTAAACCAGAGTGAGATCCGCACCAGAGTGGTACGGTAATCCTGTTCTGGAAGTCATGTTACTAGACCATGACGAACTGGCGAACTATGAGGAAGCGATGATGAGCCCAGATTCCGCTAAATGGTTTGAGGCCATGAAATCTGAGATATGATCCATGTATGAGAACAAAGTTTGGACTTTGGTTGACTTGCCCGATGATCGGCAAGCAATTGAGAATAAATGGATCTTCAAGAGGAAGACGGACACTGATAGTAGTGTTACTATCTACAAAGCTAGAATTGTCGCAAAAGGTTATCGACAAGTTCAAGGTGTTGACTATGATGAGAGTTTCTCACTCGTATCTATGCTTGAGTCTTTCAGAATCATGTTAGCAATTGCCGCATTTTATGAAATCTGGCAAATGGATAAACAAAACTGCATTCCTTAATGGATTTATTAAAGAAGAGTTGTATATGATGCAACCAGAAGGTTTTGTCAATCCTAAAGGAGCTAACAAAATATGCAAGCCCCAGCGATCTATGGACTGGTGCAAGTATCTCGGAGTTGGAATATATGCTTTGATAAGTTGATCAATGGATATAGTTTTATACAGACTTGCGGTGAAGCCTGTATTTACAATAAAGTGAGTGGGAGCACTACAGAATTTCTGATAAGTATATGTGAATGACATATTGTTGATCAGAAATAATGTAGAATTATTCTGCAAAGCAATAAGGAGTGTTTGAAAGGAGTTTTTCCAAAGAAAGACCTCGGTGAAGCTGCTTACATATTGAGCATCAAGATCTATAGAGATAGATCAAGACGCTTGATAAGTTTTTTCAATGAGTACATACCTTGACAAGATTTTGAAGTAGTTCAAAATGGAACAGTCAAAGAAAGAGTTCTTGCCTGTGTTACAAGGTGTGAAATTGAGTAAGACTCAAAGCCCGACCACGGCAGAAGATAGAAAGAGAATGAAAATCATTCCCTATGCCTTGGCCATAGGTTCTATAAAGTATGTCATGCTGTGTACCAGATCTATTGTATACCCTACACTGATTTTGGCATGGGAGTACAAAAGTGATCTAGGAGTAGATCACTGTACAGCGGTCAAAATTATCCTTAGTGGAATAAGGATATGTTTCTCGATTATGGAGGTGACAAAAAGGTTCACCGTAAAGGGTTACGTCGATGCAAGTTTTGACACTGATCTGGATGACTCTAAGTCTCGATCTAGATACATATTGAAAGTGGGAGCAAGTAGCTAGAGTAGCTCCGTGCAGAGCATTGTAGACATAGAAAATTGCAAAATACATAACGGATCTGAATGAGGAAGACCTGTTGACTAAGATTCTCTCACAAGCAAAACATGATCACACCTTAGTACTCTTTGGGTGTTAATCACATAGCGATGTGAACTAGATTACTGAATCTAGTTAACCCTTTGGGTGTTGGTCACATGGCGATGTGAACTATGGGTGTTAATCACATGATGATGTGAACTATCGATGTTAATCACATGGTGATGTGATCTAGATTATTGACTCTAGTGCAAGTGGGAGACTGAAGGAAATATGCCCTAGAGGCAATAATAAAGTTATTATTTATTTCCTTATATCATGATAAATGTTTATTATTCATGCTAGAATTGTATTAACCGGAAACATAATACATGTGTGAATACATAGACAAACAGAGTGTCACTAGTATGCCTCTACTTGACTAGCTCATTAATCAAAGATGGTTATGTTTCCTAACCATAGACAAAGAGTTGTTATTTGATTAATGGGATCACATCATTAGATGAATGATCTGATTGACTTGACCCATTCCGTTAGCTTAGCACTTGATCGTTTAGTTTGTTGCTATTGCTTTCTTCATGACTTATACATGTCCCTATGACTACCCGTTTACCGGAGGAACACTTTGTGTGCTACCAAACGTCACAAAGTAACTGGGTGATTATAAAGGTGCTCTACAGGTGTCTCCGAAGGTACTTGTTGGGTTGGCGTATTTCGAGATTAGGATTTGTCACTCCGAATGTCGGAGAGGTATCTCTGGGCCCTCTCGGTAATGCACATCACTTAAGCCTTGCAAGCATTGCAACTAATGAGTTAGTTGTGGGATGATGTATTACGGAATGAGTAAAGAGACTTGCCGGTAACGAGATTGAACTAGGCATTGAGATACCGACGATCGAATCTCGGGCAAGTAACATACCGATGACAAAGAGAACAACGTATGTTGTTATGCGGTCTGACCGATAAAGATCTTCGTAGAATATGTAGGAGCCAATATGAGCATCCAGGTTCCGCTATTGGTTATTGACCGGAGACGTGTCTCGGTCATGTCTACATTGTTCTCAAACCGTAGGGTCCGCACGCTTAAGGTTTCGATGACAGTTATATTATGAGTTTATGAGTTTTGATGTATCGAAGGAGTTCGGAGTCCCGGATGAGATCAGGGACATGACGAGGAGTCTCGAAATGGTCGAGACGTAAAGATCGATATATTGGACGACTATATTCGGACATCGGAAAGGTTCAGAGTGGTTCGGGTATTTTTCGTAGTACCGGGGAGTTACGGGAATACGGGGGAAGAAGTATATGGGCCTTATTGGGCTTTAGGGGAGAGGGAGAGGCAGGCCGCGCGCCCCCCCTTTGGCTAGTCCGAATTGGACTAGGGGGAGGGGCGGCGCCCCCTCCTTCCTTCTCTTCCCTCTTCCCCTTCCTTGTCTCCTACTCCTACTACATGGAAGGACTCCTAGTTGGACTAGGAAAGGGGGAATCCTACTCCCGGTGGGAGTAGGACTCCCCTAGGGCGCGCCATAGAGAGGGCCGGCCCTCCCCTCCTCCACTCCTTTATATACGGGGGCAGGGGGCACCCCATAGACACATAAGTTGATCTTCGTGATCGTTCCTTAGCCGTGTGCGGTGCCCCCCTCCACGATATTACACCTCGGTCATATTGTAGCGGTGCTTAGGCGAAGCCCTGCGATGGTTGAACATCAAGATCGTCACCACGCCGTCGTGCTGACGGAACTCCTCCCCGAAGCTTTGCTGGATCGGAGCCCAGGGAGCGTCATTGAGCTGAACGTGTGCCAAGAACTCGGAGGTGCCGGAGTAACGGTGCTTGGATCGGTTGGACCGGGAAGACGTACGACTACTTCCTCTACGTTGCGTCAACGCTTCCGCTTCGGTCTACGAGGGTACGTAGACAACACTCTTCCCTCTCGTTGCTATGCATCACCATGATCTTGCGTGTGCGTAGGAAAATTTTTGAAATTACTACGTTCCCCCACATGCTCACGAAGACCTAAGGCAATTTGAGGAAGCCCATCATTGGAATATACAAGCCAAGTTCTATAATGTAAAATTCCCACTAGTATATGAAAGTGACAACATAGGAGACTCTCTATCATGAAGATCGCGGTGCTACTTTGAAGCACAAGTGTGGTAAAAGGATAGTAGCATTGCCCCTTCTCTCTTTTTCTCTCTTTTTCTCTCTTTTTCTCTCTTTTTTTTATTATTTTTTTTATTTTTTATTTGGGCCTTTTTCTCTTTTTTATGGCCTCTTTTTTTTCGTCTGGAGTCTCATCCCGACTTGTGGGGGAATCATAGTCTCCATCATCCTTTCCTCACTGGAACAATGCTCTAATAATGATGATCATCACACATTTATTTTCTTACAACTCAACAATTACAACTCAATACTTAGAACAAAATATGACTCTATATGAATGCCTCCGGCGGTGTACCGGGATATGCAATGAATCAAGAGTGACATGTATGAAAGAATTATGAACGGTGGCTTTGCCACAAATACGATGTCAACTACATGATCATGCTAGCAATATGACAATAATAGCGTGTCATAATAAATGGAACGGTGGAAAGTTGCATGGCAATATATCTCGGAATGGCTATGGAAATGCCATGATAGGTAGGTATGGTGGCTGTTTTCAGGAAGGTATATGGTGGGTGTATGATACCGGCGAAAGGTGCGCGGTATTAGAGAGGCTAGCAATGGTGGAAGGATGTAAGTGTGTATAATCCATGGACTCAACATTAGTCATAAAGAACTCATATACTTATTGCAAAAATCTATTAGTTATCGAAACAAAGTACTACGCGCATGCTCCTAGGGGGATAGATTGGTAGGAAAAAGACCATCGCTCGTCCTCGACCGCCACTCATAAGGAAGACAATCAATAAATAAATCATGCTCCGACTTCATCACATAATAGTTCACCATACGTGCATGCTACGGGAATCACAAACTTTAACACAAGTATTTCTCAAATTCACAACTAATCAACTAGCATGACTCTAATATCACCATCTTCATATCTCAAAACAATTATCAAGCATCAAACTTTTCTTAGTATTCAATACACTCATAAAAAATTTTACAAATCATTTATGCTTAGCATATTAGGATTATTCAAGCAATTACCATGCTATTAAAGACTCTCAAAATAATCTAAGTGAAGCATGAGAGATCAATAGTTTCTATAAAACAAATCCACCACCGTGCTCTAAAGGATATAAGTGAAGCACTAGAGCAAACAACAAACTACTCCGAAAGATATAAGTGAAGATCAATGAGTAGTTGAATAATTATGCAACTATGTGAAGACTCTCTAACATTTAAGAATTTCATATCTTGGTATTTTATTCAAACAGCAAGCAAAGCTAAAGAAAATAAAATGACGCTCCAAGTAAAGCACATATCATGTGGTGAATAAAAATATAGCTCCAAGTAAAGCTACCGATGAACGAAGACGAAAGAGGGGATGCCTTCCGGGGCATCCCCAAGCTTAGGCTCTTGGTTATCCTTGAATATTACCTTGGGGTGCCTTGGGCATCCCCAAGCTTAGGCTCTTGGTTATCCTTGAATATTACCTTGGGGTGCCTTGGGCATCCCCAAGCTTAGGCTCTTGCCACTCCTTATTCCATAGTCCATCGAATCTTTACCCAAAACTTGAAAACTTCACAACACAAAACTTAACAGAAAACTCGTAAGCTCCGTTAGCGAAACAAAATAAAACACCACTTCAAGGTACTGTAATGAACACATTATTTATTTGTATTGGTGTTAAACCTACTGTATTCCAACTTCTCTATGGTTTATAAACTATTTTACTTGCCATAGAGTCATCAAAATAAGCAAACAACACACGAAAAACAGAATCTGTCAAAAACAGAACAGTCTATAGTAATCTGTATCAAACTTGTATTTATGGAACTCCAAAAATTCTAAAATAAATTGGTGGGCCTGCGGAATTTGTCTAGTAATCATCTGCAAAAATAATCAACTAAATATCACTCTCCAGTAAAAAGTTTTAGCTAATCTCGTCAGCGCTAAAGTTTCTGTTTTTTACAGCATGACCACAAAGACTTCACCCAAATGTTCTACTTGGAACAAACACTAATTAAAACACAAAACCACATCTAAAATTCAGCTAGATGGATTATTTATTACTAAACAGAACCAAAAATCAAGAAACTAAAATAAAATTGGGTTGCTTCCCAACAAGCGCTATCGTTTAACGCCCCTAGCTAGGCATGATGATTCCAATGATGCTCACAAAAAGATAAGAATTGAAACATAAAGAGAGCATCATGAAGAATATAACTAGCACATTTAAGTCTAACCCACTTCCTATTCATAGGGATTTTGTGAGCAAAGAACTTATGGGAACAATAATCAACTAGCATAGGAAGGCAAAACAAGCATAACTTCAAAACTTTAAGCACATAGAGAGGAAACTTGATATTATTGCAATTCCTACAAGCATATATTCCTCCCTCATAATAATTTCCAGTAGCATCATGAATGAATTCAACAATATAACCAGCACCTAAAGCATTATTTTCATGATCTACATGCATAGAATTTTTAGTACTCTCCACATAAGCGAATTTATTCTCATCAATAGTAGTGGGACCAAACTCAACAAAATAACTATCATATGATTGAAAATTAAGATCAAGATGACAAGTTTCATGGTTATCATTATTCTTTAAAGCATACGTGTCATCACAATAATCATCATAGATAGGAGGTATGCTTTCATCATAGTAAATTTGCTCATCAAAGCTTGGGGGACAAAAAGTATCATCTTCATCAAACATAACGTCCCCAAGCTTGTGGCTTTTCATATCATTAGCATCATGGGTATTCAAAGAATTCATACTAACAACATTGCAATCATGCTCATCATTCACATATTTTATGCCAAGCTTTCTATGTAATTCTTCTTCTAGTACTTGAGCACAATTTTCCTTTCCATCATACTCACGAAAGATATTAAAAAGATGAAGCGTATGAGGTAAACTCAATTCCATTTTTTTTGTAGTTTTCTTTTATAGAGTAAACTAGTGATAAAACAAGAAACAAAAAGATTCGATTGCAAGATCTAAAGATATACCTTCAAGCACTCACCTCCCCGGCAACGGCGCCAGAAAAGAGCTTGATGTCTACTATGCAACATTCTTCTTGTAGACATTGTTGGGCCTCCAAGTGCAGAGGTTTGTAGGACAATAGCAAATTTCCCTCAAGTGGATGACCTAAGGTATATCAATCCGTGGGAGGCGTAGGATGAAGATGGTCTCTCTCAAACAACCCTGCAACCAAATAACAAAGAGTCTCTTGTGTCCCCAACACACCCAATACAATGGTAAATTGTATAGGTGCACTAGTTCGGCGAAGAGATGGTGATACAAGTGCAATATGGATGGTAGATATAGGTTTTTGTAATCTGAAAATATAAAAACAGCAAGGTAACTAATGATAAAAGTGAGCGTAAACGGTATTGCAATGCTAGGAAACAAGGCCTAGGGTTCATACTTTCACTAGTGCAAGTTCTCTCAACAATAATAGCATAATTGGATCATATAACTATCCCTCAACATGCAACAAAGAGTCACTCCAAAGTCACTAATAGCTGAGAACAAACGAAGAGATTATGGTAGGGTACGAAACCACCTCAAAGTTATTCTTTCCAATCAATCCGTTGGGCTATTCCTATAAGTGTCACAAACAGCCCTAGAGTTTGTACTAGAATAACACCTTAAGACACAAATCAACCAAAACCCTAATGTCACCTAGATACTCCAATGTCACCTCAAGTATCCGTGGGTATGATTATACGATATGCATCACACAATCTCAGGTTCATCTATTCAACCAACACATAGAACCTCAAAGAGTGCCCAAAAGTTTCTACCGGAGAATCAAGACGAAAACGTGTGCCAACCCCTATGCATAAGTTCATGGGCGGAACCCGCAAGTTGATCACCAAAACATACATCAAGTGAATCACGTGATATCCCATTGTCACCACAGATATGCACGGCAAGACATACATCAAGTGTTCTCAAATTATTAAAGACTCAATCCGATAAGATTACTTCAAAGGGAAAACTCAATCCATTACAAGAGAGTAGAGGGGGAGAAGAAACATAAGATCCAACAATAATAGCCAAGCTCGCGATACATCAAGATCGTGCCAAATCAAGAACATGAGAGAGAGAGAGATCAAACACATAGCTACTGGTACATACCCTCAGCCCCGAGGGTGAACTACTCCCTCCTCGTCATGGAGAGCGCCGGGATGATGAAGATGGCCACCGGTGACGGATCCCCCCTCCGGCAGGGTGCCGGAACAGGGTCCCGATTGGGTTTTGGTGGCTACAGAGGCTTGCGGCGGCGGAACTCCAGATCTATTCTGTTCCCCGAAGTTTTTAGGGTATATGGGTATATATAGGAGGAAGAAGTACGTTAGGGGAGCCACGAGGGGCCCACGAGGGTGGAGGGCGCGCCTGGGGGGGAGGGCGTGCCCCCCTGCCTCGTGGCTCCCTCGTTTCTTTCCTGACATGCACTCCAAGTTTTTTCGGTAGCTTTCCTTCCAAAAATAACTTCTCCAGTTGGTTTCATTCCGTTTCGACTCCGTTTGATATTCCTTTTCTTCAAAACACTTAAACAAGAGAAAAAACAGGACCTGGCACTGGGCTCTGGGTCAATAGGTTAGTCCCAAAAATAGTATAAAAGTGTTTAATAAAGCCCATAAACATCCAGAACAGTAGATAATATAGTATGGAGCAATCAAATATTATAGATACGTTGGAGACGTATCAATCCCAAATTTTCAATTTGGAATGTTATACATTAGATCATCATTGCATATCATATTTTATTTGCATTTTTGTTTGATCCTAGAAATTCTACGCAACTCAAGGACCCGCGGAGAGAGTTGGAGATTTCATTATTTTCATATTCGAGTTTTCTCGAATTTTGAAAAGAGGATCGTTTGATTTTAATTATTTTTCTCTTGAATATTTCTTTTATAAAAAGATAAAAAGAGAGAGGATAAAATGACTTCCTCAAAAATAAAGAAATATCGGAGATTTAATATTAAAATCAAATAGGATTTTTATTCGGTGTTTTATCGCTATTTTATTTGAACTAGGAAAATAATGCATTTTTCGAAATTATATTTTAGGCCCAAATAAATGTTCACCTTGTCCGGCTTATTTTTAGAGGACAGGGAAAATTTATTTCGGTATTTTTGGAGTCCGTTTAGTATTTCTTTTCTTTCTTTTTCTGCTTGTCGGAATTATTATTTAAAAAAAGAAACCGACTCCAGGCCGTACCCGAGCGGGACTCCGCCCGAGGGGCTTTATAAGCCGCCGCCCCGAGCCGCCCCAAGGCCCAGCCACCGCGCCCAGCCCACCAGCGCCCGCCGCCGCAGCCGCCGCCCCGCGTCGCCGCTGCCGCAGCCGCCGCACCTCGCCACCGCCCCGCCGCAGCCGCTGCCGCACCGTCGCCACGATGTCGCTGGAGGTAGCCGCCGCCTTGGTTTACGCAAGAAAATCGAACGGTTTTCTTTTCTCTAAACCCTAGATCTTTTTTTAGATCGGGTTTGGTTTATTTTTTCGGTTTAGTTATTTAGCGAACGCCTATTCATACGTTCGTTTTAACGAATGGTTTTCACCGTTTAGCCGCAGACAGCGAATGTTCGTTCGTTAGCCTGTTCGTCAGTTTTTCTTTTTCTGGAATTTTCCGCTATTATTTTCGATCGCGATTTCTGATCCGATTTTCATTTTAGTTTAACTTTACGCTCGTTTATCAGAATCAGGCGATTCAAGTGCCTAGAGTTTCGTCTCGAAGCCCTCTTTCTGTTTAACCAACTTAGACAAGATTTTGCTACTGTGAAATTTGGCTTTAGTCCAGATTAGTAAACGAAGCTTGTTTCTTTCGCCGTTTTGAGTTTTGTTGCTTCGTTTGATTTGATTCTTTTTGCAAACCGGAGTTCTTAAGTTGAACTTTATGGTTAGATCTCTTATTTGAGTTTTACCCGTGCCCTTGCTTGATTGCTTATTGTATGCTTGTTTGTTTGCGATAGAGTACCCGGAGTGTGAAGCGTGCTACTACGAGTCTCTAGGTTTCGCGGATCATCAGCAAGGCAAGTAAAACTTTGATCATACCTCTTTCATACCCAGTTTTATTGCATTAGATCAATCTTCAAACAATTGCATGGTTAGGGTCTGATTTAAATTGTGGGTTTGGAAAGTAGATGAGGTAGTACCTATTCACATGTTTACTATCAAATCTTGGGAGTTACTTCTACGTTGCTTATATTGCTATGCTATGCTCGTAGACGTGGATTGGGTTTGAGTGTATTCATGACATATGTGAGTATTGTTAATTAATGGTTAACTTAAGGTGGCAACTTTAATACACATCTGGGTGGATTGAGGCACCTGGGGAATTCCAGTGATTGTCTGTTTTTTTTTTGGAAATCCCGGGGTACCGTGTGATTCTCCTATGGACTGCCACCCAGGCTCAAAGGGATCATAAGATTATTCATGCTAGAAACTTCCGTGTGCAGCCACATGCCAATATGGGCTCTGGCATAGTTGAGTAAGTTGTGGGAAACTTTTCCATGATGGGCTAGCAGATGTAGGGGATTGTAGGTGTACAGGCCTATCTATCGGTTAAAGGGACCTCTTCGAAAAGACTGTGTCTCGGTCATCCACTTCTCAAACATCATGTAGTGCGAGAAATCAAACGGAGGAGATCGAGTCTTGTGGGAAAAAGTGCACAAACCTCTACAGAGTGTATAAACTAATCATGGTTAGCCGTGTCCCCGGTTATGGACGTCTTGAGTATCTAGTTTCTTGGATTATCATGTAGATCTCATCACTCTTAATATAATTTGATTGGGTTTAATGATGAAGCTTAATTGGGATTGAGTTGGGTGAACCTTCTCAATGTTTAACAACCACCATGATAGTTAAATAAAAATTTATTCCTTTGTTGTAGGGAAAAATTAGTTTTTCGCAAAACATATTAACCATACAGCCTCCACCAGCCATATATGCATATAGTGATAGCTTTATTCTATTCATTACTCTCTTGTGTTACATTGCCAGCATGTTCCATGTGCTGACCCGTTTTCGGGCTGCAACGTATCATGTTGCAGACTTTTCAGACGACGAGTAAAGAGCCTTAGGTCGTGGTCTTTCACTCAGTGATGCCGTTGGAGTTGATGGACTCACTTTATCTTCCAAGCCTTCCGCTGTTATCGTATTAGATGGCCTTAAGCCATATTTATTGTAATAAATTCTCTTTTGAGACATTCGATGTAATGAGTGTGTGATTGCTACGCTGTTATAAATCCTTCAAGTACTGTGCGTGTCAGCATTACCGATCCAGGGATGACACTTATGCACAGAGACTTGACCGTCTGAGGTCGGGTCGCTACATGCTCTCGGGCTTAGCTACACCCGCGCTGACGAAACAAATCAAAACAAATACTAGACAAACTCAAAAAAAATCCAAAAAAAATTTGGGTGGTAGATAATTTGATGCATGAGGTTCGCTGCAAATTTTAACTCATTTGGACAATTGAGCAGCTCTCTGCAAAAAAGGCAAAATCAGGGTCTATAAAAAAGTTTACTGTTCACGCACTGTTTTGACCCGATTTATCTTTTTTGCCGAGAGCTGCTCAGATATCCAAATGATTTAAAATTTGGAGCGGACCTCACACATCAAATTATCTACCACGCAAAAAAAATGGATTTTTTTGAATTTTTCTAGTATTTTTTTTTATTTTTTCTGACCGGGAGCAGATGAGTCTGGGCACCGATTTGGATTTTCGATTTATTTGGCTTTAAATTTGTACACAAAAGAGTGTTAGTTCTATCTTTTCAATGCACTTTAAAGTAGGAAAAAATGTTTTTCTCTCATCACACGGTAAATCAAGACCAGTAACATTCTACACATGCAATTCGGGCCTGCCTTGTCTTTGCAAATGCAACCAACTTACTGACATCTGGCAGAGCCATCTTGGCAGCGTCCAGCGCAGTGAAACGCTCCACCCAAGCAAGCAGAAGTGGGGTATTTGAGGTGCCAAAGAGCTTGGTACCACATAGTTCTTCAGTTCCTTGCAGAAACGCCAACAGACCGCCAAGTGCTATATCCACGTATCCAATGTTATCACCGCCGAAGAAGGGCATCCCCTTGGAGCATTCCTTGAGAGCCACCTCTAGCGTCTTCACCCCCGCTAATATTTGCTTTATCGCTTCAGTCTTCTCCTCCTCCGACAAGTGGAGCGTAGAGAAGATAGGGTTTATCAACAGCAACACATCGGCTCGTCACTTTCTCTTCAAGGAGAGCCTTGCGCTACACCCCTCTTTTGATCCATATTAATTTTGTCATGGAAAAAAGTCACGCATGATTCTCATCAATCACTATACTCACTCCACATGCATATATGTACTTTACCTTCAGACTTATACCCAAGAAATATCCATGTACTTTTGCCTTCAATTTCCTATCATTCCCGGATGCGTACATGAAATGATGAATATTAATAGTAGCACTTACTACTCGCTCCAATGTTAGTACAAAGTTAAGACATTTATTTTGAAACCGAGGGATTACATATCAATGAGGTAGCTCTGGTATGTCCTTATAGTCCATTAGAATCCTTTCACTTAATTTGTAATACTCCTACCTACATCTGGTTGCAAATGTATTTTTTTTTCTTTCCCTTTTCGAAACAAAAAATTACATTATTGTTAACTATGTGCCGGTCCTAGTATTTCTAATGTAAGGTAGTATTGTTTTTATTTTATAAAAAAAATCATAATATGTTTCTGTGTTACCAAATAATATAAAGTTAAACGATCACATTTATAAAAATATCTTGAGATCACATACCGAGATATGGTTTTAGTTTATGAAAATACAATGCGTATCAACATCTAAATGCTATTGATCGACAGAAAACGATATCACTGGTGATAGAGAGGCCATGTAGATAACTGGTAAGCACGTCATCAGCACCAAACAATTATCTGAATTTATTGACATAATATGTTGCAATCTTTCACTCAGCTAAAGATTAAAGTTACATGGTATAATTCAAGTATTGCAGGGCATAATTGTAGAAACACAGCTAAACCGGTATTCCCATTAATTTGGTACCCTTCAGTAACATCTTACTAGATTCTTTTTCGGTACTAGCAAAATATTGAAGTCATGCATACGTGATCCTTGTCCAGGGACTGAAAAAAAAGGCAGTCACCATAAGATGATGAATGCAGTTATTGAGGCAGATGTGGCTCCAAGCACTTTTCTTACTTTTGCTGAATTAAATTGAATCGAATCACTCTCGCCTCCAAGGTCGCACGCGCTTGCGGCTCCGGAGGAACCCCAACCCTACAACCAGAAGGCCCTAGATCTAAACCTCCCGGCCGTCGAAGGCGGCGGTCACCGACGGGCCATCTTCGCGTGGAGGCGGGCCATCACAGGTGTTACAAATAAGCCATGCTCGTGCGGTGGCGACCGGCGTCGGCGAGCCAGGTCTGGTCCGTGCGTGCGTGGGCGTGCCCATGTTCGTCGTGTGTGCTGGCCGTGCGTGTGGATCGCGCGGACTGCAGCGGATGCGTTGTGCACGGAGATTAGCTAGCATAGTTAGTTGGGGCATGCACGTATGGATTAGTGCAGCAAATCTCTTTCTGTGCGCGTGCAGCGGAGTGTGGCCGAGTTGAGTGGATCGTGGTGTACATGCTACTGGCGGCCGGTGTGGTGTCCGGGTCTTGCGTGTGTGCGTGTGCTAGTCTGTGTGTGCAACCGGGTATAAAGACCCACCCTATGTACTGATCGATATGCCAGTATGAGCCGAGCCAGCAGCTCGAGCTGCAGAGAATAGAAGAGGCCATATGTGCGGCTGAGGCGCCGTTCGTTTGGCGAGGCATTTGTGCGCCGAAAAAAAACAGTGTGCTCCTTCTTCCATCTTCGTCTGAGCGAGAGAGAGAGAGAGAAAGAGAGAGAGCTACCCGGGGTTTGTCCCAACAACCGGGGCTGCGGTGGAGGTGGTGTGGCCGGCGGCGCGAGAGCTCAGTGATGCTACCTGCGCACGGGGAGGAGCGCAGAGGAGCGAAGGATCCGGCGAGATAGGCAGCAGGGAGGCAGGGAGTGTGCGGTGTGCCAGAGTAAGCTGGTGGCGGTGGCGCATGTCCACGGCCATGGAGGCGGCGTTGCTGAGGAGGCCTAGCCAGAAAGGAGATCCGGGCAGGCAGCGGGCGACCGGTCACCTCCACGTTCGTGGGCGGGTGATGGTGCTCTTCCGGTGGAGTTGGCGCTGGAGTTGGGTGAGACGAGGTGGCTCAAATCTGGGTCTGGCTCGATCTGAGTGGATGGGCTCGTTCCCTCTCGTGGTTGTCCCTTGGTGGGTTACGGCCAAGGTTTTGGATCCCAAGTGGACATTTTTTTCTCGAGGGGCATCAGAATTTGCGGTTACCACGGTAACCATGAAATTCCGGAAAAATTTCGGACGGAATTTATAATCAAATTTTGAATTCAATTTTTTTTAAATCGATATAGAAAGCTATTTAACTCCAAATTATCAGTTGTTTTACCCTGGCCTTGTGGCTATTCGACAGCAGCTGGCACTTGCTCAGTTGCTCACTGGTCGTGAGTTCGAGCCCTGGTCGCTCCAACAAATTGGCAAACATTTTTTCAGCCAGGACTCGAACCCGCGTCTCCCAGCTGATGAATGGTTCGCTCTACCACCAGGCCACAACCACTTCTGCTGGCAGGAAAGCGATGACCGGTATTTAACTATACTGTGAGAGTTTGAATTCCAAATTTTCAAATTATTCGAGATTTTTTGCTCGATATTAGTGTTTCTCGAGGGGGGTCGGTAAACGCGGTAACCGCGCGGAAGCTCGGAATTTCGCTCGGTTACCAAAACCATGGTTACGGCCGTTGCGGTGGTCTTGATCTGTGCCCAAGGTGGAGGGACGTTAATGCTGCCGTTCCTAGTCTGAGTTGGTGGTGGAGTTTGGGTCGTGCTCTCTCTGCTGTGTGAGGTGTTGGAGGACCACGGCGGTGCGGCTTCATCGGCAAGGTGTCGCGGTGGCGGCGATGCGAGGCTTCATGGATGGTGCTGCCCCAAGCCTTGGTGGTGTGAAGATGGGCGGAACAAATTGGCAAACATTTTTTCAGCCAGGACTCGAACCCGCGTCTCCCAGCTGATGAATGGTTCGCTCTACCACCAGGCCACAACCACTTCTGCTGGCAGGAAAGCGATGACCGGTATTTAACTATACTGTGAGAGTTTGAATTCCAAATTTTCAAATTATTCGAGATTTTTTGCTCGATATTAGTGTTTCTCGAGGGGGGTCGGTAAACGCGGTAACCGCGCGGAAGCTCGGAATTTCGCTCGGTTACCAAAACCATGGTTACGGCCGTTGCGGTGGTCTTGATCTGTGCCCAAGGTGGAGGGACGTTAATGCTGCCGTTCCTAGTCTGAGTTGGTGGTGGAGTTTGGGTCGTGCTCTCTCTGCTGTGTGAGGTGTTGGAGGACCACGGCGGTGCGGCTTCATCGGCAAGGTGTCGCGGTGGCGGCGATGCGAGGCTTCATGGATGGTGCTGCCCCAAGCCTTGGTGGTGTGAAGATGGGCGGTGATACGGATGAAAATCCTGCCCGGTTCTTGCCGGTCCGGCAGCGATGGCGCCCGCGGGTGTCATTCCCCCTCCTTGGAGGCAACGTCGAGGTGTGTCGTCATCTCCCTCGCTTGCTTGGTAATGGCAGCGGCCGCGCTTCGATTCCTCTCTGTCATAGTCCAAGATCAAGAGGTAGTAGTGCGCCACACCACTGCTTAGATTTTTTATTCCTCCCTCCCACAGTTTCCAAGATCCCGTTCATGGCGTAGGCCAAGATTCCACATTTTCGATCCCTCTCGGAGTTTGTTATTAAACTGAAATAAGTGAAGCCCCAATTGATGTGGATGTCTGATGCATCCATGGAATTCTACCGAATTGCAGATCAGATCAGATCCTGTGCCGGAAAGGTAACATCTGAATAAGGTAACCGACAGATTATTGTATTGTGCACAGCTCTATTGCAAGTTTTTGGACATAAATATGGAAGTAGCTGTTGAAAGTCAAAACCAATTGCATATTGTGTATCTTGCAAACAACTAGCAGAGCACTATTACATGGCACTGACCTGTGATTATTCATATATCTCCAGACCTAATGGACCGAAAGCATCGAAGCACAGCAGTTTCTATGCTTGCATCACACACGTAGGCAAAGTACAAACTTGAATGCTGACAGAGTATGGTAGTCACTGTTTTGATTTATGGCATAGGTTCATTTTCAGATGAGACAAAAGGCTTCGGTGGCATCTGCAGATTCTGCAACCTCCCTGTTAACATGTTAACGACCTTTGTCATCGACGGACGGTTTCTTGGGTTCCACTGGATACACCACAGTGCCACCATAGCCAGCTTCCTCACCTTGTCTTTCTCTTCTTGAGACGTTTCCAAAGTAAGCACCAACTCCTGATCGTTGATTACTTTCTCGTAGATCCATTCTGGGAGGTAAACATCATTCTGGCTCTCAATACTTGGGTCTGAATTCCTCCTTCCGCTCACCATTTCTAGCACCAGCATTCCGAAACTGTACACATCTAACTTGTACGATACTCCCCAAAGTTCCGAGAATATAGCGCTGGTGCAATATAGCCCATTGTGCCTCTTGCTGCTGTTAAGGTGACGATGCTTTGGTCTCTTGTGCACAATTTGGCAAGGCCAAAGTCTGAGATCTTTGGATTGAAGTTGTAATCCAGCAGGATATTGTGAGGCTTAATGTCAAAGTGGAGGATACGCTGGTTGCACCCTTGATGTAAGTACTCCATTCCTCTGGCGATGCCTAACGCAATATGTAGCAGCTTGTCTAGTACTAGAAGATTCTGAAAAATATTAGAGTCATCAGAGAATATGTATTTCTCCAGTGACTCGTTAGGCATGAATTCGTAAATAAGAGCCCATCTCATTCCTTCAGAACAAAATCCCAGGAGACGGACAATATTGGCATGGTGGATTAGTCCAATGGTTGCAACTTCGATGAATACTTCTCCCTCTCCTGTAGAGTTCTCTAGCATCTTGACTGCCATGGGCACTCCATTTGATAGTTCACCTTTGTATACACTTCCAAATCCTCCCTGCCCTACTTTTTCCTTAAAACGTCTTGCCGTCTTCTTAACTTCAGAGAAAGTGTACTTTGTGGGTTCCGATGTTCCATACGTCTTGAGAAACATTTCTACCTTCAAATGTATCTCCGCATTATATCTTGTCTTGAGTGAAAGATAAAGCACAGTGGCCACCGCCAACAAAAGAGCAACAAACACGGCCACTGATGATGTAGCGGAGAAAATAGACAATAGGTCATCAACATATTGCATCGGGATTTAAAAGCAGTTGCTTAGTCAGTGTCATGGGGATAAGAGGATATCAAGAGTCAGAGTAGCCACTAGCCAACAATAAGAATTTACACAATATAAGTTCTTTTTTATTTTGAAGTTAAAAACACTCGGTTATAGCAGTACCTGCAATGACTTTGATATGCGTACCTGCAAATACCAAGAATGAGATAAAATAAATCAATTATAATTCTTGAAAAAAAGTTGTAGAACCGACAAACTGTTATACGAGTGTTTTCTACTGTTGGTGCAGTAAATTTCCCTAGAGGATACAGTAGAGTTTTTTTTAATGTATGCGGAACACATATGTGGCGCTGTTTTTTCTTTTTTAGAAAGAGAAGAAAAAATAAATCTTTGTCACAAGTACAACTTATCAAACAGATTTTATTTTTTGGAAAATTTATAAAAATGACACTAGTCGCATTGTTTTGGTGCTATTTCTGAAAATGCCACTGGTCTGTTAGTTTTTCTTATGTTTTGGTCATGCGCACAGCTTTTACGGTCAAGACAAACCTTTTGACTGAACTGGGCAATTTTTTTCTGAACATGGTCTCGGTCACATACATGTGGACCCGGTCGAGGTCGGTTCTCTCAGTTACTCTGCTCTGTCGTCCCCAATTCATCCCCTTAAAATGCCTAGCTAGTTCCCTGCCCTCTCTAAACCTGCCCAAATCCCATCGATCATGGGTCGCATCCTGGGGGTGTAGGCATGCTGGTGGAGGCTGCAGGTCTAAATTTTTTTGACTGATATGCCCAAAAATTCAGTTTAGTGTCGCATAGCAAAATTTAGGGCAAATAACAGCTAAAGAGTTCCAAATTTTATAAGGCCGGTGTCTGATAGACGAACAAAACATACCTTTTTTGTGCTTGATTATTTCTCAGATTTGTTTTATGAGAGTTATGGCACAATGTGATTGCTCAAGCAGGCTGCTTAAATGATCTGTGGTGCTATTTTTGAATGAAAAATAATTGGCGGACAGTCTCATGGAAGATTCAAACACATGGAACTGTAAAATGAGTAAATTGCACTCTAGATTTTGCTTCTTTGTCAAAATAAAATAGAATGATACTCCCTCCGTTCGTAAATCGATGATGATTTGGACATTGACACGGTCTCTAATATGTATCTTTTGACTGTTACTTTGTTGTATGTACTCCCTCCGTTCCCAAATATTAGATGTTTTGGATATTTCAATATGGACTACATACAGACTGAAATGAGTGAACAAACACCTAAAATGCGTCTATATACATCCGAATCAGAAAAAAGTTAGAACATCTTATATTTGTGAACGGAGGAAGTACATGTTAGTATAAAATCATGAAATTTATATAATGAAACTATCTCTGTATGACGAACTTGACGATACTATTTCCACCTAATATTTTAGTAATCAAAGTTCGAAAAGGTCGACTGTATGCTTTGTACGAAGTGATGTATTTGCAAATTGAGGGAGTACTATATATAGTTTTGGACAGTCAGATCTGATCATACCAGGCATGCAGAATGGTAGACTCCTTTATGAGCTGAATGCGCAGCGTGCGCCATGGAGTTCACAATCCATGCAATTGTATTCATTCAAATACACCGTCATCTCAGTGAAACTGAGGATTCTTTCAGCACTTTCCTTGAAGAACTGTGGTTTGTAGTTTTCGTACAATTCTCGGTTGTCATACTTTGGTATCTGTATCAGGACGCTGCTGCCATCTGAGACTGGGATGACCTTGCAGTCCAGCGGAAGAAGAGACATATCTTCATAGCCAGCTACCAAATACAAGAAGTGGGTTGCGTTGCTAAGGCAGTAGACTGGGCCTGCAATGCTATCGGCAGCACCAGGTGTGAACTCTTTTGAACAGCGTACTAGGGTTGCAGATAAACTCCAAGAAAATAATTGGTTCGGACCCAGCGGGTCATTGTTGGCAACATCAACTTGTTGAGATGATAAGCTTCCGGAGATCATGAGCTCCTGCTGGAGCAGTTGGCAGGGGTCTACAAGCGGGATGATCTTCATGGAAGAACGTCTGTAATCCATGGCGCTGACACTGCATGGGCCAAGAACTGGGTGAAGTAGGATGGTGTCTTGACCAGAA
The DNA here is from genome assembly GCF_056163025.1 of Triticum urartu. Classification (NCBI taxonomy): domain Eukaryota; kingdom Viridiplantae; phylum Streptophyta; class Magnoliopsida; order Poales; family Poaceae; genus Triticum; species Triticum urartu. The sequence goes on from NC_141873.1 coordinate 15,159,122, forward strand.
CATGCTAACTTCGTCCATGATTCGCGACATCCACATGATGATGATGTATTGCTGGATTTAAGGCAGAAAGGATACCTGGTCTCTGTTGGGGTTGGACAGTAACAATGCGCTGCACAAATTTACCGACACGGCAAATATGCACACTACACAGCCCCCTCCACTTGTGATGAACTTTGAGGATAGCTTCAACCAACAAGTAAGCAGCGGAATAAGACAAACAACATGCACATGTGACACAGGATTTAAGGTGGAAAAACCTCCTCAACTTGAGGAGTAAAAAACCACGGCTGTGGACCGATCGGTCCATACAACTTCACTATGAGAATGATGAGTACAAAGTCTTCTCTAGAACCTCTAGAGAGATTTACAACACACTCTTCATGTTGCCAACCGGCAACAGCAACAACAAACACAAGAGACAAGGTTTCAGCAAAGCAGAGTTTACACAGCTTCTGTACCCTCCAGTGTTTTGCAAACTGCTCTTAAACCACTGGACCAAACAGCACCAAATTTGGCAGACAAGTAGACACACGAGTTCTTGAGATCCTCTCCAAATTTCAGCTCAATCGGACATCGTTTGCCTACACAAACTGTTCGTCTCCCAAAACTACTCTGTTCTGAAACTGCAGCAGTCAGAGCTGACAAAACCACTCTCAAATTTGATGCTCCACTGACCCAATCCTCAAACCAGCTAACCAGATCGAAGTACTCAAAGTAAGAAACGAGCTTACCAAGTTTGGGGTCGATCCAAGCACGTTTGAGCCTCCAAACACCAGCTTGAACACTGTCTAGTCAGATGCAGCAAATCTGGACAGAACCTCTGCTTCTTCTTTCTCTCTCTCTCAGGTTGTGATTCCTCTTGAAGGAAATATGCCCTAGAGGCAATAATAAAGTTATTATTTATTTCCTTATAATCATGATAAATGTTTATTATTCATGCTATAATTGTATTAACCAGAAACATAATACATGTGTGAATACATAGACAAACAAAGTGTCACTAGTATGCCTCTACTTGACTAGCTCGTTAATCAAAGATGGTTATGTTTCCTAACCATGAACAATGAGTTGTTATTTGATTAACGGGATCACATCATTAAGAGAATGATCTGATTGACATGACCCATTCCATTAGCTTAGCACCCGATCGTTTAGTATGTTGCTATTGCTTTCTTCATGACTTATACATGTTCCTATAACTATGAGATTATGCGACTCCCGTTTACCGGAGGAACACTTTGGGTACTACCAAACGTCACAACGTAACTGGGTGATTATAAAGGAGTATTACAGGTGTCTCCAAAGGTACATGTTGGGTTGGCGTATTTTGAGATTAGGTTTTGTCACTCCGATTGTCGGAGAGGTATCTCTGGGCCCTCTCGGTAATGCACATCACTTAAGCCTTGCAAGCATTGCAACTAAATGAGTTAGTTGCGGGATGATGTATTACAGAACGAGTAAAGAGACTTGCCGGTAACGAGATTGAACTAGGTATTGGAATACCGACGATCGAATCTCGGGCAAGTAACATACCGATGACAAAGGGAACAACGTATGTTTTTATGCGGTCTGACCGATAAAGATCTTCGTAGAATATGTAGGAGCCAATATGGGCATCCAGGTCCCGCTATTGGTTATTGACTAGAGACATGTCTCGGTCATGTCTACATTGTTCTCGAACCCGTAGGGTCCGCACGCTTAAGGTTACGATGACAGTTATATTATGAGTTTATGCATTTTGATGTACCGAAGGTTGTTCGGAGTCCCGGATGTGATCACGGACATGACGAGGAGTCTCGAAATGGTCGTACATAAAGATTGATATATTGGAAGCCTATATTTGGACATCGACAGTGTTCCGGGTGAAATCGGGATTTTACCAGAGTACCGGGAGGTTACCGGAACCCCCCGGGAGCCATATGGGCCTTAATGGGCTTTAGTGGAAAGGAGAAAGGGGCAGCCCAAGGTGGCCGCGCACCTCCCCCCTCCCCTAGTCCTATTAGGACTAGGAGAGGTGGCCGGCCCCCCTCTCTCTCTTTCCCCCTCGGGGAATCCTAGTCCAACTAGGATTGGGGGGGGAGTCCTACTCCCGGAAGGAGTAGGACTCCTCCTGCGCCCTCCTCCTGGCCGGCGGCCCCCTCCCCCTTGGCTCCTTTATATACTGAGGCAGAGGCACCCCAGAAAGACACAAGTTGATCCATGTGATCTATTCCTTAGCCGTGTGCGGTGCCCCCAGCCACCATAGTCCTCGATTATACTGTAGCGGAGTTTAGGCGAAGCCCTGCTGCTGTAGTACATCAAGATCGTCACCACGCCGTCGTGCTGACGGAACTCTTCCCCGACACTTTGCTGGATCGGAATCCGGGGATCGTCATCGAGCTAAACGTGTGCTCGAACTTGGAGGTGTCGTAGTTTCGGTGCTTGATCGGTCGGATCGTGAAGACGTACGACGCCTTCCTCTACGTTGTGTCAACGCTTCCGCAGTCGGTCTGCGTGGGTACGTAGACAACACTCTCCCCTCTCGTTGCTATGCATCACATGATCTTGCGTGTGCGTAGGAAAATTTTTGAAATTACTACGAAACCCAACAGTGGCATCCGAGCCTAGGTTATTTATGTTGATGTTATATGCACGAATAGAACACAAGTGAGTTGTGGGCGATATAAGTCATACTGCCTACCAGCATGTCATACTTTGGTTCGGCGGCATTGTTGAACGAGACGACCCGGACCAACCTTACGCGTACGCTTACGCGAGACCGGTTCCCCCGACGTGCTTTGCACATAGGTGGCTTGCGGGCGACTGTCTCTCCAACTTTAGTTGAACCGAGTATGGCTACGCCCGGTCCTTGCGAAGGTTAAAATGGAGTCTATTTGACAAACTATCGTTGTGGTTTTGATGCGTAGGTGAGATTGGTTCTTGCTTAAGCCCATAGCAGCCACGTAAAACTTGCAACAACAAAGTAGAGAACGTCTAACTTGTTTTTGCAGGGCATGTTGTGATGTGATATGGCCAAGACGTGATGCTGAATTTTATTGTATGAGATGATCATGTTTTGTAACCGAGTTATCGGCAACTGGCAGGAGCCATATGGTTGTCGCTTTATTGTATGCAATGAAATCGCGATGTAATGCTTTACTTTATTACTAAGCGGTAGTGATAGTCGTGGAAGCATAAGCTTGGCGAGACGACAACGATGCTACGATGGAGATCAAGGTGTCACGCCGGTGACGATGGTGATCACGATGGTGCTTCGGAGATGGAGATCACAAGCACAAGATGATGATGGCCATATCAGATCACTTATATTGATTGCATGTGATGTTTATCCTTTTTATGCATCTTATCTTGCTTTGATTGACGGTAGCATTATAAGATGATCTCTCACTAAATTATCAAGAAGTGTTCTCCCTGAGTATGCACCATTGCGAAAGTTCTTCGTGCTGAGACACCACGTGATGATCGGGTGTGATAGGTTCTACGTTCAAATACAACGGGTGCAAAACAGTTGCACACGCGGAATACTCAGGTTATACTTGACGAGCCAAGCATATACAGATATGGCCTCGGAACACGGAGACCGAAAGGTCGAGCGTGAATCATATAGTAGATATGATCAACATAACGATGTTCACCATTGAAAACTACTCCATCTCACGTGATGATCGGTTATGGTTTAGTTGATTTGGATCACGCAATCACTTAGAGGATTAGAGGGATGTCTATCTAAGTGGGAGTTCTTTAATAAATTTGATTAACTGAACTTAAATTTATCATGAAACTTAGTACCTGATTAGTATCTTGCTTGTTTATGTTTGGTTGTAGATAGATGGCTCGTGCTGTTGTTCCATTGAATTTTAATGCGTTCCTTGAGAAAGCAAAGTTGAAAGATGATGGTAGCAATTACACGGACTGGGTCCGTAACTTGAGGATTATCCTCATTGCTGCACAGAAGAATTACGTCCTGGAAGCACCGCTGGGTGCCAGGTCTGCTGCAGGAGTAACGCCGGATGTTATGAACGTCTGGCAGAGCAAATCTGATGACTACTCGATAGTTCAGTGTGCCATGCTTTACGGCTTAGAATCGGGACTTCAATGACGTTTTGAACGTCATGGAGCATATGAGATGTTCCAGGAGTTGAAGTTAATATTTCAAGCAAATGCCCGGATTGAGAGATATGAAGTCTCCAATATGTTCTATAGCTGCAAGATGGAGGAGAACAGTTCTGTCAGTGAGCATATACTCAAAATGTCTGGGTATAATAATCACTTGATTCAATTGGGAGTTAATCTTCCAGATGATAGCCTCATTGACAGAATTCTTCAATCACTGCCACCAAGCTACAAGAGCTTCGTGATGAACTATAATATGCAAGGGATGAACAAGACTATTCCCGAGCTCTTCGCAATGATGTAAGCTACGGAGGTAGAAATCAAGAAGGAGCATCAAGTGTTGATGGTTAACAAGACCACTAGTTTCAAGAAAAAGGGCAAAGGGAAGAAGAAGGGGAACTTCAAGAAGAACGGCAAGCTAGTTGCTTCTCAGGAGAAGAAACCCAAGTCTGGACCTAATCCTGAAACTGAGTGCTTCTACTGCAAGCAGACTGGTCACTGGAAGCGGAACTGCCCCAAGTATTTGGCGGATAAGAAGGATGGCAAGGTGAACAAAGGTATATGTGATATACATGTTATTGATGTGTACCTTACTAGAGCTCGCAGTAGCACCTGGGTATTTGATACTGGTTCTGTTGCTAATATTTGCAACTCGAAACAGGGACTACGGATCAAGCGAAGATTGGTTAAGGACGAGGTGACGATGCGCGTGGGAAACGGTTCCAAAGTCGATGTGATCGCAGTCGGCACGCTACCTCTACATCTACCTTCGGGATTAGTATTAGACCTAAATAATTGTTATTTGGTGCCAGCGTTAAGCATGAACATTATATCTGGATCTTGTTTGATGCGAGACGGTTATTCATTTAAATCAGAGAATAATGGTTGTTCTATTTATATGAGTAATATCTTTTATGGTCATGCACCCTTGAAGAGTGGTCTATTCTTGTTGAATCTCGATAGTAGTAACACACATATTCATAGTGTTGAAGCCAAAAGATGCAGAGTTGATAATGAAAGTGCAACTTATTTGTGGCACTGCCGTTTAGGTCATATTGGTGTAAAGCGCATGAAGAAACTCCATTCTGATGGACTTTTGGAACCACTTGATTATGAATCACTTGGTATTTGCGAACCGTGCCTCATGGGCAAGATGACCAAAACACCGTTCTCCGGTACTATGGAGAGAGCAACAGATTTGTTGGAAATCATACATACAGATGTATGTGGTTCGATGAATATTGAGGCTCGTGGCGGATATCGTTATTTTCTCACCTTCACAGATGATTTAAGCAGATATGGGTATATCTACTTAATGAAACATAAGTCTGAAACATTTGAAAAGTTCAAGGAATTTCAGAGTGAAGTTGAAAATCATCGTAACAAGAAAATAAAGTTTCTACGATCTGATCGTGGAGGAGAATATTTGAGTTACGAGTTTGGTGTACATTTGAAAAATTATGGAATAGTTTCGCAACTCACGCCACCCGGAACACCTCGGCGTAATGGTGTGTCCGAACGTCGTAATCGTACTTTACTGGACATGGTGCGATCTATGATGTCTCTTACTGATTTACCGCTGTCATTTTGGGGGTACGCTCTAGAGACGGCCGCATTCACGTTAAATAGGGCACCATCAAAATCCGTTGAGATGACGCCTTATGAACTGTGGTTTGGCAAGAAACCAAAGTTGTCGTTTCTGAAAGTTTGGGGCTGCGATGCTTATGTGAAAAAGCTTCAACCTGATAAGCTCGAACCCAAATCGGAGAAATGTGTCTTCATAGGATATCCAAAGGAAACTATTGGATACACCTTCTATCACAGATCCGAAGGCAAGACTTTTGTTGCTAAATTCGGAAACTTTCTGGAGAAGGAGTTTCTCTCGAAAGAAGTGAGTGGGAGGAAAGTAGAACTTGACGAGGTAACTGTACCTACTCCCTTATTGGAAAGTAGTGCATCACAAAAAACTGTTTCAGTGACACCTACACCAATTAGAGAGGAAGCTAATGATGATGATCATGGAACTTTAGATCAAGATACTACTGAACCTCGTAGATCAACCAGAGTAAGATCCGCGCCAGAGTGGTACGGTAATCCCGTTCTGGAAGTCATGATGCTAGATCATGATGAACCTACGAACTATGAAGAAGCAATGGTGAGCCCAGATTCCGCAAAGTGGCTTGAAGCCATGAAATCTGAGATGGGATCCATGTATGAGAACAAAGTTTGGACTTTGGTTGACTTGCCCGATGATCAGCAAGCAATTGAGAATAAATGGATCTTCAAGAAGAAGACTGACGCTGATGGTAATATTACTGTCTACAAAGCTCGACTTGTCGCAAAAGGTTTTCGGCAAGTTCAAGGGATTGACTACGATGAGACCTTCTCACCCGTAGCGATGCTTAAGTCTGTCCGAATCATGTTAGCAATTGCCGCATTTTATGATTATGAAATTTGGCAGATGGATGTCAAAAACTGCATTCCTGAATGGATTTCTAGAAGAAGAGTTGTATATGATGCAACCAGAAGGTTTTGTCGATCCAAAGGGAGCTAACAAAGTGTGCAAGCTCCAGCGATCCATTTATGGACTGGTGCAAGGCTCTCGGAGTTGGAATAAATGTTTTGATAGTGTGATCAAAGCATTTGGTTTTATACAGACTTTTGGAGAAGCCTGTATTTACAAGAAAGTGAGTGGGAGCTCTGTAGCATTTCTGATATTATATGTGGATGACATATTATTAATTGGAAATAATATAGAATTTCTGGATAGCATAAAGGGATACTTGAATAAGAGTTTTTCAATGAAAGACCTCGGTGAAGCTGCTTACATATTAGGCATTAAGATCTATAGAGATAGATCAGAACGCTTAATTGGACTTTCACAAACAACATACCTTGACAAAATTTTGAAGAAGTTCAAAATGGGTCAAGCAAAGAAAGGATTCTTTCCTGTGTTACAAGGTGTGAAATTGAGTAAGACTCAATGCCCGACCACTGCAGAAGATAGAGAGAATATGAAAGATGTTCCCTATGCATCAGCAATAGGATCTATCATGTATGCAATGCTGTGTACCAGACCTGATGTGTGCCTTGCTATAAGTCTAGCAGGGACGTACCAAAGTAATCCAGGAGTGGATCACTGGACAGCGGTCAAGAACATCCTGAAATACCTGAAAAGGACTAAGGATATGCTTCTCGTATATGGAGGTGACAAAGAGCTCGTCGTAAATGGTTACGTTGATGCAAGCTTTGACACTGATCCGAACGATTCTAAATCGCAAACCGGATACGTGTTTACATTAAACGGTGGAGCTGTCAGTTGGTGCAGTTCTAAACAAAGCGTCGTAGCGGGATCTACATGTGAAGCGGAGTACATAGCTGCTTCGGAAGCAGCGAACGAAGGAGTCTGGATGAAGGAGTTCATATCCGATCTAGGTGTCATACCCAGTGCATCGGGTCCAATGAAAATATTTTGTGACAATACTGGTGCAATTGCCTTGGCAAAGGAATCCAGATTTCACAAGAGAACCAAGCACATCAAGAGACGCTTCAATTCCATCCGGGATCTAGTCCAGGTGGGAGACATAGAGATTTGCAAGATACATACGGATCTGAATGTTGCGGACCCATTGACTAAGCCTCTTCCACGAGCAAAACATGATCAGCACCAAGGCTCCATGGGTGTTAGAATCATTACGGTGTAATCTAGATTATTGACTCTAGTGCAAGTGGGAGACTGAAGGAAATATGCCCTAGAGGCAATAATAAAGTTATTATTTATTTCCTTATAATCATGATAAATGTTTATTATTCATGCTAGAATTGTATTAACCGGAAACATAATACATGTGTGAATACATAGACAAACAAAGTGTCACTAGTATGCCTCTACTTGACTAGCTCGTTAATCAAAGATGGTTATGTTTCCTAACCATGAACAATGAGTTGTTATTTGATTAATGGGATCACATCATTAAGAGAATGATCTGATTGACATGACCCATTCCATTAGCTTAGCACCCGATCGTTTAGTATGTTGCTATTGCTTTCTTCATGACTTATACATGTTCCTATAACTATGAGATTATGCGACTCCCGTTTACCGGAGGAACACTTTGGGTACTACCAAACATCACAACGTAACTGGGTGATTATAAAGGAGTATTACAGGTGTCTCCAAAGGTACATGTTGTGTTGGCGTATTTCGAGATTAGGTTTTGTCACTCCGATTGTCGGAGAGGTATCTCTGGGCCCTCTCGGTAATGCACATCACTTAAGCCTTGCAAGCATTGCAACTAAATGAGTTAGTTGTGGGATGATGTATTACAGAACGATTAAAGAGACTTGCCGGTAACGAGATTGAACTAGGTATTGGAATACCGACGATCGAATCTCGGGCAAGTAACATACCGATGACAAAGGGAACAACGTATGTTGTTATGCGGTCTGACCGATAAAGATCTTCATAGAATATGTAGGAGCCAATATGGGCATCCAGGTCCCGCTATTGGTTATTGACTGGAGACATGTCTCGGTCATGTCTACATTGTTCTCGAACCCGTAGGGTCCGCACGCTTAAGGTTACGATGACAGTTATATTATGAGTTTATGCATTTTGATGTACCGAAGGTTGTTCGGAGTCCCGGATGTGATCACGGACATGACGATGAGTCTCGAAATGGTCGAGACATAAAGATTGATATATTGGAAGCCTATATTTGGACATCGGAAGTGTTCCGGGTGAAATCGGGATTTTATCGGAGTACCGGGAGGTTACCGGAACCCCCCGGGAGCCATATGGGCCTTAATGGGCTTTAGTGGAAAGGAGAAAGGGGCAGCCCAAGGTGGCCGCGCACCTCCCCCCTCCCCTAGTCCTATTAGGACTAGGAGAGGTGGCCGGCCCCCCTCTCTCTCTTTCCCCCTCGGGGAATCCTAGTCCAACTAGGATTGGGGGGGGGGAGTCCTACTCCCGGAAGGAGTAGGACTCCTCCTGCGCCCTCCTCCTGGCCGGCGGCCCCCTCCCCCTTGGCTCCTTTATATACTGAGGCAGAGGCACCCCAGAAAGACACAAGTTGATCCACGTGATCTATTCCTTAGCCGTGTGCGGTGCCCCCAGCCACCATAGTCCTCGATTATACTGAAGCGGAGTTTAGGCGAAGCCCTGCTGCTGTAGTACATCAAGATCGTCACCACGCCGTCGTGCTGACGGAACTCTTCCCCGACACTTTGCTGGATCGGAATCCGGGGATCGTCATCGAGCTAAACGTGTGCTCGAACTTGGAGGTGTCGTAGTTTCGGTGCTTGATCGGTCGGATCGTGAAGACGTACGACGCCTTCCTCTACGTTGTGTCAACGCTTCCGCAGTCGGTCTGCGTGGGTACGTAGACAACACTCTCCCCTCTCGTTGCTATGCATCACATGATCTTGCGTGTGCGTAGGAAAATTTTTGAAATTACTACGAAACCCAACAGTGGCATCCGAGCCTAGGTTATTTATGTTGATGTTATATGCACGAATAGAACACAAGTGAGTTGTGGGCGATATAAGTCATACTGCCTACCAGCATGTCATACTTTGGTTCGGCGGCATTGTTGAACGAGACGACCCGGACCAACCTTACGCGTACGCTTACGCGAGACCGGTTCCCCCGACGTGCTTTGCACATAGGTGGCTTGCGGGCGACTGTCTCTCCAACTTTAGTTGAACCGAGTATGGCTACGCCCGGTCCTTGCGAAGGTTAAAATGGAGTCTATTTGACAAACTATCGTTGTGGTTTTGATGCGTAGGTGAGATTGGTTCTTGCTTAAGCCCATAGCAGCCACGTAAAACTTGCAACAACAAAGTAGAGAACGTCTAACTTGTTTTTGCAGGGCATGTTGTGATGTGATATGGCCAAGACGTGATGCTGAATTTTATTGTATGAGATGATCATGTTTTGTAACCGAGTTATCGGCAACTGGCAGGAGCCATATGGTTGTCGCTTTATTGTATGCAATGAAATCGCGATGTAATGCTTTACTTTATTACTAAGCGGTAGTGATAGTCGTGGAAGCATAAGCTTGGCGAGACGACAACGATGCTACGATGGAGATCAAGGTGTCACGCCGGTGACGATGGTGATCACGATGGTGCTTCGGAGATGGAGATCACAAGCACAAGATGATGATGGCCATATCATATCACTTATATTGATTGCATGTGATGTTTATCCTTTTTATGCATCTTATCTTGCTTTGATTGACGGTAGCATTATAAGATGATCTCTCACTAAATTATCAAGAAGTGTTCTCCCTGAGTATGCACCATTGCGAAAGTTCTTCGTGCTGAGACACCACGTGATGATCGGGTGTGATAGGTTCTACGTTCAAATACAACGGGTGCAAAACAGTTGCACACGCGGAATACTCAGGTTATACTTGACGAGCCAAGCATATACAGATATGGCCTCGGAACACGGAGACCGAAAGGTCGAGCGTGAATCATATAGTAGATATGATCAACATAACGATGTTCACCATTGAAAACTACTCCATCTCACGTGATGATCGGTTATGGTTTAGTTGATTTGGATCACGCAATCACTTAGAGGATTAGAGGGATGTCTATCTAAGTGGGAGTTCTTTAATAAATTTGATTAACTGAACTTAAATTTATCATGAAACTTAGTACCTGATTAGTATCTTGCTTGTTTATGTTTGGTTGTAGATAGATGGCTCGTGCTGTTGTTCCATTGAATTTTAATGCGTTCCTTGAGAAAGCAAAGTTGAAAGATGATGGTAGCAATTACACGGACTGGGTCCGTAACTTGAGGATTATCCTCATTGCTGCACAGAAGAATTACGTCCTGGAAGCACCGCTGGGTGCCAGGTCTGCTGCAGGAGTAACGCCGGATGTTATGAACGTCTGGCAGAGCAAATCTGATGACTACTCGATAGTTCAGTGTGCCATGCTTTACGGCTTAGAATCGGGACTTCAATGACGTTTTGAACGTCATGGAGCATATGAGATGTTCCAGGAGTTGAAGTTAATATTTCAAGCAAATGCCCGGATTGAGAGATATGAAGTCTCCAATATGTTCTATAGCTGCAAGATGGAGGAGAACAGTTCTGTCAGTGAGCATATACTCAAAATGTCTGGGTATAATAATCACTTGATTCAATTGGGAGTTAATCTTCCAGATGATAGCCTCATTGACAGAATTCTTCAATCACTGCCACCAAGCTACAAGAGCTTCGTGATGAACTATAATATGCAAGGGATGAACAAGACTATTCCCGAGCTCTTCGCAATGATGTAAGCTACGGAGGTAGAAATCAAGAAGGAGCATCAAATGTTGATGGTTAACAAGACCACTAGTTTCAAGAAAAAGGGCAAAGGGAAGAAGAAGGGGAACTTCAAGAAGAACGGCAAGCTAGTTGCTTCTCAGGAGAAGAAACCCAAGTCTGGACCTAATCCTGAAACTGAGTGCTTCTACTGCAAGCAGACTGGTCACTGGAAGCGGAACTGCCCCAAGTATTTGGCGGATAAGAAGGATGGCAAGGTGAACAAAGGTATATGTGATATACATGTTATTGATGTGTACCTTACTAGAGCTCGCAGTAGCACCTGGGTATTTGATACTGGTTCTGTTGCTAATATTTGCAACTCGAAACAGGGACTACGGATCAAGCGAAGATTGGTTAAGGACGAGGTGACGATGCGCGTGGGAAACGGTTCCAAAGTCGATGTGATCGCAGTCGGCACGCTACCTCTACATCTACCTTCGGGATTAGTATTAGACCTAAATAATTGTTATTTGGTGCCAGCGTTAAGCATGAACATTATATCTGGATCTTGTTTGATGCGAGACGGTTATTCATTTAAATCAGAGAATAATGGTTGTTCTATTTATATGAGTAATATCTTTTATGGTCATGCACCCTTGAAGAGTGGTCTATTCTTGTTGAATCTCGATAGTAGTAACACACATATTCATAGTGTTGAAGCCAAAAGATGCAGAGTTGATAATGAAAGTGCAACTTATTTGTGGCACTGCCGTTTAGGTCATATTGGTGTAAAGCGCATGAAGAAACTCCATTCTGATGGACTTTTGGAACCACTTGATTATGAATCACTTGGTATTTGCGAACCGTGCCTCATGGGCAAGATGACCAAAACACCGTTCTCCGGTACTATGGAGAGAGCAACAGATTTGTTGGAAATCATACATACAGATGTATGTGGTTCGATGAATATTGAGGCTCGTGGCGGATATCGTTATTTTCTCACCTTCACAGATGATTTAAGCAGATATGGGTATATCTACTTAATGAAACATAAGTCTGAAACATTTGAAAAGTTCAAGGAATTTCAGAGTGAAGTTGAAAATCATCGTAACAAGAAAATAAAGTTTCTACGATCTGATCGTGGAGGAGAATATTTGAGTTACGAGTTTGGTGTACATTTGAAAAATTATGGAATAGTTTCGCAACTCACGCCACCCGGAACACCTCGGCGTAATGGTGTGTCCGAACGTCGTAATCGTACTTTACTGGACATGGTGCGATCTATGATGTCTCTTACTGATTTACCGCTGTCATTTTGGGGGTACGCTCTAGAGACGGCCGCATTCACGTTAAATAGGGCACCATCAAAATCCGTTGAGATGACGCCTTATGAACTGTGGTTTGGCAAGAAACCAAAGTTGTCGTTTCTGAAAGTTTGGGGCTGCGATGCTTATGTGAAAAAGCTTCAACCTGATAAGCTCGAACCCAAATCGGAGAAATGTGTCTTCATAGGATATCCAAAGGAAACTATTGGATACACCTTCTATCACAGATCCGAAGGCAAGACTTTTGTTGCTAAATTCGGAAACTTTCTGGAGAAGGAGTTTCTCTCGAAAGAAGTGAGTGGGAGGAAAGTAGAACTTGACGAGGTAACTGTACCTACTCCCTTATTGGAAAGTAGTGCATCACAAAAAACTGTTTCAGTGACACCTACACCAATTAGAGAGGAAGCTAATGATGATGATCATGGAACTTTAGATCAAGATACTACTGAACCTCGTAGATCAACCAGAGTAAGATCCGCGCCAGAGTGGTACGGTAATCCCGTTCTGGAAGTCATGATGCTAGATCATGATGAACCTACGAACTATGAAGAAGCAATGGTGAGCCCAGATTCCGCAAAGTGGCTTGAAGCCATGAAATCTGAGATGGGATCCATGTATGAGAACAAAGTTTGGACTTTGGTTGACTTGCCCGATGATCAGCAAGCAATTGAGAATAAATGGATCTTCAAGAAGAAGACTGACGCTGATGGTAATATTACTGTCTACAAAGCTCGACTTGTCGCAAAAGGTTTTCGGCAAGTTCAAGGGATTGACTACGATGAGACCTTCTCACCCGTAGCGATGCTTAAGTCTGTCCGAATCATGTTAGCAATTGCCGCATTTTATGATTATGAAATTTGGCAGATGGATGTCAAAAACTGCATTCCTGAATGGATTTCTAGAAGAAGAGTTGTATATGATGCAACCAGAAGGTTTTGTCGATCCAAAGGGAGCTAACAAAGTGTGCAAGCTCCAGCGATCCATTTATGGACTGGTGCAAGGCTCTCGGAGTTGGAATAAATGTTTTGATAGTGTGATCAAAGCATTTGGTTTTATACAGACTTTTGGAGAAGCCTGTATTTACAAGAAAGTGAGTGGGAGCTCTGTAGCATTTCTGATATTATATGTGGATGACATATTATTAATTGGAAATAATATAGAATTTCTGGATAGCATAAAGGGATACTTGAATAAGAGTTTTTCAATGAAAGACCTCGGTGAAGCTGCTTACATATTAGGCATTAAGATCTATAGAGATAGATCAGAACGCTTAATTGGACTTTCACAAACAACATACCTTGACAAAATTTTGAAGAAGTTCAAAATGGGTCAAGCAAAGAAAGGATTCTTTCCTGTGTTACAAGGTGTGAAATTGAGTAAGACTCAATGCCCGACCACTGCAGAAGATAGAGAGAATATGAAAGATGTTCCCTATGCATCAGCAATAGGATCTATCATGTATGCAATGCTGTGTACCAGACCTGATGTGTGCCTTGCTATAAGTCTAGCAGGGACGTACCAAAGTAATCCAGGAGTGGATCACTGGACAGCGGTCAAGAACATCCTGAAATACCTGAAAAGGACTAAGGATATGCTTCTCGTATATGGAGGTGACAAAGAGCTCGTCGTAAATGGTTACGTTGATGCAAGCTTTGACACTGATCCGAACGATTCTAAATCGCAAACCGGATACGTGTTTACATTAAACGGTGGAGCTGTCAGTTGGTGCAGTTCTAAACAAAGCGTCGTAGCGGGATCTACATGTGAAGCGGAGTACATAGCTGCTTCGGAAGCAGCGAACGAAGGAGTCTGGATGAAGGAGTTCATATCCGATCTAGGTGTCATACCCAGTGCATCGGGTCCAATGAAAATATTTTGTGACAATACTGGTGCAATTGCCTTGGCAAAGGAATCCAGATTTCACAAGAGAACCAAGCACATCAAGAGACGCTTCAATTCCATCCGGGATCTAGTCCAGGTGGGAGACATAGAGATTTGCAAGATACATACGGATCTGAATGTTGCGGACCCATTGACTAAGCCTCTTCCACGAGCAAAACATGATCAGCACCAAGGCTCCATGGGTGTTAGAATCATTACGGTGTAATCTAGATTATTGACTCTAGTGCAAGTGGGAGACTGAAGGAAATATGCCCTAGAGGCAATAATAAAGTTATTATTTATTTCCTTATAATCATGATAAATGTTTATTATTCATGCTAGAATTGTATTAACCGGAAACATAATACATGTGTGAATACATAGACAAACAAAGTGTCACTAGTATGCCTCTACTTGACTAGCTCGTTAATCAAAGATGGTTATGTTTCCTAACCATGAACAATGAGTTGTTATTTGATTAATGGGATCACATCATTAAGAGAATGATCTGATTGACATGACCCATTCCATTAGCTTAGCACCCGATCGTTTAGTATGTTGCTATTGCTTTCTTCATGACTTATACATGTTCCTATAACTATGAGATTATGCGACTCCCGTTTACCGGAGGAACACTTTGGGTACTACCAAACATCACAACGTAACTGGGTGATTATAAAGGAGTATTACAGGTGTCTCCAAAGGTACATGTTGTGTTGGCGTATTTCGAGATTAGGTTTTGTCACTCCGATTGTCGGAGAGGTATCTCTGGGCCCTCTCGGTAATGCACATCACTTAAGCCTTGCAAGCATTGCAACTAAATGAGTTAGTTGTGGGATGATGTATTACAGAACGATTAAAGAGACTTGCCGGTAACGAGATTGAACTAGGTATTGGAATACCGACGATCGAATCTCGGGCAAGTAACATACCGATGACAAAGGGAACAACGTATGTTGTTATGCGGTCTGACCGATAAAGATCTTCATAGAATATGTAGGAGCCAATATGGGCATCCAGGTCCCGCTATTGGTTATTGACTGGAGACATGTCTCGGTCATGTCTACATTGTTCTCGAACCCGTAGGGTCCGCACGCTTAAGGTTACGATGACAGTTATATTATGAGTTTATGCATTTTGATGTACCGAAGGTTGTTCGGAGTCCCGGATGTGATCACGGACATGACGATGAGTCTCGAAATGGTCGAGACATAAAGATTGATATATTGGAAGCCTATATTTGGACATCGGAAGTGTTCCGGGTGAAATCGGGATTTTATCGGAGTACCGGGAGGTTACCGGAACCCCCCGGGAGCCATATGGGCCTTAATGGGCTTTAGTGGAAAGGAGAAAGGGGCAGCCCAAGGTGGCCGCGCACCTCCCCCCTCCCCTAGTCCTATTAGGACTAGGAGAGGTGGCCGGCCCCCCTCTCTCTCTTTCCCCCTCGGGGAATCCTAGTCCAACTAGGATTGGGGGGGGGGAGTCCTACTCCCGGAAGGAGTAGGACTCCTCCTGCGCCCTCCTCCTGGCCGGCGGCCCCCTCCCCCTTGGCTCCTTTATATACTGAGGCAGAGGCACCCCAGAAAGACACAAGTTGATCCACGTGATCTATTCCTTAGCCGTGTGCGGTGCCCCCAGCCACCATAGTCCTCGATTATACTGAAGCGGAGTTTAGGCGAAGCCCTGCTGCTGTAGTACATCAAGATCGTCACCACGCCGTCGTGCTGACGGAACTCTTCCCCGACACTTTGCTGGATCGGAGTCCGGGGATCGTCATCGAGCTGAATGTGTGCTCGAACTCGGAGGTGCCGTAGTTTCGGTGCTTGATCGGTTGGATCGTGAAGACGTACGACTACTTCCTCTACGTTGTGTCAACGCTTCCGCAGTCGGTCTGCGTGGGTACGTAGACAACACTCTCCCCTCTCGTTGCTATGCATCACATGATCTTGCGTGTGCGTAGGAAAATTTTTGAAATTACTACGAAACCCAACACCTCTTGTGTGTTCTCTCTCACACTCTCACGAATGGCAGCCGCCACCAGCAATGGGTGGGGTGGCTAGGGTTTTCTCCTTGCTCCCTTCACCAGGAAACACTCACAACCGTTGGATGCAGAACAGATCAACGGTTCATATGTGTTGGACTTGTGTGGGCTGATGTTGGGCTGCCAACACACCTCCATGTGGAGGGACTTAGCCCAACAAACTCCCCCTCCCGACATCATGGAGGGTCTTACTGCCTTCCGGCAGCCATGCCAGCGAGCCGGCGGCATACTTCGAGCTTCTTCCTTGTCACCACTTTAGTCAACATATCAGCCCCATTGTCATCGGTGTGAACCTTCTCAAGTTGCATTTTCTTGGAATACAACACATCTCGAATCCAATGATAACGGACTTCTATATGCTTAGACCTTGAATGAAAACTTGCATTCTTACTCAAGTGGATAGCACTTTGGTTGTCACAAAACAACACATACTTGTCTTGCTTAAAACCAAGCTCACAAGCCAACCGTTTCAGCCACAATAGCTCTTTGCTCGCCTCTGTTACAGCAATGAATTCAGCTTCAGTTGTATTCAATGCCACACACTTCTGCAGCCTGCTTTGCCATGACACCGCTCCCCCTGCATAGGTAACCAAGTAACCTGAAGTAGACTTCCTTCTGTCAACATCTCCAGCCATGTCAGAATCTGAAAAAGCAATCAGCTTGGCCTCACCATCACCAAAGCAAAGTTTCAGATTTGTGCTGCCCCGAAGATATCTCAAAATCCACTTCACGGCTTCCCAATGAGGTCTTCCTGGATTGGACATAAATCTGCTCACAGTACTAACCGCATGAGCAATGTCAGGCCTTGTACACACCATAGCATACATCAAACTCCCAACCGCTGAAGCATAAGGAACATGATGCATTTCCTTTTTCTGCTCATCAGTGGTAGGACATTGCTTTCTGCTCAACTTGAAATGGGCTGCTAGTGGACAACTCACAACTTTAGCATTTTCCATCCTGAACTTCTGAAGTACCTTCTCAATATACTTCTCTTGAGATAAGTACAACTTGTTGCGATTTATGTCTCGCTCAATTCTCATTCCGAGAATGTTCTTTGCTGGACCTAAGTCTTTCATAGTAAAACATTTGCTCAACTCCTTCTTCAACTTAGCAATCCTAGAGACATTCTTGCCAACAATTAGGATATCATCAACATAGAGCAATAATATGATGAAATCATTGAAGGAAATATGCCCTAGAGGCAATAATAAAGTTATTATTTATTTCCTTATTTCATGATAAATGTTTATTATTCATGCTAGAATTGTATTAACCGGAAACATAATACATGTGTGAATACATAGACAAACAGAGTGTCACTAGTATGCCTCTACTTGACTAGCTCATTAATCAAAGATGGTTATGTTTCCTAACCATAAACAAAGAGTTGTTATTTGATTAATGGGATCACATCATTAGATGAATGATCTGATTGACTTGACCCATTCCGTTAGCTTAGCACTTGCTCGTTTAGTTTGTTGCTATTGCTTTCTTCATGACTTATACATGTTCCTATGACTATGAGATTATGCAACTCCCGTTTACCGGAGGAACACTTTGTATGCTCACTACAGGAATCAGCTAGTTTGCCGTCTGGCGAGTACAGACGGCAAAGAGCAAAATACAGGCGGCAAAGAGTTTGCCGTCAGCTGGCTGACGGCAAACATAGACGGCAAAGAGGATGCCGGCAAAGGCTGCTTTGCCATCAGCATTTATTCGGACAGACGGCAAAGTCTTTGCCGTCTGCCAATCACTACTTTGCCGTCATTCAAAAGCTACCACAGACGGCAAAGAATATGGTCTTTGCCGTCAGTCAAACTTCGTCTTTGCCATCAGTATCAAACATCGCAGATGGCAAACGATCTTTTTTGTTTTTAAAAAGTGAATAAATTGTCCAAGTGCAGAGTCGATGGGGAACGAACACCACAGTATAAACATTTGCTGTTCCAAGAATGATTGGATTTTACAACACAAACTACTATATTTACACAGTATACATCATCAGATCCAAAACAAAACTATATTTCACAAGCCAAACGGATTACACTTCAGTACAGTACATGAGTTCGATCTGGACGCCGCGCCTCCCTGCAACCATACCGTGTGCCCGTGCTCACCGGAGCAGCAGCAACCAGCATCCACACCCCTTCTCCTTCCTTTCTCCATGGACAGGAGCACACCAACAGCACCATGGACGCCCGAGAGGAGCTCAAGCCGTCCGCCGCCAAGGCAGAGCTCGCCACCCTCGTCCGGGCGCTGGATTCGGTCGCGAATCCCCGGATCCATTGGACCACACCAACTCCGTCAGCGCCAAGCCCCACCGCCGGCAGAGGGGAGCAGCGGAGGCGGAGGCCCGCGGATCGAGAGAAGGGAGAGAGGGAGGAAGAGGAGAGCAGCGGAGGCGGACGCCGGCGGCGCGCGGAGGCCAGTGTCGCGCGGAGACGGGCCGAGGCCAGATGCGGGCGGACGCCGGCGGCGCGCGGAGACGGGCCGAGGCCAGATGCGGACGGAGGCTGACGGCGCGCGGAGACGGGCAGAGGACGTATGCGGGCGTAGGCGGCGGCGTGTGTAGACTGGCAGAGCCGGATGAGGGCGGAGGCCGGCGGCGCGTGGAGACGGGCGGAGCCGGGCAGAGGCCGGCAGCAGGCGACTGCTGGTGCTCCGCTCCAGCGAGCTGCTGGTGCTCCAGCCCCGTGTGCCGCGCGAGATGGGTTTGGGCGAGGGGGCGTGGGGTGTGTGGTGTGATAGCACGCGTGGGTTGTGGAGGACGTGGGGTCGTGGGATTGTGTGGTGTGCATGGTGGGTGGTGGAAGATCTGGAGTGAGTGGGTTGAGATGATGCCACGTCAGTGATCCGCGTGATCAATCCGCGTGGTGTGTTTTCTCTTTGTCGTCTGTGAAAAAAATACAGACGGCAAAGAATATATTCATCGTCTGTATTTTTTCACACACGGCAAAGTACTAAGTTTGCCGTCTGTATTTTTTCTGTAGACGGCAAATAATGTATTTGCCGTCTGTATTTTGTCTGCAGACGGCAAAGTATGGATTTGCTGTCTGTATTTTTTTGGCAGACGGTAAAGTATGTCTTTGCCATCTGTATATTTTTGCAGACGGCAAATTATTTCTTTGCCGTCAGTGCCGATGAAAAACTGACAGCAAAGAGCATCACAGACGGCAAATTAACTGATTCCTGTAGTGGCTACCAAACGTCACAAAGTAACTGGGTGATTATAAAGGTGCTCTACAGGTGTCTCCGAAGGTACTTGTTGGGTTGGCGTATTTCGAGATTAGGATTTGTCACTCCGAATGTCGGAGAGGTATCTCTGGGCCCTCTCGGTAATGCACATCACTTAAGCCTTGCAAGCATTGCAACTAATGAGTTAGTTGTGGGATGATGTATTACGGAACGAGTAAAGAGACTTGCCGGTAATGAGATTGAACTAGGTATTAGATACCGACGATCGAATCTCGGGCAAGTAACATACCGATGACAAAGGGAACAACGTATGTTGTTATGCGGTCTGACCGATAAAGATCTGAGTAGAATATGTAGGAGCCAATATGGGCATCCAGGTCCCGCTATTGGTTATTGACCGGAGACGTGTCTTGGTCATGTCTACATTGTTCTCGAACCGTAGGGTCCGCACGCTTAAGGTTTCGATGACAGTTATATTATGAGTTTATGAGTTTTGATGTACCGAAGGAGTTCGGAGTCCCGGATGAAATCGGGGACATGACGAGGAGTCTCGAAATGGTCGAGACGTAAAGATCGATATATTGGACGACTATATTCGGACATCGGAAAGGTTCCGAGTGGTTCGGGTATTTTTCGGAGTACCGGAGAGTTACGGGAATACGTATTGGGCCTTATTGGGCCATACGGGAAAGAAGGAAAAGGGCCTCAAGGGTGGCCGCACCCCTCCCCTTGGTCTGGTCCGAATTGGACTAGGGAAGGGGGGCGCCCCCTTCCTTCCTTCTCCTTTTCCCTTCCCTTTCCTTGTCTCCTACTCCTACTACATGGAAGGACTCCTAGTTGGACTAGGAAAGGGGGAATCCTACTCCCGGTGGGAGTAGGACTCCCCTAGGGTGCGCCATAGAGAGGGCCGGCCCTCCCCTCCTCCACTCCTTTATATACGGGGGCAGGGGCACCCGATAGACACACAAGTTGATCTTCGTGATCGTTCCTTAGCCGTGTGCGGTGCCCCCTTCACGATATTACACCTCGGTCATATTATAGCGGTGCTTAGGCGAAGCCCTGCGACGGTTGAACATCAAGATCGTCACCACGCCGTCGTGCTGACGGAACTCATCCCCGAAGCTTTGCTGGATCGGAGACCGGGGATCGTCATCGAGCTGAACGTGTGCCAAGAACTCGGAGGTGCCGGAGTAACGGTGCTTGGATCGGTCGGATCGGGAAGACGTACGACTACTTCATTTACATTGCGTCAACGCTTCCGCTTCGGTCTACGAGGGTACGTAGACAACACTCTCCCCTCTCGTTGCTATGCATCACCATGATCTTGCGTGTGCGTAGGAAATTTTTTGAAATTACTACGTTCCCCAACAGTGGCATCAGAGCTAGGTTTTATGGTTTGATGTTATATGCACGAGTAGAACACAAGTGAGTTGTGAGCGATATAAGTCATACTGCTTACCAGCATGTCATACTTTGGTTCGGCGGTATTGTTGGATGAAGCGGCCCAGACCGACATTACGCGTACGCTTACGCGAGACTGGTTCTACCGCCGTGCTTTGCACACAGGTGGCTGGCGGGTGTCAGTTTCTCCAACTTTAGTTGAACCGAGTGTGGCTACGCCCGGTCCTTGCGAAGGTTAAAACAGCACTAACTTGACAAACTATCGTTATGGTTTTGATGCGTAGGTAAGATTGGTTCTTGCTTAAGCCCGTAGCAGCCACGTAAAACTTGCAACAAACAAAGTAGAGGACGTCTAACTTGTTTTTGCAGGGCATGTTGTGATGTGATATGGTCAAGGCATGATGCTAAATTTTATTGTATGAGATGATCATGTTTTGTAGCCGAGTTATCGGCAACTGGCAGGAGCCATATGGTTGTCGCTTTATTGTATGCAATGCAATCGCCCTGTAATGCTTTACTTTATCACTAAGCGGTAGCGATAGTCGTAGAAGCATAAGATTGGCGAGATGATAACGATGCTACGATGGAGATCAAGGTGTCGCGCCGGTGACGATGGTGATCATGACGGTGCTTCGAAGATGGAGATCACAAGCACAAGATGATGATGGCCATATCATATCACTTATATTGATTGCATGTGATGTTTATCTTTTATGCATCTTATCTTGCTTTGATTGACGGTAGCATTTTAAGATGATCTCTCACTAATTATCAAGAAGTGTTCTCCCTGAGTATGCACCGTTGCGAAAGTTCTTCATGCTGAGACACCACGTGATGATCGGGTGTGATAGGCTCTACGTTCAAATACAACGGGTGCAAAACAGTTGCACACGCGGAATACTCAGGTTATACTTGACGAGCCAAGCATATACAGATATGGCCTCGGAACACGGAGACCGCAAGGTCAAGCGTGAATCATATAGTAGATATGATCAACATAGTGATGTTCACCATTGAAACTACTCCATCTCACGTGATGATCGGACATGGTTTAGTTGATTTGGATCACGTGATCACTTAGAGGATTAGAGGGATGTCTATCTAAGTGGGAGTTCTTAAGTAATATGATTAATTGAACTTTAATTTATCATGAGCTTAGTCCTGGTAGTATTAGCATATCTATGTTGTAGATCAATAGCTCGCGTTGTTGCTTTCATATGTTTATTTTTGATATGTTCCTAGAGAAAATTGTGTTGAAAGATGTTAGTAGCAATGATGCGGATTGGATCCGTGATCTAAGGTTTATCCTCATTGCTGCACAGAAGAATTATGTCATTGATGCACCGCTAGGTGACAGACCTATTGCAGGAGCAGATGCAGATGTTATGAACATTTGACTAGCTCAATATGATGAATACTTGATAGTTTAGTGCACCATGCTTAACGGCTTAGAATCGGGACTTCAAAGATGTTTTGAACGTCATGGACCATATGAGATGTTCTAGGAGTTGAAGTTAATATTTCAAGCGAATACCCGAGTTGAGAGATATGAAGTCTCCAACAAGTTCTATAGCTAAAAGATGGAGGAGAATCGCTCAACTAGTGAGCATGTGCTCAGATTGTCTGGGTACTACAATCGCTTGAATCAAGTGGGAGTTAATCTTCCAGATAAAATAGTGATTGACAGAATTCTTTAGTCACCATCACCAAGTTAGTAGAACTTCGTGATGAACTATAATATGCAAGGGATAACGGAAACGATTCCCAAGCTCTTCGTAATGCTAAAATCGACGAAGGTAGAAATCAAGAAAAATATCAAGTGTTGATGGTAGACAAGACCACTAGTTTCAAGAAAAGGGCAAAGGGAAGAAAGGGAACTTCAAGAAGAACGGCAAGCAAGTTGCTGCTCAAGTGAAGAAACCCAAGTCTGGTCCTAAGCCTGAGACTAAGTGCTTCTACTGCAAAGGGATTGGTCACTGGAAGCGGAACTACCCCAAGTGATTGGCGGATAAGAAGGATGGCAAAGTGAACATAAGTATATTTGATATACATGTTATTGATGTGTACTTTACTAGTGTTTATAGCAACCTCTTAGTATTTGGTACTAGTTCAGTTGCTATAACTTGAATCGGGAGTTGCAGAATGAACAGAGACTAGTTAAGGGTGAGGTGACGATGTGTGTTGGAAGTAGTTCCAAGATTGATATGATCATCATCGCACACTCCCTATACTTTCGGGACTTTCGGGATTAGTGTTGAACCTAAATAAGTGTTATTTGGTGTTTGCGTTGAGCATAAATATGATTTGATCATGTTTATTGCAATACGGTTATTCATTTAAGTAAGAGAATAAATTGTTGTTCTGTTTACATGAATAAAACTTTATATGGTTACACACCCAATGAAAATGGTTCGTTGGATCTCGATCGTAGTGATACACATATTCATAATATTGAAACCAAAAGATGCGAAGTTAATAATGATAGTGCAACTTATTTGTGGCACTGCCGTTTAGGTCATATTGGTGTAAAGCGCATGAATAAACTCCATGCTGATGGGATTTTGGAATCACTTGATTATGAATCACTTGATGCTTGCGAACCATGCCTTATGGGCAAGATGACTAAAGACTCCGTTCTTCGGAACAATGGAGCGAGCAATTGACTTATTGAAAATAATACATATTGATGTATGCAATCCAATGAGTGTTGAGACTCGCCGTGGGTATCATTATTTTCTGACCTTCACAGATAATTTGAGCAGATATGGGTATATCTACTTGATGAAACATAAGTCTGAAACATTTGAAAAGTTCAAAGAATTTCAGAGTGAAGTGGAAAATCATCGTGACAAGAAAATAAGGTTTCTACGATCTGATCGCGGAGACAAATATTTGAGTTACGAGTTTGGTCTTCAATTAAAACAATGTGGAATAGTTTCACAAATTCATGCCACCTGGAACACCACAGCATAATGGTGTGTCCGAACGTCATAACCGTACTTTATTGGATATCGTACAATCTATGATGTTTCTTACTGATTTACCACTATCGTTTTGGGGTTATGCATTAAAGACAGCTGCATTCACGTTAAAAAGGGCACCATCTAAATCCGTTGAGATGACACAATCTGAACTGTGGTTTGGCAAGAAACCAAAGTTGTCGTTTCTTAAAGTTTGGGGTTGTGATGCTTATATGAAAAAGTTTCATCCAGATAAGCTCAAACCCAAATCGGAGAAGTGCGTCTTCATAGGATACCCAAAAGAAAATGTTGGGTACACCTTCTATCACAGATCCGAAGGCAAGACATTCGTTGCTGAGAATGGATACTTTCTAGAGAAGGAGTTTCTCTCGAAAGAAGTGAGTGGGAGGAAAGTAGAACTTGATGAGGTAACAGTACCTGCTCCCTTATTGGAAAGTAGTTCATCACATAAATATGTTCCTGTGACTACTACACCAATTAGTGAGGAAGTTAATGATGATGATCATGGAGCTTCAGATCAAGTTACTACTGAACCTCGTAGATCAACCAGAGTAAGATCCGCACCAGAGTGGTACGGTAATCCTGTTCTGAAAGTCATGCTACTAGATCATGATGAACCTACGAACTACGAAGAAGCGATGGTGAGCCCAGATTCCGCAAAATGGCTTGAAGCCATGAAATCTGAGATGGGATCCATGTATGAGAACAAAGTGTGGACTTTGGTTGACTTGCCCAATGATCGGCAAGCAATTGAGATTAAATGGATTTTCAAGAGGAAGACGGACGTTGATAGTAGTGTTACTATCTACAAAGCTAGAATTGTCGCAAAAGGTTTTCGACAAGTTCAAGGTGTTGACTACGATGAGAGTTTCTCACTCGTATCTATGCTTAAGTCTGTCCGAATCATGTTAGCAATTGCCGCATTTTATGAAATCTAGCAAATGGATAAACAAAACTGCATTCCTTAATGGATTTATTAAAGAAGAGTTGTATATGATGCAACCAGAAGGTTTTGTCAATCCTAAAGGTGCTAACAAAATATGCAAGCCCCGGTGATCTATGGACTGGTGCAAGTATCTCGGAATTGGAATATATGCTTTGATAAGTTGATCAAAGGATATAGTTTTATACAGACTTGCGGTGAAGCCTGTATTTACAAGAAAGTGAGTGGGAGCACTACAGAATTTCTGATAAGTATATGTGAATGACATATTGTTGATCAGAAATAATGTAGAATTATTCTGCAAAGCAATAAGGAGTGTTTGAAAGGAGTTTTTCCAAAGAAAGACCTCGGTGAAGCTGCTTACATATTGAGCATCAAGATCTGTAGAGATAGATCAAGACGCTTGATAAGTTTTTTCAATGAGTACATACCTTGACAAGATTTTGAAGTAGTTCAAAATGGAACAGTCAAAGAAAGAGTTCTTGCCTGTGTTACAAGGTGTGAAATTGAGTAAGACTCAAAGCCCGACCACGGCAGAAGATAGAAAGAGAATGAAAATCATTCCCTATGCCTTGGCCATAGGTTCTATAAAGTATGTCATGCTGTGTACCAGATCTATTGTATACCCTACACTGATTTTGGCATGGGAGTACAATAGTGATCTAGGAGTAGATCACTGTACAGCGGTCAAAATTATCCTTAGTGGAATAAGGATATGTTTCTCGATTATGGAGGTGACAAAAAGGTTCGCCGTAAAGGGTTACGTCGATGCAAGTTTTGACACTGATCTGGATGACTCTAAGTCTCGATCTAGATACATATTGAAAGTGGGAGCAAGTAGCTAGAGTAGCTCCGTGCAGAGCATTGTAGACATAGAAAATTGCAAAATACATAACGGATCTGAATGTGAAAGACCCGTTGACTAAGATTCTCTCACAAGCAAAACATGATCACACCTTAATACTCTTTGGGTGTTAATCACATAGCGATGTGAACTAGATTACTTAATCTAGTTAACCCTTTGGGTGTTGGTCACATGGCGATGTGAACTATGGGTGTTAATCACATGATGATGTGAACTATCGATGTTAATCACATGGTGATGTGATCTAGATTATTGACTCTAGTGCAAGTGGGAGACTGAAGGAAATATGCCCTAGAGGCAATAATAAAGTTATTATTTATTTCCTTATTTCATGATAAATGTTTATTATCCATGCTAGAATTGTATTAACCGGAAACATAATACATGTGTGAATACATAGACAAACAGAGTGTCACTAGTATGCCTCTACTTGACTAGCTCATTAATCAAAGATGGTTATGTTTCCTAACCATAGACAAAGAGTTGTTATTTGATTAATGGGATCACATCATTAGATGAATGATCTGATTGACTTGACCCATTCCGTTAGCTTAGCACTTGATCGTTTAGTTTGTTGCTATTGCTTTCTTCATGACTTATACATGTTCCTATGACTATGAGATTATGCAACTCCCGTTTACCGGAGGAACACTTTGTGTGCTACCAAACGTCACAAAGTAACTGGGTGATTATAAAGGTGCTCTACAGGTGTCTCCGAAGGTACTTGTTGGGTTGGCGTATTTCGAGATTAGGATTTGTCACTCCGAATGTCGGAGAGGTATCTCTGGGCCCTCTCGGTAATGCACATCACTTAAGCCTTGCAAGCATTGCAACTAATGAGTTAGTTGTGGGATGATGTATTACGGAACGAGTAAAGAGACTTCCCGGTAATGAGATTGAACTAGGTATTGGATACCGACGATTGAATCCCGGGCAAGTAACATACCGATGACAAAGGGAACAACGTATGTTGTTATGCGGTCTGACCGATAAAGATCTTTGTAGAATATGTAGGAGACAATATGGGCATCCAGGTCCCGCTATTGGTTATTGACCGGAGACGTGTCTCGGTCATGTCTACATTGTTCTCGAACCGTAGGGTCCGCACGCTTAAGGTTTCGATGACAGTTATATTATGAGTTTATGAGTTTTGATGTACCGAAGGAGTTCGGAGTCCCGGATGAAACCGGGGACATGACGAGGAGTCTCGAAATGGTCGAGACGTAAAGATCGATATATTGGACGACTATATTCGGACATCGGAAAGGTTCCGAGTGGTTCGGGTATTTTTCGGAGTACCAGAGAGTTACGGGAATACGTATTGGGCCTTATTGGGCCATACGGGAAAGAAGGAAAAGGGCCTCAAGGGTGGCCGCACCCCTCCCCTTTGGCTAGTCTGAATTGGACTAGGGAAGGGGGGCGCCCCCTTCCTTCCTTCTCCTTTTCCCTTCCCTTTCCTTGTCTCCTACTCCTACTACATGGAAGGACTCCTAGTTGGACTAGGAAAGGGAGAATCCTACTCCCGGTGGGAGTAGGACTCCCCTAGGGCGCGCCATAGAGAGGGACGACCCTCCCCTCCTCCACTCCTTTATATACGGGGGCAGGGGGCACCCGATAGACACACAAGTTGATCTTCGTGATCGTTCCTTAGCCGTGCGCGGTGCGCCCCTCCACGATATTACACCTCGGTCATATTGTAGTGGTGCTTAGGCGAAGCCCTGCGACGGTTGAACATCAAGATCGTCACCACGCCGTCGTGCTGATGGAACTCATCCCCGAAGCTTTGCTGGATCGGAGCCCGGGGATCGTCATCGAGCTGAACGTGTGCCAAGAACTCGGAGGTGCCGGAGTAACGGTGCTTGGATCGGTCGGATCGGGAAGACGTACGACTACTTCCTCTACATTGCGTCAACACTTCTGCTTCAGTCTACGAGGGTACGTAGACAACACTCTCCCCTCTCGTTGCTATGCATCACCATGATCTTGCGTGTGCGTAGGAATTTTTTTGAAATTACTACGTTCCCCAACAATCATCACCTGAGAACCTCTGAATAAACACACAATGGTCTGAGCTACACTTCTTGTAGCCTTGCTCCCCCATGACAGTTTCAAACTTCATGTACCATTGTCTTGGTGCTTGTTTCAGGCCATAGAGACTTTTCTTCAGCTTGCACACATAGTCTTCTTTGCCTTTCACAAGAAACCCCTCAGGTTGCTCCATGTATATTTCTTCCTCCAACTCACCATGAAGGAATGCAATCTTCACATCCATTTGCTCAACCTCCAAGTTGAGACTTGCTGCCATGCCAAGGATTACTCTTATGGATGTCATCTTCACAACCAGAGAAAATATCTCATCATAGTCAATGCCTTTTCTCTGGTCGAGTCCTTTTACAACTAGCCTGGCATTGTACCTTGGATGTGATGTGTGCTCTTCTTGCTTGATTCTGTAGACCCACTTGTTCTTCAAAATTTTCTTGCCCTTGGGCAACTTCACCAACTCATAAGTATGATTCTTATACAAGGAATCCATCTCTTCTTGCATAGCATTTTTTCACTCTTTCTTGTGCTCATCTTCCATTGCATCTGCAAAGCATTTAGGTTCTGAACCGTCAGATAATAACACCATGTATTGATCTGAGGGATACCTGCTGGAAGGAATTCGACCCCTGTTGGATCTTCTGAGTGGAGCAGCTGGTGGACTTTCTGGTGCTGGTGCTTCTTGCTGATCCGGATCATCAATTTCAGCATCATACTCTTGTTGCTGCTGTTGGGGAGCATCTTCTTCACCTGCACCACCTTGTACATCATCTTGTACATCTTCTACATCAGCTTCAACTTGCACAGGAGCTGGAGCTGCAGGAACTGGGTCAGAATCAATCATATCTTGCTGCTGCTAAGGAGGAACCTGCCCCTTTGTCTTCACAATATCCTCAATTGTTTGGTCTTCAACAAACACAACATCACGGCTTCTCACAACTTTCCTTGCTATAGGGTCAAACAGCTTGTAGCCAAACTCATCACCACCATAACCAAGAAAGATACACTGCCGTGTCTTCGAATCAAGCTTTGACCTTTCATCTTGAGGAATATGAACAAAGGCCTTGCACCCAAAAACCTTCAGGTGGTCATATGAGACGTCCTTGTCACACCAGACCCTGTTAGGAACATCTCCCTGCAAAGGATAACTTGGTGAGAGATTAATAAGATAAGCTGCAGTCATCAAAGCCTCACCCCAAAAGTGTTTGCATAGCTTTGCACTTGACAACAAGCATCTAACTCTCTCCACAATTGTCCTGTTCATCCTCTCAGCAAGACCATTCAGCTGTGGTGTCTTCGAGGGAGTAAATTGATGCCTAATACCCTGCTGCTTGCAATATGCATCAAATGGCCCAATATACTCTCCTCCATTATCAGTGCGAATGCACTTGATCTTCTTCTCAGTTTCTCTCTCAACCGAGGCTTGCAATTGCTTGAATACACCTAGTACTTGATCTTTGGTCCTCAAAGTGAAGGCCCAAACTTTCCTGGAAAAGTCATCAATAAAAGTCACAAAGTACTTAGCACCACCAAGAGATCTTACCGACATTTTGCAAACATCGGAATGTATCAAGTCCAGCTTCTCGGGCTTCTTGTGAGGAGCTAGAGTCTTGAAGGCAACTCGGTGTTGCTTCCCTACTAGACAATCTGAACATTTCTTGATGTGAACTCCTTTCACACCCTTCAACAATTTTTTCTTCACTAGCACTGTCATCCCCTTCTCACTCATGTGCCCAAGTCTCTTGTGCCATAAAGCACAACTATCATCCTTCTCTAGTGCATTGACGGAAGCACTAAAGAGCTTAGCATGAACATGATACAAAACTGAGACCATTTTACCTCTTGCAACAATCATGTTGCCTTTGGTGAGCTTGTACTGCCCTTTTCCAAAACTGCTCAAGTAATCATCTCCATCAAGCAAACCAACTGAAATAATATTGAGACGAAGTGCCTCAACATGCCTCATAGATTTGAGGACTAACCTGTTGGGGAACGTAGCATAAATTCAAAATTTTCCTATGTGTCACCAAGATCTATCTATGGAGAGACTAGCAACGAGGGGAAGGAGAGTGCATCTACATACCCTTGTAGATCGCTAAGCGGAAGCGTTCAAGTGAACGGGGTTGATGGAGTCGTACTCGTCGTGGTTCAAATCACCGATGACCAAGTACCGAACGCACGGCACCTCCACGTTCAACACACGTACAGCCCGGTGACGTCTCCCACGCCTTGATCCAGCAAGGAGAGAGGGAGAGGTTGAGGAAGACTCCAACCAGCAGCAGCACAACGGCGTGGTGGTGATGGAGGAGCGTGGCAATCCTGCAGGGTTTCGCCAAGCACCACAGAAGAGGAGGGAGAGAGAGATGCAGGGCTGCACCAACGAGAGGTCGAATCACGTGTCTTATTGGCAGCCCTATGCCTCATATATATAGGGAAGGGGAGGGGCTGCGCCCCCTCTAGGGTTCCCACCCCTAGGGGGGGCATCCCTAGATGGGGAGCAAGGGGGCGGCCAAGAGGGGATGGGAGAGGGAGGCGCACCAATATGGGCCCTAAGGCCCATATCCCATTAGGGTTTGCCCCTCTCCATCTCTTAGGCGCATGGGCCTTAGTGGGGCTGGTGCCCTTGGCCCATGTAGGCCAAGGAACACTCCCTACAGCCCATGTGGCCCCCCCCCGGGGCTGGTGGCCCCACTTGGTGGACCCCCGGGACCCTCCCGGTGGTCCCGGTACGTTACCGGTAAACCCCGAAACTCTTCCGGTGACCAAAACAGGACTTCCCATATATAAATCTTTACCTCCGAACCATTTCGGAACTCCTCGTGACGTCCGGGATCTCATCCGGGACTCCGAACAACATTCGGTAACCACATACAAACTTCCTTTATAACCCTAGCGTCATCGAACCTTAAGTGTTTAGACCCTACGGGTTCGGGAGACATGCAGACATGACCGAGACGTTCTCCGGTCAATAACCAACAGCGGGATCTGGATACCCATGTTGGCTCCCACATGTTCCACGATGATCTCATCGGATGAACCACGATGTCAAGGACTTAATCAATCCCATATACAATTTCCTTTGTCTAGCGGTACGATACTTGCCCGAGATTCGATCGTCGGTATCCCGATACCTTGTTCAATCTCGTTACCGGCAAGTCTCTTTTACTCGTTCCGTAACACATCATCCCGTGATCAACTCCTTGATCACATTGTGCACATTATGATGATGTCCTACCGACTGGGCCCAGAGATACCTCTCCGTTTACACGGAGTGACAAATCCCAGTCTCGATTCGTGCCAACCCAACAGACACTTTCGGAGATACCCGTAGTGTACCTTTATAGCCACCCAGTTACGTTGTGACGTTTGGCACACCCAAAGCACTCCTACGGTATCCGGGAGTTGCACAATCTCATGGTCTAAGGAAATGATACTTGACATTAGAAAAGCTTTAGCATACGAACTACATGATCTTGTGCTAGGCTTAGGATTGGGTCTTGTCCATCACATCATTCTCCTAATGATGTGATCCCGTTATCAATGACATCCAATGTCCATGGTCAGGAAACCGTAACCATCTATTGATCAACGAGCTAGTTAACTAGAGGCTTACTAGGGACATGGTGTTGTCTATGTATCCACACTTGTATCTGAGTTTCCTATCAATACAATTCTAGCATGGATAATAAATGATTATCATGAACAAGGAAATATAATAATAATCAATTTATTATTGCCTCTAGGGCATATTTCCAACAGTCTCCCACTTGCACTAGAGTCAATAATCTAGTTCACATCGTCATGTGATTAACACTCACAGGTCACATCGCCATGTGACCAACATCCAAAGAGTTTACTAGTGTCACTAAACTAGTTCACATCATCATGTGATTAAGACTCAATGAGTTCTGGGTTTGATCATGTTTTGCTTGTGAGAGAGGTTTTAGTCAACGGGCCTGAACCTTTCAGATCCGTGTGTGCTTTACAAATCTCTATGTCATCTTATAGATGCAACTACTACGCTACATTTGGAGCTATTCCAAACAACTGTTCTACTATACGAATCCAGTTTACTATTCAGAATAATCTGGATTAGTGTCAAAGTTTGCATCGGCGTAACCCTTTACGACGAACTCTTTTACCACCTCCATAATCGAGAAAATTCCTTAGTCCACTAGTTACTAAGGATAACTTTGACCACTGTCCTGTGATCCGTTCTTGGATCACTCTTGTACCCCTTGACTGACTCATGGCAAGGCACACTTCAGGTGCGGCACACAGCATAGCATACTGTAGAGCCTATGTCTTAAGCATAGGGGATGACCTTCGTCCTTTCTCTCTATTCTGCCGTGGTCGAGCTTTAAGTCTTAACTTCATACCTTACAACTCAGGCAAGAACTCCTTCTTTGACTGATCCATCTTGAACAACTTCAAGATCATGTCAACGTATGTGCTCATTTGAAAGTACCATTAAGCGTTTTGATCTATCCTTATAGATCTTGATGCTCAATGCTCAAGTAGCTTAATCCAGGTTTTCCATTGAAAACACTTTCCAAATAACCCTATATACTTTCCAGAAATTCTATGTCATTTCTGATCAACAATATGTTAAAACATATACTCATCAGAAATTCTATAGTGCTCCCACTCACTTCTTTGGAAATACAAGTTTCTCATAAACTTTGTATACACCCAAAACTTTGATCATCTTATCAAAGCATACATTCCAACTCCGAGATGCTTACTCCAGTCCTCAGAAGGATAGCTGGAGCTTTGCATACTTATTAGCATCTTTCAGGATTGACAAAACCTTCCGGTTGTATCACATACAACCTTTCCTCAAGAAAAACGTCGAGGAAACAATGTTTTGACATCCTTTCTGCAAGATTTCATAAATAATGCAGTAATCGCTAATATAATTCCAACAGACTCTTAGCATCGCTACGAGTGAGAAAGTCTCATCGTAGTCAACTCCTTGAACTTGTCGGAAAACATCTTAACGACAAGTCGAGCTTTCTTAATGGTGACATTTACCATCATTGTCCGTCTTCCTTTTAAAATCCATATGTACCTAACAGCCTTATGACCATCAAGTAGTTCTTCCAAAGTCTACACTTTGTTTTCATATATGGATCCTCTCTCGGATTATATGGCCTCGAGCCATTTATCGAAATCCGGGCCCACCATCGCTTCTCCATAGCTCGTAGGTTCATTGTTGTCTAGCAACATGACTTCCAAGACAGGGTTACGTACCACTCTGAAGTAGTACGCATCCTTGTCATCCCACGAGGTTTGGGAGTGACTTGATCCGAAGTCTCATGATCAATATCATAAGCTTCCACTTCAATTGGTGTAGGTGCCACAGGAACAACTCTTTGTGCCCTGCTATACACTAGTTGAAGTGACGGTTCAATAACCTCATCAAGCTTCCACCATCCTCCCACTCAATTCTTTCGAGAGAAACTTTTCCTCGAGAAAGGACCCGATTCTTGAAACAATCCCTTATTGCTTTCGGATCTGAGACAGGAGGTATACCCAACTATTTTTGGGTGTCCTATGAAGATGCATTTATCCGCCTTGGGTTCGAGCTTATCAGCCTGAAACTTTTTCACATAAGCGTCGCAGCCCCAAACCTTTTAAGAAATGATAGCTTCGGTTTCTCCAAACCATAGTTCATACGGTGTCATCTCATCGGAATTACGTGGTGCCCTATTTAAAGTGAATGTGGTTGTCTCTAATGCCTAACCCATGAACTATCGTGGTAATTTGATAAGAGACATCATGGTATGCATCATATCCAATAGGGTGCAGTTATGATGTTCGGACACACCATCACACTATGGTGTTCCAGGCTGTATTAGTTGTGAAACAATTTCCACAATGTCTTAATTTTGTGCCAAACTCGTAATTCAGATATTCATCTCTATGATCATATCGTAGATATTTTATCCTCTTGTCACGACGATCTTTCAACTTCACCCTGAAATTACTTGAACCTTTCAATAATTCAGACTCGTGATTCATCAAGTAAATATACTCAACATCTACTCAAATCATCTGTGAAGTAAGAACATAACGATATCCACTACATGCCTCAGCACTCATTGGACTGCACACATCAAAATGTATTACTTCCAACAAGTTGCTTTCTAGTTCCATTTTACTGAAACCGAGGCTTTCAGTCATCTTGCCCATGTGGTATGATTTGCATGCCTCAAGTGATTCAAAATCAAGTGAGTCCAAACGGTCCATTTGCATGGAGTTTCTTCATGCAAATACACCAATAGACATGGTTCGCATGTCTCAAACCTTTCAAAAACGAGTGAGCCCAAAGATCCATCAACATGGAGCTTCTTCATGCGTTTTATACCGATATGACTTACGTGGCAGTGCCACAAGTAGGTGGTACTATCATTACTATCTTTGGGCATGAACATGTGTATCACTACGATCGAGATTCAATAAACCATTCATTTTAGGTGCAAGACCATTGAAGGTATTATTCAAATAAACAGAGTAACCATTATTCTCCTTAAATGAATAACCGTATTGCGATAGACATAATCCAATCATGTCTATGCTCAACACAAACACCAATATCGATGGTAGAAGGAGCGTACGATATTTGATCATATCAACATTGGAAACACTTCCAACACATATCGTTAGCTCACCTTTAGCTAGTCTCCGTTTATTCCGTAGCTTTTATTTCGAGTTACTAACACTTAGCAACCGAACCGGTATCTAATACCCTGGTGCTACTAGGAGTACTAGTAAAGTACACATCAACACAATGTATATCCAATATACTTCTATCGACCTTGCCAGCCTGCTAATCTACCAAGTATCTAGGGTAATTCTACTCTAGTGGCTGTTCCCCTTATTACAAAAGCACTTAGTCTCGGGTTTGGGTTCAACCTTGGGTTTCTTCACTAGATCAGCAGCTGAATTGCCGTTTCATGAAGTATCCCTTCTTGCCCTTACCCTTCTTGAAACTAGTGGTTTCACCAACCATCAACAATTGATGCTCCTTCTTGATTTCTACTTTCGCGGTGTCAAACATCGCGAATATCTCAAGGATCATCATATATGTCCCTGATATATTATAGTTCATCACGAAGCTCTAGCAGCTTGGTGGTAATGACTTCGGAGAAACATCACTATCTCATCTGGAAGATTAACTCCCACTTGATTCAAGTGATTGTTGTACTCAGACAATCTGAGCACAAGCTCAACAATTGAGCTTTTCTCCCTTAGTTTGCAGGCTAAGAAAATCGTCGGAGGTCTTATACCTCTTGACGTGGGCACGAGCCTGAAATCCCAATTTCAGCCCTCGAAACATCTCATATGTTTCGCGACGTTTCAAAAATGTCTTCGGTGCCTCAACTCTAAACCGTTTAACCGAACTATCACGTAGTTATCAAAACGTGTATGTCAGATGTTCGCAACATCCACAGACAACGTTCGAGGTTCAGCACACTGAGTGGTGCATTAAGGACATAAGCCTTCTAAGAAGCAATGAGGACAATCCTCAGTTTACGGACCTAGTCCGCATAATTGCTACTATCAACTTTCAACTAATTTTTCTCTAGGAACATATCTAAACAGTAGAACTATAACGCGAGCTACGACATAATTTGCGAATACCTTTTGACTATGTTCAGGATAATTAAGTTCATCTTGTGAACTCCCACTCAGATAGACATCCCTCTAGTCATCTAAGTGATTACATGATCCGAGTCAACTAGGCCGTGTCCGATCATCACGTGAGACGGACTAGTCAACATCGGTGAACATCTTCATGTTGATCGTAACTTCTATACGACTCATGCTCGACCTTTCGGTCTTCTGTGTTCCGAGGCCATGTCTGTACATGCTAGGCTCGTCAAGTTAATCCTAAGTGTTTCGCGTGTGTAAATCTGTCTTACACCCGTTGTATGTGAACGTTAGAATCTAACACCCGATCATCACGTGGTGCTTCGAAACACGAACTGTCGCAACGGTGCACAGTTAGGGGAGAACACTTCTTGAAATTGTTGTAAGGGATCATCTTATTTACTACCGTCGTTCTAAGCAAATAAGATGTATAAACATGATAAACATCACATGCAATCAAATAGTAGTGACATGATATGGCCAATATCATATAGCTCCTTTGATCTCCATCTTGGGGCTCCATGATCATCTTGTCACCGGCATGACACCATGATCTCCATCATCATGATCTCCATCATCGTGTCTTCATGAAGTTGTCTCGCCAACTATTACTTCTACTTCTACAGCTAACGGTTAGCAATAAAGTAAAGTAATTACATGACGTTTATGTTGACACGCAGGTCATAAATAAATAAAGACAACTCCTATGGCTCCTGCCGGTTGTCATACTCATCGACATGCAAGTCGTGATTCCTATTACAAGAACATGATCAATCTCATACATCACATATATCATTCATCACATCCTTTTGGCCATATCACATCACATAGCATACCCTGCAAAAACAAGTTAGACGTCCTCTAATTGTTGTTTGCATGTTTTACGTGGCTGCTATGGGTTTCTAGCAAGAACGTTTTGTACCTACGCAAAGACCACAACGTGATATGCCAATTGCTATTTACCCTTCATAAGGACCCTTTTCATCGAATCCGATCTGACTAAAGTGGGAGAGACAGACACCCGCCAGCCACCTTATGCAACTAGTGCATGTTTGTCGGTGGAACCGGTCTCACGTAAGAGTACGTGTAAGGTTGGTCCGGGCCGCTTCATCCCACGATGCTGCCGAATCAAGATAAGACTAGTAACGGCAAGCATATTGAACAAAATCAACGCCCACAACTACTTTGTGTTCTACTCGTGCATAGAAACTACGCATAGACCTAGCTCATGATGCCACTGTTGGGGAACGTAGCATAAATTCAAAATTTTCCTACGTGTCACCAAGATCTATCTATGGAGAGACTAGCAACGAGGGGAAGGAGAGTGCATCTACATACCCTTGTAGATCGCTAAGCGGAAGCGTTCAAGTGAACGGGGTTGATGGAGTCGTACTCGTCGTGATTCAAATCAGCGATGACCAAGTACCGAACGCACGGCACCTCCGCGTTCAACACACGTACAGCCCGGTGACGTCTCCCACGCCTTGATCCAGCAAGGAGAGAGGGAGAGGTTGAGGAAGACTCCATCCAGCAGCAGAAAAATGGCGTGGTGGTGATGGAGGAGCGTGGCAATCCTGCAGGGCTTCGCCAAGCACCACAGAAGAGGAGGGAGAGAGAGATGCAGGGCTGCACCAACGAGAGGTCGAATCACGTGTCTTATGGGCAGCCCTATGCCTCATATATATAGGGAAGGGGAGGGGCTGCGCCCCCTCTAGGGTTCCCACCCCTAGGGGGGCGGCAGCCCTAGATGGGGAGCAAGGGGGCGGCCAAGAGGGGATGGGAGAGGGAGGCGCACCAATATGGGCCCTAAGGCCCATATCCCATTAGGGTTTGCCCCTCTCCATCTCTTAGGCGCATGGGCCTTAGTGGGGCTGGTTCCCTTGGCCCATGTAGGCCAAGGAACACTCCCTACAGCCCATGTGGCCCCCCGGGGCTGGTGGCCCCACTTGGTGGACCCCCCGGGACCCTCCCGGTGGTCCCGGTACGTTACCGATAAACCCCGAAACTCTTCTGGTGACCAAAACAGGACTTCCCATATATAAATCTTTACCTCCGGACCATTCTGGAACTCCTCATGACGTCCGAGATCTCATCCGGGACTCCGAACAACATTCGGTAACCACATACAAACTTCCTTTATAACCCTAGCGTCATCGAACCTTAAGTGTGTAGACCCTACGGGTTCGGGAGACATGCAGACATGACCGAGACGTTCTCCGGTCAATAACCAACAGCGGGATCTGGATACCCATGTTGGCTCCCACATGTTCCACGATGATCTCATCGGATGAACCACGATGTCAAGGACTTAATCAATCCCGTATACAATTTCCTTTGTCTAGCGGTACGATACTTGCCCGAGATTCGATCGTCGGTATCCCGATACCTTGTTCAATCTCGTTACCGGCAAGTCTCTTTTACTCGTTCCGTAACACATCATCCCGTGATCAACTCCTTGATCACATTGTGCACATTATGATGATGTCCTACCGAGTGGGCCCAGAGATACCTCTCCGTCATCATAATGAAGGAAATATGCCCTAGAGGCAATAATAAAGTTATTATTTATTTCCTTATATCATGATAAATGTTTATTATTCATGCTAGAATTGTATTAACCGGAAACATAATACATGTGTGAATACATAGACAAACTTAGTGTCACTAGTATGCCTCTACTTGACTAGCTCGTTAATCAAAGATGGTTATGTTTCCTAACCATGAACAAAGTGTTGTTATTTAATTAACAAGGTCACATCATTAGTTGAATGATCTGATTGACATGACCCATTCCATTAGCTTAGCACCCGATCGTTTAGTATGTTGCTATTGCTTTCTTCATGACTTATACATGTTCCTATGACTATGAGATTATGCAACTCCCGTTTATCGGAGGAACACTTTGTGTGCTACCAAACGTCACAACGTAACTGGGTGATTATAAAGGAGCTCTACAGGTGTCTCCAAAGGTAGATGTTGGGTTGGCGTATTTCGAGATTAGGATTTGTCACTCCGATTGTCGGAGAGGTATCTCTGGGCCCTCTCGGTAATGCACATCACATAAGCCTTGCAAGCATTGCAGCCAATGAGTTAGTTGCGAGATGATGTATTACGGAACGATTAAAGAGACTTGCCGGTAACGAGATTGAACTAGGTATTGGATACCGACGATCGAATCTCGGGCAAGTAACATACCGATGACAAAGGGAACAACGTATGTTGTTATGCGGTCTGACCGATAAAGATCTTCGTAGAATATGTAGGAGCCAATATGGGCATCCAGGTCCCGCTATTGGTTATTGACCGGAGATGTGTCTCAGTCATGTCTGCATTGTTCTCTAACCGTAGGGTCCGCACGCTTAACGTTACGATGACAGTTATTATGAGTTTATGCATTTTGATGTACCGAAGTTAGTTCGGAGTCCCGGATATGATCACGGACATGACGAGGAGTCTCGAAATGGTCGAGACATAAAGATTGATATATTGGAAGTCTATGTTTGGATATCGGAAGTGTTCCGGGTGAAATCGGTATTTTACCGGAGTACCGGGAGGTTACCGGAACCCCCCGGGAGCTGTATGGGCCTTAGTGGGCTTTAGTGGAAAGGAGAAGGGGCAGCCCAAGATGGGCCACGCGCCTCCCCCCTCCCCTAGTCCTATTAGGACAAGGAGAGGTGGCCGGCCCCCCTCTCTCTCTTTCCCCCTCAGCGAATCCTATTCCAACTAGGATTGGGGGAGGAATCCTACTCCCAGAGGGAGTAGGACTCCCTTGGCGCGCCCTCCTTGGCCGGCCGGCCCCCTCCCCTTGGCTCCTTTATATACGGAGGCAGGGGGCACCCCTAGATACACAAGTTGATCCACGTGATCGTTCCTTAGCCGTGTGCGGTGCCCCCTGCCACCATATTCCACCTCGATCATATCGTTGTAGTGCTTAGGCGAAGCCCTGCGTCGGTAGAACATCATCATCGTCACCACGCCGTTGTGCTGACGGAACTCATCCCCGAAGCTTTGCTGGATCGGAGCCCGGGGAGCGTCATCGAGCTGTACGTGTGCTAAGAACTCGGAGGTGCCGGAGTAACGGTGCTTGGATCGGTCGGATCGGGAAGACGTACGACTACTTCCTCTACGTTGCGTCAACGCTTCCGCAGTCGGTCTGCGTGGGTACGTAGACAACACTCTCCCCTCTCGTTGCTATGCATCATCATGATCTTGCGTGTGCATAGGAAAATTTTTGAAATTACTACGTTCCCCAACAGTGGTATCAGAGCCTAGGTTTTATATGTTGATGTTATATGCACGAGTAGAACACAAGGGAGTTGTGGGTGATATAAGTCATACTGCCTACCAGCATGTCATACTTTGGTTCGGCGGTATTGTTGGACAAGACGACCCGGACCAACATTACGCGTATGCTTACGCGAGACCGGTTCCCCCGACGTGCTTTGCACATAGGTGGCTTGCGGGCGACTGTCTCTCCAACTTTAGTTGAACCGAGTATGGCTACGCCCGGTCCTTGCGAAGGTTAAAACGGAGTCAAATTGACAAAATATCGTTGTGGTTTTGATGCGTAGGTGAGATTGGTTCTTGCTTAAGCCCATAGCAGCCACGTAAAACTTGCAACAACAAAGTAGAGGACGTCTAACTTGTTTTTGCAGGGCATGTTTTGATGTGATATGGTCAAGGCATGATGATGAATTTTATTGTATGAGATGATCATGTTTTGTAACCGAGTTATCGGCAACTGGCAGGAGCCATATGGTTGTCGCTTTATTGTATGCAATGCAATC
This sequence comes from Triticum urartu, assembly GCF_056163025.1. Taxonomy (NCBI): domain Eukaryota; kingdom Viridiplantae; phylum Streptophyta; class Magnoliopsida; order Poales; family Poaceae; genus Triticum; species Triticum urartu. Next base: position 15,199,618 of record NC_141873.1, read on the forward strand.
GCGGTGTAATGCTTTACTTTATCACTAAGCGGTAGCGATAGTCGTGGAAGCATAAGATTGGCGAGACGACAACGATGCTACGATGGAGATCAAGGTGTCGCGCCGGTGACGATGGTGATCATGACGGTGCTTCAGGGATGGAGATCACAAGCACAAGATGATGATGGCCATATCATATCACTTATATTGATTGCATGTGATGTTTATCTTTTTATGCATCTTATCTTGCTTTGATTGACGGTAGCATTATAAGATGATCTCTCACTAAATTATCAAGAAGTGTTCTCCCTGAGTATGCACCGTTGCCAAAGTTCGTCGTGCCCAGACACCACGTGATGATCGGGTGTGATAAGCTCTACGTACATCTACAACGGGTGCAAGCCAGTTTTTGCACACGCAGAATACTCAGGTTAAACTTGACGAGCCTGGCATATGCAGATATGGCCTCGGAACACGGAGACCGAAAGGTCGAGCGTGAATCATATAGTAGATATGATCAACATAACGATGTTCACCATTGAAAACTACTCCATCTCACGTGATGATCGGTTATGGTTTAGTTGATTTGGATCACGTGATCACTTAGAGGATTAGAGGGATGTCTATCTAAGTGGGAGTTCTTAAGTAATTTGATTAATTGAACTTAAACTTATCATGAACTTAGTACCTGATAGTATCCTGCTTGTTTATGTTGATTGTAGATAGATGGCTCGTGCTGTTATTCCGTTGAATTTTAATGTGTTCCTTGAGAAAGCAAAGTTGAAAGATGATGGTAGCAATTACACGGACTGGGTCCGTAACTTGAGGATTATCCTCATTGCTGCTCAGAAGAATTACGTCCTAGAAGCACCGCTGGGTGCCAGGCCTGCTGTTGGAGCAACACCAGATGTTATGAACGTCTGGCAAAGCAAAGCTGATGACTACTCGATAGTTCAGTGTGCCATGCTTTACGGCTTAGAATCGGGACTTCAACGACGTTTTGAACGTCATGGAGCATATGAGATGTTCCAGGAGTTGAAGTTAATATTTCAAGCAAATGCCCGGATTGAGAGATATGAAGTCTCCAATAAATTCTATAGCTGCAAAATGGAGGAGAACAGTTCTGTCAGTGAGCATATATTCAAAATGTCTGGGTATAATAATCACTTGATTCAGATGGGAGTTAATCTTCTAGATGATTACGTCATTGACAGAATTCTCCAATCACTGCCACCAAGCTACAAGAGCTTCGTGATGAACTATAATATGCAAGGGATGAACAAGACTATTCCCGAGCTCTTCGCAATGCTGAAAGCTGCGGAGGTAGAAATCAAGAAGGAGCATCAAGTGTTGATGGTTAACAAGACCACTAGTTTCAAGAAAAAGGGCAAAGGGAAGAAGAAGGGGAACTTCAAGAAGAACGGCAAGCAAGTTGCTGCTCAAGAGAAGAAACACAAGTCTGGACCTAAGCCTGAAACTGAGTGCTTCTACTGCAAGCAGACTGGTCACTGGAAGCGGAACTGCCCCAAGTTTTTGGCGGATAAGAAGGATGGCAAGGTGAACAAAGGTATATGTGATATACATGTTATTGATGTGTACCTTACTAGAGCTCGCAGTAGCACCTGGGTATTTGATACTGGTTCTGTTGCTAATATTTGCAACTCGAAACAATGACTACGAATTAAGCGAACACTGGCGAAGGACGAGGTGACGATGCGCGTGGGAAACGGTTCCAAAGTCGATGTGATCGAGGTCGGCACACTACCTCTACATCTACCTTCGGGATTAATATTAGACCTAAATAATTGTTATCTGGTGCCAGCGTTGAGCATGAACATTATATCTGGATCTTGTTTGATGCGAGACGGTTATTCATTTAAATCAGAGAATAATGGTTGTTCTATTTATATGAGTAATATCTTTTATGGTCATGCACCTTTGAAGAGTGGTCTATTTTTGATGAATCTCGATAGTAGTAACACACATATTCATAATGTTGAAGCCAAAAGATGCAGAGTTGATAATGATAGTGCAACTTATTTGTGGCACTGTCGTTTAGGTCATATCGGTATAAAGCGCATGAAGAAACTCCATACTGATGGACTTTTGGAACCACTTGATTATGAATCACTTGGTACTTGCAAACCGTGCCTCATGGGCAAGATGACTAAAACGCCGTTCTCCGGTACTATGGAGAGAGCAACAGATTTGTTGGAAATCATACATACCGATGTATGTGGTCCAATGAATATTGAGGCTCGTGGCGGATATCGTTATTTTCTCACCTTCACAGATGACTTAAGCAGATATGGGTATATCTACTTAATGAAACATAAGTCTGAAACATTTGAAAAGTTCAAAGAATTTCAGAGTGAAGTTGAAAATCATCGTAACAAGAAAATAAAGTTTCTACGATCTGATCGTGGAGGAGAATATTTGAGTTACGAGTTTGATGTACATTTGAAAAATTGTGGAATAGTTTCGCTACTCACGCCACCCGGAACACCACAGCGTAATGGTGTGTCCGAACATCGTAATCATACTTTACTAGATATGGTGCGATCTATGATGTCTCTTACTGATTTACCGCTATCGTTTTGGGGTTATGCTTTAGAGACGGCCGCATTCACGTTAAATAGGGCACCATAAAAATCCGTTGAGACGACGCCTTATGAACTCTTAAAGTTTGGGGCTGCGATGCTTATGTGAAAAAGCTTCAACCTGATAAGCTCGAACCCAAATCGGAGAAATGTGTCTTCATAGGATACCCAAAGGAGACTGTTGGGTACACCTTCTATCACGGATCCGAAGGCAAGACATTTGTTGCTAAGAATGGATCCTTTCTAGAGAAGGAGTTTCTCTCGAAAGAAGTGAGTGGGAGGAAAGTAGAACTTGACGAGGTAACTGTACCTGCTCCCTTATTGGAAAGTAGTACATCACAGAAAACTGTTTCTGCGACACCTATACCAATTAGTGAGGAAGCTAATGATGATGATCATGAAACTTCAGGACAAGATACTACTGAACCTCGTAGATCAACCAGAGCGAGATCCGCACCAGAGTGGTACGGTAATCTTGTTCTGGAAATCATGCTGCTAGATCATGATGAACCTACGAACTATGAAGAAGCGATAGTGAGCCCAGATTCCGCAAAATGGCTTGAAGCCATGAAATCTGAGATGGGATCCATGTATGAGAACAAAGTATGGACTTTGGTTGACTTGCCCGATGATCGGCAAGCAATTGAGAATAAATGGATCTTCAAGAAGAAGACTGACGCTGATGGTAATGTTACTGTCTACAAAGCTTGACTTGTTGCAAAAGGTTTTCGACAAGTTCAAGGGGTTGACTACGATGAGACCTTCTCACCCGTAGCGATGCTTAAGTCTGTCCGAATCATGTTAGCAATTGCCGCATTTTATGATTATGAAATTTGGTAGATGGATGTCAAAACTGCATTCCTGAATGGATTTCTGGAAGAAGAGTTGTATATGATGCAACCGGAAGGTTTTGTCGATCCAAAGAGAGCTAACAAAGTGTGCAAGCTCCAGCGATCCATTTATGGACTGGTGCAAGCCTCTCGGAGTTTGAATAAACGTTTTGATATTGTGATCAAAGCATTTGGTTTTATACAGACTTTCGGAGAAGCCTGTATTTACAAGAAAGTGAGTGGGAGCTCTGTGGCATTTCTGATATTATATGTGGATGACATATTACTGATTGGAAATGATATAGAATTTCTGGATAGCATAAAGGGATACTTGAATAAGAGTTTTTCAATGAAAGACCTCGGTGAAGCTGCTTACATATTAGGCATAAAGATCTATAGAGATAGATCAAGGCACTTAATTGGACTTTCACAAAGCACATACCTTGACAAGATTTTGAAGAAGTTCAAAATGGATCAAGCAAAGAAAGGGTTCTTGCCTGTGTTACAAGGTGTGAAGTTGAGTCAGACTCAATGCCCGACCACTGCAGAAGATAGAGAGAAAATGAAAGATGTTCCCTATGCTTCAGCCATAGGCTCTATCATGTATGCAATGCTGTGTACCAGACCTGATGTGTGCCTTGCTATAAGCTTAGCAGGGAGGTACCAAAGTAATCCAGGAGTGGATCACTGGACAGCGGTCAAGAACATCCTGAAATACCTGAAAAGGACTAAGGATATGTTTCTCGTATATGGAGGTGACAAAGAGCTCACCGTAAGAGGTTACGTTGATGCAAGCTTTGACACTGATCCGGACGATTCTAAATCGCAAACCGGATACGTGTTTACATTAAACGGTGGAGCTGTCAGTTGGTGCAGTTCTAAACAAAGCGTCGTAGCGGGATCTACATGTGAAGCGGAGTACATAGCTGCTTCGGAAGCAGCAAACGAAGGAGTCTTGATGAAGGAGTTCATATCCGATCTAGGTGTCATACCTAGTGCATCGGGTCCAATGAAAATCTTTTGTGACAATACTGGTGCGATTGCCTTGGCAAAGGAATCCAGATTTCACAAGAGAACCAAACACATCAAGAGACGCTTCAATTCCATCTGGGATCTAGTCCAGGTGGGAGACATAGAGATTTGCAAGATACATACGGATCTGAATGTTGCAGACCCGTTGACTAAGCCTCTTCCACGAGCAAAACATGATCAGCACCAAGGCTCCATGGGTGTTAGAATCATTATTGTGTAATCTAGATTATTGACTCTAGTGCAAGTGGGAGACTGAAGGAAATATGCCCTAGAGGCAATAATAAAGTTATTATTTATTTCCTTATATCATGATAAATGTTTATTATTCATGCTAGAATTGTATTAACCGGAAACATAATACATGTGTGAATACATAGACAAACTTAGTGTCACTAGTATGCCTCTACTTGACTAGCTCGTTAATCAAAGATGGTTATGTTTCCTAACCATGAACAAAGTGTTGTTATTTAATTAACAAGGTCACATCATTAGTTGAATGATCTGATTGACATGACCCATTCCATTAGCTTAGCACCCGATCGTTTAGTATGTTGCTATTGCTTTCTTCATGACTTATACATGTTCCTATGACTATGAGATTATGCAACTCCCGTTTATCGGAGGAACACTTTGTGTGCTACCAAACGTCACAACGTAACTGGGTGATTATAAAGGAGCTCTACAGGTGTCTCCAAAGGTAGATGTTGGGTTGGCGTATTTCGAGATTAGGATTTGTCACTCCGATTGTCGGAGAGGTATCTCTGGGCCCTCTCGGTAATGCACATCACATAAGCCTTGCAAGCATTGCAGCCAATGAGTTAGTTGCGAGATGATGTATTACGGAACGAGTAAAGAGACTTGCCGGTAACAAGATTGAACTAGGTATTGGATACCGACGATCGAATCTCGGGCAAGTAACATACCGATGACAAAGGGAACAACGTATGTTGTTATGCGGTCTGACCGATAAAGATCTTCGTAGAATATGTAGGAGCCAATATGGGCATCCAGGTCCCGCTATTGGTTATTGACCGGAGATGTGTCTCAGTCATGTCTGCATTGTTCTCGAACCGTAGGGTCCGCACGCTTAACGTTACGATGACAGTTATTATGAGTTTATGCATTTTGATGTACCGAAGTTAGTTCGGAGTCCCGGATATGATCACGGACATGACGAGGAGTCTCTAAATGGTCGAGACATAAAGATTGATATATTGGAAGTCTATGTTTGGATATCGGAAGTGTTCCGGGTGAAATTGGTATTTTACCGGAGTACCGGGAGGTTACCGGAACCCCCCGGGAGCTGTATGGGCCTTAGTGGGCTTTAGTGGAAAGGAGAAGGGGCAGCCCAAGATGGGCCACGCGCCTCCCCCCTCCCCTAGTCCTATTAGGACAAGGAGAGGTGGCCGGCCCCCCTCTCTCTCTTTCCCCCTCAGCGAATCCTATTCCAACTAGGATTGGGGGAGGAATCCTACTCCCAGAGGGAGTAGGACTCCCTTGGCGCGCCCTCCTTGGCCGGCCGGCCCCCTCCCCTTGGCTCCTTTATATACGGAGGCAGGGGGCACCCCTAGATACACAAGTTGATCCACGTGATCGTTCCTTAGCCGTGTGCGGTGCCCCCTGCCACCATATTCCACCTCGATCATATCGTTGTAGTGCTTAGGCGAAGCCCTGCGTCGGTAGAACATCATCATCGTCACCACGCCGTTGTGCTGACGGAACTCATCCCCGAAGCTTTGCTGGATCGGAGCCCGGGGAGCGTCATCGAGCTGTACGTGTGCTAAGAACTCGGAGGTGCCGGAGTAACGGTGCTTGGATCGGTCGGATCGGGAAGACGTACGACTACTTCCTCTACGTTGCGTCAACGCTTCCGCAGTCGGTCTGCGTGGGTACGTAGACAACACTCTCCCCTCTCGTTGCTGTGCATCATCATGATCTTGCGTGTGCGTCGGAAATTTTTTGAAATTACTACGTTCTCCAACAGTTAATTTGTACCATTCAAAGATATCATCCTACTGGTATTCACTTCCATCTTTCACCACAAGAAACTCAGCAATTTGCACAAGCAAACCAAGACTCTGATACCACTTTGTTGGGGCTGGACAGCAACAATGCGCTGCACAAATTCACCGACACGGCAAATATGCACACTACACAGCTCCCTCCACTTGTGATGAACTTTGAGGATAGCTTCAACCAACAAGTAAGCAGCGGAATAACACAAACAACATGCACATGTGACACAGGATTTAACGTGGAAAAACCTCCTCAACTTGAGGAGTAAAAAACCACGGCTGTGGACCGACCGGTCCACACAACTTCACTATGAGAATGATGAGTACAGAGTCTTCTCTAGAACCTCTAGAGAGATTTACAACACACTCTCCATGTTGCCAACCGGCAACAGCAACAACAACCACAAGAGACAAGGTTTCAGTAAAGCAGAGTTTACACAGCTTCTGTACCCTTCGGTGTTTTGCAAACTGCTCTTAAACCACTGAACCAAACAGCACCAAATTTGGCAGACAAGTAGACACACGAGTTCTTGAGATCCCCTCCAAATTTGAGCTCAATCGGACATCGTTTGCCTACCCAAACTGTTCGTCTCCCAAAACTACTCTGTTCTGAAACTGCAGCAGTCAGAGCTGACAAAACCACTCTCAATTCTGATGCTCCACTGACCCAATCCTCAAACCAGCTAACCAAATCGAAGTACTCAAAGTAAGGAACGAGCTCACCAAGTTTGGGGTCGATCCAAACACGTTTGAGCCTCCAAACACCAGCTTGAACACTGTCTAGTCAGATGCAGCAAATCTGGACAGAACCTCTGCTTCTTCTTTCTCTCTCTCTCAGGTTGTGGTTCCTCTTGTGTGTTCTCTCTCACACTCTCACGAATGGCAGCCGCCACCAGCAAGGGATGGGGTGGCTAGGGTTTTCTCCTTGCTCCCTTCACCAGGAAACACTCACAACCGTTGGATGCAGAACAGATCAACGGTTCATATGTGTTGGACTTGTGTGGGCTGATGTTGGGCTGCCAACACACCTCCATGTGGAGGGACTTAGCCCAACAATCTCTGGGCCATGTTGGCTGCACTGGGACGGTGCGCAGTATCTGAAGAATTCTTTATCATCCCAGCTACGGCCAAGTCGATTCCGTGGTTGATAAGAGGCAGCAGCAGGAGGGCTATGACAAGTAATTTACTCATCTTCCTTTTCTACTGTAACCAAGAAGGAGAGCAAGAGAAAGAAGAAGATGTGGCGAGTGCAAAAAAGAAAAAGAAAAACAGCAGCACTTATTCCTTGTCTTCTATAGGTAAGCAGTCAGAGGAGAACCTTTCAAATGCTGACAGCCTTAATCTAGTGTTTTGAATGTGATGCAGACATGCTTTAGTCTATTCCCCTGTTACATGAGCATTAAATACACGTCGATTGGCATTTTGCACTTATTTCGTGTCTTCTATAGGCAGTCAGAGTCGTGCTTCACTAATAGTCAGAGGAGAACGTATTTATTCTTTGTCATCTATAGGTAAGCAGTCCTATCAGTTGGTGGTTGGGTGCAAGGGTTGCTTCAGCTAGTTCCCTCTTGCATAAGCATTAAATACATTTTGGACCATGTGGGAGCTTTTGTATACTGTCATTGTTACATAGGACTCCAAGCCTGAGTCGTCTTTTGTTCCAAGCTTTCATGGGGAACCCGGTGCAATTCATCGTTCTATTACCCTCCAAGTCTTCACTGTCTTCTCCCTTGTTGCCTTTTTGTAGCAGATCATGTCCAGGGAGGAGATGATGGGTGCCCACCTTTCTCCTGTGGACATCTCCGAGACATATTGCCTCCTTTCCGCCGGCGAGGTGATCCTCTTGAGTGTGGTGTTGAAGCATACGAGCTGGGTTGCACCAGTAGCAAGGCTAAAATTCAAATCAACACGGGAACATACTATGTGACTGCCAGCAACTACACCGGTTCCTACTTTTTGGTCATCGACACCAAACTCCGATACCAGCAGCAGCTGCCCTCTTCCACTGTGGAATCACCTTCCTTATTTAGGACCCTATGAAAAAAGTTATTTATATTCAAATGGCTTTAATAATTTGCAGACTCGAAGCCTCTACACAGCTTGTTTTGCTAATTGTTCGCAAGCAGTAATGGATAATAGTTCATACAAGAGGGAAGATCGCCCCGGGAGAAAACCTAACCCTAACGAGAGGGAAGTTCAGGACTCGACACGGCTCAGGTGAAGAGAAGAGAAGAGTGAAGATGGGAGGAAAAGCTTTGGTCTTGGGTCGAGGATCGTGATGGGCTGTCACTAGCAGGCCTTGTTAGAAGAAGGCTTCACTCACTTTGCATCCCTGGAATTCTGCCGAATTGCAGATCAGATCAGATCACTGTGCCGGAAAGGCCGAAAGGAAGATGAGATTCAGTGAGGTCAGACTGCACTGCACTGCACTGCACTGCAGCAGGAGAAATATGGGAATGGAGATTAGTGGACGTAATATCTGAATAAGGTAATCGACAGATTATTGTATTGTACACAGCTCTTGCAAGTTTTTGGACATAAATATTAAAGTCAAGACCAACTGCAAATCGTGTAGCTTACAAACAACTAGCAGATCACTATTACATGCTAGTGATCGGTGATTATTCATACAGCTTCGGACCTAATGGACTGATAGCATCCAAGCACAGTGGTTGCTATTGCAGCGCACGCGTACACAAAGTACACCATTGAATGTTGACAGAGTATGGTAGTCCCTGTTTTGATTTACGGCATAGGTTCATTCTCAGATTAGACAAAAGGCTTCGGTGGCATCTGCAGATTCTGAAACCTCCCTGTTAACATGTTAACGACCTTTGTCATAGATGGCCGGTTTCTTGGGTTCCACTGGATACACCACAGTGCCACCATAGCCAGCTGGCTCACCTTCTCTTTCTCTCCTTGAGTCATTTCCAAAGTAAGAGCCAACTCCTCCCCATTGATCACTTTCTCGTAGATCCACTCTGGGAGGTAAACGTCGTTCTGACTCTCAATGCTTGGGTCTGCATTCCTCCTTCCGCTCACCATTTCTAACACTAGCATCCCGAAACTGTACACGTCTGACTTGTATGATACTCCCCCAAAGTTCCGAGAATATAGCTCTGGTGCAATATAGCCCATTGTGCCTCTTGCTGCTGTTAAGGTGACGATGCTTTGGTCCCTTGCACAAAACTTTGCAAGGCCAAAGTCTGAGATCTTTGGATTGAAGTTGTAGTCCAGTAAGATATTGTGAGGCTTGATGTCAAAGTGGAGGATGCGCTGGTTGCACCCTTGATGCAAGTACTCCATTCCTTTGGCGATGCCTAAAGCAATATCTAGCAGCTTGTCTGGTACTAGATGATGCTGAAAATTATTAGAGTCGTCAGAGAATATGTATTTCTCCAGTGATTCATTAGGCATGAATTCATAAATAAGAGCCCGTCTCATTCCTTCAGAACAAAATCCTAGTAGACGGACAATATTGGCATGGTGGATTAGTCTGATGGTTGCAACTTCGTTGATGAATACTTCTCCCTCTCCTGTAGAGTTCTCTAGCATCTTGACTGCTACAGGCACTCCATTTGGTAGCTCGCCTTTGTATACACTTCCAAATCCTCCCTGCCCTACTTTTTCCTTGAACCGCCTTGCTATCTTCTTAACTTCAGAGAATGTGTACCTCGTGGGTTTTAATGTGCCATATGTCTTGAGAAACATTTCGACCTTCAAATGTATCTCCCCGTTGTATCTTGTCTTGAGTGAAAGATAAAGCACAGTGGCTACCGTCAACAAAACAGCAACAAATGCTGCCACTGATGATGTAGCTGTATAAACAGATAATAGGTCATTAGCATATTGCATCAGGAATCAGTCTTTGTTAGGGGGATAAGATCAGAGTTAACAACAGTAAGAATTGCACAAAAAATGTTTTTATTTTATTTTGAAGTTAAAAGTACTTGGTTATAGCAGTACCTGCAATGATTTTGATATGTGAACCTGCAAATACCAAGAAACAGAATGAGATAAAAAGAAAGGAATTATACTTCTTGATAAAAGTTGTAGAACAGAAAAATTGTTGTAGGAGTGTCGTCTACCATTACTTCAATACATTGCCCTAGCAGGAACACAATAGAGTTTGAAATATGAGGAACAAATATACGGTGCTATTTATGTCTTTTTTAGAAGAGAGAAAAATGACATGCAATTGGGTGCATGCTTGAGAGGAAAAAAGAGAACAGTTTTTTTTGTCATGACTTATCAAACAGATTCTCTTCTTGGAAATTTGTAACGATTCCACTAGTCACCATTGTTCTGGTGCTATTAATGGAAATGCCACTGGTCTGTTAGTTTTTCCTAAGTTTTTCCATACACTGCTGTCATCATCAAGTCAAAGTATATTGGCTCAACTGCGCAGTTTTGTTCCGAAAATGCCCTCAGCCACATATGTGAACCTCGTTGGTTCTCTAACTTATTACTCTGCCATGTCCTCCGCGATTCATCCCCCGAAAAATCTAGTTAGTCAGCAACCCCCTGTAAACCTGCCCAAATCCCATCAATCCCGACTTTCCGTTACCTCCTATGGGTGTAGGCATGGTGGGTGCTTGAGTGCGACGGTGGTTGTAGGTCTAAAAGAATATACTAATATCTCCAGAAGATTTTTTTGAGGGTTGCATAGCAAAATTTAGAGTAATTAACCAGTAAACATTTCCGAATGAAAAACATATAATTTTTCTGCTTGATTATTTCATAGAATTTTGTAATGACCAAGGTAAGGCGTCTAGAGGCAGTCAACCCCGCCTTACCGCCTAATGGACGCTTAAGCGCCTAAGGCTGTCAGGCGCCTTACCTCTTAAGCATCGCCTTATGGACGCCTTAAAAACCATGGTAGTGAGAGTTGGGTACTCCAGTGTTATTTGTTGAGCAGGTTGCTCAAATGATTTGTGATGCTACGTTTGAATGAAAAAAAGTGACAGAAATTCTCTTAGAGTTTCAAACACATGGAATTGTAGGATGAGCTAGTAATTAAATTGTAAAGCAAAATCTCAATAAATTTTAGAACTTTATCAAAAAATAAAACAGGACACTAATATGATAATATATGTTGTAGAAAGTTAGAACCGATCATACCATGAGAGTTAGGGATGCAGATTGCATTATTCCGTTCAAAGCTGAACGCGCAGCGTCCACCAACTTCACATAGTCTACAAGGGATATCATCCCAGTATACCGTCCTCTCAGCAATACTGAGGATATTTTCTGCACTTTGGTTGAAGGACTGTGATCTACTGTAAGTGCCATCAGGCACTGGGTTATCAAAAAACATATACACGGGGCCATCTGAGATTGGGATGACCTTGCAATCCAAAGGAAGAAGAGACATGACTTCATAACCAGCCACCAAATAAAAGAAGTGGGTTGTGTTGCTAAGGCAGGAGACTGGGCCTGCAATGTTATCGGCAGCGCCAGGTGTGAACTCTGTTGAACAGCATACTAGGGGTGCAGAACTCCAGAAGAAAAAATCATCATGAATTGTTTTCTCATTGTTGACAACATCAACCTGTGGAGATGATGAGCTTCTGGAGATGATGAGCTTCTGCTGGAGCACCAAACAGGGATCTACAAGCGGCGTGATCTTCATGGAAGAACGCCTGTAATCTATGGCGCTGACTTCATATTGGCCAAGAACTGGGTGGACTAGGATGGTGTCTTGGCCAGAGCATGCTATCTGCCTGATTGTTCTGCCACCACATCCACATGATGATGTATTGATGGATTCAAGGCAGAAAGGATACCTGATCTCTGGGCCATGGCTGCACTGGGACGGTGGGCAGTCTTTGAATAAATCTTTATCATCCCATGCCATTGCCAAGTAGGTTGTGTGCTTCATAAGAGGCAGCAGCAGGAGGGCTATTGCAAGTAATTTACTCATCTTTCTGTAGTACTGTAATGGATATCGAGAGTAAGGGGAGGAAGAAGAAGATGTGGCAAGTGCAAAAAAATAAATGCAGCACTTATTCCTTTTCTTCTATACGTAAGCAGACATAGGAGAACGTTTCAAATGCTGACAGCCTTATTCTAGTGGTTTGAATGTGATGCAGACTTGCTTTAGTCTATTCCGCTGTTACATGAGCATTATATACATGTCGACTGCCATTTGGCACTTATTCGGTGTCTTCTATAGGCAGTCAGAGTCATGCTTCACTGATAGTCAGAGGAGAACGTTTCAAATGCTAACGCATTCCTTAATCTAGTGGGTTGAGTGTGATGCAGACTTGCTTCAGTGCATTCCCCTGTTACATGGTTGCCATTTGGGACCATGTGGAAATTCTTCCAGTCGTTGTCATCTCTAAACAAAATAAATTACCGAATCATGGGACAGTAGACTCCAAGCCCAAGACATCTTTGGTTCCTGGGTACATAATGGGAGAGAAATATCTTCTTCTTCATTTGTGTGTCGTGTATATACCAATGAAGTTATAATTTATAATTAGTATTTTAATCACACTATGAAGTGATCTATACAGCTGGATACGATCAACTAGTCAATCCTTTGCCCACATTAGTTAACAGTACTAACTAGGATATCAAGTCCCTACAAGCCTTCACTGTCCTCACTGTCTTCTGTGAGAAAGCTTTCATGGGGAATCCTGGTGCATTTCATCCTTCTATTACCCTACAAGCCTTTACTGTCTTCTCCTTCGTTGCAGTTTTTGCAGCACATCATATCCAGGGAGGAGAAGATGGGTGCCCACCTTTCTCCTGTGGGCATCTCCAAGACATTCGACCTCCTTTCCGTCGGCGAGGTGATCCTCTTGAGTGCGGCGTTGAAGCATACGAGCTGGGTTGCACCAGTAGCAAGGCTACAATTCACATCAACACAGGAACATACTATGTGACTGCCATCAACAGTTCCAGTTCCTACTTCTGGGTCATGGACCCCAACTTCAATACCAATAGCAGCTGCCCTCTTCCACTGTGGAATCACGTTCCTTATTCAGGACGAGGTGGCAAAATTGATTCAGATTCACCTGGCTTTTTTGATTTGGTCACTCGAAGCCCCTACGCAGCATGTTTTGCTAATTGTTCGAGAGCAATAACAAATAATAGTGCATACAAGCCCGTTGCTTGCCTGAGTGCCAACAATTCACATGTTTATGTCTGGGTGTCTGATGGTGATACTGGGTATGGGTACTGTATGGTTGAAGATCTTGAACCTTATTGTGGATACTTGGCTATGATTCCATTTGGTGATTGGAATTTTTTTGATTGGTCACAGCTACAGAATGCAAGTTATGTAGATATCACACGATTCATAAGTAAGGGGTTTACTGTCCTATTTCCTACGGATTTCAGTTCATATGACAAAGAGAATTTTGCCTCATACGTCAATATATGCCGCAACAATTCAACCAGGTAATCACCCAAATTTAGTTTCTCTCCTCAGAAAGCATAATTACGCTAGCGGTGGCAAGCCTGGAAGCAGTTAACCAGGGAATAGCAATAATTTGCATTACAATTACACCGCAAAGTTTGTCACTCCATATCATTTTGGCTTCTGTCATAATTATCAAAAAGAGTAAATTGCATTTTCACAACCTAATTTGACCCCCAAAACGCTGGGTTTTTGGTTTTCTTTGCATACCACTGCAATTCAATTGTGTATTGCACTTGGCTCTAGTTTTTCTTCTTCGACCTGATCAGGCCTAGCCTGTCTGGCACAGGTCAGATTATGTCGAATTTAAAAACAATAGTCCAAAATGCAACGCAGAGTCAAATTTAATGAATTCAAACACTGCTGTTTTGCGCAAATGGGATCAAATTAGTATGCAAATGGAATTTGACCTATCTAAAGACCGTGCTCTCTTCTAAATCCATTTCTTTACAATTGTAATTATTTGCAGCTACTTCAAAGAGCAAGTATCTGGTGCAAACATCATCAATTGGGCCTGTGCTTTTCTTTGGAGCGAAGTGCACTTCGTAGAATGCATGACCCAGTACTCTAGAGATCGCAGCTACAGAACAAATTTGATTTTGGTTGTAACCATAGTATCTGGTATTGCTATCGCCAAGTTCTTTTTCGGTACGTGAGAATTATATGCCTTTTACTTTCGAAAAAGAATTTACATGCTTTTTAATCATCATGGACACAATCTTGTACATAAGCATATGCCTATATGTTCATCTAGCTTACGTCAGTATACTTGCTGGGCAGTATTATGCAGATTCTTGTTGGCGCCCCTAGCTGTATGGATATTCCTAGCCTACAAGTACTGGAAAACAAGGATCATAATTGATGCAGTTGAGAAGTTCCTCAGGATTCAACAAATGATTGGCCCGACAAGGTATGCCTACACAGATGTAGTTGCAGTCACAAGCCATTTCAGAGATAAATTGGGCCAAGGGGGCTATGGCTCGGTGTACAAGGGTGTGCTACTTCCGGGCAGTGTCCATGTCGCCGTGAAGATGCTAGAGGGCAACTCAAACTGCAATGGAGAAGATTTCATCAGCGAGGTCTCCACCATCGGCAGGATCCACCACGTCAATGTGGTGCGTTTAGTGGGGTTCTGCTCGGAGGAAATGAGAAGGGCCTTAGTCTACGAGTACATGCCCCACGGTTCACTTGACAAGTACATCTTCTCTACTGAGAAGAGCTTCTCATGGGACAAGCTCAACGAGATCGCTCTGGGCATTGCCAGGGGGATCAACTACTTACATCAGGGGTGTGACATGCAGATTCTGCACTTTGACATCAAGCCGCACAACATCCTTCTTGACAGCAATTTTGTCCCAAAGGTCGCTGATTTCGGGCTCGCCAAACTGTACCCGAGGGGTGACAGTTTTGTGCCACTGAGCGCTATGCGGGGAACCGTCGGCTACATAGCCCCCGAGATGATATCCCGGAGCTTCGGTGTCATATCCAGCAAGTCCGACGTGTACAGCTTCGGGATGCTGCTGCTGGAGATGGCTGGCGGGCGAAGGAACGCCGACCCAAACGCGGGGACCTCAAGCCAGGCGTACTACCCGTCATGGGTTTACGACAGGCTGACCAGGGAAGAAGCGGGCGAGGAGATATCACCTGTTGCTGCTGACATGCATGAGCTGGAGAAGAAGCTTTGCGTTGTCGGGTTATGGTGTATTCAGATGAGGTCTTCCGATCGGCCAACGATGGGCGAGGTGATTGAGATTCTGGAGGCTGGGGCTGACGGCCTGCAGATGCCTTCGAGGCCATTTTTCTGTGACGAAGGGCACATACATGTGGAGGACTCTTACCATTTCACTTCGGAGCTGACGGCGGTCTCAGAGGAAGAATTGATCACGGTGTCGGAGGAGGAAGACGATGTGTGATGTATATATACAATGTGTGGTACTATAGTTTATGTCTGTATCATGGAGTGATGCACTTATCTGTAAAAATTATGGTTGTAACAGTACCAGCCCAGTATAAATGCTTTGTACAAACTGCCTTCCTTGCTGTACAGAGCAACTTCAAATAAGTTTGAAATCTTACATCCATCTATTTGTTCGTTCATCACTCTCGATAAATTCTGATGGAAAATATTGCTTGAACAGTAAATTATTGATACAAATAAGCTTGTGAGAGGTGAGAAAAGGCCGCCTTTTTCTTGTTGAGAAACATTTATAGAGAAAATTTGTATTTCATTCTGCTGGCAGTAACACACATTATGGATGAAGATTGTCACCGAGAAGCTACGTTGCATAATTTTTTCTTTCTTTTGCATATGAAATGCAGTTTTAGTTTACAGCAACATCATTCCAGGTTGAGTTCCGGCCGCATAATTGGCATTGTTGCAGAGTCCCCCATATTCTCCACTTGAGGATTGTACGCCCCAGAGTGCGGGAAGACATGCTACATACTCCCTCCGTTCCTAAACATTTGTCTTTTTAGAGATTTCAAATCGACTATCACATACGGATGTATATAGACATATTTTAGAGTGTAGATTCACTCATTTTGATCTGTATGTAGTCACTTGTTGAAATCTCTATAAAGACAAATATTTAGGAACGGAGGGAGTAGATAGTTCTTTTCCCTCTTTGCTGCTAAGAAATCGCTGCGGTCATGCAATTACATAATTGCATTTGATAACCAGAGCCACAGGCCATATCTGGTCTTCTTACCATCGTGCTGCTACTCTTGTTGTCCACTGCTTTATACAACTGGCTTCCCGTCCTTGCACTTGTTATTAGAGAAACAAATAGAGTATATTTCAGTAAGTTTGAAATATACTATTGTTTGTTTATTTTTGTAACTCTTATACACAAATTTTGGTTGAAATATATGTCTGAACCACTCGGCAGATTCCTCAGAAGGATTTTTCCCCTGTGATGGGACATGAGAAAAAGAGCACTTCTATTCCTTGTTGTAGAAAACAAATACTAGTTGTTTAGACAACTTTGTGTTCCTTTTCTCAGAAAAAACAGAGGAATTTTGCATTATGGATGAACACTCCACCAACATCCCTGGGAAGCTAACTTACATACATTCCGTCCAATTGCATTGCGACAAATAAGACCCCCAAAAAAATTCAATAACAGAGGACAGCTCAGCTCCCTGATGTCATTGCGAATTCATCGAATGCAGTCAATAATTTACAGCAGCATAATTCCAGATTGGGTTTCCATAAGCATATGACCATACTCTCATGAATGAGTTCACCATGCCTGCTGAATAGTGAGAAATAGATGCTTGTAGTGCTCAATAATGATTACAAGTGCCAGCGGCAGTACACAAACTTAATAAAAGCTTGTAAGAGGGATCAGCGAAGAAGCATTACTACTCCTGAACAATCGGTCGCATACTGTGTGTATGTGTGTGTCTGTATGCAGGCATGATTAAGGAAGAAGCTACTTAACTAACTGATGAGCAGAATACTCATTTCATACAGCATAATGTGGAAGAAAATGACATGCATTGTTGCAGAGCATCTCATGTTCCCCCTTCATAATTGCGCTCCACCAAGTACGCTGGCTCGTAGTTCTTTTTCTTCTTTGCAGCTGACCTTACATCCGCCTTCAAGAATTCGGCTGTGCGGCTGACCTTCTTACAACTCATCTTCGATAGAGGACAGTAAAAAAACCATAAGAGTGGTAACAAGGAGACAACAGAGCTTGCATCGCAGTGCAGAATCTGGTAATAATAGCAAATTGAGTCTGTCAGTAAAGGGAGTGAATAAATCTCTTTATCTTTACAAAAGCTACTTAACAGAGTAGTCTCTGACTCGGCCTCTTAATTTAATATAACTAGTCAAGTATGAAAGATTGAAATTACACATCCCTTTTCTTCAATAAACTTTAAACTAATGAACATCCACTTAGTGGAAACTGCATGATCAGTAACTTGTTTCTATGATCGACCCTACCTGTTCCGTCCTATGGAGTCAGGTGACAATACGCATGAACATGCAGAAAAAGCATGTTAGATTTAGTTGATAGACTCGTAACAAATTAACATTACTTGTAATAACATATGGCAATGTTAGTAGAAAAAACTGTATGTGCATGCAACAAAAGAGTGAAAGAAGAACCACCAAACCCTAACCTTGGAGCAGCGACAATCACCTAATCCTTTCCCAAAGTCCTTTCTGCCTCAGTCCAACTGTGACATTCCTTATGTGGCTAATCTTCATTACATGTTTGGTGCATTCATCAGAATCTCTCTTCTGCCGGAGTTTCTCTATCAGCTCTTCTGACGTGTCTTTCAGAGTTAATTTCTCAAGGGCTGCAAGGTGTTCAATGCCATTAGGAAGAAAATTTAGCTCAGGACACTCTGTGAATGATAGCTCGATGAGGTTTTGCATCGGCCCTCCTCTATTTGAACCTGGTTGAGCTGTGCCGCAACCCATATGAATAGAGTTTTGGAAATGACGCTGCGGTAAAATGCAACCTCTTCCCTTCAAAGGCCTTAATTAGCTCGAGAAAGCGTAGACCACATAACACGCGTAGACAGGAAAAGGTTTCCTCGTCGATATTGGAGAATGCCAGAGTCAAGCGAGTAAGGCTATTAAGGTGTGACCATGAAGAGAAAAGCTCAGGCATAAATGTTTTTTCTAGTTGCCCTCCTAAACAAAGCCAAGAAAGGGTTGGAGGTAAATATAGCCCTTCAAACCGCAGAATCTCATTCTCAGCTGCAGCAAGAATTTCGAGATGAACAAGATGGCTCATTTTGGTGATAGCATTGCTCAAGTCAGCAGAGTGTTCGCTTCTTACTTTACACACACCGAATGTTCTTAGCTCCGTAAGAACTCTAACTTCACGCAGAAACTCTGGAGTGGCGTTGACGCCCTGAAGAGCCCGTAGCCCTGCCAAGTGCTGCATGCCATTAGGCACCTTGACCCCACCTACACTTATGCCGGACGTCCACGCATATAGGTGTCTTAACTTCTGAAGTTTAACAACATTGTTTGGCAAATATGTCAGCTTAGTGCCAAAAGCATCCAAGACTTCCAAATTTTGTAACCTCACCACTGCTTCAGGAAGGCTTTCGATCTTGGTATGTCTAAGACCCAAATAACGCAGATTAAACAAGTCGAATACCTCATTGGGCAGCATTCTGATACGAGTACCTTTAAGATCCAATGTCGACAGCAGATTCGAAGCAGTTAGAATAGGCTTCAGAAAGTCAATATCGATATACCTCCCAAATACATGGAGTGCACGGAGATGTGTTGCGCCAGATCGGCTCAGTTGTTCAAGGTTTTCTCCCTGGACCGATATGCGACGTACACCCTCTACAGAGAGTGCCCCAGTAGCAGAGCCATTATAAACTTTACCAAAGCATTCCTCCTTGGCTTTGTTGAGGGCAAGAAGGCGTATGACATCATGCATCCGACAGTGTTTTAGTCGTCCAGTATGATTCCTCTCCACTACCTGCAATAAGCTCCGGTTCACAAGCTCAGTCAAGTATCCCTCTGCCACTTCCTCCAATGTTCTGTTATCTTCCTTTTCCTTGATAAATCCCGCAGCAATCCACTGCCTCACTATCGTCCTCCTCTTTAATTTATGATCTTCTGGGAATAATGCGCAGTGTAAGAAACAATTCTTCAAATCATACGGAAGGTCCTCCAAGCTGACCTTTAGGATCATATGAACATCAGGGATCACGTCTTCCGCCAACTGTAAATCCAAATCCCTATGCAATTTCTCCCATTCAGTAGAAGTTGGCGGTTTGCAGGAGAGTAGGCGACCAATGCATGCAATAGCAATAGGCAAGCCTTGACACTTTGCTATGAACTTCCGAGCCAATTCCTGCAGCTCCAACGGGCACTGTTTGTCAGCATGATTCCAAAAGGCCTCTTTGCAGAACAGCACCCAGGAGTGATGTGCTTGTAGCGGTTCCAAGTGAATTGTAGACTCCCTAGTTGCCAACAGTGACACTTCATGCTTTCTTGATGTGATAACAAATCGGCCGGTACAATTAGAAGTTGGGAAGACATTCCTTATCTTGGACCACATGTGCACAGCCCAAACATCATCGAGGACCAAGATGTACTTTTTACCTTGAAGGTAGTTATGGATGGACTCTGCTATGCCTCTCGTGTCACTGGTGGCGACATCGACTGCAATGTCGAACTCGGCAGCAATCTTCTTCAACACGTCTTCCAGATGGTAACTCTCTGAGACTATTACCCATGCCGCGGCGTCGAAATCCACTTTCACATTGTTGTACAGATGAGCAACCAGAGTGGTTTTACCAACACCGGGCATCCCCCACACCGTGGTGACTTTGTTGCTGCTCTGCTCCAGACCATCGCCGCCGCCACGACCGGTCAGCCACCGTGTCAGCCTCTCCTTGTTCTCCTCGATTCCCACAAGGTCCTCGTCCCTGGTGAAGTGCAGAGCCTGATTGGTAAATTTAGAGGCAGATCTGCCTATGACCGTGTAATCCTTCTTCCTCTGCTTGGCATGTTTCAGGTTGTGTTCGATTTCTTGGAGCTTGGCAGCCAGGCGGCGCCAGGTCTTGATATGCTTGAGCCTCTTCTTCATCTTGGCTGTGAACCCACCGTGCTTGCAGTCCTCCAGCTTGTAGGTGAACTCGTCAACTACGTCCTCGATCTGGAAGGCTAGGCCCCTGATCTCGCCAACGAAGATGGCGGTGGTCCTGTCGGTGTCCTTGAACCGCTCCGCCTCGTGCAGGTAGGCCTGCATGCTCTCCAGCTCCGCCTTGGACCGGCGAATCTTGCCGAAGAGGCCCCTGAGGGCGGATGCTTCCTTACCAAGCAGCGCTCCGCCAGAGTGTGCCGCCTCTTTTGCCAGCGCAGCGCCCAGCGTGAGCAGCAGCTGCGCGACAACAGCCTCCGCCATGGTTGCTGAGGGTTTTTTTTCCTCAGATGACTGTCGTTGAGAGCAACTCCAACCAAGCCACCAAATCTCACTCACTCACTGAATACTCACTTGAGTACCATTATCAGGAAAAAAAAACACCGCCTTTATTTCTTTGATAACTCCAGCCCATTCACCAAATCTTATTGGTTACATATAACTAACAAACATACATCTTTCTCTGTCTCTGTCTCTGTCTCTCCCCAAACACAATGTTTTCACAACTTGGCTCAAACATTTCTTTGATGAAGAAAGAAGCTGCAAAATCAGTAGAAACAAACAAGAGCATCAGGGACAATAACATGAGTAGCACCATAAATCTCAGCAGCGGCAGCAGCAGCCAAATCTGAAATCACAGGACAAGCGCACACAGCACCGGGCTTGCAGCCTCCGCCTCGGCCAGATCCGGGCAGGCAGAGGCGCAGAGCGAGGACTTTGCTGCTACTGCTGGCCCTCCTCTCTCACTCTCACTGTCCTCTCTGTATCCGTGTCCACGCCGAGGTGGGTGGTGGCGCAGTCACGGGACGGCGCGGCGGGGAACTCCGGACGCCCACCGGCCCGACCTGGACACAGGGCAGCTCGGCGGCGCGAGCGAGGAAGAAGGGAAGGGAAGGGGAGAAGAGAACCAACCTGGACTGTAGCTACGAGGCGGTGGCGCGCCGGCCGGAGGAGACGAGGGGCGGCGTGCAAGGCGGTGGCGCGCCGGCAGAGGTGGGGAACGAGCTTCGTCTCTCGGTAGTCTAGTCAACCAATCAATCGGTCGGTCAAGGTGACGCCACATGAGCATCTCTACAACCCAAGTAGTACTCGTCCTTTTTTAGTTTGCACATAAGTAAAGTTTGTTCAAAGTCAAAGTATCTCTACTTTGTACAAATTTATAAAAAAAATAGTAGCATTCACAATGCCAAATTGATATAGTTAGATTTAAATATACTTTGGTCAAATTTTGTAAAGTTTGACTTGACATAATATATCTAATAATATGCGAGGTAAAAAGGACCGGAGGGAGTACCAAAATCCGCTATGACTGGGCAGCACACAAAAAGCCTAAACCCTAACCCCGAGTATATCAAGGGTAAACTAGTCGATAGATCATCTCATATCGAGACAACTCAATTCATACACATCGAGGGTATTACCTCTTCGAGAGGGCCCGAATCTAGGTAAACTCATGTGTCCTTATTACCATCGTGAAAAGACTATCAGCTCGGTCCCCCTACCCAAGATCTGCTAAATTTAGCTCCGGCATTGGTGGCTCATGCAGCCCCCCCCCCCCCCTCCGTGTAGTCGCAGCAGTGCGATGAGAGATCAAATCGGTTCCCGCACGATGGACGCTCAAGAACAAATCTTCATCGTCAGCTCAGCTAGTCACCTCGGCTAGGTCGAGGACTACGTCTCATGTCAGGTCTGTCAGAGATCGATGAGCATCTTTGTCAATATTAACTCGGATCTCAACCGAGGTCATAGAAAACTCCGTCCATGCAGCCCGGGGGCTCTACATCAACATTGCTCTCGCACGACCGTGCAAAATTTTTTGGACAGCAGATCCATTTTCTCTGTCCACGCCTCCTCGAGTGTCATTTCGATGACTTCTTCGATTGAATTATGCGGAATTCAGTCCACAACGACCCCATAAAATTCCATCGCGTTCCCGGCGAAGGAATCTCCGGGAGTCATCAATATACCGAGGAACTGATGGATCTCGGCAGAAATTCGTGCAAGTTCGGGACGAGGAGTCCAGCGGCCAGCTAGGACATCCTTTAGAAGATCCAGCCGTTCATCTCATGTTTTGGTCCCTTGCGCACAACTTTGAAAGGCCAAAGTTTGAGATCTTTGGATTGTAGTTGTAGTCGAGCAGTATATTGTGAGGCTTAATGTCAAAGTAGAGGATGCGCTGGTTGCACCCTTGATGCAAGTACTCCATTCCTTTGGCAATGCCAAAAGCAATATCTAGCATCTTATCCCAAACTACAAGATGCTGAAAATTGTTAGGGTCGTGATAGAATAGATATTTCTCTAGTGAATTGTTAGGTATGAATTTGTAAATAAGAGCCTGTCTTGTTCATTCGGAACAAAATCCCATGGTCGCAACTTTGTTGATGAATACTTCTTCCTCTCCCGTAGAGTTCTATAGCATATTGACTGCCACGGGCACTCCATTTGGTAGCTCAGCCTTTGTATACACTTCCAAATCCTCCCTGCCCTACCTTTCCCATGGAGGTCTCTTACCATTTCACTTCCGAGCTGACGGCGGTCTCAGAGGAGGAATTGAGTGCGGCGTCGGAGGAAGCTTGACGACGTGTGAGATATACAGTGTGTGATCTAATTTATGTTTGTGTACATGTATCTATCATGGAGTTATGGTTGAAATAGTACCCATCAAGTATTTTTTGTACAAACTTCCACTACTAGAAAAAGGGCTATAGATGGGATTGACACTAATGGCGTACCAGACAAGCGATGCGCCATTAGTATATACTAATGACGCACCACCTTCTGATACGCCATTAGAGTTGAAACTACTAATGGCGCATCTGGCCTAGGGTGCGCCATTAGTATCAAAAAAAAAATTTAACTAGTGCGCCTGTCCAAACATACTAATGGCGCATCCAGACACAGTGCGCCATTACTAGTTGTAACTAGTAATGCCGCTCCTGTCGGAAAGTGCGCCACTAATGTTGTTTTTTTATTATATTTTTTATTCCCTTTTTTGCAAAACTATTAATGACGCACTGTTCCACCGTGCGCCATTACTAGTTTAAACTAGTAATGGCGCACTGTGGGACAGTGCGCCATTAGTATGTTTTTTTTTTGCAAAACTACTAATGGCGCACCACCAGAAGGTGCGCCATTAGTAACCGGGATTACTAATGGCGCATTTAGAGTTGGTGCGCCATTAGTAAGTGGGCAGCAACAAGATATTTTGGACAGCCTTTCCTACCCACACTCACTTTCTCCCCACTTCATTCTCTCCACCTCCTCCTTGTCTCGGGTGCCTCCTCTTTTTCACCTCATTTCCACCATAGATTCATTCAATTTAAGTGGTTAAATTACCTTGTTTTGATAGGTAAGTAAGGGGGGAAGCTATATTTATGTTGTTCTCCCTACAACAATGTGCACATGCACTTTTTATGGCCTAGCTAGATCTATGTATGTTCGTGGTGTTGCATATGTTTGTGGTGTTGCATATGTGTTTGTGTTTGGAGGTGTACCGGTATTTGAAATGCGATAGTTGCCAATATTTTGTCGGAATGTTGATTCATTTCCGTTTCGGCGAGAATTTTGGCATTAAGCATTCTTTTTGGTCCTATTTTTAGGGAAAGTCATGCCAAATTTTTTCTTGATTCTAAAATATCGTTTTGCTCTACCCCGCAGGCGACCATGGTCCGCATGATGACCGAAGGCATCGTGAATAGGTTTTTGAGGTCCACGAAGGCCGAGATGCTTCAAAAGAACGAGACGGAGATAAGATGTCCGTGTCGAAGATGCAAGCTGAAGAGCCTTATTGTGGACCCGGAATCCGGGCAGGTGCGGGACCACCTGCTCTTGCGTGGTTTCATGGATGGCTATCGGTGGCAAGGTAATGAAGATGACTACGAAGTCGTCCATGGGGGCCAGGCAAGAAATGAGGAAGGGCAGCAAGACAACCACCGCGGCTCGGGCGGCGAGAAGACGAAGAATCCCCAGGAGATGATCACGACGGTGATGCTGTACACAGTCATCATGTAGAAGATGCAGGACATGATGATGAGGAAGATGCCGGAGCAGACGACGGGCATGATCATAAAGATGATGATGCCGGCGGAGCAGACGACGCTAGACCATCGATGGGCTGGGTGCAGGACCCTCATATTCAAGAGCTGCTTCTCAAGCAGACGGATAACGCAAGAGCTGCCGCCCGAGAGAAAGTCAAGATGGATCAACTTGAGTTAGACGCGGTTACTCCATTGTATGAAGGATGCAGTCCCGAGGATACCCGCCTGAAAGTAACGCTCATGGCTCTGGAGATGAAGGTAAAACACAAAATGACCGACGCATGATTCGACGAGAACATGTCATTCTGACATGAACGTCTTCCCAAGGGGAACAAGTGCCCGACCAGTTTGGAGGAGGCGAAGAAAATCATGTGTCCTCTGGATTTACCGCACGTGAAATACCATGTGTGCATGAACAATTGCATCATTTATCGGGACGAGCACGCGGAGTCTACCATATGTCCGGTGTGCGGCGTCACTCGATACAAGAAGAGGAAGAAAGCTCCTCGAAAAGTGGTGTGGTACTTTCCGATCACTCCTCGTCTGCAGCGGTATTTCGCGGACCCTAAGGTAGCAAAGCTCCTGCGTTGGCACGCGGATAGGGAGGAGAAGAAGCGAGAAGATGACGCAAATGATCCGGAGATAGATAAAAAAGACAAGATGCTGAGTCACCCTAAGGATGCGAGCCAGTGGCAAGCGTTGAACTTCGAAGACCCAGAATTTGGGAACGATCCAAGGAACATCGTGCTGGGCGCGAGCACCGATGGAATCAATCCGTTTGGCAGCCAGAGAAGCACACATAGCACCTGGCCTGTGTTTGTGTGGATGTACAACCTTCCCCCCTGGTTGTGCATGAAGAGGAAGTACATTCACATGAGTATGCTAATTGAAGGACCGAAACAATCAGGAAACGACATCAATCTGTATCTGGGGCTGCTGAAAGAGGAGCTTGACACGCTGTGGAAAACGCCAGCCAATACGTGGGACGCCGCAGAGAAAGAATATTTCCCTATGAGAGCCGTGCTGCTCACGACGGTGCACGACTATCTCGGTTATGGATATGTCGCGGGGCAGGTGGTCCACGGATTTTCTGGATGCGTCAGGTGCATGGATGACACAACGTATCGCCAGTTAGATAGAGATTCCGGGTCTTCAAAAACCGTGTTCATGGGACATCGAAGGTGGCTTCGCGACGATGACCTGTGGAGAAAACGCAAGGATCTGTTCGATGGTGAAACCGAACCCCGAGGATGCCCGCGTATGAGGAGCGGCGAGGAAATAGACGAGCTGTTGAAAAATTGGAAAGACTGCCCACTGCCGGGAAAGAAGCAAAAGGCGCCAGAGCCGGGAAAGAAGCGAAAGGCGCCAGAGCCGCTGCTGAAGGTATGGAAAACGAGGTCTGTTTTCTGGGACTTGCCGTACTGGAAGATCCACCGTGTGCCTCACAGTCTTGATGTCATGCATATCACGAAGAACGTGTGCGAGAGTCTGCTTGGTACCCTGCTCAACATGCCAGAGAGGACCAAAGATGGGCCGAAAGCAAGGGCAGACTTGAAATCAATGGGCATCAGGCAGGAGCTTCACGCTATATATGATGATCATGATGATGATGATGATGATGATGATGATGAGGCGAAGCAGGACACGGAAAGTCGTCGCAAAGGCAAAAAGGCCAAGAAGACCGGAAATGACTACCCTCCCGCGTGCTTCACTCTAAGTCAGAGGAGATTGAGCAGTTTTTCACCTGCCTCATAGGAGTAAAACTTCCTTACGGTTACGCGGGGAAGATAAGCAGATACCTAGACCCAGCGAAGCTGAAGTTTAGCGGGATGAAGTCTCACGACTGTCACGTGCTGATGACGCAGATACTTCCAGTTGCAATCCGTGGGATCATGGACGCGCACGTCCGTGAAACCCTATTTGGCCTATGCAACTTTTTCGACGTCATCTCTCGGAAGTCTGTTGGCGTGAGGCAACTCAGAAGGCTACAGGAAGAGATCGTGGTGATACTATGCGAGCTTGAGATGTACTTCCCGCCCGCATTCTTCGACGTTATGGTGCATCTGCTGGTCCATATCGTGGACGATATCATCCAACTCGGGCTGACGTTCCTGCACAGCATGATGCCGTTCGAAAGGATGAATGGTGTCATCAAAGGATACGTTCGCAACATGTCACGTCCAGAGGGAAGCATAGCCAGGGGCTTTCTGACCGAAGAGTGCATCTCCTACTGCACGAATTATCTAGGCATCGAGAACCCCGTTGGTCTGCCCGTCAACAGGCACCTCGGCAGGCTCGCTGGATGGGGTCACCGTGAGGGTCGTCGCGAAATGCATGTCGACTTTGAGGGTCGACTCGCCGACTTTGAAAGAGCAAACCTAGTCGCGCTACAACACATAGACGTGGTCGATCCTTGGGTGGTAGAGCACAAAACCTTTATTAAGAAGACGTACAATGACCGAGGCCAACAGAGGACGGACGGAGATATACTCAAAGAGCACAACTCATGTTTCACGCGTTGGTTCAAGCAGAAGCTTCTGTGGTACCCTTTACATGAGGATTCTTCCGCGGAAGAACAACTCATATTCGCCTTGTCACAGGGCGCCGAGCACAACCTGATGACCTATGAGGCGTACGATATCAACGGCTACACATTATACACCGAGGCCAAGGACATGAAGAGCGATGGTTATCAGAACTCCGGGGTAACGATGGAATCCTACACCGGTAATGACAAGGACAGATACTACGGAAGGATTGAGGAGATCTGGGAGCTGAGCTACGCTGGAGAGAAGGTCCCGATGTTCCGTGTCAGATGGGCCAAGAGCGTCCTAAAAGAAGACCGGTATTTCACCACCATGGTTATACCCGAAGCCAAATCCAAGACCGCGGGCGCAAACGTCACCGCGAAAAATGAGCCATGGGTACTGGCTTCCCAAGTGGACCAATACTTCTTCATTACCGACCCGTCAAAGCCCAGTCGTGTTGTCGTGAGGAGAGGCAAAAGGAATATCATCGGAATGGATGGAGTAGCCAATGAGCAAGACTTCGACAAGTACGGCGACCCGAGGATCGAACATGACGACGATGATGAAGTAGCAGCATACACCACAAGAAGAAGCAGGACCACCCTACCTAAAGGACGTCCGTTCCACAGAAGAACTCCATTTGCGAAAAAGAAGGGCAAGAAGATTGTGAACAGATAGCTAGCTAAGATCGATTGTATTTAAATCGTAGCCTTCATTTCTCGATTGTATTTCATGGGCACTTTTTGAACTATCATGAATATTTTTAAATTTCATGGACACTCGATCTCGATCCCCCTCCATCTCGATCGCTATCCCACCTCGCCAGATCCGGTCCCCCTCGCCGCCGAGCACCCCCCGGTCCACCGGCCGCCGCCGCCGACCCCCCGCACCCTCGATTCCCCTACTCAACCGCCGCCGCCGACCCCCCGCACCCCTCCCCTACTCAACCGCCGCCGCCGACCCCCCGCACCCCGCGCACCCTCCCCCGCTCCACCGGCATTACTGTTTGATGATATTTTTTAAAAAATTATTACTGTCTTATAAAAAATATTACTGTTATGATTTAAACAAGTTTGAACATATTTAAACACAAATAAGTATCAAACAGCATTTTAAATGCATAAAAAAAATTGTGGAGCCTGGGAATCGAACCTAGGACCTCCTGGTGTGAGAACTAGCTGCTGACCAATTAAGCTACTAGAGGGAACTTGGTGTGGATCAGGTCAGGTGGAAGATAACCTATTGGCTCGAGCAGAAATCAAAAAAAATACTAATGGCGCACCACGGTGAGGTGCGCCATTAGTATGGATGTACTTATGGCGCACCGAGGGGTGGTGCGCCATTAGTATTGTGCCATTGCTATAAGAAAAAAACTACTAATGGCGCACCACGGTGAGGTGCGCCATTAGTATGGATGTACTTATGGCGCACCGAGGGGTGGTGCGCCATTAGTATTGTGCCGCCCCCATCCATATTTCCATCCCGGCCCAAACCTATCCCCTCTCTCTCCCTCGCCCTCGTCCTCGATCCCCTTCCCCTCTCCTCTCCCGACGCCGCTGCCCCGCCGCCTCGACGCTGCCCCGACGCCGCCTCGACCCCGCCCCGACGCCGATGCCCCGCCGCCTCGACGCTGCCCCGCCGCCTCGACGCGACCCCGCCGCCCGGACGCCGCCCCGTCCACACCACCGTCGCCGGAGCACCACCACCACCCGGACCTCGTCCCCAACATCCTCCCCGTGCCCCACTGCCCTATCCCTACGGCCCCTGTGAGCTCCCCCTCTTCCTCTCCCCCTCTCCCCCTCTCCCCCTCTTGACTGGTTTGGATCTTTTCTACGGTGGAATAGACTGGCATTGAAGCTACCCTGATTGCTTGATTCTAGTACCAAACATTCTTTGGGGAAGTGGAATTAGAATCGGTCACGCAGTTCACTTAGATGTCGCTCTGAATCCCACTTCACCCTTCAACCAATCGTTGTTGCTGTAAATTAAGGTTGGAGCTTGTAAAGCTGCCGTTGATGTCAATTTAATTTTGTTCCCTGATTCAGCAAATCTACTCTGGACGCCCTGACTTTCTAGCTTAGCGTGTGTGCCCTGATCTGCCAGATACTGCTTAAGAACAATTAAACTTTGATGCCTGCGTAGTTCGTTTACATGTTATCCACAATTTGCACTCAGTTATCTAGTCCGTCCCCCGTTAATTTTATTTGCCTGCCCAATCTGGTAATCTGCTGCCTTCCCCAAGTAGTGCCGTTTGTTTTGACAGATTGTTTAACTCTTATGTGTGTGCCATGTGTGATGTAATGTAACACATTTGCATTATCCGTGCGTTGGGTTTATGTTCCCCTAAACTCTCGCACATGTTGGATTCTTTTTTCCATTTTGATGGTCCCAATCTGAGTGAAGGTGTAGACAGTTGGTACTTGTGTTCACAATGGCCAGACCACTGACCATTGTGATTTGGGCATTTTGCTCTTAGTACATTTAGTTTTGGTCCTTTTCACCATGAAGCCTCATGATCCTCCACCCTCCTCCCCCTGTTTAATTGTTGATAAGTAAAAGATGATCTGAGGGTGTACTAGTATAACGCATACTGCATATAGACTGCATGCAAATGTACCTGCCATTTCCTCTGAAATTTGCCTGCCATTTGATCAACATTTCAGTGCAATAAATTGCAATATTTCCATCTAAGTATCCTTGCTCGGCTTCTGGTGTTTTTATTGCTATAGGATTACTAAATGGGATCTTCTAGGATGTTATCTGTTGTTCAAAAAACTGAAAATGTAGCAGTTGTGACTGAATATCCAATCTAGTGGATAGTAGTGGAATGCTAGTTTAGCTGGTTTGTTGCTGTGTAGGATCTTTATTGTTGGTGCCTCAAAACTGAATATGGTTTTTTCATAACATAACTTGAGGAGCAGTTTATTTAGTAAAATGTGATTTTAGGTATCTCTTTTACTATGTACTTGACACTCTTCTTGTTTATGCATTCACTGTATGTTGCACTTTCTTCTTCCTAAGAGTTCATTGATGTACATGCTTTCCTGATTTTTATTGGGAGTAAAAACAAGAATCTTTTCTCCCTGGATAGTAACAGGGCAAAGGTGAAAGTTGCATGTTGTTTTCTCTGTAATTTAAGAATGTGATTTAGTAAATTACAGTGTAATCTCTCCTGGTAAATATAGACAATAGTAAATTACAGTTGAATGTAATATACCCTAGAATTACAGTGTAATTTAGCCCATATTTTCAGTGTAATATCCATGATTAAATTTTTTTTATAGGCTCATTCTTGTTATATATTCTTTGTATCGTTGCAGTGCAGTTCTTGTTATATATTTCTGGTTGTTAGACTGTTCAGCTATGCAGAGTGAAATACAAGTTCAGCATGTCGATAATGATTTTGGCAGCAGTGTGAGGCAGCAGTGTGCGGCACAATTCCTTCATTGGTAATGATTTTGCAGGTACCCCGAGAAGCCCTTGAGTTTGCCGGAATGTCGATTAACTTCCGTTCCGGAAAATTCGGGTACTCCATATGTCCTATTTTCAGCAAAGGTCATGCTGAAATTTTCCGTGAATTTTAGCATGACTTTGCTAAAAATAGGACATATGGGGTACTTGTGACTAATGCATGGGCCGGGGTATCTTAGTAGTTAATTAAGTAGGATCAAGTGCCCCGGCGTACTTGTGACTAATGCATGGCTTTTAGGGTGCCTCGGTGTCGATAAAAACCGAAATGATGAAAGCTTAGGCTTTTAGGGTGCCTCGGCGTCGAAAAACCCTCAATGATAAAAGCTTAGCTTTTAGGATGCCTCGGTGTCGACAAACCCTAAATGATGAGACCATGATCTTGTTCCTTGACAATAACCAACTTTTTGACCAAACTTTGTTCCTATTTAGAGAGAAACATGGCCAACAACGATGAGGCCGGGGGTTCGGGCGTCAAGGCATTCTGGGAGCTGTCCCAGGAGATGGAGGAACAACCTCACTTGTATGAGGACGCCGCCTTCCCCACCGATCCTGAGACCACTGATGGTACCGCCGAGGATGACCCCATTGATGCCACCACTGATGGTGCCGCCGAGGATGCCACCACTGATGATGGCGGCGCACGCACAGATGGCAGCCAACCGAAGAGGCAACGGAAGGACCGGCGCCCGACCGTGCTCCGCACCCTCAAGGAGGAAGTTACTGAAGTGGACTCCGACGGGAATCCAACGGCGCCCGAACGAATAGTCAAGGGGTACTCGCTTCAGCTCGGGTGCATTCTCCGGAGCACTGTCTCGATCAACACCGAGAACCTGAGGCATCCTGACCGAGGGAATTTGCGCAACCTCCTCTTCACGAAGCTGCACGAACGATACAAGTTCCCTGCTGATTTTGAAAACACAAGCCTCAAAGGGAATAAAGTGAACAATGTTGCCCTCACGAACATGAGCAAGGCCCTGTCTACTTGGAAAAGCAATGTGAAGAGAATGATCGAGAAAGGTGAGAGTTATGAGAAGATCAAGGAGAAAAATCCTTCGATCACCGAAGATGACTACAACGACTTCAAGATCAATTGCTCGAGCACCGCAAACTCCGAATCAAGTAAGTGGGGGAAAGAAATGCGGGAGCTGAACTTAGGGGAACACACACTCGGTCCCGGCGGTTACAGAGTGGCGGAGCCTATATGGGACAAGGAGGAGGCAGACCGTGCCGAGCAAGGCCTACCGCCCCTCTTCGATAAATACGGTGACAAGCAGACCAGGAACTTTGTCAGGGCCAGATACAAGAAGGACCCGAAAACAAAGGAGCTTACCACGGATCCGAAGACCCGGGCGCTTGAGCTTGTTCTGGTAAGGAATACACCCCCGCGTAATTAGCTCCATATGGTTGCATTCTAATTAATGAAGCCAAATTTCTAAATGGTTCACATTCCTTCCGCAGGCGACTGAAAGCAGTAGCGCGGGGTCGACTAAGAGCAACCCTTGGGACACCACTCTAAATAGGGCGTTGAATTAATGAAGAACAAGGATAAGCTCAGTAAGCCGACGTCGGCTGGTCGTGTGGCCGGCAGAGGCTTGTCGACAAAATGGTCGTCATACTATAACACTGGTGGGCGAAAGGAGAAAAAGACCATCTCGGAAAGCCAGGCGCGTGAGGTTCAAGAACTCAGGGCACAGGTGGCGCGGATTCCGGAGATTGTCCAAGAGCAAGTGAAACAACAACTCGGAGCGACGATCACCGCCATTGTGCCTACCTTGATCCAGGGGATTAGTGCGTGGATTGCGGGCGGCCAACAGGGGCCACCCCCGATTCCTAGCTTCACGGCCAGCAACTCGCAGAATGCGATGGCGGGGCCATTGGTGTCTCCGGCGGAGGCGGCATTGGTGTCTCCGACGCCGGCATGGGAGCTTAATGCACCCGGGTGTACGCCGGCTGGCACCTCTACAGCAAGCGGCCCCTCCGTCAACTGCACGCCCGCCGTTGGCGGTGCCTCGACATTAGCCGAGCTCGACGCCATCATCACGGTAACTAATTAAGCCTCTCTCGTCCGAGGACTTCATCTCCTTGCCTTTGACTGGCATCCCTGACGCCCTACATGTTTTCGCAGGGCGCCGCCGACGTTCCGTGCACTCTCCTGCACTTTGTGAACAACGAGTTGGTCGATGTCGCCAAGGGCAAAATCGTTCAACCGGGCAACCCCTTGTTCCACGGTACCCAGATGCCACCCAACTTGTTTAGGGTTCAACTGGTTCGGGTGCTGCCAGGCTGCGACAAGTTGTTACCTCCGATTCGACCCGTCGGGGCCGACGATGATGACGTGATGACCCTCAGCGCCTGCCTGAGCTGGCCCCTGCTTTGGCCGAAGAGCCAGATTCGTTTGGGGGCGGGGGACACCACCCCAAAGACAACACCGCCAGTCGTGCCAGCGCCAAGTCGGCCCCATGGCAAGACCGCCGCAACGGTGCCGGACATCCCTATGCCACTGGATCCAAACATGCATATGGCACAGGATCAGAACGACAACGACGACGATACATTTGCCAACGTCGATCAGTACTTTGCCAATCATGGGTACGGTGGCGACTTCATGGGGCCTCCTTCTCAAGAACCCAACCCAACAAAAGACGTGCGCGATCTAGCTGGTACCGCGGAGAAGCCAAGTTGCAACAGGCGTCGTCTGCCGTTCAGCTCTCAGGAGACGCCTCCAGCTGCCGACTTCACCGAGCCTCAGATAGGCGAGGTGCGAAATATTATCAGCCCCAACACACTCAAGAAGGCGGTCTGTGAGCAGAACTCGGTCCCATTACAGGAGAAGAAGAAGGCACGCAAAAGAAAGACTAACAAGGGTGCGGGCCAGCCGGCACCGAGTACGATCCGTGCTCAGGACGGGCCACCTTCACCTGAGGATATCTCGAGGAGGGTGCATGTGGCGGGTAGGCCGATGCTACCGAGAAATATGCTCGATGCTGCAACCGGTGCTATGCAGAGTCTGCATGACAGTGTTCTTTTTTTGGAGAAGCGGCGTCTCGGAGAGAAGGATGTGGCATACCCGGTTTTCGCGGCCAAGGTGCCAGAGGGCAAGGGCTTTGTGGATAACTCCATCGGGGGTACGATCGTCCTGCGGTTTGATGACATCCACGCTATGTTGAACCTTCATCCGCTGCACTACACCTTCGTTCGGCTATTTTCGCTGAGTATGGAGATGCGGATCATTCGCGACAAGACCCCGGACATCGTGATAGTCGACCCCTTCTACATGCGTGCCAAGATCTTGGGCAGCGCTGGGGACCGGCAAGTCGCGACTTCTTACCTCGAAGGCGTCATTCTGGCAAACCAAGATAAGGATAACTTCCTCGTGCCTTACTTTCCTGAGTAAGTCCTCCCTTCAACCGCCCCGTAACATATGAATTCTTAGATTTCGATCGTTTTTCTTTTAACATTCCGTGTTTTCTGCAGTGACACACATTGCACGCTCATCCTCCTAAGCCCCAAATATTCCATGGCCACGTATTTCGACCCGGACCATCAGTCGAACGTAGACTACACAAATGTCAAGAAGGTTCTTGATGATGTTCTCCCCGGCTACGTCAAATCTGGAGGCACCTTCACCAGGCCTATTCGTAAGTACGGCAAGCACGTGTTCTCCCACAATACGACGTTCTGCTGCGTCAAGCAGCTGCCTGGCGGTCAGAAGGGTGCCTACTACGCCATCCATCACATGCGGGCGATCGTACGGGACCATCATCAACTTCTGCTACCGAGTAAACTCAAAGATTGGGCCGCGAGCGTGTCGGCAATCCAGGACGCGGACATCAGACAAGAATTCTTTCGCATCCAGTCGGAGTTTGCGGAAATCATCCATCAAGATGTCCTTCGTACCTCGGGGCAGTTCTACCTCAGAAATCAACCGTCCAACAGTGACATCGACACAATGCTACAAATGCAGGCTGACAACAACCGTTGTTTCATGACTCCCACGATAGACGGCGGCTTCATCCACGCTCCGGTCCCTTGAGTCGAGTCGAAAGCAGTGATGCTGTGTCTAGTTCTGAAACATCGATTGGCTCATGTTGTAATTAAACTTTAATGAACTTGTAGTATGTCTCTTTGGTTTTGAGAGTCGTTCAACTTAGATGTAATCGATGCTATTAATGTCTTGCTTTTCTCTTCCGATCGTTCTGTTGCATACTTATATATTGCTTATGTATTGTCTGTGAATTGGTACTAACGTTTCGTTTGGCTACTGCATAGCGATGCCGTCGTATGTCGTGTACAAGGGTAAGGTTCCCGGAGTCTACGACGACTGGGAGAAGTGTCGGAGACAGGTTCACCGATTCAGCGGTAACAGTTACAAAGGGTACGCCACTAGGGCCGAGGCCGAATCTAGATACGCCCGCTATCTAGCGGGAGAGGGGAGGGAGCGCTGGAGGAACCGGATGAAGACGAGTTTCATCGTGATGATGCTCATCGTGATGACCGCAGCTCTCTTCTATGTGATGGTAGTTTAGATGATCGATATCGACTTGTAATGTGAAGACAAACTCGCTACTCGCGGTCTCGAGACTTGTAATATAATGTTCTATCTTTGTTCGGTCTTTTCAATCCGGAGACTAATATGATGAATTGTATTCGGAGACTAATATGATGAATTGTATTCAGAGACTAATCTTCTATTGTATTCGATGTATCTGTTGTTGATGTGTGCTGTCTATATTTTGTCCAATTATACATTTTGTAACCTGTGCAAAAAACAGAAAATTAAAAAATTAAAAAAAAACCTAATATTCATACTAATGGCGCATCACATCACAGTGCGCCATTAGTATGCCAAAGGATACTAATGGCGCATCATTAAAGAGTGCGCCATTAGTATGCCGAAGTTACTAATGGCGCATCTTGTTGTTGTGCGCCATTAGTATGCCAAAGCACCTGGGTATACATGGCCCCTGGGAGGCATACTAATGGCGCATCTGAGGTGCGCCATTAATATACCAGATACTAATGGCGCACCACTAATGCGTCATTAATGGCCAAATTAGGTGCACCATTAGTAGGCTTTTTCCTAGTAGTGTTCATTCCTTATTGTGTACTTGTTGCTGCTGGAGAAACATAGTAAACACAAGTAAGTTTGAAATCTTACGTCCATCTATATGTTTTGTTTGTTCAATAGTCTTGATACAAATTCTGATCGAAAGTATTGTTTGAACCACCAGTGAGAGGTGACAAAGAACACCTTTTTCTTGTTGAGGAACATTTTTCAGAGAAATATGTGTTCACTTTTCTTAGAAAAAGAAGAGCTTTTTATTTCACTCTGCTGGCAGTAACATACAGTTTTCTCACTAAGAAGATTATCACTGGGAATTTTTATGGATGAAGAATCTCACTGAGAAGCTAGTTTGCATACATTTTTTCTTTTTCCGTATGACAGATCCATAAAACTACATTGAAAATTGGTGTTCCCAATTTCATCACGAATTTATTGGAATGCAGTTTTAGTTTACAGCAACATCATTCCAGGTTGAGTTTCCAGCTGCATAATTGGCATTGTCGACATATTCTTCCCTTCAGGATTGTGCACCCCAGGGGCACGTAGACATATATAGATAGTTATTCTTCCTATTTGATGCCACCACCCCTTCAAGATTGCGCACCCCCAGGGACACATATCTTCACAAAGGCTTGGGTTTCGCGCGCCTTTGGGTTGGTGAAATTCACCTTTAATCCCGGTTGGTGTCTCGGACTAAAGGCCACCCTCCCTTTAGTCCCGATTAGTGCCACCAACGGGGACTAAAGGGTGGGGTATATAAGCAGTAGTTATAGATTTTTTTCCCCAATTTCTCTCATTCTCTCCCACGACGCCGAACCACAGCACGACACTGCCAGGCTGCTGTGCCAGAGATCGTCGTCGCCTCCGAGCCCGCTCGGCCTCGTCGCTGGGCCTCCTCGCCGTCGCCGCCCCCGTCGAGCTCCGTTGCTTCGACTACGAGGACCGGTGCCGTTCTCCGTCGATCCCGCCCCCGTCGAACTCTCCGCTGCTTCCTCCTGTGGCCGTCGCTATTCTCCGTCGATCCCACTGCTGTCTGCTGCTACTAGTCCCTCACTAAGCCTCCGTGTGCTCCTTCGTGAGCACCGCTCTTTCCCCCTCTGTTTCCTGCCTCGATCCGTCATTGTGGCCACCGGCCCCCAACGCCCGAGCTTCTGTCAAGTTCCTCTCAATGCAATTTTTGTCACGTTTCTGTCAAGTTTTTGGCTTAGGGAGAACAATTTTTGCTATGGTAGAAGTAATGCTCAAGTTCAACAGTATTTTGTGGAAGTAATGCTCAAGTTCAACAATTTTTGCCATGGTAGAAGTATTGCTCAAGTCCAAGTTTCTGTCAAGTTTATAAAATTTATTTGAAATAGTTATAGTTCAAGCAAAAGCATTTCAAAGTCTAAGAAATGCTCAAGTTCAACAGGATCTATTTTCTCCTTCATAAAAAATATTTTTTTTCATGTCAAGTGTTGTATTTTGGTGACAAATATACCTTTTTTTGCCATGGAAATTTTATCTTTTTTTACGTAGATGAACAAGCAAATTAATTATAGCCCTTGAGGTGGAGCGCGAGTTTCACCCTAGAAGCCCAGGGGCTCGCCCACGTACTCAACAGCTTCAGCTCATCTTCGCCAGCCATTTCTCCTCCGCAACGCGCTATGGGTGTGTGCTGCGGATTTGAACTTTGATTGTACTGATGTTTACTGTGTTTTTCTTGGTTCCTTGCTATAGTGAGAGGAGTGACTTATGTAGAGCTTGGGTGATGGAGTATGGAAGGCAAGAATGCATGCGTCATCCATGAGGCCAATGCTAACGTCGAGGCTAATGATCCTCCACAATAACTTAGTTTAAGATATCCAGACATTGAATGGACTTTTTGTACAATTTTACCAACATTAGTGGGTCGTTGCTTGCCGATTAGTGAACTTTCTTGTCAAGCTTCTCTAAACATTAGCCATGTCTTGGAGAAGAAGGCTAAGAAGCAAATGGATTAGCTGAGTCCTGGACATCCCCAGCTGGTCATCCTGAACTAACTTAAGAATAGTCTTTGCAGACGTATAAACCATCTCATATAATTACTACAACGTACTCCCTCCGTTCCTTAATATAAGTCTTTTTATAGATTTCAATATAGACTACATACAAAGTAAAATTAGTGAATCTACACATATAAGTCTTTTTAGAGATTTCAATATAGACTACATACAGAGCAAAATTAGTGAATCTACACTCTAAACTATGTATATATACATCCGTCCATATTAAAATCTCTAAAAAGACTTATATTTTGGAACGTGGGGAGTAGTACTTAGTCACACAAACCTCAAGCATGCACTACGCACTCTGTAATCGTATACTAGTCTGAACAAGTCTAGTGCATAATAGGCATCCTACAAACAGTGCATCCATCCCTTCCCAAATATTTCTGCAATATAAATTTGCAATTTGGGTGTCGATGCAAATGGCTGTATTACGAACATATCGTGCAACATAAGACATGCAAAAAGATGTAACATCAAACAATTTGCCACGCCACATACTAGTCAAACTTAATGTTTGACTCAGGACAAACCTTGAACTTCAAATATTTTTGAATGAATCAGAGAGTAGTTTATACTGTTGTTGTACATAGATGAGAGGGGCAACAGAAACATGCAGACTTCAAATATTTTGTGTGCAGCTCTTGAAATATTCGATATGGTCCAACAAACAAAGCGAGGGTTTACAGGAATATAAGTTTTCCATCTCCGATTACGAAAAACGAGCACAACGGGCAAATTAATAAATCAATAGCAGGGGGGAGAATAAAAGCAACACAAGTTCACAGCAAATCAAGCACCTAATTAAATTAGTTAGCCCTATCAACCACAGTCCATACATCCATTCTGTACAATGTTTTTGACAAGGACACCATCACTCCCATCACAAGGGTACAGAGGAGCTACGACGACGACGATGCTGTACACGGTGAATCTAGAGCTACATTCATGACGGCGAACCGAGCGAGCGCTCAAATAGATACATACACAGCCAGCCTACTGTCTTGTGTTGTGTGCTTTTCATAAGCAAGCAGCGAGTTTATCAGCTTTGCATAAGTTGCCCAACATCTCCCCGAGTTGCTCATACAAGTTTCTCTGCTCCTCGTACGTCAGGTTTCTTAAGATCTGTGTGTTTGCAAAAGAAATATAGTAGGCCATGAATGGATGAGAACCACAATGAGCAGGGTAATGGTAAGATCAAAAAAAACAAGGTGCTATAGATACAGACCTGATCCAAGATTGCGTCAACGGAGAAATTGTGGGGTGAGATGAACGATTGGTGGTATATGTATGCAAAAACTGCCATAACCATCTGGGGAAAATGTACGAGAATAAATATTATTTTCAGCTAAACTGCAAAGGCTAGGAATGTATGATAAATATATCAAACAATAAACAAGTTTATTCAACTTTGCATAATCAAGTCTTCTCAGTATGTGGTGACTTACTTGACAATCCATTCGGTCAGTGATTCCACCATGCCCAGGTATACTGTCTCCAAAATCCTATAAAATTCGAAGATGTTAATGGAAGTAAAAACTGTATAATTTCCATACTTTAGTATTCCCAGAGACAGCAACGATAATGAAGCAGTACGCACCTTTATTTTAAAAGCCCTCTTGAAGCCACTTGCAAAAAATCCACCGAATGGTGCAATTATCGATGCAAACAAACCAAGGGCTAAAGCATGCCACTGCACAGGCATTAGGAACACTTCTTTCCATGGAAACTGTCAAGAGACACAAGTAATCAGATAAAGTTCATGGCTAAAAGATCCATAAACTTTGTAAAGATGGTACAAAACTAATAAGGAAACAACTAGGTAAAGTAAATAGATCAATTATCATGATGAAGTAGCATTAATTCATCAAGCAAGGGGGGTTTGATGGATACGGGAAAAGAATAGTCTGTTGGTTCAGCTCAGCACTTGGTCACATGTAAATGATGTGATTATGCTTGTCTTGACCCTTCAAGGACCAATATGGGATAAACATCTTCATTGGTCATTCAAGCACTTGATTTGACCTTACCCAAACGCCCCGTGGTTTTAATTAACATGGCACCTACATGTTAAACTTCCCTAATGTAAAATGCTGCTTGTCAGACACATCAGCAGCCACAACAAGTGCCCTGTTATTAACCTTGGTTCACATTTCCACATCTGGATAATTACTGTTGGGAGGAAGACAGATACGGCTGAGGCCTATATGGACTGAGAAATAGCAAATACGTGGCATCCTTTTTCTTGATTGTCAAACACAGTGTTGACCCTTCCCAATTATCAAGAGGAGTCTATACCATAGAATACCAGTAATATCACTTCTAATCTTCAACTGACACAAGACTGAGACTAACATGTCATGGACACCAACTATTACCACAGATAACTCCATAACTCCTGAGAGACTAAACTCCATCTGGATGCAGGACCTTCTCCAGATTCTTTCTTGCCGCCGCTTCCGCCGTGCTCTGCATATGACTGGCTGCTGCTGATCCTTCTACCTCTGCTGCCATAGCTAAGGAATGGAGTCAACACCACTGCTGATGTGCTCCACTTCCCTGTCGGCTGCTGCGGAAGGGCAGCAGGAAGGAAGAGCCATGGAGAACGAAAGACACAGAGGAAAGAAGTTTCGAGACACCACGTAGTCCCACCATCGTTTTTGGTTATTGGCTGATTCTGCTGATTGGTTGACATGTCGTACAAAACCACTTGCATGTCAAAACGCCACACTAGCCACAAAGGACGAAGCTAGAGTAAATTGATCAAGGGGGGTAATGTGCCTTGTCTTGCTGAAGAGTGAGAATTATCAACCAAACGGTTTTGGAGTCGAGGTTTGTTTTTTGGGCTCAGGCAACGGTTGTGAGGGAGGGGGCTTAGAAATTTGAGCTTTATGCTTATGCCAGCCTATATAGTAGAGAAAATAGTATGAAAACTAACAAATTGAAAAGGATATCTTTCTTCTTACCCAATTTGGTGCCCAATCTCCCAGATAATAATGCTCTGGCTTAAACATAGGGCCAGGATCACACTGAAGCCACCCTGTTGACAGGTCCTGAAAATATTACCAAAATACAAACTAAGAATAAAATCAACAGTACACCAATTTGCTAATCCAACTAATAGTCACATTCTGAAAGAAATAATAAGTTACCTTTCTTGGGCATGTAAACCACTGGAAGCGACCCATTACATTTGCTAACTGCCAAAGAAAAAAAGTGAAAATGAAAAATGCTATTATAAAGAATTACAAATGAAGCATCCGAAATCATTTTGTGCATCAAATGTGTAACATAAATTATTATTTACAGATTCAAGCCCTTGAAGGTACTAGTAATCTCTCAAGTGCGTAAACCAGGGCTTCCATCTCACCAGGAAAGCAGAGATGATGGTTGTCACTGATGCACCAATAAAGCCTTCCCATGTTTTCTTTGGAGATAGCTTGATCAATGGTGTTCTCCCGAGAAAGAACCCAAATAAATAGGCAGCAATGTCATTGATCACAATGAGCGAAGCAGGTAGAAGAAACCTGTAGAAGCATAACATTAAAGATGTATGGAGTTTGTCAAATGCACAGGCTAAAATATCAACAGTTACTCGCTTAACTAACATGCATATTACTTATCAATGTGCTATTGTCATAATGTAGCTTAACTCAAGTCGGATAAAATAAAAAACAGATATAGAAAGGCACAGATATCAAACAGCAACATGCATAGACAGTTAACAGTTTGAATATAGCTGTTGCAACCAGCACTCCTAAGTTTTTCTTTTCTTTTCTTTTCTTTCTTTTCTTTTCTTTTCTCCTCTTTCTGGTGAGGACCTGGATGTTCTTACAGTGGTAGGTCAGACTCCTACTAGAACTAAATCACAAATGGGTGATATTACCACTGTAACCGAAGTAAGAACTGTAGGCTACAGCTTCTGTGAAGGAAGCACATTGGGTGGCAATCTGGGAAATTCCTAGTATGTTGAACAGGTTCAGGACTTCATGGCAAAAATATTTTTAACGGCTGTACAAGAAATTAGGCATCTTGAAGTTACTTCAATAACTTCAGGTGCTTTTTAAACCAAGAAACTTGGATGTTTAAACTATACTGAATAAATACATGCCAACCGTCAAAACTGGTTAAAAATGGATAAACGTTTGACTCAAGTCAGCAAGTGAAAACTGTAAAGAAAAGAACGCTAACAAGATAAATAAATGGCTTACCAGAACATTCCTTCGAATATATTTGCAACCGTGAAAGAAGATTGCGCAAAAACCGTTAAAAGGATCATGTGTGTCCAGGCATACTGTTTGAACTGGTATTTGTATGTCTTTTTCTTCAGTGTCAAAATAAACCATACAAATCCTGGATCATCGGAATTATACATTACTTTTATGGAAGATATGAAATAGACATTAGCAAGACAAGAGAAGCAGGTTACTAGAGAGAGGAATGTCTTTGCAAAACTCATGCGACCAAACAATTTGCAAAAGCCAAAGAAAAGCAGCTTTTGCGTAACACATTGTGTTCGTTACATAAACTTTTAGTTCGTAACATTCCCAAACTCTAACACCCATCCAAAACAGGTCAAATAGACAACAAAATATTTCCACTCTGTTTGCATGAATAATTG
Source organism: Triticum urartu (assembly GCF_056163025.1). NCBI lineage: Eukaryota > Viridiplantae > Streptophyta > Magnoliopsida > Poales > Poaceae > Triticum > Triticum urartu. Next base: position 15,241,872 of record NC_141873.1, read on the forward strand.
CTAATGCCACAGGTGCACTGTCATTTACATCGACTGGAAAACCTATAATCAAATAATAACCAAAGTGCCAAGCAGAGCATAAATGTCATGAGTGATGAGCTACTATCTTTTGGATAAGGTCTTTACACATATTAGCATGTTCTGAAATATTCTTAACACGATGAAATTTTGAAGTGAATAATTACTAGTTGACATTATTTCCGCATTGCAAAACATACTGTAACTTACCTGAAATATAAAGAAAATAGCAAATAAACATCTGATACTTTATTAGGCCGCTGACGAGCTTATACAACAAGTGATCTGAAGATACTGTGTTAACAAGCTCCCGACTAAGAAAGCGTCCATATGTAAACAACATTGCTGTGAAAAAGAAGTGCCTGCAAAGAAATGATAAGACAAAATTATATATACTTTTTGAAAAGCATTACAATCGTGGCAGCTACGTCATCCAAGTTACTGACAATTTTCCGTTCAAAACAATCGTAGAATCAGAATGACTAGGCACCTACCAATTCAGGAGCCTGAACCCTGGCAGTTGCTTCTCTTCACTGGATTTTCTGAGTAGATTAAAAAGCTCTGTCGCCATGAATATTTGAATGACAACCACCATGGCCCAGATATAAAGATGACCCATATAAACTAGGAATGCAAAGCCACCAATCATCCACACAGTAGAATATGTACGGATAAGCATCGACTTATACTTGTTCCGGTCGCTGACAAGCAAAGTTGGTCCATTGGCTTTATTCCCATCGGTTGTAACCTGTAGCAAAATATATAAAATTAGCTCAAAAAAAAAGTCATGGTAGTCTAACATAAAACAGGTGGATGCTCTATCATTGCAGCATGCTTTCATGTCAGTACTCAACAAGTACTACATTAAAAACGGTAAATGAACAAGCGATAAACAAAATAACAGCAGTACAAGATTCTTTTTTTCTTTCTTTCTGCACAGCACAAGAACTTTTTTACATAAGTGGAGGTGGGTTAGCTGGAGATGTTTGTAGCATAGCCATCTGATTAATGAATGAATTTCGAATAGAAAAAGGATCAACTACTTTCTCTTCTCTTGAACACAAGGCGTGGATGCAACACTCTGAGAAACTAGAGAGTTTGTCCATTTGCTAAACGACATGGAAAGGAAGCCTGAGTCAAAGGAACAAAATTCCAAGAGGTAAATAAACCACCTCATTAGCGCGCCTTCGGTTCCGAACACGTCCTACATGAGAAGCAGAGACGTCGCTGGAGCTGCTCGGCTCCTTCTCCATTGCGGCTGTCGAGCCTGTAAATGCGTCGCAACAGCGAGTTGTGTTAGATCAGATTCACCCACAAAAGTGAATTCTCACAGCAAGCAGTAAAACAGAGGAGCACACCGCTGTGAATCACCAGGTTGGCTCAACCACTGACAGCTTTACAAACAGATGATCCGCGGAACAGACAGACCGCTAATTGGAGAGCACGCGGAGCGGAACTCGCAACCCGGACAATAAGCCGGTGAGGGCCACAGGGAAGTACTAAAACCAGCATTTGTGGGCAGCGGTGGACCAGCCAACCATCCATCCCCAGCATCCTTGGCGTGGCGCGGCACGACAAGCAAGCGCTTAGGGTCCGTCAGTCGTTGCCCCCACGCAATAAACAAACTCCACGCAATAAGCAAGGGAGGTACACATCGCTGTCAGAATCACTCCCCGATTGGTTGCTGACGGCAACCGCTGACCTACAGCTAACTCCAAGCCGTCAATCAACCAACCAGCAAAGTAAACAATCTAAGCATCTCCCCCGGAGAGGCAAGGCGGAATCTATGTATGCAACAACAAAGCAGCAGGCAGCATTCAGGATCGCGTACGTATTCCCCACTTCCGAATTAAGAAACAGACCAAAAGAGCTCCGGAAAGTGAGCTCCGGGCAGCAGCAGCGGCGGCGGGTTGCGGCCTTGCGGGCAGGGAAGGGATCCCTCTCCCCGCGGAACTGGCAGGGAGCGGCGAGCAAGGTAGGGGGCGGGGGTCCTGAACTGAACTCACCGGGGAGGGGAGGGAAGCGGGTTCCCCTCGGCGAGGTAGGGGAGGGCGCGGCCGGGGAGCGAACCCCTGACCCGGCCCCCTCGAGCGGGCGGGCGAGCTCGCCGGAACCCTAGCTCGGCCCGGCGGCGGCGGCGAGCCGAGCGGGGGCTGTGGGTTTGAGTGGGGGCGTGCGTGGCGATGGATTTGATTGTGGTGCGGCCGCGTGTGCGCGTGCGTGCGGGGGTGGGATTTTTATTCTTCTTCCCACTTTGCTTTGTCGGAGGAATAAAAAAAAAAGGAAGGGTGGGCGTGGAGCCGATTTCAAAGCGCGTCGTACCATCAGATCCGGGGGCCCGTGGGGCGGCACCGAGAGGCCCGAGCCGGCCCACCGTCCTACGAGCAGGTGCAAAACGTTAGGGGGGCTGGGCTCATGCGGCTTAGGCCCTGTTTATTTGGGCTTTTGCTTCTACTTTTGCAGCTTTTTCATTTTGAGTAAAAAAATACATAAAAGCTTCTAAATAGATTGTTCCCTCCCGGTTGAACGAGCCATCATGCTATGCCCATGCGTGCATGCACTTTTGCCATTCTGCTAGCATGTATGCTGGCTTCCGTGCGGCGCATCCCTTCTCTTTCGTTTTCCGTCGCCGGAGCTCGTGAGGATGGTGGGAATTACTTATATCCATGTAGGTTACGTTTGTATTTATCTAGTAATCTCATAAGAAAAGGCATAAACATAATGAAATAATAATGATTAATTAAAATCTAAAATATCATCATCGGAAATACTTGTCGACAAATATCTCTTCATCTTCTATTTCTGCAATATGAAATGAATTGACATAAGAATGCTTCAGTTTCAAATCGATAATGCATATAGAATTAGGCAGGAACGATGACTGAATAGTTGGTTCAAGGTTCAGTTAAACTTTCTTCATATCATACGTAAACAGGGGCTATACATCAATTAAATCGGAGCCCGGAGTCGGGCAGTGAGTAGAGCGGCGGCGCGGAGATGGGGAGTCCGGAATCAGGCAGTGGCCGGAGTAGACCAGCCGCGCCGCACGGCTAGAGCAACAGCGACAGACCAGCAGTCCACAGTCCTGAGCAGCGGGGAGCAGATGAGCAGGGGATTGTGGAAGAGAGACGGCCCCGGGCTATGTCGTGGAGAAGAGCGGCAAGGAGCAAGGCATTCCCTGGGACTGGACTGGGCGTGGCCGCGTGGGGGGGAGTCGCCGGCGGCCCGGCTGCGGCGCGGCGCACAGGAGGGGAGGTCCAGACGTGCGTGCGAACTACGGTGCCTAGGTCGTGGCTGAGGAAGCTGGGCGTCTAGGCCTTGGCTATGTCGTGGGCTAGGCCCTGGGCCCATATGAAAAACATAGCATGGTAATAGCTAAAAAATAAAACCACGCCCCGGGCCTGGGCCCTGGGGGCCTGGGGTGTAGATCCGCCCCTGGCGGCATGCGACTTCTTGTGACCCATAAAAGATAAAGATAAGGTACAAAAACTCTACAATGTGCATAGACTCCTAATGCTTTTTTTAAACACCATAAACTCCTAATACTAGGTGGTGGGAGGGTGCACGAGATTGATTTGTTTTTATAGGCCGGTTGCTGCTGATTGATTCGAAAAATCGTTGGCCCGAACAAAATCATAAACCAAATCTAAAATTGAATACCTCAATTGAATGAAATAGCTTCAAAGTTAGAGGACATAGAAAATTAAAAAAGAATTGAATGTCAGAGCTCCTTGAGAAATTGTTGACCCACTCAAAATCAGGTGACCGGTTTTAAATTGAAGGCCTCAATTAATTATGAGGCCTTAAAAATTAGGAAGCATACTACATTGTATAAAAGAATTGAATGAGAGAGCTTTGAGAAATTATTGGCCCAATAAAAATCGGATGATCCAATTCTAATTGGAGACCACTACTGAATGTGAGCTCTTTCAAACTAGAAAGCATAGTGTTATACAGGATTAGCGATATCTAGCACCTTTTTCAAAAAAATAGGAAGATAAGAGAGTGAGGATATGGGTTGTATGGAAAACTAGTTGCATGAAGAAATATTTGAAAAAGTGACACACATTTTTTTCATACCTTTTTTGACACAAATGGCACGCTTTGTGTCAAAAGAAGTGTAGCCGCTAGTCCTACAAGTGAGTGACGGGATGGTGGGTCATTTTTGTCAAATTTCCTCTGGCACAAAATGTGCTTTAGACTAATTTATATCACTTCAGAAACCACTATATAATGCATTAGTAGTTACACAATGATCTACAACCTCGCGAGAATGTTATCACCATGACTAACGTCATCGTTCCGAACGCCAAGAACGTCAGCGCAGTTGTGGCTTTGACATTCTGTGCAGCCACCGGCCGACCTGCCAACGCGACCATCGAATACGCAGCCTCGGATCTAGATAGTCAGTTCAGCACCAGTGAGAAAGCGTTCGACCAGACCTACCCCAAGAAACTTAACTTGGCAGTTCATGCTTGACTTTTTCTTCGGAATGCAAGGCGGAAAAGTTTTCGGCGCGCGGTGCAATTTCTAATACCAGACGTACTCTTTCATCAACGGATTGCCAATTGTGCAACTGTAGAGCCCGTTTGAACCACCGCCTTCATCAGCCCCACAACCACCTCTCGGTGCCGCATATCAAATGTCACTTTCATTAAGAGCCGGCTCTTTCATAGATTAAGAACTTTAGGTGCCACACAATGGCATTATTTCGTAAAAGAAAACAAAAGCACATAAGGTTAAACTTCTTGTGTGGAAACTACTATTTAGGTAACTTGTCTTTCTTGCACTAAAACCTTTGATATTTCCTACAACCAGGTGTCTGATATAATGGTTGGAGACTGTTAGCAAAATATTTTGTTAGGCGGGGATAATGACTGAGGCATGGGGGCATATGCCTGCCCCCCCCCCCCCCCCCCCCCCCCCCCCCCCGCGCACACACACACACAAGCACACAATGACATGTATTTTGTTTGAAATATTGGGTGCACATGATTTGGGGAGCCACCAATATACATTTTCTTGTGTTGATACTTTTCAGGTTTGGATTTATCTGCCAGATAGAAGCAGAGATAAGAGAACTCAGAGTTCTAATAGCCATTCTAGTGCTTAGTGTCGCTGCAGTACTGGCTATAGTAACATGTCTTTATTTCTGGAGGCTACAGAGGAGACGAGAAGCAAAACTTGTATTCATTTTGACTCATCACAATTACGTACCACAACTGATGAAGTACCTGACCGACCACATGTAGGGAAAACAGGGTGTGCTTTAATTGGATATGAAGTATGTCCGCTAAATTTCAATTAATACTGTAACCTCGAGGAGAATAATTGCTGACAGCTTGCACTTATGAAAAAGGTATCAGGATCTAGATTATCAATTAATTTCCTCAAAACCCCAAATGTTTCCCTTTTTGTTTGTCGAAACTTACTTTGGCATGAACTAAGCATTACAACCCAACCGTAGCAGCAGTAGCTAGCCGGGCCCTAATCTACCTCTCTCTTTCTTTGCCACTACTTTCTTCTCTCTCTCGTGCTTAAACTGCGGCATCTTTCGCAGGCTACCCTGACACACTGTGAGGCCACCGTTCCTGACACCCGAGCCTATGTTGCCTGCGGGGCAGCTAGTAGAGGCGACATGGTGTCCACGGCTTCAGCAGAACACATTTGTTTGTCCATCAGATCAAACAACTTGTATAGAAAAAAAAGACGTCAAGTGGTTCACTCTTCAACAGTGAACATGATAGATCGGTTCTACTTGGAATTTTTGATGTTTTAGACCACCTACGAGTCATGACAAATGAAATGCCAGAAAGGACCACTTGCTAGTGAAAATGCGAGAAAGGACCACTTACAAACGAAATGCCCGGCAGACGACACGTTTCACCTTTTGTCAGGCTGGTTATAGTGGGGAGTAACTTAGTCTAGTAACATGCATATGTTACTAGTCTATATTACTACCTCTATAGTGCATAGTATCATGGATTAGTATCATAGATGGTCTCATTTATTGCCATGCATGACACATAATAGCATCACATTTATTATGTTACGGTATCTATCTACTCTCTTCTTTCCGGTTTATAGGGCTTATCTCAAAATTTTAGTTTTTCCATTTTATAAGGCTCAATTTGGTTGTTCCTTATCACATGTTCAGACTTCAAGGTGCATTAAATCATTGCATGCAAGTATTAAGAGAAAATTGACCAATGCATGCACTTTATGCATGCATGCATTGCAATTAATGCATTCGTAAACATAATTTTTTAAGGAAAACAAGAGCATTAATTGGGTGCTTTTGCAAACTACAAAAAATATTCCACCACTCATCATCTACCTTGGTTGGTGAGATTTTTGAATTGAGCCTTATAAACCGGAAAGGAGGGAGTATGTTATTATAATTATATCTCTCTTCCTTAATTGCCTGCCATATAAGCATGTTTGCGAGTTCCAAATGCAGTACCACAGGGAATTCAGCAAGGGCAGATACCCGCGTGGCACTGGCACATGCCGCCATGGGCTGGGCCGCAACGCTACAATGCCTGCACCAGGCCCGTGCGGACAAGCTAGTATTGCAGCAGGTGGTATATAAATTATCGAAAATTCGTTCTGCTTGTACGGACGGCAATGACGATACACAAGCTACATGGTTGTCCTGCTCAAACCTATAGAGCTGATCTTTTTTTTTGCGAGTGAGCTATAGAGCTGATCGGATCCATTGGTTTTCATGCTAAAACAAACTAGGACATGCACGTATGGTAGAGAGGAATCTTGCTCTAAGGTTTTGGAAGGAGACCTGCCAAGGATGAGTGAATTTGAATCTAAGTTACTTTCTGTTGGGGACAAAATAGGAAACCAATTTATTGATTCTTTTAGGGGGAAGCCACTTGGCAAACTTTATTAAACTCAAACAAGAGTTACATCATCCACATTGTCAGAAAAACTGGGAGGATCACCGCATCGCAAACAAAATAGAACTTAAAAGTGAAACTATGTCTAGCAAAATTGTGCGCCAATCTATTAGGCTCTCTAGAACAATGAGCGACGAAGGATGCCGCACCAATTTATTGATTTGTCTGCACGGTGTATCAGAACTAGGGTCCGAATCCTTTTATTATTTCTTCTACGCAAGGAGAAGGATTTGAACTTTGACGAGCCATCGTTGAGGCTACGTGATTTGTTAAGTTTATGTAATCTTGGATGGGGCTCGCCCGCAAAATAGCGGATTGATTACTTCACACGCGGCGAAAAATAGCGGGTCATCACACGCCAGAAAAGTCCAGCGGATTATTCAATCTATTTTTTTCATCCATTCGAAAGGGTTTTAAGTTATGAAGTTCCAGAATATGGAAATGAGGCGGGTCTTCTCTTTTTCATGTACAAGCCACAAATGTAGTACAACCGGAGTTACTACTATGCTATTTTTCCGTTCATTGATCGACAGGATTTAACCGTGTGAAGTTCCATAATATGGAAGTGAGCTGGGTCTTCTATTTTCCATGCATCCAGCTCACGGTTCTTTGTAGCTAGTTCACGTAGCAATCCATCCATCTAACTCACGTAATAGAGTTAATTCCTTTTTTTAAGAACTTCAGGATCCTTTTCCAGCTAGCTCATGTACCAATTCACCTATTTTTCGTTCAGCTTAATTCATCCATCCTTCATCCAGCTTACTACATGTAGTTTCACATATGTATATAAATTGGTACAATTGTATGTAAAGGACCAATTTGAGACTATTTAAAATATTTTTGACATATTTCCTAGGTAGTTAGGCCGGCTAAGTTGCGTAGACTGTGAAAGACCCAGACACCAAAATGACATGTGTGTCTAAGGCACGAGTAAAAATAAATAAAAATATATTCAAGGATCCAACTCACGATCTAAAAGACCCGACCAATTGCTGCCAGCCACTCGAACAAACACATCCTGCTAACCAATAGTCATTGTAAATATTTAAGAACATATTGCAACGTCAGATCAAAATCTTTTTTTTTGAAACTTTAAAATTATTATTATTACGAATGGACGAATATTCTTGGGAACATGAACAAATTTTGAATTCCTGATCAGCTTTACAAAATGAGAATAGTTATTTGAAAATAACGTACATATTTGGAAAAGCACAAACAAAATTTGAAAAGAGAACATTTTTAAAGATTCACAAATACTTTTTTGAAAATATGAACCTATTATATAAACACAAACATTTTTTAAATTTGTGAACAATTTTTTAAAAACAATAACATGTTTTGAACATTCAGAACAATTTTAGTAAATATTTATTTTGTAAACACGAACAATCTTTTTAATTTGTGAATATTTCACTAAAACATGAATATTTTCAAATTTTGAACATTTTTTAACACCCAACCTTTTTTAAAATCTCGAACAATTTTGGAAAGCACAACTATTTTTTTTACATCTTGAGAAATTCAGGGTCCTTTTCCAGCTAGCTCACATACCAATCCATCCATCCTTCATCCAGCTTATTACTACATGTAGTTTTGCACACATATATAAATTGGTACAGTTGTGTACAAAGAAGCAATTTGGGATTATTTAAAATACTTTTTCCTTGAATTTCTGAACATTTCACTGAATCATATTATTTACCTAATTTGGAACATTTTTTTGAGAATACCGAACTTTTTCGGAAATGACAAGCATTTAAGAAAAATATTTTTCGAAATTTTGAACAAATATCGGAACAAGAGAAAAAAGTTAAAGTTCCAAATATTTTTTGAACGGGAACAAAACTTGAAGTTCTAAACATTTTTTTGAAAATTTGGATATGTTTGGAATTTGAACAAATGTCTAAACAATAAAAAATCGTTAAAGTTCCAAACATTTTTTAAATGGGAACCAAAATTTGGAGTTCTAAGCCTTTTTTGAAAATTTGGATATCGTCAAAATTCTGAATATTTTTGGAAAATTTGAATTTATGAAAAATAGTAAAAAATAAACAAAATTGGAATGGAAAAATTACAGGAAAAAACGAAAAAGGAACAGAAAAAGAAAAATAGAAACAGAAGACAGAACAAAAGGAAAACGGGCCGGCCAACCTGGGCGCCCTGCGCGAAGCTGAGATTATTGGCCGCCCTGTGCGACAAATAGGTCTTCCAGCTGCGTGGGTAGAAAAGTAAATGGGCTGACTTCGCTGGGTTACAGTGCAAGTGGCCCATGTATGCAATTCTGAATAAAACATTGTTCTGTTTCCAGTAGACCGGCGCACAAAAATTTAGTGCCACCTCGGATAAAAAAGTTATTTTCAGTGGTGAACAGATGAAAAAATAATCAAATAATCACATCTTGCTTTATTAATAACTAGATGATACCCTGTACGTTGTTGCGGGAATTATAGCAAAAAAATGAGATATGTTTGACAAATGAAATATCAATAATTTGGATATACTTGTTAACCATACCGTTACTTCGCTAAAATAAAATCATTTCATGAGATTGGACAATGCACAACTGGCTAGAAAAATACATAACATTTCCTTTCAAAAACATATTAACATTAGTTGTTTCAGTTCCCACTGACAAAATATTATGGCCCCGCCGACCATTTATGCAAATCAATTCACGTCATTTTAGCCTTAATCATATGAATTGAAGATCCGGTTATGTTGGGGTACTAGCCAATCAGCTTTTTTAGGGATAGCCAATGATGCCACTCGGCTAAGCAGCTGACGGCCGCCCTATAAATTGAGAATCGTGTGCCACCTCCGTCCTCTACGCGCACTACAACAGTCCACCACCAAGGGAAAGAAATGCATCGGAAGACAACATTGTTGCTTCTGGGTGTGCTCATGGCGCTGCAATTTTCAGCTGCCATGGGGTGCAGGCTTCCCCACTGTAATTGCAACGTGATTGCCGGGGTGAAGGCGCGGCTGGGAAGGACGCGACCATCCCAATCCTCGGTCACCCCGTCTCTGAGCTCACTCTCGCTGAGTAGTGGGTGGTTCATCGTGTTGACTGCGCTTGGCGGGTGCCTCATGTCCGCCAATGAAGTGACCATCACAGAACTTGCGGCCATATGAGTCTCAATACACCATCTATATGTGATTACATAATGCAAATAATGCTTATAATCTACTCAAATATAAAAAACTACTGAACAAACACAACATGGCGATATATCTATTTTTTATCGTTATTCATGAACGGAATATCTCCAACAGATATTTCTGACTTCGGCTTAGCAAAGATATTTGGAGGGGATCAATCACATATTTTCAATCACATATTTGTTACTCATCGCATTGATGGAACATAGCAAGTGTAGTAAGTCCCTAGAAGGTTATTCATTGGTATATGTTAAACCACGCATGTCCTAAACTTTCACAATAAAACATCACACTCTTGTTTCAGTGGGTATATGTCGCCAGAGTACGTGATGCGTGGTCAATATTCGACTAGGTCCGATGTATTTAGCCTGGGAGTTTCGATTTTAGAGATCGTTACTGGAAGATGAAACTCCGGATTCTATAACTCTAATCAAGATGTTGATTTTCTAAGCTTTCTAAGCTCATATATTGCTCACAAAGTTTAATGTCTAATCATTGTTATGTCAGAGATAGTGCTGCTAAGTTTTCACACCAAATCTGAACAATTCGTTGTGGAATTTAGAGCAGTGGACGAGGGATAAAGCCATGGAGTTGATAGATCCATCATTGAAGAACTGTTTTTAGAATAACAAATTGTTGAAATGCATCCACATCGGGCTATTATGTGTTCAGAAAAAGCCGGCCGATAGGTCTTCGATGTCAGCAGTAATCTTCATGCTCACAAGTAACGATGTGTATCTCCCATGTATGACCAGACCATCCTTTTGCACCCAGGAGAACAATACCAACTCTGAACCAAATCTAGTAGGTAATGCAAGTAATGCATCGTCAAATGAAGTGACCATCACAGAACTTGCGGCCAGGTGAGTCTCAGTACACCATTTACATGTGATTACATGATGTAAATAATGATTACAATCCACTCAAATATAAATAACTATTGAATAAACACAACGTGGTGAAGTGCACCGAGGAGGGGGGGGGGCATATGCCCTCATCCATGCCCTTTTTTTATCGTTATTCATGAACGAAATATCTCACGAGGATATGGTGTTGCCAAATTTTCAAAGCTGAACTGCAAACAGTTCGAGCAACAGAGCTTCCATCTCCAAACAAAGTCGATATTTATTGTTTGAGTGGTGGATGCGTTATTCATGGACTGGAGCAAGGGATTCAAGATTATAAATGGAATTACTCGCGCCCTATAGTATGTTCACGAAGATCCTCAAATGAAGTGAGATGGTCCGGTTGGGTCACCTTTTTTTGATCGGGCACTGATCGGGCGGACGTTTCGGGGGAATAAAGGGTCCAGCTGTAGATGCTCTAAAGAAAGTTTTTTTCCGAGACTTATACAAAGTTTTTAAGACCTTCTATTTGAAAATAAACATAAGCATATGAGATATCCTTTTTTCTTCTTCTGAAAATTGGATGCGCTTTAGCTGGAGCGAGTCTGATTTAAAAAATGAAGAGGGTTGATGAAAAAGAGAAAACAGGTGACTACAACCTCTCAAAGTGCTAACCTAGCTCCTAATAAGAAAATAGGTTGGCTAATCCTCAGCAGTCATCCACACTAGATCTACAAACAAAGTTTTCTCACTTGTACACAAGTACAAACATTGACATTTTTTTCTCCTGAAAATTGACATGGCAACCAATGAACCAAAGCAGGAGAAGAACCTCAGAAATAAATAAAATCAGGTAGGCCATCATCAAAACCATGACCTTCCTTCCCACTGTTTCAAAGAAAAAAAAGACACAGATAGACTGAGCGACCGACACCGGCGACATCTCCGGCGGCGGGCGACGCGAGGCGATGGCGGGCCGCCGCTCCCGCTCCCCCTCGCTCTCCTCCCCCTCCTCCCGCTCCCTCTCCTCCTTCTCCTCGGTCTCCTCCCCGTCCCGCAGCCGCTCCCCTCCCGACCGCGGCCGCCGCAGGTGAGCCAGCCGCGCCGCCGGAACTCCCCCCCCCCCCCCCCCCCCCCCCTCGCCTCCCCGTCGGTCGGTCTCTCATTGCTTGCTCTGTCTCCTCGCAGCTCGTCCGCCGCGCGGAGGGGCCGCTCGCCGCCGCCGCCGCGGGAGGGGCCCAAGGGAGGCCGCCCGACCTCGCCTTCGCCGCCGCCCAAGAAACCCTCGCCTCCCCCTCCAGCACCGAGGAAGCCCTCCCCCGCTCCGGTCCCCGACGAGTCGTCGCTCGTCCTCCTCGTCAGCCGCCTCTCCCGCAACGTCACCGAGGGCCATCTCAGGGAGATCTTCGGTCTGCAGAACCACTCCTCTCCTCTCTGAATACTACTTGAAGTTCAGTTCTTAGTAGTACTGTACTTATGATGCATGTTTTCGTTGTCTGAATACATTGCTGCTGCTGATAGCGTGCCATTTGCTGCCCCCTTTAGCTGATTACCCACCATTGTGTGACTGTGTGATTTGATTTACTGCTTGAAGTTCAGTTCTTGGTGCTTATGCTGCTGCGCGTTTCATTCTCTGAATATATATCGCTGCATTGTGCTGATTACCACACAAGTGTGCTGGGGAGAACTATGGTGAAGTTCAGTTCTTAGTGCTTATGTATACTGCACGTCTTCGTTCTCTGAAAGAATCGCTAATGTTGAGCCATTGCCGCCGCCTTTAGCTGATTGCCACCGTTGTGCTGTGATGCAGAGAACTATGGTGAAATCGTCAATGTGGAGCTGTCCATGGACAAGGCGGTAAGCAGATGAGTTTAGAAGTCATTATGGCTCTAGGGGGAAATGCTGTGATCGTTGTTATGTCATGACTATATATGTTGGCTTTGATTCAGGTCAATCTTCCTCGTGGGTACGGATACGTTGAGTTCAAGATGAGAGCTGATGCCGAGAAGGCGCTTCTTTACATGGATGGTGTATGAATCGAAATCTGCCCTGCTCAACCACATTTCATCTATAGTTCAGGAAAATCGGTGGTTTTAACTATTCAAACTTGTTGACTTGCACAGGCTCAAATTGATGGGAATGTTGTTAAAGTGAAATTCGCACCTGCACCGGGCCAAAAAGCTGCTGTTTCTTTGCCGAAGGCTCTTCCCAATCCTCCGAAAAGAGATCTGCCTGAGACTGATACAGTTGTTCCTAATGCTGAAAAGGCCACTCAGCAGCGACCCAGGGAATGTAAGCTTCTTGTCCTCCAATACCACAAGCTGCTTTTCGGCCCCTAAACCAGGCATCATGTTTGCATTGAGCAGTAATATATATGTTGTTTGAAGCTTAAATACTTACCTGTGAGCAGTATCTACTCAAAGAAAACCAGCTCTGTCTCCACAAAGGCGACCTGCTCCAAGCGGAAGGGTTGACTCACCTAGGCGGCAGCCTGATGCACCACCAATTCACCCTTGGAAAGATCCTCCTCTATTCAGGCGCGGCAGAACACCTCCTAGCCTGAGACCAGGATATCCAGTTCGAAGACGGTCTCCCTCTCCACCCCCTCGAAGGTTCAGATCACCAAGGCGGTGAGTAACGCCTAGATGCATTCTCTTTGTCTTTGCCATGGTGATTGGGAAGTGCTGAAATGTTTCTTTTGATTGCAGCTTTTCACCAAGAAGAGGTTATGTTAGTCCAGTCCGAAGACGTTCTCCATTCGCTCCTAGAAGGATGTAAGTCATTTCAGAGTGCCGCTGTGCCAATATCAGTGATGGGCATACCATCAATGTAGCATGAAAGATAGTAGTTTAGGCTGCACACCACACACATGTCGCTTTCTTCTGTCTCTGCAATACAATATTTGGCTCTCTTCTGCCTTCTACATTTTGACTTCATGGTGCCTTTTTCACTGGTTGACAACACATCATCATCATCATCATCACGGTCAAGTCTTTTTTGGGCGTCATCAAGGTTAACCAATACAATCAGCATGTTACCAAGCATCACAAATGTCACATTGGATCCATAACCCCTTGTGTGTACAACTTTCGCTTGCAACCTCATAAATGCACTCAATCCTATCCCTGGTCTGCCTACTTATCCGATCTATTTCTAATCTGTTTCAAGAGACAGAACAGTCAACACTCTAAGGAAAATGTGCTACGATGGGCAAAAATGCAAAGCCAATATCTCGACAGTTTTCCCCAAACTCATTTAATCTGTGATTATTTAGCCATAAAAAGAAAAAAAATCAGTAATGAACATGCTTAGTGCCCAAAATATTAGTGCACTACAATTATTTCTGAACTCTCAGTATCAACATACCAGCCAAAATGCCCTTAAGAGACAGTATAAGCTTTTCACATATTCTGTATTCATTTGAGCCTTATTTTCATGAATCTTAGTCTGTAGCTTATCTCATTATATAAGAAGTAGCTAATACCATGCAGCTCTAGTTCCAAATTAGAAGACGGAGCCTGCTAATTATTCTTGGATAGTTACTCTGTCTTAACTTGTGTGAACCATTGGGACGATAAACTGGGTCCTATGTAGTAAATCTGATTGGTTATATAAGAAGTTTCTAATTTACTCTACTTTCCAGTTATCTTTTTGAGTAGTTATATAAGAAAAAGCTATTTATGCAAAGTATTGCTTGCATTTTATCTCTGTTAACCATTCTTTCATTCTGCAGGACACCTCCAACGCGGATGAGAAGTCCTCCCAGAAGGCTGCCACCTCCTTATCTTCGTAGTAGATCTCCCATTCGTCGACCAATTCGCTCCCTTTCCAGATCAATTTCTCCTGTCAGGTAATGGTGTTGTTGACCTAGGTTCATATCTTATTTTTGTACCATTTTGGATCAGTGGTTTGTGCATCTTTTATGAGACAAAAGGAAACTTACAGTCAGCCTGTCACTTCAGCGCTATCTCCTGAGCAGTGTAAAGAAATATCCCCTTGTGTTAACAAACCACTCTATGGAACCAGGGGTCGAGCAGCTCCTGTGAGGCGTGGGCGCTCATCCTCGTCATATTCTGAATCACCAACGCCGCCAAGAAGGGTAAACTCGTAACTTTTACTCTCTTCTTTTTTTTTTCTTTAAGATGAAAAAAAGGAAAGAGGGCTGATTATTCCTCTTGTACAGGGAGCCGGAAGGGTACTGAGAAGTCGCAGCCCTCAAAGGTAGTAACCTTTGCCTTTCCAAGTCGTAAGTGGTGCTATTTTTTCTTCTATTAGAGCAACCTGTTTAATTGTGCATCATAAGAATCCGTCTCAAATACAACAAAAGGAAATTAGACGTTATTTTGCCCCGTTTCAAACCAATTTATTTATCTAACAGAAAGGAATTCTTTTTTCTTTTCTTTCATTTGGCGCAGGCCCTTTAGAGGGAGACGGAGAAGTGCCTCTAGCTTCAGCAATAGTAGTGGTTCGTCCTCCCCTATCCGCCGTTAGAACTCCCGACATGTTGAAACCCTGGTAGGTAAAATCTTTTTTTGTCTCGTCGTCCATTTATCTCTGATGATCTGGTTTGCCTCTGCTGCTGTCATCAAGCTTCGGATCGGGTCAGATATCATTGGAACGAGCATGCGAGTCTCCTCTGTCTGAGATCTTGGAAGAGTTGGCTTTCGTTCTGTAGTGGATTAGAGCACATTAATCAGTTTTCTCGTTTCGAATTTTCGATCCATGAGACCCGGATATTTATGTTATTGGTCAATTTAATTTTATGAAATTGTCGTGCCCGCCCCAAAAAATTGTTGTGGGTGGATTCATGTGTGCTTATGTTGTCTATGTTTGTCAAGTTATACGTCTGGTATTTTTGACATTCCCAACAAAAAAGGTATCAGCCATTTTTTTCTGTTCAAGTATAAAACAGAAAAAAGAGAAACCCATGACGATTTCAATCAAATGAATCGACCATATGCATGGATTATTTAGATCATAAATTGTTGGTAGAGTACTGTTTTGTTTTTACAATGGAGATGATTCGGACCTCAAGATGATGGTTGTTTCATTGAGTATATTCTCTTGTCCTGATGTCGACAACATTATATAAAAATAAGATTACACATTTAAATATCTAAGTTGTAAAATATCAGTCCCGAACCAAGCAATATCGAATTTTGTCATGAATAATTTCTTTGGAAGATCATGACGCTAGAGTGATATTGCACCATCTGCACACTGCAAATCTCGTATTGTCTCGATCACAACAACACTGTATTAAAAATAAATTTCACATTTTAATTCCTAAATTTATAATACCATTCTTTGGTTTTGAATTAGTATTTATGAATTTGGATGCGATATTCACATTATTCAGTACATTTTTTATGTTGAGTTCTGTGATGAATACTTTCTTTGGAGGATGGTGAAACTGCCGTGACCATCTGCACCCCGCAGATCTTGTGTTGTCCCGATGGCAACAACAGTATACTAGCAGAACGCCCGTGCGTTGCTATGGGCTATGCATATATAAATTAATTAAACAAATGATTAAGATTATCTGTAAGATCAAAACTCATTTGTTCTCAAAGTCCGGACGTGTTCGGACATCAAATTAACGCTTAGTAGGCTCTTCAAAATTTAACCGTATGGATAGTCTGGGCTGCCCTAAATTTAGACCTTATATGGGGGAGAAATGCGGTTGTTCGGACTATCCCCCATGTTATCTCCAACACATGGGCCCAACACAAAAAACTCCACCCCACAACGTATCGCCCCCTTTTTCTCTCGGACCCTTTCTTTCTCACTCGGTTTCCTGCCGTAATGGGACATTTCTGGCTGGAGCCTCCTTCTTTAAAATCAAATAACACCCACCTCATTTTCATCATGCGTTGCAACAAAGATAATTTTTTTCATATTTATTATATAATAAAGTGGATTAAACTAACACATACTATTGACACAAAATAATAAATAACTATAGAGATCAGTCTCAAAGGTCCATTCAACTTCGCAAATGCACACTGACATGGGAGGTAAGTGGCAACCTGAATGTATTCCTAGTCGCCAATAAGCTCCACCTCCAGCCCAGATACCATTCATTGATAGAAGGGATAATTGATGTTCTTCTCTTCATCGTCCTTCCCCACATCTTCTACTCCTAGTCTCCTCGCCAACCCGTTTCGTTGACGCCAACATCAGCGCATTTGTCAGCGACGCCTCATCTTCTTCTTCTTCCTCCTTCCTCGCCAGTTTTAATTCTCATTCCTACTTACTTTTTATAATACTCTTTCTTTCTTGTTTCACTTCATATTTTTGGAACACTCTTTCCATCTCCAACACCATGGACCACTTGGTCGCTTTAGTTCCTTTTTTCTTCTTATTCATGAAGCACCCCCTTTCAACTATAGCATGAACCACATCGCCAATCTAATGTCGTGTTGTACTCATCTGCGAACATTTCGAAAACCGTCAACATGTGGACATCCTGCAGAGGATGGTTTCGAAAATCGATTTTGGCGACATCTAGGCCGGTCATCTTCTCCTTTCCCATGATCGCCGTTGATGCTAAGCGTTTCGGGCTTGGACCCATCCTCCTAGCGCGGATCATACAGACACAGGTAGAATGGCGGCCCAACAGTTTTCATAGGCAAAGTCAACGCCACCAGCATGAAAGAAACCCATGTTTTACTTAATTCAAGGCGATGCCAGGATAATCTACTTTACAAGTTAATTGCTCTCTCTTTTTTTTGCGAGAAGGGATAATTGATGTTCTTCTCTTCCTCGTCATTCCCCACATCTTCTACTCCTAGTCTCTTTGCCAACCCGTTTCGTTGACGCCAACATCAGTGCGTTTGTCAGCGACGCCTCGTCTTCTTCTTTTTCCTCCTTCCTCGCCGGTTTTAATTCTCATTCCTACTTATTTTTTTACAGCACTCTTTCTTTCTTGTTTCACTTTATATTTTTGGAACACTCTTTCCATCTCCAACACCATGGACCACTTGGTCGCTTTAGTTCCTTTTTCCTTCTTATTCATGAAGCACCCCCTTTCAACTATAGCATGAACCACCTCGTCAATCTAATGTCATGTTGTACTCTTCTGTGAACGTTTCGAAAACCGTCAACATGTGGACATCCTGCAGAGGATGGTCATCATCCATCTTGGTGAATGCTAGGTCGTCCATGTCGCGGGCGTTTGGTGTCCGTTGTCCATGCTGCCAAGTGGTGCTTGACCATGTCGCTGAGAGCCTGTTGATTGTCCTTGCCGACGAGCGCTTTTAAAATGATTCAACGCGATGAATTGCTTGCTTAATTAATTACATAAATAATTAACAACGTACCTAATTCTTCGCACGCCTGATTAATTGCCAACCAAATCGACTAATTACCCACCTAATTAGAAAAAATCTCTACTTCTAATTATCTGTAGGCATAATTAAGTGTCTACCTAAACCATTAATTACATTAATGACTTGGTTTCAAAATTGATTGGATGCAAAAAATAATTTCTATTTAAATGGACCTAATTAATTACATACATAATTAACCATCTAGTTAATTAATTACATTAATGGTTTTATTTCCAAATTGATTCAGCGCTCAATTTACAAAATATTATCGCATGAATGGCTACTATGAATGATGACGACTACCAAGTATTGTAGGACACATTTCGTTAACCAATTTCTTGACATTTGGATGGACACACTTGATTTGAGAATGTAGTATGTGTGTCTCTATGTATTAATAACAAGAAATATAATATGACTGTGTCCATGAACACATGTACGTGGTGGTATGATGACACGCCTCCCGTCATGGCCGTCCTTGACATCATGATGCATGCCTTGGCATTCTCGAGTATCACACAAGTGTTAGGCCCGGCCGCGACATCCTCCATGGTATCGCGCATGGCGTCATCCATAGGGGCGCGCGGATGCATACGCCGACAAGTAAAAGATATGTTCTCTTGTTGTTTAGGAAACTTGTGATAGTCAATTAATAGTGGAGATAATAATAATGATAAGTGCGTAGGATTAATAATTTGTTATTTAGGAATATCTCATTTTGTTTTGGAAGGTTATCGAGGAAAATATTACGTCTATATTTTAGGAAGGTAATCTCAAATATATTGTGCGAGTTCTGAATTCTTAATTACCTATTTATTTACGTGATTGAAATGAATCAGAACCTAAACTACAGATTCCATAAAGGGATTTGTTTACAATGCGTTACAGATTCCGTTACAAAAATCCCGTTACATATTCCATAATAAATTAATTAGGTCCATAAAAGGATTTGTTTACAATGTGTTAAGATTTACGTGTTAGTTTTCTTAATAAAGAAATGCACTGATGTATGGATCGATTGATTCGCGTAAGGAAAGATAGATTCGTGATCTTTTGTATGTTACAAAAATCCTGTTACAGATTCCATAATAAATAAATTAGGTCCATAACGAGATTTGTTTACAATGTGTTAAGATTTACGTGTTAGTTTTGTTAATAAAGAAATGCACTGATGTAGGGATCGATTGATTCGGGTAAGGAAAGATAGATTCGTGATCTTTTGTATTTTAGGAAATTAGTAGTTTGCAAGGAAAGAGTGGAGAGAAAAAGAACCAATGCGACCACGTATAGATTTCATAATAAATTAATTAGATCCATAACGGAATTTGTTTACAATGCGTTAAGATTTACGTGTTAGTTTTCTTAACAAAGAAATGCACTGATGTAGGGAGCGATTGATTCGGGTAAGAAAAGATAAATTTGTGATCTTTTGTATGTTAGGAAATTATTGGTTTGCAAGGAAAGAGTGGAGAGAAAAAGAACCAGTACGAGGGGGTGGTGAGAGGTGGGACGAATAAAAACCGAATGAAATTGGGAGGTGGGAGGGGGGCGAGTAAAAACCGAAAAAACCAACGAAATTGGGAGGTGGGAGGGAGGACGAAAAAAACCAAGAGAGGTGGGAGGAGGACGAAAATAAACCGTATGAGGCTACCAACTGCTTCATTAGGAGTAGAGCTATTAAAAATAAATTTCACATTTAAATTTCTAAGTTTATATATTTTTGTTTGTTTTGAATTATACTCCCTCCGTCCGGCAATATTGTCTTAAAAATGATTGCATCTAGACTTATTTTAGTTATAGATACATTCATTTTCAATTATTTCTAAGATAAGTATTTCCGGACGGAGGGAGTAGTATTTATGAATTCAAATACGATGTCCACACTATTCAACACATTTTCGGTCTTCTAAAATTTCAATGCATGGATAATAAGCCGTGTTATATTCCAATATTGTGTAAGTAATAAATTTGATCATCCATCAATTTTCGGCCATCCGATCGGCATCTAACGCACGCGCGAGGCCGGCTGTGGCACTTTTACAAAAACACACCCGCTCCATCTTTTTGCACAAACCCCCTTCGTCTCTCCCGTGCAGCCCCCATCTCCTCCAGGCAGCCATGGAAGGCCGGTCAGGCGCGGCGGTGGCCGCCGCCGGCATCGTCCTACGCCAACGCCTCGCGGTCGCGGGTCTCCTCTATACCGTGGCAGCCCATCGCCCACCACCTCCTCCGGTCCAGGCCATCTCCTTAGCCCCTTCCCCGTCTCCTCCGCAAGTACTCCGTCCGCTCCTCGACGCATCTCATGCCTCCTCCGCTGTCCCACCGCCCACCATCACCACCACCTCCCCCTCCACCTCGTAGTCTCCCCCTCCCCTCGCCGTCTCCTCGTAAACAATAGTTCAGTACAAATTGCTCTGCTTCTCCGTCGCTGATCTGCACGCACGCACGCACGCACGCACGCTAGGTGATCGACGAAATGCCAGGGTATGTACATCGTCCTACTTGTACGCCTATAGTGCCAGCCATTCAGTTGGTGCAATCTCTATTATCACATTCATAGACTGGAGATGAAATAAGGTTGCGATTGAACACTACATTGTTTATTAATACTATTGTTCTGAACAGCAGCTGGGGTTGACAGATTTGACTGTGCCCAAAGCCTCAACAACTGTCTATCCATATGCTTTGGATGTGCAAGGAAGCCGCCAGGCGGCTTGCGGGTGCCAGCTAGTACCAAATTGTGGACTTGCATATATTATTTGATGACCAAATTGTGGACTCCAAATTGTGAGCTCAGAGCCGAGTGTACTACCAACACATTGAGTAACCAGCTTGCTCCTTGGAGTCCGAGTCATGGCGAAGGCTGTTGTCGGGCACCTGGTGGTCACGCTCGGCTCGGCGCTGGCGACAGAGGCAGCCACCTTCGGCTGGGCGCTGCTGTGCCAGGAAGTCGCCGCCCTGAGGGGCCTCTTTGGCAAGATCCGCTAATCCAAGGCAGAGCTGGAGAGTATGCAGGCCTACCTGCAGGAGGCGGAGCGGTTCAAGGACACCGACCGGACCACCACCATCTTCGTTGGCGAGATCAGGGGCCAACTGTCCCAGCTGCTTTCTCAAACGCATTTTTCTCATACGCATTTGTGGAGAAAAAGGTTTATTCCCTGTCGTCCAACATTGTGCTTGAACCAAAGCTGCATATCTTGACATTGTTTTAGTTATATAGTTAGATGTCAGCAAATGCAGGTAATTATCGTGTAAGCACCAACTCTGTAGTCTGTACCATTAGCTGCTAACCAGTTCTATTAGGAAAAACAAGTTTAGTTACCTACATCTTCCCTCTGATCAAAGTTTGCTGGTCTAAAAAGTTTAGTTACATCACTGCAGAATTCCTATATAGTAGCATCGAAAGGATCACAGTGTAGTGAAGTATGGGATGAATTGCTGCCGACTGTTTTTTTTTGCTTGTCTATAATGGTTTCAACTTTTCTTTTTCAATATATCATCGACACGAGCGCAACATAGCAAACTAGTGGACTTATCCCTAAGCCTGGCCAGCGCCTTCCTCCTTGAGGCATCCCATATAGTGCTGGGGTTTCAGTGTTGCTGCTGAATTTAACTGGGGTACCCAGTGAAGGAGTATATTCACTTTTGTTCACAGGAATATGTGTAGTTTTGCTGCTGAATTTTGAAAAAGACTTATATTGTTATTTCCATTTGGTGCTTATCCCCATCAGGTTCGTAACACTATTTGCAAAATCGGGGAATTCAGTATTCCATAGATTGATATACTATTAATTACATTGCAGGTAAATTTCCTAGTTCAGCACATAAACACAAATATATTTTTGGGCTACCCCAGTTATGAAAGAGGTGAACTGGTACTCTGCAGATGAAAAGGTATGTGATACAGACTCGCCGAACAAACAATGAGACATATATATTGGCCTGTAAATTTTTCTTTTCAAGCTATTCAAAACACACATCCAATTTACAAATAAGAGAAGACTTAAAAACAGTTACAAAAACCAAGTGTGTAATTAAGTTGGATGTCTTCTTCTCATTGGCCACTCATTTCACCTTGGTCCAGATAAAATTGATGCTTGAGGTTGAACTGAATACACGGTTGGATTATCTTCCAGGGGCAAGACTGTATTTGTATTGAGAAATCTGTGAAGAATAGTGGTTTCTATGCTCATCCCACCCTCTAATACCTTTATCACTGTTGACATGGAAGGCCTTTGACCGCCATCATTTAGCAGGCACCACATTGCAAGCTTCATCATTTGAATCACCTGCTCCTGGTGTGAGAGCATGTCTTCACTATGTTTGTCAATCAGATCACTCAATTGATTATCTCGAGCCTTTCCTCGTAACAAATTGATGAGGTGAGAACTCTCCTCAGGCAGAGAATTATCAATATTTTTTCTCCCACTTATTAGCTCCATGACAACTACTCCAAAGCTGTAGACATCAACCTTTTCAGTGATTTGCGAGGTTAACCATTCAGGTGCCATATACCCAGGTGTGCCTCTCATCATCGTCATTACCTTGCTTTGATCCCTGTCTATTAGCTTAGATAGTCCGAAATCAGCCACTTTGGCATTGAAGTTCTCATCTAAGAGAATATTTTGTGGTTTGATGTCCAAATGAGCTATCTTTCGCCTGCACTCCTCATGAAGATAGCATAGGCCTTTGGCAATATCCAGAATGATTCCACACCGCGTGTGCCAATCGAGTGGGGCATTGTCGTGGCGGTAATAGATCCATCTATCAAGTGACCCTCCCGACATATATTCGTACACAAGAAGCCTTTGGAATTTCTCTGTACAAAAGCCAATCAGCCTGACAAGATTGATGTGCTCTATGCTTCCAATGGTTTCAACCTCTGCCAAAAACTCTTTCTTTCCTTGTCTAGCACCTTCCAAACGTTTGACTGCAACTCTCTCTTCGCCTAATTTCCCTGCAAAAACCGACCCAAATCCACCTTCTCCAAGCTTTTTACTGAACCCTTCAGTGCATTCTCTCAGCTTGTCAAATGGAAACCTTGTTGGCATCCCTGGTAATTGATCAAACTGGAGTTCTTCATCATTGTCTTCATACTTTCTCCTCCTTAGCAGACAAACAGTGATAACAATGGCAATGAATATGATAGCAGTAACAAGTGCAAGGGCGATGCCTAGAATAACCTTCCTTTTGTTTGCAACAGGATGAGAAGCAGCAGAAGAGGGGCTAGATTGCACCTTGAGGTAAGCAGACGAATTGAAAAAAGCCGTTTCAGGTTGTATTGATTGCAAGGAGAAGACCTTTGTCACCCACAGACAATCGCCCTTGGAATCATTGAGGACATATCTGAAGATGACGGCCCTGCAGGAGCAGTTCTTCAAGCAAGCCTGCTTACAACTGTCGCCATTCGTTGCATTCTCAATGGTGTGGCTTTCATCAAAGTAAGAAACATTGGTAAGGGTCAAGAGCTGGTGGTGTTGCATTTCCTGGCAAGAGATTGGATTCAATGGTGCGCAGCCAAGATTTGCCTTGCGGCCGTTCACCAGCTTGAAGTAATTTGTTGAACTTGAGTTGTCCTCCAATGGACACGCGCACTGCCCAGCTGTGCATATGCTGTACTCTCCGCACACTGTTGGGAATGCACAATCATCAGGCAATCTTTCTATCTTGGTTACATCAGACAACAAAGTGCATGTCGCTTCCGCCTGAGACCATTCATACAGCCTAAGGTGCCCATCAGACTCAAGCCTTATGTACTGGGTGGATGTAGCTGCTGGCAGTGAGATATTAAACATATATGGGTTGCTTGGCTGCCTAGACTGCACAATGAGGCTGAGGCTGCCATTGATAAATGTAACCTTTGTTGGACCATTGCCTGTGTTCACCCATTCTTCAAACGCAAAGTAGAGTTGTGATGGCATGGATTCAACATAACCATACAATCCTGTGTAACCATTCGATCCTGTGGGGAGAACTGTCATGTACAACTGATTCTCTGTCCAATTTTTGGCCGAAGTGTTAGCTACAAGCCTCATACCTTCTTGTAGTGACTGCCCAGGGAGCAACACATCACTAGGATGATCAAAAGACTGCCATACAGTTCCATTTATGTGATCAAATAGCACCAGATTGCAATCCTCGGTAATCACCATGCCTGCTACGGACCGCCCCGAGCTGCCGCTGGACCATACGAGGCTACCATCAGCATCCCGCAGCTCTAAGTTCCCATCGATGGTAAGCTCAATGGTGGCACCCTCCCTGACAGGACGAGCCCGGTTAGCAGACCATACCACGTCCGGCTTCATTGCACCGTCGATGTGAAAAATGTAGACGGCAAAGTGGAACGCGTTGCACGGGGAGGCACAGAAGAAACCTGCACCGAAGGAGGGTCCGAAGATGTATTGTGGCGAGCTGAGGATGATGGATCGGACGGCCGAACCATCATAGAAGAGGGTTTGAAGAACGTGTGGCCCGATGAAGGAGCGTTTGTTGTTGGTCCACGATGTTGAGAGCTTGGCTGTGGGATAGCTGCTGAAGTTCAACTGCGCCTCGGAGAGCAATTGTGCTGAAGCTGCTACTATGATGAAGAGGAGATTGGCAGGACCCATGGTTGCTGTTGGAGGCTGTAAGAAGATGAATCAGTTGGTCTATGGCTATGAGAAGCCGGGAACAAGGAGGGAGACGAGCTTGCGGAGGGGAAAGGTTGAACAAGAAAGACGATTGCGTCCCTTGCAGAGGAGAAAGGTTCACTGTTCGGCTCTGCCGGCCCAAGTCAGTCATTGTCGTGGTTATCTGCCGGCCCAAGTCAGTCATTGTCATGGTTATCTGCCGGCCGAAGTATATATAATAATCTAGAAGTATAGCAGACGTCAGACTCAAGGGAGAAAGAACTACTACTACCTTAGATCTCCCTAGTTCTGTTGTAATCGCCTGCAATTACTACTTAGAGTAGCATCAGGGATCGCTAATTAAGGTTGTGCATCTTATTTGGATTCAAATTTGCTTCAGACGTCAAGGTCTTGAAATCGTCATTCTAGTCGTTTTGGTGACATGACAATTTGAGATAAAACGCCCTTTATGGGGAAAAGGCCATTTTTCTCATCCTGTAATCAATTGCAGATGGTAAGCATTAGTATTTAAATAAATGAACGAGTTGCCATTTGGCGACCATAGACGGTTCTGTTACATTTGGAGCATGCAGGTGTCCCTGTGATGAGGATTTCCGACCACGACATTCCAGTTGCTCAATACCATATTCCACTTGCAACACAGCACCTCTCCTCCCAACACCAGCGTTTCGGATGCGTTTGGTAGCCTGTATGTATTTTGGCCTCCTTGCATCCGTGTCCCAGCTGGGCGTGGGCGTGGCTGGGTGAATACACGCAAAAAATCATATTCTGCACATAGTTTGTTTGTCTGCATCCCCCAGCCGGCTGAGCAGAATTGATGGACGAGTTGCCATTTGGGCATACTCCTGTTGCTGATCTTGCATTTTGGCATGGATCTTTTACTTGTTGAGGAAGGTGTATAAAAAGAAAGAGAAGCCATTTTTTTAATGTTGGATATACAATTTTTTAAGTTCAGTTTTCATCCACTGTTCCAATTATGTACGTATGTCTTTTTGTATCTTTCTAGACAGAACACGGTCATGAAACAGGAGCTTACGTGTTAGCAGGGTGAAACTTGGAAAAATATTGAACTTGGGTCTCTTATTCGAAGGCAGCAATTTTCTTTTGACTCTCCAGCTGGTGCTCCTCGTCTTGCTTCCCGCAGTGCAGCTGTTGCTGCTCCTGCTATTCCTCAGCAGCAACTTCCTTTTGATTTGAGGTATGGAACCAGATAATTAGGCAACCCTAGTTGAATGGTATCTACTTCCTCCGTTCCAAAATAGATGACCCAACTTTATACTAATTTTGTACAAAGTTGAGTCATCTATTTTGGAACGGAGGGAGTACTGTTTTACTTTTTGTGGTGAATTCAGTGTGGTAGTTTGTTAAAAGTAGAATATGGTGTTGCGGAATAACTTGACATTGTTTATTGGTGCAAATCGAAGATACTAATGCCTACCATGTCAATGACTTCCAATCAACAGTAATTTAGTGACGGAGTTGCCATCTGGCGGCCATAGATGGTTGCAATGGATGCCGGTGGAACACTAACCTCTTGACGTGGGTGGTGGTTGCTATTATGCAGGTGCAGACGCCTGCGTGATGAGAATTTCTTACAGCAACATTGCAGCCACACAGTCATACTGTATTGGGTTATTTCGCAAACTGTTTACCTTCATTGGACGTCGCAGAAAACGCAAAATAAATCTTGTTTTGAAGGTAATAGACCTAGTCATCCTGCTACTAACACAATTTTCCTTCCCTGCGAATTTCTGAATACTTGGGCAAAACTTCAGAAAGGCGCTCTGCAGAAGCTTCTGCGACAGGTTGAAACACGACAGATGGCGAAAACGGCAAAGAAGGTCTTTGGGCGGAAACATGGCTGGGCCCCTGTGATCAGGAAGCTGGCCATGTAGTTTTGTGGGTCGGTAGAGAACTCGAGCCTCGCCTGCTGTGGCCCATATTCTGTTGCTGTTTTTAATTTAGCTGAATGTGCCAAACTGCCGACGCCTCCACTGCAAGGCTTGACTATGCAAAGTTGAATGAGCTTCTTTATGATTAAAGATGTAATATATTCCTAGCCTGTGCAGTTTAGCTGAAAATAACAATTGTTCTCGTACATTTTGCCCAGATGATTATGGCAGTTTTTTCATACATATACCACCAACCGTTCATCTCTGTTGACCCAATCTTGGATCAGGTCCGTATCTACTACACTTTCTTGGTTTTTGTTTGATCTTATTATTGTCCTGTGTGTCTCGCTTGGTTCTCATCCGCCAACGCCATACCTTGTTTTTCCATCATCCAGATCTTAAGAAACCTGACGTACAAGTACGAGGAGCAAGCACCACATGACATGAAAGGCCTTTGACAGCCATGACTTAGCAAGCACCACTTTGCAAGCTTAATCATTTGAATCACTTGCTCCTGGTGCGAGACCATGTCGTCACTATGCTTGTCAGTCAGATATTCAGATCATTCAATTGATTATCTCGAGCCTTTTCTCATAACAAATTTACATTGTTTATTGATACGAATCAAAAATACTAACCAATGCAATTGCTTACAGGATGACAAAACTGAGTACAGTTTGCTTACTGCAGAGGAGAGATCTAACCTGGTGGTACTGATGACTACCTGAAAGATGGGCTTGCAGTTGCCTGCATGGCATTTAGTTTCGACTCCCTTGATACAACAGGTTCATAACCATACTGGGCGTTCCTTTGACATTTCTGCAGACGACTTTTTAGACCGCTCTCTCAATCTCAGAAATTCCAAAAGGTCAAGTCTTTGTCTTGGTAGGTAATCTAGTACAGTAGACGTCTAACTCAAGGAAGAACTACCTTGGATGTCCCTAATCTTTCTGTAAAACGCCTGCAAGAGTGCTATTTAGAGTAGCATTAGGGGTCACCAATTAAGCTTGTTCATCTTATCCGGATTCAAATTTGCTTCTGGTGTCTAGGTCCTGAAATCGTCATTCTAGTCGTTTTCGTCATCCTGTAAGCAACTGCAGTCGTAAGCATTAGTATTTTGTGTCTGCGTGATGAAAAGTTTCTAAGAACAGTCCAGCTGCATGGTCATACTGTACTGAGTTATCTCACAATACCACATTCTACTTTTCACAAACTAATTACCTTCTCTGGAAAACACGTAATAAATCTTGTTGTAAAGGTATTAGACCCAGTGATCCTACTACTGACGTGATTTTCCTATTTTGCCAATTTCTGTACACTTGGGACAAGACTTCAGAAGGGTGCTCTGCAGAATCTTTTGTGACAGGGGGCTAGCGCGATGGTAAAAACGGCGAAGGAGATCTTCCGGTGGCAACACGGCTGGACCCTGTGATCAGGAGGGTCGCCATGTAGTTTTTGTGCGTCATTAGAGAACTCGAGCCTCTCCTGTTGTGGCCTAAATTCTGCTGCTGTTTCTAATTTAGCTGAATGGGCAAAGTGGAATGAACTTTTTTATGATTTGATATATTCCTAGGCTGTGCAGTTTAGCTGAAAATAACAACTGTTCTTGTGCATTTCCCCCAGATGGTTATGACAGTTTTTGCATACATATATCACCAATTGTCATCTCGCCCCACAATTTCTTTGTCGACGCAATCTTGGATCAGGTCCTGTGTATCGCACATGGTTCTCATCCACCCATGTCGTACCTTCTTTTGCCATCATCCAGATCTTAAGAAACCTGACGTACGAGGAGCAGAGGAACTCGTATCGAGGCACTCGGGGAGATGTTAGGCAACTTATGCAAAGCTGAGAATTGTCTGCTTGCTTATGAAAAGCACACAATACAATACGGTAGGCTGGCTGTGTATGTATGTATTTATTTGAGTGCTCCCTCGGTTCGCCGTCATGAATGTAGCTCTAGATTAACCGTGTACAGCATCATCGTCGTCGTGGCTCTCCCCTGTACCCTTGTGAGTTTTGATGGGAGTGATGGCTTTCTTGTTGAAAAGATTGTACATAATGAATGTATGGACTGTGGATGATTGGGCTAACTAATTAATTTGCTTGAATCCCCTGCTGTTGATTGATTTATTTACCCTCTGCGCTAATTCCCTTGCATAAATTGTCGCTTTGTATTTTTTTGGATTGCATCAATTATTTTAGGACAAGTCCCTAGAAAAACTTCCCTTAAATGTAATTTTAGGACATGTACAGTTGTTGACAAGACAATGTTATCTTATGTCATGTATCTTTAATAATTAATAATTCCTAAAAACTTAGTTAGACATATTGTGCTAAGAGATCATCTCTTAAATAAGGGTAGACAAACCTTTTATTATAGCAAATCTAAATAACTTAATCAAGCATAAAAAGAAAAAGAAAAAGAGAAAATAAAATACCCAAACGAATCTTTGTGTAAGATCAATGATATAGGACTTAGATGTGCAATACTTATGGCACATCTAGATGTGTTTTAGTAAAACTGTTTATTATAATTTCTCTCTCCTTCACCTTAGCATTTATCCTATGTTTTTTTTGCATGGTAATACATTTCTCATTCATATATCATGAGGATCATAGTATAAGCCACGTACATACCAACCTGGCAAAACTAAAAAGATGGTAAAACACTAACCTTTGCACAAAGGAACACCAGCCAAGAAGTAAAATTACAAACGAGACCGAAGAATCCTTTGAGCTTGACACCAACGCCCGTCACCTGTCTCTGGCACCATCACAATGGCCACCATAAGAAAAAAATGACGGATCACCTCCATACCCGATCTTGAAGCGGCTCCATCGCTGATAAGCAGCTTTG
Source organism: Triticum urartu (assembly GCF_056163025.1). Classification (NCBI taxonomy): domain Eukaryota; kingdom Viridiplantae; phylum Streptophyta; class Magnoliopsida; order Poales; family Poaceae; genus Triticum; species Triticum urartu. The sequence continues at coordinate 15,271,520 of NC_141873.1, forward strand.
CGGACCTCCTAGGTGATTCGCCAAAGACGAAACCATTACCTTGAACGAATCAGACCGGGGCAACACCCCGAACATGCCATCAAACTTCAGATCTGGCACCCCCACATGACTAAGACGTCGGAGGAGGAAACCATACCTTCCATCCACGAGCCACGAACCCAGCACACGATCCACCACCTTCCAGATGCCGTCAATGCAGACTACAATCTGCATCCGCTCCTGGACTACCTCCCAAGCTCCGCGACGGCGCTGGAGCAAACGCCGTCGCAACGGTGGAGCCCGAGGACACATGTCCACCACGAGGATGTCACTGCCGCCACACCATTCTTACTTGAACAGACTGATTTCCAAATCCATCCCCAACCATAGGACCGATCGCCTCGTTGGAGTAGAATCTGAAGAAACTTTATTTAGCGCCGCCATCGTCGCCGCCGAAGCAAAAACGATGAACAACTTAAAAACCTAAACTACAAGAGTCTAAAAGCGATCCACACGCGTGGATCCGGCGACCCCCTCACCACCGACGACCGAAGTCGCCAACGGAGGGGAGCGGCCCACTAGTAGAAAAGGGGGCAAAGGTTCAGGCCGGGTCAGCCCATTAGTCCCGGTTCAGTCCAGAACCGGGACCCATGGGGGCATTGGACCCGGTTCGTGAGCCCAGGGGGCCGGCCGGGCCACGTGGGCCATTGGTCCCGGTTCGTCTGGACCTTTTGGTCCTGGTTGGTGGGACGAACCGGGACCAACGGGCCTGGCTCCTGGCCCACCACCATTGGTCCCGGTTGGTGGTTTGAACCGGGACCACAGGCTGCCCTTTAGTCCCGGTTCATGCCACGAACCGGGACTAATGAGGTGCCTATATATACCCCTCGCCCGCGAGCAGAGCACTCCAGTGCTCTGTTTTTCTCTGGCCGGCGAGGGGAGGGATTTGTGGTGCTCTAGCTCACCTCCTATGCACATGAGGTGTTCGATGAAATGCCCGAGCCACACTAGTTAAGTTTTCTCCTCTCTAAGCTCGACCTCAAAGCTCCATTTTCCTCGAGATTTGTCTAGGTTTAGTGGCCTGTCACGTCCCATTCCCGTCTTCACCGCCGTCGATCGCCCGCGCCGATCTCGTCGCCGGTACCACCGTGGTGAGCCTCTTGTTCTTATCTTCTTTCTGAAAGAAAAAAAATTCTTGCTTTAGATAGATACTTGTCTAATTTTCTTACTATTTTATTGCTTGTTATTATATAGTGCCATGGTTTTGGTATCCGCCCCCGTCGGCCCTCGTTCTGTCTATGATTTGGATGTGGTATATATTATCTTTATAACTATTGGTTCACTTATTGTTTATGAAAATTATGCCGACCAATGTGACATAGATTTTATTTATCTAGGAGGTATGTGAACTGGAAATTCCAACTGACCCTATTGTCGAGAGGTTAAATTTAGTTGAAGAAGAAAACAATTTCTTGAAGGAAAAAATAAAAAAAATTGAGGAGGAGAAGATGATATTGGAGTTGCATGTTGCGGATGTCGTCGATGATCACAAGATCAAGATGGATGCAATGCGCTTGAAGATTAGAAAGATTAGAAAATATGCCATTCATACCGAGGCTTGGTATCATTATGCCGTTGGATCAATTGTTATCTTGGTTGCGATTATGATCGCATTTGTTTTCGCATTGAAATGTTTTACATAGTTTCAATGTATGGTTTAATTAATTAGATGCTCTGGAGAGCTATATGTTGTTAGATGAGAACTATGTATGTACTTTGGTTTTAATGTGATGATGAACTTCTATTAATTTGGTCACTTAATTATCTATTCATGATGTTTTGTAATGGTTTTTGACACACTTAATTATATATAATGCACGCAGATGAACCGGCAATGGATGTACGGTGACAGACACACCTCCGAGTACATTAAGGGCGTGCATGAGTTTCTCGAAGCGGTTGAGGCAAACAAGCAGAATGGTTTTATGTGTTGTCCATGCCCTAAATGTGGGAATACGATGTCTTACTCTGACCGGAAAATCCTTCACGCCCACCTGCTTTACAAGGGTTTCATGCCACACTATAATGTTTGGACGAGGCACGGAGAAATAGGGGTTATGATGGAAGACGACGAAGAAGAAGAGTACGATGACAACTATGTGCCCCCTGAATACGGTGATGCTGCAATGCGGGGAGCTGGTGAAGATCAAGAGGAACCAGACGATGTGCCCAATGATGCTGCAACGGGTGAAGCTGTTGAAGATCAAGAGGAACCAGACGATATGCCTGATGATGATGATCTCCGCCGGGTCATTGTCGATGCAAGTACGCAATGCGAAAGTCAAAAGGAGAAGCTAAAGTTCGATCGCATGTTAGAGGATCACAAAAAAGGGTTGTACCCCAATTGCGAAGATGGCAACACAAAGCTCAGTACCGTACTGGAATTGCTGCAGTGGAAGGCAGAGAATGCTGTGCCTGACAAAGGATTTGAGAAGCTACTGAAAATATTGAAGAAGCTTCCAAAGGATAACGAATTGCCCGACAATACATATGCATCAAAGAAGGTCGTATACCCTCTAGGATTGGAGGTGCAGAAGATACATGCATGCCCTAATGACTGCATCCTCTACCGCAGTGCGTACAAGGATCTAAACGCATGCCCGGTATGCGGTGCATTGCGGTATAAGATCAGACGAGATGACCCTGGTGATGTTGACGGCGAGCCCCCCAGGAAGAGGGTTCCTGCGAAGGTGATGTGGTATGCTCCTATAATACCACGGTTGAAATGTCTGTTCAGAAACGGAGAGCATGCCAAGTTGATGCGATGGCACAATGAGGACCATAAGAAAGACGGGAAGTTGAGAGCACCGGCTGACGGGTCGCAGTGGAGAAAAATCGAGAGAAAGTACTGGGCTGAGTTTGCAAAGGATCCAAGGAACGTATGCTTTGCTTTAAGCGTGGATGGCATTAATCCTTTCGGGGAGCAGAGCAACAATCACAGCATCTGGCCTGTGACTCTATGTATGTATAACCTTCCTCCTTGGATGTGCATGAAGCGGAAGTTCATTATGATGCCAGTTCTCATCCAAGGCCCTAAGCAACCCGGCAATGACATTGATGTGTACCTAAGACCATTAATTGAAGAACTTTTACAGCTGTGGAATGGAAACGGTGTACGTACGTGGGATGAGCACAGACAGGAGGAATTTAACCTAAAGGCGTTGCTGTTCGTGACCATCAACGATTGACCCGCTCTCAGTAACCTTTCAGGACAGACAAACAAGGGATACCACACATGCACGCACTGTTTAGATGACACTGAAAGTATATACCTGGACAAATGCAGGAAGAATGTGTACCCGGGCCATCGTCGATTTCTTCCGACCAACCATCAATGTCGAAAGAAAGGCAAGCATTTCAAAGGCAAGGCAGATCACCGGAAGAAGCCCGCCATGCGTACCGGTGATCACGTACTTGCTATGGTCAATGATTTACACGTAATCTTTGGAAATGGTCCCGGCGGACTAGCTGTTCCGAATGACGCTGAGGGACACGCACCCATGTGGAAGAAGAAATCTATATTTTGAGACCTACCCTACTGGAAAGACCTAGAGGTCCGCTCTTCAATCGACGTGATGCACGTGACGAAGAACCTTTGTGTGAACCTGCTAGGATTCTTGGGCGTGTATGGAAAGACAAAAGATACACCTGAGGCAGGGGAGGACCTGCAGCGTTTGCACGAAAAAGACGGCATGCCTCTAAAGCAGTATGAAGGTCCTGCCAGCTACGCTCTTACGAAAGAAGAGAAAGAAATCTTCTTTGAATGCCTGCTCAGTATGAAGGTCCCGACTGGCTTCTCGTCGATTATAAAGGGAATAATAAATATGCCATAGAAAAATTTCCAGAACCTAAAGTCTCATGACTGCCACGTGATTATGACGCAACTGCTTCCGGTTGCATTGAGGGGGCTTCTACCGGAAAACGTCCGATTAGCCATTGTGAAGCTATGTGCATTCCTCAATGCAATCTCTTAGAAGGTGATCGATCCAGAAATCGTACCAAGGCTAAGGAGTGATGTGGCGCAATGTCTTGTCAGTGTCGAGCTGGTGTTGCCACCATCCTTCTTCAATATCATGACGCACGTCCTAGTTCATCTAGTCGATGAGATTGTCATTCTAGGGCCCATATTTCTACACAATATGTTCCCATTTGAGAGGTTCATGGGAGTCCTAAAGAAATATGTCCGTAACCGCGCTAGGCTAGAAGGAAGCATCTCCATGGGCCATCAAACAGAGGATGTCATCGGGTTTTGTGTTGACTTCACTCCTGGCCTTAAGAAGATAGGTCTCCCTAAATCGCGGTATGAGGGGAGACTGACTGGAAAAGGCATGCTTGGAAGGGACTCAATAATATGCAGGGACGGATATTCTTGGTCTCAAGCACACTACACAGTTCTACAGAACTCTACCTTGGTGACCCCGTATGTCGATGAACACAAGAACAGTCTGCGCTCCAAACACCCGGAGCAGTGTGAGGACTGGATTACATGTGAACACATCAGGACTTTTAGTAGTTGGTTGGAAACACGTCTCAGAGGTGACAACACTGTTTGTGATGAGCTGTACTTGTTGTCCAGGGGATCATCTTTGACTGTATTGATTTACAAAGGATATGAGATAAATGGGAATACATTTTACACGATTGACCAAGATCAAAAGAGCACCAACCAAAACAGCAGTGTCCGCTTTGATGCAACAACCGAGAGGGGAAAGGACACATATTATGGTTACATAGTGGACATATGGGAACTTGAGTACGGACATGATTTTAAGGTCCCTTTTTTTAAGTGCAAATGGGTCAATCTGTCAGGAGGCAGGGTACATGTAGACCCACAGTACGGAATGACAACAGTGGATCTGAAAAATCTTGGGTACACTGACGAACCGTTCGTCCTAGCCAATGATGTGGCACAGGTTATCTATGTGAAGGACATGTCTACCAGACCGAGAAAAAGAAAAGATAAGGAAGCGAATACATCATACGATGAGCCAAAGCGCCACATAGTTCTTTCAGGAAAAAGGGACATCGTGGGAGTGGAGGGCAAGACAGACATGTCTGAAGATTATGAAAAGTTTCATAAAATTCCTCCCTTCAAAGTCAAGGCTGACCCAAGCATCCTGATAAACGATGAAGATTATCCATGGTTACGGCGCAATAAGAAAATGACACAAGCGAAAAAAGTGAAGACTTTCTCCCGCAACTATTATGATGATACCATGCCAACTTTGTAACAGACGAGTATGATACCATTGTCCGTTTTGTACATGCACATGCTATGTGGGTGAAATTATGATACCATGCCAACTTTCAACTTTTTCAGAGTTCATTTGAAATGCTTTAATGTCTTATGGTTCGGCCCTCGTAATACCATTAATCCTGGTTCGCTCCTTGTCAACTATGTTCTCACCAAGAACAATCAAGAGGGCAGCCACGTGGGCCATTGGTCCCGGTTCGTCTGGACCTTTTGGTCCCGGTTCCACGCACGAACCGGGACCAATGCGCCTCGCTCCTGGCCCATGACCATTAGTCCCGGTTTGTGCCACAAACCGGGACTAAAGGGTTGGTCCTCATTGCGGTCAGAGTTTAGTCCCACCTCGCCAACCGAAGGGCGCTCACACCGGTTTATAAGCCCGTCCCTCTCTGCCTTATTGAGCTCCTCTCAAAGTGAAAATAGATGCCCCTATACAGGGAATTTGACCTAAATTCATAGTGAATTTCTCTGAAATTCATAGAAATTTATTATGAATTTAGGTTGAATTCTCTCTATAGGCGCATCTATGCTCATTTTTTTAGTAAAGTTAATCACAAACTTGTGATTCACACAAATTTCAAAGAATTCAAATTTTAACTATTCAAATTTGAAAACTAATGGCAGTAACAGAAAGTTTATAATTTTTCTAAAACTAATGGCACTAACAGAAAGTTTATAATTTTGCTGACCTAAAAGCAAAAAGAATTAAAAATTAAAGTAAAAAACAAAAGAAAATAAATAATGTAAAAAACAAAACAAAAAAATGGAAAAAACTATTTTTATAGTAAAGTTAATCACAAACTTGTGATTCACACAAATTTCAAAGAATTCAAATTTTAACTATTCAAATTTGAAAACTAATGGCACTAACAGAAAGTTTATAATTTTTCTGACCTAAAAGCAAAAAAGAATTAAAAAATAAAGCAAAAACAAAAGAAAATAAATAATGTAAAAAACAAAACAAAAAAAACTGGAAAAAAAATAAAAATAGCAACAACAAGTATTTTGTTGTAAGTAGAAACAAAATAAAATAAATAAAGCAACAAAGAAAAAAAAGTGCCACCTATTGGGCCCCCACGGCCTGAATACGACTAGAAACCCTACCATGGGCCAGGATTCAGGCCCGCAGGAGGCCCAGTAGGCCCACAGGCAGATAAAGTGACTTTAGGCCCGTAAGCCTGGATTTGAGAGGAGCTTGAAGCGGTCAGCGCAGCAGCGCTTATAAACCACTGTCGAAGCCTCTCGGCTAGCGAGGTGGGACTAAACATCCCACCGCACCGCGCCAGTTCTAGCACAAGGCCATTGGTCCCGGTTCGTGGCTCGAACCGGGACGAAAGGCTGCCTTTGGTACCGGTTCGTGGCACCAACCGGGACCAATGCTCTCAGTATATAAGAAAGCACTTGGCATTTTTTAGATTCATCTGCATTAGTTCCCCCGCCCCGACGACGCCGCCAGGCTGCCCGAGCTCGCCCTGTCGACGCCGTCGCCGCCCTTTGCTGCCTCGTCGACGCGCAGCCGCCCTGCCACGAGCACGCCACCGGCGGCCCGCCCCGACCACACCGCGCGCCCCTGCCCCGACCACGTCGTCGTCGCCCCAGCTGCCCCGCGCCGCCGTCGCCTCTGCCTCGCCCTGCCCCGACCACGCCGCCGTCGCCTCTGCCCCTTCCCCGACCACGCCGCCATCGCCTCTACCCCGACGCGCGCCGTGCCCCTACCCCGACCACGCCGCACCTCTCATCCCTTTGGTCAGGGCCGGCACTGCCCCCCTCTTCCTCCCTGTTTTTTTGCATATATATAGATGTTTTTCCTGATTATATGTATATGTATGAGTATATGTATGTGTGTATATCTGTTTATATGTCCTTTTTTAGTTTTTTTGCATTTTTATAAAAATGTATATATGTTCTCTGTGTATATATATGTTCATGTATATATGCAAAAGTTAGATTTTTAGAAAATTTAGGATTTTTTTTCTGTTCATAGATTTTTTGGGTGATATTAATTATTGTAAATATGCAAATTTTGTATATTCATATGAACAATGAATTAGGCAAAACCTTTACTTTTTTTTCTAAAATTCCTATTTGAACATTATTTAAAAAAACAAGCAATACTACTTCATGTATTTTTAAGAAGGAAGAAGAAGAAAAAGAATGAGAGGAAAAAGGAAATAAGAAGAGGATGAAAGGAGAAGAAGAGGAGAGGAAGAAGAGGAGAAATAAATAAGAAGAAGAAAAAAGAAGAAAAAGAAGAGGAGAAGAAGAAGAAAGGAATAGAGGAGAAGAAGAGAAAATAGAATATATTCTATTTTCTCTTCTTCTCCTCTATTCCTGTCTTCTTCTTCTCCTCTTTTTTTTTTCTTTTTTTCATCAATCTTCTCCTCTATTCCTTTCTTCTTCTCCTCTTTTTATTTCTTCTTCGTCTTCTTATTTTTTATCGGATATGTCGTCGTCGATATACCCCTCGCGATAACTTCAACACGAGGGGGGGGTCAATATACCCCCTCCCCGATAATATTATTTTCCCATGTACGTATGTCGTGTCGATATAAACTCCCGATAACTTCAACACGTGGGGGGGGGTCGATATACCCCCTCCCAATAACTTCAACACGAGGGGGGGGGTCGATATACCCCCTCCCCGATAATATTATTTTCGCATGTACGTATGTCGTCGTTGTCGATATAAACCCCTCCCGATAAGTTCAACACGTGGGGGGGGGGGGGTCGATATACCCCCTCCCGATAACTTCAACATGAGGCGGGGTCGATATACCCCCTCCCCGATAATATTATTTTCCCATGTACGCATGTCGCCATTGTCGATATAAACCCCTCCCGATAACTTCAACACGTGGGGGGGGGGTCGATATACCCCCTCCCGATAACTTCAACACGTGGGGGGGGGGGTCGATATACCACCTCCCCGATAATATTATTTTCCCATGTACGTATGTCGTCGTTGTCGATATAAACCCCTCCCGATAACTTCAACACGTGTGGGGGGGGGTCGATATACCCCCTCCCCGATAACATTACTTTCCCGTATATGTATGTCATCGTTGTCGATATTACCCCCTCCTTTAAGCGTTCTCGAGGCCACCCAAACCCTTGAAGCGTTGTCGAGGCCACCCCAAACCCTAGAGAGGCAGCGTCGAGGCCACTAATATGATTCCTTATTGTGATTAGCTAGCTAGCACTACAAAAAAAATACACTTCCATGATGATACGTGTTTGTCACAGTAGGTCGCGTTTTTTGTCATGCATGTACATCCATGACAAATTTATGACAGAATCAAGATAGTCATACCTGTGCTGTCATAGAAGTGTTCCATGACATTACCAAAATTATTATCATGGAAGTGTCCACTTCCATGACGATAAATCGCGCGTCACAGAAGTGCTTTCGTCAAGGGTGACCGACATGTGGCATCCACCGTAACGGAACGCCGTTAAGCTATCGGGTCGGGTTTTGGATCTGATAACCCGTTAACAGCCCCGACCAATGGGAAATTTCCACGTGTAAAATTCTTATTGGCCGGACGAAACACGTGTCATCTTGTCAGTGGGTTAGATAGGCGCCTATGATATGTAGACACATGGCATGGCCCAACAGTGGCCCATTTAGCTTACAATGCCGGCCCGTTTGACTTGGTCAAAAGTTAACGGGCTGGCCCATGAAAAGCCTGTTAACGGTCTCTTCGCAAATAGCCCATTTTACGGCCCGTTAACTCATGGCCCGTTAGGCCCTAAAGGAAATCGGCCAACAACGTCATGTGGGCCGTCGAATATAATACCAGCCCATTTCACTTTCGGCCCATGTATGGCCCACGACGTCTTTCGGCCCATATGAGGCCTTCGTATCTTTCGGCCCATTACAGGCCCACGGTGACTCTAGCCCATAACGAACAGTAATTTTCTTTATACCCATTAACGGCCCGTGATTTACATGGGTCGTTTCCAGCCCCTGTTAGCTTTCGGCCTATTGACGGCCCATACGTTCTTGGGCTCCTTTTCGGCCCTCGATTACTTCCGGCCCGTTACTGGCCTGTTCCCCTAATGGGCCAAATTCGGCCCATAGCAAGAGTCGGCCCGTTACTGGCCTGTTCCACTAATGGGACAAATTCGGCCCATGGCAAGAGTCGGCCCATTGCTGGCCTGTTACCCTAATGGGCCAAATTCGGCCCATGGCAAGAGTCGGCCTGTTTCTGGCCTGTTAACCCGTTGCGCCGTTTCCAGCCCGTCCTATATTCTGGCCCATTAACGACCCGTTATGCCTATGACAGAATTAAGCCTTTGCTATCCTACGGCCTGTTAACGGCTTGTTACCGTGCTGGGTCGATACCAATTACGCCCGATTATGGCCCATGTAGACCCATTTATCCGACGGCCCAAGGCCCACCGATTACAGGCCCATTTATCGACGGCCCGTAGGAGACCCATGGATCCTACGGCCCGTATATGGCCCATGGTAGTTGCATCCACTAGCAAACAAGGGAAAAAGAAGACTAGGAAATAAATAAGGCCGAAACTAACGCTAGGCTATTAAGGCGATTGCACAGATTACATCCACTCGGCATCAAAGATCGCCACCAGTGCAAATATAGGGAACACCCTACACTATACAAAAATGGCTTGCTGTTTTCTTCAGGCGGAGGCTGCACGTTAAGAATTAACTTTGTATCGCACCAAAACAAATTACAACTATATAACAAAAGGAAGGTTGGCATAAAACTTAACAGTCTAGCAGATACATGCACCACCAGAAGTTTAGAAGCTCAGTTCATTTGACCCAACTGTTATGTTTTCATGCTGTATTGTCCGATGGAGCACCATAACCCTCGCCTTCATTTCCCCTAGGCTCCCGAACAACATAGCAAATGTCTGATAGTCTCGTTTCAAAACCATGCATATCTTGACGACATTGAGCAATGTTTCTCCTTGTTTCACAAAGGGTCTCTGTTAGGGAATGGACTTGTGTCTGGAGCGCAGATATAACATTGCTTTGAGCTTGCATGTCTTGATCATGAGGCAGTTTGGACGATATTGCCTTAACAACCAACCTAGTATTACGCAGGAACGTGCTTTTGGCACTGTTAGTGGACAGGTACCGACCCACTGCAGCAAGAGCTGACATTGCAGTTATAGTTGCCTCGCCACCTTCAGAAGGTGGCGGTTCCACCATTTTTTCCATAGCTCGCTGAAAAGTTGAGGTTTTACATTAGTAGTACCAGAACAGAAGATATTAAGGAGGCAACAAAACCAAACAAAATAGCTTTGGTCTATATACATAACTTATTCTGGTGAACCCATGTAAAATATTAGTTGTATTTTATTGCAAAAAGTACATAATAAAACCAGGTTCCAAACATATGACCATGTACCATCGCTTATGTATTGTCTATTTCTTCACATTGTATTGAGGGCTAAGGATAGAGAGACGGAGTTTATAATACGGTGAGCATAGTATGACGTCATTCATATCACAAAACAACTAAGAACAGACAAACGGGCAATTGTAACGTTGTGTGGGCAAGTCTAGCACGGAACTAGATTACGGGTCAAGATCAAAGGAACATCACTCCTCTCTTTTAAACCTTGTAAGGTGCAATGATACGCTAAGACAATTGTGTATAAAATTGAAAAGAGTAATAGACATTGGCTGCAAACCATGCAGTTCAAGGCACAAGTCAGAGTAAGTAGTAGTTAAAAGGCATGAGGATGAAGGACTTACAACAGCGGCTTTGACTGGTGTAGTCATGCCCTTCTTCTTGCTGGTGTGACAGTCCTTGAAGATTTCCACAACATTTGGTTCAGGTAATTTTTGGTCCTTGCGGGCTTTCCTCTGCATTTGGAACAAGTCAATATAGATCTGATAATATGGTACAGCGAAAAGAGTGAAACAACAGCTAATTACAAGAGCCTCGCAGTGTGCAATATAGCTAAATTTCACTTTCGTACGGTTGGCCTTGTTCTTTGAACAGTTCACCTACAAGAAGATAGATTTGTGTGGCACATGCGTAAATAGGACTTCAACATGTGATCTGATGACATATATATAATGTACCCGATACTTCGGATCGGACCAGTGTTTAACGAGGCCTCTCCAGTCTTCATCAGATATATTTTCCATTAGAGATGTTTGGGCAAGTTCACTGTTAGCCTTGCCTTCAAAGTGAGTTTTCCTCAAGTTATATCGATACTGTCGTAGAGCAGACTTGAAAACAGGGGTGCAAGCTTGTCTGGTTGCATCATCTTGGCTATCCAACTTGAACCTCATCTGTTGAAAATTATGGGAGTCTCATTATCAGCAACCTAGAAAGTATTGGACAGAGCAAGACGATATTACTAGTTTCCATACATAACCATACTTACAGATAAATGGTCGAGGAAGATGTTGAACTGGTTTTTGTCTTTGTCATTCCTGTATTGAATCCATGTTGGGAGGATACGTACATGACACCTAACAGCAACCGCTGCCTCTGATACTAACTTGGCTGACTCTGTAGCATCATGTGGCCTTTTTAAACCTGCCTCAAAACGGATCTCCATTCTTCCTCCTCTAGATTTAGTTAACCTATCGAGCATTATCCCTGATGTTTGTTTCCTCTTGCGCCTAGGTGCTATTCCAACAACAAACATAGGAAGTGTTAGTGTACATCAAACTGTGAGACTACATATAAAGAAGCATGCAACTGTAACTTGACTCCAGCAACTACCTTCTTGCTGTTGAAGCTCACAAGGTTCATCTGATATTGCCAACTCGTCTTGTGTCAAGAGTGCTTGGGAAGTAGTGTCAGGTGGCAAGGGAGCTTGGGAACGTGCTGCTAGCTCAGTTGACACACGAGTACGTCGTGCAACTGGTAGTACTGTGGTAGGTGTTGCAAGAACTAGGGCTGTCTCTGCTTGTTTGGTGGCAGCTATTTGTTTCTGTTTGTCTTTTTTTGCAACTCGTGTAGCATGGGATGCCGTGTTTGTAGAATTTTCTGCTGGACTTTGACCTTTTATTGCACCATCAGTACCAGCAAAATCTGCAGGATTCATCCGCTTCTCATTCCCTGCCATTTTGTGTTTCTTCCTCTTTCTCTGTGTCATGTTAAGTCAAGCCGACAAGAAAAATGAATAACAATTTAGTTCTTCAGAACAAATTGATGCGTGATGCAGACGAACTGAACTTTGATGTTAGACAACCACATGATAGGAGGATGTAATATGTATGAAAAACAGGACGGAAGAGATAACCAGAACTATGATGTGTAAACTAAGAAGAAGACATTTCACCAAATTAGAAGCAATGAAATGGAAGGTAGACACCATATGAAAGATGCTACAAATATCGCTCTGCCAAGTTAACAGTGTCTCATCATAAATGGTGTTTAAACAAATGTGAAGCAGTATAAGAAATAGATCATATGCAAGATGCAAACAACATCACACTACCATGTTAGAGGTCTCTCGTCATTAGTGCCATTGCATATTCATAGCTTATGATGTGTAAACTAAGGAGAAGGCATTTCAACAAATTAGAAGCAATGAAAGCTAGACACCATATGAAAGATGCAACGAATATCACTCTACCAAGTTAAAACTGTCTCGTCATAAGTGCCATTTCAACAAATTAGTAGTACAAGCTAGAAAAGAATGTGAGATGTAACCTATATCACACTCCGAAGTCAAACGTGTCTTATGATAAGTGATTGTTGCAGGTTACACAACAGTAGTAATTTGATGTAAGAACATGGTGTGACAGACAGATATTGTATGTTCTAGAAACAGGAACACGTGTCTTATTCAAGTATAATGTGTAAAGTAAGCAGATGGAATTCAACAAAATTAGAAGCAATACAAGCTAGACATCACACATAACATGCAACCACATATAATAGTGCCAAGTTAGAGGGAGCACCGGTGATGCTACACTAGGGGAGACGTGCTCATCATAAACACAGCTTTGTTGAGTGTCTATGCATGTGTTGTCTTGGAAATCATCTTGGGGGTGTGGAGGAGTAGAAACTGTAGAGGCCCTCCGTTCGAAAGGAGCACCTTTATCCGCTGCCTTGCTAACTTCCTTCCGCTTTATTGATTTTGAATTGTCAAGTAAAACCGACAAGAAAAAGCAATAAAATTCTCTCTCCAGAACTCATTCATGCATGATACTGACAATCACTACTTTGATGTAAGGCAAACACATGATACCAGGATGGAATATGTACGAAAAACAGGACGACATGGCATGTTCACAATTGTTTGTGTAAACTAAGCAGAAACCACTCCAGCAAATAAGAAGCAATGCAAGCTAGACACCACATGAAAGATGCAACCAATATGACTCTGCCAAGTTAAAAGCGTCCCATCATAAATGGAATTTCAACAAATTAGAAGCAGCGCATGCTATAAATCATATGAAAGATGCAACTAATATCGCACTGCATATACTAAAGGTGTCTCGTCATGTTGATTGATGCGGGATACAAAAAAAATAGTTTTATGTAAGGACATGCTTAATAGACAGATGTACTATGTACTAAATACAGGAAGGCATGTCACATAACAGGTATAATGTATAAGCTAAGCAAACTAGCACATGCAGTTTAACCAGATTGGAAGAATTACAATCTAGACACCATATGCAACATGCAACCACATATCACGCTGCCAAGTTAGAGCAAGCACCTGCGCTGCCAATGTAGGGGAAATGCTGTAATCAACTACAGAGCTACGTTCACTATCTTCATCTAGCATTTCTGTTTCTTGAGAATCATGTCGGGAGGCTGACGCTGCATCCTTTAAATGAGGAGTAGTCCCCTTGCCTGCCTGCCTCGTCATAAGTGATTGATGGGGGATACACAAGAACATTAGTTTGATGTAAGAACATGGTTAATACACAAATGTACTAGTATGTACCAAAAACAGAAAGGCATGTCATATTCAAAGGTATAATGTGTAAGCTAAGAAGATGCAATTTAACCAAATTGGAAGCAATACAAGCTAGACATGTGGCTGGAGTGGTGAGCATGATCATCTAGGACCTGAGATCCTAGTGGGAGGCGGGCTACTTCGCCACCATCACAGCTTTTTAGTTGGCTTCTAGGTGATGCCTATCTTTGCTGGGCTTGTCACTGGCTCGGCCAGTGCCCTGGCTAGCTATTTGTCTTCTGGTGCTCACGGGATGGTGGTTCATGTAAAAAAATATCTTTCCTTATCTTACCGACTTCGGCCTTTCGAATACAAGCTAGACACCATATGGAACATGCAACCACATATGACACCGCGAAGTTAAAGCAAGCACCTGGGATGGTGGTTCATTGCGAGCGAGGTCATCAACTCCAGAGCTACGTTCCCCGTCTCCATCTGCTGACACTACACCCTTTAAAGCGTTGAAACGTGTCTCCGCACACCAAACTGGAGCGACTTCTCTCTTTTCTTTTTGGCTTCTCTCATGGCAGCAGAGTCTGAAATACCCTTGCATAAAAACACAACAGTGAGAGTAAGGGTGAAGTGTGTGCAGAACTAGTGCACTGTAAAAGTAGCAGATAGCAGGTGGCTGAAAAATAAATGACAGTCGACATATGATAGCTCTACAACATTGCATGGCAAACAAAATTAGATTCTACTCTGTATGATTTTGTAATATATGAGCACAGGAAATGCAGGTACACCTCCAGCACACCACCACATGTGGTCATATCTAAGATAACAATCGATTGAAAATAAATAGGTCAGTCGATTTTTTAATGAACCGTCCGATTTATAAGGAACGGGCAGATGGCCTTCGTCTACCTCCCGCCAGTCACTGTTGATGATCTTTCTCGAACCGCCAGCGACCACCGGCCCAGACCCCTGCCTCCGCCGCCCCGCCCTCCCATCGACCTCACACCACCGCCGTGCTTGGCAGCGCCCCCAGGCCATCCCTTTAATCCCGGCTGTCGGTGTCAAAACCGGCGGATCTCGGGTAGGGGGTCCCGAACTGTGCGTCTAGGCGGATGGTAACAGGAGACAAGGGACACGATGTTTTTACCCAGGTTCGGGCCCTCTCGATGGAGGTAAAACCCTACTCCTGCTTGATTAATATTGATGATATGGGTAGTACAAGAGTAGATCTACCACGAGATCAGAGAGGCTAAACCCTAGAAGCTAGCCTATGGTATGATTGTTGTTCTGTCTTACGGACTAAAACCCTTCGGTTTATATAGACACCGGAGAGGGCTAGGGTTACACAGAGTCTGTTACAATGGTCGGAGATCTACATATCCGTATCGCCAACCTTGCCTTCCACGCCAAGGAAAGTCCCTTCCGGACACGGGACGAAGTCTTCAATCTTGTATCTTCATAGTCCAGGAGTCCGACCGAAGGTATAGTCCAGCTATCCGGGAACCCCCTAATCCAGGACTCCCTCAGTAGCCCCTGAACCAGGCTTCAATGACGACGAGTCCGGCGTGCAGATTGTCTTCGGCATTGCAAGGCGGGTTCCTCCTCCAAGTACTTCGTAGAAGATTTTGAACACAAGGATAGTGTCCGGCTCTGCAAAATAAGTTCCACATATTGCCATAGAGAGAATAATATTTACACAAATCTAATCTGCTGACGTACTCCGCAGTGCGACATCACACCAGGGCCAAGTCTTTATTCGAATCGTTTTACTATCCCACCTCAGCGCGTTTAGCGAGGCGGTTTCCTTGGCACGTCTTGTCAAAGTAGAGATCGTGTCCCCTTATTCCGGGATTCTCATCAATACGGACGTGGGTAACCCAACTGTGCCATTGATTACGGCGCTTGGGAGATAAGCGAGTTTTACTAGGCGGGTGGGGACGCGCAGTTTGCGTCCGCCCATATAAGGGGATAAGGATCCACCTTTTTACCCACGCCTTCTTCCTCCTTTGCCTATCCATTTCCGCGCACTCAAGCTCCAGTGCCCAAGTTCACACTCCCCACCTCAACCTTCTCCAGCCATGTCCGGAGCGGGAGGCAAGTGGATGGTCTCCTCCATCACGGAGGGACATATCAAAAAGTTGAGGAAGGCCGGATACTTGTCTGACGACATCGCGCACCGGCTTTCCGAAGAGGGGCAGCTCATCCCCACCCCAAGGCCCCATGAGAGGGTGGTGTTCCTCACCCATTTCCTCCGCGGACTAGGTTTTCCTCTCCACCCATTTGTCTAGGGTCTCATGTTCTACTACAGCCTAGATTTCCACGATCTGGCCCCGAACTTCATCCTCAACATCTCGGCGTTTATCGTCGTGTGCGAGGCCTTCCTCCGCATCCCGCCCCACTTCGGTTTATGGCTGAAGACCTTTAACGTCAAGCCGAAGGTAGTGCGCGGCTGCCAGGCGGAGTGCGGAGGGGCCATGGTGGGCAAGATGCCCAACGTCCTATGGCTCGAGGGCTCTTTCATGGAGACCCTAAAGGGGTGGCAATCGGGGCGGTTCTACATCATCGAGCCGCATGACCCTGAATGGGTCGCAGCCCCCGAGTTTCGATCCGGAGCCCCTACGCGGCTCACCTCCTGGAAGGAGACGGACCTGTCGTGGGGCCAAAAAGGAGAGCTGACCGGACTTCAGACATGCGTCCAAAACCTGGTGAGCAAGAAGCTCAAACTCGTCAACGTAGTCCAGGTCATGCTCATCCGCCAGATCCTCCCATGCCAACAATGGGCTTTCAGCTTGTGGGAGTTCAATCCGGCACAGCACCGAACACTGAGCAGGCTCTTCGACACTACATACGAAGCTGCCTGGAAGGTGCTGTTCAAGGGCGCCGAGGCTCCCGCATCCGCCTCCAAGGATCGCGGATTCAGGGCGCAACGTCAAGCCGGCGGGGTAAGCTGCACTTACCTTTTACAGGTTTTTTGTCTTTCATAGTTTGACTCTATGCGGGATCTAAACTCCCTTACCTTTGACAAGATTGGCAGGAGACGTCCGGACAGATCAGCTGTCCGGCTCCTTTGCTCGAAGACCCAGCGGACGCCTGTTTGACAGGGCTGCTGGTTCCGGCACCCTACGTGGTGTCGGAGAAGAAGGCCAAGAAGAAGGCCACGGGGACTCGAAAGAGTGCCCGGCGTTCGGTGGTGTTGGATTCATCGTCCGACGACTCCGAGACGCACTCGTCCCATGAAGACGAGGAGGAGGAAGAAGAGGCCTCTCCCCCTCCAGCGGGGGGAGGAAAGAAAAGGAAGGCCGCCCCAACTGGGGAGGCCGGAGGGTCCAAGAAGGGGAAAACCCTTCTTCCGGACTACTCCACCAACGCCGACGACGGCGAAGAGGAGTGGCCGCACAGGGCCAAGCCCCTGGCGAAATCGTAAGTGTTCGGATACCAGAATGACTCATGGCATTCCTTTATTGCATAGCTTTTCCTGACGCCGAATATATTTATGCAGTCCGCCCAAAGACGGGCTCGACACGTCGTTGAGCGGTTCCCTGATTCGTCGGATGTGAATAGTACTTCACTTCCGGCCGCCTCCTCCCCTCACCCTACGGATAACGCCGAGGTGTTGTCCCAGGAGGCTCCAGGCCAGGAGGAGGAGGTCCTAGAGGCGCCGCAAGGCGACCTCCCGGACTCCAGGTGCCAAGGGGACAAAGCTCCCAAGGGCTCCGAGTCTGGCCCTAGGCCGGACACCGCTCTGGAACCTTCAAAGGTTCCGGAGTCCGGCAGGCGCCCCCCTAAGAAGAAGGGCAAGCCTACAACGCCGGTGACCTCCGCCCAACCGGGGGCACCGGATAACTTGCTGGAGGTGCTTAACAGCGCCTCCATCGACGAGGAGCACCGTACTGTAATGAGTATGGTGATCCAGAAGGTTCAGTCCGCCAAGAGCGGGCTGACCGAAGCTTGTGCCAGCCTGTTGACAGGGTTTGAGGTATGTAAAAAATATGTAAAAATATTACCGCATAGACAGTAGCCCCTGATGCTCTATTTGGCGTTCGGAAAGAAAAGCCGAATAGAGGATCTAATAACATTCGAAGGAGTCTAACAAAAGTAAGTCAATATGCGTATGTAGGCTTCACTGCTGGCGTCCGCCGCACTGACTGCGGAGGTGGACACGCTGAAGCAGAACCTCGAGCGGTCCGAGAAAGAGCTCGGCCTTACCAAGAAGCAGCTCGAGGACAAAGAAGGTAAGAGATACGTTTTTTAAATATCCTTATATATATATAAGGTGCAATTGCAAGAAAATGACATGATTAATGTGGCTATTGTAGGGGCCACAACTGAGGTGGCAACCCTTAAGCAGGCGCTGTCCGAGGCCGAAAAGAAGGCGGCCACGGAGCGCAGCGAGCGGGAGAAGCATGAGGCGCAGGTTGGCGAGGTGCGGCGAGAGCTCCAGGCTCTCATGAAAAAACATGAGAGTTTGGAGCTTGACTCGAAGACGCGAGAGTCCGAGCTCGCGGCGGCCATTGAAAATGCGCCAAGGCCGAAGCCCAAAAGGCCCTCCAGGAGGTGGAGGCGAAGAAGAAGATAGCGGCGGGTAAGGCATTCTTTATGCAAAGAAAGCACGTGAAAGTGAGTTACTTGTTACTTACCCGAATCCGGAGCTCTCCAGGAGCATTCGCAGATTTGCCCCGCAGCGTGTCAGATGCCGCCGCCTTCTACCGAGCCGAGGAGGGAAGCTCGATGGAGAAGGTGTTCTGGTCTCAGTATGCTGAGGCCGGACACCCTGTGCCCTTGAGCGACTAGCTGAAGCAACTGGTCGAGCTCCACAAGGTGGCCGAACAGGCCATGAAGGGCCTCATAGTTCGGCTATGGCCTAGAGAGGCTCTGCCTGGGAGCTACTTTGGGCTGGTGAGGCAGCTGGTGGAGGCCTGTCCAAGGCTCGAAGTCATCAAGTGCTCCATCTGCATCGAAGGTGCTCGTAGGGCGCTTGCCCGTGCTAAGGTGCATTGGGGCAAGCTGGATGCGGAGAAGCTTGTGAAGGACGGGCTGCCGCCGGGCAAGGAGCATCGCCACCCCGAGATGTACTATGAGGGCATCTTGAAGGGCGCCCGCTTTATGGCGGACGAATGTTCAAAAGATGTAATTTTTGAGTGAAACTTGCTCGTTTTGTCCTATGCGCTGAAAACTTGTTCATATGCGCTATGCAATGCTTGTTTAATCTAAAATATTACCTTCTATGCGTCCGTTTATCAAATTTGAGAGATGGCGAGTCATCGGCTTCTGCCCCCATGCCACGAGTGCTGGGGTGTTCGGGATAAACCTGAGCACTCTTTTTCCCATTCTTGGGTCCTTCGAGGGAGGCGCTCAGCACAACGAACAAGGCAATCGTACTATAATGCGTTATCACTCTCACTTAGCCATAGAATTCTATAATTTTAAATTTCGGCGAAGCCCCTAGTATTCGGAAGACCGAGTTCGGGGCGCGATACATGCCTAGGCCGGACAAAGCCGGCTCCTCGCTCTAAGCGGCATAAGTCTTTAAGGACTCGAATCCTTCCCGAACAGCGACCAGCTCTCGCCTTATCATGATAGTCAGTTTTAGCTTTCTCTACTGAGGTGCTTAGGCCAAGCTCAACTGGGGCACAATCGCAGTAGTTCTCCCAGCGCTACCTTATCCGATATAGCGGAACGTAAGGTACCAAAGCGTGGGAGTCGGGCAAACCCAACTATTGACCAAAGACATGATTCGGAGCTGATGCATATAATGCTATAAGATCGGAGGGCCGCACTTGTGGAAGTGTTTGGACTTTTCACGCCGTGTTATGGGGTGCTTGAGCCCCTGGCGTATCGGCCGTACCAAAGTGTACGGGTGCTAAATGTCATAACTGAACATATATATTAAAAAAGAAATGAATAGAGAATGCAGTAATAAGCTGAAGCTAAGCATTGTTTATTTTAAAGTGCTGCTGTAAAAGCAGAACGATACAAATAGTGCGATAAGCAAGGGATGGGACTATTTGACATGTCCCCCTCTAGGGGCGAGCTGCGAGATGATATGTAAGACAGGTATGTTGCTCGTTATAGAGACCACCTGAGAATTCGGCGTAGCTTTCTGCTTCCCTGGTTGTTGTATCATTTGTGCGGCAATTGTACTGCCGGACAGACCTTCCGAAGAATGGAGTCCTGAAAGTAAGAAAAAATGAAAAAGTCGGTAGCCCCTAGTGCGGTTTAAGCCGTGTTTCGGGCGTGCCGTGATGGTGCCCCTCCCCCTTTGCCCATGGTATTTCCAGAGCGTAGTTATGTACGCGCAACACTGGTTTCGCAAGTTCGCGAGGGCTGGGGTTGGGGCCGTATTGCTACGCTTGCTCGAAATGTGCCAGGCGGTCTTGTTGTAGGTTACTCCGGGCGCGCTTGACGATGTTCGGACGTTTAACGGTCAGACTGGAGAATTGCCTTGATAGGCTGCTTTGTACTTCCGCTGCGAGAGCCGCCGTATGCTCCTCCGTTCGGAGAGAGCGTTCGGTGTTTCCATTAACCGTAATGACTCCTCGAGGGCCTGGCATCTTGAGCTTGAGGTATGCGTAGTGCGGCACCGCATTGAACTTTGAGAATGCGGTTCGCCCGAGCAGTGCATGATAGCCGCTGCGAAACGGGACTATGTCAAAGATTAACTCCTCGCTTCGGAAATTATCCGGAGATCTGAAGACCACTTCAAGTGTAACTGAGCCTGTACAGTTGGCCTCTTAGTGGGTTTAATCCTCGAGGGATCGATGCCCATTTTTCGCACTGTATCCTGGTAAAGCAGTTCAGGCTGCTGCCGCCGTCCATAAGGACTCTAGTGAGGTGAAATCCGTCAATAATTGGGTCTAGAACCAATGCGGCGAATCCACCATGATGGATGCTAGTGGGGTGGTCCCTTCGATCAAAAGTGATCGGGCAGGAGGACCATGGGTTGAACTTTGGGGCGACTGGCTCCATCGCGTATACGTCCCTTAGCGCATGCTTCCGCTCCCTTTTAGGGATGTGGGTTGCGTATATCATGTTCACCCTCCGCATTTGTGGGGGGAAGCCCTTCTGTCCACTATTGTTCGGCGGTCGGGGCTCTTCCTCGTCGTCGCTATGCAGCCCCTTGTCTCTGCTTTCGGCATTTAACTTGCCTGCCTGCTTGAACACCCAACAATCCCTGTTGGTGTGATTGGCTGGTTTTTCGGGGGTGCCATGTATCAGGCATGAGCGGTCGAGTATTCGGTCCAAACTGGACGGGCCCAGAGTATTTCTTTTGAATGGCTTTTTCCGTTGACCGGGTTTAGAGCCTCTGAATCCGGCATTAACTGCCGTATCCTCAGCATTGTCGCCGTTAATGCGGCGCTTTTGCTTGTTGCAACGCGACCTGCCACTGCTGTCCTTGGTATCCGAATTACCAGGGCTCTTGGTCATGCTATTGCTGCGAGCTAGCCAGCTGTCTTCTCCCGCGCAAAAGCGGGTCATAAGTGTCGTGAGGGCTGCCATAGATTTTGGCTTTTCCTGTCCTAGGTGCCGTGCAAGCCACTCGTCGCAGATATTATGCTTGAAGGCTGCTAGGGCCTCTGCGTCCGGACAGTCGACGATTTGATTTTTCTTGGTTAGGAACCGTGTCCAGAATTGTTTGGCCGATTCCTCTGGCTGCTGAATTATGTGGCTTAGGTCATCCACTACTAGGAAAACAGTTTTTAACGATGGTATATGTGATCGTTAATGGTTGAATTGTGGTCGTTAAAGGTCAATAACGACCACAATTTGCTGGTCATAGTAGGCTCCGTCGTTAAAAGTATAACGACCAAGTACCTTTCGTGGTCGTTATTCTTATAATGACGGGATGGTGTGTCGTCGTCGATCCCAAGGCAATAACGACCACTTTTGTCGTCGCTAATAATAGTGGGATGGTGTGTCGATCCCAAGGCATTGACAACCACTTTTGTCGTCGCTAATAATGTTACCATGCTGGCCAAAGTATCATTACCGACCACTCTCTTCACACTTTCATATCCATCATAACCACTTATATTATAACATTCCTTCAACAATCACTTTATGCAGCATCCAACATTTCAATATTAACATCCACATTAATATAGAAACAAAAGAATCTTAATTGAAAGGATCATAACCTCTTTTATTAATAGAAGTACCAATATTCTGACATATAATTCTGAAACTAAAATATCTTGTAAGAAAATTGAGTCAAAAGCACTCCTTATATCACCAATGTATTTGAACATATCTATATGGAAAACGAGACAAGTAGAAAAGATAATATTTATTAGTCTTCAATAGAGGGACGCCATGGTTGTTTGAATGGATATCATTCTTCACCAGAGATTACAATGCCTCCTTATGCTTATATATATATTCTGGTGGACCATCAGTCCTACAAAATGTTGATTAGTTTATGAAAGTCAGTCCATGTAAATAAATGGCATCAAAGTATAATGACAAATAAAACCAATGTGTGAGAACAACTTACTTGATCATGTTGGCGTTCATGAGAACTATCAGTTAGAGATCTACCAGATAGAAGACGCTTAATTTCTGATACTTCTTGCGCCATGCCATTGACCTTTTCTTCGAGTACTTGTTTCGCTTGCTCAGAAGCTTGAAGTTGAGAAACTAATTCAGCCTTACTTAATGCTGGTCCTCGCAAATCTCTTGCTCTAATTCCACCACCAAATCCAACTACGCGATCACGCCGCTTAGATGTGTCACATTTCTGCATGACTTCATCATTTGAAAGACCAGGATTCAACTGAACTATGGTCTTAATTTGTGCCCGAAGTGCCAACAGTAAGTTATTTGCATAAACTTCTATCTCTAAGTAGGAATTGTACACGTGCTGTTCATTATGGAAGTTATGAACGTTAAATTAAGTCTTACATGTTTGGCAGAGGTTGTAGAATCAGGGAAGTCTGTACCCTTCTTGTGTGTCTCTGAAAATAGTTTATCCATACTCGGTGGCTTGTTTTCCTTTCCTCCCTGTTCCAACATAGGCAAGTGACTATTATTAGTTGAAACAAAATGGCAAGACAACTCACACTGATCTTATATTATTGGAAATGAAAAACAAGAGAAGTGAAAGCATGTACCATGTCCCAAATTATCTGTCTAAAGGGTTTACTGCCAGATCGGTGAAGCATTTTGAGGTTAGCTCTGTTTTGGGTGTTTCTCTTGCTCTTTTTCTGTAGTTAAAGAGGAATATATTGTCAGCTGCACAAATGGTTGAAAATTAAGAGGCAACATGAGAACATACCAGAAACTCCTTGCTAAAAAAATGCTCCTTGACAAGCCATTCCCAGTCATCCTTTGGAATTTCTTTAGGTACCTTTTTCATAGCCTCCTGCATAGTCTTCTTGGGTTTCACAAAATGCCGGTGCAAGTCTCCACGCCAGTTGATCCAAAGTTTCTTGACATGGTCTAATATCTCATCTTTGTACACATCTATTGCAATGTTGTCGTCAATATTTTCAAACTTGTCCTAAGTAGTTGTTCATAAAATAGAGTCTCATAAATACATCAGTACAGAAATTCAGATTATAATGCTAGAACTTTTAACCAAACATACCTTAATTGCATCAAATATATGTTTCCGAGCTGCATCAGTAATATTGGACCATTCATTTACCCTCATCGGGGTAATTCTAGGATTACAGACGATTCTACCCAAGTGTCGTGCAAAACTTTTGGAAAGCGCACGGTTATTGTAAAACTAGACTTTAATTTTTTGGGACTCCATGAGATCAGCTACTTCCTTGCATTTATTTTACCCACGGACCCTGCGCTTTTCACCTGTTTGAGGTCCTGCACCATTGGAAAGAAATATGTTAATCAAGTACAAAAAAAGAAAAACATTCAAGCTACAATTTATATTAAAGCAGCCCGACTGAAGTATGAACTAATCAAGTTGCATTGCTGAGCTTACTAGTCTTGGACGTAGCTGTAAGGCCATGGTTACCCTGCACTTCTTCATTTTCCAGTTTTTCATCAACTAATTCAGTTGCATTCTTGTGCTTACTGGTCTTTGAGCTACCTGCAAAGCCATGGCTATCCTGGGATTCTTCACTTTCCAGATTTTCATTACCCATTAATTCATCTGCACCATTTGCACCATCTGAAAAATATACAACCAATCGGTCTGCATGGTGGACGAAGGAAAAATGAAAAAATTGAAGTTTTTCATACCATGAAAATCATCCATATCATTTCCCATGTCACCATCATTGTTGGTATCAGCTTCATCACTCATAGCTGCAATATATTGTGAGTTACTTGAAGACAATAAAGTGTAGAAACAATTCTTGGTACAATATATGGTACTTAGAAACTCACTTCCGGAATCATCAGCATCCCAATTTGTAGTAAACAAGATTGGTGTATTTGTTGCCGCATCATTTCCATCTATGAAAACAAGCAACCACATTATATCATCCTTTAGTAGATAGCTTGAATAATATTTTTATGTTTCTGTAGTACCTTTTGTAGCTAACTCATACTTTTTCCATAGTTCCTCATCTTGCAAATGAGGCTTGTGAGTAACCCCTTTTCTGTTGAAATCTGCTATTTGACTTGATTTCTATGGCAAGGTGCGCCTAGCAATACTCTGGTGTACCAGTCCAGACTTATTCAACTGTGAGGAGCATCTTTCCCGAGCTAATGCTGTCAAGTTTCCATACCTGTGCTGACTCATTGTGATACCCTACGCATATAGCTTTAGTTTGAAGTGTGCACAAAGGCTATACAAAGTAAAAATGAATTAAATAAGTGAATATTGATATACTGAAAATGAATTACTGAATGCTAAATCAAATTAAGTAAGTACAGAACTACTTGTGTCATTGTTTATTAATAATGTGAAAGCAAAAATATGAAGCAAATCGATTACTACAGATTAAGAGTTGCATAAACTAGTGTCATCATGTTGTTCTCTTTCTACATGATGTTGATGCCGAATTTTGAAGCAAGTTGTCTTCATCGCCATTGTGAGGTTCAGCTTCAGAGGCTTCATCATCAGACTGTCCATGTGGTACACTATAAGCATGACGTGATGGATTTTTCACGAGTGCGTGCCATCCTTTTATAAGATTGTCCTTGACAAAAAATACTTGAGAGACTTTCGGCCAACAACGTCATGTGGGCCGTCGAATATAATACCAGCCCATTTCACTTTCGGCCCATGTATGGCCCACGACGTCTTTCGGCCCATATGAGGCCTTCGTATCTTTCGGCCCATTACAGGCCCACGGTGACTCTAGCCCATAACGAACAGTAATTTTCTTTATACCCATTAACGGCCCGTGATTTACATGGGTCGTTTCCAGCCCCTGTTAGCTTTCGGCCTATTGACGGCCCATACGTTCTTGGGCTCCTTTTCGGCCCTCGATTACTTCCGGCCCGTTACTGGCCTGTTCCCCTAATGGGCCAAATTCGGCCCATAGCAAGAGTCGGCCCGTTACTGGCCTGTTCCACTAATGGGAAAAATTCGGCCCATGGCAAGAGTCGGCCCGTTGCTGGCCTGTTACCCTAATGGGCCAAATTCGGCCCATGGCAAGAGTCGGCCTGTTTCTGGCCTGTTAACCCGTTGCGCCGTTTCCAGCCCGTCCTATATTCTGGCCCATTAACGACCCGTTATGCCTATGACAGAATTAAGCCTTTGCTATCCTACGGCCTGTTAACGGCTTGTTACCGTGCTGGGTCGATACCAATTACGCCCGATTATGGCCCATGTAGACCCATTTATCCGACGGCCCAAGGCCCACCGATTACAGGCCCATTTATCGACGGCCCGTAGGAGACCCATGAATCCTACGGCCCGTATATGGCCCATGGTAGTTGCATCCACTAGCAAACAAGGGAAAAAGAAGACTAGGAAATAAATAAGGCCGAAACTAACGCTAGGCTATTAAGGCGATTGCACAGATTACATCCACTCGGCATCAAAGATCGCCACCAGTGCAAATATAGGGAACACCCTACACTATACAAAAATGGCTTGCTGTTTTCTTCAGGCGGAGGCTGCACGTTAAGAATTAACTTTGTATCGCACCAAAACAAATTACAACTATATAACAAAAGGAAGGTTGGCATAAAACTTAACAGTCTAGCAGATACATGCACCACCAGAAGTTTAGAAGCTCAGTTCATTTGACCCAACTGTTATGTTTTCATGCTGTATTGTCCGATGGAGCACCATAACCCTCGCCTTCATTTCCCCTAGGCTCCCGAACAACATAGCAAATGTCTGATAGTCTCGTTTCAAAACCATGCATATCTTGACGACATTGAGCAATGTTTCTCCTTGTTTCACAAAGGGTCTCTGTTAGGGAATGGACTTGTGTCTGGAGCGCAGATATAACATTGCTTTGAGCTTGCATGTCTTGATCATGAGGCAGTTTGGACGATATTGCCTTAACAACCAACCTAGTATTACGCAGGAACGTGCTTTTGGCACTGTTAGTGGACAGGTACCGACCCACTGCAGCAAGAGCTGACATTGCAGTTATAGTTGCCTCGCCACCTTCAGAAGGTGGCGGTTCCACCATTTTTTCCATAGCTCGCTGAAAAGTTGAGGTTTTACATTAGTAGTACCAGAACAGAAGATATTAAGGAGGCAACAAAACCAAACAAAATAGCTTTGGTCTATATACATAACTTATTCTGGTGAACCCATGTAAAATATTAGTTGTATTTTATTGCAAAAAGTACATAATAAAACCAGGTTCCAAACATATGACCATGTACCATCGCTTATGTATTGTCTATTTCTTCACATTGTATTGAGGGCTAAGGATAGAGAGACGGAGTTTATAATACGGTGAGCATAGTATGACGTCATTCATATCACAAAACAACTAAGAACAGACAAACGGGCAATTGTAACGTTGTGTGGGCAAGTCTAGCACGGAACTAGATTACGGGTCAAGATCAAAGGAACATCACTCCTCTCTTTTAAACCTTGTAAGGTGCAATGATACGCTAAGACAATTGTGTATAAAATTGAAAAGAGTAATAGACATTGGCTGCAAACCATGCAGTTCAAGGCACAAGTCAGAGTAAGTAGTAGTTAAAAGGCATGAGGATGAAGGACTTACAACAGCGGCTTTGACTGGTGTAGTCATGCCCTTCTTCTTGCTGGTGTGACAGTCCTTGAAGATTTCCACAACATTTGGTTCAGGTAATTTTTGGTCCTTGCGGGCTTTCCTCTGCATTTGGAACAAGTCAATATAGATCTGATAATATGGTACAGCGAAAAGAGTGAAACAACAGCTAATTACAAGAGCCTCGCAGTGTGCAATATAGCTAAATTTCACTTTCGTACGGTTGGCCTTGTTCTTTGAACAGTTCACCTACAAGAAGATAGATTTGTGTGGCACATGCGTAAATAGGACTTCAACATGTGATCTGATGACATATATATAATGTACCCGATACTTCGGATCGGACCAGTGTTTAACGAGGCCTCTCCAGTCTTCATCAGATATATTTTCCATTAGAGATGTTTGGGCAAGTTCACTGTTAGCCTTGCCTTCAAAGTGAGTTTTCCTCAAGTTATATCGATACTGTCGTAGAGCAGACTTGAAAACAGGGGTGCAAGCTTGTCTGGTTGCATCATCTTGGCTATCCAACTTGAACCTCATCTGTTGAAAATTATGGGAGTCTCATTATCAGCAACCTAGAAAGTATTGGACAGAGCAAGACGATATTACTAGTTTCCATACATAACCATACTTACAGATAAATGGTCGAGGAAGATGTTGAACTGGTTTTTGTCTTTGTCATTCCTGTATTGAATCCATGTTGGGAGGATACGTACATGACACCTAACAGCAACCGCTGCCTCTGATACTAACTTGGCTGACTCTGTAGCATCATGTGGCCTTTTTAAACCTGCCTCAAAACGGATCTCCATTCTTCCTCCTCTAGATTTAGTTAACCTATCGAGCATTATCCCTGATGTTTGTTTCCTCTTGCGCCTAGGTGCTATTCCAACAACAAACATAGGAAGTGTTAGTGTACATCAAACTGTGAGACTACATATAAAGAAGCATGCAACTGTAACTTGACTCCAGCAACTACCTTCTTGCTGTTGAAGCTCACAAGGTTCATCTGATATTGCCAACTCGTCTTGTGTCAAGAGTGCTTGGGAAGTAGTGTCAGGTGGCAAGGGAGCTTGGGAACGTGCTGCTAGCTCAGTTGACACACGAGTACGTCGTGCAACTGGTAGTACTGTGGTAGGTGTTGCAAGAACTAGGGCTGTCTCTGCTTGTTTGGTGGCAGCTATTTGTTTCTGTTTGTCTTTTTTTGCAACTCGTGTAGCATGGGATGCCGTGTTTGTAGAATTTTCTGCTGGACTTTGACCTTTTATTGCACCATCAGTACCAGCAAAATCTGCAGGATTCATCCGCTTCTCATTCCCTGCCATTTTGTGTTTCTTCCTCTTTCTCTGTGTCATGTTAAGTCAAGCCGACAAGAAAAATGAATAACAATTTAGTTCTTCAGAACAAATTGATGCGTGATGCAGACGAACTGAACTTTGATGTTAGACAACCACATGATAGGAGGATGTAATATGTATGAAAAACAGGACGGAAGAGATAACCAGAACTATGATGTGTAAACTAAGAAGAAGACATTTCACCAAATTAGAAGCAATGAAATGGAAGGTAGACACCATATGAAAGATGCTACAAATATCGCTCTGCCAAGTTAACAGTGTCTCATCATAAATGGTGTTTAAACAAATGTGAAGCAGTATAAGAAATAGATCATATGCAAGATGCAAACAACATCACACTACCATGTTAGAGGTCTCTCGTCATTAGTGCCATTGCATATTCATAGCTTATGATGTGTAAACTAAGGAGAAGGCATTTCAACAAATTAGAAGCAATGAAAGCTAGACACCATATGAAAGATGCAACGAATATCACTCTACCAAGTTAAAACTGTCTCGTCATAAGTGCCATTTCAACAAATTAGTAGTACAAGCTAGAAAAGAATGTGAGATGTAACCTATATCACACTCCGAAGTCAAACGTGTCTTATGATAAGTGATTGTTGCAGGTTACACAACAGTAGTAATTTGATGTAAGAACATGGTGTGACAGACAGATATTGTATGTTCTAGAAACAGGAACACGTGTCTTATTCAAGTATAATGTGTAAAGTAAGCAGATGGAATTCAACAAAATTAGAAGCAATACAAGCTAGACATCACACATAACATGCAACCACATATAATAGTGCCAAGTTAGAGGGAGCACCGGTGATGCTACACTAGGGGAGACGTGCTCATCATAAACACAGCTTTGTTGAGTGTCTATGCATGTGTTGTCTTGGAAATCATCTTGGGGGTGTGGAGGAGTAGAAACTGTAGAGGCCCTCCGTTCGAAAGGAGCACCTTTATCCGCTGCCTTGCTAACTTCCTTCCGCTTTATTGATTTTGAATTGTCAAGTAAAACCAACAAGAAAAAGCAATAAAATTCTCTCTCCAGAACTCATTCATGCATGATACTGACAATCACTACTTTGATGTAAGGCAAACACATGATACCAGGATGGAATATGTACGAAAAACAGGACGACATGGCATGTTCACAATTGTTTGTGTAAACTAAGCAGAAACCACTCCAGCAAATAAGAAGCAATGCAAGCTAGACACCACATGAAAGATGCAACCAATATGACTCTGCCAAGTTAAAAGCGTCCCATCATAAATGGAATTTCAACAAATTAGAAGCAGCGCATGCTATAAATCATATGAAAGATGCAACTAATATCGCACTGCATATACTAAAGGTGTCTCGTCATGTTGATTGATGCGGGATACAAAAAAAATAGTTTTATGTAAGGACATGCTTAATAGACAGATGTACTATGTACTAAATACAGGAAGGCATGTCACATAACAGGTATAATGTATAAGCTAAGCAAACTAGCACATGCAGTTTAACCAGATTGGAAGAATTACAATCTAGACACCATATGCAACATGCAACCACATATCACGCTGCCAAGTTAGAGCAAGCACCTGCGCTGCCAATGTAGGGGAAATGCTGTAATCAACTACAGAGCTACGTTCACTATCTTCATCTAGCATTTCTGTTTCTTGAGAATCATGTCGGGAGGCTGACGCTGCATCCTTTAAATGAGGAGTAGTCCCCTTGCCTGCCTGCCTCGTCATAAGTGATTGATGGGGGATACACAAGAACATTAGTTTGATGTAAGAACATGGTTAATACACAAATGTACTAGTATGTACCAAAAACAGAAAGGCATGTCATATTCAAAGGTATAATGTGTAAGCTAAGAAGATGCAATTTAACCAAATTGGAAGCAATACAAGCTAGACATGTGGCTGGAGTGGTGAGCATGATCATCTAGGACCTGAGATCCTAGTGGGAGGCGGGCTACTTCGCCACCATCACAGCTTTTTAGTTGGCTTCTAGGTGATGCCTATCTTTGCTGGGCTTGTCACTGGCTCGGCCAGTGCCCTGGCTAGCTATTTGTCTTCTGGTGCTCACGGGATGGTGGTTCATGTAAAAAAATATCTTTCCTTATCTTACCGACTTCGGCCTTTCGAATACAAGCTAGACACCATATGGAACATGCAACCACATATGACACCGCGAAGTTAAAGCAAGCACCTGGGATGGTGGTTCATTGCGAGCGAGGTCATCAACTCCAGAGCTACGTTCCCCGTCTCCATCTGCTGACACTACACCCTTTAAAGCGTTGAAACGTGTCTCCGCACACCAAACTGGAGCGACTTCTCTCTTTTCTTTTTGGCTTCTCTCATGGCAGCAGAGTCTGAAATACCCTTGCATAAAAACACAACAGTGAGAGTAAGGGTGAAGTGTGTGCAGAACTAGTGCACTGTAAAAGTAGCAGATAGCAGGTGGCTGAAAAATAAATGACAGTCGACATATGATAGCTCTACAACATTGCATGGCAAACAAAATTAGATTCTACTCTGTATGATTTTGTAATATATGAGCACAGGAAATGCAGGTACACCTCCAGCACACCACCACATGTGGTCATATCTAAGATAACAATCGATTGAAAATAAATAGGTCAGTCGATTTTTTAATGAACCGTCCGATTTATAAGGAACGGGCAGATGGCCTTCGTCTACCTCCCGCCAGTCACTGTTGATGATCTTTCTCGAACCGCCAGCGACCACCGGCCCAGACCCCTGCCTCCGCCGCCCCGCCCTCCCATCGACCTCACACCACCGCCGTGCTTGGCAGCGCCCCCAGGCCATCCCTTTAATCCCGGCTGTCGGTGTCAAAACCGGCGGATCTCGGGTAGGGGGTCCCGAACTGTGCGTCTAGGCGGATGGTAACAGGAGACAAGGGACACGATGTTTTTACCCAGGTTCGGGCCCTCTCGATGGAGGTAAAACCCTACTCCTGCTTGATTAATATTGATGATATGGGTAGTACAAGAGTAGATCTACCACGAGATCAGAGAGGCTAAACCCTAGAAGCTAGCCTATGGTATGATTGTTGTTCTGTCTTACGGACTAAAACCCTTCGGTTTATATAGACACCGGAGAGGGCTAGGGTTACACAGAGTCTGTTACAATGGTCGGAGATCTACATATCCGTATCGCCAACCTTGCCTTCCACGCCAAGGAAAGTCCCTTCCGGACACGGGACGAAGTCTTCAATCTTGTATCTTCATAGTCCAGGAGTCCGACCGAAGGTATAGTCCAGCTATCCGGGAACCCCCTAATCCAGGACTCCCTCAGTAGCCCCTGAACCAGGCTTCAATGACGACGAGTCCGGCGTGCAGATTGTCTTCGGCATTGCAAGGCGGGTTCCTCCTCCAAGTACTTCGTAGAAGATTTTGAACACAAGGATAGTGTCCGGCTCTGCAAAATAAGTTCCACATATTGCCATAGAGAGAATAATATTTACACAAATCTAATCTGCTGACGTACTCCGCAGTGCGACATCACACCAGGGCCAAGTCTTTATTCGAATCGTTTTACTATCCCACCTCAGCGCGTTTAGCGAGGCGGTTTCCTTGGCACGTCTTGTCAAAGTAGAGATCGTGTCCCCTTATTCCGGGATTCTCATCAATACGGACGTGGGTAACCCAACTGTGCCATTGATTACGGCGCTTGGGAGATAAGCGAGTTTTACTAGGCGGGTGGGGACGCGCAGTTTGCGTCCGCCCATATAAGGGGATAAGGATCCACCTTTTTACCCACGCCTTCTTCCTCCTTTGCCTATCCATTTCCGCGCACTCAAGCTCCAGTGCCCAAGTTCACACTCCCCACCTCAACCTTCTCCAGCCATGTCCGGAGCGGGAGGCAAGTGGATGGTCTCCTCCATCACGGAGGGACATATCAAAAAGTTGAGGAAGGCCGGATACTTGTCTGACGACATCGCGCACCGGCTTTCCGAAGAGGGGCAGCTCATCCCCACCCCAAGGCCCCATGAGAGGGTGGTGTTCCTCACCCATTTCCTCCGCGGACTAGGTTTTCCTCTCCACCCATTTGTCTAGGGTCTCATGTTCTACTACAGCCTAGATTTCCACGATCTGGCCCCGAACTTCATCCTCAACATCTCGGCGTTTATCGTCGTGTGCGAGGCCTTCCTCCGCATCCCGCCCCACTTCGGTTTATGGCTGAAGACCTTTAACGTCAAGCCGAAGGTAGTGCGCGGCTGCCAGGCGGAGTGCGGAGGGGCCATGGTGGGCAAGATGCCCAACGTCCTATGGCTCGAGGGCTCTTTCATGGAGACCCTAAAGGGGTGGCAATCGGGGCGGTTCTACATCATCGAGCCGCATGACCCTGAATGGGTCGCAGCCCCCGAGTTTCGATCCGGAGCCCCTACGCGGCTCACCTCCTGGAAGGAGACGGGCCTGTCGTGGGGCCAAAAAGGAGAGCTGACCGGACTTCAGACATGCGTCCAAAACCTGGTGAGCAAGAAGCTCAAACTCGTCAACGTAGTCCAGGTCATGCTCATCCGCCAGATCCTCCCATGCCAACAATGGGCTTTCAGCTTGTGGGAGTTCAATCCGGCACAGCACCGAACACTGAGCAGGCTCTTCGACACTACATACGAAGCTGCCTGGAAGGTGCTGTTCAAGGGCGCCGAGGCTCCCGCATCCGCCTCCAAGGATCGCGGATTCAGGGCGCAACGTCAAGCCGGCGGGGTAAGCTGCACTTACCTTTTACAGGTTTTTTGTCTTTCATAGTTTGACTCTATGCGGGATCTAAACTCCCTTACCTTTGACAAGATTGGCAGGAGACGTCCGGACAGATCAGCTGTCCGGCTCCTTTGCTCGAAGACCCAGCGGACGCCTGTTTGACAGGGCTGCTGGTTCCGGCACCCTACGTGGTGTCGGAGAAGAAGGCCAAGAAGAAGGCCACGGGGACTCGAAAGAGTGCCCGGCGTTCGGTGGTGTTGGATTCATCGTCCGACGACTCCGAGACGCACTCGTCCCATGAAGACGAGGAGGAGGAAGAAGAGGCCTCTCCCCCTCCAGCGGGGGGAGGAAAGAAAAGGAAGGTCGCCCCAACTGGGGAGGCCGGAGGGTCCAAGAAGGGGAAAACCCTTCTTCCGGACTACTCCACCAACGCCGACGACGGCGAAGAGGAGTGGCCGCACAGGGCCAAGCCCCTGGCGAAATCGTAAGTGTTCGGATACCAGAATGACTCATGGCATTCCTTTATTGCATAGCTTTTCCTGACGCCGAATATATTTATGCAGTCCGCCCAAAGACGGGCTCGACACGTCGTTGAGCGGTTCCCTGATTCGTCGGATGTGAATAGTACTTCACTTCCGGCCGCCTCCTCCCCTCACCCTACGGATAACGCCGAGGTGTTGTCCCAGGAGGCTCCAGGCCAGGAGGAGGAGGTCCTAGAGGCGCCGCAAGGCGACCTCCCGGACTCCAGGTGCCAAGGGGACAAAGCTCCCAAGGGCTCCGAGTCTGGCCCTAGGCCGGACACCGCTCTGGAACCTTCAAAGGTTCCGGAGTCCGGCAGGCGCCCCCCTAAGAAGAAGGGCAAGCCTACAACGCCGGTGACCTCCGCCCAACCGGGGGCACCGGATAACTTGCTGGAGGTGCTTAACAGCGCCTCCATCGACGAGGAGCACCGTACTGTAATGAGTATGGTGATCCAGAAGGTTCAGTCCGCCAAGAGCGGGCTGACCGAAGCTTGTGCCAGCCTGTTGACAGGGTTTGAGGTATGTAAAAAATATGTAAAAATATTACCGCATAGACAGTAGCCCCTGATGCTCTATTTGGCGTTCGGAAAGAAAAGCCGAATAGAGGATCTAATAACATTCGAAGGAGTCTAACAAAAGTAAGTCAATATGCGTATGTAGGCTTCACTGCTGGCGTCCGCCGCACTGACTGCGGAGGTGGACACGCTGAAGCAGAACCTCGAGCGGTCCGAGAAAGAGCTCGGCCTTACCAAGAAGCAGCTCGAGGACAAAGAAGGTAAGAGATACGTTTTTTAAATATCCTTATATATATATAAGGTGCAATTGCAAGAAAATGACATGATTAATGTGGCTATTGTAGGGGCCACAACTGAGGTGGCAACCCTTAAGCAGGCGCTGTCCGAGGCCGAAAAGAAGGCGGCCACGGAGCGCAGCGAGCGGGAGAAGCATGAGGCGCAGGTTGGCGAGGTGCGGCGAGAGCTCCAGGCTCTCATGAAAAAACATGAGAGTTTGGAGCTTGACTCGAAGACGCGAGAGTCCGAGCTCGCGGCGGCCATTGAAAATGCGCTAAGGCCGAAGCCCAAAAGGCCCTCCAGGAGGTGGAGGCGAAGAAGAAGATAGCGGCGGGTAAGGCATTCTTTATGCAAAGAAAGCACGTGAAAGTGAGTTACTTGTTACTTACCCGAATCCGGAGCTCTCCAGGAGCATTCGCAGATTTGCCCCGCAGCGTGTCAGATGCCGCCGCCTTCTACCGAGCCGAGGAGGGAAGCTCGATGGAGAAGGTGTTCTGGTCTCAGTATGCTGAGGCCGGACACCCTGTGCCCTTGAGCGACTAGCTGAAGCAACTGGTCGAGCTCCACAAGGTGGCCGAACAGGCCATGAAGGGCCTCATAGTTCGGCTATGGCCTAGAGAGGCTCTGCCTGGGAGCTACTTTGGGCTGGTGAGGCAGCTGGTGGAGGCCTGTCCAAGGCTCGAAGTCATCAAGTGCTCCATCTGCATCGAAGGTGCTCGTAGGGCGCTTGCCCGTGCTAAGGTGCATTGGGGCAAGCTGGATGCGGAGAAGCTTGTGAAGGACGGGCCGCCGCCGGGCAAGGAGCATCGCCACCCCGAGATGTACTATGAGGGCATCTTGAAGGGCGCCCGCTTTATGGCGGACGAATGTTCAAAAGATGTAATTTTTGAGTGAAACTTGCTCGTTTTGTCCTATGCGCTGAAAACTTGTTCATATGCGCTATGCAATGCTTGTTTAATCTAAAATATTACCTTCTATGCGTCCGTTTATCAAATTTGAGAGATGGCGAGTCATCGGCTTCTGCCCCCATGCCACGAGTGCTGGGGTGTTCGGGATAAACCTGAGCACTCTTTTTCCCATTCTTGGGTCCTTCGAGGGAGGCGCTCAGCACAACGAACAAGGCAATCGTACTATAATGCGTTATCACTCTCACTTAGCCATAGAATTCTATAATTTTAAATTTCGGCGAAGCCCCTAGTATTCGGAAGACCGAGTTCGGGGCGCGATACATGCCTAGGCCGGACAAAGCCGGCTCCTCGCTCTAAGCGGCATAAGTCTTTAAGGACTCGAATCCTTCCCGAACAGCGACCAGCTCTCGCCTTATCATGATAGTCAGTTTTAGCTTTCTCTACTGAGGTGCTTAGGCCAAGCTCAACTGGGGCACAATCGCAGTAGTTCTCCCAGCGCTACCTTATCCGATATAGCGGAACGTAAGGTACCAAAGCGTGGGAGTCGGGCAAACCCAACTATTGACCAAAGACATGATTCGGAGCTGATGCATATAATGCTATAAGATCGGAGGGCCACACTTGTGGAAGTGTTTGGACTTTTCACGCCGTGTTATGGGGTGCTTGAGCCCCTGGCGTATCGGCCGTACCAAAGTGTACGGGTGCTAAATGTCATAACTGAACATATATATTAAAAAAGAAATGAATAGAGAATGCAGTAATAAGCTGAAGCTAAGCATTGTTTATTTTAAAGTGCTGCTGTAAAAGCAGAACGATACAAATAGTGCGATAAGCAAGGGATGGGACTATTTGACATGTCCCCCTCTAGCGGCGAGCTGCGAGATGATATGTAAGACAGGTATGTTGCTCGTTATAGAGACCACCTGAGAATTCGGCGTAGCTTTCTGCTTCCCTGGTTGTTGTATCATTTGTGCGGCAATTGTACTGCCGGACAGACCTTCCGAAGAATGGAGTCCTGAAAGTAAGAAAAAATGAAAAAGTCGGTAGCCCCTAGTGCGGTTTAAGCTGTGTTTCGGGCGTGCCGTGATGGTGCCCCTCCCCCTTTGCCCATGGTATTTCCAGAGCGTAGTTATGTACGCGCAACACTGGTTTCGCAAGTTCGCGAGGGCTGGGGTTGGGGCCGTATTGCTACGCTTGCTCGAAATGTGCCAGGCGGTCTTGTTGTAGGTTACTCCGGGCGCGCTTGACGATGTTCGGACGTTTAACGGTCAGACTGGAGAATTGCCTTGATAGGCTGCTTTGTACTTCCGCTGCGAGAGCCGCCGTATGCTCCTCCGTTCGGAGAGAGCGTTCGGTGTTTCCATTAACCGTAATGACTCCTCGAGGGCCTGGCATCTTGAGCTTGAGGTATGCGTAGTGCGGCACCGCATTGAACTTTGAGAATGCGGTTCGCCCGAGCAGTGCATGATAGCCGCTGCGAAACGGGACTATGTCAAAGATTAACTCCTCGCTTCGGAAATTATCCGGAGATCTGAAGACCACTTCAAGTGTAACTGAGCCTGTACAGTTGGCCTCTTAGTGGGTTTAATCCTCGAGGGATCGATGCCCATTTTTCGCACTGTATCCTGGTAAAGCAGTTCAGGCTGCTGCCGCCGTCCATAAGGACTCTAGTGAGGTGAAATCCGTCAATAATTGGGTCTAGAACCAATGCGGCGAATCCACCATGATGGATGCTAGTGGGGTGGTCCCTTCGATCAAAAGTGATCGGGCAGGAGGACCATGGGTTGAACTTTGGGGCGACTGGCTCCATCGCGTATACGTCCCTTAGCGCATGCTTCCGCTCCCTTTTAGGGATGTGGGTTGCGTATATCATGTTCACCCTCCGCATTTGTGGGGGGAAGCCCTTCTGTCCACTATTGTTCGGCGGTCGGGGCTCTTCCTCGTCGTCGCTATGCAGCCCCTTGTCTCTGCTTTCGGCATTTAACTTGCCTGCCTGCTTGAACACCCAACAATCCCTGTTGGTGTGATTGGCTGGTTTTTCAGGGGTGCCATGTATCAGGCATGAGCGGTCGAGTATTCGGTCCAAACTGGACGGGCCCAGAGTATTTCTTTTGAATGGCTTTTTCCGTTGACCGGGTTTAGAGCCTCTGAATCCGGCATTAACTGCCGTATCCTCAGCATTGTCGCCGTTAATGCGGCGCTTTTGCTTGTTGCAACGCGACCTGCCACTGCTGTCCTTGGTATCCGAATTACCAGGGCTCTTGGTCATGCTATTGCTGCGAGCTAGCCAGCTGTCTTCTCCCGCGCAAAAGCGGGTCATAAGTGTCGTGAGGGCTGCCATAGATTTTGGCTTTTCCTGTCCTAGGTGCCGTGCAAGCCACTCGTCGCAGATATTATGCTTGAAGGCTGCTAGGGCCTCTGCGTCCGGACAGTCGACGATTTGATTTTTCTTGGTTAGGAACCGTGTCCAGAATTGTTTGGCCGATTCCTCTGGCTGCTGAATTATGTGGCTTAGGTCATCCACTACTAGGAAAACAGTTTTTAACGATGGTATATGTGATCGTTAATGGTTGAATTGTGGTCGTTAAAGGTCAATAACGACCACAATTTGCTGGTCGTAGTAGGCTCCGTCGTTAAAAGTATAACGACCAAGTACCTTTCGTGGTCGTTATTCTTATAATGACGGGATGGTGTGTCGTCGTCGATCCCAAGGCAATAACGACCACTTTTGTCGTCGCTAATAATAGTGGGATGGTGTGTCGATCCCAAGGCATTGACAACCACTTTTGTCGTCGCTAATAATGTTACCATGCTGGCCAAAGTATCATTACCGACCACTCTCTTCACACTTTCATATCCATCATAACCACTTATATTATAACATTCCTTCAACAATCACTTTATGCAGCATCCAACATTTCAATATTAACATCCACATTAATATAGAAACAAAAGAATCTTAATTGAAAGGATCATAACCTCTTTTATTAATAGAAGTACCAATATTCTGACATATAATTCTGAAACTAAAATATCTTGTAAGAAAATTGAGTCAAAAGCACTCCTTATATCACCAATGTATTTGAACATATCTATATGGAAAACGAGACAAGTAGAAAAGATAATATTTATTAGTCTTCAATAGAGGGACGCCATGGTTGTTTGAATGGATATCATTCTTCACCAGAGATTACAATGCCTCCTTATGCTTATATATATATTCTGGTGGACCATCAGTCCTACAAAATGTTGATTAGTTTATGAAAGTCAGTCCATGTAAATAAATGGCATCAAAGTATAATGACAAATAAAACCAATGTGTGAGAACAACTTACTTGATCATGTTGGCGTTCATGAGAACTATCAGTTAGAGATCTACCAGATAGAAGACGCTTAATTTCTGATACTTCTTGCGCCATGCCATTGACCTTTTCTTCGAGTACTTGTTTCGCTTGCTCAGAAGCTTGAAGTTGAGAAACTAATTCAGCCTTACTTAATGCTGGTCCTCGCAAATCTCTTGCTCTAATTCCACCACCAAATCCAACTACGCGATCACGCCGCTTAGATGTGTCACATTTCTGCATGACTTCATCATTTGAAAGACCAGGATTCAACTGAACTATGGTCTTAATTTGTGCCCGAAGTGCCAACAGTAAGTTATTTGCATAAACTTCTATCTCTAAGTAGGAATTGTACACGTGCTGTTCATTATGGAAGTTATGAACGTTAAATTAAGTCTTACATGTTTGGCAGAGGTTGTAGAATCAGGGAAGTCTGTACCCTTCTTGTGTGTCTCTGAAAATAGTTTATCCATACTCGGTGGCTTGTTTTCCTTTCCTCCCTGTTCCAACATAGGCAAGTGACTATTATTAGTTGAAACAAAATGGCAAGACAACTCACACTGATCTTATATTATTGGAAATGAAAAACAAGAGAAGTGAAAGCATGTACCATGTCCCAAATTATCTGTCTAAAGGGTTTACTGCCAGATCGGTGAAGCATTTTGAGGTTAGCTCTGTTTTGGGTGTTTCTCTTGCTCTTTTTCTGTAGTTAAAGAGGAATATATTGTCAGCTGCACAAATGGTTGAAAATTAAGAGGCAACATGAGAACATACCAGAAACTCCTTGCTAAAAAAATGCTCCTTGACAAGCCATTCCCAGTCATCCTTTGGAATTTCTTTAGGTACCTTTTTCATAGCCTCCTGCATAGTCTTCTTGGGTTTCACAAAATGCCGGTGCAAGTCTCCACGCCAGTTGATCCAAAGTTTCTTGACATGGTCTAATATCTCATCTTTGTACACATCTATTGCAATGTTGTCGTCAATATTTTCAAACTTGTCCTAAGTAGTTGTTCATAAAATAGAGTCTCATAAATACATCAGTACAGAAATTCAGATTATAATGCTAGAACTTTTAACCAAACATACCTTAATTGCATCAAATATATGTTTCCGAGCTGCATCAGTAATATTGGACCATTCATTTACCCTCATCGGGGTAATTCTAGGATTACAGACGATTCTACCCAAGTGTCGTGCAAAACTTTTGGAAAGCGCACGGTTATTGTAAAACTAGACTTTAATTTTTTGGGACTCCATGAGATCAGCTACTTCCTTGCATTTATTTTACCCACGGACCCTGCGCTTTTCACCTGTTTGAGGTCCTGCACCATTGGAAAGAAATATGTTAATCAAGTACAAAAAAAGAAAAACATTCAAGCTACAATTTATATTGAAGCAGCCTGACTGAAGTATGAACTAATCAAGTTGCATTGCTGAGCTTACTAGTCTTGGACGTAGCTGTAAGGCCATGGTTACCCTGCACTTCTTCATTTTCCAGTTTTTCATCAACTAATTCAGTTGCATTCTTGTGCTTACTGGTCTTTGAGCTACCTGCAAAGCCATGGCTATCCTGGGATTCTTCACTTTCCAGATTTTCATTACCCATTAATTCATCTGCACCATTTGCACCATCTGAAAAATATACAACCAATCGGTCTGCATGGTGGACGAAGGAAAAATGAAAAAATTGAAGTTTTTCATACCATGAAAATCATCCATATCATTTCCCATGTCACCATCATTGTTGGTATCAGCTTCATCACTCATAGCTGCAATATATTGTGAGTTACTTGAAGACAATAAAGTGTAGAAACAATTCTTGGTACAATATATGGTACTTAGAAACTCACTTCCGGAATCATCAGCATCCCAATTTGTAGTAAACAAGATTGGTGTATTTGTTGCCGCATCATTTCCATCTATGAAAACAAGCAACCACATTATATCATCCTTTAGTAGATAGCTTGAATAATATTTTTATGTTTCTGTAGTACCTTTTGTAGCTAACTCATACTTTTTCCATAGTTCCTCATCTTGCAAATGAGGCTTGTGAGTAACCCCTTTTCTGTTGAAATCTGCTATTTGACTTGATTTCTATGGCAAGGTGCGCCTAGCAATACTCTGGTGTACCAGTCCAGACTTATTCAACTGTGAGGAGCATCTTTCCCGAGCTAATGCTGTCAAGTTTCCATACCTGTGCTGACTCATTGTGATACCCTACGCATATAGCTTTAGTTTGAAGTGTGCACAAAGGCTATACAAAGTAAAAATGAATTAAATAAGTGAATATTGATATACTGAAAATGAATTACTGAATGCTAAATCAAATTAAGTAAGTACAGAACTACTTGTGTCATTGTTTATTAATAAGGTGAAAGCAAAAATATGAAGCAAATCGATTACTACAGATTAAGAGTTGCATAAACTAGTGTCATCATGTTGTTCTCTTTCTACATGATGTTGATGCCGAATTTTGAAGCAAGTTGTCTTCATCGCCATTGTGAGGTTCAGCTTCAGAGGCTTCATCATCAGACTGTCCATGTGGTACACTATAAGCATGACGTGATGGATTTTTCACGAGTGCGTGCCATCCTTTTATAAGATTGTCCTTGACAAAAAATACTTGAGAGACTTGGCTACCCAGAACGAAAGGCTCATCTGTGAGAAGCAAACGCTGCAGGTTAAGACTAACGATTCCATGCTTGTTGTCTTTCTTCATCCCATGCTCTTTGTCAAATACGTCAATCCAGTTGCACCGGAATAATGTCACACGCCTTCCACCTAAGTATTGCAGTTCGACTATCTCTGTCAATATGCCATAATATTCTACTATATTACCATTATCCCCTTGTTCTGAAAGTACAACCACCCCACTGTTCTGTGTGCAGAGGTGTCTATCTCGACTTTGAACATGATATCTGAATCCATTCATGTCATAGCCAGTAAAACATGTTACATTTTCCAATGGACCACGTGATAGTGCCAAAAGGTCTTCGGTGAACTCACTCTTATCATGTTCGTGCAAGCTGGCTACCTATGCAGTGAAAAATAGCTATGTTAACATCTTCACACAGAAATACTGAAATGTATGTGCATATGTATGTACATACAGACTTTATTCTGGAATCTTTACCTTCTCTTTGAACCACTGATTGAACTTCTGGTTCCACATGGTGGTAAATGGTTGTAGTGAACATCCATCTTGACTACTGGAGTACTCACTACAATAATAGAAAGCTTAATTGATATGGGCATGCAAAAATTAGTTAACTAAGTACTTAATAAGTGAACCGAATAATCAATACCTGATATATGGTTGAACTTCATCACAATTTCTCAAAACATAAATATGAGCTTGATCTGCTTCAAGAAGATTAAGATCTCTAGGTTTACGACCACCGGATGGCCTTCCATCCGGATTGAATATTGACAAATAATAGTTGTCATCCCCTGGTACATCATTGATTCTGCCTGGTCGATTATGCTTTGTCTCGACATCATCCAAATACCTAGAGCACAATGTAATGAACTCTTCTACAATGTATCCCTCTGCAATGGAAGCCTCAGGTCGTGCCAAATTTCGCACTAGCGATTTCAGACACTTTATTTGTCTCTCAAAGAGATACATCCACCGATATATTGTAGGTCCACCAACAAGAGCCTCATTAGCCAAATGAACAGGCAGATGCATCATGACATCAAAAAAGGACGGTGGGAATTCCTTTTCAAGCTTACATAGTGTCACAGGTATTTGGGCCTGCATTTCATTAAGTTCTTCTACTGAAAGTGATTTGGAGTTTAATTTGCAAAAGAACTGTGAAAGCTCAACCAGAGGGTCATAAATATTCTGGGGAACAAGTCCACGCAGTGCAAGAGGAAGTAAATG
Organism: Triticum urartu; assembly: GCF_056163025.1. Taxonomy (NCBI): domain Eukaryota; kingdom Viridiplantae; phylum Streptophyta; class Magnoliopsida; order Poales; family Poaceae; genus Triticum; species Triticum urartu. Next base: position 15,314,307 of record NC_141873.1, read on the forward strand.
ATTTAGTATAACATGGCAGTCGTGGCTCTTCAGTCCTGAATTTTTTTTCTCTTTCATATTAGTGCAGCGGCCAAGGTTTGAACAAAATCCATCCGGAACTTCGAGGTCCTTAAAAAACCGAAGGAACAAAATCTTATTGGGTGGAAGCAAAGTGAAAGGCGCAGATGGAAAAGTAGGCTTGTCCCCTTCCTTGTCCGGATGCATACCTGGCCTTATTTTCATTAGTTGCAAATCACGCCGAGAATTTATGTTATCCTTCGTTTTTCCTTTGACATCCATAATTGTTGCCATGATGCTATCACATATATTCTTTTCTATATGCATGACATCAAGGTTATGGCGCAACAAAAGATTTTTGAAATATGGAAAATTACAAAATATACTTCTTTTGTTCCAGCTATCTCCTCTCTCATCATGGGACACCTTTGTCTTCTTACTTGCATCTTTAGACAAGATAATCCCCTCTAGATCAGCCACTTGGTCCATCACATTTTGTCCTGTTAAGGGTGTTGGTGGTTCTCTGGTTTCTATGGTACCATCAAAAGATTTTTTATCTTTCCTCCACCTATGGTTTTTATGAAGAAAGCGTCGATGACCCATGTAACAGAACTTCCCACCTTTTTTGAGCCTTAATGAACAAGTCCCACTGTGGCATACCGGACAAGCCAATTTTCCTTTTGTGCTATATCCAGAGAGATTGGCATAACCAGGGAAGTCATGGACCATCCACAGAAGTGCTGCACGCAGTGTGAAACTTGTTTTCGTTGATGCATCATAAGTGTCAACACCCTCGTTCCATAGTTCAATAAGTTCCTCTACAAGTGGTTGCAGATAAATATCAATTGCATCACCAGGACCATCAGGCCCTGGAATCAACATGGACAACATCACATTTTCTTGTTTCATGCACATCCATGGCGGCAAATTTAGGGGAACAAGGAATACGGGCCAGATGCTATGAGATGTTCGCATTGTTTTATATGGTTGGAAACCATCAGAAGAGAGACAAAACCTAATATTGCGAATTTCTTTTGCAAATGGGATGTTTTTTGCATCAAAATATTTCCAAGCTTTCGAGTCAGCAGGGCATCTAATGACACCATCATCCACCCTGCCCTCCGCATGCCACCTAAAGGATTCTGCAGTTTTGTGGCACATGAACATCCTTTGCAGCCTTGGCTTTAAGGGAAAATACCGCATTGTTTTTTGTGGAATCTTCTTCCCTTTTGCCGAGTGCATAGTGGTGCCTGTGCGCTTGTCTTCTTTCCATATAGATTCTCCACACACCTTGCATGACTCCGCATTTATATCTTCTTTCCAGTAGAGCATGCAATGATTCGTGCAAGCATCAATTTTCCTATAACTCAGTCCTAGTTCCTGAATAGTTTTTTTCGCTTCATAATAAGAATTTGACAAAGTAGAGTTCTGTGGTAGGAAAGCCTTCCGCAGATATTCCAACAACATGGTGAAGGACTTGTTGCTCCACTTTCCCAAATTCTTAATGTGAAGCAAGTTAACTAGTGCAGATAATTTAGTGGTACTAGAACCTTCATAAAGTGGCTGGTTGTAGTTGTCAAGCAATTTATAAAACTTTGCTGCTTCATTATTTGGTTCCTCTTCGTTAGATGGTGGTGTCGTTGTTTGCTCAGTTGGATTATTATTTTGAGGAAACAGATCATGCAACAAATCTTGCATTGGGTCATATCCATCTGCACTCTCTTCTTGCATTTCTTCATCGCCTTGACCTTCAGAAACTGTTTGAGGTTCCCTCGCAACTTCACCATGATGGTACCAAAAGGTATAATTTCTCAGAATTCCATACACTTTCAGGTGAGAAGAAACCAATGCACGAGGATGAGAGTATGTGTTGCAGCATTTGATGCATGGACATCGAATTTCATTCTCCCTGCCTCCCTGCCTGCGTGGCTGAATGCATAGTCAAGGAAATTCTCTACCCCTTCTAAGTATTCATCATCTAATCGCTCATCCAGTAGTCTCATCCATATCTTACTTGGAGTCATCTCCTAATATGTATTACTGTTTTAGTACGTAGTTATCCTTCATTTATGTTATTCGATGTAAGACATATCAGGCTACAATAAATCATATTATGTATGATCTATAGATGAATGGATTGTACTGAACATGGCATAACAAAATTCTAAATCGTAATAAGCAAATGAATTCTACCTACATATTTTTTAATCAGGATCAGCAACAGTGCATCAAGGTTCCACAAGAGAAAAAACAGAGCAAGGAGGAATATGAAAAAACAGAGGAAGGAGGAATACGAACCAAGCTGCAGCGGAGTTGCGTTGGCGACCGGTGATGTGCAGGCGGCAGCGCGGGCGCACCGGGGTCGAGGCTAACCAGCGACGTGGAGGCGGCAGCCCGGGCGCGCCGGGGGTCCAGGCGACCGGCAATGTGCTGGCGGCAGCGCGGGCGTACCGGGTCGAGGCTACCGGCGACGTGCAGGTAGCATCGCGTATGCGCCAGAGTCGAGGTGACTGGCGAGGTGCGACCTGCAGCATGGAGAGGCGTAGAACACAAGGGAGGAGATGCGATCTATGGACTATGGAGGTGTTGAATTGAGCAGGGCAGGGGAGGCGAGGAGAAAGAGGCGCGGGGAGATGAGATCCGAACAGATTAAATATTTATTCCCTATTGCGGATGGTTATCTAGTCGAAATTGCCAGCAGTTTGTGCCAAAAAAGATTCAGCCGTCCCGCTCTCTTTACCCGAGAACGAAAAATCTTTATTTCCTATGTTTGTGCTGCAAAACCTAAGGATTAGGTCTTAAAGAAACCCCTGAGGATTTCAACTTTCGAAAGGCACGGTGGACTCTACCTCCCTGTATTTGCAGTTGCAGCTATACTTTTTGAAACCAATTGAATAGAGCACAAATTATGTTCATAGGTTGAAAATAAAGAACGCAGGTGTGGTGGTTTCAGTGTACTTTGAGTCTTTGACACACACGAAACAAGGGGAAAACTGACTGGTTCAGTTTTAGATAGAGAAGCACACAATTTTGACACAATGGATTCCTTTTTCTCTTACATCGACTATGCCAAGCAATGAATGGTACAACTCCTATTTTTATAAGTTTCTTAGCACTGCAAGCAACCGACTTGCTTTTGCTGCAACAAATGCAAGCAAAAGACTGAAATTAGCTTCGCCAACATGTACACGCAGGGCACACCTGCACTTAACTTGCAGTAAGTTGCAGCCGATCTGCCACAATCACTTCACATTGCGATAGGAATTGTTTGACTACAATCAGGTTTAAGCTACACATGATGATGCTTTGGCGTCCAAAGTGCCTGATGATCTGAAGGTACTGCTGCAGATCACATTCATTGGAAGGTACCTGTCCATCACATCGCCAAAATACAGTGCCTATTTCTAAGCCCATTCATATGTCCGTACTATATAATACAATGTCAGGGGATATGAAGATCCATTTACGGATAGGAAAATATTTAAAAGTCAGTCGCTTGTTCATAGCCTGACATATGAATGACAAGAACAAATGTTACAAATAAAAGGCACTAATCTTGAATTTTGCTGCCGATGAGCCAAACTGAAAAACTAACAATAATATTGTTCTCTAGCAAACAATATTTATTTTTCCACCATCTTGTAGTAGTCAGGAATATAAATTCGCAAAAAGTCTCTACGTATTTTTTTCAGATTACTCTTATGCCTAGATGCATTCCTGGCTCTTGCTTCCCTCCTCAATGCAGCATCACTAGCACGTCTTTCATTAAATTCCTTCCGGACCTTCTGGTATACTTCATCTTGCTTGTCTTCTTCCTCGGAGTCTTCGACAACTTGCCTACGCAGGTACTCAATAGAGTCTTCATCGACATCGGTTATTGAGACATCGCTGCTCCGTTCTTCATCAGGAGACTCTTCTACCTCCTGATTAATTGTATCTGGAACAAACTCATCCATGTTGTCTCCTTGCACGTTCTTGTTCTTCGAATCAGGAGCAAAATCAACAATCAATTCTTCTTTTACCTCAGGATATATTGAACTATATTGAATCTAGAGAAGAATTAATGATTAAGTCATGTACCTCTTCATCCGTAGTATGGTGAGCAAACTCAACCATGGAATCTGCTTGCTCCATCAAGTGCATCTCTACCGAGCATTTTGGGGAGGAATCGCGGTGGCCGGGGGAATTTTGTGGTTCAGCAGAGGCGCCGGATGGAGATGCAGGGGCATGAACGACCATGCAGACTTCCATCGGGATGTTGTGCAAAAATGTGGATCGGGAGGACTAACTAATAGGATTAGCAGCAGATTAGATTAGTTTTTTTTGCGGGGAGCAGATTAGATTAGTTGGGGCTGAAGAGATTTAGCGTCAATATTTTGAGAACCCGCCAACATTAGTTGGGATGTAGCTGGGGAGAGATAACGGAGAGGAGAGTTTTTTTCTTTTTCTTTTTGAGCGTAAGGAGGGTAAGTTTGTTAAGAGTTGTACGTACATGCAAACCATATTACAACAGTAACGACCGGTCATGTAGCGACGGGCAGACCTGTGGTTGTTGAACGTATTACGTAGATAGGTTTCCACCACGCGGGGAGTCCACTCGGGGGTTCAACGACCAAGAGTTTTTGGGCACCATCGTTAATGCTAGTTTTTGTAGTAGTGATCGGCGTCTGGTGGTCGCACATAAGTGCCTTGGAAATTGTGGAGGAATGCGGCTTCCAGGTCCTCCAAACAACCAATTGATTCTGCTGGCAAGCTGTTAAGCCAATGCCGAGCTGGTCCTTTAAGCTTGAGTGGGAGGTATTTGATGGCATGTAGGTCATCACCACGGGCCATGTGGATATGAAGGAGATAGTCCTCGATCCATACCGCAGGATCTGTTGTGCCATCGTATGATTCGATGTTCACGGGTTTGAAACCCTCGGGGACTTGATGATCCATTACTTCATCTGTGAAGCATAGTGGGTGTGCGGAGCCTCTATATTGGGCTATATCACGACGCAGCTCGAACGAGCTTTGTCTACTATGTTCGGCCCGGCCGGATTTACTGTATCCGGCGTGATGATTACCGTCTCGTGCCGTGGGGCGCCCACGCGATCCATAGATCGATCTTGTTTGCCTTGCCTTGTCCTCCAATATATCTCGCAGGTCTGGCGCATGTCCCCGTGCCTTGGTATTTTTTGAGCATCGCCGGGGTGCGGCTTGAATGGAGGGCCGTGAGGCCTCTCTGTCATGGCCACGAGGTGACCGATCGGCCGCGTCATGCGCCGGTGATGTAGGTTTAGGTGCTTCCTCCTCTAATAGGGGTAGCATCCTGCGCTTTGGGTAGCTCTTGGAGGGGCGTTCGAGTTCATATTCTTTGGCCGCCAGGACTTCAGTCCATCTATCGGCTAGCAAGTCTTGATCAACTCTAAGCTATTGCTGTTTTTTCTTGAGGCTGCTCGCCGTGGCCATAAGCCTGTGTTTGAAACGCTCTTGTTTGATGGGGTTCTCTGGCACGACAAATTCGCCGTCGTCGAGGCTTGCCTCGTCTTCTCAGGGAGGCATGTAATTATCGTCCTCTACCGCTCTCTCATGAGGGCTGGCTTCTCCATCCTCCTGTGCTGAATCCTGCTGGAGGGGGTTGTCTTCGGCACTATCCGGGGTGTTTTTATCTCCCGTGCCGGAATCACCTTTTTTGCTTTGGCGGGATTTAGAGCGGCGCTGCTGACGCCGGCGCTTAGGCTGCTTCTTGGAGGGGTCATCCTCCGCTGTTCCATCGCCATTGCCTTCTTTTGGGGTGTCCACCATGTATATATCATACGACGAGGTGGCTTTCCAGTGCCCTATAGGCGCTGGTTCCTGTTCGTCTCCTACATCGTCGTCCATACCGTCGATGTCTTCGGAGTCGAAGTTGAGCATGTCGGTTAAATCATCGACAGTGGCTATGAAGTGGGTGGTGGGTGGGCTTTGAATTTCTTCGTCATCCGCATCCCAACCTTGCTGACCATAGTCCGGCCAGGACTACCCTGATAAAGAGAGAGACTTTAATGAGTTCAGAATATCGCCGAAGGGCGAGTGCTAAAAGATATCCGCGGGGGTGAATTCCATGACCGGTGCCCAATCGGATTCGATTGGTAAGGGCGCGGGGGGCTCGGAGTCAGGAGAGGAGTCCGGCACCTTGGAGCCACGGGCCTCGCAGAGAATAGGGATGGTGTTCGGCTCGATCGCCGTAGATATTGCAGCCCCCGAGGCGGTGTCCAGCCACCCGTCCTCGATTGGCGCAGTCGGCTCCGAGCTAAGGGTCAGAGCGGACATGGGTGCGGCCTCCAAGGCACTGTCCGGCAGCAGAGCTAGATCATGCCCTTCACGACAGTGCGGCGCGCCCGGCTGTGGCTCGAATCCGTCGAAGATCAAGTCTCCGCGGATATCAGCCGTGTAGTTCAAGCTTCCAAATCTGACTTGATGGCCAGGGGCATAGCTTTCGATCTGCTCCAGATGGCCAAGCGAATTGGCCCGCAGTGCAAAGCCGCCGAATACGAAGATCTCACCCCGGATCGCATCGCTGTTGATGATCGGAGAAGCCATCGGGCCTAAAAGTGACGACACAGAGGAACTCTCAATGAAAGCACCAATGTCAGTGTCAAAACCGGCGGATCTCGGGTAGGGGGTCCCGAACTGTGCGTCTAGGCGGATGGTAACAGGAGACAAGGGACACGATGTTTTTACCCAGGTTCAGGCCCTCTCGATGGAGGTAAAACCCTTCTCCTACTTGATTAATATTGATGATATGGGTAGTACAAGAGTAGATCTACCACGAGATCAGAGAGGCTAAACCCTAGAAGCTAGCCTATGGTATGATTGTTGTTCTGTCTTACGGACTAAAACCCTCCGGTTTATATAGACACCGGAGAGGGCTAGGGTTACACAGAGTCGGTTACAATGGTAGGAGATCTACATACCTGTATCGCCAACCTTGCCTTCCACGCCAAGGAAAGTCCCTTCCAGACACGGGACGAAGTCTTCAATCTTGTATCTTCATAGTCCAGGAGTCCGGCCGAAGGTATAGTCCGGCTACCCGGACACCCCCTAATCCAGGACTCCCTCACTGGCCAACCTCCAGATCGGGCGCCAGTAGCTCTAGGCCGCACACGCCCCTAAGATAAACACCAATGCGCTGCTTCCCCGGCGTAATGGGCGTACTAGCGCTTGTTACGCCGGGGAATGCTTCCGTTAATTGGAAATCAAGTGGCCAGAAATTGAAATTCAGGGGGGCGACGGACCTCTAGCTAAGGTGAAATAGTATATGAGGAGAAACCTTGTGCATCGCGAGTTACTAGGAAAATCTAGTATCAAGAAGTCAACTAGTGTCTTCTGTGGGATGAATACCGTGTAAGCAGAGACGTAAGATTTGCACGAATAAGGGAAGAGGAGTACCTTTTTCGGTTGCCGGTGTGGTCACCTCCACATGTCGCGCCGATTTTCTTCTTTTTACCGGGGAAACCGATGTTCTGGAGTGTGCAGGCTTGGACGAACCCATGGCAAATTGTTGACTGTGTTGCCGTGGCCGTATGTCGGCGGAGGGGAAGCAGATCCGAGGCGGCGAAGGACGGCGTAGCAGGAACAACTCTGGTGCGGTGGAGGGTGGCGAAGTTGGAGCGGCAGCGGTGAGGCGCAGGACGGCGTGGTTGAACTGGCTCGGGTACGGACGGCTCGGCCTCGGCTTCAACTACTAGCCGTGGAGGGCGTTGTGGTTGAGGTTGCGGGGGACGACGACGTCGGGGTATCGGCTCTGGCGTGATGGAGGAGGGCGGCGGTTGATGGGTGGGATGGGGTGGCGGACGGAGGACGTCGGGGTTTCGCGGCTGGTGGAGAGGTAGTTTTGGCGCCCGCAGAGTACGAATGGGGAATCAGATGGGTGGGGGGGAACCATGTTTCGGTCTGGGACACGCTTGTTTTTGGCTTTTTTGAACAGAAGATGGGACACGCTTGTTTGAAATTTGGGGAAAGTACAAACTTTGCCCCTCTCTTAAATTTCGGACCTACTGCGGGTCGGGGGTAGGATGGTAATCCCAGGTGTCCCAAATAGTGGGCGGGAGCGATTTCGGCTGCGCGCATGTGTGCTTAGGCGGCCATTGTGTATGAATGTTTTTCGGATGCGGTTGCGTGGCGTCTAGATGAAGCTACAAACCTACCCCAGTTTAGACCTTTGGACGTCGGGCCGGTAGGTTTCACGGGTCGGAGTTATTAGAAAAGTAATTTCCTTGTACTACCAACCATTGGTCTCACACGGTTTTGGGCGAGTAGAGGCTCTTTTGGCGCTTCGTTCGAAATTTTGTAACACAAGCATTCACATTTAGAGTACTCTTGAACTATGAGGATTGACCTAAATATACAACGTTATATTTGACCTTGTATGTTTGAAAACCTCATTAAATTATCTGCTTCTTTTTGAAATTTTGACACTTCAAAATCCTATAACTACGATTATTTTGGAATGGAGGAGCTAAATTTGAATCTATTTTGTACACGACTACATAAGCTATTATGTACAAAATCAAAGCAAAGATTGGTGCCCCCATAATTTAGGTATGGTTTACAAATGCCATGATATCAAATTCAAATAATTGAATGGACTTCATGTTGAATTCGATTTTTTTAAACCACCTTAAGTTGAATTCAAATGTATGCTAGTTCATAGGTAGTAGCTATTTATAATGTCCATTGTGTAACTTTCGTATGTATAATGTGCTTTACACACAACATGAACTATACTCACGTTTATATTCGATTGCTAAAGCGATGCATTGTCTGGAGTTCAAAATACTAACTATGTGGATCAATTGTGTTGAATAATAACATAGACATGCTCAAATTCGATAGAATCTAGATGTCTGATGGATCAATGACCGCTCCTTACGCGAATTGCAAATATCATGATCCCATCCTAATATTTGGATACAATTTGTATCTTTAATCAATGTGTAGAGCAGTCTTTTATGTGTAGTTTCACTCTCCATCGGTGGTTTCTCACACACTTTCTCTCCCGAGGTGTCTTTCTCGCACACATGCTCTAGATATAACCCTCCCTCCCTCTCGTAACCATTTACAACTGTTTTTACTAACCTTTATCACAAGCACTCTTCCTCTCGCAAACATACACACACACAATCCTCATCGACCCTTTCTATATACATGGACCTGCCTACATGTCTCATGTACGCACATTATCTTTACGCCTGTCTCTCACGCATTGTCTCACACCTCTCTTCCTAATCGACGAGTATGATTCTAGCAGAGCATTCTGTAGGATGCCCCTTAAAGTTAGGTTGGATGAATAGTAATATCAGAGATAAAGGGGTTACCTTAGTCCGAGAACCTAGGGTTACAAATCCTAGCCGGCTTTGTCAGTGGACACAGAGTCCTTCACAATTCTGCTATCTTTGTCTTGTACGACTAGTCATCCATGGGTCTTCCTAAATGCGTCACGGGCCGACCAATGTGGTGCACGACGGAACAGAACGAAGGGCCTCACCTCGACCCACCAGACCTCATGCGGTGACACACCCTCTGCCCCCACGTCTCATTATCTTCTCACACCCACACATACCAACACAAACACCACACACAAAAAATTTCTCCTGGTGCCTATATTCCCCCCTGCATATACACACTCAAGGGAATGGAATCTCTTGTCGTGACGTCATATTCGTCTCTCTCTCTAGACCACTCTCATTTCCCGTGCTATCTCTCCCACGCCCCACCGTCGGCCCCTCTATCCATGCCTCTCTCGAATACGTAATACACACATACCTCTCTAGGCCCCGCCAAATGCATCAACTACACATTCACACATGTTACATCATGTACCCCATTGACCTAAAAAGCCCTCTCTTCATGTTTATTTCGCATACAACATTCCTTTTGAATAAAGTGTGGCCAAAAAAATATTTTAGAGTTTCTACATATATACAACATTACAAAGTTATATGGAGGAGTACGAACGCTAATTTGCATTGCATGGTGCCCACAATAATATTTATTCCGCACTGTGAATTTGTATATTTTTATACTATATACAAAGTTAGTCATAATAAAGAGAAACGAAGAGCATCTCTCTCTCCATCGCATACCCTCCTGTACGCCCCTTTCACGTATGCACACAAAACTATCTCTAGATCGGTTCTCTAAAAGTAAGCCCCCAGAAAATTCACGCATGTTTCGTCTTTCTCTCGCGATATATGCAATGACGATCATTGTATTTAAAGCGAAAGCACGATACGTACATTGGACTTCAGAATCCACTCATTACGGTCACCATTTACGTTTAGTGGTTATTATGCAGTCACGGGCTCACCGTACAACTCTGTATTTGCTCATGACATGACTAGTTGACCAGTTAAACGCTCCACGTGGCACCTCTAGTGCTGCATCACATTATCTCACTACCATCGTTCCCACCTGTCGACTTGTATCTACTCTATATCTACACTCTTATAAAATACACTCTTATAAAAAACAGAGTTGATGATGATGGTGTGCCTGCCATCCTGCAATATAGGCCGTCCGATTTATATCTGACGGATAGGAAAGAAACTATGGCAATTTTGCAAAAAGGTACCCACACACCTCTCCACATTTGCAAATAAGGCCTTCCCTCGTTCATCATTTTCTCTCACAAGATAAACAAGTCATACAAATGCATCTTGATGTTACGTGCAACGCACGGGCATCTTGCTAGTAAGAATGAAAACAAACAACAAAATTTTTTTTGGACGGTGGTTCGAAGTCATGACCGCGGGTACAGCGGACAAGGTGACCTTGTATTGGTATGCTGAGCCATCTGTTTTAACACACAGGAGCTGGTGTGGTGATTATACACAAGCCCGCATGCACACGAACTGCATCCACGCAACACTCACACAAACACATGCACCCACGCATGCACGCAACACTCACACGTAAACACGCAGCCACGCACGCACGCAACACTCACATGCACACACGCACGCATGCATGCACACACCAATACACCACACGACCAACACACACTCTCACGCTCAAGTGCTCAACCTACACGTGCATGTGCACACATCAGGCCCTGACATACACATACACAACCAGGTGATTCCCGCGCACGGGTTGGAGCCTTGTCGCGCCTGCGTAAATTTGTGTTTATCTGACCTTTTGCCTATGCGAACTGACAGGTGGGACCCACAAAGAACGTGGTCAATTTAACTAGTCAACATGGCACCACGCAGACTATTTGGCCGGTCAACAGACTGCAATCCGATGCTGAGCTGTGAGCAAGTGACTGTATAATCACCGCAAAACGTATATAGTGACCGTAATCAGCTTATTCTGAAGTTCGGTGACCGTATTACGCTTTTCTCTCTGTAGGCCCTCCAAAACTACATCTCTACACATTCTCGCATGTTACATCTAGCAACTATGCAATACATCACTACTACTACACTCTAACACAATAAATCATATGTGTTTTTAGTTTTACTAGATATCATATTGTTACTTATAATTATTCAGTTTGCATACATTAAAATTGCCTTTGAAATGTATGGCCAGTATCATCTACCGCGCGGGAAAAATCCCGCCCTTTCCTGTTTAATCGGGTTTGTATCGATGGATCGTGCGAAACAGCAAAACTATAGTACTATATAGTACAAGTGATAGTTCACTGGGCCGTCGTGTCGTCTACTCCTCCGTCGTAAGAGTGGAGCGCTCGCTTTCATAAATCTTCTAGTCCCTTTCGCCGACATGTGGGACATCAAGCTACCGGGTCCACGTGCCATACCGGAATATAGTGCAGAGCAGCCGGGGTGAAGCACCCCAGTCATGGCGCCGGCGTAGTAATGAGCAATGAGGCGTCAAATCACAAAGCTGCACCTTTCCCGCAGTTAAGTTGGAGGGACGAAGCAACCATCATTTCACTCGTTGCTGAATCCGCTTCTCCCTCATCTTCTTCAACTTAACCACGTGTTGCTTCTGCCATTGTTCTGCCTCATGTGGGACGCGGATCGGCTTGGTAAAGCACTGACACGTGGGACCGCATGTTAGCAAACCGCCAGGACAACGTCCTCCGAAAATAAGAAGCCTAATCCTAGACTTACAAAGGGCTACGTAGCTGCTACGTATACTTTCCATCTAATATATATATATGCCCCCCCTGATTTTCAGGTGGGGTGGGCCTAATCCTCTCCTTTAATCCAATCAAACAGTCCCACATCACATCATTTCATAACTTTATGTAAACCATTACGTGGATGTAGCATTGCTCAAATAAGAAACCTCCCCCGCCATCCGCGCGGCAAAATCACCTCCTTTTTACTAATCTCGATTCTATAATTTTTTAGATCAATCTAATTGAGATTTGTATAGATAGCACACAGGAGCAAAACCAAGTGGTACGGTTAAGGGCGCATCCACAATGTGTAGCCAAATGTGAAAATAGCTTTTGGCATCGTGGGAACCATTGTGGACAGTGTTGCCTAAGCCAAAAAGATGGAACCGAAGCTCCCTGATTGATTGATTGAAGGAATAGAAAAATGCAACGTCTCTCCTCTTTCTCCCATTCTTGGACGCATGTATAGAGCACAGAGTATACTCCCCTGTCCCTTCTATCACAAATCACAAAGCAGTGAGGCGTCAAATCACAAAAGCACGGACGAAGCAACCATCATTTCACTCTTCGCTGACTCCGCTTCTCCATCGTCTTCTTCGAGAAGCCATCTCACCGCATTAGTTACTCCTAGTAGTACTACTGGATGCAAATAAGGCGGTTGTCTCGGCTTGCAGGCGGCACTTGCGAACGACTTACCGTGGTCTCCCTCAATGGTGTTCTCCGTCGAACGCACTTCGTCAAACCACCAAAAATAAATAAAAATATCGTCGACGTCACCGCAATGGGGGAAGGAAGTCAAATATAGTTACTACCTCCATTTTTTTGTACACAAGGCCAGTATATCAAAATTACAATTTGCAAAGGGCCACTAACACTAATCGAGGCAAAATTGATGGGGTTAGTAACCAAGGACATTAACATCCCCTGCATTCATGCGGAAGTGAGAAGGTTGGTTTGCATGGCGCTGCATTAATCAAGCGATGAGGAGTGAGATGGTTAGCTCTTTGGTCTTTGGAGAAAAAAAATACGCATTAATTGACATGTGAAACGAGGATTTGTATCGATTAAATCCCGTGAAGGAAAACCCAGCCTTTCTTTTTTAACACTAGTACTCCTAGTACGTACGTACTTATCCTGTTTGGGTCTAGGCCTTGCATTGCCAAATTTCACCACACATTTTTGCCAAGCTTGCCTAAAGTTTTCAAAATGAGAAGGAGGTACACTTGCGCACGGCTATCGCGGTCGCACCGCACCCTCACATGGTCGCTCCTGCACGCCGCGGTCGCACCGCACCCTCACACAGTCGCTCCTGCATGCCGCAAACCCAACCAAGGGAACGTACCCTCACTGACACGTGTTGTCGCATGTGAACACACCAAACTCAGCCATCCTATCGCTGACACATAATTTTCGTTCATAGAGTATGTTTATCCAACTGCATGTTGGGGAGTATCCGTACGGCCCGTGCGGTGGTCTGTTGGGGAAGAAGAAGAGGTGCGGAAGAAGAAAAGAAGGGTTAGGAGACGTAGGATATTCATCCAACCGCCTGAAATGGTAGACTGACCCAAGTCAGGCGACTTGCATAACAAATATATATTTTTACACAATAAAAGATCCATGAAAACAACAACATAAAGAAAAACTATCACTGCTCGCGGAAAGAGACGGCCTCGTCGTCTTTGGCTGCCGGCGCGAACCAGCCATCGCTGCCGACGTGTGTCCCCGCACCGTGGTTGTCCTCGGCCTCCAGCTACTCGTTCAAGCGGAGCATGCGGGCGCTCTGCACGGACGAGAGCACATCCCGGTTCAAGTCGAGGACGTCCGGTTCCACCTGCAGGAGGGCCTCGATGGCAGCGGCATCCGCGCGCTCCGCGTCGAGTCGAGCCTCCGCCGCCCAATTCAAGTCCAGGACGTCCGGTTCCGCCTGCAGGAGGGCGTCGATGAGAGCGGCATCCGCGCGCTCTGCGTCGAGTTGAGCCTCTGCCGCCTGGTTCAAGTCTAGGACGTCCGGTTCCGCCTGTAGGAGGGCCTCGATGGCAGCGGCATCCGCCTCAAGTTGAGCCTCCGCCACCCGGTTCACATCCACGACATCCAGTTCCGCCTGCAGGAGAGCCTCGATGGCAGCGGCATGCGCGCGCTCCGCGTCGAGTTGAGCCTCTGCCTCCCGATCCTCCTTTAGTATCGCCATGTTGAACCGCTGGTCCGCCTGCACCATGGGGGACTCAGACGCCGGCACGAAGTCGACGTCCATCGTCTCATACCCATCGGGGGCCTTCTGCGACGCGACCTCCGCCATGAACATTGGATCGGCTTCCTCCTCCTCGTAGCTTGGCTCCAGAGAACTCGGGGATTGGCCCGTCGCAAAGTGAGCTTGGGAACGGAGGTCTGTGGCACCGACCGCCGCCGCGATTTCTGCGCGGCGCTCCGGCGTCAGCATCTTGTAGTAAGTAATTTTGCGGCGCACCATGGCTTTCCGGCGAACTAGGGGACGCTTGATGCGGGCTAGGGTATCGAAAGGTGGGGGAATGGGCTGGAGATTTGGTGTGGTTTTAGGGCAGTGGCTGGCGTAGGCCGAGCAGCGAAGGTTCTGGTGTGAATAGTGGTTCCGGTGACGACCAGTCAATCGGTTTTGACTGTACATCGTGTTGGAGAACGTAGCAGAAATTCAAAAATTTTCTATGCATCACCAAGATCAATCTATGGAGTAATCTAGCAACGAGGGAAGGAGAGTGCATCTACATACCCTTGTAGATCGCTAAGCGCAAGCGTTCAAGTGAACGGGGTTGATGGAGTCGTACTCGCTGTGATCCAAATCACCGATGATCCTAGTGCCGAACGGACGGCACCTCCGTGTTCAACACACATGCAGCCCGGAGACGTCTCCCACGCCTTGATCCAGCAAGGGGAGAAGGAGAGGTTGGGGAATACTCCGTCCAGCAGCAGCACGACGGCGTGGTGGTGGTGGAGGAGCGCGGAACTCTAGCAGGGCTTCACCAAGCACTACGAGAGACGAGGAGGGAGAGAGGTAGGGCTGCGCCTTGGGAGAGTTCATCTCATGTCTTGGGCAGCCCCAAAACCTCCACTATATATAGGGGCAAGGGGGAGGGGGAGGCGCCCTAGGGTTTCCCCTAAGGGGGGCGGCGGCCAGGGCAGATGGGATCTCCCCCTTGGGTGACTTGGCCCCCAAGCCAGGAGGTGGGAACCCTAGGTGGGGCGCCCCAAACCCCCTGGTCACGTGGGAATAGGTGAGGGGGGCGCACAGCTCCTTAGTGGGCTGGTTTGCCCCCTTCCCTTGGCCCATGAAGCCCCCCAACACTTGCCGGGGCTCCCGAAACACCTTTCGGTCATGCTGGTCATCACCCGGTACCTCCGGAACACTCCCGGACTCCAAAAACCCTCGTCCAATATAACAATCTTTACCTCCGGACCATTCCAGAACTCCTCATAATGTCCGGGATCTCATCCGGGACTCCAAACAACATTCGGTAACCGCGTACGTACTTTCCCTATAACCCTAGCGTCATCGAACCTTAAGTGTGTAGACCCTACGGGTTCGGGAATCATGCAGACATGACCGAGACATCTCTCTGGTCAATAACCAATAGCGGGATCTGGATACCCATGTTGGCTCCCACATGTTCCATGATGATCTCATCGGATGAACCACGATGTCAAGGATTCAGTCAATCCCGTATACAATTCCCTTTGTCCAGCGGTATTGTACTTGCCCGAGATTCGATCGTTGGTATCCGATACCTTGTTCAATCTCGTTACCGGCAAGTCTCTTTACTCGTTCCGTAACACATCATCCCGTGATCAACTCCTTGATCACATTGCGCATATGATGATGTCCTACCGAGTGGGCCCAGAGATACCTCTCCGTCACACGGAGTGACAAATCCCAGTCTCGATTCGTGCCAACCCAACAGACACTTTCGAAGATACCCGTAGTGTACCTTTATAGTCACCTAGTTATGTTGTGACGTTTGGCACACCCAAAGCATTCCTATGGTATCCGGGAGTTGCACAATCTCATGGCCTAAGGAAATGATACTTGACATTAGAAAAGCTTTAGCATACGAACTACACGATCTTTGTGCTAGGCTTAGGATTGGGTCTTGTCCATCACATGATTCTCCTAATGATGTGATCCCGTTATCAACGACATCCAATGTCCATGGTCAGGAAACCATAACCATCTATTGATCAACGAGCTAGTCAACTAGAGGCTTACTAGGGACATGGTGTTGTCTATGTATCCACACATGTATCTGAGTTTCCTATCAATACAATTATAGCATGGATAATAAACAATTATCATGAACAAGGAAATATAATAATAACTAATTTGTTATTGCCTCTAGAGAAAATTTCCATACTAATTAAACACGATGTCAAGGATTCAGTCAATCCCGTATACAATTCCCTTTGTCCAGCGGTATTGTACTTGCCCGAGATTCGATCGTTGGTATCCGATACCTTGTTCAATCTCGTTACCGGCAAGTCTCTTTACTCGTTCCGTAACACATCATCCCGTGATCAACTCCTTGATCACATTGCGCATATGATGATGTCCTACCGAGTGGGCCCAGAGATACCTCTCCGTCACACGGAGTGACAAATCCCAGTCTCGATTCGTGCCAACCCAACAGACACTTTCGGAGATACCCGTAGTGTACCTTTATAGTCACCTAGTTATGTTGTGACGTTTGGCACACCCAAAGCATTCCTACGGTATCCGGGAGTTGCACAATCTCATGGCCTAAGGAAATGATACTTGACATTAGAAAAGCTTTAGCATACGAACTACACGATCTTTGTGCTAGGCTTAGGATTGGGTCTTGTCCATCACATGATTCTCCTAATGATGTGATCCCGTTATCAACGACATCCAATGTCCATGGTCAGGAAACCGTAACCATCTATTGATCAACGAGCTAGTCAACTAGAGGCTTACTAGGGACATGGTGTTGTCTATGTATCCACACATGTATCTGAGTTTCCTATCAATACAATTATAGCATGGATAATAAACAATTATCATGAACAAGGAAATATAATAATAACTAATTTGTTATTGCCTCTAGAGCATATTTCCAACAGTCTCCCACTTGCACTAGAGTCAATAATCTAGTTCACATCGCCATGTGATTAACACTCACAGGTCACATCGCCATGTGACCAACATCCAAAGAGTTTACTAGAGTCAATAATCTAGTTCACATCACTATGTGATTAACACTCAATGAGTTCTGGGTTTGATCATGTTGCTTGTGAGAGAGGTTTTAGTCAACGGGTCTGCAACATTCAGATCCGTATGTACTTCGCAAATCTCTACGCTATATTTGGAGCCATTTCAAATAACTATTCTACTTGGAGCTATTCTAAATTGTTGCTCCATTATACGTATCCGGTATCTCTACTCAGAGCTATCCGGATAGGTGTTAAGCTTGCATCGACGTAACTCTTTACGTCGAACTCTTTATCACCTCCATAACCGAGAAACATATCCTTATTTCTCTAAGGATAATTTTGACCGCCATCTGGTGATCTACTCCTAGATCACCTTTGTACCCTCTTGCCAGACATGTGGCAAGGCACACATCAGGTGCGGTACTCAGCATGGCATACCGTATAGAGCCTATGACAAAAGCATAGGGGACGACCTTCGTCCTTCCTCTTTCTCCTGCCGTGGTCGAGCTTTAAGTCTTAACTTCATACCTTACAACTCAGGCAAGAACTCCTTCTTTGATTGATCCATCTTGAACGCCTTCAAGATCATTTCAAGGTATGTGCTCATTTGAAAGTACCATTAAGCGTTTTCATCTTATCCTTATAGATCTTGAAGCTCAATGTTCAAGTAGCTTAGTCCAGGTTTTCCATTGAAAAACACCTGTCAAATAACCCTATATGCTTTCCAGAAATTCCACATCATTTCGGATCAACAATATGTCATCCACATATACTTATCAGAAATGTCGTAGTGCTCCCACTCACTTTATTTGGAAATACAAGTTTCTCATAAACTTTGTATAAATCCAAAATCTTTGATCATCTCATCAAAGTGTACATTCCAACTCCGAGATGCTTACTCCAGTCCTTAGAAGGATTGCTGGAGCTTTGCATACTTGTTAGCATCTTTCAGGATCGACAAAATCTTCTGGTTGTATCACATACAACCTTTCCTCAAGAAAATCATCAAGGAAACAATATTTTGACATCCTATCTGCAAGATTTCATAAATAATGCAGTACCTGCTAATTCCAACAGACTCTTAGCATCGCTATGAGTGAGAAAGTCTCATCGTAGTCAACTCCTTGAACTTGTCAGAAAACATCTTAACGACAAGTTGAGCTTTCTTAATGGTGATACTTACCATCATTGTCCGTCTTTCTTTTAAAAATCCACATGTACCTAACAGCCTTACGACCATCAAGTAGTTCTTCCAAAGTCTACACTTTGTTTTCATACATGGATCTTCTCTCGGATTTTATGGCCTCGAGCCAATTTTCAGAATCCGGTCCCACCATCGCTTCTCCATAGCTCGTAGGTTCATTGTTGTCTAGCAACATGACTTCCAAGACAGGATTATGTACCACTCTGATGTAGTACGCATCCTTGTCGTCCTATGAGGTTTGGTAGTGACTTGATCCGAAGTTTCATGATCACTATCATAAGCTTCCACTTCAATTGGTGTAGGTGCCACAGGAACAACTCCTGTGCCCTGCTACACACTAGTTGAAGTGATGGTTCAATAACCTCATCAAGTCTCCACCATCCTCCCACTCAATTCTTTCGAGAGAAACTTTTCCTCGAGAAAGGACCCGATTCAAGAAACAATCCCTATTGCTTTCGGATCTGAGACAGGAGGTATACCCAACTGTTTTGGGTGTCCTATGAAGATGCATTTATCCGCTTTGGGTTCGAGCTTATCAGCCTGAAACTTTTTCACATAAGCGTCGCAGCCCCAAACTTTTAAGAAACGACAGCTTAGGTTTCTCTAAACCATAGTTCATACGGTGTCGACTCAAACGGAATTGCGTGGTGCCCTATTTAAAGTGAATGTGGTTGTCTCTAATGCCTAACCCATAAACTATCGTGGTAATTCGATAAGAGACATCATGGTATGCATCATATCCAATAGGGTGCAGTTAAGATGTTCGGACACACCATCACACTATGGTGTTCCAGGCTGTATCAGTTGTGAAACTATTTCCACAATGTCTTAATTCTGTGCCAAACTCGTAATTCAGATATTCATCTCTATGATCATATCATAGATATTTCATCCTCTTGTCACGACGATCTTTCAACTTCACCCTGAAATTACTTGAACCTTTCAATATTTCAGACTCGTGATTCATAAAGTAAATATACTTAGCATCTACTCAAATCATCTGTGAAGTAAGAATATAACGATATCCACTCCATGCCTCAGCACTCATTGGACTGCACACATCAAGATGTATTACTTCCAACAAGTTGCTTTCTTGTTCCATCTTACTGAAAACGAGGCCTTTCAGTCATCTTGCTCATGTGGTATGATTTGCATGTCTCAAGTGATTCAAAATCAAGTGAGTCCAAAGATCCATCAACATGGATCTTTTTCATGCGTTTTATACCAATATGACTCAAATTGCAGTGCCACAAGTATGTGGTAATATCATTACTATCTTATATCTTTTGGCATGAACATGTGTATCACTACGATTGGGATTCAATAAACCATTCATTTTAGGTGCAAGACCATTGAAGGTATTATTCAAATAAACAGAGTAACCATTATTCTCCTTAAATGAATAACCGTATTGCGATGAACATAATATAATCATGTCCATGCTCAATGCAAACACCAAATAACAATTATTTAGGTTTAACACCAATCCCGATGGTAGACGGAGCGTGCGATGTTTGATCACATCAACCTTGGAAACTCTTCCAACACCTATCGTCGTCTCACCTTTGGCTAGTGTATGTTTATTCTGTAGCCTTTTATTTCGAGTTACTAACACTTAGCAACCGAACCGGTATCTAATACCCTGCTGCTACTAGGAGTACCAGTAAAGTACACATTTAATATAATGTATGTCCAATACATACTTCTGTCAACCTTGTCAGCCTTCTCATCTACCAAGTATCTAGGGTGGTTCCGCTTCAGTGACCGTTCCCCTTATTACATAAGCACTTAGTCTCGGGCTTGGATTCAACTTTGGGTTTCTTTACTAGAACGGCAACTGATTTGTCGTTTCATGAAGTATCCCTTTCTTGCCCTTGCCCTTCTTGAAACTAGTGGTTTTACTAACCATCAACAATTGATGCTCCTATTTGATTTCTACTTTCACGGTGTCGCGAATAGCTCAAGGATCATATCTATCCCTGATATGTTATAGTTCATCATGAAGCTCCAGTAGCTTGGTGACAGTGACTTTGGAGAACCATCACTATCTCATCTGGAAGATTAACTCCCACTCGATTCAAGCGATTGTAGCACTCATACAATTTGAGCACATGCTCAACGATTGAGCTTTTCTCCTTAGTTTGCAGGCTTAGGAAACTTGTCAGAGGTCTCATACCTCTTGACGCGGGCACTATCCTGAAATCCCAATTCCAGTCCTTGGAACATCTCATATGTTCTGCGATGTTTCGAAAACGTCTTTGGTGCCTCAATTCTAAACCATTTAGCATTATGCACTGAACTATCATGTAGTCATCAAAACGTGTATGTCAGATGTTCGCAACATCCACAACCGATGCTTGAGGTTCAGTTCACTGAGCGGTGCATTAAGGACATAATCCTTCTGCGCAGCAATGGGGACAATCCTCAGTTTACGGATCCAGTCCGCATAATTGCTACTATCAACTTTCAACTAATTTTTCTCTAGGAACGTATTTAAAACAGTAGAACTAAAGCGTAAGCTACGGCATAATTTGCAAAGTCCTTTTGACTATGTTCATGATAATTGAGTTCATCTGATTATTTCATGAACTCCCACTCAGATAGACATCCCTCTAGTCATCTAAGTGATACATGATCTGAATCAACTAGGTCGTGTCCGATCATCACCTGAGACGGACTAGTCATCATCGGTGAACATCTCATGTTGATCGCATCTTCTATACGACTCATGTTCGACCTTTCGGTCCTCCGTGTTCCGAGGCCATGTCTGTACATGCTAGGCTCGTCAAGTCAACCTAAGTGTTTCGCATGTGTTCCGAGGCCATGTCTGTACATGCTAGGCTCGTCAACACCCGTTGTATTCGAACGTAAGAATCTATCACACCCGATCATCACGTGGTGCTTCGAAACGACGAACCTTCGCAACGGTGCATAGTTAGGGAGAACACTTTCTTGAAATTTTAGGGAGGGATCATCTTATTTAAGCTACCGTCGTTCTAAGCAAATAAGATGTAAAAACATGATAAACATCACATGCAATCAAATATGACATGATATGGCCATCATCACTTCGCTCCTTTTGATCTCCATCTTCGGGGCTCCATGATCACCATCGTCACCGGCATGACACCATGATCTCCATCATCATGATCTCCATCATCGTGTCTTCATGAAGTTGTCTCGCCAACTATTACTTCTACTACTACAGCTAACGGTTAGCAATAAAGTAAAGTAATTACATGACGTTTATGTTGACACGCAGGTCATAAGTAAATTAAGACAACTCCTATGGCTCCTGCCGGTTGTCATACTCATCGACATGCAAGTTGTGATTCCTATTACAAGAACATGATCATCTCATACATCACATATATCATTCATCACATCCTTTGGCCATATCACATCACAAAAGACATGCTGCAAAAACAAGTTAGACGTCCTCTAATTGTTGTTGCAAGTTTTTACGTGGATGCTATAGGTTTCTAGCAAGAACGTTTCTTACCTACGCCAAAACCACAACGTGAATTGCCAATTTCTATTTACCCTTCATAAGGACCCTGTTCATCGAATCCGATCCGACTAAAGTGGGAGAGACAGACACCCACCAGCCACCTTATGCAACTAGTGCATGTTAGTCGGTGGAACCGGTCTCACGTAAGCGTACGTGTAAGGTTGGTCCGTGCCGCTTCATCCCACAATGCCGCCGAATCAAGATAAGACTAGTAACGGCAAATAAATTGACAAAATCGACGCCCACAACTACTTTGTGTTCTACTCATGCATAGAAACTACGCATAGACCTAGCTCATGATGCCACTGTTGGAGAACGTAGCAGAAATTCAAAAATTTTCTATGCATCACCAAGATCAATCTATGGAGTAATCTAGCAACGAGGGAAGGAGAGTGCATCTACATACCCTTGTAGATCGCTAAGCGGAAGCGTTCAAGTGAACGGGGTTGATGGAGTCGTACTCGCCGTGATCCAAATCACCGATGATCCTAGTGCCGAACGGACGGCACCTCCGTGTTCAACACACATGCAGCCCGGAGACATCTCCCACGCCTTGATCCAGCAAGGGGAGAAGGAGATTTTGGGGAAGACTCCGTCCAGCAGCAGCACGACGGCGTGGTGGTGGTGGAGGAGCGCGGAACTCTAGCAGGGCTTCGCCAAGCACTACGAGAGACGAGGAGGGAGATAGGTAGGGATGCGCCTTGGGAGAGTTCATCTCATGTCTTGGGCAGCCCCAAAACCTCCACTATATATAGGGGCAAGGGGGAGGGGGAGGCGCCCTAGGGTTTCCCCTAAGGGGGGCGGCGGCCAGGGCAGATGGGATCTCCCCCTTGGGTGACTTGGCCCCCAAGCCAGGAGGTGGGAACCCTAGGTGGGGCGCCCCAAACCCCCTGGTCACGTGGGAATAGGTGAGGGGGGCACACAGCTCCTTAGTGGGCTGGTTTGCCCCCTTCCCTTGGCCCATGAAGCCCCCCAACACTTGCCGGGGCTCCCGAAACACCTTTCGGTCATGCTGGTCATCACCCGGTACCTCCGGAACACTCCCGGACTCCAAAACCCTTCGTCCAATATATCAATCTTTACCTCCGGACCATTCGGGAACTCCTCGTAACATCCGGGATCTCATTCGGGGCTCCGAATAACATTCGGTAACCACGTACATACTTTCTCTATAACCCTAGCGTCATCGAACCTTAAGTGTGTAGACCCTACGGGTTCGGGAATCATGCAGACATGACCGAGACATCTCTCTGGTCAATAACCAACAGCGGGATCTGGATACCCATGTTGGCTCCCACATGTTCCACGATGATCTCATCGGATGAACCACGATGTCAAGGATTCAGTCAATCCCGTATACAATTCCCTTTGTCTAGTGGTATTGTACTTGCCCGAGATTCGATCGTCGGTATCCGATACCTTGTTCAATCTCGTTACTGGCAAGTCTCTTTACTTGTTCCGTAACACATCATCCCATGATCAACTCCTTGGTCACATTGCGCATATGATGATGTCCTACCGAGTGGGCCCAGAGATACCTCTCCGTCACACGGAGTGACAAATCCCAGTCTCGATTCATGCCAACCCAACAGACACTTTCGGAGATACCCGTAGTGTACCTTTATAGCCACCCAGTTACGTTGTGACGTTTGGCACACCCAAAGCATTCCTACGGTATCCGGGAGTTGCACAATCTCATGGTCTAAGGAAATGATACTTGACATTAGAAAAGCTTTAGCATACGAACTACACGATCTTTCTGCTAGGCTTAGGATTGGGTCTTGTCCATAACATGATTCTCCTAATGATGTGATCCCGTTATCAACGACATCCAATGTCCATGGTCAGGAAACCATAACCATCTATTGATCAACGAGCTAGTCAACTAGAGGCTTACTAGGGACATGGTGTTGTCTATGTATCCACACATGTATCTGAGTTTCCTATCAATACAATTATAGCATGGATAATAAACAATTATCATGAACAAGGAAATATAATAATAACTAATTTGTTATTGCCTCTAGAGAAAATTTCCATACTAATTAAACACGATGTCAAGGATTCAGTCAATCCCGTATACAATTCCCTTTGTGTAGCGGTATTGTACTTGCCCGAGATTCAATCGTTGGTATCCGATACCTTGTTCAATCTCGTTACCGGCAAGTCTCTTTACTCGTTCCGTAACACATCATCCCGTGATCAACTCCTTTATCACATTGTGCACATTATGATGATGTCCTACCGAGTGGGCGCAGAGATACCTCTCCGTTTACACGGAGTGACAAATCCCTGTCTCGATCCGTGCCAACCCAACAGACACTTTCGGAGATACATGTAGTATACCTTTATAGCCACCCAGTTACGTTGTGATGTTTGGCACACCCAAAGCACTCCTACGGTATCCGGAAGTTGCACAATCTCATGGTCTAAGGAAATGATTCTTAACATTAGAAAAGCTTTAGCATACGAACTACACGATCTTTGTGCTAGGCTTAGGATTGGGTCTTGTCCATCACATCATTCTCCTAATGATGTGATCCCATTATCAACGACATCCAATGTCCATGGTTAGGAAACCGTAACCATCTATTGATCAACGAGCTAGTCAACTAGAGGCTTACTAGGGACATGGTGTTGTCTATGTATCCACACATGTATCTGAGTTTCCTATCAATACAATTATAGCATGGATAATAAACAATTATCATGAACAAGGAAATATAATAATAACTAACTTGTTATTGCCTCTAGAGCATATTTCCAACACATCGCTCTTGTCGCGTTCGCATTGCAGCCCGGCACGCTGGACCCTCGACGTCGCTCACCGAATGGAACGCGCTTCGTCTTGCGTTTTCGCTCGCTTGTGGGACTGCAGTTGAGAGCAAACCGACGTCCCTCCCCCTCCCCCGCCCGCGTCATTTATTATACCACCACGGCCTTCATTTTATGCGGAGTAAATAAAAACAGAGGGAGTATACTATGGATGAGGATCCCCTGACGTGGCCGAACCCACTGAGTAACTGACATGCGGGGCCTAGCAATCATGGGGTCCGCTAGTAAGTGACCGAAAGGGAGGGTAAGACAGTGATACCTACGTCAGAGGATCCACTTCCACTATACTACTTTGACCAAATGTTAGAGTAATAATATATGACATGCAACTTACACAAATGTTAGAGTAATAATGTATGACATGCAACTTACACAAAGCATACAGGGTCTAATGCGTTTTTCGAGGCTAACTTTGATCAAATGTTAGAGTAATAATATATGACATGCAACTTACACAAAGCATACAGGGTCTAATGCATTTTACGAGGCTAACTTTGAGCAAATGTTAGAGTAATAATATATGACATGCAACTTACACAAAGCATACGGTCAAATTCGTATGTGAAAGGAGTTTCCAATGATATAATTTTCACATTATACATCTCATGTACTATTAATCTTTGCAATAGTCAAATTGGAAACCATCTCGAGTACAAATCTGGGAGTACGTACGAATCTAACAATGTTGATTGGGCGTTGTTGAATGTTGATATCTTTTTAATCAAAGTAGATATACTTTGACTACACATAAAATTTATATGTAAACTAGAAAGGATAGGAGGGAGTATATTGTACGTTCAAAAACGAAACGAACATTGAATACCCTTTATATATGATTTGTGGATGCTATGATCACCGGTTCAAAATTTTGAATCCGCCTTAGGTATCACGTGCCCCCACTCGTTCCCTCTCGATTTCATCTCGGGGTCCGGAGATCTATTGAAAAAGGACTAGGGTGGGTACATGCGAATGATACTCGGCGGAATGTTCAAATGAGGCATGTGGGAGGGTGGACTCGACTGGAGGGCGACATGATCGATGGAGAAGAGGGTTGGAGAGGAATGAGAAATAAGCAAACGCCACATGATTATACTTGAACGGCTCAAATAAACAATAAGTTGTCTCGCTTGGCCTACATAGTGAAAGGCCTAATGCGCAACGCGGAGCACTGACGCTTGAATATGGCCGGGAAAACAGGGAAACAAACATGTGGGGCACACCCGTCGGGACGACGTAGCGCAGACTAGTCCAATGGAGGAGCTGGCCCACGACCTCCTCGCCACCGACAACCATTCATGTGGGTCGTTGGGGCCAACAACGGGGCACAGCTCCAGCACCGCCTCTGGACACGGTGACCGCGGTGAGCGACACGCTCATATCGTCGCTAGACATGGTCGGTTTCAGTTTGCTGAGGGTCGCGTTAGTGCTGTGGCACGACCAACGGTATGTTTGGTTTGTGCCCAAGGTTGCCCCATCAAAGCATTGGGAAGCCAAAATTTTGGTTGAGGTATTGGTTGCCCATGATTTGGCCGACATTGGCAATAAAAATGAACTTGAGTTGGCTAGAGTTCATTGGCATGCCAAAGAAATGGCAACCATCCAAACAAAGACCAATCTTTGGGTCATGACCAAAATTTTGATTGAGGTATTGGTTGCCCATGATTTGGCCGACATTGGCAAGAAAAATGAACTAGAGTGGGATAGAGTTCATTGGCATGCCAAAAAAAATGGCAACCATCCGAACAAAGACCAATCTTTTGGTCATGACCAAAATTTTGGCAAGGTGCACTTTGGCCACAATTCAAACACACCCCAACACCCGGCTCGTCGAGGAGGCACGGGGCGCCGCGACGCGTCCGCGGAGTGGTGTAGCGCGGCCAACTGCATCCTCTGGACCTGAGACCATGCCGGGTCGTCTTGCTTTTTCAATGACATGCGGGGATCGCATGTGAGCAAAAGGCATTTCCAACGTTGCCACGACCGCAGCTGACTACCCTGGCATACCAAAACCCTCGTCCCTCGCGCCGTCGCGCGGTGCGTTCACAGCCGGCGCCAGCTGCCCGTATTCATGTCGTCCGTTCGTATGTCGTCATTAAGAGGCTTGATGCCCGAGGAACCAACTCTGGCGACTTAATGACGCACCCGGACGCTTGGCCTCACCGAAATGCGCTACTTAAAGCGGCAACGCCCAGCTAACCTCCACACCATAGCGCATCGTACTCCTACCTGGAACCACATCCGCCATGACCGCAAGAGCGAACGCTCTGCGAGAGAGCTTGTCTTCGGGGATGGAGCTCGAGGTCGCCGCCCTCGCTCAAGTCACCGTACAAGCGGTGGCCACGCTGGCGGCCGACAATGGGAGCACCGTCAGCCACGCGTCCTACTTGCCGTCGTCCAACGTCCGGCACCGCCGAGGTCGGGGACTCCTCCGAGGATGAGTAGGGCATGGTAGGTGGCAGGGCATGGTGTGCCAACTGGCCGGTCCGTCTCCCGTGTTCTACTTTTCCTCGCCG
This sequence comes from Triticum urartu, assembly GCF_056163025.1. Classification (NCBI taxonomy): domain Eukaryota; kingdom Viridiplantae; phylum Streptophyta; class Magnoliopsida; order Poales; family Poaceae; genus Triticum; species Triticum urartu. The sequence continues at coordinate 15,341,675 of NC_141873.1, forward strand.
GAGACCGCACCTTCACTTCACGGGTCTTGAACCCCGCCCCCATACATGGAGATCACAGATGGAGGACGTCGGTCGCCGTCGTAGAATAGGTTTAGGGTCGGGTTTCTTTTATTGTTTTGTCCTATAAAAGTTCAAAATGTAATGAAAATCTGCCGTGTTTGCATTAATCTCAGCCGGTGTATATGAACTTTTACAATAATATACATATTGTAGGAGTACTAGCAAGACGCCCGTGCGTTGCACGGAAGATCAAGATCTTGTGGGAGAAAAGGATGAACGAGGGAAAGCCTTATCTGCAAATGTGGAGAGGAGTGCGGGTAAATTGTCATAGTTTCTTTCCTATCCGTTAGATATAGATCGGACGGCCTATATTGCAGGATCAGACACATCTTTCTACATCTACGGGAACCTATGAAAGGGTTAACGTAAATTGCCTCTCTCTCTCTCCTTCCCTGATTTTCATGGTGGTGGGCCCCTCCCTCCCCAAAATCTACAATCAACAGCTCACACGTTTCACATTACGTTAATTACGTAACTGGGATTACGTAGGTGTAGCATTACTCGTCCTAAAAAACCCAACTAAGCCAACCTCCCAGCATATCACGCGGGAAAAGACCCGGCCGCGCCGTTTTAGTCGGGATTACTGGATTACTAGTAGTAGTATCGATGGATCGCGCGAAGAAACATATTTTTTTTGAGGGGGCGAAGCACCTAGTTTAAAAGGAAAAAATGTGGTACACTCACAGCACTCCTGTCGCGGTCGTAATGCACCCCACACACGTTTGGTCCTGCACACGGCTCACGCAAACGGAACTCGCTTCGGCTTGCCTCTTCACTAACACGATGGACTGCACTTGGAGAAACCGACCATGCGCCAAACTCCCCCCGCCCACCGCGCGAAAATCCTCCCCCCCCACACCCAAAAATTCCCCCCAAATACGATTCAACCGCCCTTCGGCCAACTAGCCAATAATATTCCCCAAACCCCCTCCCCCCTATCCCCCTCCACTCCATTCGCTCCGCCAAAGCCGCCCTCCCCGCCGCGCCGATACGTCGGCGCCGCGGTTCGGCGATCCTCTCGCTCCCACAGTATGCTCTCGTAGACTGCCGTCCTCTAGCCGCGCCACCACCTCTGGCTACGTTCTTGTGGAGGCGCACGGCGGTCAGTGCCGCCACCACTGGCGACGTTCGTGTGGAGATGCACGGCGGTCAGCTTCTCTCACGGTACATGCATTCTAGACTGAGGCCCCGTTCATGTTGGTGTAGCGCTGAATGTTAGCTTATAGACGCTGTTAATCTCACTGTTTGCCGAAGTAGTTTACTGTCAATATGCTCTGCTTAAGAAGCTTCCTTGCCCTGTTCTGCACTCAATCTGCTTAGCTGAGATGGCATGCCAAGGCCGATTAGTTGCTAAAATATCCTGCCATATATTTATTGTGACGTAGATTGCCATGGTCTAGTAGCCAATCTGTTAGGTGAAATAGCTCTACACCGTTTTATACTCAATCTTTGTTGCTGCGATGGCCTTTGATAGTTCGATGGCTGTGTGCTCGGCCTCATTGACTGCTGAAACAGCGTGCCATAATTTGGCACTCAAATCTGTTTGCTGAATTAGCTTTACATATATTTCGTTACTTAGATCTGCTCGTCCAAATATCTTGCCATAGCTTTAGACATCGACCTAGGTATTTTTTTCTGGACTTCATAAAAAAGCATATATATTTTTCCTGTAATATCTAGTAGAAGAACTAATTTGTATGTCTAATAGATGGACAGGACTTGGATAACTTCTGCTCGAAGATTCTCCGCTGCATATGTCGAGGGGGTTGAAAACTTCATGAACTTTATCAGAGTTGAGTACGGTGGTCCAAAATCAGATGTGCTCTGCCCGTGTAGCAGTTGTATGAATTCAGTTATAAGACCCCAGTCAACTGTGCAAAATCATCTACACTTGTATGGGATGTCGGTCACATATACTAGGTGGGTTCATCAAGGTGAAGCTGTGAACGTCAATGTTATTGACTACATGGAAGCAGCAAATCACCATCTTGATCTGCTTGATGCTCAGGTTGAAGAGGAGGAGGAGGTGGTGGTGGCGGAGCTAGTGAGTTTGACCAACATTGAAACAACGCTACAAATGCTCGTGCATTCCGTGAACTTTCACCTGCAGAAGAAAAACGGTGGGCCCGCATGTTGGAACAATGCAACGTTGCTGTCACCCCAGGAAATAAGTTGTCAGTATTCTCAGCTATGGTCACCTTTCTTCAGGTGAAGACATCTGAGCGGATGACCAACAAATCATTCGATGCGATGTTGGCTGCTTTCTGCAAATCTTTCCCAGATGCGTCTGAGCTGCCACACACCTACAGTAAAATGAAGAATTTCCTTCGTGGAGTTGGAATTGGATATGATATGATCCATGTTTGTAAGAATAATTGTGTTCTGTTCCGGAAGGATTATGCCAACTTAAGTGAATGCCCGAAATGCAAATCATCAAGATGGAAATATGGCGATGCTGAAACATTTTCCAATTACACCAAGATTGCAGAGGTTGTTTCATGATGCTGAAACAAGAGAGGATGTACTGTGGCATTCTAGGAACCAGGAGTATAGAGATCAGAATGTAATGAGCCATCCATCTCATGGTAGTCAGTGGAAAAGCTTCAATGATAAACACAAAGAGTTTGTTGCTGACCCGAGAAACATTAGACTTGGCTTAGCTTCAGATGGATTTAACCCATTTGGCCACGAGAGCGCTACATATAGCATGTGGCCAGTGCTTGTTATCCCTTACAACATGCCTCCAAATGTCTGCACCAAAGAATCAAACTAAATGATGGCCTTGCTCATCCCAGGTCCAAAAAGTCCTGGAAAGGATTTTGATTTGTTCATGGAGCCTCTTGTGGAGGAACTTCAACAGCTATGGAAGGGTGTTCTCACTCGAGACCTATATAGCAGCCCACCAGCTGATTTATTTTTGCGTGCTGTTATAATTTGGTGCATCCATGATTATCCGGCTTTGGGCACTATGTCAGGGCGAACGACACATGGTTACAATGCATGTGTTCGCTGTGACAGGAATCAGCTGTCATACGCAATACTTAGCAAGATCTGTTACATTGGACACCGCCGTTTCCTTGCCAAGGACAAGCTGCATCCTAGAAAATACCGAAGACATGTGTTCACACTAGTAGAAAACAGGGCTATGGTCCAGGCCGGCTCAGCCCATTAGTCCCGATTCAGTGTAGAACCGGGACCAATGTGGGCATTGGTCCCGGTTCGTGAGCCCAGGGGGCCGGCCGGGCCACGTGGGCCATTGGTCCCGGTTCGTCTGGACCTTTTGGTCCCGGTTGGTGGGACGAACCGGGACCAATGGGCCTCGCTCCTGGCCCACCACCATTGGTCCCGGTTGGTGGCTTGAACCGGGACCAAAGGCTCCCCTTTAGTCCCGGTTCATGCCACCAACCGGGACCAATGAGGTGCCTATATATACCCCCTTGCGCAAGAGCAGAGCACAATGCTCTGTTTTTTCTGGCCGAGGGGGAGAGGGCTTTGTGGTGCTCTAGCTCACCTCCTATGCACATGAGGTGTTCGATGGAATGCCCGAGCCACACTACTTAAGCTTTCTCCTCTCGAAGCTCGACCTCCAAGCTCCATTTTCCTCGAGATTTCTACACTTCTATTAATTTGGACACTTAATTATATATAATGCACGCAGATGAACCGGCAATGGATGTACGGTGATAGACACACCCGCGAGTACATTAAGGGCGTGCATGAGTTTCTCGATGCGGCTGAGGCAAACAAGCAGAATGGTTTTATGTGTTGTCCATGCACTGAATGTGGGAATACGAGGTCTTACTCTAACCAGAAAATCCTTCACTCCCACCTGCTTTACAAGGGTTTCATGCCACACTATAATGTTTGGACGAGGCACGGAGAAATAGGGGTTATGATGGAAGACGGCGAAGAAGAAGAGTACGATGACAACTATGTGCCCCCTGAATACGGTGATGCTGCAACGGGGGGAGCTGGTGAAGATCAAGAGGAACCAGACGATGTGCCCAATGATGCTGCCACGGGTGAAGCTGCTGAAGATCAAGAGGAACCAGACGATGTGCCCGATGATGATGATCTCCGCCGGGTCATTGTCGATGCAAGGACGCAATGCATTAGTCAAAAGGAGAAGCTGAAGTTCGATCGCATGTTAGAGGATCACAAAAAAGGGTTATACCCCAATTGCGAAGATGGCAACACAAAGCTCGGTACCGTACTGGAATTGCTGCAGTGGAAGGCAGAGAATGCTGTGGCTGACAAAGGATTTGAGAAGCTACTGAAAATATTGAAGAAGAAGCTTCCAAAGGATAACGAATTGCCCGACAGTACATACGCAGCAAAGAAGGTCGTATGCTCTCTAGGATTGGAGGTGGAGAAGATACATGCATGCCCTAATGACTGCATCCTCTACTGCGGTGCATACAATGATCTGAACGCATGCCCGGTATGCGGTGCGTTGCGGTATAAGATCAGACAAGATGACCCTGGTGATGTTGACGGCGAGCCCCTCAGGAAGAGGGTTCCTGCGAAGGTGATGTGGTATGCTCCTATAATACCACGGTTGAAACGTCTGTTCAGAAACGAAGAGCATGCCAAGTTGATGCGATGGCATAGTGAGAACCGAAAGAAAGATGGGAAGTTGAGAGCACCCGCTGACGAGTCGCAGTGGAGAAAAATTGAGAGAAAGTACTGGGATGAGTTTGCAAAGGACCCAAGGAATGTATGGTTTGCTTTAAGCGCGGATGGCATTAATCCTTTCGGGGAGCAGAGCAGCAATCACAGCACCTGGCCCGTGACTCTATGTATGTATAACCTTCCTCCTTGGATGTGCATGAAGCGGAAGTTCATTATGATGCCAGTTCTCATCCAAGGCCCTAAGCAACCCGGCAACGAAATTGATGTGTACCTAAGGCCATTAGTTGAAGAACTTTTACAGCTGTGGAATGGAAACGGTGTACGTACGTGGGATGAGCACAGACAGGAGGAATTTAACCTTAAGGCGTTGCTGTTCATGACCATCAACGATTGGCCCGCTCTCAGTAACCTTTCAGGACAGACAAACAAAGGATACCACGCATACACGCACTGTTTAGATGACACTGAAAGTATATACCTGGACAAATACAGGAAGAATGTGTACCTGGGCCATCGTCGATTTCTTCCGACCAACCATCAATGTCGAAAGAAAGGCAAGCATTTCAAAGGCGAGGCAGATCACCGGAAGAAGCCCGCCATGCGCACCGGTGATCACGTGCTTTCTATGGTCAATGATTTACACTACGTAATCTTTGGAAAGGGTCCCGGTGGACTAGCTGTTCCGAATGACGCTGAGGGACACGCACCCATGTGGAAGAAGAAATCTATATTTTGGGACCTACCCTACTGGAAAGACCTAAAGGTCCGCTCCTCAATCGACATGATGCACGTGACGAAGAACCTTTGCGTGAACCTGCTAGGCTTCTTGGGCGTGTATGGGAAGACAAAAGATACACCTGAGGCACGAGAGGACCTGCAACGTTTGCACGAAAAAGACAGCATGCCTCCGAAGCAGTATAAAGGTCCTGCCAGCTACGCTCTTACGAAAGAAGAGAAAGAAATCTTCTTTGAATGCCTGCTCAGTATGAAGGTCATGACTGGCTTCTCGTCGAATATAAAGGGAATAATAAATACGCCAGAGAAAAAGTTTCAGAACCTAAAGTCTCATGACTGCCACGTGATTATGACGCAACTGCTTCGGGTTGCATTGAGGGGGCTTCTACCGGAAAACGTCCGATTAGCCATTATGAAGCTATGTGCATTCCTCAATGCAATCTCTCAGAAGGTGATCGATCCAGAAATCGTACCAAGGCTAAGGAGTGATGTGGCGCAATGTCTTATCAGTTTCGAGCTGGTGTTCCCACCATCCTTCTTCAATATCATGACGCATGTCCTAGTTCATCTAGTCGACGAGATTGTCATCCTGGGGCCCGTATTTCTACACAATATGTTCCCCTTTGGGAGGTTCATGGGAGTCCTAAAGAAATATGTCCGTAACCGCGCTAGGCCAGAAGGAAGCATCTCCATGGGCCATCAAACAGAGGATGTTATCGGGTTTTGTGTTGACTTCATTCCTGGCCTTAACAAGATAGGTCTCCCTAAATCGCGGTATGAGGGGAGACTGACTGGAAAAGGCACTCTTGGAAGAGACTCAATAATATGCAGGGACGGATATTCTTGGTCTCAAGCACACTACACAGTTCTACAGAACTCTACCTTGGTGACCCCGTATGTCGATGAACACAACAACAGTCTGCGCTCGAAACACCCGGAGCAGTGCGACGACTGGATTACATGTGAACACATCAGGACTTTCAGCAGTTGGTTGGAAACACGTCTCAGAGGTGACAACACTGTTTGTGATGAGTTGTACTTGTTGTCCAGGGGACCATCTTTGACTGTATTGACTTACAAAGGATACGAGATAAATGGGAATACATTTTACACGATCGCCCAAGATCAAAAGAGCACCAACCAAAACAGCGGTGTCCGCTTTGATGCAGCAACCGAGAGCGGAAAGGACACATATTATGGTTACATAGTGGACATATGGGAACTTGACTACGGACCTGATTTTAAGGTCCCTTTGTTTAAGTGCAAATGGGTCAATCTGTTAGGCGGCGGGGTACAGGTAGACCCACAGTACGGAATGACAACAGTGGATCTGAAAAATCTTGGGTACATTGACGAACCGTTCGTCCTAGCCAATGATGTGGCACAGGTTATCTATGTGAAGGACATGTCTACCAAACCGAGAAAAAGAAAAGATAAGGAAGCGAATACATCATACGATGAGCCAAAGCGCCACATAGTTCTTTCAGGAAAAAGGGACATCCTGGGAGTGGACGGCAAGACAGACGTGTCTGAAGATTATGAAAAGTTTCATGAAATTCCTCCCTTCAATGTCAAGGCTGACCCAAGCATCCTGATAAACAATGAAGATTATCCATGGTTACAGCGCAATAAGCAAATGACACAAGCGAAGAAAAAGTGAAGACTTTCTCCCGCAACTATTATGATGATACCATGCCAAATTTGTAACAGACGAACATGCTACCATTGTCCGTTTTGTACATGCACATGCTATGTGGGTGAAATTATGATACCATCCCAACTTTCAACTTTTTCAGAGTTCATTTGAAATGCTTTCATGTCTTATGGTTCAAGGTTTTATGTGTTGAGGCAAATGGATCAATATGTCAGGAGGCGGGGTACAGGTAGACCCACATACGGTATGACAACAGTGGATCTAAACAATCTTGGGTACACAGACGAACCATTCGTCCTAGCCAATGATGTGGCGCAGTTATTGTCCGAAACTTTGATACTTCGAAAGTGATTGTCCATTTTGTACACGAAGTGCATCAAGTTTTTGTTGTAACCCTCTCTACTTTTTGGAACATGCTATGTGGGTGAAATGATGATACCATGCCAACTTTCAACCTTTTCAGAGTTCATTTTTAAATGCTTTCCAATTTCAGAGTCATTTAGCTCAAAGAATGAATTAATAGCAAACAAAATGAACTACAAAACTTTTATGAAAATAAAAACAATCAATTAAAATATTATGTTATGATCAACTAAAATAAAACTATAATATTCTTCAATAGCAAAAAGAATATAATTTCTGTGACCCAAAATCAAACTATAAGTATTTAATTGTAAGTATAAATAAAAAATAAATAGCAAAGAAGAAAAAAAATCTATTTTTATAGTAAAATTATTCATAAACTAGTGATTCACACAAATTTTTAAAAATTCAAATTTAAACTATTCAAAATTTAAAACTAATGGCACTAACAGAAAGTTTATAATTTTTGTGACCTAAAATCAAAAAGAAATCACTAAAAAACTATAAGTATTTAGTTGTAAGTAGAAATAAAAAATAAATAGAAAAAAATTCTATTTTTCTAGTAAAGTTATTCATAAACTAGTGATTCACACAAATTTTTAAAAATTCAAATTTAAATTATTCAAAATTTAAAACTAATGGCACTAACAGAAAGTTTATAATTTTTGTGACCTAAAAGGAAAAAGAAATCACTAAAAAACTGTAAGTATTTAGTTGTAAGTAGAAATAAAAAAATAAAAAACCAAAAAAATGTAGAAATAAAAAAGAAAAAACCAAAAAAAATGCCTCCTACTAGGCCTCCACGGCCTGAATACGACTAGAAACCCTACATGGGCCAGGATTCAGGCCCGCAGAAGGCCCAATAGGCCCACAGGCAGTAGCAAGTTTAGGCCCGAAAGCCTGCATTAGAGAGGAGCTTGAATGGGGAGGCACACCCGCGCTTATAAACTAGTGCCGGCGCCCTTCAGCTAGCGATGTGGGACTAAACTTTTGGGCGCGGGGCAGCAAAGGCCATTGGTCCCAGTTGGTAGCACCAACCGGGACTAAAGGGGGCATTGGTCACGGTTCGTGGCACCAACCGGGACCAATGCCCACCTTTAGTCCCGGTTGGTGCCACCAACCGGGACCAAAGGCCGCCGCTTCCCGCCCTTTGGGCTGCTGAAAATTGGCCTTTGGTCCCGGTTCGTGGCACCAACCGGGACCAAAGGGGGGCATTGGTCACGGTTCTTGCCACGAACCGGGACCATTGCTCTGGCTATATAAGCCAACACTTGCGAAATTTTGGCCAACCGCTCCCATTCGCCCCGACGCCCCCAGGCCGTTCGTCGTCGTCGTCGCCGCCCCCCGCTCCCCGTCGCCGTCGCCCCGTGCCGCCGCAGGCCTTGTTCCCGTCGCTGCTTGCGCCGTCGCCGGCCTCCTCCTCGTCGCTGCGTGCGCCATCTCCGGCCCCGGCCCGCGCGCCCCCGTCATCGCCGTCGCCCTGCCCCGCCCCATTCCTCGCCGCCGAACGCGCGCCCCCTGCCCCGTCGCCGTCCTCGCCGCCGAACCCGCACCCCTGCCCCTCCCTTGGTCGGGCCGGCGCCGCCCCTCCCCTGTTTTTTCATATGCCTGTTTTTTTCAGATTATATATATATGTATATATGTTTGTATGTTCTCTGTGTATATATGTATATATGTTTTGCTTTTTGCTTTTTCATATATTATATGCTTGTTTTTGCTTCAGATTATATATATATGTATATATGTTTGTATGTTCTCTATGTATATATTATATGCTTGTATTTTGCTTTTTTATAAAAATGTATATATGTTTTTATGTCCTCTGTGTATATATGTTCTTATATGCAAAAGTTAGGTTTAAATATTTAGAAAAGGATTATCTATATATGTTCTATGATTTAGTACATTTTAGGTTAGTTTCATTTTTAGAAAAGTTTTATATATTTAGGAGAGGAAAAAGGAAAATAAGAAGAGGAAAAAGGAGAAGAAGAGGAGAGGAAGAAAAGGAAGAGGAGAAGAAGAAAGGAATAGAGGAGAAGAAGAAAAAATAGAAATTTTTTTCTATTTTTTCTTCTCCTCTATTCCTTTCTTCTTCTCCTCTTTTTTTCTTCTTTTTTTTCTTCGATCTTCTCCCCCTCCCGATAGGAAAGTTTTATATAGAAAGTTACAATTTTAGAAAAGTTTTATATATGCAAAAGTTACAATTTTAGAAAAAGAAGGATAGGAAAGAAGAAAATAAGAAGAGGAAAGAAAGAAGAAGAGGAGAGGAAAAGAAGAGGAGAAATAAATAAGAAGAAGAAAAAAGAAGAAAAAGAAGAGGAGAAGAATAAAGGAATAGTGGAGAAGAAGAGAAAATAGAATATATTCTATTTTCTCTTTTCTCCTCTATTCCTTTCTTCTTCCCCTCTTTTTTTCTTCTTTTTTTACTTCGACACTTGGGGGGGGGTCGAGAACGCCGGACATTCATGAGAGAGGCGAGGAAGAAGGGGAAGAAGAGGGAGAAGAAGAGGAGAGGAAGAAGAGGAAGTCTTCTCCTCTATTCTTTCTTCTCTTTTTTTTTCTTCTTCTTCTTCCTCTTTATTTTATCGGGAACGAGGGTCGTCGAGAGGTCGAGGAGCGGTAGAGGAGAAACCCTAAATAGAAAGTATCGTCGGTGTGAGATACATGTACCGTCGGTGTCGGACACTACACCCACATCCCACAAGTGGCGCGGGCTTCGATGCCCACGTCACTTCTGGGACGTGGATGTAGTGTCCGACACCGAAGGCCACATGTATCTCACACCCACGATACTTGCTAGCTATTTAGGGTTTCCTCTACCGAAAAGAAGAGGAGAAATAAATAAGAAGAAGAAAAAAGAAGAAAAAGAAGAGGAGAAGAAGAAAGGAATAGTGGAGAAGAAGAGAAAATAGAATATATTCTATTTTCTCTTCTTCTCCACTATTCCTTTCTTCTTCTCCTCTTCTTTTTCTTCTTTCTTCTTCTTCTTCTTCTTCTTCTTCTTCTTATTCTTATTAGCCGGAAGTAGAGAGAGGTTTCCTAGTGTCAAAGTATTGAAGAAATCCATGCCTTCATCATTAGCCGGAAGTAACCAGGGCATGTTGGTACGAAGTTCTGCAAAGTTATTCTGGAATGGAGTCCCGGATAGAATAATCCGCCTTTTGGTACGAATTCAGCAAAGGCCTTCCAAATAGCGATATTCGGAAGGCTCTTGCTGAACTTTGTACCAAAAAGCGAATTATCCTATCTGGGACTCCGTTCCAGAACAACTTTGAAGAGCTTCGTACCATCATGCACATGTTACTTTCGCCTAATGATGAAGACATGGTTTTGTTGAATCCCTTGACACTAGGCAACCTCCCGACCCCTCGGCGATCCTATCGAACATGAGAGGAAGAAGAGGATAAAAAAAGAAGAGGAAGAAGAAAAAAAAGAGGAGAAGAAAGAATAGAGGAGATCTTCTCCTCTATTCTTTCTTCTCCTCTTATTTTTCTTCTGCTTCCTCTTTTTTTTATCGGGAACGAGGGTCGTCGAGGGACATAGATGTAGTGTCGTCGTTGTCGATATATACCCCCTCCCGATAGCTTACTATGATTAGGTAGCTAGTTTTACGTTTGGCACTAATATATCCATCTTTCATGTTTGAATAATAATTTCCATGTTGTAAATATTTGTAGAAACTATGGACACCGCCCTAGACGAAGCAACAAAAGAAGCGTTGTTGAGGGACATAATCGCAGAAGGAAGTGATGCCATCTCGTTGTTTCTCAACAAAACCGATGGTCTGGAAGGAGAGGGTGAACAAGCTGGCTACGGTGACCTAATGCCGGTGCAAGAAGAAGGACATGAGGACGGCTCCGGTGACCCAATGTCGGTGCAAGAAGGAGACTGTGATGACGGCTCCGGTGACCGAACCAAGTCCGGCCAGGTATATATATTAGTTAAGCCTATGCTGACTAGCTGATTGATGCATTCATTGTTTTGGTATGTACACATATTAATTAAGTCTTTGTTCTTTTTTCTAGCCCTCCGAATCGAGCACAACTTCGGTAAAGAGACGAGGCCCGAAGAAAAAGTTGAGCTCGGATGAAAAGTTTGAGATCATAGCAATCGTGCCCGACGGCCAACCTATTGAACCCCTTCGGACAAAGAGCGCATTTGTTTCTCAGTGCGGGGTTCTGGTTAGGGACAAGATCCCGATAAGCATCCAGCAATGGTTTAAGCCGGCTATAGAAGACCCTGAGGTGTCTTATGTCAATGATATGCAGAAAAATGATCTTTGGACTGAGCTGAAGTCAAATTTCACCCTACCGCCTGAGGATAATCCAGAGAACCCAGTTAAAGAGAAATTAATCAAGTCTTTTGCTCTGAAGAGGATGGCAGAACTATTCAGGAGGTGGAAGAAAGATCTGAATAAGTTTGTCGAAAATAATGAGACACCAGAATTCAAGGGCAGATATGAGAAGATCAGAGATCACTGGCCCGCATTTGTGGCCCACAAGACATCAGAAAAGAGTAAGAAGATGTCAGCGACAAACAAGCAAAATGCTGCGAAGAAGAAGCTTCACCATCGCACGGGGTCAGGTGGCTACCTCGTAGCCCGGCCTAAGTGGTCCAAGACTGAGAATGATCTGGTTCATAAAGGGATCGAACCAGAGACAATTAACTGGCCAGACCGTTGCCGGACTTGGTTCTTCCGGGCTGGCGGAACACTGGACCCTGTAACAGGGAAGTGCATTTGGACGAACGATCAAATGGACATACCAGTCAGTAAGCTTAAGCAGTATATTGAAGCAGCGCAGGAAGGGACGTTCTTTCCAGACAGAGAGAACGACGAGCTCACAATGGCCCTCGGGAATCCTGAGCACCCTGGACGGACACGAGGCATGCCAGGCTCCATTCCGTGGAAGGTTGGGTTTCCGGACGCAAGCGGTTACAAATCCCATGAGAGGAGGAAAAAAGTGCAGCAGACCCAAAAATAGGCGCTGCAAGCAAGGGTAGACGCGATAGAGGAACGAGAAGCAAATCGCAGCAAACGTACTGCCGAAGCCTCCCCCGAAGCTACCCCGCCATCTCAGCGCAAAAGCAGCGTGGCTTCCACCGAGCTGCTTCAGCTGGAGCATGCCTTGACGGCTCCTGCCAGCTATCCCGTGGATGCTATAACGGAGTCTCGAAACTGCCACCTTATGACGCAATGGATGAATTTGAAGGTCAAGGCGGCTGTTGGCTCTGTTTATCCTACTGAACCCGGCGCAACTTTTCACTGCCGGCCGATTCCAGAAGGATATTCTAGGGTGATGGTGGATGAGATAACGGAGGGATTTGAGGACCTCCAGCTTGACCACCCTACCGGTGAAGGGAAGACTCGGCTGGGGTCTGCTCTGAAGACTCCATGCCTATGGCGGAAGGAGCTCATCAACCTTCCAAACTGGACGCCACCGCCTCCTCCTCCTCCTCCGGCGAGTCAGGGCACTCCGCCTCCACCGCCTCCTCCTCCGGCGAGTGACGATCAGGGCCCTCGGCCGGCTCCTTCTCCGGCGCGTGGCGGCACTCCGCCTCCTTCTCCGCCTGCGCCGACGCGCCCGAGCAGCCAGCCTCCTCCTTCTCCGCCTCGTCAGCAAGGGCGGAAGAGACCTGCCGCCACTCCAGCTGCTCCGGCGCGTCGTAGTCCTTCTCCTCCGCCGCTTAAGCAAGTAAAGAAGACAACCGCTCCGTCTGCTCGGTCGGCGTCTAGCAGTACAACCAGAGGCGGGAGGACATACAGATTCGGTCCTTCTCTGAAGACTCCAAAGAAGTTACCATATGAGAGGACCTTGGAGGAGAACGCCGAGATCGCGCGAGAAGAAGTGAGGAACTTCTTTGAAGGGGTGAAAGCAAAGAAACATCCACCTCCGGAGGAGAAGGTAGATCGGGTGAAAGTGAAGCGCACTCTGGCTGCCCTGACAAAACCACCGAAGTCTGATCCGCCGAAAGGAAACTATGACCGCATTATTGGAAAGGAATTTGCCGAAGCGGAGCGGTCGGGAAGTACTGTCAGTGATCAAAGGCTGAAAGAACGATGAGCTGGGAAACAAATTGCCCAGCTCGGCGAACAAGCGAAGCAATCGTGCCCCCCGCTCAAGGTGCCTAGCCACAACGTCGATAATGATCCGAGGATGGTGCCCGGTTATAGCAATCTTGCAGATTACCTGCCCGACGAAGTACATTATGAACCCATGGAGGTGCAGATACAAAGATACGAGTACGGGAAGCCTCTCGTCAAAGATGAAAGATCTCTATCAACGATGATGCGAAGATTGCATGATTGATACTTGAAAATCTGCAGAGACTCTGGGGGGAGGAGTACTTTGTATGCGAGAGTTAAACCGGAGCATGACCTCGTTGGAATTGATCTGTTGCCTGTTCCATTTGAGGAGTTCTATCAGTTTTTCAATCAATTGGCCCTCGATAAAACAACGGTCGCTTGCTACTGTCTGTAAGTAGTACTACTTCTGTCATTAAGTTTCTCTATATAGCTTAGCTCTTTCATTGCATGTATTTATAATCATCCTCGCTATATTATGCAGATTGAAGATCGCGGAATTGAAGAAAAGACAAGTCGGTGATATTGGGTTCATTAACACATATCTCATAGATGCAACTGAGGTTAAACTTCATGCCGCAGCTACCGAGGCCAACTTGCTACGATCGTTCATAATAAATCAAAACAAAGATATAATACTCTTTCCTTACAACTTCAGGTGAGTGTTACTGTCTTGTGCGTATTCGGTTTCCCTTATATATTAGTCAAGGTTATAGTAATGTAATTGATGAGTTATGCATGTGTGTGCAGTTACCACTATATTCTCCTAGAGATTAAGCTTGAGCAGGGAGTAGTAACCGTCTTGGACTCTAAACGAAAAGATCCCAAGGAGTATGCGGACATGACTGAAATCCTCAAGAAGTAAGTTAAATCGATCATTATCCACCATATCAGCAACTTTGTTCATTTCCTGATATCAAGTAATTGTTTTCTTTGTCCGGCAGGGTTTGGAGAAAATTCACTAAAACAGTTCCGGGACTGCCGAAGGAGCTGGAATTTAGACACCCGAAAGTAAGTACTATAGTAGCATGTTCCGCACATCTCCTAGTGATTCAAGCGCTAGTTTCATCAATACCATTTAGCATTCTTGCTTATCAGTTTGATTGACCTCTATTTCTTGTAAAGTGGTTGTGGCAGGAACAAGGGAATGATTTCTGTGGATACTACATCTGCGAGTCCATCCGCCACACGACCTGTGAGCGGGGCGGGTACTCTAACGAACAATATGAAGTACGTAAATAACAACATTCAAAATTTTATTTTATTACCATCATTTGTGTTGAGTTTCATTCATTTATATATATATGTATTGACCCCCTTCTTCAAATTAGATGTTTCGGAAGCGGGATGAACTCCTAGCACCAGCTCGCATGCGAGCAATTCAAGAGGAATTGGCGGCATTCTTTCTTGACCACGTGATCCCTGAAGACGGAGAATTCTATGTGGACCCTGAGTCCGTATGATTATATTTGTAAGAGATAATTATTGTATATATGTAGCTGGTAGTGTCAGATAGATATACGAGAACTTGTTGTTCGACCAATCTCTCGGAGAAGGAGAGGTGGTCGATATCACTTCTCTCTGTATATATGCATATATGTTCATGACGATCTTCTGTTTCCTTCATTTGCTTACTAGCTAGCTAGCGTGTCTAGTCCTCTCTATATACGTATGTATAGTACGTAGCGTCGACCAAGCACGGACATAAGAGAGGACACATCTCTCTATTAATTATAACTAGCTAACACAATATATGAAACACCTAAATTAACCCCCCAAAACCCCCAACCCCCCCCCCTTTCAAAAAAAAAACCCAGCCACAGAAGTGCTGACGCGTGGATGCCTATTGGTCCCGATTGGTGCCACCAACCGGGACCAAAGGGTCTCCTGACTGGGCTCTGCGCACTGCCCACGTGGAGGGCCTTTAGTCCCAGTTCTGGATTGAACCGGGACTAAAGGGGGGAGGTATTAGTACCGACACTTTAGTCCCGGTTTCGGAACCGGGACTAAAGGCCCTTACGAACCGGGACTATAGGCCCTTTTTCTACCAGTGTCAATGCAAAGCATGAAAACCGTGATGCGCCAAAGAGGCTCACCGCCGATGAGTTGCAAGTGGAATTAGAGAAGGTCAGGCATATTACGCCAGGAAACCATCCTAGTAATGGTAACGGGAAAAGGAAGCGTGGCAGGGTAGAAGAGAGATTATTGTTTACCCGCAGGTCCACTTTGTGGGACTTGGAGTATTGGAAAGATTTGGATCTGCGGCATAATCTTGATGTGATGCACATCGAGAAAAATATATGTGACAACATTATCGGCACACTTCTTAATATTGAAGGAAAGATGAAAGATACCTTAAAATCTAGGATTGATTTGACACACCTGGGTATCAGAAAGGATTTGCAGGTGCAAGATGAAGGTAAACCACGGGATATGGCACCAGCTGTGTACGTCTTGGACAAGGTAAAAAGAAAAGAATTCTGCGAGGTCCTGTCACGTGTGAGATTCCCACATGGATTTTCTTCCAACCCTGAAAGGAGAGTCAGTGCAGATGGAAACAAGGTACAAGGGTTGAAAACTCATGACTGCCACGTCCTACTTCAAAGGGGTTTACCTGTTATCCTTAGAGGATTGGGCCGCCCTGACTTATATAGAGCAGTTGCAGAGTTGGGACAATTCTTCAGGATAGATGCTTTGGAGCGTCTTAGAGACAAGATACCAACTATCCTATGCGACCTTGAGAAGATATATGCTCCAGCCTTCTTTGATGTGATGGTGCATTTGGCTGTTCATCTACCTGATGAGGCACTACTTAGAGGTCCAGTACAGTATGGCTGGATGTACCCTATTGAAAGGCGGCTAGGCACTTTCAAGGGCTATGTTAGGAACAGAGCTAGACCCGAGGGTTCCATTGCAGAGGCCTACATTGCTACAGAAGCGTTGACATTCTGCTCAAAATACATTGAAACAGCTGATCAGCTTAGCAAAGAGGTGGGTGAAGACAATCCCGGGCTCAATGTTTTTTATTATTCTGTTCGAGTTACAGGGAAGAGTCGACAAGAGGACAAACCTAAAGATTTGGACAAAATGGTTTGGTATGTGTTGAATAACTGTCCTGAGATACTACCTTATATCAAGTAAGTGCAGTACTGCAGATTATACATCGTAATCTACTAAACTTGCAGCACATTCTTATATATTCAGATGTTTGACGCGATCACTATGTTGTGCAGCATCTACAAAGAGGAGTTACTGCCGCAAAATCCAAGAAACATTGACAAACTGGTTATGGCAGGATTTGCGAAATGGTTCAAGAACCATGTAAGCTTTTGAAGTGCATTGTCAGTTTTTTGAATATATTGAGTACATAAGATGATCAGCTTGTCTATTTTCTAACCATAGGTTAAGAAGATGCGGGAGGATGGGCAAGTAGTTGATGATGCCCTTTACTCACTAGCAATGGGTCATGATACTCGGGTAAGACATTATGAATCTTGCTTTGTTGGAGATGTGCGCTACAACACCCTTGCACGAGACGAAGGCAGGAAGACACAAAACAGTGCCATCATGAGCACGGATACGTATGACAAAGAGACAACTGAAATGTATGCTAACATAACAGACATTATTCAGTTGCAGTATATCTCCAGTTTCGAGGATCATCGGTGTGTGGTTCTGTTGTGCTGTCGTTGGTATAACCTGTTTTCCAGGATCGCAAAACCCAGAGCTGATGATTATTTCAAATCCATCAATGTCAAGGCGGTGTACCAGACCAACGAGCCTTTTATTTTGGCAAATCAAGCAAGAAAGATATTTTTCTTGGAAGACACATTTGCACATAGCGATGACTGGAGAGTATTGCAAAGGTTTGAGCAGAGGAATTCGTTTAATGAAGTTGCACAACAAGATGATGCTTACACTTCGCCTGATGTACAAGATAACACAGATGTTCCTAATATCTTTGAGAACCATCACGTCAATGATGCCGGCGAAAAGATTGCATATCGTGCTGTGGACATACAAGAGTTGATCAAGAAGAAGCCAACGTTCGAGGATGTTGAGGACGAAGAAGAAGATGACACCATGGGGGATTACGATTCAGACTGATACACATGGCGAAGATGTTGACGCTGCTGCTGCGGATCATGATTACATTGTTTTTGTCGTATTTGCCTGTCAGAAGACGTTTTTTTATCTACTATGTGAAATTGTGTTTGCTATGACAACTGAAACCTGATAAACATGTTGTTTAGTATTTTGCTGTGAGAACATCACTTGTTATGTATGCTGATTTGTGTTTGGTGATTGTATGAAAACTAAAACATGATGACATTGTTGTTTAGTTGTACTCATATTTGGCTGTGAAACTTGAATTTGATGACATAGTTTGTTGTTGGACTGCAATTTGCTCGACGTCTTTGAATGAGAACAAAGCTGACCCGACAGGGCCTCTGCTATTTATTTATTTATATGAGCAAAAGGGGATACCCCCTGATTTCTGTTAATAGAAATCATTATATGTTCACAACACTACGCCCAGCCTGCTACACAGGTTTCATTCATTACTAGTTTCAGCAAAGTGCTCATGTCGTAGTGATACGTCCATTTTGCATCATGCTTTTATATCGATATTTATCGCATTATGGGCTGTTATTTCACGTTATGACACAATACTTATGGCTATTCTCTCTTATTTTACAAGGTTTACATGAAGAGGGAGAATGCCGGCAGCTGGAATTCTGGGCTGGAAAAGGAGCAAATATTGAGACCTATTCTGCGCAACTCCAAAAGTCCTGAAACTCCACGGAATATCTTAAAATAAATAAAGAAAAATCCTCTCCAAAGATGAAGTCCAGGGGGCCCACACCCTGCTCACGAGGGTGGGGGGTGCGCCCCCCTCCTAGGGCGCGCACCCCTAACTCGTGGGCCCCCTGGTGGGTCTCCGACGTCCATCTTCTGCTATATGAAGTCTTTCGATGAGAAAAAAATCAGGAAGAACTTTTCGGGACGAGACTCCGCCGCCATGAGGCGGAACCTTGGCGGAACCAATCTAGGGCTCCGACAAAGCTGTTCTGCCGGGGACACTTCCCTCCGGGAGGGGGAAATCATCACCATCATCATCACCAATGCTCCTCTCATTGGGAGAGGGCAATCTCCATCAACATCTTCACCAGCACCATCTCATCTCCAAACCCTAGTTCATCTCTTGTATCCGTTTCTTGTCTCAAAGTCCGGGATTGGTGCTAGTAGGTTGCTAGTAGTGTTGATTACTCCTTGTAGTTGATGCTAGTTGGTTTATTTGGTGGAAGATCATATGTTCAGATCCTATATGCATATTATTACCCCTCTGATTATGAACATGAATATGCTTTGTGAGTAGTTACGTTTGTTCCTGCGGACAAGGGAGAAGTCTTGCTATTAGTAGTCATGTGAATTTGGTATTCGTTCGATATTTTGATAAGATGTATGTTGTCTAGCCTCTAGTGGTGTTATGTGAACGTCGACTACATAACACTTCACCATTATTTGGGCCTAGAGGAAGGCATGGGGAAGTAATAAGTAGATGATGGGTTGCTAGAGTGACAGAAGCTTAAACCCTAGTTTATGCATTGCTTCGTAAGGGGCTGATTTGGATCCATATGTTTCATGCTATGGTTAGGTTTACCTTAATACTTTTGTTGTAGTTGCGGATGCTTGCAATAGAGGTTAATCATAAGTGGGATGCTTGTTCAAGTAAGAACAACACCCAAGCACCGGTCCACCCACATATCAAATTATCAAAGTATCGAACGCGAATCATATGAACGTGATGAAAACTAGCTCGACGTTATTCCCATGTGTCCTCGGGAGCGCTTTTCCTTATATAAGAGTTTGTTCCGGCTTGTCCTTTTCTACAAAAGGATTGGGCCACCCTGATGCACTTTATTTACTTTTGTTACTTGTGTCTCGTTATAATTTATCTTGTCATAAAACTATCTGTTAACACTTATTTCAGTACTTGTAGAGAATACCTTGCTGAAAACCGCTTATCATTTCCTTCTGCTCCTCGTTGGGTTCGACACTCTTACTTATCGAAAGGACTATGATAGACCCCCTATACTTGTGGGTCATCAAGACTCTTTTCTGGCACCGTTGCCGGGGAGTGTAGCGCTTCTGGTAGGTGGAATTTGGTAAGGAAAAATTTATATAGTGTGCTGAAATTTACTGTCACTTGTTACTATGGAAAGTAATTCTCTGAGGGGCTTGTTTGTGGTATCTTCACCCCGTCCAGTAGAGCAAAGAGTTGCTGCTCAACCTACTGAACCTATTGAAAATGAAACTCCTTTTGAATTCCCTTTGGGTATGATGGAAAAACTGCTAGCTAACCCTTTTACAGGAGATGGAACAAAGCATCCCGATGAGCACTAAATATATGTGGATGAAGTTTGTGGATTATTTAAGCTTGCAGGTATACCCGATGATGTCGCTAAGAAGAAGGTCTTCCCTTTATCTTTGAAGGGAGACACATTGACATGGTATAGGCTATGTGATGATATGAGATCATGGAACTATAAAAGATTGAAATTGGAATTTCATCAAAAGTATTACCCTATGCATCTTGTTCATCGTGATCGCAATTATATATATAATTTCTAGCCTCGCGAAGGAGAAAGCATCGCTCAAGCTTGGGGGAGGCTTAAATCAATGTTATATTCATGCCCCAATCATGGGTTTCCAAGGGAAACAATTATTCAAAATTTGTATGCTCGGCTTTCTGAAAACAATCACACCATGCTCGATACTTCTTGTGCTGGCTCTTTTATGATGAAGACTATTGAATTCAGATGGGATTTTTTGGATAGAATTAAACGCAACTCTGAAGATTGGGATCTCGGCGAAGGTAAGGAGTCAGGTATGACACCTAAGTTTGATTGTGTTAAATCTTTTATGGATACCGATATTTTCCGTAAGTTGAGCACTAAATATGGACTTGACTCTGAGATAGTAGCTTCTTTCTGTGAATCTTTTGCTACTTATGTTGATCTCCCTAAGGAGAAGTGGTTTAAATATTATCCTCCCATAGAAGTAAAAGTAGCTGCACCTATTAAAGTTGAAGAAAAGACTGTCACTTATAGTGATCCTATTGTTCCTACTTCTTATATTGAGAAACCACCTTTTCCTGTTAGAATAAAGGATCATGCTAAAGCTTCAACTGTTGTTCGTAAAAGCAATATTAGAACTTATACACCTCCTGAGCAAGTTAAAGTAGAACCTAATATTTCCATTGTTAAAGATCTCTTGTCTGATAATATTGATGGGCATGTTATTCAGTTCGAAGGTGAAACTGCTAGAATTGCTAAACCTTGTGCTAAAGATAAACATAGACCTGTGGTAGGTGTGCCTGTTATTTCTGTTAAAATAGGAGATCATTCTTATCATGGTTTATGTGATATGGGTGCTAGTGCTAATGTTATACCGCATACTTTGTATGAAGAAATTAAGCATGAAATTGCACCTGCTGAGATAGAAGATATTGATGTCATGATTAAGCTTGCCAATAGAGATACTATTTCACCAATTGGGATTGTTAGAGATGTTGAAGTCTTGTGTGGGAAAACTAAATATCCTGCTGATTTTCTTGTTCTGGGTTCTCCGCAAGATAGCTTTTGTCCCATTATATTTGGTAGACCCTTCTTGAACACTGTTAATGCTAGGATAGATTGCAAAAAGAAAGTTGTTACTATTGGCTTGGATGATATGATTCATGAGTTTAATTTCTCTAAATTCAGTAAACAATATCGTGAGGAAGAATCGCCTAGTAAGGATGAAATTATTGGTCTTGCTTCTATTGTCGTACCCCCTAGTGATCCTTTAGAACACTATTTGCTAGACCATGAAAATGATATGTTCATGAATGAAAAAAGGGAAATAGATGAAGTATTCTTTAAACAGGAACCTGTTCCGCAACACAATTTGCCTGTTAAAATCCTAGGGGATCCTCCTCCACCCATGGGTGATCCCGTGTTTGAGCTTAAACCATTGCCTGATAATCTTAAATATGCTTATCTTGATGAAAAGTAGATATATCCTGTTATTATTAGTGCTAACCTTTCAGAGCATGAAGAAGAAAGATTATTGAAAGCTCTGAAGAAGCCCCGTGCTGCTATTGGATGTACTCTTGATGATCTTAAGGGCATTAGTCCCACTCTATGTCAACATAAAATAAATTTGGAAGCAGATGCCAAACCAGTTCGTGATCCTCAACGACGTTTGAATCCTAAAATGAAAGAAGTGGTAAGAAAAGAAATACTCAAGCTTCTGGAGGCAGGTATAATTTATCCCGTTGCTGATAGTCAGTGGGTAAGTCCTGTCCATTGTGTCCCTAAGAAGTGAGGTATTACTGTTGTTCCTAATCATAAAGATGAATTGATTCCACAAAGAATTATCACAGGTTATTGAATGGTAATTGATTTTCGCAAATTAAATAAGGCTACTAAGAAAGATCATTACCCCTTACCTTTTATTGATCAAATGCTAGAAAGATTATGCAAACATACACATTACTGCTTTCTAGATGGTTATTCTGTTTTCTCTCAAATACCTGTGTCGGCTAAAGATCAATCAAAGACTACTTTTACATGCCCTTTTGGTACTTTTGCTTATAGACGTATGTCTTTTGGTCTATGTAATGCACCTGCTACCTTCCAAAGATGCATGATGGCTATATTCTCTGACTTTTGTGAAAAGATTTGTGAGGTTTTCATGGACGACTTTTCCGTCTATGGTTCCTCTTTTGATGATTGTTTGAGCAATCTTGATCAAGTTTTGCAGAGATGTGAAGAAAATAATCTTATCTTGAATTGGGAAAAGTGCCACTTTATGGTAAATGAAGGTATTATCTTGGGGCATAAAGTTTCTGAAAGAGGTATTGAAGTTGATAAAGCCAAGGTTGATGCTATTGAAAAGATGCCATGTCCCAAGGACATCAAAGGTATAAGAAGTTTCCTTGGTCACGCCGGATTTTATAGGAGGTTCATTAAGGACTTCTCAAAAATTTCTTGGCCTCTGACTAATTTATTGCAAAAAGATGTACCATTTGTCTTTGATGATGATTGTGTAGAAGCATTTGAAATACTTAAGAAAGCATTAGTCTCTGCACCTATTGTTCAGCCACCTGATTGGAATTTACCCTTTGAAATTATGTGTGATGCTAGTGATTATGCTGTAGGTGCTGTTCTAGGGCAAATAGTTGATAAGAAATTAAATGTTATCCATTATGCTAGTAATACTCTAGACAATGCTCAAAGAAATTATGCTACTACTGAAAAAGAACTTTTAGCAGTTGTATTTGCTTGTGATAAGTTCAGACCTTATATTGTTGATTCTAAAGTAACTATTCACACTGATCATGCTGCTATTAAATATCTTATGGAAAAGAAAGATGCTAAACCTAGACTTATTAGATGGGTTCTCCTGATACAAGAATTTGATTTGCATATTGTTGATAGAAAAGGAGCTGAGAACCCCGTTGCAGACAACTTGTCTAGGTTAGAAAATATTCTTGATGACCCACTACCTATTGATGATAGCTTTTCTGATGAGCAATTAAATGTTATAAGTACTTCTCGTAGTACTCCTTGGTAAGCTGATTATGCTAATTATATTGTTGCTAAGTTTATACCACCTAGCTTCACATACCATCAAAAGAAAAAGTTCTTCTATGATTTGAGACATTACTTTTGGGATGACCCACATCTTTACAAAGAAGGAGTAGATGGTGTTATTAGACGTTGTGTACCTGAGCATGAACAGGAACAAATCCTACGCAAGTGTCACTCCGAAGCTTATGGAGGACGCCATGCTGGAGACAGAACTGCACATAAGGTATTGCAATCTGGTTTTTATTGGCCTACTCTCTTCAAGGATGCCCATAAGTTTGTCTTGTCATGTGATGAATGTCAAATAATTGGTAATATTAGTAGATGTCAAGAAATGCCTATGAATTATTCACTTGTTATTGAACCATTTGATGTTTGGGGCTTTGATTATATGGGACCTTTTTCCTGCCTCTAATGGATACACACATATTTTAGTTGCTGTTGATTACGTTACTAAGTGGGTAGAAGCTATTCCAACTAGTAGTGCTAATCATAACACTTCTATTAAAATGCTTAAGGAAGTTATTTTTCCTAGATTTGGAGTCCCTAGATATTTAATGACTGATGGTGGTTCACATTTTATTCATGGTGCTTTCCATAAAATGCTTGCTAAGTATGATGTTAATCATAGAATTGCATCTCCTTATCACCCACAGTCTAGTGGTCAAGTAGAATTGAGCAATAGAGAGCTCAAATTAATTTTGCAAAAGACTGTCAATAGATCTAGAAAGAATTGGTCCAAGAAACTTGATGATGCATTATGGGCATATAGAACTGCATATAAGAATCCTATGGGTATGTCTCCGTATAAAATGGTTTATGGAAAAGCATGCCACTTACCTCTCGAACTAGAACATAAGGCATATTGGGCTATTAAAGAGCTTAACTATGATTTCAAACTTGCCGGTGAACAGAGGTTATTTGATATGAGCTCACTTGATGAATGGAGAACCCAAGCTTATGAAAATGCCAAGTTGTTTAAAGAAAAAGTTAAAATATGGCATGACAAAAGGATACAAAAGCGTGAGTTTAATTTAGGTGATTATGTATTGCTATACAACTCTCGTTTAAGATTTTTTGCAGGAAAACTTCTCTCTAAATGGGAAGGCCCCTACGTTATCAAGGAAGTCTATCGTTCCGGTGCCATAAAAATCAACAACTTCGAAGGCACAAATCCGAAGGTGGTAAACGGTCAAAGAATCAAACATTATATCTCAGGTAATCCCATAAATGTTGAAACAAATATTATTGAAACCGTAACTCCGGAGGAATACATAAGAGACACCTTCCAGACGGTTTCAGACTCCGAAAAGGAATAGGTACGTGGTACGGTAAGTAAACCGACTCCAAATTTTTTTTAAGGCGATATTTCTCCGTTCGGGAATATTTAGAAAAATAGAAAAATAAGTAGCAGTCTGGGAAGGACACGAGGGCCCCACGAGGGTGGTGGGCGCGCCCTACCCCTTTGTGCGCGCCCCCTACCTCGTGAGCACCTCGTGTGCCTTCCGGACTCCGTTTTCTTGCACGATGCATATTTTGGTTGGTAAAAATTCACTATACATTATCCCGAAGGTTTTGGCTGCAAGCTACATGAGAAGATCGAGCACCTCCAAGCCCAAATCTATGACCTGCAAAATCAAAACTGTGAGTATGAATATAGATTCAAAAGGATGAGTTTGGCTGTAGATTTGAGGATCCCAGAGACTCGATCATCCTTCTATGATGGTGAGCCTATGCCATGGAAAGTGGACGATAAGCCTGCATCATCAACAACACCTCCACCTTCTTCACCAACAAAGAAGGAGACATAATCACATGGGTATGGGCACTCCCCTTGGCAACTGCCAAGCTTGGGGGAGGTGCCCCGGTACCGTATCACAATCACATCTCCTATCTTTACCATTTTTCTTAGTTCGATCCTATTAGTAGTATTTTGATCTAGTAGAATATAGTTGATGGCATGATCTAGTTTTGAGTTTTGCTGTGTGATCTCTCTCTATGTAATCGAGTCCGTGAGCTATATAATAAAGATTAGTGTTGAGTCGAGGGCTTGATTATTTTGCCATGATTTTGAGTGAATAAAAGAAAAAGAAGAAAAAGAATAAAAAGAGCTCATATTGACCTTATTGAGAGTAATGACTTCACATAGGAAGAGTATGATGATTAAAAGTTGTTGGGAGTTGGCATACATAGCTTTGGTCATCGTTGCAATTAATAGGAAGTAATAAGGAAAGAGAGGTTTCACATATAGATATATTATCATTGACATCTTTTATGATTGGGAGCACTCATTAAAATATGACATGCTAAAGAGTTGATGTTGGACAAGAAAGACAACATAATGAGTTATGTTTTCTTATGTCTGAGATAAAATATGTTGTCATGGATCCTCTAACATGTTGAGCTTGCCTTTCCCCCTCTTGCTTGCCAAATTCTCAGCACCAAGTAGAGATACTACTTGTGCTTCCAAAAACCCTTAAACTAGTTTTGCCATGAGAGTCCACCATATCTACCTATGGATTGAGTAAGATCCTTCAAGTAAGTTGTCATCGGTGCAAAGCAATAAAAATTGCTCTAAATATGTATGATTGATTGGTGTGAGAGAAATAAGCTTTATATGATCTTGTGATGTGAAAGTAATAAAAGCGACGGACTGCATAATAAAGGTTCATACCAC
Organism: Triticum urartu; assembly: GCF_056163025.1. NCBI lineage: Eukaryota > Viridiplantae > Streptophyta > Magnoliopsida > Poales > Poaceae > Triticum > Triticum urartu. The sequence goes on from NC_141873.1 coordinate 15,367,516, forward strand.
AAGGGGCAATATAAAGTGACGTTCTTTCGCATTGAGATTTTGTGCATCCAACCACAAAAGCACATGACAACCTCTGCTTCCCTCTGCGAAGGGACTATCTTTTATTATTATCCTCTACCTTATGCAAGAGTCACGGTGATCTTCACCTTTCCTTTTTCATTTTATCCTTTGGCAAGCCCAGCATGTTGGAAAGAACATGATATATATATATCTAATTGGATGTAGGGGAGCATGAAGTATTATTGTTGACATTACCCTTGAGGTAAAAGGTTGTGGAGCAAAACTATAAGCCCCTATCTTTCTCTGTGTCCGATTAAAACTCCGTAACAACAAGTATTGCATGAGTGTTAGCAATTATGAAGGACTAGATGATAGTTGAGTATGTGGACTTGCTTTTTAGCTCTGACATAGACTCTTTCCGATGTTATGATAAATTGCAATTGCTTCAATGACTGAGGTTATAGTTTGTTGGTTCTCAATAAGGTTTCTGATTCATACTCTCGCATTGTGAATTGATCATCACTTGAACATAAGTAATCATATGAAAAAATCTATATATGTTGCTGTTATGAGAATAATCATGATGCCTTCATGTCCGTATTTTATTTTTATCGACGCCGCTACCTCTAAACATGAGGACATATTTATTGTTATCGGCTTTTCGCTTGAGGACAAGCGAGGTCTAAGCTTGGGGCAGTTGATACGTCCATTTTGCATCATGCTTTTATATCGATATTTATCGCATTATGGGCTGTTATTTCACGTTATGTCACAATACTTATGGCTATTCTCTCTTATTTTACAAGGTTTACATGAAGAGGGAGAATGCCGGCAGCTGGAATTCTGGGCTGGAAAAGGAGCAAATATTAGAGACCTATTCTTCGCAACTCCAAAAGTCCTGAAACTCCACGGAATATCTTAAAATAAATAAAGAAAAATCCTCGCCAAAGATGAAGTCCAGGGGCCCCCACCCTGCTCACGAGGGTGGGGGGCGCGCCCCCTAACTCGTGGGCCCCCTGGTGGGTCTCCGACGTCCATCTTCTGCTATATGAAGTCTTTCGATGAGAAAAAAATCAGGAAGAACTTTTCGGGACAAGACTCCGCCGCCACGAGGCGGAACCTTGGCGGAACCAATCTAGGGCTCCGGCAGAGCTGTTCTCCCGGGGACACTTCCTCCGGGAGGGGGAAATCATCACCATCATCATCACCAATGCTCCTCTCATTGGGAGAGGGCAATCTCCATCAACATCTTCACCAGCACCATCTCATCTCCAAACCCTAGTTCATCTCTTGTATCCATTTCTTGTCTCAAAGTCCGGGATTGGTGCTAGTAGGTTGCTAGTAGTGTTGATTACTCCTTGTAGTTGATGCTAGTTGGTTTATTTGGTGGAAGATCATATGTTCAGATCCTATATGCATATTATTACCCCTCTGATTATGAACATGAATATGCTTTGTGAGTAGTTACGTTTGTTCCTGCGGACAAGGGAGAAGTCTTGCTATTAGTAGTCATGTGAATTTGGTATTCGTTCGATATTTTGATAAGATGTATGTTGTCTAGCCTCAAGTGGTGTTATGTGAACGTCAACTACATAACACTTCACCATTATTTGGGCCTAGAGGAAGGCATTGGTAAGTAATAAGTAGATGATGGGTTGCTAGAGTGACAGAAGCTTAAACCCTATTTTATGTGTTGCTTCGTAAGGGGCTGATTTGGATCCATATGTTTCATGCTATGGTTAGGTTTACCTTAATACTTTTGTTGTAGTTGCGAATGCTTGCAATAGAGGTTAATCATAAGTGGGATGCTTGTTCAAGTAAGAATAGCACCCAAGCACCGGTCCACCCACATATCAAATTATCAAAGTACCAAACGCGAATCATATGAACGTGATGAAAACTAGCTCGACGTTATTCCCATGTGTCCTCGGGAGCGCTTTTCCTTCTATAAGAGTTTGTTCCGGCTTGTCCTTTGCTACAAAAGGATTGGGCCACCCTGATGCACTTTATTTACTTTTGTTACTTGTGGCTCGTTATAATTTATCTTGTCATAAAACTATCTGTTACCACTTATTTCAGTACTTGCAGAGAATACCTCGCTGAAAACCGCTTATCATTTCCTTCTGCTCCTCGTTGGGTTCGACACTCTTACTTATCAAAAGGACTACGATAGATCCCCTATACTTGTGGGTCATCACATAGCCACTGAATACATCCCGAGTGCTACATACACTGCAAATAAAGAGACAATCATCCTAGAGAGCACATCGATTTTGCCCATTATCTTCACAAGCTCTTTCATCTCCTCATTGCTGTCAAGTCCGTTCAGCAGCTGTTGCTTGGCCATGATCAGAGGAACTGCATCTTTAACCTTCTGCTCTGCATCTTCCTCTTCTACCGTTCCTTCAGTTACTTGTCCAACACCCCAACCTGCTGGTATTGGATTCCTCAGCTAACCAAATAATCAGCGTAGTTGCATTCCCCCACATCAGCAACTTCCCAGAAATACAAATCACACGAATCTTCCCTTTTCTGCATGAATCAAATTGGTAGATCATCAACCAAACTATTAAAAAAATCAGCAACTGAAAAGCAGCAGAACAACACTTAAACATATTATTACCCCATGATTCGGGCATTTGTAGAAGACTCGGCCAGGGTTGCGGATTGTGGTTGAGACGCGACGGATGACTCTGCGTGATTTGCAGCAGTGGCACCACACCAACGGTAGCGGGTTGCGATGAGCAATCGGCTGCGGTGCGCGTGCCGGCGAGGGTGTGATGAGACCCACAGGCGATGGTACGGGTTGCGACTTGGCGCATATCTGGTTGTTGCCTGCTGAAGAGCAGGTGGACGGGCAGCCAGAGGACATGGTTGCTGCGGCCAGAGCTTCTGATGCTAGGCAGAGTAAGTAGAGAAGAGGAGAAGCGAAAGTTGGATATGTCAGTTTCATTACTTGCAGAGTAGCATAGCACCATATATAGTCATAATCTAGGTTTGGATTTGAACCAGCTACAGGAGCACGTCTATCTTTTTTCTAAAACTCGGCAACGTCTCTTTACTGGTACACTAGCTTGTTCTGTACGCCTTCCCAAGTCTTTGATTTCCTTTCCCTTTTTTTTGCAAGGAAGGAAGGAAGACAAAATTGAGAGTTCCTGGGACTCGAACCCAAGACCTCTCGGTTGAAAACCAAGGGTGCTAGTCACTTATGTGGGGAACGTTCCCTGTGAGGAGGACGGCAGGCGAATGCATTTTCCTCGCAGTTTTCTTCCTATATATAAAAAAGTATGCTACTTGGTGTCCGCTTAGTCAACAAACGATTGTGCCAACCTTGACCGTTGGATTGACATTCAACGTCTGTCACATTTCTTCAGTATCTTCTTCCTCGAGCCGCCAAAGCCAAACCAGCTGTCGGTGTCAAAACCGGCGGATCTCGGGTAGGGGGTCCCGAACTGTGCATCAAGGCCGGATGGTAACAGGAGACAAGGGACACGATGTTTTTACCCAGGTTCGGGCCCTCTCAATGGAGGTAATACCCTACTCCTGCTTGATTAATATTGATGATATGGGTAGTACAAGAGTAGATCTACCACGAGATCAAGGAGGCTAAACCCTAGAAGCTAGCCTATGGTATGATTGTTGTGTATGGAGTTGATGTCCTACGGACTACAACCCTCCGGTTTATATAGACACCGGATAGGGTTAGGGTTACACAGAGTCGGTTACAAGGGTAGGAGATCTTGAATATCTGCATCGCCAAGCTTGCCTTCCACGCCAAGGAAAGTCCCATCCGGACACGGGATGAAGTCTTCAATCTTGTATCTTTATAGTCCAGGAGTCCGGCGAAGGTATAGTCCGGCTACCCGAACACCCCCTAATCCAGGACTCCCTCAGTAGCCCCTGAACCAGGCTTCAATGACAACGAGTCCGACGCGCAGATTGTCTTCGGCATTGCAAGGCGGGTTCCTCCTCCAAGTTCTTCATAGAAGATTGTAAACACAAAAAATTAGTGTCCGGCTCTGCAAAATAGATTTCCACATATTGCCATAGAGAGAATAATATTAACACAAATCAAATCTGCTGACGTATTTCGCAGTGCGTCATCACACTACGGCCAAGTCCTTTACTCGAATCGTTTTTACTTTTCCACCTCAGCACGTTTTGCGAGGCGGTTTCCTTGGCACGTCTGGTCAAAGCAGAGATCGTGTGCCCTTTTTACGGGATTCTCATCAATACGGACGTGGGTAACCCAACCGCGCCATTTACCACGGCGCTTGGGAGGCAAGCGAGTTTTATTAGGCAGGTGGGGACGCATAACCGTTTCCGCCCATATAAGGGGATAAGGATCCACCCTTTTTACCTACGCCTTCTTCCTCCTTTGCCTATCCATCTCCCGCGCACTCGAGCTCCAGCGCCCAAGCCCGCTCTTCCCACCTCAACCTTCTCCAGCAATGTCCGGAGCGGGAGGCAAGTGGATGGTCTCCTCCGTTACGGAGGTCCAAGTGAAAAAGTTAAGGAAGGCCGGATACCTGTCCAAGGACATCCTGCACCAGCTTCCCGAGAAGGGGCAGCTTCTCCCCACCCCAAGGCCCCATGAGAGGGTAGTGTTCCTTCCCCACTTCCTCCGCGGACTGGGTTTTCCACTCCACCCATTCGTCCGGGGACTCATGTTCTACTACGGCCTGGATTTCCACGATCTGGCCCCGAACTCCATCCTCAGCATCTCGGTGTTTATCGTCGTGTGTGAGGCCTTCCTCGCGTCCGCCCCCATTTCGGCCTCTGGCTCAAGACCTTCAACGTCAAGCCCAAGGTGGTGCGCGGCAGCCAGGCAGAGTGCAGAGGCGCCATGGCGGGCAAGATGGCCAACGTCCTATGGTTCGAGGGCTCCTTCGTGGAGACCCTAAAGGGGTGGCAAGCCGGATGGTTTTACATCACCGAGCCACGCGATCCGGAATGGGTCGGAGCCCTCGAGTTTCGATCCAGACCCCCCACGCGGCTTATGTCCTGGAAAGAGACGGGCCTGTCGTGGGGTAACGAAGAAGAGGTGACCGGACTGAAAACATGCATCCAGTCCCTGGTAAACAAGCCAATCAGGCTTGTCAATGTAGTCCAGGTCATGCTCGTTCATTTAATCCTCCCGTATCAACAACGGGACTTTAATCTGTGGGAGTTCGACCCGGCGCAGCACCAAACCCTTAACAGGCTCTTCGACATGACGTATGAAGACGTCTGGAAGGTGCTAATCAAAGGCGCCGAGGCTCCAACATCCGCTTCCGAGGACCGTGGATACAGCTCATAGCGTCACGCTAGCGAGGTAAGCTATCTTCACCTTTTACAGGATGTTAAGCTCTTTTTTCCTTTCACACTTTGCCTCTGTGCGGGATCTAAACTCCCTTACCTTTGACAGGCTTGGCAGGCGATATCCAGACCAATTAACTGTCCGGCTCCCTTGCCCGAAGACCCAGCCCCTGCTCCCCTAGTGAAGCTGCTGGTTCCAGCACCTTATGTGGTGCCGGAGAAGAAGGTCAAGAAGAAGAAGACCATGGGGACTCGAAAGAGCGCCCGTAACGTGGTGGTGTCGGACTTGTCATCCGACGAGTCCGAGACGCCCTCTTCCCGTGAAAACGAGGAGGAAGAAGAAAACTCCCCCCCCCCCAGCGGAGGGAGGAGAGAAGAGGAAGGCCGCCCCAACCGGGGAGGCCGAGGGGTCTAGGAAAAGGAAGACCCCTCCACCGGACTACTCCCCCGACGCCGAAGAGGGCGAAGAGGAGTCACCAAACAGGGCCAAGCGTCCGGCGAAATCGTAAGTTCGGATATTAGAGTAACTCATGATGTTCCTTCGTTGCGCAGCTTTCCCTAATGTCGAACGTAATTATGCAGCCCGCCCCAGGCCGAATTCAACGAATCATTGGGCGGCTCCCTGGACTCATCGAACGTGAACTTAGTTCCGCCCGCTGTCTCCCCCCGCACTACGGACGACGCCGAAGTGGCGCCGCGATAAACTCCGAGGCAGGAGGAGGTGGTCCTAGAGGAGCCGCAAGGCACCCTCCCGAACTCCAGGAGTGAAGGGGACACGGCCCCCCAGGGCTCCAAGTCCGGCTTTGAGCCGGACACCATGCCGGAATCTTCAACAGTTTCGGACCGCAGTGGGCGAACTCCTTCTAAGAGGAGCGAGCCTTCTAAGCCAGCGGCCTCCGTCCAACCGGAGGTGCCGGACAATCTGCTGGAGGTGCTTGACGGCGCCTCCATCGATGAGGGGCACCGTACTATTATGAGTACGGTGATCCAGAGGGTTCAGTCCGCCAAGAGCGGACTGACTGAAGCTTGCGCTAGCCTTCTGACAGGCTTCGAGGTAAGTAAAAATATGTCAAAATATTACCGCATAGACAGTAGCCCCTGATGCTCTGTTTGGCGTTCGGAAAGAAAAGCCGAATAGAGGATCTATTAAATTTCGTAGGAGTCTAACAATAAAGAGTCAATATGCGTATGCAGGCTTCACTGCTATCCACCGCCGCACTGACTGTGGAGGTGGGTGTCCCGAAACAGGACCTCGGGCGGACCGAGCAAGAGCTCGGCCTTGCCAAGCGGCAGCTCGAGGAGAAAGAAGGTAAGAAATACCTTACAGAAAAAAGTGCCTATGAAAAGATGTGATTACAAAAAATAACAGGATTGTACTGCTTATTGTAGGGGCCACGACTGAGGTGGCGACCCTCAAGCAGGCGCTATTTGAGGCCGAAAAGAAAACGGCCACGGAGCGCACCGAGCGAGAGAGACTTGGGGCTCAGGTCAGCGAGGTGCAGCAAGAGCTTCAGGCTCTCATGAAAAAACATGAGAGTTTGGAGCTTGAGTCAAAGGCACAAGCATCCGAGCTCGCGGCGGCCCTTGAGACTGCCAAGTCTGCCAAGGCCGAAGCCCAAAAGGCCCTCCAAGAGTTGGAGGAGATGAGGAAGATAGCAGCGGGTAAGGCATTCTTTATGCAAAGCAGAAATATAAAAGTAAACTACTTGTTACTTACCCGAATCCGGAGCTCTCCAAGGGCATTCGCAGATCTTCCCCATAGTGTATCCGACGCCGCCGCATTCTACTGAGCTGAAGAGGGCAACTCGACGGAGAAGGTGTTCTGGTCTTAGTATTCTAAGGCCGGACACCCTATGCCCTTGAGCGACCAGCTGAAACAGCTGGTCGAGCTCCACAAGGCGGCCGAACAGGCCATGAAGGGCTTGATAGTTCGGCTGTGGCCCGGAGAGGCCCTGCCTGGGAGCTATTTCGGGTTGGTGCGGCGGCTGGTGGAGGCCTGTCCGAGGCTCGAGGTCATCAAGCGCTCTGTCTGCATCGAAGGTGCGCGTCGGGCCCTTGCCCGTGCAAAGGTGCACTGGGGTAAGCTGGACGGTGAGAAGCTTGTGAAGGACGGGCCGCCGCCGGGGAAGGAGCATCGCAAGCCCGAGAACTATTACAAGGATGTTCTTGCAGGTGCCCGCCTTGTGGCGGATGAATGTACCAAGGGTGTAATTTTTGAATGAACTCGCTCATGTTTATCCTGTGCGCTGAAAACTTGTTCATATGCGCTAAGCAATGCTTATTGAATTTTAAAATATTATTTTCTGTGCGGCTGTTTATCAAAAATTGAGAGATGGCCAGTCGTCGGCTTCTGCCCCCATGCCACTAGTGCTGGGGTGTTCGCGATAAACCTGAGTGCTCTTTTTCCCATGGTTGGGTCCTTCGAGGGAGGCGCTCAGCACAACGAACCAGGCAATCAGACTATAATGCTTGAACACTCTCACTTATCCATAGAACTTTATAATTTTAAATTTCGGTGAAGCCCCTAGTTCGGAAGACCGAGTTCGGGGCGCTATCCACGCCTTGGCCGGACAAAGCCAGCTCCTCGCTCGAAGCGGCATAAGTCTTTAGGGACTGGAAAAACCTCTCGAACAGCAACCGGTCTCTCGCCTCATCATGACAGTCAGTTTTAGCTTTCTCCACTGAGGTGCTTAACCCAGCTGAACCGGGGCACAATCGCAGTGGTTCTCCTAGTACTACCTTAGCCAATATAGCGGAACGTAAGGCACCAAAACATAGGAGCCGGGCAAACCCAACTATTGACCCAAATCATGATTCGGAGCCGATGCATATAGTGCTATAAGTTCGGGGTGCCGCACTTGTGAAAGTGTACGGACTTCTCACACCATAATGAGGGGTATTGAAGCCCCTGGCGTGTTTGCCGTACCATGGTGTACGGGTGCGATCATGTCATTTAATAAACATATATATGAAAAGAGGATAATGCAAAAATAGACAAGAAGCTATGCATTGTTTATAGAGAGGCTATTTATCAAAGCCGAACGATACAAGTAGTGCGATAAGCAAAAGATATTGGACTATTTAACATGTCCTGATCAGGGGAAGGCCGCGGAATTGTATTCAAAACAGGTATACTGCTCGTAACAGAGACCACATGGGAGTTCCATAATGCGGCATGGCTTGTCTGCCTCCCTAGATCTTGCATCGTTTGTGCGGCGGTCGAATTGCCGAACAGGTCGTCCGAAGTATGGATTCCTGAAAGTAAGAAGAAATTAAAAAAAGAATCCGGCAGCCCCTAGTACGTTTTAAGCCGTATTTTGGGTGTGCCGTTATTGTGCCCCTTCCCCTGTGCCCATGGTATTTCAAGGGTGTAGTTATGTACGCGAGGCACTGGTTTCGCTATGTCGCGAGGGCTGGGGTTGGGGCCGCATTGCTACGCCTACTCAGAACGTGCCAGGCGGTCTTGTTGTAGGTTACTCCGGGCGCGCTTGGCAGTGTCTGGCTTTTTAACGGCCGGACTGGAGAATTGCCTAAAAAGGCTGCTTTGTACTTCCGTTGCGAGGGCCGCCGTGTGCTCCTCCGTACGGAGGGAGCGTTCGGTGTTTTCGTTGACCGTGATTACTTCTCGAGGGCCTGGCATTTTGAGCTTGAGATATGCGTAGTGCGGCACCGCATTGAACTTTGCGAATGCGGTTCGTCCGAGCAGGGCGTGATAGCCACTGCGAAACGGGACTATATCGAAGATTAACTCTTCGCTTCGGAAATTGTCCGGGGATCCGAAGACCACGTCAAGTGTTACTGAGCCTGTACAGTTGGCTTCTACACCTGGTATAATGCCTTTAAAGGTCATTTTTGTGGGCTTAATCCTTGAGGGATCTATGCCCATTTTCTGCATTGTATCCTGGTAAAGCAGGTTCAGGCTACTGCCGCCGTTCATGAGGACTCTTGTGAGATGAAATCCGTCGATGATTGGGTTTAGAACCAATGCGGCGAAGCAGCCATGACGAATGCTAGTGGGACGGTCCCTTCGATCAAAAGTGATCGGGCAGGAGGACCATGGGTTGAACTTTGCGGTGACTGGCTCCATCGCGTATACGTCCCGTAGCGCACGCTTCCGCTCCCTCTTGGGAATGTGGGTTGCGTATATCATGTTCACCGTCCGCACTTGTGGGGGAAAACCCTTCTGTCCATTGTTGTTCGGCGGCCTAGGCTCCTCCTCGTCATTGCTATGCAGCCCCTTGTCTTTGTTTTCGGCTCTTAACTTGCCTGCCTGCTTGAACACCCAACAATCCCTGTTGGTGTGATTGGCTGGCCTTTCGGGGGTGCCATGTATCTGGCACAAGCGGTCGAGTATTCGGTCCAAACTGGACGGGCCCTGAGTATTCTTTTTGAATGGCTTTTTCCATTGACCAGATTTATAGCCTCTGAATCCGGCATTAACTGCCGTATCTTCATTACTGTCGCTGCTAACGTGGCGTTTTTGCTTATTTCGACGTGTCCTGCCACTTTTGTCCTTGGTATCCGAATTACCAGGGTTCTTTGCTAAGTTGTTACTGCGAGCTAGCCAGCTATCTTCTCCCGCGCAAAAGCGGGTCATGAGTGTCGTGAGGGCTGCCATAGATTTCGGCTTTTCCTGTCCTAGGTGCCGGGCAAGCCACTCGTCGCGGATGTTATGCTTGAAGGCTGCTAGGGCCTCTGCGTCCGGACAGTCGACTATCTGGTTTTTCTTTGTTAGGAACCGTGTCCAGAATTGCCTGGCCGATTCCTCTGGCTGCTGAATTATGTGGCTTAAGTCGTCGGCGTCCGGTGGTCGCATGTAAGTGCCCTGGAAGTTGTCAAGGAATGCGGCTTCCAGGTCCTCCCAAGAACCGATTGAGTCTGCTGGCAAGTTGTTAAGCCAATGCCGGGCCAGTCCTTTAAGTTTGAGCGGGAGGTATTTGATGGTGTGTAGATCATCGCCGCGTGCCATGTGGATGTGAAGGAGATAATCCTCGATCCATACTACCGGATCTGTTGTGCCATCGTATGATTCGATGTTTACGGGTTTGAAACCCTCTGGGATTTTGTGATCCATTACTTCATCTGTGAAGCATAGTGGGTGTGCGGCGCCCCTGTACTGGGCTATATCACGATGCAGCTCGGAAGAGTTGTGTTTGTTGTGTTCGGCCCGGCCGGATTTGTTGTATCCGGAGTGAAGATCATCGTCACGTGCCGTAGGGCACCTGCGCGATCCGTAGATCGATCTTGTTTGTCTTGCCTTATCCTCCAGTACGTCTCGCAGGTCTGGCGCATTTTCCCGTGCCTTAGTTGAGCGGCGTCGGGGCATGGCTTGGGTGGAGGGCCGAGAGGCCTCTCTGTCACGGCCGCGAGGTGGCCGGTCTGCCATGTCATGCGCTGGTGATGTAGGCGCTTCCTCCTCTAATCGGGGTAGCGGCCTGCGCTTTGGGTAACTCTTGGAGGGGCGTTCGAGTTCATACTCTTCGGCCGCCAGGACTTCGGTCCATCTATCAGCTAGCAAATCTTGGTCAGCTCTAAGCTGTTGCTGCTTTTTCTTGAGGCTGTTTGCCGTGGCTAAAAGCCTGCGTTTGAAACGCTCTTGTTCGGCGGGGTCTGATGGTACGACGAATTCGTCGTCATCGAGGCTTGCCTCGTCTTCGAAGGGAGGCATATAGTTATCATCCTCAACCTCTCAGTCGGCCGCTCTCTCCTGAGGGCTGGCTTCTCCATCTTCCTGCGCCGAATCTTGCCGGGGTGGGTGTTCTTCGGCGCTATCCGGGGTAGTATTATCTCCCGTGCCGGAATCACCGTTTTTGCTTTGGCGGGATTTAGAGCGGCGCCGCTGACGCCGGCGCTTTGGCTGTTTCTTGGAGGTGTCATCCCCCGCTGTTCCATCGCCATCTCCATCTTTTGGAGTATCCACCATATATATGTCATATGACGAGGTGGCCTTCCAGTGCCCTATGGGTGCTGGTTCCTGTTCGTCTCCTACATCGTCGTCCATACCGTCGATGTCTTCGGAGCCGAAGTCAAGCATGTCGGTTAAATCGTCGACAGTGGCTACAAAGTGGGTGGTGGGTGGGTTTTGAATTTCTTCATCGTTCGTATCCCATCCTCGCTAACCGTAGTCCGGCCAGGGCTCTCCTGATAAAGAGAGAGACTTGAGAGAATTCAGGATGTCCCCAAAAGGCGAGTGCTAAAAGATGTCCGCAGCAGTGAACTCCATTATCGGCGCCCAATCGGATTCGATTGGCAGGGGCGCGGGGGGTTCGGAGTCCGGATCCTCAGAGTCACGGGTCATGCAGAGTGCGGGGCCGGCGTTCGGCTCGATCGCCTTTGAGATCGCAGCCCCCGAGGTGACGTCCAACCGCTCATCCTCGATTGTCGCAATAGGCTCCGAGTTAAGGGTCGGAACCGGTGCGTGTGCGGCCTCCAGGACACTGTTCGGAGGTAGAGCTAGATCATGCCCCTCGAGATAGTGCGGCGCGCTTGGCTGTGGCTTGAATCCGTCGAAGATCAAATCTCCACGGATGTCTGCCATGTAGTTTAGGCTTCCAAACCTGACCTGATGGCAGGGGCGTAGCTTTCGATCTGCTCCAGGTGGCCAAGCGAATTGGCCCGCAGAGCGAAGCCGCCGAAGACGGAGATTTGTCCGGGGAGAAAAGTCTCACCCTGGACCTCATCGTTGCTGATGATCAAAGGAGCCATCGGGCCTAAAGGCGACGACACAGAGGAACTCTCAATGAAAGCACCAATGTCGGTGTCAAAACCGGCAGATCTCGGATAGGGGGTCCCGAACTGTGCGTTAAGGCCGGATGGTAACAGGAGACAAGGGACACGATGTTTTTACCCAGGTTCGGGCCCTCTCGATGGAGGTAATACCCTACTCCTGCTTGATTAATATTGATGATATGGGTAGTACAAGAGTAGATCTACCACGAGATCAAGGAGGCTAAACCCTAGAAGCTAGCCTATGGTATGATTGTTGTGTATGGAGTTGATGTCCTACGGACTACAACCCTCCGGTTTATATAGACACCAGATAGGGTTAGGGTTACACAGAGTCGGTTACAAGGGTAGGAGATCTTGAATATCTGCATTGCCAAGCTTGCCTTCCATGCCAAGGAAAGTCCCATCCGGACACGGGATGAAGTCTTCAATCTTGTATCTTTATAGTCCAGGAGTCCGGCGAAGGTATAGTCCAGCTACCCGAACACCCCCTAATCCAGGACTCCCTCACTAGCACCGGCGAGACTGCCTGCTCCCGCCTCCCATGGCTGGTTGTGATCTGTCCCGGCTCCTGTTCGTTCCCGTCTGAAGCCTCACCATCGTCCTCCGCCTTGGTTCGCTCGCCGTGGCGCCGCCCTCCGGTGTTGTCAACATGGTCAACAACCGAGAGGAATAAAGATATGACTATACATGGTGAGGATGACAGTAGGGACCCAGCAGCGCGCGCAGTAATTTTGTTTTTTCGGGATGGAGAATGGTATCAACTGGGTTGTGCGGGACCCGTGGCCTGTCTAGCCCAGGCTTTTATTTCATATATTTAGCACATGACCAGCCCAGTTTGTTTTTTTCCTTTCTGAAAATTGCTAGCCAGCTATTTTGTTTTTTGCAGAATAACCAACGTAGGCCTACTTGCTTTTCTACGCCCTGCTGGGCCGAAAATCTTTCAAAACGAGGAGGGATGCATTTTGCCCAGTAAATGGGCTATAAGTAATAAGAAATGGGCTATAAGTAATAATAAATGGCCTGTAAAATTAAAAAATACAGCAAACAGACAATTAGTTCCAAAATACTGTTTTCTTTAGGATTTTGATATTTTAAATTTCATTGTTTTTGTGCGGGTAAAATTTCATTGAATTTAAATTACGGTATATTTAGATTTAAAATTAATTTGAATCTGGCTAGAAATTTCGGGTTGTATGCTGTTTGGGACAGATTTGGAGGCTGACTTGTGGGTCTACTAGGTTGATGTATACTTTGGCTTTGTCAACTTAGTCCACAAACGATTTTAGCAGCAGTGACCGTTGGATGTTAATCGAACGACCGTGCTACTTCTTCAATATCTGATCTTCTTGCTCCAGCCGCCCAAACCAGCTCCGGTGGGACTGCCTGCTCCCGCCTCCTGTGGCCGGCTGTGCTGCCGCACAGGCCGCACCGCCCCACCCTACTTCATTGCTGGCCAGGCCATTCCTCTACTCACCCACACCTCCTGTTATTTTCCGACAACGGCAGCCAGACCAGTAAACCCTCGTACTCCCCACAGCATGGGCAACCATTGCCGAGTCTTCCCCGACTCCGTGTCGTTCCCTTCCTAGGCCTCGCCGTCGTCCCCCGCCATGGTGCTCTCAGCGCGGCCTGGTCAACTTGGTCAACGAACGACATCCATCGGCCGTGTACTGTACATGCAAAATAATGATTCCTCCACCTGACAGCTGGGACCCACCGGAAGGGCCTCTGTATTTCGCGAAAAAACATCCCCCCCGCTGACATGTCGGACCCACCAGCTATATCTTCGCACGCAAGGAAGTGCCTCCTTATTACTCACAAAAAAATGAATACCCCCCTGCTAGCTGGGACCCACCATAGTGGGAGGATGACTTGTGGGCCAACAAAGTTGACGGGGACGGAGGGCTTTGTCAACTTAGTCAATATGAACGATTCTAGCTCCAGTGACTGTACGATGTCCATCCAACGGCCGTAGTGCTTCTTCAACCTCTGGTCTTCTTGTTCCAGCCGCCCAAAGCAGCGCCGGTCGTGCCGCATGCTCCTGCCTCCCGTGGCCGGCTATGCTGCCGCGGAGGCCTCACCGCCCCCTACTATTCCCACCGCTGGCCAGGCCCTGCGGCGACGGCAGGCTCACACCACAGCCGAACCAGTGAACCCTCGTACTCCTCTCCGTGTGGGCTTCCACTGCCGCGTCTTCCCCAGCTCTGCGTCGTCCCCTTCCTAGGCCTCGCCGTCGTCCACCGCCGTGGTGCTCTCCGCGCGGCGTGGTCAACGTGGTTAAGGAACGACTTCCATCGGAAGAGTACTGTACGTGGAGAGGCTGATAGCTGGGTCCACGGCCACAGCCCAGTTTTTTTGTGATTTGCCAAGTAAGTCGCTTTGTCAGGCCTGTTGGGCTGCAAATCTTTCAAGACGAGGAGAGCTTTCATTCGGCTGGCCGAGAAAATGGCCCAATAGTAATGAGAAATGGGCTGTACATTTTTAAAACACATCAAACCGGCAATTAGTTTCAAATATCTTTTTTTTTCATTTCAAGATTTTAAATTACATTAATTTTTATGCGTGGAGAATTTGTTGGATTTTATATTGATATACATTTATTTTAAAATCAGTTTGAATGTGAGTCAATTTCAGGATTAAAAATAGTTTGGACCGCACCGAAATATGCAAAATTTCGTATAATTTTTTAATCGTGGCCACAATTTGGGCTGTAATGCTAACAAAAAGAATATGGGCTCCAGAAAAAACTTTAAGAATTAGCAAATGGGCTGAAAATTATTAGAAATAATGGCAGATGGGCTGTATGCTGTTTTCCACAGATTTGAGGCTTTCCTAAAAAAAGATTGACGCACAAGCAGTGACTGTTGGATGTCCATCCAATGGCCGTCGTGCTTCTTCAATCTCTGCTCCTCCTGCTCCAGCCGCTCAAACAAGCGCCGGTGGGACTGCCTGCTCCCTCCTCCCCGTGGCCGGCTGTGCATCCGCGCAGGCCTCACCGCCCCACCGTACTCCCATCGCTGGCCTAGCCATCCCTCTACTCACCCACACCTGCTGTTATTCTCTGGTGACGGCAGACGAACTAGTAAACTCTCGTACAGTCGTACTCCCCTCCGCGTGGGAAACAATTGCCGAGTCTTCCCTTCCTCCGTGTCGTTCCCTTCCTAGGCCTCGCCGTCGTCCACCGCCCTGGTGCTCTCGGCGCGGCCTGGTCAACGTGGTCAACGACTGACATGCATCTAAAGTGGACTGTACGTGGAGAGGCCGACAGCTGGGTCCACGGCCGCACGCAAGGAAATGCCTCCTTATTATGCGCAAAATAATGATTCCTCCACCTGATATCAGGGACCCACCGAAAGGGCCTCTGTATTTCGTGAAAAAAACGTTACCGCCGCTGACAGCTCGGACCCACCAACTATATCTTTGCACGAAAGGAAGTGCCTCCTTATTACGCACAAAAAAATGAATACTCCCCCTGTTAGCTAGGACCCAGTATAGTGGCAGGCTGACTTATGGGCCTACTAAGTTGACGGGGACGGAGGGCTTTGTCAACTTACTCAATATGCATGATTCTAACTCCAGTGACCGTACGATGTCCATCAAACGGCCGTAATGCTTCTTCAACCTCTGGTCTTCTTGCTCCAGCCGCACAAACCGGCGCCGGTCGTGCCTCATGCTCCTGCCTCCCGTGGCCGGCTGCGATGCGGCGGAGGCCTCATCGCCCCCTACTACTCCACCGCTGGCCAGACCATCCCTCTACTCACCCACACCCCCTGTTACTCTGCGGCGACGGCAGCCTCACACCGCAGTGAACCAGTGCCCTCGTACTCCTCTACGCGTGGGCATCGACTGCCGCGTCTTCCCCGGCTCCGCGTCGTCCCCTTCCTAGGCCTCGCCGTCGTCCGCCGCCCTGGTGCTCTCGGTGCGGCGTGGTCAACGTGGTCAAGGAACGGCTTCCATCAGACGTGGACTGTACGTGGAGAGCCTGACAGCTGGGTCCACGGCCACAGCAAGGAAGTGCCTCCTTATTATGTGCAAAATAATTATTCCTCCACCTGACAGCGGGCACCCACCGGACGGGCCACCGTATTTCGCCCCCCTGACTGCTGGGACCCACCAGCTACATCTTCGCACGCAAGGAAGTGCCTGACAGTCAGGACCCACCTGGTCGAAGCGTACATAGCATTGTCATTCTGGTCGCGAACGTGTACGTACATATATACTGGTCGATGTAGAGGCGCGCACGTAGCATGTACACGTACGTACATCGGCCAGGGTGCAAGAAAGAAAATACGGCCACGTATGTGTACATACGGGCGGGGTCTCGAACGCCTACTCGCGCATACGTACGGCCAGGGCTCGTGTACATGGCTGGGTCGGAACGAAGAAACAGCGTCGTCGTCGTGTTCATGGGGAGGCAACGGAATGCGTCGTGTTCATGGGGAGGCAACGGAATGCATCGTGTTCATGGGGAGGCAACGGAATGCGTCGTGTTCATGGGGAGGCAACGGAATGCATCGTGTTCATCGGGAGGCAACGGAACGCGTGGGAGCCAACCGGCTGGGTCAGAACGGAATGCGTGGTCGTGTTCATCGGGAGGGCTTGGATGGAACAGGCGATGGAAACGAGGCATGGCGTACCGCACAACGGAGGAAACGGCCTTGTGTTCGACCGACCACGTTCGAAACGGGATCCTGTTCATCGGGAGGGGTGTGGCGTACCGCAAAACGGAGGAAACGGTCCTCCTACGGTCGAAACGGGGGTCTTGTTGATCGGGAGGGGTGTGACGTACCGCAAAACGGACGAAACGGACTTGTGTTGGAGCGCTACGGTCGAAACGGGGTCCTGTTCATCGGGAGGGGTGTGGCGTACCGCAAAACGGGACTCCACGGGATACTGTTCATCTCCACCGTCGACCTCCTCTAGCCTCCACGGGCTCCTGTTCATCCAGCCTCCACCGCGCGCTACTCCACCGGCTACTGTTCAACCACCCCTCCACCGTCTACTGTTCATCCAGCCCTCCACACCACAGGGTCCTTTTCAACCACCCCTTCACGGGCACCCCTCCACCGTCTACTGTTCATCCAGCCCTCCACACCACGGGGTCCTGTTCAACCACCCCTCCACCATCTACTGTTCATCCAGCCCTCCACACCACGGGGTCCTGTTCATCCACCCCTCCACGGGCACCCCTCCACCATCTACTGTTCATCTAGCCCTCCACCACACCACGGCGTCCTGTTCATCCAGAGGCAACGCCACCGCTCACTGTACATCCAACCCCCCCCCCCCCGCAACGCTCACTGTTCATCAAATCGATCGGCTTCAGTCAGCAGCAGTAGCAAAGGAATCGCTCGATCGGGTTCAGTTAACAGCCATCGATCGATCGCTCGGGTTCAGTAACGCGTAGCCTGCAATGCAATCGCTCGGGTTCAGTTAGAGCCCAACGCCTCGCTTGGGTTCAGTTAGAGCCAACGCCTCGCACACACGCGCGTACGTGTACGAGAGAAGCATGCATCGCTCGGCCCCCGACCTCCCACCGTAACCGGGAACTCCCCGAAATTTTCCTCACCCTCGCTTCTACCATGGTTTTTTCCGTCATGGACGGCCCAAAGAATGTCATGCAGCTGCGTCTCCGGCCCGCCCAGGACGAAAAGCCCATTTTCTATCATGATTTTTTGTCATAGAAGTAGGAGCCCACCACATCTATGATGATACCGGGTTTTGTCACAATTATCGTCATAGAAGTGTCATATGTATGACATAATTTTTTTTCGTTCGGCCCAAAATGTCACGGATGTGTCTTTTTTTGTAGTGTAGTTCTACGTTTGCCACTAATATATCCATCTGTCATGTTTGAATAATAATTGCCATGTTGCAAATATTTGTAGAAACTATGGACACCCCCCGAGACGAAGCACAAGAAGCGATGTTGGGGGACATAATCGCACAAGGAAGTGATGCCGTCTGCTCGTTGTTTCTCAACGACACCGATGGTCTAGAAGGACATGGTGAAGAAGCAGGATATGATTATGATGGCTCCTTTGACCCAATGCCGGTGCAAGAAGGAGACCGTCATGACGGCTCCGGTGACCCAATGACGGTGCAAGAAGGAGACCGTGATGATGGCTCCGGTGACCGAACCGAGTCCGGCCAGGTATATATATTAGTTAGGCCTGTGCTGACTAGCTAATTGATGCATTCATTGTTTTGGTATGTACACATATGAATTAACTCTCGTCTTTCTTCTTTTTCTAGCCCTCCGGATCGAGCACAACTTCGGTAAAGAGACGAGGCCGAAGAAAAAGTTGAGCTCGGATGAAAGGTTTGAGATCACAGCAATCGCGCGCGACGGCCAACCGATTGAACCCTTCCGGACAAAAGATGCATTTTCTGCTCAGTGCGGGGTTCTTGTTAGGGACAAGATCCCAATCAGCATCCACCAATAGTATAAGCCTAAGAACGAAGACCCTGAGGTGTCTTATGTCAATGATATGCAGAAAAATGATCTTTGGACTGAGCTGAAGTCAAATTTCACCCTACCGCCAGAGGAGGATCCGGAGAAGCCAGTTAAAGAGCAATTAATCAAGTCTCTTACTCTTAAGAAGATGGCAGACCTATTCAGGAGGTGGAAGAATGAGCTGAAAAGGTTTGTCGACAAAGAAGAGACACCAGAATTCATCGGCAAATATGAGAAGATCAGAGATCACTGGCCCGCATTTGTGGCCCACAAGACATCGGAAAATAGTAAGAAGATGTCGGCGACAAACAAGCAAAATGCTGCGAAGAAGAAGCTTCACCATCGCACGGGGTCAGGTGGCTACCTTAAAGCCCGGCCTAAGTGGGCCAAGGCTAAGAATGATCTGCTTGATAAAGGGATCGAAGCAGAGACAATGAACTGGCCAGACTGTTGCCGTACTTGGTTCTTTGGGGCTGGCGGAACCTTGGACCCTGTATCAGGGAAGTGCCTTTGGACGGACGAGCAAATAAAAATACCAGTCAAGAGGCTTCAGCACTATATCGATGCAGCACAGCAAGGGACGTTCGTTCCAGACAGAGAGAACGACGAGCTCACAATGGCCCTCGGGAATCTTGAGCACCCTGGGCGGACACGAGGCACGCCAGGCTCCGTTCCGTGGAAGGCTGGGTTTTCGGATGCAGGCGGTTACAAATGCCAGGAGAGGAGGAAGAAAGTGCAGCAGACCCAACTGCAGGCGCTGCACGCAAGGGTACAAGCGATAGAGGAACGAGAAGCAAATCGCAGCAAACGAACTGCCGAAGCTTCCACCGAAGCTACCCCGCCATCTCAGCGGAGAAGCAGCGTGGATTCCACCGAGCTGCTTCAGCAGGAGCATGTCTTGACGGCTCCTGCCAGCTACCCCGTGGATGCTATCACGGAGTCTCAAAATTGCCACCTTATGACGCAATGGCAGAACTTCAAAGTCAAGGCGGCTGTCGGCTCTGTTCGACCTCCTGAACCCGGCGCAACTTTTTACTGTCATCCGATTCCAGAAGGATATGCTAGGGTGACGGTGGACGAAATAACGGAGGGATTTGAGGACCTCCAGCTTGACCACCCTAACGGTGAAGGGGAGACTCGGTTGGGTTCTGCTCTGAAGACTCCTTGCCTATGGCGGAAGGAGCTCATCAACCTTCCGAACTGGACGCCTCCGCCTCCTCCTCCTCCAGCGAGTCAGGGCACTCCGCCTCCTCCACCGCCTCCTCGTCCGGCGAGTGACGATCAGGGCACTCGGCCTCCTTCTCCGGCGCGTGGCGGCACTCCGCCTCCTTCTCCGCCTGCGCCGGCGCGCCCGAGCAGCCACCAGCCTCCTCCTTCTCCGCCTCTCCAGCAAGGGCGGAAGAGACCCGCCGCCGCCCCGGCTGCTCCGGCGCGTCGTAGTCCTTCTCCTCCGCCTCGTAAGCAAGCATGAAAGAAGACAGCCGCAGCCGCTCCATCTGCTTCGGCGTCTAGTAGTACAGCCAGAGGCGGGAGGCAATATAGATACGGTCCACCTCTCAAGCCTCTAGAGAAGTTACCGTATGAGATGACCGTGGAAGAAAACAAGAAGATCGTGCAAAAAGAAGTGAAGGACTTCTTTGAAGGGGCAAAAGTAGAGAGACATCCACCTCCGGAGGAGAAGGTAGATCCGGTGAAAGCGAAGCGCACTCTGGCTGCCCTGACAAAAGCACCAAAGTCTCCGCCGAAAGGCAACTATGAGTGCATTATTGGAAAGACATTTGTCGAAGCGGAGTGGTCGGGAAGTACTGTCAGTGATCAAAGGATAAAAGAACGACGAGCTGGGAAACAAATTGCCCAGCTCGGCGAACAAGCGAACCAATCGTGCCCCCCCCCCTCAAGGTGTCTAGCGACATCGTCGCTAATGATCCGAGGATGGTGCCTGGTTATAGCAATCTTGGAGATTACCAGCCCGACGATGTACATTATGATTTCTTGGAGGTGTAGGCGGTACACAGATACGAGTACGGGAAGCCTCTCGTCAATGATGAAAGATCTCTAACAACGATGATGCGAAGATTGCATGATTGATACATGAAAACCTGCAGAGAGTCTGGGGGGAGGAGTACTTTGACGCTGAGAGTTAGAGAGGAGCATGACCTCGTTGGAATTGAACTGTTGAATGTTCCATTTGAGGAGTTCTTCCAGTTTTTCAATCAAAGGGCCCTCGATAAAGCAACGGTCACCCGCTACTGTCTGTAAGTACTACTACTTCTGTCATTAAGTCTCTCTATATAGGTCAGCTCTTTCATTGCATGTATTTATAATTATCCTCACTATATTATGCAGATTGAAGATCGCTGAATTGAAGAAAAGACAAGTCGGTGATATTGGGTTCATTAACACAAATCTCATAGATGCAACTGAGGCTAAATTTCATGTCGAAGATACCGAGGCCAACTTGCTACGATCGTTGGTAATAAATGAAAACAAAGATATAATACTCTTTCATTACAACTTCAAGTGAGTGTTACTGTCTTGTGCATATTCGGTTTCCCTTATATATTAGTCCAGGTTATGTAATGTAATTGATGAGTTATGCATGCGAGCGCAGTTTCCACTATATTCTCCTAGAGATTAAACATGAGCAGGGACTAGTAACCGTCTTAGACTCGAGATGAAAAGATCCCCAGGAGTATGCGGACATGACTCAAATCCTCGAGAAGTAAGTTAAATCGATCATTATCCACCATATCAGCAACTTTGTTCATTTCCTGATATCAAGTAATTGTTTTCTTTGTCTGGCAGGGTTTGGAGAAAATTCACCAAAAAAGCTGGGACTGCCGAAGAAGCTGCAATTTAGACACCCGAAAATAATTACTATAGTAGCATGTTCCGCGCGTCTCCTAGTGATTCAAGCGCTAGTTTCATCAATAGCATTTGCATTCTTGCTTATCAGTTTGATTGACCTCTATTTCTTGTAAAGTGGTTGTGGCAGGATCAAGGGAATGATTTTTGTGAACGGGGGTACTCTAACGAACAATATGAAGTGCGTAAGCAATAATATTCACAATTTTATTTTATTACCATCATTTGTGTTGAGTTTCATTTATTAATATATATATATATATATATGTATTGACCCCCTTCTTCAAATTAGATCTTTCGGATGCGGGATGAACTCCTACCACCAGATCGTATCCGAGCAATTTAAGAGGAATTGGCGGCATTCTTCCTTGATCACGTGATCGCTGAAGACGGAGAATACCATGTGGAGCTTGACTTCGTATATAATTACGAGATTATATTGTAAGAGATAATTATTGTATATATGTAGCCGGTAGTGTCGGATAGATATACGAGAACTTGTTGTTCGACCAATCTCTCAGAGAAGGAGAGGTGCTCGATATCACTTTTATCTGTATGCATATATGTTCATGACGATCTTCTATTTCCTTCGTTTGCTTACTAGCTAGCTAGCGTGTCTAGTCCTCTCTATACGTATATAGTACGTAGCGTCGACCAAGCACGGACATAAGAGAGGATACTTCTCTCTATTAATTAGCTAGCTAACACAATATATGAAACACCTAAATTAACCCCCCCAAAACCCCCAACCCTCCTTTAAAAAAACAAAAACCCAGCCCCTGAAATGCTGACGAGTGGATGCCTATTGGTCCCGGTTGGTGCCACCAACCGGGACCAAAGGCCCTCCTGCCTGGACTCGGCGCACCGGCCATGTGGAGGTCCATCTGTCCCAGTTCTGGACTGAACCTGGACTAAAGGGCTAGGGCATTAGTAACGACCCTTTAGTCTCGGTTCAGAAACCGGGACAAAAGACCCTTACCAACCGGGACGAATGTGGTTTTTTCTACTAGTGGCGCCGAAGGCCGGCAGCGGAGGCGAGTCTACTGGCGGCAGAAGCTAGATCGCCTTTTCTTTCTTCAGGAGAAAGAAATGCGAAAGCGCTGGTACTAGCATTTGTCCTATGTGGCACTCCTAAAATAGCGCCATTGTACATGTTCTTACATTGTGTTCATATAATCTAGGGGAGGTTCTTACGTGTTGTGATTTAGGAGATATCCTATACATCTTCTCCTAAAACCTGTTTTTTTCTTGGAATCCAATAACTCCCGAACGTTTGGATTTTGAGCATTTCGTCCCGAACGTTTTTACATGGTAACTCTAGTTCATAGGGGATGGCAACTTTAGTTGATAGAGGATGGCAACTTTGTCCTTTTTTGTTTTTTTGTCAGAAAATTGCCATGTTTCCCTAACCTCACACAAACTAAACTTGCCATCTAAACCCGTTCGGGTTGCCATGCTTAACTCCCGAATGTTCAGATTTTGAGCATTTCGTCCCGAACGTTTTTACATGGCAACTTTAGTTCATAGTGGATGGCAACTTTAGTTCATAGTGGATGGCAACTTTAGTTGATAGGGGATGGCAACTTTGTCCTTTTTCATTTTTTTGTCAGAAAATTGCCATGTTTTCCTAATCTCACGCAAACTAAACTTGCCATCTAAACCCATTCGGGTTGCCATGCTTAACTCCCGAACGTTCGGGAGTTATCATTACCGTTTCGTTCATATCTCTTCGAACTAGCATAGAAAGTAAATAGGGAATTGCATTTGGGTCCCTTGAAAAAGGGAAAACACCCTCAAAACCGAAACCACGATTGCAATCAAATCCTCGGGCACAGTTGGGTGCCCCTTGAGCCATCATTGCCCAACAGATGAAGGCGCTCCAGTGCGCCTCTGGCCAGACGGTCGATCCGCGGGGTGAGGCGGTCGGTCGGTCATGGCATGGGTCACTGGCAGGACGTGTTGGAGTAGTTTTCTTTAGCCCAACTCCCCCTAAAAAATTTTTCTTACGTGAAAAAAGGGACTTATTGGAGGACGCAAATTTGGTGAACATGGTTCTACGTGCACTCCTTCTCAACAATAAATAAAAAAATAAAATAAAATAAATCTGAATTTTCTTTGTAATATACATAGTCAACCCGTATACTCGCGTATGAAATTTCACGAAGAAATCACATCCATGGTAATCTGGGAAAATGACAAAATCGAAGCTATATTAAAAAAACACGGTTTGATGAATAGCATGGTCTCAATTGTATCTCCTTCACTAAGAATATGAACTCAACAACCAGTACAATTTCTTTAAAAAAGGAAATGTAGATTATACTCAATAGTCATAGTAGTAAAACATTCAATGCAACATTCTACGTACAACAGCCGGTCCGACGGACGTGCGGTCAGCTAATAGTTCAACAAAGATTATGTATAAATAGGAGAAAACCTAGGCATCTTGTATCAAGGCTTGGCAAGCTTAATTGGTTTTGTAGGATTCTGAGTATGTGACTTCTGCAGCGGGCATGCGCCTAGGCCCAGTAAGTGTGGACGACGCGGCCCGAAACACAATTTATTAATAGAGTGTTGGATAATTATAAAAAACGCAGGGACATTTCTACAAATATTGATGACGGACTATAAAACGCAGGGACTTTTCTACAATATCGATGACGGACTAAGAATATCTATTTCTTTTATTAGTAGGTATAGATATAAATGTCGTGGGTGTTAATACATCACGAAACTTCGCACGTGACTAGAATGATCGACTAAATTTCATACCCTGAAATTTCAGAATTTTTTAATTTTCTCTAGTATTTTATTGAATTTATTATTCATGTGGGTGCGCGTGGAACCATGTCCATCTTTGTATTTTTGCTTTTTTTAAGATGCTCTTATTACAACACAATTGTGCAAGATAATAAATTTAACCATCCATCAATTTTCGTCCGTCGGATCGGCATCACACGCATGCGCGAGGCCGGCTGTGGCACTTTTACAGAAACACACCTGCCAGTGCCACTCCGCTCCATGTTTTGACACAAAACCCCTTCGTCTCTCCCGTGCAGCCCCAACCTCGCCCAGGCAGCCATGGCAGGCGTGGCGGTGGCCGCCGCCGGCGTCGTCCGCCGCCAACGCCTCGCGGTCGCGGGTCTCCTCTCCACCGCGGCAGCCCACCGCCCATCACCTCCTCCGGGCCATCTCCTTCGCCCCTTCCCCGTCTCCTCGGAC
This sequence comes from Triticum urartu, assembly GCF_056163025.1. Lineage (NCBI taxonomy): Eukaryota > Viridiplantae > Streptophyta > Magnoliopsida > Poales > Poaceae > Triticum > Triticum urartu. Next base: position 15,392,087 of record NC_141873.1, read on the forward strand.
GCCGCCCTGCTTCCGCAAGTGCGCTGCCGACGCCGTCCGTTCCTCCTCTGCCACCGCCCACCTCCTCCTTGTAGTCTTCCCCTCCCCTCCCCGTCACGTAAACAATAGTTCAGTACAAATTGCTTTGCTTGTCCGTCGTGGTTTGCTGCACACACGCTAGGTGATCGACGAAATGCCAGGGTATGTACATCGTCCTACTTATACGCCTATAAGTACCAGCCATTCAGTTGGTACAATCTCTATTATCACATTCATAGAGTGGAGATGAAATAAGGTTGCATTTGAACACTGCAATGTTAATTAACCCTATTGTTCTGAACGGCAGCTCTGACTGTGCCCAAAGCCTCAACAACTGTCTATCCATATGCTTTGAATGTGCCAGGAAGCCGCCGGACAGCTCGGGGATGCCGACCTCCAATCTGGAAACTATTTTGATGTAAATGATAAAGACTAATCAGTTTGGTGATGAAACTTGCGAGCAGAGCTGTGCTCCTTTATCAGAAAAAAAAAACATGTCTTATTTGTCACATCGGAAGCAAAATTCATTGCCTTTAATTTTTTCGTATCATAGTTGAACCCCCTGCCATCGATTGAAACTCTAATTTTTTCGTATACGTTATCGTATTTGAATATGTATCAGATGTACAGGCTGTCTGTCACAAACTCTGTTCACCGTAACAGTGTATCACTGACCAAGTTATGGTCGTGCTTTAAGATTATCATCTCATATTATGATGATATCTGATTTAAGTGGCCTTGACATTCCTAACCTGTCAACCTTTTTATCTGTTTAAACTTTGGATTGATAAGTATAATTCTGGTTTTAGAATTTCACAGTGTAATAAGTATATAATGAACTATTGCTCATAGTTGTAACTCGTCTGTAACAAACTCGTTATTTTAATCTCTTATTGACATTAGTGCAGCGTCATCCTGAAGCAGAAGACAGTGTCATTGATGCCTTAACCCTGATATGCAGTGGCGTCGATTAAACATCTTCAACTCTACCAGCTCCCACGTTGAGGCCACCTGTCACATCGCGCTTGAAGCAAAGGTGCACATCTTGACATTGTTTCAGTTATAGATGTCAGCAAATGCAAGAAATTATCATCTAAGTACAACTCTGTAGTCTGTACCATTAGCTGCTGACCAGTTTTATTAGGAAAAACTAGTTTACTTACTTTCATCTTCTCTCTGATTGATGTGCGTTAGTCTAAAAAAGTGCAGTGAAGTATGGGATGAATTGCCGCCGACAGTTTTTACTCATCTCTAATTGATTCATCTGTTTTTATTCAATCTCTAATTTACATGAGCGCAACATAGCAAATTAATGGATTTATCCCTAAGCCCGGCCAACGGTCCAGCGCCTCCCTCCTTGTGGCGGCCCGTACAGTGTTGGCCCCATCCCAACATGACCGAGACACCGTGTTTAATTGCCTACCCAGTGAAGGCAGATATTCAACCTTGTATTGTTAGATTTAACATACAAGATTGATATAGTGACATGTTGATTTTTCTGGCCCGATCAAGTAATTTACAGTTCAACGCATCAGCTTTATTAGCATCATTTAGCCCTATTGAAGATTGAAAACATTAGAAAATCACTGGTTTTTAGCCCTCATCTAAAGTTTGTCATCCTGGGCTACTGTCCCATCTTTCTCCAAAGACCCCTCCGTCTTGTGCCATCTCCATACGGTGCTTACCCCGTCAGGTTAAATTTCCTAGTTCAGCATGCACATCGTTCATAAATATAATTTTGGCTACCAGCAGAGGTGGACTGGTACTGTGAAGATGAAAAGGTACGTGGTACAGACTCACCGATCAAGCAATGGAACATATATATTGGCCTGTAATATTTCTTTCCAAGCTATTGAAAACATACTTACAATGTACAAATAAAATATAAGAGTTAAAAACAGTTACAAAAACCAAGATTGTAATTAAGTTGGATGTCTTCTTCTCATTAGCCACTTATTTCACCTTGGTCCAGATAAAATTGATGCTTGAGTTTGAACTGAATATGCGTTCGGATTATCTTCCAGGGGCAAGACTGTATTTGTATTGAGAAATCTGTGAAGAATAGTGGTTTCTATGCTCATCCCACCCTCTAATACCTTTATCACCGTTGACATGGAAGGCCTTTGACTGCCATCATTTAGCAGGCACCACATTGCAAGCTTCATCATTTGAATCACTTGCTCCTGGTGCGAGGCCATGTCGTCACTATGCTTGTCAATCAGATCACTCATTTGATTATCTCGAGCCTTTCCTCGTAACAAATTGATGAGGTGAGAACTCTCCTCAGGAAGAGAATTATCAATATTTTTTCTCCCACTTATTAGCTCCATGACAACTACTCCAAAGCTGTAGACATCAACCTTTTCAGTGATTTGTGAGGTTAACCATTCAGGTGCCATATACCCAGGCGTGCCTCTCATCATCGTCATTACCTTGCTTTGATCCCTGTCTATTAGCTTAGATAGTCCGAAATCAGCGACTTTCGCATTAAAGTTCTCATCTAAGAGAATATTTTGTGGTTTGATGTCCAAATGAGCTATCTTTCGCCTGCACTCCTCGTGAAGATAGCACAGGCCTTTGGCAATATCCAGAATGATTCCACACCTCGTGTGCCAATCGAGTGGGGCATTGTCGTGGCGGTAATAGATCCATCTATCAAGTGACCCTCCTGACATATATTCGTATACAAGAAGCCTTTGGAATTTCTCTGTACAAAAGCCAATCAGCCTGACAAGATTGATGTGTTCGATGCTTCCAATAGTTTCAACCTCTGCCAAAAACTCTTTCTTTCCTTGTCTAGCACCTTCTAAACGTTTGACTGCAACTCTTTCTTCGCCTAATTTCCCTGCAAAAACCGACCCAAATCCACCTTCTCCAAGCTTTTTACTGAACCCTTCAGTGCATTCTCTCAACTTGTCAAAAGGAAACCTTGTTGGCATCCCTGGTAATTGATCAAACTGGAGGTCTTCATCATTGTCTTCATACTTTTTCCTCCTTAGCAGACAAACAGTGATAACAATGGAAATGAATATGATAGTAGAAACAAGTGCAAGGGTGATGCCTAGAATAACCTTCCTTTTGTTTGCAACAGGATGAGAAGCAGCAGAAGAGGGGCTAGATTGCACCTTGAGGTAAGCAGACGAATTGAAAGAGGCCGTTTCAGGTTGTATTGATTGCAAGGAGAAGACCTTTGTCACCCAGAGACAATCGCCCTTGGAATCATTGAGGCCATATCTGAAGATGACGGCCCTGCAGGAGCAGTTCTTCAAGCAAGCCTGCTTACAACTGTCGCCATTCGTTGCATTCTCAATGGTGTGGCTTGCATCAAAGTAAGAAACGTCTGTAAGGGTCAAGAGCTTATGGTGTTGCATTTCTTGACAAGAGATTGGATTCAGTGGTGCACATCCAAGATTTGCTTTGCGCTCGTGCACCGGTTTGAAATAGTTTGTTGAACTTGAGTTACCTGAAATGGACAGGTGCACTGCCCAGCTGTGCATATGCCGTATTCTCCGCACACCGTTGGGAATGCACAATCATCAGCCAATCCTCCTGGTCCTACCTTGGTTACATCAGAGAGTAAGGTGCATGTCGTTTCTTCCTGAGACCATTCATACAGCCTAAGGTGCCCATCAGACTCTAACCTCACGTACTGAGTGGATTTAGCTGCTGGCAGTGAGATCTTAAACATATGTGGGCTGCTTGGCTGCTTAGACTGCACAATGAGGCTGAGGCTGCCATTGAGAAAGGTAACCTTTGTTGGACCATTTCCTGTGTGTCACTCTCGTTCACCCATACTGAAGTCGCGTAGTAGAGTTGTGATGGTGTGGATTCAACATAACCATACAATCCTCTGGGGAGAACTGTCATGTACAACTGATTCTCTGTCCAATTTGTGACGGAAGTGTTAGCTACAAGCCTCGTACCTTCCAGTAGTGACTGCCTAGGGAGCAACACGTCACTAGGATGATCAAAAGACTGCCATACAGTTCCATTACTGTGATCAAATAGCACCAGATTGCTGTCCTTGGTGATCACCATGCCGGCTATGGACCGGCCCGAGCTGCTGCTAGACCAGATCAGGCTAGCATCAGCATCTCGGAGCACCAAGTTCCCATCAACGGTAAGCTCAACGGTGGCACCATCCGTTACAGGGCGAGCCCGGTTGGCAGACCATACCACATGCGGGCTCGCGGTCTTACTCTCACCATACATACCATCGATGTGGAAAATATAGACAGCAAAGAGGAACGCGTTGCAGGGGGAGGCACAGAAGAAACCTGCACCAAAGGAGGGTCCGAAGAAGGTTTGTGGCGAGCTGAGGACGATGGATCGTACGGCCGAACCATCAGAGAAGAGGGTTTGAAGAACGCGTTGCCCGGGGAGGGAGTCTTTGCTGTTGGTCCACGATGTTGAGAGGTTCGCTGTGGGATACTCGGCGAACTGCGCCTCAGAGAGCAATTGTGCTGCAGCTGCTAGTATGATGAAGAGGAGATTGGCAGGACCCATGGTTGCTGATTGTCTATGACTACGAGAAGCTGGGAACAAGGAGGGAGACGAGATTGCAGAGGGAAAAGGTTGAACCTGAAAGACGATTGCGTCCCTTGCAGAGGAGAAAGGTCCACTGTTCGGCTCTGCCGGCCCAAGTCAGTCATTGTCGCGGAATGCCGGCCGAAGTATATATAATCTAGTACGGCAGACGTCCGAATCAAGGGAGAAAGAATTGTACTACCTTGGATCTCCCTAATTTTGTTTGAAAGGCCTGCAAGTGCTACTTAGATTAGCATCAGGGATTGCTAATTAAGGTTGTGCATCTTATTTGGATTCAGATTTGCTTCAGATGGCAAAGGTCTTGAAATTGTCATTCTAATTGTTTTCGCGACGTGACAATTTGAGTTAATAAAACACCCTTTATGGGCAAAAGGCCATTCTTCTCATCCTGTTATTAATTACAGATGGTAAGCATTAGCATTCTTTATCCTTATCAACACGAAGAGGCAAGGACTACCGATCAGCGGTTATTTAAATAAATGAATGAGTTGCCATTTGGCGACCATAGACGGTTTTGTTACCCTTGTACAGTAGTATGCAGGTGTCTCCGTGATGAGGATTTCCGACCACGATGTTCCAGTTGCTCAATACCATATTCCACTGGCAACACAGCGCCTCTCTTCCACATTAGGGCCGTGTGAAATGAGTATTCTGCTCATCAGTTAGTGGTAGTTCCTGTTGCCTGCATACTTCCTTCAGCATGGTCAACTTTGTTCTTGAGAGGATGGCCATGTACTGTTGGAAACTCAATCTGGAAACGATGTTGCTGTAAATTACAAAGACTATTCAGTTTCATGATGAAATTGGGGAGCCAAGCTATACTCCTGTTATTGATTTTTTGGGTCTCATTTGTCACATCGGAAGCAGAATTAATTGTCTTTCAAGTGTTTATTGATAAACTCGAAGAAGGTTTGTGGCGAGCTGAGGACGATGGATATGACGACCGAATCATCATAGAAGAGGGTTTGAAGAACGTGTGGCCGGGTGAAGGAGCTTTCGTTCTTGGTCCACAATGTTGAGAGGTTGGCTGTGGGATACTCGGTGAAGTTCAACTGCGCCTCGGAGAGCAATTGTGCTGAAGCTCCTACTATGATGAAGAGGAGACTGGTAGGACACATGGTTGTTGGAGGGATGAGCTTGCAGAGGAGGGAAATCGAAGCTGGTGGTAGTACTAATAAGACTACCTGAAAGATGGGCTTGCCGGCATGGTGTTTACCACAAGTTTCCAACCATATGATTACCAGCCGCTGCTTTGGTGATATTTGCAAATGACTTTCTGAACCGCGCTCTCAATATCAGAAACTCCAAAAGGCCACTGTTCAGCTCTGCCGGCCGAAATCATCGTCGTAATTAATCGGGTAGCTGCCGGCCCAAGTATAATATAGTTAATTAGTACACGTCTGACTCAAGGAAGCACTACCTTAGTCCTTAGATGTCCCTTTTTTAGGGAAGGCCTTCATGACTAGCTTTATTTGATATCAAAACATTGTTACATCATCCACCAACTTATCGGCTAGACAGCCAGGAAGTTTGTCAGTCCAACTAAGAGAGCTCTTATTACAATAAAACGCTAATTATCTAGCACATGCGCAGCTAACGGGTGTCCCTAATCATAATCCTTGGATGTCCCTAATCTTTTTCTAAATGCCTGCAAGTACAATTTAGAGTATCATCAGGGGATCACTAATTAAGGCTGTACATAAATTTGGATTCAAATTTGCTTCAGATGTCTAGGTCTTCAAATCGTCACTATAGTCATTTTGGCCATCCCATAAGCAATTGTTTCATTGATAGATATAATGTCAAGGACTTCCACTCACCAGTAATTTAATTAGTAAAGAACAAGTTGCCATTTGGCGCCCATACATGGCTGTGGTTCCTATGGCTACCAGCGGAACACTTCCCTCTTGATGTGGGTGTGGGTTGCGGTTATGCAGGTGGACGTATCTGCATAATGATAATTTCTAACAGCAACATTCCAGCCGCACGGTCATACTGTATTGAGTTATTTCGCAATACCATGTTCTACTTTTCACAAACTATTTACATTCTATGGACACTGTAGAAAACACGAAATATATATTGTTTTGTCAGTATTAGACCTAGTAATCCTACTACTGACACGATTTTCCTTCTCTGCCAATTTCTGAACACTTGGACGAAACTTCAGAAAGGTTCTCTGCAGAAGCTTCTGGGGCTGGGGGCTAGTGTGATGGAGAAAACGGCGAAGGAGATCTTCCGGCAGCAACACGGCTGGACCCTGTGATCAGAGGCTGGCCATGTAGTTTTGTGCGTCGGTCGAGAACTCGAGCCTTGCCTGTTGTGGCCTAAATTCTGTTTCTGTTTCTAATTTAGCTGAATGTGCAGTTTAGCTGAAAATAACAACTGTTCTTATGCATTTTCCCTAGATGGTTATGACAGTTTTTGCATACATATACCACCAATTGTTCATCTCGCCCCACAATTTCTCTGCGGACACAATCTTGGATCAGGTCCGTCGTATCTACTGCATCTTGATGGTCTTCATTTGATTTTATTATTGTCCTGTGTATCGCGCATGGTTCTCATACACCAACATCGTACCTTCTTTTGCCATCATCTGACCTTAAGAAACTTTTTATCCTGTGTATCGTGCATTTGATCTTAAGAAACTTGATGTAGCGAGGAGCAGAGGAACTTGTATCAGCAACTCCGGGAGATGTTAGGCAACTTATGCAAAGCCAATAAACTCTCTGCTTCCTCATGAAAAACACATAATACAATACAGTAAGCTGGTCGTGTATGTATTTATTTATTTGAGTGCTCGCTCGGTTCGCCGTCATGAATGTAGCTCTAGATTCACCATGTACAACATCGTCGTCGTCGTAGCTCTCCCATGTACTCTTGTGATTTGTGATATGAGTGATGGTGTCCATGTTGAGACCATTGTACAGAATGAATGTATGGACTCTGGTTGATAGAGCTAACTAACTTAATTAGGTGCTTGATTCCCCTGTTGATTGATTGATTTATTTATCCTCTGCACTAATCCTCTTTTTTTTGGCATGTAGATGGAAAATTTATACTTGTATTTGTGTAAATTGTAGCTTTGTATTGTTTTGGATGGCATCAAATACTTTGAGAATGCACATGATATCATATTTGAATGCACTATATATTTATACCCTAATTTTTTAATACATTATCATATTTGAATATGTATCAGGTGTACAGGCTGTCTGTCACAAACACTGTTCACTATAACAGTGTATCACTGACCAAGTTATGGTTATGTTCTAAGATTATCATCTCATATTATGATATTATATGTAACACTTTTTGGTCTGTAGGTGGTTAGTTGCTTGATATGGCTAACCTATTAACCTTTTATTTGTTTAAATATAAACTTTGGCTTGATAAGTATGTATAATTCTGCTTTTATAATTTAATTTTACAGTGTAATGGAGTATGGACCGAATTGTTGCTGACCGTTTTTACTCGCCTCTAATGAATTCATTTTCGTTATCTCTTATTGACATGAGTGCAGTGTCATCCTGAACCAAAAGACCGTCATTGAAGCCTTGGCCTTGATATGCAGTCTCATCGATTGATCAAGAAGATACCACTTAAACATCTTCAACTCTACCAGCTCCCACGCGAGGCCACCTGTCCTAGTTGTCCAACATTGCGCTTTAACCAAATGTGCACATCTTGACATTGTTTCAGTTATATAGTTAGATGTCAGCAAATACAAGCAATTATCATCAGAAGAGGTGGACTGGTACTCTGCAGATGAAAAGGTATGCGGTATAGACTCACCGAACAAACAATGAAACATATGTATTGGCCTATAATTTTTATTTTCAAGCTATTCAAAACATACTTACAATGTACAAATAAAATATAAGAGTTAAAAACAGTTACAAAAACCAAGATTGTAATTAAGTTGGATGTCTTCTTCTCATTAGCCACTTATTTCACCTTGGTCCAGATAAAATTGATGCTTGAGGTTGAACTGAATATGTGGTCGGATTATCTTCCAGGGGCAGGACTGTATTTGTATTGAGAAATCTGTGAAGAATACTGGTTTCTATGCTCATCCCACCCTCTAATACTTTTATCACCGTTGACATGGAAGGCCTTTGACTGCCATCATTTAGCAGGCACCACATTGCAAGCTTCATCATTTGAATCACTTGCTCCTGGTGCGAGGCCATGTCGTCACTATGCTTGTCAATCAGATCACTCATTTGATTATCTCGAGCCTTTCCTCGTAACAGACTAATGAGGTTAGAACTCTCCTCATGCAGAGAATTATCAATATTTTTTCTCCCACTCACTAGCTCCATGACAACAACTCCAAAGCTGTAGACATCAACTTTTTCAGTGATTTGCAAGGTTAACCATTCAGGTGCTAGATACCCAGGTGTGCCTCTGATCTCTGTCATTACCTTGCTTTGATCCCTGTCTATTAGCTTATATAGTCCAAAATCAGCTACTTTAGCATTGAAGTTCTCATCTAGGAGAATATTTTGTGGTTTGATGTCCAAATGAACTATCTTTCTCCTGCACCCCTCATGAAGATAGCACAGGCCTTTGGCAATATCCAGAACGATTCTACACCGCGTGCGCCAATCGAGTGGCGCGTTGTTGTGGCAGTAATGGATCCACCTATCAAGTGACCCTCTCGGCATATATTCGTATACTAGAAGCCTATGAGATTTCTCTGCACAAAAGCCAATCAGCCTGACAAGATTGATGTGTTCGATGCTTCTAATAGTCTCCACATCTGCCAAGAATTCTTTCATTCCTTGTCTAGCACCTTCCAAACATTTCACGGCAACTCTCTCTTCACCTAATTTCCCTTCATAAACAGATCCAAATCCACCTTCTCCAAGCTTTTTATTGAACCCTTCAGTGCATTCTGTCAACTTCTGAAAAGGAAACCTGGTTGGCATTCTAGCAAATTGATCAAAATTGAATTCTTCATCTTTCTTGGCATGCGCTCTCCTCCTCTCTAGATAAAGTGTGACAGCTATAGCAAGTAATACGGTAATAATAATAGTGCCTAAAATGACCTTTTTGCTGTTGTTTGCCGAAGGAGCAGAAGCAGCAGCTGAGTTGGAAGGGCCAAGCTGCACCTTGATGAAAACATAGTTGTTGTAATCAAGGAGTTCATGTTTTATTGATTGCAAGGAGAAGACCTTGGTCACCCACCAGCAATAACCTTTGTTTTCAGTCTGGTGCAAGTACTGTCTGAAGCCGACGGCCCTGCAGGAGCAGTTTTTCAAGCAGGCTTGTTTACAGTCGTCTGGGGTGGTTACATTCCCAACGAGGTGGCTTATATCGAAGTAAGAAACTTCGTTGAGGGTTAAGAGCTGATGGCGTTGCATTTCTTGACAAGAGATTGGGGTCAGGGGTGTGCAACCAAGACTTTCCTCATCAATCGGCTTGAAGTAGCTTGAGCTATTATTATCCCGAAGGGGACAGGTGCACTTCCTGTCGGTGCCGGTGCATAGTTCGTACTCCCCGCACACAGTTGGGAAAGCACAGTCACCATTGTCTGGCTGCATTACATCATACACTGCATGCCACACATCATCTTCAATATTCCATTCATACATTCTCAGGTGGCCATCAGACATTAGTCTCATGTGCTGGCCGCTGTACTTAGGTGTTGGCAATGAGATGCTATTAGAATCTGGATTTTCTGGCTGGAGAAAGATGCTGAGGCTGCCATTCATGAATGTAACCTTTGTTGTATAATTTCCTGTCTTTTCTTCGCTTGGCGTCATCGAATAGTACTGTTGTGGTGGTGCGGATGCAATGTAAGCATAGAAACCATCGGGGTGTACAGTGGCATACAGTGGCATACAGCTGAGTCTCAGTCCAATCTGTATTAGAGGCACTTGCTGTGAGCCTCATGCCTTCCACAAGTGACTGTCCAGGGACCAATGCATCTGTAGGATGATCAAATGATTGCCATACTGTTGCATTGATGGGATCAAATAGCACCAGATTGCCGATGTTGGTGATCACCATGCGAGCTACCGTCTGCCCCGAGGTACCGGTTGACCAGACCAGGCTACCATCAGCATCACGAAGGACCAATTCTCCATCTGAAGTTAGCTCAACGGTGGCATTCTCCCTAAGAGGATGAGCCCGATTGGCAGACCAGACCACCTGTGGATTCCCTTCAACGATATTGTCACCAGTGTTGGTTTGGACAATGAACACGCCATAGTAGAACATGTCGCAAGGTGGGGCACAGAAGAACCCTGTGGCAAAGGACTGGCCATACGGACAGAGGAGAATCGGGCGCAAGACATAACCTACAACATAGTGAACGCTGTGTGGGAGGGAGGCGTCATTGTTGATCCACTGTTTTGAGAGGTTGGCTGTCGGATAGTCCAAGCCCTGTGCCACGGAGAGAAAGTGCGCCGCAGTTGCAAATAGGAGGAAGAATAGACTGGCAGGATGACCCATGGTGCTTGAAGTTTAGCGGATGTAGAGAACTGCTTGCATGAGAAGCCAGTAAGAAACTGAAAAGATGCAGAGATGAGCTTGCAGAGGGGAAAGAGGAAGATATGGTACCGAGTCAATGGAGCTTGATGATCTCGGTGGCGCGGTGGTTCTTGGACTCTTTAGTGCTCAATTGATCGATTATCTTCTCCCTCTCATAGTGTCTAGTATTCAGGACCATACAATAGACACTACATAGTATCATCTGGGCGGTCTCACTAGTTCCAAAAGGTCACTATCTAGCTCTGCTGGCCCAAGGCAGTCTCATCGTAGTGGATCGCCCACTACTCTTCTTTATGCAAAACATAACTAGGTGTGGATATTAACATAAATATTTTCATAAGAATCTTTGATAGTACCAAGGAAGATGCTTCATACAATGTCCCTGATTTGTAGTAAAAACGGCAAGTACGATGTTCTTCAGATCAAGTTATGGTTATCAACTTTTCATGCAAGAGAACAACATTGTCTTTTCATGTAATGAATAATATTTGCTCCCGACACAAAAAATTATAATATCAATGGCCTCCTGTTAGAAATTGATGGACGAGTTGCCATTTGGGCGTACTGCCTGTTGCTGATCTTGTTGGGCTGCTCTGGCTGCCCAAAATTTGCTGTCGTAGATGGTGCTGCTGGAAGTGCCGTTCTTTCTGCACTTACCATAGACTCGCCTCAGAGCTGCAATGCAGGCGCATCAAAATTTGTTTCTACCAGGCACCTTAGTATGCAAGTTCAAGTTCCATTGGGTCCATATATAAATCTTCTCGAGAATTGTGGAGGGGGTCAGAAATTGCATTTTGACATGGATGTTTTTTTAGATGGTTGGCATGGATCTTTTACTTGTTGAGGAAGGTGTGTGAAAAGAAAGAGAAGCCAGTTTTTATGTTAGATATGCAAATTTTAAGTTCAGTTTTCATCCACTGGCTTACTACAATTGAGACAGGACTTTTAGGTCCCGGGGGTTGGGACACCCGGCTATCTCGCCGTTCATCCACACTGTCCTGACTTGGCGATCTGTGCCCTGCGCTGTAATGGAGAATGGGGTTAAAGGCTATGTGAACAGTAAAAGCCGAAGTAAGTAAACTATTTGAAAATGGCAATGGGCTGCGTAGGTCACTGTTCAACCTATACACAAAATCTCCCTCACCTGTCACACAGCTCAGTCACTGCTCTCCTTTCCCACAGGGATTTGCAGAGTCTTGCCGTCCCATCCCATCATTCTTTATCAAGTAAAGAGCTACATCAACTTCCCCGATCAAAATAACCAAGTAAATAATTGTGCCCCACTAAGATGCCGGACCAGAAAATTATAAAATAAAGACGGTCCATGCATGAATCGATTCATAACATGCACAGCAGTATAACCATTGATTCATAGCATTCCACCTAGCTCGATCAGTCCAAACCAGGAACAATTTCGCCATCGAGTAAAATAAGGATGGCCCATGCATGGCCTGACGCCGCTGTCGGGAACAGTAGCCAGCTATGGCTGCTCCTGCTGATATGACAACTCGTTTCAGCACTATGGCTGCTCCTGCTGCCCCAAGATGGCTGCTACCTATAGCCTACTAGTCCCTAGTAGCAACACAATTAGGAAGGTCAAATGGACTGGTAAGCATGCAGATGCTGCAGATGCTCTGCAGTTTGACAGAAGACCATACGAATCTCAACGAGGTCGGATGGATAGGATAACAGGGTGCCCCGACCCCTGGGAGCTACCACATCTTTTCGTACTACAATTATCTAGAAGAACTGAGCTGTCGAACTGATAATTAGGCAACCTTGGTTCAATGGTATCTACTGTTTTACTTTTCGTGCTGAATTCAGTGTGGTATTCATGGATGATGGATCACATTGTTGTAAATTGTAATGCAAAAGTACACAGTTTGTTAAAAGTAGAATATTGTGTTCCAAATAACTTGACATTGTTTATCTACTAATGCTTACCATGTCAATGACTTCCAATCGACAGTAATTTAATGAATGAGTTGCCATTTGGCGCCCATAGATGGTTGTGGTTCCTATGGATGCTGGTGGAACACTTCCCTCTTGATGTCGGTGGGGGTTGATATTATGCAGCTGCAGGTGTCTGGGTGATGAGAATTTCTAACAGCAACATTCCAGCCGCACTGTATTGAGTTAATTGGGCAAAACTTCAGAAAGGCGCTCTGCAAAAGCTTCTGCTACAGGGGGCTAACGAGATGGTGAAAGCGTTGAAGGAGATCTTTGGGCGGAAACACAGTTGGAACCCTGTGACCAGGAGGCTGGCCATGTAGTTTTGTGTGTCCGTAGAGAACTCGACCCTCGCCTGTTGTGGCCTAAATACTGCTGTTGTTTCTGATTTAGCTGAATGTGCAAAACTGCAAATCCTCCCCCCTCCACTGTGCAGTTTATAATACTGGTAGAGAACTTCTTTATAATTCGATATATTCCCAGATGGTTATGGCAGTTTCTGCATACATATACCACCAATCGTCCGTCTCGCCTCTCAGTTTCTATGCGGGTGCAACCCTGGATCAGGTCCGTACCTACTGCACCTTGTTGGTTTCCAATTGATCTTATTATTGTGCTGTGTATTGCAGGTTGTTCTCATTCAGCCACATTCTACCTTCTTATGAAAAGCACACAATACAATACAGTAGGCTGGCTGTGTATGTATTTATTTATTTGAGTGCTCCTTTGGTTCGCCATCATGAATATTGCTCTAGATTCACCGTGTACAGCATCGTCGTTGCCGTGGCTCTTCCCTGTACCTGTGTGAGCTGTGATGGAGTGATGGTGTCCTTGTCGAAAACATTGTACGGAATGAATGTATGGACTGTGCTTGATAGGGCTAACTAATTAATTAGGTGCTTGACTCACCTGCTGTTGGTTGATTTATTTATCCTCTGCACTAATTCCCCTGCATAAATTGTCGCTTTGTGTTTTTTGGATTGCATCAAATATTTTGAGAATGCACAAGATATCAGTAATCGTCACTTTGCATCTGTCGGTTCGTTTGTCCCATGTTATATGATAGACCTTAGCTACATCTGTAGTTATGCGTCCCATCCACATTAACAGTATATATCCATACATGGCATGACAAATTGTTTGTTGCTTGTCTTTGTGCATGTCCTAGATTCACAATTTTTTTGCAAGTATCTGGGAAGGATGCACTAATTGGAGCATAAGTATTAGGTATTTGACTTGTTCAGACTAGTATTAGGTACTTGACCATTGTCATGGATGCATGCTTGAAGTTAGTGCGACTAATTAGTATTATATGTTTCATGTCCTTATCCGATATCAATCTTAAAGTTAGTTAACGATGACTGACCGGCTAGGGATGTCCAGGACTCTGCTAATCTGTTTACTTCCCAGCCTTCTTATCCAGGACAATGACTAATGTCTCGAGAAACTTGGCATGAAAGTTAACTAATCCGCAAACAAAAGACCTTGACTAATGTTTTCTAAGCACTGAAGTCTTCGTCGTGCTGTTTCAAAACATGGAGATAAAATAAGTGATCATGGTACATGTGTTAAAAATAGACCAAGCAGCAAGTATATTCAATGTCCGGATACTAAGTAATTGTGCAAAATAAGTGTCCTTGACGTTAGCACATGCCTCATGGATGATGCATTGTTATTGCCTCCCATACCCTATATATATATCACTCCACTCTCAGCTAAGCAAGCAAGCAAAACACAGTAGTTAACACTCAAGCTCAAGTCATATCCATAGGTATATTACGCAAGGGAGAAATGGCCGGTGAAGATGAGCTAAAGCTGCTGGGTACGTGGGCGAGCCCTTGGGTTTTCAGGGTGAAACTCGCTCTCCACCTCAAGGGCTTGAGCTATGAGAACATCGAGCAGGACCTCGACAACAAGAGCGACCTGCTCCTCGCCTCCAACCCGGTGCACAAGAAGGTGCCGATACTCATCCACAACGGCAAGCCAATCTGTGAGTCTGTCGTCATCCTAGAGTACATCGACGATGCCTATGGTACCGTAGGACCCTTCTTCCTGCCCGTTGACCCATACGAGCGTGCCATTGCTCGGTTCTGGGTTGACTACATTGACGAGAAGGTTTACTCTTATAGTGTTTTGTGTTGTTGATTTCACAATTATGTATGTGGTGAGCTGATTAATGTTGTTATTTCGTGCATGCAGCTAGTCATCCCATGGAAAGTGGCATTCACGGCCGATGGAGAGGAGGAGAAGACCGAGGGGATAAAGCAGATGTTGGCGGCGGTGCACACGCTGGAGGGGGCTCTCAAGGAATGCTCCAAGGGGAAGCCCTTCTTTGGCGGTGATAGCGTTCGATACGTGGACATTGCACTGGGCGGTCTCTTGGCATTTTTGCAGGAAACTGAAGAGCTATGCGGTACCAAACCCTTTGACATCGCCAACACCCCACTTCTGTTGGCATGGGTGGAGCGCTTCACCGCACTAGATGCCGCCAAGGTGGCCCTGCCGGACGTGAGCAAGTTGGTTGAGTTTGCCAAGATGAGGTGGGCTCAGATGGCTTTGTCTATCAAGAAGTGAACTAAGCTGTCACCTGAATGGTTCAGACCGGAGAATATTTATTAAGTTATATTTTCTATAATACATGTACTAGTATAGCAGCGTATTATCTCTCGTTGGTGTCTCTGTCAAACATTTCATGGAATATTGTACTGAATAAGGAAGATTGAATGATCTTTTGTTATAATTTCTTCTTTCTTGTTAATATCCTCCGACTATCAGGGTGAAAACCTTTGTCCACTTGGGCAAACACCACGGTGGCGGTGTTTAGCGTTGTGTCCCTCTTGGTTGGGTCGTCGATGAGTGTGGAGCTCCCCACGGAGTGATGGCGTGTCTCCTGTTCTTCTTCTCGGTGACAAGCTTGAGGCATTTAGTTGTGTATGGTTTTGCGTTTTTAGCATTCTTCACTAGTTCTGTCCTGTCTTTATGTTTGATCAGCTTATCGTTTGTCCATGTGGCTTATTAATACAAAATGGGGCCAAAGTGTGTTACAAAACGGGGCCAAAGTGTGTTACAAGGATGGAATTGCCCTCTCGCTACATGATCTGAGGTATTTTTGTAAAATGACCGAATTGGTCTGTAATTTTTCATTCTTTAGGGACCCTTATTTTAAATGTATTCTTGTGCTTATCTAATGGATGTTTGGGTCCTTGAGGATCCCTCCTCAGTTCAACTTTTTTACTAGAGGACTATATTTAAATGACCTTCTAAAATCTTTTTTACAAAACCTTTTAATTCTTTTTTAAGGATAGAAAGGGTTTAGGGGATTTGCTAGAGTTTTCTCTCTCCTTTCCACAATGTTAGGGTTTTATTGAAGGAAAAAAATATATATTTCATCCCTCAACTTTCCAATACTTTAGAAATGATTTCTCAACTACAAAACCAAATAAGGCTAGTCCCCCGACACTGAAAGCCAGATACTTTTTGTCCCTTCAACTGTTTCAGACTGTTTTGTGCTGACATGGCATGGTTTTAACCATTGACCTCAGCTTCATATCTACCCCCCCCCCCCCCCCCCCCCCACACACACACACACACGCACACACAACACACGGGCTGGCGCCAGTCACCACTGTGTTCTTGTCCGCATCAAGGCTAACCATCTCATCGTCTATCAGCGAGTACCAACCATATCCACTCGTTGTATCACCCACATGTGCGTGGCCCTCGTGCTATTCAACATCCTCATCGACGCTCGGTTTGAGCAGCTGCCGGTCCAGTATAGGTGCTCATGGGCAACGCTCCTCTTAACGCGTCAAGCATCTTGCCTTCAAGCCTTCAAGGTCACGCACACATACGACATGACGAGCCGGAGCCACTAGCGTGGCCATGGTCTGCAAGTGGCGCAAACCTTTTGGAGCATGCGCGCATCAAGACTCGTCATGGCGTGAGCGCACTCTTGCTGGACTATGCAGACCAGCCGTCGAGAAACTCAAGACCAAGAAGAGCATGCTCGGCGACGACCATGGCATTCAATGCCCCATGCTCGTCATGCTAGGGAACCCCTACTCGTGCACTTGTGTCTGTGGCGCAGTTTTTGCCAGCACGTAATAGGGGGCCACACCTCGTCTGCGGCTCGCTAGGCGGCCCCGGCCTCAGATTTTTGCTGCTGCTTGACGCGCGCCAACTGCCTGATGAAATGTCTAGCTGAGTTAAAATGAGAAGGGAGAAGAAGATTGCCATGTGGACAACGAGTAGTGAAACCATGCCAGGTCAGCAATTTTTTTCTTTTGTTGGCCAAGGGACGAAAACCGGTGGTCAAAACCATGCCACATCAGCGCAAAACCATCCGAAGCAACCCAGGGGATGAGAAGTATCAGATTTCAACAATAATGATTTTAGAGTTGAAGGATCATTTGTACACTATCATTCGAGTTGAGGACTGATTCATGAAATCTTGTATGTTAAAGGCATGCTTATATTAAATTGGACGAGTCTACCGAGAGGCCGGCTGCTCGCTAGCCTACGCGAGCGGCCGGCCTAAACTGGAATTTTTTTGTCCCCTAATCCATAAAAGGTAATAGTATGTCCCCCTAATTGATATATAAAAAATTAATCCATAAGTACCATGCAAACAGAAAGTATTACAAAAGCATCCAAGTTAATAGGTGTGAACGCATTTAATTCAAGTTTTAAATTTTTTTAAAATTCAAAATTGTTAAACCGCGTGTCGAAATTAAGATCCGTTTTCACTATTGGAACCCTCGCGACGTGCTCTTCGAAACTAGATCCCGCATGGGTATGTTTCGACGATTTTTTTGTGCAACTTAGTCTCCGTTTGATGCAACTGTTTAATCAATGTGCAACTAGCTGACAGACGATGTGCAACTTTTTCCTTTAATTGTGGACATGCTTGGCACCATCCCATACTACTCTCCAACAGTGAAATGTGCAATTTCGCCTGCTGAACCTATGCCCTGGCCAACTGTTAGGTAGTCGCCGCACGTGTGCAGCCTCGCGGCCGGGCGTGAGTATTACAAAAGCACATGTGCAACTATGCCGACAAGAGTGTGCAATTTCGAGGCCAGGCGTGAACACCTCCCACGGCAATTTGTGTGCGACTATGCAGACGAGATTGTGCGACTCTGTAGCCATGCATGTGCGACTATGCCGACGAGAGTGTGCAACTCCGCGGCCAGACGTGAGCACCTCCCACGGCAATTTGTGTGCGACTACCCGGACGAGATTGTGCGACTCAGTGGCCATGCATGTGCGATTATGCCGACTAGAGTGCAACTTCGTGGCCAGACGTGACCACCTCCCACGGTAATTCATGTGCGACTATCCGGACGAGATTGTGCGACTGTGTGCCCATGCATGTGCGACTATGCCGACGAGAGTGTGCAATTCTGCGGCCAGACGTGAACACCTCCCACGGAAATTCATGTGCGACTATGCAGACAAGATTGTGCGACTCTGTGGCCATGCATGTGCGACTATGCCGACGAGAGTGTGCAACTCCACGGCCAGACGTGTGCACCTCTCACGGCAATTCGTGTGCGACTATTCGAACGAGATTGTGCGACTGTGTGCCCATGCATGTGCGACTATGCCGACGAGAGTGTGCAATTCTGCGGCCAGACGTGAACACCTCCCACGGAAATTCATGTGCGACTATGCAGACAAGATTGTGCGACTCTGTGGCCATGCATGTGCGACTATGCCGACGAGAGTGTGCAACTCCACGGCCAGACGTGTGCACCTCTCACGGCAATTCGTGTGCGACTATTCGAACGAGATTGTGCGACTCTGTGCCCATGCATGTGCGACTATGCCGACGAGAGTGTGCAATTCCGCGGCCAGACGTGAACACCTCCCACGACAATTCATGTGCGACTATGCAGACGAGATTGTGCGACTCTGTGGCCATGCATGTGCAACTATGCCGACGAGAGTGTGCAATTCCACGGCTAGAAGTGTGCACCTCTCACGGCAATTTGTGTGCGACTATCTGGACGAGATTGTGCGACTCTGTGACCATGCATGTGCGACTATGCCGACGAGAGTGTGCAACTCCACGGCCAGACGTGTGCACCTCTCACGGCAATTCGTGTGCGACTATTCGGACGATATTGTGCGACTCTGTGCCCATGCATGTGCGACTATGCCGACGAGAGTGTGCAATTCTGCGGCCAGACGTGAACACCTCCCACGACAATTCATGTGCGACTATGTAGACGAGATTGTGCGACTCTGTGGCCATGCATGTGCGACTATGCCGACGAGAGTGTGCAACTCCATGGCCAGACGTGTGCACCTCTCACGGCAATTTGTGTGCGACTATCTGGACGAGATTGTGCGACTCTGTGGCCATGCATGCGCGACTATGCCGACTAAAGTGTGCAACTCCGCGGCCAAGCATGAACACCTCCCACGGCAATTCGTGTGTGACTATGCAGATGAGATTGTGCGACTCTATGGCCATACATGTGCGACCATGCCGACGAGAGTATGCAACTCCGCGCCCAAGCGTGACCACCTTCCACAACAATTAGTGTGCGACTATGCAGACGAGATTGTGCGACTCTGTGGTCATGCATGTGCGACTATGCCAACGAGAGTGTTCAACTCCACGGCCAGGCATGAACACCTCTCACGACAATTCATGTGCAACTATCCGGACGAGATTGTGCGACTCTATGGCCATGTATGTGTGACTATGCAGACAAGAGTGTGTAACTCCACGGCCACAAATGCGAGACTATGCTGATGAGAGTGTGCAACTCCAGGGCCATGCATGTGCGACTAAACCGACGAGAGTATGCAACTCAGCGGCCCGCATGTGCGACTAAACGACGAGAGTGTGCAACTCCATGGCCCCGCATGTGCGACTAAACCGATGAGAGTGTGCACCTCCCACAACCTTGCGCACGCGACTATGCAGGCGAGAGTGTGCAACCCCACGGCCGCGCATGTGCGACTATACCGACGAGAGTGTGCAACTCCGCGGTCGTGTGTGCACCTCCCGCAGTCGTGCGCGTGCGACTATGCGGATGAGTGTGTGCCACCCCGTCGCTACGCATGTGCGACTATGTCGACGAGAGTGTGCAACTCCGCTGTCGTGTGTGCACCTCCCGCAGTCGTGTTCGACTATGCGGGCGAGAGTGTGCCACCCCGTGGCCACGCATGTACGACTATGCCGACGAGAGTATGCAACTCCGTGATCGTGCGTGCACCACTCGCAACCGTGCGCGTGCGACTATGCGGGCGTGAGTGTGTAACCCCACGGTCATGCATGTGCTACTATATCGATAAGAGTGTGCAACTCCACGGCATGCATGTGCAACAATATAGTTTCTTCAGAAAATAGAACAAAAAAAGTCTGAATTTTTTGAAAACTTGATGTATTCCAACAGATGGGCTAGCATGTTCAGTACTTAGATAAACTACAGAGCACAAATCAGCTGAATCCACTGGTACCTGTAGAGTATCAAATCGGCTGCAGAGCGATACGTGCCAAATCGACTACAAACCTGAAATGATCATATCCAACTCAGAACTATTATGTGTGCAACTATAATTATTGTTAACGCCAACAAAAAATTAGTAGCATATTATAGTTGCCCAAACACAATACTTCCGCTTCTTCTTTTGCTAAATTCAGTAGCATATTCAACAAGGTTTAGCATGTGGGAGAAAAGGTTTAGCAGGTGGGAGGGAATTGGTTCAATCAGGACGGATGGGAATAAACTCGGACGGCATCAAAGGAAGGAGACGACGGCCGCATCTCGTCGAGGATGATGGCCATCCCGTCGACGCAGAGGCCGTATCCCGTCGACGACGGAGGGGAACGACGGCGATGTGACTGGATCCAGTAGGGGAAGGAGCAACAGGATGGTAGGCGGGATGTCGTGGTGGGGGCTGGTGGCGGCGCGGCCAAGCCTCCCCTCAGCCGGTGGAGGTTTCTGGTGGTCGGCGTTGAGGGGAGACGCCAGTGAGCCCCCTCCGATCCAAATCTGTGAGGAAGGGAGAATAGACAGAAAGAAAGAGATAGACGGGTTGGGAGAGAACGAGAGAGAGGTAGGTTGGCTGCCGACCAGATGGCACCTGAAGTAGGGACGGACGCGCGTGATAAAGGTCGTGTGGTTCTCAGCCGGCCGCTCTATCGCCTCAAATCGTACGCGGCCACTTTTTAGATTTTAGAATGTTAAATTGGGAGAGCAATCATCATCTTGCTTTTCAACGCTGTGCAGTGTCACATCATATCACATCCAATGACTTTCCGTCCCTCATGTTGCGTCACGGTTTCCCGTCGGAGAGAAACAGCTCAACCACCTTTCACCTCTATATGAGAACGGAACCCAACAAAGCCTAGCATTCAACACACCATGTCGTCCCACGTCCAGGAAGATGAGCTCGCCATGAGCAGCGATGAGTTGCTCCAAGCTCAGCTCGAGCTCTACCACCACTCCTTCGTCTATGTCAAGTCCATGGCGCTCGGTGCCGCCACCGATCTGCGCATCGCCGACGCCGTCCACCTTAGGGGAGGTGCTGCCACCTTGTCTGATCTTGCCGCTGATACAGGGATCCACCCAACGAAGCTCTCCCACCTCCGGCGGCTCATGCGCGTGCTCACCACCTCGGGCATCTTCTCCGCCGACGTCAAGGCTAGCGGCGACACCGTGTACAAGCTCACCCGGGTCTCTCGCCTCCTTGTTGGTGCTGGCGGCGAGAGCTCGCGCCGCCGTGACCTGTCTCCGATGGTGGGCGTTTTTGTCAACCCGATCGCCATCACTGCTCTCTTTAGCATACGCGAGTGGTTCACCGACGAAAAGAGTGATGCCTCATCGTCTCTCTTCGAGATGGCGCATGGTTGTACACGGTGGGAGATGATAGCAAAGGACGCCGGCGAGGGTCGCGTGTTCAACGCCGGCATGGCCGCAGACAGCTGCCTCAGTATGAAGATCCTCCTAAGAGAGTGCAGCGGCGTCTTCGGATCCATGGGCAGCTCACTGGTCGACGTGGGGGGCTCCCATGGCGCCGCTGCCGCGGCCATCGCGAAGGCATTCCCGCACGTCAAGTGCACTGTGCTGGACCTCCCTCGCATCGTCGCCGGGGCTCCTACCGATGATAATTTAACCTTCGCCCCTGGCAACATGTTTGAGTACATCCCGCCGGCGGACACCGTTCTACTCAAGGTAAACATACAATCAACACAGTCCATTTCACTATAACAATACACTGTGGGTTTACATAAATATATATTTTTGTATAGTGGATTTTACATGATTGGCCAGACGAAGATTGCATCAAGATACTGCACCAGTGCAAGAAAGCCATCCCGACAAGGGACGCCGGAGGGAAGGTGATAATCATGGATATGGTGGTCGGATCTCAAGGGCCGCAACAGGAAACCGTGTCCAAGGAGGCGGAGGTCTTGTTCGATGTCTTCATAATGCACATCGACGGGATCCAGCGAGAGGAGCATGAGTGGAGGAAGATTTTCTTGGAAGCTGGGTTCAGTGACTACAAGATTACACCCGTGACAGGAATTCGCTCAATTATTGAAGTCTACCCTTAAATATAAATCTTCATACTTCATGTTATGGATTTGGATGCATTGTTGTATGTAAGTGGTACCTTTATAATCTTATCACTATCACTTAAGTAAAATGAGTGCTAGCTTGACCAACTCTCCTCTTCTGTCTCGCAAAAAAGAAATAAAGTGCATGTTTCACAGTCAAACAATACATTGCAAAATCGCCATCCTTTTAAACGATAGACGCATATGCCACTGACAAATTTACATGTCGATATTCATGCTTAACTTTCTTACTTCCCAAAATGAAAATGATTTTAAATTCTAATTTCACATGTTATAACATTTCTATCATACCCTTTTCTTTTGAGAAAAATAAAATCCTTTTTAAGTGTAATTGATTTTCGCCGGGTACCTAACTTCTCATAAAAAAGTCACTGCACAACATAGTTGTCAAATAAAAAGCACATACTTCTGGTTCAAAACGGATAGAGTACTTTTCTGCAAGGAAAAAAAAATGGATACAACACTTGTGATATCACCCTTAGAAAAAATATATTAGTATACAAGAATTGCTTTATTGAGAAATCTACTGGCTGAATTCCAGCTGCAAGCATGACATAGTGCATATTGTAATCTTTTCCATGTTATAAGTAGGAACCAAGTATGAATAAAAGAGAGAACATACTAGATGGCTAGTTTAGAAGGATTTTTAGAGTAACTACACAATTATTAGATGTGTATTTCATCAATTTACAAAGAAGTTAGCACTTGCTAGGAAAATTGAATGTACAATCCCGCCAGCGGTTTCAAATCCTCATGGATATAAATTTATCTTTTTATTACGATCATTATTATTAACAAAAAAATCTATTGCCTGCAGTCAAAGAAATCTGATGAACACTGTAGATCACAAAAATAGAGGAAGATATGTATCACGACAAGATGATTGGTGAGGTCGGCACCTCCTAGCCTGAGATCAGGAAATCCAGTTCGAAGACGGTCTCCCTCTCCACCCCCTCGAAGGTCCAGATCACCAAGGCGGTGAGTAACGCCTAGATGCATTCTCTTTTGTCATTGGCGTGGTGATTGGGAAGTGCTGAAATGTTTCTTTTGATTGCAGCTTTTCACCCAGAAGAGGTTATGCTAGTCCAGTCCGAAGACGTTCTCCATTCGCTCCTAGAAGGATGTAAGTCATTTCAGAGTGCCACTGTGCTAATATTAGTGACGGGCATGCCATCAATGTTGCACGAAAGATAGTAGTTTAAGCTGCAACACACATGTAATTTTCTTCTGTCTCTGCAATACAATATTTGGCTCTCTTCTGCCTTCTACATTTTGACTTCATGCTGCCTTTTTCACTGTTTGACGACAAATCATCATCATCATCATCAAGGTTAAGTCTTTCTTGGGCATCATCAAGGTTAACCAATACAATCAGCGTGTTGCCAACCATCACAAATGTCACATTGGATCCATAACCCCTTGTGTGTAGAACTTTCACTTGCAACCTCATCATTGCACTCCATCCTAATCCTTGGTCTGCCTACTTATCCGATCTATTTCTAATCTGTTTCAAGAGACAGAACAGTCAACAGTCTGAGGAAAATGCGCTACGACGGGCACAAATGCAAAGCCAATATCTCGACACTTTTTCCTAAACTCATTTCATCTGTGATTATTTAGCCATAAAAAGGAAAAAATCAGTAACGAACATGCTTAGTGCCCAAAACATTAGTGTACTACAATTATTTCCGTGACGTTTTTTGACACTAGTTCTAAATAAGAAGACGGAAGCCTGCTAAGTCTGGTCATAGTGGGGAGTAACTTAGACTAGTGTCATATGCATGACACTAGTCTAAGTTACTAACTTCATAGTGCAAAGTAACATAGTACTAGTGTCATATGTGACCTCATTTAATAGCTTGTAGACTCATGTTGTTTTGGAAAGCGCTATGTTACAGTAACATATTATGTTACTACTTCTCATTAACTACTTGCCACATAAGCAAAAAATTCTCGAGGTGCGCTATGTTACTACCTAAGTTACTCCCACTATGACTAGCCTAACTATTCTTTGATAGTTACTCCATCTTAACTTCTGTGAACCATTGGGACGATATATTGAGTCCTGTGTAGCATATCTGATTGGTTATATAAGAAGCTCCTAATTTCATGCAGCTCTAGTTTCCAGTTATCTTTTTGAGTAATAACACATTTTTAGAGAATCTCCAACAAGTCCCTAAAAAAACTCCCATTAAATGTAATTTTACGTTGTCTCCATATAATCTAGGGGAGGTTCTTACGTGTTGTGATTTAGCAGATTTCCTATATATACATCCCCCTAAAACCTATTTTTTTTCTATATCTCTTCAAACTAGGATACAAAGTAAACAGAGACTTGCCTTTGGGTCCCTCAAAATAGGAAAACACACCCTCAAAACCAAAACTACAATTGCAATCAAGTCCTTGGGCTCGGTTGGATGCACTCGAGTCCGTTGTGGAGGCCGGCGGGCCAGGCGGTCGGTCGTGGCATGGGTCACTGGCGGGACCTGTTGGAGTAGTTTTTTTTAGCCCAACTCCCCCTAAATAAGTCTTTTTATGTGGAAAAAGGGACTTATTGAAGAGAATGTTGTTTTGGTGACCGAACTCACTGGAACTCTAAAACTTTGAAAAATTCAAAATTCAAACCTTTTGTTTCAAAAGAATGTGAAAAATCTATTCAAGTAAACAAGGATGTTATGTGTAATTTCTTAGGATGAAATACATTGAAATGCAGTCTATACAAAAACAACAAATTCATGGCCTGGAAGGATGAATAGTATCATGTGTTAAAAAGCCCCATATCTATTTTTTTTGTGCACAACCCTTATTTCAACGCATTTTCCCCGAAAATTTATGCACATGTGTGTTATGCATTCATGTATATCTGTAATTGTTTTTAGGTTTTTTGGAATTGTAAAAATATGAATTTTTAGTGAAATTTGAAATTTGAATTTGGAGGCCGAGCTCCAGAGGCAATTTTAGCCTATCGGAGATGCTGTTATTACAACATTTGTGTAAATAATAAATTTAAGCATCCATCAATTTTCCGTCCGATCTGGATCGAACGCATGCGCGAGGCCCGCTGTGGCACTTTTACAAAAAGACGCCTGCCAGTGCCACTCTGCTCCATGTTATTACACAAAGCCCCTTGGTCCCTCCCGTGCAGCCCCCACCTAGTCCAGGCAGCCATGGAAGGCCGGTCAGGCGCGGCGGTGGCCGCCGCCGGCGTAATCCGCCCACTACGTCTCGCGGTCGCGGGTCTCCTCTCTCCTCCGGGGCATCTCCCTCTCCCCTTCCCCGTCTCCTCCGCAAGTACGCTGTCCGTTCCTTCGACGCATCTCATGCCTACTCCTCTGTCCCACAGCTCACCCGTAACAATAGTTCAGTACAAATTCGTCTGTTTCTCCGTCGCTGATCTGCACGCACGCTAGGTGATCGACGAAATGCCAGAGTATGTATATCGTCCTACTTATACGCCTGTAGCACCAGCCATTCAGTTGGTATGATGTGTATTACGGCATTCATAGAGTGAAGGTGGAATAAGGTTGCATTTCAACACTGCAATGTTAACTAACCCTATTGTTCTGAACAACAGCTGGGGTTGCAGGGGTAGGGTTGTCAGATTTGACTGAGCCCAAACCCTCAACAGTTGCCCATATGCTTTGACTGTGCAAGGAAGCCGCCGGGCAGCTTGGGGATGCCGACCTCCAATCTAGAAACTATTTTGATGTAACTGACAAAGACTAATCAATTTGGTGATGAAGTCCGCGAGCAGAGCTGTGCTCCTTCTATCGGAAAAAGACATGTCTTATTTGTCACATCGGAAGCAGAATTAATTGCCTTTTGAGTGTTTGTTGATAGCATGGGTTGGACATTGATCAAAAAAGTTTTATATATACAGTATCATAGTTGAAACAGTTATTTATATACAGTATCATACTAGTTGAACATGAAACCGTTTTTATTACAGTATCATAGTTGAAACAGTTATTTATATACAGTATCATAGTTGAATATGAAACCGTTTTTATACAGTATCATAGTTGAACCAAGTGCCATTGATTGAAACTCTAATTTTTTATATACATTATCATATTTGAATATATATCGGATGTACAGGCTGTCTTCACAAAACTCTGTTCACCGTAACAGTGTATCACTGACCAAGTTATGGTCATGCTTGAAGATTATCATCTCATACTATGATGATATATGATATAGATGTCCTTGACATTCCTAACCTCTCAACCTTTTTATCTGTTTAAAAGTTGGATTGATACAAGTATAATTCTGGTTTTAGAATTTCAGTGTAATGAAGTATCTAATGAATTATTGCCCATAGTTGTAACTCGTCTGTAACAAACTTGTTATTTTAATCTCTTATTGGCATGAATGCAGCGTCATCCTGAAGCAGAAGACAGTGTCATTGAACCCTTAACCTTGATATGCAGTGGCATCGATTAAACATCTTCAACTCTACCAGCTACAACGGCAAGGCCACCTGTCACATTGCGCTTGAAGCAAAGGTGCACATCTTGACATTGTTTCAGTTATATAGTTAGATGTCAGCAAATGCAAGAAATTATCATCTAAGTACAACTCTGTAGTCTGTAGCATTAGACGCTGACCAGATTTGCCTTGCGCGCGTGCACCGGCTTGAAGTAGTTTATTGAACTTGAGTTGTCCTGAAATGGACATGTGCACTGGCCAGCTGTGCATATGCCGTACTCTCCACACACCGTTGGGAATTCACAATCATCAGACAATTCTCTCATCATGGTTACATCGGACCGCAAAATGCAATTCAGTAGGTCCTCAGACCATTCATAGAGCCTAAGTTGCCCATCAGACTCTAGCCTCATGTACTCAGTGGATTTAGCTGCTGGCAATGAGATATTATGCATCCTCGGGTTGCTTGGTTGCCTTGTCTGCACAAGGAGGCTGAGGCTGCTATTGAGAAAGGTAACCTTTGTTGGACCATTTCCTGTGTCATTCTCGCTCACCCATGCCGGGAAAGCGTAGTAGAGTTGTGATGGTGTGGATCCAACATAACCGTACAATCCTGTGTAACCATTTGTTCCTCTGGGGAGAACTGTCATGTACACCTGATTCTCTGTCCAATTTGTGGCGGCAGTGTTTGCTACAAGCCTCATACCTTCCAGTAGTGACTGCCCAGGGAGCAACACATCACTAGGATGATCAAAAGACTGCCATACAGTTCCATTTCTGTGATCAAATAGCACCAGATTGCAATCCTCGGTGATCACCATGCCTGCTATGGACCGCTCCGAGCTGCCGCTGGACCATACGAGGCTACCATCAGCATCTCGGAGCACTAAGTTCCCATCGATGGTAAGCTCAATGGTGGCACCCTCCCTGATAGGACGAGCCCGGTTAGCAGACCATACCATGTGCGGCTTCGTGTCTGCGGATGTGAAAAATGTAGATGGCAAAGAGGAACACGTTGTAGGGGGAGGCGCAGAAGAAACCTGCATCAAAGTAAGGTCCCAAGATGGGTTGTGGCGAGCTGAGGAAGATGGATCGGACGGCCGAATCATCATAGAAGAGGGTTTGAAGAACGTGTGGCCCGGTGAAGGAGCCTTCGTTGTTGGTCCACGATGTTGAGAGCTTGGCTGTGGGATACTCGGTGAAGTTCAACTGTGCCTCGGAGAGCAGTTGTGCTGAAGCTGCTACTATGATGAAGAGGAGATTGGCAGGACCCATGGTTGCTGTTGGAGGTTGTAAGAAGATGAATCAATTCTTGGTCTATGACTATGAGAAGCCGGGAACGAGGGTCCCTTGCAGAGTAGACAAGTCCATTGTTCGGCTCTGTCGGCCCAAGTCAGTGATTGACGCGGTTAACTGCCGGTTGAAGCATATAGAATGTTAGTAGACGTCTGGCTCAACTATATAGAATGTCCCTAATTTTGTCGTAAAGGCATGCAAGTGCTACTTAGAGCAGCATCAGGGATGACTAATTAAGGTTGTACATCTTATTTGGACTCAAATTTGCTCCAGATGGCAAGGTCTTGAAATGGCCGTTCTAGTCGTTTTTGTGAAGTGAAAATTTGAGTTAATAAAACACCCTTTAGGCCTTGTTCATTTAATCCTCCTCCCAAGGGGATTGGAGTGGATTGGAGAGGATTTTGACTTATAGGGGATCTAATCCCCCTCAAACCCGCTAGCCTCAAACCCTGCCATTTCCCTTCAAAAACCACCTCAACCGAACAAGGCCGTATGGGGAAAAGGCCATTCTTCACATCCTGTAATCAGTTGCAGACAGTAAGCATTAGCATTCTTTATCTTATCAACACGAAGTGGCAAGGACTACCGATCAGCAGTTATTTAAATAAATGAACGAGTTGCCATTTGGCGACCATGGACAGTTCTGTTACCATTGGAGTATGCAGGTATCTCCGCGATGAGGATTTCCGACCACGACGTTCCAGTTACTCAATACCATATTATTCCACTTGCAACACAACGCCTCTCTTCCACATTAGGCTGTGTGATATGAGTATTCTGCTCATCAGTTAGTGGTAGTTCCTGGTGCCTGCATGCTTCCTTTAGCATGGCCAACTTTGTTCTTGAGAGCATGGCAATGTGCTGTTGGAAACTCAATCTGGGAACGATGTTGCTGTAAATTACAAAGACTATTCAGTTTCATGATGAAATTGGGGAGCCAAGCTATACTCCTGTTATTGATTTTTTGGTCTTATTTGTCACATCGGAAGCAGAATTAATTGCCTTTTAAGTGTTTGTTGATAGCTCCAGAGAAGGTTTGTGGCGGCTGAGGACGATGGATCGGACGACTGAATCATCATAGAAGAGGGTTTGTAGATCGTGTGCCCCGTGTGACCGAAAGTTTGACGCCTTCTTTGAGATCATGCTCGAGCAGGCGCAGCACCCCGACGACGAGAATGGTTGTGGCCTTGTCGACGCCCTTGTTGGCCTTATGAAGGATCACCAGGGCTCTGAATTCAGGTTTAGTAGAGATGTTATAAAGGGGATACTAACGGTACGTATGAAATAAGGCGGTAAGCTAAAACCGCTTACAAGGAGCACTTTACTTAAATACTCTCTCCGTATTAGAATATACTAGAAGGGTTGGGCGTGCCTGGCAGCGTCATTGGTTTGCATACCAGCAGAGCATCTAATCTTGGTAACGTAGGTTTTATTAATTGTCTTTCTATTCTGGTGAAGTAAGTGCCACTGAGTTTTCACTTTTTTGGTGCGCACTCCATGTACAGATGTACTTTACTTCCCGCACTGCATACATTGACAAAGAGAATTTCATGTACTCCCTCCGTTCACTTTTATAAATCGTTTCAGACAAGTGAAATTGAGCTGTTTTGCACAATATCTGAAACATCTACAAAGCCTTATGAAAGTGAACAGAGGGAGTACTTTGCTTGTGTACTGCATGTTCCTTTGTTCTTCACTGTCTGCCCAAAGTTGTTTCAAAATAGTTACTGGAACAGTTTTGTTGAAAGATGTTTTTGAATCTGTTTGTATGTGTGTAGTATGTTTAGGTGTCACACATCAGATTTTTCAAACTTGTCTGAATACTTGTTCTAATACAAACTCAACAAGCAAAACATAGTACAACGACATTGTTTTACAAAGCAACATTCAATATGAAACAACAGACATACGCAAAACCTAGCAAATAGGAAACAAGGAACAACACAATTAAAGTAAAATGAAACTAAACCTAGCCCTGTTCATTTCTAGTTGCTGTATGGGATTAGATCCTTGTTCTTGCTCTTCTTCGCTTCTTTTTCTCGTTTTGCTCTGTCTAGCCCCATTATGACATTGTAGATGATTCTCCATGACTTGTAGGTGGTGAATGCATTTATTGTTGCATATTTGATAAGCTTGTCTGGCAGCGGGCAAAACCCCCGCAAAGTATGGTCTTTGTTGCGATTGATTTTGTTCTTCATGACATAGTAGTGAATGTCGATCAGCCTGCCTGCAACATTAGTATATCACTACATGCCTAGCTGGATAGACTCTTCCACATTGCTCATGTAGGAAAACACCTAACTTTTTTGTTTCACTCCAATATCTCATCACAGTTTCTTGTTTTATGTGTGGTTGATAATAGATCAAGGAATAGTTCTGAGTCATGTAGTAAATACTGGAATTCATAGCTAGTATTCCAGGACAACATGCTTCCATCTAAATTGAAGATACAATTAGCTCACTCGTTACTGCTACTATTCCAGGACTATATGATTCCATCTAAATTGAAGCTATGGCTGGCGAACTTGTTACTAATGCTATGTTTTAGTTGGGGCGAGGAAGATGTCCACATTGTGATGGACTATATATATACACAGTACCAACCAAATGCCTAATATGATCATCCTGAAGCTATGTATGTAGTCATCAGTATATCACCGCATGCCTAGCTGCATGTAATTTGTTTATGTTGTATATTATCTTCTCTTTCTCTTCACATGAAGAATGCATGCATAGACACAATATGTGTGACTCAATAGAAATAAGCATCTACGTGTTTGGGCTACTCAAAGATGTTTTTTTGGATATCTCATCGGATAAGTAATCATGATTAAGCATAACACACCTACTACATCATTTATTCTCTCTTGGTTAACTAGGAAAATCACAATGTGGTCTGCAGATCTGGATGTTATTTTTTATTATTTCTAGTGTTTGTTGTACTGACATTATTGTTGATGAATAGATCAAAAGTTTTCTCGCAAAAAAACCCAGCAAAGTGGCATTGGTGCAACGTGAGGTTGGTAATGACCGTGGACAGAAAAAGGCGGCCTCCAGATCAGCGTCTTGTGAGAGATACCTATGGCCGAGATGGAGGAGGAGCTCGTGCATGAGGCTTTGTGCAGGCCAGATCGAGCGTTTTTGGCGGCTCCATGAGGATGCAGCAGATGAACGCTCGAGGAGGAGGTGTTAGTAGGCTGCGACATTCAGTGATAGGTTCGTTTTTTATGTGTTATACTTTTCTTTTCTTCATCTCCTTTTTGTGTGCGTTATTAATGGAGGATGATTGTTTCCTCACGTCAGTCCTTTGTCCTAACACAGAGATCGGGGTAATTAGGATTCAGTTGAAATACTCTTTCCCATAGGAACATCCAATGCTCCCTCTATTATCGGACAGATACGTTGCCATAATATAATATATATACTAGAAAAATGCCCGTGTGTTGTAACTGGAATATAAATATTCTAGTACGTTAGCTTGTGATTTATCTGTCGATAATAATGCGATTGTGTAAATAAATGGTCATCAAATTCTGCCCGTGAATTATCTTATATTTTGATTAATAGTTTGGTAAGTAAATTAAAGTGGAATTGGTTTAGAAGGTAAGTAAATTAAGGTGCTTGATTATCATATACATGGAAGGTTGGACGAAGAGATGGTGAGAAGAAAAGCAAAATGGGAACCTTAGGTTCTTTTTAAGTAGTAGAGATAAGACGTTTTTGTGGTTCAAATTAAGCTCTCAAAATTTCTTATATTTTGATACAAAGGTAGTAATTTGTAATGCTTAAATTAAATCTTGTTGTAGAACACATATATCGGAGCTGTCGACACAGGCGCGGTGACCATTATCTAGGCAATGGCAGAGCTGGTCAGGAAGCCACATGTGCTGAACAAGGTGCAATACGAGATCAGGACTATAGTGGGCAACAAAGAGAGGGTGCAACAAGACGACATGCCCAAGCTCAAGTACATCAAGACGGTGGTCATGGAGACGTTGCGCCTGCACCCGGTGTTGCCCCTTCTTGTGCTGAGGGAGACCATGAGGCACATCACAGTGTGTGGGTACGATGTGCCGGCGAAGAGGAGGATCTTTGTGAACGCATGGGCCATCGGGAGGGACCCGGCCAACTGGGGGGTTAACCCTGAGGAGTTCATCCCGGAGAGGTTCGAGGGCAAGGACGACATGTACTTTAACCAAGCGCAGTTCGATTTCCTGCCCTTCCTCGCCGGACGCAGGATGCATTACTAGGGAAAAGCTTATAGACATGCGCTTACTAGTAGCGCGGGTTTATACCCCTCGCTGCTGCTACTTACTAGTAGCGTGGTTTTTTTACCCCTCGCTGCTATCAAGTTGATAGTAGTAGCGCGGGTTTTTAACCATCGCTACTACTAAGCAGTCTCTACCGTGTCCCCCGAGACATGCCATAGTAGTAGCGAGGGGTATGAACCTGCGCTACTACTAAGTTGATAGTAGTAGCTGAAAGTGCAATCTTGCTCTTAAAGATTATTTTTGATATTGATGACAAATTTACTTATAGGGGACTAATTAACCGTGTTTGCTAAGTATATACACAGGTCGTTAGTTTTCTGGTTTTTCTAATGTGCATCATGATCACATCATGTGAGATATTACTCAAGCAAATTATCAATGAGGAAAGGAGCAAACAAAGATGAAGCATTGTGCTCTTTTATATTTCTTGAGTAATAGGAATCCCGCACTATTAAGAGGGAATCCGAGGTATAGGTTTAAGGCTTGCTCATACTTTGTCTCACAAGAACTCTTTCACAAAGGACCAAAAATCCCTAGCAAAACCCCTTAGCCAAAACCTACTACTCATGTTTCTCAACACAAACTCCTTGCCGGATCATCCGGATGGATCCCCAGATCATCCGGGCTAAGCCCGGATCGTCCGGACCTTGCTCCGGATCATCCGGGTAATGTGCTCCCTCCATCACAGAACCATGATGACTGAAGCTGGATCGTCCGGATCCTGTCCGGATCATCCGGATCCTGTCCCGGATCATCCGGGTAATCTTGCCCCTATTTTCGCAGAACCTTGGTGGATGTAGCCAGATCATCCGGCCAGTCATCCGGATCATTCGGACTCCTCGCAGCTCTTCTACAACCACTTACATCCGGGCCTTCAGCCAGATCATCCGGGCCTTCAGCCAGATCATCCGGATGGTCTTCCGGATCATCCGGGCAGGTCAATCTCTGTCTAAACGGCTCGAATTTTCTTGTGGTATAAATAGTCCCTTGCCTCTTCGAGATAAGGTTGAACACTTCACTCAAACACACCTCAAGAACACCAGTTCTCCCTCTCCCTTGCTCACACACTAAATCTTAGATCTCGGTTTGATTCTTGTGAGTTTTGAAGAGTTGTTCCAATCAAAAGAAAGATCTTCCCCCCTCTCCTTCTTGTGACCGAAGCAAATCGTGAGTTGAGCAAGTCTTGAGCTTTTCCCCTTGGATCTTGTTACTCTTGGAGGTTGGAGACTCCTAGGCGGTAGGAGTCTTTCGGAGAGGAATCGACCCTTGTGATTACCCCCGGAAAAGTTTGTGAGGGTTTGGAGACCGCCCCAAGGTCTACCACTAGTGGTTGAGAAACGCCTCCGTGGTGTTGTCTCAAAGGGAGAATAGGGTGAGCCTTCATGACGTTGGTGTGCCTTCGTGGTAACATCCACCTCTCTAACGGTGGCGTAGCTTCCCTCCAAGGAAGTGAACATCGGCATACATCCTCGTCTCCCAGAGTTGCGGTTATTCCTAACCCTAACTCTCTACTTGTGGTTACTTGTCTCTTAGCACTTACTTATATCATATTGTGCTTGCTTACTTACATACTTGTGTTACTTGCATAGCACTTAGTACTACACTTGCAATTGTTAGGCCCACTTTCATATTCCGCATTATTGCCTAAAATTGCTAAGTCATAATTAAATTTTTGTAATTGTACCTATTCACCCACCTCTAGGTCCATATTGATCCTTTCAATTGGTATCAGAGCCTCGTGCTCTATTCTTGTGGCTTAACCGCCCTAGAGCGAGATGAACCCCGATGGGACTCCCCTTGTTATAGAAATGAAGGATAAAGGCGAGGCTTCTTCTGAAGTCAAGACCTTTACTTCTAAGGATCTGGAACGAGCCCTTGCTAAGCAAAAGGAGGAGCATGATGCTTCTCTTGAGGCCTTGGTCCAAATGAGGATAGCCACGTTGTCCACGGTGCTTGCACCACTTTTGGGTGGTGCGGCTTCGAGGCCAACTGTGCCTACTCCGTCACTTGGTCAACAACCTCCTAGCAATGAACACTCCAGTGTTCATTGGCTTTATGCAAGACCCCAAGTTGAGAAACCGAAATATAACCCTCAAGGCAAACCTCCTTTACTTGACGCCACTTCCGATTTTGCCTTGTGGAGAGTTGCTATGCAGGATCATCTTCGATATGGAAATGATGAGATGCTGGAGATCTTGGAGTATGGTTACCATGTGGTTGACCCAAAGAATCCTACACCAAGAGAAATTTATGACAAGAATCTCAATGACACTTCAACCATGTGTATAAGGAGAGGTATGGTTGAAAAACAAAGGAGACCTTTCATACACATCACAAGTGCCAAGGAACTATGGGAAAGTATTATAAGATCCAATACCGGTACCTCCACCCTCCGAAGTGCTCAATATGAAATTGCCAAGGGGAAATTGCAAAATTTTTGTATGGAAAATGTGAAACTCCAAATCAACTCCTTGAGCGTCTCATGATTCTCACCGTTGACATTGAGTCGTGTGAGTGTGACAAGACACAAGATGGATTCAACATGACTAAGCGGTTCCTTGTGGACAAGTTGCTCCATGCTCTTGCTCCATATCACCATCAAATGGTGTGGGACATAAGACAACACCATGCCTTCAAGGAAATGACTACAGATGACATCATATCCACTTTCCAACTATTTGAAGAGTCGAAGGCAAATGCTACAAAACATCTTTCCATGCATGGTACTCCAACATCAAAGATCAATCTTGCATTGAAGGCCAAGCATGTATGTGAAGATGAGCAAAGTGAAGAAGAAGAAGAAGATGATAATGATGAAGATGGTGATGAGGTTGAATCCGATGAGGGCCCTTCATATGAAGACATGGCTCTCTTTGTCAAGAAGTTCAGCGTGGGAAAATTCAAGGGAAGATTCCAAAAGAAGAAAGTAAGAAAATGCTACAACTGTGAAGAAACCAACCACTTCTCAAACGAGTGCCCTTATAAGAAGAGAGAGGATAAACCAAGATTTCCTAAGACCTTTCCCAAGAAGAAGTTGCCAAATCCTTTGAACTCCAAGCTCAAGAAGAGAGATGGGAAAGCAATGGTTGCTCAAGAAGAATCCGATCCAGATGATGTTAGTGGTGTTGCCGGAGTTTCTCAAGATTCTCAAAACACATTGAGGCTAGTCAACAAGAGTGGTGATGTTGTCACCTACAACTACATGAAGGACTACAAGGGCAACGCTCACAAGTGCCTCATGGCGAAGGCCATGGTGGAAGATGGAGAGGACCAACACTCTCCTGACAAGGTCAAGGTAACCCCACGATCAAACCCTCCTCCTTTCACTCCTCCTACTCCTAGTGATGAGTATCTTGATGCGGAGAATAGTTATGAGGATGATGATATAAATGATCCTATGCTTGCTAGACTAAATAAGTTCATGTGCTCCCTTAATTAAAGGAAAGAAGCTCACTATGTTTCGTATGCTTATGGAGATGGTGAGTAAGCACACCATTTCCGTTAAGGAACTCGAAACCCTCGTCACCGAGGAAAAGGAAAAATATGAAATCCTTGAGCGGAAAGTCCAATATGAGGAAGCACGAAATGATGAACTATGCTTAAAAATTGGTGCAAACATTGATGTTCATACTAAAGATCTTGCCTCCTTGAAAAAGGTTATTGACTCTTGTGACGAGTTGATGAATAATAAAAGTAAGCTTGAGAAGTCTAATGCTTCTCTCTCTAAGGATTGTGAGCTCCTAGCCGTGTCCCTCAAGACTAAGGAAGAAGAGCTCACCCTTCTTACAAAGCGTTTTGACACACTCAAGCTTACTTATCTTGAAACTCTAGCCAAGGCTTACTCTTCTCCTATTATCAATGTTGATGCTTGTTCTACTAACTCTAGTAGTGATCTAGCATCTATTCTTGAGGAGAATCGTTTTCTCAAGGCTCAAATCGAAAAAGGGCTCATGACATGTGCCCAAGGGCAAAAGAACCTTAATGAGGTGTTGAGCCAACACAATGAAGTGTTTGCCAAAGAGGGACTCGGGTTTGACCCAAGCACAAGCAAGAAGAAGATGTCCTCTCAAAAGTGCACCACCCCGCTAAAAGAAACTTTTGTACGGGAAGGACACAAGGAGAAAGGTAAGGTTGTTAGTGGGAAGGCCACAAGGGGCATGCCCACTCTCAACAAGCCAAAAGAGTTCATGCCTCCATCCTATGTACTTCATAAGACTAAGGATGGAGAAGTTTATGCAAAGTTTGTTGGTCCTCGAAATGCATTTTGGTTTTATGCTATTTAAGTCCCTAAGACCCTTGTGACTAACTTGAGAGGTCCCATTGCAAAATGGGTGCCTCTAACCAAGTAAAAATTCTGTGTAGGTTGCCTTCTTCGGTGGAGTAAAATGGGTGATTGATAGTGGATGTACAAATCATATGACCGGAGATAGCAAATTTCTCTATGATTTCATGGAAGCTATTCAACAATTTATGAGCATTATGTTTAGTGGAGGATCAAAAGGACAGGTACTCGGGTTGGGTAAGGTGGCTATCACAAATGAGATGTCTCTTGCCAATGTCATGCTTGTCCAATCCCTTAAATATTATTTGCTTTCTGTTCGCCAATTGGCTTTTGTTGGTTATGATACACTATTTGGACTAACAGATGTGAAAGTCTTTAAGAGAGATACTCTCGAAGTGGCCTTTGTTGGAGAGTTGGACGGGAACCTTTACACGGTTGATTTCTCGAAAGAGAGCACACTCCATGCAACTTGTCTAATGGCCAAGGCCGACAAGGGGTGGCTATGACATCGCCGGCTAGCCCATGTCGGATGAGAAATCTTCAAGATCTCTTAAAGGGTAATCACATCCTTGGACTAACAAATGTCTCTTTTGAGAAAGATCGTGTGTGTAGTGCATGCATAGCCGGGAAGCAACATCAATCAAAGCACCCACCCAAGAATATTGTGTCTACTTCATGACCCTTGGAGCTCCTTCATGTGGATCTCTTTGGGCCCCCGTCATGGGATAGTCTTGGTGGGAAAAAGTATGGGCTTGTCATTGTTGATGATTACTTAAGATATACATGGGTCTTCTTCCTCAAGTCCAAGGACGAGACAAAGATCACTTTCATTGATTTTGCCAAGCAAGCTCAACGCAAGTTTGACAAAGAAATCTTAGCAATAAGAAGTGATAATGGCTCTGAGTTCAAGAACTACACTTTGGAAGAATTTCTTAGTGATGATGGGATTGAGCATCAATATTCAGCTCCATACACTCCCCAACAAAATGGTGTAGCAGAAAGGAAGAACCGAACACTTGTGGAGATGGCAAGGTCCATGTTGGATGAATACAAGTCGCCACATAGTTTTTGGGCCGAGGCTGTCAACACCGCATGCCATGCATCAAACCGGCTCTTCCTCCACAAAATATTGGAAAATACTCCATATGAACTCCTAACTGGGACAAGCCAAATGTCAAGTACTTTCGTGTATTTGGGTGTAAATGCTTCATCCTCAACAAAAGAGAATGGTTAGGAAAATTTCAATCCAAAACCATTGAGAGCATATTTGTTGGCTATGGATCAAACTCTCACACCTATAGAGTCTACAACAAATCCAATGGATGTGTTCTAGAAACTTGTGACGTGGTGTTTGATGAATTTAATGGCTCCCATGGGGAGCAAGTTGATCTAAGTGATGTAGGTGAAGAAGATTCTTCTCAAGATATCTTGACCATGGGTGTTGGTGCACTTCTCCCAATGGAACAAGAACCTCATGATGAAGAAGAAGATGGAAGCTTCACACATCATCAAACTACATCAACGCCCATACCACCACAAGCTCCTATTACTCAACCAATGCCCATAGTTCAACTACAAGTTGATGATCAAGTTCCTCTTCATGATAATCATCAAGAAAAAGATCATCCTCAAGGGCAAGAACAAGAGAGTACAATCATTGACAATGAACCTCAACAAATGCAAGAGGAAGAAGAAGATTTTCCACCACACATCAATGATCCATATGTTGAGGACGTGGATGATGGACATGAAGTTGAACCTAGCGAAACCTTAACCTCCATCATGCCTCGAGTGGCCGGTCGTGTTGATGCTGATAAAATCCTCACCAGCATATCGGAAGGTAGAGTCACTCGTAAACAACTGACAAACTTTTGTGCTCACTTCTCGTTTGTGTCTAGTGTTGAGCCTCTCAAGGTACACGAAGCATTGATGGGCAACGATTGGCTCATTGCTATGCAATAAGAGTATAATAGCTTTGAGCGCAACCAAGTGTGGTCATTAGTCAAGAGGCCAACTACGGAACACAACGTCATTGGAACAAAGTGTATTTTCAAGAACAAGCAAGATGAGAACGGTGTAATCATCCGCAACAAGGCAAGGTTAGTGGCACAAGGGTATTCACAAGTTGAAGTTTTGGACTTTGGTGAGACCTTTGCCCGCGTTGCCCGTCTTGAATCCATTCAAATCTTACTTGCTTATGCTGCTTTCAATGGGTTTACATTACATCAAATGGATGTGAAGAGTTCTTTCCTTAACGGTCCTCTACAAGAAGAAGTATATGTATCACAACCACCTGGGTTTGTTGATCCCGATCACAAAGACTATGTGTATAAACTTCATAATGATTTGTATGGCCTCAAACAAGCACCTCGTGCTTGGTATGATCATCTTAAGAAGGTTTTACTCGATGATGGTTTTGTGAGAGGGGTGATCGATCCCACTCTTTTTACTAAGAGGGACAAGGGTGATTTGATCTTATGCCAAATCTATGTAGATGATATTATTTTTGGTTCTCCTAACATTCATTTGTGCAAGAAGTTTGCGGCTTCAATGACCAAGAATTTTGAAATGTCACTCAATGCGGATTTGAAGTTCTTCCTTGGATTTCAAATTCAACAATTTCAAGAAGGAATTTTCTTGTCTCAAGCAAAATACCTCAAGGATATCCTAGAGAAGTTTGGCATGTCCGATGCTAGTCCTTGTAAGACACCCATGCCAACCAAAATTGCACTCACTGAAGACACAAATGGTACCCCTTTCGACCCATCTATTTACTGCTCTATAGTTGGTTCATTGCTTTATCTTTGTGCATCTAGGCCAGACATCATGTTTAGTGTATGCATGTGTGCTAGATTTCAAGCTTTCCCTAGGGAAATTCATCTTAAGGCGGTTAAGCATATTCGTAGATACCTTGTTCACACCCCAAAGTTGGGTCTATGGTACCCCCAAGGATGCTAAGTTTGATCTCATTGGGTACACGGATGCGGATTGGGCTGGAGACAAAGTGGATCGTAAGTCCACCTCCGGCGCATGTCAGCTTCTTGGTTGCTCCTTGGTAAGTTGGTCCTTGAAGAAACAAAATTGTGTTGCTCTCTCCACCGCAAAAGTTGAATACATTGCAACTGCCAGTTGTGCAACTCAATTACTATGGATGAGGCAAAATTTGAAGGATTACGGTATCACCTATAGACATGTGCCTCTTCTATGTGATAATGAAAGTGCCATCAATATTGCTGAGAACCCCAAAGATCATACCCGCACCAAGCACATTGACATTAGGTACCACTTCTTGAGAGATCATGTGGAGAAGGGTGATATTGACATTGCTCATGTTGGCACAGATATGCAACTTGCAGATATTTTCACCAAACCATTGGATGAAGCAAGGTTTTGTCAACTTAGGCGTGAACTTGGTATCTTGGAGCTTTACAACATTATGTGAAATCTAGTACTCATTCATGCATAAACATCCTGTCTTGTCTTGATGTAGGCATATATTTAGGGGGTGAACTTCAATCCATGAATCTTCTCTTCCCTATGTAATGCGTAAATAAAACCAACACTCTCAAAGTGACTATGACATGTATTTTGTGTCCATAGTACTTTAACATGATGGAGTAGTAATCTTGAGTCCAACGTTCAAATCTTTGGAACCCCAAGTTATGTATACTCAAACATGGTGGCTTAGGCTAAAACTCTTCTCAGATGTTCATGTGAGTTTGTGTTCTGCGTTGAATACTGTGTTGATTAGGCTACAACTGATTCTTACACTTATATATCTGTACTCACACACACACACACACACACACACACATATATATACACACACCCACACACACACATCACATCATCACCATTTCAAGATATCAGCACTCTAGCTGGCTGGATCACCCGGATATCCATCTGGACATCCGGGTAATCCCCCTCGCTGTACCCGTATGCCCGGACATTCGGGCTCCTTTCCGGTCATCCGGATCTATCCGAATCATCCGGGGCTACGCCCAGACATCCGGGTGGGTCCTCGCCCTAAGCAGTAAAACTTCAGGCCGTGGGGGAGCAGAGGGGTATTCCTCTGTTCTCTGCCCCCATCGACCCCCATCCACTCGCCCCCGCCGCTGGCGGCTCGTGGGCTGCCCCGCCGGACCGACCGGCCATTTGGACGGATGTCGCCGCCTCGCCTTGCCATTGCCTTGATCCACCCCCTCGTCGTGCCGTTTTCCCCCGGATCTCGCCGCCTCGCCCTGCCATCGCCATTTTCCCTAAATTCGCTATGGTGGTAGAACGTGGACGCGGCGGCCTGCGCTTCAAGTCAACAACCATGGGTCCCTCTCGTGGTACCCCACTTGCTCCTCTCTTTTCCTTCTACGTTTTACCTATCGAGGTTCGGTCATATATTCAGTCGGCTCCGTTTCTCTTATGCATGTGCGCAGTCGGGCGTCATCATGCATCGACGGACTCCGAGGAAGACGCTCGTCCACTCAAGAAGGCGTCGAGTCATGCACGTCCGTCCTATGCCGGGCTGGACGACCCTGACTACGAGGCCGAACTCCATGATGAGGAGCTCGTGCCTGTTCGTTCAACGACTAAGTCCAAGAAGAAACAAGCAGCCGGTGCCTCAAGCTCCAAGTCTGCGGCACCTTCTAGCCTTGTCTTGTCCATGGCCAATCCCACCAACCGTGGCCGTCGTGTTGTCAACTATTAGTCCATGGACCCCTCTGAGTATGCTGCTTTACGGAGTGATGTCAATCAATTTGCCGCCTCGGCCAATGCAACCGATCCTCATTTTCGCACCTTGGTTCAACAAGATATCTATCAATTAGTCATTGCTCATCTAGGTTTTTCTCCTCAGCATTATGTGAACTTGGATTACATTGAGAAGAATCCAACCAAGTTTGAAGGTGTGTTGGAGAAGATTGATGACATGGGGCTGTGTCATGCTATGTCTCTTCACTGTGATTGGAATGAGGCTGCCATTCGGCAATTATATACCACTTGTTTCTTCCATCCGGATCGCTCTATCACTTGGATGACTCACCACTCTCAGTTCACCGTCTCCTTCGAGGCTTTTGCTGCTGCCTTAGGCATGCCCGGATCTGAGGCCTCTCTTTTTCAAATCCATGAGGTGAACCCCAAGT
Source organism: Triticum urartu (assembly GCF_056163025.1). Lineage (NCBI taxonomy): Eukaryota > Viridiplantae > Streptophyta > Magnoliopsida > Poales > Poaceae > Triticum > Triticum urartu. The sequence continues at coordinate 15,434,117 of NC_141873.1, forward strand.
TTGAGGCCATGCCCATCAGTGCATGTGCTTGCCTCGCCATGCCTACCTCTTAGTTATCCACAATGCAGCAAAGCAAGGAGCTTAATGATATCTCCATCTTCCGTCTCAAATACCGGTGGCTTTTCAAGTGTATCCTCAACTCCATTGCTCCCAAGAAAGGGGATCGTGGGATGGTTCGGGCCTATAGCATTGACTTGATGTACTACTCGAGGAAGGCTCCCAACCGTCCCATTGACATGGCAGATTTCCTATGGCATGAGATTCGCATGGCTAGTGGTCTGAAGGTTCGTACACTTCCTCATGCCCCCTTCATTTAGAGAGTCATCGACTCGGTTTATCCGTGTTCCATTGTCAAGACTTCCACGCACTCCTTATGGAGTCCGCGTGATGAGTCTTCCAGGGGAAGGCCCCTGCTCCTCCGCATGCCGAGAGCTCTTCTTGCCACACTAAACCTTTCGTGAAGCCTTTTGACCGCCTGGCTCGCTTTATTGGGAAGTCCCATAAAGCTATATCTGATACCTGCCGCTACACCGCCACTCACATTGCTACCGAGGAGGTTCGCCGTATCTCGGAGGAAAATACACTTAGGGCTCGTCTCCGTGCACGCCCTGGCAGTCCTGTTGAGCCTGATGAGCCCATTCCTGATCGGCTTCCTCTTCCGGAGGTCGACTTTTCTTCTGCCACTGATTTTCCAGAGTTCTTCCTTGCACCTGCTGATCTGAGTGATGGTGATGATGATGATGAGGATGCTGAGTGATCCTCCTACTTTCTCGGACTTCTTTCCTTTTTCGGTACTTGTTGCCAAGGGGGATATGTAATTCTTAGGAGTATAAGTGTGAGCCTGCTATGTTTATTGAGCTCTAGTTATTGGAGTCTGTATTATTATTATTGTAATGATCCTTGGTCATGTGTTATGCTACCTTATATGAGTCTATGCTACTATGTAAGACCTTGGTCATGTGTTATGCTACCTTATATGAGTCTTTGCTACTATTTAAGAGCTTAAGTATGCTATCTTCTGTGGCTATCTTCATTCGTTGTTATCATTGCCTATGTTAATGGTAATGGTGTATTACTACACTACTGTTACAACATCTTATTCGAATGAGGGTATCCTCACCATATGTGCATGATTTTGTATGTTATCATTTCATTCCTATGCATACTTTAAGGGGGAGCTCTCTTTGAAACACATCCCTGCATATATTAAGGGGGAGCTCCTCCTAAAAACACATAGCGGACTACTCTCCTAAAATTATTCGCAGCACATTTCACTTTTTAAGTGCTATATGTAGTTTGTCATCAACTACCAAAAAGGGGGAGATTGAAAGTGCAATCTTGCTCTTAAAGATTATTTTTGATATTGATGACAAATTTACATATAGGGGACTAACCGTGTTTGCTAAGTATATACACATGTCGTTAGTTCTCTCGTCTTTCTAATGTGCATCATGATCACATCATGTGAGATATTACTCAAGCAAATTATCAATGAGGAAAGGAGCAAACAAAGAGGAAGCATTGTGCTCTTTTATATTTCTTGAGTAATAGGAATCCCGCACTATTAAGAGGGGATCTGAGGTATAGGTTCAAGGCTTGCTCATACTTTGTCTCACAAAAACTCTTTCACAAAGCACCAAAAATCCCTAGCAAAACCCCTTAGACAAAACCTACTACTCCTGTTTCTGTGCACAAACTCCTTGCCGGATCATCCGGACGGATCCCCAGATCATCCGGGCTAAGCCCGGATTGTCCGGACCTTGCTCCGGATCATCCGGGTAATGTGCGCCCTCCATCACAGAACCATGATGATTGAAGCCGGATCATCCGGATAATGTGCGCCCTCCATCACAGAACCATGATGATTGAAGCCGGATCATCCGGATCCTGTCTCGGACCATCCGGGCTGTGCCCGGATCGTCCGGATCCTGTCGCGGATCATCCGTGTAATCTTGCCCCTATTTTCACAGAACCTTGGTGGATGTAGCCGGATCATCCGGCCAGTCATCCGGATCATCCGGGCTCCTCGTAGCTCTTCTACTGCCACTTACATCCGGGCCTTCAGCCAGATCATCCGGATGGTCTTCCGGGTCATCCGGGCAGGTCAATCTCTGTCTAAACGGCTCGAATTTTCTTGTGGTATAAATAGTCCCTTACCTCTTCGAGATAAGGTTGAACACTTCACTCAAACACACCTCAAGAACACCAGTTCTCCCTCTCCCTTGCTCACACACTAAATCTTAGATCCCGGTTTTATTCTTGTGAGTTTCGAAGAGTTGTTCCAATCAAAAGAAAGATCTTCCCCCTCTCCTTCTTGTGACCGAAGCAAATCGTGAGTTGAGCAAGTCTTGAACTTTTCCCCTTGGATCTTGTTACTCTTGGAGGTTGGAGACTCCTAGGCGGTAGGAGTCTTTCGGAGAGGAATCGACCCTTGTGATTACCCTTGGAAAAGTTTGTGAGGGTTTGGAGACCACCCCAAGGTCTACCACTAGTCGTTGAGAAACGCCTCCGTGGTGTTGTCTCAAAGGGAGAATAGGGTGAGCCTTCGTGGCGTTGGTGTGCCTTCATGGTAACATCCACCTCTCTAACGGTGACGTAGCTTCCCTCCAAGGAAGTGAACATCGACATACATCCTCGTCTCCCGGAGTTGCGGTTATTCCTAACCTAACTCTCTACCTGTGGTTACTTGTCTCTTAGCACTTACTTATATCATATTGTGCTTGCTTCCTTACATACTTGTGTTACTTGCATAGCACTTAGTACTACACTTGCAATTGTTAGGCCCACTTTCATATTCCACATTATTGCCTAAAATTGCTAAGTCATAATTAAAATTTTGTAATTGTACCTATTCACCCCCCCTCTAGGTCCATCTCGATCCTTTCAGTAGCGCGGGTTTATACCCCTCGCTACTACTAAGTACAAGGTATGTGAAGTCTCCATATCCTTGGTCGAATCCCTCCTCTCTTCCTCACTCTCCCGCCTCTCTCCATAGGCTCTCCAATTCCGCTTCTCCCTCCCACCCGCGATTCCCTTCCTCTCATCCACCACCACCGCCGGCCTCGCACCTCATGCCTACCCCAAATCCGGCGACCTCCACACCCACCGCAGCCCCCGCCCCCTCCTTCCTGCTCCTTCTCTAATGTTGGAAGGAGAGGGAGGTCTAGCAGAGCGCCATCCATGGCGGCGGCCAGATCCGCCATGGACACAACCACAGGTGAGTTGTTCTTCCTACTCCTCTCAATCTCTCTCTCACCCCCCACTCTCTCTCTCTCTCTCTCTCTCTCTCTCTTCATCTTCCAGATCGAGCAGAGCGCCATCCATGGCGTCATCTAGGGTTTCGGCTCCAACTCAGGCGGCCACCGGTGAGTTGCTGCACCTACTCCTACCTATCTCTCTCTTCCTCTTCTAATCCTTGTCTCTTTTTTTGTAGGGGCAGCAAAGGGGAGGTGTATCACCATGGACGACTTCATCCCCTCTAGGATCATCATCGACCATGTATGAAGAGGATGATGACGCCTAGCTAGCAGCAGCAGCCATGGCTGGAATTTATTTTTTAATTCCTAATTAGTTAGCAGTATCGAGGGTCCAGACCCACGCTATTACTAGTTAGTAGTGGCACGGGTGGTATCCACGCCACTACTAACGGATGTAGTAGTAGCGTGGGTGGCACCTGCGCTACTACTACCAGTTAGCTGTAGCGCCGTATCAGTAGCGCGGGCACCCGTGCTACTGATATACCTAAAACCTGCGCTACTGATATACCTAAAACCCGCGCTACTGCTAGGCTTTTCCCTAGTAGTGATGTGTCCCGGGATAGACGTGGGGGTGGCTACCACGGAGTTCACCCTGGCAAACTTGCTCTATTGCTTTGACTGGGAGCTCCCGGAGGGGCTGAGGATTGAGGATATGAACATGGAAGAGGCGGGAGGACTCGGCATCCATAAGAAGACACCTCTCTTGCTTGTGCCGACCAAATACAAGTGGTAGGGCTTGCTGATCAATCTGGATCGATGTGCCAATGGATATGCGTAATCGTTAGGGTGTTCCCATTTTCCCGAAAAAAATCAGCTTGTTGTTGATGCCATTTATGCCCATGGTCACTTCCAGCTAGGCAAACCACAACGCCAATCATGTCCGGTTTCTTGTCTAACTAGGCTTTTGGGTTTCTCATGCACCTGACCTGCGATGGCATGCATGTATCACATTATGCATACCATCTAGACATGCTAGCGTGGGAAAGGACTTTACTACCAGTCGGTATGAATAAGAACTCTTTACTTTTGAGTGGTCGTAATACTCTTCACTTTTGTACGGACCTTCTAATCCCATGGCGTGGCTACTCCTATTATCCCTTCACATGACACAAATTCTCTCTCCCTCCTCAAGCTTTCACTGTTAGCTAAACGCTAAACTACACAGTAGCTAGCTCTCCCAGGATCAGACGATGAAGATCCGAGGAGTATTTTCTGCTCACGTGATAGCAGAGAAGAAGAATAGAGCTGTGTAGGAACTCACACATTGTGAGACGTGGTTGTACGAGAGGAAGAGATTGAGGGATCGCACGGAGTGCATTGGTTCTCATTATATAGCATATGGTGAATACATATACAGGGTATGTACGACATATGGTAATTACAGTCGTATATAAACCGGAGTCTAACACCCTCTCTCAATTTTATTCGGTGTCAAGAAGGTTGAGATTGCGCCGACAGACTTCAAACAAAGGAAGTGGCAACAGCTTTGTAAAAACATCCGCAAGTTGACCTTTAGACGAGATAAACTTGATTTATAGTAGCTTTTGTGCAACTCATTCCCTCACAAAATGGAAGTCAATTTCAGTATGCTTTGTCCTTGCATAGAAGACAGGGTTGGATGAAAGATATGTGGCTCCAACGTTATAACTGGAGATATGTGTTGAGGAATACCCAACTCTCGCTGCAGGGACTGTACCAAAATGAGTTCGACAGTAGCATTAGCTAAAGCTTTGTACTCAGCTTTTGTACTACTCCTAGAAACAATGGCTTGCTTGTGAGCATACCAGGCGATCTAGTTTGAACCAAAGAACGCAACATATCCCCCCATAGATCGCCTGTCATCTGGAATCCCCGCCCAGTCCGCATCATAGAAGGCAGACAATACTCCAGAGGAGGTATGCAAACCAAAGGAAGTAGTAAGATGAACATAACGCATATTGCGTTTGACTGTAGACCAATGTGTGTCACGGGGCTCATGAAGATACTGGGAGACACGGTTAACTGCAAAAGAAAGATCCGGTCGAGTAATGATAAGATACTGTAGTCCATCAACAATACTGCGATACTCTGTAGCGTCATCCGAAGAGAGAAGCACACCAATATCAACAGAGAGCTTCTCTGTCACGGCCTTGGGTGTGGTGATAGGTTTACACTTCAACAAACCCGCACGTCGAAGGAGGTCCAAAGAATATTTCTTCTGAGTGAGAGAGAGACCAGCAGCAGTATGACCAGACAGTCCAACTAAGCGAGCTCTTATTACTATATAATAAAACACTAATTAGCTGGCACATATGCAGCCATATTGGCATACGGGTGTCCCTAATCATAGCCCTTAATTATATGTCCCTAATATTATTCTAAACACCTGCAAGTACTATTTAGAATAGCATCAGGGGATCGCTAATGAAGGTTGTACATAAAAATTGGATCAAAATTTGGTTCACATATCAATGTCTTGAAATTGTCACTATAGTCATTTTGATCATCCCGTAGGTCATAATACTCTCTCCTCCCGGAATTACTTGTCGCAAAAATGGATGTATCTAGACATATTTTAGTTTTCGCTACATCCATTTTTATCCATTTCTACAACAAGTAATTCAGGACGAAGGGAGTAGACAATGTCATGGACTTCCACTCGCCAGTAATTTAATTAATGAACAATTTGCCATTTGGCGCCCATACATGGCTGTGGTTCCTATGGCTGCCGGCGGAACACTTCCCTCTTGATGTGGGCGTGGGTTGCGGTTATGCAGGTGGAGGTATCTGCGTAATGATAATTTCTAACAGCAACATTCCAGCCGCATGGTCATACAGTATTGAGTTATTTCACAATACCATGTTCTACTTTTCACAAACTATTTACGTCCTGTGGACGTTGTGGAAAACACGAAATAAATCTTGTTTCAAAGGTATTAGACCTAGTGATCCTACTACTGACGCGATTTTCATTCTCTGCCAATTTCTGAACACTTGGGCATAAATTCAGAAAGGTGCTCTGTGACAGGGGGATAGCGTGATGGTAAAAAGCGAAGGAGATCTTCAGGCAGCAACACGGCTGGACCCTGTTATCAGGAGGCTGGCCATGTATAGTTCGTATACGTCGGTAGAGAACTCGAGCTTCGTCTGTTGTGGCCTAAATTCTGCTGCTGTTTCTTTTTTTTTTCAAAAAGGAGGTTATCCCCCGGCCTCTGCATCAGAACGATGCATGTGGCCATCTTGCTGCTGTTTCTAAATTAGCTGAATGTGCAAATTTGAATGAACTTCTTCATGATCCGATATATTCCTAGGCTGTGCAGTTTAGCTGAAAATAACAACTGTTCTTGCGCATTTTCCCCAGATGGTTATGACAGTTTTTGCATACATATACCACCAATCGTTCATGTCGCCCCACATGTTCTCTGTTGACGCAATCTTGGATCAGGTACGTATCTGTAGCACCTTGTTGATTTTTATTTGATCTTTATCATTATCCTGTTCATCGTGGTTCTCATGCATCCACGGCGTACTATTTGTTTTGCAAAACATACAGATCTTTAGAAACCTGACGCACGAGGAGCAGAGGAACTTGTATGAGCAACTTGGGAAGATGTTATGCAACTTATGCAAACTGTCTGTTTGCATGATAGGGCCAACTAATTTAATTAGGTGCTTGATTCCCCTGCTACTGAGTGATTTATTTATCATCTGCACTAATTCTCTCCTCGTGTTTATTATCGGAGATGGAGAAGTTATACTTATATTTGTGTAAATCCCCTGCTACTGGGAAGGATGCACTAATTGGAGCATAAGTATTAGGCATTCGACCTGTTCAGACTAGTCTGTGCCTGCCATTGTTATGGATACATGCTTAAAGTTAGTGCGACTAGCTAGTAGTATTATATAGCTCATGTCCTTATCTGATATCAATCTTAAAGTAATTAACGATGACTGACCGGCTGGGGAGTGGGGATGTCCAAGACATTGACTAATGTCTTGAGAAACTTGACATGAAAGTTAACTAATCGGCAAGAAAACGACCTTGACTAATGTTGCTAAGCACTGAAATCGTTGCTGTGGTGTTTCAAAACATGGAGATAAAATAAGTGATCATGGTACATGTGTTAAAAATAGAGTAAACAACAAGTCTATTCAATGTCCGGACACTAAGTGATTGTTCAAAATAAGTGTCCTTGACGTTAGCACATGCCTCATGGATGATGCATTGTTATTGCCTCCCATACCCTATATATATCACTCCACGCTCAGCCAAGCAAGCAAGCAAACACAGTAGTTAACACTGAAGTTCAAGTCATATCCATAGGTATCACGCAAGGGAGAAATGACCGGTGAAGACGAGCTGAAGCTGCTGGGTACATGGGCGAGCCCCTGGGTTTCCAGGGTGAAATTCGCGCTCCACCTCAAGGGCTTGAGCTACGAGTACGTGGAGCAGGACCTCGACAACAAGAGCGACCTGCTCCTCGCCTCCAACCCGGTGCACAAGAAGGTGCCGGTACTCATCCACAACGGCAAGCCAATCTGTGAGTCCGTCGTCATCCTAGAGTACATCGACGATGCCTATGGTACCGTAGGCCCCTCCATCCTGCCCGTTGACCCATACGAGCGTGCCATTGCTCGGTTCTGGGTAGACTACATTGACCAGAAGGTTTACTCTTATAGTGTTTTGTGTTGTTGATTCCACAATTATGTATGTGGTGAGCTGATTAATGTTGCTATTTGGTGCATGCAGCTAGTTATCCCGTGGAAAGTGGCGTTCACGGCCGACGGAGAGGAGGAGAAGACCGAGGGGATAAAGCAGATGTTGGCGGCGGTGCACACGCTGGAGGGGGCTCTCAAGGAATGCTCCAAGGGGAAGCCCTTCTTTGGCGGTGATAGCATTGGATACATGGACATTGCACTGGGCGGTCTCTTGGGATTTTTGCAGGGAACTGAAGAGTTATGTGGTAGCAAACCCTTTGACATCGCCAGCACCCCACTTCTGCTGGCGTGGGTGGAGCGTTTCACCGCACTGGACGCCGCCAAGGTGGCCCTGCCAGATGTCAGCAAGTTGGTTGAGTTTGCCAAGATGAAGCGGGCTCAGATGGCTTTGTCTATCAAGAAGTGAACTAATCTGTCACCTGAATGGTTTAGATCGGAGAATATTTATTAAGTTATGTTTTCTAAAATACATGTGCTAGTATAGTTGTGTATTATCTCCCGTTGGTGTCCCTGTCAAACATGTCATGCATGGAATATTGTACTGAATAAGGAAGATTGAATGATCTTTTGTTATAATATCTTCTTTCTTGTTGAGACTATATTTTGCTTTCATGGAGAGGGAGTGTGGTCCGAGAGCACATCAATCTTTGTTCGATGGAGATGACTCTTAGTGCCCCAACTCTGGCAAGTCACAGAGGTATGGTACGTAGCTTAGAACTTGTCGCAAGAAACGCGCCTCTGATATATAACTCCTCTGTGGCAAAGTACAGGACCAGGACAGAAGGAGCTGATGGATGACTATTCCGAGTGGGCTGTCATCTCAAGTGCATGACATCTTCGCTCTGTTAGAAGTATAAACGTGTTAGTTAGGAATTAGGAGAGATAGACATAGATTTGGTTAAAACTAACAATGACTTGCCTTGTACACCAATCCTCTCCCCATGTTGTACTCCTACATCTACCCCATATTAGGGTCAGATCAATATGCAACAACAATTCCAGCCATCCTACAATTTTTATACGCTCTAGTGGGCTGTTTTAGATGGGTTTTTTTTCTTGTTAAACCATAGTTATTTGTGAATACCATTATATCAAAATTAAGCATTAGATTAGTACCTAAACAATCGCGACTTTTTCCCAAGGTAGGCAAATTTTGTGGCTGATGCATTAGCTAGGCGAGGTCACAATTTACCCGTGACGGTGTGGAAAACCATATTTCACTTTCGCATATTTTCTTTGGTAGTTAGCTAACGTAATGGCTTATTTCCAGTGGTTTATAAGCCCGAGAAAGGTGACTTATTATTTCTTTCGGACTTTAGCTACATATAGTTATGCCACTCATCGGCATTAATATACTCCTACGAGGCATGGCAAATTGTTTGATGCCATGTCTTTATACATGTTCTAAGTTCCTTTTCATCAGCACCCAAATGCAAATAGTTTCAGGAGGGATGCACCGCTTGGAGTGTAAGTATTAGGTTCAGACTAGTATGTGATTACAGAGTGTGTAGTGTATCTGCCTGCCATTAACATGCATGCATGCTTGAAGTTAGTGTGACTAACTAGTATTATATGGTTCATGTCTATCTGACGTCAATCTTAAAGTTAGTTAACGATGATTGACCGGCTGGCTATGGCCAGGACGCTGCTAATGATCTTTTTCTTCTTCAAGACATGACTTTTTTTTCGAACATGAATTTTTTTCTTCAAGGCATGACTTGTATATGCCTTGAGAAGTTTGGCATGAGAATTAACCAATCCGCAAGCAACGACCCGTTAATGTTGGTAAACATTGTACAACAAGTCCATTAAATGTCTAGATATGAAATTGAAATTCCTCAATTATGATGAGAAAAAAAGCCCTGCCAAATACCATTAAGTTTAATTTGGTTTCTAAACCTGTCCCATCTGAAATTAAATTCCTCAACTATGAAGCCAAACACCTTTAAGAACAATTATTTGCTAAGCTGGTTGCTTCGAATTCTCAGCATACTAAAATTGTTAAGGAGGCTGATGTGCAAGTTCTCAACCTGTTCTCTATAATTATCACTGGAATTTTTTTCTACTATGTAATTGTCACAATTTTTTTCTACTTCGCTTGGCCCCCCTATACCTAAATCCTGGCTCCACCCCCGAGCTCAACTAACTCTTTATCTATCCTCGCAAAAAACAAAAAAGGTGCATGTTTCCCAGTCAAACAGTACGTTGCAAAATCGCCATCCTTTTAAACGATAGAAGCGTATGCCACTGACGAATTTACATGTTGATATTCATGCATAACTTTCTTTCTTACCTCCCAAATGAAAATGAATTTTAACTTCATTTTTTCACATGTTTATCATGTTTCTATCGTACCATTTTCTTTTGAGAAAAAAATAAAAACCTTCAAACGTGTTTTTTGTGAAATTTTAAGTGTAATTGATTTCACCGGATACTTAATTTCTCATAAAAAATCACTCCACAACAATATAGTTGTGAAATAAAAAGCACATGCTTCTGGTTCAAAATGCATAGAGTACTTTTCTTGCGAGGTGAAAAATGGAAACAGTTGTGGTATCACCCTAGAAAAAATATATTGCCATACAAGAATTGATTAGTTGAGAAATCTACAGGCTGGCTTCCAGCTACGAGCATGACATATTGCATATTCTAATCTTTTACATGTTATAAGTAGGAACCAAGTATATGAATAAAAGAGGAAAATACTAGATGGCTAGTTTAGAAGGATTTTCAGAGTAACCACACAATTATTAGATGTGTGTTTCATCAATTTACAAAGAAGTTAGCACATGGTAGGAAAAGTGGACGTACAATCCCGCCAGAGTGTTCAAATCCTCACGTACACGAATTTATCTTATGATATAATCATTATTCTTAAAAAAACACATATTGTCTGCAGCTAAAGAAATCTGATGATTATTGTAGATCACAAAATTAGCGGAAGATATGTATCGCGACAGGATGATTGGTGAGGTGGACACAAACACTTAGCATTCTACTCCTATCATTGTGGTTGCACAAGACGAAATGTGAAGATTTTTCTATCCAGCTGTTGCTTTCATGATCAAATCACTAACCACATTATTGCAAATCATGTGCGCTTGCCATCTATTTTCTGTTTTTCAAAAGTTGACTTGCAAGGCTTGTTTGGCCTTCGTATCGCCTTCCTTTGTCTTTTACGCCAATACTTTTGATCTATCAAGCCTTCTCTTATACATCACGTTTTGCTGTTAAGATTGATCCAAGAAAATGACCCTGCAAAACCAACATGAAAACAACCATTATGACTGGCATAATTTTGTATTCCAAAAGTAAAAAAAAATCATGGATATATCTCACATCAACCTATGTTCTGATGGACCTTCTGTCATATCCCATAGAACTGACGTCCCCACACATCACCTTGTTTCACGTCCGGCAGGCACCTGTCACTGCAAGATCAACCTTATCGGCCACTGCCATCGCCACCACCGGAGACATAGCCATGGACAAACAAAGATACTAATTGAAAAAACCTAGACTATTGCACAGACGCGGGACAAGATCTCAGGGTTCCCCTTCCCACTGCCGCCGTTAGAGCAGCCCCCAGAGGTGAGGGAACCCCGGTGATCTCGGGCCGCCTTCTCTTTTCTCCTTCTTTTAGGAAGGTTAATTGTCCATGGACACATCAAATATGAACTGCATCACATGTCACATGTAAAAACATGAATTGCATCACATTTCCCGTTTGGCATCACATTGCAAACATGTTTTTCCTGTAGTAATGTCACATAATATTAATATCCATAAAAATGTAAATATCATGGACTTTCTCCTTTCACCTAATGAGAGAGTTTTGTAGAGCAGATTTCCATAGCTGGCCATCAGATAGATTTTGGATCACCTATCCAGGCTGAGCCATTTGTGGGCCGTGATGGACTACATAGATTAATTCGGAGACACACATCCAGCTGGGGAATTTAGGGAAGGTCTTTTGCGGCTTATGAGTGGTTGTCCAAATAAGCCACCCTTTACCCAGCTTAGTCTGGCAGCCCAACCTAAAATTTTATTTTAGAGGCCTACTAGTTAAGGGTTAATTAGTATGCTTTTAGAATAAATATTTAGGTTGGTCTGCTAGAATAAGCTTGATAGGGGCAGCTTATTTTGGAAACCACTCATAAGCCTCAAAAGAACGGGTCCTTAATCAATCATCTGTGTCAAGTGGAAATCGTACGTGGAGTGAATGAAGAGACCGGCATGGGCAATGTGGCTGGCTGGTTGGTCTATAAATGGAGCTACAAGGCTATGTGCTTATTTGTTCCATTGGTAATTCATCTCTGCCATTCTGCTATGTTTGTGTTAAGGTAGACGATGAGCATGGTGAAGGAAATATGCCCTAGAGGCAATAATAAAGTTATTATTTATTTCCTTATATCATGATAAATGTTTATTATTCATGCTAGAATTGTATTAACCGAAAACATAATACATGTGCGAATACATAGACAAACTAAGTGTCACTAGTATGCCTCTACTTGACTAGCTCGTTAATCAAAGATGGTTGTGTTTCCTAACCATAGACAAAGAGTTGTTATTTGATTAAACGGGATCACATCATTAGTTGAATGATCTGATTGACATGACCCATTCCATTAGCTTAGCACCCGATCGTTTAGTATGTTGCTATTGCTTTCTTCATGACTTATACATGTTCCTATGACTATGAGATTATGCAACTCCCGTTTACCGGAGGAACACTTTGTGTGCTACCAAACGTCACAACGTAACTGGGTGATTATAAAGGAGCTCTACAGGTGTCTCCAAAGGTACATGTTGGGTTGGCGTATTTCGAGATTAGGATTTGTCACTCCGTTTGACGGAGAGGTATCTCTGGGCCCTCTCGGTAATGCACATCACTTAAGCCTTGCAAGCATTGCAACTAATGAGTTAGTTGCGGGATGATGTATTACGGAACGAGTAAAGAGACTTGCCGGTAACGAGATTGAACTAGGTATTGGATACCGGCGATCGAATCTCAGGCAAGTAACATACCGATGACAAAGGGAACAACGTATGTTGTTATGCGGTCTGACCGATAAAGATCTTCGTAGAATATGTAGGAGCCAATATGGGCATCTAGGTCCCGCTATTGGTTATTGACCGAAGACGTGTCTCGGTCATGTCTACATTGTTCTCGAACCGTAGGGGACGCACGCTTAAGGTTTCGATGACAGTTATATTATGAGTTTATGAGTTTTGATGTACCGAAGGAGTTAGGAGTCCCGGATGAGATCGGGGACATGACGAGGAGTCTCGAAATGGTCGAGACAAAAAGATTGATATATTGGACGGCTATATTCGGACACCGAAAGTGTTCCGGGGTAGTTTCGGATAAAACCAGAGAACCGGGGGGTTACCGGAACCCCCCCCCCCCGGGGGGGGGGGGGGGGTTAATGGGCCTCATGGGACTAAAGTGGAGAAGAGGAAAGGCAGCCAGGGCTGGCCGCGCACCCCCTCTCCCCCTAGTCCGAATTGGACAAGGAGGGAGGGGCGGCGCCCCCCTTTTCCTTCCTCTCCTCTCTCCCTTCCTTCCCCCTCTCCTACTTGGACAAGGAAAGGGAGGGGAGTCCTACTCCCGGTAGGAGTATGACCCCTCCTGCGCGCCTCCTACTAGGGCCGGCCGCACCCCCCCCCCCCCTTGGCTCCTTTATATACGGTGGCAGGGGGGCACCCTAGAACACACAAGTTGATCTTCGTGATCGTTCCTTAGCCGTGTGCGGTGCCCCCCTCCACGATATTACACCTCGATCATATTGTAGCGGTGCTTAGGCGAAGCCCTGCGACGGTTAAACATCAAGATCGTCACCACACCGTCGTGCTAACGAAACTCCTCCCCGAAGCTTTGCTGGATCGGAGCCCGGGGTGCGTCATCGAGCTGTACGTGTGTCAAGAACTCGGAGGTGCCGGAGTAACGGTGCTTGGATCGGTTGGACCGGGAAGACGTACGACTACTTCCTCTACGTTGCGTCAACGCTTCCGCTTCGGTCTACGAGGGTACGTAGACAACACTCTCCCCTCTCGTTGCTATGCATCACCATGATCTTGCGTGTGCGTAGAATTTTTTTTGAAATTACTACGTTCCCCAACACATGGAACCATCATCATGGGTGGTACCTTGCGACTCGGTTTGGTTGGAGAAAGAAGCAATTGATTATTACAAACTATCAAGTTTTTATATGAGGCGTTTGCCCACAGAAAGGTTCCTGTTGCTAAATAAAAAAGATTAGAAGCTCAAAATTCCTCTTTGTGTGAACATATTCATTTGGTTTCTAAATAGAGGTGTGATCTTGACCAAAAATAACCTTTCACGCTGTAGTTGGCAAGGGAGCAAGACGTGCGTCTTCTGCCAACATGACGAGTATATTAAACACCTTTTTCGTGTAAGTTTTCTTGTTCAATGTGGGTTGTAGTTGAAGTAGCTTCAAATATTTACCCCCACATTGTGCACGTAATATAATCGGTAATTGGTTGCGGGATATTGATAAATACTTTTCTTCACATATCTTGGGGGGGGGGGGGGGGGTGGCAACATTATGTTGGGCTTTGTGGCTTTCTAGAGATGATGGGATTTTTAACAAAAAAAATTGTGCTTCATTTCTGTGCAAGTTACACACATTCACTCATGTATGTGATGGCTCTGTACTTGGTTTATCTTGGAGAGGCCGGACGGCGACGACGACTTCTGTATGATGGCGTCTATCTGTCTGGATCATACAACTAGGGAGGTTTTCTCCCATCTTAGATGGCGGTGTAATCTCCGGATAGAATACGCCCAACCTTAGGCTGAACCATTTCAGTTTTCTATAAAAAATATTTTGTTTTTGGTTGTGTCAGATGTGTTGACTGTGTGCAACGTGTTATGCAGAGCCCAGGTTTTCTCTCAATGCGATTGTATCACCTTGATATTTTTTCTGAGAGCTAGAGTCCAGACTCAGGCAGGGTTACAAATCAGAATGTACTAGATGTGTTAACCTATCCGGAACATTTGCCATGATCAGCTGGTCTCCACTTTCTGTAGCTTCAGCCGCAAGTTCACGAGCAAGCTGGTTGCACACACGGGTAGCAAAGCGGACTTTGTATTCCGAGAAGATGGCGAGCGCAGCTTTCATGTCCCGGAGAATGCCATAGCACGGGAAGTGGATTGTCACATCTGCACTGGTCACTGGCCGTCCACTGCATGCGCCGTTCGACGGGAGTACGAGGCTTTAGACTGGCCAGTATTTGCACGGGAAGTTCACAACTCTTGTACGGGAATTCCCTTTCAGGTGGAATCCTCCAATCATCTCTCAACGCATGTCTTAGGGCTCTGCTTTTGGAACATGCGATCACCGCATGGAATTCGTCTTCCTCCCCGTTACCGTAATTCACCTTGATATATTGATTGAGTGAAATCCCCTTTATCTAAAAAGACATAGTTCACTAGATTGGAACAACCGAAGATTATCCCTGTAATCATATCAGTATACCAATATTTTTGATGATGTATTTTTTTTCTTGGTAAGGCAACATCTATCAGTGATATGTATGCACTTCTACATTTGTTGCTTCTCAAAAGGACAATTTGGAAATGTCACCTGCAATTTTGGATTTGTCCAGTGTATTTGAAGGATCGGACTAGCTATGTAGGAAGTTGCGACTGTTCAACATGCCACCAGTCGGCAGGATGCCTCGAAAAGGAACACGGCCAGCATCTACTTGTCGATAGCATGAAACATGATTATCGGCCACAAGTGATAAAAGCACAGCTCACTCTAGCAACTAGTATAAGCTAACCATACAATAGCCCTTCATACCATATATATCGCATCGATCAAACAACAATACTACATGTAACCTCAGCTAATCTAGAGCATCAAATTCTGCTGGTTTCCAGAAACGTCACACCAACCGGACGCAATATTTACTAGTTTCTTATGAATAACTCTAACATCTACTCCCTCTGTTAACAATTATAAGCTGTTTGTTTTTCTCTGAATCAAACATATATAAACACATTTTAGTATATTTATTCACTCATTTCAATCCATATGCAGTCCAGTCCATGTTGAAATAGCCAGAACATCTTATAATTGTGAACGGAGGGAGTAGTAAACTTCATCTTTTGAAAATTCAACGTAATTGGGATAGCTGGTCGTCACATGCCTGATCAATTAGCTAACCTTTTTATATAGCATCAAATGAGGTTGGTGTCTTATATTGTCTTGACCAAAGATGCCGCCGTACTGTGATTCCTTAAGCTTACTAGCTAGAGTTGAACATGTGAAGACCAACCCTGAAGAAGCTTCATCTGGACGACCGGCCCGCCTGTTTGGCGTCGTGTTTCGGCCAGGAGCCAGCTAAGGTATACTCGACCGGGTGTGATTAGTTATTATTTCAGTTGTCGTTACTTGCTTGGTTGGTTTAATTGTTTGACGGTAGCTCCAGCTAGCATGGCTACACCGGCAGGAGGCGACATGAAATGAATCGGGAAGCCATAAATAGCTTCATATATTTGTTCCTCGTATATTAGGGCAATGTGCTGCAGCCACGGTGGACATCACTTAATTTGTGTGTTTTACAACTTTTTATAAGTATAATTCCTTCACTACTCTAATTACTTTCTGTTTATCTCATTTCTTTCTTGGTATTTGCAGGTTCACGTATCAAAGTCATTGCAGGTATTTCTCAAACCAAGTCTTTTTAAATTCCAAATATGAAGGGAAAATAAAAGCCTTGTGTTGTACAACTTCTTATAGTTGGCGACTATGACTCTTGACATCCTCTTATCATAACAAATACCCCTCCGGTCAAAATAACAAGTTGTTCTAAAAATATATATATAAACACATTTTAGTTTATTTGTTCACTCATTTAACTACTTATGCAGTACATATTTAAATATTCAAAACATCTTATAATTCAGAAGTGGAGAGAGTACCAAAGTAACAAATTTAAAATCTCTACATAATATGTTGATGACATATCATTTGTTTATTCAGCTACATCATGGGTGGCCGCATTTTTCGTTCTTTTGGTGACGGTGGCCACTTCACTTTATCTTTCACCAAGACAAGATATGATGAGGCCCCGCGAAAAAAAGACAGGATATAATGACGTGATAAATTTGAAGGTCGAAATGTTTCTCAAGACATACTTCCTCTTTAGTACCTGGGAAAAAAGACACGATATAATATGGCACATTGAAACCCATGATTAATTGTTCATGATTCTAGAGTAGTCAAATGCTTCCTCTTTAGGACTTGGTAAACGAGACATGTGTATTCTCCAAACATGCATGCACGAAGTATGAAAACTAATAATTTTATCCACATGAAAAATAACGTGAATGTTGTTATTAGGCAGCAAGACAAATGCTTGGAATACTGTCCCTGTAATCGTATCAGTAGTAGTATACTACCTATTTTTTCAGTGATGTATTTTTTCCTTGGTAAGGCAACTTATATCTATGTTGGTTCTCAAAAGGACAATTTGGAAATGTCCAGTGTAAATATCTGGCTATGTAGGAAGGATACGACTGCCCAACTGAATCCACCAGTCAGCAGGATGCCTTGATAACGAAAATGGCCGGCATCTAATTGTCGACGGCTTGAAACATGATTATTGGCCACTAGTGATGAAAAGCACAGCTCGTTCTAGCAAGCATATAACCATACAATATATCATAATATATCATATGACAGCCATTCGCATCGATCAAACAACCATATTATATGGAACCCCGCTGATCTAGAGCATCTAATTAGACAGCTTTCCCAAAACGTCACACCAACCGGACGCAATATTTAGTGGTTTCTTCCTGGTACATCCAAATTTTATCTCTTGAAAAGGCAACACAATTTGGGTATAGCTGGCTGTCACATGCATGCCAGATCAATCAGCTAACTATATTATATAGCATTAAATGAGGATGGTCTCTGATGTTCTCTTGACGAAAGATGCTTAAGCTTACTAGAGTTGAACATGTGAAGACCGACCGTGGCAACGTAGGACAGAGGTACATTCACCAATAAATAATACCATCAAACAACACCATTTGCATACAAAATTACCAATTTGCACATCGATATATTCTGGACCCAGGCTGAGCCATGCATGTGTGTACTGCATGGATAGATTCCGAGACACACATGCATCCAGCCGGGAAATTGCCCGGCTTGGGAGACGTGGCTGGCTGGTTGGTCTATAAGGGGAGCGACAAGGCCGTGTGCTTCTTCGTTCCATGAGTAGTTCATTCATCTATGCCACTCTGTGTTTGTATTTAGGTAGGTAGCTAGTCCACTCCTTGAGTACTCTTGGGCAGCTGGGCGATGAGCATGGAGCCATCATGGGTCGTGCCTTGCGACTCGGGTTGGTCCATGGAAGAAACAGCAGCTGCGTGGAGCAGTGAGCATAGGATTAGCTTCCAAACATCCTTGCCTAGCGGTAGTGATAGCGGAATGCAGCTGCAGGTGGTTGAGTATGCATCCCCATCCCCATCCCCAGCCACACACGATACTTGTAGTGACCAGGACCAGGTGCTCAAGGAAGTAGTGCAAGCGTTCAATGCTGACTATTTGGACATTATGGAAAAGAAGATGCACAGGTTCCCTCCAAGCCTGGTGGATGTCGACGACCGGTACAAGGTCCCGGTGACTGTGGCGATCGGCCCTTACCACCACGGTCATCCCGGCAGGCTGGAGGCGGAGAGGGTGAAGCATGTGGCTGCCAGCCAATGCGTCACGGACTCGGGCCGCTCACTCCAGGAGCTGTACAGTGTGGTCTGCTCCGTGTCAGACGATGCCCGCAGCCTCTACTACCACAATGAGGCGGCGGGTAAATATATGGGCAACGACGATTTTTTGCCTATGATGTTCTTTGATGGTTGCTTCTTGGTGCAGTTCATGCGTTGGTATTATGTCGACGGCAGCGAGATGCATGAGGCGCTGTCCACCTATTTCTACGCCCACTTCGAGCGCATCTCCACCGACATCATGATGCTTGAGAACCAGATCCCCTGGGTGGTAGTTCAAACCATCTTCAACCTCATGCCGCCAGCGCCCTCGCCCTGGCGCTCGCCCTGGGAGCAGTTCGTCCTTAAGATGAGAAGCGGCATGAAAAACCGAGAGGTTTCCAACGTCGACTCCGACGACATCGTGGTAGATCCTAAATATAAACCACCACATCTCCTCGGCCTCGTCCGGTTCTACATCGTGGGAAGCGAGGACGACAGACCAGACTTCAAGATCCCCGAAGACATGCCCATGTCATTATCTATCAGCATGGCCGAGCTTGCTGACATCGGTATTAAGCTGAATCCCACGGCAATGCAAGCAGGGCTAGTGGACATGCGCTTCCGCAGGACACAGTGGTGCTTAATAGAATTCGGCGATCTCGTCTTGCCGCCCCTGTACCTGACCGAAGCAAATGCGACCTGGCTCGTCAACATGGCGGCCTTCGAGTTATGCAAGACCCCAGATTTCGAAGAAGTTAATCCTGATCTTGTTCGTGATAAAGATTCCGCTGTATGCTCCTACATCCACCTCTTCGCCATGCTGCTGGACCGGAAGCAGCATGTGCATGAGCTGCAGAAAAAACAGGTCATCGATGGAGGAGGACTCACCAGCACGGAGGCGCTCGAATACTTCACTTCCATTGGCAAGAACATGCGCCTCGGAACATTCTACCTCGACATAATAACAGCGATCGAGATCTTCAAGAAGACGAGGTCACGTAGGCTCAGGTCGTACCTCTTCCTTAAGAAGTACAGGACTAGAATCGCGGCCGTGTTCTCCATCATTGTTGCAGCCGTCGGCATATTGTCGTCGCTCCAAGCTCTCAAGCCACGCTAAGATGTACCGGACCTGATTGTACTAGCACTAGCTTGCATGTTCTACTTGTACGCCTTTTACTATTCTCATTGTAAAATTCCTTGTATCTCAATCATATTTCCAGTGAAATTTGTACCTAGATGCATGTATGAGGATGTGTACTATTTACGCCTATTATACTGTTCACATTGTAAAATTCCCTATTTCAATTGAAATTTGTATCTGAACCACAACAAACTGTATCAAGCAATTAGCATCCTCTTATGACCTGGATAAACGAAGATCTGTATCTTGAGCGAAAACAGAACAAAAACTACAACTTTGAACCGATGGAAGTACATTGACATATCAAGGAAGAAGAAGCCAACAATGTAAATAAACTTATAAAATGCACTTATCAAGATTACTGGTTTATAACTAGGATCCACTGCAATACATAGTTCAATAGATTTGAACAAATTAACATTGTCCCTGTAACCATGTCGGTAGTAGTATACCACCTAAGTTTTCAATGGTGTATTTTTTTCTTGTTAAGGCAACATCTGTTAGTGGTATGCAATTCTAAATATGTTGGTTCTCAAATGAACAATTTGGATATGTCACACATAATTCTGGAAATGTCCAGTGTGTCGGAAGGACTGGCTAGGCAGGATGATCCACTGTTTAACTCATGCCGCCAGACGGCAGGATGCCTTTGAAAAGGACAACGGCCGGCATTTAATTGTCGATGGTTTGAAACATGATTACTGGCGATGAGTGACAGAAGAACAGCCCACTCTTGCAAGTATAACCATACAATATATCATATGGCAGCCAACCATACTATATATACATCTCATCGATACCCTCCAACAACCATGCTATATGGAACCTCAGCTGATCTAGAACCTCAAATTTGGCCGGTTTCCAGAAAAGTCACACCAACCGGACGCGGTCGATAGCTGGCCGTCACATGCCTGTTCAATCAGGTAACCATATTATATAGCATCAAATGAGGTTGGTCCAAAGATGCTGCCGTATTGTGATTCATTATAAGGTTACTAGAGTTGAACATGTGAAGACCGACTGTGAAGGAACTTGAACATCTGAACGACCAGCCAGCCTGTTTGTGGTCTGTGGCGGCCAGTAGCTAGCTGAGTATAATGGACCGGGTGTGATTAGTTATTATTTCAGTTGTCATTACTTGCTTGGTTTTACGCTAGCTTCACGCTCATGGTAATTGGTAATCATGCAAGGTTCAGGCTCCCTCCGTCCACCCACACCCCAGCCACAAATGACCGTTTGTGCTTGGTTCATTAAGATGAACAGGAATAAAATCATAGCCGTGATCTAGGTCATTGTTGCAGTTGTCGACATCTTATCGTCGCTCGAAGCTCTCAAGGCAGGCTATGACGTACCGGACCGGATTGCACTTGCATGCTGCATGCATGTTGTACTTGTATGCCTTACTATTCGCATTGTAAAATTCCTTGCATTTCAATCCAAATCCAAGTCAAAATTGTATCTGAAGCACAACAAGCTGCATCAAGCAATTAACATGAATTATTTGCAAGCAAGTAGATGTATGATATGTCAGTACTCGGCATTAATTAACCGCCATGTCTAATTAATCAACCACTTGGTACATACTAGAATAATCTAAACTGGTTAATAGGATATAATGTGGTTGGTGCTATATTAACTCTTGCCGTGAGTGAGTGGTAGCTACCTAGCTAGTACAATGAACTGAACCTGACCGGCGTATAAACAACCGAGTTGATAAACTTAGTATGATTGGGCAATGTTAGATGCCAGTCGTATTCCATATATTGGTGATGGGCCAAGTAGATTTATGGCTTAAATCTCAGACAATAAAATTTAAACAATTCCAATTTTCAAAAAATATTGTAATAAGTAGCATATCTGGTACAGATAAACAAAAATAAATTCCAAAAATGGAAATAAAATAATCATGAGTGTATAACTAGCCAAAAAAGGTAGATGTGACTGTTCAACACATGCCATCAGTCGGCAGGATGCCTTTTTTAAAAAAAAATTCACCAGGGGGAGAAGTAATTCTCCCCACCTGAATTGTATTCATTTTTGCCTATAAGACTTTGCAGTCTTTTTGCAAGATAGGGTTTAAGTGAACTAGAAGTACAAGGGGGCACAAGGGAGAAGAGATAAAGCAAAAACTACACACACCGACAACACACAAGGGGGAACAAAGAGGGAAAACACAACACAAAATAGACAAAGAGCACCGCTAGCGTAATCAAACGGCATTGGCCAGCCAAGACCAAACCAGGACACTGCACCATCAACACAATCGAAAGGCTTCCACGCATCCGATACTGCACAAGGCCGCGACACCACCTGTGTCGTGGGGCACATTCGAAGGGTCACACGAGGCCAAGACGGCGCCACGACACCTGTGTGCCACTGGTGTCGACGTTCTGAGAACGGGGGTCCCCAGACTTGTGTGACGCCTCCGATTTGAGCGTACACTAATCATACATGCAAACATGTACAATCAAGATCAGGGACTCACGGGAAGATATCACAACACAACTCTACAAATAAAATAAGTCATACAAGCATCATATTACAAGCCAGGGGCCTCGAGGGCTCGAATACAAGAGCTCGATCATAGACGAGTCAGCGGAAGCAACAATATCTGAGTACATACATAAGTTAAACAAGTTTGCCCTAAGAAGGCTAGCACAAACTGGGATATAGATCGAAAGAGGCGCAGGCCTCCTGCCTGGGATCCTCCTAAACCAGCCTGATCGTCGTCAGCGGGCTGCACGTAGAAGTAGGCACCTCCAGTGTAGTAGGAGTCGTCGTCGACGGTGGCGTCTGGCTCCTGGGCTCCATCGTCTGGTCGCAGCCATCGGGTATAGAAAGGGGGAAAAGAGGGAGAAAAGCAACCGTGAGTACTCATCCAAAGTACTCACAAGCAAGGAGCTACGCAACATAAGTATGCACTGGTATCAAAAGGAATAAGGGTATCATATGTGGACTGAACTGCAGAATGCCGGAATAAGAGGGGGATAGCTAGTCCTATCGAAGACTACGCTTCTGGTAACCTCCATCTTGCAGCATGAGAAGAGAGTAGATGGTAAGTTCACCAAGTAGCATCGTGTAGCATAACCCTAACCGATGATCCTCCCCTCATCGCCCTGTGAGAGAGCGACCACCGGTTGTATCTGGCACTCGGAAGGGTGTGTTTTATTAAGTATTCGGTTCTAGTTGTCATAAGGTCAAGGTACAACTCCAAGTCGTCCTGTTACCGAAGATCACAGCTATTAGAATAGATTAACTTCCCTGCAGGGGTGCACCACATAACCCAACACGCTCGATCCCATTTGGCCGGACACACTTTCCTGGGTCATGCCCGGCCTCGGAAGATCAACACGTCGCAGCCCTACCTAGGCACAACAAATAGGTCAGCACGCCGGTCTAAATCCTATGGCGCAGGGGTCTGGGCCCATCGCCCATTGCACACCTGCACGTTGCGTACGCGGCCGGTGAGCAGACCTAGCCTCCCTTATACAAGAGTAGGCGTTCCAGTCCAACCCGGCGCGTGCCGCTCAGTCGCTGACGTCACGAAGGCTTTGGCTGATACCACGACGTCGAGTGCCCATAACTGTCCCCGCGTAGATGGTTAGTGCGTATAAGCCAGTAGCCAGACTCAGATCAAATACCAA
Source organism: Triticum urartu (assembly GCF_056163025.1). Lineage (NCBI taxonomy): Eukaryota > Viridiplantae > Streptophyta > Magnoliopsida > Poales > Poaceae > Triticum > Triticum urartu. The sequence continues at coordinate 15,457,607 of NC_141873.1, forward strand.
GATCTCGTTAAGCGTGTTTAAGTATCCGCGAACGCCGACTAGGGCCAGACCCACCTCTCACCTAGGTGGTCTCAACCTGCCCTGTCGCTCTGCCACAAAGTAACAGTCGGGGGCCGTCGGGAACCCAGGCCCACCTCTACCGGGATGGAGCCACCTGCCCCTTCAGCCCCCAACTCCAAACAGTACCACAGGTAATGTAACAGTGTAAAGTATATAGTATATGCCCATGATCACCTCCCGGAGTGATCACGGCCCAGTAGTATAGCATGGCAGACGGACAAGAGTGTAGGGCCACTGATGGAACACTAGCATCCTATACTAAGCATTAGGATTGTAGGTAAAGGCAACAACGGTAGTAGCAAGGACAGGCTATGCATTAGAATAGGATTAACGGAAAGCAGTAACATGCTACACTACTCTAATGCAAGCAGTAGAAAGAGAGTAGGCGATATCTGGTGATCAAGGGGGGGGGCTTGCCTGGTTGCTCTGGCAAGAGAGAGGGGTCATTGACACCGTAGTCGAACTGGGGTCGCCGGCAGTCTCAGGGTCTACCGGAAAAGAGTAACGGAGGGGGAATACAATAAATAATAAAGCAATCAAAGTATCACAAAGCATAAGAAGACAATACGCGGTGCTAGAGGTGACCTAACGCGGTACGAGATGATACCGGTGAAGGGGGAAAACATCCAGGAAAATATCCCCGGTGTTTTGCGTTTTCGAGCAGAGGAGCCGGAGGGGGAAAGTTGTGAGTTCGATAAGTTAGGGATGCATGGCGGACGAACGGGCTTCGTATCCGGGTTCGTCTCGTCGTTCTAAGCAACTTTTACAAAGTTTTTTCGTCTGAGCTACGGTTTATTTTATATGATTTTCTAAAGTTTTAAAGCATTTTTAGAATTAACATAATTAATTTGATTTAGAAAATGCCATTATGATGTCAGCATGAGGTCAGCGTGATGTCATCAGTCAACCAGTCAATTGACTTAGTCAAACTGACTGGAGGGTCCCACTGACATTGGCTGTTTGTTAACAATTTAATTAAACAAAGTTAATTAGTTTAGTTAAATGATTAGGTTAATTAATTACAATTAATTAAGTTAATTAAACTTTTATTTAATTAATTAATATATCTTTACTTTTATTTATTTTTTCTCTTTTTTTAAACGTTTAATAGGGGCGGGCCCCACATGTCAATGGCCCAGGGGGCCTAACGTTTCGATCGCTGGCCCTGGGCGGCTGCTCGCCCAGCAGGGCTGCCGAGGCCATGGCAACGACCGGCCACAGCGGGAGTTGGCCGGCGAGCGGCGGCCCACGGAGGCAACGCAGGGGCGGAGGAGGCGGGCCAGAACGAGCGCAGCGGGGCGGCGCCGGCACACGAGGAGCAGCGGGGCGCAGCAGGCGCGACGCCGCCGCGAGCGGCAGCAGGTGGCGCGGGCAGGGGAAGCGTCAGCGGACGGGGCGGCGGGAGCATGGGCAGTGGACGCAACGAGCGGGTGCAGGGCGGCGGCGAGTGCAGCGGGCGCTGGGGAGGAGGGCGCGCACGCGGGAGGGCAACTCCGGCGGCGCGGTTGCTAGGCAGCGGGGGTGCGGCGAGCAGGGGAAGAGGAGGCCGGCGGACGGGGTAGCGGCACGAGGTGCGCGGGGACCACGGCGAGGCGCAGGGCCGAGCATGGTCGGCGCGTGGTGGACGGCGCTGGCGACAGAGAACAAGGGGAGAGAGGGAGGGAGGCCGGAGCCTCACCAACGTTCGTGGGGATCATGGCAGCGTGCTCGAGCTCGAGGAGGTGGACGGGGACGTCAACATCGACGTAGATGGGAGGAAGACCGGCGATGGCTGCCTCCGGCGAGGTAGCAATCCGGGCGGCGTCGGTGGCGAGCGCCGAGGCGCGGTCGTGGTCGGCACGGCGAGGGGCGTCGTCAAGGTAGAGGGGACGGGGCGCAAGGAAGAGGGCAGGGAAGGAGGCGGCTGCAACAGAGGCGGCGCGGTTGGGGTGGAGGAGCTCCGGCGGTCGACGGCGGGACCGGTGTGGCACCGGGCGGTGGCGAGGTCCATGCCCCCGATCCAGATCGGATCGGGAGGGGGGAAGAGGGAGAGAGCGAGTGGGGGGGGGGGTCGAGTAGTGGGGAGGGGTGCGGTTAGGGTTGCGGTAGTGGGAGGGGCGTTTGTGTAGGCCGGGGCTGGGCCGGCCGGCTTGGCTAAAGCCTAGTTGAGCCAGGGGGTTTAACTTTTGTTTTTATTTTACCTGTTGTTTTGTTTTTACTTTTTATTTATGCTTCCTTTACTGTTTTACTTTTAGTTTCTTTTATTTTAGTTTTATAAAAATTATCACTAGCACCTAAATTAATACTTTTAATTATACTACTGCCACATTAATTCTCAACCCAAATTAAAGTAGTTTAATATTTTATAAAATCCAAAAGGCATTTATTTTAATATTTAAACCTCTATTTTAATTATTTTGAGCACTTAAACATTTTATTAAATTTAGGTTTCTCCACCATTGTTACCCATGATTTATTTAACACCTTTACAACATTTTAGTTTTGACTTTTGGAAATTTTAGTTGTTTGACTTGATTTTGAATTGGTTTTGAACTAATGCAAGATTAGCAACAGTAACTAAGGTGACTTGGCATCATTAGCAGAGGTTCACCGTAGCTTAATTAACCGGGCGTCACAATTCTCCTCCACTATAAGAAATCTCGTCCCAAGATTTAAGAGGTGGATTAACGGGGAAAGGTCTGGTTACGAAATTCTAACAAATCTTCTCGGTCTTGGTTGCTCTTCTTGAAGAGGTTGATCCATTCCAATATCGTCTTCATTTCTCTGCTTCAAGTCATCATGATGAAGCCGACATCCTTTCTTCGGGATCTCCATCGTACTTACGGAAAGACAAGGGGTAAGACTTGGGAAGGGCGGAGCTCAATACATGTTAGGTATCTGGGGCTATCTCCATGGACAAGGCATAGAGGCATCTCTCAAGTTGTTATTTAAGAAAGTCATCGAGAGAAAGGTAAGAAGGTGCAATACGAAGTCTCAAGCGGATAGGCAATCGTTTGTTGTTGGAAACGGAGTGTGAAGGGGGTTCAGAGAAATGGGAATAAGTATTGCGTCTGTTACCAGAATAGATCACTAGTGAAGGAAATATGCCCTAGAGCCAATAATAATGTTATTATTTTATTTCCTTATATCATGATAAATGTTTATTATTCATGCTAGAATTGTATTATCCGGAAACATAATACTTGTGTGAATACATAGACAAACTAAACGTCACTGGTATGCCTCTACTTGACTAGCTCGTTAATCAAAGATGGTTATGTTTCCTAACCATAGACATGTGTTGTCATTTGATTAACGGGATCACATTATTAGGAGAATGATGTGATTGACATGACCAATTCCATTAGCTTAGCACCCGATCGTTTAGTGTGTTGTTATTGCTTTCTTCATGACTTATACATGTTCCTATGACTATGAGATTATGCAACTCCCGTTTGCCGGAGGAACACTTTGGCCCAGTTCTTTTGCCAGAATCTGGAAATTCTCCCAGAATCCGACCCCTACCCAGCTTCTCCCAGAATCTTTGAGCCCCATTTGTTTTACAATCCTATCTAATTAGACCCTAACTAGATAGGATTGTAAAACAAACAAGGCCCAAAGATTCTGGGAGAAGCTGAGTAGGGGTCGGATTCTGGGAGAATCCCCAGATTATGGCAAAAGAACTGGGCCTTTGTGTGCTACCAAACGTCACAACGTAACTGGGTGATTATAAAGGAGCACTACAGGTGTCTCCAAAGGTACATGTTGGGTTGGCGTATTTCGAGATTAGGATTTGTCACTCCGATTGTCGGAGAGGTATCTCTGGGCCCTCTCGGTAATGCACATCACATAAGCCTTGCAAGCATTGCAACTAATGAGTTAGTTGCGAGATGACGTATTACGAAACAAGTAAAGAGACTTGCCGGTAACGAGATTGAACTAGGTATTGAGATACCGACGATCGAATCTCGGGCAAGTAATATACCGATGACAAAGTGAACAACGTATGTTGTTATGCGGTCTGACCGATAAAGATCTTCGTAGAATATGTAGGAGCCAATATGAGCATCTAGGTTCCACTATTGGTTATTGACCGGAGACGTGTCTCGGTCATGTCTACATTGTTCTCGAACCCGTAGGGTCCGCATGCTTAAGGTTTCGATGACAGTTATATTATGAGTTTATGAGTTTTGATGTACCGAAGTTAGTTCGGAGTCCCGGATGTGATCACGGACATAACGAGGAGTCTCGAAATGGTCGAGACATAAAGATTGATATATTGGACGGCTATATTCGGACACTGGAAGTGTTCCGGGTGATTTCGGAGAAAACCGGAGAGCCGGAGGGTTACCGGAACCCTCCCGGGAGAAGTAATGGGCCATATGGGCCTTAGTGGATAGAGAGAGGGGCAGCCAGGGTGGGCCGCGTGCCTCCTCCCCCCTGGTCCGAATTGGACTAGGAGAGGGGGGGCGCCGCCCCCCTTTCCTTCTTACTCCTACTAGGAGGAGGACTCCTCCTTGGCGCGCCTATAGGGCCGGCCGGCCTCCTCCCCTTGCTCCTTTATATACGGGGGCAGGGGGCACCCCTAGACACACAAGTTGATCCACGTGATCGTATTCTTAGCCGTGTGCGGTGCCCCCTTCCACCATAACCCTCGATAATATTGTAGCGGTGTTTAAGCGAAGCCCTGCGACGGTAAAACATCAAGATCGTCACCACGCCGTCATGCTGACGGAACTCTTCCCCGACACTTTGCTTGATCGGAGCCCGGGGATCGTCATCGAGCTGAACGTGTGCTAAAACTCGGAGGTGCCGTAGTTTTGGTGCTTGATCGGTCGGGCCGTGAAGACCTACGACTACATCAACCGCGTTGTGCTAACGCTTCCGCTGTCGATCTACAAGGGTACGTAGATCACACTCTCCCCTCTCGTTGCTATGCATCACCATGATCTTGCGTGTGCGTAGGAATTTTTTTGAAATTACTACGTTCCTCAACAGTGGCATCCGAGCCTAGGTTTTATGTGTTGATGTTATATGCACGAGTAGAACACAAGTGAGTTGTGGGCGATATAAGTCATACTGCTTACCAGCATGTCATACTTTGGTTCGGCGGTATTGTTGGACGAAGCGGCCCGGACCGACATTACGCGTACGCTTATGCGAGACCGGTTCTCCCGGCGTGCTTTGCACAAAGGTGGGTAGAGGTGACAGTTTCTCCAACTTTAGTTGAACCGAGTGTGGCTACGCCCGGTCCTTGCGAAGGTTAAAACAGCACCAACTTGACAAACTATCGTTGTGGTTTTGATGCGTAGGTAAGATTGGTTCTTGCTTAAGCCCGTAGCAGTCACGTAAAACTTGCAACAACAAAATAGAGGACGTCTAACTTGTTTTTGCAGGGCATGTTGTGATGTGATATGGTCAAGACATGATGCTAAAATTTTATTGTATGAGATGATCATATTTTGTAACCAAGTTATCGGCAACTGGCAGGAGCCATATGGTTGTCGCTTTATTGTATGCAATGCAATTGCGCTGTAATGCTTTACTTTATCACTAAGCGGTAGCGATAGTCGTGAAAGCATAAGATTGGCGAGATGACAACGATGCTACGATGGTGATCAAGGTGTCGCGCCGGTGACGATGGTGATCATGACGGTGCTCCGGAGATGGAGATCACAAGCACAAGATGATGATGGCCATATCATATCACTTATATTGATTGCATGTGATGTTTATCTTTTTATGCATCTTATCTTGCTTTGATTGACGGTAGCATTATAAGATGATCTCTCACTAAATTATCAAGAAGTGTTCTCCCTGAGTATGCACCGTTGCCAAAGTTCGTCGTGCCCAGACACCACGTGATGATCGGGTGTGATAAGTTGTACGTCCATCTACAACGGGTGCAAGCCAGTTTTGCACAAGCAGAATACTCAGGTTAAACTTGACGAGCCTAGCATATGCAGATATGGCCTCGGAACACGGAGACCGAAAGGTCGAGCGTGAATCATATAGTAGATATGATCAACATAAACGATGTTCACCATTGAAAACTACTCCATCTCACGTGATGATCGGTTATGGTTTAGTTGATTTGGATCACGTAATCACTTAGAAGATTAGAGGGATGTCTATCTAAGTGGGAGTTCTTAAGTAATTTGATTAAATGAACTAAAATTTATCACGAACTTAGTCCCTGATAGTATCTTGCTTGTTTATGTTGATTGTAGATAGATGGCTCGTGATGTTGTTCCGTTGAATTTTAATGCGTTCCTTGAGAAAGCAAAGTTGAAAGATGATGGTAGCAATTACACGGACTGGGTCCGTAACTTGAGGATTATCCTCATTGCTGCACAGAAGAATTACGTTCTGGAAGCACCGCTGGGTGCCAGGCCTGCTGCTGGAGCAACACCAGATGTTATGAACGTCTGGCAGAGCAAAGCTGATGACTACTCGATAGTTCAGTGTGCCATGCTTTACGGCTTAGAATCGGGACTTCAACGACGTTTTGAACGTCATGGAGCATACGAGATGTTCCAGGAGTTGAAGTTAATATTTCAAGCAAATGCCCGAATTGAGAGATATGAAGTCTCCAATAAGTTCTATAGCTGCAAGATGGAGGAGAACAGTTCTGTTAGTGAGCATATACTCAAAATGTCTGGGTATAATAATCACTTGATTCAATTGGGAGTTAATCTTCCGGATGATTGCGTCATTGACAGAATTCTCCAATCACTGCCACCGAGCTACAAGAGCTTCGTGATGAACTATAATATGCAAGGGATGAACAAGACTATTCCCGAGCTCTTCGCAATGCTGAAAGCTGCGGAGGTAGAAATCAAGAAGGAGCATCAAGTGTTGATGGTTAACAAGACCACTAGTTTCAAGAAAAAGGGCAAAGGGAAGAAGAAGGGGAACTTCAAAAAGAACGGCAAGCAAGTTGCTAATCAAGAGAAGAAACCCAAGTCTGGACCTAAGCCTGAAACTGAGTGCTTCTACTGCAAGCAGACTGGTCACTGGAAGCGGAACTGCCCCAAGTAGTTGGCGGATAAGAAGGATGGCAAGGTGAACAAAGGTATATGTGATATACATGTTATTGATGTGTACCTTACTAGAGCTCGCAGTAGCACCTGGGTATTTGATACTGGTTCTGTTGCTAATATTTGCAACTCGAAACAGGGACTACGGAATAAGCGGGCACTGGCAAAGGACGAGGTGACGATGCGCGTGGGAAACGGTTCCAAAGTCGATGTGATCGCGGTCGGCACGCTACCTCTACATCTACCTTCGGGATTAATATTAGACCTAAATAATTGTTATTTGGTGCCAGCGTTGAGCATGAACATTATATCTGGATCTTGTTTAATGCGAGACGGTTATTCATTTAAATCAGAGAATAATGGTTGTTCTATTTATATGAGTAATATCTTTTATGGTCATGCACCCTTGAAGAGTGGTCTATTCTTATTGAATCTCGATAGTAGTAATACACATATTCATAATGTTGAAGCCAAAAGATGCAGAGTTGATAATGAAAGTGCAACTTATTTGTGGCACTGTCGTTTAGGTCATATCGGTATAAAGCGCATGAAGAAACTCCATACTGATGGACTTTTGGAACCACTTGATTATGAATCACTTGGTACTTGCGAACCGTGCCTCATGGGCAAGATGACTAAAACACCGTTCTCCGGTACTATGGAGAGAGCAACAGATTTGTTGGAAATCATACATACCGATGTGTGTGGTCCGATGAATATTGAGGCTCGTGGCGGATATCATTATTTTCTCACCTTCATAGATGATTTAAGCAGATATGGGTATATCTACTTAATGAAACATAAATCTGAAACATTTGAAAAGTTCAAAGAATTTCAGAGTGAAGTTGAAAATCATCGTAACAAGAAAATAAAGTTTCTACGATCTGATCGTGGGGGAGAATATTTGAGTTACGAGTTTGGTGTACATTTGAAAAATGTGGAATAGTTTCGCAACTCACGCCACCCGGAACACCACAGCGTAATGGTGTGTCCGAACGTCGTAATCGTACTTTACTAGATATGGTGCGATCTATGATGTCTCTTACTGATTTACCGCTATCATTTTGGGGTTATGCTTTAGAGACGGCCGCATTCACGTTAAATAGGGCACCATCAAAATCCGTTGAGACGACGCCTTATGAACTGTGGTTTGGCAAGAAACCAAAGTTGTCGTTTCTTAAAGTTTGGGGCTGCGATGCTTATGTGAAAAAGCTTCAACCTGATAAGCTCGAACCCAAATCGGAGAAATGTGTCTTCATAGGATACCCAAAGGAGACTGTTGGGTACACCTTCTATCACAGATCCGAAGGCAAGACATTCATTGCTAAGAATGGATCCTTTCTAGAGAAGGAGTTTCTCTCGAAAGAAGTGAGTGGGAGGAAAGTAGAACTTGATGAGGTAACTGTACCTGCTCCCTTACTGGAAAGTAGTACATCACAGAAAACTGTTTCAGTGACACCTACACCAGTTAGTGAGGAAGCCAATGATAATGATCATGAAACTTCAGATCAAGATACTACTGAACCTCGTAGATCAACCAGAGTAAGATCCGCACCAGAGTGGTACGGTAATCCTGTTCTGGAAGTCATGCTACTAGATCATGATGAACCTATGAACTATGGAGAAGCAATGGTGAGCCCAGATTCCGCAAAATGGCTTGAAGCCATGAAATCTGAGATGGGATCCATGTATGAGAACAAAGTATGGACTTTGGTTGACTTGCCCAATGATCGGCAAGCAATTGAGAGTAAATGGATCTTTAAGAAGAAGAATGACGCTGACGGTAATGTTACTGTCTACAAAGCTCGACTTGTCGCAAAAGGTTTTCGACAAGTTCAAGGGATTGACTACGATGAGACCTTCTCACCCGTAGCGATGCTTAAGTCTGTCCGAATCATGTTAGCAATTGCCGCATTTTATGATTATGAAATTTGGCAGATGGGTGTCAAAACTGCATTCCTGAATGGATTTCTGGAAGAAGAGTTGTATATGATGCAGCCGGAAGGTTTTGTCGATCCAAAGGGAGCTAACAAAGTGTGCAAGCTCCAGCGATCCATTTATGGACTGGTGCAAGCCTCTCGGAGTTGGAATAAACATTTTGATAGTGTGATCAAAGCATTTGGTTTTATACAGACTTTCGGAGAAGCCTGTATTTACAAGAAAGTGAGTGGGAGCTCTATAGCATTTTTGATATTATATGTGGATGACATATTGGTTTTTGGAAATGATATAGAATTTCTGGATAGCATAAAGGGATACTTAAATAAAAGTTTTTCAATGAAAGACCTCGGTGAAGCTGCTTACATATTAGGCATTAAGATCTATAGAGATAGATCAAGACGCTTAATTGGACTTTCACAAAGCACATACCTTGACAAAATTTTGAAGAAGTTCAAAATGGATCAAACAAAGAAAGGGTTCTTGCCTGTGTCACAAGGTGTGAAGTTGAGTAAGACTCAATGCCCGACCACTTCAGAAGGTAGAGAGAATATGAAAGATGTTCCCTATGCATCAGCCATAGGATCTATCATGTATGCAATGCTGTGTACCAGACCTGATGTGTGCCTTGCTATAAGTTTAGCAGGGAGGTACCAAAGTAATCCAGGAGTGGATCACTGGACAGCGGTCAAGAACATCCTGAAATACCTGAAAAGGACTAAGGATATGTTTCTCGTATATGGAGGTGACAAAGAGCTAACCGTAAAAGGTTACGTTGATGCAAGCTTTGACACTGATCTGGACGATTCTAAATCGCAAACCGGATACGTGTTTACATTAAACGGTGGAGCTGTCAGTTGGTGCAGTTCTAAACAAAGCGTCGTAGCGGGATCTACATGTGAAGCGGAGTACATAGCTGCTTCGGAAGCAGCGAATGAAGGAGTCTGGATGAAGGAGTTCATATCCGATCTAGGTGTTATACCTAATGCATCGGGTCCAATGAAAATCTTTTGTGACAATACTGGTGCAATTGCCTTGGCAAAGGAATCCAGATTTCACAAAAGGACCAAACACATCAAGAGACGCTTCAACTCCATCCGGGATCTAGTCCAGGTGGGAGACATAGAGATTTGCAAGATACATACGGATCTGAATGTTGCAGACCCGTTGACTAAGCCTCTTCCACGAGCAAAACATGATCAACACCAAGGCTCCATGGGTGTTAGATTCATTACAGTGTAATCCAGATTATTGACTCTAGTGCAAGTGGGAGACTGAAGGAAATATGCCCTAGAGGCAATAATAATGTTATTATTTTATTTCCTTATATCATGATAAATGTTTATTATTCATGCTAGAATTGTATTATCCGGAAACATAATACTTGTGTGAATACATAGACAAACTAAACGTCACTAGTATGGCTCTACTTGACTAGCTCGTTAATCGAAGATGGTTATGTTTCCTAACCATAGACATGTGTTGTCATTTGAGGGATCACATTATTAGGAGAATGATGTGATTGACATGACCCATTCCATTAGCTTAGCACCTGATCGTTTAGTGTGTCGCTATTGCTTTCTTCATGACTTATACATGTTCCTATGACTATGAGATTATGCAACTCCCGTTTGCCGGAGGAACACTTTGTGTGCTACCAAACGTCACAACGTAACTGGGTGATTATAAAGGAGCTCTACAGGTGTCTCCAAAGGTACATGTTGGGTTGGCGTATTTCGAGATTAGGATTTGTCACTCCGATTGTCGGAGAGGTATCTCTGGGCCCTCTCGGTAATGCACATCACATAAGCCTTGCAAGCATTGCAACTAATGACTTAGTTGCGAGATGATGTATTACGAAACGAGTAAAGAGACTTGCCGGTAACAAGATTGAACTAGGTATTGAGATATCGACGATCGAATCTCGGGCAAGTAACATACCGATGACAAAGGGAACAACGTATGTTGTTATGCGGTCTGACCGATAAAGATCTTCGTAGAATATGTAGGAGCCAATATGGGCATCCAGGTCCCGCTATTGGTTATTGACCGGAGACATGTCTCGGTCATGTCTACATTGTTCTCGAACTCGTAGGGTCCGCACGCTTAAGGTTACGATGACAGGTATATTATGAGTTTATGCATTTTGATGTACCGAAGGTTGTTCGGAGTCCCGGATGTTATCACGGACATGACGAGGAGTCTCGAAATGGTCGAGACGTAAAGATTGATATATTGGAAGCCTATGTTTGGACATCGGAAGTGTTCCGGGTGAAATCGGGATTTTACCGGGTTACCGGGAGGTTACCGGAACCCCCCGGGAGCCATATGGGCCTTCATGGGCCTTAGTGGAAAGGTGAAAGGGCTGCCCATGAGGGCTGCGCGCCTCCCCCCTTCCCCTAGTCCTATTAGGACTAGGAGAGGTGGCCAGCCACCCCTCTCCCTCTTTCCCCCTTGGGGAATCCTAGTTGGAATAGGATTGGAGGGGAGTCCTACTCCCAGAAGGAGTAGGACTCCTCCTGCGCCCTCCTCCTGGCCGGCGCCCCCTCCCCCCTTGGCTCCTTTATATACTGAGGCAGAGGCACCCCAGAAAGACACAAGTTGATCCACGTGATCTATTCCTTAGCCGTGTGCGGTGCCCCCTGCCACCATATTCCTCGATAATACTGTAGCGGAGTTTAGGCGAAGCCCTGCTGCTGTAGTACATCAAGATCGTCACCACGCCGTCGTGCTGACGGAACTCTTCCCCGACACTTTGCTGGATCGGAGTCCGGGGATCGTCATCGAGCTGAACGTGTGCTCAAACTCGGAGGTGCCGTAGTTTCGGTGCTTGATCGGTTGGATCGTGAAGACGTACGACTACTTCCTCTACGTCGTGTCATCGCTTCCGCAGTCGGTCTGCGTTGGGTACGTAGACAACACTCTCCCCCTCGTTGCTATGCATCACATGATCTTGCGTGTGCGTAGGAAATTTTTTGAAATTACTACGAAACCCAACAAACATTATATCTGGATCTTGTTTGATGCGAGACGGTTATTCATTTAAATTAGAGAATAATGGTTGTTCTATTTATATGAGTAATATCTTTTATGGTCATGCACCCTTAAAGAGTGGTCTATTCTTATTAAATCTCGATAGTAGTGACACACATATTCATAATGTTGAAGCCAAAAGATGCAGAGTTGATAATGATAGTGCAACTTATTTGTGGCACTGCCGTTTGGGTCATATCGGTGTAAAGCGCATGAAGAAACTCCATACTGATGGACTTTTGGAACCACTTGATTATGAATCGCTTGGTACTTGCGAACCGTGACTTATGGGTAAGATGACAAAAACACCGTTCTCCGGTACTATGGAGAGAGCAACAGATTTGTTGGAAATCATACATACAGATGTATGTGGTCTGATGAATGTTGAGGCTCGTGGCGGATATCGTTATTTTCTCACCTTCACAGATGACTTAAGCAGATATGGGTATATCTACTTAATGAAACATAAGTCTGAAACGTTTGAAAAGTTCAAAGAATTTCAGAGTGAAGTTGAAAATCATCGTAACAAGAAAATAAAATTCCTACGATCTGATCGTGGAGGAGAATATTTGAGTTACGAGTTTGGTGTACATTTGAAACAATGCGGAATAGTTTCGCAACTCATGCCACCCGGAGCACCACAACGTAATGGTCTGTCCGAACGTCGTAATCATACTTTACTTGATATGGTGTGATCTATGATGTCTCTTACTGATTTACCGCTATCGTTTTGGGGTTATGCTCTAGAGACGGCCGCATTCACGTTAAATAGGGCACCATCAAAATCCGTTGAGACGACGCCTTATGAACTGTGGTTTGGCAAGAAACCAAAGTTGTCGTTTCTGAAAGTTTGGGATTGCGATGCTTATGTGAAAAAGCTTCAACCTGATAAGCTCGAACCCAAATCGGAGAAATGTGTCTTCATAGGATATCCAAAGGAAACTATTGGATACACCTTCTATCACAGATCCGAAGGCAAAACTTTTGTTGCTAAATTCGGAAACTTTCTAGAGAAGGAGTTTCTCTCGAAAGAAGTGAGTGGGAGGAAAGTAGAACTTGATGAGGTAACTGTACCTGCTCCCTTATTGGAAAGTAGTACATCACAGCAACCAGTTTCTGTGACACCTACACCAATTAGTGAGGAAACTAATGATGATGATCATGAAACTTCAGAACAAGATACTACTGAACCTCGTAGATCAACCAGAGTAAGATCCGCACCAGAGTGGTACGGTAATCCTGTTCTGGAAGTCATGCTACTAGATCATGATGAACCTACGAACTATGGAGAAGCAATGGTGAGCCCAGATTCCGCAAAATGGCTTGAAGCCATGAAATCTGAGATGGGATCCATGTATGAGAACAAAGTATGGACTTTGGTTGACTTGCCCAATGATCGGCAAGCAATTGAGAGTAAATGGATCTTTAAGAAGAAGAATGACGCTGACGGTAATGTTACTGTCTACAAAGCTCGACTTGTCGCAAAAGGTTTTCGACAAGTTCAAGGGATTGACTACGATGAGACCTTCTCACCCGTAGCGATGCTTAAGTCTGTCCGAATCATGTTAGCAATTGCCGCATTTTATGATTATGAAATTTGGCAGATGGGTGTCAAAACTGCATTCCTGAATGGATTTCTGGAAGAAGAGTTGTATATGATGCAGCCGGAAGGTTTTGTCGATCCAAAGGGAGCTAACAAAGTGTGCAAGCTCCAGCGATCCATTTATGGACTGGTGCAAGCCTCTCGGAGTTGGAATAAACGCTTTGATAGTGTGATCAAAGCATTTGGTTTTGTACAGACTTTTGGAGAAGCCTGTATTTACAAGAAAGTGAGTGGGAGCTCTGTAGCATTTCTGATATTATATGTAGATGACATATTACTAATCGAAAATGATATAGAATTTCTGGATAGCATAAAGAGATACTTGAATAAGAGTTTTTCAATGAAAGACCTCGGTGAAGCTGCTTACATATTGGGCATTAAGATCTATAGAGACAGATCAAGACGCTTAATTGGACTTTCACAAAGCACATACCTTGACAAAGTTTTGAAAAAGGTCAAAATGGATCAAGCAAAGAAAGGATTCTTGCCTGTGTTACAAGGTGTGAAATTGAGTAAGACTCAATGCCCGACCAATGCAGAAGATAGAGAGAAAATGAAAGATGTTCCCTATGCTTCAGCCATAGGCTCTATCATGTATGCAATGCTGTGTACCAGACCTGATGTATGTCTTGCTATAAGTCTAGTAGGGAGGTACCAAAGTAATCCAGGAGTGGATCACTGGACAGCGGTCAAGAACATCGTAAAATACCTAAAAAGGACTAAGGATATGTTTCTCATATATGGAGGTGACAAATAGCTCATCGTAAATGGTTACGTTGATGCAAGCTTTGACACTGATCCGGACAATTCTAAATAGCAAACTGGATATGTGTTTACATTAAACGGTGGAGCTGTCAGTTGGTGCAGTTCTAAACAAAGCGTTGTGGCGGGATATACATGTGAAGCGGAGTACATAGCTGCTTCGGAAGCGGCAAACGAAGGAGTCTGGATGAAGGAGTTCATATCCGATCTAGGTGTCATACCTAGTGCATCGGGTCCAATGAAAATCTTTTGTGACAATACTGGTGCAATTGCCTTGGCAAAGGAATCCAGATTTCACAAGAGAACCAAGCACATCAAGAGACGCTTCAATTCCATCCGGGATCTAGTCCAGGTGGGAGACATAGAGATTTGCAAGATACATACGGATCTGAATGTTGCAGACCCGTTGACTAAGCCTCTTCCACGAGCAAAACATGATCAGCACCAAAGCTCCATGGGTGTTAGAATCATTACTGTGTAATCTAGATTATTGACTCTAGTGCAAGTGGGAGACTGAAGGAAATATGCCCTAGAGGCAATAATAATGTTATTATTTTATTTCCTTATATCATGATAAATGTTTATTATTCATGCTAGAATTGTATTATCCGGAAACATAATACTTGTGTGAATACATAGACAAACTAAACGTCACTAGTATGGCTCTACTTGACTAGCTCGTTAATCGAAGATGGTTATGTTTCCTAACCATAGACATGTGTTGTCATTTGAGGGATCACATTATTAGGAGAATGATGTGATTGACATGACCCATTCCATTAGCTTAGCACCCGATCGTTTAGTGTGTCGCTATTGCTTTCTTCATGACTTATACATGTTCCTATGACTATGAGATTATGCAACTCCCGTTTGCCGGAGGAACACTTTGTGTGCTACCAAACGTCACAACGTAACTGGGTGATTATAAAGGAGCTCTACAGGTGTCTCCAAAGGTACATGTTGGGTTGGCGTATTTCGAGATTAGGATTTGTCACTCCGATTGTCGGAGAGGTATCTCTGGGCCCTCTCGGTAATGCACATCACATAAGCCTTGCAAGCATTGCAACTAATGAGTTAGTTGCGAGATGATGTATTACGAAACGAGTAAAGAGACTTGCCGGTAACAAGATTGAACTAGGTATTGAGATATCGACGATCGAATCTCGGGCAAGTAACATACCGATGACAAAGTGAACAACGTATGTTGTTATGTGATCTGACCGATAAATATCTTCGTAGAATATGTAGGAGCCAATATGAGCATCCAGGTTCCGCTATTGGTTATTGACCGGAGACGTGTCTCGGTCATGTCTACATTGTTCTCGAACCCGTAGGGTCCGCACGCTTAAGGTTTCGATGACAGTTATATTATGAGTTTATGAGTTTTGATGTACCGAAGTTAGTTCGGAGTCCCGGATGTGATCACGGACATAACGAGGAGTCTCGAAATGGTCGAGACATAAAGATTGATATATTGGACAGCTATATTCGGACACCGGAAGTGTTCCGGGTGATTTCGGAGAAAACCGGAGAGCCGGAGGGTTACCGGAACCCTCCCGGGAGAAGTAATGGGCCATATGGGCCTTAGTGGAGAGAGAGAGGGGCAGCCAGGGTGGGCCGCGTGCCTCCTCCCCCCTGGTCCGAATTGGACTAGGAGAGGGGGGGCACCGCCCACCTTTCCTTCTCCCTCCCCACTTCCTTCCCCCTCCTAGTAGGAGTCCTACTCCTACTACGAGGAGGACTCCTCCTTGGCGCGCCTATAGGGCCGGCCGGCCTCCTCCCCTTGCTCCTTTATATACGGGGGTAGGGGGCACCCCTAGACACACAAGTTGATCCACGTGATCGTATTCTTAGCCGTGTGCGGTGCCCCCTTCCACCATAACCCTCGATAATATTGTAGCGGTGCTTAAGCGAAGCCCTGTGACGGTAAAACATCAAGATCGTCACCACGCCGTCGTGTTGATGGAACTCTTCCCCGACACTTTGCTGGATCGGAGTCCGGGGATCGTCATCGAGCTGAACGTGTGCTAAAACTCGGAGGTGCCGTAGTTTCGGTGCTTGATCGGTCAGGCCGTGAAGACGTACGACTACATCAACCGCGTTGTGCTAACGCTTCCGCTGTCGGTCTACAAGGGTACGTAGATCACACTCTCCCCTCTCGTTGCTATGCATCACCATGATCTTGCATGTGCGTAGGAATTTTTTTGAAATTACTACGTTCCCCAACAACTGGGCAGGTGGCCCGTGAATTGCATACGAAGTCAAGCGCGAAGAACAACCTTGGGAACGGGTGGTGCATAGGAGAGTCAGGTTTCGATCATGTGTAACTGTGGGTTATGGGCCCACCAGGTGGTTTAAAGTAGAAAGGGGTGCTGACATCTTGCACGGTCACGATAGCAAGGCATGTCAGAGGGTAGCCTGTCAGTTATGTCGGCAACAACATCGATACCAAGGGCGAGGGACGAAGAGAACCATTTTCCTGCTCGTTGAACGAGGCAGACCAATAGGCAAAGTTCTCGTCCATCGGTGGTTACCAGAATCTCAACAACAATAGTAACAGGGTCTTACTGACAGAGTTGTACACTGAGGTGCTTATAAAAGCAGGTGACGTATTACTGTTTATATCATATAAACCTCAAGAAGGTAAAACAGAACAATGGAAAGGAAAATTTGATTATTAGATTAAACAGAACAATGGAAAGGAAATGTGTTTAAACACATATTTCAGGGGTATATCCTTCCCAAGAACAAGTAGAACATATTATCCATGACAGGATATAATGTAGAAAACTCTTTACGTAAGGGAAGAAAATTTTCATGACATTAACCATGCAACGGTGTTTGGACAACAGAGCAAGAAACATTTAGCACAGGGCTTCAAATGTTCTTGCTGAAAATCAGAGTACCACAGACATGGTTCGAGATAGCATTGCATGGTCTTAAATCGAAGGTCAGACTCTGGATACACGAAGGGATTCATCATTAAGCCAAGGAGAGGATGAGGAGGTGGTTGATGGACTCAGCGATAATACAACGAGGTATCCAAAAAGATGGATTTCCATAGTTATGTGAACAAGGAGATAACATTTGTCAAATCAAATGATATAATGATGTATGCTCAAGGAAAAACACACACAATTAAACATTAGTGGAAAAGGGTGCCCAAAGTAGGGCCTTAGGTAGCATGATCAAATGTTAGAAGGGTGATTCAGTGATCAATAGTCTAAGAATGAACGTTCGACCATTAACTTCAAAGCAATAGGGTTGCTAGAAGAGCAGAATCCAAACAACACCGTTCACCTGTTGGTATCCTGGTTAGATCCAACACGGGGACCAAGAAAGGATGGTGATGGTGATAAGTATTACCTGTATCAAGAATTCTTAGGAAGTGGTGAAATTCTCACGACATTCTTGACATAAAAAATGGTAATACTCCAAGGTATCGAAGAATAATTGCTGGATAGCACGGGTCTCCATGTATAACACAAAACACGAACAAGTTTGTGTTGGAGGGAAGGCAATAATGTTGTCGATGATAACACAAATCATCGAGGGACCAGGATGGTTACCTGTCATCATCCATTTGGTTGATATTCTGGAAGGAATCAAAATGTTGTTTGACGACCACGACAAATTTAGTTGAGAGGCTCCACGAAGATGTAATCGATCGGCGATGACATCAAGTCAAAGGAATGATGAAGCGAAAGGTTATTGGAACCATGGGTATGACACAAACTCAAAATCAAGTTTGCTGTTCAGGGAGAAATGATATGACAAGGAAGACCGGCGTAAGATTAGCTCACCGTCGAAATTTATGCTCCGGGAAAAAGGACCAGGTAGCACAGTTAAAATTTGAGCACAATAATGATATAGCCGGTCAGGCAAGGAATGACTTGAAGGATTATTAAACTCGTAAGCAACGAAAATTACTTAGAGTTATTGAATCGGAGTGTGGACTCGGTTCAGTTATCAGTGTCCTTGTGTTTAATAACTCAGAGCCCATGAAACATTGTAATTAGTGAGAATGTAGTACTTGATGAAGAACTCATAGGAAGTTATGCAGTTCCAAGATAGTCTCGAGATACCAGGGGGTAGTACTCGACGACAGATCAAAGTAGAGGTTGGACTAGAGTAATGCTCTGCAGAAGACAAGTGCTCAAACTTGCACGAGAAATGGAATCAAGGAGAAAATATGGGCGGAACCACGATTGCAAAGAATCAATTCATAGATACCAAATGATAATATATCAAGGGAATAGTTATTATTTCAAGAAGCTTCCATGATAGGATATACATCGTGTCCATGGGCATGAACACAAAGTTCAAGGTCGACTCCCACTTCTTCAATGCATAACCTTTCATTCACTCCTCGCGTTTCAAAAATGACATTAGGGTTGAATTTTTTTTACCTGGTGAAATACCAGATAAGTATGAAACGTGAAATCTTTCGGGATCACACAGATTAGGGAAGGCGTTGGTTCAACCCATCGGGGGATCGTGGAAACATATACCACAAGCTTCAATAGTAAATATCACCAGCTCAAAAGCAGAGCATGGTTGGCCAAATCAAGGAATAAGATTTACCAAAGGCATTATGTATCAGGGAAAGAACTTCCAAACATGATTGAATATGAAGGACGTTGTCGGATAAAATCCAACAAGGTTCTGATGGTCCATAAAGGATCTGATGTGAGTATCGGCTCACAACCAGAGGAAGAATCAATGCAAAGACATTGGATTATAGAAACAACTGAGTAACTTGGAGCTCAATTGCAAAGGAATTATGATTTACAAAGCGAAGGATCAAGAGCAGACGCTCTGATCAAGGATGGATAAGTTCAATATACTTAGGGGCACAATCGACGACAATTTGATTGGCGAGAACCAGCTCACGTTTGAAATGACATCTGAGCCGGAAGGATTAATTCTAGGATATGACTGAGTATTGAGAGCATTCACATCATATTGGATCAATGGATTCAAATTGATATTGACAAAGGATGCCAATAAGATTACGAGATTTATGGTATTAACCATAACGCAAGCAAGCAAGCAAGAAATTTAGGAGCAACAGGCTGCTCAGGATTTTTGGAAGACCGAATGGTATTTCAAAGAATTTTGTGAAATACATGAATCAACAGGGAATGAGTGAATCCTCGATAAGTGCGAGAAATTATTCGTAGGGGTATTCAGGTGCCAAGGAACTGCAAGGCAGAAGGCACAAAGTATTCTCGGGGTATCTTGTAATAACAAGATCGACTCGAAATAAAAGTAAGAATGACAGACGACATGTGTAAGTATTTATCCATAGGGATGTTTCGGTGGTAGGGAATTGCAAAAGCAACAGGCACAAAGCCTCGAGAGAATATCGGAGAGTATCTTCAAAATCTTCTGGTGCAGCAGGCAATCATCTGTAATAAAGGGCTCTCCGGGAGAAAGTGATAATGAGATCCTAATGTTAGATTTAGAAAAATTCATTTAACCCGAATAGAAGAGAGTTCAGAGTCCCAGAGTAAGGATTGAGGAGTAAAAGATCCTAATACCACCCAGATGGCGACATGGGCCCGTAAGCCGCACAGCCATGATAGTAAAAGTTTTTCAATGACTAGACTCGACTTCGGCCAAGGAGTTGGAAAGGGGGATTCCTACAGGCAGTCGGCTCTGATACCAACTTGTGACGCCCCCGATTTGACCGTACACTAATCAAACACGCAAACATGTACAATCAAGATCAGGGACTCACGGGAAGATATCACAACACAACTCTACAAATAAAATAAGTCATACAAGCATCATATTACAAGCCAGGGGCCTCGAGGGCTATAATACAAGAGCTCGATCATAGACGAGTCAGCGGAAGCAATAATATCTGATTACAGACATAAGTTAAACAAGTTTGCCTTAAGAAGGCTAGCACAAACTGGGATACAGATCGAAAGAGGCGCAGGCCTCCTGCCTGGGATCCTCTTAAACTACTCCTGATCGTCGTCAACGGGCTGCACGTAGAAGTAGGCACCTCCATTGTAGTAGGAGTCGTCGTCGACGGTGGCGTCTAGCTCTTGGGATCCATCGTCTGGTCGCAACCATCGGGTATATAGAAAGGGGGAAAAGAGGGAGCAAAGCAACCGTGAGTACTCATCCAAAGTACTCGCAAGCAAGGAGCTACACTACATAAGTATGCATTGGTATCAAAAGGAATAAGGGTATCATATGTGGACTGAACTGCAGAATGCCGGAATAAGAGGGGGATAGCTAGTCCTATCGAAGACTACGCTTCTGGTAACCTCCATCTTGCAGCAGGAGAAGAGAGTAGATGGTAAGTTCACCAAGTAGCATCCTCCCCTCGTCGCCCTGTGAGAGAACGACCACCGGTTGTATCTGGCACTTGGAAGGGTGTGTTTTATTAAGTATCCAGTTCTAGTTGTCATAAGGTCAAGGTACAACTCCAAGTCGTCCTGTTACCAAAGATCATGGCTATTCAAATAGATTAACTTCCCTGCAGGGGTGCACCACATAACCCAACACGCTCGATCCCATTTGGCCGGACACACTTTCCTGGGTCATGCCCGGCCTCGGAAGATCCACATGTCGCAGCCCTACCTAGGCACAACAGAGAGGTCAGCACGCCGGTCTAAATCCTATGGCGCTGGGGTCTGGGCCCATCGCCCATTGCACACCTGCACGTTGCGTACGCGACCGGTGAGCAGACCTAGCGTCCCTTATACAAGAGTAGGCGTTCCAGTCCAACCCGGTGCGCGCCGCTCAGTCGCTGACGTCACGAAGGCTTCGGCTGATACCACGACGTCGAGTGCCCATAACTATCCCCGCGTAGATGGTTAGTGCGTATAAGCCAGTGGCCAGACTCAGATCAAGTACCAAGATCTCGTTAAGCGTGTTTAAGTATCCGCGAATGCCGACCAGGGCTAGGCCCACCTCTCACCTAGGTGGTCTCAACCTGTCCTGTCGCTCCGCCACAAAGTAACAGTCGAGGGCCGTCGGGAACCCAGGCCCACCTCTACCGGGATGGAGCCACCTGCCCCTTCATCCCCCAACTCTGAACAGTACCATAGGTAATGTAACAGTGTAAAGTATATAGTATATGCCTGTGATCACCTCCCGAAGTGATCACGGCCCAGTAGTATAGCATGGCAGACGGACAAGAGTGTAGGGTCACTGATGGAACACTAGCATCCTATACTAAGCATTAGGATTGCAGGTAAAGGCAACAACGGTAGTAGCAAGGACAGGCTATGCATTAGAATAGGATTAACGGAAAGCAGTAACATGCTACACTACTCTAATGCAAGCAGTAGAAAGAGAGTAGGCGATATCTGGTGATCAAGGGGGGCTTGCCTGGTTGCTCTAGAAAGAGAGAGGGGTCGTTGACACCGTAGTCGAACTGGGGTCGCCGGCAGTCTCGGGGTCTACCGGAAAAGAGTAACGGAAGGGGAATACAACAAATAATAAAGCAATCAAAGTATCACAAAGCATAACAAGACAATACGCGGTGCTAGAGGTGACCTAACGCGGTACGAGATGATACCGGTGAAGGGGGAAAACATCCAGGAAAATATCCCCGGTGTTTTGCGTTTTCGGGCAGAGGAGCCGGAGGAGGAAAGTTGTGAGTTCGATAGGTTAGGGATGCGTGGCGGGCGAACGGGCTGCGTATCCGGATTCGTCTCGTCGTTGTGAGCAACTTTCATGTACAAAGTTTTTTCGTCTGAGCTACGGTTTATTTTATATGATTTTCTAAAGTTTTAAATCATTTTTAGAATTAATAGAATTAATTTGATTTAGAAAATGCCATTATGATGTCAGCATGATGTCAGGGTGATGTCATCAGTCAACCAGTCAATTGACTTAGTCAAACTGACTGGAGGGTCCCACTGTCATTGGTTGTTTGTTAACAATTTAATTAAACAAAGTTAATTAGTTTAGTTAAATGATTAGGTCAATTAAATACAATTAATTAAGTTAATTAATCTTTTAATTAATTAATTAATTAATATATCTTTAGTTTTATTTATTTTTTCTCTTTTTAAATGTTTAATAGGGCGGGCCCCACATGTCAATGGCCCAGGGGGCCTAACGGTTTCGGGCGCTGGCCCTGGGCGACTGCTCGCCCAGCAGGGCTGCCGAGGCCATGGCCATGACCGGCCACAGCGGGAGTTGGCCGGCGAGCGGCGGCCGACGGAGGCAACGCAGGGGCGGAGGAGGCGGGCCAGAACGGGCGCAGCGGGGCGGCGCCGGCACACGGGGAGCAGCGGGGCGCAGCAGGCGCCACACCGCCGCGAGCGGCAGCAGGTGGCGCTGGCAGGGGAAGCGTCAGCGGACGGGGCGGCGGGAGTGTGGGCAGTGGACGCGGTGAGCAGGTGCAGGGGCGGCGGCGAGTGCAGCGGGCGCTGGGGAGGAGGGCGCGCACGCGGGAGGGCAACTCCGGCGGCGCGGTTGCTAGGCAGCGGGGGTGCGGCGAGCAGGGGAAGAGGAGGCCGGTGGATGGGGTAGCGGCACGAGGTGCGCGGGGGACCACGGCGAGGCGCAGGGCCGAGCATGGTCGGCGCGTGGTGGACGGCGCCAGCGACAGAGAACAAGGGGAGAGAGGGAGGGAGGCCGGAGCCTCACCAACGTTCGTGGGGATCATGGCAGCGTTCTCGAGCTCGAGGAGGTGGACGGGGACGTCAGCGTCGACGTAGATGGGAGGAAGACCGGCGATGGCGGCCTCCGGCGAGGTAACGATCCGGGCGGCGTCGATGGCGAGCGCCGAGGCGCGGTCGTGGTCGGCACGGCGAGGGGCGTCGTCAAGGGAGAGGGGACGGCGGCGCGAGGAAGAGGGCGGGGGAGGAGGCGGCTGCAACAGAGGCGGCGCGGTTGGGGTGGAGGTGCTCCGGCGGTCGACGGCAGGACCGGTGTGGCACTGGGCGGCGGCGAGGTCCATGCCCCCGATCCAGATCTGATCGGGAGGGGGGAAGAGGGAGAGAGCGAGTGGGGGGGTCGAGTAGTGGGGAGGGGTGCGGTTAGGGTTGCGGTAGTGGGGGGGGGGGTTGTGTAGGCCGGGGGTGGGCCGGCCGGCTTGGCTAAAGCCCAGTTGGGCCAGGGGGTTTACCTTTTGTTTTTATTTTACCTGTTGTTTTGTTTTTACTTTTTATTTATGCTTCCTTTACTGTTTTACTTTTAGTTTCTTTTATTTTAGTTTTTTTTAAATTATCACTAGCACCTAAATTAATACTTTTAATTATACTACTGCCACATTAATTCTCAACCCAAATTAAAGTAGTTTAATATTTTATAAAATCCAAAAGGCATTTATTTTAATATTTAAACCTCTATTTTAATTATTTTGGGCACTTAAACATTTTATTAAATTTAGGTTCTCCACCATTGTTACCCATGATTTATTTAATACCTTTACAACATTTTAGTTTTGACTTTTGGAGTTTTTAGTTGTTTGACTTGATTTTGAATTTGAATTTTGAATTGGTTTTGAACTAACGCGAGATTAGCAACAGTAACTAAGGTGACTTGGCATCATTAGCAGAGGTTCACTGTAGCTTAATTATCCGGGCGTCACAACTTGCCTGCCTGCGGCCCATGGCGTGGCTGTGCTGGCAGGTCTGTACGGCCCATCATCGTCAACAAGGCATTCAAGACCCTCGCGAGGGGTCAAGCCTCGCGAGGCGGACGACGCAAGACCTCCTCAGGAGCGGCCTCACCAGGCTGCCTCGCGAGGAGCGGAGATATCAAGGCGGGGCGAACCTTGCGAGGCTCTCGTGACGTGAGCCATGACGATCGACACCAGGTAGGCGCCAGGCGGGCGCCAGCACGCACAACGTCCTTATTTCCTCTTTGGTGCTAAGGAGGCAAGCATAGGAGCGGAGTACCGAGGCATTAGGCAAAGGTTTCCACATCGGTGCAATAAGACCAAGACCAGAAGGACGGCAGGACGGAGGTCATCATGGAGCCCAGGACGGCGTCATCACCAAAACCTTTGGCAGGTGAAGACCACCTTTTGTCAAGATAGCTTGTACTAGTTGTCCCCTTCCAAATTGGCCGCCGTTGTTAGCTCCCTTCCCTCTCAATATTTGGGGAGAGGACCAGGGCCTATATAAGTAGGACTAGCCACCACCAAAGAGGGGGGATCCGATCTGATCTAAGGCCAACCCTTAGCATGCCAAGCACAAGAACACCTCAACCTCAGGAGGCTGTTCTTCCCCTTGTATTGTTCATCATCAGCCTAAGAGGCAATCCACCACCACCGCACTGGAGTAGGGTATTACACCACATCGGTGGCCCGAACCAGTATAAACCTTGTGTATTTGTGTTGCGAGTGCGTCGAGTTCGTCCGTGAGACCTTAGCGAGTTAGGGCGTGGATCGGAAGGAGGGAAAGAACTTCGCGCGCACCCCAGAGTTCGAACCTCAAGGATTTGCCGGAACCCGTGATCCGACAACTGGTATAGTCAAAGAGCATCACCAAGCGGACCAAACCATGCCACTGCATTATCGATGCAATCGAAAGGCACCGCACAACCTAGACTGCACAACGCCACGACACCACCTATGTTGGGGGTACATTCGAAAGGTCATGTGAGACCGAGACGATGCCACGACACCTTTGTGCCACCGGCGTAGACACAGGGCATCACCTAGCAGAGACACACCAGGAAGCACTCGAGCACAAACACCGCCATGAAGAGCACAAAACCACCGCCGACCCCAAACCGACCGCACCACCACCACCATCAGCCACACACCACCAACACCGTCAGCCACACACCACCGCCAACCAACCACATGAGTCGTCGGTAACCACCCACAGTCAAGGTCTCCAAGATGACGCCTCCAAGAAGGTAGCGACGTACACGATGCCGTTGTCGCCCGATCTAGCAAACCAGATCATGGACTTTCGCCCGGAGACCCTAGACTCGAGGGATTTGGATGAACTAGACTCCTCAGCAACGCGCCTACAGGGAGGAGGATGACACCAGAAAGCATCGCGCGTCACCGGCATTGACTGAGGTCTCTGCAAGGTTTTCACCCGGAGCCAAACACGAACACCTCGCCTCAAAATCCGAAGACCGCTTCTGGCCGCCACAGCAAGCCTGGGGAGGGGAGAGGAGCACCCCCACTGTGCCACGAGAAGAAGGCCACAAGAGCCGTTGCCATGAAGCCTGGGACCCCCTCCACCTCTACCCTCACATGAGTTGGACCAGCCGGAGCCGGCAGCAGGCACCACCGGTGCACAAGCGCAGGATGGCAGGAGGAAGGCCATAGGATGCGGCCGCACGCCCAGATCTGGAGCCACGCAAACCCGCCAAATCTGTGTCAGATGCATGCGTGCCCGCATCAACCCCGGCCGAGTCTGGCTCCACCGCACACGCCGCACAACAGCCAATACCGGCAAACCCCGAGCCGCCGCAACTCGAGAGCCTGCCTAGCTGGACAGCCGCCACGCACCACCGCGAGATCCAGCAGTCGCCAACCACCAGGAGCTCCCCACGCAGAAAATAAGAGTTGGTCCCGCCGCCGCCAGCGGGCTTTGCCCATCGACGTGTGCTGGCGGCGGCGAGGTAGGAGCGGGAGGAGGGGGTGGGTTTCGGCGGCAGGGGTCGGGGGTCCGCCCGAGTCGCCTCCAGAGGAGACGACACGGGGGTGTGTACGTCGCAGGATGCCTTTGAAAAGGAAAAACGGCCAGCATCTAATTGTCAACGGCTTGAACTATGATTAATTACTGGCCATGAGTGACAAAAGAACAACTCGCTCTTGCAAGTTATATCATATGGCAGCCATTCATACCATATAGGAGTATATATTTCATCGATCCAACAAGCATACTATACGGAACCTCTGCTGATCTTGGCTGGTTTCCAGAAAAGTCATACCAACCGGATGCACTATTTAGTTGTTTCTTCTGAGTAATAATAGCATCTAAACTGCATTTCTTGAAAATGCAACATAATTTAGATCCATAGCTCGCCGTCACATGCCTGTTCAATCAGGTAACCATATTATATACTCCCTCCATTTTTTATACAAGGCCATTATGAAAAACACATTTTGCATCTATACAAGGCCATCAACAGTAATTGAGGCAAATTAATGATGTTTTCTCGTACTAGTAACCCATAATTTAATTACTAGCATGCATGTAGTGGATGATAATGACACCCTCAACTACTTCCTCCCTCCTGGCCACTCAATTTTCTCTAACGTGCATGCACCCTATTAATTAACCCGGTAATCAAGAAAATAAATTAGCATGTAAAGCACGCATTAATTTTTATCTTGGTATTTATAATTTGAGTTTGTGGCCTTATATATAAAAATGGAGGGAGTAGTACTCTCTCCGTCAATATCGGAACGACCAGACAGCCTGTTTGTTGTCATGTGTCGGCCGGAGCCAGCAAATTACGGTATAATATAGAATAAAATCATGGCCGTGATCCCTGTCATGCGTGCAGTTGCCAACATCCTGTTGTCGCTCCAAGCTCTGAAGCCAGGCTAGCAAGCATGTTCAGCTTTTGTCTTCTTGGTCAGACCTTAATAACTCCTCGACAGTTGCTGTACCAACCTCGACATAAGAAGTCGACAGAAGGAGCCAAAGAATGATCATTGCGAGTGTGGTGTCGTCTCCTCCGAATGACATCTTAGCTCCAATGAATCGGATGAGGAGAGGGTGTTTTGTATTTCCAGTAGTGATCTAAACACTCTTATATTAGTTTACGGAGGGAATATCTATTACCTCGTGTAGACCTAACTTATCCTAAGGAGAACACACAAGATATCACGGAACCCACACGCACTCGTAATCAGGTCTTCATGGAATCGGAAGGGTTTTGAATTGGAAGAGTTTTAAATCAATACGTACATTTGCTCACATGAAACAGACAGATACTCACTAGTACAGTAGTACAAATTGTGATTGAACATCAAAAACAACAAAGTATGCACTTCTATAGTTACGTGTCTTATTCGGCGGAACTAAAATACATGCTATTGAAACTTAAATCCGACCAGGAAACCAACCTACAGCTTACGGGACCTATGCAGTATGAGAAGGCGCTCTGCAACATCTGTCATTGATGGTCTTTGATCCACATCAAGATGAAGACACTCCATAGCAATCTTTGCTAGCTTGTCAAGAATTTCGAAATTGCCTGTTGTTGCAATTTCTGGATCAAACAACTTCAGGGCTGTCTCCCCTCTTTGATGACACTCTTGGAAGCTGCCCACTAAGCTATTATTGTCAGAGTGAGTGGCCTTCTTCCTGCTAATGAGTTCTAAAATGACAACCCCAAAACTATAGACATCACTTCTGTCGGTCAATCGGCCTGTCTTTAGGTATACTGGATCCATATAAGTCATGTCACCTATGATGTTGGCAGTCTGTTCCTTGTCTTTTGCAATCAACCTTGATATGCCAAAATCTGAGATCTTCGGCGTAAACTTTTCATCCAAGAGAATGTTTGCTGGTTTAACATCACCATGCAAGATTTTGGTGTGGGTTTGTGAGTGCATATAAGATAGACCATGTGCTGATTCTTGAAGAATACTTAGACGTACGTCCAAGTTGAGAAACTTGCTTTTATCCTTGTGAAGAAAGTCTTCCAAGCTTCCATTGGAGATGAATTCGTACACTAACATAGGGGTATCCACTTCAAGGCAACAACCTCTAAGCCTTACAATGTTCCTATGCATGACTTGAGACTGGATAATGACTTCATTTGGAAATTGCTTGTTCTCATGCACATTATCACCAATTGGTTTCTTTATCGCAACTAGAGCTCCATCAATATCACCCTTGTAAACTTCACCAAAGGCACCTTTTCCAATTAAATTGTGACTCTTTAAAATTGCTTTGAGCTCCCCCCTTTTGAAAATCTTAATATTTGCAGCATCCTTTAATGTAAGACCACCATTCTTTCGGTAAAAGTCCCTGGCCTCCCGCCTCTCTTTGCGAAGAACATAAATGAATATTATAAGTGCCAAGACGAGAATGCCACTTATTGCACCTACATGGGAAAGAATAAAAGAATAAAACCTTAACTATGTAGTTTGCCATAAAAGATATAATCTTAATTCTGGAGTTTACACAGTGCTTTAAACTGCCACAAATATAAAAGTGATACATGGGAAATTGAATTAAGCTGTGTGTGTGCGCGCGCGCGCGCGTGTGCGTGCTTGTGTGGAAAACGAGTAGTCATATCCAAGACAGTCAGCAAGGACCAAGATGGTCAACGAAACTCCCGCTCAGTCAAAAAAAAAATCCATAGTGGTCAGCAAAATTCCAAGAAAATTGCCATGGTCAACAAGTCAAGCAAGAAGGAAAGAATCAAACGGGTCCAAGTCTAAATAAGGAACAACTAACCAATACACACTAATGCATGGATGAAGAGGAGTTGTGTAGCATGTACTGTGGACACCCTCACATTTGGCTAGTCTTCACGGACTCGGATCTACACTTATCATTCTATCGCTCACACCTACCAACACAATCAGTAGCCTTGGTCATTTGTCAAGGTACCCTCGCATATGTAAAGCTCCCCATAGGTATGGACTCTCATTCCCTCTCACTTGAATAAACTTAAGGGAGAAGGACAGTAGGGCTCTTTGGACCTATTTAGACTATTCGTAGTGAGTAACACATGCTGTAGTAACATGCATGCGACATATGCAAAAAAAGACGGGATACGTAATTAAACAGGAGAAAGACAAATGAAGTAACACATCATTTTATCATCAAATAGCATTTCCCAATGAAAAAATGTTTCTACAAAGTAATAAGTGAAGGTCTCTATCTTACAGATAATTCCCAGAAACAATTTCGAAATTATCTCGAAAAAATAGTACCAAACACGAGAAATTCAAAACTTCCACTACTACCGTTTGGCGTCTCTGTGCTGCAGTTCATAATTACTTGGAGAACGGTTGTAGAATATATAGGTAAAATTGTGTCTGTCATAGCTTACCATGTTACTTGTTAAGGCTTAATATGTCTTTAGCGATTTAAAAGTAATCAAAACATATAAAATAAATAGTGGAGCATCGCTCTAATGTAAAAAAGATGATCCAACAGAGCGATTGTGAAGATATGCATTTATGCGTCCTTGAAAAAAAAATCATTCCAGGCAACTGAGAGAGATCAATTTAGAGTCGTTGTATTTTATGCTCATTGTCAAGTTGTTGAATTTCAGTTGAATTCATGACACTTCACCTACAGTCTCGAACTATACAAACTCCATATTTGAGATATAAGATGTTTTAGCATACTTTAATTAGTTTGTATATATAGGGATGCTTGGGCTACCGAGGGAGATCAATTTATACAATTTAATCATCAAATGTGATGGAATTAATACATACATGTGTGGTAGGAGTATGATGTTAATTACTCAGCAAAAAGAAGAGTATGATGTTCATTACCTATGGAAACCTGTGCGGCAAGTGGGAACTTTTCAGTACATCGTTCGGTTCTTGGGTCATGGCTTCGATAACCTAGACGACAGTTGCAGTCGTACGATCCTTGGGTGTCCGTGCATACACCGTAGCAAGGATATTTGGCCGGATCTGCACATTCATCTATATCTGTGTGTCCCGGCCACAAATTCAAAAATGAAAATTAATTAGGGACATTTAAATATTTGAAGTTTTCAAGCATCTCTATATCAGTATGTACAACATCAATCAACTGCATATAACATGGAAATATACTTTATAATGAATTTAAACAAATTAATATGTATGATGTAGGAAAGAAAAATAGAACATCAAGTATTTTGAAGCTGAGGAAGTACTAATTAAGCAGGGCCTCTTACTAGTGCATCCATTGGGCAAGTAGGCGTCGCCCTCGTAGCCATTGGAGCATTTGCAGTTGTACCCAGGCCCGTTGATGGAGTCGATGCAGTCACTATGAGCGCTGACACAGGCGTACTGGTCGGTCTTGGCCGCTTGCTTGCACGACGGTATGTCACCGGAGATGGAGCTGTTGCCGCGAATGGCCCAGTCCAGCCACACCGGCGAGGACCGTTTTGTGTCCATCTTGAGGTGGGACCGGCGGAATGTGTAGTTGTTCCTGTCAGCGAGGAAGGCGTAGTCGCACGGGCTGTAGTCCATCATGCCGGAGTGGTCGAACTCCCGGAAGTTGAAGTAGTTGTCGGTGAGCCCCGGCGGGATGTTGACGCGGCAGCACCCTACGCCATCACATAGGCCGTCCTGCGCGCTAGCCGAGTTGTTGCAGTAGGACATGCACCCGGTGTAGTAGGCGTAGTTAGCAGTGCCGCCCTCGGTCCTCTTGCTCGCCGTGAAGCCCAAGGTGTTGCAGCCGACGACGACGAGCATGTTGTGCGTGTTGGAGATGCGGTAGACGCCGTCCTTGTTCATCGTCGTCTCTCCATAGTCCCAGTTGCTGTAGGTGTCACCTGGGTCGGAGGCGTTATAGCACTGCCACCCCATGGGGAGCATCACCTGCGACTGGTCTGGATCCAACGTCAGCTTAACCACCCGGAGAGACGTACCGGCGAGCACAGGGCTGTTGTTGATGCACTCGATTTCGAAGCCCTTGCGGAAGCAGCCGACCCCGATGCCAAAAGGGTAGGGGATGTCCACGCCGCCGCAGCTCGGCCGACACCCAGCAGTCGTCGCGGTGGTGGCTGCTGTTGCAGCTGCCGCTAGGAGCAGCTGCAGCAAGATCAATGGCGTCCACATATGCTCCATGCTGACCGTATGTATGTTGGTTTCCGGCAAGTCACCGCTTTATAAGAAGCGAGCGAGCACTCATTTACAGCGTGCCAGCCTTGTGAAAGGATGCGTCATCCCTGGCTCATCTCCAGTGAAACAATGGTTAATAAGAGCTTGCAAAATGATCTTACATTACAGAACGGAGGGAGTAATATCGATTACAGCCAAGGACGAAAACAGCGCAGCCCTTAAAGTCCGGTATAGCAGGACATGAAGTATGTGAGCTCCAGCTCACATGCGTGCCAACTTTCGTGATGGAATGGCATTTGTGGAGGTCTCGCCAAAATCAATAAATGCAATCATGCTAAATAAAAACAGTTTTGGAAGCCTTAAATTTTATTGAGACCTGCATGAAAGCCATTGTGTCACGATATTTTGCACACATATGAAAAAACATCAATGTTTGTTGGTAAAAAAATCATTTTTTTTGAATTTTTAGATTTTTTTTGGATTTCATTGTAGCAAGGGGTGCATGTGAACTTGGGCTCACAAGAACACTTTCAGCTATAGCGAAGCTATATCGCGCTATATTTAATAATTGTGCCCAGATTTCATTTAACGAGACATTGCACAAAATGTTCTAGCGTGCTATTAGCCGTGTTGTACTAGCGCACTATTTTTTTGGGTGATTAATCACAACATGCATGACGACGCGTGCTAATCAATGATTATATATGCCGACAAGCTCAACTGCTTGATGTATTATTGTGGCGCAAGTTGCATTATCAAATGACTTGCACTCCTGTCGCTTCCTCCATTCTGCCGGCCCAACCTAATCAATCAGCTGCAACCATTCTTTAATTTCCATGTAAGAACAAGCCTGGCTTTGGTCTCATTACAACGACGTCTCTCCCCACGTTCACCATCTATTGAAGTGTTATTTACAAAAAAATGACTTGTTTACTTTCATGCATTTCAAAAAGAAAAGAAAATTAAGCATTTCAACTCTAAACTTTTTCTGGAGTGTTCGTGTGTTCAGAATGTTACCAAAAACTCATCCAAGATTAGTATTGTTTGTCATAAAAGGTTCAGCAAGCTCAAAACCTGTTGGTGCCTGAAAATGTAAGGCATAATAAATATGATAAATTTTCTCAAGAAACTGTGGCAAAAAAGATTCAATGGCTAGATCAAACTAGATCAAACTCTTCATCAAAGGGTGCGACTATCATGACCTTGGTGGGACCTTTAATCAACCATAATCCAAAACTCACAAATACGGTTGATACACACGGTCTATTTTTGCAGCTAATATACACATGACACAAACAGGTTTGTCATGATAATGTGTGCACACTTAACTTCTCAATATACAAGTTGCATTTTCAAACTACTTGCACACTCCTCTTTGACCTCGCTTTCAAGCCAAACTAATTAATGCTTTTGGAGTCACACTTTAATGGTCAAGACAAGTGCGGATTTGGCGTCATTGTGTTAATGTCTCTTCCTAGGTTCATCCTCTATTATATTATAACTTATGATAATTTGAATTATATATTGATGCACATTTTAAAACAAAATAAAATACATATGGCAACTATAAGCGTTTCTGATCTGTTCAATGTTAAAATTGCAAAAAAAAACTCATCCAAGCCCTTTTATTTGCCTTTCCGTCAACTCACTATTTACGATAATTGGCCACTGGTTTTCATTGTCTAAGAATGCATACTTCAAACTTTCGGGAAGTTGTTTCGTTTCTATTTGCCTTGGCTGTATCTTCTAATGGCCTGGCACTGCTTTCCCACATGCTCACAGGTCTGATTTCCTCATATCTAATTTCACTATTTTCCTCCTCAACTACTTCGCAACAATTACTTCCATACCTCTCTTCATAACCTTCTTCCACACATTTATGTAGTGTATCAATACTGTAGCAGTGTTCTTCTCTTTGCGGAACATGTGTTGCATTCTTCATGTTAAACTCAACCTTTTCATTTCCAAACCTCGAGCTCAATTTAGCTTCTTGGATATCAATAAGTGCACCAGCTGTGGCCAAAAATGGTCTTCCAAGTACCACAACCTCACTTTTGTCCTCCATATCTAGCACTACAAAGTCAATAGGATAAGCAAATTAAACCTCCAAACTTTTATTGGAACATCCTCAAGAATTCCAACCGGTTCCTATATGTTCTGTCGGCTAACTGAATGTGGTAGCACACTAACACTTGAGCCCAAGTCACATAGAGCATTGTAAGTTCCGTTTCCAATCAGACATGGTACACAAAAGCTTTCCGGATCATCCAATTTTTCAGGCATGGAATTCTGAATTATTGCACTACATTCTTTTGATAGAGTCACTACTTCTGGTTCAGACATGCTTCTTTTCTTTGTTAATAATTCCTTGAAATATTTTGCATACATTGGAACATGCAAGATAGCTTCTAGAATAGGAATAGTAATCTGAACTCCTTTCATAGTTTCAACGAGTTTGGCAAATTGCTTGACATCTTTGGGTTTGTTGAACCTCTTAGGAAAAGGAATACTGCTGGTTGTTATTGCTTCCTCGAGCAAAGGCTCAGCTCTTGTTTGAAAACCAGGAAATTCAACTCCAGTTTCAATTTGGTTATCAACTTATTTCTCCTTTAGATTCTCGGATGACGCTGAAAAAAGTTCCAGATGAGCTTGGCCTCATAGCAAGTGGCACATATGTCTTCGAAGTAGGGAGTAATGGCCCTGTCATAACTCCACTCCTTTTAGTGATTGCATCAACTGAAGATATTGCCCCACAATGGGCTTTTAGGTTTAGAATTGGTTGAGCAGGCAGTCTTGCTTCATTTTCTCCCACCATACTATCTATCTTGCTCAAGCACCTTAACAGAGTCTTTTAAGCCATTAACTTCATTTGCCATCTTGATAATCAATCCCAACTGCATCTTCATGATTTCCTCCATTCCATTTGACTGGACATTTTGTTGTTCATTCTGCCTCAGCACTTGAAATTGACCTGGATGATTTGGTGGTCGATTTCCTTGTATTGTTGATCCACTTGCATATGACTGATTGTTCTTGTACGAAAAGTTCGGATGGCTCCTCCAAGAAGAATTGTAGCTGTTTGAGAATGGACCTTGACTTTGGGCATAACTCACTTCTGAAACCGATGATCCAATTGCTGAATAAAAGGTACATTCCCCTGAAGGATGACTTGCTTGGCCACATACATCACACATTTGAGGCACACTTACTGAAGCTACAGATGTACTGATGCAATTTGACATGATACTATCCATCTTCTTGTTCAAGATTTCAATCTATGCCGCCATGTTATCATTTGCAGTCACATTATACACACCAGGATGCGATGGTGCTATTGCTCTTTCACTCGACCACTGGAAATGGTGAGAAGCCATACTTTCAATCAATGCAAATGCTGCATCAACAATTTTGTTCATGATTCCTCCTCCGGCAGCAGAATCAACAAAGGCTCTGGTCTGAGTAGTCAGTCCTTTGTAAATGGTTTGTAACACCAGCCACCTTTCTAACCCATGATGGGGACACATTTTGATTAAAGAGTTGAATCTTTTCCATGCATCATACAAACTTTCTCCATCATATTGAGTAAACCTTGTTGACTTGTCCCTGTATTCAACAACTTTTGTTGGTGCAAAATACCTCTCGAGGAATGTCTGCGATATAAGGTTTCCCAAGTATTCTTCAGATGTTCGGGAAATGAGTGAAGCCATACTCTTGCTCCATCTCTCAAGGAAAATGGAAACAGTGACAATCTGATAGCACTTGCTGAAACTCCATTTCGCTTGAGGGTGCTACAATACTCCAAGAAAGTCCTAATATGCTCATGTGGATCTTGGGATCCACAAGTCCCTGAGCAAAGCTACTAGATCAGGCATCTTTTCTTCTTCTTGTTCTTGCAGAGTTTCAGCAACTTGAAACCGTGTTTGATTCTCTCTTCTTCTTTTCAAGAAATCCATTTCAATTTTTGGATCGAATGGCTCTAGTGAACTTTCTTCAGATTGTAACATAAGACAATTTCTTGTAAAGTTCCTGAAATTGACACATGCTAGTTTTTCTTGAAATTGCAACCAATGTTAGGAAATGGTTAGTTGCCGGCAATACTATGGAATCGACCTAAAATAAATCCTGATCTGCTTCTACTAACGTGCTAATGAAATTTAGATCCCTCGCAAAGGCGCCAAAATGATCAAATGTAGATATAGTGATATTAGAATGTCGGTTCTCCACACGGATCTAGAACTCCGGAACACGCATTCGAAACAATCAGGAGAAGAGAATGTTTGTTTTTAATAGAGCTAGAAACAACTTATCAGACTAATCAAACAGTCGTGGTAACAAGTAGTCACTAGATCAAAGTGAAACAAAATAATTGACAACAAAGGTTAAGGGTTCAGAGATAGGACTATCTTTTTGGTAAAATTCTGATTAATCAAACACACAAACAAGTACTAGCAAAGGAAAGATGATTCAATTGCTCATAACTACTCACATAGGAAATCAAGATCACTAGGTAACTTACTGAGTGTTCTCACTGTAATTTTGACCAACTAACTCATTCCATGCAACAATTCACAGCAACCCAGCAAGGATTCATGGGGGTTTAGTGAAGATGCACAGGTGACAGGGCAAGTTTCAGACCCAGCAATACATATATTCAGTTAACAGAAACAAGAGAAAAGAGAGATTCAGAGCCTATGGGTCTTGATGATCTTCTAAGCTGTAGATGTTGTAGGCGAAGAAGAGGAACAATAGGGTCATGTTGGGGACGATCTTTAGTAGGAGAAGCTTGGAGATCTCCTGCGTAGAGCTTGAAGAAGAGTAGCGGAGGATGAAGAACAGCAGCTACGCGGTCGTCATCTTGTTGATGAACCGCAGAGAGTTGGAGAGGAGCAGCGAGAGGTCGTTGGAGAGGATCAGCAGCTCCGTTTCTTGAGGTTGGTGACAAGGAAGTGCAGCAGGTCATCGTTGTCGTTGTAGAGGAACAGTGGATCGCCGGTAAGGGGCGGCGGGGAGGTGGAGTGCGCCGTTAGCAAGGGGCAGCCTCGTGGTGGATCGGGCGCCGCCGCCAGCCTCCTGACACCCTCTTCTCACCTCTCTCTCCTTCGATCTGGACTCTCCCCTCGATCTAGTTCTTCTCCTGGTTCCCTCCTTAGATCTGGTGGGTGAGCAGCGAGGATGGCGAGAGAGAGGAGTCGGCCTTGCTCTTTTTCTCCAATCCCCTTTTCTCCTCTTTCCTCCTGGTGTTACGCGTGGGATCAGACACCCCGTCTGGTGGGTCGCGCCAGACCCCAGCTCCTCTCACGCGCGCCACCAAACGCCTCCTCTGGTTCTTTTTGGTTTGCCCCCTCCAGAACTGAACTCTTCTCCAAGTTGATCCCTCCTTCAGTGTTGAAAGCACTTTCGACGAAGTTCGGGTGCCTAAACGCATCAGTTCTGCAAAATATGAAGAAGTGTTGTAAAAATGTCATAATGAGAATATTTTTGCAGGAATGAATACTTTACAAGTAAATTTTGTGGTCTTGTGTTTAATTTGTGATGCAAAAAGGCTCAAAATAATTTATGGGTAAATGTTCTATCAACTGCACATCATCAATTCATGTATGTAAGTCATTGGTTAAATTTCCGTATTAAATTTTGTGCTCTCATGGACATTGTATGCGTGTTGGATGCTTGGAGCATACCTACATTGTATATCCTTATCCTTTTATAAACTAATACTCTTTTTCTCTATTGCTTAATAGCTACAACCCAATAACGAATATCCATTTCTGAGCCCAGACTCATCTGCACCCTATCAAGAAGCAATTCATAACAAAAATCAAGACAAGCGAATAAATTACAAAAAATGCATGATAGATAATTTGGTGTGTGAGGTGCGCTCCAAATTTCAGATCATTTGGACATATGAGTAGCTCTCGGCAAAAAAGACAAGTTGGGCGAGAACTATAGATAAACAATAAACTTTTATAGTATTCTTTGGATTTGTCTTCTTTGCCGAGAGCTACTCAAATGTCCAAATGGTATGAAATTTGGAGTGAATCTCACACATCAAATGATCTGAATTTTTTGAATTTTTATAGTATTTGTTTTTATTTTCTTCTTCAGCACGGGTGCACATGTGCTTGGGCATCGAATCGCCGCTCTGTAGTTTTCCTAGCTATACAACCCTGTCATATCAACAAGCCATGCATGTAAATTATTATTATATTTTTCTATATACATGCAACGCTCCCATGCCACATTAAATTTTTTTGCATTAAGTTCGTGCTGTCATGGACACAATCTATGTGTTGGCCACTTGGAGCATACCTATATAGTTGATCATTTACATTTTTAATGTAAATAACATCGCTTTAATTGCACTCTAATTCTTTTATTTTATACATGCTTTTGTTAAATGCTTCATATTTTTTTACATTTTAAAAGTGTATATCAAGAAATACTCTTGCATCTTATTTTCATTAGTTTTAGTTGTTTATGTAGCACCTAATAACAAATTTCTTTTAACAAGATTATCGTAGCCACGCGTGGAGTATCATCTAGTTTCAAGCATGTGTCTTATGCGACAGGAGAGCATAGAGAAGAGAAGATCAAGGCACCTACTGGTCCAACTCCTTCAAATAAACACACGATCTGTAGATGGTATCCGTACTTGAAGGTGAGCAGTACTAATTGTTACTTTATGCCATGGCATGCTTCTATTGTTGTGAGCGACAACAGTTTTTTATATCATGATGATATTGCAGTGGCGCAATAGATGGTGCTCATGTGAATTCCACAATGCCGAGATTGCACACCACATCATATCGGGATAGAATGGAGGACAAAAGCCAAATGTTCTTGCTACCATTGATTTCGATCTCAAGTTCGCATATGAGTTAGCTAGTTGGGAATAATCGACCTATGATGCTAACATTCTTGCTGACAACATTGCTTGGCCTGATGGGATCAACATCTGTAATGGTAAGTTCTACTTAAGAGATGCTAGATATCCATGTAAGCAAGGGGTTCTTCCACCCTTAAACAAAACTAGCCAGCATCTCAATGAGTTCTCTGCTAAGAACAGTCCCAAGACAGCTGCTGGAATATTTTAATCTCAAACACTAGCCATAGAGTTACAGTTGAGAGGACATTTGATGCTTTGAAGAATAGATCTAAGATCCTTGATCATAAGTCATTTCAACCTTCCCCTATCGAAGTTAAGCTTGTTATTGCATGTTGCATATTCTTCATAACTAGATTTTAGATGGGGTCTTGAGGAGTATGTGCCGGCGGAGATGATGTGATTATTGATGCTGTTGAGTGGCTATCATGTGGAGGCACGTGACAATGAAGCTTGGTAGAACAAAAGGTTGTAGCAGGCGGACCGTTGGCCAATTTCCCCATTGATCGTCATTGACGAACTTTCCCCCATTGAGCCATATGAGTGTTAATTTGGTACCACCGTCTTTTCAGCTTGCATGAACTGTCATTTGTTTAGTAGTTAGGACTAAAATGATGTAACCACGACCCTCAACTTAAGTTCAGGAGCAACCAAATATCATGTAATTGCATCTTCATAACCACGACCCTCAAGTGTTTCCAACCAAACATCATGTATGGAACATCCTCCTGATCCAATGTGGGCAACCAGACGAAGGTCAAAACACCGTTTAGAGGTTGTATTTTCTCAGCCAAGCTATACTAGGCCACATATCCAAAGGGGTCAAAATCCATGCAGGGAACCAAACACACCCTAGTTGATTAGAACGAACACTTTATCACAGGGGCGAGTATGTAGGTGTCGAGCACAACCAAGTATTGTTGCCGCTTGCCAATTTTTGATGTTAATATATTTTTGTCTAAAAGCACTATAATTTATTAACCAAGGATCAACCAACTTTATTCTTCGCCGCATACCACTCCATCGTTCAAGCCAACTATCATTATTGATTGCGGATGAAATGTCTTCAAGCTCACTGTCTTGTTGGACTAGAATCTTGGAGAAGAAGTTGTCATCGTTGAAAGAGAGGCAAATCCAAAGGCCAAAACACCATTATTTCTCGTAGGCCTCATACCGAGATTCTATTTCGAGCCTCACGATTGAATAAAAAGGTAAGAAAATATAGGTTAATGATCAATAGGAAAAAAGAGAAAAAGCATGTACGTGGATAAGGTTCAAATGTAGTGAAGTGGATCAAGGTGGTGAGAATTATGAACCTACCATGCAAGGGTTCAATTCCCGTCGTTCGACCATCACATTACTACAAATTTCAAAACTGTAATTACCATCATCCTAGTTACGTATATAATTTACAATGACGAGGAATAGAACTATTGCCACCCCCTCCCCACCCCTTTTCCTAGTTTCTTACAATCGCGAGATAACCCAATAGGTAGTGGGTTTTCGCGGGCTTTCCCTTCAGCGGATCCATTGGAGCGGTCCATAGGGTTTCTGAATTGTTCAGTGTTCAAATTATTACAGAAACACTCATCCAAGACTGATGTTTATCATAAAAGATTCAACAAGAACAATATTTTTTTTATGTTTACCAAATGAAAGAAACAATAACATGGCAATTTTTTCACAAGAAACTGCGCAAGACATAAAATGGCTAGATCGAACTCATCATCACTGGGTGCAGCTATCAAGGACTTTCTAGCTGCTATGATCAATCATCATTCACAAATAACAAGTATTGCCAATATACACCATCTGTTGTTGACAGCTAATATATAGGAAGTGCCATCTCCATATCAGTTGAAACAAAAAAAGAAAGTAGAGCCATCACAACCTACATGACACAGACATGTTTGTACTGATTATGCGTACACACGTAACAACCCAAATGATTGTGGTGTTGTGTAAGTATAATATGCAATTTGCATTTTGAAATGAACTGTAGTCCTCCTTGACCCAGATTTTAACCCACACTAATGCAGTCGGAGCCACACTTTCCATGTCAAGCCAACTCTGGCTTTGGTTTCATGTGCGCAAAGTATTACAATTGCAATCCTCTTTGGCCTTGATTGTAACCCAAAGTAATTAATGCAGCTGGAGCCAAGACATGTTTGGCTTCATGCATGCTTATGTGTACGTACCTAACTCCTTAAAGAATCGTGGTTGTTGTGTACGTATAGTATGCAACTTGCATTTCTAAATCACATACTCTCCCTGATTGACCTCCATTGGTACCCAAACTAATTAATGCAGATGGAGGCAAACTTTCCATGAAAAGACAAATCTGGCTTTGGTCACATTGCAAATGATGTCTATCCATACGTCTATCCTCTAATTAATTATTAATCACTTATTATGATTGTATTATTCGAGTACAGTCATTTCAAAAAGGAAAGGAAATACACTTTTCAACTCTAAACTATTTCTGAAGTGCCAAACTATTACAAGAACCCACTCATCCAGGGGTAATATTGATCATATATTCAATAAACTCAATATTGACTAGTGTTGTAAAAAATGAAGTAAATTACAGGGAAAATTGAAATTTTCTCTCAAGAAACTCTGGCCGAAAAGACAATTGAAAGATCAAACTCTTTATTAAGGGGTGTGACTACCAAGCCCTTTCAGAAGTCATCGCTCACAAATACCATCAGAGAGGATCAGTGCTATTAAGCCACCCAATCGCACAAATTATCCTCGAACTCCATACCTCTAGTTTTATTTCAAGCACTCCGAACCAGTAGAGGGAGCTTACTAGCTATGCATGCTTGCTACCTTTTATACTTCTTGTGTGGTCAATTCTAGTGTCTGTCTTATTTTTTGAGCAAATTCTAGTGTCTGTCAGGCCATCATTACAAAACTGGACCAATTGGGACCGTGAGAAAGGATTTCAAACTGACCTAACCAGCTCAAACTCCATCTCATTTTATTTTCTGTTTGCCGGTTTTTCTTAAATTTTTTTGTTTTTGTTTTCTCTTTCTTCTATTTTTCCTTTTACTTTTTTATTTTCTTTTCTTAATTTGCAAAAGTTTTTCAACTTTTTCCAATTTTCATGAACATTTTCAAATTCAAGAACCTTTTTCAAATCCATGAACTTTTTCCAAATCCATGAAATTTTTAGCCATGAGCTTTCTTTGGAATGCATGAAATTTTAGCTCGTGAACTATTTTTTGAATTTTTTTAACTTTGTGAATTTTTCAACTTTCAAGAGTTTTTCCCAATGAACTTTTTTATCTTTATGAAATTTTAACTTTACGAACTTCTAAGCAGTGAACTTTTTTAACTTTATGAAATTTTAAGCAATGAACTTTTTTCGACATCCTTGAAATAGACCCAATTTTTTGGTATCCGTCAAAATAGCCCCTTTTTTACATGGCCTTGTATGACCAATACAAGACACCATGTCAAGTTGTTTTGACTTTTGAATTTTTTTGCATTTTCTCGAGTTTCCTTGGTAAAAACACAGATAAATGCCCAGACGTGTCGCAACTTTTATACGGTGTCAGAAATCATTCATATCTGACTTGGATGCCTAACATGGGCATCCTCACCTGCTTGCAAAATATGTGGTCCTTTGAAGGATGCCCAAACATACACCATGATCAATGGAGGGCGTTTGGGTACGTCAGTAGGCTCTGCCTGAGAGCATATTGTTTCTTTACATTCTGGAAATGCCCCATTTTTTCATGGCCATGTATGACCAATGAAAGAAACCATTCCATAGTTTGTTTTTCGACAAATACTGTATTTTCTAGAGTTTCCTTGGTCAAAAAAGGCTGATAAATGACCAGACGTGA
The DNA here is from genome assembly GCF_056163025.1 of Triticum urartu. Lineage (NCBI taxonomy): Eukaryota > Viridiplantae > Streptophyta > Magnoliopsida > Poales > Poaceae > Triticum > Triticum urartu. The sequence goes on from NC_141873.1 coordinate 15,499,458, forward strand.
TGCAACGTTCATACGGTGTCGGAATTCATTCAAACCAAGCATGGATGTGTACTATGGACATTCCCACCTTGTGCCAAAATTTGGGGTCATTTCATGCATATCCAATAAGGACTATGTTCAAGAGAGGTTGTTCGTCGGGTAAGGTAGAAGGGTCCTTCTGAGAGCACATTTTCTCTTACATCCATCAAATGGCCCTAATTTCTTTTCATGGCATTGTATGACCAATTCAGGGAACAAGGCCAAATAATTTTGGTCTTCGACAAAACTTTGCATTTTTTGGATCGTCTCGTTAAAAAGGCCGATAAATGGCCTAACATGTCACAACTTGCAAATTTTTTGAAATTCGCTCAAACCTAACATGGATGCCTACCATGAGAATGAAAAGCTGCTTGTGAAAGTTGGGGTCATTCGATGGATGTCCAAAAATAGATCATGTTCAAAGGGGGGTGTTCGGGTAGGCCAGTAGGCTCTGTATGAGAGCACTTTGTTTCTCTACATCATTGTAATGGACCCAATTATTTTCCATTGTATTTTATGACCAATTTAAGGTACCATGGCAAGTTGTTCTAGCTTCTGACAATTTTTTTTTCCATTTTTTGATGTTTTCCTGTTAACAGAAAGGCCGATAAATGACCGGACGCGTCGCAAATTGCATATGGTGTCTGAAATGGTACAAACCTGACAAGGATGCTTACCATGGTCATGCCCACATGCTTGTAAGAGTTGGGGACATTTGAAGGATGTCCAAAAATAGACCATGTTCAACGGAGGGTGTTCGGGTAGGCAGTAGGCTCCGTCTAAGAGCACGTTTCATCCAAATTTGAATTCTTCTATTGTTTGCAATGTCCATCATTATCAAACAACATGAACATTTTCTTGTGTTTTAACTATTTCTTGAAATTTGTCAACAGTTTACGAATTTCAAATTGTGTATGACAATTTTACAAACTCGAACACTTTTTCCAAATTTGTTAACTAATTCTCAACAACTGATGGAAATTTTGAACATAAATTGCAAATCACGTACTTCTTTAAAATGGATGAACGTTTTTTGAAACACAAACATTTTCTTAAATTTGTGAACAAATAATTCGAAGAAGGAAACATTTTCTTAAATTCTAGATAATTCTTTCAAAATGTAGGCAATATTTGAAAACAGCAATATTTTTGGCATTGCAAACTATATTTCAAATTTAGGAACATGTTTCAACAAAAGTAATAAAGCTCAAAGAAGAGCAAAATGAATTACCTAATAGAATGAGAAATGAAAAAAAGTGAAACTAAAAAAAACGCTTAGGCCTTGGCCCAGCTAGGTGACTTCATCGCTCTCGTCGGGCACATGTTGGGTCGGCGCAGCCGGCGGCCTAAGCATGGTTTGTTTAATTTTCAAGAAATGTTCCTGTTTTAGAAATTTTGCTTGGATATTCTGAAAAGTTTAGAATTTCAAAAATGGTTCGCTTGTTCTAAAAAAGTGAAAATTCATCAAAATAAGGCTTTCAAAAATTGTTTGCTTCTTTTTATAAAAATTTTCAAACTTCAAAAAAGTATAGAATTCCAAATTTCAAAAAATGCATTTTAAATATTTTTCGGAATTTAAAAAATGTTACAGCTTTCAATGTTTGTTCACTAGTTAAAAAAGAACATATTTTGCAAATTCGTTCTTAAATTCGAAAAACTGTTTTTAAATTCATTTTTTTCATAATTTCGAAAATGGTTGTGTTTTCAATTTGTTCATGTTTCTCAAAAAATTGTCCGTAATTTTGAGAAATGTTCACGTTATCAGTTTTGTTCCTGTTTTTCCAAGAATGATTTGAGATTTCCTGAATCTGTTCGCGTATTCATAAAATATAAAATGATTGGAATTCCAAAAACAATCCGTAAATTATTTTAAAACAGGATCTTCAGGACTTCTTATAAATTCACGCAGCTAATTAGTCACTAAGACTTGTTGGCTCCATTGGTTGTGAACACGCATAAACAAGTGTCCAGGGTTCAACTACTAGCCACACATTTTTTTTCCATTGTTCTGCTTTGTACTCCCTCCAGTCCTTTTTGCTTCGCATGTTAGATTTGTGGCAAGTCAAACTTTAGAAAGTTTGGCCAAATATATATACTATGAAACTATATTTCATACTGAACCTAATAATGTTGATTTGGCATTGTAAATGTTAATATTTTTTCTATAAATTTGGTTAAATTTGAGATACTTTCACTTCAGACAAAACTTATATACAGACTAAAAAGGACCGGGGGGAGTACCAAGAGTTGTGCGTGGGCAGTGTAGCGCAGCGCAGCCAATGGGCCAGCCTGGGCCTTGTACAGGCGGTACCGCGTATCGGTGTGATGTATTTTCGAAAAAGACCAGCCTAGCTTTTATGATTTATTTATTTTGAACACTGTAAAGACACAACCGCTCATACATACGTGTATACACTCACCCCTATGATGCACACACACACACACTATGAGCACCTTCAAGAAGGGGTATGAGAGATTTCCTTCGTTGATGTCATTAGGAGGGTTGTATCGAAAAAGATGTATTTGTTCACACGATTGCAAAGCGCCTTCAATCTGATATGATTTATTACTCGCATGTCATCAGAACTGGCGCAACATAATATTTCAAGCCGCAACATAATAACTAAATAGTGCAATAATTAAAATATAAGATAAAATTTCGAAAACACGTGACATTTAGATAGTTATGCATTGGAAATTATAGTTTAATTCCAAAAAAGTGATAGTTTAAAACTGGCGTATTTGACTAGTCATCTTTAATTTCCAAACAGCCGACCTCCATGTGGCTGACAACCATGTTCATCGCTTTGTGGATAAATCTGACATCAGCTTCGACGCCCTCAACGTCCTCCACAAGGGCGGCGTAATGGTGGGTGGCAGGGATGCCGACGGGCCCAATAGTTGTTGTAATACACCCACTACATACAGTTATTATTGATGTACAAAGTTGTGCGGACGGTTAGAAATAAGAAACTACATCTAGGGAACATTGGAGGCGGATCAGAATTAGAAACCATCTTCAACGTCTCCTTTCTAGAAACTGCTTTTTTCTAGTGAGTACCTCAGGTATCGCCTTTCCCTTCTCTATGTTGAGGATGTAATTGATAAGTACTCGTATGAGGCTCTTAAGCTCAAGGACGAAGGCGTCCTACATCGGTACATCATCACCGGTTCACGCCATGTTAAGGTTTTCAGTAAAATTGCTGAGGAAGTTGAAGAGATAGAAAAGGATATCGTGCAAATCAAAGGACTGCCTAAATATTGGAGAGACACAATCCAACCCAGCAAAAATGAGCATGTAAATATTGATAAGCAACGATCTGGAAGCTGCTTTCCAGAACTTTTTAGTGACGAGGATCTAATGGGAATTGATGAAAATAGGACAAAGTTGATTGAATGGTTGGCCACCAAGGATAAAGAAAGCATAGTGATAACAGTTTGTGGTATGGGAGGCTTGGGGAAAACAACCCCTTGTCAAGAATGTGTATGATAGGGAGAAAGTCAACCTACATCGTGTCACTCTCCAAGCTGAGCATGGTCCCTCATGGCATTGAATCCCTTGAAACCCTCAAGTCAACCTACTACTTGTAAGGTTATGCATTAGTACTTGTTTAGTACCCTATTGGGCTCATGAGTGTATACGTTCTAGTTCAAATGCCACATAAGTGGCCCATGCAAATGCGTGCGCAACATCTTTATCGTGTATGATTTATAGAAGAAATTAGTGTGTAGCAGTAATTTCCTGTGCACAGCGCTGGGACATTGAGTCTACTACATGTAGAAGTAGCTTACATCAAGACGCATTTTCCAGTTCTATAACATATAAGAATTTTCACATTAGAATTTAGGCCGATGTATTGAAATAGAGCCTCTCCCCTTGCCCTAAAGTCATTAACTACCTGAAAACGGAAATTTTAGGGAGTTACACCCAACTAACACTTTCTATAAGTTCTTAACTCCCTATAAAAGTAAGAAAAGGTCCCAAAACATCCTAACTTCTCAAAAGTAGAGAAACGCAGCCATTCTCTATCCAACTCTCGAGCAGACCCATTTTTAGCGGGGCAAGGTTGTGCTGCCCACCATCGCCAACACCATAGTGCCATCTCCCATGCTCTCCGTGCCCATTACCACCCTCTCCACGCGTCGCCTGCTTCTCATCCTACTATATGTTGTGCTTCGTGTGCAAAATGTTGATGGAAGCCATTTGAGCCCCTTCTAGTAGCGGCATTTCTTCCCAGGCAAAACCCTGATTGATCCCCTTTTTGCAAAACAAACAAACAAAACTCTCGTCCTTATGCGGCTTTGCAAATTAGCCTATGCATGTGAGCGCTAATCTTGCTTTAACTACACTAGTAAGCGTGCACGTGCAACGCATGTATAATCATAGAAAAAAATGATCCATCATTCAAGTTAGGACACAATGATTTCAAATCTTAATTTGTCTACATATAGCTTTTGTAGATATAGTTTTTTCATGAGCACCATATCTCAATGTACTTTCAACCATACAGACTTAATAAAAACACATTACATACCTTAGTCAATTTCGTCCTACAGATTGACACTTAACACACACATAAACAACATCTGGTCATCGGCTCTAGATCCATAAACAGAATGTGAAAGTAAATTAGAAGACAGTGAGCATATTTCACCTAGCATATGAAACGACTCACACAACTTTGCAGGATAAAATCTATGAGATAGTCTGGAATGTCTACTAATGCACCCAAAAAAATCTGGGTGACTTGCACCCAAAATGTAATTGAACACATTTATCATCTTGAGCGCTCGTGTAGGTATCATTTTCTAGCTAGAAAAAAAAAATCAAAACTTGTCAATGGAGCAGTGTCCATGTCGTTCTAGTCATATATAACCCAAACTTGCCAAGAAATTGGTATTTTCAAGCAATCATGTACGCTCAATGCACACCTGAAGAATGCACGCACAATAATACAATCCAAGCAAGCATCAACACCAACACCAATTCTTCTCTTGTTCTTCGATCCCATTTTCATGTACCTCGACATCACGACATCTTCATCTACATCTTCACCTCCGCCGACAATAGTGAACATGAGGTACACTCAATGCACACCCGGAGAATGCGCGCACCATAATACAAATCAGGCAAGCATCAACACCAACACAAATTCTTCTCTTGTTCTTCGATCCCATTTTCATGTACCTCGACATCACGACATCTTCATCTTCACCTCCGGCGACAATAGTCAACATGAGGTACACTCAATGCACACCCGGAGAATGCGCGCACCATAATACAATTCAGGCAAGCATCAACACCAACACAAATTCTTCTCTTGTTATTTGATCCCATTTTTATGTACCTCTATATCACGCCATCTTCGTCTACATCTTCACCTCTGCCGACAATAGTCAACATGAGTTTATTCAGTGACCATGAACCGATGTATTTTCACAACAAAAGAACATAGAAGCAAGTTTAATGGAACTGTATATATTGTATATACATCATGGGCAAGTTGATTGAAAATTGTTAAGAAAAAACTTGCTGGCAACAACAGATTGTTCAGACACAATAGCAGAACATCTAGCTTTCACCTTCGATGGCAACACACCTTTGAGAATCTGATTACATAGAAATAGTATTCACAATAGGCAAATGATCACAATTATCTCTCCTGCAATGTGAAAACAGTACGTACCCATCTATTCCTCCGAAATCAGATTATCTTAATTTCAGAAACTAATGACCAGTCCAAAAAGACATACAAATTATCAGAAAGTTGTCACCAAACCGGCAATCAGATAGAGGGGAGAAATAAATTGGTCATGCATCAGACCCTCATTAGAGAAAAGAAACTAGAAAACATCAAAAGAAATTTTATTGAGCAGTCAGTCAGAAAGTGTAAGCTTAAGCTAAAAGAATACAAAAAAAGAGGGCGGACAATTACTTCCATATTTACACTTCATAGTGCCGCTAATACCATCTCATACTCAAATTGGTACAACAGCAATGTCAAACTAACTATTGCTATGCAATATATTTTTTGAGAAGAGACTCAAAATATCCTAGATCTGATCCTTATACAAGTTTCAGTTAAAAAAAATGCTTGTACAAGTATGCAGACTGAAAATATTTTGAGTACCTACATAACAAAAATTGTGGGATTTCACATCAACTCTTAATATATAGTAGCGAATAGAGGATTTGACATCAACTTACCGTAGTACTACCACAAGTCGCTCCTGAAACAAAACACTACAGAATCAAATAATAATGTTTAGTTTGCAAAGCAGAGTCCATTGAATAGTCATGAAGAATAGATTGCATCAACAACGCATAACTTGAAATGCGGAATTACTAAAATAATCAAACTCAGCAAGCAAGGTAACGTACAAGTTAACTGACTTTATGGGGCATATATCATATTGACTTCAGCAAGGTCTTATGCACATTACCCTGACTAACATGGTCAATACAACAGTCATCTACCAAAATTTTGGGGGATGGAAGTTAAAAAGTACAGAAGCATAACAACTCACTTTTTCAAAAATGGATTCATGCCTGATTTCTACACGACGATATAGCAGCCATTGATCACCTCGTTTCACATGGGCCGCAACCTTCGATCACAAGGTCGTGTGAAAATCGTCATGCAAAGGGTCATGTTCACAGTAATTTCGTTAAACAAATTCTGGAAAAATTAACACTCTGCATTCGCAATAGTAAATAGTTAGCCAATAAAAGCACCATGGGTGAGGATCCTCTGCTGTAATGTAATTCTGCACGTGATGAAAAATTGCTGCTTAGCCTCCTCATCCATGCCCTGAGTATCCTTTTCTCCATTCTACCACATGCTGCATAAAAAAAATTGGGACGTTTACTAACAAAGATTATACAACAAAGAATGGTATGTAGAAGAAAACAGTACACAGACTGTACGTAGTAGACATACAAAAAAAAAGCAAGGACGGAGATGACATTGCACTGAACATGGAAAAGGAGAGGAGTTGCTACAGGTGGGTGTACATGCAGAGATAAGATGTGCAACTGAACATGGAAAAAGAAGGTTCAGCGGAGGTGGAACTCACTTGGGACGCCGTTCTCGTTGCCTTCGCTGTCACGTCGCCTACTGGTTGTCCGCTCCATGCTATTCAGTTTGTGTGGATCATCCTGGGCTTCCTGGGCGACACCTGGTCACGGCACCGGGCCTCGATGGCGTGCCGCATGCTGCTGGCGGCGGAGCGGGCGACACAGGTCGTGATGGTGCAGCGCGGGGAACCGAGGGTGCCTGGCTTCCTGCTGCTCTCGCCGACCTTCTGCTTCCCAATGCTCGGGCGACTCGACCTCTCACTGGTCTCTTTGTAGGCCCACCCGCTGTTCTCCTCGGCCTCGTGAATCGCGGGGGCGCCCGCCTCCTCCTCCTCCTCCTCCAACAACCTCCCGCTCCACCCGAAAGAAATCGCCAAGCGGAACGCCTTGTTGCGACGTGCCTCGCCATCTACTTCCCCGCCGTGTCCGACCTCGCCATCTACTGCCGCAACCCCTCCACGCATGCCAACCTCGCACTCGCACCCTGTTGGCGGGGTAAGCTCCGCAATGTCCATCTCTCTGGCGGCGCGGATCTAGAGCCGCTGCTCCAGACCTGCCCCGCGCTTACCTCGTTCGACCTCTCCAAGTTATACTGCTGGACGGAGGATGACATGCAGCTTGATGCGCACCCGACCGCCACCGCCAGGCTCACCGACCTCGACCCCGGCCTTGCCGGCGCCTGGCTACCACGTCGCTGAGCTCGGGGCCATCACGGCTGCGTGCCCCGGCCTCCGCTGGCCATGGCGTCCGGCAGTGTGGGAAAAGAGAGAGGAAGAGAGATTAGTGAAGAGAGGGAGAGAAAAGCAAGGAGGGCATTGGGCGCGGCTCACCGCAGATGAGGTCGGCGGCGGCTTGCAGGAGCGCGGGCGGTGACCAAAGGAAGGGTCAACTCGGGGGGAAGCGCACGGAAAGGAGGGGAAAGGGAGGAGCGGCGGAGATCCGTATTTCTCGATCTAGTAAGACAAAGCAGGGTCGGGGAAGCACAATCCTGGTGGAATCGACCGAAAATCAAGGAGCTGCCGCGGGGATTGGGGACGCGGAGGGCTAGAAGATTAGCAGACGATGGCGTCTGCTCGGGCAGAACATTTAATCCAAGACGTTCATTTGGATCGTAGACCACCGATGCAATATGGATGGTAAGATGTGTTCAGATTTATTTGATCCGAGGGTCCTAGTTATTGCGTGTACAGTTTGTTGTGTGGCTTTGGAGAAATTTATGTTTGCTCTATTAATAGTAGTAGAGATTCAGAAACTAATGACCAGTCCAAAAAGACATACAAATTATCAGAAAGTTGTCACCAAACCGGCAATCAGATAGAAAGGAGAAATGAATTGGTCATGCATCAGACCCTCATTAGAGAAAAGAAAATAGAAAACATCAAAATAAATTTTATTGAGCAGTCAGTCAGAAAGTGTAAGCTTAAGCTAAAAGAATACAAAAAAAGAGGGCGGACAATTACTTCCATATTTACACTTCATAGTGCCGCTACTATCATCTCATACTCAAATTGGTACAACAGCAATGTCAAACTAACTATTGCTATGCAATATATTTATTGAGAAGAGACTCACAATATCCTAGATCTGATCCTTATACAAGTTTCAGTTAAAAAAAATGCTTGTACAAGTATGCAGACTGAAAATATTTTGAGTACCTACATAACAAAAATTGTGGGATTTCACATCAACTCTTAATTTATAATAGCGAATAGAGGATTTCACATCAACTTACCGTAGTACTACCACAAGTAGCTCCTGAAACAAAACACTACAGAATCAAATAATAATGTTTAGTTTGCAAAGCAGAGTCCATTGAATAGTCATGAAGAATAGATTGCATCAACAACGCATAACTTGAAATGCGGAATTACTAAAATAATCAAACTCAGCAAGCAAGGCAACGTACAAGTTAACTGACTTTATGGGGCATATATCATATTGACTTCAGCAAGGTCTTATGCACATTACCCTGACTAACATGGTCAATACAACAGTCATCTACCAAAATTTTGGGGGATGGAAGTTAAAAAGTACAGAAGCATAACAACTCACTTTTTCAAAAACTGGATTCATGCCCGATTTCTACACGACAATATAGCAGCCATTGATCACCTCGTTTCACATGGGCCGCAACCTTCGATCACAAGGTCGTGTGAAAATCGTCATGCAAAGGGTCATGTTCACAGTAATTTCGTTAAACAAATTCTGGAAAAATTAACACTCTGCATTCGCAATAGTAAATAGTTAACCAATAAAAGCACCATGGGTGAGGATCCTCTGCTGTAATGTAATTCTGCACGTGATGCAAAATTGCTGCTTAGCCTCCTCATCCATGCCCTGAGTATCCTTTTCTCCATTCTACCACATGCTACGTAAAAAAATTTGGGGCGTTTACTAACAAAGATTATACAACAAAGAATGGTATGTAGAAGAAAACAGTACACAGACTGTACGTAGTAGACATACAAAAAAAAGCAAGGACGGAGATGACATTGCAACTGAACATGGAAAAGGAGAGGAGTTGCTGCAGGTGGGTGTACATGCAGAGATAAGATGTGCAACTGAACGTGGAAAAAGAAGGTTCAGCGGAGGTGTAACTCACTTGGGACGCCGTTCTCGTTGCCTTCGCTGTCACGTCGCATAGTGGTTGTCCGCTCCTTGCTATTCAGTTTGTGTGGATCATCCTGGGCTTCCTGGGTGACACCTGGTCACCGCATCGGGCCTCGATGGCGTGCCGTAGGCTGCTGGCGGCGGAGCGGGCGACACGGGTCGTGATGGCGCGGCGCGGGGAACCGAGGGCGCCTGGCTTGCTGCCGCTCTCGCCGACCTTCTGCTTCCCGGTGCTCGAGCGACTCGACCTCTCGCTGGTCTCGTTGTAGGCCCACCCGTTGTTCTCCTTGGCCTCGTGAATTGCGGGGGCGCCCGCCTCCTCCTCCTCCTCCAACAACCTCCCGCTCCACCTGAAAGAAATCGCCAAGCGGAACGCCTTGTTGCGTCGTGTCTCGCCATCTACTTCCCCGCCGTGTCTGACCTTGCCATCTACTGCCGCGACCCCTCCAAGCATGCCATCCTCGCACTCGCACCCTGCTGGCGGGGTAAGCTCCGCAATGTCCATCTCTCCGGTGGCGCGGATCTAGAGCCGCTGCTCCAGACCTGCCCCGCGCTTACCTCGTTCGACCTCTCCAAGTTATACTGCTGGACGGAGGATGACATGCAGCTTGATGCGCACCCGACCGCCACCGTCAGGCTCACCGACCTCGACCCCGGCCTTGCTGGCCACTACTAGGAAAAGGGCTATAAATGAAATTGACACTAATGACGCACCAGACATGTGGTGCGCCACTACTATATACTAATGACGCACCATGTATTGGTGCGCCATTAGTGTCCAAATACTAATGGCGCATCACATCCACGGTGAGCCATTAGTAACAAGATTTTTTTTTCAAAACTAGTAATGGCGCACCAGGGGATAGTGCGTCATTACTCGCCATTAGTAAAAAAAATTCAATTTTTTTTTCAAAACTAGTAATGGTGCACCAGGGGATAGTGCGCCATTACTAGTTAAACTAGTAATGGCGCACCACATCCACGGTGCGCCACTAGTAATTTTTTTTCAAATTTTTTTTCAAATTTTTTTATATTTTTTGAAAACTAGTAATGGCGCACCGTGGGAGTGGTGCGCCATTACTAGTTCGGCGTACCACTCCCACGGTGCGTCATTACTAACTTGGCCCAAATATTCCCTCGCATGCACCCCCCAGACCGCCTTTTCAGTTTTAAAAAAATAAAAGAAAATGATGAAAATGTCAAAAAAAATAAAAGAAATTAAGTTTCCCATGTGATATGTGGTCTAGTTGTTGGGAAAATTTACAAATAAGAATTTCGACTTTATTTGCGAAATCTCTCTGGAATTTGTAAAATGGGCATACTTTGCATACGAACTCGGATTAAAAAGTTTTCTATATGAAAAATCATCTACTCGAAAAGTTACATCCGAATTTAACGGGGGGAACTCCGTTAACCAGTTTCAAAATCCTCAAAAACCTAACAGAAAAAAAGTTATGGGGCTTTTAAGATCTGGAGGCAAAAAAATCCAAAAAATTTCAAACTTACTAGTGGTGCACCGTGTGCTAGGTGCGCCACTAGTAACAGAAAAAAATTAGTTTCAATTTTTTTTGGGAAATTTTTTTAAATATGATACGTAATATGAACGGAAGTTTGAAATATTTTTTCAAACTTTCATCACACTCATGAACATGAACAATATACTAAACATCAACAAGGTTTAATAGGATTGATATGCTAGATATATTAACAAGTGTATGTGAAGTGAGCTGGTGCTGGGGTTGGATAGAACTCCGAAGTTAAGTGTGCTTGGGCTGGAGTAGTGTGAGGCTGGTAGTGTGAGGATGGGTGACCTTTCGGGAAGTTTGACCACGGAGTGCGATTTGACCTAAGATTAAGCATATTGGCCCGAGATTAAGCCATAGTGACCCGAGATTAAGAAAAAAATTTAAAAAATTAAAAAAATATTTGAAAAAAATTTATTACTAATAGCGCACTTCTATGTGGTGCGCCATTACTATGTCAGATAGTAATGGCGCACCTCTAGGCATACTAATGGCGCACTACAGGTGCGCCATTAGTATCTGGTATACTAATGGCGCACCAGTGGTGCACCATTAGTAAAAAAATACTAGTGGCGTGGTACTAGTGGCGCACCAGTAGTGCGCCATTAGTAGGCAAAACTGGTGCGCCACTAGTAGGCCTTTTCCTCGTAGTGGGCACCTGGCTACCACGTCGCTGAGCTCAGGGCAATCACAGCCGCGTGCCCCGGCCTCCGCTGGCCATGGCGTCCGACAGTGTGGGAAAAGAGAGAGGAAGAGAGATTAGTGAAGAGAGGGAGAGAAAAGCAAGGAGGGCATTGGGCGCGGCTGACCGCAAATGAGGTTGGCGGCGGCTTGCAGGAGCGCGGGCGGCGACCAAAAGCAGGGTCAACTCGGGGGGGGGGGGGGGGGGGGAAGCGCACGGAAAGGAGGAGAAAGGGAGGAGCGGCGGCGATCCGTATTTCTCGATCTAGTAAGACAAAGCAGGGTCGGGGAAGCACGATTCTGGTGGAATCGACCGAAAATCAAGGAGCTGCTGCGGGGATTGGGGACGCAGAGGGCTAGAAGATTGGCAGACGATGGCGTCTGCTCGGGCAGAACATTTAATCCAAGACGTTCATTTCGATCGTAGACCACCGATGCAATATGGATGGTAAGATGTGTTCAGATTTATTTGATCCGAGGGTCCTAGTTATTGCGTGTACAGCTTGTTGTGTGGTTTTGGAGAAATTTATGTTTGCGCTTTTAATAGTAGTAGAGATAGAGATGTCACTGATCGGCCATTACTGCATTTGATAATCTGACGTGGTTAGCATCATCTGTGCCTTCGTTCTGCAGTTTTTGCACTGTAATCCCAAGCAGCAAAAAATGAAAGAAAGAAAGAAATGGCATGGAACATTTTTTGTTGTTGTATTTCTTAACATGACCGTTTACTCCCTATAGCAAGTCTTCGAGACCTCCATACCCTTTTAATGAAAAAGGACCCATATATATATATATATATATATATATATATATATATATATATATATATATATATATTATAGGTTCATAAGAAGTAACCCGTCCATAATAAATTTTAACATCACAAAAGTCTAGAAGAGACGAGACCAGCAAGGTCATAAGTTAAAATGTTGATTCAGATTCAAGCATGTGGCCAGTTGCAACACTAGTGTAGATATCTCCCTCGCACATGATTTGAAAACCTTATTGCACACGTAGAGCCGAACCGTCACCCCGTGGTTGTGTCGATGACGCCGATGTAGTACATATCCATCATTTCCGAGCGTCACTGCTATGTCCCACACCGATGTAGTACACGTAGAGACGAAGCACGATTCTGGTGGAATCGACCGAAAATCAAGGAGCTACCGCGGGGATTGGGGACGCGGAGGGCTAGAAGATTGGCAGACGATGGCGTCTGCTCGGGCAGAACATTTAATCCAAGACGTTCATTTGGATCGTAGACCACCGATGCAATATGGATGGTAAGATGTGTTCAGATTTATTTGATCCGAGGGTCCTAGTTATTGCGTGTACAGTTTGTTGTGTGGCTTTGGAGAAATTTATGTTTATTCTTTTAATAGTAGTAGAGATTCAGAAACTAATGACCAGTCCAAAAAGACATACAAATTATCAGAAAGTTGTCAGCAAACCGGCAATCAGATAGAAGGGAGAAATGAATTGGTCATGCATCAGACCCTCATTTGAGAAAAGAAAATAGAAAACATCAAAAGAAATTTTATTGAGCGGTCAGTCAGAAAGTGTAAGCTTAAGCTAAAAGAATACAAAAAAAGAGGGCGGACAATTACTTCCATATTTACACTTCATAGTGCCGCTAATATCATCTCATACTCAAATTGGTACAACAGCAATGTCAAACTAACTATTGCTACGCAATATATTCATTGAGAAGAGACTCAAAATATCCTAGATCTGATCCTTATACAAGTTTCAGCTAAAAAAATGCTTGTACAAGTATGCAGACTGAAAATATTTTGAGTACCTACATAACAAAAATTGTGGGATTTCACATCAACTCTTAATTTATAGTAGCGAATAGAGGATTTCACATCAACTTACCGTAGTACTACCACAAGTAGCTCCTGAAACAAAACACTACAGAATCAAATAATAATATTTAGTTTGCAAAGCAGAGTCCATTGAATTGTCATGAAGAATAGATTGCATCAACAACAAATAACTTAAAATGCGGAATTACTAAAATAATCAAACTCAGCAAGCAAGGCAACGTACAAGTTAACTGACTTTATGGGGTATATATCATATTGACTTCAGCAAGGTCTTATGCACATTACCCTGACTAACATAGCCAATACAACAGTCATCTACCAAATTTTTGCGGGATGGAAGTTAAAAAGTACAGAAGCATAACAACTCACTTTTTCAAAAATGGATTCATGCCCGATTTCTACATGACGATATAGCAGCCATTGATCACCTCGTTTCACATGGGCCGCAACCTTCGATCACAAGGTCGTGTGAAAATCGTCATGCAAAGGGTCATGTTCACAGTAATTTCGTTAAACAAATTCTGGAAAAATTAACACTCTGCATTCGCAATAGTAAATAGTTAACCAATAAAAGCACCATGGGTGAGGATCCTCTGCTGTAATGTAATTCTGCACGTGATGCAAAAATGCTGCTTAGCCTCCTCATCCATGCCCTGAGTATCCTTTTCTCCATTCTACCACATGCTACATAAAAAAAAAATTGGGGCGTTTACTAACAAAGATTATACAACAAAGAATGGTATGTAGAAGAAAACAGTACACAGACTGTACGTAGTAGACATACAAAAAAAAGCAAGGACGGAGATGACATTGCAACTGAACATGGAAAAGGAGAGGAGTTGCTGCAAGTGGGTGTAACTGCAGAGATAAGATGTGCAACTGGACGTGGAAAAAGAAGGTTCAGCGGAGGTGGAACTCACTTGGGACGCCGTTCTCGTTGCCTTCGCTGTCACGTCGCATACTGGTTGTCCGCTCCTTGCTATTCAGTTTGTGTGGGTCATCCTGGGCTTCCTGGGTGACACCTGGTCACGGCACCGGGCCTCGATGGCGTGCCATAGGCTGCTGGCGGCGGAGCGGGCGGCACGGGTCGTGATGGCGCGGCGCGGGGAACCGAGGGCACCTGGCTTCCTGCTGCTCTCGCCGACCTTCTGCTTCCCGGTGCTCGAGCGACTCGACCTCTCACTGGTCTCGTTGTAGGCCCACCCGTTGTTCTCCTTGGCCTCGTGAATTGCGGGGGCGCCCGCCTCCTCCTCCTCCTCCAACAACCTCCCGCTCCACCTGAAAGAAATCGCCAAGCGGAACGCCTTGTTGCGTCGTGTCTCGCCATCTACTTCCCCGCCGTGTCTGACCTTGCCATCTACTGCCGCGACCCCTCCACGCATGCCATCCTCGCACTCGCACCCTGCTGGCGGGGTAAGCTCCGCAATGTCCATCTCTCCGGTGGCGCGGATCTAGAGCCGCTGCTCCAGACCTGCCCCGCGCTTACCTCGTTCGACCTCTCCAAGTTATACTGCTGGACGGAGGATGACATGCAGCTTGATGCGCACCCGACCGCCACCGTCAGGCTCACCGACCTCGACCCCGGCCTTGCTGGCCACTACTAGGAAAAGGGCTATAAATGAAATTGACACTAATGACGCACCAGACATGCGGTGCGCCACTACTATATACTAATGACGCACCATGTATTGGTGCGCCATTAGTGTCCAAACACTAATGGCGCATCACATCCACGGTGAGCCATTAGTAACAAGATTTTTTTATTTATTTTTTCAAAACTAGTAATGACGCACCAGGGGATAGTGCGCCATTACTAGTTAATGGCGCACCACATCCACGGTGCGCCACTAGTAATTTTTTTTAAATTTTTTTTTATATTTTTTGAAAACTAGTAATGACGCACCGTGGGAGTGGTGCGCCGAGTGGTGCGCCATTACTAGTTCGGCGCATCACTCCCACGGTGCGTCATTACTAACTTGGCCCAAATATTCCCTCGCATGCACCCCCCCAGACCGCCTTTTCAGTTTTAAAAAAATAAAAGAAAATGATAAAAATGTCAAAAAAATAAAAAGAAATTAAGTTTCCCATGTGATATGTGGTCTAGTTGTTGGGAAAGTTTACAAATAAGAATTTCGACTTTATTTGCGAAATCTCTCTGGAATTTGTAAAATGGGCATACTTTGCATACAAACTCGGATTAAAAAGTTTTCTATATAAAAAATCATCTACTCGAAAAGTTACATCCGAATTTAACGGGGGAACCCCGTTAACCATTTTCAAAATCCTCAAAAACCAAACAGAAAAAAAGTTACGGGGCTTTTAAGATCTGGAGGCAAAATAATCCAAAAAAATTCAAACTTACTAGTGGTGCACCGTGTGCTAGGTGCGCCACTAGTAACAGAAAAAAAAATTGTTTCAATTTTTTTTCGGGATTTTTTTAAAATATGATACGTAATATGAACGGAAGTTTGAAATATTTTTTCAAACTTTCATCACAGTCATTAACATGAACAAAATCCTAAATATCAACAAGGTTTAATAGGATTGATATGCTAGATATATTAACAAGTGCCTGTGAAGTGAGCTGGTGCTGGGGTTGGATAGAACTCCGAAGTTAAGTGTGCTTGGGCTGGAGTAGTGTGAGGCTGGTAGTGTGAGGATGGGTGACCTTTCGGGAAGTTTGACCACGGAGTGCGATTTGACCTAAGATTAAGCATATTGGCCCGAGATTAAGCCATAGTGACCCGAGATTAAGAAAAAAATTTAAAAAATTAAAAAAATATTTGAAAAAAATTTATTACTAATAGCGCACTTCTATGTGGTGCGCCATTACTATGTCAGATAGTAATGGCGCACCTCTAGGCATACTAATGGCGCACTACAGGTGCGCCATTAGTATCTGGTATACTAATGGCGCACCAGTGGTGCACCATTAGTAAAAAAAATACTAGTGGCGTGGTACTAGTGGCGCACCAGTAGTCCGCCATTAGTAGGAAAAACTGGTGCGCCACTAGTAGGCCTTTTCCTAGTAGTGGGCACCTGGCTACCACGCCGCTGAGCTCGGGGCCATCACAGCCGCGTGCCCCGGCCTCCGCTGGCCATGGCGTCCGACAGTGTGGGAAAAGAGAAAGGAAGAGAGATTAGTGAAGAGAGGGAGAGAAAAGCAAGGAGGGCATTGGGTGCGGTTGACCGCAAATGAGGTCGGCCGCGGCTTGCAGGAGCGCGGGCGGCGACCAAAGGCAGGGTCAACTCGGGGGGAAGCGCACGGAAAGGAGGGGAAAGGGAGGAGCGGCGGCGATCCGTATTTCTCGATCTAGTAAGACAAAGCAGGGTCGGGGAAGCACGATTCTGGTGGAATCGACCGAAAATCAAGGAGCTGCCGCGGGGATTGGGGACGCGGAGGGCTAGAAGATTGGCAGACGATGGCATCTGCTCGGGCAGAACATTTAATCCAAGACGTTCATTTGTATCGTAGACCATATCGATGCAATATGGATGGTAAGATGTGTTCAGATTTATTTGATCCGTGGGTCCTAGTTATTGCGTGTACAGCTTGTTGTGTGGTTTTGGAGAAATTTATGTTTGCGCTTTTAATAGTAGTAGAGATAGAGATGTCACTGATCGGCCATTACTGCATTCGATAATCTGACGTGGTTAGCATCATTTGTTCCTTCGTTCTGCAGTTTTTGCACTGTAATCCCAAGCAGCAAAAAATGAAAGAAAGAAAGAAAGAAATGGCATGGAACATTTTTTGTTGTTGTATTTCTTAACATGACCGTTTAATCCCTATAGCAAGTCTTCGAGACCTCCATACCTTTTTAATGAAAAAGGACCCATATATATATTATAAAGGTTCATAAGAAGTAACCGGTCCATAATAAATTTTAACATCACAAAAGTCTAGAAGAGACGAGACCAGCAAGGTCATAAATTAAAATGTTGATTCAGATTCAATCATGTGGCCAGTTGCAACACTAGTGTAGATACCTCCCTCGCACATGGTTTGAAAACCTTATCGCACACGTAGAGCCGAACCGTCACCCCGTGGTTGTGTCGATGACCACTAGTAGAAAAAGGGTCAAACGTGAAGTACATTTGAGCCGGCACTAATGTATACATTAGTGCCGGTTCCAACGGCTAGCCGGGCCGCTTTCATTAGTACCGGTTCGTGGCGAACCTTTAGCACTGGTCCGTGCCACGAACCGGTACTAATGAGAGTGGTGGCAGGATGTTGTCAGACAGGTGCCCCTCCAGCCCCTTTAGTACCGGTTCTTGGCACGAACCGGTACTAAAGGTCTTCCTACATAAACCCTTCGTCCACCCGAGCTCGCTCTGTTCTTCCCCTTTCCCCTCTCCTCTCTGTTCTTCCCCTCTTCCTCTCGAGCTCATCACACATTTTGCCCAAAATTTGTCAAGATTTGAAGGCCCCCATCCATTCAAATGATCACAAAGGTTAGCAACTTTGTCCTTTCATCTCTCATTGCTAGATTAGCTCCTGCAATGCTTTATATAGTGATTAATTTGTGAGTTTAGTAATTTGGGAGGATATATATATATATATATATATATATATATATATATGTGCTAGTATTTGATTTATATGCAATTTGAGGTCAAAAATAACACTTAGTTTGCATATGTAGGTGTGGTTTACTTAGTGCCTTCTAAATCTCTATCGTAGCCACCGTCGATCGCCCGCACCGTCCCGTCACCGGCACCACCTTGTGGTGAGCCTCTAGTTCATGAAATTTTATATAAAAATTGATGTTTGTGTGATTTGGATATATAGTTACTCGTATAATTATCTTATCCGTACGTTGTTTGTTATACATATAGTGCCATGGTTTTGATATCCGTCCCTGTCGGCCCTAGTCCTTGTTATGATTCGGATGTGGTATGTATATTCTCTTTTAAAACTAGTTGCATTTCATGTTTATGACAAATTATGCCCATCAAGTTGACATAGAAATTTTTTCTAGGAGGTATGTGAACCGGAAATTCCAACCGACCCTATTGCCGAGAGGTTAAATTTAGTTGAAAGAGAAAACGAGTACTTGAAAGAAAAATTGAAAAGAATTGAGGGGGAGAAGATGGAATTGGAGTTGCATGTTGCCGATGTCGTCGATGATCACAAGATGAAGATGGAGAAAATGCGCTTGAAGATTAGAAAGATTAGAAAATATGCCATCGATAGTGAGGCTTGGTATCATTATGTTGTTGGATCCATTGTTACCTTAGTTGTGATCTTGATCGTATTTGTTGTTGCATTTAAATGCTTTAGCTAGAGAGTTATTTGTTTGTTGCATTTAAGTGTTGTATGAACTTTATGTATGAACTTGTATTAATTTGGTCTATTCGGTGTTGTGTAATGAAGATGAGCCGGCAATGGATGTACGATGACCGATGCTCTCCCCAGTTCGTTGAGGGCGTGCATACTTTTCTGCTTGCGGCTGAGGCAAACAAGCGGGCGGATGGTTTTATGCCTTGTCCATGTGCTCGCTGTAAGAATGGTCACAATTACTCTACGTCAAGAACCATTCACGTCCACCTGTTTAAGTCCGGTTTCATGCCCCATTATAATGTTTGGACCAAGCACGGAGAAAGAGGGGTTATGATGGAAGACAATGAAGAAGAAGAGGACGACGACAGCTAGCCTGGCCATGGGTTCCCTGAATACGATGATACAACAATGGGGGAAGAAGCTGAGCCGGTAATGCGGGAAGAAGCTGAGCCGGCAATGCGGGAAGAAGCTGAAGAAGAGGCATCAGATGAGCCCGTTGATGATCTAGGTCGGGCCATTGCCGATGCAAAGAGAAACTGCGCAAGTGATTTGGAGAAGAAGAAGTTGCAGCGCATGTTAGAGGATCACAAAAAATTGTTGTACCCGAATTGCGTAGGTAACAAGAAAAAGATGGGCACCACACTGGAATTGCTGCAATGGAAGGCAGAGAATGGTGTATCTGACAAGGGATTTGGAAAGTTGCTGGTAATGATAAAGGATATGCTTCCAAAGGACAACGAATTGCCCGAGAGTACGTACGAAGCAAAAAAGGTTGTCTGCCCTCTAGGGTTAGAGGTGCAGAAGATACATGCATGCCCTAATGATTGCATCCTCTACCGCGGTGAGTACGAGGATTTGAATGCTTGCCCGGTATGTGGTGCATTGCGCTATAAGATCAGCCGCGATGACCCTGGTGATGTCGAGGGCCGGCGCCCCAGGAAGAAGATTCCTGCCAAGGTGATGTGGTATGCTCCTGTAATACCACAGTTGAAACGTTTGTTCCAAAACAAAGAGCATGCCAAGGCGATGCAATGGCACAGAGAAGACCGTAAGAAAGACGGAAAGTTGAGAGTACCCGCTGACGGGTCGCAGTGGAGAAAAATCGAAAAAAAGTACAGGAAGGAGTTTGCAGATGACGCAAGGAGCGTATGGTTTGGTCTAAGCGCAGATGGCATTAATCCTTTTGGGGAGCAGAGCAGCAACCATAGCACCTGGCCTGTGACTCTATGTTTGTATAACCTTCCTCCTTGGTTGTGCATGAAGCGGAAGTTCATTATGATGCCTGTGCTCATCCAAGGCCCTAAGCAACCCGGCAACGACATTGATGTGTACCTAAGTCCATTAGTTGAAGAACTCTTACAGCTGTGGAATGGAACAGGTGTACGTGCGTGGGATGAGCACATGGGGGAAGAATTTGACCTAAAGGCGTTGCTGTTCGTGACCATCAATGATTGGCCTGCTCTCAGTAACCTTTCAGGACAGACAAACAAGGGATACCGCGCATGCATGCACTGTTTGGACGATACCGACAGTATATATTTGGCTAATAAGAATGTGTACCTGGGACATCGTCGATTTCTTCCAAGCAGGCATCCCGTAAGAAAGAAAGGCAATCATTTCAAAGGTGAGGCGGATCATCGGACGAAGCCTCGCCACCGTACTGGTGCTGATGTACATGATATGGTCAAGGATTTGAAGGTGGTCTTTGGAAAGGGTCCTGGTGGACAACCTGTTCCGAATGACGCTGACGGACGCGCACCCATGTGGAAGAAGAAATCTATATTTTGGGACCTGCCCTATTGGAAAGACCTCGAGGTCCGCTCCGCAATCGACGTGATGCACGTGACGAAGAATCTTTGTGTGACCCTGCTTGGCTTCTTCGGCATGTATGGGAAGACAAAAGATACACCTGAGGCACGGGAGGACCAGCAACGTATGCACGGAAAAGACGGCATACATCAGGGTCATGCAAGCTACGCTCTTACCAAAGAAGAGAAGGAAATCTTCTTTGAATGCCTGCTCAGTATTAAGGTACCGTCTGGCTTCTCGTCGAATATAAAGGGAATAATAAACATGGCAGAGAAAAAGTTCCAGAACCTAAAGTCTCATGACTGCCACGTGATTATGACGCAACTGCTTCCGGTTGCATTGAAGGGGCTTCTACCGGAAAACGTTCGATTAGCCATTATGAAGCTATGTGCATTTCTCAATGCAATCTCTCAGAAGGTAATCGATCCAGAAATCATACCAAGGTTACAGAATGATTTGGTGCAATGTCTTGTCAGTTTCGAGTTGGTGTTCCCACCATCCTTCTTCAACATCATGACGCACGTCCTAGTTCACCTATGCGAAGATATTAATGTTTTGGGTCCTGTATTTCTACACAATATGTTCCCCTTTAAGAGGTTCATGGGAGTCTTAAAGAAATATGTTCATAACCGTGCTAGGCCAGAAGGAAGCATCTCCAAGGGCCGTCAAAATGAGAAGGTCATTGAGTTTTGTATTGACTTTATTCCTGACCTTAAACCGATTGGTGTTCCTGAATCGCGACATAAGGGCGGACTGGATGGAAAAGGCACGCTAGGAGGGGAACAAATAATATGTATGGACGGACATTCTCTCACTGAAGCACACTACACAGTTCTACAGAATTCCGCCTTGGTGGCTCCGTATATGGATGAACACAAGAATTTGCTACGCTCCAAACACCCGGAGTGGTCTGATGACTGGATTACACGTGAACAAACCAGGAGTTTCGCCAGCTGGTTGCAAGCACGTACCATGCATGACACCTATATTGAAGATGACCTGTACTTGCTGTCCCAGTTACCATCTTCGAATATAATGACTTTCAAAGGGTACGAGATAAATTGTAATACATTTTACACGATCGCCCAAGATAAGAAGAGCACCAACCAAAACAGTGGTGTCCACTTTGATGCAGAAACCAAGACGGGAAAGGAAACATATTATGGTTATATACAGGACATATGGGAACTTGACTATCGACGTGGTTTGAAGGTCCCTTTGTTTCGGTGCAAATGGGTCAATATGACACGAGGCGGGGTAACGGAAGACCCGCAGTACGGAATGACAACAGTGGATCTCAACAATCTTGCGTATGCAGACGAACCGGTTCCTATAGAATTCCAAACTTTTATTGGAACATCCAAACTTTTATTGGAACATCCTCAAGAATTCCAACCGGTTCCTATATGTTCTGTCGGCTAACTGAATGTGGTAGCACACTAACACTTGAGCCCAAGTCACATAGAGCATTGTAAGTTCCGTTTCCAATCAGACATGGTACACAAAAGCTTTCCGGATCATCCAATTTTTCAGGCATGGAATTCTGAATTATTGCACTACATTCTTTTGATAGAGTCACTACTTCTGGTTCAGACATGCTTCTTTTCTTTGTTAATAATTCCTTGAAATATTTTGCATACATTGGAACATGCAAGATAGCTTCTAGAATAGGAATAGTAATCTGAACTCCTTTCATAGTTTCAACGAATTTGGCAAATTGCTTGACATCTTTGGGTTTGTTGAACCTCTTAGGAAAAGGAATACTGCTGGTTGTTATTGCTTCCTCGAGCAAAGGCTCAGCTCTTGTTTGAAAACCAGGAAATTCAACTCCAGTTTCAATTTGGTTATCAACTTATTTCTCCTTTAGATTCTCGGATGACGCTGAAAAAAGTTCCAGATGAGCTTGGCCTCATAGCAAGTGGCACATATGTCTTCGAAGTAGGGAGTAATGGCCCTGTCATAACTCCACTCCTTTTAGTGATTGCATCAACTGAAGATATTGCCCCACAATGGGCTTTTAGGTTTAGAATTGGTTGAGCAGGCAGTCTTGCTTCATTTTCTCCCACCATACTATCTATCTTGCTCAAGCACCTTAACAGAGTCTTTTAAGCCATTAACTTCATTTGCCATCTTGATAATCAATCCCAACTGCATCTTCATGATTTCCTCCATTCCATTTGACTGGACATTTTTTTGTTCATTCTGCCTCAGCACTTGAAATTGACCTGGATGATTTGGTGGTCGATTTCCTTGTATTGTTGATCCACTTGCATATGACTGATTGTTCTTGTACGAAAAGTTCAGATGGCTCCTCCAAGAAGAATTGTAGCTGTTTGAGAATGGACCTTGACTTTGGGCATAACTCACTTCTGAAACCGATGATCCAATTGCTGAATAAAAGGTACATTCCCCTGAAGGATGACTTGCTTGGCCACATACATCACACATTTGAGGCACACTTACTGAAGCTACAGATGTACTGATGCAATTTGACATGATACTATCCATCTTCTTGTTCAAGATTTCAATCTATGCCGCCATGTTATCATTTGCAGTCACATTATACACACCAGGATGCGATGGTGCTATTGCTCTTTCACTCGACCACTGGAAATGGTGAGAAGCCATACTTTCAATCAATGCAAATGCTGCATCAACAATTTTGTTCATGATTCCTCCTCCGGCAGCAGAATCAACAAAGGCTCTGGTCTGAGTAGTCAGTCCTTTGTAAATGGTTTGTAACACCAGCCACCTTTCTAACCCATGATGGGGACACATTTTGATTAAAGAGTTGAATCTTTTCCATGCATCATACAAACTTTCTCCATCATATTGAGTAAACCTTGTTGACTTGTCCCTGTATTCAACAACTTTTGTTGGTGCAAAATACCTCTCGAGGAATGTCTGCGATATAAGGTTTCCCAAGTATTCTTCAGATGTTCGGGAAATGAGTGAAGCCATACTCTTGCTCCATCTCTCAAGGAAAATGGAAACAGTGACAATCTGATAGCACTTGCTGAAACTCCATTTCGCTTGAGGGTGCTACAATACTCCAAGAAAGTCCTAATATGCTCATGTGGATCTTGGGATCCACAAGTCCCTGAGCAAAGCTACTAGATCAGGCATCTTTTCTTCTTCTTGTTCTTGCAGAGTTTCAGCAACTTGAAACCGTGTTTGATTCTCTCTTCTTCTTTTCAAGAAATCCATTTCAATTTTTGGATCGAATGGCTCTAGTGAACTTTCTTCAGATTGTAACATAAGACAATTTCTTGTAAAGTTCCTGAAATTGACACATGCTAGTTTTTCTTGAAATTGCAACCAATGTTAGGAAATGGTTAGTTGCCGGCAATACTATGGAATCGACCTAAAATAAATCCTGATCTGCTTCTACTAACGTGCTAATGAAATTTAGATCCCTCGCAAAGGCGCCAAAATGATCAAATGTAGATATAGTGATATTAGAATGTCGGTTCTCCACACGGATCTAGAACTCCGGAACACGCATTCGAAACAATCAGGAGAAGAGAATGTTTGGTTTTAATAGAGCTAGAAACAACTTATCAGACTAATCAAACAGTCGTGGTAACAAGTAGTCACTAGATCAAAGTGAAACAAAATAATTGACAACAAAGGTTAAGGGTTCAGAGATAGGACTATCTTTTTGGTAAAATTCTGATTAATCAAACACACAAACAAGTACTAGCAAAGGAAAGATGATTCAATTGCTCATAACTACTCACATAGGAAATCAAGATCACTAGGTAACTTACTGAGTGTTCTCACTGTAATTTTCACCAACTAACTCATTCCATGCAACAATTCACAGAAACCCAGCAAGGATTCATGGGGGTTTAGTGAAGATGCACAGGTGACAGGGCAAGTTTCAGACCCAGCAATACATATATTCAGTTAACAGAAACAAGAGAAAAGAGAGATTCAGAGCCTATGGGTCTTGATGATCTTCTAAGCTGTAGATGTTGTAGGCGAAGAAGAGGAACAATAGGGTCATGTTGGGGACGATCTTTAGTAGGAGAAGCTTGGAGATCTCCTGCGTAGAGCTTGAAGAAGAGTAGCGGAGGATGAAGAACAGCAGCTACGCGGTCGTCATCTTGTTGATGAACCGCAGAGAGTTGGAGAGGAGCAGCGAGAGGTCGTTGGAGAGGATCAGCAGCTCCGTTTCTTGAGGTTGGTGACAAGGAAGTGCAGCAGGTCATCGTTGTCGTTGTAGAGGAACAGTGGATCGCCGGTAAGGGGCGGCGGCGAGGTGGAGTGCGCCGTTAGCAAGGGGCAGCCTCGTGGTGGATCGGGCGCCGCCGCCAGCCTCCTGACACCCTCTTCTCACCTCTCTCTCCTTCGATCTGGACTCTCCCCTCGATCTAGTTCTTCTCCTGGTTCCCTCCTTAGATCTGGTGGGTGAGCAGCGAGGATGGCGAGAGAGAGGAGTCGGCCTTGCTCTTTTTCTCCAATCCCCTTTTCTCCTCTTTCCTCCTGGTGTTACGCGTGGGATCAGACACCCCGTCTGGTGGGTCGCGCCAGACCCCAGCTCCTCTCACGCGCGCCACCAAACGCCTCCTCTGGTTCTTTTTGGTTTGCCCCCTCCAGAACTAAACTCTTCTCCAAGTTGATCCCTCCTTCAGTGTTGAAAGCACTTTCGACGAAGTTCGGGTGCCTAAACGCATCAGTTCTGCAAAATATGAAGAAGTGTTGTAAAAATGTCATAATGAGAATATTTTTGCAGGAATGAATACTTTACAAGTAAATTTTGTGGTCTTGTGTTTAATTTGTGATGCAAAAAGGCTCAAAATAATTTATGGGTAAATGTTCTATCAACTGCACATCATCAATTCATGTATGTAAGTCATTGGTTAAATTTCCGTATTAAATTTTGTGCTCTCATGGACATTGTATGCGTGTTGGATGCTTGGAGCATACCTACATTGTATATCCTTATCCTTTTATAAACTAATACTCTTTTTCTCTATTGCTTAATAGCTACAACCCAATAACGAATATCCATTTCTGAGCCCAGACTCATCTGCACCCTATCAAGAAGCAATTCATAACAAAAATCAAGACAAGCGAATAAATTACAAAAAATGCATGATAGATAATTTGGTGTGTGAGGTGCGCTCCAAATTTCAGATCATTTGGACATATGAGTAGCTCTCGGCAAAAAAGACAAGTTGGGCGAGAACTATAGATAAACAATAAACTTTTATAGTATTCTTTGGATTTGTCTTCTTTGCCGAGAGCTACTCAAATATCCAAATGGTATGAAATTTGGAGTGAATCTCACACATCAAATGATCTGAATTTTTTGAATTTTTATAGTATTTGTTTTTATTTTCTTCTTCAGCACGGGTGCACATGTGCTTGGGCATCGAATCGCCGCTCTGTAGTTTTCCTAGCTATACAACCCTGTCATATCAACAAGCCATGCATGTAAATTATTATTATATTTTTCTATATACATGCAACGCTCCCATGCCACATTAAATTTTTTTGCATTAAGTTCGTGCTGTCATGGACACAATCTATGTGTTGGCCACTTGGAGCATACCTATATAGTTGATCATTTACATTTTTAATGTAAATAACATCGCTTTAATTGCACTCTAATTCTTTTATTTTATACATGCTTTTGTTAAATGCTTCATATTTTTTTACATTTTAAAAGTGTATATCAAGAAATACTCTTGCATCTTATTTTCATTAGTTTTAGTTGTTTATGTAGCACCTAATAACAAATTTCTTTTAACAAGATTATCGTAGCCACGCATGGAGTATCATCTAGTTTCAAGCATGTGTCTTATGCGACAGGAGAGCATAGAGAAGAGAAGATCAAGGCACCTACTGGTCCAACTCCTTCAAATAAACACACGATCTGTAGATGGTATCCGTACTTGAAGGTGAGCAGTACTAATTGTTACTTTATGCCATGGCATGCTTCTATTGTTGTGAGCGACAACAGTTTTTTATATCATGATGATATTGCAGTGGCGCAATAGATGGTGCTCATGTGAATTCCACAATGCCGAGATTGCACACCACATCATATCGGGATAGAATGGAGGACAAAAGCCAAATGTTCTTGCTACCATTGATTTCGATCTCAAGTTCGCATATGAGTTAGCTAGTTGGGAAGAATCGACCTATGATGCTAACATTCTTGCTGACAACATTTCTCGGCCTGATGGGATCAACATCTGTAATGGTAAGTTCTACTTAAGAGATGCTAGATATCCATGTAAGCAAGGGGTTCTTCCACCCTTAAACAAAACTAGCCAGCATCTCAATGAGTTCTCTGCTAAGAACAGTCCCAAGACAGCTGCTGGAATATTTTAATCTCAGACACTAGCCATAGAGTTACAGTTGAGAGGACATTTGATGCTTTGAAGAATAGATCTAAGATCCTTGATCATAAGTCATTTCAACCTTCCCCTATCGAAGTTAAGCTTGTTATTGCATGTTGCATATTCTTCATAACTAGATTTTAGATGGGGTCTTGAGGAGTATGTGCTGGCGGAGATGATGTGATTATTGATGCTGTTGAGTGGCTATCATGTGGAGGCACGTGACAATGAAGCTTGGTAGAACAAAAGGTTGTAGCAGGCGGACCGTTGGCCAATTTCCCCATTGATCGTCATTGACGAACTTTCCCCCATTGAGCCATATGAGTGTTAATTTGGTACCACCGTCTTTTCAGCTTGCATGAACTGTCATTTGTTTAGTAGTTAGGACTAAAATGATGTAACCACGACCCTCAACTTAAGTTCAGGAGCAACCAAATATCATGTAATTGCATCTTCATAACCACGACCCTCAAGTGTTTCCAACCAAACATCATGTATGGAACATCCTCCTGATCCAATGTGGGCAACCAGACGAAGGTCAAAACACCGTTTAGAGGTTGTATTTTCTCAGCCAAGCTATAATAGGCCACATATCCAAAGGGGTCAAAATCCATGCAGGGAACCAAACACACCCTAGTTGATTAGAACGAACACTTTATCACAGGGGCGAGTATGTAGGTGTCGAGCACAACCAAGTATTGTTGCCGCTTGCCAATTTTTAATGTTAATATATTTTTGTCTAAAAGCACTATAATTTATTAACCAAGGATCAACCAACTTTATTCTTCGCCGCATACCACTCCATCGTTCAAGCCAACTATCATTATTGATTGCGGATGAAATGTCTTCAAGCTCACTGTCTTGTTGGACTAGAATCTTGGAGAAGAAGTTGTCATCGTTGAAAGAGAGGCAAATCCAAAGGCCAAAACACCATTATTTCTCGTAGGCCTCATACCGAGATTCTATTTCGAGCCTCATGATTGAATAAAAAGGTAAGAAAATATAGGTTAATGATCAATAGGAAAAAAGAGAAAAAGCATGTACGTGGATAAGGTTCAAATGTAGTGAAGTGGATCAAGGTGGTGAGAATTATGAACCTACCATGCAAGGGTTCAATTCCCGTCGTTCGACCATCACATTACTACAAATTTCAAAACTGTAATTACCATCATCCTAGTTACGTATATAATTTACAATGACGAGGAACAGAACTATTGCCACCCCCTCCCCACCCCTTTTCCTAGTTTCTTACAATCGCGAGATAACCCAATAGGTAGTGGGTTTTCGCGGGCTTTCCCTTCAGCGGATCCATTGGAGCGGTCCATAGGGTTTCTGAATTGTTCGGTGTTCAAATTATTACAGAAACACTCATCCAAGACTGATGTTTATCATAAAAGATTCAACAAGAACAATATTTTTTTTATGTTTACCAAATGAAAGAAACAATAACATGGCAATTTTTTCACAAGAAACTGCGCAAGACATAAAATGGCTAGATCGAACTCATCATCACTGGGTGCAGCTATCAAGGACTTTCTAGCTGCTATGATCAATCATCATTCACAAATAACAAGTATTGCCAATATACACCATCTGTTGTTGACAGCTAATATATAGGAAGTGCCATCTCCATATCAGTTGAAACAAAAAAAGAAAGTAGAGCCATCACAACCTACATGACACAGACATGTTTGTACTGATTATGCGTACACACGTAACAACCCAAATGATTGTGGTGTTGTGTAAGTATAATATGCAATTTGCATTTTGAAATGAACTGTAGTCCTCCTTGACCCAGATTTTAACCCACACTAATGCAGTCGGAGCCACACTTTCCATGTCAAGCCAACTCTGGCTTTGGTTTCATGTGCGCAAAGTATTACAATTGCAATCCTCTTTGGCCTTGATTGTAACCCAAAGTAATTAATGCAGCTGGAGCCAAGACATGTTTGGCTTCATGCATGCTTATGTGTACGTACCTAACTCCTTAAAGAATCGTGGTTGTTGTGTACGTATAGTATGCAACTTGCATTTCTAAATCACATACTCTCCCTGATTGACCTCCATTGGTACCCAAACTAATTAATGCAGATGGAGGCAAACTTTCCATGAAAAGACAAATCTGGCTTTGGTCACATTGCAAATGATGTCTATCCATACGTCTATCCTCTAATTAATTATTAATCACTTATTATGATTGTATTATTCGAGTACAGTCATTTCAAAAAGGAAAGGAAATACACTTTTCAACTCTAAACTATTTCTGAAGTGCCAAACTATTACAAGAACCCACTCATCCAGGGGTAATATTGATCATATATTCAATAAACTCAATATTGACTAGTGTTGTAAAAAATGAAGTAAATTACAGGGAAAATTGAAATTTTCTCTCAAGAAACTCTGGCCGAAAAGACAATTGAAAGATCAAACTCTTTATTAAGGGGTGTGACTACCAAGCCCTTTCAGAAGTCATCGCTCACAAATACCATTAGAGAGGATCAGTGCTATTAAGCCACCCAATCGCACAAATTATCCTCGAACTCCATACCTCTAGTTTTATTTCAAGCACTCCGAACCAGTAGAGGGAGCTTACTAGCTATGCATGCTTGCTACCTTTTATACTTCTTGTGTGGTCAATTCTAGCTATGCAAATTCTAGTGTCTGTCAGGCCATCATTACAAAACTGGACCAATTGGGACCGTGAGAAAGGATTTCAAACTGACCTAACCAGCTCAAACTCCATCTCATTTTATTTTCTGTTTGCCGGTTTTTCTTAAATTTTTTTGTTTTTGTTTTCTCTTTCTTCTATTTTTCCTTTTACTTTTTTATTTTCTTTTCTTAATTTGCAAAAGTTTTTCAACTTTTTCCAATTTTCATGAACATTTTCAAATTCAAGAACCTTTTTCAAATCCATGAACTTTTTCCAAATCCATGAAATTTTTAGCCGTGAGCTTTCTTTGGAATGCATGAAATTTTAGCTCGTGAACTATTTTTTGAATTTTTTTAACTTTGTGAATTTTTCAACTTTCAAGAGTTTTTCCCAATGAACTTTTTTATCTTTATGAAATTTTAACTTTACGAACTTCTAAGCAGTGAACTTTTTTAACTTTATGAAATTTTAAGCAATGAACTTTTTTCGACATCCTTGAAATAGACCCAATTTTTTGGTATCCGTCAAAATAGCCCCTTTTTTACATGGCCTTGTATGACCAATACAAGACACCATGTCAAGTTGTTTTGACTTTTGAAATTTTTTGCATTTTCTCGAGTTTCCTTGGTAAAAACACAGATAAATGCCCAGACGTGTCGCAACTTTCATACGGTGTCAGAAATCATTCATATCTGACTTGGATGCCTAACATGGGCATCCTCACCTGCTTGCAAAATATGTGGTCCTTTGAAGGATGCCCAAACATACACCATGATCAATGAAGGGCGTTTGGGTACGTCAGTAGGCTCTGCCTGAGAGCATATTGTTTCTTTACATTCTGGAAATGCCCCATTTTTTCATGGCCATGTATGACCAATGAAAGAAACCATTCCATAGTTTGTTTTTGGACAAATACTGTATTTTCTAGAGTTTCCTTGGTCAAAAAAGGCTGATAAATGACCGGACGTGATGCAACGTTCATACGGTGTCGGAATTCATTCAAACCAAGCATGGATGTGTACTATGGACATTCCCACCTTGTGCCAAAATTTGGGTTCATTTCATGCATATCCAATAAGGACTATGTTCAAGAGAGGTTGTTCGTCGGGTAAGGTAGAAGGGTCCTTCTGAGAGCACATTTTCTCTTACATCCATCAAATGGCCCTAATTTCTTTTCATGGCCTTGTATGACCAATTCAGGGAACAAGGCCAAATAATTTTGGTCTTCGACAAAACTTTGCATTTTTTGGATCGTCTCGTTAAAAAGGCCGATAAATGGCCTAACATGTCACAACTTGCAAATTTTTTGAAATTCGCTCAAACCTAACATGGATGCCTACCATGAGAATGAAAGGCTGCTTGTGAAAGTTGGGGTCATTCGACGGATGTCCAAAAATAGATCATGTTCAAAGGGGGGTGTTCGGGTAGGCCAGTAGGCTCTGTATGAGAGCACTTTGTTTCTCTACATCATTGTAATGGACCCAATTATTTTCCATTGTATTTTATGACCAATTTAAGGTACCATGGCAAGTTGTTCTAGCTTCTGACAATTTTTTTTCCATTTTTTGATGTTTTCCTGTTAACAGAAAGGCCGATAAATGACCGGACGCGTCGCAAATTGCATATGGTGTCTGAAATGGTACAAACCTGACAAGGATGCTTACCATGGTCATGCCCACATGCTTGTAAGAGTTGGGGACATTTGAAGGATGTCCAAAAATAGACCATGTTCAACGGAGGGTGTTCGGGTAGGCAGTAGGCTCCGTCTAAGAGCACGTTTCATCCAAATTTGAATTCTTCTATTGTTTGCAATGTCTATCATTATCAAACAACATGAACATTTTCTTGTGTTTTAACTATTTCTTGAAATTTGTCAACAGTTTACGAATTTCAACTTGTGTATGACAATTTTACAAACTCGAACACTTTTTCCAAATTTGTTAACTAATTCTCAACAACTGATGGAAATTTTGAACATAAATTGCAAATCACGTACTTCTTTAAAATGGATGAACGTTTTTTGAAACACAAACATTTTCTTAAATTTGTGAACAAATAATTCGAAGAACGAAACATTTTCTTAAATTCTAGATAATTCTTTCAAAATGTAGGCAATATTTGAAAACAGCAATATTTTTGGCATTGCAAACTATATTTCAAATTTAGGAACATGTTTCAACAAAAGTAATAAAGCTCAAAGAAGAGCAAAATGAATTACCTAATAGAATGAGAAATGAAAAAAAGTGAAACTAAAAAAAACGCTTAGGCCTTGGCCCAGCTAGGTGACTTCATCGCTCTCGTCGGGCACATGTTGGGTCGGCGCAGCCGGCGGCCTAAGCATGGTTTGTTTAATTTTCAAGAAATGTTCCTGTTTTAGAAATTTTGCTTGGATATTCTGAAAAGTTTAGAATTTCAAAAATGGTTCGCTTGTTCTAAAAAAGTGAAAATTCATCAAAATAAGGCTTTCAAAAATTGTTTGCTTCTTTTTATAAAAATTTTCAAACTTCAAAAAAGTATAGAATTCCAAATTTCAAAAAATGCATTTTTAATATTTTCGGAATTTAAAAAATGTTACAGCTTTCAATGTTTGTTCACTAGTTAAAAAAGAACATATTTTGCAAATTCGTTCTTAAATTCGAAAAACTGTTTTTAAATTCATTTTTTTCATAATTTCGAAAATGGTTGTGTTTTCAATTTGTTCATGTTTCTCAAAAAAATGTCCGTAATTTTGAGAAATGTTCACGTTATCAGTTTTGTTCCTGTTTTTCCAAGAATGATTTGAGATTTCCTGAATCTGTTTGCATATTCATAAAATATAAAATGATTGGAATTCCAAAAACAATCCGTAAATTATTTTAAAACAGGATCTTCAGGACTTCTTATAAATTCACGCAGCTAATTAGTCACTAAGACTTGTTGGCTCCATTGGTTGTGAACACGCATAAACAAGTGTCCAGGGTTCAACTACTAGCCACACATTTTTTTTCCATTGTTCTGCTTTGTACTCCCTCCGGTCCTTTTTGCTTCGCATGTTAGATTTGTGGCAAGTCAAACTTTAGAAAGTTTGGCCAAATATATATACTATGAAACTATATTTCATACTGAACCTAATAATGTTGATTTGGCATTGTAAATGTTAATATTTTTTCTATAAATTTGGTTAAATTTGAGATACTTTCACTTCAGACAAAACTTATATACAGACTAAAAAGGACCGGGGGGAGTACCAAGAGTTGTGCGTGGGCAGTGTAGCGCAGCGCAGCCAATGGGCCAGCCTGGGCCTTGTACAGGCGGTACCGCGTATCGGTGTGATGTATTTTCGAAAAAGACCAGCCTAGCTTTTATGATTTATTTATTTTGAACACTGTAAAGACACAACCGCTCATACATACGTGTATACACTCACCCCTATGATGCACACACACACACTATGAGCACCTTCAAGAAGGGGTATGAGAGATTTCCTTCGTTGATGTCATTAGGAGGGTTGTATCGAAAAAGATGTATTTGTTCACACGATTGCAAAGCGCCTTCAATCTGATATGATTTATTACTCGCATGTCATCAGAACTGGCGCAACATAATATTTCAAGCCGCAACATAATAACTAAATAGTGCAATAATTAAAATATAAGATAAACTTTCGAAAACACGTGACATTTAGATAGTTATGCATTGGAAATTATAGTTTAATTCCAAAAAAGTGATAGTTTAAAACTGGCGTATTTGACTAGTCATCTTTAATTTCCAAACAGCCGACCTCCATGTGGCTGACAACCATGTTCATCGCTTTGTGGATAAATCTGACATCAGCTTCGACGCCCTCAACGTCCTCCACAAGGGCGGCGTAATGGTGGGTGGCAGGGATGCCGACGGGCCCAATAGTTGTTGTAATACACCCACTACATACAGTTATTATTGATGTACAAAGTTGTGCGGACGGTTAGAAATAAGAAACTACATCTAGGGAACATTGGAGGCGGATCGGAATTAGAAACCATCTTCAACGTCTCCTTTCTAGAAACTGCTTTTTTCTAGTGAGTACCTCAGGTATCGCCTTTCCCTTCTCTATGTTGAGGATGTAATTGATAAGTACTCGTATGAGGCTCTTAAGCTCAAGGACGAAGGCGTCCTACATCGGTACATCATCACCGGTTCACGCCATGTTAAGGTTTTCAGTAAAATTGCTGAGGAAGTTGAAGAGATAGAAAAGGATATCGTGCAAATCAAAGGACTGCCTAAATATTGGAGAGACACAATCCAACCCAGCAAAAATGAGCATGTAAATATTGATAAGCAACGATCTGGAAGCTGCTTTCCAGAACTTTTTAGTGACGAGGATCTAATGGGAATTGATGAAAATAGGACAAAGTTGATTGAATGGTTGGCCACCAAGGATAAAGAAAGCATAGTGATAACAGTTTGTGGTAGGGGAGGCTTGGGGAAAACAACCCCTTGTCAAGAATGTGTATGATAGGGAGAAAGTCAACCTACATCGTGTCACTCTCCAAGCTGAGCATGGTCCCTCATGGCATTGAATCCCTTGAAACCCTCAAGTCAACCTACTACTTGTAAGGTTATGCATTAGTACTTGTTTAGTACCCTATTGGGCTCATGAGTGTATACGTTCTAGTTCAAATGCCACATAAGTGGCCCATGCAAATGCGTGCGCAACATCTTTATCGTGTATGATTTATAGAAGAAATTAGTGTGTAGCAGTAATTTCCTGTGCACAGCGCTGGGACATTGAGTCTACTACATGTAGAAGTAGCTTACATCAAGACGCATTTTCCAGTTCTATAACATATAAGAATTTTCACATTAGAATTTAGGCCGATGTATTGAAATAGAGCCTCTCCCCTTGCCCTAAAGTCATTAACTACCTGAAAACGGAAATTTTAGGGAGTTACACCCAACTAACACTTTCTATAAGTTCTTAACTCCCTATAAAAGTAAGAAAAGGTCCCAAAACATCCTAACTTCTCAAAAGTAGAGAAACGCAGCCATTCTCTATCCAACTCTCGAGCAGACCCATTTTTAGCGGGGCAAGGTTGTGCTGCCCACCATCGCCAACACCATAGTGCCATCTCCCATGCTCTCCGTGCCCATTACCACCCTCTCCACGCGTCGCCTGCTTCTCATCCTACTATATGTTGTGCTTCGTGTGCAAAATGTTGATGGAAGCCATTTGAGCCCCTTCTAGTAGCGGCATTTCTTCCCAGGCAAAACCCTGATTGATCCCCTTTTTGCAAAACAAACAAACAAAACTCTCGTCCTTATGCGGCTTTGCAAATTAGCCTATGCATGTGAGCGCTAATCTTGCTTTAACTACACTAGTAAGCGTGCACGTGCAACGCATGTATAATCATAGAAAAAAATGATCCATCATTCAAGTTAGGACACAATGATTTCAAATCTTAATTTGTCTACATATAGCTTTTGTAGATATAGTTTTTTCATGAGCACCATATCTCAATGTACTTTCAACCATACAGACTTAATAAAAACACATTAGATACCTTAGTCAATTTCGTCCTACAGATTGACACTTAACACACACATAAACAACATCTGGTCATCGGCTCTAGATCCATAAACAGAATGTGAAAGTAAATTAGAAGACAGTGAGCATATTTCACCTAGCATATGAAACGACTCACACAACTTTGCAGGATAAAATCTATGAGATAGTCTGGAATGTCTACTAATGCACCCAAAAAAATCTGGGTGACTTGCACCCAAAATGTAATTGAACACATTTATCATCTTGAGCGCTCGTGTAGGTATCATTTTCTAGCTAGAAAAAAAAAATCAAAACTTGTCAATGGAGCAGTGTCCATGTCGTTCTAGTCATATATAACCCAAACTTGCCAAGAAATTGGTATTTTCAAGCAATCATGTACGCTCAATGCACACCTGAAGAATGCACGCACAATAATACAATCCAAGCAAGCATCAACACCAACACCAATTCTTCTCTTGTTCTTCGATCCCATTTTCATGTACCTCGACATCACGACATCTTCATCTACATCTTCACCTCCGCCGACAATAGTGAACATGAGGTACACTCAATGCACACCCGGAGAATGCGCGCACCATAATACAAATCAGGCAAGCATCAACACCAACACAAATTCTTCTCTTGTTCTTCGATCCCATTTTCATGTACCTCGACATCACGACATCTTCATCTTCACCTCCGGCGACAATAGTCAACATGAGGTACACTCAATGCACACCCGGAGAATGCGCGCACCATAATACAATTCAGGCAAGCATCAACACCAACACAAATTCTTCTCTTGTTATTTGATCCCATTTTTATGTACCTCTATATCACGCCATCTTCGTCTACATCTTCACCTCTGCCGACAATAGTCAACATGAGTTTATTCAGTGACCATGAACCGATGTATTTTCACAACAAAAGAACATAGAAGCAAGTTTAATGGAACTGTATATATTGTATATACATCATGGGCAAGTTGATTGAAAATTGTTAAGAAAAAACTTGCTGGCAACAACAGATTGTTCAGACACAATAGCAGAACATCTAGCTTTCACCTTCGATGGCAACACACCTTTGAGAATCTGATTACATAGAAATAGTATTCACAATAGGCAAATGATCACAATTATCTCTCCTGCAATGTGAAAACAGTACGTACCCATCTATTCCTCCGAAATCAGATTATCTTAATTTCAGAAACTAATGACCAGTCCAAAAAGACATACAAATTATCAGAAAGTTGTCACCAAACCGGCAATCAGAAAGAGGGGAGAAATAAATTGGTCATGCATCAGACCCTCATTAGAGAAAAGAAACTAGAAAACATCAAAAGAAATTTTATTGAGCAGTCAGTCAGAAAGTGTAAGCTTAAGCTAAAAGAATACAAAAAAAGAGGGCGGACAATTACTTCCATATTTACACTTCATAGTGCCGCTAATACCATCTCATACTCAAATTGGTACAACAGCAATGTCAAACTAACTATTGCTATGCAATATATTTTTTGAGAAGAGACTCAAAATATCCTAGATCTGATCCTTATACAAGTTTCAGTTAAAAAAATGCTTGTACAAGTATGCAGACTGAAAATATTTTGAGTACCTACATAACAAAAATTGTGGGATTTCACATCAACTCTTAATTTATAGTAGCGAATAGAGGATTTCACATCAACTTACCGTAGTACTACCACAAGTAGCTCCTGAAACAAAACACTACAGAATCAAATAATAATGTTTAGTTTGCAAAGCAGAGTCCATTGAATAGTCATGAAGAATAGATTGCATCAACAACGCATAACTTGAAATGCGGAATTACTCAAATAATCAAACTCAGCAAGCAAGGCAACGTACAAGTTAACTGACTTTATGGGGCATATATCATATTGACTTCAGCAAGGTCTTATGCACATTACCCTGACTAACATGGTCAATACAACAGTCATCTACCAAATTTTTGGGGGATGGAAGTTAAAAAGTACAGAAGCATAACAACTCACTTTTTCAAAAATGGATTCATGCCTGATTTCTACACGACGATATAGCAGCCATTGATCACCTCGTTTCACATGGGCCGCAACCTTCGATCACAAGGTCGTGTGAAAATCGTCATGCAAAGGGTCATGTTCACAGTAATTTCGTTAAACAAATTCTGGAAAAATTAACACTCTGCATTCGCAATAGTAAATAGTTAGCCAATAAAAGCACCATGGGTGAGGATCCTCTGCTGTAATGTAATTCTGCACGTGATGCAAAATTGCTGCTTAGCCTCCTCATCCATGCCCTGAGTATCCTTTTCTCCATTCTACCACATGCTGCATAAAAAAAATTGGGACGTTTACTAACAAAGATTATACAACAAAGAATGGTATGTAGAAGAAAACAGTACACAGAATGTACGTAGTAGACATACAAAAAAAAGCAAGGACGGAGATGACATTGCACTGAACATGGAAAAGGAGAGGAGTTGCTACAGGTGGGTGTACATGCAGAGATAAGATGTGCAACTGAACATGGAAAAAGAAGGTTCAGCGGAGGTGGAACTCACTTGGGACGCCGTTCTCGTTGCCTTCGCTGTCACGTCGCCTACTGGTTGTCCGCTCCATGCTATTCAGTTTGTGTGGATCATCCTGGGCTTCCTGGGCGACACCTGGTCACGGCACCAGGCCTCGATGGCGTGCCGCAGGCTGCTGGCGGCGGAGCGGGCGACACAGGTCGTGATGGCGCAGCGCGGGGAACCGAGGGTGCCTGGCTTCCTGCTGCTCTCGCCGACCTTCTGCTTCCCAATGCTCGAGCGACTCGACCTCTCACTGGTCTCTTTGTAGGCCCACCCGCTGTTCTCCTCGGCCTCGTGAATCGCGGGGGCGCCCGCCTCCTCCTCCTCCTCCTCCAACAACCTCCCGCTCCACCCGAAAGAAATCGCCAACCGGAACGCCTTGTTGCGACGTGCCTCGCCATCTACTTCCCCGCCGTGTCCGACCTCGCCATCTACTGCCGCGACCCCTCCACGCATGCCAACCTCGCACTCGCACCCTGCTGGCGGGGTAAGCTCCGCAATGTCCATCTCTCTGGCGGCG
Source organism: Triticum urartu (assembly GCF_056163025.1). Classification (NCBI taxonomy): domain Eukaryota; kingdom Viridiplantae; phylum Streptophyta; class Magnoliopsida; order Poales; family Poaceae; genus Triticum; species Triticum urartu. The sequence goes on from NC_141873.1 coordinate 15,537,878, forward strand.
CGGATCTAGAGCCGCTGCTCCAGACCTGCCCCGCGCTTACCTCGTTCGACCTCTCCAAGTTATACTGCTGGACGGAGGATGACATGCAGCTTGATGCGCACCCGACCGCCACCGCCAGGCTCACCGACCTCGACCCCGGCCTTGCCGGCGCCTGGCTACCACGTCGCTGAGCTCGGGGCCATCACGGCTGCGTGCCCCGGCCTCCGCTGGCCATGGCGTCCGGCAGTGTGGGAAAAGAGAGAGGAAGAGAGATTAGTGAAGAGAGGGAGAGAAAAGCAAGGAGGGCATTGGGCGCGGCTCACCGCAGATGAGGTCGGCGGCGGCTTGCAGGAGCGCGGGCGGTGACCAAAGGCAGGGTCAACTCGGGGGGAAGCGCACGGAAAGGAGGGGAAAGGGAGGAGCGGCGGAGATCCGTATTTATCGATCTAGTAAGACAAAGCAGGGTCGGGGAAGCACAATCCTGGTGGAATCGACCGAAAATCAAGGAGCTGCCGCGGGGATTGGGGACGCGGAGGGCTAGAAGATTGGCAGACGATGGCGTCTGCTCGGGCAGAACATTTAATCCAAGACGTTCATTTCGATCGTAGACCACCGATGCAATATGGATGGTAAGATGTGTTCAGATTTATTTGATTCGAGGGTCCTAGTTATTGCGTGTACAGTTTGTTGTGTGGCTTTGGAGAAATTTATGTTTATTCTTTTAATAGTAGTAGAGATTCAGAAACTAATGACCAGTCCAAAAAGACATACAAATTATCAGAAAGTTGTCACCAAACCGGCAATCAGATAGAAGGGAGAAATGAATTGGTCATGCATCAGACCCTCATTTGAGAAAAGAAAATAGAAAACATCAAAAGAAATTTTATTGAGCGGTCAGTCAGAAAGTGTAAGCTTAAGCTAAAAGAATACAAAAAAAGAGGGCGGACAATTACTTCCATATTTACACTTCATAGTGCCGCTAATATCATCTCATACTCAAATTGGTACAACAGCAATGTCAAACTAACTATTGCTACGCAATATATTCATTGAGAAGAGACTCAAAATATCCTAGATCTGATCCTTATACAAGTTTCAGCTAAAAAAATGCTTGTACAAGTATGCAGACTGAAAATATTTTGAGTACCTACATAACAAAAATTGTGGGATTTCACATCAACTCTTAATTTATAATAGCGAATAGAGGATTTCACATCAACTTACCGTAGTACTACCACAAGTAGCTCCTGAAACAAAACACTACAGAATCAAATAATAATGTTTAGTTTGCAAAGCAGAGTCCATTGAATAGTCATGAAGAATAGATTGCATCAACAACGCATAACTTGAAATGCGGAATTACTAAAATAATCAAACTCAGCAAGCAAGGCAACGTACAAGTTAACTGACTTTATGGGGCATATATCATATTGACTTCAGCAAGGTCTTATGCACATTACCCTGACTAACATGGTCAATACAACAGTCATCTACCAAAATTTTGGGGGATGGAAGTTAAAAAGTACAGAAGCATAACAACTCACTTTTTCAAAAAATGGATTCATGCCCGATTTCTACACGACAATATAGCAGCCATTGATCACCTCGTTTCACATGGGCCGCAACCTTCGATCACAAGGTCGTGTGAAAATCGTCATGCAAAGGGTCATGTTCACAGTAATTTCGTTAAACAAATTCTGGAAAAATTAACACTCTGCATTCGCAATAGTAAATAGTTAACCAATAAAAGCACCATGGGTGAGGATCCTCTGCTGTAATGTAATTCTGCACGTGATGCAAAATTGCTGCTTAGCCTCCTCATCCATGCCCTGAGTATCCTTTTCTCCATTCTACCACATGCTACGTAAAAAAATTTGGGGCGTTTACTAACAAAGATTATACAACAAAGAATGGTATGTAGAAGAAAACAGTACACAGACTGTACGTAGTAGACATACAAAAAAAAGCAAGGACGGAGATGACATTGCAACTGAACATGGAAAAGGAGAGGAGTTGCTGCAGGTGGGTGTACATGCAGAGATAAGATGTGCAACTGAACGTGGAAAAAGAAGGTTCAGCGGAGGTGGAACTCACTTGGGACGCCGTTCTCGTTGCCTTCGCTGTCACGTCGCATAGTGGTTGTTCGCTCCTTGCTATTCAGTTTGTGTGGATCATCCTGGGCTTCCTGGGTGACACCTGGTCACCGCACCGGGCCTCGATGGCGTGCCGTAGGCTGCTGGCGGCGGAGCGGGCGACACGGGTCGTGATGGCGCGGCGTGGGGAACCGAGGGCGCCTGGCTTGCTGCTGCTCTCGCCGACTTTTTGCTTCCCGGTGCTCGAGCGACTCGACCTCTCGCTGGTCTCGTTGTAGGCCCACCCGCTGTACTCCTTGGCCTCGTGAATTGCGGGGGCGCCCGCCTCCTCCTCCTCCTCCAACAACCTCCCGCTCCACCCGAAAGTAATCGCCAAGCGGAACGCCTTGTTGCGTCGTGTCTCGCCATCTACTTCCCCGCCGTGTCCGAACTTGCCATCTACTACTGCGACCCCCCACGCATGCCATCCTTGCACTCGCACCCTGCTGGCACGGTAAGCTCCGCAATGTCCATCTCTCCGGCTGCGCGGATCTAGAGCCGCTGCTCCAGACCCGCCCCGCGCTTACCTCGTTCGACCTCTCCAAGTTATACTGCTGGACGGAGGATGACATGCAGCTTGATGCGCACCCGACCGCCACCGCCAGGCTCACCGACCTTGACCCCGGCCCTGCCGGCCACTACTAGGAAAAGGGCTATAGATGAAATTGACACTAATGACGCACCAGACATGTGGTGCGCCACTACTATATACTAATGACGCACCATGTATTGGTGCGCCATTAGTGTCCAAATACTAATGGCGCATCACATCCACGGTGAGCCATTAGTAACAAGATTTTTTTTTCAAAACTAGTAATGGCGCACCAGGGGATAGTGCGTCATTACTCGCCATTAGTAAAAAAAATTCAATTTTTTTTTCAAAACTAGTAATGGCGCACCAGGGGATAGTGCGCCATTACTAGTTAAACTAGTAATGGCGCACCACATCCACGGTGCGCCACTAGTAATTTTTTTTCAATTTTTTTTTCAAATTTTTTTATATTTTTTGAAAACTAGTAATGGCGCACCGTGGGAGTGGTGCGCCATTACTAGTTCGGCGCACCACTCCCACGGTGCGTCATTACTAACTTGGCCCAAATATTCCCTCGCATGCACCCCCCAGACCACCTTTTCAGTTTTAAAAAAATAAAAGAAAATGATGAAAATGTCAAAAAAATAAAAGAAATTAAGTTTCCCATGTGATATGTGGTCTAGTTGTTGGGAAAATTTACAAATAAGAATTTCGACTTTATTTGCGAAATCTCTCTGGAATTTGTAAAATGGGCATACTTTGCATACGAACTCGGATTAAAAAGTTTTCTATATGAAAAATCATCTACTCAAACAGTTACATCCGAATTTAACGGGGGGAACCCCGTTAACCATTTTCAAAATCCTCAAAAACCTAACAGAAAAAAAGTTATGGGGCTTTTAAGATCTGGAGGCAAAAAAATCCAAAAAATTTCAAACTTACTAGTGGTGCACCGTGTGCTAGGTGCGCCACTAGTAACAGAAAAAAATTAGTTTCAATTTTTTTTGGGAAATTTTTTTAAATATGATACGTAATATGAACGGAAGTTTGAAATATTTTTTCAAACTTCCATCACACTCATGAACATGAACAATATACTAAACATCAACAAGGTTTAATAGGATTGATATGCTAGATATATTAACAAGTGTATGTGAAGTGAGCTGGTGCTGGGGTTGGATAGAACTCCGAAGTTAAGTGTGCTTGGGCTGGAGTAGTGTGAGGCTGGTAGTGTGAGGATGGGTGACCTTTCGGGAAGTTTGACCACGGAGTGCGATTTGACCTAAGATTAAGCATATTGGCCCGAGATTAAGCCATAGTGACCCGAGATTAAGAAAAAAAATTTAAAAAATTAAAAAAATATTTGAAAAAAATTTATTACTAATAGCGCACTTCTATGTGGTGCGCCATTACTATGTCAGATAGTAATGGCGCACCTCTAGGCATACTAATGGCGCACTACAGGTGCGCCATTAGTATCTGGTATACTAATGGCGCATCAGTGGTGCACCATTAGTAAAAAAATACTAGTGGCGTGGTACTAGTGGCGCACCAGTAGTGCGCCATTAGTAGGCAAAACTGGTGCGCCACTAGTAGGCCTTTTCCTAGTAGTGGGCACCTGGCTACCACGTCGCTGAGCTCGGGGCAATCACAGCTGCGTGCCCCGGCCTCTGCTGGCCATGGCGTCCGACAGTGTGGGAAAAGAGAGAGGAAGAGAGATTAGTGAAGAGAGGGAGAGAAAAGCAAGGAGGGCATTGGGCGCGGCTGACCGCAAATGAGGTTGGCGGCGGCTTGCAGGAGCGCGGGCGGCGACCAAAAGCAGGGTCAACTCGGGGGGGGGGGGGGGGGGGGAAGCGCACGGAAAGGAGGAGAAAGGGAGGAGCGGCGGCGATCCGTATTTCTCGATCTAGTAAGACAAAGCAGGGTCGGGGAAGCACGATTCTGGTGGAATCGACCGAAAATCAAGGAGCTGCTGCGGGGATTGGGGACGCGGAGGGCTAGAAGATTGGCAGACGATGGCGTCTGCTCGGGCAGAACATTTAATCCAAGACGTTCATTTCGATCGTAGACCACCGATGCAATATGGATGGTAAGATGTGTTCAGATTTATTTGATCCGAGGGTCCTAGTTATTGCGTGTACAGCTTGTTGTGTGGTTTTGGAGAAATTTATGTTTGCGCTTTTAATAGTAGTAGAGATAGAGATGTCACTGATCGGCCATTACTGCATTTGATAATCTGACGTGGTTAGCATCATCTGTGCCTTCGTTCTGCAGTTTTTGCACTGTAATCCCAAGCAGCAAAAAATGAAAGAAAGAAAGAAATGGCATGGAACATTTTTTGTTGTTGTATTTCTTAACATGACCGTTTACTCCCTATAGCAAGTCTTCGAGACCTCCATACCCTTTTAATGAAAAAGGACCCATATATATATATATATATATATATATATATATATATATATTAATATTATAGGTTCATAAGAAGTAACCCATCCATAATAAATTTTAACATCACAAAAGTCTAGAAGAGACGAGACCAGCAAGGTCATAAGTTAAAATGTTGATTCAGATTCAAGCATGTGGCCAGTTGCAACACTAGTGTAGATATCTCCCTCGCACATGATTTGAAAACCTTATTGCACACGTAGAGCCGAACCGTCACCCCGTGGTTGTGTCGATGACGCCGATGTAGTACATATCCATCATTTCCGAGCGTCACTGCTATGTCCCACACCGATGTAGTACATGTAGAGACGAAGCACGATTCTGGTGGAATCGACCGAAAATCAAGGAGCTGCCGCGGGGATTGGGGACGCGGAGGGCTAGAAGATTGGCAGACGATGGCGTCTGCTCGGGCAGAACATTTAATCCAAGACGTTCATTTCGATCGTAGACCACCGATGCAATATGGATGGTAAGATGTGTTCAGATTTATTTGATTCGAGGGTCCTAGTTATTGCGTGTACAGTTTGTTGTGTGGCTTTGGAGAAATTTATGTTTATTCTTTTAATAGTAGTAGAGATTCAGAAACTAATGACCAGTCCAAAAAGACATACAAATTATCAGAAAGTTGTCACCAAACCGGCAATCAGATAGAAGGGAGAAATGAATTGGTCATGCATCAGACCCTCATTTGAGAAAAGAAAATAGAAAACATCAAAAGAAATTTTATTGAGCGGTCAGTCAGAAAGTGTAAGCTTAAGCTAAAAGAATACAAAAAAAGAGGGCGGACAATTACTTCCATATTTACACTTCATAGTGCCGCTAATATCATCTCATACTCAAATTGGTACAACAGCAATGTCAAACTAACTATTGCTACGCAATATATTCATTGAGAAGAGACTCAAAATATCCTAGATCTGATCCTTATACAAGTTTCAGCTAAAAAAATGCTTGTACAAGTATGCAGACTGAAAATATTTTGAGTACCTACATAACAAAAATTGTGGGATTTCACATCAACTCTTAATTTATAGTAGCGAATAGAGGATTTCACATCAACTTACCGTAGTACTACCACAAGTAGCTCCTGAAACAAAACACTACAGAATCAAATAATAATATTTAGTTTGCAAAGCAGAGTCCATTGAATTGTCATGAAGAATAGATTGCATCAACAACAAATAACTTAAAATGCGGAATTACTAAAATAATCAAACTCAGCAAGCAAGGCAACGTACAAGTTAACTGACTTTATGGGGTATATATCATATTGACTTCAGCAAGGTCTTATGCACATTACCCTGACTAACATAGTCAATACAACAGTCATCTACCAAATTTTTGCGGGATGGAAGTTAAAAAGTACAGAAGCATAACAACTCACTCTTTCAAAAATGGATTCATGCCCGATTTCTACATGACGATATAGCAGCCATTGATCACCTCGTTTCACATGGGCCGCAACCTTCGATCACAAGGTCGTGTGAAAATCGTCATGCAAAGGGTCATGTTCACAGTAATTTCGTTAAACAAATTCTGGAAAAATTAACACTCTGCATTCGCAATAGTAAATAGTTAACCAATAAAAGCACCATGGGTGAGGATCCTCTGCTGTAATGTAATTCTGCACGTGATGCAAAAATGCTGCTTAGCCTCCTCATCCATGCCCTGAGTATCCTTTTCTCCATTCTACCACATGCTACATAAAAAAAAATTGGGGCGTTTACTAACAAAGATTATACAACAAAGAATGGTATGTAGAAGAAAACAGTACACAGACTGTACGTAGTAGACATACAAAAAAAAGCAAGGACGGAGATGACATTGCAACTGAACATGGAAAAGGAGAGGAGTTGCTGCAAGTGGGTGTAACTGCAGAGATAAGATGTGCAACTGGACGTGGAAAAAGAAGGTTCAGCGGAGGTGGAACTCACTTGGGACGCCGTTCTCGTTGCCTTCGCTGTCACGTCGCATAGTGGTTGTCCGCTCCTTGCTATTCAGTTTGTGTGGGTCATCCTGGGCTTCCTGGGTGACACCTGGTCACGGCACCGGGCCTCGATGGCGTGCCGTAGGCTGCTGGCGGCGGAGCGGGCGACACGGGTCGTGATGGCGCGGCGCGGGGAACCGAGGGCGCCTGGCTTCCTGCTGCTCTCGCCGACCTTCTGCTTCCCGGTGCTCGAGCGACTCGACCTCTCACTGGTCTCGTTGTAGGCCCACCCGTTGTTCTCCTTGGCCTCGTGAATTGCGGGGGCGCCCGCCTCCTCCTCCTCCTCCAACAACCTCCCGCTCCACCTGAAAGAAATCGCCAAGCGGAACGCCTTGTTGCGTCGTGTCTCGCCATCTACTTCCCCGCCGTGTCTGACCTTGCCATCTACTGCCGCGACCCCTCCACGCATGCCATCCTCGCACTCGCACCCTGCTGGCGGGGTAAGCTCCGCAATGTCCATCTCTCCGGTGGCGCGGATCTAGAGCCGCTGCTCCAGACCTGCCCCGCGCTTACCTCGTTCGACCTCTCCAAGTTATACTGCTGGACGGAGGATGACATGCAGCTTGATGCGCACCCGACCGCCACCGTCAGGCTCACCGACCTCGACCCGGCCTTGCTGGCCACTATTAGGAAAAGGGCTATAAATGAAATTGACACTAATGACGCACCAGACATGCGGTGCGCCACTACTATATACTAATGACGCACCATGTATTGGTGCGCCATTAGTGTCCAAATACTAATGGCGCATCACATCCACGGTGAGCCATTAGTAACAAGATTTTTTTATTTATTTTTTCAAAACTAGTAATGGCGCACCAGGGGATAGTGCGCCATTACTAGTTAATGGCGCACCACATCCACGGTGCGCCATTAGTAAAAAAAATTCAATTTTTTTTCAAAACTAGTAATGGCGCACCAGGGGATAATGCGCCATTACTAGTTAAAACTAGTAATGGCGCACCACATCCACGGTGCGCCACTAGTAATTTTTTTAAATTTTTTTTTATATTTTTTGAAAACTAGTAATGACGCACCGTGGGAGTGGTGCGCCGAGTGGTGCGCCATTACTAGTTCGGCGCATCACTCCCACGGTGCGTCATTACTAACTTGGCCCAAATATTCCCTCGCATGCACCCCCCCCCCCCCAGACCGCCTTTTCAGTTTTAAAAAAATAAAAGAAAATGATAAAAATGTCAAAAAAATAAAAAGAAATTAAGTTTCCCATGTGATATGTGGTCTAGTTGTTGGGAAAGTTTACAAATAAGAATTTCGACTTTATTTGCGAAATCTCTCTGGAATTTGTAAAATGGGCATACTTTGCATACAAACTCGGATTAAAAAGTTTTCTATATAAAAAATCATCTACTCGAAAAGTTACATCCGAATTTAACGGGGGAACCCCGTTAACCATTTTCAAAATCCTCAAAAACCTAACAGAAAAAAGTTACGAGGCTTTTAAGATCTGGAGGCAAAATAATCCAAAAAAAATCAAACTTCCTAGTGGTGCACCGTGTGCTAGGTGCGCCACTAGTAACAGAAAAAAAAATAGTTTCAATTTTTTTTCGGGATTTTTTTAAAATATGATACGTAATATGAACGGAAGTTTGAAATATTTTTTCAAACTTTCATCACACTCATTAACATGAACAAAATCCTAAATATCAACAAGGTTTAATAGGATTGATATGCTAGATATATTAACAAGTGCCTGTGAAGTGAGCTGGTGCTGGGGTTGGATAGAACTCCGAAGTTAAGTGTGCTTGGGCTGGAGTAGTGTGAGGCTGGTAGTGTGAGGATGGGTGACCTTTCGGAAAGTTTGACCACGGAGTGCGATTTGACCTAAGATTAAGCATATTGGCCCGAGATTAAGCCATAGTGACCCGAGATTAAGAAAAAAAATTAAAAAATTAAAAAAATATTTGAAAAAAATTTATTACTAATAGCGCACTTCTATGTGGTGCGCCATTACTATGTCAGATAGTAATGGCGCACCTCTAGGCATACTAATGGCGCACTACAGGTGCGCCATTAGTATCTGGTATACTAATGGCGCACCAGTGGTGCACCATTAGTAAAAAAAATACTAGTGGCGTGGTACTAGTGGCGCACCAGTAGTCCGCCATTAGTAGGAAAAACTGGTGCGCCACTAGTAGGCCTTTTCCTAGTAGTGGGCACCTGGCTACCACGCCGCTGAGCTCGGGGCCATCACAGCCGCGTGCCCCGGCCTCTGCTGGCCATGGCGTCCGACAGTGTGGGAAAAGAGAAAGGAAGAGAGATTAGTGAAGAGAGGGAGAGAAAAGCATGGAGGGCATTGGGTGCGGCTGACCGCAAATGAGGTCGGCGGCGGCTTGCAGGAGCGCGGGCGGCAACCAAAGGCAGGGTCAACTCGGGGGGAAGCGCACGGAAAGGAGGGGAAAGGGAGGAGCGGCGGCGATCCGTATTTCTCGATCTAGTAAGACAAAGCAGGGTCGGGGAAGCACGATTTTGGTGGAATCGACCGAAAATGAAGGAGCTGCCGCGGGGATTGGGGACGCGGAGGGCTAGAAGATTGGCAGACGATGGCGTCTGCTCGGGCAGAACATTTAATCCAAGACGTTCATTTGGATCGTAGACCATATCGATGCAATATGGATGGTAAGATGTGTTCAGATTTATTTGATCCGTGGGTCCTAGTTATTGCGTGTACAGTTTGTTGTGTGGCTTTGGAGAAATTTATGTTTGCTCTTAATAGTAGTAGAGATAGAGATGTCACTGGTCGGCCATTACTGCATTCGATAATCTGACGTGGTTAGCATCATCTGTTCCTTCGTTCTGCAGTTTTTGCACTGTAATCCCAAGCAGCAAAAAATGAAAGAAAGAAAGAAAGAAATGGCATGGAACATTTTTTGTTGTTGTATTTCTTAACATGACCGTTTACTCCCTATAGCAAGTCTTCGAGACCTCCATACCTTTTTAATGAAAAAGGACCCATATATATATTATAAAGGTTCATAAGAAGTAACCGGTCCATAATAAATCTTAACATCACAAAAGTCTAGAAGAGACGAGACCAGCAAGGTCATAAATTAAAATGTTGATTCAGATTCAATCATGTGGCCAGTTGCAACACTAGTGTAGATACCTCCCTCGCACATGGTTTGAAAACCTTATCGCACACGTAGAGCCGAACCGTCACCCCGTGGTTGTGTCGATGACCACTAGTAGAAAAAGGGTCAAACGTGAAGTACATTTGAGCCGGCACTAATATATACATTAGTGCCGGTTCCAACGGCTAGCCGGGCCGCTTTCATTAGTACCGGTTCGTGGCGAACCTTTAGCACCGGTCCGTACCACGAACCGGTACTAATGAGAGTGGTGGCAGGATGTTGTCAGACAGGTGCCCCTCCAGCCCCTTTAGTACCGGTTCTTGGCACGAACCGGTACTAAAGGTCTTCCTACATAAACCCTTCGTCCACCCGAGCTCGCTCTGTTCTTCCCCTTTCCCCTCTCCTCTCTGTTCTTCCCCTCTTCCTCTCGAGCTCATCACACATTTTGCCCAAAATTTGTCAAGATTTGAAGGCCCCCATCCATTCAAATGATCACAAAGGTTAGCAACTTTGTCCTTTCATCTCTCATTGCTAGATTAGCTCTTGCAATGCTTTATATAGTGATTAATTTGTGAGTTTAGTAATTTGGGAGGATATATATATATATATATATATGTGCTAGTATTTGATTTATATGCAATTTGAGGTCAAAAATAACACTTAGTTTGCATATGTAGGTGTGGTTTACTTAGTGCCTTCTAAATCTCTATCGTAGCCACCGTCGATCGCCCGCACCGTCCCGTCGCCGGCACCACCTTGTGGTGAGCCTCTAGTTCATGAAATTTTATATAAAAATTGATGTTTGTGTGATTTGGATATATAGTTACTCGTATAATTATCTTATCCGTACGTTGTTTGTTATACATATAGTGCCATGGTTTTGATATCCGTCCCCGTCGGCCCTAGTCCTTGTTATGATTCGGATGTGGTATGTATATTCTCTTTTAAAACTAGTTGCATTTCGTGTTTATGACAAATTATGCCCATCAAGTTGACATAGAAATTTTTTCTAGGAGGTATGTGAACCGGAAATTCCAACCGACCCTATTGCCGAGAGGTTAAATTTAGTTGAAAGAGAAAACGAGTACTTGAAAGAAAAATTGAAAAGAATTGAGGGGGAGAAGATGGAATTGGAGTTGCATGTTGCCGATGTCGTCGATGATCACAAGATGAAGATGGAGAAAATGCGCTTGAAAATTAGAAAGATTAGAAAATATGCCATCGATAGTGAGGCTTGGTATCATTATGTTGTTGGATCCATTGTTACCTTAGTTGTGATCTTGATCGTATTTGTTGTTGCATTTAAATGCTTTAGCTAGAGAGTTATTTGTTTGTTGCATTTAAGTGTTGTATGAACTTTATGTATGAACTTGTATTAATTTGGTCTATTCGGTGTTGTGTAATGAAGATGAGCCGGCAATGGATGTACGATGACCGATGCTCTCCCCAGTTCGTTGAGGGCGTGCATACTTTTCTGCTTGCGGCTGAGGCAAACAAGCGGGCGGATGGTTTTATGCCTTGTCCATGTGCTCGCTGTAAGAATGGTCACAATTACTCTACGTCAAGAACCATTCACGTCCACCTGTTTAAGTCCGGTTTCATGCCCCATTATAATGTTTGGACCAAGCACGGAGAAAGAGGGGTTATGATGGAAGACAATGAAGAAGAAGAGGACGACGACAGCTATCCTGGCCATGGGTTCCCTGAATACGATGATACAACAATGGGGGAAGAAGCTGAGCCGGTAATGCGGGAAGAAGCTGAGCCGGCAATGCGGGAAGAAGCTAAAGAAGAGGCATCATATGAGCCCGTTGATGATCTAGGTCGGGCCATTGCCGATGCAAAGAGAAACTGCGCAAGTGATTTGGAAAAGAAGAAGTTGCAGCGCATGTTAGAGGATCACAAAAAATTGTTGTACCCGAATTGCGTAGGTAACAAGAAAAAGATGGGCACCACACTGGAATTGCTGCAATGGAAGGCAGAGAATGGTGTATCTGACAAGGGATTTGGAAAGTTGCTGGTAATGATAAAGGATATGCTTCCAAAGGACAACGAATTGCCCGAGAGTACGTACGAAGCAAAAAAGGTTGTCTGCCCTCTAGGGTTAGAGGTGCAGAAGATACATGCATGCCCTAATGATTGCATCCTCTACCGCGGTGAGTACGAGGATTTGAACGCTTGCCCGGTATGTGGTGCATTGCGCTATAAGATCAGCCGCGATGACCCTGGTGATGTCGAGGGCCGGCGCCCCAGGAAGAAGATTCCTGCCAAGGTGATGTGGTATGCTCCTGTAATACCACAGTTGAAACGTTTGTTCCAAAACAAAGAGCATGCCAAGGCGATGCAATGGCACAGAGAAGACCGTAAGAAAGACGGAAAGTTGAGAGTACCCGCTGACGGGTCGCAGTGGAGAAAAATCGAAAAAAAGTACGGGAAGGAGTTTGCAGATGACGCAAGGAGCGTATGGTTTGGTCTAAGCGCAGATGGCATTAATCCTTTTGGGGAGCAGAGCAGCAACCATAGCACCTGGCCTGTGACTCTATGTTTGTATAACCTTCCTCCTTGGTTGTGCATGAAGCGGAAGTTCATTATGATGCCTGTGCTCATCCAAGGCCCTAAGCAACCCGGCAACGACATTGATGTGTACCTAAGTCCATTAGTTGAAGAACTCTTACAGCTGTGGAATGGAACAGGTGTACGTGCGTGGGATGAGCACATGGGGGAAGAATTTGACCTAAAGGCGTTGCTGTTCGTGACCATCAATGATTGGCCTGCTCTCAGTAACCTTTCAGGACAGACAAACAAGGGATACCGCGCATGCACACACTGTTTGGACGATACCGACAGTATATATTTGGCTAATAAGAATGTGTACCTGGGACATCGTCGATTTCTTCCAAGCAGGCATCCCGTAAGAAGGAAAGGCAATCATTTCAAAGGTGAGGCGGATCATCGGACAAAGCCTCGCCACCGTACTGGTGCTGATGTACATGATATGGTCAAGGATTTGAAGGTGGTCTTTGGAAAGGGTCCTGGTGGACAACCTGTTCCGAATGACGCTGACGGACGCGCACCCATGTGGAAGAAGAAATCTATATTTTGGGACCTGCCCTATTGGAAAGACCTCGAGGTCCGCTCCGCAATCGACGTGATGCACGTGACGAAGAATCTTTGTGTGACCCTGCTTGGCTTCTTCGGCATGTATGGGAAGACAAAAGATACACCTGAGGCACGGGAGGACCAGCAACGTATGCACGGAAAAGACGGCATACATCAGGGTCATGCAAGCTACGCTCTTACCAAAGAAGAGAAGGAAATCTTCTTTGAATGCCTGCTCAGTATTAAGGTACCATCTGGCTTCTCGTCGAATATAAAGGGAATAATAAACATGGCAGAGAAAAAGTTCCAGAACCTAAAGTCTCATGACTGCCACGTGATTATGACGCAACTGCTTCCGGTTGCATTGAAGGGGCTTCTACCGGAAAACGTTCGATTAGCTATTATGAAGCTATGTGCATTTCTCAATGCAATCTCTCAGAAGGTAATCGGTCCAGAAATCATACCAAGGTTACAGAATGATTTGGTGCAATGTCTTGTCAGTTTCGAGTTGGTGTTCCCACCATCCTTCTTCAACATCATGACGCACGTCCTAGTTCACCTATGCGAAGATATTAACGTTTTGGGTCCTGTATTTCTACACAATATGTTCCCCTTTAAGAGGTTCATGGGAGTCTTAAAGAAATATGTTCATAACCGTGCTAGGCCAGAAGGAAGCATCTCCAAGGGCCGTCAAAATGAGGAGGTCATTGAGTTTTGTATTGACTTTATTCCTGACCTTAAACCGATTGGTGTTCCTGAATCGCGACATAAGGGCAGACTGGATGGAAAAGGCACGCTAGGAGGGGAACAAATAATATGTATGGACGGACATTCTCTCACTGAAGCACACTACACAGTTCTACAGAATTCCGCCTTGGTGGCTCCGTATATGGATGAACACAAGAATTTGCTACGCTCCAAACACCCGGAGTGGTCTGATGACTGGATTACACGTGAACAAACCAGGAGTTTCGCCAGCTGGTTGCAAGCACGTACCATGCATGACACCTATATTGAAGATGACCTGTACTTGCTGTCCCAGTTACCATCTTCGAATATAATGACTTTCAAAGGGTACGAGATAAATTGTAATACATTTTACACGATCGCCCAAGATAAGAAGAGCACCAACCAAAACAGTGGTGTCCGCTTTGATGCAGAAACCAAGACGGGAAAGGAAACATATTATGGTTATATACAGGACATATGGGAACTTGACTATCGACGTGGTTTGAAGGTCCCTTTGTTTCAGTGAAAATGGGTCAATATGACACGAGGCGGGGTAACGAAAGACCCGCAGTACGGAATGACAACAGTGGATCTCAACAATCTTGCGTATGCAGACGAACCATTCGTCCTAGCCAATGATGTGACACAGGTTTTCTATGTGAAGGACATGTCTACCAAGCCAAAAAAAGAAAAGATAAGGAAGCGAATGCATCGTACGATGAGCCAAAGCGGCACATAGTTCTTTCTGGGAAGAGAAACATCGTGGGAGTGGATGACAAGACAGACAAGTCAGAAGATTATGAAAAGTTTGATGAAATTGCTCCATTCACAGTGAATATTGACCCGAGCATCCCGTTAAATGATGAAGATTTTCCATGGCTACGACGCAAAAGGACACACGCGAAGAAAAAGTTTCACACCCAAAGATCTGGGATGTGATCGGCTTAACTATATCACTTTCTTCTGTGTTTCACACCCAGGAGGGAATCTCTGTAATAGTTAGGGTAGCTAGTTATGTGTTTTGGCATTTGAAACGCGAAAAATTTTATGTGCAAGCAAATTCTTTCATGCATTTACGGATTTTTTCAGCTAAATGACCCTGAAATTGAAAAGCATTTCAAATGAACTCAAAAAAGGATGAAAGTTGGCATGGTATCATAATTTCACCCACATAGCATGTGCAAAAAAGTAGAGAGGGTTACCGCAAAAACTGGATGCACTTCGTGTACAAAATGGACAATCTGTTTCGAAGTATCAGGGTTTCGGACAAAAACTCATCTGTTACAAAGGCATTTCATTTTTTAAATAACCTAAGCATTACCAAATTGAATATAATGATAAAACACACTAATATTAAACATAAAAAAAGAATCACTAAAAAATCTATTTTCAAAGTTAAGTTATTCACAAAAATAAATAAAGCAAAAAAAATAAGAAAAAAAAGCCCACCTACTGGGCCACAGCGGCCTGCATACGACTAGAAACCCAAATTCAAGTTGGGCCAGGATGCAGGCCCGCTAGCCCAGTAGGCCCAACAGGGCATCGCAGAAGAGGTAGGCCCAGAAGGCCTGCTTAAGAGAGGAGCTCGAGACAGCAGCGACGGCGGGGCTTATAAGCAGGTGCGAGTGCCTCTCGGCTAGCGAGGTGGGACTAAACTTTTGTGCCCCTCGCCTGGCAGCGCACACCCTTTAGTACCGGGTCGTGGCACCAACCGGTACTAAAGGGGGGGCCTTTAGTACCGGTTGGAGCCACCAACCGGTACTAAAGGGGGTCGCTTCCCGCCGCTTGGGCTAGCCAAAACAGACCTTTAGTACCGGTTGGTGGCTCCAACCGGTACTAAAAGTGGGTTCTATATAAGAAAACACTTCAAAATTTCGTCAGTTTCTCATCTCTCCCTCTGCTTCTTCTCCTCTACACCGTCGCCCGCCGCCCCCGCCGTCTCCATATCCCTCGTCGCCGCCCCGGCCCGTCGCAGCCCCGTCCCCGTCGTCGCCGCCCCGTCGTCCCGTCCCCGTCGTCCCCGTCATCACCGCCGCCCCGTCCCGGCCGCGTCGTCACCGTCCCCGTCGTCGTCGCCGCCCCGGCCCGTACGTCCCCGTACCCATCGTCGCCGCCCCGTCGTCGCCGCGCCCGTCGCCGTCCCCGTCGCCGCGCGCCCCCCGTCGCCTCTCGCCTCGCCGGACGGTGAGCGCGCACACACACACATTTTTAGTTATATATTTTTCTGTTTTTTAGAAATTGTTAGACATTTTTTTTAGAAATAGTTAGAAATGTTAGAATTGTTAGAATAGTTAGAAATGTTAGAATTGTTAGAAATGTTAGAATTGTTAGATTTTTTTCTATTTTTTAGTTATAGAAATAGTTATAAAAAAGTTAGAATTGTTAGAAATTTTTCTGTTTTTTAGTTATAGAAATAGTTCTAAAAAAGTTAGAATTGTTAGAAATTTCTGTTTTTTAGTTATAGAAATAGTTATAAAAAAGTTAGAAATTTTTCTTTTTTTTAGTTATAGAAATATTAGAAATGTTAGTTATATATAGCATTATTAGAAACATTATAGAAATGTTAGAAATTTTAGTTATCAAAATCCAATCATTAAAAAAATGTTACTTTTTGCGGGCATATAGCTAGTATTTGTTGTCGACGATGCCCGGCCCGCATCCTCGCCGACGACACGTCCGCGACGACGTCCAGCTGACCCATGTCCGGGACTGGGCTCCGCCGGGCTGGCACTGGGAGGTGCTGCCTGGAGGGGCGCGCCGCTTGATGAGGAACCCGGCCCCGGGTCCCGTCGTCGACCCTGATCTCGTTTGGTGGCGTTCGCATGGGCCAGTTTCGGTGCGGAGGGAGCCGGCCCCGCCGGAGGTGGTACGTCGTCGTGTCAGGGAGGAGGACGAGCACGTCCATCGCTACATGGTTGCGTTAGAGGGCGGCAGGTTCTCCAATACCTGGCAGTTTGTTCAGGGATCTCACTTCAGCTATGACCCTGTGAGGGTTCCTTCTCTTTGGGTGTCCACCGCCCGCGCCGCAGGAACCGCGAGTGTCCTAGATTCTTCTGTAGTATTCGATCTTTAATTAGCTACCTAGCCAGTGATGTACTATTCAATATTATATATTATTCGAGACGATGTATTCGAGATTAAATCTATTATTCGAGACGATGTATTCGAGATTAAATCTATTATTTGAGACGATGTATTCGAGATTATATCTATTATTCGAGACGATGTATTCGAGATTATATCTATTATTCGAGACGATGTATTCGAGATTATATCTATTATTCGAGATTATACTAAATTGTTTTATATTTCTTTTAGCATAGTTAAATAAAAGCTATGGCGGACAATACCGACAGAGAGAGAGAACAGACCATGCTCGATATCATACGCGGGCCAGATGATGATCAAAATGAAGAAGATTTTGACGGCTCCGAATTTCTAAACAACACCGGAGAGGGTGATATGATATTCGATCGCGACGACCGAGTAGATGAAGTCATGAACTACGACGAAGAACATGTTGATCCTGAAACAACAAACACCGGCGAGGTATATATATTTATATAAGCAGGAATCTGGTGATCATCGCATGTTTTAAATGAGTTGAAGATATATTAACGAATCGATCTTTCTTCTTTCAGCCATCCGGATCGAGCAAATCTTCAGGCAAAAGGACGAAACGAGGCCCGAACAAAAAGTTAAAGGAGGGCGTAAAGTACAATATCGAGGCATTCAAACCTAATGGCGAACCATTAGCGCCTAAGAAGATTGCGGACAAGTTCGTTCGTCAGTGCGGAGTTCTTGTGAAGGACCAACTCCCGATCTCCCTTCAAGAATGGAGAAAGCCAGCAAAGCCACGTCCAAATGTTACTTTTGTCGACGAGAATAAAAAAACTGCTTTGGGATACTCTCATGAAACATTTCACCCTACCAGATAATTTCACAGAAGCAGATGTGCGGAAAGTCAAGGACGTTGCTTTTAGGAAGATGGCGGTTGCATTCAAGAACCACAAGAGAACGACGTGGGAGAAGTACGACAAGGGAGGAAGGAAGACTCCAGTATTCGAGGGGATACTAGAGAATCAAAGTGCTCATTGGGACGATTTCGTGAAATTCAAGGATTCAGAATTAGCTAAGGAACGGTCGAGAATAAACAAGAAGAATGTCGAAAAAAAGGATAAGTTCCATAAGCTGGGGCCAGGTGGCTACGCGGTGGCAATGCCTAAGTGGGATAAGTCTGAGAAAGAGATGAAGGATGCAAGTGTCACTCCGGTTACTAAGAGCTGGCCCCCCAGGTGCAGGACTTGGTTCTATGCGCATTGGGGGGAGTTGGACCCGAAGACAGGCAATGTTTCGACGAAGGCATGTCTGAACGGAGCCGACGATGCGCTACTTGTTGCAATAGAAGAGGCTCGATCGGGGGTGTTCCAGCCCAACAGAGAGAACGACGAGCTTACGCGTGCCCTGGGAAATCCTGAACACCCGGGAAGAACACGAGGCAAGGGCGCTATTCCGTGGTATGAGGGATTTTCAGACTGGAACGCCGACTACAGAACCCGTGCGAGAAAGAAGATTGCGGAGGAGAAGAAGAGGAAGATGGAGGAGGAGCAGAGGAAGCTCGACTATGAACGCCTTCAAGGCCTAGAAGCAAGTCAAGCGGAATTGGCAGCTAAATTCCAGCGGCAGCAGGAGCAGATCGACTCACTTAGCCAGCAAAGGGGGTCTCAGCAGCTGCAGCAGCTAGCGGATGATCCAGCATTGGATACCACCGCCCCATCCATGCCGAGAAGCAGTGTGGGTTCCGCCCCGGGCGACGCAGTAGTGCTGGATAGATACCCCGTGGATGACATCACGGAGAACACTAACTGCGAGCTACACTTCAAAATGAAGAACATATCCATGAAGGTGGCGGACGCCGTTGCTTTTTCAAATTCCCCCGAGGCAACCTTTCATTGCAACCCGATTCCAGCGGGCTATACTCGTGTCTTGGTTGATGAGGTGGTGGACCAATATTCGGGGCTGGAGCTTGACATTCCTGGAGGTGACGAGGAGCACACACTCGGAGATGCCAAACATCGTATCATCCTATGGAGAAAGGATTGCATCATTTTTCGAAGGCCACCGACACCGCGTCACCCGACTCCTCGTCAAAGTCCGCCACCGAGTCAGCAGACTCCCGCTCCTCCAAGTCCACCAACGCGTGAGGCCACTCCTCCTCCTCCAAGTCCGGCAAAGTGTCAGGCCACTCCTTCTCCAAGTCCGACACAGCGTCAGACGTCCACTCCTCCTCCAAGTCCGGCACAACCTCAGGCCACTCCTCCTCCAAGTCTGGCACAGCTTCAGGCCACTCCTCCTCGTCCAACTCAGCCCCGTCAGCCGTCTCCGCCGCCTCAGCAATCGCAGAAGAGACACCCCGCAGCTATGGTGCGTAGCGGTACCAGTCGAGGTCATAGTACAGGAAGTACAGGTGGAGGCAAGCGATATAAATATGGTCCAAACCTCACTACTCCTCTTCCTGTGAGGGCTTACGACAGGACCGAGGAGCAAACCAATGCCATAGTGCGGGCAGAAGTCGACGCCCATTTTAGACCGAAACTGCCACCGCGGCCAAGGGAGAAAGTGCCTGTGGAAGTAGTTGACCACTTCATTCGTATAGCTCAATCACCAGCTCCTAAACCTGTTGACACAGACTATGAGCGCCACATCAGGAAGTTACATCGACAACGTCTACAGAAGGAGGCGAGCTCGCGCTCGAGCAAACAACAAGCTGCTGTCGAAAAATGCGGGAAAACCGTTGCCCAGCTGGGAGAACAGGCGGCGCAATCGATCCCCCCGCTTGTTGTGCCGCCAACAACACGTGACAGTACGCGCGCCCAATATTATTGTGGCCAAATAGTTTACGTTCCCGAGGTGGGCGATGTGGTAATAACCCAGGAGCATATAATGCAGGCTGAAGAACTCAAGATCACTGTTGGACAACTCCTCGAGATCGAGGACATGCCTGTGATTACAGAGGAAATAAAATGGAAATATGTCCGAGGCCAACCTTTGGTCGAGCCAGAAGATGTCAAGAAGCTCCCAACGAGAATGTATGAATTGCATCAATGGTACATGGACATTATCAAGAGATCCGATCGAGAGTCCCTCATGGTGTATGTCAAGAAGGATCATTACTACCATGAGAAAGCTGTGGCGTTGAGTATTCTGAACTGTTTCAGTTATACAATCAAGACGCACTCAACAAATCTATCGTCAGTTGCTATTGTCTGTAAGTGATTTCTTTCTGTAATTTAAGTCTCAAGCTAGCTGTAGTGATCCTTTTGATCAATCATTACCTGTAATTATCCTCACTATATTCTTTTCTGTGGTATTATGCAGGATGAAGATGTATGAAATAAGAAACGGTGGACGCTATGGCATTGGGTTCATTGACCCAAACACCGTTAATGAATACACATGGAAAATGAACAAGTATTATGAAAAGCAGGTAGAGGACAGCATGCTAGAGTTCTTGAAGCGCCTCAAATATAATGAAGATATACTACTTCCTTACAACTTTCAGTGAGTCACACTTTTTTGTACTACAAATTCTCTATTTTTGCCTACTAGCTAGCTACATGTTTTTGCTTACATATGCCCGCTTAATTAAGACATGCAAACGTGTGTGCATGCAGATTTCACTGGATCTTGTGTATCATTAAAGTTGACGCCGGAACAGTTGAAATACTGGACTCGCTACTCAAAGCAAATAGTGACTACAACATCTTGTATGGGATAGTCAACAGGTAATTTCAATCATTATTAACTATATATATCTCGGCCTATTTAGTTCGTCATTTCATGATATGAACTATTTAATAACCCCTTTATTCATTTTCTTTGTCGGCGGGCAGGGCTTGGGCAAGGTTCATCAGCGTCACGGAAGGCGAATGGAAACCACAGCTGAAATGGTTTCGATCCAAGGTAAGTAATTAAGTAGTACTAGGTAGCTAGCTAGCTGCCATCTCTTTAATTATCATGCTTGATTAATTATTATCTGATCAAATTAAATTCCATTCTCGTAATAAAGGCCCTAAAGCAGGCGCAGGGGGATGATCTGTGTGCATTCTGCGTTTGCGAGAACATTCGCATGATGGCGTCCGAAAGGAGCAGATCTCAAAGACAAGAATGGGTACGCTTGTCAAAACACTATTCATAATTTTTACACCATTATCGATATCTAGTCACACAACTAATACACATGCATATTGATCTCCTTCTTAACAGTTCAAAGAGGTGCGGGACAAGCTCTTAGAAACGGAGCGCGTAGAAGCACTTCAAGAGGAAATAGCGGGATTTTTGCTCGACCAGGTCATAAATCCGAAGGGAGAATACTATTACCCGCTACCGCCCCCATCGAACAGGTCATGAACCACTTCCAATTGTCATCGTACTCCGAAGGCACCAATTAGGCTAATGCCACTGGCTCCGAAGGCAACATGCATATGTAGGAGAAATTGTATATAGCTATACATGTGTGTATGTGTAAATTAATATGATGGTTTGTGAGACATTGATGATATATATATATGACTGGTTCTACTAGAAATTTATTTATATATATATATATATATATATGCATAATGTGTACAATGTGTAGTACCGTAAAATACCAGCAAACGAAAAAGAATTAAAATGGAAAACACAAAATTAAATGAAAAAGAAATCATAAAACCAAAACCCCCCAAATATTTTAGTACCGGTTGGTGTTACCAACCGGTACTAAAGGGCTCCCGGCCCCCGAAGCTGGCTCGTGCCACGTGGTTTTCCTTTAGCACCGGTTCGTGCTGAACCGGTACTAAAGGGGGGGGCCTTTAGTGCCGAAATGTTAGTGCCGGTTCCTAAACCGGCACTAAAGGGCCTTACGAACCGATGCTATTGCCCGGTTCTGCACTAGTGGACGCCGATTTAGTACATATCCATCATTTCCCGAGCGTCGCTGCTATGTCCCACATCTTCGAAGTTCGTTGTTGCATCCATGCCTGCGAGAAAAGTAATTGTAACAACCTGAAATCACGGTCTCTTCTTTGTAGCCTTATTTACGAAAGAAGACTGTGTGATGGGGCAGTACCAGCTAAAGACAGCAAGATTTCTTCACCTCCGGGGTGTTCCTCAAGAAACTTGGTCACATCATACACCTATGGAAGAAGAATATTTTCTTTAGTGAGTACTTTCCGACGATGACGACGATGATGAACAGCAACAATAATCACCACAACAGAGCGAATCTGACTCTTCTAATCGATCGACCCATGGACTGAAAAGCTAGCCGTTCTGCTCCTGATCGATTCTCTGGACGTGAACTAGTAGTACGTATGTGGTAGTGCTTCTAGCTAGCAGGTACACGGTAATATATTAGGCAAAGCAAACTAGTACTACCTCCGTTTCAGTTTACAAGTTCTACACGTATACCTAGGTTGCCAATTTTATCACCTTCATATAAACTATATAACACAAAAATTATACGGTTTGAAAATAGAATATCTAAAGTTTATATTGGTATATTTTTTGTAATATATGACTTGTATTAGGTTGGCCAAATTGACGACCTAGGGGTACGCGCACGTCCTGTAAACTGAGAAAGAGGTAGTACCGAAGGTCCTCGAGTATGCTTGGATACAATCCAGAAACAAGCAACAAATCCCATAAAGCTAGCAATGGACAGAACTAATTATCAGAGAGTAGATGCAAATAATAACGTGAAAAAAAATAGGTGGTCGTCCGTGTCGTCCACCAGGAACCTAATCACATCTTATTTCGCCCATCAAGCTAGCCTAAACACTAGCAGGAGTCAGATCAGGAATCGACAAGTCTACTACTACTACTGATCCACTTAGGGAATATATACCATGTAAGGAGGCACATGATAAAGTGAAAAGAAGCGACCTTGCCGGCGATGAGGAGCCAGCAATCGTTGCTGGAGTGGTGCTGGGCGACCTCCTCCATGGTAAACACCATGGCCATCTTTCTTCGATTGAGTGCACAGAGAGAGAATGGAGAGGGTCAATGCATGGGATGCTGTTTACATAGATAGGAGGAGGGGTGGTGAGGTGGGGGAGGCGTGGTGGCGGGTGGTAGAGAGTTGACTTAGGGCCGTTTCAAGTGGAAATATTTATAGCTTAATTAAGGCAGTCCCAATGCTACAGCAAGTATATTATGCAAACTAAGCCAACAAAAATTCTGATGTTTTGTTGACGCTTCAAAATGCATGATGGCAAAGAGCGGCTCAAAGCTATAACAAGATGATGTAAATTTATGGTTGGAAGTAACCATTGGAGGGACCTCTCCAAGATGATCAACATAGATAGAGTATTTAACAAAAAAAAGCTACCACTTTACAGATATGCGTCCCACATAACTACCATTTTAAAAAGTGGCCAAAAACTACAAAAATTTCGTAATTTTATGACTAAAAACTACCACTTTTAGAAAATAGCCAAAACGATTTAAACACGTTTATGACATGTGGGACCCACCCGTCAGGGCTAACGTGGCAGCAAAGTCAACTCTGACGGCTGTCTCCATCGCAAGTCGTGGCTGCCGCCTATGCGGACCTCCGCCGTGTGCTCCGTCGCAGGCTACCGATGCATGGCTATCGACATGGATCTCCGTCCGAGGCTGCCGATGTGGCGATCATCTATATCGATCTCCATCCGGGGTTGCCGATGTGGCAACCATCTACATCGATCTCTGTCTGAGGCTGCCGATGTGGCGACCATCTACATCGATCTCCGTCTGAGGCTGCCGATGTGGCGACCATCTACATCGATCTCCATCCGGGGCTGCTGATGTGGCAACCATCTACATTGATCTCCATCCGAGGCTGCCGTTGCAACAGCCACACACACACGGCCTATCACTCATATTGGTTGCAGACTTCCGACCTTGTCGTCGCAATCGGCCGTGTGTAGATGCACATTCCGTCGTGGCCGCCGCAGAATTTCGGCGAGATCAGGAATTAGCAGAGCCGCTCTCTGCTTGGGGAGGGGGGTGTTTAGAAAATTCACAGCCTAACTTAGGATGGAGGCGGGCCTTTTCCTGCAAAAAGAGGACCGATGCATAGTAGGCACGAGATTTCGACCGGACGGCCGACGATGAGAGAATGCAGGGATGCACAAACATGTGTGGATTTATAGGATACGACGCCTACAAAGGAAGTATCTACTTCCTCTGTTTCTAAATACAAGTAATTTTAAAGAATATATTTTATATAACGGGCGTTAAGCGGGGGTTTCGTGGAACAAAGGAGTCCCTCCACCAGCTCCCGCCGCCCGCGTGTCAACTTGAAGCATCCATCCCAGATCGGAGGGCCCACATTCAATTTCTTTTCTTCCTATTTCTCACCGGAAAGAGCTGCGTGTACTATTGCAGTCTTCCCCGGCTGTACAAGGAAAGCAAAATACTCGGCTGGGAGGGGGAAGGCAAATCGCCAGCTGGTCGTCGTCATCGTTGCCGCCGGAAGGTTGGTTCTCTTCTCCCCTTCCCTTCCCTTCTTCCTAGCTCGCGTCGCCACGCTGCACTGAGCGACTGAGACTATACTTTGTTTTATTGTGTTGTGGGATACGAAGAGGAGAGAAAGAAATTCAGTGTGAGGCTGTTAGTTGAGATTTGGCTGCTGCTGCTTCTGCTTGATTCCGCTGCTTAGAGGGTAAGGACTAAGGAGTGCGTGAAAGTGAGGGTATGGGAGAGATACAACCAGGATAGATCGATGCCCCTACTCTAGTTGTTTCGATGCTCATAGTTGTTGTCCGTGATGCTCTACTTGTTTCTACTGATTTTACAGCTTCTTTCTTCATCAACAACCATGGCAGAGGCTGTTGTCGGGCAGCTGCTGGTGACGCTGGGCGGGACGCTGGCGAAAGAGGCAGTGACCTACGGTGGGGCGCTGCTGTGCAAGGAAGCTGCAGCCTTGAGGGTTCTCTTCGGCAAGATCCGCCAGTCCAAGGTGGAGCTGCAGAACATGCAAGCATACTTGCGGCCAAGGTTGTCAGAATCGTGATTCTATTGTACGATTCTACGACTTTACGATCCAAACTAACCCCTCTGATTCTACGATTTTAGTCTCTAGAATCTACGTTTCTACGATCCTGATAGTGAAGATTCCACGATTTACGATCCAACCATCGGAGCTCCGATCTGATTCAGAATCACGATTCTGACAACCTTGCCTGCGGCAGGCAGAGCGGTTCAAGGACACCGATGAGACAATATCCATCTTCGTTGGTGAGATCAGGGGCCTCGCCTTCCAGATCGAGAACGTCGTCGACGAGTTCGCCTACAAGCTGGAGGACTGCAAGCATGGAGGGTTCGCTGGCAAGATGAAGAAGAGGCTCAAACATATAAAGACCTGGCGCCGCCTGGAGGCCAAGCTCCAAGAAATCGAAGCCCAACTGCAGCATGCCAACCGGAGGAAGAGAGATTATGCCGTCACCGGCAGATCTGCTACTGCTGGCAGATCTGGAGGTCAAGCTTTGCACTTCACCGGGGATGGGGACCTTGTGGGGATTGAAGAGCACAAGGAAAGGTTGATACAGTGGCTGACCGGCGGTGGTGATGGTTTGGAGCAGAGCAGCAGCAAAGTCACCCTCGTGTGGGGGATGCCTGGTGTTGGTAAAACCACTCTTGTTGATCATGTGTACGACACCGTGAAAGAGGATTTCAATGCCGCAGCATGGATAACTGTGTCGGAAAGTTACCGTATTGAGGATTTGCTTAAGAAGATCGCCGCTCAGTTCGGAGTCACGGTTGATGTCGCCAACATTGAGATGAAAGGTCTAGCGAAGTCCATCCACAAGAGTGTGGTTTTAACTAACTCGGCCTACATGGTACCCCATATCGCAATCATTCATTCTGGCTTCTGATTCATGTGGATGTGTGCACCGATGCAGAAATAAGCAGCTAGCGTCAGGCGCTCAGAGCTTAATCCTGAGGCCTACGAATGTCCATCAGACTAGGTCCACTGCATTCTTTTGTCCACCATCGACGCGTGTACAGGCAACACTGTCTCTCTCCCGTGATCACCACTGTCGTATCTCTCTCCTACTCTCACGTCAAATTCTAGCGACAACTCTCTCTGCCATGAAAAGATTTTTTTCTCTCTTTAAATACTCTTCATCACTTGTATCTCTCTCATACAGTTTCTCTCTGTCCACTTTCTCTCTTAATTCCCAAAAAATGAGCAACAAAAACTGCTCTCACACATCTTGATCTTTTCTTTAAAAACTGTATGAGTGGATTGACGCATCTTGATTTCTTGTTTGCACAAACACAATCCGCCGCATCTGACCAAGTAAATTTCTCTCATACTGTTTCTCTCTCTGTCCTAAAACTGCTCTCTCTCTCTCAACTTTCTCTCTCTGTGTCACCAGTTCTCTCACACGAGGATGATGTATTATACTTGCTGCTTAGTAATCAGAAAAGAACGGTGCATGTCAGCGAGTCACGGGTGGCACAGGAGCACAAGCAGCCAAACCTGATGTTGACTACACACTGTAGGCGAGGCTGCAGGGCCCTGTCCCCTGCGGTTCACTGTACATCTGTGAAAGACAAAGAAATGCTTAATATAGCATGCACCTGCTAATAGTCTGAAGTGTCTCGGCCCACCTCGTGCATCCCAAGACAGACAAACGGCCATGATTGTGGGTACCGCGGAGCTCGATCTATACTGCAACTTTTCGCATCCACAACTACCTTCAAGGTAAAAAGTACATCTTGATCCTGGATGATGTTTGGGCTGAGCGCCTGTGGCCAGAGATAAGGGATATCTTCCCAACATCTAATTGTACCGGCCGAGTTGTTATGACATCAAGAAAGCAGGCAGTGTTGGCAACTAGGGAGTCTGCATATGCAATTCACTTGGAACCACTACAAGCACATCACTCCTGGGTGTTGTTCTGCAAAGGGGTATTTTGGAATGCTGATGACAAAAAGTGCCCTTTGGAGCTGCGGTTATTGGCTCGTAAGTTCATAGCGAAGTGTGATGGCTTGCCTATTGCTATTGCATGCATTGGCCGCCTACTCTCCTGTAAACCCCAAACTTCTGCTGAATGGGAGGATGTGTACAGGTGTTTGGATTCGCAGTTGGCGAAAGATGTGATCCCAAATTCTGATAGGGTCCTAAAGGTCAGCTTGGAGGACCTTCCATATGATTTGAAGAATTGTTTGTTACATTGTGCATTATCCCCGGAAGATTATGTATTAAAGAGAAGGATAATGAGGCAATGGATTGCGGCAGGGTTTATCAAGGAAAATGAAGGGAACAAAACATTGGAGGAAGTGGCAGAGGGATACTTGGCTGAGCTTGTAAACCGAAGCCTACTGCAGGTAGTGGAAAGGAATTATGCCGGACGACTGAAACGATGTCGGATGCATGATGTCATACGCCTTCTTGCCCTCAACAAAGCCAAGGAGAACGACGAGCTCACAATGGCCCTCGGGAATCCTGAGCACCCTGGACGGACACGAGGCACGCCAGGCTCCATTCCGTGGAAGGTTGGGTTTCCGGACACAGGCGGTTACAAATCCCATGAGAGGAGGAAAAAAAGTGCAGCAGACCCAAATACAGGCGCTGCAAGCAAGGGTAGACGCGATAGAGGAACGAGAAGCAAATCACAGCAAACGTACTGCCGAAGCCTCCCCCGAAGCTACCCCGCCATCTCAGCGCAGAAGCAGCGTGGCTTCCACCGAGCTGCTTCAGCTGGAGCATGCCTTGACGGCTCCTGCCAGCTATCCCGTGGATGCTATAACGGAGTCTCAAAACTGCCACCTTATGACGCAATGGATGAATTTGAAGGTCAAGACGGCTGTTGGCTCTATTTATCCTACTGAACCCGGCGCAACTTTTCATTGCCGGCCGATTCCAGAAGGATATGCTAGGGTGATGGTGGATGAGATAACGGAGGGATTTGAGGACCTCCAGCTTGACCACCCTACCGGTGAAGGGGAGACTCGGCTGGGGTCTGCTCTGAAGACTCCATGCCTATGGCGGAAGGAGCTCATCAACCTTTCGAACTGGACGCCACCGCCTCCTCCTCCTCCTCCGGCGAGTCAGGGCACTCTGCCTCCACCGCCTCCTCCTCCGGCGAGTGACGATCAGGGCCCTCGGCCGGCTCCTTCTCCGGCGCGTGGCGGCACTCCGCCTCCTTCTCCGCCTGCGCCGACGCGTCCGAGCAGCCAGCCTCCTCCTTCTCCGCCTCGTCAGCAAGGGCGGAAGAGACCTGCCGCCGCTCCAGCTGCTCCGGCGCGTCGTAGTCCTTCTCCTCCGCCGCTTAAGCAAGTAAAGAAGACAACCGCTCCGTCTGCTCGGTCGGCGTCTAGCAGTACAATCAGAGGCGGGAGGACATACAGATTCAGTCCTTCTCTGAAGACTCCAGAGAAGTTACCATATGAGAGGACCCTGGAGGAGAACACCGAGATCGCGCGAGAAGAAGTGAGGAACTTCTTTGAAGGGGTGAAAGAAAAGAAACATCCACCTCCGGAGGAGAAGGTAGATCGGGTGAAAGTGAAGCGCACTCTGGCTGCCCTGACAAAACCACCGAAGTCTGATCCGCCGAAAGGAAACTATGACTGCATTATTGGAAAGGAATTTGCCGAAGCGGAGCGGTCAGGAAGTACTGTCAGTGATCAAAGGCTGAAAGAACGACGAGCTGGGAAACAAATTGCCCAACTCGGCGAACAAGTGAAGCAATCGTGCCCCCCGCTCAAGGTGCCTAGCCACAACGTCGATAATGATCCGAGGATGGTGCCCGGTTATAGCAATCTTGCAGATTACCTGCCCGACGAAGTACATTATGAACCCACGGAGGTGCAGATACAAAGATACGAGTACGGGAAGCCTCTCGTCAAAGATGAAAGATCTCTATCAACGATGATGCGAAGATTGCATGATTGGTACTTGAAAATCTGCAGAGACTCTGGGGGGAGGAGTACTTTGTATGCGAGAGTTAAACCGGAGCATGACCTCGTTGGAATTGATCTGTTGCCTGTTCCATTTGAGGAGTTCTATCAGTTTTTCAATCAATTGGCCCTCGATAAAACAACGGTCACCTGCTACTGTCTGTAAGTAGTACTACTTCTGTCATTAAGTTTCTCTATATAGCTTAGCTCTTTCATTGCATGTATTTATAATCATCCTCACTATATTATGCAGATTGAAGATCGCGAATTGAAGAAAAGACAAGTCGGTAATATTGGGTTCATTAACACATATCTCATAGATGCAACTCAGGTTAAACTTCATGCCGCAGCTACCGAGGCCAGCTTGCTACGATCGTTCGTAATAAATCAAAACAAAGATATAATACTCTTTCCTTACAACTTCAGGTGAGTGTTACTGTCTTGTGCGTATTCGGTTTCCCTTATATATTAGTCAAGGTTATAGTAATGTAATTGATGAGTTATGCATGTGTGTGCAGTTACCACTATATTCTCCTAGAGATTAAGCTTGAGCAGGGAGTAGTAACCGTCTTGGACTCTAAACGAAAAGATCCCAAGGAGTATGCGGACATGACTGAAATCCTCAAGAAGTAAGTTAAATCGATCATTATCCACCATATCAGCAACTTTGTTCATTTCCTGATATCAAATAATTGTTTTCTTTGTCCGGCAGGGTTTGGAGAAAATTCACCAAAACAGTTCCGGGACTGCCGAAGGAGCTGGAATTTAGACACCCGAAAGTAAGTACTATAGTAGCATGTTCCGCGCATCTCCTAGTGATTCAAGCGCTAGTTTCATCAATACCATTTAGCATTCTTGCTTATCAGTTTGATTGACCTCTATTTCTTGTAAAGTGGTTGTGGCAGGAACAAGGGAATGATTTCTGTGGATACTACATCTGCGAGTCCATCCGCCACACGACCTGTGAGCGGGGCGGGTACTCTAACGAACAATATGAAGTACGTAAATAACAACATTCACAATTTTATTTTATTACCATCATTTGTGTTGAGTTTCATTCATTTATATATATATATATATATATATATATATATATATATATATATGTATTGACCCCCTTCTTCAAATTAGATGTTTCGGAAGCGGGATGAACTCCTAGCACCAGCTCGCATGCGAGCAATTCAAGAGGAATTGGCGGCATTCTTTCTTGACCACGTGATCCCTGAAGACGGAGAATTCTATGTGGACCCTGAGTCCGTATGATTATATTTGTAAGAGATAATTATTGTATATATGTAGCCGGTAGTGTCAGATAGATATACGAGAACTTGTTGTTCGACCAATCTCTCGGAGAAGGAGAGGTGGTCGATATCACTTCTCTCTGTATATATGCATATATGTTCATGACGATCTTCTGTTTCCTTCGTTTGCTTACTAGCTAGCTAGCGTGTCTAGTCCTCTCTATATACGTATGTATAGTACGTAGCGTCGACCAAGCACGGACATAACAGAGGACACTTCTCTCTATTAATTATAACTAGCTAACACAATATATGAAACACCTAAATTAACCCCCCAAAACCCCCAACCCCCCCCCCCCTTTCAAAAAAAAACAAAAACCCCAGCCACAGAAGTGCTGACGCGTGGATGCCTATTGGTCCCGGTTGGTGCCACCAACCGGGACCAAAGGGTCTCCTGACTAGGCTCTGCGCACTGCCCACGTGGAGACCCTTTGGTCCCGGTTCTGGATTGAACCGGGACTAAAGGAGGGAGGTATTAGTACGGGACTAAAGGCCCTTACGAACCGGGACTATAGGCCCTTTTTCTACCAGTGTCCGTGGTTGAAGGGTTCCATGCATTTCAAATTTTAGCTTCACTACTTGGATCAATGGTTGCAGGAAGTCACCAACAAGGGGCGTCGTTTGCGGCACACTTTGGTGGTAACAACTTCTTCTTTCACCCGAGCCTCTGAAATTGCACCTTTTGTTGTATCTGTTCTGCTGTCCATTTGGAACAGGATAATAAGTTTTTTTTAGATGGGCAAAAAAACCTGGAAGAGTATAAAAAGAAATAAAAATAAGCTCAAGGCCTCAACCTCGAAGAGGATAAGGAAAGAGTGGACTGAGCTCAAAGCCTCAACAGCCACAAAACTGTGGATGACCCAACTGTGGTCTGGCATGCATGTTGATTTTTCAAAGACCAAATTGTGGCTTGCATTCACGCTGATTATTCAAAGGCCAGATTATGGACTCAAATTTGTGAGCTCAGGGAGTCGAGTAAAGCCTTAGCTACCACCACATTAGAGGCAGCGCTCAAACAGCCAGTTTACTCCTCAGAGCTACCACCAAATTGTGCGCTCAAACAACCAGTTTACTCTCCAAATCCTCAAGAACCATGGCGGAGGCTGTTGTCGGGCAGCTGGTGGTCACGCTCGGCGCGGCGCTGGCCAAAGAGGCGGCCACCTATGGTGGGGCACTGCTGTGCAAGGAAGCCGCCGCCCTTAGGGGTCTCTTCGGCAAGATACGCCGGTCCAAGGCGGAGCTGGAGAGCATGCAGGCCTACCTGCAGGAGGCGGAGCGGTTCAAGGACACCGACAAGACCACCGCCATTTTTGTCGGCGAGATCAGGGGCCTCGCCTTCCGGATCGAGGACGTCGTCGATGAGTTCACCTACAAGCTGGAGGACTCCAAGCATGGAGGGTTCGCTGGCAAGATGAAGAAGCGGCTCAAGCATATCAAGACCTGGCGCCGCCTGGCAAACACACTCCAAGAAATCGAAGCCCAGCTGCAGGATGCCAACCGGAGGAGAAGAGATTATGCAGTCACCGGCACATCTGCTTCTGCTGTCAGGTTGACTAATCGAGGTCAAGCTTTGCACTTCACCAAGGATGATGACCTTGTGGGGATCGACGAGCACAAGGAGAGGTTGATACAGTGGCTGAACGGCTGTTGTGAAGGTCCGGAGCAGAGCAACACCAAAGTCACCATGGTGTGGGGGATGCCTGGTGTAGGTAAAACAACTCTGGTTGATCATGTGTACAACACCGTGAAAATGGATTTCGACGCTACAGCATGGGTAACTGTGTCGGAAAGTTACCGTATTGAAGATCTGCTGAAGAAGATCGCCGCCCAGTTCAGCGTCGTAGTCGATGCCGACAACACTGAGACGAGAGGCCTAGCAAACTCCATACACAACTACCTTCAAGGTAAAAAGTACATCTTGGTACTGGATGATGTTTGGGATGAGTGCTTGTGGTCGGATATAAGGGATGTCTTCCCAACATCTACTTGTACCGGACGAGTTGTTATCACATCAAGAAAGCAGGCAGTGTTGGCGGCTAGGGAGTCTTCATCTGCAGTTCACTTGGAACCGCTACAAGAGCATCACTCATGGGTATTATTTTGCAAAGGAGCCTTTGGGAATGCTGATGACAAAGAGTGTCCATTGGAGCTGTAGAAATTGGCTCGGAAGCTCATAGCAAAGTGTCAAGGCTTGCCTATTGCTATAACATGCATTAGCCGCCTACTCTCCCGGAAACTCCCAACTTCCGCTGAATGGGAGGATGTGTACGGGGGTTTGGATTCACAGTTGGCGAAAGATGTGATCCCTGATGCTCATATGATCCTAAAGGTCAGCTTGGAGGACCTTCCATATGATTTGAAGAATTGTTTCTTACACCGTGCACTATCCCCAGAAGATTATGAATTAAAGAGGAGAAGAATAATCGGACATTGGATTGCGGCAGGGTTTATTAGGGTAAAGGAAGAGGGCAAAACATTGGAGGAAGTGGCAGAGGGATACTTGGCTGAGCTTGTGAACCGAAGCCTACTGCAGGTAGTGAAAAGGAATTATGCCGGACGACTGAAATATTGCAGGATGCATGATGTCATACGCCTTCTTGCCCTTAACAAAGCCAAGGAGGAATGCTTTGGTAAAGTTTATAATTGCTCTGGTACTGGGGCATTCTCTGTAGAGGGTGCACGTCGCATATCTGTCCAGGGCGAAAACCTTGAACAACTGAGCCAATGTGGTGCAACACATCTCCGTGCGCTCTATGTATTTGAGAAGTATATCAATGTTGATTTGCTGAAGCCTATCCTAACATCTTCAAAATTGTTGTCGACATTGGACCTGCAAGATACTCATATCAAAATGCTGCCCAATGAGGTATTCGACTTGTTTAATCTGCGTTATTTGGGTCTTAGAGATACCGATCTCGAAAGCCTGCCTGAAGCAGTGGGGAGGTTACGAAACTTGGAAGTTTTGGATGCTTGTGAATCTAAGCTGATGTATTTGCCGAACAATGTTGTAAAGCTTCAGAAGTTGAGGTACCTGTATGCAGGCACTCCCACCACATCAGAAACTATAACTATAGGCGGTGTCGAGGTGCCTAATGGCATGCAGCACTTGGCAGGATTGCGGGCTCTTCAGTCTATCAAAGCCACTCCAGAGTTTCTGCGTGAAGTTGGAGCTTTGACAGAGCTAAGAACATTTTCTGTCTACAACCTAAGAAGCGAACACTCTGTTGACTTAAGCAATGCTATCACCAAAATGAGCCATCTTGCCCATCTCGAAATTTGTGCTGCAGCTGAGGATGAGGTTTTGCAGCTTGCCCATCTCGAAATTTACGTCCAACCCTTTCTGTGCTTGGTTTGGCAGGGCAGCTAGAAAAACAACGATGCCTCATCTTTTCTCTTGTTGGTCACACCTTAATAGCCTCACTCAGTTGCAGCTGGCATTCTCCAACATTGATGAGGAAACCTTTTCGTGTCTGTGCGTGTTACATGGTCTACGCTCTCTTATGCTAATTAAGGCTTTTGAAGGGAAGAGGTTGGATTTTTATACAGGGTCTTTTGCAAAACTTAGTCATATGTGGATATATGGCGCACCACAGCTCAACCAAGTTAGAATAGAGAAGGGCACGGTGCAAAACCTCACCGAGCTATGTTTCGGAGACTGTCCCGAGCTCAAGTTTCTTCCTGATGGCATCGAACACCTTGCAGCCCTTGAGAAATTAGTTCTATATGACACGTCAGAAGAGCTGATAGAGAAGCTCCGGCAGGACAGAGATTCAGGTGAATTCAGCGAAGATATAATGAAGATTAGGCACATAAGGAATGTTACAGTTGAACTGACGCAGAAAGGAATTGTAGAAAGGATTAGGTGATACATCATCACCGCTCCAAGGTTTGTATTTGGTGTTTCTTCTCCACTCTTTTGTGCATATACACACAGTATTTTTTTTACAAACCTGGTCATATAATGGCAGAATTAAAGCAACTAGTAGCTCCTAGTGGTGTGAATTTGTTACGATCTTATAATCAACTAAATTTAAAATGATCTTTCTGCATGTTCATGTGTATCGTCACCTGACTCCATAGGACATAACTGGTAGGGTCGATCATGGAAATAATTGACTGGTCATGCAGTTTCCAGCATGTGGATGTTCCTTAATTTAGAGCTTGTCGAAGAAAAAGGATGTGTGCTTCAATCTTTCATACTTTTTTTTTAATTATGACCAGAAAGAGATTCCTTCACTCCCTTGATTGACTGATTAGATTTGCAATTATTATCAGATTCTCCACTGCCAAGCAAGCTCGGTTGGTCCATTATGCTGAAGGGGACAACATGGGAGGCGCCACAACAATGCCAACACATGACGCCTTCTTCCATATTATGCTGTGAATTGAATATTCTGCTCACCAGTTACAGTTAGTGGTAGCTACTGTGTCCATATCAGCTTCCTTGGGCACAAGCTTCAGCGTGCCTGCATATAAGCAGGAATGCAATGCATGCCTGTACCTGATGTGACCTATTCTTCAGGAGTAGGAGCGCTTCTTAGCCAATCCATCTTTCGAGCTTCTCCGTTCGTGTACTGCTGCTGGCACTTGTAATCTATATAAGCTGTAATCGGCACTTCACAATCTACAAGTATCTATTCCTCACTACTCAGCAGGCCATATGCTGCTGCAAACTCAATCTTGAATTATGCTGCTATAAACTAAAGAGCGCATTCGATGAATTTGTGATGAATTGATTTTTTTTGTTTCATTAGTCACATCAGTATCGGAATGTAAGTTAGCTTCCCACTGATGTTGATTGAATGTTCATCCAATAATGCAAAGTTCTTTTTTTGTCTGCAAACGTATTTGCTTTTACAAAAGATTGTGTTTTTTATCTCACCTCTCCCATCACAGAAAAAAAGACAATCCTTCCAAGGACTGGTTCAAATATTTATTTTGATTGGAATTTGCATCTAGGAGTAATAGTAAATAAATACATAAGCAATTATATATTTCAAAATTAAAATAAAATAACTCTATTTATTCCTCTAATGACATGTGCACTACCAGGGAGGCAGATTGTGACAGGGGCTACCACTTGCCACTAGTACAAAGCAGTGGACAGCAAGGGTAGCAGCTTCAGGACCATATCAGCATTGCTGGAGTTGGAGCACAAGACTTTTCTGCCCCATCTACAGGGTAACTGACAGTGTCCACACATTCTTCAGACTTGGCCAACGTCAGTGTTACTGGAATTTCCACGCGGTGCCCCTCACCGCACATGCACACGCACAAGAGTGGCAGGACTGGGTTGCAGCCACTACAACACAGCAAGGGGTTCCATTAAATCAGAGGTGGAAATATATTTTTCCTGCCTACCATCGAAGACAACATGTAAGAAGATCAGCTGTGGCCTGTGGCTCTGGTTATCGAACACAATATGACCGCGGCGATTTCTTAGCAGCAAAGAGGAAAAATGGAACAATTTATCTATGTCTTCGCGCACTTGCAGGTGCACAATCCTGAAGGGGAGAATAGGAGGGACTCTCCCACAATAATGCCAATTATGCATCTCGAAACTCAAATCTGGACTGATGTTGCTGTAAACTAAAGCTGCATTTCAATAAGTTCGTGATGAATTTGGAGACCAACAGTTTTATGAATCATTCATATGCATAAAAAAAAAACGGATGCAAGCTAGCTTCTCAGTGACAATGTTCATCCAACTGCCAGCAGAATGAAATACAATTACTGTTCAAGCAATATTTTGCATCAGAATTTATCGAGATTAATGAACAAACAAATAGCCAAATCTTTGAAGTTGCTCTGACAGAAAGCATTTATACTGGGTTGGTACTGTTACAACCATAACTTTTACAGATAAGTGCATCACTCCATGATACATACATATACGTGCACACATAATAAATTAATACCACAAATTGTATATATACCTCACATATCGTCTTCCTCTGACACTGCGGTCAAATCTTTCTCTGAGACCGCCGTCAGCTCAGAAGTGAACTGGTAAGAGTCCTCCACATGGATGTGCCCTTCGTCGCAGAAAAACGGCCTCGAAGGCATCTGCAGGCCATCAGCCCCGGCCTCCAGAATCTCTATGACCTCACCCATCGTTGGCCGATCACGAGACCTCATCTGAATGCACCACAATCCGACAATGCATAGTTTCTTCTCGAGCTCGTGCATGTCGGCAGCAACATCAGAAATCTCACCAGCTTCTTCCCAAGTCAGCCGGTCGTACACCCATGACGGGTAGTAAGCCTGGCTTGAGGACCCCATGTTTGGATCAGCGTTCCTTCTCCCGCCGGCCATCTCCAGGAGCAGCATCCCGAAGCTGTACACGTCGGACTTGCTGGATATGACGCCGAAGCTCCGGGATATCATCTCGGGGGCTATGTAGCCGATGGTTCCCCGCATGGCACTTAGTGGCACGAAACTGTCACCCCTCGGATACAGCTTGGCGAGCCCGAAATCAGCGACCTTAGGGACAAAATTGCTATCGAGAAGGATGTTGTGCGGCTTGATGTCAAAGTGCAGAATCTGCATGTCGCACCCCTGGTGTAAGTAGTTGATCCCCCTAGTAATGCCCAGAGCGATCTCGTTGAGCTTGTCCCAAGAAAAGCTCTTCTCGGCAGAGAAGATGTACTTGTCCAGGGAACCATTGGGCATGTACTCGTAGACTAGGGCCCTTCTCATTTCCTCCGAGCAGAACCCCACTAAACGAACCACGTTGATGTGGTGGATCCTGCCGATGGTGGAGACCTCGCTAATGAAATCTTCTCCATTGCAGTTTGAGTTGCCCTTTAGCATCTTCACGGCGACATGGACACCGCCTGGAAGAAGCACACCCTTGTACACAGATCCGTAGCCCCCTTGGCCCAGTTTATCTCTGAAATGGCTTGTGACTGCAACTATATCTGTGTAGGAGTACCTCGTCGGGCCAATCATTTGTTGAATCCTGGGGAACTTCTCAACTGCATCAATTATGATCCTTGTTTTCATGTACTTGTAGGCTAGGAATATCCATACAGCCAGGGGTGCCAACAAGAACCTGCACAGTACTGCACAACAAGTCGACGGATAAGCTAGATGAACCCATGGGTATATGTGTATATGCAAAATTGTGGCCGTATTAATTAGAATCATGCAGACAAACTAAAAGGTAGAAAGCATGTAATAGTCACGTACCGAAAAGGAACTTGGGGATAGCAATAGCAGATAATATGGCCATGGCAACCAAAATTGATTGTGTTGTGTAGTAGGGACTGTAGTGTTCATAAGTCACACATTGATAGAAGTGAATTTCACTCCATAGGAAAGCACGAGTCCAACTCACGATGCTTGCATCAGATATTTGCTCCTTGAAGTAGCTGCAAATTGTACCATTGCAAAGAAATGCATTGAGAAGGAAACCCAGTGATGTGCACAACTGATAGGGTAAAATGCACCTGCACAACTGATTTGATCACATTTGTGCAGAACAAAAAGGTGATGTGGCCAGCCCAGTGATGTGCCAGGCCACAGCTCTGGACCGGTGGGTTAAGAAAAAACTAGTGTAGAGTGCAATTCATAATTGAGTTGCATGATGTTGTGTGCAAAGGAAACTAAAACCCAGTATTTGTGCAAATGGTGTCAAACCAGGTTGAGGACTCGAAATGTCATAGACTAACTGCTTGCATGCTGCCAGCACAAGTACAATTATACTTTTTGAGGTCACGCCAATCCTTTGAAGACATAGGGAGGACAGAAACTAAACTTGTAAGGAAATGGAACAATGGGGTGATCACCTGATTGTATTTTTGCGGCATAAATTGATGGTCTTAGATAAAGAATCCTTCCTAGCATTGGTATCCACAGGGAATCGGACAGTAAACCCCTTACTTATGAATTGTGTGATATCTGCATAACTTGCATTCTGTAGCTGTAGCCAATCAGGAGAATACCCGTTACCAAATGGAATCTTGGCCAGGTATCCACAATAAGGTTCAAGATCTTCAACGTTACAAATGTAACCAGACACCCAGACATAAACATGTGAATTGTTGGCACTCAGGCAAGCAATGGGTTTGTATGCACTATTATCATTACTGCTTGCGAACAATTAGCAAAACAAGCTGCTTCATAGCTTTGAGAGACCAAATACCGAAAGCCAGGTGGTAAAACTGAATCAATTCCGCCCATGTATCTACCAAAGTATGTACCAATGTAAGGAACGTGATTCCACAGTGGAAGAGGGCAGCTGCTACTGGTATCGAAGTTGGTGTCGATGACCCGGAAGTAGGAACCGGTGTAGTTGATGGCAGACACATAGTATGTTCCTGTGCTGATGTGAATTGTAGCCTTGCTACTGGTGCAACCCAGCTCGTATGCTTCAACACCGCACTCACGAGGATCACCTCGCCGACGGAAAGGAGGTTGTATGTCTTGAAGATGCCCACAGGTGAAAGGTGGGCACCCATCATCTCGTCCCTGGACATGATCTGCTGCAAGAACTGCAACGAGGGAGAAGACAATTAAGGATTGTAGGGTAATATAACAATGAAATGCACCAGAGTTCCCCATGAAAGCTTCACAGATGCACTAGGGACTTGATATCCAGCTGTTAAGAGTACCAAGGGGGCCAAGGGATCGACATCGACTAGTTGGTCATATCCAGCTGTATGTACCAATCAATAGTGTGGTTGGGATATTGATTATGATTTCACTGGTATATACACCACGCGCAAAAGAGGAAGATATTCTCTCGATTTTTTCCAGAGATTTTCCAGAGATTTTCCACAGCTAGGACCAGAAGACGACCCAAGGTTTGGGGTCTTCTATCCCATCATTTTTTCCAGAGATTTTCCACACCGTGACAGCTGCCAATAGACTGGACAGTGGACTGAACCAAGTCCCACTAAAACCACAAGAGCATGGCATGGACTATCAATTGAAACGTTCTTTTCGTCCTTAGGCCTAACAATCAGTAGAGCATAACTCTGACTGCGTAGCTATAGACGAAAGGGAATAAGTGCTGTGTGTATTTTTGGCACTTGCCACTCCACTTCTTCCTCTTTGCTCACCATCTTGGTACAGCAGTATAGAAAGATGAGTAAATTACTTGTCATAGCCCTCCTGCTGCTGCCTCTGATCAACCACGGAATCTACTTGGCCACGGCATGGGATGATAAAGATTTCTTCAAATACTGCCCACCGTCCCAGTGCAGCCAACATGGCCCAGAGATCAGGTTCCCTTTCTGCCTTGAATCCAGCAATAAATCATCATTGTCGTCATGTGGATGTGCTGGCAGATCAATCAGGAAGTTAGCATGCTCTGGTCAAGACACCATCCTTGTTCACCCAGTTCTTGGCCCATACAGTGTCAGCGCCATAGATTACAGGCATTCTTCCATGAAGCTCATCCCGCTTGTAGACCCTTGTTTCGTGCTACAGCAGAAGCTTGTCATCTCTAGAAGCTCATCATCTCCACGGGCTGATGTTATCAACGATGAGATGCCAGGTCTTTATCGATGGAATTCTACCTTAGTGCGCTGTTCAAGAGAGTTTGCACTTGGTGCTGCCGATGGGATTGCAGGCCCAGTCTCCTGCCTTAGCAACACAACCCACTTCTTTTATTTGGTGGATGGTTATGAAGACATGTCTATTCTTCCGTTGGACTGCAAGGTCGTCCCAGTCTCAGATGGTGTCAGTCGCAGTCTGATACCCATGTATTCGAGTTGCTTCCCAAGATACGACCCACAGTCCTTCAAGGAAGCTGCAGAAACATTTATTAGTTCTGCTGAGACCACGGTGTGTTGGAATGATCACAGTTGCGAAAAATGTGAGCTCAGTGGGCGACGCTGCGCGTTCAGCTCAGAACAGAATCTAGCATTCTGTATGCCTGGCGGTATGATCAATTCTAACTGTCTAGAACCCTTTTTAATTGCATCATCCTATTTTATTTGTAATGAAGTTTTGAAGTCCATTAAAACTTTACTTTATATTTTCACATGTTTGAATCTCCGCAAGACTTTCTGTCAATAATTATTTTTCAAAATAGCACCACAAATCATTTTTAGTAGCTTTCTTGAGCTATCACATTGACCTAAGTACCTGAACTCTCATAAAAAATCTGAGAAATTGTCGAGAGGAAAGAAATATGTTTTGTTCAACTATTAAACACTGGGGCGTTATAAAATTTGCTCATCCATCCAACACTTTGGTAGAGATGCACAGACACCACTTCAATACAATCCTAAAGCGTAATGTTTCTAAATAACAGAAGAAAATAGAAATGAGTGTCCAAATGATTTTTTGTAAA
Organism: Triticum urartu; assembly: GCF_056163025.1. NCBI lineage: Eukaryota > Viridiplantae > Streptophyta > Magnoliopsida > Poales > Poaceae > Triticum > Triticum urartu. Next base: position 15,578,408 of record NC_141873.1, read on the forward strand.
ATATAATAAACCTTGGTGCAATAGAGCCATGGTCAACATATTATAACCCACCTGATAATGCCTAGCAAGCCCCAGTGCTCTATCTATGAAGCCTCCCATTCAGGTCAGCGACCCAACCAAGAACCAGGAAGCGAATTACAGGGCCAGGCCAAAAGGAAGAAAACCAGCAAAAGACCATCGACAGAATAATCTTCAACCGGTACCACATGCTCTGCAACATAACAGAACAACCAAAGCACACATAGAATAGTTGGTGGGCTGTGTTTCCTTCTGTAATAGTATCTTGAATAACGTCCTTGTCTAAGTTCAGTGTAAAGCTTGGCAGTACCACAGTGTGTTCATGATATTCTCTTCTAGATATAAAGACACATGGTTCTCCTATATGCTCTACAAAAATGAAATATGGTTAGCCAGTTGTGACAAAGATTTTTTCTATTTCAAAAGGCCAAAAGATTACTGCTTCTTTGTTTCTCATCAAACATTAAAAGCTCTACTGTATCGCCGCTAGGGAAATGTATGGCAGCAACGGTAGACAACACCGAAATCAATTTGACAGTTTTAGTAAACCATCATCGGAATCAAATTCTCTTTCTTGGTATTTGCAGGTTCACGTATCAAAGTCATCACAGGTACTACTCTGACTGCAGTCATTTTAATTACAAAATTTATACTATGCAAATTCCTATTGTTGGCTACTCTGAACCTTGACGTCCACTTATCCGATTATCCACATAAAACTAAGGAAAGGCTTTTAATTCCCAATGCAATATGCTGATGTCATATTATTTGTTTATTCAGCTACATCATCGGTGGCCGCATTTGTCGTTCTTTTGGTGACGGTGGCCACTGCACTTTATCTTTCACTCAAGAAAAGATATAATGAGGAGATACATTTGAAGGTCGAAATGTTCCTCAAGACATATGGCACATCAAAGCCCACGAGGTACACGTTCTCTGAAGTTAAGAAGATAGCAAGACGGTTCAAGGAAAAGGTGGGGCAGGGAGGATTTGGAAGTGTATACAAAGGTGAGCTGCCAAATGGAGTGCCCGTGGCAGTCAAGATGCTAGAGAACTCTACAGGAGAGGGAGAGGTGTTCATCAATGAAGTTGCAACCATTGGACTAATCCACCATGCCAATATTGTCCGCCTCCTAGGATTTTGTTCCGAAGGAATGAGACAGGCTCTTATTTATGAATTCATGCCTAACGAGTCACTGGAGAAATACATATTCTCTCGCGACCCAAACATTTTTCAGCATCTTCTAGTACCAGACAAGCTGCTAGATATTGCTTTAGGCGTCGCGCAAGGAATGGAGTACTTGCATCAAGGGTGCAACCAGCACATCCTCCACTTTGACATTAAGCCTCACAATATCTTGCTGGACTACAACTTCAATCCAAAGATCTCAGACTTTGGCCTCGCAAAGTTGTGCGCAAGAGACCAAAGCATCGTCACCTTAACAGCAGCAAGAGGCACGATGGGCTACATTGCACCAGAGCTATACTCTCGGAACTTTGGGGGAGTATCGTACAAGTCAGACGTGTACAGTTTTGGAATGCTGGTGCTAGAAATGGTGAGCGGGAGGAGGAATGCAGACCCAAGAATCGGGAGCCAGGATGATGTTTACCTCCCAGAGTGGATCTACGAGAAAGTGATCAATGGTGAGGAGTTGGCGCTTACTTTGGATACAACTCAAGAAGAGAAAGAGAAGGTGAGGCAGCTGGCGATGGTGGCACTGTGGTGCATCCAATGGAACCCGCGAAACCGGCCGTCGATGACAAAGGTCGTGAACATGTTAACGGGGAGGCTGCAGAGTCTGCAGATGCCCCTGAAGCCTTTTGTCTCATCTGAGAATGAACCTCTAGCATAAATCAAAACAGGGACTACCATACTCTATCAACATTCAGGGACTACCATGCTCTGTCAACACTGCATTTCGATACTTTCAGTCCATATAATAGGTCTGGAGATGTATGAATAATCACTTGTCACTACCATGTAACAGTACTCTATTAGTTGTTTGCAAGACACACAGATTCACAATTGGACTTGTATTTCAACAGCTACGCCGATATTTATCTTCAAAAGTAGCGAATACTCTGTTGATTACCTTAATTATTCTGTCTCCACTCCCATATTTCTCTGCATCTGACAGTTAGTGGATCTCCTCTTATGATGTCCTTTGGAGCACAAAGTGGATGTGATCCACATTCACTCGTTTCACTTATCTCATCTGCAATTCGATAAAATGGCATCAAACATCTACATCAATTGGTGCTTCACTTATTTGCAAGATAGGCAGATTACCTTATTCCGTCTCCACTCCCATACTTCTCTGCATTGCAGTCCGTCCACATCTGACAGTTAGTGATATCTGATGGAGCTTTTCCTTTTCCAGCACAAGGTGAATGTGATCCACGTTCACTTGTTTCACTTATCTCATCTGCAAGTCACCAATGAATCGAAAATCCAACCAATTCGAGCTTCACTTATTTCAGTATAATAACAAACTAAATCAGAGACCGAAAATGTAAGCAGTGGTGTCGCGCAGGAGTACCTATTGGTCAACATCTTGGACTGTGACTGCTGCTTGCTGCCGTTGGGATTGGGGTGGACTGCTGCTGCCTCACCGCCGATTCTGTCACCGATGTGGAGGGCGACGGCCGGGGTCAGCTCCCTGCCGGCTGCGGCTGCTTCTTCTGCTTGCTGACGTTGGGAGTGTACGGGGCGGCGGCCGGCGTCATCGTCGCCGGCGGTGGGCGGAGAACCGTGGAGGCGGGTGGGAGTGGGACGGATGGATAGGAGCCCATTCACACAGGTATGTTTTCCTTTTTGCTTTCTTGGAATTGTGTTAAAAATAAAAAATATAATCCAATGTATAATAAAAAAAAGAGTAAAAATATATGTTTCTTATAAAAGTATTTAAACATATTGTTTTCTAAAAAAATCAAATTTCAATAAAACTTTATGCAACTGAAACAGTGTTCATCTATATTAAAAAGTATTAGTACAGTTTTCAAATTTATTTCTACCTCTTTTTAAAAACATCTACATTTAAAATGTGTTCACACATCATGTAAAGAAAAAATGTTGACCTCTTTGAAAAGGATGTTCTTGTAATTTTAAAGAGTGTTCATGTATTTATAAATATATTCATGCATTCTCTATAAATGTGTATATTTCTTTTACCAAAAAAACTATAGACAAATAAAACAGTGAAGTGAAGAAAAAGAGGGAAAATAGAAAAAGAAAAACGAAAACCCAAAAAATGTAAGATAAAAACACTGAAAATACGAGCGATGGGTGGAGAACCGTGGAGGCGGCCCACCGTGGGCCCTGCATGAAGAATACTTCTAACAAGGCTCAGCCAGAGCTTATCCGGTTTCCCAGCCCACGAGCAAAGCTTTCCCTTCTGAGCTCCAACCTTGTTTTTTAGCTTGTTGTGTCAAAACACATATCTTCACCCCACCTCGGCATCCTCGTCTACCCTCATCACTGCCGCCACCTATCTCGATGATCCATCGACCGACACCGGCCGGATCATCGTCTCACTCTACCCATGGTTGACATTGATGTCGCCATGTCCTTGCCGCAGTTGACCACACATGACTTATATGGGCCACGACCACTGCGGCCCATTCACATAGGTACTTTATTTTCTTTTTTGTCTTTCTTGGAATTGTGTTCAAAATATAAATTATAATCCAATCTATAATAAAAAAGAGTTTAAATATTTGTTTGTTATAAAAATCTTTACACATATGAGAATATTTGGCTTTTAAAAATCATCTTTTAAATTAAAATTAGTTCAATTGAAACAATGTTCATCTATATTGAAAAGTATTAGTATAATTTTCAAATTCATTCCTGTCTTTAGAAAAACATCTACTTTTAATATGTGTTCACAAATCATGTAAAGAAAAATGTTGACCTGTTTGAAAAGGATGTTCTTGTAATTTTAACAAGTGTTCATGTAATTTAAAAATGTGTTCATGTAATTAAAAAATAGACAAATAAAATGGAGAAGTATAATTTTCATGTATGTTAAAAAGTATTAGTATAATTTTCAAATTTGTTCATGCCTTTTTAGAGAAAAAAATATCAACTTTTAAAATGCGTTCACACATCTTGTAAATAAAAAAATGTTGACATGTTTGCAAAGGATGTTCTTATAATTTTAATAAGAGTTCATGTCCTTAAAAATGCTCCTGTAATTTAAAATTTTCTTCATATATTTAAAAATATATTCTTATATATTTGTCTATAAAAGTGTATATTTGTTTTACACAAAAAAATATAGAGGGAAAGAAAATGGAAAAGGAAGAAAAGAGGGGGAAAGAAAAAGGAAAGGGAAATCCCGAAGAATGTAAGAAATAACACTGAAAATACTAATACTGACAAGATAAACTAGAAAAGACAAATTAAACGAAAACCAGTACCGGCAGCACAAAAAATGTGCCTCCGTCCATGCAGTTCACTCTGTGGGCGTCCACGCACAAAAAATGCGCCTTTGACAGTCTACATGGGGAAAATACCATTTGGGGCCCGTCATGATTAAACTTGTTTGAACAGCAAAGGGCGATGTTTTTTTTTTACAGGGAAATTCAGAGAGCTTTATTGAGTAAACGCATTCTTGGAACAATCAGCCAAGAGGCTGGACACCAAGAAGCTAGGAGTCTCGTCAAGCCAACTATCGGTCACATTAAGTGTGCATGCACGCTTAACACACAAGTGAACCGGTAAATTGGCTGACCTGTTTACATGTTGAATAGCAAAAGAGAAAAAATGAGTACTAAGCTCTCCAATCTCTAAAACTAAAGGAGCCACAATTGAACGAGAATTGTGACGAGTGTTCCAGAGTGTCACCAACTCCAAGCAATCGACTTCCATTATCACATGCGAGAATCCACGAAGAGAAGGGAAACGAACACCATCTCGCAAAGAAAGTCAGCAAAGGGCGATGTGTACATCTAAGCTTCCAAACTTCTGGTATGAACTACGGTCTCTTATGTGAGATATTCCCTTTACACGATCCAACATAAATATGGTCACTAAATTCAGTAGTCGTCCTCTAATCAAACTCACTTAATCTTGATGGGGTCTTATATGCCTACGTATAACTGTGTACAAGTTCAAAAAAAAAACTGTACAAAGTACTACAACCTAAGTATTTAGATGACACAATAACGTTTAATTAATTATGACTAGGAAAACGCCTCCTTGTTCATCCCGTGCCGTCTCCTCATGCTTCGCACCACACTCAAGATCATTGTGTTGATCCACAAGTGCTCCCGTTGATCACTATCACTGGTGATCATCATCAGTGGATCCCGTTTGTCCGCGTAGGAGCCACCAGTGACCCATGTCCCGTTGTCGTAGTGCGATGGAGAATAGCTCCTGAAGAAGAGGTAGCTGGTCTTGGCGAGTTGTGAATTGGTAAGTGCCCAATCTTTCACCATCTGTGGAGACTGTTGAAATGCTTCCTTGATGTTTGTTGTCACGTTGAAGCAATCTCCCACCGTGAAATAATTTCCCCTGCAAGCACATATTGCAGCTCTAGTCAAATAACTAATCATTGTCATAAAAATGTAAATATGCAACACAATAGCTAACTAATTACATACGATTTTCATGGTCTTGTGCACGTTCCACTAGTGGCCCGTGTTGAGGATGAACACGTCGGTGCCGCGGCAGTGTGTCAAGCAGGATGGCCCTCCTGATGGTGCCATCGCTTGCCGGAAGGAGCCGATCGACCATGACGAGAATTGGTGCTCGATAATACACCATGGAAAGGTTGTAGTCCGCGAAAACTTACCAATTGTAACACAAAAATGTTCATTACTTTAAACAAAAATATCTAACTTATGCTAGAAAATATGCCTGTAGTCCAAAAAAAAATGCGCCAACCATTGAATTAAAAGTGGTCGTCTAGCGTCATAAAACATGACACTAGCCACTAGCTCAAAAAAACGTTCCAAGTATTCAAAACACAACCAAAAGCGTTGTACAAACTGTTCATGTATGTTCTTAAACAAATAAAACAATATGACATAACAAATAAAAATCCATGGAACATAAGAAATGTGATTTAAGAAACAATCAGACCAAAATGGAAAAAACACTATAACGTCAAAAGGTGGAAAGGAAAAAAAGAAGACAAAAGGAAATAATTAAATACAAATCAAATAAAAAATGAGAAGAAAGAACACTACCACCTCAGTATAACTCAAGAAAAAGGTAAAAGGAACCAAATAACTAACATAGGAAGATGAAAAACAAATAAGAAAACAAAAAAAAAGGTGTGCACATGACTTGAACCCATGACTTTTCACCGTAATTGTGATGAACCTCTTTGCTTGTTATTGAGCCCACCTGACAACGATTAGCTATGGGCGCACGATCGAGTTATGCCCATAATAAGACGGTGCTAGTGAAAAAAGACGACCATAGCAGTCGGACATAGATCAATGAACCGAGCACTCAAGGAGCAGCTCTGTATAATGCACGCATTTAACTCACGGCGGGATAAAAGATCTTCATTCTGTTTGCGTTGAGCATGGAGCTCTGCTTGGGGAGCGATATACACCTCCTTCTCTCATCTGGAGTTTCACAACAGAGATGGCTGGAGTTTGGGAAAAGGATAGTTTGTTTATATGACCTTTCCTTGGTCCAACATATTTTCACAAGTACTTTTTTCGAAAAAAGTGCTAGGATATTTTCACAAGCCTGAGTCGTTCAACAAGTACTTTCAGAAAGTTTCAGAAAACTGTTGTTTCTGAGGAACAAGTGGGATCAGCATTTCTCTGATCTCATCAAGGATCGAAATTAGGGGACACTAAAGAAGCGCGCCTATGACATACATCCTGCACATCCCTCTCAAACCTTGTTCAGAGATAAAGGTTGGTAGTTCAGAGAAACTTGGTGTCTGACATGCATGCTCTCCTTGTGGGATGAACAGACACTCTGCTTTTGTCGTGGGATGAACAGACACTGAAGAGCTGTGGCTGGGATGTCGCCGGCTTCCACGGTGGTATTTAACTGCTGGCAAAACTGACAGCGTACATCGGCAAATCGTTCAGGGTGGACGGGTGAACGGTCTTGAAGCCGAGCTCCACGGCTATAACATCAGGGAAGCACTCCTTAGATCCACTGGACCCTGCCTGCATAAGCAGCAGCAAGTGGACCGGGATACCGAACTACTGCCGGTTCAGCTTTTTACTCGAGAGCGACGACTTCGACCGGGCGATGGACTGCTTAACACAGTTCAGGCAGTTGGTTCTGGGAGCAGCAACGCTCAGATGTTGAATGGCAATTGTAGCTTGCTAGGGTTATTTTTTGGTCATGGTCATGGAAAGTAAAACCTGAAGAAATGTGGTCACTTATTATCCTTTTTTCTGCCTTGTAACTGATAAATAAATCGAAATGAGATTTTCTGATGCAAGGCTGGCGAACCATGCACGGTGGCACGCCGCAGTCACCCTGCGGTGGTACAAACTGTCATTTTGTTGTTTAGTTTTGGCATGTGTCTTTGTTTTTGCTTCTTATTTTTTTGTATCCTTATATAATAAAAGATACAGTTTGCATAAAAACCCAGAACAACTATTACACCATAATAGATGAGCACAAAAGAAAGAAGTCCGTGGAAATATTAGGGGTATAAAGCAGTACCTTAACATGCAAAAGCACATGACTGGAGCTCTGTCTTCAGTTCCATCTTGTTTCCAGATCATCAGCACCATGACGAGGACCAGAATACCACAATACTTACGTTTATCTGTGCGTTGTACATGAACATTGTGACACAATATATTCACATAAACCAGAATTTGCTGCATAAGGAATATTTATCTGCGCGTTGGGGAAAAAACAGTTCATATTCACCTTATTGAAGCCTAGGGTGCACTTCACCTACATATCCTACTGGTGCCATTTCAGTCAGAACTCCAACTCATAACCTATACTGAAAACACACGAAGAAACTGCATAAACAAACTTGCTGCATGAAGATTGCTACCTTGTTCATGGTCGTAGTTGTGCTAGGGTCACAGGGAAGCATGTGCATTCCTTTCAGAGTCGCCGAGGATGGTCAGTTGAGCTGGCAACCCACAAAGGGCAAACGCAACAGTGAAATCCAAGATGCCATTATTGGCTTATCCAAAATTATACAAATCGCACAGAAATTTTAAAATATCAGGTGATTATATAGCCGAGGTAGTCTCTTGATCATATCCACCTGACATCTTCCTACACTCGCAGAACTGCAGCAACTGTTGCAGTATGATTATGCACAATTTAAAACAACTAAAAATCTAAGTTCCCATCCCAGGTTTGACAAGAACAGAACAACACACATATTTCTATATCTGCCATTTTCTGCTACAATGATTCCTTACCATATATAACTGGCACTAAAAAACTTAAATAAGAGACAACTAATTAGCAACAGAAAACTTGCTTCCTTTATTCCTTCCTCTACACATTACAACTTCACGAAAATTGCTGAACTTAACAAGACTAGTAATATCGACTGCAAAATATTGTTACATTAAAATTGCAGCACCAGACTGTTCCGTCAGAGCTGCAAGTAGTCTTGGCATTGGCGGCACATCAATCTCCTGTAGGCCCTCGAGAACCCGGACCACTTCACCCATCGTCGGCCGATCAAACTCATTATCTTGGATGCACCAGCATGCAACTTTGCAAACCCTTTCAGCCTCTTCCAAATTGAAGTCACCATGTAACTGTGGATCCACCAAACTCTTTACATCTCCGCTGTGAAGCTTGCTGATGGTTTGCACAGGGAAATATCCAACATGCTGGTCCACATTGCTGCTGCTATTGGTGTAGTGTGATGTCTCAGGTGACGAATTCCTCCTTCCTGATATGATTTCCAGCAGCACCATGCCAAAGCCATAAACATCAATTTTTGGTGTGACCGCAACTCCGCTAAGCCACTCTGGGGCAAGATAACCTGTAGTTCCTCTGAATGAAGTCAGAATTCGGCTAAAATCCCTTCCCACAAACGCTGCCAGCCCAAAGTCTGCAACTTTAGGAACAAATGATGCATCCAGAAGTATGTTCTCTGGCTTAATATCACAGTGTATGATGCATTTGTGGCAACTCTGATGCAAGTAGGACAATCCTTTGGCAACTCCTAGGGCTATTTGATATCTAGTGTTCCAATTTAGAACAGCAGCATTTCTCTTTTTAAATAGATGGCCATCAAGAGACCCATTTAACATGTGTTCATACACAAGTAATCTGTGATCACCTTCACAGCAGAAACCGATCAATTTTACTAGGTTGATATGTTGGATCAGTCCAACTGAGCTCACCTCAGCCCTGAATTGCTTCTCTCCTTGATGGGCACCATCAAGCCTTTTGACTGCTATAGTAGTCTTTGATTCACTTAACACTCCCTTGTATACTGAACCAAAACCACCTCCTCCCAGCTTTTCTGAGAATTTTTTAGTAGCACGAACTAAATCAGTGTATCTAAAGGCTACAATCCCACCAGCACTCCCTTGATTGTCAGAGTATATTGGCAGCAAAACACACCACTTGAATTTGTTCCTCCAAATCAGTAGCAACAGCATGAGCATTAGTAACCCGACACCAATAATGATTGCTGCAGTAACAACCGCAACATTTGGTTTTCTTTTGTTTTTTCTTAAATTTGCCGAGAAATCTTCGGCAGCAAAGCGGAGATAAAGAACATCTTTGGAAGTGTTATCGATGCCATCATCAAAAGTTGAACTAAGCAATTCCCCATTCCAGACAGAGCATCTGTTATTTTTATAGGAATAAGCAGTGCAGGAACATGAACTGAGACAAGCTTCTTCGCATTTGCTCTGAGTGGTAGCAACAGCTATGCTTTGTGGGTTGTAGGGCAGTGTAACTTGCGCAATGGGATGGAAAATGTCTGTTGAACTTGTGATGTTCTTTGAAGTAGTGCAATGTAATGGTGTATTCCTGATGCATCCTCCTATTCGATCCTCAAACTCCCAATCATGCGGTGACTTCTTAGAGAAGTTCTCCATACAGTCACATGATGGATGCGGCTTGCCTCTGCATACCGCGAAAGGTCCACAGGCAGCAGGTGGATCGCAGGGATCATCAGGCTGGGCATATATTGTTTGCCAAGACTGATTTGCTTGGGACCAAAGATTCAACTTTATCTGACCAGAGATGTCTAGTGAGACAAACATGGAAGATGATTCATCATGTGAAGTATACATGTAGTACTCTTCTTGGTCATCATTGACATATACTAGGTTATATAAACCTTTAGTCCGAGGATCCAAACTTAGCAGTGAATTGACTACTGGTACCAACGATGCTGCTGTGGAGGATGCATAAAGCCAGTATTCTATGGAGGGGTTACGGTGCTTAAGGACAATCCCCCTGGTGCCTTCTAGTTCAATACTGTATGAGCCGAGACCTGGATCAATGAGGCTCTTCTTTGAGATCCCATAACGACTAAAACCGGTGACCTTGTTCCTGCCAAACTTGGCACCAGCAAGCCAAACATCTGTTGGGTTGTCGAAGCTCTGCCACACCGATAAGTCAGATGATGGGCTCTCTTTGAGGACAAGGTTTCCACTATTCAAGAGAACGGCAGCGCTAGTGATGTTTAGGCTGTTGTGTGTCCTATTATTGACAATATGAGTGGACCAAACTATAGATTGAGTGTTGCTACCATGGTTTACTACGATGGCAAGATTGCCATCGTTTGAGATCTTGAGCTGTGCTGAGTTGAGGTTGGGGTGGGTGATGGGCTCCTCTCTATTAGCGATCCACACGGTAGTCAAAACTGGGATTTTATTAAACCATATGCCAAGGTACCAGCTGGATCTTGAGGAGGTGGCGTTGCGGGACGACTTACTGATACTGCTGCTTGCTGCTGGCTGGAAGAAGCCAAGGGCAAACTTGCCGTTCCTGGAGACGAGCTTGTCACCAACGGCGAGCGCTTGGCCTGCCATGAGAGTGTCCTCATCTACAGCTGCAGAGAAGCACCAAGGAGCAGTGTGCAATAGGAGAAGACCGAGTAGTATGTAGAGGGGAGCCATGGAGAAGAAGAATGAATAATTTGGAGAAGAGAGGATGTATGTATAGAACTGAAAGGCCAAGTGTTCTGCTGACTGAAGCTGACGGGGAAGTCCATTTGGGCTCACCTAAGTTCACATTGGGACAGAACTACCATAAATGCCATGTGCTACTGTCAAAGGCCACCCCACAGTTTCAGTTTTTAAAAAAAAAATCATGTGTACCTTAGCTGGTCAGGTCAATCACGAGGCTTGCACCAAGCTTTCATGAGGCTTCCACCAACCCTCATGGCAATGGCTTCAATGGTAAATGGCAACACACGAAACAGTAGCAAGCCATAGCACTCACTTTTTCAGAGAGAGAAAAAACATCAGTATAATAATCATCGGCGTAATTTGGCAATGTCAGTAAGTCACAAATAAGAAAAGCTCCCTTGAAAGCTCCCTCGTAATTTGGCAATGTCAGTAAGTCATAAATATCAGTATAATACCCACGAATATCTGTTTCTATGAATACTACTAATGCAAATTCCGTGCATGTCAACACCAAAGCTCCCTCGGAAGACAAGCAAAAGTGTGACCACAGAAATACAAGAAATGTTGTAAGCTGGAGTTAGGAAACTTAATAAGCTACCAAAGTTTCAGAGTGATCTTCAGATTCATCAATTTCGAGTGCCTTCTTGTGTCGAGGGTGTTGCCCGAGTCTTGTAGCCTAAACGCGTCTTGGCATGAACTGGCTCTGTGACAAACAAAAAACGAAACCAATAACCTATCAAAAATATTGTTTGAAGAATTTGAGCTGTGACAACGTAAAAGTAAAAAAATTGTATATGCACTTTGGAATTGATCATTTATGCGGGTTGGTGAAGAACTGAAGATTCAGTTTCTGTTGCTTTGAAACATGTTATCTAACTAGAAGGGGATGGATGCCTTCATCATGCTGAGCTGTTTCTACCGCATAGAGAAGGGAAATACGAAAAGAGACGACGGCTGCAGCGTCGCTGGCGTAAGGGTAGGGAAGGGGAATGGAATGAGCCCAATATTTTTCAAGCCAACTAATACATAGCCGGTCCCAAGCCTTGCATTATGGATCAGGGTATTCATACTATTATTGGAGCATATTTGATATCTCTGCTTGCTTCACCAACTTCGCGCACGGCCGAGACCAATTAACAGCAAGATCGATCCATGGCAGAATCGCTGCTTCTTCCCACCAACACGCGCTTGCCTAGACTGCTTCTTGGCGTCAATATTGGTTGCGACTTGAGAGGGCCTCATTTGTTCACACTGATTTTTGAAGCTTTTTGGAACCCACGTACATGCATGCTGGCCCACAGGTCAGAACATCGACCATGCACGCACGCGGTTTCTGTCTCCAATAATTCTTCTCCATCTCAATAATTGTACTAGGCAGCAACACTCACTGTCTGTCACTGTGGAGGAGCAGGACCAGCTCTCTGCGTCCCTCCCCTTCATAATTGTACTAGATAGCGCAGGGCAGCAACACGCAGTTTCTGTCTCCAATAATTCTTCTCCATCTCAATAATTCCACTTCATAATAGTCCCTCCCTTCTCGATCTCAACTCCACTCCATGTGAGACTCAACTCCACTTCATAGTAGTTCCTCTCCAGACCGCTTCGCACGTACGGCTTGCTGAGAAGAAGGCCATGCGAAGAGTTGGTCACCATTGGCAGACGTATTGTCAAGAAATGCAGGGGGTTGCCTTTTGCTCTGTAGACGATGGCTGGCTTGATGATCTGTAAACAACAAGTGCAGGAATGGCAGGTCATAGAAAATAGCAACATTGGGGATAATGACCAAGGCAAGTACAGGAATGGTCCTAAGCATACTGAAATTGAGCTACAGACACTTGACATCTGAAACGAAGCAATGCTCTGCCTCTGTGTTGTCTTTCCCAAGGACTACGAGATGAAAAAAGACATACTGATCCAAGTATGGATGGCTAATGGTTTTCTTCAAGAAGAGGTTACAATGGATTTGCCATAGGAAGGAGAATTTGTTTTCATCGCAGATGAATATGCAACTTAGAAGAGTTGGTTCAACAGAAAGTATTGTTAGAAGACGCCCGTCATATACAGATTCCAAAGTATGAATGGAGCATGCCAAAGTCTGAATTGGAACAAATGAGTGGATTATTCAGAAGCACAACACCTCTCTGCACTTTGTTAATGAACCAGACAGATACACGGATCTTAAGGAGTTAAATACGATGTCGTTAAGAGCATTGTGTTGTGACAGTTCTTCTGTTACCAATTGCCAGATCATAAATGCAAAAACATTTACGGTATCTTGACCTATCTGAGTCTTGCATTGTTAGATTGCCAGATTCAGTATCTACGCTTGCAAACATTGAGGCTCAATAGTTGTTGGAATCCGCAGCGGTTACCTGAATGTATAAGTGCAATGAGGAAGCTCATTCATTTCTATCTTCTTGAATGTCCTAGCGGCCTGGAACAGATGCCCCCAAACATCAGACTACTGAAAGACCTATAAGTTGGTGTACCTCTGATAGCCTGAATCTCACTGAATTTCTTCAGAGATGACATTCCATCTTTGATGTATTGATGGCATTTTATCGAATTGTGATAAGAAGCGAGAATGTAAGCAGTGGTGTGGCTCCAGGAGTACCTATTGGTGTTGGATTTGAGAGGAATCGAAGCGCGGCCGCTGCTGCTCCTTACCGTTTGGGCCGACTGCCGCTGCCTGACCGCCGACTCAGTCACCGATGTGGAGGGCGACGGCCGGGGATCATCTTCCGGCTGCTGGGTTGGGCTGACCTGCCGTTGGGAGCGGACGTGGGGCTCGGCGGCCACCGTCGTCGGCGGCGGCGGTGGAGGAGAACCGGCGAGCTGCGGGCCGTGGGGGCGGCTGGGAAGGACGACGAGCCTTGTGTGTGGCCTACTTGTTAACAAGGCCTGCTACCCCATCAAAAAAAAAGGCCTGCTACCTCACCCAAAACTAAAAATAAAACTAGGTCTGCTAGGCAGAGCCCATCACGTTTTCCGGCCCATGACCAAAGGTTAACCATCCGAGCTCCAACTTTGCTCCCTTCTTCTTTCTCTTTAAAAAGGTTGAGAGCATCTCCAATAGAGGGTTCAAATGTAAAAATACCTAACTTTTGGACCGTCTGAAGCAAAAAACGCTGCTCCAACAAACGGTCCATATGCAAAAAAATTGGACCGTGGCCTCCTCGTGATGTAAAATACAACACCTCGCGATGCAAATATACATCACGAGATGCATCTGGTCCAAAACTAGCCGCCGCCCGCGAACGCCCAACCGCCACTTAATTTCCTTTCCCACCCGCCCGCGCCCGTCCGCCCGCCCGCGACCCTCCCAGCCGCCGCTGATACGTCTCCAACATATCTATAATTTATGAAGTATTCATGCTATTATATTATCTATTTTGGATGTTTACGGGCTTTATTAGACACTTTAATATTATTTTTGGGACTAACCTATTAACCCAGAGCCCAGTGCCAGTTTCTGTTTTTTTCCTTGTTTTAGAGTATCGCAGAAAAGGAAAACCAAACGGAGTCCAATTGACCTGAAAATTGACGGAGCTTATTTTTGGATCAGAAGAAGCCCATGAAGCATCAGAGTTGGACCAGAAGAGTCCCGGGCTGCCCACGAGGGTGGGGGGGGGGGCGCCAAACCCCCCTAGGCGCACCCCCTGCCTCGTGGACAGCCCGGAGATCCACCGACGTACTTCTTCCTCCTACATATATCCATATACCCTAAAAACTTCGGGGAGCAGAATAGATTGGGAGTTCCGTCGCCAGAAGCCTCCGTAGCCACCGAAAACCAATCTAGACCCGTTCCAGCACCCTGCCGGAGGGGGAATGCCTCTCCGGTAGCCATCTTCATCATCCCGGTGCTCTCCATGACGAGGAGGGAGTAGTTCACCCTTGGGGATGAGGGTATGTACCAGTAGCTATGTGTTTGATCTCTCTCTCTCTCTCGTGTTCTTGAGGTGGTACGATCTTGATGTATCGTGAGCTTTGCTATTATAGTTGGATCTTATGATGTTTCTCCCCCTTTACTCTCTTGTAATGGATTGAGTTTTTCCTTTGAAGTTATCTTATCGGATTGAGTCTTTAAGGATTTGAGAACACTTGATGTATGTCTTGCGTGGGATAACCGTGGTGACAATGGGTTATTCTATTGATTCACTTGATGTATGTTTTGGTGATCAACTTGCGGGTTCCGCCCATTAACCTATGCATAGGGGTTGGCACATGTTTCCGTCTTGACTCTCCGGTAGAAACTTTGGGGCACTCTTTGAAGTACTTTGTGTTGCTTGAATAGATGAATCTGAGATTGTGTGATGCATATCGTATAATCATACCCACGAATACTTGAGGTGACATTGGAGTATCTAGGTGACATTAGGGTTTTGGTTGATTTGTGTCTTAAGGTGTTATTCTAGTACGATCTCTATGATAGATCAATCAGAAATGATAACTTTGAGGTGGTTTCGTACCCTACCATAATCTCTTCGTTTGTTCTCCGCTATTAGTGACTTTGGAGTGACTCTTTGTTGCATGATGAGGGATAGTTATATGATCCAATTATGTTATTATTATTGAGATGACTTGAACTAGCACTAGTAGAAAAGGGGGCAAAGGTTCAGGCCAGGTAAGCCCATTAGTCCCGGTTCAGTCTAGAACCGGGACCAATGGGTGCATTGGACCCGGTTCGTGAGCCCAGGGGGCCGGCCGGGCCACGTGGGCCATTGGTCCCGGTTCGTCTGGACCTTCTGATCCCGGTTTGTGGGACGAACCAGGACCAATGGGCCTGGCTCCTGGCCCACCACCATTGGCCCCGGTTGGGGGCATGAACCGGGACCAAAGGCCCCCCTTTTGTCCCGGTTCATGCCACCAACCAAGACCAATGGTGGTGCCTATATATACCCCCTCGCGCAAGAGCAGAGCACACTGCTCTGTTTTTTCTGGCCGAGGGGGAGAGGGCTTGGTGGTGCTCTAGCTCACCTCCTATGCACACAAGGTGTTCGATGGAATGCCCGAGCCACACTACTTAAGCTTTCTCCTCTCCAAGCTCGACCTCCAAGCTCCATTTTCCTCAATATTTGTCTAGGTTTAGCGGTCCGTCACGCCCCGCCCCCGTCTTCACCGCCGTCGATCACCCGCGCCGATCTCATCAGCGGCACCACCGTGGTGAGCCTCTTGTTCTTATCTTCTTTCTGAATGGAAAAATATTCTTACTTGTATGTTTAGATAGATACTTGTATCATTTTCTTACTTTTATTATTGCATCTTATATAGTGCGATGGTTTTGGTATCCGCCCCCGTCGGCCTTCGTCCTGTCTATGATTCGGATGTGGTATATATTATCTTTATAACTATTGGTTCATTTATTGTTTATGAAAATTATGCCGACCAACGTGACATAGATTTTATTTATCTAGGAGGTATGTGAACCAGAAATTCCAACTGGCCCTATTGTTGAGAGGTTAAATTTAGTTGAAGAAGAAAACAATTTCTTGAAGGAAAATGAGGAGGAGAAGATGATATTGGAGTTGCATGTTGCGGATGTCGTCGATGATCACAAGATCAAGATGCATGCAATGCGCTTGAAGATTAGAAAGATTAGAAAATATGCCGTTCATACCGAGGCTTGGTATCATTATGCCGTTGGATCAATTGTTACCTTGGTTGCGATTATGATCGCGTTTGTTTTCGCATTGAAATGTTTTACATAGTTTCAATGTATGGTTTAATTAATTAGATGCTCTGGAGAGCTATATGTTGTTAGATGAGAACTATGTATGTACTTTGGTTTTAATGTGATGATGAACTTATATTAATTTGGTCACTTCATTATCTATTCATGATGTTCTGTAATGGTTTTTGACACACTTAATTATATATAACGCACGCAGATGAACCGGCAATGGATGTACGGTGACAGACACACCTCCGAGTACATTAAGGGCATGCATGAATTTCTCGAAGCGACTGAGGCAAACAAGCAGAATGGTTTTATGTGTTGTCCATGCCCTAATTGTGGGAATACGAAGTCTTACTCTGACCGGAAAATCCTTCACACCCACCTGCTTTACAAGGGTTTCATGCCACACTATAATGTTTGGACAGGGCACGGAGAAATAGGGGTTATGATGGAAGACGGCGAAGAAGAAGAGTACGATGACAACTATGTGCCCCCTGAATATGGTGATGCTGCAACGGGGGGAGCTGGTGAAGATCAAGAGGAACCAGACGATGTGCCCAATGATGCTGCAACGGGTGAAGCTGCTGAAGATCAAGAGGAACCAGACGATGTGCCCGATGATGATGATCTCCGCCGGGTCATTGTCGATGCAAGGACGCAATGCGAAAGTCAAAAGGAAAAGCTGAAGTTCGATCGCATGTTAGAGGATCACAAAAAAGGGTTGTACCCCAATTGCGAAGATGGCAACACAAAGCTCGGTACCATACTAGAATTGCTGCAGTGGAAGGCAGAGAATGCTGTGCCTGACAAAGGATTTGAGAAGCTACTGAAAATATTGAAGAAGAAGCTTCCAAAGGATAACGAATTGCCCGACAGTACATACGCAACAAAGAAGGTCGTATGCCCTCTAGGATTGGAGGTGCAGAAGATACATGCATGCCCTAATGACTGCATCCTCTACCATGGTGCATACAAGGATATGAACGCATGCCCGGTATGCGGTGCATTGCGGTATAAGATCAGACGAGATGACCCTGGTGATGTTGACGGCGAGCCCCCCAGGAAGAGGGTTCCTGCGAAGGTGATGTGGTATGCTCCTATAATACCACGGTTGAAACGTCTGTTCAGAAATGGAGAGCATGCCAAGTTGATGCGATGGCACAGTGAGGACCGTAAGAAAGACGGGAAGTTGAGAGCACCTGCTGACGGGTCGCAGTGGAGAAAAATCTAGAGAAAGTACTGGGATGAGTTTGCAAAGGACCCAAGGAACATAGGTTTGCTTTAAGCGCGGATGGCATTAATCCTTTCGGGGAGCAGAGCAGCAATCACAGCACCTGGCCCGTGACTCTATGTATGTATAACCTTCCTCCTTGGATGTGCATGAAGCGGAAGTTCATTATGATGCCAGTTCTCATCGAAGGCCCTAAGCAACCCGGCAACGACATTGATGTGTACCTAAGGCCATTAGTTGAAGACTTTTACAACTGTGGAATGGAAACGGTGTATGTACATGGGATGAGCACAAACAAGAGGAATTTAACCTAAAGGCGTTGCTGTTCGTGACCATAAACGATTGGCCCGCTCTCAGTAACCTTTCAGGACAGACAAACAAGGGATACCACACATGCACGCACTGTTTGGATGACACCAAAAGTACATACCTGGACAGATGCAGGAAGAATGTGTACGTGGGCCATCGTCGATTTCTCCCGACCAACCATCAATGTCGAAAGAAAGGCAAGCATTTCAAAGGCGAGGCAGATCACCGGAAGAAGCCCGCCATGCGTACCGGTGATCACGTACTTGCTATGGTCAATGATTTACACGTAATCTTTGGAAAGGGTCCCGGCGGACTAGCTATTCCGAATGACGCTAAGGGACGCGCACCCCTGTGGATGAAGAAATCTATATTCTTCGACCTACCCTACTGGAAAGAGCTAGAGGTCCGCTCTTCAATCGACATGATGCACATGATGAAGAACCTTTGTGTGAACCTGTTAGGCTTCTTGGGCGTGTATGGGAAGACAAAAGATACACCTGAGGCACGGGAGGACCTGCAACGTTTGCACGAAAAAGACGGCATGCCTCCGAAGCAGTATGAAGGTCCTGCCAGCTACGCTCTTACGAAAGAAGAGAAAGAAATTTTCTTTGAATGCCTGCTCAGTATGAAGGTCCCGACTGGCTTCTCGTCGAATATAAAGGGAATAATAAATATGCCAGAGAAAAAGTTCCAGAACCTAAAGTCTCATGACTGCCACGTGATTATGACGCAACTGCTTCCGGTTGCATTGAGGGGGCTTCTACCGGAAAACGTCCGATTAGCCATTGTGAAGCTATGTGCATTCCTCAATGCAATCTCTCAGAAGGTGATCGATCCAGAAATCATACCAAGGCTAAGGAGTGATGTGGCGCAATGTCTTGTCAGTTTCGAGCTGGTGTTCCCACCATCCTTCTTCAATATCATGACGCACGTCCTAGTTCATCTAGTTGACGAGATTGTCATTCTGGGGCCCGTATTTCTACACAATATGTTCCCCTTTGAGAGGTTCATGGGAGTCCTAAAGAAATATGTCTGTAACCGCGCTAGGCTAGAAGGAAGCATCTCCATGGGCCATCAAACAGAGGATGTCATCGGGTTTTGTGTTGACTTCATTCCTGGACTTAAGAAGATAGGTCTCCCTAAATCGCGGTATGAGGGGAGACTGACTGGAAAAGGCACGCTAGGAGCGGACTCAATAATATGTAGGGACGGGCATTCTTGGTCTAAAGCACACTACACAGTTTTACAAAACTCTACCTTGGTGACCCCGTATGTCGATGAACACAAGAACAGTCTGCGCTCCAAACACCCGGAGCAGTGTGACGACTGGATTACATGTGAACACATCAGGACTTTCAGCAGTTGGTTGGAAACACGTCTCAGAGGTGACAACACTGTTTGTGATGAGCTGTACTTGTTGTCCAGGGGACCATCTTTGACTGTATTGATTTACAAAGGATACGAGATAAATGGGAATACATTTTACACGATTGACCAAGATCAAAAGAGCACCAACCAAAACAGCGGTGTCCGCTTTGATGCAGCAACCGAGAAGGGAAAGGACACATATTATGGTTAGATAGTGGACATATGGGAACTTGAATACGAATATGATTTTAAGATCCCTTTGTTTAAGTGCAAATGGGTCAATCTGTCAGGAGGCGGGGTACAGGTAGACCCACAGTACGGAATGACAACAGTGGATCTGAAAAATCTTGGGTACACTGACGAACCGTTCGTCCTAGCCAATGATGTGGCACAGGTTATCTATGTGAAGGACATGTCTACCAGACCGAGAAAAAGAAAAGATAAGAAAGCGAATACATCATACAATGAGCCAAAGCGCCACATAGTTCTTTCAGGATAAAGGGACATCATGGGAGTGGAGGGCAAGACTGACATGTCTGAAGATTCTGAAAAGTTTCATGAAATTCCTTCCTTCAAAGTCAAGGCTGACCCAAGCATCCTGATAAACGATGAAGATTATCCATGGTTATGGCGCAATAAGCAAATGACACAAGCGAAGAAAAAGTGAAAACTTTCTCCCGCAACTATTATGATGATACCATGCCAAATTTGTAACAGACGAGTATGATACCATTCTCCGTTTTGTACATGTACATGCTATGCCAACTTTTTCAGAGTTCATTTCAAATGCTTTAATGTCTTATGGTTTGGCCCTCGTAATACCATTAATCCCGGTTCGCTCCTTGTCAACAATGTTCTCACCAAGAACACTCTCAAGAGGGCAGCCACGTGGGCCATTTGTAAAGTTAATCACAAACTTGCGATTCACACAAATTTCAAAGAATTCAAATTTTAACTATTCTAATTTGAAAACTAATGGCACTAACAGAAAGTTTATAATTTTTCTAAAACTAAAAGCAAAAAGAATTAAAAAAATAAAGCAAAAAACAAAAGAAAATAAATAATGCAGAAAACAAAACAAAAAAACTGAAAATAAAATAAAAATAGCAACAATAAGTATTTTGTTGTAAGTAGAAACAAAATAAAATAAATAAAGCAAAAAAGAAAACAAAAAAACAAAAAAATGTTTTCAAATTTGAAAATTAATGGCATTAACAAAAAGTTTATAATTTTTCTAAAACTAAAAGCATAAAGAAAAAATAAAGCAAAAAACAAAAGAAAATAAAATAAATAAAGCAACAAAAAAACAAAAAAAAGTGCCACCTACTGGGCCCCAGGGCCTTAATACGACTAGAAACCCATCCATGGGCCAGGATTCAGGCCCGCAGGAGGCCTAGTAGGCCCACAGGCATAGCAGTGACAATTAGGCCCGTAAGGCTGCAATGGAGAGAAGCTCGAGAGGGGTGCGGCAGTGGGGCTTATAAACCACTGCGCACCCCTCTCAACTAGCGAGGTGGGACTAAACTTTCGACACGGGCGCAGCAGCACAAGGCCTTTGGTCCCGGTTGGTGGCACCAACCGGGACTAAAGGTGGGCATTGGTCCTGGTTGGTGCCACAAACCGGTTCCAATGCCCCCCTTTAGTCGCGGTTGGTGCCACCAACCGGGACCAAAGGCCGCCGCTTCCCGCCCTTTGGGCTGCTGAAAAGTGGCCTTTGGGCACCAACCGGGACTAATGCCCACCTTTAGTCTCGGTTGCTGCCATGAACCGGGACTAAAGGCTCTGCTATATAAGTCCACACTTAGGAAATTTTCACTCTCATCTTGCAGTTGCCGCCCCCGACGACGCCGACGCCGCCAGGCTGCCCCGACGCGGCCCGCCCCGTCCCACCCCCGTCGTCGCCGTTGCCCGCGCCCCTGCCCCGACGCGCGCCGCCCCGGCCCGCCCCCGTCGCCGTCGCACGCGCCCCTGCCCCGACGTGTGCCGCCCCGGCCCGCCCTCGCCGTCGCCCGCGTCGGCCCCTTCCCCGATGCGCGCCGCCCAGGCCCGCCCTCGCCGTCGCCCGCGCCCCCTACCCCGAGCGCGCGCCCACTGCCTCATCGCCATCCTCGCCGCCGACCCCGCGGTCCTCCTAGTCCGGCCGACGCCCTCCCTAGCTAGCATTTTTGTTCATATATATGCTATTTTTTATATATGTATATATGTTCTCCGTGTATATATATGTTCATGTATATATGCAAAAGATAGTTTTTTAGAAAAATTAGGATTTTTTTTCTGTTCATAGATTTTT
Source organism: Triticum urartu (assembly GCF_056163025.1). Lineage (NCBI taxonomy): Eukaryota > Viridiplantae > Streptophyta > Magnoliopsida > Poales > Poaceae > Triticum > Triticum urartu. The sequence goes on from NC_141873.1 coordinate 15,600,365, forward strand.
TTGCTGATATTAATTATTGTAAATATGCAAATGTTTGTATATTCATATGAACAATGAATTAAGCAATACTACTTCATGTATTTTTAAGAAGGAAGAAGAAGAAAAAGAATGAGAGGAAAAAGGAAATAAGAAGAGGAAGAATGGAGAAGAAGAGGGGAGAGGAAGAAGAGGAGAAATAAATAAGAAGAAGAAAAAAGAAGAAAAAGAAGAGGAGGAGAAGAAGAAAGGAATAGAGGAGATCTTCTTCTCCTCTATTCCTTTCTTCTTCTCCTCTTTTTTTTCGATCTTCTCCTCTAGCTATTCCTTTCTTCTTCTCCTCTTTTTATTTCTTCTTCGTTTTCTTATGTTTTATCGGGTCTGTCGTCGTCGATATACCCCTCCCGATAACTTCAACACATGGGGGGGGGTCGATATACCCCCTCCCCGATAACATTATTTTCCCGTGTATGTATCTCATCGTTGTCAATAATACCCCCTCCCGGTAACTTCAACACGAGGGGGGGTCGATATACCCGGGCCCCCTCCCGATAACGTCAACACGTGGCGGGGGGGGGCTCGATATACCCCCTCCCCGATAATATTATTTTCCCATGTACGTATGTCGTCGTTGTCGATATATAAACCCCTCCCAATAACTTCAACACGTGGGGGGGGGTCGATATACCCGCTCCCCGATAACATTATTTTCCCGTGTATGTATCTCATCGTTGTCGATATTACCCCCTCCCGATAACTTCAACACGTGGGGGGGGGGTCGATATACCCCCTCCCCGATAATATTATTTTCCCATGTACGTATGTCGTCATTGTCGATATAAACCCATCCCGATAACTTCAACACGTGGGGGGGGGTCGATATACCCGCTCCCCGATAACATTATTTTCCCGTGTATGTATCTCATCGTTGTCGATATTACCCCCTCCCGGTAACTTCAACATGAGGGGGGTCGATATACCCCCTCTCGATAACTTCAACACGTGGGGGGGTCGATATACCCCCTCCCCGATAATATTATTTTCCCATGTACGTATGTCTTCGTTGTCGATATAAACCCCTCCCGATAACTTCAACATGTGGGGGGGGGGGGCGATATACCCGCTCCCCGATAACATTATTTTCCCGTGTATGTATCTCATCGTTGTTGATATACCCCCTCCCGGATACCTTCGACAGTGAAAACTCTTGAGGAGTACACCCAAACTAATATATCCACGTGCTGTCATGCTTGTGTAATAATTGCCATGTTGTAATATATATTTGCAGAAACAATGGAGCACGGACGAGACGAGGAAGCAGAAGAGACGTTGCGGGACATAATCTTAGACGGAGGTGATGTCATGTCATGTTATCTTAACGACAATGATGGTCTGGAAGAACAACAGGGTGAAGAAGTAGGTCTGGAAGAACAGCAGGGTGAAGAAGCAGGTCCGGAAGAACAGGGTGACGGCTCCAGTGACCGAACAGAGTCCGGCCAAGTAAATATATTAGTTAAGCCTGTGCTGAGACTAGCTAATTGATGCATTCATTGTTTTGGTATGTACACATATTAATTAACTCTCGTCTTTCTTCTTTTTTCTAGCCCTCCGGATCGAGCACAACTTCGGTAACGAGACGAGGCCCGAAGAAAAAGTTGCGCGAGGATGAAAGGTTTGAGATCACAGCAATCGCGCGCGACGGCCTACCGATTGAACCCATCCGGACGAAGGATGCATTTACTGCTCAGTGCGGGGTTCTTGTGAGGGACAAGATCCTGATCAGCATCCACCAATGGTTTAAGCCGGCTAAAGAAGACCCTGAGGTGTCTTATGTCAATGATATGCAGAAAGATGATCTTTGGAATGAGCTGAAGGCAAATTTCACCCTACCGCCAGAGGAGGATCCGGAGAAGCCGGTTATAGAGCAATTAATTACGTCTGCTGCTCTTAAGAAGATGGCAGAGCTATTCAGGAGGTGGAAGAATGAGCTGAAAAGGTTTGTCGACAAAGAAGAGACACCACAATTCATCGGCAAATATGAGAAGATCAGAGATCAATGGCCCACATTTGTGGCCCACAAGACATCGGATAAGAGTAAGAAGATGTCGGAGACAAACAAGAAAAATGCTGCGAAGAAGAAGCTTCACCATCGCACGGGGTCAGGTGGCTACCTCAAAGGCCGTCCTAAGTGGGAAAAGGCTGAGGCTGATCTGCTTGATAAAGGGATTGAACCAGAGACAATGAATTGGCCAGATCGTTGCCGGACTTGGTTCTTCGGGGCTGGCGGATCCTTGGACCCTGTAACAGGGAAGTGTGTTTGGACGGACGAGCAACTTGACATACCCTTGAAGAAGCTTCGGTACTATATCGATGCAGCGCAGAGAGGGACGTTCCTTCCAGACAGAGAGAACGACGAGCTCACAAAGGCCCTCAGAAATCCTGAGCACCCTGGACGGACACGAGGCACGCTAGGCTCCATTCCGTGGAAGGCTGGGTTTCCGGACGTAGGCGGTTACAAATGCCACGAGAGGAGGAAGAAAGTGTAGCAGACCGAACTGCAGGCGCTGCACGCAAGGGTACAAGCGAGAGAGGAACGAGAAGCAAATCGCAGCAAACGACTTGCCGAAGCTTCCCTTGAAGCTACCCCGCCATCTCAGCGGAGAAGCAGCGTGGCTTCCACCGAGCTGCTTCAGCCGGAGCATGTCTTGACGGCTCCTGCCAGCTATCCTGTGGATGCTATCATGGAGTCTCAAAATTGACACCTTATGACGCAATGGATTAATATGAAGGTCAAGGTGGCTGTTGGCTCTGTTTTTCCTAATGAACCCGGTGCAACTTTTCACTGCCGGCCGATTCCAGAAGGATATGCTAAGGTGATGGTGGATGAAATAACGGAGGGATTTGAGGACCTCCCGCTTGACCACCCTACTAGAGAAGGGGAGACTCGGCTGGGTTCTTCTCTGAAGACTCCATGCCTATGGCGGAAGGAGCTCATCAACCTTCCGAACTGGACGCCTCCGCCTCCTCCTCCTCCTCCGGCGAGTCAGGGCACTCCGCCTCCTCCACCGCCTCCTCCTCCAGTGAGTGACGATCAGGCCACTCGGCCGGCTCCTTCTCCGGCACGTGGCGGCACTCCGCCTCCTTCTCCGCCTGTGCCGGCGCGCCCGAGCAGCCAGCCTCCTCCTTCTCCATCTCGTCAGCAAGGTCGGAAGAGACCCGCCGCCGCTCCGGCAGCTGCTTCGGCGCGTCGTAGTCCTTCTCCTCCGCCTCGTAAGCAAGTAAAGAAGACAGCCGCTCCGTCTGCTCGGCCGGCGTCTAGCAGTACAGCCAGAGGCGGGAGGACATACAGATTCGGTCCTTCTATGAAGACTCCAGAGAAGTTACCATACGAGAGGACCTTGGAGGAGAACGCGAAGATCGCGCGAACCGAATGTTGGATAACGTAGCAGAATTTTAAAATTTTCTATGCATCACCAAGATCAATCTATGGAGTCATCTAGCAACGAGGGAGAGAGGGGTGCATCTACATACCCTTATAGATCGCGCGCGGAAGAGTTCAAGAGAATGGGGTTGACGGAGTCGTACTCGTTGTGATCCAAATCACCGATGACCAAGTGCCGAACGGACAGCACCTCCGCGTTCAACACATGTACGGTTGGGAGACGTCTCCTCCTTCTTGATCCAGCAAGGGGGAAGGAGAGGTTGATGAAGATCCAGTAGCACGACGGCGTGGTGGTGGATGCAGCAGGATCCCGACAGGGCTTCGCCAAGCGCAAGCGGGGAGAGGAGGTGTTACGGAGGGAGAGGGAGGCGCCAAGAGCAAGGGGTGCGGCTGCCCTCCCTCCCACTTTTTATATAGGGTCCTTGGGGGGGGCACCGGCCCTAGGAGATGGATCTCCAAGGGGGCGGCGGCCAAGGGGTGGCTTCCCCCCAAGCCAAGTGGGGGGCACCCCTATGTAAGTGCATCTAGTGCCACCCCTAGTTGGTTTTGGAGTATTGACGACAAACCTAGTTGAGGGACTAATGTGTTTGTGAGAATTGCAGGATAACACAGGTAGAAGTCCCTCATTGATTCGGTTTTCCTACGAGAGATGACCCCTAAAAATGTATGAAGACATTGAAGTCAAAAGTGCTATGTGAAGACATTCACCTTGAAGACTATGACAAGAGAAGACATCGCATGAAGATTATGGAGCGCGAAGACTTAGATCTTTCGTAGTTCTTTTTCTTCTTTGTTGAGTCATAGGAACAACCGTACTATTAAGTGGGGTCCAAGAGAACTAGTCAGACTGACTGAAGTGATGCTTAACCAAAATCCTATGTCTTCGAGTGAAGACTATGAGAGCGAATCTTGTCCAGAGTTGGACAAGTCAGCTTTTCTTGTAGCCCAAGTAAAGTTGCCGTGTGTGTTTGACATCTGACCGTTGGAACACGTGTCAGTTCCTTAGTGACCCAGGGTCATTTCGGACAAATCAGGTCGGGTTGCCTTGTGGCTATAAATAGCCCACCCCCTACAACCATAAACGGTCGACTGCTCAGAGTTAAAGTACGGCTGTTGTCGTTTGAGAGCAACCCACCTCGAAGCCTTTGAGAGAGAATTCCTTGCGAGGATAAAGCCCTAACCACCCAAAGCCAAAGAGTGTTAGGCATCACTTAAGTCGTCTTGTATGTGTGATCTGAAGAGTTATTACACTTGAGGACTGTGAATCCTCCATCCGGTTAGGCGTCGCATTCTGAGCATCCAAGAGTCATTGTGGATTGCCCCTGAACGAAGTCTGAAGGTTTGGGAGTCTACCTTGAAGACTTACCAGAGTGATTGGGCGAGGTCTGCGTGACCTTAGCTCAAGGGGAATACGGTGAGGACTAAGTGTTCTGAGCTGCGTGTTCAGGACTGGGTGTCCTCAGGTTTAAATACGTAGCCGCCCTAACCAGACATACAGTTGTCACAGCAACTGGAACTGGTCCAACAAATTATTGTCTTCAACGAGTCACTGGTTTTATCCTTCCCTTCCCTTTACTTACTGTTGGTCCTTGTGAAGTCATTGCGTGATTGCATTATCTTTTGTCTTCACTAAGTGACTGCTTGTTCTGATTGGCTTCACAATATCTTCCTACCCGATCCTTACTGCCTAGCTGCTATTAGTCATTGTGCTTTCACTTCATTGAATACTTGACTAAGGTTTTCCTAGTGTAGTCTACCTTCCGCTGCGTGGTAATAGGTTTACTTCTATCATTTGTCTTCGAAACTTTCATGTTTTGAAGACTTTCATAAAAATCGCCTATTCATCCCCCCTCTAGTCGATCACTAGCACTTTCAATTGGTATCAGAGCAAGGTACTCCCTTGTTCTGTGTGATTCGGTCTAACCACCTGGAGTTTTAGCTATGTCGACTGCAGGGATAATTAAAGTCTCCGCTGCGTGCCCCATCTTTGATGGAACTGAATATCCCTACTGGAAGAATAAGATGCGCATGCATCTTGAAGCCATTGATGTCGACCTATGGTATGTCGTCAAGAACGGCGTTTCCAAGGCTGGAGAAGGTGTCACTGCTGCTGATGTCAAGAAGTTCGTTCAACTGGACTCTACTGCCAAGAATATCATCTGTGGTCATCTGACCAAAGGACAGTATGGCCATGTGAGTGCTTTGGAGACTTCCAAGCTAGTCTGGGACTGGCTCTCCAAGGTCAACGAAGGCGTCTCCACCCAGAGAAATCAGAGAATCAGTGTCCTTCGCAACCTCTTCAACCGCTTCAAGAGAAATGACAATGAGAATGTCCAGCTCACGTTTGATCGACTCAATGACATCACAAATGATATTCAAGCCCTCGGCGCCACTGAGATCACCAAGCATGAAGTCATCAAGACACTCCTGAGATCACTTGACAGTTCGTTTGACACCCAAGCCCTGATGATTCAAGAACGTCCTGATTTCAAGACACTCAATCCGTCTAACATACTTGAGAGGCTCAACATACACGAATTTCAGCTTTCTGAGAAAAGAGACATCTACGGTCCCAACTATGGGCGAACTCGTGCCTTGAAGGCAAAAGCTGTCTCCTCATCTGAAGAAGAATCTGACAGCAGTTCTGATGATCCTGAAGACATTGGAAAGGAGCTTGCTATGCTTGTGAAGAAGTTTCAAAAATTCACCAAGAAGAAAGGCTTCAGAAAGTCTTCACGATCAAGCTCAAGGAATGATGAAGCTTCTGCTCATGACTACAAGAAGAGAACATGTCACAAGTGCAAGAAACCTGGCCACTACATCTCTGAGTGACCACAATGGGACAATGAGAACAACAAGAAGAAGAGCAAGGAGTATGACTCTGACGACAAGAAGAAGAAGAAATACTCAAAGTCTTCTTCCAAGTCTTCCTCAAAGTCTTCATCACACAAGAAGAGCTCATCTGGCAAGGCACGTGCGTTTGTTGGCAAGGAAATGGATTCTGAGGAGGAGTCTGCTTCTGAGGAGGCGGAGGTGGAGTCTGAGGAGGAGTCCGATTCTGGTGTTGCGAGTCTGGCTACAGCATACGTTGCCAAGTCCATTCAACACTGAAGACAATGACTTCATCATCGACACCGATGCAAATGACAAGGACTACTCTGCTCCTTCCTACTGCTTCATGGCACGCCGTGCCAAGGTAAACACATGCACTACTCACTATCAAACATCTAGTGACGATGACTCTGATTGTGATTCCAAACCTATCTACAAAAGACTTGCCAAAATTGCAACTGAACAACAGAAAGCTATGGAACACATTCAAAAATGTTAGACAAAAGCGATGATCTGTTAGACGCTGAAATGACTCGATCTCAGTCCTTAATTGAAGACATAAAAATCTTCACGTTAAGTATGAGGAACTTGAAAGTCATCATGAAACACTCTCAACAACTCATGAAAGGCTTTCCTATGATTATCTTCAAAGGAAGCAAGATCTTGAGAAATTGAGAGCGGCTCATGAAGATATTCAAAAGGAAAACGAGTCACTTCGCGCCAAACAGATCAGTTCAGCTCAGGAAGGATTTGAACCACCATGTCTTAAATGCATTGAGCGTGATAACACTACTTCTGTTGCTGAATGTTCTGCTGCTGCTACTGTTGCAATATCTTCAACTGTTGATGTGGTAGCTAACCCCTCTGCTGAGGATACCACTGCTATTGCTGATGAGAATGCTCGGTTGAAGATACTGCTTGAAACAGGGATGTGCAAAAGTCTCAAAGGGCATCAGACACTATGTGATGTCCTCAAAAGGCAAATCCTGAACTGAAACCCTAGGAAAGAGGGTGTTGGGTTCGAAAGGAAAATGAATGCCGATGGCTCTTACTGGAAACCTGAGCAGTACCCCAAAACCACATGGGTTGCTGCAAAGGAACCTTCAGCGGATCCATCCACCCTATCTGGCTTCACTTGTGCTAATCCCATTGTTATTGATGAATCCTTTGACGCAAACTACAAACTGTTTAAGAATCAGAATGGTGAAGTGTTTGCCAGGTATATTGGTACTAACTGCAGGAATGGACCACCTATGAAGAAGATCTGGGTGCCGAAAAGGTGTTTGGAGAATCTTCCTGTGAATGTCATCATGACACCACAGGTGAAGAAGACAAACCCCAGACCACAGTCCTCATACGGTCCAAAGGCTTCATACAGACAGAGGACTCACCTGACTCGCACTAACGCAAATGTTTTGCAGGGAAGCCATACTCAAGCCTATGAATATGAGCGCGGTTCATCAAACCGCCATGTTCATAAGACCAAGAACTATTCTGCTTATTCTTATGAGTACTATTGTCCACCTGCAAGACTTTTTGCTAGGGCTCCAAAGCCAAAGTTCTCAGATGCTGCACTTAGACTCATTGCTTCAAAGCCACCCTTGAAGATGTGGGTGGCTAAGAAAGCTTAACTCTCTTTTACAGGGAAAGGTTTCCAGCAGAAAACCAAAATCGTCTAACGCTATTGCTGGGGACCTTAAACATCTTGTAGGGCGCAAGATCAAATGCCCAAATGGTCTTATTATGTACTTTGTTCCTGAGTCGCTTGCTTCTTGCCTCATCAGTCCGAATCTCGATCTAAGTTTTCATAATCCACTGGCTCGTCAGATGTTTTTGCTTCGCAATTCTCTTCGTGAAGCCTATCCCCTAACTGCACTGTAGGGTACGACACCAGCTACTTCAGAATGGATTATTGATAGTGGATGTACCAATCATATGACTGGCAAGCGAAGCCTTCTTATGGACTCAACCTTACGTCCATCTCACAAGAGTCACATCACATTTGCTGACACTGGTAAAAGTAAGGTATTGGGTCTAGGTAGAGTTGCAATCTCAAAGGATCAACACATGGATAAAGTCATGCTTGTTGTATCCCTTGGTTTCAACTTAATGTTTGTCTCAAGGCTTTGCGATTTAAACATGACTGTGATGTTTGGAAAATATCGTTGCCTTGTTCTAATGGAATCTGACAAGTCTCTAGTGTTTTAAGGGTATCGGAAAGATGATTTGTACATGGTAGATTTCTCAGCAGGACCACAGCTTGCCGTATGTCTTCTAGCAAAAGCTTCTGAATGCTGGCTCTGGCATCAGAGGCTAGGGCATACTGGCATGAGGAACCTGCACACCATTTCAAGGAAGAAGCATGTCATAGGCATCGAGGGCGTCAAGTTCAAGAAAGATCACTTATGCGGTGCCTGTGAAGCAGGAAAGATGACAAGGGTCAAGAATCCCTCGAAGACAATCATGACAACGACTCAACCCTTCGAACTGCTCCACATGGATCTTTTCGGTCCCACTCATTACTCAACTCTTACTACTACTGCTTGTCTCTATGGCTTTGTCATTGTTGATGATTATTCTAGATATACTTGAGTGCATATAATCCTCTACAAGACTGAAGTGCAGGATGTCTTCAGACGCTTCGCCAATCGAGCAATGAACAACTATGACGCCAAGATAAAATACATCAGAAGTGACAATGGCACTGAATTCAAGAACACTGGCCTAGATACATATATTGATACTTTGGGCATCACACATGAATTCTCAGCTCCATACACGCCACAACAGAATGGCGTCGTCGAACGCAAGAACAGAACACTTATTGAGATGGCCCGAACGATGCTTGATGAATACTGAAAGTGCGTTATATCGACTAGAGGGGTTGAATAGGCGATTTTTATGAAAGTCTTCAAAACATGGAAGTTTCGAAGACAAACGATAGAAATAAACCTATTACCATGCAGCGGAAGGTAGACTACACTAGCCAAACCATAGTCAAGTATTCAATGAAGTGAAAGCACAATGACTAATAGCAGCTAGGTAGTAAGGATCAGGTAGGAAGATATTATGAAGCCAAACAGAACACGCAGTCACTCAGTGAAGACAAAAGATAGTGCAATCATACAATGACTTCACAAGGACCAACAGTAAGTAAAGGGAAGGGAAGGATGAAACTAGTGACTCGTTGAAGACAATGATTTGTTGGACCAGTTCCAGTTGCTGTGACAACTGTACGTCTGGTTAGGGCGGCTAGGTATTTAAACCTGGGGACACACAGTCTCGGACACCCAGTCCTGAACACGCAGCTCAGGACACCCAGTCCTCACCGTATTCCCCTTGAGCTAAGGTCACACAGACCTCGCCCAATCACTCTGGTAAGTCTTCAAGGTAGACTCCAAACCTTCACAGACTTTGTTCACCGGCGATCCACAATGTCTCTTGGATGCTCAGAACGCGACGCCTAACCGGCTGGAGGATTCACAGTCCTCAAGTGTAATAAGTCTTCAGATCACACAGACAAGAAGACTTAAGTGATGCCTAACTCTCTTTGGCTCTGGGTGGTTAGGGCTTTATCCTCGCAAGGAATTCTCTCTCAAAGGCTTCGAGGTGGGTTGCTCTCAAACGAAAAAAGCCGTACACTAACTCTAAGCAGCCAACGTTTATGGTTGTAGGGGGTGGGCTATTTATAGCCACTAGGCAACCCGACCTGATTTGTCCGAAATGACCCTGGGTCACTAAGGAACTGACACGTGTTCCAACGGTCAGATTTCAAACTCACACGACAACTTTACTTGGGCTACAAGCAAAGCTGACTTGTCCGACTCTGGACAAGATTCGCTCTCATAGTCTTCACTCGAAGACATAGGTTTTGGTTAAGCATCACTTCAGTCATTCTGACTGGTTCTCTTGGACCCCACTTAACAGTACGGTGGTTCCTATGACTCAACAAAGAAGAAAAAGAACTACGAAAGATCTAAGCCTTCGAGCTCCATAGGCTTCATGCGATGTCTTCTCCTGTCATAGTCTTTGATGTGAATATCTTCATATACCACCTTTGACATCAATGTCTTCATATATTTTTAGGGGTCATCTCTGGTAGGAAAACCGAATCAATGAGGGACTTCTACCTGTGTTGTCCTGCAATTCTCACAAACACATTAGTCCCTCAACTAGGTTTGTCGTCAATACTCAAAAACCAACTAGGGGTGGCACTAGATGCACTTACAATCTCCCCCTTTTTGGTGATTGATGACAAACTAGTTGAAGTTTTCAATGGGGAATATAATATGTGAAATTGCAAAAGTATTAAGAATTGTCTTCATAAGCTGCAAGGGCTCCCCCTGAAGATGTGCATATAAGTAATTTTCTTTTAGAATGCAAATGCACATGGCAGGTTGTACTCGTGGAGATCCGCTTCAACTTATGATGAAAATTCATTATGCATGAGAAGGTATGTGAAGATAATGATATGCATAATGGAAAATGGACGTCTGCAAAATGATCTAAGTGCAGAATTTATCGTCGCACATGCGGAATTTATCATCGCATCACAAAGTGGCAAATAAGTAGCAGACGACCATCGAGTTTAAGTGTTACAACTCAAAGAACCAAATGTATCAAAACGAGAGTTGTAAACACGAAGCAAAATATAAAGCAACCGCCCATATGGACCCGCTTGAAGACTATCAAACTCATATGCTTCTCCCCATTTTGTCAGTAAGGACCAAAAAGGTTTGAAGACATAGAGCATCTACTCGTTCCCATGAAGAGTAGGTGAAGCAGCAGGGTCGTCGGTGGTGTTCGGCGGTGCAGAAGAACTTGGAGCAGTGTCGAAGCGTGCTGAAGGAGGTGGCGGTGAAGTAGCATCGTCTTCGTCCTCGATCACTCTGGCATTCACAATTGCAGCAGAGGAAGAGAACTCAGCGTCTTCAACAGATGGAGTTCGTCGCAGCACTGCTCTTCGAGGAGGTGTGTACTCAAACTTGAAGCATTTGGAGAAGCCATCCTCTTGAAGATCATCTTCAGAGCACATCAGCGTCAGCCCTTTCCATGTGCGTCGAGAGGTTTCATGGGCAACAAAGGCATTCTTGGTGGCAAGATTGCGAATGCGGTTGACATCCACCAAGAGGCTTTGCATTTGGCGCTTCAGCCAGTCATGATGCCTATCTTGTTTCTGATGAAGAGCCACCAGAAGCTCTCGGTCATTGAGAACACGAGTGTGCTTCTTGGGTCGTTGGGCAATTGTGCTATCGGTGGCTTCAGTAAGGGCAGGATGTGGTGCACGTGTAGTTCCAGCCAAAGGATACACACGAGTGACAGCTTCAACTCCTTCAATGTTCTGAGAAAAACTTTGATGCTCCGCATTCTGAAGACTTAGAGGTTCCTTGGCAGGCTCAGGATAAATGGCTTCAACAGACATATCCACATCAGGCAGAAAGATCCGATGATTGCGAGCAGATGGCTGATATGAGATAGCGGAGTGAAGTTTAAACAGCCACATTATCCATGGAGCGTGGAACTTCAAGCCAAAAAGATCAGAGCCTGATGCAGCAAGTTGGCGGATGAAGAAGTCCTGTGCATTGAAGCATTTTCCATGAAGAATATAGAAGACCAAAGTCTTCATTGCACCTTCCAGCTTGGCATGTGGAGAATGTCCTTTGATGGGCCAGAGAGTTCACCTTATGATGTGATAAATAGTCCTGGGCAGATACTCAAGGTCTTCAACAAAGAATTCCTTGGGATATGCAGCATCTTGGGGCAATGGCTTCATCATACTAAGCATCTGACTCATGTTAGGTTCAGGTTTCTGAAAGATGCTCTCCACAGCTTCACTGTGAAGCTGACAGCCATGTTCGTAGAGATCGCCAGGAGTGGGCAGACCAGTGAGCTCAATGATATCAAAGGCTTTGGCTTCGTGATGAACATTTCCTATCATCCACTCCAGGACCCAAGTCTTCGGATCTCTGTTGTACCCACGGATGTGAAGTGTGGCATAGAGCTGGAGCAGCAACTCTTCATTCCAGTGCTCTTGGTCGGTGACAAACGGCAGCAATCCAACTTCTTTGAAGCAATCCAGAGCTTCTTCCAGACAGGGCAGACCAGCTATTGCTTCAATGTCAAGACGCTTATGTGGGAAGATGCGACCTTGATTGTATAGAATGCAGGAGTAATAGCTTCGCTGTGGATAGCTCCAGAACCGATCAGAAGATATTCTTTCCCTTGAGTAGGGGTTCCTGGAGCTATTGAAGAAAGTGTTGTCTGCTTTGAAGCCATTGACATTGAAGGATCCAGGTGCTGATGCAGGACCTAGAAACCTGGGCAATCTTGGGATTGGCTTCTGTACCTGAGGCATGTGCTCAACATGATAGTCAAACTAAGGACCAGCAGCAGGCGCAGGAACAGAAGCGGTCGCATCATTGGCTTCGCTAACTTCTGGTGCTTTTGTTGGTGTAGGCTCCACATTGGCTTCAGCCATGACAGCGACAGTGGCGTCAGTGGCAGCCTCAAGATTCTCAACCTCCACTTGATGAGCTGGAGGGTCGGTCACTGTCACGTTCTCCTTGAGAACAGCTTCTTGGTGGGACGGGGGAGTAGCAGCTTTTGGGGTTTCTTCTTCATCGGCTGATGCAGCCGGAATGTCTTCAGCAGTATTAGCTTCAGACCCAGGGACTGGAGGCCTTGGTCCTTTGCGAAGCCTGCGTAACGCTGGCGACGCCTGTGGAGTTGGTGTTGGCTGGGCCTCAAAGTCTTCCTCCTCTTGAGCTTGTGGGTGATCAACGCATGATGCATCCTGAGCAATTGGCGTCAGAGGACAACCAATGCTGATGAGCTCACTGTGTGTTAGCACAGGCGATGATACCTGTTGGTGCTCGAGCTGAGGAAGAACTGCATCATCTTCAACATGGTCATGGTGACCAATGTCTTCAGCAGCGATGGGATCAGCTGCTGGAAAGTCTTTAGCTTCATGAGCCCCTGTGAAAGCAGGCTCATGGACAGTCAGTTGGCGCTCTTGAGGTTCAGCGTCAGGGCGAACCATGGAGATGGGTTCAACAATCAAGGGCTCTGTGGGAGCAGCCCGTTCCTTCTTGGTCTTCCGCTTCTTCTTGGAGGGGGCAGTAGCAGAGGCTTCAGGATGTTTCCTCTTCCTTGCTTCAGCCTCAGCAGTCCTCGTCTTCTTCAGCTCTGAAGCGGTTGACCGAGCCTTTGGCTTCGAGCCAGTCATGCTAGTTGGGAAGACAATGGGATCTGCTTCCTGCCTTGGTGCATTGGGTTCGGCCACGGTGGGCTTCTTCTTCTGCTTGGCAGCCATCCTGGGATCAATGCCCGGATGCCCAAGGGCCTTGCGCTTCTCAGCCTCGTTGTAGCCTTGCACACACTTGTCAGCCAGGCTCTTCATGCGCTCACGAGAACCCTGAGCTTCTGCGCGTTTCTTGAGAAAGGCTTCTTTGAGCTCGTGCAGCATAATCTTGATGTTTTTCACCTCTTGCACGCTGAGCTTGGCCATATGCTTCTTGAACTGAGCTTTCTCAAAGTCAATCTTTTGCTTCAGTTCAACAATGCGCTGGGCGATAGCTAATTCTGAAGCAATGGCGCCATGGAAGGCGACACTGAGGCCAATGGGTAGTTGCAGATCTTCGAAGCTGATGTTGGGCGTGTCAAACCACTCATCAATGAAGTTGTGGATGATTGTCACGTCAAAGAGAGGCAGATCATTGAAGATTTCTGCTTCTTCTTTGCTCTTGATGAGTTGCTCAAGAGCGTCATCTACAAGATTTTCATCACTGGATAGATCAATGGCATCGTTTCGCAGAATGGCAACAGCAGTCAGTTCTTGGCCGGTGTGTGGCAGAGGTATCTTGACCTTCTGGGGCTTGGAGATGCGTGACAAATCTTCAGACTGCACACTGTCTTCAGGAGGTGCAGTGGCCAGTGGCTTCGCCCGTGAGATTTTTGGTGCAGAGGCAGGCTTTGAAGCTTTAGGCTGCTTCAACTTCTTTGGCTTCGGCACTGCAGGCGCTTCATCCGATTCAGCGTCATCTGCAGGCTCATTTACGGCTGTCCCTTGAACCACGCTGTGAGTGATGAGACCTTCCAAGTTGTAGAAGGGCCCAAGAAGATTGGGTTCAGCTTCACGAGTTCCATCGGCACGGGGAGCAGAGGGACCAGGGTTGAAGTCTAATCCCAAAGACTTCTTGTTCTGCTTCGCTGTGTTCTGGGCAAACAGATTGTCGTCACGACACCATAGCAGTGACGATGGGTCAGCATCCGCAGGCTGTGGTCCATGGACCATGCAGGGATAGAAGCCTTGTTCAATGGCTTCATCTCTGGTCCTGGGTTGAAGATTTTTGTAGAGGATGTCTCCCCATGGTCACTTGATGGCATTCTTTTCAGCATATTCCTTTGTCAAAAATCTGTTCTTGAACCACTGTTCTGCCCAATAGCGTCGAATCCATTGGATTCGTGTCTTGCGTTGATTGTAATCCTCTTCAGGATCTGTCTTGTACAACTCTGAGAGGTCATCGGGCACATCTCTTGATGTTTCTCCTCGATGCTTTCTGCCACCCTTCCTTTCTGATTTCTCTGAAGCCATGAACTTTAAACTGAATGGCTTCAATACGTTCAAAGGCTTCAAAGGCTTTCACTTGCTGGACAGACAGGAACTGGCTTCGGGAGAATTTATGTGATACTGTAAGAATTCTGCAAATGAATGCAGACTATGAGAACCAAGGGATTCTCCCACGGACATGTACCTGCGACAGCATTAAGGTGCAAGGGAAGGGGAAGAGGTCATATGCATTCTCAGAAGATTTTGAAGATAAATCAGTTTAGAAGACATTGACCTCATCGTGCGAAGACATTCACTCATAGATAAGGAGTTGGTTCCAGATTTGTACGAATCCACGAATCAGTACAAGTGAGGAATCTAACTACTTTGTGAAGCATAAGTGAATATACTAGGCATATTATGAGATGCAGTTTGAAGTGGATCCAACATGTGTGAACAAAAACCACTTGTGGTAGAAAGTGACGAATCTACAGGATCAAGGGGCCGTAAAAAGGAAGTTTTATTTCCCACACGTAGAACTGCTAAACAGAGTGGATGAGGAGGCCGAGCAATTCGATCGTCCGTGCCCTAACTTGGCGATGGAGGACACCTATGGCGACGGCGGAGAGGACGATGTCCGCGGTCGGCGTGAAGACGGCATTGGAGAGGTTGCGGCAGCGAAGCGCTTTGTCGCCGGCGTCGTCGAGGGCTAGCGGTGGCGCTAGGGTTCGTGCGATAGTGGAAGAAGAGATAATGACTGTGGTGAGGCATGTATTTATAGGGACAGGGGCGGCTCAGTGTTATTACACAGGTGCCCTTGGCGATTCACATCTGAGGAACACGTGGCCATCATGCAGCATATCGGGGGTCGTTCCATGTCCCACGCACCCCTGGATTGTCGGGTGGTCGTTCCCACTTCTCCGGGTTTCAGGTGAAGGAATGAGCATTGGAAACGGACTTAATGTTTGTCTCTGTATCTTCTGCTGACAAGGACGCAGAGAAGACATTCGATAGTTTCAATAGAATGCATATGATTTGGAGGGATAGAGTTTGAGATAGAAAGCATAGAAAGGTTAGGGTCCGATCACATTCACTTAGTTCAAAAGATTCAGCAAGAAGACATAGCTATAAGTGAATGTTGTAGAGGACAGAACACTAGTATATATATATAATCAACATAGTGAAGATAATCATGAAGACATGTTGAGATTGAAGCCAAACCAAATGTGAAGACATAGAAAATGTAACACCATGAGTGAAACACTTCAAACAGAACATTTGGTGGTGGCATTACCCACCGTATAGGAAGTATTAGACCCAGACATGACGCACAATTATCGTGGTGCTCTGAAGTCAAATTCCACATTAATGTATTCATACTTAGAATGTATGTCTTCATTGATTGAAGATATACTTCACTTCGTGTGTTGCACATCTAAGTCATCAATATGCATAAGTGTTAGGATGTGTGCCTGATCACAGGACATTTGAGGATTCCAAGATATTTAGCTCACACCGCAACTTGCAAAATCTCTTCTCATCCAAGGGCTTGGTGAAGATATCTACCAATTGCTCTTCAGTGTTGACGTGTATGATATCAATATCTTCCTTCACAACATGATCTCTGAGAAAGTGATGATGAATTTCAATGTGCTTTGTCTTCGAGTGCTGAACTGGGTTGTTGGCAATCTTGATGGTGCTTTCGTTGTCGCAGTAGAGTGGCACTTGCTTCAGATGAATGCCATAGTCCTTGAGTGTTTGCTTCATCCACAGAAGCTGAGCGCAGCAAGATCCAGCAGCAATGTATTCAGCTTCAGAAGTGGAGAGAGACACACAGTTCTGCTTCTTTGAAGACCAACATAGAAGTGATCATCCTAGAAAGTGACATGTGCCTGATGTAGACTTGCGATCCACCTTGTCACCAGCATAATCAGCATCCGAGAATCCAAACAGATCAAACTCTGAGCCCTTTGGATACCATAATCCTAGAGTTGGGGTGTGAGCCAAATATCAAAGAATTCGCTTCACAGCTAAGTGATGCGACTCCTTTGGTGCCGCTTGGAATCGAGCACACATGCAAACACTAAGCATAATATCTGGCCTAGATGCACATAGATAAAGTAAAGAACCAATCATGGAGCGGTATACCTTTTGATCGAACTCTTTACCATTGTCGTCGGGACCCAGATGATGTTTGGCTGGCATTGGCGTCGTGAAGCCTTTGCAGTCTTGCATACCGAACTTCTTCAGGCAATCTATGAGATACTTCTCTTGAGATATGAAGATGTCGTTGCGTTGTTGTCGTATTTGAAGACCGAGGAAGTACTTCAGCTCTCCCATCATGGACATCTGATATTGCTCTTGCATCATATATCCAAATCTTCACTGTACTTCTGATTGGTGCAGCCGAAGATAATGTCATCCACATATATTTGGCACACAAATAGTTCACCATCATATGTCTTCGTGAAGAGAGTGGGGTCGAGGGAACCAGGTACGAAGCCTTTGCTCTTCAGGAAGTATTTGAGTGTGTCATACCAAGCCCGAGGGGCTTGTTTGAGACCATACAGTGCCTTGTTGATCTTGTATACCATGTCAGGATGTTTTGGATCTTCAAAGCCAGGCGGTTGTGCAACATACACTTCTTCTTCAATCTTGCCATTGAGAAAAGCACTCTTCACATCCATTTCATATAGAAGTATGTTATGATGATTTGCATAGGCCAGCAGTATGCGTATGGCTTCAAGTCGAGCCACGGGAGCAAATGTTTCATCGAAGTCAATGCCTTCCACTTGAGTATATCCTTGAGCAACGAGACGAGCTTCGTTTCTGACAACTTGACCATGCTCATCTTGCTTGTTGCGGTATATCTATTTGGTGCCTATTATATTGTGCTTCCGAGGGTCAGGACGCTTAACCAGTTGAAGCTCTTCTTGCATAGCTTGAATCCATTCAGGTTCCATGAAGGCTTCTTCAACTTTCTTGGGTTCTGTTATTGAGACGAATGCAAAGTGCCCATAGAAATTTGCTAGCTGAGTTGCCCTTGAATGAGTGAGCGGACCGGGTGCATTGATGCTATCAATTATTCTCTCAATCTGCAGTTCATTGGCAACACGAGGATGTACAGGGCAAAGATTTTGCTCTTGCTGATCATTGTCATTGTTAGAGGGATTGTCTTCGGGCTGAGCATTGTCTTCAGGTTGATCAGGTGCGGATATGATAAGTTCCTCTTCAGGTTGAGCTTCAGAGGGTATGATTTCTCCAGTTCCCATTAGTTTGATTGATTCACTGGATGGAACTTCATCTAGCACGTTTGGCAGGTGCTCTCTTTGTGAACCTTTAGTCTCATCGAACCGCACCTCCACTGTTTCAACCACTTTATAATGAAAGAGATTGAAGACTCTGTACGAGTGCGAATCCTTTCCATATCCAGGCATAAAACCCTCATGTGCTTTTGGTGCAAATTTTGAAGTGTGATGTGGATCCTTGATCCAGCACCTGGCGCCAAATACTCTGAAGTAACTGACATTTGGCTTCTTGCTAGTAAGGAGCTCATAAGATGTCTTGTTCAGAAGCTTGTGAAGATAAACACGATTGATTGTATGGCATGCAGTATCAATGGCTTCAAGCCAGAATTTTCTTGGAGTCTTGTATTCATCAAGCATCGTTCGGGCCATCTCAATGAGTGTTCTGTTCTTGCGTTCGATGACGCCATTCTGCTGTGGCGTGTACGGGGCTGAGAATTCATGTGTGATGCCCAAAGTATCGAGATATGTATCAAGGCCAGTGTTCTTGAATTCAGTGCCATTTTCACTTCTGATGTGCTTTATCTTGGCACCATAGTTGTTCATTGCTCGATTGGCGAAGCGTCTGAAGACATCCTGCACGTCAGTCTTGTAGAGGATTATGTGCACGCAAGTATATCTAGAATAATCATCAACAATGACAAAGCCATAGAGACAAGCAGTAGTAGTAAGAGTTGATAATGAGTGGGACCGAAAAAGATCCATGTGGAGCAGTTCGAAGGGTCGAGTAGTTGTCATGATTGTTTTCGAGGGATGTTTGGCCCTCGTCACCTTTCCTGCTTCATAGGCACCGCATAAGTGATCTTTCTTGAACTTGACGCCCTCGATGCCTATGACATGCTTCTTCTTTGCAAGGGTGTGGAGGTTCCTCATGCCAGCATGCCCTAGCCTCCGATGCCAGAGCCAGCATTTTGAAGCTTTTGCTAGAAGACATACGGCAAGCTGTGGTCCTGCTGAGAAATCTACCACGTACAAATCATCTTTCTGATACCCTTCAAACACTAGAGACTTGTCAGATTCCATTAGAACAAGGCAACGATATTTTCCAAATATTACGATCATGTTCAAATCGCAAAGCATTGAGACATACATTAAGTTGAAGCCAAGGGATTCAACAAGTATGACTTTATCCATGTGTTGATCCTTTGAGATTGCAACTCTACCTAGACCCAATACCTTACTTTTACCAGTGTCAGCAAATGTGATGTGACTCTTGTCGGATGGACGTAAGGTTGAGTCCATAAGAAGGCTTCTTTTGCCAGTCATGTGATTGGTACACCCACTATCAATAATCCATTCTGAAGACGCTGGTGTCGTACCCTACAGTGTAGTTAGGGGGATAGGCTTCACGAAGAGAATTGTGAAGCAAAAATTTGATGAACCAGTGGGTTATGAAAGCTTAGATCCAGATTAGGACTGATAGGGTGAGTAGCAAGCGATTCAGGAACGAAGTACATAGTAAGACCATTCGTGCATTTGATCTTGCGCCCTACAAGATGTTTAAGGTCCCCAGCAATAGCGTCAGACGATTTTGGTTTTCTGCTGGAGACCTTTCCCTGCAAAAGAGATTTAAGCTTTCTTAGCCACCCACATCTTCAAGGGTGGCTTAGAAGCAATAAGTCTAAGTGCAGCGTCTGAGAAATTTGGCTTTGGAGCCCTAGCAAAGAGTCTTGCAGGCGAAAAATAGTACTCATAAGAATAAGCAGAATAGTTCTTGGTCTTATGAACATGGCGGTTCGATGAACCGCGGTCATATTCATAGGCCTGAGTATAGTTTCCCTGCAAAACATTTGCGTTAGTGCGACTCAGGTGAGTCCTCTGTCTGTATGAAGCCTTTGGACCGTATGAAGCCTGTGGTCTGGGGTTTGTCTTCTTCACCTGTGGTGTCATGATGACATTCACAGGAAGATTTTCCAAACACTTTTTCGGCACCCAGATCTTCTTCATAGGCGGCCCATTCCTGCAGTTAGTACCATTATACCTGGCAAACACTTCACCATTCTGATTCTTAAACAGTTTATAGTTTGCATCAAAGGATTCATCAATGACAATGGGGTTAGCGCAAGTGAAGCCAGATAGATTGGATGGATCTGCTGAAGGTTCCTTTGCAGCAACCCATGTGGTTTTGGGGTACTTCTCAGGTTTCCAGTAAGAGCCATCAGCATTCATTTTCCTTACGAACCCAACACCCTCTTTCCTCGGGTTTCGGTTCAGAATCTGCCTTTTGAGGACATCACATAGTGTCTGATGCCCTTTAAGACTTTTGTACATCCCTGTTTCAAGCAATGTCTTCAACCTAGCATTCTCATCAGCAATAGCAGTGGTATCCTCAGCAGAGGGGTTAGTTACCACATCAACAGTTGAAGATATTGCAACAGTAGCAGCAGTAGAACATTCAGCAACAGAAGTAGCGTTATCACGCTCAATGCATTTAAGACATGGTGGTTCAAATCCTTCCTGAGCTGAACTGATCTGTTTGGCGCGAAGTGACTCGTTTTCCTTTTGAAGATCTTCATGAGCCGCTCTCAATTTCTCAAGATCTTGCTTCCTTTGAAGATAATCATAGGAAAGCCTTTCATGAGTTGTTGAGAGCATTTCATGATGACTTTCAAGTTCCTCATACTTAACGTGAAGATTTTTTATGTCTTCAATTAAGGACTGAGATCGAGTCATTTCAGCGTCTAACAGATCATCGCTTTTGTCTAACATTTTTGAATGTGTTCCATAGCTTTCTGTTGTTCAGTTGCAATTTTAGCAAGTGTTTTGTAGCTAGATAGTGAGTAGTGCGTGTGTTTACCTTGGCACCGCGTGCCATGAAGCAGTAGGAAGGAGCAGAGTAGTCCTTGTCATTTGCATCGGTGTCGGTGATGAAGTCATTGTATTTAGTGTTGAAGATGGACTTGGCAATGTATGCTGTAGCCAGACTTGCAACGCCAGAATCGGACTCCTCCTCAGACTCACCTCCGCCTCGTCAGAAGCGGACTCCTCCTCTGAATCCATTTCCTTGCCAACAAACGCACGTGCCTTGCCAGATGAGCTCTTCTTGTGTGATGAAGACTTTGAGTATTTCTTCTTCTTCTTCTTGTCGTCAGAGTCATATTCCTTGCTCTTCTTCTTCTTTTTGTTCTCATTGTCCCACTGCGGACACTCAGAGATGAAGTGGCCCGTTTTCTTGCACTTGTGGCATGTTTTCTTCTTGTAGTCATGAGCGGAAGCTTCATAATTCCTTGAGCTTGATCATGAAGACTTTCTGAAGCCTTTCTTCTTGGTGAATTTTTGGAACTTCTTCACAAGCATAGCAAGTTCCTTTCCAATGTCTTCAAGGTCATCAGAACTCCTGTCAGATTCTTCTTTAGATGAGGAGACAGCTTTTTCCTTCAAGGCACGAGTTCGCCCATAGTTTGGACCGTAGATATCTCTTTTCTTAGAAAGCTGAAACTCATGTGTGTTGAGCCTCTCAAGTATGTCAGATGGATCGAGTTTCTTGAAATTAGGACGTTCTTGAATCATCAGGGCTAGGGTGTCAAACGAACTGTCAGGTGATCTCAGGAGTGTCTTGACGATTTCATGCTTGGTGATCTCAGTAGCACCGAGGGCTTGAAGCTCATTTGTGATGTCAGTGAGTCAATCAAACGTGAGCTGGACATTCTCATTGTCATGTCTCTTAAAGCGGTTGAAGAGGTTGCGAAGGACACTGATTCTCTGATCTCTCTGGGTTGAGACGCCTTCGTTGACCTTGGAGAGCCAGTCCCAGACTAGCTTAGATGTTTCCAAAGCACTCACGCGGCCATACTGTCCTTTGGTCAGATGACCACAGATGATATTCTTGGCAGTAGAGTCCAGTTGAACGAACTTCTTGACGTCAGCAGCAGTGACACCTTCTCCAGCCTTGGGAACGCCGTTCTTGACGACATACCATAGGTCGACGTCAATGGCTTCAAGATGCATGCGCATCTTATTCTTCCAGTAGGGATATTCAGTTCCATCGAAGACGGGGCACGCAGCGGAGACTTTAATTATCCCTGCAGTCGACATAGCTAAAACTCCAGGTGGTTAAACCGAATCACACAGAACAAGGGAGTACCAAGCTCTGATACCAATTGAAAGTACGTTATATCGACTAGAGGGGGGGTGAATAGGCGATTTTTATGAAAGTCTTCAAAACGTGGAAGTTTCGAAGACAAACGATAGAAATAAACCTATTACCATGCAGCGGAAGGTAGACTACACTAGCCAAACCATAGTCAAGTATTCAATGAAGTGAAAGCACAATGACTAATAGCAGCTATGTAGTAAGGATTAGGTAGGAAGATATTATGAAGCCAAACAGAACATGCAGTCACTCAGTGAAGACAAAAGATAGTGCAATCATATAATGACTTCATAAGGACCAACAGTAAGTAAAGGGAAGGGAAGGATGAAACCAGTGACTCGTTGAAGACAACGATTTGTTGGACCAGTTCCAGTTGCTGTGACAACTGTACGTCTGGTTAGGGCGGCTAGGTATTTAAACTTGGGGACACACAGTCTCGGACACCCAGTCCTGAACACGCAGCTTAGGACACCCAGTCCTCACCGTATTCCCCTTGAGCTAAGGTCACACAGACCTCGCCCAATCACTCTGGTAAGTCTTCAAGGTAGACTCCCAAACCTTCACAGACTTCGTTCACCGGCGATCCACAATGTCTCTTGGATGCTCAGAACGCGACGCCTAACCGGCTGGAGGATTCACAATCCTCAAGTGTAATAAGTCTTCAGATCACACAGACAGGAAGACTTAAGTGATGCCTAACTCTCTTTGGCTCTGGGTGGTTAGGGCTTTATCCTCGCAAGGAATTCTCTCTCAAAGGCTTCAAGGTGGGTTGCTCTCAAACGACAAAAGCCATACACTAACTCTGAGCAGCCAACCGTTTATGGTTGTAGGGGGTGGGCTATTTATAGCCACTAGGCAACCCGACCTGATTTGTCCGAAATGACCCTGGGTCACTAAGGAACTGACACGTGTTCCAACAGTCAGATTTCAAACTCACACGACAACTTTACTTGGGCTACAAGCAAAGCTGACTTGTCCGACTCTGCACAAGATTCGCTCTCATAATCTTCACTCGAAGACATAGGTTTTGGTGAAGCATCACTTCAGTCATTCTGACTGGTTCTCTTGGACCCCACTTAACAATATGGTGGTTCATATGACTCAACAAAGAAGAAAAAGAACTACGAAAGATCTAAGTCTTCGAGCTCCATAGGCTTCATGCGATGTCTTCTCTTGCCATAGTCTTCGATGTGAATATCTTCATATACCACCTTTGACATCAATGTCTTCATATATTTTTAGGGGTCATCTCTGGTAGGAAAACCGAATCAATGAGGGACTTCTACCTGTGTTGTCCTGCAATTCTCACAAACACATTAGTCCCTCAACTAGGTTTGTCGTCAATACTCCAAAACCAACTAGGGGTGGCACTAGATGCACTTACAAATAAAAGACTCCAAGAAAGTTCTGGCCTGAAGCCATTGATACTACAAGCCATATAATCAACTGTGTTTATCTTCACAAGCTTTTGAACAAGATATCCTATGAGCTCCTTACTGGCAAGAAGCCAAATGTCAGTTACTTCAGAGTATTTGGCGCCAGGTGCTGGATCAAGGATCCACATCACACTTCAAAATTTGCACCAAAAGCACATGAGGGTTTTATGCTTGGATATGGAAAGGATTCGCACTCCTACAGAGTCTTCAACCTCTTTCACTATAAAGTGGTAGAAACAGTGGATGTGCGGTTTGATGAGATGAACGGCTCACAAAGAGAGCACCTGCCAAATGTGCTAGATGAAGTTCCATCTAGTGAATCAATCAAACTTATGGGAACTGGAGAAATCATACCGTCTGAAGCTCAGCCTGAAGAGGAACTTATCATCTCCGCACCTGATCAACCTGAAGACAATGCTCAGCCTGAAGACAATCCCTCTAATGATGACAATGATCAGCAAGAGCAAAATCTTCGTCCTGTACATCCTCGTGTTGCAAATGAAGTACAAATTGAGAGAATAATTGATAGCATCAATGCACCAGGTCCACTCACTCGTTCAAGGGCAACACAGCTAGCCAATTTCTGTGGGCACTTCGCATTTGTCTCAATATCTGAACCCAAGAAAGTTGAAGAAGCCTTCTTCGAACCTGAATGGATTCAAGCTATGCAAGAAGAGCTTCAGCAGTTTGAGCTGAATAATGTATGGGAACTGGTTAAGCGTCCTGATCCTCGCAAGCACAATATAATAGGAACCAAATGGATATATCGCAACCAGCAAGATGAGCATAGTCAAGTTGTCAGAAACAAAGATCGTCTCGTTGCTCACGGGTACACTCAAGTTGAAGGGATTGACTTCGATGAAACATTTGCTCCTGTGGCTAGACTTGAAGCTATACGCATACTGCTGGCCTATGCAAATCATCATAATATTCTTCTGTATAAAATGGATGTGAAGAGTGCCTTTCTCAATGGCAAGATTGAAGAAGAAGTGTATGTTGCACAACCGCCTGGGTTTGAAGATCCAAAACATCCTGACATGGTGTACAAGCTCAACAAGGCACTGTATGGCCTCAAACAAGCCCCTCGGGCTTGGTATGACACACTCAAATACTTCCTGAAGAGCAAAGGCTTCACACCTCGTTCCCTCGACCCCACTCTCTTCACGAAGACATATGATGGTGAACTGTTTGTGTGCCAAATATATGTGGATGACATTATCTTCGGCTGCACCAATCAGAAATACACTGACGAGTTTGGATATATGATGCTAGAGCAATATCAGATGTCCATGATGGGTGAGCTGAAGTTCTTCCTTGGTCTTCAAATACGTCAGCAACGCAACGGCATCTTCATATCTCAAGAGAAGTATCTCAAAGATTGCCTGAAGAAATTTGGGATGCAAGACTGCAAAGGCTTCACGACTCCAATGCCAGCCAAACATCATCTGGGTCCCGACGACAATGGTAAAGAGTTCGATCAAAAGGTATACCGCCCCATGATTGGGTCTTTACTTTATCTATGTGCATCTAGGCCAGATATTATGCTTAGTGTTTGCATGTGTGCTCGGTTCCAAGCGACACCAAAGGAATCGCATCACTTAGCTGTGAAGCGAATTCTTTGATATTTGGCTCACACCCCAACATTAGGATTATGGTATCCCAAGGGCTCAGAGTTTGATCTGGTTGGATTCTCCGATGCTGATTATGCTAGTGACAAAGTGGATCGCAAGTCTACATCAGGCACATGTCATTTTCTCGGACGATCACTTGTATGTTGGTCTTCAAAGAAGCAGAACTTTGTATCTCTCTCCACTGCTGAATCTGAATACATTGCTGCTGGATCTTGTTGCGTTCAGCTTCTATGGATGAAGCAAACACTCAAAGACTATGGCATTCATCTGAAGCAAGTGCCACTCTATTGCGACAATGAAAGCGCCATCAAGATTGCCAACAATCCAGTTCAGCACTCGAAGACAAAGCATATTGAAATTCGTCATCACTTTCTCAGAGATCATGTTGTGAAGGGAGACATTGACATAATACACGTCAACACTGAAGAGCAATTTGCAGATATCTTCACCAAGCCCTTGGATGAGAAGAGGTTTTGTAAGTTACGGTGCGAGCTAAATATCTTGGAATCCTCAAATGTCCTGTGATCAGGCACACAGCCTAACACTTATGCATATTGATGACTTAGATGTGCAACAGACGAAGTAAAGTATATCTTCAATCAATGAAGACATACATTCTAAGTGTGAATACATTAATGTGGAATTTGACTTCGGAGCGCCACGATAACTGTGCGCCGTGTCTGAGTCTAATACTTCCTATACGGTGGGTAACGCAACCACCAAATTTTTCTGTTTGAAGTGTTTCACTCATGGCGTTACGTTTGGTATGTCTTCACTTTTGGTTTGGCTTCAATCTCAACTTGTCTTCATGATTATCTTCACAATGTTGATTTGATTGCCTTTCTTATATATACATATATATATATACTAGTGTTCTATCCTCTACAGCATTCACTTATAGCTATGTCTTCTTGTTGAATCTTTTGAACTAAGTGAATGTAATTGGACCCTAACCTCTCTGTGCTTTCTATCTCAAACTCTATCTCTCCAAATCATATGCATTCTCTTGAAACTGTCAAATGTCTTCTCTACGTCCTTGTCAGCAGAAGATACAGAGACAAACATTAAGTCCGCTTTCAATGCTAATTCCTTCACCTGAAACCCGGAGAAGTGGGACCGACCACCCGACAATCCAGGCATGCGTGGGAACGTGGAACAACCTCCAATATGTTGCATGATGGCCACGTGTCCTTCAGATATGAATCGCTAGGGGCACCTGTGTAATAACACTGTGCCGTCCCTGTCCCTATAAATACATGCCTCACCACAGTCATTATCCTTCCTTTCCGACGCCGTCTTCACGCCGGCCGCGGACATCGTCTTCTCCGCCGTCGCCGTAGGTGTCATCCATCGCCAAGTTAGGGCACGGACGATCGAACCTCATCTCCCTCTCCGTCTAGCAGTTCTTCATGTGGTAAATAAAAATTCCTTTTTACGGCCCCCTTGATCCTATAGATTCATCACTTTCTGCCACAAGAAGTTTCTATTCACACAAGATGGATCTACTTCATACTGCATCTCATAATATGCCTAGTATGTTCACTTATGCTTCACAAAGTAGTTAGATTCCTCACTTGTATTGATCCATGGATTCGTACAAATCTAGAACCAACTCTTTATCTATGAGTGAATGTCTTCGCAATTGAGGTCAATGTCTTCTAAACTGATTTATCTTCAAAATCTTCTGAGAATGCATATGACCTCTTCCCCTTCCCTCGCACCTTAATGCTGTCACAGGTACATGTCCGTGGGAGAATCCCTTGGTTCTCATAGTCTGCATTCATTTGCAGAATTCTTACAGCATCATATAAATTCTCCCAAAGCCAGTTCCTGTTTGTCCAGCAAGCGAAAGCCTTTGAAGCCTTTGAACGTGTTGAAGCCATTCAGTTTAAAGTTCATGGCTGCAGAGAAACCAGCAAGGAAGGGTGGCAGAAAGCATCGAGGTGAAACATCAAGAGATCTGCCCGATGACCTCTCAGAGCTGTACAGGACAGATCCAGAAGAGGATTACAATCAGCGCAAGACACGAATCCAATGGATTCGACGATATTGGGCAGAACAGTGGTTCAAGTACAGGTTTGTGACCAAGGAGTATGCTGAGAATAATGCCATCACACTAGTGCAGAACCGGGCAATAGCACCGGTTCGTAAGGCCCTTTAGTGCCAGATTAGGAACCGGCACTAAAGTTTCGGCACTAAAGCCCCCCCCCCCTTTAGTACCGGTTCAGCACGAACCCGTGCTAAAGGGAAACCACGTGGCACGAGCCAGCTCCGGGGGCCGGGAGCCCTTTAGTACCGGTTGGTAACACCAACCGGTACTAAATGGTTGTGGGTTTTTGTTTTATTTTGTATTTTTTAATTAAATTTGTGTTATCAATTTAATTTAGGATTGTTTTACGTTATAATGAGTTGTGGTCGTCATCATCATCATCATCATCGCATATTAATAAATAAATAAACTCTAGCTAGCTAAAAATCATCATAGTCGTCTAATTACCACTATTTAATCATCATAGTCATTACCGCTAGCTATCTAATCATCATCAACGCTGGCTAGCTTAAAGAGGAAACATTCACTTTGTAACAGAAGCAAAGATATCATCAAGTTCAACATAATCATCACCAACATCATATCGAAGTTCAGGACACGGACATGAGACAAGTACTAATTAAGAGCATGAACTACTAGCTACTGATCCTGCTGCTCCCTCTCAGGTAGAATAGCATAGAACATGTATAGCTCTCCTGAATCATCATACTGGAGCATGCAGATGAATCTGTCTCCTAATCTTGGGTTGCGCTTCTCCTTGCTGCCCCCTAGTACTTCTCTGCGATCATTAACAATTTTGCTCCAATCTTTCACTATTAAGCATTCTCCGCTTTCAGAAATCCTGAATGCTCTCATGTGCAATGTAGGAAATCTTGGTCGTAAGCTAACCATTGACATGCGACCTTTTGTCTCGATCCACTGAGGCACAACTGTCATCGGAAGTCCCTGTTGAAGAACATCGTATAGTAATTAATATACTAAGCAATGAAAGTTTAGCTTCAAAAATAATGTATGCAAAAGATGCACTAATTAAGGACAAATATTTAAAATCTTACCATCTTTCGATTATAGATGTGACCGTAGTTCAATACGATCACCATTGGTCGCACGTTTTGAGTACTAACATTTCTAAGTTTAGGAATTTTTTTTGTCTTGACAGTATTAAGATCCTCAAGCCATGAAACATAATGACTTATCTCCTCGTAGTTTAGTTGAGCCCCAGGGCAGTAGTAGGTCCTGTCTACCAAGCGCCGGACATGTTTGCTTGAACCGAAATAAGCTGACAATACAAATTAGTTGTCAACTATTTTTGAATAAACTGTATCAAAGACATAAACATATGCATGCATGGTTGAGAAAAACTCACCAAATGGTAGAACTGGAGGCGTTTGCACATCGACCCAGATGTCTATATTACCTTCAATATCATCTTCCGGACGAATATCAAAGGTGATAACCATATCAGGCTCAAATGCATAAGCCTTGCATAGTGCTTGCCAAGTTTTGCATTCAAAATGGGTGTATGTGTCTCCATTATATAATTTGACGTTGAAAGTATACCCATGCTCCGTCTTCAAGTAAACTCTCTTTACCTCCATATCATCTATAGCACTAAAACCTATCTTATCCAAGACAAAAATTCTTGCATGGCAGGGGATGCACTAGTAGAATAGTGAAAATTTAAAATTATAAGTTGAAGCAAATGAAGCATAAGTTTTGCATTCAAATAATAATTGACAAAGTGACTTACTGTATCAACTTCGAATGTCTCATCCAGCTTGATGCTGAAGTGCCTACCATCAACAAGGAAATTTTTGTCGCACAGGCCGCGCTGGTCTTCACAGTGTTCGCACATAATGAAATCTTTTTCGTCGTCAGATGACATTTCCTATGTTCATATAGGTGAAACATTAAACACCTATATCTAGCCAAATATATATTCATCTAACATTTTACATTAATATATCTAACTATATATATTCAATTGACATTACTATATACTTAACTTTTCTATCTAATTCATCTAACATTCGACATTAATCTAACATTTATATAAACTCAAAATATATAAAAAATTAAATAAACAGAAAAACTCATTAACAAATAATATTTTAATTAGATCATCAAATCTCAGATACCTAAATTTTCTTACTAAAAATAAACTAGTTATATTAATTATTGAACTAGTTCAAATCTCATATACCTAAATTTTCTTACTAAAAATAAACTAGTTATATTAATTATTGAACTAGTTCAAATCTCATATACCTAAATTTTCTTACTAAAAATAAACTAGTTATATTAATTATTGAACTAGTTCAAATCTCATATACCTAAATTTTCTTACTAAAAATAAACTAGTTATATTAATTATTGAACTAGTTCAAATCTCATATACCTAAATTTTGAGGACAATCCTCACATTACGTTACCAATCGTAAAGTTTTAACCAGATATTTAACAGCTATTCAATTTTAACAGGGAAGGTGGAAACGCGAGCCATTATTCTACAACTATTTTGCAAGAAACACTTAGACAATGTTCATAATTAATTGCACTGAGAATTAAACATGTTAATTCAACAGTGCGCTCCCACTCAAATCAATATCTCTCAAAATTGATTATGAGTGACACAAGATCAAGACTTCAATTCATCGCCATAGAATCATCATCTCATAACGGGAATTTTAATCGGTAGGCCAACTTGCCGATCACATCTCTATGTGACTCTTGCTCATCTTTCGATGCGTGTGTTCCGAGCTCAGGACGATCCTGCCATGAACGTCAAGACAACCAAGTGATCTTGCTACGAGGTCTGACCTCACCCGCCTCACACTTCTCTAATCGTTCGTACCCATGCATCCATGGCGCACCCCGAAAAGATAGGTGCCGTGACGGTGCTACACTTGGGAGAACACTAACTACTTGATATTTTAGTGAGAGATCACCCTAATAAAAAGCGACTACTGTGCAATCAAAAAGGGTGCATCAAAGGGATAAACATCTCAGGCAATTCATAATATCATGATATGCTATAGCCCTTTATGACGGAGAAGTCTTTCATTCCTTCGTCTTCGCCATTCGCGTCGGTGTTCACCTTCACGAAGATTGCCACCACCCTGTCGATGCACCAGATAATATTGCTATCTCTATAGCTAATAAAATAAGTGCATTACTTAAGGTTGACACGCAGGTCATTAAAGTGACAATCATATGGCTCCAGCCATCATGCCGAATCATAACACGCAGGTCATGTTAATTACATCATATAGTCATCTCATACATAATCAAATTGAATATGAGCATTGCTATACCACATCTCATGCACATCCTGTAAAACCAAGTTAGACGCCTCTAATCGATTTATGCAAAATTTTATTTTTCGTGGCTTCTAAGGTTTTGACTTAAACCGCAGCTACCAACGTTTTATCATCAACTATGATTATTCAAGTTGCTAGATTAACATCTCGGGGTGTATGAAACACGAGATAATTAAATCTTGAGCCCCATACTAAACTTCGTCATACGCATGACCCCCGTGCAGATCATATCTGCAATGCCCTTTCATCTGCGAATTTCATCTTTCTTTTGACTACGGCAGAACCCAAATAACTGATAGCACTTCCATGATCAATCAGGATCACGGATTGCCAGAACTTTGTCAAATTCCACCATGCTGTCTCAAGATTGAGCAAACGCAAATTCTAGGGAAGCAACAAGAACGTCGGGTAACAAATTTCATCTGTCACCCGCATAAATAATTTTCAGCAATAGATCTCATCTACTACCTAATTATATTATGCAATACCCATACATCTCTATGTATTCTAGATCGCAACCTGCATCTACGCATAGCACGGCTCATGATGCCACTGTAGGGTAACGCAGCAGAAAACAAAAATTTCCGACCTACACACCAGCCCAGGACCACTAAGGAGACTGCATACATGGTTTGATCTTTTTCGTTACCGACTCGTACCGCAGCGGGAAGTAGAGTCGATGACGATCGGCGGTGCAGATCCCCGCAGCTAGGATTTACAAACTCCCAACCGCGAGGATGTATACCCTCATCTGCTCCTCAGACAGCCCTCCGGGAGGCAGTCGAACAGCCCCGCAGACAGTGTCGCGGACAGCCCTTCGGGAGGACCTTCGAAACTCGAACGGTCACTCGGACAACCCTTTGGGAGGACCTTCAAAACTCGGACGGTCACACAGAAAGCCCTTCGGGAGGCACTCACGAACTAAGACCGAAACTACGATCTCTCTACAGAGTTGCACACATACGGTGTCATCTATCCGGCAGGGCTTCGCCGTCCAGAACTAGTTCCTGCCGGAACCCAGACAGCCTTACGGCTCTACGAAACTCTTTTCGTGGGAGGGAGAGAAGAAGCCAGATCATTGCATGGCACTTGTATGTGAGAAGGGATGAGGTTTGGGAAGCCTCCTCACCTCCTATTTATAGGGAAACCAAGGGGTAGGATGGGTATTTTGAAATACCAAAAGTGCCCCCACTTTATGTCACACACAAAGGATATAAAAGGCATAAAGGGATGACAAGTGGAGCCCCATGGAGGAGCTGCACCCTCCAACGTCCCACCTTCATGGGGGGCCCCAAACGGGGTTCCTTGATCCCCAAGTCCTTCTAGAAGCCTTTTGGGAAAAGCCCCAAAAGGTGGCTTTCCATAAATATCCCAAAAAGTACTTTCACTATTCACGACGACATTTTTCAGCGTCCGTTCGAACTGAAAATATGTGGGCTTAGAACATTTCCAGTACCCACCAAAATGATTTTCAACGCCTTCCGAAACAATTCCGGTTTAGTGATTTTCATCTGCGAAAAGCATCTGAAGTGGTTCCAGCAACTCCGGAGCATATCCGGTTATTATCCCGGAAAATTCCAGAAAGCTTCCAGAATGATTCTGGCACCCTCCAAGAATTATCAGGCATGTGCCGAAACCAATTTGACTTAATGGTATTGTAACACCCCGGACGTAACTTACCCAATTTGTACTCCAACTCTTGCTGTTTTCGGCGTTAAGTTATTTTATTTTCTCGGGTTCGGGTCTTTGTCTCCGTGTGTTGTTATCGTTGTCATGCATCTCATATCATGTCATCATGTGCATTGCATTTGCATACGTGTTCATCTCATGCATTCGAGCATTTTCCCCATTGTCCGTTTTGCATTCCGGCGTTTCTTTCTCCTCCGGTGGTCATTTCTAGCTTTCTTTCGTGTGTGGGGATTAAACATTTCCGGATTGGACCGATACTTGCCAAGCGGCCTTGGTTTAATACCGGTAGACCGCTTGTCAAGTTTCGTATCATTTGGACTTCGTTTGATACTCCAACGGTTAACCGAGGGACCGAAAAGGCCTCGTGTGTGTTGCAGCCCAACACCCCTCCAATTTGGCCCAAAACCCACCTAAGCCTTCTCCATCATCTAGATCGTTCGATCACGATCGCGTGGCCGAAAACCGCACCTCATTTGGACTCTCCTAGCTCCCTCTATGCCTATTTAAAGAACCCCTCCGTTTTCGGATCTCCTTCTTCCCCCGAAACCCTAAAAATCGCCCCGTCGCACCGGACATGTCCGCCCCTGGCCGGACTCTTCACGCCGCCGCGCCCGACCAGTGAGACTGCGCCACGTGTCGTGCCGGGAGCCTCCCCGCCGCCGGCCCGCTTGGTCCGCCGCCGGCCCAGTGGCCCAGTCGCCACGCCGCGCTCGCCGGCCACCGCGCCGCACTCCCCGGCCGCCGCTGACCACGCCGCCGCCCCTACTCCTCGTCGCCGGCGCCTCAACCGCGGCCCGAGGCCGGATCCGGCGCCCTGGCCTCCGTTCCCCGACGATCTCCGGCGAGATCGAGCCCCTCCGTCGATCCTCGGCTTCCGCGCCGCCGTTCTACAGTGTTCTTCGCGAGATCCAGATCCGTGAACAGTAAACCCTAGGGTGATTTTCCTCTAAGTCCCGAAATTCTCAGATCCAAGTGCCCCTGTTCGTAGCCTCGTAACTTTGCATCCGTAGCTCCGATTCATGCATATAGCATATCAAAATGTTCATCTCTGAGAGTACATAATTTCATTCCATTGCATCATTTTCATTTGAGTTCATCTCGATGCCCGAAATGCTGTTGGAAGAGGGCTACTTGAGATAATTGTCAGATCTGCTACTCCATTTAGGTTTTTGTCATTTTTGCCATGATTATTGTGTGCATGATATGCCCTGATGCTCTACATATGTTTTGTTAAGGGTTTTGACATCTTTCCAGAGGTGCAACCCATGTATTTTGGTGATGTGTGTGGTGACTAGTGCAAGCTTGCAAAGTGGTGCAGTTGGTAATTATGTTTTCAGGGACTTAGCATTTCCACTAAGTCCTTGAGCTGTTTATCTCATGTTGCCATATGTTCTTGTTGTTTCCGAGAGATCCGTGCCTCTTTTGAGGATGATCAGTAAGGATGTTTAATTAAACTTGTAGTGGTCTATCCATCCATGTCTTTGTTTGCAATTTTGGACCACCCTAGCTTGAGTCAATCGAGCTCTACTTTTGCTACTTTGTGAATCTGGGCAGATTGTCAACTTGTTTGCAATTTTGCCGATGATGTTGTAGTTGATACGTGCATGCTATGCTATTGTTCTTGCCATTTCTAGCTTGCATTTTGTGTGTTCTTGATAGATGTATGCTTATCTTTTCATGACTTGCACCGTAGTGAGTGCATCGAGCTCGTAAACATGCCTACTTGAGTTATGTTTCAGCATGTGCCAGTTTTCACTAAGTCTGAAAACTGATTATGTTTTCACGATGTTCACGTGCTTGTTAGTATATTTTCTGATCCCTTTTGGCTCAAGGTCACTAAGGGACTTTTGTTAAGCTATTTGAGTAGCTCCATGCCATGTTTTACTTTTCCATGTTCAGGTCCTGTAGCATGTTGTTTTGTTACTCCGAAGTGGGCTACTTGGTCTGAAATTCCAGACAAGTGTTAATTTCACTAAGTCTGAGATCTGTTTGCCATATGCATTTTTGCCATGCTTGTTTGAACCTGTTAATGGATGAATTGTCTGTGGCTCAGTGCTAGACTTTTGTTAAGCATCTTGAATGCATCCCTGCCATGTATTTTTTTGTCATGTTTGTGTGCTGTAGCATGTTCATCTCATTGCATTTAGATGGCTACTTGCTGTAAATCGCAGACCGGTGTCATTTTTGAATTGCTTGCCATTTCCAAACCGTAACTCCGATTCCGGCGTTCTTTATATCGTTTTCAAGCGATTTCATCTCATCTTTCCAGTGGAACACTTGGATTTCCATGTTGAGGCCAGGTTCATGCATTCCCTGACACATCTTGCATATGCATCCCGCATCGCATCCCGCATAGCATATCATCATCACATCATATTGTTTGAGCTTGCCCGTGGTTGATTGTGTCCTTGTTGCTGGTTTGTCTTGTTTGGGTAGATCCGGGAGAAGAGTTCGCTAATGAGGAGCCCGTTGAGTTTTCTTTCGAGGATCCAGTCAACTCTGACAGCTTTGCAGGCAAGATGATCATACCCTCGAAATCACTACTATCTTTGCTATGCTAGTTTGCTCGCTCTTTTGCTATGCCAATGCTACGATGCCTACCATTTTCTTGCCAGCCTCCCAAATTGCCATGTCAAACCTCTAACCCACCATGTCCTAGCAAACCATTGATTGACTATGTTACCGCTTTGCTCAGCCCCTCTTATAGCGTTGCTAGTTGCAGGTGAAGATTGGAGGTCGTTCCTTGTTGGAACATTTATTTACTTGTTGGGATATCGTTATATTGCCATGTTATCTTAATGCATCTATATACTTGGTAAAGGGTGGAAGGCTCAGCCTCTCGCCTAGTGTTTTGTTCCACTCTTGCCGCTCTAGTTTCTGTCATATCGGTGTTATGTTCCCGGATTTTGCGTTCCTTACGCGGTTGGGTTATAATGGGAACCCCTTGATAGTTCGCCTTGTTTAAAGCTTTTCCAGCAATGCCCAACCTTGGTTTTACCATTTGCCACCTAGACTCTTCTCCCTTGGGTTTCCGGAGCCCGAGGGTCATCTTATTTTAGCCCCCCCGGGCCAGTGCTCCTCTGAGTGTTGGTCCAACCGAGCGATGTCCGGGGCTACCAGGGGCAACTCTGGGCTGGCCTACCCGACATCTGGCTCATCTGAGTGTGCCCTGAGAACGAGATATGTGCAGCTCCTATCGGGATTTGTCAGCACATTCGGGCGGTGTTGCTGGTCTTGTTTTAACCTGTCGAAATGTCTTGAAGAACCGAGATACCGAGTTTGATCGGAACGTCTCGGGAGGAGGTCTATTCCTTTGTTGACCATGAGAGCTTGTCATGGGCTATGTTGGGACTCCCCTGCAGGGATTTGAACTTTCGAAAGCCGTGCCCGCGGTTATCGGCAGATGGGAATTTGTTAATGTCCGGTTGTAGATAACTTGAACCTTAATTTAATTAAGATGTATCAACTGTGTGTGTTACCATGATGGCCTCTTCTCGGCGGAGTCCGGGAAGTGGACACCGTGTTGGAGTAATGTTTGCGCACGTTGTTCTCTAGTTTCTCGCTCGCGCTTTGCCTCCTCTTCTTGCTCTCTTTTGCGAATAAGTTAGCCACCATATATGCTAGTTGCTTGCTGCAGCTCCACTTATATTTACCTTGCCCTACCTATAAGCTTAAATAGTCTTGATCGCGAGGGTGCGAGATTGCTGAGTCCCTGTGGCTCACAGATTACTATTACACCAGATGCAGGTCCAGGTGATTCCGCTCCAGGTGACGCGCTCGAGCTCAAGTGGGAGTTCGACGAGGACTCTCAACGTTACTATGTTTCCTTTCCTGATGATCAGTAGTGGTGCCCTGTTGGGGGTGATCGGGACCATGTCGCATGTTGGGTTATCTTTCATTTTGGCGCCGTAGTCGGGCCATGAGTGTTTGGATGATGTATGTTATTTATGTACTTGATTGACGTGGCGAGTGTAAGCCAACTATGTTATCCCTTTTA
Organism: Triticum urartu; assembly: GCF_056163025.1. Classification (NCBI taxonomy): domain Eukaryota; kingdom Viridiplantae; phylum Streptophyta; class Magnoliopsida; order Poales; family Poaceae; genus Triticum; species Triticum urartu. The sequence goes on from NC_141873.1 coordinate 15,636,684, forward strand.
TTCATCTATATTACATGGGATGTTTGTGATGATTGCCTGACTTGCGACATATGCCTTCAATGCGATTATGCCTCTAAGTCGTGCCTCGACACGTGTGAGATATAGTCGCATCAAGGGTGTTACAAGTTGGTAATCAGAGCCTTCCCCGACCTTAGGAGCCCCATTGCTTGATCGTTTTTAGCAGCCGAGTTGTGTCTAGAAAAATGTTTTGAGTCATTTAGGAATTATATATCAGAGAGTTTAGGAATTCTTTTTACTTCCCAGTCTCCTCATCGCTCTGGTAAGGCATCCTGAAGTAGAGTTTTGACTCTTCTCTTCTCAAATTTCACTGAAATTTTTTTTAGGATCACGCGGGTATCTTCGAATCGTTCCGATGGTTTTATGATGAGAACATTGTCTTGGTGCCTCCTGTCAGGGGTTTAGTGGAAGTGTCCCGGGGAGTTGAGCTCTGAGGTGTTGTCGTCATAATTTTATCGTTGCAATTCTGGAATTCCTGAGATTAGTATGCCGACATCGAAAATCTCTTTTATGCAGTTCGTTGGTGAGATAGCCTCGACGCCACCTAGTACTGGGGCGGGAGTTCGGGAGTATCGCCATAACTTGTATAACGGATGTTTTTCGAAGGTTGAGATGGATGGTTTCCGAAGTTTTTCCCGGTTATGTGTTGAAGGATGGATACAACTGTATGTAGGATTTTCTAGTTTGGGTGAGATATTATGGTTCCCCTGTATCCCCAACACCTGATTGCATAACCAGAAAGGTTCGGGAGTTTCATAGGTGGGAATTCTCGTAGCTCTAGTTCTTCTTCCACGGATATTGGTTTGAGATTGGGATTTCTTACCGATTATTCGTTCTTGATCCGTACCTTGTTGATTTATTTCTCTACCTTAATTCTACGTGGCTTCTCAATTTATGGATATGTGACCATTTCAAAGGAATGCATTCGTTCATTTTGTTCGGATGTGAAGACTATATGTTGCAATTTTCATTCTGTTGGATTCAGCTTCAATATTTGTCTGTCAATGTGCTAATGGATGTCATCCTCTTCAGGATGGCTCCTCCAACGCGCACGACTCCGAATCCTGATCCGCCACCACCTCCACCTCCTCCGGAGGCATGGCAAGCTGTGATGGCCGCAACCAATGCAAACACACAGTTGATCATGCAAATTCTCCAAGAGCGCAATCAAGGCAACCAAGGGAATCAAGGCAACAATCAGAATCACTTTGCTACACTCAACCAGTTCCTTGCTAATGGGCCAAAGACTTTCAGAAATTGTGTTGAGGCAACCGATGCTGACGATTGGCTCGTGGATCTGTGCAAGCATTTCGAGTGCAGCAACGTCAGGCCTGAAGATTTCGTCAAGTTCGCTTCCTTCCAACTCAAAGATCAAGCTGCAGAATGGTTCCAGTAGTACAAGGATTCCAGAGGTGGACGTGTTATCACTTGGGATGAATTCCGTCAAGGTTTCTGAGCTCATCACATTCCGCAGAGCGTGGTTGAAAGTAAGCGTGAGGAATTCCGCAACCTGAAGCAAGGCTCTTTGTCTGTCTATGACTACAACAAGTTGTTTCAGAAGCTTGCCCGCTTTGCCAAGCAGGACGTCCCTGATGAGAAGAGCATGATATACCAGTTCAGGGGTGGTCTCAGAGAAGAAATTCAGCTAGCTCTTGTTCTCTTTGAACCCTTGAGGTACGATGAGTTCTACAACATGGCATTGAAGCAAGAGGCCGCTCAGTTGAGGTGTGATGCTTCCAAGAAGCGAGTCAGAGACACTACGCCTTCTTCCTCTACTCAAGTGGCCAAGCAGCAGAAGTATTGGCTTCCTCCTCCTCCGTTTCGTCAGCCGTATCAGCAGAAGAGCAAAGGTGGCAGTGGTTCTTCCCACCCACCTAACCCTGGCTTTCAGAACAAGACTTCGTCTCAACCTCCAAGATCGAGTGCTTCATATCACCGTCCGCTTTCAAAGGTCACGTGCAACAAGTGCCAAGAGAAGGGTCACTATGCCAACAAGTGTTTCAACTAGAGGCGTCTTCCTCCTCCTCCTATGAGATCGGCAAGTATAGCTGTGGTCAAGCATAACCCCAAGTCTGCCAAGGACAATTTGATGAATGCAGCTCAGGCAGAGGACTCATCAGATGTCATCATGGGTAACCTTCCTGTTAATGATATTCCTGCTAAAGTTCTTTTTGACACGGGTGCATCGCATTGTTTCATCTCGAGACCATTTGTTTCTAAGCATGAGTTGCCTTTACAAGATTTTCCTAGACAGTTATCTGTTGTTTCTCCGGGTAAATTCATGAATGCAAGCGCTATCGCCCCGGATGTTACTATCACGTTGGGCGATTACAAGTTTCTATCTTCTCCGGTGGTTCTTGGTAACTCGGATGTTGATCTTATTCTCGGAATGGATTGGCTTTCTAAGCACAAGGCTCATCTTGATTGTGCAGCCAGGCAGATTCAATTGACTCATTCGTCTGAGGATGTAATTGTCTTTGCCGCTCGTGATGATACCATCCGCCTGTTTTCTCTCAATGAGAAGGGTGAACTGGATGCTATCTCGCAAATTCCAGTCGTTTGCGAATATCAAGACGTCTTTCCAGAAGAGCTCCCAGGAATGCCTCCGCACCAGCCAGTTGAATTCGTCATTGATCTTGAGCCTGGTACGGAACCTGTGTGCAAGCGTCCTTACAAGCTCGGACCTGAAGAGTTGAAGGAGCTGAAGAAGCAACTCGATATTCAAGAGAAAATGGGCTCATCCGGCCTAGTTCTTCTCCGTGGGGTTGTGGTGTTCTTTTTGTGAAGAAGAAGGATGGAACGGACCGACTTTGTGTTGATTACCGTCCATTGAACAAGAAGACCATCAAGAACAAATACCCACTTCCTAACATCAATGAGCTATTCGAACAACTCAAAGGTGCCCAAGTATTCTCCAAGCTTGATCTCCGTATGGGTTATCATCAGATTCGAATTCGTGAGCAAGATATTCCCAAGACGGCTTTCAGGACAAGCTATGGTTCATATGAGTACACTGTCATGTCTTTTGGCCTCGTCAACGCTCCTCCGATGTTCTCTCGCATGATGAACTTCATCTTCAACGCCTACACCAATGACTTCGTTTTGGTCTATCTCAACGACATTCTGGTTTCCTCGAAGAACAAGGAAGATCATGCCAAACACTTGCGTTTGGTGCTTGATAAGCTCAGAGAACACAAGTTCTACGCCAAGTTCTCCAAGTGCGAATTTTGGCTCGATGAGGTTCTTTATCTTGGTCATATCATCTCCACCAAGGGCATTGCCGTGAATCCTGAGAAGGTGTCCGCAATTGTTAATTGGGAACCTCCTCAGAACATGAAGCAACTCCGCAGCTTCCTCGGTCTCGCAAGCTATTGCCGAAGATTCGTTGAAAACTTTTCTAAGATCGCGAAGCCTCTCTCTAATCTTCTCCAGAAGCATGTCAAATACGTTTGGTCTCCGGAGTGTGACATTGCTTTCAACACTTTGAAAGAGAAATTGATCACTGCTCCAGTTCTGACTCCGCCTGATGAATCCAAACCGTACGAGGTCTTTTGTGATGCCTCTCTCCAAGGTCTTGGCGCAGTGTTGATGCAAGAGAAGAAAGTTGTTGCTTATACCTCTCGCCAGTTGAAGCCTAATGAGAAGAACTACCCCACTCATGCTCTCAAGTTGGCGGCAGTTGTGCATGCTCTTTTGACTTGGAGACATCTCTTATTGGGAAGAAAAGTGGACATTTTCACTGATCACAAGAGCCTCAAGTACATCTTCACTCAGCCTAATCTCAACCTCAGGCAGACTCGATGGGTCGAAATGATTCAAGAGTATAATCCGAGTATCGAGTATACTCCAGGAAAGGCCAATGTGATTTCTGACGCATTGAGCAGAAAGGCTTACTGCAAAAGTCTGATTCTCAAGCCTTATCAACCCGAGCTTTGTGAAGCTTTCCGCAAACTTAATCTGCAAGTTGTTCCTCAAGGTTTCCTTGCCAACCTTCAAGTCTCTCCTACCTTGGAAGACCAGATTCGCCAAGCCCAGCTTCTTGATGCTATGGTGAAAAAGGTGAAGATTGGGATTGCCAAGAGTCAACCCAAGTACAAGTGCTACCGCCTTGATGACAAGGACACTCTCTTCTTCGAGGATCGTATTGTTGTGCCCAAAGGTGAACTTCGTAAAGTGATCATGAACGAGGCTCACAATTCTCTCCTCTCCATCCACCCTGGGAGTATGAAGATGTATCAGGACCTTAAGCAGGCTTATTGGTGGACTCGAATGAAGCACGAGATTGCTCAATTCGTGAATGAATGTGATGTCTGCATAAGAGTGAAGGCAGAACACCAAAGGCCAGCAGGTCTCCTCCAACCTCTTGCCATTCCAGAATGGGAGTTTGACCACATTGAAATGGACTTTGTGACTGGGTTTCCAAAGTCCAAGCGTGGCAATGATGCTATATTCGTTGTCATCGATAAACTCACCAAAGTGGCTCACTTTCTGCCTATCAAAGAGTCGATCACTGCAGCTCAATTGGCGGAACTCTATACCTCTCGTATTGTCTCTCTGCATGGTATTCCACAAGTGATATCTTCAGACCGTGGTAGCATCTTTACCTCCAAATTTTGGGATTCTTTTCAGAAGGCCATGGGCACCAACATCCGCTTCAACACAGCTTTCCATCCTCAAACTAGCGGTCAAGTCAAGCGTGTCAACCAGATTCTTGAAGATATGCTCAGGGCTTGTGTAATCTCCTTCGGCATGAAGTGGGAGGATTGTCTTCCTTATGCTGAATTCTCCTACAACAACAGTTTTCAAGCAAGTTCGGGCAAGGCCCCATTTGAAATTCTGTATGGCAGGAAGTGCCGTACCCCTCTCAACTGGTCTGAAACCGGTGAACGTCAGCTTTTGGTAATGACTTAATCACAGAGGCAGAAGAAATGTGCAAAGTCATTCGTGATAACCTCAAAGCAGCCCAATCCTGCCAGAAGAGCTACTATGATAGTAAGCACCGTGATTTGGCTTTCGAGATCGGAGATCATGTTTACCTTCGCGTATCTCCTATGAAAGGTACTCGTCGCTTCGGTATCAAAGGGAAGCTTGCCCCTAGATACGTGGGACCTTTCAAGATTGTCAGCAAGAGAGGTGATCTCGCCTATCAACTCGAGCTTCCTTCAAACTTTGCAAATGTTCATGATGTGTTGCATGTCTCTCAGCTCCGAAAGTACTTCAAGACTCCTGGCCGCACCGTCAACTTCGAGGACATTGAGCTCCAAGAAGATCTCTCCTATCGTGAGCACCCAGTTGCTATTCTTGAAGAGACTGAACGCAAGACTCGCAACAAGTCAATAAAATTTCTCAAAGTCAAGTGGTCACACCATTCCGACCATGAAGCTACCTGGGAATGCGAGGATCACCTCTGTTCTAAGTACCCAGCGTTCTTTCAGTCCTAGATCTCGGGATGAGATCCTTTCGTAGTGGTGGAGTGTTGTAACACCCCGGATGTAACTTACCCAATTTGTACTCCAACTCTTGCCGTTTCCGGCGTTAAGTTATTTTATTTTCTCTGGTTCGGGTCTTTGTCTCCGTGTGTTGTTATCATTGTCATGCATCTCATATCATGTCATCATGTGCATTGCATTTGCATACATGTTCATCTCATGCATTCGAGCATTTTCCCCGTTGTCCGTTTTGCATTCCGGCGCTTTGTTCTCCTCCGGTGGTCATTTCTAGCTTTCTTTCGTGTGTGGGGATTAAACATTTCCGGATTGGACCGAGACTTGCCAAGCGGCCTTGGTTTACTACTGGTAGACCGCCTGTCAAGTTTCATATCATTTGGACTTCGTTTGATACTCCAACGGTTAACCGAGGGACCGAAAAGGCCTCGTGTGTGTTGCAGCCCAACACCCCTCCAATTTGGCCCAAAACCCATCTAAGCCTTCTCCATCATCTAGATCGTTCGATCACGATCACGTGGCCAAAAACCGCACCTCATTTGGACTCTCCTAGCTCCCTCTATGCCTATTTAAAGAACCCCTCCGTTTTCGGATCTCCTTCTTCCCCCGAAACCCTAAAAATCGCCCCGTCGCGCCGGACATGTCTGCCCCTGGCCGGACTCGTCGCGCCGCCACGCCCAGCCAGTGAGACTGCACCACGTGTCGCGCCGGGAGCCTCCCCGCCGCCAGCCCGCTTGGCCCGCCGCGGGCCCCCGTGGCCCAGTCGCCGCGCCCCGCCGCCCGGCCTTCGTCCGCTGCCGCCCGACGTCTTCCCCGACCCCGGCCACCGCTCGGCCTTCGTCCGCCACCGCGCCGCGCTCGCCGGCCACCGCGCCGCACTCCCCGGCCGCCGCGCGCCCCGGCCGCCGCCGACCACGCCGCCGCCCCTACTCCTCGTCGCCGGCGCCTCATCCGCGGCCCGAGGCCGGATCCGGCGCCCCGGCCTTCGTTCCCCGACGATCTCCGGCGAGATCGAGCCCCTCCGTCGATCCTCGGCTTCCGCGCCGCCGTGCTACAGTGTTCTTCGCGAGATCCAGATCCGTGAACAGTAAACCCTAGGGTGATTTTCCTCCAAGTCCCGAAATTCTCAGATCCAAGTGCACCTGTTCGTAGCCTCGTAACTTTGCATCCGTAGCTCAGATTCATGCATATAGCATATCAAAATGTTCATCTCTGAGAGTAAATAATTTCATTCCATTGCATCATTTTCATTTGAGTTCATCTCGGTGCCCGAAATGCTGTTGGAAGAGGGCTACTTGAGATAATTGTCAGATCTGCTATTCCATTTAGGTTTTTGTCATTTTTTCCATGATTATTGTGTGCGTGATATGCCCTGATGCTCTACATATGTTTTGTTAAGGGTTTTGTCATCTTTCCAGAGGTGCAACCCATGTATTTTTGTGATGTGTGTGGTGACTAGTGCAAGCTTGCAAAGTGGTGCATTTGGTAATTCTGTTTTCAGGGACTTAGCATTTCCACTAAGTCCTTGAGCTGTTTATCTCATGTTGCCATATGTTCTTGTTGTTTTCGAGAGATCCGTGCCTCTTTTGAGGATGATCAGTAAGGATGTTTTATTAAACTTGTAGTGCTCTATCCATCCATGTCTTTGTTTGCAATTTTGGACCACCCTAGCTTTAGTCAATCGAGCTCTACTTTTGCTACTTTGTGAATCTGGGCAGATTGTCAACTTGTTTGCAATTTTGCCGATGATGTTGTAGTTGATACGTGCATGCTATGCTATTGTTCTTGCCATTTCTAGCTTGAATTTTGTGTGTTCTTGATAGATGTATGCTTATATTGTCATGACTTGCACCGTAGTGAGTGCATCGAGCTCGTAAACATGCCTACTTGAGTTATGTTTCAGCATGTGCCAGTTTTCACTAAGTCTGAAAACTGATTATGTTTTCACGATGTTCACGTGCTTGTTAGTATATTTTCTGATCCCTTTTGGCTCAAGGTCACTAAGGGACTTTTGTTAAGCTATTTGAGTAGCTCCATGCCATGTTTTACTTTTCCATGTTCAGGTCCTGTAGCATGTTGTTTTGTTGCTCCGAAGTGGGCTACTTGGTCTGAAATTCTAGACAAGTGTTAATTTCACTAAGTCTGAGATCTGTTTGCCATATGCATTTTTGCCATGCTTGTTTGAACCTGTTAATGGATGAATTGGCCGTGGCTCAGTGCTAGACTTTTGTTAAGCATCTTGAATACATCCCTGCCATGTATTTTGTTGTCATGTTTGTGTGCTGTAGCATGTTCATCTCATTGCATTTAGATGGCTACTTGCTGTAAATCGCATACCGGTGTCATTTTTGAATCGCTTGCCATTTCCAAATCGTAACTCCGATTCCGGCGTTCTTTATATCGTTTTCAAGCGATTTCATCTGATCTTTCCAGTGGCACACTTGGATTTCCATGTTGAGGCCAGGTTCATGCATTCCCTGTCACATCTTGCATATGCATCCCGCATCGCATCCCGCATAGCATCCCGTGCAGGCAAGATGATCATACCCTTGAAATCACTACTCTCTTTGCTATGCTAGTTTGCTCGCTCTTTTGCTATGCCAATGCTACGATGCCTACCATTTGCTTGCCAGCCTCCCAAATTGCCATGTCAAACCTCTAACCCACCATGTCCTAGCAAACCGTTGATTGGCTATGTTACCGCTTTGCTCAGCCCCTCTTATAGCGTTGCTAGTTGCAGGTGAAGATTGGAGGCCGTTCCTTGTTGGAACATTCATTTACTTTTTGGGATATCATTATATTGCCATGTTATCTTAATGCATCTATATACTTGATAAAGGGTGGAAGGCTCGGCCTCTCGCCTAGTGTTTTGTTCCACTCTTGCCGCCCTAGTTTCCGTCATATCGGTGTTATGTTCCCGGATTTTGCGTTCCTTACGCGGTTGGGTTATAATGGGAACCCCTTGATAGTTCGCCTTGTTTAAAGCTTTTCCAGCAATGCCCAACCTTGGTTTTACTATTTGCCACCTAGCCTCTTTTCCCTTGGGTTTCCGGAGCCCGAGGGTCATCTTATTTTAGCCCCCCCGGGCCAGTGCTCCTCTGAGTGTTGGTCCAACCGAGCGATGTCCGGGGCTACCAGGGGCAACTCTGGGCTAGCCTACCCGACGTCTGGCTCATCTGAGTGTGCCCTGAGAACGAGATATGTGCAGCTCCTATCGAGATTTGTCGGCACATTTGGGCGGTGTTGCTGGTCTTGTTTTAACCTGTCAAAATGTATTGAAGAACCGAGATACCGAGTCTGATCGGAACGTCTCGGGAGGAGGTCTATTCCTTCGTTGACCGTGAGAGCTTGTCATGGGCTAAGTTGGGACTCCCCTGCAGGGATTTGAACTTTCGAAAGCCGTGCCCGCGGTTATGGGCAGATGGGAATTTGTTAATGTCCGGTTGTAGATAACTTGAACCTTAATTTAATTAAAATGTATCAACCGTGTGTGTTACCGTGATGGCCTCTTCTCGGCGGAGTCCGGGAAGTGGACACGGTGTTGGAGTAATGTTTGCGCACGTTGTTCTCTAGTTTCTCGCTCGCGCTTTGCCTCCTCTTCTTGCTCTCTTTTGCGAATAAGTTAGCCACCATATATGCTAGTTGCTTGCTGCAGCTCCACTTATATTTACCTTGCCCTACCTATAAGCTTAAATAGTCTTGATCGCGAGGGTGCGAGATTGCTGAGTCCCTGTGGCTCACAGATTACTATTACACCAGATGCAGGTCCAGGTGATTCCGCTCCAGGTGACGCGCTCGAGCTCAAGTCGGAGTTCGACGAGGACTCTCAACGTTACTATGTTTCCTTTCCTGATGATCAGTAGTGGTGCCCTGTTGGGGGTGATCGGGACCATGTCGCATGTTGGGTTATCTTTCATTTTGGCGCCGTAGTTGGGCCATGAGTGTTTGGATGATGTATGTTATTTATGTACTTGATTGATGTGGCAAGTGTAAGCCAACTATGTTATCCCTTTTATTCATCTATATTACATGGGATGTTTGTGATGATTTCCTGTCTTGCGACATATGCCTTCAATGCGATTATGCCTCTAAGTTGTGCCTCGACATGTGTGAGATATAGTCGCATCGAGGGTGTTACAGGTATCCCCTGAAACAACTTTTCAGTTTCATCGAAACTCATCCGATGACCTGTCTCTACGGAACCTTTTCCGCTGTGTGAAACTTTTCCAGTGTCCGAAACTTTTTCGGTGATTTTCTCTCAGACTCCTTGTCTAGTATTCAGTAGATAGATGACCCTTAAGCGTGTGACCCTATAGGTTCGGTGAAGTATAGACATGACCCGGAACCCCTTTCGATCAATGACCAACATCGGAGCCGTGGACACACATATTGACCCCTATACCCACACGAATAAATATTCGAGTGAACCTCCAGTTGCAGTGAGCTATTCCTGTTGCTTCGTGATATGTCACAAACACCCGAGGTGAGATTTGTTGCATCCCCGTGGATGAACCATTTGTCCACCATGCAAGTTACCTCGTTACCGGATTTGTTCTCTTTTCTCGTTTCCGTGTTCCGGCATCCCAGTGATCAAATCACGAGGTGTCTGGCCAGACGATTATGGATACCGTAACACCAAGAGGGCCCGAGAATATCTCTCCATCGTCGGAGGAGCAAATCCCAATCTTGAGCTATCAAGTTACTTGACATACTTTTCCATGAACCCGTAAGCCACCATAATAGCCACCCATTTACGGATGACGTTTAACAAACCCCAAAGTTCATGAAGCAAGCATGAAGAAACTCGATACTCTCATGGTCTAAGGAATCATGCAAACATTAACCATCTCTGTGTTATGTACCATTAACTTGTGACGAATGAATCTCATAGCATAACATCAATCCGGGTTGATTCAACACAAATGTTCTCTTAACATTGTGCCCTCAAAGTTGCTGGCATTGACATGCCCATGATCAGGAAAACAGAACCATCATGCAACACTTGAGCTAGTCTTAGAGGCCAGACTAAGAATACTTCTTACCGTTTATTATTCCACACGTGCATATGAGTCTTCCTCCGAGCCTCGTGGATATTGCAGAATCGAGAATCATTGCAGTTATAGCATGGAACATAAACATAATTATGAACTTAGAGATAAATAATATCATTTATTATTGCCTCTAGGGCATATCTCCTACACATAGAGCCGCCTCCGCCACGCATCTCTGAATAGGACACGAGCCATAGCAAAACTTTAAAAAGCATAAAAACCAGAGTCCTCCCGCCGACAATGACCGGGATCCATCGCGCCTCCATGGTCCTAAGACAATAGGAGACGAGATAGATCGACAACAAAGCCGGCAGGCAGTGGCGGAGGTAGAGGGTGGACAGGGTGAGCAACGGCCCACCCCGAGATTGAGAAGTGAGCTTTATACCATAACAAAAAGGCTAAAAGAAATAAAAGAAAAACTATATCGACATGCATAGTTGCATTGTTGGCCCATCCTGGCCTGGTGGCTAGGTCCGCAACTGTCGGCAGGAGGTAGAAGAAACCCTAACACATGGGGTGTAGGGTATGAGCTGTGGCCACAGGCGGCCGTCTGAGTGTGTCATAATAATCTGTGTATATATGGTAGTCCTACATTACCTAATCCTTGTCTATGTATGTATGGTTTTTGTTTCCCTTTCAGAGTTCTCGTCCTTGTAGCGTGCACACATGTATGTGTGGTGTTCGTCACTGACATAAATATAGTTAAATTTAACTTTTTTCTTTTCGAGATGAGTCAAATTCAACATTAAAACAAACCCCAATATATGAATAGTTTGAACAACAAATACATGTGTGTGTGCTAACATGTTCACGTTATCAACTCGAAGATTTTTATTGATCGTGAAGGATCCAAACAATTAATCCCACAAAAAAGTAATGTCACAAAATAAATCCAAACTATTGAAAACAGAAAAAGAACCTGTCAACATGCGTGCATGCAACCGAAAAAAACCAACAACATGCGTTCACGCTAGCCAGCAACACGTGTGTCTCACAAAAAAATGTTAGCATGCTGGCTGGTCTAGAAGACGTGTCGCTAGTTCCTCCAGCCCCGTATGGAGGCCAAATTTCGTGTTTTGACCCTTAACGCATAGAAATTCAGGATTTGACCCCTGTTGAAAAAAATTGGGATTTGACCCTTTTTCCTACCGCCACTAGCCCTGGTGGTAAGATTACCTAGCCTACCGCCAGAACCTGTGGCGGTAGGACACTTATTCACGTCAGCAGTTTTAACGGTCTCCGTCCCCGTCCATCCCACCCTACCGCCACATGCCCTGGCGGTAGCCTGTCCGATCCTACCGCCAGGGAACCTGGCGGTAGGGTTTAGGGTACTTATAAGCCGCGGGCCGCCCCACCCCTCCCCCTTCTCCCCCAACTAGCCGCCCCAAGAACAGAGGAGTTCTTCCTCTCGCCCCCTCTCTCATCTCCTCCACTCCTCCCTCTGATCTTCGTCGTTTCTTCACCGTTTTTGCGGATCGAGATGGACCGGTAGAAAGCAAGGTAAGCTTCTTCGATCCCTTCAATTAGTTTTAGACAAATAGCATCCGATTCGTCGCATTATTTGATTCAAATCACTCCCTTTTTGTACTAGATTTAATTATTTTGAACCCTAGGATTGATTTAGGTTGATTCTAGATGTTATATTTTGTTAGATATGAACTCTACTCACTTGTTGGTATGGTTATGTGAAGATGAACCCTAGTTCTTATTATTTTTGAAGGATTTTTTATATGATGCATGTGTGGAGGAATTTGTTGTGATATGATGATGCATGTTGATATGCTATATTTCAAGTAGTGGATGTAGTTGGAGAAGAAATGTTGAACTCTCAAAATGAACCTAGGTTTAGATTTATTTCAAGGTGATGAACCTTTTGTGTGATGAATCTATATGTTTAGGTACGAAAGCTTGGAGCAAGCACCACTGACTCCATCACCGCCTGCTCCTCCTACTCCTCTGCAACACATTTCGTCAGAGATGCCGCTCCCGTACATGTACGAGACCTTCCCCGAGTTGCTGCAGCCGGTGGGAACTGTCTCAGACGAGGTCCTACAGGCGACGAGGGCAAAGCGGTGGCACGAGAGGGCAGAGCGGATCCTCGACGATGTCAAAGGTTGGTCGCAGAGCGTGAAGGAGTGGAAGAAAGTGAAGGCAGAGATGGAGGCAGATCCAAGTATCCGCCGTGTCCGCCGGGAAGCATGCATTGAAGTTGCGCAGAATTACTCCAACTATCTCCTGAGCAATTTGGGCCGGAGAATCTACATCGAGAGCAATGCGGAGTAGAGAGCCAGGATGCCGCCCCCAAGTGCATCTGCGTTCGATATCATCAACTGGGGAAGGGCGGAGGCGAAAACTCCAACGGGCAGGGCAAGGTGGGAGGGCTTGAACGGTCGGATGCCGACCAGCGTTCCGCCTCCGCCTGAACCGGTGGATCCGCTGCCGTATCTGTCTCCACGGCCAGGCCTATCATACGGGAAGCTCTGAAGATGATGATGTCTGCCCGCTCTTCGAAATTATCAGCAAATCGTCTTATTAGTTTGTCTTGTGTCTTTCAATTATGTTCTCAATGAATAATGAAACTATGTACCTCTTGTAATGCCATTTGTTCATTATCAATTCAGTTGGAACATTAAGTTAAATTCATGCCATTTGTTCTTGTCAATATGAGTATACTTTCATGGTAAAAGAAATGAGTATATACTTTCATGATAAAATACATGTCTATGTACTTCAAGTGTTATTATTGTGTATGTAAGGCCATTTGTTTGAGATCTGTTTTTTAGCCTCCATATCATTGATGTGAAAAGAAACAAGCAATTAAACTTGAATGTGTAAAACATAGGACCCTACCGCCAGGTACCCTGGCGGTAAGGTCACACAACCTACCGCCAGGGCATTTTGATATTTCGTTACAGAAAATTCCGTAGGCAAAAACCCAGCCACCACCTACCGCCAGGGGTTCTGGCGGTAGGTTACTTATCCACGTCAGCGCGGGCAAACGGCTTCCATTCCCCTCCGTCGCACCCTACCGCCATGGACCCTGGCGGTGGCCTGTCTAACCCTACCGCCATAACCCCTGGCGGTAGAGAAAGGGTCAAATCCTGAAATTCTTTCCAATAAGGGCCAGATCCTGAATTTCTATGCGAAAAGGGTCAAAACACGAAATTTAGCCCTGTATGGACTCGTCCGTCGGTCGCACCTGCAGCTTTCCTCAAGTTTTTTCTTCCGCAACGCCGCTCTCTCTCTCTCTCTCGCAAGTTTATCCACATCCGAGCTCTCTCCCTGGACCAGGTCCTAGACACGCCAAAGATTAAAACAAAGTCTATCTCTAACTACCTAAGAATCAAAAGCGCACATACCATACAAATGTAACGTGACACATTATGTTTACCATAAATAACAGCTGCTCTCTTGTCACGCCCAGGATGCGACCCTATCCTAAAGGAACTGGAAGGTCCCACCAAGGATAGAAGCGCATCTTGAAGACGCTTTTGCAAGGTGGATACCATTACATCAACATTACATAATAGTGGGAATACATCCAAGACATACAATGTCACATGAATACAACAATACATCATACTTAAGATCAACGTCCGACTACGGATGAAACATAAACAGAAACTCAAACAATATCCACCCTGCTAGCCCAGGCTGCCGACCAGGAACCTATCCCAAGATCGACGAAGAAGAAGAAGAACTCCAAAACAAGTAACATCGCTCTCACGTCATGATCATCGCAAACCTGTACCTGCAACTGTTGGTGTAGTAATCTGTGAGCTACGAGGACTCAGCAATCCCATTACCATGGGTATCAAGACTAGCAAAGCTTAATGGGTAAGGAAGGAGTAAAGTGGTGAGGTTGCAGCAGCGACTAAGCAAAATATGGTGGCTAACTTACGAAACCAAGAGCGAGAAGAGGAGCTTAGCAAGCGGTCATCAACTAGTAATGATCAAGAAGTGATTCTGAACTCCTACTTACGTCAAACATAACCCAAACACCGTGTTCTCCTCTCGAACAACCCCGAAAAGAGATACTCACGGTTACGCACACGGTTGGTGTATTTTAGAAGGGTTTGCTTCAAGTTTACTACAACCGGACATTAACAAATTCCCATCTGCCACATAACCGCGGGCATGGCTCTCGAAAGTTTATACCTTGCAGGGGTGTCCCAAATTAGCCCATCACAAGCTCTCACGGTCAACGAAGGATATTCCTTCTCCCAGGAAGACCCGATCAGACTCGGAATCCCGGTTACAAGACATTTCGACAATGGTAAAACAATACCAGCAAGACTGCCCGATGCGCCGACATCCCGATAGGAGCTGCACATATCTCGTTCTCAGGGCAACACCGGATGAGCAATCCGTACAACTAAAACCAGCCCTCAAGCATCCCCGAGGTGGCGCTGCAAGGGGCTCTAGTTCGGACCAACACTTACAGAAGCATTGGCCCGGGGGGCTAAATAAAGATGACCCTTGAGAGCGCGACTCCCAAGGGAAAAGTAGGTGGTGGTGAGGCAAATGGTAAAACCAAGGTTGGGCCTTGCTGGAGGAGTTTTATTCAAAGCGAACTGTCAAGGGGGTCCCATAAATCACCCAACCGCGTTAGGGACACAAAATCCGAAAACATAATACCGATATGACGGAAACTAGGGTGGCAAGAGTGGAACAAAACACTAGGCATAAGGCCGAGCCTTCCACCCTTTACCAAGTATATAGATGCATTAATAATATAAGAGATATTGTGATATCACAACATAAACATAATCCAACATGGAGCAATCTTCATCTTCACCTGCAACTAGCAACACTATAAGAGGGGCTGAGGAAAAGCGGTAACATAGCCAAACAACGGTTTGCTAGGAAGGGTGACAAAGGTTAGAGGTTCATGGCAATTTGGGAGGCTTGATAAGCAAGTGGTAGGTAACACTACAAGAAATCTGTTAGTCCATGACGGATCTGATCCGTCACAGGTCTGTACAAAACCATCATAGATGTGCATCCTTGACGGATTTCAAATCCGTCATGTATATCGCGTCATAATTTGACATCGTACCTTCGGTGACGGTTCTTGACCGTCATGGGTCTGCCCCAAGCCCGCCCCAGCCCTAACTAGGCCCAAGCCTGTGTGACGGAACAAACCATCATGGCCTAATGCCATGTAAGATTTTTTATTGGCCAATTGGGATGACGTGGCTGCCTAGATGGGCACTGTTTTTCGTCATAGAAATCATCATGGATTTTAGCACAATTTAAATTATTCTAGCACATTTATTTTCGCCTAATTTATGCTCGGTACGTTTTTCTAGCATAATATTAGAAAAGATCTTAATGCCAGATTTAGCCCAAGATTAAGTATTTCTACACAGATCACAATGCCAATTTATGCAACCATCGGCCTGTATTATAATGCTAGTTTTACACAGATCATAATGCCAGTTTATGCAACCATCAGCGGTATCTACAGAATATACAACATTAATAAAGCAACATTACAAGAACGATTACATCAACCATTACAACCTAACTAGCACCACAGAATATATATTCAACCGTGGAGACCCAGTTCTACAGCTGCTCGGCTATGACCTCAAGCTCATCCATCTCCCAACAATGATAAAAGGCAATGGGGTTCAGATCTGCATAAATTAGGAGAAGAATATTAAGTGAAAGTAAGATAATGAATTTTGACCTACTAAAGTTTGCTAATTATAGCATTCTGATCTAAGCTAAATGAATTACAATAAACATAAAAAATGAATTACATGCTGTCCAAAATTCCTAGATTTGAACATAACTACAAATGAGAATACCAGTGTCTAATGTATAAAATAATTATAAACATGAGGTTTCTTAAAATTGATCCAAATAGAAGTGCGTCAAACGGAAGTCTAATCAAGTTGACCTATAAGTGATAACGTAACAGAACATATATCACAGAACTCCAAGTACTATAGCAGTATGAGTTGAGGCCATATAAATACGTTGAATAAAAATTTTCAAATTAGAAATATATATAAGCAAGCATCATACTACAATGACAAAAATACGATACTTCAACTGACAACAAAAGCTGTTTCAACTAATGCACTTTGTATAAAACTTTCAGAAATGTAGCTCGAACGGGTTGTGATTCTAGAAACTGCAACAGCGGGAATTAAGGAGCTTGTGACATATCGGACCGACCATCAGACCAAGAGAATTTGCTTCTGATAATAGATAAGACCTCATACCAAGCACTAGGCGACATAATTTGAAGGAAATATGCCCTAGAGGCAATAATAAAGTTATTATTTATTTCCTTATTTCATGATAAATGTTTATTATTCATGCTAGAATTGTATTAACCGGAAACATAATACATGTGTGAATACATAGAAAAACAGAGTGTCACTAATATGCCTCTACTTGACTAGCTCGTTAATCAAAGATGGTTATGTTTCCTAACCATAGATAAAGAGTTGATATTTGATTAACGGGATCACATTATTAGGAGAATGATGTGATTGACATGACCCATTCCATTAGCTTAGCATCCGATCGTTTAGTATGTTGCTATTGCTTTCTTCATGACTTATACATGTTCCTATGACTATGAGATTATGCAACTCCCGTTTGCCAGAGGAACACTTTGTGTGCTACCAAACGTCACAACGTAACTGGGTGATTATAAAGGAGCTCTACAGGTGTCCCCAAAGGTAAATGTTGGGTTGGCGTATTTCGAGATTAGGATTTGTCACTCCGATTGTCGGAGAGGTATCTCTGGGCCCACTCGGTAATGCACATCACATAAGCCTTGCAAGCATTGAACTAATGAGTTAGTTGCGAGATGATGTATTACGAAACAAGTAAAGAGACTTGCCGGTAACGAGATTGAACTAGGTATTAAGATACCGACGATCGAATCTCGGGCAAGTAACATACCGATGACAAAGGGAACAACGTATGTTGTTATGCGGTCTGACCGATAAAGATCTTCGTAGAATATGTGGGAGCCAATATGAGCATCCAGGTTCCGCTATTGGTTATTGACTGGAGACGTGTCTCGGTCATGTCTACATTGTTCTCGAACCCGTAGGGTCCGCACGCTTAAGGTTTCGATGACAGTTATATTATGAGTTTATGAGTTTTGATGTACCGAAGGAGTTCGGAGTCCCGGATGAGATCGGGGACATGACGAGGAGTCTCGAAATGATCGAGACGTAAAAATCGATATATTGGACGACTATATTCGGACATTAGAAAGGTTCCGAGTGATTCGGGTATTTTCGGAGGTACCGGTGAGTTACGGGAATACGAGGAAGAAGCAATGGGCCTTAATGGGCCATAGTGGAAAGGACTAGGAGGTGGCGCGCGCCCCTCCCAAGCCCAGTCCGAATTGGACAAGGGGTTTGGGGCGCGGCCCCTCTCTCCCTTCCTTCCCCTCTTCCCCCCTTTCCCCCTTCTCCTAGTTGGACTAGGAAAGGAGGAAACCTACTCCAACTAGGAGTAGGAATCCTACTCCCTGGCGCGCCACTCCTAGGGCCGGCCTCCTCCCCCTTGCTCCTTTATATACGGGGGCAGGGGGCACCCCATAGACACACAAGTTGATTCTCGTGATCATTTTCTTAGCCGTGTGCGATGCCCCCTTCCACCATATACCTCGATAATATTGTAGTGGTGCTTAGGAGAAGCCCTGCGACAGTTGAACATCAAGATCGTCACCACGCCGTCGTGCTGACGGAACTCTTCCCCGACACTTTGCTGCATCGGAGTCCGGGGATCGTCATCGAGCTGAACATGTGCTAAAACTCGGAGGTGCCGTAGTTTCGGTGCTTGATCGGTCGGGCCGTGAAGACGTACGACTACATCAACCGCGTTGTGCTAACGCTTCCGCTATCGCTCTACAAGGGTACGTAGATCACACTCTCCCCTCTCGTTGCTATGCATCACCATGATCTTGCGTGTGCGTAGGAATTTTTTTGAAATTACTACGTTCCCCAACAGTGGTATCAGAGCGTAGGTTTTATGTGTTGATGTTATATGCACGAGTAGAACACAACTGAGTTGTGGGCGATATAAGTCATACTGCTTACCAACATGTCATACTTTGGTTCGGCGGTATTGTTGGACGAAGCGGCCCGGACCGACATTACGCGTACGCTTACGCGAGACCGGTTCTCCCGACGTGCTTTGCACAAAGGTGGCTAGCGGGTGACAGTTTCTCCAACTTTAGTTGAACCGAGTGTGGCTACGCCCGGTCCTTGCGAAGGTTAAAACAGCACCAACTTGACAAACTATCGTTGCAGTTTTGATGCGTAGGTAAGATTGTTTCTTGCTTAAGCCCGTAGCAACCACGTAAAACTTGCAACAACAAAGTAGAGGACGTCTAACTTGTTTTTGCAGGGCATGTTGTGATGTGATATGGTCAAGACATGATGCAAAATTTTATTGTATGAGATGATCATGTTTTGTAACCAAGTTATCGGCAACTGGCAGGAGCCATATGGTTGTCGCTTTATTGTATGCAATGCAATTGCGCTGTAATACTTTACTTTATCACTAAGCGGTAGCGATAGTCGTGGAAGCATAAGATTGGCGAGACGACAACGATGCTACGATGATGATCAAGGTGTCGCGCCGATGACGATGGTGATCACGACGGTGCTTCGAAGATGGAGATCACAAGCACAAGATGATAATGGCCATATCATATCACTTATATTGATTGCATGTGATGTTTATCTTTTATGCATCTTATCTTGCTTTGATTAAGGGTAGCATTTTAAGATGATCTCTCACCAATTATCAAGAAGTGTTCTCCCTGAGTATGCACCGTTGCGAAAGTTCTTCGTGCTGAGACACCACGTGATGATCGGGTGTGATAGGCTCTACGTTCAAATACAACGGGTGCAAAACAGTTGCACACGCGGAATACTCAGGTTATACTTGATGAGCCAAGCATATACAGATATGGCCTCGGAACATGGAGACCGAAAGGTCAAGCGTGAATCATATAGTAGATATGATCAACATAGTGATGTTCACCAATGAAACTACTCCATCTCACATGATGATCGGACATGGTTTAGTTGATTTGGATCACGTGATCACTTAGAAGATTAGAGGGATGTCTTTCTAAGTGGGAGTTCTTAAGTAATATGATTAATTGAACTTAAATTTATCATGAACTTAGTCCTAGTAGTATTTTGCAAATTATGTTGTAGATCAATAGTTCGCATTGTTACTTCCGTGTCTTTATTTTGATATGTTCCTAGAGAAAATTGTGTTGAAAGATGTTAGTAGCAATGATGCGGATTGGATCCGTGATCTGAGGTTTATCCTCATTGCTGCACAGAAGAATTATGTCCTTGATGCACCGCTAGGTGACAGACCTATTGCAGGAGCAGATGCAGACGTTATGAACGTTTGGCTAGCTCAATATGATGACTACTTGATAGTTTAGTGCACCATGCTTAACGGCTTAGAATCGGGACTTCAAAGACGTTTCGAACGTCATGGACCATAAGAGATGTTCCAGGAGTTGAAGTTAATATTTCCAGCAAATACCCGAGTTGAGAGATATGAAGTCTCCAACAAGTTCTATAGCTAAAAGATGGAGGAGAATTGCTCAACTAGTGAGCATGTGCTCAGAGTGTCTGGATACTACAATCGCTTGAATCAAGTGGGAGTTAATCTTCCAGATAAGATAGTGATTGACAGAATTCTCTAGTCACCATTACCAAGTTAGTAGAACTTCGTGATGAACTATGATATGCAAGGGATAACGGAAACAACTCCCAAGCTCTTCGTGATGCTGAAATCAATGAAGGTAGAAATCAAAAAAAACATCGTGTTGATGGTTGACAAGACCACTAGTTTCAAGAAAAGGGCAAAGGGAAGAAGGGGAACTTCAAGAAGAACGGCAAGCAAGTTGCTGCTCAAGTGAAGAAGCCCAAGTATGATCCTAAGCCTGAGACTGAGTGCTTCTACTACAAAGGGACTGGTCACTGGAAGTGGAACTGCCCCAAGTATTTGGCGGATAAGAAGGATGGCAAAGTGAACATAAGTATATTTGATATACATGTTATTGATGTGTACTTTACTAGTGTTTATAGCAACCCCTCAGTATTTGATACTAGTTCAGTTGCTAAGATTAGTAACTCGAAACGGGAGTTGCAGAATAAACAGAGACTAGTTAAGGGTGAAGTGACGATGTGTGTTGTAAGTGGTTCCAAGATTGATATGATCATCATCGCACACTCCCTATAATTTCGGGATTAGTGTTGAACCTAAATAAGTGTTATTTGGTGTTTGCGTTGAGCATGAATATGATTTGATCATGTTTATTGTAATATGATTATTCATTTAACTAAGAGAATAAATTGTTGTTCTGTTTACATGAATAAAACCTTATATGGTTACACACCCAATGAAAATAGTTCGTTGGATCTCGATCGTAGTGATACACATAATCATAATATCGAAACCAAAAGATGCAAAGTTAATAATGATAGTGCAACTTATTTGTGGCACTGCCGTTTATATCATATTAGTGTAAAGCGCATGAAGAAACTCCATGCTGATGGGCTTTTGGAATCACTTGATTATGAATCAGTTGATGCTTGCGAACCATGCCTCATGGGCAAGATGACTAAAACTCTGTTCTTCGGAACAATGGAGCGAGCAACAGATTTGTTGGAAATCATACATACTGATGTATGTGGTCCGATGCATATTGAGGCTCGCGACAAGTATCATTATTTTCTGATCTTCACAGATGATTTGAGCAGATATGAGTATATCTACTTGATGAAACATAAGTCTGAAACATTTGAAAAGTTCAAAGAATTTCAGAGTGAAGTGAAAAATCATCGTAACAAGAAAAAATAAAGTTTCTATGATCTGATCGTAGAGAAGAGTATTTGAGTTATGAGTTTGGCCTTCAGTTAAAAACAATGTGAAATAGTTTCACTACTCACGCCACCTGGAACACCACAATGTAATGGTGTGTCCGAACGTCATAACCGTACTTTATTAGATATGGTGCGATCTATGATGTCTCTTACCGATCTACCACTATCGTTTTGGGGTTACGCATTAGAGACAGCTGCATTCACGTTAAATAGGGCACCATCTAAATCCGTTGAGACAACACTGTATGAACTATGGTTTGGCAAGAAACCTAAGCTGTCGTTTCTTAAAGTTTGAGGTTGCAATGCTTATGTGAAAAAGTTTCAACCTGATAAGCTCAAACCCAAATCGGAGAAGTGCGTCTTCATAGGATACCCAAAAAGAAAAATGTTGGGTACACCTTCTATCACAGATCCGAAGGCAAGCTATTCGTTGCTGGGAATGGATCCTTTCTAGAGAAGGAGTTTCTCTCGAAAGAAGTGAGTGGGAGGAAAGTAGAAAACTTGATAAGGTAATTGTACATTCTCCCTTATTGGAAAGTAGTTCATCACAGAAATCTGTTCCTATGACTACTACACCAATTAGTGAGGAAGCTAATGATGATGATCATGTAACTTCAGATCAAGTTACTACCAAACCTCGTAGGTAAACCAGAGTGAGATCCGCACCAGAGTGGTATGGTAATCCTATTTTGGAAGTCATGTTACTTGACCATGACGAGCCTACGAACTATGAGGAAGCGATGATGAGCCCAGATTCCGTGAAATGGCTTGAGGCCATGAAATCTGAGATATGATCCACGTATGAGAACAAAGTATGGACTTTTATGGATTTGTCCGATGATTAGCAAGCCATAAAAAATAAATGGATCTTCAAGAGGAAGACGGACGCTGATAGTAGTGTTACTATCTACAAAGCTAGACTTGTCGAAAAAGGTTTTTGACAAAGTTCAAGGTGTTGACTACGATGAAATTTTCTCACTCGTAGCGATGCTTAAGTCTGTCCAAATCATGTTTGCAATTGCCGCATTTTTATGAAATCTGGCAAATGGATAAACAAAACTACATTCCTTAATGGATTTAAAGAAGAGTTGTATATGATGCAACCATAAGGTTTTGTCAATCCTAAAGGTGCTAACAAAATATGCAAGCTCCAGCGATCCATCTATGGACTGGTGCAAGCATCTCGGAGTTGGAATATACGCTTTGATAAGTTGATCAAAGCATATAGTTTTATACAGACTTGCAGTGAAGCCTGTATTTACAAGAAAGTGAGTAGGAGCACTACATCATTTTCTGATAAGTATACGTGTATGACATATTGTTGATCGGAAATAATGTAGAATTATTCTGCAAAGCATAAAGGAGTGTTTGAAAGGATTTTGTCACAGAAAACCTTGGTGAAGCTGCTTACATATTGAGCATCAAGATCTATAGAGATAGATCAAGACGCTTGATAAGTTTTTTTTCTTTCAATGAGTACATACCTTGACAAGATTTTGAAGTAGTTCAAAATGGAACAGTCAAAGAAAGAATTCTTGCCTATGTTACAAGGTGTGAAATTGAGTAAGACTCAAAGCCCGACCACGGTAGAAAATAGAATGAGAATGAAAGTCATTCCCTATGCCTTGGCCATAGGTTCTATAAAGTATGCCATGCAATGTACCAGACCTATTGTATACCCTACACTGATTTTGGCAATGGAGTACAATAGTGATCTAGGAGTAGATCACTGGACATCAGTCAAAAATTATCCTTAGTGGAATAAGGATATGTTTCTCGATTATGGAGGTTACAAAAGGTTCGTCGTAAAAGGGTTACGTCAATACAAGTTTTGGCACTGATCCGGATGACTCTTAGTCTTCATCTGGATACATATTAAAAGTGGGATCAATTAGCTAAAGTAGCTCCGTGCAGAGCATTGTAGACATAGAAAATTGCAAAATACTTACGGATCTGAATATGGCAGACCCGTTGACTAAACTTCTCTCACAGGCAAAACATGATCACACCTTAGTACTCTTTGGGTGTCAATCACATAGCAATGTGAACTAGATTACTGACTCTAGTAAACCCTTTGGGTGTTGGTCACGTATCGATGTGAACTATGGGTGTTAACCACATAAAGATGAGAACTATTGATGTTAGATCACATGGCGATGTGAACTAGATTATTGACTCTAGTGCAAGTGGGAGACTGAAGGAAATACGCCCTAGAGGAAATAATAAAGTTATTATTTATTTCCTTATTTCATGATAAATGTTTATTTTTCATGCTAGAATTGTATTAACCGGAAACATAATACATGTGTGAATACATAGACAAACAGAGTGTCACTAGTATGCCTCTACTTGACTAGCTCGTTAATCAAAGATGGTTATGTTTCCTAACCATAGACAAAGAGTTGTTATTTGATTAACGGGATCACATTATTAGGAGAATGATGTGATTGACATGACCCATTCCATTAGCTTAGCACCCGATCCTTTAGTATGTTGCTATTGCTTTCTTCATGACTTATACATGTTCCTATGACTATGAGATTATGCAACTCCCGTTTGCCAGAGGAACACTTTGTGTGCTACCAAACGTCACAATGTAACTGGGTGATTATAAAGGAGCTCTACAGGTGTCTCCAAAGGTAAATGTTGGGTTGGCGTATTTCGAGATTAGGATTTGTCACTCCGATTGTCGGAGAGGTATCTCTGGGCCCTCTCGGTAATGCACATCACATAAGCCTTGCAAGCATTGCAACTAATGAGTTAGTTGCGAGATGATGTATTACGAAACGAGTAAAGAGACTTGCCGGTAACGAGATTGAACTAGGTATTAAGATACTGACGATCGAATCTCGGGCAAGTAACATACCGATGACAAAGGGAACAACGTATGTTGTTGTGCTGTCTGACTGATAAAGATCTTCGTAGAATATGTGGGAGCCAATATGAGCATCTAGGTTCCGCTATTGGTTATTGACCGGAGATGTGTCTCGGTCATGTCTACATTGTTCTCGAACCCGTAGGGTCCGCACGCTTAAGGTTTCGATGACAGTTATATTATAAGTTTATGAGTTTTGATGTACCGAAGGAGTTCGGAGTCCCGGATGAGATCGGGGACATGACGAGGAGTCTCGAAATGATCGAGACGTAAAAATCGATATATTGGACGACTATATTCGGACATCGGAAAGGTTCCGAGTGATTCGGGTATTTTCGGAGATACCAGGGAGTTACGGGAATACGAGGAAGAAGCAATGGGCCTTAATGGGCCTGGACAAGGGGTTTGGGGTGCGGCCCCTCTCTCCCTTCATTCCCCTCTTCCCCCTTTCCCCCCTTCTCCTAGTTGGACTAGGAAAGGAGGAAACCTACTCCAACTAGGAGTAGGAATCCTACTCCCTGGCGCGCCCCTCCTAGGGCCGGCCTCCTCCCCCTTGCTCCTTTATATACGGGGGCAGGGGGCACCCCATAGACACACAAGTTGATCCTCGTGATCGTTTTCTTAGCCGTGTGCAGTGCCCCCTTTCACCATATACCTCGATAATATTGTAGTGGTGCTTAGGCGAAGCCCTGCGACAGTTGAACATCAAGATCGTCACCATGCCGTCGTGCTGGCGGAACTCTTCCCCGACACTTTGCTGGATCGGAGTCCGGGGATCGTCATCGAGCTGAACGTGTGCTAAAACTCGGAGGTGCCGTAGTTTCGGTGCTTGATCGGTCGGGCGGTGAAGACGTACGACTACATCAACCGCGTTGTGCTAACGCTTCCGCTATCGGTCTACAAGGGTACGTAGATCACACTCGCCCCTCTCGTTGCTATGCATCACCATGATCTTGCGTGTGCATAGAAATTTTTTTGAAATTACTACGTTCCCCAACATAATTTCCTTATGTCCATGCTTGCTCCATTAAAAGAGTTGAAAAACAATGGAGGAAAGATTGTCTAAATTTATTCGGGGATCTCAATTATTTCAAAGCAGCAAGGATGCCAGGAAGTACATGGTATATAGATTCAAAAGTTGATATACCTTCTTAAGGCTTGTTGGATGTTCGATTTCAAAGGGGCACAAACAGTCAAGTATTTTTCCAAAGCCTGCACAAGATCAGATGATGTGAATGCACCTGCAAGCAAAATATTCAGACTGTGAGCTACCATATTAAGACTTGGATGTAAAAAAATCAAGAAGTCTGTTAGATGTTAGATTCACACTACCATTTAAAAAATTTGAGATAGATACCAGTAGTATCAATCTTTTATTATTATTAATCTCTATTACCTTTAGTTGGATCCTAGTTTTTTTAGGTGTGTCTATAAAAAACAGATCTCTTTAGCCAATAATAAACCTAAGTTATTATTCAAAATGTAGTGAATTTTTATAGTTGCCTTTTCAAGCATGGAACAGATTTTCCTGTACCTAGAATATCTTTAAGCTATTAATTTCCAAATTTATGCAAGATGCAAATAGCTCCACCAGTAAGCCTTTGACATATTGTATATTTGTATATCACAAAACAAAGTCTTAGCGTATTGCAAAGCGATGATGCAGAATTAAAACATATCAGAGAGAACACACTACACATGGTATGCCGAATAGAATAACTGATGAGGCAAGGTCCAACTCCATTGTCCAGAATATATGGGATGTGGGCTATATCAAGTAGATGTTGATCTGGCTGTCCAACATTCTCTGAAGGCATTAGTATGAATAGAAAAATACATGTTAGCTCTTAACACATAAAAGACAGAGTCGGCGGGATCAATGATTTTCTAAATTGTGTCCAAAAGACAGAACATGTAACAAACATGTTTTGTTTGAACCCCAGACACAATTACAATTTGGGTTCACATCTTAGAATAACCATCAACGTTGCAGGTCCAAGA
This sequence comes from Triticum urartu, assembly GCF_056163025.1. Taxonomy (NCBI): domain Eukaryota; kingdom Viridiplantae; phylum Streptophyta; class Magnoliopsida; order Poales; family Poaceae; genus Triticum; species Triticum urartu. Next base: position 15,662,971 of record NC_141873.1, read on the forward strand.
GCAATTTACAAGGCAGTGCAAAACAGTAAAACAGAAGTAAGAGAGCAACATTTACATTTTGATGTGCACAAAATTCAAACAGTGAGGTACCATATCCAGACTCTAAAAAATCTAGATTCAGACTGTCAGTTACCCAAATCAAGATAAACACTAATAAATCAATCTGTCATCACATGAAACAACGAAAATACTTGTATGAACACAAAGCATTTTCTCGACTAAATACATGCCTACAAAGAAGAAAAGTGTAGGCATCAAAATCATCCATTTCAACTTGCAATTGTTCAGGATTATTGTGCAGAGGAGGCCGGGATCGCTACAGAGGAGGTCAGGGTCGCCACCATCCATCCCCAACGCGCGAGCACATTGAGCTAGGGGGTTCCATCCAGGAGGCGGAGAGGGCGCCGTGTGGGACGGAGAGGAATCGACGGAGACACGCCGGCGATGGTCGTGACGCTACACCCGAAACCCTAGCCACGGCTAGGGGTCGCTGGCGAGCGCCGGAGACCGGGAGCGGCAGATCCATGCGGCTTGGAGGACCGAGGGGAATCACAGACGAGCTCATGAGTGTGCTACGCGGTGGCGGACGTCGCCGGAATAGATGGGTTGTCGCTGCGCGAGGGATTGCACGAGAGAGAGAGAGAGATACAGGTTGCGAGAGGGATGGGTGGATGGGGGGTGCGGTGGATCTGGCAGCTTGCCCGAGCTGCGAGGTGAGAGGAGGGAAGGGGACGGCCGGCGTTGAGATGTGGGAGGAGGAAGGCTGGTGGCAAGTGGTGGGTGGCGGCGATGGGTGGGAGAGGAGGAAATCAGGAGGGGCTGTGGATGAGGGAGAGAGAAGGGACCGAGCAAGAGGGTTTAGGGTTAGCCTTTTGTACTAGCAATGGTTAAGCGGGCTTTGGCGGGCTTCGGCGGGCTTGCGGGGTTGTACTGGGCTGTCCATGACAGTTTCTAAGAATGTCACGGGAAATCCGTCATGCATTAACAAGTTTCTTGTAGTGTAACGCGGCATAGCGATAGAACGAAGCAACTAGCATAGCAATGATAGTAGTGAGATCCAAGGTGACGGCCATCTTGCCTGAAATCCCGCTAGGAAGAAGAACGAGTCCATGAAGAAGATGAAACCACGAAGACGAACCAAGCGTAGAAGAACGAATCCTCACGATCGCAACGAAACGGGAACTATCGAGAAGAAGCACACAACATGGTAAACACACCACACATGAACAAGGCATGATGCTCAACCAAGTATGATGCATGACAAGGCTACATGAAACTACTCATGGCAAGAGATGATGCATACAAGAGCAACACATCAAAACAAGTTTAAATGAGGCCGGAAATAACATATAACAATTCTGGTAAGTCATCATATGCAAATTTCGAAATTGGTCCTGATCTGAATAAATCTTATGTTTAAGTTGTTAAGTAGCAAGTTAAGATGCACCACGATGATCTACACGAAATTCTAGTCAAGTTACATATAAAGTTCATTTAATTTGGAGCTACGGCCTAGAAGATATGAGCAAAACAAGTTAAACATGGCATTGATGCAAAATGCATTCAAACATCAAGCAAACACATTCAAAACATGGATGCAACAAGGTAACATGTGAAGGAAATATGCCCTAGAGGCAATAATAAAGTTATTATTTATTTCCTTATATCATGATAAATTTTTATTATTCATGCTAGAATTGTATTAACCGGATACATAATACATGTGTGAATATATAGACAAACAAAGTGTCACTAGTATGCCTCTACTTGACTAGATCGTTAATCAAAGATGGTTATGTTTCCTAACCATGAACAAAGTGTTGTTATTTGATTAACGAGGTCACATCATTAGTTGAATGATCTGAATGACATGACTCATTCCATTAGCTTAGCACCCGATCGTTTAGTATGTTGCTATTGCTTTCTTCATGACTTACACATGTTCCTATGACTATGAGATTATGCAACTCCCGTTTATCGGAGGAACACTTTGGGTGCTACCAAACGTCACAATGTAACTGGGTGATTATAAAGGAGTACTATAGGTGTCTCCGAAGGTACATGTTGGGTTGGCGTATTTCGAGATTAGGTTTTGTCACTCCGAATGTCGGAGAGGTATCTCTGGGCCCTCTCGGTAATGCACATCACATAAGCCTTGCAAGCATTGCAACTAATGAGTTAGTTGCGGGATGATGTATTACGGAACGAGTAAAGAGACTTGCCAGTAAGGAGATTAAACTAGGTATTGGATACCGACGATCGAATCTCGGGCAAGTAACATACCGATGACAAAGGGAACAACGTATGTTGTTATGCGGTCTGACCGATAAAGATCTTCGTTGAATATGTAGGAGCCAATATGGGCATCCAGGTCCCGCTATTGGTTATTGACCGGAGATGTGTCTCAGTCATGTCTACATTATTCTCGAACCGTAGGGTCCGCACGCTTAATGTTACGATGACGGTTATTATGAGTTTATACATTTTGATGTACCGAAGTTAGTTCGGAGTCCCGGATGTGATCACGGACATGACGAGGAGTCTCGAAATGGTCGAGACATAAAGATTGATATATTGGAAGCCTATATTTGGACATCGGAAGTGTTCCCGGTGAAATCGAGATTTTACCGGAGTACCGGGAGGTTACCTGAACCCCCCGGGGAGCCATATGGGCCTTAATGGGCTTTAGTGGAAAGGAGAAAGGGGCAGCCCAAGATGGCCGTGCGCCTCCCCCCTCCCCTAGTCCTATTAGGACTAGGAGAGGTGGCCGGGCCCCCTCTCTCTCTTTCCCCCTCGGGGAATCCTAGTCCAACTAGGATTGGGGGGGGGAGTCCTACTCCCTGAAGGAGTAGGACTCCTCCTGCGCCCTCCTCCTGGCCGGCGGCCCCCTCCCCCTTGGCTCCTTTATATACGGCGGCAGGGGGCACCTCTAGACACACAAGTTGATCCTTGAGATCGTTCCTTAGCCGTGTGCGGTGCCCCCTACCACCATATTCCACCTCGGTCATATCGTTGTAGTGCTTAGGCGAAGCCCTGCGTCGGTAGAACATCAAGATCGTCACCACGCCGTCGTGCTGACGAAACTCCTCCCCGACGCTTTGCTGGATCGGAGCCCGGGGATCGTCATCGAGCTGTACGTGTGCTAAGAACTCGGAGGTGCCGGAGTAACGGTGCTTGGATCGGTCGGATCGTGAAGACGTATGACTACTTCCTCTACGTTGTGTCAACGCTTCCGCAGCCGGTCTGCGTGGGTACGTAGACAACACTCTCCCCTCTCGTTGCTATGCATCACCATGATCTTGCGTGTGCGTAGGAAATTTTTTGAAATTACTACGAAACCCAACAGTGGTATCAGAGCCTAGGTTTTATGGTTTGATGTTATATGCACGAGTAGAACACAAGTGAGTTGTGGGCGATATAAGTCATACTGCCTACCAGCATGTCATACTTTGGTTCGGCGGTATTGTTGGACGAGACGACCCGGACCAACATTACGCGTACGCTTACGCGAGACCGGTTCTCCCGACGTGCTTTGCACATAGGTGGCTTGCGGGCGACTGTCTCTCCAACTTTAGTTGAACCGAGTGTGGCTACGCCCGGTCCTTGCGAAGGTTAAAACGGAGTCTATTTGACAAACTATCGTTGTGGTTTTGATGCGTAGGTGAGATTGGTTCTTACTTAAGCCCGTAGCAGCCACGTAAAACTTGCAACAATAAAGTAGAGGACGTCTAACTTGTTTTTGCAGGGCATGTTGTGATGTGATATGGCCAAGACATGATGCTAAATTTTATTGTATGAGATGATCATGTTTTGTTACCGAGTTATCGGCAACTAGCAGGAGCCATATGGTTGTCGCTTTATTGTATGCAATGCAATCGCGATGTAATGCTTTACATTATTACTAAGCGGTAGTGATAGTCGTAGAAGCATAAGATTGGTGAGACGACAATGATGCTACGATGGAGATCAAGGTGTCGCGCCGGTGACGATGGTGATCATGACGGTGCTTCGGAGATGGAGATCACAGGCACGAGATGATGATGGCCATATCATATCACTTATATTGATTGCATGTGATGTTTATCTTCGATGCATCTTATCTTGCTTTGATTGACGGTAGCATTATAAGATGATCTCTCACTAAATTATCAAGAACTGTTCTCCCTGAGTATGCACTGTTGCGAAAGTTCTTCGTGCTGAGACACCACGTGATGATCGGGTGTGACAGGCTCTACGTTCAAATACAACGGGTGCAAAACAGTTGCACACGCGGAATACTCAGGTTATACTTGACGAGCCAAGCATATACAGATATGGCCTCGGAACACCGAGACCGAAAGGTCGAGCATGAATCATATAGTAGATATGATCAACATAGTGATGTTCACCAATGAAACTACTCCATCTCACGTGATGATCGGACATGGTTTAGTTGATTTGGATCACGTGATCACTTAGAGGATTAGAGGGATGTCTATCTAAGTGGGAGTTCTTAAGTAATATGATTAATTGAACTTAAATTTATCATGAACTTAGTCCCTGATAGTATGTTGCTTGTTTATGTTGATTGTAGATAGATGGCTCGTGTTGTTGTTCCGTTGAATTTTAATGCGTTCCTTGAGAAAGCAAAGTTGAAAGATGATGGTAGAAATTACACGGACTGGGTCCGTAACTTGAGGATTATCCTCATTGCTGCACAGAAGAATTACGTCCTGGAAGCACCGCTGGGTGCCAGGCCTGCTGCTAGAGCAACCCCAGATGTTATGAACGTCTGGCAGAGAAAAGCTGATGACTACTCGATAGTTCAGTGTGCCATGCTTTACGGCTTAGAATCGGGACTTCAACGACGTTTTGAACGTCATGGAGCATATGAGATGTTCCAGGAGTTGAAGTTAATATTTCAAGCAAATGCCCGGATTGAGAGATATGATGTCTCCAATAAGTTCTATAGCTGCAAGATGGAGGAGAACAGTTCTGTCAGTGAGCATATACTCAAAATGTCTGAGTATAATAATCACTTGATTCAGATGGGAGTCAATCTTCCAGATGATTGCGTCATTGACAGAATTCTCCAATCACTGCCACAAAGCTAAAAGAGCTTCGTGATGAACTATAATATGCAAGGGATGAACAAGACTATTCCCGAGCTCTTCCCAATGCTGAAAGCTGCGGAGGTAGAAATCAAGAAGGAGCATCAAGTGTTGATGGTCAATAAGACCACTAGTTTCCAGAAAAAGGGCAAAGGGAAGAAGAAGGGGAACTTCAAGAAGAACGGCAAGCAAGTTGCTGCTCAAGAGAAGAAACCCAAGTCTGGACCTAAGCCTGAAACTGAGTGCTTCAACTGCAAGCAGACTGGTCACTGAAAGCGGAACTGCCCCAAGTATTTGGCGGATAAGAAGGATGGCAAGGTGAACAAAGGTATATGTGATATACATGTTATTGATGTGTACCTTACCAATGCTCGCAGTAGCACCTGTGTATTTGATACTAGTTCTGTTGCTAATATTTGCAACTCGAAACAGGGACTACGGGTTAAGCGAAGATTGGCTAAGGACGAGGTGACGATGCGCGTGGGAAACGGTTCCAAAGTCGATGTGATCGCGGTCGGCACGCTACCTCTACATCTACCCTCGGGATTAGTATTAGACCTAAATAATTGTTATTTGGTGCCAGCGTTGAGCATGAACATTATATCTGGATCTTGTTTAATGCGAGACGGTTATTCATTTAAATCAGAGAATAATGGTTGTTCTATTTATATGAGTAATATCTTTTATGGTCATGCACCCTTGAAGAGTGGTCTATTCTTATTGAATCTCGATAGTAGTAATACACATATTCATAATGTTGAAGCCAAAAGATGCAGAGTTGATAGTGATAGTGCAACTTATTTGTGGCACTGCCGTTTAGGTCATATCGGTGTAAAGCGCATGAAGAAACTCCATACTGATGGACTTTTGGAACCACTTGATTATGAATCACTTCGTACTTGCGAACCGTGCCTCATGGGCAAGATGACTAAAACACCATTCTCCGGTACTATGAAGAGAGCAACAGATTTGTTGGAAATCGTACATACAGATGTATGTGGTCCGATAAATATTGAGGCTCGTGGCGGATATCGTTATTTTCTCACCTTCACAGATGACTTAAGCAGATATGGGTATATCTACTTAATGAAACACAAGTCTAAAACATTTGAAAATTTCAAAGAATTTCAGAGTGAAGTTGAAAATCATCGTAACAAGAAAATAAAGTTTCTACGATCTGATCGTGGAGGAGAATATTTGAGTTACGAGTTTGGTGTACATTTGAAAAATTGTGGAATAGTTTCGCAACTCACGCCACCCGGAACACCACAGTGTAATGGTGTGTCCGAACATCGTAATCGTACTTTACTAGATATGGTGCGATCTATGATGTCTCTTACTGATTTACCGCTATCGTTTTGGGGATACACTCTAGAGACGGCCGCATTCACGTTAAATAGGGCACCATCAAAATCCGTTGAGACGACGCCTTATGAACTGTGGTTTGGCAAGAAACCAAAGTTGTCGTTTCTGAAAGTTTGGGGCTGCGATGCTTATGTGAAAAAGGTTCAACCTGATAAGCTCGAACCCAAATCGGAGAAATGTGTCTTCATAGGATATCCAAAGGAAACTATTGGATACACCTTCTATCACAGATCCGAAGGCAAGACTTTTGTTGCTAAATTCGGAAACTTTCTAGAGAAGGAGTTTCTCTCGAAAGAAGTGAGTGGGAGGAAAGTATAACTTGACGAGGTAACTGTACCTGCTCCCTTACTGGAAAGTAGTACATCACAGAAAACTGTTTCAGTGACACCTACACCAGTTAGTGAGGAAGCTAATGATAATGATCATGAAACTTCAGATCAAGATACTATTGAACCTCGTAGATCAACCAGAGTGAGATCCGCGCCAGAGTGGTACGGTAATCCTGTTCTGGAAGTCATGCTACTAGATCATGATGAACCTACGAACTATGAAGAAGCGATGGTGAGCCCAGATTCCGCAAAATGGCTTGAAGCCATGAAATCTGAGATGGGATCCATGTATGAGAACAAAGTATGGACTTTGGTTGACTTGCCCGATGATCGGCAAGCGATCGAGAATAAATGGATCTTCAAGAAGAAGACTGACGCTGACGGTAATGTTACTGTCTACAAAGCTCGACTTGTCGCAAAAGGTTTTCGACAAGTTCAAGGAGTTGACTATGATGAGACCTTCTCACCCGTAGCGATGCTTAAGTCTGTCCGAATCATGTTAGCAATTGCCGCATTTTATGATTATGAAATTTGGCAAATGGATGTCAAAACTGCATTCCTGAATGGATTTCTGGAAGAAGAGTTGTATATGATGCAACCAGAAGGTTTTGTCGATCCAAAGGGAGCTAACAAAGTGTGCAAGCTCCAGCGATCCATTTATGGACTGGTGCAAGCCTCTCGGAGTTGTAATAAACGCTTTGATAGTGTGATCAAAGCATTTGGTTTTATACAGACTTTCGGAGAAGCCTGTATTTACAAGAAAGTGAGTGGGAGCTCTGTAGCATTTCTGATATTATATGTGGATGACATATTACTAATTGGAAATGATATAGAATTTCTGGATAGCATAAAGGGATACTTGAATAAAAGTTTTTCAATGAAAGACCTCGGTGAAGCTGCTTACATATTAGGCATAAAGATCTATAGAGATAGATCAAGACGCTTAATTGGACTTTCACAAAGCACATACTTGACAAGATTTTGAAGAAGTTCAAAATGGATCAAGCAAAGAAAGGGTTCTTGCCTCTGTTACAAGGTGTGAAGTTGAGTCAGACTCAACGCCCGACCACTTTAGAAGATAGAGAGAAAATGAAAGATGTTCCCTATGCTTCAGCCATAGGCTCTATCATGTGTGCAATGCTGTGTACCAGACCTGATGTGTGCCTTGCTATAAGTTTAGCAGGGAGGTACCAAAGTAATCCAGGAGTGGATCACTAGACAGCGGTCAAGAACATCCTGAAATACCTGAAAAGGACTAAGGATATGTTTCTCGTATATGGAGGTGACAAAGAGCTCATCGTAAAAGGTTGCGTTGATGCGAGCTTTGACACTGATCCGGACGATTCTAAATCGCAAACCGGATACGTGTTTACATTAAACGGTGGAGTTGTCAGTTGGTGCAGTTCTAAACAAAGCGTCGTAGCGGGATCTACATGTGAAGCGGAGTACATAGCTGCTTCGGAAGCAGCGAACGAAGGAGTCTAGATGAAGGAGTTCATATCCGATCTAGGTGTCATACCTAGTGCATCGGGTCCAATGAAAATCTTTTGTGACAATACTGGTGCAATTGCCTTGGCAAAGGAATCCAGATTTCACAAGAGAACCAAGCACATCAAGAGACGCTTCAATTCCATCCGGGATCTAGTCCAGGTGGGAGACATAGAGATTTGCAAGATACATACGGATCTGAATGTTGCAGATCCGTTGACTAAGCCTCTTCCACGAGCAAAACATGATCAGCACCAAGGCTCCATGGGTGTTAGAATCATTACTGCATAATCTAGATTATTGACTCTAGTGCAAGTGGGAGACTGAAGGAAATATGCCCTAGAGGCAATAAAAAAGTTATTATTTATTTCCTTATATCATGATAAATGTTTATTATTCATGCTAGAATTGTATTAACCGGAAACATAATACATGTGTGAATACATAGACAAACAGAGTGTCACTAGTATGCCTCTACTTGACTAGCTCGTTAATCAAAGATGGTTATGTTTCCTAACCATGAACAAAGTGTTGTTATTTGATTAACGAGGTCACATCATTAGTTGAATGATCTGATTGACATGACCCATTCCATTAGCTTAGCACCCGATCGTTTAGTATGTTGCTATTGCTTTCTTCATGACTTATACATGTTCCTATGACTATGAGATTATGCAACTCCTGTTTACCGGAGGAACACTTTGGGTGCTACCAAACGTCACAACGTAACTGGGTGATTATAAAGGAGAACTACAGGTGTCTCCGAATGTACATGTTGGGTTGGCGTATTTCGAGATTAGGTTTTGTCACTCCGAATGTCGGAGAGGTATCTCTGGGCCCTCTCGGTAATGCACATCACATAAGCCTTGCAAGCATTGCAACTAATGAGTTAGTTGCGGGATGATGTATTACGGAACGAGTAAATAGACTTGCCGGTAACGAGATTGAACTAGGTATTGGATACCGACGATCGAATCTCGGGCAAGTAACATACCGATGACAAAGGGAACAACGTATGTTGTTATGCGGTCTGACCGATAAAGATCTCCGTAGAATATGTAGGAGCCAATATGGGCATCCAGGTCCCGCTATTGGTTATTGACCGGAGATGTGTCTCAGTCATGTCTACATTATTCTCGAACCGTAGGGTCCGCACGCTTAACGTTACGATGACAATTATTATGAGTTTATACATTTTGATGTATCGAAGTTAGTTCGGAGTCCCAGATGTGATCACGGACATGACGAGGAGTCTCGAAATGGTCGAGACATAAAGATTGATATATTGGAAGCCTATATTTGGACATCGGAAGTGTTCCGGGTGAAATCGGGATTTTACCGGAGTACCGGGAGGTTACCTGAACCCCCCGGGGAGCCATATGGGCCTTAATGGGCTTTAGTGGAAAGGAGAAAGGGGCAGCCCAAGATGGCCGCGCGCCTCCCCCTCCCCTAGTCCTATTAGGACTAGGAGAGGTGGCCGGCCCCCCTCTCTCTCTTTCCCCCTCGGGGAATCCTAGTCCAACTAGGACTGGGGGGGAGTCCTACTCCCGGAAGGAGTAGGACTCCTCCTGCGCCCTCCTCCTGGCCGGCGGCCCCCTCCCCCTTGGCTCCTTTATATACGGAGGCAGGGGGCACCTCTAGACACATAAGTTGATCCTTGAGATCGTTCCTTAGCCGTGTGCGGTGCCCCCTACCACCAGATTCCACCTCGGTCATATTGTTGTAGTGCTTAGGCGAAGCCCTGCGTCGGTAGAACATCAAGATCGTCACCACGCCGTCGTGCTGACGGAACTCCTCCCCGACGCTTTGCTGGATCGGAGCCCGGGGATCGTCATCGAGCTGTACGTGTGCTAAGAACTCGGAGGTGCCGGAGTAACGGTGCTTGGATCGGTCGGATCGTGAAGACGTACGACTACTTCCTCTACGTTGTGTCAACGCTTCCGCAGTCGATCTGCGTGGGTACGTAGACAACACTCTCCCCTCTCGTTGCTATGCATCACCATGGTCTTGCGTGTGCGTAGGAAATTTTTTGAAATTACTACGAAACCCGACAACATGAAACTATATGCAAAACTAAGCAAGTTTCATATAGAGCACACTCAAAACGGAGCAATGGTTCAACACATACACACCATACAAGTTTAGAGGGCATGCTGTCCAAAACAACAACTTGGCATATTGCAAGCATCAAAACAACATGCTACAGCACCCCAACATGAAAACAAAAGGCATGGACATGATGTACAGGTAGAGCGTTACAAAACATGAACACTGAGCTAACTTCATAAATCACTAGAACATGCTCAAAAGGACATGGCAAGATTGCAAATAATAACAGGTTCACAGACTTAGTGGAAATCACTAGACATGGCAGAAATAACATCAGGTTGCAATGTTCAGAGCTATCAAACAACATGCTACGGGAACATATCATTGCAAAAAAGGAGTGGAATGAATCTACTAATTTCATAGAACAAAAGTCCCTTAATGATCATGAGCCATAATGAACAGAAGATATGATGGCCCCCATGTAAACATAGCAAGTTTCGTAAACAGATTCAGACTTAGCAGAAAAACAGAGCATGGCATAAACAGAATTATGAAGGCATCTTTGCGAGCTCGAATCACTCATCACAAAGCATTGCATGACAAGATAAGCATAGCATCAGCAAGAAGACATGTTCATAAAGCTAAGCATGGCAAGAGCAAGTTCACAGCATGCCTGGATCACTAACAACAACCATGGCAAAATTAATTAACAAGTAAACAATCTGCCAGGAACATTTTATAGCAAAAGTAGAGCAAGATTAAGACATGCTAGATCACCCTATAAATGCAAACAAAGGCATGGATTGATAGAGCATAACCATATGTCCAAAACATCCTTACTGAACATACTCAAAAGAGGCATGGATCTCACTGTAGCAACATGAATACATGGCATGAAAATAACAGCAGGGAAATAACTTAGTGAAATTCTAAGTTCCTAAAATCAGCAACATCACGGAGACTACTTTGTAAGCTTGTAACAATCAACACATGGCATATCATGAATAGTGGATTGCACCATAGCAAAGATGGCATGTTGTAGCTCATAACTCATGTAGACTTCATGCTCAAAGGACGGCCGGGGTTCTCGCCGGATTTGAGGGGAAGGCGGCCAGAGAGAACGGGTCCGGGCCGGATCCGGCCTGATCTGGCGCGGGGGAAGGACGGCGGCGCGGGCGAAGCTCGCCGGCGTCCGAGGCGCGCGCGCGGCGGAGGCAGCGCCGGTCGGCGGGCGAAGGCGGCGGGCGGCGCAGTCCGGTGGGGCGCGAGCGCGCTAGGGCCCGGGAGCGCTCGGGGGCGAGGCGGGGCGCCTGCGGGCTGCGGCGACGATGACCTGGGCCCGAGCAGGCCCGCGATGGGCCTCCAGGGCCGCGGCGATGTGGGCGCTGGGGAGGGCACGTGGCGGAGCGGGACTGGGCCTCAGGGGCGGCTGGTGGCGGCGCAGCCACCTGTGGCTTGCCAAGTGGCGGCAGTGGGTTCGCCGGCGGTGGATCCAAGGAGGGGGGCGGTGGCTGGGTGGTTGGGCTGGCGCGAAAAACAAGGAGGAAGGTGGGAGATGGCCGAAAATGGCAAGGGGAGGTGTTTATATAAGGAAGGGAGGCTAGGGTTAGGGGTTTTGCTCCGTTTTCGGACCGTACGATCGCGATCGTGCGGCTTCGGGTAGAGGGGGGCTAGGTGGGTTGTGGAGAGAGGCCTCGGGCTGAGAGGAGAGAAGAGAAGTGAGGCCCGACGACTTTTCCGGAGACCGAATCGTCCGGCGAAAATACCGGCAACGGTGCCGCTATATATTTAACGGTTGGACTATCAAACGAGCTCCGAATGCGACGAAACTTGACAGGCGCTCTGTCTACACTATAATAAGACCGCATGCCAAGTTTCAGCCCAATCAGAGAATATTTTTCGGCCACTCACGAAACGAGGTAAAAGGGGGCGCTGGAGAATATAGGAGTGTCGGATTGCCAAACGAATAACGGGAAAAATGCTCGGATGCATAAGACGAACACGTATGAAAAATGAGATGCACATGATGACATGGCAAAAAGCAACACGCAAGCAAATAATATGGCAACAACAACGAATAACTGATAGACACCTGACGCATCAAATCCGGGGCGTTACATCTCTTTGCTTGTCCGCGTTGGCCCAGTCCACGCCGCCGAGTACTTTTCGGTGACACGCGAAGACCACGACGAACGAGATCCCCGATTGATCGAAGCTAGCAGCTACGTACGCCGCACGAGTATGAGCTAGCAGCTACGTACGCCGCACGAGTATGAGCTAGCAGCTACGTACGCCGCACGAGTATGTAGTCCGGCCGGGACAGCACAGCTCATGCACGTACACAACCGTAAGCTGATCGATCTTGCTCGATCGAGTCGACTAGCTGGACACACACGAACCCACGCGAGAACTGATTTACGGTCTCCGGTATGTACCTGTTAATTTCTTCAGGACTTGATAAGTGCCACATTTGTGGCACAAACAAATGGCAATAATGAATCTTTTTTATGACAAATTTAATGACATGAGGATGACAACTTTAATTGTAAGTGTTGAAACAGTCCTTTGACCGTTGTCACAGCACGCATTATCTCTGCCGTGGCAGCCGTTCTGTTAGCGTAGCCAACGGATCAACTTATCCACTAACCCACTACTCGTCGTTTAGCTCAGGTTGTTAGTCATTCTGTTAGCTGATCCCTCTCACTGTACTGGTATAAATTGTGGCAATGTCAATGAACAAAGTGTGCAGCGCAAACTCTCTCTCTCGTTTCTCACATGGTATCAGACGTTCAGTATTGATCGTCCCCGCTTCCGCTCGTTCTCCCTGCTCATGGCTTCCCCGGTGTCCTCTGCTTCCGGCGACCTCAACCCGTTCGCCGTCCTTGAGCCACCCACCGCCGCATCACTCCGCCATGTCCCAATTCATGACCACATCCCCATCACCCTCGACCTATACACTCTCTCCTTCTCCACCTGGCGTACGGATTTCTCTCTAACGTTCCGCGAGTTCGGCATCCGCGACCACGTCGATGGATCGGTGGATGCCATGGCCATGCAGCATGATGTCCACTGGCTAGCTGTGGATGCCACCGTCGTCAAGTGGCTCTATCGCACGGTGTCTCGCGAGATTCTCTCGCACATCATTCGCGACAACGACACTGCGCTGGGCGCCTGGACCTCCATCTGCCAGCTCTTCCTCGACAATCGTCTCCAGCGCCAGGTACTGTTAACCACCAAGTTCTACAGCCTGACGCAGGATGGGATGGGGTTGTTCGACTACTGCTTGCGCCTCAAGGTCCTCGCCGACGAACTGCGCGACGTGGGCGCGGCCGTCTCCGACGCCACCATGCTCACGAACCTCATTCGTGGGCTGGGTCCCGACTACGCCAACGCCGCCTCCAACCTCAACTCACTGACGGAGCCGATGTTCGCGCGCGCCATCAACTACCTGCGCCTCGAGGAACGGCGCATGCGGCACGCCTCGCTGCAGCGCGCCCAGACGGCCCTGGCCGTCGGCACCATGCGCGCTCCGGCCGCGCCCAACCCCGTCCCCGCGCCCGCGGCCGCGTCTCCACCCGGCAACACCCGCAAGAAGAAACGCGGGAACGACGGGCGTCCACGCTCCTCCGGCCAAACTTCGACTGGGCCTCGTCCACCAGCTCCGCCGGCTGCACCGGCGCTGTTGTTCGGCGGGGTCAACCCATGGACGGGCGTGGTGCATGCCTGGGCCATGCCCCCGACGCGCGCGCCGCATCCCGGCATCCTCGGCCCGCGGCCCGCGGGTCATCAGGCGCTGCTCGCCGCGCCCCAGCCCGGCGGGGTCCCTCCTCCGACGCCCTCTTCGTGGCCGCCGACGCCCGCCTCCTCCTGGACGGGCGCTTCGTCGTCCACCTACGACCCCGCCCTCCTCGCTGCACTCCAGCAGGCCCTACCGCCGAGCGCCTACCCCGGGAATGGCGACTGGTTCATGGACACTGGGGCCTCCTCTCATATGGCGTCGCACCCTGGTATCCTCTCTCTCACTCCCATCCCTTTCCCACCTCCACCCGCATCATCGTCGGTGACGGCTCTTCTCTCCCCATCACCCACCGCGGTGGCCTCTCCCTCCCTTCTCTGGTGCTCCTGTTCGCTTATATGATGTTCTTGTCTCCCCGCATCTCATTACCAATTTAGTTTCTGTTCGTGCTCTCACTCGCCAGAACCCTGTTACAATTGAGTTTGACCTCTTTGGTTTCTCTGTCAAAGACCTGCAGACCAAGACGGTGCTACTCCGATGTAATAGCCCGGACGACCTGTACCCGCTCCGTACGTCGCCTGCTGCCCCCACTCCGGTTGCACTCTCCGTCGGTCTCGACCTGTGGCATGCACGCCTTGGGCACCCCGGCGTTTCAGCTATGCAGCAGCTTCTTCATAGTTTCCCTTTCAGTTGTAATAAAACAGAGAAACACTCCTGTTCCTCCTGTCGGCTTGGCAAGCACACGCACCTCCCGTTCTCTGAATCTTTTTCAGTTTCTAGTTTCCCTTTTGAACTACTCCATTGTGACGTCTGGACATCTCCAATAAAGAGCAATTCTGGTTTTGAGTATTACTTGATGTTGCTTGATGATTTTTCTCACATCGTCTCGACTTTCCCTCTCCGCCGTAAATCTGACGTGATCACCGTGCTCACCTCGTTTTTCGCCTTTGTGCGTACTCAGTTTCGTCACTCCATCCTCGGGCTTCAAACAGATAACGGCAGGGAATTTGACAACCAGGGCGTCCACACGCTGCTCGCCGCGCACGGCTTCATCCTACGCCTCACTTGCCCGTACACGTCGTAGCAGAACGGGCGCGCCGAGCACGTGCACCGCACGCTCAACAACGGCATCCGCGCTCTTCTTCTCCATGCCGGCGCCCCTCCACGGTTCTGGGCCGAGGCCCTCGCCACGTCCACGCGCCTTCTCAACATGCGGCCGTGTCGT
Source organism: Triticum urartu (assembly GCF_056163025.1). Taxonomy (NCBI): domain Eukaryota; kingdom Viridiplantae; phylum Streptophyta; class Magnoliopsida; order Poales; family Poaceae; genus Triticum; species Triticum urartu. Next base: position 15,678,253 of record NC_141873.1, read on the forward strand.
CCCCGTGGTAGTTTTTCCCCCTACCATCTTCTTTTCGGACACCCACCATCCTTTGCCGATCTCCGCGTCTTTGGGTGTCACTGCTACCCCAACGTCCTAGCCACCGCTCCTCACAAGCTAGCCCCGCGGTCTTTTCCATGTATCTTCCTCGGATATCCTGCAAACACAAAGGGGTACCGCTGTTACGATCCGGAGTCCAACCGCGTGATCTTATCCCGGCATGTTTACTTTGACGAGCTCGTGTTCCCATTTAAGCAGGTTGCCGCTCCGCCGTCTTCCCCGCCGGCCTCGTCGCCGGCCCGAGTCGTGGTCCCTCTGGATACTCACGAGCCTCGCCGGCCCCGCCCGGCGCGTCTTCACCGCTAGCCGCCGGCTCCCCGGCGCTCTCCGGCTTCGTCGCACCCGCCTACTGGCTCGCCCGCTTCGGGCGCTTCTACTGCTGCATCAGCTGAAGCTGGCTCTACATTAGCCTCAGCCAACTCTGCTGCGTCGCCCGCTGCCCCTTCTGCGGGCCTGGCAGCCGCTGCATCTGCCATGGGGTCGCCTGCGGCCAGCTCCGCTGTAGCGGCCGCCGCCCCTCCAGCTGGCTCCGCTGGCCTGGGCGCCCCGGCTGCCGCTCCAGGCGTGTCACGCATCGTCACTCGAGCCCGTGCTGGAGTCCATCGGCCCAACAGCCGGTACCCGTCGGACCAGTACGTCTGCGCGGCGTCCACCTCGTCGTCCTCGACCGCTCTCCCATCGTCGGTTCATGCGGCTCTTCGCGATCCACTCTGGGTCGCGGCCATGCGTGAAGAATTTGAGGCGCTCCAGCGCAACCATACTTGGCAGTTGGTGCCCCGCCCCCTGGGCGCCAACGTGATCAGCGGCCGGTGGGTGTTCCGCCGCAAGCTTCGCTCCGACGGCACCCTCGAGCGGTACAAGGCCAGATGGGTCGTCCGAGGCTTCCGCCAACGCGCCGGCGTCGACTTCACCGACACGTTCGCACCCGTCGTCAAGCCCGGCACGATCCGGTGCGTCCTGCAGCTCGCCGTCTCACGCCAGTGGGATGTACACCAGCTCGACGTCTCTAACGCGTTCCTGCATGGGCATCTTGCCGAGCGCGTGTACTGCCAACAGCCGGCAGGCTTTGTTGATGCTGCCCGCCCCGACGACGTCTGTCTCCTGTCATGTTCGCTCTATGGCCTCAAACAGGCGCCGCGCGCGTGGTATCAACGGATCGCTGGCTACCTCGTCGAGCTCGGCTTCGTCTCCACGCAGTCCGACGCATCTCTTTTTGTGTATTGGCATGTCGGCAACATGGCGTACCTACTCTTGTACGTTGACGATATCGTCCTTACGGCGTCCAGTGGTGATCTTCTTCACCGACTCATTGGTCGTCTGCACGCCGAGTTCACGCTCAAAGACTTGGGGCCGCTGAGCTACTTCTTGGGCGTGGAGGTCTCCCGGCGCTCCGATGGCTTCTTCTTGTGTCAGAAGAAGTACGCGCTGGAGATCCTAGAGCGCGCGGGCATGGCGAACTGCAAGGTCGCCTCCACCCCCGTCGACACCAAGGCCAAGGTCTCCGCGGCGGACGGCGTTTTGGCCCCTGACGGCGCCTTCTACCGGAGCATTGTGGTCGCGCTCCAGTACCTGACCCTTACCCACCCCAACCTGACGTACGCCGTCCAACAGGTGTGCTTGCATATGCACGCGCCGCGCGACGTCCACTGGAGTCTTGTGAAATGGATTCTCCGGTACATCCGTGGCACACCGTCGCTCGGGCTCACCCTGCATCGCTCGACATCGTCGCCTACTCCGACGCGGACTGGGCAGGCTGCCCCGACACCCGACGATCTACGTCCGGCTACTGCGTCTTCCTCGGCCCTTCGCTCGTCTCCTGGTCCTCCAAACGCCAGCCGACGGTCTCCCGCTCCAGCGCGGAAGCCGAGTACCGCGCCATGGCCAATGCCGTCGCCGAGTGCGCGTGGCTGCGTCAGCTACTCGAGGAGCTCCACTGCAGCGTTCATCGTGCCACTCTGGTCTACTGTGACAATGTGTCGGCAGTCTATTTGTCTGCCAATCCGGTGCATCATCGGCGGACAAAGCACATAGAACTTGACATTCATTTTGTATGGGAGAAAGTTGCGCTCGGACAGGTCCGAGTTCTTCATGTCCCCACCACGCAACAACTTGCCGACATCATGACGAAGGGGCTGTCTACCACGGTCTTCACGGAGTTCCGGTCCAGCCTCTGCATCACCGACGGCGAAGCTTCGACTGCGGGGGGTGTTGAAACAGTCCTTTGACCGTTGTCACGACACGCATTATCTCTGCCGTGGCAGCCGTTCTGTTAGCGTAGCCAACGGATCAGCTTATCCACTAACCCACTACTCCTCGTTTAGCTCAGGTTGTTAGTCATTCTGTTAGCTGATCCCTCTCACTGTACTTGTATAAATTGTGGCAATGTCAATGAACAAAGTGTGCAGCGCAAACTCTCTCTCTCTCTCTCATTTCTCACAGTAAGCATGATAACTTTTTTCTGACAAATTTCAGTTTTTTGGGTTTATTTTTTCTTCTCGAATGACAACTTTAGTTGTAAAAAACATCAAAGACTGGATTGCTTCGTCCCACACATGTGACATTTATCATTTGGCTTTCTCGATGATGTTTTCAGGGGTCTACATGGGTATAAATATAAGCTAGGCTGCCTAGTTCCAAGCACGAATCAGCCAAGTATACTAATCCTACAAGGTGGCTAATTGGTGCACTAATTGAACACGTACACACATGTAGTCCTACCGGATGTTGGGTTTACTTCCAACAATCACCCACTTAAGCATGATGTCATTACGGTTACAACTCCGATGCTGATCCTTTTTCGCCTAGACTCATGTTGATGCACTGACACAACGGACTTGCGTTGGACAGATCCCACCGTTGGTCGGGTGTATGTGATAGCCTAGCTTATTAGGGATGATAGACTACTCATATCAATAAGGAATTCCTTCTTTTCCAGGAGCCCATTCAGACAGAACTCCAAAGTTAAGCGTGCTCAGCTTGGTGTAGTTTCAGGATGGGTGACCGACCGAGAAGTTGCTCCCGGATGCGCACTATTGAGGACAAAGTGCGCAGAAAAGACTAGTATTGATCTATGGGGCCAGTCTAGATCCCGCCAGGAGTAACGACCACCGACGGGTGTGTCCGGGGCGTTACAAGTTGGTATCAGAGCCGACCCTCGCGGTTACACGGATGGTTGAGGACAGGTGCGTGGTCATGTTGTTCATGACGTTTGTGACCCGTTGTGGCACACGGCATGACACATGTACTAGACTGGAAGCACAGACGTATGTGCCAAGAGGGAACGTTCCTGTGGCCCGACGAGGACGTCGGTTCTTGGAGTAGTTTCAGGATGGGTGACCGACCGGGAAGTTGCTCCCGGGTGCGCACGAGTGAGGACAAAGTGCGCAGAAAAGACTAGTATTGATCTATGGGGCCAGTCTAGATCCCGCCAGGAGTAACGACCACCGACGGGTGTGTCCGGGGCGTTACAGTGTAGTCCCTCGGTAGCGGTGGAGTGCAATGTGGACGGTCATTGCCTCCTCCAACCCGCACGAGATGACACAGCCGGAGATCACCGGACAGGGGCTTGGGTGACGGAGTGAAATGGAGGGGAGTGGAGTGGCTAGGTTTGATCTGGGAAGTAGATGGGATGAATATACGTGGGATTGGATGGGCCAGTGTAGCCTGGGTCCAACGTGGCGGACGCGCCCAGTCGCGCCCGGGCCTCCTCATGTAAGGGGTGCTGGTCAGGCCGGGCTGTTTGAGGCGCTCATTTAGGTTGAAGTTTTTTTTTTTGACCGGTCAGTGATCGGATCATCCGTCCGGACGTACAGGGGAAGGGGTTGAGGTGCCTGGCTGTAGATGCCGTAGCCACGTTGTTCCCAGGCTCATATATGTATTTCGACGTACGTACGCACCTACTCTCGTGCAAAAGCTGTGACCAGTACCATGTAACCATAAAAAACTGCTACAATGTTAAACCTTTCTGCAAAGTACAGACACGGCAGGACCACGGTCTTGTTTCGCGGCAATGCCGTCTCCGGTGCCAAAGTAAATAATGCAAGGTAGAGCGTGCTGCATCTGGCACAACGTTGTAAATTTCTATACCTAAAGCTGTGCCCAGTACTAGTGTAACCATATCATAGTAACCTTTCTTCTGGTTTCCGGCAATGCCATCCCATGTGCCAAGTAGTGCAAGATCGAGCGTGCTGCATCGGCCTCAACGTCGTCTGAAGTGGCTACCATTCGTCACTTTGAGAACCTAGGTTAGGAATGCCAGTAGGTGGACCGACGGGGTGCCCGTTTGAATGCAATAGATATCAGTCCCTTCCCGTCCTCTCATTGCTCCGGCATTGAACAAGCAGGAGACTGGGCCGCGAAGCGGGCAACGCTCTCGGCCGGTGCTCATGTCCAAGGCCGGAACGACGTGAGAGGTCGCGTCCGCTCTAGTTCGACATGAATGCGTCGCTAACACTCTCGGGCTGCATGAATATGCGGCAACCACTTTAGGTGGGAAAGGACGCGAAGCAAGGCAGCGGTCCGGATGACCGCAAAGCCCCCTGCTTCTGATTTGCGGACCGATCTGGGGACGAATGCGGGAAAGTGTTGGTTCAAACGGGCTGGTCTGGGCGGACACAACTGGTTTGAGAGTCAGCATCGAAGATGCCTTAATGGCCATATGCGTGTAGCCAAGACACATGTTTGCTTCCTCGCGTGCAGAAGGCGACAGAGGCATTCAGGTCTTCTCCACATGCAGCCTCCGCTTTCGTTCACTCTCCGACTCCCCATCACCACTTGGTACAATTTTTTAGACCTTTTACAGTACATCTAAGACCTATTTTCTAGCAACGCCCGTGAAGAAGTAGTGCTTTCGGTTGCGTTGTACTAAATTCCTGACATCGAACCTTTAATCATGTTGTAGTACGTACTAAATGCATATGTTATACATATCCACTAATTTGCACGTGTTGACGAACTTGCCTAGTTATTGCTTTGGTCATCTAAATGACTTGCAAAAGGAAGTGGAGCTGCTTTCTTCTTATGAAATGGAACATGACGATGAGCCTTTTGATCTAAGAAAATAGTAGTGAGCGTAGCTAGGAAACCGCAGCGAATATTACACACATAGACAGGGCGTTGACCTACAGATTGCGGCTATATAAGTGTGGCCGGCCAGGCTTCATTGATCAAAGCAGGAATCAAAGGTTCAAGGACACGGACACACACCACAAATACACACAATGGTAGAGTAGTGGACCTTTTGTTATATATATAGAGAGAGAACTTTTGTTCATTATCTTGTTACCTTTCGTACTTGTTCTTCCTTGGTGCACTATCACATAGTTGTACTGACAATTCTCTTGTTGCAGGCAGAGGCACCGAATAAGAGCAAGAAGAAAGCAGTGGTGGAGGAGAAGAAAGAACCGAAGAACAAGGTTAACAAACTGAATGATATTACAGGTACCGAGAAGAAAACTACAAAGGACTTACTATACTCTTGTTGCAGGCAAAGGGATCGAATGCCCAAAGCTCGAAGGGCAAGGAAGTGGAGGAGGACAACAGAGATCTAAAGAGGACTATCCAAGACCTGGAGGACAAGATTAGCGCACAGAATGTTAAAATTAAAGACAACCAGACTCGCATAGGGAAAGTGGCCATGGAGAAAGATAATGTGGAAGAGGATATCACAGAGCAGAAGAATAAGGAAACAGAGACGGGAAGAAAGATTGATAGGCTGGACATGAGGAAAGGAAAGCTGGTGGAGAAGATAGGGAATCTGGACTTGCAGAAAGAAGAAGTGGTGAAGGAGAAAACAAAGCTGGGAAAGGGTATCACAGAGCTGAAGAGGAAGGAACAAAATACGGGAACACAGATTGCAGATCTGAAGAAGAAGGAAAATACGCTGGTGGAGGAGAAAGGAAAGTTGGCGAAGGAGCTAGATGAGAAAAAAACTATGAGGATTGATAATCTGGAGAGGAGGAACGAAGAGCAGGCCAAGGACAATGAGGAACTGAAGAAGGACAACGAGAAACTGGTGTGTAAAGAAAGAAAGACCAGAGAGGAGAAAAGGGAACTGAAAAACAGCTATGACACGCTGCAGGACAAGTACGATGGGAGATGCTGCAGCTCTTGCTCAATTTGTTGACAGTCGGAGTACGGGCTGTTACTACGTGATTTCAACATATGTACACGTGATGTTGCTGTGTACGCAACATGGGTACTTGTCCCTTTTAATTTTCCTCTATGCATGGCTATGAGTTTCTTTCTAGGTGTTGTAAGCTCTTTCAAAAATTGTAAGCACTTGATTTATGGATCCTTTCCGATGTTCCTTTCGATCTATGTAGTAATACCATGTGCTTTCGTTAAGACAAATGGGCTGAACTAAACTGATGGGTTCCTCCATACATAACTGAACTACAAGTCAGTGGTACTGCATTTATCATCTGAAGCCTTTAGTTGCGTCGTGCTTGTGGCTCCCCGGATTCGGCTCTTTTGCTCAGCAGTGGCCATCCAGCACGCCACCTCAGACCTACACAGTCATTTTAATCTGCACTTGTCCTCCATTTTTCTTATCATTTTTATTTTGTCAACTAAATTGTTTGAAAATAAGCAATAAATTAAGCTTCGGGGAGTTAGCACGTCCCAAACATACATACTTTTTCAAACATTTTTCCTTTTATTTTATCTTTTAGTTTGCATGATTTAAATTAAACTAATTTAGACTGACATTGTTTTCAGCAGAACTATGTTGTTTATTTTTGTGCAAAAAATAAAAGTTCTCGAAATTGGACAGGATTTTTGGAGAATTCTAGAATATTTGAGGAATTAAGAAGCACTACCCCCACGGCGCTCTACATGTCCATGTGGGGCCCTTGACCACCGCCTTAAGACGATTCCATCGTCATAAATTCCCATATATGCCCAAAAAACCACGGAAACCTATCATCATGTTTTACGATACAGAGCCGCCATCACCTCTTGTTATCAGGAGTCCGTTTCTGGCTCTGGAGAGGGGGATTTGTCGCCGCCATCATCACCAACCTACTCCATCAACAATTTCATGATGCCCACATCCATGTCTGAGTAATCCTTCTGTAGGCATATGGAGATAGATGAGATTTAGATGGGATTTCTTATGTAACCGTTGTCAGATTTGTGATGTAGGGGGCTTACATTTCCAGCCAGTGTGCTTTTGTTTTTCTTTGTTTGTCGATCAGTTTTCCCTGTTTTCAATTGCACTTGAACTTGTTTATTTGGTTTCTATTTTATTTTTTTCCTTTGGTCTTTTGTTTCTTTTTCTTTTTCCTTGTTTTTCTGTTTTCTTTGTTTCTTTTGGTTTTATTCTACATTTTTCATATACATCACGAACATTTTTCTAATACTTGTTTAACATTTTTTTCAATACGTGTTCAACCTTTTTCTATACACATTTTAAACATTTTTCAAATGATTGAATAACTTTTTTCAAATACAATATTAATTTTTTTTAAACATGGCCAACATTTTTTATACACATTTTAACAAAACTTCTTGATTAACATTTTTTTTTCAAATACAAGATAAAGAATTTTTAATACATCGTCAACAGTTTTCAAATGCTTGATTAAAAAATTCAAAACACGGTCAACATTTTTTATCAGCATTGTCACATTGTACTCTATACAGTTTAATATCTTCTAAATGCTTGATTAAAAAAATTCAAATACAAGTTTAACACATTTTCAAATGCTTGATTAACATTTTATAAATACATGATCAACTTCTTTCATACACATTGTATATTTGTTGTATACATGGGAATTTTCTTTATACACATTTAAGAATTTTTTTAAATTCTTGGTAAAAAAATTCAATACACGGTAAACATTTTGTTATTCACATTATTCAAATGATTGATCAAAAAAATTCAAATACATGATTAACATATGTAATACATGTGAGGGAGTCCCGGATTAGGGGGTATCCGGACAGCTGGACTGTAACCTTTGGCCGGACTGTTGGACTATGAAGATACAAGATTGAAAACTTTGTCTCGTGTCCGGATAGGACTCTCCTTGGCGTGGAAGGCAAGATTGGCAATACTGATATGTAGATCTCCTTCCTTATAACTGACTCTATGTAACCCTATCCCCCTCCGGTGTCTATATAAACCGGAGGGTTTAGGCCGTAGGACCAAGAACAACAATCATACCATAGGCTAGCTTCTATGGTTTAGCCTCTTCGATCTCGTGGTAGATCAACTCTTGTAATACTCATATCATCACGATTAATCAAGCATGAGTAGGGTTTTACCTCCATCGAGAGGGCCCGAACCTGGGTAAAAACATCATGTCCCTTGTCTCCTGTTCCATCCGCCTAGACGCACAGTTCGGGACCCCCTACCTGAGATCCGCCGGTTTTGACACCGACATTGGTGCTTTCATTGAGAGTTCCACTGTGGCGGCACCGCAAGGAAGGATGCCTCTGATGGAAATATGCCCTAGAGGCAATAATAAAGTTATTATTTATTTCCTTATATCATGATAAAAGTTTATTATTCATGCTAGAATTGTATTAACCGGAAACATAATACATGTGTGAATACATAGACAAACAGAGTGTCACTAGTATGCCTCTACTTGACTAGCTCGTTAATCAAAGATGGTTATGTTTCCTAACCATGAACAAAGAGTTGTTATTTGATTAACGGGATCACATCATTAGGTGAATGATATGATTGACATGACCCATTCCATTAGCTTAGCACCCGATCGTTTAGTATGTTGCTATTGCTTTCTTCATGACTTATACATGTTCCTATGACTATGAGATTATGCAACTCCCGTTTACCGAGGAACACTTTGTGTGTTGCCAAACGTCACAACGTAACTGGGTGATTATAAAGGAGCTCTACAGGTGTCTCCAAAGGTACATGTTGGGTTGGCGTATTTCGAGATTAGGATTTGTCACTCCGATTGTCGGAGAGTTATCTCTGGGCCCTCTCAGTAATGCACATCACTTAAGCCTTGCAAGCATTGCAACTAATGAGTTAGTTGCGGGATGATGTATTACGGAACGAGTAAAGAGACTTGCCGGTAACGAGATTGAACTAGGTATTCGATACCGACGATCGAATCTCGGGCAAGTAACATACCGATGACAAAGGGAACAACGTATGTTGTTATGCGGTCTGACCGATAAAGATCTTCGTAGAATATGTAGGATCCAATATGGGCATCCAGGTCCCACTATTGGTTATTGACCGGAGACACGTCTCAGTCATGTCTACATTGTTCTCGAACCCGTAGGGTCCGCACGCTTAAGGTTTCGATGACAGTTATATTATGAGTTTATACGTTTTGATGTACCGAAGGATGTTCGGAGTCCCGGATGAGATCACGGACGTGACGAGGAGTCTCGAAATGGTCGAGACATAAATATTGATATATTGGAAGCCTATGTTTGGATATCGGAAGTGTTCCGGGTGAAATCGGGATTTTACCGGAGTACCGGGAGGTTACCGGAACCCCCCGGGAGCTATATGGGCCTTAGTGGGCCTTAGTGGAAGAAGAGGAGAGGCGGCCAGGGCTGGGCCGCGCGCCCCTCCCCCCTAGTCCGAATAGGACAAGGAGAGAGGGGGCCGACGGCCCCCTCCTTCTCTCTCTCTCTTTTCCACCTCGCGAATCCTATTCCAACTAGGATTGGGGGGGAAGTCCTACTCCCGGAGGGAGTAGGACTCCTCCTGGCGCGCCTCTCCTGGCCAGCCGCACCCCCCCTTGGAGCCTTTATATACAGAGGCAGGGGCACCCCAGAGACAGAACAAGTTGATCCACGTGATCATATTCTTAGCCGTGTGCGGCGCCCCCTGCCATCATAGTCCTCGATAATATTGTAGCGGTGCTTAGGCGAAGCCCTACGACAGTAGTGCATCAAGATCGTCACCACGCCATCGTGCTGACGGAACTCTTCCCCGACACTTTGCTGGATCGGAGTCCGGGGATCGTCATCGAGCTGAACGTGTGCTAGAACTCGGAGGTGCCGTAGTTTCGGTGCTTGATCGGTCGGGCCGTGGAGACGTACGACTACATCAACCAAACGCTTCCGTTGTCGATCTACAAGGGTACGTAGATCACACTCTCCCCTCTCGTTGCTATGCATCACCATGATCTTGCGTGTGCGTAGGAATTTTTTTGAAATTACTACGTTCCCCAACAGTGGTATCAAAGCCTTGGTTTTATGTGTTGATGTTATATGCACGAGTAGAACACAAGTGAGTTGTGGGCAATATAAGTCATACTGCTTACCAGCATGTCATACTTTGGTTCGGCGGTATTGTTGGATGAAGCGGCCCGGACCGACATTACGCGTACGCTTACGCGAGACCGGTTCTCCCGACGTGCTTTGCACATAGGTGGCTTGCGGGTGACAGTTTCTCCAACTTTAGTTGAACCAAGTGTGGCTACGCCCGGTCCTTGCGAAGGTTAAAACAGCACCAACTTGACAAACTATCGTTGTGGTTTTGATGCGTAGGGTAAGATTGGTTCTTGCTTAAGCCCGTAGCAGCCACGTAAAACTTGCAACAACAAAGTAGAGGACGTCTAACTTGTTTTTGCAGGGCATGTTGTGATGTGATATGGTCAAGACATGATGCTGAATTTTATTGTATGAGATGATCATGTTTTGTAACCGAGTTATCGGCAACTGGCAGGAGCCATATGGTTGTCGCTTTATTGTATGCAATGCAATCGCGCTGTAATGCTTTACTTTATCACTAAGCGGTAGCGATAGTCGTGGAAGCATAAGATTAGCGAGACGACAACGATTCTACGATGGAGATCAAGGTGTCGCGCCTGTGACGATGGTGATCATGATGGTGCTTCGGAGATGGAGATCACAGTCACAAGATGATGATAGCCATATCGTGTCACTTATATTGATTGCATGTGATGTTTATCCTTTATGCATCTTATCTTGCTTTGATTGACGGTAGCATTATAAGATGATATCTCACTAAAATTATCAAGAAGTGTTCTCCCTGAGTATGCACCGTTGCGAAAGTTCTTCGTGCTAAGACACCACGTGATGATCGGGTGTGATAGGCTCTACGTTCATATACAACGGGTGCAAAACAGTTGCACACGCGGAATACTCAGGTTATACTTGAAGAGCCAAGCATATGCAGATATGGCCTCGGAACACGGAGACCGAAAGGTCGAGCGTGAATCATATAGTAGATATGATCAACATAGTGATGTTCACCAATGAAACTACTCCATCTCACGTGATGATCGGACATTGTTTAGTTGATTTGGATCACGTGATCACTTAGAGGATTAGAGGGATGTCTATCTAAGTGGGAGTTCTTTAAGTAATTTGATTAATTGAACTTAAATTTATCATGAACTTAGTACCTAATAGTATCTTGCTAATGTATGTTTGATTGTAGATAGATGGCCCGTGCTGTTGTTCCGTTGAATTTTAATGCGTTCCTTGAGAAAGCAAAGTTGAAAGATGATGGTAGCAATTACACGGACTGGGTCCGTAACTTGAGGATTATCCTCATTGCTACACAGAATAATTACGTCCTGGAAGCACCGCTGGGTGCCAGGCCTGCTGCTGGAGAAACACTAGATGTTATGAACGTCTGGCAGAGAAAAGCTGATGACTACTCGATAGTTCAGTGTGCCATGCTTTACGGCTTAGAATCGGGACTTCAACGACGTTTTGAACGTCATGGAGCATATGAGATGTTCCAGGAGTTGAAGTTAATATTTCAAGCAAATGCCCGAATTGAGAGATATGAAGTCTCCAATAAGTTCTATAGCTGCAAGATGGAGGAGAACAGTTCTGTCAGTGAGCAAATACTCAAAATGTCTGGGTATAATAATCACTTGATTCAGATGGGAGTTAATCTTCCAGATGATTGCGTCATTGACAGAGTTCTCCAATCACTGCCACCAAGCTACAAGAGCTTCGTGATGAACTATAATATGCAAGGGATGAATAAGACTATTCCCGAGCTCTTCGCAATGCTGAAAGCTGCGGAGGTAGAAATCAAAAAGGAGCATCAAGTGTTGATGGTCAGCAAGACCACTAGTTTCAAGAAAAAGGGCAAAGGGAAGAAGAAGGGGAACTTCAAGAAGATCAGCAAGCAAGTTGCTGCTCAAGAGAAGAAACCCAAGTCTTGACCTAAGCCTGAAACTGAGTGCTTCTACTGCAAGCAAACTGGTCACTGGAAGCGGAACTGCCCCAAGTATTTGGCGGATAAGAAGGATGGCAAGATGAACAAAGGTATATGTGATATACATGTTATTGATGTGTACCTTACTAATGCTCGCAGTAGCACCTGGGTATTTGATACTGGTTCTGTTGCTAATATTTGCAACTCGAAACAGGGACTACGGATTAAGCGAAGATTGGCTAAGGACGAGGTGACGATGCGCGTGGGAAACGGTTCCAAAGTCGATGTGATCGCAGTCGGCACGCTACCTCTACATCTACCTTCGGGATTAGTATTAGACCTAAATAATTGTTATTTGGTGCCAGCGTTGAGCACGAACATTATATCTGGATCTTGTTTAATGCGAGACGGTTATTCATTTAAATCAGAGAATAATGGTTGTTCTATTTATATGAGTAATATCTTTTATGGTCATGCACCCTTGAAGAGTGGTCTATTCTTATTGAATCTCGATAGTAGTGACACACATATTCATAATGTTGAAGCCAAAAGATGCAGAGTTGATAATGATGGTGCAACATATTTGTGGCACTGCCGTTTAGGTCATATCGGTATAAAGCGCATGAAGAAACTCCATACTGATGGACTTTTGGAACCACTTGATTATGAATCACTTGGTACTTGCGAACCGTGCCTCATGGGCAAGATGACTAAAACACCGTTCTCCGGTACTATGGAGAGAGCAACAGATCTGTTGGATATAATACATACAGATGTATGTGGTCCGATGAATATTGAGGCTCATGGCGGATATCGTTATTTTCTCACCTTCACAGATGACTTAAGCAGATATGGGTATATCTACTTAATGAAACATAAGTCTGAAACATTTGAAAAGTTCAAAGAATTTCAGAGTGAAGCTGAAAATCATCGTAATAAGAAAATAAAGTTTCTATGATCTGATCGTGGAGGAGAATATTTGAGTTACGAGTTTGGTGTACATTTGAAACAATGCGGAATAGTTTCGCAACTCACGCCACCCGGAACACCACAGCGTAATGGTGTGTCCGAACGTCGTAATCGTACTTTACTAGATATGGTGCGATCTATGATGTCTCTTACTGATTTACCGCTATCGTTTTGGGGTTATGATTTAGAGACGGCCGCATTCACGTTAAATAGGGCACCATCAAAATCCGTTGAGACGACGCCTTATGAACTATGGTTTGGCAAGAAACCAAAGTTGTCGTTTCTTAAAGTTTGGGGCTGCGATGCTTATGTGAAAAAGCTTCAACCTGATAAGCTCGAACCCAAATCGGAGAAATGTGTCTTCATAGGATACCCAAAGGAGACTGTTGGGTACACCTTCTATCACAGATCCGAAGGCAAGACATTCATTGCTAAGAATGGATCCTTTCTAGAGAAGGAGTTTCTCTCGAAAGAAGTGAGTGGGAGGAAAGTAGAACTCGATGAGGTAACTGTACCTGCTCCCTTATTGGAAAGTAGTTCATCACAGAAATCGGTTTCTGCGACACCTACACCAATTGGTGAGGAATTTAATGATGATGATCATGAAATTTCAGATCAAGTTACTACTGAGCCTCGTAGGTCAACCAGAGTAAGATTCGCACCAGAGTGGTACGGTAATCCTATTCTGGAAATCATGCTACTAGATCATGATGAACCTACGAACTATGAAGAAGCGATGGTGAGCCCAGATTCCGCAAAATGGCTTGAAGCCATGAAGTCTGAGATGGGATCCATGTATGAAAACAAAATATGGACTTTGGTTGACTTTCCCGATGATCGGCAAGCAATTGAGAATAAATGGATCTTCAAGAAGAAGACTGACGCTGACGGTAATATTACTGTCTACAAAGCTCGACTTGTCGCAAATGGTTTTCGACAAGTTCAAGGGGTTGACTACGATGAGACCTTCTCACCCGTAGCGATGCTTAAGTCTGTTCGAATCATGTTAGCAATTGCCGCATTTTATGATTATGAAATTTGGCAGATGGATGTCAAAACTGCATTCCTGAATGGATTTTTGGAAGAAGAGTTGTATATGATGCAACCGGAAGGTTTTGTCGATCCAAAGGGATCTGACAAAGTGTGCAAGCTCTAGAGATCCATTTATGGACTGGTGCAAGCCTCTCGGAGTTGGAATAAACGCTTTGATAGTGTGATCAAAGCATTTGGTTTTATACAGACTTTCGGAGAAACCTGTATTTACAAGAAAGTGAGTGGGAGCTCTGTAGCCTTTCTGATATTATATGTGGATGGCATATTACTGATTGGAAATGATATAGAATTTCTGGATAGCATAAAGGGATACTTGAATAAGAGTTTTTCAATGAAAGACCTCGGTGAAGCTGCTTACATATTAGGAATAAAGATCTATAGAGATAGATCAAGACGCTTAATTGGACTTTCACAAAGCGCATACCTTGACGAGATTTTGAAGAAGTTCAAAATGGATCAAGCAAAGAAAGGGTTCTTACCTGTGTTACAAGGTGTGAAGTTGAGTCAGACTCAATGCCCGACCACTGCAGAAGATAGAGAGAAAATGAAAGATGTTCCCTATGCTTCAGCCATAGGCTCTATCATGTATGCAATGCTGTGTACCAGACCTGATGTGTGCCTTGCTATAAGTTTAGCAGGGAGGTACCAAAGTAATCCAGGAGTGGATCACTGGACAGCGGTCAAGAACATCCTGAAATACCTGAAAAGGACTAAGGATATGTTTCTCGTATATGGAGGTGACAAAGAGCTCATCGTAAACGGTTACGTTGATGCAAGCTTTGACACTGATCCGGACGATTCTAAATCGCAAACCGGATACGTGTTTACATTAAACGGTGGAGCTATCAGTTGGTGCAGTTCTAAACAAAGCGTCGTGGCGGGATCTACATGTGAAGCGGAGTACATAGCTGCTTCAGAAGTAGCAAACGAAGGAGTCTGGATGAAGGAGTTCATATTCGATCTAGGTGTCATACCTAGTGCATCGGGTCCAATGAAAATCTTTTGTGACAATACTGGTGCAATTGCCTTGGCAAAGGAATCCAGATTTCACAAAAGAACCAAGCACATCAAGAGACGCTTCAATTCCATCCGGGATCTAGTCCAGGTGGGAGACATAGGATTTGCAAGATACATACGGATCTGAATGTGGCAGACCCGTTGACTAAGCCTCTTCCACGAGAAAAACATGATCAGCACCAAGGCTCCATGGGTGTTAGAATCATTACTGTATAATCTAGATTATTGACTCTAGTGCAAGTGGGAGACTACGAGAAGTTCAGAGTGCACCAATTGGACTCTAGCATCTCGTATGAATCAAGGTTAAGGCCGCTGATCCAGAACTGGAGCGAGGAGAAGGCAAAAAAGGTTGATAATATAATCCAGAATAATTATCTGGGAGTTGGAGAGGTAAAATGTCAGCACATTGCCTGGATTATGTAACATATATATTTTCTAAATCATACTAACAACACTAAATTGCAGTATGTTGAGGACCTGATGAGGCCTTTCATTCCAGCATGAGATGGTACGCTGGCCAAACCGAAGACTGGCGCTCAGGTATATGATTTACATAAGGCACAAATATATATTGTAACATTCCAACTAGTATGCAGTTATATGATTCTAACTGTTTCAAAGTCTCGGATTAAGGTACTCGTCGGACGTGTATTGACTGATTTGCAAGAAGTTGCCTCCCTCGTGCGGGAGTCCGGTATAGAACAAAACCATAGGATGTGCACCCTTGAAAAGAAAATGGATGAGTGCCTTAGGCGTACCCGTACAAATGGCAAGCTCACGGAAGACCTCATCAAAGAATTGAAGGTAAGCCTAGAATTATGAGATTAGTATATATATAATTGGAAATTTACATGTACAAGTTTTTTTTCTAATTTAGTTTACTATCAAAACACCCTAGATTAACATGTATTTTTTAAAGAAAAAACACGATGGAATATTTCCAGGAGTGGACGACATACATCTATCTGACCTCGGGGCACCTTCACACCCAATGGAGGCCTCTGTTGAGAATGCTAAGCAGGCTTCTGACCAGGGGAAACAAAAGGATGTCACGGAGGTCGATGCTAAGCAGGATTGTAAGCAGGGAATAAAAAATGATGGCATGGAGCCCCCCATGAATAACCTTAATGAATATTTTGACGTACGCATGTTAACTTAATTATGAAACAATCATTGTCGTTTCAGAAATAACATATGATCTTCCACGTACAGGATGAAGCATTCGAAAGAGCTGCTTCAAATATCAAACAGGATCTCAGTGGTATTCATAAGCTTTTGAAAGAGGTGGATGATATCCAGGGAGCTCCAAGTTTTGATAACCAAATGCATTCCAAAGCCACCACAAGCCTTGAAGATTTCCAGGTGATGCACATTTTACCTATAATTGAGCAAGAATCTTCTAAAGGCTAACACACGGTTTATTTCATCTGACAGAATCCGTTCAACTGACGGAGTAAGCAGCACTCTGTGAAGGCTAGAGGATCGCGAGATCCTGAAGAGTCCCGTGCCTTCACAGCTGATGACAGCCATGATGAATCCTTTGAAAAGCAGCAACAAGTAAGTGTGGTTGGATCGACGCCACCAAATCATGGGGGCGAAAAGAAAAGGGTGGTATTGCAATTAATTAAAGATGACGAGTATGCTTCGTATGACACTGAGAAGAAAAAAGGAAAAAAAAGACTCCATCAGAGTGTACAAATGATTCCGAGGACACAAACAATAAAAAGAGGAAAATCGGCTCTAGCAACTTAAAAAAGAGGTCAGAAGTTCCTGAAACCCAGAGGGACCAGCTGGACGTGGTTCGAAAGGATTTCGTGGCGTCACTGATCAACACTACAAATCGTGAAAAACAAATGGTGTTAGTTGATGACATTGCCGTGCTAACAAAGCATTTGCAATGCCTCACCCATAAAGATGAATCTGAAGATGGCGTATGGTTGGGTACGAAGTAAGATAGTATTTCACAAATTTGTTTATGAAGTTTCATTTTTGTACAATACAATTAACTTGATTATTGTTGTAGGTGGTTGATGCTGCGATCCAGCTCATGCGTAATGATCAACCAATTGACACAAGGGACGGCCAACTGGTTTACATTGAGAGGGTGGCCGGCGTCGCTAAGATCGAAAGAGATGGTAGGATAGAGGAGTGCTACGAGGACGATTTGGCAGGCATTCCTGGAACAACACAAGGAACCACCTACCTGGAACATGATATGGTATATTAAGCTGACGTAGAACAGATTTTTTTATTACTATGTATGTTGATCTAATTATCCGTGCACTCCAAGTTTTCCTACATACGAAAAGTTTATACACCCACTGGTTCCTTGTGGTCGTAAACCCCATAAGGAAGGAGATTCAGGTTCTTGATTCACTTTTCCACTGTATGATACCCAAAGAAGTAAATAACGTGGTGAGAATTTCAACATATTTAACTATAAGAAAGGATTTAACATCGTATGTAAGTATTAGTCGTAGGCAACTTCTCATCCCATTGGGCTTGCAGGTACGTGGGATGGAAGCACATCTGAGAGCAGCGATGCGAGTCAATGGGATTGAAAGCAATGCATGGGAAGACATTAACGTGACGCAATGGCCAATACGGAATATTAGTGTGCCAAAATCCGATGAGACGTCAGTCAACAATATTAGCTTTTGTTTTTGTTTTACATTGTTAATATCTGAAATGCTGATCTAACAACATAAAATGTTGCAGTTCTTGTAGTGCACTGTACATGCTGAAGAACATCGAATTATTTATGGGAGTAAAACTAAGGTTGCAATATGACGAAGTACGTAAAGTAACACCTCAAATTTTGTCATTTTCTGAAACATATGGAACGATACTAACATATCCTCGCATGCAGGCCTACATCGACAAATTCAGAAGAGAGCTACCTGTTGTGCTTGTTGATTCACCCTACAACAAAATGAAATACGGGACTAGGTTCAGGCAGTACCATGCTAGGCAATCGGATGCAGCTGCGGTTGAAGACGACGAGGATGCAAGCAGTTAGTCCAGCATTGTGGTTCATTCTTACATGTGGAGTGTACACTTGGCCATAAAGCGATAGAGTAAGGTGTGGTTGGGTTTTAGTACCGAAGAAGGTTTCCTAGCCGTGTTATTAGTCCATTGCACATGAGTCAAGTTGTAAAACTTCAATAATACTGGTTACTATATTTTGCTTGAAATAAATTTGGTCTCTACGGGATCTCGTAGAAATCTATATTTGCTTTTTACTACCATGTGACAATAATGGTGCCGGGGGCAACCCTAGAAGAATAATGGATTACGATATGTCTATTTTCATATGACAGAAAAATTTATTAAAGCATGAGCATAGCCTCACAAAAGAAGTCAAAAATACTGCCTGATTCAACACGCAATCCCAGCTATGTCTTGTAGGCAGGCCGCAAAGCCAAAAAAATAGAGCATAGGATAACAAGAGTAAAAGCACGTACCATAGGAGCTGCAACGCTGAATTGAAGCAATCACCTTCAGGAGCACAGTGGTGTGCACATGGTACATCCATCCTGCCTCAGGGAATCACATAGCATGTTCTGTCATAGCCCTGCAAACCAGAGGAAAAATTACTACTTGTACTAACCTTGTCAAGTGTGTGCATGTAACAAATGTTGGACATAACTAAACACGAAAGAATGAAATGCAACATATGGAAGAATCGAATGCTCATTCCTTTCTCTCTGCTTTTTGCGAGGACCATTACTCTCCCTTTAACAAGGCTAAAACATCATAATAAGACTTAACAGCAATCTTGAAAAGGTGGATATCCCATGTGAATCTAATTTTTCATATAAAGCACATACCAAGTCTGTTGATCCCAGTCCAGCAATTGCACAAGAAGAAGCGAGCATCATAAATATTGAGCAACATAAGCTATGAATTGTTTATAGTACATTCCAAAATTAATAGCTTATCATCTCCATTGATCTCCAAATCTCACCTATCATCCAAATTGAAAGAATACAGGTTGAATGCAAGGATTGAACGTTCGTAGATCAAGCAGTCGGGGGTGGACGAATGGGGCTGGCCGTCGAGGCCGGCGGCCGGCTTCATCTAGTCCCGCAGAACATGATCCATACCCAACCATCTTGCCATCGGACGAGATGCATGGCCAGATAGAAGCCGCAGCCATGTCTGAGAAATGATATGTAGAGGACGCAAACACCCAATTGGGGTGTGGGAAAGAGGTTGCCTATAACCTTGTGGCTATAGGCACCCACATGGAGAACTGGGAGGTGGGATGGCGCCGACTCTTTGCCGGCGGCCGCCGCGGGGAGGGCAGTGGGCCTCCTCTCGTGTTCGTTGAAAATGCGGTGCGAGATCGCGAGGGAATTGGGGTGGAGGAAGGGAAGGGCCGCGACGCGCGGCTAGATCCTGCCGGCGACGAGGGAGGGAGGGGCCGCGACGAGTGGCTAGATCCTGTCGGCGAGGATCAAAACCGTAGCGGCGGCGAGGCATAAACCCTAGCGAACGGGATAAATATCGAACCGAAAATAGCCCTCAAATTCATACCGAGAATACCCTCGAAATATTTGGGAGGGAAAACAGATCAGTTCGAAATATTTTTCTTCCGAAAATGACCCTCGGGGTCTGATATAATACACATAACATCAGTGTATTGCATCGGATCTGGACCGTCGGTTTCGCTCCGACGGACGGTCCATATCGTCCGGATGCACTGTAAAATGACTCTTTTTTTGCATATCACCGTTTTTAGAGTCTCTTTTTAAAAAAACTTTCATCATAACTTGGTTTGGATGCAAGTATATACTCGGTCCACTGCACACATACGAAATACTACAAGCAGCGTGATACTCTCTATCTTCAGCATCAATTGCTCGTGGCTCGCAGTAGCATTTCGTTAGAACTGTTGGGTTTAGTCCCACATCGATTGGGGGGAGACATAACACGATGGCAAGGATGTTCCCTCCTATCAGGCTAATCTTTTGGGAGGAGAAGGCCCAAGGCCTCTCATAAGTCGATATTGCTTCCTAGTTGGGTCTGGTTGACGCATGTGGGTCGGAACGTTGGTGCTAGCGGATCCGGGATTGCAACAAGAATGAAGAAATAATAGAACACTAAGCCACCGCTTGAATGAGTGAGACATCTTCTTTCTTTTCCAGGAAATGAGTGAGACATCTAATCGATCGATCATACATAAGGACAAGGGGCAATGGGATACTACTAATCAAATGTTGGGACTTTGACTGGGTTTGATCGACCGGACCACATTGATTGTATGATCTTGATCGATATCCATCGCCGGACCGCCATCAAATCCGCTGTAGCCGAAAGGGATCAAGCAACATTCCCCGCACTAGCTACGTACGTACCTACGTTTTCAACATGCCAGCTATATTTTGTTCTGGATAAGCCACCCACCATCTACGAGATCGGGGAGGTACATCTTCCCAACAGATCATAGAGCATGGAAGAAATGGACAGATAGTGGCTTTTCATGCGTACACGTGAGGACCGAATGTGTTGGCAGCACTCATCAAACCCTGGCGGTGGCCACCGCCAGAACCTTCAAGCTGATCCGCAAAACCTGCACAGTTTAGCTGGAATCCATGATTAATGATTTGTTCAGTGTATAGTTAGCTAAAGATTTGGTGTTGAAAACGGAAGCACGTCGTCCACAAAATGGCCAAGGCTGACGTGCCAACGAGACGATCCATGGTTGGAATTTTCAGGGGCAGGAGATGCGGCACTTTTAGCCGCCATATCCCACGACTCGTTGCGTGGTCGGAGTAGCCTGGTAGACCCATTGGTCATTCAGTCAGTGAGTGCAGGTAGGCGTCAACAAGATCACAAGGCGCTATAGAACCATCAAGTAGTTGCTGCTGGCAAGAAGTGTGAACTGTGAAGGCTTTCTCTCTTTTTTAGGGGAAGTGAAGCCTTTCTCGATCTATTTTTTTCTTGGTTCCGAAGTATTAACTTTCTGGAAAGGTTAACACAAAATGGCGCTTCCCTAGAAATATAACCCCGTTGCAGGCCGGCTGTTGGCAAGGGAAGCCCGGATCACCCCGCAACGATGGCGGCGGCCATGCCTGGCCGCTGGAAGAGAACAACCACAGTGAGGACAACCATCCCGCACCTTGAGGAAACCACAACACATTGTACCAGCCCCCCGCCCCCGTGTTAGATGACACGGGGGACTTCTCATGTCCACATAGTATGGTTTCTTTACATGAACACCCAAATGATCACATAAAATAAAACCTTCATAAAATGAACGTTTTTACTTTTATGTTTTATTTGATATCCCGTTGAGCGCCTTCTCAATGGGTTCTCAAAAATTTAAGATAGAGTACAAGAGTAAGACTGCAAAGCCTATAAAAATCTAAATTAGCAGCTGCACAACTGCACATTTAGTAGTGAATCGCAAAGCACCAATTATGACAGAAAATTGTGCTTCCGGTAAAGCCGAAGTCGCATCACGAGTAGGCTCCAATAAAGTACAACTACGAAAATGAAAAGAAAAGCCCCATGAGGCCACTAAAAACAGAAATGTGCAAGCATGCAATAGGACATACCCTGTTTCTAGTAGTCACCCTGTCACTGCACATACAAACTAGAAAAAGAAAAGTGAAAGCACACAATTGGACATATCATGCTTGTAGTAGTCAAAAGCAACTCCAACCCGCCCCTGCGTAACCCTCTCGGTATTTTTACATTTTCATTCACAAGCGTAACCCTGAGCGACCGAGGGGGCAACCCTAGTCGCCGACGCCTCAGCCCCCCCCCCTCTCTTCTCCCCTCGCCGCCGCCGGTCCGCGCAGCCGGGCAAAGCCCGGTAGGCGCGGGCGGCGGCAGGGCCCGACCTCCTCCTCGCGCAAGGGCTCGGCGCGGGCGAGCGGTCTCGGGCGGCGGTGACGCGTTCATCCGAGGCGCGGCTGCGCGCGGGCAGATCCGGCGGTGGTGCTGCAGTGCCTCGTCCTGTGCGTGGACGGCCGGACACGGCGGGGGCTGCGGGATCACGCTGAGGCGACAAGGGCGACAATGGTGTTGGATCCGCGAGCAGCAGGTAGGGCAGCGTCCCTTGCTTATGCGGCGGCGGCCAGATCCATGGTCAGCATGGTACTCTTCCCCTCGGTGGAGTCTATGCCTGGAGTGAAGGAAATATGCCCTAGAGGCAATAATAAAGATATTATTTATTTCCTTATATCATGATAAATGTTTATTATTCATGCTAGAATTGTATTAACCGGAAACATAATACATGTGTGAATACATAGACAAAGAAAGTGTCACTAGTATGCCTCTACTTGACTAGCTCGTTAATCAAAGATGGTTATGTTTCCTAACCATGGACAAAGAGTTGTCATTTGATTAACGGGATCACATCATTAGTTGAACGATCTAATTGACATGACCCATTCCACTAGCTTAGCACCCGATTGTTTAGTATGTTGCTATTGCTTTCTTCATGACTTATACATGTTCCTATGACTATGAGATTATGTAACTCCCGTGTGCCGGAGGAACACTATGTGTGCTACCAAACATCACAACGTAACTGGGTGATTGTAAAGGTGCTCTACAGGTGTCTCCAAAGGTACATGTTGGGTTAACGTATTTCGAGATTAGGATTTGTCACTCCGATCGTCGGAGAGGTATCTCTGGGCCCTCTTGGTAATGCACATCACTTAAGCTTTGCAAGCATTGCAACTAATGAGTTAGTTGCGGGATGATGTATTACGGAACGAGTAAAGAGACTTGCCAGTAACGAGATTGAACTAGGTATTGGATACCGATGATCGAATCTCGGGCAAGTAACATACCGATGACAAAGGGAACGACGTATGTTGTTATGCGGTCTGACCGATAAAGATCTTCGTAGAATATGTAGGAGCCAATACGGGCATCCAGGTCCCGCTATTGGTTCTTGACCGGAGACGTGTCTCGGTCATGTCTACATTATTCTCGAACCGTAGGGTCCGCACGCTTAAAGTTACGATGACAGTTTCATTATGAGTTTATGTATTTTGATGTACCGAAGGTTGTTCGGAGTCCCGGATGTGATCATGGACATGACGAGGAGTCTCGAAATGGTCGAGACATAAAGATCGATATATTGGACGACTATATTCGGACACCGGAATTGTTCCGGGTGATTTCGGACAAAACCAGAGTGCCGGAGGGGTTACCAGAACCCCCCGGGGAAGTAATGGGCCTTAGTGGGCCTGAGGGGAGAGAGAGGGCAGCAGCCCAGGAGGTGGCGCCCCCCCCTCATGGGGAGTACGAATTGGACTAGGAGGGGGGCGCGGCCCCCCTTTCCCTCTCCCTCTCCCTCTCTTTCCTTCCCCCTCTCTATTCCTAGTTGGACTAGGAAAGGGGAGTCCTACTCCCACTAGGAGGAGGACTCCCCCCCTCTCCTTGGCGCGCCCCAAGGGCCGGCCGGCCTCCCCCTTGCTCCTTTATATACGGGGCAGGGGGCACCCTAGAACACACAACTTGATCATCGTGATCGTTCCTTAGCAGTGTGCGGTGCCCCCCTCCAGCATATTCCACCTCGGTCATATTGTAGCAGCGCTTAGGCGAAGCCCTGCGACGGTAGAACATCAAGATCGTCACCACGCCGTCGTGCTGACGGAGCTCATCCCCGAAGCTTTTCTGTATCAGAGCCCGGGGAGCGTCATCGAGTTGTACGTGTGCCAAGAACTCGGAGGTGCCGGAGTAACGGTGCTTGGATCGGTCGGACCGGGAAGACGTACGACTACTTCCTCTACGTTGCGTCAACGCTTCCGCTTTGGTCTACGAGGGTACGTAGACAACACTCTCCCCTCTCGTTGCTATGCATCACCATGATCTTCCGTGTGCGTACGAATTTTTTTGAAATTACCGCGTTCCCCAACAGTGGTATCAGAGCCAGGTTTTATGGTTTGATGTTATATGCACGAGTAGAACACAAGTGAGTTGTGGGCGATATAAGTCATACTGCCTACCAGCATGTCATACTTTGGTTCGGCGGTATTGTTGGATGAAGCGGCCCGGACTGACATTACGCGTACGCTTACGCGAGACTGGTTCTACCGCCGTGCTTTGCACACAGGTGGCTGGCGGGTGTCAGTTTCTCCAACTTTAGTTGAACCGAGTGTGGCTACGCCCAGTCCTTGCGAAGGTTAAAACGGCATCAACTTGACAAACTATCGTTGTGGTTTTGATGCCTAGGTAAGATTGGTTCTTACTTAAGCCCGTAGCAGCCACGTAAAACTTGCAACAAACAAAGTAGAGGACGTCTAACTTGTTTTTGCAGGGCATGTTGTGATGTGATATGGTCAAGACATGACGCTAAATTTTATTGTATGAGATGATCATGTTTTGTAACTGAGTTATCGGCAACTCGCAGGAGCCACATGGTTGTCGCTTTATTGCATGCAATGCAATCGTGCTGTAATGCTTTACTTTATCACTAAGCGGTAGCGATAGTCGTGGAAGCATAAGATTGGCGAGACGACAACGATGCTATGATGGAGATCAAGGCGTCGCGCCGGTGACGATGGTGATCATGAAGGTGCTTCGGAGATGGAGATCACAAGCACAAGATGATGATGGCCATATCATATCACTTATATTGATTGCATGTGACGTTTATCTTTTATGCATCTTATCTTGCTTTGATTGACGGTAGCATTATAAGATGATCTCTCACTGAATTATCAAGAAGTGTTCTCCCTGAGTATGCACCGTTGCCAAAGTTCGTCGTGCCCAGACACCACGTGATGATCGGGTGTGATAAGCTCTACGTCCATCTACAACGGGTGCAAGCCAGTTTTGCACACGCAGAATACAAAGGGCAAACTTGACGAGCCTAGCATATGCAGATATGGCCTCGGAACACGGAGACCGAAAGGTCGAGCGTGAATCATATAGTAGATATGATCAACATAATGATGTTCACCATTGAAAACTAATCCATTCCACATGATGATCGGTTATGGTTTAGTTGATTTGGATCACGTGATCACTTAGAGGATTAGAGAGATGTCTATCTAAGTGGGAGTTCTTAAGTAATATGATTAATTGAACTTAAATTTATCATGAACTTAGTACCTGATAGTATCTTTCTTATGTATGTTTGATTGTAGATAGATGGCCCGTGCTGTTGTTCCGTTGAATTTTAATGCGTTCCTTGAGAAAGCAAAGTTGAAAGATGATGGTAGCAATTACACGGACTGGGTCCGTAACTTGAGGATTATCCTCATTGCTGCATAGAAGAATTACTTCCTGGAAGCACCGCTGGGTGCCAGGCCTGCTGCTGGAGCAACACCAGATGTTATGAACGTCTGGCAGAGCAAAGATGATGACTACTCGATAGTTCAGTGTGCCATGCTTTATGGCTTAGAATCGGGACTTCAACGACGTTTTGAACGTCATGGAGCATATGAGATGTTCCAGGAGTTGAAGTTAATATTTCAAGAAAATGCTCGGATTGAGAGATATGAAGTCTCCAATAAGTTATATAGCTGCAAGATGGAGGAGAACAGTTCTGTCAGTGAGCATATACTCAAAATGTCTGGGTATAATAATCACTTGATTCAGATGGGAGTCAATCTTCCAGATGATTGCGTCATTGACAGAATTCTCCAATCACTACCACCAAGCTACAAGAGCTTCGTGATGAACTATAATATGCAAGGGATGAATATGACTATTCCCGAGCTCTTCGCAATGCTGAAAGCTGCGGAGGTAGAAATCAAAAAGGAGCATCAAGTGTTGATGGTCAACAAGACCACTGGTTTCAAGAAAAGGGGCAAAAGGAAGAAGAAGGGGAACTTCAAGAAGAACAGCAAGCAAGTTGCTGCTCAAGAGAAGAAACCCAAGTCTGGACCTAAGCCTAAAACTGAGTGCTTCTACTGCAAGCAGACTGGTCACTAGAAGCGGAACTGCCCCAAGTATTTGGCGGATAAGAAGGATGGCAAGGTGAACAAAGGTATATGTGATATACATGTTATTGATGTGTACCTTACTAGAGCTCGCAGTAGCACCTGGGTATTTGATACTGGTTCTGTTGCTAATATTTGCAACTCGAAATAGGGACTACGGATTAAGCGAACACTGGCAAAGGACGAGGTGACGATGCGCGTGGGAAATGGTTCCAAAGTCGATGTGATCGCGGTCGGCATGGTACCTCTACATCTACCTTCGGGATTAGTATTAGACCTAAATAATTGTTATTTGGTGCCAGCGTTAAGCATGAACATTATATCTGGATCTTGTTTGATGCGAGACGGTTATTCATTTTAATCAAAGAATAATGGTTGTTCTATTTATATGAGTAATATCTTTTATGGTCATGCACCCTTGAAGAGTGGTCTATTTCTAATGAATCTCGATAGTAGTGATACACATGTTCATAATGTTGAAACCAAAATATGCAGAGTTGATAATGATTGTGCAACTTATTTGTGGCACTGCCGTTTAGGTCATATCGGTGTAAAGCGCATGAAGAAACTCCATACTGATGGACTTTTGGAACCACTTGATTATGAATCACTTGGTACTTGCGAACCGTGCCTCATGGGCAAGATGACTAAAACACTGTTCTCCAGTACTATGGAGAGAGCAACAGATCTGTTGGAAATCATACATACAGATGTATGTGGTCCGACGAATATTGAGGCTCGTGGCGGATATCGTTATTTTCTCACCTTCACAGATGACTTAAGCAGATATGGGTATATCTACTTAATGAAACATAAGTCTGAAACATTTGAAAAGTTCAAAGAATTTCAGAGTGAAGTTGAAAATCATCGTAACAAGAAAATAAAGTTTCTACGATCTGATCGTGGAGAAGAATATTTGAGTTACGAGTTTGGTATACATTTGAAACAATGCGGAATAGTTTCGCAACTCACGCCACCCGGAACACCACAGCGTAATGGTGTGTCCGAACGTCGTAATCGTACTTTACTTGATATGGTGCGATCTATGATGTCTCTTACTGATTTACCGCTATCGTTTTGGGGTTAGGTTTTAGAGACGGCCGCATTCACGTTAAATAGGGCACCATCAAAATCCGTTGAGACGATGCCTTATGAACTATGGTTTGGCAAGAAACCAAAGTTGTCGTTTCTGAAAGTTTGGGGCTGCGATGCTTATGTGAAAAAACTTCAACCTGATAAGCTTGAACCCAAATCGGAGAAATGTGTCTTCATAGGATATCCAAAGGAAACTATTGGATACACCTTCTATCACAGATCCGAAGGCAAGACTTTTGTTGCTAAGTTCGGAAACTTTCTGGAGAAGGAGTTTCTCTCGAAAGATGTGAGTGGGAAGAAAGTAGAACTTGATGATGTAACTGTACCTGCTCCCTTGTTGGAAAGTAGTACATCACAGAAAACTGTTTCTGCGACACCTACACCAATTAGTGAGGAAGCTAATGATAATGATCATGAAACATCAGATCAAGATACTACTGAACCTCGTAGATCAACCAGAGTGAGATCCGCGCCAGAGTGGTATGGTAATCCTGTTCTGGAAGTCATGCTACTAGATCATGATGAACCTACGAACTATGAAGAGGCGATGGTGAGCCCAGATTCCGCAAAATGGCTTGAAGCCATGAAATCTGAGATGGGATCCATGTATGAGAACAAAGTATGGACTTTGGTTGACTTGCCCGATGATCGGCAAGCGATTGAGAATAAATGGATCTTCAAGAAGAAGACTGACGCTGACGGTAATGTTACTGTCTACGAAGCTCGACTTGTCGCAAAAGGTTTTCGACAAGTTCAAGGAGTTGACTACGATGATACCTTCTCACCCGTAGAGATGCTTAAGTCTGTCCGAATCATGTTAGCAATTGCCGCATTTTATGATTATGAAATTTGGCAAATGGATGTCAAAACTGCATTCCTGAATGGATTTCTGGAAGAAGAGTTGTATATGATGCAACCAGAAGGTTTTGTCGATCCAAAGGGAGCTAACAAAGTGTGCAAGCTCCAGCGATCCATTTATGGACTGGTGCAAGCCTCTCGGAGTTGGAATAAACGCTTTGATAGTGTGATCAAAGCATTTGGTTTTATACAGACTTTCGGAGAAGCCCGTATTTACAAGAAAGTGAGTGGGAGCTCTGTAGCATTTCTGATATTATATGTGGATGACATATTACTAATTGGAAATGATATAGAATTTCTGGATAGCATAAAGGGATACTTGAATAAAAGTTTTCAATGAAAGACCTCGATGAAGTTGCTTACATATTAGGCATAAAGATCTATAGAGATAGATCAAGACGCTTAATTGGACTTTCACAAAGCACATACCTTGACAAGATTTTGAAGAAGTTCAAAATGGATCAAGCAAAGAAAGGGTTCTTGCCTGTGTTACAAGGTGTGAAGTTGAGTCAGACTCAATGCCCGACCACTGCAGAAAATAGAGAGAAAATGAAAGATGTTCCCTATGCTTCAGCCATAGGCTCTATCATGTATGCAATACTGTGTACCAGACCTGATGTGTGCATTGCTATAAGTTTAGCAGGGAGGTACCAAAGTAATCCAGGAGTGGATCACTGGACAGCGGTCAAGAACATCCTGAAATACCTGAAAAGGACTAAGGATATGTTTCTCATATATGGAGATGACAAAGAGCTCATCGTAAAAGCTTACATTGATGCGAGCTTTGGCACTGATCCGGACGATTCTAAATCGCAAACCGGATACGTGTTTACATTAAACGGTGGAGCTGTCAGTTGGTGCAGTTCTAAACAAAGCGTCGTAGCGGGATCTACATGTGAAGCGGAGTACATAGCTGCTTCGGAAGCAGCGAACAAAGGAGTCTGGATGAAGGAGTTCATATCCGATCTAGGTGTCATACCTAGTGCATCGGGTCCAATGAAAATCTTTTGTGACAATACTGGTGCAATTGCCTTGGCAAAGGAATCCAGATTTCACAAGAGAACCAAGCACATCAAGAGACGCTTCAATTCCATCCGGGATCTAGTCCAGGTGGGAGACGTAGAGATTTGCAAGATACATACGGATCTGAATGTTGCAGATCCATTGACTAAGCCTCTTCCACGAGCAAAACATGATCAGCACCAAGGCTCCATGGGTGTTAGAATCATTACTGCATAATCTAGATTATTGACTCTAGTGCAAGTGGGAGACTGAAGGAAATATGCCCTAGAGGCAATAATAAAGTTATTATTTATTTCCTTAAATCATGATAAATGTTTATTATTCATGCTAGAATTGTATTAACCGGAAACATAATACATGTGTGAATACATAGACAAACAGAGTGTCACTAGTATGCCTCTACTTGACTAGCTCGTTAATCAAAGATGGTTATGTTTCCTAACCATGAACAAAGTGTTGTTATTTGATTAACGAGGTCACATCATTAGTTGAATGATCTGATTGACATGACCCATTCCATTGGCTTAGCACTCGATCGTTTAGTATGTTGCTATTGCTTTCTTCATGACTTATACATGTTCCTATGACTATGAGATTATGCAACTCCCGTTTACCGGAGGAACACTTTGGGTGCTACCAAACGTCACAACATAACTGGGTGATTATAAAGGAGTACTACAGGTGTCTCCGAAGGTACATGTTGGGTTGGCGTATTTCGAGATTAGGTTTTGTCACTCCGAATGTCGGAGAGGTATCTCTGGGCCCTCTCGGTAATGCACATCACATAAGCCTTGCAAGCATTGCAACTAATGAGTTAGTTGCGGGATGATGTATTACGGAACGAGTAAAGAGACTTGCCGGTAACGAGATTGAACTAGGTATTGGATACCGATGATCGAATCTCGGGCAAGTAACATACCGATGACAAAGGGAACAACGTATGTTGTTATGCGGTCTGACCGATAAAGATCTTCGTTGAATATGTAGGAGCCAATATGGGCATCCAGGTCCCGCTATTGGTTATTGACCGGAGATGTGTCTCAGTCATGTCTACATTATTCTCGAACCATAGGGTCCGCACGCTTAACGTTACGATGATAGTTATTATGAGTTTATACATTTTGATGTACCGAAGTTAGTTCGGAGTCCCGGATGTGATCACGGACATGACGAGGAGTCTCGAAATGGTCGAGAAATAAAGATTGATATATTGGAAGCCTATATTTGAACATCGGAAGTGTTCCGGGTGAAATCGGGATTTTACCGGAGTACCGGGAGGTTACCTGAACCCCCCGGGGAGCCATATGGGCCTTAATGGGCTTTAGTGGAAAGGAGAAAGGGGCAGCCCAAGATGGCCGCGTGCCTCCCCCCTCCCCTAGTCCTATTAGGACTAGGACAGGTGGCCGGCCCCCTCTCTCTCTTTCCCCCTCGGGGAATCCTAGTCCAACTAGGATTGGGGAGGAGTCCTACTCCCGGAAGGAGTAGGACTCCTCCTGCGCCCTCCTCCTGGCCGGCGGCCCCCTCCCCCTTGGCTCCTTTATATACGGAGGCAGGGGGCACCTCTAGACACACAAGTTGATCCTTGAGATCGTTCCTTAGCCGTGTGCGGTGCCCCCTGCCACCATATTCCACCTCGGTCATATCGTTGTAGTGCTTAGGCGAAGCCCTGCATCGGTAGAACATCAAGATCGTCACCACGCCGTCATGGTGACGGAACTCCTCCCTGACGCTTTGCTGGATCGGAGCCCGGGGATCGTCATCGAGCTGTACGTGTGCTAAGAACTCGGAGGTGCCGGAGTAACGGTGCTTGGATCGGTCGGATCGTGAAGACGTACGACTACTTCCTCTACGTTGTGTCAATGCTTCCGCAGTCGGTCTGCGTGGGTACGTAGACAACACTCTCCCCTCTCGTTGCTATGCATCACCATGATCTTGCGTGTGGTAGGAAATTTGTTGAAATTACTACGAAACCCAACAACATGAAACTATATGCAAAACTAAGCAAGTTTCATATGGAGCACACTCAAAACGGAGCAATGGTTCAACACATACACACCATACAAGTTTAGAGGGCATGCTGTCCAAAACAACAACTAGGCATATTGCAAGCATCAAAACAACATGCTACAGCACCACAACATGAAAACAAAAGGCATGGACATGATGTACAGGTGGAGCGTTACAAAACATGAACACTGAGCTAACTTCATAAATCACTAGAACATGCTCAAAAGGACATGGCAAGATTGCAAATAATAACAGGTTCACAGACTTAGTGGAAATCACTGGACATGGCAGAAATAACATCAGGTTGCAATGTTCAGAGCTATCAAACAACATGCTACGGGAACATATCATTGCAAAAAAGGGAGTGGAATGAATCTACTAATTTCATAGAACAAAAGTCCCTTAATGATCATGAGCCAAAAATGAACAGAAGATATGATGGCCCCCATGTAAACATAGCAAGTTTCGTAAACAGATTCAGACTTAGCAGAAAAACAGAGCATGGCATAAACAGAATTATGAAGGCATCTTTGCGAGCTCGAATCACTCATCACAAAGCATTGCATAACAAGATAAGCATAGCATCAGCAAGAAGACATGTTCATAAAGCTAAGCATGGCAAGAGCAAGATCACAGCATGCCTAGATCACTAACAACAACCATGGAAAAATTAATTAACAAGTAAACAATCTGCCAGGAACATTTTATAGCAAAAGTAGAGCAAGATTAAGACATGCTAGATCACCCTATAAATGCAAACAAAGGCATGGATTGATAGAGCATAACCATATGTCCAAAACATCCTTACTGAACATACTCAAAAGAGGCATGAACCTCACTGTAGCAACATGAATACATGGCATGAAAATAACAGCAGTGAAATAACTTAGTGAAATTCTAAGTTCCTGAAATCAGCAACATCACGGAGACTACTTTGTAAGCTTGTAACAATCAACACATGGCATATCATGAATAGTGGATTGCACCATAGCAAAGATGGCATGTTGTAGCTCATAACTCATGTAGACTTCATGCTCAAAAGAAAATCACACAAAAAGATGCAAAAATGACAAATGATCATGTTCTGATAAACTACAGCAGACAACATTATATAGCACTCTTGCAACGATGTTTAGAGCATCAAGATGGACTCAAATGAACATGGAACAATGGAAATAAATGTAGAGCACATCCTGATGAACAGTTCGACATATTACACGCAGAAAACGGAGCAGTATGCAGAGAGCTATGGCATGATGAACAGGGCATGAAAATGTCTAAATATTCGGGGACTTAGAAGAAATATACCCTCCGAGATCTAGGGTTTGCGCGGATGACGAGGACGGCCGGGGTTCTCGCCGGATTTGAGGGGAAGGCGGCCAGAGAGAACGGGTCCGGGCCGGATCCGGCCAGATCTGGCGCGGGGGAAGGACGGCGGCGCGGGCGAAGCTCGCTGGCGTCCGAGGCGCGCGCGCGGCGGAGGCAGCGCCGGTCGGCGGACGAAGGCGGCGGGCGGCGCAGTCCGGTGGGGCGCAGGCGCGCTAGGGCGCGGGAGCGCTCGGGGGCGAGGCGGGGCGCCTGCGGGCTGCGGCGACGACGACCTGGGCCCGAGCGGGCCCGCGATGGGCCTCCAGGGCCGCGGCGATGTGGGCGCTGGGGAGGGCACGTGGCGGAGCGGGACTGGGCCTCAGGGGCGGCTGGTGGCGGCGTAGCCACCTATGGCTTGCCAAGTGGCGGCAATGGGTTCGCCGGCGGTGGATCCAAGGAGGGGGGCGGCGGCTGGGTGGTTGGGCTGGCGCGGAAAACAAGGAGGAAGGTGGGAGATGGACGAAAATGGCAAGGGGAGGTGTTTATATAAGGAAGGGAGGCTAGGGTTAGGGGTTTTGCTCCGTTTTCGGACTGTACGATCGCGATCGTGCGGCTTCGGGTAGAGGGGGGACTAGGTGGGCTGTGGAGAGAGGCCTCGGGCTGAGAGGAGAGAAGAGAAGTGAGGCCTTTGACGACTTTTCCGGAGACCGAATCGTCCGGCGAAAATACCGGCAACGGTGCCGCTATATATTTAACGGTTGGACTATCAAACGAGCTCCGAATGCGACGAAACTTGACAGGCGCTCTGTCTACACTATAATAAGACCGCATGCCAAGTTTCAGCCCAATCGGAGAATATTTTTCGGCCACTCACGAAACGAGGTAAAAGGGGGCGCTGGAGAATATAGGAGTGTCAGATTGCCAAACAAATAACGGGAAAAATGCTCGGATGCATAAGACGAACACGTATGAAAAATGAGATGCATATGATGACATGGCAAAAAGCAACACGCAAGCAAATGACATGGCAACGACGATGAATAACTGACAGACACCTGGCGCATCAAATCCGAGGCGTTACATCTCTGTGCTTGTCCGCGTTGGCCCAGTCCACGCCGCCGAGTACTTTTCGGTGACACGCGAAGACCACGACGAACGAGATCCCCGATTGATCGAAGCTAGCAGCTACGTACGCCGCACGAGTATGAGCTAGCAGCTACGTACGCCGCACGAGTATGTACTCCGGCCGGGACAGCACAGCTCATGCACGTACACAACCGTAAGCTGATCGATCTTGCTCGATCGAGTCGACTAGCTGGACACACACGAACCCACGCGAGAACTGATTTACGGTCTCCGGTATGTACCTGTTAATTTCTTCAGGACTTGATAAGTGCCGCATTTGTGGCACAAACAAATGGCAATAATGAATCTTTTTTATGACAAATTTAATGACGTGAGGATGATAACTTTAATTGTAAGTGTTGAAACAGTCCTTTGACCGTTGTGACGGCACGCATTATATCTGGCGTGGCAGCCGTTCTGTTAGCGTAGCCGACGGATCAGCTTATCCACTAACCCACTACTCGTCGTTTAGCTCAGGTTGTTAGTCATTCTGTTAGCTGATCCCTCTCACTGTACTGGTATAAATTGTGGCAATGCCAATGAACAAAGTGTGCAGCGCAAACTCTCTCTCTCGTTTCTCACATGGTATCAGACGTTCAGTACAGATCGTCCCCGCTTCCGCTCGTTCTCCCTGCTCATGGCTTCCCCGGTGTCTTCTGCTTCCGGCGACCTTAACCCGTTCGCCGTCCTTGAGCCACCCACCGCCGCATCACTCCGCCATGTCCCAATTCATGACCACATCCCCATCACCCTCGACCTACACACTCCCTCCTTCTCCACTTGGCATACGGATTTCTCTCTAACGTTCCGCGAGTTCGGCATCCGCGACCACGTCGATGGATCGGTGGATGCCATGGCCATGCAGCATGATGTCCACTGGCTAGCTGTGGATGCCACCGTCGTCAAGTGGCTCTATCGCATGGTGTCTCGCGAGATTCTCTCGCACATCATTCGCGACAACGACACTGCGCTGGGCGCCTGGACCTCCATCTGCCAGCTCTTCCTCGACAATCGTCTCTAGCGCCAGGTACTGTTAACCACCAAGTTCTACAGCCTGACGCAGGATGGGATGGGGTTGTTCGACTACTGCTTGCGCCTCAAGGTCCTCGCCGACGAACTGCGCGACGTGGGCGCAGCCGTCTCCGACGCCACCATGCTCACGAACCTCATTCGTGGGCTGGGTCCCGACTACGCCAACGCCGCCGTCAACTACCTGCGCCTCGAGGAACGGCGCATGCGGCACGCCTCGCTGCAGCGTGCCCAAATGGCCCTGGCCGTCGGCACCATGCACGCTCCGGCCGCACCCAATCCCGTCCCCGCGCCCGCGGCCGCGTCTCCACCCGGCAACACCCGCAAGAAGAAACGCGGGAACGACGGGCGTCCACGCTCCTCCGGCCAGACTTCGACCGGGCCTCGTCCACCAGCTCCGCCGGCTGCACCGGCGCCGTGGTTCGGCGGGGTCAACCCATGGACGGGCGTGGTGCATGCCTGGGCCATGCCCCCGACGCGCGCGCCGCATCCCGGCATCCTCGGCCCGCGGCCCGCGGGTCATCAGGCGCTGCTCGCCGCGCCCCAGCCCGGCGGGGTCCCTCCTCTGACGCCCTCTTCGTGGCCGCCGACGCCTGCCTCCTCCTGGACGGGCGCTTCGTCGTCCACCTACGACCCCGCCCTCCTCGCTGCACTCCAGCAGGCCCCACCGCCGAGCGCCTACCCCGGGAATGGCGACTGGTTCATGGACACCGGGGCCTCCTCTCATATGGCGTTGCACCCTGGTATCCTCTCTCTCACTCCCATCCCTTTCCCACCTCCACCCGCATCATCATCGGTGACGGCTCTTCTCTCCCCATCACCCACCGCGGTGGCCTCTCCCTCCCTTCCTCTGGTGCTCCTGTTCGCTTATATGATGTTCTTGTCTCCCCGCATCTCATTACCAATTTAGTTTCTGTTCGTGCTCTCACTCGCCAGAACCCTGTTACAGTTCAGTTTGACGCCTTTGGTTTCTCTGTCAAAGACCTGCAGACCAAGACGGTGCTACTCCGATGTAATAGCCCGGACGACCTGTACCCGCTCCGGACGTCGCCTGCTGCTCCCACTCCGGTTGCACTCTCCGTCGGTCTCGACCTGTGGTATGCACGCCTTGGGCACCCCGGCGTTTCAGCTATGCAGTAGCTTCTTCGTAGTTTCCCTTTCAGTTGTAATAAAACAGAGAAACACTCCTGTTCCTCCTGTCGGCTTGGCAAGCACACGCACCTCCCGTTCTCTGAATATTTTTCAGTTTCTAGTTTCCCTTTTGAACTACTCCATTGTGACGTCTGGACATCTCCAATAAAGAGCAATTCTGGTTTTGAGTATTACTTGATGTTGCTTGATGATTTTTCTCACATCGTCTCGACTTTCCCTCTCCGCCGTAAATCTGACGTGATCACCGTGCTCACCTCGTTTTTTGCCTTTGTGCGTACTCAGTTTCGTCACTCCATCCTCGGGCTTCAAACAGATAACGGCAGGGAATTTGACAACCAGGGCGTCCACACGCTGCTCGCCGCGCACGGCTTCATCCTACGCCTCACTTGCCCGTACATGTCGCAGCAGAACGGGCGCGCCGAGCACGTGCTCCGCACGCTCAACAACGGCGTCGTCGCTCTGCTTCTCCACGCCGGCGCCCCTCCACGGTTCTGGGCCGAGGCCCTCGCCACGTCCACGCGCCTTCTCAACATGCGGCCGTGTCGTCCCCGTGGTAATTTTTCCCCCTACCATCTTCTTTTCGGCCACCCACCATCCTTTGCCGATCTCCGCGTCTTTGGGTGTCACTGCTACCACAACGTCATAGCCACCGCTCCTCACAAGCTAGCCCCGCGGTCTTTTCCATGTATCTTCCTCAGATATCCTGCAAACACAAAGGGGTACCGCTGTTATGATCCGGAGTCCAACCGCGTGATCTTATCCCGGCATGTTTACTTTGACGAGATCGTGTTCCCATTTAAGCAGGTTGCCGCTCCGCCGTCTTCCCCGCCGGCCTCGTCGCCGGCCCGAGTCGTGGTCCCTCTGGATACTCACGAGCCTCGCCGGCCCCGCCCGGCGCGTCTTCACCGCCAGCCGCCGGCTCCCCGGCGCTCTCCGGCTTCGTCGCACCCGCCTAACGGCTCGCCCGCTTCGGGCGCTTCTACTACTGCATCAGCTGAAGCTGGCTCTAGATTAGCCTCAGCCAACTCTGCTGCGTCGCCCGCTGCCCCTTCTGCGGGCCTGGCAGCTGCTGCATCTGCCATGGTGTCTCCTGCGGCCAGCTCCCCTGTAGCGGCCACCGCCCCTCCAGCTGGCTCCGCTGGCCTGGGCGCCCCGGCTGCCGCTCCAGGCGTGTCACGCGTCGTCACTCGAGCCCGTGCTGGAGTCCATCGGCCCAACAGTACGTCAGCACGGCGTCCACCTCGTCGTCCTCGACCGCTCTCCCATCGTCGGTTCATGCGGCTCTTCGCGATCCACTCTGGGTCGCGGCCATGCGTGAAGAATTTGAGGCGCTCCACCGCAACTATACTTGGCAGTTGGTGCCCGCCCCTTGGGCGCCAACGTGATCAGCGGCCGGTGGGTGTTCCGCCGCAAGCTTCACTTCGACGGCACCCTCGAGCGGTACAAGGCCAGATGGGTCGTCCGGGGTTTCCGCCAACGCGCCGGCGTCGACTTCACCGACACGTTCGCACCCGTCGTCAAGCCCGGCACGATCCGGTGCGTCCTGCAGCTCGCCGTCTCACGCCAGTGGGATGTACACCAGCTCGACGTCTCTAACGCGTTCCTGCATGGGCATCTTGCCGAGCGCGTGTACTGCCAACAGCCAGCAGGCTTTGTTGATGCTGCCCGCCCCGACGACGTCTGTCTCCTGTCATGTTCGCTCTATGGCCTCAAACAGGCGCCGCGCGCGTGGTATCCACGGATCGCCGGCTACCTCGTCGAGCTCGGCTTCGTCTCCACGCGGTCCGACGCATCTCTTTTTGTGTACAGGCATGTCGGCAACATGGCGTACCTACTCTTGTACGTTGACGATATCGTCCTTATGGCGTCCAGTGGTGATCTTCTTCACCGACTCATTGGTCGTCTGCACGCCGAGTTCGCGCTCAAAGACTTGGGGCCGCTGAGCTACTTCCTGGGCGTGGAGGTCTCCCGGTGCCCCGATGGCTTCTTCTTGTGTCAGAAGAAGTACGCGCTGGAGATCCTAGAGCGCGCGGGCATGGCGAACTGCAAGGTCGCCTCCACCCCCGTCGACACCAACGCCAAGGTCTCCGCGGCGGACGGTGTTTTGGCTCCTGACGGCGCCTTCTACCGGAGCATTGTGGGCGCGCTCCAGTACCTGACCCTTACCCACCCCGACCTGACGTACGCCGTCCAACAGGTGTGCTTGCATATGCACGTGCCGCGCGACGTCCACTGGAGTCTTGTGAAACGGATTCTCCGGTACATCCGTGGCACACCGTCGCTCGGGCTCACCCTGCATCGCTCGACATCGTCGCCTACTCCGACGCGGACTGGGCGGGCTGCCCCGACACCCGACGATCTACGTCCGGCTACTGCGTCTTCCTCGGCCCTTCGCTTGTCTCCTGGTCCTCCAAACGCCAGCCAACGGTCTCCCGCTCCAGCGCGGAAGCCGAGTTCCGCGCCATGGCCAATGCCGTCGCCGAGTGCGCGTGGCTGCGTCAGCTACTCGAGGAGCTCCACTGCAGCGTTCATCGTGCCACTCTGGTCTACTGCGACAATGTGTCGGCGGTTTATTTGTCTGCCAATCCGGTGCATCATCGGCGGACAAAGCACATAGAACTTGACATTCATTTTGTATGGGAGAAAGTTGCGCTCGGACAGGTCCGAGTTCTTCATGTCCCCACCACGCAACAACTTGCCGACATCATGACGAAGGGGCTGTCTACCACGGTCTTCACGGAGTTCCGGTCCAGCCTCTGCATCACCGACGGCGAAGCTTCGACTGCGGGGGGTGTTGAAACAGTCCTTTGACCGTTGTCACGACACGCATTATCTCTGCCGTGGCAGCCGTTCTGTTAGCGTAGCCTACGGATCAGCTTATCCACTAACCCACTACTCCTCGTTTAGCTCAGGTTGTTAGTCATTCTGTTAGCTGATCCCTCTTATTGTACTTGTATAAATTGTGGCAATGTCAATGAACAAAGTGTGCAGCGCAAACTCTCTCTCTCTCATTTCTCACAGTAAGCATGATAACTTTTTTCTGACAAATTTCAGTTTTTTTGGTTCATTTTTTCTTCTCGAATGACAACTTTAGTTGTAAAAAACATCAAAGACTGGATTGCTTCGTCCCACACATGTGACATTTATCATTTGGCTTTCTCGATGATGTTTTCAGGGGTCTACATGGGTATAAATATAAGCTAGGCTGCCTAGTTCCAAGCACGAATCAGCCAAGTATACTGATCCTACAAGGTGGCTAATTGGTGCAATAATTGAACACGTACACACATGTAGTCCTACCGGATGTTGGGTTTACTTCCAACAATCACCCACTTAAGCATGATATCATTACGGTTACAACTCCGATGCTGATCCTTTTTCGCCTAGACTCATGTTGATGCGCCGACACAACGCACTTGCGTTGGACAGATCCCACCGTTGGTCGGGTGTATGTGATAGCCTAACTTATTAGGGATGATAGACTACTCATATCAATAAGGAATTCCTTCTTTTCCGGGAGCCCATTCAGACAGAACTCCAAAGTTAAGCGTGCTCAGCTTGGAGTAGTTTCAGGATGGGTGACCGACCGAGAAGTTGCTCCCGGATGCGCACGAGTGAGGACAAAGTGCACAGAAAAGACTAGTATTGATCTATGGGGCCAGTCTAGATCCCGCCAGGAGTAACGATCACCGACGGGTGTGTCCGGGGCGTTACAAGTTGGTATCAGAGCCGACCCTCGCGGTTACACGGATGGGTGCGGACAGGTGCGTGGTCATGTTGTTCATGACGTTTGTGACCTGTCGTGGCACACGGCATGACACATGTACTAGACTGGAAGCACAGACGTATGTGCCAAGAGGGAACGTTCCTGTGGCCCGACGAGGACGTCGGTTCCTCTGAGTGGGGGTGTATGTGATAGCCTAGCTTATTAGGGATGATAGACTACTCATATCAATAAGGAATTCCTTCTTTTCTGGGAGCCCATTCAGACAGAACTCCAAAGTTAAGCGTGCTCAGCTTGGAGTAGTTTCAGGATGGGTGACCGACCGGGAAGTTGCTGCCGGGTGCGCACGAGTGAGGACAAAGTGCGCAGAAAAGACTAGTATTGATCTATGGGGCCAGTCTACACTACTAGAAAAAGGGCTATAGATGGGATTGATACTAATGGCGCACCAGACAAGCGGTGTGCCATTAGTATATACTAATGGCGCACCACCTACTGATACGCCATTAGAGTTGAAACTACTAATGGCGCACTTGGCCCAGGGTGCGCCATTAGTATAATTTTTTTTAACTAGTGCGCCTGTCCAAACATACTAATGGCGCATCCAGATACAGTTGTTTTTTTATTCCAGATACTAATGGCGCACCAGCCGGAAAGTGCGCCACTAATGTTGTTTTTTTTATTATATTTTTTATTCCCTTTTTTGCAAAACTACTAATGGCGCACTGTTCCACCGTGCGCCATTAGTATTTTTTTTGCAAAACTACTAATGGCGCACCACCAGGAGGTGCGCCATTAGTAACCTGGATTACTAATGGCGCATTTAGAGTTGGTGCGCCATTAGTAAGTGGGCAGCAACAAGATATTTTGGACAACCTCTCCTACCCACACTCACTTTCTCCCCACTTCATTCTCTCCACCTCCTCCTTGTCTCGGGTGCCTCCTCTTTTTCACCTCATTTCCACCATAGATTCATTCAATTTAAGTGGTTAAATTACCTTATTTTGATAGGTAAGTAAGGGGGGAAGCTATATTTATGTTGTTCTCCCTGCAACAATGTGCACATGCACTTTTTATGGCCTAGCTAGATCTATGTGTGTTCGTGGTGTTGCATATGTTTGTGGTGTTGCATATGTGTTTGTGTTTGGAGGTGTACCGGTATTTGAAATTCGATAGTTGCCAATATTTTGCCGGAATGTTGATTCATTTCCGTTTCGGCGAGAATTTTGGCATTAAGCATTCTTTTTGGTCCTATTTTTAGGGAAAGTCATGCCAAATTTT
Source organism: Triticum urartu (assembly GCF_056163025.1). Taxonomy (NCBI): domain Eukaryota; kingdom Viridiplantae; phylum Streptophyta; class Magnoliopsida; order Poales; family Poaceae; genus Triticum; species Triticum urartu. The sequence goes on from NC_141873.1 coordinate 15,719,009, forward strand.
TTCTTGGTTCTAAAATATTGTTTTGCTCTACCCCGCAGGCGACCATGGTCCGCATGATGACCGAAGGCATCGTGAATAGGTTTTTGAGGTCCGCGAAGGCCGAGATGCTTCAAAAGAACGAGACGGAGATAAGATGTCCGTGTCGAAGATGCAAGCTGAAGAGCCTTATTGCGGACTCGGAATCCGGGCAGGTGCGGGACCACGTGCTCTTGCGTGGTTTCATGGATGGCTATCGGTGGCAAGGTGATGAAGATGACTACGAAGTCGTCCATGGGGGCCGGGCAAGAAATGAGGAAGGGCAGCAAGACAACCACCGCGGCTCGGGCGGGCGAGAAGACGAAGAATCCCGAGGAGATGATCACGACGGTGATGTTGTACACAGTCATCATGTAGAAGATGCAGGACATGATGATGAGGAAGATGCCGGAGCAGTCGACGGGCATGATCATGAAGATGATGATGCCGGCGGAGCAGACGACGCTGGACCATCGATGGGCTGGGTGCAGGACCCTCATATTCAAGAGCTGCTTCTCAAGCAGACGGATAACGCAAGAGCTGCCGCCCGAGAGAAAGCCAAGATGGATCAACTTGAGTTAGATGCGGTTACTCCATTGTATGAAGGATGCAGGCCCGAGGATACCCGCCTGAAAGTAACGCTCATGGCTCTGGAGATGAAGGTAAAACACAAAATGACCGACGCATGCTTCGACGAGAACATGTCATTCTGGCACGAACGTCTTCCCAAGGGGAACAAGTGCCCGACCAGTTTGGAGGAGGCGAAATACCATGTGTGTCCTCTGGATTTACCGCACATGAAATACCATGTGTGCATGAACAATTGCATCATTTATCGGGATGAGCACGCGGAGTCTACCATATGTCCGGTGTGCGGCGTCACTCGATACAAGAAGAGGAAGAAAGCTCCTCGAAAAGTGGTGTGGTACTTTCCGATCACTCCTCGTCTGCAGCGGTATTTCGCGGACCCTAAGGTAGCAAAGCTCCTGCGTTGGCACGCGGATAGGGAGGAGAAGAAGCGAGAAGATGACGCAAATGATCAGGAGATAGATAAAAAAGACAAGATGCTGAGTCACCCTAAGGATGCGAGCCAGTGGCAAGCGTTGAACTTCGAAGACCAAGAATTTGGGAATGATCCAAGGAACATCGTGCTGGGCGCGAGCACCGATGGAGTCAATCCGTTTGGCAGCCAGAGAAGCACACATAGCACCTGGCCTATGTTTGTGTGGATGTACAACCTTCCCCCCTGGTTGTGCATGAAGAGGAAGTACATTCACATGAGTATGCTAATTGAAGGACCGAAACAACCAGGGAACGACATCAATCTGTATCTAGGGCTGTTGAAAGAGGAGCTTGACACGCTGTGGAAAACGCCAGCCAATACGTGGGACGCTGCAGAGAAAGAATATTTCCCTATGAGAGCCGCGCTGCTCACGATGGTGCACGACTATCTCGGTTACGGATATGTCGCGGGGCAGGTGGTCCACGGATTTTCTGGATGCGTCAGGTGCATGGATGACACAACGTATCGCCAGCTAGATAGAGATCCCGGGTCTTCGAAAACCGTGTTCATGGGACATCAAAGGTGGCTTCGCGACGATGACCCGTGGAGAAAACGCAAGGATCTGTTCGATGGTGAAACCGAACCCTGAGGACGCCCGCGTACGAGGAGCGGCGAGGAAATAGACGAGCTGTTGAAAAATTGGAAAGACTGCCCACTGCCGGGAAAGAAGCAAAAGGCGCCAGAGCCGGGAAAGAAGCGAAAGGCGCCAGAGCCGCTGCTGAAGGTATGGAAAACGAGGTTTGTTTTCTGGAACTTGCCGTACTGGAAGATCCACCGTGTGCCTCACAGCCTTGATGTCATGCATATCACGAAAAACGTGTGCGAGTGTCTGCTTGGTACCCTGCTCAACATGCCAGAGAGGACCAAAGATGGGCCGAAAGCAAGGGCAGACTTGAAATCAATGGGCATCAGGCAGGAGCTTCACGCTATATATGATAATCATGATGATGATGATGATGATGATGATGATGAGGCGAAGCAGGACACGGAAAGTCGTCACAAAGGCAAAAAGGCCAAGAAGACCGGAAATGACTACCCTCCCGCGTGCTTCACTCTAAGTCAGGAGGAGATCGAGCAGTTTTTCACCTGCCTCGTAGGAGTAAAACTTCCTTACGGTTACGCGGGGAAGATAAGCAGATACCTAGACCCAGCGAAGCTGAAGTTCAGCGGGATGAAGTCTCACGACTGTCACGTGCTGATGACGCAGATACTTCCAGTTGCAATCCGTGGGATCATGGACGCGCACGTCCATGAAACCCTATTTGGTCTATGCAACTTTTTCGACGTCATCTCTCGGAAGTCTGTTGGCGTGAGGCAACTCAGAAGGCTACAGGAAGAGATCGTGGTGATACTATGCGAGCTTGAGATGTACTTCCCGCCCGCATTCTTCGACGTTATGGTGCATCTGCTGGTCCATATCGTGGACGATATCATCCAACTCGGGCCGACGTTCCTGCATAGCATGATGCCGTTCGAAAGGATGAATGGTGTCATCAAAGGATACGTTCGCAACATGTCACGTCCAGAGGGAAGCATAGCTAGGGGCTTTCTGACCGAAGAGTGCATCTCCTACTGCACGAATTATCTAGGCATCGAGAACCCCGTTGGTCTGCCCGTCAACAGGCACCTCGGCAGGCTCGCTGGATGGGGTCACCGTGAGGGTCGTCGCGAAATGCATGTCGACTTCAAGGGTCGACTCGCCGACTTTGAAAGAGCAAACCTAGTCGCGCTACAACACATAGACGTGGTCGATCCTTGGGTGGTACAGCACAAAACCTTTATTAAGAAGACGTACAATGACCGAGGCCAATAGAGGACGGACGGAGATATACTCAAAGAGCACAACTCATGTTTCACGCGTTGGTTCAAGCAGAAGCTTCTGTCGTACCCTTTACATGAGGATTCTTCCGCGGAAGAACAACTCATATTCGCCTTGTCACAGGGCGCCGAGCACAACCTGATGACCTATGAGGTGTACGATATCAACGGCTACACATTCTACACCGAGGCCAAGGACATGAAGAGCGATGGTTATCAGAACTCCGAGGTAACGATGGAATCCTACACCGGTAACGACAAGGACAGATACTACGGAAGGATCGAGGAGATCTGGGAGCTGAGCTACGCTGGAGAGAAGGTCCCGATGTTCCGTGTCAGATGGGCCAAGAGCGTCCTAAAAGAAGACCGGTATTTCACCACCATGGTTATACCCGAAGCCAAATCCAAGACCGCGGGCGCAAACGTCACCGCGAAAAATGAGCCATGGGTACTGGCTTCCCAAGTGGACCAATGCTTCTTCATTACCGACCCGTCAAAGCCCAGTCGTGTTGTCGTGAGGAGAGGCAAAAGGAAGATCATCGGAATGGATGGAGTAGCCAATGAGCAAGACTTCGATAAGTATGGCGACCCGAGGATCGAACATGACGACGATGATGAAGTAGCATCATACACCACAAGAAGAAGCAGGACCACCCTACCTAAAGGACGTCCATTCCACAGAAGAACTCCATTTGCGAAAAAGAAGGGCAAGAAGATTGTGAACAGATAGCTAGCTAAGATCGATTGTATTTAAATCGTACCCTTCATTTCTCGATTGTATTTCATGGGAACTTTTTGAACTATCATGTATATTTTTAAATTTCATGGACACTCGATCTCGATCCCCCTCCATCTCGATCGCTCTCCCACCTCGCCAGATCGGGTCCCCCTCGCCGCCGAGCACCCCCCGGTCCACCGGCCGCCGCTGACCCCCCGCACCCTCGAGTCCCCTACTCAACCGCCGCCGCCGACCCCCCGCACCCCTCCCCTACTCAACCGCCGCCGCCAACCCCCCCACCCCGCGCACCCTCCCCCGCTCCACCGGCATTACTGTTTGATGTAATTTTTAAAAAAATTATTACTGTCTTATAAAAAAATATTACTATTATGATTTAAACAAGTTTGAACATATTTAAACACAAATAAGTATCAAACAACATTTTAAATGGATAAAAAAAATTGTGGATCCTAGGAATCGAACCCAGGACCTCCTAGTGTGAGAACTAGCTGCTAACCAGTCGAGCTAGTAGAGGGAACTTGGTGTGGATCAGTTCAGGTGGAAGATAACCTGTTGGCTCGAGCAGAAATAAAAAAAATACTAATGGCGCACCACAGTGGGGTGCGCCATTAGTATGGATATACTTATGGCGCACCGAGCGGTGGTGCGCCATTAGTATTGTGCCCGGCCCCATCCATATTCCCCTCCCTCCCCGGCCCCTCCCTATCCCCTCTCTCTCCCTCGCCCTCGCCCTCGATCCCCTTCCCCTCTCCTCTCCCGACGCCGCTGCCCCGCCGCCTCGACGCTGCCCCGCCGCCCCGACGCCGCCTCGACGCTGCCCCGCCGCCCCGACGCCGCCTCGACCCCGCCCCGCCGCCCCGACATCCTTGGTGGGAGCCCCTACATTGCCGGATTCGTCGTCGTCTTCAACCTACAGTCACCGGCGCGTCCGCGACGATTGTCGCCGTTCTGCTGCTCCTAAGCCACCAACGGGCCATCGTGTGCCTCCTCGGTGAGGCACTCAACCATTCCCTTCTCCTTCCCGTGCGGAACCGCCGACGTATTCGTCGCTTTGTTCGAGGCCGAAGCCATCGTCCGCCATGGCCACGAGCTCGTCGTGGCCGTGCTTTTTCCCCGCGTCTCTGGCCGCCCCAGTTCGCCCCCTCGCGCGTGTGCACCTGCCCACGGCCGCGCCCCGCCTGCTGCCTTGCAACAGCTGCTGCTGCGCGCGCCTATAGCCGCCACTGCCGTGTCTAACAGCTGCTGCTGCTGCTAGACATTGAATCGTGCTGCTTCCTTCTTTAGTTAACCCAAGTGTCAATTTTTTTCCAGTTTCGTCAGAATAAAAATGTACAAGGAGTCATTTTGTCCAACTCTGCTGAAAAATAGTTTTCTTGAGTTTTGATCATCAAGAGGACTCATCTTGTAAACGAACTTGTGCTGATAGTTGCAGCTTGCATTAGCTACAGTTTCAAGTCTTGTGGTTGTGATTACTTGACTACCTTTTTGGTTTTCTGGAAACACGCAGTGAATAATTTCCCATACTGATTCATCCCATACTGTTCCATCTTTCTAGTCTCCTATGTTGAATAGAGACATACAATTTTCAGTGTTAAATCAATTGTGTGATCTCTTTTTCTATGTTTCAAGGACTGCCCAATACAAGTAAAGCAATTCCATCCGCCTCGCCCTCTCACCACGGCCACAGAGGCTCCTGGATCTGGACCAGCCGCCGCCGGACAGCAGCAGGTCAGTAAGCCTCTCTCTCTCTCTCTCCATTCATGTACCTTCCCCTGGCCTGTTGTGACTCACTCAACCCCCATTTGCATCTAGGCAGGCGGCATCCGTCACCGGCAGGCAGGCGACATCCATCACCGCCAAACCTCCCACGCACCGTGCCTCGGACGCACAGCAGCAGGTCAGACCCCCCCTCTCTCTCTCTCTGGCACGATGAGTTATAGGATCAATGCCTAAGTTTTGTTGAGCACACAGATTTCTTTTCTGTAAGCATTGGTATTATGTGCTTCCCATAGTTGGTATAAGATGATTTAAGCTTAACAAACAAAATGCACACCGAAACACCCCCAATTCCAGCTCCTTGAATCCTTAGAACTATGGATACCCAGCTCCACTAATTCATGGGCCTGTTTGCGAGAGCACCAACTCTAAATAAACTGTTAACATCAGTTGGATGTTCAAGCAATTGGCATGCCATGGCATAGAGGTACAGAAATCTTACACAGGGTCAGCACCAGCTTCCAGTAACAGTTTCAAGCATTGAGCAAAAATTTGCTTAAGTAATTCTAACTTTCCAAGGCCTAACACAACAAAAATGAATACTGTAGGCACAATACCTCCACCAGGAGCTTGACACATTTCAGTGAGGGAGCAGTTATAGCAACGAGAAGAGGGGTGTCAACACCACCGGGTAGTTTCTTGTTACACTGGCAAAAACAGATTACACACGATTTACTATACTGAAGTGAGATGTAGGAAAGAGCAAACAAATAGAAGGAAGAATGCATTTGTTGTCCTGTGGCCTTCTGTAAAAGAGAAAGGGAAAAAATCAATAGCATTGCAAAAGCAAACATGTATCAACTGAAAGGAGGAGAAGTAGTTTATTTCATAGAGTAAACATTAGCACTATTTGACAGTAAAAGGTTTTAGCTAATTTGAATTAACTGAAAGCAGCAGTACATCATTTTTATTGACAGTAAAATGTTCAAAGAAACAGATATGTAAAACCCCCATAGTTATGTCTTTCATACAATATGCCATGAAAAGGTGTGCCATTTTCATAGAAGAGCAAACCGGCCTGCCTTTCGGCCTTTTGGTTGCAAGTGCATTTCACTCAAATCACTCAGTAAGTGATGGCATTCCTTGTGAAATGTTCAAATTAGCTAAAATCTGTGCATATGTAAAAGGTTCAGTAAGTGATGACAGTAAAATGTTCAAAGAAACAGCTGAAACTCCTCTACCGGTGGTTGCACTTGTCTGCAGGATATGTAAAACATTTTTATTGACAGTAAAATGTTCATTTAGTTTCAGTAAACAAATATTGCCAAGCATGACATGGCCTTTGTGATCTCCTACTCCTGAATTTTCATGTCACTTGTGCTATTAGTAGTTTTTTGACAGTAAAAGGAATTTTCATGTCACTTGTGCTATCAGTACACTACAAGTGAATTTTCATGTCACTTGTGCTATTTATGTGGTCTGAAACTTGTCAAGTGATGCTGCTGCTGCTATCTGCGAGTTGCTACTGGTAGTTGTGATTTTGTCAAGTGATGCTGCTGCTACTTGTGATCTTCTAAAATAACCCCTTTCTCCTGAAACGTTGATTAATTTCTGTTTCGGTTGAGAAATGGGGCACTCCTAGGTCAAGAAAATTAGCAAAGGTCATGCCCAATTTTCTTGACCTAGAAGGTGCCCGATTCTCAACCGAAATAAAAATTAATTTGCTTTAGTGGTTGGATTAGTTTAGTATTTTTTTCACACACTCAGACACCCTTGCTTGCCATGTATGTGAGAGAGATAGTGAGAGGAGACAAGAAGAAGGGGGTTAGGAAGATGTTGCCTGCTCATCAAAGCTAACCATCTTCCCCTTTTCACCCCTTTTCCTTTGTCTTTTGTGGGTTGCAAGGAAGCTACTGTGTTAGCTAGCTTATCTTGTGCACAAATCCCAGTGTTACAACCTTGTATCTTTGTAGCAACCAACTTTCTAGACACACCCCTGCATCATGCAACAGTGCCTTCAAGATCCAAGGCAATATCACAAACATCATAGGCAATTTGACCAAACTCACAACCTTGTATCTTTGCAGCAACCAACTTTCTAGACACACCCCTCAAGAACTAGGTTACCCTGAGAACGTGGACTTGGACCTTAGCAACAACACACTAACAGGTTCTATCCCAAAACACCTAGGCAATATCACAAACATCTCTCAATTGTTCCTTGACAATAACCAACTTTTTGGCGACATTCCTCGAGAATTAGGTTATTTGGTCAACTTAGAGATCTTGTTCCTTGACAATAACCAACTTTTTGACCAAACTTTGTTCCTATTTATAGAGAAACATGGCCAACAACGATGAGGCCGGGGGTTCGGGCGGCAAGAAATTCTGGGAGCTGTCCCAGGAGATGGAGGAACAACCTCACTTGTATGAGGACGCCGCCTTCCCCACCGATCCTGAGACCACTGATGGTACCACCGAGGATGACCCCACTGATGCCACCACTGATGGTGCCGCCGAGGATGCCACCACTGATGATGGCGGCGCACGCACAGATGGCAGCCAACCGAAGAGGCAACGGAAGGACCGGCACCCGACCGTGCTCCGCACCCTCAAGGAGGAAGTTACTGAAGTGGACTCCAACGGGAATCCAACGGCGCCCGAACGAATAGTCAAGGGGTACTCGCTTCAGCTCGGGTGCATTCTCCGGAGCACCATCTCGATCAACACCGAGAACCTCAGGCATCCTGACCGAGGGAATTTGCGCAACCTCCTCTTCACGAAGATGCACGAACGATACAAGTTCCCCGCTGAATTTGAAAACACAAGCCTCAAAGGGAATAAAGTGAACAATGCTGCCCTCACGAAGATGAGCACGGCCCTGTCTATTTGGAAAAGCAATGTGAAGAGAATGATCGAGAAAGGTGAGAGTTATGAGAAGATCAAGGAGAAAAATCCTTCGATCACCGAAGATGACTACAACGACTTCAAGATCAATTGCTCAAGCACCGCAAGCTCCGAATCAAGTAGGTGGGGGAAAGAAATGCGGGAGCTGAACTTAGGGGAACACACACTCGGTCCCGACGGTTACAGAGTGGCGGAGCCTATATGGGACAAGGAGGAGGCGGACCGTGCCGAGCAAGGCCTACCGCCCCTCTTCGATAAATACGGTGACAAGCAGACCAGGAACTTTGTCAGGGTCCGGTACAAGAAGGACCCGAAAACAAAGGAGCTTACCACGGATCCGAAGACCAGGGGGCTTGAGCTTGTTCTGGTAAGGAATACACCCCCGCGTAATTAGCTCCATATGGTTGCATTCTAATTAATGAAGCCAAATTTCTAAATGGTTCACATTCCTTCCGCAGGCGACTGAAAGCAGTAGCGCGGGGTCGACTAAGAGCAACCCTTGGGACACCACTCTAAATAGGGCGTTGAATGTAATGAAGAACAAGGATAAGCTCAGTAAGCCGACGTCAGCTGGTCGTGTGGCCGGCAAAGGCTTGTCGACAAAATGGTCGTCATACTATAACACTGGTGGGCGAAAGGAGAAAAAGACCAGCTCGGAAAGCCAGGCGCGCGAGGTTCAAGAACTCAGGGCAAAGGTGGCGCGGATTCCGGAGATTGTCCAAGAGCAAGTGCAACAACAACTCGGAGCGACGATCACCGCCATTGTGCCTACCTTGATCCAGGGGATTAGTGCGTGGATTGCGGGCGGCCAACAGGGGCCGCCCCCGATTCCTAGCTTCACGGCCAGCAACTCGCAGAACGCGATGACGGGGCCATTGGTGTCTCCGGCGGAGGCGGCATTGGTGTCTCCGACGCCGGCACGGGAGCTTAATGCACCCGGGTGTACGTCAGCCGGCACCTCTGCAGCAAGCGGCCCCTCCGTCAACTGCACGCCCGCCGTTGGCGGTGCCTCGACATTAGCCGAGCTCGACGCCATCATCACGGTAACTAATTAAGCCTCTCTCGGCCGAGGACTTCATCTCCTTGCCTTTGATTGGGCATCCCTGATGCCCTACATGTTTTCGCAGGGCGCCGCCGACGTTCCGTGCACTCTCCTGCACTTCGTGAACAACGAGTTGGTCGATGTCGCCAAGGGCAAGATCGTTCAACCGGGCAACCCCTTGTTCCACGGTATCCAGATGCCACCCAACTTGTTTAGGGTTCAACTGGTTCGGGTGCTGCCAGGCTGCGATGAGTTGTTACCTCCGATTCGACCCGTCGGGGCCGACAATGATGACGTGATGACCCTCAGCGCCTGCCTGAGCTGGCCCCTGCTTTGGCCGAAGAGCCAGATTCGTTTGGGGGCGGGGGACACCACCCCAAAGACAACACCGCCAGTCGTGCCGGCGCCAAGTCGGCCCCATGGAAAGACCGCCCCAACGGGGCCGGACATCCCTATGCCACTGGATCCAAACATGCATATGGCACAGGATCAGAACGACGACGACGATGATACATTTGCCAACGTCGATCAGTACTTTGCCGATCATGGGTACGGTGGCGACTTCATGGGGCCTCCTTCTCAAGAACCCAACCCAACAAAAGACGTGCGCGATCTAGCTGGTACCGCGGAGAAGCCAAGTTGCAACAGGCGTCGTCTGCAGTTCAGCTCTCAGGAGACGCCTCCAGCTGCCGACTTCACCGAGCCTCAGATAGGCGAGGTGCGAAATATGATCAGCCCCAACACACTCAAGAAGGCGGTCTGTGAGCAGAACTCGGTCCCATTACAGGAGAAGAAGAAGGCACGCAAAAGAAAGACTAACAAGGGTGCGGGCCAGCCGGCACCGAGTACGATCCGTGCTCAGGATGGGCCACCTTCACCTGAGGATATCTCGAGGAGGGTGCATGTGGCGGGTAGGCCGATGCTACCGAGAAATATGCTCGATGCTGCAACCGGTGCTATGCGGAGTCTGCATGACAGTGTTCTTTCTTTGGAGAAGCGGCGTCTCGGAGAGAAGGATGTGGCATACCCGGTTTTCGCGGCCAAGGTGCCAGAGGGCAAGGGCTTTGTGGATAACTCCATCGGGGGTACGATCGTCCTGCGGTTTGATGACATCCACGCTATGTTGAACCTTCATCCGCTGCACTACACCTTCGTTCGTCTATTTTCGCTGAGTATGGAGATGCGGATCATTCGCGACAAGACCCCGGACACCGTGATAGTCGACCCCTTCTACATGCGTGCCAAGATCTTGGCCAGCGCTGGGGACCGGCAAGTCGCGAGTTCTTACCTCGAAGGCGTCATTCTGGCAAACCAAGATAAGGATAACTTCCTCGTGCCTTACTTTCCCGAGTAAGTCCTCCCCTCAACCGCCCCGTAACATATGAATTCTTAGATTTCGATCGTTTTTCTTTTACATTCCGTGTTTTCTGCAGTGACACACGTTGCACGCTCATCCTCCTAAGCCCCAAATATTCCATGGCCACGTATTTCGACCCGGACCGTCAGTCGAACGTAGACTACACAAATGTCAAGAAGGTTCTTGATGATGTTCTCCCCGGCTACGTCAAATCTGGAGGCACCTTCACCAGGCCTATTCTTAAGTACGGCAAGCACGTGTTCTCCCACAATATGACGTTCTGCTGCGTCAAGCAGCCGCCTGGCGGTCAGAAGGGTGCCTACTACGCCATCCATCACATGCGGGCGATCGTACGGGACCAACATCACCTTCTGCTACCGAGTAGACTCAAAGATTGGGCCGCGAGCGTGTCGGCAATCCAGGACGCGGACATCAGACAAGAATTCTTTCGCATCCAGTCGGAGTTTGCGGAAATCATCCATCAAGATGTCCTTCGTACCTCGGGGCAGTTCTACCTCAGAAATCAACCGTCCAACAGTGACATCGACACAATCCTACAAATGCAGGCTGACAATGCCCGTTCTTTCATGACTCCCACGATAGACGGCGGCTTCATCCACGCTCCGGTCCCTTGAGTCGAGTCGAAAACAGTGATGCTGTGTCTAGTTCTGAAACATCGATTGGCTCATGTTGTAATTAAACTTTAATGAACTTGTAGTATGTCTCTTTGGTTTCGAGAGTCGTTCAACTTATGATGTAATCGATGCTATTAATGTCTTGCTTTTCTCTTCCGATCGTTCTGTTGCATACTTATATATTGCTTATGTATTGTCTGTGAATTGGTACTAACGTTTCATTTGGCTACTGCATAGCGATGCCGTGGTATGTCGTGTACAAGGGTAAGGTTCCCGGAGTCTACGACAACTGGGAGGAGTGTCGGAGACAGGTTCACCGATTCAGCGGTAACAGTTACAAAGGGTACGCCACTAGGGCCGAGGCCGAATCTAGATACACCCGCTATCTAGCGGGAGAGGGGAGGGAGCGTTGGAGGAACCGGATGAAGACGAGTTTCATCGTGATGATGCTCATCGTGATGACCGCAGCTCTCTTCTATGTGATGGTAGTTTAGATGATCGATATCGACTTGTAATGTGAAGACAAACTCGCGGTCTCGAGACTTGTAATATAATGTTCTATCTTTGTTCGGTCTTTTCAATTCGGAGACTAATATGATGAATTGTATTCAAAGACTAAAATGATGAATTGTATTCAGAGACTAATCTTCTATTGTATTCGATGAATCTATTGTTGATGTGTGCTGTTTATATTTTGTCCAATTATACATTTTGTAACCTGTGCAAAAAAAAGAAAATTAAAAAATAAAAAAATCTAATATTCATACTAATGGCGCATCACACCATAGTGCGCCATTAGTATGCCAAAGGATACTAATGGCGCATCATTAGACAGTGCGCCATTAGTATGCCGAACTTACTAATGGCGCATCTCGTTGTCGTGCGCCATTAGTATGCCAAAGCACCTGGGTATACATGGCCCCCTGGGAGGCATACTAATGGCGCACTGTTGTATATACTAATGACGCATCTGAGATGCGCCATCAGTATACCAGATACTAATGGCGCACCCGTGGTGCGCCATTAGTAAAATATACTAATGGCGTGCTACTAATGGCGCATCACTAATACGCCATTAATGGCCAAATTAGGTGCGCCATTAGTAGGCCTTTTCCTAGTAGTGCTAAATCCCGCCACGAGTAACGACCACCGACGGGTGTGTCCGGGGCGTTACACTGTAGTCCCTCGGTAGCGGTGGAGTGCAATGTGGACGGTCATTGCCTCCTCCAACCCGCACGAGATGACACATCAGTCGACGGATCCGGACTAGTCGGAGTCAGATCATCTGCCCGCCATGCCGGAGAAAGCCGGAGATCACCGGACAGGGGCTTGGGTGACGGAGTGAAATGGAGGGGAGTGGAGTGGCTAGGTTTGATCTGGGAAGTAGATGGGATGAATATACGTGGGATTGGATGGGCCAGTGTGGCCTGGGTCCAACGTGGCGGACGCGCCCAGTCGCGCCCGGGCCTCCTCATGTAAGGGGGGTGCTGGTCAGGCCGGGCTGTTTAAGGCGTTCATTTAGGTTGAAGTTTTTTTTTTGACCGGTCAGTGATCGGATCATCCGTCCGGACGTACAGGGGAAGGGGTTGAGGTGCCTGGCTGTAGATGCCGTAGCCACGTTGTTCCCAGGCTCATATATGTATTTCGACGTACGTACGCACCTACTCTCGTGCAAAAGCTGTGACCAGTACCATGTAACCATAAAAAACTGCTACAATGTTAAACCTTTCTGCAAAGTACAGACACGGCAGGACCACGGTCTTGTTTCGCGGCAATGCCGTCTCCGGTGCCAAAGTAAATAATGCAAGGTAGAGCGTGCTGCATCTGGCACAACGTTGTAAATTTCTATACCTAAAGCTGTGCCCAGTACTAGTGTAACCATATCATAGTAACCTTTCTTCTGGTTTCCGGCAATGCCATCCCATGTGCCAAGTAGTGCAATATCGAGCGTGCTGCATCGGCCTCAACGTCGTCTGAAGTGGCTACCATTCGTCACTTTGAGAACCTAGGTCAGGAATGCCAGTAGGTGGACCGACGGGGTGCCCGTTTGAATGCAATAGATATCAGTCCCTTCCCGTCCTCTCATTGCTCCGGCATTGAACAAGCAGGAGACTGGGCCGCGAAGCGGGCAACGCTCTCGGCCGGTGCTCATGTCCAAGGCCGGAACGACGTGAGAGGTCGCGTCCGCTCTAGTTCGACATGAATGCGTCGCTAACACTCTCGGGCTGCATGAATATGCGGCAACCACTTCAGGTGGGAAAGGACGCGAAGCAAGGCAGCGGTCCGGATGACCGCAAAGCCCCCTGCTTCTGATTTGCGGACCGATCTGGGGACGAATGCGGGAAAGTGTTGGTTCAAACGGGCTGGTCTGGGCGGACACAACTGGTTTGAGAGTCAGCATCGAAGATGCCTTAATGGCCATATGCGTGTAGCCAAGACACATGTTTGCTTCCTCGCGTGCAGAAGGCGACAGAGGCATTCAGGTCTTCTCCACATGCAGCCTCCGCTTTCGTTCACTCTCCGACTCCCCATCACCACTTGGTACAATTTTTTAGACCTTTTACAGTACATCTAAGACCTATTTTCTAGCAACGCCCGTGAAGAAGTAGTGCTTTCGGTTGCGTTGTACTAAATTCCTGACATCGAACCTTTAATCATGTTGTAGTACGTACTAAATGCATACGTTATACATATCCACTAATTTGCGCGTGTTGACGAACTTGCCTAGTTATTGCTTTGGTCATCTAAATGACTTGCAAAAGGAAGTGGAGCTGCTTTCTTCTTATGAAATGGAACATGACGATGAGCCTTTTGATCTAAGAAAATAGTAGTGGGCGTAGCTAGGAAACCGCAGCGAATATTACACACATAGACGGGGCGTTGACCTACAGATTGCGGCTATATAAGTGTGGCCGGCCAGGCTTCATTGATCAAAGCAGGAATCAAAGGTTCAAGGACACGGACACACACCACAAATACACACAATGGTAGAGTAGTGGACCTTTTGTTATATATAGAGAGAGAGAACTTTTGTTCATTATCTTGTTACCTTTCGTACTTGTTCTTCCATGGTGCACTATCACATAGTTGTCCTGACAATTCTCTTGTTGCAGGCAGAGGCACCGAATAAGAGCAAGAAGAAAGCAGTGGTGGAGGAGAAGAAAGAACCGAAGAACAAGGTTAACAAACTGAATGATATTACAGGTACCGAGAAGAAAACTACAAAGGACTTACTATACTCTTGTTGCAGGCAAAGGGATCGAATGCCCAAAGCTCGAAGGGCAAGGAAGTGGAGGAGGACAACAGAGATCTAAAGAGGACTATCCAAGACCTGGAGGACAAGATTAGCGCACAGAATGTTAAAATTAAAGACAACCAGACTCGCATAGGGAAAGTGGCCATGGAGAAAGATAATGTGGAAGAGGATATCACAGAGCAGAAGAATAAGGAAACAGAGACGGGAAGAAAGATTGATAGGCTGGACATGAGGAAAGGAAAGCTGGTGGAGAAGATAGGGAATCTGGACTTGCAGAAAGAAGAAGTGGTGAAGGAGAAAACAAAGCTGGGAAAGGGTATCACAGAGCTGAAGAGGAAGGAACAAAATACGGGAACACAGATTGCAGATCTGAAGAAGAAGGAAAATACGCTGGTGGAGGAGAAAGGAAAGTTGGCGAAGGAGCTAGATGAGAAAAAAACTATGAGGATTGATAATCTGGAGAGGAGGAACGAAGAGCAGGCCAAGGACAATGAGGAACTGAAGAAGGACAACGAGAAGCTGGTGCGTAAAGAAAGAAAGACCAGAGAGGAGAAAAGGGAACTGAAAAACAGCTACGACACGCTGCAGGACAAGTACGATGGGAGATGCTGCAGCTCTTGCTCAATTTGTTGACAGTCGGAGTACGGGCTGTTACTACGTGATTTCAACATATGTACTCGTGATGTTGCTGTGTACGCAACATGGGTACTTGTCCCTTTTAATTTTCCTCTATGCATGGCTATGAGTTTCTTTCTAGGTGTTGTAAGCTCTTTCAAAAATTGTAAGTACTTGATTTATGGATCCTTTCCGATGTTCCTTTCGATCTATGTAGTAATACCATGTGCTTTCGTTAAGTCAAATGGGCTGAACTAAACTGATGGGTTCCTCCATACATAACTGAACTACAAGTCAGTGGTACTGCATTTATCATCTGAAGCCTTTAGTTGCGTCGTGCTTGTGGCTCCCCGGATTCGGCTCTTTTGCTCAGCAGTGGCCATCCAGCACGCCACCTCAGACCTACACAGTCATTTTAATCTGCACTTGTCCTCCATTTTTCTTATCATTTTTATTTTGTCAACTAAATTGTTTGAAAATAAGCAATAAATTAAGCTTCGGGGAGTTAGCACGTCCCAAACATACATACTTTTTCAAACATTTTTGCTTTTATTTTATCTTTTAGTTTGCATGATTTAAATAAAACTAATTCAGACTGACATTGTTTTCAGCAGAACTATGTTGTTTATTTTTGTGCAAAAAATAAAAGTTCTCGAAATTGGACAGGATTTTTGGAGAATTCTAGAATATTCGAGGAATTAAGAAGCACTACCCCCACGGCGCTCTACATGTCCATGTGGGGCCCTTGACCACCGCCTTAAGACGATTCCATCGTCATAAATTCCCATATATGCTCAAAAAACCACGGAAACCTATCATCATGTTTTACGATACAGAGCCGCCATCACCCCTTGTTATCAGGAGTCCGTTTCTGGCTCTGGAGAGGGGGATTTGTCGCCGCCATCATCACCAACCTACTCCATCAACAATTTCATGATGCCCACATCCATGTCTGAGTAATCCTTCTGTAGGCATATGGAGGTAGATGAGATTTAGATGGGATTTCTTATGTAACCGTTGTCAGATTTGTGATGTAGGGGGCTTACATTTCCAGCCACTGTGCTTTTGTTTTTCTTTGTTTGTCGATCAGTTTTCCCTGTTTTCAATTGCACTTGCACTTGTTTCTTTGGTTTCTATTTTATTTTTTTCCTTTGGTCTTTTGTTTCTTTTTCTTTTTCTTTTGTTTTTCTGTTTTCTTTGTTTCTTTTGGTTTTATTCTACATTTTTCATATACATCACGAACATTTTTCTAATACTTGTTTAACATTTTTTTCAATACGTGTGAAACCTTTTTCTATACACATTTTAAACATTTTTCAAATGATTGAATAACTTTTTCCAAATACAGTATTATTTTTTTTTAAACATGGCCAACATTTTTTATACACATTTTAACAAAACTTCTTGATTTACAATTTTTTTCAAATACAAGATAAAGAATTTTTAATACATCGTCAACAGTTTTCAAATGCTTGATTAAAAAATTCAAAACACGGTCAACATTTTTTATCAACATTGTCACATTGTACTCTATACAGTTTAATATCTTCTAAATGCTTGATTAAAAAAATTCAAATACAAGTTTAACACATTTTCAAATGCTTGATTAACATTTTATAAATACATGATCAACTTCTTTCATACACATTGTATATTTTTTGTATACATGTGAATTTTCTTTATACACATTTAAGAATTTTTTTAAATTCTTGGTAAAAAAATTCAATACACGGTCAACATTTTGTTATTCACATTATTCAAATGATTGATCAAAAAAATTCAAATACATGATTAACATATGTAATACATGTGAGGGAGTCCTGGATTAGGGGGTATCCGGACAGCTGGATTGTAACCTTTGGCCGGACTGTTGGACTATGAAGATACAAGATTGAAAACTTTGTCTCGTGCCCGGATAGGACTCTCCTTGGCGTGGAAGGCAAGCTTGGCAATACTAATATGTAGATCTCCTTCCTTATAACTGACTCTATGTAACCCTATCTCCCTCCGGTGTCTATATAAACCGGAGGGTTTAGGCCGTAGGATCAAGAACAACAATCATACCATAGGCTAGCTTCTATGGTTTAGCCTCTTCGATCTCGTGGTAGATCAACTCTTGTAATACTCATATCATCAAGATTAATCAAGCATGAGTAGGGTTTTACCTCCATCGAGAGGGCCCGAACCTGGGTAAAAACATCGTGTCCCTTGTCTCCAATTACCATCCACCTAGACGCACAGTTCGGGACCCCCTACCCGAGATCCGCCGGTTTTGACACCGACATTGGTGCTTTCATTGAGAGTTCCACTATGGCGGCACCGCAAGGAAGGATGCCTCTGAAGGAAATATGCCCTAGAGGCAATAATAAAGTTATTATTTATTTCCTTATATCATGATAAAAGTTTATTATTCATGCTAGAATTGTATTAACCGGAAACATAATACATGTGTGAATACATAGACAAACAGAGTGTCACTACTATGCCTCTACTTGACTAGCTCGTTAATCAAAGATGGTTATGTTTCCTAACCATGAACAAAGAGTTGTTATTTGATTAACGGGATCACATCATTAGGTGAATGATCTGATTGACATGACCAATTCCATTAGCTTAGCACCCGATCGTTTAGTATGTTGCTATTGCTTTCTTCATGACTTATACATGTTCCTATGACTATGAGATTATGCAACTCCCGTTTACCGGAGGAACACTTTGTGTGCTGCCAAACGTCACAACGTAACTGGGTGATTATAAAGGAGCTCTACAGGTGTCTCCAAAGGTACATGTTGGGTTGGCGTATTTCGAGATTAGGATTTGTCACTCCGATTGTCGGAGAGGTATCTCTGGGCCCTCTCGGTAATGCACATCACTTAAGCCTTGCTAGCATTGCAACTAATGAGTTAGTTGCGGGATGATGTATTACGGAACGAGTAAAGAGACTTGCCGGTAACGAGATTGAACTAGGTATTCGATACCGACGATCGAATCTCGGGCAAGTAACATACCGATGACAAAGGGAACAACGTATGTTGTTATGCGGTCTGACCGATAAAGATCTTCGTAGAATATGTAGGATCCAATATGGGCATCCAGGTCCCGCTATTGGTTATTGACCGGAGACACATCTCGGTCATGTCTACATTGTTCTCGAACCCGTAGGGTCCGCACGCTTAAGGTTTCGATGACAGTTATATTATGAGTTTATACGTTTTGATGTACCGAATGATGTTCGGAGTCCCGGATGAGATCACGGACGTGACGAGGAGTCTCAAAAAGGTCGAGACATAAAGATTGATATATTGGAAGCCTATGTTTGGATATCGGAAGTGTTCCGGGTGAAATCGGGATTTTACCGGAGTACCGGGAGGTTACCGGAACCCCCCGGGAGCTATATGGGCCTTAGTGGGCCTTAGTGGAAGAAGAGGAGAGGCGGCCAGGGCTGGGCCGCGCGCCCCTCCCCCCTAGTTCGAATAGGACAAGGAGAGAGGGGGCCGGCGCCCCCCTTCTTCTCTCTCTCTCTTTTCCACCTCGCGAATCCTATTCCAACTAGGATTGGGGGGGGGGAGTCCTACTCCCGGAGGGAGTAGGACTCCTCCTGGCACGCCTCTCCTGGCCGGCCGCACCCCGCCCCCTTTGAGCCTTTATATATAGAGGCAGGGGCACCCCAGAGACAGAACAAGTTGATCCATGTGATCATATTCTTAGCCGTGTGCAGCGCCCCCTGCCACCATAGTCCTCGATAATATTGTAGCGGTGCTTAGGCGAAGCCCTGCGATAGTAGTGCATCAAGATCGTCACCACGCCGTCGTGCTGACGGAACTCTTCCCCGACACTTTGCTGGATCGGAGTCCGGGGATCGTCATCAAGTTGAACGTGTGCAAGAACTCGGAGGTGCCGTAGTTTCGGTGCTTGATCGGTCGGGCCGTGGAGACGTACGACTACATCAACCAAACGCTTCCGTTGTCGATCTACAAGGGTACGTAGATCACGCTCTCCCCTCTCGTTGCTATGCATCACCATGATCTTGCGTGTGCGTAGGAAATTTTTTGAAATTACTACGTTCCCCAACAGTGGTATCAAAGCCTTGGTTTTATGTGTTGATGTTATATGCACGAGTAGAACACAAGTGAGTTGTGGGCAATATGAGTCATACTGCTTACCAGCATGTGATACTTTGGTTCGGCGGTATTGTTGGACGAAGCGGCCCGGACCGACATTACGCGTACGCTTACGCGAGACCGGTTCTCCCGACGTGCTTTGCACATAGGTGGCTTGTGGGTGACAGTTTCTCCAATTTTAGTTGAACCAAGTGTGGCTATGCTCGGTCCTTGCGAAGGTTAAAACAGCACCAACTTGACAAACTATCGTTGTGGTTTTGATGCGTAGGGTAAGATTGGTTCTTGCTTAAGCCCGTAGCAGCCACGTAAAACTTGCAACAACAAAGTAGAGGACGTCTAACTTGTTTTTGCAGGGCATGTTGTGATGTGATATGGTCAAGACATGATGCTGAATTTTATTGTATGAGATGATCATGTTTTGTAACCGAGTTATCGGCAACTGGCAGGAGCCATATGGTTGTCGCTTTATTGTATGCAATGCAATCGCGCTGTAATGCTTTACTTTATCACTAAGCGGTAGCGATAGTCGTGGAAGCATAAGATTGGCGAGACGACAACGATTCTACGATGGAGATCAAGGTGTCGCGCCGGTGACGATGGTGATCATGACGGTGCTTCGGAGATGGAGATCACAGGCACAAGATGATGATAGCCATATCGTGTCACTTATATTGATTGCATGTGATGTTTATCCTTTATGCATCATATCTTGCTTTGATTGATGGTAGCATTATAAGCTGATATCTCACTAAAATTATCAAGAAGTGTTCTCCCTGAGTATGCACCGTTGCGAAAGTTCTTCGTGCTAAGACACCACGTGATGATCGGGTGTGATAGGCTCTACGTTCATATACAACGGGTGCAAAACAGTTGCACACGCGGAATACTCAGGTTATACTTGACAAGCCAAGCATATGCAGATATGGCCTCGGAACACGGAGACCGAAAGGTCGAGCGTGAATCATATAGTAGATATGATCAACATAGTGATGTTCACCAATGAAACTACTCCATCTCACATGATGATCGGACATGGTTTAGTTGATTTGGATCACGTGATCACTTAGAGGATTAGAGGGATGTCTATCTAAGTGGGAGTTCTTTAAGTAATTTGATTAATTGAACTTAAATTTATCATGAACTTAGTACCTAATAGTATCTTGCTTATGTATGTTTGATTGTAGATAGATGGCCCGTGCTGTTGTTCCGTTGAATTTTAATGCGTTCCTTGAGAAAGCAAAGTTGAAAGATGATGGTAGCAATTACACGGACTGGGTCCGTAACTTGAGGATTATCCTCATTGCTGCACAGAAGAATTACGTCCTGGAAGCACCGCTGGGTGCCAGGCCTGCTTCTGGAGAAACACTAGATGTTATGAACGTCTGGTAGAGAAAAGCTGATGACTACTCGATAGTTCAGTGTGCCATGCTTTACGGCTTAGAATCGGGACTTCAACGACGTTTTGAACGTCATGGAGCATATGAGATGTTCCAGGAGTTGAAGTTAATATTTTAAGCAAATGCCCGAATTGAGAGATATGAAGTCTCCAATAAGTTCTATAGCTGCAAGATGGAGGAGAACAGTTCTGTCAGTGAGCAAATACTCAAAATGTCTGGGTATAATAATCACTTGATTCAGATGGGAGTTAATCTTCCAGATGATTGCGTCATTGACAGAATTCTCCAATCACTGCCACCAAGCTACAAGAGCTTCGTGATGAACTATAATTTGCAAGGAATGAATAAGACTATTCCTGAGCTCTTCGCAATGCTGAAAGCTGCGGAGGTAGAAATCAAAAAGGAGCATCAAGTGTTGATGGTCAACAAGACCACTGGTTTCAAGAAAAGGGGCAAAAGGAAGAAGAAGGGGAACTTCAAGAAGAACAGCAAGCAAGTTGCTGCTCAAGAGAAGAAACCCAAGTCTGGACCTAAGCCTGAAACTGAGTGCTTCTACTGCAAGCAGACTGGTCATTAGAAGCGGAACTGCCCCAAGTATTTGGCGGATAAGAAGGATGGCAAGGTGAACAAAGGTATATGTGATATACATGTTATTGATGTGTACCTTACTAGAGCTCGCAGTAGCACCTGGGTATTTGATACTGGTTCTATTGCTAATATTTGCAACTCGAAACAGGGACTACGGATTAAGCGAACACTGGCAAAGGACGAGGTGACGATGCGCGTGGGAAATGGTTCCAAAGTCGATGTGATCGCGGTCGGCATGCTACCTCTACATCTACCTTCGGGATTAGTATTAGACTTAAATAATTGTTATTCGGTGCCAGCGTTAAGCATGAACATTATATCTGGATCTTGTTTGATGCGAGACGGTTATTCATTTAAATCAGAGAATAATGGTTGCTCTATTTATATGAGTAATATCTTTTATGGTCATGCACCCTTGAAGAGTGGTCTATTTCTAATGAATCTCGATAGTAGTGATAGACATGTTCATAATGTTGAAACCAAAAGATGCAGAGTTGGTAATGATAGTGCAAATTATTTGTGGCACTGCCGTTTAGGTCATATCGGTATAAAGCGCATGAAGAAACTCCATACTGATGGACTTTTGGAACCACTTGATTATGAATCACTTGGTACTTGCGAACCGTGCCTCATGGGCAAGATGACTAAAACACTGTTCTCCAGTACTATGGAGAGAGCAACAGATCTGTTGGAAATCATACATACAGATGTATGTGGTCCGACGAATATTGAGGCTCGTGGCGGATATCGTTATTTTCTCACCTTCACAGATGACTTAAGCAGATATGGGTATATCTACTTAATGAAACATAAGTCTGAAACATTTGAAAAGTTCAAAGAATTTCAGAGTGAAGTTGAAAATCATCGTAACAAGAAAATAAAGTTTCTACGATCTGATCGTGGAGGAGAATATTTGAGTTACGAGTTTGGTGTACATTTGAAACAATGCGGAATAGTTTCGCAACTCACGCCACCCGGAACACCACAGCGTAATGGTGTGTCCGAACGTCGTAATCGTACTTTACTAGATATGGTGCGATCTATGATGTCTCTTACAGTTTACCGCTATCGTTTTGGGGTTATGATTTAGAGACGGCCGCATTCACGTTAAATAGGGCACCATCAAAATCCGTTGAGACGACGCCTTATGAACTATGGTTTGGCAAGAAACCAAAGTTGTCGTTTCTTAAAGTTTGGGGCTGCAATACTTATGTGAAAAAGCTTCAACCTGATAAGCTCGAACCCAAATCGGAGAAATGTGTCTTCATAGGATACCCAAAGGAGACTATTGGGTACACCTTCTATCACAGATCCGAAGGCAAGACATTCGTTGCTAAGAATGGATCCTTTCTAGAGAAGGAGTTTCTCTCGAAAGAAGTGAGTGGGAGGAAAGTAGAACTCGATGAGGTAACTGTACCTGCTCCCTTATTGGAAAGTAGTTCATCACAGAAATCGTTTTCTGCGACACCTACACCAATTGGTGAGGAAATTAATGATGATGATCATGAAATTTCAGATCAAGTTACTACTGAGCCTCGTAGGTCAACCAGAGTAAGATCCGCACCAGAGTGGTACGGTAATCCTGTTCTGGAAATCATGCTACTAGATCATGATGAACCTACGAACTATGAAGAAGTGATGGTGAGCCCAGATTCCGCGAAATGGCTTGAAGCCATGAAGTCTAAGATGGGATCCATGTATGAAAACAAAGTATGGACTTTGGTTGACTTGCCCGATGATCGGCAAGCAATTGAGAATAAATGGATCTTCAAGAAGAAGACTGACGGTGACGGTAATATTACTGTCTACAAAGCTCGACTTGTCGCAAAAGGTTTTCGACAAGTTCAAGGGGTTGACTACGATGAGACCTTCTCACCCGTAGCGATGCTTAAGTCTGTTCAAATCATGTTAGCAATTGCCGCATTTTATGGTTATGAAATTTGGCAGATGGATGTCAAAACTGCATTCCTGAATGGATTTCTGGAAGAAGATTTGTATATGATGCAACCGGAATGTTTTGCCGATCCAAAGGGATCTGACAAAGTGTGCAAGCTCCAGCGATCCATTTATGGACTGGTGCAAGCCTCTCGGAGTTGGAATAAACGCTTTGATAGTATGATCAAAGCATTTGGTTTTATACAGACTTTCGGAGAAGCCTGTATTTACAAGAAAGTGAGTGGGAGCTCTGTAGCATTTCTGATATTATATGTGGATGTCATATTACTGATTGGAAATGATATAGAATTTCTGGATAGCATAAAGGGATACTTGAATAAGAGTTTTTCAATGAAAGACCTCGGTGAAGCTGCTTACATATTAGGAATAAAGATCTATAGAGATAGATCAAGAAGCTTAATTGGACTTTCACAAAGCACATACCTTGACAAGATTTTTAAGAAGTTCAAAATGGATCAAGCAAAGAAAGGGTTCTTGCCTGTGTTACAAGGTGTGAAGTTGAGTCAGACTCAATGCCCGACCACTGCAGAAGATAGAGAGAAAATGAAAGATGTTCCCTATGCTTCAGCCATAGGCTCTATCATGTATGCAATGCTGTGTACCAGACCTGATGTGTGCCTTGCTATAAGTTTAGCAGGGAGGTATCAAAGTAATCCAGGAGTGGATCACTGGAAAGTGGTCAAGAACATCCTGAAATACCTGAAAACGGTTACGTATATGGAGGTGACAAAGAGCTCATCGTAAACGGTTACGTTGATGCAAGCTTTGACACTGATCCGGACGATTCTAAATCGCAAACCGGATACGTGTTTACATTAAACGGTGGAGCTATCAGTTGGTGCAGTTCTAAACAAAGCGTCGTGGCGGGATCTACATGTGAAGCGGAGTACATAGCTGCTTCGGAAGCAGCAAGCGAAGGAGTCTGGATGAAGGAGTTCATATCCGATCTAGGTGTCATACCTAGTGCATCGGGTCCAATAAAAATCTTTTGTGACAATACTGGTGCAATTGCCTTGGCAAAGGAATCCACATTTCACAAAAGAACCAAGCACATCAAGAGACGCTTCAATTCTATCCGGGATCTAGTCCAGGTGGGAGACATAGAGATTTGCAAGTACGGATCTGAATGTGGCAGACCCGTTGACTAAGCCTCTTCCACGAGCAAAACATGATCAGCACCAAGGCTTCATGGGTGTTAGAATCATTACTGTATAATCTAGATTATTGACTCTAGTGCAAGTGGGAGACTACGAGAAGTTCAGAGTGCACCAATTGGACTCTAGCATCTCGTATGAATCAAGGTTAAGGCCGCTGATCCAGAACTGGAGCGAGGAGAAGGCAAAAAAGGTTGACAATATAATCCAGAATAATTATCTGGGAGTTGGAGAGGTAAAATGTCAGCACATTGCCTGGATTATGTAACATATATATTTTCTAAATCATACTAACAACACTAAATTGCAGTATGTTGAGGACCTGATGAGGCCTTTCATTCCAGCACGAGATGGTACGCTGGCCAAACCGAAGACTGGCGCTCAGGTAAATGAGTTACATAAGGCACAAATATATATTGTAACATTCCAACTAGTATGCAGCTATATGATTCTAATTGTTTCAAAGTCTCGGATTAAGGTACTCGTCGGACGTGTATTGACTGATTTTCAAGAAGTTGCCTCCCTCGTGCGGGAGTCCGGTATAGAACAAAACCATAGGATGTGCACCCTTGAAAAGAAAATGGATGGGTGCCTTAGGCGTACCCGTACAAATGGCAAGCTCACGGAGGACCTCATCAAAGAATTGAAGGTAAGCCCAGAATTATGAGATTAGTATATATAATTGGAAATTTACATGTACAAGTTTTTTTGCTAATTTAGTTTACTATCAAAACACCCTAGACTAACATGTATTTTTTAAAGAAAAAACACGATGGAAAATTTCCAGGAGTGGACGACATACATCTATCTGACCTCGGGGCACCTTCACACCCATGGAGGCCTCTGTTGAGAATGCTGAGCAGGCTTCTGACCAGGGGAAACAAAAGGATGTCACGGAGGTCGATGCTAAGCACGATTGTAAGCAGGGAATAAAAAATGATGACATGGAGCCCCCCATGAATAACCTTGATGAAGATTTTGATGTACGCATGTTAACTTAATTATGAAACAATCATTGTCGTTTCAGAAGTAACATTTGATCTTCCACGTACAGGATGAAGCATTCGAAAGAGCTGCTTCAAATATCAAACAGGATCTCAGTGGTATTCATAAGCTTTTCAAAGAGGTGGATGATATCCAGGGAGCTCCTAGTTTTGATAACCAAATGCATTCCAAAGCCACCACAAGCCTTGAAGATTTCCAGTTGATGCACATTTTACCTATAATTGAGCAAGAATCTGCTAAAGGCTAACACACGGTCTATTTCATCTGACAGAATCCGTTCAACTGACGGAGTAAGCAGCACTCTGTGAAGGCTACGGGATCGCGAGATCCTGAAGAGTCCCGTGCCTTCACAGATGATGACAGCCATGATGAATCCTTTGAAAAGCAGCAACAAATAAGTGTGGTTGGATCGACGCCACCAAATCATGGGGGCGAAAAGAAAAGGATGGTATTGCAATTATTTAAGGATGACGAGTATGCTTCGTACGACACTAAGAAGAAAAAAGGAAAAAAAAAGACTCCATCAGAGTGTACAAATGATTCCGAGGACACAAACAATAAAAAGAGGAAAATCGGCTCTAGCAACTTAAAAAAGAGGTCAGAAGTTCCTGAAACCCAGAGGGACCAGCTGGACGTGGTTCGAAAGGATTTCGTGGCGTCACTGATCAACACTACAAATCATGAAAAACAAATGGTGTTAGTTGATGACATTGCCGTGCTATCAAAGCATTTGCAATGCCTCACCCATAAAGATGAATCTGAAGATGGCGTATGGTTGGGTACGAAGTAAGATAGTATTTCACAAATTTGTTTATGAAGTTTCATTTTTGTACAATACAATTAACTTGATTATTGTTGTAGGTGGTTGATGCTGCGATCCAGCTCATGCATAATGATCAACCAATTGACACAAGGGACGGCCAACTGGTTTACATTGAGAGGGTGGCCGGCGTCGCTAAGATCGAAAGAGATGGTAGGATAGAGGAGTGCTACGAGGACGATTTGGCAGGCATTCCTGGAACAACACAAGGAACCACCTACCTGAAACATGATATGGTATATTAAGCTGACGTAGAACAGATTTTTTTTATTACTATGCATGTTGATCTAATTATCCGTGCACTCCAAGTTTTCCTACATACGAAAAGTTTATACACCCACTGGTTCCTTGTGGTCATAAACCCCATAAGGAAGGAGATTCAGGTTCTTGATTCACTTTTCCACTGTATGATACCCAAAGAAGTAAATAACGTGGTGAGAATTTCAACATATTTAACTATAAGAAAGGATTTAACATCGTATGTAAGTATTAGTCGTAGGCAACTTCTCATCCCATTGGGCTTGCAGGTACGTGGGATGGGAGCACATCTGAGAGCAGCGATGCGAGTCAATGGGATTAAAAGCAATGCATGGGAAGACATTAACGTGACGCAATGGCCAGTACGTAATATTAATGTGCCAAAATCCGATGAGTCGTCAGTCAACAATATTAGCTTTTGTTTTTGTTTTACATTGTTAATATCTGAAATGCTGATCTAACAACACAAAATGTTGCATTTCTTGTAGTG
The DNA here is from genome assembly GCF_056163025.1 of Triticum urartu. Classification (NCBI taxonomy): domain Eukaryota; kingdom Viridiplantae; phylum Streptophyta; class Magnoliopsida; order Poales; family Poaceae; genus Triticum; species Triticum urartu. The sequence continues at coordinate 15,745,961 of NC_141873.1, forward strand.
CACTGTACATGCTGAAGAACATCGAATTATTTATGGGAGTAAAACTAAGGTTGCAATATGACGAAGTACGTAAAGTAACACCTCAAATTTTGTCATTTTCTGAAACATATGGAACGATACTAACATATCTTCGCATGCAGGCCTACATCGACAAATTCAGAAGAGAGCTACCTGTTGTGCTTGTCGATTCACCCTACAACAAAATGAAATACGGGACTAGGTTCAGGCAGTACCATGCTAGGCAATCGGATGCAGCTGCGGTTGAAGACGACGAGGATGCAAGCAGTTAGTCCAGCATTGTGGTTCATTCTTACATGTGGAGTGTACACTTGGCCATAAAGCGATAGAGTAAGGTGTGGTTGGGTTTTAGTCCCGAAGAAGGTTTCCTAGCCGTGTTATTAGTCCATTGCACATGAGTCAAGTTGTAAAACTTCAATAATATTGGTTACTATATTTTGCTTGAAATAAATTTGGTCTCTACGGGATCTCGTAGAAATCTATATTTGCTTTTTACTACCATGTGACAATAATGGTGCCGGGGGAAACCCTAGAGGAATAATGGATTATGATATGTCTATTTTCATACGAGAGAAAAATTTATTTAAGCATGAGCATAGCCTCACAAAAGAAGTCAAAAATACTGCCTGATTCAACACGCAATCCCAGCTATGTCTTGTAGGCAGGCCGCAAAGCCAAAAAAATAGAGCATAGGATAACAAGAGTAAAAGCACGTACCATAGGAGCTGCAACGCTGAATTGAAGCGATCACCTTCAGGAGCACAGTGGTGTGCACATGGTACATCCATCCTGCCTCAGGGAATCACATAGCATGTTCTGTCATAGCCCTGCAAACCAGAGGAAAAATTACTACTTGTACTAACCTTGTCAAGTGTGTGCATGTAACAAATGTTGGACATAACTAAACACGGAAGAATGAAATGCAACATATGGAAGAATCGAATGCTCATTCCTTTCTCTCTGCTTTTTGCGAGGACCATTACTCTCCCTTTAACAAGGCTAAAACATCATAATAAGACTTAACAGCAATCTTGAAAAGGTGGATATCCCATGTGAATCTAATTTTTCATATAAAGCACATGCCAAGTCTGTTGATCCCAGTCCAGCAATTGCACAAGAAGAAGCGAGCATCATAAATATTGAGCAACATAAGCTATGAATTGTTTATAGTACATTCCAAAATTAATAGCTTATCATCTCCATTGATCTCCAAATCTCACCTATCAGCCAAATTGAAAGAATACATGTTGAATGCAACGATTGAACGTTCGTAGATCAAGCAGTCGGGGGTGGACGAATGGGGCTGGCCGTCGAGGCCGACGGCCGGCTTCATCTAGTCCCACAGAACATGATCCATACCCAACCATCTTGCCATCGGACGAGATGCATGGCCAGATAGGAGCTGCAGCCATGGCTGAGAAATGATATGTAGAGGACGCAAACACCCAATTGGGGTGTGGGAAAGAGGTTGCCTATAACCTTGTGGCTATAGGCACCCGCATGGAGAACTGGGAGGTGGGATGGCGCCGACTCTTCGCCGGCGGCCGCCGCGGGGAGGGCAGTGGGCCTCCTCTCGTGTACGTTGAAAATGCGGTGCGAGATCGCGAGGGAATTGGGGTGGAGGAAGGGAAGGGCCGCGACGCGCGGCTAGATCCTGCCGGCAACGAGGGAGGGAGGGGCCGCGATGAGTGGCTAGATCTTGCCGGCGAGGATCAAAACCGTAGCGGCGGCGAGGCATAAACCCTAGCGAACGGGATAAATGTCGAACCGAAAATAGCCCTCAAATTCATACCGAGAATACCCTCGAAATATTTGGGAGGGAAAACAGATCAGTTCGAAATATTTTTCTTCCGAAAATGCCCTTCGGGGTATGATATAATACACGTAACATCAGTGTATTGCATCGGATCTGGACCGTCGGTTTCGCTCCGACGGACGGTCCATATCGTCCGGATGCACTGTAAAAGGACTCTTTTTTTGCATATCACCGTTTTTAGAGTCTCTTTTTAAAAAAAACTTTCATCATAACTTGGTTTGGATGCAAGTATATACTCGGTCCACTGCACACATACGAAATACTACAAGCAGCGTGATACTCTCTATCTTCAGCAACAATTGCTCGTGGCTCGCAGTAGCATTTCGTTAGAACTGTTGGGTTTAGCCCCACATCGATTGGGGGGAGACATAACACGATGGCAAGGATGTTCCTTCCTAACAGGCTAATCTTTTGGGAGGAGAAGGCCCAAGGCCTCTCATAAGTCGATATTGCTTCCTAGTTGGGTCTGGTTGACGCATGTGGGTCGGAACGTTGGTGCTAGCGGATCAGGGATTGCAACAAGAATGAAGAAATAATAGCACACTAAGCCACCGCTTGAATGAGTGAGACATCTTCTTTCTTTTCCAGGAAATGAGTGAGACATCTAATCGATCGATCATACATAAGGACAAGGGGCAATGGGATACTACTAATCAAACGTTGGGACTTTGACTGGGTTTGATCGACCGGACCACATTGATTGTTTGATCTTGATCGATATCCATCGCCGGACCGCCGTCAAATCCGCTGTAGCCGGAAGGGATCAAGCAACATTCCCCGCACTAGCTACGTACGTACCTACGTTTTCAACATGCCGGCTATATTTTGTTCTGGATAAGCCACCCACCATCTACGAGATCGGGGAGGTACATCTTCCCAACAGATCATAGAGCATGGAAGAAATGGACAGATAGTGGCTTTGCATGCGTACACGCGAGGACCGAATGTGTTGGCAGCACTCATCAAACCCTGGCGGTGGCCACTGCCAGAACCTTCAAGCTGATCCACAAAACCTGCACAGTTTAGCTGGAATCCATGATTAATGATTTGTTCAGTGTATAGTTAGCTAAAGATTTGGTGTTGAAAACGGAAGCACGTCGTCCACAAAATGGCCAAGGCCGACGTGCCAACGAGACGATCCATGGTTGGAATTTCCAGGGGCAGGAGATGCGGCACTTGTAGCCGCCATATCCCACGACTCGTTGCGTGGTCGGAGTAGCCTGGTAGACCCATTGGTCATTCAGTCACTGAGTGCAGGTAGGCGTCAACACGATCACAAGGCGCTATAGAACCATCGAGTAGTTGCTGCTGGCAAGAAGTGTGAACTGTGAAGGCTTTCTCTCTTTTTTTAGGTGAAGTGAAGCCTTTCTTGATCTATTTTTTTCTTGGTTCCGAAGTATTAACTTTCTGGAAAGGTTAACACAAAATGGCGCTTCCCTAGAAATATAACCACGTTGCAGGCCGGCTGTTGGCAAGGGAGGCCCGGATCACCCCGCAACGATGGTGGCGGCCACGCCTGGCCGCTGGAAGAGAACAACCACAGTGAGGACAACCATCCCGCATCTTGAGGAAACCACAACACATTGTACCAGCCCCCCGGCCCCGTGTTAGATGACACGGGGGACTTCTCATGTCCACATATATAGTATGGTTTCTTTACATGAACACCTAAATGATCACATAAAATAAAACCTTCATGAAATGAACGTTTTTACTTTTATGTTTTATTTGATATCCCGTTGAGCGCCTTCTCAATGGGTTCTCAAAAATTAAAGATAGAGTACAAGAGTAAGACTGCAAAGCCTATACAAATCTAAATTAGCAGCTGCACAACTGCACATTTAGTAGTGAATCGCAAAGCACCAATTATGACAGAAAATTGTGCTTCCGGTAAAGCCGAAGTCGCATCACGAGTAGGCTCCAATAAAGTACAACTACGAAAATGAAAAGAAAAGCCCCATGAGGCCACTAAAAACAGAAATGTGCAAGCATGCAATAGGACATACCCTGTTTCTAGTAGTCACCCTGTCACTTCACATACAAACTAGAAAAAGAAAAGTGAAAGCACACAATTGGACATATCATGCTTGTAGTAGTCAAGAGCAACTCCAACCCGCCCCTGCGTAACCCTCTCGGTATTTTTACATTTTCATTCACAGGCGTAACCCTGAGCGACCGAGGGGGCAACCCTAGCCGCCGACGCCTCAGCCCCCCCCCTCTCTTCTCCCCTCGCGGCCGCCGGTCCGCGCAGCCGGGCAAAGCCCGGTAGGCACTGGCGGCGGCGGGGCCCCACCTCCTCCTCGCGCGAGGGCTCGGCGCGGGCGAGCGTCCTCGGGCGGCGGTGACGCGTTCATCCGAGGCGCGGCTGCGCGCGGGCAGATCCGGCGGCGGTGCTGCAGTGCCTCGTCCTGTGCGTGGACGGCCGGACACTGCGGGGGCTACGGGATCACCCGGAGGCGACAAGGGCGACAATGGTGTTGGATCCGTGAGCAGCAGGTAGGGCAGCGTCCCTTGCTTATGCGGCGGCGGCCAGATCCATGGCCGGCATGGTACTCTTCCCCTCGGTGGAGTCTATGCCTGGAGTGAAGGAAATATGCCCTAGAGGCAATAATAAAGATATTATTTATTTCCTTATATCATGATAAATGTTTATTATTCATGCTAGAATTGTATTAACCGGAAACATAATACATGTGTGAATACATAGACAAACAAAGTGTCACTAGTATGCCTCTACTTGACTAGCTCGTTAATCAAAGATGGTTATGTTTCCTAACCATGGACAAAGAGTTGTTATTTGATTAACGGGATCACATCATTAATTGAACGATCCGATTGACATGACCTATTCCACTAGCTTAGCACCCGATCGTTTAGTATGTTGCTATTGCTTTCTTCATGACTTATACATGTTCCTATCACTGGTAGAAAAAGGGCTTTTAGTCCCGGTTCGTAAGGGCCTTTAGTCCCGGTTCTGGAACCGGGACTAAAGTGTCGGTACTAATGCCCTAACCCTTTAGTCCCGGTTCAATCCAGAACCAGGACTAAAGGCCCTCCACGTGGCCGGTCCACCTTTAGTCCCGGTACTAAAGGAAATTTCCTGATTTTTTTTTGAATTTTTTTTTGAATTTTTTTTTGAATTTTTTTTATTTTCAAATTTCTAAATTATTTTAACCTCTAATCTCTAATCACCCCTCATCACTGCTCAATTTAATCTCTAATCACCCCTCATCATTCCAAATCATCTCACTTCCCGAACGGTCACCCATCCTCTCACTACTCCAGCCTGAGCACGCTTAACTTCCGGGTTCTATTCTCCCTCGTTTCCAAGTCTGCACTTGTTGTTTTCCTGACAATAGTAAGATGTCAATCCTATTAACCCTCAGGAATTTAGCTTGAGCATGAAGTCACATATGTCACTGTTTGAGTTTAAAACTATTGTTCTAAAAAACAATAATTATTTAGTAACACTAATATTTTTGAATAAGTAGTTTGACCATTGTTTGACCACAGTTTGACCATAGTTTGACCAGATTTGACCAAAATTGAAAAAAGGTGAAATAATTATTTAATAACACTAATATTCTTGAATAATTATTTAGTAACAGTAATACTTCTTGAATAAGTAGTTTGACCATAGTTTGACCAGATTTACAAAAAATTTAAAAAAACTGAAATCTGAGCATAACTTTTTTTCCTTTTGGAATTTGAGGATTCTAGAAATTTGCAAACAGGCCGTAGGCGGTCTCCATCGGATGTAACTTTTCGAGTAGATGATTTTTCATATAAAAAACTTTTTCATCCGAGTTCGTATACAAAAGTTATGCCCATTTTACAAATTCCAGAGAGATTTTGTAAATAAAGTCGAAATTCATATTTGTAAATTTTCCCAACAACTAGACCACATATCACATGTGAAACTTATTTTATTTTATTTTTTTGACATTTCCATCATTTTCTTTTATTTTTTTTAAAACTGAAAAGGCGGTCCACCGGGGGGGGGGTAGAGTTTGAAAATGGGACCTTTAGTACCGGTTCGTGGCTCGAACCGGGACTAAAGGTCTCATCCCCATTAGTCCCGGTTCGTGCCTCAAACCGGGACTAAAGGTCTAATCTTTAGTCCCGGTTTGTGGCACGAACCGGGACCAATGGTTGTGGGCCAGGAGCGAGGCCCATTGGTCCCGGTTCATCCCACCAACCGGGACCAAAAGGTCTAGATGAACCGGGACTAATGCCTTAGCCGCACGAACCGGGACCAATGCTCACATTAGTCCCGGTTCTAGACTGAACCGGGACTAATGGGCTAAGCCGGCCTGGACCATAGCCCTGTTTTCTACTAGTTCGGAGTTAGTTCGGAGTCCCGGATGTGATCACGGACATGACGAGGAGTCTCGAAATGGTCGAGACATAAAGATTGATATATTGGAAGCCTATATTTGGACATCGGAAGTGTTCCGGGTGAAATCGGGATTTTACCGGAGTACCGGGAGGTTACCTGAACCCCCCGGGGAGCCATATGGGACTTAATGGGCTTTAGTGGAAAGGAGAAAGGGGCAGCCCAAGATGGCCGCGCGCCTCCCCCCTCCCCTAGTCCTATTAGGACTAGGAGAGGTGGCCGGCCCCCTCTCTCTCTTTCCCCCTCGGGGAATCCTAGTCCAACTAGGATTGGGGGGGAGTCCTACTCCCGGAAGGAGTAGGACTCCTCCTGCGCCCTCCTCCTGGCCGGCGGCCCCCTCCCCCTTGGCTCCTTTATATACGGAGGCAGGGGGCACCTCTAGACACACAAGTTGATCCTTGAGATCGTTCCTTAGCCGTGTGCGGTGCCCCCTGCCACCATATTCCACCTCGGTCATATCGTTGTAGTGCTTAGGCGAAGCCCTGCATCGGTAGAACATCAAGATCGTCACCACGCCGTCATGTTGACGGAACTCCTCCCTGACGCTTTGCTGGATCGGAGCCCGGGGATCGTCATCGAGCTGTACGTGTGCTAAGAACTCGGAGGTGCCGGAGTAACGGTGCTTGGATCGGTCGGATCGTGAAGACGTACGACTACTTCCTCTACGTTGTGTCAATGCTTCCGCAGTCGGTCTGCGTGGGTACGTAGACAACACTCTCCCCTCTCGTTGCTATGCATCACCATGATCTTGCGTGTGGTAGGAAATTTGTTGAAATTACTACGAAACCCAACAACATGAAACTATATGCAAAACTAAGCAAGTTTCATATGGAGCACACTCAAAACGGAGCAATGGTTCAACACATACACACCATACAAGTTTAGAGGGCATGCTGTCCAAAACAACAACTAGGCATATTGCAAGCATCAAAACAACATGCTACAGCACCACAACATGAAAACAAAAGGCATGGACATGATGTACAGGTGGAGCGTTACAAAACATGAACACTGAGCTAACTTCATAAATCACTAGAACATGCTCAAAAGGACATGGCAAGATTGCAAATAATAACAGGTTCACAGACTTAGTGGAAATCACTGGACATGGCAGAAATAACATCAGGTTGCAATGTTCAGAGCTATCAAACAACATGCTACGGGAACATATCATTGCAAAAAAGGGAGTGGAATGAATCTACTAATTTCATAGAACAAAAGTCCCTTAATGATCATGAGCCAAAAATGAACAGAAGATATGATGGCCCCCATGTAAACATAGCAAGTTTCGTAAACAGATTCAGACTTAGCAGAAAAACAGAGCATGGCATAAACAGAATTATGAAGGCATCTTTGCGAGCTCGAATCACTCATCACAAAGCATTGCATAACAAGATAAGCATAGCATCAGCAAGAAGACATGTTCATAAAGCTAAGCATGGCAAGAGCAAGATCACAGCATGCCTAGATCACTAACAACAACCATGGAAAAATTAATTAACAAGTAAACAATCTGCCAGGAACATTTTATAGCAAAAGTAGAGCAAGATTAAGACATGCTAGATCACCCTATAAATGCAAACAAAGGCATGGATTGATAGAGCATAACCATATGTCCAAAACATCCTTACTGAACATACTCAAAAGAGGCATGGACCTCACTGTAGCAACATGAATACATGGCATGAAAATAACAGCAGGGAAATAACTTAGTGAAATTCTAAGTTTCTGAAATCAGCAACATCACGGAGACTACTTTGTAAGCTTGTAACAATCAACACATGGCATATCATGAATAGTGGATTGCAGCATAGCAAAGATGGCATGTTGTAGCTCATAACTCATGTAGACTTCATGCTCAAAAGAAAATCACACAAAAAGATGCAAAAATGACAAATGATCATGTTCTGATAAACTACAGCAGACAACATTATATAGCACTCTTGCAACGATGTTTAGAGCATCAAGATGGACACAAATGAACATGGAACAATGGAAATAAATGTAGAGCACATCCTGATGAACAGTTCGACATATTACACGCAGAAAACGGAGCAGTATGCAGAGAGCTATGGCATGATGAACAGGGCATGAAAATGTCTAAATATTCGGGGACTTAGAAGAAATATACCCTCCGAGATCTAGGGTTTGCGCGGATGACGAGGACGGCCGGGGTTCTCGCCGGATTTGAGGGGAAGGCGGCCAGAGAGAACGGGTCTGGGCCGGATCCGGCCGGATCTGGCGCGGGGGAAGGACGGCGGCGCGGGGGAAGCTCGCCGGCGTCCGAGGCGCGCGCGCGGCGGAGGCAGCGCCGGTCGGCGGGCGAAGGCGGCGGGCGGCGCAGTCCGGTGGGGCGCTGGCGCGCTAGGGCGCGGGAGCGCTCGGGGGCGAGGCGGGGCGCCTGCGGGCTGCGGCGACGACGACCTGGGCCCGAGCGGGCCTGCGATGGGCCTCCAGGGCCGCGGCGATGTGGGCGCTGGGGAGGGCACGTGGCGGAGCGGGACTGGGCCTCAGGGGCGGCTGGTGGCGGCGCAGCCACCTGTGGCTTGCCAAGTGGCGGCAGTGGGTTCGCCGGCGGTGGATCCAAGGAGGGGGGCGGCGGCTGGGTGGTTGGGCTGGCGCGGAAAACAAGGAGGAAGGTGGGAGATGGCCGAAAATGGCAAGGGGAGGTGTTTATATAAGGAAGGGAGGCTAGGGTTAGGGGTTTTGCTCCGTTTTCGGACCGTACGATCGCGATCGTGCGGCTTCGGGTAGAGGGGGGACTAGATGGGCTGTGGAGAGAGGTCTCGGGCTGAGAGGAGAGAAGAGAAGTGAGGCCCGACGACTTTTCCGGAGACCGAATCGTCCGGCGAAAATACCGGCAACGGTGCCGCTATATATTTAACGGTTGGACTATCAAACGAGCTCCGAATGCGACGAAAATTGACAGGCGCTCTGTCTACACTATAATAAGACCGCATGCCAAGTTTCAGCCCAATCGGAGAATATTTTTTGGCCACTCACGAAACGAGGTAAAAGGGGGCGCTGGAGAATATAGGAGTGTCGGATTGCCAAACGAATAACGGGAAAAATGCTCGAATGCATAAGACGAATACGTATGAAAAATGAGATGCATATGATGACATGGCAAAAAGCAACACGCAAGCAAATGACATGGCAACGACGATAAATAACTGACAGACACCTGGCGCATCAAATCCGGGGCGTTACATCTCTGTGCTTGTCCGCGTTGGCTCAGTCCACGCCGCCGAGTACTTTTCGGTGACACGCGAAGACCACGACGAACGAGATCCCCGATTGATCGAAGCTAGCAGCTACGTACGCCGCACGAGTATGAGCTAGCAGCTACGTACGCCGCACGAGTATGTACTCCGGCCGGGACAGCACAGCTCATGCACGTACACAACCGTAAGCTGATCGATCTTGCTCGATCGAGTCGACTAGCTGGACACACACGAACCCACGCGAGAACTGATTTACTGTCTCCGGTATGTACCTGTTAATTTCTTCAGGACCTAATAAGTGCCATATTTGTGGCACAAACAAATGGCAATAATGAATCTTTTTTATGACAAATTTAATGACGTGAAGATGACAACTTTAATTGTAAGTGTTGAAACAGTCCTTTGACCGTTGTCACGGCACGCATTATCTCTGCCGTGGCAGCCGTTCTGTTAGCGTAGCCAACGGATCAGCTTATCCACTAACCCACTACTCGTCGTTTAGCTCAGGTTGTTAGTCATTCTGTTAGCTGATCCCTCTCGCTGTACTTATATAAATTGTGGCAATGTCAATGAATAAAGTGTGCAGCGCAAACTCTCTCTTGTTTCTCACATGGTATCAGACGTTCAGTACTGATCGTCCCTGCTTCCGCTCGTTCTCCCTGCTCATGGCTTCCCCGGTGTCCTCTGCTTCCGGCGACCTCAACCCGTTCGCCGTCCTTGAGCCACCCACCGCCGCATCACTCCGCCATGTCCCAATTCATGACCACATCCCCATCACCCTCGACCTACACACTCCCTCCTTCTCCACCTGGCGTACGGATTTCTCTCTAACGTTCCGCGAGTTCGGCATCCGCGACCACGTCGATGGATCGGTGAATGCCATGGCCATGCAGCATGATGTCCACTGGCTAGCTGTGGATGCCACCGTCGTCAAGTGGCTCTATCGCACGGTGTCGCGCGAGATTCTCTCGCACATCATTCGGGACAACGACACCGTGCTGGACGCCTGGACCTCCATCTGCCAGCTCTTCCTCGACAATCGTCTCCAGCGCCAGGTACTGTTAACCACCAAGTTCTACAGCCTGACGCAGGATGGGATGGGGTTGTTCGACTATTGCTTGCGCCTCAAGGTCCTCGCCGACGAACTGCGCGATCGTGGGCGCGGCCGTCTCCGACGCCACCATGCTCACGAACCTCATTCGTGGGCTGGGTCCCGACTACGCCAACGCCGCCTCCAACCTCAACTCACTGACGGAGCCGACATTCGCGCGCGCCGTCACCTACCTGCGCCTCGAGGAACGGCGCATGCGGCACGCCTCGCTGCAGCGCGCCCAGACGGCCCTGGCCGTCGGCACCATGCGCGCTCCGGCCGCGCCCAACCCCGTCCCCGCGCCCGCGGCCGCGTCTCCGCCCGCCAACACCCGCAAGAAGAAACGCGGGAACGACGGGCGTCCACGCTCCTCCGGCTAGACTTCGACCGGGCCTCGTCCACCAGCTCCGCCGGCTGCACCGGCGCCGTGGTTCGGCGGGGTCAACCCATGGACGGGCGTGGTGCATGCCTGGGCCATGCCCCCGACGCGCACGCCGCATCCCGGCATCCTCGGCCCGCGGCCCGCGGGTCATCAGGCGCTGCTCGCCGCGCCCCAGCCCGGCGGGGTCCCTCCTCCGACGCCCTCTTCGTGGCCGCCGACGCCTGCCTTCTCCTGGACGGGCGCTTCGTCGTCCACCTACGACCCCGCCCTCCTCGCTGCACTCCAGCAGGCCCCACCGCCGAGCGCCTAACCCGGGAATGGCGACTGGTTCATGGACACCGGGGCCTCCTCTAATATGGCGCCGCACCCTGGTATCCTCTCTCTCACTCCCATCCCTTTCCCACCTCCACCCGCATCATCGTCGGTGACGGCTCTTCTCTCCCCATCACCCACCGCGGTGGCCTCTCCCTCCCTTCCTCTGGTGCTCCTGTTCGCTTATATGATGTTCTTGTCTCCCCGCATCTCATTACCAATTTAGTTTCTGTTCGTGCTCTCACTCGCTAGAACCCTGTTACAGTTGAGTTTGACGCCTTTGGTTTCTCTGTCAAAGACCTGCAGACCAAGACGGTGCTACTCCGATGTAATAGCCCGGACGACCTGTACCCGCTCCGGACGTCGCCTGCTGCCCCCACTCCGGTTGCACTCTCCGTCGGTCTCGACCTGTGGCATGCACGCCTTGGGCACCCCGGCGTTTCAGCTATGCAGCAGCTTCTTCGTAGTTTCCCTTTCAGTTGTAATAAAACAGAGAAACACTCCTGTTCCTCCTGTCGGCTTGGCAAGCACACGCACCTCCCGTTCTCTGAATCTTTTTCAGTTTCTAGTTTCCCTTTTGAACTACTCCATTGTGACGTCTGGACATCTCCAATAAAGAGCAATTCTGGTTTTGAGTATTACTTGATGTTGCTTGATGATTTTTCTCACATCGTCTCGACTTTCCCTCTCCGCCGTAAATCTGACGTGATCACCGTGCTCACCTCGTTTTTTGCCTTTGTGCGTACTCAGTTTCGTCACTCCATCCTCGGGCTTCAAACAGATAACGGCAGGGAATTTGACAACCAGGGCGTCCACACGCTGCTCGCCGCGCTCGGCTTCATCCTACGCCTCACTTGCCCGTACACGTCGCAGCAGAACGGGCGCGCCGAGCACGTGCTCCGCACGCTCAACAACGGCGTCCGCGCTCTGCTTCTCCACGCCGGCGCCCCTCCACGGTTCTGGGCCGAGGCCCTCGCCACGTCCACGCACCTTCTCAACATGCGGCCGTGTCGTCCCCATGGTAATTTTTCCCCCTACCATCTTCTTTTCGGCCACCCACCATCCTTTGCCGATCTCCGCGTCTTTGGGTGTCACTGCTACCCCAACGTCCTAGCCACCGCTCCTCACAAGCTAGCCCCGCGGTCTTTTCCATGTATCTTCCTCGGATATCCTGCAAACACAAAGGGGTGCCGCTGTTACGGTCCGGAGTCCAACCGTGTGATCTTATCCCGGCATGTTTACTTTGACGAGCTCGTGTTCCCGTTTAAGCAGGTTGCCGCTCCGCCGTCTTCCCCGCCGGCCTCGTCGCCGGCCCGAGTCGTGGTCCCTCTGGATACTCACGAGCCTCGCCGGCCCCGCCCGGCGCGTCTTCACCGCCAGCCGCCGGCTCCCCGGCGCTCTCCGGCTTCGTCGCACCTGCCTACTGGCTCGCCCGCTTCGGGCGCTTCTACTGCTGCATCAGCTGAAGCTGGCTCTACATCAGCCTCAGCCAACTCTGCTGCGTCGCCCGCTGCCCCTTCTGCGGGCCTGGCAGCCGCTGCATCTGCCATGGTGTCGCCTGCGGCCAGCTCCGCTGTAGCGGCCGCCGCCCCTCCAGCTGGCTCCGCTGGCCTGGGCGCCCCGGCTGCCGCTCCAGGCGTGTCACGCGTTGTCACTCGAGCCCGTGCTGGAGTCCATCGGCCCAGCAGCCGGTACCCGTCGGACCAGTACGTCTGCGCGGCGTCCACCTCGTCGTCCTCAACCGCTCTCCCATCGTTGGTTCATGTGGCTCTTCGCGATCCACTCTGGGTCGCGGCCATGCGTGAAGAATTTGAGGCGCTCCAGCGCAACCATACTTGGCAGTTGGTGCCCCGCCCCCTGGGCGCCAACGTGATCAGCGGCCGGTGGGTGTTCCACCGCAAGCTTCGCTCCGACGGCACCCTCGAGCGGTACAAGGCCAGATGGGTCGTCCGGGGCTTCCGCCAACGCGCCGGCGTCGACTTCACCGACACGTTCGCACCCGTCGTCAAGCCCGGCACGATCCGGTGCGTCCTGCAGCTCGCCGTCTCACGCCAGTGGGATGTACACCAGCTCGACGTCTCTAACGCGTTCCTGCATGGGCATCTTGCCGAGCGCGTGTACTGCCAACAGCCGGCAGGCTTTGTTGATGCTGCTCGCCCCGACGACGTCTGTCTCCTGTCATGTTCGCTCTACGGCCTCAAACAGGCGCCGCGCGCGTGGTATCAACGGATCGCCGGCTACCTCGTCGAGCTCGGCTTCGTCTCCACGCGGTCCGACGCATCTCTTTTTGTGTACAGGCATGTCGGCAACATGGCGTACCTACTCTTGTACGTTGACGATATCGTCCTTACGGCGTCCAGTGGTGATCTTCTTCACCGACTCATTGGTCGTCTGCACGCCGAGTTCGCGCTCAAAGACTTAGGGCCGCTGAGCTACTTCCTGGGCGTGGAGGTCTCCCGGCGCCCCGATGGCTTCTTCTTGTGTCAGAAGAAGTACGCGCTGGAGATCCTAGAGCGCGCGGGCATGGCGAACTGCAAGGTCGCCTCCACCCCCATCGACACCAAGGCCAAGGTCTCCGCGGCGGACAGCGTTTTGGCTCCTGACGGCGCCTTCTACCGGAGCATTGTGGGCGCGCTCCAGTACCTGACCCTTACCCACCCCGACCTGACGTACGCCGTCCAACAGGTGTGCTTGCATATGCACACGCCGCGCGACGTCCACTGGAGTCTTGTGAAACGGATTCTTCGGTATATCCATGGCACACCGTCGCTCGGGCTCACCCTGCATCGCTCGACATCGTCGCCTACTCCGACGCGGACTGGGCGGGCTGCCCCGACACCCGACGATCTACGTCCGGCTACTGCGTCTTCCTCGGCCCTTCGCTCGTCTCCTGGTCCTCCAAACGCCAACCGAAGGTCTCCCGCTCCAGCGCGGAAGCCGAGTACCGCGCCATGGCCAATGCCGTCGCCGAGTGCGCGTGGCTGCGTCAGCTACTCGAGGAGCTCCACTACAGCGTTCATCGTGCCACTCTGGTCTACTGCGACAATGTGTCGGCGGTCTATTTGTCTGCCAATCCGGTGCATCATCGGCGGACAAAGCACATAGAACTTGACATTCATTTTGTATGGGAGAAAGTTGCGCTCGAACAGGTCCGAGTTCTTCATGTCCCTACCACGCAACAACTTGCCGACATCATGACGAAGGGGCTGTCTACCACGGTCTTCACGGAGTTCCGGTCCAGCCTCTGCATCACCGACGGTGAAACTTCAACTGCGGGGGGTGTTGAAACAGTCCTTTGACCGTTGTCACGGCACGCATTATCTCTGCCGTGGCAGCCGTTCTGTTAGCGTAGCCAACGGATCAGCTTATCCACTAACCCACTACTCCTCGTTTAGCTCAGGTTGTCATTCTGTTAGCTGATCCCTCTCACTGTACTTGTATAAATTGTGGCAATGTCAATGAACAAAGTGTGCAGCGCAAACTCTCTCTCTCTCATTTCTCACAGTAAGCATGATAACTTTTTTCTGACAAATTTCAGTTTTTTGGGTTTATTTTTTCTTCTCGAATGACAACTTTAGTTGTAAAAAACATCAAAGACTGGATTGCTTCGTCCAACACATGTGACATTTATCATTTGGCTTTCTCGATGATGTTTTGGGGGGTCTACATGGGTATAAATATAAGCTAGGCTGCCTAGTTCCAAGCACGAATCAGCCAAGTATACTAATCCTACAAGGTGACTAATTGGTGCACTAATTGAACACGTACACACATGTAGTCCTACCGGATGTTGGGTTTACTTCCAACAATCACCCACTTAAGCATGATGTCATTACGGTTACAACTCCGATGCTGATCCTTTTTCGCCTAGACTCATGTTGATGTGCCGACACAACGGACTTGTGTTGGACAGATCCCACCGTTGGTCGGGTGTATATGATAGCCTAGCTTATTAGGGATGATAGACTACTCATATCAATAAGGAATTCCTTCTTTTTCGGGAGCCCATTCAGATAGAACTCCAAAGTTAAGCGTGCTCAGGATGGTTGACCGACCGGGAAGTTGCTCCCGGGTGCGCACGAGTGAGGACAAAGTGCGCAGAAAAGACTAGTATTGATCTATGGGGCCAGTCTAGATCTCGCCAGGAGTAACGACCACCGACGGGTGTGTCCGGAGTGTTACAGTGTAGTCCGGTAGAGGTGGAGTGCAATGTGGACGGTCATTGCCTCCTCCAACCCGCACGAGATGACACATCAGTCGACGGATCCGGACTAGTCGGAGTCAGATCATCTGCCCGCCATGCCGGAGAAAGCCGGAGATCACCGGACAGGGGCTTGGGTGACGGAGTGAAATGGAGGGGAGTGGAGTGGCTAGGTTTGATCTGGGAAGTAGATGGGATGAATATACGTGGGATTGGATGGGCCAGTGTGGCCTGGGTCCAACGTGGCGGACGCGCCCAGTCGCGCCCGGGCCTCCTCATGTAAGGGGGGTGCTGGTCAGGCCGGGCTGTTTGAGGCGCTCATTTAGGTTCAAGTTTTTTTTTTGACCGGTCAGTGATCGGATCATCTGTCCGGACATACAGGGGAAGGGGTTGAGGTGCCTGGCTGTAGATGCCGTAGCCACGTTGTTCCCAGGCTCATATATGTATTTCGACGTACGTACGCACCTACTCTCGTGCAAAAGCTGTGACCAGTACCATGTAACCATAAAAAACTGCTACAATGTTAAACCTTTCTGCAAAGTACAGACACGGCAGGACCACGGTCTTGTTTCGCGGCAATGCCGTCTCCGGTGCCAAGTAAATAATGCAAGGTAGAGCGTGCTGCATCTGGCACAACGTTGTAAATTTCTATACCTAAAGCTGTGCCCAGTACTAGTGTAACCATATCATAGTAACCTTTCTTCTGGTTTCCGGCAATGCCATCCCAAGTGCCAAGTAGTGCAAGATCGAGCGTGCTGCATCGGCCTCAACGTCGTCTGAAGTGGCTACCATTCGTCACTTTGAGAACCTAGGTCAGGAATGCCAGTAGGTGGACGGATGGGGTGCCCGTTTGAATGCAATAGATATCAGTCCCTTCCCGTCCTCTCATTGCTCCGGCATTGAACAAGCAGGAGACTGGGCCGCGAAGCGGGCAACGCTCTCGGCCGGTGCTCATGTCCAAGGCCGGAACGACGTGAGAGGTCGCGTCCGCTCTAGTTCGACATGAATGCGTCGCTAACACTCTCGGGCTGCATGAATATGCGGCAACCACTTCAGGTGGGAAAGGACGCGAGGCAAGGCAGCGGTCCGGATGACCGCAAAGCCCCCTGCTTCTGATTTGCGGACCGATCTAGGGACGAATGCGGGAAAGTGTTGGTTCAAACGGGATGGTCTGGGCGGACACAACTGGTTTGCGAGTCAGCATCGAAGATGCCTTAATGGCCATATGCGTGTAGCCAAGACACATGTTTGCTTCCTCGCGTGCAGAAGGCGACAGAGGCATTCAGGTCTTCTCCACATGCAGCCTCCGCTTTCGTTCACTCTCCGACTCCCCATCACCACTTGGTACAATTTTTTAGACCTTTTACAGTACATCTAAGACCTATTTACTAGCAACGCCCGTGAAGAAGTAGTGCTTTCGGTTGCGTTGTACTAAATTCCTGACATTGAACCTTTAATCATGTTGTAGTACGTACTAAATGCATACGTTATACATATCCACTAATTTGCGCGTGTTGACGAACTTGCCTAGTTATTGCTTTGGTCATCTAAATGACTTGCAAAAGGAAGTGGAGCTGCTTTCTTCTTATGAAATGGAACATGATGATGAGCCTTTTGATCTAAGAAAATAGTAGTGGGCGTAGCTAGGAAACCGCAGCGAATATTACACACATAGACGGGGCGTTGACGTACAGATTGCGGCTATATAAGTGTGGCCGGCCAGGCTTCATTGATCAAAGCAGGAATCAAAGGTTCAAGGACACGGACACACACCACAAATACACACAATGGTAGAGTAGTGGACCTTTTGTTATATAGAGAGAGAACTTTTGTTCATTATCTTGTTACCTTTCGTACTTGTTCTTCCTTGGTGCACTATCACATAGTTGTACTGACAATTCTCTTGTTGCAGGCAGAGGCACCGAATAAGAGCAAGAAGAAAGCAGTGGTGGAGGAGAAGAAAGAACCGAAGAACAAGGTTAACAAAATGAATGATATTACAGGTACCGAGAAGAAAACTACAAAGGACTTACTATAATCTTGTTGCAGGCAAAGGGATCGAATGCCCAAAGCTCGAAGGGCAAGGAAGTGGAGGAGGACAACAGAGATCTAAAGAGGACTATCCAAGACCTGGAGGACAAGATTAGCACACAAAATGTTAAAATTAAAGACAACCAGACTCGCATAGGGAAAGTGGCCATGGAGAAAGATAATGTGGAAGAGGATATCACAGAGCAGAAGAATAAGGAAACAGAGACGGGAAGAAAGATTGATAGGCTGGACATGAGGAAAGGAAAGCTGGTGGAGAAGATAGGGAATCTGGACTTGCAGAAAGAAGAAGTGGTGAAGGAGAAAACAAAGCTGGGAAAGGGTATCACAGAGCTGAAGAGGAAGGAACAAAATACGGGAACACAGATTGCAGATCTGAAGAAGAAGGAAAATACGCTGGTGGAGGAGAAAGGAAAGTTGGCGAAGGAGCTAGATGAGAAAAAAACTATGAGGATTGATAATCTGGAGAGGAGGAACGAAGAGCAGGCCAAGGACAATGAGGAACTGAAGAAGGACAACGAGAAGCTGGTGCGTAAAGAAAGAAAGACCAGAGAGGAGAAAAGGGAACTGAAAAACAGCTACGACACGCTGCAGGACAAGTACGATGGGAGATGCTGCAGCTCTTGCTCAATTTGTTGACAGTCGGAGTACGGGCTGTTACTACGTGATTTCAACATATGTACTCGTGATGTTGCTGTGTACGCAACATGGGTACTTGTCCCTTTTAATTTTCCTCTATGCATGGCTATGAGTTTCTTTCTAGGTGTTGTAAGCTCTTTCAAAAATTGTAAGCACTTGATTTATGGATCCTTTCCGATGTTCCTTTCGATCTATGTAGTAATACCATGTGCTTTCGTTAAGACAAATGGGCTGAACTAAACTGATGGGTTCCTCCATACATAACTGAACTACAAGTCAGTGGTACTGCATTTATCATCTGAAGCCTTTAGTTGCGTCGTGCTTGTGGCTCCCCGGATTCGGCTCTTTTGCTCAGCAGTGGCCATCCAGCACGCCACCTCAGACCTACACAGTCATTTTAATCTGCACTTGTCCTCCATTTTTCTTATCATATTTATTTTGTCAACTAAATTGTTTGAAAATAAGCAATAAATTAAGCTTCGGGGTGTTAGCACGTCCCAAACATACATACTTTTTCAAACATTTTTGCTTTTATTTTATCTTTTAGTTTGCATGATTTAAATAAAACTAATTCAGACTGACATTGTTTTCAGCAGAACTATGTTGTTTATTTTTGTGCAAAAAATAAAAGTTCTCGAAATTGGACAGGATTTTTGGAGAATTCTAGAATATTCAAGGAATTAAGAAGCACTACCCCCACGGCGCTCTACATGTCCATGTGGGGCCCTTGACCACCGCCTTAAGACGATTCCATCGTCATAAATTCCCATATATGCCCAAAAAACCACGGAAACCTATCATCATGTTTTACGATACAGAGCCGCCATCACCTCTTGTTATCAGGAGTCCGTTTCTGGCTCTGGAGAGGGGGATTTGTCGCCGCCATCATCACCAACCTACTCCATCAATAATTTCATGATGCCCACATCCATGTCTGAGTAATCCTTCTATAGGCATATGGAGGTAGATGAGATTTAGATGGGATTTCTTATGTAACCGTTGTCAGATTTGTGATGTAGGGGGCTTACATTTCCAGCCACTGTGCTTTTGTTTTTCTTTGTTTGTCGATCAGTTTTCCCTGTTTTCAATTGCACTAGCACTTGTTTCTTTGGTTTCTATTTAGTTTTTTCCTTTGGTCTTTTGTTTCTTTTTCTTTTTCCTTGTTTTTCTGTTTTCTTTGTTTCTTTTGGTTTTATTCTACATTCTTCATATACATCACGAACATTTTTCTAATACTTGTTTAACATTTTTTTCAATACGTGTTCAACCTTTTTCTATACACATTTTAAACATTTTTCAAATGATTGAATAACTTTTTCCAAATACAATATTAATTTTTTTTAAACATGGCCAACATTTTTTATACACATTTTAACAAAACTTCTTGATTAACATTTTTTTTCAAATACAAGATAAAGAATTTTTAATACATCGTCAACAGTTTTCAAATGCTTGATTAAAAAATTCAAAACACGGTCAACATTTTTTATTAGCATTGTCACATTGTACTCTATACAGTTTAATATCTTCTAAATGCTTGATTAAAAAAATTCAAATACAAGTTTAACACATTTTCAAATGCTTGATTAACATTTTATAAATACATGATCAACTTCTTTCATACACATTGTATATTTTTTGTATACATGGGAATTTTCTTTATACACATTTAAGAATTTTTTTAAATTCTTGGTAAAAAAATTCAATACACGGTCAACATTTTGTTATTCACGTTATTCAAATGATTGATCAAAAAAATTCAAATACATGATTAACATATGTAATACATGTGAGGGAGTCCTGGATTAGGGGGTATCCGGACAGCTGGACTGTAACCTTTGGCCGGACTGTTGGACTATGAAGATACAAGATTGAAAACTTTGTCTCGTGTCCAGATAGGACTCTCCTTGGCGTGGAAGGCAAGCTTGGCAATACTGATATGTAGATCTCCTTCCTTATAACTGACTCTATGTAACCCTATCCCCCTCCGGTGTCTATATAAACCGGAGGGTTTAGGCCGTAGGACCAAGAACAACAATCATACCATAGGCTAGCTTCTATGGTTTAGCCTCTTCGATCTCGTGGTAGATCAACTCTTGTAATACTCATATCATCAAGATCAATCAAGCATGAGTAGGGTTTTACCTCCATCGAGAGGGCCCGAACCTGGGAAAAAACATCGTGTCCCTTGTCTCCTGTTACCATCCGCCTAGACGCATAGTTCGGGACCCCCTACCCGAGATCCGCCGGTTTTGATGATGGGTTTCGTAGTAATTTCAAAAAATTTCCTACGCACACGCAAGATCATGTGATGCATAGCAACGAGATGGGAGAGTGTTGTCTACGTACCCACGCAGACCGACTGCGGAAGCGTTGACGCAACGTAGAGGAAGTAGTCGTACGTCTTCACGATCCAACCGATCAAGCACCGAAACTACGGCACCTCCGAGTTCGAGCACACGTTCAGCTAGATGACGATCCCCGGACTCCGATCCAGCAAAGTGTCGGGGAAGAGTTCCGTCAGCACGACGGCGTGGTGACGATCTTGATGCACTACGGTAGCAGGGCTTCGCCTAAACTCCGCTACAATATTATCGAGGATTATGGTGGCTGGGGGCACCGCACACGGCTAAGGAATAGATCACGTGGATCAACTTGTGTGTTCTAGGGTGCCTCTACCTCAGTATATAAAGGACCAAAGGAGGAAGGCTGGCCGGCCACAAGGGGTGCGCCAGGAGAGTCCTACTCCCTCTGGGAGTAGGATCCCCCCCCCCAATCCTAGTTGGAATAGGATTCGCGGAGGGGGAAAAGAGAAAGAGGGGGGCGGCCACCTCTCCTAGTCCTAATAGGACTAGGGGAAGGGGGAGGCACACAGCCCATGTAGGGCTGCCTCTTCTCTTTTCCACTAAGGCCCATCATGGCCCATTTGGCTCCCGGGGGTTCCGGTAACCTTCCCGGTACTCCGGTAAAATCCTGATTTCACCCAGAACACTTCCGATATCCAAACATAGGCTTCCAATATATCAATCTTTACGTCTCGACCATTTCGAGACTCCTCGTCATGTCCATGATCACATCCGGGACTCCGAACAACCTTCGGTACATCAAAATGCATAAACTCATAATATAACTGTCATCGTAACCTTAAGCGTGCGGACCCTACGGGTTCGAGAACAATGTAGACACGACCGAGACACGTCTCCGGTCAATAACCAAATAGCGGGACCTGGATGCCCATATTGGCTCCTACATATTCTACGAAGATCTTTATCGGTCAGACCGCATAAGAACATACGTTGTTCCCTTTGTCATCGGTATGTTACTTGCCCGAGATTCGATCCTCGGTATCCAATACCTAGTTCAATCTCGTTACCGGCAAGTCTCTTTACTCGTTCCGTAATACATCATCTCACAACTGACATATTTAGTTGTAATGCTTGCAAGGCTTATGTGATGTGCATTACCGAGAGGGCCCAGAGATACCTCTCCGACAATCGGAGTGACAAATCCTAATCTCGAAATACGCCAACCCAACATGTACCTTTGGAGACACCTGTAGTACTCCTTTATAATCACCCAGTTACGTTGTGACGTTTGGTAGTACCCAAAGTGTTCCTCCGGTAAACGGGAGTTGCATAATCTCATAGTTATAGGAACATGTATAAGTCATGAATAAAGCAATAGCAACATACTAAACGTTCGGGTGCTAAGCCAATGGAATGGGTCATGTCAATCAGATCATTCTCTTAATGATGTGTTCCCGTTAATCAAACAACAACTCATTGTTCATGGTTAGGAAACATAACCATCTTTAATCAACGAGCTAGTCAAGTAGAGGCATACTAGTGACACTTTGTTTGTCTATGTATTCACACATGTATTATGTTTCTGGTTAATACAATTCTAGCATGAATAATAAACTTTTATCATGATTATAAGGAAATAAATAATAACTTTATTATTGCCTCTAGGGCATATTTCCTTCAGTCTCCCACTTGAACTAGAGTAAATAATCTAGATTACACCGTAATGATTCTAACACCCATGGAGCCTTGGTGCTGATCATGTTTTGCTCGTGGAAGAGGCTTAGTCAACGGGTCTGCAACATTCAGATCCGTATGTATCTTGCAAATCTCTATGTCTCCCACCTGGACTAGATCCTGGATGGAATTGAAGCGTCTCTTGATGTGCTTGGTTCTCTTGTGAAATCTGGATTCCTGTGCCAAGGCAATTGCACCAGTATTGTCACAAAAGATTTTCATAGGACCCGATGCACTAGGTATGACACCTAGATCGGTTATGAACTCCTTCATCCAGACTCCTCCGTTTGCTGCTTCCGAAGCAGCTATGTACTCCGCTTCACATGTAGATCCTGCTACGACGCTTTGTTTAGAACTGCACCAACTGACAGCTCCACCGTTTAATGTAAACACGTATCCGGTTTGCGATTTAGAATCGTCCGGATCAGTGTCAAAGCTTGCATCAACGTTACCATTTACGACGAGCTCTTTGTCACCTCCATATACGAGAAACATATCCTTAGTCCTTTTCAGGTATTTCAGGATGTTCTTGACCGCTGTCCAATGATCCACTCCTGGATTACTTTGGTACCTCCCTGCTAAACTTATAGCAAGGCATACATCAGGTCTGGTACACAGCATTGCATACATAATAGAGCCTATGGCTGAAGCATAGGGAACGTCTTTCATTTTCTCTCTATCTTCTGCAATGGTCGGGCATTGAGTCTTACTCAACTTCACACCTTGTAACACAGGAAAGAACCCTTTCTTTGCTTGATCCATTTTGAACTTCTTCAAAACTTTGTCAAGGTATGTGCTTTGTGAAAGTCCAATTAAGCGTCTTGATCTACCTCTTTAGATCTTAATGCCTAATATGTAAGCAGCTTCACCGAGGTCTTTCATTGAAAAACTTTTATTCAAGTATCCCTTTATGCTATCCAGAAATTCTATATCATTTCCAATTAGCAATATGTCATCCACATATAATATCAGAAATGCTACAGAGCTCCCACTCACTTTCTTGTAAATACAGGCTTCTCCGAAAGTCTGTATAAAACCAAATGCTTTGATCACACTATCAAAGCATTTATTCCAACTCCGAGAGGCTTGCACCAGTCCATAAATGGATCGCTGGAGCTTGCACACTTTGTTAGCTCCCTTTGGATCGACAAAACCTTCCGGTTGCATCATATACAACTCTTCTTCCAGAAATCCATTCAGGAATGCAGTTTTGACATCCATCTGCCAAATTTCATAATCATAAAATGCGGCAATCGCTAACATGATTCGGACAGACTTAAACATCGCTACAGGTGAGAAAGTCTCATCGTAGTCAATCCCTTGAACTTGCCGAAAACCTTTCGCGACAAGTCAAGCTTTGTAGACAGTAATATTACCGTCAGCGTCAGTCTTCTTCTTGAAGATCCATTTATTCTCAATTGCTTGCCGATCATCGGGCAAGTCAACCAAAGTCCATACTTTGTTCTCATACATGGATCCCATCTCAGATTTCATGGCTTCAAGCCATTTTGCGGAATCTGGGCTCACCATCGCTTCTTCATAGTTCGTAGGTTCATCATGATCTAGTAGCATGACTTCCAGAACATGATTACCGTACCACTCTGGTGCGGATCTCACTCTGGTTGATCTACGAGGTTCAGTAGTATCTTGATCTGAAGTATCATGATCATTATCATTAGCTTCCTCACTAACTGGTGTAGGTGTCACCGAAACAGTTTTCTGTGATGTACTACTTTCCAACAAGGGAGCAGGTACAGTTACACATCAAGTTCTACTTTCCTCCCACTCACTTCTTTCGAGAGAAACTCCTTCTCTAGAAAGTTTCCGAATTTAGTAACAAAAGTCTTGCCTTCGGATCTGTGATAGAAGGTGTATCCAATAGTTTCCTTTGGATATCCTATGAAGACACATTTCTCCGATTTGGGTTCGAGCTTATCAGGTTGAAGCTTTTTCAGATAAGCATCGCAGCCCCAAACTTTCAGAAACGACAACTTTGGTTTCTTGCCAAACCACAGTTCATAAGGCGTCGTCTCAACGGATTTTGATGGTGCCCTATTTAACGTGAATGTGGCCGTCTCTAGAGCGTATCCCCAAAACGATAGCGGTAAATCAGTAAGAGACATCATAGATCACACCATATCTAGTAAAGTACGATTACGACGTTCGGACACACCATTACGCTGAGGTGTTCCGGGTGGCGTGAGTTGCGAAACTATTCCACAATTTTTCAAATGTACACCAAACTCGTAACTCAAATATTCTCCTCCACGATCAGATCGTAGAAACTTTATTTTCTTGTTACGATGATTTTCAACTTCACTCTGAAATTCTTTGAACTTTTCAAATGTTTCAGACTTATGTTTCATTAAGTAGATATACCCATATCTGCTTAAGTCATCTGTGAAGGTGAGAAAATAACGATATCCGCCACGAGCCTCAATGTTCATCGGACCACATACATCTGTATGTATGATCTCCAACAAATCTGTTGCTCTCTCCAAAGTACCGGAGAACGGTGTTTTGGTCATCTTGCCCATGAGGCACGGTTCGCAAGTACCAAGTGATTCATAATCAAGTGGTTCCAAAAGTCCATCAGTATGGAGTTTCTTCATGCACTTTACACCGATATGACCTAAACGGCAGTGCCACAAATAAGTTGCACTCTCATTATCAACTCTGCATCATTTGGCTTCAACATTATGAATATGTGTGTTACTACTATCGAGATTCAACAAGAATAGACCACTCTTCAAGGGTGCATGACCATAAAAGATATTACTCATATAAATAGAACAACCATTATTCTCTGATTTAAATGAATAACCGTCTCGCATTAAACAAGATCCAGATATAATGTTCATGCTCAACGCTGGCACCAAATAACAATTATTTAGGTCTAATATTAATCCCGAAGGTAGATGTAGAGGTAGCGTGCGACCGCGATCACATCGACTTTGGAACCGTTTCCCACGCGCATCGTCACCTCGTCCTTAGCCAATCTTCGCTTAATCCGCAGCCCCTGTTTCGAGTTGCAAATATTAGCAACAGAACCAGTATCAAATACCCAGGTGCTACTGTGAGCTTTAGTAAGGTACACATCAATAACATGTATATCACATATACCTTTGTTCACCTTGCCATCCTTCTTATCCGCCAAATACTTGGGGCAGTTCCGCTTCCAGTGACCAGTCTGCTTGCAATAGAAGCACTCAGTTTCAGGCTTAGGTCCAGGTTTGGGTTTCTTCTCTTGAGTAGCAACTTGCTTGCCGTTCTTTTTGAAGTTCCCCTTCTTCTTCCCTTTGCCCTTTTTCTTGAAACTAGTGGTCTTGTTGACCATCAACACTTGATGCTCCTTCTTGATTTCTACCTCCGCAGCTTTCAGCATCGCGAAGAGCTCGGGAATAGTCTTGTTCATCCCTTGCATATTATAGTTCATCACGAAGCTCTTGTAGCTTGGTGGCAGTGATTGAAGAATTCTGTCAATGACGCAATCATCTGGAAGATTAACTCCCAATTGAATCAAGTGATTATTATACCCAGACATTTTGAGTATATGCTCACTGACAGAACTGTTCTCCTCCATCTTGCAGCTATAGAACTTATTGGAGACTTCATATCTCTCAATCTGGGCATTTGCTTGAAATATTAACCTCAACTCCTGGAACATCTCATATGCTCCATGACGTTCAAAACGTCGTTGAAGTCCCGATTCTAAGCCGTAAAGCATGGCACACTGAACTATCGAGTAGTCATCAGCTTTGCTCTGCCAGACATTCATAACATCCGGCGTTGCTCCTGCAGCAGGCCTGGCACCCAGCGGTGCTTCCAGGATGTAATTCTTCTGTGCAGCAATGAGGATAATCCTCAAGTTACGGACCCAGTCCGTGTAATTGCTACCATCATCTTTCAACTTTGCTTTCTCAAGGAACGCATTAAAATTCAACGGAACAACAGCACGAGCCATCTATCTACAATCAAACATAAACAAGCAAGATACTAATCAGGTACTAAGTTTCATGATAAATTTAAGTTTAGTTAATCAAATTAATTAAAGAACTCCCACTTAGATAGACATCCCTCTAATCCTCTAAGTGATTACGTGATCCAAATCAACTAAACCATAACCGATCATCACGTGAGATGGAGTAGTTTTCAATGGTGAACATCGTTATGTTGATCATATCTACTATATGATTCACGCTCGACCTTTCGGTCTCCGTGTTCCGAGGCCATATCTGTATATTCTTGGCTCGTCAAGTATAACCTGAGTATTCCGCGTGTGCAACTGTTTTGCACCTATTGTATTTGAACATAGAACCTATCACACCCGATCATCACGTGGTGTCTCAGCACGAAGAACTTTCGCAACGGTGCATACTCAGGGAGAACACTTCTTGATAATTTAGTGAGAGATCATCTTATAATGCTACCGTCAATCAAAGCAAGATAAGATGCATAAAAGGATAAACATCACATGCAATCAATATAAGTGATATGATATGGCCATCATCATCTTGTGCTTGTGATCTCCATCTCCGAAGCACCGTCGTGATCACCATCGTCACTGGCGTGACACCTTGATCTCCATCGTAGCATCGTTGTCATCTCGCCAAACTTGTGCTTCCACGACTATTACTACAGTTTAGTAATAAAGTAAAGCATTACATCGCGATTTCATTGCATACAATAAAACGACAACCATAAGACTCCTGCCAGTTGCCGATAACTCGGTTACAAAACATGATCATCTCATACAATAAAATTCAGCATCATGTCTTGACCATATCACATCACAACATGCCCTGCAAAAACAAGTTAGACGTCCTCTACTTTGTTGTTGCAAGTTTTACGTGGCTGCTACGGGCTTAAGCAAGAACCAATCTTACCTACGCATCAAAACCACAACGATAGTTTGTGAAATAGACTCCGTTTTAACCTTCGCAAGGACCGGGCGTAGCCATACTTGGTTCAACTAAAGTTGGAGAGACAGTCGCCCGCAAGCCACCTATGTGCAAAGCACGTCGGGGGAACCGGTCTCGCGTAAGCGTACGCGTAATGTTGGTCCGGGTCGTCTCGTCCAACAATGCCGCCGAACCAAAGTATGACATGCTGGTAGGCAGTATGACTTATATCGCCCACAACTCACTTGTGTTCTACTCGTGCATATAACATCAACCTAGGCTCGGATGCCACTGATGGGTTTCGTAGTAATTTCAAAAAATTTCCTACGCACACGCAAGATCATGTGATGCATAGCAACGAGATGGGAGAGTGTTGTCTACGTACCCACGCAGACTGACTGCGGAAGCGTTGACGCAACGTAGAGGAAGTAGTCGTACGTCTTCACGATCCAACCGATCAAGCAGCGAAACTACAGCACCTCCGAGTTCGAGCACACGTTCAGCTCGATGACGATCCCCGGACTCCGATCCAGCAAAGTGTCAGGGAAGAGTTCCGTCAGCACGACGGCGTGGTGACGATCTTGATGCACTACGGTAGCAGGGCTTCGCCTAAACTCCGCTACAGTATTATCGAGGATTATGGTGGCTGGGGGCACCGCACACGGCTAAGGAATAGATCACGTGGATCAACTTGTGTGTTCTAGGGTGCCTCTACCTCAGTATATAAAGGACCAAAGGGGGGAGGCTGGCCGGCCACAAGGGGTGCGCCAGGAGAGTCCTACTCCCTCTGGGAGTAGGATTGCCCCCCCCCCCCCAATCCTAGTTGGAATAGGATTCGCGGAGGGGGAAAAGAGAGAGAGGGGGCCGGCCACCTCTCCTAGTCCTACTAGGACTAGGGGAAGGGGGAGGCACACAGCCCATGTAGGGCTGCCTCTTCGCTTTTCCACTAAGGCCCATCATGGCCCATTTAGCTCCCGGGGGGTTCCGGTAACCTTCCCGGTACTCCGGTAAAATCCCGATTTCACCCGGAACACTTCCGATATCCAAACATAGGCTTCCAATATATCAATCTTTACGTCTCGACCATTTCGAGACTCCTCGTCATGTCCGTGATCACATCCGGGACTCCGAACAACCTTTGGTACATCAAAATGCATAAACTCATAATATAACTGTCATCGTAACCTTAAGCGTGCGGACCCTACGGGTTCGAGAACAATGTAGACATGACCGAGACACGTCTCCGGTCAATAACCAAATAGCGGGACCTGGATGCCCATATTGGCTCCTACATATTCTATGAAGATCTTTATCGGTCAGACCGCATAACAACATACGTTGTTCCCTTTGTCATCGGTATGTTACTTGCCCGAGATTCGATCGTCGGTATCCAATACCTAGTTCAATCTCATTACTGGCAAGTCTCTTTACTCGTTCCGTAATACATCATCTCACAACTAACATATTTAGTTGTAATGCTTGCAAGGCTTATGTGATGTGCATTACCGAGAGGGCCCAGAGATACCTCTCCGACAATCGGAGTGACAAATCCTAATCTCGAAATACGCCAACCCAACATGTACCTTTGGAGACACCTGTAGTACTCCTTTATAATCACCCAGTTACGTTGTGACGTTTGGTAGTACCCAAAGTGTTCCTCCGGTAAACGGGAGTTGCATAATCTCATAGTTATAGGAACATGTATAAGTCATGAAGAAAGCAATAGCAACATACTAAACGATCGGGTGCTAAGCCAATGGAATGGGTCATGTCAATCAGATCATTCTCTTAATGATGTGATCCTGTTAATCAAACAACAACTCATTGTTCATGGTTAGGAAACATAACCATCTTTGATCAACGAGCTAGTCAAGTAGAGGCATACTAGTGACACTTTGTTTGTCTATGTATTCACACATGTATTATGTTTCCGGTTAATACAATTCTAGCATGAATAATAAACTTTTATCATGATTATAAGGAAATAAATAATAACTTTATTATTGCTTCTAGGGCATATTTCCTTCATTTGACACCGACATTGGTGCTTTCATTGAGAGTTCCACTGTGCCGGCACCGCAAGGAAGGATGCCTCTGAAGGAAATATGCCCTAGAGGCAATAATAAAGTTATTATTTATTTCCTTATATCATGATAAAAGTTTATTATTCATGCTAGAATTGTATTAACCGGAAACATAATACATGTGTGAATACATAGACAAACAGAGTGTCACTAGTATGCCTCTACTTGACTAGCTCGTTAATCAAAGATGGTTATGTTTCCTAACCATGAACAAAGAGTTGTTATTTGATTAACGGGATCACATCATTAGGTGAATGATCTGATTGACATGACCCATTCCATTAGCTTAGCACCCGATCATTTAGTATGTTGCTATTGCTTTCTTCATGACTTATACATGTTCCTATGACTATGAGATTATGCAACTCCCGTTTACCAGAGGAACACTTTGTGTGCTACCAAACGTCACAATGTAACTGGGTGATTATAAAGGAGCTCTACAGGTGTCTCCAAAGGTACATGTTGGGTTGGCGTATTTCGAGATTAGGATTTGTCACTCCGATTGTCGGAGAGGTATCTCTGGGCCCTCTCGGTAATGCACATCACTTAAGCCTTGCAAGCATTGCAACTAATGAGTTAGTTGCGGGATGATGTATTACGGAACGAGTAAAGAGACTTGCCGGTAACGAGATTGAACTATGTATTGGATACCGACGATCGAATCTCGGGCAAGTAACATACCGATGACAAAGGGAACAACGTATGTTGTTATGCGGTCTGACCGATAAAGATCTTCGTAGAATATGTAGGATCCAATATGGGCATCCAGGTCCCGCTATTGGTTATTGACCGGAGACACGTCTCGGTCATGTCTACATTGTTCTCGAACCCGTAGGGTCCGCACGCTTAAGGTTTCGATGACAGTTACATTATGAGTTTATACGTTTTGATGTACCGAAGGATGTTCGGAGTCCCGGATGAGATCACGGACATGACGAGGAATCTCAAAATGGTTGAGACATAAAGATTGATATATTGGAAGCCTATGTTTGGATATCGGAAGTGTTCCGGGTGAAATCGGGATTTTACCGGAGTACCGGGAAGTTACCGGAACCACCCGGGAGCTATATGGGCCTTAGTGGGCCTTAGTGGAAGAAGAGGAGAGGCGGCCAGGGCTGGGCCGCGCGTCCCTCCCCCCTAGTCCGAATAGGACAAGGAGAGAGGGGGCCGGCGCCCCCCTCCTTCTCTCTCTCTCTTTTCCACCTCGCGAATCCTATTCCAACTAGGATTGGGGGGGGGGGGGAGTCCTACTCCCGGAGGGAGTAGGACTCCTCCTGGCGCGCCTCTCCTGGCCGGCCGCACCCCCCCCCTTGAGCCTTTATATACAGAGGCAGGGGCACCCTAGAGACAGAACAAGTTGATCCACGTGATCATATTCTTAGCCTTGTGCGGCGCCCCCTGCCACCATAGTCCTCGATAATATTGTAGTGGTGCTTAGGCGAAGCCCTGCGACAGTAGTGCATCAAGATCGTCACCACGCCGTCGTGCTGACGGAACTCTTCCCCGACACTTTGCTGGATCGGAGTCCGGGGATCGTCATCGAGCTGAACGTGTGCTAGAACTCGGAGGTGCCGTAGTTTCGGTGCTTGATCGGTCGGGCCGTGGAGACGTACGACTACATCAACCAAACGCTTCCGTTGTCGATCTACAAGGGTACGTAGATCACACTCTCCCCTCTCGTTGCTATGCATCACCATGATCTTGCGTGTGCGTAGGAAATTTTTTGAAATTACTACGTTCCCCAATAGTGGTATCAAAGCCTTGGTTTTATGTGTTGATGTTATATGCACGAGTAGAACACAAGTGAGTTGTGGGCAATATAAGTCATACTGCTTACCAGCATGTCATATTTTGGTTCGGCGGTATTGTTGGACGAAGCGGCCCGGACCGACATTACGCGTACGCTTACGCGAGACCGGTTCTCCCGACGTGCTTTGCACATAGGTGGCTTGCGGGTGACAGTTTCTCCAACTTTAGTTGAACCAAGTGTGGCTACGCCCGGTCCTTGCGAAGGTTAAAACAGCACCAACTTGACAAACTATCGTTGTGGTTTTGATGCGTAGGGTAAGATTGGTTCTTGCTTAAGCCCGTAGCAGCCACGTAAAACTTGCAACAACAAAGTAGAGGACGTCTAACTTGTTTTTGCAGGGCATGTTGTGATGTGATATGGTCAAGACATGATGCTGAATTTTATTGTATGAGATGATCATGTTTTGTAACCGAGTTATCGGCAACTGGCAGGAGCCATATGGTTGTCGCTTTATTGTATGCAATGCAATCGCGCTGTAATGCTTTACTTTATCACTAAGCGGTAGCGATAGTCGTGGAAGCATAAGATTGGCGAGACGACAACGATGCTACGATGGAGATCAAGGTGTCGCGCCGGTGACGATGGTGATCATGACGGTGCTTCAGAGATGGAGATCACAGGCACAAGATGATGATAGCCATATCGTGTCACTTATATTGATTGCATGTGATGTTTATCCTTTATGCATCTTATCTTGCTTTGATTGACGGTAGCATTATAAGATGATATCTCACTAAAATTATCAAGAAGTGTTCTCCCTGAGTATGCACCGTTGCGAAAGTTCTTCGTGCTGAGACACCACGTGATGATCGGGTGTGATAGGCTCTACGTTCATATACAACGGGTCCAAAACAGTTGCACACGCGGAAAACTCAGGTTATACTTGACGAGCCAAGCATATGCAGATATGGCCTCGGAACACAGAGACCGAAAGGTCGAGCGTGAATCATATAGTAGATATGATGAACATAGTGATGTTCACCAATGAAACTACTCCATCTCACGTGATGATCGGACATGGTTTAGTTGATTTGGATCACGTGATCACTTAGAGGATTAGAGAGATGTCTATCTAAGTGGGAGTTCTTAAGTAATATGATTAATTGAACTTAAATTTATCATGAACTTAGTACCTGATAGTATCTTGCTTATGTATGTTTGATTGTAGATAGATGGCCCGTGCTGTTGTTCCGTTGAATTTTAATGCGTTCCTTGAGAAAGCAAAGTTGAAAGATGATGGCCCATGCTGTTGTTCCGAGCTGCAACAAGAGTAAAAGCATGTATGCAATGCTGTGTACCAGACTTGATGTGTGCCTTGCTATAAGTCTAGTAGGGAGGTACCAAAGTAATCCAGGAGTGGATCACTGGACAGCGGTCAAGAACATCCTGAAATACCTGAAAAGGACTAAGGATATGTTTCTCGTATATGGAGGTGACAAAGAGCTCATCGTAAACGGTTACGTTGATGCAAGCTTTGACACTGATCCGGACGATTCTAAATCGCAAACCGGATACGTGTTTACATTAAATGGTGGAGCTATCAGTTGGTGCAGTTCTAAACAAAGCGTCGTGGCGGGATCTACATGTGAAGCGGAGTACATAGCTGCTTCGGAAGCAGCAAACGAAGGAGTCTGGATGAAGGAGTTCATATCCGATCTAGGTGTCATACCTAGTGCATCGGGTTCAATGAAAATCTTTTGTGACAATACTGGTGCAATTGCCTTGGCAAAGGAATCCAGATTTTACAAAAGAACCAAGCACATCAAGAGACGCTTCAATTCCATCCGGGATCTAGTCCAGGTGGGAGACATAGAGATTTGCAAGATACATACGGATCTGAATGTGGCAGACCCGTTGACTAAGCCTCTTCCACGAGCAAAACATGATCAGCACCAAGGCTCCATGGGTGTTAGAATCATTACTGTATAATCTAGATTATTGACTCTAGTGCAAGTGGGAGACTACGAGAAGTTCAGAGTGCACCAATTGGACTCTAGCATCTCGTATGAATAAGGGTTAAGGCCGCTGATCCAAAACTAGAGCGAGGAGAAGGCAAAAAAGGTTGACAATATAATCCAGAATAATTATCTGGGAGTTGAAGAGGTAAAATGTCAGCACATTGCCTGGATTATGTAACATATATATTTTCTAAATCATACTAATGACACTAAATTGCAGTATGTTGAGGACCTGATGAGGCCTTTCATTCCAGCATGAGATGGTACGCTGGCCAAACCGAAGACTGGCGCTCAGGTAAATGAGTTACATAAGGCACAAATATATATTGTAACATTCCAACTAGTATGCAGTTATATGATTCTAACTGTTTCAAAGTCTCAGATTAAGGTACTCGTCGGACATGTATTGACTGATTTGCAAGAAGTTGCCTCCCTCGTGCGGGAGTCCGGTATAGAACAAAACCATAGGATGTGCACCCTTGAAAAGAAAATGGATGAGTGCCTTAGGCGTACCCGTACAAATGGCAAGCTCACGGAGGACCTCATCAAAGAATTGAAGGTAAGCCTAGAATTATGAGATTAGTATATATAATTGGAAATTTACATGTAAAAGTTTTTTTTCTAATTTAGTTTACTATCAAAACACCCTAGACTAACATGTATTTTTTAAAGAAAAAACACGATGGAATATTTCCAGGAGTGGACGACATACATCTATCTGACCTCGGGGCACCTTCACACCCAATGGAGGCCTCTGTTGAGAATGCTGAGTAGGCTTCTGACCAGGGGAAACAAAAGGATGTCACGGAGGTCGATGCTAAGCACGATTGTAAGCAGGGAATAAAAAATGATGACATGGAGCCCCCCATGAATAACCTTGATGAAGATTTTGACGTACGCATGTTAACTTAATTATGAAACAATCATTGTCGTTTCAGAAATAACATTTGATCTTCCACGTACAGGATGAAGCATTCGGAAGAGCTGCTTCAAATATCAAACAGGATCTCAGTGGTATTCATAAGCTTTTGAAAGAGGCGGATGATATCCAGGGAGCTCCTAGTTTTGATAACCAAATGCATTCCCAAGCCACCACAAGCCTTGAAGATTTCCAGGTGATGCACATTTTACCTATAATTGAGCAAGAATCTGCTAAAGGCTAACACACGGTTTATTTCATCTGACAAAATCCGTTCAACTGACGGAGTAAGCAGCACTCTATGAAGGCTACGGGATCGCGAGATCCTGAGGAGTCCCGTGCCTTCACAGATGATGACAGCCATGATGAATCCTTTGAAAAGCAGCAACAAGTAAGTGTGGTTGGATCGACGCCACCAAATCATGGGGGCGAAAAGAAAAGGGTGGTATTGCAATTATTTAAGGATGACGAGTATGCTTCGTATGACACTGAGAAGAAAAAAGAAAAAAAAAAGACTCCATCAGAGTGTACAAATGATTCCGAGGACACAAACAATAAAAAGAGGAAAATCGGCTCTAGCAACTTAAAAAAGAGGTCAGAAGTTCCTGAAACCCAGAGGGACCAGCTGAACGTGGTTCGAAAGGATTTCGTGGCGTCACTAATCAACACTACAAATCGTGAAAATCAAATGGTGTTAGTTGATGACATTGCCGTGCTATCAAAGCATTTGCAATGCCTCACCCATAAAGATGAATCTGAAGATGGCGTATGGTTGGGTACGAAGTAAGATAGTATTTCACAAATTTGTTTATGAAGTTCCATTTTTGTACAATACAATTAACTTGATTATTGTTGTAGGTGGTTGATGCTACGATCTAGCTCATGCGTAATGATCAACCAATTGACACAAGGGACGGCCAACTGGTTTACATTGAGAGGGTGGCCGGCGTCGCTAAGCTCGAAAGAGATGGTAGGATAGAGGAGTGCTACGAGGACTCTTTGGCAGGTATTCCTGGAACAACACAAGGAACCACCTACCTGAAACATGATATGGTATATTAAGCTAACGTAGAACAGATTTTTTTATTACTATGCATGTTGATCTAATTATCTATGCACTCGAAGTTTTCCTACATACGAAAAGTTTATACACCCACTGGTTCCTTGTGGTCGTAAACCCCATAAGGAAGGAGATTCAGGTTCTTGATTCACTTTTCTACTGTATGATACCCAAAGAAGTAAATAACGTGGTGAGAATTTCAACATATTTAACTATAAGAAAGGATTTAACATCGTATGGCCAATACGGAATATTAGTGTGCCAAAATCCGATGAGACGTCAGTCAACAATATTAGCTTTTGTTTTTGTTTTACATTGTTAATATCTGAAATGCTGATCTAACAACATAAAATGTTGCAGTTCTTGTAGTGCACTGTACATGCTGAAGAACATCGAATTATTTATGGGAGTAAAACTAAGGTTGCAATATGACGAAGTATGTAAAGTAACACCTCAAATTTTGTCATTTTCTGAAACATATGGAACGATACTAACATATCCTCGCATGCAGGCCTACATCGACAAATTCAGAAGAGAGCTACCTGTTGTGCTTGTCGATTCACCCTACAACAAAATGAAATACGGGACTAGGTTCAGGCAGTACCATGCTAGGCAATCGGATGCAGCTGCGGTTGAAGACGACGAGGATGCAAGCAGTTAGCCCAGCATTGTGGTTCATTCTTACATGTGGAGTGTACATTTGGCCATAAAGCGATAGAGTAAGGTGTGGTTGGGTTTTAGTCCCGAAGAAGGTTTCCTAGCCGTGTTATTAGTCCATTGCACATGAGTCAAGTTGTAAAACTTCAATAATATTGGTTACTATATTTTGCTTGAAATAAATTTGGTCTCTATGGGATCTCGTAGAAATCTATATTTGCTTTTTACTACCATGTGACAATAATGGTGCCGGGGGCAACCCTAGAAGAATAATGGATTATGATATGTCTATTTTCATACGAGAGAAAAATTTATTAAAGCATGAGCATAGCCTCACAAAAGAAGTCAAAAATACTGCCTGATTCAACACGCAATCCCAGCTATGTCTTGTAGGCAGGCCGCAAAGCCAAAAAAAATAGAGCATAGGATAACAAGAGTAAAAGCACGTACCATAGGAGCTGCAACGCTGCAAAGCTATGAATTGTTTATAGTACATTCCAAAATTAATAGCTTATCATCTCCATTGATCTCAAAATCTCACCTATCAGCCAAATTGAAAGAATACATGTTGAATGCAACGATTGAACGTTCGTAGATCAAGCAGTCGGGGGTGGACGAATGGGGCTGGCCGTCGAGGCCGGCGGCCGGCTTCATCTAGTCCCGCAGAACATGATCCATACCCAACCATCCTGCCATCGGACGAGATGCATGGCCAGATAGAAGCTGCAGCCATGGCTGAGAAATGATATGTAGAGGACGCAAACACCCAATTGGGGTGTGGGAAAGAGGTTGCCTATAACCTTGTGGCTATAGGCACCCGCATGGAGAACTGGGAGGTGGGATGGCGCCGACTCTTCGCCGGCGGCCACCGCAGGGAGGGCAGTGGGCCTCCTCTCGTGTTCGTTGAAAATGCGGTGCGAGATCGCGAGGGAATTGGGGTGGAGGAAGGGAAGGGCCGCGACGCGCGGCTAGATCCTGCCGGCGATGAGGGAGGGAGGGGCCGCGACGAGTGGCTAGATCCTGCCGGCGAGGATCATAACCGTAGTGGCGGCGAGGCATAAACCCTAGCGAACGGGATAAATATCGAACCGAAAATAGCCCTCAAATTCATACCGAGAATACCCTCGAAATATTTGGGAGGGAAAAACAGATCAGTTCGGAATATTTTTCTTCCGAAAATGCCCCTCGGGGTCTGATATAATACACGTAACATCAGTGTATTGCATCGGATCTGGACCGTCGGTTTTGCTCCGACGGACGGTCCATATCGTCCGGATGCACTGTAAAATGACTCTTTTTTTGCATATCACCGTTTTTAGAGTCTCTTTTTAAAAAAACTTTCATCATAACTTGGTTTGGATGCAAGTATATACTCGGTCCACTGCACACATACGAAATACTACAAGCAGCGTGATACTCTCTATCTTCAGCAACAATTGCTCGTGGCTCGCAGTAGCATTTCGTTAGAACTGTTGGGTTTAGTCCCACATCGATTGGGGGGAGACATAACACGATGGCAAGGATGTTCCCTCCTAACAGGCTAATCTTTTGGGAGGAGAAGGCCCAAGGCCTCTCATAAGTCGATATTGCTTCCTAGTTGGGTCTGGTTGAGGCATGTGGGTCGGAACGTTGGTGCTAGCGGATCCGGGATTGCAACAAGAATGAAGAAATAATAGCACACTAAGCCACCGCTTGAATGAGTGAGACATCTTCTTTCTTTTCCAGGAAATGAGTGAGACATCTAATCGATCGATCATACATAAGGACAAGGGGTAATGGGATACTACTAATCAAACGTTGGGACTTTGACTGGGTTTGATCGGCCCGACCACATTGATTGTTTGATCTTGATCGATATCCATCGCCGGACCGCCGTCAAATCCGCTGTTGCCGGAAGGGATCAAGCAACATTCCCCGCACTAGCTACGTACGTACCTACGTTTTCAACATGCCGGCTATATTTTGTTCTGGATAAGCCACCCACCATCTATGAGATCGGGGAGGTACATCTTCCCAACAGATCATAGAGCATGGAAGAAATGGACAGATAGTGGCTTTGCATGCGTACACGTGAGGACCGAATGTGTTGGCAGCACTCATCAAACCCTGGCGGTGGCCACCGCCAGAACCTTCAAGCTGATCCGCAAAACCTGCACAGTTTAGCTGGAATCCATGATTAATGATTTGTTCAGTGTATAGTTAGCTAAAGATTTGGTGTTGAAAACGGAAGCACGTCGTCCACAAAATGGCCAAGGCCGACGTGCCAACGAGACGATCCATGGTTGGAATTTCCAGGGGCAGGAGATGCGGCACTTGTAGCCGCCATATCCCACGACTCGTTGCGTGGTCGGAGTAGCCTGGTAGACCCATTGGTCATTCAGTCACTGAGTGCAGGTAGGCGTCAACAAGATCACAAGGCGCTATAGAACCATCGAGTAGTTGCTGCTGGCAAGAAGTGTGAACTGTGAAGGCTTTCTCTCTTTTTTTAGGGGAAGTGAAGCCTTTCTCGATCTATTTTTTCTAGGTTCCGAAGTATTAACTTTTTGTAAAGGTTAACACAAAATGGCGCTTCCCTAGAAATATAACCCCGTTGCAGGCCGGCTGTTGGCAAGGGAGGCCCGGATCACCCCGCAACGATGGCGGCGGCCACGCCTGGCCGCTGGAAGAGAACAACCACAGTGAGGACAACCATCCCGCACCTTGAGGAAACCACAACACATTGTACCAGCCCCCCGCCCCGTGTTAGATGACACGGGGGACTTCTCATGTCCACATAGTATGGTTTCTTTACATGAACACCTAAATGATCACATAAAATAAAACCTTCATGAAATGAACGTTTTTACTTTTATGTTTTATTTGATATCCCGTTGAGCGCCTTCTCAATGGGTTCTCAAAAATTTAAGATAGAGTACAAGAGTAAGACTGCAAAGCCTATACAAATCTAAATTAGCAGCTGCACAACTGCACATTTAGTAGTGAATCGCAAAGCACCAATTATGACAGAAAATTGTGCTTCCGGTAAAGCCGAAGTCGCATCACGAGTAGGCTCCAATAAAGTACAACTACGAAAATGAAAAGAAAAGCCCCATGAGGCCACTAAAAACAGAAATGTGCAAGCATGCAATAGGACATACCCTGTTTCTAGTAGTCACCCTATCACTTCACATACAAACTAGAAAAAGAAAAGTGAAAGCACACAATTGGACATATCATGCTTGTAGTAGTCAAGAGCAACTCCAACCCGCCCCTGCGTAACCCTCTCGGTATTTTTACATTTTCATTCACAGGCGTAACCCTGAGCGACCGAGGGGGCAACCCTAGCCGCTGACGCCTCAGCCCCCCCCCCCCCTCTCTTCTCCCCTCGCCGCCGCCGGTCCGCGCAGCCGGGCAGAGCCCGGTAGGCGCTGGCGGCGGCGGGGCCCCACCTCCTCCTCGCGCGAGGGCTCGGCGCGGGCGAGCGTCCTCGGGCGGCGGTGACGCGTTCATCCGAGGCGCAGCTGCGCGCGGGCAGATCCGGCGGCGGTGCTGCAGTGCCTCGTCCTGTGCGTGGATGGCCGGACACGGCGGGGGCTGCGGGATCACCCAGAGGCGACAAGGGCGACAATGGCGTTGGATCCGCGAGCAGCAGGTAGGGCAGCGTCCCTTGCTTATGCGGCGGCGGCCAGATCCATGGCCGGCATGGTACTCTTCCCCTCGGTGGAGTCTATGTCTGGAGTGAAGGAAATATGCCCTAGAGGCAATAATAAAGATATTATTTATTTCCTTATATCATGATAAATGTTTATTATTCATGCTAGAATTGTATTAACCGGAAACATAATACATGTGTGAATACATAGACAAACAAAGTGTCACTAGTATGCCTCTACTTGACTAGCTCGTTAATCAAAGATGGTTATGTTTCCTAACCATGGACAAAGAGTTGTCATTTGATTAATGGGATCACATCATTAGTTGAACGATCTGATTGACATGACCCATTCCACTAGCTTAGCACCCGATCGTTTAGTATGTTGCTATTGCTTTCTTCATGACTTATACATGTTCCTATGACTATGAGATTATGTAACTCCCGTGTGCCGGAGGAACACTTTTTGTGCTACCAAACGTCACAACGTAACTGGGTGATTATAAAGGTGCTCTACAGGTGTCTCCAAAGGTACATGTTGGGTTAACGTATTTCTAGATTAGGATTTGTCACTCCGATCGTCGGAGAGGTATCTCTGGGCCCTCTTGGTAATGCACATCACTTAAGCCTTGCAAGCATTGCAACTAATGAGTTAGTTGCGGGATGATGTATTACGGAACGAGTAAAGAGACTTGCTGGTAACGAGATTGAACTAGGTATTGGATACCGACAATCGAATCTCGGGCAAGTAACATACCGATGACAAAGGGAACGACGTATGTTGTTATGCGGTCTGACCAATAAAGATCTTCGTAGAATATGTAGGAGCCAATATGGGCATCCAGGTCCCGCTATTGGTTATTGACCAGAGATGTGTCTCGGTCATGTCTACATTGTTCTCGAACCGTAGGGTCCGCACGCTTAAAGTTACGATGACAGTTTCATTATGAGTTTATGTATTTTTGATGTACCGAAGGTTGTTCGAAGTCCCGGATGTGATCATGGACATGACGAGGAGTCTCGAAATGGTCGAGACATAAAGATCGATATATTGGACGACTATATTCGGACACCGGAATTGTTTCGGGTGATTTCGGATAAAACCGGAGTGCTGGAGGGGTTACCGGAACCCCCCGGGGAAGTAATGGGCCTTAGTGGGCCTGAGGGGAGAGAGAGGGCAGCAGCCCAGGAGGTGGCGCGCCCCCCCTCATGGGAGTCCGAATTGGACTAGGAGGGGGGCGTGGCCCCCCTTTCCCTCTCCCTCTCCCTCTCTTTCCTTCCCCCTCTCTATTCCTAGTTGGACTAGGAAAGGGGAGTCCTACTCCCACTAGGAGGAGGACTCCCCCCCTCTCCTTGGCGCGCCCCAAGGGCCGGCCGGCCTCCCCCTTGCTCCTTTATATACGGGGCAGGGGGCACCCTAGAACACACAAGTTGATCATCGCGATCGTTCCTTAGCAGCGTGCGGTGCCCCCCTCCACCATATTCCACCTCGGTCATATTGTAGCAGCGCTTAGGCAAAGCCCTGCGACGGTAGAACATCAAGATCGTCACCACCCCGTCGTGCTGACGGAACTCATCCCCGAAGCTTTGCTGGATCGGATCCCGGGGAGCGTCATCGAGCTGTACGTGTGCCAAGAACTCGGAGGTGCCGGAGTAATGGTGCTTGGATCGGTCGGACCGGGAAGACGTACGACTAC
Organism: Triticum urartu; assembly: GCF_056163025.1. NCBI lineage: Eukaryota > Viridiplantae > Streptophyta > Magnoliopsida > Poales > Poaceae > Triticum > Triticum urartu. The sequence continues at coordinate 15,786,845 of NC_141873.1, forward strand.
TTCCTCTATGTTGCGTCAACGCTTCCGCTTCGGTCTACGAGGGTACGTAGACAACACTCTCCCCTCTCGTTGCTATGCATCACCATGATCTTGCGTGTGCGTAGGAATTTTTTTGAAATTACTGTGTTCCCCAACAGTGGTATCAGAGCCAAGTTTTATGGTTTGATGTTATATGCACGAGTAGAACACAAGTGAGTTGTGGGCGATATAAGTCATACTGCCTACCAGCATGTCATACTTTGGTTCGGCGGTATTGTTGGATGAAGCGGCCTGGACTGACATTACGCGTACGCTTACGCGAGACTGGTTCTACCGCCGTGCTTTGCACACAGGTGGCTGGCGGGTGTCAGTTTCTCCAACTTTAGTTGAACCGAGTGTGGCTACGCCCGGTCCTTGCGAAGGTTAAAACGGCATCAACTTGAACAACTATCGTTGTGGTTTTGATGCGTAGGTAAGATTGGTTCTTGCTTAAGCCCGTAGCAGCCACGTAAAACTTGCAACAAACAAAGTAGAGGACGTCTAACTTGTTTTTGCAGGGCATGTTGTGATGTGATATGGTCAAGACATGATGCTAAATTTTATTGTATGAGATGATCATGTTTTGTAACTGAGTTATCGGCAACTCACGGGAGCCATATGGTTGTCGCTTTATTGCATGCAATGCAATCGCACTGTAATGCTTTACTTTATCACTAAGCGGTAGCGATAGTCGTGGAAGCATAAGATTGGCGAGACGACAACGATGCTACGATGGAGATCAAGGCGTCGCGCCGGTGACGATGGTGATCATGAAGGTGCTTCGGAGATGGAGATCACAAGCACAAGATGATGATGGCCATATCATATCACTTATATTGATTGCATGTGATGTTTATCTTTTATGCATCTTATCTTGCTTTGATTGACGGTAGCATTATAAGATGATCTCTCACTGAATTATCAAGAAGTGTTCTCCCTGAGTATGCACCGTTGCGAAAGTTCTTCGTGCCCAGACACCACGTGATGATCGGGTGTTATAAGCTCTACGTCCATCTACAACGGGTGCAAGCCAGTTTTGCACACGCAGAATACTCAGGTTAAACTTGACGAGCCTAGCATATGCAGATATGGCCTCGGAACATGGAGACCGAAAGGTCGAGCATGAATCATATAGTAGATATGATCAACATAATGATGTTCACCATTGAAAACTAATCCATTTCACGTGATGATCGGTTGTGGTTTAGTTGATTTGGATCACGTGATCACTTAGAGGATTAGAGAGATGTCTATCTAAGTGGGAGTTCTTAAGTAATATGATTAATTGAACTTAAATTTATCATGAACTTAGTACCTGATAGTATCTTGCTTATGTATGTTTGATTGTAGATAGATGGCCCGTGCTGTTGTTCCGTTGAATTTTAATGCGTTCCTTGAGAAAGCAAAGTTGAAAGATGATGGTAGCAATTACACGGACTGGGTCCGTAACTTGAGGATTATCCTCATTGCTGCACAGAAGAATTACGTCCTGGAAGCACCGCTGGGTGCCAGGCCTGCTTCTGGAGAAACACTAGATGTTATGAACGTCTGGTAGAGAAAAGCTGATGACTACTCGATAGTTCAGTGTGCCATGCTTTATGGCTTAGAATCGGGACTTCAACGACGTTTTGAACGTCATGGAGCATATGAGATGTTCCAGGAGTTGAAGTTAATATTTTAAGAAAATGCCCGAATTGAGAGATATGAAGTCTCCAATAAGTTCTATAGCTGCAAGATGGAGGAGAACAGTTCTGTCAGTGAGCAAATACTCAAAATGTCTGGGTATAATAATCACTTGATTCAGATGGGAGTTAATCTTCCAGATGATTGCGTCATTGACAGAATTCTCCAATCACTGCCACCAAGCTACAAGAGCTTCGTGATGAACTATAATTTGCAAGGAATGAATAAGACTATTCCTGAGCTCTTCGCAATGCTGAAAGCTGTGGAGGTAGAAATCAAAAAGTAGCATCAAGTGTTGATGGTCAACAAGACCACTGGTTTCAAGAAAAGGGGCAAAAGGAAGAAGAAGGGGAACTTCAAGAAGAACAGCAAGCAAGTTGCTGCTCAAGAGAAGAAACCCAAGTCTGGACCTAAGCCTGAAACTGAGTGCTTCTACTGCAAGCAGACTGGTCATTAGAAGCGGAACTGCCCCAAGTATTTGGCGGATAAGAAGGATGGCAAGGTGAACAAAGGTATATGTGATATACATGTTATTGATGTGTACCTTACTAGAGCTCGCAGTAGCACCTGGGTATTTGATACTGGTTCTATTGCTAATATTTGCAACTCGAAACAGGGACTACGGATTAAGCGAACACTGGCAAAGGACGAGGTGACGATGCGCGTGGGAAATGGTTCCAAAGTCGATGTGATCGCGGTCGGCATGCTACCTCTACATCTACCTTCGGGATTAGTATTAGACTTAAATAATTGTTATTCGGTGCCAGCGTTAAGCATGAACATTATATCTGGATCTTGTTTGATGCGAGACGGTTATTCATTTAAATCAGAGAATAATGGTTGCTCTATTTATATGAGTAATATCTTTTATGGTCATGCACCCTTGAAGAGTGGTCTATTTCTAATGAATCTCGATAGTAGTGATAGACATGTTCATAATGTTGAAACCAAAAGATGCAGAGTTGGTAATGATAGTGCAAATTATTTGTGGCACTGCCGTTTAGGTCATATCGGTGTAAAGCGCATGAAGAAACTCCATACTGATGGACTTTTGGAACCACTTGATTATGAATCACTTGGTACTTGCGAACCGTGCCTCATGGGCAAGATGACTAAAACACCATTCTCCGGTACTATGGAGAGAGCAACAGATCTGTTGGAAATCATACATACAGATGTATGTGGTCCGATGAATATTGAGGCTCGTGGCGGATATCGTTATTTTCTCACCTTCACAGATGACTTAAGCAGATATGGGTATATCTACTTAATGAAACATAAGTCTGAAACATTTGAAAAGTTCAAAGAATTTCAGAGTGAAGTTGAAAATCATCGTAACAAGAAAATAAAGTTTCTACGATCTGATCGTGGAGGAGAATATTTGAGTTACGAGTTTGGTATACATTTGAAACAATGCGGAATAGTTTCGCAACTCACGCCACCCGGAACACCACAGCGTAATGGTGTGTCCGAACGTCGTAATCGTACTTTACTAGATATGGTGCGATCTATGATGTCTCTTACTGATTTACCGCTATCGTTCTGGGGTTATGCTTTAGAGACGGCCACATTCACGTTAAATAGGGCACCATCAAAATCCGTTGAGACGACGCCTTATGAACTATGGTTTGGCAAGAAACCAAAGTTGTCGTTTCTGAAAGTTTGGGGCTGCGATGCTTATGTGAAAAAACTTCAACCTGATAAGCTCGAATCCAAATCGGAGAAATGTGTCTTCATAGGATATCCAAAGGAAACTATTGGATACACCTTCTATCACAGATCCGAAGGCAAGACTTTTGTTGCTAAGTTCGGAAACTTTCTGGAGAAGGAGATTCTCTCGAAAGATGTGAGTGGGAGGAAAGTAGAACTTGATGAGGTAACTGTACCTGCTCCCTTATTGGAAAGTAGTACATCACAGAAAACTGTTTCTGCGACACCTACACCAATTAGTGAGGAAGCTAATGATAATGATCATGAAACTTCAGGACAAGATACTACTGAACCTCGTAGATCAACCAGAGTAAGATCCGCGCCAGAGTGGTACGGTAATCCTGTTCTGGAAATCATGCTACTAGATCATGATAAACCTACGAACTATGAAGAAGTGATGGTGAGCCCAGATTCCGCAAAATGGCTTGAAGCCATGAAATCTGAGATGGGATCCATGTATGAGAACAAAGTATGGACTTTGGTTGACTTGCCCAATGATCGGCAAGCAATTGAGAATAAATGGATCTTCAAGAAGAAGACTGACGCCGACGGTAATATTACTGTCTACAAAGCTCGACTTGTCGCAAAAGGTTTTCGACAAGTTCAAGGGGTTGAGTACGAGGAGACCTTCTCACCCGTAGCGATGCTTAAGTCTGTCCGAATCTTGTTAGCAATTGCCGCATTTTATGATTATGAAATTTGGCAGATGGATGTCAAAACTGCATTCCTGAATGGATTTCTGGAAGAAGAGTTGTATATGATGCAACCGGAAGGTTTTGTCGATCCAAAGGGAGCTAACAGAGTGTGCAAGCTCCAGCGATCCATTTATGGACTGGTGCAAGCTTCTCGGAGTTGGAATAAATGCTTTGATAGTGTGATCAAAGCATTTGGTTTTATACAGACTTTCGGAGAAGCCTGTATTTATAAGAAAGTGAGTGGGAGCTCTGTAGCATTTCTGATATTATATGTGGATGACATATTACTGATTGGAAATAATATAGAATTTCTGGATAGCATAAAGGGATACTTGAATAAGAGTTTTTCAATGAAAGACCTCGGTGAGGCTGCTTACACATTAGGCATAAAGATCTATAGAGATAGATCAAGACGCTTAATAGGACTTTCACAAAGCACATACCTTGACAAGATTTTGAAGAAGTTCAAAATGGATCAAGCAAAGAAAGGGTTCTTGCTTGTATTACAAGGTGTGTAGTTGAGTCAGACTCAATGCCCGACCACTGCAGAAGATAGAGAGAAAATAAAATATGTTCCCTATGCTTCAGCCATAGGCTCTATCATGTATGCAATGATGTGTACCAGACCTGATGTGTGCCTTGCTATAAGTTTAGCAGGGAGGTACCAAAGTAATCCAGGAGTGGATCACTGGACAGCGGTCAAGAACATCCTGAAGTACCAGAAAAGGACCAAGGATATGTTTCTCGTATATGGAGGTGACAAAGAGCTCATCGTAAACGGTTACGTTGATGCAAGCTTTACACTGATCCGGACGATTCTAAATCGCAAACCGGATCTGTGTTTACATTAAACGGTGGACCTGTCAGTTGGTGCAGTTCTAAACAAAGCGTCGTGGCGGGATGTGTTGGGTTTCATAGTAATTTCAAAAAAATTCCTACGCTCACGCAAGATCATAGTGATGCATAGCAACGAGAGGGGGAGAGTGTGATCTACGTACCCTTGTAGATGGACAACGGAAGCGTTTGGTTGATGTAGTCGTATGTCTCCACGGCCCGACCGATCAAGCACCGAAACTACGGCACCTCCGAGTTCTAGCACACGTTCAGCTCGATGACGATCCCCGGACTCCGATCCAGCAAAGTGTCGGGGAAGAGTTCCGTCAGCACGACGGCGTGGTGACGATCTTGATGTACTACTGCCGCAGGGCTTCGCCTAAGCACCGCTACAATATTATCGAGGACTATGGTGGAAGGGGGCACCGCACACGGCTAAGAATATGATCACGTGAATCAACTTGTGTGTCTATGGGGTGCCCCCTGCCCCCGTATATAAAGGAGTGGAGGAGGGGAGGGCCGGCCCTCTCTATGGCGCACCTAGGGGAGTCCTACTCCCACCGGGAGTAGGATTCCCCTTTCCTAGTCCAACTAGGAGTCCTTTCATGTAGTAGGAGTAGGAAACAAGGAAGGTGCGCAGCCCCTCCCCCTATTCCAATTCGGACTAGGCCTTGGGGGGGTGCGCGGCCTGCCCTAGGCAGCCCCTCTCTCTTTCCCGTATGGCCCAATAAGGCCCAATACTTCTCCCGGCGAATTCCCGTAACTCTCTGGTACTCCGAAAAATACTCGAATCACTCGGAACCTTTCCGATGTCCGAATATAGTCGTCCAATATATCGATTTTTACGTCTCGACCATTTTGAGACTCCTCGTCATGTCCCCGATCTCATCCGGGACTCCAAACTCCTTCGGTACATCAAAACTCATAAACTCATAATATAACTGTCATCGAAACCTTAAGCGTGCGGACCCTACGGGTTCGAGAACAATGTAGACATGACCGAGACACGTCTCCGGTCAATAACCAATAGCGGGACCTGGATGCCCATATTGGTTCCTACATATTCTACGAAGATCTTTATCGGTCAGACCGCATAACAACATACGTTGTTCCCTTTGTCATCGGTATGTTACTTGCCCGAGATTCGATCGTCGGTATCCAATACCTAGTTCAATCTCGTTACCGGCAAGTCTCTTTACTCGTTCCGTAATACATCATCCCGCAACTAACTCATTAGTTGCAATGCTTGCAAGGCTTAAGTGATGTGCATTACCGAGAGGGCCCAGAGATACCTCTCCGACAATCGGAGTGACAAATCCTAATCTCGAAATACGCCAACCCAACATGTACCTTTGGAGACACCTGTAGAGCTCCCTTATAATCACCCAGTTATGTTGTGACGTTTGGTAGCACACAAAGTGTTCCTCCAGTAAACGGGAGTTGCATAATCTCATAGTCATATGAACATGTATAAGTCATGAAGAAAGCAATAGCAACATACTAAACGATCGGGTGCTAAGCTAATGGAATGGGTCATGTCAATCAGATCATTGACCTAATGATGTGATCCCGTTAATCAAATAACAACTCTTTGTCCATGGTTAGGAAACATAACCATCTTTGATTAACGAGCTAGTCAAGTAGAGGCATACTAGTGACACTCTGTTTGTCTATGTATTCACACATGTATTATGTTTCCGGTTAATACAATTCTAGAATGAATAATAAACATTTATCATGATATAAGGAAATAAATAATAACTTTATTATTGCTTCTAGGGCATATTTCCTTCAGTCTCCCACTTGCACTAGAGTCAATAATCTAGATCACGTCATCATGTGATTTAACATCAATAGTTCACATCTTTATGTGATTGGTTCACATCTCCATGTGACTAACACCCAAAGGGTTTACTAGATTCAATAATCTAGTTCACATCGCTATGTGATTAAGACCCAAAAAGTGATCATGTTTTGCTTGTGAGAGAAGTTTAGTCAATGGGTCTGCCACATTCAGATCCGCATGTATTTTGCAAATTTCTATGTCAACAATGCTCTGCATGGAGCTACTCTAGCTAATTGCTCCCACTTTCAATATGTATCCAGATTGAGACTTAGAGTCATCTGGATCAGTGTCAAAACTTGCATCGACGTAACCCTTTACGACGAACCTTTTGTCACCTCCGTAATCGAGAAACATATCCTTATTCCAGTAAGGATAATTTTGACCGCTATCCATTGATCTTCTCCTAGATCACTATTGTACTCCCTTTCTTAACACAGTGTATGGTATACAATAGATCTAGTACACAGCATGGCATACTTTATAGAACCTATGACTGAGGCATAGGGAATGACTTTCATTCTCTTTATATCTTCTTCCGTGGTCCGGCTTTGAGTCTTACTCAACTTCACACCTTGTAACACAGGCAAGAAACTTTTTCTTTGACTATTCCATTTTGAACTACTTCAAAATCTTGTCAAGGTATGTACTCATTGAAAAAACTTATCAAGCGTCTTGATCTATCTCTATAGATCTTGATACTCAATATGTAAGCAGCTTCACCGAGGTCTTTCTTTGAAAAACTCCTTTCAAACATTCCTTTGTGCTTTGCAGAATAATTCTACATTATCTCCGGTCAACAATATGTCTTTCACATATACTTTATCAGAAATGTTGTAGTGCTCCCACTCACTTTCTTGTAAATACAGGCTTCACCGCAAGTCTGTATAAAACTATATGCTTTGATCAACTTATCAAAGCGTATATTCCAACTCTGAGATGTTTGCACCAGTCCATAGATGGATCGCTGGAGCTTGCACATTTTGTTAGCACCTTTAAGATTGACAAAACCTTCTGGTTGTATCATATACAACTCTTCTTTAATAAATCCATTAAGGAATGCAGTTTTGTTTATCCATTTGCCGGATTTCATAAAATGCGGCAATTGCTAACATGATTCGGACAGACTTAAGCATAGATACGAGTGAGAAACTCTCATCGTAGTCAACACCTTGAACTTGTCGAAAACCTTTTTGCGACAATTCTAGCTTTGTAGATAGTAACACTACTATCAGCGTCCGTCTTTCTCTAGAAGATCCATTTATTTTCTATGGCTTGCCGATCATCGGGCAAATCCATCAAAGTCCATACTTTGTTCTCATACATGGATCATATCTCAAATTTCATGGCCTCAAACCATTTCGCGGAATCTGGGTTCATCATCGCTTCCTCATAGTTCGCAAGTTCATCATGGTCAAGTAACATGACCTCCAGAATAGGATTACCGTACCACTCTAGTGCGGATCTCACTCTGGTTTACCTACGAGATTCGATAGTAACTTGATCTGAAGTTACATGATCATCATCATTAGCTTCCTCACTAATTGGTGTAGTAGTCACAGGAACAGATTTCTGTGATGAACTAATTTCCAATAAGGGAGCAGGTATAGTTACCTCATCAAGTTCTCTACTTTCCTCCCACTCACTTCTTTCGAGAGAAACTCCTTCTCTAGAAAAGATCCATTCTTAGCAACGAATCTCTTGCCTTCGGATCTGTGATAGAAGGTGTACCCAACTGTCTTCTTTGGGTATCCTATGAAGACATATTTCTCCGATTTGAGTTTGAGCTTATCGAGATGAAACTTTTTCACATAAGCATCGCAACTCCAAACTTTAAGAAACGACAGCTTAGGTTTCTTGCCAAACCATAGTTCACACGGTGTCGTCTCAACGGATTTAGATGGTGCCCTATTTAACGTGAATGCATCTGTCTCTAATGCATAACCCCAAAATGATAGTGGTAGATCGGTAAGAGACATCATAGATCGCACTATATCTAATAATGTACGGTTATGACATTCGGACACACCATTACACTATGGTGTTCCAGGTGGCGTGAGTAGTGAAACTATTTCACATTGTTTTAATTGAAGGCCAAACTCGTAACTCAAATATTTTACCTCTGCGATCATATCGTAGAAACTTTTATTTTATTGTCACGATGATTTTCCACTTCACTCTGAAATTCTTTGAACTTTTCAAATGTTTCAGACTTATGTTTCATCAAGTAGATATACCCATATCTGCTCAAATCATCTGTGAAGATTAGAAAATAATGATACAAACCACGAGCCTATTCATCAGACCACATACATCAGTATGTATGATTCCCAACAAATCTGTCGCTCGCTCCATTGTTCCGGAGAACGGAGTCTTAGTCATCTTTGCCCATGAGGCATGGTTCGTAAGCATCAACTGATTCATAATCAAGTGATTCCAAAATCCCATCAGCATGGAGTTTCTTCATGCACTTTACACCAATATGACCTAAACGGCAGTGCCATAAATAAGTTGCACTATCATTATTAACTTTGCTTCTTTTGGCTTCAATATCATGAATATGTGTATTACTACGATCGAGATCCAACGAACCATTTTCATTGGGTGTGTAACCATATAAGGTTTTATTCATGTAAACAGAACAACAATTTATTCTCTTACTTAAATGAATAACCATATTGCAATAAACATGATCAAATCATATTTATGCTCAACGCAAACACCAAATAACACTTATTTAGGTTCAACACTAATCCCGAAAGTATAGGGAGTGTGCGATGATGATCATGTCAATCTTGGAACCACTTCCAACACACATCGTCACTTCACCCTTAACTAGTCTCTGTTTATTCTGCAACTCCCGTTTCGAGTTACTAATCTTAGCAACTGTACTAGTATCAAATACTGAGGGGTTGCTATAAACACTAGTAAAGTACATATCAATAACATGTATATCAAATATACTTATGTTCACTTTGCCATCCTTCTTATCCGCCAATCACTTGGGGTAGTTCCGCTTCCAGTGACCAGTCCCTTTGCATTAGAAGCACTTAGTCTCAGGCTTAGGATCAGACTTGGGCTTCTTCACTTGAGCAGCAACTTGCTTGCTGTTCTTTTTGAAGTTCCCCTTCTTCCCTCTGCCCTTTTCTTGAAACTAGTGGTCTTGTCAACCATCAACATTTGATGTTTTTCTCGATTTCTACCTTCATCAATTTCCGCATTACGAAGAGCTTGGGAATCGTTTCCGTTATCCCTTGCATATCATAGTTCATCACGAAGTTCTACTAACTTGGTGATGGTGACTAGAGAATTCTGTCAATCACTATCTTATCTGGAAGATTAACTCCCACTTGATTCAAGCGATTGTAGTACTCAGACAATCTGGGCACATGCTCACTAGTTGAGCGATTCTCCTCCATCTTTTAGCTATAGAACTTGTTGGAGACTTCATATCTCTCAACTCGGGTATTTGCTTGAAATATTAACTTCAACTCCTGGAACATCTCATATGGTCCATGACGTTTAAAACATCTTTGAAGTCCCGATTCTAAGCTGTTATGCATGGTGCACTAAACTATCAAGTAGTCATCATATTGAGCTAGCCAAACGTTCATAACGTCTGCATCTGCTCCTGCAATAGGCCCGTCACCTAGTGGTGCATCAAGGACATAATTCTTCTGTGCAGTAATGAGGATAAACCTCAGATCACGGATCCAATCCGTATCATTGCTACTAACATCTTTCAACACAATTTTCTCTAGGAACATATCAAAATAAACACAGGGAAGCAACAACGCGAGCTATTGATCTACAACATGATTTGCAAAATACTACCAGGACTAAGTTCATGATAAATTTAAGTTCAATTAATCATATTACTTAAGAACTCCCACTTAGATAGACATCCCTCTAATCCTCTAAGTGATTACGTGATCCAAATCAACTAAACCATGTCCGATCATCACGTGAGATGGAGTAGTTTCATTGGTGAACATCACTATGTTGATCATATCTACTATATGATTCACGCTCGACCTTTCGGTCTCCGTGTTCCGAGGCCATATCTGTATATGCTTGGCTCGTCAAGTATAACCTGAGTATTCCACGTGTGCAACTGTTTTGCACCCGTTGTATTTGAACGTACAGCCAATCACACCCGATCATCACGTGGTGTCTCAGCACGAAGAACTTTCGCAACGGTGCATACTCAGGGAGAACACTTCTTGATAATTAGTGAGAGATCATCTTATAATGCTACCGTCAATCCAAGCAAGATAAGATGCATAAAAGATAAACATCACATGCAATCAATATAAGTGATATGATATGGCCATCATCATCTTGTGCTTGTGATCTCCATCTCCGAAGCACCGTCGTGATCACCATCGTTACCGGCGTAACACCTTGATCTCCATTGTAGCATCATTGTCGTCTCGCCAAGCTTGTGCTTCCACGACTACCGCTACCGCTTAGTGATAAAGTAAAGCATTACATCGCGATTGCATTGCATACAATAAAGCGACAACCATATGGCTCCTGCCAGTTGCCGATAACTCGGTTACAAAACATGATCATCTCATACAATAAAAATTCAGCATCATGTCTTGACCATATCACATCACAACATGCCCTGCAAAAACAAGTTAGACGTCCTCTACTTTGTTGTTGCAAGTTTTACGTGGCTGCTACAGGCTCAAGCAAGAACTAATCTTACCTACGCATCAAAACCACAACGATAGTTTGTCAAGTTGGTGTTGTTTTAACCTTCGCAAGGACCGGGCGTAGCCACACTTGGTTCAACTAAAGTTGGAGACACTGTCACCCGCAAGCCACCTCTGTGCAAAGCACGTCGGGAGAACCGGTCTCGCATAAGCATACGCGTAATGTCGGTCTGGGCCGCTTCATCCAACAATACCGCCGAACCAAAGTATGACATGCTGGTAAGCAGTATGACTTATATCGCCCACAACTCACTTGTGTTCTACTCGTGCATATAACATCAACATATAAAACCTAGGCTCGGATGCCACTGTTGGGTTTCGTAGTAATTTCAAAAAAATTCCTACGCTCACGCAAGATCATTGTGATGCATAGCAACGAGAGGGGGAGAGTGTGATCTACGTACCCTTGTAGATCGACAACGGAAGCGTTTGGTTGATGTAGTCGTACGTCTCCATGGCCCGACCGATCAAGCACCGAAACTACGGCACCTCCGAGTTCTAGCACACGTTCAGCTCGATGACGATCCCCGGACTCCGATCCAGCAAAGTGTCGGGGAAGAGTTCCGTCAGCACCACGGCGTGGTGACGATCTTGATGTACTACTGCCGCAGGGCATCGCCTAAGCACCGCTACAATATTATCGAGGACTATGGTGGAAGGGGGCACCGCACACAGCTAAGAATATGATCACGTGAATCAACTTATGTGTCTATGGGGTGCGCCCTGCCCCCGTATATAAAGGAGTGGAGGAGGGGAGGGCCGGCCCTCTCTATGGCGCGCCTAGGGGAGTCCTACTCCCACCGGGAGTAGGATTCCCCTTTCCTAGTCCAACTAGGAGTCCTTCCATGTAGTAGGAGTAGGAAACAAGGAAGGTGCGCAGCCCCTCCCCCTAGTCCAATTCGGACTAGGCCTTGGGGGGGCGTGCGGCCTGCCCTAGGCAGCCCCTCTCTCTTTCCCGTATGGCCCAATAAGGCCCAATACTTCTCCCGGCGAATTCCCGTAACTCTCCGGTACTCCGAAAAATACTCGAATCACTCGGAACCTTTCCGATGTCCGAATATAGTCGTCCAATATATCGATTTTTACGTCTCGGCCATTTCGAGACTCCTCGTCATGTCCTCGATCTCATCCGGGACTCCGAACTCCTTCGGTACATCAAAACTCATAAACTCATAATATAACTGTCATCGAAACCTTAAGCGTGCGGACCCTACGGGTTCGAGAACAATGTAGACATGACCGAGACACGTCTCCGATCAATAACCAATAGCGGGACCTGGATGCCCATATTGGCTCCTACATATTCTACGAAGATCTTTATCGGTCAGACCGCATAACAACATACATTGTTCCCTTTGTCATCGGTATGTTACTTGCCCGAGATTCGATCGTCGGTATCTCAATACCTAGTTCAATCTCGTTACCGGCAAGTCTCTTTACTCGTTCCGTAATACATCATCCCGCAACTAACTCATTAGTTGCAATGCTTGCAAGGCTTATGTGATGTGCATTACCGAGAGGGCCCAGAGATACCTCTCCGACAATCGGAGTGACAAATCCTAATCTCGAAATACGCCAACCCAACATGTACCTTTGGAGACACCTGTAGAGCACCTTTATAATCACCTAGTTACGTTGTGACGTTTGGTAGCACACAAAGTGTTCCTCCGGTAAACGGGAGTTGCATAATCTCATAGTCATAGGAACATGTATAAGTCATGAAGAAAGCAATAGGAACATACTAAACGATCGAGTGCTAAGCTAATGGAATGGGTCATGTCAATCAGATCATTCACCTAATGATGTGATCCCGTTAGTCAAATAACAACTCTTTGTCCATGGTTAGGAAACATAACCATCTTTGATTAACGAGCTAGTCAAGTAGAGGCATACTAGTGACACTCTGTTTGTCTATGTATTCACACATGTATTATGTTTCCGGTTAATACAATTCTAGCATGAATAATAAACATTTATCATGATATAAGGAAATAAATAATAACTTTATTATTGCCTCTAGGGTTAATACAATCCGGGAAAATGCGTTTTCGGTGTACTAGCCGGAAAGCTCCTGGGCTTCATTGTCTCCAATAGAGGAATTGAAGCAAATCCGGCCAAAATCCGAGCTCTGTCACAGTTGGCTATCCCAACGGACCTCAAGCAAATCCAGAAATTAACCGGATGTGTGGCAGCTCTAAGCCGCTTTATCTCCCGCTTAGGAGAAAAGACATTACCCCTTTATCGCCTCCTTCGGCGCACCGAACAATTCGAGTGGACGGATGCTGCCACAGCCGGAATAGAAGAAATAAAGCCATACTGGCAACCAACCCAATCCTGGCCGCGCCAAACATCGGCGAAGCAATGCTGTTGTACATTGCGGCAACACATCAGGTTGTAAGCGCAGTGCTCGTCATCGAACGAGAAATGGACGGACATAAATTTCCCCTCCAAAAGCCAGTTTACTATGTATCCACCGTCCTCACTCTATGCAAATCATGGTACCCACATTATCAAAAGATAGCATATGTGGTATTCATGGCATCCCGGAAGCTGCGACACTACTTTCAAGAGTGTTCAATCACAGTGGCCTCGGAAGTGCTACTTAATGATATTATAAACAACCGTGACGCCACGGGCCGGATTGCCAAATGGGCCATTGAGCTCCTCCCGTTTGACATAACATATAAACCTCGGCGAGCCATTAAATCGCAAGTATTGGCCGACTTTGTCGCCGAATGGACGGAAGCCGAACTCCCTAAAGAGTACGGCGCATACTCAAATTGGATCATGCACTTCGACGGCTCCAAAATGCTGGCTGGTCTAGGGGCTGGCGTCGTCCTGACGTCCCCAACTAGAGATACAGTTCAATACGTACTCCAGATTATGTATACAGACTCCAACAATGTAGCCGAATACGAGGCCCTTTTACATGGTCTTCGGATGGCAGTATCCATGGGCATCCAACACCTGGAGGTGCGTGGGGATTCGAACCTCGCAATATCCCAAAGAAATGGAGACTTTGATGCCAAGGATCCGAAAATGGCGGCCTATCGCAACACCGTCCTAAAGATGTCAGCTCGGTTCGAGGGGCTCGAATTTCACCATGTGGCCCGGGAAAACAATCAGGCGGTAGATGTCCTTGCATGCATCGGCCAAAACGCGATGCGGTCCCCCCTAACATCTTTTTGGAGAGGCTGTTCAAGCCATCCGTGGTATGGAAGGGGACAGCGGTAACAATAATCCGAACCCGGCCACAATGCCCGATACCGAACACTTTGACATAATCGGAGGCTCTGCCACCGAGATAACACCTTCAGCCCACGTAATAATGGCCATCATCGCCCCATGGACAGAACGATTCCTGGCCTACTTAACTAGGCAGGAACTCCCCGAGGACCAAAATGAGGCACGCTGCATAGTGCGGCGATCTAAAGCCTATAGGGTCCATGAGGGAGAGCTTTATAAGAAAAGCACCACCGGAGTCCTTCAAAGATGCATCTCCGAAGAGGAAGGGCGGAAGCTTCTGGCAGAAATTCATGCCGGACTCGGCGGCCACCATGCCGCAGCCCGGGCCCTTGTAAGCAAGGCCTTCCTTACAGGTTTTTATTGGCCAACGGCCCGGGCAGATGCACAAGACTTGGTCCAACGCTGCATCAGTTGCCAGCTTTTTGCAAACCAAAGCCATATGCCACCCACCTCCCTCCACACGATCCCCATTACATGGCCCTTTGCGGTCTGGGGGCTTGACATGGTTGGACCCCTTAAAGGGGAAACCCATAAACAAAAATACTTACTGGTGATGGTGGATAAATTCACCAAATGGATAGAAGCCAAACCTGTTAAAACGGCTGAATCCGGACCGGTGATAGACTTCATATCCGGGGTTGTACACCGTTACGGCGTCCCCCACAGCATCATCACTGACAACGACACGAACTTCACTGCTGATGAGGTAAAACTCTGGTGCAAAAACATGGGCATTAAGCTCGATTATGCTTCTGTCTATCACCCACAAACTAACGGTCAAGTCGAGCGAGCAAATGGTCTTATCATGAGCGGCATCAAACCCAGATTATTGCGGTCCCTAAAGGAATCTAACACGCACTGGGTAGAGGAGCTCGACTCCGTACTCTGGGGCTGCGGACCACGCCAAATCGTACTACCGGATACACACCCTTCTTTATGGTGTACGGTGCAGAGGCGGTTCTGCCCTGCGACATACTTCATGACTCACCTCGAGTGCGCATGTACGAAGAAAGAGAAGCCGAGCTCGATCGGCAGGACAGTCTGGACACCCTGGAGGAGGAGCGCGACGTGGCAAAAGCCCGTTCCGCATTTTATCAGCAACATGCTCGAAGATACCAGAGCAGAGAAGTACGGGCCAAAACTTATAACGTTGGCGAGCTAGTTCTACGCCTGCCGGAGAAGAAAAAGACCAAGCTCGAGCCCAAATGGGAAGGTCCCTTCATCATTGACCAAGTTCTGACCGGTGGAGTGTACCGTCTACGGGATGCATCGGATAATCGACTTGAGCCGAACCCATGGAACGTAGCCAGGCTCCGAAGATTCTACGCCTAGTGCCAGACTCTATGTTCGTCTCCTTCCTCTGTCCATTTTTTGCACATACATTATCTGTCCTTTATTTTTCTCTTTCTTCTCTTTTCTTTCCCAAGGCCTTCAAGGGCCAACTTGTGCCTTGCCTGCACACCATTGGCACGCTAGCCGCGCTCATTATACCTGGGGGCTTCTTACACAGAAGCTTAATTATTTATCCGGGCTTCATGCCCAACACATGTGTCATTCTTCCGCATGTACCTTCTCTTCGCCATTATATGCATCGATATGACTTAAGTTTTGGCCAAGCTGGGTTGCCTGGCTCTTGTATTTATGCCCTACGTTCTCGTTAATTCGGCTAGGGCATAAGGGGAGCACCTCTGCGATTGTTACTGCCGGGTCAGCCGGATGTGTACCTCAGACTGGGTGAAGCCGAAAGCTAGCGTTCTTAAGGGAATATTAGGTCGGTGAACAAAAGATGATTTTTATTTATTTTCCATATGTGCCCCCAGATGTTTTTTCCTGCGTCCCTTTTCGCAGTCCGGACATGCACTTTAGGGCATGCGTGCCCAGGGAAAGGAACCATTAACGGAACTATTCTCCCTGGAAGATGTTTCTTACTACCCATGTAATATAACATAACTAGTTAGGTACTTGTCTGTTCAAGCACTAATGACCCCTACGCCTGGTTTCCACGCATGCCCCGGTTCTTATATAACTGAGCGGGTATTCGGATACACTCCGGACTATCGGGTCCCGAGGTTGAAGCGAAAAGATCCGCCATGACAAATGATTTACAATCCGGCTAGAAGGCATTATACATGTCACTTTAATTACATAGTCACTTAGACTGACTGAATTCCTCTTCTATACCATCCAACAGGCTGTCTAGCCTACAATCATGTTGTGAATACTTTGCGGCTAATTCTACTTGCCCATATACTAAGCTAACGGGGATCTCTTTCCCATCGGGCCCCACAGGTCCGACCTCGGCCATGTGGTTT
This sequence comes from Triticum urartu, assembly GCF_056163025.1. Lineage (NCBI taxonomy): Eukaryota > Viridiplantae > Streptophyta > Magnoliopsida > Poales > Poaceae > Triticum > Triticum urartu. Next base: position 15,803,907 of record NC_141873.1, read on the forward strand.
GGGTTAGCCTTGGTATATCGCATCTTCACCATGGCCCAGGCTTCCCTGGCACCTTGACGGCAGGCCGATATCTTCCATAAGTGGAAGCGCCGCCGTGCTCCCTTGAGCTTCTCCGCAAGCTCTCCAAGGCCTTCGGGCAGGGAGACGGATGGCCACAAGGCCTGGGCAATACCTTGCATCACCGGCCGAGCTTGTTCGTGCAGTTGTGAGAGCTCGGGTAGAGGATCACCAGCTGACCCGGGCATTTCATCCGCGGGGCGACCCATCCGCATACCTACAGACATAACTCTGTTAGTTGGCTTCTTGTCGAACTCTTTTTAAAAGTTTGCTCAAGCACTTACTAAAAATGCCGCGTCGAAGCCGCTTATTCTCCTTCACGGAGTCTGACAGCTGAGCACGAACATCCTTTAGTTCTATGCTCAGCTGAGTGTTGGCATCTTGGAGAATATTTTTCTCCTGCCTCACTTTTGTAAGCACACGCTCACCAGCCTTTCGCTGTCGTATGGCATGTTGCTCCTCCGGATTCACTTCGGTGTCATCTGCAATATTTATTGTTAGAATTGCGTGCATACCACATCCTATATGGTACATGTCATTCTTTAAATCAGGTGTTACCGGAGGAGGCCTTTTCGGACTTCTTCAATGCGGCCATTGCGGCCTGCAGCTGGGCTTTGCACTTTTCCAGCTCTTGAGACAATTGAGTATTCTTCTCTGTAAGAACCTGCACAAATAATGATCCTTAAATCAGTTGTGCCAACTGTTTCAAGTCTCAGGGGCTACTGCTATACATAATCATCAAATTTTCTTACCCGTATATCCTTTACATATTGATCCGTGGCTCTGGCAAGACCATTTTGAGCAGCACGGATGTACGCGTCTCCTGAGTTGAAGGCATCAAAAGCCTCTTGGGAGAAACAAGCATCGCGGAGTATGGCCCGGCGACGCCTGTGATTCATGGCGCTCTCCACTTCGGAATTTGTGGCAGATATTTTATCCGCATCCTCTGGCGGAGGAGCATCTGGCGGGTACCCCGTGTTAGCTTCCGCCTCTGGGTCCAGCCCTAGAGTCTGGCTAGTAGAGGCGTGATCGGCGATCTCTCTGGATATAGTCTGACAAGCGCTTTTCCTTCATCGAAACATGGGCATTACTGCGTTTTAAAACATGATGATCACAGAGTGAGGTTTTGTAAAATACCTCTGCGCCGGCGTCTCCGTTCAGACAGCCTTCCTTTTCATCCTGCCCGGCTTCGGCGCCCCTCGTTGGCGATTCGCCACGGACCCAGCATAGTGTCCCGAGGACCTTCCCTGTAGAGCACCGTACAGATACGGTGGGTGAAGTGCGCATAAAGGGATACTTCTCAAAGGTTGGGACCCTAGTCTCACTTACCTACGAGACAGGGAGTAGCCCCGGATAGTCGGCTATAATAGCCACCATGGCCTCATCGCAGCTTAATTGATAAAATATCCTGTCAATCAGCTCCACGAATATGTCTGGATCCTCTTGAAGGCCGGGGTCGAGGGACCGTCCAGGATCCTCTGGTTGTGGAGGTGGGCTGTAGATCTCCCTTACTTCCTTACGTAGCTCCTGCGGTAAACAGGCAAGGTAAGATATTTATTGAAAAAATATGAAAAGAAGGGGTATAAAAAGTGACGGCTTACCCAGTTCGGAGGGTTGTACATGGAGAATCCGTCCCGTGGCTTGATGCGGAGGAACTCCTCTTCTTCTCCTTTGTACAAACTGGTCAGAATTTTCACTAGAGCGGCAATGGAGTCCGGTCCTTTACGACCACAGTGGGTGGCATCATTTTCCCCATTGAAATCCCACATGGGGTGGCCTCGATATTGAAGTGGTTGCACCCCCCGCATAATGCATATTGCCATAACCTCGGGCATGGTCAGTCCTGATTGGGCCAACAACTTTATCCGGCCCATCAGATAAAATATGTCTCTATCATCTTCCTCCTGAGGGCTCCGTGCGCGCCAGCTTAGGCGTTTCTTCAAAGGAGCGTTGTTGAACTCAGGAAGACCAATCCGGATAGGATCCGGGAGGGGAACATCCTCCATATAAAACCACACTGAAGGCCAGTCTTCGGATGTCTTCTTCGGGGTACCGGATAGGTATCCGGTCCCGGCGATGCGCCATACTTCGGCTCCGCCCACTTGATATATTGATCCCCTCTGTGTACGGGGGACAAGGCAGAACAAGTTTTTCCACCGCGCGAAATGAGCTTCATAGCCCAGAAACAGCTTGCAAAGGGCTACGTAGCCAGCAATATGCAGAATGGAGGCAGGGGTGAGGTTGTGTAACTGGAGGCCGTAGAACTCCAGGAGCCCTCGGAGAGACGGATGGATTGGAAATCCGAGTCCCCTCAACAGATAGGAGACAAGGCATACCCGCTCTCCCTTAGAGGGGTTGGGAAAGCTCTCCGCTTGCTCCCCTCCATTATAGGTGGCGAGCCCGGCTTGAACCGGGACCATGTACGCTGGAGGGAGAAATCCCTGGGTCTGTAGCTTCACTAATTGACTGTGCGGGACGAAACACTTCTCCCAATCTCCGGGCTTGGGGCTGCGGGAGCGAGAGGAGGAGCTGCGCTGGTCGGCCATGCTGGAATGGATTTTTTCGGGCGCGCTCTGATGAATACTCGCTAGGGGAGGATCGTGTGGTTTGGATCTAAGAATCCCCGTCTCTTTAATAGACAGTTCATTCACATAGCTAGGGGGTAAATGTAAAAACACCCTGGCTCCTCACATTCGCTTGACACGTGGAAGGTGGCCATTATTGGACGCAGAAGCCAAGGAGCGCAACATTTACAAGAAGCCGGACACTATTAACAGGTACTCGGAATTTGGAGAAGAACTCGCCTTGCAATGCCGAAGACAACATGCGCGCCAGACTCATCGTCATTGAAGCCTGGTTCGGGGGCTACTGAGGGAGTCCTGGATTAGGGGGTATCCGGACAGCCGGACTGTAACCGTTGGCCGGACTGTTGGACTATGAAGATACAAGATTGAAGACTTTGTCTCGTGTCCGGATGGGACTCTCCTTGGCATGGAAGGCAAGCTTGGCAATACGGATATGTAGATCTCCTTCCTTGTAACCGACTCTATGTAACCCTAACCCCCTCCGGTGTCTATATAAACCAGAGGGTTTAGTCCGTAGGACCAAGAACAACAATCATACCATAGGCTAGCTTCTAGGGTTTAGCCTCTTTGATCTCGTGGTAGATCAACTCTTGTAATACTCATATCATCAAGATCAATCAAGCAGGAGTAGGGTTTTACCTCCATCGAGAGGGCCCGAACCTGGGTAAAAACATCGTGTCCCTTGTCTCCTGTTACCATCCGCCTAGACGCACAGTTCGGGACCCCCTACCCGAGATCCGCCGGTTTTGACACCGACAACATGGTCAATAGTTTTTCTATACATATTTAACATTTTCAAATGTTTGATTAAAAAAATTCAAATACAACTTTGGCATTTTTTTAATACATGGTCAGCATTTTTATGCACATTTAACATTTTTCAAATGGTTGATTAACATTTTTCAAATAACAGTACCATACAATCCTTGTTTTGGGTGGCCCAACCCATTTATTTGTTTGTTAGTTCTGGGAGAAAATTAGAAAAGGAGGGTTTCCACCATTTTCTTCTCAAGCTTATTAGTTTTCGAGAGAGTAGAGTAGTGATCAATCAGGGCCGTGGGATCCTGATCCAACGGTGACCATGCATAGCATAGCCACTCCGAGTCTCCTGCCTTCAATCCCCCTCCCCTCCGAGCACGGCAACCACTCTCCATGGCGATTCTCGAGACCCATCTTCCTCATGCACAGGAATTCAAATGGAGGATCCTCACATCTCCCCCCTTCGCGGCATGGTGTGCGTTGTCCCCTCACCCAATCTCGCGCTTCAATCTCAGCCCGACCATCGACACTCTCCTCCCCCGTTGCCGCTGCCGCTGGAGGAGAGCGTCATCGCGGTCGCGCGTGAGCGTCAATCTCACTTCAGCATTACCGTTGTCGCACGTTCAATTCTTTCTGCTAGCTGTACCTTCAGTTCACTCCTGCTCCAGTTTTCCTCTTTTTTCTTTTTTTGATTCCTTTTGTTTTTTAACCGATTTTCTCTACTCTTCGATGCAACATCAATTTCTTTTCTCGGTTTTCACCGGTGTTTTCTTTCCTTTCTCTGTTTTCCTTGTTTTTCTCATTTTTCCCTAGTTTATTTTTTCCTTTGGTTTACTTTGCTTATGTCTTCCATTTCCTTGATTTTCTTTGCTCTTATTTATTTCTCTTTCTTTTTCACCAGTTTTCTTCGGATTCGTATTTTGTCTATGTTTTTGTTTAAGCTTTTCATCGGGTTTTTTTCTTTCTCATTTTTCTTCCATTTTTGCTAATTTCTTGGTTTGCGTAATTTTTTTTGTTTCTCAATCGGTTTTCACTATTTTTCATTGTTTTTTCACTTGTTTCTTCCATTTCCATTTTGGTTTTTTGTTTATTTTTTATTTTCATTCATTTTTTATTTCTTTTAGTTTTCATTCTACACTTTTCATTCTACACTTTACATATACGCCAAAAACACTTTTCTAATACAAGGTTAATATTATTTCAAAAAAAAATTCAACATTTTTATACATATTTTAATATTTTCCAAATGCTTGATTAACATTTTATAAATACAAGATTAACATTTTTAATACATGATCAATATTTTTATGCAGATTTTAACGAAAATCCTTTATTAACCTTTTTAAGACATAATATTTATATTTTTAGTACATGGTCAACATTTTTTCTGTACACTTCAACATTTTTAAATGCTTGGCTAACATTTTCAAATGCTTGATTAACATTTTCTAGATACATGATCAACTTCTGTCACACACATTATATATTTTCTTTATACATTTTTCGTATACATGAGAAACATTTTTCATACACATTTATCATTTTTCAAAGGTTCGCTTAACATTTTTTTAATACATTGTCATCATTTTTTATATTCACATTTCAAAAAATCAAATGTTGATTAAAATTTTAACTTTTTTCAATAAATGGCCAACAATTTTTCTATACCTATTTTTCCAAATGTTCGCTCATATATAGGTTGGTAAAATTTTCAGTTTCGCTTAGTAGGGTCGCCGTTTGTGGCTAGGGTACCCGCATGATCCCATTTGTATTCCTTTGAACATTCCCTTTGATCAATAAAGCATTTTCTTACCTTTCAAAAAAAAAAAGCTTATGTCATCTATATGAATGAGACCAATTTAGATCTTGACTAGATGAGTTCTAGGCACTCCCATTTTAAAAAGTGTTTTCCTTGAACTGCGGGCGTTTTAATTAATAAAATAAAAGTTTGAAAAGGAGACTTTCCAATTTTTTCTCAAGCATCTATTTTTCGGGTTAATCTCGTCCGTGGGATCCAGATCCAGCGATGGCAGTAGCAAAGCCACTCTCAGTCAGTCAGCCTGCCCCCAATCCCCCTCCCCTCCGAACACGGCGATGGCGCCGCCGCACGCCGGCGCTCCATCGCGATTCGCGATCCTGATCCTGCCCCATGCACAGGAATTCAAGCAGAGGATCCTCACATCTCCTCTCGTTGGCGGCATGGCGTGCGCTGTCCCCTCACCCAATCTCGCGCTTCAATCTCAGCCCGGCCGTCGACGCTCTCCTCCCCCGCTGCCGCTGCCGCTGGAGGAGAGCGTCATCGCGGTCGCGCGTGAGCGTCAATCTCACTTTAGCATCACCGTTGTCGCGCGTTCAGTTCTTTCTGCTAGCTGTACCTTCAGTTCACTTCAGTTCAGTTCTTTTATTTAGACAAAATTCAGTTCTGTTCAGTTGACAGTAAAATCCCCCTTTTCTACATCATAATTGGGCCGATAACTGCATAATTTCTGGGCTTCACTGATTATTTACAAGTTGATTTCTTCTCCTGTATTGCTGTTCAGAGTTGAAGAGTTTCAATTCCTGATGTACCATTTCATGTTCAAACTCTAAAACTAGAGAAACCGAGTATTTAACCGAAAACTACCACATTTCATGAAAACGTGCCCAGAAACTACCACTTTATGATTTTGTACGAAAAACTACCATTTTTTCCCTAATCTTTTGCTAAAAACTACCAAGTCTGAAAAGTGATGGACTAAACCCGATTAAGATAGGCTGGGCCCACCCATCAATGCGGGAAATAGCCAACACCGTTACTTTGACCGTGAATATGTGGGGCTCATATGCCAGTTCCATCTCCTTGCTCTGAAATTCCCCACCGAGGATTCAGATCAGGGGCGCCGCCATGCCGCAGCTCAGGCCACACTCCACCTCCATCCCCTCAGCACCTCCATCCTCCAACCATCTACCCAGCCACCACCCTCCCTCCTCCCCCGGTGAGCAGTGTGCCTCCCATCCTCCCGTCGGCGAGTCGTGCTACTACCCGGTGTCCGCATCGATGGGCGGCAACAGGCCCGATGCGCTTCACAACCGCCGCGCGGCGCAAGGCCACAACCACGAGCAGCCGCCATCCTCTGCTCGTCGTATCGGACCGAGACCACCAAAGTGAGGGGCGCCGCCATGGCTGAGGACTCTTGTACATGGCGCTGTCACCATTGCCCCTCCTCTGTCTCGCCCAAGACCTCCTACTCCTCCCTGCGGCTCCCACGACGCCCGCAACCCCTCGGCCACAAGAGCCTCACCGGCGAGCTCTTCTTTCTCCGCCGCCGCTGGGTTGAGGGGAATGAACATACAGCTGCTGTTCCCTCGGTCTCACTTTTTCACTCACACGTGAAATATCTGAAGCTGAGGAGGGAGCTACGTTTTGTGCCCTCTCTTGGTTACATGAGCGAAGATAGTGCTTTGGCTCAATTTTGCCCGCTGGGAATGCTGATATTATGCTTTGGAACCCCTCTTGGCTGACTGTTCCTACTAAATTCTTCCTACGTTCTTTCATCTGTTCTGTGGCCGTGTGCTTCCAGGAGCTAACACAGATACTAGATGTGCTTTCATCTTGGAGGGGCCTTCATGCAACCATGGCGCAGGAACCTTTTGTTGTATCTGTTCACTAGATGTACATTTCTTTCACTCTGATCTGGAAAACCAGATCCTACGGTTTTCCCCGCAGCAGCACTAGTGGGTCGACAGTAGTTATAGGACGATGACTTCATCAAAGTAACGGCACAGAATGCCGTCATCGTCCGCCGTCGGCTCTGTTTTCACCCGCAACTATGTCTCCCCGACTCGCAACTGGGACTAGATTTCAGATCTCGAGATCCGATCACCCAGCCATAGGTCGACCACCTCCGATGTAGGAGATGACCACCACCGCCGTCGCCGAATCGATGAGATGCATCAGTTTGAGGACGTAACGGCAGCCGCTCGCCTAGACCCGAAGGTCCTAGATCGAGCTCGGGACGCGCCCCGGCCGCCGCCGCCGCCACCTCTTTCTAATCCCTCGGCTGCAGCCAAGCCCCCCGTCGCGCACCGTCCACCTCTGCCCGCCATCCTCGTCGCAAGGAGATCCAAGTTAGGCTGCCGTCGCTTCGGATCTTAGGACGCCAGAGATGGTACGCCGCCGCCGCGCCACAGGGCCTGCGCCCAGCGACGTTGCCGGCGGGGGTGGAAGGAGGGAGATGCGCGGTTCCACTATGGCCAGTCTTATCTCAATATCTTGATGAGGCCACATACTTTTCCAGTACAACTAATTATTGAGACCGAGCTAGCTTTTGTACTGATGGCGCTGTACTGATTGATTTAAATGGTCACCTAATAATACTCCTATATATGTGGTGGTTGGAATGTCCAACTATAGAGATCTTCGTGCATTATTTTTTAATTCATGCCTAGTGTGAAATCTATATAGAATAAAGATAGAGCAAGCTTTAGCGGCGAGCCCCTACATACACAGTGCACACGTTGGTCTGATCGCCATGACTTCCTCCTGGATGTTGCTTTCCCTCGTCTTCCTTCTGGCTACCTCGTAGGCGCGCGCCGGCGGGTTCAAGCACATCCACCTGTACATGCACGAGATCTTCACGGGCCCGAACGCCACGCTGTTTTCGGTGGTGCCGCCCCTGCACCGGGGCGACAACGCAAGGTTCGGGATGGTCGGAGTGCTCGACGACGAGCTGCGTGACGGCCCGGACCCAAGAAACTCATCGCTGATCGGCCGGTTCCAGTCCCTCTTCGCCTTCGCGGGGCTGGTGACGCCACCGGGCATGCAGACGGCGACCAGCCTCGTGTTCACGGCCGGGGAGCACGCCGGGAGCACGCTGGTCATGGTGGGCAGCATCGTGAGCTCAGAGGGGCCCTACGTACGAGACCGCGGTGGTGGGCGGCACCGGCGCGTTCAGGATGGCGCGCGGGTACTGCGTTCTGAAGGCTGTGTGGAGCCCGACGCCTGAGTCCACCGTGTACGAGGTAAAGCTGTTGTTGAAGATGGGGGGAAGCCTGTTGGCGAAGATGGATGCCTGGAAACGTACGTACGCGCGCACTGTGAAATCTTCAACTGTTAATTGTTACTGGGAACTAGATTAAACTGAACTTATGTGATTAAGCACTGGAGCTGGAGGCCTTTCTACTCAGTTTTTCATTTAATTTAGATCTTCTTCAAAGTATTTAGTAACTTCCAGTTAATTCATATGTTCCAAAGAGATTTGTTTTTATGTATCACTACTTGAAGTTGTGCGAGGTATGGCAGTAACAGGCTTCATTTTCTTCATCTTTTTTACTCTGGTTCCTGGGAACACTGCAAATGACCCATAATAGATACTCGTATTCAAGAGGACGACTCTAAACTTGGTGCTGGGATTGTGCATCCTACTCACCGGTTTGTCGAAGGAGCTAGTCTCTTAATTAGTCCGATGGTATGTTAGGTTGAAATGTTCAGGTCAATACGGCGGCCGGGTTCATTTTCACCGAGTTAAATAAATGTTCGAGCCCAACCAGGCTATGTTTCCTTCAACAAGGCTCCATTTTCCTGAATCTTGAATATAAAGCCTTCTTTGAAAGGAGAAGATCTAGCCCGTTGTAAATATTGCATCGTCATACATCTCCTTGGCATACATATACCCTCTCTAACACTAAGCTCCTTAGAGCATCTCCAGCCATTGGCCCCCCAGGGGGCGCCTAAAATCGCCGCTTGGGGATGAGCCGGTGCAAAAATTGGGCCTGGGGGCGAGTTGGTCCCCAGCCGCCGGCCCCAGGGCCGCCCCCAGGCGTGTTTAAAAATAAAAGATGTATAGCAAATTTCGGCACAGTTCGGCGAAGTTCGGCTAAAACACGATAAATTTCGGCCAACTTGGGCATATATTTCGACAAAGTTCGCGGATTTTCATTACATAGCAAATATATAAACTAATCTAAAAAAGAAACTGGCTGAAGTCGTCGCCGTCGCCGCCATCCTCACCGTCGTCGTCGTCCTCGGCCTTCTCCTCCTTGACGCGGGCGCCCCTGCTGGACCCGGCATCGCCATGGCGGACTGGTGGCGGCGGCGACGCGTCGTCGTCGTCGCTGTCGTAGATGACGACGACTCCGCCTTCGTCGCGGCTGCGTCAGCGCTCCGCGAAGCGGTGCAGGACGGCGCACTGGCGCTCCTTTGCCTTCTCCAGGCGCTCCTTCTCCATCGCTATGGAGTCCATGTGCGCCCATTCCAGGGCCGCCTCGTCGTCGTCGAGCTCCGTCTTCACCGGCGCGCCCGGCTCCGTCTTCACCGACGCGAACCCCGACTCCGTCTTTGGCTTGACGAAGCGCGGAGGAAGAGCCGACGAGGAGGCGCGCCGGCCACCCTCGTTGATGACGATGCCGGCGCAGCGAGTGCGCCGGCCAAGCGGCGTCTTCGCCGCGGGCTCGGCCTTGACGCCGAGCAGGGCCGGAGTACCAGAGAAGTGCGAGGAAGAGCGCGAGGAGGAAGAAGAAGAGGAGGACCCAAACCTCCTTGGCGCCCATGGCCCGGCGCGTCGGTGGTGCGCCGGGGCGGCCACCCTCACCGGGGGGTACGCCAACGGCGGGTCGTTGCCGCCCTCGAGGTACGTCAGCACGCCCTCGAGTGTGCGGCCGGGGACGCCCCACCACAGGTGGCGCCCCTCGCTGTTCTTCAGGCCGCCGACCACCGGCGCGCCGTTGGTGGACGCCATCCCCTGCTGCTGACGGCGCTCGAAGTACGCCGCCCAAGCCGCGTGGTTGTCGGCGGCGCACTGGGGGAGGGAGAGCTGGGCGTCGGTTAGGGAGGCGCGCACGACCTCGACCTCCTCGGCGAAGTATTTGGGCTTGGCCACGGCATCGGGCAACGGGGGAATGGGCACCCCCCCCCCCCCCCCGCCGTTGCTGAGCTTCCAGCCCGTCGGCCCTGCGCGCATGTTCGGCGGCGCCGGGATGTTCGCCTGGAATAGGAGCCAGGAATCCTGTTCGCGAAGCGAACGGTGGCCGAAGCCGTTGGCCGCCGCCTTGTCTCCGGGGAAACGCTCTGTCATCGGGAGAGGGGGGAGAGGGAGAGGGAGGGGCTGGCGGTGGCGCTCGGGAGAGGTAGAGGGAGAGGGAGGGGCTAGGTGGCGGCGAGGGGCGGGGCTGGTGTGGGCACACAAGAGTGGAGGCCACCGTCTATATAGCCGCATCGCGCCCGTGTGTACGCGTGCGAGGGAGGGGAGGCGTCGGCGCGCCGTCCCGTGGAAGGCTGACCGGCGGCAGCCTTGCCATTGATTCCCCGCGGGAACCGAGGCCGTTGGGGGAAGACGAGGTGCCGTGTCGCTGACGCGGCTGGACCGCGGCTTTTTCGCGCCAAAACAGCTCGCCCCGGCGCCCCCGGGCGCCCCCAGCGCGCTGGGTTCGGCCAGGGTCCGCCGGCGCTGTTTTCGGCCCAGGCTGGCGAAAATCGGGCTCCTAAGGGCACGATTGGGCTGTTTTTCGGCGCCGGCGCGAAAAAATCGCCTGGGGAGGCCTTCCTGGGGGCGCGGCTGGAGATGCTCTTAGTTTTAAAAGCCCCACATTCAATTGAGGTCTCCGGTTGAAAGCGAGTCACCCGATTTTGACATGGTCAACTATTTCTCAAAGCTTTCTCATCCAATTCTTTTATACTATACACTATGCTTCCTAATTTTTAAGGCCTCACGGTTAATTGGGTCTTCAATTTATAATTGGATCACCCGATTTTGACCGGGTCAATAATTTGTCAAAGGGCTCTCTCATTCAATTCTTTTAATTATGTATGTTCTCCAATTTTTAAGCTCTTTCATTCAGTTCAGGTATTCAATTTTGGATTTCGTTTACGACTTTGACCGAGCCAATGATTTTTTAAATCAACAGCACTCGGCGTATAAAAACTTATTAATCCCGTGCACCCTCCCACCACCTAGAAAAAAAAGCAACCATGTGATATTGTAGCACCAATATAGTACATGCAACCACCGACGCAGAAATTTCCCTATATAAATATACGTTGGTTAGCCGATAATTAATACATACAACACTATGAAAGTTCATCAAATCACCGCATTATAAATAAAAGTAAAAACACTCCATCATCTCCCTCGCCCTCCAAACTAAATATTCCATGGGTTTCAAAATATAAAGGGTATTAGTTCTTTGAAAAATTAAATATTTTTAACTTTGACCAAGTTCAGAGCAAAAAATATCGACGTCCACAATATTAAACAAAAAAGTATGGAAATTCATTGCATGATGAATCTATCACACCGACTTCGTATTATGAATTTGGATATATTTCTCTACAAATTTGATCAAACTTAAATAGTTTGACTTTTTAAAAAAGTTATATACCTTATATTTTAAAACATAATGTGTTTTTTAAGAAACCGAACAACACTAACGGCGCAACAAAGCGAGCCCAACCCTTCTAGTATAATATTAAACCATGAATGCCCATCCTCTTCCAGCTTGCCAACAAAATAATTGAAGTGAAAAGATTCCCAATCATGCACGTCCTCTCAAGATTCTTTTTATTTGTGTCTCTATCTAGCACTTAGTAGTTTATATAGCATGTGTCTAGGCAAGACATCACTTTCTAGTTTATATAGCATGTGAACCCTAGAGTGAGGCTTTTGGTGCTCGGCCTACAGACAGGCCGGAATCTGGTGCGTTTCTATGGGCTTTGGGATTCTGAAGCAATCACTTCGTTGCAGCAGTGTGACAGGCCTAGTGGGCGACATACAGTCTATGTTACTCCTATATTCGCACGTATTGTGTTCGGCCCACCAACCATGGTTGTTCCCGGGCCTCCTTGGAGGCACTACGTGGCCTGCACCGGATTTTTGGGACAGGTTTGGTGTTTCAAAACACAACAGGTAAAATGGGCCCCGTGACCTTTGTGGAGCAGGTAGAGCCACGGGACGGGGTTGCCTCGGCATCCCCTTTTCTTCCACAGATCCTCACCGCAGCGGCCGCTCTGTTCTTCCATAGACGTGCACCGCGGCAGCGATTCTGGACCAGCAAGATATCCACTGACGGCCTCGAGCTCGACGGGTAGGTTCATTTTGTTGAGCTGGTTGCCTTCTTTCATTCTTTGCGTGTGGATTCGACAGTGTTCGATTGGAAACTTCTTTCCTGATGGGGCTATATTTGATTGCAGCAGGGGGGAGTCGTGCCTGCTGGATGGAAATGGTTCTGTGTTCCAAGTGGAGTTCCAAGATTCCATGAGTGCACCAGCTCTAGAGATCGAGAAGGGGGGCGAAGCACAGGAAGCTGGAGATGGACAGAGATATGAGGTGTGCTCTGAAGCTATGAGCGGCTGGACATGGAAGTTAGTGTGGTTTTCCCTCATATTAGTTTTGCACCTGCTCAGTGTAGTTTTTTCTTGGTCGTGGGTGTACTGGTTATATGATATTTGGTGGAAATAGAATTTTTTGCTGATGGACACAAACCTTGGCACCGTTGTAGGTGACTTCCCTGGCTGAAATGTTCACCGTAATTTGACCGACCATCTTTTTCATTCACTCGTAGTCATACAAGCCTATTCTGGGAGTTACTCCTTGTGGCTTGTTTAGTACGCCGAGCTCTAGACTATCAAGAATGAACAACTGAGTTGCAAACATGCGAAAAGGGTAACCATGAGAGTGCACACAAAATGGTTTAATAATAACTAATGCTTTATTTGTTGGTCGAAAAGATGTCATACCTGCAAGAACAAATGGCAGCCAACTATATGCATAGTTGGGTTCCTCTTTGAAACATCAGTTTTGAACTTCCTCACAGCTTGTAACAAATGCTTCAGTACATAAGCACTCCTATTCCAATCTCTGATCTTGCCCACATCATTGAGTCCTGACCAGAATTCTATTGATATATAATCGTTTTTGGCTGGCTGCGACAAGGCGATCATAATACCGTGTATTTTCACCACTTCGCATCAGCTAGGAGAAGAAGAAATTTAATAAAGAAGTTGAGGAATGATACAGGTGGCTGGGTTGAGGGGAATGATAACATGTGTCCGCTCATCAAAGATTACTTCAGTAGCCTTTTCACATCTAGCGAGGGGGATATTGACCCGACTGTACTAAACTCTATTAAACCATCTGTTTCGAACTGTTGGAAATATGCCCTAGAGGCAATAATAAAATGGTTATTATTGTATTTCCTTGTTCATGATAATTGTCTATTGTTCATGCTATAATTGTATTAACTGGAAACCGTAATACATGTGTGAATACATAGACCACAACATGTCCCTAGTGAGCCTCTAGTTGACTAGCTCGTTGATCAACAGATGGTCATGGTTTCCTGATCATGGACATTGGATGTCATTGATAACGGGATCACATCATTAGGAGAATGATGTGATGGACGAGACCCAATTCTAAGCATAGCACAAGATCGTGTAGTTCGTTTGCTAAAGCTTTTCTAATGTTAAGTATCATTTCCTTAGACCATGAGATTGTGTAACTCCCTGATACCGTAGGAGTGCTTTGGGTGTACCAAACGTCACAACGTAACTGGGTGGCTAAAAAGGTGCACTACGGGTATCTCTGAAAGTGTTTGTTGGGTTGGCACGAATCGAGACTGGGATTTTTCACTCCGTATGACGGATAGGTATCTCTGGGCCCACTCGGTAATGCATCATCATAATGAGCTCAATGTGATTAAGTAGTTAGTCACGGGATCATGCATTATGGAACGAGTAAAGTGACTTGCCGGTAACGAGATTGAATGAGGTATTGGGATACCGACGATCGAATCTCGGGCAAGTAACATACCGATTGGCAAAGGGAATTGCATACGGGATTGCTTGAATCCTTGACATCGCGGTTCATCCGATGAGATCATCGTGGAACATGTGGGAGCCAACATGGGTATCCAGATCCCGCTGTTGGTTATTGACCGGAGAACGTCTCGATCATGTCTGCATGGTTCCCGAACCCGTAGGGTCTACACACTTAAGGTTCGGTGAAGCTAGAGTTGTTATGGGAAATAGTATGTGGTTACCGAAGGGTGTTCGGAGTCCCGGATGAGATCCCGGACATGACGAGGAGCTCCGGAATGGTCCGGAGGTGAAGATCGGTATATTGGACGAAGGGTATTGAAGTCCGGAATTGTTCCCGGGGTACCAGGTGATGACCAGCGTGTCCGAAAGGGGTTTCGGAGGCCCCGGCAAGCGTTGGGGGGCCTTATGGGCCAACGGGAGAGGGCACATCAGCCCACTAAGGGGCTGAGCGCCCCTCCCACCACATCTCACGTGACTAGGAGAGGTGGGGGCGCCACCCCTAGGCTGCCACCCCTCCCGGCTTCGGGGGCAAGTTTCCTAGGGGGTGGGGGCGCCCAAACCCATCTAGGGTTTCCCCTGTGGCCGCCGCCCCTCCCCTAGGGAACCCTAGGGCGCCTACCCCTCCTCCCTTCCCCCTATATATAGTGAGGGAGAGAGAGGGCAGCCACACCCCTTCCCCTGGCGCAGCCCTCTCCCTCCTCCAACACCTCCTCCTCGTCCGTAGTGCTTGGCGAAGCCCTGCCGGAGAACCACGAGCTCCATCACCACCATGCCGTCGTGCTGTCGGAATTTTCCCTCAACTTATCCTCTTCCCTTGCTGGATCAAGAAGGAGGAGATGTCCCCGGGCTGTACGTGTGTTGAACGCGGAGGCACCGTTGTTCGGTGCTTAGATCGGATTCGGCCGCGATCTGAATCACTTCGTGAACGACTCCACCGACCGCGTTCTTGTAACTCTTTTGCTTAGCGATCTTCAAGGGTATGAAGATGCACTCCCTCTCTCTCGTTGCTAGTATCTCCTAGATTGATCTTGGTGACACGTAGGAAAATTTTGAATTTGTGCTACGTTCCCCAACAGTGGCATCATGAGCTGGTTCTATTGCGTAGATTCTATGCACGAGTAGAACACAAGTAGCTGTGGGAGTTGGTTTTGTTCAATATGCTTACCGTTACTAGTCCTATCTTGTTTCGACGGTATTGTGGGATGAAGCGGCCCGGACCGACCTTACACGTACACTTACGTGAGACAGGTTCCACCGACTGACATGCACTTGTTGCATAAGGTGGCTAACGGGTGCCAGTCTCTCCCACTTTAGTCGGATCGGATTCGATGAAAAGGGTCCTTATGAAGGGTAAATAGCAATTGGCATATGCCGTGTGATGTGATATGGCCAAGAAGGATGTGATGAATGAAATATATGTGATGTATGAGATTGATCATATTCTTGTAATAGGAATCACGACTTGCATGTCGATGAGTATGACAACCGGCAGGAGCCATAGGAGTTGTCTTTAATTATTGTATGACCTGCGTGTCACTGAATAACAACATGTAATTACTTTACTTCATTGCTAAACCGTTAGCTATAGTAGTAGAAGTAATCAGTTGGCGAGACAACTTCATGGAGACACGATGATGGAGATCATGGTGTCATGCCGGTGACGATGATGATCATGGAGCCCCGAAGATGGAGATCAAAAGGAGCAAAATGATATTGGCCATATCATGTCACTATTTGATTGCATGTGATGTTTATCATGTTTATGCATCTTATTTGCTTAGAACGACGGTAGTAAATAAGATGATCCCTCATAATAATTTCAAGAAAGTGTTCCCCCTAACTGTGCACCGCTGTGAAAGTTTGTTGTTTCGAAGCACCACGTGATGATCGGGTGTGATAGATGCTAACGTTCACATACAACGGGTGTAAGCCAGATTTACACATGCAAAACACTTAGGTTGACTTGACGAGCCTAGCATGTACAGACATGGCCTCGGAACACAAGAGACCGAAAGGTCGAACATGAGTTGTATAGTAGATACGATCAATATGAAGATGTTCACCGATGATGACTAGTCCGTCTCACGTGATGATCGGACACGGCCTAGTTGACTCGGATCATGTATCACTTAGATGACTAGAGGGATGTCTATCTGAGTGGGAGTTCATTAAATAATTTCATTAGATGAACTTAATTATCATGAACATAGTCAAAAGGTCTTTGCAAATTATGTTGTAGCTCGAGTTTTAGTTCTACTGTTTTTAGATGTGTTCCTAGAGAAAATTTAGTTGAAAGTTGATAGTAGCAATTATGCGGACTGGGTCCGTAAACTGGGGATTGTCCTCATTGCTGCGTAGAAGGCTTATGTCCTTAATGCACCGCTCGGTGTGCTGAACCTCGAACGTCATCTGTGGATGTTATGAACATCTGACATACACGTTTTGATGACTACATGATAGTTCAGTAATGTTAAATGGTTTAGAATTGTGGCGCCGAAGACGTTTTTTGAAACGTCGCGGAACATATGAGATGTTCCAAGGGCTGAAATTGGGATTTTAGGCGCGTGCCCACGTCAAGAGGTACGAGACCTCCTACAAGTTTCTTAGCCTACAAACTAATTGAGAAAAGCTCAATCATTGAGCTTGTACTTAGATTGTCTGGGTACAAAAATCACTTGAATCGAGTGGGAGTTAATCTTCCAGATGAGATAGTGATGTTTCTCCAAAGTCATTGCCACCAAGCTACTAGAGCTTCGTGATGAACTATAACCTATCAGGGATAGATATGATGATCCTTCAAATATTCGCAATGTTTAACACCACGAAAGTAGAAATCAAGAAGGAGCATCAATTGTTGATGGTTAGTGAAACCACTAGTTTCAAGAAGGGCAAGGGTAAGAAGGGATACTTCATGAAATGGCAAATCAGTTGCTGCTCTAGTGAAGAAACCCAAGGTTGAACCCAAACACGAGACTAAGTGCATCTGTAATGAGGGGAACAGTCACTGAAGCAGAACTACCCTAGATACTTGGTAGATGAGAAGGCTGGCAAGGTCGACAGAAGTATATTGGATATACATTATATTGATGTGTACTTTACTAGTACTCCTAGTAGCACCATGGTAATATATACCGGTTCAGTTGCTAAGTGTTAGTAACTCGAAATAAAAGGCTACGGAATAAATGGAGACTAGCTAAAGGTGAGATGATGATATGGTTTGGAAGTGTTTCCAAGGTTGATGTGATCAAGCATCGCATACTCCCTCTACCATCGAGATTGGTGTTAAACCTAAATAATTGTTATTTGGTGTTTGCGTTGAGCATAGACATGATTGGATTATGTTTATCGCAATACGGTTATTCATTTAAGGAGAATAATGGTTACTCTGTTTATTTGAATAATACCTTCAATGGTCCTGCACCTAAAATGAATGGTTTATTGAATCTCGATCGTAGTGATACACATGTTCATGCCAAAAGATATAAGATAGTAATGATATAGTGCCACCTACTTGTGGCACTGCCATTTGAGTCATATTGGTATAAAACGCATGAAGAAGCTCCATGTTGATGGATCTTTGGACTCACTCGTTTTTGAAAAGATTGAGACATGTGAACCATGTCTATTGGTATATACGCATGAAGAAACTCCATGCAGATGGACCGTTTGGACTCACTTGATTTTGAATCACTTGAGACATGCAAATCATACCACATGGGCAAGATGACTGAAAGCCTCGTTTTCAGTAAAATGGAACAATAAAGCAACTTGTTGGAAGTAATACATTTTGATGTGTGCAGTCCAATGAGTGCTGAGGCACGTAGTGGATATCGTTATGTTCTTACTTCACAGATGATTTGAGTAGATACTGAGTATATTTACTTGATAAAACACAAGTCTGAATTATTGAATGGTTCAAGTAATTTCAGAGTGAAGTTGAAGATCGTCGTGACAAGAGGATAAAATGTCTATGATATGATCATAGAGATGAATATCTGAGTTGCGAGTTTGGTACACAATTGAGACATTGTGGAAATTGTTTCACAACTAACACCGCCTGGAACACCATAGTGTGATGGTGTATCCGAACATCATAGATGCACCCCATTGGATATGAGCCATACCATGATGTCTCTTATCGAATTACCACTATCGTTCATGGGTTAGGCATTAGAGACAACCACATTCACTTTAAATAGGGCACCACATAATTCCGTTGAGATGACACCGTATGAACTATGGTTTAGAGAAACCTAAGCTGTCGTTTCTTGAAAGTTTGGGGCTGCGACGCTTATGTGAAAAGGTTTCAGGCTGATAAGCTCGAACCCAAAGCGGATGAATGCATCTTCATAGAATACCCAAAAATAGTTGGGTATACCTCCTATTTCAGATCCGGAAGCAAAAGTGATTGTTTCTAGAAACGGGTCCTTTCTCAAGGAAAGTTTCTCTCGAAAGAATTGAGTGGGAGGTTGGTGGAGACTTGATATGGTTATTGAACCGTCACTACAACTAGTGTGTAGCAGGGCACAGGAAGTTGTTCCTGTGGCACCTACACCAATTGAAGTGGAAGCTGATGATAGTGATCATGAAGCCTCGGATCAAGTCACTGCCGAACCTCGTAGGACGACAAGGACGCGTACTGCTTCAGAGTGGTACGGTAATCCTGTCTTGGAGGTCATGTTGCTAGACAACAATGAACCTACGAGCTATGGAGAAGCGATGGTGGGCCCGGATTCCGACAAATGGCTCGAGGCCATAAAATCCGAGAGAAGATCCATGTATAAAACAAAGTGTAGACTTTGGAAGAACTACTTGATGGTCATAAGGCTGTTGGGTACAGATGGATTTTAAAAGGGAAGACAGACAATGATGGTAAGTGTCACCATTAACAAAGCTCGACTTGTCGCTGAGATGTTTTCCGACAAGATCAAGGAGTTGACTACGATGATACTTTCTCACTCGTAGCGATGCTAAGAGTCTGTTAGAATTATATTAGCAGCTACTGCATTATTTATGAAATCTTGCAGATAGGATGTCAAAATATAGTTTCCTCGACGATTTTATTGAGGAAAGGTTGTATCTGATACAACCAGAAGGTTTTGACAATCCTAAAAGATGCTAACAAGTATGCAAAGCTCTAGCTATCCTTCTAAGAACTGGAGTAAGCATCTCGGAGTTGGAATATACGCTTTGATGAGATGATCAAAGATTTTGGATTTATACAAAGTTTATGAGAAACTTGTATTTCCAAAGAAGTGAGTGGGAGCACTATAGAATTTCTGATGAGTATATATTGTTGACGTATTGTTGATCAGAAATGATATAGAATTTATAGAAAGCATATAGGGTATTTGAAAAGGTGTTTTTCAATGGAAAACCTGGATTAAGCTACTTGAACATTGAGCATCAAGATCTATAAGGATAGATAAAAAACGCTCAATAATACTTTCAAATGAATACATGCCATGACAAGATTTTGAAGTTCAAAATAGATCGACGAAGAAGGAGTTCTTGGTTGTGTTATAAGATGTGAGTATTGAGTAAGACTCAAGACATGACCTCGGCAGAAGAGAGAGAATGGACGAAGGTCGTCCCCTATGCTTCAGACATAGGCTCTACAGTATGCTATGCTGTGTACCGCACCTGAAGTGTGCCTTTCCATGAGTCAGTCAAGGGGTACAAGAATGATCCAGGAATGGATAACAAGACAGCGGTCAAACATATCCTTAGTAACTAGTGGACTAAGGAATTTTCTCGATTATGGAGGTGGTAAAAGAGTTCGTCGTAAAGGGTTACGCCGATGCGAACTTTGACACTAATCCGGATTATTCTGAGTAGTAAACCGGAATCGTATAGTAGAACAGTTATTTGGAATAGCTCCAAATAGAGCGTGGTAGCTGCATCTAGGAGATGACATAGAGATTTGTAAAGCACACACGAATCTGAAAGATTCAGACCCGTTGACTAATAACCTCTCTCACAAGCGAGATATGATCAAACCCCATGGGTGTTGAATTCATTACAATCACATAGTGATGTGAACTAGATTATTGACTCTAGTGCAAGTGGGAGACTGTTGGAAATATGCCCTAGAGGCAATAATAAAATGGTTATTATTGTATTTCCTTGTTCATGATAATTGTCTATTGTTCATGCTATAATTGTATTAACTGGAAACCGTAATACATGTGAATACATAGACCACAACATGTCCCTAGTGAGCCTCTAGTTGACTAGCTCGTTGATCAACAGATGGTCATGGTTTCCTGACCATGGACATTGGATGTCATTGATAACGGGATCACATCATTAGGAGAATGATGTGATGGACGAGACTCAATCCTAAGCATAGCACAAGATCATGTAGTTCGTTTGCTAAAGCTTTTCTAATGTTAAGTATCATTTCCTTAGACCATGAGATTGTGTAACTCCCTGATACCGTAGGAGTGCTTTGGGTGTACCAAACGTCACAACGTAACTGGGTGGCTAAAAAGGTGCACTACGGGTATCTCTGAAAGTGTTTGTTGGGTTGGCACGAATCGAGACTGGGATTTTTCACTCCGTATGACGGATAGGTATCTCTGGGCCCACTCGGTAATGCATCATCATAATGAGCTCAATGTGATTAAGTAGTTAGTCACGGGATCATGCATTATGGAACGAGTAAAGTGACTTGCCGGTAACGAGATTGAATGAGGTATTGGGATACCGACGATCGAATCTCGGGCAAGTAACATACCGATTGGCAAAGGGAATTGCATACGGGATTGCTTGAATCCTTGACATCGCGGTTCATCCGATGAGATCATCGTGGAACATGTGGGAGCCAACATGGGTATCCAGATCCCGCTGTTGGTTATTGACCGGAGAACGTCTCGATCATGTCTGCATGGTTCCCGAACCCGTAGGGTCTACACACTTAAGGTTCGGTGAAGCTAGAGTTGTTATGGGAAATAGTATGTGGTTACCGAAGGGTGTTCGGAGTCCCGGATGAGATCCCGGACATGACGAGGAGCTCCGGAATGGTCCGGAGGTGAAGATCGGTATATTGGACGAAGGGTATTGAAGTCCGGAATTGTTCCCGGGGTACCAGGTGATGACCAGCGTGTCCGAAAGGGGTTTCGGAGGCCCCGGCAAGCGTTGGGGGGCCTTATGGGCCAACGGGAGAGGGCACATCAGCCCACTAAGGGGCTGAGCGCCCCTCCCACCACATCTCACGTGACTAGGAGAGGTGGGGGCGCCACCCCTAGGCTGCCACCCCTCCCGGCTTCGGGGGCAAGTTTCCTAGGGGGTGGGGGCGCCCAAACCCATCTAGGGTTTCCCCTGTGGCCGTCGCCCCACCCCTAGGGAACCCTAGGGCGCCTCCCCCTCCTCCCTTCCCCCTATATATAGTGAGGGAGAGAGAGGGCATCCGCACCCCTTCCCCTGGTGCAGCCCTCTCCCTCCTCCAACACCTCATCCTCCTTCGTAGTGCTTGGCGAAGCCCTGCCGGAGAACCACGAGCTCCATCACCACCATGCCATCGTGCTGTCGGAGTTTTCCCTCAACTTCTCCTCTCCCCTTGCTGGATCAAGAAGGAGGAGACGTCCCCAGGCTGTACGTGTGTTGAACGCGGAGGCACCGTTGTTCGGTGCTTAGATCGGATTCGGCCGCGATCTGAATCGCTTCATGAACGACTCCACCGACCGCGTTCTTGTAACGCTTCCGCTTAACGATCTTCAAGGGTATGAAGATGCACTCCCTCTCTCTCGTTGCTTGTATCTCCTAGATTGATCTTGGTGACACGTAGGAAAATTTTGAATTTCTGCTACGTTCCCCAACACAAACTATACGAATGATCTCTTGATTATTGATTTTACTAGATATGATGCCAGGAAATCTCTTTTCTAAATTGGTGATATGAAGGCGCCTGGTCCCGACGGGCTTCATGCAATCTTTTTCAAGAGATTCTGGCACATAGTAGGAGATGAACTCACAAATGAGGTCCTTGATGCAATTAAAAAGAGCAAGATTCCAGATGGTTGGAACTCAACTAATGTGGTTTTAATACCAGAGGTTGAGAGCCCTGAGGTAATCACACAGTATAGGCCTATCTCTTTGTGCAACGTAGTCTATAAGATCATTTCTAAGGTACTTGCAAAAGGACTAAAAACAATCCTTCCAGAAGTTATCTCACCTACTCATAGCGCTTTCGTAACGGGTAGGCTTATTACGGACAATGTACTTGTGGCCTACGAATGCTTCCATGTAATAAAGAAAAGAAACCATGGGTCTAATGGTTATTGTGTCATGAAGTTGGACATGAACAAAGCTTATGATCGCGTTGAGTGGGGTTTCCTGGAAAAGGTGATGCTGAGAATGGGATTTCATGAGCTCTGGGTGAACATGATCATGGAATGTGTTTCCTCAGTTACCTACAAAGTTAGGTTTAATAATACATAAACGGAGGAATTCACCCCCACAAGAGGACTGAGGCAGGGGGATCCCTTGTCCCCCTACTTATTTTTCCTATGTTCTGAAGGCTTGTCGAGTCTCTTGTCACGTGAAGAAGATGTTGGAGGTATAGAGGGAATTCATGTCTGTCGTAATGCTCCTTCTATCTCACATTTGTTATTTGCAGACGACTCCCTTATCTTGATGAAAACAGACACACAAAATGCCAACACTCTGAAAAGGGTGCTTGAGATATATTGTTCTAGCTCGGGACAGATTGTGAGTAATGCTAAGTCAAGTATCTTCTTCAGTCCTAATACCAATGTCATCACAAGGGAGAATTGCTGTAGAGAGATTAATATTGTGACTGAAGCACTTTCAGATACCTATTTGGCTCTACCAACAATGGTTGGGGTGGACAGATCTGATTGTTTTCAACACCTGATATGCCAGATTGAAGGGATGGAAAGGAAAAACCCTGTCCATGCAAGGTAAAGATATACTAATTAAGTCTATTGCACAAGCTATTCCTTCATATGCTATGTTTGTTTCAAGCTGCCAAAAGGAATTTGCAAGGCAATCACAGATGAAATTTCTGGTTTTTGATGGGGAGACAATGATGACCAGAAGAAAATGCATTGGTTTTCATGGTGGAAGTTGTGTATCCCGATGAAGAAAGGGGGATTGGGGTTTAGGGACCTTCACAGTTTTAACCTTGCTATGTTGGCAAAACAATGTTGGCGACTTCTCGAGAACCTAGATTCTTTATGTGCGCAAGTTCTTCGTGCTAAATATTACCTAGATGGAAATTTACTTAAAGTTGGTCCTAAGAAGGGATCATCTTACACTTGCCAAAGCATTGTGCCAGGCATTCGAACTTTCCAGCGAGGATGCATTTGGAGGGTTGGTTCTCGAATACACATTAACATTTGGCAGGACCCTTGGATCCCAACCAGTGCAACTCGGAAGGTAATTACCCCTAGAGGGACAATATTGTTGTCAAAAGTGGAGGAGCTTATTGATCCTTACACTGGGAATTGGGATGATGTGCTTTTGAGAGACTATTTCTCACCAGTAGATGTGCATAGGATATTGTAAATTCCGCTTAACACACATATGACAGAGGACTTTGTTGCTTGGAACTATACAAGGTCTGGTACCTTCTCAGTACGATCTGCTTATTACAGGGAGTTGGAACACCATTTTGGTCCTCGTCTTATAAGAGCTGATGAGCAAGGTAATGTCCATATAAACAAGCTATGGAAAGATGCATGGAAACTTAAGGTGCCTGGCAAAGTAAAACACTTCACATGGAAAGTGCTTCATGGAATTCTCCCATGTTATGGCATTCTTGCTGGCCGACATATCCCCATATCGCCACAGTATCCTCGATGCTCAGTCAATGCAGAAGATGTGCAACACACACTCTTTGGCTGCCGTATGGTAAAGGAAGTTTGGAAATGCTTAGGCCTTCTTGGAAACTGTGAATAAAGCAATGGCAGAAGATAGATCTGGTGCCATCACCTTGGAGATACTGCTCAAACTTACAGAGACAATCGATGGTCTCCCGATGGCGGAACTGGCAACAGTTGCAGCGTGGTTTCTATGGTGGCAACGACGCCGACTTGTGAAAGGAGTGGACATCCAAGGCCCAGATAAACCGGCAATGTCAATTAAAGTACTTGCAACAAACTATATCCAATCTTTGATGCCCAAGTTGCCGGTGAGGACGGGTAATCATATGTGGAAAAAACTACCTCATGGTGTGGTGAAAATGAATGTTGACGCATCTTTTCATGCGGACACACTGTCCGGAGCTAGTGGTGTAGTTCTACGTGATGACCGTGGCGATTTCATCGCCGCTGCATCCTAGTTCATCCCGCATGTCCGTGATGTTGATGCTGCTGAACTATTAGCAAACAGAAATTGTATGTTCCTTCTGGCAAGTATGGGATGCAATTCGGCAGAGGTGGAATCCGATAGCTCCTTTGCAGTTGAATTAATAAATTTGATGGATGAATATTTGGGACCCGATGTCGTCGTTGTTGCTGAATGTAAGCAGCTACCTCTCGATTTCTTAAAGTTATCTTTCAAACATTGTTTTAGAGAAGCGAATCAGGTGGCTGACGAGTTAACAAGACACTCCTTTACTACTACATCTCCTGGTTCTTGGGATGCTGTTATCCCTGGTTTTATTTCTCATTTACTTGTAAACCATATGACTATTATATGAAAAATAAAGTCTATTTGCTGTAAAAAAAAAGACTAACCATCCGAGCTACAGCTTTGCTCGCTTCTCTTAAAAAAAGGTTTACTTCACGCTGCCCCCCCCCCCCCCCCCCCCCAATCGCCTTCTGCCATATTTTCAGTGTCGTCGTCGAACTCGACGATCCCCGGGTCGGACCTCTGTCTCCCGCCACCTGCGGTTGACATCACCGCCCGCCTAGTTTTGTCGTCACCTATACCTGCGCCACTGCCAGGTCAAGCTTAGTCTATCTTTCACCTCCTCTCTGCCTCACTCCATGTAGCACTCGACTTCCACCCTTCTGCCATCCCTTGAGTGTCTTTTTTGGGCTCAGGACGATGTGCATGTGTCTGCCTGATCAAAAATTCGATGTCATGGAGCGTGGAAAACGGTCGATCCCACTGCGATTGGAAGCAAACAATCGATCACACATGACTTAAATGGGTCAAGGTCAGTGCGGCCCATTCAACAAGGTACATTTATTTGAAAATTTGTTTTGAAGAAATTGTATTCAAAGCTACAAAAATAAGTAAAAAAATATTTGTTGTTATAAAAAATATTTACACATATAAAAATTTAAAAAATTAGAAATGTTATTGTTCCATTTTAAATGCAATTTGAAACAATGTTTATGTACATTGAGAAATGTTTGTGTCCTTTTTAAAAAGTAGTCACAACTATTTAAAAAATTATCTACTAGGGACATGCAAGATTTTTCGAAGATGAATTGGACGATGAGGGGTTTTAATAATTGAGCGACCAACATGACGGATATTCATACCTTTTCCATTGGCAGTGTGAATGTGGTCTTGGCCACGGTACTTCTCCCGCATGGTCACCTTCTCGAGTTCGCCGGTGATGTGGTTCGTAGCGCCATTATCGACATACCAGTTTGTGTCCACGCCATCTGATCCATCCACCGCAGCAACCACCTTCTCATCCTACGAGGAGTCATCATCATCGTCGAATCGGTACCGGCAATCCTTTTGGCCGAGTGACCAGGTTTGCCGCAGGTCTAGCACCGGATGGCATCGGGGCGTGACCGGTTGGAGTTGTTGCAGAGGCCCTGGTTGTTGTTGGAGGAGGGCCGTCCGCCACCGTCGTTGTTTCCATGGGGGTTGATGTTCCTGGTGTTGAAGCCACCGTTGTGCCTGCCCTTGCCGCGCCCCCGATGACGAGAGATGCCACCACACTACTAGGAAAAGGGCTATAGATGGAATTGACACTAATGGCGCACCAGACATATGGTGCGCCATTACTATATACTAATGACGCACCATGTGTTGGTACGCCATTAGTGTGGTAGCCACTAATGGCGCACCACGTCCACGGTGCGCCATTAGTAAAAAAAAATCTAATTTTTTCAAAACTACTAATGGCGCACCGTGGGAGTGGTGCGCCATTATGGCGCACCACATCCACGGTGCGCCATTAGTAAAAGAAAATTAAATTTTTTTTTAAATTTTTGTCAAAACAACTAATGGCGCACCATGCCACGGTGCGCCATTAGTAACTTGGCCACCACTTCCACCGAATGCACCCCCCCCCCCCCCGTGGATCGCCTTTTCAGTTTTTAAAAAAATAAAAGAAAATGATGAAAATGTCAAAACAATAGAAGAAAATAAGTTTCCCATGTGATATGTGGTCTAGTTGTTGGGAAAATTTGCAAATATGAATTTCGACTTCATTTGCAAAATCTCTCGAGAATTTGTAAAAATGGGCATAACTTTTGCATACTAACTCGGATGAAAAAGTTTTTTATATGAAAAATCATCTACTCGAAAAATTACATCCGAATTTAACATTTCCAGAATCCTCAAAAACCTAACAGAAAAAAAGATACGGGGCTTTTAAAATCTCGAGACGCAAAAAAATTCAAAAAAATTCAAACTTACTAATGGCGCACCTGCCCGTGGTGCGCCATTAGTATCTTCCCGCCTTCAAAATTCAAAATAGGTCAACAAAATAAAAAAAAAGTTACTAATGGCGCACCTGCCCATGGTGCGCCATTAGTATCTTCCCGCCTTCAAAATTCAAAATAAGTCAAAAAAATAAAAAAAAAATATTAATGGCGCACCTGCCCATGGTGCGCCATTAGTATCTTCCCGCCTCCTCTCCTCTCCTCCACTCCATCCCCTCCTCTCCTCTCCTCCACTCCATCTCCTCCTCTCCTCCACTCCATCTTCCCTTCTCTCTTCCACCATACTACCCTCCTCCTCTCCGGCGACCTCCTCCTCCTCTCCGGCGACCTCCTCCTCCCTCCTCTCCTCCCCTCCCCTCACGATTTCTCCTCCCTCCTCTCCGGTGAGCTCCTCCTCCCTCCTCTCCGGTGAGCTCCTCCTCCCTCCTCTCCGGTGAGCTCCTCCTCCCTCATCTCTGGTGAGCTCCTCCTCCCTCATCTCCGGTGAGCTCCTCCTCCCTCATCTCCGGTGAGCTCCTCCTCCCTCCTCTCCGGTGAGCTCCTCCTCCCTCATCTCCGGTGAGCTCCTCCTCCCTCCTCTCCGGTGAGCTCCTCCTCCCTCCTCTCCGGTGAGCTCCTCCTCCCTCATCTCCGGTGAGCTCCTCCTCCCTCATCTCCGATCACCTCCTCCTCCTCCTATCCGGCAAAAGAACACGGCAAAAGAACGTACAAGATCCAAAAACGGGAATAAAATTTGAAATAATATCGTGCAAAAAAATGAGCAAAAAAATGAGCAAAAAATGGGCAAAAAATCGCAATCCAGATCCAAATTCAAAATTCAAAAATAGCAATGGCGCACGGTGGGGATTAGACGGTGCGCCACTACTATTTTCCCGCCTTCAAAATTCAAAAATACTAATGGCGCACCATGGTCTATACTAATGGCGCACCAGTGGCCTGTACTAATGGCCTGTACTAATACCAGATACTAATGGCGCACCAGTGGTGCGCCATTAGTAAAAATTACTAATGGCGTGCTAGTAATGGCACACCAGTGATGCGCCATTAGTAGGCAAAATTGGTGCGCCATTAGTAGGCCTTTTCCTAGTAGTGCCACGACCGCGCATGGCCATGTTGGCGGAAGACTTGAAGCCGCCGCCAGAGTGACCCCCTTGGTAGAGGGCAACCCGCTGGTCGAAGTTGCTGATCATGGAGAATAGGTCGTCGAGCGAGACGGGCATGGTGCGGGCATCGAGCGCGGATACGAGGGGCTGGTACTCCATGTTGAGGGCGGCGATGATGTAGGAGACGAGTTCCCCGTCTCCGAGCAGCTTGCCGGCTGCCGTGAGCTCATCTGATAGTGAGCGCATGTGCCCGAAGAAGCTGGCCACGGGATGCGTCCCCTTCTGCACGTTGGCGAGGACGACACGGATGTTGTTGAGGCAAGACAGTGACTGGGACAAAAACATGTTCGCCAGTGATGTCCAGAGATCTTGTGCATGATTGATCGTCGTGACCTGCACAAGTACCTCCTTGGAGAGGTTATTCAGAAGGTATCCGAGTACCTGCTGCTCCTCGCGGATCCAGATCGGATGAAGGGGATTCGGTGAAGCTTCCTCCTTCCCGTCCTTGTCCTTGGTGACGACGAGTCGGGCCGGCTCAGGCATGGAGCCGTCGACATACCCGAAGAAGCCCGCACCACGGAGCTGCGGCGTGACCTGAGTCCGCCAAAGGATGTAGTTGGTATGAGTCAACTTCTCGGTGACCTGACCAGCGAGGTTGTCCGGTGCGGCGCTGGAGGATGCCATGGTGAAAGCGGGGGTGGTGTGGATGGGGATAGTAGATGCGATGTGGAAGAGTTAGGTTGATACCATGTGAAAACTTGGGTTAACGTTGTGTCTTTCTCTGACCGACGGCTTCGTGTTAATATACCAGGGTGCAACTCTCAGATCACGTACATGGTTGAGATTACAACTTGTGGTACAAGGGATAAGAGGATAGAGAGATAGAGTTGTTACAAAGATAAACTATATGCTAACAAGTAACAACATGAACTATCTTCGCCGGACTACCCTTGGATTGCACATCATCAACCTGTCACGACTAGGCAGCTTATACATTGCTTAACATCCTCCCTTAATTACAACTTTGCCAAATTGAGATTACGCTTGAATTTTTCAAAACTTCTTGTGGGTAATGGTTTTGTGAAGCCATTTGCAACTTGATCTCTGGAATGCACAAAACGAATTTCTAACTGCTGATTTGCAACTCTTTCTCTGACAAAGTAGAAATCAATTTCAATAGTCAACACCCATGATGGTAGTATGCCTGCCTTGAGCTCCCCGCATATGGGTCGGCGTTCCTTCTCCCACCGGCCATCTCCAGCAGCAGCATCCCGAAGTTGTACACGTCGGACTTGCTGGATATGATACCGAAGCTCCAGGATATCATCTCTGGGGCTATGTAGCTGACGGTTCCCCACATGGCGCTTGGTGGGACGAATTTGTCACCCCTCTGGTATAGTTTGGTGAGCCCAAAATCAGCGACCATTGGAATGAAATTGCTGTCAAGAAGGATGTTGTGTGGCTTGATGTCAAAGTGCAGAATCTGCATGTCGCATCCCTGGTGTAAGTAGTTGATTTGGCAATGCCTAGAGCAATTTCGTTGAGCGTGTCACATGAGAAGGTCTTCAGCAGAGAAGATGTACTTGTCCAGAAATACGTGCATGTACTTGTAGACTAAGGCCCTTCTCATTTCCTCCGAGCAAAACTCCACTAAACGCACCACATTGACGTGGTGGATCCGGCCGATGGTAGAGACCTCGCTGATGAAATCTTCTCCATTGCAGTTTGAGTTGTCCTCTAGCATCTTCACGGCGACATGGACACTGCCTGGAAGTAGCAGGCCCCTGTACATAGTGCTGTAGCCCCCTTGGCCCAGTTTATCTTTGAAATGGCTTGTGACTGCAACCATGTCTATGTAGGCGTACCTCGTTCAGCCAATCATTTGTTGAATCATGAGGAACTTCTCAACTACATCAATTATGATCCTTGTTTTCCAGTACTTATAGGCTAGGAATATACATACAGACAGGGGTGCCAACATGAACTTGCATTGTACTGCCAAACAAGTATATGAATGTAAGCTAGATGAACGTGGAGGCATATGCTTGTCCAACATTTGTGACCATGATGATTAAAAGCATGTAAATTCTTTTTTGAAAGTAAAAAGCATATTATTCTCACATACCGAAAAATAACCTGGTGATAGAAATACCAGATACTATGGTTACAACAGCGAAAATCAAATTTGTTCTGTAGTGGGGATCTCTAGAGTACTGGGTCATGCATTCTACGAAGTGCACTTCACTCCGGAGAAAAGCACGAGCCCAATTCATGATGTTTGCGCCAGATACTTGCTCTTTGAAGTAGCTGCAGATCATACAACTGCAAAGAAAAGGATTTAGAACAGAGCACGGTGTTTAGATAGGGCAAATTCCATTTGCATACTAACTCGACCCCGTTTGCGCAAAACACCAGTGTTTGACTCTCTTTAAATTTGGCTACACGTTGCATTTTGGACTATTGATTTTAAATTCAACATGATCTTGACCTGTGCCCGACAGGTAGGGCTGGACGTCCGAACGGGCTAATGGGCTCGGCTCGGAGCTCGCTCCAGCTCGGCCCGACTCAGCTCGGCCCGAGAGCTAAATAGGCCGAGCCGAGCCACGTGAAATGGGCCCGTTGGCCGACCGAGCCGAGCCTGTTTTGGCCCGGTCCAGCTCGGTGGCTCGTCTGAAGCCGAAGCCCAGGACGCGACGCAATCACGCAGCCCAGCAGAGGAGCGCAACCAGCCCAACCCAGCGAGTCGCGTCGTCTCCACTGTCTCCTCCCGCTAGGGTTCGCCGCCGCCGCCGCCGCCGTCCCACGCTTCTCGCCAAGCTATTTCCTGCATGCCACCACGACGCATCCTGCCACCGGTGTCGGCACGCACGAGCGCATCCAGCGGCCGCAGCGCACGCACGCATCACCAGCCTGTTGATTGATTCTTGGACACAAGTACAAAACTTGAAGCACGTTGATTGAATCCTGGAGTTGGCTGGATGTACACGTACGAGAGGAAGCAAGATCAACTGCTACGGAGGCTAGCCACCTGCGTTCGACGCACCAGACGCCCGACCTCGCCACGCCGGCACGTCTCCGTCGTGCTCCCCTCAACGCCGTCAAGCCAACCTCGCCTGAGGCGCCCGTACACCCACGCACCCAGCCTCCAGAGGCAAAACGAGCTGCTCAGGCTGGACCGAGCCATAGGCAAGACGAGCCGAGCCTCCAGATGCGGGCTCGTTCAACTAGCGAGCCGAGCCGAGCATGGCTCGTTCATGGCGAGCCAAATCCAGGCTCGGACCGAACTCGGCTCGGCTCGGCTCGTGTCCAGCCCTACCGACAGGCTAGCCTGATCAGATCGAAGAAAAAAAAACTAGAGCCAAGTGCAATACACAATTGAATTGCACAGTGGTGTGAGAAAACCAAACCCCAGTGTTTTGGGGTTAAATTAAGTTGTGAAAATGCAAATTACTCTTTTTTATAATTACAACAAAAAACAAATTGCTGGAGTGACAAACTTTGTAGTGTAATTGCAATGTCATAAATTATTGCTATTGTAATTGCTGGAGTGACAAATTTTTGCGGTTAACTACTTCCCGGCTGCCACCGCTAGTGTAATTCCCCAAGTTAATTCTTCAAGAAAATAAGAAGAGAAACTAAATTTGGGAGAAAATGGATTGTTGGCACTCAGGCAAGCAATGGGCTTGTATGCACCCAGACATAAAATGGATTGTCTGGGTTCAAGTATACACGTAAGGCACCCAGACATAAACATGTGAATTGATTGTTGGCACTCAGGCAAGCAATGGTCTTGTACGCACTATTATTTGTTACTGCTCTCGAACAATTAGCGAGACATGCTGTGTAGGGGCTGCGTGTGACAAAATCAAAAAGGGAAGGTGAATCTGAAACATTTTTGCCACATTGTCCTGAATAAGGAACGTGACTCCACAGTGGAAGAGGGCAGCTGCTACTGGTATTGAAGTTGGGATCCATGACCCAGAAGTAGGAACCGGTGTGGTTGATGGCAATCACATAGTACGTTCCTGTGTAGACGTGAATTGTAGCCTTGCTACTACTGCAACCCAACTCGCATGTTCGGAAGTTGGGGTCACATGGTATGTTCCTGTGTTGATGTGAATCATAGCCTTGCTGCTGGCGCAATCCAGCTCGTATGCTTCAACAGCGCACTCAAGAGGATCACCTCGCCGACGGAAAGGAAATGATATGTCTTGGACATGACATGATGATCTGCTACAAAAACAGCAACAAGGGAAAAGACAGTGCAGGCTTGAGTAAGGGTGTAACAGTCGCTGAATCTAAGTATGTCCAACAGTAAAATACCTTGTGCTGCTCATGTTCTTTGATACTAGAAACTGGATGGTTTTATTTTATTTTACCAGGCTGAACCATGAGAAGGGTTGAGTCCTGATTTGTGATGTTTCTTTGAAATGAGACGATGACAACTGTGTTATTCATGGCGTCCAAAAGAGAGAAGCGTTTCTAGACCCAGGAACAACACCTTGCGGTTCGGCACAAATCAATTTTTCAAGTTAAACTCTATATATGCAGCTAACATAGAAAATCTTACATATGTGAAATATAAGGGTGTCATATTAGAGAAGATTGCAAAATGCAAAAGCATGCCTGCATAAAAAATATTGAAAATTTCTTATCACACACTGCACCATTCAGCTTTTATTTAATTTATAGAAGTATGAGGGTATGCTCATAAATATTTCATAGAAATATAGCATGTTCAATTAGCTAATAAATAAGATACATGAAGAAGCAAACTCTATAGTTGGCGTGTCAATACCAAACTTTCGACAAATCTTACAAAGAACAACAATTATATATTTGTTTCATCTAGGCGAGTATGCTAATCATGCATGCCGAAGATATACCTCACCAGAGCTATGATGAGCACGACATTCCAAAGAAGAAAACTCCCTGAAGAATTTGGATATCTTTGCGCATACATCATTACTTTCTGAGGCCTCCCATGACAACTTCAGAATCATTCTTCTAAGCATTGGTGCACATCTAACTATCAGTCTCAAAAAATCGAACTCATGATCCTCTCCTTCGAAGCCATCGATCTCCACTTCTTCGAGAGTAGTCAAGGAGATAGTTTGGGACCTCCAGTCTGTTGGCTCACATGGACAATCTGATTCACATCCTTCATCCACCTAAAACAAAAAATAAACGTCAATATATAACTACAAATGTATTGTTGAGATAAGTAATCAGAAGTGAGAGTTACCGTACCAATCTCTGTTGGGCAACCTTAAGCCTCCGAATAGCGGTACGAATTCGATCCATCCCAAGGAGATGAAACACCAATGCTCCAAAAGCATGCCCGTATGTTGTGAGAAGTAGCTCCAAAACAGAGAAGGAAGCAACCATGTGCTTCTCTACCTCATGCGCAAAGTTGTCCGCCACATCATGAACAATAGTTGAGCCCTGAAGAAAAATAAAAATTGGCAGGATAGATAATCATTCACAAAGATTATTTTACTCGGAGCTTGCAGTAAATTGATAAGGAGAACCCTCTCGCAAGAAAAAAAAGGTAGGAGAGCGGGCTCACGGCGGAGGCACGAATGTGCAGCGAAGGCAGCTCTCCTTGTCCCTCTGTCTGTAGAGTCACCTGCTCGAGGTACCAAAGACCAAAAACAACATGCGCCCCATAGTAGTAGCAGCAATTCCACGAGACCTTCTCCACCATTGGTGCCGAGACGGAGATGCACCACCGGAAACTGGCCCTACCCCGACGGCCAAATCAATGCCGACGGCTGCCGTCGGCCTACTTTGCGCTATGCCGACAGCCACGTCTTGGCCGTCGGCGTATCTTGGCCGTCGGGCTACCACGAGCTAAGCCGACGGCACCCGTCGGCATACATATGTCGTCGGCCCAGCTGCGAACATGGCGACAGCAACCGTCGGCATACCCAGGCCGTCGGCATACCCGTGGGCCCGGTGACCCCGCCCGTGACCAGCGGCTAACGTCGTCAAATCTATGCCGACGGCCTGGACGGGCGGCCGTCGGCATATATCGTCATGCCACGTCACCGATCCGCGGCGCACCGTCCACGAGCTAAGCCGACGGCTGCCGTCGGCATACCCGCCATGTCAGCGATCCGCGGCCCGCCGCCCGCCGCATAAAACCTGGCCGTCTCTATGCCGACGGCATAGCCGTCGGCATAGGTAGACTTTTTTTTCATATGTATTTTTTAAAGCTTTTTTATGTATTATTATATAAACTAACATGTAGCATGTTAAATATAAACATACATATGAATATATATGTAGTTTGTATTTTTTTCATATATTATGAATATATATATATATATATATGGTTTGTATTTTTTCGAGCACGTTAATAATGTGTGGTCATGTTCTTTTGAATATAGATCATTATATTTTATTAAAATCAAAAACAGCTATGCCGACAAAAGTTTTGTGGCGGTTGCAAACGCCCGACACCCGTCTCCAGAGTGTGACCCCCCTCACGTCCGCGGTGTGCCCCCCTCATGGACGGCGCCGGCACCTGGAGGGGGGAAACGGACGCGTCGGGTCTACACGGTGGATGTAGCTGTGGGTTTGGCCCGGATGTTGCTCCCGGGTGTCCCTACGGGCGACCTGACACAACCGGGTGCAGAGGTCCACTGGTCAAAACCCGTCTGTGGGAAGTCAAAAGGCTAGATCTCATGGTCAACCGCTCCACGGTTAGGCGGGACGGGGGCCCTGGGGGGGGGGGGGTAGCAATGCCACCGGAGCATCGTACCGGACCCTCATACATGCGAGGTGGTGTTGTGGCATGTTCAAAGAGGCGACACGCATCTCAGGGGCGTGGCCCCCCTAATGGACGGCGCCGCCGCCGGCACCTGGAGGGGGAAAACGGACGCATCGGGTCTACACGGAGGGGATGTAGCTGTCGGTTTGGCCCGGATGTTGCTCCCAAGTGTCCCTCTGAGCTGACCTAACACAACCGGGTGGAGAGGTCCACTGTTCAAAGCCTGTCCATGGAAAGTCAAAGGGCAAGATCTCGTGGTCAACCGCTCTAGGGTTAGGCAGGACAGGGGCCCCTTGGGGGGGGGGGGGTAGCAATGCCACCGGAGCGTCGCACCGGGCCCTCATACATGCGGGGTGGTGTGGTGGCATGTCCGAAGAGGCGGCACGCGTCTCTGGGGTTTGGCCCCCCTCACGGACGGTGCCACCGCCGGCACTTCGAGGGGGGAAACAGACGCGTCGGGTCTACACGGAGGGGATCTTGCTGTGGGTCTGGCCCGGATGTTGCTCCAAAGTGTTCCTGTGGGCTGAACTAACACAACCGGGTGGAGAGGTCCATTGGTCAAATCCCGTCCGTGCAAAGTCAAAGGGCTAGATCCCTTGGTCAAACGCTAAAGGGTTAGGCGGGACGGGGGCCCTGGGGTAGCAATGCCACCGGAGCGTCGCACCGGGCCCTCATACATGCGGGGTGGTGTGGTGGCATGTCCGAAGATGCGACACGCATCTCTGGGGCGTGGCCCCCCCTAACGGACGGCGATGACACGGTAGTAGCCATTCTGCGGTAACGATGCGGCGTGAATATTATTAAATACTCGGAGCGCGATAAAATCATGAGTTTTTTTGCACGGCGTGGGCACATGTGCTATAGGAACGATAATATTTTTTCATAATTTTTGGTGATGGAGAAGTATCCGAAAATTTCCCTCTACGCGGATTGCCCTTCGCGCGTCTACGGCTGTGGCCGGCGGCCTCCGGGTGCTAGCATGCCGCCAAATCTTGCGTAGGCGGCCTCTCACAAGTTTGGAAGTGTTGTGGTGGTTGCAAACGCCCGGCACGCGTGTCCGGGATGTGCCCCCCTCACGGACGGCGCCGCCGCTGGCACCTGGAGGGAGGAAACGGACGCGTCGGGTCTACACGGAGGGGATCTTGTTGTGGGTCTGGCCCGAATGTTGCTCCAAAGTGTTCCTATGGGCTAACCTAACACAACCGGGTGGGGAGGTCCGCTGGTCAAAGCCCGTCCGTGCAAAGTCAAAGGGCTAGATCCCGTGGTCAAACGCTACAGGGCTAGGCGGGACGGGGGCCCTGGGGGTAGCAATGCCACCGGAGTGTCGCACCGGGCCCTCATACATGCGGGGTGGTGTGGTGGCATGTTCGAAGAGGCGGCACGCGTCTCCGGGGTTTGGCCCCCCTCACGGACGGCGCCACCGCCAGCACCTGGAGGGGGAAACGGACGCGTCGGGTCTACATGGAGGGGATCTTGCTGTGGGTCTGGCCCGGATGTTGCTCCAAAGTGTTCCTATGGGCTGACCTAACACAACCAGGTGGAGAGGTCCACTGGTCAAATCCCGTCCGTGCAAAGTCAAAGGGCTAGATCCCGTGGTCAAACACTACAGGGTTAGGCGGGACGGGGGCCCTGGGGGTAGCAATGCCACCGGAGCATCACACCGGGCCCTCATACATGCGGGGTAGTGTGGTGGCATGTCCGAAGAGGCGGCACGCATCTCCGGGGCGTGGCTCCCCCTAACGGACGACGATGACACGGTAGTAGCCATTCTGCGGTAACGATGCGGCGTGAATATTATTAAATACTCGGAGCATGATAAAATCATGAGTTTTTTTGCACGACGTGGGCACATGTGCTATAGGAACGATAATATTTTTTCACAATTTTTGGTGATGGAGAAGTATCCCAAAAATTCCCTCTACGCGGATTGCCCTTCGCGCGTCTACGGCTGTGGCCGGCGGCATCCGGGGGCTAGCATGCCGCCAAATCTTGCGTAGGCGGCCTCTCACAAGTTTGGAAGTGTTGTGGTGGTTGCAAACGCCCGGCACGCGTGTCCGGGGTGTGCCCCCCATCACGGACGGCACCGCCGCCGGCACCTGGAGGGGGGAAACGGGCGCGTCGGGTCTACACGAAGGGGATCTTGCTGTGGGTCTGGCCCGGTTGTTGCTCCAAAGTGTTCCTATGGGCTGACCTAACACAACCGGGCGGGGAGGTCTGCTGGTCAAAGCCCGTCCGTGCAAAGTCAAAGGGCTAGATCCCGTGGTCAAACGCTACAGGGTTAGGCGGGAGGGGGGCCTGGGGGGTAGCAATGCCACCGGAGCGTCGCACCGGGCCCTCATACATGCGGGGTGGTGTGGTGGCATGTCCGAAGAGGCGGCACGCGTCTCCGGGGTTTGGCCCCCCTCACGGATGGCGCCACCGCCGACACCTGGAGGGGGGAAACGGACGCGTCGGGTCTACACGGAGGGGATCTTGCTGTGGGTCTGGCCCGGATGTTGCTCCAAAGTGTTCCTATGGGCTGACCTAACACAACCGGGTGGAGAGGTCCACTGGTCAAATCCCGTCCGTGCAAAGTCAAAGGGCTAGATCCCTTGGTCAAACGCTACAGGGTTAGGCGGGACGGGGGCCCTGGGGGGTAGCAATGCCACCGGAGCGTCGCACCGGGCACTCATACATGCGGGGTGGTGTGGTGGCATGTCCGAAGAGGCGGCACGCGTCTCCGGGGCGTGGCCCCCCCTAACGGACGGCGATGACACGGTAGTAGCCATTCTGCGGTAACGATGCGGCGTGAATATTATTAAATACTCGGAGCGCGATAAAATCATGAGTTTTTTTGCACGACGTGGGCACATGTGCTATAGGAACGATAATATTTTTTTCATAATTTTTGGTGATGGAGAAGTATCCGAAAAATCCCCTCTACGCGGATTGCACTTCGCGCGTCTAAGGCTGTGGCCGGCGGCCTCCGGGGGCTAGCATGCCGCCAAATCTTGCGTAGGCGGCCTCTCACAAGTTTGGAAGTGTTGTGGTGGTTGCAAACGCTCGGCACGTGTGTCCGGGGTGTGCCCCCCTCACGGACGGCGCCGCCGCCGGGCACCTAGAGGGGGGAAACGGGCGCGTCGGGTCTACACGGAGGGGATCTTGCTGTGGGTCTGGCCCGGTTGTTGCTCCAAAGTGTTCCTATGGCACTAGTAGAAAAAGGGTCAAACGTGAAGCACATTAGTGCCGGTTTGAATTAGAGCCGGCACTAATGTGTACAGTAGTGCCGGTTCGTGGCGCCGATCAATAGTACCGGTTCGTGGCGAACCTTTAGTACCGGTTCATGCCACGAACCGGTACTAAAGAGGCTGTGTCAGCCTGCGGTCAGGCTATGGCCCCACCATCACCATTTAGTGCCGGTTCGTATCACGAACCGGTACTAATGAGGTTATGGCAACCTGTTTTTAGTCCCACCTCGCCAAGAGAGAGACAGTAGGAACGGTTTATAAGCCGTGAGTGCACAGACAATGATGAAGAGTTGCAATGCTCACCTACATGTTGATTAGCTTCAAGCCTTGCGGAATAGCATAGATTGCACTGAGCTATGTGCAGTGCAGTCTACACTATTCCGAATGGCTTGAAGCAAATTAACCAGCATTGCATCTCTTTTTTTATTTTTAATAACTTATTTAAACTCCGGACTTCTTTTGTGTTCAGTATGCAGCATTTAAAGCGACGTCATCAATTTCCAACATGTTCTGACATCATTTGTTGTTTTTCGGTCATTTACCTAATTGTTTAGAGAGCTAAATGACCGTGAAATTGAAAATCACTACAAAATGAATCCTGAAAATGTTAAAACTTGGCATGGTATCATCATATCACCCGCATAGCATGCGCGAAAGAGTAGAGAGGGTCACGGCAAAAACTGGACGCACTTTGTGTATAAACTGGACAAACTCTTTCCGAGTATCAGGGTTTCGGAGTCCGGAGTGGGTACTAATGTGCATCCCACCAATCAGGAAGAATCACACGGATCGTGTGTTTCTTTCTAGCTCTTGCGAGTCGTTGGATCAAGGGTGTGTTTCTTCCTATCTCATGTGAGTCGTTGGATTGAAACTACCACAATCACTTTGTGAGCCAGACGACCCTATATATATAGCCCACCTCTCGCCTTCCATGCATAAGTCTTTCAGTTCATCGACTACATACATCTACCAGTTCATCGACTGCATACATCTACCAGTTCATCGACTCAATACAAATCATTCGGATTCGCCATCATACGTCCAACCGTGCATTTGATATGCATATATATGCATCACGAGCCATGGTTGGGCTGTATGATGGCGATACCGATTGGTTTGTTCTAGATCCGACATAAAAGGTTTGATGCAACTTATTTTTTGTGACATAAGAGCTATCTCTCCTCCTACCTATTTTAGTTACACAACTACCTATTTGTGCCAAATTTTCACTTTTGCTGTTGCTCTTGCATCATAAGCATCCATTAATATTAAACATAAGAAAAAAGAATCACTGGAAAATGTATTTTTAAAGTTAAGTTATTCACAAACTAGTGATTCACACAAATTTCAAATAACTCAAAATTTAAACTATTCAAATTTAAAAACTACCGGCACTAACTGAAAGTTTCTAAAAACTATAAAAAATATTCACAAAGAAACTCTAAATACAGCAAAAAACAACTAAAAATAAATAAAACAAAATAAATAAAGCAGAAAAGAAAAAACTAAATGAAAAAAGCCCACCTACCGGGCCACAGCGGCCTGCATACGACTAGAAACCCAACCTGTTGTTGGGCCAGGATGCAGGCCCGCAAGCCCAATAGGCCCCACAGGGCAGAGTAGCAGAGGTAGGCCCAGAAGACCTGCTTTAGAGAGGAGCTCGAGACAGCAGCGGCGGCGGGGCTTATAAGCAGGTGTGAGCGCCCTTCGGCTAGCAAGGTGGGACTAAACTTCTGCGCCCCTCGCCTGGCAGCGCACACCCTTTAGTACCGGGTCGTGGCACCAACCGGTACTAAAGGGGGGGCCTTTAGTACTGGTTGGAGCCACCACCCGGTACTAAAGGGGGTCGCTTCCCACTGCTTGGGCTAGCCAAAACAGACCTTTAGTACCGGTTGGTGGCTCCAACCGGTACTAAAGGTGCCTTCTATATATACAACACTTCGAAAAATTTCATTCTTCCCCTTTGTTTCTTCCCGATCGATCGACGCCGCCCCCATCCTACGCCGCCCCCGTCGCGCGCCGTTGCCGTCGCCACCCCCATCCTCGTCGCCGCCCTCATCCCCGTCGCCGCCCCTGTCCTCGTCGCCGCCCTCATCCCCATCACGCCCCGGGCCGTCGCCTCGCCGTCGCCGTCGCCCCGCCGTGAGCTCTCCCCCTCTAACCCCTCTCCGATCCCTCGCCCCCGGTGGCCGCCGCCCCTCCCCGTGCCCATACACACACACAAGCATGAACACACACACACACGCACACTTCCTTAATTAAGTTAATTAGTATATACGTATTTTGTATGTTTAATTAGTTTAGATTTTTCAGATTATTATTTTTTCACTAGTATATATGTATGAATGCATGTTAGATGGATATAATTAGTGTTTAATTAGTATGGAATTTTTTTATATAATGTTGTTTTTCTGTTTTTAATGGATGTATAGAAGTTGTTTTTTCTGTTTTTAGTGTTAGATGCTTAATTAGTATGAAATAGCATATAGAATTTTGACATATGCAATGATAGCATAATTAGTGTTACATTTGCATATAGTATTTGTTGTCGACGATGCCCGGCCCGCATCCTCGCCGTCGACCCGTTCGCGACGACGTCCTGCTTCAGAGGCCCCATGTCCGGGACTGGGCTCCGCCGGGCTGGCACTGGGAGGTGCTACCTTCAGGGGCACGACGCTTGGTGAGGAACACGGCCCCGGGTCCCGTCGTCGACCCTCATCTCCTTTGGTGGCATTCGCGTGGGCCACTTTCGGTGCGGAGGGAGCCGGCCCCGCCGGAGGTGGTACGTCGCCGTGTCAGGGAGGAGGACGAGCACGTCCATCGCTACATGGCTGCTATGGACGTCAGGTTCTCCAATACCTGGCAGGTTCTTTGGGGAGATCACCCGAGCTATGATCCAGTGATGGTTCCTTCACTTTGGTTGCCCACCGCCTAGATTACTCTCTAGTATTCGATCTTTATTAGCTAGCTAGCTAGTGATGTATTCGATATATAATATTCAAGATGATTTATTCGAGATTATATATATTATTTGAGACGATGTATTCGAGATTATATCTATTATTCGAGACGACGTATTCGAGATTAAATCTATTATTCGAGACGATGTATTCGAGATTATATCTATTATTCGAGACGATGAATTCGAGATTATATCTATTATTCGAGATTATACTAAATTGTTTTATATTTCTTTTGGCATAGTTAAATAAAAGCTATGGCGGACAATACCGACAGAGAGAGAGAACAGACCATGTTCGATATCATACGCGGGCCAGATGATGATCAGAATGAAGAAGATTTTGACGGCTCCGAATTTCTAAACAACACCGGAGAGGGTGATATGATATTCGATCGCGACGACCGAGAAGATGAAGTCATGAACTACGACGAAGAACATGTTGATCCTGAAACAACAAACACCGGCGAGGTATATATATTTATATAAGCAGGAATCTGGTGATCATCGCATGTTTTAAATGAGTTGAAGATATATTAACGAATCGATCTTTCTTCTTTCAGCCATCTGGATCGAGCAAATCTTCAGGCAAAAGGACGAAACGAGGCCCGAACAAAAAGTTGAAGGAGGGCGTAAAGTACAATATCGAGGCATTCAAACCTAATGGCGAACCATTAGCACCTAAGAAGATTGCGGACAAGTTCGTTCGTCAGTGCGGAGTTCTTGTGAAGGACCAACTCCCGATCTCCCTTCAAGAATGGAGAAAGCCAGCAAATCCACGTCCAGATGTTACTTTTGTCGACGAGAATCAAAAAAATCTTCTTTGGGATACTCTCATGGAACATTTCACCCTACCAGATAATTTCACAGAAGCAGATGTGCGGAAAGTCAAGGACGCTGCTTTTAGGAAGATGGCGGTTGCATTCAAGAACCACAAGAGAATGACGTGGGAGAAGTATGTCAAGGGAGGAAGGAAGACTCCAGTATTCGAGGGGATACTAGAGAATCAAAGTGCTCATTGGGACGATTCATGAAATTCAAGGATTCAGAATTAGCTAAGGAACGGTCGAGAATAAACAAGAAGAATGCCGAAAAAAAGGATAAGTTCCATAAGCTGGGGCCAGGTGGCTACGCGGTGGCAATGCCTAAGTGGGATAAGTCTGAGAAAGAGATGGAGGATGCAGGTGTCACTCCGATTACTAAGAGCTGGCCCCCCAGGTGCAGGACTTGGTTCTATGCGCATGGGGGGAGTTGGACCCGAAGACAGGCAATGTTTCGACGAAGGCATGTCTGAACGGAGCCGACGATGCGCTACTTGTTGCAATAGAAGAGGCTCGATCGGGGGTGTTCCGGCCCAACAGAGAGAACGACGAGCTTACGCGTGCCTTGGGAAATCCTGAACACCCGGGAAGAACACGAGGCAAGGGCGCTCTTCCGTGGTATGAGGGGTTTTCGGACTGGAGCGCCGACTACAGAACCCGTGCGAGAAAGAAGATTGCGGAGGAGAAGAAGAGGAAGATGGAGGAGGAGCAGAGGAAGCGGGACTATGAACGCCTTCAAAGCCTAGAAGCAAGTCAAGCGGAATTGGCAGCTAAATTCCAGCGGCAGCAGGAGCAGATCGACTCACTTAGCCAGCAAAGGGGGTCTCAGCATCTGCAGTAGCTAGTGGATGATCCAGCATTGGATACCACCGCCACATCCATGCCGAGAAGCAGTGTGGGTTCCACCCTGGGCGACGCAGTAGTGCTGGATAGATACCTCGTGGATGACATCACGGAGAACACTAACTGCGAGCTACACTTCAAAATGAAGAGCATATCCATGAAGGTGGCGGACGCTGTTGCTTTTTCAAATTCCCCCGAGGCAACCTTCCATTGCAACCCGATTCCAGCGGGCTATGCTCGTGTCTTGGTTGATGAGGTGGTGGACCCATATTCGGAGCTACAGCTTGACATTCTTGGAGGTGACGACGAGCACACATTGGGAGAGGCCATACATCGTGTCATCCTATGGAGAAAGGATTGCATCATCTTTCGAAGGCCACAGACACCGCGTCACCCGACTCCTCGTCGAAGTCCGCCACCGAGTCAGCAGACTCCCGCTCCTCCAAGTCCACCAACGCGTGAGGCCACTCCTCCTCCAAGTCCGGCAAAGTGTCAGGCCACTCCTCCTCCAAGTCCGACACAGCGTTAGACGTCCACTCCTCCTCCAAGTCCGGCACAACCTTAGGCCACTGCAAGTTCGGCACAGCTTCAGGCCACTCCTCCTCGTCCAACTCAGCCCCGTCAGCCGTCTCCGCCGCCTCAGCAATCGCAGAAGAGACACCCCGCAGCTATGGTGCGTAGCGGTACGAGTCGATGTCATAGTACAGGAAGTACAGGCGGAGGCAAGCGATATAAATATGGTCCAAACCTCAGTACTCCTCTTCCTGTGAGGGCTTACGACAGGACCGAGGAGCAAACCAATGCCATAGTGCAGGCAGAACTCGACGCCCATTTTGGACCGAAACCGCCACCGCCGCCAAGGGAGAAAGTGCCTGTGGAAGTAGTTCACCACTTCATTCGTATGGCTCAACCACCAGCTCCTAAGCCTGTTCACACAGACTATGAGCGCCACATCAGGAAGTTACATCGACGACGTCTACAGAAGGAGGCGAGCTCGAGCTCGAGCAAACAACAAGCAGCTGTCAAAAAATGCGGGAAAACCGTTGCCCAGCTGGGAAAACAGGCGGCGCAATCGATCCCCCCGCTTGTTGTGCCGCCAACAACACGTGACAGTACGCGCGCCCAATATTATTGTGGCCAAACAGTTTACGTTCCCGAGGTGGGTGATGTGGTAATAACCCAGGAGCATATAATGCAGGCTGAAGAACTCAAGATCACTGTTGGACAACTCCTCGAGATCGAGGACATGCCTGGGTTTACAGAGGAGGAAATAAAACGGAAATATGTCCGGGGCCAACCTTTAGTCGCGCCAGAAGATGTCAACAAGCTCCCAACGAGAATGTATGAATTCCATCAATGGTACATGGACATTACCAAGAGATCCAATCGAGAGTCCCTCATGGTGGATGTCAAGAAGGATGATTACTACCATGAGAAAGCTGTGGCCATTGAGTATTCTGAACTGTTTCAGTTATACAATCAAGACGCACTCGACAAATCTATCGTCAGTTGCTATTGTCTGTAAGTGATTTCTTTCTGTAATTTAAGTCTCAAGCAAGTTGTAGTGATCCTTTTGATCAATCATTACCTGTAATTATCCTTACTATATTCTTTTCTGTGGTATTATGCAGGATGAAGATGTATGAAATGAGAAAAGGTGGACGCTATGGCATTGGGTTCATTGACCCAAACACCGTTAATGAATACACATGGAAAATGAACAAGTATTATGAAAAGCGGGTAGAGGACAGCATGCTAGAGTTCTTGAAGCGCCTCAAATACAATGAAGATATACTACTTCCTTACAACTTCCAGTGAGTCACACTTTCTTGTACTACAAATTCTCTGTTTTTGCCTACTAGCTAGCTACATGTTTTTTCTTACATATGCCCGCTTAATTAAGACATGCAAACGTGTGTGCATGCAGATTTCACTGGATCTTGTGTATCATTAAAGTTGACGCCGGAACAGTTGAAATACTGGACTCGCTACTCAAAGCAAATAGTGACTATAACATCTTGTTTGGGATAGTCAACAGGTAATTTCAATCATTATTAACTATATATCTCGGCCTATTTAGTTCGTCATTTCATGATATGAACTATTTAATAACCTATTTATTCATTTTCTTTGTCGGCGGGCAGGGCTTGGGCAAGGTTCATCAGCGTTATGGAAGGCGAATGGAAACCAAAGCTGAAATGGTTTTG
The DNA here is from genome assembly GCF_056163025.1 of Triticum urartu. Taxonomy (NCBI): domain Eukaryota; kingdom Viridiplantae; phylum Streptophyta; class Magnoliopsida; order Poales; family Poaceae; genus Triticum; species Triticum urartu. Next base: position 15,848,634 of record NC_141873.1, read on the forward strand.
ATCCAAGGTAAGTAATTAAGTAGTACTAGCTAGCTAGCTAGCTGCCATCTCTTTAATTATCATGCTTGATTAATTATTATCTGATCAAATTAAATTCTATTCTCATAATAAAGGCCCTGAAGCAGGCGCAGGGGACTGATCTGTGTGCATTCTGCATTTGCGAGAACATTCGCATGATGGCGTCCGAAAGGAGCAGATCTCAAAGACAGGAATGGGTACACTTGTCAGAACACTATTCACAATTTTTACACCATTATCGATATCTAGTCACACAACTAATACACATGCATATTGATCTCCTTCTTAACAGTTCAAAGAGGTGCGGGACAAGCTCCTAGAAACGGAGCGCGTAGAAGCACTTCAAGAGGAAATAGCGGGATTTTTGCTCGACCAGGTCATAAATCCGAAGGGAGAATACTATTACCCGCTACCGCCCTCATGAACCACTTCCAATTGTCATCGTGCTCCGAAGGCACCAATTAGGCTAATGCCACTGGCTCCGAAGGCAACATGCATATGTAGGAGAAATTGTATATAGCTATACATGTGTGTATGTGTAAATTAATATGGTGGTTTGTGAGGCATTGATGATATATATAAGATTGGTTCTACTAGAAATTCTATTTATACATATATATATGCATAACATGTACAATGTGTAGTACCGTAAAATACCAGCAAACGAAAAAGAATTAAAATGGAAAACACAAAATTAAATGAAAAAGAAATCATAAAACGAAAAACCCCACAACCATTTAGTACCGGTTGGTGTTACCAACCGGTACTAAAGGGCTCCCGGCTCCCGGAGCTGGCTCGTGCCACGTGGATCCCCTTTAGCACCGGTTCGTTCTGAACCGGTACTAAAGGGGGGGAGCCTTTAGTGCCGAAACTTTAGGGCCGGTTCCTAAACCGGCACTAAAGGGCCTTACGAACCGGTGCTATTGCCCGGTTCTGCACTAGTGTGGGCTGACCTAACACAACCGGGCGGGGAGGTCCGCTGGTCAAAGCCCGTCCGTGCAAAGTCAAAGGGCTAGATCCCGTGGTCAAACGCTACAGGGTTAGGCGGGAGGGGGGCCTGGGGGGTAGCAATGCCACCGGAGCGTCGCACCGGGCCCCATACATGCGGGGTGGTGTGGTGGCATGTCCGAAGAGGCGGCACGCGTCTCCGGGGTTTGGCCCCCCTCACGGACGGCGCCACCGCCGGCACCTGGAGGGGGGAAACGGACGCGTCGGGTCTACACGGAGGGGATCTTGCTGTGGGTCTGGCCCGGATGTTGCTCCAAAGTGTTCCTATGGGCTGACCTAACACAACCGGGTGGAGAGGTCCACTGGTTAAATCCCGTCCGTGCAAAGTCAAAGGGCTAGATCCCGTGGTCAAACGCTACAGGGTTAGGCGGGACGGGGGCCCTGGGGGTAGCAATGCCACCGGAGCATCGCACCGGGCCCTCATACATGCGGGGTGGTGTGGTGGCATGTCCGAAGAGGCGGCACGCATCTCCGGGGCGTGGCCCCCCCTAACGGACGGCGATGACACGGTAGTAGCCATTCTGCGGTAACGATGCGGCGTGAATAGTATTAAATACTCGGAGCGCGATAAAATCATGAGTTTTTTTGCACGACGTGGGCACATGTGCTATACAAACGATAATATTTTTTCATAATTTTTGGTGATGGAGAAGTATCCGAAAAATTCCCTCTACGCGGATTGCCCTTCGCGTGTCTACGGCTGTGGCCGGCGGCCTCCGGGGGCTAGCATGCCGCCAAATCTTGCATAGGCGGCCTCTCACAAGTTTGGAAGTGTTGTGGTGGTTGCAAACGCCCGGCACGCGTGTCCGGGGTGTGCCCCCCCTCACGGACGGCGTCGCCGCCGGCACCTGGAGGGGGAAACGGGCGCGTCGGGTCTACACGGAGGGGATCTTGCTGTGGGTCTGGCCCGGTTGTTGCTCCAAAGTGTTCCTATGGGATGACCTAACACAACCGGGTGGGGAGGTCCGCTGGTCAAAGCCCGTCCGTGCAAAGTCAAAGGGCTAGATCCCGTGGTCAAACGCTACAGGGTTAGGCGGGAGGGGGGCCTGGGGGGGTAGCAATGCCACCGGAGCGTCGCACCGGGCCCTCATACATGCGGAGTGGTGTGGTGGCATGTCCGAAGAGGCGGCACGCGTCTCCGGGGTTTGGCCCCCCTCACGGACGGCGCCACCGCCGGCACCTGGAGGGGGAAACGGACGCGTCGGGTCTACACGGAGGGGATCTTGCTGTTGGTCTGGCCCGGATGTTGCTCCAAAGTGTTCCTATGGGCTGACCTAACACAACCGGGTGGAGAGGTCCACTGGTCAAATCCCGTCCGTGCAAAGTCAAAGAGCTAGATCCCGTGGTCAAGCGCTACAGGGTTAGGCGGGACGGGGGCCCTGGGGGGTAGCAACGCCACCGGAGCGTCGCACCGGGCCCTCATACATGCGGGGTGGTGTGGTGGCATGTCCGAAGAGGCGGCACGCATCTCCGGGGCGTGGCCCCCCCTAACGGACAGCGATGACATGGTAGTAGCCATTCTGCGGTAACGATGCGGCGTGAATATTATTAAATACTCGGAGCGTGACAAAATCATGAGTTTTTTTGCACGACGTGGGCACATGTGCTATAGGAACGATAATATTTTTCTCATAATTTTTGGTGATGGAGAAGTATCCCAAAACTTCCCTCTACGTGGATTGCCCTTCGCGCGTCTACGGCTGTGGCCGGCGGCCTCCGGGGGCTAGCATGCCGCCTAATCTTGCGTAGGCGGCCTCTCACAAGTTTGGAAGTGTTGTGGTGGTTGCAAACGCCCAGCACACGTATCCGGGGTGTGCCCCCCCTCACGGACGGCGCCGCCGCCGGCACCTGGAGGGGGAAACGGATGCGTCGGGTCTACACGGAGGGGATCTTGCTGTGGGTCTGGCCCGGATATTGCTCCAAAGTGTTCCTATGGGCTGACCTAACACAACCGGGTGGAGAGGTCCACTGGTCAAATCCCTTCCGTGCAAAGTCAAAGGGCTAGATCCCGTGGTCAAACGCTACAGGGTTAGGCGGGACGGGGGCCCTAGGGGTAGCAATGCCACCGGAGCGTCGCACCGGGCCCCATACATGCGGGGTGGTGTGGTGGCATGTCCGAAGAGGCAGCACGCATCTCCGGGGTTTGGCCCCCCCTAACGGACGGCGATGACACGGTAGTAGCCATTCTGCGGTAACGATGCGGCGTGAATATTATTAAATACTCGGAGCGCAATAAAATCATGAGTTTTTTTGCACGACGTGGGCACATGTGCTATAGGAACAATAATATTTTTTCATAATTTTTGGTGATGGAGAAGTATCCCAAAAATTCCCTCTACGCGGATTGCCCTTCGCGCGTCTACGGCTGTGGCCGGCGGCCTCCGGGGGCTAGCATGCCGCCAAATCTTGCGTAGGCGGCCTCTCACAAGTTTGGAAGTGTTGTGGTGGTTGCAAACGCCCGGCACGCGTGTCCGGGGTGTGCCCCTCCTCACGGACGGCGCCACCGCCGGCACCTGGAGGGGGGAAACGGGCGCGTCGGGTCTACACGGAGGGGATCTTGCTGTGGGTCTGGCCCGGTTGTTGCTCCAAAGTGTTCCTATGGGCTGACCTAACACAACCGAGCGGGGAGGTCCGCTGGTCAAAGCCCGTCCGTGCAAAGTCAAAGGGCTAGATCCCGTGGTCAAACGCTACAGGGTTAGGCGGGAGGGGGGCCTGGGGGGGGGGTAGCAATGCCACCGGAGCGTCGCACCGGGCCCTCATACATGCGGGGTGGTGTGGTGGCATGTTCCGAAGAGGTGGCACGAGTCTCCGGGGTTTGGCCCCCCTCACGGATGGCGCCACCGCCGGCACCTGGAGGGGGGAAACGGACGCGTCGGGTCTACACGGAGGGGATCTTGCTGTGGGTCTGGCCCGGATGTTGCTCCAAAGTGTTCCTATGGGCTGACTTAACACAACCGGGTGGAGAGGTCCACTGTTCAAATCTCGTCCGTGCAAAGTCAAAGGGCTAGATCCCGTGGTCAAACGCTACAGGGTTAGGCGGGATGGGGGCCCTGGGGGGTAGCAATGCCACCGGAGCATCGCACCGGGCCCTCATACATGCGGGGTGGTGTGGTGGCATGTCCGAAGAGGCGGCACGCATCTTCGGGGCGTGGCCCCCCCTAACGGACGGCGATGACACGGTAGTAGCCATTCTGCGGTAACGATGCGGCGTGAATATTATTAAATACTCGGAGCGCGATAAAATCATGAGTTTTTTTGCACGACGTGGGCACATGTGCTATAGGAACGATAATATTTTTTCATAATTTTTGGTGATGGAGAAGTATCCCAAAAATTCCCTCTACGCGGATTGCCCTTCGCGCGTCTACGGCTGTGGCCGGTGGCCTCCGGGGCTAGCATGCCGCAAAATCTTGCGTAGGCGGCCTCTCACAAGTTTGGAAGTGTTGTGGTGGTTGCAAACGCCCGGCACGCGTGTCCGGGGTGTGCCCTCCCTCAGGGACGGCGCCGCCGCCGCCACCTGGAGGGGGGAAACGGGCGCGTCGAGTCTACACGGAGGGGATCTTGCTGTGGGTCTGGCCCGGTTGTTGCTCCAAAGTGTTCCTATGGGCTGACCTAACACAACCGGGCGGGGAGGTCCGCTGGTCAAAGCCCGTCCGTGCAAAGTCAAAGGGCTAGATCCCGTGGTCAAACGCTACAGGGTTAGGCGGGAGGGGGGGTCGGGGGGGGGGGGGGGTAGCAATGCCACCGGAGCGTCGCACCGGGCCATCATACATGCGGGGTGGTGTGGTGGCATGTCCGAAGAGGCGGCACGCGTCTCCGGGGCGTGCCCCCCCCCCTCACGGACAGCGATGACACGGCAGTAGACGGATCAGGCACTCGCATAGTTACCAGATCAGGCACTCGGTAACGGTACCCCTCAGTCAGTTGCTCTCCTATGTATCACCTTTCGCGAGACCATAGAAAATATTTATATCATAAAGAAATGTTGCTGACCATAGAAAAAATTCGGTTCAAAAAAAATATACGTGATATTTTAGAAAATTGTTGTACAATATAAAAAGAAGATCATGTCATTAAAAATAATGTTTCAAACCATTAAAGAAAATGTATGGTACATTTTAAATAATGTTCGTGCATGTAAAAAATATGTATACCATGTATCATTTTTAATATAATTATATACCATGTATCATTCAAAATATAATTATATACCATGTACGAAACTTTTCAATGCGCATGAAAATAATATACACTAAAAATATATTTGAAGACAGTTAATAATATATGCCACGTGTGTAATTAACATGTATACGGCTAGTTTGTAATTAATATGTATAAAAAAAATACACCTATGCCTACGGCTTAGCCGTCGGCATATATGCCACGTGGCGTGGTTAATATATGCCGACGGCTAAGCCGCCGGCATAGGTCCCCTTATCCACTCGCGGCCAATGGGGGTGCTTCACGCGGATCGCTGACGTGGCATCTATGCCGACGTCAACCGTCGGCATAGAGTGCCTTATCCCCTCGCTCACCACCCTGTCCACTCGTTCTCTCCCCTAGCTACTGCCCCCGACCCCGAGCACACCCGAACTGCTCGCCGCCGCCGCCGACGTCCCGGCCCCTTGTCACCGCCGCCGCACTCGCCCCGCCCCCTGCCGCCGCCCACTCGCCGCCGCCGCACTCGCCCCGCCCCCTGCCGCCGCCCACTCGCCCACGTCCCCTGCCGCCGCCCACTCGCCTCGCCCGCGCCCCCTGCCGCCCCCACCCGCGTCGCCGCCGCCCCATCCCACTCCACCTCGTCCCCTGCCGCCGCCGCCTCACCCCCCGACTCCCCACCCCCTAGCCGCTGCCGCCACGCTCGCCCCCGCCCCCTGTAGCTGCCCACTCCACCCTGCCCCCTCGCCACCGCTGCCCCACTCGCCCCTGCCCCTGCGTCGCCGCCGCCCCACTGGCCCCCCACCCGCGCGCGCCGCCGCCGCCTACTCCACCTCCTCCCCTGCCGCCGCCGCCGCCCTGCCCCGGCCCCGGACGCCCTGCCCCGCCCTCGACTCTCTGCCTGCTCCTTCTCCAGTGAGGTGAGCTAGCTTTTTCTCAATTTATTTCATTTGTTAGATGAATGCCACTGTTAGATGCATGAATGGATATTAGATGCATGGTTGAATGGATATTAGATGTGTATGCTAGATATATGAATAAAATGTAGTTTTTTTGTTTTGCTTAGATGTGTATGCTAGATATATGAATGGATATTAGATGTGAATGGATATTGGATGAATGGATATTAGATGCATGGATGAATGGATGTTAGTCAAGTTAACAAATGTTTTACACACTTAGTTTGTTAAATATAGATGAATAGATTTTGGTTAAGTTTGTGATAGATGGATGGATATTGGTCAAGTTAGTATTTGGTCAAGTTAGTGTTATGGTCATGTTGATTCATATATAAGAAGAAAATCGAGGCACTTGGTTTCTAAAATACTTAATAAAGATTTTTTTGCAATTTGACATGTTGTTTCATGTCGATTCATAATGTTGTGCCAAATGGTTAATGTGAGGTGAAGACCTAATTTTTTTCACTTGATGGAATTAACAGGATTTGTGGTGTTCCCATCTTCGTGGAGTGACCGTCGACGTTGGAGGTGTTGGTCTAGGATCGTCCCTCCTTTGATCGACTACATCCTCTACATCAGAGGGTGAGCAACAATTTCATGACCTCGTCCACTTTTTTTCCATGTCACTAGATTAAATTTTCACATCAAGTCGCATAACTTAGGTCTCCCGTCCGAAAGGGTTGCATCGATAAATATGCATTCAATTGCATATTTATCACTGCAGCTCTTTCGGATTGTCCAGCGCTTTCCACGGACAGCCCGAGGATGTGTAGATTGGGTACGTTGTTCATGCTCTACCCCGTTCCGAGACAGGATTTCGGCGGCGCCTCCCTGTTGTTCTCCGGATGCACATTCTCTCGGCATTTTGCCGAGACGTGTATTTGCAGAACAGCGGGGAGGTGCTGCCGAAATTTTGTCTCGGAATGGGGTAGAGCATGGACAACGTACTCAATCTACACATTCTCGGGTGGGATTAGGACCCATCTTTACCTATTAGAGATGTAGGTGGATTAAATGTTGTTTCTCGTCAACCTTGTAAAAAATAAAATACTGATGTGAGTAATTTAAATGAATCCTTAATTTTGTTGTGTGGCTTCCAATAAAGCAGAGATGGCAGATAATCAGTGGATGTATAGTGGGTTTTTCCATCAGAATCAAGTAACAACAGAGTGGGTCGAGAAAACTGATGTGTTTTTGAAAGAGATATTCCGTAGTCCAATGAGGATGGTGCCAGAATGCCCGTGTGCCAGATGTAAGAGGCGTATCCGCAGAGATAAGAGTGAGATGACTAAGCACCTTCGCACGCATGGATTTATGCCCAACTTTAATATGCCGATAAACTTTGCCCAGCGGGACCGTGGTAGAGAGGATGTGATACGACAATGCGTCGCTGGTTATGAGGACGATGGGGTTAGAGACATGCTAGATGATGTCTTTGCTGCACAGCCGACACCTCCGTCACATTCAGCGAATGAACCGGAGGAGCCGGAGGAAACCGCAAAGGCCTTCCTGGAAATCTTGGCCTCGTCAAAGAAACCTCTCTATGAGGGTGCCAAGCTGTCTGTGCTGGATGCCATCTCGCAACTGATGGCAGTCAAGGCTGAGTACGGCTGTAGCCGAGGTTGCTTCGAAGCATTTCTGGGAGTATGGGCTAACAGCCTGCCTGAGGGCCATGAACTGCCGAAAACCATGTACGGTACGAAGAAAATCATGAAGGCGCTCTCGATGGACTATGAGAAAATACATGTTTGTCCAAAGAATTGCCTTTTGTTTAGGCATGAGTATGCGGATGACAAGTACTGTAGGAAGTGTGGTTCCTCTCGGTATATTGAGGTGGTCGATAAGCATGGTCAGAAGCAGCAGCTAAAAATCCCTGTGAAGGTTCTTCGGTATCTTGATTTTATAAAAAGACTGCAGCGCCTTTTCATCACCGAGGAGTCTGCCAAAATGATGAAGTGGCACAAGGAAGGGAAAAGGTACAATCCAAAAAAATTTGTACATCCATCAGGAGGTGAAGCATGGAAGTCATTCGATATAGAGTACCCGGAGGAAGCAGCCGAGGCTGGGAATGTCAGAATTGCTATAACAGGTGATGGGTTCAATCCATATGGTATGTCGTCTAATCCATACAGCTGTTGGCCCGTATTTGTTATTCCGCTGAATCTCCCTCCCGGCGCCATAATGCAACGCAAGACCATGTTCCTGTCGCTTATAATTCCCGGGCCTGAATATCCGGGGAAGAATTTAAGTGTGTTTATGCAGCCGTTGGTGGATGATTTGCACCATTCTTGGTAATTCCCGAGGTTGACATACGACCGACATCTGCAGAAAAATTTCTTGATGAAAGTTTGGCTACAATATTGCATGCATGACTTTCCCGGTTATGCCTTGTTCTGCGGATGGTGTACAAGTGGAAAGATGCCTTGCCCAGTGTGCATGCAGGCCTTGATTTTCATTTGGCTGAAGAAGGGTGGCAAGTATGTTGCATTTGACCTGCATCGACAGTTCCTCCCTCCAAACCATCCTGATAGGGAAGACAAGAAGAACTTCACAAAAGGCAAAGTTGTCCATGAAGTAAACGAGATTCCAACGTTTTCTGGTGCGGATGTGCTTGCTCAGCTGAAAGCTCTTAAGCCTGCTGGTGAGGGGAAAGGCAAAGGCAAAGGCAAAGGCAAAGGCAAAGCCACAGGCGAAGACGAGGGCAAAGGAAAAAGTAAAGGGAAAATTTTTGAAGGATATGGTGAGACGCACAACTGGACTCACATTACCCCCTTCACGCAGCTTCCCTATTTTAAGGACCTCAAACTTCCATACAACATAGACGTGATGCACACCGAAAAGAATGTCGCAGAGTCCCTTTTTCACACGATCCTCAACATTCCTGATAAGACAAAGGATAATGTTAATGCTAGAGTTGATCAACAGAATATTTGTGATAGACCACGTCTACACATGCAGCCTCCCACAGGCAGTCGAAAATCTTGGTTCAAGCCAGATGCTGAGATGGAGACATTCAAGTGGCTGAAACACGTCGTGAAGTTCACTGATGGTTATGCGTCGAATATAAGTAAGGGGGTCAATCTTTCAACGGGCAGAGTGACCGGGCTCAAGAGTCATGACTATCATGTATGGATTGAGCGGATTATGCCGGTGATGGTTCGGGGCTATGTTCCCGAGCGTGTCTGGCGTGTGCTTGCGGAGTTAAGCCATTTCTTCCGCACGCTTTGTGCTAAAGAAGTATGTCCTGAGAAGATAAAAGAAATGCATAAGAAGGCGCCGGAGTTGATATGCAAGCTAGAGAAGATCTTCCCGCCAGGATTCTTTACTCCGATGACACATCTCCTTTTGCACCTCCCGAACGAGGTATTGTTGGGGGGCCCTGTGCAGAATCGTTGGCAGTACGGCCCTGAGAGACAGAACAAGCATCTGAGACAGAAATGTGGAAACAAAGCTAAGATTGAAGCTTCCATAGCTGAGGCAGTTATCCTAGAGGACGTGGTAGACCTCAGGACAGCCTACTATCCAGACCATGTTCCCACGTTGCACAATAAGGTGTCTCGATACAATACAGAAGAACCCAAGTATAAACCCAAGTTTCCTCTATTCATCGGGCAAGGTAGTAGGGCTGGATGCTCGAAATCTTATCTCATGCCACGAGATGAGTGGGAGGATGTCATGTTCTATATCTTGCACAACATCAAGGAAGTTGAGGATGAGTGGATGAGGTAATACCTTTGCACCATTCTTTTAGTCAATTCGTTATGTTCACTTTGCCTAGTTCTTATACCGCTTTTCTTATTGTAGTCGATTCGTTGAAGAAGAATGGACGGGAATGCTGCCTCCTTCTGAAGCGAAGGCACTTGCTCTTCTCCGAAAGGGTGCTGATGGAAGGAAAAATTTCGTTGCGTGGTTCATCGAGAAAGTAATTTTTCACACTTTCAATTAAACTCATGCACCCTATAATTTCAATTAAACTCATGCACCCTATAATTTCAATTAAACTTGTAGTGAAATGATCCGACCGAATCAATGGATGAAGAATTGAGATGGGTTTCCATGGGTTTTGATCCTGTCGTCATGACATGTGAAAAGTATGATATGAATGGGTATCGCTTCCATACAGAGGAGCACCAGAACAGTCGGCCTGATCCCAAAACCATAAATACCGGAGTCTTCACTGAAGGAGATAATAAAGTAGATTACTACGGAAGGGTAGGAAAAATATACGAGCTTACATTCAAACGTGGCCGCGAACACCTAAGTCTCACTGTGTTCAAATGCCGATGGTTCGACCCCAAAAAGGGTCTGAGACATACGCCTTCTGTTGGTTTAGTTGAAGTTAAACCATCAACCGTCTATGCCGGAGCTGATCTCTTTATCGCCGCTACCCAGGCCACACAAGTATATTATCTGCCTTACCCATGCCAGAAAGAGTACCTAAAGGGTTGGGAAGTTGTGTTCAAGGTGTCGCCGCATGGTAAGCTACCGGACCCGAATGATGATGATTACTACAACATAAACCCCATGACATACGAGGGAGTGTTCTATCAAGAGGAACATGATGATGTGGTCCGAAACAACAAGGATGATGACTTGGGTTATGTTGACCTGGACCCAAACGACGACGACGCACGGATTGATGGTGAGGCAGTTGTGAATCAAAGAGACATAATTATGCTTGAAAAGTTAAATGAAGATGCTGACGATGAGGAAGAGCCTCCACCTCCGTCAGACAATGAAGAAGATATGCGTGATAGTGATGATGAGACCGGTCCACAAATAGATTACAATAGTGATGATTCATATGGGTTCTAGAAAATGTAAGTTCTTTTAATGATCATTACAATAGTATGCTTAATGTGCTCTTCTGGTATTAATGTTTTTCCTGTATGCTTGTTTAATTGATATCCTTACTAATTGTTTATTCTCTTCTCAATGCAGGTTTGCTAATCATGGGCAAGTCCAGCAGCGCTAGTTTCCTCAGTAAATTTAAAGGACTTACTCGGAGTGGACGAGCCCACAAGGTTCCCTCCCGACTACGCGAGGATGACACCTCACAGGGAGGTGGAGGGGTCGGGGGAGGAGACCCTAGAGGAGGAGGCGATGGGGGGAGAGCCCCTAGAGGAGGAGGAGGTGGGGGGGAGAGGCAACCGGGGCAAAAAACTCCGGGCCGTGTCTGAAATAGGAGGGTCTTCTTTGATGCCCTCCTATACAGAGGCACCTTCTGAGTCTAAGGAGGAGGAGTATGTTCCTGATGGCGAGGAGGAGGAGGCCGAGGAGGAGGGTGAGGAGGAGGAGGCCGAGGAGGAGGGTGAGGAGGAGGAGGCCGAGGAGGAGGGTGAGGAGGAGGGCGAGGAGGGTGGAGGGGAGGTTGATCCCGCGTTGTGGGGTGACTTGCCACCGGGTTCTTCGCAGGGGTGGCTACGTGGTAATGCCGGACTACCTACACCACCTTCTATCGAGGAGCACAAGTGGCTCATTGAACCTGTGGGGACAGAGTAAGTGCCTCTCAATCATATTTTCAACACATGACAACATTTTCTTATTGTACACATGGCAATCATTTGATTCTTTTGCAGAAACTGGATCCTTCGCAGAAAGGGCCGTAAACCGAACGGCCTTATCACTGTCCTGTTGAAGGAGTTTTGGCCTGGCCTATTCTGCCCGCGGCCAGACAGGGACCCGCAGCAGCGGGTTTTGGCCACGAGCTGGGCCCACTACGAGGCTTGCAGCACCGCGGACTACGGGACGACCGCTAAGGCCGTGATCACCAAATTTTGGGTAAGTTCTCTTCTGAATCACTTGTCTTCAGTTTCGTTCATAGTTTATCATTGAATCACTCAACTCATGCCTTGTTTGCTTCTGGTTTATGCATGATTGCAGCAACTCTATAGAGTTCTTGACGAGCACAAGGCCAGAGCCGACGTGGTCTTGCTTGCGGCTGCGAAGAAGAAAGCTCGTCAGTTGCAGTACGAGGTGCGCTGGGTTGCCGTCTCGCAGTACTACCACTACTACCTGCACCAAAAGATGACCAAAACTCAAGCGCAGAAGCTACGACTTACCTTGAGCAAGGAGCAGTTCATGATGGTAACTATTACTAACTTTTCATTGTTTCAAGCAGTCAACTATATGTTTCGTGCTCACATGTCATGCTTCCAAAATTTGCATAGGTTGTTCCTCGTTGGTGCTGTGGAAGGCATGACGGATGGGCGAGTTTGGTGGATAGGTGGCTCGGTGCCGATGCAGAGTTTGCTGCCAAGAGCATCAAGGCCCGGGCTAACCGTGGAGACGACGGAACACACGGCCAAGGAAACAGGAACCACTGGGGCTTCAAGGCCATGAAGGTATATCTATGTGCATGATGCATTTTTGTTCTTCTTTACGTCATGTTCTTATGTATGGCTGACTTCTATTTGACATTGTAGGAGGACAAGTTGAAGAGGCCGCTCTCAGACATGGAGTCGTGGAAGCTGGCCCGCGAGCGGAGTCATCGCAAGGAGGGCGAGAGCCAGTACTACGGCAAGACCGAGGAGCACCTGGGGTCTTACATTCATCACTATCAGGAGTTGCATCCGGATGTTCCTGTTGCTGAGGTCGCCCAGTCTCAGATCGACGACACGGCGGTGGTGGCCATCCAGGGGAAGAAGAATGGCCGGTATCCGTGTTAGAGAGTATGGGGCGTTCACAGACTCCCTTAGCCCGCCAGCATGCTGTAAGTACTTCCTCTTTATCTTTTTCTATCTTGCATTCTCAGTTTATTTTCAGCATTGCTCACTTAGAAACAACCTAAATTATGTAGGCATATAAGGAGTTTGTCGAGCATAGGAATCTCGAGGTGTGGGAGTACTTGAAACGAGTGAAGGCAAACGATGATTACAACCGTCAGATGATGACGGTTAGTTTTGCCCTCTTAAAACCAAGCTAAATTTTTGCACTTTCATTCCTTCTGATCTTCTAGTTTGCTTGTTTAACTAACATTCAGGCTATGTTGGCATCTTGGACTAACCGCACGGATCCACCACAAATGGGACCCCCACCACCACCTGCGGGAGAACCCCCACACGTGCCCACGTTCGATGAATGGGTGGCACTAGACAGTGATGGTCCGGTTAGTACATTTGCCTAACTACTAGCAAACTAGTTCTCGTTCATGAAACACTATCATATCATATTTACCGTTAGAATCTTTTCTGAAACATGTAGGGGACCGGTGGCTCGACTCCTGCTCCGTCGACCCCAGTCACTCCGATCTGGCAGAGTGGTGGTGGTCGCGATGGCGGTTTTGGCGGAGGTGGTGGTGGTGGTTTTGGCGGAGGTGGTGGTGGTTATGGCGGAGGTGGTGGTTTTGGCGGAGATGCTCTTGCTTGATGATTCCGTGCATGTGGCCATCGTGCCATGCCTTTCATATTCCTACTTTTATCATGTTTCATGTCTTGCACTATTTTTATGTTCATGAACTTCCGTCGGTGATGATCTTTAGATGATGTGATTAACTTGAGTATGTTTAGATGATGATGGTGAACTTGAGTATGTTTAGATGAACTTGAGTATGTTTACATGATGAATTGTCATATTTCTGCATAATTTCATATTGTTCTGTTTTGAAATGCTGTCAAATGAATTGGAAAAGAGAAAACAGGGAAAATAAAAAAAAACTATGCCTACGGCAAAGCCGTCGGCATATATACGCCCAGGAGTTACCAGGGCTTGCCACGTAGCACATCTATGCCTACGGCAAAGCCGTAGGCATATATGAAAATCTATGCCGACGGCTTTGCTGTAGGCATAGCCCTGCTGCCAGGAGAAACCAGGAGCTGCCACGTGGCAGAGATATCTATGCCTACGGCTTTGCTGTAGGCATAGCCCTGCGATGTGGCATTGCGTGATTCGTCAGCGCTTTTGCCACGTGGCAGAGATATGCCGACGGCAAAGCCGTCGGCATAGATTCATCTATGCCTACGGCTTTGCTGTAGGCATAGCCCTGCCACATGGCATTGCGTGATTCGTCAGCGCTTTTGACGGCGCCGTCCGTTGCCGTCAGACGAAAAACACTGCCGACGACTATACTATGCCGACGGCTGACGTCAGGCCGTCGGCATAGGCACCTATGCCGACGGCTATACTATGCCGACGGTCTGACAAGACTACGCTGACGACATCTACGCCGACGGGGCTATGCCGACGGCCTAGTGGCCTATGCCGACGGCCCGTGGCCGTAGGCATAGCCCGCGAGTCCGGTAGTGATGATGCAGAGCTTGGAGGTGGTGAAGGACACGGTCAACTGCTTAAGCGCGGGGGCAACAATGCTGACACTGTGTGTAGATCTACGGTCTACGACAAGCTCCAGCAATGACAGCGAGTTGACCCTCAGGGAGGTCTCGTTCAACACAATGCCGTCGAGCTTAAGCGTGCGCAAGCGAGGGCAGCTGGAGAGCAAGGAGTCGAAGGCGTCATTGCAGCAGGACAGGCACAGCGTCTTGAGCACAGGGAACTCGACGCCGGCGGGCACGCGTACGGCGGAGAACATGTGCAACGCGATGGACGTGGCGCGGCGGAAGCAAGGCTGATCGACGACCGGGAAAGGGCCGAACAAGTACGGTGAGAGATGGAAGAAGAGCTCCTCCGGCTCCAGCCTTACGGCTGCGCGCAGCAGCGAGTTCACGCTGTTGGCGTCGACCTGCTCAGGTGGCTCCGGGACGTGGATCTTGAGGAGGGAAGCCACGGGAGAGACTCGGCCGAGCGCCGGTTCGATTGACACATTTAACTCACGGCGAGATAAAAGATCTGCTCTCTGTTTGTGTTGAGTATGGAGCTCGGGGAGCGATATACACCTCCTCCCATCTGGAGTTTCACAACATAGATGGCTGGAGTTTGGGAAATGGATAGTTTGTTTATATGACCTTTCCTTGGTCCAACATATTTGCACAGGTAGTATCTTTTCCAAAAAAAAGTACTAGGATATTTTCACAAGCCTGAGTCATTCAACAACTACTTTCAGAAAACTGTTGGTTCTGAAGAACAAGTGGGGTCAACATTTCTCTGATCTCATCAAGGATCAAAATTAAGAGACACTAAAGAATCACGCCAACAAGTTTGCGAAAGTTAGCCTATGACATACATCCTGAACATCCCTCTCAAACCTTGTTCTGTGATAAAGGTTGGTAACTCGGAGAAACTTAGTGTCTGCCATGCGTGCTCTCCTTGTGGGATGAGCAGACACTCGAGAGCTGTGGCTGGGATATCGCCGGCTGCCATGGTGATATTAATTTCTGGCGAAACTGACGGCGTGCATCGGGAAATCGTTCAGGGTGGGTGGTCTTGAAGGAAAGCTCAGCGGCTATAACATCAGGGAAGCGCTCCTTATATCCATTGGAGCCTGCATAAGCAGCAAGCAATTGGACCGGGATGCCAAACTACTGCCAGTTCAACTTTTTTACTTGAGAGCGGTAACTTCGACCGGGCGATGGACTGATTAACACGGCTCAGGGAGTTGGTTGTAGCTAGCTAGGGTTATTTTTTGGTCATCCTGGAAAGTAAAATCCGAAGAAATGTGGTCACTTATTATCCATTTTTCTGCCTTGTAATTGATTATTAAATGGAAACGAGATTTTCTGATGCAATGCCGGCGAACCATGCACAGTGGCACGCCGCAGTCACCCTGTGACTTTTTCTTTTGCTTCTTTATTGCATTTTTCTGTGCTTACAATAAAAGATATAGTGTGCATAAAAACCTAGAACAACTATTACAAACATAATAGATGAGCACAAAACAAAGAAGTCTATGGAAATAGTAGGGGTATAAAGCAGTACCTTAACATGCAAAAAGCACATGGCCACAGCTCTGTCTTCAGTTCCATCTTGTTTCCACATCCACGGGCATGTCATTCTGGTATATGGCCTCACCTTCACGTTTCCCTGAAAAATATCTTGCTTGGCCATCATCATCTGGATCAGGCTCACCTTCTGTGCCTTGCACATTACATCTCTGTTTTGTGTATGTAAAACGTACATTGCGGGAACTCTTTGAAATCTCTCGGCGATGCATTCAATAGATGATGATTGGCAGCAGTCCCCGACAATGCATGGACACTTGCTAGTGAGCTTGTGACCAACAATATCAGCGTCGTGTTGCCGAAAAAATACATCTTAAATATTATGAAACCCCTTAGCACAAGACCTCTTGACTTGGTCCAGTCCATGGAAGCAGCTCCCTCATTCAACTGAAGCAATTCTAGCGAAATAGATGATCTGCACAAGATCTTTCTACCTTATGAGAAAAACAAATAACCTTGCAAGTTCATGAACTAGGAGATTTATTTGATACGTTCATACTTCCCATGTTGTACATGAACATTGTGACACAATATATTCACACAAACCAGAATTTGCTGCATAAGAAATATTTATCTGCACGTTGTGGGGAAAAAAAATCTCATATTCACCTTATTGAAGCCTAGGGTGCACTTCGGATTAACACCTTCATATCCTACTGGTGTCATTTCAGTCAGAACTCCAACTCATAACCTATGCTGAAAACACACGAAGAAACTGCATAAATAAACTTGCTGCATGAAGATTGTTACCTTGTTCATGATTGTAGTTATGCTAGGGTCACAGGAAAATATGTGCATTCTTTTCAGAGTCGTCGGAGATGGTCGGTTCAGCTGGCAACCCACAAAGGGCAAACACAACAGTGAAATCCAAGATGCCATGATTGGATTATCCAGGATTATACAAATTGCACAGAAAGTTTAAAATACCAGATGATTATACAGCCGAGATAGTCTATTGATCATATCCACCCACAACTTTGGGATCTAACATCTTCCTACTGTCAGAACTGCAGCAACTGTTGCAGTATGATTATATATGCACAATTTAAAATAATCATTATTTAACTAAAATTCTCAAGTTCACATCCGAGGTTTGACAAGAACAAAACCACACACATATTTCTATATCCGCCATTTTTCTGCTACAATGATTGCTTACCATATATAACTGGCACTAAAAAACTTAAATAAGAGACAACTAATTAGCAACAGAAAACTTGCTTCCTTTATTCCTTCCTCTACACATTACAACTTCACGAAAATTGCTGAACTTAACAAGACTAGTAATATCGACTGCAAAATATTGTTGCATTAAAGTTGCAGCACCAGACTATTCTGTTAGAGCTGCAAGTAGTCTTGGCATCGGCGGCACATCAATCTCCTGTAGGCCCTCGAGAACCCGGACCACTTCACCCATCGTCGGCCGATCAAATTCATTATCTTGGATGCACCAGCCTGCAACTTTGCAAATCCTTTCAGCCTCTTCCAAACTGAAGTCACCATGTAACTGTGGATCCACCAATCTCTTTACATCTCCGCTGTGAAGCTTGCTGATGGTTTGCACAGGGAAATATCCAACATGTTGGTCCACATTGCTGCTGCTATTGGTGTAGTGTGATGTCTCGGGTGACGAATTCCTCCTTCCTGATATGATTTCCAGCAGCACCATGCCAAAGCCATAAACATCAATTTTTGGTGTCACCGCAACTCCGCTAAGCCACTCTGGGGCAAGATAACCTGTAGTTCCTCTGAATGAAGTCAGAATTCGGCTAAAATCCCTTCCCACAAATGCTGCCAGCCCAAAGTCTGCAACTTTAGGAACAAATGATGCATCCAGAAGTATGTTCTCTGGCTTAATATCACAGTGTATGATGCATTTGTGGCAACTCTGATGCAAGTAGGACAATCCTTTGGCAACTCCTAGGGCTATTTGATATCTAGTGTTCCAATTTAGAACAGCAGCAAAAGCAGCAGCATTTCTCTTTTTAAATAGATGGTCGTCAAGAGACCCATTTAACATGTGTTCATACACAAGTAATCTTTGATCACCTTCACAGCAGAAACCAATCAATTTTACTAGGTTGATATGTTGGATTAGTCCAACTGAGCTCACCTCAGCCCTGAATTGCTTCTCTCCTTGATGGGCACCATCAAGCCTTTTGACTGCTATAGTAGTCTTTGAGTCACTTAACACTCCCTTGTATACTGAACCAAAACCACCTCCTCCCAGCTTTTCTGAGAATTTTTTAGTAGCACGAACTAAATCAGTGTATCTAAAGGCTACAATCCCACCAGCACTCCCTTGATTGTCAGAGTATATTGGCAGCAAAACACACCACTTGAATTTGTTCCTCCAAATCAGTAGCAACAGCATGAGCATTAGTAACCCGACACCAATAATGATTGCTGCAGTAACAACCGCAACATTTGGTTTTCTTTTGTTTTTTCTTAAATTTGCCGAGAAATCTTCGGCAGCAAAGCGGAGATAAAGAACATCTTTGGAAGTGTTATCGATGCCATCATCAAAAGTTGAACTAAGCAATTCCCCATTCCAGACAGAGCATTTGTTATTGTTATAGGAATAAGCAGTGCAGGAGCATGAACTGAGACAAGCTTCTTCGCATTTGCTCTGAGTTGTAGCAGCAGCTATGATTTGTGGGTTGTAGGGCCGTGTAACTTGAGCAACCGGATGGAAAATGTCTGTTGAAATTGTGATGTTTTTTTCAATAGTGCAATGTAACAGTGTATTTCTGATGCATCCTCCTATTCAATCCTCAGACTCCAAATCCTGCGGTGACTTCTTAGAGAAGCCCTCCATACAGTCACATGATGGATGCGGCTTGCCTCTGCATACCGCGAAAGGTCCACAGGCAGCAGGTGGATCGCAGGGATCATCAGGCTGGGCATATATTGTTTGCCAAGCTTGATTTGCTTGGGACCAAAGATTCAACTTTATCTGACCAGAGATGTCTAGTGAGACAAACATGGAAGATGATTCATCATGTGAAGTATACATGTAGTACTCTTCTTTGTCCGTATTGACATATACTAGGTTATATAAACCTTTAGTCCGAGGATCCAAACTTAGCAGTGAATTGACTAATGGTACCAACGATGATGCTGTGGAGGATGCATAAAGCCAGTATTCTATGGAGGGGTTATGGTGCTTAAGGACAATTCCCCTGGTGCCTTCTAGTTCGATACTGTATGAGCCGAGACCTGGATCAATAAGGCTCTTCTTTGAGATGCCATAACAACTAAAGCCGGTGACCTTGTCCCTACCAAACTTAACACCAGCAAGCCAAACATCTGTTGGGTTATCAAAGCTCTGCCACACCGGTAAGTCAGATGACGGGCTCTCTTTGAGGACAAGGTTTCCATTGTTCAAGAGAACAGCAGCACTAGTGATGTTTAGGCTGTTGTGTGTCCTATTATTGACAATGTGAGTGGACCAAACTATAGATTGAGTGTTGCTACCATGGTTTACTACGATGGCAAGATTGCCATCGTTTGAGATCTTGAGCTGTGCTGAGTTGAGGTTGGGGTGGGTGATGGGCTCCTCTCTATTAGCGATCCAGAAGGTAGTCAAAATTGGGATTTTATTAAACCATATGCCAAGGTACCAGCCGGATCTTGAGGAGGTGGCGTTGCGGGATGACTTACTGATACTGCTGCTTGCTGCGGGCTGGAAGAAGCCAAGGGCGGACTTGCCGTTTCTGGAGACGAGCTTGTCGCCAACGGCGAGCGCTTGGCCTGCCATGAGAGTGTCCTCATCTACGGCTGCAGAGAGGCACCAAGGAGTAGTGTGCAAGAGGAGAAGACCGAGTAGTATGTAGAGGGGAGCCATGGAGAAGAAGAATGAATAATTGGGAGAAGAGAGGACGTATATATAGAATGGAAAGGCCAAGTGTTCACATTGGGACAGAACTACCATAAACACCATAGCTGGTCAAGTCAATCGCGAGGCTTCCACCAACCACCTGAGCCAAATTAGCCTTCCTTGCATGGTTCCCTTTTGTTGTGTGTGTGTGTGTGTGTGTGTGTGTGTGTCTTGTTTTTTCTTTGGGGTTGTTGAGCTGTGTGTCCTCAGCATTGAACTTTTGTTTGGGTGCGGGTGTGGCGTGTTTTTTTCTTTGCAACCTTGTTGGACTCTTCTTGTGGTGGTTGCTTTATATATAAAGCGGAGCAAAAGCTTTTTTCGGTAGGTCGGAAATAAGTAACAGCGAGGAAGCTTCCTTTTATATTTCCTCCAATCGATTAATTGCTACAACTGGAAGTATGTCATGTCAAGAAACCCTCGTGACATGCGGCTTGTCAGTGGCCAGCCAACAAAGAAAGCAATGAATGGCCTGAATGGTCATGCTGTTAACTGTTAACCTAAACCAACAAAAAAACTCACTTGTTCAAGGGTTATATTTGAATATATTTTTTAAAATCGAACCCACAAATATCTGTTTCCATGAATACTGCAAATGCAAATTCCATGCATATCAACACAAAAGCTCCCTAGAAAGACAAGCACAAGTGTGACCACAAAAATACAAGAAATGTTGTAAGCCGGAGTTAGAAAACTTAACAAGCTACCAAAGTTTCAGAGATCTTCAGATTCATCAATTTCTAGTGCCTTCTTGTATCGAGGGTGTTGGCCGAGTCTTGGCCTAAACACGTCTTGGCATGAACAAGCACCGTGACAAACAAAAAACAAAACCAATAACCTACCAAAAATATTGTTTAAGAATTTGAGCTGTAAAGGAAAAAAATATTTGTATATGCACTTTGGAATTGATCATCTATGCAAGTTAGTGAAGAACCGAAGATTCAACTTATGATGCTTTCAAACATGTTATCTAACTAGAAGTGGATGTGTGTCTTCGTCACGCCGAGCTGTTTCTACCGCATAGAGATGGGAAACACGAACAGAGACGGCGGCTGCAGCGTCACTGGTGTAAGGTTAGGGAAGGGGAATGGAATGAATCCAATATTTTTCCAGACAACTAATAGATAGCCAGTCCCCAGCCTTGCATTCTGGATCTGGGTATTCATACTATTATTGGAGCATATCTCTGCTTGCTTCACCAACTTCGCGCACGGCATAGACCAATTAACAGCGAGATCGGTCCATGGCAGAATTGCTGCTTCTTCCTACCAACACGCGCTTGTCTAGACTGCTGCTGGTTGATGCCAAAGTGAAGAGCGAGACCAACATCAAGAGTCTACTTCTTGACGTCGATACATTCATGATTCATCGCGGCCAACACATCATTATTCGCTGAGACTTGAGAGGGCCTCATTTGTTCACACCTATTTTTGAAGCTTTTTGGAACCCACATACATGCATGCTGGCCCACAGGTCAGAACATCGACCATGCCCGCACGTGGTTTCTGTCTAAAATGTTTCTTCTCTTTCTCAATAATTGTACTAGGCAGCAACACTCACTGTATGTCGCTGTGGAGGAGCAGGAGCAGCTCTTCCCCTTCATAATTGTACTAGATAGCGCGGGGCAGCAACACGCGGTTTCTGTCTCCAATAACCCTTCTCCATCTCAATAATTCCACTTCATAATAGTCCCTCCCTTCTCGATCTCAACTTCACTCAATGTGAGACTCCGACTCTACAGTTCTTCTCCATACCGCTTCTCACGTACGGCTTGCTGAGAGAAGGCCATGCGAAGAGTTGGTCACCATTGGCAGACGTATTGTCAAGAAATGAAGGGGTTTGCATCTTGCTCTGAAGACGATGGCTGGCTTGATGAGCTCTAAACAACAAGTGCAGGAATGGCAGGTCATAGAAAATAGCAACATTGGGATAATGACAGAGGCAAGTGAAATGCATGATTTAATGCATGACCCAGAGAAACATATCGTGGATGAATGTGCAACTATAGAATAGTTGGTTCAAAGTTCAAACACTGATTCAGTATGTATGCTATATAGTAGCTTGCAAACACTGAGGCTAAATAGTTGCCAGAATCTGCAGCGGTTACCTGAAGGTATAAGTGCAATGAGGAAGCTCGTTCATCTCTACCTTCTTGGATGCCCTTGTTTGTAACAGATGCCCCGAAACATCAGTCTACTGAACAACTTATGCACACTAACGACATTTATTGCGGACACCAAAGCTGGTCATGGAATCGAGGAGCTCAAAGACCTGCAGCACCTTGGCAACAGGTTGGAGCTGTACGATTTGAGGAAAATAAAGAGTGGGTCAAATGCAAAAGAAGCCAATGTCCATGAGAAGCAAAATGTAGGAAAAGATGACATGCTTGAAGATGAGGCATGTAACGCGGAACAAGTGTTGGAGTCTCTCACCTGATAGTAAGCTGAAGATTTTGGAGGCCTGCATCCCTCAGGGTTCTCGATATCAATGCTTGCAATGGCCTGAAAAGCGTTGGCTGATAGGATGGGTGGCCTTACTTCCCTTGAGCGATTGATGATTGAGTTTTGTCCGGGGATAGAGGAATTCCCGCAGGGTCTCCTCGGGCAGCTCGCGGCCCTCAAATTTCTAATGGTAGTTGGCTGCCCCGGCTTGGAAAAGCGTTGCAGAGAAGGTGGGAGTATTTCCGCTTGCTCTCCTCTATCCGGAAAATAAGCATTGAATCCGGTGAACTAACAGCAACAGAAATAGTAAAATGGACAGAATCTGGCCTGAAGAAGCTGGTAAGGAGGCTCCTGCCCTCCTGTGACCACTCTTTAACTCTGACTCACCACCTCTTTCTAATGCAGCATGGCTTTTACAGCCTTTCAATCACCTTCACATACTCTTCTTTTTGTTTGTTAGGATCCGAGATGGAACTAACCGTGGCCCCCATCTTCTCAGCTTCGTCCGTTCGATCCCTCTGCCTGGAATCATCATGCAGCAGGCGGCAACCGACACTGTCTCGGCCTCCGCTCACGACTCATCAGTCTCCAACACCTTCTCCTCCCTTGCCATCATCAGCACCGACGAGCCGGTCTCTCCTACCAGGCTCACTTCAGGTAATGACCAACACTCTCTCTCCTCTTCCCCGATCAAACAGAACGCTACTCCCTCCGTACCAAAGTTATTGAAGTTCTAGGTTAGTTTTAACACTCTGTCCTTGTGCATCAACGTAGGACGAATGCCAAAGGAAGGAAGGAAGTCTGAAGACGCAAAGGCTCACTTTTATGAGTTACTAGGGAGAAGGTGTTACTGCGTACACTGCTATTTCCAGTGGTGATATTTCGATGCTTATGTTAGCTTGTGAATATCCTTTCTCCATGCCGAGTTTAGATAAAGGGGGAGAAAATGAATGTTGGACAGTTACTTCAATTGTTCAAGCAATAGTCTATACTCTATACTGATCGCCACAGCGATTTCTTCAGAACATCTCTGCTGTAATTCCTATGAGTTGGTGTGCCTGATAGAGTCTGAATCTTAACTATGAGAAATACGGAGCGTGGCATTTTGGGCCATCGTGATTATGTGCCCTGTAAATTCTTCCTGCTGACAATGTTAAAGCATCTTTCGTGAGCATGTTTTACCAATTTTGGTTAGTGGTACTGATAGAGATATAGACAGCTTCAGAAGCCACCATTTGTGGATCAAGCTGTGGTGTCTCATAGTATGTGAAGATTATGTCATGTGTGCGTTTGTTATGTCAGCAGATTTGCCAGTTTAAAATTCGGAGCTGGAAGACAGGTAGTAACTTTATGAGATGCTAGTTCACTTGTATGTACGGATTTAAAGGTTGGTGTTGAAATCAAGTCTCACTGAAAACTTTTCTCATGTATATAGCTTAAAATCAACCTCCTTACTGACATACATAGGCAAAAAAAGAAGCACACATATCAACATGAGCTAGGTTCACTTTTAAGAGTTATGCTGACACTGCTCTTTTCAATGGTGATATTTCTCTGCATATCTCAGCTAATGAATATCCTTTCTTCAGGCTGATTTTTTATAAAGGGGAAGAAAAAGAATGCTGCACCGTTACTTCGACTGTTCAAGCAATAGTCTATACTCTATACTGATCGCCACAGCGATTTCTTCAGAACATCTCTGCTGGTATTCCTATGAGTTGGTGTGCCTGATAATAGCTGAATCTTAACTACGAGGAATACTGGAGCCCGGCGTTTTGGGCCATCATGATTATGTGCCCTGTTAATGTAAAAAAGTTCCATTGTAAATTCTTCGTCGTGTGACAATGTTAAGGCGGCATCTTCCGTGAGCATATTTTACCATTTTTGGTTAGTGGTACTACTACTGATAGACATATCCAACTTGAGAAGCCACCATTTATGGATCAAACTACGGTGTCTCATATGTGAAGATTATGTGATAAATGTGTTTGTTATGTCAACAGTTGGTGGGGGGCCGGTGGTATAGGACGACGCGTAATAGATGGCTCGTTTAGGGATCCTCCATAATGGTATAACGCCACCCCTGCCTAGCTTCCTTTGTAGTTCGCCGTCAAAGTCGGAGCTGCGCTGCCTAGTATGAATTGGTTGGAGTGTTGAGGCGCGGCTATTAGGGCTGTAGTTTTTTTCTTCCTTTTCTCTTTCTTTGATCTTCGGATCTGGTCCTAGGACCTTCACCACCTTGTTGTTTTCCGCTGCTTCCTGCTATTATCAATGAAATGCCAGCGATAGTAGATCTTTCAAAAAAAATGTCAACAGATTTGCCAGTTTAAGAATCAGACTCGGAAGACAGGTCGTAAGTAACTTTGTGAGATGCTTCACTGCTACAGATTTAAACGTTGTTGTTGAATTCAAGTTTCACTGAAAACTTTTCTTATGTATATAGCTTATTAAAATCAACATCCTTACTGACATGGGCAAAAGAAGCAGACATATCAACATGAGAGAGAGGAACCGAAAACCTATGCAAGCAGTGGTGTGGTGTAGTAAGTAAGCAAGTACCTCCTAACCTCCTGATCTTGTATTGTGAGACGATCCGCTACTGGTTGCTGCCGTTGGGGTGGACGGGGCGGCGGCCGGCGTCATCGTCGGCAGCGGTGGGCGGACAGCCGGCGAGCAGCGGGCCACGGAGGCGTCTGATGGGGTGCGAGGCCCAGGGGGTCTACTTTTGGGGTACCCCTACTTTCGTCATGTGTGAAGTCAACTTCCAACAAGGCCTGCTAGCTTACTTTATATTGAAATAAAACAAAAATAAAACTAGGTCTGCTTGCCAGAGCCCATCACGTTTCCCGGCCCATGACCAAAGCTTAACCCGGTCCGAGCTACAGCTTTGTTCCCTTATCTCTTGTATAAAAAGGTTTATTTCACGTTGACGGTAAAACAAACCTTCACCTTCTGCCTTTCTCTCAGTGTCGTCGTCCAACTCGACTATCCCCGGGTCGAACCTCTGTCTGCCGCCACCTGCAATCCACATCACCGCCCTAGTTCCGTCCTTGCTTATACCTGTGCCACTGCCGTGGGATCCTGATCCAGCGATGACCATGCATAGTATAGCAGAGCCGCTCTCAGTCGCCTGCCCCCAATCCCCCGCCCCTCCGAGCACGGCGACGGCGCCGCCGCCCGCCGGCGCTCCATGGCGATTCGCGAGGCTCGTCTCTTTCCCAGGCGTTCAAGCAGATGAGCCGCACATCTCCTCCCTTGGCGGCATGGAGTGCGCTCTTCAATCTCAGCCCGGCCGTCGACGCTCCCCTCCCCCGCTGCCGCTGCCGCTGGAGGAGAGCGTCATCGTGGTCGCGCGTGAGCGTTAATCTCGGTTCAGCATCACCGCGGTCGCGCGTGAGACCCAGCACATGCAGCGTTAATCTCTCTCTGCTAGCTGTACCTTCAGTTGAGTTCTTTTTAGATAGTTCAGTTCAGTTCAGTTAATAGTAAAATCCCCAGTTTCCGCATCTTAATTTGGCCGATAACTGCATATGTACATATTATAGAGAGGTGAATATTTTCTGTTCAGAGGTGAAGAGTTTCAATTCCTGCTGTAAATCTACTGCTCAACAGTTTCCACTGCCACGTTCCTGCTGTAATTCTTGCTTGTACCATTTCATCATGTTCAAACTCTCTAAAACTAGATGAGAAACCGAGGAGAGGCCTCAACTAGGGGATGGTTGATAGCTACTCTCTTCACTGCTATGTTCCTCCTCCTCCTCTACTGTTTAGTAGGCATTATTGAGAATACCAAACTACATACTTCTTGAGCATCTACACATGCCAATGGCTCTCTGAACTGGTTCTTAAACAAGAACTGAATTTTTTTTGTTGTGCGCTATATTTACACATGAGCGAAACACCCTGATTCTTACCTCTATAATAGTCTTCAAAAAGGGTTGGATTTGAGAGTGGACCTTTTTGATCTGCAGTCTGCATCGCCTAGTAATTAATAGTACATCTCATTTTGGGGGCACTGTATGTGGTTGTTTTGCAGGTACTAACCAGCTTTATTACCTGGGTCCCTCTGCTTGTGTGAATCAGACTGTTTTTTGGCATTGAAGCCCCTGCAGTGGGTGGTTGATGAGTAGTAATTGTGTGTGATGCAGAAAGAAAGAGAGAGAGAGAGAGAGAGAGAGCGCAGTGATGATTTGAACAGGGCCTCACTTTCCACTCGCTTGTGAAATATTTGCGTCTCCTGCTCCAGGGTGTAGATGTATTTCTGAGGCAGTGTGCTACTATTCTTCAAGAGTTCTACAAGGTAGTAATACATAATCACTCTTGTCTCTTCTACTAATTGGGGTGTGGACATAACTTTTGTCTCTTGAACTTCCTCCTTAATCTGTGTACAAGTGCATAGTCAGTCTTTCATTCCCAGTGGGTGCTTGGTTTAGACTAATTAATGGATCAATAATCTCTGGACAAAGTTATGTGTGAAGGAAAAAAATGGCTGGATGGAAGGAGGACTGGAGGCTGCACAGTGCATGCACTCAGCAGGTCACATGTGAACAGAATGCAGAGCAGAGGACGCACTCTCTCTCAATTATTGGGAGCTCTCACTCCCAGCCTCAGTCTCACACTCTCACTCCCAGATCTGGTTCCTCCCGTCTTTCCCCTCCTCATCCTCCGTCGATCCAGCCACCACCCACCGCCGGTGCCCCACGCTACCGCTGGCTGCCGTCTCCACCTCCAACCCCTCACCGCCAGAGGGGAAGAAGAAGAGCACAAGCAGCTGGCAGATCGATGCAGTGAATCGAGGAAGACGCCACCGCCAGTGGTTAGTCTAGTCCATCCCCCCCCCCCCCCCCCCCCCCCCCCCTCAGGGGAGGATTCCAACCTATAGTTTTCCACCGGATGGATGGATGGATTTCAAGCGCAATGTGTATGCCATGGTTGCCTAACTTTACCATACATTATGCAATTAGGAGTGTTCTTTATTCCTGCAGGATTGGATGTTTCATTTCAGTTGCTTTTACTCCTCATCAAAGCTGTAAGTTGTGATATGCTATTTTTTTTCTTGGAAAGAATTGTGATATATTCCAGATTTAATTGGGGAGAAAATGGTCAAAATATGCTGTAGGTTTATGTGGTTGTGATTGTTTTGTTTGGCTCCACACAGAGGAAACCTGAATGTTAGTAGTATAATTGTCTTCTCTCATCAGCGAAGAACAAGAAGGGCTAAGTTTCCTTTTTGTTATGCAACGCCCAGGTCGCGATATCTCATTTTGGAATTTGGAGTCACGGTGTGTGGTTGTTTTGCATGCAGGCGCATGAATTTTCAGTACCTGGGAGCTTGAACAAGGACCAACCAGCTTAATTACTTGTTCCCTGCTTGTGTCGCGTGCAAATCGAACCAGGCGCGTCGTCGCCGCGGGAAGGGTCTACTTTACAGGTTGGTTGTTTTCCCCTTCTTCCTAAGTCGCAGCCCCGCGCTGCTCTGTGTCGAGGCCGTGGTGGCCCGCTCATGCTAGCTCCTGCTGTTGCCAGTCATGTGTGTGCTTGTCTTGTGGTGAGGGTAAGTTGAGATTTGGCTGAGACTAGACTAGAGTACTAGACTGCTGCTTGATGCCGCTGAAGAGTGGGAGAGACAGATAATGATTAATGAGGAGAGATCGATGTTGCACTGCTGCTCTACTTGTTTCGTTACTGATGTTGTTGTCCCTGATGCTCTTGTTACTACTGATTTTACAGGTTCATCACAGCCAAATGAGCTACTGTGTTTGGAGAGACAGAGCGAAGTTTGATGGTTATATGGAATTAACAACATAAAATGTAGGTGTGTGAACTTGGTGAGTGAGATTAGGACACTTGGTTCGAGTTGAACTGCACAAACAAATAAGGGGGATCATCTTTTGATGTTGGTACTCAAGTGAGAACTTGGTGAGTGAGATTAGGACACTTGTTTCGAGTTGTCGGAAACCTCAACAAACAATGCGGAGGCTGTTGTTGGGCAGCTGGTGATGACACTCGGGGCAGCGCTGGCGAAAGAGGCGGCAACCTATGGTGGGGCGCTGCTGTGCAAGGAAGCTGCGGCCCTGAGGGGTCTCTTCGGCAAGATCCGCCAGTCCAAGGCAGAGCTGGAGAGCATGCAAGCATACCTTTTTTTTCTAAAAAGGCTTTCGCCCCGCTTTATAGATAAAGCCCAACATCCAACATAATTCGACCACAACACACACACACACGCACAGGTCTGAACACGGCAAGAAGTCAAGAGGGTTAATGCTGAGGGCACAGCTCAACAAGCCCTGAAAAGCAAAAAAAGGCACGCACACGGAGGCGGAGCGGTTCAAGGACACCGACAAGACCACCGCCATCTTCGTCGGCGAGATCAGGCGCCTCGCCTTCCAAATTGAGGACGTTGTCGATGAGTTCACCTACAAGCTGGAGGACTCCAAGCACGGAGGCTTCGCCGGCAAGATGAAGAAGCGGCTCAAGCATATCAAGACCTGGCGGCCAAGCTCCAAGAAATCGAAGCGTAGCTGCAGGATGCAAACCGGAGGAAGAGGGATTACGCCATCACCGGCAGGTCTGCTTCTGCTTTTAGATTGACTAATCGAGGTCAAGCTTTGCACTTCACCAAGGATGAGGACCTTGTGGGGTCGATGAACACAAGGAGAGGTTGATACAGTGCTTGAATGGCTATGGTGAATGTTCGGAGCAGACCACTCTGGTTGATCACGTGTACAACACCGTGAAAGAGGATTTCGATGCCGCGGCATGGGTAACTGTGTTGGAAAGTGACCGTATTGAGGATCTGCTGAAGAAGATCGCTGCAGAGTTCGGCATTGCAATCGACGTCATCAACATTGAGATGAGAGGCCTAGCAAAGTCCATCCACCAGTACCTTCAAGGTAAATTGTACATTATGGTCCTGGGTGATGTTTGGGCTGAGTGCTTTTGGTCGGAGATAAGGGATGTCTTCCCAACATCTAACTGTACCGCCGAGTTGTTATGACATCAAGAAAGCAGACAGTGTTGCCAACCAGGGAGTCCGCATATGCAATTCACTTGGAACCAGGTTCAAAAAAAAAATTCACTTGGAACCACTACAAGCACATCACTCCTGGGTGTTGTTCTGCAAAGGGGCATTTTGGAATGATGATGACAAAAAGTGCCTGTTGGAGCTGCAGGAATTGGCTTGGAAGTTCATAGCAAAGTGTCAAGGCTTGCCTATTGCTATTGCTTGCATTGGCCGCCTACTCTCCTGCAAACCCCAAAATTCCGCTGAATGGGACGATGTGTACATGTGTTTGGATTCACAGTTTGCGAAAGATGTGATACGTGATGGTCATTTGATCCTAAAGGTCAGCTTGGAGGACCTTCCATATGATGTGAAGAATTGTTTCCCACACTGTGCATTGTCCCCAGAAGATTGTGGATTAAAGAGGAGAAGAACAGTGAGGAAATGGATTGCAGCAGGGTTTATCATGATTAAGGAAGAGAACAGAACATTGGAGGAAGTAGCAGAGGGATACTTGGTTGAGCTTGTGAACCGAAGTCTATTACAGGTAGTGGAAAGGAATTATGCCGGACGACTTAAAGAATGTCGGATGCATGATGTCATACGCCTTCTTGCCCTCAACAAAGCCAAGGAGGAATGCTTTGGTAAAGCTTATAATAGCTCTGCTGCTACTGGGACATTATCTATTAAGGGTGCACGCCGCATATCTATTCAGGGCAAAAACCATGAACACCTGAGCCGATCAGGTGCCACACAGCTCCGTGAGCTCCAAGTATTTGAGAGGTCTATCAATGTTGATCAGTTGAAGCCTATCCTAACATCTTCAAATTTGATGTCGACATTGGATCTACAAGGTACTTGTATCAAAATTCTGCCCAATGAGGTATTTGACTTGTTTAATCTGCGTTATTTGGGTCTTAGAGATACGCAGATCCAAATCCTGCCTGAAGCAGTTGGGAGGTTACAAAACTTGGAAATCTTGGACGCTTATGATTCTAAACTGAACTACTTGCCAAAGAGTGTTGTAAAGCTTCAGAAGTTGAGGTACCTGTATGCGGGCACTCCCACCACATTGGAAACTGTAAATATATCCGGTGTCAAGGTGCCTAATGGCATGCAGCATTTGGCAGGATTGCGGGCTCTTCAAACTATCAGTGCCACTCCAGAGTTTCTGCGTGAAGTTGGAGCTTTGACAGAGCTAAGAACATTTTCTGTCTGCAACCTAAGAAGCGAACATTCTGTTGACTTAAGCAATGCTATCACCAAAATGAGCCATCTTGCCCATCTGCAAATTAGCGCTGCAGTTGAGGATGAGGTGATGCAGCTTGAAGGGCTATATTTACCTCCAACTCTTTCTTGGCTTGGTTTAGCAGGGCAGCTAGAAAAAACAACGATGCCTCAGCTTTTCTCTTCTTGGTCACACCTTAATAGCCTCACTCGGTTGGACCTGGCATTCTCCAATATTGATGAGAGAACCTTTTCCTGTCTGCACGTGTTAAGTGGTCTACGCTTTCTTCTGCTAGTGAAGGCTTTTGAAGGGAAGAGGTTGGATTTTTATACAGAGTCATTTCCAAAACTTAGTCAGCTGTGGATATATGGCGCACCACAGCTCAATCAAGTTAGAATAGAGAAGGGCGCGATGCAAAACCTCACCCAGCTATGTTTCGGAGACTGTCCCGAGCTGAAGTTTCTTCCTGATGGCATTGAACACCTTGCAGCACTTGAGAAATTAGTTCTGCATAACACATCAGAAGAGTTGATAGAGAAACTCCGGCAGAAGAGAGATTCAGATGAGCGCAGCGAAGATGCAATGAAGATTGGCCACATAAGGAACGTTACAGTTCGACTGACGCAGAAAGGACTTGCAGAAAGGATTAGGTGATACATCGTCACTGCTCCAAGGTTAGGGTTTGGTGTTTCGTCTCCACTCTTCTGTGCATATACAGACAGTATTTTTTTATGAACCTTGTCATATATTTGCCGAATTAAAGCAACTAGTAGTTGCTCCTAGTAGTGAGAATTTATTACGAGCTTGTAACCTAAATTTGACATGGTCTTTCTGCATGTTCATGTGTATCGTCAGCTGACTCCATAGGACATAACTGGTAGGGTCGATCATAGAAACAAGTTAGTGATCAAGTGGATGTTCGTTAGTTTAAAGAAAAAGGATGTACGCTTTCAATCTTGTGTACTCGACTGATTGATTATCCTCAACTGACTGACTCAATTTGCAATTATTACCAGATTCTGCACTGCAATGCAAGGAAGCTCTGTGGTCTCTTTGTTACCACTCCGAGTTTTTGCCTATCTTCGATCCAAGGCGCAAACGTGGGAGGCTGTGTAGCAATGCCAGCGCATGGGTGAAACGACTATGTCTGCTCGTCCGTTAATGGTAGTTTCTGTTGCCTAGCTTCTTTCTTCTGCATATATGCAGTTGATTCTTCAGGAGGAGTAGCGCGTCTTCACCGATCCGTCTTTCGAGCTTTGCAGTTTGTGTACTGCCATTCGCACTTGTAATACTGAGCAGCATACAAGTATCTATTCCTCATTATTCAGCAGGCATATATGCTACAACTTTGTTCATGAGAGCATGCCCATGTGCTGTTGGAAACTCAATTTAGAACTATGTAGCTGTAAACTGAAGACTGCATTCGATGAATCCGCGATGAAGCTGAGGGGCTGAGCATGTACGTGCTGGAAAACGGCCTCGAGGGCATCTGCAGGCCATCGGTCCAAGCCTCCAAAATCTCTATGACCTCGCTCATCGTTGTCTGGTCCCGAGACCTCATCTGAATACACCATAACCTGACAACACACAGCTTCTTCTATAGCTCATGCATGTCAGAAGCAACAGATGATATCTCCTCGCCCGTTTCTTCCCGAGTCAGCCGATCATACACCCATGTTGCTGTAAATTAATGACTGCATTCGATGAATCTGCGATGAAATCAGGGAGCTGAACTGACCTCTGTTATTGATTTTTTTTACGGTTCTTATGTGTCGCATCAGAATCGGAATGTATGTAAGTTAGCTTCTCAGTGATGTTGATCGAATGTTCATCCATAATATAAAGTTCCTCTGTTTTTCTGAGAAAAGGAACACAAAGATATCTAAACAGATATTTGTTTCTACAACAAAGAATAGAGGTGCCCTGCACTTTTTTTATCTGTCCCATCACAGGGGGAAAATATCCTTCCAGGAAATCTGCCAGTGGTTCAGACATATATTTCAACCGAAATTTGTACTCCCTCCGTTCCTAAATATTTGTCTTTCTAGAATTTCAAATGACTACTACATACGGATGTATGTAGACATATTTTAGAGTGTAGATTCACTCATTTTGCTCCGTATGTAGTCACTTGTTGAAATGCCTAGAAAGACAAGTATTTAGGAACGGAGGGAGTAGTATATAAGAGTAATAAGTAAATAAACAATTGTATATGTTTCTACAATAATAAGTGCATGACCAGGAAGGCAGTTTGTGACAGGGAACGCCACTTGCTAGTAGCTTCAGTCTTAGGGTAATATATCACAGGACCACCATATTCAGCATTGCCGGAGCTGGAACACAAGATTTTTCTGCCCTGTCTACTGGGTAACTGACAGTGTCCACACATTCTTCAGACATTGCAACATCAGCGTTGCTAGAATTTCCACACTGCGACGGCACCCTTTGTCGCACACACACAAGTACCGTTTGCTGGATTGCACCAAGTCTATGCATCCACTACAACACGGCCGGGGGTCCCATCAAATCAGAGTTGGAATTATTACTTTTCCTGCCTATGATCGAAGACAACATGTAAGAAGATCAACTGTGGCCTGTGGTTCTGTTCTTGAATGCATTATTTAATTCCATGACCGCGACAATTTCGTAGCGGCAAAGAGGAAAAAGACAAGAACTATCTATCTATGTCTTCGTGCACTTGGGGGTGCGCAATCCTGAAGGGGAGAATATGAGGGACTCTGCAACAATGCCAATTATGCAGCTGGTATATGAGAAACTCAACCTGGAATGATGTTGATGTAAATTAAAACTGCGTTTCAACAAATTCGTGATGAAATGGGAGACCAATGGTTTTATGGATCTACCATATGCAAAAGAAAAATCGTATGTAAGCTAGCTTCTCAGTGACAATGTTCATCATGTCACTGCTAGCAGAATAAGATAGAAGAAATTCTCTGAAAATGTTTCTCAACAAGAAAAAGGCGTTCTTTTGTCACCTCTCACAAACTTATTTGTATAGAGAGTTTATTGTTCAAGAAATATTTTCCCTTAGACTTTGTATTGAGACTAATGAACAAACAAATAGATTGATGTAAGGTTTAAAACTTATTTAAAGTTGCCATGCACAGCAAGCAAGGCAGCTTGTACAAAGCATTTATACTGGGTCGGTACAATTACAACCATAACTTTGACTCCCGCTGTTCTAAAATATTTGAAGTTCTAGGTTTGTCCTAAGTCAAACTTCTTTCAATTGACCAACTTTATAGAAAAAAATTGCTAATATCTGTGTTATGATGAATCTAATGAATTTAATTTAGTGTTGTAGATGTTGGTATATTTTTCTACATACTTGGTCAAACTTAAAGAGGTTTAACTTAATACAAACCTAGAACTTCGTATATGGTGGAACAGAGTCTGTTTCAGTCCCAGCATATTATAGGACCATATGTCAGAATTGCTGGAGTTGGAACAAAAGACTTTTGCTTACTCTTCTGCCCCATCTGCTGGGTAACAACAGTGCCCACACATTCCATCTCCAGGCTGGCAATGTCACTGTTGCTGGAATTTCCATACGGCGCCCCTTGTTCCACGCACAAGTGGCATTTGACAGGACTGGGTTGCAGCAAGTATATGCAACCACGACAACACGGCATAGGGTTCCATCAAATCAACCAGTAGATCAGCTGTATTTCCATGACCGCGGTGATTTCTTAGCTGCAAGATGAAAAATACGTTCGCGTTCTTGGCGGTGCGCAGACCTGAAGGAGGGAATATGACAGGCTATGCAACAATTCAAATATGTGTGAATTTTCTGTTGCCTAGCTAGTTTCTTTGGCATGCTCAACTTTGTTCATGAGAGATTGGTCAACCTGCAGGAGAGATGTTGCGATAAACTAAAACTGTATTTCAATGAACAAGGTGATGAAATTGGAGAGCTGAGTTGTGCTTCTGTTATCCAGCAAAACAAAAACAAAAACCTTGCCTTATCTGTCGCACCGGAATCAGAATGTTTATCAGCAACAATGCTCATCCATAATGCATGTTACTGACAGCAGAATGAAATACAATTTTTCTCTAAAAATGTTTCTCAACAAGAAAAAGGCGGCCTTTTGTCACCTCTCACAAACTTATTTGTATCAAGAATTTACTGTTGAAGCAATATTTTCCATCAGAATTTATCAAGAGCAGTGAACAAACAAATAAACTGATGTAACATTTCAAACTTATTTGAAGTTGCTCCGCGCAGCAACCAAGGCAGTTTGTACAAAGCCTTTATACTGGGTTGGTACTGTTACAACCGTAACTTTTACAGTGCATTACTCCATGATACATACATATACATGCATAAATTATAGTACCACACATTGTATATATACCTCACACATCGTCTTCCTCTGACACCACACTCAATTCCTCCTCCGAGACAGCCGACAGCTCGGAAGTGAACTGGTAAGAGTCCTCCACATGGATGTGCCCTTCGTCGCAGAAAAACGGCCTCGAAGGCATCTGTAGGCCATCAACCCCAGCCTCCAGGATCTCAATGACCTCGCTCATCGTCGGACGATCACGAGATCTCATCTGAATACACCACAATCCAACAACGCATAGCTTCTTCTCTAGCTCATGCATGTCAGCAGCAACATCAGATATCTCGCCCACTTCTTCCCGAGTCAGCCGGTCATACACCCATGACGGGTAGTACGCCTGGCTTGAGGACCCCATGTTTGGATCAGCGTTCCTTCTCCCGCCGGCCATCTCCAGCA
The DNA here is from genome assembly GCF_056163025.1 of Triticum urartu. Classification (NCBI taxonomy): domain Eukaryota; kingdom Viridiplantae; phylum Streptophyta; class Magnoliopsida; order Poales; family Poaceae; genus Triticum; species Triticum urartu. The sequence continues at coordinate 15,883,919 of NC_141873.1, forward strand.
GCAACATCCCGAAGCTGTACACATCGGACTTGCTGGATATGACGCCGAAGCTCCGGGATATCATCTCGGGGGCTATGTAGCCTACAGTTCCCCGCATGGCGCTCAGTGGCACGGAACTGTCACCCCTCGGGTACAGCTTGGCGAGCCCGAAATCAGCGACCTTCGGTACGAAATTGCTGTCAAGAAGGATGTTGTGCGGCTTGATATCAAAGTGTAGAATCTGCATGTCGCACCCCTTGTGTAGGTAGTTGATCCCCCTGGCAATGCCTAGAGCGATCTCGTTGAGCTTGTCCCATGAGAAGCTCTTCTCGGTAGAGAAGATGTACTTGTCCAGAGAACCATTGGGCATGTACTCGTAGACTAAGGCCCTTCGCATTTCCTCCGAGCAGAACCCCACTAAACGCACCACGTTGACATGGTGGATCCTGCCGATGGTGGAGACCTCGCTGATGAAATCTTCTCCATTGCAGTTGGAGTTGCCCTCTAGCATCTTCACGGCGACATGGACATCGCCTGGGAGTAGCACGCCGTTGTACACGGTACCATAGCCCCCTTGGCCCAATTTATCTCTGAAATGGCTTGTGACTGCAACTATATCTGTGTAGGAGTACCTCGCCGGGCCAATCATTTGTTGAATCCTGAGGAACTTCTCAACTGCATCAATTATGATCCTTGTTTTCATGTACTTGTAGGCTAGGAATATCCATACAGCCAGGGGTGCCAACAAGAACCTGCACAGTACTGCACAACAAGTCGACAGATATGGACATAAGTTAAAAGAATGTAAATTCTTTTTCGAAAGTAAAATGCGTATACAATTCTCACATACCAAAAAAGAACTTGGGGATAGCAATAGCAGATACTATGGTTGCAACAATCAAAACCAACTTTGTTGTGTAGTAGTGATATTTGTGATCTTTGGTGTTGTCAGTCACGCATTCTAAGAAGTGCACCTCACTCCAGAAAATAGCATGAGTCCAACTAATAATGCTTGTGCCAGATATTTGCTCCTTGAAGTAGCTGCAAATCATGCAATTGTAAATAAATTATAATGAAGGCTGACACCGTCAGGTTGGTTTAACAGCCCCAAATCAGTTCTTCAAAAGAATAGGGAGGTGAGAAACTAAAGTCAGGAGGAAATGGAAGGGTGATCACCTGATTGAATTGTTGAGGCATAAATTGATGTTCTCTCTTAACATCTCAGATGCAGAACGTTCCGAGTAAACCGGGACAGGAAACTGGACAGTAAACCCCTTAGAAATGTGCTGTGTGATTTCTGCATAACTTGCATTCTGTAGCTGTCGCCAATCAGAAGAGTACTCGTCACCAAATGGAATTGTGCCCAAGTATCCACAGTAAGGTTCAAGATCATCAACCATACAAGACTCGTAATCAGACACCCAGACATAAACATGTGAATTTTTGGCACTCTGGCAAGCAACAGGCTTGTATGCACTTTTATTCATTACTGCTCTTGAACAATTAGCAAAACATGCTCTGTCATAACTTCGAGTGGCCAAATACCGAAAGCCATGTGGTGAAATTGAACCAATTCCGTAGTGTCCAACGTAAGGAACATGATTCCACAGTGGATGAGGGCAGCTGCTACTGGTATCGAAGTTGGTGTCCATGACCCAGAAGTAGGAACCGGTGTAGTTGATGGCAGTCACATAGTATGTTCCAGTGTTGATGTGAATTGTAGCCTTGCCACTGGTGCAACCCAGCTCGTATTCTTCAACACCACACTCACGAGGATCACCTCGCCGACGGAAAGGAGGCAATATGTCTTGGAGATGTCCACAGGAGAAAGGTGAGCACCCATAATCTCCTCCCTGGACATGATCTGCTGCAAAAACTACAACGAGGGAGAAGACAGTTAAGGATTGTAGGGTAATAGAATGATGAGATGCACCAGGGTTCCCCATGAAAGCTTCACATATGCACTATGGACTTCATATCCTAGTTACTTATGTTATAGAGTACTAAGGGGGCAAGGAATCGACATCAACTAGTTGATCATATCCAGCTGTATATACCAATTAATAGTGTGGTTGGGATACTGATTATGACTTCATTGGTATATACATGAAGTTCAGAAGAAGAGGAAGATATTTCTCTCCCATTGTGTAGCTAAGAACAAAAGACGACTCAGGCTTGGAGTCTTCTGTCCCATGGCCGTTTTCTCCAGAGATGGCAATGACAACATACAAGAACTTCCAGGCAATGCAAAATACCAATTGACACATATTTATTGCTCATGGCCATTTTCTCCAAAGATGACAATGACAACATACATTTATTGCTCATGCAACGAGGGACTGGACTGAAGCAAGTCTGCAATCACACTCAAACCACTAGAGCACGGCAGGCGTTAGCATTTCAAATCTACTCCTCAAATCAGTAGAGCACAACTCTGACTGCTTACCTATAGATGACAAGGAATAAGTGATGCTGTTTTTTTCTTTTTCTACTTGCCACATTTTCTCCCTCTCGGTTACAGAAGTACAGAAAGATGAGCAAATTACTTGTCATAGCCCTTCTGCTGCTGCCTCTGATCAACCACGGAATCTACTTGGCCACAGCATGGGATGATCAAGATTTCTTCAAATACTGCCCACCGTCCCAGTGCAGCCAACATGGCCCAGAGATCAGGTACCCTTTCTGCCTTGAAGCCAGCAATAAATCGTCATCATCATCATGTGGATGTGCCGGCAGATCAATCAGGAAGTTAACATGCTCTGGTCAAGACACCATCCTAGTTCACCCAGTTCTTGGCTCGTACAGTGTCCGCGCTATAGATTACAGACGTTCTTCCATGAAGCTCATCCCGCTTGTAGACCCCTGTTTGGTGCTACAGCAGAAGCTTGTCATCTCCAGAAGCTCATCATCTCCACAGGCTGATGTAATTATCGATGAGATGCCAGGTCTTTACCTATGGAATTCTTCCTTAGTACGCTGTTTAAGAGAGTTTGCGCCTGGTGCTGCCGATGCGATTGCTGGCCCAGTCTCCTGCCTTAGCAACACAACAAACTTCTTTTATTTGGTGAATGGTTATGAAGACATGTCTATTCTTCCGTTGGACTGCAAGGTCGTCCCACTCTCAGATGGTGTTGGTGGCGGTCTGATACCTATGTTTGACGACCCAATGTCAGACAACTTCCCAGTGTCCTTCAAGGAACACACAGAGAGAATCCTCAGTTTTGCTGAGAAGACAGTGTATTGGTTTTATGGTTACTCCTATTGCGTACACTGTGAACGCAGTGGGGGACGCTGCACGTTCAGCTCACAAAGGGATAGAGAATTCTGCATGCCCGGCCCACATGGTATGAGTCAAAAACCATATATAACATCATTCTTTTTTATTCTATACTAAAGTTGTGAAATCCATTAGGATTTTACTTTACTCCCTCCATTCCCTTATACAAGGCCACAAACTCATATTCCAGATACCAAGATAAAACTTAATGACTCCTTTGCAAGTCAACTTTTCTTTTCGTTATCCGGGATCATTAATACACCACAAGCACGCAACGAATGAGTGGGAAGGAAGTGACTGAGTGCAATTATGACTACATGCATGTAAGTATTAAAAAGTTGATAGTACGAGGAAACATCATTAATTTTGCCTCGATTACTGTTGGTGGCCTTGTATTGATGCAAAATGTATTTTTGATAGTGGCCTTGTATAAGGGAATGGAGGGAGTACAATTTACTCATTCTACAGCTCCATGTGTCTGAATCTCCATGGGATTTTCGGTCAACTAAGTTTTTTTCAAAATTAGCATCACAAATCCTGCTCAAGCAATCACACTGAAGGACCCGGACAAAAATCTGAGCAATAATCCAGCAGGAAAAAAATGTTTTGCCCATCTATCGGACACTAGTGACCTTAAATAATCCGGAACTCTTTAGTCATTATTTATTCTACAAATTTCTATGCAATACTCAATTAACATGCATGGCTGCACCTGCTGCTGCGCTTGAGGAAGCTGGGATTGATGGAATTTGGGCAGGTTTAGAGGGAGCGGCGAATTGGGGAGGACATAGCAGAGTAAGGGAGAGAACCGACTGCCACTGGGTGCACATGCAAGTGCAGGCATTTTCTGAACAAAAGTTACCCAGTCAGTCAAAAGGCCTTAAGTTGACTCTAACTGTTGTATGCATGGCAAAAATGTTAGAAAAACTAATAGGCCAGTGGCACTATCATAAATAGCACCAAAACAATACAAATTTCCCCAAAAAGGAAATTTGGTTGATAAGTTGTGACAGATTTTCTCTCTCTCTCTCTCTCTCTCTCTCTCTCTCTCTCTTCTAGAAAAGGCATCCATAAATAGCATGGTATATTTGTTCCTCATATACTAGGGCAATGTACTGCAGCCACGGTAGGCAACACTCAATTTGTTTGTTCTACATTTGTTTGTAAATATAATTTCTTTCTGCTTATCTCATTCTCTTTCTTGGTATTTGCAGGTTCACGTACCAAAGTCATTGCAGGTACTGCTCCAACCAAGTCTTTTTAGCTTCAAAATATAAAGGAAAAAATAAAAGCTTTCTGTTGTACAAATTCTTCTTGCTGGTTACTCTGACTCTTGACATCCTCTTATCATAACAAATAGTACTAAATAACGGCTTTTAAGTCCTGGTGCAATATGCCGATGACGTATTGTTTGCTTATTCAGCTACATCATCGGTGGCCGCATTTGTCGTTCTTTTGGTGACGGTGGCCACTGTGCTTTATCTTTCACTCAAGACAAGATATAATGCAGAGATACATATGAAGGTTGAGATGTTTCTCAAGACATATGGAACATCAAAACCAACAAGGTACACTTTCTCTGAAGTTAAGAAGATGGCAAGACGGTTTAAGGAAAAAGTAGGGCAGGGAGGATTTGGAAGTGTGTACAAAGGCGAGCTACCAAATGGAGTGCCTGTGGCAGTCAAGATGCTAGAGAACTCTACAGGAGAGGGAGAATCGTTCATCAATGAAGTTGCAACCATCGGACCAATCCACCATGCCAATATTGTCCGCCTCCTGGGATTTTGTTCTGAAGGAATGAGGCGGGCGCTTATTTACGAATTCATGCCTAACGAGTCACTGGAGAAATACATATTCTCTGATGACTCTAATATTTTTCAGAATCTTCTAGTACCAGACAAGCTGCTAAATATTGCTTTAGGCATCGCCCGAGGAATGGAGTACTTGCATCAAGGGTGCAACCAACGCATCCTCCACTTTGACATTAAGCCTCACAATATCCTGCTCGACTACAACTTCAATCCAAAGATCTCAGATTTTGGCCTGGCGAAGTTGTGTGCAAGGGACCAAAGCATCGTCACCTTAACAGCAGCAAGAGGCACAATGGGGTATATTGCACCAGAGCTATACGGAACTTTGGGGGGGTATCGTACAAGTCAGACATGTACAGTTTCGGCACGCTGGTGCTAGAAATGGTCAGCGGGAGGAGGAATGCAGACCCGAGAATCGGGAGCCAAGACGATGTTTACCTCCCAGAGTGGATTTACGAGAAAGTGATCAATGGGGAGGAGTTGGCTCTTACCTTGGAAGCAACTCAAGAAGAGAAAGATAAGGTGAGGCAGCTGGCAATGGTTGCACTGTGGTGTATCCAGTGGAACCCAAGAAACCAGCCGTCGATGACAAAGGTCGTTAACATGCTAACAGGGAGGCTGCAGAATCTGCAGATGCCACCAAAGCCTTTCGTCTCATATGAGAATGAACCTATGCCATAAATCAAAAGAGGGACTGCCATACTCTATCAACATTCAAGGTACTATGTCTACACGTGCGTTGCAATAGCACCCACTTTGTTTTTATTCTTTCAGTCCATTAGATCTGGAGATGTATGAATAATCACTGGCCACTACCATGTAATAGTGCTACTGGTTGTCTGTAAGATACACAATTTGCCATTGGTCTTGAGTTTCAACAGCTGCTTCCATATTTATGTCCAAAAACTTGATACAGAGTTGTGTACAGTACAATAATGTGTTGATTACCTTAGTTGGCTGTTACGTCTGTTAATCTCCACTCCCATATTTCTCCTGCTGCAGAGCTTTCCTTTGCCTGACAGAGCTTTCCTTTGCGCCTTTTCGGCACAAAGTGGATGTGGTCCATCCATGAGCTCATCCCTAATTTGATAAAATTCCATCGATGCATCATACATCCACATCAGTTCGAGCTTCGCTTATTTCAATTTGTAACAAACAAAATATGAAACTGTGGGTGGAATCGAAAATCTAAGCAGTGGTGTGGTGAAGTAGTACCTATTGGTCATGGATTTGAGTGGAAACGACCCAAGAAGAGAAAGAGACTACCATAGCAGTGGAACCCAAGAAACCGGCCACCGATGACAACATGGAGGTTGCAGAATCGTCTCATCGGAGAATGAACCTATGCCGTAAATCAAAACAGGGACTAGTATACTCTGTCAACACAGTGTTCCGATAGTTCCAGTCCATATTAGGTGTGGAGATGTATGAATAATCACTGGTCACTACCATGTAACAGTACTCTACTGGTTATTCACAATTGGACTTGTATTTTAACAGCTACTCCCATATTTTTTATCTCTAAAAGTTGCAAATAGCATTGATTACCTGAATTATTCGGTCTCCACTCCCGTATTTCTCTGCATTGCAGTCCGTCCACATATGACAGTTTGTGATACCTGGCGGAGCTTTTCCTTTCCAGCACAAGGTGAATATTAATCCACATTCACTTATTTCACATATCTCATCTACAAATCAGTATAGTAACATCAATTTGAGCTTCAATTGTTTCAGTGTAATAACAAACTTAATCAGAAACTGTGGGAGGGGTCGAAACTCTTTTGCGTAGTAGTACCTCTTGATATTGGACTGTGAGAGGAATCGAAGCGCGGCTGCTGCTGCTTGCTGCCGTTGGGGAGGACGTGGTGGCGGACTGCTGCTGCCTGACCGCCGATTCAGTCAACGATGTGCAGGGCGACGGCCGGCTGCGGTTGCTTCTGCTGCTGGGTTGGGAAAACCGGCATATGCTTACTGCCGTTGGGGCTGGAAGTGGTGGGCGGCGGCCGGCGTCATCGTCGGCGGCGGTGGGCGGAGAACCGTGGAGGCGGATGAGAATGGATAGGATCCGTTTGCGCGGCCAACCGTGGGCCCTGCGTGAAGCCTACTTCTCACAAGGCCTGCTAGCCACAGCCCATCACGTTTCCCCGCCCACGACCAAAGCTTTCCCTTCTAAGCTCCAACTTTGTGTCGAATAGTCGAGGAAACACACATCTTCGCCCTACCCTGTGTAAGGTTCCTACTACCTCCATAAACGAGATCTAGGTTTGGATATGTATTGGCTGTCCTCCCTACCTCCCACACAGCAATTCGAATTACAAATCTCGCTTCAGCCTGGCCGAAGCCACCCGTTCCTTCCTATCCTCTCTTTGATGATGATGGGGAGTATATAAACGCTCTACCGTTACACCCACCTTAGCAAGCCCAGTTTGGGCTTGCAAGCCACTGGGGAACCCTCTTGCTACAGATGGGCCGACCCGCTGGCCCAAGACTTGAGTTGCTCGCTTCCCGCTTCTCTCTTCGATTAGCTATGTCTTCAGTGTTGACGCCCGGGCTGCTGACATCCCTCCGTTCTTGAAGCATGGCTTGAATCCAAGCCGGAGCCCGCGGAAATAACTGGCGCAAGGCATCCTTGTCTTCCCAAGTTGGTTCGGTTTGCAGATCGCCACTCCATTCCACCAAGATCTGAGCAATGGAGCGATTGTTCTTGCGCCACATACGTTGTTGCAACACTCGGACAGGGACTCGGAGCGCATGATCAGGTGAAGGAAGTTCTTTCTGAACCGTGTACCTAGGAGAAATAAACTGCTTCAATTGAGAAACATGGAACACTGGGTGTACCTTGCTGTCCTGAGGAAGATCCAGACGATAGGCCACTTCACCAATGCGTTCAATCACTTGAAATGGACCAAAATAACGAAAGGATAACTTCTGGTTAGTTCTGGAAGCCACTGACTGTTGTGCATATGTTTGAAGTTTCAAAAAGACCATATCACCAGCAGCAAATACTATGTCAGTTTTTTTCTTATCAGCTTGCATCTTCATTCTCTGCTGAGTTGGTAGCAAGTGTTGCCTGACAGAAGCCTGTACCACAGCTCTAGAATCTAACCATTGTTGAATATCCTGAGGATCTATAGTGTCTTGAGCTGAAATCCCAAAGTACCATAAAGAACTGCAAATGGAGATTTCCCTAAGGAAGAGTGCCAATTTGTGTTGTACCAAAATTCACAAAGGGATAACCACTTGCACCATTTCCTAGGATGAGCAGAAATAAAACATCTGAGGTAGCATTCAACTTGTTGGTTCACTCTCTCAGTTTGGCCATCAGTCTCAGGGTGGTAGGCAGTGCTCATGTTAAGAGTTGTTCCTGTCCTTTCTGTGAGGATTTGCTAGAACTGACTGGTAAAGACAGGGTCTCTATCTGACACAATAAACAGGGGCATGCCATGCAACTTGTAGATGTTATCCAAGAACAGCTCAGCAATCTTAGGAGCATTGTAAGGATGTTTGACTGGGATAAAGTGGCCATACTTGGTGAACTTATCAATGACCACCATGATGCAATCAAAGTGATCAGAAGGAGGGAGGCCATATATAAAATCCATGGTAACTGTTTCCCAGGCCTTGTTTGGAATAGGCAAAGGGGATAAGAGACCAGGATAGTTGATCCTCTCAGGCTTAGCTTTCTGACATATTACACAGGATTGCACAAACTCCTTAATAAAAGCCTTCATCCCATTCCATTTAAACAGAGCATGTATTCTTTTGTAAGTAACAGGGAAACCAGAGTGCCCACCAACTGGAGTAGCATGAAAAGCATGGCAAATCTTGGCCTGTAGTTGTACATCATTGCCAATCCAAATGCAGTTTCTGTATCTGATTAATCCATTAATCAATTTATAGGAAGGTTTTGATGTTGGGTCCACAGCCATTTGTTGTAACAATTCCTGAGCCTTAGCATCATGTTCATAGTTGTCCACAATTTCCTGCAACCAAGAGGGCTGAGAAGAAGATATGACCATTACTTGGGAGGGTGGATGGGGTCTCCTGGACAAGGCATCTGCAGCAGAGTTATATGTGCCCTTCTTGTACATGATCTTATAGTTGAGCCCAAGGAGTTTGGTGAAAACCTTCTGCTGCCAGGGTGTGTGCAACCTTTGATCAGACAAGTGAGTCAAACTTTTCTGGTCTGTTTTGATCACAAACTCTTGGAATTGCAGATAGGGCCTCCACTGTCCCACTGCCAGTAAAATAGCCATATATTCCTTTTCATAAACAGATAATCCCCTATTCTTTGGACCTAATGCTTTACGACAAATGCAAGAGGATGTCCCTTCTGTATAAGTACTGCTCCTATACCAGTATCACAGGCATCAGTATCTAGTACAAATGGTAAGGAGAAATCAGGTAGGGCCAGGCCAGGTGCTTGTATTAGAGCTTCCTTGAGAGTGACAAATGCAGTTTCAACAGTTGGAGTCCGAACAAACAGTGTGCCCTTCTTTAGTAATTCAGTCAAGGGTCTATTAATCACACCATAGTTTCTAATGAACTTCCTGTAGTACCCAGTGAGGCCCAAAAATCCCCTAATCTCTTTGACATTGATAGGAGTGGGCCAGTTCTGAACAGCTAGAATTTTGGAAGGGTCAGTAGAAACTCCCTTGTCACTGATAACATGTCCCAGATAAGCAATTTGTTGCTATGCAAAGGAACACTTGCTCAACTTGACCTTCCACTGCTTCTCTTACAAGGTGCTCAGGACCTTTTCCACGTTCAACAAATGTTCCTTCAAGGTTTTACTGAAAATCAAGATATCATCAAAGAATACCAAAACAAATACCCTTGGAAGGTACCAGGGTCAAATTCTCTGCTGGAGACAACCCCCGTAGGCTTTGCTGGCACCAGAGTAGGAGAGAGGTCGATAGAGCAAGGAGAGAGACGAATGAAGTGCTCGGAAGATGACCTTCTTCCGCCACACCACGGCATGCGTTTCCAGTTTTTTCGCCTAAGTGGAATCGAGGAACCCTGAAGAGAGAGGTAACGGAGGAGATGAGCCGTGTGTGTTAGTGGAGAAAATAACTTGAAGGAGACCAAGGGTGTCATGACGATAATTTCTTAGGGAAAAATGATGAAACTATCTATTTTTTCTAGCAATAAACAAAGCTTAATTTGCTGATGTGGCAGGTTGCTTAGGTGGATAGGCTGCATGTCAAGAGAAATAAGGTAGTGGGGATGAACTATTTAGATATTATAGATTATAGATAAGCTGTAACCATTGTTCTGCAATATTCAGCAGGCATGCATGCATGGTGCAACTTTGTTCATGAGAGCATGGCCATATGCTGCTTGAAACCCGATCTGGAATTATGTACCTTTAACTTAAACCCTGTTAAAATTTTCTTTTGGAATTATTTGTTGGACTGGAATCGGAATGTATGTAAGTTAGCTTTCAGTGATTTCGATCGACTGTCCATCCATAATGCAAAGCTCCTCTATTTTTTCTAAGAAAAGGAACACAAAGTTGTCCAAACAAAGATTTGTTTTTCCAGCAAGGAATATTTTCTCTTTCCCTCACCTTTCCCATCACACGGCGAAATCCTTGCAAGGACATGGCCTCAAGTGGTTCAAACCTTTTTTTGTGGGTCCGAATTTAAATTCTAATAGTAATAAATAAAGGAATCCAATAACTCCCGAACGTTCGGATTTTGAGCATTTCGTCCCGAACGTTTTTACATGGCAACTTTAGTTCATAGGAGGTGGCAACTTTAGTTGACAGGGGATGGCAACTTTGTCCTTTTTCGTCTTTTGTCAGAAAATTGCCATGTTTCCCTAATCTCACGTAAACTAAACTTGCCATCTAACCCGTTCGGGTTGCCATGCTTAACTCCCGAACTCTTCGGGAGTTATCATTACCGTAATAAATACGCAATTCTATAATTTAAATTATCTGAACTTTTTTTCCTAATAGCAAGTTCATGGTCAGGAAGGCAGTTTGTGCAGAAGCTGCCACTTGCCACTAGTACAAAGTTGTGGACAATAAAAATAGCAGCTTCAGTCTCAGGGTGGACAATGTCAGCATTGCTGGAGTGGGAGCAGAAGACTTTTCTGCCCCATCTACTGGGTAACTGACAGTGTCCACACGTTCTTCAGACATGGTCTACGTCAGTGTTACCGCAACTTCCACATGGCGCCTCTTGTCGCACGTACAGGTGGCATTCAACAAGACTGGTTTGCAGCAAGTCTATGCAACCACTACAACACGGCACGGGGTTCCATTAAATCAGAGTTGGACTTTCCTTTTTCCTGCCTACGACCAAAGATGACATGTAAGAAGGTCGAAGACAACATGTAAGAAGATCAGCTGTGCTCTGTTCTTGAATGCATTATTTGATTCCATGACCGCGACGATTTCTTAGCGGCAAAGAGGAAAAATAACTATCTATCTATGTCTTCGTGCGCCTGGAGGTGCGCAATGCCAATTATGCAGCTGGAATATGAGAAACTCAACCTGGAATGATGTTGCTGTAAACTAAAACTGCGTTTCCAAAAATTCGTGATGAAACCGGAGACCAATGGTTTTATGGATCTACCATATACAAAAGAAAAAACGTATGTATGCAAGCTTCTCAGTGACAAGGTTCATCATGTTACTGCTAGCAGAATAAAATGAATAAAATTCTCTGAAAATGTTTCTCAACAAGAAAACGGCATTCTTTTGTCACCTCTCACACACTTATTTGCTACGTTGCGTGGATACTTTAGAAAGTGCGCGTATCCAGCCGGATACTGCCCCGATACTCGGATGCTGCCCCGATACTGCCCGATACGTATCCCGTAAGTATCCCTCGATATTTTAATTTAAAAAAAAGAAAATAATGTTAGATACTCCTAGGATACTTCTGCGATACGTTTTGGATACCTGAAACCCCTCGTTCGACGTGAAATCCCCTCAATAATAAAGGCACACCTTTTGAAGCTTCCCAACATGGACGTGAGTTCATGTGAAAACATGTCTGTCAATGTTTTTTGTTCAATTGAAAGGTGAGCAAGAGAGAGTCGATGCATTGATTGGAACAACAAACCTAGGCAAATCTCACTGCCAATTAATGAAAGTGGATTAAGTGCAAGAAAAGAAAGGGGTAACCGTATTAAGGAATGCTTTGACCTATAAGCTCCTTAATTTTTTTCTTCATATTTGTAATAATTAATATATGTAACATCTATATATAAACGTATCCCCGTATCCATGTTTTTTGAAAATTGGCGTATTGGGCGTATCCCCGTATCACGTATCCGATACGTATCCAAGTATCCGTGCAACGTAGCTTATTTGTATAGAGAATTTATTGTTCAAGCAATATTTTCCATTAGAATTTGTATCGAGAGTAATGAACAAACAAAGACAAAAACTGCATTTCAGTTAAACTCCCCCTTCAGGTAGATGGAGGAGAACTACATCACTGCCGCGTGTGAGGCCCAGCGCTGGTAGGCAACATCCCCCTTCTCTCTATGCTGTATCTCCAGTTCAGCTAAAATCCCCATTTCTGCATCTTAATTTGGCTGATATAACTGCATATGTACATCTACTGCTGAGGATATTTTCTGGGTTTCACTAATTATTTAATATAAGTTAATTTATTCTCCTGCATTGCAAAGCTGTTCATAGCTGGAAGAATTTCAATTCCTGATGTAGATCTACTGCTCAAGAGTTTCCGGTGCCAAGTTTCTGCTGCTTGCTAGGGACTTTGATAGCTAGTATTCACTTCACTGCTATGTTCCTCCTCTACTTCTCGAGCATCTACATTAGCCAAAGGCTTCCTAAACTGGTTATTAAACAAAAACTGAATTTGTTGTGCAATATATTTACATGCATTTTCCCTGCCTCTGCTTGAATGTATATATAAGCTGTAATCAGTACTTCGCAATCTATAAGTATCTAGTAGTCACTACTCAGCAGCCATGGTGAACTTCGTGGCCATATGCTGCTGTAAACTAAAGAGTGCATTCGGTGAAATACATTCTGTCACATAAAAATCGGAATGTAAGTTAGATTCTCACTGATGTTGATTGTATGTTCATCCAATAATGCAAAGTTCCTTTTTTGTCTGCAAACATATTTGCTTCTACAAATGTATTTTCTCATCTCTCCCATGACAGAAAAGAAAAGACAATCCTTCCAAGGACTGGTTCAAACATTTATTTTGATCGGAATTTGCATCTAGGAGTAATAATATGTAAATAGATAAACATTTCTATATTCCAAACTTAAAATGAAGCTACTCTATTTATTCCTCTAGTGACATGTGCACTACCAGGAAGGCAGATTCTGACAGGGGCTACAACTTTTCAATAGTACAAAGCAGTGGACAACAAGGGTAGCAGCTTCAGTCTCAGCTTCAGGACCATATCAGCATTGCTGGAGTTGGAACACAAGACTCTTCTGCCCCATCTACTGGGTAACAGACAGGGTCTACACAGTCTTCAGTCATGCTTAACGTCAGTGTTACTGCAATTTCCACACGGCGCCCCTCGTCGCACGCGCACAAGTGGCATTCGACAGGACTGGGTTGCATCAAGTCTATGCAGCCACTACAACATGGCACGGGGTTCCATTAAATCAGAGTTGGACTTTTCTTTTTCCTGCCTACGACCGAAGATGACATGTAAGAAGATCAAAGACAACATGTAAGAAGATCAGCTGTGCTCTTTTCTTGAATGCATTATTTGATTCCATGACCGCGACGATTTCTTAGCGCCAAAGAGGAAAAAGAACTATCTATCTATGTCTTCGTGCACCTGGAGGTGCGCAATCCTGAAGGGGAGAATATGAGGGACTCTGCAACAATGCCAATTATCCGCAAAAAAAAACTATGTAAGGTTGCTTCATAGTGACAATGTTCATCATGTTACTGCTAGCAGAATGAAATAAAAGAAATTATCTGAGAATGTTTCTCAACAAGAAAAAGGAATTCTTTTGTTACCTCTCAAAAACTTATTTGTATGGAGAGTTTTATTGTTTAAGCAATATTTTCCATTAGAATTTGTATCGAGAGTAATGAACAAACAAAAACTAAAACTGCATTTCAGTTAAAATCCCCCTTCAGGTAGATGGAGGAGAACTACATATGTGCCGCTGGAGGAGAACTACATCACTGCCGCGTGTGAGGCCCAGCGCAGGTAGGAGACATCCCCCTTCTCTCTATGCTATACCTTCAGTTCAGTTAAAATGCCCCTTTCTGCGTCTTAATTTGGCCGATATAACTGCCTATGGACATCGAGGATATTTTCTGGGTTTCACTAATTATGTACTCCTTCCGTTCCAAAATTGATGACCCAACTTTGTACTAACTTTGTACTAAAGTTAGTACAAAGTTGAGTCATCTATTTTGGAACGGAGGGAGTATAAGTTAATTTCTTCTCCTGCATTGCATTGTTGTTCAGAGTTGGAAGAATTTCAGTTCCTGATGTAGATCTACTTCTCAAGAGTTTCCAGTGCCAAGTTTCTGCTTGCTAGGGACTTTGATAGCTAGTCTTCACTTCACTACTATGTTCCTCCTCCTCTACTTCTCGAGCATCTACATTAGCCAAAGGCTCTCTAGACTCGTTATTAAACAAAAACTGAATTTGCTGTGCAATATATTTACATGCATTTCCCATGCTTCTCAGTGACAATGTTCATCCATGAAATGTATGTTACTGCTAGCAGAATGAAATAAAAAAAATTCTCTGAAAATGTTTCTCAACAAGAAAAAGGTGTTCTTTTGTCACCTCTCACATACTTATTTGTATAGAGAGGTTATTGTTCAAGAAATATTTTCCCTTAAAATTTGTATCGAGAGTAATGAACAAACAAATAGATGGATGTAAGATTTCAAACTTATTTAAAGTTGCCCTACACTGCAAGCAAGTCAGTTTGTACAAAGCATTTATACTGGTTTGGCACTGTTACAACTATAACTTTTACTCCCTCCGTTCCAAAATATCAGAATTTGTGTGAACAGTGTCAAACTTAAAGAGGTTATGTTGGAACAGAGTCTGTATCAGTCCCAGCATATTATAGGACAATATGTCAGATCAAAATTTCTGGAGTATGGCAGGCTATGCAAACAGTGCAAATATGTGTCTAGTTTCTGTTACCTAGCCAGTTTCTTTGGCATGCACAACTTTGTTCATGAGAGATTGGTCAACCCAGAGAGATGTTGCTGTAAACTAAAACTGTATTTCAATGAACAAAGTGATGAAATTTGGGAGCTTCTGTATCCAGCAAAGAAACAAAGGCGGTCCTTTTCTTACCTTTCCCGTTGCAGGGAATCATATCGGCCGAGAGATTCAGACATCTATTTCGATCCAAATTTGCATCTAGAAGTATACTAAATAAATTATAAAACTTAACTGAAATTACTCCATGTCTGTTTCTCTAATGACAAGTGCACAGAAGGCAGAAGGTGCAGGGGCTGCTACTTGCCACTAGTACAAAGAGTGGACAAGCAGTACAACAAATAGCAGCTTCAGTCTCAGCTTCAGGACCATGTCAGCATTGCTGGAATTGGAACAGAAGACCTCTCCGCCCCGTCTATTGGGTAACTAACAGTGTACACACATCTTCTAGACATGGCAATGTCAGCCTTACTGGAATCTCAACGTGGCGTCCCTCGTGGCGCACGCACAAGTGGCATTCAACAAGACTGGTTGCAACAACACGGCACGGGGTTCCATTCGATGGCAAGTGCATAGCCAGGAAGGCAGTTTGCAAAGAAGTGGATAACAACAACAGAAGAAGACTTTTCTGCCCCATCTACTGGGTAACCGACAGTGTCCACACATTCTTCAGACACCCCTTGTCGTGCGACAAGGGTGCGACACCCCTTGTCGCACGCACAAGTGGCAATCGACAGAACTGGCTCCCCAATGACCACAGAACCACTAAAACACAGCATTGGATTTTCTTTTCCTGCCTACGATCGAAGACTACATGTAAGAAGACCAGTTGTGGCCTGTGGCTCTAGTTATCAAACGCAATTATGTAATTCCATGACCGAGGCGATTTCTTAGCAACAAAGAGGAAAATGAACTATCTATCTATGCCTTCTCATACCTGGGGGTACGAAATCCAATGATGCCAATTATGCAGCTGGAAACTCAACCTGGAATGATGTTGTTGTAAGCTAAAAATGTGTTTCAATAAATTCGTGATGAAATTGGAGACCAATGGTTTTATGCATCTTTCATATACAAAAGGAAAAATGTATGCAAGCTAGCTTCTGAGTGACAACCTTCATTCATAAAATATATGTTACTGCCAGCAGAATGAAATACAAATTTTCTCTAAAAATGTTTCTCCACAAGAAAAAAGGTGGTCTTTTGTCACCTCTCACAAACTTATTTGCATCAGAATTTATTGTTCAATCAATATTTTCCATCAGAATTTGTATCTAGAGTAACGAGCAAACAAATAGATGGTGTAAGATTTCAAACTTATTTGGAGTTGGTCTGCACAGCAACCAAGGCAGTTTGTACAAAGCATTTATACTGGGTTGGTACTGTTATATGTTGGGGAACGTAGTAATTTCAAAAAATTTCCTACACACACGCAAGATCATGGTGATGCATAGCAACGAGAGGGGAGAGTGTTGTCTTCGTACCCTCGTAGACCGACAGCGGAAGCGTTATGACAACGCGGTTGATGTAGTCGTACGTCTTCACGGCCCGACCGATCAAGTACCGAAACTACGGCACCTCCGAGTTCTAGCACACGTTCAGCTCGATGACGATCCCCGGACTCCGATCCAGCAAAGTGTCGGGGAAGAGTTCCGTCAGCACGACGGCGTGGTGACGATCTTGATGTTCTACCGTCGCAGGGCTTCGCCTAAGCACCGCTACAATATTATCGAGGATTATGGTGGAGGGGGGCACCGCACACGGCTAAGAGAACGATCACGAAGATCAACTTGTGTGTCTAGAGGTGCCCCCTTGCCCCCGTATATAAAGGAGCAAGGGGGAGGGGCGGCCGGCCAGGAGGAGGCACGCCAGGGAGGATTCCTACTCCTACCGGGAGTAGGACTCCCTCCTTTTCCTTGTCCAAGTAGGAGAGGGGGAAGGAAGGGAGAAAGGAGAGGAAGGAAAGGGGGGGCGCCGCCCCCCCCCTCCTTGTCCAATTCGGACTAGAGGGGGGGCGCGACCTGCCCTGGCCGCCCCTCCTCTTCTCCACTTTGGGACCATGAGGCCCATTAACCCCCGGAGGGGTTCCGGTAACCCCCGGTACTCCGGTTTTATCCGAAACTTCTTCGGAACACTTCCGGTGTCCGAATATAGCCGTCCAATATATCGATCTTTATGTCTCGACCATTTCGAGACTCCTCGTCATGTCCGTGATCAAATCTGGGACTCCGAACAACATTCGGTACATCAAAATATATAAACTCATAATGAAACTGTCATCGTAACTTTAAGCGTGCGGACGCTACGGGTTCGAGAACAATGTAGACATGACCGAGACACGTCTCCGGTCAATAACCAATAGCGGAACCTGGATGCTCATATTGGCTCTTGCATATTCTATGAAGATCTTTATCGGTCAGACTGCATAACAACATACGTTGTTCCCTTTGTCATCGGTATGTTACTTGCCCGAGATTCGATCGTTGGTATCTCAATACCTAGTTCAATCTTGTTACCGGAAAGTCTCTTTACTCGTTCCGTAATACATCATCTCGCAACTAACTCATTAGTTGCAATGCTTGCAAGGCTTATATGATGTGCATTACCGAGAGGGCCCAGAGATACCTCTCCGACAATCGGAGTGACAAATCCTAATCTCGAAATACGCCAACCCAACATGTACCTTTGGAGACACCTGTAGAGCTCCTTTATAATCACCCAGTTACATTGTGACGTTTGGTAGCACACAAAGTGTTCCTCCGGTAAACGGGAGTTGCATAATCTCATAGTCATAGGAACATGTATAAGTCATGAAGAAAGCAATATCAACATACTAAACGATCGAGTGCTAAGCTAACGGAATGGGTCAAGTCAATCACATCATTCTCCTAATGATGTGATCCCGTTAATCAAATAACAACTCTTTGTCTATGGTTAGGAAACATAACCATCTTTGATTAACGAGCTAGTCAGGTAGAGGCATACTAGTGACACTCTGTTTGTCTATGTATTCACACATGTATTATGTTTCCGGTTAATACAATTCTAGGATGAATAATAAACATTTATCATGAAATAAGGAAATAAATAATAACTTTATTATTGCCTCTAGGGCATATTTCCTTTAGTCTCCCACTTGCACTAGAGTCAATAATCTAGTTCACATCGCCATGTGATCTAACATCAATAGTTCACATCTTTATGTGGTTAACACCCATAGTTCACATCGATATGTGACCAACACCCAAAGGGTTTACTAGAGTCGGTAATCTAGTTCACATCGCTATGTGATTAACACCCAAAGAGTACTAAGGTGTGATCATGTTTTGCTTGTGAGATAATTTTAGTCAACGGGTCTGTTATATTCAGATCCGTAAGTATTTTGCAAATATCTATGTCAACAATGCTCTACACGGAGCTACTCTAGCTAATTGCTCCCACTTTCAATATGTATCTAGATCGAGACTTAGAGTCATCCAGATTGGTGTCAAAAATTTGTATCGACGTAACCCTTTACGATGAACCTTTTTGTTATGTCCATAATCGAGAAACATATCCTTATTTCACTAAGGATAATTTTGACCGCTGTCCAGTGATCTACTTCCTAGATCACTATTGTACTCCCTCGCTTAACACAGTGTAGGGTATACAATAGATCTGGTACACAGCATGGCATACTTTATAGAATCTATGGCTGAGGCATAGGGAATGACTTTCATTCTCTTTCTATCTTCTGCCGTGGTTAGGCTTTGAGTCTTACTCAATTTCACACCTTGTAACACAGGCAAGAACTCTTTCTTTGACTGTTCCATTTTGAACTACTTCAAAATCTTGTCAAGGTATGTACTCATTGAAAAAACTTATCAAGCGTCTTGATCTATCTCTATAGATCTTGATGCTCAATATGTAAGAAGCTTCACCGAGGTCTTTATTTGAAAAACTCCTTTCAAATACTCCTTTATGCTTTGCAGAATAATTCTACATTATTTCCGATCAACAATATGTCATTTACATATACTTATCAGAAATGTTGTAGTGCTCCCACTCACTTTTTTGTAAATACAGGCTTCATCGCAAGTCTGTATAAAACTATATGCTTTGATCAACTTATCAAAGCGTGTATTCCAACTCCGAGATGCTTGCACCAGTCCATAGATGGACCGCTGGAGCTTGCATATTTTGTTAACACCTTTAGGATTGACAAAACCTTCTGGTTGTATCATATACAATTCTTCTTTAAGAAATCCATTAAGGATTGCAGTTTTGTTATCCATTTGCCAGATTTCATAAAATGTGGCAACTGCTAACATGATTCGGACAGACTTTAAGCATCGATACGAGTGAGAAAATCTCATCATAGTCAACACCTTGAACTTTGTCAAAAACCTTTTTCGACAAGTCTAGCTTTGTAGATAGTAACACTACTATCAACGTCCGTCTTCCTCTTGAAGATCCATTTATTTTCTATGGCTTGCCGGTCATCGGGCAAGTCAACCAAAGTCCATACTTTGTTCTCATACATGGATCCTATCTCAGATTTCATGGCCTCAAACCATTTCGCGGAATCTGGGCTCATCATCGCTTCCTCATAGTTCTCAAGTTCGTCATGGTCTAGTAACATGACTTCCAGAACAGGATTACCGTACCACTTTGGTGCGGATCTCACTCTGGTTTACCTACGAGATTCGGTAGTAACTTGATCTGAAGTTACATGATCATCATCATTAGCTTCCTCACTAATTGGTGTAGTAGTCACAAGAACAGACTTCTGTGATGAACTACTTTCCAATAAGGGAGATGGTACAATTACCTTATCAAGTTTTCTACTTTCCTCCCACTCACTTCTTTCGAGAGAAACTCCTTCTCTGGAAAGGATCCATTCTCAGCAACGAATATCTTGCCTTCAGATCTGTGATATAAGGTGTACCCAACAGTCTCCTTTGGGTATCCTATGAAGACACATTTCTCCGATCTGGGTTTGAGCTTATCAGGATGAAACTTTTTCATATAAGCATCGCAACCCCAAACTTTAAGAAACGACAACTTTGGTTTCTTGCCAAACCACAGTTCATAAGTCGTCGTCTCAACGGATTTTGATGGTGCCCTATTTAACGTGTATGCAGGTGTCTCTAATGCATGACCCTAAAACGATAGTGGTAAATCGGTAAGAAACATCATAGATTGTACTATATCTAATAAAGTATGGTTATGACGTTCGGACACACCATTATGCTGTGGTGTTCCAGGTGGCACGAATTTGTGAAACTATTCCACATTGTTTTAATTGAAGACCAAACTCGTAACTCAAATATTTGTCTCCGCGATCAGATCGTGGAAACCTTATCTTCTTGTCACGATGATTTTCCACTTCACTCTGAAATTCTTTGAACTGTTCAAAATGTTTCAGACTTATGTTTCATCAAGTAGATATACCCATATCTACTTAAATCATGTGTGAAGGTCAGAAAATAACGATACCCGCCGCGAGCTTCAACACTCATCGGATCGCATACATCATTATGTATTATTTCCAGTAAGTTAGTTGCTCGCTCCATTGTTCCGGAGAACTGAGTCTTTAGTCATCTTGCCCATAAGGCATGGTTCGCAAGCATCAAGTGATTCATAATCAAGTGATTCCAAAAGCCCATCAGCATGGAGTTTCTTCATGCGCTTTACACCAATATGACCTAAACGGCAGTGCCACAAATAAGTTGCACTATCATTATTAACTTTGCATCTTTTGGTTTCAATATTATGAATATGTGTATCACTATGATCGAGATCCAATGAACCATTTTCATTGGGTGTGTAACCATATAAGGTTTTATTCATGTAAACAGAACAACTATTTATTCTCTTACTTAAATGAATAACCGTATTGCAATAAACATGATCAAATCATATTCATGCTCAACACCAAATAACACTTATTTAGGTTCCACACTAATCCCGAAAGCATAGGGAGTGTGCGATGATGATCATATCAATCTTGGAACTACTTCCAACTCTCATCATCACTTCGCCCTTAACTAGTCTCTGTTCATTCTGCAACTTCCGTTTCGAGTTACTAATCTTAGCAACTGAACTAGTACCAAATACTGAGGGGTTGCTATGAACACTAGTAAAGTACACATCAATAACATGTATATCAAATATACCTTTGTTTACTTTGCCATCCTTTCTTATCCAGCAAATACTTGGGGTAGTTCCGCTTCCAGTGACCAATCCCTTTGCAGTAGAAGCACTTAGTCTTAGGCTTAGGACCAGACTTGAGTTTCTTCACTTGAGCAGCAATTTGCTTGCTGTTCTTCTTGAAGTTCCCCTTCTTCCTTTTGCCCTTTTCTTGAAACTAGTGGTCTTGTCTACCATCAACACTTGATGTTTTTCTTGATTTCTACCTTCGTCGATTTTAGCATCACGAAGAGCTTGGGAATCGTTTTCGTTATCCCTTGTATATTATAGTTCATCACGAAGTTCTACTAACTTGGTGATGGTGACTAGAGAATTCTGTCAATCACTATTTTATCTGGAAGATTAAATCCCACTTGATTCAAGCGATTGTAGTACCCAGACAATCTGAGCACATGCTCACTAGTTGAGAGATTCTCCTCCATCCTTTAGCTATAGAACTTGTTGGAGACTTCATATCTCTCAACTCGGGTATTTGCTTGAAATATTAACTTCAACTCCTGGAACATCTCATATGGTCCATGACGTTCAAAACATTTTTGAAGTCCCGATTCTAAGCCGTTAAGCATGGTGCACTTAAACTATCAAGTAGTCATCATATTGAGCTAGCCAAACATTCATAACATCTGCATCTGCTCCTGCAATAGGTCTGTCACCTAGCGGTGCATCAAGGACATAATTCTTCTGTGCAGCAATGAGGATAAACCTCAGATCACGGATCCAATCCGCATCATTGTTGGAAATATGCCCTAGAGGCAATAATAAATTGGTTATTATTATATTTCCTTGTTCATGATAATCGTTTATTATCCATGCTAGAATTGTATTGATAGGAAACTCAGATACATGTGTGGATACATAGACAACACCATGTCCCTAGTAAGCCTCTAGTTGACTAGCTCGTTGATCAATAGATGGTTACAGTTTCCTGACCATGAACATTGGATGTCGTTGATGACGGGATCACATCATTAGAAGAATGATGTGATGGACAAGACCCAATCCTAAGCATAGCACAAGATCGTGTAGTTCGCATGCTAAAGCTTTTCTAATGTCAAGTATCATTTCCTTGGACCATGAGATTGTGCAACTCCCGGATACCGTAGGAATACTTTGGGTGTGCCAAACGTCACAACGTAACTGGGTGACTATAAAGGTGCACTAGGGTATCTCCGAAAGTGTCTGTTGGGTTGGCACGAATCGAGACTGGGATTTGTCACTCCGTGTGACGGAGAGGTATCTCTGGGCCCACTCGGTAGGACATCATCATAATGTGCACAATGTGATCAAGGAGTTGATCACGGGATGATGTGTTACGAAACGAGTAAAGAGACTTGCCAGTAACGAGATTGAACAAGGTATCGGGATACCGACGATCGAATCTCGGGCAAGTATCGTACCGCTAGACAAAGGGAATTGTATACGGGATTGATCGAATCCTCGACATCGTGGTTCATCCAATGAGATCATCGTGGAACATGTAGGAACCAACATGGGTATCCAGATCTCGCTGTTGGTTATTGACCGGAGAACGTCACGGTCATGTCTGCATGGTTCCCGAACCCGTAGGGTCTACACACTTAAGGTTCGATGACGCTAGGGTTATAAAGGAAGTTTGTATGTGGTTACCGAATGTTGTTCGGAGTCCCGGATGAGATCCCGGACGTCACGAGGAGTTCCGGAATGGTCCGGAGGTAAAGATTTATATATGGGAAGTCCTGTTTTGGTCACCGGAAAAGTTTCAGGTTTTATCGGTAACGTACCTGGACCACCGGGAGGGTCCTGGGAGTGCACCAAGTGGGGCCACCAGCCCCGGAGGGCTGCATGGGCCAAGTGTGGGAGGGGACCAGCCCCAGGTGGGCTGGTGCGCCCCCCCACCAAGGCCCAAGGCGCAAGGGAGTGGGGAAGGGGGGCAAACCCTAGGTCAGATGGGCCCTAAGGCCCACCCTGGTGCGCCTCCCCCTCTCCCCTCCCCTTGGCCGCCCCTAGATGGGATCTAGGGGGCTGCCGCCACCCCTAGGGAGGGAACCCTAGGTGGGGGCGCAGCCCCTCCCCTTCCCCTATATATAGTTGAGGTTTGGGCTGCCCAATACACATGAGTTCCTCTCCCCGTTGGTGCAGCCCTACCTCTCTTTCTCCTCGTCTCTCGTGGTGCTTGGCGAAGCCCTGCTGGAGTACCACGCTCCTCCACCACCACCACGCCGTTGTGCTGCTGCTGGATGGAGTCTTCCTCAACCTCGCCCTCTCTCCTTGCTGGATCAAGGCATGGGAGATGTCACCAGGCTGTACGTGTGTTGAACGCGGAGGTGCCGTCCGTTCGGCACTAGGATCTCCGGTGATTTGGATCACGACGAGTACGACTCCATCAACCCCGTTCTCTTGAACGCTTCCGCGTAGCGATCTACAAGGGTATGTAGATGCACTCTCCTTCCCCTCGTTGCTGGTTTCTCCATAGATAGATCTTGGTGACACGTAGGAAAATTTTGAATTTCTGCTACGTTCCCCAATAGTGGCATCATGAGCTAGGTCTATTGCGTAGATTCTATGCACGAGTAGAACATAAAGTAGTTGTGGGCATTGATTTTGTTCAATATGCTTACCGTTACTAGTCCAATCTTGTTTCGACGGCATCGTGGGATGAAGTGGCCCAGACCAACCTTACACGTACGCTTACGTGAGACCGGTTCCACCGACTGACATGCACTAGTTGCATAAGGTGGCTGGCGGGTGTCTGTCTCTCCCACTTTAGTCGGAACGGATTCGATGAAAAGGGTCCTTATGAAGGGTAAATAGCAATTGGCATATCACGTTGTGGTTTTTGCGTAGGTAAGAAACGTTCTTGCTAGAAACCCATAGCAGCCACGTAAAACATGCAAACAACAATTAGAGGACGTCTAACTTGTTTTTGCAGGGTATGCTATGTGATGTGATATGGCCAGAGGATGTGATGAATGATATATGTGATGTATGAGATGATCATGTTCATGTAATAGGAATCACGACTTGCATGTCGATGAGTATGACAACCGGCAGGAGCCATAGGAGTTGTCTTTATTTATTGTATGACCTGCGTGTCATTGAACAACGCCATGTAATTACTTTACTTTATTGCTAACCGGT
Organism: Triticum urartu; assembly: GCF_056163025.1. Lineage (NCBI taxonomy): Eukaryota > Viridiplantae > Streptophyta > Magnoliopsida > Poales > Poaceae > Triticum > Triticum urartu. The sequence continues at coordinate 15,908,447 of NC_141873.1, forward strand.
AGCCATAGTAGTAGAAGTGATAAGTTGGCGAGACAACTTCATGGAGACACAATGATGGAGATCATGATGATGGAGATCATGGTGTCATGCCGGTGACGATGATGATCATGGAGCCCCGAAGATGGAGATCAAAAGGAGCAATATGATATTGGCCATATCATGTCACTATTTGATTGCATGTGATGTTTATCATGTTTATACATCTTATTTGCTTAGAACGACGGTAGTAAATAAGATGATCCCTCATTAAAATTTCAAGAAAGTGCTCCCCCTAACTGTGCACCGTTGCGAAAGTTCGTCGTTTCGAAGCACCACGTGATGATCGGGTGTGATAGATTCTTACGTTCGAATACAACGGGTGTTGACGAGCCTAGCATGTACAGACATGGCTTCGGAACACATGCAAAACACTTAGGTTGACTTGACGAGCCTAGCATGTACAGACATGGCCTCGGAACACAAGAGACCGAAAGGTTGAGCATGAGTCGTATGGTAGATACGATCAACATGAAGATGTTCACCGATGTTGACTAGTCCGTCTCACGTGATGATCGGACACGGCCTAGTTGACTCGGATCATGTAATCACTTAGATGACTAGAGGGATGTCTATCTGAGTGGGAGTTCATAAGATGAACTTAATTATCCTGAACATAGTCAAAAGGTCTTCGCAAATTATGTCATAGTTCACGCTTCAGTTCTACTGTTTAGATATGTTCCTAGAGAAAAATTAGTTGAAAGTTGATAGTAGCAATTATGCAGACAATAGAAGGCTTATGTCCTTAATGCACCGCTCAGTGTGCTGAAACCTCGAACGTCGTCTGTGGATGTTGCGAACATCTAACATACACATTTTGATAACTACGTGATAGTTCAGTTAAACGGTTTAGAGTTGAGGCACCGAAGACGTTTTTGAAACGTCGCGAAACATATGAGATGTTTCGAGGGCTGAAATTGGGATTTCAGGCTTGTGCCCACGTCAAGAGGTATGAGACCTCCGACGATTTTCTTAGCCTGCAAACTAAGGAGAAAAGCTCAATTGTTGAGCTTGTGCTCAGATTGTCTGAGTACAACAATCATTTGAATCAAGTGGGAATTGATCTTCCAGATGAGATAATGATGTTTCTCCGAAGTCATTACCACCAAGCTGCTAGAGCTTCGTGATGAACTATAACATATCGAGGACATATATGATGATCTTTGAGATATTCGTGATGTTTGACACCACAAAAGTAGAAATCAAGAAGGAGCATCAATTGTTGATGGTTGGTGAAACCACTAGTTTCAAGAAGGGCAAGGGCAAGAAGGGATACTTCATGAAACGACAATTCAGCTGCTGCTCTAGTGAAGAAACCCAAGGTTGATCCCAAACCCGAGACTAAGTGCTTCTGTAATAAGGGGAACAGCCACTGAAGCAGAACCACCCTAGATACTTGGTAGATGAGAAGGCTGGCAAGGTCAATAGAAGTATATTGGATATACATTGTGTTGATGTGTACTTTACTAGTACTCCTAGTAGCACCAGGGTATTAGATACCGGTTCGGTTGCTAAGTGTTAGTAACTCGAAATAAAAGCTACGGAATAAACGGAGACTAGCTAAAGGTGAGCTGACGATATGTGTTGGAAGTGTTTCCAATGTTGATATGATCAAGCATCGCACGCTCCCTCTACCATCGAGATTGGTGTTAAACCTAAATAATTGTTATTTGGTGTTTGCGTTGAGCATAGACATGATTGGATTATGACTATCGCAATACGGTTATTCATTTAAAGAGAATAATAGTTACTCTGTTTATTTGAATAATACCTTCAATGGTCTTGCACCTAAAATGAATGGTATATTGAATCTTGATCGTAGTGATACACATGTTCATGCCAAAAGATAGTAATGATAGTACCACCTACTTGTGGCACTGCCACGTAAGTCATATCGGTATAAAACGCATGAAGAAGCTCCATGTTGATGGATCTTTGGGCTCACTCGTTTTTGAAAAGTTTGAGACATGCAAACCATGTCTATTGGTGTATATGCATGAAGAAACTTCATGCAAATGGACCGTTTGGACTCACTTGATTTTTGAATCAATTGAGACATGCAAATCATACCACATGGGCAAGATGACTGAAAGCCTCGTTTTCAGTAAAATGGAACTAGAAAGCAACTTGTTGGAAGTAATACATTTTGATGTGTGCAGTCCAATGAGTGCTGAGGCATGTAGTGGATATCGTTATGTTCTTACTTCACAGATGATTTGAGTAGATGTTGAATATATTTACTTGATGAATCACGAGTCTAAATTATTGAAAGGTTCAAGTAATTTCAGGGTGAAGTTGAAAGATCATCGTGACAAGAGGATAAAATATCTATGATATGATCATAGAGATGAATATCTGAATTACGAGTTTGGCACAGAATTAGGACATTGTGGAAATTGTTTCACAACTAATACAGCTTGGAACACCATAGTGTGATGGTGTGTCCGAACATCATAACTGCACCCTATTGGATATGATGCATACCATGATGTCTCTTATCGAATTACCACAATAGTTTATGGGTTAGGCATTAGAGACAACTGCATTCACTTTAAAAGGGCACCACGTAATTCCGATGAGATGACACCGTATGAACTATGGTTTAGAGAAACCTAAGCTGTCATTTCTTAAAAGTTTGGGGCTGCGACGCTTATGTGAAAAAGTTTCAGGCTGATAAGCTCGAACCCAAAGCGGATAAATGCATCTTCATAGGACACCCCAAAAAAAACAGTTGGGTATACCTCCTGTCTCAGATCCGAAAGCAATAAGGGATTGTTTCTAGAATCGGGTCCTTTCTCGAGGAAAAGTTTCTCTCGAAGGAATTGAGTGGGAGGATGGTGGAGACTTCATGAGGTTATTGAACCGTCACTTCAACTAGTGTATAGCAGGTCACAAAGAGTTGTTCCTGTGGCACCTACACCAATTGAAGTGGAAGCTTATGATATTGATCATGAGACTTCGGATCAAGTCACTCCCAAACCTCGTAGGATGACAAGGATGCGTACTACTTCAACGTGGTACGTAATCCTGTCTTGGAAGTCATGTTGCTAGACAACAATGAACCTACGAGCTATGGAGAAGCGATGGTGGGCCTGGATTCCAAAATGGCTCGAGGCCATATAATCCGAGAGAGGATCCATATATGAAAACAAAGTGTAGACTTTGGAAGAACTACTTGATGGTCGTAAGGCTGTTAGGTACAGATGGATTTTAAAAGGAAGACAGACAATGATGGTAAGTATCACCATTAAGAAAGCTCGACTTGTCGTTAAGATGTTTTCCGACAAGTTCAAGGAGTTGACTACGATGAGACTTTCTCACTCGTAGCGATGCTAAGAGTCTGTTGGAATTATATTAGCAATTACTGCATTATTTATGAAATCTTGCAGATAGGATGTCAAAACATTGTTTCCTCGACGATTTTCTTGAGGAAAGGTTGTATGTGATACAACCAGAAGGTTTTGTCAATCCTGAAAGATGCTAATAAGTATGCAAAGCTCTAGCAATCCTTCTAAGGACTGGAGTAAGCATCTCGGAGTTGGAATGTATGCTTTGATTGGATGATCAAAGATTTTTGGGTTTATACAAAGTTTATGAGAAACTTGTATTTCCAAAGAAGTGAGTGGGAGCACTATAGAATTTCTGATGAGTATATGTTGTTAACATATTGTTGATCAGAAATGATGTAGAATTTCTGGAAAGCATGCAGAGTTATTTGAAAAGTGTTTTTCAATGGAAAGCCTGGATTAAGCTACTTGAACATTGAGCATCAAGATCTATAAGGATAGATCAAAACGCTTAATGGTACTTTCAAATGAGCACATACCTTGACATGATCTTGAAGGTGTTCAAGATGGATCAATCAAAGAAGGAGTTCTTGCCTGAGTTGTAAGGTATGAAGTTAAGACTTAAAGCTCGACCACGGCAGAATAGAAAGAGAAAGGACGAAGGTCGTCCCCTATGCTTTTGTCATAGGCTCTATACGGTATGCCATGCTGAGTACCGCACCTGATGTGTGCCTTGCCACATGTCTGGCAAGAGGGTACAAAGGTAATCTAAGAGTAGATCGCCAGATAGAGGTCAAAATTATCCTTAGAGGACTAAGGAATTTTCTCGATTATGGAGGTGGTAAAAGAGTTCGTCGTAAAGGGTTACGCCGATGCAAACTTTGACACTAATCCAGATTATTCTGAGTAGTAAAATGGATTCGTATAGTAGTAGAACAGTTATTTGGAATAGCTCCAAATGTAGCATAGTAGTTGCAGCTACAAGATGACATAGAAATTTGCGAAGTACATACGGATCTGAAAAATTCAGACCCGTTGACTATAACATCTCTCACAAGCATAACATGATCAAACCCAGAACTCATCGAGTGTTAATCACATGGTAATGTGAACTAGATTATTGACTCTAGTAAACTCTTTGGGTGTTAGTCACATGGGGATGTGACCTTGAGTGTTAGTCACAGAGCAATGTGAACTGGATTATTGACTCTAGTGCAAGTGGGAGACTGTTGGAAATATGCCCTAGAGGCAATAATAAATTGGTTATTATTATATTTCCTTGTTCATGATAATCATTTATTAGCCATGCTAGAATTGTATTGATAGGAAACTCAGATACATGTGTGGATACATAGACAACACCATGTCCCTAGTAAGCCTCTAGTTGACTAGCTCGTTGATCAATAGATGGTTACAGTTTCCTGACCATGGACATTGGATGTCGTTGATGACGGGATCACATCATTAGAAGAATGATGTGATGGACAAGACCCAATCCTAAGCATAACACAAGATCGTGTAGTTCGCATGCTAAAGCTTTTCTAATGTCAAGTATCATTTCCTTAGACCATGAGATTGTGCAACTCCCGGATACCGTAGGAATACTTTGGGTGTGCCAAACGTCACAACGTAACTGGGTGACTATAAAGGTGCACTAGGGTATCTCCGAAAGTGTCTATTGGGTTGGCACGAATCGAGACTGGGATTTGTCACTCCGTGTGACGGAGAGGTATCTCTGGGCCCACTCGGTAGGACATCATCATAATGTGCACAATGTGATCAAGGAGTTGATCACGAGATGATGTGTTACGGAACGAGTAAAGAGACTTGCCAGTAACGAGATTGAACAAGGTATCGGGATACCGACGATCGAATCTCGGGCAAGTATCGTACCGCTAGACAAAGGGAATTGTATGCGAGATTGATCGAATCCTCGACATCGTGGTTCATCCGATGAGATCATCGTGGAATATGTAGGAACCAACATGGGTATCCAGATCCCGCTGTTGGTTATTGACTGGAGAACGTCACGGTCATGTCTGCATGGTTCCCGAACCCGTAGGGTCTACACACTTAAGGTTCGATGACGCTAGGGTTATAAAGGAAGTTTGTATGTGGTTACCGAATGTTGTTCGGAGTCCCGGATGAGATCCCGGACGTCACGAGGAGTTCCGGAATGGTCCGGAGGTAAAGATTTATATATGGGAAGTCCTGTTTTGGTCACCGGAAAAGTTTCGGGTCTTATCGGTAACGTACCGGGACCACCGGGAGGGTCCCGGGGGTCCACCAAGTGGGGCCACCAGCCCCGGAGGGCTGCATGGGCCAAGTGTGGGAGGGGACCAGCCCCAGGTGGGCTGGTGCGCCCCCCCACCAAGGCCCAAGGCGCAAGGGAGTGGGGAAGGGGGGCAAACCCTAGGTCAGATGGGCCCTAAGGCCCACCCTGGTGCGCCTCCCCCTCTCCCCTCCCCTTGGCCGCCCCTAGATGGGATCTAGGGGGCTGCTGCCACCCCTAGGGAGGGAACCCTAGGTGGGGGCGCAGCCCCTCCCCTTCCCCTATATATAGTTGAGGTTTGGGCTGCCCAATACACATGAGTTCCTCTCCCCGTTGGTGCAGCCCTACCTCTCTTTCTCCTCGTCTCTCGTGGTGCTTGGCGAAGCCCTGCTGGAGTACCACGCTCCTCCACCACCACCACGCCGTTGTGCTGCTGCTGGATGGAGTCTTCCTCAACCTCTCCCTCTCTCCTTGCTGGATCAAGGCATGGGAGATGTCACCGGGCTGTACGTGTGTTGAACGCGGAGGTGCCGTCCGTTCGGCACTAGGATCTCCGGTGATTTGGATCACGACGAGTACGACTCCATCAACCCCGTTCTCTTGAACGCTTCCGCGTAGCGATCTACAAGGGTATGTAGATGCACTCTCCTTCCCCTCGTTGTTGGTTTCTCCATAGATAGATCTTGGTGACACGTAGGAAAATTTTGAATTTCTGCTACGTTCCCCAACAGTGGCATCATGAGCTAGGTCTATTGCGTAGATTCTATGCACGAGTAGAACACAAAGTAGTTGTGGGCGTTGATTTTGTTCAATATGCTTACCGTTACTAGTCCAATCTTGTTTCGACGGCATCGTGGGATGAAGTGGCCCGGACCAACCTTACACGTACGCTTACGTGAGACCGGTTCCACCGACTGACATGCACTAGTTGCATAAGGTGGCTGGCGGGTGTCTGTCTCTCCCACTTTAGTCGGAACGGATTCGATGAAAAGGGTCCTTATGAAGGGTAAATAGCAATTGGCATATCACGTTGTGGTTTTTGCGTAGGTAAGAAACGTTCTTGCTAGAAACCCATAGCAGCCACGTAAAACATGCAAACAACAATTAGAGGACGTCTAACTTGTTTTTGCAGGGTATGCTATGTGATGTGATACGGCCAGAGGATGTGATGAATGATATATGTGATGTATGAGATGATCATGTTCATGTAATAGGAATCACGACTTGCATGTCGATGAGTATGACAACCGGCAGGAGCCATAGGAGTTGTCTTTATTTATTGTATGACCTGCGTGTCATTGAACAACGCCATGTAATTACTTTACTTTATTGCTAACCGGTAGCCATAGTAGTAGAAGTGATAAGTTGGTGAGACAACTTCATGGAGACACAATGATGGAGATCATGATGATGGAGATCATGGTGTCATGCCGGTGACGATGATGATCATGGAGCCCCGAAGATGGAGATCAAAAGGAGCAATATGATATTGGCCATATCATGCCACTATTTGATTGCATGTGATGTTTATCATGTTTATACATCTTATTTGCTTAGAACGACGGTAGTAAATAAGATGATCCCTCATTAAAATTTCAAGAAAGTGCTCCCCCTAACTGTGCACCGTTGCGAAAGTTCGTCGTTTCGAAGCACCACGTGATGATCGGGTGTGATAGATTCTTACGTTCGAATACAACGGGTGTTGACGAGCCTAGCATGTACAGACATGGCTTCGGAACACATGCAAAACACTTAGGTTGACTTGACGAGCCTAGCATGTACAGACATGGCCTCGGAACACAAGAGACCGAAAGGTCGAGCATGAGTCGTATGGTAGATACGATCAACATGAAGATGTTCACCGATGTTGACTAGTCCGTCTCACGTGATGATCGGACACGGCCTAGTTGACTCGGATCATGTAATCACTTAGATGACTAGAGGGATGTCTATCTGAGTGGGAGTTCATAAGATGAACTTAATTATCCTGAACATAGTCAAAAGGTCTTCGCAAATTATGTCATAGCTCGCGCTTCAGTTCTACTATTTAGATATGTTCCTAGAGAAAAATTAGTTGAAAGTTGATAGTAGCAATTATGCAGACAATAGAAGGCTTATGTCCTTAATGCACCGCTCAGTGTGCTGAAACCTCGAACGTCGTCTGTGGATGTTGCGAACATCTGACATACACATTTTGATAACTACGTCATAGTTCAGTTAAACGGTTTAGAGTTGAGGCACCGAAGACGTTTTTGAAACGTCGCGAAACATATGAGATGTTTCGAGGGCTGAAATTGGGATTTCAGGCTTGTGCCCACGTCAAGAGGTATGAGACCTCTGACGATTTTCTTAGCCTGCAAACTAAGGAGAAAAGCTCAATTGTTGAGCTTGTGCTCAGATTGTCTGAGTACAACAATCATTTGAATCGAGTGGGAATTGATCTTCCAGATGAGATAATGATGTTTCTCCGAAGTCATTACCACCAAGCTGCTAGAGCTTCGTGATGAACTATAACATATCGAGGACATATATGATGATCTTTGAGATATTCGTGATGTTTGACACCACAAAAGTAGAAATCAAGAAGGAGCATCAATTGTTGATGGTTGGTGAAACCACTAGTTTCAAGAAGGGCAAGGGCAAGAAGGGATACTTCATGAAACGGAAATTCAGCTGCTGCTCTAGTGAAGAAACCCAAGGTTGAACCCAAACCCGAGACTAAGTGCTTCTGTAATAAGGGGAACAACCACTGAAGCAGAACCACCCTAGATACTTGGTAGATGAGAAGGCTGGCAAGGTCAATAGAAGTATATTGGATATACATTGTGTTGATGTGTACTTTACTAGTACTCCTAGTAGCACCAGGGTATTAGATACCGGTTCGGTTGCTAAGTGTTAGTAACTCAAAATAAAAGCTACGGAATAAACGGAGACTAGCTAAAGGTGAGCTGACGATATGTGTTGGAAGTGTTTCCAATGTTGATATGATCAAGCATCGCACGCTCCCTCTACCATCGAGATTGGTGTTAAACCTAAATAATTGTTATTTGGTGTTTGCGTTGAGCATAGACATGATTGGATTATGACTATCGCAATACGGTTATTCATTTAAAGAGAATAATAGTTACTCTATTTATTTGAATAATACCTTCAATGGTCTTGCACCTAAAATGAATGGTATATTGAATCTTGATCGTAGTGATACACATGTTCATGCCAAAAGATAGTAATGATAGTACCACCTACTTGTGGCACTGCCACGTAAGTCATATCGGTATAAAACGCATGAAGAAGCTCCATGTTGATGGATCTTTGGGCTCACTCGTTTTTGAAAAGTTTGAGACATGCAAACCATGTCTATTGGTGTATATGCATGAAGAAACTTCATGCAAATGGACCGTTTGGACTCACTTGATTTTTGAATCAATTGAGACATGCAAATCATACCACATGGGCAAGATGACTGAAAGCCTCGTTTTCAGTAAAATGGAACTAGAAAGCAACTTGTTGGAAGTAATACATTTTGATGTGTGCAGTCCAATGAGTGCTGAGGCATGTAGTGGATATCGTTATGTTCTTACTTCACAGATGATTTGAGTAGATGTTGAATATATTTACTTGATGAATCACGAGTCTGAATTATTGAAAGGTTCAAGTAATTTTAGGGTGAAGTTGAAAGATCATCGTGACAAGAGGATAAAATATCTATGATATGATCATAGAGATGAATATCTGAATTACGAGTTTGGCACAGAATTAGGACATTGTGGAAATTGTTTCACAACTAATACAGCCTGGAACACCATAGTGTGATGGTGTGTCCGAACATCATAACTGCACCCTATTGGATATGATGCATACCATGATGTCTCTTATCGAATTACCACAATAGTTTATGGGTTAGGCATTAGAGACAACTGCATTCACTTTAAAAGGGCACCACGTAATTCCGATGAGATGACACCGTATGAACTATGGTTTAGAGAAACCTAAGCTGTCATTTCTTAAAAGTTTGGGGCTGCGACGCTTATGTGAAAAAGTTTCAGGCTGATAAGCTCGAACCCAAAGCGGATAAATGCATCTTCATAGGACACCCCAAAAAAAACAGTTGGGTATACCTCCTGTCTCAGATCCGAAAGCAATAAGGGATTGTTTCTAGAATCGGGTCCTTTCTCGAGGAAAAGTTTCTCTTGAAGGAATTGAGTGGGAGGATGGTGGAGACTTCATGAGGTTATTGAACCGTCACTTCAACTAGTGTATAGCAGGGCACAAAGAGTTGTTCCTGTGGCACCTACACCAATTGAAGTGGAAGCTTATGATATTGATCATGAGACTTCGGATCAAGTCACTCCCAAACCTCGTAGGATGACAAGGATGCGTACTACTTCAACGTGGTACGTAATCCTGTCTTGGAAGTCATGTTGCTAGACAACAATGAACCTACGAGCTATGGAGAAGCGATGGTGGGCCTGGATTCCAAAATGGCTCGAGGCCATATAATCCGAGAGAGGATCCATATATGAAAACAAAGTGTAGACTTTGGAAGAACTACTTGATGGTCGTAAGGCTGTTAGGTACAGATGGATTTTAAAAGGAAGACGGACAATGATGGTAAGTATCACCATTAAGAAAGCTCGACTTGTCGTTAAGATATTTTCCGACAAGTTCAAGGAGTTGACTACGATGAGACTTTCTCACTCGTAGCGATGCTAAGAGTCTGTTGGAATTATATTAGCAATTACTACATTATTTATGAAATCTTGCAGATAGGATGTCAAAACATTGTTTCCTCGACGATTTTCTTGAGGAAAGGTTGTATGTGATACAACCAGAAGGTTTTGTCAATCCTGAAAGATGCTAATAAGTATGCAAAGCTCTAGCAATCCTTCTAAGGACTGGAGTAAGCATCTCGGAGTTGGAATGTATGCTTTGATTGGATGATCAAAGATTTTTGGGTTTATACAAAGTTTATGAGAAACTTGTATTTCCAAAGAAGTGAGTGGGAGCACTATAGAATTTCTGATGAGTATATGTTGTTAACATATTGTTGATCAGAAATGATGTAGAATTTCTGGAAAGCATGCAGAGTTATTTGAAAAGTGTTTTTCAATGGAAAGCCTGGATTAAGCTACTTGAACATTGAGCATCAAGATCTATAAGGATAGATCAAAACGCTTAATGGTACTTTCAAATGAGCACATGCCTTGACATGATCTTGAAGGTGTTCAAGATGGATCAGTCAAAGAAGGAGTTCTTGCCTGAGTTGTAAGGTATGAAGTTAAGACTTAAAGCTCGACCACGGCAGAATAGAAAGAGAAAGGACGAAGGTCGTCCCCTATGCTTTTGTCATAGGCTCTATACGGTATGCCATGCTGAGTACCGCACCTGATGTGTGCCTTGCCACATGTCTGGCAAGAGGGTACAAAGGTAATCTAAGAGTAGATCGCCAGATAGAGGTCAAAATTATCCTTAGAGGACTAAGGAATTTTCTCGATTATGGAGGTGGTAAAAGAGTTCGTCGTAAAGGGTTACGCCGATGCAAACTTTGACACTAATCCAGATTATTCTGAGTAGTAAAATGGATTCGTATAGTAGTAGAACAGTTATTTGGAATAGCTCCAAATGTAGCATAGTAGTTGCAGCTACAAGATGACATAGAAATTTGTGAAGTACATACGGATCTGAAAAATTCAGACCCGTTGACTATAACATCTCTCACAAGCATAACATGATCAAACCCAGAACTCATCGAGTGTTAATCACATGGTAATGTGAACTAGATTATTGACTCTAGTAAACTCTTTGGGTGTTAGTCACATGGGGATGTGACCTTGAGTGTTAGTCACATAGCGATGTGAACTGGATTATTGACTCCAGTGCAAGTGGGAGACTGTTGGAAATATGCACTAGAGGCAATAATAAATTGGTTATTATTATATTTCCTTGTTCATGATAATCATTTATTATCCATGCTAGAATTGTATTGATAGGAAACTCAGATACATGTGTGGATACATAGACAACACCATGTCCCTAGTAAGCCTCTAGTTGACTAGCTCGTTGATCAATAGATGGTTACAGTTTCCTGACCATGGACATTGGATGTCGTTGATGACGGGATCACATCATTAGAAGAATGATGTGATGGACAAGACCCAATCCTAAGCATAGCACAAGATCGTGTAGTTCGCATGCTAAAGCTTTTCTAATGTCAAGTATCATTTCCTTAGACCATGAGATTGTGCAACTCCCGAATACCGTAGGAATACTTTGGGTGTGCCAAACGTCACAACGTAACTGGGTGACTATAAAGGTGCACTAGGGTATCTCCGAAAGTGTCTGTTGGGTTGGCACGAATCGAGACTGGGATTTGTCACTCCGTGTGACGGAGAGGTATCTCTGGGCCCACTCGGTAGGACATCATCATAATGTGCACAATGTGATCAAGGAGTTGATCACGGGATGATGTGTTACGAAACGAGTAAAGAGACTTGCCAGTAACGAGATTGAACAAGGTATCGGGATACCGACGATCGAATCTCAGGCAAGTATCGTACCGCTAGATAAAGGGAATTGTATACGGGATTGATCGAATCCTCGACATCGTGGTTCATCCGATGAGATGATCGTGGAACATGTAGGAACCAACATGGGTATCCAGATCCCGCTGTTGGTTATTGACCGGAGAACGTCGCGGTCATGTCTGCATGGTTCCCGAACCCGTAGGGTCTACACACTTAAGGTTCGATGATGCTAGGGTTATAAAGGAAGTTTGTATGTGGTTACCGAATGTTGTTCGGAGTCCCGGATGAGATCCCGGACGTCATGAGGAGTTCCGGAATGGTCCGGAGGTAAAGATTTATATATGGGAAGTCCTGTTTTGGTCACCGGAAAAGTTTCGGGTTTTATCGGTAACGTACCTGGACCACCGGGAGGGTCCCGGGGGTCCACCAAGTGGGGCCACCAGCCCCGGAGGGCTGCATGGGCCAAGTGTGGGAGGGGACCAGCCCCAGGTGGGCTGGTGCGCCCCCCCACCAAGGCCCAAGGCGCAAGGGAGTGGGGAAGGGGGGCAAACCCTAGGTCAGATGGGCCCTAAGGCCCACCCTGGTGCGCCTCCCCCTCTCCCCTCCCCTTGGCCGCCCCTAGATGGGATCTAGGGGGCTGCCGCCACCCCTAGGGAGGGAACCCTAGGTGGGGGCGCAGCCCCTCCCCTTCCCCTATATATAGTTGAGGTTTGGGCTGCCCAATACACATGAGTTCCTCTCCCCGTTGGTGCAGCCCTACCTCTATTTCTCCTCGTCTCTCGTGGTGCTTGGCGAAGCCCTGCTGGAGTACCACACTCCTCCACCACCACCACGCTGTTGTGCTACTGCTGGATGGAGTCTTCCTCAACCTCTCCCTCTCTCCTTGCTGGATCAAGGCATGGGAGACGTCAGCGGGCTGTACGTGTGTTGAACGCGGAGGTGCCGTCCGTTCGGCACTAGGATCTTCGGTGATTTGGATCACGACGAGTACGACTCCATCAACCCCATTCTCTTGAACGCTTCCGCGTAGCGATCTACAAGGGTATGTAGATGCACTCTCCTTCCCCTCGTTGCTGGTTTCTCCATAGATAGATCTTGGTGACACGTAGGAAAATTTTGAATTTCTACTACCTCCCCAACAATCATTGCTACTAACATCTTTCAACATAATTTTCTCTAGAATCATATCAAAATAAACATATGAAAGCAACAACGCGAGCTATTGATCTACAACATAGATATGCTAATACTACCAGGACTAAGTTCATGATAAATTAAAGTTCAATTAATCATATTACTTAAGAACTCCCACTTAGATAGACATCCCTCTAATCCTCTAAGTGATCACGTGATCCATATCAACTAAACCATGTCTGATCATCACGTGAGATGGAGTAGTTTCAATGGTGAACATCACTATGTTGATCATATCTACTATATGATTCAGGCTCGACCTTTCGGTCTCCGTGTTCCGAGGCCATATCTGTATATGCCTGGCTCGTCAAGTATAACCTGAGTATTCCGCGTGTGCAACTGTTTTGCACCCGTTGTGTTTGAACGTAGAGCCTATCACACCCGATCATCACGTGGTGTCTCAGCACGAAGAACTTTCACAACGGTGCATACTCAGGGAGAACACTTCTTGATAATTAGTGAGAGATCATCTTAAAATGCTACCGTCAATCAAAGCAAGATAAGATGCATAAAAGATAAACATCACATGCAATCAATATAAGTGATATGATATGGCCATCATCATCTTGTGCTTGTGATCTCCATCTTCGAAGCACCGTCATGATCACCATCGTCACCGGCGCGACACCTTGATCTCCATCGTAGCATCGTTGTCGTCTCGCCAATCTTATACTTCTACGACTATCGCTACCGCTTAGTGATAAAGTAAAGCATTACAGGGCGATTGCATTGCATACAATAAAGCGACAACCATATGGCTCCTGCCAGTTGCCGATAACTCGGTTACAAAACATGATCATCTCATACAATAAAATTAAGCATCATGTCTTGACCATATCACATCACAACATGCCCTGCAAAAACAAGTTAGACGTCCTCTACTTTGTTTGTTGCAAGTTTTACATAGCTGCTATGGGCTTAAGCAAGAACCAATCTTACCTACGCATCAAAACCACAACGATAGTTTGTCAAGTTGGTGCTGTTTTAACCTTCGCAAGGACCGGGCGTAGCCACACTCGGTTCAACTAAAGTTGGAGAAACTGACACCCGCCAGCCACCTGTGTGCAAAGCACGGCAGTAGAACCAGTCTCGCGTAAGCGTACGCGTAATGTCGGTCCGGGCCGCTTCATCCAACAATACCGCCGAACCAAAGTATGACATGCTGGTAAGCAGTATGACTTATATCGCCCACAACTCACATGTGTTCTACTCGTGCATATAACATCAACTCATAAACCTAGGCTCTGATACCACTGTTGGGGAACGTACTAATTTCAAAAAAATTCCTACGCACACGCAAGATCATGGTGATGCATAGCAACGAGAGGGGAGAGTGTTGTCTACGTACCCTCGTAGACCGACAGCGGAAGCGCTATGACAACGCGGTTGATGTAGTCGTACGTCTTCACGGCCCGACCGATCAAGTACCGAAACTATGGCACCTCCGAGTTCTAGCACACGTTCAGCTCGATGACGATCCCCGGACTCCGATCCAGCAAAGTGTCGGGGAAGAGTTCCGTCAACACAACGGCGTGGTGACGATCTTGATGTTCTACCGTCGCAGGGCTTCGCCTAAGCACCGCTACAATATTATCGAGGATTATGGTGGAGGGGGGCACCGCACACGGCTAAGAGAACGATCACGAAGATCAACTTGTGTGTCTAGAGGTGCCCCCTTGCCCCCGTATATAAAGGAGCAAGGGGGAGGGGCGGCCGGCCAGGAGGAGGCGCACCAGGGAGGAGTCCTACTCCTACCGGGAGTAGGACTCCCTCCTTTTCCTTTTCCAAGTAGGAGAGGGGGAAGGAAGGGAGAAAGGAGAGGAAGGAAAGGGGGGCGCCGCCCCCCCCCTCCTTGTCCAATTCGGACTAGAGGGGGAGGGGGCGCGCGGCCTGCCCTGGCCGCCCCTCCTCTTCTCCACTTTGGGCCCATGAGGCCCATTAACCCCCGGGGGGTTCCGGTAACCCCCGGTACTTCGGTTTTATCCGAAACTTCTCCGGAACACTTCCGGTGTCCGAATATAGCCGTCCAATATATCGATCTTTATTTCTCGACCATTTTGAGACTCCTCGTCATGTCTGTGATCAAATCCGGGACTCCGAACAACATTCGGTACATCAAAATATATAAACTCATAATGAAACTGTCATCGTAACTTTAAGCGTGCGGACCCTACGGGTTCGAGAACAATGTAGACATGACCGAGACATGTCTCCGGTCAATAACCAATAGCGGAACCTGGATGCTCATATTGGCTCCTACATATTCTACGAAGATCTTTATCGGTCAGACCGCATAACAACATACGTTGTTCCCTTTGTCATCGGTATGTTACTTGCCCGAGATTCGATCGTCGGTATCTCAATACCTAGTTCAATCTCGTTACCGGCAAGTCTCTGTACTTGTTCCGTAATACATCATCTCACAACTAACTCATTAGTTGCAATGCTTGCAAGGCTTATGTGATGTGCGTTACCGAGAGGGCCCAGAGATACCTCTCCGACAATCGGAGCGACAAATCCTAATCTCGAAATACGCCAACCCAACATGTACCTTTGGAGACGTGGTTTGGTAGGGACGACCGGGGGCTGCGCGGTGAGGAGGCGGCTGGAGAATAGCGGCGGCGCCGGCGGCGGGGCGGGGCGGGAGAGAGAGGGTGGAAGCGTTGGGAGCGGAGGGACTGCTAGTGTCCCCGACAGGCGGGCCACGGGGCGGACAAGGGCGTGCGTCCAGGCCGTCCGCGCGCGTCCGTTTCACCCCAAACCGAGCGCAAGTTTGGTCCGGGGATGGGTCGAAAATGGACGGAATCCGGACATTTGTCCGTTTGAGGCCGTGCGCTGGAATTTTTTGAGCTAAATGACCCTGAAATTGAAAAGCACTTCAAATGAACTCTGAAAAGGTTGAAAGTTGGCATGGTATCATCATTTCACCCACATAGCATGTGCTAAAAAGTTGAGAGGGTTACGGCAAAAACTGGATGCACTTCGTGTACAAAATGGACAATCTCTTTCGAAGTATCAGGGTTTCGGATGAAAACTCATCTGTTACAAAGGGATTTCATTTTTTGAACTATTTTGAACTCCAGACTTTTTGTGTGTTTAAACTGCATCATTCAAAGTCACATCATCAATTTTTAACCATTTCTAACTGTATTTGGTATTTTTCATGCATTTAGTTAATTTTTTGAGCTAAATGACCCTGAAATTGAAAAGCACTTCAAATGAACTCTGAAAAGGTTGAAAGTTGGCATGGTATCATCATTTCACCCACATAGCATGTGCTAAAAAGTTTAGAGGGTTACAGCAAAAACTGGATGCACTCCATGTACAAATTGGACAATCTCTTTCGAAGTATCAGGGTTTCAGAGCAAAACTCATCTATTACAAAAGAGATTTCATTTTTACGAACTAATTTGAACTCCAGACTTTTTGTGTGTTCAAAATGCACCATTCAAAGACACATAATCAATTTTCAACCCTTTCTGACTTCATTTGGTATTTTTCATGCATCTAGTTCATTTTTTGAGTTAAATGACCCTGAAATTGAAAACCACTTCAAATGAACTCTGAAAAAGTTGAAAGTTGGCATGGTATCATCATTTCACCCACATAGCATGTGCTAAAAAGTTGAGAGGGTTACGACAAAAACTGGATGCACTTTGTGTATAAAATTGGATGCATTTCATGTACAAAATGGACAATCTGCTACAAAAGGCATTTCATTTCTTCACATGTAACTGCAGTGATATTCTAGATCAGAGGCATCGTCATAATAGTTGTGGAGAGAAAGTCTTCACTTTTTCTTCGCTTGTGTACTTTGCTTATTGCGGCGTGACCATGGATAATCTTCATCGTTTAACAGGGTGCTTGGGTTAGCCTTGACTTTGGAGGGAAGAATTTCATGAAACTTTTCATAATCTTCGGACATGTCTGTCTTGCCCTCCACTCCCACGATGTCTCTTTCTCCTAAAAGAACTATGTGGCGCTTTGTCTCATTATATGATGTATTCACGATGTCTCAGATTTTTCCTCGAAGCGATGCTCATATTTGCTGGAATGGGCGAGCAAGATGCTGCAATGGTGAGGGATGTGAGCGACGAGCTGCGACTAACGGACATGAGTGGTGGCAAGCCGGCCGGTGAGCTACATCCGTCTCCACTGGAGCTCCAACCGTCACGCCTAGAGCTGCAACCCACATGTTGCATGGGTGGCGAACGACAATGAGGACGGCCATTGAGGGCGGGAACTACGAGGACGGCTGGCGGGGGAGGCAAACGGCGAACGGTGACAAGGACGTTTGGTGGGGGCTGCCTTTCACAAACTTAGGGCTGCCCATGGGGAAAACTCGCCCCACGGTGACTGATCTGATGCCCATGGTCACGGCAGTGCAGAGAAAAATTCCAGCAGCGGTCTCCTTGCTTGACTACGGCTCCAAGCTGACATTGCTAAACTCCGTTGTGACTTTGCTAGCGATCTACGCAATGTGCTCGGTCAAGCTAAACCCCAAGATCATTGAACATCTTGATAAACTACGTAGATCTTGCCTGTGGCTAAAGAAAACTGATGATGGCACTAAGGGTAACTCTCTGGCAGCGTGGGACCTGCTATGCAAACCGAAAAACAAAGGAGGGCTGGGGATAATAAACCTCAAAATTCAGAACCAGGGACTCCTATTGAAACAGCTCCACAAATTTTACAATAAACAGGATGTCCTCTGGGTTGAGCTGGTTTGGCGTTCGTACTACAATGGTCAAACCCCACATGCGACTGACCTTTGTGGCTCGTTTTGGTGGAGAGACCTCATGCAATTGTTTGATGTCTACAGGGGGGTTACGAGAGCATCTGTGGTGGCAGGAGACACGGTACTCTTCTGGAAAGATGAGTGGAAGGATACATTGTTCCAAGAAACATTCCCGCGGGCCTTTTCTTTTGCCAAGGAACTAGACGTATCGGTTAGATCTCTGCTGTCCTCTGAGAGATTGGGTGATGTATTCCACCTACCCCTCTTGGTTGAAGCTCGCCTGGAAGTGCTTGAATTGCAACAGGTCACATCTGATGTTGCACTGGCTGAAGGAGTGGATACCTGGAAATGTGTTTGGGGTGGAGATGGTTTTCAAGCAACCAAATTCTATGAACATTGCTTCAGAAACATGCAGGTGGACGAGGCCTTCTGTTGGGTATGGTAAACAATATGCACAATGCAATGGAAGATGTTTGCCTGGCTACTACTGGCTGATCAACTAAATACCAGAAACATGCTGAGAAGGAGGCACTACAAAATCCAAAACGATGACTATACATGTCTGCTGTGTCAGAATCCCCCGGAAGAAGACGTTGCCCATCTCTTCTTCAACTGCCCCTTCGGTCAGAGATGCTGGGATGCCATAGGGATCCAGTGGCCAGTTAGCGACTACAGGCTCACGTTGTTGCATGCTGGCAAAAACTCTTGGAATAGGCCCATGTTCGTGGAGGTTTTCACGGTGGCCGCATGGGGTATTTGGAAGGAAAGGAACGACAAACATTTCAGAGGGATCTAGCCAAACTTCGGGTCTTGGAAGGCCAGGTTCAAGAATGACTTTGCTATGCTAGTCCACAGGGCTAAACAGGAGTTTGCCCCCATACATCTTATCTCTAGTTGCTGCTTTGTAAGAGTTGTACTTTTGTAACCTCCCCCCCCCCCTCACAATGTAGCACTGTGTTGACTCACTAACCGTTTAATTTAAAGTCAGTGGGATCCTCTCCCACTATCATCAGTTCTCAAAAAAAGTTTGGTGGGGGCGGGGACTGGCGATGCGGCCGGCCGACGAGGGACGGCCACCAGAGAGTGTGTGCGGCCCACAAGATGAGAAAGAGCCAGGGAACAGCACAGCCACACGGGGCGTTGATGGCGAGCGGTTGGTGGGCCCAGTCAGCCACGTGTCCCACCACGCGAGAGGGCTGCCATACGATGAAGGAGATTGCACGGGTCGCGCGCGACTGGCCGAGCGCCCCGGACCCAAACGTTTTCCTTTGGAAAAACACGAGAGTTTGAAAGTGTTTCTTGATGACTTCGGTTTAGGATCTTTTCTTAGTTTAAACCAAGATAATTTTACTTGTGCCCCTCTTGCTACTATGACTGTCCTGTACGTGATGTGAACCTTGCATTTACCAAGATATACATTCCAAAAGTTTGAGGCGGACAGCAACTATGAAGTTTGGAAGTAGGGGTAAGAAAAGGGTCCGGTGTGAGTCATCCTATAATTTGACAACATTGGAGTTCTCGTCCAACAATATGTGCATTTGCGATGTGCCAGAGAAAATAAATAAGTATCACACCGTCTGTTTTGTACACTTCTTCTCTTTTTGTTTTTTTTCTCATAGAACGCATATACTTATATAATTTAGCTGAGAACATTGAAGTTCTCGCCCAATAATTTGTCCATTTGCGTCTAAAGTTCTTGACAGAATTTTGTTTTAGAATAAAATAGATCACCCATTGTAGCCAACGTTACCAAACCATTCGTATGTCCTCTTCCTCCCATACAGCAGCCAGAATAATCCTGCTCCTCCGGTAGCAAGAATCCTCTACATCTGAGCTCAAAGCCTCAACAACCATGGCAGAAGCTGTTGTCGGGAAGCTCGTGGTCATGCTTGGCGCGGCGCTGGTGAAAGAGGCGGTCATCTTGGGCCGGGCGCTGCTCGGCAAGGAAGCCACCGCCCTCAGGGGCCTCTTCAGCAACATCCGTCGGTCCAAGGCGGAGCTGGAGAGCATGCAAGCGTACCTGCAGGAGGCAGAGCGGTTCAAGGACACCGACCAGACCACCGCCATCTTCGTCGGCGAGATCAGGGGCCTGGCCTTCCGGATCGAGGACGTCGTCGATGAGTTCATCTATAAGCTGGAGGACTGCAAGCATGGAGGGTTTGTTGGCAAGATGAGGAAGTGGCTCAAGCATATCAAGGCATGGCGGTGCATGGCAGCCAAGCTCCAAGAAATTGAAGCCCAGCTGCAGGATGCCAACCGGAGGAAGAGAGACTATGCCGTCACTGGCAGATCTGCTACTGCTGCCAGATCGACGAATCAAGTTCAAGCTTTGCACTTCACCAGGGATGAGGACCTTGTGGGGATCGAAGAGCACAAGGAGAGGTTGATACGGTGGCTGACAGGCAGTGGTGATGGTCCGGAGCAGAGCAGCAGCAAAGTCACCATGGTTTGGGGGATGCCTGGTGTTGGTAAAACCACTCTGGTTGATCATGTGTACAACACTGTGAAAGTGGATTTCGACGCCGCAGCATGGGTAACTGTGTCAGAGAGTTATCGTATTGAGGATCTGCTGAAAAAGATTGCCGCCCAGTTTGGCATCGCAGTTGATGTCGCCAACATTGAGATGAGAGGCCTAGCAAAGTCCATCCACAACTACCTTAAAGGTAAAAAGTACATCTTGGTCCTGGATGATGTTTGGGCTAAGCGCTTGTGGTCGGAGATAAATGACATCTTCCCAAAATCTAATTGTACTGGCCGAGTTGTCATTACATCAAGAAAGCAGGCAGTGTTGACAACTAGGGAGTCTACATCTACAATTCACCTGGAACCGCTACAAGAGCATCACTCATGGCTGCTATTTTGCAAAGGAGCCTTTGGGGATGCTAAAGACAAAGAGTGCCCATTAGAGCTGCAAGAATTAGCTCGAAAGTTCATAGCAAAGTGTCAAGGCTTGCCTATTGCTATTGCATGCATTAGCCGCCTACTCTCTTGCAAACCCCCAATTTCTTCTGAATGGGAGGATGTGTACAGGGGTCTAGATTTGCAGTTGGCGAATGATGTGATCCCAGGTGCTCATTTGATCCTAAAGGTCAGCTTGAAGGACCTTCAGTATGATTTGAAGAATTGTTTCCTACACTGTGCATTATCTCCAGAAGATTGTGTGTTAAAGAGGAGGAAGATCATGAGGCAGTGGATCACGGCGGGGTTTATCACGGAAAAAGATGAGAGCAAAACATTGGAGGAAGTGGCAGAGGGATACTTGGCTGAGCTTGTGAACAGAAGCCTACTACAGGTAGTGGAGAGGAATCATTTCGGACGACTGAAACACTGCCGGATGCATGATGTCATACGCCTTCTGGCCCTTAACAAAGCCAAGGAAGAATGCTTTGGTAAAGTTTATAACGGCTCTGGTGGTACTGGGGCATTCTCTGTAGAGGGTGCACGTCGCATATCGGTCCTAGGGGGAAACATTAAACAACTCAGCCGCAGCCGATCTGGTGCAACACAGCTTTGTGCACTCCATGTTTTTGAGAGCTATATTGATATTGATTTGCTTAAGCCAATCCTAGCATCTTCAAGTTTGCTGTCGACATTGGATCTGCAAGGTACTCATATCAAAATGCTTCCCAATGAGGTATTCGACTTGTTTAATCTGCGTTATTTGTGTCTTAGAGATACCGAAATCGAAAGCCTCCCTGAAGCAGTGGGGAGGTTACAAAATTTGGAAGACTTGGATGCTTTCCGATCTAAGCTGACATATTTGCCAAATAATGTTGTCAAACTTCAGAAGTTGAGATACCTGTATGCATATAGCATTAGTGCATCAGATGCGTCTGAAACTGGAGTCAAGGTGCCTAATGGCATGCATCACTTGGCACGACTGCAGGCTCTTCTGTTCGTCAAAGCCACTCCAGAGTTTCTACGTGAAGTTGGAGCTTTGACAGAGCTAAGAACATTTGGTGTCTGCAACCTAAGAAGCGAACACTCTGTTGACTTGAGCAATGCTATCACCAAAATGCACCACCTTGTTCATCTTGAAATTTGTGCTACAGCTGATAATGAGGTGTTGTGGCTGGAAGGGCTATATTTACCTCCAACCCTTTCTTGGTTTGGTTTAGGAGGGCAGCTAGAAAAAACATCGATGCCTCAGATTTTCTCTTCTTGGTCACACCTTAATAGCCTCACTCGGTTGCAGTTTGTATTCTCTAGTATTGATGAGCAAACCTTTTCCTGTCTGTGTCTGTTACATGGCCTATGCTCTCTTGAGCTGCTGAAAGCTTTTGAAGGGAGGAGGTTGGATTTTTCTGCAGGGTCGTTTCCAAAACTTAGGCATCTATTGATTGGGGGCGCCGCACAGCTCAACCAAGTTGGAATAGAGGAGGGCGCGATGCAAAACCTCGTTGAGCTATGGTTCGGAGACTGTCCCAAGCTAAGGTTTCTTCCTGATGGTATCGAACATCTTGCAGCCCTTGAGAAATTAGGTCTAAAAGACACATCAGAAGAGCTGATAGAGAAACTCCGGCAAAAAAGAGATTCAGATAAATGCAGCGAAGATTTAGTGAAGATTGGCCACATAAGGAATGTTACAGTTGGACTGACGCAAAAAGGACTTTGGGAAAGGATCGGACGATATATCATCTCTGCTCCAAGGTTAGGGTTCGCTTTTTCTTCTTCTGGCGGAATTAAATTAGCAATTGGTAGCTAGTAACGGCTCATGCAAATTTTTACTAGGAAGGGGTTATTTCTTGTTACTACCACTTTGAATCGAAGACATGCCAGAAGATCAGCTGTGGATCGGGTTCTACAGCAATGCCAACACGTGTCGTCTTATTCGACATTATGCTGTGTGAAATGAGTATTCTGCTCATCAATTAGTGGTATTTTTTATTGTCTAGCTACTCTCTTTGTCATTGTTACGCAAGCTTCAGTATGCGTGCACCTGATGCGACCGATTCTTCAGGAGTGGTAGGGCTACTTCGCTGATCCTTCTTTTCAGTTTTTCAGTCTGTGTACTGCCGTTGGCACTTTTAATCTATGTAAGTTGTAATCATTACTGAGCAATATACAAGTATCTATTCCTCATTATTCAGCAGGCATATGCTACAACTTTGTCCATAAGATCATCTTCATATGCTGATGAAATCAGGGAGCTGTTGAAGGCAGTCCTCTGCTATTGAAAAAATTTTGTCTGATTTGTCGCGGCAGAATCAGAATGTATGCAAGCGCATGGCCAGGAAGGCAGTTTTGTTGCGTGTTGATTGCCGGCTTCAAGGAGCTGCATTCCATCGCCAGAGACCAGCTTTGGTGAGGGGCTCCATCGCCTCCCGGTGTAGTTGATCTGGTCACTGTTGCCGAGTCTCGGGGAGGGATGTCGCCACATCGGTGGTGGCGGTGGGAAAAATTTCTGGCACTGAATACCAAGTGTTAGCACGACAATAGTCTAGGTGGAATTCAGAGAACTGTATTTGGTTCTGAATCACTCGATTACATGCACACTGGTGCTGAATTGGAGAACATGAAAGGGGAGAAAAGGTTGAGAGCCAGGTAGTTGGTAGCCGCTGTTGTTGCCATGCGGTGATCAAACTTCGATGCCTGCACCTAATGCGATGGATTCTTCGCTGATCCATCTTTTGAACTTTCAGTCTGTGTGCTGCCGTTGGCACTTCTAATCTACAGTATATATATAAGCTAATATTCAGCAGGCATGCATGCATGGTGGAACTTTGTTCATGACAGCATGGCCATATTTCCGGAAAAAATAAGAGCATGGCCATATGCTGCTTGAAACTAGGACTGTGTCCAAATTTTCTTTTGGTCTTGTTTGTCGCACTGGAATCGGAATGTATGCAAGTGGAGTAGTTTTCAGTGATTTTGATGGACTGTCCATCCATAATGCAAAGTTCCTGACCTCTGTTTTTTATAAGAAAAGGAACACAAAGATTTGTTTTTCCAGCAAAGAATATTTTCTCTTTCTCTCACCATTCCCGTCACGGGGGAAAATCCTTGCCAGGACTTGGCCTCAAGTGCTTCGAAGAATGTTTTTTTTTGTTAGTCGAAATATGCATCTAATAGTAATGCAGTAATAAATAAATAAGCAATAGTAGAATTTAAACTGAACTGAAATTACTATTTTTGTTCGTCTAATGACAAGTGCAGAGCCATGAAGGCAGTTTGTGACAGGGGCTGCCACTTGCCCCTAGTACAAAGCAAAGCAGTGGTCCACATCAGCATTTCTGGAATTGGAACAGAAAACTCTTCTGCCCCGTCTACTGGGTAACTGACAGTGTCCACACATTCTTCAGACATGACCAACGTCAGTGTTACAGCAATTTTCACACGCGCCCCTTGTCGCACGTACAAGTGGCATTCAACAAGACTGGATTGCACCAAGGTCTATGCAGCCAGTACAGCACGGCAGGGGGTTCCATTAAATCAGATCTGGAATTTTCTTTTTCCTGCCTACGGCGAAGGCGACATGTAAGGAAGATCAGCTGTGGCCTGTGGCTCTGGTTATCAAATGCAAATATGTAATTCCATGACCGCGGCAATTTCTTAGCGGCAAAGAGCAAAAAAATGTATCTATGTCTTCGCGTACTTGAGGGTGCACAATCCTGAAGGGGAGAATATGAGGGACTCCGCAACAATGTGAATTATGAAGCTGGAAACTCAACCATCTATTTGAAATTTTGAATGATGTTGGTGTAAACTAAAACTGTGTTTCAATAATGGTTTTATGGATCTATCATATGCAAAAGAAAAAATGTATGCAGGCTAGCTTCTCAGTGACAACGTTCATCCATAAAATGTATGTTACTGCCAGCAGAATAAAATACAAAGTTTCTCTGAAAATGTTTCTCAACAAGAAAAATGCATTATTTTGTCACCTCTCACAAACTTATTTGTATCCAGAATTTACTGTTGAAGCAATATTTTTCATCAGAATTTTTCAAGAGTAATGAACAAACAAATAAACTGATGTAACATTTCAAATTTATTTGTAGTTGCTCTGCACAGCAAGCAAGGCAGTTTGTACAAAGCATTTATACTGGGTTGGTACTGTTACAACCATAACATTTACAGATAAGTGCAGCACTCCATGGTACATAGATATACATACATAAATTATAGTGTCACCCATTGTATATACCTCACACATCGTCTTCCTCGGACACCGCACACAGTTCCACCCATGGTACATAAATTATAGTACCACCGTCAGCTCCGAAGTGAAATCGTAAGAGTCCTCCACATGGATGTGCCCTTCGTCGCAGAAAAACGGTCTCGAGGGCATCTGCAGGCCATTGGTCCCAGCCTCCAAAATCTCAATGACCTCGCTCATCGTTGGCCGATCGTTGATGGAATGTTCACCCGTAATGTAAAGTTCCTCGATTTTCTACAAAGCTCTTTTTCTCATCTGTCCCATCACAGGGGAAATCCTTCCTTCTGAGGAATCAGACGAAATTTGTATATAAGAGTCAAATAAATAAACAGTCATATATGTTGAACTTGACTGAAATTACTCTATTGTTTCTGCAATAACAAGTGCATGACCAGCAAGGCAGTTTGTGACAGGGGCTGCCACTTGCTAGTAGCTTCAGTCTTAGGGTAACGTATCACAGGGCCACATTCAGCATTGCTGGAGCTGGAACACAAGATTTTTCTGCCCCGTCTACTGGGTAACAGACAGTGTCCACACATTCTTCAGACATTGCAACGTCAGTGTTACTAGAACTTCCATGCTGCGACGGCACCCCTTGTCGCACACACAAATACCATTTGACAGGACTGGATTGCACCAAGTCCATGCATCCACTACAACACGACAGGGGGTTCCATTAAAAAACGTATGTAAGCTAGCTTCTCGGTGACAATGTTCATCCATAAAATGTATGTTACTGTGAGCAGAATGAAAGAAAAGAAATTCCCTGTAAATATTTCTCAACAAGAAAAAGACGTTCTTTTGTCACGTCTCACAAACTTATTTGTATAGAGAGGTTGTTGTTCAAGCAATATTTTCCCTTAGAATTTGTATCGAGAGCAATGAACAAACAAATAGATTGACGTAAGGTTCCCTCAAAAAAAAATAGATTGACGTAAGGTTTAGAACTTATTTAGAGTTGCCCTGCACAGCAAGCAAGGCAGCTTGTACAAAGCATTTATACAGGGTCCGTACAATTACAACCATAACTTTGATACCCGCTGTTCTAAAATATTTGAAGTTCTAGGTTTGTCCTAAGCCAACTTTATAGAAAAAATTGCTAATATCTATGTTATGATGAATCTAATGAAGTTAATTTAGTGTTGTAGATGTTGGTATATTTTTTTACATACTTGGTCAAATTTAAAGAGGTTTAACTTAAGGCAAACCTTGAACTTCGAATATGTTGGAACAGAGTCTGTTTCAGTCCCAGCATATTATAGGACCATACATCAGAATCGCTGGAGTTGGAACAAAAGACTTTGCTTACTCTTCTGCCCCATCTGCTGGGTAACAACAGGGCCCACATATTCCATCTCTAGGCTGGCAATGTCATTGTTGCTGGAATTTCCACACGGCGCCCCTTGTTCCACGCACAAGTGGCATTTGACAGGACTGGGTTGCAGCAAGTATATGCAACCACGACAACACGGCATAGGGTTCCATTAAATCAAGCAGTAGATCAGCAGTATTTCCATGACCGCGACGATTTTTTAGCTGCAAAGAAGAAAAACAACCATAAGTTCGCGTGCTTGGCGGTGCGGAGATTCAAATATGTGTGAATTTCTGTTGCCTAGCTAGTTTCTTTGGCATGCACAACTTTGATCATGAGAGATTGGTCAACCTGCAGGAGGGATGTTGCTGTAAACTAAAACTGTATTTCAATGAACAAGGTGATGAAATTGGGGAGCTGAGTCCGTTTCAAGAAAAAAAAAATTTGGGGACCTGAGTTGTGCTTCTGTTATCCAGCAAAACAAAAACAAAAAACTTGCCTTATCTGTCGCACCGGAATCAGAATGTTTATCAGCAACAATGCTCATCCATAATGCATGTTACTGACAGCAGAATGAAATACAATTTTTCTCTAAATATGTTTCTCAACAAGAAAAAGGCGGCCTTTTGTCACCTCTCACAAACTTATTTGTATCAAGAATTTACTGTTGAAGCAATATTTTCCATCAGAATTTATCAAGAGCAGTGAACAAACAAATAAACTGATGTAACATTTCAAACTTATTTGAAGTTGCTCCGCACAGCAACCAAGGCAGTTTGTACAAAGCCTTTATACTGGGTTGGTACTGTTACAACCGTAACTTTTACAGTGCATCACTCCATGATACATACATATACATGCATAAATTATAGTACACACATTGTTTATATACCTCACACATCGTCTTCCTCTGACACCACACTCAATTCCTCCTCCGAGACTGCCGACGGCTTGGAAGTGAACTGGTAAGAGTCCTCCACATGGATGTGCCCTTCGTCGCAGAAAAACGGCCTCGAAGGCATCTGTAGGCCATCAACCCCAGCCTCCAGGATCTCAATGACCTCGCTCATCGTCGGCCGATCACGAGATCTCATCTGAATACACCACAATCCGACAACGCATAGCTTCTTCTCCAGCTCATGCATGTCAGCAGCAACAGCAGATATCTCGCCCGCTTCTTCCTGAGTCAGCCGGTCGTACACCCATGAAGGATAGTACGCCTGGCTTGAGGACCCCATGTTTGGATCTGCGTTCCTTCTCCCGCCGGCCATCTCCAGCAGCAACATCCCGAAGCTATACACGTCGGACTTGCTGGATATGACGCCGAAGCTCCGGGATATCATCTCGGGGGCTATGTAGCCGATAGTTCCCCGCATGGCGCTCAAAGGCATGAAACTGTCGCCCCTCGGGTACAGTTTGGCGAGTCCGAAATCGGCGACCTTCGGGACAAAATTGCTGTCGAGAAGGATGTTGTGCGGCTTGATATCAAAGTGTAGAATCTGCATGTCACGCCCGTGGTGTAGGTAGTTGATCCCCCTGGCAATGCCTAGAGCGATCTCGTTGAGCTTGTCCCATGAGAAGCTCTTCTCGGTAGAGAAGATGTACTTGTCCAGAGAACTATTGGGCATGTACTCGTAGACTAAGGCCCTTCGCATTTCCTCCGAGCAGAACCCCACTAAACGCACCACGTTGACATGGTGGATCCTGCCGATGGTGGAGACCTCGCTGATGAAATCTTCTCCGTTGCAGTTTGAGTTGCCCTCTAGGATCTTCACGGCGACATGGACACCGCCTGGAAGAAGCACACCCTTGTACACAGAGCCGTAGCCCCCTTGGCCCAATTTATCTCTGAAATGGCTTGTGATTGCAACTATATCTGTGTAGGAGTACCTCGTCGGGCCAATCATTTGTTGAATCCTGAGGAACTTCTCAACTGCATCAATTATGATCCTTGTTTTCATGTACTTGTAGGTTAGGAATATCCATACAGCTAGGGGTGCCAACAAGAACCTGCACAGTACTGCACAACAAGTCGACAGATATGGACATAAGTTAAAAGAATGTAAATTCTCTTTTTCAAAAGTAAAATGCGTATACAATTCTCACGTACCAAAAAAGAACTGGGGGATAGCAATAGCAGATACTAAGGTTGCACCAATCAAAACCAACTTTGTTGTGTAGTAGTAGTAATCATCGTTAGAGCACCGAGTCATGCATTCTAAGAAGTGCACCTCACTCCAGAAAATAGCATGAGTCCAATTAACAATGCTTGTGCCAGATATTTGCTCCTTGAAGTAGCTGCAAATGATACAATTGAAAATAAATTATAATGCAGACTGCCACCGTCAGGTTGGCTTAACAGCCCCAAGTCAATTCTTCAAGAGAATAGGGAGGTGAGAAACTAAAGTCGGGAGGAAATGGAACAAGGGGGTGATCACCTGATTGAATTGTTGAGGCATAAATTGATATTCTTTCTTAACATCACAAAAGTAGCTTTGAGTGGCCCCCTGGAGGTGTTCACAGGAATTGGACAGTAAACCCCTTACTTATGAATTGTGTGATATCTGCATAACTTGCATTCTGTAGCTGTCCCCAATCAGAGGAGTACTCGTCACCAAATGGAATCTCTCCCAGGTATCCACAGTAAGGTTCAAGAACTTCAACCATACAAGGCATGTAATCAGACACCCAGACATAAACATGTGAATTGCTGGCACTCAGGCAAGCAACCGGCTTGTACGCACTATTATTCGTTACTGCTCGTGAACAATTAGTAAAACATGCTCTGTAGTAGCTTTGAGTGGCCAAATACAGAAAGCCAGATGGTGAAACTGAATCAATTCCGCCAAAGTATCCAATGTAAGGAAGGTGATTCCACAGTGGAAGAGGGCAGCTGCTACTGGTATTGAAGTTGGGATCCATGACCCAGAAGTAGGAACCAGTGTAGTTGATGGCAGTCACATAGTATGTTCCTGTGTTGATGTGAATTGTAGCCTTGCTACTGGTACAACCCAGCTCGTATGCTTCAACACCGCAATCAAGAGGATCACCTCGCTGACGGAAAGGATATGATATGTCTCGGAGATGTCCACAGGAGAAAGGCGAGCACCCATCATCTCCTCCCTGGACATGATCTGCTGCAAAAACTACAACGAGGGAGAAGACAGTTAAGGATTGTAGGGTAATAGAATCATGAGATGCACCAGGGTTCCCCATGAAAGCTTCACATATGCACTATGGACTTCATATCCTAGTTACTTATGTTATAGAGTACTAAGGGGGCAAGGAATCAACATCAACTAGTTGATCATATCCAGCTGTATATACCAATTAATAATGTGGTTGGGATACTGATTATGACTTCATTGGTATATACATGAAGTTCAGAACAAGAGGAAGATATTTCTCTCCCATTGTGTAGCTAGGAATAAAAAACGACTCAGGCTTGGAGTCTTCTGTCCCATGGCCGTTTTCTCCAGAGATGACAATGACAACATATAAGAACTTCCACGCAATGCAAAATACCAATTGACACATATTTATTGCTCATGGCCATTTTCTCCAGAGATGACAATGACAACATACATTTATTGCTCATGCAACAAGGGACTGGACTGAAGCAAGTCTGCAATCACACTCAAACCACTAGAGCACGGCAGGCGTTAGCATTTCAAATCTACTCCTCAAATAACTCTGACTGCTTACCTATAGATGACAAGGAATAAGTGATGCTGTTTTTTTCTTTTTCTACTTGCCACATTTTCTCCCTCTCGATTACAGAAGTACAGAAAGATGAGCAAATTACTTGTCATAGCCCTGCTGCTGTTGCCTCTGATCAACCACGGAATCTACTTGGCCACCGCATGGGATGATCAAGATTTCTTCAAATACTGCCCACCGTCCCAGTGCAGCCAACATGGCCCAGAGATCAGGTACCCTTTCTGCCTTGAATCCAGCAATAAATCGTCGTCATCATCATGTGGATGTGCCGTCAGATCAATCAGGAAGTTAACATGCTCTGGTCAAGACACCATCCTTGTTCACCCAGTTCTTGGCCCATACAGTGTCAGCGCCATAGATTACAGGCATTCTTCCATGAAGCTCATCCCGCTTGTAGACCCTTGTTTTGTGCTACAGCAGAAGCTTGTCAGCTCTAGAAGCTCATCATCTCCACGGGCTGATGTTATCAACGATGAGATGCCAGGTCTTTACCGATGGAATTCTACCTTAGTGCGCTGTTCAAGAGAGTTTGCACCTGGTGCTGCCGATGGGATTGCAGGCCCAGTCTCCTGCCTTAGCAACACAACCCACTTCTTTTATTTGGTGGATGGTTATGAAGACATGTCTATTCTTCCTTTGGACTGCAAGGTCGTCCCACTCTCAGATGGTGTCGGTGGCGGTCTGATACCCATATATATGTTTGACGACCCAATGTCGGACAATCTCCCAGTGTCCTTCAAGGAACGCACAGAAAGAATCCTCAGTTTTGCTGAGACGACAGTGTATTGGTATGGTTACTATTGCGCGAGATGTGAACGCAGTGGGGGACGCTGCGCGTTCAGCTCACAAAGGGATAGACGTTTCTGCATGCCCGGCCCACATGGTATGAGTCAAAAACCATATATAACATCATTCTGTTTTATTCTGTACTAAAGTTGTGAAATCAATTAGAATTTTACTTTACAATTTACCCATTCTACAGCTCCATGTGTTTGAATCTCCATGGGATTTTCGGTCAACTAAGGTTTTCAAAATTAGCATCACAAAGCCTGCTCAAGCAATCACACTGAAGGACCCGGACAAAAACCTGAGCAATAATCCAGCAGGAAAAAATATGTTTTGTCCATCTATCAGACACTACTGGCCTTAAATAATCCGGAACACTTTAGTCATTATTTATTCTACAAATTTCTATGCAACACTCAGTTAACATGCATGGCTGCACCTGCTGCTGCGCTTGAGCAGCCAACCATCGGCAGGTTTTGGGAGAATGAATTGGGGAGAACAGAGCAGAGTAAGGGAGAGAACCGACTGCCACTGGGTGCACATGCATGTGACTGCAGGCATTTTCTGAACAAAAGTTGCCCAATCGGTCAAAGGGCCTTAAGTTGACTCTAACTGTTGTATGCATGCAAAAATGTTAGAAAAACTAATAGGCCAGTGGCACTATCATAAATAGCATCAAAACAATACAAATTTCCCCAAAAAGGAAATTTGGTTGATAAAAAGGCATCCATAAATAGCATGGTATATTTGTTCCTCATATACTAGGGCAATGTACTGCAGCCACGGTAGACAACACTCAATTTGTCTGTTCTACATTTGTTTGTAAATATAATTTCTTTCTGCTTATCTCATTCTCTTTCTTGGTATATGCAGGTTCACGTATCAAAGTCATTGCAGGTACTGCTCCAACCAAGTCTTTTTAGCTTCATCATCAAAATATAAAGGAAAAAATAAAAGCTTTCTGTTGTACAAATTCTTATTGCTGGTTACTCTGACACTTGACATCCTCTTATCATAACAAATAGTACTAAGTAACGGCTTTTAAGTCCTGGTGCAATGTGCTGATGACGTATTGTTTGCTTATTCAGCTACATCATCGGTGGCCGCATTTGTCGTTCTTTTGGTGACGGTGGCCACTGTGCTTTATCTTTCACTCAAGACAAGATATAATGCAGAGATACATTTGAAGGTCGAAATGTTTCTCAAGACATATGGAACATCGAAACCCACAAGGTACACTTTCTCTGAAGTTAAGAAGATGGC
This sequence comes from Triticum urartu, assembly GCF_056163025.1. Taxonomy (NCBI): domain Eukaryota; kingdom Viridiplantae; phylum Streptophyta; class Magnoliopsida; order Poales; family Poaceae; genus Triticum; species Triticum urartu. The sequence continues at coordinate 15,940,738 of NC_141873.1, forward strand.
AAGACGGTTTAAGGAAAAAGTAGGGCAAGGAGGATTTGGGAGCGTATACAAAGGCGAGCTGCCAAATGGAGTGCCCGTGGCAGTCAAGATGCTAGAGAACTCTACAGGAGAGGGAGAGGTTTTCATTAATGAAGTTGCAACCATCGGACTAATCCACCATGCCAATATTGTCCGTCTCCTAGGATTCTGCTCTGAAGGAATGAGACGAGCTCTTATTTACGAATTCATGCCTAACGAGTCACTAGAGAAATACATATTCTCTGATGACTCTAATATTTTTCAGAACCTTCTAGTACCAGACAAGCTGCTAGATATTGCTTTAGGCATCGCCCGAGGAATGGAGTACTTGCATCAAGGGTGCAACCAACGCATCCTCCACTTTGACATCAAACCTCAGAATATCCTGCTCGACTACAACTTCAATCCAAAGATCTCAGACTTTGGCCTTGCAAAGCTGTGCGCAAGGGACCAAAGCATCGTCACCTTAACAGCAGCAAGAGGTACAATGGGCTACATTGCACCAGAGTTATATTCTCGGAACTTTGGAGGAGTGTCATATAAGTCAGATGTGTACAGTTTCGGCATGCTGGTGCTAGAAATGGTGAGCGGAAGGAGGAATGCAGACCCAAGAATCGGGAGCCAGGACAATGTTTACCTCCCTGAGTGGATCTACGAGAAAGTGATCAATGGGTTGGCGCTTACTTTGGAAACAACTCAAGAGGAGAAAGAAAAGGTGAGGCAGCTGGCTATTGTCGCACTGTGGTGCATCCAGTGGAACCCGAGAAACCGTCCGTCGATGACGAAGGTTGTTAACATGCTAACAGGGAGGCTTCAGAGCCTACAGATGCCTCCGAAGCCTTTTGTCTCATATGAAAACGAACTTATGCCATAAATCAAAACAGGGACTACCATACTCTGTCAACATTCAAGGTTGTACTTTGTGTACGCATGTGTTGTAACAATAGCAACCACTGTATTTTGATGCTTTCAGTCCATTAGGTCTGAAGACGTATGAATAATCACCGGACACTACCCTGTAATAGTGCTACTAATTGTTTGCAAGATACTGCTACAATCTAGCACTTCCATATTTATGTCCAAAAACTTGCAATAGAGGTGTGTGCATACAATAATCTGTTGATTACCTTACTCGGTTGTTATGCCGATTAATTTTCACTTCCATATATTCTCCTGCTGTCAGACCTCACTGAATCTCCTCTTCCGAGTTAGTACTGAAATCTTTTCTTTCCGTCACAGAGCGAATGTGATCCATCCATCTGAGAATCAAACATGCACATCAACTGGAGCTTCACTTATTTCAGGATAACAACAAACTAAATCAGAAACTGTGGGAGGAATCGAAAATCTGGGCAGTAGTGCGGTGTAGTAGTACCTCTTGATCTTAGATCGTGAGAGGAATCCAATCGCGGCTGTTGGGGTGGACTGCTGCTGCCTGACCGCCGATTCAGTCACCGATGTGGGGGTCACCTCCCTGCCGGCTGCGGTTGCTTCTACTGCTGGGTTGGGAGTGGACGGCGGACGGCGTGGTGGGCTCACTGTAACCGGCACATGTTTGCTGCCATTGGGAACCGTGGGGGCAGACATGGTGGGCGGCGGCCGGCGTCATCGTCGGCGGCGGTGGGCGGAGAACCGCGGGGGCGGCTGGGAATGGATAGGATCCGTGTGCGCGGCCCACCATGGCTACTTTCGCCCTGCGTGAAGCCAGATGGGCAGGCCCAGGTGCGCTGGAGGGCACATCCTCGGGGGTTTCTTTTTTTCTGTTTTTCTTTCACGTTTTTTGTTTCCTTTTTTTACTTTTGTTTACATTCCGAAAATTATAACATATATATTAAAAAATATATAATTTACATGATGTCTTAATAAATTTTAATCATGCATTAAAAAATGTTTAATGCGTATACAAAAAATGTTGACCATGTATTCAAAATATGTTAAACTTGTATTTGAAACTTGTTAATGAAGCATTTGCAAAATAGACATTTTAAATGTGTATAGAAAAAATGTTAGTCATGCATTAAAAAAATAATTTCGAACTTAAAATTGTTAATCCAGCATTTAAAAAATGTAAAACATGTGTTAGAAAAATGTCTTAGATATATACAAAATATATATGTAGAAAAATAATGAAACGGGGGAGTAAACAAAGAGAATTGTTGCAAAACGAGAAAAAAAAAGAGACAACCGAAGGAAAAATGAAGGAAAAGGAAAAAAGAAAATAAAAGAACCAGTGAAAGCCGAGAAAGAAATGAAGAAAAACAACAAAAAAAGAAAGAAAAGAGAAAAGACAGTAAAACCAGAGAAAAAAACAAAGAAAACCCCATGAAAAAAACAGAAAAATAAAAACTAGAAACCGGTGGAAAAACCGCCTCCTTTCGTCCCAAAGTACGTCTCGCTCCGACTAGTTATCACAAACTGGACGTGGATGTAGTGGCTAGCATTGTGGGTGCTCGCCTAGTAGACCAGGGTTTGATCCCTACAGTCCCCTTTTCCTTTCCTTCTCTATTTATTCTCACTGTATGTAAATGCGAGATATAGTCTCCGCTTGAAGCCACGACTAAAAATTTCCCTTCTGAGCTCTAACTTTGCTCACTTCTCTTAAAACTTTTTTTTAACTCGTTCCGTCTGCCCTCATCACTGCCGTCGTCCACCTCCATGATCCATCGACCGGCATCAGCCGAATCATCGTCTCTCTGTACCCATGGCTGGCGTTGATGCTGCCCTGTCCTCGCCGCTGCAATCGACCACATGTGACTTAAATGAGTCGCGGCCACTGCGGCCCATTCACATAGGTATGTTTTTTCTTTTTTGCTTTCTTGGAATTGTGTTACAAATATAAATTACAATCCAATCTATAATTAAGAGGAGTAAATATATTCATTTGTTGTAAAAATAATTGAACATACAAAATTGCTTTATTTTTTTACCTTTTAAATTAAACTTACTGGAGTTGAAACAATGTTCATCTATATTAAAAAGTATTCGCATAATTTTCAAACTTGTTCCTGCCTTTAAAAAACATCTACTTTCAGAATGTGTTGACACATCATGTAAACAAAAAATGTTGACATGTTTGAACAGGATGTTCTTATAATTTTAACAAGTGTTCATGTCCTTAAAAAATATTCATGTAATTTCAAAACATGTTCACGTATTTAAAAAGATTCATGCATTTCTCAATAGACGTTTATATTTCTTGTACACAAAAATATATAGAGAAAAAATAGAAAAGAGGAAAAAGAAAAGGGAAAACCCGACAAATGTAAGAAGAAAACACTGAAAATACTAACATGATAAACCAGAAAAGGAAAACAAGCACTGGAAACCTGGCACACGCAGCACAAAAAATGTGCCTCGGTCCATGTAGGTCACACTGTTGGTGATTCCCGTGGTATATATATGCGGCAAATCCTGTTTGGGGTCCATCTTCGTGTAAAAGTTTATGATGATCAAACTTGTTTGAACAGCGGAGGACGATGTGTACATCTAAGCTCCGAGACTTGTTGAATTCTGGTAGGAACTACCGTTTCTTATGTTGGATATTCTCTTTACACATAATCCAACATAAACATGGTCACTAAATTCAGTACTCATCACCCAATTAAACTCACTTGATCTCAATGGAGGTCTGATATGCCTATGTGGTATAACTATATAAAAGTTCAAAACAAATATACTTATATAAACTACTACAACCTAAGTATTTAGATGACACAATAAATTAACTATGACTAGGACTGGTCCAATCTTGCCTTCCAAACAATATACATGCACACACAACCACATATATAGCATGCATCTACCTATCTTTTAATTGACCTCATGTCGAATCCCATGGACACGAGGTGCCCGTACATCATCTGGTTCCACGTGTCCGGCACACCCGGCAGGCACCAGTGGCTGCAATCCTCTGGGGCATCCGATGGCATCTCGGGCTCCCGGTGCCGCGACGGGTGTCCGTCCCTCCTCAAGCCCGTCATGTACGTTATGTTCAAGAAGACGGCATCCTTGTTCATCCCATGTCGTCTCCTCATGCTCCGTGCCACACTTGAAATTATTGTGTTGATCCACAAGTGCTCATGCTGGTCACTCTCACTGGTAATCATCGTTAGTGGATCCCATTGGTCCGCGCAAGACCCACCTGTGTCCCATGTCCCGTTGCCATAGTGCGATGGAGAATAGCTCCTAAAGAAGATGTAGCTGCTCTTGGAGAGTCGTGGATTGGTTAGTGCCCAATCTTTCACCGTCTGGAGAGACTGTCGGAATGCTTCCTTAATGTCCATTGTCATGTTGAACCGATCGCCCATCGTGAAATAGTTTCCACTGCGACCATGGATTGCAACTCTAGTCAAATAATTAATCATTGTCATAACAATGTAAATATGTAATGAAATAGCTAGCTAATTACTTACGATTTGATGGTCTTGTGTAGGTTCCACCAGTGGCCCGTGTTGAGGATGAGCACGTCAGCGCCTGCCCAGCGGGCAGCATGCCGCGGCAGTGCGTCAAGCCGGATGGCCCTCTTGATGGCACGATGGCTCGCCGGAGGGAGGCGATCAACCATGACAAGCATGGGTGCACGGTAGTACTCCACGGAGAGGTTGTAGTCCGCAAAGACCATGGATAGATAGCCTTTGTGCCGGCTCAGAGGCTTCCCGAACTGCTCATATATCCTCGAACCGGCCGGCGTGGAGGCGGCGAGCATGCACAACATGGACTCCCACTGGTTGCGGCCAATGGAGTCACCGACGAACACGATCCGGCCGTTCCGGCTCCTCTCCAGCATATCCGTCGCATTGAACCTATAGAACATGATCATATTTCCTTAGAATTCATGGTGGCAGAGACAATACAAGATCATTTGTTCTACAATTAGAGATGTCAACAACAATGCTTACTGACGTACTTAGGGAGGTGGCAGCTGCCACGGCGAGGTTGCCAACGCCAGTGGCGGAAGGAAGAGTCATTCCGCCCATTTTGCACGCAGCGGAAGCCGGGGTCGAGGAACGGGCAGTCCTCCCCGTATGGCATAGCATCAGTGGCGCGGCTCCTCACCCATTTCCCATCAGAGTAATCGCAGCCACAGGTGGCGGCGTCCTTGGTGCAAGCCGTAGCGCGGCCACCGCCGTCATCGCTAATCAGGTGCCGAGCCCGGAAGAAGGGCGCCTGCGTGACGACGACGGAGAGCGCGAAGAGGATGAGCAAAATGGAGGGGACTGGAACATCTCTAGCACGCATGGGGTGGCCGGGTCTATGGCTATAGGTGGGTAGTAATTGATGGGCTAAGAGGAGAAGGAGGAGCTGAGAAGTAAGAGTGAGTGGTGCTAATGCCACGCCAAGAGCACATGCAAACCTCTCCTTTGCTTGCTGTCCAGCTCTGGGTTGAATATTTCTTAACAAGTTAATTAGTTGCATTTGCATATGACAATAAGAACAGTGCTTGGGGCTACATCCATCATCTTGTTGTGACTGCCTTTCCATCCCCTGGATGGATAGTAAGTTCTTATATCCAATCATTGCATGAAAGTTGCATGATCTTTGATTTCAGAATTATTTATTTCATCTTCTTTATAGAATGTTCAGTTGTGAACTTGTGATCTTTCCTTCCACAAGTGTGCGTGTGCAACTCAATTGTAATCTTAGGAATTTTCTTGTTCATCCTAGTTAGCAATCATATACTTGCAAACTTGAACACACGGCTTTTCGTCATTACAATTGTGATGGACCCCTTCATCTGTTATTGAGATGACCCGATAAGATCATCAACCTAGGTGTCAAGACTTAATGCCCACACTAAGCGCTGCTAGTGAAAAAGATGGCCATACCTGTCCACCATAGATCGAAGATCTTCAGCAAACATAACTCGATAATTTTATTAACATTGACTTATATCCGGATACAACGCCACTGGAATTGAAGCTCCTAAGTATTACCCCATCCTTCCAGCTGGTTCACCAAGCCTGCACACATTTTGAACTTTGATCATCAATTAGAGCAATAAGTGTTATGTACCATAAAAGTTTTTTATTTTGAGAATACCATAAAAGTTGTATAGTTGGAAACTTCTTTAAATGCAATCCAATGACATGTGTCCTTAGAATATAGCTCAAGAAAAACATTCCAATTCTAACGTAAAAATGTCCATTTGTTTCAACGAAAATGGCCACCTTGTGCTAGAAAATATGCATGTAGTCCAAGAAAAATGCGCCAACCATTGAATGAAAAGTTGTTGTCTAGAGCCAGAAAACATAACACTAGCCACTAGCTCAAAAAAAAAAACGTTCCAAGTAAAACACAACCAAAAATGTTGTAGAAACTGTTCATGAATGTTGGTAACAGATAAAACAAAATGACATAACAAATAAAAAGTCCATGGAACATAAAGAAATGGGACTTAAAGAGACAATCAGATCGAAAATGGAAAAAAGAAATACATATCACGAAGTACATATAGGTGAAAAAAATAAAAAGTCCATGGAACACATCGCGAAGTACATATAGGTGAAAAAATAGGGACAAAAAAGAAATAAGTAAATATAAATTAAACAAAAATGACAAAAAAGAACACCACCACATCATTTAGTATAGGTATAACTGAAGAAAAAAGTAAAAGGAACCAAATAACCAAATAGGGAGCTGAAAAGAATAAGAAAAATAAACAAGGTGTGCACATGACTTGAACCCATGACTTTAATTTCATCATAATTGTGATGAACCTCTTCGCCTGTTATTGAGCCCACCTGACAACAATTTTCTATGGCCGCGCATCAGAGTCTTAATGCCCATAATAAGCACTGTACTAGTGAAAACAAATGGGCAAAGCAGTCGAACATAGATCAGTGATCTTCAACAAACATAGCTCGATTTTCATATCAACGTGGACTTATATCTCAAGATGACATCTCAAACCATAAACACCACAGGAACTAAATGATTTCGCCTTTGAAGGAGTTCATTCTAGGTTCACGAGGACCGCATACATTTTGAATTTTGATCACCAATAATGCCATTAAAACTTGTTTAAATGCAATCCAATGACGTATGCCGCTAGAATATAGTTCAAGAAAATAATTCCAATTGTAATACTTCCACTAGCATCACAAAGCATGCTACTAGCTCAAGAAATGTTATTCAAAACACAACCTAGAGCATTGTCGAATTTTTCATCGATGTTGGTAAACAAATAAAACACAATGGAAAAACAAATCAAACACCCACGAAACACATAAAGAAATGCAAGGCACAAAACAATCAGACAAAACATGAAAAAAACACTAAAACACCGAAAAGCACATATAGGTGAAAAGGAAAGGAAAATAAAAAAGCGACAAAAAAAATAAAATAGAAGACGAAAAAGAAACACTCCCTCCGATCCATATTAATTGTTGTTGATTTAGTTCAATCCATAATAATTGTTGGTGATTTAATACAAAGTTGCACTAAATCAGCAAAATTAATATGGATCGGAGGTAGTAAGTAAATATAAATCAAACCCAAAATGGCAAAAAAAGAACATTACCACATCATCAACTGTAACTAAATAAAAAAAGAGAAACCAAAATAGGGAGATGACAAACAAATAAGAAAGCATATAAGTAGAAATAAAAAGCGAGGTGTGCACACGACATGAACCCACGAGTTCTAATGAGAATTTCAATGAACCTCTTTGTCTCTTATTGAGTCAGCCCGAACTCTTGATGCCCATGCTAAGTCGTATCTGTAAAAAAGATGCCAGAGCAGTTAATTTCCTTTTTCTTTTTGATGCAAAATATATAGTAGGAACTTCCTACTGTGCAGATTTTAAATTTCCAAACAATAGTTTGTACATTTGTATAGAAAAGAGAAAAATGAAACAGAATAAGGAAACGAGTCACTGAAACACCGGCCGAGGCCCAGGCCGGTAAGGAGATATATTTCTTTCTCTTGGTTCTAAAGAGGAGAAGTTTCAGCTCTTCCTTGAAATTCTTTCTGTATCTGCAGAAGCTAGCTTGAACTCCTTCAAAGGCGAAATCATTTCTTCACGTCCAGATGGCCCATGAGATAAGAATAAACAACTCTAGGAAGAATGGCACTGAAATCAGAGGAATTAGATGGTGATAGAGAAATTAGAGGAAGCTAGATGCACATGTTTGTAACATTTGGACGCATGACACGCCACTAATCCAACGACAAAGTTGCGATCACTAATAAAAAAAAGGATCTTCACTAGTCTCAGTTTGTAATTAAACCGACTATTAGTGTCGGTTCCAACGGCTAGGCGGGCGGGTGCCACGAACCGGTACTAAAGAGGTGATGGCCTTTAGTACGGGTTGGTGGCTCGAACTGATACTAAAGACCCCCTCTTTAGTACGGGTTCATGCCACCAACTGGTACTAAAGGAGTGCGCTGCCACTCGCAGTGCACAATGTTTAGTCCCACCTCGCTAGTTGAGAGGAGCTCGCGCCGGTTTATAAGACCCGCCACGGCTACCGTGTTGAGCTCCTCTATAAGTAGGCCTTTGTGGGCCTATTGCAAGTCTTCTGCTTGGGTTTCCAGTTGTATGCAGGCCGTGCCGGCCCAGTAGGTGGGCTGTTTTTGCTTTATTTCAAAAAAAATATAAAAATACCAACCGATTTAGTGACGGTTCGTGTTGAACCGATACTAAAGGGGGAGGAGGCCTTTAGTCTCCACATTTTAGTGCCGGTTGCAGAACCGGTACTAAAAAGCCTTACGAACCGGTGCTAAAACTCGGTTCTGCATTAGTGGATATCGCTAATAAAGTGATAAGATGGGTGAGGGATGAGAATTGTGTTTGGAAATGAACCAGCAGCATGTGATTCAAATCATGGCTGAAGGTTCTCAAAAGTACATATAGTGCCGTATGGATGAGGACACTCCTGTAGATTGCAGCAACATAATGGAATTGATACCAAAGCTCGCAGGGCATGGCAGCTCTCTGCTGGCTTCCCTTCGTTTTGCTTGCAATTTTCTAGGTGTATGTATAACATATAGTAGTCTGTATACATGAGAGCTTCTCACATATAAAGGAAATTATGATAGATATTTCATGATTTTTGAAGGACATATAGTAGTGCATTGATTTTTCAAGGTTTTAAATTATCCTCATTTTCACAATTGAACAAATGATGGTAGGTAGTGAACATGATGCACATTACAACCCCTAGTTGCTACTCTCTCCGCCCCATAATATAAAAGCATTTTTGATACTATACTAGTGTAAAAAACGCTTTTATATTACAGGACAGAGAGAGTAATTACTAAACTAGGGATGTTACAGTAGAACCTCTCCCAGTTCCCATAAAAAAAAAGACAATCCCCAAGCTCTCAGACCACACACGAGGTATCAACCACCATATGAAGCAACCTCCAGTATACTCACATATTTTTTTGATAAAGGACATTTCATTGAATTGATATATCAAGATGATACAATTGCATCTAAAGAATGCCCGGCCTCTACATAACTCGATGCACACAGCCAAAAAGTCCAACCGACCCAAAGAATAAAATTGTTTACAACTTAAAAAAGATAAATTAGTCCAAGCCTATGATGTGGCAGATCCTATCCGGAGATCACACCGCCATCACGGGGGGAGAAAACCTCCTTGGCCGAACGCTCCAGCCGCGTAGACGCCATTATAAAAAGGTCTTTATCCTTCGGCCTCTACAGGATAGACCAAGTGCGGAGCCATCGCGTACATACATGAATAATCTGCATAGGAGATGAAACATATTTTTATTAAAAACTACATCATTCCTAGTAAGCCACAATGTCCAGCATAAGGCAGTCGCCACCACAAAAATATGTGCAGAAAATTGTTTATCAATACCCCTCAACCAGTTGCCGAACATGTTACGAGCACTACGTGGTGGGTATAAATTTGAAGCTACTTGAACTATGGCCCAAACCGGCCAAGCGAACTTACACTCAAAAAATAAGTGCTTAATAGACTCGCCATGTTGGCAAAAGACACACGCCTTGGTGCCTTGCCAGTTGCGTCGTGCCAGATTATCTCTAGTTAAGATGACCCCTCTGTTTAGGCATGAATATAACATTGACTTAAGCCTCCCCCAAGCTTGAGCGATGATTTCTCCTTCGCGAGGCTAAAAATTATATATATATAATTACGATCACGATGAACCAGATGCATAGGATAAAACATTTGATGAAATTCCAATTTTAATCGGTTGTAGTTCCATGATCCAATATCATCGCATAGCCTAAACCATGTTAATGCCTTTCTCTTGAAAGATAAAGGGAAGACCTTCTTCTTGATAACATCCTTGGGCATACCTGTAAGCTTAAATAATTCATAAACTTTATCCACATAGATTAGGTGCAAATCGGGATGTAATGTTCCATCTTCTGTAAAAGGATTAGCTAGCAGTTTCTCTATCATACCTGAAGGAATTTCAAAGTAAACATTTTCAGTAAGTTCAGTAGGTTGAGGAGCAAATCTTTGCTCTACTGGTCGGGGTGAAGATACCCCGAACAAGCCCCTCAAAGGATTACTTTCCATAGTAACAGGTGACAGTAAATTTCAACACACTATATAAATTTTTCCTTACCAAAGGCGCTTCACTCCTCGGCAACGGCGCCAGAAAAGAATCTTGATGACTCACAAATATAGGGGATCTATAATAGTCCTTTTGATAAGTAAGAGAGTGTCGAACCCAACTAGGAGCAGAAGGAAATGATAAGCAGTTTTCAATAAGGTATTCTCTGCAAGCACTAAACTTATCGGTAACAGATAGTTTTGTGATAAGGTAATTTGTAACGGGTAACAAATAATAAAAGTAAATAAGGTGCAGAAAGGTGGCCCAATCCTTTTTGTAGCAAAGGACAAGTCTGGACAAACTCTTATATAAAGGAAAACACTCCCAAGTACACATGGGAATTATCATCAAGCTAGTTTTCATTATGCTCATATGATTCGCGTTCGTTACTTTGATAATTTAATATGTGGGTGGACCAGTGTTTGGGTACTGCCCTTCCTTGGACAAGCATCCCACTTATGATTAACCCCACTTGCAAGCATCCGCAACTACAAAAGAAGTATTAAAATAAACATAACCATAGCATGAAACATATGGATCCAAATCAGCACCTTACGAAGCAACACATAAACTAGGGTTTAAACTTCTGTCACTAGCAACCCATCATCTACTTATTACTTCTCAATGCCTTCCCCTAGGCCCAAACAATGATGAAGTGTCATGTAGTCGACGTTCACATAACAACACCAGAAGAAAAACAACATACACCTCATCAAAATATCGAATGAATACCAAATTCACATGACTACTTATAACAAGACTTCTCCCATGTCCTCGGGAACAAACATAACTACTCACAAATCATATTCATGTTCATAATCAAAGGGGTATTAATATGCATAAAGAATCTAAACGTATGATCTTCCACCAGATAAACCAACTAGCATCAACTATAAGGAGTAATCAACACTACTAACAACCCATTGGTACCAATATGAGGTTTTGAGACAAAGATCGGATACAAGAGATGAACTAGGGTTTGAGATGAGATGATGCTGATGAAGATGTTGATGAAGATTGACCGCCTCCTGATGAGAGGATCGATGATGATGATTTCCCCCTCCCGGAGGGATGTTTCCTCGACAGAACAGCTCCACCAGAGCTCTAGATTGGTTTCGCCAGGTTCCGCCTCGAGACGGCGGTGCTTTGTCCCGAAAGCATCCTCCTTATTTTTTCCAGTGTGAAAGACTTCATATAGCAAAAGATGGGCACCGGAGGCCTGCCAGGGGGCCCATGAGGCAGGGGGTAGGACGCGCCCCCCACCCTCGTGGACGGTGGGTGGCCCCCCTCTGGTGCTTTCTTCACCAAATATTTTTTATATATTCCAAAACTGACTTTCGTGGAGTTTCAAGACTTTTGGAGTTACGCAGAATAGGTCTCTAATATTTGCTCCTTTTCTAGCCAAGGATTCCAGCTACCGGCATTCTCCCTCTTCGTATAAACCTTGTAAAATAAGAGAGAACATGCATAAGTATTATGACATAATGTGTAATAACAGCCCATAATGTAATAAATATCAATATAAAAGCATGATGCAAAATGGACGTATCAATGGTCAACCACCCCATTCAACCGGTTAGTTGCGACCTTCGTAAATATTTTGAAGCTTACATTGAGAAGACAAATCAGTCTATATTGTTGAATACGAGCTGGCCTCCTTAATCTTAGGCAGTAGGATAATCTCCCCAAAGTTTAAGCGGGAAATATCAAGGTCTTCAGTATGTAGTTGATTAAACAACTGAACCAAGTCTGCCTTGATTACGTCCCAAGGGCATTGATAAAACTCTACCGGAAAACCATCCGGTCCCGGAGCCTTGTTGTGTTCCATTTGAAACACCGCGGTTCAAATTTGCTCTTCAGAAAACGGAGAGGTTAAGAATTCATTTACCACTTCCGAAACTTGAGGGATGTCATGAGCGATAGACTCGTCCAGCTCAAAAAGTGTTTCAGTGGAAGGGCCAAAAAGCTCTTTGTAGTATTTAGTAATAAAGTCTCTGAGTGGTGCTTCCCCCTCAATACGGCCTTCCTCCTGGTCAAGAGCAAAGATATGTTTCTTTCTATGTCTGCCAATGGCCAGCATTTGAAAGTATTTCGTATTATCATCACCTTGAACGAGCGAATCGGCCTTGCAACGTTGGTACCATTTAATCTCTTCCTCACGAAGCAGGCGTGCAATCTGCTCATTAAGATGGCTTTTTTGCTCAATCTCAGCAGCAGAAAGAGGCCTCGCCTCCGCAATTTTATCGAGGGTATCGATTAAAGTAGATAGCCGCAACTTTTCTTTTTTGTAAATGTCGGCAGTGTGTTTAGCCCATCCACGAAGAAAGCGGCGCAAGGCGTGAATTCGATTGTTCCATCGTTGAATGGGCGTGTTGCCGCGAGGTTGACGCGCCCACACTTTCTTGACCATGTCGAGGAATCCCTCTCCAGTGAGCCATCCCAACTCAAATTTAAACTGATGATGGTTAGAACTTGGGATTGTTTGTACAAAATCGGTTAGCAATGGAGCGTGATCCGATAAGGCCTCAATCATTTCTAGTGCCCGTACCGAGGCTAGGGGATATTTATATTCCCAGTCGATGGTAACCAGCACCCGGTCAAGTTTTTCGAAAGTTGGAACTGATCGGTTATTGGCCCAGGTATACTGACGACCAGACATAGTGAGCTCCCGCAGATCTAGGCTGTCAATAACATCATTAAATAGGAAAGGCCACCTAGTACCAAACTGGTCATTGCTTTTTCCTGCTGATATCGAAGGATATTGAAATCCCCCCCCCCCCCCCCCCGATTAACATGGGATGGAGATTGTCTCGGCAGGTATTAACAAGTTCCTTTAGAAAAGCAGACTTAAACTCTTCTTGAGCGGCGCCATATACAGCCACCAGGCTCCAAAGGAAGTTGTCGGACTTGTTTCGAAGGTGAAATTTAATATGATATTCCCCCTTTGACGTGGACAAAAGTTCCAAGTACATGGAATGGATGCCTATCAAGATTCCACCGGACCTCCCAGACGGAGGTAAGACGTGCCATTCATAATCATAACCACATGAAAAGTGGTCAAGATCACGTGTTGGGAAGTCTTGTTTGCCCGACTCAGTAATAGCCACAAAGTCCAATGCATGATCCTTTACACAATCGGCAATATGTTTGTGTTTAGCCAAGTCACCAAGACCTCTGCTATTTCAGAACATGCCTCTCATGATGAACCATATTTTTTTTGTTTAGAGGCCTTTGCCCTCTTAGATGGGCGCCCTCTTTTCTTCGCTGAGTTAGATTTGTTCTTTCGTACCTACGCAACAAGCTCACACAGCACAGTGTCACGTACAGTATCATCCAAATCTACCTCAGTTGTGTCTTTAACTAGATGGGAGAGAAGCTTGCCTTCATTATTGGCATCAACTTCCTCATCCTCCTCATCTGACACAAGAGGGTCCACGAACTTCGACAACTTAGGAGCAACCGTAAGCCGGTCGAACTCCACTTGTTTAAGAGCCCTAACCGAAAAATCCACTTCTTTCTCGTTGCGTCCCAATGAAACTCCAAGGCTAGTAATATTTGAAGATACTTTGGAATTATTAAAAGACAAAAATGATTGACGAGAAGAGGTACCTTGACTTTCAAGGTTGCGGGCCGCCGTTCTACGCATGGCCTTCACCATCGAGTCCTCGTCGGAGGCTGTTGTACCATCAACACCGACGGCGTGCCGACCGCTGCGCCTCAGCGATGGTGGAGTGAGGCCGACAATAGTGGCAGTCCCGATGGCCCCGAGTGCCGGAGTAGACGGGCGCGGCGACGATGAAGAAGACCGTGAGGGCTGCATGTCATCCTCCGGCTCCGCAAGTACGTGTCACTTAGAAAGGTTTGGCCATTAATTAGCTGTATAATTTCTTGCTAATGGTTAGAAAATCACAGCCATAAGAAAGTAACTTTGCAGATGAACCCAATAGTTGTGTTTTTATGTTACATCACTCATCAGTAGGGGCAGATCCAGCCCAGCGGGCCGCCCTAGGCCCCCTATGTATACTGTGCTACAATATACAAAGGATTTGGGCCTCACGCCCCAGGCCCCCTATGTATACTGTGGTATACTCCCTCCGTAAACTAATATAAGAGTGTTTAGAATACTAAAGTAGTGATCTAAACGCTCTTATATTAGTTTACAGAGGGAGTAATATACAAAGGATTTGGGCCTCACGCCCCGGGCCTCGCCCCCATCCGTCGTCACTGCTCATCGGGATCAGCCAGTTGTAGTATGGGAAACATGATCATCTTGGCATGAGTGAGGAACTCCCCTCCAGCGCTCAGCTGCTTGGCATGGAACCCATGATCACAGTTGACTGCGATGTAGCAGAGCATTTCCATCCATACCGTTGCGATCATCTCCCACCGATCAGCAGCTGCTACTTCACCGTTGAGCAGAAAAGCCACATCAGTAGCTAGACTAGCTAGATGGCCAACTGAACCTTCAGAGTGAGAATCGTCACCGTAGAATCTCTGGAGGAGGTCCCTCTTATCATAGTTGGCATCTTCGCAAAACGCGCCAATCCACTTTATACATTCTTCGAAAAATAAACACCCGTCAGCATCAACCATCAAGTTGCACTTGTAGACCAGGTGCATGATGTAATTGGACACGTGTTGGCTGCAGGTTCTAAGCTCAGAGGGCGTCTCGTCCCTTACTAGGCATATGTCTGTCACAAGGTGCCAAAGAAAGGCACTTGATACAAGATCCCTGTCTTCGAAGATGCCTCGGACTTTCTGCTTAGCTGCACCAAACCCAGAGGAGGAGGAAGGAATATAAGCTGCCCACTCGGCAGTGAAGCTGCTGAAGTACAACTTCCAGTGATTGTTACACAGCTTATCAAGGAACACCTTCTTTACCTCTGGGGAGATGGCAACATGTTTGGTTGTGTGGTGGTATTGCTTGATGCCGATACGCCACATCATCCGTTTCAGCCATCCATATTCCCTTGTTGCCTTCTCCTTTTGGATGATTTCATCAATAAAGTTATACTGCCACAGCTTACCTGACCACTCCAATCTGTTGCTTTTCGGTGCTGGGCGGAGGCGCTTGAGGATGCTAAGCACAATTCTTGGACTATGGCCTCCGCTTGGTCCTGTGCATACGTTGGATGGCGAATATGATGTCATGAGCCACATCAATATAGAGGATATCTCAAACGCCACTGCACCCACAAGCAATATGTAAGAGATGGCAACATCAGCTACTCTGTAGTAGTACTTCACAGCTTCTGATCGCCCCATCCCTCCCTTATGATGATAAGCAAACAGAGCGAGAGCTGTAGAGCTTATGACAAGGATGGTGAGACGGTGCAACACACCATCGAGGCTTCCAAACTTGGTGTACAAGAAGTCATAGATCAATGAGAGTTGGGTCTCAGCCAACTCGTATGCCAAGTTAACTCCCTCGTCTGACTTGAGACGATCTCGTTCCTCCTGACCTAAACCAGTCCCGCGAAGCCGTTTACTAGTCCTGTTCATGAAATAGTTCATGCTATTATAAAACATGTCATGAGCCACATCCTCCATGTCAGAAGAGAACAATGACCAGATAGGAGCATGTGTGTCAAGCCTGACCCCCAAGGTTCTTTTCTGCCCACACAACGGACCCCAAGGCCTGCTTATAGGTCCCCATGAGCCGGCTCTCCCAAGTATCCATATTCTCTCCATATATTTGGCTGTCCCAGAGATGAAGATTAGCACCATGGGAGCCACAAGTTGCTTGTCCCCTTGCCATTGCTTGCCCACGACGTAGATGGCCAGTGCCACCTGGGTGGTGAGGTTCAGCAGGTGCCTCTTCCACAGTGCACAGTCCTCCATGGAGAAGGCTGTGATGGTGTCCTGCCCTCCGAGGTGGAGCAACATGAACGGTGCCCAGAAGAGCACCAGTGAGTCGTCGCCTCCAACACGTGTGAGGCGGCCGAGAACGAAGACCGCGACGGTGTCCGCCAACAGGTAGGCAAGCCACAGCAGCAGGCTGAGAATGCGAGAGCGATGGCGCTTCCGGAGCCCCGCGAAGAAGAGGAGGAAGACTTGCAGGGAGAAGCTCACAAGCACCAAGCACTGGATCTCCCACTCATTCCAGAGCTGCTGGATGCTCGCTACTGTCAGTCTGCCAAGAAGCTAAAATACTTTAACTTGCTCCAAACAGAATCATCTTTAACAAAAATAAATTATGTTGATACACTGTATTTAATTTTTAAGACCGTCCATTTAGTGAGAAATTATTTTGCAATCGTCCAGCTTTTCTGTGATGTTTCAGTTCTTACGCACAAATTAGCGCTTGGGTTTATTCATATTGCATGCTACATAATTGAAGATAAACAACTCCCCCAGACTCTACAGATACATCATTTACTGAAAATACCAGATGCGCACGTATGAAATGCACCTAGTTTCCGAAGCCCCATGGCCCCGTTTCATTACCGGAATATTGGACAGGGAGGTTCAGTAGTAGTACATGTGAAGAGTAAAGCAGAAAGAAAAGAAAATCCAAGCAGTAGCAACACACCACATTCAGCAGCACCCAGACACCAAAAAGGGGGTTCAATATAGTTTAAAAAAATGTACATAACCTAATTATTACACTAGTTTTGTCTATACTTCGAATTACGTACCTGTTGTGTTGAGCTCCGGGAGGGTAGCCATACTGGACATAGATAGAGTGTTGATGATCCTTCAACATCCTCATGTTGCTCAAACAGAGGAACGCTCAGAACAGGGCCATATATATGAGGGCACACCTAGAGGATTGCATTGAACTAATGGAAATGATCCCAAAGCCAGTAGGGTGTGCAAGGTCTCTGCTAGCTTTTCTTTGCTTGCAGTTGGAAACGATGCAAGATGCTTATACTCTAGAGTGTTTGTGTCTTTCTTTTGCTTGCAGTTTGAGACAATGCAACATTCTTCTTGTCAATTGCCGGAAAACATAACAGGTTCTCATACTCCAGGCTCTTCACTTTTCTTGGAGTTGAAAACAAATTGAAGAGGATAAATTTCAGAACCTGAATGGAGATGCTGTCTCGGCAAAAAAATTAACGTGACATGGTAGCGTCAATTGTTTAGCCTACAAAAAGAGCTAAGCAGAAAGGAAAAAACATGGTCTCTCAGCATCCAATCCTCATGAGGAGATTTTGAATTTGCGTGCAATAACTACCACTTGAGTTTATTTTTATTTTATTATAGATAATTGAAGATAAAGAACTCCCCCGGAGTCTACAGATACATTGTTTACAAAAAATACCAGAAGCATGTGCAAATACCAGAAAAATATGTGCATATAACTTGAGAAATGCAAGTAGTTCTTTTTTCATACGAAGCCCCAGGTTTTCTTACCAAAATAATGAAAGGGCGGTTCAGTACATGCAAAAGGTAAAGCAGAAAGAAGAAAAATATCCAGAGAGTAACAACACGCCGCATTAGCTGCCAGGAACCAAATAGTGATGCAATCTAATTTAAAAATCACCTAATTTGCACAATACTTTTGTCTATACGTTGAATCACGTACCTGCTGTGTTGGGCTTCAGGAGGGGAAAAGTGCTGCAGATAGACTCGAACTAAGGACTATGATGATCCTTTCGCATCCTCATGTTGGTCAAACACAGCTCAAACTAGCTCGATTGAGTGGGGAGAATGGATTGATTAGACAAATATAGTAGATAGGGATATCATAAATTACTGTGCGTGTCTGATCTGTTTATAGTACTCATATTTCAAATCAGTATAGATAGAGCCATATATATGAGGGCACAACAATCTGGAGGATTGCAGCAAAATAATGGAATTCATCCCTGCTGTCTTTGCTTCCCTTTGCTTGCAGTTGGAGACGGCGCAAGATTCTACAGTCTAGAGTCTTTGCTTTGCTTGAAGGTTGAGACAATGCAACATCCTTCTAGTCAACTGACGAGAAAAGAACAGATTCAGATAGTCTAGGGTGTTTGCTTGGCTTGGACATGGAGACGAAATGAAGAGGCTGAATCAACTGCAGGGCATGTGTGTTCAATCAGCAACACATAAGAGCATGTTAAATAAACCACACACAAGAACACTATGAAATTACCTATGTCATGAACAAAAAAATATGTTGAGAAGAACATGATCACCAACGTTTATAACATTGGCTATCAAACATTATAATATACAAAATTAGGCAATATTCTTCACCATTTTGATTCCTAGCACTGTGATTTATATATTTTTTCAGGTATATTCTCATGTAAATGAGTGGTCAAAATTGTACAACCACCGTTCCGAATTAGTTGACTCAGATTTTTCTAGATACGGATGTATCTGGACACGTTTTGGATACATCCGTATGTAGACAAATCTGAGTCAACTAATTCGGGGCGGAGGGAGTATATATTTAAGAGGATGTTAAATTTGTTAAATGACATGCAACGATACATAGAAACTCTAGTCGCGCAAATGCACATCACACTATATAGATACGTAATAATACCAGATGCACATGCATATAATTTAAGAAATGCACCTAATTTTTTAATCCATATAGCCCCATAGCCCCAGGTTGCATTACCAAAATAACAGAACAGCGGCTCAGTACATGCGAAGAGTAAAGCTTCATCCAAACAGCAGCAAGCATTCAGCTGCCGCAAGGCCCAAAATAACGGTTCAATGTAATAATAAAAATATTACCTAATTTATACAATAGTTTTGTTTATCTTTGACTTGTGTACCTGCTGTGTTGAGCTTTGGGGACGGTAGCTGTGCTGGAGATGATCCCCCAGCATCCTCATGTTGGCCAAACAGAGGAACACTCAAACACTATGGATAGATTAGAAAAATACCTGAGGGCGATATGATCAGTATGCATATGTGACTTGTTTATAGTACTCATATGTCAGTATAAATAGGGCGTGCATGAGGGAACACCTGTAGATTGCAGCAACATAATGGAATTGATCCCAAAGCCTGCAGGGCATGGCAGGTCTCTGCTGGCTTCCCTTTGCTTTCCTTCACTTTGCTTGCAATTGGAGGCGATGAGATGCTTACTTCCATAGTCTAGAGTCTTTGCTTTGCTTGCAGTTGGAGACGGTGCACACGATTCTTTTAGTGAATTGCCGAAAAGAAGAACAGTATCTCATTGTCGTGTGGCTGCTCACCTTTGTTTTCCTTTTTCCATCCATTTGGCCCGAAACTTGATTTTTCATTTGCCTTCTATTTTCTTCCAAGGATCTAAGTTTAAACACATCCTTCAACTGGCAATAAACACCAGAACAGTGTGGTCAGCACTAAAATTAGTGTTAAATGGTGGGTTCTGTTGTGCATTTCATTACCTCATTGGGAGAGAAAAGAATCTACTACATTCAGAAAAAAAAAACAAGCAGTCATCAGATTGAGCACTCTAACTGCAGATAGCTAATGAACACTTACGCAGCTAACTGTGTGATAGAGTCTATAGCAACAGCCCACATGTCTGAAATGCAGAATATCCCTCAAGTATAACAGACCTTCTTGCCAAAAGCAAAGGAACTGAATCATATGACACCATTTTAAAGCAAGCAGAAGCACAGCGAGAAAAGGCGTGCCATCAAATCTCAGAAGTTTGCAAAGAAGCAATGTAAAAAAAAACAGCCACATCATCAAATGCATATACCGTGGACAAACAAATGCCAGCCTACAATTATTATCAGTCACTCTAGCCAGCATTGCTAATTTGGTCCTAAACATCACTTGCTAGCAGATAGGCAATTCAACCTTTCTGTGGGAACCATAGCTAATTTGTTGAAACAGAAAACAGTAAACCTAGCGTACACATCACAGTTGCCTCATGGCTTCCATGCACATAATGTATGACATATCAAACGATGGCTTGAATAGTCAGAGATCCAAGTGCGTTGAAATTACCACTTTTCTAATTATAAACACATAAGCATTCCAAATTCCTTGCATACCTATTGTATCAGATCGTGACCAGCAACCGGATCAGACCACCACTCAACTCCAGCACGAAGGTACAACCACTAGTGTTGGCCACCATCACCATGGCCCTGAAGGGCAATATTTTAACCAGATGTGAAAGGTTTCTTAGGATAACTTATAGAGAAGAATAACAGTATGAGCACAACTTATAATGCATGTACGAAAATGAGCATTAGGGCCTACGGGGCAGTTTGGCACTGCCAAGCTTTACTGTGGAACCTATTTAAATATATTTCTAAGATGGGGTTACAAATTAGTGAGTATGAATAGAAGGAAAAGAAAGCATAAAAGCTGAACATGGAAGTCAATGCTCTATAGCAAGATGCCTTTCCATGTGCCTTGATATGTCATTTTAATTTGAAATCACTTGTAAATCTTTTGCCAAATGCTGAGAACGGGCTCACATGATTATTTTCTACATCACGTGATTTGAAGGGTGCATGTAAGTTAAATCCAAAGAGAAGGCCTGAAATTCAGAGGTATTGTGATGCAACATGTACCAAAATGGAAGGATTCACCAATAAGAATCCATGATCATTTACACTACTTTTTGTTTTGTCACTTGAAGATATGCAAACAGGAAAGATGTTACATCGTGGAAATCACGAAGTTCTACAATTAACAATAGTCCAGGATAGCAATTGAACTCGGTTTACAAACAAAAACTAGCTCAAAGTATCAGATGAAGTTTCATTAATTTCATTTAATCAAATCAACGGAACATGTTGAGTTAGATAAAATTAGCATCCCACTACTTAGTTCTGCACCATTAAACAGAAGAACACTGTAACGTGAGCTGTATTTTGAGAACTAAAAAAATGCAATACAAACTTTGTGAAGCCATACCTCACGACAGCCTGGATGTGGGCAAATATAATCCTTTGTCCATTGTCCTGTGTGAATAAGATGACGCACCTTCAAATTTCTACAGAAAAAAATTC
Source organism: Triticum urartu (assembly GCF_056163025.1). NCBI lineage: Eukaryota > Viridiplantae > Streptophyta > Magnoliopsida > Poales > Poaceae > Triticum > Triticum urartu. The sequence continues at coordinate 15,962,217 of NC_141873.1, forward strand.
ACCATGTGTGCCACAACATGATACCTTTCCATGTTGAGTTCCTTGGCGCAGGCAGTCGGTATAAATCACCACTTGAATAAGCAGAAACGGAAACATCTACTCCCTCCGTTCCAAAATAGATGACCCAACTTTGTACTAAGTTAGTATAAAGTTGAGTCATCTATTTTGGAACGGAGGGAGTAGCTACTTTATCACCATCCAGACAAGATTTACTACCACACGGTGGAGGGCAGATATATTACATAAATGGACCATCTCAACAAAATGACCAAACAACATCAGTAAGTGTCTGTTCACATCCGCGCAATCTAATTCTACCATAATTATAATGCCCACTTAGTTCCATTCGTTGCTAGTTTTCAGCGTAGGCATACACCAAACTTACTAAAAGGAAGCAGACAACCACATCTAAACAACCTAGGGCACACGCTCCAGCGGAATGTCAGTAAACAGGGAAAATAATGAATGTCCAGCTAGTCTTCATCTTCTTCTGTTTCCTCATCGTCGGCGTTCTGGTTACCGTATCTCCAGCCATCTTCTACATTGTTACCACCAGGATCTTCCTCGGTCTCTTCACTGTCATCATCATACATACCCTTGCCTGGCCACTGGTTCTTTGCACCACTGGTATCAACACCCATCCTGCTGGAAACCTTGACATTGTAGGCGTTAGATGGAGGGGCCCTGTGCACTTGGCTTGTCTTGCTCCTTTTCGGGTTTGGCGCAATGTCACCACCGTCAGCATAGTTATACCCCGCTGCAGGTGTGGCGGACCTACCATTGTTTTCTTGATTGTGGTCAGGGTGCTGAGTCTTGAGATGGAGGTTGAGTTTGTAACCGTGGATGTAGGCTTTCCCACAGCCTTCGTAGGGGCAGACATAAGGGCGCTCACTGGAAAAGCTTGGTGGTGTGGGCGCAGAAGGCTTTGGGGTTGCTTGTATGGAAGGCTTTATGGTGCTTTGTGGTTTTTCTGCTGGTGGTGTATGCTGCACTGCAATAGGAGATCCAGTCTGCATCATGGCCACAAAAGACACAGTAAGTAAAACATAAGACTGACAAGATTCATATACACAACTGCAAACCGCGTTATGCAAGTGTGGCACCATGGGCATTTTAATAAATGATTATGTAGTTGGGATAGTAGGACGCTAATCTGATAAACTAGATCACACTCCAACTTAATGTATTCATGGCATCCATTGTTCCAATCGGAAAACAGTTAACAAAGTTCCTCAGTGGATCAAATATGTCAGGGATAAAACTGAACATGTACCGCAGAACTTCATGGAACTAGCATGAATAGAAGGAAAAGATGATCCAAAAGATGAACATGGAAGTCAATGTGGTATAGCAACATACCTTTTCATGTGTCTTAATATGGCATTTTAATTTGAAGTCGCTTGTAAATCTTTTGCCACATGCTGGGAAGGGGCATATATGATAATTTTCCACAGCATGTGTTTTGAGGTGTGCACGCAAGTTAAAATCCAATGAGAAGGCCTGCAATTCAGAGGATTTGTTTGTTAGAACAGGTAAAATATACCATAGTGAAACGATTAACCAATATGAAAGCATAAACCAACCAGACACTTGTAAATATGCAATCAGGAAGTTGTGGAGTTGTACAAAGTAGAAACCTCTAAAATTAGCAACAGTTTAGGCCCATAGCAATTGAATTTACATGCATTAAACTAGCTTGAGGGGTCAGGGAAAGTTTTATTAAGTTCATCAAATCAAATCCGCAAAGCATCTTCAGTTAGATAGAATCTGGCATGCCACTTAGTTTGGTAGCATTAGATAGAAGAACACTGTAATTTAAAAATGTAAGTTGTATGGTGAAAATTAGAAGCAAAAAATGAGAAGGCCTGAAATTCAGAGGATTTGTTTGTTAGAACATGTAAAACGTACCATAGTGAAAGTATTCACCAATAAGAAAGCATAAACCAACCACTCACTTGCAAAGATGCAAACAGGAAATTGTGGCGTAGTAGAAAGTAAACCTCTAAAATTAGAAACAGATTAGGCACGTAGCAATTGAATTTACAAGCATAAAACTAGCTTGAGGGATCAGGGGAAGTTTCATTAAGTTCATCTAATCAAATCAGCGGAACATCTTCAGTTCGATAGAATTGGTGCCACTCAACTTAGTTTTGGATCACCAGATAGAAGAACACTGTAACTATAAATGTAAGTTGTATGGTGAGAATTAGATGCAAAGAATGCTGTCGTGAAATAGAATGTGAATCCCTACCTTACCACAGCCTGGATGTGGGCAAACAAAATCCTTTTGTCCTGTGTGAGTAAGGTGGTGCCTCTTCAACTTTGAGCTATCTACAAATTTCTGCAAAACAAACAGAAAAAGGATTCATCATTTCTGTACAAAAGGAACAGTCACATAGTTAGGAATTACATTCTCCCATCAACAGTGAGCGCACATATAACGGTCGTTTCGTTCATGAGTTACCCGTATAGGACATAAGCAAAGGTCTTATATGTATAGTTGCACTGAAACAAATCTATTGGGCCTTAAATCCATCAATAACTATGCAAAACAGAGAAAGGTCCTAGTGGACAGAAAGATAAAGAGCTTAAAACCATTTTGCATATGAGACTGAAATCACAGGGAAGTTTGTCAACGCTAGTAAACGGATAAGTTCACCAACACGAGCATAAACATTGCTAAATGTGTAAGGTACTTTTGGAGTTACCTTCCCACAGCCGGGCTCCTGGCAAACGTACTGCCTCTCGCCGTGCACGTGAGCATGCTTCCTCAAGGCAGCCACGTCGACGAAGGTCTTGCCGCAGTTGTCGTAGCTGCAGAGGAAGAGTATCTCCGTGGCCGGCTCAACCTTGCGCGGCTGCGCCTCCGGCTCCTGCCCCACGCCGCCGTTCTCCTTCAGATTCTTGTACACGTCCTCTGCACACAGGTTACGCAGAAGCCAATCGCCAATTAGACATTGCAGGCAATCGCACGACCAGCTCAAACTGAACGACAAACTACAGAGGATAAGATAAATTTTGCTCTGCAATTCAGGATAAGATGCACTAAATTTTGCATCAGTCACTGCAGGCAGCCGCGCAGTCTGCTCAAACTAGTGGGCAAGACAAAATTTGTCCTATGATTCATGATAAGATGAAGAACAAATGCGTCAGATCGACATTGTCGGTCCGTTAGGCTCCAGGCTACACATCCGCCGATTCAAGGGGAGGGGAGGGGAGGAGGGGGGAGGTTCAGGGGGGAGCGCGCGGTACCTCTGACCCACTTGAAGAGGGCGCACTTGGAGCCGGGGGAGGCGAGATCCTGCGGGATCCTGCAACGCAACGACAACGCAACGGCGACGGCGCCGGTCAGTCAAGTCAGTCCCGCGCGGCGGGGCGGCGATCTCGGAGACGGACGGGCATCAGCGAGGGGAGGGGCGCGGGACGTACCACTGCTTGACCCAGCGGGCGGCGGGGCGCGGGCGGCGGCGGAGCGTCTGCGGCGGCGGCTGCGGCTGCTGCGCGGGCGGGTAGTAGTAGTATCCCCCGGCGCCCGCCGCCGCGTACTCCATGCCGCCGGGGCTGGCTGTCCCCTCTCCCTCCCTCCCTCCGCGCTGCGCGATGCGGCCGCCGGCGCCGTCGAGTGAGCTCTCCCCTCCCCTTCTCTCTCTCTCTAGGGTTCTTCGGCTCTCTCTCTCTCTCTGGGCAGGCAGGCCGCTCGCTCCCTCGGCCTTGGCCGGAAAACGTCACATGACTCCGATTTGTATCCGAGAATAATTTCTTTTCTTCTTTGTCTTTGACAGGGTTTTTCTAAGCATCCTATTAAAAAAATTACAAGTGTTTTTATGTTGGTTGTGATTCGGTAACATGAAATATTTGTGTTCAGATATACCGATTGTTTTTTTAACAGATATATACCGATTGTTTTTTTAACAGATATATACCGATTGTTAATGGTACGTGGTTGTTTGTCGAAGTTGATATCTCGGTCCAATAGAATGCGGCTTACATTTTTTTTAGATGGAGGAGGGTGTAATGTGAATTGTGTAGCGAGCACGGAGGAGATACGGCTCAATTTCCCTTTTAGAGCACACACACGGTGCGCTGATTAATTGGCCGCCTTTAGCACTCACTTTAGTGGTATATACTGTTTTTTCTTTATCGATTTGTGGAAAAACCACCCCCTCTGTAAATAAATATAGGACCCATTTAGATCACTGCTTATAGTGATCCAAACGCTCTATACAGGGATACATATTGTTTTACGTACATGTTGTTTCTATGGAGTTTATCTTATAGATCAGAAAAAACTTTATGCACTACATGATTTTGCGTCATGCTGGAGGACAAACAAATGGACCCAACTTAAGGGTTAGGTTTCCTTCAGCCATGACCAATGCTCTTAGGGCATGAGAGGCTTCACATGGCAATTGCCCCGTGTGAAAAAATAATTTCGGGTATCTTCATTTGTTTTTCCTCTCCAATGGAAGCAGCCACCACCGATGGGCCTTGTCAAGCAAGCAAAATTTTTAAGATTTGAGTACACATGCATGCATGCATCTATTATCCTTCACCCTACCTTCCCTATGTTTCACAACAGGATCACCTTTTCTCCCCTCAGGCATCCGCCTCCTGCAAAAGAGCCTATGACACCATCCGAGCCAATCTCTGTTAGACACCCGAGCTACATGGCCTGTGGGGCAGCATGTTGAGGCTATGCGGGTGCGCTAGGTCGCGGGGAAAAGGTGCGAGTAGGGAGGAGGGTGACATGGTGTGAGGGATGATGGGAGGAGGGTCGAGCGAAGGGTGGAGGCGGCGGCCACCATGCGGGAAGATAACACTTAGGTGAATCTTTTTTTTTGTTCACATGGAAACGGAGCTGCCTACTCGGTTAGCGGGTGAGAGGATCTTCAATAAAATTAAGAAACATTGTTTTTTCTCCGATAAAATTTAGGGTTCATTGTAGGTTACTTTTTTTTCTCGAGTTTCAATAAGTTGTATAGGTATAGGGGGGCTGTTTTAGAATCTTTGGCAGAGATACTCAAAGCTCAAGCACAAAAATATATCATGCAATTTTGCGGATTCTCAGTCGATTTCAACATTAAAAACACATATCACTTAGCTTGGGAGCCAAAAAAACTATATATGCCAAGTCGATCTTTCCCCCTTATCTATCAACACAACGAGAATTTTTCACAAAACCACATTTCAAAATCTTCAATTTTATTTTCATAAGCAAACAATCAAACACCAGTGTGCTTGATACAGCTAGTAGTTGGCATCACAAAATACGCACTAAACATAACAAACACAACATTCACTCCACATGCCCCAGACATAACAAAATGAATCTAGACACTGGAGTTACACACAAAAGTGGAACTAGGTCTAACTTTGCTTATTCACTCATCACGTCCCAAGAGGCTCATCGCCGATTATTACTCCAAACAATAAATACAACAGGTGCTAGGTACGACGAGTAGATACAGGTAGCTTTGTGTTGCCGAACATAGAATAAAATTACAGATGGAGGGCGTGGAAATCCCTATGATCCCAACCACATTATGTTCCTTGATCATGAACACAGAAGTAGAACCACAGTGTAATGCCAAACAAGTCTCTAAGAAGAAATAAACCCTTTCAAACAGAATACAATGATGGACCGTATGCTCCTTGCTTGCAAGCGATTTGTTTCTAGTCGGCGCGGGATTGGCCGGCACGCGAGGAGAGGATGATGCCGACGATGAGGCCGTACAGGGCAAGGGCTTCGGCAAAGATAAGGATGAGGATCATTCCGACGAACAGCTTGGGCTGCTGCGCGTTGGCCCTGCAAAGAAGGTTAAACAACAGAGTCAAATCAGTACTTCAACTTCCAGACAAAAGGTGGTTATCACTTATCTATATAAAAATCAATTTACCACTATGTTTTCCCCCTTTTAACATTTAAGTATGCAATAATATATTTCTGGAAAAAGCAGATGGCAGCATGTTCTGGTTATTGCAATACTCGCAGGCATTGTTTAGAGCCAAGCTGCTATTAGTGGCACAATCTCAATTCTGAGCTATTAGTGCTGTTCCTTAAAATGCTTGATATACATACCAAAGATCAATTGGATCTTGATTATACTATATGCATACGCTTAAGATATATGGAGCAGAAGGTTTAAGATTTAATAATATAAGTACACAAAACCAATACATAGTAGCAACCGAAGGAATTAATAACCAATGATTCCCCATCCATTTGAATATATTTGGTGTACAGAAAAACCCAGATGCAAAAAAAAAATCACCATGCAAATCCAAGCTTAAGTTAGTATAGCGGGCCAATGTAGAATCTAGTTAAATTGCTTCCACAACATGTGCAAACCAGAAAAGTGAAATCACCATGCTAAACCCAAGCTGATGTTATTATAGCAGGCCAATGTAGAATCTAGTTAAATTGCTTTGACAAACATGTGCAACCCAAAGAAATATTAACATTGTTATGGCTCAAACAGAAGAAGCCATAATTTCAGACAATGTAAAAGGACCCACCAAAAATTATGAAGTAGAACTAGATGATGGACTATGAATTATGAAATCTAATATCACAGCTAAAAAACAAAGCTATTGCCACAAGAATAAATAAATCCACCACTAGCATGTTCTATCAGATTCACATTGTTGACTAATTGACAAAGCTATTTCCATCCTGCACGAACAATAAACTGCTATCTGCAACTCATATAGTAGCAGTGTATAGTATCCTACCATGACTCACCGCCCCTTGGTGTTCTCTCATACCAGCATAATATTACATCAAACTGGTTCAGAGAAATAAGCCGATGTGTGCAGTTTAACAAGTGAGACACACAACTTCATCTGTAAATTCTAGTCAAGCATGTCCCAGGTGACAACATATTTTTTAACTTATTTTCATTGATTATTACTCTACTAATATCTGGTTGTAGCCTGTCAAAGTTGCCAACCCCTGACCCAAATTCCAAATGAGGTAGTAGTAGCATGATTCCCTGCTGTAACTCACCCTCCTCAGAATGTAGACTACTTTACCAACTAGTACAAGATTTGCATAACACAGCCTTGACAATCTACGTAGCGATCCCACACTTTTGTTCACAAGCCTCGCAACAATGGAAGGGATCTATTTACATTAGCAGCTACCACCATTTGCATCCTCCCCGCACACCACATTTGACAGACTTCATATGTAAACATTGGTAAAGCATGTCCCAAGTAACAACAGCCCAGAACCAAGTAGCATGATTGATTCCCCGCTGTAACTCATCATCAATCAGATTTATACTAGTTTTTAGTACCAACTACCACAGGATTTACATCACATACTCCCACGCATTTAACTCATCATCAATCAGATTTATACTACTCCCTCCGTTCCCAAATATTTGTCTTTCTAGACATTTCAAATGGACTACAACATACGGATGTATGTAGACATATTTTATAGTGCAGATTCACGCATTTTGCTTCGTACATAGTCACTTGTTGAAATCTCTAGAAAGACAAATATTTGGGAACGGAGGGCAATATTGCAATTCATATAGTAGTAGGCTACCATGACTCACTATGCTTGGTGTTCTCTCCATACCAGCATAACATTACATCAAACTGGTTCAGAGAAATAAGCCAATATGTGTGGTTTAACAAGTGAGACACACAATTTCATCTGTTAACTCTAGTAAGCATGTCCCACATGACAAGATCATTTCCATGGATTATACTCTACTAATATGTACCGTTGACTGACCCAAGGTCCAACCACCTGGCTCTATGTCAAGTTGCTAGCACCTGAGTCTGACTGAAGTAGCATGATTCCCTGCTGTAACTTACCCTCCCAGAATTTAGACTACTTTACCAACAACAAGCACAAGATTTACACTCGCATCCACCACAATCTACACAGCGATCACACACTTTTGTTACCAGGCCGCGCAACCATGAAGGGATGTGTTTACATTAGGAGCTGGCAGCATTTGCATACTCCCCACGCATCACATTTGACAAATCTCTTCAGGTCGCGTGCGTGCGTGCATCAGGAAGAAGGGCAGCAGAAGGAGGGGGTGGGACGCGTGTGTATGTATGTATACCTGACGCCGGCGTCGCCGACGATGCCGATGGCCATGCCGGCGGCGAGCCCCGCGAGGCCGCAGGCGAGGCCGGAGGAGAGGTGCGCGTAGCCGTCGAAGAGGAAGTAGGGCTTGGCCTTGGGGTTGATCCCGGTGGAGATGATGACGGCGATGATGAGGCCGTAGATCCCGAGCACCCCGGCCATGACGACGGGCACGATGGACTTCATCACCAGCTCCGGCCGCATCACCCCCATCGACGCCACCCCCACCCCGCTCTTGGCCGTCCCGTACGCCGCGCCCATGCCTGCACGCGCATCACACACACCGCGGTCAGATCGCCGATCTGGAGGAGGGGGAGGGGAGATCTGGGGGAAGGGGGCTTACAGGAGAAGACGAGGGCGGCGGCGGCGCCGAGGAAGCCGAAGAAGGGGGCGGTCTCGTCGCCGCTGAAGGTGGAAGCCATGGCTGCCGGCGGGGGAGGGGATCTCGCCGGAGATTGGACGGCGGCGACGAGTGGAGGAGAGAGAGGGGAGGGGGAGAGGAGAGAGAGATATTATGGGGGACGGACGTGTGGACCAGGTGGAGGAGAGGTAATGGGAGACGACTACTGCGTGTGCGCGTGGGGGTCTGTATGTGGTGGGCTGGGCTGCCCAAAGCCCATGCCCATCGGAGCAGCCCAGCCCACACAACCCGTCAGCCCACCACAGACACCCACGCACACGCAGAAGAAAATTGCAGATTTTGGCCATGCAACAAAATTCAACTATGAAACTAAGGGGTTATGCTGCGGAAAAGGACATATAAGACTAGCCAATTCAGAAACACCACCTGAACTCATAAGACTTTGTACAAGCAACGACTCTGACACAAGACATTTTCGACAAAATATAAGATTTTTCAAAGGGCACTTCTCATTTACTAATCTATTTTATCACCTTGACATAGACACAAGTGACATGCGAACAACTACTGATATTTACACCTTTTGAGGACATGGTCAAATATATCAAAATATACACTTATTTGGTAATAGTCACTCATATCCAAAGGATCTGGAGCTATACTTCTACGACGATGATCCAAGCTTAGATCGTCGATACCGCCATTGTAGTGAGGGAAATGTATGAGCAAGACAAGCATGTGATTGGAACAATAACAGACATCCTACACGGTAACCCGTACTCTCAACAGTTTAGGAGTTTGGGACAAGCCCAAAATCTTGACTAGAGACTCATCTTGAACCCTTGACCAAAAATTAGACCAACATACAATGCGCTAATCAATTCAGAGGTAGCTGCAGTGTGGATTAAAGAAAATGAAAGAAGTGATACTTATGACAAGAATGTAATACTTCATGGAACAACAACGAAAAAGAGCATATTTGATCATACTACGGGTGCTATGATCCGTTGTCGTATCCTTTATTCTTGTCAAGAGTTGAACTGGGTTGGCATAGGAAAATTCCAAAGAGGGATACACAAGAGCAAGGGGTTGTCAGATTAACTGTATGTATGGACTTGTCCCATTACAACCAACATGTTGTGTTGCCTATCATTTATTTATTAGTCACCTAGATCTTAATGGTAGAGTAGTTCCTCTCAATATTGTAAAAGTTGTCAGCATATGTGTGAAACATGCTGCCCGCTCCCCTCATCATGTTCTTGCTGTTTTGATATTCAGAAATGGAATGTAGCATGTTAAACATTAAATAAAGGTCCCCATTATCGATGCATCATTCAAGACACTCGACGACACTTATGGAGTGCAATTCCAATGCTTGAATTTTCTATTCCCTTGCCTCTAGCAGTGAATCAAAATCAAACCAATCATACTTTTATTCTGTTTCTATCACATAAATCTAGCCCTGATGTATGACCTTAATTTTTCACTTAACTTGAATTTTGAAATCATTCTGAATGACACTATAGCTTCATTTACCCACTCATTTTTGTCATGACCCCCTCCCAAAAAATACATGTGAACCACCGCACTTACCTTCTCCATGTTTAAGGCAGACCCATTTGTAGTCTGTAAAACATGGAAGGATTACATGTTTAGAGTTGAATACCACCTAAAACACACACCTTCTTATCATTTAGGCAATCTGGAAACATAGAACCACTTGGTAAGTATATTCACCTTGTCAACTTGTTACCTACAGCTCTAGCCATAACTCATAAATTGTATGCCTTTTGTACACATTCCTCTTATCCCACTATCATAGGTATTGTCTCACACCATTTGCCATCCTATTCTCATCGTGCTAGGACTTGAACATTGTAGTAATCGTACATCTCTTCCAACCTCTTCTGCACATCCATTTACTTATGTACCATAAAAGAGAAAGTGTCAAATGTAAAGTTTTAAAGGTCAAGTGGAAACATAATTTGTTGCATATAATAGAAATGTGTCCACTTGTGCTACACCACTAGGAGTGGAACACGTGGAGGAACGAATATAAAGTGTCTCAATAGTTGGAAAGGGGTGCATTTTCCCTATGGAGGATGACATCTCCTTACCAGCTCTGCTTTCTAATATGATTATTTACATGATGTATTATGTTGAAGTGTCAAAAATGGAGTTGAAAGTATTTCTGTGGTTGCTTCTTTATGATAGGCTTAATATGCTAAATATGCAAAAGCGGGGACAATTTAATGTCAGTAACAACTATGCTTACATCCTATGTAATGTTGTTGAAGAGACCGTTGAGAACCTCATTTTCCGTTGCCCCTTTAGCATTTCTTGTTGGACACACCTTTCCAGTGGTCTCCGAATGCCTTGCGGATTGCTTTGGTCCTATGCTAAAATGGAGTTTGGTAAATCAGAATATTTGTTATAATAGCCTGGAACATTTAGAAGGAGCTCATTAATTTATTTTCAAAGGTATTAAGACTTCGAGATTGGCATGGAGTGAAATCACCAAATATGTATTATCAATACATAGTTATTCAAACTTCTTACCAAGGATGAGGTATGGCATGATATATTCGGTACTAAATATATGGGCTGTAAGGTTCTATCCTAGGTCTAGAGGAAACCTGAGAACTCCCACTTTTTTGTTGTTTTGGTGAAGCGAACACAACTCTTTCTGGTCTGAAACTATCCCTATCAAGGACGGCTCACATGTTAGAATTTGGGAGGACTCGTGGTTGGGAAATGTCCCCACTTAGCATCAAGTACCCAGGTGTTTTTCTTACAGTTTCGCATAAGCATGTCACAATAGAAGAGGTGGTTTTTAAGGAGTTCTTTACCTAACATGGATGAAGGTGTAGCCGTCGGATTGGTCTTCCATTTCTTGAATTTTTCTCTTATTTTTGTGTCAAACAATTTCATGTGTTGAGTGAACTCTTCATGGTTGTATCACTTGATGCAATGTTAAGAGTCAACAAGAACTATCATTAAAAAGGTATTCCTGACAAAACATGCATGTTTACACAAAGAGTAGGTGGAACATACAAGTTAGAACCAGCTAAATCACGAAGATCAAACAAATAGACCATTGAAGAGATCCATAATAACAATTCCAATGACTAAATGAAATATGCTTTCTCTCAAAGAGCACAACCAAGACTAACTTATTATTTTAGGAATTACATGTAGAGATCCTCTCCTTGCTTACATTGGGGGAAAAAGACTTGAAGAAGACGCTTCATGATCAGCGCCACCGAACTGCCAACCAAACCCCACTTCGAACGACTTCTTCGAGTTAATATCACCGCTAGGCAAGCCAGTGCTCGTGCTGGTGTCAGTACGACCACTAGTATTGTAGCCAATGTGGACTGGGGTGTTGAGGTCTCCTCCATACCTCATCATGTCAAGTGAATCCTCTTATTGCTACGGCGGGGCCTTAAACATTGTCGGAGGCCCCATGTCCATGCAACCAGTGACATAGGGAGCTGGCAATGGCGCCTGATACATCATCGAAGACCCCATGTCCATGTTCTCAGTCGGTGGTGGTGCCTGAAAAGTAGATGGTGACTCTATGTCCATGTATGGAGCTGGTGGTGGTGCCTGATAAGTCGAGGGAGACTCCATGTGCATGTAGTCAGTGACGTATGGAGCTGGCGGTGGTGCGAAGGCTGGTGGTTGGCCACTAATTTCTTTGATGCTTTCCCCCATGCTCTGGAGGATCACCTCCAGCTTTCGACCAACTTTGATGAGATCCTCGATGTTGAGGCCATCGAGGATCGAGAGGTTGCTTCCGAGCATGGCCTTGTGTAGGAGGATTCTGGTCTCATTGTCAATGCAGACTCCCTAAAACTTGTGGCCCTTGGCATGGAGCTTATCAAAATGTTGGCTAAGAAAGCCTTCATGACTCATTGACTTCTTGAACTTCCCCTCCGGCATATTCTTGTACCGAGTCAGGATAGCCACCGCCTTAGAGTGGGACGGGAACACCTATGGTACCGGCTTGCCCTCGCCATACACTAGCACGCAGGCCTTGGCGTTGCACATGATGGCCAACTCGTCCGCCTTTTTCTGCAGGCCCTCACGACGCTTGTACGTCTCCAACGTATCTATAATTTTTGATTGCTCCATGCTATATTATCTACTGTTTTGGACTATATTGGGCTTTATTTTCTACTTTTATATTATTTTTGGGACTAACCTATTAACCGGAGGCCCAGCCCAGAATTGCTGTTTTTTGCCTATTTCAGTGTTTCGAAGAAACAGAATATCAAATGGAGTCCAAACAGAAAAATCCTTTTTGGAACGTGATTTTCTTCTCGGATAAGACCCAGGAGACTTGGACCCTACTCCAAGAAGTACCAGAGGCGGTCATGAGGGTAGGGGGCGCCCCCCCCCTACAGGGCGCGCCCCCTGCCTCGTGGGCCCCTCGGTGCTCCACCGACGTACTCCTTCCTCCTATATATACCCACGTACCCCCAAACGATCAGAACAGGACCAAAAACCTAATTCCACCGCCGCAACTTTTTGTATCCACGAGATCCCATCTTGGGGCCTGTTCCGGAGCTCCGCCAGAGAGGGCCGTCATCACGGAGGGCTTATACATCATCATAGCCCCTCCGATGAAGTGTGAGTAGTTTACCTCAGACCTTCGGGTCCATAGTTATTAACTAGATGTCTTCTTCTCTCTTTTTGGATCTCAATACAATGTTCTCCCCCTCTCTTGTGGAGATCTATTCGATGTAATCTTCTTCTTTTCCGGTGTGTTTGTTGAGACCGATGAATTGTGGGTTTATGATCAAGTCTATCTATGAACAATATTTGAATCTTCTCTGAATTATTTTATGTATGATTGGTTATCTTTGCAAGTCTCTTCGAATTATCCGTTTGGTTTGGCCAACTAGATTGGTAGTTCTTGCCATGGGAGAAGTGCTTAGCTTTGGGTTCGATCTTGCGGTGTTCTTTCCCAGTGACAGAAGGGGCAGCAAGACACATATTGTATCGTTGCCATCGAGAATAACAAGAGGGGGTTTATTTCATATTGCATGAATTTATCTCTCTACATCATGTCATCTTGTTTAAAGTGTTACTCTGTTTTTAACTTAATACTCTAGATGCATGCTGGATAGCGGTCGATGAGTGGAGTAATAGTAGTAGATGCAGAATCGTTTCGATCTACTTGTCACGAACGTGATGCCTGTATACATGATCATGCCTAGATATTCTCATAACTATGCTCAATTCTGTCAATTGCTCAACAGTAATTTGTTCACCCACCGTAGAAAACTTATGCTCTTGAGAGAAGCCACTAGTGAAACCTATGGCCCCCGGGTCTATTCTCATCATATCAATCTCCATCACTTTAATCTTGTTTTGTTTTTACTTTGCCTTTTACTTTTCACTTTGCATCTTTATATCAAAAATACCAAAAATATTATCTATCGGATCTCACTTCCGTAAGTGACCTGAAGGGATTGACAACCCCTAATCGCGTTGGTTGCGTTGAGCTCTTTGTGTTGTGTAGGTATGAGGGACTTGCGCGTGGCCTCCTACTGGATTGATACATTGGTTCTCAAAAACTGAGGGAAATACTTACGCTACTCTGATGCATCATCCTTTCCTCTTCGGGGAAAACCAACGCAAGCTCAAGAGGTAGCAAGAAGAATTTCTGGCGCCGTTGCCGGGGAGTCTACGCAAAAAGTCAACATACCAAGTACCCATCACAATCCATATCTCCCGCATTACATTAGTTGCCATTTGCCTCTCGTTTTCCTCTCCCCCACTTCACCCTTGCCGTTTTATTCCCCCACTTCTCCGTTTGCCTTTTTCTCGCTTGCCTTTTGTTTGCTCGTGTGTTGGATTGCTTGTTTGTCGCGATGGCTCAAGATACTACCAAATTGTGTGACTTCACCAATACCAACAATAATGATTTTCTTAGCACTCCGATTGCTCCTCTTGCCAATACTAAATCTTGTGAAATCAATACTGCTTTGTTGAATCTTGTTATGAAAGATCAATTCGCCGGCCTTCCTAGTGAAGATGCCGCTACTCATCTGAATAGCTTCGTTGATTTATGTGATATGCAAAAGAAAAAAGATGTCGATAATGATGTCGTTAAATTGAAGCTATTTCCTTTTTCGCTTAGAGATCGTGCTAAAGCTTGGTTTTCATCTTTGCCTAAAAATAGTATTGATTCTTGGAACAAGTGCAAAGATGCTTTTATCTCTAAGTATTTTCCTCCCGCTAAGATCATCTCTCTTAGAAACGATATTATGAATTTTAAACAACCTGATCATGAACATGTTGCACAAGCTTAGGAGAGAATGAAATTAATGATACGTAATTGCCCTACTCATGGTTTAAATTTGTGGATGATTATACAAAAAATTTATGCCGGATTGAATTTTGCTTCTAGAAATCTTTTAGATTCGGCCGCGGGAGGCACTTTTATGGAAATCACTTTAGGAGATGCTACTAAACTCCTAGATAATATTATGGTTAATTATTCTCAATTGCATACTGAATGATCTTCTAATAAAAAAGTGTATGCGATAGAAGAAATCAATGTTTTGAGTGGAAAGATGGATGAACTTATGAAATTATTTGCTACTAAGAGTGTTTCTTCTGATCCTAATGATATGCCTTTGTCTACCTTGATTGAGAATAGCAATGAATCTATGGATGTGAATTTTGTTGGTAGGAATAATTTTGGTAACAACGCTTATAGAGGGGATTTTAATCCTAGGCCATATCCTAGTAATCCTTCTAATAATTATGGAAATTCCTACAACAACTCTTATGGAAATTATAATAAGATGCCCTCTGAATTTGAGAATAGTGTTAAAGAGTTTATGAATTCACAAAAGAATTTTAATGCTTTGCTTGAAGAGAAAGTGCTTAAAGTTGATGATTTGGCCAGGAACGTTGATAGAATTTCTCTTGAGATTGATTCTTTAAAGCTTAGATCTATTCCTGCTAAGCATGATATCAATGAGTCTCTCAAAGCTATGAGAATCTCCATTGATGAGTGCAAGGAAAGAACCGCTAGGATGCGTGCTTCAAAAGATGCCTTTATTAAAGCGTGTTCTTCCAATACCTATGAGAATCAAGATGAAGATCTAAAAGTTATTGATGTGTCCCCTATCAAATCTTTGTTTTGCAATATGAATCTTGATGAAACTGAATATGATCTTCCTTTACCTAGAAGGCGTTCCAAAAGTTTGGAGTATTTAGATCTTTATGATGAAATTGATGAAAGTGGGATTGAAAGAAATAAAAATTTAGATGGTGCTAAACCCACTATATTGGATTTCAAGGAATTTAATTATGAAAGTTGCTCTTTGATTGATTGTATTTCCTTGTTGCAATCCGTGCTAAATTCTCCGCATGCTTATAGTCAAAAGAAAGCCTTCACCGAACATATTGTTGATGCCTTGATGCAATCTTGTGAAGAAAAACTTGAGTTGAAAGTCTCTATCCCTAGAAAACTTTATGATGAGTGGGAACCAACTATCAAAATTAAAATTAAAGATCATGAGTTTTATGCTTTGCGTGATTTGGGTGCTAGTGTCTCCACTACCCCCAAAACTTTGTGTGATTTGCTAGATTTCCGCGATCTTGATGATTGCTCTTTAAACTTACATCTCGCGGATTCTACTATTAAGAAACCTATGGGAAGGATTAACGATGTTCTTATTGTTGCAAATAGGAATTATGTGCCCGTAGATTTCATTGTTCTTGATATAGATTGCAATCCTTCTTGCCCTATTATTCTTGGTAGACCTTTCCTTAGAACGGTTGGTGCGATTATTGATATAAAGGAAGGGAATATTAGATTCCAATTTCCATTAAGAAAGGGCATGGAACACTTTCCAAGAAAGAAAATAAAATTGCCATATGAAATCATCATGAGAGCTACTTATGGATTGCCTTCCAAAGATGGCAATACCTAGATCTATCCTCGCTTTTATGCCTAGCTAGGGGCGTCAAACGATAGCGCTTATTCGGAGGCAACCCAATTTTATTTTTTTTGTTTTTTGTGTTTTTCTTATGTTAGGAAATAAATAACCCATCTACCCTCTGTTTGGATGTGGTTTTGTGTTTTAATTAGTGTCTGTGCCAAGCTAGACCTATTGGATCTTCTTGGATGATAGTTATTTGATCTTGTTGTAATTTCCAGAAACTTTGCGTTCAGTGCCCGAATTACTAAAAATTATCAGAACGTGATAAAATACTGATTCCAGTTGCTGCTGATCAATAAACAAATTATCTAGGTCTTCTAATTTTGGTAGATTTTTTGGAGTTCCAGAAGTTTGCGTTAGTTACAGATTACTACAGACTGTTCTGTTTTTGACAGATTCTATTTTTCGTGTGTTGTTTGCTTATTTTGATGAATCTATGGTTAGTAAAATAGTTTATAATCCATAGAGAAGTTGGAATACAGTAGGTTTAACACCAAAATAAATAAAGAATGAGTTCATTACAGTACCTTGAAGTGGTTTTATGCTTTCTTTCTCTAACGGAGCTCACGAGATTTCTATTGAGTTTTGTGTTGTGAAGTTTTCAAGTTTTGGATGAGTTCTTTTGATGGATTATGGAACAAGGACTGGCAAGAGCCTAAGCTTGTGGATGCCCATGGCACCCCCAAGATAATCCAAGGACACCAAAAAGTCAAAGCTTGGGGATGCCCCGGAAGGCATCCCCTCTTTCGTCCACTTCCATCGGTAATTTACTTGGAGCTATATTTTTATTCACCAACATGATATGTGTTTTGCTTGGAGCGTCTTGTATTATTTGTGTCTTTGTTTATTAGTGTGCCACAATCATCCTTGCTGTACACACCTTTTGAGAGAGTCATCTATGAATTAAAATTTGATAGAATACTCTATGTGCTTCACTTATATCTTTTGAGCTATGTAGTTTTGCTCTATGTGCTTCACTGATATCTTTTGAGCGTTGAAATTTTGCTCTATGTGCTTCACTTAGATCTTTTAGAGCACGGTGGTGGCTTGTTTTAAAGAAACTATGATCTCTCATGCTTCACTTAAATTATTTTGAGAGTCGTAATAGCATGGTAATTTGCTTAATAATAACTTGCTTGGTATTCAAGATTTGTGAAACTTTCTTTTGAGTGCGTTGAATACTAAGAAAAGTTGGATGATTGATAATTGTTTTGAGATATGGAGGTAGTAATATCAAAGTCATGCTAGTAGAGTAATTGTGAATTTGAGAAGTGCTTGAGTTAAAGTTTGCAAGTCCCGTAGCATGCACGTATGGTTAACATTATGCAACAAATTTGAAACATGAGGTATTATTTGATTGTCCTCCTTATGAGTGGCGGTCGGGGACGAGCGATGGTCTTTTCCTACCAATCTATCCCCCTAGGAGCATGCGCGTAATACTTTGGTTTTTGATGGCTTGTAGATTTTTGCAATAAGTATATGAGTTCCTTATGACTAATGTTGAGTCCATGGATTATACGCACTCTCACCCTTCCATCATTGCTAGCCTCTACGGTACCGTGCATTGCCCTTTCTCACATTGAGAGTTGGCGCAAACTTCGCCGGTGCATCCAAACCCCGTGATATGATACGCTCTTTCACACATAAACCTCCTTATATCTTCCTCAAAACAGCCACCATACCTACCTATTATGGCATTTCCATAGCCATTCCGAGATATATTGCCATGCAACTTTCCACCATCCAGTTTATCATGACACATTCATCATTGTCATATTGCTTAGCATGATTATGTAGTTGACATAGTATTTGTGGAAAATCCACCGTTTATAATTTTTCATACTTGTCACTCTTGATTCATTGCATATCCCGGTACACCGCCGGAGGCATTCATATAGAGTCATACTTTGTTCTTGTATCGAGTTGTAATCATTGAGTTGTAAATAAATAGAAGTGTGATGATCATCATTCAATAGAGCATTGTCCCAAAAAAAGGCCCAAGGATGGTTTGGATATGGTCCTAACTTTTTCGTAATAAGAAAACAAATCCGTTCGGCGCTCGTCGTGGTGGGGAGGCGTGAGCCGACAAATCTGTGGCACAAGGATGGTTAGAAAGTACTTGGCAGAGAGGGAAGGGGATGTTCATGTCGGGAGGAGGGAATCAGACGATGGTGATGGCTCGATTCAGATCTGAAGAGGAGGAGAGTGGAAGGAATGGAGATGCCAATTTATTGGGTGAAGGATGGAACCCTTTATTTTCTTTCGATTGGTTCTAGAACTTTTGTGATTAGATAAGCACAAGCAGCGGGGTGGAGCGTGGTGGCGGTGGTGGAAAAGGACGAGACAGAGAGGAACTCGATGACTTGGCCTAGATATGGTCCCGCCTTGCCGTCATGAGGCAACATATCTGTCTGGCCTTGGTGTGGTGGGGAGGAGGGAGCCGGGAGATCCTTGGCACATGGATGCTAAGGAAGTGGCCGGTTGGAAGTGGTCAGGAGGGAATGTTCTTATAGGTGGTGGCGATGGTGATGACTTGATCCAGATCTGAAGAGGAGAGGCAAATAATTGGGTGGCTCCGAATGCTAGGGTAGGTGTCCGGGAATTTAATAGGCATGTCTAAACTTCATGAAGGTCATGATCCCACATGACAGAAAAAGTATTTTTCTTCTGGAGATTGTTCCGAGAGCTTAATCTTGTTTGATTGGGCCCACTTTTGGGATTCGATGAGCACAAGAGGTGGATAAGAGCCTAGTGGTGGTGGTGGTGGTGGACAAGCACGAGATGGACACGAACCAGACTACATGGGCTGGATCTGGACCCGCCTTTTCCGTGGTAAGCCAACGGATCCGTCCGACCTTGGCATGGTGGGGAGGCATGAACCGGTAGATTTGTGATGCAAGGATGGTAAGGAAGTAGTTGGTAGTGAGGTGTAATGTTCATGCTGGGAGGAGGGGAGGAAACGATGGTGATGGCTCGATGTAGATCTGAAGAGGAGAAAAGTGGAAGGAATGGAGATGCAAATTAATTGGGTGGATAGAGGTAGGTAGGTAGGGAGGGAGGGAGGGAGAGAGAGCAGATCCATCCGGCCTCATCGTGGTGGGGAGGAGTGAGCCGGCAGATCCGTGGCCCATATATGGTAAGGAAGTACTTGGCAGCGGGAGGAGGAAATGGTCATAATGGGGGAGGGAAGGAGATGATGGTAATGACTTGATCTAGATCTGAAGAGGAGGATAGAAGGAACGAAGAGCAAATTTACTGGGTGGATGTTGGCACCTTCATCTTGCTTTGATTGGTGCTAGAACTCTTGGGAATGGTGAGCACGAGTAGTTGGGAGGAGCCTGGTGGATATGGTGGACAAGCACTAGACATAGATGAACTCGACCACATGGCATGGATCTGTTCTCACCTTGCCATCGTAAGACAACAGATCCGTCCGACCTCCTCGAGGTAGGTAGGAGTGAGCCAGTAGATCCGTGGAGCATGAATGCTAAGGAAGTACTTGGTAGTGCGGGGAGGGAATGGTCATGGTGCAAGGAGGGGATGAGATGATGGCGATGTCTCGATCTAGATCTGAAGAGGAGGAGAGAAGGAAGTGGAAGGAATGGAGACGCAAATTAACAGGTGGAGCCTCACCTTCATCTTGTTTCAATGAATCCACTCTTGGGATTCGCTGAGAACGAGAGGCGCGGGAGGAGCCTGGTGGCGGTGGTGGACAAGCTCGAGATGCAGAGGAACCCAACTACATGGCTTGGATTTGGTCCTACCTTTTTCGTAATAAGAAAACAAATCCGTTCGGCACTCATCGTGGTGGGAGGTGTGAGCCGACAAATCTGTGGTACAAGGATGGTAAGAAAGTACTTGACAGAGAGGGGAGGGAATGTTCATGCCGGGAGGAGGGAATCAGACGATGATGATGGCTCGATTCAGATCTGAAGAGGAGAGTGGAAGGAATGGAGATGCAACGTCGTGGTGGGAGGTGTGAGCCGACAAATATGTGGTACAAGGATGGTAAGAAAGTACTTGACAGAGAGGGGAGGGAATGTTCATGCCGGGAGGAGGGAATCAGATGATGATGATGGCTCGATTCAGATCTGAAGAGGAGAGTGGAAGGAATGGAGATGCAACGTCGTGGTGGGAGGTGTGAGCCGACAAATATGTGGTACAAGGATGGTAAGAAAGTACTTGACAGAGAGGGGAGGGAATGTTCATGCCGGAAGGAGGGAATCAGACGATGATGATGGCTCGATTCAGATCTGAAGAGGAGAGTGGAAGGAATGGAGATGCAACGTCGTGGTGGGAGGTGTGAGCCGACAAATATGTGGTACAAGGATGGTAAGAAAGTACTTGACAGAGAGGGGAGGGAATGTCATGCCGGGAGGAGGGAATCAGACGATGATGATGGCTCGATTCAGATCTGAAGAGGAGAGTGGAAGGAATGGAGATGCAACGTCGTGGTGGGAGGTGTGAGCCGACAAATATGTGGTACAAGGATGGTAAGAAAGTACTTGACAGAGAGGGGAGGGAATGTTCATGCCGGAAGGAGGGAATCAGACGATGGTGATGGCTCGATTCAGATCTGAAGAGGAGGAGAGTGGAAGGAATGGAGATGCAAATTAATTGGATGGAGGCTGAAACCCTTCATTTGGTTTCGGTTGGTTCCGGAACTTCTCTGATTTGATGAGCACAAGCAGCAAGGAGCCTGGTGACGATGGTGGAAAAGCACGAGACCAAGAGGAACTCGGCGACATGGCCTAGATATGGTCCCGCCTTGCCGTCGTGAGGCAACAGATTCGTCTGGCCTCGGTGTGGTGGGGAGGATGGAGCCGGGAGATCCTTGGCGCATGGATGGTAAGAGGTTGGCAGTGGTGGGGAAGGGAATGTTCTTGATAGGAGGACGGAGGAGGCGATGGTGATGACTGGATCCAGTTCTGAAGAGGAGAGGTAAATAATTGGGTGGAGGCTGAAACCCTTCATTTGGTTTCGATTGGTTCCGGAACTTCTCTGATTTGATGAGCACAAGTAGTGAGGAGCCTGGTGACGGTGGTGGAAAAGCACGAGACATAGAGGAACTCGACGACATGGCCTAGATATGGTCCCGCCTTGCCGTCGTGAGGTAGCAGATTCGTCTGGCCTCGGTGTGGTGGGGAGGATGGAGCCGGGAGATCCTTGGCACATGGATGGTAAGAGGTTGGCAGTGGTGGGGAAGGGAATGTTCTTGATAGGAGGAGGGAGGAGGCGATGGTGATGACTAGATCCAGTTCTGAAGAGGAGAGGCAAATAATTGGGTGGAGGCTGAAACCCTTCATTTGGTTTCAATTGGTTCTAGAACTTTTCTGATTAGATGAGCACAAACAGCAGGGAGGAGCTTGGTGACGGTGGTGGAAAAGCACGAGACGGAGAGGAACTCGACGACATGGCCTAGATATGGTCCCACCTTGTCGTCGTGAGGCAACAGATTCGCCTGGCCTCAGTGTGATGGGGAGGATGGAGCCGGGAGATCCTTGGTGCATGGATGGAAAGGAAGAGGTTGGCAGTGGCGAGAGAGAGAGAGAGAGAGAGAGAGAGAGGGCATGAAACTGCGTTCAGTTGTGGACAATACCCTCCAACGATTTTGAACATGTTCACAAAGAAAAGAGCAGTAGTAGGTAGCCTTGGCAAGAACACACCCTGGAGAGGATTCAAGAAAGCATAGCATAGTACAGAGATATGCCACTGAAATAAAATAAAATAATAGAGGAAGTGAAGGACATGAATGTTTGTTCATGACAAGCAGTCATTTTGACCCAAAAGTACAAGAGGCTATGTAGTTGATTCATTTTGACCTGAATCAACCAATTTCCAAACAAGGAGCACAAACCAAGTTTGTCACAGGGTTTTGAACAAGAAACAAAAGGCAAACACACTGCCCTGCATCAAGTTCACAAACGACGGTGAGTAGGGAAATGCTAGGATGCAACCTCCAAACCGGGATCTGCAGTCCCAGCTCTCGCTTCAGCCATACAACATACAGACACACCAAACTAACAGTAGCTTTGCACGTGTTTGATTATCTTCTTAATCGGATAATCGAGGTAGAGAGGACTGAAGCAAGATTTACCTACTACCAATAGCACAAGCAGCCAAAGGTCCTACTTGTGTTTATACACACTAGTCATTCTCAACTACTCCCTCCGTTTCAAAATAGATGACTCGACTTTGTATTAACTTTAGTAAAGTTATTAATACAAAGTTGAGTCATCTATTTTGGAACAGAGGGAGTAGGCATCCAGAATTTTTTTAATATAAATGTTACATGAAACACAGTTGCACATCTAAGTCATATGTCATTGATTTTACGCTAAGATTCTTGCAACAACAAACAAAACAACCTGGAACCTGATCATTCCCATCATCATCATAAAGAGCCAATTGCACTGGGAGCAAATTTACTTGCACAGCAAGTTCACTTTAGACCAACAACAACAACAACAACAAAGCCTCTAGTCCCAAACAAGTTGGGGTAGGCTAGAGCTGAAACCCATAAGATCTCGCAAGCAACTCATGGTTCTGGCACATGGATAGCTAACTTCCACGCACCCCTATCCATCACTAGTTCTTCGGTGACCAACTTTTTTTAAGAAAAAGACTGGATTTTCAGCCATCAACTTGGTCTAATAGTAAAATTAGCTCATCGTAAATTTAAGTCCAATGCATTCCAGTTTAATCATGTACAGATATTGATGAACATGAATAGTTGGATAGTAATTATAATTAACATCCAAATTTTCACAACTGCATATTTAAAATACTGATTTTAGATCTTTTCAAGTATATGCAAGCAATACTATGTACCCAGGGTTTAGAAGCATGTGCAACCATACTAGACCATCTTGATTGACTCCAAGTAAATGGAGCTGGCCCAAATTAATGTGGCTAAACATTAGCTCTAGAATGGCCACCAGAGACTCAGTTAGGGAACCGGTATGGAGCTACAACTTGTTAACGCGGAGGTTGGATACAAGGTTGGAACTATGACATTATAAAGAGCTAATTGCACAGGGAGCACATCTACTTGCACGGCATGTTCACCTTAGACCGCCTTTTTGATAAAAACTGGATTTTCCAGCCCATCAACTTGCTCTAATGGTTCGAATTTGTTCCAGTTTAATCACATACAGATATTGAAGAACATGAATGCCAATTCAGTAGCCAACTCTTAAACTCATTCATAGTTCCATACAAATTATATCATCTCAATATACATTTGAAATACTGGTTTTAGATTTTTCATGTGCATTTGAAGAGCTTTGAAAGGGTTTAATTAAAACAGAAAACATTATATGACTTCTTCTAGCATTTTGTAGCTTATTTTTTAAAGATTTATTTGAACTTCCATCATGATTCCAATTCAAAATTACTAACTGAAAGAGATAAGGCTATGTTTGGCAGCTCCATTTTTTTCCTTGGCAAATCTCGGAAATCTGCCAACACCAAGCAGCAAACCAATCGCTGGTAGTCCATCATGATACAAAGAAACTCAACTCCATGGGTGTCAAATGTTATGGTCTAGAATTAGATTGCCCAGGGCGTGAGAACCACACCAAAGCTATCCTCACAACCCACTCTTATGATATCTCTAGGGAAATAAATTTTGCCATGTGACAGTAAACATGCAGATAGTATCCACTGCTAGAGTACCTAGCATACCTGGCACAGATACCAAAGACTCCTACTGATGAGAGACCAAACTAAGAAAAATACCAAGTCGCAGTAATGGTCACTAGCTGGAGATGCATGATAGTTAGGCTTAACAAGTGCGAAGCAAGCAACCTTATGCAGTTTCAACATACTTCCCACAAGGATTGGATGGTGGAATACTATCAAATGGATACATAAGGACTTGGGTCTTCATCCAAAAGTAGGATAACAGGATCATGATGGTTAACTACCAAGTCTACCATGCAGAAAGAGTCCAGACAGCAGGGCTTGAATGGGAGGGAGTCTATGAGAAACAGGGGACCAAGCGAGGTGATTTACTTATTTTATCTTCCCTTTTATTAATGAAAAGGGAGAAAAATCACTCCTTACATATTAGGGGCTCCTAAAGTAGAGGCAAAACAGGCCAAAAATAGGACAGAATATCAATAAATGACTAATGATTAAGTCACAAACTAGAGACTTAGCACACTTATGGCATGTGAATATGGGAGTATATGCAATAAAATTATATACCTACTTGACCAGACGAACATGAATACAGCAACGGTTCAAGCTACAAAGCAAACTCCGGCTTTACTATTTAAATGTTAAGCATTTAAAACATGAGAATGAGATGTCCAATAAGATAGTACATCGTAATGCACAACCAAGCTAAAACAGGAAGACGAAAGAAACCAGGGCAGGGTAAAGGAGTTAACGCACCACACAATGACAGAATGAAGAAATGGGGCAACATGGTACGTACAATCCCCATGATCGCAACCATAAGAAAGCATGCTCTAACATTAATATTAGGCAAAAAAAGAGATTACCTTGATTCACAGCAGGATACAATCATGTAGAACAAAGCAAAATACCCAAGGCAAACATAACATTTCTGCTGCCATGTGTTTGTAATCAAGGCAATTCACTACTAACTGGAAATGTGACAAAATAACTAGTCGCCAAACAAGTCATCATCACTATCATCAGCTGGATTTGCACCCACGTCCCTGCTATACTTCTTTTCATCAACAACTTTGACTTGCTCTGGCTGGCCATCTGATTTATACGCCCATGATGAGCCCAGCTTTGCTGGAACAGAGTCCCCGTAAAGGTCATCATACATACCACCTCTGGATGTGCTTTTAACTTTGTTAAGCATCTGTTGTAGCTTATCTGTTACCCCACTGTGGGAGGCACTGTCCTTTGATGAAGTTTGCTCCTTTCCTTTTGGTATGACAGTAACCTGTACAAGAGACTCGTACTTCCCAACAAGACTGCCTTCCTTCACACCAACTGGGCCTGGTTCAGTTTCAACATCTGCACCATCAGAAATCCCAACCACCTGAATAAGCTCTCCACCAACTTGATCTCTAAATGACACTCTCCGCTTTTTGCTTCTCTTTGATGGTCTACCGACTGCCTGGTTGTCATCATTTACAGCAGAAGCAGAAGCATCCCCAGAAGAACTTTTTCTCTTCAATGGCACTTCTGATTTGCTAACACCATAGCGATTAAGTATTGTATTGTATGCAACAACGGCGTCTTCATCGTCAGAGTCTGGAGGAGACGGCAAACTCACATCTGACGGGAGGCTTTGAGTGGGAAAAAAAGCAGCGGTGTTCTTTCGTAGAACATATGCTCTGGTTGATGCAGCAAAGCGAAGTGACTGTCCAACTTCAAGTTCAACAGGGCTGTCCTTAGTTAATCTCTCGTTTGCAACAAATGTACCATGAACAGATCCTAAATCGATAACATAGATGCTGAAAGGAAACAAAGGAAGCATGGAGCAACTGTTAGTTATGCACCTAAGACACAACATAGATAAAAGAAAATTTTACAGCTATAATCCTGCCATTTCTTGGGCAGAAAATTCTGAACGAAGCATGTCTAAAAGGTCAATAGCATATAGGAGCACAATATTCCATTACAGGCGCAAACCGTTGTCTATTGAGTTAAGAAAATCAAATCTATTAACATTCAGGTTGCTAAAAAGAAGTCTCATTAACCATCAAAAACATAAACTCGTACGTCCAACTGAACACAAGTGCATCAAACATCAGGCAGGTCTCTAACCTTCCATTTTTGTGTGGAACAACAGCAGCATGTTGGCGTGAGACGGACTGATGGTCCAAGACAATCTCACAAGCAGGCACCTGCCTCCCAAATATATGCCTCTTCTTGTCCAGATTAATCCTATCAATGGCATTCCCATCCTTCATCACCTCAAGATAGTAAACCCCAGGGCGCGGCTCAATTGCCCAGTCCGGCGGTTGCCACGTCGACTGCCCACCACCAAACTGCGTCCCGGCGGGTCTGGGGGCTCCAGCAGCTTCTTGCCCGGCCATGCTTGAGCCGGCACTCTGCGAAGCATGCTGACTCTGGCTGGGACCAAGATGTGAGCTTTGCGGCGGCACCAATGGAGCTGGCTGCACTTTCACAGCTGTGGGCACGCTCTTTGCGCCAGGACCAGACTGCTGCACCGAGAAGGGTTCCAAGGCCTGAGCTTTCTTGAAGCGGTCAAGCCCACCACGGTACATCTCCTCTAAGCTTACCACTACCACCTGTTCTGGTCTCTATCACTGAGTCACTCTTTAACCTTCAACAGCTGATGATGAACCCCACAGGGCTGTACTCAAGTTCTGCAAGAATCCCCTACAGACGGATTACACAAAGTCAGTACCAGCAAACAAACTTCCAACCAGATTATAAGGCAATTGCCTGCAGAACTATTCCACTGGTCGCTGCCTCGTGTCGCAAATCAGAAAAGGGTGAAGGTAATACTGGACTAGGTGTTGGATGATTTTTTTCCCCTTTTGACCTAACAAATTGCTTTCATTTGCTCTCGATGATATATGTCCAAACAGACAGACAGACTACCCGTTATACCTCTTTTAACTGAAGAAGATGCAGCAACAGCACAACATCCCCAATGCTCTATGATGGCTGTGCTGTAGTCCCAAAGGATTGGGAAGTTCTGATTCACAGGAGACCGAATGGTAGAGTTCGCGAGTGAGCATCCAAAATCTGTGTTTGCTATAATGTTTGAATTCATGATTTCCCCTGTGTTGTTTCAACTGAATCTACTATTTTCATCAGACTTGAGACTGGCATCAAGAAGCAGCAGCCGCATGGCGGAGCGCGTGGGGCCGGCAGAGGCGCACGAGCACGCGGGACCGGCGTCAGCACGAAGCAGCGGTAGCGACACGACGGGGCGGCGGCGGGGAGCTCCTACACCTAACCCTAGGTCGCCTCCCCGGGGTACAAGGGGATGAGCGCGGGAGAGAGGGGGAGAGAGACTCACCAGGGGCCGCGCGGGGAGGCTCGCGCCGCCGTCGATGAGCGCGTCCGACGAGGGAGGCTAGCCGCCGTCGAGGGGCGGCTCCGACGAGGCGCCGCCGCTGGGAGCGAGGGAGAGCTGGAGAAGGGGGAACGATACGGGGGAGGCCGAGCTCGCTTTGGTCAATCTGGCACAGGGGCACTTTGGGGATTTCGACGAGTGCATCTCCAAGGGGATGCACCAAAAACCCCTCGAGGCCTCCACAATCTCTGTGCCCGGTCCATATTTTTCTGTACTTTTTTAAAAAAAATTATTGTTCAAACTTTATTTGAATATTCGAAACACATAGTCAATCTAAAATGCATAGTTCAAACATAAATATTACACGGAGTTCATAATTAAGACAAAAAAATCAAGGAACGTCCACAGATCTAAATGATGATTCGCGGGATCATTGAGAGAGTTGTTGGTGCGCATCTCGTTCTCAAAGTGGATGATGCTTCTCCAGAATGATTTCAACCTGCTCTGGCGAAGATTATCAAAATCAGCGTTACGTTGTACCATATACGATTCGGTGAACTCATTGTATAGAAACTCTTCACCCATGTCCATCATGTGCACTTGCAAATGTTCAATGAATAGATGGTCAAACTCTATTTAGACATTGTATCGAATAAGTGGTGGACGGCATCGACGGCCGGCGGTCCAGGATGTATCCGGCGATGTAGGACGAGCGACATGGGTGGAAGACGAGGTGGGAGCGTGCACGAGGAGTGAGGGACTCGATGAGGCAGGTGTTGATTGACAATCTTATCAATAAGATTGGTGGTTTGGTAAACAGTCAGGTGACCCGGCTCCTGACTAAATATTCGAGGCTAACTAAATGTGTAGCTAAATGCTAGTCCCAAATGATAAAATAGCTTTTAGCGTCGATGAAAACCATTGCGGAGGGTGCTGCCAAAGCCAAAAAAAAGAGGAAACCGAAGCTCCTATGTGCGCCGATGCCAAATTATTGAATGAATAAAAATGTGATCTCTCTCCTCTTTCTCCCTTCTCCCTCTTTAGCATGGACACATGCATAGAGCACACGTCTACCGATAATTCATTTCTGAGCCCAGGCTCATCTGCACCCGCGCTGACGAAAAAAATTAAAACAAATACTAGAAAAATTCAAAAAATTCCAATTTTTTGTGTGGTAGATAATTTGATGCATGAGGTTCACTCTAATTTTCAAGTCATTTGGATATCTGAACAACTCTCGGCAAAAAAAAACAAATTCAGGGTCTGTAAAAAATTTAGTTGTGGTTGGCAGCTCCAATATTCAATTTTTGTAGTCTATATAAAAAAACCCTGCAGTGATGTATGCTTTAATTCTTCTTGCTAGTCAGGATTATAGGTGATTTGCTAGGTATCATAAAGCACACCTGAAAAAAAAATAGAGAACTTGGAGCATTGCCAGGAGCCCCCCATTGCTGATCTGGTCGGATCCTGGTTGAAGAGGTGTCAATTACATTTGTCTTCCCCACCTGTCAGGTACAGTCCCCTGGTGCTGAACTTTCTCAAGCTCTTCTTCCTGAGAGAGACTGGGAATCGGATACAGGAAGTATGGCAATGGCAATGAGAGTCAAAGCAAGAGCTTGTTGCTCTACTTGATGCCTGATCTACTTTGATTTAATTTAAAATTCACACGGAAATCGCAAGGAAACAAGCATGTTGTTCTACTTGATGCCTGATCTACTTTGATTTAATTTAAAATTCACATGTAAATCCCAAAGAAACAAGCACGCGAGCTCGACGCAAAGCACAGAAAGCTGAACCTATATAATACTAGTGTAAGACCAAACAAACAGACCAACAAACAACATCAAGATGCCTAATCAAAGCAAGTTTACATTGTTGTGTAAAATTTCACACCAATCTTCACGATTCACACAACAGTCTAATTACTGCTCTCGATTGTGGCCTTCGGACCACTTGTAGGTATACCAACTCGCAATTAGCACGCACATAGGGACATTCAAAAGACCAACGTAGAGATTGTCCTAGGATCCACCCGTGGGCGTTGTGCCTTGTTGTCGCACATGTGTCACGTTCATCATCAGGATGGTGCTCTCATAGTTCCCAAGATCTATAGTGCTGAGCAGGACTGGTTGTTCGAAGATTAACCCAGACAATGATGCTGAGAGTGATGAAGATTGGTAACAAAGCTGTGGGAATGCTAAAGCGACACTGTATACGCTAGAAGGCCTTCTCTCCACCATTTTGTCAACTGGGTAGTATGCCAGCAAAGACAGAAAATGTTGACACTCGACCTCTAGGCCTTGTGCTTGTCCCCTGTTGTTTTTTGGTTTGGTTCTCTCCCCTTTACGACTTGTTTGGTTAAACCTCCTCTCATGGGGATTGAAGAGGATTGGAGGGGATTCGAAGGGATATTGACTTGTAGGGTACTTAATCCCCCTCAATCCCTCTCAATCCCCTTTAAATCCACCTCAACAGAACAAGGCCTTAAATTTTTTGGATAAGTACAGAAGAGAAAGATACAGACAGAATATGTGATCATAAGGGAAAGAAGTAGGCTTGTTTGGTTCACTCCAATATCTCACTGCATTTGGATGTAGCCAATCTCTTCTACTCCCCTTGTAAAGAAATATAAGAGCATTTAGATCACTACTTTAGGGATCTAAACACTTCTATATTAGTTTCCAGAGGGAGTAGTATCCATTATAGTCCAGGGGTACATGCATGGTTCTGTTTAATCCTATAGTTAGCTAGCTAACAATTATTGTTGCTATTTTTTACAGGAGGGAGGATAGAAGACACTTTGGGATGGACTATATATAGACTAGCCAAATGCATGCCTAGGCCTTGCTAGATCATCCGATAGCCATGTATGTGCATGCAGTCACGAGTATATCACTGCATGAAGGAAGGAGCGAGAGGACGCCTGGTTTTTGCCAGGAAAATGCCGAGATTCAAGTAAAATAAAAAGAGTTCACCCGATGCCATATTTTTGGTAGTTTGTCTAAATTTGTCAGAGCTGCTCCTGCACAATCATCAATGCCGAGCGAATAAAATCGGATAAGCATCAAAGATCTAGGCATCTAGCTATTCAACGGTGTCCTTAATTAGAGCAAAAACAATCTACACACCAGAGTAGTAGGCATGCATTATCCAACCAGCTAACTTTTGAACATCGAGTTTCATTTGCCGGGTGCTTTTGTCTTCACAGCAAGAAGCGTGTGACACATACTATGTTTTTATTAAATTTCTATCGGTCACCGAGTGAAGAACAGAAAGTGTAAGATCATCAGTGCTAATTAACTTTAAAAAAGACGAGTGAACATGGTTGGCCAAGTTTTACACCGAGTGAAGAATAGAAAGTGCAGCAACTGAATACATAGCACATTATAACAATCAGTGCTATCGTTCAGGCTAAGCAAACTGTCCTAAGCCTAAGCCCTAGGTTACTGAATGCTACACCATGGTCAATGGATGGATTCGATCATTCGAATGGCATGCCATGCTCCCTTCATAGCAGGATCAACTCTTTCACATTGCTCACATCAGAAAACACCTAGCTTGCTTGTTTCACTCCAATATCTCATAGCAGTTAATTGCACATAAGTAGCTACCAATCAATTGAGGGATGATTTTGAGGCAAGTAATAGTTACTGGATCGGAATATCTATCTTCTAATCTAGGAGTAACCCACCAGTACACCTATAGGAAAATGTATACTTTGCGATGGACTATATATATACCGGCTATATATGCCTATCTAGATAATCTGGTAGCCATGTATATCGTCACGAGTATATCACCGCACACCTAGCTGCATGCATGATGCATTTCGATCATGCTTTGTAATGATGTCTCTTTCTCTTTACATGAATAGTCATCCGAACACAACATGTGTGACTCTTACTAGAACACGCATCTGCGTTTGAGCTGCTCACTCTCAGGTGAGAAATCCCAATTAAGAATTCACACACGCGAGCTACATCATCCGATGCATACACAACAATCTAACTTGGAATTGTGTCTACGGTACCTATCTATTTCCTCCGTCCGGGTTCTTGGGCCTGCTCGCATTTTGGGTCAAACTTTGGCCATCTATATGACTAACAAAATATGAGGTATATGTTACAAAAAGTATACTGTTGGACTTGTACTCAGAAGATATTTTGGACGGTATAAATTTTGTGACATATAAGTCATGATTTATTAATAGTTAAATTTATAATCAAAGTTTGACCCACGATATTAGGGACCCAATAAACCCAGGCGGAGGAAGTAGTACATATGCATAGAGCTTTTTATATCGTACTCCCTCTATTTATATTTACTATGCATATTAGCTTTGTCCTGAATCAAACCGTATGAAGTTTGACAAAGTTTATGACAATATGAAAATTTACAATGACAAGTATATATGATGCAGAGACGTTGTTGTTGGCACGGAAGCCTTTCTAGCTGCCGCCGCCTCCTCCTTCTCCACAAAAAGCTAGGGTTTCTGTCTCCCGCCAGCGCCGCCGTAGGTCCGCCTCCTCTCCGGTGGCCCTAGGGCCATGGGAGCGCGGTCGATCTCGGTAAGGGCCGGCGGGAGGGCTCCGTTTTTAATCGTTTGTTTCAGTTTTGCTAGGGTTTGTGCCTGTTCAGGAAGAAGAGACGGCGGCGGCTCCCTGAAAATGGAATAAAGGTCTTCCCACCTAGCCCCTGTTCGGCATGCGTCTAGTATTGTTGATGTGCGTGTGGAGGTGTGTCTCCGGCGGATCTATCTTTGGTGGATTTGCTCGACTTTCGTCGTTGTTCGTCTACGTTCGTGTGTCTTGAAATTGGATCTTTCTGATCAACGTTATTCTTCATCTGCAGCGGTTGTTGTTCTGGTGCGCTGGTCCTACGAGGCCTTAGCACGACGACTTCCGGACTGTCTACTACAACAAGTTGTGCCCGACTCCAGCGATGGAGGGGCGATGACGGCGGCGTGCCTTAGGCTCGCTTGAGTGCTGGTACTCGTCGCTAGATGGTCTATGGATCTGGATGAACTTCTATTATTTCTGGTATTCGTTGTACTGCCATGATTGAAGATGAATAGATTGAAAAATTTCTCGTAAAAAAAAACAAGTATATGTGATGCGATAATATATTTAATGACAAATCTAATGGTATTAATTTTATTAATTTGGTATGTTAGATGTTATCAAAATTTTCTATAAACATGGTAAAAGATTACTAAGTTTGATTAATAAATAAAAACGGAGGGAGTACATGCATGTTATAAAGATGATCTATTTTCTAGGAATACGTCAAAATGTAACAAAAAAAAACAAAACTGATAAAATACCAGCCATAAAAGTCGGGCCACAAGTGGTAAAACCAGTCCATAAAAGATTACCTAGTAGTTTAATTAGACAACATATCACATTGCAGTGACAAATCATAACTAGTCGCACGAATTAATGTAGACAACTTCCACTTGATATATATTGCTCTTGGAAGAGTCCGCTAGAAGAACCGTATCCACTACAAGTTTATTACATTTCCAAACTAAATTAAATCAAAGAGAAAAGATAAACTTCAATTTAATGGACCCTCGAATCAACCGACATCCTAGGATGACGGCCTTTAGGCATGTCGAAAGTAATGACAATAGCTAGCTAGATGCTGCGTTGTCGTTTTGATCATTTTTGTTTTCTCTCGCCTTCTACCAAACCTTTTTGTCCTGCTAATAGAATGGCTTATACTATATCCACACATTCCAAAACAGGGAGATAAGTAGTCTCCACCCAAAAGTCCCTACCCAAATTCAGTCATTCGAAGACGTTGCCTTACATAACAGGGCTAGCGACTACTTACATTAGCGAATACACATTTCAGGTTCATTAAATCTTGATTTTCTTGAATTGAATTGCAATAAAAAATTACTAGCTCGCCCCGGAACATCTTGGTTGAGTTGGATAAAACCAAGAAGGGTCATCCATCGATCTCGCCGGTGGGGGCGAGGCCAGGCCCAACATCTTCTGTCTCGCCGCTGGTGCCTAGTGCTTGTTGCATCATTTATCGATCGATGGAACTTGCATACATAGCCTCGATCGAGGTACCCTTGATAGCCAGATCGACCCGTTCACACTTCTCGTATAAGAAAATACATAGCATGTTTGTTTTACTCCACTATCTCACACCCTCAAAGCATGTGTGTGTAGCACTACTTACTAAAATATATAGCTATACTACTCCAGGACTACATGCTTCCACATAATGCTATATCTTGTTGACTTAATTACTACTATTTTGCTATTGAAGTAAAGAAGCTAGAGAGGCACTTTGTGATGGACTATATATACCAGCCAAACACTTTGTTAGATCATCCGATAGCTATGATGTAGTCATGAGTATATTACTCCAGCCACCCCTGCATGCTATTTGTTGAAGTGTACTGTATACTGTATACTGTTTCTAGCTCTCTCAACACGAAGAATGCATGCGTGCACAACATGCCTACTTATACATTACCGAGGGAGGAGACAACCCAAATATAACTTCCCCAACCCTGTCCGAGCAAACGCATGCATCAGGCTCATGTGGAATTTCCTTCTACCTCAATTTTTTTTTCAACAAAGGGTGAATTTTATTACTCAAAATGAAGCATTAAGAGGATACAATCAAATTGAGCACACACCCAACATTTGCATAGCTAGGATGCACGCAGGCAACACTAACGCACACACAACAAAAAAACATGCCGGCAAATAACAAAGTCATATAAGACCAAAGCTATGCCTAAGCAAGCAAAAAAAAAATGGAAGCGATCAAATTCACGGTCAACAAATTACAACAATGCCCATATCCGCATAAACCATTTCGTGACACCACAAGGACAACGAGATTCTTCAACAACAACGCCTTCAGGAAGGGAGCTATGTTCGAGCACCACCGTCATCGGATCCGTCCACCAAAAGCCATAGTTTAGGTGTTCACCCTGTAGAACCAGTCCGAGCATATCCGAGCAATGCCTTCAACAAGGTAAGGATGCAAAAAAACATCGCCATAGCCCGATACAACCAACTCGGGCAGACCTAGGTTTTCACCTTGCAGCTCGAGACTGAGTACTTGAGGAGCACCACCATCGTAGTCAATCATGTGTTGCCGCCACCATTTTTCCGCGATCCTAGCAACCGCATGCTCTGGTCTTGAAAACCGACTGCCGCCGCTGCACAACCATACCCTCTGTGTCAAGTCATCTTCAATAGATTGCATCTCCCCATAAATGGCAACCATAGGATAAAAGTAACCCTCGCAAAGATCTTTCGGTGGCTAATGCAATCCGCAGCAAGGTCGCCAACCCTGAGCACAAGCGCGCAGCTGTGGCCAAGCTCGCTCGACCATCGGTCGGGCCCTCATAGATACTGGATCTGGCCGCGAACAATGCCAACCTGCCGATCTGGCTGAGTTCACGGTGGAAGTTTGAGGGAGCGCGGCCAAAGGATCCTCGTCCAAATCGACCTCAAATGAATGATTTTTTTTGTGAAAGCCTCTCTGCTTGATGCAATCTTTGCTTAGCGAGGTCTTGGGCAGCATATACCCATTGCATGCAAGATTATTTCTGAAGATTCAACCTAGGAACCTCTGTACACTTCCTCTTCCTTATCCGCTCTCTTCCTCTTAGCCACAATTGAGAGTCGTTCAAGAGTGTTACCCGGTGATGCACTAGAAAAGAGATGGGAAAGGTGCTCAATGATGTTGTGTAATTAGTAGTGCTTTACTAAAAAGAAATATCCCGGGTAGGGGTATTTCCTAATGGCGTAGCAACAAGTAACATGTGGGGCGTGCCAGTATGCAATCATATACAATAAATAAAAGGCACAACAACACATACTCAAATATTTCTTTACTAATCCTGTAGGGAATTATAAGGTACAATTTCCAATTGACTTACAAATATAGCGCCTTCATAGATACCTGACCTGAATCGGCGATTGTATGGTTGCAATTTCCGGTGCCTCATAAGACAATCATGTTAATTACATTACATCTGCTGGTTTATCTTTGGAACAAAACCGATTAAGCTGCGCTGATGGTCATTGTCTTGAAACCTAAAATGTCTGGCGATTGTATGGTTGCAATTTCCGGTGCCTCGTAAGACAATCATGTTAATTACATTACATCTGCTGGTTTATCTTTGGAACAAAACCGATTAAGCTGCGCTGATGGTCATTGTCTTGAAACCTAAAATGTCCTCCAAATATGGGTGACTGGAACGGAAACCCTTCTCCAAGCCTGGAGTGCTATTTGCCATCTCCAGCATCGCTTGTGATTTTTCAAACTCACTTTAAACATTTGTGGAAGCTTACCGTTGGATATCCTTCCCCGTTCTTCTAACAAACCATTTGACCTGCCAATTGAATGGGCAACATTTCTTCCACCAACTGGAAGGTGTACTCTTTGCGGCAAAATCACTACTCAAATCCGACCTTTCCAAAGTTAGCAAACTATAGACATGCGGTTGATCCAACCTTAAGAGTATGATCACTGTATGAGACAATTAGACCACTATATTGATCTCAATAATTGATTCAATGTAAACTTGGGCCATTTGTTTTCTCTTTTACATACCGTAAATGGTTTTATGGCAAGTTAATTACCTTTGCAAATATATACATTTATCCTCCCATCTGCATACTTTGAAATTTTCAATTTTTTTCTACTTCCCTCAGTCACGTAGCCGTCTTCAAAAAATAAGTATAGCTCACTGCTGGACTCGACATTGGGAGCATGGACTTAACCAGTGGTAGTATATGACCCATCATCGCTAAGTCGGTGCACAGGCGCATCACTTGTTGATCGGTGTATCATTGCTAATTGATGGATTGAATGGTAGGAATGACACGATAGACTTCCTCCATAGCCGGATCAAATCTTTCAAACACTTGAATTGTTTGTTTCACTCCAACATCACATACATATCAATTGTTTTGCCATCATTCAAGCTTAGTATGCTTAAAAATAGTGATTTTGAGAACAACAATCATCAAATACTGGAATGGCTAGTAGTTTATGCCTACATGCTTCCATCAAGCTATAGCTAGCTGACTTTATACTACTACCGGCTACTTTGTGATGGACTATACATATATATAGCAAATGCCTAACTAAGTCATGTGATAGCCATGTATGTAGTCATCAGTATATTGTTTCTCTTTCTCTTTACATGAAGAGTTAACTCATGCACAAGTACAACATGTGTGACTCCTAGGCAATCAAAATCTAGATAAGTTTCTTAATCTTGGCCAAACCGACAAGCAAGGCAGGGACATCACGTATCCAACAGTCGCCGCAACCCCACCCGTGCATACGATCGTCAGTACTCCCTCGGATCCATATTAATTGTTGTTGATTTTGTACAAATTGCTCAAAATTCAGTACTTAGTACTCCAAAAAGAAGATAGCAATCCCTTTTATAACTAGGCTAGGCTATGCTGTAAATGTTGACACCATGGCCGAAATAGGGGCAAGTGGCCAATCGAGATAACCGTTTCAGAACACCCAATTAGACTTCCGCAATATTTTTTATATTCTGATCCAACAAAGACTTGGCAGTCTTACAAAATTTGGTACAGTAAGAGGTGCTTTCAACTCCGCCAACAGCGATGAAGGGGCACCGGGGTTTTGCACTGAGAATGGCTCGGTCAGCAGCACCGGAGGGAACCTCTGTGCCTTGGCCAACGCCGTCATTGCTGAATGAATTTATGTTGCTGCCGTTAGTACCGCAGTATAGTGTACCAGCAGCGCTACTGCCGTTATGATCGCTGCCGTAGTGACCCACTGACAACGAGCCATCGCCATGGTAACTGAACTCCATCCATCTCGATCCCGTTGTCATTGGATGGATGGACTCCGGCCGGCAAGATTATTTGTGATCTTCTTAATTTATAGCCGGCCGATCGGTAGAGTGGTGTGCTAAGTTGAGTACTAATGGCACATCGTTCATCTGTAAAAAATGCTCCCTGATCGTATCCTGCAATGCAACTCACCGCCACCCAATTTGTTCCGCACTAGTGTCAGCCTATCCATACAACCAGTCACAAGCAGTAGTCCGGCCCATGACCTTGAAGCCGGCCGAATGCAACAATAGTAGGGGAAACAAACTCGATCGGAGTAGTAAGCATGCATTATTCAACCAGCTAATCCTTGTACATCGTGTTCCAAACCTTATACACAAATACTGGTGTTTCCTCGAGTCTGCTACATGTTGTATGTTTTTAGTACATCTGCTACATGTTGTATGTTTTTAGTGCATCGCTCAATATGTGTGCGTGTAAGATCAATAGTGCCAATTAACTAAATAGGATATGGACGAGCATGGTGGAGCCGATAGAGGACCGACCTGGCACGGGGAGGTCGGGTGGTGATAAGTCGCAGTAGGACCCCTCGTTGCATCCTGGGCCCATGGACGCAGTGGATCACCCCGCGCTTCGCGCTACCACTGTTGATGGATGCATTCGGTAATAGGAATGACATCCCACTCTCCCTCCATGGTTGGATTTACCCTTTCAAACGTCTCGTATCAGAAAACACCTGGCTTGATTGTTTTACTCCAACATCTCATAACAATTAACTGTATGTACATCGAAGAATGGTTTTGAGACTAGTAATAGTTACTGTATCAGAATATCAAGCTGCTAGTCCGTGACTACTTGCTTCCATCGAGTACAGCTATAGCTAGCTGACTTGCTATTACTACCTTTTAGTGGAGGAAGGAAGATGTACACTTTGAGATAGACTTACATATCCACCAGGCAAATGCTACTAGGTAGATCATCCGATAGCTATGTATGTAGTCATGACTCATGAGTATATCACTGCACACCTAACAACCTGCAATCTTGTGCATGGTGTATAGCGTCTCTCTCTCTCTCTCTCTCTCTCTCTCTCTCTCTCCACATGAAGAATGCATGCATGCACAAACAAGTGTGACTCCTTTGGAAATAAGTTTTCTTAACGGTCACGGTGGGGACTAAATTTCAACTTGAATATTTTGATTCATTTTGCGTCTGAAGCCTTGCAACCTTCTACAAGATAGGTTGAAGTGAAACAAAGCACACATGGGGTACACGGGGAAAAGAGAAACAACCGAAAAAACACTCCTGCACAAACAAAGCGCGCGCGCGCACACACACACACACAGAGAGAGAGAGAGATGAAACACTATGGACTCCACCGATGAGTGGCAGCATGGCACCATCTCATCTGCCAGGACAATGCAAGAACACCATCAAAAGGGAAATCCATAGCACACATCGCACCCTACGTACCAACGTCACCACACCACCGACCACAACTATAGATTCGAATAGCACTAACCGCTCATCACTGACCTCCCTGTGACATGCGTCACTTATGATACTTAGCACTGACCGTACACTTCAGAGGCGTCCATAATAAGGATATTTGGGCTCGGATTGATATTTATCACAATGCGGACTAAAACAAGATGGTCCGATGATAAAAATGGGCGAAAAATTACCACTGAATGTCTATGTAGCCGATTCAAATATGACCCTTCGGGTTTCCCGGCAGACGGAGTTAGTTTGTATCTGGCCTGTTATAATCGTTCACCCACTGCCCATCCCCATTCCAAACCCTCGCTGCCCGCGTGACATTTTCTCCTGGCTTCCATTGTTTCTGGCTGTCTTCCTTGTGTACCTCATCTCTGTCCAGGTGCCAACCCGTCACTCGAAAAGTACCAAAGGGTGCAGCAAAGCACCGTGCGTCGCGAAGATGCAGATTGGCGGTCACCATGCTTCACCACCACCCGATGCCGCCGAGCCTTCATTCCCTTCATCGACATTGCCTTTCCGTGGCATTGTCGGTGGTGACGAGTGGGCTCTGACCGATCCGGTCGTTGCATTCTACCCGGAAGTCAGAGGCCTGGTATCCCCCACATGTGTGCGCTGTCATAGACCGACCATGTGCTTCCTAATACTTCGATCATGACGGTGTCCACAATGATGATCTCTATTCCTTTGTATTAATGTTGAAATTTGAAGTTTGCTATGCATCTTATGAATGTGTCATTAATGTGGTTAAATTATGTATGCTATTTTAGCATGCATGTTAGTATTCTATTTGTGCACATTAAGACTAGATATATAGAACCTTAAGGTCTGACTAGGTAGGTTTTATTCGTACCGCCGATGATGAAAAAACTAAAAATACATGTCTTAGTAATTTTTTCCACAACATGTCCTAGAAACTAACTTCCACAAATTGTTCAACTCCTATCTTTCGTACAACCCCTCTTTATTCCGACCCTTTAGTCGTATCAATTGTGTAGAGACACAGTCTTTGCGACCAAACAATTTGTTTGGAGAGTGCGTACTGTTTGTGGGAAAGTAGTCGATCTGTGTCATTTTTTGGTGATATCTGTATGATGAAACAAGAGCATATGGTATTGTGTGGTTAATATCTGAGATAAGTAATATCAACTGTGTAGTGTACTACCTCCGTCCTGGTTTATTGGTTCCTTTTGCAATTGATGCTAAATTTTGATCTTAGATTTAACTAACAAAATGTTAATGCATGTAACAAAAAATAATATCATTCAAAACTATGTTCAAATACGAATCCAACGATATAATTTTTGATGACATGCATTATTATTATTTTTTATTAAATCTATGGTCAAAGTTTGGCACAAATACTAAGAGGACCTGTAAATCACGATGAATGTAGTATTTGTTAGTTGACCATACTCTTAATCCAATCCACAGACCCACACGAAACTGGAACTGTACCCAAATCAGGCCCAAAATCCCAATCAGAAACCACCACCCAGGAATCAACATCGAGGGACGTCGTCCCAACTTTAAAATTCAGATCAGCTCGTTTCCCAAAATCAAAAGTTTCCCAATAACCGGACATCTCTTGCGAGGAAACTTATCTGATATGTTGCATAACATATTCACTACTCAAACTAGCTTCATGCCCGTGTGTTGCCACAGTGAAAAAAATCACAACGAGGAAAAAATATTCTCTCTCGTGTCCCCTTTCCTCCGCTAATTGTCATTTTTGCATGTGACTGCCATCCACTAAGAGCATGGTTAATAATATAGCCAGCTGCTAGCTATATAGGCATGCCATGTCATGAAGAATTAGCAATATTAATTACTCATACAATAGAGTTGGCTATAAGGTTAACTGCTATAAGCCCACATCTTTTTTTCTCACTTTCTCTCTATCTTTTTCTTCTCATTAAATGTCTAGGAGCACGCATAGAGCTTGGCTCTTGCATGAGAGCCTACTCCTTTATTTTTTTCCTGTCTCTCTTTTTCATATAGGCAAAAGTGCCATGTAAGTGAGTTTATAGTCCACTATTGTATTTGCTCCATGAGACAAACTAATGGCGTGTGGCAAGTGGTTTCTTGTCCCCTCAACAATTTTCATTTATTCTTAACTGTATTAGGGGGCGAAGCCATCCTCGTCCCTCCCCGCGTGCACGTCGAAGACCTGCTCCGCGTCACCGAGCAGCACGTACGAGTCTCCTATCACTCCCGCGCCGGAAAACAAGGAGCCGCCTCGCCACGTACGTGCATATCGGTGATGAACTCGCACAGGATCGCACGCCATCCATCGGGTGCATATAGGTGACTGACGGTCTGTGAGTTATCATTCTGTGTGGATTGCACAGGGATCGTATAAAAAATCATCAGACGCACATGTGTTTCCGTCCTGTGTGGGGAGGCGGCTGATGCATGTGTGTTATCAGGCGGTAAGGTTTGTTTTCTCAAGAAAATCCCTATGAACGCACACACGCACACCCTATCCCTATGAGCACCTCCGGAAATCCTGAAATAAATTCAGGAATAATGCGAGCACCAGGATTTGAACCCTGGTGGGTTGGGGATACCATTGTCCACCTAACCATCTCAACCACAGGTTGGTTCGCCTCAAGTAAACATGTTGAAAAGAAGACATGGTGTATACTCGGCACCAGCACCAGACCGCGCAACCCAGGAACACTTCCACCGTGGGACCACGGTCTAGGAGTCATGTCCGATACGGACTAGGAGCAATCACCGATTCGTATTTACTCCTAGAAGCGTAGGCTAGCTTAGCTTCTTTCTGGGTTTGTTTAGGGCACATCTAGATGTGCTTTAGTTATGGGCACTTATAGGCGCCAGCGCACTGGCCTAACAGTTCAGCCGGTCGCGTTTTGGGCGCGTTGACTTCCACTTCTCCTTCTTACTCTCCCCGCGCATCCCCTATCGTCCCTCGGCCGCCCCGCGCCGGTCGTCCCTCCAGGCCGCCGGCCACCACTCCCGGCCGCCGGCCACCACTCCCTCACCTTGACCTCCTCCCTCCGCTGCCCTGCGCTGCTGGATGCGCTCGCCGTCCTCGTAGCCGTCGGTCGCCGTCCTCGTCGCCGCCGGTCCAACAGGAAGCTGTCACCCCTCCCCCTCGTAGCAAAAAACGACGCCACCTAGAAGCACACTGACTCCTTCTGCCGATGCAGCACCTAGCAGCCGCCGTCGTCTTAGCACACCCCGTCGTTGTACTGTCGTGCCGCCGCTCGCAGCTCTCAATATCGCCGCTCGCACCATTGGCACGCCGGTTGAAGCTTTTTATCGCACCGGTTGAAGCTTTTCCCATGCCCGGTTGAAGCTTTTTTGCAGATTGAACCTTTTCATTCATGTCGATTGAAGCTTTTTTAAACTATGATGGAAGCTTATTTTGTAAACGGTTGCAATTTTTTTATCTTGCAGTGCCCGGTTGAAACTTTGTATATCTTTCCGCTGAATCTTTTTTCACCTAAGGTTGAAGCTTTTTTCGTAAACGGTTGCAACTTTTTCAGTTGACAGCGGCTGGTTGAAGCTTCCCCTGTTGATGGTTGAAGCTTTTCTATATGTGCCTGAAGCTTTTTTGTCAATGGTTGTAACACTCTATGGGTGGTTTGTAGCTTTTTTTGTTTCTGGTTCCAACATTCTACTCTTTGGTTGTAGCTTTCACCAAAGCCGGTTGTAGCTTCCGACGTTGCTGGTTGTAGCACTGCCCTCGTCTCCTTTTTTTTAGAACGAAGACGCTGGACGCGTCTGGCTTTAAATTAATAAAGCCCACAACTAGGCAGCGTGACCGACAGAGTCTTAGATCACAAACACGAGCACGGAGGCTCCGGCCAAAGCGAGCGCATAGTCTGGAGAGTTATCGGGCAGGCCGAAAGCAGCACGGAGCAAGCAAAGTAGATTACATGGCTCGAAGCCTGAGCTTAGAGCATGCAGGCTCGCTCGTGCGCAAACCAAAAGGGCCACTTCACGTCGAAGAAGTGGCTGTTGGCTCCCTAGCCATCACGTAGACTTGGCGAAGACGGTCTTGTGCATGTTTGAGTTTATCAGCATCCTTGCGCCTCGCCAACGGACTCCACTGCTGCAGGAAAAGGTTACATTTGTAGATGATGTTAGCAGGGTGGGTTGGGAAGATACCCTCGATCGCAAGTTTGTTCCTAGTGAGCCAGAGAGCCCAGGCCAGAGCTCCCACACAGCTCCAAAGAACGCGTTTGTTGCCTCCTTGAACAGAGTCAACGATGGTCACGAGATCGGCGGTCGAGCACGGGTTCCATGTGGTGTTGGCTGCGGTACGAACCACACTCCAAGCGAAACGAGCTAACGGGCAGCGAAAAAACATGTGATTCGCATCTTCCGATACGTTGCAAATCGCACATAGGCCGGACGACGGGCCATTGCGTTTGGCAACGTTGGCCGAGGTGGGCAATCTGTTACGAAACAGTTGCCAAAAGAACACCTTAATTTTAAGCGGGAGTCGCGCATTCCATAGACCTTTCGGCACTTGGGAGGACTGGCCCTGGCAAAGTTTTCGATATAGTGACTTGACGGAGAACTTGCCGAAGGGGGTAAGGGACCAAGTCACTGTGTCCTCATGCGAGGAAAGCGCCACCGGCGTGATAAGTGCAAGCAAGTCCGTGAGGTGGGCTTGTTCAGTTCCCGTTAACTCACATTGGAAGTAAATCGCCGGGGGAGAGGAGGCGAGTGCCCTGGAAACGTGCTGCTCCGGATTAACCGCCAGGCTGTAGAGGTCCTGGAAGTCTTGCCATAGAGGCCGGATTCCCACCCAATGATCTAACCAGAAACGGGCCGAACGCCCATTGCCAATGCCGAACTTGGCACCCATAGCGAAAGCCGGCTGGACCGCTTGCAGGTCGTTCCAGAAAGGAGAGCCCCTCGCCGCTCCTTCAAAGAAATCCCCGGACGGGAAGTACTTTGCATGCAACAGGTCTACCCACAGACCCGTGGCCCCCTGCGAAAGCTTCCAAATCCACTTACACATCAACGCGATGTTGAGGATTCTAGTGTTCGTGATCCCTAACCCTCTCTGGGCTTTGGGACGGCAAACCGCCTCCCATCTAACCATGTGGTACTTGCGCTTGGGTCCCGATCCTTCCCAAAAGAAACGGGACCGGGGTGTGTCCATCTTGGCATGCACCCCTTCTGCCAGTAGGAAAAGACCCATGGCAAATTGCGGTAGTGAGGAGAGACTCGCATTCGTGAGCACCAACCTAGCTGCAGAGGACAGAAATTTTCCCCTCCACGGGCTTACCCGCCCTCCCACCTTAGTCCAGAGCAGAGCCCACCCCTCTATCGAGACGCGTTTGGCGTCCAACGGGAGGCCCAGATAGGTAAGCAGAAGTTTGCCTAGTTTACAATTCAGAAGATCCGCGATACGTCTACCTTCCTGCTCGTCTATGCACATGGGCATCACTTCGCACTTGTGAAAATTGATTTTAAGGCCCGACATGAGTTCGAAGCTGATAAGCAAGGCTTTAACTGTGGCCACGCTGTGGAGGTCCGGCTGAAATAGCAATAGCGTATCGTCCGCATATTGCAAATATGATATCCCCCCTGGGATAAGGTGTCCCAACACCCCTTTAATGTGCCCAGCCTCCACGGCTTTCCTCAGCATTGCTGCCAGCGCATCCGCGATAAAATTGAACAAGATCGGTGACATGGGATCACCTTGGCGTAAGCCACGCTTGTTCCTGAAGAAGTTCCCTACTTCTCCGTTCATCGAGACCGCAGTTTGGCCCCCCGAGACCAGTTGCATGACTCGGTGCACCCACACCGACGAGAAGCCTCTGCTAGTGAGGATTTGTCGGAGAAAATCCCAATTAACGCGATTGTAAGCCTTCTCGAAATCTAATTTGAGGAGGATCGCAGGTTCGTGCGTGCGTTTGAGCTCGTGAAGGGTCTCTTGCAAGGCTAACGGCCCCTCCAAAATATTCCTACCGCGAATGAACGCCGACTGCGCACGACTAATGGTGCGATGAGCGATCGGCGTGAGTCGAGTGGCGCAACCTTTAGCACATATTTTGAAAGGTACGTTAATGAGCGCAATGGGTCTGTAAGGGCGGATGTTGTCCGCACCAGGTACTTTCGGAATTAGCGATAGCACACCGAAATTAAGCCACGC
The DNA here is from genome assembly GCF_056163025.1 of Triticum urartu. Classification (NCBI taxonomy): domain Eukaryota; kingdom Viridiplantae; phylum Streptophyta; class Magnoliopsida; order Poales; family Poaceae; genus Triticum; species Triticum urartu. The sequence goes on from NC_141873.1 coordinate 16,007,093, forward strand.
AATGTCGACAAAACCACGCATGAATCCGTTGCACACCTCGAAAATGGGTTCGCGCAGCAAAGGCCAAAAATGTTTAAACATTGACACCGACCATCCGTCCGGCCCCGGGGCCGTGTCAGATTTCATACTTTGGAGTGCGTCATCAATCTCCTCAGGTAGGAAAGCGAGCCCCAGCCCCTCGTTTTCGCTATCTAGCACCCGTTGAGACGGAAGCCATACATCCGCACGCAGACGTGCTCGCTGGGCCTCCTCCGTCCCCATTAGACCTATATAAAAGTCGTAAATGTGACAGGAAATCTCCGATTGTTGTAGAAGGAGCCCCTGCTCCGCCTGCAACCTGAGAATCGAGCATTTCATGCGCCGGCCATTCGCGTACGCGTGGAAGTACTTCGTGTTCGCATCCCCCTTGAGCGTCCACTTGAGGCCGCCCCTACGCCTCCAGTATTCCTCCTCGGCCCGAAGCAGAGCTTCGACTTGCCCCTCTAAGGCATATCGCGCGCCCATTCTTGCTTGGAGAAAGGGCGCGTGTCTGCCTGGACGTCGAGATGAGCAATCTCTTCAAGGAGCCTCGCCCTCAGGACCTTATCGTCGCGACCCTGGTTCGCGCCCCACCCCTTTAGGCTTGCACGTAGGCGGCCCCCTACCACAGTCCAGAACTCCATAGGGCCTCATTGCTGGCCTGTGAGTTGGACACATCTCAGCCATCTCTCCCTGAAGATGGTGTCAAAGTCTGGGACCTCGAACCATGCTGTTTCAAAATAGAAATGCGAGCTGCGACGCACTCGATCTTCCCCAGAAGATAGGATTAGCGGAACATGGTCCGACCCAATCCTAGTTTCAGCAAGGAGTGAGCATAAGGGGAACAAAACTTCCCAGTCCAGAGACATGAAAGCTCGATCCAGCATGGATCGCACAGGGGCTAGTTTCTTGTTAGTCCAAGTGTATCTTGCCCCCGATCTAGCCACTTCCCTAAGTGCCATAGATGCGATTGCGTTGTTGAACATGGCCACCCTTGGCCAGTTGATGTTGTCGTTGTTTTTGTCTGCCCCCGAACGAATTAGGTTGAAATCTCCCCCCCACCATTAGCGGGATCTGAGCTGCCGATAAGGCCATCACCTTGGCTTCCAGTTCTCGCAGAAACTCAGCCGAGCGTGAGTGATCTGCAGGTCCGTAGACTTGCATGATCGCAAGCTCGCGAAGCGACGCTCGCATGCGGATCTTAGCCGCAATGAAGAAGGTGCCACTCTCCCAGTTCAGCACCTCGTAAGTGTCAGTACAAAAGCCAAGCAACATGCCACCCGAGTGGCCGTTGGCCGAACTGTGGTGCCAAGCAAAACGCTCTAAGGGATCAATCGCTAAGGTATCTTGATGCTGGAACTCAGATTTTGATTGTTTCCTGGAGCCCTACGATATCCATCGTTTCTTTCCTAATGTACTCCCGTAGTTGGGTGCGCCGACCCGAGTGGCTGAAGCCACGGATATTCCATAGGAGCGCACGCATCTACATGACGCGATTGCGCAGGCGCACCCCCTGGATGTGATCGCCTTGGCCACACATCTCACCCTGCCATGGCGAGGCGAAGGAGGAGGAGGAACCCCTGTTGTTGTCTCCTCATTGGGCCGGGTCGTTAGCACCGTCGAGGCCTCAGCCTCCAGTGCTAAACTGTCCGCGTGTTGCTCAGCCGCCGCTGCTTGCGCCGCTTGCGCCAATTCCTTCGCGCGGATCAACGAGATAAGCTTGCTCATCTCGCCTTCTCCCATTGGTTCCACCCCACTCCCCCCCAAAACCTCGCTCAAGTGCTCATCCGAAAAGGATTCTAGAATCGTAAAGCAGGGCATGGGATTACCTGAGATTTCCAGATTTTTCTGTGCTTGGAGAAGTTGGGCGCGCTGAAGCGACGACAAGTTGCCCTTGGAGCCCTTAGCACGCGCACTGACCCGCACAGGGGCCGCCTGCCCATCCACCACCACCTTGGAGCGCTTGGCCTCCGGGACGGGCACCATCATGGACGTCTCCAGCGCGATCGAAGTGGAGGCAGGCACGGCCAGCGCCATCACCGCCTGACGCGGCGTCGGCGGCGCCTCCAAGTTCTCCACTGCACGCCCGGCCTCCACGGTCACCTTGCGCACCGCCACCTTCTTGAGCTGCTTCATCGCGCCGAGCTTGCTGCTGCTGTGACCACCATGGGAAGGAGAGTGCGAGGGAGGAGACAGGGGCTTCGGGTCCGCAGACACCGTGGAGGGGGTGCCCGTCGGCTCCTCCAGCTGCAGAGATTCCACCGCCGCCTAAATCCGCACCGGAGGAGACGTGACCGATCCCAGGTTGGAGCCGTACTGGTTCGGGATGGAGACCTCCATCTCCAATGACCCTCCCGCCAGAGAATTCTCCACCGGGGGCTGCAGCTCGCAAGCCCTTGCCCCGCCGATGTCGGTGATGCCCAACTTATCCCACGCCGCCGTGTCGATGGAGTCGTCCTCCATGCTTGCGTCTGTCTCCTTGTCGCCGTCACGGCCCTTCCCGTCCGGGCCCTTGCCGTGAGGGGGAGGGGGTGGAGGGGGGAGGGCGGGCGCTGCGGGATGCTCCGGGGGGATCTCAGGGTCGACGGAGATGTTGTAGCCTTCGTTGTTGAACCAGATCTGGACCGACCCGCGAAGCTTGCGAGGATTGCGGCAAGCAAAGCGCATGCAGACCGGCCTGGGGCGGAGCAGGGATTCCTCATCGACCAGCAGGGGGCGGCCGAGCATGATGGTAGCCGCCAAGAGCCTTTCTAAGCACCGATGCTTGGGGGGAATCCCACCTAACTTGACCCACACCTCTCGCATCTCCAGTGCCTTGGGCGCGTCGAGGACCGCGTCACGAATATCCACCATGAGATTGTTGAGGGACAAGAAGAGCTTGCCGCTCCTAGTAGCCATCCGAAGCATTGCTGGATCTGGGAAGACCACCGAGAAGGCCCCGCCTTCAAGAGGGGAGATCTGCTAATACCACTCACCCTCAAAAAGATGCTGTAGCTCCGCCTCCAGGATCTAATGGGAGAGCGCACTGGAAGGCATGGAGAGCACCGCCGTGTTGGCCCCCAGCTGGATCGGAGACTCCTCCTGCGCATCGACCGGAAACTGGAGGCAGAAGAATCCCTCGCCGGCAATGGCGTGCCCCATGGTTTGGAGAAGCAGAGGCTTGCCGCGGGTTGGGCACTGTGCCGAGGTGTGCCCCTCCTTGCTGCACACCACGCAGAGCGGCTGGAAGGTGCACAGGTTCTGGAAATGGCCTGTGCGGCCGCACTTGAAGCACTCTGGACTGCCATCATCTTCGACGGGGATCGGCTCCTCCTGCGTGCCCTTGGACGAGCCCGACGCCTCGGATTTGGGCGGGAGGGGAGGCTTGGCAGCCGCCGCCCCCGCAGGCTTGGACTTCTGCTTCTTCGCAAGCGAGTCGCCGGCACGGTCGCCACCCTGAGCTGCCATCTGACCCTTGCGATTGAGCTCGATACCTTTCTTCCTGTATTCTTCCTTTTTCTTCTTCTTATGCTCCTGCTCATTGAGCCACCATGCGGGCGGCGGCCCCCATCCGCCCTCGTTGTCGGCGCGCCCACGGGTGCGGTCCCGCAGCGGCTCCATGGGAGGCTTCTCCCCTCGGCGGTCGGGCTTGGATCCCATCGACACCACTTCCGCGAAGGAACGAAGCAGGGGTGGGGGGGGGTGGAGTGGGGTGGAGAAAGCGAGCGGAGTGACCGAATCGCCGCACCTCCGATTTGGAGGCAGGAAACCCTAGCGAGATGTCTAGGGTTCCATGGGGGAGCCAAAGCCATTTATATGGCTGCGCGGTGTGGGCCGTCATGGGCAGGGCTTCCACTCTAGGGCCGGACTAGGCCACGAGCGCGAGCGAGGCCCCCTGCGACTCAGGCGCCCTGGCAGACAGGCCCAGCCCACCACTTGGCGCGTCTTCCCCAACCCTAGGGCGTGACGACCCCGAACCCGCCGGCACCGCCACCTCCGCGCCGCCGTCGCCACCACCACAGGGCAGGACCGGCGTAGGTCTGAGGGACAGACTCGCGGCGGCCGAACCAGGACATCCACGGCCCTCACGCGCCGGAGAGGCACGCGGCGCCCTAGCAGTAGCCAGAGTAAGCCTCCGTGAGCGACGGCCTCCGGGCGCAAAAGCACGCCGGCGCCCGGGGTTGAAGGAGCCCCCGAGCTCCTCCGCGCGCGCCACAAACTCCCCAATGGAGCAGGCCGCATGCACGCCTGCCGCAGAACCCGGCTCGGCGCACACCTCATCTACCTCATCTTCGTCAGAAACCTCCTCAGCCAGCGCCCAAAAACGGCTCCCCGACCACCGAGCCGCTCCCAAGGAAATGCCGGCCGTCCTCCTAGACTCCGCCGGAGCCGTCGCTGCCCCGTCCCTCTCTGAGACCTGAGCGTCAGTGTCGAGGCCGCCGGAAGCAGAGACAAGCGTGGAATCGCCGCCACCATCGCCCGGGACGGCTGTCCGTACAGGAGCAGTTGGAGCCATCCTCACCCTCACGGTAATTATGGTCGGCCGTCCTCCTGGACTCCGCCGGAGCCGTCGCCACCCCGTCCCTCTCCGAGACCTGAGCGTCAGCGTCGAGGCCGCCGGAAGCAGAGACAAGCGCGGAATCGCCGCCACCATCGCCCGGGACGGCTGTCCGTACAGGAGCCGTTGGAGCCATCCTCACCCTCGTCTCCTTTCACAGCGTGTGTTTCGGTTGAAGCAAGAAAAAGGTCATCGCTCTCAGCGTCGTCGTCGGCTGCAGAAGCCCGACAAAAGAAAGCTTGGAGTAGTAGCAGGGGTGGCCCGTGCGGCAGCGGGGGTGAGGGCGTGCAAAACTGTGGTTCTGGTGGGGAGGTGGAAATAGAGGAGGGGGAGAGGTCAAGCTTGAGGGTGCCGTGTCCATGGCTGAAAGGCTCGCCCGCAGCGCGCGAGATTGGCGAGGAGAAGCCATGGAGATGCGAAAAAGGAGACGGGTTGAGGACGAAGACAGCCGGGACAGGATAAGGTGGGCCTACAGGGGGACGAGCGCGCTGGGCCGCAGGATCGCTCCTTTGTCAAACGCTTCGCGCACGACCTGCGCAACGGTTCAGCCGGTGTGCCGTGTATAAACATTACCCTTTAGTTATTGCCCATCTAAGTGACTCCATCAAACTAGAAAGAAAAAGAAAAAAGACTAACGAAAATGGCTGCACGAATCTTCACGTAAAATCATTGGCATAGGACTTAGATGTGCAATACTTATGGCACATCTAAATGTGCTTTAGCAAAACTGCTTCTTTATATATCTCTTTACCCCCTCGTGTAAATGGTAGTACCAGATCAATCATCAAATCAAAATCAATAAAGTACCAGATCAAGGACGGTAGTCGGCACGGACGATGGACGCCTTCTACTCGACCTCATCAGCAGCGGCGGCGGCCGATTGGTGTTACGACTCACTCAACAAGTTCCGCCAGATCTCCCCCGCCCTGCGGTCGCACCTCAAGCTCGTACGCGCCCCTCCTCCTCCTCCTCCTCTCTCTCTCTCTCTCTCTCTGTCTGTCTCTCTCCCTCTCTCCCTCTCTCTCTCTTCAACGAGGATTTATTGTCTTTAGGGTTTCACATACGGGATGCGACGGCGTTGATTTACGCGATTGCAATTTGGTCTCTGCCGCCGGCTGGTTTCGCTCGCGTGCATGGGAAACATTGTCTTGTTTTCATTGACGCCAGTCTATGAGGAGGTTTGTCGAGCTTTCTTCTCCTGACCTTGATAAATTGTTTCCGGTGGAATTTTTCTCAGCTTAAAGGAATTATGAAGGAATTTTGGCAGTTTAGTTTCCGGTGGATTTTTCCCCCTTTAGAGGTGTTCGGAGCAAAGGAAATTAAGCAGGGTAACAGTTCTTAGGAAAGAAATCTGAAATAAAACGCCTGCTCATTTTTTGCTTATGCCCCAACCCCAATGTCTTGCACATAACAAATAGTTTAGGAGTAAACACTGTGGTAATTTGTTTTTGCTGCTGTCTCAACTGTCTTGCACGTAATGATTGTTTGCCAATTGGGCTTGACTTTAGTTTGTTGCTTTTCATTGCTCTAATTTATGTTGGCTGACAGGGCTGCCATAATATGGCTGTTGCTCTGCGCAACCAGCATCCTTGTGACAGGGTTTGTTGGAATTGCCATCGCATTAGGGTGCTTCTCTTGCGTCACCAGCATTGCCAAGCGCAATGTCACCAGCATTGCCAATCGCAGTGAGTACATGTTCCTCCGTGTACTTCTCTCCTCTGACCTGTCGATCCTGCTCTGGCTGCAGTTGGCCACATCCATCTTTGGCCTCTTGACTGGCAGCTTCATGGTTGAGGTAGGATACATACTGTGAAGCCGCCACCCAATATACATTATCCATCTTGGCTGAATGAACATGATACAAATGCTTCCGTACCTGCAGGTCTATGCTGGCATCTTGATCTTCGTGGGATACATGGTGTACGACATGCATCAGATCGTTGAGAGGGCACACCGCGGTGACATGGACTACATCGGACACGCGCTCACCCTCTTCACCGACATCACCGCCGTCCTTGACCGGATCTTTATCATCATGGTGAGAATGGTGATATGTTCCGCTCCAACTCAAGAACGCAGGCGACAAGTCCGAGGAAAAGAAGAGGAAGAGGACCACGTTGCAGCCCAACAAAGCATGCATGCCGGCAAGGTGTTGTGATTTTTCTACACATACTTCTAATGAGTTGTTTTTTTTTAGAAATGGAGGCATGCCTCCGGCCTCTGTATCATAATGATGCATGCAGCCATCTTATTAAAAATCCACAAAGTATTGTCATAAAAGTCTTACAGCTCGCAAGCGGAGCATAACAAAGTGGAAAAAAAAGAAAAATTACATGCTATCAAAGGCAACCGATACGGTAATAAGAAGGATAAGCTCCCTAGACTCCTATCATGTTATGCGAGCGCCATCCGAACCGGTTGAATATAACCTGAGCTACCATCTCCCATTGGTTGCATCCAGTAACCAAAGACTTCCTGGAGTCCATAGAAGTGAGTAAGGACCACGTATGGATCCAAGCTGTAGCTCTGGAGATGACCTACAAGAAAGTTAAAGTGTGTTGTTTGTTAAAAATCATATCACTCCTGCAATTCCATATAGCCCATAATAGCGCACATATTCCAATCCGGATACGAGCCGCAATAATCTGTTCAACCCCAGCTAACCACGTCCCAAACAATGACGCAATATCGACTGGAGGATTAATATTGAAAGCTATATGAATCGATCTCCAAAGTAGCTTGGCAAGTGGGCATTCAAGAAATAAGTGTTGTATTGTTTCATCATGATCACAAAAACAGTACCGCGAACTTCCTACCCATCGCCTTTTAATTAAGTTGTCCTTTGTGAGTATTACTTGCTTGTGAACAAACCACATAAAGATTTTAATACGCAAAGGAACCTTAACTTTCCAGATGTGCAATGACCTTGAAAGTGGGCCAGAATTAATCAAATCCGTATAGAATGAGTTCATCGTAAACATCCCATTCATAGTTAACTTCCATTGTGATGCATCCTGCTGGTCGGAGAGTTGAACTTCTATCAATCTCCGAACCAAATGCATCCAGACAGTCCATCTCGCATCAACTAACACCCGTCTGAACTGGATGTTCAAGGGAATAGTTTGAAGAACTGTGCCTACGTAATCCTCCTTACGTTGCACAATATTATAGAGGGTAGGATATTGGACAGCCAGTGGCATCTCTCCTAACCACGCATCCTCCCAAAATCTTGTTGACATCCCATTACCCATCAAGAATTTGACCCTACGAAAGAACAAGTCCTTCATTCTCATAAGTACCTTCCAGAATGGCAAGTCAGTTGGTCTCATGGTAACCTGAGCTAGTGTTTTCGAGTGTAAATACTTATTGCGCAGGATTTGTGACCACATACTCTCCGGCTCTGTCTGTAGCCTGTATAACCATTTGCTCATAAGACATTTATTCTTAATTTCTAAGTTCTCAATACCGAGACCGCCTTGGTCCATAGGTCGGCAAAGGATATCCCATCGCGCGAGATGGTATTTCCTCATGGTCTCATCAGACTGCCAGAAGAACGGAGATTTAAAGAAATCAAGTCGCTTCTGAACCCCTTTTGGAATCTCAAAGAACAAAAGTAGAAACATTGTCATACTAGTCAGAACTGAGTTAATCAAGACTAGCCGACCTCCATACGACATAAGCTTGCCCTTCCAGCAGCTAAGTTTTTTTTTCAATTCGTTCTTCAATACACTTGCATTCTTTATTGGATAGCTTACGGTGATGGATCGGAATACCCAAGTAACTGAATAGTAAAGCACCTAATTCACATCCGAACAATTGTCTGTAAGTGTGTTCCTCGTCTTTGGCCTTCCCAAAGCAGAACAACTCGCTCTTATGAAAATTAATTTTTAAGTGTAACACCCACAATGCGGCTATAGCTCCCATGTGTCGGGGCACGACTTAGAGGCATAGCCGCATGGTAGGCTTGTCGCAAGAGGGGTAATCTTCACACATCCCATGTACTGAATAACAAAGGGATAAAGAGTTGGCTTACAATCGCCACTTCACACAATACATAAATAATCCATACATCATCCAAAGTACAATCAAAGGTTCAACTACGGAACCAAAATAAAGGAAGACAACCCCAAATGCTAGATCCTCGATCTTCCCAACTGGGCTCCACTACTGATCATCCGGAAAAGAAACATAGTAATGGCCCGAGTCCTCGTCGAACCCCCACTTGAGTTCGGTATCGTCACCTGCACTGGTATCCTCGGCACCTGCAACTGTTTTGGAAGTATCCATAAGTCACGAGGACTCAGCAATCTCACACCCGTGAGATCAAGACTATTTGAGCCTATGGGTAGGAGAAGGTAGTGAGGTGGAGCTGCAGCAAGCACTAAGCATATATGGTGGCTAACATATGCAAATGAGAGCGAGAAGAGAAGCAACACAACGGTTGAGAAGCTAGAAGTGATCAAGAAGTGATCCTAAAACTACTTACGTTCAAGCATAACACAAGACCGTGTTCACTTCCCGAACTCCGCCGAGAAGAGACCATCACGGTTACACACGCGGTTGATTCATTTTAATTAAATTAAGTGTCAAGTTCTCTACAACCGGATATTAACAAATTCCCATCTGCCACATAACCGCGGGCACGACTCTCGAAAGTTTATACCCTACAGGGGTGTCCCAACTTAGCCCATCACAAGCTCTCACGGTCAACGAAGGATATTCCTTCTCCCGGAAAGACCCGATCAGTCTCGGAATCCCGGTTACAAGACATTTCGACAATGGTAAAATAAGACCAGCAAGACCACCCGACTGTGCCGACAAATCCCGATAGGAGCTGCACATATCTCGTTCTTAGGGCACACTGGATAAGCTAAGCGTACAGGTAGCAACATAACCCAAGTTGCCAAGGGACGGTCCCGCACGGTGCTCTTGTTTTGGACCAACACTCAGAGGAGCACTGGCCCGGGGGTTTAAAATAAAGATGACCCTCGGGCTCGCGGAAACCCAAGGGATAAGGCTTAGGTGGCAAATGTTAAAACCAAGGTTGGGCCTTGCTGGAGGACTTTTATTCAAAGCAAACTGTCAAGGGGTTCCCATAACACCCAACCGCGTAAGGAACGCAAAATCAAGGAACATAACACCGGTATGACGAAAACTAAGGCAACAAGAGTGGAACAAAACACCAGGCAAAAGGCCGAGCCTTCCACCCTTTACCAAGTATATAGGTGCATTAAAGTAAATAAGATATAATAATGATATCCCATCAATCCATGTTCCAACATGGAACAAACTTTAACTTCACCTGCAACTAGCAACGCTATAAGAGGGGCTGAGCAAAAGCGGTAACATAGCCAAACAACGGTTTGCTAGGAAGGTGGGTTAGAGGCTTGACATGGCAATATGGGAGGCATGATAAAGCAAGTGGTAGGTAGCGCGACATAGCGATAGAACGAACAACTATCAAGCAAAGATAAAAGTGATTTCGAGGGTATGGTTATCTTGCCTGCAAAGTTCTCAGAGTTGTCGAAAGCTTGATCCTCGTTAGCGTACTCAACAGGTTCCTCGTTCACGTACTCGTCTCCCGTCTCTACCCAAAGCAAGAACACAAGCAAAGGACCAACAATCAATCATGGTACAATGCACAAGCAACATGATGCAATACATGGCATGATATGCAAGATATGATATGCAATGCATATGCGTGCTCCGGAAGGGAAAGAATGAACAAGGCATCAACTTGGCAAACCAAGTATGCCGCTGGAAAGATGAGATGATTTCGGTTGAAATCGATATAAAGATGAGATGGTCTCATCATGAGCGGCATCAAACCCAGATTAGTGCGGTCCCTCAAGGAATCTAACACGCACTGGGTAGAGGAGCTCGACTCCGTACTCTGGGGGTTGCGGACCACGCCGAATCGCACCACCGGATACACACCATTTTTTATGGTATACGGCGCAGAGGCAGTCTTGCCCTGCGACATAATTCATGACTCACCTCGAGTGCGCATGTACGAAGAAAGGGAAGCCGAGCTCGATCGGCAGGACAGTTTGGACGCCTTAGAGGAGGAGCGCGACGTGGCAAAAGCCCGTTCCGCATTCTATCAACAGCAGGCTCGAAGATATCAAAGCAAAGAAGTGCGGGCCAAAAACTACAACATTGGCAAATTAGTTCTACGCCTGCCGGACAAGAAAAAGGACAAGCTGAAGCCCAAGTGGGAAGGTCCCTTCATAATCGACCAAGTCCTGACTGGTGGAGCATACCGCCTGCGAGATGCGTCGGATAACCGACTCGAGCCGAACCCATGGAACGCAGCCCGTCTCCAAAGATTCTATGCCTAGCGCCGGACTCTGTGTTTGTCTCCTTCCTCTGTCCATTTTTTACATTTTCTGTCTTACATTTCTCTCCATCCCCTCTTTTCTTTTATAGCCCTTAAAGGCTCCTCAAGTGACGTGCTACTTGCGCTCATTGAACCTGGGGCTTCTTTAACAGAAGCTTATTTACCCGGGCTTCACGCCCACCACCTGTGTCAAACTTCCGCATATACCTTTTCTTCACCATTATATGCATCGATATGACTTAAGTTTTGGCCAATCTGGGTTGCCTGGCTCCTGTGCTTACCCCTACGTTCCCGATTGTTCGGCTAGGTGGTAAAGGGAGCACCTCTGTGATTGTTACTGCCGGATCAGCCGGATGTGTACCTCAGACTGGGTGAAGCCGAAAGCTAGCATTCTTAAGGGAATATTCGGTCGGTGAACTAAAAGATGACCTTTTTTTTACTTATTTATATATATGCCCCCAGATGATTTTCCTGCGTTTGCAGTCCGGACATGCACTTTAGGGCATGCCTCCCAGAGAAAGGAACCCCTAACGGAACTATTCTCTCTGGAAGATGTTTCTTACTAACCATGTAATATAACATAACTAGTTGGGCACTTGTATGATAAAGCACTAATGACCCCTATGCCTTGTCTCCATGCATACCCCGGTTCTTACATAACCGGTAGGGTATTCGGACACACTCGGGACCGTCAGGTCCTGAGGTTGAAGCGAAAAGGTCGGCAACGACAAACGATCTACAATCCGGCTAGAAGGCATTACACATGTCAATTAAAAATTACATAGTCACTCTGACTGATTGTATTCCTCTTCAATACCATCTAATAGGCTGTCTAACTTACAGTCCTGCTAGGAATACTTTGCGGCCAATTCTACTTGGCCGTACACTAAGCTTACAGGGATCTCCTTCCCGTCAGGCCCCACAGGTCCGACCTCGGCCATGTGGTCTGGGTCAGACTTCGTGTACCGCGTCTTCACCATGGCCCAGGCCTCCGTAGCGCCTTGTCGGCAGGCCGATATCTTCCACAATCGGAAGCGCCGCCGAGCTCCCTTAAGCTTCTCCGAAAGCTCTCCAAGGCCCTCGGGCATGGAGTGGGAAGGCCATAAGGCTTGGGCAACGCCTCGCATCGCCTGCCGAACTCGCTCGTACAGTTGCGAGAGCTCAGGAAGAAGGTCACCCGTAGAACCGGGCATCTCCTCTGCAGGACGACCCGTTAGCATACCTACAGACATTACTCTGTTAGTCGACTTCCTCGCCGAACTCTTTTCTTTCAAAGATTCGCTTAAGCACTTACTAAATATGCCGCGTCGAAGCCGCTGATTCTCCTTAGTGGAGTCCGACAGCTGGCCACGAACATCTTTAAGTTCAACGTCCAGCTTGGTGTTGGCGTCCTGAAGATCATTCTTCTCCCGCCTCACCCTTGTTAGCATACTCTCACTGGCCTTTAGCCGGCGTAAGAGTTGTTGCCTCTCCAGATCCAGTTCGGCGCCATCTGCAATATGATTTGTCAGATTTACACCCACGCCGCACTTCGCAAGATACTAATCTTTCGAAGTGTATATTACCAGAGGGGGTCTCTTTGGGCTCCCCTGCCGCGGCTAGTGCGGCCTCCAGTTGGGCTTTGCACTCTTCCAGCTCCTGGGACAGTACAATATTCTTCTCTGTAAGAACCTGCATAACAAATAATCCTTAAATCAGTTACTCTAACTGTTTCAAGTCTCGGGGGCTACTGGTATATATATATATAATTACCAAAATTTTCTTAGCCATATGTCTTTTACATATTGCTCCATGGCTCTGGCTAGACCATTTTGAGCGGCACGGAGGTACGCATCTCCCGAATTAAAGGCATCTAATGCCTCTTGGGAGAAACAAGCGTCGCGAAGAATTGTCTGGCGACGCCTGTGGTTCATGGCACTCTCCACCTCAGAGTTGGTGGCAGACAACCTGTGAAGGAAATATGCCCTAGAGGCAATAATAAAGTTATTATTTATTTCCTTATATCATGATAAATGTTTATTATTCATGCTAGAATTGTATTAAACGGAAACATAATACATGTGTGAATACATAGACAAACAGAGTGTCACTAGTATGCCTCTACTTGACTAGCTCGTTAATCAAAGATGGTTATGTTTCCTAACCATGAACAAGGAGTTGTTATTTGATTAACGGGATCACATCATTGGGTGAATGATCTGATTGACATGACCCATTCCATTAGCTTAGCACCCGATCATTTAGTATGTTGCTATTGCTTTCTTCATGACTTATACATGTTCCTATGACTATGAGATTATGCAACTCCCGTTTGCCGGAGGAACACTTTGTGTGCTACCAAACGTCACAACATAAATGGGTGATTATAAAGGTGCTCTACAGGTGTCTCCAAAGGTACATGTTGGGTTGGCGTATTTCGAGATTAGGATTTGTCACTCTGATTGTCGGAGAGGTATCTCTGGGCCCTCTCGGTAATGCACATCACATAAGCCTTGCAAGCATTGCAACTAATGAGTTAGTTGCGAGTTGATGTATTACGGAACGAGTAAAGAGACTTGCCGGTAACTAGATTGAACTAGGTATTGAGATACCGACGACCGAATCTCGGGCAAGTAACATACCGATGACAAAGGGAACAACGTATGTTGTTATGCGGTCTGACCGATAAAGATCTTCGTAGAATATGTAGGAGCCAATATGAGCATCCAGGTTCCGCTATTGGTTATTGACCGGAGACGTGTCTCGGTCATGTCTACATTGTTCTCGAACCCGTAGGGTCCGCACGCTTAAGGTTTCGATGACAGTTATATTATGAGTTCATGAGTTTTGATGTGCCGAAGATAGTTCGGAGTCCCGGATGTGATCACGGACATGACGAGGAGTCTCGAAATGGTCGAGACATAAAGATTGATATATTGGACGGCTATATTCGGACACCGAAAGTGTTCCGGGTGGTTTCGGAGAAAACCGGAGAGCCGGAGGGTTACCGGAACCCCCCGGGAGAAGTAATGGGCCATATGGGCCTTAGTGGAGACAGAGAGGGGCAGCCAAAGGTGGGACGCGCGCCTCCTCCCCCCTGGTCCGAATTGGACTAGGAGAGGGGGGGGGGGCGCCCCCTTTCCCTCTCCCTCCCCACTTCCTTCCCCCTCCTAGTAGGAGTCCTACTCCTACTAGGAGGAGGTCCTAGTAGGAGTCCTACTCCTACTAGGAGGAGGACTCCTCCTTGGCGCGCCTATAGGGCCGGCCGGCCTCCTCCCCTTGCTCCTTCATATACGGAGGCAGGGGGCACCCCTAGACACATAAGTTGATCCACGTGATCATATTCTTAGCCGTGTGCGGTGCCCCCTTCCACCATAGTCCTCGATAATATTGTAGCGGTGCTTAGGCGAAGCCCTGCGACGGTAGTACATCAAGATCGTCACCACGCCATCGTGCTGATGGAACTCTTCCCCGACACTTTGCTGGATCGGAGTCCGGGGATCGTCATCGAGCTGAACGTGTGCTAGAACTCGGAGGTGCCGTAGTTTCGGTGCTTGATCGGTTGGGCCGTGGAGACGTACGACTACATCAACCAAACGCTTCCGTTGTCGATCTACAAGGGTACGTAGATCACACTCTCCCCTCTCGTTGCTATGCATCACCATGATCTTGCGTGTGCGTAGGAATTTTTTTGAAATTACTACGTTCCCCGACAGTGGCATCCGAGCCTAGGTTTTATATGTTGATGTTATATGCACGAGTAGAACACAAGTGAGTTGTGGGCGATATAAGTCATACTGCTTACCAGCATGTCATACTTTGGTTCGGCGGTATTGTTGGACGAAGCGGCCTGGACCGACATTACGCGTACGCTTACGCGAGACCGTAGGTTAAAACAGCACCAACTTGACAAACTATCGTTGTGGTTTTGATGCGTAGGTAAGATTGGTTCTTGCTTAAGCCCGTAGCAGCCACGTAAAACTTGCAACAACAAAATAGAGGACGTCAAACTTGTTTTTGCAGGGCATGTTGTGATGTGATATGGTCAAGACATGATGCTAAAATTTTATTGTATGAGATGATCATATTTTGTAACCAAGTTATCGGCAACTGGCAGGAGCCATATGGTTGTCGCTTTATTGTATGCAATGCAATTGCGCTGTAATGCTTTACTTTATCACTAAGAGGTAGCGATAGTCGTGGAAGCATAAGATTGGCGAGACGACAACGATGCTACGATGGTGATCAAGGTGTCGCGCCGGTGACGATGGTGATCACGACGGTGCTTCGAAGATGGAGATCATAAGCACAAGATGATGATGGCCATATCATATCACTTATATTGATTGCATGTGATGTTTATCTTTTATGCATCTTATCTTGCTTTGATTGACGGTAGCATTTTAAGATGATCTCTCACTAATTATCAAGAAGTGTTCTCCCTGAGTATGCACCGTTGCGAAAGTTCTTCATGCTGAGACACCACGTGATGATCGGGTGTGATAGGCTCTACGTTCAAATACAACGGGTGCAAAACAGTTGCACACGCGGAATACTCAGGTTATACTTGACGAGCCAAGCATATACAGATATGGCCTCGGAACACGGAGACCGAAAGGTCGAGCGTGAATCATATAGTAGATATGATCAACATAGTGATGTTCACCAATGAAACTACTCCATCTCAAGTGATGATCGGACATGGTTTAGTTGATTTGGATCACATAATCACTTAGAGGATTAGAGGGATGTCTATCTAAGTGGGAGTTCTTTAGTAATATGATTAATTGAACCTAAATTTATCATGAACTTAGTACCTGATAGTATCTTGCTTGTTTATGTTTGATTGTAGATAGATGGCCCGTGCTGTTGTTCCGTTGAATTTTAATGCGTTCCTTGAGAAAGCAAAGTTGAAAGATGATGGTAGCAATTACACGGACTGGGTCCGTAACTTGAGGATTATCCTCATTGCTGCACAGAAGAATTACGTCCTGGAAGCACCGCTGGGTGCCGGGCCTGCTGCTGGAGCAACACCAGATGTTATGAACGTCTGGCAGAGCAAAGCTAATGACTACTCGATAGTTCAGTGTGCCATGCTTTACGGCTTAGAATCGGGACTTCAACGACGTTTTGAACGTCATGGAGCATATGAGATGTTCCAGGAGTTGAAGTTAATATTTCAAGCAAATGCCCGGATTGAGAGATATGAAGTCTCCAATAAGTTCTATAGCTGCAAGATGGAGGAGAACAGTTCTGTCAGTGAGCATATACTCAAAATGTCTGGGTATAATAATCACTTGATTCAATTGGGAGTTAATCTTCCAGATGATTGCGTCATTGACAGAATTCTCCAATCACTACCACCAAGCTACAAGGGCTTCATGATGAACTATAATATGGAAGGGATGAATAAGAC
Organism: Triticum urartu; assembly: GCF_056163025.1. Lineage (NCBI taxonomy): Eukaryota > Viridiplantae > Streptophyta > Magnoliopsida > Poales > Poaceae > Triticum > Triticum urartu. The sequence continues at coordinate 16,023,383 of NC_141873.1, forward strand.
TATTCCCGAGCTCTTCACAATGCTGAAAGCTGCGGAGGTAGAAATCAAGAAGGAGCATCAAGTGTTGATGGTCAACAAGACCACTAGTTTCAAGAAAAAGGGCAAAGGGAAGAAGAAGGGGAACTTCAAAAAGAACAGCAAGCAAGTTGCTACTCAAGAGAAGAAACCCAAACCTGGACCTAAGCCTGAAACTGAGTGCTTCTACTGCAAGCAGACTGGTCACTGGAAGCGGAACTGCCCCAAGTATTTGGCGGATAAGAAGGATGGCAAGGTGAACAAAGGTATATGTGATATACAAGTTATTGATGTGTACCTTACTAATGCTCGCAGTAGCACCTGGGTATTTGATACTGGTTCTGTTGCTAATATTTGCAACTCGAAACAGGGACTACGGATTAAGCGAAGATTGGCTAAGGACGAGGTGACGATGCGCGTGGGAAACGGTTCCAAAGTCGATGTGATCGCAGTCGGCACGCTACCTCTACATCTACCTTTGGGATTAATATTAGACCTAAATAATTGTTATTTGGTGCCAGCGTTAAGCATGAACATTATATCTGGATCTTGTTTGATGCGAGACGATTATTCATTTAAATCTGAGAATAATGGTTGTTCTATTTATATGAGTAATATCTTTTATGGTCATGCACCCTTAAAGAGTGGTCTATTTTTATTGAATCTCGACAGTAGTGACACACATATTCATAGTGTTGAAGCCAAAAGATGCAGAGTTGATAATGTTAGTGCAACTTATTTGTGGCACTGCCGTTTAGGTCATATCGGTGTAAAGCGCATGAAGAAACTCCATACTGATGGACTTTTGGAACCACTTGATTATGAATCACTGGGTACTTGCGAACCGTGCCTCATGGGCAAGATGACTAAAACACTGTTCTCCGGTACTATGGAGAGAGCAACAGATTTGTTGGAAATCATACATACAGATGTCTGTGGTCCGATGAATATTGAGGCTCGTGGCGGATATCGTTATTTTCTCACCTTCACAGATGACTTAAGCAGATATGGGTATATCTACTTAATGAAACACAAGTCTGAAACATTTGAAAAGTTCAAAGAATTTCAGAGTGAAGTAGAAAATCATCGTAACAAGAAAATAAAATTCCTACGATCTGATCGTGGAGGAGAATATTTGAGTTACGAGTTTGGTGTACATTTGAAAAATTGTGGAATAGTTTCGCAACTCACGCCACCCGGAACACCACAGCGTAATGGTGTGTCTGAACGTCGTAATCATACTTTACTAGATATGGTGCGATCTATGATGTCTCTTGCTGATTTACCGCTATCGTTTTGGGGATACGCTCTAGAGACGGCCGCATTCACGTTAAATAGGGCACCATCAAAATCCGTTGAGACGACGCCTTATGAACTGTGGTTTGGCAAGAAACCAAAGTTGTCGTTTCTGAAAGTTTGGGGCTGCGATGCTTATGTGAAAAAGCTTCAACCTGATAAGCTCGAACCCAAATCGGAGAAATGTGTCTTCATAGGATATCCAAAGGAGACTATTGGATACACCTTCTATCACAGATCCGAAGGCAAGACTTTTGTTGCTAAGTTCAGAAACTTTCTAGAGAAGGAGTTTCTCTCGAAAGAAGTGAGTGGGAGGAAAGTAGAACTTGATGAGGTAACTGTACCTGCTCTCTTATTGGAAAGTAGTGCATCACAGAAAACTGTTTCTGTGACACCTACACCAGTTAGTGAGGAAGCTAATGATGATGATCATGAAACTTCAGAACAAGATACTACTGAACCTCGTAGATCAACCAGAGTGAGATCCGCGCCAGAGTGGTACGGTAATCCTGTTCTGGAAGTCATGCTACTAGATCATGATGAACCTACGAACTATGAAGAAGCGATGGTGAGCCCAGATTCCGCAAAATGGCTTGAAGCCATGAAATCTGAGATGGGATCCATGTATGAGAACAAAGTATGGACTTTGGTTGACTTGCCCGATGATCGGCAAGCAATTGAGAATAAATGGATCTTCAAGAAGAAGACTGACGCTGACGGTAATATTACTGTCTACAAAGCTCGACTTGTCGCAAAAGGTTTTCGACAAGTTACAGGGATTGACTACGATGAGACCTTCGCACCCGTAGCGATGCTTAAGTCTGTCCGAATCATGTTAGCAATTGCCGCATTTTATGATTATGAAATTTGGCAGATGGATGTAAAAACTGCATTCCTGAATGGATTTTTGGAAGAAGAGTTGTATATGATGCAACCAGAAGGTTTTGTCGATCCAAAGGGAGCTAACAAAGTGTGCAAGCTCCAGCGATCCATTTATGGACTGGTGCAAGCCTCTCGGAGTTGGAATAAACGCTTTGATAGTGTGATCAAAGCATTTGGTTTTATACAGACTTCTGGAGAAGCCTGTATTTACAAGAAAGTGAGTGGGAGCTCTGTAGCATTTCTGATATTATATGCGGATGACATATTACTAATTGGAAATGATATAGAATTTCTGGATAGCATAAAGGGATACTTGAATAAGAGTTTTTCAATGAAAGACCTCGGTGAAGCTACTTACATATTAGGCATTAAGATCTATAGAGATAGATCAAGACGCTTAATTGGACTTTCACAGAGCACATACCTTGACAAAGTTTTGAAGAAATTCAAAATGGATCAAGCAAAGAAAGGGTTCTTGCCTGTGTTACAAGGTGTGAAGTTGAGTAAGACTCAATGCCCGACCACTGCAGAAGATAGAGAGAAAATGAAAGATGTTCCTTATGCTTCATCCATAGGCTCTATCATGTATGCAATGCTGTGTACCAGATGTGATGTGTGCCTTGCTATTAGTCTAGCAGGGAGGCACCAAAGTAATCCAGGAGTGGATCACTGGACAGCGGTCAAGAACATCCTGAAATACCTGAAAAGGACTAAGGATATGTTTCTCATATATGGAGGCGACAAAGAGCTCATCCTAAAAGGTTACGTTGATGCAAGCTTTGACACTGATCCGGACGATTCTAAATCGCAAACCGGATACGTGTTTACATTAAACGGTGGAGCTGTCAGTTGGTGCAGTTCTAAACAAAGCGTTGTAGCGGGATCTACATGTGAAGCGGAGTACATAGCTGCTTCGGAAGCAGCAAATGAAGGAGTCTGGATGAAGGAGTTCATATCCGATCTAGGTGTCATACCTAGTGCATCGGGTCCAATGAAAATCTTTTGTGACAATACTGGTGCAATTGCCTTGGCAAAGGAATCCAGATTTCACAAGAGAACCAAGCACATCAAGAGACGCTTCAATTCCATCCGGGATCTAGTCCAGGTGGGAGACATAGAGATTTGCAAGATACATACGGATCTGAATGTTGCAGACCCGTTGACTAAGCCTCTTCCACGAGCAAAACATGATCAGCACCAAGGCTCCATGGGTGTTAGAATCATTACTGTGTAATCTAGATTATTGACTCTAGTGCAAGTGGGAGACTGAAGGAAATATGCCCTAGAGGCAATCATAAAGTTATTATTTATTTCCTTATATCATGATAAATGTTTATTATTCATGCTAGAATTGTATTAAACGGAAACATAATACATGTGTGAATACATAGACAAACAGAGTGTCACTAGTATGCCTCTACTTGACTAGCTCGTTAATCAAAGATGGTTATGTTTCCTAACCATGAACAAGGAGTTGTTATTTGATTAACGGGATCACATCATTGGGTGAATGATCTGATTGACATGACCCATTCCATTAGCTTAGCACCCGATCGTTTAGTATGTTGCTATTGCTTTCTTCATGACTTATACATCTTCCTATGACTATGAGATTATGCAACTCCCGTTTGCCGGAGGAACACTTTGTGTGCTACCAAACGTCACAACGTAAATGGGTGATTATAAAGGTGCTCTACAGGTGTCTCCAAAGGTACATGTTGGGTTGGCGTATTTCGAGATTAGGATTTGTCACTCCGATTGTCGGAGAGGTATCTCTGGGCCCTCTCGGTAATGCACATCACATAAGCCTTGCAAGCATTGCAACTAATGATTTAGTTGCGAGATGATGTATTACGGAACGAGTAAAGAGACTTGCCGGTAACGAGATTGAACTAGGTATTGAGATACCGACGATCGAATCTCGGGCAAGTAACATACCGATGACAAAGGGAACAACGTATGTTGTTATGCGGTCTGACCGATAAAGATCTTTGTAGAATATGTAGGAGACAATATGAGCATCCAGGTTCCGCTATTGGTTATTGACCGGAGACGTGTCTCGGTCATGTCTACATTGTTCTCGAACCCGTAGGGTCCGCACGCTTAAGGTTTCAATGACAGTTATATTATGAGTTTATGAGTTTTGATGTGCCGAAGATAGTTCGGAGTCCCGGATGTGATCACGGACATGACGAGGAGTCTCGAAATGGTCGAGACATAAAGATTGATATATTGGACGGCTATATTCGGACACCGGAAGTGTTCCGGGTGATTTCGGGGAAAACCGGAGAGCCGGAGGGTTACCGGAACCCCCCCGGGAGAAGTAATGGGCCATATGGGCCTTAGTGGAGAGAGAGAGGGGAAGCCAAAGGTGGGCTGCGTGCCTCCTTCCCCCCCTGGTCCGAATTGGACTAGGAGAGGGGGGCGGCGCCCCCCCTTTCCTTCTCCCTCCCCACTTCCTTCCCCCTCCTAGTAGGAGTCTACTCCTACTAGGAGGAGGACTCCTCCTTGGCGCGCCTATAGGGATGGCCGGCCTCCTCCCCTTGCTCCTTTATATACGGAGGCAGGGGGCACCCCTAGACACACAAGTTGATCCACGTGATCATATCCTTAGCCGTGTGCGGTGCCCCCTTCCACCATAGTCCTCGATAATATTGTAGCGGTGCTTAGGCGAAGCCCTGCGACGGTAGTACATCAAGATCGTCACCACGCCGTCGTGCTGACGGAAATCTTCCCCGACACTTTGCTGGATCGGAGTCCGGGGATCGTCATCGAGCTGAACGTGTGCTAGAACTCGGAGGTGCCGTAGTTTTGGTGCTTGATCGGTCGGGCCGTGGAGACGTACGACAACATCAACCAAATGCTTCCGTCGTCGATCTACAAGGGTACGTAGATCACACTCTCCCCTCTCGTTGCTATGCATCACCATGATCTTGCGTGTGCGTAGGAATTTTTTTGAAATTACTACGTTCCCCAACAACCTGTCCACATCCTCCATCGGAGGAGCGTCCGGTGCGCGCCTGGTGTTCGCCTCCGCCTCCGGACCAGGCTTTGGAGCCTGGCTGGTGGAGGCGCGGTTGGCAGCCTCTCCGGGTATAGTCCGGCGAGGTCTCTTTGTCCCGAAGAGAGCACGAGTGTTAATATGCCTCGCAGGTGTAACACCTGGGATAAGGGGGCGCGCCATACCTTTGCGCTGACACCTCGGTCCGGACTGCACCTCTTTTCCGCCCACAGGGCCCTGCGGCCCCTCGTTGGCTTGCCGCCGCAGGTTCGGCCTCCCGTCTCAAAAACCTCCCCTGCAAAGCTCGGTTGTAATCAGAAAACTGCAAACACGAGAGGGCGGACACCTATTCGGGGTACTGGTACTTCGATCTTAGTTACCTGGGAGGCCGGGATTAGCCCTGGGTAATCGGCCGTAATGGCCACCAAGGCGTTGTCCTTGCTCAATTGATGGAACACTCCATCAATCAGCTCCACAGATATGTCTGGATCCTCTTGAGAGGCCGGGTCGAGGGACCTTCCTGGATCCTCGGGTTGTGGAGGAGGGCTGTTTATTTCCTTAACAGCCCGGCGCAGTTCCTGCGTTGAAGTCGTTAGACTAAATATTTAACAATGGGAATACAAAACGGATGGGCAAGTAAATGCGGCTACTTACCCAGCTTGGTGGATTATGCATAGAGAATCCACCCTGTGGGTTGACACAGAGAAATTCCTCCTCTTCTCCCTTATACAAAGTGGACAAGATCTTTAGTAGAGCGGCAGCCGAATCCGGCCCCTTACGGCCGTAGCGGGTGGCGTCGTCCTCCCCGTTGAAGTTCCACATGGGGTGGCTTCTATACTGAAGTGGCTGCACCCCCCGCATAATGCATTCGGCCATAACCCCGATCATGGTCAGTCCGGAATGGGCTAACAATCTTATTCGGCCCATCAGGTAAATGATGTCCCTGTCGCTTTCCCCCTGAGGGCTCCGTGGACGCCAGCTCAGGCGCTTCTTTAAGGGAGCACTGTTGAACTCAGGGAGGCCGATCCGAACAGGATCCGGCAGTGGGACGTCCTCTACATAAAACCATTCCGAAGGCCAGTCTTTGGACGCCTTCTTTGGGGTTCCGGATAGATATCCGGTCCCGGCGATGCGCCACACTTCGGCTCCGCCCACTTGATACATTGACCCCTCCTTAGAGTGGGGCACCAGGCAGAATAACCTCTTCCACAGCGCGAAATGAGCCTCAACACCCAAGAATAGCTCGCAAAAGGCGACGAAGCCCGCGATATGCAATATAGAGCCAGGCGTGAGATTGTGCAGCTGGAGGCCGTAGAACTCCAGAAGCCCACGGAGAAATGGATGAATTGGAAATCCAAGTCCTCTTATTAGATAAGGGACGAGGCACACCCGCTCTCCTTTGGAGGGATTGGGGGTGCTCTCCGCTTGCTCTCCACCGTTATAGGTGGCAAGTCTGGCTCGGATCGGGACCATGTAGGCCTGAGGGAGAAATCCCTTGGCCTGAAGCGACACTAGCTCGCTGTGCGGGATGGAGCACCTCTCCCAGTCTCCAGGTTTAGGACTGGAAGGGCGATAGGAGGAGCTGTGATGGCTGGCCATGTTGGAATGGACCTTTGCTGGAGGCGCTCTGATGATTACTCGCGGGGAGGAGAAGGTGTGGTTTGGATCTGAATCGCCATCCCATTAAATAGGCGGCTCGTTTATGCGGCTAGGGGTGTGAATGTAAAAACACCCCGACTTTTCGCATTCGTTTGACACGTGGAAGATGGCCATTATTAGGCGTGGAAGCCAAGGTGCGCTACATTACAAAAATCAGACCTTATTCAGCAGGTACACGGAATTTGGAGAAGAACCCGCCTTGCAATGCCGAAGACAATCTGCGAGCCGGACTCGTCGTCATTGAAGCCTAGTTCGGGGGCTACTGAGGGAGTCCTGGATTAGGGGGTGTCCGGGTAGCCGGACTATACCTTCAGCCGGACTCCAGGACTATGAAGATACATGATTGAAGACTTCGTCCCGTGTCCGGATGGGACTTTCCTTGGCGTGGAAGGCAAGCTTGGCGATACGGATATTCAAGATCTCCTACCATTGTAACCGACTTTGTGTAACCCTAACCCTATCCGGTGTCTATATAAACCGGAGGGTTTTAGTTCATAGGACAACTTCATCGTACAACAATCATACCATAGGCTAGCTTCTAGGGTTTAGCCTCTTTGATCTCGTGGTAGATCTACTCTTGTACTACCTATATCATCAATATTAATCGAGCAGGACGTAGGGTTTTACCTCCATCAAGAGGGCCCGAACCTGGGTAAAACATCGTGTTCCTTGCCTCCTGTTACCATCCGGCCTAGATGCACAGTTCGGGACCCCCTACCCGAGATCCGCCGGTTTTGACACCGACAACCGGAAACGGATGCACGGTTTGCAAATGGCAAGCATCACAAGAATGACGCAAAACTGCGATTAACAGCACGATGCCACTTAGAATGCAACAAGAAACTAAGCTACTGCACTCCAACATAATAACAAAGCATATGGAAGTTATGTACAAGAGATGCTTGAGAAAACATGAACACTGAGCTACGGCTAAATCATACTACAACAGGTTCAAACAAGAATGGCAAAAGTGCAAAAGATATCAACTTCACAGACTTCGTGAAAATACTAACATGTCAAAAACAACATCAGGAAGCAATGTTTAGAGCAAGCAAACAACATGCTACATGAACATATCATAGCAAACCAAGGCATGGCATGATTCTACTAAAAGCATAGATCAAAAGTCCCTTACTGAACATGAGCCAAAAGGGTACAGAAGATATGATGGCACCCATGTAAACATAGCAGGTTTTATTAACAGTTTCAGCCAGCAGAAAAAACAGAGCATGTCATAAACAGAATTATGATAGCAACTTTGTGAGCTCATGCCACTCACCACAAAGCATTGCATGACAATATAAGCATATGAATAACAAGATGACATGTTCATGAAGCTAACCATGGCAAGAGAAACAGGCCCGACCCTGAGGCGGGGGGGGGGGGGGCGCCCCGGGCCCCCGACCCCAAAGGGTCCCCCAGCAGATGTGTTTCTGTACTGGGCCTTGCCTTGAGTAGCCCACAATCAGACGTGACGCAGGTTATTCGCTCGCCGAGATCTCCCCTCGTGCGACGCTTCAATTCAGGAGGATCTCTCGTGGCGTAACCATCTCGTCCCAAGATTTCTCCATCTCTGTCCCCGCACGACACTCCTCAATACTATCCTCACGCAGGTAACTCCAATCAATCACCAATCAATCAACACTTTTTGCAATATGTACGTGCTGATGGATCTACACTACAACCTGCATCGGTGTGTGAGTTGATGATCTGGTGATGACCCACAAGTATAGGGATCTATTGTAGTCCTTTCGATAAGTAAGAGTGTCGAACCCAACGAGGAGCAGAAGGAAATGATAAGCGGTTTTCAGCAAGGTATTCTCTGCAAGTACTGAAATAAGTTGTAACAGATAGTTTTGTGATAGGATAAATTGTAACGAGCAACAAGTAACAAAAGTAAATAAAGTGCAGCAAGGTAGCCCAATCCTTTTTGTAGCAAAGGACAAGCCGGAACAAACTCTTATAATAGGAAAAGCGCTCCTGAGGACACAGGGGAATATCGTCAAGCTAGTTTTCATCACGTTCATATGATTCGCGTTTGATACTTTGATAATTTGGTATGTTGGTGGACCGGTACTTGGGTGCTGTTCTTACTTGAACAAGCATCCCACTTATGATTAACCTCTATTGCAAGCATCCGCAACTACAACAAAAGTATTAAGGTAAACCTAACCATAGCATGAAACATATGGATCCAAATCAGCCCCTTACGAAGCAACACATAAACTAGGGTTTAAGCTTCTGTCACTCTAGCAACCCATCATCTACTTATTACTTCCCAATGCCTTCCTCTAGGCCCAAATAATGGTGAAGTGTTATGTAGTCGACGTTCACATAACACCACTAGAGGCTAGACAACATACATCTTATCAAAATATCAAACGAATACCAAATTCACATGACTACTAATAGCAAGACTTCTCCCTTGTACCCATGAACAAACGTAATTACTCACAAAGCATATTCATGTTCATAATCAAAGGGATAATAATATGCATATAGGATCTGAACATATGATCTTCCACCAAATAAACCAACTAGCATCAACTACAAGGAGTAATCAACACTACTAGCAACCTACTAGCACCAATCCCGGACTTTGAGACAAGAATTGGATACAAGAGATGAATTAGGGTTTGGAGATGAGATGGTGCTGGTGAAGATGTTGATGGAGATTGCCCTCTCCCGATGAGAGGAGCGTTGGTGATGACGATGGTGATGATTTCCCCCTCCCGGAGGGAAGTATCCCCGGCAGAACAGCTCTGCCGGAGCTCTAGATTGGTTCCGCCTCGTGGCGGCGGAGTCTCGTCTCGAAAAGTTCCTTCTGATTTTTTTCTCATCGAAAGACTTCATATAGCAGAAGATGGACGTCGGAGACCCACCAGGTCGTATAAAGCTTATTTCTCCCACACCAATCAATCATACATATTTAGAGCAATTTTTATTGCTTTGCACCGATGACAACTTACTTGAAGGATCTTACTCAATCCATAGGTAGATATGGTGGACTCTCATGGCAAAACTGGTTTAAGGGTATTTGGAAGCACAAGTAGTATTTCTACTTGGTGCTGAGAATTTGGCTAGCATGAGGGGGAAAGGCAACCTCAACAAGTTAGAGGATCCATGACAACATACTTTATCTCAGATATAAGAAAGACATAACTCATTACGTTGTCTTCCTTGTCCAACATCAACCCTTTAGCATGTCATATTTTAATGAGTGCTCCCAATCATAAAAGATGTCAATGATAATATATCTATATGTGAAAACCTCTCTTTCCTTATTACTTCCTATTAATTGCAACAATGACCAAAGCTATGTCTGCCAACTCCCAACAACTTTTAATCATCATACTCTTTCTATGTGAAATCATTACTCTCAATAAGATCAATATGAACTTTTTGTTTCTTTTTATTATTTTCTTCTTTCTTTTATTCACCCAAGATCATGGCAAAATAATCAAGCCCTTGACTCAACACTAATCTTTATTATATATAGCTCACAGACTCGATTACAAAGAGATATCATAAAGCAAAACTCAAAACTAGATCATGCCATAAACTTTATTCTACTAGATCAAGATACTACTAATAGGATCGAACTAAGAAAAACGATAAAGATAGGAGTTTTGATTGTGATACGATATCGCACTAGTAGAAAACAGGGCTATGGTCCAGGCCGGCTCAGCCCATTAGTCCCGGTTCAGTCTAGAACCGGGACTAATGTGAGCATTGGTCCCGGTTCGTGCGGCTAAGGCATTAGTCCCGGTTCACTCGGGCCCTTTAGTCCCGGTTTAAGACATGAACTAGGACTAAAGGGTGCGATGACCTTTAGTCCCGGTTCGTGCCTCAAACCGGGACTAAAGATTAGACCTTTAGTCCCGGTTTGAGGCACGAACCGGGACTAATGGGGTTGAGACCTTTAGTCCCGATTCGTGCCACGAACCGGTACTAAAGGTCCCATTTTCAAACTCTACCCCCCCACAGTGGATCGCCTTTTCAGTTTTTTTTTAAAAAAAGAAAATAATGGAAATGTCAAAAAAATAAAAGAAAATAAGTTTCTCATGTGATATGTGGTCTAGTTGTTGGGAAAATTTGCAAATGTGAATTTTGACTTTATTTGCAAAATCTCTCTGAAATTTGTAAAAATGGGCATAACTTTTGCATACTAACTCGGATGAAAAAGTTTTTTATATGAAAAATCATCTACTTGAAAAGTTACATCCAAATTTAACGGGGAACCTTGTTAAACATTTTCAAAATCCTCAAAAACCTAATAGAAAAAAAGTTACGGGGCTTTTAAGATCTAGAGTGGAAAAAATTGAAAAATATTCAAACAGTGGGCAAACTGTGGTCAAACAATGGTCAAACTAATTATTCTAGAATATTAGTGTTACTAAATAATTATTTTAGTTATTTCAATTTTGGTCAAATCTGGTCAAACTGTGGTCAAACTGTGGTCAAACAATGGTCAAACTAATTATTCAAGAAATATTAGTGTTACTAAATAATTATTGTTTTTTAAAACAATAGTTTCAAACTCAAACAGTGAAATGTGTCACTTCATGCTCAAGCAAAATTCCTGAAGGTTAATAGGATTGACATCTTACTATTGTCAGGAAAACAACAAGTGCAGACTTGGAGCGAGGGAGAATAGAACCCGTAAGTTAAGCGTGCTCAGGCTGGAGGAGTGGGAGGATGGGTGGCCGTTCGGGAAGTTAGATGATTTGGAATGATGAGGGGTGATTAGAGGATAAGTTGAGAAGTGATGAGGGGTGGTGATTACAGACTAGAGGTTAAAATAATTTAGAAGTTTGAAAATAAAAAAAATTCAAAAAAAAAAATTTCAAATTTTTTTTTCAAAAAAAATCATAAAATTTCCTTTAGTGCCGGTTGGTGTTACCAACCGGGACTAAAGGTGGAGCTCCACGTGGCCGTGCCCTTACGAACCGGGACTATAGGCCCTTTTTCTACCAGTGTCGGGGCACCTCCCCCAAGCTTGGCGGTTGCCAAGGGGAGTGCCCATACCCATGTGATTATATCTCCTTCTTTGTTTTCGGTGTAATATTCTTGGCGATGATTCCCCTCAGGATGTGGTTCTCCTCCTCGAGCTTATTGACTTGCTGTTTGAGGTCCATTATTTCCTTACGAAGCTTTCCTGTGACAGCTAAAGCTCCTTGCACCCAAGGGTGTTGCATAGCTGCGGGAGAACAAGTGACACTCCTCTTCATATTTTCATAAGAAAGAAATCTAACATTAGAAGGGATAACCGAATTTGGAATAGCTGAGCTCTGTAGTTCCCCCATCGTGAACCCAGCTCGGAGGCGAGAGGTGACTTCTTGATTGTCCATGGCATCTACTCTCATCAAGTCAGCCTCCATCTCTTCCTCCGTTGTTGGCCCAAAGTGGTCAGCATCGCTGTTTGCCCTTGGTTCCGGTGCCATATTAGATACCCGGTTCTCCCCGATTGACTCTTGAGAAGACATCTTGCTCTAATCTGCAGCAGCAACAGCTCGAAAACAAAAACAGAGGAAATTTGCGTGATACGGGAGTCAAAACCTTCGGGAGAATATATAATGAATTTTTACCGACCAAAATACGTATCGTGCAAGAAACGGAGTCCGGAAGGCACACGAGATGCTCACAAGGTAGGGGGGCGCGCCCACCACCCTCGTGGGGCCCTTGTGTCCTTCCCGGACTGCTACTTATTTTTCTATTTTTCTAAATATTCCAAAGCGGAGAGATATTGCCTTAAAAATTGTTTTGGAGTCGGTTTACTTACGGTACCACATACCTATTCTTTTTCGAAGTCTAAAACGGTCTGGAAGGTGTCCCTTATGTATTCCTCCAGGGTTACGGTTTCAATAATATTGGTTTCAACATTTATGGGATTACCTGAGATATAATGTTTGATTCTTTGACCGTTTACCACCTTCGGATTTGTGCCCTCGAAGTTGTTGATTTTTATGGCACCGGAACGATAGACCTCCTCGATAACATAGGGGCCTTCCCATTTAGAGAGAAGTTTTCCTGCAAAAAATCTTAAACGAGAGTTGTATAGCAATACATAATCACCTACATTAAACTCACGCTTTTGTATCCTTTTCTCATGCCATCTTTTAACTTTTTCTTTAAACAACTTGGCATTTTCATAAGCTTGGGTTCTCCATTCATCAAGTGAGCTAATATCAAATAACCTCTTCTCACCGGCAAGTTTGAAATCATAGTTAAGCTCTTTAATAGCCCAATATGCCTTATGTTCTAGTTCGAGAGGTAAGTGACATGCTTTTCCATAAACCATTTTATAAGGAGACATACCCATAGGATTTTTGTATGCAGTTCTATATGCCCATAATGCATCATCAAGTTTCTTAGACCAATTCTTTCTAGACCTATTAACAGTCTTTTGCAAAATTAATTTGAGCTCTCTATTGCTCAACTCTACTTGACCACTAGACTGTGGGTGATAAGGAGATGCAATTCTATGATTAACATCATATTTAGCAAGCATTTTACGGAAGGCACCATGAATAAAGTGTGAACCACCATCAGTCATTAAATATCTAGGGACTCCAAACCTCGGAAAAATAACTTCTTTAAGCATTTTAATAGAAGTGTTATGATCAACACTACTAGTTGGTATAGCTTCTACCCACTTAGTAACGTAATCAACAACAACTAGAATATGCGTGTATCCATTAGAGGCAGGAAAAGGTCCCATATAATCAAAGCCCCAAACATCAAATGGTTCAATAACAAGTGAATAATTCATAGGCATTTCTTGACGTCTACTAATATTACCAATTATTTGACATTCATCACAAGACAAGACAAACTTACGGGCATCCTTGAAGAGAGTAGGCCAAGAAAAACCAGATTGCAATACCTTATGTGCAGTTCTATCTCCAGCGTGGTGTCCTCCATAAGCCTCGGAATGACACTTGCGTAGGATCTGTTCCTGTTCATGCTCAGGTACACAACGTCTAATAACACCATCAACTCCTTATTTATAAAGATGTGGGTCATCCCAAAGTAATGTCTCAAGTCATAGAAAAACTTTTTCTTTTGCTGGTATGTTAAGCTAGGTGGTATAAACTTAGCAACAATATAATTAGCATAATCAGCATACCATGGAGTACTACGAGAAGTACTTATAACATTTAATTGTTCATCAGGAAAGCTATCATTAATAGGTAGTGGGTCATCAAGAACATTCTCTAACCTAGACAAGTTGTCTGCAACGGGGTTCTCAGCTCCCTTTCTATCAACAATATGCAATTCAAATTCTTGTAGCAAGAGAACCCATCTAATAAGTCTAGGTTTAGCATCTTTCTTTTCTATAAGGTATTTAATAGCAGCATGATCAGTGTGAATAGTTACTTTAGAATCAACAATATAAGGTCTGAACTTATCACAAGCAAATACAACTGCTAAAAGCTCTTTTCAGTAGTAGCATAATTTCTTTGAGCATTGTCTAGAGTCTTACTAGCCTAACGAATAACATTTAATTTCTTATCAACTCTTTTCCCTAGAATAGCACCTACAGCATAATCACTAGCATCACACATAATTTCAAAGGGTAAATTCCAATCAGGTGCCTGAACAATAGGTGCAGAGACTAATGCTTTCTTAAGTATTTCAAATGCTTCTACACAATCATCATCAAAGACAAATGGTATATCTTTTTGCAATAAATTAGTCAGAGGCCGAGAAATTTTTGAGAAGTCCTTAATGAACCTCCTGTAAAATCTGGCGTGACCAAGGAAACTTCTTATACCTTTGATGTCCTTGGGACATGGCATCTTTTCAATCGCATCAACCTTGGCTTTATCAACTTCAATACCTCTTTCAGAAACTTTATGCCCCAAGACAATACCTTCATTAACCATAAAGTGGCACTTTTCCCAATTCAAGACAAGATTAGTTTCTTCACATCTCTGCAAAACTCGATCAGTATTGCTCAAGCAATCATCAAAAGAGGAACCATAGACGGAAAAATCGTCCATGAAAACCTCACAAATCTTTTCACAAAAGTCAGAGAATATAGCCATCATGCATCTTTGAAAGGTAGCAGGTGCATTACATAAACCAAAAGGCATACGTCTATAAGCAAAAGTACCAAAAGGGCATGTAAAAGTAGTCTTTGATTGATCTTTAGCCGACACAGGTATTTGAGAGAAACCAGAATAACCATCTAGAAAGCAATAGTGTGTATGTTTGCATAATCTTTCTAGCATTTGATCAATAAAAGGTAAGGGGTAATGATCTTTCTTAGTAGCTTTTTTTAATTTGCGGAAATCAATTACCATCCTATAACCTGCGATAATTCTTTGTGGAATCAATTCATCTTTATCATTAGGAACAACAGTAATACCTCCCTTCTTAGGGACACAATGGACATGACTTATCCACTGACTATCAGCAACGGGATAAATTATACCTGCCTCCAGAAGCTTGAGTATTTCTTTTCTTACCACTTCTTTCATTTTAGGATTCAGACGTCATTGAGGATCACGAACTGGTTTGGCATCTGCTTCCAAATATGTTTTATGTTGACATTGAGTGGGACTAATGCCCTTAAGATCATCAAGAGTATATCCAATAGCAGCACGATGCTTCTTCAGAGTTTTCAATAATCTTTCTTCTTCATGCTCTGAAAGGTTAGCACTAATAATAACATGATATATCTTCTTTTCGTCAAGATAAGCATATTTAAGATTATCAGGCAAAGGTTTAAGCTCAAACACGGGATCACCCTTGGGTGGAGGAGGATCCCCTAAAATTTCAACAGGCAAATTGTGTTGCAGAATAGGTTCCTGTTTAAAGAATACTTCATCTATTTCGCTTCTTTCATTCATGAACATATCATTTTCATGGTCTAGCAAATAGTGTTCTAAAGGATCACTAGGAGGTACGGCAATAGAAGCAAGACCAATAATCTCATCCTTACTAGGTAATTCTTCCTCATGATGTTCTTTACTAATTTTAGAGAAATTAAACTCATGAACCATATCATCCAAGCCAATAGTAACAACATTCTTTTCGCAATCTGTCCTAGCATTAATAGTGTTCAAGAAGGTTCTACCAAATATAATGGGACAAAAGCTATCTTGCGGAGAAGTAAGAACAAGAAAATCAGTAGGATATTTAGTTTTCCCACACAAGACTTCAACATCTCTAACAATTCCCATCGCTGAAATAGTATCTCTATTGGCAAGTTTAATTGTGACATCTCAATATCTTCTAACACAGCAGGTGCAATTTCATGCTTGATTTCTTTATACAAGTCATAAGTTATAACACTAGCACTAGCACCCATATCACATAAGCCATGATAACAATGATCTCCTATTTTAACAGAAATAACAGGCACGCCTACCATAGGTCTATGTTTATCTTTATCACAAGGCTTAGCAATTCTAGCAGTTTCACCATCGAACTGAATAACGTGCCCATCAATATTATCAGACAAGAGATCTTTAACAATAGCAATATTAGGTTCTACTTTAACTTGCTCAGGAGGTGTATAAGTTCTAATATTGCTTTTACGAACAACAGTTGAAGCTTTAGCATGATCCTTTACTCTAACAGGGAAAGGTGGTTTCTCAACATAAGAAGTAGGAACAATAGGATCATTATAAGTGACAGTCTTTTCTTCAACTTTAATAGGTGCAGCTACTTTTACTTCTATGGGAGGATGATATTTAAACCACTCTCCTTAGGGAGATCAACATAAGTAGCAAAAGATTCATAGAAAGAAGTTACTATCTCAGAGTCAAGTCCATATTTAGTGCTAAACTTACAGAAAATATCGGTGTCCATAAAAGATTTAACACAATCAAACTTAGGTGTCATACCTGACTCCTTACCTTCGTCGAGGTCCCAATCTTCAGAGTTGCGTTTAATTCTATCCAATAAATTCCATCTGAATTCAATAGTCTTCATCATAAAAGAGCCAGCACAAGAAGTATCGAGCATGGTTTGATTATTATGAGAAAGCCGAGCATAAAAACTTTGCATAATTATTTCTCTCGAGAGCTCATGATTGGGGCATGAATATAACATTGATTTAAGCCTCCCCCAAGCTTGAGCGATGCTTTCTCCTTCGCGAGGCCAGAAATTATATATATAATTGCAATCACGATGAACAAGATGCATAGGGTAATACTTTTGATGAAATTCCAATTTCAATCTTTTATAGTTCCATGATCTCATATCATCACATAGCCTATACCATATCAATGCGTCTCCCTTCAAAGATAAAGGGAAGATCTTCTTCTTAGCAACATCATCGGGTACACCTGCAAGCTTAAATAATGGGCTCCCTTAAATAATCCACAAACTTCATCCACATATATTAAGTGCTCATCAGGATGCTTTGTTCCATCTCCTATAAAAGGGTTAGCTAGCAGTTTTTCCATCATACCCGAAGGAAATTCAAAAGGAGTTTCATTTTCAATAGGTTTAGTAGGTTGAGGAGTAACTCTTTGCTCTACTGGACGGGGTGAAGATACCCCGAACAAGCCCCTCAAAGAATTACTTTCCATAGTAGCAAGTGACAGTAAATTTCAGCACACTATATAAATTTTTCCTTACCAAATTCCACCTACCAAAGGTGCTACACTCCCCGGCAACGGCGCCAGAAAAGAGTCTTGATGACCCACAAGTATGGGGGATCTATCATAGTCCTTTCGATAAGTAAGAGTGTCGAACCCAACGAGGAGCAGAAGGAAATCATAAGTGGTTTCAGCAAGGTATTCTCTACAAGTACTGAAATAAGTGGTAACAGATAGTTTTGTGATAGGATAAATTGTAACGAGCAACAAGTAACAAAAGTAAATAAAGTGCAGCAAGGTGGCCCAATCCTTTTTGTAGCAAAGGACAAGCCGGAACAAACTCTTATAATAGGAAAAGCGCTCCCGAGGACACATGGGAATATCGTCAAGCTAGTTTTCATCACGTTCATATGATTCGCGTTCGATATTTTGATAATTTGATATGTGGGTGGACTGGTGCTTGGGTGCTGTTCTTACTTGAACAAGCATCCCACTTATGATTAACCTCTATTGCAAGCATCCGCAACTACAACAAAATTATTAAGGTAAACCTAACCATAGCATGAAACATATGGATCCAAATCAGCCCCTTACGAAGCAACGCATAAACTAGGGTTTAAGCTTCTGTCACTCTAGCAACCCATCATCTACTTATTACTTCCCAATGCCTTCCTCTAGGCCCAAATAATGGTGGAGTGCTATGTAGTCCACGTTCACATAACACCACTAGAGGCTAGACAACATACATCTTATCAAAATATCAAACGAATACCAAATTCACATGACTACTAATAGCAAGACTTCTCCCTTGTCCTCAGGAACAAACATAATTACTCACAAATCATATTCATGTTCATAATCAGAGGGATAATAATATGCATATAGGATCTGAACATATGATCTTCCACCAAATAAACCAACTAGCATCAACTAGCATCAAATAGGTCTCTAATATTTGCTCCTTTTCCAGCCCAGAATTCTAGCAGCCGGCATTCTCCCTCCTTATGTAAACCTTGTAAAATAAGAGAGAATAGCCATAAGTATTGTGACATAAAGTGAAATAACAGTCCATAATGCAATAAATATCGATATAAAAGCATGATGCAAAATGGACGTATCATCTGGCGTCAAACATGACCTCGGCGTGAGTTGATGATCGGTAAGATTTTACTGGACCAATCTAATACCTTTGTAAATTTGTGTCAGTTTCCAAATACTGAGTTCTTTAAATTTTATTATCCGTTTCATCTAAACATATGCAACCCATGGTGAGGAAAGAAAAAAAGAAGAGAAAACGAGAAGATAAGTTGAAAGAATTATAGAGGATCCATTGCTAGTTTATTCAGAGCAATATAGGCAGTTGAAGAAATCTAGACGACTTGTTGTAGAGTAACAACCAATGCTAATTCATAAGATGAGAGAAATCAATAGCTGGTACCAATGTGAGTGAGTATGAGCAATTCACATTCATTATAAAAACTGCTAGTCTTGACACAAAACCAATTTTTACTTTGGATATGTATGATCTAACAAATTGGGATAATCTTGATAACTATCAAAGGAAATAAAAATAGTGTTAGAACTTAGAAGAAATTTTAGTACTTCAAGTATTTATTGGTACAATTTGATGTATATGCATATTAATTATTACTACCTTCATCTATATTTGCATGGTGTATACGTATTTGAAGGACCAAGTTTGACCAGCAAAACGTGGGTTATGTGTCACAAAAATTATATACAATAGCAAATTTATATTGAAAATGCATTTTTAAATGGTATAATTTTTATGGAAAAATATTATTCGCAAAATTTATAGTCAATTTAATCACAGAAAACGGTAATGCCATGTAAATAGTGACAAACAGAGTATTAGTCTGGTATTTATATTAAGGGGCCCCGGATTCTAGTTTCGCCCTGGGCCTCCGAAATCTCAGGACCGACCCTGAAGAGAAAGTTCATAGGATGCATGGATCACTAGCAACAACCATGGCAATATTGATTAACATGTTAACATTCTGCCAGGAACATTTTATAGCAAAAGTAGAGCAAGAACAAGACATGCTAGAGCACTCCATAATTGCAAACCGGGGCATGGATGGATAGAGCATAACCATATATTCCAAACATCCTTACTGAAGTATCTCAAGATAAGCATGGATCTCACTATAGCATCAAGTTTACATGGCCTCAAAATAACAACAGGAAAAAGACTTAGCAAAATTCAAAGTCCCTGAAAACAGCAACACCACGGAGCCTAGTTTGCATGCTTGTGCTAGTCACCACATAGATCACAAAAATACAAGACAAGCACCTCTGTAAATATGGCATGATGTAGTTCAAGACACATGTAGACCTCAAGGTCATATGATGCACACATCAAATGCAACAAAAATGACAAAACCTCATAAACTGATAAGTATCAGCAGTTAATATTTTATAGCACTCTTGCATCAATGAATAAAGCATCATAATGGGCAGTATCATGCGTGGAAATTCTTCTAACGTGAAGAGCTCAACGAGATGAACAATTCGACATATCATATGCATGATTTGGAGCCACGGTCATGGAGCTATAGCAGGTCAAAGGAGGCATAAAAATATTACAGAAAATGACTTGGACGAAATATACCCTCTCGGTCTAGATCTAGGGTTCCAGTGGCACGGTTCCTGAGGCGGCCGGAGTTCGCCAGAGTTGGACGCCGCGGTGGAGGAAGATGGCTGGAGAGGAGGGGGAGGTCGGGTCCGACCAGAACCCACCCGATCTGGCGCCAGTGGAGGCGGAGCAGGGCCGGACGGCGAGGGCAGTGACGAGCGGGCGGTGAGGCGGTGCCAGCGAGGAGGCGAGGCGCGGCGGTAGGGCCGGAGCTGGGCGCGTGGCGGCGGCGGGCGTGCAGGCGCGGGGCAGCGGCGGTTGGGCCCGCGGGGGCCGGCTGCGGGCCTCGGCGGGCCGACGACGGCTAGCGGGACGGCGGCGCCACATGGCAGCTCATGGTTTGACAGGGTCATGACGGAGGATGCGTCCGGCGCCGTCCGGACGCGTCCGGCGCGGAGAGAGGAGCGGGGCTAGGGTTTAGACCCGGAAATTTGGAGGGGATGCACATATTTATAGGTAGGGGGAGTTTGGAGTGTCCAAATGAGGTGTAATTTTCGCCCACACGATCGTGATCCGACAACGGAGGACATGGAGATGGTTTAGATGGGTTATTGGGCTGTTTTGGAGGGGTGTTGGGCTGCAACACACAAGAGGCTTTTGCGGTTACCCAGTTAACCGTTGGAGCATCAAACGGCCTCCAAATGGAATGAAATTTGACGGGCGGTCTACCGGTGGTGTACCAAGGCCACTTGACAAATCTCAGCCCGTTCCGAGAATGTTTAACACCCGCTCATGAAAAGAGACAAGAGGGGTGCGCCGGTGCATGTGGGAGTGTCGGATTGCGAAACGGCCAACGGAGAAAAGGCTCGGATGCATGAGACGAACACAAATGCAAATGCGATGCACATGATGACATGATATGCAATGCATGACATGAACAAAATGCAAAACCAAGACAAAAACCCAACCACGAAGGGAATCTCATAACTTAAAGTCAAAAATGGCAAGAGTCGGAGTTACAAAAATTGCAAGTTACATCCGGGGTGTTACATTAAGCCAGATAATTGTTCGAAAAGGCATAAGATAAGTTTCATATTACATGCCTTTGCCAGGCCATGTTCCATGAATAGGATAGTGTCGTCAGCATAGTGTAAAATGTATACTCCTCCATCGACTAGATGAGGAACTAAACCCTCTACATGGCCATGCTGCTTAGCCCTGCCAATAATGACGGCCAACATATCTGCCACAATATTGAACAGAAGAGGAGACATGGAATCCCCTTGTCTCAACCGCTTATGTGTCTGAAAATAGTGACTGATATCATCGTTCACCTTGATTCCGACACTACCCTTCTGTACTTGGGTATCCACTTGGTTCCTCCAGGCTTCACTAAAACCTTTCATGCACATCGCCTGCTGAAGAAAAGGCCACTTTACTTTATCGTAGCCTTCTCAAAATCCACTTTGAAGATAAACCCATCCAGTTTCTTCGAGTGGATCTCATGAAGCGTTTCATGCAGAACGACCACCCCTTCCAGTATGTGTCGCACCGGCATGAACGCTGTCTGGCTTGGTTGGATCACGGAATGAGAAATTTGTGTCAATCTATTGGTTCCTATCTTTGTGAAAATTTTGAAACTCACATTCAGCAGACATATGGGTCGAAATTGTTCTATCCGAACTGCCTCATCTTTCTTAGGTAGCAATGTTATCATACCAAAGTTAAGATGAAACAACTCTAAATGACCGTTGAAAAAATCATGAAACAAAGGCATAAGATCATCTTTAGTAACATGCCAACATTTCTTATAGAATTCAGCTGGAAACCCATCTGGTCCCGGTGCTTTATTCGGCTTCATTTGTGATATTGCCTGAAGAACCTCTTTTTCAGTAAACGGTGCAGAGAGAATATCATTCTACGTTGCCTGTAATTGAGGAATATCATCAATCACAGATTCATCAAGCGTCACCGTCCTTGTATTCGGGGGTCCAAAAAGTTGCTTATAATAATTCAAGATATACGCTTTCAGATTTTCATGTCCCACTATTGTCCCCTCGTCCTGTTCAAGCTGTATGATTTTCTTCTTCCTATGTTTGCCATTTGCAACCATATGGAAGAATTGTGTTGTCGTCCCCTTGGACAAACTTAAGCGTTTTAGCATGCAATGCTCACTTGAGCTCCTCCTTTCTCTAGAGAGCTCATAGACCTTGCTCAGCCTCGGACTTGGTTCTTTGCCCATTAACAGAAACAAGAGTGTCTTCCGCCTTTAGGTATAGTGCCTCAATTAATTGAGTAAGATGATGTTTTTCATGTTTGTAAATCCCACTCTCATTTCTGGCCCACCCTCTCAAAAACTGTCGGAGATGTCTAATTTTATTTTTCCATCTCTCAACATGTGTCCTTCCACTAACCGGCTTAGCCCATTTGCGTGCAATGATCTCCAAAAATCCTTCTCTCTCGAACCAGCTTTGTTCGAAAGAGAAGGTATTTTTATTTGCCACATGGGTAGCCTCACCCGAGTCTAATAAAAGTAGTGTGTGATCCGAGATCGCTCTCTGCATCGCATGGACTGACACCAACGGATACTTTTGTTCCCACTCCACACTGGCAAGTACCCTATCCAACTTTTCATAAGTCGGAGTGGGTAACGAGTTGGCCCATGTGAATTGTCTACCGGTGAGTTATATTTCTCTCCAATTAAGACTCTCGGTAATCATGTTAAACATCATAGACCAACGAACATCAAAATTGTCATTGTTTTTTCATCTCTCCTCCTGACTATATTAAAATCCCCCCACACACAAGTATTGGCAGATTTTCATCTCCACAAATCAGCACCAAGTCAGCTAAAAAGTCTGGTCTGAATTCAGGTTGTGCTACCCCATATACAGCTACAAGAGACCATCGGAACCCATCCAGTTTTGATCTCACCCTGAATTTAACTGAAAAGTCTCACTGAACCACATTAAGCACCTCTAGCATCTCACACCGCACTCCTAGTAAAATCCCGCCGGATCTTCCTCTAGGAGGTAAGATGTGACAGTCAAAATCGATACCACTTGAGAGAGTTTGAAGAAACTATGATGTGAAATTATCTCGTCCTATTTCCAAAAGTGCAATAAAGTCTAAGTGTTTTCTATCCTTGTCTCCGCTAAGAACCTCTGTTTAGCCAAGTTAGCTAGACCTCTGCTATTCCAAAAGATTCCTTTCATAAATCATCATATAAAAATTTCTTAAGCTTAACTCTAGCACTTTAGCGTACTGCCGAAGTAGGATATATTTTCCACTTCCAGGGTCGTTTGGGCTTCTCCCCAACACCCTGCAGGAAAGTAGGATTCGCGACGACAAAAACTGCGCCCTCCATTAGGAGAGGCTCTACCGTGTCTGTAGTCTCCGATCCCTCCTCATCCTTGGCCTCCGCACTAGGCAAAATATTGTTACATATATTTGCGAGACCAGCCATTCCTAAATTGTTCATTTCATTATCATTCATGGGTTTGATAGATGCAAGATTACGAATAATTTCGTAAGCCCTCGCCACTTCCAGGTCCAAGAGACCGTTGACGGATTTGACGACCTCAGTTTCATTTGATCCCAAAGAAATTCCTAAGTCATTTGCCTTATCCACTATTTCATTTTCTGTGAAGTGCAAAATTGAACAACTTTTATCAAAAGACGCACCTGTAGTAGCCTCGACATGACGAAGCATGGCTGCCCTCTTGGCACGTGCTAGTTGCAGGTCGTCCGCATCAGGCTGTCCCTGGATCCGGTTGCTGACACGCCTGCCAGCCGTCACCGGATCCTCGATCCTGCTGAAAGCGAAAACCTCCTCCGCCATCCACTCCCGAGGGGTATGCTCCCGACTCCCACGTGTAGGGTAACGCAGCAGAAATCAAAAAAAATCGGACCTACGCACCAGCCCAAGACCACTATGGAGACTGCATACATGGTTTGATATTTTTCATTACCGACTCATAGCATAGAGGGAAGTAGAGTCGATGACAATCGGTGGTGCAGATCCCCGCAGCTAGGATTTACAACCTCCCAACCGCGAGGATGTATACCCTCATCTGCCCCTCGGACAGCCCTCCGGGAGGTGGTCGGACAGTCCCCCGGACGGTGTCGCGAACAGCCCTTCAGGAGGACCTTCGAAAGTCAGAAAGTCACTTGGACAGCCCTTCGGGAGGACCTTTGAAACTCGGACAGTCACACGGACAGCCCTTCGGGAGGCACACTCGAACTAATACCAAAACTACGATCTCTCTACAGAGTTGCACACATACGGTGTCATCTATCCGGCAGAGCTTCGCCGTCCAGAACTAGTTCCTGTCGGAACCCAGACAGCCTTTCGGCTCTACGAAACTATTTCTCTAGGAGGGAGAGAGAGAGAGCCAGATCATGCATGGCATTAGTATGAGAGCAAGAGTGTGTCTTTAGGCAGCCCCCTCCACCCCTATTTATAGGCCAAGCCCAAGGGTGGCTTCTCCAAGAAGCCAAAGGGGATAATACCAAAAGGCCCTCAAGGTGGCTTGATACGTCTCCGTCGTATCTACTTTTCCAAACACTTTTGCCCTTGTTTTGGACTCTAACTTGCATGATTTGAATGGAACTAACCTGGACTGACGCTGTTTTCAGTAGAATTTCCATGGTGTTATTTTTGTGCAGAAATAAAAGTTCTCGGAATGACCTGAAAATCAATGGAGAATTATTTTGGAATATATAAAAATACTGGAAGGAAGATCCACGTCAGGGGGCCCTCCACCTGTCGACGAGTGTGGGGGGCGCGCCCTACCCCCCTGGGCGCGCCCCCCTGCCTCGTGGGCCCCCTGACGCTCCACCGACCTCAACCCTAACTCCATATATTCCCTTTCGGGGACAAAAAACAAGAAATAAGGATTCATCGTGTTTTACGATACGGAGCCGCTGCCAAGCCCTAAACTCTCTCGGGAGGGCTGATCTGGAGTCCGTTCGGGGCTCCAGAGAGGGGAATCCGTCGCCATCGTCATCATCAACCGTCCTCCATCACCAATTTCATGATGCTCACCGCTTGCGTGAGTAATTCCATCATAGGCTTGCTGGACGGTGATGGGTTGGATAAGATTTATCATGTAATCGAGTTAGTTTTGTTAGGGTTTGATCCCTAGTATCCACTATGTTCTGAGATTGATGTTGCTATGACTTTGCTATGCTTAATGCTTGTCACTAGGGCCCGAGTGCCATGATTTCAGATCGGAGCCTATTATGTTTTCATCAATATATGAGAGTTCTTGATCCTATCTTGCAAGTCTATAGTCACCTACTATGTGTTATGATTCGGCAACCCCAAAGTGACAATAATCGGGACCACTCCCGGTGATGACCTGTAACGCCCCGTGACCGATGTGCCAGGTGTCGTCCAGTTATTCGCTGTTGTTGCCTTGTCATTGCTTGCGTGTCATGCATTGCATATCATGTCATCATGTGCATTTCATTTGCATACATGTTCGTCTCATGCATCCAAGCATTTTCCCCGTTGTCCGTTTTGCAATCCGGCGCTCCGTTCTCCTCCGGTGGTCATTTCTACCTTTCTTTCGTGTGTGGGGATTAAACATTCCCGGATTGGACCGAGACTTGCCAAGCGGCCTTGGTTTACTACCGGTAGACCGCCTGTCAAGTTTCGTACCATTTGGACTTCGTTTGATGCTCCAACGGTTAACCGAGGGACCGAAAAGGCCTCGTGTGTGTTGCAGCCCAACACCCTTCCAAAGTGGCCCAAAACCCACCTAAACCTGTTCCATCATCTCGGTCGTTCGATCACGATCGCGTGGCCGAAAACCGCACCTCATTTGGACTCTCCTAGCTCCCTCTACCTATAAATATGTGCATCTCCCCGAAATTTCGGATGAAACCCTAGTCTTCTTCCTTCTCGCGCCACCGGACATGTCCATCCGAGCCGGACATGTCTGCCGGCCACCTCACTCCGGTGAACCGCATCGCACCACGTCGCCACCTGACCGCGCCCGCATCCAATCTCCTCGCGCCACGCGTCTCAGGCCTCCTCCTCCACCGCGCGGCCCGCCTGAGCCCGCGCGCGGCCCGTGGAGCCCATCGGGGCCCGCCCCGAGCTCGCGTGCTCCCGCACCTCAGCGCCTCCAGCCCCGCCGCCACGGGCGACCGCGCCGGCCGCCCCTCGCGCCGCCGCCTCGATGCTCTGCCGCCTCCGCGTCGCCGGGAACCGCCTCCGGCGCCCCAGGTCGTCTCGCCCGCTGCCGTCTCCTCCTTTCCCTCTCCATTTTCTCTCTCCCTCATCTCCCCGTTTCTCTGTGCAGGAATGGCGCCGCCGCCGCCGGAGCTTCCTCGCCGCCGTTCCGTCGTGTGCTGCCTCCGGATCCGGCCGGAACGGGTCCGGAGCGACCAGATCCGGTCGTCCCCGACGTCCCCGGCGCCGTCCCGCGCCTCCCGGCCATCTCCCGCATCTCCGGCGACTTCTCCGGTGATCCTCGAAGAACGTGCACAAACCCTAGATCCGGTGATCCCCGAGATTGCCATGTTTCATATACCCCTGTTCATCATGCCGTAACTTTGCATCCGTAGCTCCGATTCATGCATATAGCATATCAAAATGTTCATCTCAGAGAGTACATCATTTTATTCCATTGCATCATTTTCATTTGAGTTCATCTTGATGCCCGAAATGCTGTTGGAAGAGTGCTACTTGAGATAATTGTCAGATCTGCTGCTCCATATAGCTATTTGTCATTTTTGCCATGATTAATGTGTGCATGATATGCCCCTGAGCTCTACATATGTTTTTTAAGGGTTTCGTCATCTTTCCAGAGGTGCAACCCATGTATTTTTGTGATGTGTGTGGTGACTTGCACAAGCTTGCAAAGTGGTGCACTTATTAGTGCTGATTTCAGGGACTTAGCATTTCCATTAAGTCCTTGAGCTGTTTATCTCATATGGCCATATGTTCATGTTGTTTCCCAGTGATCCGTGTCTCTTTTGAGGATGATCAGTAAGGATGTTTTGTTAATCTTGTAGTGCTCTATCCATCCATGTCTTTGTTTGCAATTATGGAGCACCCTAGCTTGAGTCAATCGAGCTCTACTTTTGCTACTTCGTGAATCTGGGCAGATTGTCTACTTGTTAGCGATTTTGCCAAGGATGTTGTAGTTGATCCGTGCATGCTATGCTATTGTTCTTGCCATGTCTAGCTTGCATTTTGTGTATTCTTGATGGGTGTATGCTTATATTGTCATGACATGCTCTGTAGTGAGTGCATCGAGCTCGTAAACATGCCTACTTGATATCTGTTTCAGCATGCTCAAGTTTTCACTAAGTCTGAGACCTGATTATGTTTTTTCCATGTTCACATGCTTGCAAATGTATTTTCTGATCCCTTTTGGCTCAAGGTCACTAAGTGAATTTTGTTAAGCTCTTTGAGTAGCTCCATGACATGATTTACTTTGCCATGTTCAGTTCCTGTAGCATCTAGTTTTCATGCTCCAAAGAGTGCTATCTGATCTGAAATTCCAGACAAGTGTTAATTTCACTAAGTCTGAGATCTGTTTACCAAATGCATTTTTGCCATGCTTGTTTGAACCTGTTAATGGATGATTTGGCCATAGCTCAGTGCTAGACTTTTGTTAAGCATCTTGAATGGATTCCTTCCATGTATTTTGTTGCCATGTTTGAGTGCTTTAGCATGTTCATCTTGTTGCATTTAGTTGGCTACTTGCTGTATATCGCAGACCGGTGTCATATTTGAATTGCTTGCCATTTCCAAACCGTAACTCCGATTCCGGCGTTCTTTATATCGTTTTCAAGCGATTTCATCTCACCTTTCCAGTGGCACACTTGGATTTCCAGGTTGAGGCCAGGTTCATGCATTCCTTGTCAAATCATGCATATGCATCGCATACCGCATCCCGCATATCATCCCATGTTCATGTGTTGGTTGTTTACTATGTTGTGTGCTTCTTTCCGGTGTTTGCTTCTTCGGGTTGGTTCCAGTTACATCACGTTTGTGAGGACCCGTTCGTCTACGTCCGTTTATCTTCTTCATTCTTCTTCCTTGCGGGATTTCAGGCAAGATGATCATACCCTCGAAATCACTACTATCTTTGCTTTGCTAGATGCTCGCTCTTTTGCTATGCCAATGCTACGATTCCTACCACTTGCTTTCAAGACTCCCAATTGCCATGTCAAACCTCTAACCCACCATGTCCTAGCAAACCGTTGATTGGCTATGTTACCGCTTTGCTCAGCCCCTCTTATAGCGTTGTTAGTTGCAAGTGAAGATTGGAGAATGTTCCTTGTTGGAACATTATTTACTTGTTGGGATATCATTATATTGCCATGTTATCTTAATGCATCTATATAATTGGTAAAGGGTGGAAGGCTCGGCCTTATGCCTGGTGTTTTGTTCCACTCTTGCCGCCCTAGTTTCCGTCATATCGATGTTATGTTCCCGGTTTTGCGTTCCTTACGCGGTTGGGTAATAATGGGAACCCCTTGATAGTTCGCCTTGATTAAAGCTTTTCCAGCAATGCCCAACATTGGTTTTACCATTCGCCGCCTAGCCTTTTCTTTTCCCTTGGGGGTCGCGTGCCCAAGGGTCATCATTATTTTAACCCCCCCTGGGCCAGTGCTCCTCTGAGTGTTGGTCCGACCGAGTAAACTGCGGGGCCACCTCGGGGCAACTTGAGGGTTGGTTTTACTCGTAGGATGTCTCATCTGAGTGTGCCCTGAGAACGAGATGTGTGCAGCTCCTATCGGGATTTGTCGGCACATTCGGGCGGTGTTGCTGGACTTGTTTTAACCTGTCGAAGTGTCTTGAAGAACCGAGATATCGAGTCTGATCGGAACGTCTCGGGAGGAGGTCTATTCCTTCGTTGACCGCGAGAGCTTGTCATGGGCTAAGTTGGGACTCCCCTGCAGGGATTTGAACTTTCGAAAGCCGTGCCCGCGGTTATGGGCAGATGGGAATTTGTTAATGTCCGGTTGTAGATAACTTGAACCTTAACTTAATTAAAATGAATCAATCGTGTGTGTAACCGTGATGGTCTCTTTCTGGCGGAGTCCGGGAAGTGAACACGGTGTTGGAGTTATGCTTGACGTAGGTTGTTTTAGGATCACTTCTTGATCATACTTTTATCGACCGTGCTTTGCTTTCTCTTCTCGCTCTCATTTGCGTATGTTAGACACCATATATGCTAGTCGCTTGCTGCAGCTCCACCTCATACCTTTACCTTACCCATAAGCTTAAATAGTCTTGATCGCGAGGGTGTGAGATTGCTGAGTCTCCGTGGCTCACAGATACTTCCAAAACCAGTTTGTAGGTGCCGATGAGTCCGTGCAGATGACGCAACCCAGCTCAGGAGGAGCTCGATGAAGATCTTGTCCTTTGTGTTGCTTTGTTCTAGTTGATCAGTAGTGGAGCCCAGTTGGGGTCGATCGGGGACCTTTCTCGCATTTGGGGTTCTTCTTTATTTTGGTTCCATAGTCGGACCTTGATTGCATTTGGATGTTGTAATGCTTTATTCATGTATTGTGTGAAGTGGCGATTGTAAGCCAACTATGTATCTCTTTCCCTTATGTATTACATGGGTTGTGTGAAGATTGCCTCACTTGCGACATTGCTTTCAATGCGGTTATGCCTCTAAGTCGTGCTTCGACACGTGGGAGATATAGCCGCGTCGAGGGCGTTACATGACCGTAGTTTGAGGAGTTCTTGTATTCATTATGTGTTAATGCTTTGATCCGGTACTCTATTAAAAGGAGGCCTTAATATCCCTTTGTTTCCGGTAGGACCCCGCTGCCACGGGAGGGTAGGACAAAAGAGGTCATGCAAGTTCTTTTCCATAAGCACGTATGACTATATTCGGAATACATGCCTACATAACCTTGATGAATTGGAGCTAGTTCTGTGTCACCCTAGGTTATGAATGTTACATGATCGATCGCATCCGGCATAATTCTCCATCACCGATCCATTGCCTACGAGCTTTCCCTATATTGTTCTTCGCTTATTTACTTTTCCGTTTCTATTGTTATCATCACTACAAAACACCAAAAATATTACTTTTGCTGCCGTTACTTTTGCTATTGTTACCACTACTATCATATTACTTTGCTACTAAACACTTTGCTGCAGATACTAAGTTTCCAGGTGTGGTTGAATTGACAACTCAGCTGCTAATACTTGAGAATATTCTTTGGCTCCCCTTTTGTTGAATCAATAAATTTGGGTTGAATACTCTACCCTCGAAATTTTTTGTGACCCCCTATACTTGTGGGTTATCAAGACTATTTTCTGGCGCCGTTGCCGGGAGCATATCTCTATTCTTTGAGTCACTTGGGATTTATATCTACTTATCATTATAGAACTTGAAAGATCCAAGAACCAAGATTTATCCCTCAACTATGAGGGGAGGTAAGGAACTGCCATCTAGCTCTATACTTGATTCACCTTCTGTTTTGAGTAAGCTTGCGACACCTATACCTTCTTCTGCTATTAAGTCTGATATGTCGCATGTTATTGATGATGCCACTTCTGTTATGCATGATACTTATGATGAAACTACTTCTATGCTTGATACCACTGTGCCACTTGGTGAATTTCTTGATGAACAACTTGCTAGGGCTAGAGAGAATGAAATTATTGAAACTGATAATATTGATGAAAGTGATGATGAAGATTCTCCCCCTAGATATGAATTGCCTGTTGTTCCTGAGGGTTATGTTATGGATGACGAAACTGCTAGAGACTTTCTTGCTTGCAATGATAGGAGTGATCTTAAGAAATTATTAGCTAAGCTGAAACAAAAAACTCTGAATGCTAGAATGAAATATGATCCCGCTTATGCTACTTCACCTATCTTTGTTACTGATAAGGATTATGAATTCTCTGTCGACCCTGATATAATTACTTTGGTTGAATCTGATCCTTTCTATGGCTATGAATCTGAAACTGTTGTGGCACATCTTACTAAATTAAATGATATAGCCACCCTATTCACTAATGATGAGAAAACTCTCTATTATTATATCCTTAAATTATTTCCGTTCTCATTAAAGGGTGGTGATAAGATATGGTTTAATTCTCTTGATCCTGGTTGTGCGTGTAGTCCCCAGGATATGATTTATTACTTCTCTGTTAAATATTTCCCCGCTCATAAGAAACAATCTGCCTTAAGGGAAATATATAATTTTGTGCAAATTGAAGAAGAGAGTCTCCCACAAGCTTGGGGAGGCTTCTCCAATAACTTAATGCTTTGCCTGATCATCCTCTTAAGAAAAATGAAATACTTGATATCTTTTGTAATGGACTAACCAATAATTCCAGAGACCACATGGATAGTTGTGTGATACGTCTCCAATGTATCTACAATTTTTAATTGTTCCATGCTATATTATATACTGTTTTGGATGTTTATGGGCTTTATTATACACTTTTATATTATTTTTGGGACTAACCTATTAGCCCAGAGCACAGTGCCAGTTTCTGTTTTTTCCTTGTTTTAGAGTATCACAGAAAAGGAAAATCAAATGGAGTCCAATTGACCTGAAACTTCACGGAACTTATTTTTGGAAGGAAAGCAACCCGGGAGACTTGGAGTCCACGTCAAGGGAGCTTCGAGGAAGCCACGAGGTAGGGGGCGCGCCCATCCCCCCTGGGCGCGCCCTCCACCTTTGTGGGCCCCTCGTGGCCCCCCTGATGTACTTCTTCCGCCTATATATCTCCATATACCCTAAAACGATCGGGGGGCACAATAGATCGGGAGTTCCGCCGCTAGAAGCCTCCGTAGCCACCGAAAGCCAATCTAGACCCGTTCCGGCACCCTTCATCATCCCGGTGCTCTCCATGACGAGGAGGGAGTAGTTCTCCCTCGGGGCTGAGGGTATGTACCAGTAGCTATGTGTTTGATCTCTCTCTCTCTCTCATTTTCTTGAGGTGATACGATCTTGATGTATCGCGAGCTTTGCTATTATAGTTGGATCTTATGATGTTTTCTCCCCCCCTCTACTCTCTTGTAATGGATTGAGTTTCCCCTTTGAAGTTATCTTATCAGATTGAGTATTTAAAGATTTGAGAACACTTGATGTATGTCTTGCCGTGTGTATCTGTTGTGACAATGGGATATCACGTGATTCACTTGATGTATGTTTTGATGACCAACTTGAGGGTTCCGCCCATGAACCTATGCATAGGGGTTGGAACACGTTTTCGTCGTGATTCTTCGGTAGAAAATTTGGTGCACTCTTTGAGGTTCTATGTGTTGGTTGAATAGATGAATCTGAGATTGTGTGATGCATATCATATAATCATACCCAAGGATACTTGAGGTGATATTGGAGTATGTAGGTGACATTAGGGTTTTGGTTGATTTGTGTCTTAAGGTGTTATTCTAGTACGAACTCTAGGGCTGTTTGTGACACCTATAAGAATAGCCCAACGGATTGATTGGAAAGAATAACTTTGAGGTGGTTTCGTACCCTACCATAATCTCTTCGTTTGTTCTCCGCTATTAGTGACTTTGGAGTGACTCTTTGTTGCATGTTGAGGGATAGTTATGTGATCCAACTATGTTATTATTGTTGAGAGGACTTACACTAGTGAAAGTATGAACCCTAGGCCTTGTTTCCTAGCATTGCAATACCGTTTACGCTCACTTTTATCATTAGTTACCTTGCTGTTTTTATATTTTCAGATTACAAAAACCTTTATCTACCATCCATATACCACTTGTATCACCATCTCTTCGCCGAACTAGTGCACCTATACAATTTACCATTGTATTGGGTGTGTTGGGGACACAAGAGACTCTTTGTTATTTGGTTGCAGGGTTGCTTGAGAGAGACCATCTTCATCCTATGCCTCCTACGGATTGATAAACCTTAGGTCATCCACTTGAGGGAAATTTGCTACTGTCCTACAAACCTCTACACTTGGAGGCCCAACAACGCCTACAAGAAGAAGGTTGTGTAGTAGACATCAAGCTCTTTTCTGGCGCCATTGCCGGGGAGGTGAGTTCTTGAAGGTATATCTTTAGATCTTGCAATCAAATCTTTTTGTTTCTTGTTTTGTCACTAGTTTAGTTTATAAAAGAAAACTATAAAAAATGGAATTGAGTTTACCTCATACGCTTCATCTTTTTAATATCTTTCGTGAGTATGATGGGAAGGAAAATTTTGCTCAAGTGCTAGAAGAAGAATGCATTAGAATGTTTGGCACTAAATATTTGAATGATGAGCATGATTGCAATGTTGTTAGTATGAATTCCTTGAATATCCATGATGCTAACGATATGCAAAGCCACAAGCTTGGGGAAGCTATGTTTGATGAAGATGATATTTTTTGTCCCCCAAGTTTTGATGAGAAAATTTATTATTATGAAAGCATGCCTCCTATTTATGATGATTATATTGATGAAAGTGGATTTGGAGAGGTCATGACTTTATTTTGTGATGAATCCACTATTCCGGAAGAGGTTCCAATTATTTTGAGAACAAAGTTGTCATCATGATTTGTATGCTATAAAGAGGTCATGACTTGATATTATGAGAACAAAGTTGCTATCTGTGATGATTATTGTGATGACTTGTATGCTATAAAGAATAATCATATCCATGAAACTTGTCATCATGATTTTAGTTTTTAATTGGATTATGCCTCACATGATAATTATTTTGTTGAGTTTTCTCCCACTATTATTCATGAGAAGAATTTTGCTTGTGTGGAGAGTAATAAAATTTCTATGCTTGTAGATCATGAAAAGAATGCTTTATGTGATAGTTATATTGTTTAATTCATTCATGATGCTACTGAAAATTATTATGAGGGAGGAATTGCAATAATATCAAGTTTCCTCTCTATGTGCTTAAAGTTTCGAAGTTATGCTTGTTTTACCTTCCTATGCAAGTTGATTCTTGTTACCACAAGATCCCTATGCATAGGAAGTGGGTTAGACTTCTAGTCATATTCTTCATGATGCTCTCTTTATGTTACAATTCTTATCTTTTATGTGAGCATCATTGAAATCATCATGCCTAGCTAGGGGCGTTAAACGATAGCGCTTGTTGGGAGGCAACCCAACTTCATTTTTGTTCCTTGATTTTTGTTCCTGTTTAGTAATAAGTAATTAATCTAGCCTCTGTTTATATGTGGTTTTATGTATTTAATTAGTGTTTGTGCCAAGTAGAACCTTTGGGAAGACTTGGGTGAAGTCTTTATGATCATGCTGTAAAAAACAGAAACTTTAGCGCTCACAGAATTGCTGCCGTTTTTATTTGGAGAGTGATATTTAGTTAATTATTTTTGCAGATGATTAATAGATAATTTCCTCAGGTCCAGCAATTTATTTAAGAATTTTTGGGGTTCCAGAAGTATACGTTTGATCCAGATTACTACAGACTGTTCTGTTTTTGACAGATTCTGTTTTCGATGTGTTGTTTGCTTATTTTGATGAATCTATGAGTAGTATCGGAGCGTATGAACCATAGATAAGTTGGAATACAGTAGATATTACACCAATATGAATTTAGAATGAGTTCACAACAGTACCTAAGTGGTGATTTATTTTCTTATACTAACGGAGCTTACGAGTTTTCTATTAAGTTTTGTGTTGTGAAGTTTTCAAGTTTTGGGTAAAGATTTGATGGACTATGGAATAAGGAGTGGCAAGAGCCTAAGCTTGGGGATGCCCAAGGCACCTGCTACCTCTTGAGCACTGCGTTGGTTTTCCCTGAAGAGGAAGGGATGATGCAGCAAAGTAGCGTAAGTATTTCCCTCAGTTTTTGAGAACCAAGGTATCAATCCAGTAGGAGGCTACGCGCAAGTCCCTCGTACCTGCACAAAACAAATAAATCCTCGCAAACAACGCAAATAAGGGTTGTCAATCCCCATAAGTCAACTTACGAGAGTGAAATCTGATAGATATGATAAGATAATATTTTTGGTATTTTTATGATAAAGATGCAAAGTAAAATAAAGGCAAAGTAAATAGCAATGTAGTAGGAGAACAATATGATAAAGATAGACCCGGGGGCCACAGGTTTCACTAGTGGCTTCTCTCGAGAGCATAAGTATTCTACGATGGGTGAACAAATTACTTTTGAGCAATTGACAAAATTGAGCATAATTATGAGAATATCTAGGCATGATCATGTATATAGGCATCACGTCTGAGACAAGTAGACCGACTCCTGCCTGCATCTACTACTATTACTCCACTCATCGACCGCTATCCAGCATGCATCTAGAGTATTAAGTTAAAAACAAAGTAACGCCTTAAGCAAGATGACATGATGTAGAGGGATAGACTCATGCAATATGAAGAAAACCCCATCTTGTTATCCTCGATGGCAACAATACAATACGTGCCTTGCTGCCCTTACTGTCACCGGGAAAGGAAAACGCAAGATTGAACCCAAAGCTAAGCACTTCTCCCATTGCAAGAAAGATCAATCTAGTAGGCCAAACCAAACTGATAATTCGAAGAGACTTGCAAAGATAACCAATCATACATAAAAGAATTCAGAGAAGATTCAAGTATTGTTAATAGATAGACTTGATCATAAACCCACAATTCATCGGTCTCGACAAACACACCGCAAAAAGAAGATTACATCGAATAGATCTCCAGAAGAGAGGGGGAGAACATTGTATTGAGATCCAAAAAGAGAGAAGAAGCCATCTAGCTACTAACTTTGGACCCGTAGGTCTGAGATTAACTACTCGCACTTCATCGAAGGGGCTATGGTGTTGATGTAGAAGCCCTCCGTGATCGATGCCCCCTCCGGCGGAGCTCCGGAACAGGCCCCAAGATGGGATCTCGTGGATACAGAAAGTTACGGCGGTGGAATTAGGGTTTTGGCTCCTGTTCTGATCGTTTGGGGGTATGTGGATATATATAGGAGGAAGAAGTACGTCGGTGGAGCAACAGGGGGCCCACGAGGGTGGGGGCGCGCCTGGTAGGGTAGGGCGCGCCCCCTACCTCGTGGCCTCCTGTTACGTGCCTTGGTGTAGGGTCCAAGTCTCCCAGGTCTTATCTGTTGAGAAAATTACGTTCCCGAAGGTTTCATTCCGTTTGAACTCCGTTTGATATTCCTTTTCTTCGAAACCCTAAAACAGGCAAAAAACAACAATTCTGGGCTGGGCCTCCGATTAATAGGTTAGTCCCAAAAATAATATAAAAGTGGGTAATAAAGCCCAATAATGTCTAAAATAGTTGATAATATAGCATGGATCAATCAAAAATTATAGATATGTTGGAGACGTATCAAGCATCCCCAAGCTTAATTCCGGCTCGTCCTCGAGTAGGTAATGATAGAAACAGAATTTTTGATGTGGAGTGCTACTTGGCATAATTTTAATGTAATTCTTCTTAATTGTGGTATGAATATTCAGATCCGAAAGATTCAAGACAAAAGTTCATATTGACATAAAAATAATAATACTTCAAGCATACTAACAAAGCAATTATGTCTTCTCAAAATAACATGGCCAAATAAAGTTATCCCTACAAAATCATATAGTCTGGCTATGCTCCATCTTCACCACACAAAATATTTAAATCATGCACAACCTCGATGACAAGCCAAGCAATTGTTTCATACTTTTGACATTCTCAAAACTTTTTCAATTTTCATGCAATACATGAGCGTGAGCCATGGACATAGCACTATAGGTGGAATAGAGTGGTGGTTGTGGAGAAGACAAAAAAAGGAGAAGATAGTCTCACATCAACTAGGTGATGGGTAACGTAGCAGAAATTCAAAATTTTCCTACGTGTCACCAAGATCTATCTATGGAGAAACCAGCAACGAGGGGAAGGAGAGTGCATCTACATAACCTTGTAGATCGCTAAGTGGAAGCGTTCAAGAGAACGGGGTTGAAGGAGTCGTACTCGTCGTGATCCAAATCACCGGAGATCCTAGTGCCGAACGGACGACACCTCCGCGTTCAACACACGTACAGCCCGGTGACGTCTCCCATGCCTTGATCAAGCAAGGAGAGAGGGAGAGGTTGAGGAAGACTCCATCCAGCAGCAACACAACGGCGTGGTGGTGGTGGAGGAGCACGGTGATCCAGCAGGGCTTCGCCAAGCACCGCGAGATATGAGGAGAAAGAGAGGTAGGGTTGCGCCAGCGAGAGGTCAAAAACTCATGTGTTGGCAGCCCCAAAGACCTCAACTATATATAGGGGAGAGGGAGGGGGCTGCACCCCCACCTGGGGTTCCACCCTAGGGGCGGCGGCCAGCCCAGATCCCATCTAGAGGGGAGGCCAGGGGAGAGGGAGAGGGAGAGGGAGGCGCACCAGGCATGGGCCCTAAGGCTCATCTGCCCTTAGGGTTTGCCCCCCCTCCTCCCCTTAGGCGCCTTGGGCCCTTGTGGGGGGGCGCACCAGCCCACCTGGGGCTGGTCCCCTCCCACACATGGCCCATGCAGCCCTCCGGGGCTTGTGGCCCCACTTGGTGGACCCCCGGGACCCTCCCGGTGGTCCCGGTACGTTACCGATAAAACCCGAAACCTTTCCGGTGACCAAAACAGGACTTCCCATATACAAATCTTTACCTCCGGACCATTCCGGAACTCCTCGTGACGTCCGGGATCTCATCCGGGACTCCGAACAACATTCGGTAACCACGTATATCTATTCCTTATAACCCCAGCGTCATCGAACCTTAAGTGTGTAGACCTACGGGTTCGGGAAACATGCAAACATGACCGAGACACCTCTCCGGTCAATAACCAACAGCGGGATCTGGATACCCATGTTGGCTCCCACATGTTCCACGATGATCTCATCCTATGAACCACGATGTCAAGGACTTAATCAATCCCGTATACAATTCCCTTTGTCTAGCGGTACGATACTTGCCCGAGATTCGATCGTCGGTATCCTGATACCTTGTTCAATCTCGTTACCGGCAAGTCTCTTTACTCGTTCTGTAACACATCATCCCGTGATCAACTCCTTGATCACATTGTGCACATTATGATGATGTCCTACAGAGTGGGCCCAGAGATACCTCTCCGTCACATGGAGTGACAAATCCCAGTCTCGATTCGTGTCAACCCAACAGACACTTTCGGAGATACCCGTAGTGCACCTTTATAGCCACCCAGTTACGTTGTGACATTTGGCACACCCAAAGTATTCCTACGGTATCCGGGAGTTGCACAATCTCATGGTCTAAGGAAATGATACTTGACATTAGAAAAGCTTTAGCATACGAACTACACGATCTTTGTGCTAGGCTTAGGATTGGGTCTTGTCCATCACATCATTCTCCTAATGATGTGATCCCGTTATCAACGACATCCAATGTCCATGGTCAGGAAACCGCAACCATCTATTGATCAACGAGCTAGTCAACTAGAGGCTTACTAGGGACATGGTGTTGTCTATGTATCCACACATGTATCTGAGTTTCCTATCAATACAATTCTAGCATGGATAATAAACGATTATCATGAACAAGGAAATATAATAATAACCAATTTATTATTGCCTCTAGGGCATATTTCCAACAGTCTCCCACTTGCACTAGAGTCAATAATCCAGTTCACATCGATATGTGATTAACACTCAAGGTCACATCCCCATGTGACCAACACCCAAAGAGTTCTGGGTTTGATCATGTTATGCTTGTGAGAGAGGTTTCAATCAACGGGTCTGCAACATTCAGATCCGTATGTACTTCGCAATTTCTATGTCATCTTGTAGATGCAACTACTACGCTACATTTGGAGCCATTTCAAATAACTGTTCTACTTGGAGCTATTCTAAATTGTTGCTCCATTATACGTATCCGATATCTCTACTCAGAGCTATCCGGATAGGTGTTAAGCTTGCATCGACGTAACTCTCTACGTCGAACTCTTTATCACCTCCATAACCGAGAAACATATCCTTATTCCTCTAAGGATAATTTAGACCGCTATCTGGTGATCTACTCCTAGATTACCTTTGTAACCTCTTGCCAGATATGTGGCAAGGCACACATCAGGTGCGGTACTCAGCATGGCATACCGTATAGAGCCTATGACAAAAGCATAGGGGACGACCTTCGTCCTTCCTCTTTCTTCTGCCGTGGTCAAGCTTTAAGTCTTAACTTCATACCTTACAACTCAGGCAAGAACTCCTTCTTTGACTGATCCATCTTGAACACCTTCAAGATCATGTCAAGGTATGTGCTCATTTGAAAGTACCATTAAGCGTTTTTGATCTATCCTTATAGATCTTAATGCTCAATACTCAAGTAGCCTAATCCAGGTTTTCCATTGAAAAACACTTTTCAAATAACTCTGCATGCTTTCCAGAAATTCTACATCATTTCCGATCAACAACATGTTAACAACATATACTCATCGGAAATTCTATAGTGCTCCCACTCACTTCTTTGGAAATACAAGTTTCTCATAAACTTTGTATAAACCCAAAATCTTTGATCATCATCAAAGCATACATTCCAACTCCGAGATGCTTACTCCAGTCCTTAGAAGGATTGCTGGAGCTTTGCATACTTATTAGGATCTTTCAGGATTGACAAAACCTTCCGGTTGTATCACATACAACCTTTCCTCAAGAAAATCGTCGAGGAAACAATGTTTTGACATACTATCTGCAAGATTTCATAAATAATGCTAATATAATTCCAACAGACTCTTAGCATCGCTACGAGTGAGAAAGTCTCATCGTAGTCAACTCCTTGAACTTGTCGGAAAACATCTTAATGACAAGTCAAGCTTTCTTAATAGTGACATTTTCCATCATTGTCCGTCTTCCTTTTAAAAATCCATCTGTACTCAATAGCCTTACGACCATCGAGCCGTTCTACCAAAGTCTACACTTTGTTTTCATACATGGATCCTCTCTCGGATTTTATGGCCTCGAGCCATTTATCGGAATCCGGGCCCACCATCGCTTCTCCATAGCTCGTAGGTTCATTGTTGTCTAGCAACATGACTTCCAAGACAGGATTACGTACCACTCTGAAGTAGTACGCATCCTTGTCATCCTACGAGGTTTGTGAGTGACTTGATCCGAAGTCTCATGATCAATATCATAAGCTTCCACTTCAATTGGTGTAGGTGCCACAGGAACAACTCCCTGTGCCCTGCCACACACTAGTTGAAGAGACGGTTCAATAACCTCATCAAGTCTCCACCATCCTCCCACTCAATTCTTTCGAGAGAAACTTTTCCTCGAGAAAGGACCCCATTTTAGAAACAATCCCTTATTGCTTTCAGATCTGAGACAGGAGGTATACCCAACTGTTTTGGGTGTCCTATGAAGATGCATTTATCCGCTTTGGGTTCGAGCTTATCAACCTGAAACTTTTTCACACAAGCGTCGCAGCCCCAAATTTTTAAGAAACGACAACTCAGGTTTCTCCAAACCATAGTTCAAACGGTTTCGTCTCAACGGAATTACGTGGTGCCCTATTAAAGTGAGTGCGGTTGTCTCTAATGCCTAACCCATGAACGATAGTGGTAATTCGATAAGAGACATCATGGTACGCACCATATCCAATAGGGTGCAACTATGATGTTCGGACACACCATCACACTATGGTGTTCCAGGCGGTATTAGTTGTGAAACAATTTCCACAGTGTCTTAATTGTGTGCCAAACTCGTAATTCAGATATTCATCTCTATGATCATATCATAGATATTTTATCCTCTTGTCACGACGATCTTTCAACTTCACCCTGAAATTACTTGAACCTTTCAATAATTCAGACTCGTGATTCATCAAGTAAATGTACTCAACATCTACTCAAATCATCTGTGAAGTAAGAACATAACGATATCCACTACACGCCTCAGCACTCATTGGACTGCACACATCAAAATGTGTTACTTCCAACAAGTTGGTTTCTAGTTCCATTTTACTGAAAACGAGGCTTTCAGTCATCTTGCCCATGTGGTATGATTTGCATGTCTCAAGTGATTCAAAATCAAGTGAGTCCAAACGGTCCATTTGCATGGAGTTTCTTCATGCATATACACCAATAGACATGGTTCGCATGTCTCAAACTTTTCAAAAACGAGTGAGCCCAAAGATCCATCAACATGGAGCTTCTTCATGCGTTTTATACCGATATGACTTACGTGGCATTGCCACAAGTAGGTGGTACTATCATTACTATCTTATATCTTTTGGCATGAACATGTGTATCACCACGATCGAGATTCAATAAACCATTCATTTTAGGTGCAAGACCATTGAAGGTATTATTCAAATAAACAGAGTAACCATTATTCTCCTTAAATGAATAACCGTATTGCGATAGACATAATCCAATCATGTCTATGCTCAACGCAAACACCAATCTCGATGGTAGAGGGAGCGTG
This sequence comes from Triticum urartu, assembly GCF_056163025.1. Lineage (NCBI taxonomy): Eukaryota > Viridiplantae > Streptophyta > Magnoliopsida > Poales > Poaceae > Triticum > Triticum urartu. Next base: position 16,064,740 of record NC_141873.1, read on the forward strand.
CGATGCTTGATCACATCAAGCTTGGAAAAACTTCCAACACATATCGCCAGCTCACCTTTAGCAAGTCTCCGTTTACTCCGCAGCCTTTTATTTCGAGTTTACTAACATTTAGCAACCGAACCGGTATCTAATACCCTGGTGCTACTAGGAGTACTAGTAAAGTACACATTAACACAATGTATATCCAATATACTTCTATCGACCTTGCCAGCCTTCTCATCTACCAAGTATCTAGGGTAATTCTGCTCCGGTGGCTGTTCCCCTTATTACAGAAGCACTTAGTCTCGGGTTTGGGTTTAACCTTGGGTTTCTTCACTAGAGCAGCAGCTGATTTTCCGTTTCATGAAGTATCCCTTCTTGCCCTTGCCCTTCTTGAAACTAGTGGTTTCACCAACCATCAATAATTGATGCTCCTTATTTCTACTTTTGTGATGTCAAACATCGCGAATATCTCAAGGATCATCATATATGTCCCTGATATATTGTAGTTCATCACGAAGCTCTAGCAGCTTGGTGGTAATGAGTTCGGAGAAACATCACTATCTCATCTGGAAGATCAACTCCCACTCGATTCAAATGATTGTTGTACTCAGACAATCTGAGCACAAGCTCAACAATTGAGCTTTTCTCCCTTAGTTTGCAGGTTAAGAAAATCGTCGGAGGTCTTATACCTCTTGACGTGGGCACGAGCCTGAAATCCCAATTTCAGCCCTCGAAACATCTCATATGTTTTGCGACGTTTCAAAAACGTCTTCGGTGCCTCAACTCTAAACCATTTAACTGAACTATCACGTAGTTATCAAAATGTGTATGTCAGATGTTCGCAACATCCACAGACGACGTTCGAGGTTCAGCACACTGAACGGTGCATTAAGGACATAAGCCTTCTATGAAGCAATGAGGACAATCCTCAGTTTACGGACCTAGTCCACATAATTGCTACTATCAACTTTCAACTAAATTTTCTCTAGGAACATATCTAATCAGTAGAACTAAAGCGCGAGCCACGACATAATTGCGAAGACCTTTTGACTATGTTCTGGATAATTAAGTTCATCTTATGAACTCCCACTCAGATAGACATCCCTCTAGTCATCTAAGTGATTACATGATCCGAGTCAACTAGGCCGTGTCTGATCATCATGTGAGACAGACTAGTCATCATTGGTGAACATCTTCATGTTGATCGTATCTACCATACGACGCATGCTCGACCTTTCGGTCTCTTGTGTTCCGAGGCCATGTCTGTACATGCTAGGCTCGTCAAGTCAACCTAAGTGTTTCGCGTGTGTAAATATGTCTTACACCCGTTGTATGTGAACGTTAGAATCTATCACACCCGATCATCACGTGGTGCTTCGAAACAACGAACCTTCGCAATGGTGCACAGTTAGGGGGAACACTTTCTTGAAATTTTAATGAGGGATCATCTTATTTACTACCGTTGTTCTAAGCAAATAAGATGCATAAACATGATAAACATCACATGCAATCAAATAGTGACATGATATGGCCATCATCACTTTGCTCCTCTTGATATCCATCTTCGGGGCTCCATGATCATCATCGTCACCGGCAGGACACCATGATCTCCATCATCACGATCCCTATCATCGTGTCTTCATGAAGTTGTCTCGCCAACTATTACTTCTACTACCACAGCTAACGGTTAGCAATAAAGTAAAGTAATTACATGACGTTGTTCAATGACACACAGGTCATACAATAAATAAAGACAACTCCTATGGCTCCTGCCGGTTGTCATACTCATCGACATGCAAGTCGTGATTCCTATTACAAGAACATGATCAATCTCATACATCACATATCATTCATCACATTCTTCTTGGCCATATCACATCACATAGCATACCCTGCAAAAACAAGTTAGACGTCCTCTAATTGTTGTTTGCATGTTTTTACGTGGCTGCTATGGGTTTCTAGCAAGAACGTTTCTTACCTACGCAAAAACCACAACGTGATATGCCAATTGCTATTTACCCTTCATAAGGACCCTTTTCATTGAATCCGATCCGACTAAAGTGGGAGAGACAGACACCCGCTAGCCACCTTATGCAACTAGTGCATGTTAGTCGGTGGAACCAGTCTCACGTAAGAGTACGTGTAAGGTCGGTCCGGGCCGCTTCATCCCACAATGCCGCCGAATCAAGATTGGACTAGTAACGGTAAGCATATCGAAGAAAATCAACGCCCACAACTACTTTGTGTTCTACTCGTTCATAGAAACTACGCATAGACCTAGCTCATGATGCCACTGATGGGTAACGTAGCAGAAATTCAAAATTTTCCTACGTGTCACCAAGATCTATCTATGGAGAAACCAGCAACGAGGGGAAGGAGAGTGCATCTACATAACCTTGTAGATCGCTAAGTGGAAGCGTTCAAGAGAACGGGGTTGAAGGAGTCGTACTCGTCGTGATCCAAATCACCGGAGATCCTAGTGCCGAACGGACGACACCTCCGCGTTCAACACACGTACAGCCCGGTGACGTCTCCCATGCCTTGATCAAGCAAGGAGAGAGGGAGAGGTTGAGGAAGACTCCATCCAGCAGCAACACAACGGCGTGGTGGTGGTGGAGGAGCACGGTGATCCAGCAGGGCTTCGCCAAGCACCGCGAGATATGAGGAGAAAGAGAGGTAGGGTTGCGCCAGCGAGAGGTCAAAAACTCATGTGTTGGCAGCCCCAAAGACCTCAACTATATATAGGGGAGAGGGAGGGGGCTGCACCCCCACCTGGGGTTCCACCCTAGGGGCGGCGGCCAGCCCAGATCCCATCTGGAGGGGAGGCCAGGGGAGAGGGAGAGGGAGAGGGAGGCGCACCAGGCATGGGCCCTAAGGCTCATCTGCCCTTAGGGTTTGCCCCCCCTCCTCCCCTTAGGCGCCTTGGGCCCTTGTGGGGGGGCGCACCAGCCCACCTGGGGCTGGTCCCCTCCCACACTTGGCCCATGCAGCCCTCCGGGGCTTGTGGCCCCACTTGGTGGACCCCCGGGACCCTCCCGGTGGTCCCGGTACGTTATCGATAAAACCCGAAACCTTTCCGGTGACCAAAACAGGACTTCCCATATACAAATCTTTACCTCCAGACCATTCCGGAACTCCTCGTGACGTCTGGGATCTCATCCGGGACTCCGAACAACATTCGGTAACCATGTATATCTATTCCTTATAACCCCAGCGTCATCGAACCTTAAGTGTGTAGACCCTACGGGTTCGGGAAACATGCAAACATGACCGAGACACCTCTCCGGTCAATAACCAACAGCGTGATCTGGATACCCATGTTGGCTCCCACATGTTCCACGATGATCTCATCCTATGAACCACGATGTCAAGGACTTAATCAATCCCGTATACAATTCCCTTTGTCTAGCGGTACGATACTTGCCCGAGATTCGATCGTCGGTATCCTGATACCTTGTTCAATCTCGTTACCGGCAAGTCTCTTTACTCGTTCTGTAACACATCATCCCGTGATCAACTCCTTGATCACATTGTGCACATTATGATGATGTCCTACCGAGTGGGCCCAGAGATACCTCTCCGTCACACGGAGTGACAAATCCCAGTCTCGATTCGTGTCAACCCAACAAACACTTTTGGAGATACCCGTAGTGCACCTTTATAGCCACCCAGTTACGTTGTGATGTTTGGCACACCCAAAGTATTCCTACGGTATCCGGGAGTTGCACAATCTCATGGTCTAAGGAAATGATACTTGACATTAGAAAAGCTTTAGCATACGAACTACACGATCTTTGTGCTAGGCTTAGGATTGGGTCTTGTCCATCACATCATTCTCCTAATGATGTGATCCCGTTATCAACGACATCCAATGTCCATGGTCAGGAAACCGCAACCATCTATTGATCAACGAGCTAGTCAACTAGAGGCTTACTAGGGACATGGTGTTGTCTATGTATCCACACATGTATCTGAGTTTCCTATCAATACAATTCTAGCATGGATAATAAACGATTATCATGAACAAGGAATATAATAATAACCAATTTATTATTGCCTCTAGGGCATATTTCCAACACTAGGCGTATCAACGTGCTATGGAGATGCCCATCAATAGATATCAATGTGAGTGAGTAAGGATTGCCATGCAACGGATGCACTAGAGCTATAAGTATATGAAAGCTCAAAAAGAAACTAAGTGGGTGTGCATCCAACTTGCTTGCTCATGAAGACCTAGGACAATTTGAGGAAGCCCATCATTGGAATATACAAGCCAAGTTCTATAATGAAAAATTCCCACTAGTATATGAAAGTGATAACATGAGAGACTCTCTACTATGAAGATCATGGTGCTACTTTGAAGCACAAGTGTGGTAAAAGGATAGTAGCATTTCCCTTCTCTCTTTTTCTCTCATTTTCATTTTTTTCTTTTTTTATTTGGGCCTTTTCTCTTTTTTCTTTTTTTCTTTTTTTAATGGCCTAGTCTCATCCCGACTTGTGGGGGAATCATAGTCTGCATCATCCTTTCCTCACTGGGACAATGCTCTAATAATGATGATCATCTCACTTTTATTTTTCTTACAACTCAACAATTACAACTCGATACTTAGAACAAAATATGACTCTATATGAATGCCTCCGGTGGTGTACCTGGATATGCAATGACTCATGAGTGACACATATGAAAGAATTATGAATGCTGGCTTTGCCACAAATACGATGTCGACTACATGATCATGCTAAGAAATATGACAATGATGGAGTGTGTCATAATAAACGGAACGGTGGAAAGTTGCATGGCAATATATCTCAGAATGGCTATGGAAATGCCATAATAGGTAGGTATGGTGGCTGTTTTGAGGAAGGTATATGGTGGGTGTATGATACCGGCGAAAGGTGTGCGGTACTAGAGAGGCTAGCAAAGGTGGAAGGGTGAGAAAAGTGTGTATAATCCATGGACTCAACATTAGTCATAAAGAACTCATATACTTATTGCAAAAATCTACAATTTATCAAAGCAAAGTATTACACGCATGCTCTTAGGGGGATAGATTGGTAGGAAAAGACCATCGCTCGTCCCCGACCGCCACTCATAAGGAAGGCAATCAAAAAATAAATCATGATCTGACTTCATCACATAACGGTTCACCATACGTGCATGCTACGAGAATCACAAGCTTCAACACAAGTATTTCTCAAATTCACAACTACTCAACTATCACAACTTTAATATTACCATTTTCATATCTCAAAACAATTATCAAGTATCAAACTTATCATAATATCCAACACACTCATAAGAAAGTTTTATTATTAATCTTGTGTACCAAGCATATTAGGATTTTAAGAAAATTACCATGCTATTTAAGACTCTCAAAATAATATTAGTGAAGCATGAGAGATCAATAGTTTCTATAAAACAAATCCACCACCGTGCTCTAAAAGATATAAGTGAAGTACTAGAGCAAAACTATATAACTCAAAAGATATAAGCAAAGCACATAGAGTATTCTAACAAATTCCAAATCATATATGGCTCTCTCAAAAGGTGTTTACAGCAAGGATTATTGTATTAAACTAACAAGCAAAGACTCAAATCATACAAGACGCTCCAAGCAAAACACATATCATGTGGCGAATAAAAATATAGCTCCAAGTAAAGTTACCGATAGAAGTAGACGAAAGAGGGGATGCCTTCCGGGGCATCCCCAAGCTTTGGCTTTTAGGTGTCCTTAGATTATCTTGGGGGTGACATGGGCATCCCCAATCTTAGGCTCTTGCCACTCCTTGTTCCATAATCCATCAAATCTTTACCCAAACATGAAAACTTCACAACACAAAACTTAAAGTAGAGAATCTCGTGAGCTCCGTTAGCGAAAGAAAATAAAAGACCACTTCAAGGTACTGTAATGAACTCATTCTTTATTTATATTGGTGTTATACCTACTGTATTCCAACTTCTCTATGGTTTATAAACTATTTTACTAGCCATATATTCATCAAAATAAGCAAACAACACACGAAAAACAAAATCTGTCAAAAACAGAACAGTCTGTAGTAATCTGTAGCTAGCGCAAGATCTGGAACCCCAAAAATTCTAAAATAAATTTCTGGACGTGCGGAATTTATCTATTAATCATCTGCAAAAAGAATTAACTAAATATCACTTTCCAAATAAATATGACAGCAGTTCTTGTGAGTGCTGAAGTTTCTGTTTTTTACAGCAAGTTCAACAAGACTTTCCCCAAGTCTTCCCAACAGTTCTACTTGGCACAAACACTAATTAAACACAAAAAAACACAACCAAAACAGAGGATAGATAATTTATTTATTACTAAACAGGAGCAAAAAGCAAGGAATAAAAATAAAATTGGGTTGCCTCCCAACAAACGCTATCGTTTAACGCCCCTAGCTAGGCATAACAAGTAAGGATAGATCTAGGTATTGCCATATTTGGTAGGCAATTCTTCAATGAGGCATATACCATCTCTAGGGATTTCTTTCTTTTTATTGATTATCAAACTTTTAGGCATAATATCGAAAAATTCATTTGTAGCAAATGGTTCCTTAATGATAGCAAAAAGATTGGGATGAACACTTAAAGATTTGAGATCCGCATTTTCCTTACTAGAAGATTCACCCTTATTTTTAGGAACGTACATAAGCTTGGAAACTTTAGTGGAAGGACTTGGAGTATTCTTTACGGAAGAAAAAGCAGTTCCCATGTTGGTAATAATATTCTCAAGTTTATCGATCCTAATGGAATCGTGATTTATTTTCTCATTAACTATGGGTTCCTTTTCTTTAATATCTTTCAAAGTAACTCCTACTTTAGATCCATATTGAGAGATTCGGATGTGGATCTTTTTATCCAAATTTTCAATTAACTCTACGGTAGCAACCTTATTTTCAATAATCTCAAGCCTTTGCATTACATGCTCCAAAGTTAATATAGTTCCATTAACCAAGAGAGGGGGTGAGCCAAATAAATCTAACATAGCATTATAAGAATCAAAAGTATGGCTGCCCAAACAGTTCCCTCCGGTAATAGTATCAAGAACATAACGGTACCAAGGAGTAATGCCTACATAAAAATTGCGAAGGAGAATGGTAGTAAATTGCTTCCTAGTAGATCTATTTTGAGCATTGCAAATTCGATACCAAGCATCTTTTAGATTTTCACCCTCCCTTTGCTTAAAATTTAGAATTTCATTCTCAGGAGACAACGGAGAAGATCAGGGACTAGCCATAACAACAAGCAAACAAACTAACACACAAGCAAACAAAGAGGCAAACGGGCAAATAGAGAAAGAGAGGGAGGATACATAGAGAGAGAGAGGGCGAATAAAATGGCAAGGGTGAAGTGGGGGAGAGGAAAACGAGAGGCAAATGGCAAATAATGTAATGCGGGAGATAAGGGTGTGTGATGGGTACTTGGTATGTTGACTTTTGCGAAGACCTCCCGGCAACGGTGCCAGAAATCCTTCTTGCTACCTCTTGAGCACTGCGTTGGTTTTCCCCGAAGAGGAAGGGATGATGTAGCAAAGTAGCGTAAGTATTTCCCTCAGTTTTTGAGAACCAAGGTCTCAATCCAGTAGGAGGCTACGCGCAAGTCCCTCGTACCTGCACAAAACAAATAAATCCTCGCAACCAACGCAAATAGGGGTTGTCAATCCCTATAAGGCAACTTACGAGAGTGAGATCTGATAGATATGATAAGATAATATTTTTGGTATTTTTATGATAAAGATGCAAAGTAAAATAAAGGCAAAGTAAATAGCAATGTAATGGGAGAACAATATGATAAAGATAGACCCGGGGGCCATAGGTTTCACTAGTGGCTTCTCTCGAGAGCATAAGTATTCTACGGTGGGTGAACAAATTACTTTTGAGCAATTAACAGAATTGAGCATAATTATGAGAATATCTAGGCATGATCATGTATATAGGCATCACGTCCGAGACAAGTAGACCGACTCCTGCCTGCATCTACTACTATTACTCCACTCATCGACTGCTATCCAGCATGCATCTAGAGTATTAAGTTAAAAACAGAGTAACGCCTTAAGCAAGATGACATGATGTAGAGGGATAGACTCATGCAATATGAAGAAAACCTCATCTTGTTATCCTCGATGGAAACAATACAATACGTGCCTTTCTGCCCTTACTGTCACCGAGAAAGGACACCGCAAGATTGAACCCAAAGCTAAGCACTTCTCCCATTGCAAGAAAGATCAATCTAGTAGGCCAAACCAAACTGATAATTCGAAGAGACTTGTAAAGATAACCAATCATACATAAAAAAATTCAGAGAAGATTCAAATATTGTTCATAGATAGACTTGATCATAAACCCACAATTCATCAGTCTCAACAAACACACCGCAAAAAGAAGATTACATCAAATAGATCTCCACAAGAGAGGGGGAGAACATTGTATTGAGATCCAAAAACAGAGAAGAAGCCATCTAGCTACTAACTATGGACCCGTAGGTCTGACATTAACTACTCACACTTCATCGGAGGGGCTATGGTGTTGATGTAGAAGCCCTCCGTGATCGATGCCCCCTCCGGCGGAGCTCCGGAACAGGCCCCAAGATGGGATCTCGTGGATACAGAAAGTTACGGCGGTGGAATTAGGGTTTTGGCTCCTGTTCTGATCGTTTGGGGGTACGTGGATATATATAGGAGGAAGAAGTACGTCGGTGGAGCAACAGGGGGCCCACGAGGGTGGGGGCGCGCCTGGTAGGGTAGGGCGCACCCCCCTACCTCGTGGCCTCCTGTTACGTGCCTTGGCGTACGGTCCAAGTCTCCCAGGTCTTATCTGTTGAGAAAATCACGTTCCCGAAGGTTTCATTCCGTTTGGACTCCGTTTGATATTCCTTTTCTTTGAAACCCTAAAACAGGCAAAAAACAACAATTCTGGGCTGGGCCTCCGGTTAATAGGTTAGTCCCAAAAATAGTATAAAAGTGGATAATAAAGCCCAATAATGTCTAAAACAGTAGATAATATAGCATGGAGCAATCAAAAATTATAGATACGTTGGAGACGTATCAGCACCCCAAGGTAATATTCAAGGACAACCAAAAGCCTAAGCTTGGGGATGCCCCGGAAGGCATCCCCTCTTTCGTCTTCGTTCATTGGTAACTTTACTTGGAGATATATTTTTATTCGCCACATGATATGTGTTTTGCTTGTTGCGTCATTTTATTTCATTTTGTTTTGCTTGCTGTTTGAATAAAATACCAAGATCTGAAATTCTTAAGTGTTAGAGAGTCTTCACATAGTTGCATAATTATTCAACTACTCATTGATCTTCACTGATATCTTTCGGAGTAGTTTGTTGTTTGCTCTAGTACTTCACTTATATCTTTTAGAGCATGGTGGTAGTTTTATTTTGAAGAAACTATTGATCTCTCATGCTTCACTTAGATTATTTTGAGAGTCTTAAATAGCATGGTAATTTGCTTAAATAATCCTCATATGCTAGGTATTCAAGATTAGTAAAAAAAATTCCTAGGAATGTTTTGAATACTAAGAGATGTTTGATGCTTGATGATTGTTTTGAGATATGGATGTAATAATATCAAAGTCATGCTAGTTGAGTAGTTGTGAATTTGAGAAGTGCTTGTGTTGAAGTTTGCAAGTCCCGTAGCATGCACGTATGGTAAACGTTATGTACAAATTTGAAACATGAGGTGTTTTTTTTGATTGTCTTCCTTATGAGTGGCGGTCGGGGACGAGCGATGGTCTTTTCCTACCAATCTATCCCCCTAGGAGCATGCGCGTAGTGCCGAGGTTTTTGATGACTTGTAGATTTTTGAAATAAGTATGTGAGTTCTTTATGACTAATGTTGAGTCCATGGATTATACGCACTCTCACCCTTCCATCATTGCTAGCCTCTTCGGTACCATGCATTGCCCTTTCTCACATTGAGAGTTGGTGCAAACTTCGCCGGTGCATCCAAACCCCGTGATATGATACGCTCTTTCACACATAAACCTCCTTACATCTTCCTCAAAACAACCACCATACCTACCTATTATGGCATATCCATAGCCATTCCGAGATATATGGCCATGCAATTTTCCACCATTCCATTTATCATGACACATTCATCATTGTCATATTGCTTAGCATGATCATGTAGTTGACATAATATTTTTGGCAAAGCCACCATTCATAATTCTTTCATACATGTCACTCTTGGTTCATTGCATATCTCGGTATAGAGTCATACTTTGTTCTAGTATCGAGTTGTAATCTTTGAGTTGTAAATAAATAGAAGTGTGATGATCATCATTAATCACTAGTAGAAAAGAGGGCTTTGGTTCAGGCCAGGTCAGCCCATTAGTCCCGGTTCAGTCCAGAACTGGGACCCATGGGGGCATTGGTCCCGGTTCATGAGGCCAGGGGCCTGCCGGGCCTCGTGGGGGCATTGGTCTCGGTTCGTCTGGCCCCTTTGGTCCCGGTTGGTGGGACGAACCAGGACCAATGGGCCTCGCTCCTGGCCCACCACCATTGATCCCGGTTGGTGGCTTGAACCGGGACCACAGGCTTCCCTTTAGTCCCGGTTCATGCCACAAACCGGGACCAATGAGGTGCCTATATATACCCCTCGCTCGCGAGCAGAGCACTCCAGTGCTCTGTTTTTCTCTGGCCGGCGAGGGGAGGGCTTTGTGGTGCTCTAGCTCACCTCCTATGCACATGAGGTGTTCGATGAAATGCCCGAGCCACACTAGTTAAGCTTTCTCCTCTCGAAGCTCGACCTCAAAGCTCCATTTTCCTCGAGATTTGTCTAGATTTAGAGGCCCGTCACGTCCCATTCCCGTCTTCACCGTCGTCGATCGCCCGCGCCGATCTCGTCGCCGGCACCACCGTGGTGAGCCTCTTATTCTTATCTTCTTTCTGAAAGAAAAAATTCTTACTTTAGATAGATACTTGTCTAATTTTCTTACTTTTATTATTGCTTGTTAGTATATAGTGCGATGGTTTTGGTATCCGCCCCCGTCGGCCCTCGTCCTGGCTATGATTCGGATGTGGTATATATTATCTTTTTATAACTATTTGGTTCATTTATTTTTTATGACAATTATGTCGACCAACGTGACATAGATTTTATTTATGTAGGAGGTAGTTGAACCGGAAATTCCAACCGACCCTATTGTCGAGAGGTTAAATTTAGTTGAAGAAGAAAGCAATTACTTGAAGGAAAAATAAAAAATTGAGGAGGAGAAGATGATATTGGAGTTGCATGTTGCGGATGTCGTCGATGATCACAAGATCAAGATGGATGCAATGCGGTTGAAGATGAGAAAGATTAGAAAAAATGCCATTCATACCGAGGCTTGGTATCATTATGCCGTTGGATCAATTGTTACATTGGTTGCGATTATGATCGCATTTGTTTTCGCATTGAAATGTTTTACATCGTTTCAATGTATGGTTTAATTAATTAGATGCTCTGGAGAGCTATACGTTGTTAGATGAGAACTATGTATGTACTTTGGTTTTAATGTGATGATGAACTTCTATTAATTTGGTCACTTAATCATCTATTCATGACGTTCTGTAATGGTTTTTGACACACTTAATTATATATAATGCACACAGATGAACCGACAATGGATGTACGGTGACAGACACACCTCCGAGTACATTAAGGGTGTGCATGATTTTCTCGAAGTGGCTGAGGCAAATAAGCAGAATGGTTTTATGTGTTGTCCATGCCCTAAATGTGGGAATACGAAGTCTTACTCTGACCGGAAAATCCTTCACACCCACCTCCTTTACAATGGTTTCATGCCACACTATAATGTTTGGACGAGGCACGGAGAAATAGGGGTTATGATGGAAGACGGCGAAGAAGAAGAGGACGATGACAACTATGTGCCCCCTGAATACGGTGATGCTGCAACGGGGGAAGCTACTGAAGATCAAGAGGAACCAGACGATGTGCCCAATGATGCTGCAACGGGGGAAGCTGCTGAAGATCATGAGGAACCAGACGATGTGCCCGATGATGATGATCTCCGCCAGGTCATTGTCGATGCAAGGACGCAATGCGAAAATCAAAAGGAGAAGCTGAAGTTCGATCGCATGTTAGAGGATCACAAAAAAGGGTTGTACCCCAATTGCGAAGATGGCAACACAAAGCTTGGTACCGTACTGGAATTGTTGCAGTGGAGGGTAGAGAATGCTGTGCCTGACAAAGGATTTGAGAAGCTACTGAAAATATTGAAGAAGAAGCTTCCAAAGGATAACGAATTGCCCGACAGTACATACGCAGCAAAGAAGGTCGTATGCCCTCTAGGATTGGAGGTGCAGAAGATACATGCATGCCCTAATGACTGCATCCTCTACCGCGGTGCGTACAAGGATCTGAACGCATGCCCGTTATGCCGTGCATTGCGGTATAAGATCAGACAAGATGACCCTGGTGATGTTGACGGCGAGCCCCTCAGGAAGAGGGTTCCCGCGAAGGTGATGTGGTATGCTCCTATAATACCATGGTTGAAACGTCTGTTCAGAAACGAAGAACATGCCAAGTTGATGCGATGGCACAGTGAGGACCGTAAGAAAGACGCGAAGTTGAGAGCACCCGCTGACGGGTCGCAGTGGAGAAAAATCAAGAGGAAGTACTGGGCTGAGTTTGCAAGTGATCCAAGGAACGTATGGTTTGGTTTAAGCGCAGATGGCATTAATCCTTTCGGTCCATATTTTTCTGTACTTTTAAAAAAAATATTGTTCAAACTTTATTTGAATATTCGAAAAACATAGTCAATCTAAAATAGATAGTTCAAACATAAATATTACAGGGAGTTCATAATTAAGACAAAAAAATCAAGGAACGTCCACAGATCTAAATGATGATTCGTGGGATCATTGAGAAGTGGTTGGTGCGCATCTCGATCTCAAAGTGGATGATGCTTCTCCAGAATGATTTCAACCCGCTCTGGCGAAGATTATCAAAATCAGCGTTACGTTGTATCATATACGATTCGATGAACTCATTGTATAGAAACTCTTCACCCATGTCCATCGTGTGCACTTGCAAATGTTCAATGAATAGATGGTCAAACTCTATTTAGACATTGTATCGAATAAGTGGTGGACGGCATCGACGGCCGGCGGTCCAGGATGTATCCGGCGATGTAGGACAAGCGGCATGTGTGAGAGATGAGGTGGGAGCGTGCACGAGGAGTGAGGGACTCGATGAGGCAGGTGTTTTGGTAAACAGTCAGGTGACCCGGCTCATCTGACTAAATATCCGAGGCTAACTAAGGGCATCCACAATGTATTGCTAAATGCTAGTCCCAAATGATAAAATAGCTTTTAGCATCGATGAAAACCATTGCAGAGGGTGCTGTCAAAGCCAAAAAAAGGAAACCGAAGCTCCTATGTGCGCCGGTGCCAATTTTTTTAATGAATAAAAATGTGATCTCTCCTCTTTCTCCCTTCTTCCGCTTTAGCATGGACACATGCATAGAGCACACGTCTACCAATAATTCATTTCTGAGCCCAAGCTCGTCTGCACCCACGCTGACAAAAAAAATCAAAACAAATACTAGAAAATTCAAAAAAATCATTTTTTTGTGTGATATATAATTTGATGCGTAAGGTTCGCTCCAATTCTCAAGTCATTTGGATATCTCAGCAGCTCTCGGCAAAAAAGACAAATTTGAGGTCTATAAAAAATTTAGTTGTGGTTGGCATTTCGTTGCAAGTCAACTGTCGACCATTGTGAAACAACCAAGGATGCGGCAGTGATGGTGATACGAGGAAGAACAAGAGGAGATGGAAGAGGAAAAGAAGGTGTTGCTGCTAGTTAATTCCTACTACAATGCATTGCATCAGATGTAGCTAGCTCATAATTACTGAAGTACCAGCACATGTTACCACTAATTAAAATCCTTAAAAGTCTGCATCGACTTCTCTTAGCAGAACAAGGAAAACAACACCACTGAACCAATTTCTCCTGAAGACACAAGAAACACAGAAGTCAGGAACTGAAGAGTGAAGACTAAACAATAATAATAATGAAGGAACACGGAAGTGCGGAACAAAATCTACAGAGACGTGGATTTGACCACGTTATCAAGTCGCTTCTGTGAGGCAGCAAGATATACAGACAGCCCAAAACATTGGGAAAGTAATGATTAAAAAAATCACATTGTTCGGAAGCAAAAGCACCATACATGACTGATCTTCATGTTTACAACATCAATTATTCCTGTCTCTACTTAATTTCACAGAAAGCATCAAAACATGCCATGGAGGACTCAAATCCAAACAAAGAAGTTGACAAGAGTTTTTCCAGGAATCAGACTGAACATGCATATCCATCCGATACATGTTCTTCACACTCATCCTAGGTGTCCACGCGCCTTTTGGCTAGCTCTTCCAGTAAATGTTCAGTCCTTTTTATCATTCATCTGGTAACATGTCACCTTCACATATTTTACTGATTTCCAGTGCAGGTCGGTTGGGGTTTGCCTCGGCCATGCTCTTCAAAGCACGCTCAACAGCCTCCACATCCGCTGCCGTGACTCCATTGCAGTGTATCAAGACATGGATGTTAGCGAGGCTGGCGAGGTGTTGGATGCCAAAATCAAAAACACTACCAGCTGATTTTAACTCATGTAGATGAAAAATGAGATGAAGCTCCCTAAGATTTGGCATAGCCCCTGCTTCAAACATGAACCCGTTACAAAAACTGAGGGTAAACTTCTGTAATTGTTGAAATCCACTGCTGCTGCTGATGATGGGACCTTCACACACATACCACACATCAAATCGGACAAGGGTAGATATGCTTCCTATCATCTCAAGATCCTGCTGCTCTATCTCCCCACTAGTGATGTACAATTTTTGTAGGTTGGCAAGTGAAAGCAGCCACTTGGCAATCCAATGGATTTCTCCACGCGAGAGACAAATGTTTCGGACACAATTGAGACTCGGGAAGCACAAATCTTTTATGAAGCTATCCTCTTCCTCCAGATAAAATACAATATACAGGATGCGGAGGTTGCAGTTATCCAGTTTACAAAGGGAGGATACTAACTTCTCCTTATGACTTGCATCGTCAGATTTGATGGTGTGCCAACTGATTTTCAGTTTCCTCAAATTTATCAGTTTACCAAGCTCTTCTGTAAAGTTCAGCGATTGCACAAAGGGGTTTATATCCTCAAGCTCCTGCAAGTTCTCCATGTTTCCAATCCTATCCGGCAATTTGGTGCCATTCCCAACAAACAAACGAGCGAGGCATTTTAGCAGACTAACTGATTCAGGCAACACAGGAAATTTGGGATCTGTAGCAAGCGTCTCTAGATACTCCAAGCCCCCAATTTGATTAGGAAGCTCAGTTATATGTGTACCATCGATGTTCAAGTATCTCAACTGAACAAGTTTTCCAATATCTTTGACCTGATGATTTCCCAATCCTCCACAAACTCTTAGATCCAGCACACGCAGAGCATCTGACTTCACAAGGGAAGGCAACTGTTTGGTAGGCCCGAAGACACCAAGTGATCGAGCATGTGATATATCCAACTGCTCGACAATCCCTTGATCTTCATTCCCTGTCAGAGACAGTCGACGAATTCTGCGATCTGGCTTCGCTTTATTGCTTAACAAAGTAGAGAAGTTCTCTCTGTGAGATAAGTCAATGAGGAAATCAAGGATGGTGTCATGAACTCGGCACCATGATACCTTACCATTATATTTTACTTTCACCGGTTGTATTAAACTTCTATTAACGAGCTCATGGAAATACATATCTCCCAAGTCAACTAGATCTCCGTCTTTACCACGGATAAAACCCTCAGAAATCCATCTGTGTACTAACCGTTTCCTTTCGATTTCATAATCTTCAGGATACAAAGTTAAGTACAATAGGCAACTTCTTAGATGGAGTGGAAGGTCAAAGTAGCTCAACGATAATATGTATTTCATAGCCTCTATATCAGAACTTTTGCCTTCTATAGAAGTAATAGAGTTACGGACCCGATTCCACTCTTGTTCTGTTTCCCTTTTTCCAGTTGCCAACAAGCTTGATATGGCATTGATAGCCAGTGGCAACCCACCACACTTTTTCAAAATATCTTCCGAGGTTTCTTTCAAGTTGGAAGGGCACATTTCCACACAACCAAATATTCTCTTGAAAAATAACTTGGCTGAGTCAGCATCACTAAGTGGTTTGATTTTGTAGACAAGATTTCTGTCAAACGAGCAGCATGATTTTGCTACATCATTTTTACGTGTTGTGCTCACTACTCTACTGCCATGACCGCCCTTGACAAAAGCGCATTCCAAAATTTTCCATGTGGGTACATCCCATATGTCATCAATTATTATCAAGTACCTGCAGTATAGTTTTGGCATAAATATATTAAATTATATGTGATGGAGTATAGAAGCATGTTCTACAGGATATTCACAGTAATTAAAGAAGAGGTTATGTATGTTTAGCAATGGGCACAACAGTTAATCCTAGTGCAGGCCTATAAATTTGATTAAATGGAAAAAGATTCTAACAATTCTACACGGAAGGTAGATAAATAATTCCACTATTGTAGTTTGAACCAATCCAAGGTGGAAACTTTGTTCCATGATCAATATTCAGTAGATGTGACTTTTCATAGGCCTTTTTTGACAAGGGCTTGGTTTGTGGGTTTGCTAATATGATAATTAAAAGCATACCACCCAAATGTATCATTAGAGTAAAATACAAAATCTTACAACATTTGCACCAAATGTAATATGAGCATCTAAGTTTACATAAGTACACGATCGCAGGTGGAAGTCCCGATTCAAATAAAATTAAAAACCACAACCTCCCATGGACAAATAACTCATACACGATGCAAGTTATCTTAAGGTTCAATCAACTCTTGGAGGAAAGATAATGCATGAGTGGAGGAATTAAACCAAAGAAGAATGCATGCATGCATGCATGTGGTCATGCTGATATCAACAAGTTATATTCAGGCAAATTACATATTAACATGCATGAGTGGAAAGTGGCAACATTATACACCTCAAGCCCACGATACAGGAAATGGCATGAGTGAAAACAACATTTAAACATTTAATATGAAGCCAACAAACTACAAAATAGCATAACAATCTGGAAAAAAAATCATGGATTAATTAACAGAATAGACACCTATGAAGTAACGTACAAAAGCAATTTTTGAAGATCTAGATAATTAAAGTTGGTTGCATTGGATAAATTGCATCAGTATTCACAATCGAATAGATTGGCAACTCGCCAGGGAAAATAGCTGGAACCAGAAAATAGAGGCATACCAATGTTCAGAACTAAATGTTGGTTGCGTGTGATATGTAACCCATTCACAATCACAGGTTGATGACATTGTCTATATTTAAATTATAAAAGGAGTAGTTTCATCTAGATACTAGGCCACAACCAACAACAACCTGAGCAAGATCTGCTGATAACCTTTTTCAAAAAATTATGCAAGCATTAGTTGTAGTAATTACATATTAGTACCTTTTATCTTTCAGAAAATTTCTGATATGGTCAATGAGAAGTTGTGGATCCCCTACTCCAGCATGATCTTCATCTTGGTTGCGCAATTGGGATAATACAGAACTCAAGATCTTCGTCATATCAGGGCTTCGTGAGATTGACACAAAAGCTCGACAGTCAAAATTTGCTTCAAGCTTGTTATAGACCTGTCTAGCAAGTGTCGTCTTACCAAACCCACCAGCCCCAACAATAGAGACAACTTTGTGCTGATTTTTCAATTCACCTTCCTCATCACTCAGCAACTTTACAAGCTCATCTCTTGGGGCATCAATGCCAACAAGCTCAGTTGTATCTTTATATACCGCACAAATTCGTGGGTCAACCTTTTCATTTCTAGGCATGGAAGAATCATCGATCTTGTACCTTCAGTGCAGGAGAAGGAAATGAGATATAGGTGACAAAAATTAAGGGAGATAGCATATGTGTCACTGATAGTAAAACAAAGTCTTGAAAGACTGATGGCTTTAATACAAATTTTTTGGGCATGATGACCAACATACAATGCCTCAAGCAGAACCCCTCTAGCCTCTACACACTATTCTTTACCTTGCATATCTCTCGCTGATCTCCTTGACTTTGCCCTTAATGTCTTTGACATCTTTCATTATTTTATGGCGAGTCTTAATGCTCGCTATCTTTTTCATGCTTTTGCCAAAAAGCTCCTTGAAGCCTTCTGACTTGGAACTGGACTCATGGTTGACAAGTAACATAAACTTGTCAACTTTGTTCTCAATATCATAGGACAGCTCCCGCACAGCATCAGCACGAAGTCTAGCTTGGTGGTCGGGTTCCTCCACATCTGCCATCATGAGGAGGAATTTCTGCATCGCCTCAAGCTCATCCTTGAGGAACTCGATGTCACCACGGACATCCTTGAGCAGCTTGTATTCATCGGTCAGCATGGTGCCCAACTTCCCCAGGAGGGAGGTCATTGCTCCCGTCGCTGCGCTCACCAGAAAATTTTCCATTGTTGGTCACTCTGAGTTCTCTCTGCTTGTCAGGGTTCCCACACTAATGGCAATGCAATGTTGGTGTAGTCGGAAGGAGAGGCTCCATTGTCTATAGGCAAGGTAAAATGTACTGGTTAGCAGAGAATCATGCACGTGAGTTCCACTGGGTGCAAGGCAGCACAAGTTGGCCATGGATGTACTTGCTCACGATATTTATTTTCTAACAAGAACTTGTCCAGATCTGCAGTACATCGATTGAGGCAAAGAAATTGCTAGTGGGTTGCCTACTCCAAGGTGAAGTAACATGCCATCCCACCTAATAGGCTAATACTGCATAGGAAACTGCAATACATGTTCAAAATCCTGTTTTGAGAAGGGATTTTTTTTCTTTTGTAAGGATACAAGAATTACAAATTCCCTGCAAATAATGTCAAAATATACTACTATGGAACTTTTGAGAAATGATTTTTCCTTCTTTCCAAACTTTTGAAAACCTTTAAGAGATTTGCTTCAGTACACCCGGTCATTTCTAGTTAAAATAGTACTCCCTCTGTCCCAAAATAAGTGTCTCAAGCTTAGTACAACTTCACCTTGGAGTACAAAGTTGAGACACTTATTTTGGGACGGAGGGAGTAGTAACTACCAATATGTCCTCTTGTCACTCTTATTTAGAGTGAACAATTACTGAAATGTTCAAAGGATTGAGATAATATTATTAATTGAGTACTACCTTTGTTCCTAAATGTAAAACGTTTTGGCAGTTTAAATTGAAATGCCAGAATGTATTACATATAGGAACAAAGGGAGTAGTATATATGCACCTCTCTCCTTGAGAGGAAGTGCTTCCATGATCCTTTTTTCTAGTGACAGTCAAGCAATTGACAGTTCACAAAAGTCAAGGTGTGATTTGTAGAACCACACTTCCTTTCTTCATAAAGTTGGGCCAACGAAC
This sequence comes from Triticum urartu, assembly GCF_056163025.1. Classification (NCBI taxonomy): domain Eukaryota; kingdom Viridiplantae; phylum Streptophyta; class Magnoliopsida; order Poales; family Poaceae; genus Triticum; species Triticum urartu. The sequence goes on from NC_141873.1 coordinate 16,084,182, forward strand.
ACTTTGGTGGCATCAGGCTGTATATATTTGCATGCTACCTTTGCACAGCATCAGGCTCAGTCAAACACTGGGATCAATACACCCGGCTAATTAATAATTACTGCTTAGATTAACAACTACTCCCTCCGTTCCATATTACTCGTTGCTGATTTAATATTGTACTAAATCAGCGACGAGTAATATGAAACGGAGGGAGTATATGTATGGACAGCTCACATGGGTTGCATCGAACCAGAAGTACTTATGCAATTTACATTACAATAAGCTCAGCACATGCCTTCACGATCTTCCTGTCTGCCATGAGCATGCCAAATGACTAGAAGAAATATATCAGTCGCGTGGTTTAGGAGTCAGACAAGGGTGATGAGAGGAAGGAAAGAGGGAAGAAAGCGAGGGTGACACTAAAAAAGTTCTTAATGTGGAAAGAGCTACACACTAAACTAATGTGAAAGTGGGAAAAAAGCGAGAGTAACAATAACTAAGCGAGGGTTACTCTAACCAAGTCAGTGAGTGGATGTCTCAAATAATTCTACAGGACCATACCTGAGAGAGCTACACACTAAACTAATGCTCATTGAGAACTTTAATTGCAGGATTCTTTGCATGCAACATTTTAGGAAAATTATCAATTTATGCTGAGAGAGCCTGAAAACGGGTCAGCACGTGGAATATGCTGGCAAGGTAACACATAGAGAGTAATGGAATGAAACAGCTATACTATATGCATATTTGGCTGGTGGAAAGCTCTATGGTTACAGTTTTGCGTAAAACCAATTTTTCCCTACTTCAAAGGAATAAAATTTTAATTACTATCAAAGTGGTTGTTAAACATTGAGAATGGTTGACAGCATTCTCAATCCTAATTAAGCATCATCATTAAACATAACCCAACAAAATTAATTTAGAGTAACATGTTGAGATTCACATGATAATCCAAACACTAGATACTCAAGATGTCCATAACCGGGAACACGGGTAATCATGATTAGTTTGTTACACTCTGCAGAGGTTTGCGCACTTTTCCCCACAAGACTCGATCGCCTCCGTTTGTTTTCTCGCACTACATGGTGTTTGAGAAGACGGATGACCGAGACATAGTCTTTTAGAAGCGCTAACACCTTACGATCGGGTAGACCGTACCACCTACATCCCCTACATCTGCTAGTCTACCACTGTAAGAGTTCGCACAACTTAGTCAACTATGATAGAGCCCATAATAGCTTGTGGCTGCACACGGAAGTTTTTAGTATGAAGTCTCATGATCTCTTTGAGCCTGGGTGGCGGTCCAAAAGAAAACAGGCAAGTCCTGGAATACCCAGGTGCCTCAATCCACCCAGATGTGTGTTTAAGTTGCCACCTTAGATAAACCATTAATTATCAATCTCACATCTGTCATGGATATCACTCAGCCAATCCACGTCTACTAGCATAGCATGGCATAATAAGCAAACGTAGAAGTAACTCCCAAAGGTTTTGATAATAAACAGGTAATAGGTACTACCTCATCTAATTCCCATCCCATAATTTAATTAGATCCTAATCATGCAATTTGTGAGGATTGATCTAATGCAATAAAACTGGATAGTAGAAAAGGTATGATCAAAGTGTTACTTGCCTTGCTGATGATCCAGGAAACCTAGCGATTCGAAGTAACAGGCGGCGCACTACGGATACTCTATCGCAGACAAACAAACAAACATACAATAAGTACTCATCTAATGCACAGGTAAAACTCAAATAAGAGATCTAACCAGAAGGTTCAAATTAAAAACTCCGGTTGGCAAAAAGAATCAAATCGAACGAAGCAACGAAAGTCAAACAGCGGAAGAAAACAACTTCGTTCTAGTAATCTGGATCTAGGGCAAATTTTACAGTAGCAAAATCTTGTTTAAGTTGGTTAAACGGATAGAGGGTTTCAAGACGAAACTCTGGGCGCTTGAATTGCCTAATTCCGATAAACGACCGAAAAGTTAAACTAAAACAAAAATCGGATCAGGAATCGCGATCAGAAAAATCACGGATTTAATCCGAGAAAAAGAAAAACGACGAACGCTCGCTAAAAATAAATAAACCGAAAAAACCGATCTATTTAAAAAACGAATCTATTAAACCGACGAAAACCGATCGGTTTTTTTTATTATTTTTTAACCGAAGGCACGAAAAACGAGGCGCGGCGGCGAACCAAGGCGGCGGCGGCGGCGTCCGGCAACGGCGGCGCGGAGCGGCGCGGCGGCGGGCAGCGGCGGCGGCGGCGCGGGCGGGTGGCGGCAGCGGCGCGGGCGGCGGGCAGCGACGGCTGCGGCGCGGGCGGCGGCTAGGGTTGGGGGCTGGGGCGGCTAGGGTTCCCCGAGGCTAGGCCTCGGCTTATAAAGCCTAGTCGGGCCAGAGTCCTAGTTGGACACGGCCCGTTAGGTCGGTTCTTTTTTTTCCGCTCAGAAAAAAAATAAAAATAAATACTAAACGGACTCCAAAAATTCCGAAATAAATTTTCCCGGGCTTCTAAAATCAAGCCCGACAAAGTGAACATTTATTTAGGGCCTAAATGCAATTTTGAAAAACGCACATTTTTCCTAAATTCAAATAAAACACCGAAAAACTCCGAAATAAAATTTTGTTTGATTTTATTATTAAATCCTCAATATTTCTCTATTTTGGGAAAGTCATTTTATTTCCTCTCTCATATTTTTGTAATAGAAATAACTGATGATAAAATAAATAAAACCAAATGATCCTATTCTTAAAATTTGAGAAAACTCAAATATGAAAATAACGAAATCCCCAACTACCTCCATGGGTCCTTGAGTTGCATAGAATTTTCTAGGATCAACCAAAATGCAAAATTAAAATATGATATGCAATGATGATCCAATATATAACATTCTAAATTGAAAATTTGGGATGTTACAGAACGGCTCCAAGGCCTGAGCTTTCTTGAAGCGGTCAAGCCCACCACGGTACATCCCCCCTAAGCTTACCACTACCACATGTTCTGGTCTCTATCATCGCATCACTGTTGAACAGCTGATGATGAACCCCATAGGACTGTACTCAAGTTCTGCAAGAATTCCCTATGGATGGATTACGCAGAGTCAGTACCAGAAAACCAACTGTCAAAAAAATTATACGGCAATTACCTGCAGAAATATTTCACTGATTACCACCTCGCACCACAAATTTGGAAAAGTTAAAGCAATGTTGGGCTAGGTCTTACCATGAACCAACAACTACTAGCCCGGATGCATCTCAAGCAACCCTGGACGAAGGATTCCAAGGAGATTGTGGCCTCTACAAAGGTATTCAGAAGATAACAAGTGGTTCGGTTGATATGGTAGGGCAAGAACGGCAGCAGCGAATGTGTTAGGGGAGAGACTATACTGTGAAACAACATGACTGATTTACCAGGTGCACCCATGGCACATGAGTTGTTGGATTGAAAGGGAGGGACAGGATCTATCTACAGGGGAATTTGACTTTTAGCCACTACTTACATTGGACTTGGAGGATTTGCCACTCTTACTTTGTAAAAAAAAAATCTTCGTTGTCATGCATTACCTGGGAAGTGGGAACTTGGACGATTCGCCCTTTTTGACTTAAACACATTGCTTTCATTTGTTTCCGATGATATATATGCCTAAAGATGGCCGTATTACGCCTTGTACCTCTTTGAACTGAAGAAGATGCAGCAAAAACATAACATCCCCAATGCTCTGTGATGGCTGGGCTGTATTCCCAAGGGATACGGAAGCTCTGATTCAAAGGAGATTGACTGGTAGAGTTCGCGAGTGAGCATCCTAAATCTTTGTTTGTCATAATGTTTGATGAATTCGCAGTTCCCACTGTGTTGCTTTAACTGAATCTACTATTCTCATCAGGCTTGAGACTGGCATCAAGAAGCAGCAGCCGCGTGACTGCAGCGGCAGCGCACGAGCACGTGGGGCCCGGCGTCAGCGCACGAGAGCGCGGGAACGGCGTCGGCACGAAGCAGCAGCGGCGGCACGACGGGGCGGCGGCGGCGAGCTCCTACTCCTAACCCTAGGTCCCCGCCTCGTGGGGGCATGGGGATGAGCGGGGGAGACAGGGAGGGAGAGAGACTAACCAGGGGCCGCGCGGGGAGGATCGCGACGCCGTCGAGGAGCGCGTCCGACGAGGGAGGCTAGCCGCCGTCGAGGGGCGGCTCCGGCGATGCCGCCGCCGCTGGGAGCGAGAGAGAGAGAGAGCTGGAGAAGGGGAACGATACGGGGGAGAGCGAGCTCGTTTTGGTCAATCTCGCACAGGGGTACTTTCGGGATTTCGACGAGGGCGTCTCCGAGTTCAAGCCCAAGGGGATGCACCACAAAAATCCGGCCAATATTTTTTCTACACCTTTTTTATCCTTCGAAAAACTTTATTTAAATATATATAGACCCCTCAAAAACATTAAAATATATATTTCTAACACAGTACAAGCGCATATGCCGCACGTACACTCGCCCCTACGAAGCACGCACGCACGCGCACCCTATTCATATGAACACCTCCAAGATACTGAGCCAACATTACATCTTGCCAGTCGAAGTTTGAGGGAGCGCGGCCAAAGAATCATCGGCCAAATCGACCTCAAATGAACGATTTTTTTTGTGTGAAAGCCTCTCTGCTTGATGCAATCTTTGCTTAGCAAGGTCTTGGGCAGCATATACCCATTGCATGCAAGATTATTTCTGAAGATTCAACCTAGAAACCCCTGTACACTTCCTCTTCCTTATCCGCTCTCTTCCTCTTAGCCACAATTGAGAGTCGTTCAAGAGTGTTACCCGGTGATGCACTAGAAAAGAGATGGGAAAGGTGCTCCATGATGTTGTGTAATTAGTAGTGCTTTACTAAAAAGAAATATCCCGGGTAGGGGTATTTCCTAATGGCGTAGCAACAAGTAAAATGTGGGGCATGCCAGTATGCAATCTATATCTATATCTACTCTATACCTCTACATATATACCTATACCTATTAATAAAGGGGCTATTGATTTTTAGCACAGTAATTTCATCCGTTTTTCGTCCGTTCTTGGTTTGCTACGTCAATTTCGTCCGTCACGCTGCTCGTAAGCTTCATCCTCGATACAACTTCATGTACAGGCTAGGCTAAATCGTCTTACTGGGCCTTGGCCTGAAATCGGCCTAGGCAAAAAATATGACACAAAATCCAGATCAGGCAAAAAATAAATGTCTTCATGTGGAATCGAACTCCCAACGTTGCACGCCAAGGCCCAAGGCTCCAACCAACAGAACTAAAGCATCAAGACACAAACAAAAAGGTTTGTTTCTTTATAAATTAGTACCACTTCGCTGCTTTATGATCTGTTCGGCCGATTTATATATGTTTCCTATTCAAAATCAATAAGCAGCCTAGAGAATTAATGGCAATAAAGATGGCTGACATATGACTTAAATTTCATGAGATGTGTGGCATGATCAGCGGGCACAAATAAGGGAAAAGAGTGGCACGATTAGCAAGCATAATATGAAAAGAGAATTTGGCAAAAAGAAAGGAAGGAGAGGGTAATGACCATATAATACCAACATGTGATCCTTGGGTGAAAATAAGGAAGGTGGGCTCCTAAAAAAAGAAGGAGAGAACAACTGAGGGAGTCCTGGATTAGGGGGTGTTCGGATAGCCGGACTATACCTTCAGCCGGACTCCTGGACTATGAAGATACAAGATTGAAGACTTTGTCCCGTGTCCGGAAGGGACTTTCCTTGGCGTGGAAGGCAAGCTTGGCGATACGGATATGCAGATCTCCTACCATTATAACCGACTGTGTGTAACCCTAACCCTCTCCGGTGTCTATATAAACCGGAGGGTTTTAGTCCGTAGGACAACATAGACAACAACAACCATACCATAGGCTAGCTTCTAGGGTTTAGCCTCTCTGATCTCGTGGTAGATCTACTCTTGTACTACCCATATCATCAATATTAATCAAGCAGGACGTAGGGTTTTACCTCCATCGAAAGGGCCCGAACATGGGTAAAACTTCGTGTCCATTGCCCCCTGTTACCATCCGGTCTAGACGCACAGTTCGGGACCCCCTACCCGAGATCCGCCGGTCTCGCACCCAAAGGACGGCGCAACAAGATCCATCTATGGACCACGCAAGCGCGCCCCAGCATACAATGCAACACAACAAACACCCGAACAACACGGTACACCCAGCTACAGGGGTGCCACACACCCCCTATGTTTCACCGATGAGGTGCTGGACCACGAATTTCCAGAGGGATTCAAGCCCGTAAACATAGAGGCATACGACAGAACAACAGACCCTGTGGTCTGGATTGAGGACTACATCCTTCATATCCATATGGCTCGAGGAGATGATCTCCACGCCATCAAGTACCTACCCCTCAAGCTCAAAGGGCCAGCTCGTCACTGGCTCAAAGGCCTCCCCGAAGCTCCATTGGAAGTTGGGAAGAGCTCGAAGACGCCTTTCGGGCAAATTTTCAAGGGACTTATGTCCGACCTCCGGATGCGGACGATTTGAATCATATAACTCAACAGCCCGGAGAGTCGGCCCGAAAGCTTTGGAACAGGTTTCTTACTAAAAAGAACCAGATTGTCGACTGTCCGGACGCCGAAACCTTGGCAGCTTTCAAGCATAGCGTCCGTGACGAATGGCTCGCCAGACACCTCGGCCAAAATAAGTCGAGAACGATGGCCGCATTAACAAACCTCATGACCCGCTTTTGCGCGGGTGAGGACAGCTGGCTAGCCAGATGCAGCACCAGCGACCCCAGTACATCTGAAGTTAGAGATGGAAACGGGAAATCACGGCGCAACAGCAATAACAAACGCCGGAATAAAGAAGACAACACGAAGGGCACGGCAGTAAATGCCGGATTCAAAAGCTCTCGGCCAGGTCAAAAGCCGCCCCTTAAGGCACCAGGGATGAATTTTTCAGCCTCAACAAAATTCTGGACCAAGTATGTCAGATTCACAGTACCCCTGGTAAACCTGCTAATCATACCCACAGAGAATGTTGGGTCTTCAAGCAGTCCGGCAAGCTCAACGCCGTACACAAGGGGGAGGATACACCAAGTGAAGACGAGGACGAGCCCCCCAAGCAAGACACGGGGGAACAAAAGAAATTTCCACCAGAAGTCAAAACAGTAAACGTGTTACACGTAATCAAGGGAAAAAACAACGCAGCACTCCCAGGAAAGTATACCCAAGTGCCTGTCACCACGAAGTCCTGCCACTGGTCATCTCAACCGATCACTTTCGACCATCGCGATTACTCAGCAAGTATCCGACACGCAGGATGGGCTGCCCTGGTATTAGACCCAGTAATTGGCGGATATCACTTCACAAGAGTCTTGATGGACGGCGGCAGTAGCCTAAACCTAATATATCAGGATACAATCCGCGGGATGGGGTTAGACCCAACACAAATTCGCCATAGCAATACTACCTTTAAAGGAGTAACGCCAGGCCCAGGGGCTCGTTGTACGGGCTCCCTCCTACTACAAGTTATATTCGGCTTCCCCGATAACTTCGGTCGCGAGCATTTAACTTTCCACATCGCTTCGTTTCAAAGTGGCTATCAAGCACTGCTCGGACGCGAAGCTTTCACTCGCTTTAATGCAATACCACACTACACCTCCCTCACACTCAAGATGCCCGGTCCACGTGGCATCATCACAATACAGGGAAATATCAAGCGATCTCTGCGCGCCGAAGAGAGTGAGGCTTCCTTGGCAGCCGCACACTAAAGGCGCCCGGACAAGCGAAAGCATCCAATAGGTCGTCAAGACCTCAGATACAACTAATCGAGTCCAGCGCCGCTACTTACAGTGAATAAATGGTCACACCCCTATTTGTCAATACAAGGGGCTCAACACGCGCATACGAGTGGCAATTTCTTATCATCTTGAATTATACATGGTTTCTTTAAAAACTATCTTTTTGCATGACAACTTTTTCACTTAACTTCCTCTCTTTTACAGACGATCATCGTGCTACACCCGTCCAGGATACGGCACAACAGAGACACAGGCGCAGACGTGCAGCAGGGACCCGCTCCAAGGATTCTTTTTAGATTAAGACCCTGCGTAAACCTTTTTTACTGTCTCTTGTTGATACATATCCACCATTGAGAAGGATGCTGACGTCTTGGCATGTGGCCACGCCAGAACAATGCACGTACCCGGACACAAGGGGCTTCTTACAAAGGCCATTATTTAGGCCCGGTTTATACCACAAAGACCGAATACCTTAAGGAGTGTTCGGCGTCGCGAGTTTGGCCCTATATGCATCAGCTCCGAATCATTGTCTTTGGTCAAATGTTGGGTTTGCCCGGCTCCTGTGTTTTGGTGCCTTACGTTCTGCTTTACCGGCTAAGGTAGCACCAGGAGAACTACTGCGATTGTGCCCTGGTTCATTCGGACGAGCACCTCAGTAGAGAAAGCCGAAAACTGACTGTCATGATATAGCGTGAGACTGTTCAACCACTCGATGACCTGTGGGAATGTTAGAATTCCTCCGCCTTAACGAAGGGCCGTTTTCCGGCCAGGCATGTACGCACCCCGGAATCGGGAGAGTGCGGAGCCACCAGGGGCTATCTAGTAGCCCCACTTTCAAACTCCTATGACTAAGTGAAAGTGCTAAAGCATTATAGTCCGGTTGCCTCGCTCGCTCCGCTATCACCTCCTTAATAGGACCAAAACGTTGGATTAAGTGTGAACGCGTGTTTTTGCGAGCACCTCCGCATTATATGCGTGGGGTTGAAGCCGACGACTGCAATCTTTCAGGTTATACACATGTATACATAAACGGCCGCCCAGGAGGCATCATATTACTTTCAGGCAAAAGTATAAAAATAGCCTTATAAAAATTTATAAAAGCATTTCGCTTACAATGAGATTACATATCACTCAAACATAATATTTTTTGAGCACTGGGTCTTTATCAAACGGGCACCCTCAAGAACTTCTTCAAAGTAGTGCTCAGCAACCTTTCGACCTATAGCCGAATCCCGCGCTGCAACATTGGTAGCATCCATCTCCGCCCAGTATGCCTTAACACAGGCAAAGGCCATCTGTGCGCCCTCTATGCACGCCGACCTCTTCATCGCATTAATGCGCGGCACCACGTCAAGGAACTGCTGCACCAAGCTGAAATAGCTGTTCGGTTTTGACCTTTCCGGCCATAGCTGATCCACAACAGACCTCATGGAGAGTCCAGACAACCTATTTAGTTCGCCCCATTCGGCTAATTGGTCAGTCAATGAAAGTGGATGCTTGGGAGAATGGAATTGTCTCCAAAACAGCTGGTCTACTTCACGGTCCTTCTGACCCTGGAAGTACTTGGCCGCATCGGCATCGCTCGCCGCCAAATCCATATACACATCCTCCGAACTCCACAGCCGATCCAGAGGGGCATACCGTGGATCTCCGAACTTCCTCCGCAACATAAAGGATTTCCCAGCTACAATATCCCCGGCTTCCCGCAGCTCCTCCTTCTTTGCCCTCATAGCAGAGCGGAGGTCCTTTTTCGTCGCACCAGCCTTCTCAAGGTCCGATGCCTTCGCTTGGTTTTCCTTTTCAAGAACCCGGCAATGGTCGGCGGCAGCTTTTAATTCTATGGCCATCTTGTCTCGACTCTCGCCATGCGCGGACTTCTTGGCTTGCAACTCTTCGGCCGCCTTCAAAGCAAACGCATTACCCAACCTCGCTTGTTCCTTGGCTCGGGCAAGTTCCGCCCGCAAGGCTTCAACAGTGGCAGCTCCATCTATAGTCACAACATGTTAAAGATACTGGCATCATGCTGCTCTTCCTATGTGGCGTTTACTAGATAATGACACTTACCCTGTGCCTCGTCAAGCCTTTTGTTAACAAGCTCGATGTCGGCGTCTGCCGCATCCAACTACCGTTCTAAATGGGCAAACTCTGGGCAAGGTGCGCTCTGGAGCATCTTTTCCAATACCAGATTTTCCAAACCCTCAGGGAGGGGGGCCGAACACCGAATCAACTTCGCCTTTGTTAGCCAGTCCTGGTCAAAAAGCAAACTCTCAGAAATAACTTTGTAACAAAGGAGAGATAGTATGCTCGGCCAGAAGATGCCTTACCTGTTCGGCGGCGCGGTTACTACTCAGGCCCATGTCCTCGGTGATTTCCGGACACTCCACCTGAGGTCCTAAGAATGACTTGTACATCTCCTCGTGCGTCAGGCCGAGAAAATTTTGAATGCCATGCGGTCCCTCAGGATTAAACTCCCACAAGCGAAGAGGCCGGCGTTTGCAAGGCTGGACTTGACGAACCAGCATAACTTGTATTACCACAACCAAACTGAAATCTCCATTGAAGAGATCTCGAATGCGGCTTTGCAGTATAGACACGTCCTTGGCTAGACCCCAGCTCAGACCTCTGCTGATCCATGACATCAGTTGTGGTGGAGGGCCCGAGCGAAAAACAGGGGCGGCCGCCCACTTGGCACTTCTAGGAGCCGTGATGTAGAACCACTCCTGTTGCCACAATTCATACACCTCTGGGATGGAACCTTTGGGCCACGAAGCTCCCGTCATCTTGCGTATTGAGGCACCTCCACATGCTGCATGTTGCCCCTCGATCGTCTTCGGCTTCACTTCAAAGGTCTTGAGCCATAGGCCAAAGTGAGGGGTAACCCGGAGGAAGGCCTCGCACACAACAATAAATGTCGTGATATGAAGAAACGAGTCCGGAGCTAGATCATGGAAGTCTAGCCCGTAATAAAACATCAAACCCCTGACGAAAGGATCCAGAGCAAGGCCTAGACCTCGGAGGAAGTGGGAGACGAACACGACGTTCTCGTTGGGTTTAGGGGTGGGGACGGCCTGCCCTCGGGGAGGCAGCTGATGCAAAATCTCGGCGGTCAGATATCTGGCCTCCCTCAACTTTTTGATGTCTTCTTCCGTGACGAAGGAAGGCATCCATCGGCCTTGAATTCTAGATCCGGACATGACTGAAGGTTCGGAGCACCTGACCTAAACTTCGGGCGTTTGAGCTTGAGGTGGGGGGAAGGATTCGATTGAGTACGGGAGGGAAAAATAAAAGCCTTGTCCCTTTTATAAAGAGGGTGAATATCAAGCGTCCTCTCCGTGTCCGTTTGGACTTGCCTATAATCTAGGAGTCCTAGAAGCGGTTGGGTTACCCATGCCTGTATTGATGAGAATCCCGGAATAAGGGGACACGATCTCTGCTTTAACAAGACGTGCCAAGGAAACCGCCTCGCGTGACGCGCTGAGGTGGGATAATAAAATGACTCGGATAAAGGCTTGGCCGTGGTGTGTCACACTACGGAATACGTCAGCAGATTAGATTTGTGTAAATATTATTCTCTCTATGGCAATATGTGGAAACTTATTTTGCAGAGCCAGACACTATCTTTGTGTTCAAAATCTTCTATTAAGTACTTGGAGGAGGAACCCGCCTTGCAATGCCGAAGACAATCTACGCGCCGGACTCGTCGTCATTGCAGCCTGGTTCAGGGGCTACTGAGGGAGTCCTGGATTAGGGGGTGTTCGGATAGCCGGACTATACCTTCAGCCGGACTCCTGGACTATGAAGATACTGTTGGAAATATGCCCTAGAGGCAATAATAAATTATTTATTATTATATTTCCTTGTTCATGATAATCGTTTATTATCCATGCTAGAATTGTATTGATAGGAAACTCAGATACATGTGTGGATACATAGACAACACCATGTCCCTAGTAAGCCTCTAGTTGACTAGCTCGTTGATCAATAGATGGTTACGGTTTCCTGACCATGGACATTGGATGTCGTTGATAACGGGATCACATCATTAGGAGAATGATGTGATGGACAAGACCCAATCCTAAGCCTAGCACAAGATCATGTAGTTCGTATGCTAAAGCTTTTCTAATGTCAAGTATCATTTCCTTAGACCATGAGATTGTGCAACTCCCGGATACCGTAGGAATACTTTGGGTGTGCCAAACGTCACAACGTAACTGGGTGACTATAAAGGTGCACTATGGGTATCTCCGAAAGTGTCTGTTGGGTTGGCACGAATCGAGACTGGGATTTGTCACTCCGTATGACGGAGAGGTATCTCTGGGCCCACTCGGTAGGACATCATCATAATATGCACAATGTGATCAAGGAGTTGATCACGGGATGATGTGTTACGGAACGAGTAAAGAGACTTGCCGGTAACGAGATTGAACAAGTTATTGGGATACCGACAATCGAATCTCGGGCAAGTATCGTACCGATAGACAAAGGGAATTGTATACGGGATTGATTAAGTCCTTGACATCGTGGTTCATCCGATGAGATCATCGTGGAACATGTGGGAGCCAACATGGGTATCCAGATCCCGCTGTTGGTTATTGAGCGGAGAGTCATCTCGGTCATGTCTGCATGTCTCCCGAACCCGTAGGGTCTACACACTTAAGGTTCGGTGACGCTAGGGTTATAGAGATATTAGTATGCGGTAACCCGAAAGTTGTTCGGAGTCCCGGATGAGATCCCGGACGTCACGAGGAGTTCCGGAATGGTCCGGAGGTAAAGATTTATATATGGGAAGTCTTATTTCGGCCATCGGGACAAGTTTCGGGGTCACCGGTATTGTACCGGGACCACCGGAAGGGTCCCGGGGGTCCACCGGGTGGGGCCACCTGCCCCGAGGGGCCACATGGGCTGTAGGGGTGTGCGCCTTGGCCTGTATGGGCCAAGGGCACCAGCCCCAAGAGGCCCATGCGCCAAGAGATGAGGAAAGGAAGAGTCCTAAAGGGGGAAGGCACCTCCGAGGTGCCTTGGGGAGGATGGACTCCTCCCTGGCCGCACCCTTCCTTGGAGGAAGGGCCAAGGCTGCGCCCCCCTCTCCCTTGGCCCTATATATAGTGGGGGGAAGGGAGGGAAACCATACCTAAGCCCTGGCGCCTCCCTCTCCCTCCCATGACACATCTCCCTCCTCCCGCAGCGCTTGGCGAAGCCCTGTTGGAATCCCGCTACTTCCACCACCACGCCGTCGTGCTGCTGGATCTCCATCAACCTCTCCTCCCCCCTTGCTGGATCAAGAAGGAGGAGACGTCGCTGCTCCGTATGTGTGTTGAACGCGGAGGTGCCGTCCGTTCGGCGCTAGGATCATCGGTGATTTGGATCACGACGAGTACGACTCCATCAACCTCGTTCTCTTGAACGCTTCCGTGCGCGATCTACAAGGGTATGTAGATCCACTCCTCCCTCGTTGCTAGATGACTCCATAGATTGATCTTGGTGAACGTAGGAAAATTTTGAATTTATGCTACATTCCCCGTCAGTGGCATCATGAACTAGGTCTATGCTTAGTTTCTATGCACGAGTAGAACACAAAGTAGTTGTGGGCGTTGATTTTGTTCAATATGCTTACCGTTACTAGTCCAATCTTGATTCGGCGGCATTGTGGGATGAAGCGGCCCGGACCGACCTTACACATACTCTTACGTGAGACTGGTTCCACCGACTGACATGCACTAGTTGCATAAGGTGGCTAGCGGGTGTCTGTCTCTCCCACTTTAGTCGGATCGGATTCGATGAAAAGGGTCCTTATGAAGGGTAAATAGCAATTGGCATATCACGTTGTGGTTCTTGCGTAGGTAAGAAATGTTCTTGCTAGAAACCCATAGCAGCCACGTAAAACATGCAAACAACAATTAGAGGACGTCCAACTTGTTTTTGCAAGGTATGCTATGTGATGTGATATGGCCAAAGGATGTGATGAATGATATATGTGATGTATGAGATTGATCATATTCTTGTAATAGGAATCACGACTTGCATGTCGATGAGTATGACAACCGGCAGGAGCCATAGGAGTTGTCTTAATTTATTTATGACCTGCGTGTCAACATAAACGTCATGTAATTACTTTACTTTATTGCTAAACCGGTAGTCATAGAATTAGAAGTAATAGTTGGCGAGACAACTTCATGAAGACACGATGATGGAGATCATGATGATGGAGATCATGGTGTCATGCCGGTGACGATGATGATCATGGAGCCCCGAAGATGGAGATCAAAAGGAGCAAAGTGATGATGGCCATATCATGTCACTATTTGATTGCATGTGATGTTTATCATGTTTATACATCTTATTTGCTTAGAACGACGGTAGTAAATAAGATGATCCTTCATTAAAATTTCAAGAAAGTGTTCCCCCTAACTGTGCACCGTTGCGACAATTCGTTGTTTCGAAGCACCACGTGATGATTGGGTGTTAGATTCTAACGTTCACATACAACGGGTGTAAGACAGATTTACACACGCGAAACACTTAGGTTGACTTGACGAGCCTAGCATGTACAGACATGGCCTCGGAACACAAGAGACCGAAAGGTCGAGCATGAGTCGTATGGTAGATACGATCAACATGAAGATGTTCACCGATGATGACTAGTCCGTCTCACGTGATGATCGGACACGGCCTAGTTGACTCGGATCATGTAATCACTTAGATGACTAGAGGGATGTCTATCTGAGTGGGAGTTCACAAGATGAACTTAATTATCCTGAACATAGTCAAAAGGACTTCGCAAATTATGTCGTAGCTCGCGCTTCAGTTCTACTGTTTAGTTATGTTCGTAGAGAAAATTTAGTTGAAAGTTGATAGTAGTAATTATGCGGACTAGGTCCGTAAACTGAGGTTTTTCCTCATTGCTTCATAGAAGGCTTATGTCCTTAATGCACCGCTCAGTGTGCTGAACCTCGAACGTCGTCTGTGGATGTTGCGAACATCTGACATACACGTTTTGATGACTACATGATAGTTCAGTGCGTAATGCTAAATGGTTTAGAATTGTGGCACCAAAGACATTTTTGAAACATCGCAGAACATATGAGATGTTCCAAGGACTGAAATTGGGATTTTAGGCTCGTGCCCACGTCAAGAGGTATAAGACCTCCGACGATTTTCTTAGCCTGCAAACTAAAGGAGAAAAGCTCAATTGTTGAGCTTGTGCTCAGATTGTCTGAGTACAACAATCATTTGAATCGAGTGGGAGTTGATCTTCCAGATGAGATAGTGATGTTTCTCCGAAGTCATTACCACCAAGCTGCTTGAGCTTCGTGATGAACTATAATATATCAGGGACATATATGATGATCCTTGAGATATTCACGATGTTTGACACCACAAAAGTAGAAATCAAGAAGGAGCATCAATTGTTGATGGTTGGTGAAACCACTAGTTTCAAGAAGGGCAAGGGCACGAAGGGATACTTCATGAAACGACAATTCAGCTGCTACTCTAGTGAAGAAACCCAAGGTTGAACCCAAACCCGAGACTAAGTGCTTCTGTAATAAGGGGAACAGCCACTGGAGCAGAATTACCCTAGATACTTGGTAGATGAGAAGGCTGGCAAGGTCGATAGAAGTATATTGGATATACATTGTGTTGATGTGTACTTTACTAGTACTCCTAGTAGCACCAGGGTATTAGATACCAGTTCGGTTGCTAAGTGTTAGTAACTCGAAATAAAAGCTACGGAATAAACGGAGACTAGCTAAAGGTGAGCTGACGATATGTGTTGGAAGTGTTTCCAATGTTGATATGTTCAAACATCGCACGCTCCCTCTACCATCGAGATTGGTGTTTGCGTTGAGCATAGACATGATTGGATTATGTCTATCGCAATACGGTTATTCATTTAAGGAGAATAACGGTTACTCTGTTTATTTGAATAATACCTTCAATGGTCTTGCACCTAAAATGAATGGTTCATTGAATCTCGATCATAGTGATACACATGTTCATGCCAAAAGATATAATATAGTAATGATAGTACCACCTACTTGTGGCACTGCCACTTAAGTCATATCGGTATAAAACACATGAAGAGGCTCCATGTTGATGGATCTTTGGACTCACTCATTTTTGAAAAGTTTGAGACATGCGAACCATGTCTATTGGTGTATATGCATGAAGAAACTCCATGCAAATGGACCGTTTGGACTCACTTGATTTTGAATCACTTGAGACATGCAAATCATACCACATGGGCAAGATGACTGAAAGCCTCGTTTTCAGTAAAATGGAACTAGAAAGCAACTTGTTGGAAGAAATACATTTTGATGTGTGCAGTCCAATGAGTGCTGAGGCGTGTAGTGGATATCGTTATGTTCTTACTTCACAGATGATTTGAGTAGATGTTGAGTACATTTACTTGATAAATCACGAGTCTGAATTATTGAAAGGTTCAAGTAATTTCAGGGTGAAGTTGAAAGATCGTCGTGACAAGAGGATAAAATATCTATGATATGGTCATAGAGATGAATATCTGAATTATGAGTTTGGCACAGAATTAAGACATTGTGGAAATTGTTTCACAACTAATACAGCCTGGAACACCATAGTGTGATGGTGTGTCCGAACATCGTAACTGCGCCCTATTGGATATGATGCATACCATGATGTCTCTTATCGAATTACCACGATAGTTTATGGGTTAGGCATTAGAGATAACCACATTCACTTTAAATAGGGCACCACGTAATTCCGATGAGATGACACTGTATGAACTATGGTTTAGGGAAACCTAAAGCTTTCATTTCTTAAAAGTTTGGGGTTGCGACGCTTATGTGAAAAAGTTTCAGGCTGATAAGCTCGAACCCAAAGCGGATAAATGCATCTTCATAGGACACCCAAAACAGTTCGGTATACCTCCTGTCTCAGATCCGAAAGCAATAAGGGATTGTTTCTGGAATCGGGTCCTTTCTCGAGGAAAAGTTTCTCTCGAAAGAATTGAGTGGGAGGGTGGTGGAGACTTGATGAGGTTATTGAACCGTCTCTTCAACTAGTGTGTGGCAGGGCACAGGAAGTTGTTCCTGTGGCACCTACAACAATTGAAGTGGAAGCTTATGATAGTGATCATGAAACTTCAGATCAAGTCACTACCAGACCTCGTGAGATGACAAGGATGCGTACTACTTCAGAGTGGTACGTGATCCTGTCTTGGAAGTCATGTTGCTAGACAACAATGAACCTACGAGCTATGGAGAAGCGATGGTGGGACCGGATTCCGATAAATGGCTCGAGGCCATATAATCCGAGAGAGGATCCATATATGAAAACAAAGTGTAGACTTTGGAAGAACTACTTGATGGTCGTAAGGCTGTTAGGTACATATGGATTTTAAAAGGAAGACGGACAATGATGGTAAGTATCACCGTTAAGAAAGCTCGACTTGTCGTTAAGATGTTTTCCGACAAGTTCAAGGAGTTGACTACGGTGAGACTTTCTCACTCGTAGCGATGCTAAGAGTCTGTTGGAATTATATTAGCGATTACTGCATTATTTATGAAATCTTGCAGATAGGGTGTCAAAACATTGTTTCCTTGACGTTTTTTGAGGAAAGGTTGTATGTGATACAACCGGAAGGTTTTGTCAATCCTGAAAGATGCTAATAAGTATGCAAAGCTCCAGCAATCCTTCTGAGGACTGTAGTAAGCATCTCGGAGTTGGAATGTATGCTTTGATGGGATGATCAAAGATTTTGGGCTTATACAAAGTTTATGAGAAACTTGTATTTCCAAAGAAGTGAGTGGGAGCACTATAGAATTTCTGATGAGTATATGTTGTTGACATATTATGGATCAGAAATGATGTAGAATTTCTGGAAAGCATATATGGTTATTTGAAAAGTGTTTTCAATGGAAAACCTGGATTAGGCTACTTGAGTATTAAGCATTAAGATCTATAAGGCTTAATAGTACTTTCAAATGAATACATACCGTGACAAGATTTTAAAGGAGTTCAAAATGGATCGGCAAAGAAGGAGTTCTTGGCTGTGTTATAAGGTGTGAACATTGAGTAAGACTCGAAACCTGACCGCGGCAGAATAGAGAGAAAGGACGAAGGTCGTACCCTATCCTTTAGACGTAGGCTCTAAAGTATGCTATGCTGTGTACTGCACCTGAAATGTGCCTTGCCATGAGTCGGTCAAGGGGTACAAGAGTGATCCAAGAATGGATCACAAGACAGCGGTCAAAGTTGTTGGAAATATGCCCTAGAGGTAATAATAAATTGGTTATTATTATATTTCCTTGTTCATGATAATCGTTTATTATCCATGCTATAATTGTATTGATAGGAAACTCAGATACATGTGTGGATACATAGACAACACCATGTCCCTAGTAAGCCTCTAGTTGACTAGCTCGTTGATCAATAGATGGTTACGGTTTCCTAACCATGGACATTGGATGTCGTTGATAACGGGATCACATCATTAGGAGAATGATGTGATGGACAAAGACCCAATCCTAAGCCTAGCACAAAGATCGTGTAGTTCGTATGCTAAAGCTTTTCTAATGTCAAGTATCATTTCCTTAGACCATGAGATTGTGCAACTCCCGGATACCGTAGGAATGCTTTGGGTGTATCAAACGTCATAACGTAACTGGGTGGCTATAAAGGTGCACTATAGGTATCTCCGAAAGTGTCTGTTGGGGTGGCACGAATCGAGACTGGGATTTGTCACTCCGTGTAAGCGGAGAGGTATCTCTGGGCCCACTCGGTAGGACATCATCATATGCGCAATGTGACCAAGGAGTTGATCACGGGATGATGTGTTACAGAACGAGTAAAGAGACTTGCCGGTAACGAGATTGAACAAGGTATAGGGATACCGACGATCGAATCTCGGGCAAGTACAATACCGCTAGACAAAGGGAATTGTATACGGGATTGATTAAGTCCTTGACATCGTGGTTCATCCGATGAGATCATCGTGGAACATGTGGGAGACAACATGGGTATCCAGATCCCGCTGTTGGTTATTGACCGGAGAACGTCTCGGTCATGTCTGCATGTCTCCCGAACCCGTAGGTTCTACACACTTAAGGTTCGATGACGCTAGGGTTATAAAGGAAGCTTGTATGTGGTTACCGAATGTTGTTCGGAGTCCCGGATGAGATCCCGGACGTCATGAGGAGTTCCGGAATGGTCCAGAGGTAAAGATTTATATATAGGAAGTCCTGTTTCGGCCATCGGGACAAGTTTCGGGGTCATCGGTATTGTACCGGGACCACCGGAAGGGTCCCGGGGGCCCACCGGGTGGGGACACCTACCCCGGGGGCCACATGGGCTGTAGGGGGTGCACCTTGGCCTACATGGGCCAAGGGAACCAGCCCCAAGAGGCCCATGCGCCTGGGGAAACCCTAAAGGAAGAGTCCCAGAAGGGGAAGGCACCTCTTAGGTGCCTTGGGGGGGGAGGACTCCTCCCCTGGCCGCCGCCCCCTAGGAGATTGGATCTCCTAGGGCTGGCGCACCCCCCCTTGGGCTCCCTATATATAGTGAGGGTAGGAGGGACTCTTGAGACACACCTTTGCTTTTGGTGCAGCCCTCCCTCTCTCCCAAGTCCTTCTCCTCTCCCGTGGTGCTTGGCGAAGCCCTGCAGGATTGCCACGCTCCTCCATCACCACCACGCCGTTGTGCTGCTGCTGGATGGAGTCTTCCTCAACCTCTCCCTCTCTCCTTGCTGGACCAAGGCGTGGGAGACGTCACCGGGCTGTACGTGTGTTGAACGCAGAGGTGCCGTGCATTCGGCACTTGATCATCGGTGATTTGAATCACGACGAGTACGACTCCATCAACCCCGTTCACTTGAACGCTTCCGCTTAGCGATCTACAAGGGTATGCAGATGCACTCTCCTTCCCCTCGTTGCTAGTCTCTCCATAGATAGATCTTGGTGACACGTAGGAAAATTTTGAATTTCTGCTACGTTCCCCAACAGTGGCATCATGAGCTAGGTCTATTGCGTAGATTCTATGCACGAGTAGAACACAAAGTAGTTGTGGGCGTTGATTTTGTTCAATATGCTTGCCGTTACTAGTCTTATCTTGATTCGGCGGCATCGTGGGATGAAGCGGCCCGGACCGACCTTACACGTACTCTTACGTGAGACAGGTTCCACCGACTGACATGCACTAGTTGCATAAGGTGGCTAGCGGGTGTCTGTCTCTCCTACTTTAGTCGGATCGGGTTCGATGAAAAGGGTCCTTATGAAGGGTAAATAGCAATTGGCATATCACGTTGTGGTCTTTGCGTAGGTAAGAAACGTTCTTGCTAGAAACCCATAGCAGCCACGTAAAACATGCAAACAACAATTAGAGGACGTCTAACTTGTTTTTGCAGGGTATGCTATGTGATGTGATATGGCCAAAGGATGTGATGAATGATATATGTGATGTATGAGATTGATCATATTCTTGTAATAGGAATCACGACTTGCATGTCGATGAGTATGACAACCGGCAGGAGCCATAGGAGTTGTCTTAATTTATTTATGACCTGCGTGTCAACATAAACGTCATGTAATTACTTTACTTTATTGCTAACCGTTAGCTGTAGTAGTAGAAGTAATAGATGACGTGACAACTTCAAGAAGACACGATGATGGAGATCATGATGATGGAGATCATGGTGTCATGCCGGTGACAAGATGATCATGGAGCCCCAAGATGGAGATCAAAGGAGCTATATGATATTG
The DNA here is from genome assembly GCF_056163025.1 of Triticum urartu. Classification (NCBI taxonomy): domain Eukaryota; kingdom Viridiplantae; phylum Streptophyta; class Magnoliopsida; order Poales; family Poaceae; genus Triticum; species Triticum urartu. The sequence goes on from NC_141873.1 coordinate 16,104,689, forward strand.
GCCATATCATGTCACTATTATTTGATTGCATATGATGTTTATCATGTTTATACATCTTATTTGCTTAGAACGACGGTAGTAAATAAGATGATCCCTCATTAAAATTTCAAGAAGTGTTCTCCCCTAACTGTGCACCGTTGCTACAGTTCGTCGTTTCGAAGCACGCTGTGATGATCGGGTGTGATAGATCCTTACGTTCACGTACAACGGGTGTAAGACAGTTTTACACATGCAAAACACTTAGGGTTAACTTGATGAGCCTAGCATGTACAGACATGGCCTCGGAACACAGAAGACCGAAAGGTCGAGCATGAGTCGTATAGAAGATATGATCAACATGAAGATGTTCACCGACGTTGACTAGTCCGTCTCACGTGATGATCGGACACGTCCTAGTTGACTCGGATCGTGTAATCACTTAGATGACTAGAGGGATGTCTATCTATGTGGGAGTTCATAAGATGAACTTAATTATCCTGAACATAGTCAAAAGGATTTTGCAAATTATGTCGTAGCTCATGCTATAGTTCTACTGTTTAGATATGTTCCTAGAGAAAAATTAGTTGAAAGTTGATAGTAGCAATTATGCGGACTAGGTCCGTAAACTGAGGATTGTCCTCATTGCTTCTTAGAAGGCTTATGTCCTTAATGCACCGCTCAGTGTGCTAAACCTCGAACGTTGTGTGTGGATGTTGCGAACATCTGACATACACGTTTTGATAACTACATGATAGTTCAGTTAAACAGTTTAGAGTTGAGGCACCAAAGACGTTTTTGAAACGTCACGAAACATATGAGATGTTTCAAGGGCTGAAATTGGGATTTCACGCTCGTGCCCACGTCAAGAGGTATAAGACCTCCGACGATTTTCTTAACCTGCAAACTAAGGAGAAAAGCTCAATTGTTGAGCTTGTGCTCGGATTGTCTGAGTACAACAATCATTTGAATCAAGTGGGAGTTGATTTTCCAGATAAGATAGTGATGTTTCTCCGAAGTCATTACCACCAAGCTGCTAGAGCTTCGTGATGAACTATAATATATCGGGGACATGTATGATGATCCTTGAGATGTTCGTGATGTTTGACACCACAAAAGTAGAAATCAAGAAGGAGCATCAATTGTTGATGGTTGGTGAAACCACTAGTTTCAAGAAGGGCAAGGGCACGAAGGGATACTTCATAAAACGGCAATTCAGCTGCTGCTCTAGTGAAGAAACCCAAGGTTGAACCCAAACCCGAGACTAAGTGCTTCTGTAATAAAGGGAACAGCCACTGGAGCAGAATTACCCTAGATACTTGGTAGATTAGAAGGCTGGCAAGGTCGATAGAAGTATATTGGATATACATTGTGTTGATGTGTACTTTACTAGTACTCCTAGTAGCACCAGGGTATTAGATACCGGTTCGGTTGCTAAGTGTTAGTAACTCGAAATAAAAGCTACGGAATAAACGGAGACTAGCTAAAGGTGAGCTGACGATATGTGTTGGAAATGTTTCCAATGTGGATATGATCAAATATCGTACGCTCCCTCTACCATCGAGATTGGTGTTTGCGTTGAGCATAGACATGATTGAATTATGTCTACCGCAATACGGTTATTCATTTAAGGAGAATAATGGTTACTCTGTTTATTTGAATAATACCTTCAATGGTCTTGCACCTAAAATGAATGGTTTATTGAATCTCGATCGTAGTGATACACATGTTCATGCCAAAAGATAGTAATGATAGTACCACCTACTTGTGGCACTGCCACTTAAGTCATATCGGTATAAAACGCATGAAGAGGCTCCATGTTGATGGATCTTTGGACTCACTCATTTTTGAAAAGTTTGAGACATGCGAACCATGTCTATTGGTGTATATGCATGAAGAAACTCCATGCAAATGGACCGTTTGGACTCACTTGATTTTGAATCACTTGAGACATGCAAATCATACCACATGGGCAAGATGACTGAAAGCCTCGTTTTCAGTAAAATGGAACTAGAAAGCAACTTGTTGGAAGAAATACATTTTGATGTGTGCAGTCCAATGAGTGCTGAGGCGTGTAGTGGATATCGTTATGTTCTTACTTCACAGATGATTTGAGTAGATGTTGAGTACATTTACTTGATAAATCACGAGTCTGAATTATTGAAAGGTTCAAGTAATTTCAGGGTGAAGTTGAAAGATCGTCGTGACAAGAGGATAAAATATCTATGATATGGTCATAGAGATGAATATCTGAATTACGAGTTTGGCACAGAATTAAGACATTGTGGAAATTGTTTCACAACTAATACAGCCTGGAACACCATAGTGTGATGGTGTGTCCGAACATCGTAACTGCGCCCTATTGGATATGATGCATACCATGATGTCTCTTATCGAATTACCACGATAGTTTATGGGTTAGGCATTAGAGATAACCACATTCACTTTAAATAGGGCACCACGTAATTCCGATGAGATGACACTGTATGAACTATGGTTTAGGGAAACCTAAAGCTGTCATTTCTTAAAAGTTTGGGGTTGCGACGCTTATGTGAAAAAGTTTCAGGCTGATAAGCTCGAACCAAAGCGGATAAATGCATCTTCATAGGACACCCAAAACAGTTCGGTATACCTCCTGTCTCAGATCCGAAAGCAATAAGGGATTGTTTCTGGAATCGGGTCCTTTCTCGAGGAAAAGTTTCTCTCGAAAGAATTGAGTGGGAGGGTGGTGGAGACTTGATGAGGTTATTGAACCGTCTCTTCAACTAGTGTGTGGCAGGGCACAGGAAGTTGTTCCTGTGGCACCTACAACAATTGAAGTGGAAGCTTGTGATAGTGATCATGAAACTTCAGATCAAGTCACTACCAGACCTCGTGGGATGACAAGGATGCGTACTACTTCAGAGTGGTACGTGATCCTGTCTTGGAAGTCATGTTGCTAGACAACAATGAACCTACGAGCTATGGAGAAGCGATGGTGGGCCCGGATTCCGATAAATGGCTCGAGGCCATATAATCCGAGAGAGGATCCATATATGAAAACAAAGTGTAGACTTTGGAAGAACTACTTGATGGTCGTAAGGCTGTTAGGTACATATGGATTTTAAAAGGAAGACGGACAATGATGGTAAGTATCACTGTTAAGAAAGCTCGACTTGTCGTTAAGATGTTTTCCGACAAGTTCAAGGAGTTGACTACGGTGAGACTTTCTCACTCGTAGCGATGCTAAGAGTCTGTTGGAATTATATTAGCGATTACTGCATTATTTATGAAATCTTGCAGATAGGATGTCAAAACATTGTTTCCTCGACGATTTTCTTGAGGAAAGGTTGTATGTGATACAACCGGAAGGTTTTGTCAATCTTGAAAGATGCTAATAAGTATGCAAAGCTCCAGCAATCCTTCTGAGGACTGGAGTAAGCATCTCGGAGTTGGAATGTATGCTTTGATGAGATGATCAAAGATTTTGGGTGTATACAAAGTTTATGAGAAACTGGTATTTCCAAAGAAGTGAGTGGGAGCACTATAGAATTTCTGATGAATATATGTTGTTGATCGAAAATGACGTAGAATTTCTGGAAAGCATATTGGGTTATTTGGAAAGTGTTTTTCAATGGAAAGCCTGGATTAAGCTACTTGAGCATTGAGCATCAAGATCTATAAGGATAGATCAAAACACTTAATAGTACTTTCAAATGAGCACATGCCTTGACGTGATCTTGAAGGTGTTCAAGATGGATCAGTCAAAGAAGGAGTTTTTGCCTGAGTTGTAAGGTATGAAGTTAAGACTTAAAGCTCGACCGTGGCAGGATAGAGAGAAAGGACGAAGGTCGTCCCCTATGCTTAAGACATAGGCTCTACAGTATGCTATGCTGTGTACCGCACCTGAAGTGTGCCTTGCCATGAGTCAGTCAAGGGGTACAAGAGTGATCCAAGAATGGATCACAGGACAGCGGTCAAAGTTATCCTTAGTAACTAGTGGACTAAGGAATTTTCTCGATTATGGAGGTGGTAAAAAGAGTTCGTCGTAAAGGGTTACGTCGACGCAAGCTTAACGCCTCTCCGGATAGCTCCGATAGAGATACCGGATGCGTATAATGGAGCAACAATTTAGAATAGCTCCAAGTAGAACAATTATTTGGAATAAGCTCCAAATAGAACGTGGTAGCTACATCTAGGAGATGACATAGAGATTTGTAAAGCACACACGGATCTGAAAGGTTCGGACCTGTTGACTAAAACCTCTCTCACAAGCAACATGATCAAACCTAAAACTCATTGAGTATTAATCACATAGTGATGTGAACTAGACTACTGACTCTAGTAAACTCTTGGGTGATAGTCACATGGCGATGTGAGCTGTGAATGTTAATCACATGGCGATGTGAACTAGATTATTGACTCTAGTGCAAGTGGGAGACTGTTGGAAATATGCCCTAGAGGCAATAATAAATTGGTTATTATTATATTTCCTTGTTCATGATAATCGTTTATTATCCATGCTATAATTGTATTGATAGGAAACTCAGATACATGTGTGGATACATAGACAACACCATGTCCCTAGTAAGCCTCTAGTTGACTAGCTCGTTGATCAATAGATGGTTACGGTTTCCTAACCATGGACATTGGATGTCGTTGATAACGGGATCACATCATTAGGAGAATGATGTGATGGACAAAGACCCAATCCTAAGCCTAGCACAAAGATCGTGTAGTTCGTATGCTAAAGCTTTTCTAATATCAAGTATCATTTCCTTAGACCATGAGATTGTGCAACTCCCGGATACCGTAGGAATGCTTTGGGTGTATCAAATGTCACAACGTAACTGGGTGGCTATAAAGGTGCACTACAGGTATCTCCGAAAGTGTCTGTTGGGTTGGCACGAATCGAGACTGGGATTTGTCACTCCGTGTAAGCGGAGAGGTATCTCTGGGCCCACTCGGTAGGACATCATCATATGCGCAATGTGACCAAGGAGTTGATCACGGGATGATGTGTTACGGAACGAGTAAAGAGACTTGCCGGTAACGAGATTGAACAAGGTATAGGGATACCGACGATCGAATCTCGGGCAAGTACAATACCGCTAGACAAAGGGAATTGTATACGGGATTGATTAAGTCCTTGACATCGTGGTTCATCCAATGAGATCATCGTGGAACATGTGGGAGCCAACATGGGTATCCATATCCCGCTGTTGGTTATTGACCAGAGAGTCATCTCGGTCATGTCTGCATGTCTCCCGAACCCGTAGGGTCTACACACTTAAGGTTCGGTGACGCTAGGGTTATATAGATATTAGTATGCGGTAACCCGAAATTTGTTCGGAGTCTCGGATGAGATCCCGGACGTCACGAGGAGTTCCGAAATGGTCCGGAGGTAAATATTTATATATGGGAAGTCTTATTTCGGCCATCGGGACAAGTTTCGGGGTCACCGGTATTGTACCGGGACCACCGGAAGGGTCCCGAGGGTCCACCGGGTGGGGCCACCTGCCCCGGGGGGCCACATGGGCTGTAGGGGTGTGCGCCTTGGCCTGTATGGGCCAAGGACACCAGCCCCAAGAGGCCCATGCGCCAAGAGATGAGGAAAGGAAGAGTCCTAAAGGGGGAAGGCACCTCCGAGGTGCCTTGGGGAGGATGGACTCCTCCCTGGCCGCACCCTTCCTTGGAGGAAGGGCCAAGGCTGCGCCCCCCCCCCTCTCCCTTGGCCCTATATATAGTGGGGGGAAGGGAGGGCAACCATACCTAAGCCCTGGCGCCTCCCTCTCCCTCCCATGACACATCTCCCTCCTCCCGCAGCGCTTGGCGAAGCCCTGTTGGAATCCCGCTACTTCCACCACCACGCCGTCGTGCTGCTGGATCTCCATCAACCTCTCCTCCCCCCTTGCTGGATCAAGAAGGAGGAGACGTCGCTACTCCGTATGTGTGTTGAACGCGGAGGTGCCGTCCGTTCGGCGCTAGGATCATCGGTGATTTGGATCACGACGAGTACGACTCCATCAACCTCGTTCTCTTGAACGCTTCCGCGCGCGATCTACAAGGGTATTTAGATCCACTCCTCCCTCGTTGCTAGATGACTCCATAGATTGATCTTGGTGAACGTAGGAAAATTTTGAATTTATGCTACGTTCCCCATCAGATACAAGATTGAAGACTTCGTCCCGTGTCCGGAAGGGACTTTCCTTGGCGTGGAAGGCAAGCTTGGCGATATGGATATGCAGATCTCCTACCATTATAACTGACTTTGTGTAACCCTAACCCTCTCCGGTGTCTATATAAACCAGAGGGTTTTAGTCCGTAGGACAACATATACGACAACAATCATACCATAGGCTAGCTTCTAGGGTTTAGCCTCTCTGATCTCGTGGTAGATCTACTCTTGTACTACCCATATCATCAATATTAATCAAGCAGGACGTAGGGTTTTACCTCCATCGAGAGGGCCCGAACCTGGGTAAAACTTCGTGTCCCTTGCCTCATGTTACCATCCGGCCTAGACGCACAGTTCGGGACCCCCTACCCGAGATCCGCCGGTTTTGACACCGACAACAACCTTGCAAAGATATTAAGTGAGCTTATGGCTTAGATTTCATGAGATGTGTGGCATGATCAGTGGGCACAAATAAGGAAAAAGAGTGGCGTGATTAGCAAGCATAATATGGAAAGAGAATTTGGCAAAAAGAAAGGAAGGAGAGGATAATGACCATATAATACCAGCATGTGATCCTTGGGCGAAACTAAGGAAGATGAGCTCCTAAAAAAAGAAAAAGAGAACAAACTTGCAAAGATATTACGTGAGCTTAAATAAGGAAGGAGAGTTCCTTTAAAAAAAGAACGAGATAATAATATGTTGCAAAGGAATTATAATACAAGGGCATGATCAATATACATAAATAAGGAAAGAGAGTTTGACAAGAAAGAAATGCCTTTTGAAGATTTGAAAATTAGGGGGGTCCTTTAGGGTCAGAATTGTCGTACAAAAATTGTATCAAAAGTATTGTATGTGTAACTAACTAGGGATTGTCTGTTCAAATACGAAGGAATTATAATTCATTATTTCTAATGTAATGGAGATTGTCTAACATAACCCTTTTAGCGAGGTTTTTTTCATGACAACTTACAAATAATGCCTTTAAGATTTGAAAATTAGGGGGCCTTTTAAGATCAGAATCGTCGTACAAAAATCATATCAAAAGCATTGTATCTGTAGCATGATTCTTAATGTAGAATTGGGAAAAGACTTCCTCGCCTGCGAGCATTGCAACCCTTCTACAACGCATCTGGGGACGAAGCCACGTAAATCTCTCCTCATCCTAATTAATTTCTCTCGCCCGGTGAATTCAAGGATGGGCCCACACTAACTAATCACCCCACGTGAATTAGCCACACCCGTTGCGCGCCCTCCTGTCATTGCCAGGTGGCATCATTCGGATGTTGTTGGGCCTTTCGATGGATACACCATTATATCTCCCGTTGCAACGCACGGGTATATGTGCTAGTCATATACAATAAATAAAAGGCACAACAACATATACTCAAATATTTCTTTACTAATCCTGTAGAGAATTATAAGGTACAATTTCCAATTGAGTTACAAATATAGCGCCTTCATAGATACCTGACCTGAATCGGCGACTGTATGGTTGCAATTTCCGGTGCCTCGTAAGACAATCATGTTAATTACATTACATCTGCTGGTTTATCTTTGGAACAAAACCGATTAAGCTGCGCTGATGGTCATTGTCTTGAAACCTAAAATGTCCTCCAAATATCTTAAAATTAATTCATCAAGTTGATGAGAAAATTCATGGGCGTTCTACTGGCCCCTACTCACTTGTTACACAACAACCGGTTAGAGGAAGAGCCAAGCAAGGGGGACAACGAGTAGGAGAAATGGATGTTTGGGCTCTAGAAGGATTTGGTGTTGCTCATATTTTACAAGAGATACTTACTTATAAATCTGACCATCTTATGGGTGACTGGAACGGAAACCCTTCTCCAAGCCTGGAGTGCTATTTAAGGCCATCTCCAGCATCACTTGTGATTTTTCAAGCTCACTTTAAACATTTGTGGAAGCTTACCGTTGGATATACTTCCCCGTTCTTCTAACAAACCATTTGACCTGCCAATTGAATGGGCAACATTTCTTCCACCAACTGGGAGGTGTACTCTTTGCGGCAAAATCACTACTCAAATCCGACCTTTCCAAAGTTAGCAAACTATAGACAGGTGGTTGATCCAACCTTAAGAGTATGATCTGTATGAGACAATTAGACCACTATATTGATCTCAATAATTGATCAATGTAAACTAGGGCCATTTGTTTTCTCTTTTGCATACCGTAAATGGTTTTATGGCAAGTTAATTTTTTAGAAATGGATTATGGCAAGTTAATTACCTTTGCAAATATATACATTTATCCTCCCATCTGCATACTTTGAAATTTTCATTTTTTTTCTACTCCCCTCAATCACGTAGCCGTCTTCAAAAAATAAGTATAGCTCACTGCTGGACTCGACATTGGGAGCATGGACTTAACCAGTGGTAGTATATGACCCATCATCGCTAAGTCGGTGCACATGCGCATCACTTGTTGATCGGTGTATCATTGCTGATTGATGGATTGAATGGTAGGAATGACACGATAGACTTCCTCCATAGCCGGATCAACTCTTTCAAACACTTGAATTGTTTGTTTCACTCCAACATCACATACATATCAATTGTTTTGCCATCGTTCAAGCTTAGTATGCTTAAAAATAGTGATTTTGAGAACAACAATCATCAAATACTGGAATGGCTAGTAGTTTATGCCTACATGCTTCCATCAAGCTATAGCTAGCTGATTTTATACTACTATCGGCTACTTTGTGATGGACTATACATATATATAGCAAATGCCTAGCTAAGTCATGTGATAGCCATGTATGTAGTCATGAGTATATTGTTTCTCTTTCTCTTTACATGAAGAGTTAACTCATGCACAAGTACAACATGTGTGACTCCTAGGCAATCAAAATCTAGATAAGTTTCTTAATCTTGGCCAAACCGACAAGCAAGGCAGGGACATCACGTATCCAACAGTCGCCGCAACCCCACCTGTGCATACGATCGTCAGTACTCCCTCGGATCCATATTAATTGTCGCTGATTTTGTACAAATTGCTCAAAATTCATTACTTAGTACTCCAAAAAGAAGATAGCAGTCCCTTTTATAACTAGGCTAGGCTATGCTGTAAATGTTGACACCATGGCCGAAATAGGGGCAAGTGGCCAATCGAAATAACCGTTTCAGAACGCCCAATTAGACTTCCGCAATATTTTTTATATTCTGATCCAACAAAGACTTGGCAGTCTTACAAAATTCGGTACAGTAAGAGGTGCTTTCAACTCCGCCAACAGCGATGAAGGGGCACCGGGGTTTTGCACTAGGAATGGCTCGGTCAGCAGCACCAGAGGGAACCTCTGTGCCTTGGCCAACGCCGTCATTGCTGAATGAGTTTATGTTGCTGCCGTTAGTACCGCAGTATAGTGTACCAGCAGCGCTACTGCCGTTATGATCGCTGCCGTAGTGACCCACTGACAACGAGCCCTCGCCATGGTAAACGAACTCCGTCCATCTCGATCCCGTTGTCGTTGGATGGATGGACTCCGGCCGGCAAGATCATTTGTGATCTTCTTAATTTATAGCCGGCCGATCGGTAGTGTGGTGTGCTAAGTTGAGTAGTAATGGCACATCGTGCATCTGCAAAAAATGCTCCCTGATCGTATCCTGCAATGCAACTCACCGCCACCCGGTTTATTCCGCACTAGTGTCAGCCTATCCATACAACCAGCCACAAGCAGTAGTCCGGCCCATGACCTTGAAGCCGGCCGAATGCAACAATAGTAGGGGAAACAAACTTGATCGGAGTAGTAAGCATGCATTATTCAACCAGCTAATCCTTGAACATTGAGTTCCAAACCTTATACACAAATACTGATCCTTCCTCGAGTCTGCTACATGTTGTATGTTTTTAGTACATCTGCTACATGTTGTATGTTTTTAGTGCATCGCTCAATATGTGTGCGTCTAAGATCAATAGTGCCAATTAACTAAATAGGATATGGACGAGCATGGTGGAGCCGATAGAGGACCGACCTGGCACGGGGAGGTCGGGTGGTGATAAGTCGCAGTAGGACCCCTCGTTGCATCCTGGGCCTATGGACACAGTGGATCACCCCGCGCTTCGCGCTACCATTGTTGATGGATGCATTTGGTAATAGGAATGACATGCCACTCTCCCTCCATGGCTGGATCTACCCTTTCAAACGTCTCGTATCAGAAAACACCTGGCTTGATTGTTTTACTCCAACATCTCATAACAATTAACTGTATGTACATCGAAGAATGGTTTTGAGACTAGTAATAGTTACTGTATCAGAATATCTAGCTGCTAGTCCGTGACTACTTGCTTCCATCGAGTATAGCTATAGCTAGCTGACTTGCTATCACTACCTTTTAGTGGACGAAGGAAGATGTACACTTTGAGATAGACTTATATATCCACCAGGCAAATGCTACTAGGTTGATCATCCGATAGCTATGTATGTAGTCATGACTCATGAGTATATAACTGCACACCTAACTACCTACAATCTTGTTTATGGTGTATAGCCCCCCCCCCTCTCTCTCTCTCTCTCTCTCTCTCTCTCTCTTCACATGAAGAATGCATGCATGCACAAATGTGACTCCTTTGGAAATAAGTTTTCTTAACGATCACGGTGGGGACTAAATTCCCACCTGAATATTTTGATTCATTTACTACTCATCAGTAATTTCACTGCTACAGGATGGCCAGTGCTCTCGCGACGTCTGCGCCCCCACCTTTGCCGCCCCCGCCGCTTGCCCTCCCTCCGCCCCCGTTCAAGCCCACCACCCTCGCCACCCCTGCATCCGGCCCCACTAGTAGAAAACAGGGCTTTGGTCCAGGCCGGGTCAACCCATTAGTCCCGGTTCAGTCCAGAACCGAGACCAATGGGGGCATTGGACCCGGTTCGTGAGCCCAGGGGGCCGGCCGGGCCACGTGGGCCATTGGTCCCGGTTCATCTGGACCTTTTGGTCCCGGTTGGTGGGACGAACCGGGACCAATGGGCCTCGCTCCTGGCCCACCACCATTGGTCCCGGTTGGTGGCTTGAACCGGGACCAAAGGCCCCCCTTTGGTCCCGGTTCATGCCACCAACCGGGACCAATGAGGTGCCTATATATACCCCCTCGCGTAAGAGCAGAGCACACTGCTCTGTTTTTTTCTGGCCGAGGGGGAGAGGGCTTGGTGGTGCTCTAGCTCACCTCCTATGCACACAAGGTGTTCGATGGAATGTCCGAGCCACACTACTTAAGCTTTCTCCTCTCCAAGCTAGACCTTCAAACTTCATTTTCCATAATATTTGTCTAGGTTTAGCGGTCCATCACGCCCCGTCCCCGTCTTCACCGCCGTCGATCACCTGCACCGAGCTCATCTCCGGCATCACCGTGGTGAGCCTCTTGTTCTTATCTTCTTTCTGAAAGGAAAAATATTCTTACTTGTATGTTTACATAGATACTTGTATTATTTTCTTACTTTTATTATTGCATCTTATATAGTGCGGTGGTTTTGGTATCCGCCCCCGTCGGCCTTCGTCCTGTCTATGATTCGGATGTGGTATATATATTATCTTTATAACTATTGGTTCATTTATTGTTTATGAAAATTATGCCGACCAACGTGACATAGATTTTATTTATGTAGGATGTATGTGAATCGGAAATGCCAACCGACCCTATTGTCGAGAGGTTAAATTTAGTTGAAGAAGAAAACAATTTGTTGAAGGAAAAAATAAAAAAAATTGAGGAGGAGAAGATGATATTGGAGTTGCATGTTGCGGATGTCGTCGATGATCACAAGATCAAGATGGATGCAATGCGCTTGAAGATTAGAAAGATTAGAAAATATGCCATTCATACCGAGGCTTGGTATCATTATGCCGTTGGATCAATTGTTACCTTGGTTGCGATTATGATCGCATTTGTTTTCGCATTGAAATGTTTTATATAGTTTCAATGTATGGTTTAATTAATTAGATGCTCTGGAGAGCTATATGTTGTTAGATGAGAACTATGTATGCACTTTGTTTTTAATGTGATGATGAATTTCTATTAATTTGGACACTTAATTATATATAATGCACGCAGATGAACCGGCAATGGATGTACGGTGACAGACACACCTGCGAGTACATTAAGGGCGTGCATGAGTTTCTCGATGCGGCTGAGGCAAACAAGCAGAATGGTTTTATGTGTTGTCCATGCACTGAATGTGGGAATACGAGGTCTTACTCTAACCGGAAAATCCTTCACTCCCACCTGCTTTACTAGGGTTTCATGCCACACTATAATGTTTAGACGAGGCACGGAGAAATAGGGGTTATGATGGAAGACGGCGAAGAAGAAGAGTACGATGACAACTATGTTCCCCCTGAATACGGTGATGCTGCAACGGGGGGAGCTGCTGAAGATCAAGAGGAACCAGACGATGTGCCCAATGATGCTGCAACGGGTGAAGCTGCTGAAGATTAAGAGGAACCAGACGATGTGCTCGATGATGATGATCTCCGCCGGGTCATTGTCGATGCAAGGGCGCAATGCGAAAGTCAAAAGGAGAAGCTGAAGTTCGATCGCATGTTAGAGGATCACAAAAAAGGGTTGTACCCCAATTGCGAAGATGGCAACACAAAGCTCGGTACCGTACTGGAATTGCTGCAGTGGAAGGCAGAGAATGCTGTGGCTGACAAAGGATTTGAGAAGCTACTGAAAATGTTGAAGAAGAAGCTTCCAAAGGATAACGAATTGCCCGACAGTACATACGCAGCAAAGAAGGTCGTATGCCCTCTAGGATTGGAGGTGGAGAAGATACATGCATGCCCTAATAACTACATCCTCTACCGCGGTGCATACAAGGATCTGAACGCATGCCCGGTATGCGGTGCATTGCGGTATAAGATCAGACGAGATGACCCTGGTGATGTTGACGGCGAGCCCCCCAGGAAGAGGGTTCCTGCAAAGGTGATGTGGTATGCTCCTATAATACCACGGTTGAAACGTCTGTTCAGAAACGAAGAGCATGCCAAGTTGATGCGATGGCACAGTGAGAACCGAAAGAAAGATGGGAAGTTGAGAGCACCCGCTGACGGGTCGCAGTGGAGAAAATCGAGAGAAAGTACTGGGATGAGTTTGCAAAGGACCCAAGGAATGTATGGTTTGCTTTAAGCGCGGATGGCATTAATCCTTTCGGGGAGCAGAGCAGCAATCACAGCACCTGGCCCGTGACTCTATGTATGTATACCCTTCCTCCTTGGATGTGCATGAAGCGAAAGTTCATTATGATGCCAGTTCTCTTCCAAGGCCCTAAGCAACCCGGTAACGACATTGATGTGTACCTAAGGCCATTAGTTGAAGAACTTTTACAGCTGTGGAATGGAAACGGTGTACGTACGTGGGATGAGCACAGACAGGAGGAATTTAACCTAAAGGCGTTGCTGTTCGTGACCATCAACGATTGGCCCGCTCTTAGTAACCTTTCAGGACAGACAAACAAATGATACCACGCATGCACACACTATTTAGATGACACTGAAAGTATATACCTGGACAAATGCAGGAAGAATGTGTACCTGGGCCATCGTCGATTTTTTCCGACCAACCATCAATGTCGAAAGAAAGGCAAGCATTTCAAAGGCGAGGCAGATCACCCAATGATATAATAACTGCTCATGATCATAATGATATAACAATCTCTAAATTGCAACTATATGAAAACTTGTACAACAGTGTATAAATACAATATAAAATAAAAAAGAAATGTAATACGGAAGAATAGTGGTAGAGAGGAGATAGGGCGCACTGCTAGTAATTAGCAACGCTTATTGGAAGCGTGCTACTGCTAACAGAGTTAGCAGTAGCGGTGGCATAAACAATACTACTGCTAAAAGTTAGTTTTAGCGCTATAGCAGTAGCGCGGAACCCAGCTCTACTGCTAGGGCTTTATCCAACGCTACTACTATGGCTTTCCTTAGTAGCGGACAATTTGGGGACCGACAGGCCCGAACGTCCTCCTAAGTCCCATCCCAAATCGGTTTGGGGGTGTGTGCTCTAGAGTATGATCATTTTTTGGGGACTGCATGCATTTTGTTTGTACATTAGGTGTATTGCCTTCAGATTTGTACTCCCTTCGTTCCTAAATATTTGTCTTTCTAGAGATTTCAATAAATGACTACATACGGAGCAAAATGAGTGAATCTACACTCTAAGTTATGTCTATATACATCTGTATGTGATAGTCCATTTGAACTCTCTAAAAAGGCAAATATTTAGGAACGTAGGGAGTAGCAGCATGCGCATGCGATGCTTGGGGTTGGTGTTTGTGATTGACGAATTAGTGACTGATCAAGAATCTTACCAGATGCGGTTAATTTGTTGCACAAGGAAGCCCTGCACCCCAGCTTGCAGTAGTTGACGGCTGTTTCCCGGTAGGCAGCAGCGTATATGCACGTAAATGTAACCAAGCAAAAATTAAACATATATCAATCCATCTGTTGCACTACATATATTCAACTGGAGTTCACACTAGTACTTAAGAACAAGTTCCATCGATCTCTTCTTCCTACCATGCACGATATAGCTAGACAGATATATTTTAACTGGAGTTGGAAGCATTTGTTTATGTGAAACAGAATTAATACGTACGACGAAAAGAAAGGGTCGGTCATTTCACATACCTTGCAGTGCTGTCTCTATATCTATATAACCGGACTTGCATTCAAATCCAGCGTCGTCTGATATATAGCCAGCAGAAACACCGCAGCACTCTGAGACGGTGCTATCAGATTTGGCGCGGCAATCAAAGTAGGTAGGGACCGAGTCTAGATGACAACAACAATGGGAAGCCTGTGCTTGCTGGGTTTGCTCCATGGCCGCAAGACCCACAACTACGAGTATCAACGCCATGGTCTTGACATTGTTGCCTCTCATCATGACCATGTCGAACTTCTTAAGTGTTGGTAGCCGAACACAGATTTAAGGGGCAGGATTGAAGGAAGGGGGTCGAAGTGACTTATATGAGATGATGAACCAATGCTTCCCCAGCCACTATTTATAGGAGGTCTATGGGGCGAGCCGTCCTCTGCTCAATTATTTCACATGTGAGTGAAAAGTGAGATTTACCGAGGGAGCATCTTCAGTGCTGCTGACCCCTCCTTTGTGGGCACCGTGCCGACATTGCCAGGCAACGACATGTCTTTCGGCATCTTTAAATCACATATGCATGTCTTCTTTCTCGTGGATGGAGCGAAAATCACATGCATTTCTTCAAATCAGATGTCCTGAGTCCTGACCTCGGCCTTGCAGAACAAAAAGGAAAATTAACCCCTTATTAGATAGTCAGAAAAAAATTAATACCTTTTCTCTTAGCTTATGGGAGGACACAGTTATAGTACTAACATTCAGGATTCGTCTGTTTAGAGCAGGTTAGATAGATGTTGAAGCCAAATACAACATGGATATTCATGGTTTTGCGACTTATATAATAATATATGCTCCCAATAGTTCAGGAGGGGGCTGTCAATCATCCCTTAACTTGGGAATTTCTGTTTTCCATCCTTGCTGCCTTTACAGATTGGTAACCAATGAAAAATAGGACACACCTTCAGACAAGCACAAACTAATTAAGCTCATGTATGTAGAGCAGTGAGAAATGTACGCTGATTATATAGTGATTACCTTCTCAAACACTCTCTCTCATCAGAGATGCAATTAATCGAAGAAAAGTAGCACATGCTGGAGTCCGCTCTAATTGACGCACCCTTTATACAACATTAGTACAAAGTTGCACTAAAGCTGCTTCAATTAATTTGGATCGGAGGGAGTATCTAAATTGTCAGCTAAAGGTACAAGAACTAATAACAAACAAGAGATCGTAATATCATCATGTCCGTGGATGTACCTTGCAAATTTGAGCCAAAGCACTATCTTGACTCATGGATAAGTAAGCGAGGGCAGAAAACCAATTGCTCGCTGAAAAGTGAGACTGATTGAGGGAACACTCCTGTTCATCATCACTGTCCTCTCGGCAAAACATTTACTGTATGATTCATCAACAATTTCACTGTTGTGCTTGGTAACCCCTCCTTCCACAGAAATCATGTGACCCTGCTTGGCTGAGTGCTGCTGGCCCCTCCTTTCTGGGCCTGCCACTGTCAAGCACCATTTTCTTTCAGTAACTCGAAATCACAATAAGATACAGGAAGGTACTGAAAATTCATGTAAAATTAGTACTGCCAGAACAACAGACATCATGACTCCAAACTGAGATATCCTAATCCATGCAGAACAAAAGGGTAAAAACATGTAATAGTCAGGGTAAAACCTTGTAGTACTAACTGTCAGGGGTCACTATCAGTTCGTTGCAGGTTAGAAGTTCAAACCAAATGGCTTATGCATATTATTGCAAAAAAAACAGGGTTGTTTTTTACTCCCTCCGTTTCTAAATATAAGTCTTTTTAAAAATTTCAAATGTACTACCACATACGGATGTATATAGACATATTTTAGAGTGTAGATTCACTTATTTTGCTTCGTATGTAGTCGCTGTTGGAAATATGAGCAATTTACCAAATGATTTTATTAGCAAAAATATTAGATAAAGCATGACTAATATAACAGTGACAAAACAAGCCATGCGATTTGACAAAGAGAAGGTAAACAACATCTTCATATATGGACTGTAACTGAACACATTTAGAGCAGCCAGTATAGCAAGTTGCATATATGAAATAGAGTCTAACATATGTAGGGCAAATACTAGAACAAGGAACTGCAGCAGGACCTCTAACAGAAAGGAGAAGAACACGTACAGGACAGTAGCAGCAGAAGCGCTGGACTTGGGGTCGGTGTCCTCGCCTGCCATGTCGTCGAGGAGGTCGTGGACGTCAGGGAAGAAGTCGTCATTGGGAAAGTATTCGTTGGAGTCCGTGATGAAGAAGCCAGTAGTCGCGCGGAGCGCTCCCTAAAAACCTTATCGCCCTTCTCCCGTACAGGACCCAAAAGGTGCCGTTCCGGAGGCGTACTGTCCCGACCTGCGGTGCACGCCGCAAGACGGGATGGGGAAGAACGTAGCAGCAGCGCAGTGGTCAAAACTTTGTGGCGAGAGGAAGAGGAGCTTCTGTTGTGTCTCTCTGGAGAGGAGCGACCTCTCTTATATAGGCACAGAAGAAGGACGCGAAAAGGCTGCGGCGGGAAGTGAAGCAACGAAGGGAGACGAAACGAACAGGCAGCGGCCAAAGAGGCGCGCCGTTCGAATTCAGTGTCCACTATTGAAAACGTTTCAACTCCCGCGTGACCTTTCGTATACCCGTCGTGCGTGGCAAAAATTTAGACATCGGCTCATTCCCGCAACCCGCGACGCGGCGCGGCGCGGCGCGTCGTGACGAGGCGAGGCGAGGCGAGGCGTGGCGAGGCGGGCGGCGGAGGAGGAGCGCGCGTGGATGTCCCTCTTGTTCTCATGCTCATACATGTGGGGAAAGAACCTCCCTTATAAAGAGGTCCAACTCCCTCTAAACTAGCAATGTGGGACTAAACTTTTGTTCCACCTCTTGCCTTGCACGAATGGGTTGCGTGGGCCTGCAGGATTTATTAGGAATTTCCGAAACTGCTATTGGGCTAGGCCCAAAATAGACAAAATTCTAGCAATCCCCCACCAGATCCCAGAAGCACACAAAATTTGCCTTTGGTTCTAAAACACTATTTTATATACCGGTACTGCAGTGGAGACTGTTAAGTTGAACTTTCACCTAGAACTATATGCTACACTAGTAAGCAACTTGAACAGTGGACTGGGCCTTGAACTGCAAGTTTTCTGTGAATTTAGCTTCACATAAAGCCTTGACAGATACATGGCTACCGTGGGTCTTCCCCGCGGGTGGAGCTTATGCGTCATACTCTGAGACCTTTCATGAGTTTACTAGAGAGAATCCTACTCTCATAGATTGCGACGTTTAACAATCAGACTCATATAGGTGTGTTCTTCAAAAGATGTTCTTCAAACTTCGCCGGTGCATCCAAACCCCATGATATGATACGCTCTTTCACACATAAACCTCCTTATATCTTCCTCAAAACAGCCACCATACCTACCTATTATGGCATTTCCATAGCCATTCCGAGATATATTGCCATGCAACTTTCCACCATTCCGTTTATCGTGACACATTCATCATTGTCATATTGCTTTGCATGATCATGTAGTTGACATCGTATTTGTGGCAAAGCCACCGTTCATAATTCTTCCATACATGTCACTCTTGAGTCATTGCATATCCCGGTACACCGCCGGAGGCATTCATATAGAGTCATACTTTGTTCTAGTATCGAGTTGTAATCGTTGAGTTGTAAATAAATAGAAGTGTGATGATCATCATTTTATAGAGTATTGTCCCAAGTGAGGAATAAAAAAAGAGAAAGGCCATAAAAAAGAGAAGGCCCAAAAAAAAGAAAAAGAAAAGAAAAGATAAAGGCCATAAAAAAAGAAAGGCCAAATAAAAAAATGAGAGAAAAAGAGAGAAGGGACAATGCTACTATCCTTTGCCACACTTGTGCTTCAAAGTAGCACCATAATCTTCATGATAGAGAGTCTCTTATTTAGTCACTTTCATATACTAGTGGGAAATTTTCATTATAGAACTTGGCTTGTATATTCCAACAATGGGTCTCCTCAAGTGCCCTAGGTCTTCGTGAGCAAGCAAGTTGGATGCACACCCACTTAGTTTCTTTTGTTGAGGTTTCATACATTTATAGCTCTAGTGCATCTGTTGCATGGCAATCCCTACTCCTTACATTAACATCAATTGATGGGCATCTCCATAGCCCATTGATTAGCGTCGTTGATGTGAGACTTTCTCCTTTTTTATTTTCTCCACATAACCCATCATCATATTCTATTCCACCCATAGTGCTATATCCATGACTCTCGTTCATGTATTGCATGAAAGTTTATAGGTTTGAAATTACTAAAGTATGAAACAATTGCTTGGCTTGTCATCGGGGTTGTTCAAGCATTCTTGTGTGACAAAAATGGAGCATGACTAAACTATATGATTTTGTAGGGATGCACTTTCTTTGGCCATGTTATTTTGAGAGGACATAATTGCTTAGTTAGTATGCTTGACGTATTATTATTTTTATGTCAATATGAACTTTTGTCTTGAATCTTATGGATCTGAATATTCATGCCACAATTAAGAAGACTTACATTGAAATTATCCCAAGTAGCACTCCGCATCAAAAATTCTGTTTTTATCATTTACGTACTCGAGGACGAGCAGGAATTAAGCTTGGGGATGCTGATACGTCTCCAACGTATCTATAATTTTTGATTGCTCCATGCTATATTATCTACTGTTTTGGATGTTTATGGTCTTTATTATACACTTTTATATCATTTTTGGGACTAACCTATTAACCTAGAGCCCAGTGCCAGTTTCTGTTTTTACCTTGTTTTAGGGTTTCGAAGAAAAGGAAAATCAAATGAAGTCCAATTGACCTGAAACTTCACGGAACTCATTTTTAGAAGGAAAGAAGCTCAGAAGACTTGAAGTGCACATAAGGGAAGGTTCGAGGAGGCCACGAGGTAGGGGGGTGCGCCCACCCCCCTAGGGCGCGCCCCCACCCTCGTGGGCCCCTCGTGCCCCCCCTGACGTACTTCTTCCGCACATATATTTCCATATACCCTAAAAACATCCGAGAGCACAATAGACCGGGAGTTCCGCCGCTAGAAGTCTCTGTAGCCACCGAAAGCCAATCTAGACCCGTTCCGGCACCCTGTCGGAGGGGGAATCCCTCTCCGGTGGCCATCTTCATCATCCCGGTGCTCTTCATGACGAGGAGGGAGTAGTTCTCCCTCGGGGCTGAGGGTATGTACTAGTAGCTATGTGTTTGACCTCTCTCTCTCTCGTGTTCTTGATTTGGCACGATCTTGATGTATCGCGAGCTTTGCTATTATAGTTGGATCTTATGTTTCTCCTCCCCCTCTACTCTCTTGTAATGAATTGAGTTTTCCCCTTGAAGTTATCTTATCGGATTGAGTTTTTAAAGATTTAAGAACACTTGATGTATGTCTTGCCGTGCGTATCTGTGGTGACAATGGGATATCACGTGATTCACTTGATGTATGTTTTGGTGATCAACTTACGGGTTCCGCCCATGAACCTATGCATAGGGGTTGGCACATGTTTTCGTCGTGATTCTCCGATAGGAACTTTGGGGCACTCTTTGAGGTCCTTTGTGTTGGTTGAATAGATGAATCTGAGATTGTGTGACGCATATCGTATAATCATACCCACGGATACTTGAGGTGACATTGGAGTATCTAGGTGACATTAGGGTTTTGGTTGATTTGTGTCTTAAGGTGTTATTCTAGTACGAACTCTAGGGCTGTTTGTGACACTCATAGGAATAGCCCAACGGATTGATTGGAAAGAATAACTTTGAGGTGGTTTCGTACCCTACCATAATCTCTTCGTTCGTTCTCCGCTATTAGTGACTTTGGAGTGACTCTTTCTTGCATGTTGAGGGATAGTTATGTGATCCAATTATGTTAGTATTGTTGAGGGAACTTGCACTAGCGAAAGTATGAACCCTAGGCCTTGTTTCAACGCATTGCAATACCGTTTACGCTCACTTTTATCATTAGTTACCTTGCTGTTTTTATATTTTCAGATTACAAATACCTTTATCTACTATCCATATACTACTTTATCACCATCTCTTCGCCGAACTAGTGCACCTATACAATTTACCATTGTATTGGGTGTGTTGGGGGCACAAGAGACTCTTTGTTATTTGGTTGCAGGGTTGCTTGAGAGACACCATCTTCATCCTACGCCTCCTACGGATTGATAAACCTTAGGTCATCCACTTGAGGGAAATTTGCTACTGTCCTACAAACATCTGCACTTGGAGGCCCAACAACGTCTACAAGAAGAAGGTTGTGTAGTAGACATCATTGACTACGATGAGATTTTCTCACTCGTATCGATGCTTAAAAGTCTGTCCGAATCATGTTAGCAGTTACTGCATTTTATGAAATCTGCCAAATGGATATCAAAACTGCATTCCTTAATGGATTTATTAAAGAAGAGTTGTATATGATGCAACCAAAAGGTTTTGTCAATCTTAAAGATGGTAACAAAGTGTGCAAGCTCCAATGGTCCATCTATGGACTGGTGCAAGCATCTCGGAGTTGCACTTTGATAAGTTGATCAAAGCATATAGTTTTATAAAGACTTGCGGCGAAGCCTGTATTTACAAGAAAGTGAGTGGGAGCACTACAGGCTTTCTGATAAGTATATGTGAATGACATTTTATTGATCGGAAATGATGTATAATTTTCTGGAAAGTATAAATGAGTGTTTGAAAGGAGTTTTTCAAAGAAAGACATCGGTAAAGCTGATTACATATTGAGCATCAAGATCTATAGATATAGATCAAGACGCTTGATAAGTTTTTTCAATGAGTACATACCTTGACAAGATTTTGAAGGAGTTCAAAATGGATCAGTCAAAGAAGGAGTTCTTGCCTGTGTTGCAAGGTGTGAAGTTGAGTAAAGACTCAAAATCTGACCACTGCAGAAAATAGAAAGAGAATGAAAAGTCATTTCCTATGCCTCAGTCATAGGTTCTATAAAGTATGCTATGTTGTGTACCAGACCTATTGTATACCTTAACATTATTTTGGCAAGAGAGTACACTAGTGATCTAGGAGGAGTAGATCACTGGACAGCGGTCAAAATTATCCTTAGAGGACTAAGGAAATATTTCTCGGTTATGGAGGTGATAAAAGAGTTCATCGTAAAGAGTTACATCGATGCAAGCTTTTGACACCGATCTAGATGACTCTAAGTCTCGATCTAGATACATATTGAAAGTGGGAGCAATTAGGTAGAGTAGCTCCGTGCAGAGAATTGTAACATAAAAATTTGTAAAATATATATGGATCTGAATGTTGCAGACCTGTAGACTAAACTTCTCTCACAAGAAAAACATGATCACTCTTTGGGTGTTAATCACATAGCGATGTGAACTAGATTATTGACTCTAGTAAACCCTTTGGGTATTAGTCACATGAAGATGTGAACTAATCACATAAAGATTTGAACTATTGGTGTGAAATCACATGATGATGTGAACTAGATTATTGACTCTAGTGCAAGTGGGACACTGAAGGAAATATGCCCTAGAGGCAATAATAAAGTTGTTATTTATATTTCCTTATATCATGATAAATGTTTATTATTCGTGCTAGAAATGTATTAACCGGAAACTTAGTACATGTGTGAAAACATATACAAACAAAGTGTCCCTAGTATGCCTCTACTTGACTAGCTCGTTAATCAAAGATGGTTAAGTTTCCTAGCTATAGACATGTGTTGTCATTTGATGAACAGGATCACATCATTAGAGGATGATGTGATGGACAAGACTCATCCGTTAGCTTAGCACTATGATCGTTTAGTTTATTGCTATTGCTTTCCTCATGACTTATACATGTTCTATGACTATGAGATTATGCAACTCTCGAATACCGGAGGAGCACCTTGTGTGCTATCAAACGTCACAACATAACTGGGTGATTATAAAGATGCTCTACAGGTGTCTCCAATGGTGTTTGCTGAGTTGGCATAGATCGAGATTAGGATTTTTCATTCCATGTATCGGAGAGGTATCTCTGAGCCCTCTCGGTAATGCACATCACTATGAGCCTTGCAAGCAATGTGGCTAATGAGTTAGTCACGGGATGATGCATTACGGAACGAGTAAATTGACTTGCCGGTGACGAGATTGAACTAGGTATGATGATACCGACAATCGAATCTCGGGCAAGTAACATACCGATGACAAAGGGAACAACGTATGTTGTTCTGCGGTTTGACCGATAAAGATCTTCGTAGAATATGTAGGTACTAATATGAGCATCCAGGTTCCACAATTGGTTATTGACCGGAGATGAGTCTCGGTCATGTCTACATAGTTCTCGAACCCGTAGGGTCCGCACGTTTAACGTTTGATGACGATATGTATTATGAGTTATGTGATTTGATGTACCGAAGGTTTGACCGATAAAGATCTTCGTAGAATATGTAGGAACCAATATGAGCATCCAGATTCCTCTATTGGTTATTGACCGGAGATGAGTCTCAGTCATGTCTACATAGTTCTCGAACCCGTAGGGTCCGCACGCTTAACGTTTGATGACGATATGCATTATGAGTTATGTGATTTGATGTACCGAAGGTTGTTTGGAGTCTCGGATGTGATCACGGACATGACAAGGAGTCTCAAAATGGTCGAGACATAAAGATTCATATATTGGAAGGCTACATTCGGACACCAGGATGATTCAGGTCGTTTCGCATAAGTTTCGGAGTACCGGGGGTTACCGGAACCCCCTATGGGAAGTTATTGGGCCTTATGGGCCTAGTGATGGAAGATTGGTGGCAAGCCAAGAGGTGCCCCCCCCCAGCCCAAACCGAATTGGACTAGGGCTAGGGGGGCCAGCCCCCCTTTCCTTCTCTTCTTCCTCTCCTTCCTTCTTCTCCTACTTGGACTAGGAAAGGGGGAAACCTACTCCTACTAGGAGTAGGAATCCCCCCTTGGGCGCGCCCCTTGAGGCCGGCCCTCCTCCTCCTCCCCTTCTTTATATACGGGGGAGGGGGTATAGACACACAAGTTGATTTATTAGCCGTGTGCGGTGCCCTCGTCCACAAATTTCCACCTCGGTCATATTGTCGTAGTGCTTAGGCGAAGCCCTGCGTCGGTAACTAATTACCGTCAACACATTGTCATGCTGACGAAACTCTCCCACGGCCTCAGCTAGATCTAGAGTTCGAGGGACGTACGTTACCGAGCTGAACGTGTGCAGATCGCGGAGGTGCCGTGCGTTCCGTACTTGATCGGTTGGATCGCGAAGGCGTTCGACTACATCAACCACGTTACTCAACGCTTCCGCTTTCGGTCTACGAGGGTACGTAGACACACTCTTCCCTCTCGTTGCTATGCATCTCCTAGATAGATCTTGCGTGATCGTAGGAAATTTTTTAAAATACTGCGTTCCTCAACACATGCACTGTCTCCCTTTTTTCTATTTTTAATAGTCAGGCAACAGCTCAGATGGGGATCGAGTAGCAGCTCAGATGGGTTGTCCATTTGCAACCAAATCTTGCTTTTTGTCCATGTATATTTAAGAAACAGTCTATTAATTTGTGACATTCATTTGCTTTAGTCAAACTACCGTGAACAACCTAAAGATTGTCTTCATTATTGAAAAAAGGTATTGTTGGTAGCAGGATGCAAGGGATGATTAGGATTGAAAATGTTACAAATAGCAGCAAAAGTTTTTTGGCCCATGACAGTGGATCTGGGACTCTGTAGCAGCTCCCCAGGCTCACTGTTCACACGTGATGGGTGACAGGACAAGGCACTGTTCTAGCTAGGATTACTATTCATGTGTTCCGAAAATTGCAATGGGGGTAGCAGGCATGGTTCACATCTCGAGGAAAGCAATCAGGTGAGATCGATGTGATAAAAGGGTGCCCCGACTCCCGGGAGTCAAAAGGCCATTGCCACATCCTTATATATCAGAACGTAGCAAGGCTTGGAACAACACACTCAGACGCCAAGCTTAGAAATTTGGCGCCCATCTAACTTATGTTTACAAGCTTCCCCAACAAAAGCAGCCCCAATTACAGGGTCGAAAATGCTGGCCGTGCAGTATTCATCCTGCGGCGGAGGTGTGAATGATCTCAAGGTATTTTTCTTCTAAGGGTTGGAAACTTCCGTGTCTCGTGTGTATTTACCAATATTGGCATACGATGTGGTTTCTTGACTAGTATGGCAGAGTAGATCACCTTGCTGGTTGATTGGTTTTTCTTGGACATAAACATTGGTTTTTTGATGAAGTACAAGGATATTGGAGCCCACACGTTGCGTACAATTTTTCTCATAAGATCTATATTTCCCTGAAGCTAATACATTAATTTGGAACCTGTCGAAAGCAGCATGTCCAAGTTTTAGTCCCATCAGCGAATAAGAACGAGGTTCTCATAAGAGTAGAAGCGGCAAGTATCAAGATGCACGGATACCATCAGTTCATGACTAGACATCTACGGTCAACCCTTTGCTACAGTGACTGATATTGCAGGAGTTGTCGTTGATGTTGGTCCTGATGTGCAACATGTCACGGCTGGAGATGAAGTGGTGGCCATGTTGCACCCTTTCGTAAGTATATCTCAGTTTTAACATGTGATTTCACTGCCGCCGCGTGTCGACAAACGGGTTTCTGTGATCATCGTCTTTGAAATTTCCATCAATAATTCAAGCGGAGCTCTTCTACCTTTCAGCGTGGAGGTGGATTTGCAGAGTACGCTGTGGCATCCGCAAATTTGACCGTTAAGAGGCCGCCTGAGGTATCTGCTGCTGAGGGTGCCGGGCTTCCCGTTGCGGCAGCCACTGCTTTGCAGGCAAGGCACTGAGGTGTATCGGCGCCAAATTCGATGGTAGGAGTAGCCAGCCTCCTTTACACGTCCTCATTACAGCTGCCTCCGGTGGCGTTGGCCTATACGCTGTGCAGCTCGCGAAGCTGGCAAACCTCCATGTTACCGCTACCTGTGGAGCTCGAAACATGGAGCTCGTCAAGAGCCTGGGTGCAGAGGAGGTGCTGGACTACAATACACCAGAGGGGGCAAGCCTCAAGAGCAGGTCCGGCAAGAAATACGACGGCGTTGTCCACTGTACCGTTGGGATCGGCTGGTCGACGTTCGCGCCATTGTTGTGCAGCTCCGGCAAATTAATTGATCTCACCCCAAACTTTTCAGCCTATGCCACCACTCTCCTGCACTTGGTCACCTTCTCAAGGAAGCGCCTCGTTCCGCTACTTCTGAGACCCAATAAGGCGGACTTGGAGTTCTTGGTCGGGTTGGTGAAGGCCCGTAAGCTGAAGACCGTTATTGACTCGAGGTATCCGTTCAGCGATGCGGCCAGGGCGTGGCAGACAGCCCTGGCTGGCCATGCCACCGGCAAGATCATCATTCACATGGGGACCTGATAGTCGTCATGCTGAATTAGCTTATTTCGCTCTGCTAATTAATTAAGCAGCACATGTGCTAGGTAATTTCTGTTATTGCTATAGAAATATCATTTTGTTGGGCATGACAAACGTCAAGGTTATCTAGTCAAGAAGCTAGTGGATGATGTAATGCTTGTTTGCTACTCCCTCCATGCTATATTAGTTATCTAGTCACCAACCTTAAGATTAAGCAAGAGTGAGACACTTCTGCCGTTTAGGTGCATATGAGTTCTCCTTTAATGGAGATGGACCTTGCTTCAATTCATTCTTTGTTGCGGTCTGGTGACTGCCCTCCGATAGAACTTGCTAGAGAAAGACTAAAATAAAATGAAGTATTTTTGTGCTTTTAGGGGTTTTCATATTTTTGTTAGCAAAAAGGATTAGCTCACAAGTGATCAAATCATCTGCCTTGTAAAGATCGGTTCATCAACCTAAGCACCATTCATAAGTTGATAAACTAAGTCTAGAAGAGCCCTACTCCTAGATTTGGATTGAGTGCTTGTGAGATGAGATATAAAACACAAGTGTGCATGCAGCTCGTGCCTAATTAGGAAGAGAGATCCTGACTTAAGGCAAGAAACTCACTAATAAACAACTTTTTATTGAGCAAGGTTGGTGTTGGAAAACATTTCCAGACACTGGTGGTCAAAGAACATTGAATTGAATAAAGTTTCATTAGTTAATTAGTTGGGTGTCTGAGCCATATAATGTAGAATAAAGTTTTGCAATACATGCAAATCATGTAATGTCAATAGCAGCTTCATTTTACTGTACAGTGGACATAAAGTGTTTTTTTTTGCGGGGGGACATAAAGTGTTTTAAAGATCAATAGTCGATTTTCTCACTCTAAAGAAAAGACCGACAATTAACTTCTGCAAATAATGGCGAACCTTGCTTTTGAATAATAATAAGGCACAAATTGAAAATGAGCGGTGCTGGCATTTTGTTTTGCTAGCTGGTATTGCTGTACTGAAGAGCATGGGTGTTGTCTATATGTGATACTATTGGAAATTTTGTGTGCCATGCTAATAATTATGTGCTGTTCCAAAATGATTTTTGTTGTCAATATTGTCTTTGATAGCGTAGGCCTCGTCTCTTGGAAAAGGAAGGGGTAGGTAGTTATCACCGGATGAGGCCAGCTACCACCATCCCATTCATGCACGCACCTACCAATCCATGCAGTCCACAAATGTCTGCTAGATGCTTGCTATAGGCTTATTAGTTAGTTGGTGTACGCGAGCGTGCCGTGTTGTTGATCTACATGCATGTGTGCATGCTCCCTTGATCAAAGAGCATTGTCGCCTAGTTACTTCTTCTCGTCAATTCGTCTCAGGCCATTTGTGCGCGTTAGATCTAGATCCGATGGCTGACAGTGAAGGATGGCAAGCACATCATCATAATCAACTCATTTATTTTATAGAAAAAGTAGATATAATCAATCGATTTCGAGCTGTTCAGTTTGGCATCCATGGCAGATCCATATTCGGTTTTCCGGCGCTAAAATATACTCCTACAAATGGAGCAAATCGAACAGAATTATTCTGGTGACGCTCCGTGCCGTCTGGCCAAGACTATATATAATGAGGGAGCACGTACTGTAGAAGTCAAATAATATGTGCTCTACTGCACGTACTGACAGTACAAGATGTCGGCGGCCGTGCCGCACGTTGTGGTCATCGCTTTTCCCTTCGCCTCCCACGCCGTGAAACTGTTCCGCCTAGCTCGCGCCCTCGCGGCGGCGGCGCCGGCCGCCACCTTCTCCTTCCTCTCCACCGCCGCGCTGCTACAGGAGCAGCAGAAGAAGCACGATGACACTCTCGTGACGAACCTACGCTTCGTGGAGATTCCGGACGGTTTATCACCGAGCTCGGATGGCGCCGCAGCGGTACCACCGCCGCACCCTATGGTGCGTCTCAAGCTCTTCATGGCGGCTGCTGAGGCAGGCACGTTAAGGGAGGCGCTGGAGACGGCTCGCGCCTCAGCGGGCGGCGCCAGGGTGACCTGCGTCGTCGGGGACTCGTTCATGTGGATGGCAGCCAAGGCGGCCGCTGAGGTGGAGGCTCCATGGGTTGCCGTCTGGACCGGCGGCCCCAGCGCTCTCCTGGCGCACCTACGCGCTGACGCGTTGCGCGACGACGTCGGAGATAAAGGTATACGCATTGCATGGCACGATGCATGATGAATTCAAGCTTAGCTTAGGTGTGTAGCTGAATGCTTGAAACAAACAATGGCATTTGCAGCCGCGAGCCGAGCAGACGAGCTGCTAACCTCGCACCCGGGCCTCGGAAGCTACCGCGTCCGGGACCTCCCCAACGGCATCGTCTCCGGCGACATGAACTCGCCGATCGTCTCCTTCTTCCGCCGCATAGCGGAGCACCTTCCCCGCGCCGCCACCGCCGTCGCCTTCAACACCTTCCCGGGTCTCCTCCCGGACGACCTCACCGCCGCGCTCGCCGCGGAGCTCCCGGAGTGCCTCCCCGTCGGCCCCTTCCACCTTCTCCCATTCCCCGGCAATGAGGACACCGTCGAGACCAGCGCCGACCCCCACGGATGCCTCGACTGGCTCGACCGCCACCCCGCCCGCGCCGTCGCATACGCCAGCTTCGGCACGGTGGTCACCGCCGTGGCAGGAAATCCGGAGGAACTGCGCGAGCTCGCTGCCGGGCTGGAGTCCTCCGGCGCGCCGTTCCTCTGGTCGCTGCTGAAGGAGTCCTGGCCGCAGCTCCCGCCGGGGTTCTTGGACCTCGAGCGCGGCAAGGTGGTGCCGTGGGCGCCGCAGGCGGCCGTGCTGCGCCACGCGTCGGTTGGGGCCTTCGTCACGCACGCCGGGTGGGCCTCGGTGCTGGAGGGGGTGTCCGCCGGCGTGCCCATGGCATGCCGCCCCTTCTTCACCGACCAGAAGATGAACGCGCAGCTGGTGGCGCGTGTCTGGGGTTTCGGCACGGTCTTGGAGGAGCCCATGAAGCGCGAGGCTGTTGCGGAAGCGGTGCCGTTGCTGCTCGCCGGTGATCAGGGCATCCGGATGTGGGAAAAGATGCAAGAGATACAGCGCATGGCGGCCAGCGCGTTCGCGCCCGATGGCGGTAGCAGAGAAAACTTAGATAAGCTTGTCAAGATAGTCTGTGGAGAACTGTGATCTGCCATGGAAAGCTCCTCCTGTTTCATTTGTTTGATAGGCATTGTTGTTGGTTCCCGATATCTAGTGTTTATGATGGATGGATGGTCTATGATGCCACATTTCTAGTTGAGCTAATTCATATAAGACTACCCATAGTGGGAGTAACATAGACGGTAGCATCATATTTATCTAGGACCAGAGCCTACTAATTCTACTTGTGCCAGTCAGATCTTTTCTAGTCTTGTGATGCCAAGTGTTGCATGAATATTGGATCTGGACAAGTGATTTTTTTCAGATAACTGTTGCTTGAGTTGAGCATGTTTACTTGGGCTGCTCCATTTTATTTATCTTGATGGACTAAACATCACGTGTTTCTTTTCTAAGACACAAACATGTCTTATTGTTGAGCTTGTACATCATCACCAATTATTGCTAGTTAACAACTATTGTTGACTTGGTGAGCTGTAAGTCAGATTTGTACTCCAGATTTAATCTTGGATAAAAAGGAAATGCTCATCCTTGTGGGAAAAGATGCAACATATGCGGGGCTTTATCGATACGGGCAATTACTGGCTAATTACGGATGCCTTCCCACAATCTAAACCTCCCCCCCCCCTCCCCCCCTCCCCCCCCCCCCCCCCCCCCCCCACCTCTGATTTTCTGCTGAAACCCAATCCAAACCTGCCATGTTGAATGTACCCGTCAAACCCCCGTATACTCTCCATATGTGTAGCTTTACTCATTTCACCCACCATTTTCCATGTGGTGCACCGGATGAAATGTCTAAGACGTAACTATAACTTTTGAATTTATATTTGTGTTTGTCACCATCTAATCCAATATTTTATATTCTTTGGACAAACCTATTCATAATTACCAGGGAAAAATTGCATGTTTTATGTCACTGCCTTCAAGAATGTTCCTGAGCTCAAAACAATCATGATATCATAACATCCTGGAAGACGATGACCCTCCAAAGGGGAAGGCCATGAGCAAATGTGGGCCCATGCCAATCACGCAATCGCCAAGGATGTGTTTGGGCTCCATCTTGCGACCCTGCTACCCCTTTCTACCACCAGCTCAATATATATTGGACTCCAATCTATTTACAAAGATTTTTTTTTAGTTGTTGCCACTGAAATATATTTATGATCTGAGGCGGAGAACCACTGGATTATTGTATCGGTACCACGCCGGAGAAGAAATTTGTTGAAAAGTATGCCCTAGAGGCAATCATAGTGGTGATTGTATTTCATGGTATCGATGAATTATTAAATAATCCTTGAATAATATTTGTTGGTGTCTATGACTTTTTCTGCAGTAGTGATTTTAGGGAAGTTAAAGAAAAGAGATAAAATAATGGTTGTTGTATCATGGTATTCAAGGATTATTTAACTAATCCCATTATAGCCACTATCATGCTGTGATTGCTTGGTTATTCGTAGATCGTCGCATGTTTCCCATTCTAAGATATTCTATTGTTTATTTATTGGATGTGCCTAGAGCTCAGTCGACTGAGACTTAACAAAGTCCAAGTCATGTGACATCGGCGTACTTATTTTGCAATGAAGTGCACGGCTAGATGCTGCAATCGACTGAGTTTTAGGAATGCCGTTATTTCTTAGTACCATTGGTGATAGTTTGGAAAGAAATCAATCAACTTAAATTTTAGAGAAAAAAACAGTTGAACGGAAAACTCAAAGAAAATAGGTCACAAGTAAAGAAACAAAATGACTAAAACTGTTTGGCGTTTAACCACATGCCGACATACGCTTCATTTTCTGAATGCAAATCCAACGGTATCTTCTGGAAGTCATGCACGCGTAAGACAACTAGTTTTTTTGTTTTGAAGGTGTAGGACAACTAAGTTATGGGCCGGTAGTTAAGCATCCGAACATGGAGACGAATTGTGACATAGTCCTTTGTTCGTCCCCACGCTCCATCAGATTCAGGGCACATTCGTAGAGGTTTTGGCAGTGCATGAATGCATCAATGGAATGGTAGCTGTCCTGGCACACGCATCAAAGTTTCTTCTTCTTCTTTTGAACAAGACACACGCATCAACGTCTTGGTATACTATCAACAACACACCACGCGCGCGTACGCCAGCTAACGAATATAAGGTCGTTGTTTCTTAGGGATAAGATGATTAAGGCCGTTTTGAGATGGAGGGAGAAAGTCAACAACGCTGCACGCGCGCCGCGTACCCCAGCTAACCAATATAAGGCCGTCTCAGATTTGTCCTCACGTACGCACGGCTTCATCTGGCAACGCCGAGCTATAGCAACCATGTGTGGCCAGCACCTGCACGGATGGGTGCGTGCATGAATAGGATGGGTGCGTGGTGGTGGTCGGAAGAGACGACATAGACTTCCAAATTGTCCTTGGAGTATATGAATTATGAAGAACGCTTCATAGTGGGATTGGTGTGTATATGCAATGCTTTAGCTACTTGGAAATGAGTCAGACTCAACAGAATTGTATCCATTCCAAATTGCAAGATTCAATATTCTTAATCCCTCTCAAACTTCTTTTTAATTCAAAAATTTGGTATATTCCATTTACAATAAAGGCTCAAGGCTCCTAAAGAATTCATTATAGGAAGCAGCTTCAAATAGATCAACTATCAATTCTCTCTGTCTCCCCCCCCCCCCCCCCCCCCCCCTCAAATCTCTCTCTTTTACAACAAAGGTTCCTAGCGACGACTGCAAGTACTGGAGTGAGGTGAAGGCGTGCCACCGTCATCACCCTGCACCATAACCATAGCAAACTTGTTGTAGTAGACAGTCATGAAATCGTCGTGCTAAGTCACTGGTGGATAGAAGTATAAATCAAAAGGATCCAACATCTAGACGCACGAACGGAGACGAACAAAGACCAGATCCAAGCGCATCCACCAATGATTCGCGAGAGACACATCTCCACACATCCTCCGATGACGCTAGACACATCATCGAAACAGGAACCATGCAGGGAGAATCTTATTCCATCTTTAGGGAGCCGCCACCGCCTCGTCTTCCTGAGTAGAACACAAACCCTAAAAACAACTCACAAAAACACCAAGAAATTGAGCAAGATCCCACCGCCGGCAGGAACGGGTTGCACTGCGCCTCCATGAAGATGATTCAAAGTGAGTCTTGCTAGGGGAACAAAGTAGTGTTGGAAATGTGTTATTCGAGGCTATGTAAAGAAGGGTCTGCATATGACCAAACCCGTTAAGGTTTGAGTTTCTGTGCTTATTATTAGTCCATGATATCCCTGGATCAATTCTCTATCATACACGGTACCCATGTAATAATACTATCTTATATGGCTCCTCTTGCCTCCCACCGGCGCCGTCGCTGGTCCGCGGAGGTCTCCGCTGGCCATAGGCTATGGAGGCGGAGTGGATCTCGGCCCTTGCCGGTGGGAGGGCTCAGTTTTTACATCTAGTTTTGAGTTTTGTTAGGGTTTGTGTTCTATTCAGAAAGGCGAGACATCGACGACTCTCTGAAGATGGAATAAAGATCTTCCCGCCTAGCCCCATCCCGGTGATGCGTCTAACATCGTCGGTAGACATGTCGAGGTGTCTCTCCAGTAGATCTGTCTTTGGTGGATTTATTCGGATCTGTTCGTCGTTCGCCTATGTTCCAGTGTCTTCAGGTTGGATCCTTCCGATCTACACACTTCATCGGCGGCGGGTGCTATACTGGTGCGTTGGTTCTATGGGGCCTTAGCACGACGACTTCTCGGCTGTCTACTACAACAAGGTTTGCCCGACTCCGGCGAGGGAGGGGCGATGACAGCGGCGCGCCTGCGGCTCGCTTCAGTGCTTGTAGTCGTCGCTAGGTGGTTTACGGATCTGGATGTATTTTTTTATTATTTCTAGTGTTCGTTGTATTACCATGATTGAAGATGAATAGATTGAAAATTTTTCCCCCAAAAAAATGTAATAATACTGTCAAATACAAATATATATAGAGATGCATTATAAAATTACTACACACGATCTAGAATTTTACATACAAACAGAAAGCCCAAGACTAGCTCATTGGATAGTTAGAGGGACAGTGGTATTCTTGGTCCATCAGGGTCCAAATTTTGGTGCTCGCATTATTCCTAGATATATTTCAGAATTTTCGGCGATGCGCTTTCAGTGGGAGCAGACATTCCCGTCGATGACGAGACGCCTACTGTGACTTCGTAAATCTCAGGATGATATGCCGGCTCAGTCTCTCAGAGGTGCTCATAGAGGTAGGGTGTGTGTGTGCGTTCATATGGATGAGTGTATGCGCGTATGTATGAGCGCTTGCGTCTGTACTGTGTTCAAAAAAGTGCAAATTTCATCCTGCTGCCAACAAAAAAGACAAATCTTGCTACCTTTCCATTCCCTTTTCCGCAGATTGTTCTTTGGCATATAAGCCATACAAACACTAATTTTGGGGAGTACGATGACACTGATACGATAAGCTCATTGATCCACAGAGTTAACTTGCAAAAATGTCTTATATTGTGGGATGAACGGAACACTGATTAATTCAGTCAGCCACGGTGTGCGCTAGGCTGCTAGCACCAAGCAGACCATGTGTCGTCGGTGCGCATCCCGTCACCTCTGTTGTCTCGTCGACATGATCACCACGGCTGTGCTCATGTGGTGGACATACTATCTTGAGGAGCTTATCAAGGTTCTTCCTGCTGCCGCCCTCGGGCGCGAACGCCGTGGCCGCCATGCCCCGCATCTCCTTCATCCGGGTGCCTTGGTCGCCGGCGAGCAGTGACGATACGGCCTCCGCGACGGTCGCGCGTGTCATGGGCTGCTCGAAGACGGTGCCGAAACCCCAGACGTGCTCCACCATCCGCGCGTTCATCCTCTGGTCGCTGAAGAAGGGACGGCACGCCATGGGCACGCCGCCGGCCACGCCCTCCAGCACCGACGCCCACCCGGCGTGCGTCACGAAGCCGCCCACCGATGCATGCCGCAGCACGGCTGCCTGCGGCGCCCACGATACCACCTTGCCGCGCTCGAGGTCCAGGAACCCCGGCGGGAGCAGCGGCCAGTACTCCTTGGGCAGCGACCAAAGGAACGGCGCGCCGGACGCTTCCAGTCCGGACGCTAGCTCGCGCAGCTCCTCCTGCCCTCCTACCACGGCGGTGACGACCGTGCCGAAGCTGGCGTACGCGACGGCGAGGGCGGGGTGGCCGTCGAGCCAGGCGAGGCATCCGTGCGGGTCGGCCGCGGCGGCGTTGTCGTCGTCGCCGGGCACTGGGAGAAGATGGAAGGGGCCGATGGGGAGGACCTCCGGGAGCTCCGTGGCGAGAGCGGCGGTGACGTCGTCGGGGAGGAGGCCTGGGAAGGTGTTCAAGGCCACGGCGGTGGCGGCGCGGGGAACGTGCAGCTGCTCGGCCACGCGACGGAACAGGGCGACGATCGGCAGGTGCATCTCGCCGAAGACGCAGCCGTCGGGGAGGTCCCGGACGCGGTAGCTTCCGAGGCCCGGGTGCCAGGTCAGTAGCTCGTCCGCCCGGCTCGCCGCTGCATTCAATCCATTCATTCATTTCCAAGCATTCGTCTCGGATAAGAAGAAGCTTTCGTCCATGCATGGATGCATCCATATATAGATGATCGAATCATGGCCGTGCGTCCGTACCTTTGTCGCCGATGTCGTCGCGCAGCGCGTCACCTTGGAGGTGCGCAAGGAGCGCGCTCGGACCGCCGGTCCAGACCGGAACCCATGGTGCCCCCACCGCAGCGGCCGCCTCGGCGGCCATCCAGACGAACGCGTCGCCGACGACGCAGGTGACCCTGGCACCGCCGGCAGCAAGGCGGGCCGTCTCCAGCGCCACTCCCACCCCGCCAGCCTCAGCGGCGGCCAGGAAGAGCCCGAGACGCGCCATATGGTTCGGCGGCGCTGCCGGCCCGGCGCCACCCGAGCTCGGTGGCAGTAACGTTAACCCGTCCGGCACCTCCACGAAGCGTAGGTTGGCCTCGAGGGCGTCCTGGTTCTTCTCCTGCAGCTGCGCGATGGAGCCGGCGGTGGAGAGGAAGGAGAAGGTGGCGGCCGGCGCCGCGGCGGCCAGGGCGCGCGCCAGGCGGAACAGCTTCACCGCGTGGGAGGCGAAGGGGAAGGTGATCACCACGACGTGCGCCACCGCTGCCATCGTCGTGTACGATACTAGCTTACCGCGTGCAGCTACAGAAGGTAGCTCTCGTCTCTCACGCAGTCGCCGCTCTTGTGCTTCTTATATAGCGGAGACAGGTGAATGTAGTTGTTAGCGTCCAACTCGATCCAGTCCACACTCTACTTACGTTCTGAACGTTTATCCGTATATGGGCCAACATTCAGCGGAGAGCCTACTCCATCTCAAAAGCCTGGACTGAAGTGAAGAAAGAATCTCTCCCTTATAAGCTGGTCATGGCCTCCTTCCGTAAGCGAGGTGGGACTAAACCGAGTCAGCTTCACCAGCCTACAACAGCCCTAACAGTAGTGGTTTGCCGCTTGCCAACGATGCCATATCAAGCTTGCTAGCCCGAGTATTGGGAATTGTGGTTCACATGCAAACAGTTGAACTGCTCCTCCAGTGTATACTTGTGAAGAGTGAGGTGCACAGTAGGTCCTTAAACTATTTCAAGGGTGGTTGTCAAACCATGAAAATTATCATTTATGTTCTCTAAATAGAGCAAGTGTGTTATACTAGGCAAAATATAGGTCTTGGATTACTTTTGTGTTGAACTGATTTTGAATCTGGATGACACACCTTTTGCAATTTGAATAGTTTGAGGACCTAGTTGACGCTTCTAAAATAGTTTAGGGATCTACATTGCACTTCACCCTTTACATTTGGGGTCGAGTCTTGGCACACTGAGTTTGGAATTCCTTTCCATTGCAAAACAGTAAAATGGAACCACCTACAAGCCACCACAGCGTTTTAACATCTTCAGCCGTCGGATCAACAATAGTAACGGACAGATCGCTTAATGTTCACCGAGCGTCGCTTGCCGTTTTCACCTTGTCACAATCCGTTCCCAACACGCAGTCAGGGCCGCTGCTCCGGAAGGTGAGCTAGCGATCACCTCATTTGTTGGGCCGATCAGCCGCAAAAAGGGTCCCTACAGGCCCAGCCCATCACCTCGTTTGTGGTCTTCCTATTAATTTGGGCCTAGGCCGCCTAGGTGTTCCTTAAGTGTAAAAATACCATCAACCTGTATAAGTGATGACGAGACACGAGATAAAGAAAGTTCTTTTTTGGGTGCAGGCAAAAAAAGATAGAAAGAAAGTTAGGTACTCCATCCGTCTCTAAATATAAGTTTTTCTAGAGATTTCACTATGAACTATATACAGATATATATAAACGTAGCTAAGAGTGTAGGTTCACTCATTTTGCTCCGTATGTAGTCTCTTATTGAATCTTTAAAAATATTTATATTTAGGAACAGAGGCAATATTTTTTTAACACGAAAGTTAGGTATTAATGCTTGCAGTTGTCTCTATATTTCTCTTCTCGATAGTTGTCTCTAAAACTGAATCTTTTGACAAGGAATTATTCAAACAAGTTTGGTTGTGCGCCATCTACCTATATTAACGTACATCAACTCATAAACCTAAACACGTCTGCTAATAGCTATTGATTCTGTATTCCCAAGTACATGAGCCGTTCCTTCTAAACATGAATAAGGGTGCAAAAAACAAACTAAGCATATCTGTTATTGCTCTATTCACAGTTTAATTACATAAACTTGCGTGTATGTAAGAACTTGTGATTACATGCATTTCATGGCCTCCCATTCAAAACTATGTATATGCACTCTAAACGTATTGGTGGCACTATCTTTCAAACATTCATATGTATGGTCCGCAATGTGTGTTTTCTACCCTAAATTATTCATTCTCTTTGACTACCAACACTTCTTCATGACTTTGTAATCCAACCTTTAAAATTGGTGGGCGCGGCAACGCGCGCCTTAAAGTTCTAGTTTCCTTGATAAGAACAAAACGTAGTTACATAGACTTAAGAATACAAATTTGATTATGAGCCTATTGTTGCCAATTTTGCAAGCACTTGCAATTAAAAATTTAACTACATTCACTAAATATCCAGAAAAAGTCACTAAATGACTTCAATATAGCAAACAAACAAACCCGAAAAATGCCGAATGTTTACATGGAACATGTAATGATGTATGTTAAGTGCAGAAAAAATATGTCGTTTCGTCTTCAAACTTGACCCATTCCCTCTCAATTCTTCCTACGATATTATCTGCTTTCTAAGTAGCTTCATTTGATGAATTAAAGAAACTAAAAGATTGAATGAAGTAAAAATAAAGAAAAGGAAGGAACGAAAAAAAAATCTTTGCCGAGTTTAAATAACACTAAGGAAACGACAGATTTGCGCAGTGTTGAATATTTGCCGAGTGCTTTTATGAGGACTCTCCTGTTTGGCGAGTTCCTGATAAAATACATTCGACAAACAACTTTTTAACACATGATAC
Source organism: Triticum urartu (assembly GCF_056163025.1). Lineage (NCBI taxonomy): Eukaryota > Viridiplantae > Streptophyta > Magnoliopsida > Poales > Poaceae > Triticum > Triticum urartu. The sequence continues at coordinate 16,142,444 of NC_141873.1, forward strand.
TATGCATCCTCACAGGCCATGAATTTGTCTTTTTTATACAAACCGCATTTCAAGGTATTTCATCCTGAAATCTTACGCACATACCCATAACATCCTTGTTCACATGTACAATTTATTTCAGATTATATTAAAACTGAAAAGATTGAAATTTGAAAATTTTCAAAAATCCGGCCTCCATGAAGGCCGAGAGCCAAAACGCCTCACTCTACTTTAATAACCTAAACTAAAAACATGTACTCCTATATTTGTTTAGAGATAGAGAGGAGCATTATTTAACTGGCGGAAGGGAATCGCCACAGTGTAATGAGCCAACCCGGCGTACGCCTCGCCTCTTCCGACCGCTACACCGTCCCCACTCATGCAGGCACCCATCCGTGCAGTGCACACACGATTGCTATGGCTAAGCTTTGCCTGATGAAGCCGACGGATGGCCTTATATTTGTTAGCTGGCGCAGGCGCGCGTGCGGTGTTGTTGACATGCTCCCTCTCGATCTGGAATACAACGACCATGTCCGTGTTAGTAGTTGATGTAACATGCATATGGATGTGTATGCTGCCTTGATCAGTGATCTGATGCCGTCCACACATGCTTTGATCAGTGATCTGTGCCTGAGGCCGATGTAGCATGGGGACAAAGTAAGCACGGCCCGCTTGATGGAAGCGACAATTTTTTTCTCCATGTTGGTATGCTTGCATGCCGGCCCATAATTTGTTGTCCTACTTACGCGCGCGTGACTTCTAGAAGAAACCGCCAGAATTGGTTGTGCATTCTACTCGTAGTGAGGACCGAGGAGTGTATATGCAGTGTCATCAATTTAATCTCCTACGTGCATGTGACTTTTAGAAGATACTAGCGCGCAGAATCTACAAATAACCAAGATATCACAACGTGATACTAGTTGCGACTACATTGAGATTTTGTTAACAAGGTTTGGCAAACCCGGGTGCTTCTCCAGTGTGTCTGTTCTCTTCGTCATGGTCAATTTCCCAATAAAACTAAGTGTTTCACTACTCTTGTTTTGGATCTCCGACTTCTTTGGGTGGAGTATTAATTCAACTGCATGACACAATGCGAACCAACCTGTGGTTGGATGGTTAGAGGGACTGTGATATCCTCAGCCTACCAGGGTTCAAATCCTGGTGCTCGCATTTATTTCAGAATTTTCGGCGATGTGCATTCAGAGGAGACGTTCCCGTCGACGACGAGGTGCCTATAGTGCTAATAGGGACAAGGTGTGCGTTCATATGGGTGAGCGTATGCACGTTTATATGAACGCTTGCGTCTGTATTGTGTTAAAAAAAACTGCATGACACAATGGTCATGAAGTTGACCGCCATATCTCTCAACACCCCAGTTGCGACTACTCCTATTCAGTGTGATGGGCCGGGCCACCATTTCTAACGTATTGATGCCGAGCCACTTTGCAAATATGTTCTTTAGCTGACATTTGACTCACTGCTAGACATGCTTCAATATGTGAGGCGGATCTCGCCTCGGTCGCCGGAAGCTTACTATCTTCTTACACATTTTGATTTTCTAGAAGCTTACGATCTGCCATGGTGGTTTGATGATGAAGTGCAAGAGGTAGTTACTCAACACAACATATATTGTCGTAGGACCCCTGACCTACTCAACCTTGTCCTCTCACCACATCATATATTGTTGTAGGACCCCTGGCCTACTCAACCTTCTCCTCTCACCACATCATATTTTATGGCCTCCAAAAGGCAACAAATTTAGCTATCCACACTCTGGCCGATTCCAGTTGTTGTTGGACCTAATGAAGAGGCGGGGTTGTGGAATCAAGAATTTAACCTTCTCTTGGATTAGTTTGATTTATGAATAACAAAATGATCTTGCCTAGGAGATCAAGACAAGGAGACTATTAATGTACTCACAAACCCTGGGAAAAACAGAAACAACATCTACCAGAAAAAAGAACTGCACCACTGTGCACTACTAAAGAGCATGTCTATTAAGATGGCACATCGCACACAGATAGACTAAGAGCATGCACTAGTGTAGACGAGTCTTATGCAAACGACTTTTACCCCCTTTCGGCGACACACTTTTAAACCGTCGCCTTGCTAATGAGGGCGATAGGGGGTATTAATCCCCCACGACCCAGATAAATCTTCGACGATAGCTCCTTCGGGCACCCACGTGGAGCAAAAGTGCTCGTGTGCGATCGAGGGAGCTATCACAAACAATTGTACGAGACAAATCGTGTGAGATGTGAATAGCGTCCCACACAACGAAATCCACACAAATGTTTGGGTTAGTATGGTGCATCACACATAATTGTCTGCACAAATTCGTCCGTGGTAGATATCTTGTGAGAGCTATCTTTGTCATTTTTCAAAGTAAATAAACCCACATTTCTCGAATGGTTCAATATCAAACTACCTCAAAACTACTCTGCCGTGTAGCGTTGGTTAGCTGGCGTAAGCGCGCGTGCCGTGTTGTTGATATACATGCACGCTCCCTAGGTCTTCACACAACAATGAGTTGATTGATGCGTGTGATGGGACAGCTACCATTCTTGATGGATGCACTACCCATCCCGTCCACACATGTTTGCCAATAGTACCAATCTGTGTGACTCTGGCCGAAGCCGATGGAGCGTGGGGACAAACCAAGGACAGCCTTGATTAATGAGACAATTCGTCTCCATGTTCCTATACTTAACGACCCATAATTATTTCCAACGTGCGCGTGACTTCTACAAGATACCGTGGACAGTAGTGGAGGATAGTGCTATTAAGACGTACATATCGCACACGATAGGCAAAAACTCTGTGTGATGTGGCGATATCACATACAGTTTTGAAAAACATAATAGCGTGTGATGCCTTGCACATAGTTTTTGCAAAAGATGTATGTGCGATGTAGCCAATCATTGCGCACAGTTCTAAGAACGCAACGGTGTGCGATGCATGGCGCATGGTTCTTGCAAAAAAATGTTTGCGTGATTTATCATATCATTGCACACAGGTTAAAAAAATGCAATTGTGTGTGATATCTTGCAAACATTTCTTTGGGAAATTGTGTGTGCAATGTAGCTTATCATTGCACATAGTTTAAAAAGGAAAACTATGTGCAATGCTTTGCACACGGTTATTGCAAAAAATTGTGTGCCCGATGTAGTCTATCATCATACACAGTTTTAAAAATAAAACCTTGTGAGATGTCTGGCATATGTTTTTTTTTCTGAAATATATTTATTGTGGTAGCATTCAAGGTGATGTGGCATTTGCTTCATCGTTTGACCTTGGAACTTTTTCAACACTGAACATACACCATAATATACATCATGTTCAAATTTAGCACTCTTCCGAATTAATTTGCTATATTTAAGTCATTAACTGTACTTCTAAACATTTAATACTCTCTCCGTCCCATAATATAAGAGTGTTTTTGGATCTAGTGTAGTGTCAAAAACATTCTTACATTATGGGACGGAGGGAGTAGATATAATTCAAATTTGAACTACAGTACATAAATAATGTACAAAAATGATTTGAAAAATCATATTCAGTGTCTAGAGTATATATGTATTCCTTGTACAAGAATTAAAAGAAATTTCAAAGATCTATGTGGCAAGAGTCATCCATCAACTTTGAGTTTATTGGTTTTTTAATCCAAAAAAAAGTATAAACTAAAATCCACAAAAATGGGCATGTTTCATCATATGACCTCAATATGTGGTAAAATTTGAGAAAGTTTTAGAAAAAATTTGGCATGTACATTGCTTAGAAATAAAACCCTCTCCAAGGGAAAACCGTGTTGTCGAGAGTGAATATGTCAGCTTTGAATGCGAATTATCCGTCCGGGACCTCCACGAAGCCCAGGTTCCCCAGGAGCGTATTCTGCTTCTGCTGCTCCTGTAGGTGCGCGGCTGTGCAGAGGAAGGAGAAGGTGGCAGCCGGCGCCGCCGCCGCGAGGCTGCGCGCTATGCGGAACAGCTTCACCACGTGGGAGGCGAAGGGACGATCACCACAACGTGCGGCACGGCCGCCGACATCTTGCAGTTGCTAGTGTTGCTCTCTCGTCTCTCAGGTATGTATGCTTTCTCTCTCATTATATAGCCCGTCACCACAATTATTCTGACTGTAATGAAGATAACCAGGTGCTTTGCTTTGTGTCGTTGTGCTCGGCAAACAAAAAAAAGGACAATTGTGGTGTCTGTTTACGGGTCAGCATTGAAGATGCCCTTATGTCGATGATTTGAGGTTGGCACACGCTATATGGGTGTACAATATAACTTGATCATACTTTGTTTAGTTGTTCTCGTCTTTCTTTTAGTTTCGCGGTAAATGTTGGATTATATATATATATAAGAAGATCATATGGTTTCATTATATGAAATCGGAGAGGAAGGCCTCTCTTTTTCTCAAAAGAAAAAGAAACAATTAAAAAGCATTTCCAATGGGCAAACGTGCAAGTAAGTTCTTCAAACGTATTAGTGAAAATTGTACTAGATGTGGCAACCAGAAGGATGAAATGCACATGCTTTCTCTATACCCTTTCTCAAAGGCTACTAGGTTTCACTGGTAGAAAAAGGGTCAAATGTGAAGCACATTAGTGCCGGTTTGAATTTGAGTCGGCACTAACGTGTCCATTAATGCCGGTTCCAACGGCTAGGCGGACCATATCATTAGTACCGGTTCGTGGGCAACCTTTAGTATCGGTTCATGCTACGAACCGGTACTAATGAGGTTGTGTCAAACTGTGGTCAGGCTGGGGCCCCACGAAGACCTTTAGTACCGGTTCATGGCATGAACCGGTACTAGAGTTTCTTAGTAAGCTGATTTTTAGTCCTACATCGCCAAGAGAGAGGCAGTATGAGCGGTTTATAAGCCGTGAGTGCAGAGACGATGAAGGAGAGGCGCAATGCTCACATGCACGTTGCTTAGCTTCAAGCCTTTCGGAATAGTATAGATTGCACGGAGCTATGTGCAATGCAGTCTACATTATTCCGAAATGCTTGAAGCTAATTAACCAGCATTGCACCTCTTTTTTATTTTTAATAACTTATTTGAACTCCGGACTTCTTGTGTTCAGCATGCAGCATTCAAAGCGACGTCATCAATTTTCAACATGTTTTGACATCATTTGCTGTTTATCAGTCATTTACCGATTTGTTTAGAGAGCTAAATGACTGTGAAATTGAAAATCACTACAAAATAAACTCTGAAAATGTTGATGCATGGTATCATCATTTCACCCGCATAGCATGTGCGAAAGAGTAGAGAGGGTCACGGCAAAAACTGGACGCACTTCGTGTACAAACTGGACAATGTCTTTCGGAGTATCAGGGTTTTGGACGAGAACTCATCTGTTACACGGACACTTCAATGTTTTATAAACTTATTTAAACTTCAGAATTTTTTTACGTTCAGTATGCAACATTCAAAGCGACGTCATCAATTTCCAACACGTTCTGACATCATTTGCTGTTTTTTAGTCATTTATCGATTTGTTTAGAGAGCTAAATGACCGCGAAATTGAAAATCACTACAAAATAAACTCTGAAAATATTGAAACTTGCCATGGTATCATCATTTCACCCGCATAGCATGTGTGAAAGAGTAGAGAGGGTCACGGCAAAAACTGGACGCACTTCGTGTACAAATTGGACAATCTCTTTTGGAGTATCAGGGTTTCGGACGAGAACTCATCTGTTACACAGGCACTTTAATGTTTTTACACTTATTTGAAATCCCGACTTTTTTGCATTCATTATGCAGCATTCAAAGCGACGTCATCAATTTCCAACACGTTCTGATATCATTTGCTGTTTTTCAGTCATTTACCAATTTGTTTAGAGAGCTAAATGACCGTGAAATTGAAAATCACTATAAAAATGAACACTGAAAATGTTGAAACTTGCCATGGTATCATCATTTCACCCGCATAGCATGTGTGAAAGAGTAAAGAGGGTCACGGCAAAAACTGGACGCACTTCGTGTACAAACTGGACAGTCTCTTTCGGAGTACCAGGGTTTCGGAAGAGAACTCATCTGTTACACGGGCACTTCAATGTTTTTTAAACTTATTTGAAATCCCGACTTCTTTTGTGTTCAGTATGCAGCATTCAAAGCGACATCATCAATTTCCAACACGTTCTGACATCATTTGTTGTTTTTCAGTCATTTACCGAAATGTTTAAAGAGCTAAATGACCGTGAAATTGAAAATCACTACAAAATGAACTCTGAAAATGTTGAAACTTGCCATGGTATCATTATTTCACATGCATAGCATGTGCCGAAGAGTAGAGAGGGTCACGACAAAAATTGGACGCACTTCGTGTACAAAGTGGACAATCTCTTTCAGAGTATCATGGTTTCAGACGAGAACTCATCTGTTACACGGGCACTTCAATATTTTTTATACTTATTTGAAATCCTGACTTCTTTTGCGTTCATTATGCAGCATTCAAAGCGACGTCATCAATTTCCAACACGTTCTGACATCATTTGTTGTTTTTCAGTCATTTACCAAATTGTTTAAAGAGCTAAATGACCGTGAAATTGAAAATCACTATAAAATGAACTCTGAAAATGTTGAAACTTGCCATGGTATCATCATTTCACCCGCATAGCATGTGCGAAAGAGTAGAGAGGGTCACAAAGAAACTAAATATAGAAAAAAAACTACTTAGAAATAAATAGAAGAAAATAAATAAAGCAGAAAAGAAAAAAACTATATAAAAAAAATTACTCAAAATTAAATAGAAGAAAATACATAATGCAAAAAAGGAAAAAAAATCTATATAAAAAATTACTCAAAATTAAATAGAAAAAAATAAATAATGCAGAAAAGAAAAAAACTATATAAAAAATTTGTTGGAGCGCTGCCCAGTGGGCCTGGCAGACCTAGGGTGTGCAAATTCAGACCCAGAAGGGCCAGCAGCCTCACAGGGCAGCGCGCCATAGTTAGGCCCAGAAGCCTGCTATATAAAGAAGTTCGAAGGAGCAGCCGCAGCTGGGTTTATAAACCAGTGCGGCTGCCCTTCGCTCGGCGAGGTGGGACTAAACATTGTGAACCGCCGGTGGCAGCGCACAACCGTTAGTACCGGTTGGTGGCTCCAACCGGTACTAATGAGTGGGCCTTTAGTACCGGTCCGTGGCACGAACCAGTACTAAAGGGGTTGTTTCCCGCCCCTTGGCCTGGCAAAAATTGGCCTTTAGTACCGGTTGGTTGCTCCAACCGGTACTAAAGGTCCCTCCTATATATATGGCACTTACGAAAAATTTAGTTTTCATCCGCCGCCCGTCTTCTATCCAACTTCATCGCCCGATATTGTCGCCGCCGCCGCCGCGCTGTCGCCCATCGCTCGCCGCCACCGCGGCGCGCCGTCGCCCCCGCCGCCCGTCGTCGCCGTCCCCGCCGCGCGCCGTACGTCGTCCCCGTCCCGCGCCTTCGTCCCCGTCGCCCCCGCTGCCGCCCCATACAACGTCGCTGTCTCGATCGCCCACGCTCGTACACACAGACACATACACACACACACACACACATACACACACAGACACACACACACAAACACACATTTTTTTACTTATTTTCTTTTCTCTGTTGTTTAGATTAATGTTAGATGAATTACGTAGATAAGAATGTCAGAATGTTAATTAATGTTAGATGAATCAGATAAAAAAGTTGTTAAATAGTCAAGTCAATTGTTAGATGAATTAGGTATATATATATATATATAAGAGATTTGAACTAGTTGAATTAATATAACTAGTTTATTTTTAGTAAGAAAATTAATAAAAGTAGTTTATTTTTAGTAAGAAAATTTAGGTATATGAGATTATTTGAAATAGTTGAATTAATATAACTAGTTTATTTTTATTAAATGCTTAGCTGAACTAGTTCAATTAATAGAACTAGTTTATTTTTAGTAAGAAAATTTAGGTATATGAGATTTGATGATCTAATCAAAATATTACTATATAGAACTACCTACTTTATTATATAGAGATTTGATCATCTAATTAACATTTAATATATAGAACTAGCTACCTTATATTTTTAGTAAATTCTTAGTTGAATTAATAAAACTAGTTTATTTTTAGTAAGAAAATTTAGGTATATGAGATTTGATGATCTAATCAAAATATTACTATATAGAACTACCTACTTTATTATATAGAGATTTGATCATCTAATTAACATATTACTATATAGAACTAGCTACCTTATTTTTAGTAAGAAAATTAATAGAACTAGTTTAGTTGAATAAGTTGAATTAATTAGTTGAACTAGTTAGTTGAATTAGTTGAGCTACTTTATTTAAGTATATTTTCCTAAGTGCTTAATTGAATTAGTTGAATTAATAGAACTAATAAGTGTTTAATGTTTCACCTATGAACATAGGAATGTCGTCTGACGACGAACACGATTTCATTATGTGCGAATACTGCGAAGACCAGCGCGGCCTGTGCGGCAGAAATTTTCTAGTTGATGATAGGCGCTTCAGCATCAAGTTGGATGAGAACTTCGAAGTGGATACAGTAAGTCAGAACGACAAGTCTTTTTTCATAATTAAGCATGAGTTATGCTTTATTTGCTTCAACTTTTAATTTTAATTTTTCACTATTCTACTAGCGTATCCCCTGCCATGCAAGAATTTTGTCTTGGATAAGATAGGTTTCAGTCCTAACAAAACTATGGAGGTAAAAAAAGTTTACTTGAAGACCGAGCATGGTTATACCTTCAACGTCAAATTATACAATATAGACACATACACCTATTTTGAATGCAAAACTTGGCAAGCACTTCGCAAGGTTTATGCATTTGAGCCTGATATGGTTATCACCTTTGATATTCGTCCGGAAGATGATATTGAAGGTAATAGAGACATCTGGATCGATGTGCAGACGCCTCCAGTTCTACCATTATGTGAGTTTCTCAACCATATTTATGTCTTCGATATTGTTTATTCAAAAATAGTTGACAAGTAATTTTTATTGACAGCTTATTTTCAATCAAGCAAACATGTCCGGCGCTTAGTAGACAGGACCGTCCACTGTCCCGGGGCTGAACTAAACTGCGAGGAGACAAGTCATTATGTTTCATGGCTTGAGGATCTTGATGCTGTCAAGACAAATTTTTTTCCTGCACTTACAAATGTTAGCACTTAAAACGTGCGCCCAATAGTGTTCGTACCGAACTACGGTCACATATATTTAGGAAAGATGGTAAGATTTCTACTATTTCTCCTTAGTGCATCTTTTGCATACATTATTTTTTAAAGCTAAACTTCATTGCTAAGTATGTTACTATACGATATTTTTCAACAGGAACTTTCGATGAATGTTGTGCCTGATTGGATCGAGACTAAAGGTACCATGAATATTGTTAGCTTACGACCAAGATATCCTACAATGCACTTTAGTGCATTCAGGTTTTCTATTAGCAATGAATGCTTAATAGTAAAAGACTGGAGCAAAATTGTGAACGATCGCAGAGAAGTACTAGGGGGCAGCAATCAGAAGCGCAACCCACGATTAGAAGACAGGTTAATCTGCATGCTCCAATATGATAAATCAGGAAAGGTATACATGTTCTATGCTATTTTTACCTGAGAGAGAGCAGCAAGAGTGATTAGCTAGTTCATGCTCTTAGTACTTGTCCTCTCATGTCCGTGTTCTTCGTCCTGAACTTAATCTCAAAGAGTGATTTGCTTTTGTGGTGTTATGAACGCTTATAATATCATTACCATGTTGAACTCGATGATATCTTTGCTTCTGGTACTAGTGAATATTTCTTCTTTAAGCTAGTGTTGGTGGTGATTAGATAGCGGTAATGACTATATGATGATTAAGTAGTGGTAATGAGACGACTATTATATGATGATTTTTAGCTAGCTATGAAAACTGTTGTTGGTGATGATATATATGATGCATGAGTTTTTATATTAATATGATGATGATGATGATGATGATGATGATGAGTTATTATATCATTTATGAAAGAAACCGCAGATTAGTTTCAACTGGATGGATTCTAGCTAAGTGATCAAGTATATGCCATATCCATATTACCTCGATCACTTAATTAGGTGATCAAGTATAATATGGATATGGCATATACTTGATGACTTAGCTGGGATCCACATGCATCCAGTCAAACTAATCTGCGGTACTTTCACCTAATGATTTAACAATTCATTATAATGTAAAACAATCACTAAATTAAATTGAAAATACAAAATTAAAGTAAAAATAAAAAATAAAATCAAAATACACCCAAACATTTAGTACTGGTTGGTGTTACCAACCGGTACTAATGTCCTACGCGCCCCCGGAGCTGGCTCGTGCCACGTGGTTGCCCTTTAGCGCCGGTTCGTGCGGAACCGGTACTAAGGGGGGGGGCTTTAGTCCCCACAGTTTAGTGCCGGTTACCGAACCGGCACTAAAGGGCCTTATGAACCGGTGCTATAGCCCGGTTCTGCACTAGTGTTTTACTCTCCCTGGTATATTAGAACAGAAGTTTTGGCTAAACATAATCACTCCATTCCTCAAAAGCTTAAGGTTCTAGTGGATTCTGCTAATCCCCATATCAATGTAACTAGTGTATACACTTTCTTATGGTGTCTTTGGAAAGCACGGAATGATGCCTTGTTTGGTAGAAAGTTTTGTAAACCATCACAGGTATACCCGGTGGCAAATGCGATCTTACAAGGCCCAAAACTAAAAGATGAGATGGCAGGAACTGTTGTTGTACAACGATCATCAACCACACAAGACCCATCTTTAGTTGCAGGACAAGGAATTTTCTGTGATGCGGCCTGGACAAATGAGGACAATATATGCAACCATCACCAGCAGGTATCGTGTCATCATCCAACTTGGAGAAAATGGTCATTGTTAGTAGCTGCAGGCTTCAGCTATGTCTCCTCCTGTCTCATCCGCTCTCCAAGTTGAAGCGTACGGGCTTCTATTGGCCACAATGTTAGCACAAACTCTTCACATCCCGGAACCACAATACTACACGGATTGCTCCATACTCGCATCGGCAGCTGCAGCGAGTTCCATCTTCCAAGTCACAAGTCACTCGAACATAAGGCCCATTCTTACTTGCATACATGTGTTGTTATCTTTTATCCACACCAGAGTAGCACACAGGTGTTTTAATGTCAAAACACATCATCAAGCAAAGTTAGTGATCAAAATTGAAAATAGGCCTCTAGCCTTTCGTTGTATCTCTTCAGATGCATAGGACATTGTATTGCGAGAGATGTGTCCTCGCCATGTCAAGTGTGAGACCATTCGCATTACTCTCTATAAAATGTTGGTAATGGAATAAAATCTTTTGTTGGTCAAAAAAATATAAAAAAGCATTAAAATGCATGGGTTCATTTGGATTGTGCAGAGCAAAATACTGAAATTTGAGTTTGATTTTTTTGTAGGGCGTTAGAAATGCATATGAATATGGTAGATTACCGTTTCCGAACCAACATTGTTTCATTACTATACTATGTCTGATTCCGCATAATCCGATCTGAATGTCTTTTTAAGTCGTTTTCTTTTATTTGAGACCCATCATCACTTCGCCATGTCAATTAGAACGTGCGCGTGCGCTAACCAACCTATACTTGGATGGTTAGAAGTACAGTGGTATCCCTAACCCACCAGGATTCAATTTCTGGTGTTCTTATTATTCTGGATTTGTTTTAGAATTTCCGACGATGCGCCTTCAATGGAAGAAGACGTTATCGTCGACTACGAGACGTCAATGATGACTTCGTCAATTTCAAAATGATATATCAACTCAATCTCTCATAGGTGCTCATAAGATAAGGTGTTTGTGTCTTCATAAAAGTGATATATATGAGAGCCCATGTATGTACTGTGTTTAAAAGAAAAGAGTGTGCCCGCGCTCTAGAGCCGAGTACTCCTCTAGAGCCCACCGTCACGCTCGGTCCAAAACCGACAGCGTACACACAGAGAGGCAGCTGGCTCGACCGTTCTGGGCCATCATTTCTTGGCCTCTTCGTGAAAGTGTGGTTGTCATCACCGGCGGGTGTGGCCGTGGCAGTACCACGTCCAAAAGTTTCCAAATCATGCATGCAGCCATCCGTCGTACGTGCTCTGCCTGATGAAGCCGTACGTACGTGTAGACAAATTAGCTAGCTAGCTACGGACGGGCCTCATATTAGTTTAGCTGGCGCGTGCCGTGTGTTGTTGACATCCACACCACATGTGTGCATGCATCGTCCCTCTCCATCAAAATTTCTAGTTAGGTGGTATGCGCGCGTGCCGTGTCGTTGATCTCCATGCATGTAAGTGTGCATGCTCCTTCGATCAATTGCTTTTCTTTCATCAAACCTATATCGTTGTAGCCAAAATACATTGATGTGTGTGACAGCACAAGCTACCGTTTCGTGCTGATACATGCACCCGTATATCCGACCACACAATCTTGCTGCTATATACCTATACGTGCGGCTGTGCTTTGAGGCCGAGGGTATCTGACAAGCCAAGAGCAAGGCCAATTGTATATCCAACTTATTATGACTATATGTTGTTATCATGCCATCTACATGTATCATTTATATTCTCGTATATAGAAAGGTTGGCTATAAGAACAATTCTAGTAGAATCGTCATATCTGTGATGGCCATAATGCATATGAAACGCGGTTCAATAGCGCTTCCATAGACCACCCGGGATTTTGCTAGCCCAAGCCCATATACTTCCAGTCTAAATACAAATACAGCCAAGCTACAGTCCTTTTAACTCTTCACCGGCGGCTATTTGTTTCTCAATTTCTTATTTCGTGCTTCAGGCGTCGTTTGCTTCAGTTTCGGTACATAGTGTAAACCCTCTCCCAATGTTAGGTAAGTTGGATGGGCCATCCTTTTAACTCTTCACGGTTTTGGGAACCTTCTAGAGGTAGCCTCCAATTTTTGGGGGGCTGGTTTCTCTATTTTTTTACTTAGGTTTTGTTTGGTCGGTTTCACATTCTTCTTTTTCGTCTTTGTTTTTTTTCCTTTTTCATGTTTTCGTTTCTCTTTTTTGGTTGGGTTTGGATCCATTTCTTGGAAGCTTGTGGAAGTTTTCTCACAGACTTGGAAGCTTCTAGAAGCTTCAGACTGCCTTTTGATATCTTTTTATATGTATTTTTCTGTTTTATATTATTTTATTTTTAAAAATAATTTGAACAATTTTAAAATTCATGAAATTTTTCCTAATTTGTGAACTTTCCAAAATTTAATGAGCTTTTTCAAATCTGGGAACCATTTTTCAAATTTATGAACTTTTAAAATTCATGATATATTAAAATTCATCAAAAAATCCAATGCATGAACACTTTTCAAACCTATGAACTTTTTCAAATCCACAAACTTTTTCCAGGTTCATGAACTTTTTTCAAATTCACAAAAATTAAATTCGTATTTTTTTTCACATTAATTACCTTTTCTCAAATTCATTAACCTTTTCAAATCGGTGAATGTTTCCAAAATTTATGAACATTTTTTATTTTAAAAATTGATAGCCGGTTTTGTTTTGTAAAATAATATAGCGCAAGTAGCTATCTAAATCAGACAAGTAAGGTTTTTTCTTTGAAAAAAAGATAAGAATAAGAGGCTCACCATGGTGGTGCCGGGGACGAAATAGCGCAGGCGATCGACGGCGGTGAGGATGGAGACAGGGATGGGACGGCACCCTACACATGTGCAAACTAAGAAGTAGTTAATTTGAGATCAAATTGTGCATCTAAATCAAATAAACTCACACACATATACACTCCTCCACTAAAACCCATAAACCACTCTATTTCTAGAGCATTTTAATGAGCTAAACCAGCAGTGAGAGATGAAAGGATGAAGTTGCTAATCTTTTAGAACACTTGTGCAGTTGGTGCACCGCCAAACCTAGAGAAATCTTGAGGAAAATGCCGCTTGGAGATCGAGCTTGGAGAGGAGAAAGCTTAAGTGTGGCTTGGGCATTTCATCGAACACCTCATGTGCGTTGGAGGTGAGAGTAGAGCAGCACACACCTCCCACATGCCCGCTGACCAAAAAAACAGAGGAGTGAGGATGCAAGGACGAGCATATATATAGGCATCTCTTTAGTCCTGGTTGATGGCTAGAACCGGGACAGAAGACTGACCATTAGTCTGAGTTCCAGCCACCAATCGGGACTAAAGAGGCTGCGCCAGGAGTGAGGTCCTTTAGTCCCGGTTCATGTCTGGAACCAGGACTAAAGAGGTCAGACGAATCAGGACTAGTGCCTGCCGAGGCCCGGCCGGTGCCCTGGCTGCTCGAACCGGGATTGATACACCTATTAATCCCGGTTCGTAACACGATTGGGACTAATGCTCTGATCTAGCTACTGGTGGCCATTTACTACTGCTATAATACTGATAGTAACATCTTTACTACGTCCTACAGTCCTGGTTACTCATGGTAGGAATTAACAATTGGGCTGGGCACTTTTACGATGTTACGATGGTCAAGTATGATGAAGTGACATGTAGGCGCGCGAGGGATGGCTCTATTAATTAGCGCCTGGTGATGGTAACCTGTTACTATTCTTTTTTCTCGGAGGAAGTTGGCAAAGCGCGTGGAGTAGTTTTGGTCGTAAGACGTTACGGTCAGTTTTCAATAATGCTAAACATACACAGAGTTATACATAATTATACGCTGATTATGATTTTTTTTATCTACTAATTAATCATAAACTTGCACCCTGCTGATTTTCAGGGGGTTGGCCGCCTTCCTACTTATTGACCAATCAAATTAATCCTTTTTTGTAAAACCTTATAACTCGTTTGTACGTTTAGCATTACTCGTCAATTTTATCCCACGTCGTGCGCGCCCTTCGGCCTAGTTAGCGCGTCGGGCTACTTAACGCGTACTGGCCGACTGGTTCGAAGTGGCCGGAGCATAGGATAGGCCACAATGCGCTCACACATAGTTTAGCAAATCTATATATATATACACTTACCCCCTGTAATTTTTGTACCAAGAAAAAACAATACAAAGTATACGAACGGCTTGACACGAGCCTTTGGCCATCATCAACAAGTCTATCGATCAGTTTGTTTCCTTCGCAAGTGTTTCGGCGACGACGCTGAAGTACATCGATCCAATCGATCGAATCGTCGCTAGGTGAAGCCTGCTCCACGAACGGAAGTTGGCGGCTGGGTACACACACGTACGCTAGCTTCCCGTAGGTCAATCAAGCAGCTAGCTGGGTTGTTTGCATTGCTAGCTTTGTACGTGCGTCTCTATATGGCTCCTGTGGTGATTTGATCTAGAGTTTAAAAAACAACAGTCTCCACTAACACTGCCACTACGCATGCATGATGTGTGCAACCTAGCTCCATACAAATAAGCCACTAGGACCGTACCAATGCCGCACGCCAGAACCAACATACTATCTTCGCATTTTTTTGCAAGTCACACACACACACACACGCACACACACACACACACACACGCGCACACACACACACACACACCACCGCAGCAAAGTAGTTCCGGCGGGTATTACATCGCCGGCGCCATGGCCGACCGGAGTAAGAAGCCGTACGTGGTGGCAGTAGCAATCCAGGCCATCTACACGGGCCTCTTCGTCGTCTCTAAGGCTGCCTTTGACAGCGGCATCAACACCAATATCTTCATCTTCTACCGCCTCGCTGCTGCCACCGCGCTCCTCCTCCCAATCGCGCTTATCGACTCCATTTGCCGCAGGAGCCGATCAACCACGGCAACACCTGCACCAGCATTGTCATGCCGGCTGCTCTTCAAGCTCTTCCTATACGCCTTACTTGGGTATATACATATATTAACATATTAGCTTGTACTTCATCCATTTCACAATGTAGTGCATACATATTTTTTTTGAAAAGTCAACTTCTTTAACCAAATTTGTAGAGAAAGCTATTTATATATACAATACCAAAAATATAAAATATGAAACCACATCTTATGATGAATCTAATGACATATGTTTGGCACTCTAGATGTAAATGTTTTTCTCAAAAAAATTGGTCAAAGTTTATGAGGTTCGACTCTTCAAAAAATTAATATGCACTACATTATGGAATGCAGGGAGTATTTGGCAATCCTCCTCTTTTCTTTCTTTCAAAAATGCAGTCAGAGTTCAAACTCATTTCAACATTGAGTTAATTATTTTACACAAGAGGGATATAATAGGGTTCAAGTTCTTGATACAGACATATTTTGGCCCACACAAATATATCAGTCATTTCCACATTGAGTTTAGACAATTTTTAGCTAAAAAATGAATTTAGTCTGTATCTAGTCCCAAAATTTTATGACAAAAATACCACTGGATATATCCAAATATTGGAAATTTGTTTAAATTCTAGATTGTGGACGACTGTGGTAGCAAGAGGAAGAAAATAATTTTCAATAATAATAATAATTTTGATTTTAAGGGGAAAAATGCCACAGTGGGGTCCATGCATGTATCCATACATGAATATTGATTTTTAGGGGGGAAATCTAATAAAAGTTCGGTTTTGATTTTACAGTAGTCCATGCATATGTATCCATACATCAATTTTGCATCCATTGTCATAATTTGGTCATGATATATACGTGCATGCATATTGCAGGAACACCTTCACCCTGAATGTGTACAACATGAGCTTGAAGCAGACTTCGGCGACGGTGGGGTCAGCGGCCATCAACTCCATGCCCGTTGCCACCTTCCTCCTCGCGGTGCTTCTGCGGATGGAGGCGGTGAAGCTCCGGAACCGCTCTGGATTAGGCAAGCTCACCGGTGTCGCTCTTTGCCTCGCTGGAGTGTTGGTCATCGCCTTCTACGATGGCCCGTCCATACGCCCCCTTGCCCACAACCCCGTCTTCGCTCACAAGCCAAACAGTGCCAGCAGTAGCGCTGCTTGGATCAAAGGCACCTTCCTTCTCATCCTCGCTTGTGCAACCTGGTCTCTCTGGATTGTCATGCAGGTTATAATCAATATATAATTTTGCATGTGCGTGCAATTAATTCTGCAACGCACATGCATGTATGTTAATTTGCTTTTTCTAGTTTATTTATTTGCATATGGTCTTACATGAATGCATGTGTAATGCATGCAGGTTCCATTGCTTAAAGAATATCCAAACAAATTGATGGCCACGGCGCTGCAATGCCTGTTTGGTGCACTTCAGTCCTTTCTCGTGGCAATGGTGGTTGAAAGGGACTTCACCAAATGGAAGCTTGGGCTGGATATTGGCCTCCTTGCGGTCTTCTACTCGGTTCGTTTGAGCTAGCTAGTTTTTATTTTATCTTGGTGAATATTAAAAGTAGTCGAGTAATTTTAATTTTAAGTGTACAAACTGATGAGGCTGATGCACACAACTCATTCACACCACACTTGGTTAATTGTTACAGGCCTTCTTAGGAACGGGTGCATTAATGTACCTACAGGCATGGTGTGTGGAGATGAGAGGGCCGGTGTTTGTCGCGACGTGGAGTCCATTGGCATTAATTTTCACTATCTTTTGCTCATCATTCTTCCTTGGAGAAGCCATTCACCTTGGGAGGTAATCCTTTGAAACAAAACATAAACAACTTTTATGAAGTGGAAACATACACCATGGTCGAATGACAAAGTGGAGAATATATTCTAAAGCTATTGAGAGGAGCGATGTCTATTCAGCCAAGTAAATGATATCTGCAAGGAGTGGTATGAGTTTTTAGGGGAACGTGCTGAAACCCCTAAAACCTAAGACAATACTGCTCCCCTGCCAAAAGATTGTTGACAAGATAGAAGCTGAAGCATTTTAACTATTTTAAATTAATGGCATGAATGATTGTGTTTATGATCAAAATACTGTTTGTTTTGTAGTATTTTGGGAGGAATTCTACTAGTTGGTGGACTATACAGTGTACTATGGGGTAAAAGCAAGGAAAAAGAAATTAATATGGCATTAGTGGTCCCCGAGGAAAGTCAAGTTCAAGGAGACGGAGCGGCAATACAGAAGAAACACGAAGAGGCAGAACTAACATCACAAGTTTAAAGCTTAGCTAACACATGTTAAATTGATAAGACACTTGTAAAAAAGTCAAATACACAAGATCAGTACATATGTAATATCATGGGTATTACTTGTGCACAAAAGAAGAAACCTTAAAGTATATACTTCTTGTGTTACATGTTGATTTGGATACTAATAAACGATTTTCAATATTACACTTCTAACGTTAATATAGAAGATCTGTTTTACATACGAAATGTATAATTTTGAATATATTGTTTATGATTTACGTGCTATTATAAGCTTAGCATTTTAGTTGGTATGTTCCTTCGTATAGATGGTCAAAGTACTGAATGTTTGACTAATTTTAGTGTACAACAGCAGCAAGAACAACAACAACAACAGCAACAGCAACAGCAACAGCAACAGCAACAGCAAACGGAATAAAATCTTCGGGAACGTGATTTTCTCACCGAACGTGATCCAGGAGACTTGGACCCTACTCCAGGGAGTCAAAGAGGAGGTCACGAGGGTGGGGGGCGCCCCCCCCCCCCCAGGGCGCGCCCCCTGCCTCGTGGGCCCCTCGGTGCTCCACCGACGTACTCCTTCCTCCTATATATACCAACGTACCCCCAAACGATCAGAACAGGAGCCAAAAACCTAATTCCACCGCTGCAACTTTCTGTATCCACGAGATCTCATCTTGGGGCCTGTTCCGGAGCTCCGCCGGAAGAGGGTCGTCATCACGGAGGGCTTCTACATCATCCTAGCCCCTCCGATGAAGTGTGAGTAGTTTACCTCAGACCTTCGGGTCCATTGTTAGTAGCTAGATGGCTTCTTCTCTCTCTTTGAATCTCAATACAAAGTTCTCCCCCTCTCTTGTGGAGATCTATTCGATGTAATCTTCTTTTTGTGGTGTGTTTGTTGAGACCGATGAATTGTGGGTTTATGATCAAGTCTATCTATGAATAATATTTGGATCTTCTCTGAATTCTTTTATGTATGATTGGTTATCTTTGCAAGTCTCTTCGAATTATCCGTTTGGTTTGGCCAACTAGATTGGTAGTTCTTGCCATGGTAGAAGTGCTTAGCTTTGGGTTCGATCTTGCGGTGTCCTTACCCAGTTACAGAAGGGGCAGTAAGGCACGTATTATATCGTTGCCATCGAGGATAACAAGATGGGGTTTATTTCATATTGCATGAATTTATCTCTCCACATCATGTCATCTTGCTTAAGGCGTTACTCTGTTTTTAACTTAATACTCTAGATGCATGCTGGATAGAGGTCGATGAGTGGAGTAATAGTAGTAGATGCAGAATCGTTTCGGTCTACTTGTCACGGACGTGATGCCTATATACATGATCATGCCTAGATATTCTCATAACTATGCTCAATTCTGTCAATTGCTCAACAGTAATTTCTTCACCCACCGTAGAATACTATGCTCTTGAGAGAAGCCACTAGTGAAACCTATGGCCCCCGGGTCTATTCTCATCATATCAATCTCCATCACTTTAATCTTGCTTTGCCTTTTACTTTTCTTTTACTTTTTACTTTGCATCTTTATACCAAAAATACCAAAAAATATTATATCTATCAGATCTCACTCTCGTAAGTGATCGTGAAGGGATTGACAACCCCTAATCGCGCTGGTTGCAAGTAGCTATCGTTTTGTGCAGGTACGAGGGACTTGATCGTGGCCTCCTACTAGATTGATACCTTGGTTCTCAAAAACTGAGGGAAATACATACGCTACTGTGCTGCATCATCCCTTCCTCTTCAGGGAAAACCAACGCAAGCTCAAGACGTAGCAAAGACATGAAGGCCGAAGACTGTACCCTTGTCCGGATTGGACTCTCCTAGGCGTGGAAGGCAAGCTTGGCGACCGACTATGAAGATTCCTTCTTATGTAACCGACTCTATGTAAACCCTAGATCCCCTCGGTGTCTATATAAACTGAAGGGGTTAGTCCGGAAAGGATATCCTCATTACCATATGTTGGGGAACGTAGTAATTCAAAAAAAATTCCTACGCACACGCAGGATCATGGTGATGCATAGCAACGGGAGGCGAGAGTGTCGTCCACGTACCATCGTAGACCGTTAAGCGGAAGCGTTATGACAACGCAGTTGATGTAGTCGTACGTCTTCACGATCGACCGATCCTCAGTACCGAACGTATGGCACCTCCGTGTTCAGCACACGTTCAGCTCGGTGACGTCCTGCGAACTCACGATCCAGTAGAGCTCGGGGAAGAGTTTCGTCAGCACGACGGCGTGGTGATGAAGTTGATGAAGCTACCGTGGCAGGGCTTCGCCTAAGCACCGCTACAGTATGACCGAGGTGGATTATGGTGGAGGGGGGCACCGCACACGGCTGGGAGAGATCTTTGTGATCAACTTGTGTGTCTAGAGGTGCCCCCCTGCCCCTGTATATAAAGGAGCAAGGGTGAGGCCGGCCGGCCCTTGTTGGTGCGCCAGGAGGAGGAATCCTCCTCCTACTAGGAGTAGGATTCCCCTCTTTCCTACTCCTACTAGGAGGGGGAAAGGAAGGGAGAGAAAGAGAAGGAAAGGGGGGCGCCGCCCCCCTCTCCTAGTCCAATTCGGACCAGAGGAGAGGGGGCGCGCTGCCTGCCCTATGCCGGCCCCTCTCTCTTTCCCTTATGGCCCAACAAGGCCCATTAGCCTCCGGGGGGTTCCTTTAACCCCTCTAGTACTCCGGTAAAATCCCGATTTTACACGGAACTCTTCCGATGTCCAAATGTAGGCTTCCAATATATTACTCTTCATGTCTCGACCATTTCGAGACTCCTCGTCATGTCCGTGATCATATCCGGGACTCCGAACTACCTTTGGTACATCAAAACATATAAACTCATAAAACCGACCGTCATAGAACTTTAAGCGTGCGGACCCTACGGGTTCGAGAACTATGTAGACATGACCGAGACATGTCTCCGGTCAATAACCAATAGCGGAAACTAGATGCTCATATTGGTTCCTACATATTCTACGAAGATCTTTATCGGTTAAACCGCATAACACTATACGTTGTTCTCTTTGTCATCAGTATGTTACTTGCTCGAGATTCGATCGTCGGTATCCCAATACCTAGTTCAATCTCGTTACCGGCAAGTCTCTTTACTCGTTTCGTAATGCACTATCCCGCAACTAACTCATTAGTTGCATTGCTTGCAAGGCTTATAGTGATGTGCATTACCGAGAGGGCCTAGAGATACCTCTCCGACAATCGGAGTGACAAATCGTAATCTTGATCTATGCCAACTCAACAAGTACCATCAGAGACACATGTAGAGCACCTTTATAATCACCCAGTTACGTTGTGACGTTTGGTAGCACACAAAGTGTTCCTCCGGTATTCGGGAGTTGCATAATCTCATAGTCATAAGAACATGTAAAGTCATGAAGAAAGAAATAGCAGTAAACAAAAACGATCAAGTGCTAAGCTAACGGAATGGGTCAAGTCAATCACATCATTCTCCTAATAATGTGATCCCATTGATCAAATAACAACTCATGTCTATGGTTTCGAAACTTAACCATCTTTTATCAATGAGCTAGTCAAGTAGAGGGATACTAGTGACACTACGTTTGTCTATGTATTCACACATGTATTATGTTTCCGGTTAATACAATTCTAGCATGAATAATAAACATTTATCATGAAATAAGGAAATAAATAATAACTTTATTATTGCCTCTAGGGCATATTTCCTTCATTTGGCCCCTTGAACCGACGCATCATGCTCCAAGGCCTCGCATTTTTTCACCGCATCCTGGAGCTCCTGCTGGACTTCTTTGACCCGGGCCTTGGACTTCTTGCGGGCGGCTTGCTGCTGAACAGCCTTCTCTTCGGCCTCGCCCAGGGCCTTCTTCAGGGCCTCGACCTCGATCGCGGCTCCTGCACATATTACGACACCGCGGTCAATATACAATGCCTATCCTTTCCGAACACACCGCAAGTCGTCACTCACTTTGCTTCTCCTGGAGCCGAACCTTAACCTCGCCAAGCTCGTTCTTGGTCCGGTCCAGCCTTTGCCTCAGTTCAGAGACTTCGGCAGCATGCGAGGTCGCGGCCAACAGTGATGCCTGCTTATTCATACGTATTACGTTAGTCTCCTATAACAAAATATTGATCCTCTGTCTGCTTCTTCTTGCCGAACACCGGATAGTGTATCAGGGGCTACTGTCTACACGGGGTTTTTCTCTTCCTTACCTCGAAACCTGTTAATAGGCTGTTGTAGGCTTCATTCAGTCCACTCTTTGCAGACTGAATCTTCTCGATCACCGCACCCATAAGGACACGGTGCTCGTCCACGACGGAGGCGCCTCGAAGCGCCTCATCAGGTTATCCGACGCCCCTGGATGGACAGGGGCCACCGGTGGAAGCGATGCACCCCCCCTCCTTCAAAGGGGGCTGCTCGCCTGACTTCGGAACCATATGGGTCTCTGAAATCGTATTCGGCTGAGGGCCGAACTGGATGCGGCCCTCTTCGCCAATCTCCATGGGGATCGGCTCCATGTGTCCGGTAGTGGAGGTCTCGCCTTGTGGCGCCTCCCGGACAACGTCCTGGGTTCCTCCCCGGTTCGGAGTGGTCCTTTGGGATAACACTTTGGTGTCGTCCCTGCCCCCGGGGGAATAAGCAGGCGGTGGCGACATGCTCGCCATCTCCGATGGAGCCAACGAACCTCCAGATGAGGATCGCTGGATAAGGTCGTGGGCCAGACTGCAATAGTACAATTGACTATGTCAAGATAATGAAGAGAAAAGGGTCGGACGCGCGCATGAGCAAGCCATATCACTTACGATGCGGCCGGGGGCTTAGTGCGGGGGCGCCTTTCCGGACTGCTATCAGCATCCCACGTGGTGTTGACCGCGGGGACGCTCTTCTCCTTCTTGGGCGTTTCCGCCTCCGGATGCGCCGAAGCCGCCCTCTTCTTCTTCCTCTCCTCAGGGGAAGGATTGCTTTCCTCCTCCTCTTCCTCGCCATTGTCCTCAGGGATAGAGGAATGAACTTCGTCGTCTTCGGACGTCACATCCAAAGTGCCCTTCCAACGGAGGCCACTCTTGGCCCCCTTGGCCTTCTTCTTGGCCTTCTTCTCCGGCGCCTTATAAGGCGCCAGCACCAGCATCTTCGCTAGACGCGGGATGACCGGTTCTTCAGGCAGCGGAGCCGAACACTAGATCCGCTTCGCCCTCTCCATCCAGTCCTGAAAAAGCAACAATAAAAGCTATGGCATCATCCTTGAAACAAACAAGTGGATAATGCATCAAAAAAGACATACCTCGCTAGCGAGGTGTTTACAATCGTGACCACGGTCTGAATCCGTGGCCGGTGGTTTCTCGTTGCCCTCAAAGAGAAACTTCCATGCGCCTTCGTGGGTTGTCTCAAAGAGCCTCACCAGGGTCTAATGCTTCTTCGGGTTGAACTCCCATAGAGGGCGGCTTCGGCGCTGGCATGGAAGGATCCGGGGAACTAGCATCACCTGGATCACATCGACAAGCTTGACTCTCTTGGTCACCATGCTTTGAACGCGCATTTACAGCGCTATCACCTCGTCAGGGGAACCCCAGTCCGGACTCTTCTCGACCCAGGAGGTGAGTCGCATGGGAGCGCTGGAGCGAAATTCGGTAGCTACGGCCCAGGTGGTGCCGCGAGGTTCTGTGATGTAGAACCACTTCTTCTGCCACTCCTTTACTGTGTCCACAACAGTACCTTTGGGCCAGGAGACGTTGGACATCTTGCTCACCATAGCTCCTCCGCACTCCGCGTGCTGGCCATCCACCACGTTTGGCTTCATGTTAAAGACTTTGAGCCACAGCCCGAAGTGGGGTTGGATGCGGAGAAAGGCCTCACACACGACGATAAACATCGAGATGTTGAGGAAGGAATTCGGGGACAGATCATGGAAATCTATCCCGTAATAATACATCAGCCCGCGGACGAAAGGGTGGAGTGGAAACCCTAGCCCGCGGAAGAAATGGGGGAGGAACACTACCCTCTCGGTGGGCTTCGGCATGGGGATGACTTGTCCCTCGGCCGGCAGGCGGTGGCTGATCTCCTTCGCCAAGTATCCGGCCGCCCGAAGCTCCGCAATGTTCTCCTCCTTGACGGAGGAGACCATCCACTTGCCCTGACCTCCGAATCTGAACATGGTTGCTTGAGTGGAAAGGAGATGAGAACTTGGGCGCTAGAGCTCGATATTAGAAAGGCGGAGACAGAGAGAGGGCGTGAGAGAGGAAGAGGGAGACGTTATCCCCTTATAAAGGCAACGAATATTAAACGCCTCCTCACTCGCCTTAAGATCCGCCTGTTCCCTAGGGCTGTATAAACGGCACGGTTGTGTTACCCATGCTTGCATTGATGAGAATCCCGCGATAAGGGGACATGATCTCTGCTTTGATAAGACGTGCCAATGGCAACCGCGTCTCGGGACGTGGGGCTTCGAAACATGAAAACGGTTCAAAATTGTGACCGGACAGACGTGATGTCATGTTGTAAAAAACTGTCAGCGGATTAGACTCGTGTGAAAATATATTCTCTCTACGGTTATGTATGGTATGTGTGACAGGTCCGGATACTATCATCGCATCCGAAGACTATCTTGAAGTTCGGACAGAAGGGAACCCGCCTTGCAATGCCAAAGATAATCTGCGCGCTGGACTCCTCGTCATTGAAGCCAGGTTCAGGGGCTACTGAGGGAGTCCTGGACTAAGGGGTCCTCGGGCGTCCGGCCTGTTATCCATGGGCCGGACTGATGGGCTATGCAGACTTGAAAGCCAAAGACTGTACCCGTGTCCGGATTGGACTCTCTTTGGCGTGGAAGGCAAGTGGCGACCGACTATGAAGATTCCTTCTTATGTAACCGACTCTATGTAAACCCTAGATCCCCTCGGTGTCTATATAAACCGAAGGGGTTAGTCCGGAAAGGATATACTCATTACCATAGTCATTCAGGCTAGGCTTCTAGGGTTTAGTCATTACGATCTCGTGGTAGATAAACTCTTGTAACACCCATTGTTGGTGTCAAAACCGGTGGATCTCGGGTAGGGGGTCCCGAATTGTGCGTCTAGGCGGGATGGTAACAGGAGGCAAGGGACACGAAGTTTTACCCAGGTTCTGGCTCTCTTGATGGAGGTAAGACCCTACGTCCTGCTTGATTAATATTGATGATATGAGTGTTACAAGAGTAGATCTACCACGAGATTAGAGAGGCTAAACCCTAGAAGCTAGCCTAGGGTATGATTGTATGTTGTGATTGTTGTCCTACGGACTAAAACCCTTCGGTTTATATAGACACCGAAGAGGGTTAGGGTTACACAAGGTCGGTTACAAAGGAGGAGATATCCATATACGTATTGCCTAGCTTGCCTTCCATGCCAAGTAGAGTCCCATCCAGACACGAGACGAAGTCTTCAATCTTGTATCTTCATAGTCTAACAGTCCGGCCAATGGAGATAGTTCGGCTGTCCGGAGACCCGTTAATCTAGGACTCCCTCAGTAGCCCCTGAACCAGGCTTCAATGACGATGAATCCGGCGCGTAGTTGTCTTCGGCATTGCAAGGCGGGTTCCTTCTCCGAATACATCACAGAAAAATTGGAATACGAGGATAGTGTCCAACCCTGCAGATAAGTTCCACATTCCACCGCAGAGAGAATAATTTTTTCGTGGATCTAATTTGCTGGCTTGTTTTGACAGCATGACGTCATGTCATGGCCCGGTGATTATTCGAACTGTTTCTCTTAACCAGCTCCACACATAACGCGAGGCGGTTTCTTGACACGCCTTGCCGAAGCGGAGATCGTGTTCCCCTAATTACAGGATTCTCATTAATGCTGTCGTGGGTAACCCAACCGTGTCTAGGACTCCTAGATTATAGGCAAGTCCCAAACGGCTACGGAGAGGACGCATGATATTCACCCTCTTTATAAGGGGACAAGGTTTTCGCTTTTTCCCTCTCGTGCTCAACCAAACCCTTCCCCCGCCTCGAGTTCTAACACCCAAAGCCTAGGTTAGGTGCTCCGGATCTTCAATCATGTTCGGATCCAGCCTTCAAGGCCGATGGATGCCCTCCTCCGTGACGGAAGAGGACATTAAGAAGTTGAGGGAGGCCAGATACCTAACCGCCGAGGTGTCGCATCGGCTGCCTGCTCGAGGGTAGGTCGTCCCTACTCCCGAACCCAACGAGAACGTTGTGTTCGTCTCCCACTTCCTCCGAGGTCTAGGCCTCACTCTGGATCCCTTCGTCAGGGGCTTGATGTTCTATTACGGGCTAGATTTCCACGATCTAGCTCCGGACTCCTTTCTCCACATCACGACATTTATTGTCGTGTGTGAGGCCTTCCTCCGTGTGACCCCTCACTTCGGCCTGTGGCTCAAGACCTTTGAAGTACAACCGAAGGTGATCGAGGGGCAGCATGCAGCGTGCGGAGGTGCATCAATAGGCAAGATGGCAGTAGCTCCATGTCCGAAAGGTTCCTTTCCAGAGGTGTCCGAATTATGCCAACGGGAGTGGTTCTACGTCACGGCTCCTAGAAGTGCCAAGTGGGCGGCTGCCCCCGCTTTCCGCCCGGGTCCCCCACCACAACTGATGTCATGGATTAGCAGGGGCCTAAGCTGTGGTCCAGCCAAGGACGTGCCTATACTGCAAAGCCGCATCCGAGATCTCTTCGAGGGAGATTTTAATTTGGTTGCGGTAATACAAGTTATGCTGGTTCGTCAAGTCTAGCCTTGCAAACGCCGGCCCCTGCGCTTGTGGGAGTTCAACCCAGAGGGACCACGTGCCATTCAGAGTTTCCTCGGCCTGACGCACAAGGAGATGTACAAGTCATTCTTCGGACCTCAAGTGGAATGTCCGGATATCACCGAGGACGTGGGCCTGAGTAGTAACCGCGCCGCCGAACAAGTAAGAAATCCCCTAGCCGAACACGCTATCTTTTATTCGAAGTTATTTCTGAGAGTCCGCTTTTTGACCAGGACTGGTTAACAAAGGCGAAGATGATTCGGTGTTTGGCTCCCCTCCCTGAGGGTTTGGAAAATCCGGTATTGGAGAAGATGCTCGAGATCGCACCTTGTCCGGAGCCCCTGAAGGAAGATACCGAGGGAGATAATACGGGCGGACGTGGGCCCCCATCGCTTTCCGCTCCAACCGAGGGAACGAGCGTCTCCACTAAGGAGGACGATCGGGGGAGGAAAAGGGCTGCTTCTGAGGATCCGGAAGCCGAAGCCTCCAAACGGGAGAAGAGATCTCCCACTGAGGGTCCTGCCTTGGGGGGTGTTTTTGCCGCGCAAAGTCCGCGGGGGGATCAGCCCTCCAACGAGTCGTAAGTGATCCAAAATATTTTAATAGTAAGGGTATGCTATCTTTTTCCTATGAGAAAATAACCACCGCATCTACCTTGCAGTTCGGGCCTCAGCCCCTCTCAAATGAGCTCGTCTTCGGGGGATCTTCTTCCAGAGATGATGGAGAGCGAAACGCCTCCCCCGGACTCCTCCGCTCCAAAAGCGGGCGATCCCAAAGTGTCGTCGCGGAGGGCCTCTCCGGATCCGGTGAGGCCAGAAGATAATCCCGTAGACCCCCAAAGTCCCCAGTGTCCGGCTCCCGAAGAGAGCATACGAAAGAGTCCGGCACCGTCTGGTGTGCGGTCGGAAGTTCTGAGGGAGTTGGTGGGGCAAGCGGCCATCTCAGAAGAGCACCGTACGCTAATGGATACGGTGATGGAGAGAATCTCGTCCGCTGAAAGCGGATTACATGAAGCCTTTATGAGTCTATTGACGGGCTTTGAGTTATGTGAGATAATATGTGATAGTACTGCACATGTTAGGTGTGCCCTGTGTAGATAGTAGCCCCTAAGACTCTGGTTGTCGTCGAGAACGGCGGCGAACAGAGGATCATATTCCCAGGCAATAACCAAACTGCCTCTATGTGCAGGTGGTGGAAGCTCCGGTGGCTAGCCGGACTAGGGAGTTTGCCCAATTAAAATGGCAACTGGATGCGGCAGACGCCGACATCGAGCTTGTTAACAAGAGGCTTGACGAGGCACAGGGTAAGTGTTATTATCCAGTGAACGCCACATAGTAAGAGCAGCATAATGCTAGTATCTTTAATATGTTGTGACTGCAGATGGAGCTGCCACCGTGGAAGCCTTGCGGGCGGAACTTGCCCGAGCCAAGGAACAAGCGAGGATTAGTAATGCGGCTGCTTTGAAGGCGGCCGAAGAGTTGAGCCGAGAAGGCCGCACATTGCGAGAGTCAGGAGAAGATGGCCAAGATGGCCGTAGAATTGAAAGACACCGTCGACCGTTGCCGGGTCCTTGAGAAAGAAAACCGAGCGAAGGCAACGGACCTTGAGAAGGCCGGGGCGGCGAACAAAGACACCCGTTCTGCTATGAGAGCGAAGAAGGAGGAGCTGCGGGAAGACGGGGATATTGTGGCTGGGAAACCCTTCATGTTACGGAGGAAGTTCGGAGATCGTCGGTATGCCCCTCTGGATCGGCTGTGGAGTTTGGCAGATGCGTATATAGATTTGGTGGCGAGCGCTGCCGATGCGGCCAAGTACTTCCAAGGTTAGACAGATCGTGAAGTGGACAAGCTGTTCTGGACGCAATTCCACGTTCCAGAACGTCCGCTTTCATTGACTGACCAGCTAGCCGAATGGGCCGAACTGAATAGGTTGTCTGGACTCGCCATGAGGTCTGTTGTGGATCAGCTATGGCCGGAAAGACCAAAGCCGAACAGCTATTTCGGCTTAGTACAACGGTTCCTTGATGCGGTGCCGTGCATTAATGCGATGAAGAGGTTGGCGTGCATAGAAGGCTCGCGGATGGCCCTTGCCCGTGTTAAAGCATACTGGGCAGAGATGGACGCTACCACCGTTGCGGCGCAGGGATCGGCCATAGGCTGGGTGGCTGCCGAGCACTATTTCGAGGAGGTTCTCGAGGGTGCTCGTTTGATAGAGGCCCAATGCTCGAAAAATATTATGTTTGAGTGATATGTATTTTCATTGTAAGAACAATGCTTTTATGAAGTTTTTATAATGCTATGTTTATACTTTTGCCTGAAAGTAGTATGATGCCTCCTCTGCGGCCGTTTATGTATACCTGTGTATAACCTGAAAAATTGCAGCCGTTGGCTTCAACCCCCACGCATAAAATGCAGGGGTGTTCGCAAAAAACGTGTATTCACACTTAACCCAACATCTTGGTCCTATTAAGGAGGTGATAGCGTAGCGAGCGAGGCAACCGGACTATAATGCTTTAACACTTTCACTTAGCCATAGGAGTTTGACAGTGGGGCTACTAGATAGCCCCTGGTGGCTCCACACTCTCCCGATTGCGGGGTGCTTACATGCCTGGCCGGGAAACGGCCCTTCGTTAATGCGGAGGAATTCTAACATTCCGATAGGTCACCGAGTGGTTGACCAGTCTCACGCTATATCATGGCAGTCAGTTTTCGGCTTTCTCTACTGAGGTGCTTGTCCGGATGAACCAGGGCACAATCGCAGTAGTTCTCCTAGTGCTACCTTAGCCGGTAAAGCGGAACATAAGGCACCAAAACACAGGAGCCGGGCAAACCCAACATTTGACCAAAGACAATGATTCGGAGCTGATGCATATAAGGCCAAACTCGCGACGTCGAACACTCCCTAAGGTATTCGGTCTTTATGGTATAACCCGGGCCTAGATAGTGCCCTTCATAAGAAGCCCCTTGTGTCCATGTACGTGCATTATTCTGACGTGGCCACATGCCAAGACGCCAGCATCCTTCTCGACTGTGCTGAGAATTCGGTGGATATGTATCAACAAGAGACAGTAAAAAAGGTTTACGCAGGGTCTTAATCTAAAAAGAATCCTTGGAGCGGGTCCTTGCTGCACGTCTGCGCCTGTGTCTCCGTTGTGCCGTATCCTGGACAGGTGTAGCACGATGATTATCTGTAAAAGAGAGGAGCTTAGGTGAAAAAAGCTGTCGTGCAAAAATTCAAGGTAAGTAAGAATTGCCGCTTGTATGCGCACGTTGAGCCCCTTGTATTTGTAATAGGGGTGTGATCATTGATCCGGTAAAAATTGCATATGGCTGCACCGGACTCGTCTAACCGTGTCCGAGGTCGTGACAACCTGCTAAATGCTTTAGTTGGTGAGGCCATTTTTAGTGTGCGGTTGCCAGGGCAGCTGCACGTTCTTCGGCGCGCAGAGATCGCTTAATACTTCCGTTCACTATAATGATGCCACGTGTACCGGGCATCTTGAGTGTGAGGGAAGCATAGTGTGGTATTGTGTTAAAGCGAGCGAAAGCTTCGCGTCCGAGTAGTGCTTGATAGCCACTTTGAAATGGAGCGATGTGGAAGGTTAAATGTTTGCTACGGAAGTTATGGGGGAAGCCGAACATAACTTTTATTAGCAGGGAGCCCGTGCAATGAGCCACTGGGCCTGGCGTTACTCCTTTAAAGGTAATATTGCTATGGCAAATTTTTGTTGGGTCTATCCCCATTTCGCAGATTGTATTCTGGTATATCAGGTTTAGACTGCTGCCACCGTCCATCAGGACTCGTGTGAAGTGGTATCCGTCAATTATTGGGTCTAATACCAGGGCAGCCCATCCTGCACGCCGAACACTTGCTGAGTAATCACGATGGTCGAAAGCGATCGGTTGAGACGACCAGTGGCAGGGCTCCGCGGTGATAGGCCTTCGGGCGTATTTTCCTGGGAGTGCTGTTTTGTTTCTGCCATTGATCACGTGTAATACGTTTACTGTTTTGACTTCTGGTGGAAATTTCTTTTGTTCCCCAGTGTCTTCCTTGAGAGGCTCATCCTCATCTTCGCTTGGTGTATCCTCCCCCTTGTGTACGGCGTTGAGCTTGCCGGACTGCCTGAAGACCCAACATTCTCTGTGGGTATGATTGGCTGGTTTGCCAGGGGTGCTATGGACCTGACATATTTGGTCCAGAATTTTGTTTAGGCTGGACAGTTCGTCTCTGGCGCCTTTAGGGGGCGGCTTTTGCTGACCTGACCGAGAGCTTTTGAATCCGGCGTTTACTGCCGTGTTCTTCGTGCTGTCCCTTTTATTCCGGCGTTTGTTATTGTTGTTGCGCCGTGATTTCCCATTTCCATCTCTAACTTCAGATGTACTGGGGTCGCTGGAGCTGCATCGGGCTAGCCAGCTGTCTTCACCCGCGCAAAAACGGGTCATGAGGCTTGTTAATGCTGCCACTGTTCTCGGTTTTTCTTGGCCGAGGTGTCGGGCAAGCCATTCGTTACGGATGCTGTGCTTAAAAGCTACCAAGGCTTCGGCGTCCGGGCAGTCAACAATTTGGTTCTTTTTAGTAAGAAACCTGTTCCAAAGCTTTCGGGCTGACTCTCCGGGCTGTTGAGTTATATGACTCAAATCATCCGCATCCGGAGGTCGGACATAAGTCCCTTGAAAGTTTACCCGAAAAGCATCTTCGAGCTCTGCCCAGCTTCCAATGGAGTTTTCGGGGAGGTCTTTAAGCCAATGACGAGCTGGCCCTTTGAGTTTGAGTGGTAAGTACTTGATGGCGTGGAGATCATCTCCTCGAGCCATATGTATGTGGAGGATATAGTCTCGATCCAGACCCCAGGGTCTGTTGTTTCGTCGTATGCCTCTATGTTTACAGGTTTGAATCCCTCCGGAAATTCATGATCCAGCACCTCATCGGTGAAACATAGGGGGTGTGCGGCACCCCTGTATCTGGGTGTACCACGTTGTTCGGATGTTTGTTGTGTTATATCGTATGCTAGGGCGCGCTTGCGTGGTCCATAGATGGATCTGGTTGCGCTATCCTTTTGGTGCAAGCCCTCGCGTGAATCGCGTATTGTATCGTAGGTGGCATTGTTTGCCGCTCTATGTTGGCCGTGAGGTCGTCTATCCGGCCAGGTGGCTGTTTTGATTTTTGGTTGTGAGGGGTCTGAAGCCTCCTCATCGAATTCAGGTAGCAACTTCCGCTTTGGGTAGCTCTTGGTGGGGCGATTGTCACCGTACTTCGCTGCTGTGTTGAGTACTTTACTCCATTTGATTTGGAGTGTGTCCTACGCAGCTTTGAGCCTTTGCTGCTGCTTTTTCAGACTCCTCGCGGTGGCAACAAGCCTTTGACGGGCATTCTGCTGCTCCGGGTGCCTGTCCGGCGTTGTGTCGTCCGGACTATTATCTTTGACAGGATTGGTTTGTTCGGTTTGATTCTCCGTATTACCGTGGTCCGGCAGTGGTTCGCCCTGCTCCAACGCTGGGTCTGTGTTATCGTTATTTCCGGCGAGGCGTGATTTGGTGCGGCGCTTGCACCGCCGCTTTGACTGCTTGTCGAGGGAATAAGCCTTCGGTGCGTCCTTCCGTTCCTCGTCGTCTTCCTTTGGTGTGTCCACCATGTATATGTCATATGATGAATTGGACGTCCAGCGCCCTGTGTGCGGTGGTTCCTCTCCCCCTCCCGCATCGTCGTCCATACCATCGATGTTTGCGGAGTCGAAGTCGAGCATGTCGGTTGAGTCATCGACAGTGGCTATTAGGTGGGTGGTGGGTGGGCGCCGAGTTTTGTTGTCTGCATCCCAATCCTGTTGGCCATAATCCGGCCGGGGCTCTCCTGACAAAGAGACAGACCTTAGTGAATTCAGAATGTCGCCGAAGGGCGAGTGCTGAAAGATATCCGCGGCGGTGAATTCCATGATCAGCGCCCAATTCGATTGGCAAGGGCGCGGATGGTTCGGTTTCCGGAAGAGAGTCCGGCACCTTGGAGTCACGGGCTGCATAGAGATTTGCGCCGGTGTTCGGCTCGATCGCCATTGGGACTGCAACCCCTGAGGTGGTGTCTAACCACCCGTCCTCGATTGCCGCAGTTGGCTCTGAACTAAGGGTCGGAGCTGATGTGGGCGCAGCTTCTGGGGTACTGTTCGGCGGTAGAGCTAGGTCATACCCATCGCGACAGTGGGGCGCGCCCGGCTGTGGCTCGAATCCGTCGAAGGTCAAGTCCCCACGGATGTTGGCCGTGTAATTCAAACTTCCAAATCTGACCTGATGGCCAGGGGCGTAGCTTTCAATCTGCTCTAGATGGCCAAGCGAATTAGCCCGCAGTGCAAAGCCGCCGAATACGAAGATCTATCCGGGGAGAAAAGTCTCACCCTGGACTGCATTGCTATCGATGATAGTAGGAGCCATCAAGCCTAACGGCGACGACACAGAGTAACTCTCAATGAAAGCACCAATGTCGGTGTCAAAACCGGCGGATCTTGGGTAGGGGGTCCCTAAGTGTGCATCTAGGTGGGATGGTAACAGAAGGCAAGGGACACGAAGTTTTACCCAGGTTCGGGCCCTCTTGATGGAGGTAAAACCCTACGTCCTGCTTGATTAATATTGATGATATGGGTGTCACAAGAGTAGATCTACCACGAGATCAGAGAGGCTAAACCCTAGAAGCTAGCCTACGGTATGATTGTATGTTGTGATTGTTGTCCTACGGACTAAAACACTTCGGTTTATATAGACACCGGAGAGGGTTAGGGTTACACAAGGTCGGTTACAAAGGAGGAGATATCCATATACGTATTGCCGAGCTTGCCTTCCACGCCAAGTAGACTCCCATCCGGACACGAGACGAAGTCTTCAATCTTGTATCTTCATAGTCTAATAGTCCGGCCAATGGAGATAGTCCAGCTGTCCGGAGACCCCCTAATCTAGGACTCCCTCACCCATATGCATCAATATCAATCAAGGAGGACGTAGGGCATTACCTCCATAGAGAGGGCCCAAACCTGGGTAAACATTGTGTCCCCTGTCCCCTGTTACCATCGATCCTAGACGCACAGTTCGGGACCCCCTACCCGAGATCCACCGGTTTTGACACTGACACGCCCCCCACCCTCGTGGACAGGGTGTGGGCCGCCTAACGTGGTTTTTATTCCAGTATTTTTTATATATTCCAAAATAATTCTCTGTTGATTTTCATGTCATTCCGAGAATTTCTTTTTCTGCACAAAAATAACACCATGGCAATTCTGCTGAGACAGCATCAGTCCGGGTTAGTTCCATTCAAATCATGCAAGTTAGAGTACAAAACAAGGGCAAAAGTGTTTGGAAAAGTAGATACGACGGAAATGTATCAACTCCCCCAAGCTTAAACCTTTGCTTGTCCTCAAGCAATTCAGTTGATAAACTGAAAGTGATAAAGAAAAACTTTTACAAACTCTCTTTGCTCTTGTTGTTGTAAATATGTAAAGCCAGCATTCAAGTTTTCAGCAAAGATTATGAACTAACCACAATCGCAATAACATTTAGGTCTCATATTTACTCATATCAATGGCATAATCAACTAGCGAGCAATAATAATAAATCTCAGATGACAACACTTTCTCAAAACAATCATAATATGATATAGCAGGATGGTATCTAGCTAGCCCTTTCTGAGACCGCAAAACATAAATGCAGAGCACCTTTAAAGAGCAAGGACTGACTAGACATTGTAATTCATGGTAAAAGAGATCCATTCAAGTCATACTCAATGTAAACTAACAGTAATGGATGCAAATGACAACAGTGCTCTCCAAGTGGTGCTTTTTAATAAGTGGATGATGACTCAGCACAAAAGTAAATAGATAGGCCCTTCGCAGAGGGAAGCAGGGATTTGTAGAGGTGCCAGAGCTTGGTTTTGAAATAGGTATGAATAATATTTTGAGCGGTATACTTTCATTGTCAACATAACAATCGAGAGATCTCAATATCCTCCATGCTACACGCATTATAGGCGGTTCCCAAACAGACTGGTAAAGTTTATACTCGCCCTCCACCAACAAGCATCAATCCATGGCTTGCTCGAAACAACGAGTGCCTCCAACTAACAAGAGTCCCGGGGGAGTTTTGTTTGCAGTTATTTTGATTTGATTTGCATAAAGCATGCGACTGGGCATCCCGGTGACCAGCCATTTTCTCATGAGTGAGGAGCAGAGTCCACTCCTCTTGACAATAACCCACCTATCATGGAAGATACAGACAGCCCTAGTTGATACATGAGCTATTCAAGCATACAAAACAGAATGTTTATTTGAAAGTTTAGAGTTTGGCACATACAAATTTACTTGGAATGGCAGGTAGATACCGTATATGGGTAGGTATGGTGGACTCATATGGAACAACTTTGGGGTTTATGGAATTGGATGCACAAGCAATATTCCCTCTTAGTAAAAGTGAATGCTAGAAAAAGACTGGGAAGCGACCAGCTAGAGAGCGACAACAGTCATGAACATGCATTAAAATTAATCAACACCGAATGCAAACATGAATAGGATATAATGCACCATGAACATAAATATCGTAGAGGCTATGTTGATTTTATTTCAACTACATGCGTGAACATGTGCCAAGTCAAGCCACTCGAATCGTTCAAAAGAGGATACCACACTATCATACCACATCACAACCATTTTAATAGCATGTTGGCACGCAAGGTAAACCATTATAAGCTCCTAGCTAATTAAGCATGGCATAAGCAACTACAATCTCTAATTGTCATTGCAAACATGTTTATTCATAATAGGCTGAATCAGGAACGATGAACTAATCATATTTACAAAAACTAGAGAGGTCGAGTTCATACCAGCTTTTCTCATTTCAATAAGTTCATCATATAATCATCATTATTGCCTTTCACTTGCACGACCGAATAGTGTGGATAATAATAATAGTGCACGTGCATTGGACTAAGCTGGAATCTGCAAGCATTCAATTCAATAGAGAAGACAAGGTAATATGGGCTCTTTGTTAGATCAACAATAATGCATATGAGAGCCACTCAACATTTTCATTATGGTCTTCTCCTCTCGACCCTCAAAGAACAAGAAAAGATATAAAACTATTTACATGGGAAAGCTCCCAACAAGCAAAAGAAGAATGATAAATATTTTTGGGTTTTCTTTTTAATTACTACTACTACAGCATGAAAAGTAAACTAGCTAAAAGCTACAACTATTTTTTTTGTTTTTTAAGGTTTATTAAACACACAAGAAGAAAGCATAAAAAGGGAAATAACTAGCATGGATATTACAATGAAAAAGTATGAGCACCGACAACTAGCATGAGTGTGTGAGCATGAATGTAATGTCGGTGAGAGATATGTACTCCCCCAAGCTTAGGCTTTTGGCCTGAGTTGGTCTATGGCCACGGCTGGCCTGGCAGATATCCAAAGTTATAGCTGGGGTCATACTGAGAAGCAGCGGCAATTGCCTGATGAGCTGCAGCTTGGAGGCGTCCTGTCTCCGCCCTCCTCTCGTACTCGGTCGCCTCCTCCCTGGTTATAACTTATCTCCCATTTGCGTGAAAGTCAAAGAAAGTAGGAGCAGGGAGAGCGACGTGATAGGTGCGTCGTCTGTCAAAGATTAGTTGGTACTGGAGGAACTGATCGTTCCTCTCAACAAACTGATGACAAACCATAGCATCATAATCTAAATAAGCAGGAGGCAACTCAATATCATATCCACGTATGGGTATCTCAAGAAAGTTAGCTATACGAGTTGCATAAATTCCACCAAAGAAATCTGCATGAATACGATTATTATGCAACCAACGTGCCACGATAGCCCCCAAGTTGTATTGTTTATCTCCTAAAATAGCGCTCCTGAGAACGCTAAGATCTGGCACACACATGTGACATGCTTCATCCTTACCATTAATGCATCTACCTATGAAGAGAGGAAAATAATGTATAGCAGGAAAATGAATGCTCCCTATGGTAGCTTGCGTCACATCCCTAGATTCCCCCACAGGTATACTAGCAAGAAAATCTCTAAATTCAGATTTGCGAGGTTCACTAACATTACCCCACTGTGGAAGTTTACAAGCAGTGGTAAAATCTTCTAAGTCCATTGTATAAGATTTATCATAAAGATCAAACAGGACAGTGTGAGAATTGCGTGAAGATGAAAATTTGAACCTTCTCACAAAGGAATCCGTTAGGTGATAGTATTGACGGCACTTATCTACCTCGAAGCTCTCAAGATCGGCATTGCACACATATGCTTCAAATTCCTCCTTGATTCCTGCTTGGATCATGAAATCCTCTGACTGCCATTCACAAGGCTGCACTTGAGCTTCTCTTGGTGGTTCCTCGTCCGCATCGCGTATTGTGGGCCTGGGTCCTTGCTTCCTTGAAGAACCACCTTGGTATATTTTCCTAAACATATTTCTTCCTCTGAAAAAATTTCTGAAATTTTTAGTAACTCAAAATAAAAGTGAACCAAACTCAACAAAATTGATAGCAACTACTCCTACAAGTGCCTAGAGGCAATATCATGCATTAAACCTACTTTTGACCATATAAATTTGACATGCAAGCTCAAGAAGAGGGTCACCTAAGCAGCAAAAATTTGCAATAAATAAAGCACTAGAACAAAAACTAATTGGACCATTGGAGGAGTCACATACCAAAGAACAATCCCCCAAAGCAATTTTGTGAATGGAGCTTTGAGCTAGGAAATCGAAAATGCCAGCAAAATGAACTAGAACTCGTGCTTGAGATGGTTGGTGATTTTTTTGGGAGGAAGAAGGAGTGTGTGGTGGCTGGAATAAGCGGAGGGGAGCCACCATGGGCCCACGAGGCAGGGGAGCGCGCCCAGGGGGTGGGCGCGCCCTGGACCCTAGTCGCCAGGTGCTTGCTCCCCTGCTGCGTTCTCAGTGCTAGATATTCTCAAATATTCTAGAAAAAATCATATTTAATTTTCAGGGCATTTGGATAAGTTTTATTTTCGGGGTAGTTTTTTTATTGCATGGATAATTCAGAAAATAGACAGAAAATACTATTTTTGCTTTATTTAATATAAATAACAAAAAGTAAAAAGAGGGTATAGAGAGTTGTGTTTTCTAAATTCATCCATCTCATGCTCATCAGAAGGAATCCACTAACAAGGTTGATCAGGTCTTGTTAACAAACTCATTTCGAATAACATGAAACCGGAGAATTTTCGAATAACACTAGGTTACCTCAACGGGGATATGCATGTCCCCAACAATAAGAATGTCATATTTCTTCTTGACATTAGGAAGAGGAAATTCAAAACCTCCAATAGTGATTGTTGAAATTTTTCCAATAGAATTTATATTGTGGACTTGAGGTTGTTTCCTCGGAAAGTGTACCATATGCTCATTACCATTAACATGAAAAGTGACATTGCCTTTAGTGCAATCAATAACAGCCCCTGCAGTATTCAAAAAGGCTCTTCCAACAATAATAGACATACTATCGTCCTCGGGAATATCAAGAATAAAAAAGTTCGTTAAAATAGTAACGTTTGCAAACAAAACAGGCACATCCTCAGAAATACCGATAGGTATAGCAGTTGATTTATCAGCCATTTGCAAAGATATTTCAGTAGGTGTCAACTTATTGAAATCAATTCTACGATATAAAGAGAGAGTCATAACACTAACACCGGCTCCAAGATCACATAAAGCAGTTTTAACATAGTTTCTTTTAATGGAGCATGGTATAGTTGGTACTCCTGGATCTCCAAGTTTCTTTGGTATTCCACCCTTAAAAGTATAATTGGCAAGAATGGTGGAAATTTCATCTTCCAGTATCTTTCTCTTATTACTAACTATTTCCTTCATATATTTAGCATAAGGATTCATTGTAAGCATATGAGTCAAACGCATATGCAAAAAGATAGGTCTAATCATTTCAGCAAAGCGCTCAAAATCCTCATCATCCTTTTTCTTGGATGGTTTTGGAGGAAAAGGCATGGGTTTCTGAACCCATGGTTCTCTTTCTTTACCGTGCTTCCTAGCAACAAAGTCTCTCTTATCATAACGTTGATTCTTTGATTGTGGGTTATCAAGATCAACAGCAGGTTCAATTTCTACATCAATATTATTGCTAGGTTGAGCATCAACATGAACATCATCATTAACATTATCACTAGGTTCATGTTCATTACCAGATTGTGTTTGAGCATCAGAAATAGAAATATTATTGGGATTCTCAGGTGTGTCTACAACAGGTTCACTAGAAGCAGGCAAAGTCCTATCATTTTTCTTTTTCTTCCTCTTAGAAGGACTAGGTGCATCTACATTAGCTCTCTGAGAATCTTGCTCAATTCTCTTAGGATGGCCCTCAGGATACAAAGGTTCCTGAGTCACTTTACCTCCTCTAGTTGCAACTGTAACAGCAAAGTCATTATTTTTACTATTCAATTCATTGAGAAAATCATTCTGAGCTTTAAGTACTTGTTCTACTTGAGTGGTAACCATAGAAGCATGTTTACTAATAAGTTTAAGTTCACCTTTAACACTAGCCATATAATCATTCAAGTGTCCAATCATATAAGCATTATGTTTCAATTGTCTACCGACATAAGCATTAAAATCTTCTTGCTTAACCATAAAGTTATCAAATTCATCCAAACATTGGCTAGCAAACTTAGCAGGAGGGATTTCAGCTTTTTCATATCTATAGAGAGAATTTACATTTACTACCTATGTTGCGTTATCGAGACCGTGTGTTTCTTCAATAGGTGATGAATTAAGACCTTGTATTTCTTCAACGGGAGGTAAATTCTTAACATCTTCAGCTTTTATACCTTTTTCTTTCATAGATTTCTTTGCCTCATTCATATCTTCGGGAATGAGAAATAGAATACCCCTTTTCTTTGGAGTTGGCTTAGGAGTTGGTTCAGGAAGTGTCCAAGCTTGTGGGAGACTCTCTTCTTCAATTTGCACAAAATTATATATTTCCCTTAAAGTAGCTTGTTTCTTATAAGTGGGGAAATATTTAGCAGAGAAGTAATAAATCATATCCTGGGGACTACACACACAACCAGGATCAAGAGAATTAAACCATATCTTAACACCACCCTTTAATGAGAACGGAAATAATTGAAGGATATAATAGTAGGGAGTTTTCTCATCATTAGTGAACAGGGTAGCTATATCATTAATTTAGTAAGATGTGCCACACCAATTTCAGATTCATAGCCATAGAAAGGATCAGATTCAACCAAAGTAATTATATCAGGATCAACATAGAAATCATAATCCTTATCAGTAATAAAGATAGGTGAAGTGGCATAAGCAGGATCATATTTCATTCTAACATTCAAAGACTTTTCTTTAAGCTTAGCTAATAGTTTCTTAAGGTCCTTTCTATCATTGCAGGCAAGAAAGTCTCTAGCAGTTTCTTCATCCATAACATAACCATCAGGAACAACAGGCAATTCATATCTAGGGGGAGAATCTTCATCATCACTTTCATCAATATTATCAGTTTCAATAATTTCATTCTCTCTAGCCCTAGCAAGTTGTTCATCAAGAAATTCACCAAGTGGCACAGTAGTATCAAGCATAGAAGTAGTTTCATCATAAGTATCATGCATAGCAGAAGTGGCATCATCAATAACATGTGACATATCGGAATTAATAGCAGAAGCAGGTTTAGGTGTCGCAAGTTTACTCAAAACAGAAGGTGAATCAAGTGCAGAGCTAGGTGGTAGTTCCTTACCTCCCCTCATAGTTGAGGGAAAAATCTTGGTTCTTTGATCTTTAAGGTTCTTCATAATGATAAGCAGATATAAATCCCAAGTGACTCAAAGAATAGAGCTATGCTCCCCGGCAACGGCGCCAGAAAATGTTCTTGATAACCCACAAGTATAGGGGATCGCAACAGTTCTCGAGGGTAGAGTATTCAACCCAAATTTATTGATTCGACACAAGGGGACCCAAAGAATATTCTCAAGTATTTGTAGCTGAGTTGTCAATTCAACCACACCTGGAAACTTAATATCTGCAGCAAGGTATTTAGTAGCAAAGTAATATGATAGTAGTGGTAACGGTGGCAAAAGGTAACGGTAGCAAAAGTAATATTTTTGGGTTTTATAGTGATGGTAACAGTAGCAATGGAAAAGTAAATAAGAGAAGAACAATATATGGAAAGCTCGTAGGCAATGGATCGGTGATGGAGAATTATGCCGGATGCGATCGATCATGTAACAGTCATAACATAGGGTGACACAGAACTAGCTCCAGTTCATCAATGTAATGTAGGCATGTATTCCGAATATAGTCATACGTGCTTATGGAAAATAACTTGCATGACATCTTTTGTCCTACCCTCCCGTGGCAGCGGGGTCCTATTGGAAACTAAGGGATATTAAGGTCTCCTTTTAATAGAGTACCGGATCGAAGCATTAACACATAGTGAATACATGAACTCCTCAAACTACGGTCATCACCTGTAAGTATTCCGATTATTGTCACTTCGGGGTTAACGGATCATAACACATAATAGGTGACTATAGACTTGCAAGATAGGATCAAGAACTCTCATATATTGATGAAAGCATAATAGGTTCAGATCTGAAATCATGGCACTCGGGCCCTAATGACAAGCATTAAGCATAGCAAAGTCATAGCAACATCAATCTCAGAACATAGTTGATACTAGGGATCAAACCCTAACAAAACTAACTCGATTACATGATAAATCTCATCCAACCCATCACCGTCCAGCAAGCCTATGATGGAATTACTCACGCACGGCGGTGAGCATCATGAAATTGGTGATGGAGGAAGGTTGATGATGATGATGGCGACGGATTCCGCTCTCCGGAGCCCCGAACGGACTCCAGATCAGCCCTTCCGAGAGAGTTCAGGGCTTGGCGGCGGCTCCGTATCGTAAAACGTGACGAATCCTTCTCTCTGATTTTTTTTCTCTCCCCGAAAGTGAAGATATGGAGTCAAGGTTGAGGTCGGTGGAGCATCAGGGGGCCCACAAGGCAGGGGGCACGCCTAGGGGGCAGGGCGCGCCCCCACCCTCGTGGACAGGGTGTGGGCCCCCTAACGTGGTTCTTTCTTCCCGTATTTTTCATATATTCCAAAATAATTCTCTGTTGATTTTTAGGTCATTCCGAGAACTTTTATTTCTGTACAAAAATAACACCATGGCAATTCTGCTGAAAACAATGTCAGTCCGGGTTAGTTCCATTCAAATCATGCAAGTAAGAGTCCAAAACAAGGGCAAAAGTGTTTGGAAAAGTAGATACGATGGAGACGTATCACATGACCACGCCATCTGTGGGGATTTGGGGTGCCAAGACGTTGTTCATCTTGAGGATGAGTGTCAACCTTATTGAAATTCGGTCTCATCCATATCACGGATTCATTTTGATCTTTTGTGGTTTGTGTAACAGCATGGAATTGTTTATTTCCTTCTACCATGGACCTTGAATTTGATGCATGTACTCTATAACGCAAAACTATAAATCTTGACTTAGTGTGGTTTCGTTAGATCTTAATTATATTATTTTCATGTGGTCAGTAGACAAAGCACGACTCAATTCATATAGACCACATCTTCATGTGTGTGTGTGCGCGCGCGCGCGTGTGGAATGTAACCTCCTAAATAACCATATCATCAGCACTAGATTCTCCAAATAGCCCTAGGGCCGGATACCCTAAGCAAACGGGTAAAAACGCTAGGGGAAGGGGTTTCCCTAGTGTATCCCCTACGGAAATCGCCCTAGGGCACGAATGGTGGGGAAATCTCGGTTTCCCTAGGGTGAAGAAGGAATACCCTAGGTATAGTCCTCTTTCCCTTGGGTTCTATACCCTAGGGACACAAGCGACGGGTGGCCCGCTTGCTGACCTGTAAAGTTGATATCCTTTGGGTTAGTTTCCTTCCCTAGGGAAATATTGTGTAACGGCAACCATTGTTAGTCCAGTTTAGACCCCTTGGGTTTACAAACCTTAGGGAATCATTATTTCAAAAAATTGCATTATTGGGGCAAATTAATATTGTTCCGTATAAATTAAACTATAAAAATAATTGTATATAATCACTTCAAAAATTAGAAAACAATCACATGAAATATATATTTCAACCACCATCATTATACATAGCAACATCAAAGAGTTTACATAATAGTACCACTCTTCACAAAAGATGGCATCTAACTCAGTACCTAGAACTCACAAAATGTCATCTTCCTAGGTGCCAATTAGTAGCTTGGAATACATACACCATGCATCATGTGAGTCACTGATCATGAACATCACAAGCTTAACCAAGTGCATGGCAAAAAAGTATAATTGTCCATTTGCTTCCAATTAGTCAATAAAAAAAGTTCAGACCACCTCCTTTGCCATGATGAGATATATCTCAAAATGTAGGTAAATCATCACCAGGTGGGGAGAAAGTTCCAGCAGCAACACCATTCGCATCATTACCATTTGCATCAAAGAATCCGCCAAACATTCCATCTTCCGCTCCGCGTAACGTATTATCCATATTTTCAACATCATTTTTTGATTCGCCGTTAGAGGGCTGCACAAATGTCATTAGTAGCATTCTGGGAAATTTCCAATTGTATTTGCCTAACCAACTAAAAAGTAAAATGGAAATACCAATTCAGCCCCTATTT
This sequence comes from Triticum urartu, assembly GCF_056163025.1. Taxonomy (NCBI): domain Eukaryota; kingdom Viridiplantae; phylum Streptophyta; class Magnoliopsida; order Poales; family Poaceae; genus Triticum; species Triticum urartu. The sequence goes on from NC_141873.1 coordinate 16,185,838, forward strand.
GGCAAAAAACAATTGAACCAAAATAACAAATGTCCAGAAAATTATGAAATTTTGACAGCAGGTCAACCATATGATGCCTACTATTCTGCGAAATTTTCAATCATATTCGCCAAATTGATTAAAAAGTAAAATTAAAATACCAATTCAACACTATTTGACCAAAATTTTGAGCCAAAAAAAAGTGCAACCATATGTCGATGACTATTCTGTGAAATTTCACTTGTTTTTGCGCATTTGCTGATATACTGCAAAATACTCCTTTTCTATTCTCATTTGGCCTATTTGGTGCTATTGCATTTAAAAAGACATAGGTACATACCACTTCTGGAGAACCGATCGGAGACGAAGTGGCTAAAGTTGGAAAAGCTGGAGGTGGTGGTATAACAATGCATGGAATCTCAGGTGCTGGAATTCCTTGAAGGGATGCGATGGTCTGAATTTTTTTAGACAAATTAGAAAGTTGTGTCAAGTGGCTATAATAGAAACAAAATGACTACACAAGAGAAATATACACACCATAAGAAACTTGTGCACACCACCAAGGCTACTCTCCACTGTAGTCTGGACAGATTTCCCCCAATCAACCATACTTTGTGCATGCCTTTTCATTAACTCATTATGTTGAGCAATCCTTTTATCATATTCTAGTCATTGGCGCCTTGATGAAGACGAAGTGCGATGGATCTGCACCTCCCTAAGAGTCTCTAGCCTCCACAACACCATTCAATAGCGGCCACTTTCCATGCGGCTTCCCACCACCAGCTTCATAAAGGGCTTGTGGTTCAACAGGAGAATGCTTCCAATCATATTCCTCCCCATGCATGCTTACAACCTTCTCTTTGTAAAGATCCTTTGGATGACAAACAATATGCAAAGATGATTAAAAAATAATGTACCATAAAAGAAAACATAAACTTAGTATATCAAGTAATGGATGGATATTATACCAAGCATTCCATGGCTTCAACGCTATTTAACGCATCAGGATTCTTTGGATCTTCCTCTTTGTGTGTATATCCATGCCTCAATCTTAGATACCTCTCTTCTTTCTTTCTCGGACTAAAACAAGGAAAAACTAAGTTACTACATAAAAACATACTTAATTTATTCAAAAGTTAGGAGGGTACCAGTTTTTGGCAAACTGTCGTCGATGAAAATTAGATCCACCTCTATGGGCCTTGTACTTAGAGTTGAGGCGATTATCATGATTTTTCTTAGATGTCGCAATCCAATTAACATCACACCATTCATCAACTAAGGCCTCCCAGGAAACAATAGTGCACCACCATGGTCTTACAACCATGTACTCTTGTTTTTCAAGATAACGCCGTCCAGCAAATTTTTCTTTCAGTCTGCGACTCTCAAGTTTGTAATAATGGTCCCTTACATCTTGTATGCGAGCATAGTACAGAATACTACCCAAGAGTTGGTTGCAACACCTGCCAATACGGAGCCTTGCACTTGCTTCATACTCAGCCTCATGCCTAAACCTCAGCTGCAATATAGATCACAAAAAATCAATTGTTACTTATATTTACTACAGTAGTTCACTTCTAAAAGAAATTAACTGTTACTTATATTTACTACAGCAGTACACTTCGAAAAGGACCCAGATATGTTACCCAAAATTCCTCCTCGATTTCCTCAGCTTTTGGACGACCCCCATCACTGGGCTTTAGCTTATAGTGTTCCCAAGTAGATGTAAACACAAGTTTTCCTTTTTGATCAACCAAATCAGGATGATCCGTCTTTAAAAGGATTGTTAGCACACCATTTGTCTTTCTCACATTATTTCTTAGTGTAGGTAATTCTAACCGGTGCCTAGGACAAGAAAATAGATATAAGTTAAACACACCCCAACGTATGTCATGTTGTACATATAAAGCACCTCAAGGTGTGTCAATCTATAGTGCATGGATTAAATGATAACTCATGTGTCACCGTCAGGTCTAACCAATGGGCGTTCAGACTCATTTCCAAAAGGCGGTGGAAGTTTTGCAGAACCTCTTAAGAATTTTGAAGGTGGAAGCCACTCATCATCATTTGTACCAAGTGGAAGTTCCATTGAAAAACATGGTCAAGAAAAGTTGTTGTGTTGCGCACCCACTCTTCTGAATGGCGCCCCTGTTCATTCCACCCACTGTACATCCAACTACGATGTTCTTCTAGAGACATGGCTGAATAATTCAAAGGACCAACAACCTTCATTTTGTTAAATTACACAAGGTTAAAGCAATGGCCTGCCCGTGCAGGAGGAACCTTCTATACTGCGCTCTGCACGCTGCCAGAAGACACAACGCGTTTGTTTGGGCCGGCTCATGCCGGGGCTGCCTGTGTTTTAAATTTCCTTTTTCCTTTTTTGTTTTTCTTTTCCGTCTTCGTATTTTACAACTTTAAATAATTTGGGACTTCAAAAATGTTATGAAAACAAAAACAAATATGCATTTTCAAATATATTTTTTAATAATTCATAAATATTTGTGGATTCAAATTTTTGTGATTTTTCAAAAATGTTTGCATGTTCAAAAAATGTTCACAAAATAAAAAATCATTATTTTTTTAAACAAATCTTGTATTAAAAAATGTTCATGAAATTTAACAAAATTTTCCAATTCAAAAATTGTTCATGAATTGGAAAATATAGTACAAATTCAAAAATTGTTCGTGACTTACAAAATAGTTTAATGATTCATAAAATGTTCATGGCTTCAAAAAATGATCATGCATTTCAAGAAACGTTCGCTAAATCATAAAAATGTACGTGAATTTCAAAACTTGTTCCACCAATTTCCAAAAAAATGTTCGTCAATTCTACAAATGTTCACCGATTCAAGAAAATTGTTTAAAGAAATGTTCATATTTTTTAAAAATGTTTGGAAATAGTATCAATTTTTCATGAATTCAAAAAATGTTCTTAATTTTAGAAAATATTCGAATTTTTTCTAAAAGTGTTCACGAATTTGAAAAAATTACATGATTTCGAATATGTGGACGAGCTTAAAAAATGCTCATGACTTCCAAAATTGTTCATGATTTCACGAAATTATACGCGATAGTGTATCTTGGTGATGCAATAAAATGTGGCCATTTCCATTGGAGATTATGATTGCTTTTCTTCCATTGCAACGCATGGGCTCTTTTGCTAGTATTTACCTAATAATAAAGGGAGGAGCCTTTCATAGTTCTCCATAGATTTATTAGTTTATTTAGGAGGGAAGAGATCTATCCAATCCGACCAAGCCTAGATATTATATTTTGATGCGCTCGTGATAAATAAATGCCCATGGGTTTAGTTAAAAAAGGCCTCTTGTGCATGTTCTGTATATCATATCTCTCCTAGCTCGAAACGTGGGAAAGACAATCAGTCGGTTGTTTGTGTCCTTCAAGGACCTATGCAGACTAGCCCAACAGGTGTTGTTTACCAATGAGCCAAAGACGTAAAAAAGAGGGCCGCGGAGGGACAGATCGATGACAGCTCAGCATCCACGCTGTAGCCCCACACCTCCTCAGGCATGGCAAACTCGGCAACCAAGAGTGCGGCCCGCTAATGCGGTGCCAGGGTCGGCAAATGACTTGTAGCATCCATAACCCAAGCTTGTTGCGCCTCTGGTTGCTTGCTAGACAAGGCGCACGGCGGCCTCCTTGTTGGTGGCAAGGTTAGACCGGATTCGCAAGACACAACAGGCAACAACCAGGCATGACGTGCACCGCGTTCTCACTCTCGAACTTCCCTAGTTATGCCTCCCTGTCGACAACAAGGTCTCACAGGATCACAGCCACAATGACGCGTTGTCAGAGGTCGACGATGTGGATGGAGACGCAAATGGGAGCGAGCAAGACTTAGGTGTAGGGAACGGGGTGGATGAATAATTCGGGGATGGTGGAGTCGTGGAAACGCTGTGATACGTCCATTTTGCATCATGCTTTTATATCGATATTTATTGCATTATGGGTTGTTATTACACATGATGTCACAATACTTATGCCTATTCTCTCTTATTTTACAAGGTTTACATGAAGAAGGAGAATGCCGCCAGCTGGGATTCAGGGCTGGAAAAGGAGCAAATATTAGGGACCTATTCTGCACATCTCCAAAAGTCCTGAAACTTCACGGGAGCATGTTTCAGAATATAAAAAAATATTGAGCGCAAGAAGTACCAGAGGCACTACTAGGAAAAGGCCTACTAGTGGCGCACCAGTTTGGCCTACTAATGGCGCACTACTGGTGCGCCACTAGTACCACGCCACTAGTATTATATACTAATGGCGCACCAGAAGTGCGCCATTAGTATCTGGTATACTAATGGCGCACCATGCCGTGCGCCATTAGTATAGACCAACATGCGCCATTAGTATGCCTCCCAGGGGGCCATATTTACCCATGTGCTTTGGCATACTAATGGCGCACTGTGGGGTGATGCTCCATTAGTATGAATATTAGTTTTTTTTTACTTTTCTGATTTTTGCACAGGTTACAAAATATATTATTGGACAGAATATAGACAGCACCACACAGCAAGAGCAGATTCATTGAATACAATAGAAGATTAGTCTCCGAATACAATTCATCATATTAGTCTCCGAATTCAAAAGACCGAACAAAGATAGAACATTCCAAGTCTCGAGACCGCGAGTAGCGAGTTTGTCGGAAGTAATACTAATCCTAACAAGTCCTACTAATCATCATCATACAACTTCTACTCGTTATTAATAACAAGTCATACGATCATCATCTTGATAGTCATCGAACCAACCCTACTTAATTGTTCTTAGCACATGATCATCAGTATTAGGCAGGACCTAAATACCCTATTTAAGGTAAAATAGCATAAAACAATATAGACCCTGACTCTCCATTATGGAGAATGGAGAACATCCTGTCTCCAATTCTTGCGCTTCGCTTCCTTTTGCTTCCAAGAACCTCCTTACGACTGTCCATACATTTTTTCCATCCTTTGATTTTCATGTCTCCACTTCTTTTAGAAATCTCGTATGGACAGTTGAGATTCATAGGATGACCTGGTTGTATGTTCAAAACATTAAGACTACCTTTCTGATACATCAAATGAGGCACACAATTCTCTGGGATTATCTGTTGAAAAACATAGTAATAACTTCATAGTTAGCAATGATGTACTAGTTTTAGAAGTATGCAAAAGATGCACGGATGTCGTAATAGTAAAAATCTTACCAGGGTATCTCCATGGTAGTTACCGTAGTTGAACACATGCACTAGTGGCACGTATTGACCAAAATGTTGAGGAGTTTGACTGTAGATATTGTAATTCTCAATGTCAGTACAAAATCCGACCAGATGATTTTTCTCCTTGTAAGTTGTTAATTCGGAGCCATCGGTGTAGTGGGTTTTGTCTACCATCTCCCGCACATTCTTTGAACAATAAAAATAAGCTGTCAACTATTTTGAAATAAACAATATAAATTAGCTAATAACTATGTATGAGAAACTCACATAGCGGTAGAACTGGAGGCGTATCAACAAGGACCCATATGTCCATATTGTCTTGGTCGATGTCAGGATTACCAAGATCCATGGTGATAAACATACCCTCATCAAAACCATACATCTTGCAAAATGCTTCCCAATTTTTGCAACCAAAATGGGTTACGCTCTCAGAATTATATAGATTTACTTCAAAGTCCACATCGTGATGAGTCCTTAAGTGAATTTTCTTTGTTTCAGAAATTTCATGGTCTTCAAAATCCATCCTCTACAAGACATAGCGTCTTGCATGGGATGGGATAAGCTATACTCGAATTGTAAAAGATGAAAATTACACATTGAAATAGTTGAAGTCATGCTTAATTATGAAAAAACAATTGTCGTCATTGCATACCATTTCAACTTCGAAGGTCTCCTCGAGCTTAATGCTGAAGCGCCGATCATCATCCAGGTGAGGCCTATCGCACAGACCTCGATCGTCGTGGCACCAGTTGTACTCCCCCGGGAGACGTTCGTCGTCCGATGACGACATTTCCTACGTTCATAATTCAAAACTACATAGGATGAGTGGTTCCTCTTCCAGATTAGGGTTTATCGATGACGAGCAACTGACATTAGTAATAACTATGAGTTGATATCACACTTCTATATGTATAACACAAGAGGCAGTTGATCCTACTTAATTAAGTACTAAGATACCCCGGCCCATGCATTTGTCGCAAGTACCCCATATGTCCTATTTTTAGCAAAGTCATGCTAAAATTAACGAAAAATTTCAGCATGACCTTTGCTGAAAATAGGACATATGGAGTACCCGAATTAGCCGGAACGGAAGTTAATCGACATTCCGGCAAACTCAAGGGCCTCTCGGGGTACCTGCAAAATCATCACGACATGATGGTCGAAGACAAAACCGAGCAAACTCCTTCCCTTCACTCAGGGTACAACAATATATCTTCTAGCCATGAAAAATAATACCAACTAGGATCGGTATGACCTTCGTTTTTCATTTTCTGTATGATCAATTAAATCTTCTGCAAGCTTATATGAAAAGGTTCAGCAACTTGAAACATAACTCTTGCTTGGTGTTCCAAATCATTTCATTTATATTTTAAATAACAGTAGGAATTATTTCATAATAGAATTTACCCCAAAACAAATTCCTTTAATGCCATTTTCAAACTCTGAGTTGCCTCTGTTGCACTAAAACTAATTCAAATAATTTTTGACTAAAGTAGGAAATCAATGTTGACTAAATTTTTAAGTGCTCTTCCTAAAAATCACTAAAGTAGGAAATCTTTAACATAATGTACCCTGCAGCTTTGTTCAATTGGTACAGTCAACAGTGGGTTTCGTTCAATTGATCAGGAGTAGGAGATCTTGGTGTTAGACCAAAAATTCAGTTATGTCGTCGTCCAAAAATTGCTAATCTGATGTCACAGTAGCCACTATCTACCATGCACCATACAGAAGCACATTAGGCAACCGAACTAGCAGCAGCAGCCAATTCACACTAGCAGGATCATTGGCTGTACCAACAAAATCACACTAAGCATTGACAGTACCAACAACATTGCCAACACCATACAAAATTGTTTCACTGGCAACCACCAATCCAAACTAGCAGTTCACACTAGAGCAGTACACACGAGAGAGGAGACAGAGAGACAAGGAACTCACCGGCGTCAGGCGGTGAGGGCGGGGCGGAGTCGGGGGACGGCGGCGCCGGCGGTGAGGCGTGAAGGGGTCGGAGTTGGAGGAGGGAGACAGCCGGCGGCGCGCTTGGGTGGGGTGGGGGAAAACCCAACAGAGGGGCGGAGCGAGCGTAGAGAGAGGGGCCAAAAATGCAGTGCTTCTTCAGAGGAGGGCAGAGGAGGTCAAGGATGACGGCGATGGCGGCGTAGCAGCGGGTGGGGCGGTGGCGGGTGGGGCAAGAGGCCGAAGGCGATGGACGAGCGGAGGAGGAGGGGGGCTTACGGGCGGAGGAGACCGGGCGGCGGCACAGTGGGTGGGGCGGCGGTGCAGTGGGTCGGCGGCGAGGACCGAGACGGCGAGGCGGGGCGCGGGGGTCGTCGGAGCGGGTGTGGAGCGAGGGGGGAAGTGGAGGGATGGACGAAGGGATCGGGCGAATTAGCTAGGGGGAAGATTACTAATGGCGCACCCCCTGGCGGTGCGCCATTAGCTAGGGGGGAAAACTTAGTAATGGCGCACCTGTGGACAATGCGCCATTACTAGTTTTAACTACTAATGGTGCACTGTCTACATGATGCACCATTAGTATGTTTGGAAAAATGAAAAAAAATGTTACTAGTGGCGCACCATGTATCTGGTGCGGCATTAGTGTCTTCCACACTAATGGCGCACCACATGTTAGGTGCGCCATTAGTATCCATTTCATCTATAGCCCTTTTCCTAGTAGTGAGGGGGCCACTCACCAGCCACGAGGGTGGGGGCACGCCCGTAGGGCGTGCCCCCTACCTCGTGGGCCCCCTGGTGGCCCTCCGATGCCCATCATCTACTATATGGAGTCCTTCTAGAGAGAAAAATCATAAGCAAGCTTTCAGGACGAGACTCCGCTGCCACGAGGCGAAACCTTGGCGGAACCAATCTAGGGCTCTGGCGGAGCTGTTCTGCCGGGGACACTTCCCTCCGGGAAGGGGAAATCATCGCCATCGTCATCACCAATGATCCTCTCATCGGGAGGGGGTCAATCTCCATCAACATCTTCACCAGCACCATCTTCTCTCAAACCCTAGTTCATCTCTTGTATCCAATTCTTGTCTCTAAGTCTGGGATTGATACCTGTGGGTTGCTAGTAGTGTTGATTACTCCTTGTAGTTGATGCTAGTTGGTTTACTTGGTGGAAGATCATATGTTCAGATCCTATATGCACATTAATACCCCTCTGATTATGAACATGAATATGCTTTGTGAGTAGTTACGTTTGTTCCTGAGGACATGGGAGAAGTCTTGCTATTAGTAGTCATGTGAATTTGGTATTTGTTCGATATTTTGATGAGATGTATGTTGTCTCTCCTCTAGTGGTGTTATGTGAACGTCGACTACACGACACTTCACTATTATTTGGGCCTAGAGGAACGCATTGTGAAGTAATAAGCAGATGATGGGTTGCTAGAGTGACAGAAGCTTAAACCCTAGTTTATGCGTTGCTTCCTAAGGGGCTGATTTGGATACATATGTTTCATGCTATGGTTAGGTTTAATACTTTTGTTGTAGTTGCGGATGCTTGCAATAGAGGTTAATCATAAGTGGGATGTTTGTCCAAGTAAGGGAGTAACCAAGCACCGGTCCACCCACATATCAGATTATCAAAGTACCGAACGCGAATCATATGAACGTGATGAAAACTAGCTTGATGATAATTCCCATGTGTCCTCAGGAGCGCTTTATTCTATATAAGAGTTTGTCTAGGCTTGTCCTTTGCTACAAAAAGGATTGGGCCACCTTGATGCACTTCATTTACTTATGTTACTTGTAGCTCGTTACAAATTATCTTATCACAAAACTATATATATTACCTACAATTTCAGTGCTTGCAGAGAATACCTTGCTGAAAACTGCTTATCATTTCCTTCTGCTCCTCGTTGGGTTCGACACTCTTACTTATCGAAAGGACTACAATAGATCCCCTATACTTGTGGGTCATCAAGACTCTTTTCTGGTGCCGTTGCCGGGGAGTGAAGCACCTTTGGTAGGTGGAATTTGGTAAGGAAAAATTTATATAGTGTGCTGAAATTTACAGTCACTTGTTACTATGGAAAGTAATCCTCTAAGGGGCTTGTTCGGGGTATCTTCACCTCGACTAGTAGAGCAAAGAGTTGCTCCTCAACCTACTGAACCTACTGAAAATGAAAATGAAAATGTCTACTTTGAAATTCCTTCGGGTATGATAGAAAAACTGCTAGCTAATCCTTTTTCAGGAGATGGAACATTACATCCTAATGAGCACCTAATATATGTGGATGAAGTTTGTGGATTATTTAAGCTTGCAGGTATGCCCGATGATGTTATCAAGAAGAAGGTCTTCCCTTTATCTTTCGAGGGAGATGCATTGACATGGTATAGGCTATGTGATGATATGGGATCATGGAACTACAAACGATTGAAATTGGAATTTCATCAGAAGTTTTATCCTATGCATCTTGTTCATCGTGATCGTAATTATATATATATATATAATTTTTGGCCTCGCGAAGGAGAAAGCATTGCTCAAGCTTGGGGGAGGCTTAAATCAATGTTATATTCATGCCCCAATCATTAGCTCTCAAGAGAAATGATTATCCAAAAAAATTATGCTCGGCTTTCTGATAACAATCGCACCATGCTCGATACTTCTTGTGCTGGCTCGTTTATGATGAGGACTATTGAATTCAAATGGGATTTATTGGAAAGAATTAAATGCAACTCTGAAGATTGGGATCTCGACGAAGGTAAGAAGTCAGGTATGACACCTAAGTTTGATTGTGTTGAATCTTTTATGGATACCGATGTTTTCCGTAAATTTAGCACTAAATATGGACTTGACTCTGAGTTTGTAGCTTCTTTTTGTGAATCTTTTTCTACTCATGTTGATCTCCCTAAGGAGAAGTGGTTTAAATATCATCCTCCCATAGAAGTAAAAGTAGTTGCACCTATTAAAGTTGAAGAAAAGGCTGTCACTTATAATGATCCTATTGTTCCTACTGCTTATGTTGAGAAACCACCTTTTCCTGTTAGGATAAAAGATCATGCTAAATCTTCAACTATGGTTCACAAAAGCAATATTAGAACCTATACACCTCCTGAGCAAGTTAAAGTTGAACCTAATATTGCTATCATTAAGGATCTCTTGGCTGATAATATTGATGGCATGTTATTTATTTCTGTGATGAAACTGCTAGAATTGCTAAACCCTGTGCTAAAGATAAACATAGACATGTGGTAGGCATGCCTGTTATTTCTGTTAAAATAGGAGATCATTGTTATCATGGCTTGTGTGATATGGATGCTAGTGCTAGTGCAATACCTATTGACTTGTACAACGAAATTATGCATGATATTGCACCTGCTGAGCTAGAATATATTGATATCACAATTAAACTTGCCATTAGAGATTCTATTTCACCAATTGGGATTGTTAGAGATGTTGAAGTCTTGTGTGGGGAAAATAAATATCCTGCTGATTTTCTTGTTCTCGGTTCACCACAAGATAGCTTTTGTCCCATTATATTTGGTAGACCCTTCTTAAACACTGTTAATGCTAGGATAGACTGCAAAAAGGACGTTGTTACTATTGGTTTAGGTGATATGTCTCATGAGTTCAACTTTTCTAAATTTCATAGACAACGCTGTGAAGAGGAATTTCCTAGTAAAGATGAAATTATTGGTCTTGCTTCTATTGTCGTACCTCCTAGTGATCCTTTAGAACAATATTTGCTAGACCATGAAAATGATATGTTTATGAATGAAAGAAGGGAAATAGATAAGGTGTTCTTTAAACAGGGACCTATTCTGAAACATAACTTGTCTGTTGAAATCTTAGGGGATCCTCCTCCACCCAAGGGTGATCCCGTGTTTGAGCTTAAGCCATTGCCTCATACTCTTAAATATGCTTATCTTGATGAAAAGAAGATATATCCTATTATTATTAGTGCTAACCTTTCAGAGAAGGAGGAAGAAATTTTTTTGAAAACTTTGAAGAAGCACCGTGCTGCTATTGGATATACTCTTGATGATCTTAAGGGCATTAGTCCCACTCTATGTTAACACAAAATAATTTTGGAGAAAGATGCCAAACCGGTTATTGATCACCAACGATGACTAAATCCTAAGATGAAAGAGGTGGTAAGAAAAGAAATACTAAAGCTCCTTGAGGCAGGTATAATTTATCCCGTTGATGATAGTTAGTGGGTAAGTCATGTCCATTGTGTTCCTAAGAAGGGAGGTATTACTGTCGTTCCTAATGATAAAGATGAATTGATTCCGCAAAGAATTATTACAGGTTATAGGATGGTAATTGATTTCCGCAAATTAAATAAGGCTACTAAAAAAGATCATTACCCCTTACCTTTCATTAATCAAATGCTACAAAGACAATCCAAACATACACATTTTTGCTTTCTAGATGGTTATTCTAGTTTCTCTCAAATACCTGTATCAGCTGATGATCAATCTAAGACCACTTTTACTTGCCCTTTCGGTACTTTTGCTTATAGACGTATGCATTTTGGTTTATGTAATGCACCTGCTACCTTTCAAAGATGCATGATGGCTATATTTTCTGATTTTTGTGAAAAGATATGTGAGGTATTCATGGATGATTTCTCCGTTTATGGATCCTCTTTTGATGATTGCTTAAGCAACCTTGATCGAGTTTTGCGGAGATGTGAAGAAACTAACCTTGTCTTGAATTGGGAGAAATGCCACTTTATGGTTAATGAAGGTATTGTCTTGGGGCAAAAAATTCTAAAAGAGGCATTGAAGTTGATAAAGCTAAAGTTGATGCTATTGAAAAGATGTCGTGTCCCAAGGACATCAAAGGTATATATAAGAAGTTTCCTTGGTCATGTCGATTTTTATAGGAGGTTCATTAAGGACTTCTCAAAAAAATTCTCGGCCTCTCACTAATTTATTACAAAAAGATATACCATTCGTCTTTGATAATGATTGTGTAGAAGCATTTGAAATACTTAAGACAGCATTGATCTCTGCACCTATCGTTCAACCACCTGATTGGACTTTACCTTTTGAAATTATGTGCGATGCTAGTGATTATGTTGTAGGTGTTGTTCTAGGGAAAAGAGTTGATAAGAAAATAAATGTTATTCAATATGCAAGTAAAACTCTAGACAATGCCCACAGAAATTATGCTACAACTGAAAAAGAATTCTTAGCAGCCATATTTGCTTGTGATAAATTCAGACCTTATATTGTTGATTCTAAAGTAACTATTCATACTGATTATGCTTCTATTAAATATCTTATGGAAAAGAAAGATGCTAAACCTAGACTTATTAGATGGGTTCTCCTGCTACAAGAATTTGATTTGCATATTATTGATAGAAAGGGAGCTGAGAACCCAGTTGCAGATAACTTGTCTAGGTTGGAAAATGTTCTTGATGACCCACTACCTATTGATGATAGCTTTCCTAATGAACAATTAAATGTCATAAATGCTTCTCATACTGCTCCCTGGTATGCTGATTATGCTAATTACATTGTTGCTAAATTATACCACCTAGTTTCACGTACCAGCAAAAGAAGAAGTTTTTCTATGATTTAAGACATTACTTTTGGGATGACCCACATCTTTATAAAGAATGAGTAGATGGTGTTATTAGATGTTGTGTACCTGAGCATGAACAGGAACAGATCCTACGCAAGTGTCACTCCGAAGCTTATGGAGGACACCACGCTGGAGATAGAACTGAACATAAGGTATTGCAATCCGTTTTTTATTGCCTACTCTCTTCAAGGATGCCCGTAAGTTTGTCTTATCTTGTGATGAATGTCAAAGAATTGGTAATATTAGTAGACGTCAAGAAATGCCTATGGATTATTCACTTGTTATTGAACCATTTGACATTTGGGGCTTTGATTATATGGGACCTTTTCCTGCCTCTAATGGATATACACATATTTTAGTTGTTGTTGATTACGTTACTAAGTGGGTAGAAGCTATTCCAACTAGTAGTGCTGATCACAACACCTCTATTAAGATGCTTAAAGAAGTTATTTTTCCAAGGTTTGGAGTCCCTAGATATTTAATTATTGATGGTAGTTCACATTTTATTCATGGTGCTTTCCGTAAAATGCTTGCTAAGTATGATGTTAATCATAGAATTGCATCTCCTTATCACCCATAGTCTAGTGGTCAAGTAGAATTGAGTAATAGAGAACTCAAATTAATTTTGCAAAAGGCTGTTAATAGATCTAGATAGAATTGGTCCAAGAAACTTGATGATGCATTATGGGCCTATAGAACTGCATATAAAAATCCTATGGGTATGTCTCCGTATAAAATGGTTTATGGAAAAGCATGTCACTTACCTCTCGAACTAGAACATAAGGCTTATTGGGCTATTAAAGAGCTCAATTATGATTTCAAACTTGCCGGTGAGAAGAGGTTATTTGACATTAGCTCACTTGATGAATGGAGAACCCAAGCCTATGAGAATGCCAAATTGTTTAAAGAAAAAGTTAAAAGATGGCATGACAAAAGGATACAAAAGCATGAATTTAATGTAGGTGATTATGTATTGCTATACAACTCTCGTTTAAGATTTTTTGCAGGAAAACTTCTCTCTAAATGGGAAGGTCCTTACTTTATCGAGGAGGTCTAATGTTCCGGTGCCATAAAAATCAACAACTTCGAAGGCACAAATCCGAAGGTGGTGAACGGTCAAAGAATCAAACATTATATCTCAGGTAATCCTATAAATGTGGAAACCAATGTTATTGAAACCGTAACCCCGGAGGAATACATAAGGGACACTTTCCGAAACGTTTCAGACCCCGAAAAGGAATAGGTATGTGGTACGGTAAGTAAACTGACTCCAAAACAATTCTAATGGCAATTTTTCTCAGTTTTGGAATATTTATAAAAATAGAAAAATAAGAAGCAGTCCGGGAAGGACACGAGGGCTCCACGAGGGTGGAGGGCGCGCCCTACCCCCCTGGGCGTGCCCCCCTGCCTCGTGGGCACCTCGTGTGCTCTTTGGACTCCGTTTTCTTGCACATTGCGTATTTTGGTTGGTAAAAATTCATTATATAATCTGCCGGAGGTTTTGACTCCTGTATCACGCAAATATCTCTCGTCTTTGTTTCGAGCTGTTTTTCTGACAGATCTAGGTCGTCATGTCATCTTCAAGTACCCCCAAGGACAAGTTCTTTGAGAAGGTCATCAACCCCGACCTTGCGGAGGTGCTGAACACCCTCAAACCATTGAGATGCGTGAGGGGTTGTTGCACATCCGCGATGTTGAGGGACCAAGGAGGACCGGAAGCGTGGAGACAAGGCTCGAGGCAATGGAGCAACAAGTTTTCAAGTGCCAGGAGATGGTGGAGCGTGGACTTGACTCCAATCACATTATAGTCACGGAGTTAACCAACAACCACAAGATGGATGCCAAGGACATTGGGGAGGCCATCTTCAAGCTTCACGAGAAAATCGAGCACCTCCAAGCCCAGATCTATGACCTGCAAAATCAAAACTGTGAGTATGAATATAGATTCAAAAGGATGAGTTTGGCTGCAGATTTGAGGATTCAGGAGACTCGATCATCCTTCTATGATGGTGAGCCTATGCCTTTGAAGAGGGACGAGAAGCCTACATCATCAACAACTCCAACTCCTTCACCGAGAAAAGATATATAATCACATGGGTATGGGCACTCCCCTTGGCAACTGCCAAGCTTGGGGGAGTGCCCCGGTATCGTATCACCGTCACTTTTATCTTTACCGTATTTCTTAGTTCGATCCTTTTGATAATATTTTGATCTAGTAGAATGAAAGTTTTTAGTATTTTCTAGTTTTGAGTTTTGCCTTATGATCCCTCTATGTAATCGAGTCCGTGAGCTATATAATAAAGATTAGTGTTGAGTCAAGGGCTTGATTATTTTGCCATGATCTTGAGTGAATAAAAGAGAAGAGAAAAGAACAAAAAGAATAAAAGAGATCATATGGATCTTATGGAGAGTAATGAGCTCACATATAAAGAGTATGATGAATAAAAGTTGTTGAGGGTTGACAAACATAGTTTTGGTCATCGTTGCAATTAATAGGAAGTAATAAAGAAAGAGAGGTCTTCACATATAAATATACTATCTTGGACATCTTTTATGATTGTGAGCACTCATTAAAATATGGCATGCTAAAGAGTTGACTTTGGACAAGGAAGACAACGTAATGGGTTATGTTTTCTTACATCTGAGATAAATTATATTGTCATGCATCATCGAACATGTTGAGCTTGCCTTTCCCCCTCATGCTAGCCAAATTCCTTGCACCAAGTGGAGATACTGCTTGTGCTTCCAAATATCCCTAAACCCAGTTTTGCCATGAGAGTCCACCATATCTACCTATGGATTGAGTAAGATCCTTCAAGTAAGTTGTCATCGGTGCAAGCAATAAAAATTGCTCTCTAAATATGTATGACTTATTAGTGTGGGAGAAAATAAGCTTTATACGATCGTGTGATATGGAAGAAATAAAAGCGACGGACTGCATAATAAAGGTCCATATCACAAGTGGCAATATAAAGTGGCGTTCTTTCGCATTAAGATTTTGTGCATCCAACCATAAAAGCGCATGACAACCTCTGCTTCCCTCTGCGAAGGGCCTATCTTTTACTTTTATTTCCTACCTTACATATAAGAGTCATGGTGATCCTCACCTTTCCTTTTTACATTTTATCTTTTGGCAAGCACACTATGTTGGAAAGATCCTGGTATATATGGCTAATTGGATGTGAGTTTTCATGAACTATTATTGTTGACATTACCCTTGAGGTAAAACGTTGGGAGGCAAAACTATAAGCCCCTATCTTTCTCTCTGTCCAATTAAAACTCCATACCCATAAGTATTGCGTGAGTGTTAGCAATTGTGAAAGACTATATGATAGTTGAGTATGTGGACTTGCTGAAAAGCTCTTATATTTACTCTTTCCTATGTTATGATAAATTGCAATTGCTCCAATGACTGAGATTATAGTTTGTTAGTTTTCAATGAAGTTTATGATTCATACTTGAAATTGTGATTGAATTACTACTCTAGCATAAGAGATCATATGACAATAATTATATAAGCTGTTGTTCTAAGAATGATCATGATGCCCTCATGTCTGTACTTTATTTTTATCGACACCTCTATCTTCAAACATGTTGACATATTTTTCAATTTCGGCTTTCGCTTGAGGACAAGCGAGGTCTAAGCTTCGGGGAGTTGATACGTCCATTTTGCATCATCCTTTTATATCGATATTTATTGCATTATGGGTTGTTATTACACATTATGTCACAATACTTATGCCTATTCTCTCTTATTTTACAAGGTTTACATGAAGAGGGAGAATGCCGGGATTCAGGGCCGGAAAAGGAGCAAATATTAGAGACCTATTCTGCACATCTCCGAAAGTCCTGAAACTTCACGGGAGCAAGTTTCAGAATATATAAAAAATATTGAGCGCAAGAAGTACCAGAGGGGCCCACTCACCAGCCACGAGGGTGGGGGCGCGCCCTACCCCCCTGGGCGCGCCCCTTGCCTCATGGGCCCCCTGGTGGCCCTTCAACGCCCATCTTCTACTATATGGAGTCCTTCGTTGAGAAAAAATCATAAGAAAGCTTTCGGGACGAGACTCCGCCGCCACGAGGCGGAACCAATCTAGGGCTCTGGCGGAGCTGTTCTGCCGGGGACACTTCCCTCCGGGAGGGGGAAATCATCGCCATCGTCATCACCAACGATCCTCTCATCGGGAGGGGGTCAGTCTCCATCAACATCTTCACCAGCACCATCTCCTCTCAAACCCTAGTTCATCTCTTGTATCCAATTCTTGTCTCTAAGTCTGGGATTGGTACCTGTGGGTTGCTAGTAGTGTTGATTACTCCTTGTAGTTGATGCTAGTTCATTTACTTGGTGGAAGATCATATGTTCAGATCCTATATGCACATTAATACCCCTCTGATTATGAACATGAATATGCTTTGTGAGTAGTTACGTTTGTTCCTGAGGACATGGGAGAAGTCTTGCTATTAGTAGTCATGTGAATTTGGTATTCGTTCGATATTTTGATGAGATGTATGTTGTCTCTCCTCTGGTGGTGTTATGTGAACGTCGACTACATGACACTTCACCATTATTTGGGCCTAGAGGAAGGCATTGGGAAGTAATAAGTAGATGATGGGTTGCTAGAGTGACAGATGCTTAAACACTAGTTTATGCGTTACTTCATAAGGGGCTGATTTGGATCCATATGTTTCATGCTATGGTTAGGTTTACCTTAATACTTTTGTTGTAGTTGCGGATGCTTGCAATAGAGGTTAATCATAAGTGGGATGTTTGTCCAAGTAAGGGAAGCACCCAAGCACCGGTCCACCCACATATCAGATTATCAAAGTACCAACGCGAATCATATGAACGTGATGAAAACTAGCTTGACGATAATTCCCATGTGTCCTCGGGAGCGCTTTCTTCTATATAAGAGTTTGTCCAAGCTTGTCCTTTGCTACAAAAAGGATTGGGCCACCTTGCTGCACTTCATTGACTTTTGTTACTTGTTGCTCGTTACAAATTATCTTATCACAAAACTATCTATTACCTACAATTTCAGTGCTTGCAGAGAATACCTTGCTGAAAACTGCTTATCATTTACTTCTTCTCCTCGTTGGGTTCGACACTCTTACTTATCGAAAGGACTACGATAGATCCCCTATACTTGTGGGTCATCACGCTGCACTTGGCAAGGCCGTGGACTTTGATGCTGGCCTCCTAGCCGGCGATCCTGTCCTACCTCGGCCCCACGGTTTCTTCCCGCCCTTCTCTTCCACATCAAATCCATATCTGGCACCGCAAGCACAGCAGTGCAGCCATGAGTGGTTGACGACACGAGCTGGGGGTTGGAAACAGAGCCATGGACGGCACCACGAGATTGAAAAGGAGACCATGGCCGGCGGCTCGGTATGGATGGACAACACGAGCTATGGGTTGCAACCACTTGGTTGATTCCGTTGCTAGTAGGCAATCTTGATTTTGATTTGATGGGATTTTTCAGAAGTGATTTGGGCGTGATTTGGAGAAGATTGGGAGGAAGATGATGTGTACAGGAGAGAGATGCTCGGGAGTAATGGTTGTGACCCACATTCACTACCATGCAACGCACAACAGCTATTGTCGAGTCAGCGTTGTTCTCCAACATTGGCATCTGTCAAGTCGTGATGGGCGCCAGTCACCATACCATGGTGTAGGAGGGGTGGTTGGAGGCGATTCTCGGTGGTGCTTCGATCTAGGAAGATAAGAGGCACCCCGATTTGATTTTCGGATTGGAGAAGAGAGATTTGAATAGAGGATTTGGTGGAGAGAGGGGAAAGATTTGAAGAAGACGAGGCAAAATAGGACATGCAGATAAGAAAGTACACTACTGGGAAATTCATTGTTTTTTTGACAGAAAGACTGTAAGGGAGCCCCCTACAGTATAATTGGTGCAACAAACCCAAATTACAAGTACCATGCCTTGAACCTGGGTGGGTGGGAAGGCATCAGCCCCTTCCCACCACTAGGCTATGCCTTAGTATGCTGGAAAATTCATCGTTACCGAGTTCTTTGCTCTTTGCCGAGTAGTTGAACGCGGGATCATAGTAAAAGGTAAGTAAGCCGAGTGTGGTTCTCCGCAAAGAGCAGTACATGGCACACGCTTGTGTTTGCCAAGCGTCTACTGCAATGGGCTCGGCAAACAAATAACACTAAGTTTATTTGATGTATGCCGAGAACGTTTTCTATGGCACCCGGCAAACAAGTGCCAGGTGGCACGACCGTTTGTTGAAAGTCTGCATGTTAGGAGGTTGTTGAAAGCAGTAGTTGGATCGCTTACATAGCATTCGATGGGCTGGTGTATTTCCCTCCACAACTCTCGAAAGAAACCTAATAGGTGGATATATACAAGCCAAATATATTTATGCAAATTAGATCACTTCAATTGATACCTTCCATGCTATTCCAAATAAGAAGACAGACCATAATATATTTTTTGACCCGAAACTATGATAATTTCTTCTCACAGTAATTTTTTTAATAAATTTTCAAGGTTTATACAAAGCAGCAAAATGAATAAGCTATAGCAAATAAAAAGAAAACACATCTAAGCTAGGCAAACAAAAGAGCAAACTATACATAAGAAGAGGCCTACTTCAATTGATACCTTCCATGCTATTCCAAATAAGAAGCTTGACCAAACTTAATTTTTTTTGACCTGAAACTCTGATAGTTTCTTCTCATAACAAATTTTCATAAATTTTCAAGGTTTATACAAACCAACAAAATAAATAAGCTATAACAAAGAAAAAGAAAACAAATTTAAGATAGGCAAACAAAAGAGCAAACTATACATAAAAGACCTACTTCATACACCCCACCCACACACACACACACACAAACCATATAAGGGCAGCATGGTCATTTAATCAAACCGTATACTCATTTGCACATGTGACACGTACGA
The DNA here is from genome assembly GCF_056163025.1 of Triticum urartu. NCBI lineage: Eukaryota > Viridiplantae > Streptophyta > Magnoliopsida > Poales > Poaceae > Triticum > Triticum urartu. The sequence goes on from NC_141873.1 coordinate 16,205,507, forward strand.
GGCAACGTACCCACTTTTTTTGTATCAAACTTCAAAAAATAGCGCATGCCACGTTGATCGAACTCAACACCTTTCGGGAGAACCACACTAACCAACTAGGACAAATAAATGCTTGTGCCTGTTTACTCCTTTCTTGTTTTTTCTTCTACTTCAGTTAGTAGCTGGGCCGATCCATTGTTGAACCGGTCCTTTTATCACTATTTCTTTTTTTCTTTTTCTATTCATTTTTTATTTTTATTTTTCAAAAAATGTTCGCTTTTTAAAATTTTGTTAATAATGTTCAAATATTTGCATTTAAAAAATGTAAAAATATGTCAAAAATTGTTCATTTAAATGGAAAAATGCACACATCAATATAATTAAAAATCTGAACAAAATTTGTTCTTTTAAACAAAAATGTTTGTTTACTGTTTGTTTAAAGCGAAACATGTTCACATAAAAATCGAACACTTATAAATTTTTTAAAAAATCTATGAAATATAAAATAAAACTGAAAATATATCAATAAGCAGCCAGTATATTGTCCTTTTTCATCCTTCTTGTTTTTCATTTTTCATTTTTTGTTCGTTTTCATTTTCAAAAGATTCTCACATCAATATAATGGACAATTTTTTTCCACACACTAGCATCACCATGCCCAGTATCCATCATAAATTTTCATCGTGTTCTGCAATTTTATGCATTTTATAGGGTTTTTCCGTTGAAAAAGCCCTTAAACACTAGCCGAACATGACGCAATGTGTGTTTGATGTCTAAATTCCATCAATTTCTGTATGGAGGCCTTCCATGAGCATGGCCATATACTGGAAAAATGATAGTCTCATCTCATCTATGGCAAGAAGCACACCAAGTTCAAAGGTGGTGGTTCAGGTAGGCTGGTAGGGCAGGTCTGGATGCACTTTTTTCACATCAATAAAATGGACCCAATTGTTTCACACATTAGCATCACCATGCCAAGCACACATGATAAATTTCATTGAGTTCTGACATTTTATACATATTCTACGGTTTTCCTATTGAAAAAACCCTAAAACATTAGCCAAATGTGGCGCAACGTGCGTTAGGTGTCTGAATTCTTTCAAATTTTACATGGAGGACGGCCATAAGCATGCCCACATGCTGGCAAAATTTGGTGTCATCTCATGCATGGCAAATAGCACACCATCTTCAAAGGTTGTGGTTCAGGTAGGCTGATAGGGCAAGTCTGGATGTACTTTTTTCACATCAATGAAATGGACCAATTTTTTTACACACACAAGTATCACCATGCGAAGCATCCATGATAAATTACATTGAGTTCTAGCAGTCTGTGCATTTTCTGGGGTTTTCCCAGTGAAACAACCCCAAAACACTAGCCAAACGTGACACAACGTGCGTTAGATGTTTGAATTCCTTCAAATGTTGCAAGAAGGCCTGCCATGAGCATGCCCACATGCTGAAAAAAATTATCATTTCATATATGGCAAGAAACACACCATGTTCAAAGGTGGTTTTTCTGGTAGGCCAGTAGGGCAAGTTTGGATGCACTTTTTTTAACATCAATAAAGTGGACCCCAAATTTTTCCACACACTAGAAACCATGCCAAGCATCCATGATATATTTCATTAAGTTCTGACATTTCAAGCATTTCTCTAGGGTTTTCGTGATGAAAATACAAAAAATACACTAGCCGAATATGATGTAACGTGCGTTCGATGTCTGAATTCCTTCAAATTTTGCATGGAGGCATGCCATGAGCATAGCCACATGATGGAAACTTTTGGTTCCATTTCATGCATGGCAAGAAGCACACCATCACCAGTGCAGAATCGGGCTTTAGCGCCGGTTCGTAAGGGCCTTTAGTGCCAGTTCTATAACCGACACTAAAGGGTGGGGACTAAAGGCCCCCCCCCTTTAGTACCGGTTTTGCACAAACCGGCACTAAAGTGCCACCACGTGGCACGAGCCAGGCCCGGGTGCGGGTAGATCATTAGTACCGGTTGGTAACACCAACCGGTACTAAATGTTTCGGCGGGTTTGGTTTTATTTTTTTTCTTTTTCCTTTAATTTTATGTTTAAAATTTAATTTAGTGCTTGTTTTACATTTACATTATAATGAGTTGTTAAATCATTAGGTGAAAGGACCGCAGAATAGTTTCGACTGGATGCATGTGGATCCTGGCAGTGATCAAGGTAATATGGATATGGCATATACTTGATCACTTAGCTAGGATCCATCCAGTTGAAACTAATCTGCAGTTTCTTTCATAAATGATATAATAACTCAGCAATATCATCATCAGCATATTAATATAAAAACTCTTACATCATATCATCACCAACAATAGTATATACTAGCTAGCTAAATATCATCATAGTCGTCATTACCACTATTTAATCATCATAGTCATTACCGCTATCTAATCACCACCAACACTAGCTTAAGAAGAAACATTCACTTGTACCAGAAGCAAAGATACCACTGAGTTCAACATGGTCATGATATTATAAGCGTTCATAACACCAAAAAAGCAAATCACTCTTTGAGATTAAGTTCAGGACGAAGAACACGGACATGAGATGACAAGTACTAAGAGCATGAACTAGCTAATCACTCCTGCTGCTCTCTCTCAGGTAAAATAGCATAGAACACGTATAGCTCTCCTGATTCATCATATTGGAGCATGCAGATGAACCTGTCTCCTAATCGTGGGCTACGCTTCTGATTGCTGCCCCCTAGTACTTCTCTGCGATTGTTAACAATTTTGCTCCAATCTTTCACTATTAAGCATTCCTCGCTTTTAGAAATCCTGAATGCACTCATGTGCAATGTAGGGTGTCTTGGTCGTAAGCTAACCATTGACATGCGACCTTTAGTCTCGATCCACTGAGGCACAACTTTCATCGGGAGTCCCTGTTGAAGAACATCGTATAGTAATATACTTAACGATGAAAGTTTAGCTTGAAAAATAATGTATGCAAAAGATGCACTGAGGACAAATAGTAAAAAACATACCATCTTTCCTAAATAGATGTGGCCGTAGTTCAATACGATCACTATTGGTCACACGTTTTTAGTACTAAGATTTTCAAATTCAGGAAAATAATTTCTCTTGACAGCATCAAGATCTTCAAGCCATGAAACATAATGACTTGTCTCCTCGCAGTTTAGTTCAGCCCCGGGACAGTGGACGCTCCTGTCTACCAAGGGTCGGACATGTTTGCTTGAATGTAAATAAGTTGTCAATAGAAATTTGCTGTCAACTATTTTTGAATAAACAATATCAAAGACATAACTATGGTTGAGAAACTCACATAATGGTAGAACTGGAGGCGTCTGCACATCGACCCAGATGTCTCTACCTTCAATATCATCTTCCGGACGAATATCAAAGGTGATAACCATACCAGGCTCAAATGCATAAGCCTTGCATAGTTCTTGCCAAGTTTTGCATTCAAAATAGGTGTATGTGTCTGCATTGTATAATTTGACGTTGAAAGTATAACCATGCTCGGTCTTCAAGTAAACTCTCTTTACCTCCATAGTTTCCATAGCACTAAAACCTATCTTATCCAAGACAAAAATTCTTGCATGGCAGGGGATGCGCTAGTAGAATAGTGAAAATTTAAAATTATAAGTTCAAGCAAATGACTTGTATAGGTTCAAGCAAATTTAAAATTTAAACCTATCTTATCCACATAAGTCATACTTAATTACTAAAAAAGACTTGTCGTTGTCCACTTCGAAGGTCTCATCCAGCTTGATACTGAAGCGCCTATCATCAACAAGGAAATTTCTGTTGCACAGGCCGCGTTGGTCTTCACAGTATTTGCACATAATGAAATCTTTTTCGTCGTCAGACGACATTTCCTATGTTCATATAGATGAAACATTAAACACTTGCTAGTTCTATTAATTCAACTAAATAAACTAGTTCTATTAATTCAACTAATTCAACTAAGAATTTACTAAAAATAAACTAGTTCTATTAATTTTCTTACTAAAATATATAAAGTAGCTAGTTCTATATAGTAATATTTTAATTAGATCATCAAATCTCATATACCTAAATTTTCTTACTAAAAATAAACTAGTTCTATTAATTCAACTAGTTCAACTAAGCATTTACTAAAAATAAACTAATTCTATTAATTCAATTGACATTAATATCTAGCTAATTCATCTAATAATTGACATTAATATTTAATTTTTCTATCTAATTCATCTAACATTCGACATTAATCTAACATTCTTATCTAGGCAATTCATCTAATTCGATCATATAATTAAAAATTGACATGCAATAATTAAAAAACACAAAACAGAAAATAAGTAAAAAACAATGTTTGTGTGTGTGCGCGCGTGCACGTGTATGTGTGTGTGTGTGTGTGTGTACGAGTGGGGGCGGCGGCGTACGGGGCGGCGTGGCGAGACGGCGAGCGGCGGGGGCGAGACAGCGATGGGCGACGGCGCGGGACGGGAGCGGCGGGAATGTCGCCAAGATGTTGAAGATGGGGAGATGAAACAGAATTTTTCGCAAGTGCTATATATATAGGAGGGGCTTTAGTACCAGTTGGAGCGACCAACCGATACTAAAGGCCAATTTTGGCCAGACCAAGCGGCGGGAAGCGGCCACCTTTAGTATCGGTTTGTGGCTCCAACCGGTACTAAAGTGTGGTCTTTAGTACCAATTGGAGCCACGAACCGGTATTAAAGGGGCGCGCTGCGGTGCGCAAAGTATACACTACTAGAAACTACGATTTTACCTAGGGCCAAGTTCTTGCCCTAGAGCTAATTGGCCTTCTCAAGGGAAAGAAAAGTAATGAACAGTGCACCCTAGGTAAAGATGGATTTCAAGGCAAAAAAATTGGAAATATACTTTCCCTAGGGCTGGACTATGCAAATGCCAACAAATCTTAAAATAACACCATGCGAAACCCCACCGTGGACACGTAGATAGTATCTGGCGCATTTTCAGCGAAGGGCGCGCCACATATTTCGATGGTTCGCGCCATTTACCATGTGTCATGTACGTTGGGCCCAGTTCTTAGTGAGAAAGAGTAGAACGACAACAACCTACTTGTGGCGCGTAGAAGGAAATAATTTAGACCAAGTCAAGACTCCTCCTTCTCCACCAGTCCACCCCACACCCAGATCCACTTTCCTCTCCACTTCTCCAGAACTGGGCCGCCGCCAGAGTCCCTACGCCCCCAGACCCCGCACCGCCGTTCCTCGCCGCCGCCCGCCCTGCCCTGCTGTTCCCCACCGCCGCCCGCCCTGCCGTTCCCCACCGCCGCCCGCCCTGCCCAGCCGTTTGCCTGCCCCGCCATTCCCCACCATCGCCCGCCCTGCCCTACCATTCCCCACTGCCATCCGCCCTGCCCCGCCGATCCTCCCCATCGTCCCTCACCATTGTCCCGCCCCACTGTGTTCCCGCTACTCCGTCGATCTCGTATTCCCACCCCGTTGTGCTCTTCTTCCCTTTCTGTATCGTGGTCGCTCTGGTGGAAAGATGACCATGCCAACCATGGAGACCATGGCCACGCCGGCCTGGGTGACGGCGCCGCCCGGCCCGTGGTGACCTTGTCGTCGTATCCCCTGCTTCTCTCGAACAGGTTCCCTTTCTAGTCTGTACCTCTCTCACTCTGCTAGTTTTCAAGCAAATCACTCTACTAGTAACATATTATTAACGCAGCTAGCAATTTCTCCACTGTCTAGCATATTTGGCTACATAAGTATGCAAAATTCACCTAGTACATGTCCAGGACAGTAGTTGTCTTGTGTAAACTGTGTTTTCCTTAAGTTTGCAGTAGTTATGCACATGAATGATAGATGAAACCTCATTAATAAGAATGATAGATGTAACTGAAGCAATCCAACATTGTTCATTTTTTTTGTACATATTTTCAGAACTGACAAGTGTTGGGTGTTGATCGGTTGAAGAAAATTCCCTTGTTCTTGGTGGCGAAGCAACGGAGAAGAAAGGGATTGATAAAGCTGGAATCAAGTAGGTATTATTTCTCTTCTTTGCAAGAAACAAATGTCGGTTAATGTATTGTTCACTTGTATTATATGTGAAGGTGGAATTCTTTTTTGTTGGGTGATGAGTGATTTTCTGTTTTAGTGTCTATGATGCATTTATTGTCTGTTGGGATGTGACTAATACTTGTAGCATTTCATTTTTATTCCAGACTTAAGTAGAAAACCAAACCATGTCTTCGGATGATCAACGTAGTTGGATGTATAGTGGGTGGAAGGATAATGGAAGGCATTCCGATGAGTGGATACGTAATACAAATGCTTTTGTGAACCATGTTTTCGAGGGTGTCCGTAGTGCCAAATTTGGAGTCTCTTGTCCTTGCTCAAAATGTTGCAATGGTAGTAGAAAAACAAAACAATTGATGACTTCTCATCTTTGTCATTGGGGGTTCATGCCGGGTTACTTTAGATGGACTGCACATGGGGAGCGTCATGTTCATGTAGATAGAGTGGAGACTGTCAACACTGATTGCATAGAGGACATGTTGTGTGACATTGGGGACTCGATGCATATTGATAATTCAGATGAGGAGCCAACACCAGATGCCAAAGCTTTTTATGCCATGTTGTCAGCTGTTAGAGACCCACGTCATGAGTTCACCCAAACCTCACGCTTTGCTACTGTTACACGCTTGATGGGCATTAAGTCACAATACAATCTATCAGGAGATTGCATAAATAGTTTACTGAAACTTTGGCAAGACACACTTCCACAAGGGAACAAAATGCCGTCTAGCTTGTATGAGTGCAAGTGTATCTTAGCTAGTTTGAAAATGCCACTCGTGAAAATAGATGTATGTGTTAACCATTGCATGTTATACTATAAAGATAGAGAGAACAAACTGGAGTGTGATCTCTGTGGTGAAGCAAGGTATAAGGTGGTTAATAACGACTGCACAAATAAGAAGCGTAAACCTATCCCACGTAAAGTCCTACGATACCTCCCTTTTCTACCAAGATTGCAAAGGATGTTCATGGAGCCTGAATTTGCTAAGCATATGAGATGGCACATGGAAGGCATCTGGGAAAATCCAGCAATGATGGTGCACCCACGTGATAGTGAAGCATGGAAATCTTTCAATGAGGATGGGTTTGCAAGTGATCCACGCAATGTCAAGCTGGTCATGTCTTCTGATGGCTTCAACCCTTTCAATTTTGGGTTAACGCAATACTCTTGTTGGCCCGTGTTGCTTGCTCCTTTGAACCTGCCACCTGCTCTTTGCTTGAAATCCCAAAATATTTTTCTTAGCATGGTGATCCCTTGACCAAAGAGTCCTGGCAAGAACTTTAATGTGTACATGGAGCCTTTATATGATGAGCTGAAGGAGGCGTGGCAAGGGGTACCAACTTATGATAGTTTCCTTAGGCAAAATTTCAATATGAGGGTAATCTTGCATACAACTGTCCATGACCGTCCTGCATTTGGAATGGTTGCTGGATGGTCTACCCATGGGGGGTTGGCTTGTTACGAGTGTGGGGCTGATACACAAACAATTTGGCTAGATAATGGGCACAAATGGAGTTGGTTTGATAGTCACAAGAGATTTCTGCCGGCCAACCATATATTTAGGACACAAAGTCAATCCTTTTTAACAGATACGGTAGTGAAGGATATTGCTCGATGCAGGCTAACAGGGGATGAAGTTTTTGCTTACATGAATGAAGTTAAGGACAATAATTTCAAGGGTTATGGGGCAACACAGCATTGGACACACATTTCTAAGTACTGGGAGTTGCCGTACTTCCCAAAGCTTTTGCTTCCTCATAATATAGATGTCATGCACACTGAAAAAAATATTGCAGAAGCAATATTCAATACTATCCTTGACATTCCTGGCAAGACAAAAGACAATGCCAAAGCCCACCTTGATCAAGCTGTATTATGTAGTAGACCTGATTTCAACCTTAAAGAAAAGCCTAATGGTAAATGGGAAAAGCCTAGAGCACCATATTGCTTGACAAGAAACCAGATAAGAGAGGTCCTATTGTGGTTTCTTCAGCTCAAATTTCCAGATGGATATGTGGCCAACATGAAGCAAGGTGTTAACTTAGAGCAACTTAAGATATATGGGCTAAAAAGTCATGACTACCATATTTTTATGGAGCGGTTATTGCCTGTCATGCTGCGGGAATATGTGGATAATGATGTGTGGGAGGCTTTAGCTGAGCTAAGCTATTTCTTTAGACTGCTTTGTGCAAAAGAAATTGATCCTAACCAAATGGAAAAATTGGAGGAAAATATTCTTGTCCTAATTTGCAAATTGGAGAAAATTTTCCCACCAGGGTTCTTCTATTCAATGGAGCATCTAATGATACACCTCCCTTATCAAGCAAAAGTTGGAGGGCCTGTTAAGTATCATTGGATGTATACTTATGAAAGGTATGGCATGCTGTTCAGGCATTCTGTCCATATCATAGTAGCATTTCTTATTTAGACATTAATTTGTTACATGGCAATGTAGGTTAATAAAAAAAGTTAGAGAAAAAGTTCGTAATAAGGCACGTGTGGAGGCTTCAATTGTTGAGGCATTTCTTATTGAGGAGATTTCAAACTTCACTTCTTTGTACCTTCCTGGTGATGTGCCTACCTCAAGAAATCGCCCCCAACGTTATGCACAACCTGAAACTTCTAGCACAAGCAGTCTGAGTTTGTTTGAAGTCAAGGGATGGAAGATTGGCAGAGGGGAGCCTAGGATGTTATCTCATGAAGAGTACAAGACAGCCATGATTTTTATCTTAACAAACATGCCTGAAATGGATAATATTGTGAAGTAAGTTATCTGAATTAGCATTTCTAGTATAACCATGTACAATAAATAAGGTTTGGTACTGATGGCTTGCACAAAAATGTAGAAAATTTGAACTTAACCAATGGAGGCGTCCTCGGCAACCAACTACGAAGCAACTAGATAAACTTAGGCGGGATGGTGCTGGTTCAGGAAAACCAAACTTGTTGGATTGGTTCAAAACTTTGGTAAAACATCTACACTCTAGCAAATAAAACACCCTAGGTTTACAACTCCGAATAACTATTGTTTTGGTCTTCTTGCAGTGCATCAAGGATGTGTCTATTAATACCGAATTACGCAATCTTTCAAGAGGTTGTAGCATGAGAGTGAAATCATATGACATGTATGAAATTAACGGGTTCAGATTTCGATCAAAGAAATATGAAAACCATAGAGAAGGGGACCTTTCGTCTAGAAATACCGGCGTTCTTGCTTTTGGAGTTGATGATGCAACCAACAAAGAGCTTGAATACTATGGTGTTATAATGGATATTATAGAACTTAAATTCGATGGCGATGAGGACTTCAGTCTTGTGATGTTTGATTGTCATTGGTTCCATCCAACTAAAGGAGTGAGACAATTGAATAGATTTGGCTTAGTTGAAGTAGCACCTGCCTCAATCAATCCAGCCAATGAGCCTTTTGCTATTGCCAGCCAAGTAAGCCTAGTCTATTATCTTCCCTATGCTTGCACTTCTGTTGCAAGTCTTGTTGATTGGCAAGTTGCCTACAAGGTGCCACCTCTAGGCAGTCTGGACACTCCCACAGATGATGATTACACAACAACAACAACAACAACAACAACAACAACAACAACAACAACTAGGATAATAGATGCTAATGATTTTATTGTACAACTAGGATCAGAGCTTGACAACATAATAGTAAGTGGTTCAGATGAGGTGGTTGATCCAACTGAATTGTCTGATATTAGCAACCGACATAATTTGGGTGGTGAAAGGATTCAAGAGCAAGTTATCAAGGATGAAGATTATGATGAAGTGATTGTTGAGGAAATTGAAGAAGAATAAGATGATTTCTAGGCTTTCTAGCCTAGTTTCTTTTATTACCGTTTTGTAATTTGGGTGGTTGAAGGACTTAGCAACATACACTTATCTATTTGCTATTGTCATTTTCAAATGGGCTTCTTGTCGATCATAAACTGCTCTTTTATATCTCTATTCTTATTTGTTCAAAGAATTGCAAATTAAAGGATGACACTTGGAAGAAGAGCACCTCGCACTACTGGAGCCATCCAACCAACACCTGCTACTCGAAAGACTACTGCTGCTGATGGCACTTATGATGGGTACATAAGAGGAGTTTCAGATCTTCCACCTGCTATCCCAAATATTCAAGACCGCCCAATCATTCAACCTGCTGGAAAGACGCAAGTCTTACTAATTAGTATAAGTAGTTTCTTGTTCTACAATATGTTTTCTTTTGCTAATATTTGTTGCATTTGCAACTTTCTTATAGGCATTGGAAAGACATTCCTGTTGTTCGAAAGGGCAGACGACCATCAAGTGTATTGACATGCCTTCTGAAACGTAATCATCCAGGTGTGGTGGATTATGATGGTGCGAAGGTGCTTGCAATAGAGTGGGAGGATTATCATGCAGTAAAGGACACAAATGGCCATTCGGTTGCAGACAAAATTGAAGATGCCTTTTGGGTATAAATTGTTTAAATTGCTCTTTTTTGTTGGCCAAATGATTTCCTCTTTTTTAATAAACCTTCTATACATTCTCTTTGCAGCTAAGGTACAAGTATGACGATGCATACTCAGAGAAGGCCAAGCAACATGTTAGAAGATGTTGTAAGACACTTCTGCCAAGTATCTTTTATTATGCTAGAATCCAAGCAATAATTGAGCATTTTTGGAAAATTGAGAACACTAATGATGAATGATAAGCTTGCTGCGCAATACTATTTGGATAGAGACGAGTATTTGGTACAAAGGCAAGGTTGGTTACAAGAAGAAGCTTGGGTTATTTTAGTTAATGAGTGGTGTAGTGAAGAGTGGATTGCCAAATCTAAGAAAAATCGTGACAATCGTGTTAGCTCAAAGTTCAAGCCTCACAAAGGTGGTTCCAACTCCATGACTACTATAAGTCAAAAAATGGTTATCAACTAAACTTAATTGTTTTTCCTATTATCAGTTTATCATATGAACAATCATATATATAATTTTATATATATATATATATATATATATATATATATATCTGATATGTATTGAATGTTGTGCAATACAGTCTGAGGAAACCGGCGAAGAAGTTAACCAAATTCAGGCTTGGGTGCATACACATAGAGGAATTGATGAGAGCAAACCTCTAATTCTCAATACACCAGAAGCTACTAAATGTCTGGTATGTGCCATTCGTCCACACAAAAAATAAACATAGATAACTGTTAATATGTGGATGGCATGTGCTCTTAGTATTTCTATATGGATCCAGTAATAAACAAGTGTTCGATCATTTAGTTTGAACGGAATAATGCTGAAATACCTTGTCGTTGAAACCTGTCATGTTTCTATGTGTTGATGTAACTATGTGCAACTTAGATAGAGAAATATGCCTACAACAAAACCTGGGAATGGTCTGGTCTGATTCCTGGCCTTGTGTTGCTATTACTTGTTTTGCTACATTGTTGAGTGTTGAGTGATGCTGATGTTGATGCTGAATTTAGTTGTATCCATGCAAGAGTTACTTTGTTACCTATACAATCCGTATCAGCTTGTCTGTCCATTTATGCAATTGTGTAATATAATCTTCACTTGGTTCTCTGGAATTTCTGAACAATTGTGTACCTGTGTTTTCTTGTTGAATAGGCACTTTACACAAAAAAGGCTAAAGAGTTAAATGGAGAGAACTATGATACTCTAAAAATGTTGTTAGTTCGAAGGCACTTTATGACTACTCTAATGGGAAGCCACATGGAAAATGGCCTCTCTTTAATGGCATTGTCAATGACACCGAGGTAATTGCTGAGCTTAGAGCTACTGGTGCATCTTCAGCGGCCTTGAAGCGTCGCCGAGCTGAAGAAATTGAGGATGTGCTTCAAAAGGAGTCAGAGAAGGCTCGAAAGGCAGAGGCTTATGCCAAGAATGTCTTGTCATGGGGTGTTGGCATGTATGAGCACTACAATGGGATACAAAAGTTTCTTCAGGTGCTGGTTATCCACTTTATGTTCATGAATTAACTTGCTAGCATTTGGAAATAACCACCATGAATCTTGTTGTTTTGTAGGCTTTTGCAACTAACCAAGGAGTGCCTCTTGGTGAAATACCACCACCGCCAGTTCCACCACCTGCTCGCTCATGGTCTCCTCATGGATCTCCACAACAATCTACTATCCAAGTATGTAATCATCCATCTCAAGCAGACATACTTTCCCTTTTAGATTAACATGTATATATGTTGAGTTCACATGTATGTTTATTTCTGGCGTTCAAGTATAATAGTTTTACTTTCCCTTTCAGATTAACAAATTTTTGTGCTTGCCTATTTGTGAGTTGAGTTCTATAGTATGCTAAAGCAAATATCTTTAAAAATTAGCTCTTCTTTTGCAGATTCAAGAAAATAGCGAAGAACTGCCCCCTTTGTGTGTTCAGCAACATGCAAATCCTAGCTCTGATCATGTATGTATTTCTGAATCTAATCTCAAATGAAACAACTATTGATGGCCTCTTTGTTGTGATGTTCACATAGTTGTGACAATATGCATGCTTATGTGATGTGTGATGCTAGCCTGTGTGGTGTTGGCTCATTTGGGGATAAATATTGATTAATGGGGCTGGCTTCTTTGGGAATAAATATTGATTAATGGGGCTGCCAAAAATTTAGAACTTTCGTGACTTCATATAACTCACTAATTTGTACTGCAACAGTGTTCAAATGCAGTATATACTAAAAGTAATATCTCACAGCATAGTTACATTTTGGTTTGAGAGGTACTTATGTTTAGCCATTTTATGCCCTGGAACAGCTTCAGATAGCTCTTGTTCTTCTTGCATATTCCTTGGAACAATTCCACTTGCTTCAAGATCATTTCTTTATGATTTTTAGTTTTTCTGTAATAAGTTCTTGTTGCCACTTCCAGCCTCCAAATCTAAAAGTTTGTAAATCTTACTTTTCAGGAACTTGACGTTGGCTCAAATGTTCCTGTTGCAGCACAAGATGAAGGGATGTTGTTTGGGGGCTTTTTCAGTGAGTGTGGAACTGGTGCGCTAAGCCTGTCACTACTGGGCAGCCAACCAGTTCCTTGATGTTCTTGGGATGTACAATACATGAAGTGACATTTTGGTGCATGTATAGTTAACATGCTAGTACATGTTTTGTTCTGTAGTGAACTCTAGTTGATCTACAACAAGCATGTACATGCTGATCGAGATGCTTATTGGTTAGCTGTAGCAAACTCTAGCTATTGCTTATCTTTTTACAAACTTGCGATGGCTTGTGATGCCTTGTATCTAATGTATGCATGTGATGATTGCCATCTAGAGATATCTATATTAATTATGTGATGTTACTTTGGGTTCATAATTATGGCTCCAATTTGAGATATTTGAAATATTGTAGTTGTGGATTCAAATTCAAATTACACATTTGAATTGTGGCACATACGAATTTGGTGTTTCCCTACGGTATAATTCAAATTTGGTAGGTATAGCTCTAGGGAAAGCATGGTGATGTGGCAGTGCAAAAGGGCCCCATGTTCTTTCCCTAGGGTTGGCTGTAGGTAAACAAGCATTACATGTTGCATACACTAACCGTGTGAAATTCTTTCCCTAGGGCCTGTGCCCCTAGGTAAAGAACTTCCCCTAGGGCTTGTTAGATACACCCTAGGGAAAGGAGTTTTTCCCGTCTATACTTTCCCTAGGGTTCTTTCCCTAGGGCAAACCCAAGGTAAAGTCTTTACCTATGGTTTTTCCTATTTCACCTAGGGTTAATGGCTCTAGGTAAAATCATAGTTTCTAGTAGTGTTAGTCACACCTCGCCGAGCGAAGGGCGGCCGCACTGGTTTATAAACCCAGACGCGGCTTCTTTTTCGAGCTCCTCTCTAAAGTAGGCTTCTGAGCCTAACTTTGCTGCGCTGCCCTATGAGCCTGCCTGGCCTTATGGGCCTCCATTTCACGCCCAAGGCCTAGCAGGCCCACAGGGTAGCGCGCAAATATTTTTTATATAGTATTTTCTTTTATTTATTTCGGAGTAGTTTTTTGTTGTTGTATTTAGTTTATTTGTGAATATTTTTTCTTTAGGTACAAAAAATTACAAAATTTCTGTTAGTGCTAGTAGTTTTCAAATTTGAATAGTTTAATGGTGCATACGGAACGGAAAAATAGCAAACGATGTCAGAAAGGATTGAAAATTAATGACGTCGCTTTGAATGGTGCATACGGAACGCAAAAAAGTCTGGAGTTCAAATAAGTTTAAAAAATGAAGTGCTCGTGTAACAGATGAGTTCTCGTCCAAAACCCTGATACTCCGAAATAGATTGTCCAGTTTGTACACGAAGTGCATCCAATTTTTGCCGTAACCCTCTCTACTCTTTTGCACATACTATGTGAGTGAAATGATGATACCATGCCAAGTTTCAACATTTTCAGAGTTCATTTTGTAGTGATTTTCAATTTTATGGTCATTTAACTCTCTAAACAAATCGGTAAATGACTCAAAAATAGCAAATGATGTCAGAAAGGGTTGAAAATTGATGACGTCGCTTTGAATGGTGCATACGGAATGCAAAAAAAAGTCTGGAGTTCAAATAAGTTTTAAAAAATGAAGTGCCCGTGTAACAGATGAGTTCTGGTCTGAAACCGTGATGCTCCGAAAGAGATTGTCCAGTTTGTACACGAAGTGCATCCAGTTTTTGCCGTAACCCTCTGTACTCTTTTGCACATGCTTGGCGAGGTGGGACTAAAAAACAGCCGGTACTAAATGAAATGCATTTGTTTGTAACAGATGTGTTTTCGTTCGAAACCCTAATACTTCGAAACAGATTGTGTAAACATGTAAAAATATATATCAAAAATACATTGATCTAAATGCTATGTGTAAACATGTAAAAAATATACCCCTCTGTAAAGAAAATATAAGAGCATTTATATCATGATCTTACATTTCTTTACAGAGAAATACATCAAAAGTTCTTTGATCATCAATGATCTTTTTCTGTACAATCTGAATTGTCAATATGAGTCCTTAACGGTTTGTAAACCGGTGAAGACTCATATTGCGGCCGCAAATTTTACACATAGAGTTCAATGAAGACCAAGTGCTTGTGATAGTTTGAGAAGTAACATATTTAAGGTGGTAAAAACCTTGTTAGGGGAGCGAGGTGGGACTAAAAACATCCTGCCACAACCTCTTTAGTAACGGTTCGTAGCACGAACCGGCACAAAAGGGGGACGGTGGGGCCACAGCCTCTTTAGTACCGGTTCATGGGATGAACCGGTACTATAGGTGCGCCATGAACCGGTACTATAGATCTCCGCCCGCCTAGCCGTTGGAACCGACACTAATGGTCACATTAGTGCCAGTTCTGTTACAAAACAGGACTAATGTGCTTCACATTTGGCTATTTTTCTACTAGTGCATGTTCAAAGGTGGTGGTTCGTGTAGGCCGGTAAGTCAAGTATGGATGCACTTTTTTCACTTCAATAAAATGGACCCAAAATTTTCCCACACACTAGCATCACCAAGGCATCCATGATAAATTTCATTGAGTTTTCATATTTTATGCATATTTTAGGATTTTCCCAGTGAAAATACCCTAAAACACTAGCCGAACGTGACACAACATGTGTTAGGTGTCCAACTTCCTTCAAATTTTGCAGGAAGGCCTGCCATGAGCATGCCCACATGTTGGAAAATTTTGGTATCATTTCCTGCATGGCCAAATGCACACCATGTTCAAAGGTGGTGGTTCAAGTAGGCCGGTAGGGCAAGTCTGGATGCACTTCTAGTTAGTTAGTCATACTTACTGGTTAGTAGTTTGGCAAACTAATTAACATATGGATTATTTCTTCCAAGATATTTTACTTTAGGGATGAGTAAATATAAAACGTTCATATGTAAATCCAACTGCCAAGAAATTAGCTAAACTATTTAGAAGTAGTAATCTTATCTTTTTTATGGACCAGTAATCTAATTTAGTTAGTTAGTTATACTTATTGGGCAACAATTTGACAAACTAATTAACAGAAGGATTTTTTATATATTTATAAAAAGGGATATAGAGTAACCAGAGTCCAAGAGTCTCGTCTATGTAGCAAAGTAGGCAATCCTCCTCGGTAGCCATGGAAGTCGAACGCCAGAGGTCCGAGCTCGTAGATGAGGCCGGAGAGGGCGGAGCACCCGAGCCGCCTGTCGGCCAAAGTAGCACGGGGTTGAACTCCGGGCTACGCTCTGACTGGATGAAGTAGTAGAAGAAACGAGCATGGTCATCATCCAGCTCCACGTACTTGCAGTGGACAAACTCGCAGCCGACACATGTTACCTGCTCATTGTGTAAAAGAGGTTTTGTCGATCGAGTTAGAGCCGGATCTTTCACAAAATGGTCTAAAGAATATGGCTGCTGTGGAAATTTCAAAATTATTTTGAATTTTATAAAATGTTTTTTGAATTTTCACCAAAGGTTTAATTTTTTGAAATACTCGCAAATTTTTAAAATATCAGGACTATAAAAAATACTCCTCAATTTTAAAACATGTGTACAAATTTTATGATATTCATTATTTTTATTAGTTCTAAATATTTTAAAAATTCACAATTGTTTTCTAATTTTTAATTTTGAGTGAATTTAAAAAATACATCAATTAAAAAAATATTTAAAAATTCAATACTATTCACAAATTAGAAAAAATGTTGGGGAACTAAAAATTATTAACAGATTTGAAAAGTATGCATAAATTTAGAAGCTCTTCTCGAGTTTCAAAATGAGACGAAATGGAACATAACAATAATAAAAAAATAATAAAACAAAACTATATCTAAACGAAGGAGAAAATGGAACCTTTCCACCCCCCCCCCCCCCCCCCCCCAAAATGGACTTTTGTTTTTCGAGACAACCCGAAAATGGACATGATTCCCGCTCTTTGACGGCCATAGCAAATTTGTTGTAGTGCCTGGGCCCAAAATAAGCTAAATGGGCCACTACCGGTGCAAAACGTTAAAAAAATCCATCCTTTTGTTTTTATAAATTAAGTATATACATTCATACACCTCAATAATAAAGTATATACATTCATAGTTATGAACTTAGAAAAATGATTATATATTTTTAAAATATATTCAGGTTGTAAAGAATTATTCATGTTACTTAAAAATACATTTAACTAAAGGGATATATGTATTTATGTTTTTCGTGTTTAAATATTTTCTGAAGGTATTCATGCAAAAATATAAAAAAGTGTGTTTATGTTACACATTTCATAAATATTGAAATTAAAATGTAATTTAAGCAAGTGTTTTTCTGAACTATGAGATTTAAAAAGTGGTCATGCCTGAAAAATATTCATGTAACCAAAAATGTTTATGCCTATTTGTCATAGTAGGAATGGAAAAGGAAATGTTCATGTTCAGACTTGAAAATAATTAAACAAGAAAAGGAAATGGAAAATAAAATATTATAAAATAACCCATAGTAGGAATGCTTGTCATCGTGAGTAATTCATAACACTTGTGGAAGTTCAGACAAGGCACCGACAAGTAGGCCAGGAAGAAGTCGTTGGAACATGTCGCTTGTCCGATGACAAGGTGTATTGGTGGCGGGTCACCCTTTTCACTTATCTCTCTGGAATGGATGTGTATCATCGCAATGCGAAGTAACCTGTGCAAGAAGTCAAGGAATGTGATGAAACATATCTTGTAGTGCCGATCAAGCAAGTGCATTAACATGCAAGTACCCGCTGTGCACCGCATGCCTTTTGGGACGGCCGATTTAGTAGATTTTTATTCAATTTGGTACAGTTGTGCCGATCATTTATAGCTGATTTTTTTGTCAAAAATCTCTAAAGAACAAGGCTACTTTCGAAATTTCTAGAAAAAGTGATGGATTTTTTCTGAACTTATATTATTTTTTGAATTGCTTTATAATTTAAAAATATAACATATTTTGAAAATATTCCTCACTATAAATATAATCCCAAATTTTAAAGAATTTCCTAAATAAAAAAATTGTTCTCTGTATTTCTTAGAAACTATTGCTAATTTCTAATAATGTTCACAAAAATTATTTCAAATTATAAATATTTTGGAACTTCAACTTTTTTGTGAATTTTAAAAATGTTAAAATAATAAATAAACATTCATAAATAACAAATACATTTGAAAACCTATACGGGAATTTTGGAAATATTTATGAATTTTTTAAATGGTTATGAATTAGAAAATATGAAAAATAAATCAATTACCAGGAAAATGAAAATGTAAAAAACAAGAAAGAAAATAAAGATGTGCAGGGAAGCTTCTTCAACAAAAAAACAGACAGGGATATTCCTCGACCGTTGTGAGGCACAATTCGGTCTCGCCTCTGCCCGCAACGGGGCGGGCGGGCTAGAAGCCCACAACTATATCTCCTCCACCTTTAGATTTTTTTGTATGTGTTTTCCTTATTTGTTTTCCTATTTTTCCTCATTTCTTCACCGGGTTTCTTTGGTTTGTAGGTATTTCAGTGTTTCTTTTCTGTTTTATTCTTTATTTTATTTTCTTATTTTTGTCCATTTTGAACACTTGTTTCAATACACATTCTACAGTTTTTTTTAGTATACATGTGTAACATGTTTTAATATATGTTGAACATTTTTTACTACATGATGTATGTTTTTAAATAATTTTCGAAATGTTTCTTGATAGATCTTAAATATTTTTAAAATACATGTTCACCATTAGTTAAATGGCAACAAGTTTTTTTTACCCTACACAAATATTTTTTACATGGTATATACATTTCCCAATATGTCTGATTTTTTTATGATAATTAACTATTCCTTATAATACATGACCATTTTTTTTACGCTGTATGTGCCACCATACATTTCTTTCTAACACTTGAACCTATTTTGAATGATACGAAACATTATTTCTCAATTACGTGAACATGCTTTTTTAGATTGTACAGTTACTTTTTTAAATATCACCAATATTTTTTTGAAACTTCTGCAAATTTATATAAATACACATAATTTTTTTAATGCTATCAAAATATTTGGAATCACGCAAAAAAAACATATTATGTAGGATTTTGCTGAATGCACTATGAACATTTTCTAAATTGAGTGAAAAATGGCCATGTTAGAAATATAAGTAAAAGTAATATAACTAAAAAAATAAAAGAAAGTGTGCGAGGCTGGCCCATTTAGTTATAGGAAACATAATGCTGCGCCCACTTTCGACGATCTTAAAAGAATAGTCTGCAGAGCCAGAAAGGGCTAAATGGGGCACAATTGGTGATGCCGTTTCAAAATTCCAGATTTTAGTACTCTTTGGAATTTTATATATGTATTTATCTGAATAAAATCAAGTATTTAAAAAATATATTCATATAATTAAATATGATTTATGTTTCTTAATATTCATTTAACTATTTTTTTAATGTTTTCTACATATTTGTCTATTTTTTAAATGTAATTAGGAATATTTAATGTTTACATATTGTATAAACATAGCTCCATACAAATCCCCATGCCTGTGGATTTTTTGCAAGGGGGAACAAGACATGGGGATTTATAGCTCTCTCTTTAACACATGCTATTGAGCTAGCTAGCGGCAGTAACCTATAATACATGGCATACGGTATGAACACATACTATTGAATTTATACTTCGGTAATCCATTCAAAAGTTTGAACTGATGAAGATAGGCGGGCAATATATTTCAACATTTCTCCTCGCGTCTACGTTTTCTCAGTCCATAGACGTGGGATCGATGAAGGCCACAAAATCTCTTTTTTTTAACAAAGTTTTGGCAGGGTCTTGAACTAGTGTACTCCTAATGGTACTATACTTATTGTAATAGTGTAAAACAATAATTGCACATGTTCAATATGTTTCTTAGTGACACGACCATAATGTTTCCATTTTGGTCCGATACGGATCGGTAATGTGATTTCCAATAATTGTAGGGAGGGAGGGAAGGGGGGTATTTAATGTCCAAAAGTTGTCCTTGAAGATTTGGCCAGCGAGTAATTGGCATTTTGGGAGTCTGAACACACTGATCTGGTCACACCTGCTTCAACTGGTCAGTCCCTCCGCTTAGACACAAATATTAGTACTTTATGACCAACTAATCTGTCCTATGCCTGAACAAGAAGGGTGTGAAACTTGTGCTTAGCTATAGACGTGTAAACCACAAAAGTCACATACGTTGCATATGCAGCGTTGGACGACTAATTCAGGCAGCAAAGACTCAACACGCGTTTACTCTCCAGTCTCGACTAACCCCGCCCACTACGCATGCATGATGTGCGCAAGCTACTAGCTCCATACAAATAGGCCACCAGGACCGTACCAATGCTGCAAACCAGAACCAACGTACTATCTTCACTTTTTCGCAAGTTACACACACACACACCACCGCAGCAGAGTAGTTCCCGCGGGCATTACATCGCTGGCGCCATGGCCGACCGGAGCAAGAAGCCCTACGTGGTGGCAGTAGCAATCCAGGCCATCTACACGGGCCTCTTCGTCGTCTCTAAGGCTGCCTTCGACAGCGGCATCAACACCTACGTCTTCATCTTCTACCGCCTCGCTGCTGCCACCGCGCTCCTCCTCCCAATCGCGCTTATCGACTCCACCTGCCGCCGGAGCCGATCAACCACCGCAACACCTGCACCAGCATTGTCATGTCGGCTGCTCTTCAAGCTCTTCCTATACGCCTTACTCGGGTATATACATATATTAACATATTTGCTATTGCTAGTATGAGGCAATCTCCTCTTATTGTTTCCCCAGAAATACAACTGAGCTCAAACTCATTTCTACATTAAGTTAATTAGTTTACACGAGGGATATGGTAGGGTTCAAAATTTCAATACAGACATATTTCGGCCCAAGCCAAAATATCAGTCACTTCCACATTAAATTTAGACGATTTTTGGCTAAAGCATTTAGTTTGAATCCATTCCCAATTTTTTATGAAAAAATACCACTTGACCAAATATTGGAAATTCGTCAAATTTTAGATCATGGACGACTATGGTAGCAGGAGGAAGAAAATATTTGTGAAAAGAAAAAGGGGTGGTCCAACGAATGAATAATAATAATAATTTTGATTTTAAGGGAAAAAATGCCACAGTGGGGTCCATGCATGTATCCATACATCAATATTGATTTTAATTTTACAGCAGTCCATGACTTTGCATCCATGGTCATAGTTTGATCATGCTATATATGCCCATGCATATTGCAGGAATACCTTCACCCTGAACATGTACAACGTGAGCCTGAAGCAGACCTCGGCGACCGTAGGGTCAGCGGCCACCAACTCCATGCCCGTCGCCACCTTCCTCCTCGCGGTGCTGCTGCGGATGGAGGCAGTCAAGCTCCGGAGCCGCTCTGGTTTAGGCAAGCTCGCCGGTGTCGCTCTTTGCCTCGCCGGAGTGTTGGTCATCGCCTTCTACGCTGGCCCGTCCATACGCCCCCTCGCCCACAACCCCGTCTTTGCTCACAAGCCGAAAAGTGTCAGCAGTGGTGCCGAGTGGATCAAAGGAACCTTCCTTCTCATCCTCGCTTGTGCAACTTGGTCTCTCTGGATTGTCCTGCAGGTTAGTGGTAATCAATAAATAATTTTTCATGTGCATGCAACTAATTCTGCATGCACATGCATATATGTTAATTAGGTTTACTTGCTTATTTATTTGCATATGGTCTTACATGAATGCATGTGTAATGCATGCAGGTCCCGTTGCTTAAAGAATATCCAAATAAGCTGATGGCCACGGCGCTGCAATGCATGTTTGGTGCGCTCCAGTCCTTCGTCGTGGCTGTGGTGGTTGAGAGGGACTTCACCAAATGGAAGCTTGGGCTGGACATTGGCCTCCTTGCCGTCCTCTACTCGGTCAGTTTGTGCTATCTTGTTTTTATTCTCTCTTGGTGAATATTAAAAATAGTAGTCGAGTAATTTTAATTTAACTGTACAAAGTGATGAGGCTGATGCACACAACTCACTCACACCTCGCCGCTTAATTGTTACAGGCCTTCTTGGGAACGGGTGCGTTAATGTACCTACAGGCGTGGTGTGCGGAGATGAGAGGGCCTGTGTTTGTCGCGATGTGGAGTCCATTGGCATTGATTTTCACTATCTTTTGCTCATCATTCTTCCTTGGAGAAGCAGTTCACCTTGGGAGGTAATCCTTTGAAACACACCATAAACAACTTTTATGAAATGGCAACATACACCATGATCGAATGACAAAGTGGAGAATATATTTTAAAGCAATTGAGAGGAGGGATGTCTATTCATTCAAAGAAATGATATGTGCATGGAGTGGTGTGATTTTTTGGGGGAACGTGCCGATACCCGTAAAGCCAAAGAAAATACTGCTCTCCTACCAAAAGATTGTTGACAAGATAGAAGCTCAAGCATTTTAACTATTTTAAATTAATGTCGTGAATGATTGTGTTAATGATCAAAATACTCTTTGTTTTGCAGTATTTTGGGAGGAATTCTTCTAGTTGGTGGTCTATACAGTGTGCTATGGGGTAAAAGCAAGGAAAAAGAAAATAATATAACATTAGTGGTCCCAGAGGAAAGTCAAGTTCAAGGAGACGGAGCGGCAATACAAGAGAAACACGAAGAGGCAGAACTAACATCACAAGTGTAAAGCTCAGCTAACACATGTTAAATTGACAAGACAATCGTAAAAAAATCAAATACATAAGAGTACATATGTAATATCATTAGTACTTCTGTACAAAAGAAGAGACATTAATATATATACTTCCTGTGTCCCATGTTGATTTGGATACTAATACACAACACGACCTTCAATGTTACACTTCAACCGTCAATATAGAAGACTTTTTTAAAAATAAGAAATGTACAAATAATGAATAGATGGTCACAGTATTAGAGATTTATGTACAAATAATGTTTATGATTTATGTACTATTATAAGCTTACCATTTTAGTTGGTATGTTCCTTTGTATAGATGGTCACAGTATTGAATGTTTGACTAATTTTAGGGTAACACAGAATATAAAACTAACGTGTACTCTAGTGAAACTGGGTAGGGGGAGGTAAGAGTTTCTCTCTATATAAAAAAAATAATGAGTCCTGAGTAAGCATGAAAAACGATGTTAAATGGTCTTTTTTCATAAATCTTATCGAAAGGGGTAGAACTAGAAAAATCTTGACAAAGAAGACATAAAATGTTGATCCTGCTGATCAGGAACTTGAGGGGAAAAATGTTATTTTTCCATTCTTTATCACCAGATATAATGCCAAAATATTATCAGTGTCACAGGGTGCAAAATGTACCACAATTATGTGCCACCAAATTATCCTCCCATGTAGAATTAGCTGTACAACTTCATTCTGGAAAATAATGTGCAACCGAGGCACCAATTAATATATTATATGCTAAAATTACGTGAAGGGCTAACTAGAAAATAGATAAATAGGCCAGAAAATCCCGTAAAATCAGAAGCATCTGAAAATTGATTCGATGAACCTTCTCTTAATTAACAATGCATAGCCGTTAGATCATTGTAACTTGTAGGGCCGACATATGTTAACTATGCAATCCATAAATCATACGCATCACGTATATATCCTAAACTCAAACACATTTTTTCCTTCCATAATTCAATAATAGACATACTAGATCATTTATCCGATGGATTGAAAAATCACAACTGCCATTACATGAAATATACCATTCAAATTTCATCTCTAGCCTTTTCCTAATGCTTCTCTTCTCTGGCTCTCACACTTTACAACTTCTTACTACAGCAGCTAGCTGTCGCCCTAGGACCCCAGCCTCATCCCCGAGACCCATTAGTTCCTGTTCGCACACGAACACATCACCGTATACCTTCGATGTCGGGGGTGATGCACCGCAGCTCACGTCGAAGGAGACCCGCCGGAAGCGCGGTACGCAAGACAATTCGGCGGGTGCTTTTGAGGACCCGAAACCCCACACGCCCAGGAGGGACCCCGTCAGGGCGCGCGGCGGCTATGGGCTGCCCTAGGTCGAACTGATCGCCCCTAGGGCCTCGAGGTTCGCCGCCCTACAATGAAGGAGAACGAACGAAGAACGAGGAAGAAGAAGAACAAGGGAGAGGGATAAAGGTAAAGGTAAAAAGATGATAGATTGATATGTCGATCGTGTGTTGTTCAATCGGCCGTCACCCCTTACATATATATGAGGCGTCTGGACTTCCCATACAAGAAAAGGACTCAAATCACGTCCAAATCATCAAAAGTTACCCTAACTCGGACTACGAGGGCCGGAACTTCCGGTCTGGCCCGGAACTTCCGGGCTGAAATTATATCAAGTAGCCCTCTTGCACTGAATCTGAAGGCCGCATACTACTTCGGATGACGATGGTCCCAAAAGCAAAGTTGTAGATCTTGCAATGGAGAAAAACTCTTCAGTTGATCATTTTTTCATCCGATGTCATCTTGATGTCGAAATCGGCCCCGTAAATCTGCAAACAATGTTAAATTCCAGTCTTCGGGGCGCACCGCGTGCAAACTTTCAGTTTAGCCCGGAACCTCCCCGGAAGTTTTGCCCGGAACTTCCGGGGCAAACTTATGCAGCACGCCGTTTTGGCTCTAACTTTTGCATATGAACTCCGATTTAGACGTTTTTTATAGCGAAATTGATCGTCTCGACGAGATGAAGACAATCCGTGTAGAAACATTTCTCATATGAGTCCATCTTGGGGGTGTAATCAGTTGAATAGTGTTCTGAATATAAAATCTGAGTACTTCAAACACAACTTCGGCCGTAGAGATGAGACCGGATGGCTATGGCTCAAATATGAAAGTTTCTCCTTTTGACGATACGGAACTTGCTCACTTTGAGCCCTTCTCCATTTGAGGCCATCTTAATTAAGTTCTTGGCTGTGTCAAAATCTGGTGTCAACACATGCCCCCCTGTTTTTCGGCAAACTTGTGTGCCAAATAATAACTTGCACGATGATTTTTCTAAGGACGATGTCAACACTCCATCGGCCATTTTGCATGTTCTTAGGACGATAAGTATATATCGGCCATTGCTTGTTTGAACCTCTTGAGGCAAACTTGGGTGAAAACTTCTCAGCTTCTATAATAATCCGGTGATAAGGTTCCATAGACCAAAACCATCCTCCGAATTATATTGTTCTCCCTTTCGCTAGGATTTTGCAGATAATCAAGAATGAACTTCCTCCAATCCTTACTTCGCCTGTATAAAAGTTTTATTAGTGGCCAAAGCGGTGGGCTTCGGTTTGGCCTTACCTATATTGACAAGACCTAGCATCGGCTATTGATAGAAATGTAATACACCATGGTTAACATAGTAGCCGGATGCTTGCTATGCCAACTCTTTCGAATTGTCATGTCTAGATATATGAACAATTTTAAAGCAACTCAAGGTAAATCTTGCATCTAGACATACCAAAAGATAAACTATAAGTGATTCGTCAAAACATTGATAACCCTTGGATACTTGTTGCACTACTAATAACGAATCATTGAAAGCATCAATATGTATAGCACCTATAGCAAGGAAAAGCTCCAATCCGAATAACAATGCATATTCGGCTTTGATCATTTGTGCATAAATATTTTAAGCGGCATGAGGCTTCACAAAATAGCACCATAAGGAGATATATAAACAATAACAACACCTTGGCCATTGCTACAATTTTAACCATTAAAATAACCCCCGTGGTACTAGAAAGACTAGGACAATATCAATTAACATCTACTTTATTTTGGTCTCCAATTGAACTAAGGACGATGTTAGGATACTACATCGGCCATGCTTTGACATATTCTTAGGGCGATAGATAAATATCGGCCATTACCATGAGGTTCATGTAGAATTCACCCACCAAAGTATGTATAGCCGAAATAAACAAATGAATTAGCAATAAAATATTTCGGCCCCTTTGTATTAGCAACAAAAATGTAACTAACCAAATGTATAGTGATTTGGTAATACCCTGTCATGATATAGAAAATTATGTTGCATCCATGGATCAAAATAAATCCATGGAGGGTAATTGATGATACCTATGGATGAATTCCCTGGCAAAGGCATGAATGGTATGGTTGAGGAATATGGATGATGTGCTAACCGAAGATTTTGATGCTGTGATGTGCACCTTCGGCTTAATTGTTTGTTGCTTTCATTCTTCTCTTTCTTCACTTTTGTAACACTTCTTGCAATAGAAGGTTGCACATCATTTTTATTTTAACTTCTCCTCTTGGGAACCCATGCCATGTTCTTCTTTTTCAGCTCTT
This sequence comes from Triticum urartu, assembly GCF_056163025.1. NCBI lineage: Eukaryota > Viridiplantae > Streptophyta > Magnoliopsida > Poales > Poaceae > Triticum > Triticum urartu. Next base: position 16,231,779 of record NC_141873.1, read on the forward strand.
GTGCACTAAGTTTTTGTAATTCCTTCTTTCGCCAATACGATAAGCCAAGTGGGCATCCCGACTGTGATTTTGTTTGAAGCAATGGCAATTCTTGTTTTACCTTGTGCACTCTCAACTTCTTTTCTTCAGATTTGGCACTTTGACTCTCGATAATTGGTCGCTTCGTCTCATTGCCTTTAGTAGCCAATGTCAACACTTTAATTGGCTCTTTTTCATTTGAGATCAGTTGTGAAGTAGCACTCTTATGACCATCTCTTTTAACACGGTACACTTGTTTGACCACCTCTTTCTTCTTCTTTGAGCTCCGGACCGAGTCCTTATGATTGAAACGGTCTTTAACATATGATTGTTCAAATGTTGATCTTCTCGGAGATGCATAATATTGGTTAGATGGTCTAAAATAAGATGGAGAGTGTGCCCTTGTATCATACCTGTCACATGATGGATATGGAGCTACATGAGCATAGGGATGCATCCACGGCATTGGCACTGGCGGCCCAAAATAAGGATATGAATATGTTGCATTAAAATGCTCACTTTGCCAATACCGATCCTCATATTTGTGCCTTGGAGGTGATCTTGGTTTCTTTGCATGATTTGGCCGATAAGCATTCTTCTCTCCACTCTTCTTTCGATATTTATCCAATATTTCAGCGAAGGTGATTTTTGATCTCTTACACTTGCGCTTATTTCGGCCTTTGTTTTCTTTTGGTTTGCTTTCATCGATCATTAGATTTCCTTGTTGCCCCCCAGTCCTTGGTGTCTCCATTGTAGCTTCGATGGAATTTTTGCCCTCAAGATTATGTTCATTATGCTCTTCAACAACTTCTTTACTTGAAAGCTTGATCCCATCACTTGCTGTTTTTACCTTCTCTTTAAATGGATCGACTTGAAGCAGCCGATGCAAAAACTTTCTGCCATCGGGACCAATCGGAATAGATTGGTCATCTCTTGGTGTCTCAAAAAATTTCAATCGTCCTTTATTGATGGCCGATTTAACTATTTGACGAAACATGTTGCAATCCTCAAATTTATGCTTGGAAGAATCAAGCAACTTAGAATACATTCGTCCTTGGATAGATGGCTTGACATGGCGATCAAGAATTCTAATGTAATTATTTTTCAACAACAAATCAAAGATTTGATCACACATGTTTGAATCGAAGGTATACCTTTTGTTTTCTAGCCGATCTTGTTGTGAGAACGGCTTTGGAGTTAAGCAAACGAATGGTTCAAATTTGGCATCTTCCCATTCGGCTATGAATTCTCTTTCGCATACTTTTTCCGATGTCCTTAAATAAGAAACTATACTAGCATCGGTTTTCCCAAAAGATTTTAACCCTGGCTTTAAATTTCTAAAATCAAAGTAGTTAGAACATACACGTCACAATTGAGACCATGCGTAAGCCAAGCATGAAGCAAGCAAAGCTACCCGATTAGATATGAACTTTAAATAAAGCAATGGGAAAAGCTTTGGGTGCAGTAATAAGTCATTATCGGTCTCTTTGAATGGTACAATATATTGGCCGATATGCTTAGTAACAATTTTATTGCTAACAAGTAAATTGCCCTTCTTCATTGGTCTTAGAAAATTACCTATTAGAATTTTTCTAATAGAAGCATCAACAATAAAGTTGCGACCAAATCGGAAGATAGGTAAATCACTTGCTAGACATACCTTTTCAAACATGTTGGGAGAGCATGATGATTGCATATGATGAATAATATTGTGCTTTGCTTCTGGATGACTTCCCAACACCATGTCACAATTTTCTTCTTGATTTCGTGCATCATAAATTTGAAGATCTTTGTCAATCAAACTTTGTTCGGCTACTTGTTCTTGTCCTTGAAGCTTGTCAATTTCTATGGCACGAAATTCATAGGGCAGGAAGTAGGTTACATTAACTTCAGAAAAATCAAGCATGGTTGTTTTTCTATGCTTGCCATGCCCTTTCTCAATAATACTTGCCTCTTTGGATTTGATGAATTCGGAATATATACTACTTGATTCGGCTTTTTCAACCGAAGCATTTTCAAGTTCCGAATCATCCTTCTTTTCATTGATACTACCCATTGGCAATGCTTCTTTTATCTGAGCCAATTCTTTTTCTATTTGTTTCTGGCGGCGAGCGGCAAAGTTGGCTTTAAGATTTTTCTCAATTTCAGCCCACTCCAGATACGATTGCCCCCCGATGTTTTCAGACTCTTTCGGCAATGACACACGGGTGTTGCCGAAATTTTGCAGTAGTGTAGGGGGTGTATAATATGATGTAGTACTAGGTGAAGGCATATGTATTATTGTAAAACCATATTTTTGCTCGCCAATTTTATCAATTGGCGAAGATTCATCTTCTTGCAAAACTCTAGCTTTTATTGCGGCACAATTAGGAAATAGCCCTTTTTCATGTTGTTCAAGGCAAATAGCACTAATCCTCTTATTCTGGGCTAAACTCTTCAATGCAGCCACCACTACCTCATCTTCTACAATATTTGGCACAACCGCTCCTGTAAAATTTACATTTATTTGGCTATGACCTGAAAGGTGTGAAGCCAAATTTTGAGCATCTACAGTTGTGTATGGTGCTGAAAAATTACTAACATGAGGTGTAGCATATGACGGTTGAGACTAACTGGCCGAATAGCTAGCAGTAGCATGGCCAATTCTCCCATCCATCGGCAAGGTTGGATTCACATATTGCAAATTAGTTGCCGATGAATAAAAATGTGAAACACTTTCTTGTATGCTATTGAAAATTTTAACATGAGGTGTTTCAAATTGATTAACCAAACCCATCGTGTTGTTCATCGACATATGGATTTGTGGGGTTGCCGATGCATGATAGTTAGGATACATATGTTGTATGTTACTAGTATCATAAGAAGTTGAAACATGTAAATTACTTTGAATCGGCCTATGCACGCAATTAGATGAATTATTGAAAAAACTAGGGCTGGCCGATAGAGTATAATCATTGAACGATCTAGTAACATCATATGAACTATTTGTATCTACAGTAGGGAATTGGGTACTCATATTACCTTTGTAGATTGCAAACCCTACATGACGATCTTTTCGTAGCAAGAACGGGCCGGAGACCATTCAAAGCTTCGTCCCCAGCGGAGTCGCCAAAAAGTGTGTTCGCACACGAACACGTCACCGTGTACCTTCGACACCGGGGGTAATGCACCGCAGCTCACGTCGAAGGAGACCCGCCGGAAGCGCGGTACGCAAGACAATTCGGCGGGTGCTTTTGAGGACCCGAAACCCCACACGCCCGGGAGGGACCCCGTCAGGGCGCGCGGCGGCTATGGGCTGCCCTAGGTCGACCTGATCGCCCCTAGGGCCTCGAGGTTCACCGCCCTGCAATGAAGAAGAACGAACGAAGAACAAGGAAGAAGAAGAACAAGGGAGAGGGATAAAGGTAAAGGTAAAAGATGATAGATTGATATCTCGACTGTGTGTTGTTCAATCGGCCGTCACCCCTTACGTATATATGAGGCGGCTGGACTTCCCGTACAAGAAAAGGACTCAAATCACGTCCAAATCATCAAAAGTTACCCTAACTCGGACTACGAGGGCCGGAACTCCCGGTCTGGCCCGGAACTTCCGGGCTGAAATATATCAAGTAGCCCTCTTGCACTGAATCTGAAGGCCGCATACTACTTTGGATGACGATGGTTCCAAAAGCAAAGTTGTAGATCTTGCAATGGAGAAAAACTCTTCATTTGATCATTTTTTTCATCCGATGTCATCTTGATGTCGAAATCGGCCCCACAAATCTGTAAACAATGTTAAAATTCCAGTCTTCAGGACGCACCGCGTGCAAACTTTCGGTTTAGCCCGAAACCTCCCCGGAAGTTTTGCCCGGAACTTCCGGAACAAACTTATGCAACACACCGTTTTGGCTCTAACTTTTGCATATGAACTCCGATTAAGACGTTTTTTATATCGAGATCAATCGTCTCGACGAGACGAAGACAATCTGTGTAGAAACATTTCTCATATGAGTCCATCTTGGGGGTGTAATCAGCTGAATAGTGTTCTGAATATAAAATCTGAGTACTTCAAACACAACTTCGGCCGTAGAGATGAGACCGGATGGCTATGGCCCAAATATGGAAGTTTCTCCTTTTGACGATACGGAACTTGCTCACTTTGAGCCCTTCTCCATTTGAGGCCATCTTAATTAAGTTCTTGGCCGTGTCATAATCTGGTGTCAATAGTTCCGCTGCTGCACCCTCATAGGACTGCATGTGACCGCCTTCCTCTTATATGCTCCTCCCCACCTATCATATCCTCCACCACAATGTATTACCTTGCAGCATCCCCCTTAGCATGACAATGCTGTTTGTGGGGCTTTGGGGTGCCAAGACGCTACTGATCCTTGAGGACGAGTGTCAACCTTGATGGAATTCGGTATCATCCATACCATGGATTCATTTTAATCTTTTTGTGTTTTGTATAAAAGCACCGAGTTGTTTATTTCCTTCTACTATGGACCTAGAACTTGATGCATGTACTCTATAATGCAAAACTATAAATCTTGACATAGTGTTGTTTCATTACATCTTATATTCTTTCTATTTTCATGTGGTCAGCAGAAGAAGCATGATTCAATTAATATAGACCATGTCTTCGTGTGTGTGTGTGTGTGTGTGTGTGTGTGTGTATGCTCTATCTCAGATTTTTTCAATCTATAGGTTATATGCAGATAAGCCTGATTTGTTCTCCAGAAGAGTTGTGTTTTTTTGCCAAAGTTATTGTGGTTGGTCATATTTTTTCTATTGTGTTTGGACTAGCTGATTGAGTAGTAGAATGTGAGGCACACATGCAGTTCCGATATGAGATCAGTGTGGTCTGACTAGCTAACCTCCTAATTCCTAAAAAATCATATCACAGATCATTTTGTTTCTGAATTAATTCACAAAAAACGTGGTTCTACTCACATAGCATTTGATTCATATATTATTCATACCACATATATTAGCTAGCAATAATAAGCTCACATCGCATGCATGTGATTGGATTTTTTTTCATGTGATCAATTGAGTTAGATCTCGATTTTGAACTGTGTACTTAACACAATGTGCCTTGTCTATGTGTTTCGAGTGTCAGCTCTAGCTATCAACGTGAGCAAGGATATATATGGTTACATTGCATAAGATTATAACATTGGCGCCTTTTTTGAAATGGGAACTTAATGATAAGTTTTGTGACATATTACCAGTCTAATAAACAGTTAAAGTTGAACCTTAAATGATTTGATGTCTTACATTTGTGTTGGGGAGAGCATTTAATTTGTCTAGTCCTCACCTGCACATGTTTAATCACCTTGAAGCTTCAATTAAGTATGTCTGCATTTACTATATACACATCCACATAATACATGTTTATTATACACATCTCCATACAAATCAGCAGCCACCAGCCTGCAGATTTTTGCAAGGGAAAACAACACATATACATGTAGCTTAGCTTAATTAGTAGCTCCCTATAACTTACAATCAGCACTAGTTAGCAGCGGTAAGCTGTAGTTGGTGTACCTTTCTCTTCATCATCTGCATGTGCATCGACGTGCACCATGCTCAATAGGAGCAAGACAAAGCGTGCATGGTGAAAAAGCTGCAAAAGAGGAAATGTATACTAGCTAGACTAATTTTATGGAAAGTTGAAAGAGTTGAATGCCTTATGCGCATGACACGTCCCTTGCAAGGTAAGTTGCGGACACCATATATACTATAAGTGAAGTAACATAGAGCACAAAAGATTGAAACTGAAGAACACATGACCAAACACCAGACGAGAAGCGGTTGATCCACGCGACCAAAACACCACGTGATCTCTGGTGTTGGGCTTGTCGGGCATAGCAGCCGCACCAGAACGACAGGGAAATTAGCAGTGAAGCTTCTTCTATTTCGTGCAATCGCAGTCTTCACTACTGAGACCAGGTCACCAAGAACCACATATAACTTGAGACAACCAACCCCCCCCCCCCCCCTCCCCCGGCGCGTTGCCCTCCTATGGCGACACGGGGGGCGACTCCCACACACTGCCTAGGCTCTCCTTCCTCCGATCATCCACGTTCATCCACGTTCCGCCGCCGCTGGAGGCGCCACCGGCGAAGCCCGGGCGGGATCCAATGACAGCGGCGGCAGGACGGTTCCCCTGGGCAACCTCCGCTCCCGTTTCTCTCGGCCTTGATGGCGTGTGGCGGCGGCTCGGTGGCGCACTTCCGATCTGCATGGGTCGGCGGCAGGGTGGGGCGGAGGTCTTCGGCGTGCGTCTGACAAGGGTCGACGACGACATGGATGCTCAGGAACATGGTGGGGACGGAGCGTGACGTGGCTGGTGGTCCAGATTCGGGCATCGGCGGCCTTAAGATTGCCTTCGTGTCCGTCCTCGTTTCGGTGGTGCAGCACTTGCCCCTTGCGGCGAGTGTGGCGGTGGTGGATGGTGCCTCCGGCGGTCTTCCGGTGGTCATGTCGATCCAAGTGAGGTCTGCTCCATCTCCTAGCGCCGATCTTGCGCGACCCGGATGGTCTTGGGTGGATCGACGGCTCTACAACGTGGATGTAGGCTGGTGCGGTGGTGCTTGACGGCGCCGGCTGCTAGGCACCGTGGTGGTGCCGGCGCCCGGCCTGGCGGCGACAGGCTGGATCGGGGGAGCGTGGGGGCATGCTGTCCGCTGTCGTGATGATTAAGGTGGCGGTCCTCGTGCTCTTCTCGCATCACGGCAACACCCTACATGATTGTTCGTCCTTGATCTAGCCATCCACGTGTTCCGAGACGACCGCCGGAGATCTTGCTCATGATATCTGGATCGGTTAGATTTCGGTCGTGCACGCCCATATCAGCCTACGAGGTTCTGAGAGCGTGGCGCGAAGCTCTCTTCGTTGATGACACCTTGGGACATGTTGGTTTCTTGATTTTCATGGTGAATACAACGGTGGAGAAGGTCATGGTGGCCGAGATCGGAGGATCGGTTGGACGGATGGAGCCTTGGAGGCGATGGAGTCAGCCATGTGTCAAATAACTCTTAGTAGCAGCAGTGATAAGTGGGAGTGGCAACACTGACGGATTCCATTTTTGATGGAGTAAGGGCGGGGACAAAGGGGGTGGGGGTGGGGGTGGGGGGTGGGGGGGGGGGGGGGGGGCGAGCAGGGGCTAGACTCCTGCCAATCGCTCGCCCCCCTCAACCGTGTTCAGCAGGTTGTATACTGTACATCGCTAATGGCCGCAGCTAATGGCATCATTAGCCCATAAAAAATGCAATTATTACTCGTATTATTCATTGAACCACTGAATATAGAAGGCCAGAGCCCAATAGCCCATACATCTAGGCGTATAGTTGTGGCTGACTGGTGTTTTGCCTCTGGACACAATGTGATCGATCCGATCCATTGAGTGCCTCTTCCGTTGGACTCTTAGGGCTTTGCCGTGGCCGCTGGCCGCCGCGCATGCCATCCGCCGTCGTGCGTGTCCTGCTAGAGCGTTTGCCATTGCCGTGGCGGCCGCTCGTCACGATGACTACACCATCCACTGGTCTAAGTCCGCTGTCCGGATAGGACGAGACACAGGTGGATTAGATCATCAGAAATTCAGAATACAGGTAGAGGCTGCTAGCCAGGTGACTAAGATCGACGATATTGGCAGCTAGCAGGTACCACTACGCACCAGTAGTTCTTTTCATGAATTATGATCTTAGTCTGGTTAATTAGCATTGCGTACAAAGTAGAGCTTTTGACAATTTTGTGCATCTTTGGATCCACGACATGAGATATTTCACGTGTCTAATACATCCACAGTGGTGGAGTTCTGTATCCTGTAGTCTTTTCTAGTTAAGAACGGGCTTAATTTGAGTCTAAACTTACCCATTTCTAGCTGGATGCTTGCAACCATCTAAACCTAAAAATCTCATCTTTACTTGCCAATTTAATCATCAGATGGATTTAATCAAGTAAAACTACAACACACTCAATGGTTGATAGGTTGGTCATAACTCTTCTAATATCAGCCGCGAGAACTAAACAAGCTTTTTGGGTATGAACTAGTCAAGAAAATGTTTTTGAATCAAAATGAAGACGATTTTTTTGACATTATATGATTGTCTATACAGTTAGGGAAAAAATAGTTGTAAAGTTCACATTATCAACTTGTTCAACACTGGTGGTCGTAGAGTCAATTTTAAGTTAACAGAAATAAAACATTCTTTTGTAGTCTCAGATATACATTTTGATAATTTATCATCAACACTAAGCCTTAAAATATCGTGATTTTCCATGAATTTTTGTGAATGTTGGCTTTTCGCCCCCCTCATGACCAAATCCTGGCTCCGCCCCTGCTCCTCGGGTGCCAAGTTGTGACTTTCAGGGTGAAAACCTAAGGCCCGACCTTCATTGGTTGTGTCTAGCGATTGCCTTGCTGAAGGAATTGTTTTGAAAGCGCAGACTTTCTCCAGAGTGAAAACCTAAGATCTTGGATCGGGCAATGACAGCGCTTGTGCAATGTTCCCTTCTTGGAGGCGTTGCTTTTTGAGACCTTTTATGTTTTCCGGATGTTGTATTAGGTGGTGGTAGGTGTGCTGCTGTTGAGAGGAGTCGATCACTGTGGTGAGGCCTTTCTTTTTTCCTTCTTTTTATTTTCTCTTTTGGCTGTGTGCATCTTGGATGTCTTTATGACATCTTGTAGCTGCAGAGGCTGAGTGTAATGCATATCTTTGATATATATTCCTTTTAAAAAAAATGATAGAAATTAAAGCCTCACTAGAACGATTGTCTGTGTTTTTCTCCAGTTCTACAATGACAACCAGGCCCGAGGAGCAGCAGAAACAGGTACAAAAACTGAAGCTCCTCTCTGACAGTAGTGGTTGCCTTTTTTTTTAAGGTCACCGGGGGAGGGCAAATCCCTCCACCTGAATTTTTTTCATTTCTATTGATTCACACCCCCGGGGGGGGGGGGGGGGGGGAGACAACAAGTTTTACATTGGAGGGAGGGAGGGAGAGAGAGGGGGGGGGGGGGGGATTACACAATCCACATAGCACGGGCTACCTCCCAGGGTGCGAGAACACTTGCAGCCATCTATCGACGCAAGCCCGTTCAGCTACTTTCAGGCGTCCTCGCCACAGGGCCGAGTCTTCCCTACAGCACGCAAGAAGACGGGCGAGGGAGGGCACCGCCCCACGGAAGACCACAGCATTCCTGTGCTTCCAAAGCTGCCAGCAGCACAGAAGGGAGAAGGTAGCGCAAGCAGTATTGCCGACCACCCCTCGGACGTCAAGATCCTGAAGCGCGCCGACCTGGTAGCCTTTGTCGACCATGTCGACCACCACAGCCCGCCAGAACGATCGGGCGGAAGGACAATCAAACACCATGTGGTCCACCGTCTCCAGCTCGCACGAACAGACAGGGCAAACAGCCCCCTCCGTCGTGACGATGGTTTTCCGCAGCAGGACGTCTCTTGTGTTGACCCGTTGTTGGATCAGGAGCCACCCGAAGAAGCGAACGCGGGAGGGAGCAGCGCACCCCCAAAGGAACGCCGCGAACGACGCCTGCACGCCGCCAAACCTCTCCAGGGCGTAGACAGCTGCCGTTACGAGGCTCCCACGCGCGCCCGAGCACAACATCGGTCTGCGCTCATCGTCACCAGGGCTCGTAGCATTGTCGCCGATCATGACCAGAAGGGCAGCCCGCTCCACGGCGCCCGCAGTGGTAAGCCTGGGCACCAGCACACTGTCCAGGCCGCGCGCACTCACATGCCACACCGTGGCCTCCTTCACCGTCGTGTGTGAGTGTAGCACAGGAAGAGCCACCGCGAGAGGCCCACACGGGAGCTAGGAGTCGAGCCAGAAGGACATCCGCCTCCCATCGCGCATCGACACCCTGGTGACCCCGCGGTACAGCGGGAGCAGCCGCGCCAGTGCTTTGCTGTGCTCCCCCCATCCCCCCCCCCCCCCCCCCCCCCCCCCGCGCGCTCCTGCCGGCCGCTGACGAGAGAAGGGAGCGGCCGTCGAGCTCCGCCCACACCCACATGGCCCATCTCGAGGACGAGGAGGCAGTGTGGAGCCGGTGCAGCATCTTGAGCAGAAGACAACGATTCTGCGTGGCGAGGTCGCGGACACCCAGCCCACCCTCCGCCTTGGTCCTACAAACGCGCTCCCAAGCCACCAGACATTGAGCTCCAGAGGCGCGTTCGGCTGCATTCCAGAGGAAGGCCCGACGGAGCGGAGTCGAGCTCCTTGATCACCGCCGGCGGAAGCATCATTGCCGCCATGGCGTAAGTGGGGAGGGCGTCGAGAACAGCATTGATCAGGACCAAACACCCGGCTTTTGAGGGGATAACTCAAGTCATATCTGTTCATTTCTTAATCAAACAAAAACGCGAGCCTTAGCATTCTGCAAAACGCTAATGCCCTATACATGAACACATTGCTCTGGCTACACACTGCTTCTATTAGCACAAAAATATCAGCACTTCATGACCAACTAATGAAGCATATGCATGTACAAAAAAGTTTGGAACTTCTGCTTAACTAGCTAGAATCATCATGTTAAACCACAAAAGTCCCATACGTTCAGCACTCAGCAAGATGGTTAGCATGTGTTTACTCCAGGACTCCACTAACCCCAGCCACCGTACATACATGATATATACAAGCACCATCTGAATAGGCTATTAGGGACCATACTAAACTGCTAGTGCTGCAGATAACTAGTTAGTCTGGACTCCAAACACAGCTAGAAGGGACATCTAGACTACTAGGGCTGCAAGTGAGACACACACGCCACACATACACACATTACTTGATGGCGCTTGCTTTGGAGCTCCTCACGTTGTACCGCTGGTATACTTTCTCAGGGTTCTCTTTCCACCGGTTTTCAGCCCGACTCTCTGCAAAGTGCTTTCGACTGCAAACAAGAGATATTTCAAAAGAGGCAAGATGTCAAGGCCACTAATATTTTGCTAGGAAATATGGTACTGTCACTTGTCAGTAGAGATGAAGCTTAGCTGCTTAGGGCAGACTGCTCTCAGCTACAGACTGAAGCAAAACTAACAATTAGCCTGCTGAATAAGATTCAACACACAAACGCACCAAGAAAGACCTCATAAGCTTTGCATAGAGCCTCTGCTCCTTGGTGTACACACATGCGCTACATGTTTTCTCTAGCCCTCTCGGCCTTGTTTCCATTACTCAATGTAACACATACTCCCTCCATCCCAAAATAAGTGTGTTAACTTTGTATTAGCTTTAGTATAAAGTTATACTAAGATTAAGACACTTATTTTAGGACGGAAGGAGTATATATACAGAGGGACTAGGCACTTATGCCTCAGGGTGGACACGGTCCGGGCCGGTCCGGGCCTTGACCGAGCCACCCATTGGACCGGCCGCCGGCGGACCGAGCCGGACCGGACCGACCTGCCTCACGGTCCTGCTTGCACGGACCGAACCGGCGGCGCCGAAGCCCGGGCTGGACCGAGAGGACCGCCCATGGCGAGGTGGCGATGACCATGGCGGCGGTGTTGGAACATGGAGGTGGTGGGCGTGAGCTTCTGGGCGGCGACCATGGATGCCAGAAGCCACAGGAGCGAGCCGTCGCGGCCACGAACAGCACACCGGTGATAGCAGCAACGCGCACGCCGTGGTCGTCCAACGTGCCGCAGGTGAAGTGATCGGGCACAAGTCTTTATTGTGTTTCCTTAGCGTTTTCTTGGCCGCATGCAAATATGGTAAGACGTGCATGGGCCATCAAATTTTTTGGTGCGAGACTTCCGTGATTAGTGGATCAGCCGTGACGTGGAGTTGAGTCTTAGTCGTGGGCGTAGTGGAAGGAGAAACCGGATCAATTCCGTGAATCATGGGATGGCAGGAGAGACTTCCGTATCGGATCGACCCCGTCTTTCTTGTTCTTTCTGTTTCTGCAACGCTGCATGAAAGGAAAGGGAAACGGCAGAAAAACTCCCACGGTTTAACACGAAAAATACGACTGTCTCCTCTGCGTGGACCACATCGACGACCTTCTCGCCGCCGTGGTCGAACCGCCTCATCGCCACGTCCAGCTGCTCGTAGGTGAATTGTCTAGCGTTGCCCACGCCGGATTTAGATCTAGCCGCTGGTTCACCTCGCCGGAAGGCTGCCTGACGGAGAAACGGCCATGTACTTTTCGGTCCGACCGAGTTAACCGGGCTAAGACCGGACCGGACCGGCCGATTTTCGGGCCGAAATACACGGCTCGGACCGGCCATTTTTTCCAGCGAGCCAGGACCGATCGGTCCGGTCCCGAGCGGGCCATGAGCGGGCCGAAAAGCCCGCTCGGTACGTCCAGCCTGACTTATGCCACACACTCACGCAACTAGTCCGCTACTAACATCGTGCTCTCCTATCCTCTAATCACCCGGTCCACTTACATAACTAACACACGTAGCTAATCTCCTAGATTTGCTCTAGTCCAAACGACTAGTACAACAACTCACGCATAGCTAGCTATACTAGTACTTGCATGCAGCTAACAACCTGAACCGAACGCATACACTTACCACCACAAGAGCGTACCGGATGGCTCGGCTCAACCTGTCACGCTTCAGCCCTCTTGCGCCACTTGCCGCTTCACGCAGCACGATGGCTTCACATGCCGCATTGGCATCTCTCCATACTCGCCGCATCGCCTCTTTCGCACACCTTCACTGAAACTTGACAGGACTCTCTACTCCCTAGACCATCTAAGTTACATGCAGGACTCAAAACAAATATGCGGATGCATAATCAAGATTAAAAAGGCTAACAACCTGAACTTTTCGTTCTGTTAGTGTTAAAAAATTGTGCTCTAAGATATGATAATATACTACAGTGTCAGACCTCCTGTTGCATATTAATTTGTGGGACGGTAAGATACCATTCATTGATTAATCAAGCAACTAGCATTGCAATCATGAATATTCCATCAGTTGTTTATATCTTGGAGTAGAAAACTTGACAGAAAATAATTTAGATTACCTGAAGCGCACCCTCTTCAGATCCCGGGTCCCATCACCGTGGGTCTTGAGCGTTATGTAAACACCTGGTTCATAATTTTCCATCCATTCAGCCTGTACTTGCTCCGTGCCGTTTCGGTTCATGCTAGAGCAGATGGCATCATGAAGCTTAGCGATGGTTGGGGCATGTACTTGATTTGCGTCAATGCAGTCATAAGCTTCATGTTTTGGTGGTAGACTCTCAGCCATGTCCATGCAGCTATATAAGTACAGAAAAAAAGAGAAACAATAATACACATTTAACAATTGTTTCTGGTGAAAAATGTCTATCATGTTCCTATCAAAATAACCAAGGTGATAGATCTGGTGTATAAAAACAGCAGGAACCGTGCATTTGGGTACGGTGCTTATCTCCTTTTTCCTCTGTTTATATACACACACAAATACAGTTGTTAAGAAAGAAAGAAATCCGCTCACAGTGCCGCAAGGTATTCTGATGATGCATTGCCTAGAAACCTAAACTGTGACAAGTCACACACACCTCTACCCTAACGAAAAGGGTTGCACACCAGGTATCTAATTAGGCTTTTTTTATGAAGGAACTAGGCTTCACATAATTGGGAAGCATGGGTGGTTGCGCACCAGACAAGAAAAACAAAAAGAATTAGAGCTACCAGGGCATATTGTGGTGAATGGTCGTAGTACATTGCACATGTTGATCCGGTGAGAAGCATGATTTACTCAATATTGGGCCTGGAGATTTATAAGCAACCTAACCCAGATGATGAGTGAACTCGCGTTTTACTCTCTATGCGAGCTATGTTTTTTTTACAATGCACATCTGTAGTTGCTATCATTGTTTTATGTTTAGCCAAGGGTTGAGTGTCTCTAGTCAAAGTTATTTCGTCACATATCCCCTCCTTGATATATCATCAAGGTAATAAATTAACAGATAAAAAAAATCACTTTTTGGCCTTTTCATCAAAGTTTTATTTTAGATGCTTACTTTAAACAATATTTGTTTCAAATAAAATTCTTATCATTGATTTACACCATGTTTCATATACTTGTGATTTTAAACATCAAATTATTTGTTAACAGTTCCCGCGGCAACACGCAGGGTATTATCTAGTACCTATTAATGAAGCGACATGATTCGGTGGCAACGAACGGACCCTCCTCGCGTTGTTTGATCTGCATGTTTATTGTTAGGGCAATTCCAAAGGGCCGACCATTTTGGTGACTAGACCAACAACAAAAGTTTGCCTGTGTCCGCCGGCTCGCCAAGGCGCCCAACGCGAGGGTCATACTTAAAAAATATATTCCATTTAAAGAAATATTAGCCACCAAAAGTCCGTCCATTACCTTAATTGAATTAAAAAAGTTAAAATAAGTTAAACCCTAAATCTACTAGTCATCGTCGTCCTCACCGACCATGTCGTTGTAGACGAAGGATCCCATGGATATGGCCATGGCGTCAGTCCTGCCGCAGGCGCACGCGGTGGCATAGCTAGTGCCTCATGCTGCTCTGGCTCCACCCAATCGGACCTACAAGGGTCCGTGGATGTCCGTGACCGCGACGTCCCACTAGCGCTAGCGGTAGATCCGGATGCGGGTTCGACGGCGGCACAGTGGGTTGGCGGGGTGCCGCGCAACGTTGATGCATGAAGCACCAGTGGCAGGTCAAGCCACTGGGCGAGCTCATCCAACACAGAGTCCCGATGGCATTCTTGAGGGCCTAGTCATCCTATACTCCTCCTACCTCGGAGCATCTCCAACAGACGCCCCAAATAAAGCGCATGCTGGAAAAGATGCCTATATAGCGCGCACGCGACCAAAAAGAGTGCTCCAGCAGAAGTTGTACAATAGAGCACGCACAAGAACGAAGCTGCAAATTTAGTGCATGCGGGCTGTGGGGCTGCAAAATTGAGGCGTCGCCTTGTGCGCGCGGGCTGTTGCATATGGGACCGCCAGGTTGGGCGCCATGTTTTTGTGCGTGTGCTATACCTCCCGCCCGCAAAAACACTATTTCAGCGTTGCAAAACCTTTTTAGCGCGCCGCGCTAGCGCGCGTCTGTTGAAGATACTCTCATAACGCGCGGGGCCACTGGAGCATGCGCCCCGCAGGGACGCACGCATGGCAGCTCTGGTTGTGCTCGTCATAGAACCAAGTAACTCTGTGTATTGGGTATTTCAGTTTATAGGGTTCGGTTTATACGATTTTTCCATTTACATGGTATTAACACTTTGGTAAATACGATACGAAATTAATATGCAGTTCGGTTTTGATATATACCAAATTATTTATGACATGGTTTTGGTATATACCATAATAACCAAAGTTGACACGATTTGAAAATGAAACAATTATAATTTGCAAATTTACGAGTCAAAATTCAAAACACATACTTTTTTTACAAATAGTTTATAACTATATATATAAGTATATATGCATGCATGGGTTCATGCCTTGATGGTTATGGACATGCTTAGCAATTTTTTAAGGGAAAAATTATTACATTACAAGAAAATGGATGTGCTTAGCAGAGAATCTGTCTCCTGTACAAGAAAAATGACTACTTCTCTGGTTGTTCGTCTCAGGAAATAAATATATATATTTACTCTGTTTCTTTGGTTAACTTTTCGGTTTTTATTTATATACCATGAAATCTGAAATTAAAAACGGTATGGAAGGTTCATACCTTACCAAAACCAGAAACCATAAAAATCATAAAGTTGGTTCAGTTCAGTTTATTTTTGTATGGTTTTTGGTTCAGTTTTATAATGCATAGAGTGAGAACCATGTGTCCCAGTGGGGGAGTCCACAGCGAACACCGGATCGTGGCAAAATTGCTACACCGACGTAATGTCTTACGAAGCATTACGTAAATCCTTTGCAAGCTAATTAAACGCCCCCCTCCCCTCCCCCCCCCCCTCTGATTTTTAGGGTGGGCCCATGCCCCAAGTAATACCCAATATAAAACTGCCACGTCTCATTTTACATAAGGTACGTAATTTTTTTACATAGGTGTAACTTTGTCGCACGACGGTGGCAGATCTCCGCCTTCCACACAGGACTGGAGGCTGGAACGGCCGACCCAGGAAGCATTTGGTATGTGAGTGTGCACGACTGTCAACGCGTGCTGCAACGGTGATTTCTTCATTGAAATTGGGAGCGGTAGCACGGGGTGACTCAAGTTTGGTGGTACTACTGATCAATGGGTCTCAAGATTCGGAGGAAAAACTCTAGGTCTAACCTGGTTGTACCGGTCAATGGTGGTGTTGTACATTGATTATACCTTTGTTGAAAGCAGTGTCTGAAGTTTGCTCACACTTCTGGATGAATACCCAAGATCTAACCTCCATGTGTGGATCTAACAACGATGACGCTTATGTGTCATTTTCTTTCTAGAGGCATCGTTTTTTTTACACTTTTCACACAGTCCAGATGTTGTCATCGGTGGTGGTTGTTGTGTGGTTGAGTTTATTTCGACGTAGTTTCATAGGTTGCATTTTATTTTTTACGTTTATATTGATGTTAACTGTGTGCATCCTAATCGTGTAATGATCGAAGTGAACCTATGATCATGGTGCTTGTATTCTCTTAGTGCCACATCATGAGTAAATAAAATTCGTCCTTTATCAAATGGCTGCAATTTCAACAACAAGAGACAGGACGCATCTTGCATTAAACGAGAACTTGGGAGCTGTGCTAGCTGACTCCCATTCAATAGAAAACTGACATGCCAAACTGAATGCATATCCTATCTAATACTATACTACTACCATACTCTTGCGCATAAAATACTATCAAATGGCTACAATTTCAACAGCATGAGACAGGACGCATCTTGCTATAAACGGGAACTTGGGAGTTGGGAGCTGTGGATCGCTGACTCCTATATTCAATAGAAAACTGACATGCCAAACTGAATGCGTATCCTATCTACTCGTTCTGGGTCCGTTTCGGCCCCAACGCATCCTAGCTCTCTGGCTCAACATATACTATATCTTGGCTGGCCACAGTGGAAATAACATCACTAGTAACATCACACTTTTCAAGATAATTTTACTTACGTGGCATATATTTAATGATGAAAAAGGTGATGGTGGTAACTTAGCTAGTTGCTGTAACATCACACATACCAAGACAATATGAGTTTATAGGTTAATAAATGAACTATAACATAACACACATATATTACTACCCACTGTGAAGATAGTAATATAGCCTAGTAAAATGTGATGTTACTAGTCTAAGTTATTCCCCGTTGTGACTAGTCATGCAATCCTCTGCCGATCGGCTACGTGGCACTGCTAGCCCGCCCTGTTGGCATGATTACGTGTCTTATTATTCTAGTATTGATTAGAGTCCGGTCAGAATTAAAGAATCCTCAAGATAGCACGACGTGCAGGTTCCTGCATGCTGGGAATATTTAGAAGAAGAAAAAAATAATAATTTCTCATGATTGTGTTGACAGTGGCGACTAATATGGACAAGCTCGATCGATGATAAGCCTAGTCAGATGCTTATTAATAACCAATGCGACCGATGTCTGCCATAAATTGTCTGGAAACAACATCCATATCTTGCAAAATTATTTAGAACAACTACGATCTGACATGGATACTCTAATTTAGATCACAGTATCCCAGCATATGGGTACTAGTACTGCAAAAATCTCTGCTGGTTTGGGGCATTGGAATCTTGATCCAGATAACGAAAACGAGCTGGCTTGTGCGAAGCGGGAATTGCTCAGTCCGCTCTTGAGGCCGCCACTGATGGCACCGCGTAGGTTGTCGTTCTTGCGGCCTCCATCACAAACACAATAATACTACACTCACGGGCTCAGTACGGGTCTTTTACATGACCTTCCTTCCTAAACTTTTTAAACACCTCCCCCCCCCTCCCCCCCCTCCCCAAATTTTCAGCCCTTATCCTAATTTCATTCAATGCCCAGCTAAGCACCCCGTCAAACATGTAAGTATAATCCCGTGCGTGTAGCATTGTCGTCACCAACCTGGTCGGCCCGGAGAAGGCGAAGGAGATGACACGGAGCGGCACGGGTGGACGAGACGACTGAGGACAGATACCTTTTGTGCTCTAGGGCACCTAGCAAGCTAGCTAGCAGTGTAGTGTATAGGGGTTTTAGCTAGCTGTAGGTATTTTGGAGCTACGAAGAAGATCAATCGTACGCAGCTCGATCTTAATTCGGCTCATGTTATACCTTTTGACAGTCGATGGCTGCTACGCATCAGCCGGCGAATCTTTTTAAAATATCTATCGCCTTGCTAGCCGTCGAATATGAGACAATCTAGTAGCCAAATGTTTTCTTCTACTTCGTAACTAATATCTAGTTGCAGAAACATTCACAACAAATATCATGTTGCAGAATATATTTTTGTAACGTAAGTTGTGTTGTGGGATTTTTTTTTTGCGACATAGTCGTGTTACATATTTTTGTAACATAAGTTGTTTTGCTCAAGGAGGTCGATGTCTCGGCTGTTTACCCGCCGGCTGATCGCCATTATTTCCGATGAACTAAGTTTTGTCCATATAATCTAGCTATACTTGGTTCCGTACATGTGCATGTATGTGTCAATTACGATTTACAATGATATATTTATCCATTACATGAAAATTTACCAAATTTGATGTGTACTATAACTGTGGCATGCATGTGGGATTACCACCACCTTTACTGTGATGATTACCTATGGCGTTCGATTGTCGGTGGACACTATCAATGGCATTCGCCCTGAAAGGCATGCCACCGGTAACTTTCAGAATACGGAAGTCCATGCGAACCATGTTAGATGGATAGTGGTATCCTTGCCCATCAAGATTGTAGTTCCGATGATCACATTATTTTTAAATTTATTTCAGAATTTTCGGCGAATGCGCTTAATAAAATAAGACGTTCCTGTCGAATACAAGGTGCGTTTATGTGAGCGCCTATATGTATACTATGTTCGAAAAAAATACCAAAGTCCACATGCGAATGCCACTAGTTAGCAGATGGCGCTCGAGTTCTATGGCAATGCCATTGCTATTTTGACAAATTCCGAGTGCTGAATTCAAAGCACACCACGCCATTGTCTAAACTCTAAACCTACAAACTTACTTCATCGGTGCCTCCTTTTTTCAACTTTGAGCAACTGCTGGCCTGACTTCACATATGCACCTTTAATATGCGGACCACTCTGCGGTTGGATGGTTAGGAGAATAGCGGTATCGCCAGCCTATCAGGGTTCAAGTCCTAGACTTGACAGTAGTGCTCGCATTTTTCTAAATTTATTATAGGCCTTTCGGCGATGTATGTTTAGTGGGAGATGTTCCCATCGAATATGAAAGTGTATGTGACGATTCATCAATCTTAAAATGATATGTCAGCTCAGTTTCTCGAAGGTGTTCATAAGAGTAACGTGTGTGTGCATAGCGGTGAGTGTATGTGCATACGTATATATCTCAACTACTGCTCCAACTATATAGGCATCCTCCACTCTTCTCCTTACCCTCTACTCACGAGCGCTATAACACATCAACCTGAAATCCACAGAGTTGAGAATACCCCAAGAAAAAGAAAAGGTAGAGCTTCTAGTTTGAGTTTCAATCAGTGGTGGGCTTAGCCAAGATCGACATGGAATGGTTCCAAGAGCCAGTGAGATGGCTGTTCGTTGCCTCGGTCATCTTCGTGTTGCTGCAGCGGCGGCGTGGCAAGGCGCCGCCACTGCCCCCAGGGCCGTACTCGCTGCCGATCGTCGGCAATATCTTTATGATGCAGCAGCTGACTCACCGAGGCTTCGCGGCGTTGGCGAAGCAGTACGGCGGCCTTCTCCACCTCCGCCTCGGCAAGGTCCACACCTTCGCCGTGTCGACGCCGGAGTACGCGCAGCAGGTGCTGCAGGCCCAGGACGCCGCCTTCTCGCACCGGCCAGCGACCATCGCCACCACCTACCTCACCTACGACCGAGCCGACATGGTGTTTGCCCACTACGGGCCCTTCTGGCGTCAGATGCGCAAGCTGTGCGTGATGAAGCTCTTCAGCCGGCGCCGTCCCGGGACGTGGCTTGCCGTGCGCGACGAGTCCGCAGCGCTCGTCCGTGCCGTGGCCCGGCGGAGCGGCGAGCCCGTCAACCTCGGCGACCTCATCTTCAACCTCAGCATGAACGTCACCTTCCGCGCAGCGTTCGGCGCTGAAGCCGCCGCCAGCGACGGCGATGGCCGGAAGCAGGAGGAGTTCATCGCCATCATGCAGGAGTTCTCCAAGCTCTTCGGCGCGTTCAGCATCGGCGACTTCATCCCGTGGCTCGGCTGGGCGGACCCGCAGGGCATCAACGTGCGCCTCCGAGCCGCCCGCGCCGCCCTTGACGAGTTCATCGACAAGATCATCGACGAGCACATAAAGAGAGGCAAGAACCCTGACGACATGGACGCCGACATGGTAGACGGCATGCTCGCGTTCCTCCCTGAAACGAAGCCAGAGAAGACCGCTGGCGACGACCTGCAGAACACGCTCCGCCTCAACCGTGACAACATCAAGGCCATCATCATGGTACGTACACGCACGGCCAAACATCCATTATTTATTTCTAGCATCTACTTCCTTCGTTCTTTTTTATAAGACGATTTAGGCAGTCCGTTTTAGGGCGTATGTGAAATGTGCAAAACGGTCTTATAAAAAGGAACGGAGTATACCGTTGATTACATCTGCCGGCGACCGTGGTCTTTTGTTATTTTAATAAACTTTCAATCTATTTATTTTCAATTATAATAGTACAAAGAAGATCTAAAACAATAAAAATTAGGTGTGGCTAGATCTCAGTCGACTAAGACTTAATCAAGTCTCAGTCAAGTGACACGGCATATTAAAAAAATAAAAGAAAATTTTACACAATTCTCTATGTAAGATCTCGTGAATATAGAATCAACTCAGACTTCGTTAAGTCTCAGCCGACTGAGAATTAGCAATCCCGACAAAAAATATACATCTAGATTCGTAGATCACCTAGCGATGACTACAGTCACTGAAGTGAAGCGAAGGTGCGCCACCGTCATCGCCCCTCCTTCGCCGGAGCCATGCACAACATGTTGTAGTAAACAGTTGGGAAGTCGTCGTGCTAATCTAAAACACCATAATGACAGCGTGCGAGGAGTCGTTGTGCAATAGCGATGCGGCACGGATAGTAGCTTGGCCATTGTTCACATCTAAAACACCGTGCTCATTCTTGAGTTACACAGTATCAACATTTTGTCTTGTGCAACTTGAGTAATCACATATGTGCAATTAATTATTTTAACTTCCACAATTATTAATTCAACATTTTTATTATATATTTTTCTATTTTTTGAAAGCTTGTTATATATTTTTCTAATCTTACATGTAAGGTGCCCATTTTGTTATATGCAATTTAAATAGCGATTGTAGTTACCATTTTTTCTATCATAGATTTTTGTAATTTAGCTTCCAACTGTCAATTGCATAAAACACAAGGAAAAATGAAAGCAACAAATAAAGGAAAAAAATACAGGTTGGGTTTTACAGAAACGTAGCCTTTTGTTCTCTCTGAGAAAAAGTACTAATAAAGAAGAGCCATAAAGGCCAATATCAGCAGGCCCAACCAGCAAGAAAAAGAAGGAGACCAAAACAAACAAACGCCCTCCAAATTGCAATTCATTTTGTCTCAAAAAAATTGCAATTAATTTTTCGAGATTATTTATTTATTATATCTAAATATTTTAGTTGCTATAAAAACAAATTCTAAAAAATTTGGTTCTCATTAAAATTACATGAATCTTTATACAAAAATTTAAAATTTTAAAATTACGCATTTTAAAAATATCAAAACTTTTCAAAATTTAGACAAACACTTGTTTAAAGTAATGCAATTTTTAAAAATGCACAACCATTTTTTAAACCTGCAAACACGTTAAAAGGTGTGATTAATTTTAAAATTTCATGAACATTTAGAAAAACGTGATTACATTTTTTGAATTACATGAATCTTTTTTGAAGTACACAAACACTTTTTAAGATTTCCTGAATTGTTTCAAAAGTTATGAATGCTTACCAAAATTACCAATTTTTTATAAATGTTTAAACATTTTGTTCTTATTTTATGTAACTAAAGTATATATTATTATTGAAATTTGAAAGAAAGAAAATAAAAAATCATACATGTTAATGGTTCGAGCAGTGGCAGGCTGATTAAGACATCCTTCAGGTGGAGTGAGGCTATGTTTCTGCTGCGAGCGACACAAAGCATGCACAATCCCTATTTATGGCATTAAGCGACAAAAAAGTGGCCCTTCAGCACAAGAATCAGCACACGAACGAGCAAAGTGGGCTGGCCCACTT
This sequence comes from Triticum urartu, assembly GCF_056163025.1. Taxonomy (NCBI): domain Eukaryota; kingdom Viridiplantae; phylum Streptophyta; class Magnoliopsida; order Poales; family Poaceae; genus Triticum; species Triticum urartu. The sequence goes on from NC_141873.1 coordinate 16,254,108, forward strand.
AACCAGTAGTATAGGATTACGAACTTGGGAATCTCCTAGATGGTATTTTCGTGGTTTCCCGGTTTTATCTTAGGTTTTTATTATCTTATGTCTCTATTTTTTTTTCTGAATTTCATTCCAACAATTGAATCTTCTATCAAAAGCGGTTTAGTATGTCATGTGAATGTGGTTAATAAACTGTATGTTTGACACCATTCCTGTTGAACTTTCTCGTAAAAAACGTTCCTGATGAACTGGTAGAATATTTATGTCTTCATTGCAACACACGGACAATTAATTAGTAATCAAAAAGGAATTCGTGCTATCCAACATATTTTTTTGGAAACAATTATAGAACCTTATAACTGTTCATCCAACAACATCCATTGAAATTTCGCCATGCACGTGACTGCTCTGGTTTTCAGTATGACATGATATACTGTAATTATGTCATATGACTATGTGACTGCTTTGTTTTCCTGTGTGTAATAATAAACTAACGTTGTGATGGGGCTGCGTGCCTGCAGGACGTGATGTTCGGTGGGACGGAGACGGTTGCGTCGGCAATAGAATGGGCAATGGCCGAAATGATGCACAGCCCAGATGACCTCTTGCAGCTGCAGCAGGAGCTTGCCGACACGGTGGGTCTTGGCCGAAACGTGGACGAGTCGGACCTCAACAACCTCTCCTTCCTCAAATGTGTGATCAAGGAGACACTCCGGTTACACCCGCCCATCCCACTGCTCCACCGCGAGAACGCCGAGGACTGCGTGGTCGGCAGCTACTCTGTGCCCCGGGGCTCAAGCGTCAATATCAACGTCTTCGCCATGGGCCGCGACGCCAAGGTGTGGAAGGACGCCGACACATTCCGTCCGTCGCGGTTCATGGCGGGGGAAGGGGAGGCAGCTGGGGTCGACCTCAAGGGCGGGTGTTTCCAGTTCCTGCCGTTTGGGTCTGGTCGTCGCTCCTGCCCCGGGATGGCGCTCGGCCTGTACTCGCTAGAGCTTGTTATTGCGCAGCTCGCCCACGGGTTCAACTGGGCGCTTCCCGACGGCAAGAAGCCGTCGGAGCTCGACATGGGTGACATTTTCGGCCTTACCGCACCGCGCGCCACAAGGCTCTGGGTCGTGCCCACGCCCCGACTTACCTGCCCTTTGGTTGTCGATGTCTGACGCCGCGTGCCTTGCGCGCACAGCTGATGCTATGTACCAGCCGCGTAGGGTGTGAAGGAGTTTGATTAGCGTGCTAGTTAATCTAGTTGTAGCTGTAGCTATTTTTCCCTTTTGTGTTAGATATTTCTTTGCTTCGTTTAAACAAGATCGCACCCCTACAAATCGGCTGCCTCGAACATGGAATAGCACGACCTGTTCCATGCGCCCGGTTGGAATCGAACCAAAAACATTGCCCCCAACATTTCACGTGCCAATAACTCAACCATGTGCAACTTTCTGTTAGTATTATATGTGTATACGTTCTTTTATATGACTAGGAAACAATTGATTTGAAGTCAAAATAGACACTGCAGGATGGTCTGAACAATTTTTTCTTTCTGTTTTTCGGTTTTATTCCGCCAGGGACCGGGAAATCGATTTCCAACAAAAAAAAATCTGAATTTCTGCTATTTTTTGTTTGAAATTTCGAAATGGATCTTGAATTCAAATTTTCAACAAATTTCAATTGAAAAATATGAGTTTTTGAGCGATTTCAAAAACATTGGGGGCTTACCGGATTTTTTGAATGAATTTTAAATACATGCATACAAGTTTATTTGACAACATCTGACCTTTTAAATTCAAAAAAACTTAATTTTTGAATGATGTCAAAAACATTGGGGGCTCACCAAATTTTAAATATATGCTTACGAGTTTATTTGAAAATATCTTACCTTTTAAATGAAAAAACTTCAATTTTATAACGATGTCAAAAACATTCAGGGCTCATAGAAATTTTTGGTAACCGATCGACCAAGGAAAAACACGGAGATGAAGATGCACACATGCATTAAATCCAGTGCAATATACATTTTGTGTTCCAAATCAATTTTCTGGTAAAATATAAAAGCATCAGTTAGTCTAGACTAACATAAAACCATAGTTGGTGCAGTGGCCAACTCACTGCAGCTTTGTCACTTGTTCGATCCCTGCTGATTGCACTTTTCTTTGCTATGTTTCTATTTATTTCTATACCACTGACAGGCAGGACCCACATGCTGGTACTGGGCTAGAGTTCACGGCAAACGACGGAAATGTACTTAAACGCACCTCAAACACAAGTTATAGCACTGCTTTGTGTCGGTTTTTTTTTCAAGTTTACATATGGGTTTGCACGTCGAGTGTAAGTTCTTATACTAATAGTGTAATTAACTTATTTTTTAAACAGAAACAAAAGACTTGCCTCCTTCATTAATCAAGGAAAAGAGTTTAGAATACATAACACGGACTTAACACATAGCCCATCGGTAAAGAATCAAATATGGATTACTCTCATGGCATAATGATGCTCAAGTGCATAGCTCCACACCAACCCAAAGTATGGCCTAGTCTTGGATAAGCTTGAGTATGAAATAGGGTGGCGTCGTTTTCTTCCTGAAAACTATAGCGCGCTGGTGGCATGAGGAGAGTTCCCATCATTGATATCACGTCCACCGGGATTGATAGGTTCACGGACTCCTCCGAGGATGAGTAGGCCATGAGAGGTGACGGGGGCTCTACTCCCAAATGGATCATCCGTCTCCCATGTTCTACTCTTTCTCGCGGGCGACCACACATTCACTTCACGGGTCTTGTTACGACCATTGATGGAGACGATAGATGAATGACGCGGGCACTCGAATGGAACAAGAAGGACTTGGACGACGGACTTCGCCCAGGCTAGGTTTACGCCCGGTCCCCCTTTTTTAGTGAAAACCCTCCAAAATGTAAATGTTTTCCTCAAGTTTGAATAAAAATCATCCGGTTTAGATGAATTTCATCTGATTTGTTAAAAGACGGTTTGAAATGTGTTCTGGTAGCTTTGGATGGTTGGCTTCTCCATGTCCGCATACTAGTCCCCTTATCAGCGGACAGATGCGCTATCCGTTTTGCAGGCCACCGCCGTTGGAAGTGCCCTAACGCATAGCAACTTGATGGGACTCATGAGCAGGAGCATGCTCCGACCAGCTCAAGATCATGGGCCAGATCCGTGATATTACCCGTGCAATCAAGATCTCAAAACACGTGGCTGAAAAAAAAAATCTTGCTTTCAAATTATAGGAAAGCTGCAATTTCTAAGACCAGGAGACACGGCGCATCTCGCTTTAAACAGCAACCGGGAAGTGTCGGTTGTTGACTCCCTATTCAATTAGCAAAATGCACATGCCCAAATGCATGCATATCCTGTAATATCCGATCTATTATATACTACTCTAGCACTCTGATGGATCTGGATCCGTATCGGCGCCAGCGCTTTTACTACGAGCACTGTGATCGATCTGGATCTGGATCTGGGTCCATGTCTATTATATCTAGCTCTCTCACACTGCTGGCCGGTCCAAGCACCACCACGACACCATAAGCACGGATGGGTTACCTAGTTAATGATCAAAGTCCTCTCAAAAAAAGGTTAATGATCAAAGAAGCAGAGTAATTAAGCAGCTGATGCACATCATGCAGCTTACAAGTTGAGATGTCCGCGACCTGAAGAACCATGTATAATGCAGCGGCGCAACCACTGCGGTAGACTCACCTCACTGAACGCTGGGAGTTCATCAACTATCTATAGGCTCTAAGAAAGTAAATTCAAGATTTATTTGAAATATTTCGCGTGAAATTTATGTGTTATTTTACCGCGGTAACCAGATATCGCCCACCCTCAGTAAAACTTGTCAGGTGTGTCTAGGGCACATCTAGATGTGCTCTAATTGTTGCACATCTAAATGAGTGAATTAAGTATAGAGAGAAAAAGAAAAAAGAAAAAGAAAATATCTACACGAATCTCAACATAAGATTAATGACATAGGACTTAGATGTGCAATACTTATAGCACATCTAGATGTAATTTAGCAAAACTGAAACTTGTCAATCTAACGGCTAAAACCTTGGTGGCGGTATCATCACACGTAGTTTCTCGCTAACATGGGTGATTGCGCACTGGTGTTGATGGAACTCGGGCATCTAAATAATCATTTTAAAGTAGCCACTAAGGGGGAAAAAGTATATGTCGAGTGGTGTTCTATTTGCGGAGTGTATTTCATCAGAGACTCAATAAATAGGTCATTTGCCGGCTGCCCACCATTGGCTGGGATCCTAAGGAAAGCCTGTGAAAGTGGTTAGGAAACTGAACTCAGATCCCCACCCCCCCGTGACCCCGAGCTAGGGTTCCTCCCCTGCTCCCCCGCCGCCGGCAGCCACCCCTCGCCCCCTCCCGCCGGCGCCGACCACAGTCACGCGCGCCCCCCAGCCTACCTCCCTCTTCCCCTCCTCCTCCCCCTTCCCCGGCGCTCCCGTCGCCCCCCCCCCCCCCCCCCGAGGCGGCGGAGCGCCCCTGTCGGTGTCAAAACCGGCGGATCTCGGGTAGGGGGTCCCGAACTGTGCGTCTAAGGCGGATGGTAACAGGAGGCAGGGGACACGATATTTTACCCAGGTTCGGGCCCTCTTGATGGAGGTAAAACCCTACGTCCTGCTTGATTATTCTTGATAATATGAGTAGTACAAGAGTTGATCTACCACGAGATTAGAGAGGCTAAAAACTAGAAGCTAGCCTACGGTATGATTGTCTGTTGTCCTATGGACTAAAACCCTCCGGTTTATATAGACACCGGGGGGGGGGGGGCTAGGGTTACACAAGGTCGGTTACAAAGGAGGAGATATGCATATCCGTACTGCCTAGCTTTCCTTCCACACCAAGGAGAGTCCCATCCGGACACGGTACGAAGTCTTCAATCTCGTATCTTCATAGTCCAACAGTCCGGCTGTCCGGAGACCCCTTAATCCAGGACTCCCTCAGCCCCCCTGCCCACCTCCTCGTCTCGACCCCCTCCTCCTCCATCTCCCTTTGCCGCCTCCGGCGTGCCCGGATGGCGCCGGCGCCGGCGCACGTCCATTCCCCGCGCGACTGGAGGGGGAGTCGGGGCTCCCTCCTGCTCGGCGGCGATGCTGCTCGGCTCGCGGTGGTGGGGCCCGGCGGCGGAGTTCTGCGGGCCTCGGGTGCTCTCGACGCGGCGGCGTGGCCGTTGGCGGCGGGGCGGCGTGGTGGGCGGTAAGCCGGCGGCGCCCGCTCCCAGATATGGGCCCTTTCGGGTCCCATCTGGGCTGGGGCGGGCTTGCGGTCCGGGTCGCGATGGCGTAGCTCCCTGGTGGTGCGGCGAGGCGGCCGTGGATGCAATGGTGATGGCTTCGGCGGCTGGCATGCTGCAGTATGGCTGCAGGCACTGTCCGGACCCGTTGGGGTCCGGCCGGGGCAGTGTGGCCTGGAAAGTCCCTGTTGCTATGTCCAGTCGGCTCCGCGCGGTGGTGGAGGTTGTTCCCTCTTGTCGGCTGCGTTGCCGTTGCCACCGAGCCCGGTGTCTTCTCGTCCTACCTCCAGGTCTCGTGTTGGTGGCCTCGGTGAGATGGTGATGATGGTGCGGTATGCGTAGTGGCGCAGGATGGTGGGCGACATGTTGGGCGGTGCGCTTCCATTTGTCTGGAGTGGCGGTGGTGGTTTCGGGGCGGGAGAAATCTCTGGCGGCTCGTTCGCCACCGGCGCGGCTGCGCCCATGGGCGTTGCCGGACCCTCCTGAGGGGCGTCGGTGATACCCCTTCCCCACTGCCATCCGCGTGCCGGGGGAAACCCTAGGACTTGTCCGAGCAGCAGCGTCGTCGTCGTCGCATTTCTTCATGAAGATGTTGCTTGGTACGCGAGACTTCGGAGTGCTTGGCGGGCGGTGGTACTTCTCCGGAGGGTGCAGCGGGTGTCGGCCATCTTTGCTTAATTGATCTGCCGGCGTCGGCATTTATTTCTTTTTTCTTTGTCTCTTTTTTTCCTTTTGGGATTGTTTGTGCCGCGGCCCCAGCAAGCTGATTGTATCGGTTGGATGTTGCTTTATAATCTAAAGCGGGGGAAACCCTTTTTCATAATAGGTCATTTGCCAAGTGTACCGGCGACAACACTCGGCAAACAGGTGCTTCCTGAACTGTTAAGTTTGGTAAACATGCCAAGTGTTTTTCTTAAGACACTTGGCAAACAATAAAAGAGATGAAAATAAGAAAATGAATAAATGCAAATAAAAGAAAAGACAGAAGAGAAAAAATTAAAGAAAATGAAGATAAGAAAGCACAAAAAGAAAAAGAAAGGAAGGAAATGACAAAAATGGAAAAAGGTGTTTGCCAAGTGTTACATACTATAGAACACTCGACAAAGTCTGCTCTTTGCGAGTGTTTACACTCCGCAAACAGACATACACACCATCCGCATGAAGCCTTCTGATTGGTCAGAACAAACCTCCCATGGATCATGCTCGTGGTTGCTAGATTATCTTAGATGCAACGGCCAGCCCATCTCCTCCCCCTCTCTTCTTATCCTTTTCCTCTCTTCCCTTTCTTCTCGCCGGTCCTCTCCCTTTTTGTCTCAATGATGCCGGCCTCTGCCACCTTACACTGCGCATTGGTGCCCCTTTCCACCTTGCTCAGCCATCCTGGCCTCTACCACTACGGATCCGACGACCCCAAGCATGGATCCATCAACGACGCGCCAAATCAAAGCTACGTGTTCACCTCCCCCGCATCCTCTCCCATCGACAAGAGGCAGCAAAAAAAGGGCAGCGGCGAGCTCGAATAGGCGACGACGCAACTCCCTCCCCCATGGCCCCCAACAACGTCCTCCTCCCCTCCACCCCCCCAATCGATGAGCGCAACCAGCAGCGCGGCTCGGGATGACCTCAGCGGTATGCAGCTTGCATTTGTGTGTGCAGACTGCCCATTCGCTTGCGTTCACCTCTCCAGCTACTATTTGTGATCGTGTGTCCTCCTCATGATGAGCTCATCACGATAACGCAGCTCCCTGGAATTTTTTTCCGTTCATGTGTATATGATTTGCCAAAGTCACGCCTTTGTCAAGTGTCTACACTTGGCAAATCGACCACTTACCATTGTTTCCATCCCCAGTTAGCTTATTGTTATCAAGTACAAACATTTGCCGAGCGCCCAAAAAATACTTGGCAAAATCTTTGCCGAGTGTCCGAGAAAAACAGCCGGCGAGCATGGATTTGCCAAAGGGGGTAAGACCAGTGCATTTTGCCGAATGCAACACTCAGAAAACCATTTACCGAGTATTTGCAGGCCTTTGCCGGGTATTCCTAGCACTCGTCCAGTGGATTCCAGTAGTGAGCCAAATCCACAATCTTATCCGTGAAATCGAGATCTCGAACAGAAATCAAGCTGTACATGCCCAATTGAATATGCATCTGATACAATACTATCCTCTAGCACTGCGGTCTCGATGTACCATGCGTATATATTGTATCCCGCTTGATCGATGCAGCATATCTATGTACTATATCTTATGTGATCCTCTATGACTGCTGGCCGGCTGAACCACCGACATGACACATGACACCACGCACGCACCGATGCAGCAACAATGTTAGAGAATGATCAATGGAGCAGAGTAATTTTGTGTGTGTGTGTGAATAAAGAAGCAGAGTAATTGAGCAGCTAGCACATGCACACCACGCAGCTAGCTTACAAGTTGAGATGCGTGGCCAGCTCGCTCCAGCCAGATCTCCTATAAATAGTGGCGATGCTAAGGTGTTGCTTCATCTCATCTCATCTCATCTCAGTGTCATTCATTTCAATCACCGTGTGTGTGTGAAAGAACTGAACATGGCCATGAGAGGCAACAATGTCAAGACCTTGGCGTTGATGCTCGTAGTTGTGGGTCTTGTGGCACTCCAGCAAACCCAGCAAGTACAAGCATCCCACTGTTGTTGCCATCTAGACTCCGTCCCTACCTATTTTAAGTGCCGCGAAAAATCTGATAGCACCGTCTCAGAGTGCTGCGGTTCTTCTGATGGCTATATATCAGACGCCGCTGGATTTGAATGCAAGTCCGGTTTTATAGATATAGAGACAACACTGCAAGGTATGTGAAATGACCCTTCTTTTCGTCGTACATATTAATTCGGTTTTGCATTCACCGTTTGCTTGCAACTCTATATCTGTCTACTATATTGTGGATGGTAGGAAGAAGAGATCGATGGATGGATGGAACCTGTTTTTAATTACTAGCTAGCTTGTGAGCTCCATTTGGATATATATTATGCAAGAGATGGATCGATATATATTTAATTTTTGCTTGTTTACATTTACCTGCATATACGCTGCTGTGCTGCCTACCGGGAATCAGCCGTCAACTACTGCAAGCTGGGGTGCACGGCTTCCTTGTGCAACAAAGTAACTCCATCTGGTAAGGTTCTCGAGATCTTGGTTGCCACTTGGTTTATCACTAACACCAACCCCCACCATCACGTGCGCATGCTGCTACAAATCTCTATGCAATAACCCTGCAATATACAAACAAAATGCATGGATCAGTCCCCCAGAAGTCTCATAGTACTAGTAAAAGTCCCACCTGTATAACTCATTGCTCGCATGTATGATGTATCACCTAATTAATATTTTTTTTTCATACCGATGTAGGGAAAGATGCCATGGAACACTGCACTAGTGGATGCCACGATCTCTGCACCAAGAACAATGCCGAAATTGCGCAAGTCGTCGCGGCTTAACTAGTTATGCCAAAGAGCTGCATCTGACAAGCCCGCCAAGGAGTGTTTATGTTGCCTTCAATAATTGGTGCCAAATCCAATAAGGATCATGAGCTGTATGATGCATCTTCCTGCGAGGATGTATAGTGCTCGATCATCATTTCTTGTTAAATGTTTTATGTTGTATCCTTGGCAAATGGCATGATGACGACATGCTTTTAGTGAAATCTTGTTTAGTTTGCAAATTATTATGGTGCTTTGTTCTATTGAGTCATCTTGCTTTTTGTTCTTCCTTTTCATAGGGTAAGCAATGTTGTGGTTGGCAAGGGGTCTTTTGAGGTTAATCAAAGCATGGGCGGTCAATTAGTGTTTCAGCCATCATGCATGTGTCAATAAGATACATGCAAAGCTAAAAAAAGAAGAAGAAAAAGATATATGCAAAGCTTTTGCCTCAACTTTCACAGTAAACTTCGTAAACTCTCGTCCACTTCCACAGTGGTGGAACTAGCACTTTATCGAAGCTCGGGCACGTCACATGCATCATTATCTCACTTGCCTACCGAGAACGTGTAAACAAAATCAGTAATGTTTCATAGATCCTAGATGTACAGAACACGAGATATGACAACAAATAACTCACGAAATTCTGTGAAATTTTGTAAATCTCGTCTTTGGAGACTACCAACTGTGAGAAATACTAGCCATACTACCAAACTTTTCGAAAACCAAGTTTCGATCGTAGAATTGTAAATCATGTAATTATGCCTTAAAACATAAACACATTTTCTGATGATACAAATATAAACATATTATTTATCAAAAAATATAAACACAATTGAGACCTATTTGGAAAAAAAATTGTTTTAAAAATGGTCATTGTGTATTAAACAATTATCATGTATTTCATAAAACATTCATCATGTTTTAAAAAATTATCACGTATAAAAAACTGTTCAACACTTTTTCAATTTGTGAATAATATATTTGTATGAAATACCTGTGTATTGTGATAATAGATTAAAATTTTTGAATACTTTAATATTAAATTTGTATGCACTAACTTTTCTAAACTATTTTTTTAACCTGTGACCATAGAACAATTGTTCTATGGTATTTTCATTAAAAAGAATATTTACAAAGTTCAAGACTAATACAAATCACCCAATGCCAGCTCTAGGTATCATTATAAAATAAATTACATGATCTGTTTCAATCCACTGTTCTATCTTTTCAGCCTTGGTTTGCTTAGTTCTGAGTTTAATGTGTTGCATACCTTCCTGAACATAGAATTTCCAAATGTTCAAACTGGGTGGAGTAGATCTGAATATCTTATCATTCCTGACCATCCAGATGCCCCAGCAGCCCATGATAATGATCTCCATAGCCAAATCCTGAGGAATATTCTTGATTGTCAGCCAAACCTCATCATAGGTCGAGATACCCCTCTGTCTATTTGGGAGAATACAGTTCCAGCAACTTAAGGCAAAATGGCAGTCCCAGAAGAGGTGAGTTAATGTTTCTTGGGTTTCGTCCAAACATAGAGCGCAGTTGTTATCTGGCAGGTACATGTTCTTTCTGTGAAGCAGATACCTTGTGCTAACTCTGTTGTAAAGTACCATCCAAAATAATATCTTGTGCCTTAGTCTGCAATTCGACTTCCACAACTGCCTGAAGATGGAGTGTGCTTCATTCTTGTCAATAAGAGTTTTGTACATCTTCATAGAATAAGAACTTTGGTGAGGCCCAGTTATATATCATTGTCTTCACTGCGTATCAGACTGTGCAGTTGATCTTGTAGGAGATTGAATTGGTTAAGAGCCTGTTGTGAAAGTAGTCGGTGAAAACAGACCTCAAGCTCCTGCTGCTCTTGCATCTGATTCAGTGTGATTTCTTTGTTGATGACAAAGGAGAATAGTTCAGGCATCTTTTGATTAAGTGGCAGGTCTGACCAATTATCATGCCAGAACAGTGTAGTGTGCCCCTTTCCTGGTATGCAGCTAGCATACTTCTTGAAGTCAGGCAACAAAATACCTTTCCACCAGAAAGAACCCACCATTTTGTCACTAGGAAGACAATCTTGATAGTAGGTTTCCCAAATAATCTTGACCCAAGGTGTGTCAGCTTTATTGAAGAACTTATGCAAGAATTTCATAAGCAGGGCCTGATTGTGTTTATGAATATCTAAGATCCCCAGGCCACCATGTGATTTGGGTTGACAAACCTTATCCCAAGAAACCAGTATCATTCCTCTATCCTTAATAACAAATTTCCTCCAGAAACAGTTCATAAGATATGTATTGATCTGTTTGATCACTGTTTTAGGGATCCAAAGTGTGCACATGAAAAAAGTGGGCATACTGGTGAAGACAGATTTAATGAGGGTCAATTTGTCTCCAGTGGATAGCATAGTAGAGCAGCTCAATAGCCTTGATTCAATTCTTTGTAGCATAGGGAGAAAATCCACAATCTTTGGCTTAATATGACACAAAGGAAGACCTAGATATTTGTGAGGCAAAGCACCAATCTGACAGCCCAGTAACTGTGAAAGTGTATCCATCTTGTCCAGAGGGGTGTTGATTGCAATGAGAGTTGACTTTGAGTAGTTTTGAGCCCAGTGTAAGCAGCTGTTACGGCATATCTCTCTCAAGGTAGTTTTGGTGATTGATGACAACATGTTGGCGGACTAATCTTGTGCTTTGAATTATTCTCAGATTCTCCCCTGGCATGAGACGCCTTCTTTCCCTCAGAGTGTATTTCAAGACGGTGTAGCTCTTTCGTTTCTTTCTTGGTGGACTAGTTGCGTAGAGGGCACCGTACTATCAAGAGGGGGTCCGCTGGGGTTTTGCATGGGTGGAATCTTCACGTACACATCAGCTTCTCACCCTCCGAGTTTTTTTTCCTGTCCATTGAAGAGATCTCTCCTCTCTTCCTTGTCCTGTCTGGGTTTGAGCGGCAGTACCGTGCACCCAGCGATAGCACCGCTGAGAAGCCACAAGCGGCAGTACCGCTCCACAGCGGTAGTACCACCGTGGCTCCACAGCAGTAGTACCGCTGGGGGCCCGACACCTCCGCCTGGTCCTCAGCTTCTTTGAGGGATCGTCTCTCCCTCTCTCTCTCGCCCCAGCAGTAGTACCGCACCGCCTGCGGTACTACGGCCGAAGGGTCACAAGCGGTAGTACCGCTCCAAAGCGGTACTACCGCCCTTGACCCCACTGCCGTAGTATCGTTGGGAAGTCTGGCTCCTACCGCCTTGATTCGAGAGGTCTTTTTCTCGTGTCGGGTTTTGCGGCACTAGTCACGGTTGTAGTGGCGGTAGTACCGTTCCTGGAGCGGTAGTACCGCCCTACCACCGCGGTAGTACCGCAGTTGGAGCTTTTCCCTTTTAGTCTCCTCAGCGCGGCAGTACCGCTGGATGGCGCGGCAGTACCGCTCCCCGGGCGGTAGTACCGCCCCCTCTCAGCGGTAGTACCGCCCTGTGCATGGCTGGTTGGTGGGGGGCAACGGGTTTGTTGCCCCCACTATAAAAGGGAGCCCCCTTCTTCCTTTCCACCCACCTCTTCTCCCCCAAGCTTCATTTATTGCTCAAGCTCCATTAAATACTCCAAGCTTCATTTTTTTCCCGATCTATCTCCCTAGCCAATCAAACTTGTTGATTTGCTCGGGAGTGGTTGAGAAGGCTCCGATCTACACTTCCACCAAGGGATTTTCGAATCCCCCACTCATCCCTAGCGGATCTTGTTACTCTTGGGTGTTTGAGCTGAAGGAAATATGCCCTAGAGGAAATAATAAAGTTATTATTTATTTCCTTATATCATGATAAAAGTTTATTATTCATGCTAGAATTGTATTAACCGAAAACATAATACATGTGTGAATACATAGACAAACAAAGTGTCACTAGTATGCCTCTACTTGACTAGCTCGTTAATCAAAGATGGTTATGTTTCCTAACCATGGACAAAGAGTTGTCATTTGATTAAACGGGATCACATCATTAGTTGAATGATCTGATTGACATGACCCATTCCATTAGCTTAGCACCCGATCGTTTAGTATGTTGCTATTGTTTTCTTCATGACTTATACATGTTCCTATGACTATGAGATTATGTAACTCCCGTGTGCCGGAGGAACACCTTGTGTGCTACCAAACGTCACAACGTCACTGGGTGATTATAAAGGTGCTCTACAGGTGTCTCCAAAGGTACATGTTGGGTTGACATATTTCGAGATTAGGATTTGTCACTCCGATCGTCGGAGAGGTATCTCTGGGCCCTCTCGGTAATGCACATCACTTAAGCCTTGCAAGCAATGCAACTAATGAGTTAGTTGCGAGATGATGTATTACGGAACGAGTAAAGAGACTTGCCGGCAACGAGATTGAACTAGGTATTGGATACCGACGATCGAATTGAAGGAAATATGCCCTAGAGGCAATAATAAAGTTACTATTTATTTCCTTATATCATGATAAAAGTTTATTATTCATGCTAGAATTGTATTAACCGGAAACATAATACATGTGTGAATACATAGACAAACAAAGTGTCACTAGTATGCCTCTACTTGACTAGCTCGTTAATCAAAGATGGTTATGTTTCCTAACCATGGACAAAGAGTTGTCATTTGATTAAACGGGATCACATCATTAGTTGAATGATCTGATTGACATGACCCATTCCATTAGCTTAGCACCCGATCGTTTAGTATGTTGCTATTGCTTTCTTCATGACTTATACATGTTCCTATGACTATGAGATTATGTAACTCCCGTGTGCCGGAGGAACACCTTGTGTGCTACCAAACGTCACAACGTAACTGGGTGATTATAAAGGTGCTCTACAGGTGTCTCCAAAGGTACATGTTGGGTTGACGTATTTCGAGATTAGGATTTGTCACTCCGATCGTCGGAGAGGTATCTCTAGGCCCTCTTGGTAATGCACATGGGAGGAGGTGCAGGACACCGTTGTCATGGGACGAAGTTGGAGACCGTCAATTCTTTGGACCAGATTTGATTAAGGAGTCTGAACGGAAGGTTAAGTTGATTTGCGATAGGCTCAAGGTAGCCCAGTCCAGGCAGAAGAGCTACGCAGATTCTAAACGCAAGGAGACAGTTTACGAAACTGGAGACAGGGTTTATCTTCGAGTATCCCCACTTCGAGGAGTTAAGCGCTTTGGAGTTAAGGGAAAGTTAGCACCGCGTTTCATTGGACCGTATAAGATCTTGCAACGTATGGGAGAAGTCGCTTATAAGTTGGAATTACCAGAGGGACTGTCAGGAGTTCATGATGTATTCCATGTTTCTCAGCTGAAGAAATGTCATGCCAAGATGGCGGAGGTACCGCTAAGAGATACAGTACCGCTTGAAGCGATTCAGTTGGAGGATGACTTAACATATGAGGAGAAGCCAGTCAAGATTCTCGATTATGCCAGCAGAGTTACCCGCAGCAAGGTTATCAAGTTTTGCAAAGTTCAGTGGAACCACCACTCAGAGGATGAAGCCACCTGGGAGAGAGAAGAAGATTTGCTCAAGGACCTCCCTCACCTATTTTCTAGCCAACCTGAATCTCGAGGGCGAGATTCATCTTAAGGGGGGTAGGTTTGTAACATCCCAAATTTGCAATTTGGAATGTTATACACTAGATCATCATGCATAACATATTTTTCTTGCATTTTGGTTGATCCTAGAAATTTCACGCAACTCAAGGACCTTCGAAGAGAGTTGGAGATTTCATTATTTTCATATTTGAGAGTTTTCTCGAATTTGAAAAGAGGATCATTTGATTTATTTATTTCATCTTCAATAATTTTTCCAATATCAAAAATATAAGAGAGGGAATAATATGACTTTCCCAAAATTGAGGAAAAATGAAGATTTAATAAATAGATCAAATTTTGTTTGCCGGAGTTGTTTGTTTTCTTTGGATAGGGAAAAATGCGCGTTTTCGAAAATTGCATTTTAGGCCCGGAGTAAAGTTCATTTTGTTCGACCCGTTGTCAGGAGTCGGGGAAAATTTACTTTAGGTTTTTCGGAGTTTGTTTAGTTAGTTTTCTTTTTGTTTTTCTGCGCGGAACCGTTAAAAAAACCTTCGCAGCGCCTTGGGCCAAGGCCCAGCCAGCAGGCCGGCCGGCCAGGCCCCAGCCCCAGCCGCGCGCGCGCCAGGCGCCAGGCGCAGGCAGCCGCCGCCTCTCGCTCTAGGCCGAGTCCCAGCGGGACTCTAGGCCGGTTAGCCCCCCCCTCTTTCCTTGTTTCTTTTCTTTTGCTTGCCCCCTACCCCAAGTCTCCTCTCCCCTCACCTATATAAATACCAACACCCCCCTCTCCTCACATCAAAACCCCAAGCCCCTCTCCTCCTAAGCCGCAGCAAGCAGCAGCGTGCAGCCCCAAGCCGCCGCCTTAGCCGCGCCACCCCGCGCCTAAGCCGCCGCCGCCGCCCTTAGCCGCCGCCGCCCGGAGCCCGCCTCCCGAGGTAGCCGCGCCTCTCTTTTTCTTCCCCGGTCTAGTTTTTCCTAAAAGAACCGTTCCGTTTTCTCTCCGATTCTTTTCTTTTTCTTCCGGTTTTGTTTCGGTTTTCTTCCGAAACCCTAGATCGGTTTTCCGTTTCTTTTTCGGTTTCTTTTCCGAAAACCCTAGATCGGTTTTCGTTCTTCTTTCGGACCGTTCGTCCCAACGAACGTGATCACCGATTTTTCCCGGTTAACAACGTCCGTTCGTTTAACCGCTCTTCGTTTTTCTTTCTCGTCAGTTTTATTCCGCGTTCTTTCCGATCGCGATCTCAGATCTGATCCTCGTTCTAGTCTTTCTTCCGCTCGTTTATCGGAATCAGGTGATTCAAGCGCTTGGAGTTTCGTTTCGAAACCTCCGTTGCGTCTAATCAACTTGAACAAGTTTTTGCCACAATAAAATTTGACCTAGTTTCAACCTTCTAGAACCGAGTTGTTTCTTCCGCCGTTTGTTTTCTGTTTCCTTGTTCGGTTCTTTCTTTCTTTGCAACCGGAGTTCTTAAGTTGAACTCTCTGGTTCGTTCTCTTGTTCGAGTTTTACCTGTGCATTAGATGAGTACTTATTGTGTGCTTGTTGTTTGTCTGCGATAGATCACCCGGATTGCGCCACTTGTTACTTCGAAACCCTAGGTCTCGCGGATCCTCAGCAAGGCAAGTAACACTTTGATCATACCTTTTTCTACAACCCATGTTTTATTGCATTAGATCGATCCTCTCACATTGCATGATTAGGATCTAATTAAATTGTGGGATGGGAAGTAGATGAGGTAGTACCTATTACCTGTATTATTATCAAACCTTTGGGAGTTACTTCTACGCTTGCTTATTATGCCATGCTATGCTAGTAGACGTGGATTGGGTGAGTGATATCCATGACAGATGTGAGATTGATAATTAAGGGTTTCTCTAAGGTGGCAACTTAAACACACATCTGGGTGGATTGAGGCACCTGATGTCTATCAGGACTTGCCTGTTTTTATTTCGGACTGCCACCCAGGCTCAAAGGGATCATAAGATCATTCATGCTAGTAACTTCCGTGTGCAGCCACAAGCTATTATGGGCTCTGGCATAGTTGACTAAGTCGTGCGAACTCTTACGCGTAGACTAGCAGATGTAGGGGAAAGTAGGTGTACCGGTCTACCCACATGTAAGGTGCTAGCGCTTCTGAAAGACTGTGTCTCGGTCATCCGTCTTCTCAAACACCATGTAGTGCGAGAAACCAAACGGAGGCGATCGAGTCTTGTGGGGAAAAGTGCGCAAACCTCTGCAGAGTGTATAAACTAATCATGGTTAGCCGTGTCCCCGGTTATGGACAACTTGAGTATCTAGTACTTGAATATCATGTGAATCTCATCATGTTACTTCTAATTAATGTTGTTGGGTTTTAAATTACTTAATTGGGATCGGAATGCTGTCAACCATTCTCGATGTTTAACAACCACCATGATAGTTAAATAAATTTATTCCTTTGCAGTAGGGAAAAACTGGCTTTACGCAAAACTGTAACCATAAAGCTTTCCACCAGCCATATATGCATATAGTATAGTTGTTTCATTCCATCATTCTCTATGTGTTACATTGCCAGCATATTCCATGTGTTGACCCGTTTTTGGGCTGCAACCTTCATGTTGCAGACTTTTCAGATGACGAGTAAGGTGCTTTTAGGTCGTGGTTCTATACTCAGTGATGCCGTTGGAGTTGATGGACCCATTTATCTTCCGAGTCTTCCGCTGTTACCGTTATTAGATGGCCTTAAGCCATATTTATTGTAATAAGTTCTCTTTTGAGACAACAATGTAATAAGTGTGTGATTGCCACTCTGCTATAAATCCTTCGATGTACTGTGTGGTGTCAGCATTACTGATCCAGGGATGACACCTGAGCACAGAGCACTTGATCCATTCGGGTCGGGTCGCTACAGAGATGGTATCAGAGCACACGCTGACTGTAGGACACGACCACTAAGTTAAAGCCATAGATCACCATTCTCTTCTCATTTTCTAACTCCTCATCTTTTCTACTCTTTTAGGATGACGAACGCGAAGATTAAGTATGCTCAACCGGATGAAGGCACACCATTTGGATTTCACCTGAAGGAAGTCACCAAGTACCTGAACATTGGATTACCAAGCTTCACGGGAACCTTCAACGCCACTCTGCCTGAAGAGGAGCGCTGGAAGATTCAAGCTCACGTTCCTGGAAGGACATTCGCACCAATCACGAAGCCCATAGATAGTGTTTTCAATGCACCAACCTGGAGTCTGGGAAGGAGCATGGCAGCTCATATCACCATGGGACGCATTGGAGAAGTTTATCAAGAAGACCTCAAGGACACTATCTACCAGATTTGCGGACGCCGAGACGAACAATGGGAGTTAGTCAGCACCAAGAAGGATAGATCCATTGCATCTTTCATCCAGGAGTTAAACCAGCACATTCAACGCCACGAGAACCAGATGTGCAATGATATGATAGTGTTGAAGAATGCAAAGGCAAGGATCATCGAGCTAGAAGGAGAACTGAAGTCTACACGCAAGGACTACATGGACGAGATCATAGCTCTAGCAAGACACAATGGCGATCTTAAGCAGGAGATTGAAGAACTCAAGAGGAAGTTAGCAACCAAGGAGGAAGACGAGTACGTCGCATGTCCGGACAACTACATCATCATCGACGACACCGATTCGGATCCAAGTGAACCCGACTTTGAAGACGAAGCTGGAGCAGATATCATGGAGTCTTCCACCGGTTCAAATTTCTAGATGACCACCAGATAGTAGTAGTATTCCCCCATGTAAACATCATAGTCGAGCACTTTTGCGATAGTTTTAGACCGATTGTAAGCCCTTGTTTGTTTGAATGAAGTGATTTTGTGTGCATTTGCTCATGTGCATTGGGGCAGTGTTTTCTCTTTAGACCTCACTCTATTCTTAATTCTCGTCTTTTCTAAACCCTCAGATGCCTCCGAGGCGTGACAATGGATTCCCACCGGAGCTCACTCAGTTGATCCAGCAGCAGAATCAATTGATGCAGATGTTAGTTCAGAACCAGCAGAACAACAACAACAACCCACCACCACCACCACCTGTTGACCACTTAGCCCGTTTCCTTAGGCTGAATCCGCCGGTGTTTTCCAGTAGCACCGAGCCAATAGTAGCAGACGATTGGCTCCGTAAGATAGGAAGGGAGTTGACCACTGCAGGATGCACGGATGGTGAGAAAGTGAAGTTTGCCGCACACCAGCTTGACGGACCCGCGGCAGCATGGTGGGAGAATTTCACAGCCACTTACCCAGTTGACACTGTCACATGGGATCAGTTTTAGCAAGCTTTCCGCACTGCCCATGTTTCAGCAGGAGCTATGGCCATGAAGAAGCGTGAGTTTCGCAACTTACGCCAAGGAGGAAGGACAGTTGGCCAGTACATTGACGATTTCAGCAAGTTAGCACGTTATGCCCCAGATGATGTTGCTACGGATGCAGCTAAGCAGGAGAAGTTTCTGGAAGGACTGAATGATGAACTAAGCATGAAGTTGATGGTAGCGAGTTTCAACAACTACCAGGAGTTGGTAGATCGTGCCATCATGATTGAAGGAAAGCAACATCAGATTGAGAACCGTAAGAGGAAGTATGGATAGGGGAAGTATAACTCTGGAGCCCAGCAGAAGCCCCGTTTTACCCCTAAATCGGGATTTCAGTTTCAGCATACCCATGGAGGAGGTAGTTCGCACAACCATAATGGCCACAAGAATGGTAACGGGAATGGAGGAAGTAATGGACAGAACCAGACCACCCCATCGACCCCAACCAAGAGAGACCTGAGTCAAGTCACCTGTTTCAAGTGTTCCAGGACCGGACATTATGCCAATGAATGTCCCGAAGGCCAGAATGGAAATGGCAATGGAATCTCTGGGAAGAAGCCTAACCCTTTCAATAGGGGACAGGTGAACCACGTTAATGTGGAGGAGGTTGAAGATCAGCCCGATGCAGTAATCGGTAAGTTTTTGGTTAAGTCATTTACCGCACTCGTTCTTTTCAATACTGGTGCATCGCATTCATACATATCAAGGGGATTTGTGGAAAAGTATAGCCTGCCCACTAGGATTCTTAAAACGCCTATGTTAGTAAGCTCGCCAGGAGCAGAGTACATGGCCAGACAAGGATGTTTCCAAGTGCCATTAAGTATAGGAAGGCATGTTTTCCCAACGGATTTAATTATTCTGGAGTCCCAAGGTCTAGATGTGATTCTTGGTATGGATTGGCTGTCGATGTATGGAGGAAACATCGATTGCGCCAGTAAGACAATTTTGCTTACCACACCAGAAGGAAGAAGGATCAAGTATGTATCCCGGCATGTGCCAAACAGGACACAAGTAAACTGCCTAACAGGAGTTGTGCAAGAAGAAGTACTAGTGGTGAAGGATTTTCCTGATGTATTTCCTGAGGAATTGCCAGGAATGCCACCGGATAGAGACATTGAGTTTTTGATTGAGTTATTGCCAGGTACCGGCCCAATATCGAAGCGACCATACCGGATGCCAGCAAAGGATTTGGTAGAAATTAAGAATCAGATTAAGGAGTTATTGGATAAAGGTTACATTCGCCCAAGTTCTTCGCCTTGGGGATCACCAGTACTTTTAGTGGAAAAGAAGGATGGATCATTAAGGATGGTTGTTGATTACCGTGGATTGAATGAAGTAACCATCAAGAACAAGTACCCACTACCAATGATCAACGATCTGTTTGATCGGTTGCAGGGAGCTAAAGTATTTTCCAAGATCGATTTGCGATCAGGGTACCATCAGTTGAAGATTCGAGAGCAGGATATACCTAAGACAGCATTCACCACGAGATATGGACTGTATGAGTATACCGTTATGTCATTTGGATTGACTAACGCACCTGCCTATTTTATGAACCTGATGAACAAAGTGTTTATGGAGTTTTTGGATAAGTTCGTCGTGTTCATTGATGACATCCTGGTTTATTCAAAGAATGAAGAGGAGCATAAGGAACATTTACATTTGGTTTTGGAGAAACTAAGGGAACATTAGTTATATGCCAAGTTCAGCAAATGTGAGTTTTGGTTAAAGGAAGTTGGATTTCTTGGACATGTTATATCCGGAGAAGGCATAGCAGTTGACCCCACAAAGGTTGAGACCGTAACCGAATGGGAATCACCAATGCCAGTTGGAGAGATCCGGAGTTTCCTTGGACTCGCAGGATACTACCGGAGATTCATTGAGAACTTTTCAAAGATTGCAAAGCCTATGACTGAATTGTTGAAGAAGGATACAAAGTTCAAATGGACTGAGGAGTGTGAGGCTAGTTTCCAGGAGTTGAAGAAACGCTTGGTTACCTCACCAGTATTGATTTTGCCAGATCAGACCAAGGATTATGAGGTGTATTGCGACGCTTCACGTCGAGGACTTGGAGCAGTGCTTATGCAGGAAGGGAGAGTTGTTTCGTATGCTTCACGGCAACTGAAGCCTCATGAATTGAATTATGCCACGCATGATTTGGAGTTAGCAGCCGTAGTGCATGCATTGAAAATGTGGGGACATTTCCTCATTGGAAATCATTGTGAGGTGTACACGGATCACAAGAGTTTGAAGTACATTTTCACTCAGAAGGAGTTGAACCTCAGACAAAGGAGATGGTTGGAGCTCATCAAGGATTATGACATGAGATTGCATTACCATCCCGGAAAAGCTAATGTGGTAGCTGACGCATTGAGCCGTAAGAGCCATGTCAATATGGTAATGACAGGAGAAGTACCAAAGGAGTTAGCAGAAAACCTTCGTGAGCTATGTTTGGAAATAGTTCCGAGAGGCTATGTAGCAGCATTGGAGATTCAGTCAACATTGATGGATAAAATCAGAAAAGCTCAGAAGTCTGACAAGGAGATTGCTTCTATAAAAGAGAGAATGAGCAAAGGAAAATCAAAGGGATTTCGTGAGGATGAGCACGATACCCTATGGTTTGAGGACCGTGTCTATGTGCCAAATGACCCGGAGATCAGGAAGTTGATTTTGCACGAGGCACATGATTCACCGTATTCGATTCACCCAGGGAATACCAAGATGTATTTGGATTTGAAGGAAACATTCTGGTGGACCGGAATGAAGAAGGATATTGCAACATATGTAGCAGTTTGTGACGTATGTCAGAGAGTAAAGGCAGAGCATCAGAAGCCAGCAGGATTGTTACAACCATTGCCGATACCCGAATGGAAGTGGGATAAGATAGGCATGGATTTTATCACAGGACTACCCAGGACGAAAGCAGGCTATGACTCGATATGGGTAGTAGTTGATCGTTTGACAAAGGTAGCACATTTCATTCCAGTTAAGACCACTTACACCAGTGCTAAGTTGGCAAAGATATACATGACCAGGATCATTTGTTTGCATGGAGTTCTGAGGAGTATCATATCAGATAGAGGAACCCAATTTACCTCAAAATTTTGGAATCAGTTGCATGAAACTTTAGGAACCAGACTAGAGTTCAGCACAGCTTTTCAACCGCAGACAGATGGACAGACCGAGAGAGTCAATCAGATTTTGGAAGATATGCTGAGAGCTTGTGCACTAGATTATGGATCTAGCTGGGACGATAACTTGCCGTATGCGGAGTTTTCCTATAACAACAGTTACCAAACCAGTTTGAAGATGGCACCTTTCGAAGCTTTATATGGAAGGAGGTGCAGGACACCATTGTCATGGGACGAAGTTGGAGACCGTCAATTCTTTGGACCAGATTTGATTAAGGAGTCTGAACGGAAGGTTAAGTTGATTTGCGATAGGCTCAAGGTAGCCCAGTCCAGGCAGAAGAGCTACGCAGATTCTAAACGCAAGGAGACAGTTTACGAAACCGGAGACAGGGTTTATCTTCGAGTATCCCCACTTCGAGGAGTTAAGCGCTTTGGAGTTAAGGGAAAGTTAGCACCGCGTTTCATTGGACCGTATAAGATCTTGCAACGTATGGGAGAAGTCGCTTATAAGTTGGAATTACCAGAGGGACTGTCAGGAGTTCATGATGTATTCCATGTTTCTCAGCTGAAGAAATGTCATGCCAAGATGGCGGAGGTACCGCTAAGAGATACAGTACCGCTTGAAGCGATTCAGTTGGAGGATGACTTAACATATGAGGAGAATCCAGTCAAGATTCTCGATTATGCCAGCAGAGTTACCATGCGGGAAAAGAATCTGTTATCTTTCAAGCCTTCAAGAAACGACTTGGGACTTCTGGGCGACATGAAATGAAGTTTGATTTAGCCCGAATTATTAAGAAGGTAGAGGATCTCGACCAACTCACGGTGCCCTTCACCCACCAAGAAATTGATGATGTGATTAAATTCATGCATGCGGATAGAGCTCCGGGACCAGATGGTTTCACAGGGCACTTCCTCAAATCATGCTGGCACGTGATCAAGGAAGACTTCTACAAACTTTGCAATCAATTCCATGAGGGTAACTTAAACCTAGAGAGCATTAATGAAGGTTTCATTACTTTGGTTCCAAAAATTAATGCACCTACTTCAGTTAATGATTACAGGCCCATCACTCTCCTCAATTATTGTCTTAAGATCATTACGAAACTCCTCGCCAACCATTTACAAAAGATCATCTTGAAAATAGTGCATCGAAATCAATATGGTTTTCTGAAGGGCAGGTCTATACAAGAATGTTTGGCATGGGCGTTTGAGTACATTTATCAATGCCAAACCTCAAAAAAACCAATTGTCCTCCTTAAGCTTGATTTTGCTAAGGCGTTTGACACGATTGAACATGAAGCAATGTTGGAGATTATGCAACACATGGGATTCAACGATAAATGGCTACACTGGATTAAGGCTATTCTGGCTTCAGGCAAATCCTCAGTCCTTCTTAATGGTGTACCGGGGAGACAATTTCATTGTAAAAGTGGGGTACGTCAAGGAGATGCGTTATCTCCTTTGTTTTTTGTGCTGGCAGCTGACCTCCTTCAAGCCGTCATTAATGATGCTTTTGCTCAAGGCCTTATTCAGCTTCCTTTCCCGTGTGCCACCCAAAAAGAGTACCCGGTCATTCAATATGCCGACGACACAATTATGGTTCTCCCAGCTTGTGAAACACAAGCTGCCACGATCAAGCAAATTTTGTCGGATTATGCTACTTCCATTGGCCTTAAAATCAACTTCCAAAAATCCACTCTCATCCCAATCAACTGTGATGACTCTCTCACTAACAACATTGCCCAAATCTTTGGCTGCATGACTGGCAAAATGCCCTTTACCTACCTCGGGCTGCCGTTGGGGTCCACTCGGCCATCTGTTCAGGACTTAATGCCATTGGTTTGCAAAATGGAGCGCCGCCTCACAGCTACTCTCAACATGATCTCATATGGAGCAAAACTTCCGTTACTAAACTCAATGATCACTTCGCTGGTAATTTTTGCTCTCTGCACACTCAAGCTCCCCATTACCATTATTGAGCTGATAGACAAGATCAGGAGGAAATGTCTCTGGACCAAAAAGACAGAGCAAGGGGAATCTTGTAACTCTCTGGCTGCTTGGAGCATGATTTGCAAGCCAAAAGATTGTGGTGGGTTGGGCATCTTAGATCTCAGAACACAAAGTGATGCCCTGTTGCTTAAATATCTTCACAAATTCTACAATCACTGGGATCTACCGTGGGTGGAACTAATCTGGAACACCTACTACACCACGAAAATCCCACATGCAACGGATGCATGTGTGTCCTTCTGGTGGAGAGACATTACAAAGCTTATGCCCATCTATAGAGGCATCACCAAAGTCACAATTCAGGACGGCCGCAACACTTTGCTTTGGAAAGATCTTTGGATGGATAGTATTCTTGCCTCTAGCTATCCCAGGGCCTTCTCGTTCACAAGAAATGAAGACATCTCTGTCCAAGCTCTCTTAACGGCGCCCACGTTGGGGGAAACCTTCCAACTTCCTCTATCTGAACAGGCACATGCAGAGTTGATGGATCTACAACAACTATTGACACCTATCACCTTGGCCCACGGAGAGGATAGATGGACGTGCATTTGGGCTAAAGGAGACTACACTGCCAGCCAATACTACTCCTACTATTTCAGAGAAATAAAAGCTCACCAAACATACAAATGGCTATGGAAATCAAAGGTCACCATGAAAATAAAAGTGTTTGGCTGGCTCCTCCTCTCAGATAGACTCAACATTCGAAACATGCTCAAGAGGAGACATTATAACATTGGTGACAATCACACTTGCCTCCTTTGTGATTCGCCTATTGAAGAAACTTTGGAACATCTATTCTTTACTTGCCCATTCAGCCAAGAATGCTGGTCACATCTACATATCAGATGGACGACACATGGTACAAGACTTCAATGGATTGAACAAGCAAAAATTACGTGGAATCGCCCTATGTTCATGGATATTTTCCTTCAGGCTGCTTGGAGCATATGGAAAGAGAGAAACAATAAACACTTTCAAGGGATCTCACCATCGAAATCATCCTGGCTGGCTAGGTTGAAAGAAGACCTCTTCCTTCTTCGCTACAGAGTGGGAGAAAAACTTATCCCCTTTTTTACCTCTTTTGTAGATAGTATCGAACTTTCTTTTTCTGCCTCTTTTGGGTCTTTTCCCCTTGTATCCACCCCCCCCCCCCTCCTCCCAACTGCCCCATGGCAATGGATGTAAGGTTATGACTTTGTAAGACTTTTTCACTTATATTAATACATACAGTAGGAGCCTCTCCTACTGTTTCAAGTGTAAAAAAAAAACCAAACAAACCCACAACACAGAAAAACAGGACGAAACAGTGAAAAAATGACAAAAAAAAAACAAAGATAGCAAAAAAACGAACTCAGTGCTATAGCGATGGGCCGGAGCTACCATCTTGCTATAAGCGAGATATAGTTCCCATGCTCAAGGCATCTTGCCATAAGTGAGATATAATTTCCACGCTCGAGGGATGCTCATTGATTAGTTTCTCCCTAGAAATGTTGTGCTGTTGTCAATCCAGACCAGTTGTAAAAGCCCAACAACCCGCAATGCCCTCGTGACAACAACCTTATGGGCTGATCCGCTGATGTAGCCGAGCAACCCTCTGGCATCTGCATTAGCATTTGCCTCAAAAGAAAAATCTGTATTCATGGAAAGTTAACAGAGATTTATAATGTAAGTAGAAGTTATAGCTGATGTAGCTGAGCAACCCTGTGGCATCTATATATGCACCTTTTAATTGATATATACTTGTATATTGCCATACTGTTCAGAACAAAATTTCAAGCTTTTTATTGTTTCTGAAGTAGCCAATTCAAGATTTTCTTAAAGCAGCAAGTTTCAAGGTTTATAAGCTGTAAACATCTTACCTAGAGCGAATGGGGGACTGGAGCCAGTTCCATTGCGGTCTTATATTCCGAATCTGAAAGAAACTAGCACAATAAGGAGGCCTCTGAATCAGAGTTCAGCACAAAGTACGACAGACGAGTTAAGTTCGTCGTGTATTAGGCTGTCCTCGTCGTCACACTCTAGTGTCGTGAGTCCTCTGCTTCGCTTTCTAAATGCTTCATTCGTCACACAGCCATCGACTCGCTCTATCAACGCATCGAGACACAAGCTCGTAATTTCTCAAGAAAGAAATGGATACAGTTTTTTATGCTTATTTTCGGAGGAGATTTGCTGGTATCATCCTTCTCAATAGATTTGTTAGGCACAACGAACACGATGATAGACTCAGTTAGATTGCCGTCCGCAGATGACCTCGGTTAATAGATCATCACTTGTCAAGTTTGTCTTGCTCCTCCCGCAAGGAAGGGATCGGATGAGTCGAAGAGAGCTGATAGTGGGCCATACTGGTCAGTGGGACAATTCGGGCAGGCCCACATGTCCGTGACTCTGGGTCGTTGTTGGAATCAATACAGTCAAAGAGTCTTGATCTCATGATAACGGTTGATAGTGGCAAAGACGGAAAATGAACCAACGGACTCATATCCATAAATAGCAGAAAAGTATGCAAGCTCGTAATTCCAATGTGAAGTAGTAGTTGCATTGATACAAAAAAAAAGGGAAGAAGAAAATGCAGAGACGGCAGGGACAACATATGGTGATCTGCATCCTGGTATCCTAGCACAGCACCACTCTACACAACTATACACAGCAGCAAAAGTAACAATTAACCTCATGAACAAGATACCAGAAACTGCTGGCAATCTACCGCGGTTACTGGTTAGTACAGCCATTTGTTCCGAAAGCTAACAGCCATCTACAACAAACATACCAAAACTAGACTTGTGATTGGTTTGAGGAACCCCTACATTTTTTTCCAAGTATTTAACAAAAAACTACCACATTTCGTGCAACCGTGCCTACAAACTACCACTTTACAAAATTTTATTGAAAATTACCACTTTTCGACTAATCATTGACTAAAAACTACCATGTGTGAAAAGTGTCCGGTTCGGCCAGTTTAAACCTGTTTATGACAGGTTGGGCCCACTTGTCAGAACTAAAAAAGTCTACTCCATTAACTTTGACCGTCAACCTGTGGGGTCCATATGTCAGTTTTATCTTCTCCCCGACCATGTTCCCTGTCACTCGTCTAGAGCGCGCTGCCGGTGTGGGTTCGCTCGCCGTCGTGGCACCCACCTCTCCGAGGGCTGAAACCATGTCTAGGAGCGCCACCTAGCCGCACCGCATCCTATTGGCAAAGGAATCATCCTAGAAGCCCCCGAATCGCCTCGCTGAGTTCGTGCTTCCCCGCCTCCGGTGGACCTCAACCTCGCCGGATTCGCCGCCTTAGAGTGCTTCTGGCCCCTCCCTCGACCTCCTCAAGTGAGTGCTCCTAAAGTGGTACACGTCGTCGTCCTCGAGCTGTTCATCCCCGAGCCATCTTGCCCATGAGCACCCGCTCCGGGAGCCACCGCGTAGCCGGAAGCTCCCGTCCTTCCCCGCCTCTCATGAGCCTACGTGCTGCTGGTGATCCCTAGAGTTCCCTTCCTCTGGCTCCGTCGGCCGCCACAATCGAATCAGCAGCTAGCTCCTGTACCTATACGTGCGCATCCGGCTGGGACAAATCAATCCACCTGCTTCAGAGGTTAGCTTGGCTAGTTTGTACGTGGTGATTTTCTGGGCCAAGAGCATCGTTCAGGTGCTAGCTTCAGTTCACGGAATCCCTAGAGGTTAGCTTCAGTTCACCGGAGATGCAGCGGCGACCACGGTCGCGAGGCAGAGGAGGAGCCATCGGTCCTGGTAGGGAGACCGGGTCAAGGGTGGTGCACCGTCGGGATCTAGGAGGTCGCCCCCCGCAGGCCATCAAGTCCGGCGAGGAGCTCCGGGACGGCCTAGGCACGCGCGCGGTAGACGGGGACTTCCCCTGATCTGATCTAGATCCTCCATAGAGAAGATATAACTGACATGTGGATCCCACAGGTTGACGGTCAAAGTTAACGGAGTAGACTTTTTTAGTTCTGACGAGTGGGCCCAACCTGTCATAAACAGGTTTAAACTGACCGAACCGGACACTTTTCACATATGGTAGTTTTTAGTTAATGATTAGTCGAGAAGTGGTAGCTTTCTGTAAAATTTTGTAAAGTGGTAGTTTATAGGCACGGTTGCACGAAATGTGATAGTTTTTTTTGTTAAATAATTGTTTTTCCCTTTAATTAAGAGAGGAAAGTGCGAGACACATGTCCGAACCAAGGTTCGAACCAGCGCCGGCTGTGAGGCGCCACTGTGCTATGAGCCTATGAGCCCAGCAAACATACCAGGACACCTGACTGTTCTAAGAGAAACCAAAGCTCACTCAGGAGCAGAGCAATACAGGCACAGCCAAAGCCTCGCGCAAACACAAGATGAAATAACTCCCATCAACAGCTTCACCCAGATCCGCCAAGGGAACAACCGCAATGAAGCGAGCAAAGTAAAATCACACATTGCTGATTGCTCTGCACTGCACAAAATACTTCAGCAATAACAGTACAGTTCACCATGAAACGGCATCAAATCAAATGGTTTTTTATCAGGTGTTACAGATCACCCAAGATTTATTGAGACTGTAAACAAGGGTGAAAATACAGAATACTAGAACAAAATGGAAACGGATCACTCAATAACTTCAATTATTACAGAGAACTGAGAAAGGGAAATGTAGACAGGTACATGATTATTCACCGAAACACCGACCAGCGCCATTTTGTCACTCATCCTGTGACATGAAGTCCGCAGATTCTCTAGTCATTTCCAGCATGGGCCGGTTGGGGTTGGGGTGTGCATTGACCATGCTCTTGAAAGCTCCCTCCGCTGCCTCCACATAGGCAGCACTGACGCCCTCGCAAAATATGACGATAGAAACGCAAGCAAGGCTGGAGAGATGCTGGATGCCAAAATCAAAACCAGCACCAACAGATTTGAACTTAGATAAATAAACATGGAGATCAAGTTTCTTCAGGTTAGGCATAGCGCCCACTTCAAACGTCAGCTGCGAAAAACTGAACTTCAACTCGAGCCTCTCTAACTGTTCAAATCCTGAACTTATGATGATAGGCCCTAAGCAGCCAGAGTAAAGCTTGAATTCAACCAGAGTTGGTATGCTTCCAACTGTACGCAGATCATCTTGCTCTATCTCATCCCCACCACTGATATATAATTTTTCTAGGTTGGCAAGTGAAAGCAGCCATTTGTTCATCCAACACATGCGTCCATGGCGGAGATAGACCTCTCGGATGCTATTGAGAGCAGGCAAGAACGGATGTCCTATGAAGCCATCCTTTTCTCTCAAATAAAATGTAACATAGAGGTTGCTAAGTCTGCCTGCATCCAGTTTAGAGAGGGAGGACACCAACCTTTTTTCCTTGGAACTTCCCTTGCCAGATTTAAGAATATCATTGGTGTCCCAAATAATTCCCAGCTTACGCAAACCCGTTAATTTGCCCAGCTCATTCAGAAAGTTAACTGATTGGCTGAAGGCATTTATATCACCAAGCTCTTGCAACCTCTTCATATTTCCAATAAGATCAGGCAATTTAGTTTCATCTGAAACAAACAGACGCTGCAGTTGTCTTAGACGAGTAATGGATCCAGGCATCTCAACTAATTCCGTAAATGATGCATCAAGTGTTTCTAGGAACCCCATATCTCCAATCTGTATGGGAAGCTCAGTTACATCTGTTCCAGAGATGTTCAAGTACCTTAATAGAGGATTTCTTCCAATATCTTTGACATGATGATTCCCCAACTCCGAGCAATCTTGTACGTCGAGCACACGCAGAGCATTTGACTTCACAGAGGAAATTAATTGCCCAAGATGCCCAGAAGCACCGAGAGATCGAGCATGCGATAAATCCAGTTGTGCGATACATGATGGATCTTTGTTTGCAAACAGAGAGAGACGACGTACTTTGTAATCTAGCCTTGATTGATTACTTGTCAAAGTACAAAAATTCTCTTCCATGGACTTTATCATGAGGAAATCAAGGATAACATTGTGGACTCTGTAGAACCGTGCCTTACCATCATATGGCACGCCCACTGATTCTATTAAACTTCTGTTAACAAGCTCATATAAATATCTCTCTCCTACTTCAACAAGATCTTCCCCATCTTCATTGCGAATGAAGCCCTCTGAAATCCATCTGTGTACTAACCGCTCCTTTTCAATCAAACAATCTTCGGGAAACATAGCCAAATACAATAGACAACTTCTTAGATGAGGGGGAAGGTCAAAGTAACTCAGAGATAATATGTATTTCATAGCATCAATGTCAGGCTTCTTGTGTCTTTCTGCAAAGACACTAGAGAGTCCCACGTGACCCCACTCTTCTTTGTTTTCCTCAGCAGCCAGCAATCTAGATATGGCATTGATGGCCAGTGGTAAACCACCACATTTTTTTAAGACATCCTTCGAGACTTCTTTCAATTCAGGGGGAAATCCCTTTTCGTGACCAAATACTCGGTTCAAAAATAGCTTCTCCGAGTCAGCAACACTAAGTGGTTGGATATTGTAGACAAGATCCCCGTTAGAAGAGCAACATGATTTAGCTACATCATAAATACGTGTTGTGGTCATTATTACACTGCCACAACTATTCTTGCATAACGCACATTTCAAAACATCCCATGTCTTCATATCCCATATATCATCGATTATCACAAAGTACCTGCAAAGTATAGGAAAAAATTATTCAATATTTTTTCTGACAAAAACAAATGCACAGTAGATGGCCCATCCATTTACCAAGGATAAATTTGGTCATACAAATTATAATAATTCTAATCTTAATTAGCGAGTTACTAGGTGTGTGAAAAGTAAGGTTATGAATTTTGGTACTCCTTTTCAATAAATTAGATTAATTCCTATTTTGGGTTCCTTGTTATGTTCCCATGACAAAGTTTACTCTCTTGTCTCTCTGCACACGGTCGCCCGTCAGTGCCTTCTTCCCCAACATCGAGAACAGTGGGTCCCAGGCGTGTTAGACGGTAGTGTGCGAGCAGGTGGCCGTGCATGAGCTCCTGGTGTGGAGTATGGTGTGGGAGGCGAAGGTGGAGGCAATGGCAGCAAAGCGGAGGCGGCGAGTCTGAACCCTGAACGCCCTTGCTGCCAGGAGGTCCGAACGCCTGGCCGGAACAGCAGTACGGTGACTGCAGCAAACGTCGTGTCGCACGGACGCAGACTGCAGCGGGTGTCGTGCCGCGCAGGCGAGGACTACAGCGAGTGTGGTCCGTGCCTGTCAAATTGCCTTTCATCGTAATCGTAGCCAACAACATCCCCCGAGCCATGCCAAATTGCCGTTAGGCTCCACCTCGTCTAGATGAATTCTCCCCGCGAAGGAATGCCAAGGGAGCTCCCATGCAGTTCTCGTCTTCTTTGTATCTGGTGGAATTCCACCGCTCTGCCGATCTACACATTTTGCCTCCCGTTCTCTTATGATGTCCACCGATGTCGCCAACTTCAGCAGGGTGGAATTTACTTAATAACTAAATAAATTATTCTCTCACTGACTCCCATCCGCACTAAAGGAACCATTTTGTTTGAATAACCAACTAACTCAACTGAAGTTCCTATCGTTACACATACTGCAGTCTCACGGAAAATAAATTTTACATAGCAAATCAAATACGTTTGTATAGATGAGAGAGCAAAATTAGAAGATATAAAAACCATTAGTTAGCCTCATTATGCTCCCCTGGTATCCAATCTATTTTAGTAGTACGACCAATCAAGTGTCCAAAAGAAAAAGAGTAGTACTACCAATCGCAACACGACTAAAATGTTATTAAAACTATCTTTTGAATAACGGACGTAGGCACTAGCTAGTGGCATTGCGTACATACATACCTTTTATCTTGTAGGAGATCTCTGATTTGATCGACGAGTTTTGGAATCTCGCTTTCATCGGAAGAATAATCTTGAGCGTGGAATTGAGACAGTACACATTTTAAAATGGTTGCCATATCAGGGCTTCGTGAAATTGATACAAAAGCCCGATATTCAAAGTTTATTCTAAGCTCGTCGTAGACCTGTTTGGCAAGAGTCGTCTTCCCTAAACCCGCACAACCAACAATAGAGACAACCTTCTGTTCATCCTCCCCGTTTCTCAGCCACTTAACAAGCTCATATTTCGGACCATCAATGCCTACAAGGTCGGCTGCACATGTATCGACTGTGCACAATCTAGGGTCAACGAATTCTGTTCTTGCGGGACAGACATCCTCAACCCTGCAGTATCTTTCACATCTATCATGGGCCTCCAGGATTTGGCTCTTGATGTCTCTCATATCTTTGGCTATCTGATGGCGGTTCTTGACGGGTAACAAATTATTGAATTTGATCATGTGCTTCTTGATGCCACTCTTGGGACAGGCGTGATGGAGCATAAGTGACATGGAGTTGTCAATCTTGTCCTCAATATCATATGAGAGCTCCCGCACAAAGTCAGCACAACTCTTGTCAAACTGTTCATGTTCCTCCGTGTCCGCCACCATGAGGAGGAATGATTGCATGGCCCTGAGGACATCATGGATGATAATGATGTCGCGGCCAACACCATTGAGCAGCTTGTATTCGTCATCTAGCATGGTTCGCAACTTTGTCTGGAGGGAACCCATTGCTCCCGTGGATGCGCTCACCAGACATGGTGCCATTGTTGCTCAGTGCTCACTCAGAGTTGTTCACTCTCCATAGTTCCGTATCAGCTCTGAAATGGCAAATTAACGCATCGGTGGTGTGGACGGGTAAAGATGCATGTTTCCTTTTATATAGGCAATCTGCTAAACAATTCAGAGTTCAGACCTCGGTGCATTGAACGGCATACAGGCAAGGGTCGTCGGTGGAGCTAGCACCAAACCGTCGAGCGTACAGTGAAGAGTGGCCCAAAATCAAGATCCTGGTACAACACAAAATGAATACCAAATCCACACCAATTAGAACCGAGGAAGCGCAAAGCAACCCCGAGCCGGGAACCAAGCACAAGAGATCCTAGCTAGACAAAGACAAGTACCTAGTGCTTGATCCAAGCTCCATGGGCGTGATGCTTGGAGCCGTCGTAGCTGCCCATCCGAGACCGTGGCGTATGCCCCCAAACAGGGGGCTCGGCGGCGGCGCTCGCTCGGGCTCGAGCTTCGCGGTCGTCTGGATCTAGCTAGAAGGGGGGAGCAGGACTGTTGGAAGAAAGGGGATTTTTTGCTGTACGCGACCAAACTGAATCGGAGACTGGAGACAAGGGAACGAGATCCCCTAACGTACACTGCAGAGAGACGTTGATGCGTCTAGGCCGTTCTTTTCGCATCCAACGGCAGGAGGTGAAAACACAACTCATAACAGCATCTCTACAGATCCAATAAAAGGGGCCATCCCGAATAATAACAGTGCTTCTTATGGAGCTGTCATTCGTTGCAGCAGCCGTTGCTCGAATGGAGCATGTAGCTGACGTGGTTACTACTGAATCGGAAGCGCCGCGTCAAGGACTTTTGCTCCTTCAGAGTCAGGGATGTGAGAAGGTTGTGGTCCAAACTGATAACGTGACTACTGTTGATGCACTAAATAAAAACGAGGGTTGCTCGTTGGTTGGTGGTTGCACCGATTCTCAATCTCAATGAATGTCCAAGTCTACTTGCCAATTCCGGAAAGGTCCTTACTGAACATTGTAATAGGGAGTTGAATATGGTTGCCCATGAGCTAGCTAGTTTTGGGAGGTCTAATCCATCGATGTTGTGGTCGGATACACCACCACGTTTTATTTTGTCTTTATTTATTAGCAGATGATGTACTTGTGATTTAATTTAATAAAGCTTGTCATGAAGGCCTTCCCCTAAAAAAAGGGTCATCCGGAATAATAACCGCAGATTTAGCGGACGAGAGTGTTTTTTCCGCCCCGAATAGATCCCGCAAAGTCGACCATCCTGTAAACCTTTTTGCGGGATCCTGCATAGTTCGGGTCGTTTCCGTCATATCTACGGGATTCGGCCCTTTTTTTCGGTTCCCCTATCCTTTGCGCCAAGAAAACTTCGGCCACCTTCCGTTCCTACCTCATGCACCGTCGACGCCTCCGATCTCACCTCCGACTTCGCCGTCCGGCCTCGCCGCGCTGCCAACCACCCGAATGGAGTACCCACAACATCGGGGTGCCCCATATCATGTGTCACCGCCAATAAGTATGCCAACACTCAGTCCTCTAGCACTTCCCGCGGTCGTGCATGCAGGTGCCACCCCAACATCTAACGTTGCCGACAGCAAGAGGAAGCGACACGGGAATCACCTCGTTCAAGGGGGCATAGCCGGCGCGGCACCATCTCCTTCCGTCCCCGCTCTGGTTCCTCTCGTCGTGGCCGCTGGCTCAAGGAAGAAGACCGCCTTCACCGCCCAGTCCAATGCGCTGGCGAAGCCCTCGAGGAAGAAGGTGGTCACGGCAAGAGGCCGGGCTCCTCCTCCACCTCCGGCAGGCCACATTCTCCCCGATCGCGGCCACTTCACCGGTCACGCTTACCATGTGTTCGATGAAACGTCCACGAGGTAAAAAAATATTTTGCTCGAAACGCTCCGGTGATCTTTGCTGCGACTTTGAAGCACCTGTTTGAGCTTTTCCCAATGAAATTTGTAGCCAAAGCATGCACTCAACCTATACCAAAATGTTGGCGAAGAATGCGGTGAATTTGTGTGCTCCCCTTGACGATTTTGCTACGCCTCACGTGAAGGTCGAGGTGGAGGTGGATCAAGCAAAGACAATGGTGATGAAGTGGAAGTGATTCTGGAGGCCGAGTACGATGCTAGGGTGGAGAGGACTGGCAACTACATGGAGATGGAGGATGTGTGATTGATTCAAGCATGGGAGAGTGTCTCACTTGACGCGGTGGTCGGCAAGTATCAAAGCTATGGGAATTATTGGCAAAGGACCGAGGACAAATACCACCAAATCATCACATTCCCTTCCGGTCGGTCCTTGAAGTCACTTCGAGGCCATTGTGATATCTCCTTTTTGTCCTTTTTGTTGACCTGGTATTGAAACTAAAAGGAGTATCCCGCACCAATTTCCCTAGAGGTGACCCTGGGTTATCGAACCCACGAGAGGAAGATTCCCTTGAAGCGATGGTCTCTAGCAAGCTTTTACTAAATTGTCAAATCCATCTTTTGACCGGATCTGTAAGCAAATAGTGATTCAAACACTTATAATAAAAAGAAGGTATGGGGATGAGGTCTTAATGCCCCCATACCTTATCGGACTACTCACACATGGAGATCAGATCGCGGGAAGAAATCATTAAAGAACACATCTTGAGATTGATTGCTTGATTGCAATATGTCTTACAATAGATGCTTGTGTGATGCACGATTACAAGTATGAACTAGATGAGAGAGGACTATGGTGGTGGAGATGGCTATGGAGGTGAAGATGGCGGCTGCTAGGGTTTTTGGATGATGAAGATGAATGAGTTGTGGATGTGCTTGACGCTCCTCCTCTGCTTCATTTGTTGACATTTCGACGGGGTCCGCTTAATAAAAATTGTTGGGGTGGACGAACTGCCTCGGTTTTCATGCCAAACGACTGCTCATGCGAGCGCTCGCGGTCGCATGGAACACCGTCTTCTGCTCTGGAGTCCCTCTGACGCCTCCTGATGATTTGTTTCTTCTCCATTCTCCCCCTTTCTTATCTCCCATGTTATATCTCCCCTTTTTAGCCCATTTCCTATGAAAAAATATTAAATAGAGGATTTGTGGAATCCTTTGCATTCATTAGTCATTAGGTGGCATTATCGGAGCGAATATCTCTACTTTAGTGAAATATCTCGGTTTAAACAAGGTTGAAATGAGTGTAAAAATATCAGTCATCAACTCCCCCAAGCCTAAACTTGATCATCCTCGATCAACATAAAGTGAAATCCGAATCATAAGGAACTCAGTTGTTTAAACTGAAATAACAAGAAGGTTTTGGTTCACTTACGATCAGTATGCCTAGATAGCCTCCCGCTTCTTGACCTGAAAACTTATCGTAGATATAGCGGTGGCATGGTTATAGTGCAAGTGTTAGTGAAGTAAATATAATCAACACAAAGTTTCTAATCTACTAGATAAAACAACTTTGCAACACTTCATTTCATTTAATCTAGACAACACTTGCTTGTTGGGAATGCACGGAAGAGTTTCTAAGATAGAGCCATGAAAACATAACTTAGGGAGTAGAAAGCATGTAGTGAAACATGATGCTCAAGTGCTCTTGAACACACCCACAATTGTTTCTCCCTCTAGGCTCTTAAACACTTTGTTTCAATCATTGTTTGTTGGAACTTTGATTGTTATGAGAAGGAGATTATGCCAAATAAGTGATCATGCATAGGTTTCCGCTATGGCTTAATGTTTGGGAACTTGGGACTTTAGCAATAATGTCTCTTTCGATCTCTTTTGACCAATCCCCTTTATTTACCACATACACACCCATTCAAGAGAAAATCCGAATAATATTTGTTTATAGTGTTGTCACTACATACGGTAACAAACTCATAGCCGAAAGCCATCACTCTTGGTGGATCATTCATTAGCCAGCGGAGTCCTCGGCATAACATCAAGAAGGGTAATGAAGCCACATTTACACACGTAAATGTGTATATAGTAGCATAGCCCATACTACCAGTCGGAGGCTGTAACACCATGTTGAGATTTACAACACAGATTTTTTGCATAATCTCACCCATCTTTCAACTAAGTTTCTCTAGACAATTTAATCCACAAGTGCTATCAAGTCCATTAAAATTAACAACATGGGGTTGAGCATGTTCAAACATCATTTCCCTGCAATTTCTCAAATCCCAAGTCTTGAAAAACTTTCTCTTGTGCAAAGTTACACTTGGTTAATTTCATTTCATTTTTAAAATTGTCCCACGACAAGTCTTAGTTGTCTAAACTAAAGAAAACAAAGGCTACAAAATTATTTCAGCTACTAGAGCAAAACCTTTGTATCAACTATCAAGACTCACTCCCATCCACACATATTACACATACTGCAACTACATCTACTCTAAGTGTCCAAGTGCAAAAGACGGGGGTTGTAGGACATACCTTCACAGCTGTGAATTTACACACTTCTCTTTCTTACTCTTGTTGTCCTTGTTGTTTTGGCATAGATCAACTCCTTTGAAAATAATGCAAATGAACTCCAAGGGGCTAAATTGAAGGAAATATGCCCTAGAGGCAATAATAAAGTTGTTAATTTTATATTTCCTTATTCATGATAAAGGTTTGTTATTCATGCTAGAATTGTATTGATCAAAAACCTTAATACATGTGTGAATACATAAACAAACACCGTGTCCCTAGTGAGACTCTACTAGACTAGCTCGTTGATCAAAGATGGTTAAGGTTTCCTAACCATAGACATGAGTTGTCATTTGATAACGGGATCACATCATTAGGAGAATGATGTGATGGACAAGACACATCCGTTAGCATAACATATTGATCGTTCAGTTTATTGCTATTGCTTTCTTCATGTCAAATACATATTCCTTTGACTATGAGATTATGCAACTCCTAGATATCGGATGAATGAAGGAAATATGCCCTAGACGCAATAATAAAGTTATTATTATATTTCCTTATATCATGATAAATGTTTATTCATGCTAGAATTGTATTAACCGGAAACTTAGTACATGTGTGAATACATAGACAAACTGAGTCTCACTAGTATGCCTCTACTTGACTAGCTCGTTAATCAAAGATGGTTAAGTTTCCTAGCCATGGACAAAGAGTTGTCATTTGATTAACGGGATCACATCATTAGAGAATGATGTGATTGACTTGACCCATCCGTTAGCTTAGCACGATGATCGTTTAGTTTGTTGCTATTGCTTTCTTCATAACTTATACATGTTCCTATGACTATGAGATTATGCAAATCCCGAATACCGGAGGAACACTTAGTGTGCTATCAAACGTCACAACGTAACTGGGTGACGATAAAGATGCTCTACAGGTGTCTCCGATGGTGTTTGTTGAGTTGGCATAGATCGAGATTAGGATTTGTCACTCCGTGTATCGGAGAGGTATCTCTGGGCCCTCTCGGTAATGCACATCACTATAAGCCTTGCAAGCAATGTGACTAATGAGTTAGTTACGGGTTGTTGCATTACAGAACAAGTAAAGAGACTTGCCGGTAACGAGGTTGAACTAGGTATTGAGATACCGACGATCAAATCTCGGGCAAGTAACATACCAATGACAAAGGGAACAACGTATGTTGTTTTGCGGTTTGACCGATAAAGATCTTCGTAGAATATGTAGGAGCCAATATGAGCATCCAGGTTCCGCTATTGGTTATTGACCGGAGATGAGTCTCGGTCATGTCTACATAGTTCTCGAACCCGTAGGGTCCGCACGCTTAACGTTCAGTGACGATCGGTATTATGAGTTTATGTGTTTTGATGTACCGAATATAGTTCGGAGTCCCGGATTTGATCACGGACATGATGAGGAGTCTTGGAATGGTCAAGACATAAAGATTGATATATTGGACGGCTATATTCGAACACTGGAAGTGTCCCGGGTGATTTCGGAGAAAACCGTAGTGCCGGAGGGTTACCGGAACCCCCCCCCCCCCTAGGGAAAGTTGGGCCTTCATGGGCCATAGGGAAGAGAGGAGGCAGCCCACACGGGGCAGCCGCGCCCCCTCCCTATAGGGAGTCCGAATTGAACTAGGGAGGGGGGCAACCCCCCCCCTTTCTTCTCATCTTCCTCTCCCTTCCTTCCTTCCCCTTCTCCTCCTAGTAGGACTAGGAAAGGAGGAATCCTACTCCTACTAGGAGGAGGATTCTGTTGGGTTTCGTAGTAATTTCAAAAATTTTCCTACGCACACGCAAGATCATGTGATGCATAGCAACGAGGGGGAGAGTGTTGTCTACGTACCCAATGCAGACCGACTGCGGAAGCGATGACACGACGTAGAGGAAGTAGTCGTACGTCTTCACGATCCAACCGATCAAGCACCGAAACTACGGCACCTCCGAGTTCGAGCACACGTTCAGCTCGATGACGATCCCCGGACTCCGATCCAGCAAAGTGTCGGGGTAGAGTTTCGTCAGCACGACGGCGTGGTGACGATCTTGATGAACTACAGCAGCAGGGCTTCGCCTAAACTCCGCTACAGTATTATCGAGGTATATGGTGGCAGGGGGCACCGCACACGGCTAAGGAATAGAGCACGTGGATCAACTTGTGTGTTCTAGGGTGCCTCTACCTCAGTATATAAAGGAGCCAAGGGGGAGGGGGGCGCCGGCCAGGGAGAGAGGCGCAGGAGGAGTCCTACTCCTTCCGGGAGTAGGACTCCCCCCCCAATCCTATTCCAACTAGGATTCCCAAGGGGGAAAGGGGGAGAGGGGTGGCCGGACACCTCTCCTAGTCCTAATAGGACTAGGGGAGGGGGGAGGTGTGCAGCCCCCTTGGGCTGCCCCTTTCTCCTTTCCACTAAGGCCCATGAAGGCCCATATGGCTCCCGGGGGGTTCCGGTAACCTCCCGGTGACCCGGTAAAATCCCGATTTCACCCGGAACACTTCCGATGTCCAAACATAGGCTTCCAATATATCAATCTTTACGTCTCGACCATTTCGAGACTCCTCGTCATGTCCGTGATCACATCCGGGACTCCGAACAACCTTCGGTACATCAAAATGCATAAACTCAAAATGAAACTGTCATCGTAACCTTAAGCGTGCGGACCCTACGGGTTCGAGAACAATGTAGACATGACCGAGACACGTCTCCGGTCAATAACCAATAGCGGGACCTAGATGCCCATATTGGCTCCTACATATTCTACGAAGATCTTTATCGGTCAGACCGCATAACAACATACGTTGTTCCCTTTGTCATCGGTATGTTATTTGCCCGAGATTCGATCGTCGGTATCCAATACCTAGTTCAATCTCGTTACCGGCAAGTCTCTTTACTCGTTCCGTAATACATCATCTCACAACTAACATATTAGTTGTAATGCTTGCAAGGCTTATGTGATGTGTATTACCGAGAGGGCCCAGAGATACCTCTCCGACAATCGGAGTGACAAATCCTAATCTCGAAATACGCCAACCCAACATCTACCTTTGGAGACACCTGTAATGCTCCTTTATAATCACCCAGTTACGTTGTGACGTTTGGTAGCACCCAAAGTGTTCCTCCGGTAAACGGGAGTTGTATAATCTCATAGTCATAGGAACATGTATAAGTCATGAAGAAAGCAATAGCAACATACTAAATGATCGGGTACTAAGCTAATGGAATGGGTCATGTCAATCAGATCATTCAACTAATGATGTGACCTCGTTAATCAAATAACAACTCATTGTTCATGGTTAGGAAACATAACCATCTTTGATTAACGAGCTAGTCAAGTAGAGGCATACTAGTGACACTTTGTTTGTCTATGTATTCACACATGTATTATGTTTCCGGTTAATACAATTCTAGCATGAATAATAAACATTTATCATGATTATAAGGAAATAAATAATAACTTTATTATTGCCTCTAGGGCATATTTCCTTCAGTCTCCCACTTGCACTAGAGTCAATAATCTAGATTACACTGTAATGAATCTAACACCCATGGAACTTTGGTGCTGATCATGTTTTGCTCGTGGAAGAGGCTTAGTCAACGGGTCTGCAACATTCAGATCCGTATGTATCTTGCAAATCTCTATGTCTCCCACCTGGACTAGATCCCGGATGGAGTTGAAGCGTCTCTTGATGTGTTTGGTCCTTTTGTGAAATCTGGATTCCTTTGCCAAGGCAATTGCACTAGTATTGTCACAAAAGATTTTCATTGGACCCGATGCATTAGGTATGACACCTAGATCGGATATGAACTCCTTCATCCAGACTCCTTCGTTTGCTGCTTCCGAAGCAGCTATGTACTCCGCTTCACATGTAGATCCCGCTACGACGCTTTGTTTAGAACTGCACCAACTGACAGCTCCACCGTTTAATGTAAACACGTATCCGGTTTGCGATTTAGAATCGTCCGGATCAGTGTCAAAGCTTGCATCAACGTAACCTTTTACGGTGAGCTCTTTGTCACCTCCATATACGAGAAACATATCCTTAGTCCTATTTCAGGTATTTCAGGATGTTCTTGACCGCTGTCCAATGATCCACTCCTGGATTACTTTGGTACCTCCCTGCTAAACTTATAGCAAGGCACACATCAGGTCTGGTACACAGCATTGCATACATGATAGATCCTATGGCTGATGCATAGGGAACATCTTTCATATTCTCTCTATCTTCTGCAGTGGTCGGGCATTGAGTCTTACTCAACTTCACACCTTGTAACACAGGCAAGAACCCTTTCTTTGCTTGATCCATTTTGAACTTCTTCAAAATTTTGTCAAGGTATGTGCTTTGTGAAAGTCCAATTAAGTGTCTTGATCTATCTCTATAGATCTTAATGCCTAATATGTAAGCAGCTTCACCGAGGTCTTTCATTGAAAAACTTTTATTCAAGTATCCCTTTATGCTATCCAGAAATTCTATATCATTTCCAATTAGCAATATGTCATCCACATATAATATCAGAAATGCTACAGAGCTCCCACTCACTTTCTTGTAAATACAGGCTTCTCCGAAAGTCTGTATAAAACCAAATGCTTTGATCACACTATCAAAACGTTTATTCCAACTCCGAGAGGCTTGCACCAGTCCATAAATGGATCGCTGGAGCTTGCACACTTTGTTAGCTCCCTTTGGATCGACAAAACCTTCCGGTTGCATCATATACAACTCTTCTTCCAGAAATCCATTCAGGAATGCATTTTTGACATCCATCTGCCAAACTTCATAATCATAAAATGCGGCAATCGCTAACATGATTCGGACGGACTTAAGCATCGCTACGGGTGAGAAGGTCTCATCGTAGTCAATCCCTTGAACTTGCCGAAAACCTTTTGCGACAGGTCGAGCTTTGTAGACAGTAACATTACCATCAGCGTCAGTCTTCTTCTTAAAGATCCATTTATTTTCAATTGCTTGCCGATCATCGGGCAAGTCAACCAAAGTCCATACTTTGTTCTCATACATGGATCCCATCTCAGATTTCATGGCTTCAAGCCACTTTGCGGAATCTGGGCTCACCATCGCTTCTTCATAGTTCGTAGGTTCATCATGATCTAGTATCATGACTTCCAGAACAGGATTACCGTACCACTCTGGTGCGGATCTTACTCTGGTTGATCTACGAGGTTCAGTAGTATCTTGATCTGAAGTTTCATGATCATTATCATTGGCTTCCTCACTAACTGGTGTAGGTGTCACTGAAACAGTTTTCTGTGATGAACTACTTTCCAGTAAGGGAGCAGGTACAGTTACCTCGTCAACTTCTACTTTCCTCCCACTCACTTCTTTCGAGAGAAACTCCTTCTCTAGAAAGGATCCATTCTTGGCAACGAATGTTTTGCCTTCGGATCTGTGATAGAAGGTGTACCCAACAGTTTCCTTTGGGTATCCTATGAAGACACATTTCTCCGATTTGGGTTCGAGCTTATCAGGTTGAAGCTTTTTCACATAAGCATCGCAGCCCCAAACTTTAAGAAACGACAACTTTGGTTTCTTGCCAAACCACAGTTCATAAGGCGTCATCTCAACGGATTTTGATGGTGCCCTATTTAACGTGAATGCGGCCGTCTCTAGAGCATAACCCCAAAACGATAGCGGTAAATCAGTAAGAGACATCATAGATCGCACCATATCCAGTAAAGTACGATTACGACATTCGGACACACCATTACGCTGTGGTGTTCCGGGTGGCGTGAGTTGCGAAACTATTCCACAGTTTTTCAAATGTACACCAAACTCGTAACTCAAATATTCTCCTCCACGATCAGATCGTAGAAACTTTATTTTCTTGTTACGATGATTTTCAACTTCACTCTAAAATTCTTTGAACTTTTCAAATGTTTCAGATTTATGTTTCATTAAGTAGATATACCCATATCTGCTTAAATCATCTGTGAAGGTGAGAAAATAACGATATCCGCCACGAGCCTCAATATTCATCGGACCACATACATCGGTATGTATGATTTCCAACAAATCTGTTGCTCTCTCCATAGTACCGGAGAACGGTGTTTTAGTCATCTTGCCCATGAGGCATGGTTCGCAAGTACCAAGTGATTCATAATCAAGTGGTTCCAAAAGTCCATCAGTATGGAGTTTCTTCATGCGCTTTATACCGATATGACCTAAACGACAGTGCCACAAATAAGTTGCACTTTCATTATCAACTCTGCA
The DNA here is from genome assembly GCF_056163025.1 of Triticum urartu. Lineage (NCBI taxonomy): Eukaryota > Viridiplantae > Streptophyta > Magnoliopsida > Poales > Poaceae > Triticum > Triticum urartu. Next base: position 16,297,069 of record NC_141873.1, read on the forward strand.
TCTTTTGGCTTCAACATTATGAATATGTGTATTACTACTATCGAGATTCAATAAGAATAGACCACTCTTCAAGGGTGCATGACCATAAAAGATATTACTCATATAAATAGAACAACCATTATTCTCTGATTTAAATGAATAACCGTCTCGCATTAAACAAGATCCAGATATAATGTTCATGCTCAACGCTGGCACCAAATAACAATTATTTAGGTCTAATATTAATCCCGAAGGTAGATGTAGAGGTAGCGTGCCGACCGCGATCACATCAACTTTGGAACCGTTTCCTACGCGCATCGTCACCTCGTCCTTTGCCAGTGCCCGCTTATTCCGTAGTCCCTGTTTCGAGTTGCAAATATTAGTAACAGAACCAGTATCAAATACCCAGGTGCTACTGCGAGCTCTAGTAAGGTACACATCAATAACATGTATATCACATATACCTTTGTTCACCTTGCCATCCTTCTTATCCGCCAAATACTTGGGGCAGTTCCGCTTCCAGTGACCAGTCTGCTTGCAGTAGAAGCACTCAGTTTCAGGCTTAGGTCCAGACTTGGGTTTCTTCTCCTGAGCAGCAACTTGCTTGCTGTTCTTCTTGAAGTTCCCCTTCTTCTTCCCTTTGCCCTTTTTCTTGAAACTAGTGGTTTTGTTAACCATCAACACTTGATGCTCCTTTTTGATTTCTACCTCCGCAGCTTTCAGCATTGCGAAGAGCTCGGGAATAGTCTTGTTCATCCCTTGCATATTATAGTTCATCACGAAGCTCTTGTAGCTTGGTGGCAGTGATTGGAGAATTCTGTCAATGACGCAATCATCCGGAAGATTAACTCCCAATTGAATCAAGTGATTATTATACCCAGACATTTTGAGTATATGCTCACTGATAGAACTGTTCTCCTCCATCTTGCAGCTATAGAACTTATTGGAGACTTCATATCTCTCAATCCGGGCATTTGCTTGAAATATTAACTTCAACTCCTGGAACATCTCGTATGCTCCATGACGTTCAAAACGTCGTTGAAGTCCCGATTCTAAGCCGTAAAGCATGGCACACTGAACTATCGAGTAGTCATCAGCTTTGCTCTGCCAGACGTTCATAACATCTGGTGTTGCTCCAGCAGCAGGCCTGGCACCCAGCGGTGCTTCCAGGACGTAATTCTTCTGTGCAGCAATGAGGATAATCCTCAAGTTACGGACCCAGTCCGTGTAATTGCTACCATCATCTTTCAACTTTGCTTTCTCAAGGAACGCATTAAAATTCAACGGAACAACAGCACGAGCCATCTATCTACAATCAACATAAACAAGCAAGATACTATCAGGTACTAAGTTCATGATAAATTTAAGTTCAATTAATCATATTACTTAAGAACTCCCACTTAGACAGACATCCCTCTAATCTTCTAAGTGATCACGTGATCCAAATCAACTAAACCATAACCGATCATCACGTGAGATGGAGTAGTTTTCAATGGTGAACATCGTTTATGTTGATCATATCTACTATATGATTCACGCTCGACCTTTCGGTCTCCGTGTTCCGAGGCCATATCTGCATATGCTAGGCTCGTCAAGTTTAACCTGAGTATTCTGCGTGTGCAAAAACTGGCTTGCACCCGTTGTAGATGGACGTAGAGCTTATCACACCCGATCATCACGTGGTGTCTGGGCACGACGAACTTTGGCAACGGTGCATACTCAGGGAGAACACTTCTTGATAATTTAGTGAGAGATCATCTTATAATGCTACCGTCAATCAAAGCAAGATAAGATGCATAAAAAGATAAACATCACATGCAATCAATATAAGTGATATGATATGGCCATCATCATCTTGTGCTTGTGATCTCCATCTCCGAAGCACCGTCATGATCACCATCGTCACCGGCGCGACACCTTGATCTCCATCGTAGCATCGTTGTCGTCTCGCCAATCTTATGCTTCCACGACTATCACTACCGTTTAGTAATAAAGTAAAGCATTACATCGCGATTGCATTGCATACAATAAAACGACAACCATATGGCTCCTGCCAATTGCCGATAACTCGGTTACAAAACATGATCATCTCATACAATAAAATTCAGCATCATGCCTTGACCATATCACATCACAACATGCCCTGCAAAAACAAGTTAGACGTCCTCTACTTTGTTGTTGCATGTTTTACGTGGCTGCTACGGGCTTAAGTAAGAACCAATCTCACCTACGCATCAAAACCACAACGATAGTTTGTCAAATAGACTCCGTTTTAACCTTCTCAAGGACCGGGCGTAGCCATACTTGGTTCAACTAAAGTTGGAGAGACAGTCGCCCGCAAGCCATCTATGTGCAAAGCACGTCGAGGGAACCGGTCTCGCGTAAGCGTAAGCGTAAGGTTGGTCCGGGTCGTCTCGTCCAACAATACCGCCGAACCAAAGTATGACATGCTGGTAGGTAGTATGACTTGTATCGTCCACAACTCACTTGTGTTCTACTCGTGCATAGAACATCAACATAAATAACCTAGGCTCGGATGCCACTGTTGGGTTTCGTAGTAATTTCAAAAATATTCCTACGCACACGCAAGATCATGTGATGCATAGCAACGAGGGGGAGAGTGTTGTCTACGTACCCAACGCAGACCGACTGCGGAAGCGATGACACGACGTAGAGGAAGTAGTCGTACGTCTTCACGATCCAACCGATCAAGCACCGAAACTACGGCACCTCCGAGTTCGAGCACATGTTCAGCTCGATGACGATCCCCGGACTCCGATCCAGCAAAGTGTCGGGGTAGAGTTTCGTCAGCACGACGGCGTGGTGACGATCTTGATGAACTACAGCAGCAGGGCTTCGCCTAAACTCCGCTACAGTATTATCGAGGTATATGGTGGCAGGGGGCACCGCACACGGCTAAGGAATAGATCACGTGGATCAACTTGTGTGTTCTAGGGTGCCTCTACCTCAGTATATAAAGGAGCCAAGGGGGGAGGGGGGCGCCGGCCAGGGAGAGAGGCGCAGGAGGAGTCCTACTCCTTCCGGGAGTAGGACTCCCCCCCCCAATCCTATTCCAACTAGGATTCCCAAGGGGGAAAGGGGGAGAGGGGTGGCCGGCCACCTCTCCTAGTCCTAATAGGACTAGGGGAGGGGGGAGGTGTGCAGCCCCCTTGGGCTGCCCCTTTCTCCTTTCCACTAAGGCCCATGAAGGCCCATATGGCTCCCGGGGGGTTCCGGTAACCTCCCGGTGACCCGGTAAAATCCCGATTTCACCCGGAACACTTCCGATGTCCAAACATAGGCTTCCAATATATCAATCTTTACATCTCGACCATTTCGAGACTCCTCGTCATGTCCGTGATCACATCCGGGACTCCGAACAACCTTCGGTACATCAAAATGCATAAACTCAAAATGAAACTGTCATCGTAACCTTAAGCGTGCGGACCCTACGGGTTCGAGAACAATGTAGACATGACCGAGACACGTCTCCGGTCAATAACCAATAGCGGGACCTGGATGCCCATATTGGCTCCTACATATTCTACGAAGTTCTTTATCGGTCAGACCGCATAACAACATACGTTGTTCCCTTTGTCATCGGTATGTTACTTGCCCGAGATTCGATCGTCGGTATCCAATACCTAGTTCAATCTCGTTATCGGCAAGTCTCTTTACTCGTTCCGTAATACATCATCTCACAACTAACGTATTAGTTGTAATGCTTGCAAGGCTTATGTGATGTGTATTACCGAGAGGGCCCAGAGATACCTCTCCGACAATCGGAGTGACAAATCCTAATCTCGAAATACGCCAACCCAACATCTACCTTTGGAGACACCTGTAATGCTCCTTTATAATCACCCAGTTACGTTGTGACGTTTGGTAGCACCCAAAGTGTTCCTCCGGTAAACGGGAGTTGCATAATCTCATAGTCATAGGAACATGTATAAGTCATGAAGAAAGCAATAGCAACATACTAAACGATCGGGTGCTAAGCTAATGGAATGGGTCATGTCACTCAGATCATTCAACTAATGATGTGACCTCATTAATCAAATAACAACTCATTGTTCATGGTTAGGAAACATAACCATCTTTGATTAACGAGCTAGTCAAGTAGAGGCATACTAGTGACACTTTGTTTGTCTATGTATTCACACATGTATTATGTTTCCGGTTAATACAATTCTAGCATGAATAATAAACATTTATCATGATTATAAGGAAATAAATAATAACTTTATTATTGCCTCTAGGGCATATTTCCTTCAGATTCCTCCTCCCTTAGTGCGCCACTAGGGCCGGCCGGCCTCTCCCCTTGCTCCTTTATATACGGGGGCAGTGGGCACCGTAGAACACACAAGTTGATTGTTTCCAGCCGTGTGCGGTGCCCCTCTCCACCATAATCCACCTCGGTCATATCGTAGCGGTGCTTAGGCGAAGCCCTGTTCCGGTAGCATCATCATCACCGTCATCACGCCGTCGTGCTGACGAAGCTCTCCCTCGACACTCTACTGGATCATGAGTTCATGGGACATCACCGAGCGGAATGTGTGCAGATTGCGGAGGTGTCGTACTTTCGGTACTAGGATCGGTCGATCGTGAAGACGTACGACTACATCAACCGCGTTGTCATAATGCTTCCGCTTACGGTCTACGAGGGTACGTAGACAACACTCTCCCCTCTCGTCGCTATGCATCACCATGATCTTGCGTGCGCGTAGGAATTTTTTTTGAAATTACTGCGTTCCCCAACAGTGGTATCCGAGTCAGGTTTATGTGTAGATGTTATATGAACGAGTAGAACACAAAGGAGTTCTGGGCGTGGTTATATACATATTGCTTGCCGTCACTAGTTGATTCTTGATTCAACGGTATTGTTGGATGAAGCAGCCCAGACCGACATTACGCGTACGCTTACGCGAGACAGGGTCTACCGACGTGCTTCGCACATAGGTGGCTGGTGGGTGTCAGTTTCTCCAACTTTAGTTGAATCGGATTCAATGAACAGGGTTCTTTCTGAAGATCAAAAAGCAATCACTATACCGTGTTGTGGTTTTTGATGCATAGGTAAGAATGGTTCTTGCTTAGCCCGTAGCAGCCACGTAAAACTTGCAACAACAAAGTAGAAGACGTCTAACTTGTTTTTGTAGGGCATGTTGTGATGTGATATGATCAAGACATGATGCTAAAGTTTATTGTATAAGATGATCATGTTTTGTAACGAAGTTATCGGCAACTGGCAGGAGCCATATGGTTGTTGCTTTATTGTATGAAATGCAATCGCCATGTAATTGCTTTACTTTATCACTAAGTGGTAGCGATAGTCGTAGAAGCAATAGTTGGCGAGACGACAACGATGCTTCGATGAAGATCAAGGTGTCAAGCCGGTGACGATGGTGATCATGACGGTTCTTTGGAGATAGAGATCAAAGGCACAAGATGATGATGGCCATATCATATCACTTATATTGATTGCATGTGATGTTTATCCTTTATGCATCTTATTTTGCTTAGTTCGACGGTAGCTGAGGGAGTCCTGGATTAGGGGGTGTTCGGGTAGCCGGACTCCAGGACTATGAAGATACAAGATTGAAGACTTCGTCCCGTGTCCGGATGGGACTTTCCTTGGCGTGGAAGGCAAGCCTGGCGATGCGGATATTCAAGATCTCCTACCATTGTAACCGACTTTGTGTAACCCTAACCCCCTCCGGTGTCTATATAAACCGGAGGGTTTTAGTCCGTAGGACAACTTCATCATACAACAATCATACCATAGGCTAGCTTCTAGGGTTTAGCCTCCTTGATCTCGCGGTAGATCTACTCTTGTACTACCCATATCATCAATATTAATCAAGCAGGACGTAGGGTTTTACCTCCATCAAGAGGGCCCGAACCTGGGTAAAACATTATGTCCCTTGTCTCCTGTTACCATCCGCCTAGACGCACAGTACGGGACCCCCTACCCAAGATCCACCGGTTTTGACACCGACATTGGTGCTTTCATTGAGAGTTCCTCTGTGTCGTCGCTTTTAGGCCCGATGGCTCCTTCGATCATCAACAACGATGCAGTCCAGGGTGAGACTTTTCTCCCCGGACAGATCTTCGTCTTCGGCGGCTTCGCACTGCGGGCCAATTCGCTTGGCCACCTTGAGCAGATCGAAAGCTACGCCCCTGGCCATCAGGTCAGGTTTGGAAGCCTAAACTATACGGCTGACATCCGCGGGGACTTGATCTTTGACGGATTCGAGCCACAGCCAAGCGCGCCGCACTGTCTCGATGGGCATGATATAGCTCTACCGCCGAACAGCGCTTTGGAGGCCGCACACGCACCGGTTCCGACCATTGATTTGGAGCCTACTGCGCCGATCGAGGATCAGCGGTTGGACGTTGCCTCAGGGGCTGCGATCTCAGAGGCGATCGAGCCGAACTCCAGCCCCGCACTCCGCACGGCCCGTGACTCCGAGGAGCCGGATTCCTCTCCGAACTCCGAGCCCCCCGCGCCCCTGCCGATCGAATCTGATTGGGCGCCGATAATGTAGTTCACCGCCGTGGACATCTTTCAGCACTCGCCCTTCGGCGACATCCTAAATTCTCTAAAGTCTCTCTCTTTATCAGGAGAGCCCTGGCCGGACTATGGTCAGCAAGGTTGGGATACGGACGATGAAGAAATTCAAAACCCACCCACCACCCACTTCGTAGCCACTGTCGATGACTTAACCGACATGCTTGACTTCGACTCCGAAGACATCGACGGTATGGACGACGATGCAGGAGACGAACAAGAACTAGCACCTGTAGGGCGCTGGAAGGCCACCTCGTCATATGACATATATATGGTGGACACTCCAAAGGATGGAGACGGCGATGGAACAGCGGGGGATGATACCTCTAAGAAACAGCCCAAGCGCCAGCGTCAGCGGCGCCGCTCTAAATCCCGCCAAAGCAAAAACGATGATTCCGGCACGGGAGATAATACTACTCCGGATAGCGCCAAAGAACACCCCCTCCAGCAAGAGTCAGCACAGGAGGACAGAGAAGCCAGCCCTCACAAGAGGGCGGCGGACAAAGAGGTTGAGGACGATAATCATATGCCACCCTCCGAAGACGAGGCAAGCCTCGACGACGACGAGTTCGTCATGCCAGAGGATCTCGCCGAACAAGAGCGTTTTAAACGCAGGCTTATGGCCACGCCAAGCAGCCTCAAGAAAAAGCAGCAACAGCTTAGAGCTGATCAGGATTTGCTAGCTGACAGATGGACTGAAGTCCTTGCGGCCGAAGAGTATGAACTCGAACGCCCCTCCAAGAGTTACCCAAAGCACAGGCTGCTACCCCGACTAGAGGAGGAAGCACCTACATCACCAGCGCATGACATGGTCGACCGGCCACCTCGTGGCCACGACAGAGAGGCCTCTCGGCCCTCCACTCAAGCCATGCCCCGGCGCCGCGTCAAGCATACTAAGGCACGGGAAAATGCGCCCGACCTGCGTGACATACTGGAGGACAAGGCAAGGCAAACAAGATCGATCTACGGATCGCGCAGGCGCCCCACGGCACGTGACGGTGATCGTCACTCCGGATGTAATGAATCCGGCCGGGCCGAACTCAACAGACAAAGCTCCTTCGAGCTGCGTCGTGATATAGCCCAATATAGAGGCGCCGCACACCCACTATGCTTCACAGATGAAGTAATGGACCATAAAATCCCTGACGGTTTCAAACCCGTAAACATCGAATCATACGATGGCACAACAGATCCTGCGGTATGGATCGAGGATTATCTCCTTCATATCCACATGGCCCGCGGTGATGATCTACATGCCATCAAATACCTCCCACTCAAACTTAAGGGACCGGCCCGGCATTGGCTTAACAGCTTGCCAGCAGACTCAATCGGTTCTCGGGAGGACCTGGAAGCCGCATTCCTTGACAACTTCCAGGGCACTTATGTGCGACCACCGGATGCCGATGACCTAAGCCACATAATTCAGCAGCCAGAGGAATCGGCCAGGAAATTCTGGACACGGTTCCTAACAAAGAAAAACTAGATAGTCGACTGTCCGGGCACAGAGGCCTTAGCGGCCTTCAAGCATAATATCCGTGATGAGTGTCTTGCCCGGCATCTGGGACAGGAAAAGCCGAAATCTATGGCAGCCCTCACGACACTCATGACCCGCTTTTGCGCGGGAGAAGACAGTTGGCTAGCTCGCAGCAACAACTTAACCAAGAACCCTGGTAATTCGAATACCAAGGAGAAAAGTGACAGGTCACGTCGGAACAAACAAAAGCGCCGCGTTAACAACGACAGCAACGAGGATACGATAGTTAATGCCGGATTCCGAGGCTACAAACCCGGTCAACGGAAAAAGCCATTCAAAAGAAATACTTAGGGCCCGTCCAGTTTGGACCGAATAATCGACCGCTTGTGCCAGATACATGGCAACCCCGAAAAGCCAGCCAATCACACCAACAGGGATTGTTGGGTGTTCAAGCAGGCAGGAAAGTTAAGAGCCGAAAACAAAGACAAGGGGCTGCATAGCGACGACGAGGAGGAGCCCAGGCCGCCGAACAACAGTGGACAAAAGGGATTTCCCCCGCAAGTGCGGACGGTGAACATGATATACGCAACCCACATCACCAAGAGGGAGCAGAAGCGTGCGTTACGGGACATATATGCGATGGAGCCAGTCGCCCCAAAGTTCAACCCATGGTCCTCCTGCCCGATCACCTTTGATCGAAGGGACCACCCCACTAGCATCCGTCACGGCGGCTTCGCCGCATTGGTTCTAGACCCAATCATTGACGGATTTCATCTCACAAGAGTCCTCATGGACGGCGGCAGCAGCCTGAACCTGCTTTACCAGGATACAGTGCGAAAAATGGGCATAGATCCCTCGAGGATCAAGCCCACCAAAATGACCTTTAAAGGCGTCATACCAGGTGTAGAAGCCAACTATACAGGCTCAGTTACACTGGAAGTGGTCTTCGGATCTCCGGATAACTTTCGAAGCGAGGAGTTAATCTTCGACATAGTCCCGTTCCGTAGTGGCTATCACGCACTGCTCGGGCGAACCGCATTCGCAAAATTCAACGCGGTACCGCACTATGCATACCTCAAGCTCAAGATGCCAGGCCCTAGAGGAGTAATAACGGTCAATGGGAACACTGAACGCTCCCTCCGAACGGAGGAGCACACGGTAGCGCTTGCAGCAGAAGTACAAAGCAGCCTCTCTAGGCAGTTCTCCAGTTCGGCCTTCAAAAAACCGGACACTGTCAAGCGCGCCCGGAGTACCCCACAACAAGACCGCCTGGCATGTTCTGAGCTAGCGTAGCAATGCGGCCCCAACCCTAGCCCTCGCGATATAGCGAAACCAGTGCTTCGCGTACATAACTACGCTCTTGAAATACCATGGGCACAGGGGAAGGGGCACTATCACGGCACACCCGAAATACGGCTTAAACTGCACCAGGGGCTGCCGAATTCTTTTTTTCTTTTACTCTCAGGACTCCATACTTCGGACGACCCGTTCGGCAATTCAACTGCCGCACAAACGATGCAAGACCCAGGAAAGCAGACAAGCCACGCCGCATTATGGAACTCCCAGGTGGTCTCTATTGCGAGCAGTATACCTATTTTTAATACAATTCCGCGGCCTGCCCCTGGCCAGGACATGTTAAATAATCCAATTTCTTTTGCTTATCGCACTATTTGTATCGTTTCGCTTTCATAGCAGCCTTTCTATAAACAATGCATAGCTTCTTGTCTATTTTTTGCATTGTCCTCTTTTTTATATATATGTTTATTAATAACATGTTGCATCCGTACACTGTGGTACGGCAAAAATACGCCAGGGGCTTCAGTACCCATCAATATGGCGTGAGAAGTCCATACACTTTCACAAGTGCGGCACCCCAAACTTATAGCACTATATGCATCGGCTCCGAATCATGATTTGGGTCAATAGTTGGGTTTGCCCGACTCCTATGTTTTAGTGCCTTACGTTCCGCTATATCGGCTAAGGTAGCACTAGGAGAACTACTGCGATTGTGCCCCGGTTGAGCTGGGCTGAGCACCTCAGTAGAGAAAGCTAAAACTGACTGTCATGATGAGGCGAGAGACCGGTCGCTGTTCGAGAGGTTTTTTCGAGTCCTTAAAGACTTATGCCGCTTCGAGCGAGGAACCGGCTTTGTCTGGCCAAGGGGTGGATAGCGCCCCGAACTCGGTCTTCCGAATACTAGGGGCTTCGCCGAAATTTTAAAATTATAGAGTTCTATGGCTAAGTGAGAGTGTTCAAGCATTATAGTCCGATTGCCTTGTTCGTTGTGCTGAGCGCCTCCCTCGACGGACCCAATCATGGGAAAAAGAGCGCTCAGGTTTATCCCAAACACCCCAGCACTAGTGGCATGGGGGCAGAAGCCGACGAGTGGCCATCTCTCAATTTTTTGTTAAGCGGCCGCACAGAAAGTAATATTTTAAATTCAAGCATTGCTTAGCGCATATGAACAAGTTTTCAGCGCACAGGATAACACGAGCGAGTTCATTCAAAAATTACATCCTTGGTACATTCATCCGCCATAAGGCGGGCACCAGCCAGAACATCCTTGTAATAGTTCTCGGGCTTGCGATGCTCCTTCCCCGGCGGCGGCCCGTCCCTCACAAGCTTCTCACCGTCCAGCTTACCCCAGTGCACCTTTGCACGGGCAAGGGCCTTACAGGCACCTTCGATGCAGACGGAGCGCTTGATGACCTCGAGCCTTGGACAAGCCTCCACCAGCCGCCGCACCAGTCCGAAGTAGCTCCCAGGCAGGGCCTCTCCAGGCCACAGCCGAACTATGAAGCCCTTTAGGGCCTGTTCAGCCGCCTTGTGGAGCTCGACCAGCTGCTTCAGCTGGTCGCTCAAGGGCACAGGGTGTCCGGCCTCAGCGTACTGAGACTAGAACACCTTCTCCGTTGAGCTGCCTTCCTCGGCTCGGTAGAATGCGGCGGCATCGGATACGCTGCGGGGTAGATCTGCGAATGCCCCTGGAGAGCTCCGGATTCGGGTAAGTAACAAGTAGTTTACTTTTATATGTCTGCTTTGCATAGAGAATGCCTTACCCGCCGCTATCTTTTTCACCGCATCCAATTCCTGGAGGGCCTTCTGGACTTCGGCCTTGGCAGATTTGGCAGTTTTAAGGGACGCAGCAAGCTCGGACGCTCGCGTCTTCGAGTTGAGCTCCAAACTCTCATGTTTTTTCATGAGAGCCTGAAGCTCTTGCTGCACCTCACCGACCTGCGCCTCAAATTTCTCCCACTCGGTGCGCTCCGTGGCCGCCTTCTTCTCGGCCTCGGACAGCGCCTGCTTGAGGGTCGCCACCTCAGTTGTGGCCCCTACAATAAGCAGTGTACTCCTGTCATCTTTTGCAATTGCGTCTTCTTATAGGCATTTTTTTCTATAAGGTATCTCTTACCTTCTTTCTCCTCGAGCTGCCGTTTGGCAAGGCCGAGCTCTTGCTCGGTCCGCTCGAGGCCCTGCTTCAGGGCACCCACCTCCGCAGTCAGTGCGGCGGTGGCCAGCAGCGAAGCCTGCATACGTATATTGACTCCTTTTTAGTTAGACTCCTGCGATATTTAATAGATCCTCTATTCGGCTTTTCTTTCCGAACGCCAAACAGAGCATCAGGGGCTACTGTCTATGCGGTAATATTTTTACATATCTTTTACTTACCTCAAAGCCTGTTAGAAGGCTAGCACAAGCTTCAGTCAGTCCGCTTTTGGCGGACCGAACCTTCTGGACCATCGTACTCATGATGGTACGGTGCTCCTCGTCGATGGAGGCGCCCTTAAGCACCTCCAGCAGATTGTCCAGCGCCTCCGGATGGACGGAGGACGCCGACTCAATAGGCTTGCTCCTCTTGGCAGGAGTTCGCCTACCGCGGTCCGGAACCGTTGATGATTCCGGCGCGGTGTCCGGCTTAAAGCCGGACTTGGAGCCCTGGGGGGTCTTGTCCCCTTCACTCCTGGAGTCCGGGAGGTCGCCTCGCGGCTCCTCCTGGACCACCTCCTCTTACCCCGGAGCTTGTCGCGACGCCACTTCGGCGTCAGCCGCGGCACAGGGGGAGGCAGCGGGCGGAACTGAATTCACGTCCAATGAATCCAGGGAGCCGCTCGACGACTCGTCGAGCCCGTCCTTGGGCGGGCTGCATGATTATATTCGACATTAGGGAAAGCTGTGCAACAAAAGGAATATCATGAGTTACTCTGGTATCCGAACACTTACGATCTCGCCGGACGCTTGGCCCTGTCCGGCCACTCCTCTTCGTCCTCGTCGGCGTCGGGGGCGTAGTCCAGCGGAGGGGTTTTCCTCTTCTTGGACCCTTCGGCCTCCCCTACTGGGGCGGCCTTCCTCTTGTTTCCTCCCCCCGCTGGAGGGGGAGAGGTTTCTTCTTCCTCCTCCTCGTCTTCACGGGAGGAGTGCGTCTCGGACTCGTCGGACGACGAGTCCGACACCACCATATGCCGGGAACTCTTTCGAGTCCCCGTGGCCTTCTTCTTCTTGGCCTTCTTCTCTGGCACCATATAAGGTGCCGGAACAGCAGCTTCACTAGGGGAGCAGGGGCTGGGTCTTCGGGCAAGGGATCCAGACAGTTAATCAGTCCGGACTTCGCCTGCCAAGCCTGTCAAAGGTGAGGGAGTTTAGATCCTGCATAGAGTCAAACTATGAGAAAACTTAACATCCTGTAAAAGATGAAAATATCTTACCTCGCCAGCAGGACGCTGCGAGCTGAATCCGCGGTCTTCGGAGGCGAATGTGGGAGCCTCGGCGCCTTTGGTTAGCCCCTTCCAGACATCTTTGTACGTCGTGTCAAAGAGCCTGCTCAGAGTCCGGTGCTGCGCCGGGTTGAACTCCCACAAATTGAAGTCCCGTTCTTGACACGGAAGGATCCGGCGGACGAGCATGACCTGGACTATGTTGACAAGCTTGAGCTGCTTGTTCACCAGGGACTGGATGCATTTTTGCAGTCCGGTCACCTCTTCTTCGTCGCCCCACGACAAGCCCGTCTCCTTCCAGGACGTGAGCCGTGTAGGGGGTCCGGATCGGAATTCGGGGGCTGCGATCCACTTCGGATCGCGTGGCTCGGTGATGTAAAACCACCCTGACTGCCACCCCTTCAAGGTCTCCACAAAGGAGCCCTCGAGCCATAGGACGTTGGCTATTTTGCCCGCCATGGCATCTCCGCACCCCGCCTGGTTGCCGCGCACCACCTTTGGCTTGACGTTGGAGGTCTTGAGCCAGAGGCCGAAATGTGGGCGGATGCAGAGGAAAGCCTCGCACACGACGATAAACGCCGAGATATTGAGGCTGAAGTTCGGGGCCAAATCGTGGAAATCTAGGCCATAGTAGAACATGAGCCTGCGGACAAATGGGTGGAGAGGAAAACCCAGTTCGCGGAGGAAGTGGGGAAGAAATACTACCCTCTCATGGGGCCTTGGGGTGGGGAGAAGCTGCCCCTCCTCAGGAAGCCGGTGCGCGATGTCTTTGGACAAGTATCTGGCCTTCCTTAGCTTTTTGACATGGCCCTTCATGACGGAGGAGACCATCCACTTGCCTCCCGCTGCAGACATTGTTGGAGAAGATTGAGGTAGGAAGTGCGGGCTTGGGCGCTGGAGCTCGGGTGGGCAAAGGAGGAAGAAGGCGTAGGTAAAAAGGTGGATCCTTATCCCCTTATATGGGCGGATGCGACTATGCGTCCCCACCAGCCTAGTAAAACTCGCTTGCCTCCCAAGCGCCGTGATAAATGGCGCGGTTGGGTTACCCACGTCCGTATTGATGAGAATCCCGTAAATGGGGGACACGATCTCTGCTTTGACAAGACGTGCCAAGGAAAACGCCTCGCAAAACACGCTGAGGTGGAAAAGTGAAAACGATTCAAATAAAGGCTTGGCCGTAGTGTGATGTCGCGCTGTGGAATACGTCAGCAGATTAGATTTGTGTTAATATTATTTTCTCTATGGCAATACGTGGAAACTTATTTTGCAGAGCCAGACACTACTCTTGGTGTTTACAAACTTTTATGAAGAATTTGGAGGAGGAACCCACCTTGCAATGCCGAAGACAATCTGCGCGCCGGACTCGTCGTCATTGAAGCCTGGTTCAGGGGCTACTGAGGGAGTCCTGGATTAGGGGGTGTTTGGGTAGCCGGACTATACCTTCAGCCGGACTCCAGGACTATGAAGATACAAGATTGAAGACTTCGTCCCGTGTCGGGATGGGACTTTCCTTGGCGTGGAAGGCAAGCCTGGCGATGCGGATATTCAAGATCTCCTACCATTGTAACCGACTTTGTGTAACCCTAACCCCCTCCGGTGTCTATATAAACCGGAGGGTTTTAGTCCGTAGGACAACTTCATCATACAACAATCATACCATAGGCTAGCTTCTAGGGTTTAGCCTCCTTGATATCGTGGTAGATCTACTCTTGTACTACCCATATCATCAATATTAATCAAGCAGGACGTAGGGTTTTACCTCCATCAAGAGGGCCCGAACCTGGGTAAAACATTGTGTCCCTTGTCTCCTGTTACCATCCGCCTAGACGCACAGTTCGGGACCCCCTACCCGAGATCCGCCGGTTTTAACACCGACAGTAGCATTATAAGATGAACCCTCACTAAATTTCAAGGTACAAGTGTTCTCCCTGAGTATGCACCGTTGCGACAGTTCGTCGTGCCGAGACACCACGTGATGATCGGGTGTGATAAGCTCTACGTTCACATACAACGGGTGCAAGCCAATTTTGCACACGCAGAATACTCGGGTTAAACTTGACGAGCCTAGCATATCCAGATATGGCCTCGGAACACTGAGACCGAAAGGTCGAGCGTGAATCATATAGTAGATATGATCAACATAGTGATGTTCACCATTGAAAACTACTCAATCTCACGTGATGATCGGACATGGTTTAGTTGATATGGATCACGTGATCACTTAGATGATTAGAGGGATGTCTATCTAAGTGGGAGTTCTTAAGTAATATGGTTAATTGAACTTTAATTTTTCATGAACTTAGTCCTGGTAGTATTTGCATAACTATGTTGTAGATCAATAGCTCGCAATGTAGCTCCCCATTTATTTTTTATATGTTCCTAGAGAAGAACTATGTTGAAAGATGATAGTAGCAATGAAGCGGACTGGGTCCGTGATCTGAGGATTATCCTCATTGCTGCACAGAAGAATTATGTCCTTGATGCACCGCTAGGTGACGGACCTATTGCAGGAGCAGATTCAGACGTTATGAACGTTTGGCAAGCTCGTTATGATAACTACTTGATAGTTTAGTGCGCCATGCTTTACGGCTTAGAACCGGGACATCAAAAACATTTTGAACGCCACGGAGCATATAAGATGTTCTAAGAGCTAAAATTGGTATTTTAGACTCATGCCCGAATCGAGAGGTACGAGACCTCTGACAGTACTTTGCCTACAAGATGGAGGAGAATAGCTCAACCAGTGAGCATGTGCTCAGATTGTGTGGGTACTACAATTACTTGAATCAAGTGGGAGTTAATCTTCCAGATAAAATAGTGATTGATAGAGTTCTCTAGTCACTATCACCAAGTTACTAGAACTTCGTGATGAACTATAATATGCAAGGGATGACGAAAGTAATTCCCAAGCTCTTCGCGATGCTGAAATCAGCGAAGGTGGAAATCAAGAAAAGCATCAAGTGTTGATGGTTGACAAGACCACTAGTTTCAACTAAAAGGGCAAGGGAAATAAAGGGAACTTCAAGAAGAATGGCAAGCAAGTTGACACTCCCATGAAGAAGCCCAAAGCTGGACCCAAGCCTGAAACTGAGTGCTTCTACTGCAAAGGAAATGGTCACCGGAAGTGGAACTGCCCTAGATACTTGGCGGATAAGAAGGATGGAATACTGAACAAAGGTATATTGGATATACATGTTATTGATGTGTACTTTATAGTGTTTATAGCAACCCTTGGGTATTTGATACTGGTTCAGTTGCTAAGAGTAGTAACTCGAAATGGGAGTTGCAAAATAAACAGAGACTAGTTAAGGGCGAGGTGATGATGTGTGTTGGAAGTGATTCCAAGGTTGATAAGATCACCATCGCGCACTCCCTTTACCTTCGGGATTAGTGTTGAACCTAAAATAAATGTTATTTGGTGTTTGCGTTTTGCATGAATATGATTGGATCATGTTTATTGTAATACGGCTATTCATTTAAGTCAAAGAATAATTGTTGTTCTATTTACATGAATAAAACCTTCTATGGTCATACACTCAATATAAATGTTTTATTGAATCTCGATCGTAGTGATACACATATTCATAATATTGAAGCCAAAAGATGCAAAGTTAATAATGGTAGTGCAACTTATTTGTGGCAGTGCCATTTAGGTCATATTGGTGTAAAGCGCATGAAGAAACTCCATGCTGATGGGCTTTTGGAATCACTTGATTATGAATCACTTGATGCTTGCGAACCATGCCTCAAGGGCAAGATGACTAAGACTCCATTCTCCGGAACAATGGAGCGAGCAACTGACTGATTGGAAATAATACATACTGATGTATGCGGTCCGATGAGTGTTGAGGCTCGCGGCGGGTATCGTTATTTTCTGACCTTCACAGATGATTTGAGCAGATATGGGTATATCTACTTGATGAAACATAAGTCTGGAACATTTGAAAAGTTCAAAGAATTTTAGAGTGAAGTAGAAAATCATCGTAATAAGAAAATAAAGTTTCTACGATCTGATCGCGGAGACGAATATTTGAGTTACGAGTTTGGTCTTCAACTAAAACAATGTGGAATAGTTTCACAAATTCATGCCACCTGGAACACCACAGCATAATGGTGTGTCCGAACGTCATAACCGTACTTTATTGGATATAGTGCAATCTATGATGTCTCTTAGCGATTTACCACTATCAATTTGGGGTTATGCATTAGAGACAGGTACATTCACGTTAAATAGGGCACCATCTAATCCATTGAGACGACACCGTATGAACTATGGTTTGGCTAGAAACCTAAGCTGTCGTTTCTTAAAGTTTGGGGTTGTGATGCTTATGTGAAAAAGTTTCAGCCTGATAAGCTCAAACCCAAATCGGAAAAGTGCGTCTTCATAGGATACCCAAGAGAAACTGTTGGGTACACCTTCTATCATAGATCCGAAAGGAAAGATCTTTGTTGCTAAGAGTGGATCCTTTCTAGAGAAGAATTTTCTCTTGAAAGAAGTGGGTGGGAGGAATGTAGAACTTGATGAGGTAATTGTACCTTCTCCTGAATTGGAAAGTAGTTCATCACAGAAATCCGTTCTAGTGATTTCTATGCCAATTAGTGAGGAAGCTAATGATGATGATCATGAAACTTCAGGTCAAGTCACTACCGAACCTAGGACAACCAGAGTATGGTCCGCACTAGAGTGGTACGGTAATCCTTTCTGGAAGTCATGTTACTAGACCATGACGAACCTATGAACTATGAGGAAGCGATGATGAGCCCAGATTTCGCGAAATGGCTTAAGGCCATGAAATATGAGATGGGATCCATGTATAAAGAACAAAGTATGGACTTTGATTTACTTGCCCAATGATCGGCGAGCCATTGAGAATAAATGGATCTTCAAGAGGAAGACGGACGCTGATAGTAGTGTTACTATCTACAAAGCTCAAATTGTCGCAAAAGGGTTTTCGACAAGTTCAAGGTGTTGACTACGATGAGGTTTTCTCACTCATAGCGATGCTTAAGTCTGTCCGAATCATGTTAGCAATTGCCACATTTTATGAAATCTGGCAGATGGATGTCAAAACTGCATTCCTTAATGGATTTCTTACAGAAGAGTTGTATATGATACAACAAGAAAGTTTTGTTAATTCTAAAGGTGCTAACAAAGTGTGCAAGCTCTCGCGATCCATCTATGGACTGGTGCAAGCATCTCGGAGTTGGAATATACGCTTTGATGAGTTGATCAAAGCATATAGTTTTATACAGACTTTTGGAGAAGCTTGTATTTACAAGAAAGTGAGTGGGAGCTCTGTAGCATTTCTGATATTATATGTGGATGACATATTGTTGATCGGAAATGATACTGAATTTCTGGATAGCATAAAAGGATACTTGAATAAGAATTTTTCAAAGAAATACCTCGGTGAAGCTGCTTACACATTGAGCATCAAGATCTATAGAGATAGATCAAGACACTTGATAAGATTTTTCAATGAGTACATACCTTGACAAGATTTTGAAGTAGTTCAAAATGGAACAGTCAAACAAGGAGTTCTTGCCTGTGTTGCAAGGTGTGAAGTTGAGTAAAGACTCAAAACCCAACCACAGCAGAAAATAGAAAGAGAATGAAAAGTCATTCCCTATGCCTCAGTCATAGGTTCTACAAATTATGCTATGATGTATACTTTGAAATATTTCTCGGTTATGGAGGTGATAAAAGAGTTCGTCGTAAAGAGTTACGTCGATGCAAGCTTTTTACATCGATCTAGATGTCTCTAAGTCTCGATCTGGATACATATTGAAAGTGGGAGCAATTAGCTAGAGTAGCTCCGTGCAGAGTATTGTAGACATAGAAATTTGCGAAATACATACGGATCTGAATGTTGCAGACCCGTAGACTAAACTTCTCTCACAAGCAAAACATGATCACTCTTTGGGTATTAATCACATAGCCATGTGAACTAGATTATTGACTCTAGTAAACCCTTTGGGTATTAGTCACATGAAGACGTGAACTAATCACATAAAGATGTGAACTATTGGTGTGAAATCACATGATGATGTGAACTAGATTATTTACTCTAGTGCAAGTGGGAGACTGAAGGAAATATGCCCTAGAGGCAATAATAAAGTTGTTATTTATATTTCCTTATATCATGATAAATGTTTATTATTCATGCTAGAATTATATTAACCGGAAATTAGTACATGTGTGAATACATAGACAAACTGAGTGTCACTAGTATGCCTCTACTTTACTAGCTCGTTCATCAAAGATGGTTAAGTTTCCTGGCCATGGACAAAGAGTTGTCATTTGATTAACGAGATCACATCATTAGAGAATGATGTGATTGACTTGACCCATCCATTAGCTTAGCACGATGATCATTTAGTTTGTTGCTATTGCTTTCTTCATAACTTATACATGTTCCTATGACTATGAGATTATGCAACTCTGGAATACCGGAGGAACACTTAGTGTGCCATCAAACGTCACAATGTAAATGGGTGACTATAAAGATCCTCTACAGGTGTCTCCGATGGTGTTTCTTGAGTTGGCATAGATCGAGATTAGGATTTGTCACTCCGTGTATCAGAGAGGTATCTCCGGGCCCTCTCGGTAATGCACATCACTATAAGCCTTGCAAGCAATGTGACTAATGAGTTAGTTACAGGATGTTGCATTATGGAAAGAGTAAAGAGAATTGCCGGTAATGAGATTGAACTAGGTATTGAGATACCGACGATCGAATCTCAGGCAAGTAACATACCGATGACAAAGGAAACAACATATGTTGTTATGCGGTTTGACCGATAAAGATCTTCGTAGAATATGTAGGAGCCAATATGAGCATCCAGGTTCCGCTATTGGTTATTGACCGGAGATGAGTCTCGGTCATGTGTACATAGTTCTCGAACCCGTAGGGTCCGCACGCTTAACGTTCGGTGATGATTGGTATTATGAGTTTATGTGTTTTGATGTACCGAATATAGTTTGGAGTCCCGGATTTGATCACGGACATGACGAGGAGTCTCAAAATGGTCGAGAGATAAAGATTGATATATTGGACGGCTATATTCGGACACCGGAAGTGTTCCGAGTGATTTCGGAGAAAACCAGAGTGCCGGAGGGTTACTGGAACCCCCCCCCCCCCTGGGGAAAGTTGGACCTTCATGGGCCATAGGGAAGAGGGGAGGCAGCCGACAAGGGACAGCCGTGCCCCCTCCCTATAGGGAGTCCGAATTGGACTAGGGAGGGGGTGCGCCCCCCCTTTCCTTCTCCTCTTCCTCTCCCTTCCTTCCTTCCCCTTCTCCTCCTAGTAGGACTAGGAAAGGAGGAATCCTACTCCTACTAGGAGGAGGATTCCTCCTCCCTTGGCAAGCCACTAGGACCGGCCGGCCTCCCCCCTTGCTCCTTTATATACGGGGGCAGGGGGCACCCTAGAACACACAAGTTGATTGGTTTCCAGCCATGTGCGGTGCCCCCTCCACCATAATCCACCTTGGTCATATCGTAGTGGTGCTTAGGCGAAGCCCTATTCTGGTAGCATCATCATCGCCGTCATCACGCCGTCGTGCTGACGAAGCTCTCCCTCAAAACTCTTCTGGATCGTGAGTTCGTGGGACGTCACCGAGCCGAACGTGTGTAGATTGAGGAGGTGTCGTACTTTTGGTACTAGGATCAGTCGATCGTGAAGACGTACGACTACATCAACCGCGTTGTCATAACGCTTCCGCTTACGGTCTACGAGGGTACGTAGACAACACTCTCCCCTCTCATTGCTATGCATCACCATGATCTTGCGTGTGCGTAGGATTTTTTTTTGGAATTACTGTGTTCCCCAACAAGGAATGCCTTGTGTGCTATCAAACGTCACAACGTAACTGGGTGATTATAAAGATGCTCTAAGGTATCTCTGAAGGTGTTTGTTGAGTTGGCATAGATCGAGATTAGGATTTGTCACTCCGAGTTTCTGAGAGGTATCTCTAGGCCCTCTCGGTAATACACATCCTAAGCTTGCAAGCAAACTACTAAGGAGTTAGTCATGAGGTGATGTATTACGGAACGAGTAACACTACTGTAGGATGCAGCTAACGTGACACTACGATCTGAGACCCTTCGACGAAACTGTGCGATGCAATAATCGCAAACGGTGGTGTAAAAAAAGCGTCAGAAAAGGTGCAAAATGTTTGCGATGACGGATGCATCAAACACGGTTCTAGTTGCGTGTGCGATTCAGGGCATACGGTTCGGTTCAATTAACCGTTTTTTGGGGATATTACCACTGGGCGTAAACCGGCCAGGAGAGGCCGAGTTAACCCCATAAGTAGTTCATTATATCTGAAGGCCATGAAGACAGACGGTGACGCTTTATGAAGGCCCAGGGTCCAAAGCCGGTTTAAGTCTTGTAGACAGAAACCGGCATTGATATGTAAACTTGTGTTGTAAGATAGAAAGAGCAGAGATCGAGCCGGACACGTTTATGAGCCAGCCTCGAGATTCTGTAAACCGACGGGCGTCAACCCATGTATATAAGGGGACGACCCGACGACGGTTCAAGGACAACAGACAAAAACTCGAGACTCAGGCAAAGCGTATCCGCTCCCTGGTCATCGAAACCCCAGCAATTCCATCACAACTAGACGTAGGCTTTTACCTTCATCGTAAGGGGCCGAACTAGTATAAAACTCTCGTGTCCCTTGTCCGGTTTAACCCCTTTAAGCTAACCCGTAGCGATGGCTCCACGACTAAGTCCTTTCACGAGGACATCTGTCGTGACAAAACCACGACAGTTGGCGCCCACCGTGGGGCTATCGCACGATGGTCTCGAGTTCTTAGAGGGCAACTTCGAAGGACTTAAGGGCTACGCTGTGGGCCGGATGACCAAGAGTCATCGCGGCAAGCTCTACATTGACGATGCAGGCTGGGGCCCCGAGGCCGGCTCAATCGAGTACGGGTACCAGGTCCCCTTTGGTGGCATACATGTTTTTATTGGCAAGATCGGCGAACCGGGCCCTGAGCCGGACATCTGCACTGACCTCGTCAAAACGGCTCAGCGTGCGAGATCTTCCCGGGTCAAGCCTGTCATGAAGCGTGCCTTCGTGGGAGTCATCCACGGAGGGAATCTGAGGATAGATTGGAATCTGGTGGTGAAACCATCGTTTATTCCGGCGATGAGTCATCGACTAGAGAGACCGAGTCGCTGTATCAGTTGCAAGACGGCCAGATTGAGGGTTGTTCCGATGGCGACAGTATTCCGGACCCCTTGGATCTGCCAAACCGGGTTGCGATCTTCATGGCCGGTACACAATCAGCGCTCCACTCTTCGACCGCGACGGCGATGATTTCCGGATCAACAGCAGCGACAGCGGCCGGGGCAGGAGGCCCTGTGCGACCGTCGGCTCAGGTCCTATCTGACTTGTTTGACGCTTTGGCAACGCTGATGGCGGGGGTTAACCCGGCGGATCAGGATGCACACAATGCGGAAATTGCAAAGGTGAAAGATCAGATCACCCAGGCCAAAGCCTACTTGGCAGCTAAGGATTCCAGGATGGCTGCGGAGCGGGCCGCATTGGATGCACAGGCTTACCAGCTTATGCTGGATTAGAGTGCGTCAAACGATGTCCTGAAGAGGAGGTACCGATCTCGCCTACCGCCGGTTTATGAAGCTAAGAACCTCTTTAATACCCCAGGAGCAGGGACCAGTAATCCACCGGTGGTAAACCGGGCGGAGGCACCTGGAGCGGGGGCACCGGTTTAGCCACATTCGGTGGATCCGCCTCGCCAGAACAACATTGTGACACAGCATGTCCCGACACCACCGGGTCATTACTCTAACCCGATGGACAACATTGTCGCTGCCGCTTCACGGCTGGCGGCCATAGCGGCGGTCGAGACGCGCCGGGTTAGGTATCTTCTTCAGACAGCCTTGGTTCAGCAGGAGGCTTATTCATATAGTCGTGATCAGATCCATTCCACTCCCTGCCCAAGCCGGAGTTATAGCAGGCGTATGGATGAACCAACAGTGTCAAGCAACGCACAGAACCGTGATCTTCCCCATGGCAATAACCCGGCGGGTGGTGCTGGTGATGCTCAAGAGGTGGTGGACCGGGCTCGGGCACGTAGAGAGGCCGAGTTAGCGGCGCAGCATGATGCCCGTCAGCTTACTCCGGTTCGTTCAACCACGTCGGTGGAACCAGGAGTCACTTCTAGTTCTTTGGGAGTACCGTGTCTCGTCCCAGCGTTGCGCAATGTGCGCCTGCCCAAGGATTTCAAAGGCCCGCGCAAGGTGCCAAATTACACCGCCAATTTGTCCCCTGAGACATGGGTCGAAAGCTATGAGATGGCCATGGAGATGCTGGATGTGGACGATGCGGCGTGTGCGAAATACTTCACCATGATGCTAGAAGGGACGGCCCACACTTGGCTGAAGAGCTTACCAGCTAATTCTATCAGGTCATGGGCCAAGTTGAGGGCCCGGTTTATCCAGAATTTCAAGGATACATGCAAGCAGCCCATGTCGATTGTGGACTTAGCTGCCTGTGTCCAGGAAGAAGGAGAGTCAACAACCCGTTGGGTGCGCCGGGTTTCAGAGATTTTGCATTCATCGGACCGCATCAACACTGATACCGCAGTTTTAACATTGGAAGGCAATTGCCGGTTTGAACCCCTGAAGTTGAAGTTGGGACGGCTCAAACGTCATTGTAATGACATGGGAACTCTCATGGACGCTCTGGTGAAGTATGCCGACTCTGATAGTACCAAGGATCCTGAGTCTGATGATGATAAGACAGGGAAGGGAAAAAGGAGCGGTAACGCCAAGGGGCAGCACCACAACCCGGCAGGTCATGGAAACGGCGGCAAGCGTAAAGGCGGACCACAATTTAGACTTTGTGGCTAATACCAACACACATGACAAGGGCCAGCGGCGTAAGGGTAAACCGCCCCAGCGCAGTGGGGGGCTAAGTCCCAACCCGGATCGTTTGTCTTATCTGTTGAACCAGCCTTGCCCGAAACACGAAACAAAGTGTAGCGACCCGACCTCAGACGGTCAAGTCTCTGTGTATCTGTGCTATCCCTGGATCGGTATGCTAGCACACACAGTACATCAATGTATATATCAAAGTGCAATCACATGTATAAGTAACAAAAAACTGATATATACCTTAAGAATCTCAGCGGAAACAGGCAAACGGGTGTGGAGTCCCATCAACGCCATCGGCAAGTTGAGTGTGGACCTTAACCCTATCATATCACTTACTCGTCGGATAATACCTGCAACATAATATGTTGCAGCCATGTAGGTCAGTAAGTTGAATGTATTGGCAAGTCACACCACAAAAGATGAATAAATGTCCTATTTATACATGCAATATGGCTGGTGGATGGTTCTAAATTTAATTTGCATAAAGCTGAATTTTCCCTATCATCAAAAGAATATCGTATTGTTACTACATAATTCATCATAATATGATTGAGATGGTTGCTCCATTCAATCTATACCCAAATTCATTAAACCCCGTTAAATTAATTAAGAGTGAGGAGATAGCTCAAGTCCCACTTTCCAGATGCTCAAATTGTCCATAACCGGGGACACGGCTAATCGATTAGTTTTACACTCTGCAGAGGTTTGCACACTTTTCCCCACAAGACTCGATCACCTCCTTTGTAGTCCTCGCACTGCCTGGTGTTTGAGAATCGAAAGATCGAGACATAGTCTTTCAGAAGTGTTCCCTCTTAACCCTAGGTAGACCGGTACACCTACATATATAACTACATCTGCTAGTCTACCACGGTAAGAGGTCACACAACGTACTCAACTAAGCCAGAGCCCATAATAGCTTGTGGCTGTGCAGGTAAGCTTCTAGTCATGAAAAATTGATGAATCCCTTTGAGCCTAGGTGGCAGTCCGTAGGGTGATCACACGGGTACTCCGGGATCCCCTGGGCAAGTCCACTGGTTTCTCCAAGGTGCCCGGGCAAGTCCACTGGTTTCTCCAGGGTGCTCCTTACCAATCCACCCAGATGTGTGTTAATGTTGCTGCCTTAAGGTTGCCCTTAATTATTATATCACTCGCAACTTTCATGATCTCACATACCAATCCCCGTCTACAATGGCATAGCAAAACTCCCTACAACGTTGGTGACAAAGAAGTAAAGGCTCAGACCTACCTCATTGCACTACTGGGTTTATAATATAGCCAACTAACATATTCATGCAAACCCTACATCAAAGGACTAAATGCATATATAAAACATAGGTATAAAAGGGCATGATCAAGATGTAACTTGCCTTGTACTGTTGATGAAGATGAAACATTCTATTGAGTCGTCTCTCCTTCTCGTTACGATATATCTAACGACATAAGAAAGTACTTTAACATGCAACAACATCCAAATAAAGATCCAAATAAAATACTCAAATTACAATACAAATAAAAAATAAAAATAAAAACATTCCTAGATAAGTTGTTAGGACTTGGTTACGGGTTGAGATAAGATCAAGAATGAAAACATGATATAGGTTTTGTTCTAGGGTTGGGTCAAAGTGAAGATCACGGGCTGAAGAGTTGTGAGGCAAGGTTCTACGACAAAGTCTATAATGAAAATGGTAGATGGAGTTTGTGGCACAAAGATTTATGTTACAAAATGTATGTAACATCTCGTGAAGTCTAAATTTGTATAATGATAGCATATGACCAGAGAGGTTCCTAATGATCTTCTCAAAAAAGCTGAATCAAGAATCAAATTAAACTAATGATGAAATTGAATTATGATAAAAGGAAAACTATATGAAGTGTTAAGGTTGAAATAGTGGCTAAAAAGAGGTGAACAATTAGGAAAAAAATTCTAACAGCAAGATATGGACCGAAAGATCAATTTTTCTGAAGGAAACATTTTCAAAAGAATTACAGATTAATAGATATAGCAAAAATACTCAAATACAAATTTTAAATTTGTGTCAAATTTAATTTACCAAAAGTGAAGTATTTTTGTCTCATGATAAACTTCGTGTCTCAACGAATCCGTGGATATAAAATTTGTCGAATTCGGACTTACGGTCTAGGAGATATGAATTTCCGAAGTTTGAGTATTTTTCTGAAAAACAATTACGGGATTTACACAGTGCTCACCGGAGTTAGTCGCCGGAGTTGGGGAAAAAGGTCGCCGGAGTTGAGGAAGAAGGCCCCCAACGTCAAGCAGTAGCAGCACGGCGAAGAGGTCGACAAGGGGAGTCCTTTGGATAAGATCACAGGCTCGGACTTGTCCCGTGGCGGCGTGGAGCGGCCGCCGGAGTTGTCGAACTCCGACGAGCAATTGCTCGCAGAGGAGGAGGTTCAGAGAGGGGTTTTCGGATGGGCTAGTAAGTGGCTTCGAGGCTCACGTCTGGGTACCTTTTATAGGAGCAGGGGAGGTCAGAATCGAGCGGTTTCATAGTTGTTATTGACGGCAATAAAAGCAGCAGTTTCCTCGAGCTCTAATGGCCATTAGGGGGTGCCTCCCTTAAGGCGCACTACTAGAGGGAAGGAGTCGAGAGAGCATGGGGAACCGGTTCAGGAGGTCAGTGGTTGCGGGAAAAGGGAGAGGAAGCGTTGGAGTGCAGCCTAAGCCATTGATGTCTCTCTGTACGTGAACATACAGATGTGCACGAGGAGGAAGATGATAGCTTCGCTAGTGGGCTGCTCGATCAGTTGGCCCAAATTGGGCCATGGCTGTAGGTTTTCTTTTTGCTAATACATTTGTCGCACAGAAAAAAAATTAATAGACAAAAATAAATGTTCACATACATGTAATTATAATTTGGTGCCTACAAAATATTATTTATGTGCACAAGTTAGTATACATTTTTTATGGACATAAGGACAATTGTACCGTATTAAATATTTCCAAATATATTTTTGTAGAAGTCACATTATCTCCTCTCATTAAATTTTATTTGATTAATTTGGAAATATTTAAATGATAGTTAAACTCCAAATAATATCATATTTCAATTAGAACTCCAAAATCCAAACAAACTCCATATGAAACATTCATCCACCACATTTGAGAAAGTTATCTTATTCTCACTCCAAAATTGTGATTGTGGTTTCCAATATTTCAAAAAGAGTCAAACAAAAAAATTAAAGCCCTTTGATTTTCTTGAATAAACTTCCCCAACCATAGTTTTCTTTATTGGACAAAATGTTATCCAACTTTTATAACATGATTAGAAAAAGTTTTAAACAAGAACTCAAAAGGTTTTAATTCTTGTGAAAATAAAATAATTTCACACAATCCATCACACATTAATCAAACAAACAATCCTATTTATTTATTTAATATAACATTCCAAAATATAGAATTTTGGGTTGTTACAAACCTACCACACTTAAAATGAATCTCGTCCTCGAGATTTGGAAAGGCTAGAAAGAAAAGGTTAGGGTCGGGGTCTCCTTGCAATTCCATTGATCATCATGAAGGTCTCGGGTGCTACCACACTTAAAGTAAACTCATGCGCCACCTCTATAGTGTTGACAACACATTTCTCCTCAAATTTCTTGTAATAACTCCTTCATTGATGCTCTCTTGTTAGAGGCCTTCAATATCCTGGGTCTTTGCATCAAAATGAAATTCTTCCGAGAGCGGGTCTTCTCATCTGACAGGTCTAGCGCCAATGCTAAACAACTATCGAAAAATCTCATGGAGGTCTGCCATTACTGGTTCCCTGCAAGAAATGGGTCTTGGCTTCATTCTCACCGTGTAACCTACGATTGGCAACAGCTACCATGTACATGGGTTTATCATCATACCATTCTAAGGCTTAATTATGGCTTCAATGGGCGTCGGCACTTTACTGTGGGTAAGTCACTCAGATTTACCATTCCAAATAACAAGAGCGAATGATAAGAGTAAGTCGTCATGGTGGCCAAGCCATGTCGCACCCAAATCATTACCCTGTATAAGGTTTAGTGAATCTCGCATCCTAACACTCGGGCATCCTCACAGGCATTGAAGATTTCTCTTGTCCACGAACTGGGTTAGGATAAATCCATCAATTCTGCAAGCCAAACAGAAACAACTATCGTTTCACCAAACCCTCTGGTTTTACGTATCCTCCTATGGAATAGCTATAACTTGATCGGTAGACGTTTCATGGATCCTTCATAATTCTTCCTTCAACAAGACTGTGCTTGTTCCTCGGTAAATCCTGGGCCTTGTGGGTTATGGCCCACTTCAACACTTGTATAGCTTTTAGTCATCCTTGGAGTTACAACTGATCCATATTCTCCGGTAATTCTCATACTACTTCATTTCCTTCATCTCCTTGTGGTAACCAACATAACGAAATCAAACTGCAACTTATTTTTGTCCAGCTCCTTTCTACGGATCGGCATGAACAACACGTTTCTTTCTCCTTTTACCCTGTGGTTTTACGAAATACTACCACACTTAAAATGAATTGTACTAATTCATCCATAGACCATATTTCTCATATCCTCGAAAATGGTCAAAATCTAAGAGAGTGGCAACTCTTACAATTCAACATGGCACTGATGATTCAACTTTATTGATCCATGAAATATTACATTCCCCAAGACTTCCATTACATAGGTCAACTCAACCTACTCATAAAAATAAAATTGCTTCCTACTACTTATTACTGATATCATAATCTCGACTACTCAGTTTTAGCTTTCTTTTGATACGAACATTCCCTAGCATAATGTCCCGCTTCCTTGCAGCGAAAACAAATGGCTTCCGACTTGTCTCGAGGCTTCCTTGTGATTTTTTGGACTCCTTGGGTTCTTGGCTTCTTGTACGAACATTCATGGTAGTAGTGCCATGAGTTGTTGCACCTGAAACATGTGATATGACACGGGTCCTTCTCTGCAGAAATTGGGTTACTCTGGGGAGGTATTCGTTTCCTCTTCGGGGACTTCTTCATACCGATCAGGGCTTCTATTTCCTGTGGATCAAATTCCACTTCTTCTATCGGGAAGTATTCTGGATTCTCTTTTCTTTCCTTGGTGCAATACTGTGAAAAATGTCCTTTTTCTCCACATGAATAGCAGGCTTTGGAATAAAATCTGGTTAGGCCTTCTCCATCAGGTTCTTCAACATCGTCCTTCGTCACAGATTCTTTCATACCTTCTTGGAGGGCTTCCTTCATTCCTTCCTTCTACTTCCGGGTAGTTTGTTATATGATACGTCTCCAACGTATCTAATAATTTTGATTGCTCCATGCTATATTATCTACTATTTTGGGCAATATTGGGCTTTATTATCCACTTTTATATTACTTTTGGGACTAACCTATTAACCGGAGGCCAAGCCCAGATTGCTGTTTTTAGCCTATTTCAGTGTTTCGAAGAAAAGGAATATCAAACGAAGTCGAAACGGAATGAAATCAACTGGAGAAGTTATTTTTGGAAGGAAAGCTACCAGATGGACTTGGACCCCACGCCAGGAAAGGACGGAGGCGGCCACGAGGGTGGGGGGCACGCCCACCCCCTAGGGCGCGCCCCCTGCCTCGTGGGGCCCTCGAAGCTCCGCCGACGTACTTCCTGCACCCATATATACTCACGTACCCTAAAACTTCCAGAACGAAGATTAGATTGGGTGTTCCGCCGCCGCAAGCCTCTGTAGCCACCAAAAACCTCTCGGGAGCCCGTTCCGGCACCCTGCCGGAGGGGGGAACCCTCACCGGTGGCCATCTTCATCATCCCGGCGCTCTCCATGACGAGGAGAGAGTATTTCACCCTCGGGGCTGAGGGTATGTACCAGTAGCTATGTGTTTGATCTCTCTCTCTCTCTCATGTTCTTGATTTGGCACGATCTTGATGTATCGCGAGCTTTGCTATTATAGTTGGATCTTATGTTTCTTCCCCCCTCTTCTCTCTTGTAATGGATTGAGTTTTCCCCTTGAAGTAATCTTATCGGATTGAGTCTTTAAAGATTTGAGAACACTTGATGTATGTCTTGCCGTGCGTATCTATGGTGACAATGGGATATCACGTGATTCACTTGATGTATGTTTTGGTGATCAACTTGCGGGTTCCGCCCATGAACCTATGCATAGGGGTTGGCACACGTTTTCGTCATGGTTCTCCAGTAGAAACTTTGGGGCACTTCTCGAGGTTCTATGTGTTGGTTTGAATAGATGAATTGAGATTGTGTGATGCATATCGTATAATCATGCCCACGGATACTTGAGGTGACATTGGAGTATCTAGGTGACATTAGGGTTTTGGTTGATTTGTGTCTTAAGGTGTTATTCTAGTACGAACTCTAGGGCTGTTTGTGACACTTACAGGAATAGCCCAACGGATTGATTGGAAAGAATAACTTTGAGGTGGTTTCGTACCCTACCATAATCTCTTCGTTTGTTCTCCGCTATTAGTTACTTTGGAGTGACTCTTTGTTGCATGTTGAGGGATAGTTATGTGATCCAATTATGTTATTATTGTTGAGAGAACTTGCACTAGTGAAAGTATGAACCCTAGGCCTTGTTTCCTAGCATTGCAATACCGTTTATGCTCGCTTTTACCACTTGTTACCTTACTGTTTTTATATTTTCAGATTACAAAAACCTATATCTACCATCCATATTGCACTTGTATCACCATCTCTTCGCTGAACTAGTGCACCTATACAATTTACCATTGTATTGGGTGTGTTGGGGACAAAAGATACTCTTTGTTATTTGGTTGCAGGGTTGCTTGAGAGAGACCATCTTCATCCTACGCCTCCCACGGATTGATAAACCTTAGGTCATCCACTTGAGGGAAATTTGCTACTGTCCTACAAACCTCAGCACTTGGAGGCCCAACAACGTCTACAAGAAGAAGGTTGTGTAGTAGACATCAAGCTCCTTTCTGGCGCCGTTGCCGGGGAGGTTAGTGCTTGAAGGTATATCTTTAGATCTTGCAATCGAATCTTTTTGTTTCTTGTTTTAGCACTAGTCTAGTTTATAAAAGCAAACCAAAAAAATGGAATTGAGTTTGACTCATACGCTTCATCTTTTTAATATCTTTCGTGAGAATGATGGAAAGGAAAATTGTGCTCCAGTGCTAGAAGAAGAATTACATAGAATGCTTGGCATAAATTATGTGAATGATGAGCATGATTGCAATTTTGTTAGTATGAATTCCTTGAATATCCATGATGCTAATGATATGCAAAGCCACAAGCTTGGGGATGCTATGTTTGATAAAGATGATATTTTTTGTCCCCCAAGTTTTGATGAGCAAATTAACTATCATGAAAGCATGCCTCCTATCTATGATGATTATTGTGATGACACGTATGCTTTAAAGAATAATGATAACCATGAAACTTGTCATCTTGATCTTAATTCTCAATCATATGATAGTTATTTTGTTGAGTTTGCTCCCGCTACTATTCATGAGAAGAACTTTGCTTATGTGGAGAGTAGTAAAATTTCTATGCTTGTAGATCATGAAAAGAATGCTTTAGGTGCTGGTTATATTGTTGAATTCATTCATGATGCTACTGAAAATTAATATGAGGGAGGAATATATGCTTGTAGGAATTGCAATAATATCAAGTTTCCTCCCTATGTGCTTAAAGTTTTGAAGTTATGCTTGTTTTACCTTCCTATGCAAGTTGATTCTTGTTCCCATAAGTTGTTTGTTCACAAAATCCCTATGCATAGGAAGTGGGTTAGACTTAAATGTGCTAGTCATATTCTTCATGATGCTCTCTTTATGTTTCAATTCCTATCTTTTATGTGAGCATCATTGAAATCATCATGCCTAGCTAGGGGCGTTAAACGATAGCGCTTGTTGGGAGGCAACGCAATTTTGTTTTAGTTTCTTGCTTTTTGGTTCTGTTTAGCAATAAATAATCCGTCTAGCTTCTTTTTAGATGTGGTTTTGTGTATTAATTAGTGTTTGTGCCAAGTAGAACCTCTGGGAAGACTTGGGTGAAGCCTTTATGATCATGCTGTAAAAAACAGAAACTTTAGCGCTCACGAGATTAGCTAAAACTTTTTACTAGAGAGTGATATTTAGTTGATTCTTTTTGCAGGTGATTACTAGACAAATTCCTCAGCTACACCAATTTATTTTAGAATTTTTGGAGTTCCAGAAGTTTCCGTTAGTTACAGATTACTACAGACTGTTCTGTTTTTGACAGATTCTGTTTTTCGTGTGTTGTTTGCTTATTTTGATGACTCTATGGTTAGTAAATTAGTTTATAAATCATAGAGAAGTTTAAATACAGGAGGTTTAACACCAATATAAATAAATAATGAGTTCATTACAGTACCATGAATTGGTGTTTTGTTTTCTTTCGCTAACGGAGCTCACGAGATTTTCTGTTAAGTTTTGTGTTGTGAAGTTTTCAAGTTTTGGGTAAAGATTCGATGGACTATGGAATAAGGAGTGGTAAGAGCCTAAGATTGTGGATGCCCAAGGCACCCCAAGGTAATATTCAAGGATAACCAAGAGCCTAAGCTTGGGGATGCCCCGAAAGGCATCCCCTCTTTCGTCTTCGTTCATCGGTAACTTTACTTGGAGCTATATTTTTATTCACCACATGATATGTGTTTTGCTTGGAGCGTAATTTTATTTTCTTTAGCTTTGCTTGCTGTTTGAATAAAGTATCAAGATTTGAAATCCTTAAATGTTAGAGAGTCTTCACATAGTTACATAATTATTCAACTACTCATTGATCTTCACTTATATCTTTCGGAGTAGTTTGTCATTTGCTCTAGTGCTTCACTTATATCTTTTAGAGCATGGTGGTAGTTTTATTTTGAAGAAATAGATGAAATCTCATGCTTCACTTATATTATTTTGAGAGTCTTAAATAGCATGGTAATTTTCTTAATAATCCTAATATGCCTGGTAGTCAAGATTTTTAAAACTTTCTTTTGAGTGTGTTGAATACTAAGAAAAGTTTGATGCTTGATAATTGTTTTGAGATATGGAGGTGATAATATTAGAGTCATGCTAGTTTAGTAGTTGTGAATTTAAAGAATACTTGTGTTAAAGTTTGTGATTCCCGTAGCATGCACGTATGGTGAACCGTTATGTGATGAAGTCGGAGCATGATTTATTTATTGATTGTCTTCCTTATGAGTGGCGGTCGGGGACGAGCGATGGTCTTTTCCTACCAATCTATCCCCCTAGGAGCATGCACGTAATATTTTGCTTTGATAACTTGTAGATTTTTGCAATAAGTATATGAGTTCTTTATGACTAATGTTGAGTCCATGGATTATACGCACCCTTCCTCCTTCCACCATTGCTAGCCTCTCTAATACCGCACACTTTTTCGTCGGTATCATACACCCACCATATACCTTCCTCAAAACAGCCACCATACCTACCTATTATGGCATTATCATAGCCATTCTGAGATATATTGCCATGCAAATTCCGTTTATTATGACACGCTCCATCATTGTCATATTGCTTTGCATGATCATGTAGTTGACATCGTATTTGTGGCAAAGCCACCGTTCATAATTCTTTCATACATGTCACTCATGAGTCATTGCACATCCCGGTACACCGCCGTAGGCATTCATATAGAGTCATATTTTGTTCTAAGTATCGAGTTGTAATTGTTGAGTTGTAAGTAAATAAAAGTGTGATGATCATCATTATTAGAGCATTGTCCCAGTGAGGAAAGGATGATGGAGACCATGATTCCCCCACAAGTCGGGATGAGACTCCGGACGAAAAAATAAAAAAAGAGGCCATAAAAAAAGAGAAAGGCCCAAATAAAAAAAATAAAAAAAATAAAAAAATGAGAGAAGAAGAGAGAAGGGACAATGCTACTATCCTTTTACCACACTTGTGCTTCAAAGTAGCACCATGATCTTCATGATAGAGAGTCTCCTATGTTGTCACTTTCATATACTAGTGGGAATCTTTCATTATAGAAATTGGCTTGTATATTCCAATGATGGGCTTCCTCAAAATGCCCTAGGCCTTCGTGAGCAAGCGAGTTGGATGCACACCCACTTAGTTTCTTTTGTTGAGCTTTCATATACTTATAGCTCTAGTGCATCTGTTGCATGGCAATCCCTACTCACTCACATTGATATCTATTGATGGGCATCTCCATAGCCCGTTGATACGCCTAGTTGATGTGAGACTATCTTCTCCCTTTTTGTCTTCTCCACAACCACCATTCTATTCCACATATAGTTCTATATCCATGGCTCACGCTCATGTATTGCGTGAAGATTGAAAAAGTTTTGAGAATATCAAAAGTATGAAACAATTGCCTGGCTTGTCATCGGGGTTGTGCATGATTTAAATACTTTGTGTGATGAAGATAGAGCATAGCCAGACTATATGATTTTGTAGGGATAACTTTCTTTGGCCATGATATTTTGAGAAGACATAATTGCTTTGTTAGTATGCTTGAAGTATTATTATTTTTATGTCAATATGAACTTTTGTCTTGAATCTTTCGGATCTGAATATTCATATCACAATTAAGAAGAATTACAATAAAATTATGCCAACTAGCATTCCACATCAAAAATTATCTTTTTTGTCATTTACCTACTCGAGGACGAGCAGGAATTAAGCTTGGGGATGCTTGATACGTCTCCAACGTATCTATAATTTTTGATTGCTCCATGCTATATTATCTACTGTTTTGGGCAATATTGGGCTTTATTATCCACTTTTATATTACTTTTGGGACTAACCTATTAACCGGAGGCCCAGCCCAGATTGCTGTTTTTAGCCTATTTCAGTGTTTCGAAGAAAAGGAATATCAAACGAAGTCGAAACGGAACGAAATCAACTGGAGAAGTTATTTTTGGAAGAAAAGCTACCAGATGGACTTGGACCCCACGTCAGGAAAGGAGGGAGGCGGCCACGAGGGTGGGGGGCGCGCCCACCCCCTAGGGCGCGTGCCCCTGCCTCGTGGGGCCCTCGAAGCTCCACCGACGTACTTCCTGCACCCATATATACTCACGTACCCTAAAACTTCCAGAACGGAGATTAGATCGGGAGTTCCGCCGCCGCAAGCCTCTGTAGCCACCAAAAACCTCTCGGGAGCCCGTTCCGGCACCCTGCCGGAGGGGGGAACCCTCACTGGTGGCCATCTTCATCATCCCGGCGCTCTCCATGACGAGGAGGGAGTAGTTCACCCTCGGGGCTGAGGGTATGTACCAGTAGCTATGTGTTTGATCACTCTCTCTCTCTCGTGTTCTTGATTTGGCACGATCTTGATGTATCGCGAGCTTTGCTATTATAGTTGGATCTTATGTTTCTTCTCCCCCTCTTCTCTCTTGTAATGGATTGAGTTTTTCCCTTGAAGTAATCTTATCGGATTGAGTCTTTAAAGATTTGAGAACACTTGATGCATGTCTTGCCATGCGTATCTGTGGTGACAATGGGATATCACGTATTCACTTGATGTATGTTTTGGTGATCAACTTGCGGGTTCCGCCCATGAACCTATGCATAGGGGTTGGCACACGTTTTCGTCGTGATTCTCCGGTAGAAACTTTGGGGCACTTCTTGAGGTTCTATGTGTTGGTTTGAATAGATGAATTGAGATTGTGTGATGCATATCGTATAATCATGCCCACGGATACTTGAGGTGACATTGGAGTATCTAGGTGACATTAGGGTTTTGGTTGATTTGTGTCTTAAGGTGTTATTCTAGTACGAACTCTAGGGTTGTTTGTGACACTTATAGGAGTAGCCCAACGGATTGATTGGAAAGAATAACTTTGAGGTGGTTTCGTACCCTACCATAATCTCTTCATTTGTTCTCCGCTATTAGTTACTTTGGAGTGACTCTTTGTTGCATGTTGAGGGATAGTTATGTGATCCAATTATGTTATTATTGTTGAGAGAACTTGCACTAGTGAAAGTATGAACCCTAGGCCTTGTTTCCTAGCATTGCAATACCATTTACGCTCACTTTTACCCCTTGTTACCTTGCTGTTTTTGTATTTTCAGATTACAAAAACCGATATCTACCATCCATATTGCACTTGTATCACCATCTCTTCGCCGAACTAGTGCACCTATACAGTTTACCATTGTATTGGGTGTGTTGGGGACACAAGAGACTCTTTGTTATTTGGTTGCAGGGTTGCTTGAGAGAGACCATCTTCATCCTACGCCTCCCACGGATTGATAAACCTTAGGCCATCCACTTGAAGGAAATTTGCTACTATCCTACAAACCTCTGCACTTGGAGGACCAACAACGTCTACAAGAAGAAGGTTGTGTAGTAGACATCATTGTACCACGGGATAAATGTGACACTGAGCAGGGTAGTGATCCGTGTAGGGGAACGTAGTAATTTCAAAAAAATTCCTACGCAAACGCAAGATCATGGTGATGCATAGCAACGAGAGGGGAGAGTGTTGTCCACGTACCCTCGTAGACCGAAAGCGGAAGCGTTAGCACAACGCGGTTGATGTAGTAGTACGTCTTCACGATCCGAACGATCAAGTACCGAACGCACGGCACCTCCGAGTTCAGCACACGTTCAGCCCGATGACGTCCCTCGAACTCCGATCCAGCCGAGTGTTGAGGGAGAGTTTCGTCAGCACGACGGCGTGGTGACGATGTTGATGTTCTACCGATGCAGGGCTTTGCCTAAGCACCGCTACAGTATTATCGAGGTGGACTATGGTGGAGGGGGGCACCGCACACGGCTAAAAGATCAAACAGATCAATTGTTGTGTCTATGGGGTGCCCCCTGCCCCCGTATATAAAGGAGCAAGGGAGGAGGAGGCCGGAGGGCACGCCAAGGAAGTAGGATTCCTACTCCTAGTTGGAGTAGGTTTCCTCCTTTCCTAGTCCAACTAGGAGAAGGGGGGGAGGGGGGAAGAGGAATAGGAAGGGAGAGGGGGGCCGCGCCCCAAACCCCTTGTCCAATTTGGACTGGGCTTGGGAGGGGTGCGCGCCACCTCTTGGGTGCTGCCTCTCCTTCCCACTATGGCCCATTAAGGCCCAATACTTCTTTCCCGTATTCCCATAACTCCCCGGCCGGTACTCCAAAAAATAACCAAATCACTCGGAACCTTTCCGATGTCCGAATATAGTCGTCCAATATATCGATCTTTACATCTCGACCATTTCGAGACTCCTCGTCATGTCCCCGATCTCATCCGGGACTCCGAACTACCTTTGGTACATCAAAACATATAAACTCATAATATAATCGTCATCGAAACTTTAAGCGTGCTTACCCTACGGGTTCGAGAACTATGCAGACATGACCGAGACACGTCTCCATTCAATAACCAACAGCGGAACCTGGATGCTCATATTGGCTCCCACATATTCTACGAAGATCTTTATTGGTCAAACCGCATAACAACATACGTTGTTCCCTTTGTCATCAGTATGTTACTTGCCCGAGATTCGATCGTTGATATCTTA
Source organism: Triticum urartu (assembly GCF_056163025.1). Taxonomy (NCBI): domain Eukaryota; kingdom Viridiplantae; phylum Streptophyta; class Magnoliopsida; order Poales; family Poaceae; genus Triticum; species Triticum urartu. The sequence continues at coordinate 16,334,170 of NC_141873.1, forward strand.
ATACCTAGTTCAATCTCGTTACCGACAAGTCTCTTTACTCGTTCCGTAATACATCATCTCGCAACTAACTCATTAGTTGCAATGCTTGCAAGGCTTAAATGATGTGCATTACCGAGTGGGCCCAGAGATACCTCTCCGACAATCGGAGTGACAAATCCTAATCTCAAAATACGCTAACCCAACAAGTACCTTCGGAGACACATGTAGAGCACCTTTATAATCACCCAGTTATGTTGTGACGTTTGGTAGCACACAAAGTGTTCCTCCGGTAAACGGGAGTTGCATAATCTCATAGTTATAGGAACATGTATAAGTCATGAAGAAAGCAATAGCAACATACTAAACGATCGAGTGCTAAGCTAACGGAATGGGTCAAGTCAATCACATCATTCTCCTAATGATGTGATCCCGTTAATCAAATGACAACTCATGTCTATGGTTAGGAAACATAACCATCTTTAATTAACGAGCTAGTCAAGTAGAGGCATACTAGTGACACTCTGTTTGTCTATGTACTCACACATGTATTATGTTTCCGGTTAATACAATTATAGCATGAATAATAAACATTTATCATGATATAAGGAAATAAATAATAACTTTATTATTGCCTCTAGGGCATATTTCTTTCAGTCTCCCACTTGCACTAGAGTCAATAATCTAGTTCACATCACCATGTGATTTAATACCAATAGTTCACATCACCATGTGATTAACACCCATAGTTCACATCATCATGTGACCAACACCCAAAGGGTTTACTAGAGTCAATAATCTAGTTCACATCGCTATGTGATTAACACCCAAAGAGTACTAAGGTGTGATCATGTTTTTCTTGTGAGAGAAGTTTAGTCAACGGGTCTGCCACATTCAGATCTGTATGTATTTTGCAAATTTCTATGTCAACAATGCTCTGCACGGAGCTACTCTAGCTAATTGATCCCACTTTCAATATGTATCCAGATTGAGACTTAGAGTCATCTGGATCAGTGTCAAAACTTGCATCGACGTAACCCTTTACGACGAACCTTTTTGTCACCTCCATAATCGAGAAACATATCCTTATTCCACTAAGGATAATTTTGACCGCTGTCTAGTGATCTACTCCTAGATCACTATTGTACTCCCTTGCCAAAATTAGTGTAGGGTATACAATAGATCTGGTACACAGCATGGCATACTTTATAGAACCTATGGCCAAGGCATGGGGAATGACTTTCATTCTCTTTCTATCTTCTGCCGTGGTCGGGCTTTGAGTCTTACTCAATTTCACACCTTGTAACACAGGCAAGAACTTTTTCTTTGACTGTTCCGTTTTGAACTACTTCAAAATCTTGTCAAGGTATGTAATCATTGAAAAACTTATAAAACGTCTTGATCTATCTCTATAGATCTTGATGCTCAATATGTAAGCAGCCTCACCGAGGTCTTTCTTTGAAAAACTCCTTTCAAACACTCCTTTATGCTTTGCAGAATAATTCTACATTATTTCCGATCAACAATATGTCATTCACATACACTTATCAGAAATGTTGTAGTGCTCCCACTCACTTTCTTGTAAATACAGGCTTCTCCAAAAGTCTGTACAAAACCAAATGCTTTGATCACACTATTAAAGCATTTATTCCAACTCCGAGAGGCTTGCACTAGTTCATAAATGGATCGCTGGAGCTTTCACACTTTGTTAGCTCCCTTTGGATTGACAAAACCTTTCGGTTGCATCATATACAACTCTTCTTCCAGAAATCCATTCAGGAATGCAGTTTTGACATCCATCTGCCATATTTCATAATCATAAAATGCGGCAATTGCTAACATGATTCGAACAGACTTAAGCATCGCTACGGGTGAGAAGGTCTCATCGTAGTCAATCCCTTGAACTTGTCGAAAACCTTTCACAACAAGTCGAGCTTTGTAGACAGTAACATTACCGTCAGCGTCAGTCTTCTTCTTGAAGATCCATTTATTCTCAATTGCTTGCCAATCATCGGGCAAGTCAACCAAAGTCCACACTTTGTTCTCATACATGGATCCCATCTTAGATTTCATGGCCTCGAGCCATTTTGCGGAATCTGGGCTCATCATCGCTTCCTCATAGTTCGCAGGTTCGTCATGGTCTAGTAACATAACCTCCAGAACAGGATTACCGTACCACTCTGGTGCGGATCTTACTCTGGTTGACCTACGAGGTTCAGTAACAACTTGATCTGAACTTCCATGATCATCATCATTAACTTCCTCACTAATTGGTGTAGGCGTCACAGGAACAGATTTCTGTGATGAGCTACTTTCCAATAAGGGAGTAGGTACAGTTAACTCATCAAGTTCTACTTTCCTCCCACTCACTTCTTTCGAGAGAAACTCCTTCTCTAGAAAGGATCCATTCTTAGCAACAAATGTCTTGCCTTTCGGATCTGTGATAGAAGGTGTACCCAACTGTCTCCTTTGGGTATCCTATGAAGACACATTTCTCCGATTTGGGTTTGAGCTTATCAGGATGAAACTTTTTCACATAAGCATCGTAGCCCCAAACTTTAAGAAATAACAACTTTCGTTTATTGCCAAACCACAGTTCATAAGGCGTCGTCTCAACGGATTTTGATGGTGCCCTATTTAACGTGAATGCAGCTGTCTCTAATGCATAACCCCAAAACGATAGAAGTAGATCACTAAGAGACATCATAGATCGCACCATATCTAATAAAGTACGGTTACGGCGTTCGGACACACCATTACACTGCGGTGTTCCAGGTGGCGTGAGTAGTGAAACTATTTCACGCTGTTTTAACTGAAGACCAAAATCGTAACTCAAATATTTTACCTCTGCGGTCATATCGTAGAAACTTTTATTTTCTTGTTACGATGATTTTCTACTTCACTCTGAAATTCTTTTGAACTTTTCAAACGTTCCAGACTCATGTTTTATCAAGTAGATATATCCATATCTGCTCAAATCATCTGTGAAGGTCAGAAAATAACGATACTTGTCACGAGCCTTAATACTCATCGGACTGCATACATTAGTATGTATTATTTCCAATAAGTCAGTTGCTCGCTCCATTGTTCCAGAGAACGGTGTTTTAGTCATCTTGCCCATGAGGCATGGTTCGCAAGCATCAAGTGATTCATAATCAAGTGATTCCAAAAGCCCATCAACATGGAGTTTCTTCATGCGCTTTACACCAATATGACCTAAACGGCAGTGCCACAAATAAGTTGCACTATCATTATTAACTTTGCATCTTTTGGTTTCAATATTATGAAAATGTGTATCACCACGATCGAGATCCAACAAACCATTTTCATTGGGTGTATGACCATAGAAGGTTTTATTTATTGTAAACAGAACAACAATTATTCTCTAGATTACATGAATAACCGTATTGCAATAAACATGATCCAATCATATTCATGCTCAACGCAAACACTAAACCCAAAAATATAGGGAGTGTGCGATGATGATCATATCAATCTTGGAACTACTTCCAACACACATCGTCACCTCGCCCTTAACTAGTTTCTGTTCATTCTGCAACTCCCGTTTCGAGTTACTACTCTTAGCAACTGAACCAGTATCAAATACCGAGGGGTTGCTACGAACACTAGTAAAATACACATCAATAATCTGTATATCAAATATACCTTTGTTTACTTTGCCATCCTTCTTATTCACCAAATACTTGGGGCAGTTCCGCTTCCAGTGACCAGTCCCTTTGTAGTAGAAGCACTTAGTCTCAGGCTTAGGTATAGACTTGGGCTTCTTCACTTGAGTAGCAACTTGCTTGCCGTTCTTCTTGAAGTTCCCCTTCTTCCATTTGCCCTTTCTCTTGAAACTTGTGGTCTTGTCAACCATCAACACTTGATGTTTTTCTTGATTTCTACCTTCGCCGATTTTAGCATCACGAAGAGCTTGGGAATTGTTTTCGTCATCCCTTGCATATTATAGTTCATCACGAAGTTCTACTAACTTGGTGATGGTGACTAGAGAATTCTGTCAATCACTATTTTATCTGGAAGATTAACTCCCACTTGATTCAAGCGATTGTAGTACCCAGACAATCTGAGTACATGCTCACTGCTTGAGCTATTCTCCTCCATCTTTTAGCTATAGAACTTGTTGGAGACTTCATATCTCTCAACTCGGGTATTTGCTTGAAATATTAACTTCAACTCCTGGAACATCTCATATGGTCCATGACGTTCAAAGCGTCTTTGAAGTCCCGATTCTAAGCTGTTTCAGCATGGTGCACTAAACTATCAAGTAGTCATCATATTGAGCTAGCCGAACGTTCATAACGTCTGCATCTTCTCCTGCAATAGGTCTGTCACCTAGCGGTGCATCAAGGACATAATTCTTCTGTGCAGCAATGAGGATAAATCTCAGATCATGGACCCAGTCCGCATCATTGCTACTATCATCTTTGAACTTAGTTTTCTCTTGGAACATATCAAAAATAAAACAGAGGAGCTAAACGCGAGCTATTGATCTACAACATAGATATGCTAATACTACCAGGACTAAGTTCATGATAAATTAAAGTTCAATTAATCATATTACTTAATAACTCCCACTTAGATAGACATCCCTCTAATCCTCTAAGTGATCACGTGATCCAAATCAACTAAACCATAACCGATCATCACGTGAAATGGAGTAGTTTTCAATGGTGAACATCATTATGTTGATCATATCTACTATATGATTCACGCTCGACCTTTCGGTCTCAGTGTTCCGAGGCCATATCTGCATATGCTAGGCTCGTCAAGTTTAACCCGAGTATTCTGCGTGTGCAAAACTGGCTTGCACCCATTGTAGATGGACGTAGAGCTTATCACACCCAATCATCACGTGGTGTCTGGGCACGACGAACTTTGGCAACGGTGCATACTCAGGGAGAACACTTTTATCTTGAAATTTAGTGAGAGATCATCTTATAATGCTACCATCAATCAAAGCAAGATAAGATGCATAAAAGATAAACATCACATGCAATCAATATAAGTGATATGATATGGCCATCATCATCTTGTGCTTGTGATCTCCATCTTCGAAGCACCGTCATGATCACCATCGTCACCGGCGCGACACCTTGATCTCCATCGTAGCATCGTTGTCGTCTCGCCAATCTTATGCTTCTATGACTATCGCTACCGCTTAGTGATAAAGTAAAGCATTACAGGGCGATTGCATTGCATACAATAAAGCGACAACCATATGGCTCCTGCCAGTTGCCAATAACTCGGTTACAAAACATGATCATCTCATACAATTAAATTTAGCATCATGTCTTGACCATATCACATCACAACATGCCCTGCAAAAACAAGTTAGACGTCCTCTACTTTGTTGTTGCAAGTTTTACGTGGCTGCTACGGGCTTAGCAAGAACCGTTCTTACCTACGCATCAAAACCACAACGATAGTTTGTCAAGTTGGTGTTGTTTTAACCTTCGCAAGGACCGGGCGTAGCCACACTCAGTTCAACTAAAGTTGGAGAAACTGACACCCGCCAGCCACCTGTGTGCAAAGCACGTTAGTAGAACCAGTCTCGCGTAAGTGTACGCGTAATGTCGGTCAGGGCCACTTCATCCAACAATACCGCTGAACCAAAGTATGACATGTTGGTAAGCAGTATGAATTATATCGCCCATAACTCACTTGTTTTCTACTAGTGCATATGACATCTACGCATAAAACCTGGCTCGGATGCCACTGTAGGGGAACGTAGTAATTTCAAAAAAATTCCTACGCACACGCAAGATCATGGTGATGCATAGCAACGAGAGGGAAGAGTGTTGTCCACGTACCCTCGTAGACCGAAAGCGGAAGCGTTAGCACAATGCGGTTGATGTAGTCGTACGTCTTCACGATCCGACCGGTCAAGTACCGAACGCACGGCACCTCCAAGTTCAGCACACGTTCAGCCCGATGATGTCCCTCGAACTCCGATCCAACCGAGTGTTGAGGGAGAGTTTCGTCAGCACGACGGCGTGGTGACGATGTTGATGTTCTACCGATGCAGGGCTTCGCCTAAGCACCGCTACAGTATTATCAAGGTGGACTATGATGGAGGGGGGCACCGCACATGGCTAAAAGATCAAACAGATCAATTGTTGTGTCTATGGGGTGCCCCCTGCCCTCGTATATAAAGGAGCAAGGGAGGAGGAGGCCGGCCCTAGGAGGGGCGCGCCAAGGGAGTAGGATTCCTACTCCTAGTGGGAGTAGGTTTCCTCCTTTCCTAGTCCAACTAGGAGAAGGGGGGAAAGGGGGGAAGAGGAGAAGGAAGGGAGAGGGGGGCCGCGCCCCAAACTGCTACCTCTTGAGCTTGCGTTGGTTTTCCCCGAAGAGGAGAGGATGATGCAGCAAAGTAGCGTAAGTATTTCCCTCAGTTTTTGAGAACCAAGGTATCAATCCAGTAGGAGGCCATGCTGAAGTCCCTCGTACCTGCACAAAACGATAGCTACTCGCAACCAACACGATTAGGGGTTGTCAATCCCTTCACGGTCACTTACGAGAGTGAGATCTGATAGAGATAATATTTTTGGTATTTTTGATATAGAGATGCAAAGTGAAAAGTAAAAGGCAAAGTAAAAAAGCAAAGCAAAATAAAAGTGATGGAGATTGATATGATGAGAATAGACCCGGGGGCCATAGGGTTCACTAGTGGCTTCTCTTGAGAGCATAATTATTCTACGGTGGGTGAACAAATTACTGTTGAGCAATTGACAGAATTGAGCATAGTTATGAGAATATCTAGGCATGATCACGTATATAGGCATCACGTCCGTGACAAGTAGATCGAAACGATTCTGCATCTACTACTATTACTCCACTCATCGACCACTATCCGGCATGCATCTAGAGTATTAAGTTAAAAACAGAGTAACGCTTTAAGCAAGATGACATGATGTAGAGAGATAAATTCATGCAATATGAAATAAACCCCATCTTGTTATCCTCAATGGAAACGATACAATACGTGCCTTGCTGCCCCTTCCGTCACTGGGAAAGGACACCGCAAGATCGAACCCAAAGCTAAGCACTTCTCCCATGGCAAGAACTACCAATCTAGTTGGCCAAACCAAACGGATAATTCGAAGAGACTTGCAAAGATAACCAATCATACATAAAAGAATTCAGAAAAGATTCAAATATTATTCATAGATAGACTTGATCATAAACCCACAGTTCATCGGTCTCAACAAACACACCGCAAAAAGAAGAACATTACATCAAATAGATCTCCACAAAAGAGGGGGAGAACATTGTATTGAGATCCAAAAAGAGAGAAGAAGCCATCTAGCTAATAACTATGGACCCGAATGTCTGAGGTAAACTACTCACACTTCATCGGAGAGGCTATGATGATGTAGAAGCCCTCCGTGATGACGGCCCTCTCCGGCGGAGCTCCGGAACAGGCCCCAAGATGGGATCTCGTGGATACAGAAAGTTGCGGCGGTGGAATTAGGTTTTTGGCTCCGTATCTGTTCGTTTAGGGGTACGTGGGTATATATAGGAGGAAGAAGTACGTCAGTGGAGCTTCGGTGGGCCCACGAGGGTGGGGGGCGCGCCTGGGGGTGTAGGGTGCGCCCCCTACCTCGTGCCCACCTCGAAGCTTCCTTGGCGTAGGGTCCAAGTCTCCTGGGTCATATTCGGGAAGAAAATCACGTTCCAGAAAGGATTATTCCGTTTGGACTCCGTTTGATATTCCGTTTCTTCGAAACACTGAAATAGGCAAAAAACAGCAATTCTGGGCTGGGCCTCCGGTTAATAGGTTAGTCCCAAAAATAATATAAAAGTGGAAAATAAAGCCCAATATAGTCCAAAACAGTAGATAATATAGCATGGAGCAATCAAAAATTATAGATACGTTGGAGACGTATCAGGCATCCCCAAGCTTAATTCCTGCTCATCCTCGAGTATGTAAATGATAAAAAGAGAATTTTTTATGCGGAGTGCTACTTGGCATAATTTGAATGCAATTTTTTTTAATTGTGGTATGAATATTCAGATTTGAAAGATTCAAGACAAAATTTCATATTGACATAAAGAATAATAATACTTCAAGCATACTAATAAAGCAATTATGTCTTCTCAAAATAACATGGCCAAAGAAAGTTATCCCTACAAAACCATATAGTCTGGCTATGCTCTATCTTCACCACACAAAGTATTTAAATCATGCACAACCCTGATGACAAGCCAAGCAATTGTTTCATACTCTAACTTTTTCAAAACTTTTTCAATCTTCGCGCAATACATGAGCGTGAGCCATGGATATAGCACTTATAGGTGGAATAGAATGGTGGTTGTGGAAAAAAGGGGGGAAGATAGTCTCACATCAACTAGGCGTATTAACGGGCTATCGAGATGCCCATCAATAGATATCAGTGTGAGTGAGTAGGGATTGCCATGCAACGGATGCACTAGAGCTATAAGTATATGAAAGCTCATCAAAAGAAACTAAGTGGGTGTGCATCCAACTTGCTTGCTCTCGAAGACCTAGGGCAATTTTGAGGAAGCCCATCATTGGAATATACAAGCCAAGTTCTATAATGAAAAATTCCCACTAGTATATGAAAGTGACATAACGAGAGACTCTCTATCATGAAGATCATGGTGCTACTTTGAAGCACAAGTGTGGTAAAAGGATGGTAACATTGTCCCTTCTCTCTTTTTCTCTCATTTTTTTATTTGGGCCTTTTTATGGCCTCTTTTTTTTCGTCCGGAGTCTCATCCCGACTTATGGGGGAATCATAGTCTCCATCATTCTTTCCTCACTTGGGACAATGCTCTAGAAAATGATGATCATCACACTTTATTTTTCTTACAACTCAACAATTACAACTTGATACTTAGAACAAATATGACTCTATATGAATGCCTCCGGCGGTGTACCGTGATATGCAATGAATCAAGAGTGACATGTATGAAATAATTATGAACGGTGGCTTTGCCACAAATACGATGTCAACTACATGATCATGCTAGTAATATGACAATAATGGAGCGTGTCATGATAAATGGAACGGTGGAAAGTTGCATGGCAATATATCTCGGAATGGCTATGGAAATGCCATGATAGGTAGATATGGTGGCTGTTTTAAGGAAGGTATATGGTGGGTGTATGATACCGGCGAAAGGTGCGCGGTATTAGAGAGGCTAGCAATGGTGGAAGGATGGGAAAAAGTGCGTATAATCCATGGACTCAACATTAGTCATAAAGAACTCATATACTTATTGCAAAAATCTAGAAGTTATCAAAGCAAAGTATTATGCGCATGCCCCTAGGGGGATATATTGGTAGGAAAAGACCATCGCTCGTCCCCGACCGCCACTCATAAGGAAGACAATCAATAAATAAATCATGCTCCAACTTCATCACATAACGGTTCACCATACGTGCATGCTACGTGAATCACAAACTTTAACACAAGTATTCTTTAAAATACAACTACTAAACTAGCATGACTCTAATATTATCACCTCCATATCTCAAAACAATTATCATGCTTCAATCTTCTCTTAGTATTCAACGCACTCAAAAGAAAATTTCACAAATCTTGAATACCAAGCATATTAATATTAAGAAAATTACCGTGCTATTAAGACTCTCAAAATAATTTAAGTGAAGCATGAGAGATCAATAGTTTCTTTAAAACAAACCACCACCATGCTCTAAAAGATCTAAGTGAAGCACATAGAGCAAAGTTATAACGCTCAAAAGATATAAGTGAAGCACATAGAGTATTCTATCAAATTCCAATTCATGTATGGCTCTCTCAAAAGGATAGTATAGCAAGGATGATTTTGGAACACTAACAAACAAATACACAAATAATACAAGGCGCTCCAAGCAAAACACATATCATGTTGGTGAATAAAAATATAGCTCCAAGTAAATTACCGATGGAAGTGGACGAAAGAGGGGATGCCTTCCGGGGCATCCCCAAGCTTTGACTTTTTGGTGTCCTTGGTTTATCTTGGGGGTGCCATGGGCATCCCCAAGCTTAGGCTCTTGCCACTCCTTGTTCCATAATCCATCAAAAGAATTCACCCAAAACTTGAAAACTTCACAACACAAAACTCAATAGAAATCTCGTGAGCTCCGTTAGAGAAAGAAAAAAAAAGACCACTTCAAGGTACTGTAACGAACTCATTCTTCATTTATATTGGTGTTAAACCTACTGTATTCCAACTTCTCTATGTATTATAAACTATTTTACTAGCCATAGATTCATCAAAATAAGCAAACAACACACGAAAAACAGAATCTGTCAAAAACAGAACAGTCTGTAGTAATCTGTAACTAACGCAAACTTCTGGAACCCAAAATATTCTACAAAAATTAGACGACCTAGAAAATTTGTTTATTAATCAGCAGAAATTGGAATAAGTATTTTATCATGTTCTGGTGATTTTTAATAATTCGGGCACTGAACGCAAAGTTTCTGGAAATTACAGCAAGATCAAATAACTATCATCCAAGAAGATCCAATAGGTCTAACTTGGCACAAACACTAATTAAAACACAAAACCTCATCCAAACAGAAGGTAGATGGGTTATTTATTCCCTAACAGAAGAAAAACACAAAAAAACTAAAAATAAAACTGGGTTGCCTCCCAACAAGCGCTATCGTTTAACGCCCCTAGCTAGGCATAAAAGCGAGGATAGATCTAGGTATTGCCATCTTTGGAAGGCAATCCATAAGTGGCTATCATGATAGTTTCATATGGCAATTTTATTTTCTTTCTTGGAAAGTGTTCCATGCCCTTTTTTAATGGAAATTGGAATCTAATATTCCCTTCCTTCATATCAATAATCGCACCAACCGTTCTAAGGAAAGGTCTACCAAGAATAATAGGGCAAGAAGGATTGCAATCTATATTAAGAACAATGAAATCTACGGGCACATAATTCCTATTTGCAACAATAATAACATCATTAATCCTTCCCATAGGTTTCTTAATAGTAGAATCCGCGAGATGTAAGTTTAAAGAGCAATCATCAAGATCACGGAAATCTAGCAAATCACACAAAGTTTTGGGGATAGTGGAGACACTAGCACCCAAATCACACAAAGCATAAAACTCATGATCTTTAATTTTAATTTTAATAGTTGGTTCCCACTCATCATAGAGTTTTCTAGGGATAGAAACTTTCAACTCAAGTTTTTCTTCATAAGATTGCATCAAGGCATCAACAATATGTTCGGTGAAGGCTTTCTTTTTACTATAAGCATGTGGAGAATTTAGCATGGATTGCAACAAGGAAATACAATCAATCAAAGAGCAACTTTCATAATTAAATTCCTTGAAATCCAATATAGTGGGTTTAGCAACATCTAGATTTTTATTTCTTTCAATCCCACTTTCATCAATTTCATCATAAATATCTAAATACTCTGAATTTTTAGAACGCCTTCTAGGTAAAGGAAGATCATATTCAGTTTCATCAAGATTCATATTGCAAAAAAAAGATTTGATAGGGGACACATCAATAACTTTTAGATCTTCATCTTGATTTTCATAGGAATTGGAAGAACACGCTTTAATAAAGGCATCTTTGGAAGCATGCATCCTAGCGGTTCTTTCCTTGCACTCATCAATGGAAATTCTCATAGCTTTGAGAGACTCATTGATATCATGCTTAGGAGGAATAGATCTAAGCTTTAAAGAATCAACTTCAAGAGAAATTCTATCAACGTTCCTAGCCAAATCATCAACTTTAAGCAACTTCTCTTCAAGCAAAGCATTAAAATTCTTTTGTGAATTCATAAACTCTTTAACACTATTCTCAAATTCAGAGGGCATCTTATTATAATTTCCATAAGAGTTGTTGTAGGAATTTCCATAATTATTAGAAGGATTACTAGGATATGGCCTAGGATTAAAATTCCCTCTATACGCGTTGTTACCAAAATTATTCCTACCAACAAAATTCACATCCATAGATTCATTGTTGTTCTCAGTCAAAATAGACAAAGGCATATCATTAGGATCAGAAGAAACACTCTTAGTAGCAAATAATTTCATAAGTTCATCCATCTTTCCACTCAAAACATTGATTTCTTCTATCGCATGCACTTTTTTATTAGAAGATCTTTCAATATGCCATTGAGAATAATTACCCATAATATTATCTAGGAGTTTAGTAGCATCTCCTAAAGTGATTTCCATAAAAGTGCCTCCCACGGCCGAATCTAAAAGATTTCTAGAAGCAAAATTCAATCCGGCATAAATTTTTTGTATAATCATCCACAAATTCAAACCATGAGTAGGGCAATTACGTATCATTAATTTCATTCTCTCCCAAGCTTGTGCAACATGCTCATGATCAAGTTGCTTAAAATTCATAATATCGTTTCTAAGAGAGATGATCTTAGCGGGAGGAAAATACTTAGAGATAAAAGCATCTTTGCACTTGTTCCAAGAATCAATACTACTTTTAGACGAAAACCAAGCTTTAGCACGATCTCTAAGCGAAAAAGGAAATAGCTTCAATTTAACAACATCATTATCGACATCTTTTTTCTTTTGCATATCACATAAATCAACGAAGCTATTCAGATGAGTAGCGGCATCTTCACTAGGAAGGCCGGCGAATTGATCTTTCATAACAAGATTCAATAAAGCGGTATTGATTTCACAAGATTCAGTATTGGCAAGAGGAGCAATCGGAGTGCTAAGGAAATCATTATTGTTGGTATTGGTGAAGTCACACAATTTGGTAGTATCTTGAGCCATCGCGACAAACAAGCAATCCAACACACGAGCAAACAAAAGGCAAGCGAGAAAAAGGCAAACAGAGAAGGAGAAGGAGAAGGAGAAGGAGAAGGAGAAGGAGAGGGCGAATAAAACGGCAAGGGTGAAGTGGGGGAGAGGAAAATGAGAGGCAAATGGCAACTAATGTAATGCGAGAGATAGGGATTGTGATGGGTACTTGATATGTTGACTTTTTTGCGTAGACTCCCCGGCAACGGCGCCAAAACTTCTTCTTGCTACCTCTTGAGCTTGTGTTGGTTTTCCCCAAAGAGGAGAGGATGATGCAGCAAGGTAGCGTAAGTATTTCCCTCAGTTTTTGAGAACCAAGGTATCAATCCAGTAGGAGGCCACACTCAAGTCCCTCGTACCTGCACAAAACGATAGCTACTCACAACCAACGCGATTAGGGGTTGTCAATCCCTTCACGGTCACTTACGAGAGTGAGATCTGATAGAGATAATATTTTTGGTATTTCTGATATAGAGATGCAAAGTGAAAAGTAAAAGGCAAAGTAAAAAAGCAAAGCAAAATAAAAGTGATGGAGATTGATATGATGAGAATAGACCCGGGGGCCATAGGGTTCAATAGTGGCTTCTCTCGAGAGCATAATTATTCTACAGTGGGTGAACAAATTACTGTTGAGCAATTGACAGAATTGAGCATAGTTATGAGAATATCTAGGCATGATCATGTATATAGGCATCACGTCCGTGACAAGTAGATCGAAACGATTCTGCATCTACTACTATTACTCCACTCATCGACCGCTATCCAGCATGTATCTAGAGTATTAAGTTAAAAACAGAGTAACGCTTTAAGCAAGATGACATGATGTAGAGAGATAAATTCATGCAATATGAAATAAACCCCATCTTGTTATCCTCAATGGAAACGATACAATACGTGCCTTGCTGCCCCTTCTGTCACTGGGATAGGACACCGCAAGATCGAACCCAAAGCTAAGCAATTCTCCCATGGCAAGAACTACCAATCTAGTTGGCCAAACCAAACGGATAATTCGAAGAGACTTGCAAAGATAACCAATCATACATAAAAGAATTCAGAAAAGATTCAAATATTATTCATAGATAGACTTGATCATAAACCCACAGTTCATCGGTCTCAACAAACACACCGCAAAAAGAAGAACATTACATCAAATAGATCTCCACAAAAGAGGGGGAGAACATTGTATTGAGATCCAAAAAGAGAGAAGAAGCCATCTAGCTAATAACTATGGACCCGAATGTCTGAGGTAAACTACTCACACTTCATCGGAGAGGCTATGATGATGTAGAAGCCCTCCGTGATGACGGCCCTCTCCGGCGGAGCTCCGGAACAGGCCCCAAGATGGGATCTCGTGGATACAGAAAGTTGCAGCGGTGGAATTAGGTTTTTGGCTCCGTATCTGTTCGTTTAGGGGTACGTGGGTATATATAGGAGGAAGAAGTATGTCAGTGGAGCTTCGGTGGGCCCACGAGGGTGGGGGGCGCGCCCCCCTACCTCGTGCCCACCTCAAAGCTTCCTTGGCGTAGGGTCCAAGTCTCTGGGTCATATTCGGGAAGAAAATCACGTTCCAGAAAGGATTATTCCGTTTAGACTCCGTTTGATATTCCATTTCTTCGAAACACTGAAATAGGCAAAAAACAGCAATTCTGGGTTGGGCCTCCGGTTAATAGGTTAGTCCCAAAAATAATATAAAAGTGGAAAATAAAGCCCAATATAGTCCAAAACAGTAGATAATATAGCATGGAGCAATAAAAAATTATAGATACGTTGGAGACGTATCACAAACCCCTTGTCCAATTCAGACTAGGCTTGGGAGGGGCGCGCGCCACCTCCTGGGTGCTGCCTCTCCTTCCCACTATGGCCCATTAAGGCCCAATACTTCTTTCTCGTATTCCCGTAACTCCCCGGTACTCCGAAAAATACCCGAATCACTCGGAACCTTTGCGATGTCCGAATATATGTTGACACACGAACACGTCACGTGTACCCTCGACGCCAGGGGTGATGCACCGCAGCTCACGTCGAAGGAGACCCGACCGACAGTGCGATACGCAAGACAGTCGACGGGCGCTTTTGCAGACCCGAAAACCCCTCACCCCCGGGAGGGACCCCGTCAGGGAGTGCGGCGGCTATGGGCTGCCCTAGGTCGATTCGCTCGCCCCTAGAGCCTTGGGATTCGCAGCTCTCAAACACGAAGAACAGCGAAGAACGAGAGAGAAAAACGGTGGAGAGATAAAACGTAGATGAAAAAGTAGTATATTGATTTGTTCGATTGTGTGTTGTTTCAATCGGCCATCACCCCCAACATATATAGGAGGCGGCTGGACTTCCCGTACAAGCAAAGGATTCATCTAGGCTTTCCTTACAAGAAAATTACATTAATTTACGTCCAAAAACCCTAGTCAAATTCGAATTGGTTCGGTTTAAACTAGCTGGACCTTGCGGATCCTTTTTGCGGTAATAACCGACCTCGGATGGAAAGGAGCCCAAAAGCAATCTTGACCGTTTCGACGAGACGAACATCTTTCATGTTGAACATTTTTCCATTAGAGGTCATCTCGAGGGTCAAATCGCTCGCGCAAAACAGATAATTACCCACGCAGCTCATCAGACACACCCATATATGTGTCTGGTTCCAGGCGTCACACTTTGCTCGCTGGAGGGTCTCGCCGTGCGGGCTCTAACTTTTGCATACGACCTTGGATTGAGACGATCTTTATATCAAAACCAATCGTTTTGACGAGACGCACAACTTCCGTGTAGGACACTTTTCCATCCAAGATCATCTCAATTAGCTTCTGAGCCCATCTTCAACTTCTCGTCGGCTTGACTATCACAGCCTCCACCCCGGCAGGCCTTCCACCCGGGTAAGTTTTCCACACCAACAAGGTTTCACCCCGGCAAGGTTTTTACCCCGGCAAGGGTTCCCCCCTAGCAAGGTTTCTCCCCCGGCAAGATTTCACATCAGCAAGGTTTTACCTCGGCAAGGCTTCTACCCCGGCAAGCTTCTCCGCCGGCAAGCTTTCCACGCCGGCAAGCCTTCACACCGGTAAGGTTTTACCCCGGCAAGGTTTTCATTCACCCGGCAAAGGCCAAATACTTTTTCACTCAGGGCCGGCTCGCGAAGTGTTGCCTCTAACTTTTGCATACGAACCCGGATTCGTCACCATGCCAAAATCTGGTGTCAACACATGCCCCCCTGTTTTTCGGCAAAGCTTGTGTGCCGAAAAATAACTTGTACTGTGTTTGTTCTAAGGACGATGTCAACACCCCATCGGCCATTTATTTTCCTCAGGATAATAATCAGGTATCGGCCATGTTTGTGCTATGGGCAATAATCATATATCGTCCATTGCCTACTTAGGCTTCTTGCCACACACTTGGGTGGTATTTCTTCAAGTACTTGCCATTGAGAGATCGAGGTAACAGTGCCCCTTGTACGGATTCCACCAAATAAGAGTTTCCGGGAACTATTCTTGTAATTCTAAAAGGACCTTCCCAACTTGGAGACCACTTCCCGAATTTTCTGTCTCTTGAACCACTCAGGAGAATTACTTTCCAGACGAGATCGCCAACTTGAAAATTCTTCACCTTAACCTTCTTATTGTAAGCCCTTGCTACCCTCAACTTGTCCCTCTCTATGGCCTTCAAAGCAGCCAAACGTTTATCAGCAACCTCATCAATATTGTCCATCATCAAGTTATAAAAGTCTACTGCCGATAAATCATTTTGTTTGGCTATTCTCAAAGCATTCAAATTCACTTCCACCGGTAAAATAGCCTCTTGACCATATACTAGCTCATATGGAGTCACCTTCGTAGCACCATGCCTTGAGATCCTATGCGCCCACAAAGCTTCAGACAACAATTCATGCTATCTCCTTGGATTATCCTCAATCTTCTTCTTGATGAGCTTGATTAAAATTTTATTGCTAGACTCAGCTTGTCCATTGGCTTGGGCATAATATGGAGAGGAATTGAGCAATTTTATGTTATAAGATTTGGCAAATTCTCTAACTTGGTCTGTAGTCAATGTTTGAGGAATGCCGAATCTATGAATAATGTGCTCGGTTATGAATTTAATCACCTTCGTATGTGTCATGTTCTTGAGAGGTACTGCTTCAGACCATTTAGTGAAATAATCGGTTGCCACCAATATGAACCGATGCCCCTTTGAGGAAGACGGATGAATTTGTCCAATAAAGTGTAAACCCCATCCTCCAAAAGGCCACAGCTTGATAATGGGATGTAACATAGCAGCAGGAGCCAACCGAATATCACCAAATTTTTGACAAGCTTCACACCCTTTATAATATCTGAAGCAATCATTAATCATAGTCGGCCAATAAAACCCAGCACATCGTAGTAACCATTTCATCTTGGGATCCGACTGATGAGTGCCACAAATACCTTCATGGACCTCTCCCATAGCAATTATCTCTTGGTCCTCGTCCAAGCACTTTAAAAGAACATCATCAACCGTTCAGCGATAGAGACCATCATCTCTCATTGTGTATTTGAAAGCCATACGCCGAACAGCCCTGTCCACCCTTCTACTAGGATCACACAAATAATCAATGATGGGTTTCCTCCAGTCTTGATTTTCTCTTGCATTGAATATTTCATTAGTGGCCGAAACGGTGGGCTCCGGTTCGGCCTCCCCTATGTTGGCACTAGACATCGGTTTTTCAGAAATATGAAACATGCCATGATCAACATTATAGCCGGATGCTTGTTGTGCCAACTCATTTGCTTTCCAATTGTCATGTCTAGATATATGAGCAATGCTAAAATAATCCAAAGTAGAAATTATATCTAGACATTTATCAAGATAAACATTAAGTGATTCGTCAAAGCATTGAAAGACTTTGGATATTTGTTGCACTACTAACAACGAATCACCATAAGCCTCAATATGTGTAACACCTATAGCAAGTAACATCTCTAGGCCGAATAATAATGCTTCATATTCGGCTTGATTGTTTGTACAAAAATATTCTAAGCGACATGAGGCTTCAAAAACAATACCATGAGGAGATATGTAAACAATACCAACACCTTGGCCATTGCTACAAACTGAACCATCAAAATATAATCTCCATGGTACTATTGAGACAAGGCTTATATCAACATCATGCTTGTCATCAATCCGATGTTCAACAATAAAATTAGCAACGATTTGGCCTTTCATGGATTTTAGAGATTCATAAGCCAAATCATACTCAATCAAAGCATAAGCACACTTGCCAATTCTACCACTAAGAATTGTCCTATGCAGCATGTACTTAATAACATCGGTTTGACAAGCCACTATGCAAGCACTTGGCACTAAATAATGTCTCAATTTTGTGCAAGCATAATATAAACATAGACATATTTCAATAAATGTATACCTTGTCTCGGTGTCCAATAAGCGACGGCTCAAATAAGTGATGGCATGCTCTTTTCCTTCGGTTTCTTGAGTCAGAACAGCACCAATAACTCCTTTCTTTGCTGCAATGTAAATCCTGAAGGGTTCCCTATGCTTGGGTGCTTTCATCACCGGAGGAGTGCACAAATAATTCTTGATCATATCAAATGCTTCTTGCTGTTTTGCCCCCCAAGTGAAGTCAGCATCATTCTTTAACCGAAGGATAGGAGTAAACGCATCAACCTTCCCTGACAGATTAGCTATGAACCTCCTCAAGTAATTGACCTTGCCAAGGAACTTTTGCATATCTCTCTTGCATGTTGGAGCTTCCACTTTCTGTATGGCCTCTATCTTTTTGGGATCAAATCTCTATGCCATCTTCATGGATAATGATGCCCAAAAACTTACCAGCTGACACACCGAATGCACACTTCAAAGGATTCATCTTTAGTCCATAGTTTTTCATTCTTTCAAAAGCTAAACGAAAATCGGCCAAGTGAGATTCAAAAGCATCCGATTTGACAACAATATCATCAATATAGACTTCAAGTATGACACCGAGTAAATCATGAAAAATCAAATTCATAGCCCTTTGATATGTGGCACCAGCATTTTTTAATCCGAATGTCATCACTGTCCACTCGAATAAACCAAGAAAACCAGGGCAATGAAAAGCTGTCTTGGACATGTCCTCTTCGGCCATACAAATTTGATTGTATCCGGCATTACCATCTAGAAAGCTAATAACTTTATGTCCAGAAGCATCATTAATAAGCATATCGGCTATTGGCATGGGATACTCATCTTTGGGTGTAGCCCTATTCAAATCTCTGAAGTCAATGCACACCCTCAACTTGCCGGATCCTTTCTTTTCCACTGGGACAATGTTAGAAATCCACTCGGCATACCTGCAAGGTCTAATAAAATTAGCTTTAAGCAAATGACTGATCTCTTCCTTGATCTGGTCATATGTTTTTGGATTAAACTTTCTGGCCGATTGTTTATATGGTCTAAAACCAGCCTTTATAGGTAACCGATGCTCCACTAGCTCTCGGCTTAAACCTGGCATCTCATGATATTCCCATGCAAAGCAACAGACATATTCTTTCAACAGCTCGATCAACTTAGCTTTATGATCGGCTCTTAAATTTGCATTTGCAAATGTCAGCCTAGGAGTTGAACCATCTCCTATATCTATCTCTTCTAATGCATTAGCCGATGTAAAACCTTGTCCTAATTTATCCATATCATCTAACTCTTCTATGGACTCATACATATCGTTCTCATTGGACCGATATTCTACAAGTCACTTTTGTAACCACTCTGAGTTAGGATCCATTTAAACATATCATACCTTGGAGCCAATTGCATTCAGTCGGCTTTAAAGAGACGGGCACGAAACCATTCTTGGTTGCGCTGAGAAAATCAAATTCTGACAAGTCATGTCCCGTCAAGCAAGTAGCATTTGGGTGTTGCCAATCCACCGATGCCTCGGCCAAAGCAACACAGGCCGAGTTATCCGCATGAATGACTTCCACTTCATCATCAACCCACTAGATCAAAAACTGGTGCATATTCGATGGCACGCATTGGTTTGCATGAACCCAATCACGGCCTAGTATGACATTGTAGTTACCTTGCACCTCAGCGACAAAGAATGCGGTAGCCAAAGTTTTACTTCCCACCGTGAGCTCCACATACATCACACCTTTGGCTTCAGTTTTCTCTTTGCCTTCAAATCCATTGAGCACCATGTTGGTCTTTATCAACTCTTCATCATGCAGCCCCAATTTTTTGAAGACCGAATACGGCATAAGATTCACCACAGCACCACCATCAACAAGCATCCGAGTGAGCGGTGATCCATTGATATGACCTATGAGATACAACGGTTTCAGATGCGTTACTGGGTCATTTGGCTTCTCGAATATTGCATTTTTAGGGCCAAAATCCAGCTGAGCCACCTCACCTTCCTCATCGACAGCACGAAACTCAGCAGGTAAGTAATATACCATATTGATATCCATACCTTCATGAACCGGCGTAGACTCATAGTCCAACATATCATCCTCTTCAAGTGCATCCACCGATTCTGAAATTTGTCCAAGTGAAGGAGAAGTAAGAAGTGTCGCAGACGATGTAATAGTTGTTGCATCGTCCTCCTTTGGTGGCGCAGCTGCTGCTGTGATAGGTGTAGAAGCGATTGCATCTTGTATTTGTTTAGGCCTCCACACTTGTTTTGTAGGCACCATGGGCCGAGTGTCGTTGAACAACTTATCCCTTTGCTTCTCGGCTTCTTGTTCTATCATCTCTTGACTCCTTAACCTTTGTAGTTTCCTCTTTTGTGTTTTTGTCAGCCCTGGAGGACACCACTTTGGCTGAGTGTATTTAGGATCTCTCATCTTTACGTGGCTGGTGTTTCCTTCAAGGTCATTAGCCGAGTGGTTTGGCACGATAGCAAGTATCAGCTCAGTCGGATTGCTATGCATAATTGGCTGTTGTATGGTGAATGTTTCGGTGCCCAAGATGAGTGAGTCGGCATCGGTTTTTTCCTTGCCATTGCTTGACTCGGCCGTTACAGCACTTGGCGACTTAACACGCCATTCTTGCTTGCCGACCCTTTTTTGATTATCTTGCACTGGCCGATTGACACTATTGTTCAAACGGCCTCGTGTGGGATAAGAAAGTCTCTCATGAACGGGCCTCCTTGGTCCTGCCCAACCCGGATGAAAAGCATAAGGGGCCATTGGGGGCTGCCACCATCCTCCATTGAAGTCTCCCATGTAATATGGTACATAGGGGAGAGGCGGTACCCATGGTCCCGGCGCCCACGATCCATATGGCCTTGCATGATGCTGAAATTCTTCTCGAGGAGGTGACCTTGAGCGCTTCAAATTTGGTGACTGGTTAGAGCTAGAACCGGCTGCATGATTGGCATACTTGGACAGATTCATATTAAAAGTTGGCTTGATTTCCTTGCGCTGCACTTTAGCTTCATTCGTCTTCCACTTGCCAATTTCTGGACTTTTGGGCTTGACAAATTTAACACGAGTATTTTCTTGCGCTTGCGGTTGCCCTCCGAGTGTAGGATTCTTGATGGTGATTTTGATTATCTCCTTGCCACAGGGTTGCTTGTCAAGCACAACCTGTCTCCCCAAGACCTTGTCGCCCTCCTTGTCTTTCGTGGGCTCACCAACAATGACATTAGCTTTATTAGCAGATTCGGCAACCTCCGGCCGAATGAGTAGCTTCTTCCCTCCAAATCCATGTTATTCATTGGAAAAGGTTGTTTATCAACTTGCATCTCAAAAAAGTTCAATCGTCCGTCATTAATGGCCAATTGTATCTGCCGTCGAAAAACATTGCAACCGTTAGTAGCATGAGAAAAAGAATTATGATATTTGCAATAAGCGCGCCGTTTCAGCTCTTCAAACGGCGGTAAAGTATGAGATATTCTAATAATCTTAGCCTGCAGCAAAGCATCAAATATTTTATCACACTTAGCAATGTTAAAAGTAAACTTCATCTCTTCATCACGATTCTTATGAATCGGTTTCAGATCATTGCAAGTAAAGGGTCTAGCTTTAGATGGCCAAACAAACTCAGTAGCATACATATCACCCTCATCGTCGGATTGATCATATTCAACCATGTTCATCTTAGGACGATCAGTTTTATATCTATGCACTTCTTTAAGATCTTTGCTTCGGCTTTCCTGAGCCAAAGCCCTTTGTAAGACTTGGTTGATATTTAAGAACTCATACCCTTCTAGCTTTTCTCTAATGGGAGTCCTCAAACCACTCAGCACTAGGTTTGCCAAGTCTCTCTCGGTTATCACCAAACTAAAACACTGATTTTTTGTTTCTCTGAATCTCTTGACGTAATCGGAGACTGATTCATCATGCTTCTGTTTAACCGATGTTAGATGTGACAACTTGAGCTCATTTTCGCCGCTATAAAAGTGATCATGAAATTTCTGCTCTAGCTGCGACCAAACTCGAATGGAACCATGTGGTAAAGAAAAAAACCATGAAAATGCGGTACCAGCTAATGATAGAGGAAATAACCGCACTTTCAACTCATTTAGTGAGCCTGCTTCACCTAATTTTGCCAAGTATTGACTAACATTCTCCCATGTGGTTTTTGTGCCCTCTCCATTGAACTTAACAAAATCTGGAATCTTATATCCCGGAGGGCACTGGATGGCATCAAAGTACTCGGGGTACGGCTTTTGGTAAATCCGATTCCGAGGTAACTCAACTCCAAAATTCTCTCGAAGCATCTTAGCCATCTCCTCTCTAAGATTAGCTAGACCATCATCCACAGTGGACGATGCAACTTGTGGCAGCGGCATAGGAGGAGTAGGACTACTAGCAGTAGGTATGAACTGTGGCACATATGCCGAACTATAGTTCGGTAATGGCTGAGTGGTTGTAGCTGTAGGTAGGGTTTGGTTCGGCGTTGCCACCGAACCTGGCATGCTCATAATAGGATTAATGGGTGCAGTCACAGTCTGATTTGTTTGAGTAGGATAATAATTCATCGGCATGGGAGGCACCGATGAGATAGGTAAAGCCAGATTAGGGTTATGCACACTAGCAGCTACGCCATCATTACCACTAGATGATTGAGATATATTTTTCTGAGCATTAGTATTTTCTATGGAAGTTTGATAGACCAGATTGTTACCATCAGCAATACGACTCTCAATCTCAGCCCACTGCTTAGGAGAAAAGGTAGTACTCACAGCGGGTTTAACCTGCTCGGCTTGAAGAGGAGGGAACTTGATTTCTTCAATCGGGGTGATGTTGCCTTGGCGATCCTTCTTGAATTTTGCAAGGAACTCCTACAAGTCCTTCTCCTCGCGCTCCTTCTTGTACTCCTCATAGACATGGCAATGATCGGCCGATATCTCATCAAGGCTGGGCTTGATGATGTTATCGGCGTCTACCTCAGATGGCTTGGGAATATCAGACATGGTGGATGATGACGATTGATCTTCGGTACCCAGCGGAGTCACCAAAAAGTGTGTTGACACACGAACACGTCACGTGTACCCTTGACGCCGGGGGTGATGCACCGCAGCTCACGTCGAAGGAGACCCGACCGACAGCGCGATACGCAAGACAGTCGACAGGCGCTTTTGCAGACCTGAAAACCCCACACCCTCGGGAGGGACCCCGTCAGGGAGTGCGGCGGCTATGGGCTGCCCTAGGTCGATTCGCTTGCCCCTAGAGCCTCGGGATTCGCAGCTCTCAAACACGAAGAACAGCGAAGAACGAGAGAGAAAAACGGTGGAGAGATAAAACGTAGATGAAAAAGTAGTATATTGATTTGTTCGATTATGTGTTGTTTCAATCGGCCATCACCCCCAACATATATAAGAGGCGGCTGGACTTCCCGTACAAGCAAAGGATTTATCTAGGTTTTCCTTACAAGAAAATTACATTAATTTACGTCCAAAAACCCTAGTCAAATTCGGATTGGTACGGTTTAAACTAGCTGGACCTTGCGGATCCTTTTTGCGGTAATAAACAACCTCGGATGGAAACGAGCCCAAAAGCAGTCCTGACCATTTAGACGGGACGAACATCTTTCATGTTGAACGTTTTTCCATTAGAGGTCATCTCGAGGGTCAAATTGCTCGCGCAAAACAGATAATTACCCACCCAGCTCATCAGACACACCCATATATGTGTCTGGTTCCAGGCGTCACACTTTGCTCGCTGGAGGGTCTCGCCGTGCGGGCTCTAACTTTTGCATACGACCTCGGATTGAGACGATCTTTATATAAAAATCGATCATTTTGACAAGACGCACAACTTCCGTGTAGGACACTTTTCCATCCAAGATCATCTCAATTAGCTTCTGAGCCCATCTTCAACTTCTCGTCGGCTTGACTATCACAGCCTCCACCCCGGCAGGCCTTCCACCCGGGTAAGCTTTCCACACCAACAAGGTTTCACCCCGGCAAGGTTTTTACCCCGGCAAGGGTTCCCCCCTAGCAAGGTTTCTCCCCCGGCAAGATTTCACATCAGCAAGGTTTTACCTCGGCAAGGTTTCTGCCCGGCAAGAGTTCACACCGGCAAGCTTCTCCGCCGGCAAGCTTTCCACGCCGGCAAGCCTTCACACCGGCAAGGTTTTACCCCGGCAAGGTTTTCATTCACCCAGCAAAGGCCAAATACTTTTTCACTCAGGGCCAGCTCGCGAAGTGTTGCCTCTAACTTTTGCATACGAACCCGGATTCGTCACCATGCCAAAATCTGGTGTCAACACATGCCCCCCTGTTTTTCGGCAAAGCTTGTGTGCCGAAAAATAACTTGTACTGTGTTTGTTCTAAGGACGATGTCAACACCCCATCGGCCATTTATTTTCCTCAGGATAATAATCAGGTATCGGCCATGTTTGTGCTAAGGGCAATAATCATATATCGTCCATTGCCTACTTAGGCTTCTTGCCACACACTTGGGTGGTATTTCTTCAAGTACTTGCCATTGAGAGATCGAGGTAACAGTGCCCCTTGTACGGATTCCACCAAATAAGAGTTTCCGGGAACTATTCTTGTAATTCTAAAAGGACCTTCCCAACTTGGAGACCACTTCCCGAATTTTCTGTCTCTTGAACCACTCAGGAGAATTACTTTCCAGACGAGATCGCCAACTTGAAAATTCTTCACCTTAACCTTCTTATTGTAAGCCCTTGCTACCCTCAACTTGTCCCTCTCTATGGCCTTCAAAGCAGCCAAATGTTTATCAGCAACCTCATCAATATTGTCCATCATCAAGTTATAAAAGTCTACTGCCGATAAATCATTTTGTTTGGCTATTCTCAAAGCATTCAAATTCACTTCCACTGGTAAAACAGCCTCTTGACCGTATACTAGCTCATATGGAGTCACCTTCGTAGCACCATGCCTTGAGATCCTATGTGCCCACAAAGCTTCAGACAACAACTCATGCCATCTCCTTGGATTATCCTCATTCTTCTTCTTGATGAGCTTGATTAAAATTTTATTGCTAGACTCAGCTTGTCCATTGGCTTGGGCATAATATGGAGAGGATTTGAGCAATTTTATGTTATAATCTCATAGCCATAGGAACATGTATAAGTCATGAAGAAAGCAATAGCAACATACTAAACGATCGAGTGCTAAGCTAACGGAATGGGTCAAGTCAATCACATCATTCTCCTAATGATGTGATCCCGTTAATCAAATGACAACTCATGTCTATGGTTAGGAAACATAACCATCTTTAATTAACGAGCTAGTCAAGTAGAGGCATACTAGTGACACTCTGTTTGTCTATGTACTCACACATGTATTATGTTTCCGGTTAATACAATTCTAGCATGAATAATAAACATTTATCATGATATAAGGAAATAAATAATAACTTTATTATTGCCTCTAGGGAATATTTCCTTCAATCCGTTCCTTCACATAAGAAACATGTAACCTGCCAGGTTGGGCATTCTCCGAGTGGGTGATTTTCTTCACAATGTGGGCATCCGTCCTTGTGTTCTTTATGGGTGTGTCCAATTTCTCTGCAAATATTACATGCACAAGGTTTCTTCATCATCTTACTATCGTAGGGCTTCCGGGTAAGACGAGACCTTAGCAGAGTCGTCTTGAATTCTTCCCAAGTCTTTGCTCCATTCCATCCTTGTATGGCTTGATGCATTTTCCACCATGTTGCGGCACTTCCTTCAAAGTATTGAAGAGCGTATGGTACTTCATCCTTTCTTTCAACAAGGTTGATCCTCAGGTGATTATGCATGTTACGAATCCATTGCTCGGTCTCCAACTGAGTCTTGGGTCTCGAGAATTTGAGTCCATCTTCATTCATCATCTATTGGGTCCAAGGGTTTTGAGATGAGATAGAGTTGGAGGAATAGAGAGATACACACATCACACAAGTCAATCATGATTCACACATTCGTTCAATCAAACATTAATATAGTACTGCCACCCACATAAGTTGGTATGGTCAGATACTCAAAACGTAAACGTTCAAACTTATTTTCTCATGGTGGTCTACTACTAAACTAACTTCTCCAGATCTTGGTTCTGGTCTCCACGGGGCTTCTTCTGCTTGTGTTGGATATTCTCCAGTTCTTCAGCCAGATAATCTCTGTCGAGACGGAGTTTCCTGTGGCGTCCCAGTATGTCTTGGAGTTGATTCTTGAGCTTCTGGATCTCAACATCTTTGGCACGAGCTATGGTCCTATTGTTCTCTAGTTCCTGACGAAGTTTCCGAACTTCAAGGTCTTCCTCCACATGCTTGGTTACCTCCAGCTTCTGGGCCTTGAGTTCTTCATGCAGTGCTTCCTTATCGAATAAGACTTCGAGAAGGTCCATCTGGAGGTTCTTGATGTAATGCTCCAAGTCTTGGTTATACACCGTCAGAGGTGAAAACTTCAGCTTTTGCTCCTTCGTCAGTAAGATATGTGCTCCACCAGCTTTCTGCCATCCAAGCTTTCCAAAACTGTTCTTGCTTAGCTCATTACGATGACGATAGCACAGGCGTGCAATTGCATCATGAATGGCAGTGTTGATGCCCATATCCTTGTTGCGGGCTATCATCTCATATGTGATGTCTCCTTTCTTGGGGTCTCCTTGACGTCCAAAAACTCGAGTCTTAATGCCCCATGTTCCGGTTCTTCTCTTGTTCACCTTGATCTCCGGTATCTGCAACTTCAGCAGTCTGACCAGTACCATGAGGGTTAGACCACAAAGAACGTCCTTGTAGTGCTCTCTGGTGTTCAGAGTGAAATTCTCCATCTAAAATTTGGAAATAAGAAGAGTTTTGGTAAAAGATGAGGGAAAATTCCAAGGCAAAAATTGTTCTCTCGAGGTCTTGCTGGTACTAAGCCATTTCCTAGGGTCACGTCCTACAGTCAACATGTGCTATGATACCATTTCTGTAGCGACCCGACCTCAGACGGTCAAGTCTCTGTGTATCTGTGATATCCCTGGATTGGTATTCTAGCACACACAGTACATCAATGTATATATCAAAGTGCAATCACATGTATAAGTAATGAAAAACTGATATATGCCTTAAGAATCTCAGCGGAAACAGGCAAACGGGTGTGGAGTCCCATCAACACCATCGGCAAGTTGAGTGTGGACCATAACCCTATCATATCACTTACTCGTTGGATAATACCTGCAACATAATATGTTGCAGCCGTGTAGGTCAGTACGTTGAATGTACTGGCAAGTCACACCACAAGAGATGAATAAATGTCCTATTTATACATGCAATATGGCTGGTGGATGGTTCTAAATTTAATTTGCATAAAGCTGATTTTTCCCTATCATCAAAAGAATATCGTATTGTTACTACATAATTCATCATAATATGATTGAGATGGTTGCTCCATTCAATCTATACCCAAATTCATTAAAACCCACTAAATTAATTAAGAGTGAGGAGATCGCTCAATTCCCACTTTCCAGATGCTCAAATTGTCCATAACCGGGGACACGGCTAATCGATTAGTTTTACACTCTGCAGAGGTTTGCACACTTTTCCCCACAAGACTCGATCACCTCCTTTGTAGTCCTCGCATTGCCTGGTGTTTGAGAATCGGAAGATCGAGACATAGTCTTTCAGAAGTGTTCCCTCTTAACCCTGGGTAGACCGGTACACCTACATATATAACTACATCTGCTAGTCTACCACGGTAAGAGGTCACACAGTGTAATCAACTAAACAGAGCCCATAATAGCTTGTGGCTGTGCAGGTAAGCTTCTAGTCATGAAAAATTGATGAATCCCTTTGAGTTTGGGTGGCAGTCCATAGGGTGATCACACGGGTACTCCGGGATCCCCTGGGCAAGTCCACTGGTTTCTCCATGGTACCCGGGCAAGTCCACTGGTTTCTCCAGGGTGCCCCTTACCAATCCACCCAGATGTGTGTTAATGTTGCCGCCTTAAGGTTGCCCTTAATTATTATATCACTCGCAACTTTCATGATCTCACATACCAATCCCCGTCTACAATGGCATAGCAAAAATCCCTACAACGTTGGCGACAAAGAAGTAAAGGCTCAGACCTACCTCATTGCACTACTGGGTTTATAATATAGCCAACTAACATATTCATGCAAACCCTACATCAAAGGACTAAATGCATATATAAAACATAAGTATAAAAGGGCATGATCAAGATGTAACTTGCCTTGTACTATTGATGAAGATGAGACATTCTATTGAGTCGTCTCTCCTTCTCGTTATGATATATCTAACGATATAAGAAAGTACTTTAACACACAACAACATCCAAATAAAGATCCAAATAAAATACTCAAATTACAATACAAATAAAAAATAAAAATAAAAACATTCCTAGATAAGTTGTTAGGACTTGGTTACGGGTTGAGATAAGATCAAGAATGAAAATATGATATAGGTTTTGTTCTAGGGGTTGGGTCAAAGTGAAGATCACGGGCTGAAGAGTTGTGAGGCAAGGTTCTACGACAAAGTCTATAATGAAAATGGTAGATGGAGTTTGTGGCACAAAGATTTATGTTACGAAATGTATGTAACATCTCGTGAAGTCTAAATTTGTATAATGATAGCATATGACCAGAGAGGTTCCTAATGATCTTCTCAAAAAAGCTGAATCGAGAATCAAATTAAACTAATGATGAAATTGAATTACAATAAAAGAAAAACTATATGAAGTGTTAAGGTTGAAACAGTGGCTAGATAGAGGTGAACAATTAGGAAAAAAATTCTAACAGCAAGATATGGACCGAAAGATCAATTTTTCTGAAGGAAACATTTTGAAAAGAATTACAGATTAATAGATATAGAAAAAATACTCAAATACAAATTTTAAATTTGTGTCAAACTTAATTTACCAAAAGTGAAATATTTTTGTCTCATGATAAACTTCGTGTCTCAACGAATCCGTGGATATAAAATTTGTCGAATTCAGACTTACGGTCTAGGAGATATGAATTTCCGAAGTTTGAGTATTTTTCTGAAAAACAATTACGGGATTTACACAGTGCTCACCGGAGTTAGTCGCCGGAGTTGGGGAAAAAGGTCGCTGGAGTTGAGGAAGAAGGCCCCCAACGTCAAGCAGTAGCAGAACGGCGAAGAGGTTGACAAGGGGAGTCCTTTGGATAAGATCACAGGCTCGGACTTGTCCCGTGGCGGCGTGGAGCGGCCGCCGGAGTTGCCGAACTCCGACGAGCAATTGCTCGCAAAGGAGGAGGTTCGGAGCGGGGTTTTCGGATGGGCTAGTGAGTGGCTTCAAGGCTCACGTATGGGTACCTTTTATAGGAGCAGGGGAGGTCAGAATCGAGCGGTTTCATAGTTGTTATTGACGGCAATAAAAGCAGCAGTTTCCTCGAGCTCTAATGGCCATTAGGGGGTGCCTCCCTTAAGGCGCACTACTAGAGGGAAGGAGTCGAGAGAGCATGGGGAACCGGTTCAGGAGGTCAGTGGTTGCGGGAAAAGGGAGAGGAAGCGTTGGAGTGCAGCCTAAGCCATGGATGTCTCTCTGTACGTGAACATACAGATGTGCACGAGGAGGAAGATGAACGCTTCACTAGTGGGCTGCTCGGTCAGTTGGCCCAAATTGGGCCATGGCTGTAGGTTTTCTTTTTGCTAATACATTTGTCGCGCAGAAAAAAAATTAATAGACAAAAATAAATGTTCACATACACGTAATTATAATTTGGTGCCTACAAAATATTATTTATATGCACAAGCTAGAATACATTTTTTATGGACATAAGGACAATTGTACCGTATTAAATATTTCCAAATATATTTTTGGAGAAGTCACATTATCTCCTCTCATTCAATTTTATTTGATTAATTTGGAAATATTTAAATGATAGTAAAACTCCAAATAATATCATATTTCAATTGGAACTCCAAAATCCAAACAAACTCCATATGAAATATTCATCCACCACATTTGAGAAAGTCATCTTATTCTCGCTCCAAAATTGTGATTGTGGTTTCCAATATTTCAAAAAGAGTCAAACAAAAAAATTAAAGCCCTTTGATTTTCTTGAATAAACTTCCCCAACCATAGTTTTCTTTATTGGACAAAATGTTATCCAACTTTTATAACATGATTAGAAAAAGTTTTAAACAAGAACTCAAAAGGTTTTAATTCTTGTGAAAATAAAATAATTTCACACAATCCATCACACATCAATCAAACAAACAATCCTATTTATTTATTTAATATAACATTCCAAAATATAGAATTTTGGAATGTTACACAAAGGAAGTACCATCCACGCACCTCTGGAAGGATTGTTATATCATGCAGGAGTTCAAAAATTCTGATCTCTTTCGGTATGATCATAGACCGGGTGGCGGTTCAGGCCCCGGATCTCACGGGCCGGGTTATGGTGGAGGAAATTCCGGTTCAGGCTTCCACAGTAATCAGGGTGGACATAACAATCAAGGTAATCAGGGTAACCAAGGTGGCTATAATCATCAGGGCAATCAGTAGCAACAAGAGCAGTCGGGTTATCAGAGCAACCCAAAGCAATTGAATAGTGGGCAGTATCATGTCTTCACCACTAGCCCGGACAAGCTTGATCAGAAGCTTCATAAAAGGGCAGTAAATTCCAATGAATCGGCGGTGCCCCATTATTTGCGTTGGTCTGAGCAGCCAATCATGTGGAGTGGAGAAGATCATCCGCCCCGGGTTGACAATCCGGTTCATCTGGCGTTGGTGGTGGCGCCTCAGGTGGGAGGTTATAAGTTCACCAAGGTACTCATGGATGGAGGGAGTAGTATCAATATCCTTTATTATGAAACTTCCCGTCTCATGGGATTAACAGATAAAAATCTTAAACCGTCCAATACGGTGTTCCATGGCGTGGTGCCTGGTAAGTCGGCATATCCTGTTGGTAAAATAGCTCTAGAGGTGGCTTTTGGAGATGAGCATGACTCGAGATCGGAAACTTTGACCTTTGAAGTGGTGAAAATCAAAATCCCGTATCATGCCCTGTTTGGACGGCTAGCTTATGCTAAGTTTATGGCGCGGCCTTGCTATGTTTATCTGTAGCTCAAGATGTCGGGTCACAAGGGAACTATAACAGTGCATGGGAGCTGCAAGATCGCTCTGGAATGTGAAGAAGGTGATGCGACTTATGCTGAGTCGGTCTGTGCAACAGAAGAGTTGAAGTTTTACAAAGACAATGTTGATCCGGCAGATATGACTTCATTGAAGAAACCAACTACAGAGCATGATCCGGCCCTGAAGTTTAAATCGGCTGATGAGACTAAGCTTGTTGATTTCGTGCCCGACGATTCGTCCAAGCAGTTTAGCATCAGCGCTAACTTGGATCCGAAATAGGAAAGCGCGCTCATCGAGTTCATCTGTGAGAATCGGGACATCTTTGCATGGAAGCCTTCTGACATGCCAGGTGTACCGAGAGAACTCGCTGAGCACACTCTCAATGTTGATCCCAAGTATAAACCGGTCAAGCAGTTTCTCCGTCGGTTCAATGAAGAAAGACACAAGGCTATTGGAGAAGAAGTAGCCAGGCTCTTGGCGGCTGGATTTATCATTGAAGTATTTCCTCCTGAGTGGTTGGCTAATCCGGTGCTGCTCCTTAAGAAGAACGGCACTTGGCATATGTGTGTGGACTACACAGATCTCAACAAAGCTTGTCCAGCAGATCCTTTTTCCCTCCCCCGTACTGATCAAATTATTGATGCTACGGTGGGTTGCGAGCGTTTAAGCTTTTTGGATGCATATTCTGGTTATCATCAGATCAAAATGGCAGTTAAGGACCTGGAGAAGACAACCTTCATAACTCCCTTTAGAGCCTTCTGTTGTGTCCATGCCCTTTGGGCTCAAGAGTGCCTAGGCGACTTATCAACGGTGTGTGCAGAATTGTCTTCATAAACAGATCGGCCGCAATGTTCATGCCTATGTGGATGATATTGTAGTGAAATCAAGGAAGAAGGAGACATTGATTGATGACTTGAAGGAAACCTTTGATAACTTGCGGGTTTATAAAATGATGCTTAATCCGGCCAAGTGCATCTTTGGTGTACCTGTAGGCAAGCTCTTGGGTTTTCTAGTGTCCAACAGGGGCATTGAAGCTAATCTGGAAAAAATCAAAGCCATCACCTCTTTGGCCAAACCGAAATGTATCAATGATGTTCAACGCCTGGCAGGTCGGATTGCCGCGTTGAGCCGGTTTATCAGTCGCCTTGGCGAGAAGGCCATTCCTGTGTATCAGATGCTGAAAAAAACGGATAACTTCGTTTGGAGTGACGCCGCTAATGAAGCGTTTGAGGACTTAAAGCGGCAGCTGGCTAATCCGCTGGTTCTCGCTGCTCCGGTTGACAAGGAGCCATTGTTGCTATATGTGGCAGCTAACGCCCGGGCTGTTAGTGTGGCTATTGTGGTGGAGCGCAAGGAGGACGAAAAGGAATATCCGGTTCAAAGGCCGGTTTACTATATCAGTGAGGTACTTATTGAGTCCAAGCAGAGGTACCCACATTGGCAAAAATTGGTGTATGGAGTTTTCATGGCAAGCCGGAAGCTTAAGCAGTATTTCCAAGGTCATCCCATCACGGTGGTCAGCTCTGCTCCTTTGGGGGATGTAATCCAGAACAGGGAAGCAACTGGCCGGATTGCTAAGTGGGCTATCGAGCTCGGGCCTCACGGGTTGAAATACATACCCCGAACGGCGATCAAATCTCAGGCACTTGTGGATTTCATCAATGATTGGACAAAGCTACAAGCGCCAGAAGAGAAGCCGGATCATACTTACTGGACTATTCATTCTGATTGGTCCAAGCAATTGGAGGGCTCGGGGGCTGGAGTCGTATTAACTTCCCCACGAGGTGATAAGTTTTGTTATGTTCTCCATTTAATGTTCCCTTGCACTAATAATGCAGCTGAATATGAGGCTTTGCTCCATGGTCTTTGGATGGCTAAGGAGATGAACCTGAGCCGAGTTAAGTTCTTCGGTGACTCAGATCTGGTGGCGCAACAAGTGTCCGGCACATGGGATTCCAAGGACCCACTCATGGCAGCATATCGTCGTGAGGTGGATATTGTTGCAGGTCACTTTAAAGGTTATTAGGTGGACCATGTGGATCATAGTCTCCATCATCCTTTCCTCACTTGGGACAATGCTCTAATAATGATGATCATCACACTTTTATTTACTTACACCTCAAGAATTACAACTCAATACTTAGAACAAAAATATGACTCTATGTGAATGCCTCCGGCGGTGTACCGGGATGTGCAATGACTCATGAGTGACATGTATGAAAGAATTATGAATGGTGGCTTTGCCACAAATACGATGTCAACTACATGATCATGCAAAGCAATATGACAATGATGAAGCATGTCATAATAACGGAACGGTGGAAAGTTGCATGGCAATATATCTCGGAATGGCTATGGAAATGCCATAATAGGTAGGTATGGCGGCTGTTTTGAGGAACGTATATGGTGGGTTTATGGTACCTGCGAAAGTTGCATGGTACTAGAGAGGCTAGCAATGGTGGAAGGGTGAGAGTGCGTATAATCCATGGACTCAACATTAGTCATAAAGAACTCACATACTTATTGCAAAAATTTATTAGTTATCGAAACAAAGTACTACGCGCATGCTCCTAGGGGGATAGATTGGTAGGAAAAGACCATCGCTCGTCCTCGGCCGCCACTCATAAGGAAGACAATCAATAAATAAATCGTGCTCCGACTTCATCACATAACGGTTCACCATACGTGCATGCTACGGGAATCACAAAATTTAGAACAAGTATTTCTCAAATTCAAAGCTACTTAACTAGCATGACTCTGATATCACCATCTTCATATCTCAAAACAATCATCAAGTATCAAACTTCTCATAGTATTCAATACACTATTTATGATAGTTTTTATTATACCCATCTTGGATGCCTATCATATTAGGACTAATTTTATAACCAACCCAAATTACCATGCTGTTATAAAGGACTCTCAAAATAATATAAGTGAAGCATGAGAGATCAATAATTTCTATAAAATAAAACCACCACCGTGCTCCAAAAGATATAAGTGACGCACTAGAGCAAAATTATCTAGCTCAAAAGATATAAGTGAAGCACATAGAGTATTATAATAAATTCCGATTCATGTGTGTCTCTCCCAAAAGGTGTGTACAGCAAGGATGATTGTGGTAAACTAAAAATCGAGGACTAAAATCATACAAGACGCTCCAAGCGAAACACATATCATGTGGTGAATAAAAATATAGCCTCAAGTAAAGTTACCGATGGACGAAGACGAAAGAGGGGATGCCTTCCGGGGCATCCCCAAGCTTAGGGTTTTGGTTGTCCTTGAATTTTACCTTCGGGTGCCTTGGGCATCCCCAAGATTAGGCTCTTGCCACTCCTTATTTCATAATCCATCAAATCTTCACCCAAAACTTGAAAACTTCACAACACAAAACTCAACAGAAAATCTCATGAGCTCCGTTAGTATAAGAAAACAAACCACCACTTAAGGTACTGTAATGAACTCATTCTTTATTTATATTGGTGTTAAACCTACTGTATTCCAACTTCTCTACGGTTCATACCCTCCGATGCTAGGCATAGATTCATCAAAATAAGCAAACAACACCCAGAAAACAGAATCTGTCAAAAACAGAACAGTCTGTAGTAATATGTAGGTTTCGAATACTTCTGTAACCCCAAAAATTCCAAAATAAATTGCTGGACGTGAGGAATTTATCTGTTAATTATCTGAAAAAAGAATCAACCTAATCTCACTCTCTAGTAAACAATGGCAGAAAATCTTGTGAGCGCTAAAGTTTCTGTTTTTTACAGCAAGATCACATAAACTTCCCCCGAGTCTTCCCAAAGGTTCTACTTGGCACAAACACTAATTAAAAGCATAAAACCACATATAAAAAGAAGCTAAATGAATTATTTATTCAAAAACAGAAAGTAAATAAATTGGGTTGCCTCCCAACAAGCGTTTTTCTTTAAAGCCTTTTAGCTAGGCATTGATAATTTTAATGATGCTCACATGAAAGACAAGAATTGAAGCGCAAAAGGAGCATCATAAAGCATGTGACAAACACATCTAAGTCTAACATACTTCCTATGCATAGGCATTTTATAAGCAAACAAATTATCATAGCAAGCAAAAATTAGCATATGCAAGGAAGAAGAAAGAGACGATAACAATCTCAACATAACGAGAGGTAATTTAGTAAGATAAAAATTTCTACAACCATATTTTCCTCTCTCATAATAATTACATGTGGGATCATAATCAAATTCAACAATATAGGTCTCACATAAAATTTTCTCTACATGATCCACATGCATGCAAAGTTGACACTCTTCCAAAATAGTGGGATTAACATTAACTAAAGTCATGACCTCTCCAAACCCACTTTTATCAAAAAATTCATAAGACTGAACATTCTCTAAATATGTGGGATCTAAAGTCGACACTCTTCCAAAACCACTTTCAATATTATTGCAAACACTATTATCAATCTCATATTCATCATGGGGCTTAAATAAATTTTCAAGATCATAAGAAGAATCACCCCAATCATGATCATTGCAACAAGTAGTGGACATAGCAAAACTAGCATCCCCAAGCTTAGGGTTTTGCATATTATTAGCACAATGGACATTAATAGAATTTATAATATAATCATTGCAATCATGCTTTTTATTCAAAGATCTATCGTGAATCACTTCATAAAGATAATCTAGTGCAAAAGACTCACTAGCAATTGGTTCATCATAATTGGATCTCTTAAAAAGATTAGCAAGCGGATGAGGATCCATAGATCTTAGGTTCTCTGTTTATCAATAAATAAACAATTATTCCAACCAAACGCGCAAACGAGCCAAGTAAGACATCAAGGCAAACGAAAAGACGAAAAGAAGAAGGGCGAAGAAAAGGCAAGGGTGAAGTGGGGGAGAGGAAAACGAGAGGCAAATGGCAAATAATGTAATGCGAGGGATAAGAGTTTGTGATGGGTACTTGGTATGTCTTGACTTGTGCGTAGATCTCCCCGGCAATGGTGTTAGAAATCCTTCTTGCTACCTTTTGAGCACTGCGTTGGTTTTCCCTTGAAGAGGAAAGGGTGGTGCAGCAAAGTAACATAAGTATTTCCCTCAGTTTTTGAGAACCAAGGTATCAATCCAGTAGGAGACTACACGCAAGTCCCTCGTACCTGCACAAACAAATAAGAACCTCGCAACCAACGCGATAAAGGGGTTGTCAATCCCTTCACGGTCACTTACGAGAGTGAGATCTGATAGAGATAATAAGATAAATAATTTTTTTTGGTATTTGTATGATATAGATGGAGAGTAAAGATTGCGAAATAAAATAGATTGGAAACTTATATGATAAAAGATAGACCCGGGGGCCATAGGTTTCACTAGTGGCTTCTCTCAAGATAGCATAAGTATTACAGTGGGTGGACAAATTACTGTCGAGCAATTGATAAAAAAGTGCATAATTATGAGAATATCTAGGCATGATCGTGTATATAGGCATCACTGTTGGGGAACGTAGTAATTTCAAAATTTTCCTACGCACATAGCAACGAGGGGGAGAGTCTGATCTACGTACCCTTGTAGATCACAACGGAAGCGTTGACACAACGTAGAGGAAGTAGTCGTACGTCTTCTTCCCGATCCGACCGATCCAAGCACCGTTACTCCGGCACCTCCGAGTTCTTAGCACACGTACAGCTCGATGACGATCCCCGGGCTCCGATCCAGCAAAGCTTCGGGGAGGAGTTCCGTCAGCACGACGGCGTGATGACGATCTTGATGTTCTACCGACGGAGGGCTTCGCCTAAGCACTACAACGATATGATCGAGGTGGAATATGGTGGCAGGGGGCACCGCACACGGCTAAGGAACGATCTCAATGATCAACTTGTGTGTCTAGAGGCGCCCCCTGCCTCCGTATATAAAGGAGCCAAGGGGGAGGGGTGCGGCCAGCCCTATGGAGGCGCAGGAGGAGTCCTAATCCTACCGGGAGTAGGACTCCCCCCCCCCAATCCTATTCCAAATAGGACTCCCAAGGGGGAGAGAGAGAGAGAGAGAGAGAGAGAGGTGGCCGGCCACCTCTCCTAGTCCTAATAGGACTAGGGGAGGGGGGAGGCGTGCAGCCCACTATGGGCAGCCCTTTTCACCTTTCCACTAAAGCCCAATAAGGCCCATATGACTCCCGGGGGGTTCCGGTAACCTCCCGGTAATCCGGTAAAATCCTGATTTCACCCGGAACACTTCCGATGTCCAAACATAGGCTTCCAATATATCAATCTTTATGTCTCGACCATTTCGAGACTCCTCGTCATGTCTGTGATCACATCCGGGACTCCGAACAACCTTAGGTACATCAAAATGCATAAACTCATAATAATTGTCATCGTAACGTTAAGCGTGTGGACCCTACGGTTTGAGAACAATGTAGACATGATTCGTTCCGTAATACATCATCCCGCAACTAACTCATTAGTTGCAATGCTTGCAAGGCTTATGTGATGTGCATTACCGAGAGGGCCCAGAGATACCTCTCCGACAATCGGAGTGACAAATCCTAATCTCGAAATACACCAACCCAACATCTACCTTTGGAGACACCTGTAGTACTCCTTTATAATCACCCAGTTACGTTGTGATGTTTGGTAGCACCCAAAGTGTTCCTCTGGCAAACGGGAGTTGCATAATCTCATAGTCATAGGAACATGTATAAGTCATGAAGAAAGCAATAGCAACATACTAAACGATCGGGTGCTAAGCTAATGGAATGGGTCATGTCAATCAGATCATTCAACTAATGATGTGACCTCGTTAATCAAATAACAACTCTTTGTTCATGGTTAGGAAACATAACCATCTTTGATTAACGAGCTAGTCAAGTAGAGGCATATTAGTGACACTTTGTTTGTCTATGTGTTCACACATGTATTATGTTTCCGGTTAATACAATTCTAGCATGAATAATAAACATTTATCATGATATAAGGAAATAAATAATAACTTCATTATTGCCTCTAGGGCATATTTCCTTCAGTCTCCCACTTGCACTAGAGTCAATAATCTAGATCACATCACCATGTGATTAACATCGATAGTTCACATCATCATGTGATTAACACCCATAGTTCACATCGCCATGTAACCAATACCCAAAGGGTTTACTAGATTCAGTAATCTGGTTTACATCGCTATGTGATTAACACCCAAAGAGTACTAAGGTGTGATCATGTTTTTCTTGTGAGAGAATCTTAGTCAATGGGTCTGCCACATTCAGATCCACATGTATTTTGCAAATTTCTATGTCAACAATGCTCTGCATGGAGCTACTCTAGCTAATTGCTCCCACTTTCAATATGTATCCAGATTGAGACTTAGAATCATCTGGATCAGTGTCAAAACCTTGCATCGACGTAACCCTTTACGACGAACCTTTTTGTCATGTCCATAATCGAGAAACATATCCTTATTTCACTAAGGATAATTCTGACCGCTGTCCAGTGATCTACTCCTAGATCACTATTGTACTCCCTTGCCTAATCAGTGTAGGGTATACAATAGATCTGGTATACAGCATGACATGCTTTATAGAACCTATGGCCAAGGCATAGGGAATGACTTTCATTCTCTTTCTATCTTCTGCCGTGGTCGGGCTTTGAGTCTTACTCAACTTCACACCTTGTAATACAGGCAAGAACTCTTTCTTTGACTGCTCCATTTTGAACTACTTCAAAATCTTGTCAAGGTATGTACTCATTGAAAAAACTTATCAAGCGTCTTGATCTATCTCTATAGATCTTGGAGCTCAATATGTAGGCAGCTTCACCGAAGTCTTTCTTTGAAAAACTCCTTTCAAACACTCCTTTTATGCTTTACAGAATAATTCTACATTATTTCCGATCAACAATATGTCATTCACATATACTTATCATAAATGCTGTAGTGCTCCCACTCACTTTCTCGTAAATACAGGCTTCACCGCAAGTCTGTATAAAACTATATGCTTTGATCAACTCATCAAAGCGTATATTCCAACTCCGAGATGCTTGCACTAGTCCACAGATGGATCGCTGGAGTTTGCACATTTTGTTAGCACCTTTCGGATTGACAAAACCTTCTGGTTGCATCGTATACAACTCTTCTTTAGTAAATCCATTAAGGAATGCAGTTTTGTTTATCCATTTGCCAGATTTCATAAAACGCGGCAATTGCTAACATGATTTGGACAGACTTAAGCATAGATACGAGTGAGAAACTGTCATCGTAGTCAACACCTTGAACTTGTCGAAAACCTTTTGCGACAAATCTAGCTTTGTAGATAGTAACACTACTATCAGCGTCCGTCTTCCTCTTGAAGATCCATTTATTCTCAATTGCTTGCCGATCATCGGGCAAGTCAACCAAAGTCCATACTTTGTTCTCATACATGGATCCCATCTCAGATTTCATGGCTTCAAGCCACTTTGCGGAATCTGGGCTCACCATCGCTTCTTCATAGTTCGTAGGTTCATCATGATCTAGTAGCATGACTTCCAGAACAGGATTACCGTACCACTCTGGTGCGGATCTTACTCTGGTTGATCTACGAGGTTCAGTAGTATCTTGATCTGAAGTTTCATGATCATTATCATTAGCTTCCTCACTAACTGGTGTAGGTGTCACTGAAACAGTTTTCTGCGATGTACTACTTTCCAGTAAGGGAGCAGGTACAGTTACCTCGTCAAGTTCTACTTTCCTCCCACTCACTTCTTTCGAGAGAAACTCCTTCTCTAGAAAGTTTTCGAATTTAGCAACAAAAGTCTTGCCTTCGGATCTGTGATAGAAGGTGTATCCAATAGTTTCCTTTGGATATCCTATGAAGATTTACTTCTCCGATTTGGGTTCGAGCTTATCATGTTGAAACTTTTTCACATAAGCATCGCAGTCCCAAACTTTAAGAAACGACAACTTTGGTTTCTTGCCAAACCACAGTTCAGATTGTGTCGTCTCAACGGACTTAGATGGTGCCCTATTTAACGTGAATGCAGCTGTCTCTAATGCATAACCCCAAAACGATAGTGGTAGATCGGTAAGAGACACCATAGATCGCACCATATCTAATAAAGTACGGTTATGACATTCGGACACACCATTATGCTGTGGTGTTCCAGGTGGCATGAGTTTGTGAAACTATTCCACATTGTTTTAATTGAAGACCAAACTTCGTAACTCAAATATTTTACTTCTGCGATCATTTCGTAGAAACTTTCATTTTTGTTACGATGATTCTCCACTTCACTCTGAAATTCTTTGAACTTTTCAAATGTTTCAGACCTTTGTTTCATCAAGTAGATATACCCATATCTGCTCAAATCATCTATGAAGTTCGGAAAATAACGATACTTGCCGTGAGCCTTAACACTCATCGGACCGCATACATCAGTATGTATTATTTCCAATAAGTCAGTTGCTCGCTCCGGAGAACGGAGTCTTAGTCATCTTGCCCATGAGGCATGGTTCGCAATCATCAAGTGATTCATAATCAAGTGATTCCAAAATCCCATCAGCATGGAGTTTCTTCAAGCGTTTTACACCAATATGACCTAAACGGCAGTGCCACAAATAAGTTGCACTATCATTATTAACTTTGCATCTTTTGGTTTCAATATTATGATTATGTGTATCACTACGATCGAGATCCAACGAACTATTTTCATTGGGTGTGTAACCATATAAGGTTTTATTCATGTAAACAGAACAACAATTTATTCTCTTACTTAAATGAATAACCGTATTACAATAAACATGATCAAATCATATTCATGCTCAACGCAAACACCAAATAACACTTATTTAGGTTTAACACTAATCCCGAAAGTATAGGGAGTGTGCGATGATGATCATATCAATCTTGGAACTATTTCCAATACTCATCGTCACTTCACCCTTAACTAGTCTCTGTTCATTCTGCAACTCCCGTTTCGAGTTACTACTCTTAGCAACTGATCCAGTATCAAATACTGAGGGGTTGCTATAAACACTAGTAAAGTACACATCAATAACATGTATTTCACTTTGCCATCCTTCTTATCCGCCAAATACTTGGGGTAGTTCCGTTTCCAGTGACCAATCCCTTTGCAGTAGAAGCACTTTGTCTCAGGCTTAGGACCAGACTTGGGTTTCTTCACTTGAGCAGAAATTAGCTTGCCGTTCTTCTTGAAGTTCCCCTTCTTCCCTTTGCCTTTTCTTGAAACTAGTGGTCTTGTCAACCATCAACACTTGATGTTTTTCTTGATTTCTACCTTCGTTGATTTAAGTATCACGAAGAGCTTTGGGAGTTGTTTCCGTTATCCCTTGCATATTATAGTTCATCACGA
The DNA here is from genome assembly GCF_056163025.1 of Triticum urartu. Lineage (NCBI taxonomy): Eukaryota > Viridiplantae > Streptophyta > Magnoliopsida > Poales > Poaceae > Triticum > Triticum urartu. Next base: position 16,375,740 of record NC_141873.1, read on the forward strand.
AGTTCTACTAACTTGGTGATGGTGACTAGAGAATTCTGTCAATCACTATCTTATCTGGAAGATTAACTCCCACTTGATTCAAGCGATTGTAGTACCCAGACAATCTGAGCACATGCTCACTAGTTGAGCGATTCTCCTCCATCTTTTAGCTATAGAACTTGTTGGAGACTTCATATCTCTCAACTCGGGTATTTTCTTGAAATATTAACTTCAACTCCTGGAACATCTCATATGGTCCATGACGTTCAAAACGTCTTTGAAGTCCCGATTCTAAGCCGTTAAGCATGGTGCACTTAAACTATCAAGTAGTCATCATATTGAGCTAGCCAAACGTTCATAACGTCTGCATCTGCTCCTGCAATAGGTCTGTCTCCTAGCGGTGCATCAAGAACATAATTCTTCTGTGCAGCAATGAGGACAAACCTCAGATCACGGATCCAATCCGCATTATTGCTACCAACATCTTTCAACATAATTTTCTCTAGGAACATATCAAAATAAACATAGGGAAGCAACAACGTGAGCTATTGATCTACAACATAATTTTCAAAATACTACCAGGACTAAGTTCATGATAAATTTAAGTTCAATTTAATCATATTACTTAAGAACTCCCACTTAGATAGACATCCCTCTAATCCTCTAAGTGATCACGTGATCCAAATCAACTAAACCATGTCCGATCATCACGTGAGATGGAGCAGTTTCATTGGTGAACATCACTATGTTGATCATATCTACTATATGATTCACGCTCGACCTTTCGGTCTCCGTGTTCCGAGGCCATATCTGTATATGCTTGGCTCGTCAAGTATAACCTGAGTATTCCGCGTGTGCAACTGTTTTTGCACCCGTTGTATTTGAACGTTGAGCCTATCACACCCGATCATCACGTGGTGTCTCAGCACGAAGAACTTTCGCAACGGTGCATACTCAGGGAGAACACTTCTTGATGATTAGTGAGAGATCATCTTAAAATGCTACCATCAAACTAAGCAAAATAAGATGTATAAAAGATAAACATCATATGCAATCAAAATATGTGACATGATATGGCCATCATCATCTTGCTTCTTTGATCTCCATCTCCAAAGTACTGTCATGATCTATATCGTCACCGGCATGACACCATGATCTCCATCATCTTGATCTATATCAATGTGTCGTCATGTGGTCGTCTCGCCAACTATTGCTCTTGCAACTATTGCTATCGCATAGCGATAAAGTAAAGCAATTATTTGGCGCTTGCATCTTATGCAATAAAGAAACAACCATAAGGTTTTGCCAGTTGCCGATAACTTTAACAAAACATGATCATCTCATACAACAACTTATATCTCATCACGTTTTGACCATATCACATCACAACATGCCCTGCAAAAACAAGTTAGACGTCCTCTACTTTGTTGTTGCAAGTTTTACGTGGCTGCTATGGGCTTAAGCAAGAACCAATCTCACCTACGCATCAAAACCACAACGATAGTTTGTCAAATAGACTCCGTTTTAACCTTCGCAAGGACCGGGCGTAGTCACACTCGGTTCAACTAAAGTTGGAGAAACAGTCACCCGCAGGTCACCTATGAGCAAAGCACGTCGGGGAAACCAGTCTCGCGTAAGCGTACGCGTAATGTCGGTCCGGGCCGCTTCATCCAACAATACCGCCGAACCAAAGTATGACATGCTGGTAGGCAGTATGACTTATATCACCCACAACTCACTTGTGTTCTACTCGTGCATATAACATCAAACCATAAAACCTAGGCTCGGATGCCACTGTTGGGGAACGTAGTAATTTCAAAATTTTCCTACGCACACGCAAGATCATGGTGATGTATAGCAACGAGGGGGAGAGTCTGATCTACATACCCTTGTAGATCGCAATGGAAACGTTGACACAACGTAGAGGAAGTAGTCGTACGTCTTCTTCCCGATCCGACCGATCCAAGCACCGTTACTCCGACACCTCCGAGTTCTTAGCACATGTACAGCTCGATGACGATCCCCGGGCTTCGATCCAGCAAAGCTTCGGGGAGGAGTTCCATCAGCACGACGGCGTGATGACGATCTTGATGTTCTACCGACGCAGGGCTTCGCCTAAGCACTACAACGATATGATCGAGGTGGAATATGGTGGCAGGGGGCACCGCACACAGCTAAGGAACAATCTCAATGATCAACTTGTGTGTCTAGAGGCGCCCCCTGCCTCCGTATATAAAGGAGCCAAGGGGGAGGGGTGCGGCCAGCCCTATGGAGGCGCAGGAGGAGTCCTACTCCTACCGGGAGTAGGACTCCCCCCCCCCCAATCCTATTCCAAATAGGACTCCCAAGGGGGAAAGAGAGAGAGAGAGAGAGAGAGGTGGCCGGCCACCTCTCCTAGTCCTAATAGGACTAGGGGAGGGGGGAGGCGCGCAGCCCACTATGGGCAGCCCCTTTCACCTTTCCACTAAAGCCCAATAAGGCCCATATGACTCCCGGGGGGTTCCGGTAACCTCCCGGTAATCAGGTAAAATCCTGATTTCACCCGGAACACTTCCGATGTCCAAACATAGGCTTCCAATATATCAATCTTTATGTCTCGACCATTTCGAGACTCCTCGTCATGTCCGTGATCACATCCGGGACTCCGAACAACCTTCGGTACATCAAAATGCATAAACTCATAATAACTGTCATCGTAACGTTAAGCGTGCGGACCCTACGGTTCGAGAACAATGTAGACATGACTGAGACACATGTCTGGTCAATAACCAATAGCGGGACCTGGATGCCCATGTTGGTTCCTACATATTCTAAGAAGATCTTTTATCGGTCAGACCGCATAACAACATACGTTGTTCCCTTTGTCATCGGTATGTTACTTGCCCGAGATTCGATCGTCGGTATCCAATACCTAGTTCAATCTCGTTACCGGCAAGTCTCTTTACTCGTTCCGTAATACATCATCCGGCAACTAACTCGTTAGTTGCAATGCTTGCAAGGCTTATGTGATGTGCATTACCGAGAGGGCCCAGAGATACCTCTCCGACAATCGGAGTGACAAATCCTAATCTCGAAATATGCCAACCCAACATCTACCTTTGGAGACACCTGTAGTACTCCTTTATAATCACCCAGTTATGTTGTGACGTTTGGTAGCACCCAAAGTGTTCCTCTGGCAAATGGGAGTTGCATAATCTCATAGTCATAGGAACATGTATAAGTCATGAAGAAAGCAATAGCAACATACTAAACGATCGGGTGCTAAGCTAATGGAATGGGTCATGTCAATCAGATCATTCAACTAATGATGTGACCTCGTTAATCAAATAACAACTCTTTGTTCATGGTTAGGAAACATAACCATCTTTGATTAATGAGCTAGTCAAGTAGAGGCATACTAGTGACACTCTGTTTGTCTATGTATTCACACATGTATTATGTTTCCGGTTAATACAATTCTAGCATGAATAATAAACATTTATCATGATATAAGGAAATAAATAATAACTTTATTATTGCCTCTAGGGCATATTTCCTTCAATCACATCCGTGAAAAGTAGACCGAAACGATTCTGCATCTACTACTCTTACTCCACACATCGACCGCTATCCAGCATGCATCTAGAGTATTAAGTTCATAAGAACAGAGTAACGCATTAGGCAAGATGACATGATGTAGAGGGATAAACTCAAGCAATATGATATAAACCCCATCTTTTTATCCTCGATGGAAACAATACAATACGTGCCTTGCTGCCCCTGCTGTCACTGGGAAAGGACACCGCAAGATTGAACCCAAAGCTAAGCACTTCTCCCATTGCAAGAAAGACCAATCTAGTAGGCCAAACCAAACTGATAATTCAAAAAGACTTGCAAAGATAACTAATCATACATAAAAGATTTCAGAGAAGAATAAAATATTATTCATAAATAAACTTGATCATAAACCCACAATTCATTGGATCTCGACAAACACACCGCAAAAAGAGTTACATCGAATAGATCTCCAAGAAGATCGAGGAGAACTTTGTATTGAGATCCAAAGAGAGAGAAGAAGCCATCTAGCTAATAATATGGACCCAAAGGTCTATCACTACTGGAATCAGGGATTTTGCCGTCTGCCAGTTCTTTGTCGTCTGCTTGCGGACGGCAAAGAAGGTCTTTGCCATCAGCTACCAAACAACAGACGGCAAAGAACTGGCAGACGGCAAAGAAGGTCTTTGCCATCTGTCATTTCTTTGCCGTCTGCTGGCAGATGACAAAGAATGTCAGCGGACGGCAAAGAGGTGCCACCGGATGCCAATATACTGCAACGGTCCAACCCCACTTTTTGCCATCTGCTGGCGGACGGCAAAGATTCTTTGCCATCTGTTAGCGGACGGCAAAGAGGGGGCTATCTTTTTTTGCTGGTAAAAAAAACCGTTGCCCCACCTCCTCTGTCTCTATCCCCTCCCTCTCCGCCCCTATCTCTCTGCCCCACCCCTCTCTCCCTCCCGCTCGTCTCTCCCTCTCCCTCCCGTGAGAAGCTACGCCGGCCGATTCCGGCAAGCTCCGGCGGGATTCGACGACGCCCGCCCCACAGCCGAGAGCCTCCCGACCCCGCCTTCCTCGACCCCGCGCTGCTGCGCCACCTCGCCTCCGCCCGCCGGTGCGTGCTGCCACCTCACCGGACCCCAGGAGCCTCGCCGCCTCGCGCTGCCGCCTGCGCCACGTCGCGCGCCGCCACCTCCCCACAAGCTCGCCGCCCCGCCATGGAAGCCTCGTCGCCGGTCGCCCCGACCTCGAGATCCGCCACCGCCATGGGAGCCGAGCACCGAGCTCCTCTGTGCCCCGCCCGCCATGGGAGATCCGAGGCTGGCCGGGAGGCGGGGATGGGGCGCCGGTGGGCCCCTGGGATCTGCGCGATGGCGCTGCTCTGGCTCGCCGCGGCCGCAGCCGAAGATCCCGATCCCGACGAGCTCGAGCGCGCATGAGTCCCGCTCCTCCGCCCTGTTTTTTCCGTGCCTGCTCGCTTGCTCTGTCTGTGGCTCAGTACTATCGATTGCGTTGCCTGTGCTCCGCAGTTCCTACAATGCTAATTCTGTTTGCAGTCTCGTTGTTCTTCAGTCCCCATCGTGTCTTGTATTTGGACGAGCTCGTGCTAATATGTGGTTGGTACACTACCTGGGCAAGGTCATTTTGATACTGATACTTGTGGGCAGCAGAGGGTTCAAAGCCTGACCGTCTCATGGATCCGCTGATAATATCCCGGAAGTAAATATTGTTGCTTGCTTCATCTCTACTATTTTCTGTAACTGCTTAGTGTTAAGCTCATGATCAACCTGATTACTTATGCGGGAACCTTCTTACATAGGCAGCGCGACAACAATTCTTCTTCCTCAAAGCATATATTTTCTCCAAGCGATCAACACAGTGTTTGGTCCATTTGGAAGGTACACAAGTTTCTGATGTTTCTGTATATTTTGAGACAGAGGGAGTAGTTGTCAGATCTTCTTTTCGTTCAGTACTTGTTGAGGCTGTCATAATTTTCTTGGAAACTTGTATGGCAGGCCCGGATGGGCGCGCGCGGCGGAGGTCGGGTGCGGGGCATCGCTGTCGCCATCGATGACGCGGTTCGGGATCACCGCGTGCTTCAACGCCATGTCGTCGGCCGTCTCGAAGGCCGCCGCCACCAACACCGCGTCGAGCGTCGTCCACGCGGTGCCGCGAACTGAGCCTGTTGTGTCCGCCGAGTGGCTGCACGCCAACCTCAGGGACCCCAATGTGAAGGTATAGCACTTGCCGTTCTGCTGTGCCCGCCCTCTGAAATCTCAATGTCAGTTGCACAAGTGGTATAGTCTAGATTTAAGACAGGGTACTCATATGGCTGGGGTTCTGCTGCCGTGGCAATTTGGTCAGCGCTGCTACAAGTGATAAATCTGTTTGCTTAACTAGTGATGCTAGCTAGTACGTGAATTGGTATTTTAGCTGAAAGAGGATTTTGGTGGGCTTTGTTTTAGCACCAGCAGTAATCTCAAGTTTCTTAAAAACAAATGAAGTGCCTGCATTACAGTATGTGACGTAGATCAACGCTCCTCGGATAAACCTATTTCCAAAAAGAAAATCTTGCTACTGAAATAATGCTACATTTTGGAGGCCTTTTCTTTCTGGACATTATTGGCATAGTCTCGGGCTCTCATCACTATGAATAATAGAACACATACTACTAGGAGGAATCACATTTAACTATGCTATTCATAGGGTAGTTTTCTTGCTGTTAAACATGTCCACCGGCATACATTGTATCTTATTGTGCTCTTACTTTTTTGTCTAGGTACTTGATGCCTCTTGGTCAGAAGATGATGGCGAGTTCCTCATTCCAATTGAGTTTATATTGTGTAGGTTTCTTCGTCATGATCTAGATTGCCACAGTCATGTTCAAGTCCAATGATATCTTGCGCAAGCAGACCGCTCTCAAGGTTGGTTCTTCATAATAGCTTGTCTATCAACGTGCTGCTTCTGCTTCTAGAGGTTAATTAATTGTTCTGCCAAGCATACTGCTCTCAAGGGCTTGTGCTTATCTTGTGTATCAACGTTCTTGTTCTGCTTCTAGCACTGGGTCTGTCCCTTCTATTGAGGAAGCCGGCTGGCAGACTATTGCCATCACTAAATCCCTAACCCTGGGGCCTGTGTTAACTCCATTTGATTGTCAAATTGCTTAGATAACTCAATTTGATTGTCCTCATGGTGTTCTAACATGCTTAGAAGAGTTGGAAACACTATAAATGGTTTGGTACGGATATGTGCTCTAGAATAGTGATTCTGGCATGCTATATTTTTCATTACGGTGAATGGTATTCTCTTTTCCCACACAGCATGATTTCCCCTTTTGGGGCCTCTCTGCTTCAAATTATTCCATATGATTGTAATATGCGGCCTTGAAAAACTCCTATGGTTTTCTATGATGCACTCAAACATCCTGTCGAACATATTGTATCAAGAGAGGGCATGACATTGCAACCCAGTGATTTCCCTATTTATGAGTTTTTAGGTCCTGTGAACCAATTAGGCCCTTGGTCATTTCTTGAACTCAATCAGTAACTCATTTGTGGAAAAACTTGACGATGTGTGTACCTATGTGTTCTGTTCTGTTTTGAAGTGGATAACATTGCCCCGTGTTTCACTTGGAAATAACTTATGTTTGTTGAATAATAGGAATTTATGCACCATTTATATCTGTTCATAACTCTTAAACTAGCACTGCTCTCCTTAAAATTTCTAATCAGGCTGACTGTTGTTTTGTGCTCCACAGATACTTGTCCGGCAAGCTGCTATGGTGGTCAAGTGTGTGCTGCCTAGGAAAATAGATATTTAGTTTTAGGTCATTTCTTGTAATTTCAGATATGGAGTGCTTGTCTTCAGTTTTTGTTTTTTACTTTGTGAAACTTGCTACCTATGGATGAAACTGTGTAATATTGATGAAACTATGTATATGTATGGATGAAACTTGCTACTATTGGTAACATGTGTTGGATATCCTATATTGGTCATATATATATATATATGTATGTGTGTCTGTGTGTTTGATTTTCTATGAAAATGAATGGATATAAGAAGAAACAGAATTAATGCCAATTTGGTCTCTTTGCCATCTGCCAGGGACGGCAGACGGCAAAGAGGTGCTCAAATTTGCCGTCCGCTGGCTGACGGCAAAGGCCGCCGTTAGCCGCCTAACGGACTAACGCTGGCGGACGTCCAGTATTTTGCCATCACTCCTCTTTGCCGTCCGCCGCTGTAGGCAAAGCACTCTTTGTCGTCCGCTATAAAAAGCAGACGGCAAAGGGCCTGTTTGCCGACCCTGTCTTTGCCGTCACTGTTTGCCGTCCGCCACTGACGGCAAAGCTCTTTGCCGTCCGCCATCCCTGGCTTTGCCGTCCGCCGTGGCAGATGGCAAAGTAGCTGATTCCTGTAGTGTATGGTAAACTACTCACACATCGTCGGAGAGGCTATGGTGTTGATGTAGAAGCCCTCCATGATCGATTCCCCCTCCGACGGAGCTCCGGAAAAGGCCCCAAGATGGGATCTCTTGGGTACAGAAGGTTGCGGCGGTGGAAATAGGGTTTCGTGGTGCTCCTGGATGTTTTCGAGGTATATGGATATATATATAGGATGAAGAAGTAGGTCGGTGGAGCTACGAGGGGCCCATGAGGGTGGGGGCGTGTCCAGGGGGCAGGCGCGCCTCCCTGCCTCGTGGTTCCCTCGTTTGTTTCTTGACGTCCACTCCAAGTCCCCTGGATCACGTTTGTTTCAAAAATAACTCTCCCGAAGGTTTCATTCCGTTTGGATTTCGTTTGATATTCCTTTTCTGCGAAACACTGAAATAGGCAAAAAAACAGCAATTTGCACTGGGCCTTGGGTTAGTAGGTTAGTCCCAAAAATAATATAAAAGTGTATAATAAAGCCCATAAACATCCAAAACAGATAATATAATAGCATGGAACAATCAAAAAATATAGATACGTTGGAGACGTATCACCCTCCCACATATATATATATATATATGTGGGGGTCGCCTCTAGCACACCTTGGACAATTGTTAGTCCTGTGCGGCGCCCCCCCCCCCCATCGTTTACTCCCACGGTCATATCTTCATAGTGCTTAGGCGAAGCCCTGCGAGGATCACTTCACCATTACCGTCACCACGTCGTCGTGCTGACGGAACTCATCTACTACCTCGACGTCTTGCTGGATCAAGAAGGCGAGGGACGTCATCGAGCTGAACGTGTGCAAAACTCGGAGGTGCCGTACGTTCGGTACTCGATCGATGGATCGTGAAGAACGTTCGACTACATCAACCGCGTTGTGAAACGCTTCCGCTTACGGTCTATGAGGGTACGTAGACCCACTCTCCCCCTCGTTGCTATGCATCTCCATGGATAGATCATTGCGTGTGCGTAGAATTTTTTTTGTTTTCCATGCAACGTTTCCCAACATAAATAAGGACAAAAGAAAAGCAAAGCTTATTATATTTTTTGGTTTTTGAAAACTAACTTGTAACTGAAAAATCACAAAGGCAAAAACAAATAAAAAGCATAAGCAAATAAAAAGCAAAGTGTTGGAACAAACCAAGACGAGTGTTTTGAAGCTCCTCGAGCTTAAGTACAACCTCATTATAATTTATTCAAATGCCGCCACATCTTGATGTAGAAGTGGTGATAAACTTCCCCAAGCTTAGGCTCTTGCAAGCCTAAACCAGCGAGATCATTGCGGCGATTGGTTAGGAGACCACTCTTGGCTCTAGTTGGACTCCAGAAGCTACACGCCTGGACGTGATCAAGACCGCATTTACCGAAGACTTGACGTATGCTCCAAGACATCTCCTGCCGTCCATGAACGCCCCTAGATACCAACCATGTAACCCTAGATGCCCTACCTGGTGTGTATATAAGCTAGAGGGTTTAGCACGTAGAGGGGACCGAATCACAATCACATTCATCTAGCCCTTAGATCTCTCCTTATGATCTCGAGGTAGATTAAGCATGTACTCGATACATCATCATCATCATCAATACAATCAAAGCAGGACGTAGGGTATTACCTCTTCGAGAGGGCCCAGACCTGGGTAAACATTGTCTCCTTCGTCCCTGTTACCACTGATCCGAGATCCACAGTTCGGGACCCCCTACCCCGAGGTCTGCTGGTTTTATCACCGCCATTGGTGCTTTCATTGAGAGTTTCGCTGTGAGTTCAACGGAAAGACCGATGGATCATCCACAGATTAACTGCGACACCGGCTACAAGGACATCTTCGTCCCAGGCGAGCTTTTCGTATTCGGTAGCATGATCTTTTGTGCGACTCTATGGGCCATATGGCTCCTGTCGAGAATTACGCCACAAATCAGATCGTGACTTTCAGAGGCTTGGAATATGCTGTAGATTCCCGCGGTGAGCTCGTTCTTTCAGGATGGACTCCAGGCGGGATCAAGAGCTTATCGAACATCGGGGGCTCGACCCCGGAACCAATCTCCATCAAGGACGTCGGATCAACTTCTCTAGCACTACAAGACCGTGCGGAGGAACCAAACATCCCCGCCTCAGGCGACCTCGTCTCGGCATCAAGCCCTAACGTTGGTCTGGCCCCAACCTCGGACACTACATCGGGTTTAGAACCAACTCTAGTGCCAGATCTGGAATCAACTCCGGCCCCTCACAAGGCTGAGAACATGTCAAGCTACTCGCCAAACGTACCTTGAGTCGGCCCGGCTTATAGCCAGGCCATGAGCCCCGAGGAATTAAGTCTGTGAACCCTCTCACTGGCGACGCGAGCAAACCTGACAGTAGGCTTCGGGCATGTGCTCTCTCCCATATGAACCCTCTCACGGATGACATCTGCGGTAGTACCAAGTGAAGGAAATATGACCTATATGCAATAATAAAATTATTATTTATTTCCTTATATATGATAAATGTTTATTATTCATGCTAGAATTGTATTAACCGGAAACATAATACATGTGTGAATACATAGACAAACAGAGTGTCACTAGTATGCCTCTACTTGACTAGCTCGTTAATTAAAGACGGTTATGTTTCCTAACCATAGACATGAGTTGTCATTTGATTAACGGGATCACATCATTAGGAGAATGATGTGATTGACATGACCCATTCCATTAGCTTAGCACTCGATCGTTTAGTATGTTGCTATTGCTTTCTTCATGACTTATACATGTTCCTATGACTATGAGATTATGCAACTCCCGTTTACCGGAGTAACACTTTGTGTGCTACCAAACGTCACAACATAACTGGGTGATTATAAAGGTGCTATACAGGTGTCTCCAAAGGTACTTGTTTGGTTGGCGTATTTCGAGATTAGGATTTGTCACTCCGATTGTCGGAGAGGTATCTCTGGGCCCTCTCGGTAATGCACATCACTTAAGCCTTGCAAGCATTGCAACTAATGAGTTAGTTGCAGGATGATGTATTATGGAACGAGTAAAGAGACTTGCCGGTAACGAGATTGACCTAGGTATTGAGATACCGATGATCGAATCTCGGGCAAGTAACATACCGATGACAAAGGGAACAAAATATGTTGTTATGCGGTCTGACCGATAAAGATCTTCGTAGAATATGTGGGAGCCAATATTGTTGGAAATATGCCCTAGAGGCAATAATAAATTAGTTATTATTATATTTCCTTGTTCATGATAATCGTTTATTATCCATGCTAGAATTGTATTGATAGGAAACTCAGATACATGTGTGGATACATAGACAACACCATGTCCCTAGTAAGCCTCTAGTTGACTAGCTCGTTGATCAATAGATGGTTACGGTTTCCTGACCATGGACATTGGATGTCATTGATAACGGGATCACATCATTAGGAGAATGATGTGATGGACAAAGACCCAATCCTAAGCCTAGCACAAGATCATGTAGTTCGTATGCTAAAGCTTTTCTAATGTCAAGTATCATTTCCTTAGACCATGAGATTGTGCAACTCCCGGATACCGTAGGAGTGCTTTGGGTGTGCCAAACGTCACAACGTAACTGGGTGCCTATAAAGGTGCACTACGGGTATCTCCGAAAGTGTCTGTTGGGTTGGCACGAATCGAGACTGGGATTTGTCACTCCGTGTGACGGAGAGGTATCTCTGGGCCCACTCGGTAGGACATCGTCATAATGTGCACAATGTGATCAAGGAGTTGATCACGGGATGATGTGTTACAGAACGAGTAAAAGAGACTTGCCAGTAACGAGATTGAACAAGGTATCGAGATATCGACGATCGAATCTCGGGCAAGTATCGTACCGCTAGACAAAGGGAATTGTATACGGGATTGATTAAGTCCTTGACATCGTGGTTCATCCGATGAGATCATCGTGGAACATGTGGGAGCCAACATGGGTATCCAGATCCCGCTGTTTGTTATTGACCAGAGAGTCATCTCGGTCATGTCTGCATGTCTCCCGAACCCGTAGGGTCTACACACTTAAGGTTCGATGATGCTAGGGTTATAAAGGAAGTTTGTATGTGGTTACCGAATGTTGTTCGGAGTCCCGGATGAGATCCCGGACATCACGAGGAGTTCCGGAATGGTCCGGAGGTAAAGATTTATATATAGGAAATCCTGTTTCGGCCATCGGGACAAGTTTCGGGGTCATCGGTATTGTACCGGAACCACCGGAAGGGTCCCGGGGGTCCACCGGGTGGGGCCACCTGCCCCGGGGGGCCACATGGGCTGTAGGGGGTGCGCCTTGGGCTACATGGGCCAAGGGCACCAGCCCCAAGAGGCCCATGCGCCTAGGGTTTCAATAAAGGAAGAGTCCCACAAGGGGAAGGCACCCCTAGGTGCCTTGGGGGGGAGGGAAACCTCCCTTGGCCGCCGCCCCCCTAGGAGATTGGATCTCCTAGGGCCGCCCCCCCCCCTTGGGCTCCCTATATATAGTGGGGAAGGAGGGCCTCTCAAGACACACCTTTGCCTTTGGTGCAGCCCTCCCCTCTCCCAAGTCCTTCTCCTCTCCCGTGGTGCTTGGCAAAGCCCTGCAGGATTGCCACGCTCCTCCACCACCACCACGTCGTTGTGCTGCTGCTGGATGGAGTCTTCCTCAACCTCTCCCTCTCTCCTTGCTGGATCAAGGCATGGGAGACGTCACCGGGCTGTACGTGTGTTGAACGCGGAGGTGCCGTGCGTTCGGCACTTGGTCATCGGTGATTTGGATCACGACGAGTACGACTCCATCAACCCCGTTCACTTGAACGCTTCCGCTTAGCGATCTACAAGGGTATGTAGATGCACTCTCCTTCCCCTCGTTGCTAGTTTCTCCATAGATAGATCTTGGTGACACATAGGAAAATTTTGAATTTATGCTACGTTCCCCAACAAATATGAGCATCCAGGTTCCGCTATTGGTTATTGACCGGAGACATGTCTCGGTCATGTCTAAATAGTTCTCGAACCCGTAGGGTCCGCACGCTTAAAGTTTCGATGATAGTTATATTATGAGTTTATGTGTTTTGATGTACCGAAGGTAGTTCGGAGTCCCGGATGAGATCGGGGACATGACGAGGAGTCTCGAAATGGTCGAGACGTAAAGATCGATATATTGGACGGCTATATTCGGACATCGGAAAGGTTCCGAGTGATTCGGGTATTTTGGGGGGTACCGGAGAGTTACGGGAATTCGTATTGGGCCTTAATGGGCCATACGGGAAAGGAGAAAAAGGCCTCAAAGGGTGGCCGCACCCCTCCCTATGGACTGGTCCGAATTGGACTAGGGAGGGGGGCGCCCCCTTCCTTCCTTCTCCGTTTTCCTTCCCTTCTCCTACTCCAACAAGGAAAGGAGGAATCCTACTCCCGGTGGGAGTAGGACTCCCCCCTTGGCGCACCCTCCTTGCAAAGCCGCCTCTCCCCCCTTGCTCCTTTATATACGGGGGCGGGGGGCACCTCTAGAGAGATAACAATTGATCTGTTGATCTTTTAGCCGTGTGTTTCCCCCCCTCCACCATAGTCCACCTGGATACACTACAAAAAAATACTCTTCCATGATGATACGTGTTTGTCACAGTAGGTCGCTTTTTTGTCATGCATGTACATCCATGACAAATTTATGACAGAAACTAGTCATACCTGTGCTGTCGTAGAAGTGTTCCATGACATTACCAAAATTATCATCACGGAAGTGTCCACTTCCATGACGATAAATCGCGCGTCACATAAGTGCTTTCATCAAGGGTGACCGACACGTGGCATCCACCGTAACGGAACGCCATTAAGCTATCGGGTCGGGTTTTGGATCCGATAACCCGTTAACAGCCCCGACCAATGGGAAATTTCCACGTGTAAAATTCTTATTGGCCGGACGAAACACGTGTCAGCTCGTCAGTGGGTCAGATAGGCGCCTATGATACGTCGACACATGGCACAGCCCAACAGAGGCCCATTCCTGTGTAAAGGCCGGCCCGTTTGACTTGGTCAAAAGTTGGCGAGCCGGCCCATGGAAAGCCTGTTAACGGCCTGTTCGAATATAGCCCATTTACAGCCCGCTAACCCAAGGCCCGTTACGCCCTATCCGAATTAGGCCCAGTAGCGTCATCTGGGCCATCCAATATGATTCCAGCCCGTTTTCACTTCTAGCCCATGTATGGCCCATGACGTCTTTCGGCCCATATGAGGCCCTATGTAACTCTTGGCCTATTAACGGCCTGTGGTGAAACTGGCCCGTAATGAACAGTGTATCACTTTACACCCATTAACGGCCCGTGGTGAAACTGGCCCGTGATGAACAGTGTATCACTTTATACCCATTAACGACCCGTTATTCCGTTAGGCCGTTTCCATCCCATGTTATCTTCCGGACTTCTTCAGAGCCCATTTATTCTTGGGCTCATTTCCAGCAATCGTTTACTTACGGCTCGTTACTGTCATTTTCTGCTTGTGGGCCAAATTCAGCCCGTGGTTACACTCGGCCCGTTTGTGGTCCGTTAATATGTTGGGCCATTTTCATAGCGTCATCAAATACGGACTATTAACGATGGCCCGTTATGGTCGGCCCATGAATGGATGATTCCAACTCTAGCCCGTTTACGGCCAAAATGCGGCTTGTTCGGCCCATGTTTGGCCAATCAATCATACAGCCCGTATAAGGCCCATTGATGATACGGCCCGTAGAAGGCCCATTGATGACACGGCCCGTAGAAGTCCCATTGTTTCTACGGCCCGTAGAAGGCCCACTGCTTCTACGGCCCATAGAAGGCCCACTGTTTATACGGCCCGTAGAAGGCCCACAGTTTCTACGGTCCATAGGAGGCCCAGTGTCACTACACTAAATATTAGCCCATGGTTATTGTGGCCTAGTTTTAAAAAATAGGTTATTGCAGCCACTAGCAAAACGCAGAAAAAGAACTGCACTGACTACAAGCAAACAAATAAACAAGACAACAAGGAAATAAATAAGCAAGCAACTTACACTAGGCTATCACGGCTATTACACATATTACATCCACTGGGCATCAAAGTTCACCACCAGTGCAAATATAGGGAACACAGCAGCATATAAAAGCCGCAGCAAAACAAGTCCAGAACTGAAACCACTTCAGAAGAGCTCAAGAAACAATATCCTGGGTACCCATAATGCTGGCAAGATGCTTAGCAAGCTTATTAACTTTCTCTTGTTTGGCGCTTAAGTCCTCCAGCGCTTGTTGTTGCACTAGAAAGTGTGCATCTGAATTCTGCAGGGACTTCCTCAGTCCTTCGGCTTCCTGTCGCATAACATCTGATCGATGTCTTTCAACTTGAAGTTGAGTCTCAAGAAGCCGAACTAATTCAGGCAACGAGTTCGAAGAGCTGGTGCCAGCAGTGGTAGCCAGTAACTCGAACACTACATCAAGACAGGACTTTGGGGTTGTCTCAGTGTCTTCAATATAGTTTTTATCAGCTTTCTTGGAGACCAACAGGGATGTCTCACTATCTTGAACCTTATCTGCATTACTTCCTTTACCATTGCATAACAGGGTACTCTTCTCCAGTATTTTATCCGCGTTCTAAAAGAGAAACAAACAAACACATCTCAGGTTTACCAGTTCAGTAGTAAGGTGGATAGGATAACAGCATGAAACAAACATATATCTATGTAGTATGGTCATTGTATGGTCTATATCATTCTAGTTTATGTTGCCAAATCAAGATAGATACAGTTCGAATCATATCTATTTAAGACAAAGCAGCATAGACAGAATATAAGTGTGGGAAACTACACAGCAATAACAACACTTGTAATGTGCATGGCATGAGAACATAACTGTTTATTCAATTGAAACTGAAATCAACATAGAGCAAGTTACAACAGCAAACAGCCAAACACGTTGAAGAAACAGGTTTAAAACATACCTGTTGCGCCATTGGAGTTTCAATTGCATCCTTCAAATTTGAAATTAGTTGGTATCAGTAAATACAGTGATGCAAGAGCAAAGTAGTATGAACCATAGCTACGGAACCTGACCTGAGAACAATTCTTCTTCTGCTTTAAGCGTTGACTTCAGGTTCGGAGTGGTGGTCCTCGTGATTTGGGCACTGCAGTTGCCTTACTAACTACTCGTGTTTGGGTGCTCTGTGGTGGAGACGGTGCTGTGTCAACGGGAACTGGGTGTCTATCTGCTGGGGTTGGGGTTAGAAGGGGTGTAGCTGGTTCTCTGTCCAACTGGGTAGGGGTACAATCTGCATGAGTGTGGGTTATGTGTGGTGGGGCTGGTTCTTGGGCAAGTACAACTGTGCTTCTATCTGCATCGACAGGTAGCACGATCTTTTCTGAAGACCATGTTTTTACTCCCACAGATACTTCCATCACTCCCTCCAATTGAAATGGCTGATAAACAAGAAAAGTAATTGAATGTATAGACATTGTAAGATAGACAGGTGCAATGGATAGTAGGGAAGAAAACAGGGCATGAAATAATTCACATTTATGTTGTCTAAGCAAACAGAATAGCAGGACATAATTTCACATATATGATGGCTAATTAAACAGGATAGCATGACACAATTTCACATGTATGATGGCTAACTAAACAGGATAGAATGACATACTTCAAAATATGATGAGTATGTAAACAGGATGACATGATATAACTATACGATGTGTCTATTAAAGTGGTTGGCATGCCATAAATCACAAAAATGTCGTCGATGGAAACATGATGGCATGATATAATTCACGGATAGAATGACATAATTTAAATATGATGACTATGTAAACAGGATGAGATGATATAACTATATTATGTCTTTAGAAAATGGGTTGGCATGCCATAATTCAGATACATGCTGTCTATGTAAACATCATAGCATGACATAGTTCAAATATATGATTTATATACTAAGGAAGTGAGCAGAGGGCAATCGCATATATGATGTGTCAACTAAGGAGATGGCATTCAATATTGTGTATATGTTGTAAAAACTAAGCATTGCAATACAACATATGCATTATATGAGTAATATAACCCTGCCAAGTTTGAGCATACACCTCAGGGGGATAATAGGACTGGTCATCTGCCTCTGAATCCTCCTCTGAAGAGCTATCTGTAACCAGCAAGATATCTGCTTTAGCAGGTAGCATTGTCTGCTCTGAAGACCTTGTTTTCACTCCAGATTTCTCCATCACCAATTCAAATGGCTGATGCACAGGAAGAGCAGTTGAATATACAAACATTGTCGACAAAAGCAATGAGAAATACAAAAAAAAGGACAGCATGATATAATTCACATATATGACGCTTGCCTAAACAGAATGGCATTGCATAATTCACATACATAATGCCTTGCAACAAGATAACATTGCATAATTCACATATATAATGTCTTGCAACAAGATGGCATTGCATAATTCACATATATGGTAATTAGACACTAAACAGGTGGCATTCACACAAAGCATGTCTAAACTAAGCAAATGACATAGCAATGCAAGATACCATACGCACAATATGAGCAACATAACCCTGCCAAGTTAGGGCATGCACCTCGGGGAGGAAATATGACTGGTCATCTATCTCTGAATCCTCCTCTGAGGAGCTATCGGTAACCAGCAAGACATGCGCTTCGTCAGATAGCATTATCTGCTCTGAAGACCTTGTTTCCACTCCAGATTTTTCCATGCCCGTGCCAAATGGCTGATGCACAGGAAGAGTAATTGAATGTACTAAAATTGTTGACAAATTAACACGTAATAAAAAAATGATGGCATGATATAATTCACATATAAGATGACTGGCTAACTAGGGTGGCATTGCAAAATTCACATATATGATGCCTGGCTAGACAAGATGGCATTGCATGATTCACATATACGATAAAGAAACTAAACAGATGGCATTGACACAAAGCATGTCTAAACTAAGCAGATGACATCTTTAATGTATACGGTAAGCAATGCAAGGCACCATATGCATGATATTACCAACATCAGCATGCCAAGTTAGAGCGAAGACCTCATGGGGTAAATAGGAGTGGTCTTCTCCTTCTGAATCCACCTCATAACAGTTATCTTCCTCTTGATTACGATCCGAAATGGGTGGAGGGGGGCTGCCTTTGCGCCCACCATGGAACGACGTCTGCATGAAATTTTATTGCCATGCAAGGCTCGTCTCTTTTGCTCTACATGATCAGTTCCATTGTGTACAATAACTGGCATGCATAGGAATAAAACATAGTGAGATTATGTAAGGAGTGCATGCACAAATCCATAGTGATGGTAGCAAACCGTGGATAGACCCAAAACCAATGATAGCAGGCAGATAATAGCTTTGTACAGATAATGGCTCCTTTAATGTTTGTTTGCACCCAACATGAAACTCATAGTAGACACCGGAGATTAACCAGATAGTAGACAGATAATACTGATTGATGCCCCAATATGTACCCCACAACCATTTAAAAACTCAAGTTTCAGCATTAGTTTGGAACTGACTCGGAGTCTAATAGGTGAACACGATGATAATGTAGCATGTCATCATATTAAGCGACGCATAACGTAAGCAGACACGGAAGAGTGCGACCTCTCTTGCGGACCCGTGTAGTCCTCAAGGTCATCTGCTCAGTTGATGATGTTAATGTAGTTGCCGTGGCTGCCGGCAGCGGGGAAGAAGATCTGAGGCGGCGAAAGACAGTCTGGAGAGTGGATCCCTGCTGTGGTGAACCCTTCCGTCGTTGGAGCAGCTGAGCTGGGGTGGAACACAGCGCCGCAGGAGCAGGACAAACCACACAAGGTTTTCTTTGACACATATCTGTAACAGAAGTAATTGAGTAAGGGCTTGTTTGAATTTGAGGATTCTAACAATGCAGGGATAGGAAATAGACAGGAATATGATAGGAATGCACGTGCAAAACAGAGAATTTAAAAACACAGGATTTCTGCCAATCTGGGTGTTTGATTCACAACAATTGGAAGATCACAGGATGCAAAAAAGCATGGTGAGATTAAGTCAAACCACAAGAAAATGTACGGTTATAATGCTATTGTGCTACTATCTCTTAGTCTTGTGCTTGATGAATAGGAATATGAAAAGGAGGAGAAGTGGAAATTAGAATTCCTATGGTTTTTCTTTCAAGGAGACACTAAAGGAACAAATCCTACAGTTTTCCTGTGCTCCATTCCTTTGCACCAAATTCATGAAAAGTAGTACCATAGGAAACTTTCCAATTCCGATGTTTTTCATTCACTTTTCCTTTCAAGCACTGGTGATTCTAGTAGGCAGGCTTGAGCAAGGAAAATCATACACTAAAAAACTGTTTTTGTGCTACTTCTATTACTTTGGACCCAGGCCACTGCCATACTAGCTCAACTCCCAGTCCCATCGACAAATGCACAGCTGAAACGCGCAGAGATAAATAATGATGGCGTTCAAGAGAGTCCATCACGGATAGCTAAGTTGCCTGGTACCTCACTGCTTGTCATATAGTAGGATAAAATAATCGTCTTTCCCGTTACTACGAGTGCTCAGTGGACAATATATATAACATGTAGAGTAAAAAAGAGATGCAACAAGTGTACAACCTCTTTGGCGAAGCCATGTCGATCTCAGCATGATTGGTTGGCCGGTGAGGATGCTCCGGTGACTTGGCTATCGGAGGAGGGGAAGAAGATCTTAGGCGTCTGGAGATGGAGCCCGAGGTACTGCTTCGCTATGATGGAGGGTTTCGTCATTGGAGCAGCTCCGGTGAGTTGTACGATGCTGAGGCTGAAGCAGGATAAGAGAGACAACGAACAACGTTAACCTGACTGGAATTCTAATAGCATCTCCAATACATGACGTAAAATACATAACCACAAAGTGCTAGATGTAAAATACATCAGCCGCTCATCTCTGAACTTAACTGTCGAAACTGAACTTAACTATCGAAACTGAACTTAACTGTCGAAAGTGAACTTAACTGTCGAAACTGAATTTTGCTGTTGAAACTGAATTTTGCTGTCGAAACTGAACGCACTAGCAAGGTGAGGCTACACGTCGGTCGACTGACTTTTTCATCTTTGGTCAGTCGATTTTGCAGCCGTTGGATACGAAATCAAGGGCTTGCGGTTCATCTTCAACCTCCACCCCCCTGAGCCGGCCAAACAGCAGCCCCCCGCCGCCCACGGCCGGCGGTGTGCTGCCCCGCCCGCCCTGAAAACACTCCCCACCGCCGGTCCGCCGCCGCCCCGGCCATCCCTCTAGGCCCCCCCGTGCCGAGCTTTTTCTCCGGCGATCCCCACGCCACCGCCCCGCCAACGCCCCGCCACCGCCGGCGACCATCGCCCCCATCCTGAACCCTAAGATAGATAGTGGGGTATCTCTCCGGCGAGCCCCCCTCCCCACTGTGGCTGGTTCTTCCTTCACCCCGGCGAGCCCCCCCCACCACCTGAAAATCGACTGACCCAAAAGTCGATTCAGACGACTGAAGTGTAGCTAAATCGAAGCAGCATCGCAAGCAAGCGCAAGAGCGAGAGCAGCAGCGCGAGCAAGAGCAATAGCAAGAGCAGACCAGGCAGGGGACCGAGAGCAAGAGCAGAGCAGCAGCGCGAGCGAGATCTAAAGCAGCAGCAGGTCCTACTGATGTGGACGTCGCCGTCGAGGGAGCGACGCCGTGGAGGAAGTGGTCGGCGATGCCGCCGTGGATGGAGTCGCGCCATGTCGGCTCGGGACCGAGCGCCGGCAGCACCGTGAGATCGAATCAAGAAGAAAATGTGGCGATTGGTGTACAACCTCTTTGGTGGCGCCGATTAGGCCGCAGCTTCATCCGAGGAAATGGTGATGATGATGCTCTTCCGGTGGTGCAGGTGAAGACAGCGGTGTGGGAATCGAGGTGGTGCGAAAGACGAGGGGAACGTCGGGGCAGCTCCTTGGAGGTGGAGGACGGGGTGGCTAAACCGGCGGGACGATGAGATCGACGACGGATCCTCATCAGGTACGGTGGATGAGGGACGTCGAGGTGTTGCTGTGGACGACGTCGTCGGGGAAGAGACTCTGGCTGGGTGGCGGACAGAGCAGGGTGTGGGGTTTCGTCGCGGGTTTTCGCGGCCTCGGTGTACGAATGGGTGGGCGGATGGGATGGCAGTGGGGAACCATGGCTTAGAGACGCGCTTGTCCGAAATGTGGGGTAAGTTACGAAAGTAACCCCACTGATTTGAGGCGGTTCTTTTGGTTCAAGGGTACCACGGGCATTTCGCGTGTCTGGATTTCACAGGTGGGAGTTTTCGCGCGCGTTGTAATTTCGGAATAGCAAGGCGTGAGTTGAGATGGAGGGAGTTGTCGGAGCACAACGAGACAAAGATATATCTTAAATATTTCGGGCTAACAAGGCGTGGGTTGAAGAGGCGGGAGTTTCGCAACATGATAGACAGAGACGCTAGCTTGAATTTTCGGCATAACAAGGCGCGGCTTGAAATTTTGGAAGAACAAGCTTAACGTGTACCCAAAAAAAGACAATTTGCACGTCAACAGGCACAACACACACACAAACACCATTTAGACTAGAGTAAGGTACACGTGCATTGCACGCATGAGATTTGGCAACCAAATTATGAATAAATACCACATTATAGCATGCAAGCTTTGAGTCATATATGCATGATGTAGATGTTCGTTTAATTCTTATAGTTCATTTCATTCAAAATCATCTAGTTTTTATAAGCTAATATATTTTAAGATTCATGGAATTGTGCGTCGTAAGACATAAAGTAAAAACAAATAATGGCAAATCATGCAGAAAAACATTTGGGCAATTCTGATACGGAAGATTCTAGAACAAATAAGAAGTGCTTGTGTTTTGATGTTTGTGCATTATGCTTAAGTTCAACCATGGAGTCTTCTAGATTATACATGTGGCGAAATCTGGTAGAATCTAGATGATATCCAACGGCCAGTAGTGCTCAAATTTGCCATCTTTGGACCATCGGATTCGCCTCATCCAACGACCATCTTTCAAAGTTAAAGTTACCTGCACACAATATAAAAAAATATAATATATATAGGGGTATAAATATAGATATGTGATGCAAAAGCCACCCATCATCTCCAATTAGAATAGTGTGTCCATGCACGGATGCGACGTGGCCAAATGATGTCTGCCATCGGTATCTCAAATTCAAATCAGTCTGACCTTGTTCAATGTGTATACATTACAACATGCTCGTTTCCAAACCACACCGCCAGATCTCCGTTATATTCATGCATGCATGGGTTTCAAACATCAGGATCTCTTATTCAAATATTTGAATTCAACTTTACATTGATTGTGACCTCACCTATTCAGCTATTCTTTTACACCCACGCAGAAGTCTTCTCTTTATAATTGTACCACTAACTTTTTCTCATGCATGTATGCACACACACTACCAGTCGGCATTATCCATCGCACGCATGCAATCTTTTTCTTCAGGTTGGTCTCCCATGCGCAACGATCGATGTTCCTCTATGTATGTGTGTATATAGCTAGGTCTTTCATAGTTTTCCACACAAATCAATCAATCGATATATCCAGTGAGGTCTCACCCTCTTTCCCACGTCCACATCAATCAATCTATATCTCTCTATATAGGATTAACGTATATAGCTAATACACCCACATTAATTATGTATCCAACGTCCCCCTCTCATCATCCATGCCTTCCTCTTCATCTCTCAAACGCGTGCACAATGGCGAAGACAGGGGCAGTAAGGGCCCTGCCCCCCTCCCCCCCCTAACATCACTATATATCAAGGCTAATATGAATGTGATCATTAGGCAATTGCTGCTAAAAATGGTTTAAGTTCATGAATTGACCCTCCTCATAAAGGATTAGCAATGCTTGCCCCCTAGCTCATTTATTTTTCATGGCTCCGCCACTGCACGCATCAGCGCACGTGTTCGCCCCCGCTCTCTAAATATCGATCTCCACTTGTGCATTCCTTCATAGTCTCCCTCCACTCGGCCCCTTGCACCATCTTCTAGCCCCCCCCACCGAATTTTGCCACATGTACAATCTAGCAGACTCCATGGTTGAACTTAAGCATAATGCACAAACCTCAAAACAACAGTGGTTCTCTTTTGTTCTAGACTCTTTCGTATCATAACTGCCCAAACTTTTTTTCTAGTTGAATTGCCATTATTTGTTTTTACTTTATGCTTTACAACGCACAATTCCATGAATCATAAAATATATTAAGGGCTTCTTTGATTCAAAGGATTCTCAAAGGAATTTTGGAGGATTCTAATCATTAGGATTTTTTCCTATCTTGGTTGTTTGATTTGTAGGATTGTAAACCATAGGAATTTTTCCATATGATTCATTTGCACTAGATTTCATAGGAAACATCCCATCCACTCAAACCTCTTTGAAAGAATTCTGCATTTTTTCTATGCATAATCAAACACTCGTACAATCCTGTAGGATTCAAGACGACATTCCACTATAATCCCATGTTTTTCCTATTCCCGCGTTCTTAGCTTTTTTATAAAAACTAATTGATTTTGAATGAGATGAACTATAAGAATTAAACGAAGGGCTACATCAGGCATATATGACTCAGAGCTTACATGCTATAGTGTGGTATTTATTCATAATTTGGTTGCAAATTCTGATGCGTGCAATGCACGTGTACCTTACTAGTATTTCGAGTTTGTGCAAAACATGTAAACTAGAATACCAATGGCACGCTACACAGTGTCTCTCTTACAGTTAATGAAGCCACGTGGCACATGTGTAGGCATTGTCGCGACCTCCTTGCATGGATTGATCACAGTGACATGCTGTTGGTTCCAGAAGAATGTACTCGTCCTCCATGAGCCATACTGGCGGTACATGCACGAAGCGAAGATGTGCACGCACGCGCACGCGGGTACACGGGCGGACGCAATTTTGTACCAAGATCCACCCCATGTGATAATTTGACGCGTGTAAAGTCGTTCACTTCATTGATGGTCGATTAATACAGCGCATGCAAATTGAGTGGACATGAGAGCGGAAGAAAGACATTATTACTCCACTGCGCGCATGCGAGTAGTTAAATCGTGGGTTGCTAGTAGTACTTCCATTGGTCTCCTTCATATTTTGTGCCAATTTTTGACAGTAACATACTCAATATTTACGCATTTGAGCAGTGTAGTACTTGAAATTTATGTTCCGCTAAACTCATCGGGAGCCGTTTCGAGCCTCGAAACCAAAACCATCAATTAATCTTTACCTTGTTCCCATCACATTCGAAAGCCTGCTCACACCTACTAGTAGTACGTACCAAACCTGAACGTGTTCCCACTATGTAGGTATTAGTACTAGTGCTAGTACTTAGGTTATAAAAAGGGGAACTACCTAACCGAAAATCACTCTACCTTTCCTCCTCATAAGTGCTTCTTCTTCGTCCGTCGTTGCCATGGCCGGTGAGCGGAGCTCTAGGTCGAGAACTACTCGTAACAAGGGAGCGGCAACCAAGGCTGCGGAAAAAAAGAGAGGGCTCGCCGCCACGCAGAGACCTCGAAAGATCTCTCACGGGCAGGCGATGGCTCCCAGGAGCGCCCTAGCCGCGGAGGCGAACATGCCGAGCCGGCGGAGCTGGATCGTCATTATCCCTCGACGGCATGCCCGATCAGCTCATAAGCAGAAGGAGTTCATCCAAGGCTTGATGGAGTTGCTGAAGGAGAGCCTCGACGACATGCCTGCTGAGCTCAATCAGCAGGGGGAGTTGACCGCTGGCTTGGTGATGCTGCTGAAGAAGAGCATTGCCTCGGAGAAGAAGGCGACCGGCGAAATCCTGCGACTTCGGGAGGACAATGTGAAGCTCTGCCACAAGATCGACCTGTTGAATGAGAAGAACGCCGGCTGGAAGAAGCTGCATGAGAATAGTAGTTCCTCGATGAAGATGCTGCAGGCCCTCGCCATGGAACAGAAGGAAGAGTTGGCGAAGCTCCGCATCGAGCACCCGGCTGCTTTCAAGGTACGTAATATGGTCGTGGAACAGATGATGAAGGCTCGCGTCGAGAAATGCCGCGTCATGGACACAATGATGAAGATGGCGGAGGAGACGCGCAAGGAGATGGAGGTCGTGGAGGCTATGAAGAAGCAGTTACGACTCCGCGGCGAATTAGATCATTTGGGGTGATAATCTTCCTTCTTCTTTTGCTCCTATGTTTCATCTTTTGCTTCAGGTGTTTCGCCGCACGTGTCACGTTCTCTGCGAGGCATGAATAGAACAATATTTTTTTGAGGGAATGAATAGAACAATGCTAACAATGAGATGAGTAGCAAATTAGCTCATTTTTATCGCCATATGGCACTGGGTTGCTGTGTTTCGTGCTCCTCCGTTGCAGTACTACTCCAGTGGAAAACTTGAGTATACCGCACGGTTCTTTGATCCTCCTCGATCAGGTCGTCGGCGCATTTATACGAGCAGTCAAATCACAAGGCCCCGCCTTCCAGCAGTAATGAGCCGTCAAATCACAAAGGCCCTCGCCTCTCGTGAAACCAACCAAGCTAGACTGCCCCGCCCTCTAGCCTTTTAAAAAATGTATACTTTTATACAGCAGTAGTATCGATGGATTGCGCCATGGAGCAAAACTTGAAATTAAAAAAAAGGTGGTACATATAGAGAGCGCTCGTCGCCAAATTATGCATATAGTACTATTAAAAAGGCTAGTCACAATAATGGTGTCCAGAACAACCCACCCCTCAAATAAAACTAAGAGGGTGCTTGGATACGTTTTAGTCCCATGACTAAAAGTAGTGGGACTAAAACATGCTAGCCTCACCCATGCTTGGATCCAAATACTAAAAAGGCTAAAATTAAGTTAATGAGCATTTATTATCCTCCAAACCCTCCAATCCAGAACTCGCCTATGTTAAAGGAGAGGAATTAAATGAGTAGAGAGAGGACTAGTCCACATTTTAGTAGGGGTACCCCTGACTAAAAAAATTTAGTCTCAAGACTAGTTTTAGCCCCTCTTTAGTCAGGGGTGCTTGGAACTTTAGCCTCTTAAAAATACTATTTTTAGTCAGACTAAAATAAGTCCCTTGGATCCAAGCACCCTCTAAGCATCCTGGAATTCTTTGACAAAACTAAGCACCCTGAAATTCTTTGACAACTAAACTGCTGGCTATATGATGTTGTCCATATATATTATATGTATATAATGTGAAGAAACGAGTGGTAGTACTATACCAACTAAAAGATGAAATGTAAGAAATACTAGTATGTACATACTGAAGAGTTAAAGTAACGAGAAGAAACATAACATAGTTCTGCTGGGGGCTCAGCACAACACACCCCTCAAATTAAATTAAGCACACCTAAAATTAAACTTCGCAACTGTTCCGGTAGACACTGCATTAGAACCACCATGAGCAACGACACTGCCACCTTACTCGGAGTCCTCATCCTCCTCGACTTCGTCCTTGTCCCTCTTCCTCTTGGCTGATACTTCTTTGCTTGAACCGCACACTTGGCTGTTGCTCTTCATCCAACCCTTGTTGATATTGAAGCAAAGGTAGCCATCCATTGCAGCATACTGGATGTGGTCTATATCTAGTACATTCCGCTGCCATGCATGACGATGAAACGTGTATGGAGGTTTCACCAGTTTACCGTACGAAGGATGAACCATGGCTCCTGCCAGGATCAGCATTGAAGGCTGACGAGAGGGCACCAGCCGATTCTTCTGGAGGTCAAAGGGGTTGCCTACAATGAGGCCTATCCGACCCAGGATTTCTTTGTCGTTACCAAAGTCTACAGTAACGAATTTGACTAGGTTGCTCCCGAGGAAGTCCTTCAAATCCTGGCACTCAACGTCGGCATGGCATATGTGGTAGACCAAGCATAAGTCATGCACGCAAACCTGGATCACGGTGGGCTTCTTCCTCTCTTCGTCCTTTAGATCCTTCTCTCGTCCCAGGATTGTGGTGTACTCAACATCTAGCCCAGCGACCCACTCATCATTTGAGTTTTCGAACATGCGTCTGAAGCGAGAAAGTCATCCTTTCACCGTCGCGGAAGAACGGGTGTAGATGACGTCGAACTCATCGCCGGTGATGGTTCTAACCTTATACTCACCGCCGATCATGGAGATTTGGGACGCCATGGATTTGGGAGGAGGGTTAGGATTAGTGGAACTGCCGTAATGAGAATGGACGGGACGACTAGGAGCGAACCGCCATAGTATTGAAGGACGTGCGGGGACGAGTAGGAGCGAACTGCCAGCGTGCGAACGACAGGGTAGTGGATTTCCATTCTCCCATGATACGGGCTTCCGAGAGCCCTTGGATCTGAGATCGAACGGTTGCATGGCGTGATTCTAGACCTATGGGTGAATGTCCTATCCTGGAGGGTTATTCTGCAAATTTTCAGCAACTTAGCATGCGACCATTTGATCTCGGATCCAAGGGCTGCCAGCAGCCTGTATCATGGTCGCGCCTACCACGACCGTCGCGTCGCTCGCGCGGTCGTGCCCTTGGAGATTTAACATGGTGCGTTAGGCTATCTGATGTTGGCATGTCATACATAGTCATCACTTAGTCACTCATACTACAACAAGGTTGGCTATAAGTGTATTTTTTGTTACTCCTCTCTATCTCTTTCTTCGTACTCAAGGAAGAAACGGTGCTAGTAAGCACGTGTATTTATTTCATTTGCCAAGGAGTGACCTCTTCCAATGAAATGGTGTTGCTAAGTTTGCTTCATTTAATTAGCTATAGACTCAAAATTGTCTTTTCACCTAGGTACACGCGCTTAGCACCGTTTCTTCCTTGGGTCACCAAAGTAGTCTCTCTCTTCTTGATTAACTTGCCACATCAGACTTTATGCCTATGTGGCAAGCTTAAGCACCTGTAGGACCAAGTAAAAGTAAGTACAATAGTGCGCTTTACATGACATTTTTGCATATGTGGAGGAAATAGAGGCAAGAAAAAAGTGGAGAAGTGGGCTCTCATGCAAGAGCCAGCCTCTACTACATGGTGGAGCATTGGGAGAGGCACCTGTATGGAGGTGGTCAGGAATCTGGGAGACTCACGCCGGTCATAGCGCCGTAGTTAAAATGATAATGGCAAGTCAAATCATGGGGCCCCACCTATCCAGCAGTAACTCGCTGTCAAATCACACAGCCCTACGTTTGCAGCAGCCTACTCCCTCGTCTTCTCGCGTCTCTGTCGAACCGACTAGGCGGAACTGCCCTGCCGCCTACCGCGCAGGAAAAGCCCCGCCCTTGACTTTTAAATAGTATACAGTATACTGATTTTGTATCCATGGATTGCGCCCGCGCCATGGAGCAAAGTGTCTAGAAAACGGAGGAAAGACGGTGGTCTTGCAATAGAGAAGAGGGAGAGGCGAGATGGTGGTTTTGGAATGGAGATGATGGAGAGGAGATGAGGTGGTTTTGCAATGGAGAAGAGGAAGAGGAGCGTGCGGCAGCGATTTAGGATTGGACGAGAGGGCCGGCGCGCTCTGACTAGATCAAAATAAAAATCAATTTACCCTTCAATTAAGAAAGCGACCCCACATTAACTAGTCTCCCTTTTATTCTGGGTCATAATTGACCATGATTTTCGCACATAAAATATATATGTTATACGCTGTATACAAGGCCACTATCAAAATTACAATTTGCAACTATACAAGGCCACTAACATTAATCGAGGCAAAATTGATGGCGTTTGCCTCATACTAGCACCCAAGGACATTAATATCCCTTGTGTGCATGCGGGAGTGAGAAGGTTAGCTTGCATTCCCGACATTAATCAACCAATGAGGAGTAAGAGGGTTGGCTTGTTGTGCTTGGGAGAGAAAAACCACATTAATTAACACGACAATCAAGGTGACAAGCTAGCTTGCAACATTGACTTAAACATAGCACTGATTTTTACCTTGGTACCTGTAATATGAGTTTGTGGCCTTGTATAAAAAAATGGAGGGAGTATAATTTGAAAGTACATTCAGATACGAACCAAACGGTACAATTTTTGGTGACATGCATTCACATTTTGCTTGTCAAATATAGTACGTGGTCAAACTTTGACCCTAAATACGCGAAACAACAAAAAAATACTTCCAAGACCAGCGCCGCTCTTTCGCTCTTCTCATCTTAAACCACCGTCGCTCCTCTCCTGTTCCAATCTAAATGCAGCGCCGCTCCTCTCCTCTTCCATTTCAAAACCACCGCCCCTCCTCTCCTGTTCCAGTCCAAAACCAGCGCCGCCCCTCTCCCGTTCTAATCCAAAACCAGCGCTGCTCCTCTCCTCTTCCATTCAAAAACCACCGCCGGCGAGTGAAGGTGCTGTGGAGAAGTAGATCGATGGAGGAGTACAACCTATACGTGAGGATCGCAGGCGGCGACCCTGTGAAGCTAGCTAGGATGTTGGAGATACAGTCTTGGTTTGACAACAAGGACCAACTAGCGGCGACAGCGACATCCATGGCCAAATATCTGCAACAGAGCGAAAAGGCGGCGATACTCCCGGAGGGAGTCGCGCCGGAGTACATAGAGCTGCTCCTCTGGGCCATGGAGCAAACAGATTCATCGAATCCGATCGTGACGGAGCGGTGGTGGGAGTATCGATCCCAGATGGAGCATCCACCAGAGATTGAAGGATCGAGCATCTACAGGGTGCTGTTTGTGAGGGTGTCCTGCCAGAGCGAGCCGGTGGAGTCTTCGTCGACCGAACCCAACTGCAAGAGGAGAAAAGTAGTTGGCCCGACGACGCTTCCCCGCCATCGTCTCCCTCGCTGTTCACATCGTCTCACGGGGCGGCTGTCTGCCGCCGAGGAATAGGAGGGGGCTGCCCCCCCAGCCCAATAGTCGGGAAGGTTGTGAATTGTCAGGAGGAGCTTAGGGTTGTCAGTATTTGCAGGTTGTGAATTGTGTTTTGTGTTGTGTATTTTGAGAGTACTTTCAGATATGAATGTCTTTTGAATTTCAGATTTGCAATATTGAGCATATAAAGTATTTTATGAATTCTAGAGATCTATTTTTAGCACTTAAAAATGTAGTTTCATAGGAGTATAAAAGTGAAGACAATGTGATTCTCAGAGAAGAAACCGCAAGTTTCAGTTTCAGATAAGAAACTGCAAGTTCAGTTTCAGATAAGAAACTGCAACTTTCAGAGGCAGAGCATTTATATTAACACAGCCTTTTCAAATAGGGTTAACATCATGTTGGAAGTTTTATTCATGGTCGAAAATGGAACTACCGGCCAGTTAACATCATGCTGATCAACATTCATGCATAGCACATCTTCATATGATGCACAGTCAAAATGCCCACACAATGTCGAATGTGCGAAACACAGAGAAAACGAGGGACGAAGTTTTGGCAAGTGTTGGACGTGGTTTTGGAGGTCCATAGGCCTGTTTGTATTTTCTTAGGGCCGTCATGTATCGACCGGCCTATGGACCTCCCATCCGAGGTTTTATTTTTGGCAGCCCAATTTATGTATTTTTTGAAGAAAACACAGAGGTCTGTTCTATTTTCTATATAAGAATAGGAACGCCAGGTCCAACTTATGTTTCCCTTCTAACTATATTATATATATTTAAATTATTTTATATGTTGACTGTTTAGATCACATACTCCCTCCTTTTCGGTTTATAGGGCTTATCTCAAAATTTTAGTTTTTCCATTTTATAAGGCTCAATTTGGTTGTTTTCCATCACATGTTCAGATTCCAAGGTGCATTAAATCATTGCATGCAAGTATTAAGAGAAAATTGACCAATGCATGTACTTTATGCATGCATGCATTGCAATTTATGCATTGATAAACATAATTTTTTGAGGAAAACAAGTGCATTAATTAGGTGCTTTTGCAAACTACAAAAAGTATTCCACCATTCATCATCTACCTTGGTTGGTGAGATTTTTGAATTGAGCCCTATAAACCGAAAAGGAGGGAGTAATTGGCAAATAGATCTCGCCGCCACCCCCCGCCTCCTGACTCCGGGCGCGCCTGCCCCCCTCAGCAAGTCCGCTCGCGCGCCCCATGGAGTCGCCGGCCATATCCACGGGGGAATGGTTGGAAGACAGGCAGATGTACAAGATGCATCTCCCACATGTCTACAAAGCCTTCCCGCGGATGCTCCAGCCGCTCTACTCCGTCGCACCGGCGGTGCTGCGGGAGACTCGAGGGAGGAGATGGAGGGAGCGGGTGATGCGGATCCGCGACGACGCTCTCTCCTGGACCCAGTGCACGCGCGAATGGAGGGAAGCAGAGGAGGAAGCTGCGAGGGAGGAAGCCGAGGAGGGACCGAATCCGTTCTCTCACTCGCGCAGGTATGCTCGGATGTGCAAGGATCATGTGGATTGGGAGCTGCTGAATCTAGCCCTATGGATCTACTTCGAAGGAGATTTCTCGGAGAAGCACAGAATGCCCCACCCCGGTGAGCCGCCGATTGCGTTCGTTCGATGGGTGAAAGGAGAAGTGAATTCAGGAGATCCACGCCATGCTGCGAGATGGGAATGCTTGACTGGACTCCTGCCCACCAACACGCCACCGGAGCCGGAGCAGGTGGATCCCCTACCTTACCTCTCCCCCAAATCTGTAGAAGATTGAAATTAGGCTTGCAATCTGCTTCAATTGAGTTGTCTGGTGGTTATTTCTGCTTCCTGAGAGACAACATCTGGCTGGAGGATCGGACAAGGACAAGTTCATGAGCTTCGTGAAAACCCTAACAAGATCCCTCCAGAAACCGTTGGCGATCACTTGTGGCTGAACAAGGCTCGACCTGCTCTGGGGCTGGACCCGTGGGCTCGTCTCAAGATCTCTGATGAAGATGATGGGCACCTGGCACCGAAAAAGAGGGACATCCACCATGCTACGCCTTCCAGCCCGGTGTCTCCGCTTGCTTACTAGTCGCCGCAGGCTGACACGACCCCTCGGCTGAAGACCATGAAGGCTTCGCTGGACCCTCCTTGTGTCATTTGAGTGCTCTATCCGCTCTGCCTTTGGCACCGCTCGGGTGATTTGTGTTATTCAGAGAACTTGTTCATCCACCCCCTCCCCCCTAGTTTGTAGCTTTTCTACCTTTGCTTTCGAACTGCTCTTTGAGCTGCTGTATCAGAATATGTTGTGGTTTCGTTCTCAGCAATGGAACCGGGGAGATGCTCCCTATTTTTCTAAAAAAAATTATTTCATATGTTATTATATATTATTTTTATTGTTATCATATATTTAACAGATACTTACATATGTAAGAAAACAATATCCCACATCTTATTAACTTATAAAAATAATTTCTTAACAAATAAAATCTTGGATTGTTTTGGCACGAAAATCCTAGTGATTGTGTACAAAAGCTTGGTAAAATTTAAGGACGAATGTAATAATATCACTTATTATTTAAATATATTTATAACAAAATGCTCAGCCCCTTTTTATTTTTTGATAACATTGCCGGCCCAACCCAACATTATAATTAGAATCAGCCCAGCAAAATCATGTATTTCGAGAAAATGCAAATGGCCTGTAATTTTTTAGGAAATAAAATAAACGGGCTGCATGGACGCTACATTATTTGTTCACCCAGCCCAGCTAATGATTGTAATTCAAAAAAAAGATCAAATTGACTGTAAATTCTACCGCACAAAAAAAGGCTGTAAATTCTGAAAAAATGGGTTGAATACGTGCCACATTTTTGGAGGCTGAAATGTGGGCCAATAGGTCGAAGCCAATGCAAGTCATTGTCAATTTAGTCAACAAATGATTCTGACATGTTAGCCGTTGGATTTACATCCAACGACAGGCATGCATCTTAAATCTCTCATCTTCTTCCTCCAGCGCCGCCGGGACCACCTCCCGCCTCCTGCTGCTAGCAGCTCTGCTTAGCACGCTTCGCTATGAAGCGCTACTCCACCGTTGGCCAGGCCATCCCGCCACCCCTCCACACCTCCTGTTCTTCTCCACCGACTGCCGAACCACACCGCACTAGAACCAGTTAACCCTCGTACACCTCTCCGTCTGCGACTCTACTCCCGCGTCTTCCCATCTCTGGCTCGTTCCTGTCCGGGGCCTCGCCGTCGTCCACCACCTTGGATGCGCTCGGCGCGGCGTGGTCAACGTGGTCAACGAACGACACCATCGGAAGTAGACTGTGCGTGGAGAGGCTGACAGCTGGGTCCACGGCCGCACACAAGGAAATGCCTCCTTATTACGCGCAAAATAATGATTCCTCCACCTGACATCTGGGACCCACCAGAAGGGCCTCTGTATTTCGCGAAATAAAGTGCCCCCCGCTGACATGTCGGACCCACCAGCTATCTTCGCACGCAAGGAAGTGCCTCCTTATTACGCACAAAAAATGAATATTCCCCCTGTCAGATGGAACCCAGCATAGTGGGAGGCTAACTTGTGGGCTTACCAAGTTGACAGGGACGAAGGGCTTTGTAAACTTAGTCAATATGAACTATTCTAGCTCCTGTTACCGTACGATGTTCATCCAACGGCCGTAGTGCTTCTTCAACCTCTGGTCTTCTTACTCCAGCCGCCCAAACCAGTGTCGGTCGTGCCGCGTGCTCCTGCCTCCCGTGGCCGGCTGTGATGCCGCAGAGGCCTCACCGCCCCCTACTACCCCCACCGCTGGCCAGGCCATCCCTCTACTCACCCACACCAGCCTCACACTGCAGCTGAACCAGTGAACCCTCGTACTCCTCTTCGTGTGGGCATCCACTGCCGCGTCTTCCCCGGCTCCGAGTCGTCCCCTTCCTAGTCCTCGTCGTCGTCCACCGCCCTGGTGCTCTCGGCGCGGCGTGGTCAACGTGGTCAACAACCGACTTCCATCGGAAGAGTACTGTACGTGCAGAGGCTGATAGCTGGGTCCACGGCAGCCGCAAGGAAGTGCCTCCTTATTACACGGAAAATAATTATTCCTCCACCTGACAGCAGGGACCCACCGGACGGGCCACCAGTATTTTGCGAAAAAATCATTTCCCCCTGACTGCTGGGACCCACCGGACGGGCCATCGTATTTCGCGAAAAAAAATGTTCCCCCCGCTGTCAGCTGGGACCACCGGAAGTGCCTCCTTATTACGCACAAAAAAAATGAATACTCCCCCGGCTAGCTGGGACCCACCTTGCTGGGAGGCTGACTTGTGGGCCTACTAAGTTGACGGGGACGAAGGGCTTTGTCAACTTAGTCAATATGAACGATTCTAGCTCTAGCGACAGTACGATGTCCATCCAACGGCCGTAGTGCTTCTTCAACCTCTGGTCTTCTTGCTCCAACCGCCCAAAGCAGCGCTGGTCGTGCCGCATGCTCCTGCCTCCCGTGGTCGGCTGTGCTGCCGCAGAGGCCTCACCGCCCCCCTACTATTCCCACTGCTGGCCAGGCCCTGCGGCGACGGCAGCCTCACACCGCAGCCGAACCAGTGAACCCTTGTAGTCCTCTCTGCGCGGGCTTCCACTGCCGCGTCGTCCCCTTCCTAGGCCTCGCCGTCGTCCACCGTCGTGGTGCTCTCCACGCGGCGTGGTCAACGTGGTCAAGGAACGACTTCCATCGGAAGAGTACTGTACGTGGAAAGGCTGACAGCTGGGTCCACAGCCACAGCCCAATTTTTTGTGATTTGCCAAGTAAGTCGCTTTGTCAGGCCTGTTGGGCTGCAAATCTTTCAAGACAAGGAGAGCTTTCATTCGGCTGGCCGAGAAAATGGCCCATCAGTAATGAGAAATGGGTTGTACATTTTTAAAACACATCAAACCGGCAATTAGTTTCAAATATCTTTTTTTTCATTTCAAGATTTTAAATTACATTAATTTTTATGCATGGAGAAATTGTTGGATTTTATATTGATATACATTTATTTTTAAAATTAGTTTGAATGTGAGTCAAAATTTCGGGATTAAAAACAGTTCGGACCGCACCAAAATATGCAAAATTTCGTATAATTTTTTAACCGTTGCCACAATATGGGCTGCAATGCTAACAAAAAGGATATGGGCTCCAAAAAAACCTTAAGAATTAGCAAATGGGCTGTAAATTATTAGAAATAATGGCAGATGGGTTGTATGCTATTTTCCATAGATTTGAGGCTTTCCTAAAAAAAGGTTGACGCACAAGCACTGACTATTGGATGTCCATCCAACGGCCGTCGTGCTTCTTCAATCTCTGCTCTTCCTACTCCAGCCGCTCAAACAAGCGTCGGCGAGACTGCCTGCTCCCTCCTCCTTGTGGCCGGCTGTGCTGCCGCGCAGGCCTCACCGCCCGACCGTACTCCCATCGCTGGTCTAGCCATCCCTCTACTCACCCACACCTGCTGTTATTCTTCGGCGACGGCAGACGAACCAGTAAACCCTCGTACAGTCGTACTCCCCTCCGCGTGGGAAACAATTGCCGCGTCTTCCCCGGCTCCCCGTCGTCCCCTTCCTAGGCCTCACCGTCGTCCACCGCCCTGGTGCTCTCGGTGCGGCGTGGTCAACATGGTCAAGGAACGGCTTCCATCGGACGTGAACTGTACATGGAGAGGCTGACAGCTGGGTCCACGGCCGCAGCAAGGAAGTGCCTCCTTATTACGTGCAAAATAATTATTCCTCCACCTGACAGTGGGGACCCACCGGACGGGCCACCGTATTTCGCCCCCCTGACTGCTGGGACCCACCAGCTACATCTTCGCAGGCAAGGAAGTGCCTGACAGTCGGGACCCACCTGGTCGAAGCATACGTAGCGTTGTCATTCTGGTCGCGAACGTGTACGTACATATATACTGGTGGATGTAGAGACGCGCACGTGTCATAGTAGAGGCGCGCATGTAGCATGTACACGTACGTACAGCGGCCAGGGTGCAAGAAAGAAAATACGGCCACGTATGTGTACATATGGGTGGGGTCTCGAACGCCTACTCGCGCATACGTACGGCGAGGGCTCATGTACATGGCTGGGTCGGAATGGAGAAACAGCGTCGTCGTCGTGTTCATGGGGAGGCAACGGAATGTGTCGTGTTCATGGGGAGGCAACAGAATGCGTCGTGTTCATGGGGAGGCAACGGAATGTGTCGTGTTCATCTGGAGGCAATGCAGTTGGGTCGGAATGGAATGTGTGGTCGTATTCATCGGGGGGCTTGGACGGAACAGGCGATGGAAACGAGGCCTGGCGTACCGCAAAACGGAGGAAACGGACCTCCTACGGTCGAAACGGGGGTCCTGTTGATCGGGAGGGGTGTGGCGTACCGCAAAACGGAGGAAACGGACCTCCTACAGTCGAAACGGGAGTCCTGTTGATCGGGAGGGGTGTGGCGTACCGCAAAACGGAGGAAACGGACTTGTGTTGGAGCGCTACGGTCGAAACAGGGGTCCTGTTCATCGGGAGGGGTGTGGCGTACCGCAAAACGGGACTCCACAGGATATTGTTCATCTCCACCGTCGACCCCCTCCAGCCTCCACAAGCTACTACTCATCCACCGTCGACCTCCTCCAGCCTCCACGGGCTCCTGTTCATCCAGCCTCCACCGCGCGCTACTCCACCGGCTACTGTTCAACCACCCCTCCACCGTCTACTGTTCATCCAGCCCTCCACACCACGGGGTCCTGTTCAACCACCCCTCCACGGGCACCCCTCCACCGTCTACTGTTCATCCTGCCCTCCACACCATGGGGTCCTGTTCATCCACCCCTCCACGGGCACCCCTCCATCGTCTACTGTTCATCCAGCCCTCCACCACACCACGGGGTCCTGTTCATCCAGAGGCAACGCCACCGCTCACTGTTCATCCATACCCCCCCCTCCCTGGCAACGCTCACTATTCATCCAGAGGCAGCATCGATCGGCTTCAGTTAGCAGCAGTAGCCAAGGAATCGCTCGATCGGGTTCAGTTAACAGTCATCGATCGATCGCTCGGGTTCAGTTAACAGCCATCGATCAATCGCTCGGGTTCAGTAACGTGTAGCCTACAGTGCAATCGCTCGGGTTCAGTTAGAGCCCGCCTCGCTCGGGTTCAGTTAGAGCCAACGCCTCACACACGCGCGCGTACGTGTACGAGAGAAACGCGCATCGCTCGCCCCCCCCCCCCCCCCCCGACCTCCCACTGTAACCAGGAACTCCCTGAAATTTTCCTCCCCCTCGCTTCTACCACGATTTTTTCTGTCATGGACGGCCCAAAGATTGTCATGCAGCTGCGTCTCTGGCCCGCCCAGGACAAAAAGCCCATTTTCTGTCATGATTTTTTGTCATAGAAGTAGGAGCCCACCACATCTATGATGATACCGGGTTTTGTCACAATTATCGTCATAGAAGTGTCATATGTATGACAGAAAAAAAATTCGTTCGGCCCAAAATGTCACGGATGTGTCTTTTTTTTGTAGTGATAATACTATAGCGGTGCTTAGGCGAAGCCCTGCGCCGGTAGAACATCATCATCGTCACCACGCTGTCGTGCTGACGAAACTCTCCCTCAACACTCGGCTGGATCAGAGTTAGACGGACATCATCGGGCTGAACGTGTGCTGAACTCGGAGGTGTCGTGCATTCGGTACTTGATCGGTCGGATCGTGAGGACGTACGACTACATCAACCACGTTGTGCTAACGCTTCCGCTTTCGGTCTACGAGGGTACGTGGACAACACTCTCCCCTCTCGTTGCTATGCATCACCATGATCTTGCGTGTGCGTAGGAATTTTTTTGAAATTACTATGTTCCCCAACAGTGGCATCCGAGCCAGGTTTTATGCGTAGATGTCATATGCACGAGTAGAACACAAGTGAGTTGTGGGCGATATAAGTCATACTACTTACCAGCATGTCATACTTTGGTTCGGCGGTATTGTTGGATGAAGCGGCCCAGACCGACATTACGCGTACGCTTATGCGAGACTGGTTCTACCGACGTGCCTTGCACACAGGTGGCTGGCGGGTGTCAGTTTCTCCAACTTTAGTTGAACCGAGTGTGGCTACGCCCGGTCCTTGAGAAGGTTAAAACAGCACTAACTTGACGGACTATCATTGTGGTTTTGATGCGTAGGTAAGAACGGTTCTTGCTCAGCCCGTAGCAGCCACGTAAAACTTGCAACAACAAAGTAGAGGACGTCTAACTTGTTTTTGCAGGGCATGTTGCGATGTGATATGGTCAAGATGTGATGAGATTTAATTTGTTGTATAAGATGATCATGTTTTGCTGAAGTTATCGGCAACTGGCAGAAGCCTTATGGTTGTCTCTTTATTGTATAAGATGCAAGCGCCAAATAATTGCTTTACTTTATCGCTATGCGATAGCAATAGTTGCAAGAGAAATAGTTGGCGAGACAACCATGTGACGACACATTGATATAGATCAAGACGATGGAAATCATGGTGTCATGCCTGTGACGATGGAAATCATGACGATGCTTTGGAGATGGAGATCAAAGGCACAAGATGATGATGACCATATCATGTCACATATTTTGATTGCATGTGATGTTTATCTTTTATACATCTTATTTTGCTTAGTTCGACGGTAGCTTTATAAGATGATCTCTCACTAATTATCAAGGTACAAGTGTTCTCCCTAAGTATGCACTGTTGCGAAAGTTCTTCGTGCTGAGACACCACGTGATGATCGGGTGTGATAGGCTCTATGTTCAAATACAACGGGTGCAAAACAGTTGCACACGCGGAATACTCAGCTTAGACTTGACGAGCCTAGCATATAACAGATATGACCTCGGAACACTGAGACCGAAAGGTCGAGCGTGAATCATATAGTAGATATGATCAACATAGTGATGTTCACCATTGAAACTACTCCATCTCACGTGATGATCGGACATGGTTTAGTTGATATGGATTACATGATCACTTAGAGGATTAGAGGGATGTCTATCTAAGTGGGAGTTCTTAACTAATATGATTAATTGAACTTAAATTTATCATGAACTTAGTCCTGGTAGTATTAGATATCTATGTTGTAGATCAATAGCTCGTGTTTAGCTCCCCTGTTTTATTTTTGATAGGTTCCTAGAGAAAAACTATATTGAAAGATGTTAGTAGCAATGATCCGGATTGGATCCGTGATCTGAGGATTATCCTCATTGCTGCACAGAAGAATTATGTCCTTGATGCACCGCTAGGTGACGGACCTATTGCAGGAGCATATGCAAACATTATGAATGTTTGACAAAAGCTCGGTATGATGACTACTTGATAGTTAAGTGCACCATGCTTTACGGCTTAGAATCGGGACCCCAAAAAGGGTTTTGAATGCCACGGAGCATATAAGATGTTCCAAGAGTTGAAATTGGTATTTCATACTCATGCTCATGTCGAGAGGTATAAGACCTTTGATAGTACTTTGCCTACAAGATGGAGGAGAATAGCTCAACCAGTGAGCATGTGCTCAGATTGTCTGGGTACTACAATTGCTTGAATCAAGTGGGAGTTAATCTTCCAGATAAGATAGTAATTGACAGAATTCTCTAGTCACTATCACCAAGTTACTAGAACTTCGTGATGAACTATAATATGCAAGGGATGACGAAAGTAATTCCCGAGCTCTTCGCGATGCTGAAATCGACGAAGGTAGAAATCAAGAAAGAGCATCAAAGTGTTGATGGTTAACAAGACCACTAGTTTCAAGTAAAGGGACAAAGGGAAGAAAGGGGAACTTCAAAAAGAACGGCAAGCAAGTTGCTGCTCAAGTGAAGAAGCCCAAGTCTGGACCTAAGCCTAAGACTAAGTGCTTCTACTACAAAGGGACTGGTCACTGGAAGCGGAACTGCCCCAAGTATTTGGCGGATAAGAAGGATGGCAAAGTGAACAAAGATATATTTGATATACAGATTATTGGTGTATATTTTACTAGTGTTTGTAGCAACCCCTCGGTATTTGATACTGGTTCAGTTGCTAAGAGTAGTAACTCGAAACGGGAGTTGCAGAATGAACAGAAACTAGTTAAGGGCGAGGTGATGATATGTGTTGGAAGTAGTTCCAAGATTGATATGATCATCATCGCACAGTCCCTATATTTTTGGGATTAGTGTTGAACCTAAATAAGTGTTATTTGGTGTTTGCGTTGAACATGAATATGATTTTATCATGTTTATTGCAATACGGTTAATCATTTAAGTTAGAGAATAATTGTTGTTCTGTTTACATGAATAAAAACCTTCTATGGTTATACACCCAATGAAAATGGTTCGTTGGATCTCGATCATAGTGATACACATATTCATAATATTGAAGCCAAAAGATGCAATGTTAATAATGATAGTGCAACTTATTTGTGGCACTGCCGTTTAGGTCATATTGGTGTAAAGCGCATGAAGAAACTCCATGCTAATGGGCTTTTGGAATCACTTGATTATGAATCACTTGATGCTTGCGAACCATGCCTCATGGGCAAGATGACTAAAACGCCGTTCTCCAGAACAATGGAGCGAGCAACTAACTTATTGGAAATAATACATACTGATGTATGCACTCCGATGAGTGTTAAGGCTCGTAGCAAGTATCATTATTCTCTGACCTTCATAGATGTTTTGAGCAGATATGGATATATCTACTTGATAAAACATGAGTCTGAACCGTTTGAAAAGTTCAAAAGAATTTCAGAGTGAAGTAGAAAATCATCGTAACAAGAAAATAAAAGTTTCTACGATATGATCGCAGAGGTAAAATATTTGAGTTATGAGTTTGGTCTTCAGTTAAAACAACATGAAATAGTTCCACTACTCACGCCACCTGGAACACCACAGTGTAATGGTGTGTCCGAACGTCGTAACCGTACTTTATTAGATATGGTGCGATCTATGATGTCTCTTACCGATCTACCACTATCGTTTTAGGGTTATGCATTAGAGACAGCTGCATTCACATTAAATAGGGCACCATCAAAATCCGTTAAGACGATGCCTTCTGAACTGTGCTTTGGCAAGAAACCAAAGTTGTCGTTTCTTAAAGTTTGGGGCTACGATGCTTATGTGAAAAAGTTTCATCCTGATAATTAAGCTCAAACCCAAATCGGAGAAATGTGTCTTCATAGGATACCCAAAGGAGATAGTTGGGTACACCTTCTATCACATATCCGAAAGGCAAGACATTCGTTCCTAAGAATGGATCCTTTCTAGAGAAGGAGTTTCTCTCAAAAGAAGTGAGTGGGAGGAAAGTAGAACTTGATGAGGTAATTGTACTTGCTCCCTTATTGGAAAGTAGTTCATCACAGAAATCTGTTCCTGTGACTCCTACACCAATTAGTGAGGAAGCTAATGATGATGATCATGTAACTTCAGATCAAGTTACTACCGAACCTCGTAGGTCAACCAGAATGAAATCCGCACCAGAGTGGTACGGTAATCCTATCCTGGAGGTCATGTTACTTGACCATGACGAACCTACGAACTATGAGGAAGCGATGATGGGCCCAGATTCCGCGAAATGGTTTGAGGCCATGAAATCTGAGATGGGATCCATGTATGAGAACAAAGTATGGACTTTGATTGACTTGCCCATATGATCGGCGAGCCATTGAGATTAAATGGATCTTCAAGAGGAAGACGGACGCTGATAGTAGTGTTACTATCTACAAAGCTAGAATTGTCACAAAAGGTTTTCGACAAGTTCAAGGTGTTGACTACGATGAGAGTTTCTCACTCGTATCTATGCTTAAGTTTGTCCAAATCATGTTAACAATTGCCGCATTTTATGAAATCTGGCAAATGTATAAACAAAACTACATTCCTTAATAGATTTATTGAAGAAGAGTTGTATATGATGCTGAAGGAAATATGCCCTAGAGGCAATAATAAAGTTATTATTTATTTCCTTATAATCATGATAAATGTTTATTATTCATGCTAGAATTGTATTAACCGGAAACATAATACATGTGTGAATACATAGACAAACAAAGTGTCACTAGTATGCCTCTACTTGACTAGCTCGTTAATCAAAGATGGTT
Organism: Triticum urartu; assembly: GCF_056163025.1. NCBI lineage: Eukaryota > Viridiplantae > Streptophyta > Magnoliopsida > Poales > Poaceae > Triticum > Triticum urartu. Next base: position 16,417,555 of record NC_141873.1, read on the forward strand.
ATGTTTCCTAACCATGAACAATGAGTTGTTATTTGATTAACGAGGTCACATCATTAGTTGAAATGATCTGATTGACATGACCCATTCCATTAGCTTAGCACCCGATTGTTTAGTATGTTGCTATTGCTTTCTTCATGACATATACATGTTCCTATAACTATGAGATTATGCAACTCCCGTTTACTGGAGGAACACTTTGGGTACTACCAAACGTCACAACGTAACTGGGTGATTATAAAGGAGTACTACAGGTGTCTCCAAAGGTACATGTTGGGTTGGCGTATTTCGAGATTAGGATTTGTCACTCCGATTGTCGGAGAGGTATCTCTGGCCCCTCTCGGTAATGCACATCACATAAGCCTTGCAAGCATTGCAACTAATATGTTAGTTGTGAGATGATGTATTACAGAATAAGTAAAGAGACTTGCCGGTAACGAGATTGAACTAGGTATTGGATACCGACGATCGAATCTCGGGCAAGTAACATACCGATGACAAAGGGAACAACGTATGTTGTTATGCGGTCTGACCGATAAAGATCTTCGTAGAATATGTAGGAGCCAATATGGGCATCCAGGTCCCGCTATTGGTTATTGAACGGAGACGAGTCTCGGTCATGTCTACATTGTTCTCGAACCCGTAGGGTCCGCACGCTTAAGGTTACGATGACAGTTACATTATGAGTTTATGCATTTTGATGTACCGAAGGTTGTTCAGAGTCCCGGATGTGATCACGGACATGACGAGGAGTCTCGAAATGGTCGAGACGTAAATATTGATATATTGGAAGCCTATGTTTGGATATCGGAAGTGTTCCGGGTGAAATCGGGATTTTACCGGAGTACCGGGAAGGTTACTGGAACCCCCCGGGAGCTAAATGGGCCATGATGGGCCTTAGTGGAAAAGAGAAGAGGCAGCCCTACATGGGTTGTGCGCCTCCCCTTCCCCTAGTCCTATTAGGACTAGGAGAGGTGGCCGGCCCCCTCTCTCTCTTTTCCCCCTCCGTGAATCCTATTCCAGCTAGGATTGGGGGGGAATCCTACTCCCAGAGGGAGTAGGACTCTCCTGGCGCACCCCTTGTGGCCGGCCAACCTCCCCCCCCCTTTGGTCCTTTATATACTGAGGTAGAGGCACCCTAGAACACACAAGTTGATCCACGTGATCTATTCCTTAGCCGTGTGCGGTGCCCCCAGCCACCATAATCCTCGATAATACTGTAGCGGAGTTTAGGCGAAGCCATGCTGCCGTAGTGCATCAAGATCGTCACCACGCCGTCGTGCTGACAGAACTCTTCCCCGACACTTTGCTGGATCGGAGTCCGGGGATCGTCATCGAGCTGAACGTGTGCTCGAACTCGGAGGTGTCGTAGTTTCGGTGCTTGATCGGTTGGATCGTGAAGACATACGACTACTTCCTCTACGTTGCGTCAACGCTTCCGCAGTCGGTCTGCGTGGGTACGTAGACAACACTCTCCCATCTCGTTGCTATGCATCACATGATCTTGCGTGTGCGTAGGAAAATTTTGAAATTACTACGAAACCCATCAGTGGCATCCGAGCCTAGGTTATTTATGTTGATGTTATATGCACGAGTAGAACACAAGTGAGTTGTGGGCGATATAAGTCATACTGCCTACCAGCATGTCATACTTTGGTTCGGCGGCATTGTTGGATGAGACGACCCGGACCAACCTTACGCGTACGCTTACGCGAGACCGGTTCCCCCGACGTGCCTTGCACACAGGTGGCTTGCGGGCGACTGTCTCTCCAACTTTAGTTGAACCAAGTATGGCTACGCCCGGTCCTTGCGAAGGTTAAAACAGAGTCTATTTGACAAACTATCGTTGTGGTTTTGATGCGTAGGTGAGATTGGTTCTTGCTTAAGCCCGTAGCAGCCACGTAAAACTTGCAACAACAAAGTAGAGGACGTCTAACTTGTTTTTGCAGGGCATGTTGTGATGTGATATGGTCAAGACATGATGCTGAATTTTATTGTATGAGATGATCATGTTTTGTAACCGAGTTATCGGCAACTGGCAGGAGCCATATGGTTGTCGCTTTATTGTATGCAATGAAATCGCGATGTAATGCTTTACTTTATTACTAAGCGGTAGTGATAGTCGTGGAAGCATAAGCTTGGCGAGACGACAACGATGCTACGATGGAGATCAAGGTGTCACGCCGGTGACGATGGTGATCACGACGGTGCTTCGGAGATGGAGATCACAAGCACAAGATGATGATGGCCATATCATATCACTTATATTGATTGCATGTGATGTTTATCCTTTTATGCATCTTATCTTGCTTTGATTGACGGTAGCATTATAAGATGATATCTCACTAAATTATCAAGAAGTGTTCTCCCTGAGTATGCACCGTTGCGAAAGTTCTTCGTGCTGAGACACCACGTGATGATCGGGTGTGATAGGTTCTACGTTCAAATACAACGGGTGCAAAACAGTTGCACACGCGGAATACTCAGGTTATACTTGACGAGCCAAGCATATACAGATATGGCCTCGGAACACGGAGACCGAAAGGTCGAGCGTGAATCATATAGTAGATATGATCAACATAACGATGTTCACCATTGAAAACTACTCCATCTCACGTGATGATCGGTTATGGTTTAGTTGATTTGGATCACGTAATCACTTAGAGGATTAGAGGGATGTCTATCTAAGTGGGAGTTCTTTAATTAATTTGATTAACTGAACACAAATTTATCATGAAACTTAGTACCTGATTAGTATCTTGCTTGTTTATGTTTGATTGTAGATAGATGGCTCGTGCTGTTGTTCCGTTGAATTTTAATGCGTTCCTTGAGAAAGCAAAGTTGAAAGATGATGGTAGCAATTACACGGACTGGGTCCGTAACTTGAGGATTATCCTCATTGCTGCACAGAAGAATTACGTCCTGGAAGCACCGCTGGGTGCCAGGCCTGCTGCTGGAGCAACGCCGGATGTTATGAACGTCTGGCAGAGCAAAGCTGATGACTACTTGATAGTTCAGTGTGCCATGCTTTACGGCTTAGAATCGGGACTTCAACGACGTTTTGAACGTCATGGAGCATATGAGATGTTCCAGGAGTTGAAGTTAATATTTCAAGCAAATGCCCGGATTGAGAGATATGAAATCTCCAATAAGTTCTATAGCTGCAAGATGGAGGAGAACAGTTCTGTCAGTGAGCATATACTCAAAATGTCTGGGTATAATAATCACTTGATTCAATTGGGAGTTAATCTTCCAGATGATTGCGTCATTGACAGAATTCTTCAATCACTGCCACCAAGCTACAAGAGCTTCGTGATGAACTATAATATGCAAGGGATGAACAAGACTATTCCCGAGCTCTTCGCGATGCTGAAAGCTGCGGAGGTAGAAATCAAGAAGGAGCATCAAGTGTTGATGGTCAACAAGACCACTAGTTTCAAGAAAAAGGGCAAAGGGAAGAAGAAGGGGAACTTCAAAAAGAACGGCAAGCAAGTTGCTACTCAAGAGAAGAAACCCAAACCTGGACCTAAGCCTGAAACTGAGTGCTTCTATTGCAAGCAAACTGGTCACTGGAAGCGGAACTGCCCCAAGTATTTGGCGGATAAGAAGGATGGCAAGGTGAACAAAGGTATATGTGATATACATGTTATTGATGTGTACCTTACTAATGCTCGCAGTAGCACCTGGGTATTTGATACTGGTTCTGTTGCTAATATTTGCAACTCGAAACAGGGGCTGCGGATTAAGCGAAGATTGGCTAAGGACGAGGTGACGATGCGCGTGGGAAACGTTTCCAAAGTCGATGTGATCGCGGTCGGCACGCTACCTCTACATCTACCTTCGGGATTAATATTAGACCTAAATAATTGTTATTTGGTGCGAGCGTTGAGCATGAACATTATATCTGGATCTTGTTTAATGCGAGACGGTTATTCATTTAAATCAGAGAATAATGGTTGTTCTATTTATATGAGTAATATCTTTTATGGTCATGCACCCTTGAAGAGTGGTCTATTCTTGTTGAATCTCGATAGTAGTAACACACATATTCATAATGTTGAAACCAAAAAATGCAGAGTTAATAATGAGAGTGCAACTTATTTGTGGCACTGCCGTTTAGGTCATATCGGTGTAAAGCGCATGAAGAAACTCCATACTGATGGACTTTTGGAACCACTTGATTATGAATCACTTGGTACTTGCGAACCGTGCCTCATGGGCAAGATGACCAAAACACCGTTCTCCGGTACTATGGAGAGAGCAACAGATTTGTTGGAGATCATACATACAGATGTATGTGGTCCGATGAATATTGAGGCTCGTGGCGGATATCGTTATTTTCTCACCTTCACAGATGATTTAAGCAGATATGGGTATATCTACTTAATGAAACATAAGTCTGAAACATTTGAAAAGTTCAAAGAATTTCAGAGTGAAGTTGAAAATCATCGTAACAAGAAAATAAAGTTTCTACGATCTGATCGTGGAGGAGAATATTTGAGTTACGAGTTTGGTGTACATTTGAAAAATTGTGGAATAGTTTCGCAACTCACGCCACCCGGAACACCTCAGCGTAAGGGTGTGTCCGAACGTCGTAATCGTACTTTACTAGATATGGTGCGATCTATGATGTCTCTTACTGATTTACCGCTATCGTTTTGGGGATACGCTCTAGAGACGGCCGCATTCACGTTAAATAGGGCACCATCAAAATCCGTTGAGACGACGCCTTATGAACTGTGGTTTGGCAAGAAACCAAAATTGTCGTTTCTGAAAGTTTGGGGCTGCGATGCTTATGTGAAAAAGCTTCAACCTGATAAGCTCGAACCCAAATCGGAGAAATGTGTCTTCATAGGATATCCAAAGGAAACTATTGGATACACCTTCTATCACAGATCCGAAGGCAAGACTTTTGTTGCTAAATTCGGAAACTTTCTAGAGAAGGAGTTTCTCTCGAAAGAAGTGAGTGGGAGGAAAGTAGAACTTGACGAGGTAACTGTACCTGCTCCCTTATTGGAATGTAGTACATCACAGAAAACTGTTTCGGTGACACCTACACCAGTTAGTGAGGAAGCTAATGATAATGATCATGAAACTTCAGATCAAGATACAACTGAACCTCGTAGATCAACCAGAGTGAGATCCGCACCAGAGTGGTACGGTAATCCTGTTCTGGAAGTCATGCTACTAGATCATGATGAACCTACGAACTATGAAGAAGCGATGGTGAGCCCAGATTCCGCGAAATGGCTTGAAGCCATGAAATCTGAGATGGGATCTATGTATGAGAACAAAGTATGGACTTTGGTTGACTTTCCCGATGATCAGCAAGCAATTGAGAATAAATGGATCTTCAAGAAGAAGACTGACGCTGATGGTAATGTTACTGTCTACAAAGCTCGACTTGTCGCGAAAGGTTTTCGGCAAGTTCAAGGGATTGACTACGATGAGACCTTCTCACCCGTAGCGATGCTTAAGTCCGTCCGAATCATGTTAGCGATTGCCGCATTTTATGATTATGAAATTTGGCAGATGGATGTCAAAACTGCATTCCTGAATGGATTTCTGGAAGAAGAGTTGTATATGATTCAACCGGAAGGTTTTGTCGATCCAAAAGGAGCTAACAAAGTGTGCAAACTCCAGCGATCCATTTATGGACTGGTGCAAGCCTCTCGGAGTTGGAATAAACGCTTTGATAGTGTGATCAAAGCATTTGGTTTTATACAGACTTTCGGAGAAGCCTGTATTTACAAGAAAGTGAGTGGGAGCTCTGTAGCATTTCTGATATTATATGTGGATGACATATTACTAATTGGAAATGATATAGAATTTCTAGATAGCATAAAGGGATACTTGAATAAAAGTTTTTCAATGAAAGACCTCGGTGAAGCTGCTTACATATTAGGCATAAAGATCTATAGAGATAGATCAAGACGCTTAATTGGACTTTCACAAACAACATACCTTGACAAAATTTTGAAGAAGTTCAAAATGGATCAAGCAAAGAAAGGATTCTTGCCTGTGTTACAAGGTGTGAAATTGAGTAGGACTCAATGCCCGACCACTGCAGAAGATAGAGAGAATATGAAAGATATTCCCTATGCATCAGCGATAGGATCTATCATGTATGCAATGCTGTGTACCAGACCTGATGTTGCCTTGCTATAAGTCTAGCAGGGAGGTACCAAAGTAATCCAGGAGTGGATCACTGGACAGCGGTCAAGAACATCCTGAAATACCTGAAAAGGACTAAGGATATGCTTCTCGTATATGGAGGTGACAAAGAGCTCGTCGTAAAAGGTTACGTTGATGCAAGCTTTGACACTGATCCGGACGATTCTAAATCGCAAACCGGATATGTGTTTACATTAAACGGTGGAGCTATCAGTTGGTGCAGTTCTAAACAAAGCGTCGTAGCGGGATCTACATGTGAAGCGGAGTACATAGCTGCTTCGGAAGCAGCGAACGAAGGAGTCTGGATGAAGGAGTTCATATCCGATCTAGGTGTCATACGTAGTGCATCGGGTCCAATGAAAATCTTTTGTGACAATATTGGTGCAATTGCCTTGGCAAAGGAATCCAGATTTCACAAAAGGACCAAACACATCAAGAGACGCTTCAACTCCATCCGGGATCTAGTCCAGGTGGGAGACATAGATATTTGTAAGATACATACGGATCTGAATGTAGCAGACCCGTTGACTAAGCCTCTTCCACGAGCAAAACATGATCAGCACCAAGGCTCCATGGGTGTTAGAATCATTACAGTGTAATCTAGATTATTGACTCTAGTGTAAGTGGGAGACTGAAGGAAATATGCCCTGGAGGCAATAATAAAGTTATTATTTATTTCCTTATAATCATGATAAATGTTTATTATTCATGCTAGAATTGTATTAACCGGAAACATAATACATGTGTGAATACATAGACAAACAAAGTGTCACTAGTATGCCTCTACTTGACTAGCTCGTTAATCAAAGATGGTTATGTTTCCTAACCATGAACAATGAGTTGTTATTTGATTAATGAGGTCACATCATTAGTTGAAATGATCTGATTGACATGACCCATTCCATTAGCTTAGCACCCGATCGTTTAGTATGTTGCTATTGCTTTCTTCATGACTTATACATGTTCCTATAACTATGAGATTATGCAACTCCCGTTTACCGGAGGAACACTTTGGGTACTACCAAACGTCACAACATAACTGGGTGATTATAACGGAGGACTACAGGTGTCTCCAAAGGTACATGTTGGGTTGGCGTATTTCGAGATTAGGATTTGTCACTCCGATTGTCGGAGAGGTATCTCTGGGCCCTCTCGGTAATGCACATCACATAAGCCTTGCAAGCATTGCAACTAATATGTTAGTTGTGAGATGATGTATTACGGAACGAGTAAAGAGACTTGCCGGTAACGAGATTGAACTAGGTATTGGATACCGACGATCGAATCTCGGGCAAGTAACATACCGATGACAAAGGGAACAACGTATGTTGTTATGCGGTCTGACCGATAAAGATCTTCGTAGAATATGTAGGAGCCAATATGGGCATCCAGGTCCCGCTATTGGTTATTGACCGGAGACGAGTCTCGGTCATGTCTACATTGTTCTCGAACCCGTAGGGTCCGCACGCTTAAGGTTACGATGACAGTTACATTATGAGTTTATGCATTTTGATGTACCGAAGGTTGTTCGGAGTCCCGGATGTGATCACGGACATGACGAGGAGTCTCTAAATGGTTGAGACGTAAAGATTGATATATTGGAAGCCTATGTTTGGATATCGGAAGTGTTCCGGGTGAAATCGGGATTTTACCGGAGTACCGGGAAGGTTACCGAAACCCCCCGGAAGCTAAATGGGCCATGATGGGCCTTAGTGGAAAAGAGAAGAGGCAGCCCTACATGGGCTGTGTGCCTCCCCCTTCCCCTAGTCCTATTAGGACTAGGAGAGGTGGTCGGCCCCCTCTCTCTTTTCCCCCTCCGCGAATCCTATTCCAGCTAGGATTGGGGGGGAATCCTACTCCCAGAGGGAGTAGGACTCTCCTGGCGCACCCCTTGTGGCCGGCCAACCTCCCCCCCCCCTTTGGTCCTTTATATACTGAGGTAGAGGCACCCTAGAACACACAAGTTGATCCACGTGATCTATTCCTTAGCCGTGTGCGGTGCCCCCAGCCACCATAATCCTCGATAATACTGTAGCGGAGTTTAGGCGAAGCCATGCTGCCGTAGTGCATCAAGATCGTCACCACGCCGTCGTGCTGACAGAACTCTTCCCCGACACTTTGCTGGATCGGAGTCCGGGGATCATCATCGAGCTGAACGTGTGCTCGAACTCAGAGGTGCCGTAGTTTCGGTGCTTGATCGGTTGGATCGTGAAGACGTACGACTACTTCCTCTACGTTGCGTCAACGCTTCCGCAGTCGGTCTGCGTGGGTACGTAGACAACACTCTCCCATCTCGTTGCTATGCATCACATGATCTTGCGTGTGCGTAGGAAAATTTTGAAATTACTACGAAACCCATCAGTGGCATTCGAGCCTAGGTTATTTGTGTTGATGTTATATGCACGAGTAGAACACAAGTGAGTTGTGGGCGATATAAGTCATACTGCCTACCAGCATGTCATACTTTGGTTCGGCGGCATTGTTGGACGAGACGACCCGGACCAACCTTACGTGTACGCTTACGCGAGACCGGTTCCCCCGACGTGCCTTGCACACAGGTGGCTTGCGGGCGACTGTCTCTCCAACTTTAGTTGAACCAAGTATGGCTATGCCCGGTCCTTGCGAAGGTTAAAACAGAGTCTATTTGACAAACTATCGTTGTGGTTTTGATGCGTAGGTGAGATTGGTTCTTGCTTAAGCCCGTAGCAGCCACGTAAAACTTGCAACAACAAAGTAGAGGACGTCTAACTTGTTTTTGCAGGGCATGTTGTGATGTGATATGGTCAAGACATGATGCTGAATTTTATTGTATGAGATGATCATGTTTTGTAACCGAGTTATCGGCAACTGGCAGGAGCCATATGGTTGTCGCTTTATTGTATGCAATGAAATCGCGATGTAATGCTTTACTTTATTACTAAGCGGTAGTGATAGTCGTGGAAGCATAAGCTTGGCGAGACGACAACGATGCTACGATGGAGATCAAGGTGTCACGCCGGTGACGATGGTGATCACGACGGTGCTTCGGAGATGGAGATCACAAGCACAAGATGATGATGGCCATATCATATCACTTATATTGATTGCATGTGATGTTTATCCTTTTATGCATCTTATCTTGCTTTGATTGACGGTAGCATTATAAGATGATCTCTCACTAAATTATCAAGAAGTGTTCTCCCTGAGTATGCACCGTTGCGAAAGTTCTTCGTGCTGAGACACCACGTGATGATCGGGTGTGATAGGTTCTACGTTCAAATACAACGGGTGCAAAACAGTTGCACACACGGAATACTCAGGTTATACTTGACGAGCCAAGCATATACAGATATGGCCTCGGAACACGGAGACCGAAAGGTCGAGCGTGAATCATATAGTAGATATGATCAACATAACGATGTTCACCATTGAAAACTACTCCATCTCACGTGATGATCGGTTATGGTTTAGTTGATTTGGATCACGTAATCACTTAGAGGATTAGAGGGATGTCTATCTAAGTGGGAGTTCTTTAATTAATTTGATTAACTGAACACAAATTTATCATGAAACTTAGTGCCTGATTAGTATCTTGCTTGTTTATGTTTGATTGTAGATAGATGGCTCGTGCTGTTGTTCCGTTGAATTTTAATGCGTTCCTTGAGAAAGCAAAGTTGAAAGATGATGGTAGCAATTGCACGGACTGGGTCCGTAACTTGAGGATTATCCTCATTGCTGCACAGAAGAATTACGTCCTGGAAGCACCGCTGGGTGCCAGGCCTGCTGCTGGAGCAACGCCGGATGTTATGAACGTCTGGTAGAGCAAAGCTGATGACTACTCGATAGTTCAGTGTGCCATGCTTTACGGCTTAGAATCGGGACTTCAACGACGTTTTGAACGTCATGGAGCATATGAGATGTTCCAGGAGTTGAAGTTAATATTTCAAGCAAATGCCCGGATTGAGAGATATGAAATCTCCAATAAGTTCTATAGCTGCAAGATGGAGGAGAACAGTTTTGTCAGTGAGCATATACTCAAAATGTCTGGGTATAATAATCACTTGATTCAATTGGGAGTTAATCTTCCAGATGATTGCGTCATTGACAGAATTCTTCAATCACTGCCACCAAGCTACAAGAGCTTCGTGATGAACTATAATATGCAAGGGATGAACAAGACTATTCCCGAGCTCTTCGCGATGCTGAAAGCTGCGGAGGTAGAAATCAAGAAGGAGCATCAAGTGTTGATGGTCAACAAGACCACTAGTTTCAAGAAAAATGGCAAAGGGAAGAAGAAGGGGAACTTCAAAAAGAACGGCAAGCAAGTTGCTACTCAAGAGAAGAAACCCAAACCTGGACCTAAGCCTGAAATTGAGTGCTTCTATTGCAAGCAGACTGGTCACTGGAACTGGAACTACCCCAAGTATTTGGCGGATAAGAAGGATGGCAAGGTGAACAAAGGTATATGTGATATACATGTTATTGATGTGTAGCTTACTAATGCTCGTAGTAGCACCTGGGTATTTGATACTGGTTCTGTTGCTAATATTTGCAACTCGAAACAGGGGCTGCGGATTAAGCGAAGATTGGCTAAGGACGAGGTGACGATGCGTGTGGGAAACGGTTCCAAAGTCGATGTGATCGCGGTCGGCACGCTACCTCTACATCTACCTTCGGGATTAATATTAGACCTAAATAATTGTCATTTGGTGCCAGCGTTGAGCATGAACATTATATCTGGATCTTGTTTAATGCGAGACGGTTATTCATTTAAATCAGAGAATAATGGTTGTTCTATTTATATGAGTAATATCTTTTATGGTCATGCACCCTTGAAGAGTGGTCTATTCTTGTTGAATCTCGATAGTAGTAACACACATATTCATAATGTTGAAACCAAAAAATGCAGAGTTAATAATGAGAGTGCAACTTATTTGTGGCACTGCCGTTTAGGTCATATCGGTGTAAAGCGCATGAAGAAACTCCATACTGATGGACTTTTGGAACCACTTGATTATGAATCACTTGGTACTTGCGAACCGTGCCTCATGGGCAAGATGACCAAAACACCGTTCTCCGGTACTATGGAGAGAGCAACAGATTTGTTGGAGATCATACATACAGATGTATGTGGTCCGATGAATATTGAGGCTCGTGGCGGATATCGTTATTTTCTCACCTTCACAGATGATTTAAGCAGATATGGGTATATCTACTTAATGAAACATAAGTCTGAAACATTTGAAAAGTTCAAAGAATTTCAGAGTGAAGTTGAAAATCATCGTAACAAGAAAATAAAGTTTCTACGATCTGATCGTGGAGGAGAATATTTGAGTTACGAGTTTGGTGTACATTTGAAAAATTGTGGAATAGTTTCGCAACTCACGCCACCCGGAACACCTCAGCGTAAGGGTGTGTCCGAACGTCGTAATCGTACTTTACTAGATATGGTGCGATCTATGATGTCTCTTACTGATTTACCGCTATCGTTTTGGGGATACGCTCTAGAGACGGCCGCATTCACGTTAAATAGGGCACCATCAAAATCCGTTGAGACGACGCCTTATGAACTGTGGTTTGGCAAGAAACCAAAATTGTCGTTTCTGAAAGTTTGGGGCTGCGATGCTTATGTGAAAAAGCTTCAACCTGATAAGCTCGAACCCAAATCGGAGAAATGTGTCTTCATAGGATATCCAAAGGAAACTATTGGATACACCTTCTATCACAGATCCGAAGGCAAGACTTTTGTTGCTAAATTCGGAAACTTTCTAGAGAAGGAGTTTCTCTCGAAAGAAGTGAGTGGGAGGAAAGTAGAACTTGACGAGGTAACTGTACCTGCTCCCTTATTGGAATGTAGTACATCACAGAAAACTGTTTCGGTGACACCTACACCAGTTAGTGAGGAAGCTAATGATAATGATCATGAAACTTCAGATCAAGATACAACTGAACCTCGTAGATCAACCAGAGTGAGATCCGCACCAGAGTGGTACGGTAATCCTGTTCTGGAAGTCATGCTACTAGATCATGATGAACCTACGAACTATGAAGAAGCGATGGTGAGCCCAGATTCCGCGAAATGGCTTGAAGCCATGAAATCTGAGATGGGATCTATGTATGAGAACAAAGTATGGACTTTGGTTGACTTTCCCGATGATCAGCAAGCAATTGAGAATAAATGGATCTTCAAGAAGAAGACTGACGCTGATGGTAATGTTACTGTCTACAAAGCTCGACTTGTCGCGAAAGGTTTTCGGCAAGTTCAAGGGATTGACTACGATGAGACCTTCTCACCCGTAGCGATGCTTAAGTCCGTCCGAATCATGTTAGCGATTGCCGCATTTTATGATTATGAAATTTGGCAGATGGATGTCAAAACTGCATTCCTGAATGGATTTCTGGAAGAAGAGTTGTATATGATGCAACCGGAAGGTTTTGTCGATCCAAAAGGAGCTAACAAAGTGTGCAAACTCCAGCGATCCATTTATGGACTGGTGCAAGCCTCTCGGAGTTGGAATAAACGCTTTGATAGTGTGATCAAAGCATTTGGTTTTATACAGACTTTCGGAGAAGCCTGTATTTACAAGAAAGTGAGTGGGAGCTCTGTAGCATTTCTGATATTATATGTGGATGACATATTACTAATTGGAAATGATATAGAATTTCTGGATAGCATAAAGGGATACTTGAATAAAAGTTTTTCAATGAAAGACCTCGGTGAAGCTGCTTACATATTAGGCATAAAGATCTATAGAGATAGATCAAGACGCTTAATTGGACTTTCACAAACAACATACCTTGACAAAATTTTGAAGAAGTTCAAAATGGATCAAGCAAAGAAAGGATTCTTGCCTGTGTTACAAGGTGTGAAATTGAGTAGGACTCAATGCCCGACCACTGTAGAAGATAGAGAGAATATGAAAGATATTCCCTATGCATCAGCGATAGGATCTATCATGTATGCAATGCTGTGTACCAGACCTGATGTGTGCCTTGCTATAAGTCTAGCAGGGAGGTACCAAAGTAATCCAGGAGTGGATCACTGGACAGCGGTCAAGAACATCCTGAAATACCTGAAAAGGACTAAGGATATGCTTCTCGTATATGGAGGTGACAAAGAGCTCGTCGTAAAAGGTTGCGTTGATGCAAGCTTTGACACTGATCCGGACGATTCTAATTCGCAAACCGGATACGTGTTTACATTAAACGGTGGAGCTGTCAGTTGGTGCAGTTCTCAACAAAGCGTCGTAGCGGGATCTACATGTGAAGCGGAGTACATAGCTGCTTCGCAAGCAGCGAACGAAGGAGTCTGGATGAAGGAGTTCATATCCGATCTAGGTGTCATACCTAGTGCATCGGGTCCAATGAAAATCTTTTGTGACAATACTGGTGCAATTGCCTTGGCAAAGGAATCCAGATTTCACAAAAGGACCAAACACATCAAGAGACGCTTCAACTCCATCCGGGATCTAGTCCAGGTGGGAGACATAGAGATTTGCAAGATACATATGGATCTGAATGTAGCAGACCCGTTGACTAAGCCTCTTCCACGAGAAAAACATGATCAGCACCAAGGCTCCATGGGTGTTAGAATCATTACAGTGTAATCTAGATTATTGACTCTAGTGCAAGTGGGAGACTGAAGGAAATATGCCCTAGAGGCAATAATAAAGTTATTGTTTATTTCCTTATAATCATGATAAATGTTTATTATTCATGCTAGAATTGTATTAACCGGAAACATAATACATGTGTGAATACATAGACAAACAAAGTGTCACTAGTATGCCTCTACTTGACTAGCTCGTTAATCAAAGATGGTTATGTTTCCTAACCATGAACAATGAGTTGTTATTTGATTAACGAGGTCACATCATTAGTTGAAATGATCTGATTGACATGACCCATTCCATTAGCTTAGCACCCGATCGTTTAGTATGTTGCTATTGCTTTCTTCATGACTTATACATGTTCCTATAACTATGAGATTATGCAACTCCCGTTTACCGGAGGAACACTTTGGGTACTACCAAACGTCACAACGTAACTGGGTGATTATAAAGGAGTACTACAGGTGTCTCCAAAGGTACATGTTGGGTTGGCGTATTTCGAGATTAGGATTTGTCACTCCGATTGTCGGAGAGGTATCTCTGGGCCCTCTCGGTAATGCACATCACATAAGCCTTGCAAGCATTGCAACTAATATGTTAGTTGTGAGATGAGTAGGATTGGGGGGGGATCCTACTCCCAGAGGGAGTAGGACTCTCCTGGCGCACCCCTTGTGGCCGGCCAGCCTCCCCCCTTTGGTCCTTTATATATTGAGGTAGAGGCACCCTAGGACACACAAGTTGATCCACGTGATCTATTCCTTAGCCGTGTGCGGTGCCCCCAGCCACCATAATCCTCGATAATACTGTAGCGGAGTTTAGGCAAAGCCATGCTGCCGTAGTGCATCAAGATCGTCACCACGCCGTCGTGCTGACAGAACTCTTCCCCGACACTTTGCTGGATCGGAGTCCGGGGATCGTCATCGAGCTGAACGTGTGCTCGAACTCGGAGGTGCCGTAGTTTCGGTGCTTGATCGGTTGGATCGTGAAGACGTACGACTACTTCCTCTACGTTGCGTCAACGCTTCCGCAGTCGGTCTGCGTGGGTACGTAGACAACACTCTCCCATCTCGTTGCTATGCATCACATGATCTTGCGTGTGCGTAGGAAAATTTTGAAATTACTACGAAACCCAACAGATGCAACCAGAAGGTTTTGTCAATCCTAAATATGCAAGCTCCAGCGATCCTTCTATGGACTGGTGCAAGCATCTCGGAGTTGGAACATACACTTTGATGAGTTGATCAAAGCATATAGTTTTATACAGACTTACGGTGAAGTCTGTATTTACAAGAAAGTGAGTGGGAGCACTACAGCATTTTTGATAAGTATATGTGAATGACATATTGTTGATCGGAAATAATGTAGAATTATTCTGCAAAGCATAAAGGAGTGTTTGAAAGGAGTTTTTCAAAGAAAGACCTCGTTGAAGCTGCTTACATATTGAGCATCAAGATCTATAGAGATAGATCAAGACGCTTTATAAGTTTTTCAATGATTACATACCTTGACAAGATTTTGAAGTAGTTCAAAATGGAACAGTCAAAGAAAAAGTTCTTGCCTGTGTTATAAGGTGTGAAATTGAGTAAGACTCAAAGCCCGACCACGGCAGAAGATAGAAAGAGAATGAAAGGCATTCCACATGCCTTGGCCATAGGTTCTATAAAGTATGCCATGCTGTGTACCAGATCTATTGTATACCCTACACTGATTTTGGCAAGGGAGTACAATAGTGATCTAGGAGTAGATCACTGGACAGCGGTCAAAATTATCCTTAGTGGAATAATGATATGTTTCTCGATTATGGAGGTGACAAAAAGGTTCGTCGTGAAGGGTTACGTCGATGCAAGTTTTGAAACTGATCCAGATGACTCTAAGTCTCAATCTGGATACATATTAAAAGTGGGAGCAATTAGCTAGAGTAGCTCCGTGCAGAGCATTGTTGACATAGAAATTTGCAAAAGACATACGGATCTGAATGTGGCAGACCCGTTGACTAAACTTCTCTCACAAGAAAAACATGATCACACCTTAGTACTCTTTGGATGTTAATCACATAGCGATGTGAACTAGATTATTGACTCTAGTAAACCCTTTGGGTGTTGGTCACATGACGATGTGAACTATGGGTGTTAATCACATGGTGATGTGAACTATTGGTATTAAATCACATGGTGATGTGAACTAGATTATTGACTCTAGTGCAAGTGGGAGACTGAAGGAAATATGCCCTAGAGGCAACAATAAAATTATTATTTATTTCCTTATATCATGATAAATGTTTATTATTCATTCTAGAATTGTATTAATCGGAAACATAATACATGTGTGAGTACATAGACAAACAGAGTGTCACTAGTATGCCTCTACTTGACTAGCTCGTTAATTAAAGATGGTTATGTTTCCTAACCATAGACATGAGTTGTCATTTGATTAACGGGATCACATCATGAGAATGATGTGATTGACATGACCCATTCCATTAGCTTAGCACTCGATCGTTTAGTATGTTGCTATTGCTTTCTTCATGACTTATACATGTTCCTATGACTATGAGATTATGCAACTCCCGTTTACCGGAGAAACACTTTGTGTGCTACCAAACATCACAACGTAACTGGGCGATTATAAAGGTGGCCTACAGGTGTCTCCAAAGGTACTTGTTGGGTTGGCGTATTTCGAGATTAGGATTTGTCACTCCGATTGTCGGAGAGGTATCTCTGGGCCCTCTCGGTAATGCACATCACTTAAGCCTTGCAAGCATTGCAACTAATGAGTTAGTTGCAGGATGATGTATTACGGAACGAGTAAAGAGACTTGCCGGTAACGAGATTGAACTAGGTATTGAGATACCGACGATCGAATCTCGGGCAAGTAACATACCGATGACAAAGGGAACAACGTATGTTGTTATGCGGTCTGACCGATAAAGATCTTCGTAGAATATGTGGGAGCCAATATGAGCATCCAGGTTCCGCTATTGGTTATTGACCGGAGACATGTCTCGGTCATGTCTACATAGTTCTCGAACCCGTAGGGTTCACATGCTTAAAGTTTCGATGACAGTTATATTATGAGTTTATGTGTTTTGATGTACCGAAGGTAGTTCGGAGTCCCGGATGAGATCGGGGACATGACAAGGAGTCTCGAAATGGTCGAGACGTAAAGATCGATATATTGGACGACTATATTCAGACATCGGAAAGGTTCCGAGTGATTCGGGTATTTTCGGGGGTACCGGAGAGTTACGGGAATTCGTATTGGGCCTTAATGGGCCATACGGGAAAGGAGAAAAAGGCCTCAAAGGGTGGCCGCACCCCTCCCCATGGACTGGTCCGAACTGGACTAGGGAGAGGGGGCGCCCCCTTCCTTCCTTCTCCTTTTTCCTTCCCTTCTCCTACTCCAACAAGGAAAGGAGGAATCCTACTCCCGGTGGGAGTAGGACTCCCCCCTTGGCGCGCCCTTCTTGGTCGGCCGCCTCCCCCCCTTGCTCCTTTATATACGGGGGCAGGGGGCACCTCTAGAGACACAACAATTGATCTGTTGATCTTTTAGCCGTGTGCGGTGCCCCCCTCCACCATAGTCCACCTCGATAATACTGTAGCGGTGCTTAGGCGAAGCCCTGCACCGGTAGAACATCATCATCGTCACCACGCCGTCGTGCTGACGAAATTCTTCCTCAACACTCGGCTGGATCGGAGTTCGAGGGACGTCATCGGGCTGAACGTCTGCTGAACTCGGAGGTGCCGTACGTTCGGTACTTGATCGGTCGGATCGTGAAGACGTACGACTACATCAACCGCGTTGTGCTAACGCTTCCGCTTTCGGTCTACGAGGGTACGTGGACAACACTCTCCCCTCTCATTGCTATGCATCACCATGATCTTGCGTGTGCGTAGGAATTTTTTTGAAATAATTCCTACGTTTCCCAACACCAAGTGCAAGCATCCTCAGAGCAGCCAAGCATTTCTGCTTAGTAGAGAAAGAAAGCAGGCCACAACAATCCCTTGTGAGTTTGAAGTAGTCATCGTGTGCCTTCACTCCCTCCATAATGCACAAAAACAACGGTTTGCGCATACGAAAACAGCGATGAAACCATGAATCATCCGGGAAAGTTGGGTCCAGAGCAAAGTAGTCCTTGCGCAGTGGATGTGGTCCAAAGACCCTATTCTGATTAATCACTCTTCTCCATTTGATTGAGCCTCTAAAGTTGAGAATATGCTCTACTTGCCGGTCCATTTCCTCTTGCATGCTCATGAGAATGATCATGTCTACTTCTTCGTCCGAGTCTAACGTATCGAAGAACTCATCTTCAACCATTTTATCAAGCTCCGTCGGTCTATACTCCTCGTACGACGAAGCATCGGAATTCGTCGTTTTCCCTATAAATAAATCACAAAAAATCAGGACGGACAATCTGTCGAATACATAAAGCGCAAGGGGCAGCCCGAGAATTGACGAACATACCGTGGTGGCGTCCGGACCGGCGATGATGTCCACGGCGGTGAGCACATGAGAGAGGATTGATGTGCCAGTTCTAGTGGAGTTGAGGCTTGGAACGACTGCGGAGCAAGCGTGGCGACAGAGCTGCGAGACATCCGACGAGGAGCAAGAAGAAGAGAAGAGAACAAATGTATCCGGTAGATCGAGGGATGGATTTGATGCAATTTGTGGCGGGGTAGGCCTGTCGGCTCTGACACATAGGTTGTGTAACCCATATCCGCCTCTTATTTAGACTAAATATAAGGAATGTCAGTCAGTATGAACGTTTAAGGCCTGCTTGAAGCGTTCGTCTTGGTCGTATTTTTTTTTGTCCGTCCGGACAATTGAGGAGATACTGGGTGCCCGGTCATAGATGCTCTCATTAGTCTGATTCCATAGCTTTTTTTTTTTCACGTCTCTGTCTCTCGTATGGTCAGTCGGTCAGTCCACCCGTAGTCTTCGCTCTGCATCAGCCCGAAGTCTTGGCTCTGCATCTCTAGTACCGGCGCCGCTCTAGTACAGGCAGCCCAACCTATAGATCCGCTTGCTGGTGACCTATTCCGGCCTCCGAGCTCATCCCTACCAAGACGAAGGGGGTGGCGCCGCCCGTTGTGTGGAGGACGGCCGTTCTCAGCACCGGTGTCGACCGTGGAGGAGGAGAAGGAGGTGGCCGGCGGTCAGATTCAACGACCTTTTGTGCATCTTTCCCTTGATTTTGTGCATCTTTTCAGTTAAAAGTAGCAATGTCTGGTGCTAAATGGTCAGATCTTCTGCTTGAAAGTCTGATTTTTGTGTTGGCTGAATCCAGGGTGGTAGTCGAATAGCAAGAACCGGAGGCCCGGGCGGAGCATCTCAGTCCAGTCCAGTCCAGTGAGAGCCTGGTAATTAATTAGTTCCCGTCTTTCTTATTCTGCTCTACTGAAATCTTTCTCATCCACATCTGCTCGAGCTTAATCGAGGCACCAATCTGCTAGCGTATAGTACTAATTTGTTGACTCTTTTTTTTTTCTGCTTTGCGATGTGGATCTTGTATGTTTAGACGCTGTTCTTTCGAGGGTGGAGAGATTGTTGCAGAAGGTTCTTGGTCGCTGTCGAGGTTTACCACTGCGGCACCGCCACCAGGTTTGTTTCCCCATCTTCTTTGTGCTTTGCTCAAGCTTCGGTACTGACACCCTGCAGTAGCAGTGTTCCCTCCATCAGTAATATCCAGTCATTTTGCAGAAACGCCCAACTGACGATGGAGACGACGGTGCTGAGTGTTGGCAAGTCCGTACTGAACGGAGCGGTTCGGTACGCCCAATCTGCCATCGCGGAGGAGGTGGCCCTGCAGCTTGGAGTCCGGCGTGATCAGGTCTTCATCACCAATGAGCTTGAGATGATGCAGGCCTTTCTCATGGCCGCAAATGACGAAGGAGACGGCGACAGCAAGGTGGTCAGGGTCTGGGTGAAGCAAGTCCGTGACCTTGCCTACGATGTTGAGGACTCCCTCCAGGATTTCGCAGTCCGCCTAGAGAAGCAGCCCTGGTGGCGTATCCTTCTGAAGGATCGGCGCCAGGTGGCGAAGCAAATGAAGGGGCTCAGAGCTAATGTTGAAGATGTCAGCCAGAGGAATATGCGCTACCACCTTATCAAGGGCTCTGCAGGCTCTAATCCTGCCAGCACCGATGGGCAGTCTGCCATCACCGGTGCCATGACAATGTCTAGCACAGAGGATGCAAGGCGGCAGAGGGAGAAGGCAAAAGCAGATCTTGTTCAACTGATAAGGAAGATGGATGACCGCCTTCGAGTGATAGCGGTGTGGGGAACAAGTACTGATGTTGGGGAAACGTCCGTCATAAAAAGAGCCTTTGAAGATCTGAAGAAACACAACAGGTTTGATTGCCATGCTTGGATCAAGGTGATGTGCCCTTTTAATTCAGTAGAGTTCATGCGAAGCATTATCAGGCAATTCTATATCAACCTTCTGCAAGACCCAGTAGAAAATATGGATGCCCAAGTACTGAGGGGAATGGGAATGAAGAAGGAGAATGATTTGGTTGACGAGTTCAAGTCTTATTTGAATGATAAGAGTTACCTAATTGTGATTGATGGCATGTCTACCACTGAAGAGTGGGATCAAATTAAACCATGCTTTCCCAATAACAAGAGAGGAAGCCGGATTATAGTGTCAACAAAGCAAGTTGAAGTTGCAAGCTTATGCGCAGGGCCACAGAACGTAGCACCAGAGCACAAGCAGTTGTCCATTGACCAGAATACTCTTTATGCTTTCTTTGAGAAGGTAACATTCCAAAGATCAGACTGGATTTCATCCAACCCTGTTGATTACTTATATCATTATGAAGTATTCCCTCTGTAAACTAATATACTTATATTAGTTTACAGAGGGAGTACAATACAAAGTGCTATGGAGTTAATGGTATATGGTTGTGTAATATGTTAATCCAAGTAACATAGAGTTAACTGTATAGAGTTGTGTAAAATGTTAGTCCAAGTCATAGTAGTACGTTGTGAAACTGGTCATAAAAGTGGCAGTTCTGAGACTATACAAAACAGTGCTAGTTCTGCAAAATGAGCTAAATGTAAGCACATCTGGACAACCTTTAACAAGGCCTTTTTTACACGGGTAGGACTAGGGAAGGGAGCCACATCGGATCAGTACAGTATATTTAGTATTATTTTAAACTAATTAATCTAGCACACAAGTTTAAAACCAATAAATTCGGCAGATAATTTACTCCTTTTTGTTTCCAGGGCATGAGTTTCCATTGATACTGACATTTGCTTCAATGCATTTGAAGTTTGTGTCAAACGAACAGAAAGTAGTGTAATAGTTGTTTTGTTTTAACGCAGCAAGAATCCATTTCCATTAATTTGAGCGATAACTGGAAAATGTTTCTATCATCTGCGCACTTCAATCTCTTGTAAGAAACTATAAGGAAATATGGGCTCCAGGTGGCTATAGTCGCTGTCAACAGAGCTGGCCCAAAAGTTGTGGTTAAGTGAAACATTTCTGAGTTGTGGTTTTCTCATACTTTGCCTCAATACCCCGTGGTTCCTTGATAATTTACTCGTTTATTTATGTTCCTACCTGAATAACTGAGTTGAGCCCTTTTTTTTCACTCATTAACCAATACGGGATATGATCCCCTGAATTATGCCTTCTTTGAACTCCAACTTACCTGATCAGGGTTCTCAAGATGGAGATTCGACGGAGGTCGGGTCTAGCAGCACAAATTCAACCACCACCGCTAGTCACATCTTGGTGAATAACAAGATACTCACTCGCATGGAGACAACGCTAGCAGCATTTAAGGAATTTCAGCTCATCGGGCGAGAGAAAGAAAAATCAGAGATTATCCAACTAGTCACAAATGGAGATGGCCGCCAATTTGAGGTGATCTCTGTGTGTGGAATGGGTGGTCTTGGAAAAACCACAGTAGTGAGAGATGTTTATCAAAGCCAAGAGCTCAGAGGCAAGTTTGAGAAGTGTGCTTGTGTTACAATTATGCGTCCTTTCAATTGTGATGAACTCCTCAAGAACTTAGCTGGGCAGTTTGGATATGAGGATGTGGCAGATATGGTCAGACATTTAGAAGGAAAGAAATGTTTGATTGTTCTAGATGATCTATCATCCACGAGAGAATGGGATGCAATCATCCCACATTTTACTGCATTGGAAACATCAAGCCGGATCATAGTCACCACAAGGGTAGAGGATATTGGTAAACATTGTTCAAAGAAACATAAAAATATATACAAGCTCCAAGGTCTGGAACTCAATGATGCACATGACCTCTTCATACAAAAGGTATGGATAGTGTATCTTCATACTGCATTTGTTTAATTTGAAAATGGTTATCTAGTTGCCTAACAAAATATAGCTGGGATATCATATAACACATGTGCAGGTGACATGGAAAAAAATGCCTATTTTTCTATGCACTAACTATTCATCATGTGACATACTTCCCCAAAAAACTAAATAAGCCAAATTTTCCAGCTTCCGAGTCCTGAAAAAGAGTAGTGTACCTGATACAATTTATAGAGTTTTTTTTTCGAAAAGAAGGGATAGCCCTCATAGATAGAGTACTAACTAAAAGTCTACTTTTACCAATTTCAGGTTTTTGACAAGACTATGGATTTGGATGAGCAGTATCCTGAGTTGGTTGAACAAACAAATATGATTTTAAAGAAATGCAAGGGACTTCCCCTTGCAATAGTCACCATAGGTGGTTTCCTGGCAAACCAGCCAAAAACAGCCTTGGAGTGGAAGAAACTGAATGAGCATATTAGTGCTGCAGAGTTACAGATGAATCCAGAGCTTGAGGCCATCATAACAGTCCTTAATAAAAGTTATGATGGTTTACCATATCATCTCAAGTCTTGTTTCTTGTATCTTTCCATCTTTCCTGAGGACTATAACATTAAGCTCAAACGTTTGTTGCGGCGGTGGATTGCTGAAGGTTACCCAGGTGTAGTGCGTAACAAGTCTACAGAGGAAGTAGCAGAGAGCTACTTCATGGACCTCATAAGCAGGAGCATGCTTTTGCCATCCCAAAGATCAATTTGTGATGGAAAAAGGATTGGCTCCTGCCAAGTCCATGATCTCATCCGTGAAATCGGCATCTCAAAGTCGATGGAAGGAAATCTTGTTCTTAGATTGGAGGAAGGTTGCAGCTTAAACACCCAGGGCACAGCACGCCACCTTGCTATAAGCAGCAACTGGGAGAGAGATCAGAGTGCATTCGAGAGCATAGTGGACATGTCCCGTGTACGTTCAATAACGGTGTTTGGAGAATGGAAGCCATTTTTCCTTTCTGACAAGATGCGGCTTCTGCGAGTGCTGGACTTGGAAGACACGACAGGTCTAGTTAATCATCACCTTGAGCATATCGGGAAATTTCTTCACCTAAGATACCTTTCGCTAAGAGGATGTGAATCTATCTGTCACCTGCCAGATACATTAGGTAACTTGAGGCAACTGGAGACACTAGATATCAGAGGTACCTCCATTGTGATGCTACCACAAACGATCATCAAGCTTCAGAAGCTACAACATCTCCATGCTGGGTTTCCAACAAAAGGAAATTATTTATGTACAAGGCATCTGCTGCACACGTATGGCTTCAACCAGCTTGATGCATGCACTTCTTTATGCTGTGGTGCTGCAACTCCTTGTATCATGATGGACAAAGATTATGGTGGTGTTGTGTTGCCAGGAGGGGCCAGGAAACTGAAATCCCTGCACACTATAAGGGGTGTGCACGTTGCATATGGAGATGCCGTTATACAGGAGATTGGAAGACTCAGCGGGCTACGCAAGTTAGGAGTGATGGGCATCAATGAGAAAAATGATGTAAAGTTTTGTTCAGCCATTTCCAATCTTAGCCGCCTAGAGTCATTATCAGTGCAGTCAGACAAGGGATGCCTAGATGACATTACCTCGCCTCCGAAGAACCTCCGGAGCCTCAAACTGGAGGGCCGCCTGGGCGTATTGCCAGAGTGGATCAAGAAGCTTCAGAATCTTGTGAAGTTAAAGCTGAGCTTCACAACATCTAGCCAGGTTGAGCAGGACGCTGCTATGGAAGTCCTGGGACATCTGCCAAACCTATCCATTCTCCGACTGCCGGGGTGTTCATTCAAGGGTGGAGAGCTCCATTTCCAAAAGGATGCTTTCAGAAGCATTGTGGTATTTGATGTCGAAGGCTTAGGGGGGATCAAGTCGGTGAACTTTGACCGAGGAGCAATGCCTGAACTCGAGCAGCTCAAGGTCACCGATGCTTGTAAAAGAGGTGGAATTGGGTTCTTTGGGCTGGATATCCTCCCAAGCATCAAGGAAGTCTTGCTCAGTGTTCATTTCAAGATGGACCGTGCTGGGACGGAGTTAGAGAGGGAAGCACGGCTCAAGGAGCAGTTCCGGACCCAGCTTGCTAGAAATCCAAAGAAACCCATTCTAAAGATGGAATGAACTATGAAGCCTGAACTGTCAGTGAGTGACTCGATGATCATGCTACTGGAGATATTTCCTGCTTTGTTTACTCTTCCAATTTTTCCTGTAAAAAATAAGGATGGCTTAAGGCATGGATATTAATTTACATGTGTTTAATTATTCATGTAACTAGGAGCCTGAAGAAACCCATGAAGATGCAATGAGCTATGAAGTCCGCATTCAACCATGCCCGAGTTATGATGCCACTGGACAATACTTCTTCCTTTCATCTTGCAGTTTGTTGCTGTAAAGTAATAATGGGTTAAGGCCTGGATGTTAATCTACAACCTTGTGATGTGTTCCGTTGGATGGAACATGTGTAAAATGTAATTGGTTGTGCTTCTTTCTGAATATGCAATGAACTTTTGACCTGATGATCAAGGAAAAATATTGTTCTAGCTGATAGGTTTCTTTCTGAAGATGGAAGAAAGTATGACATGATGATCTTCTTTCTGAAGATGGAATGAACTATGACCTGATGATCTTCTTTCTGAAGATGGAATGAACTCATAGAAACATATTTTGTATCTTATAGGTTTCTTCTCTTGTTGCCCGAGGGATGACCATGATGATCATGATACTGGAGAATAATTCTTGCATAATTTCTTCTTGCTATTCTTCTGTTTAAATAATGACGGGTTAAGGCCTGGTTGTTAATTTACATCCTTGTTCAGTGTTGTATTGGATGGCACACCTGTACAGTTTAATTGATTGTGCTTTGTCCTGAAATTGCAATGTTAAGTGTACTGCTGAGTTCAGTCAAGTGTATTCCTTGAATAAACCATGGTTATTTTTGTAGCAGATTACTGATCCAATGTTTTTACCACTAAAGAAGCTGTGTTGAACTTCTAAGAATTATTGTGTAGCTGATAGTTTTCTTTCTTTCATTGTTACTGCTGCATAACTTTGACTTTCATCTACTCCATGATTTATTTGCCATGCCAACTGAGCAACGAAAATCAGATTGTAGCAATATCTTCCAATTATTACATCTCAATCTACAGATAACATGAGCAGTGGAGCAGGAGGCTCCTTAGAAATTAGCTAATGACCCACCATAGATATCTTGTAAGATTTGACCATTTATAGAGAAAAATCATCATCATTTACACATCAAACTGACAATACTCTGTCTATCACTTGATAAACCTTTAGTGTATCTTTAGAGAAGTAAATGATCAATGTGTAACCTTGAAAGCCATGTCAATGTCCAAAACGACTTGTATCGTGACAGAAGAATGTTGTTTCTTCAACATCAGTATGTGTAGAAATCGGCGACAAAAGCTAAGAACAATGAGGGTCTGACCTGTATGGAAAACAAGACCTACACTAGCTACTGTGATCCATACATAAACAGGGCAGAGGGTACCAATTTGCTTGAAATCTTAAGTCAAAATTCTTCATGTTTGATCAAAAGTTGAGCATATATATCCAGGTACCACTGCAGGACTGAGGTCACTGAAACACGCTTAAAAGAAGGATAAAAATAGTATAAACAGAAAAACTTCACCCAACAGCAATTGCTAGTGTGATACATAGCATGGTAAAGGACTAAAGGTAGCATGGACAGCGGCACACCTCTCTGTCTGATCAAATCCTTGCGAGATTTGCTTAAGTACACCTCCATAAAAAATTTGAAAGAAAGTTATTTTCATACCATGCTAGTTAGGCTACGAATCAAGTCAGGTTGTTAGTTTAACCCCAAATGTATCCCTGTCGAAACTCATAGCCCAAAATGTTAGGCTGCATTTCTATACCAGCTACGAAGTGAGTTTTCAGGATCTTATCAATTGAATCGACAAATCTTAAGATTCGGAAAATCACCACATTCATACATGATCATGAGATTGACAAAGTCACCACATGCACACATGCACCTCAGTCAACAGGTACGTCATCTACAGCTGGACAAATAGCCTACCCATGTCAAGCTCTGCCGGGTGTACAGGTTCACCACAAGGTACTAAGTCAACTAAGCTCTGCTTAAGACAATAGATGTACTTTTTGTTTCACATAACAAGATTATTAATGGGCTGGGTTTCAACAAGGCCAATTAACCAGTTAAATAGACTACATTAACCTCACAACTAACAGGTTATAAGTTCTACTACATTATGTACATTACACTAGGACAGGGCCCATGCTATGGCCTATGGTGATTAAGCACCAACCGAACCTTACTTACCAGTCTCAATATCACAGTACCAAGAGACGATAAAGGTCACGTATGGCGGTCTACACCCCAGTACACATATGACATAACCCTTAATTTCGTTCATGATTTTCTGCTACTCGTTGATGGTTGGCCTTGCAGTTTGTGCGTGAAGAAACAGGAAGGTACGTTATTAGGCCGAGTGGGTTGGGGCTGCTGACGACGCTTGTTGGGAGGTCCTTATATTGTATCGCTCGTAAACTTTCTCCCGGTTCTCTTTCCACCAATTCTCAGCCTGATGCTCCCCAAAGCGCCTTTTGCTGCAAATTAAAAATATCTCAGAGGGAAGATGCCAACGCTATTAATATTTTGCAAAGAAATATAGGCTTGTCACTTGTCAGTAGAGCAGAAGCTCAGCTACAGACTGAAACAGAAGTGTGTTTAATGTGAACAAGATAACCTGGAGTTCTCCTTTTCTGATAGTGTTTAATGTGGAAAAAAAAAGTGCTCTAAATATGATTATAAACTAAATGAACTGTCAGACCTCTTGTTGCATATGAACTCGCGGAACGGTAAAATATTGTTCAACGACTAATCAAGCAACTAGCCTATTTGCAATCATGAATATTCAGTGAGCTGTTTGCATGCGCAAATTACAAAGCTAATTTGGGAGTGGAAAGCATGACAGGAAATAGCTTAATCACCTGAACCGAACCCTCTTCAGCTCTCGGGTGCCATCACCGAGGTCCTTCAGCTTCATGAAAACACCCGCTTCATACTCTTCCAGCCATTCATCATGCAAGTGCCTGGCAGCGCCATTGGCGTTCACGCTAGGGTGGGCAGCAACACGTGCCTCGGCACCGCTTGGAGCATGCATTGTCCCATCCATACTGCCTGTGCTGCTAACTGATAATGGAACTGGGTGAAACATGACACAATGACTCATCATGCTACGGTAGGAAAGTTAATTTGCTGGACATGGAAAAAAAACTCTGAAATTAAACAGAGCATCACATCACAGCGCACTATACTGCTACAGCTAATTTCTCCTGCCCGGCATCACATCACAAGGCACGCAAGAGATGAAAAAGACATCAGAATGTGATTTGTACCATCTCTACAACATTATCTTGGCCCGATCTGAACATGTGAATGTCCAATTTTGTGTAACCCATTGGCCCGACCGAGTTCAAACATTCAACTCAGAAAGATTGCGCGGTCCATCACCCACGAGCAAGAATCACCGACGCGAAACAGACAGAAATGGTATACCTTGAGATGTCGCTGCTGCTGCTCCTCCGCCGAGCTCGGCTGCTCCCGATCTGGGAGAAGGAGGAGACGAGAGGGCGCGGCGGCGCCGGATCTGACAGAAGATGGGGTGGCGGCGCCGGATCGGAGGTGTGGGGAGCCGGTGGCTCTGGCGGTAGCGCCGCCGACGGGTGGAGCGAGTGGGGGTTTGGAATGGATGGTTTTGATTGGAGAGGCAGGAAATTTACAGAAAAGCCACCACATTTGCTAGGTTGTCACATAAACCACCGTTTTCACCAAAAACAATTTTGAGAGGCATTTTTAACAATTTTTACCAAACCCATCACTTCAGGATAGTATTGTACTCTCAATGTAAGATCTTATAGATCACTAAAGGGAGTAATACATAACACTGATTTATGAGTTAGCGTGTTTTCGCAACGATTTCGACCCATGCACAGGCCCGGCCCATAGGCCGGGCAAACGGGGCGCCCGCCCTGGGCCCCCGGAAGGCAGGGGCCCCAACCGAGGTAGTTCCTTCATAGCTCGTAGGAAGCCCAAGAAATTTATCGAGAAAGCAGAGGGCCCATTCGGTCGTGGCGCTGGGGTAAAACCCATCGTCAATCTTTCTCCTCGATTCCTCCAAATCTCCCGACTCCCATAACAGCGCCGCCACTCCCATGCGTTTCCGATTCCAAGGTCACCGATGGCTAATAATGGAGATTAAAGGCGAAAATCCGTTCCCATATCAGCTCTCCTTCCCTTCTCAATGTTCTTCGTTCCCCATCAACTAGATGTTGGAAACATGGAGACGGTAGGTGTTCTTCTTTTCTTCCTTCCCATAATCCCGTCCCTCCTTAATTAAATAGCTATGTCCTCCTGCTCTGAGGAGTCGACATCTACCTGCACAAGTGTTCTTCTGATATTCACTGGATCTAAGTGTGAGAGTCCTCGGGAGTCAGGAGATTAGGAGAACTGCAGCATGGGGGAAATTATTTAGTTCTTGCTGTCGTCTTCTTGTTCGTGCTGAATACTGCAACCTGCGGATCTGGCAATCTAGATCCACATTAATCCATATTCAGGTGTGTTTGTTCCCTATATTAATCATTTATGCTAACTGTTCATGTTAGTGTCATGTTGTCTAGAAAGTGTTTATCTGGTAAAAAAAGAACAGTAAAAGGCAGCTCAAAGATGAATTGGTAGAAACCCAAAAAGGACCAATTGACAAATTTTTCAGAACTAGTAATTCTTCTAGAGACCCCCTGGAACTGGCCATAGTAAGTGTTGAAGAGCAACTGACTGAGAATACAGATGCTACTAATGATGATATGAATGATGGTGATAATAATTCTAGCCAACATGAAAAGTTGAAAACCTAAGTCACTAACCAAATTCAGAAACACCGGGAGTCGATGAACAACAATCATGCACTGTTGATATTTTGGATCCTCCAAACTATGACAATATGATTGATATGGATAGGGATATTTTAGTTGAGATAGTAATTCTAGACATAATTCTAGACAAAATGAATTCTCCGTTGTTAAAATTTAGTAAAACGAGATTATGTGGAATTACATTATTTCATTACTATCATGGTGTAGTTCTCCTTATCAATAAATAAATTGTACTGTCAATTCTAAAGACCAAAGATCATCGTCTAGGCTATGCACTAGATATTTACTTTTTTAATAAAAAATATTTTTAGATTTCGAATCAACAAGGGCCCCTTGTTGATGTCTTGCCCCAGGGCCCCGCAAATCTGTGGGCCGGCCCTGCCCATGCAACACAAATTTTCATTATTATTATTTTAGCTGGACATTTAGAGTTTCAGACAGCCTACCCCAAACTTGTTTAGGACTAAAGGCTTTGTTGTTTGTTGCTGTTGTTGCTGCAGTTGTTGTTGTTGTTGTTGTTGTTGTTGTTGTTGTTGTTGTTGTTGTTGTTGGACATTTAGAATTTCAAACAACACCAGGGGTGGAATATTAACTCGAAACTCGTGAGCTAAACAAGTAGCTCGTGACTCGGCTCGACTCAACTCGAACTCGATGACTAATGAGTCGAGCCGAATTTTAATCTGAGCTCGTTAACAAAATAAGTTTAACAAGCCCAGCTAACGAGGTAATCGTTTAGCTCATTAAGCTCGTTAATCATAAGGGACGTGAGATAAGTATCAATATTGTTATCGATTACTGCCATTTATGGAGTGTACAAAGTGTTTCTTTAGTGTAAACTAGTAGAACGCCCGTGCGTTGCCACGGGCCTTTCAAACTTTCCTACTTACATATATAAATATAACGCATGTAATTTTGTGCATGTATAGGAAAACATAGCCCGCAACCATTGAAAAGCAATTGAAATCCACTTCACCTGCAATATATTTTGATTGAAAATGTATTTCAATTATGTATACGTATAGATAATGATTCAACTAGGTTGTCACATAAACCACCGTTTTTATCAAAAACAATTTTGAGAGGCATTTTTAACAATTTTTACCAAACCCATCACTTCAGGATAGTATTATACTCTCAATATAAGATCTTATAGATCACTAAAGGGAGTAATACATAACACTGACTTGCGAGTTAGCGTGTTTTCGCAACGATTTCGACCCGTGCAACACGAATTTTTGTTATTATTATTTTAGCTGGACATTTAGAGTTTCAGACAGCCTGCCCCAAACTTGTTTAGGACTAAAGGCTTTGTTGTTGTTGTTGTTGTTGTTGTTGTTGGACATTTAGAGTTTTAGACGGCACTAGGGTTGGAATTTTAACTCGAAACTCATGAGCTAAACGAGTAGCTCGTGACTCGGCTCGACTCGACTCGAACTCGGTGACTAACGAGTCGAGTCAAATTTTAATCTGAGCTCGTTAACAAAACAAGTTTAACAAGCCGAGCTAACGAGTTAATCGTTTAGCTCATTAAGCTCGTTAATCAAAAGGGACGTGAGATAAGTATCAATATTACTGTAGATTACTATCATTTATGGAGTGTACAAAGTGTTCCTCTAGTGTAGGGCCTCTTTGATTCGTAGGATTTTAAAAACGCAGGAATACAAAAAGTATAGGGTTAGAATGGCATGCCTACTTGAATCCTATAGGATTAGCGATGAGTGTTTGATGGCACATGAAAAATAAAGAAATTATAAAAATAGGTTGGAGTGGATGTTACATTTTCTATGAGATGTAGTACAAAAGATTCCATAAGAAAAATTCCTATGAGATTCAATCCTATGAATCAAATAACCAACATAGGAAAACATCCTAAGGATTTCAGTCCTCTAGAAATCCTATCAAATTCCTTTAAATCAAAGGAGCCCTAAATTGTTGATTGTTGTGAATTGTGAAGAAAGTTCTATGTCTATAAATATATTCTTGTAGATTAATTGCATACATAATATGTATATTTTGTTATTCATCTCTATAATGAGCTTAATGAGTTAAATGAGCTAGGTCGCAAGTTACACGAGTCGAGTTGAGTTTAAATCTAAGCTCGTCATGTTAACGAGTCGAGTCGAGCTAACTCGTTATCTTAGCGAGCTATAAAGTTTGAAATATAAACAAGACGTCTTATTTATTTACAAATACCGGACTCGCTATAGCCTAAGGGCAGAATGTATGTTCTCATTTCTATTACCACCTCTAATCATATGGAAGGCTAAAGATAACATTGAGAGACTATCTTGGCAACTGATTGTGTGTTTGTTAGTTTTCACCGTTTTTATTTTTTTCTCGGTTTTCATTGGTTTTCTTTGTTTCTTCATCGGTTTTCATCGTTACTTTTTTTTAACACATGACTACTTTTTTCATTACACAATGTACATTTTTTGTGTACCCGGGAAACATTTTATTAATACAAGTTGAACATTTTAAAATACACGATGTATATTTATTAAATACATGTTTTTAACACATTTTTGTACATGGTCAACATTTTTTTCAAATACACGGTGAATATTTTATTTATGGCAATAAAAATTTTATACACATAGTGTACATTTTTTGTATACATTAGGAACATTTTTATATACACATCTAACATTTCATAGATACAGAATTAACATTTTTTTAATATAAGTTTTGGATGTCTACTTTCATTTAATGTATGTTGTATATGGTCAATTTTTTCCTATAGATTGTATATTTTCATATATAATATTGTTCTTACTCGTTATACATTTTTAAATATATGATTAATATTTTTCAGATATATGTTTTCATGCCTACTTTTTGCATTGGATTGTACATTTTTCGTATACGTAAGAAACATTTTTCTTATACGCGTTTAACATTTTTTAACTACATGATTAATATTTGTTTTGCCACCACCTTGCTCTTTTGTGATCAAAGTGCATGCTTATTCACAGATTAAGCGCAGTTATGCGCTGGCGTTTTGCTATCACCTAGAGCTTAGACGCACTTAAGCGCTCACTTAGGCCCACCTTTTTAACTATGCATAACACCGGTTTACGAGTTAGCATGTTTTCACAGCTTTTGACCCGTTTAACCAGAACTTCCTTTTTTTTTATTAGTTGGACATTTGGAGTTTCAGACGCCGCTTTTAAGCCCTTTTCTTCAGTTTAGTTCTACGGTTGGTAATTAATTATCAACTTTCATTGTGAGCCTTCTTAGAATTGTACTATATGATTTTTTTTCCGAATGCAACCTTTTGATGCTCAGGCTTCATGGAGACCTTTATTTGAAACATTCAAAATACATGTTTCAAAGTTTCAAAAAAATCTAAGAAGAATGTGTATGGGCATATGGATGTGTACTACACCTGTGTAAGGTTTCATGAGAAAATACATTGATTCATGAGCTACACTAAAAAGTGAAAATCATTGGTTTTTATATAGTGAATAGTACATGCACTGTTCACTATTTTCAATGTCAGAGATTTGTCTTTTGTGTAGCTCACTAATCTATGTACTTGGTCCTGAAAAATTGTAAGCATGCAGTATATATCCATATTATACTGTGGATCTTTTTCCTAAAAGTTTAAGCATTGAAACATTAATTTCGATTTTTTTTAAAAAAAAGGAGCCCCGTGTAGCTCGAGCTCCAAAACGAATTATTGGATTCCCCCCTCCCTCCTTTTTTTCTAAGAAAGAAAGGAAGGTTAAGCTGGTCTCTGCATTTTTATAAGATGAACCTGGCCTCTGCATCGTGAGATGGACACATCCATGTATTTTTTTAGAAGAGAGAATGGAAAAAAGGTGAATTGTCTTAGTGAAAAGATAATCTCTTAGCATGTCGGAGAAGAATTTTCCCTCCATTACAATAGATGTCACAACAAAATATCTTGGCTAGAGATAATGCCCATAGTTTAATAGACCCCATAGGCACAAAATATCTCTAGATAATTCATTGTATACCAAGCTTCTTACTGTGAAAAAGCTAATAGATCCCAGGCTCCATAGGTTTTTGAAAACAACATCTCTAAGCTTTAAAAGTTCCTAAAAGATATTCTTCATGTACACATAGTTGTGAACCGTCTGTTTGTAAACTTCAATAAAAGAATCTATTCATTTCATCATTTGTGTGCTAAAAAGATAGAGATATGTGGATCTAAAATAGTCTAGTATTTTATTTTATTTTGCAAGAAAAATAGTCTACTAGTTTCTGCTATAGATCTATAAAGTTCTCGTTTTTTAAGCTTGCGAGTCAAACTATTTATCCATGGCATGTAGAGCACATAGATACTATATTTAATCAACTCAAAAAAATATACTATATTTAACCTCAATTTTTATAATGTTTGAAATATAAATAAGACGTCTTATTTATTTACAAATACCGGACTTGCTATAGCCTAAGGGCAGAATGTATGTTCTCATTTCTATTACCACCTCTAATCATATGGAAGGCTAAAGGTAACATTGAGAGACTATCTTGGCAACTGATTGTGTGTAGCACCTTAAGAGGCTGTCTAGAATGACTTTATAATTAGTGTGGCCACTTGCAACCATTCAAATGAGGCCTAATTTGTGGAAGATATATATCCAAGTACAATTGCAGGACACAAGTTCTTTTGTAAAAATTAATCATACTGAGGAAAAGGATAAAAAAACTGGAAGGAAAAATGAAAACTTCACCTAGCTACAATGGCTAGTGTGATCTATAACATGGTAAAGGCACCATGCCCTGTTTGATCATGTCCATGTATGTACATTACACTGGGACAGGGCCCATGCTACAGCCTCAGGCGATTCAACACCAACCAAAAACTTGACTTATCTTCCTATCCATATTACAGTATGAAAAGACGATAAAAATTGCAGTGGCGATCGCATATGGCGCTCTCAAGCCCGGTATGTATGGCCACAGTTTTGTTGATAATTTGCTGTTGTTGGTCTATCTTGCAGTTTCTGTGTGAAGAAACAGGTGCCGGCATGCAACAGGTCATCCACAGGTAAGCTAATAGGCCGACCGGGTTGAGGCTGCTGACGATACCCGTTCGGAGCTCCTCACGTTGTATTTCTCGTACACTTTCTCGCGGTTCTCGTTCCACCAATTTTCAGCCTGATGCTCCCCAAAGCGCCTTCGGCTGCAAACAAGAAATATTTCAGAGATGCACAAGATGCCAAATGTAAATAGCATGATTTTGCAAGGAAAAGTGGGCATGTCAGTCAGTGTAGCAGAAGCATAGTGCAGAATGTATAACACAACTCACAGCACAACTCACAGCTACGCACTGAAGCAAAAGTAATAATTGGCCTGCTGAACAAGATAACTGAAGTTCTCATTTACTGATATTGTTAACTGGTGGGGGGGAATGTGCTCTAGAATAGGATAAGAATTACAATTTGGTCACATATGAACGTGTGGCCAATACCATTTACTATATGCTCTCTCCTGTCTGGACGGTAAGATCGTGTCCACTGACTAATCAAGCAACTAACATTGCAATCATCAATATTCCATGAGTTGTTTGTGTGTGAAAAAAGAAAAGCAAATTTGGTACTCCCTCCGTCCCATAATGTAAGACGTTTTTTGACACTACGCTTATGTCAAAAAACATCCTATATTATGGGACGGAGGGAGTAGAAGAAAGCAAACATGACAGGAAATAATTAAAATACCTGAAGCGAACCCTCTTCAGATCCCGAGTCCCATCACGGAGGGTCGTGAGAGTTATGTAAACACCTGGTTCATACTGCTCGATCCACTCAGCCTGTACTTGGTTGCTGGATATTGATATTGTTCCTCGAGGTTTGTAGCTGTCGTCACCATTTTGAAGGGACCTAGCATCTATGCTGACATTATCATCACCTCTGCTACTTGCAGACAGCATCTCATCACTATTGCTGTGGGCTCTTCGGTGAGGGCGATCCGATCCGTGAGGACTGGTAATTCTAAGGCTGTGAGTGCTGCCTTCACTATTTTCACTAATATTGCCTAGTAATTTGTGTTGATTTGAGATTCCTCCATTTGAATGCGGCGACCGCCCAGAGTTTGTACTAGGTGCATTGAGCAACTCATTCCTTGCTTGGTGAACTTTTCCATTCATGCTAGAGTAGGTAGCGACATGTGGCTCGACACCGTTTGGAACATGTACTTGCTTTGCTTCATTGAAATCATAAGCTCCATGTTCTGGTGGTAACCTCTCAGCCATGTCCTTCAGCTACAAATTTTGAAGAAAAAAAACACTCAATAATGCATATTGAACAAACATTTCTGGTGAAAAGAGGTACCCTGTTCTGTTTGAAAGAAACCCAGATGATAGATCTGAGATGTAGAAACAGCAGGAAGCGCACATTTGGATGGGGTGCTTATCTCCTTTCTTTTTTGTTTATGTTCGCACATGCAGTTTTTAAGAAAGAAATGAATTTGATCACAATGCATCATTTTACTCTCTTTTCTTACAATGAGCTATCACAAGGCCAATTTGATGATGCATTCGGCTGAAAAGAACCTCCAATACTCATGCAAAAACTATACTGTGAAAAGCCTATCATGCATCTCTACTTTTCTCGGCGATGGAAGATTTCATATTGTAGGAGAAGCACAGTTATATAAAAAATGACTATCTATTGGAATGCATTATGGTTTGCAACGATCAGTTGGTCCAATAGAGCATGATACAAACCAAGAGAGCTACAGCATTGAAAATTACCTGTGCCGTTAGAGATTTTATAACCTCCTTTGCAGCTTTGGATTTTGCAGACTCCTCTGCAACCAGTGTCATGGCCTCTTGTACTTTCTTGGCTGACTTATGCAGTTCGAGTTCATGATGGTCACAGCGATTTCTCAGGCTGTCAACCTACACAACATATAGAAGAAGTAGTCTAAATTTCTTGCGCACATACATACAGTGATTATTAACACCCAAGCAGATTTCTATCTGCTGAATAATAAAGAAAAAGAAGTAGATACCTGTGCACGCAGCCTCTCAACTTCCTGGCTTAAGAGCTCGTTTGCTTTCACCAGATTATCGGTGGCACTTTTCGAGAGAGAAAGACCATGAGTTGTTGGAACTGGTGTTGTAGAACGTGGCGGGCTAGACCTGCGAGAGAAAGGGGAAACGGCTCTTGAACTGGTTACCGACCGGGCCGCTGGTGTTCGCGCCGCTCTCGGAGCCGCTGGTCTATTGAGATCCGCGCCACCGGAGAAAGCGATATCTCTCAGCTGCAGCAGCGAACTAACTTGAGGATTCCGGAGAAATGACAGTGCATCAGTCTTCTTCCCCTGTTTTGCTGCCTTACTGTCCAAACTTCTAATCATGTCCATATTACTAGAAAGGATGGATTTTCCTACTCTAGCTTCTCCATTGCTTTCACCTGGAGCAAGGTCTTTCTTATTAGCTGAACTAGAGGCATTCTTTAACTTGGAGTAGCAGGAATCACAAACGCGGTGAAGCTTCCCGGGACTCGGAGCCAATGCCGCTCTCAACGCCTTCCGTGAGGTGCATGCATTGCAGTGGACAAGTCCACAGTTGTAGCAGTTATGCCTCTTTCGAGTAAACCCGAATGGCTGCCGACACGAGGAGCACTGGGACTGATCGGCTCCAGAGACCCATTTGTGCAGGCATATGGCAGCAGTGAAGTTTGCACCACAGGCTATGTGCCTAACAGCTCTGTCTCTCAATGCCTCGACCGTTGTGGGTACCTTCCGGTCCTCTATATCTCCATGGCCCAATCTCCCATTAGCTCCTTTGCCCCATGTAAAAACTTCACTTCTACTTGTCAAAACTGCAACATGGTAGGACCCACAAGCGATCTGGAGAACATGTTCACTTGCAATCTTATCTTCAACTAAACATGGCCTCCCATCTGAATTAAGATTTCCGAGCTGGCCATAAACAGAATTGCCCATGGTCCACACTTTGCCAGAAGTTGTCAAGCCTACAGTAAGACTGTGGCCACATGCTACCCTGTAAAAATCATAATCAATAAGGGAAGCCACACAGGTAGGCTTAAGCCGTGCCTCCTTATCACCGTGACCGAGTCGGTGCTTGTCGCCGTCTCCCCATGTGAATAGCTTCCCAGCAGACACGGTCGCGCTGGACTGAGTGACAATAACCTCTACAATGGCTGCAGTGTGCCACACACCGCATGCAACTGCGATTGTCTTCAGCCCTGACAATGACTCTACCTCCCTTGGACACGAAATGCTCTTCAGATCTCCATGGCCTAACACCCCAAATGAACCGTCTCCAAAGGTGAACAGTTGGCCCATTGATGTGATCAAGGCTGTATGCCAGGTCCCACAAGAAACATAGGCAATTTGGAGACCTTCCAGTGGTCCAGAAATCCTCCTGGGTATCCAGTGTCCTACATCAGTGCCATGTCCTAGAAGTCCAACATTGTGAGTTCCATCACCCCAGGTATAAAGCTCGCCCGTTGTCGTTACAGCACAGGTATGGAACTCCCCACAGGCAACAAAATCTATGTTGCAAGCTGCTAAAGACTCGACAAGACGAGGGTGCACAGAATCTTCCCGTGTTCCATGGCCAAGGCGGCCTCCAGAATCTTCACCCCATGTAAAAACTTCTCCATTTCTTGTCACCAATGAGGCATGCCTGACCCCACAATCCACATGGTACACATCAAGGACTAAATTGGACTCCAATGGCTTTGGGAGGAGGAAATCAGTCTTCCCAGTTGATCTGATTACAGTGTCGGAACTGGTTCGTGCAGAGTTGTCACAAACAACCTCACCCCACACATAGACATCACCTAAGGAGTCACAGTCATCTTGTGCAGAACCATGGCTGGATGTGCTAGGGGCACTAGAAATGCTTGCTCTAAGAACATCCAATGGTGGCCCCTTTGTGTACATATTTGTCACATCTGATGTCCAAGTAACTACAAAGCGATGAGGATACTATCAATGTACACATACGCTCACAACTGCCATGATAGTATTGTTTAGAATTACAGTGCTGCTGGAGTTATAAGCTAGAATAAGGTGGATATCTCAAACACCTGCACGTAAATAACAGATAAGTGTGAAGTCGTTGTAGGGAAGCCGACTAAAAACAAAAATAAAACTTCATGAAAGAGTGAAAGAAGCAAAGTATGTGCAGATAGCAGGTTATGTGATGCCACATAACAGTGGCATGGAAAGCAGACAGTACAATGTATATCCAGTGGAGGTAACGAATTCAAGACTACGTCTCGTGCAAATAATAGTAACCATGATGGCAGGAAGGACCAAAAAGCAGGGCAGGTTCGCAAAGTCCTTTACTGAAAGGAATGAACTAGTATTTCACCGGATGTCAGAAAAAGTTCGCTGTATTCAGTGTAATTGTGATCCTTTATGGAAAAAAAAGGACAACAACTTCAGGTAACATTTTCTAAAATTAGGAGAATCCCAATTGTACATCAGAACAGAATAGTTCTGCTGGTAACTTTATGCACAGTGTTACAGAAAAGCAGAACTAGTGTTACAGAAAAGCAGGGCAGCTTTCCTAAGTCTTATATTGAGAAGAACGAACTAGTATTTCACATTCTCAGGATGTCAGAATAAGTTTGCGGTATACAGTATAATTTTGATCCTTCAGGAGAAAAAGGACAATAACTTCAGGCGACATTTTGTAAAATTAGGTGAACCCCCACTGTACAACAGAATAGAATAGTTCACACGTTTCTTTTCCAGGATAAAATCGAAATCTGTACTGCATCATGAACCATAATTTCACAAATATCTGTTCTCTGCCTTCCCCACAGGCTTGGCAGTAACATCACCCCTACATTTCTGACAGAATCATCAAGTTGTATCCCCATTCATCCTACACTAGAAAACAAAATCTTTTGCTCCTATGGTACCAGACCAAATTACAGAAAAGCAGGGCAGGTCTGATAAGTTCTATATTGAGAAAACCGAACTAGTATCTCACCCGATGTGGGAACAAGTTTGCTGTATTCAGTGTAACTTTGATCCTTCAGGGGGGAAAGGACAATAACTTCAGGTACAGTAACATTTTCTTTCTAAAAATAGGAGGGAGAACCCCAATTCTACATCAGAACAAAACAGGATAAAATCAAATCTTTTTTTCCCTCCAGGATAAAATCAAATTTTATACTGTATCATGAATCATTGCTAAACACTAACTAATCGCCTACATAGCCATATAGTTTCATAAGTATCTGTTCCCTGCCTTCCCCACAGGCTTGGGAGTAACCTTACCCCTAATTTTCTGACAGATTGTATCCTCAATTGGACATCTTTGCTCCAACATTATACCCAACAAAATCATTTGCTCCTACATTACCACACCGAATCGGCATCAGGGGGCACAGGCTACCTGAATCCCAAGAATCAGCAACCAGAAAACTCTCAAGAACTACCAACGGGGGGAAAACAGCCACCTTTGCTGCGGCAGAGCAAAGGTCCAGAACCAACCTCAAATCCGCATACAGAGCACAAATTCGTGCAAGAAGGCGAAAGATTTGCTCACCGGAGCCCCGCGGGGAAGACGAAGCAACCTCGCCCTGCGCGCCGCAGAAGAAACCGCCGCCCTCCTCCGCCTAGATCCGCCCAGCCGGAGCGCCGCCGTACACGGAACAGATTCGCCGGCCGCCCTACGCCGACGCCGGCTGGAGAGTCGATGCGCTACCACCACACTCCCTCTTTTCTCCTCTCTCTCTCTCTCTCTCTCTCTCTCTCTCTCTCTCTCTCTGACCAGTACAAGAAGTACTGAAACACACGGGTGACCGCCCTCACACTCCTCGTCCCGACCCTTTCTTTCTCCTTTCGGGTGGGCGCTCTGCTCCGGATCCCCCGGCGGTGGTGCGGCGGCGGCGGTGGCCTGCCTAGTTAGTCGCCGTCATCATCATCACCCCACCCACGCACACACGCGCGCACATGCGCCTCTTGTGTTGTTGCTTTGGACTCTTCACTCACTCCACTCACTCTGCCTCAGCTCGCTTGTTTTCTAAGCCAGCCAGCCCCTCTCTGCTTGCTTAGTAGTTAACCACCTCAATGCTTCCTCAATGCTGCCACCATTGCCAGTGGAAAAGTAACTCAACCAGCTGGGTCTGCTTTGGCTGGTTCCTTGTGGCTTTCTTTAATCACAATCACCACTGCTGTGCTAGTATGTGTTTAGCTGCTATTGGGATCTGGATGGATGGCCTTGTTCTTGCCACCATTCTTCTCATCTGGTTATGTGCTCTTTTTTGTCTAGAGAGAAATCAATTATTTCGCATATGAGTATCGCCGCCAAAAAAGATCGGTGTGTTGATAATGTGGTTTTCTTTTGTCTCGGGAGAATTTTTTTTTATCTCGCATATCTCTGCAGAAAATTTGATGTGTTGATAAAGTGGTTTAGGTGTGTGATTTGGTCATTTGGTTGTTTTTATCATGCCTGGTTTGTCGTTGATCGTTGCTTTATATATAAAGCGGGATGAAAGCCTTTTTCAATATACTATGTAGACTATTGTCTGAAAGTATGTGTAGAAATAGACAAAGAAAAAGATTAACTGTGCAAGAAAATAGATAAACATGAGTATCATAATTCATACTCCCTGTGATCCAAAATAAGTGTCGCAGCCTTAAACTAACCCCAATTCAAAACTGCGACACTTATTATTGATGGGAGGTAGCATAAAAATGTGCCTTGATAGAGGATCTGGTGGGTTGTGTTTTTCTCATACTTTAGCCGAATCCTAATTTATCCGTTTCTTCTTTTTTCATGTACAATATCTCATATACTTATCCAAAGAGAAATATACCACAGTACTTAACAGAATGTGATGATAATGCTACAATACATGTGTTTTGGCGTTAGTGGGGTGATTTGGTCATTTGGTTGGGCAGGATTAATGAATGGGTGGTGCTGCTTTTGAGAAGATCAGGATGGGGGACATGTTTACACTAAATTATTAGAATCTAGGTTGGAAAATGCAGGGCAAAAACCAGTATAAAATCTCATAGCAACTTGCTAGTACTCCATATATATGTATATTGGTATGAACATCTAGATGGGAATCTAGATTGTTGTACCAAAACCAGCAAAGAGATCAGGAGGGCCCTGCTTCCATAAGAAGCCTTTTTCTTGGAGGCAGCAAGCACCACCTGTCCTGTCCCCCCCGTATAGATGCAAGAGAATGTCTGCAACGATGAAACAATATATACTGCTACTAACACAAAACAAATTAAAAACTGAGATTAGATAAGATCTGCTGCAAATGTAATCAATCAATGGGGATTAACACTTTGCTGTGCATCCATGTGTGGGTGTGCTGTCCTGGATCGATGCATTTAAGATGGATGATCCAAGAGGGGGCACAAGATCTGTCTGAAAATATGTATGGAACACCACCATCTTGAATTGTCACTAACTTCATGTGTGGCCAGTGAACATTGAATGTGCTGCTGCTGGTACGTGTGGTAGTGTGTTGGAGTGGAGCTCACATATGAGGCATGACTCACCATAAGTTTGAATTTGAAGAGGAGTGGTGTGCACTGTGTAACATGTGTGGACATGTATGGAACACATGTCTTGAATTTGTCTGAAATGTGTATGGAACACCGCCGTCTTGAATTTGAATTTGTCTGATATGATACTTCTCCCTCCAATTGACTCTCAAATAAATCCTCCCTCCATCCGGGTTTACAAGGTCTGTCTTGGAAACACTGGTACCAAGACAAAAGCGAGAAAGCAGAGGATTAATAATTATTTTTTATTTAATGCAGAAAGATTCTGGAAGCAAGGGAAAAAAGGCCCGCACGCATACGAAGGAATTAATGTTGATTTGGAAAGCAAGAGAAATGTAGTAAATAGCCAACATGATTAAGATAGAGGAACGTGTATATTTCTGTTCATTATTATGAATTTGTGTGGTTTGGGAAGTGGCCCAATAAACCCAAACAGGGGAGGATCATTTTTTTATTTTTTTTATTTTGGAATTCTCTCTGAATGACCATTACTTTCTAATTGTGCTTTAGTATAAAATGTTACCTAATTCACTAAGAACTTTTTTACTGGACAAATCTAGCCTTGTTAGTAATAGCATTTGGACACATTAGCGGTCAAATTTTAGCTGCCGTGCGCATCCTAAGATTGTGTGTTTCCATTTAAAAAGTATGAAGGAAATGTGTCTTTTCTTGGCCATATAAATTCGCTAGTTTTCTTCACCCGGATTAACTACTATACTTATGATCGATCAATTCGACGGATGAACAAGTGGATCACATTCAGTACTACCTTGTGTTCCTTGACGACAATTCATGCAATTGGCATCTCCTTGGTTAGGCCGCATGTGATCCACAATTGACGACAAGATAGAGAGATTAGCTGCCAGGTTATCTCTTACTTTGTGTAGCTAATCAAGGGGGGCAATAATCCCATGAGGCCCATGCTTCCATGCACGCAACGCGAGCATGTGATTCCACCGCCATGAAATGCCAAGAGAAGAGCTGAAAAACTCGATGCTGCGTCATGGTCCAAGAGCCTATGTATGTGTAGCCTCCCATGCATGTGATGGCCATGTATCATTCTTGGCAAGTAGGCAGATCATCACATCATGTACGTCCTTGAAGCCTCCAAGCAGCAAGAGGACAGGGGTAGACATGTCGCTCAACCGAAGGTGCGATGCAGATGGATGGCGGTGTGATGGTGATGCCAGATTTGGTGCGTGCGTGGCTTCATGCCTTTGTTGTGTAGTATCAATCATGCATGTGGTGTTGGGGTATGGGGCTTGATTTTTAGGTTGGAAAAGATCAAGATAATCTTAGTTGTCGCATACCATCCAACTAGTAGAAAAAGAAAGTCGCCAAAAATAAAGTTTCCAACTCAAATTGTTTGTGAGTCGTGAAAATTACTTACCACGTACGCAATTAGCAGATTTTCGTTATTTTTCTCACTATTTTCATAATCACAAATGTCTTGTGTGGTTGCAACACATCTCAACAATGACACAATCACCATGATAATAATACCCAAAATATGGGACATATTAGTCGGCCTCACCAAGGCCGTGTGTCCCCTAATTCGTCACATGTGACCCCCTAGTGCCACATGTGTTTCTATCACCGATAGTGATGTCACAATGAATATCTATACATTTTACATCAATATACATGTTGTCGTCATTATCTCCTACTCGTTTCATGTATCTTGAGGCACCCTCACTGACTAAGAGTAACCGGGCGAGCAAACTGAGATGACTAGTATGTTTTCTGTTTCATTTTTTAGCGGAAAGGACATTGAAGACCCTGCTTTATAAGAAAGCATAGGTTTAGGCTCAATAAACGAGCACACATATAGTACAAAGCCGAAAGCATACCACCCACCGTCCTGAAGAGCAACCATGCACCATCCACAACCATCAGACGCGAGTGCCATCACCACACATTGGCCAACACCTTGACAATTTATAAGCATACCACAAGAAGTTTATAAGGATGAATATCTTGTACTGCATACCCTTTGCCCTCTCCTCTGGGGGTTGAGGGCATTGCACAACACAACAATCTTTTTCATGGAAGATTAAGTGGAGAGTCATACAATTGTGTTTGGCAAGCATGGCTACAATAACTATCTTTGCACCAGTAGTTTTGCCACCACCGGCACAACACATTAAAGCATCAATCTGTCATATGTAAAACCGACAATCTACAGGATGAGAGTGCCATGGGCTCTCCTATCGACGGCCACGGCAGGGCAGGATGGTGTGGTGAGGCTCTTATTCCATTATACAACATCGCCTCCGCAGGCAAGAGGACGGTCTATACACTCGAACCGCACCCAACACGCCAAGAAGTGGGTTAAGGTTCGCCGTATGCGAGGAAATCGGCATGGAACGACATGGAAAACTCGACGAATGAGAACCTACCTCGCTAGCGGTAGAGTTTTTCTCGTTATTTCACTTGATTTTGTTGTTATTGTTGTAGTTCTCACTTCAGAGATACACACACAGAGAGAGAGAGAGAGAAGCCTGTCCTGTAAGCAACCCATCATTGGGCCATGTTGGATGCGCACAAAAGACTATCTATCCAAGACCAACATGTAGGTGCAGTCCATCGACGTGTCGTTTTGTATCCACACTAGAACATATACATGGGTTGTTCTTTCTCCGGCCCAATCCACTAGAGGGAGGGAATGCACGTTGATATCTCAAAGAATAATGATTTGGGAAAGAAACAGGGAGGGAGGAAACACTTTCTTCTTCTAGTTGCGTTAGCAGGCAGGTAGACAAACAACAAAGTAAGAAATAAAAATTGTGTTAATTATCTTGAGATTAAGAAGCTTCCGAGGCAAAAAAAACTTTTCATTAATCAAACAAATTGAGTTTGAGCGAAGAAATTGAAACACAGAGAAGCAAACAAAATCTTCAACAAAACCAATCAAAATCCTTCAAAATTGCTTGTCTCCGTCTCCATCTTTTGCACCTTGTCTGTTTTGAAGACAATAGTGAAAAACTCCAAAAGATCGAACTTGCACAAGTTGTAAGCTCGCCGTAGGTCAAGAAAACCCGCATGAGCTGTCCACTCCCACCTCAATAGATAATTAAGACCGATGAATGCACTTGGCTGGGGACACATACAAGGCAAGCTACCAAATCACCACCTCATGACCATTCTATCAAAGAAGACGACAATGAGCACACAAAAAGAAACAAGAGAAGCCGTTGAGCAATGTTGGGGAACGTAGTAATTTCAAAAAAAAATTCCTACACACACGCAAGATCATGGTGATGCATAGCAACGAGAGGGGAGA
Source organism: Triticum urartu (assembly GCF_056163025.1). NCBI lineage: Eukaryota > Viridiplantae > Streptophyta > Magnoliopsida > Poales > Poaceae > Triticum > Triticum urartu. The sequence continues at coordinate 16,462,349 of NC_141873.1, forward strand.
GTGTGATCTACGTACCCTTGTAGATCGACAGCGGAAGCGTTATGACAACGCGGTTGATGTAGTCGTACGTCTTCACGGCCCGACCGATCAAGCACCGAAACTACGGCACCTCCGAGTTTTAGCACACGTTCAGCTCGATGACGATCCCCGGACTCCGATCCAGCAAAGTGTCGGGGAAGAGTTCCATCAGCACGACGGCGTGGTGACGATCTTGATGTACTACTGTCGCAGGGCTTCGCCTAAGCACCGCTACAATATTATCGAGGACTATGGTGGCAGGGGGCGCCGCACACCGATAAGAATATGATCACGTGGATCAACTTGTGTTGTTTCCGGGGTGCCCCTGCCTCCGTATATAAAGGTTCAAGAGAGGAGGAGGCCGGCCGGCCCCTATGGCGCGCCAAGGAGGAGTCCTCCTCCTAGTAGGAGTAGGGGGGAAGAAGTGGGGAGGGAGAAGGAAAGGGGGGCGCCGCCCCCCCTCTCCTAGTCCAATTCGGACCAGGGGGGAGGAGGCGCGGCCCATCTTTGGCTGCCCCTCTCTCCCACCACTAAGGCCCATATGGCCAATTACTTCTCTCGGGGGGGGGGGTTCCGGTAACCCTCCGGCTCTCCGGTTTTCTCCGAAATCATCCGGAACACTTCCGGTGTCCGAATATAGCCGTCCAATATATTAATCTTTATGTCTCGACCATTTCGAGACTCCTCGTCATGTCCGTGATCACATCTGGGACTCCGAACTCCTTCGGTACATCAAAACTCATAAACTCATAATATAACTGTCATCGAAACCTTAAGCATGCGGACCCTATGGGTTCGAGAACAATGTAGACATGACCGAGACACGTCTCCGGTCAATAACCAATAGCGGAACCTGGATGCTCATATTGGCTCCTACATATTCTACGAAGATCTTTATCGGTCAGACCGCATAACAACATACGTTGTTCCCTTTGTCATCGGTATGTTACTTGCCCGAGATTCGATCGTCGGTATCCAATACCTAGTTCAATCTCGTTACCGGCAAGTCTCTTTACTCGTTTCGTAATACATCATCTCGCAACTAACTCATTAGCTGCAATGCTTGCAAGGCTTAAGTGATGTGCATTACCGAGAGGGCCCAAAGATACCTCTCCGACAATCGGAGTGACAAATCCTAATCTCGAAATACGCCAACCCAACATGTACCTTTGGAGACACCTGTAGAGCTCCTTTATAATCACCCAGTTACGTTGTGACGTTTGGTAGCACACAAAGTGTTCCTCCGACAAACGGGAGTTGCATAATCTCATAGTCATAGGAACATGTATAAGTCATGAAGAAAGCAATAGCAACATACTAAACGATCGGGTGCTAAGCTAATGGAATGGGTCATGTCAATCAGATCATTCATCTAATGATGTGATCCCGTTAATCAAATAACAACTCTTTGTCCATGGTTAGGAAACATAACCATCTTTGATTAACGAGCTAGTCAAGTAGAGGCATACTAGTGACACTCTGTTTGTCTATGTATTCACACATGTATTATGTTTCCGGTTAATACAATTCTAGCATGAACAATAGACATTTATCATGAAATGAGGAAATAAATAATAACTTTATTATTGCCTCTAGGGCATATTTCCTTCAGTCTCCCACTTGCACTAGAGTCAATAATCTAGTTCACATCGCTATGTGATTAACACCAATAGTTCACATCTTTATGTGATTGGTTCACATCTCCATGTGACTAACACCCAAAGGGTTTACTAGATTCAATAATCTAGTTCACATCGCTATGTGATTAACACCCAAAGAGTGATCATGTTTTGCTTGTGAGAGAAATTTAGTCAACGGGCCTGCCAAATTCAGATCCGTATGTATTTTGCAAAATTCTATGTCTACAATGCTCTGCACGGAGCTACTCTAGCTAATTGCTCCCACTTTCAATATGTATCCAGATTGAGACTTAGAATCATCTGGATCAGTGTCAAAAACTTGCATCGACGTAACCCTTTACGACGAACCTTTTTGTCACGTCCGTAATCGAGAAACATATCCTTATTTCAGTAAGGATAATTCTGACCGCTGTCCAGTGATCTACTCCTAGATCACTATTGTACTCCCTTGCCAAATCAGTGCAGGGTATACAATAGATCTGGTACACAGCATGACATACTTTATAGAACCTATGGCCAAGGCATAGGGAATGACTTTCATTCTCTTTCTATCTTCTGCCGTGGTCGGGCTTTGAGTCTTACTCAACTTCACACCTTGTAATACAGGCAAGAACTCTTTCTTTGACTGCTCCATTTTGAACTACTTCAAAATCTTGTCAAGGTATGTACTCATTGAAAAAAAACTTATCAAGCGTCTTGATCTATCTCTATAGATCTTGAAGCTCAATATGTAAGCAGCTTCACCGAAGTCTTTCTTTGAAAAACTCCTTTCAAACACTCCTTTATGCTTTACAGAATAATTCTACATTATTTCCGATCAACAATATGTCATACACATATACTTATCAGAAATGCTGTAGTGCTCCCACTCACTTTCTTGTAAATACAGGCTTCACCGCAAGTCTGTATAAAACTATATGCTTTGATCAGCTTATCAAAGTGTATATTCCAACTCCGAGATGCTTGCACCAGTCCATAGATGGATTGCTGGAGCTTGCATATTTTGTTAGCACCTTTAGGATTGACAAAACCTTCTGGTTGTATCATATACAACTCTTCTTTAAATCCATTAAGGAATGTAGTTTTGTTTATCCATTTGCCAGATTTCATAAAATTGCGGCAATTGCTAACATGATTTGGACAGACTTAAGCATCGCTACGAGTGAGAAAATTTCATCGTAGTCAACACCTTGAACTTTGTCAAAAACGTTTTTCGACAAGTCTAGCTTTGTAGATAGTAACACTACTATCAGCGTCCGTCTTCCTCTTGAAGATCCATTTATTTTCTATGGCTTGCCGATCATCGGGCAAATCCATCAAAGTCCATACTTTGTTCTCATACATGGATCATATCTCAGATTTCATGGCCTCAAACCATTTCGCGGAATCTGGGCTCATCATCGCTTCCTCATAGTTCGCAAGTTCGTCATGGTCTAGTAACATGACTTCCAGAATAGGATTACCGTACCACTCTGGTGCGGATCTCACTCTGGTTTTCCTACGAGATTCGATAGTAACTTGATCTGAAGTTACATGATCATCATCATTAACTTCCTCACTAATTGGTGTAGTAGTCACAAGAACAGATTTTTTTGTGATGAACTACTTTCCAATAAGGGAGAAGGTACAATTACCTTATCAAGTTTTCTACTTTCCTCCCACTCACTTCTTTCGAGAGAAACTCCTTCTCTGGAAAGGATCCATTCTCAGCAACGAAATTGCCTTCGGATCTGTGATAGAAGGTGTACCCAACATTTTTCTTTTGGGTATCCTATGAAGACGCACTTCTCCGATTTGGGTTTGAGCTTATTGGTTGAAACTTTTTCACATAAGCATTGCAACCTCAAACTTTAAGAAACGACAGCTTAGGTTTCTTGTCAAACCATAGTTCATATAGTGTCGTCTCAACGGATTTAGATGGTGCCCTTTTTTTCGTGAATGCAGCTGTCTCTAATGCATAACCCCAAAACTATAGTGGTAAATCGGTAAGAAACATCATAGATTGCACTATATCCAATAAAGTACGGTTATGACGTTCGAACACACTATTATGCTGTGGTGTTCCAGGTGGCATGAATTTGTGAAACTATTCCACATAGTTTTAATTGAAGACCAAACTCGTAACTCAAATATTTGTCTCCGCGATCAGATCGTAGAAACCTTATTTTTCTTGTTACGATGATTTTCCACTTCACTCTGAAATTCTTTGAACTTTTCAAATGTTTCAGACTTATGTTTCATCAAGCAGATATACCCATATCTGCTCAAATCATATGTGAAGATCAGAAAATAACGATATCCGCCGCGAGCTTCAACAGCATGGTTCGCAAGCACCAAGCGATTCATAATCAAGTGATTCCAAAATCCCATCAGCATGGAGTTTCTTCATGCGCTTTACACCAATATGACCTAAACGGCAATGCTACAAATAAGATGCACTATCATTATTAACTTTGCATCTTTTGGTTTCAATATTATGAATATGTGTATCACTACGATCGAGATCCAATGAACTATTTTCATTGGGTGTGTAACCATATAAGGTTTTATTCATGTAAACAGAACAACAATTTATTCTTTTACTTAAATGAATAACCGTATTACAATAAACATGATCAAATCATATTCATGCTCAACGCAAACACCAAATAACACTTATTTAGGTTCAACACTAACCCCGAAAGTATAGGGAGTGTGCGATGATGATCATATCAATCTTGGAACCACTTCCAACACACATCGTCACTTCACCCTTAACTAGTCTCTGTTCATTCTGCAACTCCCTTTTCGAGTTACTACTCTTAGCAACTGAACTAGCATCAAATACTGAGGGGTTGCTATAAACACTAGTAAAGTACACATCAATAACATGGCTATCAAATATACTTATGTTCACTTTGCCATCCTTCTTATCCGCCAATCACTTGGGGTAGTTCCGCTTCCAGTGACCAGTCCCTTTGCAGTAGAAGCACTTAGTCTCAGGCTTAGGACCAGACTTGGGCTTCTTCACATGAGCAACAACTTGCTTGCTGTTTTTCTTGAAGTTCCCCTTTTTCCCTTTGCCCTTTTCTTGAAACTAGTGATCTTGTCAACCATCAACACTTGATGCTCTTTCTTGATTTCTACCTTTATCGATTTCATCATCATGAAAAGCTCGGGATTCGTTTTCGTCATCCCTTGCATACTATAGTTCATCACGAAGTTCTACTAACTTGGTGATGGTGACTAGAGAATTCTGTCAATCACTATCTTATCTGGAAGATTAACTCCCACTTGATTCAAGCGATTGTAGTACCCAGAAAATCTGAGCACATGCTCACTAGTTGAGCGATTCTCCTCCATCTTTTAGCTATAGAACTTGTTGGAGACTTCATATCTCTCAACTCGGGTATTTGCTTGAAATATTAACTTCAACTCCTGGAACATCTCATATGGTCCATGATGTTCAAAACATCTTTGAAGTCCCGATTCTAAGCCGTTAAGCATGGTGCACTAAACTATCAAGTAGTCATTATATTTAGCTAGCCAAACGTTCATAACGTCAGCATCTGCTCCTGCAATAGGTCTATCACCTAGCGGTGCATCAAGGACATAATTCCTCTGTGCAGCAATGAGGATAAACCTCAGATCACAGATCCAATCCGCATCATTGCTACTAACATCTTTCAACACAATTTTCTCTAGGAACATATCAAAATAAACACAGGGAAGCAACAACGCGAGCTATTGATCTACAACATAATTTGCAAAATACTACCAGGACTAAGTTCATGATAAATTTAAGTTCAATTAATCATATTACTTAAGAACTCCCACTTAGATAGACATCCCTCTAATCCTCTAAGTGATCACGTGATCCAAATCAACTAAACCATGTCCGATCATCACGTGAGATGGAGCAGTTTCATTGGTGAACATCACTATGTTGATCATATCTACTATATGATTCACGCTCGACCTTTCGGTCTCCGTGTTCCGAGGCCATATCTGTATATGCTTGGCTCGTCAAGTATAACCTGAGTATTCCGCGTGTGCAACTGTTTTGCACTTGTTGTATTTGAACGTATAGCCTATCACACCCGATCATCACGTGGTGTCTCAGCACGAAGAACTTTCGCAACGGTGCATACTCAGGGAGAACACTTCTTGATAATTAGTGAGAGATCATCTTAAAATGCTACCATCAAACTAAGCAAAAATAAGATGTATAAAAGATAAACATCATATGCAATCAAAATATGTGACATGATATGGCCATCATCATCTTGCTTCTTTGATCTCCATCTCCAAAGTACTGTCATGATCTATATCGTCACCGGCATGACACCATGATCTCCATCATCTTGATCTATATCAATGTGTCGTCACGTGGTCGTTTCGCCAACAATTGCTCTTGCAACTATTGCTATCGCATAGCGATAAAGTAAAGCAATTATTGGACGCTTGCATCTTATGCAATAGAGAGACAACCATAAGGATTTTGCCAGTTACTGATAACTTCAACAAAACATGATCATCTCATACAACAACTTATATCTCATCACGTCTTGACCATATCACATCACAACATGCCCTGCAAAAACAAGTTAGACGTCCTCTACTTTGTTGTTGCAAGTTTTACGTGGCTGCTACGGGCTTAGCAAAACCGTTCTTACCTACGCATCAAAAACCACAACGATAGTTTGTCAAGTTGGTGCTGTTTTAACCTTCGCAAGGACCGGGCGTAGTCACACTCGGTTCAACTAAAATTGGAGAAACTGTCACCCGCAAGCCACCTATGTGCAAAGCACGTCGGGAGAACCGGTCTCGCGTAAGCGTACGCGTAATGTCGGTCCGGGCCGCTTCATCCAACAATACCGCCGAACCAAAGTGTGACATGCTGGTAAGCAGTATGACTTATATCGCCCACAACTCACTTGTGTTCTACTCGTGCATATTACATCAACGCATAAAACCTAGGCTCGGATGCCACTGTTGGGGAATGTAGTAATTTCAAAAAAATTCCTACGCACACGCAAGATCATGGTGATGCATAGCAACGAGAGGGGAGAGTGTGATCTACGTACCCTTGTAGATCGACAGCGGAAGCGTTATGACAACGCGGTTGATGTAGTCGTACGTCTTCACGGCCCGACCGATCAAGCACCGAAACTACGGCACCTCCGAGTTTTAGCACACGTTCAGCTCGGTGACGATCCCCGGACTCCGATCCAGCAAAGTGTCGGGGAAGAGTTCCGTCAGCACGACGGCGTGGTGACGATCTTGATGTACTACTGTCGCAGGGCTTCGCCTAAGCACCGCTACAATATTATCGAGGACTATGGTGGCAGGGGGCGCCGCACACGGCTAAGAATATGATCACGTGGATCAACTTGTGTTGTTTCCGGGGTGCCCCTGCCTCCGTATATAAAGGTTCAAGAGAGGAGGAGGCCGGCCGGCCCCTATGGCGCGCCAAGGAGGAGTCCTCCTAGTAGGAGTAGGACTCCTACTAAGAGGGGGAAAGAAGTGGGGAGGGAGAAGGAAAGGGGGGCGTCGCCCCCCTCTCCTAGTCCAATTCGGACCAGGGGGGAGGAGGCGCGCGGCCCACCTTTGGCTGCCCCTCTCTCTCACCACTAAGGCCCATATGGCCCATTACTTCTCCCGGGGGGGGGGGGTTCTGGTAACCCTCCGGCTCTCCGGTTTTCTCCGAAATCATCCGGAACACTTCCGGTGTCCGAATATAGCCGTCCAATATATCAATCTTTATGTCTCGACCATTTCGAGACTCCTCGTCATGTCCATGATCACATCTGGGACTCCGAACTCCTTCGGTACATCAAAACTCATAAACTCATAATATAACTGTCATCGAAACCTTAAGCGTGCGGACCCTACGGGTTCGAGAACAATATAGACATGACCGAGACACGTCTCCGGTCAATAACCAATAGAGGAACCTGGATGCTCATATTGGCTCCTACATATTCTACGAAGATCTTTATCGGTCAGACCGCATAACAACATACGTTGTTCCCTTTGTCATCGGTATGCTACTTGCCCGAGATTCGATCGTCGGTATCCAATACCTAGTTCAATCTCGTTACCGGCAAGTCTCTTTACTCGTCCCGTAATACATCATCTCGCAACTAACTCATTAGCTGCAATGCTTGCAAGGCTTAAGTGATGTGCATTACCGAGAGGGCCCAGAGATACCTCTCCGACAATCGGAGTGACAAATCCTAATCTCGAAATACGCCAACCCAACATGTACCTTTGGAGACACCTGTAGAGCTCCTTTATAATCACCCAGTTACGTTGTGACGTTTGGTAACACACAAAGTGTTCCTCCGGCAAACGGGAGTTGCATAATCTCATAGTCATAGGAACATGTATAAGTCATGAAGAAAGCAATAGCAACATACTAAACGATCGGGTGCTAAGCTAATGGAATGGGTCATGTCAATCAGATCATTCATCTAATGATGTGATCCCGTTAATCAAATAACAACTCTTTGTCCATGGTTAGGAAACATAACCATCTTTGATTAACGAGCTAGTCAAGTAGAGGCATACTAGTGACACTCTGTTTGTCTATGTATTCACACATGTATTATGTTTTCGGTTAATACAATTCTAGCATGAACAATAAACATTTATCATGAAATAAGGAAATAAATAATAACTTTATTATTGCCTCTAGGGCATATATCCTTCAAGCAAACCAACATTGATATCACGATTACCATCGCCATCGCCTTGACAAGCTGAAGCACTAGATGACATTCCACCGAAACTAGGGTCGGCGATTCATGGGGCAGAACACCACAAGCTTTTTTATGCCCACCGCATTGGCCACACCGGCCACACAACGTAACGCGCACGCGCCTGTGTGGGGTAGTATTAGTTAGTGGAATCTCATATCCCATGTGACGTCGTCTCCAACCGTCAAGAGGTTGATCAGTAAAACTTAGACCATGCTCCGGAGCCGGAGAACTTGGCTAAAGTTGCATAGTGCAAGGAAACCAAGTTGGAACAACATGGCTAAGACGACGAACGGGACCCTCGCTCAATGCGGGTTAGGGTTTTCTCTTTGTTCCCACTTCTGTTTTCTCCCCTGAGAAATTGTCACTTGATAGAAAAAAAGAGTGAGGTCTATCCCATGTGCAGACCATTGTTGGGATGGGCTGGATCCACATCGAAAGCATATCTCCATCCTTTTAATTTGAGGGGCAACCTATCTCTATCGCAAAACCTATATCTCACTTATAGCGAGTGCCTCTTTCGTAGGGCTGAAGTTGTTTCCTTGCGGTGTAGCTACTGGACCGGCCTAGTAGTTTTTTTTTTGTTCGTTGGTTTTCGTTCAAGTTTGTTGGGTTACCTTCATTAGGCTTTCTCTGTTTTTTTTCTTATTTTTTGGTTTTTCTTTGTTTCCTCACTAGTTTTATTTGTTGGTTTTTCTTTGCTTTCTTCTTCTTTTTCTCCTTTGTATGTTCTTACGTTTTTTATTTTGTTTCTATTTCTTCACCAGATTTCTTTTTCTTCTTCATTATGCCTTGATTTTTTGTTGTTTTTTCATTGCTTTCTTTGGTTTATCTTTTTTCTTCTTTTTTATATATGTTGGTTTTCTTGGCTTCTTTATCGGTTCATTGCTTCTTCACCTTTCTTTTTGTTTCTTTCTAGGGTTTCACTGTTTTTTCTTCTTTTCTTTCCTATCGTTGGTTTTCATTGCTTATTTCTTGTTTTTCATCATTTTTTCTTGTTCCTTTCTTGGTTTTCACTGTTTTCCAAATACACGATGTACATTTTTTTCTTCTAATTTTGAACATTTTTTTGAATACATGGTCAAAAAATTCAAATACACCGTGATCATTTTTTAACAGAAGTAAACATTTTTTCACACACAAATATACATTTTTCCTATGAATCAGAAACATTTTTATATACATGTTTAACATTTTTAAATACATAATTAACTTTATTTAGATATATGTTTTTGATGTGTACTTTTATTCAACTAGTAAATGAGCATGTGCAATGCACGTTGATATTAGGGAGAAAATTAATTACACGTTGATATTAGGTAGGATATCAATTATGTGTTAATTAATATAGGCATTCATATTTGATATGCTATCAATTGCACACTCAACATGTTGAGAGCTTACCATTGGAGCAATCTAGGTTATTGGATTGACATGGTTTGATGGCTAAGATTAATTGGATCTGCCCATTTGGTTCTTTTTATATTGGTATAGATGTATGTTGTACATTATTCGTATACATCAGGAACATTTTTTGTACAGGTTTAGAAAAACTTTAATACATGATCAACATTTTTTCCATATACATATTATATGTTTTGTACATATTTTTCATCTACACGAGAAACATTTTTCCATGTAGATTTAACATTTTTTCAAATGCTTGATTGGCCTTTTTCAAATACTTGAAAAACATTTTCTAAAATACATGATCAACTTTTTTCATACACTTTGTATACATGAATTTTTTTTCTATAAACATATAAATTTTTTCAAATGATTGATTAATTTTTTTCCAATGTTTATGTAAAGTGTTTTCTGCAATATATATATTGAAAATATTTGGAAATAAAAATAAAAGTAAAAAAATGGAAAGCAAAACAAGAAAAACAGAAAAACAAGGCAACAGCCTATGACCTCGCGCGCCGGGCCAGCCAAGTGTCACGCTCGCCTTTAGGCAAGACTAACCTACGGGAGCCCGCAAAGGTCACTTTGGTGGACTGAGAGCGCGCCAAGTGGTGCGTCCAGCCACCGTCACATGTTGCGTGCCGGATGCTCCCTCGGGATTTTGTTTCTTTGTGTTTTTTTATATGTTTTTGGGTTTTGGGTGGTTTTTTTAGGCTTCGGCCCTGTTTTCCCTATGTTCTGGAGAAAAAAGAGTTATTTTTTTGCACGATTTTCTTTGCTTTCATCGGAAGTACATATTTGCTCTTTGTGGAGGTGCAGATTTGCTTTCGCGAGAAGCATAGTTGTGTCTCTCGAAAGAGAAAATATGTAATTTTTTCTTTCACGAGAAGCACACATTTGCTTCCCATGGATGCACAAAAGCACAGTTGTGCCTCTCGGAAAATAAAAACATGTTTTTTTTTCATAAGAAGCACATATTTGCTTCTTGTGGAGGCAAAGATTTGCTTTCACGAGAAGCAGAAAGTTTAAAAATTCTTGGGTTTTTTTCCGCTTCCATGAAAAAGCACATATTTGTGTCTCGTGGAAGCATAGATTTGCTTTCACTAGGAGTATAGTTGTGCCTTTCGGAAAAGGAAAAAAAACATGTTTCTTTTCTTCAAGGAGAAGCACATATTTGCTTCTCATAGAGGCACAATTTTGCTTTCGCGAGAAGCACATATATGCCTCTGGGAAAGAGGAAAAAAATGTGCTTCCGACTTAGGGTTTTTTCTTCCGATTTTTTCCGTGAAAAAAGTTCTTCGAAACATATTAACATGGATCTAGTTTTGAAGATCTCGACATGAGAAATCCAACGATGATAAACGGTTCAGCATTTGGACGCACAGTTCAAGAGATAAAATATTTTAAATAAACCAATATACAAAAATGGAAAAAAATTCCAGGTTACGACAAGTGACGCACATGCAATGTGACACTTGTGAGTGTCAGAAAAGGTGGGAATGACCTTTGCAGAGATACCCCTTAACTAGTTCTTTTCAGGGGTAAAGCCAAGTTTTATTGATCATAAACCACATAGTGTGGATACATCTCGGGTCACAGGGTTGACCTGGCCACATATGGCGTCCCTGACCTAATGAATGCGAAAAATTGGCTAGAATATGAGTGCCTTTGTTCAACTCTTGACCTTCAAAAATAAAATTACAATTAAACATAGATGCTCGCTCATAGTATCGTATTTCACTTGATTGCCATTAAGAATGTCTCGCTCCACTTGCTTGGAATCTGAAGCCACCCCAAAATTCTGCAAGTGTACGTCTTCCACCAGCGATAAGGCCTTCCTGCAACTCTGCAAGCGATTGCCTTTAACGTTGCCGGGTCATGGATGCCATAGCTAAGCAAAGCCGAGCTCCTCATGTAGTTCCCCTGGTCGCCCCGACAGACCACCGCCGCCATTGTCGGTGTCAAAACCGGTGGATCTCGGGTAGGGGGTCTCGAACTGTGTGTTTAAGGCGAATGGTAACAAGAGGCGGGGGACACAATGTTTACCCAGGTTCGGGCCCTCTCGATGGAGGTAATCCCCTACGTCCTGCTTGATTGATCTTGATGATATGAGTATTACAAGAGTTGATTTACCACGAGATCGTAGAGGCTAAACCCTAGAAGCTAGCCTATGATTATGATTGTTGTTGTCCTACGGACTAAACTCTCCGGTTTATATAGACACCGGAAGGGGCTAGGGTTACACAGAGTTGGTTACAAGGGAGGAGATCTACATATCCGAACTGCCAAGCTTTCCTTCCACGCAAAGAAGAGTCCCACCCGGACACGGGACGGAGTCTTCATTCTTGTATTTTCATATAGTCCAACAGTCCGGCTGTCCGAGGACCCCCTAATCCAGGACTCCCTCAGTAGCCCCTGAACCTGGCTTCAATAACGATGAGTCCGGCGCGCAGATTATCTTTGGCGTTGCAAGGCGGGTTCCTCCTCCGAATACTGCACAGAAGATTTTTGAACAGAAGGATCGTGTCCGGCTCTGCAAAATGTACTCTTCATATTGTTTTTTGTTTTGTTTTTGCAGAGACAATAATCTTCCTAGCAGCATGTACCTGGTGGGCTATTCTGTTTCTGTCCCAAACACAGGCCCAATCCAGTTCCATTGCATTGGGGTGAGACGGGAGGAGAGTGCGCGTTGAGATTTCAAAGAAGAAGGAAAGAAAGGAAAAGAAAAGGAGGAGACGCTTTCTTCCTGTGGCTCCGCTGGCTGTCTCGTCGCGTCAGCAGGCAGGCCGACAGCAGTGTGTGTGCGCGCGAGCGAGATCCAGACTTCCAGACCGGCAGAGGGAGGGAGGGAGGACAGTCCAGAGCGGCAGCAGTTATAGCCACCGCCTCCCCCACCACCTCCCCCCTCCTCCTCCGATCGCATCTCCCCTCCTCCCGTCGCCCGCCTCGGCCTCCTCCGACCTCGCTCGCTCGCTCTCCACGGTAACCAACCGCTCTCGCTCTCGCTCCCCCTCTCTGCCGGTATCTCTCTCTTGGTAGCAGCCTTGCTAGATCTTGCTTTGCGCGCGCCTCCGGCCGGCCCGAGATCCGGCCCCGCGGCGCCGGATCTGGGCGTCCCGGGCGGAGATCCGGCGGAAACTCGGGGACTTCACTGTCTTCTTGCGTCCGGTTCTTGTCTCCGTGCGTGCGCGCGTTGGTGGACGCTGCGATCCGCCTCCGGGTTGGCGGGCTGCCGCTTCTTGACTGGAGCTCGACCAGTTCCCGCGCCCCAGCGTAGATCCGCGGCGGGTGCGTTCGTTCGTTGCTGCTCCGCGACTGCTCCCGGTTCCCGTACGCGGTTGCTCGTCCATTCCCCTGTTTGTCCCGTTGCTCCCGTGGTCGCTCGTCGGATACCATCCTGTGATTTGGGTACTCCTCAGGGCCATGCCATTTTTGATAAATCTGCATGTATCCGAGGGTTATCCAGCACCTTTCTCAGTAATTTCTTGTCGGTCCATTGAGGATCCCCTGTGAGGCTGTGAGAAAAACCAGCAGAGAGGAAAGTGCAGCCAAAGTATGCTTTCAAGTATTTTCATTTCAAATTCGTCAACTTGGCCTGACCTCATGTGGTGCTTACGCCATGGTCTCAGTGCTGATTGATCGTTAGGTAGCCTTTGTGTGAAATCCTAGTTTTACGCCGTGGTTCAAGTCACACCACCAACCATCACATGTTTTCTTATTATTAAAAACTAGCATTGCCTGCAAACTGTAGCTTAGCCCTCTTTGGTGCTGGAGTAGTAATAATGTGTAAAATGCATTAAAAAAGTGTCTTTCCAAGCTCTTGTCTATTTTATTTTCAGTGTCAGCTTTATAAACTTTCTGTCTTTCTTTCGTAACACTTAGCACACCTGTAGCTGTTCCATCAAAAATAAAAGTTCCAGCAAGCCATGTGTTTCTCTGTATTAGGGTGACAATATTGCTTGTCATTAATTATATAGCATTCTTGTGCTTCTTGCAGATATTCTGTAGGAAATGGCTGATGGTGAGGACATCCAGCCCCTTGTTTGCGACAATGGAACCGGAATGGTCAAGGTCAGAAACTCTCCCCTAAACTGTTACATATGTGATATGTCATCTCCTGCATCTGTTAACACATGTCATTTTCTTGTGGTTTATTATCGTCTAGGCTGGTTTCGCTGGAGATGATGCACCAAGGGCTGTTTTCCCTAGCATAGTTGGTCGCCCACGGCACACTGGTGTCATGGTAGGGATGGGGCAGAAGGATGCTTATGTTGGTGATGAGGCGCAGTCCAAGAGAGGTATCCTCACACTCAAGTACCCGATTGAGCATGGTATCGTAAGCAACTGGGATGACATGGAGAAAATCTGGCATCACACTTTCTACAATGAGCTCCGTGTGGCACCTGAGGAGCACCCTGTGTTGCTCACTGAGGCTCCTTTGAACCCAAAAGCCAACAGAGAGAAGATGACCCAGATTATGTTTGAGACTTTCAATGTTCCTGCCATGTACGTCGCAATTCAGGCCGTGCTTTCCCTCTATGCAAGTGGTCGTACTACTGGTATGGACTGTTTCCAACTTTTATAGTTCAGTGATGCTTTGCACAGTAATTTGCCTTTATGATTCTGTTACATTATGCTGCACCCTTCTGATTAATTGAATTGTTTTGAACCTTCAATTGTTCAGCCATGATTATGCTTACTGTGGCTTGCATAATTTTGATATACTGCAGTATTGATTGCTTCTTATTTCTTACTGCTCTATTGCATTAGGGAAAACAATTGCAAGTAGTATATCGAGAAGTATAATGTAGAGGATTACTTTGTTGTGGCTGAAAATTTTCTCTGTTTGCAGGTATCGTTCTCGACTCTGGTGATGGTGTCAGCCACACCGTGCCCATTTACGAAGGATACGCGCTTCCTCATGCCATTCTTCGTTTGGATCTCGCTGGTCGGGATCTCACGGACTCCCTCATGAAGATCCTCACCGAGAGAGGTTACTCCTTCACAACCTCAGCCGAGCGGGAAATTGTAAGGGACATCAAGGAGAAGCTTGCGTATGTTGCCCTTGATTATGAACAGGAGCTGGAGACTGCCAAGAACAGCTCCTCAGTTGAGAAGAGCTACGAGCTTCCTGATGGTCAGGTCATCACGATTGGCGCAGAGAGGTTCAGGTGCCCTGAGGTCCTCTTCCAGCCATCCATGATCGGCATGGAGTCTTCTGGAATCCATGAGACGACCTACAACTCCATCATGAAGTGTGACGTGGATATCAGGAAGGACCTGTACGGCAACATTGTGCTCAGTGGTGGCACAACTATGTTCCCAGGTATCGCTGACCGTATGAGCAAGGAGATCACCGCCCTTGCTCCGAGCAGCATGAAGATCAAGGTTGTCGCCCCACCTGAGAGGAAGTACAGTGTCTGGATCGGAGGGTCCATCCTAGCCTCACTCAGCACTTTCCAACAGGTACGTTTCTTGTTCAGCCCTACCTTCTATAACCCATCTGAACCGGAACCAACATCTGAAATATGTTCTATTTGGCTATGTTTGTACCAGATGTGGATATCCAAGGATGAGTACGACGAGTCTGGCCCGGCTATCGTCCACAGGAAGTGCTTCTGATCTCCGGGAGCGCTCCGCCGCCGTTATCATCTAGTCTCGGGTTATGTTTGGTTCATTCTTCTAGAAATGTATTGCGTATTTGCAAGCTATGTTTTTTTCCAGACGTGACGTGAGTACTCTTGGGATATGCCACCTATATACGTGGCGGCTCCATGGTGCAAGTGCAAGTACACTATATCTATGTTTGTGTATTGTCACAGTGTGTTTGTGAGATCAGTTGTCAAACTTGGGTTGGCTTGATTTGTTGTTGGAGTTGTCTGTAATAGCTCATGGTTTTTGCTATGTATTTTTTTATCTTATTATTATTGCTCTTAAGGGAAGAATCATGGTAAATTATGGATTTTTTTAAAGATCTCAAAGTGTTATACAGTGGTCATCCATGGACCATTTTCCATGTGATTATCAACCGTTCATCACTGGTTCATAAGGCCTTTAATCTGAAAGTGCTTCAATTACTTTGATGTTCAGGTTCAGCTGCCTGATGCTACAGACAAAGTGAAAAGCAAATATTACTCCCTCTGTACCTAAATATAAGTCTTTTTTAGAGATTTCAATATAGACTACATAAAGATGTATATAGACATATTCTAGAGTGTACATTCATTTGCTCCGTATGTAGTTCATATTGGAATCTCTAAAAAGACTTATATTTAGGGATGGATGGAGTATTTGAATAGTAAGCCAAAAGCAGGACATGTGCATTACAAATGTACTTCATCAAAGAATTACATGTTATGGACGAAAAACATTGCCTTTATTAGGAACATCATGCATTAGCTGATGCTTTGAAATGATTTGAGTTCTGGTTCAAATTTTGTATATATTACATGAATGCTCCCTAGTTCAAAGCAACAAACCTTCCACTATGTGTGCGTTTATCTCATTTCCTATTCTTCTGCTAGGGGCTCATCTTCAAACCCCTGATGAATCTGAGCACCAAATACTTGTTCCGTTGGTTTTGAAACCCTAGTTTCATCGACGCTGCCTAGATCCCGGAAAGGAAAATTCCCCTTTATTCCTGCATGCTTGTCAAGAACCAGACCGGCGGCTACTTAGCTACTCCGTTTGAAAGCACCAGACAAGGCGTTGTACGCTTCGACGCAGCGCCTGAACTTATCCTCTGCTTCAGCCTGAAAAATTCACTCTTTTGTTGAGAATCAACACCCCTACACAGGTTCTAGCTCAGCATTCACACCCAGTGTGCCAGAGGTTGCAAAGACAACCAATACTGACCTGTGAAGACCCTTGGTGCTTGTCCGGGTGCCACTTGAGAGCCGACGCGCGAAAACTGCAAACATAACACCGAGAAAGAAAAGACAATCAGGAGCCCGATTACCAGAATTCTTGCAAATGCTATGTAGATGCTCAAAGACTTACGCGGACTTGATATGATCAAGCTTTAAGGGACCCAAAACTGGCAAGCCAAGGGATATTCTATGGCTTTTTAGATCGTCACGACGAGGGGCCTCTTCCTCATCCACATCACTCTCGTTCCAAACTTTTTCCCTTGATTTGTTCGGTCGAGGCTCCTCCCTCCATTGGAACCCATTAGGAAGGTCATCATCATCCTCCTCCCCGGGCCAGTACCACGTAAAAGATGTCTTGCCGCCAAAGCTCCCGTAAGGGCTATCACTGGAATCATCATTATCAAAGTTCCTCCAGTCTATCCCACCTATACAAAACGCCATGGTGCACTTGTTATCATCCACCAAATATACTGAAAACGGTCTAAAGCAAATGGTGTTTATGCTATCGTCCTCCAAATATACTGAAAATGGTCATTAAAGATAAGCTATGGTTCCTCAAAAAACATAAGATAGTAACAGACTGAACATGCTAGGAATAATAAATAGTTGATGTACATCAAAGTAAATTTGGAGAAGGATCTGCAAACGTACTACAAACTGAAGCTTATAACAGGATGAGCCTTAGCAAGTCAAACACATTGCAGAAATACATTCTGAGAAGACAGTCCACTCTGCCGCACAATTTTAAACCAGAACAAACACAACCAATGGACACTTCAAGAAGTTTAGTGGCAGGCTCATACTTGCACATTTCCACATGCTCTCGGGAATCAGAAGATACAAACTGTCCTTGAGTAAAAACAAGCAATTGGAAGGTAAAGGGCTCGAGAGTAATCCTACCTCTGCCTTTGCTATACGGATTACTTCCAGGACCGGAGCGGACTTTCGATTTGCCACCAGCTTTCTGCTGCCTCGTTTGCTTATTACTTCTTTCCTGTTGACAATTTTCAGACCAGTTTCGAAGTCTAATCCATTACTATTGTTTTTACAAGGAAGGCAACGCTTTCAAAGAAATTAAACAAAAGAAGCGGTGACTTTGAGTTTTCTAGGCATTGTCGCGCGTCTGATTTTCCCGTTCGCTCGGTGAAACAATGAACTAACATGTCACCAGTCATCACAGTTAAAGAGACCCTCATAGTTTGGTATATAAGATTGGATGTTATATTTTTTTCCCCAGGTAGATAAATCAGTATGGCGCTGTCATTCGCATACGAGCTCATAATTCAGGAAGTAATTTTCTTTTTTTCAAAGGAAAATGGTTACAGATACCTGGGAGGGACCGCCGTTAAGTAGAACGTTCTTGAGGGCATTCTTCGCGTCGGTGCGCTTTTCCCGGACGTTGAACCGGATACGAGGCTGCACAAGAATAATTACAGGACCGTCGTCAAGCTCGCATCACAAATAACTGAATACGCGCCAGATGCTACTGTACTTGGCAAGTACGTACTATGTAGTGCCCGGGGGATTACGGAAATTAAGAAACTGAGCTAGACCTGAAATGTGTAAGTGGATCTGAAAAAAATGCACAGCGCAATAGAGCTTCCATTGCTACAAACTATACACCCTAAGCTGACTGTGAGGATGATCCTGCGCAGTAAATATTCCTCTTTTACAGGAGGCAATCCTATCTAGCAATCCTAATGGGATTTCGAATCAGGAGGCAAGAACTGAACGGGATGCGTGGATCGAATTGATTCGTCATCAGACAAAAGGAAAGTGGGAGGAAGAGATGGATGGGGTTAGTCAGGGTGGGCGCACCGTGGATTTGGAGAGCGCCGCGGCGGTGGAGTGGAAGGACGCCGACGCCGACGCGGCGGCCGCCGCCGCCACGCCCCTTCTCGCAGCTGCTTGCATCCCGGGAGAAGAGGACGGGAGAGTGTGGGGGATTTGGCGGCGGCGACGGTGGACCAGGTGAGTTGGGGAAATGGGTAGTGTGAGCCGACAGGATCCCGTCGGCGTCGCCGGAGATGGCCGGGAGAGGTAGATCAAGGCGGCGGCGTGCTCTGCGCTGAGGGGATTGGTGCGTTTATTTTTTCTGATGAGGCATGGCGGATTGGTTCTGGGCGCTCGAGCCTGGGCCTTCTGTCGCGTGGGCCTACTGCAGTGAATATACGTTGCACACCACATGCAAAGATTTTTTTTTATATTATACCCCTAAAAAACATGCAAAGATTTTTTTTCCTAATTCTTCTCCACAACATAGCTCAACCCCCGAGAAACAGGGATTCCCTCGAGTTAGGGCTATCTCCCTCTCGCTGGATGCCTCCGGCGACGTCGAGAACATCTCTTCTCCTCCTCCGCTTCTCTGATCAAGTTCCGTTGGGCGTCTTGCCCCGGGCTAGGCGAGGATCGGGACGCGAGGGTTTTTGCTTCTCTTTGTTTGGGCGGTAGACCGGATGGTGTAGAGAGGAGAGAGTCCGGCTACTGGAGCCTAGCGGAAGGGGAAGCTTGAGGATATGATGTGAGAGCTGGCTCTAGATCCCGCTGGGCTGCGGCGCGGGGGAGACAAGGAAGAGAGCAGGCTAGGAAGAGAGAAAGAAACTGATTGGGGGAAACCTCATGGGTTCTCCCTCACATCATCCACCACCGAGCAAACATACAGCTGACATGCACATGGCCATCCATAAAAATCTTAGTTTTTACCTCGGCGGCATAGGGAAATATCAGACGGTGGCATGATAATTTCACCGCGGAAGGCATGCATCAGGCCCCCTTATGGCCACATCGCTAACATTGAAAGGCCATAAAAGTGCCCTTGATACAGTGTTTTGGTTAACGGATGATCTCATCCAAAAATGAAAATCAGACGGTGCAAAACGTATGAAGAAGCGCATCCGACGTCTGAGAGTGCCTAAGCTCTGGGAGCAGCGGCGAAGCTACAATTTAAGAGCCGGACGGGCCATTTTAAAGAAGTCCCAACATTTTTTGTGTTCGTAGGTCAATTTTACTGTCACTCCTTGCTAGTTTTCATTAGGCTTGGGTGGGCCATAGCATTGGTTTGTTATCACATAGCTCCGCCAGTGTCTGGAAGGCTTTCATTTCGTGTGTGGGTTGTTTTTTTCCCGAATTGTAATGTGCATGAATATGAGGTTGTAGCATGAAATCTTGTCCATTTAGTCAGGACCAAACAGGGCAAACACCGTACTGCAAAGACTGAAGGCCGACGAAAAAACATAATTTCGGTCGTCGACTACGAAAGACCATCTTTTTCTAAAAAAGACTGAAAAAAACCGGACTAGGCAAACCGAAAAGACCGAAGACCGACGAACAGATAACCGAGGAAACAAAAATAATCCCGGTCGTCAACTAGGGAAGACCGATTTTTTTGAAAGACCGGAAAAAACCGGACCAGGCAAACCGGAAAGACCGAAGGCCCGGTGCTTGACTCCCGCGGACCTCCGGCTGCCGATTCAGGCGGCGCGTCGATGGTGGATGGACGGATCACCATGGCCATGGCATGCCGCGACGTGCGGGCGGGCGGGCTCTCCACTCCTCCCCCACCACCACCCCGCCAAGCACTCCCCTCCCACCCCACCGCCCCTCCCCCGCGACGAGGACGCACGGACTCCTCTCCTCCCTCCCCTCCCCTCCCCAGCGCTCGCCCGAGACACCCACCACCGCCCCCGCCACCCCGCGCGCGCCGGCGCCTCGGATCGGATCGTCCCCGTCGCCTCGCTCGGCTCTCGCAGGTAACGACCCAATGCCAGGTCTCTCTCGCGTCGGGCAACGTAGCCGGGTTCCCTTCCTTGTCGGTAGGCTGCGTGCGCCTACGTTCGGCATCGACGATTGGCCGCTCCGACCGACGATTCGCTGCATCTGCGGTGTTCCTGAATTGATACACTCCTACATTGTGCCGGCCGGCATCGGTGACCCCAGGGACATGGCCGTCTTTCATGCCCCTTACTTGTTCGACGGAATTCCCGACCCGCGTCCGCCGCTTGGAAGACCGTGTAATCCAGCACGGTTTCTTCTCGTCGTCTTCCTCCCGGATGCTCCGCTGCCTTTTCTTTTCTGGGTTCGCCCTACTGGGAGGAGGAGCTGCATTTTGTTTGGCTCGCCCCCAATGGCTAGAGGAAGACAGTTTGACACAAATGCTGCTGGCTTTTACCTTCTCACAAATGTGTCCCCACCGCGTTTATTGCACAATGTGATTTTTTTCTTCTTCTTTCCAACATGTAACAGTACTACTACTAGCAGACTACGGAGGCAGTAATGAAGCAGAGGATATAATTTCTGCTCTTGAAAAACACAAAATCCAGTGTTATTGCGGAAGCTATCTTGTACAGTACTTCCTCTGTAAAGAAATATAAGAGCACTTAGATCACTACGTTAGTGTTTTAAACGCTCTTATATTTCTTTACAGAGGGAGTAGATAAGTACTTCCTCTGTAACTTTTCATAAGGCTTTTTTAGAGTCCAGGACACTGTCAAAAAACGTCTTATATTAAGTTACATAGGGAGTAGCTACGTCTCTGTAGGCCTTCACAGCGTTCGCTTAATAATCTGGTCAAAACAGCAAATGCGAAACTAGGATAGCTTTTTGGTGGCATACTCTGAACCTGAACCAGGAGTAATCGTATGGTGGACCTGGAACGGGACAAGCTTTGAGTGGAAAAGGAAGTTCCTTTTTTCTGCACTTTTCGCATCACTGTCGTTCTAGCATAATTGTCCTCATCGCATTTCTTAAGCTGAACATATCTGCTGCTGTGCTGCATTAGTCTGTGACATCTCTACTGTTCAAAAGATTCACCATGCTTAATAATACTTCAGGGTACCCTGCAATGGATCCGCCAAAGGATGCATCTCCATCACCGAAACTGCACACGAGGCTGAGGGTTTGGGAGTTTGCAGACCGTTATGTATTTGAACCGGTCGATGGCCTTGCTGACCTGTTCCTCTCAGTAAGCCGGACCAATGGATGTATGAACCTAGTGCAAGAGTTGCCACCGCGTGGCCCCTCGGCAAACCCAAAAGTTAGGATAGTGTTTGGTGTGGTAGGAGTGCTCAAGCTTGCAGTTGGATCATGTTGTCTGGTCATCACTGACCGTGATTGCGTCGGATCCTACATGGGACATGCTGTTTTCAAAGTTACAGGACTAAAAGTTCTCCCCTGCACTACCGCATCTTCGGCCGAGCAGGTCCGACTCCGATAATTGTCAATTTGTTCCCAGTTATGCTGTTTCCATATGTGTATGGCATGTAATGATTGTAGAATGATGTTACCAGAAAAAGATGGAGAGCGAATTTTCAGACCTCTTGGATGCTGCAGAGAGGAGTATAGGCCTGTACTTCTCCTATGAGGCCAACTTGACACTTACGTGGGTATCGTATATGATTCCTTTTTGTTACATGCATTTTGTCGTTTAATGGTACATGGAGTTTCAAAGAAAACATTAATTGGCCTAGCAAAATGGATGGCAATTTTTCTCCCAGTTAAACTATACCAGAATTAATCCTATGGTCTTATTTTAATTCAGTTCTCTTGTCATTGCAAGTCTGAATGACACTTACCTTTATCCCTTCTGTTGCAGTTTACAGAGGGTATATGATCTTGGGGACACGTTCAAAGCACTTCCACTTTGGAGACAGGTTTGTTGCCTTTTACTCATGTAATGCTGGAGCTTGTTTACACATGGGACGTCCAATCCTTTTCCCATTGTAGAGAGTAATCTACTACTATCTCAGTCTCAAAATGTAAGACATTTTTGTAGGTTAAACTAGCCTACAAAAACGTCTTATATTTTGAGATGGAGGTAGTACATGTGATGCTAGGTAGGAGTTTCTACGTTCTCCTTGTTGCATCTTTGGTCAGTAAGTTACACTTAAGCTGTATAGAATATTCATTGTTTTAATGTCTACAGAAAAGTTTGAATGACTGAACAAACTAATGACCATAAATGTAAGCTGTAATACAAATTTGCACAAAACAACATGAACTGTAATTGTGGCATGTAACTATGGCTGGCTTTACACTTAGGCTTTGGTATATGATGTTTCTTTTGATGGTATATGTCTAAAGTGTGTGCTCGTAGTACTACATAGCCGATTTTTCCGAATGGTTTCCTTTGCTAAATGTTCCTTTCAACATGTGAATACAAACTCTTCTGCACAGACCAATTTACTACATTCTTTGCAGGCAGAACGTAGATTTATGTGGAATGGTTACTTGTTGGAGCCTCTCATTGAGAACAAAGTAAGATTACTTTTTTTTTGTTTTTGTAATTTCCAGTTTTAAGAATATCAGATCCAATATTTGTAAAGAATTTTGATTTCCTTTTTTTCCTTGACAGCTGGACCAATACTTATTACCGGTCATTCAAGGAAGTATCCTTTGCTCATTGATATACTCCTTCGCACTACCCAAAATATCATACCATGCTCACAATCTCCAACAAACGAGTTTGACTATGACTTTGTACTTATAATACCTACAAAATTAGTAAAATGGCATATGGCATAAAAGTATTTCGCAAGACAAATACAAGATTGCATGCTCAATCCATGTACTTCCGCATATATATTAGTGGTCAAAGTTTTAAAACCTTGACCACATGTATACTTATGTGCCTTATGCTACTATTTACCATATGTCCAACAGAATTGAAAGGCAGGGCCAGTCAAAGGGGGCTGGCTGTGTTAATCAGGGAAAAAAACTGATGTTGTGGCAAACATAAAATAGCCTCCAACAGAATAGTGGCATTCGTGTAATTTGCAAACAAAAACGATGTCATAAGCTGAATGGGGTTTGAGAATAGTGGCATTGGTCAAAATTTCCCATTTTATTTGTTAATTGGTGGTTAGACTGTACGCTTTTTAGGACGTCATCTATTTTGAAAACAGATGGAGTATTGCTAGTTTAGACTTAAATTACCTATTCGATTAGGATTTGTTATATCAATTTGAGTTGCTGTAACTTAACTAAATGTCAGGTTTTCAGAATATACATGCAGAAGTTGGATCAGATAAAGTAGTAGTAACCATGATTGCACGCAGGTGCACAAGAAGGATAGGTGAGAGTTCTGAAGCATCAAAATAAGTTTGATAATGAGTTCTTCACTATTTTTGAGTTAAACTAATTTCAGTATTTAACCAATTTACTTGGCCTTCCGTTTTTAGAAATTGAATACCTTTTGGTTAATTAAAAAATTAAGCGGATGTTGTTAACTGAAGGTACACGGTGTTGGAGACGGGGTGCTGATCCAGAGGGCTATGCAGCAAATTTTGTTGAATCAGAGCAGATAATGCAAACAAAAGGATATACAGCATCCTATGTACAAGTAGGTTTCTAAATAAACAATATGAAAATCACTGGCTAGACTAATAGTTGATTAAATGTTTTTGATTTCTCTTCTCTTTTGGTCTTTTGGTTTCCTTTCTTTTAGTCTGTGTGCTAAAAGTCCTTAAGTGGTACAATGATCTCAACCATGTTCAGATGGTACTACTGTGTTATTTTTATGTTTTTGGACAACTCAATGAAACTACTATATATTGCAGGTTCGAGGTTCTATGCCTTTTTTGTGGGAGCAGATAGTTGATTTGACATATAAACCTAGTTTTGACATTGTTAGAGTGGAGGAGGCGGTGAGTTCTGTCAATTCTATCTTTATTCTATTTTCCTTCCCTTCAGGGCATTGATACTATTCTAATAAACATTGTTGATTTTTGCACTATAATGCAGCCTTGGCATAACCTTTTTTTCATCCTAATTTGTGTTGCGTCTCTGTTCTGCAGGCTCGTGTGCTTGAGCGACACTTTCATGATTTACAAAAGAAATATGGAGCTGTCGTGGGTATTGATCTTGTCAATACAGTAAGTAATGAACTCTTGGACTCACGAAGTGCTAGAATTTTTTGGGTGGTGGTCCAGCATAAGGGTGTCTCTTTTACAATAGCAGATTCAGAATTCCTCATTTAGGAATAATCTCGCATATTTGTTTGGCACGCCACCATTGTATCTTTGGTTGTGCATATTTCACTCCTTCCAATGGAACTAGTAACTCCGTTCAGCTTGTGCCCTATGAATGATCTAGCTATTTTTTGGCGAAAACTTTGTTGACAGATTTGCCTTTCATATTTATATTTCAGTGTATGGGTGTTTGTTGGCCTGATAGTAGCTTACTCTGTTTTCCATGTGCATTTACTCTCTTTTCTTATTCCTATATTCAGACTGGTGGTGAAGGCCGCCTGTATGAAAGATATGCAAAGTCGATTGAGCCTATTCTCAGTGAAGATATAAGGTCACATTTTCCACAATTTAGATTTCTCCTATTGTGGTTGTCTGTTCCTAATTGTGCTACATTGTCTACTTACTGCAGATTCATACATTTTGACTTCCATAAAATATGTGGTCATATTCATTTTGAGCGCCTTTCACAGTTGTATGATCAAATTGAGGATTATCTTAAGAAGCATAAGTATGTCCCTCAGAGATAAGAAATGAAGTTTTACATGTTTTACTGCTTGATGTTAATTTTCTTCGACTACACCTGCTCCTGTTATCTGTTTCTAGTTTTTACAGTTGTTTAACCTGGATTTCTTTGCCTTGCTACTAAAGTGTTATATTTGATCAATGTATTTGACACGAAAGCAATACTAATGATGATGAGCGTACTATGTTCTTTATTTTTCTTATAATTGCTTCCATCTCCATGGTATTACTAATGTTGTGGTATAGGTACTTCCTTTTGGATGATCAAGGCAAGAAAATGGTGGGGCAGACTGGCACTGTCAGAACAAATTGTGTCGATTGCTTAGATCGTACTAATGTAACTCAGGTACAAACTCTAGTACAAGGCGGTCATGTTTTTTTTCTTCTTTAACAAAATCTCTTGTTGTGCTATCATTTGTTGTTTCTGCTTCATTTGGAATCTATATAGTGTGATATTCTATTTAGATGCGGAAGGCCTATTCATTCTCCTTTTTTTTTCAGTGTTACCTCCTAGATGCATTTTTAGAAGATACAGAAGTTAACACTGAACTTGTTCTAGGTATTTTTTATAGAGGGTGTCTAATTATGTATCAATGGGCTCATCTAAGCTAACCACAAACACATATGTGTTTTTTCATATATGCAAATTTTAAACTAGCATGAGCTACATCGATTAGCTTGTTTAGGTTGAGCCATATGTTTCGTTTGATGATGGTCTGTGCTAGAACAAAATATCGTACTGTTGCAGCCAGATTACGTGCCTTACTTGCATCCAATTGCAAATCTTATGGGCCACATCAGTCTCAAAGTATTTGTGTGTTAGCCCATCTTTCTCTGACAAACCATTATTGGATTGACATTTTTAGATATTGCATTTTCTCTTACCTTCCATCTTGACCTGATTTTTTTTGAGAAAGCGATCCAACTTCTTTCATTAAATAAACAAATTACATCACACCAGCATTGCTTAAACATATCATTAAAGATTGCATTTTCTCTGATCTTATATCTTGATCTGCATAATGAACATTGAAAACATCGACAATGCTTAAACAGAGCATGGTTGGAAGAAAAACTCTTGAAAGCCAGCTCCAACAACTAGGAGTTTTTGGTGGTAACGATACAATCAGCAATTACCCAGCTTTCGATGCAGATTACAAAGTTTGTGAGTATTATGTTTGATATTCTCTAACCATGGTTCCTACTTATATTTCCCCTGTATTTGTCTTTGACCAATGTTGCTGTAACCATTTGCAGTGTGGGCAAATCATGGAGATGCAATAAGCACTCAGTACTCTGGCACTCCTGCTCTGAAGGGAGACTTTGTCCGGTAATCTCTATAAAGCGAATGCAGCATTCACTTGTTTTTTGAAGTGTTTGTAACAACTGTCAGCATCTTTATTTCCTCCCTTTTCATTTCCCCAAATGGGTTTACTATTTTAAGCACACTAGTAATTCTGGCCACCTTGAGTCACAACCGAGCTGCTATTTTTATTCGATTCAAGGTTTTAAGATGCTGTAACATTTGGTGCAGTAAATCTCTTCTCCTGTTTCACCTCCAGAATGTCTACTGTTAAACATAACCGACATCAGTTCAATCTGGAGAAAAATGATCTGTAAAACTGAAAAGATCACTTAATTTGGAAAGTAATACTGATGCATCTAGACATTGTATTATCTTTTTTTTTCACTCTTTTGTGGCCTTTCAGCTTTACGTTCATATATCTCTCTTTTTCATGTTTGATCTTCCAAGGAAAAGAATGTTGTCTGTTTTCATTATTTCTTGTTCTTAAGTTGTCCATATTTATAGATTTGGTTTTGTCTATTAGGTATGGGAAACGGACTACTCAGGGAATTTTTAATGATCTGTGGAATGCACTTGCTAGATACTACTTCAACAACTTTGCAGATGGTACTAAGCAGGTATTTTTGCTGTCTTAGCATGCATGCAACTTAAGTGAATAGAAAAATAAGTTCACAACGTGTGGCGGGGTTGGGTTGGAGTTCACCATCGATGGTTGGGCAAGTGAGGGCAGGTTTTAGATCTGACAAAGAATAATGTATAAGTCTGTCATCAGCTAAAATTACAAAGTATTGTACCATTATTACATATATAATAAAGGTGTATATATAGAGGCTAGCTAATGGTAAATCAAGTAACTATATCCATAGTTGAGTTAAAATGTGAGAAATAATCATATTTTTATACTTGTAAAAAATAATTTATATTATACAAAAGCATTGAAAAATATGTATTACAAATCAGGCAGGTGGATTGATCTGTGACCTGCATCTTCCAGCCCTTCTCAGATAGAGGTTTGTTTCGGTTGTGTTGTTTCTAGGATGCCATGGACCTTCTTCAAGGACATTACGTATCATCAGTTAGTCGGGACGCTGCGCTTCCAAGCAAACCCGGAGTTATGCAGGTGGGTATTAGCTGTTTCACTGGCCAATACTTCTTTGTGTATGACATTGCAAGTTTGCAGTACTTGGTTCTAACATTTGCACCGAATGTTATCTTACTTGCACGTTTTCTCCTTTGCAGTCCTTCCGTGTTGCTTTTGCATTGATTTTTTGCGCTGCTATGTTCATGCTTATGTCTCTACGACAAGGTAAAGTTTTCTGGCTTCTGAATTTGATATATTTTCTGGAATTGACAATGATTACGAAAATCCCACAAACCAAAGCAGACCTATATGGAGAAGTTTAATTCAGTCTTTGTCATCCTTAGTGTATTCAGCCAGAAGTTGTGCTTTATTGACATGTAACTTGATTCTGTTGCCTTTGTGGAACCATAATTTGCAGCCCGGAATGATCTTCGCCACTTGGTGGTAGCACTTGTGTGGGCCGGTCTGTGTGTTGGCATTGCACTATATGTCAAAAAGAACGGTAGGAAGTTCTGCAACCGACCTCGTTTTTACCTGTCACGCAATTGACCGATGCGCGAAGGTACCTTTGCATGTATGCCAAGTGATCACGCTAGCTTGTCGCAAGCTCCTTGCAGCATCTTCTATTGTGTGAAGATTTATTCTTAGCAATTTTTTTTTCTGTAGGGCGCTTGCCCTCCCCAATTTTGTATCAATGTCTATTCTGGCACCCCCGCCTACCTGCAATTTTGTATTTAAATTCTGTCCCTGTCTCACTACGGCAAGGTTTGTTTAGTTTGACATAATTGTAAATCCCATTGTGATACGATAGCAATGAATTGATGCACATGCACTAGTATTTGAAATACCTAGCTCCAGCCATTATTATTCTTCAATGCTTTCTTCCCACAGAAGGAATTGATTTTAATCAATTAATGCCTTTCTATTTCCCATGTAACCTTTAATATTTCCAATGATAGAATGGATGTTAATTATCACCAATACCCTTTTTCTTTTCTTTTCTTTTCTTTTGCAACAATTGTCATTTCTGGATATCATGGCCGGAAATGAATTCTGTAGAGTTTGTCTGGTCCTTCCAGGTTCTCTTGCTGCAAAGAACAAAGCCAACAGCGGGGTTTAGTTTTTTCTTTTATTTTTGGTAACTAGCCACTATTCTGCAGAAGATTTACACCAATTTCTACCGTTGTATATTCAGTGTAACACGTGAGTAGGAATCGAGATTTCTCATTTGTTATTCCGAAAGTCTGAAAATACCGGAGAAAAATACAGTAGGATCTGCATCTTCTGATAAAAATCTAAAATTTGAACAATCAATCAAGCCAGGCTCACTGCTGCAATTTGCATGTTAGATGTAAGAGCAGCTAGTGCCATGACCACAACATATATGTCTCGAATATTTTCCAACTTGCCAACATGTACAATAAGTGAAGTGATAAGGTTTCAACCCATGCATGCATATGCTCCGAAAATCTGCAGAATAATGTCTAGCTTCAAAAAGAAAAGAAAAAGGGGTGCTTGTGGTTTCTTTTACTCATTTTTTCCGACATGGTGCGATGGTGCGCTTGGCGCCTTAAGGTCAAAGAGAAACTTGCCAACACCGATAATTCTTCACTCCACCACACAAAGAGACACAAAACCCCTCCTTATGTCCATACAATCACTGCATTGCCATTACCAAACATCCACTAGTTAGGAGAGAATTCTCCGAGTTATAAGGCTCCATATGCAGTACTATTCTAAATATAGACCATCCGATCCATTTCTACAATAGAAGAGCATATAGTACCGCCGAAACATATGACTTCATATAATACACACACCGTCATATGTTGTGGACTATAGAAGAATATCACAACATTTCCACTACCAAAGAGGCAACATAGATATATATGAATAGGGCATACAAGTGCCAAGATCCAAATTATTACACTGAGAGACCACTTGATCAAACATCATCACATCAGAAGTCTCAAATAGTCTGAGTACAGACAAAACTCAATGATGCCTAAGAGGTGGAAACATAAAGCAACGGTCCCATCCGATTGGTTTCAGGCTGCCGGACGGGTCTCGCTAGTCTACTCATTACTCATTGTTGTCGGGGTACTCCAAGTAGGAATGTCATGTCTCAACATCTCAGGTATAGTTGTGACCTGCACATGTTGTTGTTGTGGCAAGGGTGAGTACTTTGGGTTTAAGATGAGAAAGCATATATGAAAGGGATCGCAAGCTAATCGTATATTCACCTTCCTACACATTCATAACACTACCTTGTCCTCCCCTTCGGATTAACCCCTCGAAGAAGAGGCAATCAAGGCACACACATGTTGGCAAATTTTTGTTAAGGTGGTGACACATAAGTAGTGCAACTCGAGACTTTCAGATAAGCTGGTGCCTCTGGTTCTGGAAACAATATATAGTCCGATAAGGGCTAATGTTCCAAGAAATCAGTAATATGTTACTATATGCATATGATGACATGGCATTTCTCCCCCCAAAATCCTTCTAATGGTTTATAAGTGAATTTGATTAATGAATTTTATTTAATACTGATTATTATCAACTTTTGTTTCCTAATTCATCAAAACTACGTTATTCAAAAATTATGGAACCATTTTTATTGAATTGTTAAGTGATTCTATTACTTACTATCTAATTTTTAATTAATTGAACTTTAAATTTAAGTTGACCAAAATTAATGGTACTATTTTTATAAATCCATATAATTGTTTTAAAAATGATAATCATTTTTATATGATTTTTGAAATCTTTTAAGTATTTGAACTTTATCCATTTATTTAATTTATGTTTTAATAAAACCAAACAAACTGTGGACTGTCTTGGCTCACCTGGCCCATTTGGGCTTGGTCCAAAAGGCCCATCAGAGGCGGTCTACAAGCCGGCCCCTCCTCTCTATCACACACACACCGATAGTTTAAAAAAGGAACCGGCTATCGAATCAGTGAGACTGCTGGTTCAAATTTTTACTGGTCAGACCAACGGTTAATCGGTTCATTTGCGACAAAAAACCATAATATTTAAGGGTTTTTTTTTCAAAATTTTGACCTCAAATCAAATTAATACTCATAATATTGAATGTAAACCATTAATAAAATCACAAAATTCAAATGCACCTTTAGTGTGCCTTACATCAAGGTTAGATGTTCGATTCCTTGTTTATGCACCTTTTTAAAAATATTTTTCTTGTTTTTTACTAAAAGACCAGTACACCTTAAAAAACATGCAAGGTGCCGTTCTCGGTTTTTCCGGTCAGACCGGCGGTCTGGTCCAAACCTGGCCAAATGGGCCGGCCTGGCCTGGCACGACCAGCCTAGAGTTAAACGGGCTAAGCATGTCACAACCCTACCAGGCATGGCTAGTATACAGGACGTGCGGGGGCTGTACGCGTGCTGGCATCCCAGGCTCAGGCACGACACAACCTGCCTCACGGGCCGGCACGTCGGCCCACCTATTATTCAGCCTATTGGGCTGGCCCATTGGCATGTCAAAATAAAATAAAAAATAAAAAGGGCCGTGCCAAGCCTGCACGGCCCTAGGTGGGCTATGGGCCAGTCACAGCTTGATTAACCATGCATTGGGCCGGGCATGCGTGCTAACGGGCCAATCTCCCCATACTTATTCCTTCTGGCTGCAGAAGGCCTTTCTTGTTTGTTGAAATCACAAGACGGTGGCACTCGAGGGGTTTCTGTCGCGGCCTCAGCACCGTCAGTTAATCATCTCCTTTTTGCGGATGATAGTTTGCTTTTCTTTGAAGCTAGCAGCGACAGTGCAACCAAGGTTCGTGAACTATTGAGGAAATATTGTGATGCATCTGGACAACGAATAAATATAGACAAGTCGTCTATTTACTTCAGCAAGGGAGTGCCGGAGTCAACAAGGAATGAAATCAAGAACGTGCTGGAGGTACACAATGAATCTTTGTCTGAAAAATACCTTGGCTTGCCTGCGGATGTCGGGAGCTCAAAGGAAGGCTGCTTCCGCTATTTAAAGGACAGAATTTGGAAACATGTACAAGGATGGATGGAGAAGTGCTTATCTTCGGGAGGGAAGTAAGTGCTCATCAAATCAGTTGCTCAATCTATTCCGACTTACTCAATGGCATGCTTTAAACTACCAAGAGGCCTCTGTGAACATTTAAATGGGCTACTCCAGAAGTTTTGGTGGGGCAGCAAACAAGGCAAACGGAAGACTGCCTGGGTGTCTTGGAGCACCATGTGCAAGCCGAAGTTTATGGGAGGGATGGGGTTCAGGGACATAGAACTTTTTAACCTCGCTTTGCTTGCTCGGCAAGCTTGGAGACTTCTAATGGACCCTGATTCTCTCAGTGCGCGAGTTCTGAAGGCTCGATATTATCCACAATGTAACATTCTGGATGCAACCTTGGGGAGCCACCCCTCTCAGGTATGGCGATCAATCATCGAAGGAAGGGACATTCTTGCATTGGGGGTCATCAAGAGGGTGGGTACAGGTGAGGACATTGAGATTTGGCGGGATAACTGGATTCCGCGTGACTATAAACTCAAGCCGATCTGTCCCATAACTGCTAACCCGCCGCAACAAGTATCTGAGCTTATTGATGGAACCACCAGAACGTGGAATAAGGACGTTTTAAGCGAGCAATTCATCGGGCCAGATGTAGATGCTATTCTAAATATCCCTTTGAGCACTCGTTTACACCAGGATTTTTATGCTTGGCACTATGACAAGAGAGGTCTTTTCTCCGTCAGATCGGTGTATAGAATGATTAGTAGCATCAAGTCTCAAAGGGAAGATTGGATAGAGCAAAGAGCAAACAGATCTGATAAAGATGCAAGTAAAAGAGATTGGATCAGATTGTGGAAGTCGAGAGTCCCGTCAAAAGTGCGTGGTTTTGTGTGGCGGCTTGCCCACACCTCGTTATCTACGGGACAAACTCGTCACCGTCGGAAGATGACCACATCTGAGGCCTGCAGTTTGTGCAATGCGGAATCAGATACTTGGCGCCACTCACTCTTTGACTGTCATATGGCACGGTGCGTCTGGGCACTAGGAGATGAGGAAGTACTGGAACACATTCTGTCCAACAGATCAAATGATGCACGGCTTTGGCTCTTTTGGCTTTTTGAAACTCTGAACGAAGCAGACCTTGCGATAGTCCTAGTAACCATGTGGGCAATTTGGTGGGCACGCAGGAGAGCGATTCACGATAATGAGTTTCAGAGCCCTTTGTCAACCTTCTGTTTCATAAACAGGTTTCTCCAAGACCTGGAAATTGCCCTGGACAGCAAGAGTATGCAGGCCAAAAACGTGGGTAGTGTGCGACCCCGAGCGTCAAAGTGGATGGCACCAGACGGAGATGAAGCAAAAATTAATGTGGATGGCGGGATCTCACGGCAGGGCAAATTTGGTGCAGCAGCTGCAATATGCCGGAACAAGGAAGGCCAATTCTTGGGTGCATCTGCGGTTATTTTTGATGGACTGGTTGAATCCACCGGTCTAGAAGCACAGGCATGCAATGAGGCTTTGGCGCTGGCTCAGGACCTAAATCTTTCACGTATGATTATAGCCTCCGACTGCATGGAAGTGGTGAGCAAGATTGACACGGATGCAGCGACCCATTATGCACCAATTTTGCAAGAAATATCGGCTAGAAGAAAGGAGTTCAACTTCGTCAAGTTCAAGTTTGAACACAGAGAAAATAATTTCGAAGCACACGCTCTTGCGAAAGCTGCATGTTCGCTTCCAGTAGGTCGTCATATTTGGCTAGGGACAGTGCCAGACATTATTTGTATTCTGTTTACTTTAACTCCTTAATAAAGTCCCTAGTTACCCGTCAAAAAAAAAGTTGGCCAGGTATGGTCGTGTCCGATTTGTTTTTTAATACTACTAGTAATGTTGCATCGTGCAAACGCACGTCTATATTGTCATCAATTAATTATCAAGATTATAAAATTATGCATGCAATGGGTGTGTTAACTAATATAAATATAGACACATTACAAGCCACTTAATGATAGATACAAATGAAAAGAATCAATATCTTTTTATAGTGTCATTAGGAAATACGGCATTTAACGACCCTGTACAACTTTACTGAGATTATAAATCACAAGGAATTAATAAATGGAGCAAACAATCAATCTCACAGTAACAAGCATCATGGATCAAGAAGCTTCTCATAGTGAGACTGTATCATGTCCAATAACTCATGGATAGCCTAGATCCTTAAGCTAGGAGAAAATAATATAAGTGGACCAAAATGAAAAGATCTCCACATGTGGAAGCATGGCACATCCTAGAAAAATGGGAGATGTAAATCTGCAAAAGAAAACATTAACAAACAGATAAGATTATAAGAAGAACATCATAAGTACTTCCTCCGTTCGAATGTTATTACATCCAATATGCGATTATATCGGTTGTAATAGCATTTTATATTATGGGACAGAGGGATTAGTAAGTTTCATGATATTGTGCCAAGACAGGTTTCTACATCACCAATCCATCCACACTTCCAAACAAATCCAACAAGAGCACCAGAACAATTCACTTTCTTAGAGTGAATGAATTGTGGTTCTACCATAATTTCTAGCGGTTCACAATCCATCCACACATTTATCTATTCCAAATAGATGTATTTCTACCCGCAAAAAAAGATGCATTTCTAACAAATACACGGTTAAAAATGGGATTCCTCATGCACTCAAATTTATTTTATGTTACGAAATAAAATATGATCTCTGAAAAATCACCCTCTAATTATGGAGTGAAACCAAAATTTATTCCATATAATATTATGAGAAAATGCTTTAAGTCCATAGAGCACTTCCGAAGGAAAAAATATCTTATTTTCATTATACGGTTTGAACCATAAGTGGATTCAGAAAGTAATATTTTCAAGCTAAGAATCACCTCATCGCTAAATTATGCTGATATTACTAACAAATTAATCCATGCAGCTTGATTTACCTCTTAGAAACATGGGAGGGGAACCATCACTCTTTTTTGGCAGAGTTTCAGTATCTTCCTAAATCATGCATCGATGGTTTGGAAAATCAAAAATCAAGTTTTTCTTAACCATGCATTGAATAAATGAAACGAAGGGAAGGAAACAATCAAGCCTGCAAACATGGAAGCTTAAATGAATATGTCTGAAAGGGCATAAAAACAGGGAATCAAATCAGCCAATGCTCTGATGTAGGAATTAATCAGGGGAGGCTATATGTTGGACATGGTTACTTTGGCGGCACACCAAATATGGGATTATAATATATCAGTTTGCATTTTAACTTTTGAGTTGCAGATTCAGATGAAGTTAAAAACTGTTGTCAGATATATTAGCAGTCAAAAGATGTCAGATATGGGCTCCGCTCAAAGAGATGAAACCTCAACAAAATACATAAATGAAAAGGACAATTAAATTAGATCGACCCTCATTGTGAGATAGGAAGTAGCTTTTTTAAAACAAAAAATGAATTTTTAAAGGCAATGTATGATATGAAAGGTTGCACTGGATTTTTTAAAAGAAGAAACAATTTACCTTAGCGCCCTCGCCGCCTCGTACCTTCCTGCGCCACCGCCTCCCTCTCTCGCTGCAGGCGTCGCCACAACTTCTGGGCGGCGTTCTCCGCCTTGCAAGACGGAGCCGACGCAGGGACGCCGATGGGCGAGGTAGACTGCACCTCCATCGCGGCGGTCGGGGATGGGCTGGATGACATCTCCGACGGTGGATCGGGACCATGGTGAGGATGGGGACACTAGTGCAGAACCGGGCTTTAGTCCCGGTTCATAAAGACCTTTAGTGCCGGTTCCATAACTGGCACTAAAGGGTGGGCACTAAAGGCCCCCCCCCCCCTTTAGTACCGGTTCGGCACGAACCGGCGCTAAAGTGCCACCACGTGGCACGAGCCAGGCCACGGGTGCGGTAGATCATTAGTACCGGTTGGTAACACCAACCAATACTAAATGTTTGTGGGTTTTGGTTTTATTTTTTATTTTTCCTTTAAATTTGCGTTATCAATTTAATTTAGAATTGTTTTACGTTATAATGAGTTGTTAAATCATTAGGTGAAAGTACCGCAGATTAGTTTCGACTGGATGCATATGTGGATTAGCTAGCTGAGTGATCAAGTATATGCCATATATCCATATATATTACTTGATCACATAAGTGATCAAGTAATATGGATATGGCATATATATATACTTGATCACTTAGCTAGGATCCATCCAGTTCAAACTAATTTGCGGTTTCTTTCATAAATGATATATATAATAACTCATCATCATCATCATCACCATCATCACATATTAATATATAAAATCTTGCATCATATCATCACCAACAACAGTATATACTAGCTAGCTAAAAATCATCATAGTCGTCATTACCACTATTTAATCATCATAGTCATTACCGCTATCTAATCACCACCAACACTACCTTAAAGAAGAAACATTCACTTATAACAGAAGCAAAGATATCATCGAGTTCAACATGGTCATGATATTATAAGCGTTCACAAGCAAATCTCTCTTTGATATTAATTAAGTTCAGGACGAGAATACGGACATGAGAGGACAAGTACTAAGAGTATGAACTAGCTAAATCACTCCTGCTGCTCCCTCTCAGGTAAAATAGCATAGAACATGTATAGATCTCCTGATTCATCATACTGGAGCATGCAGATGAATCTGTCTCCTAATCGTGGGATGCGCTTCTCCTTGCTGCCCCCTAGTACTTCTCTGGGATCGTTAACAATTTTGCTCCAATATTTCACTATTAAGCATTCATCGCTTTCAGAAATCCTGAATGCACTCATGTGCAATGTAGGATATCTTGGTCGTAAGCTAACCATTGACATGCGACCTTTTGTCTCGATCCACTGAGGCACAACTGTCATAGGGAGTCCCTGTTGAAGAACATCATATAATAATTAATATACTTAGCAATGAAAGTTTAGCTTCAAAAATAATGTATGCAAAAGATGCACCAAGGACAAATAGTAAAAATCTTACCATCTTTCCATTATAGATGTGACCGTAGTTCAATACGATCACTATTGGTCGCACGTTTTGAGTACTAACATTTCTAAGTGCAGGAAGAAATTTGTCTTGACAGTATGAAGATCCTCAAGCCATGAAACATAATGACTTATCTCCTCGCAGTTTAGTTCAGCCCCGGGACAGTAATAGGCCCTGTCTACCAAGCGCCGGACATGTTTGCTTGAATCGAAATAAGCTGACAATAGAAATTAGTTGTCAACTATTTTTGAATAAACAATATCAAAGACATAAACATGGTTGAGAAAAAACTCACATAATGGTAGAACTGGAGGCGTCTGCACATCGACCCAGATGTCTCTATTACCTTCAATATCATCTTCCAGACGAATATCAAAGGTGATAACCATATTAGGCTCAAATGCATAAGCCTTGCATAGTGCTTGCCAAGTTTTGCATTTAAAATGGTGTATGTGTCTGCATTGTATAATTTGACGTTGAAAGTATACCCATGCTCGGTCTTCAAGTAAATTCTCTTTACCTCCATATCATTCATTGCACTGAAACCTATCTTATCCAAGACAAAAATTCGAGCATGTCAGAGGATGCTCTAGTAGAATAGTGAAAAATTAAAATTATAAGTTCAAGCAAATGAAGCATAAGTCATGCTTTATTACGAAAAAATACTTGCCGTTGTGACTTACTGTATACACTTCGAATGTCTCATCCAGCTTGATGCTGAAGCGCCTATTATCAACAAGGAAATTTCTGTCGCACAGGCCGCGTTGGTCTTCACAGTGTTCGCACATAATGAAATCTTTTTCATCGTCAGACGACATTTCCTATGTTCATATAGGTGAAACATTAAACACTTACTATCTAACATTAATTAATATCTAGCTAATTCTAATATTCATCTAACATTTGACATTAATATCTAACATATATTTCTATCTAATTCATCTAACATTTGACATTAATCTAACATTTATATAAACTAAAAATATGTATAAAAAATAAAAAAAACAGAAAAATCATTAACAAATAACAGAAAAAATCATTAACATTAACATCTAGCTAGTTAAGTTCTATATATAGGTGAAACATTACTAGTTCTATTATTTCAACTAATTCAACTAGTTCTATTAATTCAACAAGTTCTATTAATTCAACTAAGCATTTACTAAAAATAAACTAGTTATATTAATTCAACTAGTTCAAATCTTATATACCTAATTAATATCTATAGCTAATTCATCTAACAATTGACATTAATATTTAACTTTTCTACCTAATTCATATCTAACATTTCACATTAATCTAACATTCTTATCTAGGTAATTCATCTAATTAACAATTTGACATGCATTAATCTAAAAAACAGAGAACAGAAAATAAGTAAAAAAATTGTGTGTGTGTGTATGTGTGTGTGTGTACGTATGAGTGGGGGCAGCGGCGTACGGGCGGCGACGCGAGACGGCGACGACGCGACGGGGGCGACGACAGGGACGGTGCAACGGGGGTAGGGACGGCCGGGGCGCCGCGCGCGACGACGGGGACGGGGACGGTCGGGCGCGCGCGACGACAGGGGCGGGGACGGTCGGGGCGCGCGCGACGCCAGGGACGGCCGTGGCGCGCGCGACGCCAGGGATGGCCGGGGCGCGCGCGACACCGGGGACGGCCGGGGCGCGACGACGGCGACTGGGAAGGGGCGCGACGACGGCGACGGCGACGGGGAGGCGATGAAGACGAACAAAGGAGCTAACTGAATTTTTTCGTAAGTGTTGTATATATAGGAGAGGCCTTTAGTACCGGTTGGAGCCACCAACCGGTACTAAAGGTGGTGCGCTGCCACCACAAAGTTTAGTCCCACCTCGCCGGGCGAAGGGCAGCCACACTGGTTTATAAACCCAGCCGCGGCTGCCCTTTCGAACTCCTCTATAAAGCAGGCTTCTGAGCCTAACTACGGCGCGCTACCCTGTGAGTCTGCTGGGCCTTGTGGGCCTGAAATTGCACGCCCGTGGTCTAGCAGGCCCACAGGGCAGCGCCCCAATTTTTTTATATAGTTTTTTTCTTTTCTGCTTTATTTTTTTGTATTTATTTCTGAGTAGTTTTTTTCTTTTCTGCTATATTTATTTTCTTCTATTTATTTCTGAGTAGTTTTTATATAGTTTTTTTTCTTTTTTGCTATAGTTTTTTTCTTTTCTGCTATTTTTTCTTTTCTGCTTTTTTTTCTTTTCTTCTATTCATTTATTTTTATAGACCATGCCAAGTTGATGGTTGAAACTTGATGGTTCAAAGTATGGAGTTATAATAAGTTTTAAAAAATGAAGTGCCGGTGTAACAAATGAGTTTTCGTCAGAAACCGGTCCTGATACTTTGAATGAGATTGTCCAGTTTGTACACAAAATGCATCCAGTTTTTGCCGTAACAGAAGAAGTCCGGAGTTGTAATAAGTTATTAAAAATAAAAAAGAGGTGCAATGCTCGTTAATTAGCTTCAAGCCTTTTGGAATAGTGTAAACGGCACTGCACATAGCTCCGTGCAGTCTACCATATTCCTCAAGGCTTGAAGCTAAGCAATGTGAGCATTGAGCCTCTTCTTCATCGTCTCTGCACTCATGGCTTATAAACCTCTCCTAGTGCCTCCCTCTTCGTGAGGTGGGACTAAAAAACAGCTTACTAAGAAACTGTAGTATTGGTTCATGCCATGAACCGGTACTAAAGGTGCTCGTAGGGCCCCAGCCTGATCTGACACAACCTCATTAGTACCAATTCGTGGCACGAACCGGTGCTAAAGGTTCGCCACGATGCTCGTGGGGCCCCAGCCTGATCTGACACAACCTCATTAGTACCAGTTCGTGGCACGAACCGGTGCTAAAGGTTCGCCACGAACCGGTACTAAAGAGCTCCTCCCGCCTAGCAGTTGGAACCGGCACTAATGGACACATTAGTGCCGTCTCAAATTCAAACCGGGACTAATGTATCTCATTTTGTAGTGATTTTCAATTTCAGTGTCATTTAGCTCAAAACAAATCATTAAATGCATGAAAAATAGCAAATGAAGGCAGAAATGGTTGAAAGTTGATGGCGTCGCTTTGAATGGTGCATACTGAATGCACAAAAAGTCTGGAGTTGTAATAAGTTTAAAAAAATGAAATGCCTTTGTAACAGATGAGTTTAATTTTGTCAGAAACCCGAATACTTCGAAAGAGATTGTCCAGTTTGTAAACGAAGTGCATCCAGTTTTTGCCGTAACCCTCTCTACTTTTTTGCACATGCTATGTGGGTGAAATGATGATACCATGCCAAGTTTCAACTTTTTCAGAGTTCATTTGTAGTGCTTTTCAATTTCAAGGTCATTTAGCTCTCAAAACAAATCATTAAATGCATGAAAAATAGCAAATGAAGACAGAAATGATTGAAAGTTGATGGCGTCGCTTTGAATGGTGCATACTGAACGCAAAAAATAGAAGATCATTTAAATCATGATCTTATATTTTTTTACAGTCTGAATTGTCAGTATGATCTTATACATCAAAAATACTTTGATCATCAATGATCTTTTTGTGTACAATCTGAATTGTCAATATGAGTCCTCAACGATTTGTAAACCGGTGAAGACTCATATTGCGGCCATAAATTCTACACATAGAGTTCAATGAAGACCAAGTGGTTGTGATAGTTTGAGAAGTAACATATTTAAGGTGGTAAAAGCCTTGTTAGGGGAGCGAGGTGGGACTAAAAACAGCTTGCCATAACCTCATTAGTACCGGTTCGTGGTACGAACCGGCACTAAATGGTGATGGTGGGGCCATAGCCTGACTGCAGGCTGCCACAGACTCTTTAGTACTGGTTCGTGGCATGAACCGGTACTAAAGGTTCGGCATGAACCGGTACTATTGATCGCCGCCACGAACCGGTACTATTGATCACATTAGTGCCAGTTCTGTTACAAACCGGCACTAATGTGCTTCACATTTGACCCTTTTTCTACTAGTGGGAGTAAGGGTGGAGGACGACGAGGGCTCGGACGCGGGAAAGCTTGGAGGGCGGCGGGAGGAGAAGGAAGGGTTTGGTGGATTTGATGCAATCTGCGACAGGATCGGGCTGTCGGGTCCCACTTAACGGGCGTGCCCGGGCACATCCGCCCTATATTTT
Source organism: Triticum urartu (assembly GCF_056163025.1). Taxonomy (NCBI): domain Eukaryota; kingdom Viridiplantae; phylum Streptophyta; class Magnoliopsida; order Poales; family Poaceae; genus Triticum; species Triticum urartu. The sequence goes on from NC_141873.1 coordinate 16,503,056, forward strand.
AGTTGAATATGAGGGGTAGTAATCAGCTCGGCATTTGAGGCTCGTTTAAGGTGCTTGCCTGGATCGAAATTTTGTAACTGATCGGTGACCAGGTAGCCCGCCCGGACGTATGAAGTGGGTTTGAGACGCCTGGCTGTAGATACTCTGATCGTGTGCGATATGAGCAAACTTGGCAAATATGTTCTTTTTTTAAAACTCTGTGTGATATATCACCTACGTTTATAGGCAACAAACCGTGTACGCCTGCCTGCGAGTTTTAGACCTCAATACGACATTTTCCTCATTTTTAACTTCTCACGCAAATGTAAGTTCAGTTTACTTTACTGTGAGTTTGAGACCTCAATACGACATTTTCCTCATTTTTAACTTCTCACGCAAATGTAAGTTCAGTTTACCTTACAATGAAAGTCCATTCAAGATTCTTCATATACAGGGACACATGAACGACCTGCACAGCCTTTCGTATCACAAAACTCGCCCACCCCACAATCACACAAAGCAATAACTATTGACCAATGGCCAACGCGGCGATTTGGGTAGGCAAAAATTCTCGTTCTGAGGGACAACGGCTACATAATATTCGTTCTCTACTCTTTGGCAGCACATGTTGTTTGGCAAGTCAATGGGCATTTCCAAAGACTAGTTATAGAAGACCAACTTGAGTTTGTTTGTTCCCACTATAATATTTGTTCTGTATTCTTTAGCCGCCCATGTTGATATTGAGTTGTGGCTGTACTCCCTCCCTCCTAGATCATTGGTCCTCTTCGTATTTTATGCCAAAATTTGACCACAGATTTACGGAAAGGATAAGGGCTGAACCCAGCCTGAACGCGATGGATGCCGTCAAATTTGTGCACACGTATCTTGGCGCAAATTTGTGCACACGTATCTTGGCGCAGGAGCTTGCCATGTTAGTTTCGGACTCGTTCGGGCGTCGGTCCAATATGAGCGAACAAAGAGAGATAGATGACTCTCCCTACCCCCTCGTCCCCACTCACCGAGCAGTGCAGATCAATTCCACATCCCGGCGAGCTCTGGCGGAGCTGTACAGAGAAAATAGAGACCCAAAGTTGAGGGAGAGAGAGAGAGAATGGAGGGAAGAGACACTAGTAGAAAACAAGGCTTTGGTTCGGGCCTGGCCAGCCCATTAGTCCCGGTTCAGTCACGAACCGGGACCCATGGGGGTATACATCCCGGTTCGTGAGCCCGGGGGGCCGGCCGGGGCCTCGTGGACATTGGTCCCGGTTCGTCTGGACCCATTTGTCTCGGTTCTAGCCATGAAACGGGACCAATGAGCCTCGCTCCTGGCACACATACATTGGTCCCGGTTCGTGGCTCGAATCGGGATAGAAGGTGGAGCTTTAGTCCCGGTTCCAGCCACAAACCGAGACAAATGGGCTGCATATATATATCCCATCGCCGCAGAGAGCACTTCACAGTGCTCTGTTTTTTCTGGCCGGCGAGGGGAGGGCATTTGGGTGCTCTAGATCACCTCCTATGCACATGAGGTGTTCGATGAAATGTTCGAGCCACACTAGTTAAGCTTTCTCCTCTCGAAGCTCGACCTCCAAACTCCATTTTCCCCGAGATTTGCATAGGTTTAGCGGTCCGTCACGTCCCGTCCCCGTCTTCACCGCCGTCGATCGCCTGCGCCGATCTCGTCGCCGGCACCACCGTGGCGAGCCTCTTGTTCTTATCTTCTTTCTGAAAAAAATATATTCTTACTTTAGATAGATACTTGTCTAATTTTCTTACTTTTATTATTGCTTGTTATTATATAGTACGATGGTTTTGGTATCCACCCCTGTCGGCTCTCATCCTGGCTATGATTCGGATGCGGTATATATTATCTTTTTATAACTATTTGGTTCATTTATTGTTTATGACAATTATGCCGACCAATGTGACATAGATTTTATTTATGTAGGAGGTAGTTGAACCGGAAATTCCAACCGACCCTATTGTCGAGAGGTTAAATTTAGTTGAAGAAGAAAACAATTACTTGAAGGAAAAAATAAAAAAAATTGAGGAGAAGAAGATGATATTGGAGTTGCATGTTGCGGATGTCGTCGATGATCACAAGATCAAGATGGATGTAATGCGGTTGAAGATGAGAAAGATTAAAAAAATATGCCGTTCATATCGAGGTTTGGTATCATTATGCCGTTGGATTAATTGTTACCTTGGTTGTGATTATGATTGCATTTGTTGTTGCATTGAAAGGTTTTACATAGTTTCAATGTATGGTTTAAGTAGATGCTCTAGAGAGCTATATGTTGTTCAATTTGAACTATGTATGTACTTTGGTTTTAATGTGATGATGAACTTCTATTAATTTGTTCACTTACCTATCCATGTGAATCTATAATGGTTTTTGACACACATAAATATATATAATACAAGCAGATGAACCGGCAATGGATGTACGGTGACAGACACACATAATTATGTTTCTCAAAGTGGCCGAGGCAAACAAGCAGAATGGTTGCATGAAAAAATAACAAATGAAGTCAGAAAGGGTTGAAAATTGATGATGTGGCTTTGAATGATGCATTTTGAACACACAAAAAGTCTGGAGTTCAAATAAGTTCAAAAAAATGAAATCCATTTGTAACAGATGAGTTTTCGTCTGAAACCCTGATACTTCGAAAGAGATTGTCCATTTTGTACACGAAGTGCATCTAGTTTTTGCCGTAACCATCTCTACTTTTTAGCATAGGCTATGTGGGTGAAATGATGATACCATGCCAACTTTCAACCATTTCAGAGTTTATTTGTAGTGCTTTTCAATTTCAGGGTCATTTAGTGCAAAAAGAATGAACTAATAGCAAAAATAATGAACTAGAAAACTTTTATGAAACTCTGATAGAACAAATAATAAACTAAAAGAATGAACTATAAAACTTTAATGAAACTCTAATAGAAAAAACAATGAACTAGAAAACTTTAATGAAACTCTAATAGCGAAAGGAATCATCTAAAAAGCTTTCATAAACCTCTAGTATTATTGAAACTAAAATTGTATAAAATTCATGCAACTAAAATTATTAAATTTATTTCTGTTCAAAACATTATAAGCAAAAAGAATTTTCATAAATAACTTTTCTTGTTAGAAACTTTAATAGCAAAAAGAATTATCATAATTTTTTTAGAAACTAAAATAACAAAAACTGTTTTTGAATATAATGATAAAACACAGTAATATTAAATAGCAGGAAAAAGAATCACTCCAAAATCTATTTTTATAGTAAAGTTGATCACAAACTAGTGATTCACACAAATTTCAAAGAATTCAAATTTAAACTATTCAAATTGGAAAACTAATGGCATTAACAGAAAGTTTATTATTTTTATTACCTAAAATAAAAAAGAATCACTAAAAAACAGTAAGTATTTTATTTTTATAGTAAAGTTAATCACAAACTAGTGATTCACACAAATTTCAAAGAATTCAAACTTAAAATATTCAAATTCGAAAACTAATGGCACCAGAAAGTTTATTATTTTTATTACTTAAAATCAAAAAGAATCACTGAAAAACAGTAAGTATTTTATTTTTATAGTACAGTTAATCACAAACTAGTGATTCACACAAATTTCAAAGAATTCAAATTTAAACTATTCAAATTGAAAAACTAATGGCACTAACAGAAAGTTTATTATTTGTGTTACCTAAAATAAAAGAGAATCACTGAAAAACAGTAAGTATTTTATTTTTATAGTAAAGTTAACCACAAACTAGTGATTCACACAAATTTCAAAGAATTCAAATTTAAACTATTCAAATTGGAAAACTAATGGCACTAACAGAAAGTTTATTATTTTTATTACCTAAAATCAAAAAGAATCACTGAAAAACAATAAGTATTTTGTTGTAAGTAGAGACAAAATAAAATAAATAAAGCAACAAAGACAACAAAATAACTAGAAAAAGAATAAAAAATGCCACCTACTGGGCCACCGCGGCCTGAATATGACTAGAAACCCACCCATGGGCCAGGATTCAGGCCCGCATTAGGCCCAGTAGGCCAACATGCAGATAAAGTGACTTTAGGCCCGTAAGCCTGCATTAGAGGAGCTCGAAGTGGTCAGCGCAGCAGCGCTTATAAACCACTGTTGAAACCTCTCAGCTAGCCAGGTGGGACTAAACATCCCACCGCACCGCGACAGTTCCAGCACAAGACCATTGGTCCCAGTTCGTGGCTCGAACTGGGACGAAAGGGGGCCTTTGGTTCCGGTTCGTGGCACCAACCGGAATCAATGCCACCCGTTTAGTCCCGGTTGGTGCCACCAACCGGGACCAAAGGTCTCTTTTCAGCAGCCCTGAAACAGAGGCCTTTGGTCCCGGTTGGTGGCACCAGCCGGGACTAAAGGGGGCATTGGTCCCGGTTGGTGGCACGAACCGGGACCAATGCTTCGTGTATATAAGCAAGACTTGTGAAAATTTCCACTTCTCATCTCGCAGTTGCCGCCCCGACTACGCCGACGACATCGACGCCGCCAGGCTGCCGCCCCGACCGCCATCTCCGTCGTCGCCGTCGCCCCTGCCCCGGCCTCGCCGCACCCTGCTGTCGGTGTCAAAACCGGCGGATCTCGGGTAGGGGGTCCCGAACTGTGCGTCTAGGCCGGATGGTAACAGGAGGCAGGGGACACGAAGTTTTACCCAGGTTCGGGCCCTCTTGATGGAGGTAAAACCCTACGTCTTGCTTGATTAATATTGATGATATGGGTAGTACAAGAGTAGATCTACCACGAGATCGGAGAGGCTAAACCCTAGAAGCTAGCCTATGGTATGATTGTTGTTGTGTATGTTGTCCTACGGACTAAAACCCTCCGGTTTATATAGACACCGGAGAGGGTTAGGGTTACACAAAGTCGGTTACAATGGTAGGAGATCTGCATATCCGTATCGCCAAGCTTGCCTTCCACGCCAAGGAAAGTCCCTTCCGGACACGGGACAAAGTCTTCAATCTTGTATCTTCATAGTCCAGGAGTCCGGCTGAAGGTATAGTCCGGCTATCCGAAGAGCCCCTAATCCAGGACTCCCTTAGTAGCCCCTGAACCAGGCTTCAATGACGATGAGTCCGGCACGCAGATTGTCTTCGGCATTGCAAGGCGGGTTCCTCCTCCAAGTACTTCATAGAAGATTTTGAACACAAAGACAGTGTCCGGCTCTGCAAAATAAGTTTCCACATATTGCCATAGAGAGAATAATATTTACACAAATCTAATCTGCTGACGTATTCCGTAGTGTGACACACCACGGCCAAGCCTTTATCCGAGTCGTTTCATTATCCCACCTCAGCACGTCACGCGAGGCGGTTTCCTTGGCACGTCTTGTTAAAGCAGAGATCGTGTCCCCTTATTCCGGGATTCTCATCAATACGGGCGTGGGTAACCCAACCGCGCCATTGATTACGGCGCTTGGAGATAGGCGAGTTTTACCAGGCTGGTGGGGACACGTAGTTGCGTCCACCCATATAAGGGGATAATGATCCACCTTTTCACCTACGCCTTCTTCCTCCCTTGCTTATCCATTCTCGCGCACTCGATCTCCAGCACCCAAGTCCGCACTCCCCACCTCAACCTTCTCCAGCCATGTCCGAAGCGGGAGGCAAGTGGATGGTCTCCTATGTCACGGAGGGACACATCAAAAAACTAAGGAATGCCGGATACTTGTCTAACGACATCGCGTACCAGATTCCCAAAAAGGGGCAGCTCCTCCCCACCCCAAGGCCCGAGGGTAGTGTTCCTTCCCCACTTCCTCCGCGGACTGGGCTTTCCGATCCACCCATTCGTCCGGGGACTCATGTTCTACTACGGCCTGGATTTCCATGATCTGGCCCCGAACTTCATCCTCAACATCTCCGCGTTTATCGTCGTGTGCGAGGCTTTCCTCTGCATCTGCCCCCATTTCGGCCTATGGCTCAAGACTTTCAATGTCAAGCCGAAGGTGGTGCGCGGCAACCAGGCGGAGTGTGGAGGCGCCATGGTGGGCAAGATGCCCAACGTCTTATGGCTCGAGGGCTCCTTTGTGGAGACCCTGAAGGGGTGGCAATCGGGGTGGTTTTACATCACCGAGCCGTGCGACCCTGAGTGGGTCGCAGCCCCCGAGTTCCGGTTCGGACCCCTAACGCGGCTCACGTCCTGGAAAGAGAAGGGCCTGTCGTGGGGCAACAAAGAAGAGGTGACTGGACTGCAAACATGCATCAAAACCCTGGTGGACAAGCAGCTCAAGCTCGTCAACGTAGTCCAGGTTATGCTCATCCGCCTGATCCCCCCGTGTCAACAACGGGCCTTCAATCTGTGGGAGTTCAACCCGGCGCAGCACCGAACTCTGAGCAGGCTCTTCGACACTACATACGAAGATGCCTGGAAGGTGCTTTTCAAGGGCGCCGAGGCTCCCGCATCCGCCACCGAGGATCGCGGATTCAGCGCGCAGCGTCACGCTAGCACGGTAAGTTGTTTGTACCTTTTTACAAGGTATTAGTTTTCCATAGTTTAACTCAATGTGGGATCTAAGCTCCCTTACCTTTGATAGAGTTGGAAGGCGAAGTCTGGACAGATCGACTGTCCGGCTCCCTTGCCCGAAGACCCAGCTGATGCCCGCTTAGCGAAGCTGCTGGTTCCGGCACCCTATGTGGTGCTGGAGAAGAAGGCCACGGGGACTCGAAAGAGTGCCCGGTGCCAGGAGGTGTCGGGTTCATCACCTGACGGCTCCGAGGCGCATTCCTCCCGTGAAGACGAGGAGGAAGAAGAAGAGACCTCTCCCCCTCTAGCGGGAGGAGAGAAGAAAAGGAAGGCCACCCTCTCTGGGGAGGCCGGAGGGTCCAAGAAGGGGAGAACCCTTCCCCCGGACTACTCCACCGACGCCGACGACGGCGGAGAAGAGTGGCCGCTTAGGGCCAAGCCCCTGGCGAAATCGTAAGTATCCGGATACCAGAGTAATTCATAGTATTTCTTTATTGCACAGCTTTTCCTTATGTCGAATATGATTATGCAGCCCACCCAAAGACCGGCTCGACGCATCGTCGAGCGGTTCACTGGACTCGTCGGATGTGAATTCGCTTCCGACGGCTTCCTCCCCCCGTCCTACGGACGACGCCGAAGTGTTGTCTCAACAGGTTCCAAGCCGGGAGGAGGTGGTCCTGGAGGCGCCGCAAGGCGACCTCCCGGACTCCAGGAGTGAAGGGGATAAACCCCCCAGGGCTCCAAGTCCGGCTCTAGGCCGAACACCGCTTCGGAACCTTCAAAGGTTCCAGAGTCCGGTGGGGGACCTCCTTCCAAGAGGAGCAAGCCCACCGTGCCGGTGACCCCCGTCCAACCGGAGGCGCCGGATAATCTGTTGGAGGCGCTCCAAGGCGCCTCCATCGACGAGGAGCACCGCACCATTATGAGTGCGGTGGTCCAGAAGGTTCAGTCCGCCAAGAGCGGACTGACTGAAGCTTGTACTAGCCTTTTAACAGGCTTTGAGGTAAGTAAAGAATGTGTAAATAATATTACCGCATAGGCAGTAGCCCCTGATGCTCTGTTTGGCGTTCGGGAAGAAAAGCCGAATAGAGGATCAAATAAAATTCGCAGGAGTCTAACAAAAAGGAGTCAATATGCATATGCAGGCTTCTTTGCTTGCGTCCGCCGCACTGACTGCGAAAGTGGACACGCTAAAGCAGAACCTCGAGCGGTCTGAGCAAGAGCTCGGGCGTGCCAAGAAGCAGCTCGAGGACAATGAAGGTAAGAAATACCTTGTTTAAATATATATAAAAAGGTGCAATTGCAAAAAATGACAGGATTATAGTGGCTATTGTAGGGGCCACGTCTGAGGTGGCGACCCTTAAGCAAGCCCTGGTCGAGGCCGAGAAGAGGGCGGCCACGGAGCGCACCGAGCGGGAGAAGTACGAGGCCCAGGTTGGCAAGGTGCATCAAGAGCTCCAGGTTCTCATGAAAAAACATGAGAGTTTGGAGCTTGACTCAAAGACGCGAGCGTCCGAGCTCGCGGCGGCTATTGAAAATGCCAAATCTGCCAAGGCTGAATCCCAGAAGACCCTCCAGGAGTTGGATGAGGTGAAGAAGATAGCGGCGGGTAAGGCATTCTTTATGCAAAGCAAACACATAAACGCGAGTTACTTGTTACTTACCCGAATCCGGAGCTCTCCAGGAGCGTTCGCAGATCTTCCCCGGAGTGTGTCCGATGCCGCCGCATTCTATCGAGCCGAGGAGGGCAGCTCGAGAGAGAAGGTGTTCTGGTCTCAGTATGCTGAGGCTGGACACCCCGTGCCCCTGAGCGACCAGCTGAAGCAACTGGTCGAGCTCCACAAGGCGCCCGAACAGGCCATGAAGGGCCTCATAGTTCAGCTGTGGCATGGAGAGGCTCTGCCTGGGAGCTATTTCGGGCTGGTGCGGCGGCTGGTGGAGGCCTGTCCAAGGCTCGAAGTCATCAAGCGCTCTGTCTGCATTGAAGGTGCCCGTAGGGCCCTTGCCCGAGCTAAGGTGCACTGGCGCAAGCTGGATGCTGAGAAGCTTGTGAAGGACGGGCCACCGCCGGGGAAAAAGCATCACAAGCCCGAGAATTATTATAAGGATGTTCTGAAGGGTGCCTGCCTTGTGGCGGATGAATGTTCTAGGGATGTAATTTTTGAGTGAAACTTGCTCGTTTTGTCCTGTGCGCTGAAAACTTGTTCATATGCGCTAAGCAATGCTGTTGGAATTTAAAATATTACCTTCTGTGCGGCTGTTTATCAATTCTGAGAGATGGCAAGTCGTCGGCTTCTGCCCCCGTGCCGCTAGTGCTGGGGTGTTTGGGGATAAACCTGAGCGCTCTTTTTCCCATGTTTGGGTCCTTCGAGGGAGGCGCTCAGCCCAACAAACAAGGCAATCATACTATAATGCGTGAACACTCTCACTTAGCCATAGAATTCTATAATTTTAAATTTTGGCGAAGCCCCTGGTATTCGGAAGACCGAGTTCGGGGCGCTATCCACGCCTTGGCCGGACAGAGCCGACTCCTCGCTCTAAGCGACATAAGTCTTTAGGGACTCGAAAAACCTCTCGAACAGCGACCAGCTCTCGCTTCATCATGACAGTCAGTTTTAGCTTTCTCCACTGAGGTGCTCGACCCAGCTCAACTGGGGCACAATCGCAGTGGTTCTCCTAGTGCTACCTTAGCCGATATAGCGGAACGTAAGGCACCAAAACATAGGAGCCGGGCAAACCCAACTATTGACCCAAGACATGATTCGGAGCCGATGCATATAATGCTATAAGTTCGGGGTGCCGCACTTGTTAAAGTGTTCGGACTTCTCACACCATGTTGAGGGGTACTAAAGCCCCTGGCGTATCTTGGCCGTACCGAAGTGCACAGGTGCAACATGTCGTTAAGGAACATATATTTGTAAAAAAAGAGTAATGCAAAAATAGACAGAAGCTATGCATTGTTTATTAAAAAGGGCTGCGATCAAAGCAGAACGATACAAATAATGTGATAAGCAAAAGGTTGGACTATTTTAACATGTCCGTTCCAGGGGCAGGCTGCGGAATGGTATGCGAAACAGGATACTGCTCGTGATAGAGACCACCTGGGAGTTCCGTAATGCGGCATGGCTCGTCTGCTTCCCTGGTTCTTGCATCGTTTGTGCGGCAATTGAACTGCCGAACAGGCCTTCCGAAGAGTGGAGTCCTGAAAGTAAGAGAAAATTAAAAAATCGGCAGCCCCTGGTGTGGTTTAAGCCGTGTTTTGGGCGTGCCGTGATGGTGCCCCTCCCCCTGTACCCATGGTATTTCTAGAGCGTAGTTATGTACGCGAAGTACTGGTGCCACATTTTTGCGAGGGCTGGGGTTGGGGCCGCATTGCTACGCCTGCTTGGAACGTGCCAGGCGGCCTTGTTGTAGGTTACTCTGGGCGCGCTTGATGGTGTCCGGACGTTTAATGGCCGGACTGGAGAACTACCTGGAGAGGCTGCTTTGTACTTCCGCTGCAAGGGCCGCCGTGTGCTCCTCCGTTCGGAGGGAGCGTTCGGTGTTTCCATTGACCGTAATTACTCCTCGAGGGCCTGGCATCTTGAGCTTAAGGTATGCGTAGTGCGGTACTGCATTGAACTTGGCGAATGCGGTTCGTCCGAGCAGTGCGTGATAGTCACTGCGGAATGGGACTATGTCGAAGATTAACTCCTCGCTTCGGAAATTATCCGGAGATCCGAAGACCACTTCAAGTGTGACTGAGCCTGTACAGTTGGCCTCTACACCTGGTATTACGCCTTTAAAGGTCGTTTTGGTGGGCCTAATCCTCGAGGGATCTATGCCCATTTTCCGCACTGTATCCTGGTAAAGCAGGTTCAGGCTACTGCCGCCGTCCATAAGGACTCTAGTGAGATGAAATCCATCAATAATTGGGTCTAGAACCAATGCGGCGAATCCGCCATGACGGGTGCTAGTGGGATGGTCCCTTCGATCAAAGGTGATCGGGCAGGAGGACCATGGGTTGAACTTTGGGGCGACTGGCTCTATCGCGTATACGTCCCTTAACGCGCGCTTCCGCTCCCTCTTGGGGATGTGGGTTGTGTATATCATGTTCACCGTCCGCACTTGTGGGGGAAAACCCTTCTATCCACTGTTGTTCGGCGGCCGGGGCTCTTTGTCATCATCTCTATGCAGCCCCTTGTCTGTATTTTCGGCTTTTAACTTGCCTGCCTGCTTGAACACCCAACAATCCCTGTTGGTGTGATTGGCTGGCTTTTCGGGGGTGCCATGTATCTGGCACAAGTGGTCGAGTATTCGGTCCAAACTGGACGCCCCCTAGGATTTCTTTTGAATGGCTTTTTCCGCTGACCAGATTTATAGCCTCTGAATCCGGCATTAACTGCCGTATCCTCAGCGTTGTCGCCGTTAATGCGGCGCTTCTGCTTGTTGCGACGCGACCTGCCACTACTGTCCCTGGTATCCGAATTACCAGGGTTCTTGGTCATGTTGTTGCTACGAGCAAGCCAGCTGTCTTCTCCCGCGCAAAAGCGGGTCATGAGTGTCGTGAGTGCTGCCATAGATTTCGGCTTTTCCTGTCCAAGGTGCCGGGCAGGCCACTCGTCACGGATATTGTGCTTGAAGGCTACTAGGGCCTCAGCGTCCGGACAGTCGACTATTTGATTTTTCTTTGTTAGGAACCGTGTCTAGAATTGTCTGGCCGATTCCTCTGGCTGCTGAATTACATGACTTAGGTCATCGGTGTCTGGGGGTCGCACATAAGTGCCTGGAAATTGTCGAGGAATGCGGCTTCCAGGTCCTCCCAACAACTGATTGATCCTGTTGGCAAGTTGTTAAGCCAATGCCGAGCTGGTCGTTTAAGCTTGAGTGGGAGGTATTTGATGGCGTGGAAATCATCGCCGTGGGCCATGTGGATATGAAGGAGATAATCCTCGATCCATACCGCAGGATCTGTTGTGCCATCATATGATTCGATATTTACGGGTTTGAAACCCTCAGGGATTTGATGATCCATTATTTCTTCTGTGAAGCATAGTGGGTGTGTGGCGCCTCTGTACTGGGCTATATCAGGACGTAGCTCTAATGAGCTTTGTCTACTGTGTTCGGCCCTGCCGAATTTGCGGCCGGCGTGACGGTTACCATCTCGAGTCGTGGGGCGCCCATGCGATCCGTAGATCGATCTTGTTTGCCTTGCCTTGTCCTCCAACATATCTCGCAGGTCTGGCGCATTTTCCCGTGCCTTGGTACGGGGTGCGGCTTGAGTGGAGGGCCGAGAGGCCTCTCTGTCGCGGCCACGAGGTGGCCGATCGGCCGTATCGAGTGCAGGTGATGCAGGTTTAAGTGCTTCCTCCTCTAGTCGGGGTAGCAACCTGCGCTTTGGGTAGCTCTTGGAGGGGCGTTCGAGTTTATGCTCTTCGGCCGCAAGGACTTCAGTCCATCTGTCGACTAGCAAATCTTGATCAGCTCTAAGCTGTTGCTGTTTTTTCTTGAGGCTTCTTGCTGTGGCCATAAGCCTGCGTTGAAAACGCTCTTGCTCAACGGGATCCTCTGGCACGACAAATTCGTCGTCGTCAAGGCTTGCCTCGTCTTCGGAGGGAGGCATATAATTATTATCCTCGACCTCTCTGTCTGCCGCTCTCTCATGAGGGCTGGTTTCTCCATCCTCCTGTGCTAAATCTTGCTGGAGGGGGTTTTCTTCGGCACTCTCCGGAGTATTATTATCTCCCATGCTGGAATTACCATATTTGTTTTGGCGGGATTTTGATCGGCGCCGCTGACGCTGGCGCTTAGCCTGTTTCTTGGAGGGGTCATCCTCCGCTGTTCCATCACCATCTCCTTCTTTTGGGGTGTCCACCATGTATATGTCATATGACGAGGTGGCTTTCCAGGGCCTAATAGGCGCTGGTTCTTCATCGTCTCCTTCATCGGCGTCCATACCGTCGATGTCTTCGGAGTCGAAGTCGAGCATGTCGGTTAAATCGTCGACAGTGGCTACAAAGTGGGTGGTGGGTGGGCTTTGAATTTCTTCATCGTCCGTACCCCAACCTTGCTGACCGTAGTCCGGCCAGGGCTCTCCTGATAAAGAGAGAGACTTCAGTGTCTTCAGAATATCGCCGAAAGGCGAGTGCTGAAAGATGTCCGCGGCAGTAAACTCCATGATCAGCGCCCAATCGGATTCGATCGGCAGGGGCGCGGAGGGTTCGGAGTCTGGAGAGGAGTCCGGCTTCTTGGGGTCACGAGTCTCGCGGAGTGTGGGGCTGGTGTTCGGCTCGATCGCCATTGGGATCGCAGCCCCCGAGGCGGCGTCCAACCGCCCATCCTCGATCGGCACAGTTGGCTCCGAATTAAAGGTCGAAGCCGATGCGGGTGCGGCCTCCAGGGTACTGTTTGGCGGCAGAGCTAGATCATGCTCGTCGTGACAGTGCGGCGCGCTCGGCAGTGGCTCGAATCCGTCGAAGATCAAGTCCCCGTGGATGTCAGCCGTGTAGTTTAAACTTCCAAATCTGACCTGACGGCCAGGGGCGTAGCTTTCGATTTGCTCCAGATGGCCAAGTGAATTGGCCCGCAGTGCGAAGCCGCCGAAGACGAAGATCTGTAAGGGGAGGAAGATCTCACCCTGGACTGCATCGCTATTGATGATCGTAGGAGCCATCGAGCCTGACGGCGACGACACAGAGGAACTCTCAATGAAAGCACCAATGTCGGTGTCAAAACCGGCGGATCTCGGGTAGGGGGTCCCGAACTGTGCGTCTAGGCCGGATGGTAACAGGAGGCAGGGGACACGAAGTTTTACCCAGGTTCGGGCCCTCTTGATGGAGGTAAAACCCTACGTCCTGCTTGATTAATATTGATGATATGGGTAGTACAAGAGTAGATCTACCACGAGATCGGAGAGGCTAAACCCTAGAAGCTAGCCTATGGTATGATTGTTGCTGTGTATGTTGTCCTACGGACTAAACCCTCCGGTTTATATAGACATCGGAGAGGGTTAGGGTTACACAAAGTCAGTTACAATGGTAGGAGATCTGCATATCCGTATCGCCAAGTTTGCCTTCCGCGCCAAGGAAAGTCCCTTCCGGACACGGGACGAAGTCTTCAATCTTGTATCTTCATAGTCCAGGAGTCCGGCTGAAGGTATAGTCCGGCTATCCGAACACCCCCTAATCCAGGACTCCCTCACCTGCCCCGACCTCGACGCGCCCTGCCCTGACCTCGCCATCGCCAAGCCCTGCCCCGACCTCGCCGCGCGCTACCCCAACCTCGCCGTCGCGCATGCCGAGCGCCCTGCCCCGACCTGGCCGCCGCTCGCCTGCACTGTGAGCCTCACCACGCTGTTCCCCCTCCTATCCTCCTCCCCCCCGCGCCCCAACGCCGCCGCCCGCCTCGACGCCGCCGCCGACGACGAAGGCCCTGTTCACATATATAGTTTTTTTTGTTCATATTGTAGTAGTAGATGATGACGATGATGATGTATGTATGTTCATATGCAAAAGTTAGGATTTTTTCTGTTCATAGAATTTTTTTGGTGATATTATTGTAGAATATGAAATGTTTGTATGTTCATACGCAAAGAATATGTCATTTTTTGTAGAATTTTAATGATTTTTTTCTGTTGTAATTTTGTTCATAGAATTTTTATTGTATTTTCTGTTGTAATTTTGTTCATAAAATTTTATGATGAAAAAAGAAGAATAAGAAAAAAAAGGGAGGAGGAGAAGTTTCGTTTAGTTTTAGGATTATTTTAGTTTATGTTTAGTTTAGGAAGAAGGAAAAGAAAAAGGAGAAGAAGAGGCGAGGAAGAAGAGGAGAAATAAATAAGAAGAGGGAAAAATGAAAAAAAGAGGAGAAGAAGAAAGGAATAGAGGAGAAGAAGAAAAAGTAGAAAACTATTTTCTATTTTTTTATTCTCCTCTATTCCTTTCTTCTTATCCTCTTTTTTTCTTTTTTTCTTCGATCTTCTCCTCTTTTTATTTCTTCTTCGTCTTCTTATTTTTTATCGGATATGTCGTGTCGATATATCCCCTCCCGATAACTTCAACACGAGGGGGGGGGTCGATATACCCCCTCCCCGATAACATTATTTTCCCATGTATGTATATCGTCGTTGTCGATATAACCCCCTCCCGGATAACTTCGACATGAGGGGCGGTCGATATATATACCCCCTCTCGACCGTGATAACTTATACCACGGGAGCACCCCCGGGCCCTCTTGCTCGACCAAAACTCTCGAGGACACCCAAACCCTAGAAAAAAAAACGATGTCGGTCTCCTACCCCATCCCGCCGTGTGACGCCCGCATAATTAAGCTAGAGTAACCACTCACTAATGATGCCATGTCATCACAATTATTTTTCTAAACCTCACTATGTTCCAAACCGAATTCAAATTCAATTTAAAATAGAGTCAAATTAATATTTATTCAAACAACAACAAAAATGTTCATTGGTTTCCAAATATTCACTAACTAATTTTAATGAGTAAAACAACATCATTTGGGATATTTAAATGACCCTAAAATATTCAAAACAGAACCAACATCATTTAAATCAACCATTTAAAGTTAAACAAATATTTAAACTATTCGAAAATATTTGAAACTTGTTGCGCTAGGTCATTACATAGTCTAGTATTTATATACTAAATTTTGGGTTCAAGTAAATTCATTTACTAGCTCAAGTAAATGCAAAACATGGGCAAAAGAAATGAAAACGGAGAAAGTAAAAGCCCATCTGCTACAGTGCCACTGGACCTAAATGCTACAATGCACGAAGGCCCAGCCCACATTGGTTTTCTTCAACCTGTAGCAGTGAGGCATCGTGGAGCACATCCACGGATGCCATGGCACCGTGGCACGCATCCACGGTCCTCTCTCATCCTACTTAGCAACAGCACCCCTCACCCTCACCCTAGCACCCCCTCCCCCCCTCGTCACGCCTCTTTCTTCTTCCTCGCGTATAGCCGAGCGCTGCATCGCCGCGCCACCTTCCTCAACACGCTCCGAAGCCACCCCGCGCCGCAAGAATACATGCAAGAGGATCCCCGACGTCGACCACGTCGTCTACGCCAGTTGATTTGGATCGAGGAGCCGCCAAGACATCGGCCGCGACCTTCTTCCCCGACGACGACCACCGCTTCCCGGCGTCGATCCGTACTGCTCCGACTATCCCCGACCTCCCCGAGCACGCCTCCGAGTCGCTGTGAGCCTCCGCTTATTTTCCTCCCTTTTCCCTCGTCGGATTCGGCTCCTTAGCGCGCCCGCTGATAACCGTAGCCACCGTCCGCCATGGCTGCGAGCTGGGCCTAGCCGATCTCACCTAGGACCCGTCTACCTCGCCTGTGGGCTCCATTGGACGAGGTCGCACCTGCGCACACCCCTGTAGTCTGCTCATGAGCATCCTTCCGTGCCTCCCTGTGTGCGTGTTGTACGTCGGCCATCCTCCGGCGTGCTGCCGTGCGCAGCCTGCTTCCTGTGTGCCCTGCAGTCCACCCGAGTCTACCGCGCACCGCGGCGCGTCGCCCCTCCCGCTCGCCGCTGCATGGCGCAGCTCCTGCAGGCTGGCATCACCCCGTCCGCTGCGCCGTTGTGTCGCCCGCGTGTGCGCGCGCTTGGCTGCCTTGATGCGCCACTGCCGCTGCTGCTTCAGATCCCCGCACCTGCTGCTACGCCTGCGCTCCCGCCGCTGAGCCTGCTCCGCTCGCCTGCCCCGTCTCCTGCAGCCGCTGCATTCTGCTGCTACTCTGCTATAGTAATGTTCAGTTACTGTAGCAGTAGCTAGCTTTCGTATTTCTACAATGCCAAGCCCTCTAGACAACCACTAAACAATGATAAGACAAGTCCTAAAATGGGTAAAAATTATATAAACGGAAAGTAGACGTAATAAGCCTTATTTTGTTCCATTGGACCTGCTTCAGATAATGCATGGATTAAATTCTACAAAAATCACAAAATGCTATCTTGTGTTAAAAAGAATAGAGTTCCTAGCATAGTGTGTGTACGTGAGTGCGTAGTGTGCAGGCACCACAGCCGTGTGTGGCCGGCTATGCCACACCCTGGCCAGCCTTTTAGTTAGTTTATAATTAGTAGTACTAGCTAATTTATCCAATAGTAAATGACATGTGGACTCACTAATGGTTTAGAGAAAAACAAAATTTAAAATAATTATCTAAGTCAACGACATGTGGCCCCATACACTGTTCATATATTGACTAGTCAACCTTTGACCGGGTCAACCCAACCCCCTGGCCCCACTCTCATACACTAGGCTAGAATAGCACTAGGAGACAAAATTATTTTACTATGTAATTTCTAAATATAAATAAATTCAAAAAAACAATATAAATTAATCCATAACTCGGATGAAAATACTTTGTAAATGAAAGTTGCTCAGAACGATGAGACGAATCCGGATACGCAGCCCGTTCGTCCGCCACACATCCCTAGCATAGAGAACACGTAACATTTCCCCTCTGATTCATCTGTCCGGAAACATGAAACATCAGGGATACTTTCTCGGATGTTTCCCTCCTTTGCCGATATCACCTACTACCGCGTTAGGGCACATCTAGCACCGCGTTTGTCATGTTATGCTTTGAGATGCTTTGATTGCTCTGTTATTTATTGTGTTCCCCCTCCGTTACTTCTTTCCGGTAGACCCTGAGACCGATGCCGGTACCCCTGTGATCGACTACATCGACGACGAACTCTTCTCTTGCCAGAGCAACCAGGCAAGCCCCCCCTTGATCACCAGATATCGCCTACTCTCCTCTATACTGCTTGCATTAGAGTAGTCTAGCATGTTACTGCTTTCCGTTAATCCTATTCTGATGCATAGCCTGTCATTGTTGCTACAACTGTTGATACCTTACCTGCAATCCTAAATGCTTAGTATAGGATGCTAGATTATCATCAGTGGCCCTACACTCTTGTCCGTCTGCCATGCTATACTATTGGGCCGTGATCACTTCGGGAGGTGATCACGGGCATATACTATATACTTTACACTGTTACATTACCGGTGATACTGTTTGGACATGGGGGCTGAAGGGGCAGGTGGCTCCATCCAGGTAGTGGTGGGCCTGAGTTCCCGACGGCCCCCGACGGTTACTTTGTGGTGGAGCGACAGGGCAGGTTGAGACCACCTAGGAGAGAGGTGGGCCTGGCCCTGGTCGGCGTCCGCGGTTATTTCAAAATAACACGCTTAACGAGATCTTGGTATTTGATCTGAGTCTGGCCACTGGCCTATACGCACTAACCATCTACGCGGGGACAGTTATGGCCACTCGACGTCGTGGTATCAGCCGAAGCCTTCGTGACGTCAGCGACTGAGCGGCGCGCGCCGGGTTGGACCGCGTAACGCAATTTCCTTTGTAATGGAGGTTGCTAGCTTTGCTCTCCGGCCGCGTACGCAACGTGCAGGTGTGCAATGGGCGATGGGCCCAGACCCCTGCGCCATAGGATTTAGACCGGCGTGCTGACCTCTTTGTTGTGCCTAGGTAGGGCTGCGACGTGTTGATCTTTCGAGGCCAGGCATGACCCAGAAAAGTGTGTCCGGACAAAGGGGATCGAGCGTGTTGGGAAATGTGATGCACCCCTGCAGGGAAGTTGAACTATTCGAATAGCCGTGTCCCTCGGTAAAAGGACGACCCGGAGTTGTACCTTAACCTTATGACAACTAGAACCAGATACTTAATAAAACACACCCTTCCAAGTGCCAGATACAACCGGTGATCGCTCTCTCATAGGGCGATGAGGGGAGGATCATCGGTTAGGATTATGCTACACGATGCTACTTGGTGAACTTGCCATCTACTCTCTTCTCCTGCTGCAAGATGGAGGTTACCAGAAGCGTAGTCTTCGAAAGGACTAGCTATCCCCCTCTTATTCCGGCTTTCTGCAGTTCAGTCCACATATGATACCCTTATTCCATTTGATACCAATGCATACATATGTAGTGTAGCACCTTGCTTGCGAGTACTTTGGATGAGTACTCACGGTTGCTTTGCTCCCCCTTTTCCCCCTTTCTATACTCGATTGCTGCGACTAGACGTTGGAGCTCAGGAGCCAGACACCACCGTCGACGACGACTACTACTACTCGGGAGGTGCCTACTACTACGTGCAGCCTGCTGATGACGACCAGGAGTAGTTTAGGAGGATTCCAGGCAGGAGGCCTGCGCCTCTTTCGATATGTATCCCAGTTTTGTGCTAGCCTTCTTAAGGCAAACTTGTTTAACTTATGTCCGTACTCAGATATTGTTGCTTCCGCTGACTCGTCTATGATCGAGCTCTTGTATTCGAGCCCTCGAGGCCCCTGGCTTGTAATATGATGCTTGTATGACTTATTATTTGTAGAGTTGTGTTGTGATATCTTCCCGTGAGTCCCTGATCTTGATCGTACACGTTTGCGTGTATGATTAGTGTACGATTGAATCGGGGGCGTCACACGCCGCGCCCCTACCCGACAGAAAAGAATTCCCTACTGTCCCAGGAGCTGGAAGAGTGCAAAGCCCAACTTGAGGCCGCACTAGCCGCGGCAGGGGAGCCCAAGGAGACCCCCTCTGGTAATATATACTTCGAAAGATAAGTATTTTGTGAAGCACGGCATGGGTGCGAATCTGACAAATGAAATTGCAAATGGCACCGGATTGAATCCGGAAAGGCAACACCTCCTACGCCAGCTGAAGGCTGGTGAGAAGGTGCTGACAAAGGTGAGGCGGGAGAAGAACGATCTCCAAGATGCCAACACCAAGCTGGGCGTCGAGCTGAAAGATGTTCATGCCCAGCTGTCAGACTCCGTTAAGGAGAATCAGCGGCTTCGGCGCGACATATTTAGTAAGTGCTTGAACGAACCTTTGGAGAGAAAAAAAGTTCGGCAGGGAAGTCGACTAACAGAGTAATGTCTGTAGGTGTGCTAACAGGTCGTCCTGCAGAGGAGATGCCCGGTTCTACGGGTGACCTTCTTCCCGAGCTCTCGCAACTGCTCGAGCGAGTTCGGAAGGCGATGCAAGGCATCGCCCAGGCCCTATGGCCATCCATCTCCGTGCCCGAAGGTCTTGGAGAGCTTGCGGAGAAGCTAAAGGGAGCACGGCGGCGCTTCCGATTGTGGAAGATATCGGCCTGCCGTCAAGGCGCTAGGGAGGCCTGGGCCATGGTGAAGACGCGGTACACAAAGGCCGACCCCAACCACATGGCCGAGGTCAGTCCTGTGGGGCCCGATGGGAAGGAGATCCCTGTAAGCTTAGTATACGGCCAAGTAGAATTGGCCGCAAAGTATTCCCAGCAGGACTGCAAATTAGACAGCCTGTTAGATGGTATTGAAGAGGAATATAATCAGTCAGAATGACTATGTAATTTAATTGACATTTATAATGCCTTCTAGCCGGATTGTAGATCGTTTGTCATGGCCGACCTTTTCGCTTCAGCCTCGGGACCTGACGGTCCGGAGTGTGTCCGAATTCCCAAGCGGTTATATAAGAACCGGGGAATGCATGGAGACCAGGCGTAGGGGTCATTAGTGCATGAACAGACAAGTGCCCGACTAGTTATGTTATATTACATGGTTAGTAAGAAACATCTTCCAGGGAGAATAGTTCCGTTAGGGGTTCCTTTCCCTAGGAGGCATGCCCTAAAGTGCATGCCCATTCTATGAAAAAGACGCAGGAAAAAGCATCTGGGGGCGCATAAATAAATAAGTAAAAAGATCATCTTTTAGGTCACCGACCGAATATTCCCTTAAGAACGCTAGCTTTCGGCTTCACCCAGTCTGAGGTACACATCCGGCTGATCCGGCAGTAACAATCGCAGAGGTGCTCCCTTTACCGCCTAGCTGAATAATCGGGAACGTAGGGGTAAGCACAGGAGCCAGGCAACCCAGCTTGGCCAAAACTTAAGTCATATCGATGCATATAATGGTGAAATAAAAGGTACATGCGGAAGTGTCACACATGTGTTGGGCATGAAGCCCGTATAAATAAGCTTCTGGTAAAAGAAGCCCCCATGTTTAATGAGTGCGAATAGCACGTCATTTGATGAGCCTTTAAAGGCTATAAGAGAAAGGAAGGGGAGAAGGAGAGAAATGTAAGACAGACAATATATAAAAAATGGACAGAGGAAGGAGATGAACACAGAGTCCGGCGCTAGGCATAGAATCTTCGGAGACGGGATGCGTTCCATGGGTTCGGCTCGAGTCGGTTATCCGATGCATCTCGTAGGCGGTACGCTCCACCAGTCAGGACTTGGTCAATTATGAAGGGACCTTCCCACTTGGGCTTGAGTTTGTCCTTTTTCTTGTCCGGCAGGCGCAAAACTAATTCACCAACGTTGTAATTTTTGGCCCGTACTTCTCTGCTTTGGTATCTTCGAGCCTGCTGTTGATAGAATGCGGAACGGGCTTTTGCCACGTCACGCTCCTCCTCCAATGTGTCCAAACTGTCTTGCCGATCGAGCTCGGCTTCTCTTTCTTCGTACATGCGCACTTGAGGTGAGTCATGAATTATGTCGCAAGGCAAAACTGCCTCTGCGCCGTACACCATAAAGAATGGTGTGTATCTGGTGGTGCGATTTGGCGTGGTCCGCAGCCCCCAGAGTACGGAGTCAAGCTCCTCTACCCAGTGCATGTTAGATTCCTTTAGGGACCGCACTAATCTGGGTTTGATGCCGCTCATGATAAGACCATTTGCACGTTCGACCTGGCCGTTAGTTTGTGGGTGATAGATGGAAGCATAATCGAGCTTGATGCCCATATTTTTGCACCAGAGTTTTACCTCGTCGGCCGTAAAGTTCATGCCGTTATCAGTGATGATGCTGTGGGGACGCCGTAACGGTGTACAACCCCGGATATAAAGTCTATCACCGGTCCGGATTCGGCCGTCTTAACAGGCTTGGCTTCTATCCATTTGGTGAACTTATCCACCATGACCAGTAAGTATTTTGCTTGTGGGTTCCGCCTTTAAGGGGTCCAACCATGTCAAGCCCCCAGACCGCGAGGGGCCCAGTGATGGGGATAGTTTGGAGGGCGGTGGGTGGCATATGGCTTTGGTTTGCAAAGAGCTGGCAACCGACACATCGCTAGACTAAGTCCTGGGCGTCTGCCCGGGCCGTCGGCCAATAAAAGCCTGTACGGAAGGCCTTGCTTACAAGAGACCGGGCTGCAGCGTGATGACCGCCGAGTTCGGCATGAATTTCAGCCAGGAGGTTCCGCCCTCCCTCTTCGGAGATGCACCTTTGAAGGACTCCGGTAGTGCTTTTCTTATAGCTCTCCCTCGTGGACTTTGTAGGCTTTGGATCGCCGCACTATGCAGCGTGCCTCATTTTGGTCCTCAGGGAGTTCCTGCCTAGTAAGGTAGGCGAGGAATGGTTCTGTCCACGGGGCGATGACGGCCATTATTACGTGGGCTGAAGGTGTTATTTCATGGGCAGAGCCTCCGATTGTGTCAGAATGTTCGGTGTCGGGCAGTGCGGTTGGGTCCGGGCTGTTATTGTTCGGCTCCCCTTCCCATACTACGGATGGCTTGAACAGCCTTTCCAAGAAGATGTTGGGGGGGGGGGGGACTACATCGCGTTTTGCGCCGATGCGTGCCAGGACATCTGCCGCCTGATTATTTTCCCGGGCTATATGGTGAAATTCAAGCCCTTCGAACCGAGCTAACATTTTTAGGACGACGTTGCGGTAAGCTGCCATTTTTGGATCCTTGGCATCGAAGTCTCCATTTATTTGGGATATTGCGAGGTTCGAGTCCCCGCGCACCTCTAGGCGTTGAATGCCCATGGATACTGCCATCCGGAGACCATGTAAAAGGGCCTCATATTCGGCTGCATTGTTGGAGTTGTGTACATAATCTGGAGTACGTATTGAACTGTGTCTCCTGTGGGGGACGTCAAAACGATGCCAGCCCCTAGTCCGGCCAACATCTTGGAGCCGTCGAAATGCATGATCCAATTTGAATATGTGCCGTACTCTTTAGGGAGTTCGGCCTCTGTTCATTCTGCGACGAAGTCGGCCAAAACTTGCGACTTGATGGCTCGCCGTTGCTTATAAGTTATGTCGAACAGGAGGAGCTCAATGGTCCATTTTGCAATCCGGCCTGTTGCGTCACGGTTGTTTATAATATCGTTAAGTGGTACTTTCGAGGCTACTGTTATTGAACACTCTTGAAAGTAGTGTCGTAGCTTCCGGGATGCCATGAATACCGCGTAAGCGATCTTTTGATAGTGCGGGTACCGTGATTTGCACGGAGTGAGGACAGTGGACACATAATAGACCGGTTTTTGAAGAGGGAATTTGTGTCCGTCCGTTTCTCGTTCGACGACGAGCACTGCGCTTACAACCTGATGTGTTGCTGCAATGTACAATAGCATTGCTTCGCCAATGTTTGGCACGGCTAGGACTGGGTTTGTTGCCAATATGGCTTTTATTTCGCCGAGTCCGGCCCTGGCTGCATCCGTCCATTCGAAGTGTTCGGTGCACTGAAGGAGGCGGTAAAGGGGTAGGGCCTTTTCTCCCAAGTGGGAGATAAAGCGGCTTAGAGCCGCCACGCATCCGGTTAACTTTTGTATTTGTTTGAGGTCCTTTGGGATATCCAATTGTGACAGAGCTCGGATCTTGGCTGGATTTGCTTCAATTCCTCTACCGGATACAATGAAGCCCAAGAGTTTTCTGGCTGGGACGCCGAAAACGCATTTTTCCAGGTTGAGCTTGATGTCGTATGTTCGAAGGTTATCAAATGTGAGCCTTAAAGTCGTCTACTAGAGATTCAACATGTCTTGTTTTGACGACCACATCATCTACATATGCCTCCACTGTTTTGCCGATCTGGTTTGCCAGACATGTCTGAATCATGCGCTGATATGTTGCGCCGGCGTTTTTGAGCCCGAAGGGCATTGTGTTGAAGCAGAATGGGCCGTATGGTGTAATAAATGCCGTTGCGGCTTGGTCTGATTCTGCCATCTTGATTTGATGGTAGCCGGAATATGCATCGAGGAAACACAACGAATCGTGTCCTGCGGTAGCGTCGATAATTTGATCGATGCGGGGGAGGGGGAAGGGATCCTTTGGGCAAGTCTTGTTAAGGTCTTTAAAATCAACGCACATGCGCCAGGATTTGTCCTTCTTTGGTACCATCACCAGGTTTGCTAGCCAGTCCGGATGTTTTATATCTCTGATGAATCCGGCCTCCAATAGCTTTGCTAGCTCCTCTCCCATAGCCTGTCTCTTAGGTTCGAAAAAACACCGAAGAGCTTGTTTGACAGGTTTGAATCCTTTTAGGATATTTAGGCTGTGCTCGGCCAGCCTGCGTGGGATTCCTGGCATGTTTGAAGGGTGCCAGGCGAAAATGTCCCAGTTCTCTCATAGGAACTCTCGCAGTGCGGCGTCTACATCAGGGTTTAACTGTGTCCTGATGGAAGCTGTTTTATTGGGGTCCATTGGATAGACCTGGAATTTGACTATTTCGTCCGCCGGTTTAAAGGAGGTGGACTTGGATCTTTTGTCGAGTACCACATCGTCCCTATTCACCGTGGAGCGCAGCGCAGTCAGTTCCTCAGCCGCTAGGGCTTCGAATAGTGCCTCGAGGGCCAGTGCGGCTGTCTTGTTTTCGGCGCGGAGTGCTATGTCCGGATCACTAGCGAGAGTGATGATCCCTTTAGGCCCGGGCATCTTGAGCTTCATGTACCCGTAATGAGGTCTTGCTTGGAAGATTGTAAACGCTTCCCGCCCTAACAGAGCGTGATAACCGCTGCTGAACGGAGCCACATGGAACGTGACCTCTTCGGACCTGTAATTATCCGGCGTGCCGAACACCACATCTAATGTGATTTTTCCTGTACAGCGCGCTTCTCGATTGGGGATTATTCCTCTAAAGGTTGTGCTGCTTCGCTCAATGCGGTTCCAGTCTATTTCCATTTTTTGAAGGGTTTCCTCATAAATGAGGTTCAATCCGCTGCCGCCGTCCATGAGTACCTTGGTAAGATGAAAGCCGTCCACTATTGGACTGATGACCAATGCGGCTGGTGCTCGGGCTGTTCGGAATTTAGGTTCATCACTGGCGTTAAAGGTAATAGCCGTGTCACTCCATGGGTTTATTGTTGCTACTCGGTAGACTTCGGCAAGGCTGCGGAGTGTCCTTTTTCGCATATTATTTGATGCGAAAGTCTCGAAGACTGTTAATACCGTATTGGTGTCTCTGGGGTGGCTTTCTGTGGCCTCCGGAATTAGGAGATCTTCGCCAATTTTGGCCACCTGCCGGAGTATCCAACATGCTCTAAGGCTGTGAGTTGGTGTGGCGTCCTCTGTACTGTGAATTTTACAAGGTCCATTAAGCCATCCTTCCAGTACGGTTCCATGCCCTGTAGAGGGTTTTTGCTGTTTGGTGTTTGACCCGGGTGTATGGCGATGATGCACCCTTTTATTTCGGACTGGGTTTGTATTCAGGGCCGGATCGTCCCAAAATTTTATTTTGGTTTTCCAGGCGCTTTCCATTGCACAATATTTTCGTACAATGGACGCCAAGTCAGCGAAGCGTGTAATATCACGGCGACTTATGGCGTTGAGGATTCCCTTGTCCGTGCAATTATTGCAGAAAATTGAGATTGCGTCTTCCTCGCGGCAGTCCCTTATCCTGTTCCTAACCAGGAGGATTCTGGCCCAGTAATGATGTACTGTTTCTTCGGGCTCTTGCCTGATTTGGGATAGATCGCTTATGTTTGGGTGGGTGGGTGGAATTAAATCCGAAGCCTCACCCCATCTGAGGCTCAGAGGCCGAGGAATTTCCGAACTCGAAAATTTGGATTCCTGGATGTTGTCCAATGAATCCAACCCGTCGCCTGACTCTGAGTTCAGGTCTTGAGTGATATCCTCCCCTCCGCGGGTATTCGGCTTGGAGGGATCGGGAATCCGGATGTAGCTAGTCCTTAAGATAGATGAAGGGTCGCCGCACTGTCCCTCTACCACGGCAACGTGATGGGTGACTTGGGGAGAGTTAATCTCTCTCAGATCGGGCTTAGGCCCAATCTGGTCGTAATCCGTAGCGACTCCCAGGGCAGCAATGCGATCCAAGAGCTCGTTTATGAAGGAGAGCTCCATTGGATCTAACTGCTCGGCGAGTTCCGAGCTGACATGAAGATTGTTTTCGATGGATCGAGAGGTCATCATCGGCGCAGAAGCCGAACAGGCGGTCATGAGAAAACCACCTAGTCGGAGGGTTTGACCGACAGCCAAAGCTCCCTTAGCAACGGTGCCGTCTTTAAAGACGGGGCGAGGCATCCTTCCTGATGGTGACGACACAGAGGAACTCTGAATGAAAGCACCAATGTCGGTGTCAAAACCGGCGGATCTCGGGTAGGGGGTCCCGAACTGTGCGTCTAGGCCGGATGGTAACTGGAGACAAGGGACACGAAGTTTTACCCAGGTTCGGGCCCTCTTGATGGAGGTAAAACTCTACGTCCTGCTTGATTAATATTGATGATATGGGTAGTACAAGAGTAGATCTACCACGAGATCGGAGAGGCTAAACCCTAGAAGCTAGCCTATGGTATGATTGTTGTTCTGTATGTTGTCCTACGGACTAAAACCCTCTGGTTTATATAGACACCGAAAAGGTTAGGGTTACACCAAGTCAGTTACAATGGTAGGAGATCTATATATCCGTATCGCCAAGCTTGCCTTCCACGCCAAGGAAAGTCCCTTCCGGACACGGGACGAAGTCTTCAATCTCGTATCTTCATAATCCAGGAGTCCGGCTGAAGGTATAGTCCGGCCATCCGGACACCCCCTAATCCAGGACTCCCTCAGCCCTCCTGCCTGGGCTCACCGTAGCGGCCACGTGGAGGCCCATCTGTCCCGGTTCGTATAAGAACCGGGACTAAAGGCCAAGGGCTTTAGTAACGACCCTTTAGTCCCGGTTCCTAAACCGGGACAGATGGGCCTTACGAACCGGGACAAATGGCCCTTTTTCTATTAGTGAGAAGACCCGCTGCGCGAGGCTCCACCAGAGCCCCCCCCCCCCCCACACACACACACATTCTCGCATGGCATCTTCTGGCACGTCCATCTGCGGCGAGGCGAGCTGGGGGAAGGCGAGGCAAACCTGCACAGGGGGCGGTGGCTGTGGTTCTCGGTGAGGCGGACTTGCACCGGGTGCGGCGGGCGTGGTGCTCCGCGAGGCGGACCCGGAGCTCAGGGAGACGGAGGAGAGAGAGAGAGAAGAATTGAGAGAGGAGGAGAAGAGGCACCACACGAGGCTCCACTGGCGTCCCCCACCGTGTCGGCCCATGCCTTCTGTCGCGTTCATCTCCGGCAAGGCCAGCTTAGGGGTGGCGAGGCGGACTTGCACATCAGCAGTGGGCGCGCTGCATTAACATTTCTTTTAGTTAAATCTATAGTCAAGATTCGACGCAAAATACTAAAGGACCAATAAAGCAGAACAGAGGTAGTACTTGCAAGTCAAGCCTCCCACTCAATCACTCCTTGGACGGATCTTTTTTATTACTTCCTTCATTCAAAAAATACTTGTCGAAGAAATGGATGTAAGTCCATATACATTCATTTTCCCATCAAGTATTTTTGGACGAAGACTGTTAATGAAGGTGATGGGATGGTACGTCAAATCAGAACGACCGCATGGCCTCTCTATCCCCACGTATGTATTCCAAGTTCAGTCGAATCCAATTCCATGTACGTATCAGTTCTAGTTGGAACCGTTGCACAGATATAAAAGTCCCAATACTAGGCGGCTAGCTGGATCTGAAGAGAAAATATCGCCAATGAGAACAACCAT
The DNA here is from genome assembly GCF_056163025.1 of Triticum urartu. Classification (NCBI taxonomy): domain Eukaryota; kingdom Viridiplantae; phylum Streptophyta; class Magnoliopsida; order Poales; family Poaceae; genus Triticum; species Triticum urartu. The sequence goes on from NC_141873.1 coordinate 16,530,300, forward strand.
ATACGTATATCGGAGCTGTGGTTAGCTAGGGTGTTCCATGGATTGAGAAATATCGCGGATATAAGTCGAGCCGTCAATGCCATCAGTGCCGCCGGCAGAAACGACAACTCCAACAGCTTCAGCAAGAACCTGAAGGTCGTCAGCGACAACACCACCATCGGGAGCTTCTGGCAGTACTTGAGAATTGGGACCGTGTATGGTTTGGCCTATATTTATTCAAACGAGATTCTTAAATCTTAGTTGACTGAGATTTAACGAAATTTTAGTCGATGCTATATTCGTAAGATCATACGTGAAGGTTCATGCAACTTTTTTCTAAAATTATTTTTTTCATTTTTATATATTGTGTCATTTGACTGAGATTTATAATAGACAGCCGGAAAGTCACCGTGCAAAGTCCTTAAAACACCAACGCACTAAAGCAGCAACCATTGCAGATGAAGAGAGTCGTAGATCGAAAAGGTCAAACCTGTAACCGCACCAACAAAAATTGGATCTCAATAGATCCACCAAAAACCATCACCGACCGAATCCCAAGATTCAATGGAGACACACCTTCACACGCAATTCAACGATGCTGGACGCATTATCGGAACGAGGATCGGACATAGGAGATATGATTACTACCGAGAGATATCACCACCGCCACACAACCCCAACTAAGACGCCAAACCTAACAAAAACGATATCGGAGTCCCTCCCACCGGCGGGGGGCCAAGATCCTCCGGACCTCCATGGTCGAAAGGCCATCGAGGTCGGGTGAACCAACGGCTGCGCTGGCGGGAGGTGGAAGAAGACCTTTTTTTGAGAAAAAAGAAAGCCACGTATTGAGAAAGAGACGCATCAGAGGTCATGCGTGAAAATTCCAACTAGTTTTATTCCTACCACGTGAATACAAGCCTTTTCTTTTCCTAAATGATAACGCCCACACGTGTGGCACGAAACAACATGGTCCAAACACCTTCATTATCATCCATTTTGCCACATCAATACAGATGACATCAGTGGAAATATTTTTGGTTTTTAGCTAAAAAATGGTTTATCTCCTAATTAAAAATTCCAATTAAAAACCCGTTTTCACCATTAAATCCGCCGTGACGAGATCTTCAAAACTAGATCCCATGTTGATATGCTTCGATGAAATTTTTTTTAGCCAAAAGTTGTCATGATGTTTACACTGTAGTTGCCATGTGGCAATTTTAGTTTATAGATCATGGCAATTTTAGTATTTTGACGATGGTAATTCCAATACTTTGACCATGAAAATTATTTTTTGTATGAACCATGACAATTTTAAGTGCATGTATCATGTCAATTTTAGTTTATGGTTCATGGCAAGTCTAGTTTCTTAATTCCTCATTTTATAATATGTCAAAATTACTTTTAAAGGTAGAAGCAAAATAGCTGAAACATATCATGACAATTTTAGTGTAAACACCACAGCAATTCATGTGCAATAGACATGGCAACTTTTAACAAAAAAATCATCAGAAACATATTGATATGAGATCTACTCCCTCCGTTCTAAATTACTCGTCACAGAAATGGATGTATCTAGATGTATTTTAGTTCTAGATACATTCATTTCTGCGACGAGTAATTTAGAACGGAGGGAGTAGTTTCGAAGATCTCGTCGCGATGAATTTAGTGATGAAAACGGATCTTCAATCGGATTTTTTATTTAAGAAATAAAATATTTTAAAAACTAGAAATCCAAAAAAATTCCTACATGTATGCATGCGGTGACGTGACATAATTTATGTGTTATAGCGTGTGTGGGCAATGTTGCTCTCACCACACGTGTGGATGTTATCGGCGTCCTTTCTTTTTTAAGATCACCACGCGAACCCAAGTTGCAGCACCAAACACGTCCACGTCGTGAAGCAGCAGCTCAAGGGCAACTTGAGCGGCATATGCATGCATCGACGCCGTTCACCAGGACCCAATCGCCTGTATTCTGGCATTAGACGTCTCTGCCATGACAAATTCTTGGCCTACTTGTTCTGCAGTTTGGCTGCCCAAGGTGTCGTTGCATTTGCATCGTGTCATAGCTGTAGTACCTACAGTAATTGAAGTAGATGACGATCGAAGTCGTAATTGTCGCACCTTGGCGTCATATCCATGTCCACATCAGGGTTCATTTTGTTTCCATTGTCATCACGGTATGGTCAGATTTGTCATTTTCACCCACTCAACATGCATATGTAGAAAATGGAATGAGTTTCATCTAATTGCTACACGTCAGATTTTGGATAAGCGAGTGGTAAATTCGGTGACCGTCTGCCATGTCAATGGGCATTTCTTATCGGCCAGCCCACAATCACATAAAGATATAACTAATATTGATCGATGGCCAACGCGGCCATTTGGGTAGGCAAATTCTCATTCGGATGGACAACCAAACAACGGGCAACATAATATTTGTTCTCTACTCTTTTAGCAGCACATGTTGTTTGCCAAACCAATGGGCATTTCTAAAAGAGCAATGCTAAGAGTCACAGAGGGGTTTTTACGCGTATGGCTAAGGATGGTCATAAACGGGAGTATCATATACTAGTATCATGTATATGATACCATTTCCGTAATGTATAGTATCATAAGTAAGTATCTTAGGTTGATTTATTAATTGCCATGCATGACACAAACTAGTACAACATTTAATATCATCATACCACATCCTCTCTTTTCTCATTTAATTGTAAGCCACTTCATCCAAAGAGTCTAGTTGAAATACGGCGCGCGCGCGCGCACACAGATATCTCTCTCTCTATGTGTGTGTGTGTTATTAACGAACTGACCCTTCTCCGTTCCATATTACTCGTCGCTGATTTAGTACAACTTCTACTAAATCTGCGACAAGTAATATGAAACGGAGGAAGTATATGATATTGTACATGTTGATATTTTTTAATAAAAAAATAATTATTTTTTATATGCAAAGTAAAAAGGACCAGATGAGTATTTGTTTTCTATTCTTCAGCAGCCCATGTTGATATTGAGCTGCGCTGTACTTGCAAGTCAAGCCGGCGGCTCGACCACTCCATGACCGGATTATTCTAAAAGAAGCATGATCAAGTTCATGCATCTAATTGTTCCTTACTAACCACCCTTAAATAGTTGCCTTCAGTTCCTTTTAAAAAAACTCTATTTGCTGGAAGCATGATCAAGCCCCTACCGCATTTTAAATACTATTTTCTTCGTTCCAAATCGCTCATTGTAGAAATAGATGTATCTAGAACTAAAATACATCTAGATATATCATACCTATGACAAGTAATTCGGAACGGAGGGAGTAATTGCTAGCCATCCTCACATGATTTGCGTTCAGTTCTGGCCTCACGTGAATCTATTTCTTTTTGTAGTGAGGTGTGCTTCGGTACACCCCCTCTTATAAAATATTGAAAAGAGTGTTTTTGACCTTCCATCTAAGAGATTAGTCCTCCGAGTTCTTTAGCAATTAATTAGTGCCTAACCGGTATCCAAACCCACGACCGGCCGCGGAATCACGCAAGGAAGCCAAGCTTTTCTCAACACCGGATGGCAAGGAAGCCTCAGCCGCCCTCGTTGCTCGCTCACCAGATGGTAACCCCGCACCGGCTTCCTTCATCAATGGCTTGGTCTTCGTCGTTTGCCTGGGAGTGCCACACCACGGTCTGCTCGTCATTCATGAAGCCAACTTCAAAATAATTCTGGTAGCTTTTGAAGTCGTTGAAGCAGCCGCGCCGCCCTTGGTTGCATCAGTGTAGCCGACGACACTCATCCTGGTGAAGCATGTGCAAATTCATTTGTTATAGGGAAGTAGATGCGAGTAGCACTTCATAGATTCCCATTAAAATACATATATTTTAATTGAAACTCGGAATTTTTAGCTCTTGCTAAGTCAAAACTTTGGGAAATATGAGATTTGGCCAAAGTAGGGTTTTAGAAAATTGTTGAGGGTTGGTTCACAAGATGACCTTTGCTGGATTCTCAACACAAGAACAATTCACACAGGACCGAACAAAACAATGGGAGAGAAAAAGGTTTTAATTACCATTAAAAAAATTCAAAAGTATTCTGTTGGTTCCGATTTTTAGATTATAAACATTTTGTAGTCCAAACTTTTGGAATGTGACAGTATGAGTCGGACCAACCAAACATATTTAATAGAATCATGTCATGCTGTAATAATCTGATAACAGGGAAGAATTGCGGAACCAAACTTGTTCGTAGTATTATACACTAGTTCCAGTAGATACTATACGTGACACACAACAAGCAAACAAAAAACGAAGCAACCTCTAGTTGATTAGAATCATCCATAAATCCTACTCCCTTCGTCCCATAACCTAAGATGTTTTTACAAGAACGTCTTACATTCTGAGATGGAGGGAGTACTATATAAGACGGCCCGGTAGTCACTATAGATTCATAGCTAGCACGATGGAGAATGATGCATCCTACTTTATGCTAGTGCTAGCTCTGTTTCCTCTTGTGTACATTATTCGGTTCTACTACCTAGCTTCCTCTCGTTGTCACAACCGTGGCCTGCAGCTCCCTCCAGGGCCATGGCAGCTACCTGTCTTCGGCAGTCTCCACCATCTTTTTGGCGCACTCCCACACCGTGCATTACGAGACCTATCAAGGCGACACGGCCCTCTCATGCTCCTCATGTTCGGCGCGAACCGTCCGGTCATCGTCGTTTCCACCGCCGAGGCTGCCAAGGAGATGATGAAGACGCACGACACCACCTTCTGCGCGAGGCCACTGACCTCAGCTCTCAAGGCCATTAGCAAGCATGGCCTGGGCATCGTCTTTGCCCCGTACGGTGACCACTGGCGGCAGATGCGCAAGATCTGTTTCCTCGAGCTGCTGAGTGCCAAGCGCATCGCCTCGTTCGGCTCCATCAGGGGAGAGGAGACGGATAGATTCATCCGGTCCATCTCAGCTACGCTAGAGCCGGTCGTGAATCTGAGCGAGATGCTGGCGGCGTACCTGACAGACACGACGGTGCACATGATCATGGGTGGACAGTTCACGGAGCAGGACACCTTGCTCCGACACGTTGATGAGGCGGTAGGGATTGTAAGCGGTGTCGCCCTGCCCGACCTGTTCCCGTCGTCGAGGCTGGCGTGCGCTCTGAGCACCACACTGCGCAGAGCCGAGGTGTTCCGAGAGGCCTTTCCTTCTCCCTGCACCCTCAAGAGCACATCGATGATATCTTCCTGGTCTACTTGTTCAGAGGAAGAAGCGCTCCTCCTGCTAAAAAGGTCCATCAACGCTAAAAAGGCCTCTCGGAACAACATCAAAGCCAGTGTGGTGCAAGATGAGGTCAGGGGAGCCTTCATGGGACAAAACAAGGTTACTGAAGAGGGTCTAGGTGAGCTGAGCTACTTGCAATGCATCATCAAGGAGACCTTGCGGCTGCACCCTCCTGGGCCATTAGTGCCAAGGGAGTGCAGAGAGGACTGCAGAATACTCGGCTACGACGTGCCCAAAGGCACCACCATTCTCGTCAATGTTTGGGCCATCTCTAGAGACCCAGAATGCTGGGATGAGCCCGAAGAATTCGTGCCTGAGAGGTTTGTGGCAAGTGCCAGAGATTTCAAAGGCAACAGCTTTGAGTTCATACCATTCGGCGCTGGTCGTCGGATTTGCCCCGGGATGCTATTTGGGCTCGCTACTATTGAGCTAGCTCTTGCAAGCCTTCTATTTCATTTTGATTGGAGTCTCCCGGATGGCACTCTTCCTAGTGAACTGGACATGACAGAAACCATGGGAGTGGCGGCTAGGAAGAAGGTGCCTCTGTGGTTGCGTCCAACTCCCCATGTATATTTGCCTTGCTGAATCATGCATTCATGGTTCTGCATCTGTTCTCTTTGGTTCTACTGTACTATGTTTTAACTAGCAGCACAGTACGTAGCCCGTGCAATCCTATTCCTGGGCATGTTCTGGTCATTCTGTTATCAAGTTGTGTTTTGAAATAAAAAAATTGGTTGTTGAGATATTTTTAAACATATATATATATCTCCTCCTGCCCCCCCAAAAAAACGTATATGTCTCCTGTGTTATGGATCTGCAATGTGTTTAGTCCTTAGGGCATCTCCAACCCTGACCCTTATATTTCCTTCCGCATCCGTCTGCGGACACGGATGCGGGATCCGGCCATCCAATGCTATTCGCATATGTCCGGTTTCATTTTGGAAGAATTTTAACGAAAAGGAACAAATTTGATGCATATTTAAACACACAAGATTCATTCATACTAGGATGATTTTTACATAAAACTGGATGTTTTTCATCTAAATCAAAGCAAATTCATAACATTTAGAATAATTAGTTGTACTGCTTGAATCCATACTTGTACTCCTTATTTGCTTATGCTTCGATGAGGAGAGGAGAACATTGCTGGTCGTGCATGAGCTTTCATTTACAGCCCATTTATTTATTCATTTACTTTTGGCGTAAAAACATTAGCAGCCAGACTTGAGTAATGTTTCTTTTTCTTCAGACACATAATTTGGCTTTCTGAATCTATCAGGTATGACAAGGATGTCTATTCAGTTCTTGCATCAAGAGTTGCTTGAGATGCATGGTTCGGTAAACTGATAGAGAACGCCCACTAGTAGAAAATAGGGCCTTGGTTCGGGCATGGCAAGCCCATTAGTCCCAGTTCTTTCACGAACCGGGACCTATGGGGCATTCGTCCCGGTTCGTGAGCCCAGGGGGCCGGCCGAGGCCTCGTGGGTATTGGTCCCGCTTCGTATGGACCCATTTGTCCCGGTTCGAGGCACGAACCGGGACCAATGGGCCTTGCTCCTGACCCACAACCATTGGTCCCGGTTCTTGACTTGAACCGGGACAGAAGGCTGGGCTTTAGTCTTGGTTCCAGCCACGAACCGGGACAAATGAGTTTCCTATATATACCCCATCGCCACAGCCAAGCACTCCACAGTGCTCTGTTTTTTCTGGCCCGTGACGAGAGGGCATTTGGGTACTCTAGCTCACCTCCTATGCACATGAGGTGTTTGATGAAATGCCCGAGCCACACTAGTTAATCTTTCTTCTCTCGAAACTCAACCTCCAAGCTCCATTTTCCCCGAGATATGCATAGGTTTAGCGGTCCGTCCCGTCCCGTCCCCGTCTTCACCGCCGTCGATCACCCGCGCCGATCTCGTCGCCAGCACCACCGTGGTGAGCCTCTTGTTCTTATCTTCTTTCTGAAAGAAAATAATTCTTACTTTACATAGATACTTGTCTAATTTTCTAACTTTTATTATTGCTTGTTATTATATAGTGCGATGATTTTGTTATCCGCCTCCGTCGGCCCTCGTCCTGTCTATGATTCAGATGTGGTATATATATATTATCTTTTTATAACTATTTGGTTCATTTATTGTTTATGACGATTATGCCGACCAATGTTACATAGATTTTATTTATGTAGGAGGTAGTTGAACCGGAAATTCCAACCGACCCTATTGTTGAGAGGTTAAATTTAGTTGAAGAAGAAAACAATTACTTGAAGGAAAAAATAAAAAAATTGAGGAGGAGAAGATGATATTGGAGTTGCATGTTGCGGATGTCGTCGATGATTAAAAGATCAAGATGGATGCAATGCGGTTGAATACTAGAAAGATTAAAAAATATGCAATTCATACCGAGGCTTGGTATCATTATGCCGTTGGATCAATTTTTACCTTGGTTGTGATTATGATCGCATTTGTTGTTACATTGAAAGGTTTTACATAGTTTCAATGTATGGTTTAATTAGATGCTCTGGAGAGCTATATGTTGTTCAATGAGAACTATGTATGTACTTTGTTTTTAATGTGATGATGAACTTCTATTAATTTGGTCACTTATCTATTCATGAGAGCTATATGTTGCCTTCAATTTCAGGGTCTTATAGCTCAAAATAATCAGTAAATGCATGAAAAATAACAAATGAAGTCAAAAAGGGTTGAAAATTGATGATGTGGCTTTGAATGGTGCATTTTGAACACATAAAAACTATGGAGTTCAAATAAATTAAAAAATGAAATCCCTCTGTAACAGACGAGTTTCCGTATGAAACCCTGATACTTCGAAAGAGATTGTCCGTTTTGTACACGAAGTGCATCCAGTTGTTGCCGTAACCCTCTCTACTCTCTTGCACATGCTATGTGGATGAAATGATGATACCATGCCAACTTTCAACCTTTTCATAGTTCATTTAAAATGCTTTTTAATTTCAGGGTCTTATAGCTCAAAATAATCAGTAAATGCATGAAAAATAACAAATGAAGTTAGGAAGGGTTGAAAATTGATGATGTGGCTTTGAATGGTGCATTTTGAACACAGAAAAACTATGGAGTTCAAACAAGTTAAAAAAATGAAATCCCTTTGTAACAGATGAATTTCCATATGAAACCCTAATACTTCAAAAGAGATTGTCCGATTTGTACACGAAGTGCATCCAGTTTTTACCGTAACCCTCTCTACTTTCTTGCACATGCTATGTGGATGAAATGATGATACCATGCCAACTTTCAACCTTTTCAGAGTTCATTTGTAATGCTTTTCAATTTCAGGGTCTTATAGCTCAAAATAACCAGTAAATGCATGAAAAATAACAAATGAAGTCAGAAAGGGTTGAAAATTGATGATGTGGCTTTGAATGGTGCATTTTGAACACAGAAAAACTATGGAGTTCAAACAAGTTAAAAAATGAAATCCCTTTGTAACAGACGAATTTCCATATGAAACCCTGATACTTCGAAAGAGATTGCCCGTTTTGTGCACGAAGTGCATCCAGTTTTTGCCGTAACCCTCTCTACTTTCTTGCACATGCTATGTGAATGAAATGATGATACCATGCCAATTTTCAACCTTTTCAGAGTTCATTTGAAATACTTTTCAATTTCAGGGTCTTATATCTCAAAATAATAAGTAAATGCATGAAAAATAACAAATGAAGTCAGAAAGGGTTGAAAATTAATGATGTGGCTTTAAATGGTGCATTTTGAACACAGAAAAACTATGGAGTTCAAATAAGTTAAAAAATGAAATCCCTTTGTAACTAAATTCCATTTATAAAACTATAATAGCAAAAGGAATGAACTAAAAAGTTTTTATAAACTAAAATTATATAAAATTCATGCCACTGAAATTATCAAAGTATTTTATGTTCAAAACATGAAAAGCAGAAAGAAACAAAATAAACTTTAATAAATAAGTTGAAACAAAACAAAATAAAATAAAATAAACTTTAATAAAATAAATAAGTAGAAACAAAATAAACTTTAGTAAATTAAATTAAATAAGCTTTAATAAATAAGTAGAAACAAAATAAATTAAATTAAAATTTAATACAATAAATAAGTAGAAACAAAATAAATTAAATTAAAATTTAATACAATAAATAAGTAGAAACAAAATAAAATAAAATAAAATAAAATTTAATAAAATAAAGAAGTAGAAACAAAATATACTTTATAAAAGTAAAATAAATAAACTTTAATAAAATAAATAATAATAGCAACAGTAAGTTTTTTTTGTAAGTAGAAATAAAATAAAATAAATAAAGCAACAAAAAAGAAAATAAAAAGTGCCACCTACTAGGCCACCACGGCCTGAATACGACTAGAAACCCAACCATGGGCTAGGATTCAGGCCCGCAGGAGGCCCAGTAGGCCCACAAGCACATCATGACAAATTAGGCCCGAAAGCCTGCAGTTGAGAGGAGCTCGAGAGGGTTGGCGCAACATCGCTTATAAACCACTCTCGAGCTCTCTCAACTAGCGAGGTGGGCCTAAACTTTCGGCCGCGACGCGGGCAGCACAGGGCCTTTGGTCCCGATTGGTGCCACCAACCGGGACTAAAGTGATACATTGGTACTGAAAGTGGTACATTGGTACCGGTTCAAGACACCAACCAGGACCAATGTCCTCCCTTTTGTCCTGGTTGGTGCCAGCAACCGGTACCAAAGGCCGCCGCTTCCCGCCCTTTGGGCTGCTGAAAAGAGACCTTTGGTCCCGGTTGGTGGCACCAACCGGGACGAAAGGGGGCATTAGTTCCGGTTGATGCCACCAACCAGGACCAAAGGTGTGGGTATATAAGAAAACACTTTGCGTTTTTCACACTCATCTCTGCAGTTGCCCCGCACCGACGCCGCTGCCAGGCTGCCCGAGCTCGCCCCGTCGACGCCGTCGCCGCCCTCTGTCCCGTCGACGCCGCCGCCCTGCCCCGGCCACGCCGTCGTCGGCCCGCCCCGACGACGCCGCCGCCGCCTCGACCCGACCACGCCGCCATCGCCCCTGCCCCGCCCGACCACCCCACGCGCCCTCGCCCTGCCCAGATCGACCACGCCGCCGTCGCCGCCCTCTACCCCGACACCGTGCCTCTACCCTTGCCCCGACCACGCCGCACCTCTCCTTGGTCAGGCCAGCGCCGCCCCCTTCCTCCCTGTTTTCCCCCCACATTTATATGATGTTTTTTTTCATATTATATGTGGGGGAAAACAGGGAGGAAGGGGGCGGCGCCGGCATGACCAAAATCTTCCACTCCCCGTCGCCCTCTATGTGTGAGTATATGTATGTGTGTATATATATGATTATATGTCCTATTTTTTTTAGATTTTTTGTTCATATATATGACGATTTTAGGTTAGTTTCATTTTTAGAAAAGTTTTATATATTTAGGAAGAAGGAAGAGAAGGAAGAAGGAAGAAGAAGAAGAAGAAAAAGTTTTATATATGCAAAAGTTACATTTTTAGAAAAGTTTTATATATCTAGCTAGGAAGAAGGAAGAAGAAGAAAAAGAAGGAGAGGAAAAAAGAAAATAAGAAGAGGAAGAAAGAAGAGGAAGAAGAGAGGAAGAAGAGGAGAAATAAATAAGAAGAGGAAAAAAAGAAAAAGAAGAGGAGAAGAAGAAAGGAATAGAGGAGAAGAAGAAAAAACAGTATTATTTTTTTCTTCTTCTCCGCCTTTTCTTCTTCTTTTTTTCTTCGATCTTCTCCTCTATTCCTTTCTTCTTCTCCTTTTTTTATTTCTTCTTCGTCTTCTTATTTTTTTATTGGGTATGTCGTTGTCGATATACCCCCTCCCGATAACTTCGTTTAGTTTTAGGATTATTTTAGTTTATGTTTAGTTTAGGAAGAAGGGAAAGAAAAACGAGAAGAAGAGGAGTGGAAGAAGAGGAGAAATAAATAAGAAGAGGAAAAAAGGAAAAAAAAGGAGAAGAAGAAAGGAATAGAGGAGAAGAAGAAAAAAAATAGAAATTATGTCAACGATATGCAGAAAGATGATCTTTGGACCGCGCTGAAGGAAAATTTCACCCTACCGCCAGAGGAGGATCCGGAGAAGCCAGTTATAGAGCAATTGCTCAAGTGTCATGCTCTTAAGAAGATGGCAGAACTATTCAGGAGGTGGAAGAATAAGCTGAAAACAACGTTTGTCGACAAAGAAGAGACACCAGAATTCACTGGCCGGTATGAGAAGATCAGAGATCAGTGGGACGACTTTGTGGCCCACAAGACATCGAACAAGAGTAAGAGATGTCAGTGACAAACAAGAAAAATGCTGCAAAGAAGAAGCTTCACCATCGCACCGGGTCAGGTGGCTACTTCAAAGCCTGCTGAGAATGACCTGCAATATAAAGGGGTCGAACCAAAGACATTGAACTGGCCAGACCGTTGCCGGGCTTGGTTCTTCGGGGTTGGCGAAACCTTGGACCCTGTATCAGGGAAGTTCCTTGGACGAATGAGCAACTGCGAATACCTGTCACGAAGCTTCGGCAGTATATCGATGCAGCGCTGCAAGGGACGTTCGTTCCAGACAGAGAGAACGACGAGCTCACAATGGCCCTCGGGAATCCTGAGCACCCTACACGGACACAAGGCACGCTAGGCTCCGTTTCGTGGAAGGTTGGGTTTCCGGACGCAGGAGGTTACAAATGCCAGGAGAGGAGGAAGAAAGTGGAGCAGATCCAAATTCAGGCGCTGCACGCAAGGGTACAAGCGATAGAGCAACGAGAAGCAGATTGCAGCAAGCGACCTGCCGAAGCTTCCCTCGAAGCTACCCTGCCATCTCAGCGGAGAAGTAGCATGGCTTCCACCCAGCTGCAGCAGCTGGAGCCTGTCTTCACGGCTCCTGCTAGCTACCCCGTGGACTTAATCACGGAGTCTCAAAATTGCCACCTTATGATACAATGGATGAACTTTAAAGTCAAGGCGGCTGTTGGCTCTGTTGCACCTCCTGAACCTGGCGCAAGTTTTCACTGCCGGTCGATTCCAGAAGGATATGCTAGGGTGATGGTGGATGAAATAACGGACGGATTTGAGGACCTCGAGCTTGACCACCCTACCAGTGAAGGGGAGACTCGGATGGGTTCTTGTCTGTTGACTCCATGCCTATGGCGGAAGGAGCTCATCAACCTTCCGAACTATACGCCTCCGTCTCCTCCTCCTCCTCTGGCAAGTCAAGGGACTGCGCCTCCTCCTCCGGCGAGTGATCAGGGCACTCAGCCTCCTTCTCCGGCGCGTGGTGGCACTCCACCTCGTCAGCAAGGGAGGAAGAGACCCGCCGCCGCTCCGGCTGCTCTGGCGCGTCGTAGTCCTCCTCTTCCGCCTCATAAGCAAGGAAAGAAGACATGCGCAGCGGCTCCGTCTGCTCCGGCATCTAGCAGTACAACCAGAGGCGGGAGGCAATACAGATTCGGTCCTTCTCTGAAGACTCCAGAGAAGTTACCATACGAGAGGACCCCGGAGGAAAACGAGAAGATCGTGTGAGAAGAAGTGACGAACTTCTTTGAAGGGGTGAAAGCAAAGAAACATCCACCTCCGGAGGAGAAGATAGATCTGGTGAAAGCGAAGCGCACTGTGGAAGCCCTGAAGAAACCACCAAAGTCTCCGTCGAAAGGAAACTATGAGCGCATTATTGAAAGGTCATTTATCGAAGCAGAGTGGTCGGGAACTACCGTCAGTGATCAAAAGTTAGCGGAACGACGAGCTGGGAAAAAAATTGCCTAGCTCGGCGAACAAGCGAACCAATCGTGCCCCCCCCCCCCCGCTCAAGGTGTCTAGCGATATCATCGCTAATGATTCGAGGATGGTGCCCGGTTATACCAATCTTGGAGATTACCTGCTCGACGATGTACATTATGAATTATTGGAGGTGGAAGAACACAGTACGAGTATGGGAAGCCTCTCGTCAAAGATGAAACATCTATAACAATGATGATGCGAAGATTCCATGATTGGTACATGAAAACCTGCAGAGAATCTGGGGGGAGGAATATTTTGACGCTGAGAGTTAAAGAGGAGCATGACCTCGTTGGAACTGATTTGTTGAATGTTCCATTTGAGGAGTTCTTCCAGTTTTTCAATCAGAAGGCTCTCGATAAATTAACAGTCACTTGCTACTATCTGTAAGTACTACTTCTGTCATTAAGTCTTTATATATAGGTCAGCTCTTTTATTGCATGTATTTATAATTATCCTCATTATATTATGCAGATTGAAGGTCGCCGAATTGAAGAAAAGACAAATCGGTGATATTGGGTTCATTAACACAAATCTCATAGATGCATATCCGGTTGAATTTCAGGAAAAAGATACCGAGGCCAACTTGCTACGACCGTTGGTATTAAATCAAAACAAAGCTATAATACTCTTTCCTTACAACTTCAAGTGAGTGTTACTTTCTTGTGCATATTCAGTTTCCCTTATTAGTCGAGGTTATAGTAATGTAATTGATGAGTTATGCATGCGTGCGCAGGTTCCACTATATTCTCCTAGAGATTAAGCTTGAGCAGGGACTAGTAACCGTCTTAGACTCGAGACGAAAAGATCCCCAGGAATATGCGGACATGACTCAAATGCTCGAGAAGTAAGTTAAATCGATCATTATCGCACCATATCGGCAACTTTGTTCACTTCCTGATATCAAGTAATTGTTTTCTTTGTCTCGCAGGGTTTGTAAAAAATTCACCTCAAAAGCTCTGGTACTGCCAAAGAAGCTGCAATTTAAACACCCGAAAGTAAGTACTACTAGCATGTTCCGCGCATCTCCTAGTGATTTAAGCGCTAGTTTCATCAATACCATTTAGCATGCTTGCTTATCAGTTTGATTGACCTCTATTTCTTGTAAAGTGCTTGTGGCAGGAAGCCGGGAATAATTACTGTGGATACTACGTTTGCGAGTCCATCCGCCACATGACCTGTGAGCGGGGCTACACTAAAAAACAATATGAAGTGCGTAAGCAATAATATTCAGAATTTTATTTTATTACCATCATTTGTGTTGAGTTTCATTCATTCATATATATGTATTGACCCCCTTCTTCAAATTAGATGTTTCGGATGCGGGATGAATTCCTAGCACCAGATCGCATGCGAGCAATTCAAGAGGAATTGGCGGCATTCTTTCTTGACCACGTGATCGATAAAGACGGAGAATACCATGTGGACCCTGAGTTCATATATAATTAGGGGATTATATTGTAAGAAATCTTATATTGTATATATGTAGCCAGTAGCGTCGGATAGATATACGAAAACTTGTTGTTCGACCGATCTCTCGGAGAAGGAGAGGTCGATATCACTTCTCTCTGTATGCATATGTTCATGACGATCTTCTGTTTCCTTCATTTTTGCTTACTAGCTAGCGTGTCGAGTCCTCTCTATACGTATAGTACGTAGCGTCGACCAAGCACGGGGATAAGAAAGGACACTTCTCTCTATTAATTAGCTAACTAACACAATATATGAAACACCTAAATTAATCCCCCAAAACCCACCCCTTAAAAAAACAAAAACCTCAGCTCTTGCGAGCTGCTGACGCATGGATGCCTATTGGTCCCGGTTGGTGCCACCAACCGGGACCAAAGGGCCTCCTGCCTGTGCTCGCCTCACTGGCCACGTGGAGGCCCATCTGTACCGGTTCGTGTAAGAACCGGGACTAAAGGCCTAGGGCTTTATAGCGACCCTTTAGTGCCGGCTCAGCAACCGGGACAAATGGCCCTTACGAACCGGGACAAATGGCCCTTTTTCTACTAGTGGCCCCTCAGCCTAGTGGAAAGACCTGTGTCACGATGTCGTCGTCACTAATAATGGAAGCGTGTGAAAAATAGCAGATTGGATCTCCCCTCCTCCTCCTCCCGCGACACCCCCGCAAGCGCCCGGGAGGCTAACCCTAGGGCCGCCGCCTCCCCTCCTCTCCTCCCCCTCCCTCGCCACCGCCAGGGGGCACGCGCGGGCGAAGTCTGTACATTGTGGGCAGCTTTGTGTACTCACGCGGGGGGTGTTGTGCGGGCCGGATCTAACTGGCCGGGATGTGGCGGTAGGTGCCGGCCGTGGTAGCACGTCATCTCTCTTGAGCGGGCCGGTGACGGTGGCGGGGCGGCGGTGCGACCGGTAGCATGGTAGAGGTGTAGGCCAATGGGTGGTGATGGCGGCAGCGCATCCGGATCCGCTTCTGACGCTGCGGGTCGTGGGCGGCCTGGGCCACGGGCAGTCTCTCTGACCGCGGTGCAATGGTGAAGGGGCGGCGCGACAACAGTGGGGGTGGGAGTCCCCCGTCCAGTCGGGCCCTTGCGGCTGGATGGCGGCGCTCGGGGCGGGAGGGCCTCCCTGGTGACTACCTTGGCTGCGCTACGGGTCGATTTAGTACCTCTTGTCAGTGGGCGTGCGATTGGTGGTGGCCTCGCGGGCATGTATGTCGGCTGCCATGGTGGGGCGACATGGCAGTGTGTTTGATGGGGAGCTCGATAGCAGGGGTGGGTAGCCTCGATGCGGCCGCATTACTTGTTGCCGGCATAGGCGTTTGGCGGTCCGGATGCGTCTGCTCCTTCTTCTCTCCCTTTCCTCGTGTTCGGCGTGGAGCTCGGTAGGAGGAATTGATGACCTCGATGCACATTTCACTTGTCACCGGCACATTGGTGTGCTGGTCCGGATGCGTCCGCTCCTCCTCCACCTTTCCCCATGTTGATAGGGGAACTCAGTAGGAGGGATGGGGTGGCCTCGATGCAGTCGTGTCACTTGTCGCAAGCACAAGTCTGTCAGTCTGGATGCGTCCCCTCCTTCTCCCCATATCCTTGGCCGCGGGCGGGTTGGTGCAGGTATGCCGATGTTTGGATTGGAGCGTCTGTTGGAGGCTCCATCGGTTGGGGGCTGCCGGTTGGGCCAAAGCAGGGGCCTTTGTGCAGTCTCGGGGTTGTATGGTTGCAGGGCGGCGGCTCTGGCAGCGGGAGGCATGTCGTTTGGGGGCCGAGCGTGTGTCTCAGGTGCGGGTGGGCAACCATGGCCATGCAGGTGGCATGGTTGACAGACCTAGGGTACGACGAAGGGGTGGGAGCGCCGGGGTACACCATTCTCGGTCTTGTAACAGTTATTTTTGTTAGTCACTGGAAAAAACACGTTCGCTCGCGCTGCCTCCAGGGGGACGGCTTGGGTGAACCCTAGCCGCCTCCCCCGACCCCCTCCGCAATCCACCTGCTTTTCCCGCCGCCACCGGAGGAAGCCGGTGAGCGAAGCACGTCCGGCAGACGGCGGTGGCGGGCTCGCCTCCTTGCTCCACGACGAGGCCTCCAGCTGGCGCGCAGCGGTGCCCCTTGGTGCCATGCGGGGCGGCGGAATTCGGATGCTGGGGCGGTGCAACCACAACTGCGTGGGCAGCGTGGGTAGCCGGCTGTGGCTTCCGCCGGTGGCGGCAGATATGTGGTCCTCCTGCAATATCCGTTTGCTGCGGGGTGGTGGTTCGAGCGCCGGCCGGCGGCCTCCACGGCATGGTTGAGGATGGCCTGAGTTGCGGGAATGCGGTGGGTCTGGGCTTGGCCTGGATCTGGTGCCGCGAGCGCCCGGGGTCTGCTCTGTCTGGCGGCTGGCGGGGCTTGGCATGGCGGCGCATTCCGGGGTGGTCTTCGTGATGCCTCGCGCGGAGGTGGTGGTGGTGGCGTGCTGTGATGTGCGGTGGAGGAGGTGGTGGTGGCGTGCTATGATGCGTGGTGGAGGTGGTGGTGCCATGTGGTCGCGGTGGAGGTGGTGTTGTGGTTGCGGCTTCGATCTAGGTAGGCTGCCATGCCCTGTTCTTGATCTGGCTCATGCGGTGGTGGCGGATACTATACTACGATATGCCCTCTCCTCCTGCAGCAGCGGTGGCTGACTCGTTTGAGAAGCTCCGAACATGAGGATATGTGATCTGGGGTTGGGAGAAATCCCTGCTTCGCGATGGCCGAGGCTGACAATGTCGACTCCCGCGGGTGCCGTCCCCTCCCTGGAGGCATTGTCTTGGCCCTGATCCGACTCCCTCCCTCGTGCTCGGGGGAAACCCTTGGTCTGACTTTCGGACCAGGTGATGGCGGCGTTCCCTCCATGGAGGCATCGTCTTGTTGCTCGAGGAGTCCTGATGGTGTGGCTCAAGTTGGTGTCGGCAATTGCTCTGGGCTTGGGCCTTCGAGGCGCAATGTACATCGTCGCCGACGCTCTCTCGACGACGCCACTCCAGGTCTGACCAAGCCCTGCCATCCACCTGCCGACTTCCTCTTAGCGCAAATGGGTGGGTTATGTTGGTTTGTGCTGTCCTCAGATGTTGGTCATGTTGTAGAGGTCTTCGGTGTTGGCTGTGACGCGGCTTGATAGCTCTGTGATTTGCCTTATTGCATTGGCATGGGTTGATCTAGGTGATGCATGTATCATAGTACAGGTGGGATGTGTGCCCGGCTTCTTTGCCGCTTCTTCTCTGCTTATGCGTATTCGAGAAAAAAATGCTTCTTTCTCAGCTTCGGCTGGCCGGCCAGCTCCTCGCTCTGTTCACAGCGCACCTTCGTGATATCTTCTTCCCTCTCATCATTTCTGTGATGCCGTGCCCATCCCCACTACCGGAATAGTCAGATTCGTTGAAGGAAATTTATTGGATTCCGTCCATCTCGTCCACACGTTTCTGAGCATATCCTAGTTGAAGATTCCCAACAGGTAGCAATCAAGGACCGAGCTCGTACATCCTCTAGTATAGTCCTCCTGGCTTTCTTCTTCACAATAATTGTTCTCTCAACATCCACACAAACTAACCAAAAAGACTGACAATGGAGGCGACCACGCTGATGAGCATTGACAAGTCCCGGAATAGCCAAGCCAAAGCACGAGGTCCCTCCCTCCAAAGTTCAAACCAGGCCCATCCTTGCAAAGCATGAGGCCTCAGGTGCTGCTCGTCGCGTTCGCTGTCCTCGCAGCACTGTCCCTCGCCCACAGCCAAGGTGAGGCCGGGATTCTTCTTTCTTTGTTCATCCATTTCACTGTGTCAAAATCGCTTCTGTTTTGCTCCTCCTCGAGTAGGTCAGTATAGCAGCTTACCGATGCTTGTTTGCTGCCTGCAGTGGCGAACCCATGGCCGTCCTGCGACAACTGTGACTCGTGCACCAAGTCCAACTCTCCGGGGTGCACGCGTTGGAATTACTTAAGCTCCTGGGTTTTTTACCGTCGACCAAGTGCAAGAGCTGTGTCATGTCCGCCATCAGGCCACAACAGCTTCCAGTGCACAAACCGCATCAACGATTTCTGCGAGAGCTGCTGCACGCCGGCTGCTCAGAGCTTTAGCTCCCTTTGCATCTGGATTGATCCCGAGAAGAAATGAACGTTACAATAAGCGCACAAGAGCATAGTCTATGCTCAAAATCTTTAGTTGAACCTTTTGTGTAGTTTGTTAAAAAATATCAATCCCTATGTAAGTTTGGTTTTAAAAGTTTCAGTATCGTATTCACGGAGAAGATAATTTGTCATGAAATGAACTATGGATTTTTGGAGATGATTTAACTGGTTTAGGAGTGACTATTTTGAGTTGACAAGTATCTACATGCACAAGCAAAATCTCGCAAAAAATAATTATTAAAACCCACTATGGAAGTATGGAATTCATGTATTTAACCTCACGTTTACCCTAATTAAAAGATGTTCACTGATTTGTGCAAAATTTATTTAGTGATTTAATTAGGAAAGTCACGCTATGCAAGCCGGAGAGCTTAATTGGACGCACAAACGGATGTGGAACCCAAGTTCGTAATCTTGAAATAGATAGGTGTACTGAAAGAATAAAGTTTGGCAGGTTGTGGGCAATAATTGGGCTATGTTGTGCTTATGCTTTAGTGTAGCTTCCGATTTGGCTTGATAAGTGCGTGAGTGTGGCTTCTGATTGGGCTTGATGGAAGTGTGAGGCCTGTGATGAAATGAAGCCTCCGCAGCGACACGCCATCACTGTCGTTCAAGAACTCACATGAATGGTGCAGATACCCTAAGAGCTCACATGAATGGTGCAGATACTACATGATGCCTATTGTCTATGTGCTGGTACCACACAATAAAATGGTGCACGCTTTAGTCAGAACAGAAAATTGAACAACGCCCTGCCCTATGTGCATAAACATCCGGAGATGTTACGATTATTCTTCAACAATACAGCTGGTAACACAAGGGTGGTCAATAGGTTTTCCAACAACAACAAAAAGGGGCCGGCGTTAAGACTTGGTTTTGCAAATTAACATACTCCAACAATGTACAAGTAGTGTCAACATGAGATTTGCACAAGGATTTGCTTAGCAGTTGTCAAATTCTATGCATTTTCACATGGTGATATTTCACAATCATCTCATCTTATAAAGATGCCGCTTCTCTGTACCATTGAGGGGGGTAGGAAATTGCACAAACCACTAAGTATTGGGGTCGATTTTCGAAAGAACACTAACTCTTCGCTATTTATTTTTTTGATAAAACAACATCTTTTGATGTAATTCATTGCAGCTAGCTCTAATCTATCATTTTAACTCCACTGATATGATTATTGATGGGTGGTGGGTTCGCTTCTAAGTGCACAAGTGGCAAATAAAGCGGCCACATCAGCTGACCAGCAGTCAAAAATCACTAAATCACATATTTACCCTGGTATTAGAAAAAACCTTCACCCATTATTTGCTGGATAATCCGCTCACACACTTAGTTTTAGACTTAGCAAATTTCAGTTCTCTGAATAAACCTGACAGTCAGCGTGTATCTATCCACGTACGGGTTCAGTTAGTGTTTCTGTTAAGTACTTCCTCTGTTCCTAAATATAAGTCATTTTAGAGATTCCACTACAAACTACATATAGATGTATATAGACATATTTTAGAACGCAGATTCACTCATTTTGCTCACTATGTAGTCCATAGTGGAATCTCTAGAAAGACTTAGGAACGGAGGGAGTAGTTAGCTAGTTTTCAGCTCGCCGTAGGAATCGTGATGGGATGGCATGGATCACGCATTCCTCGCCGCGACCATGTAGGGATCTTGCACATTCGAGTGTCGTAGGATGGCATGACCTGTAAGCTTGGCGCGCATGACCATTTCTTGCTTGTTTTCAGGAGCTCATTTGAGTTCAGATAAATAAGGAGAGAAACAGAAAAACTACCAAGTTGTTAGAGGATCGCAAAACCTCTGTGTCTTCCATCTCTCTCCCACGCGTTCGTTCTCTGTGATCGTGCTTGCTAGTTTCTGCAACAACATGATTTTGTGACCGGTCACTGACCTGGCCGGTCGCCTATATGTATAGGGGGCGTTTGAGGAGCCGGCTGTTGATGCTCTAACTCCATGCTCGGCAACAGGACGGTGGAATCGGCAGCATCAGTTCCCAGCGCATGTACAGCGGGAACTCATCGTTCTCTGATGCCTTGTCACACACTGATGCCGTACCCATCTCCAGTCTCCACGTTTTTTGAATGAGAAAATACCCAGCACATGGTCTCAGCGTAGTCAGATTCACAGAAGGAGACGGCGATGGGTGCCCTTCTCCCATCCATTTATATGGTCTGAGCGTATCCTAGCCAGAAGATACCCAGCACCAAACAAGGACCGATCACAGCCTCTAGTATTGGCCTTATTCTTGTACTGGTTGTACTCTTGTTCAAATTATCACAAATTCAAAGCCAATCCACACAAACCAACCACATAAGTGGAGTACTGTCTGGTTGTACTCTTGTTCAGATTATTCAATGGAGGCGACGGCGCCATGCGTTGGCAAGTCCCGACATCGACATCAGAGGGGGACAAACGGAAAAGTCTTCTGTTATGACTTTTTCTTTGGACTTGTTGCTTTTGCTCTCGTCTGCCTCAGCCGAGACTCCTATAAGAAGAAGGCATGCATTCCATACCCATCGCATCAGGCATTAGCGGCGCACACTCAGTCTCAGATAGCCAAGCCAAACCACGAGCCGGCTCCCATCCTTGCAAGCAAGCATGAGGCCTCAGGCGCTGCTCCTCGCGTTGGCCGTCGTTGCCGTCCTAACAGCGCTGCCCCTCACACATGGCCAAGGTGAGGGACCCTTCTTTCTTTCTTGATTCGAAATCGCTTCTGTTTTGCTCCTCGCCGATCGAGTAACTCAAAGTCACCAGTGTAGCAGTTCATTGATATTGGTTGCTGCCTGCAGGGGCAAGCCCGTGGCCGTGCTGCGACAAGTGCGGCGTGTGCACCAAGTCCATCCCACCGCAGTGCAGGTGCCAGGATGTGTCGCCGACCGGATGCAACTCGGCTTGCAAGAGCTGCGTCAGGTCCACCGCCGGCTTCCAGTGCGTGGACAGCATCACCAACTTCTGCGAGCGCCGCTGCACGCCCGCCGCGTGATTGCACGGCGGATCATCTCCTGTTGTCGCTTGCCTGAATAATGCCGATTAGCTTGTGCCTTCATTTTCTCTCATTCGTTCGGAGCTTCCTCTGCATGCATCTTGGTGTGGATAGACGCCTAGAAGAAATGAGTGTTTGATGATTTCTTGTTGTTTCTTACAATGTTTTAAATAAATGAAGAGCATATTCTATGTTCAAAATCTTCTCGGTTGAAAGTGGATAGGTGTTCATTTCAAGGATGTCAAAAAACAACCTGCTCTCAGATGGAGCCTTTTGGCTTCTAGCCTAACCGAACATCCTACGTTGAACATGGTTTGTTTTGAACATCCTTGATATGACCCTAAATTTTGCTAGTATGTGGGCATGTCCATGATAAGCATCCATGCCAGGTTCGAAAGAAAAAGTATTTAATATTATAAATGAAACAAATACTTAAAACCTATATTTTAAGTTTTTAACATACTTCCTCTGTAAACTAATATAAGAGCATTTAGATTACTAAAGTAATGATCTAAACGCTCTTATATTTGTTTACGGAGGGAGTACCTAATAAATACAAAGAGATAAATTAAAAACAGTAAATGCTTTTCTAAATAAATATTTGAAGGAAAAAAATTAAAAGTGCAAGCATATTTTTGAAAAAAGAAAAAAAGGAAATGGAAAAATGAAAATGAAACGAAAAAACAAAAAATGAACAGAAAGAAGAAAATAACTAGTGGGAAAAAGACCTGTTCGCTAAAGTAAACTGGTCGGCGGTCGCTGAGGGACTACTAGAACTGTGCATGGTGTCTTTAATTATGATATTTAATTTGCCACACCATGCACCCCAGGGATTCTAAAACTGTGCATTTTGACGTGAGTTATCTATCACATATCTAAAACTGTGCATTTTGCATTTGAAGAGAAACAAAATAAATGCACAACTTCAGGGGATGCTCAACATGCATTGAAGAATCCCAAATCAAAATTTTTCCTATAATCTAATTCTAACATTTAACCAATTTGGCATGAATCACCAGAAAAATGGGGCGATTGAAGATTTGTTAGACTAAGTATATATTAGATATATGTATTGTAACATAACCTGTATTTTGTATGGTTCCCTTTTATAAATATATGACAGCCGTACCCACCAAGGGTATCGAGCATTGTTCCAAACCCTAATATGTCTAACATGGTATCTGACGACGCATTCAATCCGCGCCGTGCTTCCGCCTCCTCTGCCACCGCCGCGTCGGCCTCCGCCGCCGTGCCGCCTCTGTCAACCCTGGCGACGGAATCGCCGTTCATGGCATTGACCCCGCTCGCCTGGGCTCGTCCGGCTGCATCGGGCTCGCGTCCTCCAGCGCCCCGATCGCCACCGATCCATCCATCGCTTGCCAATGATGCATCGGTCTCGCGTGATGCTTCTCTTGCAGCGAACTCTACACAGCAGCCCTACGGCGTGCATGCATCAGGTCCCCGCGATGCGTTCTACACAGCAAACTACAGCTCCAACGCGCCGCTGTCCCGTGATGCGTCTCTCGCGCCGCAGCTCCATGGCGCCTCTGCGCAACTTCCCTACGGCGGGCCTCCGTCTCGCGATGCGCCGCCGGCTCCAGGCCCCCGTGGTGCCCCCGTCCAGGTGCTCTACGGCGGGCCGTATCCCGCGCCGTACGTCGCGCCGTCGCTGGTGCCGTATGCTTCGTCCTCCGTGGTGCCCTACAAGACGCCGTATGGCGCGCCCTACGCCGCTCATGCGCCGTCCGTCACGCCGCCCCTGCAGCCCTACGGTATATCTCCTACGGCGCCCTACGGTCATCACCAACACTACCGTGCGCCTCCGTCGGCCGATGCGCTGATCCCATACAGTGCTCCTCCGACGTACGACTCGCATCTCTTCGCATCGGTGGCTGAACCAGGATCGTTTCACTTCGCTCATCTGGTGACCGTGAAACTTCTGCCGATAACTATTTCCTGTGGCGCGCTCAGGTGTTGCCGCTGATGCGTAGTCACTATCTTGAGGGGTATGTTGACGGTACTCTCCCGTGTCCTCCGGCCATGGTTCCGGTGCCCTCGGCTGCTGGTGATTCTGTCATGGTGTCCAACCCTGCTCATCGTCGGTGGATTGCTCAGGATCAGGCTATTCTGGGTGCCATTTAGTCCTCGCTCAATCCCTCCGTGGCCGGCATGGTGGTCTTTGCCGTGACGTCAAGGGACGCATGGGCCACGCTCGACTCCAGCTTCTCCTCACAGTCGCTGGCTCGTTCTTCTGCCATCCGTAATCAGCTGGGTGAGGTCAAGAAAAATAATCTCTCCGTCACGGCCTTCTTCAACAAGGTCAAAAACCTGGCTGATACACTGTCATTCATTGGGAAGCCTCTCCGTGATGAGGAGTTCACTTCATTCATTCTCAATGGGCTTGATGAGGACTATGATTCTCTCGTTGAAAACATCAATGGACGTGACACGCCGATGCCGCCTCGCGATCTCTATGCACGCCTCCTCAACACCGAACAGAGGCTCTCTGCTCGCCGCTCCGTTGGCGTCTACACGGAGGGTCCTTCTGCGAACGCCGCTCTCCGCAGGGGCGCCCGCGGTGCCAAGCAGAAAGCGCCGCCGACCTCGAGCAACCAGCCCCGTCCACCCGCTCAACCTCCGACGGCTGGCTGCAAGCGGCTCCACTGCGAGGCATGTGGTGGTGGGGTTGAGTGTCAACTCTGCGGCATTGAGGGGCACTTGGCGTCTCGCTGCCATCGTCGCTTTAAACGAGATTTTCTTGGCATTGGAAACAATGGGAAGGGCAATGAGAAGCAAGCTGCTCTCGCTACACCGGATCCCGGGTTCACTCCTTCATACTCGGTGG
This sequence comes from Triticum urartu, assembly GCF_056163025.1. Taxonomy (NCBI): domain Eukaryota; kingdom Viridiplantae; phylum Streptophyta; class Magnoliopsida; order Poales; family Poaceae; genus Triticum; species Triticum urartu. The sequence continues at coordinate 16,554,747 of NC_141873.1, forward strand.
ATCCTGCCTGGTACATGGACACGGGCGCTATGGACCATTTGACGAGCCAGCTTGACAAGCTGGCCACTCGCCAGCCCTACACCGATCACGATCAGGTCCGCACGGCCAATGGATCAGGTATGCCCATCTCACATGTTGGTTAGGCATCTCTCCTTTCACGTACCACTAAAACCTTGCGTCTGCTTGATGTCCTTCGTGTTCCTTCAGTCACACGTAGTTTACTCTCGGTTCCTAAATTAACTCGTGACAACAATGTGTTTGTTGAGTTTCACCCTTTCCATTTTTTTGTTAAGGACCGGGACACGAGGGACGTTCTTCTTAGTGGTCGAGCTTGCGACGGCTTATACGCGCTTGATGTGCCACGAGTCTCTCAAGTTTTCAGTGGTGTTCAGGTGTCATCGTCGCAGTGGCACTCTCGCCTTGGCCACCCCGCTACTCCCATTTGTGCGCCATGTGCTTCATCGTCATCGTCTTCCTGTTGAGTCGAGTAATAAGGAGTTTCTAGTGTGTGATGCCTGTCAACAAGGCAAGAGTCATCAGTTGCCTTTTTCTGTATCAAGTCGTGTTGTCACGGCTCCTCTTGAACTTGTGTTTTCAGACGTGTGGGGCTATGCCCAAACTTCTGTTAGTGGTCACAACTATTATGTCAGTTTCATCGATGCTTTCAGTCGCTTTACTTGGATTTATCTTATTAAGCGCAAATCTGATGTGTTTCATGTCTTTATGCAATTTCAAGCACATGTTGAACGATTGCTTAAGCACAAAATTATCCATGTTCAGTCAGACTGGGGGGGGGGGGTGAGTATCGTAAGAAGCTTGGCATCTCACACCATGTGTCTTGTCCTCATACACATCAGCAGAATGGTGCAGCTGAACGCAAGCACCGTCACATAGTTGAAACTGGCCCGACACTTCTTGCACATGCCTCTGTCCCGTTTCGGTTCTGGAGCGATGCTTTTGTTACTGCCTGTTTTTTGATAAACAGGATTCTCACACGACGTCTTCACATGAAGTCTCTGCTAGAAGTGTTGCTTAATGAAACTCCAGATTACTCCCTCCTCAAAGTGTTCGGCTGTGCGTGTTGGCCGCATCTTCGTCCATACAATAAGCATAAACTTGAGTATCGATCCAAACAATGTGTGTTTCTTGGATACAGTCCTCTCCACAAAGGTTACAAGTGTCTTCACATTCCGACAAATCGTGTTTACATTTCTCGTGATGTTGTGTTTGATGAGACTGTCTTCCCGTTTTCCACGCTCACATCACCCACAGATACTCCCGTCACCGAGTTGCACTCTTTTCCAGTTTTGCCTGATCAATTTGTGGATGCTGCATATTCTCCTATGTTGTTGCCTAACCATGGTGCAGGGACTGGACGAGGCGCTCGACTTGAGCTTCTGGATGATGATACAGCCACACCTGCACCAGCTGCTGCTACGCCGGACGAGGCGCTCGACGAGGCTGCCCCCGTCACTACCCCGTCTGACCCCGACGTCGATCACGCATGCATGTCCCATGCACGTGGATCCGACGGGGTGCCCGAATCGCCTGGGCCAGCGGCCTCGCTGTCGCCTGGGCCGGCCGAACCTGCGGAGCTGTCGGCCGGGCCGGCTGGACCCGCGGCGCTATCCCCTGGGCCGGGGGACTCGCAGGTCACCGAGTCTTCGTCGCCTGGTCCGTCGAGGCCGGTCACGCCCGGTCTGTCTTCGCCGACCCTGACCGTGCCACCAGATGCACTTGTTGACTCGCCCGCCGGCGCGTCCTCCTCGCTGCTGATGGACAGCGGCTCCTCTGATGTGGCAGCTCCAGCGCCATCACCTCCTGTCGTCCTGCGTCCCCATACTCGCAGCAAAAGTGGCATCTTCCAACCGAAGAAGCGCACTGATGGCACTGTCGCGTGGCTTGCGGCCTGTGTGGTGCATGCTGAGGCTGACCCTACGACTGAACCACGACATTTTCGAGCAGCGCTTGGCATCCCACATTGGCGTGCTGCGATGGAGCAGGAGATTCATGCTCTTCAAAGAAACAACACTTGGCATCTTGTTCCACCTCCATCTGGTGTCAATATCATTGACTCTAAATGGGTATTTAAGGTGAAGAAACATGCTGATGGCTCCATTGAGAGGTACAGGGCACGCTTGGTTGCCAAGGGATTCAAACAACGGTACGGCATTGATTACGAAGACACATTCAGTCCTGTTATTAAACCAACTACTATTCGTGTTCTTCTCTCTTTGGCTGTTACTCGCGGATGGTCGCTTCGACAGCTTGACGTTCAGAATGCCTTTCTCCATGGAGTTCTGGAAGAAGAGGTGTATATGCATCAGCCGCCAGGTTTTGTTGATCCTGCTCAGCCACATCATTTGTGTCGCCTTGTCAAAGCTCTCTATGGTTTGAAGCAGGCCCCGCGTGCATGGCATGCCCGTCTTGGCGCTGCTCTTCGTGCACATGGGTTTGTTCCTTCTACAACAGACACGTCTCTGTTTATTCTTCAGCGACCTGAGGTGACTATGTACATTCTGGTCTATGTTGATGACATCATCCTTGTCAGTTCGTCTGCTTCTGCTACGAATAGGCTTGTGTCCTCTTGGTGCTGAGTTTGCTGTTAAGGATCTTGGGAAACTGCATTATTCTCTGGGCCTAGAGGTTCTTCATTCTGATAGTGGCTTGACTCTTACTCAGAAGAAGTACTCTCAGGATGTCCTGCGTCGTGCAGGTATGTTGCAGTGCAAGTATGCTACGACTCCCATGTCTGCCACAGACAAACTGACAGCTCTTGCTGGTGACTTGCTCTCTCCTGAGGATGCCACTGAGTACCACAACATTGTGGGTGGACTGCAGTACTTGCTCATTACTCGACCAGACATATCATTTGCAGTTAACCGTGTGTGTCAGTATCTTCATGCACCATGTGATTCTCACTGGCCAGCTGTTAAGCGCATCTTGTGCTATGTTTGTCACACTGGTTCATATGGTCTCCATCTTCAGCCTGCACGTTCTGGACTGATCTCAGCATTTTTTGATGCCGATTGGGCTGGTAGTCCTAATGATCGGCAATCCACGGGGGGACATGCTGTGTTCTTTGGGCCTAACTTGATCGCCTGGCAAGCTCGCAAGCAAGCTACGGTGTCTCGGAGTAGTACCGAAGCTGAGTACAAAGCTGTTGCTAATGCCACAGCTGAGATCATGTGGGTGCAGTCATTGCTTCGAGAGTTGAAGGTCTCCCCAACTCAGCCGCCTGTTCTTTGGTGTGATAACATCGGTGCCACATACCTTTCATCCAATCCAGTATTTCATGCCCGAACGAAGCACATCGAAGTTGACTATCATTTTGTGAGGGAACGTGTTGCTCAGAAGCTCCTTCAGATTAAGTTTGTTTCTTCTAAGGATCAGCTTGCGGATATTTTCACTAAACCCTTGCCCTTGCCTTCTTTTGAAGGATGTCGTCGCAATCTTAACCTTCTGAGTGTTTCAGGACATAGTTAAGATTGAGGGAGGGTGTTAGACTAAGTATATATATGAGATGTACGTGTTGTAACATAACCTGTATTTTGTATGGTTCCTTCTTATAAATATATGACAGCCGTACCCACCAAGGGTATCGAGCATTGTTCCAAACCCTAATATGTCTAACAAGATTGAAAGTTCATCTAGGCCCTCTAAGTTGGTTTTGATGAATAATGAAGAAAGATTAAGGGACCAATGTGTTTTTTTATCACCACAAGGAAGTATTATAGGCACTGGTAACCCCCGCCCACCCCACCCAAAGGAAAGAGAAAGGAAGACTACAATTTTATGAGTTTCTATTTTTCTTGGCTTCCGGTGATTCCAAGAAATAACATTGCGTAATGAGAAAACCCATAGTATATTCAAGGAAATGCTAGAAAAGTAGCTCAATGCTTTATGTTAAACTCTTTGTTGTCTGGAGTTTGTGTTGGATTTAAGATAGTTCAGAGTGTCTGAGCTATAGCTCGGAGTATCCAGGATATACCTGGAGTGTCCGGGATAAAATTGTATGTCTGAGCTATAGCTCGGAGTAATCCTGAGTTGTAGCCAGTCCAGACATCTATATTTGGGGCAGCTAAACGGCAATGTAGGATCCTCACAAGGATCCACGTTTAGGGTCAACTACTTGTGTTGATGCATTTATTCTTCTGCTTTACTTTACAAGCTTGCTTATTTTGCTTATATTTGTTGACTTCGTATAGGTTGTTCACTTAGTTATTGCATTAGTGAACTTTCAATTCCACAATTGTATGAAAAAAGTGTTTTTGAATAAAATTTGGTAAGTCGCATATTCATATACCCCGTCTAGTCGACACCGTTGATCTTTCACACCTACTAGTGCTCATCTCGATCCACCTCCGTGTGGCGTCTCGATGGCACCATTCGAAGAAGCTGGCCGCAACCCTCACCGCGCAGGGGCGGCCGGTGTTGCCCACCATCATCCCACTTGTATCCAAGGAGATCTAGGAGGTGTCCGTTCTTGTTGGCTCACTCCGCAATTACCTAATGATGGGGACCGTGCTCCTCAAGGAAGATGCACAGCAGCACACTGCCGGGGACAGTGAATCGCTATGCGGCAACATCGCAAACGGATCGACGTGGACCGTTCCTAGGCCGGCCCGGCACAAGCGCGTCAATGTTCTAGGGTTGAGCGACACCTGAGGCATTTTGTGCCAACATGGCACATTAGGAGAGCTGGTCGGATTGGGCTGATATGGCATGGCTATATCCTGAGGCATATCGGGCTCACGTCGTGCTAGCCCGACAAGGCCCAAGTCCCACCTTAAGAAGAAGAAAACAACTACACGCATGCACACACATGTGTGTCTTCTATTCATAATTGGAAAATATTTAAAATGATCAATGATTGTGTTCCAAAGCGTACATACTACACAACACAATAATTACAGACCGAACCAAGTGATCTGGCTTAGGCACGCTAACAGCTCATATCATGTCCTACTCACCAGTTGGTAGCAAGCGGCTCTTGTAGCTCTCAATGCTCGAACTGGATAGGAAATGCCCGATCTGGATATGAAATGTCACATGAACGTTCACTGCTTCAGGAATAATTCCATGTTGTTGGCATCCTTGTGGATTCAATAGAAGGCACATTCCGTGCGCTCACGTTGAGTGGTACCATTCGGTACTCAATGTTGAGGTCCTTGAGGACTTTCATCATCTCCTGGAGCACCAGCTCCCTCCTCACGCACCTCATCCCCATGTCCTGGAAGTTGAACGTGTGACAGAGCCATATGGATATTTTTAGTTTGTTGGCCTCATCTACATCTTGAAGGACAACCATCGCCCCTGGGTACCAATGCTCTTTCTTGTTGTTGATGCATCTGGAGTCATAAGTGTAAAAATTGGTTAGTTCGATGTGGTATTCTAAATGACACAAGTAAAAAACATAGGAAACTTCCAAAATTATGTTTCACGTTTAGTTGTCAACATGCTCATAGTTCAGTTGTTAACAAATCAGTTTTGATCAAACCATGTGATAAAGGCACTAATACGAACCGTAGTATTCTTTCCTTCATGAGTGCTAGTTTCACTACTGGTGTGGCTACGTGGATATAGAAGTCAATTCCTTCTCCCATATCAGGACTCCTGCAGAAGTTCATAATCGGTATGTTGGCCAGTACATTGTTTGGATAATATATCTTCAGGTTGTCATAACGGAGAAAGACTGTTGTCAAGATATTCATTTCCTCGACAACAACCTGAAATTCAGGTGGTTAAAACTTCCAATGAGTCCAAGCTAAAATTAGATTTAATGAGCAAAGGAGCAAGAAAAAGATTACCACACCTAAACTTCCTCAATTTCACAGCGGTCACCAACATCAAAAGGATGCATCACAAATAAGAAAACAACTGCCTCAAAATTGCCTTCAAAGTGTCTCCAAATACAATAATTGCCACCAAAAATGGTGAACTAAGGAAAACAAGGAAATTCGTTGTCGCTATGCCAAGAATATGAAGCCAGAGAACAAACACGATGATGCCACCAACAACATTAGTCATCTGGTTGAGCTTGGATACTGCAATTTTTGTATCATTAAGGGTTAGGGCAAGGGCTTTGCACTCTCTAAATGCATTCACCTACAGAAGAATACATCAGGACTCCTGCAGAAGTTCATAATCGGTATGTTGGCCAGTACATTGTTTGGATAATATATCTTCAGGTTGTCATAACGGAGAAAGACTGTTGTCAAGATATTCATTTCCTCGACAACAACCTGAAATTCAGGTGGTTAAAACTTCCAATGAGTCCAAGCTAAAATTAGATTTAATGAGCAAAGGAGCAAGAAAAAGATTACCACACCTAAACTTCCTCAATTTCACAGCGGTCACCAACATCAAAAGGATGCATCACAAATAAGAAAACAACTGCCTCAAAATTGCCTTCAAAGTGTCTCCAAATACAATAATAGCTCCTGCTTGCGCAGGGTCCGGGGAAGGGTCCGACCACTTTGGGTCTATTGTACGCAGCCTTTCCCTACATTTCTGCAAGAGGCTGTTTACAGGACTTGAACCCGTGACCTCCTGGTCACAAGGCAACAGCTTTACCGCTGCGCCAAGGCTCCCCTTCCACATTTGGAATATTAAAACGAGAAAATTTGTAAACTTCTGCAATCCATCCTGTCTGCAATCTTTATCTTTACCTAATAATAAAGGACGGAGGCTTTTATAGTTCTCCATACGTCATCCTATTATATTCGTTGATTTTATGTTAATCATAAAGATCGATGGCTGAGATATAAAAGGATAGTCAACTTTTTCCGTAAGCGACGAGTACTGAACGTGGCGAGCAGGCTCACTCATTCGGATGGGCCAAATCCGGCCAATACCTTGGCGGAGCTCTCCATCAGGAGAAAAAAGTAGAGTTTGTTTCCTTATTCGTTACACAAAAGGATGCAGCATGGGCCACGGCCTAGGTCTCCGCCCCATCTAGTACGTAAACATCTCGCCTTTCTCTTTGCCTCTTGGATCTCATCTATTTGGCAGCCTCCCTGCTCCTCTCTTGAGCCCCTCGATCAATGGATGCCAACGACTGGAAAGCGACGGTCGTGTGATCGCGGACGGCAGCGATGTCAAGGCACTCGCGGCCGAGGAAGGCGGGCAGGCGCTCGCCGACATTCGCCACGGCCACGCATCTCTTGGTGACGTTGGACAACACGATCAGCATGGCTGGTTAGCTGCTGCCGCCATGTCGTGGTGGCCAAGCACACGGCAGGCCTGGCCGCCGCTACCGTTTCGTGATTGGTCGTCAGTGCCATTACACATGGCCGGCAAGGCTCGTGCCTCATGGTTTTGTCTGCGTGGCGGACATGACTGACAAAGCTTGCGCTGCCACCGCCACTTCCAGGCCATAGGTGTCGCACACATCGCGGTCCGCAGGTGACAGTCCTGCTACTGGGGGCTAGCGTGCATGCAACCGCATCGGGGGAGCAGCAGAGGGTAAAGGACAGCATACAGATTCTGGAGCTCTCCATGCTGCCGTTGGATGTGTCGACGCCGAAGTTGGCAATCATGTGGTCGACGCAACAAGGAGCGACGGACACACCCTGGACATGCGTTGCAAGAGGCCAGAATTGAACCTCTCCATCGATGACTTTGCCGTACTGTAAGACATGAAGAAGCTACCTAACTGACAACCAGGAGGAGCGCTTGTTCCCTCGACCCTGATGCGGGAGGGCATAGGCGAGGGAGCTAGGCGGCTGGGAGCAAGGCCTCTGTGGCGACCGGCCGGCCGCTACCACAGCCACAAAATACACATGGATTCTTCGTGTCTAACATGCCAATTCCTCCGTCCGGGAAATAATGAAAGTTCTTGTGCTTGCTGCTTCTGCTCGTGTATGTGCCAAGATGTGGGCGTGACTAGATGATGAAGCAGTTCAGAACCATGAACGAGTTCAAGAAATCAACACTAGGCGTATGTGCATGCTCTGAGATGAACAACATTTCCTCAGACTATTAAACTTGATAATTTTCTACTAGCATTTTTGCAGTTTCGGTGGAGCAGATCAAGGGGCTCAAGGACATGTTCAATAGCATCGACAAGCATAACAACGTCATGTTCACGCTCAAAGCTTTTAGACCGGACCGAAGTGGGTAAGTTGAACACCAACAACGGTAATTAGTACATCTCAGGCATATAAGTTGTGCAGTTCTGTTAAATTTGGCAAGGAACTCAATTAGCTGCTATCAAAGTCAAATACGACCTACTACCTCTTTCCTCTACTCACTGTACATCTGCCAAAGTAACTGAAACTAAGCTATACCTTTTGCTCTCCAAAATATCTAGGCATGGAATGCTGAGTTTACACCAGTATATGTAGTTAAACCTAGGCAAGCTAGGTTAAATAATGACCATGCTATTGATATAGAACCTTTTAGTGTGCATGAATAGCAGACTGTAAAATACTCCCTCCGTTCCTAAATATAAGTCTTTGTAGAGATTTCAACATGAACTACATACGGATGTATATAGACATATTTTAGAGTGTAGATTCACTCATTTTGCTTCGTATATAGTTCATATAGGAATCTCTAAAACGACTTATATTTAGGAACTGAGGGAGTATCTAGGAATGTTTTGGTTCAGCTCTTAGGATACAACAGACTTAGAACAGTTTTGCTTTTGCATCATACATTTGACAGACAAACGGGTTCAACTCCCTTTTGTGTTCTGCTGACTTCGGCACAACTACATCTACCCATGCTTCACCGGAGGTACATCGTTCAGTTGTTTTCAAGTGTTGAAAGGAATGAAATCTTCACTCTTTGTTCTAATCCTTAGAAGAAGAATGGTAGTAAAGGCGTACGATATGATATCTCACTATATTTGATTTCTAGATGTCATGTTCCCTTTCCTTTTTTCATAAAGGAATTCCAGTGTTCCTTTTTATTGTGAAATAGGAATTCCACTTTTATTAGGTGATTTGAGACCGAAAGCAGAGTCACCTTTTCTCCCTCCAGAGAGTCAAGTATGTTGTTCTTGCTTGGGAAAAACCATGTATAATTTTGCAATAGGCTACTTACCGACTATGACCATGCATAGGATGGAAGAGGCACTTGGAAAAGGCCAGCAAGTCGATCACCTTTACACATATATGCTTTGGAACTTGATATATCCAATCCAAGTACTTTCTTTGTTTATGTCACAGTATGATTCAGATTATGCTAATGTGTAGAATTGCTTCAAGTGCAAATAAGAAACCTTCAACTATTGGGCATTCTGAATATATGGTGCTAATCTAGCTAATGTTGAAGGTACGATCATATAAAAACCAGTGATGGGTGACCAGATGGATGTATTTGGCCTATTTTTCAGTTTTTCGCTCACCGTGAAGCATTGCCCGCCCATCAACAATAATGTCCACTTAGTTTTAAATTACCACTTATAGGTGACCCAGATTAAACCAAAATAAGACACTCCTTACCATGGTTTCCCAACTTATTGCTCTTTGAGACATGCTTGAGAATTACAAAAACATTTGAGGTGGAAAAAGATTTGAGAGTTTTTATGGTACCCTGGTACTCCATAGAGCAAGCTCGGAGTACTCAGAAAATCTGGCCGCTCATCTATAGGGTTACTTTAGTCTTTTCACCGTGCTAATTAATTGGTGTTTGATCGTAATATAATTTCTCAGATTAGATCGACCCCGTTGACGCGCACGCCGCCGTCCGCCATCGTCTTCTTCCTACCAAACAAGGATACATGTTTTACTCCGCGAATCTCACCCAAGTTCGGCCATGGTCTACATCGCTGGAGGCACTAGCAGCGCATGTGCAAGGGAATATGTGAATTACGGGTTGGTCTGTTCTAGAAATCTATGGCGACACAATCTATCAAATTGACCTTAGGGATAGTCGACTCCTATCCCGTTTATTCATACGTCCATTAATTCTTTCGACCTTTGATACTTGCTACCTTTGCATTCAGATCTTGCGGGAGGAGATTTTGTTCGGTACGATACTACCTTGCATCCAAATCCAGGTCAAAAAGTATTCTGCATCTCCACATGTTCTTGCTTCATGGCCTCTCGCCTCAGGCTACAGTTCTCCACCCAAGTTGGCCCTTTCCAACGTCGCACTGGCGCATCGCAGCTATGGCCGGTCCGGCGAGCAGCGGGCGATTCATATGAGCCAAAATACACGACGCGATATATTTGTTCTTTCAGAAAGTTATTCTGTGACACTTTTGCCCCTCAACTTATGGTACTCCCGGGTAATTAGTGGTGGTACTCCTGGGTACACGTATTGGAGTACCATCCAATCTTAACCACTGGATTAGGACAAATGAAGGGTCCATGTTAATTTCAGGGTACCGTAGAAGAGCTCAAAAGATTTATCCTTACAGACTGTATTTTAGGAATTTATATACCATCGGCAAAATGTACTAAAGATAAATAAGTAGTTGCTTTTTATTTATCATAATCAAATGTATGCCTCACCTCTATATTTCTTCAGAGTCCTGCAATATCTTATATTGAAAATTTATAATTAATTTGCATGTGCGAGATGGTCATATGTAGGCCATGGAAACGATGCAGGGCAAGAAGAATGTGGTGCGGACGTGATCAAATACTCTCATCAATGTCGACAAGGGCGGAAAGTAGGATAAACGACAAAACAGGTGTGGCCCCGTGTTGAAATAGAGGACGTATACCTGTGGCGGATTTTATTTCACCCGTTGCAACGCACGGGTATTTTTGCTAGTAAATATGAAAGAACACAACAGTGCACTACATAAGTCATAAAAATTACTATGCTATTTCTAAACTATAGAATTAATTATACCATTAGTTCATATCATGAGCTAAAAAATTCCTACATTGCAGATAAACTACATTAGATTTGATCGATTTCTCAAGTTTGGAATTTCTAATTCACATCTAGTAGATTGATTTTTGTTTAGCCACAAACCCCAAAGTCCGCAAAAACCTGCGTACAAATCGCAACGGCATCAACTCCATACACCCACGGGACCGCCCTACACGTCGGCTTTGATTCGATCTACATCGATAGAGCGCCGGCATCGCCTAATTCTTAACAACGCATATATGCCTGCCCCTCCCACGTCCCTCAGTATTAACTCCTTTTTATTATTGCATTGCATGCATGGCACACCCTTGGTATTAATACCAATTCCTTTATGTTATTCTCTCCATATTTTTAGGAATCTCCCATTCTTCTGTTATCCACACTGATCACACAATTTATTCTCTTCTTTATTTATTACTTCTGTATGCCCATTGAAATCGATCATTCATACTCCTTCCGATCCATATAGGCCCTCATAACATATATACATTTAGGACTCCTCTTTTATACTCCTAGGAGTATGTACTCCCTAATTGGATAAGGTAGCTAGATGGATATCTGTTGATCACGCCCGTACAAGAAGCAAACTAACTAGCTTAAGCATGCATAACTACTACCTATAAGAAAGGGCATGCAAGCGGTGGCTTAAGTTTAGAAAAATGGAAGCTCATCCGGGACGCCATGTTTTGCATATACCTTCACTTTTTTTTGCATTGGTAAAAATGACTATATGGCATACATATGAATCATGTGTTAGGAATTACACCCACAATGAACGATGACTAGGTATATCTGAAACAAAATAAGAGCATGAAGTTACCGCTTACTGCCACAGTTGCTGATGGAGTATATACTGACCTTTTTTAAGAGTATAAACTTCATATATAAGGAGTATATACTGATTTCTTTGACGGAGTACACATTGATTTTTTTTAAAGGAGTATATACTGAATTTTTATTAAAAGAGTACATACAAAATTTATTTTTAAAGGCATATATACTTTTTTTGCGAGGAGTTTATACTGACATTCTAACTGGTATGTCTGCATTTTTATAAGGAATAGATACTAACTTTTTTAAGGAGTATAAACTCATCTAGAAAAGGGGTATGTGCTGTCCTTTTTATGATAGAGTATATTACTATATACCACATTATTTGCAGGTATGTACTTCATTTTCCATGATAGAGTATATACAACATTTCCCCTAAAAAAGAGTATATACAACATTATTCATGAATAAGTATATACTACCTTCTGAATGTTTGGAGTAGTACACTGAAAAAATTCCTTGCAGAAGGAATATATTATATCTAAGATACAACCTGAAGAATAGAGTATATATGTTCGGAAAACAAACTTTTAATGCATCGTCGCTAGAAGTATGCATTTATTTTCATCATACAACCTTTACATTGAAGGAAGCATGCACGTACAGAGTTGAACAACAAATCGGTTTCAGTCCACAACGGACTGAGATTGCGCGATTTGGGTAGGGAGAAAATTAGAAGGATATAGATGCTGGTCTGTATGCTATTTACATAGCTAGTCTTTGTTCAAGAATCAAGATGATATGATACACGGCACGCATATAAAAACTAGTACCAAGCTGATGTGTAGCAGGGTTGATATAGCTCGGACGTTGAATGATATGAAAAATACCCCGTAGAGTGGACTCTCAGGTCCTCATGGCTTAACTAATAACTAGAGTATTATAGGACCAATGTTTGTATTCATCAGTTGTCGTGAACCACAGAAATGGAAAACTGCACTGTTTCACCGCCCGGGATGAAATAATCGTCGCCGCCTTGCCGCCGCTGACGCACATGTTGCACTGAACACATTTGATAGATGTGAAGAGCACAGGTTGCCGGCCACCGCGACTCAGCTCGTATGTTTCATCAAACCCCTGTTGCACGCGTCTCGTCTCCTTTGTCGCTGCTGCGGCATCTCATCTTTGTCGTGTAGCGGTCGATGGCCCGACTTCAGCACTGAGCGACCTGTAGCAAGTAAGAGTAGGAGGAACATATGAATGCCTGAATTAACAAGAACACTACATGCAATTAACTATGTGGAAGAAATTATTAGCTCGTTGAATTTTGACGAAGCCATCGCCGGCCGGCGGCCAACAAAGATGGTTCCTGCGAGAATAACCATGTTGTGAGTCGCTGCCTATATGTGGGCAATGCACACACCCAGATCCTATTTTAATGGAAGATTTTTGTAGACCAAACCTGATTCATGCCATGAGATATAGTCGATTATTAGTTAATGCTTTATTTAATTACACAATGGTTAAATGGGTATGCATCCCCCGACATGGTAGCACGCATCGTCAGTTGTGGTCGGGTTGGGAGTATGTACTCCCAGGAGTATCAACCCATTTTCCTAAAATATATTATATATATAATTTATTGCGTGTTAGCATTTCCTAAAATACACCATAAAAATTAGTTAGGTTAATTAAGTTTATGCCCTGAACAAAATTTTAATGTGGTTAACAAAAACAAATAATAGCACGGTTGGAAACTACATATTTATCTGATCAAATTACATATATAAATTATTTTAATCTGAATTACGTTGCAAAGTTATTGCATAGTCATGTTTAACATATTCTTTGTAAATTAAATAATAATACCCAGGGACGTAACGGGCTGAAAACAGAGTGAACTGGGTCTACTGCAGCTGGACACGGAATACTCACCAGCGCCAAGGTGCGCGAGATAGCTGTTGTCGCTGTTGGGCCGAAGCTCAATAGAGAAAGGGCACTTAATGTTGCACTGTGGGTTATTTAAAGAAAAAATCAGGGGCTTTTTTGTAAAACATATGACGACAGACGAGCAGAAATGCTCTGTTCTTTATTAGTAGGTATAGATATAGAAACAAGAGAAATTCGGTTACACTTTGCCAGAAGGTTACTTACAAGAAAACCTATACTTTCTCTTATCAAACACTCTGAGCTACTGAGACTAGTAGCATACTTAGCACACATATTTGCTGGAACGTTAGCAGCCCTCAAAACATGCCGAACCAAGAAAGAGGTGAATACTGAAGATATTTCCCTACTTTCATCAAAGATAGACTACCACAATTGACCTGTCCATCATAATGGATGCCGCCCAGCACGTACGCGTGGAAAGAGATGGTGTGCGAGTACTATGCTGGTAATGGAAGGGCTTTCTCGGGTTCAAGGATTCACGGTGCATGCCGCTTTGTGCTTGCATGTCATTGTTAATCCGCTATGTATATATGTTAATGTTTTACTCTCATGTTTAGATGGACGATGGTTATGGATATGGAATGATAGTGGACAATAATCAAGCAAGCCGGCTTGCATCTATCAATCTCAAAGGCTCCTTTCCTCAACTCAACTCGGAGAAGTTCCCTAGAGAGCAGATGCAGAACGAAAATGTAGGACCAAAAGATTTTGGACCCTCGCGTCGTCCTCCCGGGAGTGGATTTCCCAGGGACGCCACCCGCTCCCACCCCCTACTAGTCACGGAGCCAGGAAAGCTGTATCAGGGGGTCGGTCAAATTTTTGTGTGCCCAAAACTGAAATGAGTGTAACAGCAAAATATTTCTTCATACATTATACCACCATTCACTCTCAATAGCAATTTCCTTTTCTGGTTCTTTTTTCGTCCAATTGAGGACCAGCAACCAAATGATTTTTTTAATACTCTTCCTCCCTTCCTTTCAAAAAATGCATAGCTACAAGCTTTCATTCATTTTAGCCACCATAATTTTATCATAAGTCAAAACAAAGCAAAACATAAATTTGAAGAAAATACATACCAATGCACTACCAAACTTAGAAATGAAAGAGTGAGTTGGGGAGGATTACCTTCAAATCTATCTTTGTTGTACTCCCTTCATCCCTACTAAACTTGTTTATTTATAATTGACAGCTTATTTCCTTTCTCCAAGAAATACATGGAAGGTAGCAGACACGACCTACTACAGTTATGGTTCAGAGCTAACTTGGGAGGAGAAAATTTATCTTGTCTTACTTGCTAATGATGGTAAGACTTTTAAGATAAATTATGAAGTTACCCAAAATTATAGTGGATCCGTACCACTAGTCCACGAGTTGAGCGATGGTAAGATCCATGCAAATAGCATGGTAAGATTTTTTTTACTATTGTATCACAAGTCCATCTTTTGCATACATTCTTCTTAAGTACACCATATTGCTAATGATGTTACTAGTATGTTCTTCAAACAGAAGCTTTCGAAGGATGTTGGGCCTCACCAGATGTATACCGAAGGTGAAATGAGTATTATTAGCTTATGGCCAAGTCTGCCGGTGGCTTTTCCAAAGTGCATACTCGACTTCTCTAACAGATGTTCTCAAAATCAAAGGATGGATAATAGTAATGAATGAGTGCAGGCAACCAATTGGAGATGGAATCGATGTGCGCATGCCACAAATTGGAGATAGGTGGATCTCTATTCTCCGTATTGCAGATGGAGGGGTTTATTACCTAAGAGAGAGGAGTAGGTCCTAGCTAGTACTTGTCATGTGACATAATGATGATGAGTAGGTCCTAGTTAGTAAGAAAATTAATAGAACTAGTTTATTTTTAGTAAGTGCTTAGTTGAATTACTTGAACTAGTTAAATTAATAGAACTAGTTGAATTAGTTGAATTAATAGAACTAATAAGTGTTTAATGTTTCACCTATGAACATAGGAAATGTCATTTGACAACAAAAACGATTTCATTATGTGCAAATACTACGAAGACCAGCACGGCCTGTGCGACAGAAATTTCCTAGTTGATGATAGGCGCTTCAGCATCAAGCTGGATGAGACCTTCGAAGTGGATACAGTAAGTCACAATGACAAGTCTTTTTTCGTAATTAAGCATGACTTATGCTTCATTTTTGCTTCAACTTATAATTTTAAATTTTCACTATTCTACTAGCGTATCCCCTGCCATGCAAGAATTTTTGTCTTGGATAAGATAGGTTTCAGTCCTAACAAAACTATGGAGGTAAAGAGAGTTTACTTGAAGACCGAGCATGGTTATACCTTCAACGTCAAATTATACAATGCAGACACCTACACCTATTTTGAGTGCAAAACTTGGCAAGCACTATGCAAGGCTTATGCATTTGAGCCTGATATGTTTATCACCTTCGATATTCGTCCCGAAGATAATATTGAAGGTATTAGAGACATTTGAGTCGATGTGCAGACGCCTCCAGTTCTACCATTATGTGAGTTTCTCAACCATATTTATGTCTTTGATATTGTTTATTGAAATATAGCTGACAACTAATTTCTATTGACAGCTTATTTCCATTCAAGCAAACATGTCCAGCGCTTGGTAGATAGGACCGTCAACTGTCCTGGGGCTGAACTAAACTGCGAGGAGATAAGTCATTATGTTTCATGGCTTGAGGATCTTGATGCTGTCAAGAGAAATTATTTTCCTGAATTTGAAAATCTTAGTACTCAAAACGTGCGACCAATAGTGATCGTATTGAACTACGGTCACATCTATTTAGGAAAAATGGTAAGATTTTTACTATTTGTCCTCAGTGCATCTTTTGCATACATTATTTTTCAAGCTAAACTTCATTGCTAAGTAATGTTACTATACGATGTTCTTCAACAGGGACTCCCGATGACAGTTGTGCCTCAGTGGATCGGTACTAAAGGTCGCATGTCAATGGTTAGCTTACGGCCAAGACATCCTACATTGCACATGAGTGCATTAAGGATTTCTACAACCGAGGAATGCTTAATAATGAAAGACTAGAGCAAAATTGTGAAGGATCGCGGAGAAGTACTAGGGGGCAGCAATCAGAAGCACAACCCATGATTAGGAGACATGTTCATCTGCATGCTCCAATATGATGAATCAAGAGAGCTATACATGTTCTATGCTATTTTACCTGAGAGAGAGAGAGAGAGAGCAACAGGAGTGATTAGCTAGTTCATGCTCTTAGTACACTAGTAGAAAACGGGCCATTAGCACCGGTTTGTAAGGGCCTTTAGTGCCGGTTATGGAACCGGCACTAACGTTTCGGCACTAAAGCCCCCTCCCTTTAGTACCGGTTCAGCACGAACCGGTGCTAAAGGGGAACCACGTGGCACGAGCTAGCTCCGGGGGCCGGGAGCCCTTTAGTACCGGTTGGTAACACCAACCGGTACTAAATGGTTGTGGGTTTTTGTTTTATTTTGTATTTTTCAATTAAATTTGTGTTATCAATTTAATTTAGGATTGTTTTACGTTATAATGAGTTGTAGTCGTCGTCATCATCATCATCATCATCGCATATTAATAAATAAATAAACTCTAGCTAGCTAAAAATCATCGTAGTCGTCTAATTACCACTATTTAATCATCATAGTCATTACCGCGCTAGCTATCTAATGATCATCAACGCTGGCTAGCTTAAAGAGGAAACATTCACTTTGTAACAGAAGCAAAGATATCATCAAGTTCAACATAATCGTCACCAAGATCGAAGTTCAGGACACGGACATGAGACAAGTACTAATTAAGAGCATGAACTAGTAGCTACTGATCCTGCTGCTCCCTCTCAGGTAGAATAGCATAGAACATGTATAGCTCTCCTGATTCATCATACTGGAGCATGCAGATGAATCTGTCTCCTAATCTTGGGTTGCGCTTCACCTTACTGCCCCCTAGTACTTCTCTGCGATCGTTAACAATTTTGCTCCAATCTTTCACTATTAAGCATTCTTTGCTTTCAGAAATCTTGAATGCACTCATGTGCAATGTAGGAAATCTTGGTCATAAGCTAACCATTGACATGCGACCTTTTGTCTCGATCCACTGAGGCACAACTGTCATCGGAAGTCCCTATTGAACAACATCGTATAGTAATTAATATACTAAGCAATGAAAGTTTAGCTTCAAAAATAATGTATGCAAAAGATGCACTAATTAAGGACAAATATTTAAAATCTTACCATCTTTTGATTATAGATGTGACCGTAGTTCAATACGATCACAATTGGTCGCACGTTTTGAGTACTCACATTTCTAAGTTTAGGAAAAAAATTTGTCTTGACAGTATTAAGATCCTCAAGCCATGAAACATAATGACTTATCTCCTCGCAGTTTAGTTGAGCCCCGGGGCAGTAGTAGGTCCTGTCTACCAAGCGCCGGACATGTTTGCTTGAACCGAAATAAGCTGACAATACAAATTAGTTGTCAACTATTTTTGAATAAACTGTATGAAAGACATAAACATATGCATGCATGGTTGAGAAAAACTCACCAAATGGTAGAACTGGAGGCGTTTGCACATCGACCCAGATGTCTATATTACCTTCAATATCATCTTCCGGACGAATATCAAAGGTGATAACCATATCAGGCTCAAATGCATAAGCCTTGCATAGTGCTTGCCAAGTTTTGCATTCAAAATGGGTGTATGTGTCTCCATTATATAATTTGACGTTGAAAGTATACCCATGCTCCGTCTTCAAGTAAACTCTCTTTACCTCCATATCATCTATAGCACTAAAACCTATCTTATCCAAGACAAAAATTCTTGCATGGCAGGGGATGCGCTATAGTAGAATAGTGAAAATTTAAAATTAAGTTGAAGCAAATGAAGCATAAGTTTTGCATTCAAATAATAATTGACAAAGTGACTTACTGTATCAACTTCGAATGTCTCATCCAGCTTGATGCTGAAGCGCCTACCATCAACAAGGAAATTTTGGTCGCACAGGCCGCGCAGGTCTTCACAGTGTTCGCACAAAATAAAATCTTTTTCGTCGTCAGATGACATTTCCTATGTTCATATAGGTGAAACATTAAACACCTATATCTAGCCAAATATATATTCATCTAACATTTGACATTAATATATCTAACTATATATTCAATTGACATTAATATATCTAACTATATATTCAATTGACATTATTATATATTTAACTTTTCTATCTAATTCATCTAACATTCGACATTAATCTAACATTTATATAAACTCAAAATATATAAAAAATTAAATAAACATAAAAACTCATTAACAAATAATATTTTAATTAGATCATCAAATCTCAGATACCTAAATTTTTCTTACTAAAAATAAACTAGTTATATTAATTATTGAACTAGTTCAAATCTCATATACCTAAATTTTTCTTACTAAAAATAAACTAGTTATATTAATTATTGAACTAGTTCAAATCTCATATACCTAAATTTTCTTACTAAAAATAAACTAGTTATATTAATTATTGAACTAGTTCAAATCTCATATACCCAAATTTTTTTACTAAAAATAAACTAGTTATATTAATTATTGAACTAGTTCAAATCTCATATACCTAAATTTTCTTACTAAAAATAAACTAGTTATATTAATTATTCAACTAGTTCTAATCTCTAGTTCGACAATTTTTCTATCTAGCTAATTCATCTAACATTCGACAGTAATCTAACATTCGATCATCTAATTAACTTTTCTGAAAAACAGAAAATAAGAAAAAAAATGTATGTGTATGTGTGTATACGTATATGTGTGTACGTATGTGTGTATGTGTGTGTATGCGTGTGTGGTATATGCATGTGTGTGTGTGTGCATGCGCGCCACCCCATACGTACGAGCGGGGGCGCCGGCGTACGGGGCGGGGGCGCCGGCGTACGGGGCGGGGGCGGCGGCGTACGGGGCGGGGGCGCTGGCGTTCGGGGCGGCGGCGGGGACGGACGGCGGCGCGCGGCGTTCGGGGCGGACGGCGCGCGGCGCGGCGGCCGGGTACGCGCGAGGAGAGAGCGAGATACATACGGACGGCGGCACGGGACGACGACGGGACCGCGTCGCGGGACGACGACGGACGGCGGCGCACGGCGTTCGGGGCGGCGGCGGGGACGACGACGACGACGACGGGTGACGGGCGGCAACGACGGGAGCGGCGCGCGAGAGGTTGACGAAAGAAGTGGGGAGATGTAACTGAAATTTCATAAGTGCTGTATATATAGGGTGAGCCTTTAGTACCGGTTGGAGCCACCAACCGATACTAAAGGCCTACTTTGGCCAGGCAAAGAGGCGGGAAGAGCAGGACTTTAGTACCGGTTGGTGGCTCCAACCGATACTAAAGGGGGGGCCTTTAGTACCGGTTGGAGCCACCCACCGGTACTAAAGGCCTTGCGCTGCCACCCCAAAGTTTAGTCCCACCTCGCCCGGCGAAGGGCAGCCGCACTGGTTTATAAACCCAACCGCGGCTACCTCTTCGAACTCCTCTATATAGCAGGCTTCTGGGCCTAATTAATTAGGGCACGCTGCCCTGTGGGTCTGCTGGCCCTCCTGGGCCTGCATTTGCACACCCTAGGTCTGGTAGACCCACAGGGCAGTGTGCCAACAAATTTGCTATATAGTTTTATCTTTTCTGCATTACTTATTTTCTTTTATTTATTTTTGAGTAGTTTTTATATAGTTTTTTCTTTTCTGCATTATTTATTTTCTTCTATTTATTTTTTAGTAATTTTTTTGTATGGTTTTTTTATTTTCTGCATTATTTATTTTTGTATAGTCCGAAACCCTGATACTCGGAAAGAGTTTGTCCAATTTGTACACGAAGTGCGTCCAGTTTTTGCCGTGACCCTCTCTACTCTTTCGTGCATGCTATGCGGGTGATATGATGATACCATGCCAAGTTTCAACATTTTCAGGATTCATTTTGTAGTGATTTTCAATTTCACGGTCATTTAGCTCTCTAAACAATTAGGTAAATGACCGAAAACAACAAATGATGTCAGAACATGTTCGAAATTGATGACGCCGCTTTAAATGCTGCATACTGAACACAAAAGAAATCCGGAGTTTAAATAAGTTATTAAAAATAAAAAAGAGGTGCAATGCCGGTTAATTTGCTTCAAGCCATTCGGAATAGTGTAGACTGCACTGCACATAGCTCAGTGCAATCTATGCTATTCCGCAAGGCTTGAAGCTAATCAACATGTAGGTGAGCATTGCAACTCTTCGTCATTGTCTGTGCACTCACGGCTTATAAACCGCTCATACTGCCTCTCTCTTGGCGAAGATCACAATATAGTTTGGTTAAATTGCATTAGTTGTAAGTCCAGTTAACATGGATGCTTATGATGCAAGAGCAACAGCAAAAGTGAAAATTTGGCACAAATAGGTAGTTGTGTAACTAAAATAGGTAGGAGGAGAGATAGCTCTTATGTCACAAAAAAGAAGTTGTATCAAACCTTTTATGTCGGATGTAGAACAAACCAATCGGTATCGCCATCATACAGCCCAACCGTGGCTCGTGATGCATATATATGCATATCAAATGCACGGTTGGACGTATGATGGCGAATCCGAATGATTTGTATTCAGTCGATGAACTGGTAGATGTATGCAGTCAATGAACTGGTAGATGTATGTAGTTGATGAACTGAAAGACTTATGCAGGGAAGGCGAGAGGTGGACTAGCTATATATAGGGTCGTCTGGCTCACAAAGTGATTGTGGTAGTTTCGATCTAACGACTCACATGAGCTAGGAAGAAACACACCCTTGATCCAACGACTCGCAAGAGCTAGAAAGAAACACACGATCCGTGTGATTCTTCCTGATTGGTGAGATGCACATTAGTACCCACTCCGGACTCCGAAACCCTGATACTCGGAAAGAGTTTGTCCAGTTTGTACACGAAGTGCGTCCAGTTTTTGCTGTGACCCTCTCTACTCTTTCGCGCATGCTATGCGAGTGATATGATGATACCATGCCAAGTTTCAACATTTTCAGGATTCATTTTGTAGTGATTTTCAATTTCACGGTAATTTAGCTCTCTAAACAATTAGGTAAATGACCGAAAAACAACAAATGATGTCAGAACATGTTGGAAATTGATGACGTCGCTTTAAATGCTGCATACTGAACACAAAAGAAGTCCGGAGTTTAAATAAGTTATTAAAAATAAAAAAGAGGTGCAATGCTGGTTAATTTTCTTCAAGCCATTCGGAATAGTGTAGACTGCACTCCACATAGCTCAGTGCAATCTATGCTATTCCGCAAGGCTTGAAGCTAATCAACATGTAGGTGAGCATTGCAACTCTTCATCATTGTCTGTGCACTCACGGCTTATAAAACGCTCATACTGCCTCTCTCTTGGCGAGGTGGGACTAAAAACAGCTTGCCATAAACTCATTAGTACCGGTTCGTTGTAAGAACCGACACTAAATGGTGATGGTGGTGTTGGGTAACGTTGCAGAAAACAAAAATTTTCCTACTCGTTTCACCAAGATCATCTAGGAGTTCATCTAGCAACGAGTCATTGGATGCATCTACATACCTTTATAGATCGCGCACGGAAGCGTTCAAAAGAACGGTGATGATGTAGTCGAACACGACGTGATCCAAATCACCGATGACCAAGCGCCGAACGGACGGCACCTCCGCGTTCAACACACGTACGGGACGGGAGACGTCTCCTCCTTCTTGATCCAGCAAGGGGGAAGGAGAGGTTGACGAAGATCCAGCAGCACGACGGCGTGGTGGTGGATGCAGGGCGTCACAGTAGCAGGGCTTCGCCTATACTACGAGGAAGAGAGACGTAACGGGGAGAGAGGGAGGCGCCAGGGGCTGGTTCATCAAGTCCCTCCTCTCCCCCACTATATATAGGGGTGCCAAGGGGGGGGTGGTGCGCAGCCTAGGAGATCCAATCTCCTAGGGCCGGCGGCCAAGGGGAGGTTTCCCTCCCTCCCAAGGCACCTAGGGGTGCCTTCCACCACTTGGACTCTTCCTTGGTGGAAACCCTAGGCGCATGGGCCTATAGGGGCTGGTGCCCTTGGCCCATATAGGCCAAGGCACACCCCCTATAGCCCATGTGCCCCCCCCCCCCGGGGCAGGTGGCCCCACCCTGTGGGCCCCCGGGACCCCTCCGGTGGTCCCGGTACAATACCGATAACCCCGAAACTTGTCCCGATGGCCGAAACAGCACTTCCTATATATAATTCTTTACCTCCGGAGCATTCCGGAACTCCTCGTGACGTCCGGGATCTCATCCGGGACTCCGAACAATATTCGGGTTATTGCATATTCATATCTTCACAACCCTAGCGTCACCGAACCTTAAGTGTGTAGACCCTACGGGTTCGGGAGACAAGCAGACATGACCGAGACGACTCTCCGGTCAATAACCAACAGCGGGATCTGGATACCCATGTTGGCTCCCACATGCTCCACGATGATCTCATCGGATGAACCACGATGTCGAGGATTCAATCAACCCCGTATGCAATTCCCTTTGTCAATCGATATGTTACTTGCCCGAGATTCGATCGTCGGTATCCCAATACCTCGTTCAATCTCGTTACCGGCAAGTCACTTTACTCGTACCGTAATGCATGATCCCGTAACCAGACACTTGGTCACTTTGAGCTCATTATGATGATGCATTACCGAGTGGGCCCAGCGATACCTCTCCGTCATACGGAGTGACAAATCCCAGTCTTGATCCATGTCAACCCAACAGACACTTTCGGAGATACCCGTAGTCTACCTTTATAGTCACCCAGTTACGTTGTGACGTTTGGTATACCCAAAGCACTCCTACGGTATCCGGGAGTTACACGATCTCATGGTCTAAGGAAAAGATACTTTGACATTGGAAAACTCTAGCAAACGAACTATACGATCTTGTGCTATGTTTAGGATTGGGTCTTGTCCATCACATCATTCTCCTAATGATGTGATCTCGTTATCAATGACATCCAATGTCCATAGTCAGGAAACCATGACTATCTGTTGATCAACGAGCTAGTCAACTAGAGGCTTACTAGGGACATGTTGGTGTCTGTTATTCACACATGTATTACGATTTCCGGATAACACAATTATAGCATGAATAAAGACAATTATCATGAACAAGGAAATATAATAATAATGCTTTTATTATTGCCTCTAGGGCATATTTCCAACAGTCTGCCACTTGCACTAGAGTCAATAATCTAGTTACATTGTGATGAATCGAACACCCATGGAATTCTGGTGTTGATCATGTTTTGCTCTAGGGAGAGGTTTAGTCAACGGATCCGCTACATTCAGGTCCGTATGTACTTTAAAAATCTCTATGTCTCCATTTTGAACATTTTCACGAATGGAGTTGAAGCGACGCTTGATATGCCTTGTCTTCTTGTGAAACCTGGGCTCCTTGGCAAGAGCAATAGCTCCAGTGTTGTCACAGAAGAGCTTGATCGGCCCCGACGCATTGGGTATGACTCCTAGGTCGGTGATGAACTCCTTCACCCATATTGCTTCATGTGCTGCCTCCGAGGCTGCCATGTACTCCGCTTCACATGTAGATCCCGCACGACGCTCTGCTTGCAACTGCACCAGCTTACTGCCCCACCATTCAAAATATACACGTATCCGGTTTGTGACTTAGAGTCATCCAGATCTGTGTCGAAGCTAGCGTCGACGTAACCCTTTACGACGAGCTCTTCGTCACCTCCATAAACGAGAAACATTTCCTTAGTCCTTTTCAGGTACTTCAGGATATTCTTGACCGCTGTCCAGTGTTCCTTGCCAGGATTACTTTGGTACCTTCCTACCAAACTTACGGCAAGGTTTACATCAGGTCTGGTACACAGCATGGCATACATAATAGAACCTATGGCTGATACATAGGGGATGACGCTCATCTCTTCTATATCTTCTGCCGTGGTCGGACATTCAGCTGAGCTCAATTTCATACCTTGTAACACAGGTAAGAACCCCTTCTTAGATTGATCCATATTGAACTTCTTCAATATCTTATCAAGGTATGTGCTTTGTGAAAGACCTATGAGGCGTCTCGATCTATCTCTATAGATTTTGATGCCTAATATATAAGCAGCTTCTCCAAGGTCCTTCATTGAAAAACTTTTATTCAAGTAGGCCTTAATTCTGTCCAAGAGTTCTATATCATTTCCCATCAAAAGTATGTCATCTACATATAATATGAGAAATGCTACAGAGCTCCCACTCACTTTCTTGTAAACGCAGGCTTCTCCATAAGTCTGCGTAAACCCAAACGCTTTGATCATCTTATCAAAGCGAATGTTCCAACTCCGAGATGCTTGCACCAGCCCATAAATCGAGCGTTGGAGCTTGCACACCTTGTCATCATTCTTAGGATCGACAAAACCTTCCGGCTGCATCATATACAATTCTTCCTTAAGGAAACCATTAAGGAATGCCGTTTTGACGTCCATTTGCCATATCTCATAATCGTAGAATGCGGCAATTGCTAACATGATTCAGACGGACTTTAGCTTCGCTACCGGTGAGAAAGTCTCATCGTAGTCAACCCCTTGAACTTGTCGATAACCCTTAGCGACAAGTCGAGCTTTATAGATGGTCACATTACCATCCGCGTCTGTCTTCTTCTTAAAGATCCATTTATTTTCTATGGCTCGCCGTTCAACGGGCAAGTCAGTCAAAGTCCATACTTCATTTTCATACATGGATCCTATCTCGGATTTCATGGCTTCTAGCCATTTGTCGAAATCCGGGCCTGCCATCGCCTCTTCATAGTTCGAAGGTTCACCGTTGTCTAACAACATGATTTCCAAGACAGGGTTGCCGTACCACTCTGGTGCGGAACGTGTCCTTGTGGACCTTCGAATTTCAGTAGGAGCTTGATCAGAAGTATCTTGATCATTATCATTAACTTCCTCTCTAGTCGGTGCAGGCACCTCAGGAACATTTTCTTGAGTTGTGCCATTTCCCGGTTCAAGAGGTAATACTTCATCAAGCTCTACTTTCCTCCCACTTACTTCTTTCGAGAGAAACTCTTTCTCTAGAAAGGACCCATTCTTGGCAACAAAGACCTTGCCTTCGGATCTGAGGTAGAAGGTGTACCCAATAGTTTCTTTTGGGTATCCTATGAAGACGCATTTTTCCGACTTGGGTTCGAGCTTTTCAGGTTGAAGTTTCTTGACATAAGCATCGCATCCCCAAACTTTCAGAAACGACAACTTAGGTTTCTTCCCAAACCATAATTCATACGGTGTCGTCTCAACGGATTTCGACGGAGCCCTATTTAAAGTGAATGCGGCAGTCTCTAAAGCATAGCCCCAAAAAGATAGCGGTAAATCAGTAAGAGACATCATAGACCGCACCATATCCAATAGAGTGCTCTTATGACGTTCGGACACACCGTTACGCTGAGGTGTTCCAGGCGGCGTGAGTTGTGAAACTATTCCACATTTTCTTAAGTGTGCACCAAATTCGTGACTCAAGTATTCTCCTCCACGATCTGATCGTAGAAACTTGATTTTCCTGTCACGTTGATTTTCAACGTCACTCTGAAATTCCTTGAACTTTTCAAAGGTTTCAAACTTGTGTTTCATTAAGTAGACATACCCATATCTACTCAAGTCATCAGTGAGGGTGAGAACATAACGATAGCCACCGCGAGCCTCAACACTCATTGGACCGCACACATCAGTATGTATGATTTCCAATAAGTTGGTTGCTCGCTCCATTGTCCCTGAGAACGGAGTCTTGGTCATTTTACCCATGAGGCATGGTTCGCACGTGTCAAATGATTCATAATCAAGAGACTCTAAAAGTCCATCTGCATGGAGCTTCTTCATGCGTTTGACACCTATGTGACCAAGGCGGCAGTGCCACAAGTATGTGGGACTATCATTATCAACCTTACATCTTTTGGTACTCACATTATGAACATGTGTAGTAATACGCCCGAGATTCATTAAGAATAAACCATTCACCATAGGAGCATGACCATAAAACATATCTCTCATATAAATGGAACAACCATTATTCTCAGATTTAAATGAGTAGCCATCTCGAATTAAACGAGATCCCGATACAATGTTCATGCTCAAAGCTGGCACTAAATAACAGTTATTGAGGTTTAAAACTAATCCCGTAGGTAAATGCAAAGGCAGCGTGCCGACGACGATCACATCAACCTTGGAACCATTCCCGACGCGCATCGTCACCTCGTCCTTTGCCAGTCTCCGTTTATTCCGCAGCTCCTGCTGTGAGTTACAAATATGAGCAACGGCACCGGTATCAAATACCCAGGAGTCACTACGAGTACTGGTAAGGTACACATCAATTACATGTATATCAAATATACCTTTGGTGTTGCCGGCCTTCTTGTCCGCTAAGTATTTGGGGCAGTTCCGTTTCCAGTGACCCTTCCCTTTGCAATAAAAGCATTCCGTCTCAGGCTTGGGTCCATTCTTTGGCTTCTTCCCGGCACCTTGCTTGCCGGGCGCGGCAACCTCCTTGCCGTCCTTCTTGAAGTTCTTTTTACCCTTGCCTTTCTTGAACTTAGTGGTTTTATTGACCATCAACACTTGATGTTCCTTCTTGACTTCTACCTCCGCTGACTTCTGTTGGGTTTCGTAGTAATTTCAAAATTTTCCTACGCACACGCAAGATCATGTGATGCATAGCAACGAGGGGGAGAGTGTTGTCTACGTACCCAATGCAGACCGACTGCGGAAGCGATGACACGACGTAGAGGAAGTAGTCGTACGTCTTCACGATCCAACCGATCAAGCACCGAATCTACGGCACCACCGACGTAGAGGAAGTAGTCGTTCAGCTCGATGACTATCCCCGGACTCCGATCCAGCCAAGTGTCGGGGAAGAGTTCCGTCAGCACGACGGCGTGGTGACGATCTTGATGTACTACAGCAGCAGGGCTTCGCCTAAACTCCGCTACAGTATTATCGAGGTATATGGTGGCAGGGGGCACCGCACACGGCTAAGGAATAGATCACGTGGATCAACTTGTGTGTCTAGAGGTGCTCCCTGCCTCCGTATATAAAGGAGGAGAGGAGGGGAGGCTGGCCGGCCAAGGGAGGAGGCGCAGGGGAGTCCTACTCCCTCTGGGAGTAGGATTCCTCCCCCCAATCCTAGTCCAACTAGGATTCCTCGGAGGGGAAGGGAGAGAGGGGTGGCCGGCCACCTCTCCTAGTCCTAATAGGACTAGGGGAAGGGGGGAGGCGCACAGCCCTTGTGCGCAGCCCTTTCACCTTTCCACTAAGGCCCATGAAGGCCCATATGGCTCCCGGGGGGTTCCGGTAACCCTCCCGGTACTCCGGTAAAATCCCGATTTCACCCGGAACACTTCCGATGTCCAAACTGTTGGGGAACGTAGCAGAAATTCAAAATTTTCCTACGTATCACCAAGATCTATCTATGGAGAGACTAGCAACGAGGGGAAGGAGAGTGCATCTACATACCCATGTAGATCGCTATGCGGAAGCGTTCAAGTGAACGGGGTTGATGGAGTCGTACTCGTCGTGATTCAAATCACCGATGATCAAGTGCCGAACGCACGGCACCTCCGCGTTCAACACACGTACAGCCCGGAGACGTCTCCCATGCCTTGATCCAGCAAGGGGAGAGGGAGAGGTTGATGAAGATCCAGCAACACGACGGCGTGGTGGTGGATGCAGGGCGTCACAGTAGCAGGGCTTCGCCTATACTACGAGGGAGAGACGTAACGGGGAGAGAGGGAGGCGCCAGGGGCTGGTGTGTGAAGTTCCTCCTCTCCCCCACTATATATAGGAGGGCCAAGGGGGGTGGTGCGCCAGCCTAGGAGATCCAATATCCTAGGTGCGGCTGCCCAAGGGAGGTTTCCCTCCCCCCCCAAGGCACCTAGAGGTGCCTTCCACTAGTGGGACTCCTCCCATATGGAAACCCTAGGCGCATGGGCCTATAGGGGCTGGTGCCCTTGGCCCATATAGGCCAAGGCGCACCCCTTACAGCCCATGTGGCCCCCCGGGACAGGTGGCCCCACCCGGTGGGCCCCCGGGACCCTTCCGGTGGTCCCGGTACAATACCGATAACCCCGAAACTTGTCCCGATGGCCGAAACAGCACTTCCTATATATAATTCTTTACCTCCGGACCATTCCGGAACTCCTCATGACGTCCGGGATCTCATCCGGGACCCCGAACAATATTCGGGTTACTGCATACACATATCTTCATAACCCTAGCGTCACTGAACCTTATGTGTGTAGACCCTACGGGTTCGGGAGACATGCAGACATGACCGAGACGTTCTCTGGTCAATAACCAACAGCGGGATCTGGATACCCATGATGGCTCCCACATGTTCCACGATGATCTCATCGGATGAACCACGATGTCAAGGACTTAATCAATCCCGTATACAATTCCCTTTGTCTAGCGGTATGTTACTTGCCCGAGATTCGATCGTCGGTATCCTTATACCTTGTTCAATCTCGTTACCGGCAAGTCTCTTTACTTGTTCCGTAACACATCATCCCGTGATCAACTCCTTGGTCACATTGCGCATATGATGATGTCCTACCGAGTGGGCCCAGAGATACCTCTCCGCTTACACAGAGTGACAAATCCCAGTCTCGATTCGTGCCAACCCAACAGACACTTTCGGAGATACCTGTAATGCACCTTTATAGTCACCCAGTTACGTTGTGACGTTTGATACACCCAAAGCACTCCTACGGTATCTGGGAGTTGCACAATCTCATGGTCTAAGGAAATGATACTTGACATTAGAAAAGCTTTAGCATACGAACTGTACGATCTTTGTGCTAGGCTTAGGATTGGGTCTTGTCCATCACATCATTCTCCTAATGATGTGATCCCGTTATCAATGACATCCAATGTCCATGGTTAGGAAACCGTAACCATCTATTGATCAACGAGCTAGTCAACTAGAGGCTTACTAGGGACATATTATGGTCTATGTATTCACACGTGTATTACGATTTCCGGATAATACAGTTATAGCATGAATAAAGACAATTATCATGAACAAGGAAACATAATAATAACTAATTTATTATTGCCTCTAGGGCATATTTCCAACAGTCTCCCACTTGAACTAGAGTCAATAATCTAGTTCACATCGCCATGTGATTAACACTCACAGGTCACATCGCCATGTGACTAACACCCAAGAGTTTACTAGAGTCAGTAGTCTAGTTCACATCACTATGTGATTAACACTCAATGAGTTTTAGGTTTGATCATGTTGCTTGTGAGAGAGGTTTTAGTCAACGGGTCCGAACCTTTCAGATCCATGTGTGCTTTACAAATCTCTATGTCATCTCCTAGATGTAGCTACCATGCTCTATTTGGAGCTATTCCAAATAACTGTTCTACTTGGAGCTATTCTAAATTGTTGCTCCATTATATGCATCCGGTATCTCTACTCAGAGCTATCCGGATAGGTGTTAAGCTTGCATCGACGTAACCCTATACGACGAACTCTTTTAACCACCTCCATAACCGAGAAACTTCCTTAGTCCACCAGTTACTAAGGATAACTTTGACCGCTGTCCTGTGATCCATTCATGGATCACTCTTGTACCCCTTGACTGACTCATGGCAAGGCACACTTCAGGTGCGGTACACAGCATAGCATACTGTAGAGCCTATGTCTTAAGCATAGGGGACGACCTTCGTCCTTTCTCTCTATTCTGCCGCGGTCGAGCTTTAAGTCTTAACTTCATACCTTACAACTCAGGCAAGAACTCCTTCTTTGACTGATCCATCTTGAACACCTTCAAGATCACGTCAAGGCATGTGCTCATTTGAAAGTACCATTAAGCGTTTTGATCTATGCTTAGAGATCTTGATGCTCAATGTTCAAGTAGCTTAATCCAGGCTTTCCATTGAAAAATACTTTCCAAACAACCCTATATGCTTTCCAGAAATTCTACATCATTTCTGATCTACAATATGTCAACAACATACTTATCAGAAATTCTATAGTGATCCCACTCACTTCTTTGGAAATACCAGTTTCTCATAAACTTTGTATACACCCAAAATCTTTGATTATCTCATCAAAGCATATATTCCAACTCCGAGATGCTTACTCCAGTCCTCAGAAGGATTGCTGGAGCTTTGCATACTTATTAGCATCTTTCAGGATTGACAAAACCTCCCGGTTGTATCACATACAACTTTTCCTCAAGAAAATCGTCGAGGAAACAATGTTTTGACATCCTATCTGCAAGATTTCATAAATAATGCAGTAATCGCTAATATAATTCCAACAGACTCTTAGCATCGCTACAAGTGAGAGAGTCTCATCATAGTCAACTCCTTGAACTTGTCGGAAAACATCTTAACGACAAGTCGAGCTTTCTTAATGGTAATACTTACCATCATTGACCGTCTTCCTTTTAAAATCCATCTGTACTTAACAGCCTTACGACCATCAAGTAGTTCTTCCAAAGTCTACACTTTGTTTTCATACATGGATCCTCTCTCGGATTATATGGCCTCAAGCCATTTATCGGAATCCAGGCCCACCATCGCTTCTCCATAGCTCGTAGGTTCATTGTTTTCTAGCAACATGACTTCCAAGACAGGGTTACGTACCACTCTGAAGTAGTGCGCATCCTTGTTATCCTACGAGGTTTGGGAGTGACTTGATCCGAAGTCTCATGATCAATATCATTAGCTTCCACTTCAATTGGTGTAGGTGCCACAGGAACAACTCTTTGTGCCCTGCTATACACTAGTTGAAGTAATGGTTAATAACCTCATCAAGTCTCCACCATCCTCCCACTCAATTCTTTCGAGAGAAACTTTTCCTCGAGAAAGGACCCGATTCTAGAAACAATCCTTTATTGCTTTCGGATCTGAGACAGGAGGTATACCCAACTGTTTTGGGTTGTCCTATGAAGATGCATTTATCCGCTTTGGGTTCGAGCTTATCGGCCTAAAACTTTTTCACATAAGCGTCGCAGTCCCAAACTTTTAAGAAATGACAGCTTAGGTTTCTCTAAACCATAGTTCATACGGTGTCATCTCATCGGAATTACATGGTGCCCCCTTTTAAAGTGAATGTGGTTGTCTCTAATGCCTAACCCATAAACTATTGTGGTAATTTTGATAAGAGACATCATGGTATGCATCATATCCAATAGGGTGCAGTTATGATGTTCGGACACACCATCACACTATGGTGTTCCAGGCTATATTAGTTGTGAAACAATTTCCACAATGTCTTAATTCTGTGCCAAACTCGTAATTCAGATATTCATCTCTATGATCATATCATAGATATTTTATCCTCTTGTCACGACGATCTTTCAACTTCACCCTGAACTTACTTGAACCTTTCAATAATTCAGACTCGTGATTCATCAAGTAAATATACTCAACATCTACTCAAGTCATCTGTGAAGTAAGAACATAACGATATCCGCTACATGCCTCAGCACTCATTGGACTGCACACATCAAAATGTATTACTTCCAGCAAGTTGCTTTCTAGTTCCATTTTACTGAAAACGAGGCTTTCAGTCATCTTGCCCATGTGGTATGATTTGCATGTCTCAAGTGATTCAAAATCAAGTGAGTTCAAACGGTCCATTTGCATGGAGTTTCTTCATGCATATACACCAATAGACATGGTTCGCATGTCTCAAACTTTTCAAAAATGAGTGACCCCAAAGATCCATCAACATGGAGCTTCTTCATGCGTTTTATACCGATATGACTTACGTGGCAGTGCCACAAGTAGGTGGTACTATCATTACTATCTTTTGGCATGAACATGTGTATCACTACGATCGAGATTCAATAAACCATTCATTTTAGGTCTAAGACCATTTGAAGGTACTATTCAAATAAACAGAGTAACCATTATTCTCCTTAAATGAATGATCGTATTGCGATAGACATAATCCAATCATGTCCATGCTCAACGCAAACACCAATCTCGATGGTAGAGGGAGCGTGCGATACTTGATCATATCAAGCTTGGAAACACTTCCAACACATATCGTCATCTCACCTTTAGCTAGTCTCCGTTTATTCCGCAGCTTTTATTTCGAGTTACTAACACTTAGCAACCGAACCGGTATCTAATACCCTGGTGCTACTAGGAGTACTAGTAAAGTATACATTAACATAATGTATATCCAATATACTGCTATCGACCTTGCCAGCCTTCTAATCTACCAAGTATCTAGGGTAATTCTGCTCCAGTGGCTGTTCCCTTTATTACAGAAGCACTTAGTCTCGGGTTTGGGTTCAACCTTGGGTTTCTTCACTAGAGCAGCAGCTGAATTGCTGTTTCACGAAGTATCCCTTCTTGCCCTTGCCCTTCTTGAAACTAGCGGTTTCACAAACCATCAACAATTGATGCTCCTTCTTGATTTCTACTTTCGTGGTGTCAATCATCGCGAATATCTCAAGGATCATCATATATGTCCCTGGCATATCATAGTTCATCACAAAGATCTAGCAGCTTGGTGGTAATGACTTCGGAGAAACATCACTATCTCATCTGGAAGATCAACTCCCACTTGATTCAAGCGATTGTTGTACTCAGACAATCTGAGCACAAGCTCAACAATTGAGCTTTTCTCCTTAGTTTGCAGGTTAAGAAAATCGTCGGAGGTCTTATACCTCTTGACGTGGGCACGAGCCTGAAATTCCAATTTCAGCCCTCAAAACATCTCATATGTTTCGTGAGGTTTCAAAACGTCTTTGGTGCCTCAACTCTAAACCGTTTAACTGAACTATCATGTAGTTATCAAAACGTGTATGTCAGATGTTCGCAACATCCACAGACAACGTTCGAGGTTCAGCACACTGAGCGGTGCATTAAGGACATAAGCCTTCTAAGAAGCAATGAGGACAATCCTCAGTTTACGGACCTAGTCCGCATAATTGCTACTATCAACTTTCAACTAATTTTTCTCTAGGAACATATCTAAACAGTAGAACTGAAACGCGAGCTACGACATAATTTGCAAAATCCTTTTTGACTATGTTCAGGATAATTAAGTTCATCTTATGAACTCCCACTTAGATAAGACATCCCTCTAGTCATCTAAGTGTTACACGATCCAAGTCAACTAAGCCGTGTCCGATTAACACGTGAGACGGACTAGTCATCGTCGGTGAACATCTTCATGTTGATCGTATCTTCCATACGACTCGTGTTCGACCTTTCGGTCTCTGTGTTCCGAGGCCATGTCTTCACATGCTAGGCTCGTCAAGTTAACCCTAAGTGTTTTTGCATGTGTAAAACTTCTTACACCCGTTGTATGTGAACGAAAGGATCTATCACACCCGATTAACACGTGGTGCTTCGAAGCGACGAACTGTAGCAACGGTGCACAGTTAGGGGAGAACACTTCTTGAAATTGTTGTAAGGGATCATCTTATTTACTACCGTCGTTCTAAGCAAATAAGATGTATAAACATGATAAACATCACATGCAATCAAATAATAGTGACATGATATAGCCAATATCATATAGCTCCTTTGATCTCCATCTTGGGGCTCCATGATCATCTTGTCATCGGTATGACACCATGATCTCCATCATCATGATCTCCATCATTGTGTCTTCTTGAAGTTGTCTCGTCATCGACATGCAAGTCGTGATTCCCTTGACAAGAACATGATCAATCTCATACATCACATATATCATTCATCACATCCTTTTGGCCATATCACATCACATAGCATACCCTGCAAAAACAAGTTAGACGTCCTCTAATTGTTGTTTGCATGTTTTACGTGGCTGCTATGGGTTTCTAGCAAGAACGTTTCTTACCTACGCAAAACCACAACGTGATATGCCAATTGCTATTTACCCTTCATAAGGACCCTGTTCATCGAATCCGATCCGACTAAAGTGGGAGAGACAGACACCCGCCAGCCACCTTATGCAACTAGTGCATGTTTGTCGGTGGAACCGGTCTCACGTAAGAGTACGTGTAAGGTTGGTCCGGGCCGCTTCATCCCACGATGCCACCGAATCAAGAT
The DNA here is from genome assembly GCF_056163025.1 of Triticum urartu. NCBI lineage: Eukaryota > Viridiplantae > Streptophyta > Magnoliopsida > Poales > Poaceae > Triticum > Triticum urartu. The sequence goes on from NC_141873.1 coordinate 16,589,353, forward strand.
AAGACTAGTAACGGCAAGCACATTGAACAAAATCAACGCCCACAACTTCTTTGTGTTCTACTCGTGCATAGAATCTACGCAATAGACCTAGCTCATGATGCCACTGTTGGGGAACGTAGCAGAAATTCAAAATTTTCCTACGTATCACCAAGATCTATCTATGGAGAGACTAGCAACGAGGGGAAGGAGAGTGCATCTACATACCCTTGTAGATCGCTATGCGGAAGCGTTCAAGTGAACGGGGTTGATGGAGTCGTACTCGTCGTGATTCAAATCACCGATGATCAAGTGCCGAACGCACGGCACCTCCGCGTTCAACACACGTACAGCCCGGAGACGTCTCCCATGCCTTGATCCAGCAAGGGGAGAGGGAGAGGTTGATGAAGATCCAGCAACACAACGGCGTGGTGGTGGATGCAGGGCGTCACAGTAGCAGGGCTTCGCCTATACTACGAGGGAGAGACGTAACGGGGAGAGAGGGAGGCGCCAGGGGCTGGTGTGTGAAGTTCCTCCTCTCCCCCACTATATATAGGAGGGCCAAGGGGGGTGGTGCGCCAGCCTAGGAGATCCAATCTCCTAGGTGCGGCTGCCCAAGGGAGGTTTCCCTCCCCCCCAAGGCACCTAGAGGTGCCTTCCACTAGTGGGACTCCTCCCATATGGAAACCCTAGGCGCATGGGCCTATAGGGGCTGGTGCCCTTGGCCCATATAGGCCAAGGCGCACCCCTTACAGCCCATGTGGCCCCCCGGGACAGGTGGCCCCACCCGGTGGGCCCCCGGGACCCTTCCGGTGGTCCCGGTACAATACCGATAACCCCGAAACTTGTCCCGATGGCCGAAACAACACTTCCTATATATAATTCTTTACCTCCGGACCATTCCGGAACTCCTCGTGACGTCCGGGATCTCATCCGGGACCCCGAACAATATTCGGGTTACTGCATACACATATCTTCATAACCCTAGCGTCACTGAACCTTAAGTGTGTAGACCCTACGGGTTCGGGAGACATGCAGACATGACCGAGACGTTCTCTGGTCAATAACCAACAGCGGGATCTGGATACCCATGATGGCTCCCACATGTTCCATGATGATCTCATCGGATGAACCACGATGTCAAGGACTTAATCAATCCCGTATACAATTCCCTTTGTCTAGCGGTATGTTACTTGCCCGAGATTCGATCGTCGGTATCCTTATACCTTGTTCAATCTCGTTACCGGCAAGTCTCTTTACTCGTTCCGTAACACATCATCCCGTGATCAACTCCTTGGTCACATTGCGCATATGATGATGTCCTACCGAGTGGGCCCAGAGATACCTCTCCGCTTACACGGAGTGACAAATCCCAGTCTCGATTCGTGCCAACCCAACAGACACTTTCGGAGATACCTGTAATGCACCTTTATAGTCACCCAGTTACGTTGTGACGTTTGATACACCCAAAGCACTCCTACGGTATCCGGGAGTTGCACAATCTCATGGTCTAAGGAAATGATACTTGACATTAGAAAAGCTTTAGCATACGAACTGTACGATCTTTGTGCTAGGCTTAGGATTGGGTCTTGTCCATCACATCATTCTCCTAATGATGTGATCCCGTTATCAACGACATCCAATGTCCATGGTTAGGAAACCGTAACCATCTATTGATCAACGAGCTAGTCAACTAGAGGCTTACTAGGGACATATTATGGTCTATGTATTCACACGTGTATTACGATTTCCGGATCATACAGTTATAGCATGAATAAAGACAATTATCATGAACAAGGAAATATAATAATAACTAATTTATTATTGCCTCTAGGGCATATTTCCAACACAAACATAGGCTTCCAATATATCAATCTTTACGTCTCGACCATTTCGAGACTCCTCGTCATGTCCGTGATCACATCCGGGACTCCGAACAACCTTCGGTACATCAAAATGCATAAACTCATAATGTAACTGTCATCGTAACCTTAAGCGTGCGGACCCTACGGGTTCGAGAACAATGTAGACATGACCGAGACACGTCTCCGGTCAATAACCAATAGCGGGACCTGGATGCCCATATTGGCTCCTACATATTCTACGAAGATCTTTATCGGTCAGACCGCATAACAACATACGTTGTTCCCTTTGTCATCGGTATGTTACTTGCCCAAGATTCGATCATCGGTATCCAATACCTAGTTCAATCTCGTTACCGGCAAGTCTCTTTACTTGTTCCGTAATACATCATCTCACAACTAACATATTAGTTGTAATGCTTGCAAGGCTTATGTGATGTGTATTACCGAGAGGGTCCAGAGATACCTCTCCGACAATGGAGTGACAAATCCTAATCTCGAAATACGCCAACCCAACATCTACCTTTGGAGACACCTGTAATGCTCCTTTATAATCACCCAGTTACGTTGTGACGTTTAGTAGCACCCAAAGTGTTCCTCCGGCAAACGGGAGTTGCATAATCTCATAGTCATAGGAACATGTATAAGTCATGAAGAAAGCAATAGCAACATACTAAACGATCGGGTGCTAAGCTAATGGAATGGGTCATGTCAATCAGATCATTCAACTAATGATGTGACCTCGTTAATCAAATAACAACTCTTTGTCTATGGTTAGGAAACATAACCATCTTTGATTAACGAGCTAGTCAAGTAGAGGCATACTAGTGACACTCTGTTTGTCTATGTATTCACACATGTATTATGTTTCCGGTTAATACAATTCTAGCATGAATAATAAACATTTATCATGAAATAAGGAAATAAATAATAACTTTATTATTGCCTCTAGGGCATATTTCCTTCAGTCTCCCACTTGCACTAGAGTCAATAATCTAGTTCACATCGCCATGTGATTTAACAGCAATAGTTCACATCACCATGTGATTAACACCCATAGTTCACATCGACATGTGATCAACACCCAAAGGGTTTACTAGAGTCAGTAATCTAGTTCACATCGCTATGTGATTAACACCCAAAGAGTACTAAGGTGTGATCATGTTTTTCTTGTGAGATAATTTTAGTCAACGGGTCTGTCATATTCAGATCCGTAAGTATTTTGCGAATTTCTATGTCAACAATGCTCTGCACGGAGCTACTTTAGCTAATTGCTCCCACTTTCAATATGTATCCAGATTGAGACTTAGAATCATCTGGATCAGTGTCAAAAACTTGCATCGATGTAACCCTTTACGACGAACCTTTTTGTCACGTCCATAATCGAGAAACATATCCTTATTTCACTAAGGATAATTCTGACCGCTGTCCAGTGATCTACTCCTAGATCACTATTGTACTCCCTTGTCAAATCAGTGCAGGGTATACAATAGATCTGGTACACAGCATGACATACTTTATAGAACCTATAGCCAAGGCATAGGGAATGACTTTCATTCTTTTCTATCTTCTGCCGTGGTCGGGCTTTGAGTCTTACTCAACTTCACACCTTGTAACACAGGCAAGAAACTTTTTTCTTTGACTGTTCCATTTTGAACTACTTCAAAATCTTGTCAAGGTATGTACTCATTGAAAAACTTATCAAGCGTCTTGATCTATCTCTATAGATCTTGAAGCTCAATATGTAAGCAGCTTTACCGAAGTCTTTCTTTGAAAAACTCCTTTCAAACACCCCTTTATGCTTTACAGAATAATTCTACATTATTTCCGATCAACAATATGTCATTCACATATACTTATCGGAAATGCTACAGAGCTCCCACTCACTTTCTTGTAAATACAGGCTTCTCCGAAAGTCTGTATAAAACCAAATGCTTTCATCACACTATCAAAACGTTTATTCCAACTCTGAGAGGCTTGCACCAGTCCATAAATGGATCGCTGGAGCTTGCACACTTTGTTAGCTCCCTTTGGATCGACAAAACCTTCCGGTTGCATCATATACAACTCTTCTTCCAGAAATCCATTCAGGAATGCAGTTTTGACATCCATCTGCCAAATTTCATAATCATAAAATGCGGCAATCGCTAACATGATTCGGACGGACTTAAGCATCGCTACGGGTGAGAAGGTCTCATCGTAGTCAATCCCTTGAACTTGTCGAAAACCTTTTGCGACAAGTCGAGCTTTGTAGACAGTAACATTACCATCAGCGTCAGTCTTCTTCTTAAAAATCCATTTATTCTCAATTGCTTGCCGATCATCTGGCAAGTCAACCAAAGTCCATACTTTGTTCTCATACATGGATCCCATCTCAGATTTCATGGCTTCAAGCCACTTTGCGGAATCTGGGCTCACCATCGCTTCTTCATAGTTCGTAGGTTCATCATGATCTAGTAGCATGACTTCCAGAACAGGATTACCGTACCACTCTGGTGCGGATCTTACTCTGGTTGATCTACGAGGTTCAGTAGTATCTTGTTCTGAAGTTTCATGATCATTATCATTAACTTCCTCACTTATTGGTGTAAGTGTCGCAGAAGCAGTTTTCTGTGATGTACTACTTTCCAATAAGGGAGCAGGTACAGTTACCTCGTCAAGTTCTACTTTCCTCCCATTCACTTCTTTCGAGAGAAACTCCTTCTCAAGAAAGTTTCTGAATTTAGCGACAAAAGTCTTGCCTTCGGATCTGTGATAGAAGGTGTATCCAATAGTTTCCTTTGGATATCCTATGAAGACACATTTCTCCGATTTGGGTTCGAGCTTATCAGGTTGAAGCTTTTTCACATAAGCATCGCAGCCCCAAACTTTAAGAAACGACAACTTTGGTTTCTTGCCAAACCACAGTTCATAAGGCGTCGTCTCAACGGATTTTGATGGTGCCCTATTTAACGTGAATGCGGCCGTCTCTAGAGCGTATCCCCAAAATGATAGCGGTAAATCAGTAAGAGACATCATAGATTGCACTATATCCAATAAAGTACGATTATGACGTTCGGACACACCATTATGCTGTGGTGTTCCATGTGGCATGAGTTTGTGAAACTATTCCACATTGTTTTAATTGAAGACCAAACTCGTAACTCAAATATTTTACCTCTGCGATCATATCGTAGAAACTTTTATTTTCTTGTCACGATGATTTTCCACTTCACTCTGAAATTATTTGAACTGTTCAAATGTTTCAGACTTATGTTTCATCAAGTGGATATCCCCATATCTGCTCAAATCATCTGTGAAGGTCAGAAAATAATGATACCTGCTGCAAGCCTTAATATTCATCGGACCACATACATCAGTATGTATGATCTCCAACAAATCTGTTGCTTGCTTCATTGTTCCGGAGAACGGCGTTTTATTCATCTTGCCCAAAAGGCATGGTTCGCAAGCATCAAGTGATTCATAATCAAGTGATTCCAAAATCCCATCAGCATGGAGTTTCTTCATGCGCTTTACACCAATATGACCTAAACGGCAGTGCTACAAATAAGTTGCACTATCATTATTAACTTTGCATCTTTTGGTTTCAATATTATGATTATGTGTATCACTACGATCGAGATCCAACGAACTATTTTCATTGGGTGTATAACCATATAAGGTTTTATTCATGTAAACAGAACAACAATTTATTCTCTTACTTAAATGAATAACCGTATTACAATAAACATGATCAAATCATATTCATGCTCAACGCAAATACCAAATAACACTTATTCAGGTTCAACACTAATCCCGAAAGTATAGGGAGTGTGCGATGATGATCATATCAATCTTGGAACCACTTCCAACACACATCATCACTTCACCCTTAACTAGTCTCTGTTTATTCTGCAACTCCCGTTTCGAGTTACTAATCTTAGCAACTGAACTAGTATCAAATACTGAGGGGTTGCTATAAACACTAGTAAAGTACACATCAATAACATGTATATCAAATATACTTATGTTCACTTTGCCATCCTTCTTATCTGCCAATCACTTGGGGTAGTTCCGCTTCCAGTGACCAGTCCCTTTGCAGTAGAAACACTTAGTCTTAGGCTTAGGACCAGGCTTGGGCTTCTTCACTTGAGCAGCAACTTGCTTGCTGTTCTTCTTGAAGTTCCCCTTCTTCCCTCTGCCCTTTTCTTGAAACTAGTGGTCTTGTCTACCAACAACACTTGATGTTTTTCTCGATTTCTACCTTCGTCAATTTCCGCATTACGAAGAGCTTGGGAATCATTTTCGTTATCCCTTGCATATCAGAGTTCACCACGAAGTTCTACTAACTTGGTGATGGTGACTAGAGAATTCTGTCAATCACTATCTTATCTGGAAGATTAACTCCCACTTGATTCAAGCGATTGTAGTACTCAGACAATCTGGGCACATGCTCACTAGTTGAGCGATTCTCCTCCATCTTTTAGCTATAGAACTTGTTGGAGACTTCATATCTCTCAACTCGGGTATTTGCTTGAAATATTAACTTCAACTCCAGGAACATCTCATATGGTCCATGACGTTCAAAAACGTCTTTGAAGTCCCGATTCTAAGCCGTTAAGCATGGTGCACTTAAACTATCAAGTAGTCATCATATTGAGCTAGCCAAACATTCATAATGTCTGTATCTGCTCCTGCAATAGGTCCGTCACCTAGCGGTGCATCAAGGACATAATTCTTCTGTGCAGCAATGAGGATAAACCTCAGATCATGGATCCAATCCGCATCATTGCTACTAACATCTTTCAACACAATTTTCTCTAGGAACATATCAAAATAAACATATGAAGGCAACAACGCGAGCTATTGATCTACAACATAGATATGCTAATACTACCAGGACTAAGTTCATGATAAATTAAAGTTCAATTAATCATATTACTTAAGAACTCCCACTTAGATAGACATCCCTCTAATCCTCTAAGTGATCACGTGATCCAAATCAACTAAACCATGTCCGATCATCACGTGAGATGGAGTAATTTCATTGGTGAACATCATTATGTTGATCATATCTACTATATGATTCACGCTCGACCTTTCGGTCTCCGTGTTCCGAGGCCATATCTGTATATGCTTGGCTCGTCAAGTATAACCTGAGTATTCCGCGTATGCAACTGTTTTGCACCCGTTGTATTTGAACGTAGAACCTATCACACCCGATCATCACGTGGTGTCTCAGCACGAAGAACTTTCGCAACGGTGCATACTCAGGGAGAACACTTTTTGATAATTAGTGATAGATCATCTTATAACGCTACCGTCAAACTAAGCAAAAATAAGATGTATAAAAGATAAACATCATATGCAATCAATATATGTGATATGATATGGCCATCATCATCTTGTGCTTGTGATCTCCATCTCCGAAGTACCGTCATGATTTCTATCGTCACCGGCATGACACCATGATCTCCATCATCTTGATCTATATCAATGTGTCGTCACGTGGTCGTCTCTCCAACAATTGCTCTTGCAACTATTGCTATCGCATAGCGATAAAGTAAAGCAATTATTGGACGCTTGCATCTTATGCAATAGAGAGACAACCATAAGGATTTTGCCAGTTGCCGACAACTTCAACAAAACATGATCATCTTATACAACAACTTATAACTTATCACATTTTGACCATATCACATCACAACATGCCCTGCAAAAACAAGTTAGACGTCCTCTACTTTGTTGTTGCAAGTTTTACGTGGCTGCTACGGGCTTAAGCAAGAACCAATCTCACCTACGCATCAAAACCACAACGATAGTTTGTCAAATAGACTCCATTTTAACCTTCGCAAGGACCGGGCGTAGCCACACTCGGTTCAACTAAAGTTGGAGAAACAGTCACCCGCAAGTCACCTTTGTGCAAAGCACGTCGGGGAAACCGGTCTCGCGTAAGCGTACGCGTAATGTCGGTCCGGGCCGCTTCATCCAACAATACCGCCGAACCAAAGTATGACATGCTGGTAGGCAGTATGACTTATATCGCCCACAACTCACTTGTGTTCTACTCGTGCATATAACATCAAACCATAAAAACTAGGCTCGGATGCCACTGTTGGGTTTCGTAGTAATTTCAAAATTTTCCTACGCACACGCAAGATCATGTGATGCATAGCAACGAGGGGGAGAGTGTTGTCTACGAACCCAACGCAGACCGACTGCGGAAGCGATGACACGACGTAGAGGAAGTAGTCGTACGTCTTCACGATCCAACCGATCAAGCACCGAATCTACGGCACCTCCGAGTTCGAGCACACGTTCAGCTCGATGACGATCCCCGGACTCCGATCCAGCAAAGTGTCGGGGAAGAGTTCCGTCAGCACGACGGCGTGGTGACGATCTTGATGTACTACAGCAGCAGGGCTTCGCCTAAACTCCGCTACAGTATTATCGAGGTATATGGTGGCAGGGGGCACCACACACGGCTAAGGAATAGATCACGTGGATCAACTTGTGTGTCTAGAGGTGCTCCCTGCCTCCGTATATAAAGGAGGAGAGGAGGGGAGGCTGGCCGGCCAAGGGAGGAGGCGCAGGGGAGTCCTACTCCCTCTAGGAGTAGGATTCCTCCCCCCAATCCTAGTCCAACTAGGATTCCTCGGAGGGGAAGGGAGAGAGGGGTGGCCGGCCACCTCTCCTAGTCCTAATAGGACTAGGGGAAGGGGGGAGGCGCAAAGCCCTTGTGGGCAGCCCTTTCACCTTTCCACTAAGGCCCATGAAGGCCCATATGGCTCCCGGGGGGTTCCGGTAACCCTCCCGGTACTCCGGTAAAATCCCGATTTCACCCGGAACACTTCCGATGTCCAAACGTAGGCTTCCAATATATCAATCTTTACGTCTCGACCATTTCGAGACTCCTCGTCATGTCCGTGATCACATCCGGGACTCCGAACAACCTTCGGTACATCAAAATGCATAAACTCATAATGTAACTGTCATCGTAACCTTAAGCGTGCGGACCCTACGGGTTCGAGAACAATGTAGACATGACCGAGACACGTCTCCTGTCAATAACCAATAGCGGGACCTGGATGCCCATATTGGCTCCTACATATTCTACGAAGATCTTTATCGGTCAGACCGCATAACAACATACGTTGTTCCCTTTGTCATCGGTATGTTACTTGCCCAAGATTCGATCGTCGGTATCCAATACCTAGTTCAATCTCGTTACCGGCAAGTCTCTTTACCCGTTCCGTAATACATCATCTCACAACTAACATATTAGTTGTAATGCTTGCAAGGCTTATGTGATGTTTATTACCGAGAGGGCCCAGAGATACCTCTCCGACAATCGGAGTGACAAATCCTAATCTCGAAATACGCCAACCCAACATCTACCTTTGGAGACACCTGTAATGCTCCTTTATAATCACCCAGTTACGTTGTGACATTTGGTAGCATCCAAAGTGTTCCTCCGGCAAACGGGAGTTGCATAATCTCATAGTCATAGGAACATGTATAAGTCATGAAGAAAGCAATAGCAACATACTAAACGATCGGGTGCTAAGCTAATGGAATGGGTCATGTCAATCAGATCATTCAACTAATGATGTGACCTTGTTAATCAAATAACAACTCTTTGTCTATGGTTAGGAAACATAACCATCTTTGATTAACGAGCTACTCAAGTAGAGGCATACTAGTGACACTCTGTTTGTCTATGTATTCACACATGTATTATGTTTCCGGTTAATAAAATTCTAGCATGAATAATAAACATTTATCATGAAATAAGGAAATAAATAATAACTTTATTATTGCCTCTAGGGCATATTTCCTTCAACTTCAGCATTGAGAACAACTCAGGAATGGTCTTTTGCATCCCCTGCATGTTGAAGTTCATCACAAAGCTCTTGTAGCTTGGTGGAAGCGACTGGAGGATTCTGTCAATGACCGCATCATCCGGGAGATTAACTCCCAGCTGAGACAAGCGGTTATGCAACCCAGACATAGTGAGTATGTGCTCACTGACAGAACTATTTTCCTCCATCTTACAGCTGAAGAACTTATCGGAGACTTCATATCTCTCGATCCGGGCATGAGCTTGAAAAACCATTTTCAGCTCTTCGAACATCTCATATGCTCCATGTCTCTCAAAACGCTTTTGGAGCCCCGGCTCTAAGCTGTAAAGCATGCCGCACTGAACGAGGGAGTAGTCGTCAACACGTGTCTGCCAAGCGTTCATAACGTCTTGGTTCTGTGGGACGGGTGGACCACCTAGCGGTGCTTGTAGGACATAATCTTTCTTGGCAGCTATGAGGATGATCCTCAGGTTCCGGACCCAGTCCGTATAGTTGCTGCCATCGTCTTTCAGCTTGGTTTTCTCTAGGAACGCGTTGAAGTTGAGGACTACGTTGGCCATTTGATCTACAAGACATATTGCAAAGATTTTAGACTATGTTCATGATAATTAAGTTCATCTAATCAAATTATTAATGAACTCCCACTTAGATTAGACATCCCTCTAGTCATCTAAGTATTACATGATCCGAGTTGACTAGGCCGTGTCCGATCATCACGTGAGACGGACTAGTCAACGTCGGTGAACATCTTCATGTTGATCGTATCTTCTATACGACTCATGCTCGACCTTTCGGTCTTCTGTGTTCCGAGGCCATGTCTGTACATGCTAGGCTCGTCAAGTTAACCCTAAGTGTTTTGCATGTGTTCCGAGGCCATGTCTGTACATGCTAGGCTCGTCAACACCCGTTGTATGTGAACGTAAGGATCCATCACACCCGATCATCACGGCGTGCTTAGAAACGACGAACTTTAGGAACGGTGCACAGTTAGGGGAGAACACTTCTTGAAATTGTTATGAGGAATCATCTTATTTACTACCATCGTTCTAAGTAAACAAGATGCAAAACATGATAAACATCACATGTAATCAAATAATTAACGTGACATGATATGGCCAATATCACATAGCTCCTTTGATCTCCATCTTGGGGCTCCATGATCATCTTGTCACCGGCTTGACACCATGATCTCCATCATCGTGTCTCCATGAAGTTGCTCGCCAACTATTACTTCTAATACTATGGCTAACGCGTTTAGCAATAAAGTAAAGTAATTTACATGGCGTTTCTCGATGACACGCAGGTCATATAAAAGAATAAAGACAACTCCTATGGCTCCTGCCGGTTGTCATACTCATCGACATGCAAGTCGTGATTCCTATTACAATAGCATGAACATCTCATACATCACATATAGATCATTCATCATTCATCACAACTTTGGCCATATCATATCACAAACCACTTGCTGCAAAAACAAGTTAGACGTCCTCTAATTGTTGTTGCAAGTTTTACGTGGCTGAATTAGGGTTCTAGCAAGAACGTCTTCTTACCTACGTCAAAGCCACAACGTGATTTGTCAACTTCTATTTACCCTTCATAAGGACCCTGTTCATCGAATCCGCTCCAACTAAAGTGGGAGAGACAGACACCCGCCAGCCACCTTATGCAACTAGTGCATGTTAGTCGGTGGAACCGGTCTCACGTAAGCGTACGTGTAAGGTTGGTCCGGGCCGCTTCATCCCACAATACCGCTGAAGCAAGAAAAGACTAGTAACGGCAAGAAAGTTGACAAATCTACGCCCACAACTAATTGTGTTCTACTCGCGCAAGAAGAACTACGCATAGACCTAGCTCATGATGCCACTGTTGGGTAACGTTGCAGAAAACAAAAAATTTCCTACTCGTTTCACCAAGATCATCTAGGAGTTCATCTAGCAACGAGTCATTGGATGCATCTACATACCTCTGTAGATCGCGCACGGAAGCGTTCAAAAGAACGGTGATGATGTAGTCGAACACGACGTGATCCAAATCACCGATGACCAAGCGCCGAACGGACGACACCTCCGCGTTCAACACACGTACGGGACGGGAGACGTCTCCTCCTTCTTGATCCAGCAAGGGGGAAGGAGAGGTTGACGAAGATCCAGCAGCACGACGGCGTGGTGGTGGATGCAGGGCGTCACAGTAGCAGGGCTTCGCCTATACTACGAGGAAGAGAGACGTAACGGGGACAGAGGGAGGCGCCAGGGGCTGGTTCATCAAGTCCCTCCTCTCCCCCACTATATATAGGGGTGCCAAGGGGGGGTGGTGCTCAGCCTAGGAGATCCAATCTCCTAGGGCCGGCGGCCAAGGGGAGGTTTCCCTCCCCCCCAAGGCACCTAGGGGTGCCTTCCACCACTTGGACTCTTCCTTGGTGGAAACCCTAGGCGCATGGGCCTATAGGGGCTGGTGCCCTTGGCCCATATAGGCCAAGGCGCACCCCCTATAGCCCATGTGGCCCCCCCGGGGCAGGTGGCCCCACCCTGTGGGCCCCCGGGACCCTTCCGGTGGTCCCGGTACAATACCGATAACCCCAAAACTTGTCTCGATGGCCGAAACAGCACTTCCTATATATAATTCTTTACCTCCGGACCATTCCGGAACTCCTCGTGACGTCCGGGATCTCATCCGGGACTCCGAACAATATTCAGGTTATTGCATATTCATATCTTCACAACCCTAGCGTCACCGAACCTTAAGTGTGTAGACCCTACGGGTTCGGGAGACAAGCAGACATGACCGAGACGACTCTCCGGTCAATAACCAACAGCGGGATCTGGATACCCATGTTGGCTCCCACATGCTCCACGATGATCTCATCGGATGAACCACGATGTCGAGGATTCAATCAACCCCGTATGCAATTCCCTTTGTCAATCGATATGTTACTTGCCCGAGATTCGATCGTCGGTATCCCAATACCTCGTTCAATCTCGTTACCGGCAAGTCACTTTACTCGTACCGAAATGCATGATCCCGTAACCAGACACTTGGTCACTTTGAGCTCATTATGATGATGCATTACCGAGTGGGCCCAGCGATACCTCTCCGTCATACGGAGTGACAAATCCCAGTCTTGATCCATGTCAACCCAACAGACACTTCCGGAGATACCCGTAGTCTACCTTTATAGTCACCCAGTTACGTTGTGACGTTTGGTATACCCAAAGCACTCCTACGGTATCCGGGAGTTACACGATCTCATGGTCTAAGGAAAAGATACTTTGACATTGGAAAACTCTAGCAAACGAACTATACGATCTTGTGCTATGTTTAGGATTGGGTCTTGTCCATCACATCATTCTCCTAATGATGTGATCTCGTTATCAATGACATCCAATGTCCATAGTCAGGAAACCATGACTATCTGTTGATCAACGAGCTAGTCAACTAGAGGCTTACTAGGGACATGTTGGTGTCTGTTATTCACACATGTATTACGATTTCCGGATAACACAATTATAGCATGAATAAAGACAATTATCATGAACAAGGAAATATAATAATAATGCTTTTATTATTGCCTCTAGGGCATATTTCCAACAGTCTGCCACTTGCACTAGAGTCAATAATCTAGTTACATTGTGATGAATCGAACACCCATGGAATTCTGGTGTTGATCATGTTTTGCTCTAGGGAGAGGTTTAGTCAACGGATCCGCTACATTCAGGTCCGTATGTACTTTAAAAATCTCTATGTCTCCATTTTGAACATTTTCACGAATGGAGTTGAAGCGATGCTTGATATGCCTTGTCTTCTTGTGAAACCTGGGCTCCTTGGCAAGAGCAATAGCTCCAGTGTTGTCACAGAAGAGCTTGATCGGCCCCGACGCATTGGGTATGACTCCTAGGTCGGTGATGAACTCCTTCACCCATATTGCTTCATGTGCTGCCTCCGAGGCTGCCATGTACTCCGCTTCACATGTAGATCCCGCCACGACGCTCTGCTTGCAACTGCACCAGCTTACTGCCCCACCATTCAAAATATACACGTATCCGGTTTGTGACTTAGAGTCATCCAGATCTGTGTCGAAGCTAGCGTCGACGTAACCCTTTACGACGAGCTCTTCGTCACCTCCATAAACGAGAAACCCTCTAATTCAAACCGGCACTAATGTGCTTCACGTTTGACCCTTTTTCTACTAGTGGTACTTGTCCTCTCATGTCTGTGTTCTTCGTCCTGAACTTAATCTCATGACCATGTTGAACTCAATGATATCTTTGCTTCTAGTACAGGTGAATGTTTCTTCTTTAAGCTAGTGTTGGTGGTGATTAGATAGCGGTAATGACTATTATGATTAAATAGTGGTAATGATGACTATGATGATTTTTAGCTAGCTAGTATACTGTTGTTGGTGATGATATGATGCAAGAGTTTTTATATTAATATGATGATGATGATGATGATGATGATGATGATGATGAGTTATTATATCATTTATGAAAGAAACTGCAGATTAGTTTCAACTATTTAATATGGATATGGCATATACTTGATCACTTAGCTAGGATCCATGTGCATCTAGTTGAAACTAATCTGCGGTACTTTCACCTAATGATTTAACAACTCATTATAATGTAAAAACAATCTGTAAATTAAATTGAAAACACAAAATTAAAGGAAAAATAAAAAATAACCCCCCCCCCCAAACATTTAGTACCGGTCCCCGCACCCGGCCCTGGCTCGTGCCACGTGGCGGAACTTTAGTGGCGGTTCCTGCCGAACTGGTACTAAAGGGGGGGGGCTTTAGTCCCCACCCTTTAGTGCCGGTTACAGAACTGGCACTAAAGGCCCTTACGAACCGGTGCTAAATCCCGGTTCTGCACTAGTGCTAGGATGATAATTGACAATTAGCTACTATTGGTTAACTTATCATGTGCTATATTGTTGGCGAGTTATTATATGACTACAGATAATGAGTTGTTATATGACTACGATGATGATGAGGAGGAGGTCGTAGTACTTGTCATGTGCTAGAATGATGGTGAGTTATTATATGACTACGATGATGACTTGTTATATGACTACGATGATGATGAGTTGTTATATCATTATGATAATGATGAGTTATATCATTGGGGTGGAAGAAACACATATTAGATTAAAGTACGATGGTCGAGAGGAGCCTTGATCACCTTAGTTGCAAACAGTTATTTGACTTTCGAGGATACAACAACCATCTTATATATGCTCCCAATGCAAATTGGACTTGATAGGTCATTGCCTTCATTCAACACACAAGTGATTTGTGTTCTGAGGATGCAAGAACCTCCTTATATATGCCCCTCAATGCAAATTGAACTTGATAGCCATTGCCATCATTCGACACTTGTGTGCCGTCCCAACATTATATAGTCCTACCAATTCAACTTAGTCACTTGGATCCATCCACTTTAATTTAATCCGTGTTTCTTCCACAACCTCTTCATTGCCATCGTATAAAAATTTGCATAACGGTGTATAAATACAATATAAATATGAAGAAATGAAATACACACTAATAGTAGTGGCGTGGGGCAACAACCGCGATGCTACTATTTAGCAGTAGGGCAGGTCCAACCCCACGCTACTGCTAGACACAATTCGTAGTAGCGTAGGGTCAGACCACGCCCTAGTACTAACAATTAGTTGTAGCGTCCTAGCAGTAGCACGACCCCCACGCTATTGATAGCCCTTAACCTCGCGCTACTACTAGGGTTTTCCCTGGTAGTGTCATAGGGTACTGAATAAGCCCGGCGTGTCGGCTCAATGTGGAGGACATGTCCGGACATCCCCATTTATCTCCCACTTATGGGCTGGGTTTTGGGGAGTCCAGACCGTCTGATCATTCGACCTAGCTTTGAGGGAGCCTTTGGGCATGCGTTTTTGTGTCCGGACTGTTCATATTGATATATGGGGGAGAAATGAGCTTTCCCCTCATAGACGCCACAACCCCTATATACTCTAAATTTAAATTTTGAGAGGTATTATAACTTTAGCCCTCGGTAAAAAATTATTCGACTTTCATTTAAACTTTCACATACTCTGGACATTTGTACTTCCAAAACTTTTAGGGAATAATATCAAACTTCAAAATTTTCAAGCTTTCAAAAAGTTGGAACTTTTCAAAATTTCAATCTATTCAAACTGAAGAATCGCATTGCCAAACTAGAAGATACACGTGGTGGTGAGATATTTGTCAGTCTTCCCACTCTCTCTGTCTCACGCTGGATAAGATATCATAGAGACACAGCAGACGCGGCGAGGGCCCGTTCTGGTTAATTTGTCACCACCCTCACACAGATGGATCTCTCTCGATCTTCCCTCGAAGAAGAAAGATTAAAAAGACGACAGTGACAAACGCGGTGGGCTGCTGAGCCGCCCGATAATCAATCAATCGATCCCCACAGCTGATCTGCTCTGCTCTCCTCCGAGCGCGTGAAGGAGCCATGGACCCTCTGCCTTCTCCGCCGCAGCTCAGTGTCCTGGAGAGCGCCGTCGTAAAGCCCCCGCCGGCGCCGGAGACCTCCCTCCCGCTCACCTTCTTCGACGTCTACTGGCTCAACTCCCCGCCGGTGGAACGCGTCTTCCTCTACCGCCTCACCCCCGACACCACCGGCAACGACGCCGTCCCATCCGCCATCATCTCCAGCCTCAGGTCCTCGCTCTCCCAGGCCCTCCGTGCCTACTTCCCGCTGGCCGGCCGCCTCCGCCTCACGCCCGGCACGGCCGACCGCTACGAGCTCCACTACCAGCCCGGCGACGGCGTCGCCTTCACCGTCGCCGAGTATGCCGTCGACGTCGACGAGCTGGCCGCCGACGGGCCGAGGGAGGTCGCCAGGATCTTGCCGCTCGTGCCGCCTCTCTCGACGGGGGTTGGCCCGGTGCTCGCTCTGCAGGCCACCGTGCTCCGCGGCGGCCTCGCCATCGGCATCTCCCTGCACCATGCCGCCTGCGATGGCGCCTCCTCCACGCGCTTCTTCCACACCTGGGCCACCGCAAGCACCGGCTCCGGTGCGCCTCCTCCCCCGGTCATCGACAGAAGTTTGGTCACCAAGGACCCCAGTTTCAGACACATCTACGACATCTATGTCGGAGATCTCACGAGCACCGAGGAGATGGAGTACGTCGAGATGTCCAGCGACAAGCTGCTCGCCACCTTCACGCTCTCCAGGGAGGACATCCAGCGCGTTAAGGACGTCGTCTTCTCCGCGGCCGGTGAGGCGGGCGCGCCGCCGCCGCGATGCTCCTCGCTCGTCGCCACCTTCGGCTTCATCTGGTCCTGCTACCAGCGCGCCAAAGACGACGCCGAAGCAAGCAGCGGCGACCCGACCTACATCCTCTTCTCCGTCGACCACCGCTCGCGGATAATGCCCGATCCCGTCCCGGACGAGTACCTCGGCAACTGCATCGGCGCCGCCCAGCACGCCGCGCCCAAGAACCAGCTCGCGGCGGCCGGCAGCAGCGGCATACTCGTCGCGTGCACGGCTGTGGCAGCGGCCATCGAGGAGGCGATGGGCCAAACCGCGTCGCCCGAGAAGATGGGGTCGTGGCCGAAGAAGATTCTAGAGGCCGTCGCGACTGGTGGCGGTGTTCTGAGCGTGGCGGGGTCGCCGAGGTTCCGGGTCTACGACGTCGATTTCGGGTTCGGGCGGCCGGCCAAGGTGGAGATCGTGTCCGTGGCGAGAACCGGCGCGATGGCGCTGGCGGAGAGCCGCCGGAGCAGCGCCGGCGGCGTCATGGAGGTGGGCATCTCCCTGCCGCCCGCTGGCATGCAAAGGTTCCGAAAGTGCTTTGACGATGCCATTTCGTGGCTTCATCACCATTAGACAAGCTAGTGATATGCTTCGTTTCATGCTTTGTGCCCGGAATCATCTAAATGTATGCGTAATTGGAGTCTTGATATGTATTGTAAATTTGTAATCTGTATTTTTCTATTTAACCAGCAACTAAAAACAAATTAATCCATGTGTTTTGCCAAAGGGCATTATATTGATATTAAAATGACATCAATCACATGCAATCTATGCAACGGCACAACCAATCGCTTACCCAAAAAATTGATATGTTGAGAAAGCACATCGTCAGAGAAGAGAATTGGAGTTTTTAATTGGAGTTTAGTGAGGGCACGGACCCACCTTGAAAGGAAAGTTTGGTAGGTCACCTAATAATGTTTCATAGGTGTAGTAGCATTTTTTGCCGTCTGTGACAACAGACTACTAAAAATGTTATCCTAAAACAATGTCTCAAGAGTCAGGAAAGGAAATCATGCTCCTCCAGCGTCATTGTCGCGGATCCGGCTTGCCTACTCTCTTCCTGTCTTTTTTTCTTTTTCTTTTTAATCTAATCATCTCCCTCCTGATTTTAAGGGAGTGGGACCGAGCCTTATTTTGTTCCAATCAAATCAAACCACGTAGACGGGAGCACGGATAGACACACGACGGAGAAGCAGTCAAGTCTCGTCCCATTGTCGCGGGATCCAACCATTGCATGCCAGATCTCACTACACCTACCACGTTCTCAGTACACCTAGCTTGGTCGACTGATCTTTATTACCTTCACTGTTACTAGATGTTCAATACTGCAAATGGTCCATTGGTCTTGATGATTATCCTAGTGTTAGTTCAATATTACAAAATGCTGTTGACGCCGCGTGCATGTCCCCTTCCTACAAGAATTAAGAAAAGGAAGAGTGTAAATGACTAGCCACCAGAAAGTAGATAGCAGCCACTCCATTATTAGTCAGAGTAATAATGGCCATGTACGTCTAAATTAGTGACGTCTCAAAAATGTTAGCATCGACAAGCGATCATGTCACGTTCGAAGAAGTGTACCAAAGGTTGTGCCTCATGATACTGTATAGTTAGGGCAGATGTAATAGGAGTAGATATGTTAGGGTAGTAAGCTTATATTCCTTCCTTCTGTTCTTCTAGTCAAGAAAGAAAAGAAAAATCTTAGCCATCTATGATTAGTTGGTGGTGATCTGTTCGGTGGACTTGGTACCAGATTGTGGCACCACCTTCCCGACGTGTGCTCGTAATTTCAAACAGCCCTAATTGTCGACGAAGGTTTTCAACAATTGGGTAGCCAATTTCAACAACCGTGTTGATCCAAATGAACATACAACACTCGGTCATTTCCACTGTCATGGTGTTCATCTTTCTATGACATTTAATTTAATGTCGACATTGCTAGCTATAGCATTTCATGTATATCATGTTAGCTTGGTCTAACTGATGTTTATGATTCTACTCCCTTCATTCCAATCAATACTGCACTTATGCATACCGGCATACGTCGCGCCAACCCGACCAAGCCTGAGTCCCACCTTGAATGGAAGAACACAATTGCACCCATACACACACGTGTGCGTGTTCTATACATGCTTGGAAAATACTTGAAATTGACCAATTATTGCGTTCCAAAGCTTACATACTACACAACACACTATTTAAAGACCAAACCAAGTGATCTGCGTTAGGCACGCTAACATCTCATGTTATGTTCTACTCGCCGCGCGAAGCACATCGAGATCGACATCCACTTTGTTCGCGAGAAGATGTCTCTCAATCAGATTCGGGTTCTCCACGTGCCGTCCTCACAGCAGTTTGCCGATATCATGGCGAAGGGCTAGCACTTTCTGGACTTTCGGTACAGTTTATGCGTTCGACCGACGCACAAACTGCGGGGGATGTTAAAGTATAACTTTGTATAGCTAACCTCGCTTATTCCGTTTGCATACAGTTGTATATATACGTATATAGGGTTCCTTTCTTGGTCTCCAAGACGTGTAATCCTTCTATAAATATATGAGCCGATCGCCCCTTGAGAGGCGTCTTCCCTCAAACCCTTTCACGCTTATAGGCACCAGATTGTGGCACCACCTTCGTGATGTGCTTGTAACTTCAAACAGCCCTAATTGTCGACGAAGGTTCAACAATTGGGTAGCCAATTTCAACAACCGTGTTGATCCAAACAGCCATACATCGAACTTCTCTGGTATTTAAATTTGAATCTCTATTTTTTGAACTTTTTTTGTGAATTTACTAAAACAATTCTCGTACATGAATTTCTTATAGACAAACTTTTTTGTTACATGTTTTGAACTCTTACATTTCTTATTTTTGAACCTCTTTCTTTTTATACACAAAACATGATTTTTAACCCATTTCCAGGAAGACACACACAAAGAACACACACACACACACACACACAACCATCGCATGCACGAGCGCCACCACAACATCTCCATTGTTCTTTTGATGGACGTCGCTTATCTGAATCCCATACAGTAGTCGTATTTGTTCATCCAGGAGATACAAGGATCAAGGCCGGGAATGATTTAGTGGGAACCTAGGAGATGTCTACAACTATAGTCCTTTTGGAACAATTTGTATTGACCTTCAGGCATTTTTTCGTTCCAACTAGTGAGCAAACCGGACAACAACGTATAATTCTCCTATTCTTAGAGCTAAACTGAAGGATCTGACATCGGTGAGCAAACCGGGCAACAACGTATTATTCTCCTATTCTTAGAACCGGTATCTTGTTGCAGTCCATCTCGCTCCATGTCGTAAGCCACCGATGTCCGGGGTCCACCAAAGTAACATATAAGGTATGTAGCATAAGGCATATCCGTGATCATCTTTCGAAGGGATCACGACCCAATAGTATAGCATGGCAGACAAACAAGGATGTAGGACCACTGATGGGACTCTAGCATACGTAGACCATGCATGGTAGGATTGCAGGTATGGTATCAACATCAGTAGCAAAGACATGCTATGCAACAATATAGCATCTACCGATAAAGAAGTAACAATAGCACTACTCTAATGCAAGCAATAGAGAGAAGGAATGGACGATGTCAAAATGATCAAGGGGGTTTGGTTTCCCCCGATCATTTCAGTGTCATGCCTGAGGAATGTCGTGCCAGCATGGCATGTCACGGTGTGCTAGTCGGGCCAGGATGATATGGCATCGCTACAGCCCGAGGCACATCGGGCTCACATCGTGCCAACCCGACCAAACCTGAGTCCCACCTTGAATGGAAGCACACAATGGCATACACACACACACACGTGTGCGTGTTCTACACATGCTTGGAAAATATTTGAAATTGATCAGTTATTGTGTTCCAAAGGTTACATACTAAACA
This sequence comes from Triticum urartu, assembly GCF_056163025.1. Lineage (NCBI taxonomy): Eukaryota > Viridiplantae > Streptophyta > Magnoliopsida > Poales > Poaceae > Triticum > Triticum urartu. Next base: position 16,610,214 of record NC_141873.1, read on the forward strand.
ACACACTAATTACAGATCAAACCAAGTGATTTGCCTTAGGCACGCTAACATCTCATGCTCTACTCGCTAGTTTCTAGCAAAGGCTCTTGTAGCTCTCACCGCTCGAACTGGATAGGAAATGCCCCGTGAACGTTCACTGCTTCAGGAATAATTCCATGTTGTCGGCATCCTTGTGGATTCAATAGGAGGCGCATTCCGCACATTCACGTCCAGTGGTAGCATCCGATACTCAATGTCCAGGTCCTTGAGAACTTTGATCATCTCCTGGAGCACCAGCTCCCTCCTCACGTACCTCATCCCCATGTCCTGGAAGTTGAGCGTGTGACAGAGCCATATGGATACTTTTAGCTTGTTGGTCTCATCTACATCCCGGAGGACAACCATCGCCCCCGGGTACCAATGCTCTTTCTTGTTGTTGATGTAACTGGTTTCACATGTTTAAAACTTGGTTAGTTCGTTGTAGTATACTAAATTACACAAGCAACATAGGGAAATTTCCAACATTACGTTTAATGTTAATTGTTAACATGCACATAGTTCAGTTGTTAACAAATCAGGTTTGATCAAACCATGGGATGAAGACACTTCTACTTACCGTAGAATTCTTTCTTTCATGAGTGCTAGTTTCGCTACCGGCGTGGCAACGTGAATATAGAAGTCAATTCCTTCTCCCATATCTGGACTCCTGTAAAAATTCATAATCGGTATGGTGGCCAGTATATTGTTTGGATAATATATCTTCAGGTTGTCATATCGAAGGAAGACTGTTGTCAAGATATTCATTTCCTCGACAACAACCTGAAATTCAGGTGGTTAAAGCTTTAGTCAATGAGTGCAAGCTAATATTAGATTCAATGAGGAAGAAACAAGTAAAATATTACCACACCTGAACTTCCTCGATTTCACAGCGGTCACCAACATCAAAAGGATGCATCACAAATAAGAAAACAATTGCCTCAAAAACTGCCTTCAAAGTGTCTCCAAATACAATAACTGCCACCAAAAATGGTGAACTGAGGAAGACAAGTAAATTCGTTGTCGCTATGCCAAGAATAAGGAGCCAGAGAACAAACACGATGATGCCACCAACTACATTAGTCATCTGGTTGAGCTTGGATACTGCAACTTTTGTATCATTAAGTGTTAGAGCAAGGGCTTTGCGCTCTCTAAATGCATTCACCTAGCAATGGTAGGAAAGGCATCTTCAGAATTCAGAAGTCAATCATAATTCCTTATTGCGAGTTAGCTAGTAAGGTAATAAGATCATTACCATCCAGTTTTTTAGAGACCTCTTGCTGATCCTATTGTACTCTTGTCCTCCTTCGAAAAGATGCATTGCTTTGAGGGCTTCCTCCTGCCTCATGAAGTGCATCAAGTCTGCTAAGTATATGTACCTGCATTATCCGTACATTCATGATCAAGAATCTGAATCAGCAAGGTTGCCACTATATTCGAACTACCACATAGGAAATGAACCTTTTTAACCGGCATTGGAAGTAATTAAACGTGAGCATTTATAAACTTCTGTAAACTATTCTCTTTGTGATAAACATTAAACACACAGCCGTGCACTACACAAGTCGTAACAATTAGCACACTATTTATAAATTATACAGAAAATTATACCATCAGTTCACATCATGAGCTCAAAGTTTCTACAGCATTACAGATAAACTACATTTGTCTATCAAGTAAATTGACTAAAACGACCACATTGGGCATATATAGTATAAAAAATCCACCGTTTCGCCAATAGTTTGCCAACACCACTGGTTTTTGGTATTCTTTTTGCCAAAAGCACTAACTGGTCGATTGAATGCCTTTTGACGTGTTAACTGACCGTCAACATGACCTATTGCAAAGCGATGTACCTATACTGAGTTGACCTGAACCTGTACCGACGCCTTGGCGTCAAGCCAACCACCGTCAAGCTATATGACAACACCACGTCAAAAACAAAAAAAAACAAAAACCTTTGTCAAGCACACTTATGAGAACCGACCGACATACAACATCCACACGATAGGCTAGTATGAAAAGAAACGTAATTCTTAATCGACTTCTCTCGCGCGGCATGACATCGACATATTGTCACTGCAAGGGATGAATTCAAGCAACGCATCATCTCTACATGCTCACTGCTACAGCATCGCCGATGATACATGACTAAGGTCTTCATCAATATGGTCTTCATCCATATTTTCGTCAACACATCATTACCGCGGCATCATCCACAGTATGGACATCTCCGGTGTTCTCTGATTCTACTACTGCAATACATGCCATTAACAATGGGAAGAACTATCTCACCATGACGGACCTCATGCATGAAATTATATACCACAATTTTTTTTGTATTTTTCTGAATTTTTCTAATATTTATTTTGATTTTTTTAGCGTGGGTACAGCTGAGCTTGGGAGCAGAAACTCCGGGTCCGGCTATAGACCTGCCATTGTACTTGCTTTTATACAAAGAACTAGTAGTACACACGAGGTTGGATTGCTAAAAGCCCGTCACGTGCCTTTGTTTATTGCTTTCTGATTACACGCCATAGGTTACAGCTATATTTATACTAGTACAAAGCTAGTACAAAGCAGTGCTAGGCGTACGATGAATTTTTATACGATGCTGTACGACACTGCTCAGTCACCCTCCGATCAAATCTATGAATGAACAGCAATCGTTGGACCACTGGGTCGGACATGAATCATACATTTGAAGTCGTACGCAGAGCTATTTCGTTACTAGCCTACTCGGATGAGTGCTACGTATCCCTCCCGGACATGCCGACGTGGTTAATTCCAACACTCTATGGGTTTCCTCTGGTATTGGCTAAACTGATGGTATCATCACCTATGACATGACACCCTTTTTAGTATCGGCAAGCTGTATCGTTCACGACGGCAGCTCCGTCATCAACAACAAAGCATATATTTTTTGCACCTCCGGCTAGCTGCGTCTACACTGACAATTATGAACATTACATCCACGACTACCTAAACCACAGCTACTGCATCAACATGAAGGCTATGTTGGCAAGTACTCCAGGTCTTCTTGGCGGGTCTAAACGAACGACTACCTAAACCACGGCACATATGTATATTACTCCCTCCGTCTCATAATATAAAAATGTTTTTGACACTGCACTATTGTCAAAAACGTTCCTATATTATGGGACCGAGGGAGTAAAAGACAAGGACATCTAACTAAGACAAGAAAGAAATGCTTACTTGGATCGATGCTTGGCTACGTTATGGAAGATCTTCTTTGCGGCCATCTGTGACTCGTATTCGCTGCGAATATGTGTCGCTGACAAATCCCCTTCTCCTGTTGCCTGCTTTATCTGCTCATCTATAGTGGTGAGCGTCCCAGACCGAATAATCTTCATCAACCTTTTCATGTTCCAGGCTGAGACGTTGCTCCGATTGAGCTTATGGAGCTTGTCAATGCTTATCCCTTCATCAATCTGATGCTGTCTTTTCTCCTTAGCTAGTTGCTTGCTTCCTTGGCCCTGCTTCTTAGACATTGAAACCGATGGCCGAAAGCTCCTTAGCCCCGATAGATTCTTGGTTGGCATCGCGGCATGGAGATCACTCGGCTCAGCAAACATGGGGCCTTGTTCTTCAATTAGTTGCGGCCCCGAGAGCGTCTCAGTGACATATTGGTTGAACAATGACGCTTGAATCCGGTCAAAGTAGGTAGAGACATGGAAGGACGAGGCGAGCACCTTGAGCAGCAGCGTCTTGACAAGCCGGATGAGCGTGGCGACGAGCAAGCAGAATAGTATCTTCATAACATAGGACACCACCACCATGTGCGCGAGTTGGCACTTGTCGTCAAACAAGAAATGCCAGGCGGCGAGAACGAGGCCGAGCCAGAGCGTGTTCTGCACGGCGCTGCGGACGCCGTAGACGAAGTAGAGCACGCGCTTGCGCAGCAACAAGTTGCGCCCCACGCAGAACATGGCGATCCGGATGGCCCACCCGGAGACGAGACGGCCGCAGACGAGCGCGAGCGCGAGGAGCTCCCACTTCCAGAGCTGCAGCTCCCACACCTTCTTCCTGGACAAGATCCTTATGGTGGCACTGCAAACCAACGCCCCGACGAGGAGCACCAAGCTGACCCACTGCAAGATGGTGAGAGCGCCCAGCTTGCCACTCTTCAAGTTGAAGTCGTCGGGGATGTCCTCGTCCACGAATGGGTCCTCCTCCTCCCCGTCCATCGGACCCGACCAGCGCCACGCGGGAGACTGGCTGGGCTTAGGGGACCGTGAGGCGGACGACTTGTGCTTCTTGTCGATGGCAGGAGCTGCCGTGGGTGGCGCCGGCGGCGGGTCCATGAGCCGGGAGCGCGTCTGGGCTCGCAATAACGGTCCCTTTCCCGTGGAGGTAGATTTGCAGCGTACCATCTCGTCGGCGCGCCTACCGCTGCCCTCCGCGTCAGAGTCAGAGTTGGAGTCGGAGTCGGAGGAGATGTGTTTTTGGTGTTCGTCCTCGAAGGAGACACGCCGAGCGCCGTGCGACGGCCTCCCGAGCTCCTCCATCTCCGGGTCGAGGTCGAGCGACGGCTTTGCGCCGGACGCCCTCTGCTTCCGGAGGAAGTTGCCAATGAGGCGCGTGGGCGGGTCCTCGCCTCCCTCCATCGCCTGCTGCGGCGTCGGCGACGGTGGCCGATTCTTAAAGCTCAACTCCTCTTTCATTGATGTACAGCAGGCGATATACAGCAGCGTACTTGTACCCAAGTGGTGGTGCTTTCAATCCTATTATTGGTGTGGCACCAACTTTTTCTTGGTCGGTAGCGATTTGTCGGAGGCTCGCATTATTGGTGTCGACCGATGGGATGGCTGGGCCGACCTGTTTTTTTCCTTTTCTTTTTACTCCAAAAGTTGGGGCCCTTTATTATTGTGTAATATAAATTCGATTACAATCTGTCACAAGGTTACTAACAAGAAAACCTCAGCTTTCTTCTATCCAACACTCTGAGCTACTGATACTAGTAGCATACTTAGCACACATATCTGGTGGAACCGAGAAAGAGGTGAATACTGAAGATCTTTCCCTAATTTCATCAAACTAGACAAGCACAATTAACCTGCCCAGCATGATGGATGCCGCCCAAGACATACGCCTGGAAAGAGACGCTGTACCAGTAGTGTACTGGTGGCTCGTCTCGTCTCACTTAACACCCAGTGCAAGGGGTGGGTTCTCGGGTTCAAGGATTCACGGTGCACGCCGGTTTGTGCATGCATGTGATTGCTGCACTGCTGCGTATATATGTTTCTCGGTTAATCTTTCTCTCTCGTGGTTTTCATGGACGACGGTTATGGAGATGGATTGATAATGGACAATCACCAAGCAAGTCGGCTTGTCTATCAATCTCAAAGCCTGCTTTGCTCCACTCAACTCGTACAAGTTCTATGGAGAGCAGGCCCAGAACGAAAATGTAGGACCAAAGCATTTTGGACCCTCGCGTCAGTCACGCTGAATAGGAGAGCAACCAAATGTGCATGGAGCAGTATATGCCCAGCCAGAATCTTTGGTGTGAGGCAGTGAACACTATGATTTGATGAGAAGCAGTAAGTGGAAATATTTATGGTAGTCCAGAAAGAAAATCATCATGGCAGTAAATGTATTTCGTACACAAAATCATCATGAAGTGAGGGCAGTGAACGGTATGATTTCATGAGAAGCAATACATGAACAAAAATTCAATGAGCAAGTAAGCAATGGAATCCAACAAGCGACAGTTGCATGCAGCAGGTGTCGACGCTGCCTCTTGCAGCCTCTCTTCTCCCCGCTCTCAACTCTCTCTTCTGGTTTCTCTCATATCTTATGAACACACGCCATGGAAGGAACACACACGTAAGGGTCTATCTAGGACCACAAGTAGAAAACAGGGCTTTGGTCCAGGCGAGATAAGAGCTTTAATCCCGGTTCTGTTACGAACCGGGACCAATAGGTGCACCAGTCCCGGTTCGAGCGGCATAGGCATCAGTCCCAGTTCAAACGGGGCCTTTAGTCCCGGTTGGAGACACCAACCAGAATAAAGGGTTTGCGACCGGCTTTGAATAGTGCGAGCCCCTTTAGTCCCGGTTGACGGTACAAACCAATTTTTTTGCTAGCTCCAACCAGGACTAAAGATCCTGGGTTTAGGGTTTTCATAGTTCATTTGTAGTGTTTTTCAATTTCAGGCTAATTTAGCTCAAAGAATCATTAAATGCATGAAAAAATAGCAAATGAAGTCAAAAAGGGTTGAAAATTAAGGATGTGGCTTTGAATGGTTCATATTGAACACACAAAAATTCTTCAGTTAATATAAGTTAAAAAATGAAATGTGGTCAAACTCTGGTAGAACAGTGGTCAAACTACTTATTCAATAAATATTAGTGTTACTAAATAATTATTATTTTTTATAATAATAAATTCAAACTCAAACAGTGAAGTGTGTGACACCGTGGTCACATTTTTCTGATAATAATGGATATATTATTTGTCGAATTTTGATTTACAAATTTAAAGATATTAAATGAATAAATGGAATAATAATAATATTATTACTTATTTTATTTTCATTGAAATTCAATATTATTATTACTTATTTCATTTTGAACTTTTTGTATTATTTTCGATTTTTTTTGTTTTTTGAGAATTTTTGATTTTTTTGCAATTTATTCCTTTTATTGTAGTATTTTTGAGTTTTTAAACTAATCATTGTTGTTTATTTTATTAATTGTTGGGAATTCAAAAAATTAAATCATGTGACATCAAGACCAAAGGGTTAACAGGATTGGTAGCTTACTATTGTTAGGAAAATAACAAGTGCAGACTTGGAAACTAGGGGAGATAGAACCTGAAAGTTAAGCGTGCTTGGGCCGGGAAGCTAGATGATTTGGAATGGGTGTTGGTTAGAGATTAGAGATTAAACTCTTAAGCAATGAGGAGGGACGACTAGAGATTAAATTATCAAATAAATCAAAGATTTGGAAATCAGAAGAAAATTTAAGAAATTTAAAAACAAAATTTTGAAAAACAAAATTTGAAAATTTTTTTCCCTGCACAGTGAGCGGCCACGTGGAGGGTCTTTAGTCCCGGTTCGTAACACAACCGGAACTAAAGGGGGGAGGGGCTTTAGTCCCGACCCTTTTGTCCCGGTTCCAGAACTGGGACTAAACGCCCGTTTTCTATTAGTGGACACATCTGTCACATCTAAGCTGATGTCCACTCTGTTTGTGGTATATTTTCTTTTAGTTTTTGTTGTTACTTTATATATTTGTGGAAGCTTAGATATGACATTCTTAAAAACATCTAGATATGAATTAGACAAACTACACACGTAAACACACCTCACCGTGGAGAAACTAGCTTTGCTTTGTACCCCCGGTGAGAAACACATACGGCTACATTGTTTCATCAGCCCTCACGGCCTCTCTTTCATTAATCCGGTGCAACATATATATACACAAGGCTGGCACTCCTGCCATGTAAAACTCACGCCACTATCCCTCACCCATCACCCCAATAATCTCTCCATGATCCACACGATTAGATAACGCTGCATGTTCTTTGCAAAAAACAAAAAGATAATGCTGGATGCAATTAACTCACTTGACTCACTCGCTACAACGCTTCGTATCAGAAGTCTGAAAGAGAACTTTCGTCAGACGGCTCCTGTGTTGTTGGTTCTTCTCTAATGCCACGGTCTATATTTGGAACTAAATCTCTAATTGCTTCAAGTAATTGCACAATTGTACGTCCTGAGTTAATCTCACCCGTCCCAGCGAACTCACCATGGTAGGGGGAGTAAATTTCGCCTGACCCGCATGCCCGACCGCTGACGAGCGCAAGCGCGAGGAGCTCCCACTTCCAAAGCTGCAGCTCCCACACTTTCTTCCTGGACAAGATCGTTATGGTGGCACTGCAAGCCAGCGCCCCGATGAGAGTGTTAGAAGGAAGAAAGAGGTTTGATGGAATAGTTGTTGTATTGCTTAAGCGTCGTGGGCATATATATATGAGTATAATGATCAACTTGAAATACAAGACAAGCCAGGACAAATCCTAGTCTATCTTGTCTTTCCTAATAATCAATACACCCAACATCCCCCCGCAGTCACAACGGTAGCGACGCTGACGGTGAGAATGGAGAAAAATTCGAGGGAAAGTCGACAGACACCCCCCACAGTCGTAAAGATCGACGCATCGCAGAAGTCGTGGCTGGAGTGGAAACCGACGAGGTTGCTCAAGCAAGGCGGTAGTCTTTTGTGCCGATGTCGATGTAGCCGAGAGCGTATGGTCCATGTCGAGTCGGGGTAGCATGTGTCGAGGAAGTCACCAAAGAGCCGTGGGTGCAATGAAGCGCCGAGTCAGTCATTGGCGCAGTGGTGTCGAAGTAGTGGTGCGCCGGGAAGAAGACGTTGACGACGCGTCGCACCGGGTTTGCCAAACCCGGGGACACATCGTAGACGAAGGCACACATCGGTGTTGCCCGCACCAGGCATGCGTAGACGGATGAAGACGAAGTTGACGAAGCGCCGACCATGATTGCCAGGCCCGGGGACACGTCGTGGATGAAGGCACGCATCAGTGTTGCCAGCACCGGGCATGCGTAGACGAGGGACCTGCACGAGCCGTACGCCATGTCGGAGAAGTCGGAAAGGCCAGCAAAGAAGGACTCAACGACGGCTGCGGGCGCCAACCGGCGCGGGGCCGATGTCGCCCGCGGTTGTCGGAGTAGACGAAGTGGTCGGGATAGATGACGACGACGTGGCGGCGGCAGTCGAAGAAGAGCGGCGGCGGCGGCCTGACGGCGATGGCGTCGGCATAGTTAGGAGCGCGGCGGCGGTGCTCGAAGGAGGCGAGGAACCTGACAATGTGACGAAGAGCGGCGCAGATGGTGGCGTTCTCGCGCCAAGGGAGGTGGCGCGGCCCATACCACGAAAAGTCGACGCGTAGTGACGGTGGAGTGGACCACCGGTCGCGGTGCTACGGTCCGAAGGGGCGACGCAGCAGCGGCGGACGTGCGGCGGGGCGACGACGTGAAGACCTTGGGGCGGTGACGGTGACCATGGGACGCACGCGCTATGGCCCGAAGGGGGGGGGGGGTGTGCAGCGTCGGAGCGCGGGTCGTTGCAATCGCGGGGACGGCCTCGGGCGGCGGCGTGGATCGCGTGCCACGCTCGCTACGGTCCGACGGGGCGACGCAGCGGCGGTGCGAGTGTCGGTGCAGCCACGGGGACGTCCTGAAGTGGACGGTCATGGGGCGGCGGTGGACTAGGGGTCGCGGCACTACGGTCCGAAGGGCGACGCAGCGGCGACACAGGTCAGTGCAGCTGGGAGAAGAACCACGGGGCAGCAGTACTGCGGCCCGCAGGGCGACGCAGCGGCAACCGTTGCTCGATCGATGGAGGGACGCGCTGAACTTGGAGACGATCTTCACGGGACCTGTATCACCCCGACCCGGCGGCCTCGCGCCACGCAGCGGCCCATCATAACCGTCGTACACACGCAGGTGCGGAAACAGCTAGATTTTAGGATCGATTAACGCGCAGAAACGGCTAGATTTTAGAATCGATTAGGCTGATACCATGTTAAAAGAAAAAGAGAGGTTTGATGAAATAGTTCTTGTATTACTTGAGCCTCATGGGCATATATATAAATGTACAATGATCAATTTAAAATACAAAACAAGCCTGAACAAATCCTAATCTATCTTTTTTTTTCTTCTAATAATCAATATACTCGATAAGGAGCACCAAGCTGACCCACTGCAAGATGGTGAGAGCGTCCAGCTTGCCACGCTTCAAGTTGAAGTCGTCGGGGATGTCCTCGTCCACAAATGGGTCCTCCTCCCATCCATCGGACCCAACCAGCGCCACGCAGGAGACTGACCGGGCTTAGACGACCGTGAGGCGGACAATTTGTGCTTCTTGGGCGGGTCCATGAGCCGGGAGCGCATCTGTGCTCAGAATAATGGTCCCCTTGCCATGGAGGTGGATTTGCAGTGTACCACCTTACCACTGCCGCCCGCGTCGAAGTCGGAGGAGACGTGTTTTTGGTGTTCGTCCTCGAAGGAGACACGCCGAACACCCTGCGACGGCCTCTCGAGCTCGTCCATCTCCAGGTCGACGTCGACGGCTTGGTGCCGGAGGAAGTCCCCAACGAGGCGCGTGGGCGGGTCCTCGCCGCCCTCCATCGCCGCAAATTAAGGTGCGTTTTCCTCCATGAGATCCTTTCGTGATATGCAGCAGCGCACTTGTGTGTAGGTGGTGCTTTCAATGCAATGCTATAGTGATATTTGATTGAGCATGCAGTTTCGTTGTCGGCAGAGGAGCGTAGCTACTCGATTTCGCTGGTGGTTAAGTCGTTTGGACGAGCTCGACCAAGTGGCACCAACTTTTTCTTGGACGGTACCCATTTGTCCAGAGGCTCGCATTATTGGTGTCCTCTCTGTGTCGACCGATGGAGATGGCTGGGTCGACCTGTCTCTTTTTTTATTACTCGGAACTTGGGCCCTTTATATTGTTCATTAATAGAAACTCGACTACAATCTGCCACGAGGTTACTACCAAGAAAACCGGGGCTTTTTTCTATCAACACTCTAGCTACTGAGATTAGACGGTGTTGCAAATATGCCTTAAAGGCAATAATATTGTATTATTATATGGACTGTGCTAACTTCCGAATAGTTGGAAGTTAGCGACAGATTCAAATGATTGATCTGAGTATCATATGTATCGAGTGTACACAGAGCGCTCCTAGTTTCTTTTACGTAATCTTCTCCTTCCTTTTAGTATATATATGCATGCATATAGAAAAAAACAAAACTAATGATGTTAGCCTAGATTCTTTTTAATTTCGAAATTCAAAATGTTTTGTAGCTCACACTGTCGCCTTGATAGGAAAACCGTTTTCATATAAAAGACTCGTCGCGAGGAGACCTTCAAAACTAGATCTCATATTGATATGTTCCGACAACTTTTTTTCATGTCGAAAGTTATCTGACCCAAGCTAACTAAGTTATCACATCTCTGGTTCATAGGTTACCATCTTGTTTATATAGAAATTACCGATGCATAATAATGGTCAACCAACCTTCTCCTTGCGTGCAAATGAACTAGAGGACATAATAGTCCTATATTCCCCCTATTTTAAAATTTCAAAATGTTTTGTAGCTCAAATCACCGGTCCGATCAAAAAACCATTTTCACATAAAAAAAATTCACGACGAGAGCTTCGAAACTAGGTCCCATTTCGACGACTTCTGTTGGATCAAAAGTTACCATTTCTGGTCTAAGTAAGTTATGACGCATGTGCTACATATGTTACCATGTTATTTACACAGATATTAACATGGCATAAACTTGGTTACTCTAACCTTCTTATCAGGTCAGGTTAATATTACTGTGGTGTTTGTGCGTGAGTTATCACATATACAATGCATATAGTACCAAACTATTTACACAAAAGTTAGGGCGGGGGGGGGGGGGGGGGGGGTTGTAAAACAACCAGCTCGCCAAAGTTATCAGGATCGAGGCACATAACTTATCAGGTCTACGATGCATGAGTTACCAACCATGCTATTCATACAAAACTTACTGGGAGTATATTTCATCGCCCCCCCTCCCCGACGCTAAAGTTACCAGGATCGGGGTACATACATTATCAGGTCTGTGATGTGTGAGTTACCATACTATTCACACCAGAGGGACATTTCATCAACCACCCCTGCCCCCCCCCTCTCCTGCGGCGCCAAAGTTGCCATGACCGGGGTACATAGGTTAGTAGGTCTGCGATTTGTAAGTGACCATGCTATTTTTACACAAACGTTACCGGGGGTATATTTCATCACCCACCCCACCACCGCCCCGAGCGTGAAAATTACAACGAGGGTGTACATAAGTTATCATGTCTTTGGGGCGTAAAACATATCATGTTATTTGTAGGGAAGTTATCGTGGTATGTTTCAACAACTCCCCCCATCTCCACCCCCGTCGCTTACCAAGACTATGGTACATAAGTTATCAGTTTTGCAGTATCTGAGTTACCATGATATTCACGCGAAAGTTACTAGGGGTATATTTTATCAACCCCTCCTCCCCCAACCCCTCGTCGCCAAAGTTGCCAGGACCGGGGTACTTAAGTTATAAGGTCTACGCTGTGTGAGTTACCGTGTGTATTAGCATTTAAGTTATCAACGGTATATTTTGTCACCCCCTCGCCCACACTGCGACCGATGAAATCACCCGCGGTTAACAATTTCTGCAAGTATTAAATAAATAAAATTAGTATGTTTCAATTTGCTGGACAACAACTATGGCCGATGTGACTAGATGATTGGGCCAAAATTTTCAACACAACAACCTTAATTGTTAGACTTTTTTTACCGCATAGAGTAAAGTACAAAACTAATATAACCTGTGTCTAGTCAGCAAAAGGGGGCTAGCCTAGGTGGTTCATGGGAGTGTGCAGCAACCATTTGGTACTGGCTTCGACTCGTGTGAACGCACTTATTTTTGTATTGTGCAGTTGGGCGGGAGAGAATTGCATGGGTGCCCGGATGCGCTGGGATCCAGATTGGACGGATATCAACCCGTTCGGATATGTTTCAAAACTGAGGTGGTTCGGAAGATAGATTTGTCGTTTGGTGAAATAAAGTTGTTGACACATATAGTATGATCACCTCACTCAAAAGTCCATGGAATTTTCTTTTGAGAACATGCATGCGGGAGAACATATACACGTGAGGTCTAAGGCCAATCGTTGTACAAAAAAGCGCCCTAAAACAGGTCGGTACTAATGCATTGGTCAAAACAGGTCAAAAGGAGTAACCTTCCAATATCAAACACGAATTGTGGTTGGATTCACTAGTAGAAAAAGGCCCATTTGTCCCGGTTTATAAGGGCCATCTGTTCCGGTTGGGTAAGCGGGACTAAAGGGTCGTTACTAATGACCTAGGCCTTTAGTACCAGTTCTTATACACACCGGGTCAGATGGTCGTTCACGTGGCCGCTTCGGAGAGCCCAGGCAGGAGGGCCTTTGGTCCCGGTTGGTAGCACCAACCGGAACCAATAAGCTTCCACACGTCAGCATTTTAGCGGTTGTTTTTTTTTTTGAAAGGAGGTGGTTTAGAGGTTTTGGGGGTTAATTTAGATTCGTATAGGTAGCTAATTGAGAGATGTGTCCTCTCTTATCTCCGTGCTACTGCTACGCCTAAACATGACTTAGATTGAAGTGAGGCAACATGTGGTGCATGTCGAAAGTAATACTAATCCTAACTTGATCAACTTTGGATTGTACTATTTTCGACATGCACCACATGCATGTTGCCTTCACTTCAATCCAATCCATATTCATTTCATCCACAGATATATAATAACTCTTCATGCTCGCATCATGCATCATCATAATAACAAGTCCTACTAATCATCATCATACAACTTCTACTCGTTATTAATAACAAGTCATACGATCATCATCCTAATAGTCATCGAACCAAACCTACTTTGTTCTTAGCACATGATCATCAGTATTAGGTAGGACCTAAATACCCTCTTTAAGGTAAAATAGCATAAAATAATATAGACCCTGACTCTCCATTATGGAGAATGGAGATCATCATGTCTCCAATTCTTGCGCTTCGCATCCTTTTGCTTCCAAAAACCTCCTTACGACTGTCCATACATTTTTTCCATTTACTGATTAGCATGTCTCCACTTCTTTGAGAAATCCGGTATGGACAGTTGAGATTCGTAGGATGACCTGGATATATGTTCAAAACACGAAGGCTGCCATTCTGATACATCAAATGAGGCACACAATCCTCTGGGATTCTTTGTTGAAAAACATAATAATAAGTTCATAGTTAGCAATGATGTACTAGTTTTAGAAGTATGCAAAAGATGCACGGATGTCGTAATAGTAAAATATCTTACCAGGGCATCTCCATGGTAGTTACCGTAGTTCAACACGTCCACTAGTGGCACATATTGACCATAATGTTGAGGAGTTTGATTGTAGATATTGTAATTCTCAATATCAGTACAAAATCCGACCAGATGAATTTTCTCCAGATAAGTTAATTCGGAGCCATCGGTATAGTGGGTTTTGTCTACCATGTTCCGCACATTTTGAACAATGAAAATAAGCTATCAACTATTTTGAAATAAACAATATAAATTAGCTAATAACTATGTTTGAGAAACTCACATAGCGGTAGAACTGGAGGCGTATCAACAAGGACCCACATGTCCATATTGCCTTGCTCGATTTCAGGATCACCAAGATCCATGGTGACAAGCACACCCTCATCAAAATCATACATCTTGCAAAATGCTTCCCAATTTTTGCAACCAAAATGGATTACGCTCTCAGCATTATACAGATGTACTTCAAAATCCACATCATGATGGGTCCTTAGGTGAATTTTCTTTGTTTCAAAATTTTCATGGTCTTCAAAATCCATCCTCTCCAAGACATAGCGTCTTGCATGGCATGTGATAAGCTATACTTGAATTGTAAAAGATGAAAATTACACATTGAAATAGTTGAAGTCATGCTTAATTACGAAAAAACACTTATCGCCGTTGTGTGCCGTTTCAACATCGAAGGTCTCCTCGAGCTTAATGCTGAAGCGCCGATCATCGTCCAGGTGAGGCCTGTCGCACAAACCTCGATTGTCGTGGCACCACCCACACTCCCTCGGGAGACTTTCGTCGTCCGATGATGACATTTCCTACGTTCATAATTCAAAGATTAAACTTGTGCAATTAAATATATGTACTACAAAAACTAAATTAGGTCATTATTATTCATCACGGGTTGACTATCGGTTTGTCGAGTCTTTTCTTAAAAACTCTCAGCTCACGTGGTGTATACATACGATCGTTGGTGATGGTCGCTCCTCCATTTGTCCCAGAGTGCATTACACCAAAATGTCTAGCACACGGGAACGAAGGAGAAGCGACCCCCACGACAACAGTCGGGATTCTTCGTCCTCTCATATATATATATGGTGGAACTCTCCCTCACTGATTCCTCTCTGACATATATTTGCGATCGTCGGTGATGGTAGCTCCTCCTTTCGTTCCCGAGTGCATTACACCAAATTGTCTAGCACAGGGGAACGAAGGAGAAGCTACCCCACGACAACAGTTGGGATTCTTCGTCCTCTCATATATGGTGGAGACTCGACAGACTTAAAGTCAACCCGAAATATCATTTAATTATCTTTCTAAAAGAGGATTTGGTTGGTCTCACCTCGATGTAGGAGGGGGTTGGTGACGCGGACGATGGCAGGGATGATGGAGGGGCCGGGGGCTCCTAGATTTCTGCGAAAACAAAAAACCCTATAAGCTATCAACTAATCATATGCATATGCCTTGCATAGTGCTCTCCAATTATAGCATTCAAAGTAGGAGTAGTTTTCCAATTTGAGCATTCAATAAGAAAAATCAAATCGCAAAATAAAGTAGTATTCAAATTAGGATGCATTCAATTATAAGCAAAACTACATCATCTCCATGTGTCCATACATCGTCGAATATTATCACTAATACACCTCGAATACTATCATACATATAGCATGGCCAGTACAGCTAGAACCGTAGCGCCCGACGGGTATCGGCGCGGGCGGTGGACACCCAAAGGGAAGGAACCATCACAGGATCATAGCTCCAGTGAGATCCCTGAAGAACCTGCCAGATATTTTCGAACTTGCCCTCCAACGCAGCCATGTAGCGACAGACGTGCTGGTCCTCCTCGCTGACACGATGACATATCACCTCCGCGGTGTCCGGAAGCCTCGGCACAGTCACTGGCCCACGCGACCGCCACCAAACAAGGATCGGGTCAACGACGGGCTGGTTCCTCACCTACCTACGCCCCCGGAATGTAGCACCTCCCAAAACCAGCCCGACGGAGCCCAGTCCCGGACATGGCCCCTCTGATCAAGCCGGCCTCCTCCGCCGAGTCGACGACGAGGATGCGGGATAGGCATCATCGACGTCGATGCGGGAATAATTGCTTTAACTAAAAAACAAACTAGTTCTATTAATTTCCTTACTATAAATAGAATAAAGTAGTACTTACTAAAAATAAACTAGCTAGTTTAACTAGTTCTATTATTTTTCTAACTAATTCTATTAAAAACTTTCTAAGTAGTACTTACTAAAAGTTATCGGGGAGGGGGTACGTATATCGACAACGACATACCCGATAAAAAAATAAGAAGAGGAAGAAGAAGAAAAAAAGAGGAGAAGAAGAAAGGAATAGAGGAGGAGATCGAAGAAAAAAAAGAAAAAAAAGAGGAGAAGAAGAAGGAATAGAGGAGAAGAAGAAATAGAATAATATATTATTCTACTTTTTCTTCTTCTCCTCTATTCCTTCTTCTTCTACTCTTTTTTTTCTTTTTTTCATCTTCTTATTTATTTCTCCTCTTCTTCCTCTCCTCTTCTTATTCTTCTTCTTCTTCTTCTTCTCCTTCTTCCTCTCCTTCTTCCTCTTCTTATTTTCCTTTTTTCTCTCCTTCTTTTTCTTCTAAATATGAACATACATAAATGACTTTGATCATACACAATTTTCAGGTTCCTACACAATATGAACACATACATAAAAATTCTATGAAAAAAATCATAAAAATTCTATGAACAAAATTACACCAGAAAAAAATCATAAAAATTCTATGAAAAAATTGACATATTCTTTGCATATGAACATACAAACATTTGCATATTCAATAATAATATCACCCAAACAATCTAAACTACACATTTAAATTACAACAACTAAATTAACTACACATCTAAGTACACATCAAAATTAATACAACTAAATTGCAAATCTAAACTACACACACACACACACACACACACACACACACACACACACACACACACACACACACACACACATATATATATATATATATATAATAGCTAGGGGGCGCGGCGGCAGCGGCGGCAGTCATTACAGGGAGGAGGAGGAGGCGGCAGCGGCGCTCACAGGGTGCGTGGCGACGATGACGAGGAGGCAGCGTCGAGGCAGGGGCGGCGACGGCGTCGGGGTGGGGCGGGACGGCGACGGGGCGTGGCGCAGGGGCGTGGCCGGTGACGGCGTGGGCTCGAGGGCGGCGGATGGCGTCGGTGTGGGCTCGGGGGCACGGGCAACGGCGACGGCGGCGTGGCAGCCTAGCGGCGTCGATGAGGCCGGCGTCGTCGGGCGGCAACTGACAATGAAATCTGAAAAAATGCTAAGGGCTGGCTTATATAGGAAAGGCTTTAGTTCCGGTTCGTGGCACGAACCGGTTCCAAAGCCAGCCTTTGGTCCCGGTTGGTGGCACCAACCGGGACTAAAGGCCTTTTGCTGCCCGCATCGCGGCACGAAAGTTTAGTCCCACCTCGCTAGTTGAGGGAGCTCGAGAGTGGTTTATAAGCTCCACTCCCGCTAGCTGAGGGCATACGACCTTTTTTGCTGCGTACGTACTGTCGGGCAATTCGTTATCCTTTGAAAGCTTCTTCTTCAATATTTTCAGTAGCTTCTCAAATCCTTTGTCAGGCACATCATTCTCTGTCTTTCACTGCAGCAATTCCAGTACGGTACCGAGCTTTGTGTTGCCATCTTCGCAATTGGGGTACAACCGTTTTTTGTGATCCTCTAACATGCGATCGAACTTCAGCTTCTCCTTTCCACTTTCGCACTTTTCCCTTGCATCAACAATGACCCGGCGGAGATCATCATCGGGCACATCGTCTGGTTCCTCTGGATCTTCAGCTTCCTCTTGATCTTCAGCTTCCCCCGTTGCAGCATCACCGTATTCAGGGGGCACATGGTTGTCATCGTCCTCCTCTTCTTCGATGTCTTCGATCATAACCCCTATTTCTCCGTGCTTCGTCCAAACATTATAGTGTGGCATGAAACCCTTATAAAGCAGGTGGGTGTGAAGGATTTTCTTGTCAGAGTAAGACCTCGTATTCCCACAATTAGGGCATGGACAACACATAAAACCATTCTGCTTGTTTGCCTCATCCACTTCGAGAAAATTATGCACGCCCTTAATGTACTCAGAGGTGTGTCTGTCACCGTACATCCATTGCCGGTTCATCTGCGTGCATTATATATAATTATGTGTGTCAAAAGTAAGAAAATTAGAAAAGTATGTATCTAAAGTAAGATTTTTTTTCTTACAGAAAGAAGATAAGAACAAGAGGCTCACCACGGTGGTGCCGGCGATGAGATCGGCACGGGCGATCGACGACGGTGAAGACGAGGACGGGGCGTGACGGACCGCTAAACCTAGTCAAATCTCGGAAAAAATGGAGTCCGGAGGTCGAGCTTCGAGAGGAGAAAGCTTAACTAATGTGGCTCGGGCATTTCATCGAACACCTCATGTGCATAGGAGGTGAGCTAGAGCACCCAATGCCCTCCCCCTCGCCGACCAGCAAAAATCAGAGCACCGTGGAGTGCTCCGCTCGCCGGCGATGGGGTATATATAGGCAACTCATTGGTCCCGGTTCGTGGCTAGAAGCGGGACTAAAGGCCATCCTTCTGTCCCGGTTCTTGCCACGAACCGGGACCAATGGTTGTGGGCCAGGAGCGAGGCCCATTGGTCGCGGTCCGTGCGAAGAACCGGGATAAATGGGCCCAGACGAACCGGGATCAATGCCCACGAGGCCCTGGCCGGCCCCATGGACTCACGAACCGGGACAAATGCCTCCATTGGTCCCGGTCCATGACAGAACCGGGACTAATGGGCTGGCCAGGCCCGAACGAAAGCCCTCTTTTCTACTACTAATTAGTTGGTTGTCATGTTAAGCTTGGATAGAGGAGGTGTGGGTCCGATTCCTGCATCTGAAATCGAAGGCAATTAATGCGTACACATCTATAACTAAAATCCGTACGTCAGGATTTTGCTTCCATTATTCATAATTAAGATTTTATATTTCATGCTATAACTACTATGATCCTATAATATGTGATTTAGTGGAAAACTCATATGCACATGTGGAATGATAAACGGTGAACAATAGATTCCTGTTATCGCCTCTAAGAACGGCTCAAGTGTTGTTGGTGATCCCGTTTTCTAGATCTTAGGATATCGTTAAGTGTAATGATCGTCCTAAAACAACATTAAGTGTATGATGTTAGAAGAACAATCGTATTGAATCGACCCAATACTTGTCTGTTATACTTTGTGATCATATCGTCTAAAATCATCTATTATAACACGGAGTGTTAGCATGTGTTTTAGTTCCTCAGACCATAAGAGTGTCTCGGTCACTTCCTACCGGATGGTGGGCTTTGGAGTTGCTCAAACGTCATCTGTAACACGAGTGATCGTAACGACAACTTTCAGGCTCACCGGAAAGTTTGACAAGTGACCGGACAACTCGAGATTGGGATTTTCTCCTCCAACGATGGAGAGATATTCTTAGGGCCCTCTAGGTGTGCGGAATCCATCATCATCACAGGTATGCCGGGAAACGTCAACAAGAAACAAGAACAAAGCCGATAATGGGAGCAACGGTATAGTGAGCATGGAGATGACTCAGGAGGATACCGATGCACACCGGGTTTTGCAATGTATCGCGAAGCAATGGGAACATAACATGATAACCAAAGGTTCACTCGAATATCATTCGTGTAATCATAGGGACCGATATGGATGTCCACGGTTCCGCTATCATCATTGAACGAAGGGGTTTCGTCCATGTCTATGATTTACGGAACCTATGGGGTCATAATCATAAGGTAATCAGGATCTGTTGAGTGTTAGTAGGACAGGAGTGATGAGAATATATTTTGTGGAACTGTTTCATGAATATCCGGAATAGTTCCGAGAGGTTCAGGAAGCATTTCGGGGGCACGAGAAGGGTTTCGGTGAATATCGAGTAATATCAGGTATTACCGATTAATATATAGGTGAAAAATGTTTTCAGGAATGTTAAATTATATATATATATATATATAAATATAATGTTTTGAAAATGTTTAGAATAAATATATATTTAATTTAATATCAATGGGCCTAATAAGGCCAAGTGGTGGAAGACCACTTGGGCCATAAAGGCCCAATAGGGGTGGCGTCCCCTTCTCCCCATGGAAAGGGGGAGGGAGGCCGAATTGGAGAGGGATTCCACCTTCCCTTGGCCGGCCACAAAGGGGAAACTTTCCCCCTTGTGTGGCACGCCCTCCTCCCCTACCAACCTATATATACTAGAGCATTTCCATCCTTTTAGAACACAAGTTTCGAAGCCTCCTCTAGTTGATCTAGTGCACGTTCTAGTTGGTCCTAGTTGACTAATTAGAGCGAGCCATAGCCACCTCTAATCTAATAATTGGAAGCCCCATGTGGTTCTAATTCCCTCCCTCTAATTCTCAGGTGATGATTTGCTCCAGACGGCGAAGCGCTGCCGGATCATGAAGACCGTACTCTTGAAACCAAATAGAGAGGTCGTGCTTTCGGTCTTCCGTTCAAGGGATTGTTCGTGGGTGGTTCGCAGGATAGTCATCGACGTTCAAGGGACTCCAAGTACGATCTACCCCGACTCGTCTACTTCCGCTGCACTCCTGGAGTCGGTAACGATTGTTGATCACATCCCATTATGCATCTTCATATTGTTCCTGGGTGATCGTAGGTCGAATGTTTTTGCTTTCTACTACGTTTCCCAACAGTGGCATCATGAGCAGGTTTATGAATAGATGCAGGTTGCGATCTACATCACATATGATATGTGAGGGTTGATGTTCTTGCTATGCTTCCAAAGAGTATCGCTTCGGTTAAGTTCATGGACAAAATGATGTAGTTTTGCTACAAGGTTCTGACAATCGATCGACTCTGGTTGTCGGCGATCTATTAACAGTTCCTTGGGCTACATCATAGTCGAGAATAGTGAATTGTCGCGTCCACAAGAGGGTGCCGAAAATGGATGATCTTATATGGGTCACGCGTATTGACGAAGTTTAGTGTGGGGGATAAGACTTTTAATTAAGTCTCTCTTCCACACACCCCGAAACATAATCTAGCACCAAGAACACATCCTTGTTGTGGTAGCTAGTCTTAATTGATAAAACTGGTTAACCACGTAAATAGAAAATTTCTAAAACCGATTAGAGGACGTCTAATTTGGTTAGGCAGGGTTTGCATATGATGTGGTATAGCCTTCATCATGATAATGGGTTTATGTATGAGATGGTTATATGACATAATGTTAAGTGGCAAGCACGTCACTGCATGATGGCTAGAGCGACGAGATTGCCACCTTAATGTAAATATCATAGAGATAGGTTACATGTGATGGTGGCAAGACATACATGAAAAACCCCGTCAAGGAGAACATGTACCCAGGCGCGTGACGAGGAGCTATAATTTCGTGCCACGGTGGAATTTCAGACTTTGGTGCCACGGCAACATTTTTGAAATGGTTGCCATGACAACGTTTTCTGAGATTGTCACCATGGTGACGTTTTTGAAATGATTGCCACGGCAATGAAATATTGGCCGTCACGTTGCTTCAACTGAAGGTTAAAGACTATCATGGAGAACTCCCAGCGCCCAGGGCTATACCATATCATGCTTTTATGTATTGCCTGAGATCTTTATCCCTTAAAGGTTTTCACCCTTTGATTGCGCAGAAGTCAATTATTAGGGTGATCTCTCACAATAAAATCAAGATAAAAGGTGATCTTCCCATTACTGCAACCGTCTATAACACGTAGCATTCCGAAGTGCGTCATGTACACATGAGTACAAACGGGGCGTGAAGTGTAAGACGTGGATGGTCAGACCATATGTGCAAATAACACTCGGTTGTCTTGAAGTTCTAGCTTAATTGTTCTGAGCTCAGAGCACAAATCATCGAAATATGAACAAGAGTCATATGGAGATATGATCGGCAAAAGTTTGCCCACCGGTCAAAAATTCACATCATCAGTGATGTCCACATCAATGGCTGAGAACTAGACTTGGATCTTGAACCACTCAATATCTTTCTTGATCGGTTCCTCGTGTTGCATACAATGAAGTGGTGTCATGTGACGCTGGGCATAATCTCTGAAAACTCCTGACTGGTTCGATGTGGTTTTGTTTATTCAACACCAATTGCCTTAGCTTTCTTTTTCTAAAGGAGATAGAGAAGAGAGTAGCTAGATTTCTTTTTCTATTTTGATTTACAAATGGTCCAGTTTTATTTCAAAATGGTCTGTACTTTTCGATCTTTGGGCTTATTAAGCTTAAGAATCTTACTTAATAGGAGAAAAATAAAATTATGAGAGATATTGATTTGAGTGGCAGCACAATTATGTATAAATTTAGTTTAATAACCAGTGCAAATTAATTATGAACAATGTCTATGTGTAGTATGCATTATAGCTGTAGACTTATGGCTCACAGTTCCACCTTTGTTGTTGAAATTGATTGACTGTTATTTATCTGGTTGAACTTTATGTTTGAGAGGATCGTCCTCTAAAAGTGCTAAGAAGGATTTTGTCCTACTACATGTTTACAATACTCTCTTGCTGATGTTATGGATGACAAGACTCATGTACTTCGATCCAAAAGCTAGAATTGCATTACGGTCTGCCTGCTTCCAAGAAACCTGAACTTCAAAATGTTTCGGATAGTTATGTGATATGTTTGGATCTGAAACAAACAAAGGCTAAAAGATATGCGATATCTAAAGAAGTGTTTTGTTTGCAAATTCTATTGACGTGTTCAAATATGTTTCAAATTGAAATGCGCAACATCCGGAAGAAAGCCAGTCATGTGTTGAAAGTCAATACTTGTAGAGAAAGAACAAAACCAAAGGATGTAATGAGACTTACTTAGGGAAGTTCGGGGCTCATGCCATTCTTAAAGTTGTTTCCTCCGAGAGTAAGAGAGATATTGAAGTAAAACTATAAGAAGTAAAAAGCAGAAATAAGAGAAGACTGGAATGTCCAGCTCAAGTATGAATGTCATACAAGTTATGAGATGTAGAGGTGGTTGGTCAAGTAAAGTGTAGTTCTTGGGAGAAATGATCATTTTTCTGATCACTGATTCTTCATTGTTATGGTTAAAAAGTTAATCCCAAGGATATCGACTCGATTGCATGTTATTGCAAATCGTTGTAAGAAACTTCGAACGGCCTAAATGACAAAAAATAATGAGGTCAAAATATTTTGATGGATTGTAAAAGGTTACAACATTTCTATCAGTGTATTTTCTCTGTATTTATTATCATAATTCATTTTAGAGTTTTTTTAATACTCTAGCCCATTGCATAGAAGTTGCAAGGAGGTTCGTCATGACAGAGCAATAGTTGTTCGATGTTATGTAGGAGGTTATCCATGACAGAACAATAGTTGTTCGATGTTATGAACAAAAGTGTCGATCCTCCTCTAGTTGATCTAGTGCACGTTCTA
This sequence comes from Triticum urartu, assembly GCF_056163025.1. Classification (NCBI taxonomy): domain Eukaryota; kingdom Viridiplantae; phylum Streptophyta; class Magnoliopsida; order Poales; family Poaceae; genus Triticum; species Triticum urartu. Next base: position 16,633,605 of record NC_141873.1, read on the forward strand.
GTTGGTCCAAGTTGACTAATTAGAGCGAGCCCTAGCCACCTCTAATCTCATAATTAGAAGCCCCTTGTGGTTCTAATCTCCTCCGTCTAAATCTCCGGCGACGATTAGCTCTCGACGGTGAAGCGCTGTCGGATCATGAAGACCGTACGCTTGCAACTAAGTAGAGAGGTCGTGCTTTCGGTGTTCCGTTCGAGGGATCGTTCATGGGCGGTTCGCGGGATCTTCTAGGGACTCCAAGTATGATCTACACCGACTCCTCTACTTTCGCTGCAATCCCGGAGTCGGTAACGATCGTTGATCACAACCCATTATGCATCTTCATTTTGTTCCTGGGTGATCGTAGGCCAATTTTGTTTGTTTTCTACTATGTTTCCCAACAGAAGGATACATAGCACACATCTATTGGAACGTTAGCATCCCTGATAACATGCCGAACCAAGAAAGAGCGGAATACTTAAGACCTTTCCCTAATTTCATCAAAGATAGACGACCACAATTATTGACCTGTCCAGTGTGATGGATGCACCCAAGACATACGTATGTGTGGAAAGAGACGATGTACCAGTACTGTAATGGTGGTTCGTTTTGTCTCACGCAACACCCAATGGAAGGGGGATTTTCTCGGGTTCAAGGATTCACCGTGCATGCCGCTCTCTGTGTGCATGTAATAGCTGCACCACTACGTATATATGTTTCTTGGTTAATGTTTTAATCTCATAGTTTAGCTAGGCGATGCTTATGGACATGAAATGATAATTTGGACCAAAATCAAGCAGGTCAGCTTGCATCTATCAATCTCAAAGGCACCTTTCCTTCACTCAACTTGGTGAAGTTCTCTGGAGAGCAGGCACAGAGTGAAAATGTGGGACCAAAACATTTTGGACCCTTGCGCCGTCCTCCCGCGGGTAACTAGGGTTTCCCGGTGCCACCACCCCCTCCCTCCCCCTACCAGTGGCGGAGCCAGGTATATTGTCTGAGAGGGGGGTTGTTGCCCAAAACGACAATGAGTGTACTAGCAAAATAGTTTTTCATAGATTATACCACCATCCATTCATGATAGCAACTGTCTTATCTGGTTCTTGTTCGACCAAGTGAGGACCAGACCATCAACCAAATGATTTTATCCCGAACTCTTCCTCCCTTCCTTTAAAAAAATGCATTGCTGCAAGCTTCTTTTCAGTTTTAGCCATGATTATTTTATCAGAAGTCAAAACAAAACAAATATAAATTTGAAGAAAATACACTTCAATGCACTACCAATATTAGACAGGTAAGGGTGAGTTGGCGGGGTGGTGGTGGTGGGGGGGGGGGGTGGGGTTACCATGAAATCTATCTTTGTTGTACTCCCTCCATTTCCTTATATATGGCCAGTATAAAAAATATAATAATGGAGTTCACAAAGAAGAAGTTTCCTAAGAAGAAAGAAAATGAAATAAAGCTAGAGCAAAGTCAAAATAATGATTTTTTCTAACAAAGAACGAATTAGTGGCTTTCATATTACCCCCTTGGTCCATAATGTAAGACGTTTTTTGACACCAGTGTAGTGTCAAAAAAGGTTTTACATTATGGGACCGAGGGAGTACCTTTTAAGAAGAAAGAAAATGAAACAAAAAAACTAAAACTAGATCAAAAATTGATCTTTGACTGAATAAATTAGAGGCAATGGTATTAACTTTGTTAGACGCAAAAATGAAAACAAATATAACCAAACGATGAAAAATTTGCAAATATTATACACAAATATTGCGCTTCTAAAATATGGAAGAATATGGATATAATAGTGGATTTTTCAAAGAAAAGAAGTTTTCTAAGAAAGAATGATTTAGTGATGGTGTATTACCGTTAGCTCGATCATTTGTTCAGCGCACGTCGTAGTTTCATTTTGGCGTCGGCAGCGCCGCTGTAGAACTAATTAGTTACTTATGTACTGGAAGTATAACTATATATGCATTATTAATCTACCTACTTACAGTTTGTTTCGCAAGTGTGATTCCTCGTATTAATTCAATGTACGTGAAATGATCGAGCATTTGCTTTCTACACTAAGAAAGTAGTATGTTTTCTCATTTCAGTGGCGTTGATGCAAGAGTCAACGCCTCAGATACCTCTAGCCATAGTTGTGTGGGCTTCGAAAGCAGACGCCGCTGTAATTTTTTTTTACAGTTGGCGATGGGTAAACAAGCCAACGCTGTTGGTATGATGTGACTTAGTGGCATTGTGATATTGTCAGACGCTGGTGCCTTTCTCGACGCCGCTGCTACTTTGACGAAATAGCACACCGGCGTCCGAAAATCCGTTTCTGACCCCGAGCTCAGATGCTCTTGAAATCAAGACCGATGGTTCGCATGTGGATCAGTGTTGCCCCATGTATTTCCCAGCCGTATATGCCCTTTCCTGGAACGTTGCAGCGACACATTCATTGCGATGGAGCGTCCAGCCGCCGTCGCGGGACAGATATGCAAGAGATGGCTCGGCACTGTTTCTGAGCCATCACGAGCCGTGCGGGTCGTTTAGCCAATCGAGTCCAGCCCGCTGGCCATAAATGCCAACCCACACTCCCCAACTCTCCACCCACTCATTCACAACCCGAAACAAACCACAACCCGATCGAGTCCTGAGCCATCCTCATCTCCATCTTCGGCTGCGACGCCATGTCTGCTACTCTGCTTCGTCTTCGAACTCACTCCCGATCCCAGCGGACTGGTTGCTGCAGCTCATGCCGTGCCCACTGTGCGGCGACGAGATTGAGACCAATGTTGCCAGGTCCGGCTCACAGGCCAGTCAGCATTTCTACAAGTGCATTCGTTACGATGTAAGTAGATCTGAGCTGAAATTGGTCTTCCCGATCTGTAGTTGTTCCTCATCTCAACACGCGTCAGATCTACCTGACATATTTTTCTCTCACAGTGCTGTTCCTCCTATTTTTCATAGGCTCGTCAGTGTCGTTTCTTCGAGTTCCAGCGGATGAAGCTGGCGTACGAAATAGTGAGCATGAAGGGCAACAAAGGGGACATACCAGAGTTCCTATACGACGTGATCATCGACTAAGGACTGTTGGAGAAGTTGACTTCAGTTTGGCAAGACCTTTTGGTGCTGACGTTGTGCTCCTATGACTTTGGTGATAGTAGGCTATCATGACGTTTTGCTTGACGTATGACACGGTCGCGAAGAATGCCTCTGCAAAGGGCAAACTGTTACTGTGTACTTAGATCTTCTCGGTAGACATATTAAGACCTAAGTTAATCTACAGTAGCGGTTGATACTATTTAAATTTGCTGAGCACAGTGTGCGCTATGTATATTTGGAACTGCTATGCCTAGGGTGGATATGCCATGGACCAACTAAGCTGAAAGCAAAGATGTGCTCTGTTTCCCTCTGGTAAAACCAAATTCCTAATACATTACGAAAAAGAAAGATACTTGGGCCGCAAAAAATTAATGTGGAACTCTCATTGCTCAATATATCTAGTAAAGAAAATGCAGTGCCTTGTTTTGGGCATGGATCGGTGCATAAGTAAAATGACAAACAGCAGCAGATGCACATGTGTTTATGAAAATAAAAATTTATATAGTGCAAATGTATTGGAAAATATGGCTTTGCAGAAGATAAACTATGTTCATCGGTTACTGGTGGCCGATGAGAAAAAGCTGGACAAACTGAAATGTAAGGCTAAGTTTGCATAGATGTGAGGATTCTGAACAACTCGCACTAAACATTCTAAATGAATAAAAAAATCTAATATTTAAGTGATGCTCTTTTATGAAGTCAGTTTTGGAGGCACAATATGAACAGGTCGTAATATGTGTTGTGAAAAAACGATAATGGTACAAGGGTGAAAGCTGATGCGACTTAAATAAAAGGTTCCACAACTTACTGGCATAATGATTTATCTGGTTCTACATCCTTGAATTTAAATACAGCCCTCGCATAAAGCATGGGGTTACGGTAAATAAGAAGGGAAAGGAAAAACATTCATGGATACATGTCGCGAGGGGTGGTTATCTACCACGGACAAGAAAGAATGTCACACGGCACTCATATCCTTAGGGGTGACTATATTTTCCCACTAAATGGACTAGCTGGAGTCAAGCCATGAGTCGCTGCTCGCTGGGTGCTAGTACCGTCCAGAGTGCATCGTGAGCCAACTTCGACGAGTTCCCCTGTAGTTTAAGGTACTCATGTAGTGCTTGTTTTTTGCTTGGTCGGCGTTGTACTGTATGTGATTTGATGTTGTTAGAGAGTTGAAATGCGTGAATCAGGTGTGACTAATAAAAAGAACACATAGCAATGAGTGTACTTAAAAAAATAAGTTCAGTATTCACCTTTGTTAGCGGGATCTTCAACTTAGAGCCGTCATAGTGCCTCACGACATGAAGCACGCAAGCTCCAGTTTCATCCCTTTTGGTTCGATAATTTATGCAAAAAAAAATGAATAAAAAATTAGTTCACTTGCAGATATCCGGGTAAAAACCTTATGTTTTATATGCTTGCTGTAAGCTTTGCGATTAGGAAAGTACTTAGTAGAAGTTTCTTCCGATACAACCAGGTACTTGGTCACCGACTGACCACCTTGCATAGGCCATCCAGCATAATACTCATTAAGGCACTGGAATAATGCATGGTGCAACTTCCAGGCAATCATTTCATGCTTATCTTTTGTTGCTTCGCTTGGGCCGTCACCTCTCATGAGGGGGTCGATGACATGGAGTTTCCTTGACATCATGTCCCACATCAGAAGTATCCACCCTTCTTCGAATGGAACTGGTAGAAAGAACTGTGCAAGAAAATCAAGCATAGCACAGGAATAAAAAATTAGGGGAGGTACTGATATCCTTTCCAACAAGCTGGTCCTGGATTGAAATGTTGGTGACATATTCATGGTCCGCTAATACAATCTTCTTGATTAGGATGGAAAAAACATGTGGGTATGAATATAAAAAAAAGAGGTGAGAATAAATTTACAGATTTTGGAGATATTGGAAGATGGAAAAACAAGTTCGCGCACTGTGATTACCGCGAATTCAGGCTCCATATTGTGTCTCCATTTCATGTATGGGCACTCTGAATTAGCTTCCTGGTCGGATTGAGTGTACCTTCTTATGATGATAGACGTGAGCTCGGGATCGAGTGATCGTGCCTCAAGGAGCTACTCACGCATAGCCGTCCCAGAAATACGAATGAGCTTCACGCACGCAGAAGTCTGATTGGTGCTGGGCACTCGCATCTGCACGACCTGCTGTTCTCGGCTTCTGGTTTTCCCTACATTGAGATCCGCAGCAAGTAAACGATTACGTCAGTTCGTGCTCCGCGAATGCTTTTACACAAATTATGTTTTCAGAAATATTTCTCCTGTCTTACCAAGCAACCACAGATGATTTCTTGCATCCATTTTGTTCTTTCAGCATTTAGACAGTTTTGCCGTATCTTAGTCCAAACCCGATCTCCCAAGAGTACATATTATAGAAATCATATGCCTCGCCCAAAGAATCGAAGCTAAGGCCTAGCTCTGGTCGTATCACGCTTTTGTCAGGCTGCTCTGGATACTTGCGCATGGAAAGCTCCAGTGCACTCATCCGGAATGGGCATGGGGCCCTGTCTGGCGGTGCACTGCCAAGGCGAAGACTGCATTTTGCCAGTTCACACATTCTTCAGAACTAAAATTACGGGCACTGTCTATACACCACACAAGATAAATTCAGGTTACTTATGAACGACTCCCTTAATCAGTGTTTTGTTCTTCCAGACCATAATGTCTAACATGCATATCAGTATTTTACAAATGCACGCGAGAAATAAAAAATACTGTATTTTTTGCCTCATACCGCTTAGTCCAGCCAGGCGCCTCTGGATTTACCCTGTCAATGGACTGTGCTGACCTCGTCAGAGAAGCACCACGTTGACGGCACGCCCCTACTGTCGCACCAGCATCTCCATCTCCCCCAACATTCTCAGCCATGGCAGACCCACCGTCTGAATCACGAGGTAATGTAGTAGAACCGGATCCAGATGCTCAAAGCTGTCGGCGAATTCCTCTCTTATGGGGAACCTGAGAGAACCGGTGGCCATAGCTGGAAGAAAACGATGGCTTGTAAGCTCGCTATCTCACAGTGTCATTGCTTACCGCAGGAAAATCAAACAAGGAAAAAACATAGATCTAATTTGATCCTAACCTGTCGACCGTTTCCAGCAGGAACTCCATGCCCGCATTGTCCATCCGAAGGTTCTCCGGCGACTACGCATGGGGCAGCGCGGCTCAGCTCGTACTATATCCGGTGCTTTCCCTACACTGAATCGGGGGCGGCGGCGAGTGGTTTCCAGAATGAGCGACACAAAGGGAGACAGGAAAATCCTTTTTCCTTTTCCGACCCACATCGGCATGTGTGGGTGGGGTGGTGCTACTGCTGCCCCGCTGCCCGACAAACATCTAAGACGTCAGCTTCCGACCTGGACCCATTATCTGATCCGATGCCCAGACAGAAAATGTGACGTCCTAGTCCATGGCCCAGCTTGTGCAGTGCCGTTGTCCGTCCAGCGCGCAACTGCGGACCCATGCGTTTGCTACTGTTTCGTAGGGTTTTCGCTCGTATCCGCGACTTACCGCGTCACGCGTCTGACATGCCAGCTGGATTTGTTCGCATCCCGAGTCAGATATGAACGAGAGAGATTTCAGGCTCAGATGAGCCCGAACTCCAAATCGCCACACTCACCGGCGCCCGAATTCTGTGCCGCGTCGCTGATTAACTATTTTTATAATGGTTTTCCTACATGTGATAGTATGCTCTATTGCCTTGGTGCAGCGGCCAGCGGGTATATACTTGCGAGGTGTCGGCTGTAATACTTTTGGAATCAGGCGCTTTGATTTCATCTGGCTTTTATGCGTGGCGTACAGCGCAACGTCCTGGGTTCGATCCCTTCCAGTTCTCATATTTTTTTCCCTCTTTCTTAATTTGACTCTTCCATACAACGACATGTGCCATCCGAGGTTTGCTACATCAACGGACCTTCACGGGCTTATTACGGGGTAGATTTGAAGTGGCAAATCATGATTGGATTAACGGCGAGGGTTGGCCTCACCTAGCTGAAAATGTGTGTGTGTGTATGGGGTGGGGGGGGGGGGGGGAGTTTAGTTAGTTGGAAGGCTCCGTTGAATGCCCGTAGTAATCCCGTGCGTCTACCATTTTTGGGTGACACCCGCACATGTGGGCTGCATTATTTGCCGCGTAATTAGTTTGACTAGTCAACACAAATAAAATATGGAGCTTTACAGTGAGTCGATGACCGTATAATCATCAAAAAATCATATTTAGTAACCGTATTCTTGAATAGAGTGATCAAAGTCAGTAGACGAGATAAGTACAGTGACCGTTGATGCATTTTACTCAAGAAAAAAAATACTTAACCCCGAACATTCAATCAAGAAGAATTTTGAGCATAGAATATGCTCTTTATTTATTTCAGACGTAGTAAAAACGACAAGGAAGCATCAAACGGTCATTTCTTCTCTGCATCCATCTAGACCAAGATGCATGCAGAGGGAGCTCCGAACGAGGAGAGAAAAGTAAAGGCACAAGCATTATTCAGGCAAGCAACAACAGGACATGAGCCGCCGTGCAATCACGCCGCCGCTGTGCAGCGGCGCTCGCAGAAGTTGGTGATGCTATCTGCGCATTGGAAGCCAGCGGTGGACCTGACGCAGCTCTTGCAAGCCGTGTTGCACCTGGTCGGCGACACGTCCTGGCACCTGCACTGTGGCGGAATGGACTTGGTGCACACGCCGCACTTGTCGCAGCACGGCCACGGGCTCGCCCCTGCAGATAAGTAGCAACCCAGTGTCAATAAACTGCTACTCCCTCTGTTTTTAAATATAAGATTTTTTAGAGATTTCAATATAAACTACATACGGAGCAAAATGACTGAATTTACATCTAAAATACGTCTATATACATCCATATGTAGTTCATATAGACTGTTAGAATTAATCTTGATTATGTATCTGCATTTTATTTTCGTTTGCATGTAGCTTAGGGTGTAGCCCGTTGTAGTTCGGCAAGGTGTGCGTGCGATACGTACGAAGCCGGTGAGTTTCAGCACAGAGATGACAGGCGAGATGCCCGCGGAGCCGTGCGATGCGGTGAGTATGGCGAGATGCCGAGGGTGGCGTGAAGCTGCCGTGCAAGTGCTGAGGCCAACAGGGTGGACTAGTACTAGCCGAGGGAATTGGCGAGTCAGTTTAGTCAGCATGCATGCACTGTGGTTAGTTAGCTGCATAGAGTTCGCTTGGTGGAGGTAGTACCTGAGCTGAGTCAAGTTAGTTACCTGCATGCAGAATCATGTGGATCATGGAGAAATTAGTGGAGTAGTGGCTCTAGTGGTGGCGTGAAGTGCATGGCAGGAGTGCCTAAATCCTTGTGTACATATACTACTTTGAGATGAATGGAAAAGAAGGCCGCGAGGGCCAGCAGAAAAGATGTAGCCACCGTGTGCTCACCGAGGAAGTCTCTTTGGCAAAGTCATTGTTCCTCTTTCTTGGTGCTAGTGTGTGTGTGCGCGCTTATTCCCTGGTCATACTTGTTCTTTGTGTTTATGAGAGAAACAAAGAGAGTTGCGAGGTAGAAGAAGAGTGGTGCTGCGAGAGGCGGCGCCAACATAGAAATCTATAAAAAGACTTATATTTAGGAACGGGGAGTATAACTGATGACTTACTCGGCAAGGAGGAAAAGGGATGCCATTTTGTCACAAGGAAATGGATGAAAAGAAGCCAATTTGTTAGGGTGAAATGGATGGAGAAAGAAAGAAGAGTCCCTTACCTTGGCCATGTGCGAGGGGCAGAGCTGCGAGGACGGCGACGACGGCCAACGCGAGGAGCAGCACCTGAGGCCTCATGCTTGCAAGGATGGGACTGGTTTAATTTGGAGGGAGGGAGCTTGTGCTTTGGCTTGGCTATCTCAGACTGAGCGCGTATGCGTGCGGCCAAAGCCTTGATGAGATGGATATGAGATGCATGCCTTGTTACTTATAGGAGCCCAGGCGATAGCAAAAGCTACTAGTCATAGAGAAATGTCGTAGGAGAAGACTTATTGCTTGTCCTCTCATGTCATGTCGACGTCGGGACTTACCAACGCTTAGCGTGGATCACCTCTATTGACAATATTATCACGTGTGGATGGATTGGCTGTGAATTAGTGATAGATTGAACAAGCGTACAACCATTAGAAGAATAAGGAGTGCTCGGTCCTTGTTTGCTGCTGGGTATCTTCCGTTAGGTTACGCTCAGAATATGTGAACGGATGGGAGAGCAACGGCAGGCACCCATCGCCCTCTCCTTCAGTGGATCTGACTATTCCAGTTTTCATTCAAAAAACGTGGAGATGGGTACGGAATCGGCGTGCAACATGGCATCACAGAACGACGAGAGTGAGGAAGATATCACCAAGGCTCCCACACTATATGCGCTGGGAATGGACCCTGCCGATTCTGCCGCCCTATTGCTGTGCGTGGAGATAGAGCATCTATAGTCTTGCTCCTCAAACGCCTCCATATGTGTCGGCGACTGGCCAGGTCAGAGACCAGTCACAAAACCATGCATAGAAAAAAAAATACCATAGTACACATATGATTTAGTGATTTTTTGGATTTGCAAAAACATTTAATTTTGAAAAAAATTGATTGTTGGTCAGCTGATGTGGCCCCTTTATTTGCCACATGTGCACGCAAAACCCACCCATCAGGAATAATGTCAATGGAGTTGAAATAATAGACTAGTGATAGCTACAACTAATTGCGTGAATAGATGTTGTTTTATGCAAAAAAAGATGATTAAGTGTTCTTTGCAAAATCCACATGAATACTTAATCAGTAAGCAGCCTTCTCTCATTAACACCACGGCCCGCTCTCCGCAGAGCCCCACATGTCATCACCCACCCCCACCCCGCCATCCACCTCCCCCTCCTCATGTCGCGTTCCGAGGTGGAGGGTAGCAAGGCTGGGTAGGTTTCGTTGTGCACCACCTACTAGGCCCCGTCTCTTAATCGTAATCATGATGTTTATTATTGGTCTATTCCAGATGACGTGCTTTGCCATGTTTGCTGGGCTTAAGCACGTTTGTTGATAATACTTAAAATAGGACAAACTTACATTTATGTTTTCTATTATCGTGTGACATCTTTATAAGATATTGTGAAATATCACCATATGAAAATGCATAGGATTTGACAACTGACAAGCAAATCCATGTGCAGATCTCATGTAGACACTATTTGTTCTTTGCTGGAGTATGTTAATTTACAAAATCAATTCTTTACGTAGGCCCCTTTTTGTTGTTGTTGGAACATGATAAAAAAAAACTATTGACCACCCTTGTGTTACAGCTGTATTGTTGAAGAATAATCGTAACATCTCCGGATGTTTATCCACACAGGACAGGGTGTTGTTTAATTTTCTGTTCTGACTAAAGCGTGCACCATTTGATTGTGATCTGGAAAACAGTAACTCCTAAACCAGTTAAATCATCTCCAAAAATCCATAGTTCATTTCATGCAAGTTATCTTGTGCGTAAGTTCGCTCGGGCGATTTGGGCCATAGTTCAAGTAGCTTCAAATTTATACCCACCACGTAGTGCTCGTAACATGTGCAACTGGTTGAGGGGTATTGATAAACAATTTTCTGCACATATTCTTGTGAGGGCGGCTGTCTTATGCTGGGCATTGTGGCTTACCAGGAATGATGTGGTTTTTAATAAAAAATGTGTTTCATCTCCTATGCAGGTTATTCATGTATTTACGTGATGGCTCCGTACTTGATCTATCCCGCAGAGGCCGGAGGACATGGACCTTTTTATAATGGCGTCTACGCGGCTGGAGCATTCGGCCAGGAAGGTTTTCTCCCCCATGGATGGCGGTGTGATCTTCGGATAGGAGCTGCCACATCATAGGCTTGGACTAATTTATCTTTTTTAAGTTGTAAAACAATTTTATTTTTTGAATCGGTTGGACTTTTTGGCTGTGTGCATCGAGTTATGCAGAGGCCGGGCATTCTTTAGATGCGATTGTATCACCTCGATATATCAATTTAATGAAATGTCATTTATCAAAAAAATCTTGTGCGTGAACACAATACTGAAACTTTTAACACCAAACATACATAGGGATTGAGTTTTTTTTAACAAACTACGCAAAAGGTTCAACTGAGAAGATTTTGAGCATAGACTATGCTCTTGTGCGCTTATTGTAATGTTCATTTCTTCTCGGGTTCAATCCAGATGCCAAGGGAGCTAAAAAGCTCTGAGCGGCCAGCATGCAGCAGCTCTCGCAGAAGTTGTTGATGCGGTTCGTGCACTGGAAACTGTCGTGGCCCGATGGTGGACACGACACAGCTCTTGTACTGGGTCGACGATAAAAAACCCAGGAGCTTAAGTAATCCCAATGCGTGCACCCCGGTGGGTTGGACTTGGTGCACGAGTCGCAGTTGCCGCAGGACGGCCATGGGTTCGCCACTGCAGGCACCAAACAAGCGTCAGTAAGCTGCTATACTGACTTACTCGAGGAGGAGCAAAACAAAAGCGATTTTGACACAATGAAATGGATGAACAAAGAAAGAAGAATCCCGGCCTCACCTTGGCTGTGGGCGAGGGGAAGCGCTGCAAGGACGGCGAACGCGACGAGCAGCACATGAGGACTAATGCTTTGCAAGGATGGGCCTAGTTTGGACTTTGCAGGGATGGACCTCGTGCTTTGGCTTGGCTATATTCCGGGACTTGTCAATGCGGGTTATTTATCCAAAACCACCACACTTGGGGCTAGGGTAACAACTTGGTACGAGATTTAAGCCAGGGCACAGAAAACCACCGAAATTGTGCCTAATGTGTAACGCGGGGCACTGATAGTCTAATAACATCGCGAAAACAGTGAAACTGACAAGTTGGGCCCACCTGTCAGGCTGACGTGGCATGCTTAGGTGGACAATATGCTGAGCTGGACAAGGGTCCCACCTATCAATGACTCGTGTGTTTATTTTTTTACCTTTTCTTTTTATTTCTTCCCTCTTTTCCTCCATGGGCATTTCAACAAACATGTTGTGAGCGTCCATTGCTTCTTCCCTGTCTCTGGCCGAGCTCCGTCGTGACTGATTCTTCTCCGTCGCCGAGTTGTGTGCGCCGCCGGGCGACACGTACACGCGATGGAGACCAGGTCGCGTTCCCGAGCCGTGTGGTGGAACTGGCTGCCTCCCTCGGCGCCGTGCAGGGCGTGCCCGAGAAGCCCCTGAAGCACGGGTCGCGCAAAAGCTCGGGCGGCGCCCATGGTGTTCTTATGCAGTTGGGGATGCGACGGTGGTCTCGGGCCGCCCTTGTCGAGCATCGCCGACGCTAGCGCACCCGCCGCCAACGGCCGGAGGCAGGAGAAGACGATGGGTGCACATGGCAGACCCGTGGGCGGCGCACGGCCGGCGCAACAGCGAGCTGAGGTGCGGCTTGTGCGGTGGCTGGCAGAGCAGCTCGGCACGACGGCGCCGCCGTCCGCCCTGTGCAGCAGCACACCAGCTCCAGCATTCGGCCACTGCGGCGCTCCCGTCGGGGCCGTGGACACACTCGGCCACTGCGGGGCTCCCGTCGAGGCCGTGGACACACTCGGCTCAGGTGGACACGACTTCCTGCGCCGCACCTCGTCGCAGGGGCGCCGGAGCCAAGGAAGAACGGCGTGGTGGCCGGACGCTCGGGAACGGGTCCGACGAAGGGAGGCGGGGATCTGGATCTTGAGGCAGAGGGGAAGAAGGTGGATGACGGAATCTAGCGGCCGGAGGCAGCCGTAGGGACGCGCTGGGACGGTTCCCTCGCTGGATCGGGCGGCGTCGAGCCGTCGTGGTCGTTTTCTTCCGCCGGGAGTCGGACATGCTCGTCGTTGACCCTCCAGTTCGTACATAGAGAGGGGAAGAGACGGGAGGAGGAAGAAGTAGGTGGGGGCTGCCAGTGGGACCTGTGTCCACCTAAGCAATTTGTACAAGTAGACATGCCACATCAGACCGACAAGTGGGTCCAACTGGTCAGTTTCGCTGTTTTCGCGAGATTATCACAGCATTAGTGCTCCGCGTTATGCATTAGGCACAATTTCGGTGGTTTTCTTTGCCCTAGCTTAAATCTGGTACCAAGTTGTTACCCTATCTCCAAGTGTGGTGGTTTTGGGTAAATAACTCTGTCAATGCTGATCAGCATGGTCGCCTCCATTGTCAGTCTTTTTGGTTAGTTTGTGTGGATGTCGAGAGAACAATTATTATGAAGAAGAAAGCCAGGAGGACTATACTAGAGGCTGTACGAGCTGGGTCCTTGATTGCTACCTGCTGGGAATCTTCCAGAAGGATACGCTCTGAAACGTATGGACGAGATGGACGGAATGCGATTGTTTTTCAATGAATCCGACTATTCCAGTAGTTTAGATGGGCACGGCATCATAGAAACGATGAGAGGGAGGAAGATATCACGAAGGTGCGCTGTGAAGGGAGCGAGGAGGTGGCCAGCCGGCCGGAGCTGAGAAAGAAGGAATTAGGAGAGGAAGATATCCCAAGACCTTTTTATCTCAGGTATTTGGTATTTCCACATCGAATCTCTGCAGAAGATATATCCAAGCTTTCTAGGGAAATTGGATACCGGTTTTTTCTCGATACAGGTTTGTTTTTGGTCGTGCCTGGAAGAACCGGTTTCCGAAGTATCTCAGAAAATTCATTTTTTCACCCAAAAATTCTAAACGAATTTTGAATTCAAAATGTTTGAGCATTAACATATAGTAATACATTTAACCTATTTCAATGGCAGATTGCTCCTAATTCCAGTAGTCAGAACGCTTCCATTATTGGCGACGGCGACATTGTGACACAGGCCTTTCCACTAGGCTGATGGGCGTGCTTTGTCAGCTTACCAAACCATGCTTCTCAAGCAACTCTTGATGCAAGAACTGAATAGAAAAATCCTTAATCATACCTGATAGATTCAGAAAGCCAAATTATGTTTCTGAAGGAAAAAAAATCATTAATCAAGTCTGGCTGGTAATGTTTTACAGCAAAAGTAAATGAATAAATAAACGGGCTGTGACTGAAAGCTCAAGCACGACCAGCAATGTTGTCTCAAGCAACTCTTGAATCAAGCAGCCCCCCAATGGCTCCCTAATGCGTGCCCTATTCTGGAACATCCGCGGGTTTGGCCATGATGGTCGACGCCGCCAACTCATCGAGTACGTTCGCGATGAGCATATTGACATAGTGGCGATTCAGGAAACCATGCGCTCTGACTTCTCTTTGCCGGAGCTCGACCGACTGAGCTCCCACCTCTTTGCGTGGCACTGGCTCCCTTCTAGTGGGAACGCCGGCCATTCGGGTGGCATCCTTCTGGGTGTGAAGGATGCCACCTTCGAGGTGGGAAGTATGGACCGGGGTGAGTTCTTTGTTAGTATGGAGCTCTTTGAACAGGCCCTGAACTTCAAATGAGAGGTTATCATCGTTTATGGTCCGGCGGACCACAGTAGATCCGCGTCCTTCCTTGATGAGCTTAATCGGAAGGTATCGGCGGCCACCCTCCCGGTGGTTGTAGGAGGAGATTTTAACCTCCTCCGATTCGCGGAGGACAAGAGCAATGATCATGTTAACTATGCACGTATGCAGATGTTTAACGACTGCATTGCCGATCTTGGTCTTCGCGAAATTGATAGGATCGGTGCCAGGTTCACCTGGACTAACCAGCAAGCTTCCCCGACCCAGTCCGTCTTGGACCGGGTCCTAGTCTCCCCGGAATGGGACCTCCGTTGTCCTCTGGCCTCTCTTCGGGCCATCACGCGGATTGGCTCCGACCACGTCCCTCTGCTATTGTCCTCCTCCGACGAGCGGCCTCCGATCCCTCCTAGATTCCGGTTTGAGACATTCTGGCTGTCCCAAACTGGATTTGTGGAGGCTGTTGGGACTCGTTGGGTGGAGACTAGGTCTCTTCCTCATTCCCGCCCCCTCTGCTATTGACTCTTGGCATCTCTGTGCCAAACGTGGTCGGCAATTCATGAAGGGGTGGGGTGCCAATCTGGGTCGGGACCTATGCGAGCGCAAAAGGCCCTGCTAACCGCCATTCAGGCACTTGACCTCCGTGCGGACACGGTCGGCCTCTCCCCTGACGAGTGGCTCTCCCAGTATGACCTGGAAGACCAACTCTCAATCATCTACACGGACGAGGAAGCTTATTGGCGCCTACGGGGCTCCCAGAAATGGGTCCTCAAGGGCGATGCGAACACTGCCTACTTTCAGGCCATAGCTAACGGTCGCCGGAGACGCAACACCATCCCCCTCCTCTGGGACGGTCCGGCCCTTCTGCAGTCCCCGAGCGACATTAGGACCCATGTCGACGGGTTCTACCGATCCCTCTTCTCCGCCTCTCCTAGAAGCGGCCTGTCTCTGGCCCCCGACTGCTAGTCCAGCCGCCAACTTGTTTCAGATACGGAGAATGCCGCTCTCACGGCTCCATTCTCGGAGGATGAGGTTTGGACGGCCATTAGAGGCATGAATCCCTCCTCGGCCCTGGGCCCGGACGGCCTTCCGGTGAAATTCTTCCAGACCTTCTGGAATGTGATTAAGCCGGAAATAATGACCATCTTTGATGAGCTCTATGTTGGGACCGCCGACCTTGGTTGCCTCAACTATGGGATCATTTCGCTCATTCCCAAAGTGTCGGGGGCCTCCGACATCCGCCAGTTCCGCGCGATCACGGTGATCAATGTGATCTTTCGGATTCTGGCTAAAGGGTACGCCAATAGGGTGACCCTGCTCGCGGACCTCATTACCCACCCCAACCAGTACACCTTCGTGAAAGGGCGGTATATCCTGGATGGGGTTTTAGTTCTCCATGAAGTTCTTCATGAGGTCCGGTCGAAACACCTTAAGGCGGTCTTCCTAAAGATTGACTTTCATAAGGCCTACGACACTGTTAGTTGGTCCTTCCTTCGGGAAGTTTTGCTCCGGAAGGGCTTCGATGACCGTTGGGTCACCCGGGTGATGCAGATGGTGTCCTGCGGTCGCACTGCCGTGAACATCAATGGAGAGATTGAACCTTACTTCCCCACACTTTGTGGGGTTAGACAAGGCGACCCTTTGTCCCCGTTCCTGTTCAACATGGTGGTGGACGCACTTGCCGCCATCCACGATAAGGCCAAAGCCGCTGGCCACATTCGTGGGATTACCCCTCATCTAGCGGGCGGCTCCGGGATCTCCATACTCCAGTACGCCGACGACACCATCATCATGGTCGAGGGCTCGGACATGGACATCGCTAACCTCAAGTTCCTTCTTCTCTGCTTCCAACAAATGTCTGGCCTCAAGATCAACTTCGATAAGAGTGATGTGATGGTTATGGGCTACTCTCCGGCCGACGCCTTGGCTATCGCCAACCGCCTCAATTGCCGCCTCGGCTCCTTTCCCACGACCTACTTGGGAACCCCCATCAGTGACTCTCGGCTCACTGTCGCGGACTTGCGCCCCACTGTGGCCAAGATTCAAACGCGCATGGAGCCGTGGCAGGGCCGGTGGCTGTCAAAGGCTGCTCGGACGATCCTCATTAACTCTTCCCTCACTAGCCTCCTCCTATTTCTTATGAGCTTCTACAGCCTCCACGAGACCCTTCACCATGAGATCGCCAAAATCCTGTCTCGCTTCTTTTGGGCAGGTGACAACAATAAGCTGGCCGGACATCTGCAAGCCCCGTGAACAGGGAGGCCTTGGTATCATGTGCTCTAAACGCATGAACATTTCCCTCCTCACCCATTGGCTCTGGCGCATTTTGCAGGGCCACGGTGGTCTCTGGCTTGACATTATCCGGAACAAGTACCTGCGCGGACAGCCTCTCGCCTTCTGTCAGAGATCCGGCGGTTCCCAGTTCTGGCAATCGGTTGTCCAACTGCTTCCCGTCCTTCGCATTGGCACCTCCATCTCGGTTGGATCGGGTACTGCGACGTTGTTCTGGTTTGACCGGTGGGCGGGAGACTCCCCCTTTGCGGCCCGTTTCCCCGACCTCTTCTCCATTGCTGTCGTCCCCCTAATCTCCGTTGAGAGGGCCCTTATTGACTTAGGGCGCCTCGCCTTCCGGAGGCCATTTGGGCCTCCGGAAGGCGCCGCATGGCTAGAGCTGCTGGATTGCATTGCTCTCCACGAACCAGAGTTGGTTGCGGGCCCGGACGAGGTTCGGTGGCGCCTTGAGCCTTCGGGCCAATTCTCCACCAAGTCCATCTACTCGGCCATTGCCCCCTCCTCCGCCCCTCCCCCCCTTACGGCGGTCTGGCCCATCCGCTTGCAAAATTCGGATCTTTATGTGGCAATGGATCCGTGGTAGGATTCCGTCTGGGGTGGAGGTCCGCAAACGCAATGGCCCTGGGTCCGGCCTCTGCCCCCTGTGCGATACCCCCGAAGACTCAAATCACATCTTCTTCACTTGTGTCTCAGCTCAATTCTTGTGGAGCTGCTTTAGGGAGACTGTGGGAGGTGATTGGTGTCACACCAACTTCCCCGACCTCTTTGCCGAACTCCAACACTCTCCTTCCCCTTCTCGCCACATTAGGTGGCTCGAGATTGGGGTTCTTGCATGGACCCTTTGGACGATTCGCAATAAGCTTGTGATCCAGCGTATTCCTCTTCGACGGGCTACTGACACTCTCTTCAAACTGTCTGGTTACTTGCAGCTATGGCGGCCGCTTAGCCGCCCGCAGGACCGCGACGCCATCACCGCCTTCATCGCCGACCTTCGCTCGATGGCCGTCCGTCTATCGTCGCCGCCCCCTCCGCCACCCCCGGAGCCGGATTAGACGCCTTGCCTTGGCCACGTCCTTTTTGTGTTTTTTCTGGGCTTGTTGAGCTGTGCCCTCAGCAGAACCTTTGTACTCCTCGTTATGTGACTTGGGTGTGTGTGTGTTGAACTAGTCTGTGTATGTTTGCTCTTGGCGGTTTGCTTTATCTATAAAGTGGGGCGAAAGCCTTTTTCGGTAATACATTCAAAACTTGTCATTTCGAGCAGAAGAGGAATAAACAATAAGGAGTACTACAAGCATGGATTCAAGCAGTACAACTAACTGAAAAATGAAGCAAAATGAAGAAGCTTCAGTATCAAATATTCATTTTCTTCAGTTGAAAAATAACCCAATGACGCCAACATGAAAGTCTCCTATCCGAGCTGTCTTTAAGATGTAAGATGGAGACATGGAGATTTGCAAGAGCTTGGGAACACTAACAAATCTAAGTTAGCTGAGCTGAGCATTCCATTGGGACACAAGTAAACCTGGCGAAGCAAGTTGCGAGTGTAAAGGAACTACAGTAGTGTCTTAAATTGGACACTAGCAGCTTCGCAGCCTCTGTATTGCAACTTATTTGGGTGAAGACTGTGCTATGCAATCCTCATCGGACATCCCTCCTTCCCTGCTCTTGGATCATAGCATCCGAGAGATTACTCTCCGCCAAGGGCGACTCTATTGGATTGCCAAACGTCTCGTTTCACTTGTCATCCTAGAAATTTAGATATATTACAACCGCACACTATTCCAGCCTTCTCAGCCTATCAGCGTTTTCAGCCGTCGATCTGTAGTTGTGGATGTTTCTAGCCATTGAATCTAACTACAGTCGCGTCTGGGCTTAGGTTGCTCGTTGTAGAGAGCTACACGGGCTTAGCCGCTGCTCCAGTAACAAAATTGGCCATCTACCCTTATTTGGGCCTACTGGGCCTTTAGTGTATGTGCGGCCAAAGGAAACAAATCAAGCAGTGAAGCGTTGTGTGCGAGGCGAGCCATGAGCGACATGCTGCGTACGACGACGACGGCGGCGATTGCAATCCATCTGGCCGCTTCCATATCCCACCAACACCCGCCACCTGATCCACGCCACTCTCGAGCATGTACGTGATGCTGAGCCGAAGCAAGCCAACCGTGCCGACCTGGCAGGCCAGATTCGCCATGCGTCCGATTCCTGACGGGACTTATCTGTGGGATCCCGCCCACCGATCACACCTCCTCTGAGGTATAGCCGTGGGCGCGAGTTCCTGTGATCTCTTCGTCGCTGACCTCATTGCATAAATTTCTGGCCTGCATGATTTTTATGGAAGCTATTTGGGGAATCCAGACCCTATGGTCGTGTGGTGTACGTAGCCGTATGCATGATTTTTAGGGATTTCGTGATCTGCCAGGATTAGGTATGTAGCTTCTGATTGTGTGTTTTTTAACTACCAAAATAACCGAGAGCATTTGCATGGCAGTAATAGAACTTTATGTTCAGTTCAGTTCTCTGCTCACTATATCTACTATATATCTTTGGTTAAGGAGAGTGCTAGCCGGAAGATAGAGTTTTCTCATTGAAGAAGTGCTGCTGGGTGGACTCTGTTCTTCATCTCCAGCCTCTGATTTTTATCTCTCGTGGGTAATTGTGCTGAAGAAAGTCGAGAGGTATGTCCCTCCTAGATCTCCTGTTCTACTTGCACTTCTTTGTCTAGGGCTTGGCCTAGCTGCAAAGTCTCACAAAATAATCAAATAGCATTACCTTGCGTTTGCCTTCTTATGTGCTTGATCAATTACAAAACATTTACCATCAAAAGTTCAGCGTTTCACTAAAGGAATAATCAAAAGTTTAGCACAAACCCGAACTAACTTGAGCACATTAGATCAAAGAAAGTTTCCCGGTCCTACAATATTGCTTTACTGAATGCCGGTTAACTTTGACTACCAATTAATATATGTTTATATAGGCAAATTAGCTTTCATATTTTATAGACACTTCCCAAGCAAACCAATTAACATTACCTCCTCTAGCCCTAGAAAAGACATTCATCTGATGTATTGTATCTAGCCCTAGAAATATTATTAACTGTCCATGGCAGAGAGATGGAGCAACGAGATGTTGACATGGTTGGAAGGCACACTTTGGACTATTCCTTCGCATTTCATATTTATTTTCATTTGTATTGGTGGACTGATTTTAGTAGATTTTCACACGATAGTTTTCTATTCTAGATATGCATAAACATAATAAATTAATTTCATGTTTGATAGATTACCGTGCAAAGTACAACACGACTTCCTTTTAGTTCAGTAAATACTTCCAACCCTGAAAACACATGTTGGTTTACCCAGCAAGAGAAAAAAAACACATGCTACTTTGGGGATGTGCTATATGTACAATTCAGTGTTATGTGTTTAAGGTTTTTTTTTTGGCGGAACTATGTGTTCTAGTTTTCAACCTTGAAAGCACATGTTCATTTTGGAATGTTCTTACATATATCATTAGAAGTAATCCATATATTTCTGCCATTTGTCATGGTTGTGAAATTCCAAAAAAATAAAGTCAGATCCGTGTGGGTTTGATGATTTACATGGTTGAATCATCAAATTAATATTTGTCTCATTATTAGCTCCTGGTTATCTGTGAGGGAACGAACTTGAAATGGCCACATTAAGGATTAAAAAAATGCAGGCAGGAGCGCTAATGGTCACTAGTCGCCAACCCGTGCGAATGCATGGACTAGTTATTCACAGTTACGGCACTATACGTAATCTAACATTAATTAAATGAGTTGCTTGTATTTTCCATTCCACCAGGCCGGTTAGGAATTAAAAAATAATTATTCTGGTATTAATCAAGAAGAAGGCCTTATAATATTGGTAACATGTATAGCGAGGTACTTTTATTTGAGAATGTATCATATTTTTCTTTGAAATAGAGTTGTATTAATTAAGTAGAGAAAACATAGTTCGTACAATCGTGCAAGGCCTCGCTCAACACGCAGGTTGGCACTGTGCCTTGCATAACCCCACCACGCAACTCTTTACGCCCCAACTGGCAAGACTATGAGCTAACCTATTGTCCCTTCTATCTACTTTGCAAACTCTAACTTCTCTGTTCCTTTTCATGGCTTGAAACTCCTTTGCAATTGTTCCAACCTCCGATCTATCAATAGACAAGAGGATAAGCGCCTTTGTCACCAAGCTGCAATCCGTCTCGATGATTAAGGGTAGATCCGTCCCCGACATTGCCTTCCGTAGTCCTTCTAGACAAGCCATGGCTTCCGCGCAGTCCGCTCCATTGCACCTCGGTATATAATCCCAAGCTGATAAGATAATTCTTCCATCATGGTCTCGAATCACAGCTCCCCAGGCTCCACTCCTACTTTCCTCCAAAAAGCTTCCATCAACATTGACCTTAGCCCATCCGAGCTCTGGCTTTGTCCATCCTTTTTCCTTTGTATTATCATGTTGTTGCACAGATGGCAATTTAACCATTGGACTTTTCCCTTTTCGATCTATCTCAGAAGTTCCCTCCGCAATCAAGCGGAGGTTTGCAAGGTAGTTTTGCAGAAAACGAGCAGAGTGGGAAATTTTCGCTTTACCTTTTGCGAAGATCGCGTCATTTCTATAGTGCCAAACACGCCACCAAAATAGCATAAATTTTTGTTTCATATCTTCACTCACCTTATCTAGCAGGATTAGGATCCAATCCCTTCCAGTATATTCTACTTCCTGCTCAGGGGGCAGGTTCCATACCTCCTTGAGTTCGTGCCACAGGGCCCTTGCAAATGTGCATCGATGTGCCATATGGAAGCCTGTTCCATCCTCGGGCCCACATACATTACAAATCGGGGTGAGGCCTGCGATGCGACAAAATCTATTAGTTTGAACCGCCAGTGATTCCGTTGCTAGTCTCCATGTAAAAATACGTACTTTTTGGGGTACACTTGTCTTCCAGATATTATTCCAAATACTGCGATCCCCTTGGGTATTGTGGCTGGACCCAATCACCACAGAACCCTTTTCGTCCATGGCTAACCGGTATGCGCTACGAACACTCAAAATTCCATTTTTTTGGGCTGCCACGCAATATAATCCTCATCATCATAATTTGGTAGTCGGATACTTAAAATATAATTTGCGTCTTCGCGTGTAAATATACGTGTGATGTAATCCTTCTTCCAAGCGTGACTCTCCTGGTCGATGATGTCTGCTACCCACCGAGTTCGGGAGCTTGTTGGGTTCATGTTTATTTTCATGTTTCCTCTCAGGATCCAATTGTCTCTCCAAATGCGGATACTGTTTCCGTTGCCAATGCGCCAAATACATCCTTTTTTAAGGAGTTCCAAACCATGCATGATGCCCTGCCAACCCGGCGACGCATTATGAATAAACGCCGTGTCTTGCAGATCAGCCCCATGGTAATAATTTGCCTTAAGTACTCTCGCGCACAAGCTGTCAGGATGTGCAATCAGTCACCAGGCTTGCCTAGCGAGAAGAGCCTGGTTAAAAACTTTAAGATCTTTGAATCCCATACCTCCTTGGCTTTTACGTTTTGTAAGTTTCTCCCAACTCAACCAATGAATACGTCGACGATCTTTATCATCTCCCCACCAAAAGTCTCTGGTCATGTGCATGAGCTCCTCACAAAGGGTTGCTGAGAACTTGAAAACACTCATTGCAAAAGTGGGGATCGCTTGGGCCACTGATATAATTAGTGTCTCCTTAGCTCCACTAGAACAATATTTTCCTGTCCAATCATTCATTCTTTTCCTCGCTTTATCTTTTGTGTGCTTGAATTTCCCTTTTACCATACGTCCTTCTGGAACCGGCAAACCCAGGTATTTCTCCTCAAAAGTCACTGTCACTACATTTAGGATATTTATTACGTCCTGTCCATCTTCTTGTGAGCATTTGTTTCCAAGGAGCAGGGAGCATTTAGATGGACTTATTAGCTGTCCAGTGGCTCTCTCATAGTTGTCCAGGATGTTCTTTACCTTATTGGCCTCGTCGCTATTAGCTTTAAAAAATAGCAGGCTATCATCCGCGAATAAAAGGTGTAAAATACCAAGGCTTTGTCTACAAATTTTCAGCTCCTGTAATTCACCCGTTTCCACCTTACTCTGTATTAGCCGTGAGAGCCCATCAATGACACAAAGAAAGAGATAAGGGGAAATTGGATCTCCCTGTCTCAAACCACATGTAGGAGTGAAGCTCTGCAACAGGTTCCCGTTGAAACGAACAGAGTATTTTACTGTTTTCACACAAGTCATGATCCATTGTATCCATTTTTCTGCAAAACCTAATGTTCTCATCGCCCCTTCAAGGTAATTCCAGTCAACTCTGTCATAGGCCTTTGCGAGGTCTAATTTGTATGCGCAATATTTTCCTTTTGCGTCAGAACTTTTTTGAATGCTATAGATACATTCAAATGCAATCTGAGCGTTGTCCGTAATCATTCGCCCTGGAATGAAGGCACTTTGCATTGGGGCTATCAAATAATGGAGCAGTGGTCTCAATCTATTTGCCAAACATTTTGAAACAATTTTGTACACTACATTGCATAGGCTGATAGGCCTATAATCTTTTAGGGAGCTCGGGTTTTCCTTCTTCGGTATTAGCACTATAACAGTATTATTAACTCCTTCGGCATGACGCCCGAACTAAAGAACTCTTTTACTGCCTTGATCACCTCATTTTTCAGAGTACCCCAATACCTCTGATAAAATCTCGCAGGGAACCCATCTGCACCTGGAGCCTTCAGAGGACCTATTTGGAACAGTGCATTACTGATCTCTTCATTGGAAAATTCACTACACAACTTTTCATTTAACTGCTCTGTGATTAATGGTTCAATCTTATCTAAAATAATATCAGGTTGTACTCCCTGATTGGCTGTGTATAAATTCTGAAAAAAGGATGTAGCAAGCTCCTCCATCTCCTGAATATTATCCGTCATGGTACCATCATCCTTCTCCAGCTGACTAATTTTATTTTTCTTTTTCCTCCAAGTCGCCTTGCAGTGAAAAAAAAATCTGTATTTCTATCACCATCACGGAGATAGTCCATCCTCGATCTTTGTTTCCAGAAAAGCTCTTCCTTCTCTAGGAGACTATCTAGCTCCTTTTCTAGCCTTTTTTGAATCGCTTGTTTATTCGGATTATTGCTATGTATTATAGCTTCCAGTCTTCCTTGTCTTTTCTATCTTCCTTGGGACCGAGCCCACTGTCTTATTACTCCATGAATGGAGTGCGTCCATCACCCCCTCCAGCTTGGATCTTACGTCTCCTAGGTCCGTTGCCTGCCTATGCATGGTCCAAGCAACCTCTACTTCATCTGCTAATGTTTTTTCTTTTTCCCAAAAAAATTCATATCTACGACACCGGCGACCTGAGCTTCTCCCCAACGATTTATGTGTAAGACTAATTAGCAGGGGTGTATGATCTGAACGCGAGGATACAAGATGTCTTACCTGACAGTTCGGAAATATGTTCGACCACGCTGGGCAAGCCACCGCACGGTCAAGTCGCACCTTGACGTTACGTCTACCAGATTGTTTGTTATCGTAAGTCCACGGCGTTCCGGAGAAGCCGAGGTCATGAAGGTCACAATGTGATAGAATTTCTCGAAAATCCATCATTTGTCGTTCCCCTCCTTTTGTTTCAGAAAAATGTTCATTTTGGTACAAAGCTTCATTAAAATCTCTGGCCATTAGCCAAGGAGCATCAAGCATAGGTTTTATTCTTTTTAGCAAAGTCCACATGTGATGCCTAAGATGTGTGCGAGGTTCACCGTAAACAAACGTGCATCTCCATTTATTATTTTTTGGCCATTCATGAACAATTACATCAATGACTCGACTACCTATCTTAAACAACTCGACTTTGACATCCTCATGCCAGAAGAGGGCTAGACCTCCCCCCTTCCCTGGCTCATGAAAGGATACTACATGTTTAAGACCTAACCTCCAACGTAAACCTTCTACTACGAATTTATTTTGACGCGTCTCCGACAAGAACAGGAGCTTTGGTTGATGAGCATGCACGAGGCGGATAAGTTCTTGAACTGTCCGAGGGTCGCCCAAACCTCGGCAGTTCCAACAAAGAATCGTCATGGCTCCTAACAGGTGCGTTCCTCCTCGCCTGTCAGTTGACTAGCGGCCCCAAGGCTGGTTGCCTCCCTTTCAGCTTGCTTCTCCCTGCCATCAGATTGCATTCCTGCTTCTGTCGACCAAGTGCCACGGCTCCTCTTGCTGCTCTCAAAACTGAAAGGGAAGCTTCCACCCTCATCCGGCTGCATTGGGTCAAGGTCTTCCACGCCACGCTTACCAAGTACCGTCATCTTGTCTCCTGCCAACAAGTCTACGTCTCCCACTCCTGGAGCATTCACATGTACTAATGGATCACCCCCATGAATGTTTGCATACAGTAGCTTTGTGGAATCCGTCTCGCGGGATTCTTGATGGCACTCTGCATGTGTCTGACCACCTGTATGTTTGATCACCTGCCCCTGATGTTCATGCTCAATCCTGCTATGTGCAGCAGCGCACACCTCTGTTCCTATCTTCTCTCTTCTTGCTATTTCCTGACGCTGACTTAACAGTGCAGCTTTACGTGCAGCTATGCCCGCTGAGAGTGCAGCAGCGACCTGGCCAACACTTGGGTTTCTTCTTGCTGTCTGTGTGAGCGATTGTGTCGGGCTACGGCGCTGTCGACCAGTCTGCTCCGGGCGGCCATACCTAGTCCATGTTCCTTTCTTCGCAGCTAGCTGCACCGGAACACTACTCTGAAACTCTCCCATCTGTTTCCTCATACCTGTATTTCCCCGTCAATGTCCATATTGTTGTTCCCGCGCGAAAAAAAATGTCCAGATTGTTAACAGCTTTCACTACCTCCTTGACGACCTGAGCGACCATGGGGTCAGAGATCGTACGCTCTTCATCAGTACTGTTTGGTATACCAGCTGTCCTCGCTGTTACCTTTGCTACATTCCGCTGATGGCTGTCGTTTCCTGAGTCATTCTGAGGGACACACTTCCAACCCGACGGTGATGACGAGTTGAACTGGAGGTTGCGCTTAGCCTTGCTCTGTTCACCGGGCATATAGAAACTTCTATGCTCAAACATTTTCTATGGCGAAGCCCGCTGCTCAGTGCTGAAACGAACAATCTTCTCTTCCTCTGGAATCAGGCAAGAGCTCTGTGTGTGCCCAATAAAACCACAAAAGAAGCAAAAGTGTGGGATACATTCATACTTTACCGGGCATCTCTTCTTCTTCCTCTCCGGATCACTGATATCTTCAATCACTATCCATTTGCGAAGTGGCTTGGAAACTATGTGTTCAATCCTGACGCGCAGAAAACCATCAAAAGATCTCCCCTTATTGTCTGTGTGAACCATCCTCACCGCACCAAGTTTTTTCCCCACTTCTCTTCCAAATATGTCATCCATCATTGGCAAGGGTAGATCAAAAATCCTCGCCCACATCGGCAGGATAACGATAGGGACCTCCGACGGCGTCGTCTTTCTGTCGTACGCCGTCACGAGGAGAGCGTCGTTGTCGTGAGTCCAGGGGCCTCCCCTTAGGACGTGCAGGTAGTCACCCTCCTGTTCATACTCGACAATGAACCGGTTATTTGCAATCGGTTTCTCCCACAGACCACCATAAGGTTTCCACACCCTACGCATGGTGGTGAAAAGTGCATTGGCGTTGAAGACTTTTGTCGTGAGGAAAAAAGCCACGATGATCCACTTACTGAACTTTTTTGCAGCTTCAGTCAGATCCATAGACCATCATAATGACTGCTCTCGGTCAACTGTTTCAGTAACTCATTTTTTTACTATGACAATATATCTTGAATCAATGGAAGCTTTACCACTTGCATCAAATCAATGAAAGCTACATCCGTATGCATTTGAAACAAAACTGAAGATTTAAGATAGGAACTGTAAGTTAAAAAAATATAAGTAAGGATAAAATTGAACCACACATTGGTCCATAATAAGAATATTAAAAAATATTGACTTTATTATGTAACGACAATGCACCGCAAGTCTTTTTTCTGTATCTATTGCCTCGCTCTATCAATATTAACACTTCATCGAGAGCTGTTACACAATTAATAATCATCCCATCCATGTAGAGGAAGATATTGGTTGTTGAATTTTAAGTCATGATTAATTAGAGAATACCCTCCCTTCTGTATCTCAGTTTTATTAGAAAACAAAATATGATTATTTACTCTGATATGAGAATGCAAATACATAGATGAAAGTCTCTATTTTCTCCTTCAATAAAGATAAATAGAGACTGGCCTTGATCTACTCATGATGGTGTCTAGTAAAGCTGGTGGGATCATGATATATAAGGAACATCTCTAACCATTTATGTTGATACTATACACAAAATGAAAGAGCTACAATCCAATTTTATTAGAGACTCAAATTTCTAAACTTCATTAAATGGAAGGGAGATTTTACATAATATGCAGGCTGGATTCCTGATATTGATGTTTTATATTTAAAAATATCTATTCTTAAAAGGGGAAATCTAAGATTTCTATGAGACCTATAAATTTTTCAAGATTATAGTTTTAGATCATGCAATAGAACCAAAAGTAAAGATTCTTAACACTATTGGTATATCGCATAAAACAACGTGGTCTTGCTCCTGAACGTAGGTAAGACTAATCAGTTTCTCAACCATTGATATAATGGATTCTATCTGATGAAAAATAAATTAGTGATACAATGTTAGTCACTAATGTGTGTGCACAAATGGCATGATTGTGTGAATGGATCAAAATCACAAAAGAGTATCAATAATACTAATTATGGTAATTCGACACAAACCTGAATATCAGTCTCAGAAAGAAAAAGACAAATTAAATAACAGTCGGAATAGGCTAAGAAAATGCAAAGAATAGAAGTCATCATAAGCATTATATGAAGAAAGACAATTGGGGGGAGTTGATTGTTGAAGCAAGTGGGAAGTTCATCAATTGCAACTGAATTAAATAACTGCAAGGAAATAATTAGAAGTTCTTTAAAAGATTTATATTTTACCCGCTATAGTTAGAAAATGGGTCGTTATTGTAATAAGAGAAAAAGAATAATGAGCTCCTACACCATTAAGCATGGATTAAGACCAAGACCTCAATCCCCCCACCCACACACACATTTCCACATTCTCTATTTCAGCACGACAACCCATCAGTTTCACCGCTTATCCTCATTTCCCGTCCCCATTAACGATGATGTGGTGTTCATCCAATCACAATATGCGTAAACTCATTGATCCCAAGAGGATGAGCTTGGCATGAGGGGGCCTACGACCATCAAATCCCTCCAAGTTGTGGCTAGCGGAATGGACACCTAACGCACATCCACGTCAATGCCCTCCCGTGCACGTGTACGTGAACATCATAGTTGCCTTCTGAACTTATGGACCATTTTTTCTCCCATGTATTTAAGCACATTGGGTCTAAACATACATACGCCAAAACTGATATATTTCTATGAAAGCACGAATAGAAATTCATGTCGTGGCCCGATGAAGAAGAAATAATTTGCATATCGCAGAAATTGTCACGATGTCCGTAAGGAAGAGCATTAGCATTTATACTGCGATAAATTATGAAAACATACTGAATTATTTATGAAACTGAATATCCTATAGATATAGGCACCACCTAATTTTTACTACAACAAACTCCATTAAATATGTTGTTATGAGAGCAAATTTGTCCGGACTTGCCTCTGTGAGAAATATAGGAAAATAATCGCTTGTTCTCATTTTATAATCTGCTATAAGCATAGTTATATACAACGTGTTTTTGCTAAAAAACAATAAAAAGGAAAAGGTTTGTTTCTTAAGTTCAGTATCATCCACCATAATGCCAAACACATTCTTAGTCTCAGTAGCAAAACAAATGAGTAGTGATATTCTTGTGTCGAGATCATTCTTCAGTGTTATTATTCGTGGACTGCATAAGCTTTGTATAGGACCCTTTTAAACAATTACAGAAATAAATGTTGCTTTTGTGTTACTGCATGCATACTGTTGTTCTCTAATGATAGACCAATAAATCCTGGAAGGAGCTTAGCAATCAAACTTTGAAAACCGCTCATTCTACTGGAAGAAGTGATTAAAAATGCACGTACTGTTGAGGTTCTTCTACTTTAGAGAGAAAATTGTTTGAGCAACGTTAACATGGAGTTGTATTCAACCCTTTGGCCTGCACTTGAGCAACGTTAACGCACCCTAAACGGAGTGTGTTCAAAGCCTATCTGCACATGTTATTGGTGAACAACCAATTAAGATAAATGTGTTATGCTATATAAAAGTAAGATAATTTGCTAGTCTGACTTAAATTATAATTAGATTATTCAACTCATCCTAGATCGACAAATTAATTGTAACAGAGGATCATACTGAATCTAGATTAACGAACTTTTGTAAAAGGAAAAACTTAACTCTTAAGGAAGAGTAAAACAGGATGCAGATTATAAAGACCAACCTTTAGTTTCTCATGCTTGTCTTCTCCCTCATCCAAGAAAATCGCGTGCTTTTTAGAAGTAGATAGGTGTTACATGTGCTGGTTCTTTGTCTTAGGGCCGCATTAAGGACAATGTTTTAAATAGCGGGCTATGGAAAATAGCGGTACGCCTCCAAATGAGCTATAGCGGGCTATTTGTGAAGGCGACTATTTTTCGAACCGGGTTTTTCCCCTTTCCATTACTTTCATAACGGAAATACATTGTCTCAGGAACTGAAACTATCAAGGCTAGGGAAAGAAGAAAAGCGAGTTCGGAGCAGTACCAGGAAACCCACCATCTGCGCTTGTCATCAGGAACGACAGATCATGGGGCGAAAACCTGATATCACCCAAAGCCGCCCTACAGGAAACTAAAAGAGTACTTCACATATTACAGACGCTATCACCAGGCCCAGGCCAAAGTATCAGCAATTTTCAAAAGAAACTAACACCCCCAACACAACCCCAGCAGCACATTCCGGCAGACGAAGACGAGCACAAACTTCTGTCGACATCCAGCTTTCAGCTTCCATCGCGCCCGTCCATGTTTAGAGCCGGAGGGCCGCACAGTAGCATCCGCTGCGTAGTGTTCTCCTTCAGCATCTCCGCGCCCCTCTTCACCATCTCTTCCATCTCAGGCTTCTGGAGGCCAGCCCAGTATATCAGAAAAGCACAAGCTGTGAGCACAATCTCAAACGGAGAATTAATCCATTTGCGTTCAAAAGTGGCCCAGTTTCGAGCCAGCCATATAGCCCAGCATATAGCAGCCAAGCCGACTGTGTAAATTTGCTCACAGCCAGGTAAGAAGCTGAAAACCCACACATAGTACTGCCAGACAGAATTAGGACAACAGTCACTCCCAAGGAGAGCTCCAATAGTTCTCCACACCACTCTAGACACAGGGCATAAGAAAAACAGGTGTTGTGTTGTTTCCAATTGATCACAGAAGGAACAACAAGGGTTTCCGGGCCAGAGTCTTTTCTTCATGTTTTCCCTAGTCAAGATGGCATTTTGCCCCACCTGCCACAAGAAGATCTGAATTTTAAGCGGCAGCTTAGCATCCCAAACCCACTTGAAACTGGACCCAGCGATGTCTTTTTCCAACCATCTATACATCGATTTTGTCGTAAATTTTCCGGAGTTGTCAAATTTCCAATAAACCTCATCAAGCGGATCGTTTTGCTTTAGTGTTACAACTTCTTTCTTCATTTCCTCCCATTGTTTCATCATCTCAGGGGACATCCTCCTCCTAAAATAGGAGATTTGATTCAACGAGTCAATTCTATCCACTGTACAATCTTGTTCAACACAGATTTCAAAAAGCAACGGGAATTTTTCTTTAAATGGGGGCCTTCCCTCCAGTTCATCGAACCAAAGCCTGGCTACATCCCCCCTATTCAATTTGACACCCCTGCCCCTCATATACATGTCTTTCACTTTCCGGAGGGATTTCCAGCATGGTGAATCATTATTTTTTGCCTTCACCGTGGCCACTGAAGATTTCTTCAAGTATTTTGCCTTAACAATATCTTGCCAGAGACCTTTATTTTTTTCTAGTTTCCACCACCACTTCACCAGCAAACTAATATTCTGTTTTCTTAGGTCTTTAACCCCCAGGCCTCCCTTTTTTTAGACTGACAAATGCGGCTCCATTTGACCATATGGTATCCTTTTTTCTTCCCTTTACTATGTCAGAAGAACTTTCTTCTCGGTTTGTCCCACTTCTCCAAAGTGGTTTTGTTCAGTAAAAACATGGACATGTAAAAAGTTGGAATATATAACAACACCGCATTCACTTTAATTAGTCTCCCTCCCATAGATAGCACTTCGCTAATCCAATTTTCACAGTGATCAATGAACTTGTCATCCACAAATATCCAGTCACTGCATTTTAGTCCAGCATAGCTAACAGGCATGCCTAGGTATTTTATAGGAAAGTTACCTATTTGGCAATTGAACATCTCAGCGTATTTATGCATAGTCTCATCGCCCGCACGGACAGAGAAGATCTCACTTTAAAAAAATGATTTTCAAGCCTGACATGATCTCAAAGAGATATAAGAGCAACTTAATATTTAGAGCATTTCTAGGGTCATCCTCAAAACACAAAATTGTATCATCCGCATACTGTAAAATAGCTACTCCATTTGGAATCAGGTCGGAGGCCAGACCTTTGAATAAGCCATTTTGTTGAGCTTTAAGTACCATCTTGGTTAAACAGTCAGCAGCTAAGTTAAAAAGAAAGGGCGAGAATGGATCCCCTTGGCGCACCCCTTTCGAGCTTTGAAAGTAGGGGCCCACCTCATCATTTAGTTTCACACTAACCATATCTCCCATTAGGATTTTTCTGACCCATTCAATACACTGTGGATGAAATTCTCTCATTTTGTGGCGAAGGTGACTATTTAGCGGCACCCTGCTAAAAAGGCTATAGCGGAGCTATAGCTGGCTATTTAAAACTATGATTAAGGATGATCAAAGGCCTAGAGATGGACAACCGAAGGGCTGGGCACAACCGGAGATGCACGGTGGAGGGGAGGAAGTACATGCCCACGCCGTATGCTGAGAGAACGACCTGGGATGGTAGAGAAACTTGATTGCGGAACGAAACCTGCAGAGATGCGATGCATCAGCCAATTGTTGACGCACCTCGCTCCTTCTCCACTGCATCATATCCATCGTGCATTGCAGTGTTATCGGACACATCTGTTTCCTGGTTTTTCGTACGCCAAAGTTACGTGTGTGTTCTGTCGAGAGAGTAGATCGATTAATTAAATCTAGCCTCAAATTAAGGTACGTACGTACTCTAAGCGGCTAGATGCACACGTGCAATTCCAAGGAAATATTAATCAAGCTGCTAGCTTGCTTCCTTCCTCAGCTAGCTTTGCAGGTATATGTACATCGCTCCCGTGATGTGATCTAGCGTTTTAAAAGACAACATGCATCCCCAAATTACCGGACCAGAAATGGATATGACACGGTCCGGGCCGGCCCGGGCCCAGTCCGAGCTGTCAATTGGACCGGCCGCCGGCGGTCCGGTCCGGACCGGATCGAGCAGGGCAGCGGTCCTGATTTCAGAGACCGGACCGGTGGACGAGAAGCTCGGTGCGGACAGGCGGTCCTCATGGTCCCGGTGACGTTCAGTCATTGCCATGTGGGCCCAGGATGTCGGAGAGGTTGTTGGAGAAGCAGCATGGTGGCCGGAGCGGGAGAAGACGTACCTGATGATGGCGCGGCGGCGTGAGGGAGAGGCACAAGAGATAGGGGGACGGGGGGTGACTGTTAGCCTCGAGCGTCCGTAAGTATATTTTCGCGCTTGCATGGGCCCATGATTTTCCTTGTATGAGCCTTGCCGTGATTGGTGGATTAATTCTGACGTAAAGAAAGTCGTGGGATGACACCGTGATTGTCGGATCCAATCATTTTTTCTCTCTTGTTCCTTCTATTTTCTGCATGTTCGTCTGAATAAGAGGAAACTGCGTCATGGGATGGCGCCTGATTATCCGATCGAACTTATTTCTCTCATTACTAGCAAGTAAAAGGAAGAACAGCGAGGAGTTGTTGTGGGAAGCGCCTAAATTATCGGATCGAATCATGTTTATCTCATTCTCTCTATCTTTTGTCGACTGAATGTATATGTATATGTATACTACTATTAAACAAACAAACATATTCATTGCTAAGTGCACCCAGCCTAAGCTACACAAAACATCATGGACCAATTACAACCTCACGATCAGATTACTTAATTAGATCTAACATTTAAGATTAGACTAACCCTCAGGCAAAACTGCGCTTAGCAATTTTCCTCGGCGGACGAAAACTCTGCCGTCCCACCTCTGCAATCCCTATGATCACGCAAGCCATGAAAACAGGAAACTGATCGCAATCAGATCCCCTCAAAACAACTACCCCGCGACGCATGCCGCCTGCCTTTACCCGCCGGATGCTCCTACTCCCTCGAGGGTCGCCGCCCCATAGGTCGCCGCCTGACCCTCCTCCTCCGCCACCGCCAACGCTTGCCTTGCCTCTTTTTCCCTTGTCGCCATTGATCTGCATTGGCCTCCGCCCCCGCCGCTGCTGGCCGGCCTCTCCTTACGCATAGGTCACCACCCACCGCTCCTTCGTTTGGCCACCGACCGATGCAAGTGGCTGTACACCGCCACTGGCCTATCCTTGCGCGCAGGTCGCACACTCAGGAAGAACACAATGAAGGAGTAGGTGAAGGACATGACAACGGCGATGATGGAGACAAAGGTGGCCGATCTCCAGGCCCGGGAACTATGAGAGGACGACCTCGGCAAGGCGGAACATCACCAGGTACATCGCCCCATCCTGCTGCAGTTCGCGTCGTGGCCCTTTTAATGGCGGCGGTTGCTGGGCGCCACAGACCTCCACTCTCAAGGCAAGGAACTTCTTTCAGTCCATGACTTTTATGAACAAAATATTTACAGATATTCAGAAGCAAAAGAGGCTTAAATAGTAAAACTGCCTGTGCTTACATGATGCCCGTGTCAACTGTGATGCATAGACAACTGTGTACTGTGCATTGCCACACACAGCTACATCTCTAGGCCCTGCATGGACATGATCAAGAGTGTGAGACCCATTTATTCTGCCTAACAACAGACATGCATGCATGCTGCCGATGTCCATCCATACATGCCAGGAGAAGTTAATTTCAGGATTATTTGTTACCGAGGCAGGAGCGGACGGCGTCCATATACAGGTGTAT
Organism: Triticum urartu; assembly: GCF_056163025.1. NCBI lineage: Eukaryota > Viridiplantae > Streptophyta > Magnoliopsida > Poales > Poaceae > Triticum > Triticum urartu. Next base: position 16,667,646 of record NC_141873.1, read on the forward strand.
AGTTCCGTTTGCCATGGATGGGTTCCGGCGAGCGGTAGTAGTCGGAGATGAGGACAACGATGTAGTAGGTGATGTAGGCGCACACAATGAGGACGATGGGCCGAGGACCCAGCCCATCTGCGCCACGCTCTGCATTAGCGCCAGCACACCGGACCTTCTATCATTTTGATCTTTGTAGGGATCTTGACCTTAAAAGAGGGTTTTCACAGGTGAAACTGGGCAAGATGTATTGCTCCAAATTTGAATCCCACTACATCGCACCAGCAATTAGAGGATAGGTATTATTATGAAGATATAAAAAAAATCACCGGATGGATATTTTTAACAAGAATTACAGAACTAAGTTGTGGTTGAAAAAACACTTCAGCAAAAATGGAATAGCAATGTGATAGCTTTATATAGTGCTTCAGTGATAGCTTTGTACACTGCTTCAGTGTTTATAATGGAGTCCATTGCAGTTTAGATAAATGAAAAAGGAGGGACAACAACACAAAATTCAAGTACAACCAAGTATTTTTATTTGTTTGTGTTTGTAACATTAGTATAACCGAAGTTGCAAACTGGAAGTATGTGAAGGAAACCGTTATAATAAAGTACATAGCAGAAAATAGTAATACAGTAAAATATGGAACACTGGTGTAACTGAAATAACTTGTTTTGAAATTTTAACTAATGCATCCCTCATCAAACTAGAACACAAAATTCTGCTATGAAAGTGATTCCTTGAGATTATATTTCAGGGTGAAACATTTCCCAACAGAAAAGTGTTTGTTACTGCTCGTTTGTGGCAGCAAGCTCCCTTCTGGTTAAAAGGATTTGAGTGGAAGGTTGATTGCAATGAATGCAAGCAAGCATGCTTCTACTGAGCCTTAGAAGAAGCCAAGGAGTATGTTCCAGAACCTCTTTTGTATTACTTCATCACAAAAAGTTACTGCAATATTTGCTTTTTTCCTAAATATACATGATAGACTTGAATGATTTTCTGTTATATTGCAAGATGCCCTATTAGTGTGATCATAACAATTCTTTGTAATCATTGGTCGGTGTCATGAAGCAGAGCTTATTTTGTGGATAGATGCATTGGTTTATGTTTCAAGCCTTTTAGATTTTCCCTAATAATATGGAGTTGATTACGATGAATGATTCGCTTCTTTGCGAATTTCCCATGTGTGTAATTACAAAAAAATTGGTTCTCGGCATTACCTATTTAATAGGAAAAACTTGAATACAAAGGTTTGGCAATATGTTCACTAGGGTTTTAGTCCGAGTAATTTTTTTTGGTGTGTTACAACATTTGTAAACATCTCTATTGCCTCTCTTATGTTGGCACATCAATGTATTTTCATCATTTTATTGATATATTATCTTTGTATGATGAATGCTAATTGTTTTCACATGATAATACATGCGTTGCACTTGCAAGCTTACTATTTATTTAAAACTGAAAACAAAACATGTAACCTGATCCATTCTAAACACTAAAGAAGTTGCACTTCCTGATTCCAGAGTGTAAAATGGTGCATTTGAATGTCTGCTTGTTGGAACTATGCAGTTATGCGATATTCTTCTTTCATGTAGATATCCTATTAGGTGAGAACGTCAACGAGGTTTTGTTGATCTATCATGAACCGGTTTAGAATAAATGTTTTTGAAGTATATATGCTTGTGGTAAGACGTGTAAGAAATATTTAGAGTTGCCGATGAATGTAAACTGGAACATTGATTTAGTAAACAAATATGCCCAACCATCACATCAAGGAAATGTTCCATAGGCAACCCCAAGGATTTCCCAAACTATAAAAATAAAGTGCAATGCAATTCACAATCAAAACATACCTGTCCATTCAGACTTGTTGCTCCCATTCCCTTTCGGTGCCTTCTTCTTCTCCTTCATGAAACTGGACCATTAAGGATCGCATCGTCAACACAGCCACCAACTAATAAGCGGATTAAAGGAAACCCAAAACTTGGAAGAAAGCTTACTCTTTTTCGATTGGTAATAGAATAGCTGCCGGGATTGCGAGTTTGCGAGCAGGGACCTCCAGTCTCGGACCTTCCCGTCCCTATTTATTGGCCAATGAAGCCCGTCTCCCCAGACCGGAAGTCAGGCAGCGACCCACGAGACACAAGCCAGCGCCCTCACCGCCGGGCGGCGGCGGCGGCGAAGGCAGCACCGCGCGGAACACGCCATGGCCCCCGAGCAGATAACCCTAGGGGTCCGAACATTGCACGGAGTGAGGTGATGCACCTGTTGACGAACCGAATTGACGGGGAGGAGCAGGCGGCGGGGTCGGAGAGATAGAGTAACCTGGAACTGGGACGAGCGCGGGAGAGGGTGGAGAGGCTCATGGCGGCGGCGGCGATGTTTACTAAATCAGGAGGAGGGAGGAGCCTCGGCGTCCGGGCGAGCATGCCGAGCTCGAGCACCGCCTCGGTCACTTCGGCGACCGGATTCGATGAAGGAGCAGGGAAGAGCAGGGGTGTGCGAGTCCCACGCCTCCGACGGCCAGTTCCGCGGCCGGATTCAACATTAAGGGGAGGAGGAGCAGGGGCGACCATGGGAGAATGGGGAACGGCAAGGAGATGCGAGGGGGCGGTGGGGAAGTGACCAGATTGTTTTTCTTTCATTAATACTGTATAGACGTACTCCGTGTTGACAGTGACTCACCAGAGAAATTGTGAGTGAGTGCGGCTTGTCCAAATAAAAAAAGAATTATCTTCTGACCGACTAGGTTGTATTATCATCAGGGAGGTTCCTTCCTCGATGCCTTCTCCTTGAACAATCGATGAAATACACAACTAGCTTGCACATATTTAAGGTGCACGGTCAGTTTCATTTTGTGTAAAAAAAAATAGAGGTGAGTTTTTCTTCAAAGATGTCTCCACCAGTCCGCGTACATAGACAATCCCTTTGTTTGCAAAAAAAGGCAAGTGTGAATTGTCCTCCATTTTGAAATTATGAAAGTTTCTTCCCCTCTTACATCAGGCAAGTGTCTAGAGGAAGTTTTGCTTTTGTTTAGGCTCAAGAAACAAACTATTGCACAGTACTGTGGATATGATATAGCGCTCTTCTCTTCCAAAAAAATGCATAGCAAAATTTCAGGGGCCTGGAGATGATTTCTTGAGTAACAAATTTTAGGAGTTCAGACTAATTTTCTTATGATAGTTCAGACATGCTGCCAATGAAATTCATCCTCTTTAGAAAACAACAAGTCGTTTACTTATGTGTTGTTCTGTGATTAGACTGTAGGATAAGTTACTTTTTAATGAACCAAGATTCAAGTTTTTTTTATTTTGATAGTTGTACCTTTTTCTTCTACAATTTACAAATATTCTCACTAATTTGGGATGTAACAATGGTTAATCCGTCCTTTCATGTTTTTTCATAATTGCTTTGGGTATCTGTTAATTATGCATGAATCCATCTTCCCACACGCTGCATTACTACATATGTGTATTCGAGTTTTTCTAATATATCTTTTATGACATCATGGCACTAAACCATGAGTGAAGCAAAAATGTATACAACTGAGGGGTATAAGCACATTTGGCTGCTGGACTAAACATTACATATTTAGTAACTATTTCAAATCATAAAATTTCATGATGAAGAAATCAGCTTGTCCATTTTTTACGGAACTGTTTTTCTTCTATGATATGACGAAACAAGGGCATGTGTGAGACAGGAGAGGCAACGTATTTGACTATCATCATGTTGAAATTGTTGCAGCCATGTGTCATGTCAATTTTTATGATGGGGCAGAGGGTAGAATCAAGATGATATGGCTACAAAAATAGCTTATAACTAATTACTAGGTACTAGCATCATATGTTACATAAATTTATTGATCTTGAACTTATTTGCATGCCCTTTATTTATTGGTCATTTAGTTGTGTTTCCATCCCAAAAAAATTATTATCAGTAATAATACATGTATACTACTCCCTCTGTCCCATAATATAAGAACGTTTTTCAAGCTATGTTAGCTTCAAAAACGATCTTATATTATGGGATGGAGGGAGTAGATGATAAACTATTTTAATAATTATTTGATGACAATTAAGACGTGCGTTGTACGTGCATACTTACTAGTAAAAGGAAAAACCAAATGGTAGGGCGTGACTGCCTCTTGCCCCTGTGTGACTCTCAGATAATCACTGGTGTTAGGGCGTGTTCTTTCTATTTTCTGTTCTCTTCTACCTCACGTGCGACTTGAGTTTTCTTCTTTGTTCGACTCAATAAACGGAAATAAATCAAGGAGGGGCGAGCCCCACACGGGAGAGGGACGACGGGGCGTGGTCGTCGGTCACCCAGCGCGCGGATCTCGCCGGCCAGAGCATGTGGTGGCCGCGATGACGAGGAATGGCCTGCAGCGCGCTTCGGTCCGCTCAGTTGGCTCGGTCAAAGACCGGACCGGACCGACAAAATATCGGGCCCAAATTCTATAACAGGACCGGCTAATTTCTTTGACGGGCCAGGACCGAACGGTCCGGTCCCAAACAGGCTAAAAAGCCCGCTCGCTCCGTCTAGCCTAAGATATGCATGTTAATTGATATCATCAGCACTTACAGGTCTATATATGGGGTTGATAGTGAACTCAGTGGTGGTGCCAGGATCTAAACCTTGTGATGTCAAACTTTCCAATGCAAAATTTTGTTGACTTGTTCATTTTCTTTGTTTGAATGTGGCGTTGCATTACTATTAACTTGCACCCGTTCCAAAGCAGGGCTTGCGTCAATAGGTCTGTCCTCATTTTCGAGTAATTGCCACCAAGAATTTGCAACATATGAGTTGGAATGCCACTTCTATACAAATTAATCCATGTACCGAATTGACAAAAAAATCTATCGCTAAGAAAACAATATCTGCAATTCTTCATAAATACTCCCCCTGTATCAAAATATAAGACGTTTTTTGACACTATATGAATGATACTAGCGACTGGAGTTGAACTACAGAAGAGTAAAAAAGACGGTTGGATGCTCAGGGGTGCTTGGCCCACATGCCAGCCACAGCTAATCCCTAGAAGGCTTCAGCGCTCTCGTTTTGAGTCTGGCATAAACTTGAAGAAGATATTTTGATACGGAGAAAGTAACAATTTCTAATCTCTTACTTTCTGTACTGCTAGTGGGAGTAAAAATTGGAATAGAAGGAAGATCAAACTTACAAATAAAGGGGAAGGGCCTTGTTCTAGTGTTGGATTGAACCTCGATCTGCACGGCAGTTCAGGTACAGGCCTACATGGGTACTTGGATGTCAATGGACGACAGGGACGCTGCGTCGCTCATGGCTCGCCCGAGGTGGCAGTGCCTCGCGGCTAAGATCACGAACGGAGGAGGGGAGGAGCTGTGGCGGCTGTCCAGGAACCATGGTCATGGGCGGAAAGATGGAAAGGCATAGAAGTTGAGTTGCCAAAGACTAGGACTCCCTTTGCTTCAATTTACTATATGGGCCAAACCACCGGTTACCCAAAGCAGATTACTTGTGGGCCTTAATAGTCAATTTTCAGAGATTGTTTGTTCAATCGTGGGGTATACCAATTTCCTGCGTAGTCAAATGACTATAACTGGGAGTTTTTGGCCTACCAATTTCCTGTGTAGTCATTTGACTACGCAGCTAGAACGTCGCTTCGCCACTGTGAACCTGCATGATGACTTAATAGATTGGTTCTCGGCTGTTGCGGGTGACGCGCACTCAGGGCCGTGTTCTTGTGCGCGCCAAAGCCTGCAGGTCCTCCCTCGCATGCGGTGGCTCTTTGCCCGGGTTCGCCTGTGCGCTGCCCCTACGGTCGTCAGCACCGGATGCGCGTCAGTCGGGCGGAGCCGTGTTTTGCAGGTCGCTGCCAGACTGCATCCATAAGAGCGTGGTGAAGCATGTAGGAATTAGGAGAAAATAGGTATTGGCTATGTTAAAGGACGTGATTACCATCAACGAATCAGGAGAGGGAGGGTGGCAGCTGGGTTAGAGATTGTGGGAGTTCGGTGAAGCAATGGATGGGTTTGAGATTAGGTTTGGATGGTTTAATCTAGATGTGGGAACTTTTAGGAAGAGCCTAATTAGTATAGGTATAGATAGATAGATAAGAAGGAAATAGTCAATTAATTATGAGCAATCGCGCCAGGTGAGTTGGCTAGCACCATATTGATCACGTGTTTCCATGTATCGGGACCGTATTGAAGCACTTCTCAGCATTCAGGACCATGTTGGACCTCGCCGCCGACTTCCAGGATGATACGTGCAATCTATATCTATACCTAATATTAAAAGACGGAAGATTTCATAGTTTTCTATATGTCACCTCTTTATATCCGTTGATTTTGTGTTAACCATAGACTTTTGATGGCTGAGATTAAAAAAGAAGCCGTCTGCGTCGATTGTCATACGTTCGAATCGCGTCGTTGTTCACGTCGCCCATCTGGGCCCTCCCGTCGCCCAACTGGGCCACCTAGCACTTGGGCTTTCATATGTCCGGATTGATCGGACAAGGGCTAATTTATTTTTTCCGTGTGTCGCACAAGACGATAAAAAGGAAAAGGGTGATTGTATCAGACTCCACGCCCGTATCATATCCAACGTTTGGCCCAACAAAACAAAAAATAGACATACCCCAATTGCATCGTCCCCCACCTACCTGACCCCAAAGTGCTCTGTCGTCCACGTCTGGTTGCGTAGGTGGTCGCCGTGAAGCTGGGCAGCCACCCTCGACCTCCACTAGTAGAAAAAGGGTCTTTAGTCCCGGTTCATAAGGGCCATTAGTCCCGGTTCTGGAACCGGGACTAAAGGCCCTCCACGTGGCTGTTGCCTGGAGGTCCACCTTTAGTTCCGGTTGGTAACACCAACCGGTACTCAAGGATATTTTATGATTTTTTTGAAAAAACAAATTTGAATTTTTTTTGAATTTCAAATTTCTGAATTATTTTAACCTCTAATCTCTAATCACCCCTCATCACTGCTCAATTTAATATGTAATCTCTAATCACCCCTCATCATTCCAAATCATCTAACTTTTTAAACGGTCACCCATCCTCTCACTACTCCAGCCTGAGCACGCTTAACTTCCGGGTTCTATTCTCCCTCGTTTCTAAGTCTGCACTTGTTGTTTTCCTAACAATATTAAGATGGCAATCCTATTAACCCTCAGGAATTTAGCTTGAGCATGAAGTCACACATTTCACTGTTTGAGTTTGTAACTATTGTTCTAAAAATCAATAATTATTTCGTAACACTAATATTTCTTGAATAAGTAGTTTGACCATAGTTGACCAAAATTTAAAAAAACTGAAATAATTATTTAGTAACACTAATATTTTTGAATAATTATTTAGTAACACTAATATTTTTGAATAATTATTTAGTAACACTAATACTTCTTGAATAAGTAGTTTGACCAGATTTAACAAAAATTCAAAAAAAACTGAAATTTGAGCATAACTTTTTTTCCTTTTAGAATTTGAGGATTCTAAAAATTTACAAACAGGCCGTAGGCCATCTCCATCGGATGCGGATTTTCGTTCGGAACATTTTGATATATTATACTTTTTTTCCGACATCGTATGCAAAAGTTATAGCCGTTTTACATTTTCCCTACATTTTTTACAAAACATGTCCAAATTTAAGTTTTTAAATTTTCCTAACTAGTAGATGTAGTAACATAACTACCACTGGAAGGATTTTAAATTTTGAAGTTTCTATCATTTTCTTTTGCTTTTTACAAAACTGAAAAGGCGATGAGGGGGGGGGGGGGGTAGGATTTGAAAATTGCACCATTAGTACCGGTTCATGGCACGAATCGGTATAAAGGTCTCAACCCCATTAGTATTGGTTCATGGCACGAACCGGTACTAAAGGTCTAACCTTTAGTACCGGTTCGTGCCACGAACCGGTACTAATGGGCATCGCACCCTTTAGTACCGGTTCATGCCACGAACCGGGACTAAAGGTCCCATTTGAACCGGGAGTAATGCCTGTATGGTGCCCTCGCCGCTTGAACCGGGACTAATGCTCACATTAGTCCCGGTTCGTAATGCAACCGGGATTAATGCTCTTTTCTGGCTAGACCAAAGCCCCTTTTTCTACTAGTGCTCTTCCACCTCCTATTGTCGTACGTGAGAAGGAATCGGATCTGAGTGGATCAGTGGAGTCCCTCAATCTAAACCAGGAGGAGCGCCCATTGCAACAAGAGGGTGCGCAGGTTGCAGAGAGCTGCGGCGGCAAGTGTCGGCACATAACTTGAAGTAGCATGGAGCGAAGCTTGTGAGGATGCAGTGGCCGATGCTGTTGTTGCCTTATCGCATGCTATAGTGGACCACGTCAATCTGTAATATTTTCCCTTGGGGTGACTGATTAGCCGTCAGTGCATCTGTTCTTCTCTACCTTGCATGTGTTATTCTTAATAAATATTATTTTATTTGTAAAATTGATGGCTGATTCATTCAATTTGATGAATTTGAATTGTTTTATTGTGGGATTATAAATATTATGAGTCATCGTTCATCCATTGCAAGGGCTTTACTGATGAATTTAGCACTGTAGTGTCTCGCCCCTGTACAGACATCGCCTGCTGGTGATTGCTCTTATTTTTTGCTCCCATCCCTTTTCTTGGATCTGTATCACTTCCCTGTACATTTCTAAACTTCAATACAAAAGACCTCTTGCCGTTCCATGTCAAAAAAAGGGTCTTCTGATTACTTCCGAATGTCTGGTTTTACAAGAACATGATATTATACGGCAGAAAAATGGCAAGCTGCTGGGTTGATTCCTTTGGAGGTTAGATAGCGATGCATGGATACTCGCCCGATGGAAAACTCATATACCTATTAACATATCAAACTATCTTGGTTACTGGTTAATCCTATTTGGTGATTGCAGGAAGGCTTTCAAGCCAGCAACCTGGCGCATGAGTTCACGTCTACAGGTATGCATGCACATGATCATCCAAAGTAGATGTTTATACATCAATTGTTGTGATTACTTATTTGCTAATCCATCTGATTATTGATATAGTACTATGCAGATTGGGTCGCTGTAAACCGACCAAACCCTCACTTACTATGCCCACTTGATTTGATACGATACAAGTTCTGATGCACAGCATAGGTGCGTTGTTGGACTCTCTATGCATCTGTTACATACTATATAACATACGTTTACTTCTTTTGCTTCCTTGAAAACCAAGATATTTCTTTAGCAATAGTTGGTTGTGCTTGTGATCTTACTTGGGTGTGTTATGCCAGAAGTTCCTCAATCATGTACGTCTTCTATAGTGGTTGGAGCTCATAATTTTGTAGCAAATCAATGTACCAAAGCACGTGCGTCTCAGACATTTCCTTTTTGAATTTTCAGAAGAACTTAATGCTTATTTTTCTTAAACATTTTGTTAGATCTCAGCACCATTTCTTTACCTAATTATTTTTACAGATAAACATGATTATTCGTACTTTATTTGTTGTTTTTTAGTTAACTATAATTTGCAACCAGTCAATTATTTATTTGTTTTCGTAAGCCTTTCAACTTCTGCATATTGTAGTAATACTGAGAATAGGTTTTTAATTACCGTTTAGCTCTTATATAAAGCGAGAAATGGGTCGGTGACCGGTTGAAATAGAGGGCTTGTGCGAGAGAGAGAGGGTCCTGAGTCATTTTTAGAGACGCATGATTTTTTTATCCCATTGCAACGCACGGGCATGTTTGCTAGTTATCTCCTAATCACCTATCACCCAAAACCACACCGAGGGCTGAAACGATGAACCTTCAACAACTCCCATGATTATTGAGCCCTTGGATGTTGCTCCCTCCCCGAACACCGAGTCTAATGAACTAAGGTATCCCAGCTCCAGCATGACATGGCTCGGGAACATGTACGAATAAAAATTAAGATGAAGTAGATCAAGCTCCAGAGAAAATTATGCACATGATACAAGGATGCAAGGTTTTGTATATTCCCAAGGACCTCCATGGTGCAACAACAGGCACAAGCCTAGTGCTCCATAGCTTCGGCATCACAAGATTATTTAGCCCTTGGACCCATTCCGTCTGTTTGGTGGGGTTACCGCACAACTTTTGGATTTGCGGTTTCTTCGGAAACGAGAACTTTCTCTCCAATCAGCCACACATATCTGGTGCCCCCTCTGACCGGATTGACACAGCAGCTCTAGGCACCGAGACCAAAAATTGCTGAACACAACTCTTGGACATTTTCCTTATTGACATCGGTCACTCCCAACTTGCGTAACAAGGTGAGCCCTTTTATGTCTTGTAGAATCTTGAGGTGAAGAACAAATGTCTTCTTAGTAAGTGGCTGTATAAGTTATCTGTTGAGACGGAGGCCACATGGGCACAGATTTTGCGTAATAAGCACCTGCACTCTAAAACTTTGTCCCAGGTGACAGTGAGGCCGACAGACTCACCTTTTTGGAAAGAACTGATGAGAGTTAAATCAGCCTTTTTCAATAGGACGAAGTTTATTGTTGGAAATGGTACCACTACGAGATTCTGGGAGGATACTTGGCTAGGGGAAACACCCCTCGCACTTCAATATCCTTCATTGTATAGCATTGTTCAACGAAGAGACGCTTACATTGCAACAGTACTACAATCTACTCCTCTCAATATTCATTTCAGAAGGGCGCTAGCAGGAAACCGCTAGGAAGCCTGGCTCCATCTCGTGAGAAGACTGATGGATGTTCAACTTTCTCAACGGCCTGATCAGTTGTGCTGGAAGCTAACTAGGAATGGAGAGTTTATGGTTAAATCCATGTATCTGGATATTATCAATTCTAGCTCTATCCCTAGTTCAAAACATGTTTGGCAAGTTAAAGTACCTTTGAAAGTTAAAGTGTTTATGTGGTTCGTACAAAACAAGTCATTTTAACTAAGTACAACTTGGCAAACGCAACTGGACAGGATCTACAAGATGCAGTTTTTGTGATCGGGATGAATCCATCAAACACCTCTTTCTTGACTGCCCTTTGACAAAAATCTTATGGCGGACGGTTCACGTAGCCTTTAATATTACTCCTCCGAATACTAGCTATCAGTACGTTATTTGGGACGTGGCTTGATGGGATAGATTCCGGAACAGCGAGACACATTTGTGTAGGAGTATGTGCTTTATTATGGGCAGTCTGGAACTGCAGAAATGATTTGGTCTTTAACAGAACAACAAACATTCATTTTTTGTAGGTTATCTTCCGAGCTACTGCATTGATCTGTATGTGGTCGCTACTCACTCTGAGGGAGAGTAGGGAGCGTTTGGTTACTGGATCTATCCGATGGGAGATGGTAGCCCGGCTATTTTCAACCAGTTTAGATGGCGGTCATGTAATAGGATAGGCAATTAGTTTCCCTATCTTTATTATGCCATCTGGTTGTGGCTTTATTTTTACTTTTCCTGCTCTTTGTGAGCATTTTTCGTTCTTTTGTTTGACACATGACGACTTTTGTTGAACCTATTTGCTTATTAATAAGTATGGCCATATGCATCGTTCTGATGCAGAGGCCGGGGTTCCCCTTTTTCAAAAAAGAATGACACCCCCCATCCGATGAACCTGTAAGTTTTCGCTATGATCACCATGCTACAAATGATGTTCGAGCAACACTAAAGTCCACCATATGGTGGAAAGTGACTATGATACTCTCATGGTCCGAGGAACAAAAATATGTGTTAATTAACACTTCGTGTTATAACAATTGATTTCAGACGATATTACCTTAAAGTATAACAAACAATTGGTTCGATTCAATATGATCATCGTTCTTCTAACATCATACTCTCAACAATGTTGTTTTAGAACTATCATTACACTTAACGATATCCTAAGATCCAAAAAACATGATCATCAACAAGACTTGAGCCAGTCTTAAAGGCAAGACTAGGAACCTATTCTTTAGTGTTTATCATTCCACACATGCATATGATTTTTCCACTGAATCCAACATTCCAGGATCATAGCGGTTATAGCATTAAATATAAACTCTTAATTATTAAAATGGAAATATAATAATATAATATTATTGCCTCTAGTGCATATTTCCAACACTAGCACCATCGCACAGAGGCCCTGAGGACTAGCACACATGAAACCTACTTTGCCATGGGCAGTGGCTACTCTGCCGTTCTGGGATCTTCTTAGAACTCATCGGAGAGGAGCCAACTTACGAACTGCTCGAACTCGCTCACCTCGGAGCCCGTCATTGCATGTGGCATAGTAGTCTGGAGAAGATCATTCTGGGCAGACTGGCCCCATAGATGGGATACAAACCCCTCCCAGTCCATTTCCAGGAGATCCTCCAACCAAGACTGGCCTCCATGCTCAATGACCGAATGCCCACTAGTTGTCAAGTCGATGCTTGACAATAGGGCTTCCATCTCACTTTCATCCTCCAAAAGACCAATATGATCCATTGAGTTGTTCGGTTCCAAGAGCTCAATCCAATCTATTGCACCGTTTGTCTCTAGGACACCACCATTCTGGGCTATGTTGTCCCTGACCATGTGACATATCCCATTTCCACTACAAGGTTCACCAAAAGTGTGGCTGATAGTGATGTTTATGGGCTGGTTCTGGTCCTGATTACCCTGAGGTAGGCATGATGCTGATGAAGTGGCGCCAATCGGGCTACAGCCATCCTGCGGCTTGGCTGGCTTAGGTACTGGCTTCTTCTTCGTGCTGCTCCTTGGCAATTGACCTAGCGCCTGACCGCCTCGTCGTTTCCTATTGGTGGCGGAAATCATGTTGATGTCAATGGTTATGGTGGTGCTGTTGTTGGTGGTGTATGTCTTCTTGAAGCTATGGAACTGCCGCCTGAGATGCAAGTTCCAGTAGTTCTTGATCTCATTGTCGGTCCGCCCTGGTAGGTGGCTGGCAATCAGCGACCACCTGTCAGTAAGTACAACAACATGCATGCTCGTCAATTAGAGATATTTAAATGTCACGGCTAAAAGCGAAGGGGCAGATATCTACACATGAAGGCGACGTTTTAGGTCAGACTTGATTACAATGACGCGAAGACATTTGACACTTCTTGGAGGCATTGCTGAGGAAGAAGCCGACGTAGGTGTCAATTTCTTATCTTGTAATGGTTCCATAGTGGTTGTCTTTCTTCTCTACTCGGCTTAATAATTAATGAAACTACCAGAGTGACATGCGCATTTGCATGGCTAGATTTTATGTCATTGTAAATGTTGTTTTATATTTAAGATGGTCATTAGTATGCTTAATTGTATATGAAATTACGAGTGATGGTGCTACACGGAATGACCTTGGCCGAAGTAAACTATACTGAAATCAATTATAACTATTGATAGGTAATTTCCTAACATTTGATAGCACATACTCTCTTCTTAATTTGCATACATATGATTCAATGTCAACAGGTTTTGAGACATAAAGAATGGATACATCGTGTAAACATTTGTGTTCCCTTTCTTCACCCACATTGTATTAGTGAAATTGTATTGTTGTTAGTGCAATATCTCGATCAATGCTTACGTGCATTCTCATCTTAATGTAATGTTATTTTACTGTTAGCATTGTGACCCGTTGTTTTATGTGGTAGGATTTAATATTTTTTAATTTGCCCACCAGAAGGTATAAATCATGTTACTTGATCTTGTGTTGCATGTGCTAACAATTTGAATAGTATCCATCGAGAAATAAGCTAAATATTTGCCATTCATATTCGCATTTAAACCTGGAGATCTCTTTATCTACTCCCCTCCTCGTTGGTTATATTACCCCCCATGCTCCTAGCCTTTTCCACCATTTGATTTCATTAAGGGGCGCGTTGTTATAATGGTATATAGGTTAATGGGTCAATCCATCACAAACAACTGATTTGGAAACATATACATAATTTGGAAACAATTACTATAGCGGTAATCATAAATGGATGTCATTAACCATGACCCAGCACACCATGCATGGTGACATTTCAAAAGCAAGCTAAAAATACCATGCATGTCATTCTTCCTGGTTGAGAGGTCTTAATAATATAAATTGGAGAGAAAAATATAGAAGTGAAGGCATCATTATTATTTCCCAAACGTCCATGTTCTGGACATTTATTTCATACGTGTATGATTGGAGGTATGTAGCACGGTTGACCAGATAAATACAGCATTTTTTCTTTTTCAAAATTAACATATTTTTCAACCATTTTACCACTCCAGGTATCAAATACCTATGGATGCATAATTCATGTAGCCAGTTATATACATAGCCATATTTTAATTTAGGTATATAGGTTGACTGGTATGTACGGTACTTTCCTGGCTATCTTCACATAGCCGGGTATATACGTTTGCAGACACACTGGGTATATTTCCACTTGAGGTATATTATTTATGGGAATACCATATTCTAATATGATAATAAGCAGGCTGGGACTTGTGTATATCATTTATAAAATTTACGTGTTTGTGGGTTATTTTTAGACATGTGGTTTTACTTTTTAGTTCATTGGGTATGTACTAGGAAATTTAGGTGAGTATGTGTTCTTGGGTATATGGACATTTATTCATACGTGTATGGTCGGAGATATGTAGCACGGCTAAGTGGATACATACAACATTTTTATTATTCGGAATTAAGATAGTATTTTTTTCCATTTAGTTTATCGCACCGGTTACCAGATACTTGTGGATGCCATATTTCACGTAGTTGGTATATACATAGCCATATTTTACTATAGGTATATACGTCGACCGGATATGTACAATATTTTCCTCGCTATCTTCACATAGCCGGGTATATACGTCTGTGTGCAGACACATTGGGTATATTTCCACTTGAGGTATATTATTTATGGGAATACCATATTCTAATATGATAAGAAGCAGGTTGGGACTTGTGTATATCATTTCCAAAATTTATGTGTTTGTGGGTTATTTTTAGATATGCAGTTTTATTTTTTAGTTCATTGGGTATATACTAGGAAATTTAGGTGAGCATGTGTTCTTGGGTATATGGACATTTATTCATACCTGTATGATCGGAGATATGTAGCACGACTAAGTGGATACATACAACATTTTTATGGTTCGAAATTAAGATAGTATTTTTTTCATTCAGTTTATCGCACCGGTTACCAGATACTTATTTTTTCGAGAAATGGTGGATTTTATTAACTCAAAATGAAGTATCAAGTGGATACAAACACAATGAGCACACACCCGGCCTCTGCATAACAAAGATGCACACAGCCAACATCAACTCACACACTAATGAACACGCTGGCAAAAGGCAAAGTCATATAAGACCAAAACTATGCCCAAGCAAGGAAAAAGAAAATAACTCGATACTTATGGATGCCATATTTCATGTAGTTGGTATATACATAGCCATATTTTACTATAGGTATATATGTCGACCTGGTATGTACAATATTTTGCTACCCGAAAGAGTAGCTTGATTCTTTCTAAATTTAATTTCTATTAGGAGGTTCTTAGAACGTGTTGTGTTTGATACTCGACAAAAATAGGTATCAGAAGGGGTATCTGACACCAAATGTAGAATGGCATTAGAAAGGGACATGGATATCTCATACCCGTGGAATAGTAAATACAAATTTTAAATATACAAAATATACGAAAAAAACCACTTGACATTAACTTGCCCTTTTTATTATGAATTTATTTAAAGGCAAGGTAGTCTATAGGTGACATATTAGACTATGTGTCTAATTGGTGAGGTCTTGATTTATGTACTGGTTGGTCATGCATACCAATTATCGGCATATATACCCCAATTAGAATGAAATTCAAAAAGCCTGGCTGTTACTTCTGGTAGACATATGAGACCTAGAAATAACATGTATTTACCTTCAGTATGTCTCCAAGTATACCATTACTAGTAATGCCACATTTTCTAATCCGATAATAAGTTCATTTTTTTATATCATTGTTGTGAGGTGTGGAATTCTGTTGTTGAAGGTATATTATTCTTACTCTAAGTACCCCGGGTATAAGAAGTTGATTTTGGCCATATCATAGGTAATTTTTTGCTATATCATTTTGGTGAGGCATGCCAATTAGTTGTTTTAGGTATATTGTATTTATTTTAGTTCACATACGTATATAATCTTAGTATTGTAGCTCGACATTAATTATTCATTAGTATGCAATGCATGTTTGTTTTGGTCCTTCAATTTATCATTCTACTCTATCGTCCATCTTTTATTCACAAAATAAGCTACTAATTCAGTAGAAAAGAATTCTAGAGTTTTATATGATTTGTGGAGTACACGTCTAGATACTAATCTACTCTCTCTTCTATACTTAATTCGCAGATTCAAACTATAAATTTCAGTAGAAATTATAATCTAATGTTTCATATGATCCTGATGTACATGTTTAAATAGATACTATTTTTTATTGCTGATGTCAGTACTATCCGGACTGTTATTTTGCTGGCCGAGGATCGAACATCTGGCCTTTTTTAGGGTCGGACAGCTGGCCTTTTTTGAATCCAGTCAGACCGCTTCCTAACTATTTGACGTGTTCGTATTATATTTCTGGTTAGCACATATATAATGTATCCTAACATGTCACGTACTTTTCTTCCTGTTCAAGAATACGTCCGATTAACCTGTTAACTTGCTGATTAATCCTTACTTGTAGGGTCATCAAGTAGCCGATAAACTGATAAATCGTCCAACTTACTGATTAACTTCAATTAGCCCATTAATTCCCTACTCGCCAGCCAACCGAACAACTACCAGTTAACGATTTCCTCAACAATTTTCTTTGTAAGGGCACCCCATCACATCCTTTTGTAGTTTATATATAAGTGTACTAATTTTAGAGATGTTACTTTTAAAATCTCATCCATCAAAATTTATAATAAATGGATCAAATGTTTTAGCTTATGTGGAAGAACGTGGTGGTGTATTTTCAAGAACTGATATGCCCTTAAAATTACTATTTTGAACCGTCAACATAAATTGAGAAGCATTTTTTCTTCTTCACATATTAAGGAACGTGTGGCGAGCAATCTTTAAATGATTCGCAAAAAGGGAACGTGCCCCAGCATGAGTTTTTTTATAACACAATAGGAGTATTATTTTTGTTATGAAAATTGTAGATAAAAACATTAGACAGATAGTCATTCATAACCTAAGCTCACCCAGCAAGCCCTCACATAGTACATATGAATTGATGTGTCATATGTGGACCGTTGTGAGATATGCGGAACCGCTTGCGCTGGTTGCGTGTTATGGCGTCACACTGTAGTTACCGTACTGACCTCTATGGATATGAATTGATTTTAGCTTAAATTGACAGATTTGGTGCCTTCCTTATTTATGACGGATTGATCCAAACTGTTTGTTAATTCTACCGCAAAAAAATATATCTTTGCATGCATGTATGTGCACATACCTGAATCTATTTTTTGGAACCTGGTAAATGCCACACGTGTGACACGAACACATGGCAACTCCAAATGTTTTTGGTGGCAAGTTTAGTGACGCGAGGATGGCAACTTTCAGTTTTTTGGGCGTTGGTTTCTCTTTTCGGATGACGATTTTAGTTGTAAAGAAGTCAAGGCCAGATTGCTTCGTGTCACATGTGTGGCACTTATCATTTGGTTTTTTTTTTGGGTAGCTTACCTGATTGCTATTAAGAGTTTCGACGATTAAGAGTTTCGACAGGTCCAATTCACTACTTGTTACCGTGAAGTAAACCAAGCAAGTGGCAGACTCTTAGCAAAAGTAGCATACATGTTCAAAAGTTCATCTCTGTGGGACACCGACCGGACTGATTTTATATCATCCCTGATTGTAAATGATAATGTTATTCTCTGACGAATGAAACCATTACATTGTCAAGAAAAGAGAGTAATGGTAGATCCATAGACTTGTTTTCCAGACGAAACGAGTTTAAAGGCTTAATTACGTGGAGGCCCATGGTAGAATCATGGGGATTATATTTATTAAAATCAGGGATGGATTTAGTGGTAGGATGTGGATACATCCGTAAACAACATAACGTGCGTAGGTAGGTTTAGTATTATAATCCCTCCGTCCCAAATTGACAAGTAACTCGAACATAGGTATCATGTTGGATGATTAAACCTATAGCTAATTGACAACAGAAACCTATAGCTAATTGTTCCCATTGTTCCCGTGTCTTTGCAGATGAATAAGACCAGTGAAGGTTTTATATCGGATGATAAGCCCTATAGCAAATTGACAAGAAAAACCTATAACTAAGACATCAGTGAACTGGTACCTGTTGCCATTGGTGGCATGGAGCTTCACGATGAGATCGTCCTCCTTCTTAGAGAAGTTGCCCCTCCTCAGCCCGCCCCTCAGGTAGTTGAGCCACCGCAGCCTGCAACTCTTGCCACACCTCAGTAGCCCTGTATGTGTACAACTTACGGAAGCATGAAGAGATTAACAAATATTACCTCCGTTCTAAATTAGTTGTCTTAGATTTATCTAGACATAGATGTATCTGATAGATTGATCTCTTCCCCAATGGGTCCAACGGCCCATTGGACCGTTGACTCACACCCTGATTGGGGGTGTCCAACCCAAGCAAGGCTGGTGGGCCCCTGTCGCGCAGTGCCATTTAGAGGAGGTGGGGACCACGGCACAAATTCTGAGGTTCGTCTCCGCCGCTGCTCCCCACTCGTAACCCTATTCCGATCGAGAGGGAGGCATTGAAGTGCTGCGAAGTGCCACGAGCCACTTCACCATGGATCACCACTACTCTCTGCCATCACGGGCCACCGTCACCATGGCCGGCACCGAGAGCTCCTCGAGCCAAAGTGAAGGTAAAGTACTGCGAATCATCTAGCCTATCCGATCCAGAGGATCTAACAGTATCTAGACACTTTTAGGGGTTGTTTGGATACCGGGTATTTACAGATCTAGTTTTTCTTAAACTCATCTAGCAGTGTAACAAACTAAAACTTTGTTTGGTTTCGCATAACTAACTCGTAGATATCCCAAACCGATTCTCGTAACACCCAAAAACCCAAGCTTTTGGGAAAACGACTATTAGTCGTTTTTGTATGAACACGTTTATCCTAAACTCAAGAACCTACTTCCTAGTTTCTAGTTGCTACGTTTTCCCACTGTGCCCTACCTGCATGCAAACATGATCGCACCCATCCTGTTTTCTCGTGAAGATAACCAAAACCTGGTTTTGTAAATGCGTTATTTAATGATTTCTAAATCCAAACAGAATCTTCTACGCGTGATTTCCTAACAGATTAGTAGCAAAAACTGGTTTCCTATAAAATGTTCTTAAAACGGGTTTTGATAATACTGAGGATAATTACTCTCTATCCAAACAACCACTTAGTGTTAGATGGAGCCGTATCTAGACAAATCAAGAATAACTAACTAGAAACTAACGGATTACTGTCTAGCTAGTTAACTAATGTGTCTGACAAATAAGTTTCAATTATTTATAGGTTGCGGCTGCAAACAAAGAAAATAACTTTAAGTAGTCACATATTTACCGGCATTCTTGGGCAGAGACCTCCATGATCCCTCACCATGCTGGGCTATGTAGTTTGCAAGTATGCCGTCCTCCTCCTTGGTCCACTTTCCTTGCTTCAGCCCCAGCTTCTGGCAGCATGGCGCCCTCCCCATCCCCACGGTCGATCTCGATCCTCGCCCTGTCCAGCAAATTAAGCAACCAAATCTCACGTGGTCGTGCCGGCGATAGAGCAATATGCACTACACACGCTAGCTGGTTTGGTGGTAGTTAGTAGCTACTCCACTCTTGAATACAACAGGGTTATAGCTTGATCCAAGCCTAGGTACGTAGTAGGTCCCTCGTCTCTTTCTTGGCCACACACGGCGGCAAGATGAGGCGCCATAATATATCACCGCGCAAGCCTTCAGTCAAGCAATAGTACTAGTAGTACCTACCTAGGATGGTCAATTTAAGTTTGGCCCGAGTAGGAGAGAGGGACCTCGTACGCAAGCCGTCACAATCGTTCCTTGCACGGCCTCCCCGAGCGACCTCATTGTCTGCAGTTCTGCACACAATGATAGCTATACACACCGGCCGCTTTATAATGTACTTCCTTCGTTTCTTTTCACTTCGCATATAAGATTTGTTTTAAGTCAAACTTCATAAAATTTAATCATAATTGTATAGAAAGTTGTCAGCATCTATATTATTACAAATACGCAATATGAAAGTTAATTCAATGACACATCTAATGATATTGATTTCATATTGAGAGTGTTGATTTTTGTCCTATTATTTTAGTCAAAATCTAGTACGTTTGACTAAAAGCAAATTTATATATGGACCAAAAAGAAAATAAGGAAGTATGAAAGCAACTACCGCTTTAAAATCGTCCGGCTCTGCAGTTGTCACCAGTGGACGATCACCTACGTTGGCCTCGGTGGCCTCGGTGCCAGCCACATCTCTTCCGCTGGCCTCGGTGCCACCTACGTTGGCCATGGAAGCCTCCGCGCTATCTCCGCCAGTCACCTATGTCCCAGTCCCAGCGCAGGATTTTCCTCAGCAACGTTCATCGGACTGCAAGCTAAAAATCCTATTACCTCCGTCCGAAAATACTTGTCATCAAAATGGACAAAAAAGATATATATAGAATTAAAATACATCTAGATACATCCTCTTTTATTCATTTTGATAACAAGTATTTCCAGACGGAATGAGTATGACCGAGCAATCAGCAAGGAGCACGCGGTATGCAGGACCGCCGATGCTTGCCGCTAATTTTAAATTTCCCTTATATGTTTCTCATATTCCTGCACTAAATTTATTTGATAGACATCATAGGTTAACGAAAAAGGATCTTCACTCGCTTTACATTATAAAGGAACCATCATCCACATCCGAGCAAACTGATACAAATACACGTCACCACGGCACACAACAGACACACCCAAAGCAAGATACAAAGGTGCCGGGAACCGGCACACCCCCTCAACGACTACCAAGCAAATTACAAGATGAGCAAAGAAAATCCGTTTAGAGTCGACGAAGACCACCACCAAGATGAGCGATCCACCGGGAAGAGGTGAGACGGACAACACCGGAGCGAGGATTCCAAGACTATGCCTTCAACAAGGGCATGACCACGGATAGGCGCCACCATCCGATTTGAAGATCATGTTTTGACCTGGAACAACACAAAAGGAGTAGGAACACCCCGACGGAACCTACAAGAGGAGCACGACGTCCACGAACGCCGCCACCGTCGGCCAGTACACCGACTGGGCAGGTGATGTACCCCAGTGCTCTTATCCCTCCGTCGTACCATCGCTCCGCCAACCACCCGCAGCCATGCCGCCCAAGAAGCCATGGCTGCCCGCCCGCACACGAGCCGCACGTGCAATCTGCCCACGACCAACATGCCTCGCACCGCTATGGCCGCCGCCCTAAATCCAGACGTCCCCGAGATCAACCAAAGGCCTCGGCTTTGGCCCGACCGGAAGTCCCCAGCAGACGGAGCCGGCAACGACCGCCCAGCCCGCACTCGGCCGATCAAAGGGGGATGAGGAGGAGCAGATGCATCCACGGCCGGTGACCCCCGCCAGCGATGGGTTTTTCAACCACAGTCAGAAGCTCCCATCCCTCAATCCAAACCTCCCCACCGGACACCTCTGTCGCCCCACCGAGGCCGCCGGCTCAGAAACATGCGAAGCCACTAGCAGCCACCCACCCACCTACGAGAGATCCAGGAGGACCGCCACATGTAGCCAAGAATCTCACCGGAGACGCCCTCCCGCACCGCCCGTCGTTGTCCATGGGTTGGAGTCTGAAGAGCTCAACCGGAGACCAACCAGCATGCCCCGCCAAATCCTGAATCACGGAACCACCATGCCGCCAGAAAACACCCCGGGCCGCCGATGCACCGCCACAGCGGGCAAAATGCCGCCCCGACCGCCCGCCACCATGACGTCGGTCCCACGCAAGCACAACACCGTTGTATGCCCCGGCCGTCCCGTGCCAGCCAAAGAGGGACTTCTGCACGGGGAGTAGAGGTCCCGCCGCCGACGGCAGGGGAGGAGGAACGGTGGGAAGAGGGGTTAGGTGGTGGCTAGGTTTTCCCCCGGTCGCTCGCGGGAGCGACACGGGGTGCTGGGCGAACGAATGAAAGCCTCATGTTCTCTACTACTGAGATTCTTGTTATCCCAAGGAACACAACTACTTTGCTATGCCTAAGGAAGAAGTCGCTGCCCCTGCTGCCTGTTAGCAAGTACTACCTTCGAACTGGTTTATTGGTCTTCTTTGTAATTTGTGCCAAATTTTGACCAAATATTTAACTAATAAAATGTTGATGCATGTCAACAAAAATTATATTGTTGGATTCATATTTGAACCTAGTTTCAATTATATAATTTTTTGTGACATGCATGAACATTTTGTTAGTTAAATTTACGGTTAAAATTTAGCACAAAATACAATTAGGACCAATAAATCAGGATGGAGGTAGTAATTTTAATAAAATTTGATCATGTTGCTTCTTTAATAGTGAGCGGAACTTCCATACTTTTTTATTATTTTTATTATTATATAGTAAAGCTCACCAAGGTTTAATGCAGAGTTTCGATCTTTTGCCAAGTTCGTTTCATCGGGAGCTTGACAAACTAATGCATGTGCCGGGTTTGATTCAATTTTGTACTCGGTACCGAGAGAAACTCGGTGAACTTCACATTTTGCCTACTACCAGCAGAAAGGTTCTTGGCGAAAGACATGAACTCTGTAGTGCCTCAGGTTCGCTGAGTTTCTCTAGATAAAAAGTCAGCAAAGACTGACCAGTGGGCCTCATGGATGAGCAGCCGACTTATCCATGACGGTGGTCTGCGATTGCCGGGTTTATACTAAAAAAACTCGGCAGTCATTTTATTTTCTTCTCTATATTTTGAATTATGAAATTCCAGTAGCCACATGCGATAGTACTCGGCAAAAAACTGATGGTGGAGCCCACGGTAGACGTGGCAACAGCTACTCCACGGCTGGGCTTCCTATGCCGAGTTCGACAACTTGGCAAAGGGCAAAACTTTGGTCTCCCCTGCAAAATACAAGACGTGAGCACCTGCACGTGCGCGGGCGCGACCTGCCTCCTCTCCTACTCCGCCGTGCTGCCATGGAAAGCTTGGCGACATGCATCATCGTCAGCGCCAGCTCGGCCACGGGCGTCGTTGTGAGCACCACCTCGGCCGCGGGCATCACTTGTAAGAAAATTTAGAGTTTACGGTCTACCTTCTATTCCTTTGTGCTTATTCATGGTGCCGCTCACAATTCACATATATGAGGCTAGGGGATAGGGACCTTCTTATACTGTCTTTTCAAAGAGTCCACCTCTTATATAGATATAAGATTCCTAGTCTTTTCCACTAGTTTCCGGGATAGAGTCCAGATCAAATTATCAACCACGATCATATTTGTCTGTTTAACGGATTCTACCCGTTTCGTCCCCGGAGCACGCGCTTGTGAGCAACGTGCCATAATAGAGTGTAAATTACTCTAATTATGTAGATCAACATTAGAGCTGTAATCTAATTATACGATCTAGCTCTTTCCAATCATCGGTGTACCCGGATAGTTTTTCCAATATAAATAGTATATTGTATTCCACCGATAATCGACCAGCTTCCTTAAGTATATAAAACTTAAGTACGTTCCAGCAAGTAACAATTCCATGCTAAACATGTAAAACAATTTCATGTATAAATACATGTATAATTCCATAATGAGGTATTCTGAATTTTAACAATTCCAAGTAATTTGAATATAGTTGCAGGACACATAATTCCAACACCACTGATCAGGGACGGGGGCGCCGTAGGGGCTGATATGGGCGGCTGCCCCGGGGTAACCGTAGTCTGCGCCTCATATATATCTTAATTTCGTTACTCCCACTAGCTGATTTCTTTTGCACGAGAAGACAAGCAACCTGAGAGAAGTAACTAGAAAATGATTAATTTTAGATATGGGCTGGCGCTCAGTGGAAAACGGTCCAGTTGCAGCCCAAATCAAATAGCTTAAAGCATCTTCAGCCGCGTCCTAGGAAGGCCTCCCCAGACGATTTTCTCACGCCGACGCCGAAAAAAGCCCAGTTGCGCCCCAGGAGCCCGATTTTCGCCGGCCTGGGCCGAAAACAGTGCCGGCGGACCCAGACCGAACCCGGCGCGCTGGGGCTCCCGGGGGCGCCGGGGTGAGCTATTTTGCGCGAAAAAGCCACGGGCCAGCCGCGTCAGTGACACGGCGCCTCGTATTCCCCCAACGGCCTCGATTCCCGTGCCGGTCAGCCTTGCCATTGATTCCCCACGAGCGGCCCGTCACGGGACGGCGCGCCGACGCCTTCCCTCCCTCGCGCACGTTAACACTGGCGCGGTGCGGCTATATAGCCGGTGGCCTCACTCGCCTGTGCCCACACCAGCCCCGCCCCTCGCCGCCGCCCAGCCCCTCTCTCTATCTCTCCCGAGCGCCGCCGCCCAACCCCTCCCTCTCACTCTCTACCTCTCCCGAGCCCATCCCCATGGCAGAACGTTTCCCCGGAGACGAGGCGGCGGCCAACGGCTTCGACTGCCGTTCGCTGCGCGAATAGGAGTCCTGGCTGAAAGGTTCACATTTTGCCAGTACCAGCAGAACGGTTCTTGGCGAAAGACAGGAACTCTGTAGCGCCTCAGGTTCGCTGAGTTTCTCTAGATAAAAAGTCAGCAAAGACTGACCGGTGGGCCCCATGGATGAGCAGCCGACTTATCCGTGACGGTGGTCTGTGATTGCCGGGTTTATACTAAAAAAACTCGGCAATCATTTTATTTTCTTCTCTATATTTTGAACTATGAAATTGCAGTAGCCACATGCAATAGTACTCGGCAAAAAACAGATAGTGGAGCCCACGGTAGACGTGGCAACAGCTACTCCACGGCTGGGCTTCCTATGCCGAGTTCGACAACTTGGCAAAGGACAAAACTTTGGTGTCCCCTGCAAAATACAAGACGTGAGCACGTGCACGTGCGCCGGCTTGCTAAACACAAAAACCAGGCGCGACCTGCCTCCTCTCCTACTCCGGCGCGCTGCCATGAGCGTCGTTGTGAGCACCACCTCGGCCGCGGGCACCACTGATCAGGGGCGGCGCCGCCGTAGGGGCAGATATGGGTGGCCACCCCGGGTAACCGTAGTCTGCGCCTCATATATATCTTAATTTCGTTCCTCTCACTAGCTGATTTCTTTTGCACGAGAAGACAAGAAACCTGAAAGAAGTAATTAGAAAATGATTAATTTTAGACATGGGCTGGCACTCCGTGGAAAACGGTCTAGTTGCAGACCAAATCAAATAGCTTAGTACATCTCTAACGCGGACTCTCAAATTGCTCGTAAATATCCGGATCAAGCTGTCTGGACACATTTTACCATCCAACACAATATCTTACATGTCTAGAGACACGTCCTGTTGTCGAAAATTGCTGGCCACCATTTCCCACCCGCCCAAAATCGACGCTGGTCAAAAAAACATCTATAAGCGAAGCGGCCGCCGCGGATTCATGCCGGTCAGGCCGCTCCAGAGCAGACGCGACTACAAACAACATTGACGTCGATCATAGCAACGTGACTGGAAGAGCGGGCGGCGCGGCTTCAATGCCGAAGCGGTGACCCAGAAGCCTATTCCAGCTCTGCACTGAAGCCGGCTTCTGTTCGGTGGCCTGGTCATGCGCATTTAAAAACGGCACCATCACCGTTCACACCACACCGCATCACTCCTCTCCTCTCACAGCACTACTGCAACATTGTCCACACCACCATCGCTTTGCTCACCGCGCCGCATGCATGCCATTAAGAATGGATGTGACCAGATGAGACGGATTCTTACACACATTTATATTTGTTGATCGGCCAGCCACCTGCCCGCCATTCACACTGGCACGATGATTGAGAAGGCTACTTCGGCCGCTACCCGCATTGAAGCAGTGCCGATCGGCCAGATGATGGCGGACGAACGCCTGCACTAGTTAAGTTATATTTTATGATGAGCTAAGGATACCACTATCCTCCTAAGAGTCCAACCACATATTGGTTTGCCCTATTGTGTTTCTTAATATGTAGTCAAATAACTAGGAGAAAACTAATAATGAAAATATAATAGTTATTAAAGAAAGAAAAATGCAGAAAAACAATGTTATGCCAAAATGCTCTCTTGTGTCGACGCAGACATAAACAGACGCGTACACCCACTATTTTATCACATGTTCATATGAATAGAAAAAACAAAACCACTGACAAAAAAGGGAAACGAACACCGGATGAACAAAAGAAAAGAGCGGACTGGTAAGGAGAAAGGCTCAGATCGTGTCTGCTACCACAAGTAGACCCCCGAGAAGGAGAAGAATGTCAAGCTAAAATGTTTTGGTCCAAGGACCTTGATATATACTTCGGGGGTGCTTTGCACTACAATTGTTCTACTTCGGGGGTGCTTCCTCCATCACTGTCTAGCCCATCGGCTTCCTCCATGTCCATCATCACTTCGGCGTTGCATGGCCGTCACCGGGAGTGATCATGGCCCAGTCGAAGCACTGCACGAGCGCGATCACAACTGCCGGCACGGACTGCAGCGCGACCACAACCGCCGGCCATGAACCGCTCCGGCCGGAATTCCAGAGGGGCGTCCCAGTGGGCCTGGTGGCGCCCAATGGACCACAGGTTGATCAACACCGCCGTGTCGGCCGGGACCGTAAACCCACCGCTCGCGGCAATCTCCATCTCCTCCGTCGATTGTCGGTGTAGGATCGGTGCCGCAGGGCGCAGGCGCAGTGTCTCCTTGTACATCGCCTGCAAGTAGGGCAGGCTCGCCACGTCACCCTCGCCGGCTATTCTGTCACGGGCAACCACCGTGTCGATCTCCTCGCACACTTTGCGGAGGCACTCCGGGTGGTTCATCAGCTCCGCGAGCATCCAGTCGATCATTGCCGCCGACGTGTCAGAGCCGGCAGTGACCACGTCCTACATCCGCATGTATGATCGATAAGAGTTAACAGCAAAAGAACATGCGGAAATTAGCTGGGAAAGGTTTTATCTTACCATGACGAAGGCTTTGATCTTCTCCCTGGTGAGCTTCACCTCCCCCACCGGGTCATCCTTCATCTTGTCCAGCATGATGTCTAGCAAGTCGTTGCTGCTCTCCAGCGGCTCTCCTTCTCCTTCACCATGCCTCCTCCTGGCCTCATGGGCCTCCTGCTTGTGCATCATCATGTCCTCGAGCAGTGCGTCAAAGCGGCAGTGGACGTTTGCGGACCGGCGGCCGAGGCCCTGGAGGTCCCAGCCGCGGCACAATGCCACATAGTCCTCGATGTTGAATGCACCTACGAGCTCTGCCACAGACTTCACTAGCGCTTGTGCCTCCTCCAAGACACTCTCGGGCACGGTGCTCGCCATCATCCTCATAATGGACGTGTTGGACAGCCGGATGAGTGCGGCGGTGAGATGACGACGTCACATGATGGAGTACGCTCTGCAGCAGTGACACTAGTCCAGCACGACGGACAGGGCGGAGCTGGTTGATGGTGCGGGGCCCATGGAGCTCGGACATGCACAGCCGCTTCATGAACCACCAGTGTGGGCCGTAGGGAGCGAAGGCGAAGCCGTCGGAGCCATAGGCGAACTGGCGCGCCACGGCAGTGAGCGGCCGCTCCGAAATCTTTCCCTCGTGCGTCCGGATGAGCTCGGCGGCAACGCCAAGGGAGCTGGCCACCACGCAATGAGTGGAGCCGAGCCGGATGTGGACCAGCAGGCCGAGCTGGGCCGCCAGGTCGCGGAAGATGCGGTGCACCGGTGGACGCACCAGGTGGATGTGCCCGATCACCGGCAGGCTCCTCGGGCTAGGCGGAAATGGTGGCTTTCGCCGGCCGCCTCTGCTGACGGCGGCGATGAGTAGTATCGCGGCGGTGAGCGTGACCATGAGGAGTGAGGCCATTGTTGGATCCTGCATCAGCTGCTGCGCCATAGTGGGCTTCAATTCATTGCCACAACTAACCGGTTTGTTCGGGATTACTAGCACATACCTACTGCTGCCATGTATAGCCGACTAATGGTGAAATGCGTTGGCCATGTCGGATGCATCTACGGGCCGGTGGACAATACCCATTTGAGTCCCTGTGTTGGAGTTGGCCTAACATCTTTGGGCATGGGCCTTCTGTCCTCAAGGCAGAGCTTGGCCGTGTAGTTCTGAAACTAGCATGGAAGGGAACACTGTTGTCCGTCGTTTGTAGTAATATAGATGCCTGTGAAAGCTCAATTCAGTTATATCGAGTGCAAAAACATGAATCTCTTCTTAACATGCCATTTGCTGTAACTGTAAGTACCACCGTCTCGTCATGCCACGGAGCAGCCAAAAAACGGATCATGTATGCAACGGAGAAAACGATGTTTAATAATTAATGAAACCGGGCAACGGAAACTTTTGTAAGATGATCTCAGGGATCTCTGAAATGATGAGATTACATGATGCTTCGGTTCATGATGTGCAAGTTGTGAGTGCAGAGCACATGCGTTGCCCTTGTACGTGTATACATGTTCGACTCTACAAGAGTTTCAGAGAAGCAGAGTACAGGCTTAAAACTGTTCTTCCTGACAGGAACTAGCAAGAAGCATTTCTGGAATTGTTCTGCGCGACATGCAAGTTTTGGTGTGATCAGTCTTCAGATAAACACATTTAAAAAAGCAAACAACGGGTCATGGCTTTTCTGTGGGATTAGTGTGGTCACTAATCGTTGTTTTCAGTCTATAAGTCGGCATGAAAAAGATGGTGACACTAGTAGAAAAACGGTCTAATGTGAAACTCATTAGTCCCGGTTTGTAATTGAACCGGCACTAATGTGACCATTACTACCGGTTCCAACGGCTAGGCGGGCGGCGCTCATTACTACCGGTTCGTGGCGAACCATTAGTACCGGTTCGTGCCACGAACCGGTAAGAAAGAGGTTGTGGCCTTTAGTACGGGTTGGTGGCTCCAACCGGTACTAAAAGGGGGTCTTTAGTACCGGTTGAAGCCACCAACCCGTACTAAAGGCCAACCGGTGCTAAAGGTGGTGCGCTGCCACCCGCAGTGCATAATGTTTAGTCCCACCTCGCTAGTTGAGAGGAGTTCGCACCGGTTTATAAGCCCCACCGCGGCTACCGTGTCGAGCTCCTCTCTAAGCAGGCCTTTCTGGGCCTATTGCAAGTCTTCTGCCCTGTGGGGCCTACTGGGCCGTACAGGCCTGCATCCTGGCACAACTAGAGATTGGGTTTCTAGTCGTACGCAGGCCATGCCGGCCCAGTAGGCGGGCTGTTTTTACTTTATTTCAAAAAAAAAAAAATCCTTACCAACTGGGACTAAAGGTCCTCCAGACCACGGTGCGCCTCGTGCCACGTGGTTGCCCTTAGCACCGGTTCGTGCTGAACCAGTACTAAAGGGGGGGGGGGGCTTTAGTGTCCACACTTTAGTGCCGGTTACCGAACCGGCACTAAAGGGCCTTACGAACCGGTGTTATTGCTCGGTTTTGCACTAGTGTGATGAAGTTGTGACCATCATTGAAGAAGAGAGAAGTTACGGTCCGGTAAGTTGCGTCACTGGAGGCAATCGACATGAAAAGATGAGCAGAAGGTCGTCTGCGTGTCTCGTTCGAGTCAAGAATTGGATGTTTGGATTAGGGGGTGAATGTTGGAATAATCCAAACGTATGCCGGTTAGGATTAGTAGTTTGATCAGCTTGCCGATAATTAGTTTAGCCGGTTAGGATTAGTAGTTTGATCAGCTTGCCGATAATTAGTTTAGGTAAGTGTCTCATGCGTCAGTCAAAAATAGTAGTACTAAGTCGTGTTGTGTTAGGAGTAGTCAAACTAGGAAAGTTTGCTACGGTGGTGGTGTGTTAACCGAGTTGGATTTCTACTATAATGTCCATGTACTAGTCGGTTTAGGAGACTAGCGTTTCGGGTCTTGCTGCTCGGCTGCGTCCATATAAGCAGTGGCAGGCTATTAAGATTGTAACCTGAGAGAAAAAGAGAGAGAAAATAAAGAGGGGAAAACAGGGCACGATACGGGCCCTTGGCTATTAGTTTTTCATGCACGTGTGTTCGTGTGATTTGATGTGATCGATCTTGTGGGCGAATTCCAATAATTGGTATCAGAGCAAGGTCGAGGTGAAGCTGCGCTTGCCCCGGGGTGGCGACCTGACTAGCGTCTCGGGGCGGGCGATACAGTCGCTGATGTAGCGACAAGGAGGAACATGTGATACAGTCGCTGGTGTAGCGACGAGGAGGTGCGGGCCATATAATCGTTGGGTGGTACAACGACGAGGAGGAACGGGCGATCTAGTCGCTCGGTGGTGCAGCGACGTGAAGGGTCAGGCGGTTGTTGTTCAGCAGAGGGGCAACGAGAAGATGGCGAGGACACCGTCGTAAGCGAGGCGACAGCTGATTGTCGTTCTGTGGAATGACCTGGAGGAGGGCGACAGTGCTGTCGTCGGCAAGGCGTTGGTGATCGTTGATGGTTATGGAGGTGTTGAAGTTGCAACACCGAGGAAATCATCGAGATCATCGTTGGAGGGTGCAAGGTGGAGATGGCGAAGTTGCGAGCCGCCGTCAACGTGTTCACATGAGTTCTTGTAAGGTGCGTCCAAGAGCTCAGGTGTGTGAATCTTCTGCTGCAGTTGAGATGCGTCACTGGCGGAGGAGAATTGCAAGCGAGAGCGGGTGGAAAAAGGAATGCGTGCCTTGCGTTTCCGTTTGTGGTCGCGGAGTTCCGGCGAGTTCATATACGATAGAGATGAGTTGCACGTATATGACGAGTTGTGTTGCCACTGGACAGGAGGTGTCGTTCGGTAAGATATGGCATCGGCAACAATGATAAGATGTGAAGGTGTGGCGGGTGAAGAGTTGTGTCTCTCCGTGTGCAAAAAGCCGATGAGAAGATGAAGATCAACGTGAAGAGGACGCACACCAGTTAAGTTGAGTTTTTGCATGAAGCTATGCGTTTAGTCGGCATATAGCATGCTAAAATGTGGCAGCGTGACTGGTAGTCCGGATAATCGTTGTTTTCAGTCTACAAGTGGGCATGAAAAAGATGGTGACACTAGTACAAAAGGGTCTAATGTGAAACTCATTAGTCCTGGTTTGTAATTGAACCGGCACTAATGTGACCATTAGTACCAGTTCCAAATGGCTAGGCGGGCAGCGCTCATTAGTACCGGTTCGTGGCGAACCTTTAGTACCGGTTCGTGCCACGAACCGGTACTAAAGAGGTTGTGGCCTTTAGTACCGGTTGGTGGCTTCAACCGGTACTAAAAGGGGGGTCTTTAATACCAGTTGGAGCCACCAACCGGTACTAAAGGCCACCACCTTTAGTACCGGTTGGTGGCTCCAACCAGTACTAAAGACCCCCCTTTTATTACCGGTTGGAGCCACCAACCGGTACTAAAGGTGGTGCGCTGCCACCCGCAGTGCATAATGTTTGGTCCCACCTCGCTAGTTGAGAGGAGTTCACACCGGTTTATAAGCCCCACTGCGGCTACCGTGTCAAGCTCCTCTCTAAGCAGGCCTTTCTGGGCCTATTGCAAGTCTTCTGACCTGTGGGGCCTACTGGGCCGTACAGGCCTGCATCCTGGCACAACTAGAGATTGGGTTTCTAGTCGTACGCAGCCATGCCGGCCCAGTAGGCGGGCTGTTTTTACTTTATTTCAAAAATAAAAAAAAAATCCTTACCAACTGGGACTAAAGGTCCTCTAGACCACGGCGCGTCTCGTGCCACGTGGTTGCCCTTAGCACCGGTTCGTGCTGAACCGGTACTAAAGGGGGGGGGCTTTAGTGCCCACACTTTAGTGCCGGTTACTGAACCGACACTAAAGGGCCTTACGAACCGGTGCTATTGCCTGGTTTTGCACTAGTGTGACGAAGTTGTGACCATCGTTGAAGAAGAGAGAAGTTACGGTCCGGTAAGTTGCGTCACTGGAGCCAATCGGCGTGAAAAGATGAGCAGAAGGTCGTCTGCGTGTCTCGTTCGAGTCAAGAATCGGATGTTTGGATTAGGGGGTGAATGTTGGAATAATCCAAACGTATGCCGGTTAGGATTAGTAGTTTGATCAGCTTGCCGATAATTAGTTTAGGTAAGTGTCTCACGCGTCAGTCAAAAATAGTAGTACTAAGTCGTGTTGTGTTAGGAGTAGTCAAACTAGGAAAGTTTGCTACGGTGGTGGTGTGTTAACCGAGTTGGAGTTCTACTATAATGTCCATGTACTAGTCGGTTTAGGAGACTAGCGTTTCGGGTCTTGCTGCCCGGCTGTGTCCATATAAGCAGTGGCAGGCTATTAAGATTGCAACCTGAGAGAAAACGAGAGAAAAAATAAAGAGGCGAAAACAGGGCATGATACGGGTCCTTGGCTATTAGTTTTTCGTGCACGTGTGTTCGTGTGATTTGATGTGATCGGTCTTGTGGGCGAATTCCAACATACTGCTCATTCAAATTCATAGTCCTATCAAATACCTGAAATTGATACAAGTTAAGATTATAATTATTTGCATCAATTATAATCAGTTATATGCGTTATAACCCGACCATACGGCGTTAAAATCTACAAGATATATATGTATTTTTAAAATGCAAACAAATGAAGTACAAGACCATACAGTATTTGTACCTTTTCAATGAAGAGGTCACGTACATCGTTCTGTCCCAGACTTTTGAGCTCATATATTTTCTCATGTTCATAATTCTTGGAACAATGCTTAGCAATATCCTTTATCCTTGTGGTTACTATGATTCGGCTGGACGTTTCAGTTGCAGGAAAATGTGATATTAATGTGTCCCATTCTGTGGTGGATAATAGATTATCAAGAACAATCAAGTATTTCTTCACTTCTAATTGCTTGACCAAATCTTCCACATCCTTGCATTCCAACAGCTTAGCTATGTTTTTTAGGAGCTCTTGAGGATTGAAAGGACGCATAATTGTGACACAAGCACGCTTCTTAAAATTGCCAATGAGTTTTTGGCTTTGGTAGACATCTCTGATTATTGTGGTTTTTCCAACACCACCCATTCCCCATAGGAAGATCACCTCACATTGCCGGCTATCTTCATTTGCAATTAGCTTGAGAATATCTGATTTTTCATTCTCTTGCCCGATGAGCTGAGATTCCTTAAAAGCTACTAGCATCGTCTCTGTGCGATTGAGCATCCTTTTACTGGCAGAGTTGTCACTACTGTCAGTGTCCACATTTTAGCTAGACCCCGCCTCCATTAAATCCGTTCCAACTTGCGAACCCTGGACACAATAAAGCAATGATTAGGTGCTGCTTTATTTCATTTTCTAGGATGACAGCTGGTCACGTGTTAAACCTTGAAAGTGTTCTACACTTTCTTCCCCATTCTTTAGCTTTAAGCAAACATTTTACAACTATAAAATCTTCTCTAAAGTGCGTGGAAAAGTTTTGTTTATATCTCGCGAAAAAGTTATCTTTTTTTTATTTTGTCCTAGTTGCACAATTTTTCCAATAAATTTTGTACTCAATTCATTTTTTTCTTATTTCATTATTCTATTTGTATAGTCACCGGACTAATATCCAATGGCTAATCCTGTCGATGGAGATTTTATAACATGCTAGTTGACTATGATGTCGACATGCCCTATAAACAAATAGGTAAAAATTGTGAGAAAATATTGTTTGAGGCAGTAGGAATTTCCAAAGCTAGATTTCTAGTGAGACTAGCTCCATAGGGAACTTTTAGTAATATCACATTTTGCTGCGACAGAGGAGGGCCCGGTACTCGAGTAACCGAAAATGGTTGCTACATCCAAGGTTGTCAGAATCGCGACTTTGAATCGCATCGGAGCTCTGATGGTAGAATCGTAAATCGTAGAATCTTCACTACCAGGATCGTAGAAACATAGATTTTATGAACTAAAATCGTAGAATCATATGAGTAAGTTTGGATCGTAAAGTCGTAGAATCGTATAACAGAATCGCGATTGTAACAACCTTGGCTACATCATGGTTCCTTTTCCTTACTTTCTTGATTTAAAAGTGCTGATACCATCCAGTCTATAAGAGCTTTGCTCCACTGGTTCAAACATTTTCTTACTTAGTCAGCTAAATTTTCATGTTAACTGTTGCTAAGCAACATAAGTTTCTGTAAGCATTGCATGTACACGATCATAGCTCATTCCTCGGGCTTGCAAAATGAGTGGTACTGCACATTGAACATGCCATTATTGATAGAAAAGGCATCACATATCATACTTTGTGTACATCTGAATCATTACACACAGGGTTACAATTAGGTGTACATATTTATTACATATATGCAATTGGTTTGTATCATTCTAACAACTCCTTGTGCTATTAGGTCCTGCACTGCTGGTTGATGTTCCAAGGGATGAAAATATTACTGGTAAAATTTCTATTGTTTGTTCCTGTCTCTTATTTGTTATCGTGGTAAAAAGGCTAGTGTTTTTTACTTAGGCTAACTATTTGCTTGCTGCGGGTTATTATGTTGGTCGTGTGTGATTAATAAGTCGTGCCACACCTTTTGTGCCCCACAAATAGGTGGCCAAATCTTACACAAGTTTTAGGAAAAGCATGAGTCTATGAACGGTGAGGTACATCACCAAGGAAATGTGTCAAAGAATCAAGAATACTGACAACAAGAAGTCAAACTTGTCTAATTGATGTTTGACGAAGTCTGAATTAATACCTTAATATCTGTTTAATTATACATGGAATCTGCGTATTGAGTTGATCTATTATTGCAGCTAAAACGATGGAATCTTTGCATATTCCTAAAGGAGTTCAACGGGTACTTTTTAGAACATTAAACACTGACAGGTAATGGATCTTAACCCAATTAATTGTCTGCTCAGTTGTGGTAATCATGCTTACAGATTTTTGATGTGAAAACCTTTTCATGTTACGCTGAGGTGAACATCTGGTGCAAACTAAAATTTAAGTGCCATCACGAATTTCATGTTTGATAACCTTTTGCCACACTTAACAAAGTAAGGACTAGATCCAGGAGGTCTTGGCATCACATAAGTGGCAACTTTCTGAGTAACCTCGTTGCATGTAAAAAAACCTTTTATGATAGCCTTCTTAAGACCCTCTGCTTTATCTGTAATCCAAAAGTGTGTGTGTATGTTTGGATGTTTGCACTCAAATAATATTTTGCATTTGATATGGCTCTGTACCTATTTTGAATGATTTGACACAGTGTTTATTGTTGACTTATATTATGTCTGATATTCGGAAAGAGGTTGAGCTGAGATATTCATTAACAATACATGAACCAACTGCTACGAGTAACTATGAGAAGTAATTTGATTTTCTACTTCCTATATGGTAGTATATGGCCTCTGTCTTCTTGTTGTCAGAAAGAAAATAGCTTGCTGTAAAATATCTGGGGTGCTTTAAATTCTGACAATTTACATTACTCCCTTGGCACTTCGCTAGCAAGTTGATAGAGGGTTTCGTTGTATAGAAAATGCCAATCCAAAGGTGTGCATCTACTGCAAAAAAGCATCTTTGGTAGATGCAAACAAGTTATGTTTGCTTTCTTTTTTTCTCGAACACGCGCCAACCGCATGTCACTTTGTGTTAGAGTGATGATTACTTTGTTGCATCCTCGGTTAGGGAAAAACTTCAAATGATTCCCCTGATGCCACCGAATTTGTGCAATTTGTGTCCATCCAGAAGACATGGTGACTGCACCCTGAATGGGTACATTGCATACCTACTTATCCTTTTGTAAACAAGACATCTTCAGCGGGATGCCACCAAATATCTATCGGACATCTTCAGCATCAATATGTTGGTACCTCTGATGTCTAGTGTCTCGAGTTTTCTCAGATCACCCACCGAATCTGGAAGGTGAAAAATAGCATCACATCCTTTTAGAGAAAGGTATGTTAGGTGAAGAAACCACCCGATATGCTGAAGGTGATGATCATAAAGACCTGTGGTGTCTTCGAGGTCCAATACTCGCAGAAGACTCATCTTATCAGAAATGAAAAATGACTTCCACTTGCCAAAAACTGTTACTGATCGTACACGGGACATGTCCACTGTGCTCTCAAACTCAGTCTTGTCTCCTTCCCAATTGCCGTTTATAGCAAGGTGCCATGCTATGCCCTGGGTGTTTACACTGCAGCCTTGCTCTAGTGTAAAAACAAGATTTTCTTCCAGCGACTTCGACATGCTGATTTCACGCATGAGGTCGTGGACTTGGCAGGAATCAATTCCTTCTGTACTGCAAATTGATTGTTGAGATGGCAAGATCATACTCCTGCTTATAAGCTCCATGAAGTAGCTACCCGCTATTTCCTCCGCAGACCTGCCGTGCACCTCCCTTGAGTATCCCTCTGCACTCCACCGACGTGCCAACCGTCCCCGTCCAATCCTGTAGTCTTCAGGGAATATGGGAAGATACAGGAAACAAGACTTGAGATGATAAGGTAAGCCATCATAGCTTCTCATAAGGATAGTTCTTATGGTCCCAAGTTCTGGATTCATCTCCAACTCGGCACTAATATGTTCATTCAATTTCCTCCATTCTACCGCAGTTTTTGGTTGGTTTGCCAAAAAGCCCCCAATGGTGACTATTGCAAGCGCCCTTGCATTTTTTTAGGACCAGGTTTGCTTGTTCAACCAACTCAGGATACTGCTCATACAAATTCGTAGTCCTGTCAAATACCTGAAATTGATACAATTAAGATTGTAAGTATTTGAATCAATTATATGCATTGTAGCCCAACCACACGTTGTTAAATCTAAAAGATAAATATGCATTCTTAAAATTCAAGCAAATGGACTACAAGACCACACACTATCTGTACCTTTTCAATGAAGAGGTCACGTGCGTCGCTATGTCCCAGACTTTTGAGCTCATACATTTTCTCATGTTTAGAATTCTTCAAACATTATCCTTGTGGTGAGTATGATCCGGCTTGATGCTTCAGTTGCAGGAAAATATGGTATTATAGCGTATTCTGTGGTGGATAACAGATCATCGAGAACAATCAAGTATTTCTTCAATTCTAATAGTTTGACCAAATCGTCCAACTCCTTGCATTCCAACTGCATAGCTAAGTTTTTTAGGAGCACTTGAGGATTGAAAGGACATAATTGTGACACAAGCACGCTTCTCAAAATTGCCAATGAGTTCTTGGCTTTGGTAGACATCTCTGATTATTGTGGTTTTTCCAACACCACCCATTCCCCATAGACAGATCACCTCACATTGCCGGCTATCTTCATTTGCAATTAGCTTGAGAATATCTGATTTTTCATTCTCTTGCCCGATGAGCTGAGATTCCTTAAAAGCTACTAGCATTGTCTCTGTGCGATTGAGCATTTTCCTACTGGCAGAGTTGTCACTACTATCAGTGTTCACATTTGAGTTACACCCCGCCTCCGTTAAATCTGTTCCATCTTGCGAATCCTAGACACAAGCAAGCAATGATTAGGTGCTGCTTCCTAGGATGATAGCTGGTCGCGTGTTAAACCTTGAAAGTGTTCCACACCTTTTTTCCCATTCTTTAGCTATAAGCTTACATTTTAAAACTATAAAATCTTCCCTAGAGTGCAGCTCAGATCGTAATTCAAGGGATCGTATTGGTCTGAAAGTCTTAATTCAGTAATTTAGATAGGAAAGTATATATATTTATAAATATATGATGTCCTACTGCTAAGTCGATGTCCCCCATAGCCAGAGGATAAGCCTGATCCTTGGTTCAAGATTTATGCATGCAACAATTTTTTTTATATCTCGCTGTATATTTGTCTTTATTTTATTTTTTCCTACTTGCACAATATTTTATATAATTTAAACTCAATTCCCTTTTTCCCTTATTATTTCATGCACGGCCCCCGCGTCGTCCCCGCTAGGGCGGCTCGGGCGGCTCCCTACCCAGCCGCCGGGGGCGCATACTCCTTCCTCCCCACCCTCCGCCGCCGCCGGGGGACGCCGCCGGTCTAATCCCGGGGGCCGACGGCGGTGGCGGAGGACATCACCTCTCTCCCGTGGATCTGGGGTTGTGCGGATCCCCGAATCATGTGGAGGCGCCTCAGATCCGATCGGCAACGGCGATGGCTGTGGCGCGGCGGCGTCGGAGGCGGCGCGGGCTGTAGGCGCGGCGACCAGCCCTGTTCGCGCGGCAGCGGCACTGCGGTCGGCGACGGCGGCGGCGCGCCATCTGCCTTTGGATCGGCGGCGGCAGCGTGGAGGGCCTGGTGGTCGCGTAGGCGGCACCTCCGTCAGATCTGTTCTAACCGGTGCAGTCGGCAGTGGTGGTCATCTCTTCCGTCAGAGGTGATCGGCCTGCGGCTGGGTGATCGGATCTCGAGATCCGTCAGCTAGTCTCGGCTACGAGTCGGGGAGACATAGTTGCCGGTGAAAACCGAGCCGTTGGCGGGCGATGGCGGCGTTTTGCGTCGTTACCTTGATGAAGGCATCGTCGTGTAACCGTTGTCAACCCACTCATGCTGCTTCGGGGGAAACCCTAGGATATGGTCTTCCAGATCGAACAATGGCGGTACTACAGTGCCGTCTGTCTCTTAGGAGCATCGTTTGTGGAGCAGCGCTGGAAGACAGAGGCGGGAGGTGGAGCGGCTTTGTCTTGCACGGAGCTTCGGTGGAGCTGTCAAGTCATGCCTGGCCGACAGGATCTACGCTGAGTCATGCCTGGTCGGCAGGTTCTACGCACGACAGATCTTCCAAAGACTTCAAGCTGTGTCGGCTGGTGGTACTTGGCAGCATGGTGCTGAGGTGTATCAGCGGCGACCGCGACGTGCTCAGCTGTTTGCGCGCAGGGAGGAGGTACCGTTGGGCGCCGTGGTGGCGTCGACGATAGCTAGACCGAGCAAGGTTGATGCATCAGTACAGTTCTGAAGATGGAGCGAGGGCAGTTGGCGGCGGCGGCCTCTGAGAGCACGCCGGACCGGCGAGACCCATGCCCGACAGGCGTCCTGGATGGGTCCTTAGGTCTTAGATGTTAGGTTTGGCTGCGATGTCTGTTTGGTATTAGGCCCAGGCTATCTGCGCCCCTTCATCAACTGGATAGGTGTAGCGACAGTTTGTTGCTTAGACGGCGGCTCTAGTCTTACTGTTGTATTACTTTGTAAGGTCTTGTGAGAATAATTAACAAAGTGGCCGTATGCATCGCCCAGATGCAGAGGTCGGGGGTCATCCTCCATTTCTAAAAAAAAATCATTGTTCTATATTTTTAGTTTATTTGTATAGGCACCAGATGAATATCCAATGGCTAATCCCGACGACGGAGGTTTTATAAAATGCTGGTTGACTATGATGTCAACACACCCTATAAACAAATAGGAGCAAATTGTGAGAAAAATACAATAAACACATAACTGCATATACACAAATATATTTCAAAAAAATTCAAGACCATACATTTATGGAAAGCTATGGCCCCACATGACCTGAAATTCATATCTATCAACAACATGTAACACATAAGAACAAACAAATGATCGAGGACAACTACCGAATCATAAGAACAAAAAAATGACCGAGGAGATACATTTGGTACATTAGAGGGATTAGCAGCTGTGTTTTTTGTGCTACTTTTGGGATCCTCGTATTCAGTATAAACGAAGGGTTGGTCAAGATTTGCTGCACCATTGATGTTGTTGGGTTTTCATAAATTTTCTACTCCATGTGTTTCAAAATATAAGGTGTATTAGTCTTCAAAAAGTCGTACCTCTTTAAGTTTGACCAAATTTTTAGACAAATATATCAATATCCATAATATCAGATCGGTATCATTAGATTCGTCATGAAATGAATTTTCATATTTAGTTATTTAGTATTGTGGATGTCGAAAGTTTTTGGCTCTTAACATGGTTAGAGTTAAAGAAATTTGAAGTTTAAAAAAACTAACACACCTTATATTTTGAACTGAGGGAGTATTTGCTTTGGCGAGTGGGGGAGATGTTGATGTGTGTTTTCTTTTTATTTATAATGTGGTGTTGTGGTGGGTCTTTGGCGAGGTGATTTTATGTTATCTGCTAACCAACCCATACTTATGTGGAGAAACTTTCTACATCAGTGGTTGCATGTATTATATTTGTGTTACAGTATCACATATTGGCGTTTCTTTTTTCTAGGTGGTGAGAGGGTGCACGGGATTGATATGTTTATATAGGCTGGTTGCTGTCGATTTATTTGAATATTTGTTTACCCTGTCAAAATGGTGAACCAAATCCAAAATTAAATACCTCATTCGAACGCAAGAGCTCCAAAATTAGGGAGCATATTGAATCAAAAGAATTACTGGTGCTACAGTATAATATATTGGTGTTTCCTTTTTCTAGGTGGTGAGAGGTAAGTGTAACCGATATGCTTTTATGAGTCGGTTGCCATCAATTGATTTTTCTTAAACATCGACCCGTTCAAAATCGGGAACCAAATCTGAAATTGAATACCTCAATCGAAGGAAGAGCTCCAAAACTATGGAGCATAATTAATGGGTGATCTAATTCTAAATTGGAAATCAATTGATTGTGAGGCCTAGAAAATTAGTAAATTAAAAATTAAATGAGAGAGCTCTTTGAAAAATTATTGACCCATTCAAAATTGGATGACCCAATTCTAGATTGGAGACCTCAATTGATTGCGAGGCCATAAAAATTAGGGAGTATAGTGAATTTATAGATTGATTACCAAACCCAACACAGCCAAAGAACAACTCATCATACTAGGTTCAGCAAACCGCTAAACATGCGTCCAGAACCATTTTGTTGAACTTGCCTCCATAACAAAACCACAGTTGAATAGGAAAAGAATACAAGGAAGGACACATATTTTTCATGAAAAGTATACTCAACAAAAGGATGTGAAATTTAACAAACAAATATTTACCAAGCAGCACATTCCTAATATTAGAGTTGTACATATATGTTGTCCAGACATGCGGGTAAATAGGGGCGTCCGTTTGAGGTTTGCCCTTGGAGATGCCCTTGTGTTATTAGCGCAAGAAACCAGGGCATATTTCCACTAATTGTCTCGATCTTCCATGACTGTAGTTGCAGAGGTTGCGAACTCTACTGATATGCTATGAACACTGCAATTATCTAGATCCTGAAGGGGAGTGCAACGTGTGGTCAAACTGAAAATGATTTGAAGGATTGGTGGACGATAAATGTGATTGGCAGGTTAGACATCTTGCTTCTCGACCATGACTTTGCAGTTGTATTTCATCAAGAGTCTGGAACTATGCTCTGAACTGTTAAGGTGCCCCCTTTGTCAAAAGTCAATGGCAAAATTCTGGAGTAAAACATGAACGTGTGTTGGTGGTTCATTTTTTTTCAAATGATCTATCACTTAATTGGAAAGGGCTGATCCGATTGGACATTGCATGCAGATGTTTGATCAAAGTGCGCGGACGCCTTGAAATGTTTCTTAACACTGACTACAGAATTTAAGTCAAACCAGAACAACAGGGGTGGTACTGGAGGAGGAGATGGTCCAAGTCCGGACGCACACTGCAGGGTCAACTGAGGTCATTTCTCCTGTTGTCCCGGGCCCTTGTGGACTGGTCAGTAATCCATATAACTGTTACGCAACCACAATGGGGAAACCAATCACAGCTTGGAAGGTGAACAAACTGCGTGTAACATAGCTGTCAGGCGAGGAAAATGACCCTGCTGAGGGAGAGCAGTGGAACAGGAAACTGCAGAGGGGCACGATTCCAGGATCCCTGCCCGCCAACAATAAATTGGGGGCGTGCTCTGGTGCTGACTACGTATATGTATGAAGGTGTGAAAGCGACGCTTAGGGAGGAGCTCCCTTCTGAGGACCAAGCTGAAGAGCAGATGCTGAACAAGATCGACCACACAATCACCATGGAACAACAGGTTGCAGCGAAAGAGGAGGAAGAGGGAAGGAAGGCACATGAGGAGGCGGCCGCTGCGAAGCGGAAGGCAGCGACAGCTCGACTAGTAGGATGTCGATGTGTGCTAAGCCTGGCATCACGGTCCAGCAGATGGTGGAGGCACGTGTAGCGGCAAAAGATGCAGCTCCAAGTAATTTGTTCACTCCCTTGAATAATTTGCCAAATTTGCATCTTTCGAACCGAGGCAGGGAAGGCTGTTGCACAATTTAATTCTATTCATGCGCAAGAGATTGTTCACGCGAAACTCGTGGACGTATACGAAAAAGAAGAGAATGTAGAGGGGGAAAAGCCAGCAGAGGAGCTGGCAAATAAGCAAGTTCTGGTGGAGCGTTCAGGGGCTGTCAATGAAAACCAACCTGGTGGATAACATAGTGACCGAGAGGATGATATCTTTTGAATGAAGAGTGTACCACTAGGAAAGGGAAACCAAAGAGATCGAGTGCTAGAAAAGGGAGCAAGAAAATAACAATGAAGAAAAGACGACAGCTCTCTTCTGGAATATCAGGGGTATTGGAAATGTGGGAGAAGAAGACAACTAGGGAGGTACATAAAACAGGAACACATTGATGCAGTTGGTTTGACTCATATTTATTGTGTACTACACACATGTCATGTGTATTGTTAGGTTATACTAGACCATGACTGCGCGCGTTGCTGCGCCCGTCCATTTTTCCAATGGAATAATAAGAATTGTGATTAATTAATATGCAAAGGCAAGAAAGAACTGAACTCATATCAGTAAGTGAAACACTAATTGAAACTCTGATCAAATTCTCGTACACAAACAAAATATTGATCATTTTTACGCAACATCTTCTATATTGGTAAGGTTATCTTTTTTTGAAATAAACATCAACTTTATTAATTAGAAGTAATTATTACATCTCGATTAGGAAAGGTACAATATCACTCATACATTCCTCAAACCAATCCCTAGTGATGGAAACTTTCGCTAGCCTAGCAAGTTCGTGAGCCGCCTTATTAGCTTCCCTATTACAATGTTCGAACCTAACAAGAGGAAAATCACAAGCTAAGAAATAGCAATCATCGAACACGGTTGTCGCCGCTCCCGTTGAATGTCCTTCATTTTTCGTTGTGTCAATCACCTCCATATTGTCAGAGTTAACGACAAGACAATTGCATCCCACCTTCTGTGCAAGGGGTAGGCCGAACCTTAAAGACAAAGCTTCTGCTGTTAATACATCCAATAGTATCCGACCCCTACCACCTATAAAGATTTTTCTAGCATCTCATAAATTTTATCATTACTCTATAACATCAGCATTTAATAAGCCATGAAAGTGCAAAAAGGATTGTGGAAGGAAAATAAAGCCTCAACTCGCAGTGTACATTACTATTGAATCTCATACGAAAATGATGCAGATTTGAGTGAGCTAGGTGGAAACTGCAACAGGGGCTGACATTCCATCAGATCTGAAATGAAACAAACCGCCAATTGGGTTTGTCAAGGTGAATGATGAGATTTTTTCCATGGGGATGAAGGAAGAGGTGCGACAGGGGCGGTAACCCATGACAAACATGGTACCTTATTGGCGGCGTGATGTGCTACAATCCCTTATGTTACTAATGCAGTAACAGCGGAAGCAATAGCAATGAAAAATGGATTAATTGTAGCATATTCCATGGGCTATGACTTCATACAGATCGAAGCTGGTGCACTAGAGGTTGTCAATGCGTGTGCAGATCAAGAAAGAATTTGGAGAGAGAGAGGCAGAGGCGATGGATGGGGATTTTTCTGGATCTCTTCTCGGTCCATCTCTCTATTCTCTATCTATATTATTTGTACATTTTACACTCCAGCCCTCTTACAGATATATAAATTCCAACTCACACCAACACTCCCCCTCAAGATGGGGCAAACACATCAGATAGACCCATCTTGTTACAAAAGATAGAGAACAACTTTTCTGGTTGACCTTTTGTTAGAACATCTGCTACCTGATTTGCTGAAGTCACATATGGCATACAAACCACTCCTCTATCTAGTTTCTCTTTGATGAAATGACGGTCAACTTCAACATGTTTAGTACGATCGTGTTGCACTGGATTATTCGCAATATCAATTGCTGCTTTATTGTCACAGTAAAGCATCAAAGGCTTACTCTGACATAACCTTAGTTCAGTTAGAAGAATCTGCAGCCATAATAGCTCACATAGGCCATGTGCCATGGATCTAAACTCAACCTCGGAAGTTGACCTAGCTACCACATTTTGTTTTTTACTTCACCAAGAGACTAAATTTCCCCCAACAAATACACAATAACCAGAAGTGGATCGC
Organism: Triticum urartu; assembly: GCF_056163025.1. NCBI lineage: Eukaryota > Viridiplantae > Streptophyta > Magnoliopsida > Poales > Poaceae > Triticum > Triticum urartu. The sequence continues at coordinate 16,711,825 of NC_141873.1, forward strand.
CGATCATCTAGAGAACCAGCCCAGTCCGCATCTGTATAACACTCAACTTGTAAATTCCCTTGCTTTGTGTAGAGAAGACCTTTTCCTGGGCACCCTTTAAGGTACCGTAGGATTCTATTAACAGCATCCAGACGAGCCGTTCTTGGGTTATGCATGAATTGACTCACAACGCTTACGGCAAATGCAATATCGGGACGAGTGTGGGAAAGATAAATCAACTTACCCACAAGTCTCTGATAGCGTTCTCTATTAACCGGATTCCCTAAATCACTACTTAATTTGTGATTCTGTTCAATGGGAGTAGTAGCCGGTTTTGAACCATACATGCCAGTTTCTTTGAGCAGGTCTAAGATGTACTTCCTTTGTGTCAGAAATATACCTTTTGGACCACGCAAGACTTCTATGCCAAGGAAGTACCTCAAGTGTCCTAGATCCTTCACTTCAAATTCTTGTGCGAGATGATGCTTCAGGCCAACAATTTCCTCGGTATCATTGCCTGTCATCACAATATCATCAACATAAACTATCAGGATTGCTACCTTGTTATTAGCATGTTTATAGAATAATGTGTGGTCAGCGTTGCTCTGTCGATAGCCTCTTTTCAACATAGCTTGTCTAAAACGATCAAACCACGCCCTTGGTGATTGTTTTAACCCATACAAGGAACGATGTAGGCGTAATACTTTTCCTGTATTACGACTGGAATCAAAACCTGGTGGAATTTGCATATACACCTCTTCATGAAGATCTCCATGAAGAAATGCATTTTTTACGTCCATCTGGTAGATGCTCCAATCAAAATTAACCGCACAAGATATGAGAGTCCTTACAGAGTTCATCTTTGCCACAGGTGCAAAGGTTTCATCATAGTTTATACCATAAGTCTGCGTGTACCCCTTAGCTACAAGGCGTGCTTTATATCTGTCTATCTTACCCTCTGGTGTGTGCTTAATAGTAAACACCCATTTGCATCCCACCGGTTGCTTGCCTAGAGGTAGATCAACGAGCTCCCAAGTTTTATTTTTTTCCAATGCTCTCATCTCATCCAGCATTGCATCCTTCCACTTGGGGTCTTTCAAGGCAACTTTCCAGTCTTTTGGTATGGAAGTAAGATCTAGAGAAGCAATAAAAGTTTGGAGGGACGGACTACAATATTTGTAGGAGATGTAATTGGCTATATCATGTTTGTAGTCTTTAAGATATCCTGGTGCATTTCGGGTTCTAGTTGGTCTTCGTAAGGCAATAGGTAAAGTGTCTACAGGAGTAGAAGGTTGATTATCACTCTGCCCTGATGTACTCGTAGGAGTTACGGAATCAGAAGGGATAGTATTGGTACCTGGGTCCTCACGCATTTGAGACTCCTCATCTTGAGATGGAAATGATAAGTGTCCTATGCCATCATCCTCGTCTCCATGACAAGAGTTATCATCACTAACACCATCATTTTCCTCCCCCTGATTTCGAGTGCTATTAGTAGACAGAGGATCACCAGAAGTGGGAGCAAGAACAAGGACAGGCCCTTCATTTACTCTTTCTTGCTGCTCATCAGGTGGTGACAACGAAATACCAGACTCAACATTTGATTCATAATATGGTTCATTTTCACGGAAAGTTACATCCATGCTCACAAAAAAACGATGCTCTGAAGGGCACCAACATCTATAGCCCTTTTTTGAGGGAGAATAACCCATAAACACACATTTAAGAGCACGAGGATCTAGTTTCCGTACTGAATTTCTATAGTCATGCACAAAACAAACACTCCCAAAGACTTTTGGAGGAACCACAAATTCATTAGAATTTAAAAGGCATTCAGCAGGAGTTTTGTAACCTAAAACACGAAGAGGCATGCGATTTATCAAGTAAGTTGCAGTTTTAATTGCCTCGCCCCAAAGGAATTTGGGCACATTCATTGTAAACATCAATGAACGTGCAACTTCGAGCAAATGCCTATTTTTACGTTCAGCAACACCATTTTGCTCTGGTGTATTAACACATGACGTCTGATGTTCAATGCCATTCAAAGCAAGAAACAATTCAAACTCATGATTGACATATTCTGTACCATTGTCTGTATGTAGAATTTTAACAGTAGCTGCATGCTGATTTTTAATAAGGGCACACAAGTCTTTGAAAACAGATAATACATCACTCTTATGCTTCAGAAGATAGAGCCAAGTGTACCGACTAAAGCAATCAATAAAGGTGACAAACCACCGGTGCCCAGACACTGAGTGAACTTCACAGGGTCCCCAAACATCGGAGTGAATTCTTTCAAATGGTTTTTCACTTCTAAGACCAATACTAGGATAAGAGCCCCTAGTATGTTTAGCTAGCTCACAAGCATCACATACCAGAGCCTCTTTATGACATAACTTAAATAAAGCAGGATAAACACGGGATAAAACAGCAAAAGAAGGATGCCCAAGCCTGCGGTGATGCAACAATAACTCTTGACAGGAAGACAAACATGATACAAAAGCCACTTCATCAGTTCCATCATCAAGATAATAAAGTCCTTCATGCTCGGTCCCAGTCCCTAGCTCCTGAAAAGCACAACACGTAGGATCAAACCAGCTTCTACAACCATGAGATTTATTCATAGAGCTAACAGATAATAGGTTCACTGGGAACTTGGGAACGTGTAGAACATGAGGTAAAGACAATGACTTGGTGCACCAGATGGATCCTCGTCCTGCAATAGATGCCATGGATCCATCCGCTACACGAACCTTGTCTTTACCTGAACAAGGTGTATAAGATACAAACAGGTCTGAATCCCCTGTCATATGATTTGTAGCTCCTGTATCAATAATCCAAGGTTTTGATTTGGTGGTAGTGTTCGCTTGATAAAGGTTCATACCTTGGTGAGAAGTGGCAATTAGATTGGAATCAACCTTAGAGGTGCCTTGCGAGGAAGATGAGCTTTCTGAGAGTTTAAGCTTGGAGTTGAACTCCTCAAGAGCTCGTACATCTACCACTGGTGGCCCCCGTAGAGACGTGGTGTGGTTAGATTGCCTTCTATTCACACATTGAACTCCCCCTATCCGAGGTTTTCCTTTTTCCCACCAAGATGGATATCCATGCAGCTCAAAACACCCATCCTCTGTGTGTCCTTTTCTTTTACAATGATCACAAAGCAACTTGTTTTTGTCTATCTTGCCAAAGGGCCTGGGAGTACGGCGGTATTGCATAGATAAAGCCGCACGGTCATCTGCACATTTCAGATCATCCTCCTTAGGTTGAGCCAACCGAGTTTCTTCCTCAAGCACACTGGAAATAATATCATCGAGACTTGGCCATTCTGGTTGAGAGAATATAAGTTGTCACCGAAGGTTAAGCTCCAGGTTTAGTCCATCTAGAAACAGCTTGCCCACAATCGTCTCAAACCATTTGTGATGAATGGCTAGATCTCTCTTGTCAACTGCTTGAAAAGGATGATAGTAGTGTAGGTCCCTGTACAACCGTTTCAATTCACCAGCGTACTCTGTTACAGACTTTGTGCCTTGATTTAGATGAGTTAATTCCTCCATAATGCGGGTTGCCTGCATTTTGTTTGATTTCCCAGCGAATTGGTTCTCCAAGGCGGTCCACACTTCAGACACAGATGACATTATTTCGACCTGTTGTCGCACAATTGGATCCATGCTTCCTAACAGCCATACTAGAACTCTATCATTGATCTGTCTTGTGTGAGTATCACCACTTTTCTGCTTTTCTTCATCATCAACAAGCAGGTACTCATAGCCATGGGAACTCAGTATCAATTGAGCATGGCGTGCCCAACTGACATAGTTGCCAGGACCTGACAACCTCACTGGATTTGGTTCCAGGGCATACTTAACTGTCTCTGGGACTGCTTTAAGCTGCTGCTGCTCAAGCAATTTACTGAAAATTTCATACATTTTTTCTATACTTGCATCCCCTGACTTGTCTTTAGATTGTTCTGACATTTTCAATGCAAAAGCACACCCCAAGCACACTCAACAATTGTAAGACTCACCACGCAAGGTGCTACTTGCTGTAGTACATGAGCCTGATTTAATTTGGCCTCTCCACTGCTTGTAATGGAGATCTCACGCAGGAGAATAGCATCCAAAAAACAAACTTGGAGATGAACTAGCTATTGGCGTGATAGGTACCAGGAAGAACGATGGCACTTTGGGGATGAAATTGACTTTTCCGCAAACCACTCACCAAACCGGAGCAGCGCTGCAGACCTATGGCCGGGTCGGACGGCGGACTGCAGTAGGGATGAAGACGGGGATTCGGAGAGACCACACCACAACACACGACTACAGCGACCGCAAGCTCCAGAGTACGGCGACACAGCACCTCGTCAGCGGCCAATCTTCGCTCAAAATTTCAGGTGGAACACACAGGAACGAACCTGCTCTGATACCATATTGAATCTCATACGAAAATGATGCAGATTTGAGTGAGCTAGGTGGAAGAACGGAGAGAGAGAGAGAGGCAGAGGCGATGGATGGGGAATTTTCTGGATCTCTTCTCGATCCATCTCTCTATTCTCTATCTATATTATTTGTACATTTTACACTCCAGCCCTCTTACAGATATATAAATTCCAACTCACACCAACAATTACAAACTTAATTATGTGCAAGGCTAAAAGAAACTGCAGAAAATAATGATATGATGACAACAACTTGCAGAGTTAATGGTACTTTTTTTAAGTAGATGCATAGTGATCACAAGCACTTAAATCTACATCATCAATCTGATGAACAAAAAACTGAACAGATGTGCAGACTAAACTAAAGACTTGACATAAACCTATCATGCCCTATGTTCATACTTATTAGGTCCTAAACAATGATGTAATTTGTACACATCATAATAAGCGTATTACGAAGTAATAGTTGGAAGCTGCATGCCCTATGTTCATACTTGTTAGGTGCCGAAGAACAAAAGCATATATAATGTGAACACCTAAAGACCACTATCAAGATCCATTCATCCAAAGATCTTAAGAATCACAAGGGAATGTTCATTCTAAGGCGAATCACATTGAATTTACATATCTATTCGTTGTCAAACCAAAGCTAATTGTTCTCCCTAAAAACAAATATCTAAATCCTGAGGCGAGGCTTTATGTAATTCTGTTGTTGCTGTATTATAGTATAAAAATGAAGAAATGGCAACCATTTTTTTTTACAATTCCTGCAACGCATCAGACTCTACTAATTGAAGGAAATAGATGGTACTACTTACTTCAGCCCACACATCTCCTTTGCACAAAAAACGGAAATGTTCTCACAATACCTGCATGTCGCATACGTGTCTTAGCTCCAGGTAATCTAAATGCAGAATTACAGATATTTCTTGTATTTTCTAAGATGAGTGGTGATAATTAAGGAATCTAGCAGAACATATGTAAATTAAAAGGAACACATATTTTTCCAAGTCTGCATTGTGAAAAGAAAAGATGTTTCGAAGACATATTTACACACGGAGAAAAATTAGTCATTGGATACAGTTCCACAGTATAATCACTAACAAGTAATAACATGGCTCCCAAGTCTGACGGTTTGGAACAAACAAGCGAAGGTGTAAAATCAGTGTCCTTAATATGTCAAAGCAGAAACCAAAACTGTACCTCATCATTTTCCTCTATCTAAGAGTTGTACTACAATTGTTGATTCCAATAGCTCTCCCATTTTGATAAAACATGATCTGAAATATTTCTAGTTATTTTTCTTCAACTTAATTGTTATTCTTAAAAATGTTGGTTACTTATATCGATTCAAAGAGCTATCAAGGTTTTTTTTACACAATGGCATCTTATTAATCTCCTCTTCCGGAAATTGGTCAATGCATGGATGAGCAGGATAAAGTAGTTTCGAGTCTACATTCATAAATTTAGCACTGAGTTAACAAACATATTAAAAATCATCTCGGCAGGAAATTAGTGGTCAGTGGCCATGCCAGGTTTACCGTTCTGCGTCTTTGTTTATTGCTCTTTGTAAAGCAGAAACATTGCAAAACTGTGGTGTGAAATGCTCCATTAGTCTAGATAGTTGGTTATTTTTCTTGTTGCTTGCACAACTTCAGGCACATGATGTGTGCACAAAAGAAAGAATTGAGTGTCGACTATTACAAAAATCTGTAGAAATAAAAAACAGAAATCAACCACAACTTACTCACCAATCTAAAACTATTTAAAGTGAATGTTAAGAAACCAAAAGCAGTATTACATGTTAACTTATTTCACTGAACAAAGGGTCGTCATTGCAGAAAATTTGAAGAGTTTTATAGTGCCATTTATCCATTCAACTATATACAATTTTGATCTTATTTTAATGTTCGAAAAAATTCTACCTCTGCATGAACGAACAGTTATATAAAACTGGTATCTCGAAACATTAGAAGTGATGGAGTAGTATTGTGAACATATATCCGAAACCAAAATTCCATGTACTTCGCGGTCGAGTTTCACCTTGCTACCTGCACAAAAAAATGACATGGCAAACATCACACAAACATACGAGCAGGTATGTTAAATCCGGACACGGATAGATCGGTGAGTTTTTTTTTTGAAATAGACGTAGGAGAGCTGTGTATTTCGATTGATTAGAAGAAGCGGTAAAGAAATCGATGCTCGGTTAATTAAGGGAAACCAAGCTAAAACCTTTACAAAGAGTACACCACACCTAGGCTCGGACACAACAGGACATACAGGAGACAGCTACGAGCATGTAAGACGACATCACCGTCGCCGGAGAGAAACGACATGTCCGACGAAAGAGGAGCGAACAAGTGCCTCTCCGACCCCGAGAGGGCGCCCAACCTAACTCGCCTGGCGCCACAAGCATGTCGTGTGCGCACCAAGTGCCCACCACCATCGCCCCCGACGGACATATCACCGAGGGGAGCTCCTGCCGCATTCCTGCCGACCAACGACCAGCCCAGACGGATGCACCACCAATGGCACCAAGCACACCAAAACGCTGCCCACTTCAGATCCACCGCACCACCACTATCAAGTGTTCCGAGCATCCAACTTGGCTCCAAGGCAATGCTTTCAACAAAGTAATGACGCCAATGGCGCCACCATTACACACGGTTTTCACCGGGAGACAAGTACTCGAAGAAGGGAGAGGTGTCGGATCCCCTCGATGGCGCCTCCAACAAGGCAAAATCACACCCGAAGGCATCATTCGCCACCAGCCCAGACCGAAGTCGAGCATGACTTTCGTCAGGGAGCCGAGCACCTATGCCGGAGACGGCGTCTCCAACACACCACCACCAAACCGGAGCAGCAGACGCCACCTGCTACACCGCCCAAGAACCAGCCGAAGCGCCGCCGGCACGCAAGCCAGAGCAACCCGAAGGCCTTGCCCCGACCATGCCACCGCGGACCACCATCCCCACAAGGAGCCACCAAGCAACCCGACTGCAGACAGTCGTCGGCCGACCCACCTCCGGGCCTCCGGACGCCAAATTCCGGATCTGGCCGCTCCAGGCCAGAGGCCGCCCGCTGCCCGCGCCCCCAGCAACACCGCCAGCCATCGATCTGGACCACCTCCAGATCCACCACGCCCGCCGCACCAACGACATCCCAGCATCACGCCGGAGGAGAGAAGCAGGGCCGCTGGCGAGCGCCCGGGCCACCACCACCCTCGCCGGACCAGATCTAAGCAGGGGACGCCCCGAATCGTCGCGAGCAGGCATCACGGGCGGCCACCACGCTGCCCCCGCAGCCGTAGCGGCGGCGCCACCGTCGAGAGCCCCTGGGGCCGCCGCCCCAGCTTCCTGGCGCGGAGCCCTGCCGCGGCACCGCCGCCCGCAGCTCCATGCCTCCGCCGCGTCGCCGCGTAGATCTGGATGACATCTCGCTGCAGCACAGCACCTCGCGCCCGTGCCCCGCGCCCAAAGCTGCCCTGCCGCCACCTTCCTTGGGTCAGCCCGAGCTTCGCTGGGACGACAGGAGGAGGGGAAGAGAGCTGCGGCGGCTAGGGTTGTCTCCCCCGAGCCGCCAGGGAGGCGACGCGGGGGTCTGGACCGCCGGGTAGATCGGTGAGTGGAGGTGGAATACCTGCGTATTCAAGAGGTCGTTGGGATGGCTGGTGTAGTAGGAGGCGCACAGGAATAGGGAAGGTAGCAGAGGCATCGGAAGCTTGTGCTTCACACATGATTTGGTGAGCGGGGGTGATATTGGCCAGAGTAGGCATCGCCGGGGCGGTGACCCCTCCCTGATGCACTCGTCTTGGGGAAAGACAGGAAAAGGAGGACGGTGGCTGGGCGATGGCGGAGGCGTCGTTTCACTTCACGGACGGCTGCATGGGGCGAGGTCCGAAGAGCCGGAGGGAATGGCGGCGTGGCGGCATGTGCAGGGTTTCCGGAGAGGATAGGTCGAGGTGGATTGAGATGAGAGGTCAAGGTCGAGGTTTTTTTTTCGAGGTAAGGTCAAGGTTGAGTTTTTTTTTCTTTTAGGGAAAGTCAAGGTCGTGGTGAACGAGCGGCTTTGGATTTTGTCTCCGGAGTAGCGGCCTCTCCCTCCAGACATGAACCTAGCCCATTTGGCCCAAGTCATAGGAAACATCGGAATTAGTTCCGGGAGCAGCGGCCCACCAGTGTTAAGCGCTCGGTGACCAGCGTACGTAACCCACGCGGGATTAGAACGACATCCAGTGGCCAGGAATCGTCAAAACAACACATCCAATGGTTAAAAATGTTAATGGCCTGAGAGAGCAGGGAAAATGATTAGTTATAATGTATTTAAATGTCGGGACAACCAATCTGATAGAACACACTATCTCCATAGGAAGTGTTACATATATCGCATATGGCTGTGACACACATAGGCACCTATATTTAGTCTATGTTATTATGTATATTTAAGGTACGTACATGGAAAGGACGGGTATATTATGACGATATATCTCCATACACAAAACAATGCATACATATAGTGCATATACATATATGCTCATTCCCGACTTGGCAATAAACTTTATAATTTGCGTCCCTTATGCAATCCTGTCGACCTTTTTCATGTGGCATTGCGTGAATTCACCATAACAGCTGGGATGTGTGTGTTCACGAGATACGAGCTCCAGTTGATGCAGGCAGGATCACAATCAAACATGGAATCCTCATTTAGCTTGTCTGTAGTGGTCGCCACCCACAGCTTCCTCATGTTCGTGTCATCAAAGCTTTGTAGGACACATGGAAAATTGGATAAGTACAGTAAATAATGAGCAACAAACAATTTAAAACATTCTCTAGCCAACAAAAACCTTGAGGCAAAATCCATACATCCTACATTCCAAATTAATTGAAGTTTTAGATTAGTCATAAGTCAAACAATTTTAAGTTTGGCCAAGTCTATGGAAATGTATGCTAAGATCTATGAAATCAAATATATATTGTGTGAAAATATATGTACTCATAGGTGTACGTAATCCCACATTCAATATATATCTTGTAAGTAACTATTACACCCGAAAATACACATGTTCAACATGGTTTCATGCGCACCCCCGTGAATAGTAAATTCAGAAGAAGAAGAAGAAGAAGAAGAAAAATCTGAATTTTGGGGTATCAATCTTGGTCGACCATTCTACTCAGTTGTGTAGTTTCGTGAAGGAATGACACCTAGGGTATTTCGTAGTAAGGAAAATACGATCTGACTTTACCATTCATTCAAATAGTGTTTTTGAACAAAGCTTCGATTTTGTTAGTTTTTTCCAGAATACCTAGGATGTCATGTCTTCCTGAAACTTCATATACAAGAGTACCTATTATACCTATGTATCTATTATACATATACAAATATACAAGCATGCATGGTAAAAGTGTGGACAAACATTAGTATTCTACAATAATATTTTTTACTATCAATGTTACCGCCTTACTACAATATTGTGGAAATTACTACATTTTGTACACCGGTTTACTATATTTTGTATAGATTTTTCCTAGGGCTACACACACACACACATATTCTATACTCCTGAGGTATGGATGCCACGGTTAACATACCTCTTGTATGTATCTAGTATACCACTTTATCTTTCTCAATATAGTTTTAATAAATTATTTTAAGAAATCGTAATATGAGTAGCATGAAAGAATATCTCCAGCCCCTACTTTTTGCAATAAACACTTCATACATACAAAAAAGCAGTATATATGCAATGATGCAAACTATGTAAAATATATGAACTTGGATTTTTTTTAGTAGAGCTCCTCTCATGTATATAACAATTACTAATGGAGCATATTACAAATAACAAAGAGCTATAACCAATTCTATCCAAGTGATATGGACTCCTTGGATTTTATGTACTTCCACACAAAATATACCTCTTAAATAAATATAGTATACCTCATTATAATCCTTAATGGGCTGAAATAACCGACGAACGTCACGATTCGAGTAATCAAACCGGACGATTCCTTTGTGGATGTTCGTGTTCCTACTGCATTTCTTTCCCCTTGCATGTGTGAGTCTTTTTAGAGCAACTAATTGCATGCATGAAAAATGCAAAAGAGATGCATGATCTCAACCTAGATTCTCTATGATTTTGAAATTCAAAATGTTTTATTCACAATTAAATTCGTTGCGACGAGATCTTTGAAATTAGATCCCATGTTGATATGTTCTGATGGTATATTTTTGGGTCCAAAGTTACCAGGCCCGAGGTATGCAAGTTATCATCATGTTGTTTACACTAAATTATCGGGGCATAAAAATGGTTCCAAACCTTCTTTCTCATTCATGTGCATGCATACGTACTAGAGGACAAAAAATTGATGTTATCATAAATTCTTCCATTTCAAAAATTCAAAACGTTTTGTATCTCAAACTGTCTGTCTGACTCAAAATCTGTTTTAATCTCTGAATCCGTCTTGACAAGACCTTCAAAACTAGATCCTATGTGGTATGCCTCGATGGCTTTTTTCGGGCCAAAAATTTACCACACCTTGGGTACATAAGTGACCACGCTTCTTACACAAAAGTTACCAGGTATGTTTCAACAACCTTCTTTCTGGGTCAAAATAATTAGGGTGTTTGTAAGTAAGTTATCATGTGGTGTGTATAGTACCATGTTATTTATACAGAAGCTACCAGGTGTATGTAATCAATAAAAAAATTCTCTAGGTGAAAGTTACCGTGGTGTTTGTACGTAACTTACCATGTATGTGCTATGTTAATTACCATGCTAATTACACAGAAGTTAAGGAGGGTATGTTTGCAACAACTTTTTTCATGGGTCAAAGTTACCATGGTGTTTGTACGTGAGTTATCAGCTCAGTAGTGTGTAAAATACTGTGTTATTTACACTGAAGTTACCGTGGCTATGTTCCAACAACTCCCCCAACCCCTCCCTGGTCAGTTACCGTGGTGTTTGCATGTAAATTATCAAATCTGCAGTGTGTATATTACCATGCTATTTACAAGCCATTAATGAGGTCAAGCTCAACATAGGGTCTTTAGAGACAAGGTCGAGTGTTCATGTATAAATATATCTTATTAATTATTCTAGGATACCTAAATACGAGTTATATTAAAAATGATAACTGGGTATAATCACTTCATCTATGTAGTATTTGAAGAGTGGAAGTACGCACCCCCAAGAGTATATAACCATTTTCCTTTACCTAAGTGATTATATATGTAACATTGCTTGCACATGCATTCTAGATTTTTAGTTGTACCTAATACTTGGTAAGTTAGTTTAGAATAGTTAGCACTAGTACACATCGACCATAATAGTTAGCACTAGTACAACATTCTCAAATTTCTCAGTAAAACGTTCACACTTGTACAGATAACCCAACCTACACTATGAAACATCACTATACCTTTTCCCCAAACAGAATGTTCTAGCTGGTCCTTGATGATGGAGGCTACAATTTTTTGGTAGGAACTACATATTTTTAAGAATAGAGTAAAATTTGCATCACTGCCACTATTATGTCCTTATATAGCAAGTACCAACTACCACTAGCAACATCTAGTTCCAAACATGTGTTATTCTAAACTTCTCTAACACAAACATGAAGTCATGGTAGGTCTTGTGAAATTTACTTGTAGTTATCCACTTAAGAAGCGTTCAAAGAACTACTTATTATTGAAACAATGCTAACATAAAAAGTTCACATGTAGTTTCCAGAACATTCAAATAAACTAAATCTACTTCCTGTGAAATGAAAGCCAAAAGTAAATATTGGTTTGTGAGACCAATCACTAAATGGTACGTGGTTCTAGACTCTTATAACAAAATAGCGTTACTTCTGTGGTAATCTACAAAATTAAGTTGAAGTTGCTCACCACCCTTTAAAGAAGACATATGGAGCGTACAACTTGGCGACAAGCATCAGGAAATTGTAGCCGCGGTTCAGCTTATTGTAACTCTTGGAAAATGAACCCCCAAATGCACTCATCACATGCAACATCTGTATATCACAAGATTTCCCAAGTCATTACATAATTCACAGTTTTAACATATTTATTTCATCATTCCTAAGTAAATATCTATTTAAATGACTTGAATATGAACCTGTATTTCTTTCTTTTCTGTTAAAACTTCTCTCTCTCTCTCTCATCTATAATTCGAAATATTCTAAGTACCAATGCATATTGTAACGCGTACTAAAGCAAAATAAAGGGAGGGTTCTTGGAGATTGAACCTGTAGTTTGTAGCTATTATTGTCGACGTCTACATATTCACATAGATTGAAAGTACATATGAATTGGAAAGAAAAATGTGCGTACCTCTAATGCTATCTTATACCGTAGGATCATGTATAAATGGAAATGTGTGTATTTCTTGAAAAGGAGCACCCTTTTATTCTTGACAATCATCCCACTGTTGGATACACGAGGATTTGCACGAAAGTATTCATAAAGTGATTCCTCTGTAATAGAATAGTTCAAAGGATTCCGATGGCCTGAGGTCACATGGTAAATTGCTTGAGCTCTGTGCTGGTCCCAATGAATGGCCATGGCTCTGTGCTGGTATCTATAAATATTGTAGTTTTCAAATTAAATTCAAACCTATAACTATAAGAATACCCCATAAACGTATATGCTAGTTAATTACATATGAGTGAAATGTATAAACTTCATATGCGTTAATAATACACTAACAGCCCCCAATTATATTAAGAATAATCTCTAGGCACCCTATTTGACGTAGTTGGCAAACACATGCCTCTGTACATGGTTAAACAACTTTTGATATGTGTATGTATGTTTTGGATTAGTTTTTGTGCAATACCCACCATATCACTTATGACATTATGGTCGGCGATGAAACATGGAAGTTTTTGGTCATTGTAGGCGACATACAACATATCAATTGTCCTGCAACCAATGTGACATAATCAACTAACACACACATAATATAAGTACTAATATAGTTGCATAAAACGAGTTAGTATGAAGGACAAACACTTCATTTAAAAAAAATTACCTAGTCCTCTCTATCCATCCAGGCATTGGATCTTGGAAAGTGCTGAGTATGATGCTAGGGCGGACTATGACAACCGGAAGGTCTCGTCCTAAGTTACCAAGCAACATCTCCCCTAAAGCCTTTGTGAGTGAGTACACGTTAGGCCAACCAAAGTGCCTAGCCCTTGAAAAAAATGTTGTTAATTAGCTCATGTTACTTATGTTAACTAGAACATCTTGGTCACATATGTTTATAGAAAATCATTCAAATGATATGTATATTTATGTTTCCAAACCTTTTCAACCCAAGTTCCTTCATTTTCTTCTTTTCTAACTTGTCATTAGAGGAATGCATCCTGAGTGTTGACTTGAAATTCTCAACTAATTTTATCTCAGCTTGAACGTCCAAGTTGTAACCTTTCCTTAGTGATTCCCCTGATTTGAATGGTTTCTCCATTAACAAGCCTTCTTGATCACCGGCTACAAAAGCTACTCAAGACAGCAACAACGAGAACAACATCACTACTTTTGGTGAGTATATGATGTTTCATCATATATATGCACAGAACATCTACATTTTAAACATATGTTTCATCACTTTCACAAAGATGAGCTAAGGAGCATGAGTTATGGACGTTCTTACCTGTGGAAACATGAAGGAGCATTTTGAGATTACCACACTTGTTTGCTAAATGGCACACATGGGCGACCCCTAAGGCATTTGAAGCCAAAGCAACATCATATCTGCACACGGAATATCCAGTGATATGCTGATTCACAACCTATATGTTAGCCTTCTAAAACAATACATCAAATGGTGACATACCTAAATTTCCTATTGGCTATCTCTTCATTAACACGATAAGTATCTTGTTTGTCATTAGGTTTCTCATATATCAATTAATGTTCCTAGTGTAGATCAACAAACCATATTTATAAAAAATGTATTTAAGATGAACCCTCGCAAAAAATGTACTGAAGATGACAAGGTTATGCATGACTGGAAAAAGCACTAGACCGATATATAGATGAAGTTTTTCTATTTGAAACTACATGACTCTTATTTATGAGTATTTAGCAGAATTTATTATACTACTTTTCTCCAAAGAAGTTGGTACTCTGAATCGGGTGTCCATGTCAGTCGATTAAGAAATAAATGTTTCTCAGTCTACTAGTATTATAAGCACCTCTCGTAGAAGCTAGTAGTTGCAGCTACACTGACAATGACATCAATTTCCTTGGATATCTGCTCAATCGTAGAGCTTGGGAGTGCACAATTTTCGTACACGATATCTCCAGCTAAAGGGAAAATTTTGTCTTTTATCAAAGAGTTGAAATCAGCTCCGTGCCTGCTTCGCAGAACATCAAAGAGTTCTGTTCCAACAACCTACACAAAATAGTATAAGAAAAGCTAAGTTTGAAAGATACTTGAATTCCACAAATAAATTAATACAGATTAACTTCTTTTAACATCCATAGCGAGGATTGGACCACACATTCAAAAACGGCACTAGGAGGGAAACAACAATGTGACTGTCAACGTGTCACTAGTTAGACTTGCATCTTGAAGAAGTAAACACCACAGAAGACATGGCGATTCATGCTCTCCAGATTACCCGAGGAACAACATGATGGAGTCCGCGAGTCAGCTTGAAGAGGCGGGCAAACATATATTACAAAGGTTCTACATGGCTTGCTATAGCTAGGAGGAAATTTGTGGCACTCACGCGTGTGGGAACGGACCCCATTTTTCTAACATATATTACAAAGGCTCTACATGGATTGCTATAGCTGGGAGGGAATTTGTGGCACGCATGTGTGGGGGCACTGGCCCCGTTTTTATTTTAGCTTTCAATTTTCAACCTTTCGTATCTTTTAAATAGAAATCCAGATTAAGTTTCGATTTCATATTCCTATTTGTCGTGATGAAGAATTTCAAATAAGACCCTTTTAATATATGTTTTGGGGACTTTAAAGAACTTTGTTAAGTTTCATCTACTGAAACTTGATACAAAGAACGAAAAAAATATCACAAATTCCAGAAACTAAAACTTAAAACTTGGTGTGCCATGGTGCGGAATCCAACAACTTTGCAGATCGTGAGGCAATTGTGTGGCCGGACACGGCTGGGTAGGTGTGTGCCCCTGCGAATTTCCGTGCTATAGTTGCGTTAATTGACGGGCAATGTTTCAGTAATTGTATGTATATTAGCCACTAGCGCAATGTCTCCAAATAACTCTTCTATATACTTGACATAGCTTCTTTTTTTTAACATCATACTCACCATAGCTTGTTGTTTCCACGGGCCCGGTCCTGAGATTTCAGGGGCCCGCAACGAAAGGAGAACATGGGGCCCATCAAATATTATCCTTAGATATAATACTAGCCCACTAACAATATATTAAAAAAAGAATTAGAGGTATGTGTTCTTCGACATTGTGTCATCTGGAGGTGGGATGTGGCGTGTTCTTCTCTCGACGACTTGTCTATCAACATTGCCTCGTGGGGCCAATGATGTGACGTTTCCAGTAAAATCAAGCATACACCAGGTGCATAATCAGGAAGATCCTCATCACTGGCTCGACTAGTGCGGCCCACCCAGAGCTATCTCTAGAAATTTGGGGCCCTGGTGCGAAACGCAAAACCGAGTCCCCTGAATTTGAATAACTTATGTAACCAAAGTATACTCTTGCGTAATTATGTAACTTAGATACATGTTATTATATAAAATATTTAAAAATATATGAATACTAAAATAGCGGAGGGCCGGGCGAATGAATCGAGGGAGTCATGTAATGGTATTTATGGTAGAATACTTGACAATTTAAAATGTCACATGGTAAAAAAATGCTACTAAAATAAAATGTTTCACTTGAAATACAGGTCTTGTTTTGTGGGGGCACTTGGAATATAGGTTAATTATATAAAGTTGGTTTTTCGAGATAATCTGGGCAGCGGAGCGGCAGAGCCTCGGCAATAGGCGAAGATGCGGTCAGACGCACGTTCGAGATTAATGGATTGCTAGATGGACCCCACCCGCTTGATCTTTTCATGGGCTGAACCCGTCCACCATTGCAGGCTACCTTGATCGAGTTAATTATATAAAGTTATTTTTGATAATTGGTTACAGTCTCTATTTAGTTTATCATTGTAATTGACCAATTTTTTATATAAACATTTTTATGACAGGAATTCTTATTTTCAAAATTATGATTTGTAAATCAACTTATCTAGACCAAAAACATATATTTCAATAACATCCATGTTCTTTTAGCGATTAATTACATGATTTCATACAAACTATGGTTATTCATTCCAATATGTTTAAATATGTTTCAAAACTACGATTTCCTTACCCCGCAAAAAAAACTGCAATTGCTTGTAAGGCTTACCATGTATGCATATTTATTATTTTTATATTTTGATGTCAAAATACTATTGTTGGTAGCTTCCATGATAGCTAGCTATAACTTTTGGTAGTTTATAGGGATCTCACCTCTATGCCATGAAAACCACTATTTAAGACATTGAGTAATAGTAGTAGTTAGTTTATTCCTTCATTTTGGCCATAATGTAAAAGATTTGTGTGAAACATGTGATGGCTCCTGATAGTGCACTCTATTGACATAGGAGGAGAGGCTTGTTTAAGTGTATTTTGTCCTATGTTAGATGCAATCATGGCTTACTTAACTACCACATACTCATGATTACGACTAGATAGGAAAAAGGAAGGGCTGAAGAAAGAAAGGGTATGCATAGTTGTGACAAAGACATCCTTCTTTTATCTTTTGCCATTATCTAAAGGTGACGATGATGATGATGATTACTATTACTATTTGTTATATATACCGTGGGTTATTCCTTAGCGTTGTCTACAGCGGTCAATGGATGTCTGGAGATCATATGAAATTAAATTAGCATCTGACTAAGAGATAGTATCTGATACAAAGGCCAAACTATCATCTCATTTCTCTTAGGTAAGAGAGGACAGATTTGTTTTTATTCATCATTCATAGTCCAGATCTTCCCTTGATTCTATTGTTAGACTGAAGGCAAACGTACCTCGGTGAGCACACGATGCTGGGCGGATGCGGCGTCTGGTGAGCGCACAAGAAGGTAGAGCTTCCTCACGTCCGGCTGGACCCTTAGTATCTTCTCCACCAGCACTACATTATACCATGCATATACGTTATTGCACACAAAGCTCTAAATATTTTTGACTTGATTCAACCTCTGAATTGATTAGTAAGCTAAGCCATGCGTGGACCAGTAATCAAACAACTACGCCTAACTTTCTTTTTGCAACACTAATATGATATATAGGACTAGGACGTGACTGTCCAGCCCTATGCTAAATCTGCCACTAAATAAAGATCATTCTACTTAGAAAAGGAGGGAGAACCAGTGCATGAGTAGATTGGTACTCAAATGTACGTACATTTTCCGAGGAAGCCCGTCGAGCCGGTGATGAGGATGCTCCTGCCCCGGAAACACCCGATCACCGCAGCGGCGTCCATGGCTTCCTGGATGCTTGCAGATCAACGCTCCAATGCACGTTGCCTGCCTATAGCTGGATTAATCTTTGTGTGGGTGATCGCTGTGGCCTGGGTGCTAGCTATTTATAGGCAGGATAACCATCCGCGTGGGTGATATTAATTTCTTCCGTGGGGGACGTGGGTGCTTTATGGCCATAGCTTTAGAGTATCTCTAACAGAGCCCCCTCCCCCCTGGAAAAAACTCCCGAATAAGTAGTTATTGGGTCTGTCCCAATAAGTTAGGAGAAGTTTGCAGGTGAGATGTTTTTTCAGAGCCTAATAATTCTTTCCCAATATTAAATCTAACATATGGGTCTTGTCAGTGAGAAATCTCTTTTTGAAGACCACATCGGCTCTGGTGGTAACGGTGGTGGGTGATGACGGAAGTGCGGATTGTGTCAACGGTGGCACCGTGGTTCGTCGACGCGGTGGTGGGCTGCGACGGCGGAGCGGTGGTACGACAGTCGACTCTAGTGGCAGCATGATGGTCTGAAGGGTAGCATGGAGGTCTAACAGGTGGTCGAGTTGATGACACGGTGGTCCGGTGAGTGGTCTAGTGGATGGCGCAATGGTCCGGCGGGTGCTCCGATGATGGCATGGTGGTCAGGTGGACTTCTCGGGCATCTTGCGGCACCTAAGGGGCCAACCCGGGCACTGTCTGAGCTTGTAGTGTGTTCCCTCATTTGAACCTTGAGGTTGTTCAAAAGGGTCAACATCTTCAAGACCGTCTAAGACCTTACACATAAACACCCTAGCCAAGGTGGCCGGCATCGAAATATTGTGCATGAGTTTGACTTTTGCCGCAACGACAATACCCGTTGCGACCTCTTTTAGTTGGCCGTTCACCATGGATTGTAGAGTGCATGGGTGTCCACCTGCCAAACCTATGTTTGTTTTTTTTGATATTTATTAGATCAAACACTCGCTGCATACTGTTTACTTGCCCTTTACATATCTGTTCTTTTTAAAAAAAATGGACAGTCCGAAATGACCATGTTAATGAAATAATGAGTAACGGACCCCAAGTTCGATGCATTGCTTCTAGGTGCACTTCCGCGACCGGCCGGCCGGAATATGCATTATATCTCTACTACAATTAGGCCAGATCGATGGACAGGTACACATAACGTCTAGCTATTTTACGTGCGACGCTTCGCTTCGGCTACGTCGTAGTGTAGTGTGTGGCCGGACAGTGGCGCGTGCATGTGCGTGTGGTATTGCGATGCTGCCCAAATCATACCCTACTAAGAAAACTCATTAGTTAACAGTCGCCATCTACGCTTTAAAACATGTCGTCATCTACTATTACATCGGGGAGATGCTAGTTGTGAGCAGTAGGTCGCCGTACGAGGTCATCACAAAGACCATCATTACACGCGACCAAACATATCAAAACCTATTTGAACGGAGATGACCACAAGGAACACGTCTGCAATTTGCACATTATTGCCTCATACACTACACACACAAAAAACATACATTGCCATGTGTTTTTTCGTAAGCCCAGTGTAATTTATCAACCAATCGCCATATAAAAGGGTAAGCAAAGAGCGAACGGCAAGGCCCATGGAGAAGAAATGGCCCTTGGTTACGTACCTGTACGCCGACAAGCACCTGCAAAACATTGGGCCTACGGCACGCTCTTTAAAAGGGTCAACACCTTCAAAAGGGTGAAGGTGAATATATATCTTCAAAACCGTCTAAGACATTACAAACAGCCTAGCCAAGGTGACTGGCATCCAAACATTGTGCATGAGTTTGCCCTTTGCCGCAATTAAAATACCTGTTGCAACCTCTTTTAATTAGTTGGACGTTCACCATGGCTTGAAGAGTGCACGGGGCGTCCACATGCGAAACCCACATCTCTTTTCTTGATATTTATTAGATCTAAGATGCCCTTTAGATGTATTTTCTTGTAAAAATAAATGGGCTAGCCGAAATGGCCATGTTAACGGACCCCAAGTTTCATGTCTTGCTTCTATGGAGCGCTGATTTTTTTAATGTTTTTTTTGCCGTGAGTCACAAATTAATATTCTTGGTTTCTCAAAGTCTATTGGGCTTGATGACGTAACACACAAACTCTGAGCAAAATAGATTCATCACCACCTGTGAGCATCACCGCCACATATTCAAGCTGAGATGTCGATGACAATTCAAATGAAATTATTCTAGAAGACTGTTAGGTGAACAGTCGTTATATCCATTGGGGAAATCGTACGGTGTCGCTAGCTACTGAGAAAATCATTAGGTAACAGTCGTCACTACTCTTTAAAACAAGTCGTCATCTAGTATTTACATCGGGGAGATGCTAGTTATGAGCAGTACGTCGTCGTACGTGGTCATCACGAAGACCATCCATGCAATTGAACGCGACCTCGCCAGGAACAAGTTTTGCAGTTAGCACATTATTGACTCATACGCTACTTGAAAAATATATATTGCCTTGTGTTTCTTTGTAAACCGAATGTAATTTATCGACCACTTGGCATATAAGAGGATAAACCGAGTGCGAACAGCAAGGCATGCACAAAACACTTGGTCTACCGCACGCTCTCGACATACCGCAGGTCAAGCACTCACTTTTACGCAGCAGACGACAACCTGTCTGTGACACATGGACATGCCCGCCGCACTTGACCGCTCATTGACAGCGGGAGGTATAAGCCGAGTGCCCTCTAAGACCTATCTTGGATTATATATTACATTTCCTTTTCTTAGAATAGGAAAATGATTCTCTCCCATATGCTAAGTGTCGGACATCGATCACTCATATTATGTTCGGATTCATCTTTATTAGGTGGTAAAATTTTAATTTTAAGAATATCCATATCATGCACAAGTCTATCCATGTGGAAATCATGGAAAAGTCACAAAGTAAGTAATTTATTTGGTTATGTACTAAATAGCAATAGTGGGAATTTCTTATGTTACACAATAAATAATAGAAAATTAGTAAAAAAAAAACATGGCAGTGGCGGGTGCACTGGCTCGCTCGCCACAGGTAATATAGTTAGCAGTGGCGGGCACAATCTAGAGCCCGCCACTGGTACCAAAATGATTCCTTCTGATTGGTTGAAATGTCCATCCCACAAATTGATGACGTGGCTTAATTACATCTGCACGTCCACACCCATCTGTGCTTTCTCTAATTGGTGGAGATAAGAGGAGAGCCACAGGCTCACCGGCCACAACCGCGTCTCTCTCTCGATCTCTCCCTCTCACTCTGAAGCTGTGATCCCCGTTTCGTATTTTTCTTCAGCGGCCGATCCTGACCAGCTTCGGCCATCTCTCCCGGTGGCAAGCAAGCTCCAGCAGCGCTGCAGTCTCATCTCTCTTCCTCACCAAATTAGATCCTCGCGTTGCCTCTTCTAATCCTACCCGCCTCTGTACATGCAGATGAAATGGTGCTCTAGTCCAGGTGAGATTATGCTCTAATGGCAACGTCGAGCAAGCTGCAGCGACGGCGGCTCTGGCAGGGCTGCATCGGATGGAGGGAAGAATGACACGAGGAGACAAATCCAGCACGCATGACGACGGATCCAGCTGTTGGGAAACGTTGCATGAAAAACAAAAAAAAACGCACACGCAATGATCTATCCATGGGGATGCATATCAACGAAGGGGAGAGTGTGTCTACGTACCCTCGTAGACCGTAAGCGAAAGCGTTTAACAACGCGGTTGATGTAGTCGAACTTCTTCATGCTCCAACCGATCAAGTACCGAACGCACGGCACCTTCGTGCTTCCCAGTTGGGTACATGTGGGTCGGCCCAAGTAGCTCATTTCAGGTTTTGAGAAGGTTATATAACCTTCCCAAACCCGCAAAAAAAACCTGTATTATTTTATTTATTTCGATTTTTTCTCTTTTTCTTTTTCATTTTCTTTATCTCTTAATTTCTTTTTTTTCATTGTTTCATTCCAAATTTTAATAATATTTTCGGAAATCTGGGAACTTTTTTTGTCAAAACAGTGAACTTTTTTCAAATCCGGATGAACATTTTTTTAGTTCAAAATTTGTTCATCAAACTCTAAAAATGTTCATATTTTTTGAAATTTCGAACATCCTTTTAATTTTTGAGATGTTTGTTTTACAAATTCACGAACATGTTTTGTAACCGTGAACAGTTTTCATAACCATCGACATTTTTTTCAAATTATGAACATTTTAAAATTATTGAAAACTTCTCACAAGCATTTTTTAGATTTGCAAACATTTTTTGAAAATTGTGAACATTTAATAAAATAATGAACATTGTTCTTGAAATCACAAATATTTTTTGAAGTGAGCATATATCATTTTACGAACATTTTTTTAAACCATGAATATTTGGTGAATACGCGAGCAATTGTTTCACAATTTGCAACTTTTTTGAATTCCGAAATATTTCTGAAAAGGGAAAACTGAAAATATAAAAAGGAAAAAAGCAAAGGGGCTTCCCGCCACGCACATGGGCCGGCCCATGAGGGTGCGCGTGGAGCTGGGTTGTACGCACTTCCCTTGTTTTAGGCACGCTGGTTGACATATAGGAGGTCCCTCGGAAAAGTCAGACGAGCAAGAAATAAATTGCATTCTATCACGCATAGGCATTCTCTAGGACCCCTACAGAAAAATCTAGGGATTCTTTTCAGAAATTAAGGGGGCATACAGTCGGGGCTCACACAAGTCGTGATGTGGCGACGACTCGTAGACACCCCCTCCCCCCCCCCCCCCCCCCCCCGCGCGGCCCCCGCGTCGTCCGCTTCGGGCGACTCGGGCGGCGGCTAAGGTTTCCCCGTCACGCCGCCGCTCCCTCACCCTCCCTTCCTCGCCGCCACCTGAGAAAGCCGCCGGATCCGCTCGCGCGGCCGCCCGTGATGGCGGCGGCGAGGCCTCGGCCGCTCCTTTCCTCAAGGAGGACCTCGGATCTGGGGCGGCGGCCCTTCTTGGCGAGGCGGCGGCGCCTTTCGGCCGGCGTCGTTCGCGGGGTGCTCTGACCGGCGGCCTCGACCACGCGGGTGGTAAGATGACGGCGGGTGGCAGCGGTGGCGCGAAGGTCTTCCCCTCCTCGTCAGATCTGAGGGTGGCTCCTTTCCCCTGTCTCCCTCGTCTCCGCCGCTTCTCGCCAGCCTCCTCCCGAGCACCGGTATGATGTGGGTGGGTGTTTGGTGGTCTGGTTCTGGGCCGCGGGAAACCGTTGGCCGGCTTGGCCGGCCTGGCAGCATCGACGTCCCCGACGCAGTCTCCTCCTTGGAGGTGCTGCAGAGGTCCTTCCCCTTTCCACCCCTGTTCCTCCTCCTGGGTGAAAGCCCAAAATCCGGCTTGGATTGGGCGGCGACGGCGCGCTGTGCGTCGTGTCTTCCTTGGGGGCGCCGCCTGGGGAGGGTTGCGCTCAGGTGAGGGGTTCAAGGTCGGAGCTTGGGTGGCTTGGGTGGTTCGGTGACGGCGGTGTCATGAGGTTCTCCTCGTTGGCCTGCCGGTTTACTTGATGCCTCTGCTGCCTTTCTTCAGTAGCTGCACCTGGTGGTTTTCCTGCAGCTCTCCGGCGTTCTAGGTTGTGGTGATGCGGCAGTCACGGAGTGCTTGAATGTTCAAGTGTTGGTGTGCTGCGGCTGCTCCAGGACCCGAAGCTGGCACATCCCCTGCTCTAGGGTGAGCGTCTCTCAAGTCCGCCGGGTACGGCGCCTTGCGAGCCATGGCGAGAGGGAAGGGTCCCTCTGCGGCGAGAGAGACGGCGGATGTGTGATGTCTTTCTACTTGGGCGTTGGTCGGGCTCACTTGCCACACTCTGTTGCAAGCAGGTCCTCGTCGTGCTCGTGTGTGCCTCACCCCTAGATGGCTGTTTGGCTGTAGTCTTCGGCTAGGACAAGCTTCGAGCTTTGTTTTCTTGTATTCTTTTTGAGCTTGTGCGACTCGTTGAGTTGTAAGCCTCCTAGAGTGTCCTCTTATATCATTTGGTCGTGGGGGTTTGTGTGTGTTTGTATTTCGTGGCCGGTTGATGGCTTTGTTAATTCAAAGCCGAGCTCTCCGCAAGCCTTCGTTCTAAAAAAAAAACAAGTCGTGATGTGTGGTCAATCCAAACCATCCACTCCGGATGCTCTAGCCTCCCGCTCGAACTTCTGCAGTGCAAGAGTACCCTAATTCTCAATTCTATGATTAGTGTGAAAGTTATTCTTTCAGGCTTCCTAATTTTTCAATTTTCTTTAAATTTTCTTATGTTGAATTTGTATCGAGGTCTGTTTCTATTAATAACATACATTTATACTGCTATTTTTTTTTACATTTATACGTCAATTTCTATATGTTCAACAAGCTATACTAGAGATTACAAAACAAATACATTGTTGCATGAAAATTTATGTCCATGATTAAGTGGTGCATCAGCACCCGCACCATCCATTGTTATTTTTGTTGTTTTTGGTAGTCTAAGGTTGACTGATATAATCAACATACATATGTATTGTAGAACGCATGTACATACATTCATACACATATGTACACACATACATGCGCACACGCACACATACATACATACATACATACATACATACATACATACATACATAGGGCATATATATACAGTAGCATTATTGCCCTGACTATTCTACATAGGTATTCAAAAGTCAAATTTTCATAAGCACAATAGTAGCATTTAAAACATGTTTGGAGAGAAGACGACACAACTTCCATAGGACTTGCCCCGACCTTCCCTGTTGTCGATGGTGGTGATGGGGAGACAGCAAGCAGCAACATTTTGAGATGGTAGTTTCTTTCTTCCGGGTGCCATTATCATCAGATCTGGGTAATTTCAGCACTTGAGTGCCATGGAACTGCAGTCTCGGTGTAAATTGAGCATCTTCACTGTTATATATATCACCACAGACAGTCAGCGCTGCTGAAAATTCTGTTTCTGTTTCAGCAGCCGGAGCTAGCACTATTGCAAACCCTGAATCCTCCACTCAAACGCACACATTACTTGGCAGGAAATCACATACGACACCAAATTCCAGAGTTGGCTGCCACCCGGATGAACAATAAACAAGTAATATAACAAACTGTCTGGAAACGATTCAGATACATACATGATCAGGCTTCCATCCCAGATACATTCAGATATGACTGAAACGAATCCTTGACCAGCACGAATGGAAATATCAACGATTTACTTCTCATAGATGATCTTCCAACAAAAAAAAGGAGGAAAGAAAAGCTGCTTGTAGTTGTAGATACTGCACACAAATGAAAATACGGCAGTACGCCTAGCTTGCCTTGGATTGTTAGGAGTGATTGACCTTTGAAGCTCGATCAGACGTTCTTCACCACGGCTAGATTTGGGTTCTTGGCGAGCTCGGTCCTCACATATGCCAATTCGGAACCTGTGTAGCCACCTTCAAGGCTTCAAGCACAACTTCCTTTAAGCTGGCAAGAGATGGTAGCCCTGAAAAGAAACCCCTCTCGATGTATGTATGTCGTACCAAACTTGAGCACCTCAAGCTTCGGGGTTTTTCCTTGTTCAAACTTGACGGACTTGGAGCCTTTCATCGAGTCCCATGCTCAGCTCCAGTACCACCAGGCTCGGGAACGTCCCCTGATGGAAATTGAGATGGGCCCGTTTTTTTTTCCAGAACGAAGGCTCCAGAGGAGCCCGGCTTTGAATTAACAAAGCCATCAACCGGCCAGGATAACAATGCAAGATTACAACCACAGAGCACACAAAGAAAAATAACAGAAAAACGGCGAAAGGTACAGAGACGCCGGGGGACAGCTCACAATGCTCACATACAACAAGCTAGAGATAAGACAAAGAGCAAATGCTTGAAGATGCCAGCGACCTCTTGCACGCACAAAGCCAAGGAGGAGGCGACAGCCGGCTCAGGAGAGGGAAACAACGACAAAACAAGGCATGCCGTTGCCAATAACTCCAGGACTTGAAGAAGACGCAGCCTATCAGATCCATCATCAAAGAAGGCCCCTGTCTCCTTGCCCGGCTCGAGGGCGCCGCACCGTTGAATGATGGACATGTTCACCCTAGAACCTGGATGGCTGGTATCGAAGGAAGCCACAGGAGCGGAACCAGGCAATCCCCGCTTGCCGCCGTCGACTCACCTAGAGCAACCAAACGCCAAAGACCAGAGCTCTGGCACGAAAGAGGGTGAGCAGCCAGGATGAACACGCCCTCCGCCCACACCGCAACAAAGCCCACATCCCATCCTTGCTCCCCAAAACAGCGCCTTCAAGAAGGTTACGGCGCCAGAGGCGTCGCCGCCATCCAATAGAGTTGAGGTGTTAACCCGGGAGACAAGGGGGACGGGGGTGGGGAACAGGACCTGACCGACGCCTCCAGGAAGGTGAGCGGCGCCCGTGGGCGTCGCCGCTGTCACAGCCGGCAAGGCTGTCAGGGTTTCCCCCGGTCCTGCATCCCGGCACCCGCTCCCACCCGACGAAAACCGGAGCCGCACGACGGAGCAGGCCGGATCTGGGGGATGAGCTCGCTGGAGAGGTGTAGGAGTGGAGAAGGCCAGATCTGACGCCGCCACAGCGCCCTGGCCCGCGTCCTCCAGTGGATTCGCCGTCCGCACGGCCGAGATCCGACGGCCTGCGCCCGCGCCACCAGATGTCGAAAGCTGGGACGCCTCACCAGCCGGGGCCGCCGCCCCGGAACCCAGGGCCCCCCGCGAGCGAGGCGGGGCAGCGAGGGCCCCGCCGCCACCTTCATCAGCAGCGCGTGGGCTTGCCTGACGGCTGCTTCAAGCGGCAGCGAGGGGAGATCTAGGAGGGGAGGGAGACGGCGCGGCTAGGGTTTCGCCCCTCGGGCCGCCCGAGCGGGGCGACGCGAGGGAGGGGGGGGGGCAATCCCGGTCGATGGGCCCATTTACCCTCGAGTGACTTCTTCAACAGATGCAGGAATGCGAGATTTG
Source organism: Triticum urartu (assembly GCF_056163025.1). NCBI lineage: Eukaryota > Viridiplantae > Streptophyta > Magnoliopsida > Poales > Poaceae > Triticum > Triticum urartu. The sequence continues at coordinate 16,738,677 of NC_141873.1, forward strand.
GTAGTTCCCCAAGGACTTGTATGGCAGCATTGTGCTCCGTTATCCTGGAACTCCGCAGCTTCAGCTTCATCAGATTCTTGAGCCCCTGGTCCATTCCAGCAGTTTGACCAGGTTGCCGTACATCTTGAGGCTCTACAGTGTCTCTCGAAACGAGAACTTTCATTCCAAGCAGCCACTCTCTGTCGATAAAAAAAGCATTGCGAGACAAGTTACAAAAAACAAGCATCATTCATGCACAAATAAAACAACCATGGATCTGTTCATTCCGATAATATACTTAGTTCACTAAATCCGTTGAATATGCATGGTGGGTGACACTTTGCTGTTCCTATTTCATTCTCTGTCGCATAACTTGAATTGGAAATGCATAAATTGCAGTCACTCTCGGTCACTTTGGATAAATTGCAGCAGCAGCGCAGTGATCGGAACTTTGTGGCGAGAGGAAGAGGAGCTTCTGTTGTGTCTCTCTGGAGAGGAGCGACCTCTCTTATATAGGCACAGGAGAAGGACGCGAAGATGCTGCGGCGGGAGGTGAAGCAACGAAGGGAGACGAAGCGAACAGGCAGCGGCCGAACAGGCGCACCGTTCGAATTCAGTGTCCACTACAGAAAACGTTTCAACTCCCACGTGACCTTTCGTATACCCGTCGTGCGTGGCAAAAAAATTTAGACATCGGCTCGGCTCATTCCCGCAACCCGCGGCGGGGCGGGCGGCGGAGGAGGAGCGCGTGTGGATGTTCCTCTTGTTCTCATGCTCATACATGTGGGGAAAGAACTTCCTTTATAAAAAGGTCCAACTCTCTCTAAACTAGCAATGTGGTACTAAACTTTTATACTACCTCTTGCCTTGCATGAATGGGCTACGTGGGCCTTTAGGATTTATTAGAAATTTCTAAAACTGCTATTGAGCTAGGTCTAAAATAAACAAAATTCCAGCAGCGTGAATCCTAATAGGAATCACTGATCAAGAGGAATCATACCTTTAATCTATGGGCCATCAACGCAATCTCCTTGGTGGGGCAATTCATCGAACATCTTCTGGGCGCAGTGATGCAGGCGGCTGAACTGAGAAGGGTGCAGTCATGTGTAACAGTGTAAGGTCCTTGTTGGAGAAGATGAGGATGCTTGGGGAGGCGGCCATGACAGGAGACGTGTGGAAGGAGCGACGCGAAGAGGCCCGGCGGGTGCACGGGAGGGCCGGCTATGGCTGGCTGACTGAGGAGAGGGGTAGAGCAAGAAGTCTGGCGAGAGGAGCGACCAACGTTGGGTGGTGGATGGCAAAGCCGAACAGCGGCGACATGCCTGGCTTGCGGCAACGAGCCCATGAGGCCATGACCATGGCGTGGTGGTGCGAGTCTGCGTTCGAGTGCGTGCGTAGAGGGAGCCGCGGGAGGTAGGAGAAGATGAACGGGAAAAGGATGGCGCGGAGGACGACGGCGCGCTCCGGCTGGCGTGAAGCGGTAGGAGAGGTCTTGAGGTGTTGGATCAAGGATGGACGGCTGAATCTGAAGTACTGACAAAGCTGTACGCTGCCTGTTAACTGAATATATAAGATCAGGTGTCGATTTCTTCAGACCAGTGCCTGACACAGCGCCTCTCCGGCCTTGCTCACATCAATTTCATGATGTTTTTCCATGACGCGAGGGATGAAGATGTGGAGGATGCTTTCAAGAGCATGGCCGATGCGCGCCCCGACCGCATTGAAAATTCAGAGACTTGAAGGTCTCATGAATTGTGCACGAGTTCAGGCAATTTCTTTTTCAGCATTCATAAAAGGGATGCCATATAGACTGGATTTTGATCCTATTTCAATACTGCCATAGTTAGTGACAGCAGGCTGATGGCAACGTTCTATGCTTTGTGTTGAATCACCTTAATTTGGCTCCAGTATTACCATGGACATGGAACTGCAGTCTCGGTGTTATATATACATCACCGCAGATAGTCGGTGTTGCTCAAAATTTGTTTCTGATTCAAGCAGCCAGAGTGCACTATTGCAAACCCGGAATCCTCCGCCGAGCACACACATATTGGCAGGAGAGAATAAATCAAGACACATAGGGAGACCCACATATATACGAGAAGAAAAGATTACGCCAAACACAAGTTGGCTGCCATCCCAGATGAACAATAACAAGTATAGCAAACAGGCTGGAAACGATTCAGATGCAGACATGAACAAGCTGTACATAATTACAGGAGATATGTGACTATGAAACAATCATCAACAGTAGTCCTAACTTGCCTTGGATTGCTGGGCGTGCTTGACTTCTGAAGCTCGATCAGACACACTTCACTACAGGTCGGTTTGGGTTCTTGGCGAGCTCGGCCCTCAGGTGTGCCATGTCATGAAAGAAACATTCTAGCACAACTTCCTTGAGGCTGGCGAGAGATGGTAGACCCAAAACGGAACTACTGTGCATGTAGACAGCACTAACATCAAACTTGAGCACCTCAAGGTTCAGGGCTGCTCCTTGTTCAAACTTGACGGACTTGAGCCTTTCATCGAGTCCCATGCTCAGCTCCAGCACCACCAGGCTTGGGAACGTCCCCTGCTGGAAACAAAGACGGACCTCTTCACCCTCGATTGACTTCTTCAACAGATGCAAGAACGCCAGATTGGGTAGATTCCCAAGGACTTGTATGGCAGCATCGTGATCCGTTATCCTGGAGCTCCGCAGCTTTAGCTTCACCAGATTCTTAAGCCCCTGGACCCATTCCGGCAGTTTGACAAGGTTGCCATACAGCTTGAGCCACATAAACCTGGCTCCCCCTCTGACCGTATCAATAATGACTCCAGGCGGCTCAGACCAACAACTGCAGAACACAGCTCTTGTCCATTTTCCTTATTGACGCCGGTCACTCCCAACTTGCGCAGACGAACGAGCCGCTTTATCTCCTTTACAACATCCTTTCCCCGTCGCCCAATGTTCACAACGCCCAGTGTGCGCAGGGCTTCCAGTTTCCTCATTCCTCTTGGCACTAGAACACCATTTAGTTCCATGCGCATCCACACAGCAGGGAAAATGGAGCAGCACAACAAAGTACACATAGCTCGGCGGCTCATGTCAATATCATCCTGAGACCGTATACACAAATAACAAGATGCCACCATCAAGAAAAGTAAATAGCATGGCCGGCTCTTCAGTACCTCTGGGAAATCCTCTCCCACTTCAAATGAGGCATCCTCATTCTTTGACATTATCCCAGCACGAAGATTGTTTAGCTTGCGAAGCTTGATGATTGTATTTGGCAGCATCATTATTTTGGTACCTCTAATGTCTAGTGTCTCAAGCTGTCTCAGGTTACCCAATGAATCTGGAAGGTGAACAATATGTAAACATCCTCTTAGAGAAATGTATCTTAGGTGAAGAAAGTTCCCAATATGTTTAAGGTGATGACCATGTAGACCGGTTGCGTCTTCCAGGTCCAGCACTCGTAGCAACCTCATCTTGTCAGAAAGAAAAAATGACTTCCACTCTCCGAAACATGTGCTTGACCATAGACGGGTCATGTCCACTATGCTCTCAAACTCAGTCTTATTTCTTTTCCAGTTGCTGCTTATAGCCAGATGGCGCACCGTGGCCTGGCTATTTGAGCTGCAACCTTCCTCAAGTGTAAAGACAAGATTTTCTTCCATGGACTTTGAGACACCAATTTCACCGATAAGATCATGGACTTGGCAGGAATCTATTCCTTTTGTACTTTGAATTGATTGTCGAGATGGTAGGATCATACTCCTGCTTATAAGTTCCATGAAGTAGTCGTCCGCTATTTCCTCTGCAGATCTGCCGTGCACCTCCCTTGAATAACCCTATGCACTTCACCTACGTGCCAAACGTCCGCGACCAACCTTGTAGTCTTCAGGAAAGATGGGCATATATAGGAAACATGACTTGAGGTGATAAGGTAAACTATCATAGCTTCTCATAAGTACAGTCCTTATAGTCCCAAGCTCTGAATTCATCTCCAACTCGGCGCTGATATGATCATTCAATTTCCTCCATTCCAAAGAGGTTTTTGGTTGGCTAGCCAAGAAGCCACCCACGGTGACTATTGCAAGAGGGAGCCGGCCACACTTCTTCAAGATCAGTTCTGCCTGTTCAACCAACTTAGGATATTGTGTATTCAAATCTATAGTCTCCTTGAATACCTAAAATTCATGTGATGAAGTTATTTAGTACTGTGAAAATTAGATAAGGATTGGAGAGATATTTTAACATACTTAATGAAATATGTGGACCTAGAGATTCATCAATTTCTACACAAATTATTCATTATGTATTTTGTGATATGAAACAGAGCAACTATAGAAATGCAAGATGGCTGGTGGGTCCATAGGTGGACCAGTGACTAATCAGTTTGATTTGATGGGAGTGATTGGGATTTGCAAATCATGAAGACATTTGCTTCCTAGTTGTTCAAACTGACGGACCAACTGGACCAACCAAATGGTAACCATATATGTGGTTGCACGACACATAACTAATTTATAGAATAATAATGCTGGGAGTCATGAAATACAACGATGTTTTTTGCGGCCAAAAAAAGAAAAATTACACCTAATGCTCCAGCAGCAGTACAAATATATATAAGAGAATGAAACAAGGAGCCGTATCTTATTTCTCAGGCATGGATTGGAAGACCTTATATATATCCATCAGGTTTGCATGTTAACGACCGGAGAGAATAGAGATGCAGCACCTGCACAAACATTTACTCCCTCCGTCCCATAATATAAGAACAGTTTTGACACTAGTGTAGTGTTAAAAACGTTCTTATATTTTGGAACAGAGGTAGTACAAGATAGTTATCGGTCTGCGTCATCAGCGTGGGTGACATGGGCGGCCTCCCGATCCACTTTTTCAGCGAGCCTCTCCCCAAGCGTCCCCTGTTAGATCCACTGGATCGGGGTAGGCTAGATCATCCGGTAAACCTACCTTCACTTTGGGTTGATGAACTCGAGCCAGAGGCCATCGTGGTGAGATGGCCACGACGGCAATGACAGAGAGATGGTGGCGGCGGTGGAGCTTCCCGTCGTATCGCGCTAACCCTAGATCTGTAGGGATGTAGGTGGGGTTCTGGACGCACGGTAAATCTCTTGTTCCGTGCGGCCGACTCTCCCACCCCTTTATATAGCGCGGCGACAGGGGCCCACCAACCATGGTTTGGTTGGGCGCCCCCGATCAGGGCGCGGGTCAAGGGCCCGTCGAGCCGTTGGACTCGATCGGGAGGAGATCAACCTAACATTCTTCCCCTTGATCTCAACTTTACTTTTAACCTTATACTTTCTAGTTTATTTGTTTCGTCACATGTTGGTACATAGAGCATGTTTCATCGTCACAACTTAATTGCCGATAGAATGATACAGCTACAACATACGTTTTGTTTAGAAACAAATTCTGTTCCTTTTGGGCCTATCCAGGAATCATAAGGCTTTCCCTTAAACCCATGCCGGCTAAGCGTTCCTTGAACACATTGGGTGGTAAGCCTTTCGTTAATTAGCGGATCCGCAAGCATATCCTTTGTCCTTATATGCTTGAGACTTATAGTTTGATCCTAGATTTTATTTTTCACAACATAATACCTTATCTCTATTGTTTTGGCAGCATTACTCGACTTGTTGTTGTGAGCATAGAATACCGCGGGTTGGTTGTCGCAGAACATCTTTAGTGATTTGTGAATACAATCTACCACTTTCAAGTCGGGTGCAAATTTCTTTAGCCATATCGCCTGCCCCATGGCTTCGAAGCATGCTATGAATTCTGCATACATCGTGGATGATGCAACTATTGACTGTTTGGAGCTTTTCCACGAAATAGCTCCCCCAGCGAGAGTGAAGACGTATCCTGACGTGGATTTTCTATCATCTCTGTCCCCCGCAAAATCTGCGTCTGAATACCCTTTTATCTCTAGGGAATCACTTCTCCTGTATATTAGCATGTAGTCCTTCGTGCCTTGCGCATAACGCAATGCTTTCTTTACCATCTTCCAGTGCTCCATGCCTGGATTATCTTGATATCTACCGAGTATCCCGGTGATAAAAGCTAAGTCAGGGCGAGTGCACACTTGTGCATACTGTAAGCTGCCAACTGCCGAAGCATATGGTACTGCTTTCATTTGATCGATCTCGTACTGGTTCTTGGGACATTGGAATTTCCCAAAACTATCGCCCTTGACTATAGTAGCAGGTGTGGCTTTACTCGCATGCATATTATACTTTTTAAGAACCTTTTCTAAATATGCTTTCTGCGATAGTCCTAAGACTCCATTGTTCCTATCTCGGTGAATTTCTATGCCCAAAACATATGATGCTTCACCAAGATCTGTTATGTCAAAATTTGAGGATAAGTATTTCTTTGTTTCTTGTAGTAGACTAACATCACTGCTAGCAAGCAGTATATCATCCACATACAAGATTAGGAAAATATATTTCCCATTTTTAAACTTTGCATAAATGCAATTATCCTCAATGTTTTCTTTAAATCCAAAACTTTTAATCGTTTGATTAAACTTTAGATACCACTGCCGAGAGGCTTGTCTTAATCCATAAATGGATTTCTTCAGGCGGCATCCCATATTTTCCTTGCCTTCCATGATAAAACCCTTAGGCTGTTTCATGTAGATATTTTTTTTAAATCATCATTCAGAAATGTCGTCTTAACATCCATTTGATGTAACTCTAAATCAAAATGAGCAACTAATGCCATTATGATTCTGAAGGAATCCTTACATGAGACTGGAGAAAATGTCTCATTGTAATCTATCCCTTCTCTTTGTGTAAATCCTTTTGCCACGAGTCGTGCTTTATACTTTTCTATATTCCCTTTAGAGTCATACTAAATTTTGTAGACCCATTTACAGCCTACTGCTTTGGCTCCTTTAGGAATTTCCTCTAAGTCCCAAACATCTTTGGAACTCATCGATTTCATCTCGTCTTTCATTGCCTTCATCATGGCTTCTTCATATGAGGTGGGATCTTTTTCTTGGGTGGAGTTGCGACTGGTAGTGAGAAAAATGGCTCCTGAATCATCGAATTAGGTGCATGCACCCTCTTCTCCTCAAGATCAATTTTCCGAGCTGCCAAGCTCCCCCTCATCATTTCGTCCTCTAAGAAGACTGCATGTATCGTTTCTACAAACTTTGTATATCTGTCTGGGCAGTAGAAACGAAAACCTTTTGATCTGTCTGGATAGCCAATGAAGTGGCAATTTACTATTTTGGGATCTAACTTTGCAATATTTGGATTAAACATTTTGCCCTCAGCAGGGCACCCCCACACCCTGAAGTGTTGTAGGGAGGGCACCCTTCCTGTCCATAGCTCGTACGGTGTTTTGGGCACCGACTTGCTTGGTACTCTATTGAGAATGTGAATGGTGGTTTTAAGCGCCTCCATCCATAATCACAATGGCAAGTTGGAATAACTTATCATGCTGCGTACCATATCCATAAATGTACGGTTGCGCCTTTCAGCTACTCCATTCTTTTGTCTCAGAGTGGGATACATTAAAAGCACATGAGTTATCATATCTTTCTCTGTCAGAATTTCTCCCACCATGCGGGATTTTTGACATAATATTATGTCAACTTTACCCCGTTACGCAGGTATTTTCCCAGACTTTTCCCGCCATGCGGGTTTTATCATAATCATCTTTTCCCGCCATGCGGGTAATTCCCAGTAAGGGAACATAAATGACATAATTGCCTCTTTTGACTGCATATTCAATCATCAAATTTAGGAATAAATCCGAATGCTCTTTGACACACATGCTTGATCCGACGTTGGTCAAATTAAACACGCATGTTACTTGTTTCATTTCAAATCATGTTGACTGAAAAATCTTCTTCATAGAGAGTACATGAAAGACATTCATCAACCAAGACTCTCAATGATCTATCTCTTTTCTTTTGATGTCATTCTTTAGAGAGAATATACTCCCTCACGTTATGACCTTTCTTGGTCATCTTTCGGGTCACAAGTACCCAGGCATTCGCTTCCACGAATGAAAGCATGGAAAACTTTTAGTCTGGGAAAACTTAGACAATAATCTACAATAATGGGCATAAAAATAACCCTACATTGGTCTGGTTAAAAGAAATGCGCATTAAACTTTTGAAACTTTCTGTTATATTCTATATCACCGTTGTGGCAGAATTAGAATAAACATCAACCTTCTACATTAATTCCATATCACCGTTGGGCGGAAATGAAAATAATGCATATAACTCATAAACAATGTGATGATAGTATTTCTATTAAACAACTTTGCTAAAAAAATAATAATCATCATCAACTTTATTGCAACGGGAACAAGAAATATACATTTGTCAGTTCAAGAGTTAAATGGCCCCGCTATAGCCTTTTTAACAGGGTGCCGCTAAATGGCCGCCTTCACAAATAGCCCGCTATAGATTTGGGGGCCCGTCGCTATTTTTCATAGCCCGCTATTTAAAACATTGAAAAATGTTGCCGACATCCCCTCTGCCGCATGCTGGGATGTGGTGGTGGCCATGCAGGAGATGTCGTGGCCATCACAAGCGATCTGGTCTGCGTGCTGCTTGGCGGTGTTGGCCGTGGCGCTACCTTCGGGGACACATAATGGGCTGACGGTGGGTGCTGAAAGGTCAGAGGGGTTTGGACGATGAAGGCAGTCGCGGCATGTGGTGATTTTGTATCGTGCAGATCGGTCATCGCTGCCGCTTGCGAGGATGGTGCAAGAATGCTAGAGCGTCCCAAACTCGGGATTTTGGCTTTGCATGGCCTTGCTCCCTCGTCAAAGTCTACGCGTATTGTGCTATTGGGATCTTGAAAAGTGGAGGAGATAAAATTTGCCTGGACTTGATCTTCAAAATAGAAACTCACGAGTTAGCCTTCGGAGGTTGGATCTAGGCATTGCTTTTGAAAAACCTTTCTCGTAGACCTTCTGCTGTCAAAAGATAGTTGGTGTCGATAGTCGTTGTAGTATATCATCGATCAATGTTGTTTTGATCGCTTCATTTTTTCTTTTTCTCTCTTCGTCTTGGCATAGCTTCAGTCTTTTATGACTTAGCTCTTTGCTAGCATGTGAGTTAGTGTTGGCTATAGTGTGCATTCTACCTATGCAGAGATCGGGTGTGTGCTCATTATGATTTTAGCCCTCTATGCTACATTATGTGTCAATAAAATATGCCCTTTATCAAAAAAAATCACTTGCATATTTATAATGATCATGTCTCCAAGTTAAAACATGTGGATGCATCAACCATTTTGTTGGTTAGGAAGATGACTTGTTTACAAACTGGGCTATCTGTGCAAGTCCCTACAATTTCCTCTTAAATATTAGGCCATGTGTGTTAGGAGGATTGGAACATATATTACTCAAAGGCCAAGGGAAATAAGCAAGAAATGCTTTGAGGAGCTATGGATGATATGGATAAGAGGAGCTCGCTTTGGCTGCAAGAGTGTGTCCACTAGTTGCCTAATTTGCTTTAGTAAATTGAGCAATTGGTATTACTATAAGAAGAAGACCAAGACTAGTGGCAATTGGTATTAATCAACGTAAGTTTAACAGGACGCTCTTCGACAGCACTGCAAAAACATGGAGTAGATAGGAACATGATGCCTCAACAGCAATGCCCACTATAACTTATTTTAGTGGGACGCGAAATTGGCTGCACATGTACAAAGCCTTGCAAGTGATCACGCAGATAAGAAGAGAGGAATTGGTGATGGGATCACCGTGCGCTGGGAACGGGGCGCTGAGGAAAGATCATGTATTGATAATCAGTTTGCTCTCTGCAAATTAAAATCAGATCAACACCGAATCTCAATCCACACTACGAAACAAACATCATACGTATACTATAGTACTATACATACAAAAGGTCACCAGGACAACGCAAAAGCTAGATGTCGAAGTTGCAACTAATTAGAGAAAAAGAAGGACAAGCAAATAAATAGAGAGTGGGGCAGGTGTGGTGATGATCTCGTTCTCGTCAATGCGTTGAGCGCGCCAAAACCGGATGCAGTAGCTGCTGCTTATCACAACCACCCCCTCTCCTGCTTCCCCAGTCCCCTGTTGAGAGAGAGAGAGAGAGAGAGAGAGAGAGAGAGAGAGAGAGGCGGCTATGGCGAGGCACTTCCTGCTCAATACGGGAGCCAGGATGCCCTCGGTGGGGCTCGGCACCTGGCAGGCTGAACCCGGCGTCGTCGGCGATGCCGTCTACGCTGCCGTCAAGGTCTGCACATACCTCCTATTTATTTGCTCACCACTCGCTTCACCAATCACCATCTTTTATTTTTTGCAACAAGCTTCACCATCCCGATGGCATGTTTTTTGCCCCCTCTATCCGCCCCTTCGTACTGTGTTGTTTCCTTGTTTTTATCTTCCACAAGATCGCCAATAGTATTTCATTTCTCAATTGCTTCTGGGTCATGCAGGCCGGTTACCGGCACATCGATTGCGCCAGAGAATACCACAATGAGAAGGAGGTAAAACCACTGTCAACTAGCTATCTGTAAAGGTTTATTTTGTTCAGTCCACTAAAAAAAACAGCTTTTGATCAGTCCTGTATGTTTTTTTCAACGTGTGTATGATCTGCTACCCTTGCAAAGCAACTAGAAAAGCAAGACAGCAATATAACGTCGCACTGGGAATTTCTTCTTTCCAATATTTAACTATGTGATATGGGCTTATAATGAACCTGCCAAGGATTCAGATAAAGGGTTAATTCAGGACTATTTTGAAACATCAGTGGCCAGATTGACATGGCATCCATAGCTGACAAGAAGCTTTTACTCCGTTCGTACATTAGGACATGTGCTGCCTGTTGTATCGTCTTGATTCATGCTACATAATAATTGGAGTAGTGGAAGGCTGATATCAATTATTTGCATTATCCAGATCGGTTTGGCGCTGAAAAAGCTATTTGAAGAGGGTGTAGTGAAGCGTGAAGATCTGTTTATCACCTCTAAGCTATGGTAACCCCAATCTCTGGTGGTATCTTAGTAGTTCTGTCTATCGCGGCAGATCAAGTCGAGTACACAGATGCCTATTTGAAGTTTCTAATCGTTCTCATCTAAATTCTTTGGACGCCTTATGTTTTCAGGAATGACTGTCACGCTCCTGAAGATGTGCCAGAGGCACTAAATGAAAGCCTGAATGATTTACAGCTTGATTACTTGGATCTTTATCTTGTGAGCACCTCATATTTACGATTATATTTCAGTACCCGAGTTCCTCCATTCTGGCCTCTATATCATCAATATCTCGTTTTTATGTGTACTGATAGCACTACTTTTGTACGTTATCATTTGGAGAAAAGGATGTTTTTGGTCCCACAAGTTCACGAAAAGTATACATTTGGTTCCTCAGAAATTTTTAGAAGACATTGGGTCGTTCAAGTCTCAAAACCAGACACAATTCGTCCAAAACTAGAAACGAAGCGGTATATGTCACTGGTTTTGACTGAAACATCACGTTGACTGCCACCTGCTGGTTCCGCTCAGCCTCGGCTCCCACATTGTGCACGCGCTCGTCGCCTCGTGCCCCCGAGACAACACATGACTCATGCTCGTCGAGAAGCTCGACGCACTCAGTCGGCACCGCATCACCGGCATTGCCATGTGCCAAGGTCGGCACTGCATGGATCCGGTGTGGAAGCTTTGAATCGACGAGGCCCGCTGCACGCTTGAGCCCGAAAGCGTCATGGCCATCGTTGACCGCGTTGACCAGATCAACGAAGCCATTGAGATGTCGTGGTGCGAGGGGATGATGCCGTCCGTAGGGGAAGAGGAGCACCAAGCAACATCGATGGCGTGGGGATGAGATCATTGGTGCAGCAGCAAGCCGCGGTGAGACTGACTGGGGGATGAGGGGACCGGCACAGCGGTGCCATCCAGGAGGAGGGAGGTCACGCGGTGGTGGTGGATGTGTTCGGTAGGGGAGAAGAGAGATAATGAGGAAAAAAAGGCCCATCCGACGTGGCATGTGAGGAAAGATAAAACCGGTGACACGTGGGTGGTTTTCCACAGAAACCAGGAATAGGACGAAATAAAGCTACTTTTGAAACTTGAAGGACGAAATATCGCCTAAAAAAATTTGAGGGGCCAAATATATACTTTTGGTGAACTTAAGGGACTAAAAACATACTTTTCTCTATTATTTAATTAGAAAGTATCCTCACCAGGAATTGAATACTTGTCAGGTCTATATTATGCATAAATGTTAAATCATATTTGATGACAAAATTAAGTATCCATGCTAGCCTATCGTGTGTTATTGCTATGGTCTATAATGTGCAAACTGGGCATATGGTTCTGTGTCATTTTTTAACACATGTGCCATATTCCTTGAATTCTGTCTATTCAGTTAACCATATTACATACATATACGTTTTGCCATCATATTTGGTATGGATTAGCATGGTGTTATTGATTTCCGGTGTCAAATTGTTAATTTTTTCCAGATAATTTCTGTTGTTCATTTTTGGCATCTTGAATACATTGTAGAAAAGATTATGTTTGTCCAATGAGTTTTATCTCATTTGTTGTTCGATAGTTTCTTCTGGTACCTTCAGCTTAGCATTACATGATTACGTGTTCAAACTGTTAAGTATGGTGTGTACAAATGATATGGTTAAAATCTCTGATTCTCCATGTATTTTGTAGATCCACTGCCCATTTAGTGTCAAGAAGGGAACAAACCACAGCCCTGAAAACTATGTTACACCTGACATACCTGCTACTTGGGGGGCAATGGAAAAGTTACATGATGCTGGCAAAGCTCTTGCGATTGGTGTGAGTAACTTTTCATCAAAGAAGTTGGGTGACTTGCTTGATGTAGCTCGTGTACCTCCTGCTGTTAATCAGGTGGAGTGTCATCCTTGTTGGCAGCAAACTAAGCTCCACAACTTTTGTCAGTCAACTGGCGTTCATCTTAGTGTAAGTCTGATTATCTTTTGTGTTATTTACCACTAAATAAGGTGGATTGCTCTTGCGGCACACTTTATTTTTGTTCTTTCCTCACGTGTATGTTTTTTGTAGGCTTACTCACCACTAGGTTCACCTGGTACTACTTGGATGAATGGTGATGTCCTTGTAGAGCCAATAATCGTCTCAATAGCTGAGAAACTCGGGAAGACACCTGGACAAGTGGCTCTGCTCTGGAACATTCAGATGGGTCACGGTGTACTACCAAAGAGTACTAATCCAGAAAGGATAAAGCAAAACTTTGATGTTTATGATTGGACATTTCCAGCTGACATGCTTGCAAAGTTCTCAGAGATTAAGCAGGTACATGTCATATATGTACCTGAGTAGCCTTAGCAATACTTTAATGAGGATAAAGCATTGATATTTATTGGTGATAATTAAAGATATTTATAGGAGGACAAATGAACAAATCTCTTGGAGCAATCTAAATTGCTAGGGTTAAGTAGCATTTGTTCATTTTTGTGCTTCTTGGAGCTTGAAACACCAGTGTATCGTGACCGGATTCAAATAAGGGCACAACTGTTTTATTCACTCTTAAAGTGGCAGTATTAGTTACCTTGGGTAGAACTGAATTCACGCTATCGATATCCGATGTTCATTTTTCTAGCTACATAGGGCACAGCCATATTGTTCAATACTCCCTCCGTATTGTTCAGTCACATATTAGCTTTTACTGATGTCAAACTTTATAAAGCTTGATCAAGTCTGTAGAAAATAATATGAACACTTACAATAACAAATCTGTATGATGTGAAAATATATTCAACGAGGAATCCAATGATATTAAATTGGTGGTGTACAAGTTAATATAGTTTTCCAGAAACTTGCTGAAAGTTCATAAAACTTGACTCTTGGCAAACTTAATATGCAGAGTAAATAAACACAGAGTGAGTGTAAATAGCTCCAGTTTGGTATGGATCCACCTAAGATAAGCATAAGTCATCTCGATCAGCCCCTGTTATCGATTGTTTTTCTAGAAGTATATTAGTAGCAGTAGCAGCGTCGATCATAATACCGTGGCATGCAATTCCAATGTTTTACGATGTGGGTGAGTTTCTGCGTCGCAGAAACTTCTAGAACGTCATTCGACCATTCATTTATTCATTGTTAATTTTCATCCACTTTTTTTCCCTTTTAACACCTTTTCACTGGGAAAAGTGAGCGCATCTGACATCTTTTATCTTGTTGTCTTCAGGCTAGGCTGCTGAGAGGCGACATGATGATTAATCCACAGAGCGTTTACAAGACTCATGAGGAGCTCTGGGACGGTGAAATTTAGGGGTCATCCTCCTTTCAAAAAAAATGTAATAGATGTCTGGAAGGTTTTCCAGCCGTGGCTGCTAAATTCAGTTATATGGAGTGCGAAAACATGAATCTCTGTGAACATTCCATGTGATGTAACAGTGATTATCACCGTCTCGTGAGCAGCCACAAGACGGATCATGTATGCCACGGAGATACGAGAGAGCATTTGCAGATTAATAATTAATGAAACTGGGGAACGAAACTTTTGTAAGATGATCTCTAAAATGATGAGATTACTTGATGCTTTCATTCATAATGAGCAAGTTGTGAGTGCAGAGCACATGCGTTGCCCTTGTATGTGTATATATGTTCCACTCTACAAGAGTTTCAGAGAAGCAGAGTACAGGATTAAAACTGTTCTTCCTGTCAGGAACTAGCAAGAAGCATTTCAGAAATTGTTCTGCGCAACGTTCAAGTTTTGTTGTGATCAGAATTCAGAAGAACGCATTTGAACAAGCAAGCAACGGGTCATGGCATGCATTATGCTAATGCATGGTGATTAGTGTGCTCACCAGTTTTCCACTTTGTAGGGTGTATAATGCATTATGCTAATGCATGATGATCAGAAAACGGTGATTTTTTAGCCGAACCTCGTAGTATTACCAGTCTCTTCACCATAATTACTAGCTGGAAACAACCCCGCGTCGCCTGGCGCACGGCCGACAGTGTCGTCCGCCTCTATTGGGCGGCGGTTTCAGCAGGCGCGTCAGCGTGTTGGGGCCACGGGGCTCCGGTGAGCGGCGAGTGACCACGGCAACCACTCGTGTTGTGTGGGGGAAAGGTGAAACACTCTAAATATTCAGGGAAACATGGTGAGACGCAGTAAAACAGGGGATGCTTTGGGGAATTTTCTTTGGGTTTTGGCCACCAGCCAACAGAGGTGCCGGAACACGGCGGCTAGCGTTTAAGCCTTTACAAAACGAGATGCCCAAGTCCCCACAAATCACAGGCTTTATAACCAAGCCCCTATATCTGGGGATGAATTTGCTTCTACGTTTTGCCACTTGGTTGAAAAAGACCCTGCGGTAAACCGGTTCACAGCACGTGTATTAAATTGGGATGTGGCCATGTACAAAGACTTGTGTGGCCGTATGTCCATAGCCTAAATTTTCTTAACGTGATTGATTCTCTACCGTGTGGTTTTAGCCATTCAAGTTCTATGTGGGTCATGCATTGCGCTGACTTGCAACCTTGCTATCGTCCTCAACGCCGTTTAGGGCGCTTGGTCTAGGCGTCGTGGTTTTTGTATACGGTGCCGCTTGCATGGGCTAACGTGGACGTGTCTAGGCGTTCTGCTTTTTGTAAACGGTGCCGCTTACATGGGCCAATCTAGACGTGCCGCTATTGCAGTCTTCGCGTTTGATTTTGTTTCCTTTTGTCCATCCTTTTGTCCATCCTTTTGGATGGAGAAAATCAGATCCCGAATTCTATAGATATGTTTTATATTCATTTTTTTGTTTGTTTGTAAAATTATAGTGCAGTTCTAATTTAGATGTGGTAACGAAGCTTTTGAAAATTTCCAAGCATTAGTGAATGGTTGATCTTGCATTGTGTTGATACCAATAATTTTATTATGTAGTATCATTTTACTAGCTCATGTATTGGAGGACCACTATGTCTTGTTTGCCGTTTGTCACTTCCTAATTTTAGTGAGAAGTGATTTGAATTTTGATGTATGCAAAGACTTTCCCTAAATTTTCCTCATAAATTGATTATGGTTCCAAATGGATTGATGGGTTTAGCCACAGTCACCGAGCAATGGAGTAGAGCAATTTGATAAATTTTTTCTTTGACAGAGTGTAGGTACTCATTTTATGCGTATTTCTGTTCATTTTTTAGTTTTCAGATGTAAAAAAGTTGTTAAAAATCATTTCATTTTAGTGGCACTAGAATGTCCGATTTATAATTTCTATCTTGAAAGATGTGGCACTCATGGTGATAATAAATGTAGCATTTCCAAATTGTTCTTGTCCATATCTTGCTTTCTTGTGACTATAGATTAGAACTACAGACTTAGACACGTGGTGCTCTTATCACACATGAGCCAACAAAAGCTTATACACATGTACCGTATCAACGGCGTGTCGCCGCGCGGGTATGGCTAGTAATCACTACAATCAAATGGAAAAGCAAAACAGAAAGAAAGGGAGCAGGTGAGAGTGTCGGAAAAGGAACAACGACGGAAGCTCCCTGTAGCCATTCGATCGAAGATCCACGTCGACAACGAGCTCCTGCCGGCGTGAAGTGGCAGGAGAGGTCTTGAGATGTTGGATGAACAAAGATGGACATTACCGGCAAAGCGTGGTTTCTTCAGACCGGTGCCTTGTTAGCTTAATCCAAACAAGTTTAAAGTTTAGATTGCAAAGTGGTCTAGTCATATCTTTGCATGTGGTGATGTTAAGCAAAGCGTCTGGCTAGGAGTAGTAAATAGCCGTGTATCCAAGTAGTAGTACCGAGTCATGTTAGGCTTGTGATCAAGCTTGCCGGTGATTAGATTAGGAGAGTCCGGTTAGGACTTGAGTCAACGTCCGTATTGGGTTAGGAGTTAGGCTCAGGTCGGTTTGCTATACGTGCTATGAGTAGGGTAGCTCCTATATATATATGCACGTATACGCAGCTTCGTAATATCGCAGACAAAATAAGAAAATAGAAATAAAGAAGAAAACAAAGGGCACGATACGGGTCCTTGGCTATCAATTTTGTGTGCACGTGCATTTGTGTTATTCTGATGTGATTGATCCTGAGGGCAAATTTCCAACAATATGTCTGACCTATTAAGCTGAATATAAGATCATGCGTCGATTTCTTCAGACAGGTGCCTGACACAGCACCTCGCCGGCCTTGCTCGCGTCGATTTCATGATGTTTTTCCTTGGCGCGAGGGATGGAGATGTGGAGGCTGCGGAGGGTGCTTTCAAGAGCATGTCTGATGCACGCCCCAACCGTCGGTCTCACATTGAAAATTCAGAGATTTGAAGGGCTGTCTAATGGCGATGTTAGACTGCAAGTCTGCAATACTCAGTGATGAAGGTATGGAAATTTGAAGGTCAGTCTAGTGACAGTGTAGACTGGGTTTTGATCCTGTTTCCATACTGCAATACTCAGTGACATGCTTTGTGTTGAACCACATTTGGCTCCAGTATCATGGAACTGCTTCTGATTCAGCATGCATGCAGTAGCCAGAGCTGTCACTATCGCAGAGCCCGAATCCTTGACTGAACGCACACATTCAAGGAAGAAAACATTACAGCAAAGAAATTCCAGACTTGGCTGTCATCCCATATGAAGAATAAACAAGTAGTATAACAAACAGGCTGGAAACGATTAAGATACATATATGATCAAGCGCATGCATGATTACCAGGACACCGTTGGACGCAACCTATATTTACATAATTACAGGTCATATGTGACTTCGGAACAAGCCATCGACCAGGACGAATGGAAATATCAACGATTAACTGCTCATAGATGTTCTTCGCAAAAAAAGAAAACTGCTCATAGATGCACACGAAATAAAATACAGACAGTACTCCTAGCTTGCCTTGGATTGTTGCGCGTGATTGACCTCTGAAGCTCGATCAAACCATCTTCACGACAGGTCGGTGTGGATTCCCAGCGAGCTCAGCCCTCAGACCATCTTCACGACAGGCCAATTCAGAGTCATTGTAGGAACCCTGGAGCACAACTTCCTTGAGGCTTGAGAGAGATGGTAGACCCAAAACGGTTGCACTGTCGATGTATGCACTCGTACGAAACTATTGTTGATGTACGCAGTAGTACCAAACTTAAGCACCTCAAGCTTCGGGGCTGCTCCTTGTTCAAGCTTGACGGAATTGAGCCTTCTTTTGAGTCCCATGCTCAGCTCCAGCACCACCAGGCTCGGGAACATCCCCTGCTGAAAACTGAGATGGACCTCTTCACCCTCTAGTGACTTCTCCAACAGATACAGGAACGCCAGATTGGATAATTTCCCAAGGACTTGTATGGCATGGCAGCATCGAGCTCTGTTATCCTGGACCTCCGCAGCTTCAGCTTCACCAGATTATTGAGCCCCTGGATCCATTCCGGCAGATTGACCAAGTTGCCATACAGCTTCAGGCTCTGCAATGTTTCTGGAAACGAGAACTTTCCCTCCAAGAAGCCACATAAACCTGGCTCCCCCTCTGACCGTATCAACAATGATTCCAGGCAGCATCTAAGTCCGTTGAGACGACGTCGTGTGAACATTGGTTTGGCAAGAAACCAAAGTTGCCGTTTCTTAATGTTTGGGGCTGCGATGCTTAAGGCTTCAGCCGAAGAAGCTTGAACCCAAAGCGGACAAACACATCTTCATAGGATACCCAAAGGTGACAGTTGGGTACACCTTCTATCTCAGATCCGAGGCAAATTGTTTGTCGCTAAGAACGGGCCCTTTCTCGAGAAGGAGTTTCTCTCGAAAGAATTGAGTGGGAGGAAGATAGAACTTGATGAGGTTGTCGAACCTTTACTTCAACCAGAGAGTGATGCAATATAGAAAGATGTTTTCTGTGGAGCCTACGTCTGTTGAATAGGAAGTTAATGATAGTGATCATGAAGCTTCGGATCAAGTTGCTATTGAACCTCGTAGGTCGACAAGGATATGTACTAATCCTGAGTGGTACGGTAATCCTGTCTCAGATATCATGTTGTTGGACAACAATAAACCTACGAGCTATGGAGAAGCGATGGTGGGCCCGTATTCCGACAAATGGTTAGAAGCCATGAAATACGAGATAGGGTCCATGTATCAGAACAAAGTATGGACTTTGGTGGACTTGCCCGATGATCGGCAAGCCATTGAGATAAATGGATCTTTAAGAAGAGGACGGACGTGGGCGGTAATGTTACCGTCTATGAAGCTCGACTTGTGTGAAAGAGTCTTTTCACAAGTTCAAGAAGTTGACTACGATGAGAATTTCTCACCCGTAGCGATGCTTAAGTTCGTTGGAATCATGTTAGCATTAGCTGTATTTTTCGATTATGAAATCTGACAGATGGATGTCAAAAACAAGTTTTCTTACCAGTTTTCGTAAGAAAGAGTTGTATGTGATACAATCAAAGTTTTGTCGATCCTAAGGATGCTAAAAGGTATGCTGGCTCCAGCGATCCTTCTATGGACTAGAGCAAGCATCTCGAAGTCAGAATATATGCTTTGATAGAGTGATCAAAGCTTTTAGGTTTATACAATGTTTGCTAGAAACATGTATTTACAAGAAAGTGAATGGGAGCACTACAACATTTCTGATAAGTATATGTGGATGACATATTGTAGATCCGAAATAATGTAGAATTTCTGGAAAGCATAAACGGTTGTTTGAAGAGTGTTTTTCAAAGGAAGACCTGGATAAAGCTGCTTACAAATTGAGCATCAAGATCTATGGAGATAGATCAAGACGCCTGATGATACTTTCAAAGAACGCACACCTTGA
Organism: Triticum urartu; assembly: GCF_056163025.1. Lineage (NCBI taxonomy): Eukaryota > Viridiplantae > Streptophyta > Magnoliopsida > Poales > Poaceae > Triticum > Triticum urartu. The sequence goes on from NC_141873.1 coordinate 16,758,403, forward strand.
CATGTTTTTGAAGGAGTTTAAAATAGATCAGTCAAAGAAGGGGTTCTTACCTGAGTTGTAAGGTGTGAAGTTGAGTAAGACTCAAAGCTTGACCACGACAGAAGAAAGAGGAAGGACGAAGGTCGTCCCCTATGCTCTTGTCATAGGCTCTATACGGTATGCCATGCTGAGTACCGCACCTGATGTGTGCCTTGCCACATGTCTGGCAAGAGGGTACAAAGGTGATCTAGGACTGGATCACCAGATAGCGGTGGAAATTATCCTTAGAGGAATAAGGAAATATTTTTCGGTTATGGAGATGATAAAGAGTTCGACGTAAAGAGTTACGTCGATGCAAGCTTAACACCCATCCGGATAGCTCTGAGTAGAGATACCGGATACGTATAATGGAGCAACAATTTAGAATAGCTCCAAGTGGAACATGGTAGCAGCATCTATGATATGACATAAAGTTTTGCGAAATACATAGGGATCTGAATATGGCAAGACCCGTTGACTACAACCTCTCTCACAAGCATAACATGATCAAACCCAGAACTCTTTGAGTGTTAATCACATAGTGACGTGAACTAGATCATTGAGTTTAGTAAACTCTTTGGATGATGATCACATGGCGATGTGACCTGTGAGTGTTAATCACATGGCGATGTGAACTAGATTATTGACTCTAGTGCAAGTGGGAGACTGTTGGAAATATGCCCTAGAGGCAATAATAAATTGGTTATTATTATATTTCCTTGTTCATGATAATTGTTTATTATCCATGCTAGAATTGTATTGATAGGAAACTCAGATACATGTGTGGATACATAGATAACACCATGTCCCTAGTAAGCCTCTAGTTGACTAGCTCGTTGATCAATAGATGGTTACGGTTTCCTGACCATGGACATTGGATGTCGTTGATAACGGGATCACAACATTAGGAGAATGATGTGATGGACAAGACCCAATCCTAAGCCTAGCACAAGATCGTGTAGTTCGTATGCTAAAGCTTTTCTAATGTCAAGTATCATTTCCTTAGACCATGAGATTGTGCAACTCCCGGATACCGTAGGAGTGCTTTGGGTGTGCCAAACGTCACAACGTAACTGGGTGGCTATAAAGGTATACTACAGGTATCTCCAAAAGTGTCTGTTGGGTTGGCACGAATCGAGACTAGGATTTGTCACTCCGTGTAACGGAGAGGTATCTTTGGGCCCACTCGGTAGGACGTCATCATAATGTGCACAATGTGACCAAGGAGTTGATCACGGGATGATGTGTTACGGAACGAGTAAAGAGACTTGCCGGTAACGAGATTGAACAAGGTATCGGGATACCGACGATCGAAACTCGGGCAAGTACAATACCGCTGGACAAAGGGAATTGAATACGGGATTGATTGAATCCTCGACATCATGGTTCATCCGATGAGATCATCGTGGAACATGTGGGAGCCAACATGGGTATCCAGATCCCGCTGTTGGTTATTGGCCGGAGAGTTGTCTCGGTCATGTCTGCATGGTTCCCGAACCCGTAGGGTCTACACACTTAAGGTTCGATGACGCTAGGGTTATTAGGAAGACTTGTATGTGATTATTGAATGTTGTTCGGAGTCCCGGACGAGATCCCGGACATCACGAGGAGTTCCGGAATGGTCCGGAGGTAAAGATTTATATATGAAAAGTTGTTGTTCGGGTTCCGGAAAAAGTTCGGTTTTTTCCGGTATTGTACCGGGAAGCTTCCGGAAGGTTCCAGAGGATTCCGGAGGGGTCCGGAGGTCCGGAAAATGTTCCACCACATCCAATACAGCAGCATGGGCTGTAGGGGGAACCCTAACCTTAATGGGCCAAGGGCACCAGCCCCCCCAAGGCCCATGCACATGGGAGAGGGGAAATCCTAAGGGGGAGGGCCTCCACTTGACTTGGGAGGCACTCCTCCCCCCCCTTGGCCGCCGCCCCCAACCCTAGATGGGATCTAGGGGGGTCGGCCCCCCTCTCTCCCCACCTATAAATAGTGGAGGGGTGGGAGGGCTGCCACACCCTTGAACCTAGCGCAGCCCCTCCCCTCCAATACCTCTCCTCCTCCGCGTGAGCTTGGCGAAGCCCTGCCGGAGAACTGCCACTCCATCACCACCACGCCGTCGTGCTGCTGTTGGACTCTCTTCCTCAACCTCTCCCTCCTCCTTGCTGGATCAAGGCGTGGGAGACGTCTCCGTTCCGTACGTGTGTTGAACGCGGAGGTGCCGTCCGTTCGGCGCTAGGATCATCGCTGATTTGGATCACGACGAGTACGACTCCATCAACCCCGTTCTTGCAACGCTTCCGCTTAGCGATCTACAAGGGTATGTAGATGCACTCTCCTTCCCGTCGTTGCTAGATTACTCTATATATTGATCTTGGTGATGCGTAGAAAATTTTAAATTTCTGCTACGATCCCCAACATATACATCATACGAGGAAGTGGACGTCCAGCGTCCAGTGAACGGCGGGTTCTGGGCCTCTTCTTCTCCGGCATCGTCGTCCATACCGTCGATGTATTCGGAGTCATAATCAAGTTCGTCGGTCAAATCCTCGACCGTGGCTATGAAGTGGGTGGCCGGTGGAAAGCAAAATTCTCCACCGTCAGCCCCTATTTCAAGCCGATATAGTTCGGCTGTGAGTCCTCCGCCAAGGATAGGTTTTTTAATGAGTTTAGCGCATCGCCCAAAGGCAAGTGCTGGAAGATGTCTGCGGCGCTGAATTCGAAGATCGACAAACGATCGAGCTCGGCGTCCGCGGGCTCATGTGGTTTGGAACTTACGACCGGAGACGAGTCCGGAGTTCCACTGACAAAAACGTCGTGAGAGGTTAAGTCTATGTTTGGCTCCAATGCCATGGAATCTGTGGCCTCCGCCCGTCCTTGGATGGCGCAGCTTGCTCCGGATCTAGGGCCAGAGCGGTTACAGGAGCAATCTCCTCGATGCGGCCAGATGACAGATTTAGGTCATGATCATCAGGGTGACAGGGAGAGCGGCTACCGCGGTCTCAAATCCGGCGAAGATCAAGTCTCCACGGATGTCCGCAGCGTAGTTGAAGCTCCCAAATCTGACCTGATGGCTAGGGGCATAGTTTTCGATCTGCTCTAGATGGCCAGACGAGTTGGCCCGCAGTGCGAAGCTGCCGAACATGAAGATCTGTCCGGGGAGGAAAGTTCCTCCTTGGACAACGTCATTATTGACGATCGAATGGGCCATCGAACCTTTTGGCGAAGGCACAGTGGAACTCTCAATGAAAGCACCAATGTCGGTGTCAAAACCGACAGATCTCGGGTAGGGAGTCCCGAACTGTGCGTCTAAGGTCGATTGTAATAGGAGACAAGGGACACGATGTTTACCCAGGTTCGGGCCCTCTCTATGGAGGTAATACCCTACGTCCTGCTCGATTGATATTGATGAATATGAGTGTTACAAGAGTTGATCTACCTCGAGATCGTAATGGCTAAACCCTAGAGGTCTAGCTTGTATGGCTATGATAATGAATCTCTCTATCCGGACTAAGTCCTCCGGTTTATATAGACACCGAAACGATCTAGGGTTACACAAGGTCGGTCACAAAGAAAGGAATCTACATATCCGGTCGCCAAGCTTGCCTTCCACGCCAAGGAGAGTCCCATCTGGGCACGGATACAGTCTTCGGTCTTCGTATCTTCATAACCCATCAGTCCGGCCCATGGCTAACAGGCCGGACGCCCGAGGACCCCTTAGTCCAGGACTCCCTCAAGGGATCCGCCACCGCTGCCGAGAATGCAAGATCCACCGCCGTCGGAGAAGAAATGGGGTGGGGGGGCTGGCAGGGCATGGTCAGCTGTTTTGAGAACCAATTAAGTTGGACCCACATGTCCTAACATAAACGGGCTTGGTTGACGACCAATTTAACCCCATTTAATACCCCATGTGGCCTTGGGCTATTTACACGCTAAAATGTGTCGCACCAGAGCCATTCATTCAAACTACATTGCACTCCTTCCAATTCACATAAAAAACGTCGCACAAAAGCTATTGGCCCGTTTGTCCCTGAGTACTACTACCACATACAGCAGGGCGTTTAGAGCTTTTAATCATGCATTATTATTCTACCATCAAGGAAATGCTAATTACCAACGGATTCCACTCCATCCACTTCGGTGGATAGCAACTTCTCAACTGGCATTGCAGTACGTACAGTGTTAAATCAGTTACTACTACAGAATTGACATGATCCTCCCAGATAATAAACACTAAAACAGTGACAAATACTACATGCTGGAGCGATTAGGATACTGTTAGCATACTATATTTGTACGTTGTAGTTGTTGTTGGAAATATGCCCTAGAGGCAATAATAAATTGATTATTATTATATTTCCTTGTTCATGATAATCGTTTATTATCCATGATAGAATTGTATTGATAGGAAACTCAGATACATGTGTGGATACATAGACAACACCATGTCCCTAGTAAGCCTCTAGTTGACTAGCTCGTTGATCAATAGATGGTTACGGTTTCCTGACCATGGACATTGGATGTCGTTGATAACGGGATCACATCATTAGGAGAATGATGTGATGGACAAGACCCAATCCTAAGCATAGCACTAGATCGTGTAGTTCGTATGCTAAAGCTTTTCTAATGTCAAGTATCATTTCCTTAGACCATGAGATTTTGCAACTCCCAGATACCGTAGGAGTGCTTTGGGTGTGCCAAACGTCACAACGTAACTGGGTGGCTATAAAGGTACATTACGGGTATCTCCAAAAGTGTCTGTTGGGTTGGCACGAATCGAGACTGGGATTTGTCACTCCGTGTGACGGAGAGGTATCTCTGGGCCCACTCGGTAGGACATCATCATAGTGTGCACAATGTGATCAAGGAGTTGATCACGGGATGATGTGTTACGGAACGAGTAAAGAGACTTGCCGGTAACAAGATTGAACAAGGTATCGGGATACCGACGATCGAATCTCGGGCAAGTATCGTACCGATAGACAAAGGGAATTGTATACGGGATTGATTAAGTCCTTGACATCGTGGTTCATCCGATGAGATCTTCGTGGAACATGTGGGAGCCAACATGGGTATCCAGATCCCGCTATTGGTTATTGACCGGAGAACTTCTCGGTCATGTCTGCGTGTCTCCCGAACCCGTAGGGTCTACACACTTAAGGTTCGATGACGCTAGGGTTATAAAGGAAGTTTGTATGTGGTAACCTAATGTTGTTCGGAGTCCCGGATGAGATCCCGGACGTCACGAGGAGTTCCAGAATGGTCCGGAGGTAAAGATTTATATATGGGAAGTCCTGTTTTGGTCACCGGAAAAGTTTCGGGGTTTATCGGTAACGTACCGGGACCACCGGGAGGGTCCCGGGGGTCCACGAAGTGGGGCCACCAGCCCCGGGGGGCCACATGGGCTGTAGGGAGTGCTCCTTGGCCTACATGGGCCAAGGGCACCAGCCCCACTAAGGCCCATGCGCCTAGAAGAGGAGAGGGGGCAAACCCTAAGGGCAGATGGGCTCTAAGGCCCATACACCCTGCGCCTCCCTCTCCTCCTCCCTCTTGGCCGCCACCCCTTGGCCATCTAGGGCTGCCGCCCCCCTAGGGGTGGGAACCCTAGAGGGGGCGCAGCCCCTCCCCTTCCCTATATATATTGAGGCATTGGGCTGCCCATAAGACATGTGATTCGATCTCTGCCTGATGGTGAAGCCCTCCCTCTCTTTCTCCTCATATCCCGTGGTGCTTGGCGAAGCCCTGCAGGATTGCCACGCTCATCCATCACCACCACGCCGTTGTGCTGCTGCTGGATGGAGTCTTCCTCAACCTCTCCCTCTCTCCTTGCTGGATCAAGGCGTGGGAGACGTCACCGGGCTGTACGTGTGTTGAACGTGGAGGTGCCGTGCGTTCGGCACTTGGTCATCGGTGATTTGAATCACGATGAGTACGACTCCATCAACCCCGTTCACTTGAACGCTTCCGCTTAGCGATCTACAAGGGTATGTAGATGCACTCTCCTTCCCCTCGTTGCTGGTCTCTCCATAGATAGATCTTGGTGACACGTAGGAAAATTTTGAATTTCTGCTACGTTCCCCAACAGTGGCATCATGAGCCAGGTCTATTGCGTAGATTCTATGCACGAGTAGAACACAAAGTAGTTGTGGGCGTTCATTTTGTTCAATATGCTTGCCGTTACTAGTCTTATCTTGATTCGGCGGCATCGTGGGATGAAGCGGCCCGGACCGACCTTACACGTACTCTTACGTGAGACTGGTTCCACCGACTGACATGCACTAGCTGCATAAGGTGGCTAGCGGGTGTCTGTCTCTCCCACTTTAGTCGGATCGGATTCGATGAAAAGGGTCCTTATGAAGGGTAAATAGCAATTGGCATATCACGTTGTGGTTTTTGCGTAGGTAAGAGACGTTCTTGCTAGATACCCATAGCAGCCACGTAAAACATGCAAACAACAATTAGAGGACGTCTAACTTGTTTTTGCAGGGTATGCTATGTGATGTGATATGGCCAAAGGATGTGATGAATGATATATGTGATGTATGAGATTGATCATGTTCTTGTAATAGGAATCACGACTTGCATGTCGATGAGTATGACAACCAGCAGGAGCCATAGGAGTTGTCTTAATTTATTTATGACCTGCGTGTCAACATAAACATCATGTAATTACTTTACTTTATTGCTAACCGTTAGCTGTAGTAGTAGAAGTAATAGATGACGAGACAACTTCAAGAAGACACGATGATGGAGATCATGATGATGGAGATCATGGTGTCATGCCGGTGACGATGATGATCATGGAGCCCCAAAGATGGAGATCAAAAGGAGCAAAGTGATGATGGCCATATCATGTCACTATCTGATTGCATGTGATGTTTATCATGTTTATACATCTTATTTGCTTAGAACGACGGTAGTAAATAAGATGATCCCTCATTAAAATTTCAAGAAAGTGTTCCCCCTAACTGTGCACCATTGCTAAAGTTCGTCGTTTTGAAGCACCACGTGATGATCGGGTGTGATAGATTCTTACGTTCACATACAACGGGTGTAAGCCAGATTTACACACGCGAAACACTTAGGTTGACTTGACGAGCCTAGCATGTACAGACATGGCCTCGGAACACAAGAGACCGAAAGGTCGAGCATGAGTCGTATGGTAGATACGATCAACATGAAGATGTTCACCGATGTTGACTAGTCCGTCTCACGTGATGATCGGACACGGCCTAGTTGACTCGGATCATGTAATCACTTAGATGACTAGAGGGATGTCTATCTGAGTGGGAGTTCATAAGATGAACTTAATTATCCTGAACATAGTCAAAAGGATTTTGCAAATTATGTCGTAGATCGCGCTTTAGTTCTACTGTTTAGATATGTTCCTAGAGAAAAATTAGTTGAAAGTTGAAAGTAGCAATTATGCGGACTAGGTCCGTAAACTGAGGATTGTCCTCATTGCTTCTTAGAAGGCTTGTGTCCTTAATGCACCGCTCAGTGTGCTGAACCTCGAACGTTATCTGTGGATGTTGTGAACATCTGACATACACATTTTGATAACTACGTGATAGTTCAGTTAAACAGTTTAGAGTTGAGGCACCGAAGACGTTTTTGAAACATCGCGAAACATATGAGATGTTTTGAGGGCTGAAATTGGGATTTCAGGCTCGTGCCCACGTCAAGAGGTATAAGACCTCCGACGATTTTCTTAGCCTGCAAACTAAGGGAGAAAAGCTCAATTGTTGAGCTTGTGCTCAGATTGTCTGAGTACAACAATCATTTGAATCGAGTGGGAGTTGATCTTCCAGATGAGATAGTGATGTTTCTCCGAAGTCATTACCACCAAGCTGCTAGAGCTTCGTGATGAACTATAATACATCAGGGACATATATGATGATCCTTGAGATATTCGCGATGTTTGACACCACAAAAGTAGAAATCAAGAAGGAGCATCAATTGTTGATGGTTGGCGAAACCACTAGTTTCAAGAAGGGCAAGGGCAAGAAGGGATACTTCATAAAACGGCAATTCAGCTGCTGCTCTAGTGAAGAAACCCAAGGTTGAACCCAAACCCGAGACTAAGTGCTTCTGTAATAAGGGGAACAGCCACTGGAGCAGAATTACCCTAGATACTTGGTAGATGAGAAGGCTGGCAAGGTCGATAGAAGTATATTGGATATACATTGTGTTGATGTGTACTTTTCTAGTACTCCTAGTAGCACCAGGGTATTAGATACCGGTTCGGTTGCTAAGTGTTAGTAACTCGAAATAAAAGCTACGGAATAAACGGAGACTAGCTAAAGGTGAGCTGACGATATGTGTTGAAAGTGTTTCCAATGTTGATATGATCAAGCATCGCACGCTCCCTCTACCATCGAGATTGGTGTTAAACCTAAATAATTGTTATTTGGTGTTTGCGTTGAGCATAGACATGATTGGATTATGACTATCGCAATACGGTTATTCATTTAAGGAGAATAATTGTTACTCTGTTTATTTGAATAATACCTTCAATGGTCTTGCACCTAAAATGAATGGTTTATTGAATCTCGATCGTAGTGATACACATGTTCATGCCAAAAGATATAAGATAGTAATGATAGTACCACCTACTTGTGGCACTGCAACGTAAGTCATATCGGTATAAAACGCATGAAGAAGCTCCATGTTGATGGATCTTTGGGCTCACTCGTTTTTGAAAAGTTTGAGACATGCGAACCATGTCTATTGGTGTATATGCATGAAGAAACTCCATGCAAATGGACTGTTTGGACTCACTTGATTTTGAATCACTTGAGACATGCAAATCATACCACATGGGCAAGATGACTGAAAGCCTCGGTTTCAGTAAAATGGAACTAGAAAGCAACTTGTTGGAAGTAATACATTTTGATGTGTGCAGTCCAATGAGTGCTGAGGCGTGTAGTGGATATCGTTATGTTCTTACTTCACAGATGATTTGAGTAGATGTTGAGTATATTTACTTGATGAATCACGAGTCTGAATTATTGAAAGGTTCAAGTAATTTCAGGGTGAAGTTGAAAGATCGACGTGACAAGAGGATAAAAGATCTATGATATGATCATAGAGATGAATATCTGAATTACGAGTTTGGCACAGAATTAAGACATTGTGGAAATTGTTTCACAACTAATACAGCCTGGAACACCATAGTGTGATGGTGTGTCCGAACATCATAACTGCACCCTATTGGATATGATGCATACCATGATGTCTCTTATCGAATTACCACAATAGTTTATGGGTTAGGCATTAGAGACAACCACATTCACTTTAATAGGGCACCACGCAATTCCGATGAGATGACACCGTATGAACTATGGTTTAGAGAAACCTAAGCAGTCATTTCTTAAAAGTTTGGGGCTGCGACGCTTATGTGAAAAAGTTTCAGGCTGATAAGCTCGAACCCAAAGCGGATAAATGCATCTTCATAGGACACCCAAAACAGTTGGGTATACCTCCTGTCTCAGATCCGAAAGCAATAAGGGATTGTTTCTTGAATCAGGTCCTTTCTCGAGGAAAAGTTTCTCTCGAAAGAATTGAGTGGGAGGATGGTGGAGACTTGATGAGGTTATTGAACTGTCTCTTCAACTAGTGTGTGACAGGGCATAGGAAGTTGTTCCTGTGGCACCTATACCAATTGAAGTGGAAGCTTATGTTAGTGATCATGAAACTTCAGATCAAGTCACTACCAAACCTCGTGGGATGACAAGGATGCGTACTACTTCAGAGTGGTACGTAATCCTATCTTGGAAGTCATGTTGCTAGACAACAATGAACCTACGAGCTATGGAGAAGCGATGGTGGGCCCGGATTTCGATAAATGGCTCGAGGCCATGAAATCCGAGAGAGGATCCATATATGAAAACAAAGTGTAGACTTTGGAAGAACTACTTGATGGTCGTAAGGCTATTAGGTGCATATGGATTTTAAAAGGAAGACGGACAATGATGGTAAGTATCACCATTAAGAAAGCTCGACTTGTCGTTGAGATGTTTTTCGACAAGTTCAAGGAGTAGACTACGGTGAGATTTTCTCACTCGTGGTGATGCTAAGAGTCTGTTGGAATTATATTAGCAATTACTGCATTATTTATGAAATCTTGCAGACAGGATGTCAAAACATTGTTTCCTCGATGATTTTTGAGGAAAGGTTGTATGTGATACAACCGGAAGGTTTTGTCAATCCTGAAAGATGCTAACAAGTATGCAAAGCTCCAGCAATCCTTCTAAGGACTGGAGTAAGCATCTCGGAGTTGGAATGTATGCTTTGATCAAAGATTTGGGTGTATACAAAGTTTATGAGAAACTTGTATTTCCAAAGAAGTGAGTGGGAGCACTATAGAATTTTTGATGAGTATATGTTGTTGACATATTGTCGATCAGAATGACGTAGAATTTCTGGAAAGCATATAGGGTTATTTGAAAAGTTTTTTTTTCAATGGAAAGCCTGGATTAAGCTACTTGAACATTGAGCATCAAGATCTACAAGGATAGATCAAAACGCTTAATGGTACTTTCAAATGAGCACATACCTTGACATGATCTTGAAGGTGTTCAAGATGGATCAGTCAAAGAAGGAGTTCTTGCCTGAGTTGTAAGGTATGAAGTTAAGACTTAAAGCTCGACCACGACAGAATAAAGAGAAAGGACGAAGGTCGTCCCCTATGCTTAAGACATAGGCTCTACAGTATGCTATGATGTGTACCGCACCTGAAGTGTGCCTTGCCATGAGTCAGTCAAGGGGTACAAGAGTGATCCAAGAATGGATCACAGGATAGCGGTCAAAGTTATCCTTAGTAACTAGTGGACTAAGGAATTTTCTCGATTATGGAGGTGGTAAAAGAGTTCGTCGTAAAGGGTTACGCCGATGCAAACTTTGACACTAATCCAGATTATTCTGAGTAGTAAACTGGATTCGTATAGTAGAACAGTTATTTGGAATAGCTCCAAATAGAGTGTGGTAGCTGCATCTAGGAGATGACATAGAGATTTGTAAAGCACACACGGATCTGAAAGGTTCAGACCCGTTGACTATAACCTCTCTCACAAGCATAACATGATCAAACCCAGAACTCATCGAGTGTTAATCACATGGTAAATGTGAACTAGATTATTGACTCTAGTAAACTCTTTGGGTGTTAGTCACATGGGGATGTGACGTTGAGTGTTAACCACATATCGATGTGAACTAGATTATTGACTCTAGTGCAAGTGGGAGACTGTTGGAAATATGCCCTAGAGGAAATAATAAATTGATTATTATTATATTTCCTTGTTCATGATAATCGTTTATTATCCATGCTAGAATTGTATTGATAGGAAACTCAGATACATGTGTGGATACATAGACAACACCATGTCCCTAGTAAGCCTCTCGTTGACTAGCTCGTTGATCAATAGATGGTTACGGTTTCCTGACCATGGACATTGGATGTCGTTGATAACGGGATCACATCATTAGGAGAATGATGTGATGGACAAGACCCAATCCTAAGCATAGCACTAGATCGTGTAGTTCGTATGCTAAAGCTTTTCTAATGTCAAGTATCATTTCCTTAGACCATGAGATTTTGCATTTCCCGGATACCGTAGGAGTGCTTTGGGTGTGCCAAACGTCACAACGTAACTGGGTGGCTATAAAGGTACATTACGGGTATCTCCGAAAGTGTCTGTTGGGTTGGCACGAATCGAGACTGGGATTTGTCACTCCGTGTGACGGAGAGGTATCTCTGGGCCCACTCGGTAGGACATCATCATAATGTGCACAATGTGATCAAGGAGTTGATCACGGGATGATGTGTTACGGAACGAGTAAAGAGACTTGCCAGTAACGAGATTGAACAAGGTATCGGGATACCGACGATCGAATCTCGGGCAAGTATCGTACCGATAGACAAAGGGAATTGTATACGGGATTGATTAAGTCCTTGACATCGTGGTTCATCCGATGAGAACGAGTAAAGAGACTTGCCAGTAACAAGATTGAACAAGGTATCGGGATACCGACGATCGAATCTCGGGCAAGTATCGTACCGATAGACAAAGGGAATTGTATACGGGATTGATTAAGTCCTTGACATCGTGGTTCATCCGATGAGATCATCGTGGAACATGTGGGAGCCAACATGGGTATCCAGATCCCGCTGTTGGTTATTGACCGGAGAACGTCTCGGTCATGTCTGCGTGTCTCCCGAACCCGTAGGGTCTACACACTTAAGGTTCGATGACGCTAGGGTTATAAAGGAAGTTTGTATGTGGTAACCGAATGTTGTTCGGAGTCCCGGATGAGATCCCGGACGTCATGAGGAGTTCCGGAATGGTCCGGAGGTAAAGATTTATATATGGGAAGTCCTGTTTTGGTCACCGGAAAAGTTTCGGGGTTTATCGGTAACGTACCGGGACCACCGGGAGGGTCCCGGGGGTCCACCAAGTGGGGCCACCAGCCCCAGGGGGACACATGGGCTGTAGGGAGTGCTCCTTGGCCTACATGGGCCAAGGGCACCAGCCCCACTAAGGCCCATGCGCCTAGAAGAGGAGAGGGGGCAAACCCTAAGGGCAGATGGGCCCTAAGGCCCATACACCCTGCGCCTCCCTCTCCTCCCCCCTCTTGACGCCACCCCTTGGCCATCTAGGGCTGCCGCCCCCCCTAGGGGTGGGAACCCTAGAGGCGGCGCAGCCCCTCCCCTTCCCTATATATATTGAGGCATTGGGCTGCCCATAAGACATGTGATTCGATCTCTGCCTGATGGTGCAGCCCTCCCTCTCTTTCTCCTCATATCCCGTGGTGCTTGGCGAAGCCCTGCAGGATTGCCACGCTCCTCCATCACCACCACGCCGTTGTGCTGCTGCTGGATGGAGTCTTCCTCAACCTCTCCCCCTCTCCTTGCTGGATCAAGGCGTGGGAGACGTCACCGGGCTGTACGTGTGATGAACGCAGAGGTGCCGTGCGTTCGGCACTTGGTCATCGGTGATTTGAATCACGACGAGTACGACTCCATCAACCCCGTTCACTTGAACGCTTCCGCTTAGCGATCTACAAGGGTATGTGGATGCACTCTCCTTCCCCTCGTTGCTTGTCTCTCCATAGATAAATCTTGGTGACACGTAGGAAAATTTTGAATTTCTGCTACGTTCCCCAACAGTTGTACCGTAGACAGGTGTGCATGTGTGCAGTTTTTCCTGTAAGCACACTCGCCCACCTCCTCTGATCGTGGTCACCCCACGACCCCGTTCGTGGCTGCGTGCCCCCTCTTGTAAACTATATCTATGCCCAAGTGCAATAGAATCGATGCGTTCGATCTCTTCTTCTGAAACATGGTATCAGATACTGAGGAAACCAACCCTTCGCTCCTGACCTCCCTCCCCCTTCCGCTGCCATGGACGGCAACCCCGTCCCCTCTCCCACCTCCTCCGACGACGGCGATCGCACAGCCACTGGCCTCCTCCAGAACGCCCTCCTCCAGCCGCTCCGCGCCTTCCCCGCGTCTGTCCTCCAGACCATCGACATCCGCCATCATGTCCCCATCGTCCTCGATCTTCATGCCAGCAACTATGCGCAGTGGCGGCGCTTCTTCCACACCATCGTCGGCATGTTCGGCGTCCGCGATCATCTCATCGCCCCTGCTGCCCCGGCTCACCGTGACCCCGAGTGGGTGATGATCGATCACTGCATCGTTCACTGGCTTTACGCCACCATCTCGCCGGGGCTGCTCGACGCGGTCATGCAGCCTGAGGACACCACCGCCGTTCTTTGGGCGACCATCGAGGCGATCTTCCACGACAACCAGCTGTCTCGCGCCGTGTACGTTGACGTCGAGTACCACGCGCTCGTCTAGGGCGATCTCACGATCATGCAGTACTGCACTCGCCTGAAGGCGTTTGCCGATCAGCTTCGGGACCTCGGCCAGCCCGTCTCCGAGACCCAGCAGCTCTTCAACATGATCCGTGGCCTCGGCCGCCAGTACCACGGTGCCATTCCGCACCTCACCTCGCGCGTGCCCCTGCCCTCCTTCCTACAGGCTCCTTCCTTCCTGCTGCTAGAGAAACACCACGCGGAGCAGACGGCTCGTCTCCAACACGCGCACGCAACGGTGGCCGGGCGCGCTCTAGCGCCACCCACTGCGCCTGCATCGACTCCTGCGGCTTCCCCAACCACCCCGCCCCCTGACTCGGGGCGTGGCCGTGGCCGTGGCCGGTGTCGTGGTCATGGCACTCCGGGCGCGTCTTCTTCATCCGCCCCTCCGCCCGCTCGTCCGCCTGCCCTCCCACGTCAGGCGCTCGGTGCCAACTCCTGGACCGGCCTCGTGCAAGCTTGGCCCATGGCCTAGCGCACGCCCGGCGCCAGCGTCCTCGGCCCTTGCCCCGGCATGCCTCATCAGCAGGCCTACTTCACCGCCCCAAGCGCGCCCCCGGCGTCGTCTGGCTACGGCATCTACGGCCCGCCCCCCGGTTTCCACTAAGGCGACCCCGGAGCCAGCTCTAGCACCGCGCCCCCGCCTCCACAACCCTGGGACATGGGGACTCTGCGCAAGGCTCTGCAGGCTGCGTCCACCTCCTCCCCCACCACCGGAAACACGTCGGACTGGTACCTCGACTCTGGCGCGGCGTCCCACATGACAACAATCCTGGTAACCTCCATTCTTTTGTCCCACACTCCTCTCTCACCCAGATCGTGGTCGGCAACGGCGATCACTTGCCGATCATGAAAACCGGCCACGGTTCTCTGATCGCCACCAACTCCTCTCTAGTTCTTCGCAATGTTCTAGTTTCGCCATCTCTCCTGACCAACCTTCTCTCCGTTCGTCAACTAACTCATGACAATCCTGTCTCCGTCGAATTTGACAAATTTGGCTTTTCTGTCAAGGATATCCGCACCCGTCAGGTGATCCTGCGTTGTGACTCGACCGGCGATCTGTACCGTGTGACGCCCTGCCGCGCGCTCCCTCCCTCGCGTCCGTTCGCCAGCGTCGCCACCGTGGAGCTATGGCACCAGCATCTTGGCCACCCTGGGGATGATGCTCTTCGCCGCGTGCTGCCTCAGCTCTCCTTCAGTTGTGCGCCCTCGGCTGTCCACACATGCCACGCCTGTCGGCTGGGCAAGCACGCTCGTCTGCCATTCGCCACTTCACATAGTCGTAGCTATTTCCCCTTTCAATTGTTGCATTTAGATGTTTGGACATCTCCTATGGCTAGTGTGTCTGGTTTTCTGTACTATCTGGTTGTACTCGACAATTGCACTCATTATGTTTGGACCTTTCCCTTGCGTCACAAGTCTGATGTTCTTTCTGTTCTTACTGAATTCTACGCCTACGTTCAGACCCAGTTTGAGCGCCCCATCCTCGCCTTTCAGACAAACAATGGCAAGGAGTTTGACAGCGCTGCTGTTCGCTCGCTCCTCTCCACCCACGGCACCACTTTCCGCCTTTCATGTCCATACACGAGCCAACAAAATGGCAAGGCCGAGCGGGTGATGCGCACTCTCAATGACAGTGTGCGCTCTCTGCTCTTCCATGCCTCCCTCCCCGCACGATTTTGGGTTGAAGCTCTCGTCACCCCCACCCTTCTCCTCAACTACAAAACGTGCACCACCTCCTCGCCGCGATCACCACACGAGCTGCTCCTGGGCGCTCCCCCGGACTATTCCATTCTCCGGGTGTTTGGTTGCCTTTGCTACCCCAACACCTCATCCACCGCACGACACAAGCTCGGTCACCGGTCTGTCGCTTGCGTGTTCTTGGGTTATCCCCTTGACCACCGTGGTTATCGTTGCTACGATCCCGCCACTCGTCGCGTACTTACTTCCCGACATGTACGCTTCGACGAAACCTCGTTTCCCTTCGCCACAGCGCCACCGCCTGCCCCTAGCGCTCTGCCGCCCCCGCGTCTCGTTCCCGTGCCCCTCCAGCGGCAGCTTACGCCTGTCTCGCCGGCGCCTGTTGAACCTTGCAGCTCCAGCGGCAGCACACGCGCGCTTTCTGGGACTTCAAACTCCACCGCTGGATCCCCATCCAGCGGCCCCAGCGCCTCATCCTCTGGCGCGCACCCGCGCCTTTCAAGTGACGCCGTTGGATCTGCCTCAACACCATCCAGCGGCTCCAGCCCTCCGTCGAGTGGCGCGCGCCTGCTTCCTTCAAGTGCCGCCGTCGGATCTGCATCGCGCGGCCCTGATTCAAACTCAGGCGTGCCCGCGCTGCCCCCTTCTTCCACCACAGAGGCAGCGCCTTGGATCATCACCCGTGCTCGCGCTGGCGTATTCCGCCCCAGCACACGGTACCGCGACGACTACATCTACAACGCCGCTGTCGCTCCCTCGCCGGACATCTCGCCGATCCCGCGATCTGTTCGCGATGCGCTTCGTGATCCGAACTGGGTCGCTGCAATGAAGGAAGAATTCGCTGCACTCATCGGCAACCACGCCTGGGAGCTCATTCCTCGTCCCCCCTCCCCCCCGTGCCAATGTGATCACCGGCAAATGGATTTTCAAGCACAAGACACGCGCTGATGGCTCCCTGGAACGCTACAAGGCGCGCTGGGTCGTCTGCGGTTTTCGCCAACGCGCCGGCGTCGACTACGGCGAGACTTTCTCCCCCGTCGTCAAGCTCGCCACCATCCGCACCGTGCTCACCCTCGCTGCCTCGCGTGACTGGCCGGTGCGCCAGCTCGACGTCAGCAACGCCTTCCTGCACGGTAACCTGCAGGAGGAGGTATTCTGCCTGCAGCCAGCCGGCTTCGTCGACTCCACCAAGCCTGAGCATGTCTGCAGACTCGTCAAGTCCCTCTACGGCCTCAAACAGGCGCCGCACGCATGGTTCCAGCGCTTCGCCACCTTCCTCGCCACGCTCGTCTTCGTCGCCACGCGCTCGGACATCTCACTCTTCCTCCTCCACGCCGGCGCTGATGCCGCCTACTTGCTTCTCTACGTGGACGACATCGTCCTCACAGCGAGCTCAGCCGCCTTTCTCCAGCGCATCATCGCCCGCCTCACTGCCGAGTTCTCCATGAAGGATTTGGGCGAGCTCCACTACTTCCTGGGCATCCGGGTGACCCGCGACGCCTCCAGCTTCTTCCTCTCTCAGTCCCAGTATGCTGAGGAGATCCTGGAGCGTGCTGACATGGACAATTGCAAGACCGCGCCAACGCCCGTGGATATCAAGAAAAGTAATTTGCATAGCCCGTTCTTCACAACCTCTGGCAAAGCCTCTATCAGTTCCAACGAGGCATGCTCATCCTCCAGCACCCTCCCAGCACGAAGATTGTTTAGCTTCCGAAGCTTGATGATTGTCTTTGGCAGCATCATTATATTTGTACCTCTAATGTCTAGTGTCTCAAGCTGTCTCAGGTTACCCAATGAATCAGGAAGGTGAACAATACCTTCACATCCTCTTAGAGAAAAGTATCTTAGGTGAAGAAACTTCCCAATAGGCTCAAGGTGATGACCATGTAGGCCGGTTGCGTCTTCCAGGTCCAGCAGTCGCAGTAACATCATCTTGTCAGAAACGAAAAATGACTTCCACTCTCCGAAACATGTGATTAAACGGAGAAGGGACATGTCCACTATGCTCTCAAACTCAGACTTATTTCCTTCCCAGTTACTGCTTATAGCCAGCTGGCGCACCGCGGCCTGACTATTTGAGCTGCAACCTTCCTCGAGTGTAAAAACAAGATTTTCTTCCATCGACATAGAGACACCAATGTCACGGATAAGATCATGGACTTGGCAGGAATCAATTCCTTTAGTACTTTGAATTGATTGTTGACATGGTAGGATCATACTCCTGCTTATAAGTTCCATGAAGTAGTTGTCCGCTATTTCCTCTGCAGACCTGTTGTGCACCTCCCTTGAGTAACCCTCTGCACTCCACCGACCTGCCAAGCGGCCCCGTCCAATCTTGTAATCTTCAGGAAAGATGGGCATATAAAGGAAGCAAGACTTGAGGTGATAAGGTAAACCATCATAGCTTCGCATAAGGACAGTTCTTATGGTCCCAAGCTCTGGATTCATCTCGAACTCAGCGCTGATATGATCTTTTAATTTCCTCCATTCCAAAGATGTTTTTGGTTGGTTCGATAAGAAGCCACCTATGGTTCAGCCTGGACGTGGCGAGCGGGCTTTCGGCCCGGCTCGGGGCCTGCTATGGACCGGACCGTATGGTCTTGGCCCGCTCAAGAATATGGTTGGTCCGGTTACGAAATATCGGCCCGTAAAAGTGTCGGTCCGGTCCGGTTTTAGCTCGGTCCAACTCGGTTAACCGAAACAACGCAACTCAAAAACAATCCAGCACACGATTCTGCGATGCGCGTAATCAGCGTTCTTTTGTTTTCTTTCCTTTTTATTCTGTCCGATCCACACATCTCGGAGATCATGACCGATCGTTACGCTACACCTCCCCACGATCTGCCATCTAACTGAAGATTGATCAGAGGCAGACCAAACTTTTGTACCTGGGCATAGCCGTCATAGCCGTCATGGCACATGCAACAACCCTGCAGTGCAGACTCCTTTCGGCTCAACGGAGTTAACGTGACAGAAATCAGAATTAACGTGTCAAAAAAACAGGAAGCAACGAGGCAACACCATTAATTGCATAACACTACCTCATGAGTAACATAGCTGTGTGGCCGTGTCCATGGGATTCATCCGGGCCTCCCAGATGAAAAAACTCCAGCTACACATGGTAGAAAGGAAGAACTAGGGCACCAGCCAGAACGCACTGACGGTGACGCCGCTGCTGCTACTCGAGGCGTCCCTGTGCTTCTTCTCAACGAGCTCAGAGAAGGCCATGTCGAGTGTGGCGACGAGGCCCGCGGCTGCTTCCCCTCTCCTTCCTCTCCTTCCCATACCCTATAGACTCCCATCACTGTGCGCTGCCGCTCGCTGTCGCCGTCCGCCGCCGCTCGCCGTCGCCGTACACTAACATGGGCGGTCCACTCAGTCCGGCCCGAGCTTTACCACTGCCGGTCCGGTCTAGGAAAAGAGGACCGAGGAGCTGCTCGGTCCGGTCCGGTCTGGTCCGGTCCGCCGCCGGCCGGTCAAAACGGCGGCTCGGTAAGGGACCGGACCGGCCCAGACCGTGTCCACCCTGACCTATGGTGACTATTGCAAGGGGGAGTCGACCACACCTTCCTAGAATCAGTTTTGTCTATTCAACGAGTTCTGGATATTGCAGATCCAAGTCAGTAGTCACCTTGAATTCCTGAAATTCATGCGGTCTAATTATCCAGTTCTGTGGAAATTAAGCTAGATTGGGAACATTATTTCAGTATACTTATTGATTTAGCAGGAACTATTGGAATATGCAAATCATGAAGAGTACATTTGCTTCCATGTTGTTCGAAGTGACTGCGCAAGTGAATCAATCAAATTGGCATATACTACCAGTATGCTAGGATATCGCTAATGCTGGGAGGCATATTTGCAGAACATATTATCAGGAATAATGAACTACATTTTGGTTGCAATGCTTGAATTACTAAAAGTATAGACCATGGTTGTAGCATGGCCAAAATTAGAACATTGTGTGAAAATGCAAACATTATTTGGGGATAAAAAAGAACAAAATTAAAAATAAGAACATTATTTGAAATTGCAAACAATTTTTGAAAAATGCAAACACTTTAAAAAATGTGAAAACAAATTAGTACATTTTTGGAATCTCAAACATTTTTTAAAAAAGGAAAAAAATAAATTGAAAACAAGAACATTTTGAAAATTTCTGAATATTTTTTAATTGTACCTGCGAACAATCTTGACAAACACGACCAAATTTTGAAAATTTCTGAAATACTTTTTAGTATTGAACTAAAATTTAAAATCCCGAACATTTTTTTGAATATAGAGAACAAAATTTTGAAATCAAGAACAAAATTTGAACATTAACATTTCTTAAAGCACAAACATTCTTTTAATCTTGAGAACAAATTTTGAAACAGAGAACAAATTTGGAAGCGCGAACAACTTTTTAAAGCATGCAAATTTCTTTGAATCTTGAGAACAAATTTTCAAACAGAGAACAAATTTCAAAGTGGGAACAATTTCTTAAAGCACGGACATTTTTTGAATATTGAGAACAAATTTGAAACAGAGCACAAATTTGAAAAATCCCAAAAAAAACTGGAAGCATGATTGTTTTTGAAAACCTGAACAAAAAAATGAAATCTGGTACATTATATGAATTACAAAAGTTTTGAACTTTTTTGTGTAACCAGAACAATTTTTGAATTTTGAGAACATTTTTTCAAAAACTGAACATTTCATGGAAACACAAACAAAATTTGAATATTTTGAAAAAAAGAGGAGAAAAGAAATAGAAAAATAAATAACAAACCAAAGAAAGAGAACAAACACAAAAACGAAAAAAGAAGAAAAGATAAAAGAAACAGAAGAACTAAAAACGAAAAGAAGAAGCAAAAAGCTTCGCTAGCAGTGGGGCCGGTCCACTGCGTCGTTCGCTCCCGCACCCCCTGTGCGAAGCTTCGGCAGTACGACGCAGCGAGCGGCATATAGGATTTTTCCCTTTAGTAGCACCCCTTGTCTTGCACAATGGGCTTAGTGGGCCTTTAGGATCTATTAAGAATTTCTGAATTTTCTATTGGGCTATCACAAAATAGACTAAATTCCAGCATGCGTGCATACATACATACATATATATACCTAACACACAAAAAATTATATACATATAATAATACATCTATGACAGAAACATAGAAATGGTATACCCATGTATGATAAGCGAAATGATATACCTAAGAAATATATTTCCCAAACATAACGTACCCCATGATGATAAGAACAAGAAGCTCACCACGGTGGTGCTGGCGACGAGATCGCCGCGGGCGATCGACGGCGGTGAGGACGGGGACGGGGACTGGACGGCACCCTACAAATGTGCAGAAATTAATTTGAGCTCAAATTGTGTATCTAATAAAATGAACTCCCGCATACACTCCTCCTCTAAAACCCACAAACCACTCTACTTCTAGAGCATTTGAAATGAGCTAAACTAGCAGTGAGAGATGAAATTATGAAGTTGCTAACCTTTTAGAACACTTGCATAGTTGGTGCACCGCCAAACCTAGACAAATCTTGGGGAAAATGTAGTTTGGAGGTCGAGCTTGGAGACACTGGTAGAAAAAGGGCCTATAGTCCCGGTTCGTAAGGGCCTTTAGTCCCGGTTCCTGAACCGGGACTAAAGTGTCGGTACTAATGCCCCGACCCTTTAGTCCCGGTTCAATCCAGAACCGGGACTGATGGGCCTCCACGTGGGCAGTGCACAGAGCCCAGGCAGGAGACCCTTTGGTCCACCAACCGGGACCAATAGGCATCCACGCGTCAGCATTTCTGTGGCTGGGTTTTTGTTTTTTTTTGAAGGGCGGGGGGGGGGGGGGGGGGGGGGGTTGGTGGTTTTGGGGGGTTAATTTAGGTGTTTCATATATTGTGTTAGCTAGCTATAATTAATAGAGAGAAGTGTCCTCTCTTATGTCCGTGCTTGATCGACGCTACGTACTATACATACGTATAGAGAGGACTAGACACGCTGGCTAGCTAGTAAGCAAACGAAGGAAACAAAAGATCGTCATGAACATATATGCATACAGAGAGAAGTGATATCGACCACCTCTCCTTCTCCGAGAGATTGGTCGAACAACAAGTTCTCGTATATCTATCTGACACTACCGGCTACATATATACAATAATTATCTCTTACAAATATAATCATACGGACTCAGGGTCCACATAGAATTCTCCGTCTTCAGGGATCACGTGGTCAAGAAAGAATGCCGCCAATTCCTCTTGAATTGCTCGCATGCGAGCTGGTGCTAGGAGTTCATCCCGCTTCCGAAACATCTAATTTGAAGAAGGGGGTCAATACATATATATATATACATGAATGAATGAAACTTAAAACAAATGATGGTAATAAAATAAAATTGTGAATGTTGTTATTTACGTACTTCATATTGTTTGTTAGAGTACCCGCCCCGCTCACAGGTCGTGTGGCGGATGGACTCGCAGATGTAGTATCCGCAGAAATCATTCCCTTGTTCCTGCCACAACCACTTTACAAGAAATAGAGGTCAATCAAACTGATTAGCAAGAATGCTAAATGGTATTGATGAAACTAGCGCTTGAATCACTAGGAGATGCGCAGAACATGCTACTATAGTACTTACTTTCGGGTGTCTAAATTCCAGCTCCTTCGGCAGTCCCGGAACTGTTTTGGTGAATTTTCTCCAAACCCTGCCGGACAAAGAAAAAAATTACTTGATATCAGGAAATGAACAAAGTTGCTGATATGGTGGATAATGATCGATTTAACTTACTTGTCGAGTATTTGAGTCATGTCTGCATAGTCCTGGGGATCTTTTCGTCTTGAGTCTAAGACGGTTACTAGTCCCTGCTCAAGCTTAATCTCTAGGAGAATATAGTGGAAACTGCACATGCATGCATAACTCATCAATTACATTACTATAACCTTGACTAATATATAAGGGAAACCGAATACGCACAAGACAGTAACACTCACTTGAAGTTGTAAGGAAAGAGTATTATATCTTTGTTTTCATTTATTACGAACGATCATAGCAAGTTGGCCTCGGTAGCTGCGGCATGAAATTTAACCTAAGTTGCATCTATGAGATATGTGTTAATGAACCCAATATCACCGACTTATCTTTTCTTCAATTCGGCGATCTTCAATCTGCATAATATAGTGAGGATGATTATAAATACATGCAATGAAAGAGCTAAGCTATATAGAGAAACTTAATGACAGAAGTAGTACTATTTACAGACAGTAGCAGGCGACCGTTGTTTTATCGAGGGCCAATTGATTGAAAAACTAATAGAACTCCTCAAATGGAACAGGCAATAGATCAATTCCAACGAGGTCATGCTCCTTTTTAACTTTCACATACAAAGTACTCCTCCCCCCAGAGTCTCTGCAGATTTTCAAGTACCAATCATGCAATCTTCGCATCATCGTTGATAGAGATCTTTCATCTTTGACGAGAGGCTTCCCGTACTCGTATCTTTGTATCTGCACCTCCATGGGTTCATAATGTACATCGTCGGGCAGGTAATCGCCAAGATTGCTATAACCGGGCACCATCCTCGGATCATTAGCGACGTTGTCGCTAGGCACCTTGAGCGGGGGGCACGATTGCTTCGCTTGTTCGCCGAGCTGGAAAATTTGTTTCCCAGCTCGTCGTTCTTTCAGCCTTTGATCACTGACAGTACTTCCTGACCGCTCCGCTTCGGCAAATTCCTTTCCAATAATGCGGTCATAGTTTCCTTTCGGCGGAGACTTCGGTGGTTTTGTCAGGGCAGCCAGAGTGCACTTCACTTTCACTCGATCTACCTTATCCTCCGGAGGTGGATGTTTCTTTGCTTTCACCCCTTCAAAGAATTTCCTCACTTCTTCTCGCGCGATCTCGGCGTTCTCCTCCGGGGTCCTCTCATATGGTAACTTCTCTGGAGTCTTCAGAGAAGGACCGAATCTGTATTTCCTCCCGCCTCTGGTTGTACTGCTAGACGCCGACCGAGCAGACGGAGCGGTTGTCTTCTTTACTTGCTTAAGAGGCGGAGGAGAAGGACTACGACGCGCCAGAGCAGCTGGAGCGGCGGCAGGTCTCTTCCGCCCTTGCTGACGAGGCGGAGAAGGAGGAGGCTGGCTGCTCGGGCGCGTCGGCGCAGGCGGAGAAGGAGACGGAGTGCCGCCACGCGCCGGAGAAGGAGCCGGCCGAGTGCCCTGATCGTCACTCGCCGGAGGAGGAGGCGGTGGAGGAGGCGGAGTGCCCTGACTTGCCGGAGGAGGAGGAGGAGGCGGAGGCGTCCAGTTCGGAAGGTTGATGAGCTCCTTCCGCCATAGGCATGGAGTCTTCAGAGCAGACCCCAGCCGAGTCTCCCCTTCACCGGTAGGGTGGTCAACCTGGAGGTCCTCAAATCCCTCCGTTATCTCATCCACCATCACCCTAGCATATCCTTCTGGAATCGGCCGGCAGTGAAAAGTTGCGCCGGGTTCAGTAGGATAAACAGAGCCAACAGCCGCCTTGACCTTCAAATTCATCCATTGCGTCATAAGGTGGCAATTTTGAGACTCCGTTATAGCATCCACGGGATAGCTGGCAGGAGCCGTCAAGGCATGCTCCAGCTGAAGCAGCTCGGTGGAAGCCACGCTGCTTCTACGCTGAGATGGCGGGGTAGCTTCGGGGGAGCCTTCGGCAGTACGTTTGCTGTGATTTGCTTCTCGTTCCTCTATCGCTTGTACCCTTGCGTGCAGCGCCTGCAGTTCGGTCTGCTGCACTTTTTTCCTCCTCTCATGGGATTTGTAACCGCCTGCGTCCGGAAACCCAACCTTCCACGGAACGGAGCCTGGCGTGCCTCGTGTCCGTCCAGGGTGCTCAGGATTCCCGAGGGCCATTGTGAGCTCGTCGTTCTCTTTGTCTGGAAAGAACGTCCCTTCCTGCGCTGCTTCGATATACTGCTTAAGCTTACTGACTGGTATGTCCATTTGTTCGTTCGTCCAAATGCACTTCCCTGTTTCAGGGTCCAAGGTTCCGCCAGCCCCGAAGAACCAAGTCCGGCAATGGTCTGGCCAGTTATTTGTCTCTGGTTCGATCCCTTTATGAACCAGATCATTCTCAATCTTGGACCACTTAGGCCGGGCTACGAGGTAGCCACCTGACCCCGTGCGATGGTGAAGCTTCTTCTTCGCAGCATTTTGCTTGTTTGTCGCCGACATCTTCTGACTCTTTTCCGATGTCTTGTGGGCCACAAATGCGGGCCAGTGATCTCTGATCTTCTCATATCTGCCCTTGAATTCTGGTGTCTCATTATTTTCGACAAACTTATTATTCAGCTCTTTCTCCCACCTCCTGAATAGTTCTGCCATCCTCTTAAGAGCAAAAGACTTGATTAATTTCTCTTTAATTGGGTTCTCTGGATTATCCTCTGGCGGTAGGGTGAAATTTGACTTCAGCTTAGTCCAAAGATCGTTTTTCTGCATATCATTGACATAAGACACCTCAGGGTCTTCTGTAGCCGGCTTAAACCATTGCTGGATGCTTATCGGGATCTTGTCCCTAACCAGAACCCCGCACTGAGCAACAAATGCGCTCTTTGTCCGGAGGGGTTCAATAGGTTGGCCGTCGGGCGCGATTGCTGTGATCTCAAGCTTTTCATCCGAGCTCAACTTTTTCTTCGGGCCTTGTCTCTTTATCGAAGTTGTGCTCGATCCGGAGGGCTAGAAAAAAGAACAAAGACTTAATTAATATGTGTACATACCAAAACAATGAATGCATCAATCAGCTAGTCAGCATAGGCTTAACTAATATATATACCTGGCCGGACTCGGTTTGGTCACCGGAGCTGTCATCACGGTCTCCTTCTTGCACCGGCATTGGGTCACCGGAGCCGTCCTCATGTTCTTCTTCTTGCACCGGCATTAGGTCACCATAGCCAGCTTGTTCACCCTCTCCTTCCAGATCATCGGTTTCGTTGAGAAAGTACGAGACGGCATCACTTCCTTCTGCGATTATCTCCCTCAACAACACTTCTTTTGTTGCTTCGTCTAGGGCGGTGTCCATAGTTTCTACAAATATTTACAACATGGCAATTATTATTCAAACATGACAGATGGATATATTAGTGCCAAACGTAGAACTAGCTACCTAATCATAGTAAGCTATCGGGAGGGGGTATATATCGACAACGACGACACTACATCTATGTCCCTCGACGACCCTCGTTCCCGATAAAAAAAAGAGGAAGAAGAAGAAAAAAAAGAGGAGAAGAAAGAATAGAGGAGAAGAACTCCTCTATTCTTTCCTCTCCTCTCTTTTTTCTTCTTCCTCTTCTTTTTTATCCTCTTCTTCCTCTCATGTTCGATCGCCGAGGGGTCAGGAGGTTGCCTAGTGTCAAAGGATTCAACAAAACCATGTCTTCATCATTAGGTGAAAGTAACATGTGCATGATGGTACGAAGCTCTTCAAAGTTGTTCTGGAACGGAGTCCCAGATAGGATAATTCGCTTTTTGGTACAAAGTTTAGAAAGAGCCTTCCGAATATCGCTATTTGGAAGGCCTTTGCTGAATTCGTACCAAAAGGCGGATTATTCTATCCGGGACTCCATTCCAGAACAATTTTGCAGAACTTCATACCAACATGCCCTGGTTACTTCCGGGTAATGATGGAGGCATGGATTTCTTCAATACTTTGACACTAGGAGAAGAAGAAAGGAATAGCTAGAGGAGAAGATCGAAGAAAAAAAAGAAGAAAAAAAAGAGGAGAAGAAGAAAGGAATAGTGGAGAAGAAGAGAAAATAGAATATATTCTATTTTCTCTTCTTCTCCACTATTCCTTTCTTCTTCTCCTCTTCTTTTTCTTCTTTTTTCTTCTTCTTATTTATTTCTCCTCTTCTTTTCGGTAGAGGAAACCCTAAATAGCAAGTATCGTGGGTGTGAGATACATGTGGCCGTCGGTGTCAGACACTACATCCACGTCCCACAAGTGACGTGGGCGTCGAAGCCCGCGCCACTTGTGGGATGTGGATGTAGTGTCCGACACCAACAGTACATGTATCTCACACCGACGATACTTTCTATTTAGGGTTTCTCCTCTACCGCTCGGCGACCCTCGACAACCCTCGTTCCCGATAAAATAAAGAGGAAGAAGAAGAAGAAAAAAGAAGAAAAGAAAGAATAGAGGATAAGACTTTCTCTTCTTCCTCTCCTCTTCTTCTCCCTCTTCTTCCCCTTCTTCCTCGCCTCTCTCATGAATGTCCGACGTTCTCGACCCCCCCCCCATGTGTCAAAGAAAAAAAAGAAGAAAAAAAAGAAGAGAAGAAGAAAGGAATAGAGGAGAAAAGAGAAAATAGAATATATATTCTAATTTTCTTTATTCTCCTCTATTCTTTTCTTCTTCTCCTCTTCCTTTTATTCCTCTCCTCGTCTTCTCCTTCTTCTTCTCCTTCTTTCTCTACTTATTTTCCTTTTCCTTATTTTACTGTTTCCTCTCCACTAACATCATCATATATATGAAAAAATGCATATATGAAAAAAAAAACATCATCATATATATCATCAACAGAAAAAAAACATCATCATATCATCAACAGAAAAAAACATCATCAACATCATCATATCATCAACAGGAAAAAAACATCATAAACATCATCATCTTATTTAGTTCTCTCGACCCCTCGTCCCTCTCTCATGTTGTCGGGGAGGGGCTATATCGACCTCTCCGCTCATGTTGAAATTATCGGGGAGGGGGTATATCGACCACACCCCCCTCATCATGCATATATAGCTACCACATACATATATACATTGAAAAAATTACATATATGCAACAAAAACATTAATACACATATGAACAAAAAAATACATATATGAACAAAAACATGTTGTGAACAAAAACATTAATGTAATAAATCTAATAAGAAATTAATCTAATAAAAAAACATGCTTTGAGACGGATGGGCGCGGCGGCTCACAGCGGGGGCTCTGGCGATGGCGATGGCAGGGGAGGCAGGGGCGATGATGGCGACGGCGTCGGCGGGCGTGGGCGGG
This sequence comes from Triticum urartu, assembly GCF_056163025.1. NCBI lineage: Eukaryota > Viridiplantae > Streptophyta > Magnoliopsida > Poales > Poaceae > Triticum > Triticum urartu. The sequence continues at coordinate 16,786,004 of NC_141873.1, forward strand.
CCGCGGGAAGGGGCTAGGGCGCGGGGCAGGGGCCGGCGCGGGGCAGGGGCGGCGCGGCGACGGCATCGGGGGCAGGGGCGGCGCGGCGACGGCGTCGGGGGCAGGGGCGGCGCGGCGACGGCGTCGGGGGTAGGGGCGGCACGGCGACGGCGTCGGGGGCAGGGCGGCGCGGCGACGGCGTCGGAGGCAAGGGCGATGATGGCGACGGCGACGAGGAGCAGCGCTGGGGCGTCGGGCACAAACTGACGGTGAAGTTGTAAATTTTTCACAAGTCCAGCTTATATACCAAAAGCATTGGTCACGGTTCGTGGCACCAACCGTGACCATTGCACCCCTTTAGTTCCGGTTGGCGCCACCAACCGGGACCAAAGGCCAATTTTCGGCAGCCCAAAGGGCGGGAAGCGGCGGCCTTTGGTCCCGGTTGGTGACACCAACCGGGACTAAAGGGGTGCAATGGTCACGGTTGGTGCCACGAACCGTGACCAATGCCCCGAACCGTGACCATTGCACCCCTTTAGTCCCGGTTGGTGCTACCAACCGGGACCAATGCCCTTGTGCTACCAACGCCCAAAAGTTTAGTCCCACATCGCTAGCTGAAGGGCGCCGGCATTGGTTTATAAGCGCTGATGTGCCTCCCCATTCGAGCCCCTCTCTAATGGAGGCTTTCGGGCCTAAACTTGCTACTGCCTATGGGCCTATTGGGCCTCAGCGGGCCTGAATCCTGGCCCATGTAGGGTTTCTAGTCGTATTCAGGCCATGGAGGCCCAGTAGGTCGCATTTTTTTGGTTTTTGCTTTTTTATTTCTACATTTTTTGGTTTTTTATTTTTTTATTTCTACTTAAAACTAAATACTTACAGTTTTTTAGTGATTTCTTTTTGCTTTTAGGTCACAAAAATTATAAACTTTCTGTTAGTGCCATTAGTTTTAAATTTTGAATAGTTTAAATTTGAATTTTTAAAAATTTGTGTGAATCACTAGTTTATGAATAACTTTACTATAAAAATAGAATTTTTTTCTATTTATTTTTTATTTATACTTACAACTAAATACTTATAGTTTTTTAGTGATTTCTTTTTGATTTTAGGTCACAAAAATTATAAACTTTCTGTTAGTGCCATTAGTTTTAAAATTTTGAATAGTTTAAATTGGAATTTTATAAAATTTGTGTGAATCACTAGTTTATGAATAACTTTACTATAAAAATAGAAATATTTTTCTTCTTTGCTATTTATTTTTTATTTATACTTACAATTAAATACTTATAGTTTGATTTTAGGTCATAAAAATTATATTCTTTTTGCTATTGAAGAATATTATAGTTTTATTTTAGTTGATCATAACATAATATTTTAATTGATTGTTTTTATTTTCATAAAAATTTTGTAGTTCATTCTGTTTGCTATTAATTCATTCTTTGAGCTAAATGACTCTGAAATTGGAAAGCATTTCAAAATAAACTCTGAAAAGGTTGAAAGTTGGCATGGTATCATCATTTCACCCACATAGCATTTGCTTATTGCGGGAGGAAGTCTTCACTTTTTCTTCGCTTGTGTCATTTGCTTATTGCGCCGTAACCATGGATAATCTTCATTGTTTATCAGGATGCTTGGGTCAGCCTTGACATTGAAGGGAGGAATTTCATGAAACTTTTATAATCTTCAGACATGTCTGTCTTGCCGTCCACTCCCAGGATGTCCCTTTTTCCTGAAAGAACTATGTGGCACTTTGGCTCATCGTATGATGTATTCGCTTCCTTATCATTTCTTTTTCTCGGTTTGGTAGACATGTCCTTCACAAAGATAACCTGTGCCACATCATTAGCTAGGACGAACGGTTCGTCAGTGTACCCAAGATTTTTCAGATCCACTGTTTTCATTCCGTACTGTGGGTCTACCTGTACCCCGCCGCCTAACAGATTGACCCATTTGCACTTAAACAAAGGGACCTTAAAATCAGATCCGTAGTCAAGTTCCCATATGTCCACTATGTAACCATAATATGTGTCCTTTCTGCTCTCGGTTGCTGCATCAAAGCGGACACCGCTGTTTTGGTTGGTGCTCTTTTGATCTTGGGCGATCGTGTAAAATGTATTCCCATTTATCTCGTATCCTTTGTAAGTCAATACAGTCAAAGATGGTCCCCTGGACAACAAGTACAACTCATCACAAACAGTGTTGTCACCTCTGAGACGTGTTTCCAACCAACTGCTGAAAGTCCTGATGTGTTCACATGTAATCCAGTCGTCGCATTGCTCCGGGTGTTTGGAGCGCAGACTGTTCTTGTGTTAATCGACATACGGGGTCACCAAGGTAGAGTTCTGTAGAACCGTGTAGTGTGCTTGAGACCAAGAATATCCGTCCCTGCATATTATTGAGTCTCTTCCAAGAGTGCCTTTTCCAGTCAGTCTCCCCTCATACCGCGATTTCGGGAGACCTATCTTGTTAACGCCAGGAATGAAGTCAACACAAAACCCGATAACATCCTCTGTTTGATGGCCCATGGAGATGCTTCCTTCTGGCCTAGCGCGGTTATGGACATATTTCTTTAGGACTCCCATGAACCTCTCAAAGGGGAACATATTGTGTAGAAATACGGGCCCCAGGATGACAATCTCGTCGACTAGATGAACTAGGACGTGCGTCATGATATTGAAGAAGGATGGTGGGAACACCAGCTCGAAACTGACAAGACATTGCGCCACATCACTCCTTAGCCTTGGTACGATTTCGGGATCGATCACCTTCTGAGAGATTGCATTGAGAAATGCACATAGCTTCACAATGGCTAATCGGACGTTTTCCGGTAGAAGCCCCCTCAATGCAACCGGAAGCAGTTGCGTCATAATCACGTGGCAGTCATGAGACTTTAGGTTCTGAAACTTTTTCTCTGGCATATTTATTATTCCCTTTATATTCGACGAGAAGCCAGTCGTGACCTTCATACTGAGCAGGCATTCAAAGAAGATTTCTTTCTCTTCTTTCATAAGAGCGTAGCTGGTAGGACCTTTATACTGCTTCGGAGTCATGCCGTCTTTTTCGTGCAAACGTTGCAGGTCCTCCCGTGCCTCAGGTGTATCTTTTGTCTTCCCATACACGCCCAAGAAGCCTAGCAGGTTCACGCGAAGGTTTTTCGTCACGTGCATCACGTCGATTGAGGAGCGGACCTCTAGGTCTTTCCAGTAGGGTAGGTCCCAAAATATAGATTTCTTCTTCCACATGGGTGCGTGTCCCTCAGCGTCATTCGGAACAGCTAGTCCACCGGGACCCTTTCCAAAGATTACGTAGTGTAAATCATTGACCATAGCAAGAACGTGATCACCGGTGCGCATGGCGGGCTTCTTCCGGTGATCTGCCTCGCCTTTGAAATGCTTGCCTTTCTTTCGACATTGATGGTTGGTCGGAAGAAATCGACGATGGCCCAGGTACACATTCTTCCTGCATTTGTCAAGGTATATACTTTCAGTGTCATCTAAACAGTGCGTGCATGCGTGGTATCCTTTGTTTGTCTGTCCTGAAAGGTTACTGAGAGCGGGCCAATCGTTGATGGTCACGAACAGCAACGCCTTAAGGTTAAATTCCTCCTGTCTGTGCTCATCCCACGTACGTACACCATTTCCATTCCACAGCTATAAAAGTTCTTCAACTAATGGCCTTAGGTACACATCAATTTCGTTGCCGGGTTGCTTAGGGCCTTGGATGAGAACTGGCATCATAATGAACTTCCGCTTCATGCACATCCAAGGAGGAAGGTTATACATACATAGAGTCACGGGCCAGGTGCTGTGATTGCTGCTCTGCTCCCCGAAAGGATTAATGCCATCCGCGCTTAAAGCAAACCATACATTCCTTGGGTCCTTTGCAAACTCATCCCAGTACTTTCTCTCGATTTTTCTCCATTGCGACCCGTCAGCGGGTGCTCTCAACTTCCCATCTTTCTTTCGGTTCTCACTGTGCCATCGCATCAACTTGGCATGCTCTTCGTTTCTGAACAGACGTTTCAACCGTGGTATTATAGGAGCATACCACATCACCTTCGCAGGAACCCTCTTCCTGAGGGGCTCGCCATCAACATCACCAGGGTCATCTCGTCTGATCTTATACCGCAACGCACCGCATACCGGGCATGCGTTCAGATCCTTGTATGCACCGCGGTAGAGGATGCAGTCATTAGGGCATGCATGTATCTTCTCCACCTCCAATCCTAGAGGGCATACGACCTTCTTTGCTGCGTATGTACTGTCGGGCAATTCGTTATCCTTTGGAAGCTTCTTCTTCAATATTTTCAGTAGCTTCTCAAATCCTTTGTCAGCCACAGCATTCTCTGCCTTCCACTGCAGCAATTCCAGTACGGTACCGAGCTTTGTGTTGCCATCTTCGCAATTGGGGTATAACCCTTTTTTGTGATCCTCTAACATGCGATCGAACTTCAGCTTCTCCTTTTGACTAATGCATTGCGTCCTTGCATCGACAATGACCCGGCGGAGATCATCATCATCGGGCACATCGTCTGGTTCCTCTTGATCTTCAGTAGCTTCACCCCTGGCAGCATCATTGGGCACATCGTCTGGTTCCTCTTGATCTTCACCAGCTCCCCACGTTGCAGCATCACCGTATTCAGGGGGCACATAGTTGTCATCGTACTGTTCTTCTTCGCCGTCTTCCATCATAACCCCTATTTCTCCGTGCCTCGTCCAAACATTATAGTGTGGCATGAAACCCTTGTAAAGCAGGTGGGAGTGAAGGATTTTCCGGTTAGAGTAAGACCTCGTATTCCCACATTCAGTGCATGGACAACACATAAAACCATTCTGCTTGTTTGCCTCAGCCGCATCGAGAAACTCATGCACGCCCTTAATGTACTCGCGGGTGTGTCTATCACCGTACATCCATTGCCGGTTCATCTGCGTGCATTATATATAATTAAGTGTCCAAATTGATAGAAGTTCATCATCACATTAAAACCAAAGTGCATACATAGTTCTCATCTAATAACATATAGCTCTTCAGAGCATCTAATTAATTAAACCATACATTGAAACTATGTAAAACATTTCAATGCGAAAACAAATGCGATCATAATCGCAACCAAGGTAACAATTGATCCAACGGCATAATGATACCAAGCCTCGGTATGAATGGCATATTTTCTAATCTTTCTAATCTTCAAGCGCATTGCATCCATCTTGATCTTGTGATCATCGACGACATCCGCAACATGCAACTCCAATATCATCTTCTCCTCCTCGAATTTTTTTATTGTTTCCTTCAACAAATTGTTTTCTTCTTCAACTAAATTTAACCTCTCGACAAGGTCGGTTGGCATTTCCGATTCACATACATCCTAGATAAATAAAATCTGTGTCACGTTGGTCGGCATAATTTTCATAAACAATAAATGAACCAATAGTTATAAAGATAATATACATACCAAATCCGAATCATAGACAGGACGAGGGCCGACGGGGGCGGATACCAAAACCATCGCACTATATAAGATGCAATAAAAAATGTAAGAAAATGATACAAGTATCTATCTAAACATACAAGTAAGAATATTTTTCCTTTCAGAAAGAAGATAAGAACAAGAGGCTCACCACGGTGGTGTCGGTGATGAGATCGGCGCGGGTGATCGACGGTGGTGAAGACGGGGACGGGGCGTGACGGACCGCTAAATCTAGAGAAATCTCGAGGAAAATGGAGCTTGGAGGTCGAGCTTCGAGAGGAGAAAGCTTAAGTAGTGTGGCTCGGGCATTCCATCGAACACCTCACGTGCATAGGAGGTGAGCTAGAGCACTACCAAGCCCTCTCCCCCTCGGCCAGAGAAAAACAGAGCACTGGGGTGCTCTGCTCGCGAGCGAGGGGTATATATAGGCACCTCATTGGTCCCGGTTGGTGACATGAGCCGGGACTAAAGGGGAGCCTTTGGTCCCGGTTCAAGCCACGAACCGGGACCAATGGTGGTGGGCCAGGAGCGAGGCCCATTGGTCCCGGTTCATCCCACCAACCGGGACCAAAAGGTCCAGACGAACCGGGACCAATGGCCCACGTGGCCCGGCCGGCCCCCTGGGCTCACGAACCGGGACGAATGCCCACATTGGTCCTGGTTCTAGACTGAACCGGGACTAATGGGCTGAGCCGGCCTGGACCATAGCCCTGTTTTATACTAGTGAGAGGAGAAAGCTTAAGTGTGGCTCAGGCATTTCATCGAACACCCCATGTGCATAGGAGGTGAGAACAGAGTAGCACACACCTCCCACACGCTTGTCGGCCAAAACAACGAGTAGTGTGCGGGCAAGGACGAGCATATATATAGGCATTTTTTAGTCTCGGTTGGTGTCTGGAACCGGGACTAAATGCCAGACACCAACCGGGACTAAAGAGGTTGCGCCAGGAGCGAGGCCCTTTAGTCCCGGTTGGTGGCTGGAACCGGGACCAAAAGTCCTAGCCGAACCGGGACTGGTGCCTGCCAAGGCCGGGCCGGCGTCCTGGCCACTCAAACCGGGACTGATGCACGCATTAGTCCCGGTTCGTAAGTTGACTGAGACTGTTGCTCTGATCTGGCAAAAACCAATGCCCGGTTTTCTACTAGTGACTTCCTCAAAAACGACTTCTTTCCCTACCTTGGCAACCTCTTCATCAACAACAGGGGTGATAATTTCAATGCCAACTGTTCTGCTCCCGTTGCACCGTATGATTCTATCCTCCTTGTTTGAGACTATGCTAGAATTTCTATTTCTAGTCTTTGTCATAGATCTGATCTGTTCATCTATTATGCTAATTCGCATGATTAGTTCTATCTCTGTTATTTCCGTCATGATTTATTTACTGTTTATTTAGATTAAAACTCGTAGTAATTTTCTTATATATTCAACAGTCCGTTGCTGTCATCTGGCCTGGAAACAACAAAATTAAACACCCAATGTTAACTTGGCCAGGAGATCGATCGCAACAAAAAAACTTATTAATTAGACGAAGACGATCACTGTATGCATGCATGTGCTTGTGTTTGCTTACACATGGCCTTGAATTTTTTCTTGAGGTCGGTGAGGTGCTGGCTCTTGGTGACGCGGAAGTAGTAAATGAAGTACCAAGGATTACCCAGGAGTATTACTCTCAAACACACAAGATTAGAAAGAACAATACATGAAGTTGTCAAACAAAATGGATCGACATATTTTAGGTAACATATAGTGGTAATTTCCAAATAAGGATGGTGGAAGATAGCGTGGAGGCATCTGGTCGCATGCCATTTGTAGAAGGTAAACGTTTTGCGTCGGCACGCCGGCCGAAGCGTTCGGCCGGTCGCTCGCGTGTCGTTGGATGCTGTTGCGAGCGAAGCATCCGCTTTTAGCCTGGCCATCCACGCACGGCCCAAATGCCTGGCTGTGGGGGCCCATGCAGCTCCCGTGAACCAGTCTTCTTCCTTATCTACTTGATCCCCACCCCGCACCAGTGTCGCTGCAGCTCCGATTCCCCATCCCAAACGAGAGGCGACGGCGCCGCCGCCGCCCCCCTCCCCCCGCGTCCTCCTTTCCTTTCTCTCTCTAATGGCCAACGCGCGGCCCTGAATCACCAGATCCCCAACAACCATCTCTCACCAGAGACCTGACCCCAACAACCATCTCTCACCGGAGATGGACATGACCGATCACTGTGCGGACGTCATGCTAAAACCAGCACATGGTTTTGCTGCAACCGGCTAGCAAAAGTGCTGGAACCAGTGACGGGGGATGATACAAGCAAGAGGCATTTTTTTTGCTGGGAAGCCGACGAGGTGGATTTTTTGCTGGAACCATGTTATTTTTTTGCTGGAACCAGTCCTAATTTTTGCTACCACTCCTTTTCTTTTGATTTTTCTGGAACCAGCCTTAAATTTGCTACCATCGTCCTTTGATTTTGCGGGAACCTGCAAATTTTTCTACTTCAACCAAGATTTTGGATATTTTTCTTGCTTTCTAGTTTTTCGCTGGATGTGGCCAATTAGTTTGCTACAACCGGATTTTTTCAAAGCTTCAACCATGTCTGATTTTTGCTACTACCAGTCGACGTTTTTGCTACACCCTTCGTTCATGGCTGCGACGATGCTCCAGCGAGCACAAAAAGAGTCGGTGGCCGGCAAGTTGCAACCGTGAGTCATTTTTACTGGAACCGGTCACCGCGGTGAGCACGACGGTCACCACGGCAAGCTGCGATGGAAACACAACGAGTTGTAACCATGTCCACGGCCATCTGCGACGGTAACCACGCCGAGCTAGAACCGCGGTCGAGAATAGCTGGGACCGTATAGTCGCGTTTTGCTGCAACCATGAACTTGGTGTTTTTGCCTGGAACTGCGGCTGACCGAGAGCGGGGATGGCGAGCGGCAGCGAGCCGGCGAGGTCACCGGAGTTGGGGGTCGTCAGGGGAGAGAGAGACGCGGGGGTTGGTTCGTGCTAGGCGGCGGCTCTGGTGCGGCAGCGCGTGGGAGAGGGAAGAAATTAATAATCAAGGGGAAGGAAGTAGACGATGCGGAAGGTCAGATCAGACGGCTGGCTATAGTTGTATCCGGCGGCTGCGCGTTGACCGGCCGAAATTTCGGCCGGCGCGCCGACGCCTATCAGTGCCCTTTCTAGAAAGACAAGATGATACCGAGATACAAAGAGAAGAAGATGGGAAGCTAGAGGTTGATATCTTAGACGACAAGCTGCAAACATTGATACCAACGGTCTTCTATTGTTGGAAAAGCTAATATACTTAATGCACAATAATTTTACCAAAGTGCAACTATGTTCTCACATGACCAAATATCTTGACAAGAAAACATTACAAATGTAACAGTTTGTTTTACATTTAGCAGCACAAATATGCGGGACTCCCAGCTAGTTTAAGAATGGAAAGACAACTATAACATCAATATAAGCAAAAGCAATCGATGAGATACCTAAGTAGAGTGAAAAACTGTTTGATGCACACAATGCGATGGAGGAGCTGCTTCAAGATTGTTTTGTTCTACGAGATGTGATGGACTGGGCAAAGAACGTGGCAAGTATTTACAAGGACAGGAGTGGAGGAAGGAATAGATATCGATGGATGGAAGCATGCATGCACCGTCCAGTAGATGCTCCTCTCTCTCTCTCTCTCTCTCTCTCTCTCTCTCTCATGCATGCATGCATCACATTAACCAGTGGGAGTATAAATTGTTGATTCCGTGAGATGCGTGGAATTGTTACCCTTTTCTTTTCTTTTTAGCGAATACAGCCCACTGTTTTGCGAAACCAGCTGGTATACTTCACTATTGCAGCCGGTTAGTTTTCTAAACCAACCAAAGATATAGTTTCAGAGTACTATGTTAACAAAACATACTTGGTGTAGCCTATCAAACATGTATTTCAGATGCATAGGCCAGTTTCTACGTCAAGCCCCAGGTGAGCTGCCACCGATCCATGATCGGCTTCCTCGTCTCCGGTGAAGCGCTAGGCACTAACCTCAGTGAACTTTTGTAGATTTCATGTCACCCATGTTCTTTAGTAATTATACCTAAAGTTGATGTAAAAATCCATTAAGAATTGCATTAGTTTTGTTACAATAGATATTCAATATGTGTATCGGTGTAGTTTCCTCTATATAACAATAAGGCGAATGTATACCAACCATTTTCCTTGGTGTAATTTTCTAAGGTCTTGTCTATTCCACATATGTTTTCAACAAACCTATTTGAGTTAGGATGTGGGTTTGAAAGTGACTGTACTAGTATTACAATCTTCAGAGTTCCCTTCTCGGAAAGAGGCACCTTTGCATCTTATTGTATAAATAAATGATTGACTTCACAAGCTCACTACCCACAAACATAATAAAGAAAAAAAATCACAAGCTCACAATCTAGTGGCAGCATACGTCATTTCGTAATACGTCATTGCACCATACCTGCGTCAGTTTGTAGTGATAATCTTATGCACATTCAGCAACTTCTTTTTTCTATTGTTGAGTACACATTGTTCTATATGTGCCAGCTTGACAGTGTGCTGCATCATGCAACCACTCTTTTTCTGTTTGACACAGCATTGCTATTTTTGTTTAGTCAATAAGGAGCTTATTAGCAGCCCAAACTTGATTATTAAGGAATCAATCATAACAGTGTTTGTCGTACTCTTTGACTAATAAAACCTATATTGACCACCAACTGGAGCAGGAGCCACAAGCCAACAAGGACGTAACATGCAAAAGACAAATCATACAGTACCATTTTGCTTACGTCCACATACCATATAGAGAGAGATGGTACATGTGCATGCATTTTGGATATGCTTCGCACCTGGGAAAACTTCTGTGAGCCATGTTTAGGTTAGGGGTAGGTTAGAGATTCGGTGAGGAAAAAGTCGAATGTAGGAAGGAAGTTTCCTTCCTAGTTGCCTGCCAGTGTTTGTAAGGTTTCCGTCATTTTTGTTATTGATTGACTTGGTCTGATAGTTCCCAGAAATTAGCAAACCTTGCTCCATTCTAAAAAAAAGTTACTATCCAGCATGGTGCAACCAGCCTAGAGACTAAAAAGTATCCACATTATGGATCAACCGGCTGGTTTCCTGAAAGCATTGTCTGTGCGCCCAACGCACGGACGCATCACGCTGCTGTCTAGCGAAGTGGAGAACCGGTATGACCATCGTACCTAGACGGATGAAAACCGACTGTCTCTGTTGTCATGGAGGAGCTGGGCGACGGGCGATGTGGAGGGCGGACGGCCTACAAGCCTGTACTAACCGTGGCCATAATAGCGACTGAGAGAATGGCCGGTGAGGGTCGACACAATCCTCGCATGAGGAGAGCGTGCGCCTTGGCGATGATGGCTTCCTTGTCCTTGATGGCGGCCTTGTGCTGCGTGGCCTGCAGCATGGCGGCCTCGGCGGCGAAGTCGGCAGTGTTGACACAAGTATGACATAACATGGTACGAAGCGCGCACAGGACATGGTGCCTGAATAAGGTACGGGACAAAGCTTGGTACATGCCATTGTACATATATCACGGTACAACATATGGCAGATTAATTATTGGATACAACACCCACAGCGACAGTATGAACCCCGAGCAAGCAACTGCCAACGGATGGAAGTCGGCAGGATAAACTGTTATTCCAACAAGTTGGGGGGCGCCAACACAGCTGCCAGAACAAGGACTCAACGCAGAAGATCACTAGAAAGGAGTCACGTCAGCAACAGAAGGACCACACTGTCAAAGGAAGAGAAGAAAACTGAAAGATAAGAACGGAACAAGAGAAAAACGAAGGAAGAAGAAGATGAACAGTGCAATGAACTTGTGGAACAGAGTATGTAACAAAATAGGAGATGTATCATACACACACGGAGAAACTGTAGGTAAACGTTTTACGCCAGCGCACCGGCCGAAACGTTCGGCCGGTCGCATCGCGCGTGTTCGATCCACATGGATCCAGCCTGTCTCGCGCGTCCTTCTCCCAGTTTTTTTTTCTTTTGCCTTATCTTCTTCTTCCTTCCACCACACAACCTCCCTCCAACTTTCATCCCCCCCCCCCTCCGCGACCTCAGGCGCTGCCGCTGAGCGCCACGGCTTCTCCGGCGAGGCCATCATCGGCGGACCCCTTATCTTCTTCTTTCTTCTACCACTCAACCTCCCTCCACCTTTCATCCCCCCCCCCCCCCCCCCTCCTGCGACCTTAGGCGCTGCCGCCGAGCATTGCGGCTTCTCCGGCGAGGCCACAACCGGCGGACCCCATTAGGTTGCTGCACGAGAGACCTGCCGATGATGGTGTCGTGAATGCTACAACCATGTACTACAAAGCTACAATAAGCTTGCAAAGATGCTACAACGTGTGCACAACAGAGCTACAATCGGCAACGTGTGTCGTCAAATGCTACAACCGTTCGACAAAAAAGCTACAACCATGTTCGTCAGAGCTGCAACCCGAGTTCGCCGGAGTTTGTAGCCACTATGATCCAGCGATATTTGCTACAACTAGTGTCGATTTTTGCTACAACCGGTGTCTCATTTTGCGGCTTTGCCATAGTCGGCATCGGGAATTTTTTGCTACAATGCTGTCATGCCGTGCTACAACCAGCACTTCAATTTGCTACAACCGGCACACGAGAATGCTACCACCGCTACCACCGCTGACAAAAAAGCTCCAACCAGAGATACATGGAAACTGAGGCGGGGCGCCATGGAAGCTACAATGGGCACCTGAGAAGGTACAACTGTTGATGGGAAAAGCTCCAACCGGCAAACAAAAATGCTTCAACTGGAGGTGACAGAAGCTATGGTCGGAGGACGAAAGCTGCAACCGGCTATGGAAAAGCTACAACCAGCGTTTGCAGAAGCTTCCACCATGTACGATGATGACCATGGCGAGTTTTCGAATCGACAAGCCGGCGGGCTGCAACTGATGTTGCCGACGACCGTGTCGGGACGACTGAGCGACCCCGGTGAGCGTCGACCACCAGCGCTGCGACCGCGGGCGATGGCGTCATGGCTATGGGGGCCGAGAGGTGGGGGGGGGGGGGGTTGCGGTATCGTGGCTGTAGCAGCACATCCAACGGCAGCCGGTGGCGAGCACGCGGCGGCCAGGGGCGAGCGCACGGCAAATCTGAAGCAGAGGGAAGGGGGAAGAAGATGATGACGTGGAAGAGTGGGGATCGAACGGCTCTTATCCCACGCATCGGATGGCTGGGGCTAGTCCGGCCGAACTGTTCGGCCGGACTGCGGGCGCCCATCACTGCCCGAAACTGTATCGTATTCAGACATTTAAGAATTTCTTTCTATTTTTCAACCACCATAAATAAATGTGTGCGAATCACGGAGCAAATGGACGGCTGCAGAAATTATTGCGTGAGCAAATTTTCGCACGGAGGAACAGGTCCGGTCGTTATTAACTTGTCCGGACGGACAGGAGCAAGTAAATAAATTCACGGGCGGTAGAGGTAGAGGTGCAGCGGCAGGCGTGGCTTGGCGTGCAGCACCAGCGGCTTAGCCATGGAGAGATAGTGCTTGGACTCGGTGAGCTGAATGTCCCGCACCTCTGCGGGCTTCGTCCAGGTGAAGCCATGGAGGAGCCTGCCGAAGAGCATGACGCTCATGGCTGTGCCGAGCATGGGGGCGACGCAGCCGCGGCGTCCTGTGCTGAAGGAGATGAAGCGCAGGTCGTTCTCGGTGAGCTCGAGGTTCCCTCCTCCCATGTGGCGCTCGGGGTCGAAGCGGAGAGGGTCTTCCCAGGTGGCCGGGTTCCGGCCAAGGCCCACGCGGCTGAGGAGGACGTGGCTGCCCTTGGGCACGCGGTAGCCGGCAACGACGGTGTCTGCGAGGGCGACATGCGGCACGTTGAAGGGGGCGACCGGGTGCAGCCGGAACGCCTCCCGGATGCAGGCCTTGACGTAGTTGAGCTGGGCGATATCCGACTCCTGCACCTGCCGCTCCCTTCCCACCACCCGGTCCAGCTCCTCCGCCGCCCGCGCCAGCAGCTCCGGCCTCTTCACCATCTCCGCCAGCGCCCACTCGGCGGCGTTGGATGGGTTGTCGACGGCCGCGAGATTGATGAGCTGCATGCGTACGTTACGATTACCGTTGGATGGTGGTGCTGGACTGCTTGACATGCATGCATTGCTACGCACGTTACGTTACCGTTACGTACCTTGGCCTGTGCCTTCACCTCCTCTATGCTCAATGTCGGTTCTCTGAGCGCAATGAGCACGTCGAGCAAGTCGTCGACCTCTTTCCTCTCACCGGCGTTCCACTGCCTCCGACGCTCGTCGATGACCGCGTCGTGCAGCCTGTCCAGCGTCGCGTTAGCCTCATTGACAATCTTCTCGTGGCCGTCCAGGTCGAGCCCCAGCAGCGACGGCAGGTAGTCGCTGACGCAGAAGGAGTAGAGGATCCCCTGCGCGGCGAAGGAGGCGTCCATGTGCTCCATCTCCAGCTTCCCAGGGCCGCCGCCGACACCGGCTTCCCCGAAGTAGCGCCTGCCGAAGAGGAGCCGGCGTATGACGTTGCCGCAGTAGTGCCGCGCGAGGTGCCTGACGTCCACGTTGCTGCCCTCCTCGCCGGTGAGGTTGTACATGTACCACGTGATGTTGTCGGCCTCCTCGGCGCGCTTGTCGTGGAGCCACTTGTGGCGGGACGGGGAGACGATGTGGGAGGTGAGCACCCGGCGCATCTTGGTGGACTGCGCGCTGAAGGGCGCCAGCGCGGCTTCCACGTACCCTCCGCTGGCCACACGGGAGGCGAAAGTCACCGGTCGGGACGCGAAGATCTCGTCCTGCTTCTTGAGCACCTCCCTGGCGATACGAGGGCACGTGATGGGGATGATGTGGACGCCGCCCAAGCGAAAGCAGGCGATGTCGGTGCCCATCTGCTCCATCACCTGGTGGATCCACCGGAACGCCGGCTTGTTAACCATCAGCTCGGGGAGTGCGCCTACCACCGGCCACGGCGACGGCCCCGGAGGGAGCGACCCGGATGAGCGTGTCCACATGGAACTCAGCCTCCGGACCACGTATATTACGACCAGCATCACCAGCACAGAGAGCCCCACCATTGTGTATGTAGGTAGCTAGGGCTCGCTAGCTCCCCGATCTGCTTGCTGCTCTATGCTCATTAGGCTCCATCCGTCATTTATACATACGGACATGCTAGTGAGAACGCCGTTTCGGTGACCAAGTCGTTTGGTCCTTTGGTCCCAATAAGAAGTTCACTACCAAATCTTTGTATCAGCACCTCGAAAAGAATATTGCTGACTGTGACTTTAGATGGATGTGAAAAGCTAAAATGGAAAAGTTCTTTCCTAGGCTGACAAGTACCCAAGTTGCCGTCAGAGCAATGCTACATCCACGCAAAGCTACATAAGGTTTACGTAATGCTGCTGATTTGGCAAATTTTAATTGAAATAAGGGGAGGGAGGGGGCCCCACACCCATGAAAATCAGGGGAGGAAAGAATTAGCGTAAACATTAACGCCCACGCGTGTGGGCGTCTGGCAACTCGCCCACACGCATGGATCCTCGTCCAACCAATTCTACACGAATCTTGGCGCATTCTAGCAGTTTTTGTGCCACGTAGAACTAAGCTGGTGTATGGGCATTCATCCGGTCGCTCACACGTCTTTTTTCACCACACGGGGGCTGGTGTGTGGGCGTTTAACAATTCGCCCACACACCAGTTTTCACGCACGCGGAGGGGACTGGTGTGTGGGCCTTTATCACTTCGCCCACAGGCCCGTCTCCCCGCCCACACACAAAGCTGACGGTTGCCATGTATTTCTGCAGGGTACATGGCAACTGCCCTAGTTTTGCTTGTAAGCAGATGGCAACTATCTTTTACCCGAGTTGCCATGTATTTTTGCATGGTACATGGCAACTGTCCCAACGTGCACGTAAGCAGATGGCACTCTTTTTCTTTACATGGAAACTGCCCTGGCGTGCTTGTGAGCACACGCCAACTTTCTCTTTTACCCGGACATATTTTTTTGCCATGCCTTTTTGTAGTGCTACACGGCAACTGCCTAGTGTTAGTAGGTGGCAACTCCTAAAGTTTTGAAATCATGGCAACTGCAGTAGACCAGACCATACATGGCAACTGCAGTTGAGCAACCATAGCAATTGTAGTTGTCCGACATGGCAACCGAAGTTCAGCGACATGGCAACTACAGTTAAACGAACATGGACGAGAGTCTGGACCATGGCAACTGCGGGACGCGCGATGACTGTCACGCGCGGCGTGCAGGACCACGAGGTATGAGGCCTGACGTACGGGGCATGTGGGCGTTATCTATTTCACTCACGCGCACGCGTGTGAGAGGCATCGGGAGGGGAAAAAAGATGTATAGGCATTACTTGTTTTGCCCACACGTAGGTGTATGGGCTGTTCCTTTTATACACCACACAAAATGTGTGGGCAAACCTCCCAACGCCCACATATGTGACACTTATCGACGTTCAAGAATTAGAAGGAAGGTTACGTAGGATCACATAAGATGTAGTATTATTCGTTGCCGTCATCAGCTAGGCTGACGAGTTGAGGAACTCTGGTGGACAGGACACAACTTCCTCAAAACGATCTCCTCTGCACCTCCTGAGCAGATAGGATACAACTTCCTCGAAACTTCGTACGTCCTGTTCTCCCACCAAGCTTCCTGTACTCCAAGTGTAGCTTGTTAAACATGATGTACCGTTGTACATGAAAGTTGTAACGTGGCAGGAGTCTTGGTTCGGTTAGGGTTTAGAGGCGCATAGCTTATCTCTTGTAACAACTTTCCTCTATCTCTATCCTTCTTGTTCTCCAAGATGTGAACCTCCTTAACTGTATGCGCTATCTTGGGAGGTGCGCCCCTGCATATAACATGTACGACGTCCCCTCTCGTTGAGGTAAGACGTTTTCGCTATCGCACACGGTATACAGAGCATCTCTCTTTCATCGATCTAGCATCTCCATTTCCATCTAGTACACAGCCGCCATGTCTTTCTCTAGTGCCATCCAGCCAACTCTCAATGGCGGAGTCACGAAGAAACTCTCCTGCACCAATTATGTTCTGTGGCGGACTCAGATCACGGACGAACTATCGCACATGCAAGCAACTATAAGTTCTACATGTCTATATAATCGAGTTTAACTTCATTTTGTACGTGTGATATGTGGCAAAAATTTATTTTAAAATGTTATATATTCGAGCCTTATGAGATTATTATTTTTTGCCAAATTTGGTCGGTAAGTTATCTAAGGCATTCTCCAACAGACCCAACGCCACAAATATTTTCCTCCTGCGGCACGGCGTGGACACAAAGTTCCCACTTTGCTGGTACATCAAGAACCAGAGGTGTTGCGAGATGTGCCAACGTCTGTGCTATTTTACAAAACACCAGGGGCTTTTGCTGTAGATTCAACGACGCTACTAAGCTTTACCTCCGACATTTACTTTTTTCCGGATGCCGGTGCTATTATGTGAAAATAGCACCGACATTCAGAAATAGTGCAGCGCCCCTAATTACTTAGTCCATAAGGGTTTTCCTACTAGTGTTCGGTACTACGTCTTGGAGGTGCAGAGGGCTTGCTGTGGTGAAAAATCTATTTGGTTATGTCAGGCGGATGCACCTGTGCATGCGGGCTCCTCGTTGAAGGCAGTGTCGCTGTTCCTCTGCGCCTTCTATGTTTCTTCGAGGGAAACCTCAAATCGCAGGATCGGGTGGTGGCGGCGTTTAGATGTCGTGCCCTTCCTGAAGTTGCCGCCTTGGAGCATCCAGGTTGTCGTGCATGGCTTCGTTTCTTCGCAGTGACTCGTTGAAGGCTCCAACAACTTGAGGCTATTCCCTTTCTTCCTACTTGTAGTGTGATTGCAGTGGTTTGGGGTTGTGTAGCCGCTTAAGCACATTTTATCTATTCCTGAGTGTGTTGTGGTGTTGTCGTGTCGAGTTGTACGGTTGTTGTTGCTTTATCTATAAACCGGGACGCGATCCTTTTTGATAAAAAAAACTATTTTTGTGATGTGGGTTGTGACCTAGCCATGTGGCATCCACGATTGCTCTAAATTCCTTCATTATTTGGGGTCTCCACACATTTTCATTGCCATATGCCATTGTTACACCCTCGCCAATTCCTCTCCTGTCTAGGTGATTTCATCCTCCACCTCGTTGTTATTTTTGTGGTTGAGTTGCCATTTTTCATTTGGCAAGAGTACCACATATCCACATGTCCTACTGAATTCTGAAGCGGTCTTGAATCTTGATCGAGCTTATTAAGGAACGAAAGTAGCCAACTGACGTGTTCTTGATCAAGCTCCTCTTTTTCTCATTTTATGACAAACAAGGCGTGATTAGATTCTAAGTTATTAGGCATTATTCCCATCTACTGCATGTTTTGCACTCATCCTAATGGAATATACCCACCCAGCATCCTAATTTGCCCATCCTCATTGGAGCGTCATGAAGCACATGCCTCCCTGCTAATCTAAAGTTTAATTACAAGGACTTGGACCCAGCGCAGCCTCGAGTCTTAGTCTTCATCTTCTTCCTCTTCTTCTAATCTTAAATTTGCAATCTGACGTTTAATTACTAGGACTTGGAGCCAGAGCAACCTCGAGTCTTAGTCTTCTTCTTATTGTAACAATAATTGTTCAATTTACTACAGAAAATTAGGGGCTCTGTAATCTAGCTCTTCCCAACTTCTTGGGCTGGCTTAGGGGCTGGAGACACTAGCTTGTAAAATCACCATGTAATAATCTTGTATATCCATTGGTGTTAATATAAAGGCAGTAGGCGAAGCCTACTGTCATTTGGTGCTAAAAAAGCTACAGCAAATTAGGCAAGTTGTGGACACACTGACGTCTTGCAGCCAAGCCAGCTCATCCTTTTAACTAATATATACCAACTTCTGTATCTACACAACACTCAGCATTCTCGCATGCACGCATAATCATTATTAGTACAAAGGGAACATATTATAACAGAATGGCCTGATTGAAGATGGATTTGTATTAATATATGTCAACAATGTAACTGGACTGACATGTTTATCAGAAAAAGTAATATGATCTTGTATATTAACATATGTTAACATTTGTATAAGGAGAAACTGATATGACATATGTTAACACTTGCGGAAAAGCAATTCGGGACCAGGGTCCAGATGATCCCGCTATCTGGACCATCGATGATCGTCGCGATTCGCGCGTATGCTTGTATTCTGTACCGTATTGCGCCAGCAAGAATATCCACTTAATGCGTGTAAATAGCAACGGTGTCAGGTAGGGGGACAGCCGGTACATGTGGGGCCCGTCTAGGTCCAGACGGTTCTGGACCAACGGCGCAAAACGGCCGTCCACCGACAGGGCCCATACCCAACCGCACGAACCCTCACTTTCTTCGTTCTCTTTCGTCCACACGAGTCCGAAGATATCTCTTGGGGGCTGGATAGCTCTCGCTACTGCATCAATGGCGTCCTCGTCATCGTCTACCCACCACGCGGCGGACAAGATTTTGCCGCTCATCCCCTGCCCGCACTGCAAGGATGAGCTGGTGACGCTCGTGTGCGGCCCCAACGGCACGAGGCCGGGCAAACGCTACTACAAGTGCATCTGGAAGGATGTAAGTTCGCCGTCTTATGCGAATGAAATTTCGTGATTTCATCCACTGATTTTTACTGATCGCCCCACTCCTGTTTCCCAATGTAGTCCGGCAAGTGCAGGTTCTACGAGTGGCAGGAGGGCTATGCGAGGTGGCTTCTTGCAGATCCAGGCCCTCGGTCAGTTCGATCCCACTCCCAGCCGGCAGCTACCACAAATCCATCGCCGTCCATCCAAGCCGGCCAATGTCAGGCACGCTCGACCGCTCTCGAAGACCAGTAGATTGCTGCAAACCTGGGGATCGTCAAAAACCTCCTGAGGCTTAATCTGCTCATTGCCGGGGCGAATCTCATGGCCACGGCACTGCTGCTAGCCATCTTCATCCTCGTTAGCGCGGCCATCATCATCGGGCGCGCCGGAAGCGGCTAGTTTAAGTACAAGTACTACCACCATGATGTTTAGTTTATTGCCAGCTTGATCGTGCCTAAATTTCTGTCAGATTGTCTCTTTAATGGCGCACCCACTATGATGTGTGTTGTTGTAATTGGACCAGCAATTAAGCTACTGACATGCGTGGCCACTGATCGACTTTTTCAATTTTTTTTGTCCCTCACACTGTTGTCCTAGTTTATCGCTTTAGGGCTCAGGCCATTCCCCACCACACGCCCCCATCATGTATCCCGCAACCACACCTCCAGATTCAGCCACCCACCCCCCCAACGGCGATTCTTTTCGGGGCGACGCTCGCCGTATCGCCGCTGCTCCACAGCCGCCGCCGGCCGCCTGTGAAGGATGTCAGCCCCGCATCTCTGCCCGGCCGCCACACCAGATCTCCAAGGTCCACCCCCACCCCTCCCCCCACCCCGCACACCCCTCACCACCATCGGCACAGTTCTTCAGTAGCTTCACATGCAGTTAGCGATTCGTCAGTAGCTGTACATGTACGCAGTCAGTAAGATTAGGTGTTCTCTTTGTTATTTGCCAGATGTCCGAATCACTTGGCGACGACGATTTTTCTGAACGGCATAGCGGACACCATGGGTCTGTGCAAGTTCAATCACCATCTACTAGGTTCGCCGCCACCCACGATCGATCCGATGTAGTCCCTCCAAGTTGCAAGCTGGAGAAAGACTGTTTCCAGATTGCATTTGTGATTTTCGTTATGGGCCATGTGCTTGCTCCTTCGTCCAAGCATGACTACAACAGCATCGACTTCTGGGGTGCGCTTGCCAGCACCGAAGAGATTGCTCAGTTCAACTGGTGTGAGTACGTGCTGCAGTGTTTGCTCGATGCTGTTGCAAAACTGAAGATTGATATGGACAACGGGGTGCCAGTAGCAAACCTACCAGGCTGCCATTTGTTCCTGCAGGTCACGATCTTTCTTTTCTGTTTTCCTCTCCTGTACATGGATGAATCTTAATAACCATGCATTGTTGCTATGTTTTTACCGACTGACACTCACGCAAGGTTACCCATCCAACTGCAGGTTTTCTTTCTTGACAATCTTGACCTTGGGCTATTCAACCTGAAGCATGACGCGCGCCCGAGGGTGAAACTGTTCGACCAAGATTGTTTGCGTAAAATGACAACAATGGCCTCTGATGTCGGCGTACCCGAGCCGTCCTTCGCATCCGCAATGGTATACGTCTGATGCCCCCCGGTCTCATTTTTCACATACCAACCATTGTGGAGATGTCGCCCGTACCTAACATGATTTTTTTCCGGATTATTCACTATCTGCGTGACACAGCTCAGGGACCCGTCAACCGTCTGCTACTCCAGGAGTGTACGAACTGACAACAAGAGGAGTGACGCACCTGCATTGCCCCGCACATGGGGCAATCAATATCATTCATCCAGTTGCTCGCGCTTACCTAATGCCACCACGGACAACTCGCCTCCCATTGCCACAGGGTCCGTCTCCCATTTCGTACCACCCAGACAGCCATCAGCAATGGAGTTCTCTAATTACATTGCAAATCGATATCCGGCGATGGTAAGCATCCTTCTAGCTGGTAGCAGATTTTTTAAATTTTTGCAATGACCCCACACGGTTTCTTGCCCGTCATTACCTTCAATTATATTTTTTGTCTCCCCTCCTAGTAATTTTTTCTGCCTGTTTTTCAGTCGTCACAACCAATTGCAGTCCTCCTACGCGAGCAGAACGCACGCGCGATCCGTCACGTCACCATGGCAAGACAAAACATTCAGAATGATATGGTTTCATTCTCAGACAAGCTAATGCATGCACTCGCTTCAGCTTGCACTTGTTGTGCTGCAAGGGGTTTGCTTGATTGTCCTCTCAAACCTCGCTCGGCGACGGTAGACGAGCAGAGTGTGTCTACTAATAGTAAACGAAAACCTCATCCTGCTGGACTCACTCCCACTGCAGAAACATCCTACAAGACTCCGAAGGCTCGCAAGCTATCTGGTGTCAGGCTTGATATGTCTGACGGTGAAGGTAATCCAACAATCTGTTCTAACATCTAAATCATTTTTCCCATTCATTCAAACCACAGCATGTGGCAGAACAACTCTGCTTCTAAAGCATTTTTTACTGCCACAGGGTCTTCACGCCGAACAGCCATGCAAAAAATGTTTACGTCCGATCTGGTCTCACCAGCCACCCTCGTCCACGACAGAACCCCACTCAAAGGCACAGCCGCACCTCAAGCGAGGATCGAGGCTATCTGCAACTCTGTTAAGCGCTACGCCTCATGCATAGCGGAAGCAGTCAAGGATCTATACTGCTCAAGTCCACTGGAGGACCAGACCTCAATCTGTTTTGGCGTTTCTTGTGGCCCTCTACCTAAACGCAAGTACATATCGTCAAGGAGCTATGCCAGCAATCCGTGGTTCTCAGGGAAAGCTGTAGTGCCTCCTAAAACTCAAACAGGAGAATTGCTTTCAGCATACTTGCCATCACTTCCCGACAACCAGCTTGCACGGTCAGTACTTGCTCATCCCTAAGACTCAACAATTTTTTGTCGTTTCTTCCTAAACCCTGCGCCATGCACTCACGAAACGTCCGTTTTGTTATCAGAAATTGGGTATTGCATGCCGCCCCTCGCCTTGTCAAAGTAACTGCACAAGAAATCATCCACCAGCTTGTTCGCAACGGCATGCTCGATCATGAGTTGGGTTCTATACTTATCCGTCGGCAATCCCAGCTCGACGCTGATGCAAGCCTAGGCACTCCTCACCTGACACATCGTCACCTGCTGGAATGCGACTTCTCGGTAAGGACACCCCGTCAAAGTAAATTATCCCTTCAAGGCAATTACATAACTCGACCTCACATTCCCCCCCACATGTCAGACGCTGGCTCTTGCCGACAACGCAACTATATCAAGTTTCATAGAGATTCAAAATCAGTTCATCGGGCCCAACATCACACATGCAATCGAGGCATGTCAGCTGGTATGATTAAAGTCTAATTGCTTAACCGCAGCAATTTCTATTCGTGCACAAATGGTTAGGCAAAATTATTTTTTCGCTTACCGTCTTATTTCGGTGCACCCCCCCCCCCCCCCCCCACCGCAGTTCTACATCCCTGCAATACTCCAGGAGGGATGGGCTTTGTACATCTGGGACATGCTGTCTAGGATCATTCACATCATCTCCCCTGCCGCTGGCCCAATGGGATGCAATGCAGATCAGAAGGATCGTCATGAGCTCATAGCGTCGCGTCTTCATGACGCCTTGTTTGCATGCCTCAACGATTTTTTTGCTGGCTGGCCCACACCTAAGGAGAACTGGACTACTAAATACCCACTTCTAATGCAAACTTCGGTTACCAGGTTTTAACCATGAACTGACATGCATCCTTATTTTTTAAACTACAGATATCAACTAGCCTAACCACTACATAATATTTTTGTGTTCTGTCAGGCAAGAAACTGGATTATGCGTCATGCATATCATGAGGTACCATGACGGGGAAAAAGTGCGGAATGCGCTTACCAAGGCATGTCTCATGCATCGGAGAAGCTTTCTCATTTCTATTACTGAAAAGTTCCTTAGCTTTTGCATTTTCCGTTTTAACTGGAATTATGGTACAACCTGATGCAGGAAAATCTGTCAGTCAACAGGTTGTGTTGCATCCAGGAGATGATGAAGCTTCAGGGGAACCAATCATCACTCCCAGCCGATGCACTATGGTCAGTATTTGCTCCAAGTGATGGATTCGACGACGACATGGCTGCTTAACTGTCCAACTCCAACATAGGGATCTTTCTTTCTCTATGTGTATTTCGTTCCCCGAAGCAACAATCTGCTGAATTTGTTCTTTTTCTTTAAGCAACTGCCATCGTGTAGTAACAAACTCCCCAGCCGTTTCATTTTGGTACGGTGTTTTCATTTGTTTCCCACCGATCTTAACTCCACACTTCATTTCTAATTAAGACAACTCATGCCAAAATTTATCCTACTAACTCGAACACAGTATCATACTCATACCAGCAATCCAGCTTCAACAGTTAACTCTTTTCTGTCACTCCCTTACATTCCTTGTCTCAATTGTGCATTTTCCATGTGGTCACAAAGTTCCCACACAAATAACCTTTTCCTACAACCCACTTCACATTTCGTTAAGCAATATCCTCAAGGACACACAATAAATCAGTTTCGAAAGCAATCCCTCATCGCCACGCACATTTTTTCCCCTATCCCGTATATTCTACACCAACGATATTCTAAAACCATATTGTTTTTCACACTCTCTTCCGAAAGTGTTTCATTTTTCCATTGCCCCTCAAATTAATATCGCGTCAACTCCATGCATCCCATGCCCCCCCCCCCCCCCCGCCCCCCCACGGAACTCCGGAAGCGAATTACTTCAATGCACATAACCGAAACTATGGCATTTTCAAGCTAGTTGTACATTAATGAAGGATTAGTACCATATGAGTCTACCCGTCAACATACATAAGTCGATATTTTAGGTTCTTACAATAAGACATCTGGGAATTAAATTCACCAATCCCTGGGTTCGAAGGATCAGAGGAGCCTAGCAGTTTTCATCTCTTACATCCTTCGAAACGCAAAATGAGCGGTCACACACCGCAGTGTGACTCTCCCTATTCACTGGCTGCCCTCAGGCAGAATGGAAGCCTTGCCCTGTTCTCCTTCATGGTCACAAGCTTGTAGACCAGAGATTTCGCCATGTACTCAAGCTGCCCCTGACGAACGAGAAGGCCATTTTTTCGGTCAGTTACCAAATAAAATGTTGCCAGCATGTCTACCAAAAATGGGACAAATGTCAACAAACTTACATCAGTCAGTGCAGTAACTCTCTGACCGTTGTAGTCACGGAGGCAGTGCATTGCATATATCCAGCTTTCCTCCCTGACATTTTTGCACACATAAATTTTGAGTAACAACAATCACACAGCACAAATGCATTCATATATGCGTGGCACGCAGTACCTTTCACAGTGGCCATACACTCCCGTGTTGAACTCCAGTGTCCAACCTTCTGAGGAGACACGGACCCCAGGAATGCACTCGTGTATGCAACGACGCAGGTTAGAAATCACCCTCGTTGCATTTTTCTTGTGTTTATCATTCACCTCATTAGGTAGTTCTTGTGTCTCCACTGGGTCCATCACCAAGCACTTTTTCTTCTCCAAGTTAACTGCATAAACAGCCCAGCTATCGCGGTGCTTCAACAGCAGCATTACCTGCAACAAAACAGGTTGTATGTAACTTCCCGCTTTATTTTTTAAGCATGGAATATATGCAAATCATCACTGTGGTCGAAACAGGAACGACCGTACGAATTGGAAAAATGATCGTACTTCTTGGCACGCTTCAATCCTGACTCCAATATGTTCCTCTGTTATCATAGTTGCAGTATAATCGTAGTCAAGGTCTGAAGCCCGCTCGGCTTCAGCCAATTCTGCCTGCAATACAAATAGGTAGTTAGATTTTTTTCATGATCATTAACCCTTGTACTTGCCCGCTCTAGTTTCCTACTATATCTAACCCTTACCGCCAGCCTGAAGTCTGGTATCATCCTAAACCGTTCTGGCAAACCAGCAAAAAGAATTAACTCCTCCTTCCGCACCAACCGGAACATGTTAACCATGTGGTCAAGATCCGGATCACCATCGCGGTCAAAGTACATTTGGATCTGGGTCCCCGTCAACTGTGTGGTGTACGGGTGTGTATGAGTGTACCATGGCCTGCATTTTTGCATTGACAGAACAGTTAGACATTGATCGTTAAACATATGCGAGCATAGAACGACCACTATCTGATTGACCTGACCTTGCAAATTCCATAGAAGAGCATCTGTCTATCTTGTCAAACAACCCCATCACATCACATCCAATTGGCTCATCTGGATGAAGACCGAGCTTGCCTGGGTACTTCTCCCTCATCTCTTTCTTAGGCTTGATGTACTGGCTAAGATGCGGTGGCACTTGGACTAATTTTTGATATACCACAGAAAACAGATGTCAGGAAGAACATCTTATTTTAGTTTAGCACCGCATGCAGCATAAATAAGTTGATGATTGTCTCACGACGTACCATCGTCATCATCTGGTGTACCATGGTGCCCACCGTCTCTTATCATCGGCCCAACTTGCCCACCGTCTCTAATCATCGGACCACCTTGTATTGAGTATGAATAGTCAGCCATGAACATTTAGCCTGGAATAAACAACCCAACTATTCATTTCATGTTTTATATTTACCTCCTGCCATAGCTCTACGGATCGCTTCAATTACTGGATCCTCTAGAACCACCGCCTCCTTTCCCTTGTCCTCTGCAAAATAGCGGAAAGCTTGGGATAAGTGCTATCAACAATAACAGTCGTTCAGCCTAATAAATGTTTTTCCAGGCTTAATTTTTTTCAATAGCTCTAATTTCACTTACGTTTTGATATTTGCCGCAGAGGACCATACCCTAGGGGGCACACGTCACTACCAGATGCCACACCAACTGTCCCAGGCATGTTCACACTCATTTCCGGGACAGCCTGGGCATCATGCACCGCACACTCTTCCACGGGGGCTGGGGCAACCGTGATCGGCATTGCCTCTGGCTGCGAAACAATTTCAGACAAAAACCTGACCTTCTTACGCTTAGGAGCATCATCATCACCACCAGCCCTCTTCCTCCCCCCACCACGATTACCATCGACTGCCACTTTATCAGTTGTGATCCTTATTGGGGTAAGTGTCCTCATGTCATCAACCATAATCATCCGCGGCACGGCTGATATTCCTGCTCCACACAGTTAGAGTCAAATTAGTTCACGAAAATGCAAATTTCTCAGCGGTGTTTCTAGTTCACTGGTTCTATACCTGCTTTACCATTCCCGGCTTGATCTTGTTGTTCTCTCTGAGCAGCCACCGCAAGTGGATCTTCGACCACATCATTTGCTTCTATCTCTGCATTTTAGAAACGATGCCGACTTAGTGCACACCAACCTGTTTGATATTTTTTTATGAACGTGCTTTCTTTTAACACATACCTTTGCTTTCCAGCTTCTTTGCCAACTCTCGAGCGTACTCTCCGTCTGTTGCAAACATTTTCCGAACCGGAGAGGCTGCTCTACTTGGACCTGCATCTCCAACGCCACTACTTGGACCCCCTGCCACGAAATTTTTGTTCTTGCTTTTTTAAATCACACCCCACATTTGAACTTTCTTAATATCCATCTTATTTATTGTAGCATCTCTATGTCAACTGAATAGAACTCACCCGGTGATGCAAACATTGCACGCAGGCAGAAGGCGATATCATCATCCAGAAGAGCCACCTCCTCATCACTCTCGGCATACGGTACAAGTGTTGGATGCTCCCATGCACCTCTGTACGCAAACCACTTTCAGTAAGACCATCCGACGGGTTACCAACTGCGCCGGCAGCCACACCACTACCAGATGGATTACCGAAGCTTCCATCATCTGCACCAAGTGCACTGTATCTGGATGCAGCATGGGGAGTATGTTTCGTTCCAGGTGCACATATCAAAGCTAGCCACAAACGAAGGCAAGTCAGAGTTTTTTTATCTACAAGAATCGTACTCCCATTTATTTCTAGCATTTTCCTGAAATTAATATATGTTCTTACCTTACCCAGTTGGTCCTCCAATAGATGTACCACTAGAAGAGCCAACCATCAAGTCCATGCTCGAACTGCTGCTCCCCAAATCTGCATTTTCATAGTAATTTCCCTGGTAATTAGCTAACTCGCTCAGAAATGTAACTCATTCAATTTTTTTATGCCACAAATAAACACATTTTACATATTACTAATTACATACATGTTATGGGACGGATCGTTGCACCAGTGCTAACAACACCCGGAAACAACTTGCTCCCAAAGCAGAATTGTAGCCTTCTCATTTTCTCATCTGCTTGTCTCATCAACTCGCCAACCACCGAGCTTCGGTTCACCTCATTAGTCTCTGCCGCAACTGTTAAGACAGCATCTGCCAGCATTGGCTTCACATGCTCCTCCAGCACAGACATGATGGTTTCCATGCCCTGTCCACAACACCATATCGAAACAACGAGACACAGAATTTTTAGCATCTCAACACCATTTGCTAATTAAGAGACAATGGTTTTACTAACTCCTTACCTCCGCAACCTCCACAGCGCCTGCCCATGGTACTACATCTGTCCTCGGCACCATCAGTGGGTGCCACCTCATTGCTAGGCCAACCATGCTCCCTTCGGGTTTTGTCTGCGCCCACAAAGAAAATGAAGGCATATATCATTTCATCCACATACAGACATGCTATTCTGATTAAGTAGGAAGAATCCAATTTTTTTTGTCAAAATCAGGTTTCATATGCGGTTTTTTTGCAAACCTTGTATCTCCGTGTTTCCGCCGGCCTTTCCCTGTCTTCCTCAAACAAAGTGATCAGCTCATCCATCTTCTCCGATGAATAAGCTGCAATCTTGGGCACCAGGTCTATGCTAATATTGGCCCCCTTGAAGTCAACCCACTCCAGGCAGAATAGCTGCTTATGTAATTGCACACAAGAGATAGGTCAGCAAAAATATCAACCTGCATCAGTTTTCTTCAACAAACTACAGTTATCTCTTTTCTGACCTGCACAAGGAGATTGCAGCCGCCTATGGTGTATGTCTTTGCACCAGTTAGGAGATCTGCTTTAAATTTCTCAGCAGCTCGCCTCGTGACAGTAAGAATGTACCCTGCCCAGTCGTACTCTCCAATTATGCTTGGGTCCTCAACACATGCCAGCAGCTCATCTGGCACGTTGGCTTGCCCACTCTTGGGGTCAACCTGAGTACAGCAAACCATCAACGTGTATGCTATGCGTGCCGACTCGAGCTGCTGTGCCGACATCTCATCAGGATCACAGATCTGAGCAATTTTTTGCAGATCTCCAACCTTAACTCCAGCAGATGCTCTAACATCCAAACCCAACAAGGACTGGACTTTCTCGACAGTACGTGCCCTGTCTACCAGAGGACCAAATTTAACAGGCCTCGTCCCGGACACGACGCCAGTTATCCTAGACACAGCATCCCTGTCTAAGTACCTAACTTGCCCATCCGGGAAAGTCATACCCATCGTTTTCGGATCCAATATAGCTAACACACGTGCGTAGAACCTTCTATTCGTTTTCCCAGCTACTCTAACTGTCAGGAAACTGCCAAGCCCGGTGCTCCTCACCACTGGGTACAGAATCGAACCGACACTGAACAAGGTTGTTGGAGTGGAGGTGTTCCTTGTCGATGGCCCTGGCAGTTTCTCCGCCGCCAGCGCAGCTTCGTTTGGCTCGATCTCGGCTTCATCCGCTGGGGCCGGTAGCTGCAGCTTGCTACCCCACTGACGTACAACATTGCCAGATCCAACATCAGCAGTCGCTCTCCCGCGGCTCCTAGTGCGGCACTTCTTGGAGGAAGAAGCTTCCCCCTTCATGGTGCCACCGAAGCTACAAAAATTGAGAGGACAATGAGCACCAAGAATTAGTTAAGATCAAAATGCAAGCTTATTGGATAGCAAAAAAAACGACGGCTGGAATCCGATCTACTAACCACTGACGCTAGCTCGGAGGAGATGCAAGGCGGCGTTGACCGAATCAAATTCACCACGAGCGCAGACCCAATGTTCCTCCTCTTTTTTCTTGCTCTCGCTCTTATCTCTCCTCCTATCTCTCACTCTCCAACGAGCTCTGGTGTATAGCTGGGAGTACGATGTGGGGGGATGGGGCCCCGTTGGCCAGTCCTAGCCACACCCTTGTCAATACAACCACCTCGGTCAAAAAAAGACGACGTGGAACCCCAGCTACCACACGGCATTGTTTCCCAATCCCACGCCCCTGTCTCGCTTGGCGGGATTTTTCCCGCCCAACACACCACAAATCACACTTGCCACGACTGGTTGGTGCGATAGCCCAAACATTTTCGCTGCACACAAATTTTTAGCGTTCTGAGACCGATATAAGCAAACGACTCCTACGACAGGTTCACCAACGGTACACGATGGGTGCAAATCTTTTTTTCTGAATCCTGATACAACTCCGGTCTGTGGTCCACGCGTGATCAACCCGGTGCACGATCAAAGTGATCTGTACAGTTCAATTTATCCATGCGCATGTGCCAGCCACCACTTCGATCCACTGGCGTAGTGCCAAAAACAAAGGGAATGTCGTCACCAGTGCACACGGGCACCCAGACCGTGCTGGTCCCTCCGCAAAGCACATGCCCTCAAGAAAAACTTAATGCAACTCCCAATAATTGACCGTGGGGATCCGCAAGCATTACTATCGTTTATCGGCACGACCGACATGCATGCAAGACAGAACGGCTATTTGCTAAGACTTTTTTCTAGTCACAAGGAGGCCCTGCTAGATCCAATGGATGGCTGGGTTCGTTTACATGCTACTTTGCGGCGATGATAAAAGCGTATCCTCTTTTTAAAATGCATCCACTTGATTCTCTCAACTAACCATCGAATCTACGGAAAAGTTGTTTTTTCGTCCGGCAGCGAAACTTTACTGTTTGTTTCCCTACATTTCCAAACAGAGGGAAAAGCGACACGCTTTTCCGAACACATCCCACAGATGTTCGCTCTGACAGCAACCTAAATTACTACCGCCCCACACGATGATTAGGTTTTTTTCAAAACTATGTTATTTTTTGTAGCAATTTCAGAAACTATAGCGAAGAATGAAAAAAACGCAAAACTAGTAGCCCGTCGGCCAGGAGTGGGCCGAAAAGGCAGTTTTCGGCCAGGGTGTAGCCGAAGTAGGCTTTTCGGCCGCGCTTGGGCCAAAAACTCGCTGTTGGCGGGGGCCCGGCCGAAAATAGTAGCTTCGGCTACTAGGCGGCCGAACTGGGCCGTTTTCGGCCCACCGGTGACCGAAGCTGGCCTTTTCGGCCAGGCTTCAACCGAAGAGGTTTTCGGCCAGGTCTAGGCCGAAAAGGTGCGGATAAGCACCCGTTCGCCCCTGCGCTGCTGTTCTTCGTTTCCCTTTCTCTCTCTCTCAGTTCTTCTCTGTAGAACTCCCCCCCGCGCTGATCTCCTCCATTTGCCACACATTTGCAAATCCAACCCACAGAATCAGTAGATCATAGCAATCTCCACCGGCCTACGGTGTTATTTTTTGCTATGGGATAGTTTTTGATGTGTTTGGGGAGGAGCAGCCATGGTGGGGAGGTGGAGCCATGGTGGGGAGGAGGACGGGTAGTAGGTGGTGGTGACTAGTAGCAGCAGCTGCAGAGGAGGAGGTGGTGAGGAGGAGGAGCAGGTTGGGGGCTGACCGGAGTTGAACCTCCGGTCGTCGGGGGCGGCGTTGTCGTTCTCCGGTGGTGCAAGTACTTCGCGAGGTGGCCGGTGCCGCTGAGTCAAAGAGAGAAGCAAGAAGTGGACACACACTTCGAAGGTATAATCACGTCGTCACAAATATTATGTAAATATTAGCGCATAGTTCGTGTAGCGGATAATATTAGTGTTCGTTGTGAATTTCAGTGTTAATTTAATTTAGGAGGCATTTTAGCGCATAGTTCGTGTAGCGGATAATATTAGTGTATATTGTGAATTTTAGTGTTAATATATTTTTGGAGGCATTTTAACGCATAGTTCGTGTAGCGGATAATATTAGTGTATATTGTGATTAATATAGTTTAGTTAGTGTATATATAAGTCATATTATGAATTTTAGTGTTAATATATTTTTGGAGGCATTTTAGCGCATAGTTCGTTGTGATTAATGAGAAGATGGCAATGTCTGACAGGTGAAAATGTCTGAATCAGTAAATCTGAATGTTTACTACGGCGCTGGTAATGTTCGATATAATGAGTTGGGGGTTGATCTTAGCGAGTTTAAAAATGGCGTTATGACACTAGCTGACCCGGACAGACTGGACATTAGACAGTTGAAGTACTGGTTGACAACTAGTTTCGGTCTGGATCCTGAAGTATGTTCCGTCAGTATTCATGCATTATGGACCAAATCTTGTAAAAATGTCAAGTGGGAGTTGATGCCGGTAGATAGGAGCCAGCATTGGTTGTCCCTGTTAAGGCGCTGCCGAGACCGAAGAATCCACCCATATGCACTTGTGCAACCTGTGCCGAAGGAGGAGAATACCGTACAACTCCACAGGGGGTATGAACCCGGCCAAGGCAGTGAAGTGGCTAACGAGATTGTTTTATCCGGGTCACAGCCACAAGATGTGGATGCTAGCCAGCCGGAGAAAGAGTCAGACTACGTGCCACACAATGTTTGTGGTCCTGATACTGGGCAGAGTAGCCAGTCGATAATATTAGTTGTTTCTGGTTTTGCTGATGGGGATGAGGA
Source organism: Triticum urartu (assembly GCF_056163025.1). Classification (NCBI taxonomy): domain Eukaryota; kingdom Viridiplantae; phylum Streptophyta; class Magnoliopsida; order Poales; family Poaceae; genus Triticum; species Triticum urartu. The sequence goes on from NC_141873.1 coordinate 16,817,845, forward strand.
AGGGGATGAAATGCAGAGGGTGATGGAGGAAGAGGACGAGGATGGATTGGTGGAGGAACTGGATTCTGAAAATTCTGAGGATGAAGTTGAGGTACCGATTCCTTCTGCATGGGAGCAGGACATATCCACCGGCCTTACGGTGAACGATGGCCATGAGACTCCATGGCAGTATAATCTGAACCAAGTACAAATAGGGGCTATGTTTGATACAAAGAAAAAATTGAAGTATGCGGTGATAAAGTGGGCTATGTCTACGCAGAGGGTTTTGAAGACACACATATCAATTCCAACAAACTATACCGTGAAATGTGTTGTAACAGGTTGTCCTGGGAAGGTGCACGGTCACGTGCCGAAGTATGACATCCACTGGGTTGTCACCATTGTCGTCCCACATAATTGTGTGAGGACGAACCTGCTGGTGAAGCATCCGAACCTGACTTCAAGTCTCATTGCGCAACTCATGTATACTGAGATAGTAGAGAAGAAAGATATGGAAGCAAAACACATCCAGACAGCAGTGAAGGTCAGATGGAATTATGTCATTGCTTATGGGAAGGCTTGGAGCGCTAAGCAGAAGGCTATGGAGGAAAGGTTTGGGACGTTCTTCAACTCATATGATAATGTTGTCCGTCTCCTGGGCATACTGAAGGAGAGGAATCCCGGCACTTATGTGAACGTATAACACATGAGGTTGCTGAGTATACCAGATTTCAAGGTGTTGAAACGAGTGTTCTTCTCATTTGCTATGTGCATCGAAGCTTTCCGGCATTGTCCTCCTGTTATGTTTGTGGATGGTACATTCCTGACCGGTCAGTATAGAGGGCAAATCCTGACTGCTATTGGTGTGGACGGGAACAATCAAATCATCCCACTTGCCATGGCATTTGTGGAGGGTGAGAACTTTCTCAGCTGGGTTTGGTTCTTCCGCCAAGTGAAAATTGCCATCGTGAAGGACCGACCAAACGTGTGTGTCATTCATGACAGACATGCTGGTATATTGAAGGCCGTGAAGACACTTCGGAATCCAGCAGATGATGAACCAACACCTTGGAGGGACTTGCAGAGCCGGTGGTGCATGCGCCATCTTGGGGCTAATTTTTTCTCACAGTTCAAGAACAAGCGGTTGATGAACTTGTTCAAAAAATTATGCAAGCAGAGCCAGCAGCGGAAATACGAATTTATTTGGTCAAAACTAGATGAGTTTACTAAGAAGCAGGTCCGTGCAAGGAAGAAAATGGAAGAAGATCAGGTTAAATTAGCAGCACTCATCGCGGAGCTAGAGGAGCCAGTTGGTCTTTGTGACTTGCCAGCAATTGACCCTCCTAATACTAAGAGAAAGAAGGGAAGGGCAATAAAGAATTTTTCTGAATGGATAGAGAAAGAGCCTCCAATGAATTGGTCTTTGCTGCATGACACACATGGAGCTAGGTATGGCCACATGACAACCAATCTTGCAGAGGTGTATAACTTTGTGCTGAGAGGGAATAGAGCATTGCCACTCACAGCTATTGTGGAGGCTGTATTCCATGGCACTTTGAGATATTTCAGAGAAAGGCACGAGTTAGCAAAGAAGCATATTGAAGATAATCAGAACACACCTTATTGTAGCCGTGTCATGGAATACATGGCAAAGAAGATAGAGAAAGCAAAGAAGCACAGTGTCAGACTCATAGGGAATCAAGAAAGGATGTATGAGGTTCAGCTTCCTACCGATGGTTTTGGTTCTGGAAATGAGGTGAAGACACACGAGGTAAAAATTGGAACGGAATTTTATCCAACGTGTGAGTGTACATGCAACAAACCGAAGTTGCTGCACCTACCTTGCTCTCATGTGTTGGCTGCCTGTGGCCAGATTCAGTTGGATGCTATATCCTTCGTGTCCCCATACTATTTAAAAGAGGCAGTGTTCAACACCTGGATAGGCGAGATGACAGGGTTTAGAGTCGTCGGCAATTTCAACAAGGTAAACGACGGTGAGAGAGTATACATCCCGCATCCAGACCTTAGGCGAACAAGTAGGGGCAGACGAAAGGCCCGTCGCATCCGGAACGATATGGACCAGTCTGAAGCTGGTGGAGCAACCAGACAATGTTTGTTATGCGCGGCTTATGGGCATAGGATGAAATATTGTCCCGACCTGAACAAAGATGGTGCTTCCGCATCGACGAGTGCTTCCACATCGACGGCTGCGACAACAGGAGCAAGAGGGCCGCGTGGTCGTGGCAGTCGAGGCCGAAGGGGCGGACGAGGAAGAAATAACTCACAAGCTATATAATGTGCCGTAGTGGGTTTTAATATGTAATATGTCAGGACTATGTTTTAATTTGTAATATGTGAGGACTATGTTTTAATTTGTAATATGTCAAGACTATTTTTAATATGTAATATGTCAGGACTATGTTTTAATTCGTAATATGTCAGGACTATGTTATAATTTGTAATATGTCATACTATGTTTTATTTGCACCTGAGATTTGTTGTTTGAATTGCAGATATGTCTTCGTATCCGTTGCTTAATGGTAACATCGATAGAAAGCACCGGGGCGCCCTTACGGAAGCGGGCAACAACTTAGACGTGTTGGTCACTCGTACCCCAAAGACTAACTGGCTGATACACGATTCATGGGTTGATAGGTATGTGTGCATATAATGGAGACCATATAATGACTTACTATGTTTGACATACTTTTCATAACCGCTAACAATCTCTTTATTTTGTAGGTTAAGTTGGGCTGGACTTCTACCCTTGGCACGGCTGGTTGAGGGTACATTGGACGAGTGGATTGATGGTCCGGACTTAGATGAGGCAGGTGAACCATTGCAGTTACACAAGAGGCAAGTGAGACGTTTCTCTTACGACAAGTCACTCCTTACCTGCTTAGTAGATAGATGGAGATCAGAAACACATACGTTCCACTTTCCTTGGGGAGAGATGGCGCCTACTTTACAGGATGTGTCTTACTTGTTGGGATTACCTCTGGCCGGTGCTGCCATAGGTCCCTTAGAGGCAGAATCTGGGTGGCAAGCAGCGATGCAGACCCGTTTTTTGGCTGCAGTCCCGACTGCTAGGGCTATAGACAACGATCCTCATGGACCTCTTTTTAGATGGTTGAGCCAGTTTTAGGTAACCATCACGGCCACTTAAACAAATGTTGTTTTTTAGTTGTCCGATGTTCATACAATTATTACGTTTCTATGTAGATTGTCTCGTTAGGACATCCCGACGTTCAGTTGTCGGAGGCTCAGATTGACCGGTCCCTAGAGGCATATATTCTTTGGCTGTTCGGCAAGACAATGTTTACGGAGAACCACGTGACCACTGTCGATGCACGACTCATCAGTATTGCACGAGAGATAGCTGAAGCACGTTGCCCTGCGGATATTCTACAGAGGAGTTTTGGTTCTGCTGTGTTAGCGGCTACGTACAGAGGCCTGTGCAAAGCTTGCTTGTTGAAGTCTAGAAAATCTAGTCTTGTTGGATGTCCATTATTGTTGCAGCTTTGGTCATACGAGAGGTTCCCTATTGGACGACCCTATGTCTACATTGATAAACCTTTTGGTTTGGAGGACTTAGCTGGGACTTATGTGCCTGCTATCGGGACTTACCTACTATGGGATCTGTTTGGACACGGCGAGAGGTACTTTTATATTAAGTAACAATTAATTCAATTATTTCTTGCCATTCAATAGTATTGCTGATGCTTATTTGTTGTCATGCACAGAGACAGTTTGCGCATACTCAGGTTAGGTGATGCTACCCGTCCTTCATGGCGCAGTTTGATAGTTTGCACGAGGATCAAGTTATTTGGGAGCCATACTCGCCTCAGGCTATATCATCGAGGTACCCAGTTGGGATTTCTGGATTGTGCACTAGAGATCGGCACTTTTGGATGACCAAGGCCAAGTTGGTGTTCGACGTGACGGTTGAGGAGATGTCTCTTCATAGGGTGATGAGACAGTTCGGTCTATATCAACAGCCTGAGATTCCAGTTATTCCACACTTGCCAGACCACGTGCACAAGTAAGTACTAATACTATTTTAGTTGGCAGCTCTGCATTCATAATATACCTAATCATGTATCGCGCATGTCAATCTCAGGGACAGTCGCCTAGGAGGAAACAAGTCCATGTTTTATTGGCTTGAGAGCATTACCCCTTACGTTGACGAATGGACTACCGCTGCGACAAATATCTGGGGTGAGGTTCGGCCCTTTAACTGGGAAATGTTTGGGTTGTATCTGCAGCGTTACCGGCATACAACGAGGATCTACTTGGTTCCATCAGCTACTCCTGATCAGATCGAAGCCCCTCTCACCAGCGATATGTACCTAACTGCCTCTGTTGTGGGAACCAGACACCACGCGGTAAATGCCTTGGTTCTCATATGTTAAGTCTTTTGTTAATCTGGACATATTCGCTTGGTTGTCTATTCGTGGTGTCTATCATACAACGAGCATATAATTGGTTCATTCTTTTTGTACAGGGTGACTTGACACTACAGGCGCGAGAGGAGGTTTCCGCTTTAATGCGGCGCTTTCAGAGGGGAGAAACTATCCCACCGCGAGAGGGCGTCTCATGGTTGAGGCGTCTTAATGACAAGCTACGCGGGATTTACGCAGCTGTTACGTGTAGACGGACTTCGGATGTTGCACTTCCTCCTCCAGCCCATCATCCGCCACATCCCTCTGTACAACATTCAGAACCACGACCCTCTGTGCACCGTTCAGAACCACGACCCTCTGTGCACCGTGCAGAACCTCATCCTTCACAACCAGGGAGATCTTCCTGGCATGAGCCACCTCCTTCACAGCCAGGGAGCTCTTCCTGGCATGAGCCACCTCCTTCACAGCCAGGGAGATCTTCCTGGCATGAGCCACCTCCTTCACAGCCAGGGAGATCTTCCTGGCATGAGCCACCTCCTTCACAGCCAGGGAGCTCTTCCTGGCATGAGCCACCTCCTTCACAGCCAGCGAGCTCTTCCTGGCATGAGCCACCTCCTTCACAGCCAGGGAGCTCTTCCTGGCATCAGCAGATGAATCTAGGTAACACTACTCACTACATTCTTTTGAACAATGTAGTAATCGTTCTTGCATTCTCAGCAGTCACTGATGCTTACTGGTGGTGCTTCGTTCATGCATTTGTATCAATTTTACTTTACCGCAGGCGGCAACCATTCGCAACCGTTCATGCATTCAGAGCAGTCACCGATCCTTAGTGGTGGTGCTTCGTACTTTGAGGGCGACCGCGGGGGTGATCACCAAGCTACAAACATTTATGGCTTCTCGCAGACAGTGCTTCACACTCCACCACCACCACCGATGCAGGAGACACAGACCGTGACAGACGAGGTTAACTATGGTCGTGGTTATCGCGAGCCTCGTCCACCTCAGCGCTTATCGCCTTCCGGTCCTCGCCCGAGGAAGACCCAGACTCGTCGTCGTCCTCCGCAGTGATATGCTTATCTATCTATGTATGACTCATTATCTATGTTAGTTTCAGACTATTCGCACTTGCTTCTATGTGATCAGGAGACATATATTGTTTTATGTATGCGAGAGACATATTACTATTAATTCGCATTCTTATTTCAGTTACATTTCCAAATAGATTACAACCGATAATTAAGATACAAGTATATCTGAATTAAACGGTGCGGCTGAACTTGTGCAATACATCACATACTACAAAATGAAATTCAGATAGAACATAATGCCCTACAATAATACGATACAAACTAATAATGCAAATACATCTGAATAAAACGGTACAACTGGAATACATCTTACATACTACATGAAGTCATCATCGTCATCCTCTGTTGATGCAGCCCTCTTGCCCTTCGACGATGCGCTCCTCTTGCCCTTCGTCGATGCAGAACTCTTGCCCTTGGTCAATACAGAACTCTTGCCCTTCGCGGATGCAGAACTCTTTCCTTTGGACGATGCAGAACTCTTGCCCTTCGACGATGCAGAACCCGGAAGCGGCGGCATGAAGATATCATCGTCGTCCTCGCTCTCCTCAGTCCATAAAAATGGATGCTTTTCTGCTGTCCTTCTGAAAGTTTCACTCTTCGGCTCCACCACCTTCTTCCACCTTTCATGCAACCTAAGAAGTTCTTGACGTACCTCCGCATAGGTCCTTTCAGGCCACCCAGACCTACATAATTGGTGAGCCAACTCATTCATTATGGTGTCACTACCGGTGAGTTCGTCCCATGGAACTATCATATTGTCCATCCTGAAATCGGTAGCTAGACTCAGCAGAGTGCTGCTCATCTCAGGGTGAAAACTACAATCGAATGGATAATGGGACATCTCGACTACACTACACTTGAATGCTTATCCACCTCCGCCTGAAGCGGGTTTTATAGATACAGAGGAGAAAATGGCGGGAAAGAATAACTGCGGTATGGCGGGAAAGGGTTGGCGGGAAAATAAGGCGGGAAGGGATTGGCGGGAAAATAAGGCGGGAACGGATTGGCGGGAAAATAAGGCGGGAACGGATTGCCGGAAAAATAAGGCGGGAAAATAAGGCGGGAAGGGATTGGCGGGGAGGGGTTGGCGAGAGACGGGTGGCGGAAACATATGGCGGGAAGGGGTGGGCGGGAAACGGGTGGCGACAAAATACATTTCAGCATGAGCCATGCAATTTCGGCCTAGGGTTGACCAAAAAGTGACTTTTCGGCCTAGACTAGACCAAAAAGTCTATTTCGGCCTAGAGTTGACCAAAAAGTACCTTTTCGGCCTAACTGTGGCCGAAAAGTACTACTTCGGCCTAACTGTGGCCGAAAAGTACTACTTCGGCCAAAGAATGGCCGACGGGCTACTAGTTTTGGTTTTTTTGCATTACGTCCTATAGTTTCCGAAATTGCTACAAAAAATAACATAGTTTTGAAAAAAAATCCGATGATTACAACATAAGGTCCCCTAACAACAAGACAGCGCACCCAGCCAAACGACTAACTTAAACCGGCTCGTACGAACTAAACATTGAACAGTCAACTCATAACATTGACCCATACACCCGCAACCTAATCCACGCGGCGGCGCTTCACGCTTGACGAGCAAACCTCATCCTCGTCCTCCGACTGGTCGTCAGATGGCCACACCATCACAGACAGCTCGAATTCTTCGAGCGGAGGACCATCTGCGCTGCCGTGTGGCTCGACGGCGTCTGGGTCGTGCTCCGCCACCACCTCTAGATCCACTTCGCGGACGCCCTCCTGCTCCAAAGCAACGGGGACGCCAACCTCTCCAGCCACATGCGGATGCACAAGCGAAAGAAGAATGTATCTGAGATTTGTTTGCCCCCCGCTCTGAATGTGTACCTTCGGTAATATGATTGCATTTTACCTCTACAACAGCAACCACCTCAGCATCGGCCGCTTCGCCGCCGCCATCCTGGTCTTGCCCATGGACAGAACTGGCTTCACCCCCATCCTGCGGCGCATCTCCTGCGGATATCCCCAGCCACTGCAAAACGGAGAACAATCCGTCAGTATGTGTATCGTCCGCACGCACTCTTTGCCAGCTGCCTCAAAAGAAAGCGCGAAGACGTACCTGCGCGAACAAATCGCTGTCTATCTCGCACGCTAAGCCGGCGGACAGGATGCCGGAGCTTGGCCATCTAAACGACGGTGCCATGACGAGGAAGCAAATGAAAGGTTCTGAGTTGTGTCTGAGTTCGATGGTGCTCTCCGCCGTGTATGTAACCAAGCCAACGCTCGGTGAGCTTGGCTACTTAAAGGCATGATAGCTAACGTGGTGCACCCCATACCACACACACCCGCAAGCACTGCCTCCACCGTCTTTCAAAATTCAAAATTCGAACTGGACCATGCCCCACATAGTAGGAAACGAAACACCCTCAGGAAAAAACATTCATAGCGTCCCAGGTGGATACGGAACGCCTCCCCGATCTCTCTTCTACAACAGCAGAAAATATTTCATGACATACGGCTCACCATGAACACAAACATACTGTTCTAACACGCACAATAAAAAATGCAACGAGTGGAAAAAAGCTCAGCACAAGAATACGACAATATTTTTCTACAAATACAACCCTACCATGTCTGTCATTAGCCCGCTTGCAGTTTAACAGCCTCCGCATTTGTGCACGTGTTCCTCCTGTGACCAGCAACCCCGCAGTTGCTGCATTTCGCTTCCTTCCTTGCCTTCTTGGGAAGATCACCTCTTTCTGGGAAAGTCATTTTCTTGTGCCCTTTCCCACGGCAAATGCTGCAGTACCTGGTTCTCTTACTCAACTCTTCATATGGCGCCTTTTCTCTACTGTTAGTTGGCCGGCCAAGTTTCCTCCTCTTCTCTGGTGCATCAAGGCCAGCCAAAGTCTCAACATTCATCCCCCCTTCGTTGCCACCCTTTTCGGGCGTTGCCTCATCGCATTGCCTTGCTACATTGTTTGTCAAAGGAGCCCTGTCTTCCAGGGCTAAGCCATCTCTCTGATCTTCATACTCAGCCAACGCAACAATCCCATCCCTAATTATCTTCATGCCTTTCTCATAAGCCTCTACTGATGCGTCACCGAGGCGAACCAGCTCCATCGCATGCACATACAAAGTTGTGTGCCGATGCGTCATCGTCCTGCTCCCAGCATGGTCTCTCTGGTATATCTGCAGGTGCGACGGTAGAATATCCCTAGCATCCCTAGTCCACCTTTTCATTATCAACCTCGAAGGGATTTCTGTGTAGCCAGTGACGTCCATAACCTGGGACAAACCAGACAGCATCACAAACAGCATAACTGCATTTTGCCTTCAACAAATCAATTGATTGGATTTTTTGTACCTTCAGCATGTGGCAGCAAGGCATTCCCATGTGTTCAAAAAGACCGCATTCACATTGTAACATGGCCCCATCATCCAGTATCTTCACCTCAAAAACAACCCGCGACCATCTCTCCCGCCTATCTGCTTGTGTGTGCGTCGCTATGTAAATCTTACCCTTTTCAACTTCTTCAATCCTGTAAGCATGAGCCTGGTACAGCAGGTCGCCCAACTGCTCAAACATCGCCCGCGTGTAAACCTTGGCCGCGTGCCTCTCCAACGACATATTGCACTTCACGACCATGCCTCCCTGTTAACAATGAACAACATTTTATCCGGATCATTAACTAATAGTGGTTTCATGGATGGCAATCAAAACTGCAACATTAAAAAAGAAAACACAACCAATTTTGAATACTCACAATTTTATTCCGCTTCTCTTCATAGCTCTCGTCTGCATCCCTAGGCGTACTGCAACCGCATATAGTGTTTCACAAACATATGCATTGGGCACCCGGGGGGGGGGGGGACATATGACTTCAGCATGCTGTTAGCGCTCTCACTCCTTTGTGTGCTTGTCATCTTAGCACAGAACACGTCCTTGAAATATGGCTTTGCCCATTTGTGCCTGACCTCATACACTTGAGACAGATAGCTCTGGCTTTCTAGGTTGTACTTCTCTATCATCATCTTCCAGGCTTCTTCGAACTCATCAACTGTAAGCATGTGGTTAACAACCTTGTGAAACTCGTCACGGAAATCTGTCTGCTTCATGTACATCGGACCAAGAGTTTCTTTCACCTTCTTCAACACATGCCATTTGCACCACCGATGAGCCGTCGACGGGAGGACATTTTTCAAAGCTACCTCCATGGCCCTGCATTGATCTGCTCAACATCAACAATCCCAATAACCAAAAAGAAATTAGATTGATTTAAATCAGGAGCAAGATGTTAAAAACAATGCTTTGTTCCAGATGTCAATACCTGTGAGCATAGTTATAGGAGCCTTCCCTCCCATCATCCTGACGAACTCAGTGAAGACCCACTCGAAGCTCTCAACCTGCTCGTCCCGTAGAAGAACCCCAGCCAGTATGATGCTCTGGAAGTGGTTGTTGACACCAACAAACAACCCAAACGGCATGTCGTAAAGGTTTGTCCTGTAGGTGGTGTCAAATGTAACGACATCACCGAAGTACATGTACTGGTTTCTACTACTTCCTGTAGCCCACATCAGATTTTTTTATTCTGCACCCTTTATCTGGCTGCACTCTAAAAACAAATTCCTGATCTTTAGCAGCTATCTCAGCAAAGACATCAATTGTCTTCCTCGCATCATCTTCAGCTTGCTCTCTGTTAATCTTGCCGCACAGATTCCGCAGCGACCTTTTGGTGAAAGGCACCTTCTCAGCATCACCGAAAAAACTTGATATTATGCTATACACCCTGGTGACATTGACATTGTTCTGCCTTAGCTGTTTCACCAAATCCTTTGTGTACATATCTATGTGTTTGTGCGATGGCCAATGCACTTTCTCGCCGCACGTCTGGGTCAATGAATGATTATGGTTAGGCCTGTGCTCTGTTATGTACCAACCATTGTCCAATGTTCTCAGCAACCTTATCTTCGCGGGGCACTCACACCTGCATGACCTGCTGTTCTCCTTCGTCGGTTTTCCCTGAAAAGGAAAACACACTAAGTTGTTAGTTATTTTTTCAACATCCACCCGGAGTAATCCGTGCTAGTTGATGTTAAAGAGTGCAAGAACTCACTGAACATCCACATACTACTTCCTGCATGCACTTTGTCTTCTCTGCATTTAACCTGCTTTTCCCGTATCTTATCCCAAAGCCATTTTCCCACGAATACAGATTGTAAAAATCGTATGCCTCGCCCAATGAATCAAATGTCATACCAACTGTTGGCTCAACTACATGATCACCCAGCTTCTCAGCGTATTCCCTGACAGTTTGCTCTAGTGCGCCTACTCTTTCAGGACATGAAACTCTATCCAACGGCTGCTTCCGAATCCTAACCCTGCAGACATTTTTGGCCCATCCATTTATGTTAGCATAGCAAACAACTTTGTCATCGGTCCAGACATGAAGTAAGTTCATCAGCTAAACATTCTAATCGTGCACACACAAGCAACAAATGAATCAAACTGGAAACATTTTCCCCTGCCTTCTTACTGAAACATACTGCAACAGCTTCACATTTTTTCAGATAACAAGGTATGTTCAGTCATTTTTGGCAATCAAACTTCTGAGAATGACAATACCTTTTTGTCCATCCTGGAGCCTGAGGATCTACCTTCCCAGTGGACTCAACAGAGGCAGCATCGTCTCCTTCACCAATTTCACCCACTACAGCGTCTTTAGGCTCCACATCCTGGATTGCATCGGCGTTGTCACCTTCACTCTTGCTGAAACAGGGCAGAGCTCCCCCAACGGTGCCAACACTTGATTCCTCGCCCAAGAAACTACCCCGATAGGCAGTAGAGTCCCTTCCTGCCGTTCGTGCCCCGCATAGAACGGCACCACGAGATCCATCGCCGGAGTGATCTGCCGCGCGGCAGCTCATCTCCAGCAGCGCCGCCGTGCTAGATGCCTCATCTGTAAAGATTGGCAATCTGCTAACAATCAGCGGTGTTCATAACCAGTACTAACTACATCCATCGATTCATAGCAAGTAAATCAAAAATTACCTGTCAACAGGAGAAACTGGGAAATCCATGGCCAAACTGCCGCGCCGACGCCGCCGCCCCGCCGCGCGGAGATGCAGGTGGTCCAGATGCGCAACACCAGTTGAGTGGGGGGGTGGGGGGCAAAACCATTTTTCTGTGGTCCAGATGCCCCCGTCCATGCTTAGCCAGACCGACAGGTGGGTCCTGCTCAGGACAGATGCGAACGACGTGAGCGTCCCCACAAACGTGCTCCGCTGCAGTCCGTTAACGGCTGCTTGCCGCCCGCAAACGACCGTCCGTCCGGCACCGCACGTACGTGTACATCATGGCATTTTCCTGTCCCCGTATTGATAGCACAGAAATACAGCGCATAGATCACAGCGCGATCCTGGACGGTGCAGATAGCGGGATCATCTGGACCCCAGAGCCAGAACGCCGCTCCCTAACACTTGTATCTATATTGTCTCATTAAAACCCTTTTCTAAGAAACCATTAGGGAAAAACTCATGAAGGAAAAAGGAGTATAATATATGCAATCTAATTACTATCATGTAGTTATAATTTTTCTAGTTTACTCCCCCTAAATATTGCAAATCTAGTGTGTCATGGAATATAGAAGTTGGTAATGGAACTGTGAATAATCTATTACATCTTCACAATATATTTTTCCAAATTATCTTCTCGCTTTTTCATAATTGGCGAGGATAAACAATTTATGTGCAATTTGTTCATGAAATTAATCTTCATGTAACCCATAGATATTTCTATGATATAAGGGATACCTAGATAATAATATGTGATTCTAATGAATCTTAGCCACATGATTTTGAGTGTGGTCAATCATTCTTCCGATCCATAAATATTTTGCAATTCTTCGAATAAAGAATTTATGTCACTATGATAAGTGGAAGTAGTCGTTCAACTATATTTATATGACATTCATAAGAAGGCTATTCGAGCAAATCCAGTCATTCATATGGCATTGTCGGGATCAAATAAGTGGTCAATATCATTATATCATATCATGGTTGTATGTTGATTTTCCTTATGAAATAAATCAAGATACATTATAAGATTTACATATAAGCGGATATCCATTAAATATACATTTGGGGGAGTTGCACTCTGAATAAATATAGGAAATATAGTCTCAAGCGTGACGTAGCTTGCAATTATACGAGTACTTCAGTGTTAGTGAGATATGGAACTTCAGGTGCATATATCACTTCATTACCACCCCTAAGTTTGAATGGATTTGTATTCCTGCCAGGGAAAATATGACTATAGATGTATTTATTGATATAATATTTTCATATTTAACTTCTCATATGTTTTAGATATTTATAGACTGAAATGTAATGCTCAGGTTGTAAACTTCAGAATGTCTTTGACTGAATCCAAATTTCCGTCTTAAGTTGATTTTGTTTATGTTTATGTCTTTTATCGACTTTGATGATGAGTTCATCGATATACACTAATATAAGGTGATATAAGGAAATAAAATTTGGGATTCCTTTAATAAGCACGTAAACAATCATCATTATTTTACTAGTCTATCTGAAGTAGAAACTCATTTAGTCGGTAGTAGCTTATGATTTCCGACTATTTCAAGTCATTGAGTGACTTTTGAAGTTTTAGACAAAACATGTTATGATTTGCTTTTGGTTTTGGAGTTGTAAGCTCTTCAGGGAATTTAATATATAGACATCCCTAATGACTGACACATATGAGTATGTATTCACTGCATATATTAGTTGCATGGATAAAGTATTTTTACTGTCAACTATATTTTGTGTCGAAACATAATTCCACACATACCAAGAGGGTATGTTAGATTGTAATAGACGTCGGATCTCTACGTGAACCCTTTTGCTACAAGCCTCACTTTCTCACCACCTCATTTACTTTGTCTATTAATGAGTAGTTACTTGTAAATATGTATGGAAAATACTTATCAGGAGTATGTATTATTGCGATAAATACAACTCTTTTGTTGAACGAGTGCTACTATACTATAACTTGCTTCCTTTCATGTGAACCAATATGAGGAAAATACCCACACTATGGAATTTTTTTGTTTAAGTCCCAAAAGGTTTTTGCAAATTGAGAAGAAATGTATGCCTACAAATGTAGTCATTGTGTTATATGATTCTGGTGGAATCGATAAAATTTGGGGAAATGTATTTCTACGACAATGGAGTCAAGGTGTTTCGATGTCCCAACACCAAAAAATTTTGTGCACATTTATGTCGGGGCTTTGGTTGATGAGCATCCCATGAGGTGTCTTCCAACTTGATATTGAATTACATTTACTAGTTGAGGATCTAATTTTCTATATTTCCATGGAAGCATATGAGAAATTATATCTCTTGTGTGGTGAGATTTCTTCCCTCTTCCTCTCATTTGGGGAGAAGAGCTCTCTATAAGGTACTACCACACTTTCCGACACTATATTGCAGGAACATAAAATTTAGTGCCAATGTTGTCATCAGTAAATGTATGTGGCAAATTTGGAACAAGTTGCAAATATATGATTCTCTAAACTTCTAATTCAAATTCGTTGAATACGTGGATATAAGGATTGAGTGTCAATAATATTTCCAATTTATTTCTTGGCATTATTTGTAGAACTTATCTACCCCTAATGCCAAAAATGTCCTTATTCTTGATGCAATCAACATACGTACAATAAATTACAAGGACTCGGACCCAGCATAGCCTCGAGTCTTAGTCTTCTTCTTATTTTGATACAAATTGCTCAATTTACTATGCCAAATTAGGCAACTTGTGGATACACTGACTCTTGCGGCCAAGCCAGCTCCTCCTTTTTACCCATATATATAGGGTCGCGCTATTCGTCACCCTGGGTGATGAATAGTTATTATTCACCCCCTCTCTATTTTGACATTAGTGCATCGTATTTTTAGATTCCGTAAATTTTGTATTATTTCATACGTAAAAAGAGCACGTAAGAAAATATATAGCCGCTGTAAAAAATATTTTATGTTACGTAAAATTACGAACGTAAAAACATAGTGTAAAACATACTTATAATGCGATATTTCTGGTCTTATAACATATTTTTTAGTTTTCTTATACGAAATTTTACGTAGTGAATCAATATAAATGTAACTATTTATATTCCAAACGTAATTTATTTATTAAACGATCGTAAGATTACCTCGGGTGAAGAATCACTTATTATATATATATATCATCTTTCGTATCTACACAACACCTAACATTCGTACAAAACAAATCCACACAAACCACTGTATACGTTGTTTCTTGCCTATCTCCCTTCACCTACTCCTCTCTATATACTGGCAGGCCCTTGGCCATTGAGTAATAAAAGTTCCAATCCTCCTAACACACCCAAGCCCCAATATCTATAATTAGTTTGGTGGGACTTGCACATATAGACCATTTTTTAAACAAGTCAACCGCCTAGCCAACAATGATGTTGAGGCATCCCACATGTGTTCTTACTTGCACACATAATGAATATTATTATGCAGGGAATATATTATAACAGAATGGTCTGGTTGAAGATATATTTGTATTAATATGCCACCACTGTAACTGGACCAGCATTTTTGTCAGAAAACGAAATATGATCTTGGAAAATCCGCTTCCGAGCCCAGGCTCATCTGCACCCGCGCTGACGAAAAAAACAAAACAAGTACTAGAAAAATTCAAAAATTCCATTTTTTGCATGGTAGATAATGTCATGCATGAGGTCCGCTCCAATTTTCAAATCATTTGAACATCCGAGCGGCTCTCGGCAAAAAAGACAAATTCGGGGTCTTTAAAAAAGTTTATTGTTCATACATTGTTCTGAACCGATTTGTGTTTTGTGCCGAGAGCTGCTCAGATGTCCAAATGATTTGAAAGTTTGACCAGACCTCACGCACTAAATTTTCTACCTTGCAAAAAATGGAATCTTTTGAATTTTGTTTTAATTTTTGTGATTTTTTTCTGACCAGGTGCAGATAAGTTTGGACACCGAAACGCTGCACTCAATGCTTCCTACCACCTAATTCTGTTAATCAATATAATCTATACTGCCCAACTAATTCTATTAATAAAATACGGATTGTGATATTTGGCACATGTGTGTCATATAAGCAAAACTGCCACACCTCTACTTCATTCACTTTAAATACATGCATACATTAGCATTCTTTCTTCTTTCATGCATTTCTCTTTCTAATTATATGCATACACTAGAAGACAAAAAATCTGATGTCACTCTAGATTCTCTTTATTCCAAAATTTTAAAATGTTTTGTAGGTCAAACCATTGGTCCGATGTAAGAACCGTTTCTACATAAAAGATTCATCGCGCCGAGATCTTCGAAACTAGATCCCATGTTGGCATGTTCCGATGACTTTTTTTCAGCCAAAATTTATCACACCTAGGCTACATAAGTTACCATGCTCATTATATGCAAGTTACCGTGTTATTTCCACATAAGTTATCGAAGGCATAAAAATGGTTCACCGACCCTGCAGTTCATATATTACCATGCTTTATTCATATAAGTTATAGGGCCTGCGGTTATTATATTACCATGTTGTTTTTAGGTCTGCGGTTCGTATATTATCATGGTGTTTTTATATAAGTTACCGGGGGGTATGTTTCTAACATTTTTTTCTACTTGATCAAGATTACCATGGTGTTTGTACGTAGGTATGTGATGCGTATGTCACCATGCTATTTACACAAAATTTACGGGGGTATGTTTTCAACAATTTCCCCACCGAGTCAAATATTACCATGGTATTTGTATGTAAATTATCAGGTATGCGGTGTGTATATTACTATGCTATTTACACAGAAGTTTCCGGGGTATCTTTTCAACAATTTTTTTTCTCCAGATCAAATTTACCGTGGTGTTTGGACCTAAATTATCAAGCTTGTGGTGCGTAATTTCTATGCTATTTACATACAAAAAGTTACCATGTGTATTTTTCGACCACTTTTTACTACTTTTCCCCAAATCAAGACTATTACCGTGCTATTTACACATAAGTTCCCGAGGTATATTTTCAACAACTTCATCCACTCGAATCAAACTTATCATAGTATTTGGACGTAAGTTATCGGATTTTGCGGTTCATATATAACAATGCTATTTTCACTTAAGTTATCGCGGATAAGTTTTTCGACAACATTTTTGCTCTTTAGTCAAAGTTACCGTGGTGTTTGTATGTAAGTTATCGGGTATATGATTCGTATATTACCGTTCTATTTTCACGTGAGTTGTCGAGGTATATTTTTCAACAATTTTCCTCTCTTTGGACAAAGTTACCATGGTGTTTGCACCCAAATTATCAAGTTGGTGTTTCCTATTTTACCCAGCTACTCACACAGAAGTTACTGGGAGTACATTTTTCAATAACATTTTTCCCTTGGTCAATTTTACCGCGATGTTTTTACGTAAATTATCTTGTACATGGTTCATATATTATCATGTTATTTTCACGTAAAGTTATTGGGTTTATTTTTTAACAACTCCCCTCCTTGTTTAATTTTATCGCGGTGTTTGTACTTAAGTTATCATGTCTACAAAATGTATATTACCATAGTATTTACAGAAAAAGTTACCGGGGTTGTGTTTTCAGTAACTTTTTTGCCAGATCAAAAGTTACCACGGTGCTTGTATGTGAAATATCAGTTATGCGGTACTTATATTACCGTGTTATTTATACCAAAATTACCGGGGTATGTTTTCAATAATTCCCTCCACCCTACGCCATTAAAGTTACCATGATGTTTATATGCAAGTTATAAAGTCTGCGGAGCGTAAATTATGATGTTATTTACACGTAAGTTAGTGACGTTATCTTTTTCAATATTTTTTTTCCGGGCCATAGTTACCATGGGATTTGTCTTTAAGTTATCGGGTCTGCGGTACATATATGACCATGCTATTTACACTTAAAAACATTTCTCAATTAAGAAACATACACAAAATGTTATCACTATGTTTCTATGTAAGTTATCAAATCTGTAATGCATAAATTTTTTTGAGGGTTGTAATGCATAAATTACCATGTGAAAAACGATGTGAAAAGTGAACACCCATTAGTCACCTAATTGCTTTTTCAATTTTTGTTGCCGATATTATGGTCTCAACCTCAAGAATGAAAAAGGAGTAGTCAATCTTTCAAAAATAGGAAACAAAAATTACGGTGTGACTGAAAAAATTCTTCACACTAGGAGATAGCATCAATTTTCATCCACGCGGTGAAAATTGATCTCAACTTCAAAATGGTACCAATATTGCGGTGTATCTAGCCAAGAAAAAACTAAGTTACCACACCACACAACACAGACGCAACAATCCCTAATATTATTTGTCCTATCTGGACCGAGATCTAGTAACTTGCCTCTAGCAAGTCGTGTTGTAACATGCCCTCTTTTATCTGACATCCAATATAAATCCAATGCACGAGATTGTCCGAAAACAAAATAGCGCACACC
This sequence comes from Triticum urartu, assembly GCF_056163025.1. NCBI lineage: Eukaryota > Viridiplantae > Streptophyta > Magnoliopsida > Poales > Poaceae > Triticum > Triticum urartu. The sequence goes on from NC_141873.1 coordinate 16,835,805, forward strand.
TATGGACTTAGCAGAAGCAAGAAAACAACCACAACATGGGACTTGGACGTCTCCTGATTTCTGACTTTTACAAGTGCTAGTACAGGAATAACGAACAACAGCAAAGCACTAGAATATCTCAAATTGCAGATTTTCACAACACACTTGCACGCTTAATAGCAAGAAACGGCACCATCCAAGCATTGGACCCTCTTTAAAGTGCAGATTGTGTACAACATAACAGCAACAACAAAGCACTGGAACTTATCCAAACTGCATTTTTAGAGCCTCACTTATAGGCTTAATAAGAATACAAGAAACGATTTATAAAAATGAAATTCTAGCACATAACAGCAGCAACAAAGCACCGGAACCTCTCCAAATTGAACATTTTTGTAGTACTTAACACTGAAATTCTAGCACATAACACCGGAAAATGTGTAGAACTAACATAGTTTTTTTTGTACCAACAAGTGGTACAACTGAACAATAAATTGAAGTACTGAATATACCAGGCTAGTCTATCTGTACACTTTGTAAGTTTGTAGCAGCACCAGATATGAATAGGCTAGAGTTTCTTGTAAGAAATGAACAAAAAAGTTGCAAAGAAGCAACAATAGTATTGGCATCTCTTGACAATACATTTCCCTTCAGGTTTTCTTACGAGACAACTGAACTGAATGAGCAAGGGATGCACAACACACTCCTGCGATGCGGTGGCGCCAGGTCTCGTCCATTCTCTATAGCGACGCAGCAGGCTCATCACTCTGCTTGGATCCAGCAACCTTCGGAACTCCATTTTTTGGTCAACTGAGCTTGTTTACACCTCCCAACTACATAATTTATTGGAGCCTCACACCCCCTAGTCCGGCCCTGGAGGAGGTGTTGCAATCGTGGGCTTCGAGGATGACGACTAGGCAGCGGCGGACGCCAGGGAGGCGCCAGAGGTCGCGACCGTTGGGGCGGAGGGGGTCCAGTGAATGGGTTGTGTTTTCGGCGGCAGCTTGCTCGGATCCATGGGCGGCCACTAGTAGAAAACAGGGCTTTGGTCCAGGCCGGGTCAGCCCATTAGCCCCGGTTCAGTCTAGAACCGGGACCAATGTGGGCATTGGTCCCGGTTCGTGAGCCCAGGGGGCCGGCCGGGCCACGTGGGCCATTGGTCCCGATTCATCTGGACCTTTTGGTCCCGGTTGGTGGGATGAACCGGGACCAATGGGCCTCGCTCCTGGCCCACCACTATTGGTCCCGGTTGGTGGCTTGAACCGGGACCAAAGGCTCCCCTTTAGTCCCGGCTCATGTCACCAACCGGGACCAATGAGGTGCCTATATATACCCCCTCGCGCAAGAGCAGAGCACAGTGCTTTGTTTTTTCTAGCCGAGGGGGAGAGGGCTTTGTGGTGCTCTAGCTCACCTCCTATGCACATGAGGTGTTCGATGGAATGCCCGAGCCACACTTCTTAAGCTTTCTCCTCTCGAAGCTCGACCTCCAAGCTCCATTTTCCTCGAGATTTGTCTAGATTTAGCAGTCCGTCACGCCCCGTCCCCGTCTTCACCGCCGTCGATCACCCGCGCCGATCTCATCACCGACACCACCGTGGTGAGTCTCTTGTTCTTATCTTCTTTCTGAAAGGAAAAATATTCTTACTTGTATGTTTAGATAGATACTTGTATCATTTTCTTACATTTATTATTGCATCTTATATAGTGCGATGGTTTTGGTATCTGCCCCCGTCGGCCCTCGTCCTGTCTATGATTCAGATGTGGTATGTATATTATCTTTATAACTATTGGTTCATTTATTGTTTATGAAAATTATGCCGACCAACGTGACATAGATTTTATTTATTTAGGATGTATGTGAATCGGAAATGCCAACCGACCCTATTGTCGAGAGGTTAAATTTAGTTGAAGAAGAAAACAATTTGTTGAAGGAAAAAAAAAATAGGGAGGAGAAGATGATATTGGAGTTGCATGTTGCGGATGTCGTTGATGATCACAAGATCAAGATGGATGCAATGCGCTTGAAGATTAGAAAGATTAGAAAATATGCCATTCATACCGAGGCTTGGTATCATTATGCCGTTGGATCAATTGTTACCTTGGTTGCGATTATGATCGCATTTGTTTTCGCATTAAAATGTTTTACATAGTTTCAATGTATGGTTTAATTAATTACATGCTCTGGAGAGCTATATGTTGTTAGATGAGAACTATGTATGCACTTTGGTTTTAATGTGATGATGAACTTCTATTAATTTGGACACTTAATTATATATAATGCACGCAGATGAACCGGCAATGGATGTATGGTGACAGACACACCCGCGAGTACATTAAGGGCGTGCATGAGTTTCTCGATGCGGCTGAGGCAAACAAGCAGAATGGTTTTATGTGTTGTCCATGCACTGAATGTGGGAATACGAGGTCTTACTCTAACCAGAAAATCCTTCACTCCCACCTGCTTTACAAGGGTTTCATGCCACACTATAATATTTGGACGAGGCACGGGGAAATAGGGGTTATGATGGAAGACGGCGAAGAAGAAGAGTACGATGACAACTATGTGCCCCCTGAATACGGTGATGCTGCAATGGGGGGAGCTGGTGAAGATCAAGAGGAACCAGACGATGTGCCCAATGATGCTGCCACGGGTGAAGCTGTTGAAGATCAAGAGGAACCAGACGATGTGCCCGATGATGATGATCTCCGCCGGGTCATTGTCGATGCAAGGACGCAATGCATTAGTCAAAAGGAGAAGCTGAAGTTCGATCTCATGTTAGAGGATCACAAAAAAGGGTTATACCCCAATTGCGAAGATGGCAACACAAAGCTCGGTACCGTACTATAATTGCTGCAGTGGAAGGCAGAGAATGCTGTGGCTGACAAAGGATTTGAGAAGCTACTGAAAATATTGAAGAAGAAGCTTCCAAAGGATAACGAATTGCCCGACAGTACATACGCAGCAAAGAAGGTCGTATGCCCTCTAGGATTGGAGGTGGAGAAGATACATGCATGCCCTAATGACCGCATCCTCTACCGCGGTGCATACAAGGATTGTTACGCTTGCCCGGTATGCGGTGCATTGCGGTATAAGATCAGACGAGATGACCCTGGTGATGTTGATGGTGAGCCCCTCAGGAAGAGGGTTCCTGCGAAGGTGATGTGGTATGCTCCTATAATACCACGGTTGAAACGTCTGTTCAAAAACGAAGAGCATGCCAAGTTGATGCGATGGCACAGTGAGAACCGAAAGAAAGATGGGAAGTTGAGAGCACCCCCTGACGGGTCGCAGTGGAGAAAAATCGAGAGAAAGTACTAGGATGAGTTTGCAAAGGACCCAAGGAATGTATGGTTTGCTTTAAGCGCGGATGACATTAATCCTTTCGGGGAGCAGAGCAGCAATCACAACACCTGGCCCGTGACTCTATGTATGTATAACCTTCCTCCTTGGATGTGCATGAAGCGGAAGTTCATTTTGATGACAATTCTCATCCAAGGTCCTAAGCAACCTGGCAACGACATTGATGTGTACCTAAGGCCATTAGTTGAAGAACTTTTACAGCTGTGGAATGAAAACGGTGTACGTACATGGGATGAGCACAGACAGGAGGAATTTAACCTTAAGGCGTTGCTGTTCGTGACCATCAATGATTGGCCCGCTCTCAGTAACCTGTCAGGACAGACAAACAAAGGATACCCCGCATGCACGCACTGTTTAGATGACACTGAAAGTATATACCTGGACAAATGCAGGAAGAATGTGTACCTGGGCCATCGTCGATTTCTTCCGACCAACCATCAATGTCGAAAGAAAGGCAAGCATTTCAAAGGCGAGACAGATCACCGGAAGAAGCCCGCCATGCGCACCGGTGATCACGTGCTTGCTATGGTCAATGATTTACACTACGTAATCTTTGGAAAGGGTCCCGGTGGACTAGCTGTTCTGAATGACGCTGAGGGACACGCACCCATGTGGAAGAAGAAATCTATATTTTGGGACCTACCCTACTGGAAAGACCTAGAGGTCCGCTCCTCAATCGACGTGATGCACGTGACGAAGAACCTTTGCGTGAACCTGCTAGGCTTCTTCGGCGTGTATGGGAAGACAAAAGATACACCTGAGGCACGGGAGGACCTGCAACTTTTGCACGAAAAAGACGGCATGCCTCCGAAGCAGTATAAAGGTCCTGCCAGCTACGCTCTTACGAAAGAAGAGAAAGAAATCTTCTTTGAATGCCTGCTCAGTATGAAGGTCACGACTGGCTTCTCGTCGAATATAAAGGGAATAATAAATATGCCAAAGAAAAAGTTTCAGAACCTAAAGTCTCATGACTGCCACGTGATTATGACGCAACTGCTTCCGGTTGCATTGAGGGGGCTTCTACCGGAAAACGTCTGATTAGCCATTGTGAAGCTATGTGCATTACTCAATGCAATCTCTCAGAAGGTGATCGATCCAGAAATCGTACCAAGGCTAAGGAGTGATGTGGTGCAATGTCTTGTCAGTTTCGAGCTGGTGTTCCCACCATCCTTCTTCAATATCATGACGCACGTCCTAGTTCATCTAGTCGACGAGATTGTCATCCTAGGGCCCGTATTTCTACACAATATGTTCCCCTTTGAGAGGTTCATGGGAGTCCTAAATAAATATGTCTGTAATCGCGCCAGGCCAGAAGGAAGCATCTCCATGGGCCATCAAACAGAGGATGTTATCGGGTTTTGTGTTGACTTCATTCCTGGCCTTAACAAGATAGGTCTCCCTAAATCGCGGTATGAGGGGAGACTGACTAGAAAAGGCACTCTTGGAAGAGACTCAATAATATGCAGGGACAGATATTCTTGGTCTCAAGCACACTACACAGTTCTACAGAACTCTACCTTGGTGACCCCGTATGTCGATGAACACAAGAACAGTCTGCGCTCCAAACACCCGGAGCAGTGTGACGACTGGATTACATGTGAACACATCAGGACTTTCAGCAGTTGGTTGGAAACATGTCTCAGAGGTGACAACACTGTTTGTGATGAGTTGTACTTGTTGTCCAGGGGACCATCTTTGACTGTATTGACTTACAAAGGATACGAGATAAATGGGAATACATTTTACACGATCGCCCAAGATCAAAAGAGCACCAACCAAAACAGCGGTGTCCGCTTTGATGCAGCAACCGAGACCGGAAAGGATACATATTATGGTTACATAGTGGACATATGGGAACTTGACTACGGACCTGATTTTAAGGTCCCTTTGTTTAAGTGCAAATGGGTCAATCTGTTAGGCGGCGGGGTACAGGTAGACCCACAGTACGGAATGACAACAGTGGATCTGAAAAATCTTGGGTACACTGACGAACCGTTCGTCCTAGCCAATGATGTGGCACAGGTTATCTATGTGAAGGACATGTCTACCAAACGGAGAAAAAGAAAAGATAAGGAAGCGAATACATCATACGATGAGCCAAAGCGCCACATAGTTCTTTCAGGAAAAAGGGACATCCTGGGAATGGACGGCAAGACAGACATGTCTGAAGATTATGAAAAGTTTCATGAAATTCCTCCCTTCAATGTCAAGGCTGACCCAAGCATCCTGATAAACAATGAAGATTATCCATGGTTACGGCGCAATAAGCAAATGACACAAGCGAAGAAAAAGTGAAGACTTTCTCCCGCAACTATTATGATGATACCATGCCAAATTTGTAACAGACGAGTATGCTATGCCAACTTTTTCAAAGTTCATTTGAAAACTATGAATTTAGGTCGAATTTTCTCTATAGGTGCATCTATGTTCAAATTTTAACTATTCAAATTTGAAAACTAATAGCACTAACATAAAGTTTATATTTTTTCTAAAACTAATGGCTCTAACAGAAAGTTTATAATTTTGCTGACCTAAAAGCAAAAAGAATTAAAAAATAAAGCAAAAAACAAAAGAAAATAAATAATACAGAAACAAAACAAAAAAACTGGAAAAAATAAAAATAGCAACAATAAGTATTTTGTTGTAAGTAGAAACAAAATAAAATAAATAAAGCAACAAAGAAAACAAAAAAACTAAAAAAGTGTTTTCAAATTTGAAAACTAATGGCACTAACAGAAAGTTTATAATTTTTCTAAAACTAAAAGAAAAAAGAATTAAAAAATAAAGCAAAAAACAAAAGGAAATAAATAATGCAGAAAACAAAACAAAAAACTGGAAAAAAATAGGGCTCACCCCTATAATATTTGGTATGACTAACTAAAATTACCAAATTGAGTATAATGATAAAACACAGTAATATTAAATGGCAGGAAAAAGATTGACTCAAAAATCAATTTTTATAGTAAAGTTATTCATAAACTAGTGATTCACACAAATTAAAAAAAAAATCAAATTTAAACTATTCAAATTTTAAAACTAATGGCACTAACAGAAAGTTTATAATTTTTGTGACCTAAAATAAAAAAGAAATCACTACAAAACTATAAGTATTTAGTTCTAAGTAGAAACAAAAAAACAAAAAAACAAAAAAAGTGCCACCTACTGGGCCCCACGGCCTGAATACGACTAGAAACCCTACCATGGGCCAGGATTCAGGCCCGTGGGAGGCCCAGTAGGCCCACAGGCACAGATTGCAGTGTTAGGCCCGAAAGCCTGCTTTAGAGAGGAGCTCGAGAAGGAAGGCGCACCGCACCTTATAAATAGGTGCGCCTCCCTCTCAACTAGCGAGGTGGGACTAAATATTTGGGTTCGGGGCAGCACAGGCCTTTGGTCCCGGTTGGTGGCACCAACCGGGACTAAAGGGGGGCATTAGTCCCGGGTCATAGCACCAACCGGGACCAATGCTGTCGGTATATAAGCTGGACTTGTGAAAATTTCACAACTTCACCGTCAGTTCGTGCCCGACGCCCCAGCGCTGCTCCTCGTCGCCATCGCCATCATCGCCCCTGCCTCCGACGCCGTCGCCGCGCTGCCCCTGCCCCCGACGCTGTCGCCGTGCCGCCCTACCTCCGACGCCGTCGCCGCGCCGCCCCTGCCTCCGGTGCCGTCGTTGCGCCGCCCCTGCCGCCGACCATGTCGTCGCCGCGCTGGCCCCTGCCCCGCGCCCTAGCCCCTTCACGCGGCCCGCCCCGCCCGCCGGCGCCCTTGCCTCCCCCGCCGTCGCCATCGCCAGACGCCCCTGCTGTGAGCCGCCACGCCGGTCCGGCTCTGTTTTGATTTTCTATTAGATTAATTTTTTGTTCATATATATATAATGTATATTTGTATGTATGTGGCTATATGTAAGTCCAGAGCATGTTTTTTATTAGATTAATTTCTTGTTAGATTTATTACATTAATGTTTTTGTTCACAGCATGTTTTTGTTCATATATGTATTTTTTTGTTCATATGTGTATTAATGTTTTTGTTGCATATATGTAATTTTTTTCAATGTATATATGTATGTGGTAGCTATATATGCATGATGAGGGGGGTGGGGGTCGATATACCCCCTCCCCGATAATTTCAACATGAGCGGAGGTCGATATACCCCCTCCCCGACAACATGAGAGAGGGACGAGGGGTCGAGAGAACTAAATAAGAAGAAGAAGAAGAGGAGAGGAAGAAGAGGAGAAATAAATAAGAAGAAGAAAAAAGAAGAAAAAGAAGAGGAGAAGAAGAAAGGAATAGTGTATTCTATTTTCTCTTCTTCTCCACTATTCCTTTCTTCTTCTCCTCTTTTTTTTTCTTTTTTTTCTTCGATCTTATCCTCTAGCTATTCCTTTCTTCTTCTCCTCTTTCTTCTTCTTCTTCTTCTTCTTCTTCTTCTTCTTCTTCTTCTTCTTCTTCTTCTTCTTCTTCTTCTTCTTCTTCTTCTTCTTCTTCTTCTTCTTAATTTTTATCGGGAACGAGGGTGTCAAGGATCGCCGAGGGGTCGAGGGTCGGGAACTAGGGTAGAGGGTCGAGGGTCGTTAAGGGGTCAAGGGTCGAGGGTTTCAGGGTCGAGGGTTCGAGGGTTCTATAGGGTCGAGGGTCGAGGGTTCCAGGGTTGTCTAGGGGTCGAGGGTTCCAGGGTCGTCGAGGGTTCGAGGGGTCGAGGATCGCCGAGGGGTCGAGAGAGGTTTCCTAGTGTCAATGTATTGAAGAAATCCATGCCTTCATCATTAGACGAAAGTAACCAGGGCATGTTGGTACGAAATTCTGCAAAGTTGTTCTGGAATGGAGTCCCGGATAGGATAATCCGCCTTTTGGTACGAATTCAGCAAAGGCCTTCCAAATAGCGATATTCGGAAGGCTCTTGCTGAACTTTGTACCAAAAAGCGAATTATCCTATCTGGGTCTCCGTTCCAGAACAACTTTGAAGAGCTTCGTACCATCATGCACATGTTACTTTCGCCTAATGATGAAGACATGGTTTTGTTGAATCCTTTGACACTACGCAACCTCCCGACCCCTCGGCGATCCTCTCGAACATGAGAGGAAGAAGAGGATCACCGAGGGGTCGAGGGTTCCAGGGTCGTCCAGGGTTCGAGGGGTCGAGGATCGCCGAGGGGTCGAGAGAGGTTTCCTAGTGTCAAAGTTTTGAAGAAATCCATGCCTTCATCATTAGCCGGAAGTAACCAGGGCATGTTGGTACGAAGTTCTGCAAAGTTGTTCTGGAATGGAGTCCCGGATAGGATAATCCGCCTTTTGGTACGAATTCAGCAAAGGCCTTCCAAATAGCGATATTCGGAGGGCTCTTGCTGAACTTTGTACCAAAAAGCGAATTATCCTATCTGAGACTCCGTTCCAGAACAACTTTGAAGAGATTCGTACCATCATGCACATGTTACTTTCGCCTGATGATGAAGACATGGTTTTGTTGAATCCTTTGACACTACACAACCTCCCGACCCCTCGGCGATCCTCTCGAACATGAGAGGAAGAAGAGGATAAAAAAAGAAGTGGAAGAAGAAAAAAAAAGAGGAGAAGAAAGAATAGAGGAGTTCTTCTCCTCTTTTTTTCTTCTTCTTCCTCTTTTTTTATCGGGAACGAGGGTCATCGAGGGACATAGATGTAGTGACGTCGTTGTCGATATATACCCCCTCCCGATAGCTTACTTTTATTAGGTAGCTAGTTCTACGTTGGCACTAATATATCCATCTGTCATGTTTGAATAATAATTGCCATGTTGTAAATATTTGTAGAAACTATGGACATCGCCCTAGACGAAGCAAAAGAGGCGTTGTTGAGGGACATAATCGCAGAAGGAAGTGATGCCGTCTCGTTGTTTCTCAAGGAAACCGATGGTCTAGAAGGAGAGGGTGAACAAGCTGGCTACGGTGACCTAATGCCGGTGCAAGAAGAAGAACATGAGGACAGCTCCGGTGACCCAATGCCGGTGCAAGAAGGAGACCGTGATGACGGCTCCGGTGACCGAACCGAGTCCGGCCAGGTATATATATTAGTTAAGCCTGTGCTGACTAGCTGATTGATGCATTCATTGTTTTGGTATGTACACATATTAATTAAGTCTTTGTTCTTTTTTCTAGCCCTCCGGATCGAGCACAACTTCGGTAAAGAGACGAGGCCCGAAGAAAAAGTTGAGCTCGGATGAAAAGTTTGAGATCATAGCAATCGCGCCCGACGGCCAACCGATTGAACCCCTCCGGACAAAGAGCGCATTTGTTGCTCAGTGCGGGGTTCTGGTTAGGGACAAGATCCCGATAAGCATCCAGCAATGGTTTAAGCCGGCTACAGAAGACCCTGAGGTGTCTTATGTCAATGATATGCAGAAAAATGATCTTTGGACTGAGCTGAAGTCAAATTTCACCCTACCGCCAGAGGATAATCTAGAGAACCCAGTTAAAGAGAAATTAATCAAGTCTTTTGTTCTTAAGAGGATGGCAGAACTATTCAGGACGTGGAAGAAAGAGCTGAATAAGTTTGTCGAAAATAATGAGACACTAGAATTCAAGGGCAGATATGAGAAGATCAGAGATCACTGGCCCGCATTTGTGGCCCACAAGACATCGGAAAAGAGTAAGAAGATGTCGGCGACAAACAAGCAAAATGCTGCGAAGAAGAAGCTTCACCATCGCACGGGGTCAGGTGGCTACCTCGTAGCCCGGCCTAAGTGGTCAAAGACTGAGAATGATCTGGTTGATAAAGGGATAGAACCAGAGACAATTAACTGGCCAGACCGTTGCCGGACTTGGTTCTTCGGGGCTGGCGGAACCTTGGACCCTGTAACAGGGAAGTGCATTGGGATGAACGATCAAATGGACATACCAGTCAGGAAGCTTAAGCAGTATATCGAAGCAGCGCAGGAAGGGACGTTCTTTCCAGACAGAGAGAACGATGGGCTCACAATGGCCCTCGGGAATCCTGAGCACCCTAGACGGACACGAGGCACACCAGGCTCCATTCCATGGAAGGTTGGGTTCCGGACGCAGGCGGTTACAAATCCCATGAGAGGAGGAAAAAAGTGCAGCAGACCCAAATGCAGGCGCTGCAAGCAAGGGTAGACGCGATAGAGGAACGAGAAGCAAATCGCAGCAAATGTACTGCCGAAGCCTCCCCCGAAGCTACCCCGCCATCTCAGCGCAGAAGCAGCGTGGCTTCCACCGAGCTGCTTCAGCCGGAGCATGCCTTGACGACTCCTGCCAGCTATCCCGTGGATGCTATCACGGAGTCTCAAAATTGCCACCTTATGACGCAATGGATGAATTTGAAGGTCAAGGCGGCTGTTGGCTCTGTTTATCCTACTGAACCCGGCGTAACTTTTCACTGTCGGCCGATTCCAGAAGGATATGCTAGGGTGATGGTGGATGAAATAACAGAGGGATTTGAGGACCTCCAGCTTGACCACCCTACCGGTGAAGGGGAGACTCGGCTGGGGTCTGCTCTGAAGACTCCATGCCTATGGCGGAAGGAGCTCATCAACCTTCCGAACTGGACGCCTCCGCCTCCTCCTCCTCCTCCGGCGAGTCAGGGCACTCCGCCTCCTCCTCCGGCGAGTGACGATCAGGGCCCTCGGCCGGCTCCTTCTCCGGCGCGTGGCGGCACTCCGCCTCCTTCTCCGCCTGCGCCGACGCGTCCGAGCAGCCAGCCTCCTCCTTCTCCGCCTCGTCAGCAAGGGTGGAAGAGACCTGCCGCCGCTCCAGCTGCTCCGGCGCGTCGTAGTCCTTCTCCTCCGCCTCATAAGCAAGTAAAGAAGACAACCGCTCCGTCTGCTCGGTCGACGTCTAGCAGTACAACCAGAGGAGGGAGGGCATACAGATTCGGTCCTTCTCTGAAGACTCCAGAGAAGTTACCATATGAGAGGAACCCGGAGGAGAACGTCGAGATCAAGCGAACCGAAGTGGATGACTGGTTTCAAGGGTTGAGAGCAAAGAGACATCCACCTCCGGAGGAGAAGGTAGATCCAGTGAAAGTGAAGCGCACTCTGGCTGCCCTGACAAAACCACCGAAGTCTCCGCCGAAAGGAAACTATGAGCGCATTATTGGAAAGGAATTTGCCGAAGCGGAGCGGTCGGGAAGTACTGTCAGTGATCAAAGGCTGAAAGAACGACGATCTGGGAAACAAATTGCCCAGCTCGGCGAACAAGCGAAGCAATCGTGCCCCTCGCTCAAGGTGCCTAGCCACAACGTCGCTAATGATCCGAGGATGGTGCCCGGTTATAGCAATCTTGCAGATTACCTGCCCGACGATGTACATTATGAACCCATGGACATGCAGATACAAAGATACGAGTACGGGAAGCCTCTCATCAAAGATGAAAGATCTCTATCAACGATGATGCGAAGATTGCATGATTGGTACTTGAAAATCTGCAGAGACTCTGGGGGGAGGAGTACTTTGTATGTGAAAGTTAAAAAGGAGCATGACCTCGTTGGAATTGAACTGTTGCCTGTTCCATTTGAGGAGTTCTATCAGTTTTTCCATCAATTGGCCCTTGATAAAACAACGGTCGCCTGCTACTGTCTGTAAGTAGTACTACTTCTGTCATTAAGTTTCTCTATATAGCTTAGCTCTTTCATTGCATGTATTTATAATCATCCTCACTATATTATGCAGATTGAAGATCGCCGAATTGAAGAAAAGATAAGTCGGTGATATTGGGTTCATTAACACATATCTCATAGATGCAACTTAGGTTAAATTTCATGCCGCAGCTACCGAGGCCAACTTGCTATGATCGTTCGTAATAAATGAAAACAAAGATATAATACTCTTTCCTTACAACTTCAAGTGAGTGTTACTGTCTTGTGCGTATTCGGTTTCCCTTATATATTAGTCAAGGTTATAGTAATGTAATTGATGAGTTATGCATGCATGTGCAGTTTCCACTATATTCTCCTAGAGATTAAGCTTGAGCAGGGACTAGTAACCGTCTTAGACTCAAGACGAAAAGATCCCCAGGACTATGCAGACATGACTCAAATACTCGACAAGTAAGTTAAATCGATCATTATCCACCATATCAGCAACTTTGTTCATTTCCTGATATATCAAGTAATTGTTTTCTTTGTCCGGCAGGGTTTGGAGAAAATTCACCAGAAAAGCTCCGGGACTGCCGAAGGAGCTGCAATTTAGACACCCGAAAGTAAGTACTATAGTAGCATTTTAAGCGCATCTACTAGTCATTCAAGCGCTAGTTTCATCAATACCATTTGGCATTCTTGCTTATCAGTTTGATTAACCTCTATTTCTTGTAAAGTGGTTGTGGCAGGAACAAGGGAATGATTTCTATACATACTACGTTTGCGAGTCCATCCGCCACACGACCTGTGAGCGGGGCTCCACTGACGAACAATATGAAGTACGTAAATAACAACATTCACAATTTTATTTTATTACCATCATTTGTGTTGAGTTTTATTCATTCATATATATATATATATATATATATATATATATATATATGTATTGACCCCCTTCTTTAAATTAGATGTTTCGGAAGCGGGATGAACTCCTAGCACCAGCTCGCATGCGAGCAATTCAAGAGGAATTGGCGGCATTCTTTCTTGACCACGTGATCCCTGAAGACGGAGAATTCTATGTGGACTCTGAGTCCCTATGATTATATTTGTAAGAGATAATTATTGTATATATGTAGCCGGTAGTGTCAGATAGATATATGAGAACTTGTTGTTCGACCAATCTCTCGGAGAAGGAGAGGTGGTCGATATCACTTCTCTCTGTATGCATATATGTTCATGACGATCTTCTGTTTCCTTCATTTGCTTACTAGCTAGCTAGCGTGTCTAGTCCTCTCTATACGTTTGTATAGTACGTAGCGTCGACCAAGCACGGACATAAGAGAGGACACTTCTCTCTATTAATTATAGCTAGCTAACACAATATATGAAACACCTAAATTAACCCCCCAAAACCCCCAACCCCCCCTCCCCCTTAAAAAAAACAAAAACCCCAGCCACAGAAATGCTGACGCGTGGATGCCTATTGGTCCCGGTTGGTGCCACCAACCGGGACCAAAGGGTCTCCTGCCTGGGCTCTGCGCACTGCCCACGTGGAGGCCCATCAGTCCCGGTTCTGGATTGAACCGGGACTAAAGGGTCGGGGCATTAGTACCGACACTTTAGTCCCGGTTCAAGAACCGGGACTAAAGGCCCCTACGAACCGGGACTATAGGCCCTTTTTCTACTAGTGGGCGCCATGGGAGCTCCCGTGAGCAGAAAGAAAGAGATGATAGAGAGAGAGGAAGGAAGGAAGATGAAGGGAAAAGGAGGAAGCAAGGGGCGGCACTGCGGTTTGGCTTGCCGGCGGCGGCTCGCCGGAGGAGGATGCGGCGAGGAGGGCTCGGACTTGGCGGCAGGGAGGAGGAATCAGAGGAAGACACCATCGGCTGGGACTTGGCGCGGGGGAGGAATACGGGAGGAAGACTTATGCGTGTGATGCCGATCGGAGGGACACCGAGTGGTGTGGCAATTTTGCAATCGGGCACAGGGTTGCCAAATACATATTTCGATAAAATAATAGTATATCGACCACCCAATGTATTAATTGCCCCTACCATGCATAGATGCACCTCAGGCGTGAGCTGCTATTTCAGCTCACTGGATGGAAAAGTAAAAGTAGTGTTTGTTCAAAACTGTCTGTTTAGTGGAAAATTTCAGTTTTGGTATAGATGTTGGCTGCATCTGGTGCCGTGGTATGATAATTCAGTTTTTTTCGTCAAGATTTTGCCAGTTTTGCTGTTTGGCTAACTATTTTCTTTCTTTTCTCAGCGCTATTTTTCTGGGGTAGATTACAAGATAAGTTAGCACACCACAGTTCGGCAGTCACAAACCGAGCCTATCTGCTCAGATCACTTCCCTTTCCAATTGTTGCAGGTTGAGCTCGTGTAAACCCGTTTCAAGCAGTTTGCCTCAATTTGCCGTTCCTAATCGTGGTGGTGTGCTGACCTTATTTTCAGATGAAAAAATTATCATTTCTGCTTCGGTACACCTCCTAAACACATCGCTTAAAAGTACGTCGCCTGCACCAATACGCGGGACCTCTTATACGAATTGCACAGGCGCAAGCGACTGGGCCGGTCCATTAATTCATGAATCGCCTACCACGTTTTCGTCAAAGCGGCGTAAATATACAGAGGAAAACAAGAGGTTGCGAGTACTTGACTTCGCAGTTAAGGCGGGCATTGCTAGCCACATCACCTTACCGCTGCTTGTGGTGTTCTATAACGTGAAATATACAAGCACACATAACAACATTCATATATATGAAAATATTTCTGAAAAAATCGAAACTTTTATTCAAAGAAAATGTGAACAAATTTGAAATACCAAATAGTTCTTGAATTTTTTAACAACATTCTAAAATAAATAAAAAATCGAAATTCGAACAAAATTTTAAATAGTGAACAATTTATAAAAAATTTAAACATCTGTTGAAACATGAGTAATTTTTAAAACTTGTGTTTTTTCATTTTTTTTCTTCAGTTTCTGTTTGTCCCGTTTTCCTTCATTTTTCATTTTTCTCTTTATTTTTCTTTTTCTTTATTCATTTTCATCCATTTTTAAACATCGCGAACTATTTTAAAAGAAGTTTTTTTCTTAAAGCCATAAATATTTTAAACTCATAACATTTTACTAAATTCATGAACTTTATTTTCAAATCCTTGAACATTTTTCCGAATCAGCAATCTTTTTTCAACTGTTGCAAACTTTTTTCAAATCCCGTTATTTTTTTTCAAATTCGTGACCTTATTTTCAAAATTTATGAATTTTTTCAATCCGCGAATGCTTGGTCCGGCCCAGTGGTCACCCAACGGGAGCGATGCGGTCGCCTAGTTGGGCCAAGGCCTAAGGTTATTTTCCTTTTTCTTTTCTTATTAATTTACTTTTCTCATTTTTGAACTTTTTTTCTTTTTGAAACCTTTTTAAGAAATTTAAATACTGTTTGGAATACAAAAAAATGTTCATGTTTGCAAATTTTCTTCGTAAATTTAAAATATGTTCAGGAATTTCAAACACTGGTCGCGTTTCTTAAATACTGTTCATGTATCGAAACATGTTCGGATTTTTTTTGAAAAATTCATGTTTTGAAACTTCGTTCAAATTTCAAAAAATGTTTGATTTTTAATTTTTTTCACAAATTCATAAAATATTTGGGATTTCGAAACAATCACATTTGTTATAACAAAATAAAAAAATTCAGAAATGATTTCATATATATGTCGTTGTGTTTTCTTATATATTTCGCTCTATACAACATCACAAACAGCATTGAGGTGAAGTGGCTAGTAGCATGTGCTCTCCTTATTCTCTTTATTTTTACGTCGCTTACATAGAATGTGGTAGAAGGGACATAGCTTAATGGGCCGGCCTAGTTGCTCGCGCTTCTGCATGGAGACACATACATTACATGAACCATGGCTTCCATAGCTAATCTTATGAATTCAAAACATGTGATCATCAGAAATGGAGACTACATTGATCAATACATTGTTTTCTATACAGAAGCAGAGCGTTGCAACAAGATAGTAGCAGCAGTAGTATACTATCCTTGGATGGATGCACTGGAGGTCGGACCATCTTCAAGGAGGGCCGGTTTCGGTTCTTGGGCTCTTGGCAAGCACGGCCTTGCATGTAACAACAACTCTAGGACCATGAACAACTTCACGTACACAGTCACACAAACCAGGGACTACATTGTCATTTTTCTTCACCAATAATAAAAGAACAAGAATAACCAAAATTACAACTTTGCTGGGACTGATACACAACGAATAGCAAAACTTGCGTTGAACACACACAAAAATGAACGTACACTTACATTGCTTACGAATTGAAATAAAAAGAAATAAAAAATACAAGCCAGAAGGAACAAAGGCCGATATGGGGAGCAGGGACAAATTATCGGGCTCGGGCTCGGAACCTCTTCAGAACGGGTCCATTTTGATTCGCGCCAAGCTTGCCCCGCAATTCCTCCATGAAGTCTTGCTTGGACCAACTTTGGGATTCAAACTCCAACTGCTGAACCTCAGTAGCTCAAGCTTAGGGGCTAGCTGCTCCTTGTTCAAACTCCAATTCCGCCGACCTTCCATCTTGTCGACAGCATAGCATCCGACAGGCTTTGAAACTGTTGGAAGCATGCCTACCCCTTACTGAACTGGATGTTCAGACTGGAAGCATGCCAACGATTCAGATACACACATGATTACATCGGAAATATTAAGCACACCGGCGGAGGCAACTTATTCATAATTACAGGTGAAATGTTAGTTCGAAACAAGTCATCGTCCAGCACGAATGGATGAAGATGTGGAGGCTGCGGAGGGTGCTTTCAAGACCATGGCCGATGCGTGCCCCAACCGTCTCACATTGAAAATTCAGAGATTTGAAGGTCTCATGAATGCTGCACGAGTGTAGGCAATGCTGAACTCTTATTTCTCGTTTCTTTTTCAGCATTCATAACAGGGCGTATATCAAAAGTTAGACTGGATTTTGATCCTCTTTCAATACTGCAATAGTTTTATGCTTTGTGTTGAATTAAGGTGATGGCGTATATCAAAAGCCAACATCGCCATAACAGGGCGTATATCAAAATTAAGGTGATGGCGATGTTCTTTCTATGCTTTGTGTTGAATCACCTTAATTTGGCTCCAGTATTACCATGTACATGGAACTACAGTCTCAGTGTTATATATAGATCACCGCAGACAGTCAGCGTTGCTCAAAATTTGTTTGTGATTCAGCAGCATGTATGCAGCAGCCAGAGCTGTCACTATCCTTCACTGAACGCACACATACGAGGAAGAAAACATTACACCAAAGAAATTACAGACTTGGCTGCCATCCCATATGAAGAAAAGACAAGTATAGCAAACAGGCTGGAAACGAAACGATTCAGATACATACATAATTACATGTCATATGTGACTCTGAAACAAGCCATCGACCAACACAAATAGAAATATCAACGGTTAACTGCTCATAGATATTTTTAGGGAGTGTCTATCTAGCATTTGACTGATTTCCATTTGGATATCATTCAAATTTCCTGTTGACACCTGTATGTCCAATTACCAACGGGTCGGGCTAACATTGTGACCCGGTTCTCAACTAATCGAAATAGAAACTCAATGACACAGCTAAAAAGGACCCCCCGCCCCGCGCGCACATACCCTGGACAACTAAAAGAAAATGAAAAGGCCCAAACACACATCCCAGATCTCACCTTGTACTACCCCTCCCATCCACAGATCCCAGCTAATACACAACCCCAACGCATAACACATCCAGGAGACACTAATTACAGTGTAGACTAATGGAAATTACACTCAAGAAGCAAAGAAATTACAGTGTAAACCTGACACAAATTACAGAGTAATCAAAAGGCATACAACCAAGAAAGCACATGAATTACAGTGAAAATCAGAAATGGGAGATTACAGTGCAAAAATCACATGAATTACATAGTAATTGCAGAGCAATTATATAGTTTACTTTAGGGAAATTACACAGGCAAAAATCTGAGGGAGATTACAGTGAAAATACCAAGCATATTACAGTGTACATGGAGGGAAATTACAGTGTAAAAACTATAGGAAAATTACAGAGAAATCTGAGGGAAATTACAGTGTAAATACCATGCATACTACAATGTGCATTGAGGTAAATTACAGTGTAAAAACTATACAGAAATTACAGTGTACATCGAGGGAAATTACAGTGTAAGTACTATATGGAAATTACAGTGTACATTGAGGGAAATACAATGTAACTACCACAAATATTACAGTGTATATTGAGGGAAATTACAGTGTAATTACCATAAATATTACAGTGTACATAGAGGAAAATTTCAGTGTAATTACTTACAGACTACTTTCAGTGAAATTACAATGCAAAGTACAGTGTAATTGCCATGCTTGCTGCAAAGTACAGTGCAAAACTGATGAAAACTACAGAGTAAGCTACTAAGGCAGAAAGCACATGAATTAGAAAGTAAAGATACACAATTACAGTGCAAACCTAGGTCTAGACTGGGGGATTACAGACCAAAAGCACAAGAATTGCAGCAAACAATTCAGACGGGAATTACAAAGAAATACTAGAGAACAATACACTACAAAACTGGGGGACTACATTACATGGAAATACTCGGGTATTACAGTGGAATTCAGAGCTAAAATCCACTGAAATTCAAGGAAAATATATAGAGAAAAAATTGACACACACTAGCAGACCTAGTTGCAGTGCTAGAACGCAGGGGACTGTGGAGAGAGAAAAAAATCCCACCAACTACCAGGAAAATAGCACTGCAAACTCTGAAAAACTCGGATACAAAAGAAAACCAACCCTAAAAGAGCACTGTCACCTAAAACCTGACCCTACCAGATGGTTGAAACTGCAACTGCAGGGGACGATCCAGAAGACTCGACACAGAGATATGCCTATCACCTGAAAACCCACAAACCCTCACCCTACCAGAGCACCAACATATCAATTAAAAAAATCATAAACGAGCAACAAAACAGCGGCTACTACAAAAGGATCAAAATGAGAACACCTAAAACATAACAACGCAATCACAAAGCCAGGGCTAACACACAAATACTAACAACTGACGCTAGGACACTGGATCCACAGGAAACTACATGAACCACGAAGCAGAACCAACAGCTAAATACTCAAACAACAACAAAATCTACTACACAAACGCACGAACATCAAGATCTGGAAGCTACACAACCACAACCATGGCAAATAGCACACAGGAAGGGAGAGAGACAATGAAGAAGTAACGAGGGAAGTAGAGAATCGAAGAGGAGAATCAAGCTCCGGCAGAGAGGGATCTCGGAGACGCCATGAACCTGACGAAATCGCCTCGACTCCTTTGCCGCTCGAGCGCCTCCTCCTATCGCTCCTCCCTCTGCACCTCTGCCCTTTCGAAACAGTACCCGACCGTGCCCGACACACACGGGGAGATGATAACGGGCAGACCCAATATAAAACCAAGGCCAACAAAAGAAAACCGCACCCGACCGTGCCCGACAAAAGAAACCCGTGACCGAAACAACAACTTTCAGGGCGAATCACAGCGCGTGATCAGACGGACACAAATTCGAGTGACAGCGAATTAGAAAACAGTCGACTGTTAAATAGCAAAACCGTATTTTTAACAACAAGAAAACTGCTCATAGATACTGCACACAAATGAAAATACAGACAGTACGCCTAGCTTGCCTTGGATTGACCTCTGAAGCTCGATCAAACCCTCTTCACCACAGGTCGATTTGGATTCTTGGCGAGCTCGGCTCTCAGGTATGCCAATTCAGAGTCATCGTAGGTACCCTGGAGAACAACTTCCTTGAGTCTCAAGAGAGATGGTAGGCCTGAAAGGAAACCACGGTCGATGTATATAGGCGCACCAAACTTGAGCACCTCAAGCTTCGGGGCTGCTCCTTGTTCAAACTTGACGGACTTGAGCCTTTCAAAGAGGCTCAAGCTCAGCTCCAGCACCACCAGGCTCGGGAACGTCCCCAGATCGAAATTGAGATGGACCTCTTCACCCTCGACTGACTTCTTCAACAGATGCAGGAACGCCAGATTGGGTAGATTCCCAAGGACTTGTATGCCAGCATCGTTCTCAGCTTCGCCAGATTGGGTAGATTCCCAAGGTCCATTCCGGCAGTTTGACCAGGTTGCCGTACAACTTGAGGCTCTGCAGTGTCTCTGGAAACGAGAACTTTCCCTCCAAGCACCCACATAAACCTGGCTTCCCCTCTGACCTGATTAACAATGACTCCAGGTGGCTCAAAACAACAATTGCTGAACATAAGTCTTTGCCATTTCCCTTGTTGACGCCAGTTACTCCCAACTTGCGCAGCTGGGCGAGTCCTTTTATGTCCAGTAGAACATCCTTACCTCGTCGCCCAATGTTCAAAACACCGAGTGTGTGCAGGGCTTTAAGCTTCCTCATCCTTCTAGGCACTAGAACACCACACAAGTCCGGGCACATCGCTAAAGTAGGGAGTATAACACAGCATGTCATAGTGCATGCATGATGGATTTTCAAGTCACTGCGATCTTTGCATAATAAATAAGAAAACAGCAAGCACTGAGGCAAGATGCATAGCCTGTTCCTCATTATGTGTGGAATTTCTTCTAACAGTTTATCCTCATATGAGACATTTTCATTTGCTGACTTTACACCAGCACGAAGATATTGGAGCTTCCGAAGCTTGATAATGGTGTTTGGCAGCATCAATATGGTGGTACCTCTGATGTCTAGTGTCTCGAGTTTTCTCAGGTCACCCACCGAATCTGGAAGGTGAAAAATACCATCACATCCTTTAAGAGAAAGGTATGTTAGGTGAAGAAGCCTCCCGATATGCTGAAGGTGATGATCATAAAGACCTGTGGTGTCTTCGAGGTCCAACACTCGCAGAAGAATCATCTTATCAGAAATGAAAAATGACTTCCACTCGCCAAAAACTGTTACTGATCGTACACGGGACATGTCCACTGTGCTCTCAAACTCAGTCTTGTCTCCTTCCCAATTGCCATTTATAGCAAGGTGCCGTGCTATGCCCTGGATATTGGAAGGCTTTTGCAACTGAGGTACTTGAACATCTCTCTTACAAAGATAACCGAGCTTCCGAAAGAAATTGGAGACTTGCAGTTTCTAGAGATGCTAGATGCGTCTGAATCCGAATTACATGGGCTTCCAGAATCGATTACTCGGCTAAAACGACTAGCCGTCTGTTTGTTCCAAATGAAACTGAATTGCCCGATGGTATTGGGAAAATGGAGAACTTGCAAGAGCTTGGGGATTTTATAAACATCTTTGTGCAGTCAATGAAGTTTCTGGAAGGACTTGCCAGATTAACAAGTCTGAGGCAGTTGGGCATTTATTGGGACACCAATGAACATGTCTTCGATCTGTAAATTGGATGCATGCAACCTTCGCAACCTCCGCATTTGGTTGTATCTGAGAGAAGAGGATGGCATCATAGGACATCCGTCCTTCCCTGCTCTCAATAGCACCCGAAAGATTACATTGAGGAGTGGGCGGCTCCGTTGGATTGCCAAGTGGCTGGTTTCACTTATCAACCTAGAATTATTACTTGTTAATAATGGCGCAGAGATGGATAGCGTGTAGATATGCCCTTCACCCGTGCACATGGTGTGGCGCGCTTGCTGGTTAGCGTGGCTAACATCGAGTTCTTGCCGGAAGTGGTCAGATGGTGTCACGAGGGTATTGCTTACATGTTGAATGTCGAGTATGAGGACCCTAACCTGTTTCAGGATTTTGAGGAGGTGCATCATATGGATACTACTGAGGGGGGAGGCCCCTCTGGGAACCATGGTGATGACGCACATAATGATGGGGACAGGGATTCCAGGCCTGTGGATTCGTCTAAGGCAGGAGAGTCTGCTCAGGGGAAATCGCCGGTTTTGGTCCCGTCCAACATGTTGCAACTTGGTTCCGTAGGAGCTTTCTCGGCGCCTCCTCGTCTCTGGAGTGATCGGGTGGACATGGATGACCCGTCTGAGCATTTGCCGCCGGAGATTACGGGGGTTGACTGTGTCTTGTTGGTCGATGGACCGGGAGGAACCACTGGACAGGAGGTCCAAGTTACTCCTCCTTCATCGCCGTTGCCTAGGCCGGAGGTGACGACTTCGCTGGACGGCTCGGCGGACTTGGGCGGGAGTGAGGTCCGGCCATCCCGCGCTCTTGCGGCGCCTGTTTCGATGGTGCCTAAGGCCTGTGCGGAGGTTTTGGCCCCTCCGGAGGCTCGGGCGACCTCGGGTGGGACAAGCGGGCAGGAGGCCTACGCACCACTCGCTCCCTCCATGGCATCTTCAGAGGCGGGGGGAGTTTTCTTCGGAGGGCCGGCCGCTGGGGGCGGCCACGGGCCGGCTGCCGCTTCACCGGCCAGACCCACCCCTTTGGCTGGGGCGGCGTCCTTCTCCTCGTCACCACGCGCGGGCGTGGGTGTGGCTGGGCAAGAGGTCGCTGGCTCGCCGGTCCCCGTTGTGGGTGGACTGGGTGACGCGGCCAGTGTTCCAGCTTCCTCCCCGGTGCGCTGCGCGTGGGCTGCCCCGGGCTCTGCTGCTGGTGGGTCGCCTGTGGACAGGCTGCAGGAGACACCGCCACGTTGTTCTCCTGCTCCGGTGACTGCGACCCGGAGCGCCGCTGTTGGGGGACGGGCAGGAGGCCTTTCCCCTAGCAGAGCTTCTCGAGAGGAGGTCATCGCCTTTGGTGGTATCCCGGATCCTGTCTCCCAGGGGAGGCAGATCAGCGGGAGGCTGCAGGAGCAGCCGGACGTTGATGACATACAACTGAGGTGTGCGTTGAGGGCTGCCAAGTTGCATGACGTCGAGACCTCCACTGGTATGTCTGTTATTAAGTCGAATTCCATTCTGCATTTTACTAATAATGAAATCATTCATAATGCAAATCAATTAGGAATTTCACTGGGTAATAATGATATTGAAATTGCCAAGTCGGTTAACGACATTCTTGATTTGGAAGCTGATCGTGCGGTAGATATGATTCGTCACATAGCTGTCGTTAAACCAATGAATGACTCGGAGATTGATGCGCTTGGGGTTAGGGTTCTTGATGGTATGTGTGCCGATCTTGACCCTGCATTTCTAGAGACAGAGGAAGACACCAATCCTGAGACGTCTCTTCTTGTAGATGAGCCTTTGGTGCTAGAAGCTGTGAATGAGTGCGGTGATCAGGCTGATGGTCACATAAAGCCTAAGCGAACATGGAAACGAAAGGTTTATCCAGCCTCCGCAGCGCGTAGGAGTGCTAGGATCCGTACTGCCAAAAAATTTCATGATGAGCTATGAGAGGCATTTTCTAGAATAGCAGAGGTCTTAGAGACTTGGCTAAAAGGAGGTTTCTAGCGGATGCTTCTCTTGAACATCATTTAGATTTTATTGCTTTATCCGAGACTGGAAGAAGCAATTTCACTTCTCAATTTCTTGCCACTTTGTCCGGGGGGGTAGATTTTGATTGGCATTGCCTCCCCCCTCGAGGAAGATCCGGTGGGGTTTTACTTGGGGTTAAGTGCGAGTCGTTGGAGGTTCGGAGCGTAGTTATGGGAGAGTTCGCTGTCAAGTTTCGAGTCAGAACTAAGGCAGATGGGTTTGATTGGGCCTTGGTGGCAGTTTACGAAGCTGCGCAACCAGAGCTCAAGCCAGATTTTTTGGTGGATTTGGTACGCATTTGTGGTAACGAACAGCTACCTCTCTTAGTGGGAGGGGATTTCAACATTATCCGAAGAAAGGAGGATAAGAATAATGACAATTTTGACGGCTGATGGCCGTTTATGTTCAACACTATTATCGAAAGCTTGGATCTCAGAGAGATTGAGCTTTCGGGTAGGAAATTCACTTGGGCTAATTCGTTACCGGTTCCGACCTTTGAGAAACTTGATCGTGTGCTAGCTAGTGTCGAGTGGGAACAGAAGTTTCCTTTGGTAACTGTGCAGGCTCTGACTCGAGGTGTCTCGGATCATACACCGTTATTAGTCGACTCCGGAGCTCAAAATTTTGTGGGAAACAAGAACATTTTCTCGTTTGAACTTGCCTGGTTTGAAAGAGAAGGGTTTCTTGAGTTGCTAGCTAGAGAGTGGGCGAAGGACTTGGGAGGTAGGACGCCTATCGAGCGATGGCAATGCAAGATTCGTCATCTCCGAAGGTTCCTTCGTGGTTGGGCTAAGCACACGCATGGGATTTATAAGGTGGAGAAGGAGAGACTTCTTCTACTTATTCACAACCTTAAAGTTAAACCAGAAACTTCTATCTTGGATTCCAATGAGCTGGAAACAAAGATAGAAGCGGAGTTGCAGCTTAAAAAGCTTCTTCGTGAGGAGGAATTGAAGTGGGCGTTGCGAGCTAAGGTTCGCAAAATCGTAGAAGGCGAGGATAACACTCAATTCTTTCATATGATTGCCAATGGGAAGCATCGTAAAAAGAGAATTTTCCAACTAGAATAAGATGAAGGGACAATAGTTGGTCAGGACAGTCTGAAAGTCTACATTACCAATTATTATAAGCAGTTGTTTGGTCCCCCGGTAGAGAATTTTGTGTCGTTGGATGAGTCTAGGGTTGAGGATGTGCCTCAACTTGAGACTGCCGAGAATGAGATACTAACTGCGCCTTTCTCGGAGAAAGAGGTTTTTGAGGCTATTGCACAAATGGAGAATAATAAGGCTCCAGGACCGGATGGGTTTCCGGCGGAGTTCTACAAGAAGTGTTGGCATTTTATCAAGGGAGATTTGATGCCCATGTTTCAGGAGTTTTTTGAGGGGCAGCTTCAATTGTTTAAGTTGAATTTTGGGACGATAACTCTTCTTCCTAAGAAGACAGAGGCTGTTCGCATTGAGCAGTTCAGACCTATATGTCTGCTAAATGTGAGTTTCAAAATTTTCACCAAGGTCGGGACAAATAGACTTACGCAGATTGCACACTCAGTAGTTCAGCCGTCCCAGACTGCTTTCATGCCTGATAGAAACATCCTGGAAGGGGTTGTTGTCTTGCATGAAACGCTCCATGAAATCCACTCCAAAAAACTTGATGGCGTAGTTTTTAAAGTGGATTTTGAAAAAGCATATGATAAAGTTAAATGGCCTTTCCTTCAACAAGCTTTGCGTATGAAAGGTTTTGATCCGGCCTGGAGAAACCAGATTGATTCCTTTACGCAAAAAGGGAGTGTAGGGATTAAAGTGAATGACGACATAGGTCACTATTTTCAAACACACAAGGGGCTAAGGCAAGGAGACCCGATGTCACCGATCCTGTTTAATATAGTGGCTGATATGCTCACTATCTTAATAGGTCGGGCCAAGGATGCAGGACAGGTAGGTGGCCTGGTCCTACATCTAGTTGACGGAGGGATTTCTATTCTTCAGTATGCTGATGATACAATCATCTTTATGGAGCACGACTTGGTGAAAGCAAGAAACATGAAGCTGCTATTATGCTTATTTGAACAACTATCTGGCCTCAAAATTAACTTTCACAAGAGCGAATTGTTTTGCTTTGGAAGAGCAAAGGAGGACCAGGACACGTATAAACAATTGTTCGGATGTGAATTGGGTTCCTTACCGTTTACGTACTTAGGTATACCCATTCATCATCGTGAGCTGACTAAGAGTGAGTGGAAATGCATCGAGGATCGCTTTGAAAAGAAGCTGAGCTGTTGGAAAGGAAAGCTCATGTCATACGGAGGACGATTGATTCTGATTAATTCGGTCCTTACCAGTATGCCTATGTTTCTCTTATCCTTTTTCCAGGTTCCGGTGGGAGTCAGGAAAAGGTTAGATTTCTACCGATCTCGGTTCTTTTGGCAGAATGACGACCTCAAACGAAAGTATAGGCTTGCTAAGTGGGATATAATATGTAGGCCGAAGGACCAAGGGGGTCTAGCCATTGAAAATTTGGACACATACATGATCAAGCGCGTGCATAATTATCAGGACACCGTCGGACGCAACCTATACATAATAATTACAGGTCATATGTGACTTTGAAACAAGCCATCGACCAGCACGAATGGAAATATCAACGATTAAATGGTCATAGATGTTCTTCCAACAAAAAAGAAAAAAAAACTGCTCGTAGCTTGTCGTGGATTCTTGGGCACGATTGACCTCTGAAGCTCAATCAGACCCTCTTCACCACGGGTCGATTTGGATGCTCGGCAAGCTCGGTTCTCAGGTATTCCAATATAGAGCCAAAGTGGGAGCCTCCTAGCACAACTTCCTTTAAGCTGGCGAGAGATGGTAGGCCTGAAAGGAAACCACTGCCGATGTATATAGTCGTACCAAACTTGAGCACCTCAAGCTTCGGTGTTGTTCCTTGTTCAAACTTGACCGACCCGAGCCTTCCCTCGAGTCCCATGCTCAGCTCCAGCACCACCAGGCTCGGGAACGTCCCCTGCTGGAAACTGAGATGGACCTCTTTACCCTCGACTGACTTCTCCAACAGATGCAGGAACGCCAGATTGGGTAGATTCCCAAGGACTTGTATGGCAGCATCGTGCTCTGTTATCCTGGAGCTCCGCAGCTTCAGCTTCACCAGATTCTTGAGGCCCTGGATCCATTCTGGCAGTTTGACCAGGTTGCCGTACAGCTTGAGGCTCTGCAGTGTCTCCGGAAACGAGAACTTTCCATCCAGGCAGCCACATAAACCTGGCTCCCCCTCTGACCGTATCAATAATGACTCCAGGCGGCTCAGGCCAACAACTGCAGAACACAGCTGTTGTCCGTTTCTCTTATCGACACCGGTCACTCCCAACTTGCGCAGACGAACGAGCCGTTTTATGTCCTTTACAACATCCTTTCCACGTCGCCCAATGTTCACAACACCCACTGTGCGCAGGGCTTCCAGTTTCCTCATTCCTCTTGGCACTAGAACACCACTTAGTTCAATGTGCATCAACACAGCAGGGAACAGGGAGCAGCACAAGAAATTGCACATAGCTCGGTGGCTCATGTCAACATCATCAATACAAGGCAGTTGACAAACAAAACAGGATAGCGCCATCAAGAGAAGTAAATTGCATGGCCCCTTCAATACCTTTGGCAAATCCTCTCCCACTTCAAATGAGGCATCCTCATTCTCTGACAACCACCCAGCACGAAGATTGTTTAGCTTGCGAAGCTTGATGATTGTCTTTGGCAGCATCATTATGTAGGTACCTCTAATGTCTAGTGTCTCAAGCTGTCTCAGGTTACCCAGTGAATCTGGAAGGTGAAGAATATCATCACATCCTCTTAGAGAAAGGTATCTTAGGTGAAGAAACTTCCCAATATGCTTAAGGTGATGACCATGTAGACCGGTTGCGTCTTCTAGGTCCAGCACTCGTAGCAACCTCATCTTGTCAAAAACGAAAAATGACTTCCACTCTCCAAAACATGTGATTGACCGTAGACGGGACATGTCCACTACACTCTCAAACTCAGTCTTATTTCCTTTCCAGTTGCTGCTTATAGCCAGGTGGCGCACCGTGGCCTGGCTATTTGAGCTGCAACCTTCCTCGAGTGTAAAAACAAGATTTTCTTCCATGGACTTTGAGATACCAATTTCACGGATAAGATCATGGACTTGACAGGAATCAATTCCTTTTGTGCTATGAATTGACTGTTGAGATGGTAGGATCATACTCCTGCTTATAAGTTCCATGAAGTAGTTGTCCGCTATTTCCTCTGAAGACATGCCGCGCACCTCCCTTGAGTAACCCTCTGCACTCCACCTACGTGCCAAACGTCCCCGGCCAACCTTGTAGTCTTCAGGAAAGATGGGCATATATAGGAAACATGACTTGAGATGATAAGGTAAACCATCATAGCTTCTCATAAGTACAGTCCTTATAGTCCCAAGCTCTGGATTCATCTCCAACTCGGCGCTGATATGATCATTCAATTTCCTCCATTCCAAAGAGGTTTTTGGTTGGCTAGCCAAGAAGCCACCTATGGTGACTATTGCAAGAGGGAGCCGACCACACTTCCTCAAGATGAGTTCTGTCTGTTCAACCAGCTCAGGATATTCTGTATCCAAATCTGTAGTCTCCTTGAATACCTAAAATTCATGTGATGAACTTATTTATTATTGTGAAAAATAGGTAAGGTTGGTAGCTATATTTTAATATACTTATTGAAATATAAGGACATGGAGATTAATTAATTTATACTCAAATTAATCACTAAACACAGCGTGATATGGAACGGAGCAGCTATAGACTTCTGTGGGCATGCAAGATGGCTGGTGGGTGCGTAGGTGACCTGTGACCAGTGACTATCAGTTTAATATACTTAATAAAATATAAGGACATTTGCTTCCTTGTTGTTCAAAGTTAATGTGCAACTAGACCAACCAAATGGTAAGCATATATGTGATTGCATAGCTTATAACTATTTACAAAATAATGTTGGCGGTCATGAAATACAATAATGTTGGAATGCATGAATTACTCCCAGTAAATCCCATGGCTGTAGCAATGGCCAAGACCGGAGAGACAGGTTGTGTGGTGGATCAAATTACGTTCAAAATACAGCTGATCATTTTGGTTTGATAGCTAATAAGATGGAAACAATAATGACATATGTCATTGAGTACCTTCTTAGTGAAGAGGTCATGTGCATCCTTGTATTCTAGACCTTTGAGCATGTGTATATTTTCTTTGTTCTCTGAACAAAAATCAGCAATATGTTTTTCCCTTGTGGTGACTATGATCCGGCTTGTTTTTTCCATTCCATGGAAAATTGGTATTATCATGTTCCATTCTGCGGTAGATGAGAGATCATCAAGAACAATCAAACACCTCTTTCCTTCTAAAAGCCTTGCCAGTTCCGTGCTCAATTCTGCAAGTGGCATGAATAATAATATGTTCTTTGTGCTGCCCATCAAACCCCGCCACATCCTTCTTTTCAGAAGATTCTCTATCTAGTTGCATAATTAAGCTTCTAAGAAGACCTTCAAGATTGAAAGGACGCATAACTGTGATGCAAGCACGCTTCTCAAACATGCTACTCAGCCCTTGGTTTTGGTAGATATCTTTGACTAGAGTGGTTTTTCGTAGACCACCCATTCCCCACACTGTGATCACCTGGAATTCTTGGGTAGGTTGATCTGAAATTAATTTGATAATCTCATCCTTTTCTTTCTCTCGCCCAACAAGGTGAGATTCCTCCAAAGCAGTCACCGTCGTCCTGAGGCGGGTGAAGCTCTTTTTTACTATAGTTTTTTCATCTGCACCCTTGGACTGGTCCTCCGATATTTCACTCATAGTAGAGTTGTTATCTGTACTGGTAATGGCACGGTTTGAGCTTGATTCTGTCTTAGTTAAATCTGTTTCATCTTGAGAAACCTGTTCACAAGCGAGCAATGTTTAATTGTTTATCCATGTTGAGAATCCTATACATGAATGAATGTAAAATAATGCTAAATAAGTAGACTATAAAATCGATTGAATAATTCAGATGCAAACTTTCCCATAAACTGAAATCTTCCCATCCCAATTCCTGAAAAACCTAGAATACATGTTAAATTCAACCAAACATGTGCAGGTATACACACAGGTCACAACTACAATGGAAGTGTGCATTCTGTTCTCAAAAGGATAACCTAGAATTTTGAACTTTTTTTATCATTGAATACTACTTCAACACAAATATTTTTTACTTCTAATTTCAAATGTGGTGAAATAGCGCTGCTTCTTTGGCAATAACATCACTAGTATTACAGGGACCAAACAATGTTGTTTATTTAGGCAAGGATAAGATGGTACAAAATGATGTACTAATTACTAGAAATGATAAACCTAATGTGACACACTCGTTTGGGTCGTTGTTGTCAAAGAAGACATGTATTATAAACGAGTAATCATGTAAATAACTCCACAAGCAATCAGCTAGCGAAGAGGCTGATCTAGACGAACGGCATAAGGTGGAGCTTTGAATATTACCTTCTCATGGAAAGCATAAATATTTTGATCAGCAGACAGTTGCCTGAGCTGTGATACCATGCTTCCTTGCCCTGCACATGAGCTTCCAACTTCAACTTGAGCTGTAGACACTATGATCCTGCTCCCCATATTGTTATTTGGGAAGCACTTTTTAATCCGATCCCACTCCTCAATGGTGGATAGGTCATTAAGCACAACCAGGTACCGCTTCTTGTTCACATATCCATTGAATTCCTCGACCAACTCTTGGGACGTCTTCTCTGTCTCCAACAAAACATCAACACCTATGGCTGCGTGAAATTGCTCGACCAAACACTGAACGAAGTCTTTTGGATTAAAAGGATGCATCACCCTGACCCAAGCTCGGCATGGAAACTTGCTTTCGATATCTTGATTCTCGTATACCGCCCTGATTATGCATGTTTGTCCAAGATCAACACTTGTTCCCCACACTGCGATCACCCTCAGGCCATTCTCCTTCTGGTTGATCAGCTGAAAAAGATCCAGTTTTGATTTCTCTTGCTTTCATGTACGCCTTGCTTCCTCAATGCCAAACAGTGCTGCAGAAGTAATGCTAGACTGCTCGGCAGCTGTGGCGACCTTGGAGCTAGAGCCGTTGATGAGGTTGTAGCGCATGTTCCTCTGGCTGACATCCTCAACATTGGCTCTGAGTTCCTTCATCTGCTTGGCTACACGGCGCCGATCTTGCAGTGTGCGATGGATACGCCACCAGGACTGTTTCTCGAGGCGCACGGCGGATTCCTGGAGGGTGTCCTCGACATCGTAGGCAACGTCGCGGACTTGCTTCACCCAGACCTTGACCACCCTATTGTCATCTCCCTCGTCATGAGCAGACTCAAGGAAAGCCTGCATCATCTCGAGCTCGTTGGTGATGAAGACCTGGTCACGCCGGACTCCGAGCTGCAGAGCCACCTCCTCCGCCAGGGCGGATGTGGCATATCGAATCGCTCCATTCAGCACAGACTTGCCAACGCTCAGTGCGGTGGCCTCCATGGTGCTGCTACTTGGTTTGTGTGCAGTGGCTGTGATGGTGGGAGGCAGTAGTGCAAATGCTTTGCGCATGTAGATGCAAAAGCTAAGGATGGTAGACCAAAAGGAGGAGCTTGCTTGCCTACAAGAGCACAGTCGCAAGTGACTTCGCTAGGCTCCCAGTTGTGCTAGGTGCAGTGGAACCCCTAATATTAAAGTTCAGTTGAACAGGTCCAACTATGGCATGTGTGCCCCTTGAATATATCCAGGCCAGAGAGATGCATATGAAATTACATATTTTGCTTGGGACGACGTATATGTCGGTTGCCTCACACGAAGCATAAAGAAAAATCTAAGGACTGTATTTCATACTCAACTGATGAAGGTTTGTGATATGGCACTTGCATAATCATTCTATACTGCCCAACTAATTTAATCTTTAAGACGTGATGTCTTGTTATGTCATCTGAAATTCCTATAAATCTCATGATGAAGCTTAGCTACGAAGCAGGGTATGTTCAAACTATTCAAAGCTCACAATCTCCTTGGCTGTAAATCTGATTTTGCAAGATCGGAACAGGTGCATGCCTTCTCACAGGTGCCAGTTGTCTCATAGGATTCTGGGTGAGCAGAGGACATAATTCTTAATGGAACCCAAGGAGAAGACAATGGCACAAGAACCAACCAGTCGCCGAATATTTTTGTGTTCCTGTTGTAAGTAGAGATAACCTAAATAATACTTGGGCTGTTGCATACCATTGTGTGGGTAACAGTAACCCACCCTGTTTACACTGCCTACTGTATATATGTTATATACTAATCATGAAGCCAACATCATGGACTAAGAAACAGATGCTGGTTGAGCAAGTTGACATATATCTTTGTATGAAGGTACACATGACGATGAGTACTAGTTATAGTGAGAACAAGGACACCTCCATAATGCTGAAAAATCCTAAAACTTTTGCTAGTCTGGAGACAAATCACATGTCCGCACATAAAAGGGGCGCTATTGCTCCAAGTTCAACTATCACTTGCTGGGGCGAACAAACGACCTTTAGCTTAAACTTTGGCAAAATGCAGTAGGCCATGAATGAAAGTACTACTCTGTCTGTCCCAAAATAAGTGTCTCGACCTTAGTACAACTTTGTACTAAAGATAGTACAAAGTTGAGACACTTATTTTGGGACGGATGGAGTAGTATGGTAGCTGTGACGGCACCAAACAGATGGCACAAACACAAGGTAGACTAACCACTATCGCAAATTACAGGCAACACCAATTGGATGATAATAATATGCTGCACAAGAAAGGCCTCAGTAATTGCATTAGAGAATCAAATAAGAAGTTTTCATCCACAATGGATAAGAAGGCAAGGACTAAGTCTTTTCTAGGAGAAAAAAAACTACAAATCACATGAATCTTCTAAGACTTTACACTATTATTAGAAGTTACAAGGTCCCACCATATTATCGGTTACAACAACATCTTGGTAAAACTTGTAACAACATAAATCAGTTGTTGGGAAAACCTCTAATAGCAAAAGATGAGGCAGATGGTATCCTGCAAACATTATGATTGACCTATTGTTGAGACAAATAGTTTTGTCAACAAGCATTATCAGATATGTTGTCACTTTGAGGTCGAGTTCGGCACTGAGGTGGATTATGAGAATCTAGCTCTTCCCACTAGCTTCCTATTTTTCTATTTGGCTATTTTTTTTTTTGCTTTCGTAGCTATATTTTTTCATATGAAAATGAGTTCACACCAGACCCTAATTAGCAATAGCAAATTGACCCTAAGTTACCTAAGAGTGAAATGGGTGACTCGGAGACAAAATCACTGTCCACGCCATTAAACTGTTGTTCAAAGTGCTTGACATGGGGTTAAACGAGCTCAAAACAAAATAATTTGAAAGGAAGTGACATGAGCAGATATGCTCGGTTTGTGACTACTGAGCTGTGTTGTGCTTACTTATTTTGTAAACTACTCCTGAAAAATAGCTACGTCAAATGAAAGGAAATAGTTAGCCACGCGGAAAAAATAGGCCAAATCTTGTTTAAAAGCTGGATAGCCATACTACAACGCCAGGTGCGGCCACAATCAATGGACCGAAACTAACATTTTCCACTGATGAACAGGTGACATCAACTGATGTTTTGACTGAACATTTATTTTACTTTTCCATCAAGTGAGCCCATCAAGAGATGCCTCAACTAAACCCGGAAACCGCGTAATATAAATATCATTGAAAAAGGGGAGATTCGACAGGACTCCTCAGTCCTCGTATCACGACATCACAAATTTTGTAATGCGTTAGTTTGGTGCACTGACCTAATTAAGTAGTAGCATAATTTTGATGGCCCCGACGCAAATCTCATGCATTAGCTAGCTAGCATGCAACATTAATTTACCAGAACATTCCCATACAAGCAAAGACTTGAATTCATCAAATTTGCGGCACATCCTATCAGATTTACCGTTCCAGCATTTATATGTCCAGCAAAATAATTGAGTTTTCCTGTTGGTGTTTATTTTGGAATTGCTACTATGCACAAATTGAAATGGAGTATCTACATAGCACAATAGTGTTTTTGATATCCATTTATCCACACGCAATTAATACTTGCAACTGTCATATGGGAAAATGCTGAGGATATCTAATCAAGGTTTACTCAGAGTTTATCCAAAAATCTAAGAGGAACACTATGTTATTTTAATAAATAAATCGGATAAAATAGCTACACTAGAGTTAAGAGCTAGCTCAAACCTTAGCGATGGAAATATACATCTACTTTCAGTAGCTGAGCTACTATTCATTCTCAGTTCATTCGTTTCTTTAGATAACATGTTATGTTGGAAACAATATGCGTGAAGGTTGGTAAAGTTCCATTTTCCTTGGACAACACACCGTTATCCAACTATCAATTGCCTAGCGCCCTAGCTAGCCTGCAACCTACGCTTACATGATGTTTCTTAAAAGTAAGAACAACCGTCCAGTTGCGTAGCATACGTACCATGCATCTCACTTCAAGATGTCTCCGAAACATATTCAAATCATGAGTACATCTATATGTGCGCCATTTTCCAACTTGCCAATATATATAAAAGTAGGTGAATTGATAAGTTTGCAACCCATTGATGCATGTGCTCCCGTGACTTATTGTCGGTTTGTGTTCACCAGTGGTAGATTCCCAGACAGCAGACTGCTAGCTTATCCAGACTACTACAATTTCTTAGAAAGAGAAAATGTATGCACATTAGAGGCCGGAAGCAGTACAGATGCATACATGATCAAGTGCATGGTGTCCTACTAATTATCAGGACACAGATCTTCAACACGATAGACCTAAATAACCAAAACTGTATCGTTTACGGGAATCCAGAACACGATAGACCTAAATACTACAACGATTAATTGATACAGCAAAGCAAATGGAACAACACACCTTGTTTCGCTCCTGGTCGATTTGGATTCTCAGCGAGCTCGGCCCTCAGGTATCCCCAATTCAGAGTCACCGTATTACCCTTGCACTACCAGAATTTACCCAATTGCCGACGGCCAAATCTATGCCGACGGCCCCCGTCGGCATCAACAGATCTATCCCGACGGCACAGGTCAGGCCGTCGGCGTAGAAACGCCTTCGGCATACATCCACCTATGCCGACGCGGGCCGTCGGCACAGATGGGCCGTCGGCATCCCAATAAATATGCCTACGGCGGCCGTCGGCATAGAGGCTGTCTTCGGCATATCTGTGTGCCCGACTGCCCGGGCGGCGACATCCTTTGACGGCGTGAAGCCTACGCCGACGGGGCCTAACGGTGGCCGTCGGCATATCTGCCACGTCATCGATCCGCGTGATCTGCCACGTCAACGATCCGAAACGCTCACTGGTCCGTGGGGTGGCATATCTATGCCGACAGCCTTGCCGTCGGCATAGGCTTGGCCCATGGATGGTCCCACGTCATCGATCCGCGCCGTATGCCACGTCATCGATCCATGGCTCTACCCTTCTGTGGCTGTAGCTATGCCGACGGCATAGCCGTAGGCATAGATTTCTAATATTTTTTTCATATTTTATTTATTTTCTCTTTTTCCTTTTTATTTTTTTCCAAAATAATTAGATTAACTTAAATGTGCCTTATATATATATATATATATCGATTGCCCCCTCACGGGCGTCGCTTCCGTCGTGTTACGGAGAGGGGAGACGGGACGGGGTACCTGGGGGGTAGCAATGCCGCCAGGTGTTGCGGTGGGCCCTCCTACGGTTGTGGAAGCGTGGTGGCAGGCGCAGGCACCCGGCACGCGGCTCCGGGGTGTGCCCCTCCCCTCACGGGCGTCGCTGCCGCCGTGTCCCGGAGGGGGGAAACGGCAACGTCGGGCCGACATGGAGGGAATCTTGGGGTGGGTTGGGTCGGGACTGTGTTGGGGGTGTAGCTATGGGCTGGGCTATGACAACCAGGTGAAAAGGTCCACCGGTCAAACCCCGTGCGGTGAAAGCCAAAGGGCTAGACCCGACGGTTGTCTGTGTCAGGGTTAGACGGGACGGTGTACCTGGGGGGTAGCAATGCCGCGAGGTGTTGCAGTGGGCCCTCCTACGGTTGTGGAAGCGTAGTGGCAGGCTCAGGCACCCGACACGCGGCTCCGGGGTGTGCCCCCCTCACGGGCGTCGCTGCCACCGTGTCACGGAGAGGGGAAACGGCCACGTCGGGCCGACACGGAGGGAATCTTGGGGTGGGTTGGGCCGGGATGGTGTTGGGGGGTCTAGCTATGGGCTGGGCTATGAAAACCAGGTGAAAAGGTCCACCGGTCAAACCCCGTCCGGCGAAAGTCAAAGGGCTAGACCCAGCGGTCGTCTTTGTCAGGGTTAGACGGGACGGGGTACCTGGGGGTAGCAATGCCGCTAGGCGTTGCGGTGGGCCCTCCTACGGTTGTGGAAGCATGGTGGCAGGCGCAGGCACCCGACACGCGGCTCAGGGGAGTGCCCCCCTCACGGTTGAGGTCCCGGTGCGACGCTCCGGTGCCATTGCTACCCCCAGGGCCCCCGTCCCCCCATGGCCCTCAATGCCACCGGAGCGTCGCACCGGGCCCTCATACATGCGGGGTGGTGTGGTAGCATGTCCGAAGAGGCGGGACGCGTCTCCGGGGCGTGGCCCCCCCTCACGGACGGCGATGACACGGTAGTAGACGTTCTGCGGTAACGATGCGGCGTCAATATTACTAAATACTCGGAGCGCGATAAAATCATGAGTTTTTTTGCACGACGTGGGCACATGTGCTATAGGAACGATGGCATTTTTTCATAATTTTTGGTGATGGAGAAGTATCCGAAAAATTCCCTCTACGCGGATTGCCCTCCGCGCGTCTACGGCTGTGGCCGGCGGCCTCCGGGGGCGAGCATGCCGCCAAATTTTGCGTAGGCGGCCTGTCACAAGTCTGGAAGTGTTGTGGCGGTTGCAAACGCCCGGCACGCGTGTCCGGGGTGTGCCCCCCCTCACGGACAGCGCCGCCGCCGACACCTGGAGGGGGGAAACGGACGCGTCGGGTCTACACGGAGGGGATCTTGCTGTGGGTCCGGCCCGGATGTTGCTCCAAAGTGTTCCTATGGGCTGACCCAACACAACCGGGTGGGGAGGTCCACTGGTCAAAGCCCGTCCATGCAAAGTCAAAGGGGTAGATCCCGTGGTCAAACGCTACAGGGTTAGGCGGGACGGCGGCACTAGGGGGGTAGCAATGCCACCGGAGCGTCGCACCGGGCCCTCATACATGCGGGGTGGTGTGGTGGCATGTCCGAACAGGCGGGACGCGTCTCCGGGGCGTGGCCCCCCTCACGGACAGCGATGACACGGTAGTAGACGTTCTGCGGTAACGATGCGGCGTCAATATTACTAAACACTCGGAGCTCGATAAAATCATGATTTTTTTGCACGACGTGGGCACATGTGCTATAGGAACGATGGTATTTTTTCATAATTTTTGGTGATGGAGAAGTATCCGAAAAATTCCCTCTACGCGGATTGCCCTTCGCGCGTCTACGGCTGTGGCCGGCGGCCTCCGGGGGATAGCATGCCGCCAAATCTTGCGCCGGCGGCCTCTCACAAGTCTGGAAGTGTTGTCGCGGTTGCAAACGCCCGGCACGCGTCTCCGGGGTGTGCCCCCCTCACGGACGGCGCTGCCGCCGGCACCTGGAGGGGGGAAACGGACGCGTGGGGTCTACACGGAGGGGATCTTGCTGTGGGTCCGTCCCGGATGTTGCTCCAAAGTGTTCCTATGGGCTGACCTAACACAATCGGGTGGGGAGGTCCACTTGTCAAAGCCCGTCCGTGCAAAGTCAAAGGGGTAGATCCCGTGGTCAAACGCTACAGGGTTAGGCGGGACGGGGGCACTGGGGGTAGCAATGCCACCGGAGCGTCGCACCGGGCCGTCATACATGCGGGGTGGTGTGGTGGCATGTCCGAAGAGGCGGGACGCGTCTCCGGGGCGTGGCCCCCCTCACGGACGGCGATGACACGGTAGTAGACGTTCTGCGGTAACGATGCGGCGTCAATATTACTAAATACTCGGAGCGCGATAAAATCATGATTTTTTTGCACGACGTGGGCACATATGCTATAGGAACAATGGTATTTTTTCATAATTTTTGGTGATGGAGAAGTATCCGAAAAATTCCCTCTACGCGGATTGCCCTTCGCGTGTCTACGGCTGTGGCCGGCGGCCTCCGGGGGCTAGCATGCCGCCAAATCTTGCGCCGGCGGCCTCTCACAAGTCTGGAAGTGTTGTCGCGGTTGCAAACGCCCGGCACG
Source organism: Triticum urartu (assembly GCF_056163025.1). Taxonomy (NCBI): domain Eukaryota; kingdom Viridiplantae; phylum Streptophyta; class Magnoliopsida; order Poales; family Poaceae; genus Triticum; species Triticum urartu. The sequence goes on from NC_141873.1 coordinate 16,873,486, forward strand.
CGTCTCCGGGGTGTGCCCCCCTCACGGACGGCGCTGCCACCGGCACCTGGAGGGGGGAAACGGACGCGTGGGGTCTACACGGAGGGGATCTTGCTGTGGGTCTGCCCCGGATGTTGCTCCAAAGTGTTCCCATGGGCTGACCTAACACAATCGGGTGGGGAGGTCCACTTGTCAAAGCCCGTCCGTGCAAAGTCAAAGGGGTAGATCCCGTGGTCAAACGCTACAGGGTTAGGCGGGACGGGGGCACTGGGGGGGTAGCAATGCCACCGGAGCGTGTCCGGGGTGTGCCCCCCCTCACGGACGGCGCCGCGGGTCTGGCCCGGTTGTTGCTCCAAAGTGTTCCTATGGGCTGACCTAACACAACCGGGTGGGAAGGTCCGCTGGTCAAAGCCCGTCCATGCAAAGGCAAAGGGCTAGATCCCGTGGTCAAACACTACAGGGTTAGGCGGGAGGGGGGCCTGGGGGGGTAGCAATGCCACCGGAGCATCGCACCGGGCCCTCATACATGCGGGGTGGTGTGGTGAAATGTCCGAAGAGGCGGCACGCGTCTCCGGGGCGTGGCCCCCCTCACGGACGGCGCCGCCGCCGGCACCTGGAGGGGGGAAACGGACGCATCGGGTCTACACGGAGGGGATCTTGTTGTGGGTCTGGCCCGGATGTTGCTCCAAAGTGTTCCTATGGGCTGACCTAACAAAACCGGGTGGGAAGGTCCGCTGGTCAAAGCCCGTCCGTGCAAAGTCAAAGGGCTAGATCCCGTGGTCAAATGCTACAGGGTTAGGCGGGACGGGGGACCTGGGGGGTAGCAATGGCACCGGAGTGTCGTACCGGGCCCTCATACATGTGGGGTGGTGTTGTGGCATGTCCGAAGAGGCGGCACGCGTCTCCGGGATGTGGCCCCCGTCACGGACGGCGCCTCCCCTCCCCTCCCCTCTGTGTGGTTCCGGGAGAGGAGAGGGCTGAGCGGTTTAAAAAAAATTAAAAATCTATATGAAATAATAATACATAAAAAGGAAAATTATAACTATAAAAAAATTTAAAATCTATATAAAATAAAAATAATAAATATATAACTATAAGAAAACATTAAAAAATTTATATAAAATAAAAAAGGAAAATAAAACTATGCCGACAGCATAGCTTAGGCCATACGGTAGGCGTTACGCGGATCAGTGACGTGGGTAATAAAAAATATAAAAAAAATAAAAAAGTATGCCTACGGCTAAGCCGTCGGCATAGGTGACACGTGGCCTCCTCACGTATGCCGACGGCTTAGCCGTCGGCATAGTCTGCCTTATCCACCCGCGGGGCGAACCCCCTCCACTCATTCCCCATCGCGCCCCCGACGCTGCGCCGCTCCCCGCCGCCCCCACGCTGGGCCGCCGCTCCACCCGCACCGCTCCCCGCCGCCCCCACGCTGCGCCGCCGCTCCACCCGCGCCGCTCCCCGCCGCCTGCCGCCGCCCCTGCCCCTCCCCGCCCCTCGCCCCGACCCTCTCCGCCCCTCCTAGATGAATAGATAGATGGATGGATATTTAGATATATACTAGATAGTTTTGTGTAGTTTTATTAGGTATTTACATACATACTAGATAGTTTTTACTAAGTTCGTGAATATAGATGAATTAGATGTTGGGCAAATTTGTGATAGATGGATGGATATTGGTCAAGTTAGTGTTATGGTCATGTTGATTCATATATAAGAAGCAAATCGAGGCACTTGGTTTCTAAAATACTTAATAAAGATTTTTTTTTTTGCAATTTGACATTTTGTTTCATGTCGATTCATAATGTTGTGCCAAATGGTTAATGTGAGGTGAAGACCTAATTTTTTCACTTGATGGAATTAACAGGATTTGTGGTGTTCCCATCTTCGTGGAGTGACCGTCGACGTTGGAGGTGTTGGTCCAGGATCGTCCCTCCTTTGATTGACTACATCCTCTACATCGGAGGGTGAGCAGCAATTCCATGACCCCGTCCACTTTTTTTCCATGTCACTAGATTAAATTTTCACATCAAGTCGCGTAACCTAGGTCTCCCGTCCGAAAGGGTTGCATCGATAAATATGCATTCAATTGCATATTTATCACCGCAGCTCTTTCGGATTGTCCAGCGCTTTCCACGGACAGCCCGAGGATGTGTAGATTGGGTACGTTGTTCATGCTCTACCCCGTTCCGAGACAGGATTTCGGCGGCGCCTCCCTGTTGTTCTCCGGATGCACATTCTCTCGGCATTTTGCCGAGACGTGTATCTGGAGAACAGCGGGGAGGTGCTGCCGAAATTTTGTCTCGGAACGGGGTAGAGCGTGGACAACGTACTCAATCTACACATTCTCGGGTGGGATTAGGACCCATCTTTACCTATTAGAGATGTAGGTGGATTAAACGCGGTAGAAACTGAAAATTTGATGTGATTAATTTAAGTGAATCCTTAATTATGTTGTGTGGGTTGCAAAAAAGCAGAGGATGGCAGATAATCAGTGGATGTACAGTGGTTTTATCCGTCGGAATCGAGTAACATCAGAGTGGATCGCGAAAACCGATGTGTATTTGAAGGAGATATTCCGTCGTCCAATGAGAATTATCCCACCATGCCCCTGTGCGAGATGTGCCAGACGTCACCGTAGAAATCAGACGGACATGAGTGAGCATCTTCGCACGCACGGATATATGCCAAACTTTGACATGCCGCCGATAAACATAGCCGAGCAGGACCGTGGTAGAGAGGAGGTGATGCGACAACGCATCGATGGATATGAGGACGACGGGGTCAGGGACATGCTAGATGATGTCATTGTTGCAGAAACGGCAAATGCGACACCTTCAGAGAATGAACCAGAGGAGCCGGAGGCAACCGCAAAGGCCTTCTTGGAGGTCTTGGCCTCGTCGAAGAAACCTCTTTATGCGGGTGCGAAAATATCTCAGCTGGATGCCATCTCGCAACTGATTGCAGTCAAGGCTGAGTATGGCTGTAGCCAGAAATGCTTCGAAGCATTCCTGGGAGTATGGGCTAACAGCCTCCCTGAGGGTCATGAACTGCCGAAAAGCATGTACGATACAAAGAAAATCATGAAGGCACTCTCTATGGATTATGAGAAAATAGATGTTTGCCCGAAGAATTGCCTTTTGTTTAGGCACGAGTATGCGGATGACAAGTACTGTAGGAAGTGCGGTTCGTCTCGGTACATTGAGGTGGTCGGTGAGGATGGTGAGAAAAAGCATCTAACCATCCCCGTTAAGGTTCTTCGATATCTTGATTTTATAAAAAGACTGCAGCGCCTTTTCATCACGAAGGAGTCTGCCAAAATGATGAAGTGGCACAAGGAAGGTATAAGGTACAATCCAAAAAAAATCATACATCCATCGGGAGGGGAAGCATGGAAGTCATTCGATGAAGAATACCCCGAGGAAGCAGCCGAGGCTGGGAATGTCAGAATAGCCATATCAGGTGATGGGTTGAATCCATATGGTATGTCGTCCAATCCATACAGCTGCTGGCCTGTGTTTGTAATTCCGCTCAATCTTCCTCCTGGTGCCCTAATGCAACGGAACACCATGTTCTTGTCGCTCATCATTCCGGGGCCTGACTACCCGGGGAAGCAGTTGGGTGTGTTTATGCAGCCGCTTGTGGATGCTTTGCACCATTCTTGGTATTTTCCGAGGTTGACATATGACCGGGATTTGCAGAGAAATTTCTTGATGAAAGTTTGGTTGCACTATTGCATGCATGACTTTCCCGGCTATGCTCTATTCTGCGGATGGTGTACAAGTGGTAAGATGCCATGCCCAGTGTGCATGCAGGCTCTGCGAATGATTTGGCTGAGTAAGGGTGGCAAGTATGTAGCCTTTGACCTGCATCGACAGTTCCTCCCTCCAGACCATCCAGACAGGGAAGACAAGAAGAACTTCACGAAAGGCCGGGTTGTTCATGAAGTAACCGAGATTCCAACATTTTCGGGGGCAGATGTTCTTGCTCAGCTAAAAGCTCTCAAGCCTAAAGTCAAAGGCAAAGCCAAAGCCAAAGGCTTCGAGGGATATGGTGAGACGCATAACTGGACGCACATTACCCCCTTCTCGCAGCTTCCCTATTTCAAGGACCTCAAACTTCCTTACAATATTGATGTGATGCACACCGAAAAGAATGTGGCAGAGTCACTTTTCCACACGATCCTCAACATTCCTGATAAGACGAAGGATAACGTAAAAGCTAGAGCCGATCAACAGAGAATTTGTGATAGACCACGCCTGAACATGAAGCCTCCCACAGGCGGTCGTAAAAACTGGTTCAAGCCAGATGTTGACTTTGTCCTTAAACCGCTAGAAAAAAAAGAAGAAGTACTTATCTGGCTGAAACAAATTTTGAAGTTCACCGATGGTTATGCATTGAATATAAGTAAGGGAGTCAATCTTTCAACGGGCAAAGTGACCGGCCTGAAGAGTCATGACTACCATGTATGGATTGAGCGGATAATGCCGGTGATGGTTCGAGGCTATGTCCCCGAGCATGTCTGGCGAGTGCTTGCCGAGCTTAGCCATTTCTTCCGCACGCTCTGTGCTAAAGAAGTAAGTAAAGAGGTGATTGAAATATTGCATAAGAAGGCACCGGAGTTGATAGTCAAGCTAGAGAAGATCTTTCCGCCAGGCTTCTTTACTCCGATGACACATCTCATTCTGCACCTCGCGAACGAGGTATTGTTGGGGGGCCCTGTGCAAAATCGCTGGCAGTACGGCCCTGAGAGGCAGAACAAGCATCTCCGACGGAAATGTGGAAACAAAGCTAAGATTGAAGCTTCCATAACTGAGGCAGTTATCCTAGAGGAGGTGTCAGACCTCAGGACATCATACTATCCAGACCATGTTCCCCATCTGCATAACAAGGTGCCTCGATACAATATAGAAGAGCCCCTATTAAATACCTACTTCAACATTTATTAGTTAACCGAACTAATGCACGCAACAATTTCCATTATACTTGTAGGGAAAAGATCCAAACATATCTATGGATGATGAATTGAGATGGGTTTCCATGGGTTTTGACCCTGCTGTCGTGACATGTAAAAAGTATGATGTGAATGGGTATCGCTTCCATACAGAGGAGCACCAAAACAGCCGCCCCGATCCCAAAACTATAAATACTGGAGTGTACACCCCCGGTCAAAATTCAGTAGACTACTACGGAAGGGTACAAAATATATACGAGGTTAAATTCCGCCAGGGGCGTGAGACCCTAAGTCTGCCTGTGTTCAAATGCCGATGGTTCGATCCGCAGGAGGGGGTAAAACATACGCCTTCCATTGGTTTGGTCGAAGTTAAACCATCAACCGTCTATGCCGGAGCCGATCTCTTCATTGCGGCTACCCAAGCTACACAAGTATATTATCTGCCTTACCCATGCCAGAAAGTGTATCTAAAGGGTTGGGAAGTTGTGTTCAAGGTGTCGCCACATGGTAAGCTACCAGACCCGAATGAAGACGATTACTACAACATTAACCCCATGACATACGAGGGAGTGTTCTATCAAGAGCAACCTGATGATGATGATGATGATGTGGTTAGAAACGATGACGCTAGACCATTGGGTGATGATGATGTGGACCCAAACGTCGACGATGCACGGAATGATGGTGAGAACATTGTCAATGAAAATGACATACTTATGCTAGAAAAGTTAAACGAAGACGCTGACGACGAGGAAGAGCCTCCACCTCCGTCGGACAACGAAGATGATATGATTGATAGTGATGATGAGACGGACCGAGAAAGTGGTTACAACAGTGATGATTCATATGGGTTCTAGCAGATGTACGTTTCAAGTATTTTTTTTCTATAGTTTAGGAATATGCCTTTTTATGCATTTTTATTAATGTGTTTATTATCATGCCTTTTCCTTCATTTCATTAATTTACTAATTGCTTTTTCTATTTTCAATGCAGGTTCGTGGAACATGGGCAAGGGGAAGGCCGACGGCGTGGGTTTCCTACGCAAGGTCGTCGGCCTGCCTAGTCGGAGTGGTCGAGCACGTAATCCTCCCCCTCGGCTACTTGACGATGACTCCTCACAGGGAGGTCGAGGGAGAGGTGCCCCTAGAGGAGGAGGGGGCGGGGGGAGAGCCTCTAGAGGACGAGGTGCTGGGGGGAGAGCCACTACAGGGGGTCGCGGCCAGAAAGAGCGCACCCTCACCGACTTAGGGGTGTTGTCTTCGAGGTCCTCCTCTAGTGAGGTACCCTCCTCTAGTGAGGCAGGCGAGGAGGAGGAGGAGGAGGAGGTGGAGGAGGAGGCAGGCGAGGAGGAGGAGGAGGAGGAGGAGGAGGTTGGGGAGGGGGAGGCAGGCGAGGAGGAGGGTGGTGGCGGGGATGATGGTGGTGACGGGAAGGGGGTTGACACGAAGGGGTGGCTGCGTGGCAACGCAAAGCTACCAAAGCAGGTTCCTGCTACTGAGGAGCAGAAGTGGCTCATTGAGCCCACGGGAAAAGAGTAAGTGGTTCATTATGTTGCTTGTCACATGCTTATTCCGGTTGTTATTTATTTTTCTTGTCACATGCTAATCGTTCATTCTTTTGCAGCAACTGGATATATTCTAAAGGGGTCCGTATTCCCAACGGCCTCATCACCGTCTTGCTGAAGTTATATTGGCCGGGGTTGTACTGTCCTGATCCAGTCAGGCAGCCGGACCGTCGGGTTTTGGCCACGAGCTGGGACCACTGGGAAGCGGCCCACCACGCGGACCATGAGACCCATGCCAAGGCCGTGATCACTACTTTCTGGGTGAGTTCTCTTCAGAAGCACAAGTCCATTCTAGTTTCATGAATGATTTAACTCATGGCTTCTCCCATTCTTGTTTCATGCATGATTGTAGAAATTCTATCGAGTTCTTCGGGAGCACAGGGCTAGAGCGGACCAGATCGTGCTGCGCCAATGCAAGAAGAAGGCCCGCCAGATGCAGTACGAGGTGTGCTATGTGGCCATCTCCACATACTACCACGACTATCTTGGTGTGAAGATGACCAAGGAAGAAGCGCGGAGGATGGGCATTACCTTGGAGAGGCCCGAGTTCTTGGCGGTAAGTATAAAAGATTTTTCATTATGCTTTCATATATTATGCTTTCATTACCTTGTGGTACATTATGCTTTATGCTTCCATAACACCAATTTGGATACACCTACATGCCATTATGCTTTTATTATGTAGGTGTGTCCAAATTGGTGTTATGGAAAAGACGAGTCCTGGGCGGCATTGGTGGATCTTTGGTGTGATGAGGCTGGAGCCTGGGCGGCTATGAGAACCAAAAATAAGGCTAACCGAGGGACGGAGGGAGTACATGCTCAGGGAAACCGAAACCACTATCTCCACAAGGCAGTTAATGTATGACTAACCCCATTAAACATTCTTCTTCTTCTATTTACCATCACTTTCTTATGTATGACTAACCTCTGTTTGGTGGTGCGGGAGGAGAAACTGAAGCGGCCGCTCTCACACATGCAGGCGTGGGAGATCGCCCATACGCGGAAGGACCCCAAGCCTGGCGAGCCCAAGTACTACGGCAAGAAGACCGCAGAGAGGAAGAAGGCCTACTCCGAAGCGTATCTGGAGTTACATCCTGACACACCTGACCCCATTGCGGCGCCTCTGGACGACATGGCGGTGGTGAGGATGGGGCCCAAGGAGCACGGTCGGGAGGCGGTTCTCGATGCTGTGATCACTCCTAGTATCTCCTACACACAGCTTCGTCGGATCGACTCGAGTCTGAGCCAGTGCACGAGCCAGCCAGTGACCAGTACACAGTACCTCTTTCAGGAGCAACAATCTGTAAGTATTTTCCCTCTTATCTTCATTTCTCACTTCATTTTCCGCATTTAGTAGTTTTATGAGTTCCATCCTGTCATACCGTAGGCCTACATGGAGTACACACGCCAGGAGACCATGGCGTGGCATCAGAGGATTTATGAACACCAAGTGCAGAGGGATAGCCAGATGCAGCAGGCTTTTCAGGATATGGCGGCCGACAGGTGTCCTCAGTTCCCTCCAGCACAATGCCCTCCAGCACAACCAGTGCTGATGAGCTTTGAGGAGTTTGTGGCACAGAACGCTGGCCCCTCGCCGGTTAGTTCATCCCCAATCTATTCACCCAAAGCATGTCATGCCTTTCAACACAGTCATATATCCCGTGCATATGTCTTTTCAACATCCAGGGAACACGTGGATCTACCGTTGGCGGCGGTCTTCGCAGCACTCCGGAGACACGGAGCCCGACCACTCCGATCCACGGAGGCAGAGGCGGGGGCGGTCTTGGCGGTAGCGCTGCCGCTAGCACCGACGACCTGGGCTTTGGCCGTCTTGGCGGTGACGACCTCCGCGGTGCTCGATGATCCTTGTGTGGTGATGATGCTTGAGATGACTTGTGTGTGGTGATGATCATTTAGATGACTTGTGTGCTTCTCTATATGCTTATGTTGGTTGTGATGATGTTCATTTAGAGACTTGTGTGTGATGATGCTTATGCATATATTGTTGTGATGGTGCCGGATGATATTCCGTTGTGTTTTATATGTCTATCTCATCATATACATCTGCTGATATGTGCTGCTATTTGAATTGAATTGATCTGAAAACAAACAGAAAAAGAAAAAAAAAAGCAAAAGCAAACTATGCCGACGGCTAGGCCGTCGGCATAGGGCTAGCGTGAGCTCCCAGTAGCTGACACGTGGGCTCCTATGCCGACGGCAGGGCCGTCGGCTTAGTTTAAAACTGTGCCGACGGCTAGGCCGTCGGCATAGGCGCCCACGTGGCAGCTACTGGGAGCTCTATATGAAGGACTATGCCGACGGTCTGGCCGTCGGCTTAGTTTCAAATTATGCCGACGGCTCGGCCGTCGGCATAGGCCTGGTCCTAGAGCAGCGGCTGGTCGCCACGTGGCACCCCTATGCTGACGGTCTAGCCGTCGGCATAGGTTTTGACTAAGCCGACGGCTAGGCCGTCGGCATAGGGGTGCCATGTGGCTATCAGTCATTGGGCAGACTTGACGGCGGCCGCCGTTAAGTGTGATAGTTGCCGACGGCCGAGGCCGTCGGCATAGATGTATGGCCCCGTCGGCGTATCATATATGCCGACGGCTTTTCTAAGCCGACGGCCTCCCTGGATGTGCCGACGCATATGTTGCCGACGGCCCTATGCCGACGGGGGCCGTCGGCATAGGTCTACCCCGACGGGACTCAGGCCTATGCCGATGGCCCTTGCCGTCGGCATAGGGGCGATTCCGGTAGTGGCATGAGAAAGTAGCACAAGGTACAAAGTCCCGCCATCTGATTTATATTCCAGTTATGAACAGAAGAATTCACAATGTGCTTCAATTTCAAATTGCAACTGCACTTTCAGCAATTTCCTTGGGATTCGTAGGTAATGCTATCAGCGGAGTGGGGTGGGGGTGGGGGAAATTTATAAGCGTAGTGATGCTTGTGTTGAGTTCAACATATAGAGGCAGTCGATAGAAGGAGTTGTAAAACTGTGCTGGTAGGAGGAGAATCATAGCGTAGGATGGAGAGTAAAAAATGACTGAATGGTGAAAATGGAGTCACTGTTCCTTATTTATTTTTTCTAAAGCAAAGAGAATGAACTATCAGATGTTTTCTTGTATTAGTGTTGGGCCTGAACTGGATTCAAGTATATGACTTGGAGATCTTATATTTGCATGCTTTAATGCTTTTTCCGTGTACTATTAGGATGAGTTATGTGAACTGCTTGAACGCTGTGTTCCATGTATTTTCCGTGGATGATAAATTACATTTCCTGACCCAACTTCTGTTTCTTCTTTTTTGTCCTTGTGATCCTAGATATTACACCAGTTTTACCTGAAGGAGAAGAGTGCGAGAGCGGGAGCGGGAGCAGAAAGAAGAGGTGTGTTTGTCTAGTAGGGTCGTACAATAATTTTAAACCATTTGCTGCCTTCAGAAATGCTTTCCTCAATCAATATAGTTATTTGAAAAATAAAAAGAAAGCTGCTTATCTGAAGTTTGAGCTGCACGAAAATAGTAATACAAATATTCTTGCACAGTGATGAATCGAGTATGCATCTAGAAGAAAGCTGCAACCCTGGTAACCTTCTATGCCCCTTGATTCTCCGCTAGTGTATATCACTATAGATCTTCTGTTGAGAAACTTCACCTTGCCCCTTATTCGGGTCCTTAAAGGAATGCACATTACTGAGTGCTGGAAATATTGCTAATGTGGATATAATCTCTGAGTTCGCATGAATCATGCTAGCAGGATTCAAGCTTGATGGTGAAGGTGATCATGAAGCTGGTAATCTGCACAAATACCATGTAAGTTCAATCCTTCCGTTTCTCTTGTTTTTTACGTTTTCGGTTGTTTAACTTTGAGGAGGGAGAGATGTGGATAATTAAATGTGCTGGAGTAGGCTTTCGTAATTAGCTGCAAATGCTCTTTTCATGTTCCGTAGAAAAGCTTTCTTAATTGATTACTAGAAACATGAGAGCCATTCTATGTTTTCTTAGAGAATTCTCAATGAAAGTTTGCTTATTTAGTATGGTCTGACCAGTCATGTTAGCTAGTTCTATCTAGAATGAGGCTTTCATAATGAATTATGATATTTGGAGGGCCGTGTCTTATTTTTCTTTTGATAATTCTCATGAAGTTTGCTTATTTTACTTTGTTCTGTGTTAAACTTCTGCTTTTGGTACCAAAAGCTTCCGCGGAATAATAAAAGAATGATAAAGATATTTCAATATGCATTCCAGGATGGCGCTGTTCTGCAGTCTGAAAATGCGCAATTTGCAGAGATGGAAACGTTGGGGTCTACATCAAGTGTTGAAGTTCTGCTGGACAACATGCTGAACTCTAAAGATAAAGATGTATCACATCTCATCAAAGGCATACATACCCCACTTGTATCAACAGGTACTATGTCTTCTCCTACGAATTACGGTGCTCCTGCTCCCAATTTAATTTTCATGAGATTAGTAGAACATCATGCAGATAGTCTTTATATTTCGAGAAGCATAAAAATAGAGGAAAGAAAACAGCAAGCAGCCCACACGGCACTGCAAACCACAACCATTACCATCATCCTTTAACCACACAAACATAGCATCTTTTACCAAGCAACATGCCTGAAACAACCACAACATCTCTGGCAGCGGCTGGTGAGAATAGAGCTTGATATATAATTTCTCGGTTAGTTCATCCCCAATCTATTCACCCAAAGCATGTCATGCCTTTCAACATAGTCATATATCCCGTGCATATGTCTTTTCAACATCCAGGGAACACGTGGATCTACCGTTGGCGGCGGTCTTCGCAGCACTCCGGAGACACGGAGCCGGACCACTCCGGTCCACGGAGGCGGAGGCGGAGGCGGTCTTGGCGGTAGCGCTGCTGCTAGCACCGACGACCTGGGCTTTGGCCGTCTTGGCGGTGACGACCTCCGCGGTGCTCGATGATCCTTGTGTGGTGATGATGCTTGAGATGACTTGTGTGTGGTGATGATCATTTAGATGACTTGTGTGCTTCTCTATATGCTTATGTTGGTTGTGATGATGTTCATTTAGAGACTTGTGTGTGATGATGCTTATGCATATATTGTTGTGATGGTGCCGGATGATATTCCATTGTGTTTTATATGTCTATCTCATCATATACATCTGCTGATATGTGCTGCTATTTGAATTGAATTGATCTGAAAACAAACAGAAAAAAGAAAAAAAAAGCAAAAGCAAACTATGCCGACGGCTAGGCCGTCGGCATAGGGCTAGCGTGAGCTCCCAGTAGCTGACACGTGGGCGCCTATGCCGACGGCAGGGCCGTCGGCTTAGTTTAAAACTGTGCCGACGGCTAGGCCGTCGGCATAGGCGCCCACGTGGCAGCTACTGGGAGCTCTGTATGAAGGACTATGCCGACGGCCTGGCCGTCAGCTTAGTTTCAAATTATGCCGACGGCTCGGCCGTCGGCATAGGCCTGGTCCTAGAGCAGCGGCTGGTCGCCACGTGGCACCCCTATGCCGACGGTCTAGCCGTCGGCATAGGTTTTGACTAAGCCGACGGCTAGGCCGTCGGCATAGGGGTGCCATGTGGCTATCAGTCATTGGGCAGACTTGACGGCGGCTGCCGTTAGGCGTGATAGTTGCCGACGGCCGAGGCCGTCGGCATAGATGTACGGCCCCGTCGGCGTATCATATATGCCGACGGCTTTTCTAAGCCGACGGCCTCCCTGGCTGTGCCGACGCATATGTTGCCGACGGCCCTATGCCGACGGGGGCCGTCGGCATAGGTCTACCCCGACGGGACTCAGGCCTATGCCGACGGCCCTTGCCGTCGGCATAGGGGGCGATTCCGGTAGTGTTGGAGCACAACTTGCTTGAGAGTTTGCAGGCATGGTAGCCCGGAAAGCAGGTCGGATAATGAATTAGGTAGATGGATCATTGTCAGGGCGTGATACCTTCACCCACAGTAGCCAAAATAGTTCAAGTTCTGCTTTTGTTCTTTACAAAAAATAAATATAGCGTTTCCTTTTTTCCTTGATGGCACTTAGAATGCAACAAGAAACTAAGCTACTGCACTCCAACATAGAAACAAAGCATATGACAGTGATGTACAAGAGATGCTTGACAAAACATGAACACTGAGCTATGACTAAAACACACTAGAATAGGTTCAAGCAAGCATGGCAAAAGTGCAAAAGATATCAGCATCACAGACTTAGTGAGAATAATAACATGGCATAAACAACATCAGGAAGCAATGTTTAGAGCAAGCAAACATCATGCTACACGAAAATAGAAGACAAGATGGCACCCATGTAAACATAGCAAGTTTTATTAACAGTCTCAGACTTAGCAGAAAAACAGAGCATGTCATAAACAGATTTATGAAGGCAACTTTGCGAGATCATGCCACTCACCACAAAGCATTGCATGACAAAATAAGCATACAAATAGCAACAAGACATGTTCGTGAAGCTAAACATGGCAAGAGAAAATTCATAGGATACATGGATCACTGACAACAACCATGGCAAAATTGATTAACATGTTAACATTCTGCCAGGAACATTTTAGCAAAAGTAGAGCACGTAAATGACATGCTAGAGCACTCCATATTTGCAAACAGGGGCATGAATGGAAATAGCATAACCACATGTTCAAAACATCCTTACTGAAGTAACCCAAAATAAGCATGGATCTCACTGTAGCATCAAGTTTACATGGCATCAAAATAACAACAGGAAAAAGACTTAGCAAAATCCTAAGGCCCTGAAAACAACAACATTCTGGAGCGTACTTTGCATGCTTGTTCTAGTCACCACAAAGATCACAAAAATACAAGACAAGCACCCCTGTAAAGATGGCATGTTGTAGTTAAAAACACATGTAGATCTCATGCCCAAACAATGCACACACCAAATGCAACAAAAATGGCAAAACCTCATAAACTGATAAAAACCAGCAGTTAACATTTTATAGCACTCTTGTATCATTGATAATGGCATCATAATTAACAGAAACATGCATTGAAATACTTCTACCATGAAGAGCTCAACAAGACGAACAAATCGACATATCATATGCATGACTCGGATCACCGAGCACGGAGACGTGACAGGATGAAGGGGGCATCAAAATATTAGGGATCTGGGACTTTGTAGAAATTGGACCTCGGGCAAAATGGATGGAGCGGAGCGAGATGAGGAGATCCGGGACGCGGGCGCCTGTTTGGATGGGGGTGCTGGTGGATCTCATCCACCCAACGGTGGATCCGGCTCCGGCGAGCGTTCCGCGACTCCGACGAGGGCGCGGAAGCCGAGACGGCGTAGCGGCGAGGTCGGGGCGGCGTCCGACGGCGGCTCCAGCCGATGCGGGCGGCGATGAGCCGGGAGGCGAGCGCCGGCAGCGGGCTCCGGCCAACAGTGGAGCTTGGCGAGCTCGGGCCATGGCGGGCGGCGTGCCTGGCGATGGTCGGCGGCGGCGGCTGGTCGTCGGCGGGAGGTGCGAGGAGGAGGACCTCGGGTGGCGGCGCGATCCGGAACGGGCGGCGGGGACTCGGGCGGAGCGCGGGCGCTGGCAAGGCAAGGCGCGGTGGCTCTGGCGGTCGACGGCGCGACAGAGCTGGGCGGTGGGCGGCTCGGGCGGAGCTCGGGCCGGGCGGCGGCACGGTCGGGCTCGCGCGGGCCCGATCCGGGTCCCGCGGGCCACACAGTGGTGGGAGGACGCCGGCAACACGTGGCGCCTCTAGGTTGGGCGCGGGATACGGCGGAGCTGAGGTGGCACAACGGGATTGGCTGGAGCGATGTGGAGGGCGGACATGTCCGGCGACGGAGGAAGAAACGTCTGGCGGCGCGAGGGGAGCGGCGCTAGGGTTTGGACTGCGCGAAAAATTCGGAGGGGATCACATATATATATAGGTAGAGGGAGGTAGGAATGTCCAAATGAGGTGTAGTTTTCGCCCACACGATCGTTATCCGACGACGGAGGACATGGAGATGGTTTAGATGGTTTATTGGGCCCTTTTGGAGGGGTGTTGGGCTGCAACACAAAGAGGCTTTTGCAGTCACCTGGTTAACCGTTGGAGTATCAAACGGCCTCCAAATGGAACGAAATTTGACAGGCGGTCTACCGGTGATGTACCAAGGCCACTTGACAAATCTCGGTCCATTCTGAGAATGTTTATCTCCCACTCATGAAAAGAGACAAGAGGGGTACGCCAGTGCATGTGGGAGTGTCGGATTGCGAAATGGACAACGGGGAAAATGCTCGGATGCATGAGACGAATACGTATGCAAATGCGATGCACATGATGACATGATATGAAATGCATGACATGAACAGAATGCAAAACGAAGAAAAAACCCAACCACGAAGTAATAACATATCGCATGTCCGGAAAAGGCAAGAGTCAGAGTTAGAAATATGGAAAGTTGTATCCGGGGCGTTACAACACTCCACCACTACAAGTGGATCTCGTCCTGAGATCTAGGATGGCACCGGAGGGAAAACGGAAGATGAAGAGAAGAGGTAAAACTAAGTTGCTTCTTCGACAAACGAGTGAAACCAAAGAACCTTGAGAGGTTAAACCATTCCGAGAAAAGAATACAACGGAGATGAATGAAGTTGAAAACACTCCATTAGAAAAGAGGAACGAGGAAGAACAAATTCGTCCAACACTCCGGTTGAGAGGAGATGCATGACTTGATAAGATGAAAAGAACTTGAGCAGAGGACACAACACTCTGATTAAATGGATAAGCATGAAAAGCACATGATCCTCACGATTCGAGATGATGAGTGAAGAGAGCAACATCACAATGCCTCCGGAAGAAATAATAGAAGATAGACCAATGGAATGAAAGAATGGAGAAGGAAATGCTGATTTCTTCCACAAAAGATCTTGGAGAGCACCCTTCCAAGAAGGTTATAATGGAGTTGTTGGAAAAACCAACAACGAAATGAATAAACTTGTAGTGGACTTATGGAAAACTTCTCAAAATTGAGGCGAAACTCTACCACTACGGAAACAATAGATTGGATTGATATCAACAAGGAGACGAGAAACTTATTTAACCGGGAGGATAAATGAAGAACTTGGGTCATTTATGAGCACCATAAATAGCAAAATTCCTTAGGGAAAGCTTTAGGTGAAATATAACCCAAGATAATTCCAAGGAAGAAAATGATGGGTTTAAATATCTCATTCTTAACAACTTGCGAATTATGAAACACGAAGGGAAAATTGTCAAGAATGACATAACACCACCTTAAAAGATGAGATATGAAAGAATTGCACTTCGGTTGCAAATTGAAGAATGCTTAAACTCCTCAAAACAAGACATGTCTTGAACACCATGTTTATTTTTTAGTATAGCTTGGCGGAACTTAACTTCGAGAGAAAACTTGAGGACAAATGAAGAATGAAAGGAATCTTGACGAACCACAGTGAAGAAACTCTCGAAGAACTCCGGTAATAAAAGAATGATCAAACGAAAGGGAAAGTTGAAAAGAACTCCGGGAGAAGCCTTGCAATGATTATAAGAAGCTTCGCGACGAGATAAAGCGGAAAACCTGGAACTCCGGAAAAGAAAGATGAACAAATGAAACGGAGAATTTGATGAACCTCCGGAATAAGGAATTGAATTCACTCGATGAAACAAGAATAAGAGTTACATTATGCTTATCCTTCACCAATTTAAATTGATGACAAGCAACGGATTTTGGCATACTACTTATTCTCGTAGAAAGGATTGGGGAAAGACATAGCGCAAACTGGAGAAGGTCTTCGACGAACCACCGGTTGGATTTGGAAAGGACGAATGAATTGATACATTAACAACGGAAGAGAATTCTTGAACAAGTCGCCGTAAGAATTGAAAATGAAAGTAGCAAAGGCACAATTCACCGGGAAGAATTGGAAAACGAATGAAGAGGCTTGAGGGAATTTAGATACATGAGATAGGAGAGATCATGAACTAATTAGAGGATATTTGAATGATGCACCGGTAAGATTTGGAGAACGAGAGCTGAAAGCTGAGAATGAGTAATATTTGAAAAGATGGCCTTCAGAGGAAAGAAATGGAAACAGCTCATGAAATGCTCCGGATGGGTGAAAAGAATTCTCACAATCGAAAATAATTAAGAGAGGATGGCGTCAAGCTAGAACCATGAATCTTTGGAAGAATGGGTAAGGATTTAAGAGGAACTCTTCTTCAGTCTTCAAATGCATAGAATGACGATGAGAAACAACACCACGAATTGTTGAGACACTTCGGAATGAAAATTAGAAAGGTTGAACCAATGATGAAAAGACTTTGAAAGATCTTGGAGAAAGACATTTGACTGATGAAAACTCATTCTTACGTCAAACTTTGAAATGAATTTGAAAATAACTCCGGAAAATTAGAAGAGTCAGGTAAGATCCTGAGAAAAGACCTGTGGGTTAGGGCCCACTCAAAAGAAAACACCGTTGAGTGATTTAAAAGAGAGATTTCACCGGTTGAATTAAATGACTTGAATGAGATAACAACCTCGAGATAGGTTGAACAGATCTTGAATGAAAAGACGAGCCTTCTTAGATATCTTCAGTACTCCAGAAAAAATGAATAGCGAGAAGTGGATGATTAAGAGGTGCACCGGCATTAGAAAACATTTGAAACGAGGAAAAGATATATTCGACAAAGCTTGACTTGAATCCATCGGAGAAGAACGAAGACAAAGAATGATGAACTTGAAGCTCTGTTAGTATCTTCCTGAGAATCACCAGATAGGAACACTGATGGAAAAGAATGGAGAGACTTCCCATCAATAAAATGATACTTGATTAAGAAATCTGAGTCCTTAAAGAAAAAGGATGGGAGGGTGGGAAAACAGTGGCAACTTGGGACGGATGGAATAGATACCGTTTTAGAAAGGTGAGAGGTGATCTTGCGAATGTTGAAAATGATCGGATTCACTTGAAGATAAACACGTCGGTTGAAAAGGATTGACATGACAATTTCGATTATCGAAAAGGATTAGCACTCCCATAGAAATATGAGAACGCCGCTTAGGAAAAAGGCATGGAATCAACATTTGACATTGAAGCAACTCGAATACCACAACTCAAAACAAAACAAAGGATTGGCTTGCAAACTAAGCCAGAAACAAACATATGATAGACCCCATATCGTATCATGTGTCTGTTGGAAAGATATCCTACGAGATACTTGAATTCCCACTTATAAACTCCCGAAACTTTCTAGTTATGCAATCAGGTGTTGGGGATACACGGGAAGCAATATATCTCACCCAATTCTAACAATCCTTACATCCAGCTGTATCCATCCTTCAACACATAACCAAGAAACCTTCGGAAATCGTGTACCTCAACCTTCGAAAAGCATATGTTATACAAGTTATGGCAATACTACCGAACTCCCGCCCTAGTACAATGTGGCTATATTATCGGTTACAATACCATCTTGGTAAATCTTTTAACAACAAAAATCAGTTGTTGGGAAACCTCTACTGGCAAGAGATAAGGCAGATAGTATCCTGCAAACATTATGATTGACCTATAGTTGAGACAAATAGTTTTAAAAACAAGCATTATGAGATATGTTGTCACTTTGAGGTCGGGTTCGGCACTGAGGTGGATTATGACAATCTAGCTCTTGCCACCAGCTGCCTATTTTTCTATTTGACCATTTTTCTTCTTATTTCGTGGCTATATTTTTTCATATGAAAATGAGATCACACACCACCCTAATAAGAAATAGAAAATTGACCCTAAGTTACCTAAGAGTGAAATGGGCTCGGTTTGTGACTACTGAGCTGCGCTGTGCTAACTTATTTTGTAATCTACTCCTGAAAAAACAGCTATGAGAAATGAAACAAAATAGTTATCCACATGGAAAAATAGGCTAAATCTGGTTTTAAAAGCTTGATTGCCATACTAAAAAGCCAGGTGCGGCCACAATCTATGGACCAAAACTAACATTTTCCACTGATGAACAGCTGACACGAACTCAAATTTTGACTAAACATTTCTCTTACTTTTCCATCAAGGGAGCCACGTGAATATCATTGAAAAAGGGGAGATTCCATAGGACTCCTTAATCCTCGTATCACGGCATCACAGATTTTGTAATGCGTTAGTTTGTTGCACTGATCTAATTAAGTACTCAATATAAGAGCGTTTAGATCACTATTTTGATGGTCCCGACCCAAATCACATGCATTAGCTAGCTAGCATGCAACATTAATTTACTAGAACATTGCCCATACACGCAAAGACTTGAATTCGTCAAATTTGAGGCACATCCTATCAGATGCACCGTACCAGCATTTATATGTCCAGCAAAATAATTGAGTTTTCCTGTTGGTGTTTATTTTCGAATTGCTACTGACGCACAAATTGAAATGGAGTACCTACAGTCAATTAATAATTGCAAATGTCATATGGGATAAAGCTGAGGTTATCTAATCAAGGGTTATTCAGACTTTATCCAATATCTAAGAGGAACACTATGTTCTTTTAATAAATAAATCAGATAAAATAGCTGAACTAGAGTTAAGAGCTAGTTCAATCCTTAGGGATGGAATTATACATCTACTTTCATTAACTGAGATACTCGATGATTCATTCTCAGTTCATTCGTTTCTTCAGATAACATGTTATGTTGGAAACAATATGCGTGAAGGTCGGTAAAGTTCCATTTTCCTTGGACAAGACACCATTATCCAACTATCAATTGAGCCAAGCGCCCTAGCTAGCCTACAACCTCCACTTACATGCTGTTTCTTAAAAGTATATAAGAACAACCGGGCAGTTGCATAACATACATACCATACATCTCACTTCAAGATGTCTTCAAATCATGAGTGCATCGATATGCGCGCCTTTTCCAACTTGCCAATATATATACAAGTAGGTGAAGTAATAAGGTTGCCACCGATCGATGCATGCCTGTGCTCCCGTGACTTATCGTCGGTTTGTGTTTAGCAGTGGTAGATTCCCAGACAGCAGACTGTTAGCTTAGCCAGTCTACTACAATTTCTTAGAAAGAGAAAATCTATACACATTAGAGGACGGAAGCAGTACATATGCATACATAGTCAAGTGCATGGTGTCCTACTAATTATCAGGACACGGATCTTCAACACGACCTAAATAACTGAAACTGTATCGTGTAAGTGAATCCAGAACAAGTGGCCAGCACGAACTGAAATACTACAACGATTAATTGATACTGCAAAGCAAATGGAACAACGCACCTTGTGTTTGCTCCTGGTTGATTTAGATTCTCAGCGAGCTTGGCCCTCAGGTATCACCAATTCAGAGTCACTGTATTACCCTTGGAGCACAACTTGCTTGAGATTTGAGAGCCATGCTAGCCTGGAAATCAGGTAGGAGAATGAAATAGGTAGATGGATCATTGTCAGGGCGTGATGCCTTCACCCCCAGTAGCCAAAATAGTTCAAGTTCTGCCATGATGGCCTGCTTTTAATTATAATTTGATTCAGTAATTTGAACCACTCTCTGTCCTGTCTGATGTATGATAAACTGAACAATTGCTAGCAGTACTATTGGAGCAGTAATAAACTTCAGTTTAGCAGGGAAGGAGGCATGTGTCATGTAACCAGGCTCAAGGTTCGGTTAAGTTACTTTGCGTGCTGCAGGATGTTGCTGGGCATTATCTCCAATCTAGCTAGGAATGAGCACAATACATCAGGATGCGACTGGGATGCCTCATGCCCTGCTGCCTCAGACAAAACGTAAATTACTTACTTCGTTCGTCAAATCAGAAAGAGCATCTTCATCAAGACCGGCCGGTAAGTTGGCTCATCTAATGAAGAATTAGTAGTAGTATAATAATTCGACTACTACTGTGCCAGACCAGACATCGCCGGCGTGCGAGCTGGAGCTATCTGCAGTACTGCTACAGTCTTCACCGGTAACGGAGATGCGCGGAGGCAGATATACATACAGTCGTGGATACGCGAAATTTATGGTACGGGGACCGGCGAGGGGCTCACCGCGAGATGGGAACGGGGCGAGGAGGTGGCAGACCGAAGCCGAGGAAGGGTAAGCCGATTCATACGGGGGGCCGGCGAGCAGACGGCGATCCTGGCGCTCCTCCGTGTGCACAGAATGGCGATGGGGCCAGTGGCGGGCTAGGGCGGAGGTGGGAAAGGAGAACGGAACGGCGGCTGATTTGGGCTTTTGGGCCGAGGTCAAGGTAACGTGGATGCCACATGCCAAAGAATCAGCCCTACTGAGTTTGGTACACTAATCTCCTTTTCTTTCTTTGACTTAGAACAGGGAAAATCCAAACTACTAATTGAGGAGTATTCCTTTGAAAGATCACTTCCATCTCCCTAGGTTGTAACAAGTGACGCGTTGGACGTGCGTCACTGGTCGCAATCGGAGAGTTTTCTTTTTCTTTTTTTATAGATCTGTTTATTTAAAATGTTTTATCTCTCAAACCGCGCGTCCAAATCTCAAGCCGCTTTCACTGTTGGATTCCTCCCATTGAGATCTTTAAAACTAGATACCATTTTGATAGGTTTTGATGACTATTTTTTCACAAAAAAAACGACGAGAAAACCACGTCGGAAGCAATGCTTTTTTCCTTAGAGAGGCACGGCCGTGCTTTTCGCTCAAGCAAATATGTGTCCCTCGCGGAAGCAAAACTGTGCCTCTCATGGAAGGAAGAAAATAAAGATTTTTTTTTCGTTTCCAAGAGGCACAGTGGAAGCAAAAATGTGCCTCTCGCGGAAGAAAAAAATATTTTTTCCGTTTTTGAGGGGCACTGCCGTGCCTCTCGCGGAAGGAAAAAGAAAAAAATACAGTTTTTTCAAAAAAAACATTTTGTCGAAAAGCTAAGAAAGACCAATGGAAAATAAAAAAGTCAAAAAGCCCGAGAAAAACCATTTAAAAAGTTAAAAACGTGTGCGAGAAAATAAAAAAAACCAATGGTAGCGTCGAAAGCGTGACACATGGCGGCGGTTGACACGCTCCAAGCCCACCCAAATGACCCTTGGGAGGCTCCTGAACGAGCGCTCCTCAATTAATTGCTTTCGGGAAAATCCTATTGGACGCTTACCGCGTCGTAATGTCGACGATTCGCATAGAGGGATATTCGCATAGAGGGATAGAGCGAGAGATGCAGTGGGCCGCCCATTACCCAGCGTTTGTACTTTTCTGTATTGTTTTTTCTTCTTGCTTCGGGAACCTTCTATAAGGTTCCTAGATTGGTTTTTTGTCCAAGTTTTATCACTTCTTTTTTGCGTTTGAACAATTTTTCTTCCTTTTTTCCTTTCTCCAGTTCCTTCCTTTTTTACTTTTTGTGTTTCTCCTTGATTTCAAAATTGAATAAAATGTTCTGAAAATTTTGTACAAAAATTAAACAACAATTCACTTTTTTAAAAATCGTTCACTTTTCGTGCATGTTCAAATTTTTCACAACCTTTCTGAAAATATTGGAGATTTCAATAAAGAATTCTATTTCAAAAATTGTTCACAATTTAAAAAATGTTCATGTTTCCAAATTAATTTCAGAGATTGAAAGCGCGTTCCTGTTAAAAAAATTCAAAATTTTAGAAAATGTTCATGTTTTGAATTAATTATAGTTTGAGGGTCTAAAAAAATGGTCCTGTCTCAATAACTGTTCAGAAATTTTCAAAAATGCTCTTATTTTGAAATTTTGTTCCATAGGTTCAAACAAAGTTGAAGTTTTCAAAAAAAAATGTCCGTGTTCCAAATTTTGATTTGGAATTTCTAAGAAATGTTTCAGTTGTGATAAAAGGTTCATGTTTTCAAATTTTATCCAAGAAGTTAAAAAGATGTCCGTGTTCCAATATTTCATGGAATTTCAAAAAGTGTTTGCATTTTTTGAAAAAAATGAGAGTTCTTTAAAAAGGCGTTTAAAAAATTCATTATGCTAAAAAAAGTTCCTGTTTTTTTGAAAAATTTCATTCTTTTTAATTTTTAATTTTTTTGGAATGTGTTCGTCTTTCATAAATATTCTTATCTTTTTTCAAAAAAATGTTTTGCGGTTGAAATTTCAAAGAAATTGTATCGGCGCTCGTTTTGGTTCTTAATTATTTCGCGCAGCAGTATATTCAACAACGTATGCTGGGTCGACTTGTAATAGCACATCTTCAGCAACAGGAGATCCTGTGTTTGGTTTATATAAAGCCTCACATTTTTTTAGGTCTCCTTCTGTTCACTAGCTTGGGCGGGCCTAGTTGCGGCGCCCCCCGTATGCATCGGCACGCTGTTGGATGCAACGAGCGTCCAATAGGAGTTCCCCTGGAACAATTCATTCCATTGCTAAGGGCATCTACAACCACAGTCGGCAAATTTACCCCCTCAAACACATGTGTCCAGTCAGTGTGTTGGCATGTCTGTCAGCCCCTATTTGTCCATGCATACAACCATGCCCCCCACTTTTTCCCATGTATTTCCAGTCACATGCATATGATTGGTGGAGAGGGAGATAGAGAAAAGAAAAAAAGAAAAAAAAAGACAAAAGGATGATCCATGGTGGGTCGAATCCTACGTGTGGCACACTGCCCGAACACACCTGGAGATCCCCATATCCTCCCCATATATGGGACGGCTTTCATAGCTTTTGAGTGTATCCACCATATCTAGGCAATGAGGGGTGAAGCACCGGCCTGATGTTATTATAATTGGATCTGTGAAAGGCCAATCATTGTGTTGATTGGTAATTTTTGGAGAAGGCCTTGCTCAAATGGGGTTCTCTCAGGCATGGATTTATCAGACCATGATATTTGTTACCTCGGTGAAATATTCGATGAAATTTCATGGGAAGCTATTGGAATATTTTACACACCAAGGCGATCCATTATCCATGTTCTTATTTCTTTGTATGGTTGACGATTTATCTACGTTGATCAACAAATCTATGGCGGATGATGGTCTTGAAGGAGTCCGTATTTGTAGAAGAGCACCGGTTATCTCACATCTCTATTTTTGTGATGATTCATTACTATTTTCCCAAGCTTTGGGTAGCAAGCAGGTTTGGTGAAAGGTTCGAAAACCTTCAAAGTGTTCTATCCTTTTTTCTGACAATTGCTCGCCGGCAGTCGCACTGAAAGTTTAAAATATTCTAGAAGTGACATAGCATATATTTGAGCCTAAGTATTGCTGAAATTTGAGATGGGCTCTAGGCCCATATAGCAATTTCTGAAAAATCTCTAAGGGCCCATGTGGGTTATATGGCACTAGGTGTAGTGGGAAGTTTAGTCCCACCCCGCTAGTGGAAGGAGAGTTGGAGTGGTTTATAAGGGTTTCTCTTCTACATGCTATTGGAGGTTGAGAAGAGAAGAGGCCCTCGCGCACTCCTCCTCCGCCGCCACGCCACGCCACGCCACTATTGTCTTAATGTGTTCCAAAGCTTATGTAAGCAAGATGCTATCCTACAGAGCGATCTTTGAAGGAACACACCTATGTGAGCCCGACTGCTGGTCACAGTCTATGAGATTGGGGTGATCTCTAGTAAGCTCATGAATAGGCCAGGAGTGTGACTTATATGCTCCACCTGAGGGGTCAGCCTTCGGCAGTCTAGTACTAGTAAGACATGTAGTGAAACTTCTTTACGCCAAACTGACAATTCAAGGCATAGTCCATTGTTCAGTTGTGAAGGAGTGTAGCTACCTGCTCTAGGTGAAGTTCAACCTTAACAGGTCTTCACTGACACACTGGTATATTGAAACAGCAATTGGAACAGAGGACACAATGGCCCCTCGAGATCTGGTGGGGGATTGCTGAAATTTGAGATGGGCTCTAGGCCCATATAACAATTTCTGAAAAATCTCTAAGGGCCCATGTGGGTTATATGACACTAGGTGTAGTGGGAAGTTTAGTCCCACCCCGCTAGTGGAAGGAGAGTTGGAGTGGTTTATAAGGGTTTTCTCTTCTAAATGCTATTGGAGCTTGAGAAGAGAAGAGGCCCTCGCGCACTCCTCCTCCGCCACGCCACGCCACGCCTCGTCACGACGCGCCGCGCCGCGCCGCGGGTTGCGGGATTGAGCCGAGCCGAGCTCACACCTACGCGCTAATTTTTGCCAATCACTAACGGAGAGTTCTCTGACAGCTGGGCCACGATCTAAGACGTCGGATCGTGGGCTGTCACGGACTCGGACGTGGGTCGAGCCCACGTCTCTCCACGCGGCTGCGTCTATATAAGTGTGCGGTGTCTCCTAACCCTAGCCGCCACGAACAGATCACACCTGCTCCACGCGCACGCCCAGCGTCGTCCCCTTGCTGCTGCTGCCGCCGGTGACTCCATCCCGTCCGCCGCGTACACGGTCGACGGGAGAGCAGGTCTCCGAAACCACGCCCTTCTGGTTCCTGTACGGGGTGAGGGGCGAATAGGTTTTTGGGCAGCGATTACGCGACTGCTCGCTTCCGATCGTCTACTTCCTCTACGTCCGCGTCGCCTTCATCATCACCATGTCCACCGACGCCGAACGTGCCGCCGCCGAGAAAGCTGAAGCCGACAAGAAGGCCGCCGAGGACGCCGCTGCCGCCAAAAGCCGCGGCCTGTGCATGGCCTACTGGAGGGTATAACTCGTTTATCCCGCTCCTACTGTTTTCTGTTTTAGCCATGCTAGCGTTATACGTAGATCTTTCTGCAATTAGCGTAGTATGTGCTAGCATGACTGAATATCAGTATGTGTTTATTTATGTCAATGTCGTGCTAGTGATTTACTCGTGGATTAATTTAATCGAGAAATTGCCTATTTACTCAACAATCCAAAAATCTATTATGTGTAGGAGTTTTTCGGCAAGTGGCTTTGCCGCTGCACTGAAACCGGATAAGTTTACAGGTACATACTTTAAGCGTTGGCAGACTAAGACCACATTATGGCTCACGGCTATGAACGTGTTCTGGGTCACCGGTGTCTCCACGGGAACGATTGCTCCTGAACAGGAGAAGGCGTTCAAGGAGGCTACCGTTGTGTTTCTCGGAGCAGTTTTAGCATGATAGGAGATAAACTGGTCGATGCATATTTACATGTGCATGTCGCCAAGGACTTGTGGGATGCGCTCGAATCTAAATTCGGGGCCGTGCAGGGAGCGAGATGTATGTTATAGAGCAGTTCCACGATTACAAGATGGTTGAAAACCGTCCTGTATTGGAGCAGGCTCATGAGATAATATGCATTGTTAAGGAGCTTGAACTTCTTAAGTGCGAGTTACCGGGCAAGTTTGTCGCGGGCTGCATAATCGCTAAGCTCCCTAATTCCTGGAGGAACTTTGCCACCACTATGAAACATCAGAGGCATGAATTCTCTATGGAGGATGTCATTGGCCATCTGAGTGTTGAGCAGGATTTGAGGGCAAAAGACTCGCATGGAAAAGGGACCGAAGGGACTTCTGTCGCCAACATGGTGAACCAGAGGAACCATAACTCCCACAAGCCCAAGGGAAAGAACGGTGTCCAACAGAATACCGACTTTAAGAAGATGGGTAAGAAGACCTTCAAGAAGAACAAGCAGGATGAGGGCTGCTTTACTTGTGCTTCGGTTGAACATTGGGCCAACAGGTGCCCAAACAAGTACAAGAAGCCAGGACAGGACTCCAAGTCTGTCAACATGATTGTGGGCAACAATGAGAATGGTGCATCTGGGTATGGTAATTTATTTACTGTTTTTTCAGTGTTTCAACCCAACGATTGGTGGGTGGACACAGGTGCAGGTGTTCATGTGTGTGCTGGCATTTCATTGTTCACTTCTTACCAGGTCACAGGTCACGGGTCCGTATTGGTGGGGAATGGCGCGAGTGCTTCTGTTCATGGTGTTGGCACGGTCGATCTGAAGTTTACTTCGGGAAGGATCATGCAGCTGAAGAACTTGCAGCATGTCCCCGCCATCAAGAAGAACCTCGTTAGTGGCTCCCTTCTATGTAGAGAAGGGTTTAAGTTGGTTTTCGAGTCTAATAAATTAGTTGTTACGAAATATGGACTCTTTGTTGGAAAAGGTTATGAGAGCGGAGGGATGTTCTGCCTTTCCCTCGCAGATTTTTGTAATAAAGTCGTGAACCATATTCATTCGAATGTTAATGAATCTGAAGTTTGGCATTCACGTCTTTGTCACATTAGTTTCGGTGTTATGACGCGGCTAGCCAAGTTGGATTTAATCCCGAGTTTCACCTTAGCCAAAGGTTCTAAGTGCCTTTCATGTGTGCAAGCTAAGCAACCTCGCAAGCCTCACAAGGCCGCGGAGGAGAGACACTTGGCACCATTAGAACTCATACATTCTGATCTTTGTGAGATGAATGGTGTGTTGACTAAAGGTGGAAAGAAATACTTCATGACATTGATAGATGACTCCACTAGATATTGCTATGTGTATCTGTTAAACACTAAAGATGAGGCTCTACACTACTTTAAAATCTATAAGGCAGAAGTTGAGAAACAACTTGAAAAGAAAATTAAACGAGTCCGGTCAGATCGTGGTGGAGAGTACTTCTCGAGTGAGTTTGATTCTTTCTGTGCGGAACATGGCATTATTCATGAGAGGACGCCTCCCTATTCACCCCAGTCAAACGGGGTTGCCGAGCGGAAAAACTGTACTCTAACTGATTTGGTTAACGCCATGTTAGATACATCGGGTTTATCCAAGGCATCGTGGGGGGAGGCTATATTGACGGCATGTCATATGCTGAATAAAGTTCCGACAAAGGATAATGAGATCACTCCCTATGAGAAATGGGCAAAGGGAAGGACAACACTCTCGTACTTGCGTACTTGGGGCTGTTTGGCGAAAGTCAATGTGCCGATCCCCAAAAAGTGTAAGCTTGGACCAAAGACTGTGGACTGCGTTAATTTGGGTTACGCTAAGAACAGTGTTGGCTATAGATTTCTAGTAGTGAAATCTGAGGTACCTGACCAAAAGGTCGCTACAATTATGGAGTCTAAGGATGCTACATTCTTCGAGGATATTTTTCCAATGAGAGATATACAAAGCACTTCTAGACAGGAATCTGATGAGACTCCTGAACCTGCCATTCCTATGGAATATTATGAACAAACACATTATGAAAATCCTGAGGAGCATGACGAGGAAACCCTTGGTAGGGGCAAGAGACAAAGGAATGCAAAGACCTTTGGTGATGATTTCTTCGTGTACCTTGTGGATGATACTCCCACTTCTATTTCAGAAGCGTATGCCTCTCCAGAAGCTGACTACTGGAAGGATGCGGTCCGTAGCGAGATGGATTCCATCATGGCTAACGGGACATGGGAGATCACTGATCGTCCCTATGGTTGCAAACCACTGGGGTGTAAGTGGGTATTCAAAAAGAAGCTTAGGCCCGATGGTACTATTGAGAAGTACAAGGCTAGGCTTGTGGCCAAGGGCTATGACCAGCAAGAAGGGGAAGATTTCTTCGATACTTATTCACTCGTGGCTAGACTGACCACCATTCGAGTATTACTCTCGTTGGCAGCCTCGCACGGTCTTCTCGTCCATCAGATGGATGTTAAGACGACTTTTCTAAATGGAGAGCTAAAGGAGGAAATCTACATGCAACAGCCTGATGGATTTGTGATAGATGGTCAGGAAAGAAAGGTGTATAGGTTGATGAAATCTTTATATGGCCTGAAACAAGCACCTAAGCAATGGCATGATAAGTTTAATACAACTCTGACATCTGTTAGTTTCGTTGTTAATGAGGCTGACAAATGTGTATACTATCGCCATGGTGGGGGCGATGGAGTTATACTGTGCTTGTATGTTGATGACATACTGATATTCGGAACAAACCTCAAAGTCATTGAGGAGGTCAAATCGTTTCTATCTCAGAACTCTGAGATGAAAGACCTTGGTGTGGCTGATGTTATCTTGAACATCAAGCTACTGAGAGATAATGAGGGTGGAATTACACTTCTGCAATCCCACTATGTTGAGAAGGTGTTGAGTCGTTTTGGATATTCGGACTGCACGCCATCTCAAACACCATATGATCCTAGCGTATTGATTCGAAAGTCCAAAGGCATGGGTAAAGATCAATTGAGATATTCTCAAATCATTAGTTCACTGATGTACCTAGCGAGCGCAACGAGGCCTGACATCGCGTTTGCTGTGAGCAAGCTGAGCCGGTTTGTTTCCAAACCGGGTGATGTACATTGGCATGCTGTTGAGAGAGTTATGCGCTATCTGTAAGGTACTATGAACTATGGACTTCACTATACCGGATACCCGCCGGTACTTGAAGGGTATAGTGATGCGAATTGGACCTCTGATGCTGATGAGATGAAGGCCACAACTGGGTATATTTTTACTCTTGGAGGTGGCGCTGTTTCCTGGAAGTCTTGGAAGCAGACAATCTTAACGAGATCGACAATGGAAGCAGAATTAATAGCATTAGACACATCTGGTGTTGAAGCGAGATGGCTTCGAGATCTTTTGATGGACTTGCCATTGGTTGATAAACCGGTTCCGGCTATCCTTATGAACTGTGACAATCAGACTGTCATCACCAAGGTGAAGAGTTCAAAGGACAACATGAAGTCCACCAAACACATAAGAATGAGATTAAAAGATCTCAGAAAATTAAGAAACTCCGGAGTGATAGCGTTGGACTATGTCCATACGGCTAAGAATCTGGCAGATCCCTTTACGAAAGGGCTATCACGTGTTGTGATAGATAATGCATCAAGGGAGATGGGTATGAGACCCACATGAGTTTCCATGGTAGTAACCCAACCTATGTGATCGGAGATCCCGTGAATTAGGACCTGGGAAAACAAGCCAGTGGTGAACTGAGGAGAGTAACTATACTAACCCACTCTGTTGGAGATGCAATACTCTCGATACTGTATTGTAGGATGACTATTGTCTTAATGTGTTCCAAAGCTTATGTAAGCAAGATGCTATCCTACAGAGCGATCTTTGGAGGAACACACCTATGTGAGCCCGACTGCTGGTCAGAGTCTATGAGATTGGGGTGATCTCTAGTAAGCTCATGAATAGGCCAGGAGTGTGACTTATATGCTCCACCCGAGGGGTCAGCCTTCGGCAGCCTAGTACTAGTAAGACATGTAGTGAAACTTCTTTACGCCAAACTGACAATTCAAGGCATAGTCCATTGTTCAGTTGTGAAGGAGTGTAGCTACCTTCTCTAGGTGAAGTTCAACCTTAACAGGTCTTAACTGACACACTGGTATATCGAAACAGCAATTGGAACAAAGGACACAATGGGCCCTCGAGATCTGGTGGGGGATTGCTGAAATTTGAGATGGGCTCTAGGCCCATATAGCAATTTCTGAAAAATCTCTAAGGGCCCATGTGGGTTATATGGCACTAGGTGTAGTGGGAAGTTTAGTCCCACCCCGCTAGTGGAAGGAGAGTTGGAGTGGTTTATAAGGGTTTCTCTTCTACATGCTATTGGAGCTTGAGAAGAGAAGAGGCCCTCGCGCACTCCTCCTCCGCCGCCCGCCTCGCCACGCCATGCCTCGTCACGACGCGCCGCGGGTTGCGGGATTGAGCCGAGCCGAGCTCACACCTACGCGCTTATTTTTGCCAGTCACTAACGGAGAGTTCTCTGACAGCTGGGCCACGATCTGAAACGTTGGATCGTGGGCTGTCACGGACACGGACGTGGGTCGAGCCCACGTCTCTCCATGCAGCTGCATCTATATAAGTGTGCGGTGTCTCCTAACCCTAGCCGCCGCGAACAGATCACACCTGCTCCACGCGCACGCCCACCAACGTTCCCTTGCTGCTGCTGCCGTCGGTGACTCCATCCCGTCCGCCGCGTACATGGTCGAAGGGAGAGCAGGTCTCCGAAACCATGCCATTCTGGTTCCTGTACGGGGTGAGGGGCGAATAGGTTTTTGGGCAGCGATTACGCGACTGCTCGCTTCCGATCGTCTACTTCCTCTACGTCCGCGTCGCCTTCATCATCACCATGTCCACCGACGCCGAACGTGCCGCCGCCAAGAAAGCTGAAGCCGACAAGAAGGCCGCCGAGGACGCCGCTGCCGCCACCAAAGCCGCGGCCTCTGCATGGCCTATTGGAGGGTATAACTCGTTTATCCCGCTCCTACTGTTTTCTGTTTTAGCCATGCTAGCATTATACGTAGATCTTTCTGCAATTAGCGTAGTATGTGCTAGCTTGACTGAATATCAGTATGTGTTTATTTGTGTCAATGTCGTGCTAGTGATTTACTCGTGGATTAATTTAATCGAGAAATTGCCTATTTACTCAACAATCCAAAAACCTATTATGTGTAGGAATTGTCGGCAAGTGGCTTTGCCGCTGCATTGAAACCGGATAAGTTTACCGGTACATACTTTAAGCATTGGCAGACTAAGACCACGTTATGGCTCACGGCTATGAACGTGTTCTGGGTCACCGGTGTCTCCACGGGAACGATTACTCCTGAACAGGAGAAGGCGTTCAAGGAGGCTACCGTTGTGTTTCTCTGAGCAGTTTTAGCGTGATAGGAGATAAACTGGTCGATGCATATTTACAAGCGCATGTCGCCAAGGACTTGTGGGAGGCCCTCGAATCTAAATTCGGGGCCGCCGATGCAGGGAGCGAGATGTATATTATAGAGCAGTTCCATGATTACAAGATAGTTGAAAACCGTCCTGTATTGGAGCAGGCTCATGAGATAATATGCATTGTTAAGGAGCTTGAACTTCTTAAGTGCGAGTTACCGGGCAAGTTTGTCGTGGGCTGTATAATCGCTAAGCTCCCTAATTCCTGGAGGAACTTTGCCACCACTCTGAAACATCAGAGGCGTGAATTCTCTGTGGAGGATGTCATTGGCCATCTGAGTGTTGAGCAGGATTCGAGGGCAAAAGACTCGCATGGAAAAGGGACCGAAGGGACTTCTGTCGCCAACATGGTGAACCAGAGGAACCATAACTCCCACAAGCCCAAGGGAAAGAACGGTGTCCAACAGAATACCGACTTTAAGAAGAAGGGTAAGAAGACCTTCAAGAAGAACAAGAAGGATGAGGGCTGCTTTACTTGTGGTTCGGTTGAACATTGGGCCAACAAGTGCCCAAAGAAGTACAAGAAGCCAGGTCAGGACTCCAAGTCTGTCAATATGATTGTAGGCAACAATGAGAATGGTGCATCTGGGTACGGTAATTTATTTACTGTTTTTTCAGCGTTTCAACCCAACGATTGGTGGCCGGACAAAGGTGCAGGTGTTCATGTGTGTGCTGACATTTCATTGTTCACTTCTTACCAGGTCACAGGTCACGGGTCCGTATTGATGGGGAATGGCGCGAGTGCTTCGGTTCATGGTGTTGGCACGGTCGATCTGAAGTTTACTTCGGGAAGGATCGTGCAGCTGAAGAACGTGCAGCATGTCCCCGCCATCAGGAAGAACCTCGTTAGCGGCTCCCTTCTATGTAGAGAATGGTTTAAGTTGGTTTTCGAGTCTAATAAATTAGTTGGTACGAAATATGGACTCTTTGTTGGAAAAGGTTATGAGAGCGGAGGGATGTTCCGTCTTTCCCTCGCAGATTTTTGTAGTAAAGTCGTGAACCATATTCATTCGAATGTTAATGAATCTGAATTTTGGCATTCACGTCTTTGTCACATTAGTTTGGGTGTTATGACGCGGCTAGCCAAGTTGGATTTAATCCCGAGTTTCACCTTATTCAAAGGTTCTAAGTGCCTTTCATGTGTGCAAGCTAAGCAACCTCGCAAGCCTCACAAGGCCGCAGAGGAGAGACACTTGGCACCATTAGAACTCATACATTCTGATCTTTGTGAGATGAATGGTGTGTTGACTAAAGGTTGAAAGAAATACTTCATGACATTGATAGATGACTCCACTAGATATTGCTATGTGTATCTGTTAAACACTAAAGATGAGGCTCTACACTACTTTAAAATCTATAAGGCAGAAGTTGAGAAACAACTTGAAAAGAAAATTAAACGAGCCCGGTCAGATCGTGGTGGAGAGTACTTCTCAAGTGAGTTTGATTCTTTCTGTGCGGAACATGGCATTATTCATGAGAGGACGCCTCCCTATTCACCCCAGTCAAATGGGGTTGCCGAGCGGAAAAACCATACTCTAACTGATTTGGTTAACGCCATGCTAGATACATCGGGTTTATCCAAGGTATGGTGGGGGGAGGCTATATTGACGGCATGTCATGTCCTGAATAAAGTTCCGACAAAGGATAATGAGATCACTCCCTATGAGAAATGGGCAAAGAGAAGGACAACACTCTCGTACTTGCGTACTTGGGGCTGTTTGGTGAAAGTCAATGTGCCGATCCCCAAAAAGCGTAAGCTTGGACCAAAGACTATGGACTGTGTTAATTTGGGTTACGCTAAGAACAGCGTTGGCTATAGATTTCTAGTAGTGAAATCTGAGGTACCTGACCAGAAGGTCGGTACAATTATGGAGTCTAAGGATGCTACATTCTTCGAGGATATTTTTCCTATGAGAGATATGCATAGCACTTCTAGACAGGAATCTGATGAGACTCCTGAACCTGCCATTCCTATGGAATATTATGAACAAACACATTATGAAAATCCTGAGGAGGATGACGAGGGCAAGAGACAAAGGACTGCAAAGACCTTTGGTGATGATTTCTTCGTGTACCTCGTGGATGATACTCCCACTTCTATTTCAGAAGCGTATGCCTCTCCAGAAGTAGACTACTGGAAGGATGCGGTCCGTAGCGAGATGGATTCCATCATGGCTAACGGGACATGGGAGATCACTGATCGTCCCTATGGTTGCAAACCACTGGGGTGTAAGTGGGTGTTTAAAAAGAAGCTTAGGCCCGATGGTACTATTGAAAAGTACAAGGCTAGGCTTGTGGCCAAGGGCTATGACCAGCAAGAAGAGGAAGATTTCTTTGATACTTATTCACCTGTGGCTAGACTGACCACCATTCGAGTATTACTCTCGTTGGCGGCCTCGCACGGTCTACTCGTCCATCAGATAGATGTTAAGATGGCTTTTCTAAATGGAGAGATAAATGAGGAAATCTACATGCAACAACCTGATGGCTTTGTGATAGATGGTCAGGAAAGAAAGGTGTGTAGGTTGATAAAATCTTTATATGGCCTAAAACAAGCACCTAAGCAATGGCATGATAAGTTTAATACAACTCTGACATCTGTTGGTTTCATTGTTAATGAGGCTGACAAATGTGTATACTATCGCCATGGTGGGGGCGAAGGAGTTATATTGTGCTTGTATGTTGATGACATATTTATATTCGGAACAAACCTCAAAGTCATTGAGGAGGTCAAATCGTTTCTATCTCAGAACTTTGAGATGAAAGACCTTGGTGTGGCTGATGTTATCTTGAACATCAAGCTACTAAGAGATAATGAGGGTGGAATTACACTTCTGCAATCCCACTATGGTGAGAAGGTGTTGAGTCATTTTGGATATTCGGACTGCACGTCATCTCAAACACCAGATGATCCTAGCGTATTGATTCGAAAGTCCAAAGGCATGGCTAAAGATAAATTGAGATACTATCAAATCATTGGTTCACTGATGTACCTAGCGAGCGCAACGAGGCCTGATATCACGTTTGCTGTGAGCAAGCTGAGCCGGTTTGTTTCCAAACCGGGTGATGTACATTGACATGCTATTGAGAGAATTATGCGCTATCTGAAAGGTACTATGAACTATGGACTTCACTATACCGGATACCCGTCGGTACTTGAAGGGTATAGTGATGCGAATTGGATCTCTGATGCTGATGAGATGAAGGCCACAACTGGGTATATGTTTACTCTTGGAGGTGGCGCTGTTTCCTGGAAGTCTTGCAAGCAGACGATCTTAACGAGATCGACAATGGAAGAAGAATTAACAGCATTAGACACATCTAGTGTTGAAGCGAGATGGCTTCGAGATCTTTTGATGGACTTACCATTGGTTGATAAACCGGTTCTGGCTATCCTTATGAACTGTGACAATCAGACTGTCATCACCAAGGTGAAGAGTTCAAAGGACAACATGAAGTCCACCAAACACATAAGAATGAGATTAAAAGCTGTCAGAAAATTAAGAAACTCCGGAGTGATAGCGTTGGACTATGTCCATACGGCTAAGAATCTGGCAGATCCCTTTACGAAAGGGCTATCACGTGTTGTGATAGATAATGCATCGAGGGAGACGGGTATGAGACCCACATGAGTTGCCATGGTAGTAACCCAACCTATGTGATCGGAGATCCCGTGAATTAGGACCTGGGAAAACAAGCCAGTGGTGAACTAAGGAGAGTAACTATACTAACCCACTCCGTTGGAGATGCAATACTCTCGATACTGTATTGTACGATGACTATTGTCTTAATGTGTTCCAAAGCTTATGTAAGCAAGATGCTATCCTACAGAGCGATCTTTGGAGGAACACACCTACGTGAGCCCGACTGCTGGTCACAGTCTTTGAGATTGGTGTGATCTCTAGTAAGCTCATGAATAGGCCAGGAGTGTGACTTATATGCTCCACCCGAGGGGTCAGCCTTCGGCAGCTTAGTACTAGTAAGACATGTAGTGAAACTTCTTTACGCCAAACTGACAATTCAAGGCATAGTCCATTGTTCAGTTGTGAAGGAGTGTAGCTACCTGCTCTAGGTGAAGTTCAACCTTAACAGGTCTTCACTGACACACTGGTATATCGAAACAACAATTGGAACAGAGGACACAATGGGCCCTCGAGATCCGGTGGGGGATTGCTGAAATTTGAGATGGGCTCTAGGCCCATATAGCAATTTCTGAAAAATCTCTAAGGGCCCATGTGGGCTATATGGCACTAGGTGTAGTGGGAAGTTTAGTCCCACCCCGCTAGTGGAAGGAGAGTTGGAGTGGTTTATAAGGGTTTCTCTTCTACATGCTATTGGAGCTTGAGAAGAGAAGAGGCCCTCGCGCACTCCTCCTCCGCCGCCCGCCTCGCCACGCCATGCCTCGTCACGACGCGCCGTGGGTTGCCGGTTGCGGGTTTGAGCCAAGCCGAGCTCACACCTACGCGCTTATTTTTGCCAGTCACTAACGGAGAGTTCTCTGACAGCTGGGCCACGATCTGAGACGTCGGATCGTGGGCTGTCACGGACTCGGACGTGGGTCGAGCCCACGTCGCTCCATGCGGCTACGTCTATATAAGTGTGCGGTGTCTCCTAACCCTAGCCGCCACGAACAGACCACACCTGCTCCACGCGCACGCCCACCGTCATTCCCTTGCTGCTGCTGCCGCCGGTGACTCCATCCCGTCCGCCGCGTACACGGTCGACGGGAGAGCAGGTATCCGAAACCACGCCCTTCTGGTTCCTGTACGGGGTGAGGGGCGAATAGGTTTTTTGGCAGCGATTACGCGACTGCTCGCTTCCGATCGTCTACTTCCTCTACGTCCGCGTCGCCTTCATCATCACCATGTCCACCGCCGCCGAACGTGCCGCCGCCGAGAAAGCTGAAGCCGACAAGAAGGCCGCCGAGGACGCCGCTGCCGCCACCAAAGCCGCGGCCTCTGCATGCCTTACTAGAGGGTATAACTCGTTTATCCCGCTCCTACTGTTTTCTGTTTTAGCCATGCTAGCGTTATACGTAGATCTTTCTGCAATTAGCGTAGTATGTGCTAGCTTGACTGAATATCAGTATGTGTTTATTTGTGTCAATGTCGTGCTAGTGATTTACTCGTGGATTAATTTAATCGAGAAATTGCCTATTTACTCAACAATCCAAAAACCTATTATGTGTAGGAATTTTTCGGCAAGTGCCTTTGCCGCTGCACTGAAACCGGATAAGTTTACCGGTACATACTTTAAGCGTTGGCAGACTAAGACCATGTTATGGCTCACGGCTATGAACGTGTTCTGGCTCACCGGTGTCTCCACGGGAACGATTGCTCCTGAACAGGAGAAGGCGTTCAAGGAGGCTACCGTTGTGTTTCTCGGAGCAGTTCTTAGCATGATCGGAGATAAACTGGTCGATGCATATTTACATGTGCATGTCGCCAAGGACTTGTGGGAGGCGCTCGAATCTAAATTCGGGGCCGCCGATGCAGGGAGCGAGATGTATATTATAGAGCAGTTCCACGATTACAAGATGGTTGAAAACCGTCCTGTATTGGAGCAGGCTCATGAGATAATATGCATTGTTAAGGAGCTTGAACTTCTTAAGTGCGAGTTACCGGGCAAGTTTGTCGCGGGCTATATAATCGCTAAGCTCCCTAATTCTTGGAGGAACTTTGCCACCACTCTGAAACATCAGAGGCGTGAATTCTCTGTGGAGGATGTCATTGGCCATCTGAGCGTTGAGCAGAATTCGAGGGCAAAAGACTCGCATGGAAAAGGGACCGAAGGGACTTCTGTGGCCAACATGGTGAACCAGAGGAACAATAACTCCCACAAGCCCAAGGGAAAGAATGGTGTCGAACAGAATAGCGACTTTAAGAAGAAGGGTAAGAAGACCTTCAAGAAGAACAAGAAGGATGAGGGCTGCTTTACTTGTGGTTCGGTTGAACATTGGGCCAAAAAGTGCCCAAACAAGTACAAGAAGCCAGGACAGGACTCCAAGTCTGTCAACATGATTGTGGGTAACAATGAGAATGGTGCATCTGGGTACGGTAATTTATTTACTGTTTTTTCAGTGTTTCAACCCAACGATTGGTGGGTGGACACAAGTGCAGGTGTTCATGTGTGTGTTGACATTTCATTGTTCACTTCTTACCAAGTCACAGGTCAGGGTCCGTATTGATGGGGAATGGCGCGAGTGCTTCTGTTCATGATGTTGGCACGGTCGATCTGAAGTTTACTTCGGGAAGGATCGTGCAGCTGAAGAACGTGCAGCATGTTCCCGCCATCAAGAAGAACCTCGTTAGTGGCTCCCTTCTATGTAGAGAAGGGTTTAAGTTGGTTTTTGAGTCTAATAAATTAGTTGTTACGAAATATGGACTCTTTGTTGGAAAAGGTTATGAGAGCGGAGGGATGTTCCGCCTTTCCCTCGCAGATTTTTGTAATAAAGTCGTGAACCATATTCATTCGAATGTTATTGAATCTGAAGTTTGGCATTCACGTCTTTGTCACATTAGTTTGGGTGTTATGACGCGGCTAGCCAAGTTGGATTTAATCCCGAGTTTCACCTTAGCCAAAGGTTCTAAGTGCCTTTCATGTGTGCAAGCTAAGCAACCTCGCAAGCCTCACAAGGCCGCGGAGGAGAGACACTTGGCACCATTAGAACTCATACATTCTGATCTTTGTGAGATGAATGGTGTGTTGACTAAAGGTG
The DNA here is from genome assembly GCF_056163025.1 of Triticum urartu. Taxonomy (NCBI): domain Eukaryota; kingdom Viridiplantae; phylum Streptophyta; class Magnoliopsida; order Poales; family Poaceae; genus Triticum; species Triticum urartu. The sequence goes on from NC_141873.1 coordinate 16,911,218, forward strand.
GAAAGAAATACTTCATGACATTGATAGATGACTCCACTAGATATTGCTATGTGTATCTGTTAAACACTAAAGATGAGGCTCTACACTACTTTAAAATCTATAAGGCAGAAGTTGAGAAACAACTTGAAAAGAAAATTAAATGAGTCCGGTCAGATTGTGGTGGAGAGTACTTCTCGAGTGAGTTTGATTCTTTCTGTGCGGAACATGGCATTATTCATGAGAGGACGCCTCCCTATTCAACCCAGTCAAACGGGGTTGCCGAGCGGAAAAACCGTACTGTAACTGATTTGGTTAACGCCATGTTAGATACATCGAGTTTATCCAAGGCATGGTGGGGGGAGGCTATATTGACGGCATGTCATGTCCTGAGTAAAGTTCCGACAAAGGATAATGAGATCACTCCCTATGAGAAATGGGCAAAGAGAAGGACAACACTCTCGTACTTGCGTACTCGGGGCTGTTTGGCGAAAGTCAATGTGCCGATCCCCAAAAAGCGTAAGCTTGGACCAAAGACTGTGGACTGCGTTAATTTGGGTTACGCTAAGAGCAACGTTGGCTATAGATTTCTAGTAGTGAAATCTGAGGTACCTGACCAGAAGGTCGGTACAATTATGGAGTCTAAGGGTGCTACATTCTTCGAGGATATTTTTTTCCGATGAGAGATATGCAAAGCACTTCTAGACAGGAATCTGATGAGACTCCTGAAACTGCTATTCCTATGGAATATTATGAACAAACACATTATGAAAATCCTGAGGAGGATGACGAGGAAACCATTGGTAGGGGCAAGAGACAAAGGACTGCAAAGACCTTTGGTGATGATTTCTTCATGTACCTCGTGGATGATACTCGCACTTCTATTTCAGAAGAGTATGCCTCTCCAGAAGCTGACTACTGGAAGGATGCGGTCCGTAGCGAGATGGATTCCATCATGGTTAACGGGACATGGGAGATCACTGATCGTCCCTATGGTTGCAAACCACTAGGGTGTAAGTGGGTGTTCAAAAAGAAGCTTAGGCCTGATGGTACTATTGAAAAGGACAAGGCTAGGCTTGTGGCCAAGGGCTATGACCAGCAAGAAGAGGAAGATTTCTTCGATACTTATTCACCTGTGGCTAGACTGACCACCATTCAAGTATTACTCTTGGTGGCAGCCTCGCACGGTCTTCTCGTCCATCAGATGGATGTTAAGACGGCTTTTCTAAATGGAGAGCTAAAGGAGGAAATCTACATGCAACAGCCTGATGGCTTTGTGATAGATGGTCAGGAAAGAAAGGTGTGTAGGTTTATAAAATCTTCATATGGCCTGAAACAAGCACCTAAGGAATGGCATGATAAGTCTAATACAACTCTGACATCTGTTGGTTTCGTTGTTAATGAGGCTGACAAATGTGTATACTATCACCATGGTGGGGGCGAAGGAGTTATATTGTGCTTGTATGTTGATGACATACTGATATTTGGAAAAAACCTCAAAGTCATTGAGGAGGTCAAATCGTTTCTATCTCAGAACTTTGAGATGAAAGACCTTGGTGTGGCTGATGTTATCTTAAACATCAAGCTACTGAGAGATAATGAGGGTGGAATTACACTTCTGCAATCCCACTATGTTGAGAAGGTGTTGAGTCGTTTTGGATATTCGGACTGCACGCCTTCTCAAACATGATATGATCCTAGCGTATTGATTCGAAAGTCCAAAGGCATGGCTAAAGATCAATTGAGATACTCTCAAATCATTGGTTCACTGATGTACCTAGCAAGCACAACGAGGCCTGACATCGCGTTTGCTGTGAGCAAGCTGAGCCGGTTTGTTTCCAAACCGGGTGATGTACATTGGCATGCTGTTGAGAGAGTTATGCGCTATCTGAAAGGTACTATGAACTATGGACTTCACTATACCGGATACCCGTCGGTACTTGAAGGGTATAGTGATGCGAATTGGATCTCTGATGCTGATGAGATGAAGGCCACAACTGGGTATATGTTTACTCTTGGAGGTGGCGCTGTTTCCTGGAAGTCTTGCAAGTAGACGATCTTAACGAGATCGACAATGGAAGCAGAATTAACAGCATTAGACACATCTGGTGTAGAGCCGAGATGGCTTCGAGATCTTTTGATGGACTTACCATTGGTTGATAAACCGGTTCTGGCTATCCTTATGAACTGTGACAATCAGACTGTCATCACCAAGGTGAAGAGTTCAAAGGACAACATGAAGTCCACCAAACACATAAGAATGAGATTAAAAGCTGTCAGAAAATTAAGAAACTCTGGAGTGATAGCGTTGGACTATGTCCATACGGCTAAGAATCTGGCAGATCCCTTTACGAAAGGGCTATCACGTGTTGTGATAGATAATGCATCGAGGGAGACGGGTATGAGACCCACATGAGTTGCCATGGTAGTAACCCAACCTATGTGATCGGAGATCCCGTGAATTAGGACCTGGGAAAACAAGCCAGTGGTGAACTGAGGAGAGTAACTATACTAACCCACTCCGTTGGAGATGCAATACTCTCGATACTGTATTGTACGATGACTATTGTCTTAATGTGTTCCAAAGCTTATGTAAGCAAGATGCTATCCTCTAGAGCGATCTTTGGAGGAACACACCTATGTGAGCCCGACTGCTGGTCAGAGTCTATGAGATTGGGGTGATCTCTAGTAAGCTCATGAATAGGCCAGGAGTGTGACTTATATGCTCCACCCGAGGGGTCAGCCTTCGGCAGCCAAGTACTAGTAAGACATGTGGTGAAACTTCTTTACGCCAAACTGACAATTCAAGGCATAGTCCATTGTTCAGTTGTGAAGGAGTGTAGCTACCTGCTCTAGGTGAAGTTCAACCTTAACAGGTCTTCACTGACACACTTGTATATCGAAACAGCAATTGGAACAGAGGACACAATGGGCCCTCGAGATCTGGTGGGGGATTGCTGAAATTTGAGATTGGCTCTAGGCCCATATAGAAATTTCTGAAAAATCTATAAGGGCCCATGTGGGTTATATGGCACCAGGTGTAGTGGGAAGTTTAGTCCCACCCCGCTAGTGGAAGGAGAGTTGGAGTGGTTTATAAGGGTTTCTCTTCTACATGCTATTGGAGCTTGAGAAGAGAAGAGGCCCTCGCGCACTCCTCCTCCGCCGCCTGCCTCGCCACGCCACGCCTCGTCACGACGCGCCGCGGGTTGCGGGTTGCGGGATTGAGCCGAGCCGAGCTCACACCTACGCGCTTATTTTTGCCAGTCACTAACGGAGAGTTCTCTGACAGCTGGGCCACGATCTGAGACGTCGGATCGTGGGCTATCACGGACTCGGACGTGGGTCGAGCCCACGTCTCTCCACGTGGCTACGTCTATATAAGTGTGCGGTGTCTCCTAACCTTAGCCGCCACGAACATATCACACCTGCTCCACGCGCACGCCCACCGTCGTTCCCTTGCTGCTGCTGCCGCCGGTGACTCCATCCCATCTGCCGCATACACGGTTGACGGGAGAGCAGGTATCTGAAACCACGCCCTTCTGGTTCCTATACGGGGTGAGGGGCGAATAGGTTTTTGGGCAGCGATTACGCGACTGCTCGCTTCCAATCGTCTACTTCCTCTACGTCCGCGTCGCCTTCATCATCACCATGTCCACCGACGCCGAACGTGCTGCCGCCGAGAAAGCTGAAGCCGACAAGAAGGCCGCCGAGGACGCCGTTGGCGCCATCAAAGCCGCGGCCTCTGCATGGCCTACTGGAGAGTATAACTCGTTTATCCCGCTCCTACTGTTTTCTGTTTTAGCCATGCTAGCATTATACGTAGATGTTTCTGCAATTAGCGTAGTATGTGCTAGCTTGACTGAATATCAGTGTGTGTTTATTTGTGTCAATGTCATGCTAGTGATTTACTCGTGGATTAATTTAATCGAGAAATTGCCTATTTACTCAACAATCCAAAAACCTATTATGTGTAGGATTTTTTCGGCAAGTGCCCTTGCCGCTGCACTGAAACCGGATAAGTTTACCGGTACATACTTTAAGCGTTGGCAGACTAAGACCATGTTATGGCTCACGGCTATGAATGTGTTCTGGGTCACCAGTGTCTCCACGGGAACGATTGCTCCAGAAGAGGAGAAGGCGTTCAAGGACGCTACCGTTGTGTTTCTCGGAGCAGTTCTTAGCGTGATCGGAGATAAACTGGTCGATGCATATTTATATGTGCATGTCGCCAAGGACTTGTGGGAGGCGCTCGAATCTAAATTCGGGGCCGCCGATGCAGGGAGCGAGATGTATATTATAGAGCAGTTCCACGATTACAAGATGGTTGAAAATCGTCCTGTATTGGAGCAGGCTCATGAGATAATATGCATTGTTAAGGAGCTTGAACTGCTTAAGGTCGAGTTACCGGGCAAGTTTGTCAGGGGATGCATAATCGCTAAGCTCCCTAATTCTTGGAGGAACTTTGCCACCACTCCGAAACATTAGAGGAGTGAATTCTCTGTGGAGGATGTCATTGGCCATCTGAGTGTTGAGCAGAATTCGAGGGCAAAAGACTCGCATGGAAAAGGGACCGAAGGGACTTCTGTCGCCAACATGGTGAACCAGAGGAACCATAACTCCCACAGGCCCAAGGGAAAGAATGGTCTCCAACAGAATACCGACTTTAAGAAGAAGGGTAAGAAGTCCTTCAAGAAGAACAAGAAGGATGAGGGCTGCTTTACTTGTGGTTCGGTTGAACATTGGGTCAACAAGTGCCCAAACAAGTACAAGAAGCCAGGACAGGACTCCAAGTCTGTCAACATGATAGTGGGAAACAATGAGAATGGTGCATCTGGGTACGGTAATTTATTTACTGTTTTTTCAGTGTTTCAACCCAACGATTGGTGGGTGGACACAGGTGCAGGTGTTCATGTGTGTGCTGACATTTCATTGTTCACTTCTTACCAGGTCACAGGTCACGGGTCCGTATTGATGGGGAATGCCGCGAGTGCTTCTGTTCATGGTGTTGGCACGGTCGATTTGAAGTTTACTTCGGGAAGGATCGTGCAACTGAAGAACGTGCAGCATGTCCCCGCCATCAAGAAGAACCTCGTTAGTGGCTCCCTTCTATGTAGAGAAGGGTTTAAGTTGGTTTTCGAGTCTAATAAATTAGTTGTTACGAAATATGGACTCTTTGTTGGAAAAGGTTATGAGAGCGGAGCGATGTTCTGCCCTTCCCTCGCAGATTTTTGTAATAAAGTCGTGAACCATATTCATTCGAATGTTAATGAAACTGAAGTTTGGCATTCACGTCTTTGTCACATTAGTTTGGGTGTTATGACGCGGCTAGCCAAGTTGGATTTAATCCCGAGTTTCACCTTAGCCAAAGGTTCTAAGTGCCTTTCATGTGTGCAAGCTAAGCAACCTTGCAAGCCTCACATGGCCGCGGAGGAGAGACACTTGGCACCATTAGAACTCATACATTCTGATATTTGTGAGATGAATGGTGTGTTGACTAAAGGTGGAAAGAAATACCTCATGACATTGATAGATGACTCCACTAGATATTGCTATGTGTATCTGTTAAATACTAAAGATGAGGCTCTACACTACTTTAAAATCTATAAGGCAGAAGTTGAGAAACAACTTGAAAAGAAAATTAAACGAGTCCGGTCAGATCGTGGTGGAGTGTACTTCTCGAGTGAGTTTGATTCTTTCTGTGCAGAACATGGCATTATTCATGAGAGGACGCCTCCCTATTCACCCCAGTCAAACGGGGTTGCCGAGCGGAAAAACCGTACTCTAACTGATTTGGTTAACGCCATGTTAGATACATCGGGTTTATCCAAGGCATGGTGGGGGGAGGCTATATTGACGGCATGTCATGTCCTGAATAAAGTTCCAACAAAGGATAATGAGATCACTCCCTATGAGAAATGGGCAAAGAGAAGGACAACACTCTCGTTCTTGCGTACTTGGGGCTGTTTGGCGAAAGTCAATGTGCCGATCCCCAAAAAGCGTAAGCTTGGACCAAAGACTGTGGACTGCGTTAATTTGGGTTACGCTAAGAACAGCGTTGGCTATAGATTTCTAGTAGTGAAATCTGAGGTACCTGACCAGAAGGTCGGTACAATTATGGAGTCTAAGGATGCTACATTGTTCGAGGATATTTTTCCTATGAGAGATATGCAAAGCACTTCTAGACAGGAATCTGATGAGACTCCTGAACCTGCCATTCCTATGGAATATTATGAACAAACACATTATGAAAATCCTGAGGAGGATGACGAGGAAACCCTTGGTAGGGGCAAGAGACAAAGGACTGCAAAGACATTTGGTGATGATTTCTTCGTGTACCTCGTGGATGATACTCCCACTTCTATTTCAGAAGCGTATGCCTCTCCAGAAGCTGACTACTAGAAGGATGCGGTCCGTAGCGAGATGGATTCCATCATGGCTAACGGGACATGGGAGATCACTGATCGTCCCTATGGTTGCAAACCACTGGGGTGTAAGTGGGTGTTCAAAAAAGCTTAGGCCCGATGGTACTATTGGAAAGTACAAGGCTAGTCTTGTGGCCAAGGTCTATGTGCAGCAAGAAGAGGAAGATTTCTTCAATGCTTATTCACCTCTGGCTAGACTGACCACCATTCGAGTATTACCCTCGTTGGCGGCCTCACACGGTCTTCTCGTCCATCAGATGGATGTTAAGACGGCTTTTCTAAATGGAGAGCTAAAGGAGGAAATCTACATGCAACAGCCTGATGGCTTTGTGATAGAATTTCAGGAAAGAAAGGTGTGTAGGTTGATAAAATCTTTATATGGCCTGAAACAAGCACCTAAGCAATGGCATGATAAGTTTAATAAAACTCTGACATCTGTTGGTTTCGTTGTTAATGAGGCTGACAAATGTGTATACTATCGCCATGGTGGGGGCGAAGGAGTTATACTGTGCTTGTATGTTGATGACATACTGATATTCGGAACAAACCTCAAAGTCATTGAGGAGGTCAAATCGTTTCTATCTCAGAACTTTGAGATGAAAGACCTTGGTGTGGCTGATGTTATCTTGAACATCAAGCTACTGAGAGATAATGAGGGTGGAATTACACTTCTGCAATCCCACTATGTTGAGAAGGTGTTGAGTTGTTTTGGATATTCGGACTGCATGCCATCTCACACACCATATGATCCTAGCGTATTGATTCGAAAGTCCAAAGGCATGGCTAAAGATCAATTGAGATACTCTGAAATCATTGGTTCACTGATGTACCTAGCGAGCGCAACCAGGCATGACATCGCGTTTGCTGTGAGCAAGCTGAGCCGGTTTGTTTCCAAACCGGGTGATGTACATTGGCATGATGTTGAGGGAGTTATGCGCTATCTGAAAGGTACTATGAACTATGGACTTCACTATACCGGATACCCGTCGGTACTTGAAGGGTATAGTGATGCGAATTGGATCTCTGATGCTGATGAGATGAAGGCCACAACTGGGTATATGTTTACTCTTGGAGGTGGCGCTGTTTCCTGGCACTACAAGGAATATGTCAACTTATGACGTTCTGTCAATGACCCTCGAAGAATTGGTCATAAATTTATGACCATTTTAGACCAATTGGTCAAAAGCTGTTCAGGGGGCTCCAAACCCTAAACCATTGCGACCATTTTGGTCAGAAAGGTCGTAATTTCCTTACACGAAATGGTCACAAAGCAAATAGTGCTAGTCCGCTGCCTTATTTCTAGTTGTTAATGACCAATATAGATGGTCATAGCCTTGTATATTGTGGTGGGTTGTGATGACTAGGCGCCATCTCATCAGTTTTGCCTATGTGTCATGTCCATGTGGCAGTTTTTGCCCTAGGTTGTGAAGCAACCTATATTTCTATCGTTCCCAAAATTCCCAAAAAAATCTCATAAATTCTTTGGGGCATATCTTCATCAAATATGTAAAAATCCTTCCTTGCCTAGTTCAAAACTAATTCAACAATATTCATTTTCCTATTCTGTTCACAACAACACTTTATGAAGGAAGTGCTATTTATATATTCTTGATTGCCCTCGGAATTTTTGGGCACTCTTTTCTGTCCAAATCATTACAGCATGACAAAATTCAGCTCCATTTGCCTAGCAAATCTTCTTCGGCAAATTTCCAAAGTTTTTGTCCACCTAGAAGCATTGTGAAGAAAGTACCTTTTTTATATCTCTAAATGACATGAAATTTATACAGTTCCTTCATATGCCCAAATTATCACCCTCCTCCAAATTGCAGGTCAGTCAAATCATCTATGTGAGCCCAGGTTCAATTTATATTTTATGGCAAAATTGGCACGTTGCAAAGCAAGTGTTATATAGACCCCTCCTATTACCCTCAAACTTTTCGGGTAGTCTTCCATACCCAAATCATTGCCACATGATAATATTCAGCTCAATTTTCCTAGTAAATCTTTCTCGGGAAATTTCCAAAGTTTCTACCTCGAGAGAAGCTTTGTGAAGTAAGTACTAGCTAGGCTTACCGAAATGATTTGAAAATTTACCAGCGCATGACCATACCTAAGTAACTTACCTACACCAATTTTGAGCTCATTTCATTCATCCAATCTCTCTCACTAGTTTTCCCAAGTTTCTGTCCATAGAAGAGCATTGTGAAGGAAGTACTACTTTGGCATGTCCAAATAGTATCCATTTTCTACAGTGCTTTCCTATGCCCAAATAACCATCCTCCACCAAATGCCAGCTCAATCCATTTATTATTTTGAGCCGAGCTTCAACATCCGTAGTCATGTCCAGCATGGTAGTTTGCAAAGCAAGTACCACCTAGGCTCCTCCTTTTGAGCTGAAAATTTGTGAAGACGGTATCCTTAGTAACTGATCATCCTCGGCCAAAACTCACGCCCATTAGCCATGTACATTTCCCGTACCGCTAATCAAACACTTGGCTGCTAATTCATGTTTGAGCATCGATCGGTCTCCTCGTGAGAATCTTATGTTGTAATTTTATTCCTAGCACCTACCTGGGGAGTGCCCAACCCACTAGACATGCCTAGGCCGCCCAGAACACATGGCAACACCACGGTCACGCGGTGACCACGCGGCGGGCATGCGAGTTTACGCGCTCTAGAGTTGGGGCCCTCGGCCAGCACCCAAACCTCGACGTATCGCCACCAAACCATGTATTTATGATTAAATAGGTTCTTATGTAACTAGAAATGATTTTTGGAAAAAATAAATAGCAAACTATGACGCAGCTGCAGTTCAAATTTGACCCGCTTCCAACTGAATTGGCGGAAATTTGTCTTTTTCACGAGAGGTGGATCAAAACTTTTTACACCCAACCATTTTGTCAATTGTGCATTAAATATGGCCTAGTATTTTAGAAAAATGATTTGGTCCAATTTTGCAACAATTATTTGGTAGTTCCTTCACACAAAAACCTCCTTTCGGGCACTCGAAAAATGGAAAATGGTTTTTTCGTCCAACGAAAATGAAAACTTCCTTAGGCAACATTGTTTGCCATTCCAATATGCACCCTTGTGCACAATATGAGATCATTTGAACAAACTATGCCATGAATGTGGCCATAAGATTGATCATTTGGCTTGAAAGCCATTGATCTCCACACATGATAGCTCATTTCTGAGAACACTTTTTTAAAATAATTGCCGTATTACAAGTTTGTTATTTTTCCTAGGAACTTGACCACATATGATGACACAATGCGAAGGTTTCCCAATTTTTTGATTTTTTTTAATTTTTTATGCCCGTTTCAAGATGCGGTCAAAACGGCGGGAATGACCGTTCCTAGCTAGTGGTTGAATCTTGGAATTTTGTTGGTGTTTCTCTGATTAAAAAGATACTTATGTACCTAGAAATGATTTTTGGAAAAAATAAAGAGCAAACTACGAGGCAGCTACAGTTCAAATTTGACCCGCTTCCAACTGAATCGACGGGAATTTGTCTTTTTCACCAGAGGTGGATCAAAACTTTTTACACCCAACCATTTTGTCAATTGTGCATTAAATATGGCCTAGTATTTTAGAAAAATGATTTCGTCCAATTTTGCAACAATTATTTGGTAGTTCCTTCACAAAAAAACCACCTTTCGGGCACTCGAAAAATGGAAAATGGTTTTTTCGTCCAACGAAAATGAAAACTTCCTTAGGCAACATTGTTTGCCATTCCAATATGCACCCTTGTGCACAATATGAGATCATTTGAACAAACTATGCCATGAATGTGGCCATAAGATTGATCATTTGGCTTGAAAGCCATTGATCTCCACACATGATAGCTCATTTCTGAGAACACTTTTTTAAAATAATTGCCGTATTACAAGTTTGTTATTTTTCCTAGGAACTTGGCCACATATGATGACACAATGCGAAGGTTTCCCAATTTTTTGATTTTTTTTAATTTTTTATGCCCGTTTCAAAATGCGGTCAAAACGGCGGGAATGACCGTTCCTAGCTAGTGGTTGAATCTTGTAATTTTGTTGGGGTTTCTCTGATTAAAAATATACTTATGTACCTAGAAATGATTTTTGGAAAAAATAAAGAGCAAACTACGAGGCAGCTACAGTTCAAATTTGACCCGCTTCCAACTGAATCGGCGGGAATTTGTCTTTTTCACGAGAGGTGGATCAAAACTTTTTACACCCAACCATTTTGTCAATTGTGCATTAAATATGGCCTAGTATTTTAGAAAAATGATTTGGTCCAATTTTGCAACAATTATTTGGTAGTTCCTATTGGGGAACGTTGCAGAAAACAAAAAATTTCCTACTCGTTTCACCAAGATCATCTAGGAGTTCATCTAGCAACGAGTCATTGGATGCATCTACATACCTTTGTAGATCGCACACGGAAGCGTTCAAAGAACGGTGATGATGTAGTCGAACACGACGTGATCCAAATCACCGATGACCAAGCGCCGAACGGACGGCACCTCCACGTTCAACACACGTACGGGATGGGAGACGTCTCCTCCTTCTTGATCCAGCAGGGGGGGGGGAGGAGAGGTTGATGAAGATCCATCAGCACGACGGCATGGTGGTGGATGCAGGGCGTCACAGTAGTAGGGCTTCGCCTATACTACGAAGGAGAGACGTAACGGGGAGAGAGGGAGGCGCCAGGGGCTGGTGTATCAAGTCCCTCCTCTCCCCCACTATATATAGGAGGGCCAAGGGGGGTGGTGCGCAGCCTAGGAGATCTAATCTCCTAGGTGCGGCGGCCAGGGGGAGGATTCCCTCCCCCCCAAGGCACCCAGAGGTGCCTTCCACCACTTGGACTCCTCCCCCATGGAAACCCTAGGCGCATGGGCCTAGTGGGGCTGGTGCCCTTGGCCCATGTAGGCCAAGGCGCACCCCCTATAGCCCATGTGGCCCCCCGGGACAGGTGGCCCCACCCGGTGGGCCCTCGGGACCCCTCCGGTGGTCCTGGTACAATACCGATAACCCCGAAACTTGTCCCGATGGCCGAAACAGCATTTCCTATATATAATTCTTTACCTCCGGACCATTCCGGAACTCCTCGTGATGTCCGGGATCTCATCCGGGACTCCGAACAACATTCGGGTTTCTGCATATACATATCTTCACAACCCTAGCGTCACCGAACCTTAAGTGTGTAGACCCTACGGGTTCGGGAGACAAGCAGACATGACGCGACGACTCTCCGGTCAATAACCAACAGCGGGATCTGGATACCCATGTTGGCTCCCACATGCTCCACGATGATCTCATCGGATGAACCACGATGTCGAGGATTCAATCAACCCCGTTTGCAATTCCCTTTGTCAATCAATATGTTACTTGCCCGAGATTCGATCGTCGGTATCCCAATACCTCGTTCAATCTCGTTACCGGCAAGTCACTTTACTCGTACCGTAATGCATGATCCCGTGACTAGACACTTGGTCACTTTGAGCTCATTATGATGATGCATTACCGAGTGGGCCCGGTGATACCTCTCCGTCATACGGAGTAACAAATCCCAGTCTTGATCCGTGTCAACCCAACAGACACTTTCGGAGATACCCGTAGTATACCTTTATAGTCACCCAGTTACGTTGTGATGTTTGGTACACCCAAAGCACTCCTACGGTATCCGGGAGTTACACGATCTCATGGTCTAAGGAAAAGATACTTTGACATTGGAAAACTCTAGCAAATGAACTATACGATCTTGTGCTATGTTTAGGATTGGGTCTTGTCCATCACATCATTCTCCTAATGATGTGATCTTGTTATCAATGACATCCAATGTCCATAGTCAGGAAACCATGACTATCTGTTGACCAACGAGCTAGTCAACTAGAGGCTTACTAGGGACATGTTGGTGTCTGTTATTCACACATGTATTACGGTTTCCGGATAACACAATTATAGCATGAATAAAGACAATTATCATGAACAAGGAAATATAATAATAACGCTTTTATTGCCTCTAGCGCATATTTCCAACAGTTCCTTCACAAAAAAACCTCCTTTCGGGCACTCGAAAAATGGAAAATGGTTTTTTCGTCCAACGAAAATGAAAACTTCCTTAGGCAACATTGTTTGCCATTCCAATATGCACCCTTGTTCACAATATGAGATCATTTGAACAAACTATGCCATGAATGTGGCCATAAGATTGATCATTTGGCTTGAAAGCCATTGATCTCCACACATGATAGCTCATTTCTGAGAACACTTTTTTAAAATAATTCCCGTATTACAAGTTTGTTATTTCTCCTAGGAACTTGGCCACATATGATGACACAATGCGAAGGTTTCCCAATTTTTTGATTTTTTTTAATTTTTTATGCCCGTTTCAAAATGCAGTCAAAACGGCGGGAATGACCGTTCCTAGCTAATGGTTGAATCTTGGAATTTTGTTGGTGTTTCTCTGATTAAAAAGATACTTATGTACCTAGAAATGATTTTTGGAAAAAATAAAGAGCAAACTACGAGGCAGCTACAGTTCAAATTTGACCCGCTTCCAACTGAATCGGCGGGAATTTGTCTTTTTCACCAGAGGTGGATCAAAACTTTTTACACCCAACCATTTTGTCAATTGTGCATTAAATATGGCCTAGTATTTTAGAAAAAAAATTCGTCCAATTTTGCAACAATTATTTGGTAGTTCCTTCACAAAAAAACCTCCTTTCGGGCACTCGAAAAATGGAAAATGGTTTTTTCGTCCAACGAAAATGAAAACTTCCTTAGGCAACATTGTTTGCCATTCCAATATGCACCCTTGTGCACAATATGAGATCATTTGAACAAACTATGCCATGAATGTGGCCATAAGATTGATCATTTGGCTTGAATGCCATTGATCTCCACACATGATAGCTCATTTCTGAGAACACTTTTTTAAAATAATTGCCGTATTACAAGTTTGTTATTTTTCCTAGGAACTTGACCACATATGATGACACAATGCGAAGGTTTCCCAATTTTTTAATTTTTTTTATTTTTTATGCCCGTTTCAAAATGCGGTCAAAACGGCGGGAATGACCGTTCCTAGCTAGTGGTTGAATGTTGGAATTTTGTTGGTGTTTCTCTGATTAAAATGATACTTATGTATCTAGAAATGATTTTTGGAAAAAATAAATAGCAAACTACGAGGCAGCTACAGTTCAAATTTGACCCGCTTCCAACTGAATCGGCGGGAATTTGTCTTTTTCACCAGAGGTGGATCAAAACTTTTTACACCCAACCATTTGGTCAATTGTGCATTAAATATGGCCTAGTATTTTAGAAAAATGATTTGGTCCAATTTTGCAACAAATATATTATAGGTCCTTCACAAAAAAACTTATTTTGGGCACTTGAAAAATGGAAAATTGATTTTTCGTGCAAAGGAAATAAAAACTCCCTTTGTCAATATTGTTTGCAAATCCATGATGTAAACTTGTGCAAAATATGATATCATTTGAACAAATATTTGATAGGACTTTCACAAAAATACTCATTTTGAGCACTGAAAAATGGAATGAAATTTTTTATCTTGAATCGATCACGACCAATTTATATGGTCATAAGGTCATCAAATGGTTTGCTGTGTTCTGATTGGACCATGAGCATATCACGCGGATCACACATCAACCACCGTCGGATGCTTCCGGATCCAATGGCCCAAACCCACCCGAGCCGAAACCCTAGGTCTATGCTCCCGCCTCCATTCTTTCTTTCTTTCTCTCCCTCCCCCCTCAGATCCTCTCCCCTCTCCCCCGTGCAGCGAACCCTAGCCCCTCTCTTCCCCGCACACCACTCCTCCTCCCTTCCAGATCACAACCGCCACCTCCTCCTTTCTAGATCGCCACCGCCACCGTCCTTCCCTCTCCGCCTCGCCTCTGTCTCCCACCGTCTCCCCTCTCCCTCCCTCAGATCCGCCACCGTCCGCCTCCGCGTGGCCTCCACCTCCACCTCCAGCCCCACCGCACACCACTCCTCTCTCTTCCCGCGTGATGAACCCTAACGCTCAGATCCAGATCCCTCCCATCGCCGCCACCCACCTCCCCCATCTCCCTCACCTCGCCGCTGTCCACGACCTCGGCTCTCCCCTCCCCTCCCTCATCAGAAGAGATCCGATCTCCCATCGACGTCCTCCTCCCTCCTGCTCCAGGTAACCAGTTCCCCTTCCAACCTCCCACCACCGCGCTGCCACGCCCCTCCCTCGAACCAAGATCTCGGCGGCGATGAGCCAGCGTGTGGCGTGCGGTGGCAGGGGGTCAGGATCGACGGGAGGAGTGGGAGGATCTGGGCCATCGGTAGGTGCTTGGCGGCGGCGGTGGAGGAGGCCGGCGCGCAGGAGGACGGCGTGATGTTGCCCAAGGAGGGGAGCGAGGCGGCCGAGAGGTACCCGCTGTACCTGTCCAAGGAGGTGCCCGAGGACGCGGCGCTCCCGATCACCGTGTTCGACCGTCTGCTCGTGCTCTTTCTCCCCTGCATGTCGGTTTCCTTCTCCAAGGATCAGTAGCGGTTCAGATGAAGAGCGTGATTTGATTTGTTTGGGTTTGAATTGATCGTGTGAGTGTGTTTGTGTGTTTACAGGGGAGAAGAAGGCCAAGGAGGAGCATGCCAAGAAGCTGCAGGCCAAGAAGTCCAAGATGAAGGTATGCGCTGCCGCTTCCTCGTTCCTCCCCTCCTTTGGCGCTGTTACTTGACTCGGATGTGTTGCTAGACTGCTTGTTAGTGGAATCAGCTTCTTGATTGGTGCTGTGCTGCTACTGTTGCTGCGTTAGATAAGCATATCATGTAGTCTTTTGGTACATGGAGTTCTGATTAGTGGTGTTTTCAGCTTGCTATGCTAGGTTGCAACCTTGTTGGAGTGTGTGCACACACTTAAAGTTGCCTTGTTTGCTATGAAATTCACTAATTTGGCTGCCTATTGGACTGTTGGACTCTGTTAGAGTTCATACTCTTTGCCTTTGTGCAAGAATTACAGCTGGAGCACTGTTTGTTTTGCTCAGATTCCTGATGTGTCTATATTCAGAAGGACTAATTCACTTGGAAACCGTTACTGCTTAATTCACTTGGAGACATTTGCATACTCTTCTCTTCCCAACTACAAGTGTGACCTCACTGAGATGTCTGAAATGATTAGTGCAGATGCTTTTCTGATAATTGTTTCCACATTATCTCGCTGAACCTGTCAGATTCTTACTAATTGCCTGAGTTTGAGTACCCAAACCAACTGCATCTTTAACCATGTTTTTTTGCTGAATGTTTTAGGCCTTTTGAGGCTGTTCATCACTGTCCTACGCAAAAGAGTGCTAAAATGCCATCATTGTCCTATATAGAGAGTAGTGCCTACTACTGCAATCAAAATGTAGTTGCATGATTATGTCCCAATCAGTTAAAAAAAGGATTGTCCTCTCAAACTAATGGGCTCTCTTTTTAATTCGTTTTATACTTAGCTCAACAACACCAGCTCTTACCTGTTTGTTCGTTTTGGAGCAGCAGGCATCCTTAGTGGACAATGATGACAACCAGGGCATCCACCACCACGACGACGCTCCGCACATGGTCCAACTCGGCTACAACCTCCTCTACCACGTACAGCGGCCGCGGTTGTCTGCAGCATCAAGTACAGCCTCCTCTCTGGTGAGCCCACCTCCTACCTCTAGCTCCCTCTTTTGTGCTGCTGTAGAAGTACCTTGCTCTGTTCCATGGCCATCATATTTTTTTCATAAAATGCTCTATTGAACAGGATTCATACATAAGTTGGCTACTTTTCCTCAAGTTATTTGTGCATTTATAAAACTATTTGAACTTTTCTATTTCTTGAATGTATCCATCCATAAATGTTTTATACAGATAGTTTTGGAATGTGTTTTTTGTTAGCTTATGTCATGCATCACAAATGGATCAAGTTCTAGTTTTACCATAATTAAACTTGTACCATAATTCTTTTGCCCATTTTTCATGGTCTCATATCAAACTTGTATTATGTCTCATCTTTGATTACTAAAACCCACTCACAAATTTGTCTTCTAGCTCCTATATCAGCACTCCTAAATCCTAATAATAATCTGTTTGAATGCATAATTTGCTTGGTATTGCTTTATAGATGCCTCTTTGTGATACTTAACTATATGAGGATGATTATGTTGAAAATAAGTTTTGATAAACCATTTATCCTATCCTTAGTCTCATTGCATTAATCTAATTTTTATTTCTTATTCTGAGTAGCATCTAGCAATAGATTTGTCCTGTTATCTTAAGTCATTTGGGCATGCTTAATGAACCATCTGAGAATGAATCATTTTTTGCGTTCAACATCTAGAACCATTCTGTCCATGTTGGTATTAATGCTACAACTGTGCTTTCTTCTCTTGTGTTGCGTTGTCCTTGTGGTTGTTACTGTTACATGTACATGTTTGTTTTTATTCTGCTTCTAACTCCTTTTGTTTATTGTTAGATGCCTCTCCAGACAAGATTGTGCTATTGTTAGATGCCTTTGTATGTTCAGCCTCTACAAACAAGAGCTCCAACCTGAAAGTGAAGAAAGCAGAAGTATACTTGTAGAGCTAGTTATATGTTGTGATAGTATCTGGGTGAAATGTACTATGTAAAGATTGTGCTATTAGCCAAAATTGGCATGTGTATTGATAATTTTCATTGTTAACTGTTCTCAATGAAATATTGCTTCAAATTATGGAAATTGAAACCTGGGATATACCTGACAAGTGGGACCTAATAGTATTTGGCATCTAAAAATGTTGTGGCCCAAATAATATTCACAGGAAAAGGCTGAAAATTAAGAAAATAGAATGTAAAAGGCCTAGGCCCAAAAGAAAAATACAAGAGACCCAAATAAGAAATGGTCCGCAAAAGGCCATGGCCTAGAAAATAAAAAGGCTGAAATGAAAAACGGCCAGAAAATAAAAAGCTACAATGTTGGGCCTAGCCCATGTAGCTAGCAAAAAATAACAGGAAAAAATACATTAAAAAGGCCGAATTGTTGGGCTCGGCATGTCGCAAGTAAATAAATTCACTCGACGAAAGGCCTGGAATGGATCAAGGCGACTGAAAGAGGTTGGCAACGTCATCCGTGACGATCGGCCCAAAACGAGGCACTCGTGTAGCCCAAAGAACCAATCGGAGAGATCCCCAACTCTTTCCTCACTCTAACCTCGATCCATTCGGGGGCTAATGATGAAGCTATGTACCTAGGGTAGGGGCACGGACCCGTCCAAAGAGCCCCACCCAACGACATCCCTAGAAGAAGTCAACTTTCAAACGACTTGTTTGTTTCCCACTCGACGGGTTCAAGACACTCGACCAAGAAGCTATCACTCGACCACGAAGCCAACCACTCGACCGTCAGGAGATCTAAAGCCACTCCGCAGGCAAACGGTCGGCTGTTAAGTAGTCTTTATGGTCATTATAGCACTTTATTAGGGGCGTTACCAGTAACACCCGACCTTAAATGTACCTTAAACCCTGCATTACTGAGGGCAGGAGGGGCTCGACGAACTCTATATAAGCCACCCCCTTCCTCAGTATGAAGGGTTCGCACCCCTGTAACCCATACACGCATAATCCAATCGACCGCCTCTTGGCTCCGAGACGTAGGGCTATTACTTCCTCCGAGAAGGGCCTGAACTCGTAAACCTCGCGTGCTTACAACTTCTTCACAGCTGAGATCTAGCCTCTCCATATCCACCCCCCTACATCACTATCAGAGTTAGAACCATGACAGCACGCGCCCCTCCCAAGCCCAGTCCGAATTGGACAAGGGGTTTGGGGCGCGGCCCCTCTCTCCCTTCCTTCCCCTCTTCCCCCCTTCCCCCCCTTCTCCTAGTTGGACTACGAAAGGTGGAAACCTACTCCAACTAGGAGTAGGAATCCTACTCCTCCTTGGCGCGCCCACAAGGGCCGGCCCGCCTCCCCCTTGCTCCTTTATATACGGGGGCAGGGAGCACCCCATAGACACACAAGTTGATCCTCATGATCGTTTTCTTAGCCGTGTGCGGTGCCCCCTTCCACCATACTGTTGGGGAACGTAGTAATTTCAAAAAAATTCCTACACACACGCAAGATCATGGTGATGCATAGCAACGAGAGTGGAGGGTGTTGTCTACGTACCGTCGTAGACCGAAGCGGAAGCGTTGACGCAACGTAGAGGAAGTAGTCGCACATCTTCCCGGTCCAATCGATCCAAGCACCGTTACTCCGGCACCTCCGAGTTCTTGGCACACGTTCAGCTCGATGACGCTCCCCGGGCTCCGATCCAGCAAAGCTTCGGGGAGGAGTTCCGTCAGCACGACGGCGTGGTGATGATCTTGATGTTCAACCGTCGCAGGGCTTCGCCTAAGCACTACAACGATATGATCGAGGTGGAATATGGTGGCAGGGGGCACCGCACACGGCTAAGGAACGATCACGTGGATCAACTTGTGTGTCTATGGGGTGCCCCCTGCCCCTGTATATAATGGATGGAGGAGGAGGAGGCCGGCCAAGGCTAGGTGCGGCCAGGATGTGGAGTCCTACTAGGACTCCAAGTCCTAGTAGGAGTCCACCAAGAGGGGAGGAAGGGAGAAGGAAGTGGAGGAGAAGGAAAGGAGGCCGGCCCCCTTTTCCCTAGTCCAATTCGGACTAGAGGGGAGGGGGGACGCAGCAGGCCCTTTCTCCTCTTCCCACTAAAGCCCATCAAGGCCCAATACTTCTCCCGGCGAATTCCCGTAACTCTCCGGTACTCCGAAAAATACCCGAATCACTCGGAACCTTTCCGAAGTCCGAATATAGTCATCCAATATATCGATCTTTACGTCTCGACCATTTCGAGACTCCTCGTCATGTCCCCGATCTCATCCGGGACTCCGAACTCCTTCAGTACATCAAAACTCATAATATAACTGTCATCGAAACCTTAAGCGTGCGGACCCTACGGTTCGAGAACAATGTAGACATGACCGAGACACGTCTCCGGTCAATAACCAATAGCGGGACCTGGATGCCCATATTGGCTCCTACATATTCTAGGAAGATCTTTATCGGTCAGACCGCATAACAACATACGTTGTTCCCTTTGTCATCGGTATGTTACTTGCCCGAGATTTGATCGTCGGTATCCAATACCTAGTTCAATCTCGTTACTGGCAAGTCTCTTTACTCGTTCTGTAATACATCATCCCGCAACCAACTCATTAGTTGCAATGCTTGGAAGGCTTAAGTGATGTGCATTACCGAGAGGGCCCAGAGATACCTCTCCGACATTCGGAGTGACAAATCCTAATCTCGAAATACGCCAACCCAACATGTACCTTTGGAGACACCTGTAGAGCTCCTTTATAATCACCCAGTTACGTCGTGACGTTTGGTAGCACACAAAGTGTTCCTCCGGCAAACGGGAGTTGCATAATCTCATAGTCTTAGGAACATGTATAAGTCATGAAGAAAGCAATAGCAACATACTAAACGATCGGGTGCTAAGATAATGGAATGGGTCATGTCAATCAGATCATTCACCTAATGATGTGATCCCGTTAATCAAATAACAACTCTTTGTCCATGGTTAGGAAACATAACCATCTTTGATTAACGAGCTAGTCAAGTAGAGGCATACTAGTGACACTCTGTTTGTCTATGTATTCACACATGTATTATGTTTCCAGTTAATACAATTCTAGCATGAATAATAAACATTTATCATGATATAAGGAAATAAATAATAACTTTATTATTGCCTCTAGGGCATACTTCCTTCACATACTCCTTGATAATATTGTATCGATACTTAGGCAAAGCCCTGCGACGGTAGAACATCAAGATCGTCACCACGCCGTCGTGCTGACGGAACTCTTCCCCGACACTTTGCTGGATCGGAGTCTGGGGATCGTCATCGAGCTGAACGTGTGCTAGAACTCGGAGGTGCCGTAGTTTCGGTGCTTGATCGGTCGGGCCATGAAGACGTACGACTACATCAACCGCATTGTGCTAATACTTCCGTTCTCGGTCTACAAGGGTACGTAGATCACACTTTCCCCTTTCGTTGCTATGCATCACCATGATCTTGCGTGTGCGTAGGAATTTTTTTGAAATTACTACGTTCCCCAACAAGGATGATTATTGTCTTAATGTGTTCCAAAGCTTATGTAAGCAAGATGCTATCCTACAGAGCGATCTTTGGAGGAACACACCTATGTGAGCCCGACTGCTGGTCACAGTCTATGAGACTGGGGTGATCTCTAATAAGCTCATGAATAGGCCAGGACTGTGACTTATATGCTCCACCCGAGGGGTCAGCCTTCGGCAGCCTAGTACTAGAAGACATGTAGTGAAACTTCTTTACACCAAACTGACAATTCAAGGCATAGTCCATTGTTTAGTTGTGAAGGAGTGTAGCTACCTGCTCTAGGTGAAGTTCAACCTTAACAGGTCTTCACTGACACACTTGTATATCGAAACAGCAATTGGAACAGAGGACACAATGGGCCCTCGAGATCTGGTGGGGGATTGCTGAAATTTGAGATTGGCTCTAGGCCCATATAGAAATTTCTGAAAAATCTATAAGGGCCCATGTGGGTTATATGGCACTAGGTGTAGTGGGAAGTTTAGTCCCACCCCGCTAGTGGAAGGAGAGTTGGAGTGGTTTATAAGGGTTTCTCTTCTACATGCTATTGGAGCTTGAGAAGAGAAGAGGCCCTCGCGCACTCCTCCTCCGCCGCCCGCCTTGCCACGCCACGCCTCGTCACGACGCGCCGCGGGTTGCGGGTTGCAGGATTGAGCCGAGCCGAGCTCACACCTACGCGCTTATTTTTGCCAGTCACTAACGGAGAGTTCTCTGACAGCTGGGCCATGATCTGAGACGTCGGATCGTGGGCTGTCACGGACTCGGACGTGGGTCGAGCCCATGTCTCTCCACGCGGCTACGTCTATATAAGTGTGCGGTGTCTCCTAACCTTAGCCGCCATGAACAGATCACACCTGCTCCACGCGCACGCCCACCGTCGCTCCCTTGCTGCTGCTGCCGCCGGTGACTCCATCCCGTCTGCCGCATACACGGTTGACGGGAGAGCAGGTATCCGAAACCACGCCCTTCTGGCTCCTGTACGGGGTGAGGGGCGAATAGGTTTTTGGGCAGCGATTACGCGACTGCTCGCTTCCAATCGTCTACTTCCTCTACGTCCGCGTCGCCTTCATCATCACCATGTCCACCGACGCCGAACGTGCTGCCGCCGAGAAAGCTGAAGCCGACAAGAAGGCCGCCGAGGACGCCGTTGGCGCCACCAAAGCCGCGGCCTCTGCATGGCCTACTGGAGAGTATAACTCGTTTATCCCGCTCCTACTGTTATCTGTTTTAGCCATGCTAGCGTTATACGTAGATGTTTCTGCAATTAGCGTAGTATGTGCTAGCTTGACTGAATATCAGTATGTGTTTACTTGTGTCAATGTCGTGCTAGTGATTTTCTCGTGGATTAATTTAATCGAGAAATTGCCTATTTACTCAACAATCCAAAAACCTATTATGTGTAGGATTTTTTCGGCAAGTGGCTTTGCCGCTGCACTGAAACCGGATAAGTTTACCGGTACATACTTTAAGCGTTGGCAGACTAAGACCACGTTATGGCTCACGGCTATGAACGTGTTCTGGGTCACCGGTGTCTCCACGGGAACGATTGCTCCTGAACAGGAGAAGGCATTTAAGGAGGCTACCGTTGTGTTTCTCGGAGCAGTTCTTAGCGTGATCGGAGATAAACTAGTCGATGCATATTTACATGTGCATGTCGCCAAGGACTTGTGGGAGGAGCTCGAATCTAAATTCGGGGCCGCCGATGCAGGAAGCGAGATGTATATTATAGAGCAGTTCCACGATTACAAGATGGTTGAAAACCGTCCTGTATTGGAGCAGGCTCATGAGATAATATGCATTGTTAAGGAGCTTGAACTTCTTAAGTGCGAGTTACCGGGCAAGTTTGTCGCGGGCTACATAATCGCTAAGCTCCCTAATTCCTGGAGGAACTTTGCCACCACTCTGAAACATCAGAGGCGTGAATTCTCTGTGGAGGATGTCATTTGCCATCTGAGTGTTGAGCAGAATTCGAGGGCAAAAGACTCGCATGGAAAAGGGACCGAAGGGACTTCTGTCGCGAACATGGTGAACCAGAGGAACCATAACTCCCACAAGCCCAATGGAAATAACGGTGTCCAACAGAATACCGACTTTAAGAAGAAGGGTAAGAAGACCTTCAAGAAGAACAAGAAGGATGAGGGCTGCTTTACTTGTGGTTCGGTTGAACATTGGGCCAACAAGTGCCCAAACAAGTACAAGAAGCCAGGACAGGACTCCAAGTCTGTCAACATGATTGTGGGCAACAATGAGAATGGTGCATCTGGGTACGGTAATTTATTTACTGTTTTTTTAGTGTTTCAACCCAACGATTGGTGGGTGGACATAGGTGCAGGTGTTCATGTGTGTGCTGACATTTCATTGTTCACTTCTTACCAGGTCACAGGTCACGGGTCCGTATTGATGGGGAATGGCGCGAGTGCTTCTGTTCATGGTGTTGGCATGGTCGATCTGAAGTTTACTTCAGGAAGGATCGTGCAGCTGAAGAACGTGCAACATGTCCCCGCCATCAAGAACAACCTCGTTAGTGGCTCCCTTCTATGTAGAGAAGGGTTTAAGTTGGTTTTCGAGTCTAATAAATTAGTTGTTACAAAATATGGACTCTTTGTTGGAAAAGGTTATGAGAGCGGAGGGATGTTCCGCCTTTCCCTCGTAGATTTTTGTAATAAAGTCGTGAACTATATTCATTCGAATGTTAATGAATCTGAAGTTTGGCATTCACGTCTTTGTCACATTAGTTTCAGTGTTATGACGCGGCTAGCCAAATTGGATTTAATCCCGAGTTTCACCTTAGCCAAAGGTTCTAAGTGCCTTTCATGTGTGCAAGCTAAGCAACCTCGCAAGCCTCACAAGGCCGCGGAGGAGAGACACTTGGCACCATTAGAACTCATACATTCTGATCTTTGTGAGATGAATGGTGTGTTGACTAAAGGTGGAAAGAAATACTTCATGACATTGATAGATGACTCCACAAGATATTGCTATGTGTATCTGTTAAACACTAAAGATGAGGCTCTACACTACTTTAAAATCTATAAGGCAGATGTTGAGAAACAACTTGAAAAGAAAATTAAACGAGTCCGGTCAGATCGTGGTGGAGAGTACTTCTCGAGTGAGTTTGATTCTTTCTGTGCGGAACATGGAATTATTCATGAGAGGACACCTCCCTATTCACCCCAGTCAAACGGGGTTGCCGAGCGGAAAAACCATACTCTAACTGATTTGGTTAACGCCATGTTAGATACATCGGGTTTATCCAAGGCATGGTGGGGGGAGGCTATATTGACGGCATGTCATGTCCTGAATAAAGTTCCGATAAAGGATAATGAGATCACTCCCTATGAGAAATGGGCAAAGAGAAGGACAACACTCTCGTACTTGCGTACTTGGGGCTGTTTGGCGAAAGTCAATGTGCCGATCCCCAAAAAGCATAAGCTTGGACCAAAGACTGTGGACTGCGTTAATTTGGGTTACACTAAGAGAAGTGTTGGCTATATATTTCTAGTAGTGAAATCTGAGGTACCTGACCAGAAGGTCGGTACAATTATGGAGTCTAAGGGTGCTACATTCTTCGAGGATATTTTTTTCCGATGAGAGATATGCAAAGCACTTCTAGACAGGAATCTGATGAGACTCCTGAAACTGCTATTCCTATGGAATATTATGAACAAACACATTATGAAAATCCTGAGGAGGATGACGAGGAAACCATTGGTAGGGGCAAGAGACAAAGGACTGCAAAGACCTTTGGTGATGATTTCTTCATGTACCTCGTGGATGATACTCGCACTTCTATTTCAGAAGAGTATGCCTCTCCAGAAGCTGACTACTGGAAGGATGCGGTCCGTAGCGAGATGGATTCCATCATGGTTAACGGGACATGGGAGATCACTGATCGTCCCTATGGTTGCAAACCACTAGGGTGTAAGTGGGTGTTCAAAAAGAAGCTTAGGCCTGATGGTACTATTGAAAAGGACAAGGCTAGGCTTGTGGCCAAGGGCTATGACCAGCAAGAAGAGGAAGATTTCTTCGATACTTATTCACCTGTGGCTAGACTGACCACCATTCAAGTATTACTCTTGGTGGCAGCCTCGCACGGTCTTCTCGTCCATCAGATGGATGTTAAGACGGCTTTTCTAAATGGAGAGCTAAAGGAGGAAATCTACATGCAACAGCCTGATGGCTTTGTGATAGATGGTCAGGAAAGAAAGGTGTGTAGGTTTATAAAATCTTCATATGGCCTGAAACAAGCACCTAAGGAATGGCATGATAAGTCTAATACAACTCTGACATCTGTTGGTTTCGTTGTTAATGAGGCTGACAAATGTGTATACTATCACCATGGTGGGGGCGAAGGAGTTATATTGTGCTTGTATGTTGATGACATACTGATATTTGGAAAAAACCTCAAAGTCATTGAGGAGGTCAAATCGTTTCTATCTCAGAACTTTGAGATGAAAGACCTTGGTGTGGCTGATGTTATCTTAAACATCAAGCTACTGAGAGATAATGAGGGTGGAATTACACTTCTGCAATCCCACTATGTTGAGAAGGTGTTGAGTCGTTTTGGATATTCGGACTGCACGCCTTCTCAAACATGATATGATCCTAGCGTATTGATTCGAAAGTCCAAAGGCATGGCTAAAGATCAATTGAGATACTCTCAAATCATTGGTTCACTGATGTACCTAGCAAGCACAACGAGGCCTGACATCGCGTTTGCTGTGAGCAAGCTGAGCCGGTTTGTTTCCAAACCGGGTGATGTACATTGGCATGCTGTTGAGAGAGTTATGCGCTATCTGAAAGGTACTATGAACTATGGACTTCACTATACCGGATACCCGTCGGTACTTGAAGGGTATAGTGATGCGAATTGGATCTCTGATGCTGATGAGATGAAGGCCACAACTGGGTATATGTTTACTCTTGGACGTGGCGCTGTTTCCTGGAAGTCTTGCAAGCAGACGATCTTAACGAGATCGACAATGGAAGCAGAATTAACAGCATTAGACACATCTGGTGTTGAAGCGAGATGGCTTCGAGATCTTTTGATGGACTTGCCATTGGTTGATAAACCAGTTCCGGCTATCCTTATGAACTGTGACAATCAGACTGTCATCACCAAGGTTAAGAGTTCAAAGGACAACATGAAGTCCACCAAACACATAAGAATGAGATTAAAAGCTGTCAGAAAATTAAGAAACTCCGGAGTGATAGCGTTGGACTATGTCCATACGGCTAAGAATCTGGCAGATCCCTTTACGAAAGGGCTATCATGTGTTGTGATAGATAATGCATCGAGGGAGATGGGTATGAGACCCACATGAGTTGCCATGGTAGTAACCCAACCTATGTGATCGGAGATCCCGTGAAATAGGACCTGGGAAAACAAGCCAGTGGTGAACTGAGGAGAGTAACTATACTAACCTACTCCGTTGGAGATGCAATACTCTCGATACTGTATGGTAGGATGACTATTGTCTTAATGTGTTCCAAAGCTTATGTAAGCAAGATGCTATCCTACAGAGCGATCTTTGGAGGAACACACCTATGTGAGCCCGACTGCTGGTCATAGTTTATGAGACTGGGGTGATCTCTAGTAAGCTCATGAATAGGCTAGGAGTGTGACTTATATGCTCCACCCGAGGGGTCAACCTTCGGCAGCCTAGTACTAGTAAGACATGTAGTGAAACTTCTTTATGCCAAACTGACAATTCAAGGCATAGTCCATTGTTCAGTTGTGAAGGAGTGTAGCTAACTGCTCTAGGTGAAGTTCAACCTTAACAGGTCTTCACTGACACACTGGTATATCGAAACAGCAATTGGAACAGAGGACACAATGGGCCCTCGAGATCTGGTGGGGGATTGTTGAAATTTGAGATGGGCTCTAGGCCCATATAGCAATTTCTGAGAAATCTCTAAGGGCCCATGTGGGTTATATGGCACTAGGTGTAGTGGGAAGTTTAGTCCCACCCCGCTAGTGGAAGGAGAGTTGGAGTGGTTTATAAGGGTTTCTCTTCTACATGCTATTGGAGCATGAGAAGAGAAGAGGCCCTCGCGCACTCCTCCTCCGCTGCCTGCCACGCCACGCCACGCCACGCCACGACGCGCCGCGGGTTGCAGGATTGAGCCGAGCCGAGCTCACACCTACGCGCTTATTTTTTCCAGTCACTAACGGAGAGTTCTCTGACAGCTGGGCCACGATCTGAGACGTCGGATCGTGGGATGTCATGGACTCGGACGTGGGTCGAGCCCACGTCGGCTGCGTCTATATAAGTGTGTGGTGTCTCCTAACCCTAGCCGCCACGAACAGATCACACCTGCTCCACGCGCACGCCCACCGTCGTTCCCTTGCTGCTGCTGCCGCCGGTGACTCCCTCCCGTCCGCCGCGTACACGGTCGACGGGAGAGCAGGTCTCCGAAACCACGCCCTTCTGGTTCCTGTACGGGGTGCGGGGCGAATAGGTTTTTGGGCAGCGATTACGCGACTGCTCGCTTCCGATCTTCTACTTCCTCTACGTCCGTGTCGCCTTCATCATCACCATGTCCACCGACGCCGAACGTGCAGCCGCCGAGAAAGCTGAAGCCGACAAGAAGGCCGCCGAGGACGCCGCTGCCGCCACCAAAGCCGCGGCCTCTGCATGGCCTACTGGAGGGTATAACTCGTTTATCCCGCTCCTACTGTTTTCTGTTTTAGCCATGCTAACGTTATACATAGATCTTTCTGCAATTAGCGTAGTATGTGCTAGCTTGACTGAATATCAGTATGTGTTTATTTGTGTCAATGTCGTGCTAGTGATTTACTCGTGGATTAATTTAATCAAGAAATTGCCTATTTACTCAACAAGTATTTGGGAGTCCCGGTTCCGGAAGGGAGAATGCATAAATCTACAATTAGTGTTGAGTAGAAGACTTGTGGACTAGGGTGAACAATACATGTCTTCACATAGCAAGGAGTTGTTGATTAAAGCTGTGGCCCAGGCCATTCCCCCTTATGTTATGAGTGTCTCTCGTTGGGCGGCCACGGTCCGCCAACTAGTATTGGTGGGGGAGTTGGCAAGGGCAAAGTAATATGGCTTGGTTAAGTTGGAATAAAATGGTACATACGAAAGATGAAGGGGGTATCAGTTTTCGTGACATGAATGCTTTTAACGAAGTCCGCCTCATGAAGCAGGCTTGGCAGCTTCTAGTAAGGGTACCTCGATCAGAGCATGGAGGGATCTATATATCCCTCGTGACCACTCTCTCCGACCGGTGACTCCAAAGGGGCTTCATTGTATTAACTGGGTTCCAGACTTCTTGGATGAGCATGGTGTATGGAGCACCCCACGCCTTTCTGAGTTCTTCTGGGACATAGATGTTCACGGATTTTGATAGTTCGTGCATCACCGAGTTTGCGACAAGGCTTTATTGCCTAGCATCCAGAGAGGTATGGTCGGTTCTCGATCCAGAGTGCATATCGGCAGGCAACGGCAAGTCATGAGGCAGCGGTCGCAGGTGGGGCATCCAGCTCAAACCCTTGCAGATCAAGATCCTTGTGGAATTGAGTATGGCGGGCTAGAGTTCGAAGAAAGGTGCAGGTCATGGACTGACAGATGACATCGGGAGCTCTTGCCACATCGTCTTGCAAGGTTGCGCGCCATCTATGCACGCGTGCCACCTACGGCCTATGCGGAAGGAGAACGAGAGCCCGTTTAATGCGCTTATTGCATGCGATCATGCACGGGAATTTATGGTTGAGCAGGCGCTAGGTTTGGGATCTCCCGGGTGATGAGTTACTAGTAGACAATGGAAAATAGTGGATTCGGCATGTGCTCGACAATGCTCTAATTCCATGCGAGACAGAGTTATCATGCTTATATGGCGAATTTGGCATCTTCGAAGTGAACTGGTGCATAACAATGAGGTGCCACATGTTGGAACGACTGTGGAGTTTTTTGACAACTATTTGAAGTCTATTGGTTATACTCACAAATATTCTGTTGATGAAATTTAAAAGGTAAAATGTTAGTTGAAGAGGAAGGACCATTATTTCATGTACCATCCCCGACGCTGATTCTCCCATGGCCTTCGCCACCGGTGGACCATGTGGCGCTTTCTCTGGATGGATCCTTCTCATCGAGGATGGCTTGGCGACGGCTGGTATAATCTTTTGTGCCCATGATGGGTCGGTCATATTTACAACCTATTGTTTTATATTTCACTACAATGATGCCCCATGAAGCAGAGATCCATGCTTTAATGCAGGGTATGGCCCTTGGCATGGTCCAGTCAGATTCTTTGGTGGCATTGAGGATCCTGTCTAGTACTGGTGTGGATCTATCGGCATAAGGACAACTAGTTTCTGAGATCAGATAATCGATGACCGGTAGGGGGGTTTCACAGAAGATACGAAGGAAACAAGACAGAGTAGAAAATCATCCGGCAAACTACAACCACACGGAATGCACCATGGCAGTGTGCCTTAACCACAGTCTCCCATCTATTGATGAACTTGTGCTTCTCGATTGTAACTTTGTAAACATTGAATAAACTCCTTTTACCCCAAAAAAAACTGCTTCATTATAGCTGCATGGTCCGTTATATGAGTTGCGCATACCCTGTAGCCAGTATCCATCCATAAATTTTATGGTTTATGGATGTCACATAGAATATATGGGCGATATGTACGTGGTAATCAGAGAATTACATGGTGTCATGTGACACTGGCTGGCATACATAGGTCCACCCCGCCACCCACCTGCCGTTGTAGCGGCAGGCGGCAGGGCAGGGGAAAACCCGCTGTGGCGCCGGCTGGTGGAGAGGTGGACCCTAGACCGCCTTTAGCTTTTTTTAGAAAAAAGAGGATATACCCCCGACCTCTGCATACGGGCGAAACATGCAGTCATTTTCTTAATTATTTGCAAGGACCTTAGAAAGTAATACATCAGTAAGCCTGAAGCCTCCATCTTGGTAACACCTGTCGCTACTCCGACCCCCTTGATGAAGGGGTGCCGAATGCACGAGCCTAATACCAAACAGACATCGCACCAAAGCCTAACCTCTAAAACTGGGTACCCCATCCAAGCCACAATGCCGGGACTACTGGTCTAGCGCACTCTCAGTGGGCACCACATGCTCACGCTGCAAGGGCCGTCACCACCGTCTTCCATTGATCCATCTTCAGAGCAGATATTGAGTTACTGAAGCGTCGGCCATGCGAGGCCTTGCTGCCATCGACGCCACCACGACGCTAAACAACATCGTGTGACAGCTCCCCTTATCTACCGGGTGCCGGGTGCTGCCATCGACGTCACACCTTTCCCCTTATCTAATACTAGTACCTTCGTGGTGGAACATTGTATTCATCAACTAAACATACCCTACTTGCTTCGATCACTTTTTCCCAAATATTTGCATGAACGTTGGGTGCAGGGGCACCCTCATGAACAGTAACTTCAAACAATATGAAAAGAAAATCAAAAAAATCTGAAATTTTGGGGGATCAAATATGATAAAACTTTTGATGTTCTTGCAAATTTTCAGCCAGAAATAACACTCGAGGAGCCCTCACCAAAAAAACAAAACTACTGCTCAAAACTACACATAACTTTGAACACTGATTTTGTTTTTTTATTGTGAGGGCTCCACGAATGTTTTTTGATGCTAAAACTTTGCATGAACGTTGAATGTTTGATCATATTTGATCCCCCAAAGTTTCAGATTTTTTTTGATTTGTTTTTCATATTGTTTTGCATTTACTGTTCATGAGGGTGCCCCTGCACCCGGGAGCTGAAAGTCCAGTCTCATTAGATAAGTCCTACTGACAATGTAGTTTGGACGGCAGATGAGATAGTTGACTAGAGAGAAATTTCTATCAAGTGAGAAGACGTCTCAACTAAACAGGGAAGGGAAGAGCCAAGGAGGAGGTATTTCCTCATAACACCACGTCACAAAATTTGTAAGTGATCAACGTGCTCCTTCTTCGGTAGGACATCGTTCTCCTTGGAGTTTAAACTATTGTTACTGAGCTATCATGAAAATCAAGACTTGTCTGCAAGCTACTTCCCCAATCACCCCCTTTCCTACCCAGCCCTGCTGCTTTTGTCACTTATTGCAAGACTGGTCTTACAATAAGATACAAAAAGCAGGATAGTTCGTTATATCATACGTACAATCACCCCCTCTCCTAGCATATCAACCTCCGCTGCTTCCACAATCCCCTTTTGGTGCCGTGCGGGAGAGAAAGAGAGAGGCTATGGCGAGGCACTTCCTGCTCAACACCGGAGACCGGATGCCCTCAGTGGGGCTCGGCACCTGGCAGGCCGACCCCGGCGTCGTCGGCGCCGCCGTCTACGCCGCCGTAAAGGTCCGCACAAACCCCCAACTATTTCTTTTTCTCACCACTCGCTTCACCATCCTGATGGCATGTTTTTACCCTCTATCTATCCTTCATACTGTCCTGTTTCCTTGTTTTTATTTCGATGAGATCGTGAATATTTCGTTTCGTAATTGCTTCCGGATGGTGCAGGCGGGTTACTGACACATCGATTGCGCCAGCGAATATCGCAATGAGAAGGAGGTAAAACTACTGTCAAATCAACCAGCTGTCTGTATCAGTCCACCGTAAAAAAGAAGCTTTTGGTCAGTCTTGTATGTTTTTTAATGTGCGCCTGATCTTTTTTTTAGAGAAAAGGCAAGAGCCCGACTTTATAAATAAAGCCACCAGGCAGAGTTACACCAGCAGAACCAGCACCCAGAACAAATTTAACGGCCAGGGAACATAAGTAGCATTACAAGGACTCCAGCCTAACATGGCACGCAGGCTAGCAAATCACCAAAAACAACGGCAGTGAAATTAGGAAGCCGCCCTCGAAGTACGCCGAAGAAGGGAAGACGCCGTAGATTTCATTTTGGATGACATGTCGTCGAAAGCCTGAAGGTCCCCTTCCTTAGTCAATAATCTCCACTGCTGCAAAAAGACATTGGCTTTAAATAAGCAGCTGACAGGGTTAGCCGGAAAAATGCGTTCAATCGTGAACTTGTTCCTAATAGTCCACAGCGACCACCCGATCGCAGCCCAGCCCACTAAGAAGACCCTCTTGGACTGCCCTGATAAGGAGTTAGTATATTGCCTCAGGTCCTCAAAGGAGGAGGGAGTCCAGTTAACATGAAGCCAAAGTCTGATGCAACACCACATGAATTTAGCTAAGGAGCAGTGGAAGAAAATATGATCAGTGTTCTCAAGTGCCCCACATAGCACGCATCTATCAGTGCCCGGCCCGTTCCTCTTCTTAATTTGATCGGCCGCCGGCAGCTTACGGCGAACAGCTTGCCAGAGAAAGATTTTAATCTTAGGGGGGATTCGGGCAGACCAAATATCCTTAAACTTCAACGAGCGGCTACCAGAGATAAGCTTAGAATAAGCCGATTTAACAGAGAAGCGCCCCGAAGATGAGAGGGCCAAACCACGCAATCCTCTTCCTCCGAGAGCAGGGGGAAGCAAGCAGTAAGGCGCTGCCAGTCTTCCAACTCTACAGGGGAAAGGGATCGCCGGAAATCTAAAACCCAACCCTGAACCGAGAGCTCAAAGATAGAGATCTCAGGATCAGCACAATAAGAAAACAAGGCCGGGAAGGCAGCCGCAAGCGTGGTGTCCCCGACCCACCAGTCTAACCAAAAACGAGTGGACTTACCATCCCTGACAACAAATTTGACAAGGGACCGAAAAATCGGCCGAACTTTAACCAGTTGACGCCAAAATTGAGACCCGCCAGAAGCAGAGGCGAACATAGGGCTCGAGGAAGGGAAATATTTAGCTTTAAGGATCGAGAGCCAGAATGGGCGCTCCTCAAGTGTCATTATCTTCCACCACCATTTAATCATAAGACAATTGTTCATGACTCTCGTATTAATAATGCCAAGACCCCCTTGTCCTTAGGACGGCAAATGATGTTCCATCTGACCAATCTATATTTGTGTTTATTGTCCGCGGAGTTCCAGTAAAATGCACCCCTATGCTTGTCGAAACCAGAGTGAATCCCGTTGGACAGAAGGTAGAAACCCATCAGGTACATCGGGAGGGATGAGAGGCATGAGTTGGTAAGGGCAACCTTGCCCGCCTGCGTGTTATATCGTCCTCTCCAAGGGAGGACCCTATTGCCAACTTTAGCAACCACCGGGGCAAAATCTTTTGCCAAGAGCTTAAACGGGGAAATAGGAATTCCTAAATATTTGAGAGGATAAGACCCAAGGGAACAGTTCAGAAGGTGAGCCACCCGTTGCGAATCCAAATCCGAAACCCCAGTCACAATGACCTCGCTCTTGGAAAAGTTAATTTTAAGACCCGAAAGAGCTTCAAAGCAAAGCAGAAGGAATTTCAGATTGGTGAGACTGGTCTCATTGAGCTCTACCATAATGATGGTGTCATCCGCATACTGAAGATGAGTAATGCCATGAGGGATAAGGTGAGAGCTCACCGGGGAAATATGCCCAGCCAACGCGGCCCGAGAGAGGATACGAGATAAAGCATCAGCAACAAAATTGAAAAGCAGAGGGGACACCGGGTCCCCTTGTCTAAGGCCCCTACCATTAGCAAAAAAATCACTAGTTTGGCCATTCACAACCACCGCCGTGTGCCCACCAGAAACAAGTTGCATCAAACGGTGCATCACCGGACCCTCAAAGCCCTTAGCCAGTAGGACTTGCCGAAGAAAATTCCAACTCACCGAGTCGTAAGCCTTCTCAAAATCAAGCTTAAGGACCACAGCCTTGGTCCCCTTAATCCGCAGATCATGGATTATCTCATGTAAGCACAGCACCCCATCCAAGATGAATCTACCTTTAATGAAAGCAGATTGGAAAGGGCTAATGACCCGATGAGCTATCGGGGATACCCTAGTGGCCATGCCCTTAGCTGGCATCTTAGCAAAGTTGTTAATTAAAGCAATGGGCCGAAATTGCGAAATCAAATCAGCACCTTTGATTTTAGGGATAAGGGTGAGAACCGCGTAACTGAGCCTCGAAATGTCACGGTGCCTAGCCAAAATCCATGGATGATTGCTTTAATAAGGCCTTTTAACTGAGGCCAGAAATGCCGAAAGAAAGGGATGGAGAAGCCGTCAGGGCCTGAAGCCGCATTAGAATTGGCGGTCCGAATAGTTTGGAAGATTTCCTCTTCAGAAGGGGGAATAAGCAGGAGATCATTATCAACGCTCGACAACTGCTCAAGGGGAGGCCAGAAGCCCGGAGCAAGCGAAAAACCCAACTCAGGTTTAGCTGCTAACAAGTTAGAGAAGAATTGGACCACATGACGAAGAATGACCGAAGGGTCCGAAACCCTAACACCATCAATCAGAAGGCTGTCGATTAGGCATCTACGACGTCAACCATTCGCAATGGCGAAGAAATAAGCTGTGGGCGCATCACCCTTAAGAGTCCAGTTAATCGTGCCTCTTTGTTTCCAATAAATTTCCTCCTAGCGGTGAATATCCAAGAGCGCCTTTTCTAGGCCATAGCGGAGCAGCCATTCGGCCTCAGAGAGACCAGAACTGTCAGCACGAATATCAAGATCGCTAATTTGGGCACCCAGCC
The DNA here is from genome assembly GCF_056163025.1 of Triticum urartu. NCBI lineage: Eukaryota > Viridiplantae > Streptophyta > Magnoliopsida > Poales > Poaceae > Triticum > Triticum urartu. Next base: position 16,945,309 of record NC_141873.1, read on the forward strand.
TCGTTTTGTCATGCCTTAACTTAGCAAAATGATTCTTAGACCAACCTTTGAGGAATTTGCGCAGGCAGTAGGAAACATGATGCAATCATCCATTGGGCCAAAAGAGCGACGAGGAGATGAACGACATGCCGAGATCTTCCGGGCCAACATGGTGGGGAACCCCTCCACTAAGAGCCAAGACGCATCGAATTGAAACCTTTGGCAACCAATTGGACCGGACCCATCGTCAAGGATTAGGGGAGCATGATTAGATCCCACAATGGGCAGGGCACGCAGACAAACCCGAGGGAAAAGGGCATCCCAGCCAGGACAGAGAAAAACCCTGTCAAGAACAGAGCGGATGGGGGAAGCTTGACGGTTAGTCCAAGTGAAGCGGGCCCCAACCCTAGGGATTTCACGAATGGCCGTATCCCTGATGAAAGCATTGAAGGCCTCAGCCAGAGCCCAAGAGAAATTAGTGGAGCTCTTATCAGAAGGGTCTCTCAACAGGTTAAAATCACCCCCAATCAAGAGGGGGAGCTGGCAGGAGTCAATTTTATTATAAATCTCGTCCAAGAAATCGTAAGAAAAGGAATGATCTGCCGGGCCGTAAACCACCATGAACTCGAGAAGAGAATTGAGGGAACGATGGGAAACTACCGTACTAGCCCAGTACCTACCATGATCAAAAGATACAAAATCAAATATATCATTATTGGTGCCCAGAAGAAAGCCACCCGACTGACCAACAGAGGCCACAAAATTCCACCTGAATCTGTCTATCCCAGCAACAGCCGAAAGTTCACTCGAGGAGAAGGAGGGTTTGAGGGTCTCAACAAGGCCAATAAAATCAACTTTTTCAGACCGCACCAAATCTTTGAGTTGGTCCCTGCGCCCCCTAGCACAGAAACCTCTGATGTTCCAGAATAAGGCCTTCATCTGAAGGAAAGATTTTTGATTCTAAGACTCGACCTGCACGGAGCCTTGCGGGGTTTAGCGCATTTCCTAGCCCCACGTTTCTGAATCGGGGAGACCTGACACCTGTCAGCCTCTCCCACTACCCCCCGGCCACAACCAGAGGGGCGGACACACCAACCCCAGCCTCCTTGGCTTTCGCAATGTCAGCCTGAGCTAGCTCGTTAGCTCTAATCACATCAAGTAAGGAAGAAGGGGAACCCAAACTGGAGTCTAAACAAATCCCAACATCATCTAATATCTTAAACAACTGCTCATCAGACTGAGAAGGTAAAACTAATCTAACAGGAGACGTAACCAAAGGAGGGGAAGGAGACGGAGTAGGGCCCGAACCTGGAGGAGGGAGATCCCGCGCCGCCGCTCGCCGAGCCGCCCGGTCAGCCACACGCTCGCCGCTGTTGGAGACCCGACCACTCTTGCGAGTAGTAGAAGCAGGGGAACGACCAGGCACAGGGGGAGCCCGGCCAGGGGAAGCAGCCGCCGAGGATGGGCCCGAGGCCGCACCCAAATCCACCACCAGCCTGCGGCAAAACCCAGCCTCGGACTGCCTGGAATCCCCAGACGCCCTGCTCTTTGCAGAGAACTTCTTCACCGACGATTTCTTCCTCTTCTTGGACGCCGACTGGCCAGCCGGGGATAGATCTCCAATGCTTGACAGCGAAGGGGAGGTGGGGCGAGTGGGGAGATTAGAGCACGCCGCCGAACGTGGGGTGCCCTTCGTCCCACCAGAGGCCGCAGCCCCACCACCCAATCCTAGCAAGGAACCCTGGATCCCACCGCCCGCCGGAGCACAATCTTTCATCAGATCTTGTTCTTCAGGGGACATCCCATCCCACTCGGACTGGGTAAAGCAAGGATCCGTGTCATGCATCGAGTCATCATGGCACCCATCACCATCCTTACTCTTGTCATCGTTGCCGGAGGCTGGGGGGAGGGGAGGAGGAGGAGGAGAAGCAGGGCCAGGAGCACCCTCCACCCGGACCCGAAGCCGAAATCCACCCGCCGTCGGGAAAACGTCAACATAGCCACCAATGCAGATAGGGTCAACACACCAGACCCGAAGACGGACTGGTCCAAGAACAGACAGCGAGTCTTGACCAACCTCAATGGGTTTCCCTAGGAGCACTCCAAAAGCCATCAGGAAGGTCGAAGTGCGCATGTTAGAAGGCACGTCATCCACAAGCACCCAAACATCAGAAAGAGAAGCAATGGCCTTTGATCCATTGGAGGCGGCCTTGACCGATACCACAAGTTGATTCAGAGGGAGTGTGAAACTGGTACAGGAGGATATCATGCGGAGGCTCTCTTTAGAGGGAAATGTAGCAGCAAACTCAAATCAGATAACTGGCGGATCTGCCAATCCCACCCGCCATCGTCCCACAGCCGAAGTTCATCAAGAAGGGCCTGGGGGGAGATGCGCTTGTCCTGAATAGATATGACACCAACATTGGAAAGCGAGGGGTTGGGAGCAACTACAGGAACATCCTTATCAAGGGCAAAGAAAGGATAGCCAGGGAGGCCGATCCCATAGTGAACGAAGGAAGGAGGTTTGACACGGCTTTGACAGTCCACCGTGAGGTGGCCGTCCTCCCTACAGATGAGGCAAAACGAGGGATTTTCACAGCGGGACTGGAAATGGCCAGGGCGATGACACGCAAAGCAAGTGAGGATAGGGTTGGAGACCTGGGAATGAGGGGGATTGCGGCCAGGGCCTCGAGGGGGAGGAGGAGGGAGAATACCATCACCAGGGATACCAGCACCAGCACCGGCGCCACGCCCCGCAGCAGCGCCGAAAGGGCGGCGGGCCGGGGCCCCCGATGCACCACGGGGAACGAAGCGAGATGGTCCGCCACCAGCCACCGCCGGCGCCCGCGGCGGCCCGCCACCCTGGGGGACAAGCGAGGGAGGAGACGAGGAAGGCCCCGAGGAGCCCGCCCGACTCCCCAGCGCCGCCTGCTCCCAGGGATCGACCGCAGCCATCGGAGCATCAGACACAGGAGGCGGAGGGACCGCCGGCCCAGATCCAGAAGCACGAGGGGACGCACCGGCCGCCTCCGCCGAAGCCCCCGCACCCGGAGCGAGCGAGGCATGGAGCTTGGCACGGAGCGAAGCCTCATACTCCAGATCCGCGGCGGTGTCGCTAGAGCCGTCACGCCCCCGCTTGTGGCCGGAGACCACCTCACTGGAGGACCCGCGCAAGCGATCCATCGCGGCCACCGTCGCGAAGGGAAGGAGGAGGGGTGGAGGAGTAGATCTGACGAAACAGCGGATAGGGAGACGACGCCGGCGCAAGTCAGAGGAGGAGGCAGGAAACCCTAGAAAAGGAGGAACCGCACCCTTCCGAACCCATATAAAGTCAGAGCTAGCCAGGCCGAGCTCGCCAAGGGGGGCCGGGGAGGACTGGGCTGAATCTGGACCAACCTCGGCCCAGGAGCCAACGACAGGAGGGGGGAATCAACAGAAGAAGCCAACGAGGGGACTGAAACAGGCCCACCCGGCCCAACAGCACCCAAAGGAGCTAATGCAGGGGGATGAGTAGAATCGGCTTGTAGATCAGAAGACAAAGAGGCACACGAGCAAATCTCAGGGAAAGCTGGCTGGGTTGCTACGAACTGACCCTCTGGTCTTTTTCATTACAAGGGGAAAGTCTTCATCTAGTACTCTGTTCTCCCCTTTAGTCACTAGGGGAAACTTACAAAATAAGGTTACAGAGAACTCTGGAAACTAGTACGAGAAAACTCTACAGAGTGTACAGTGCTGACTAATAGATTAAAGAAAAAGAAAACCAAAGGAACAGGTACTCCACTTAGTTGAAGCTAGCTGCATCAGGAGCCCGCGGCCCAACCCGGGGCACCAGCGCCAGCCCCGACCCCAGATCTAGGGTTGGCACGGGCGGCGCCGCCGTCGAGGGAGCGGGGACCACAGCCGAAGACGAGCCAGGGAGGGCAGCCGCCGGAGGGGAAGACGCCGGCGACACCACCACTGCCACCCCAGTTCCCACCAGGGAATCATCCAAAGACCAGGAGGCAGCGCGCCGGCGACCACGTGCGACGCGGCACCAACCATCCGCATCCACACCCAACCCGACCAACCGCCCCCTACCACCCGGAGCAAACTTACGCCGGCGACCCACCGCCAGAGTAGCCGACGACCCTCCCACCAGAGCCGGACGGGAAGGAGGGGGAAGAACCTCAGAGTCCGAGCCGGAGTCATCCGAGTCGAGCGCCCAAAACCTGTTGGCCCGGGGCGCAGACAGGACCGCAGCACTGGGGGGGCGAGGAGAGGGAGGGGGTGGGACTCGCCGCCGGCGAGGAGCCCGGAGGAGACCTCGGGGGGGGGGGGGGGGGGGGGGAGGGAGAGGGGAACCGCACGAGACAGGGATGCCGACGAGGGAGGGCCGCGGGGCGGCGACGCCCCAGGAGAGGGGAGAGCGAGAGGAGAAGAGAACGCCATGTCTCCTCAAATTTCGTTTTTTTGCATCTTCAGAAATCCTGCGCCTGATCTGCTGCCCTTGCAAACGCAACCAGAAAAGCATAGTGATATAAGCAGTGCAATTCTGGACATTTCTCCTATCCTACTGGCAATTTCTTCTGTCCGTCCCTTTCCAACATTTAACAATATCTTCAGTATCAGTGGCAAATTGACATACGCTGCCTGCAGTATCTTCTGGATTCGTGCTACTTAACAATACGAGTAGTGGAGGCCTGATATCAATTATTTGCATTGTCCAGATTGGTTTGGCGCTGAAGACACTATTTGAAGAGGGTATAGTGAAGCGTGAAGATCTATCTATCACCTCTAAGCTATGGTAACCCCAAATCTCTGGATATCTTAGTAACTCTGTCTCTGCAGCTCTAGTCAAGTATATAGATGCTTATTTGAAACTTTTAGTAGTTCACATCTAACTTACTTTGGATGCCTTAATTTTCCAGGAATGACCGTCACGCTCCTGAAGATGTGCCAGAGGCACTAAATGAAAGCCTCAATAATTTACAACTTGATTACTTGGATCTTTATCTTGTGAGCACCTCCTATTTACAATTATATTTCAGTACCTGACTTCCTCCAGTCTGGTCTTTATAACATTAATGTATCGCTCTTATGTGTACTGATGGCACTACTTTTGTATGTTATCATTTAGTTAGAAAGTCTCCTCGGCAAGAAATGAGCACTCGTCTAGTCTATATTATTCATAAATTTTAATCACAATTAATGAATAAATTATGTATCCATGCTTGTCTATTGTGTGCTATTGCTATGGTATATAGTGTGGAAACTGGGCATATGGTTCTGTGCCACTTTTTAATACATGTGTCCTATCAGGGCCGGGCAGGTAAAATCCGGGGCCTGTGCCAAATTCTAAAATGAAGCCTATTTTTATTTAAAAATTATAACTATAATCAACCCATCTATATCTCCTTTATGAGATTGAATCAAATCCCCTATTTTTAGTTTATCCTTGTGCTGTTTTGTAGTAACAAGATTCATATTCTCTAGAGAAAATTTTATAGGACATAAGTTTGATCTTGAAACACGAACAACTAGACCAATTAACACACATTTATAAATGATGAAAATAACACATTTAAAACAACGCATATCAAACAGCTAACAACAAACTATTTGTAGAACTTTGACTAAGGAACTCACAGACGTGAAACTTGGCATGGTCAAACAGTTCCTTGGCCAGACCCCATCATGCCGTGATCAATGACGATGATTGAGAAAAGAAATTGGCAACGATCTAGCACCTGTCCTCAAAGATGAAGTGATCTTCATTGGTTGACTGAAAGATTGATTTGATTAAGTCAACTTAGTGCGAACATGGCCGTGTGCCTGCCCTACTCACCTGCTGGTTGTTGTTTCTTGCCTTCCTGCCGATAACAGCGGCCGCCAGCCCTCTACTGCGTCGTTGGTGTACTGCGCCGTTAGCATTGTAGATCAGGATTCCTACTCCTGCGCTCACGCCTTTCTTTTTTACACCCTCAGGTCTTGGTAATCGGTGTTGTGCATGTTCCATATTCTCCCAAGCCATCAATAAGCTAATTGTGTGGCATACCGGCGTCAGCGGCCTTACTGTTTTTCATCGAGGGCAATAGAGATAGGGCGCTGCTACGCATCCGCCGGCCGATGTTTAGATATTATTCGTCGCCTCGACCGTCGTTGAATGCCCGAACTGATAGCCGTTCGATCTAGTGTCCGCGCCCCGTGCGCCTATTAGTTATTTACAGCAACAAACACTATGTTGCATAAACAATACACTCTTGCCCCCGGCCCCGACAGGGCTGTGCCCCTCGCGGCGCCGTTGTCAACCCACCCATCAGATCTCACACCATCGAGTGACCGAGCGTCGTCGTCCTTCCCATTGCAACAGAGGTAATTTTGAACAATTTTTTGAAACAAAGGTCATGTTGCAAAAACTTTTATAACAAAGGTCATGTGGTAAAAAAAATTGCAACAACATACTTGTTGCATTATTTTTTGCAACAAGATCTATGTTTCAGAAAAGCATCTGCAGCTCGCAGTTGTGTCCGTCGCAGATTTTTTTTGCAACAGCGGTCTTGTTGCGGATTTGTTTTACAACAGCGGTCTTGTTGCGGATTTTTTTTCCTGCAACAAAGGTCTTGTTGCACATTTGTTTTTTTGCAATAGAACTGATATTGCAGAAGTGAACACCGTCCTTGTCGTCGTCAGTGGTGAGTAGAGATCATCTTCTTCATCACCCGGTAGCAGCAAGAGCGGCCACGAGCTCCGCCAGATGGTGGTGAGGGAGGATTGTCGCCGCCCGTCCTTGCCTTCACGCAGCCGCCGGCGAGCATCGGACCTTCGACCAGGTCACCTCATTGTCATCCCTTCCTTCGGGTTTTTTCGTTTGTCCGCCTCTTTCCGTGGGAGCGCCTTGCGCCCGTGCGTCGCCGTCATCGCGCGTCCTCAGCCGTCGGACCTCGCTGAGCGGAGCCCCTGCCGCTCCCAGATGTCCCTGCCTCTTGCCCGCTCACCATCCTCGCCGGATCAGGCGAGATCCGGCTGGAATCTTGGCCGGTGGTGCCCTCCCAGCCGCACGAGTCTCCACCTGCCACGGGATCTAGCCAGGCAGTTGCAAACTCTATCTTCTGAAACAAAGTATGAGTTTCAGAAACGTGGACACCGAGAGGTTGACCTCGACCGTCTGATGAAGAGTCACTCTGATGGACACAAAGACGGCAGACGCTCGCAGGCGATCGGCCGGCTGAAGGTAAGCTTTTCCCATAGAGATTGGGGAAAGAACATACGAGGGAAACATGGCGTCACGTACGCAAGCCACGAGATAAAGCCCATGGCGTCACGCAGAAAAGATTATGTATGTTCAATGAGTTTTTATCTCCTGTGTTGGTCAACATATTCTTCTGGTACCTTCAACTTAGCGTTACATGATTAGGTGTTGGAAATGTTTAGTATGATGTTTACAAATGATTTGGTTAAAATCTCTGATCCTTTGTGGGTTTGTAGATCCATTGCCCATTTAGTGTCAAGAAGGGAACAGACCACAGCCCTGAAAACTTTATAACACCTAACATCCCTGCTACATGGGGGGCAATGGAAAAGTTACATGATGCTGGCAAAGCTCGCGCGATTGGTGTGAGTAACTTCTCATCAAAGAAGTTGGGTGACTTGCTTTCTGTAGCTCGTGTACCTCCTGCTGTTAATCAGGTGGAATGTCATCCTGGGTGGCAGCAAACTAAGCTCCACAACTTTTGTCAATCAACTGGAGTTCATCTTAGTGTAAGTCTGATTACCTCAACTATTTCTATATTAGATAGTTAGTGTGATTATCTTGTGTGTTATTTATCACTAAAGAAGTTGGATTGCTTTTGCGGAATATTTTTGTTGTTGTTGTTGTCGTTCTTTTCTCACCCGTATGTTTTGGCAGGCTTACTCACCACTAGGTTCACCTGGTACTACTTAGATGAATGGTAATGTCCTCAAAGAACCAATAATCATCTCAATAGCTGAGAAACTCGGCAAGACAACTGGACAGGTGGCTTTGCTCTGGAACATTCAGATGGGTCACAGTGTACTACCAAAGAGCACAAATCAAGAAAGGATAAAGAAAAACCTCGATGTTTTCGATTGGACAATTCAAGATGATGTGCTTGCAAAGTTCTCAGATATTAAGCAGGTAACCTTATCTATACTTTAATGAGGATAAAGCATTGATATTTATTGGTGATAACTAAAGGTCTTTATAGGATGACAGATTAACAAATCTCTTGGAGCATGCTAAATTGCTTGGTTTAAGTAGCATGTGTTCGTTTTTGTGCTTTTGGAGATTGGAGCACCAGTGTATCGTGACATGATTCTAATAATGGCATTTTGTTCACTGTTATTAGTGGCAGTATTAGACAATTAGTTACCCTGGGTAAAACCAAATTCATACTATTGATATCTGATGTTCTTTTTTGCTTGCTACATAGGGCACAACTGTGTGTCCTTAGCCGTATTGTTCATATAAATAGCTCTTTTTTTTGGGTATGGATCCACCCAAGACAAGCAAAAGTCATGTCGATCAGCCCCTGTTATCAATTGTTTTCTAGAAGAATACTAGTAGCAGCAGAAAATATAATACCGTGACATGCTTTATGAAGTGGGTGAGTTTCTGTGTAGCATAAATTTCTAGAACGTCTTTCAACCATTCATTCATTCATTGTTAATTTGCATCCACTTTTTTCCCCTTTAAGACTTTTTCACACGAACAAGTGAGCGCATCTGACAGTTCCTATCTTATCGTCTTCAGGCCAGGCTGCTGAGAGGCGACTTTATGATTAATCCACAGAGCGTTTACAAGACCCACGAGGAGTTCTGGGACGGTGAAATTTAGTGCCCGTCAGTTCATTTTCTCTCAAAAGTTGTCCTTCACAAACGAAGGGTCAGTGCTCGGTGCTCTGATTCTATCCTATATCATGGACTATGTTGTCACTATGCGTCTATGCCTCTGGGGATGTTGTCCACCCACTAGCGCTAAGGTGCACCTGATGGTGCATAGTCCACCCCCGTCACCGTGGGCGATGCCACAATGAATGTCCGTGTGTCGTCGTCGCATTTTGGGCGTGTTTTGAATACAAAGATAATCGTGAAGCTAAGCTCCATAGCTTTTGTCAACTGACAGGCGTTCATTTCTCCGTATCCGTGCACCACACTACGTATGTGTATCCACTGAAAAACTTGGCAAAATTGTGTTTGAAAATCCTATTGTGTTCTTGGTATATGTTTAGGCCTTATACATGAAAAGAAGAGGAATTTCAAACATTACGGTCCCAAGGCTTGACCCCGGACAGGAACCTTGTTGGTCTTTTATTTCTGAAAAATGCAAATGATGGCTGAAAACATGAAAGCGGCATTGTGTCATTATATGATCCCTAGGGTCTGTGATAAAAATTTGAGAAGTTTTCAGAAAAGTTGCGACATACACTGCTTAGAAACAATACCATGAGGAAGAATCTAGCTTTTGAGATACATTTGAAGGTGAAGCGGCCGCTGCCTCGTCGGTTGAATTTGATGTATTTCATACACTAAACATACACCATTACATGTTATTTGTTAAAATTTGGCATATTTGGGGTTTCGTTTGTTATATTGAAGTCATTTAGTGCATTTCTAGTCATTTAACAAAAATGATTACAATTTTAATTGGAGCTATTTGACCCCAAGGTAGTATTTGGGGGGGGGGGGGGGGGGAGGCGGGGGGAAGGCTCTTTTGAATGGGCTTGATCGGGGTGCAGTGGCCGAAAAAACAGAAATAAATGAAAATAAAATAAATAAAGAAGAGAAGAAAGAAAAAAAATTGTGTTTCTCGTGGGATTTTTAGCTGACACTATTGGTCAATTCGACCATCCCACAGATTGCTAACGAACCATCCATCTGGACCGTCCATTCGTCCCATATCAAACGTCCATCTCAAGCTGAGTTGTCGTCGTTGCTCGCTCAACAACCTTATTCTTCTCCTAGCACTGTCATTGCTCAACGTTATCTCGCCTCCGATGCTACATCACCTCGCCAGCCTATCTAGCCGCTTACCGTCACCCACTTTTTCTCTTCCGTGATGTCATCAACCCTCACTACGACCAGCCGGAATCGATGTGTTGGTAGCACCAGCTCCTCTTCCCCGGCCATCGCTATTGGTCCTCTTGGTGGCGTCTTGGTCTTCTTGTTGGACGTGAACATGTAGAGCGTGCGGGAGGGCAACCTCTACGAGCTTTGGGCATGACGCCGCGGTGATGTCTGGTCGTATGGTGGGGCATCTTAGACGCGGTGGCATGGTGTGGTGATGTGGTGCGGTGGCCTGGACGGAGCCTCATGAATGTTGATTTTTTATTGTCCATCATGTTTACTGATTGTCTACACTCTGTAAAACCTTTCCTTCTGCCGAGTACATGCACTCATCACATCCGGGGGCACACACCATTTAATTTGAAGTCTTTATAAGCTCCCGACCCTCCTGATGATTAGGAATAAGACGACATGTGATTATAGTCATTGTTCACTCACCCACAAAAAAAGAGTCATTATTCACTTTTGTATATACTATATGTCGTAATGCCGATGAGAGTAACATATATACCCATCAGTTCACTTGCATTGACATATATCAACATCTAACAAACTATTGCTTCTCTACTATTTTCTTTTGCACACGTTTGTAAATGTTGTCCACCAAGTGGAAGAAGGATAACGACTGAAGCTGATGATTTGGGTTGATCCATCTCTCCATTCTCGGCAGAAGAAAACACCAATCCATTTGTACACTTATGTGGATGTCTGGATATCGTTGTTACAATACATATGTGTGTATGATTTAGAGATAAACTAGGATTCTAGAGTCCATCTTGTATTCCAAGTGATAGGCTTCTTGAACTCCAAGTTTTGTATTCCATACATACCCCCACAAGAGTCAGATCAATACAACAACAAATATTAGCATCCTATAATTTTCACATGGTATCAGAGCGGTCAGTCCAACAACGCCGATGCTAAATTCCTCTACCACTTCCGCAGCATGCCGCCCCCCAGGAGATTAATATGTTCTACTCGGGGGCTCGGCACCCAGTCAATTAAAGATTCGATAGGTTTTGTAGTTTAGATTCAATTTTCGAGTTCCATGTCATTAGGTCGATTTCAATAGATAAATTTCAGTTTTTGAAATCCTATCAGAATAGTTTGAGTAGTCTCCAAATAAACCTATTGATCCACCCCATTGTTCGGCGAAAATCTTCTCAACAGAAATCGGTGTTTCGGCGGCCCGGTGCCATCGACCTCCTGCCAACAACCTCAAGCCAGCAACCATGGGCGCGGATACCACGTGCAGCTTCTCCAAGCCACGTGCCGGAGATAGCGCACACCCACCGACAAGCTGCACAGATCGATCCCTCCACTACGATGTCAACAATGCCACGGATCGATTTATTACGAGCGGCATGGTGCCCTCCTTAATCGGGCCACGTGCACGGGCGTGGACGCCATTGTGCGAGCGCGATCCAGAACAGCGGCCGCCGGCTCCTCCAATAGGCATGCGATCCGATCTCCATCAACGCCACATATCACCTTGCCGTGGACATCAAGCTTCACCGAAGGTCCATCTAGCCATGCGTAGGTACGCCCATGAAAAGCAAGCTTGCATTCTAACATATCCATCCATGAAGCATGCACATGGCCAGGCAAATCAATCTCCTACGAGGAGATGCATGCAGCAATACGCGTCAGCAGCGAGCGATCTACGTCGGGCATCTACACCGAGCTGTACGACTACATCACGCCAAAACACACACAAAAATCGTCGTCGAGCACATCACGAGAAGCAACATCGACATCTATCACACACATGCCAGGCCAGGCAGGTGTGGAAAGAGATGCAATTCTTCATCGACTTCTTTGATGCGACACGACATCGACACATCGTCGCTGAGGCCTTCAAGCGACATCATCGTGGACATGCAGCTGCAATGCCATTGCCGACACTTCATCTCCAAAGTCTTCATCAACGTGGTCTTCACCAGCATGTTCGTCAACACACCGCCGCCTTGTCCACACGATGGACACGTAGCATCCTCTGACAATTTTTTCTGCAAGACGCAATCTCGACGAAGGCAATGACCGTGTCATGACGGCAGCATCAACGGCGTCATCCACGACAATACGACTGCAACGATACGGTGTCACGATAGTGACGCCCCCTACACGGCCACACGGTTCTGGCAAACCGATGTGTGCTCGATGGCTCTCCCACGGTTTTGGCAAAACCAATGGACTCATCGTCGATGGTACCCTCTGACATTCACAAAGTGCATCGTCCACGACTGTAGCTCTGTCTACAGTATAGATTATTTTTTTGTGCGCTTCCGGCTTTGTGCGTTTTCATCATCCACGACGACTACATCATCGACCACGACTACATCATCGACCACGACTACATCGACCACAACTACATCATGATCGGCTACATCGACATCGACATACAGGGTTGGGCTACAGTTACTAATCAAAAGAAACTCCAGTCAACAGCATCTGCATCGTCACTAACATCCACGCCACTCCAGCTGTGACTGCGGGAGGGAATAGAGGAGATACAAGGAAGGCATCAGAAGGGGACGCAGTCAACGCCCTAGGTGCCGACCCCATTAGAGACATAGTTGATGATGGCGGGGCGGAGAAGACGACGGAAGTATAAAACTTCAAATTCAGTCTCGACGACTTAGGGGGAATGTTACAATACATATATGTGTATGGCTTAAAGATAGACTAGGATTCTAGAGTCCATCTTGTATTCCAAGACATAGGCTTCTTGCACTTCAAGTTTTGTACTTCATATATACCTCCACAAGGGTAAGATTAATACAACAAAAAATATTAGCATCCTACAACTTCTACAAGTCATGTTTTGTCAAATGATCAAAATTTACTGTACTGTTCAACCGTAGATATGTAAACCATCACGTCTAACATATGTGTGGCTCCATATGATTTGCTACTAACCCTCAAACAACCTATGCATAGGGCATCTCTAACACCGATCCTCAAACCGTTCACATACATTCGGACCGCGTGGTCTGGATGTGGAAGCCAAGCGGTCCGACCGTGTTTTCCCTCACAAATCGGAGACAAAGTGTGCATGAAGGGGGGGGGGGGAGTCTAGGCTGCAGCCATGTAGGACTCAGACAGCCCGATCCGCCCTCTTGGTCCTATTTCCTTCCACTCCCCCTTTCTCCCCCGTTGCTTTGCATCCGCACCCTTGACCTCTGCCACCGCCGCTGTACGTCTCTGGCCGCCACATAGGCATTGTCGGACATCCGCAACCAGCATAGACATGCCTGCTTGCATTTACAACGGTGTTGCCCACCCTGGAGCTGTTTGTACCTAGGTACACTCCGCCCCCCTATCGACGACCTCCATGCCAGACACCACGTTCGGCAGATGTTCCGTCAAATGCCATTGAACTTATTTTCAAACGCTATGTCGTTTTGTAGAGTACAAAGGATGCCGTTCTACTCGACGATGGATGATGAGTTGTTGTGTGATGCGTGGTTGGCCGTATCCGCGGATTTCGTAGCACCTTCTAGCAGCAACTGCATAAATCATTTTACGCACGAAAGCAAATTATGCCCTACGACATGTACATCATTCAGGAAGGCAATGTGAGGTTGTTATCGTGTCGCTGATACGCTATCTAGACCACTGTCACCAAGTTTTGTAATATGGTTCGTCATCTGGAGGTAAGGACGCCATTGTTCGCAGCAGATGACGAGTATATGCGGGACAACATGATCCATTGATGAAAAACCTGTTGGACATCTATACTATCTGGACTATGTTTGACATTACCATTTTCTGGTGGATTCAATGGTAAATTCTATTTCCTGGATTTAAATTTGACATCTCTCCATCTTGATGATTTGTACATGAATGCATTCCATTCATGCCTATACATGTTTGATGATTTGTGTGTGAATTCATATTCCATTTCATGCACACGATGTTTTGTCGGTTGCACTCCATAAAAGGTTTAACAAAGAAGATTTTGAGCTAAAATATGCTCTTTATTTCACACACAAGAAGAAACAACGAGCATGCATCGAACTCTCATTTCCTCTCTACATCCACCAGATCAGGATGCACAAGCTAATCGATATTATTCAGGAGACAACAGGTCCAATCACGCGGCCTTAGTGCAGCGGTTCTTGCAGAAGTTGGTGACGAGATCCTTGCACTGGAAGCCATCACGGCCAGTGACGGTGGACTTGGCGCAGGTCTTGCAAGCCAGGTTGCACCCGGACGGCGAGGCGTCCATGCGTGTACACTGCGGCGGGAAGGACCTACTGCAGACTGCAGAAGCCACACTTGTTGCAGCACAGTGTCGCACCTGTAGGCAGCCAACAAAGGTCAATAACCCGCTAAACTGACTTATTCCACGAGGTGACGAGGAGGAATCGTAGCCTCACCTTGGCTGTGGGCCAGGGGCAGAGCTGTTGCGAGGATGCCGAGGAGGGCCAGCGTGGCGAGCAGCACCTAGGGCCTCATGCTGTTTGCAATGATCAGGTTGGTTGGTTGTTGGGTGCGTGGATCCGTTTGGATCCCGTCTTTATTCGTCTTCGTTCGTGTGTCTACATGATATATTTTTTCGATCTATACTTCACTTCATCGGTGACGGTTGTTGCTTTTGTGCGCTGGTACTGTGGGGCCTTAGCAAGACAACTTGCCGACTGTCTACTACAACAAGTGTGTCCCAGCTCTAGTGAGGGAGGAGTGATGATGGCGGTGCTCCTTTGGTTTGCTCCGGTGCTTATAGTTGGCACTAGGTGGTCTACGGACATCGATGTAATTTTTGTTACTTATGTGCTCTTTGTACAACCATGCTATGATGAATAGATAGGAAATTTTTTTTGCAAAAAAAAAAGCTAGTGTCCTATTAATGAGGACAGAGACGACCCTCCCTTTCTTGAATCTTGATCCCTTAGTTTCCAAATGGAAGATGGGCTGTACATACTAAAAACATCCTGAGCAAAGCCTAGGACTGGTTTGTGTAATGGTTAGTATAATGGTTAGTATAAGGCTTTGATGAGTACCTCTGGTGTACGACCTGTATCCGATACTTTTTTTGCAGCTTTATATTGTCCGGGCAAAAATATATGAATGCCTTCATATGTATCGTCATACAACTGTTGACATGAAATGTTGGATGTATAGCAGCATTCAAATCAATATATTTCTGTATATATGCACTACTTTCATGTATAAAAACACTTAATAATCTATGGTTGTTTCATTCGACGTACTCTTGGGAAGGTACAAAATTCTGTGGTAAGTTATGGTGTTAGTATGGATTGTTTCATTCGACATATTCTTCGGAAGGTACAAAATTCTTTTGATTAGGTGGGAGTATATAAGCTATGGTGTTAGTCTGCTGATCGTTCTTCTATCAGAAATTCAGAATTACAAATGCATATAAAACTAAATCCCCCATCTCCACATTTCAGCATTTGTTGCAGCAGTCATAAGTGCTGTCATATATTTTCTATTTTGAATTTATGATGAGCTAATGAATGACCAGTAATTACAAGTGCAAAAAACCATTGTGGTACAAAGTTTATCACTGGCAAGATTACACGGGCGCAGCGGAGTGTGCTAACCCCTCTAGTCCACTAATGCGAGTACATAGCATGTCATTTTACTGGAACAGGCTTCTTCCTTCGACGGGCGACCACAGTGACCACAATGCTTTTGCCTTACTTCTGCTGCAACCAACCGTGGCGTTTGCTGGAACCGGCATCCTGAATGAGAGAAGTCCACATTTCAACCTCGAACTAAACAATCGGTTTAATATTACAACCTTGAAATTTGAAGGCGGTCGAAATACACCCTGAACCGAACAAGGGGTCCAAAACTCAACCCTGGTCTCGGTTTTGCATTGGTCAAATGGTTTTGACCGTATTCAATGTTGACTGGGCAGCGCCATATCAGCATCTACGACTGCTAAGAGTTAAAAAACTATCTCTTTCTCTCTTGTGGCAGGTGACCAGCAACGCTGCACCTTCGACACCGTCCCTCCTGCCCCCGCTCTAATGTATCTTCCCTTGCCCATCTCACCTTGCAGCAACAACAAACAACATCGCCGAGCAAGCAACAACAACACCATGCAGCCATCAGAAGCCAAGGGAGGAGGTGCTCATTGCTTGCGCAACACGCAAACAAGAGAGGAGGCCTGAGGGTCAAGGAGGTACTTGTCGGATGGGAGAAGAGGCACTCTCAACCTGGGAAAGGAGGACTCGTCGCTGGGGCGGATTGGGCGGTGCTTAGCAGTGGTAGCCGTAGTGGAGGTCGACACCTTCCATACTTGGATAGAGCGGGTGATGTGGGCTGGACCCACGTTGGGGTCGGCAACGACCCATGATCCAACATTTCAGATTCGTTGCACATCATGGCGAGGTGGGCGGTGGAGGACGAGTGCATGTTTACCACTCCTCTTCTTAAGCTCCAATAGCATGTGAAAAAGAAAATCCTTATAAAGGGGCCTCAAAATCTCCTCTACTCATTAGGTGGGGCTAAACTTCCCATTACCATGTCATGACTCAACTTACCACCTGCGGAGGCTGAAGAGAGGCCGGGGCCAAGGAAGAGCGGACGGAGGAATCGAAGATGCGCGATGCTGTCAGGGGCTCGGGAGCACCTTCGAAGTTCGCCATCGCAGTTGTGCTGGCAAGGCCAACAAGGATATGCAACGTCCTTGGGAAGGGTCGGTAAGTCCCTTTATATCTTCAATTTATCCTCTTATGGTACTAATTATGAGTATTCCTTTTTGATTTTGCATGTTTTTAGGGCTTCCCTGTCCTGCCAGGCCGGACATCATCCCAGAGAGGACTCTGTACCACCCCCGATTGTGCCTGCAGCCCTCGATTCTACTACCCCGAACGCTTCAAGCCATGATCAGAGTGTGCTGCACTGAAGGCCGCCGCCTCCCAATAAGGTGAAGATAGTGTTATTTATCTCTATTCTTAATGGAGCAGTTGGTAGTCTCCGCCGGTCAATTTTCGTCCCCCCTTCCCTGGTTTTTTTTGGTACTTCTTCCCACCTCCCGCTTTCCACCGTTCCCCCGCATTTTACCTCCCAACCGATAAAAAAACATCAAGATTCAACTACACCCATCCTGAACCGCGCCGGTTTACAGCTAGAAAAAAGACCTAAAACGATCTAACACGGTTAACCTACGAAATTACGACGAAACAGAACCCCTCGCACCCGAAACGTCGTGCCCGCACTTGCCCGCCGCCGTCTCTCCCATCGTGCTCCTCGACCAGCCCCACCTCATGCCGCTCCACCCACTGTTTCTCCCTCCGCCCGTGCCGCTCTCTTCCCCGCCGGCGCTGCCCACCACGAGCGGGGAGGCCCCAGATCGTCTCGAGCAAGTCAGCGGGGCGGTGGCCAGATCCACCACGGCAACATCTCGTCCAGATGAGCCGCGCCGGGAGAGGTAGATCGAGGCGGCGGGCACCGTGTGCGTCTTGTCTCCTGGGACGCCGCTCCGACTTGATCCGGCGAGGAGGCAGCCTCCGTCTGCGGCAACGAGGGCGGCGGCCGGCTGCGCGAGAGGCCGATCTGATTGTGCCTCCATGACGGCATCGTGATGCCCACCACCGACGGCGCTGCGTCGCGACCAAAGGGGCACCCGGCCACGGCCGGGGACTCACTGCAGTTGAAGCACTCCATCTCGCCACCATGTATGTTGTGTTCTTGTGCTGCAGGTCCTTGGGGTTGGGTGTTCTTGTCGCCACCATGTTCACGCAGGCACGAATTGGACTGAGAGATGCTAACAGAGGAGGAGAAGACCATGCAAGTACGTATGTGCCAAAATTGATAGATTTAACTCTAGGTATTGCATTATTTTGCTGCAGTGTAGTAGTACTCTTTAAAGAATTTGTAGGAGATAGCAAAAGGACTAGATGAAGGATCCATTGATTTAAAAACACGTGGAAAGCATTCAGTTTAGTAAATATTGTATATACACTTCCCCTGAAAAGTTTGACGTTGTTACTTGGGAAAAAGGAAAATGCCCACAGATTACTTCTTAGTTATGCAAAGTTTAAACTTCAGTCATGGTTTATTGGTCGTTTTCCCCAATAAATATCTACCAACTGCAGGTCCTTGGGGTTGGGTGCGGCAACTCACGGCTCGAAGACAATCTTTTGTGGTGGGGAGTCGCCGCCGCCGGCGGCACCTGCATAGACGGTCTCGCTGGGAACGAAGAGATGCTCCCCTGATTTGGAGCTGTAGAAGGGAGGTGGTTGCAGACACAAAGTGGGGACACACAACTCCCAGTCATAATATTCTTTATCTTGGCTCGTTGTTTGGGGATGGACGCATCAATCTGATCGCGCTCTCCTCCATGCCAAATGGATCCTTGGTTCGGAGGTGCGCGGCGCCGACGATGACAACCTTTCTATCGACGCAAGGGCAGAAGGAGCTCATGACGTTGTTGATGCCACCACCATGCACGGGGTTGATGCAAGGTGTGACAAGTATGTATACCAGGCAAAGTACTCAATCGGTTTGGCATTTAGCTTTTTGATTCTGTTTTTAGTGAGCTTTTTTATTCAGATAATTTGTTTACCTGATGCCTTCAGTCCAGGTAATCTGTCTGTCTGTCATTTTGCTTTTTGATTCAGTGCGATCACTAATGGGGAGAACATAAAACTTCAATTGAGGGCAGTGTGATTCTCTAGCTACATGTATCATGTAAGTGACGTCTTTCCATGAATCTTCTATTCATTATATAACCTCTCAGGCCCTTAGAAAAGTATCTCTGTTAACTCGATTTCTTTCTGCTGATTCTTATAGAGCTTCTGCAGGAGGGCGTCACCTGCGGCATCACTTGCATCGACCTCTCACCGATCACCGTCCCGAGGATGCATGAAAGACTGGCGGAGCAGGGCACCAGTGATTGTTTCACCAATTTGCTCGACTCATTGTTCCCTTCCTCTGTCCACGCAACGTTGCCCATTGTTGCTAAGTTGTTAATTCATCAGGCCCATTATTGCGGCTACATATTCTGTTCATCTTGCCTGCCTTCTTAGGAGAAACCAATTTACTGAAATTAACTATTCTTTATTTACATTTTATTTGTTTCTTCCTGCTACTTGTACAATTTGCGTCGGAAATATTCTGACTACTTGCATGAATTTAGACCCTACTTGCACAGTTGCTTGCATTTTGTGTTGAGAAACATCTGCTACTTAAATGTACATAATACTTGCAAGTTTTATTTGTTGACTGTGCCATGATAGCTTTAGGCCTTTAGTTGTACAAAACTGCCAAAGTAGGTGACAACCACCTGCAGCTCAATCCTTGTTTAACTCGACAGACAAGCTAAAGTAAATGCGGAGCCAAGATAAATTGTTGTAAGCCTTTTACTGACTAGGAACGAGGGGTTGTAGGAAGGAACACTGCACTATGAGTATGCCCTTTGTTAGCTCTTTGCCCTTTTCTGTAACACTAGCCTATAGAAGGATGAATGGTGTCAAGCTCCGGGCAACAAGTAGGATTATCTCAGTAGTACAGTCAGCACCACTATCTGAGATTGCACATTTACGACCATGGTGGCACACAGAAAAGGAAACTTGGTCTGAAACAAATTGCCAAATGCTAGGATCAACATTTCTTTTCTAGAGCATCTCCTTTTCGGGAAAGTTGTTGTCGAGAACTCAGTTGCGTGTTCCTTTATTTTCAAGAAACTCTATATAGACCTTGATAGCTTGAATATAATGTTTTAGTATGGTGTATTTGTAAGGTACAATCCATTCATAATTATTGGTAGTAACATGTGTGTACGTGTATATTTAAACATACTGTCGCTAGATCAAAATTTGGACATACATAGATAGCTCCAGATGCAGCCTAAATGTTTTTTTACTCCCCATATAATCACTGTTGTGAATCCTTGTGCGGTTGTGCCTAGATATATGTAAATGCATCTGCTGCTATGTCTCTCAATACTCAATAGCACGGTTTCATGGCGAATCAGTGCCACTGTTATGTGTGTTGATGTTTGAACCGAACCAGCGATTTGTTAGAACTTATATTGTTTATTGTATAGGATGTCAGCTTTCCAAATCATAAGAATATTTGCTTTGCTTTGTTTTTTATATTTGCAGGTTGGCAATTCCGAAGTTATTGCCTTTCTACTTCAAACTGAAATAATTCCTCTTTGTCTTTAATATGGAGATGGGCACTGAACTTTAAAAAACAGTATGAACTCAACCCCTTCTGTAAATCAAATATTTCATTTGCGGGGACGACGTGGGGCTCATGTCGAGCACTTCACCTGCAATGGGTGTGGCCTTCTCCGTTTGCCAAACATGCTACAAGTACGAGCACCATGAGGGAACTTCTTGGAGTGCAAGACCCGCTACAAGCTCCTCAAGGGTCAGTCAACCTCCACCCACGGCCGAAGGCACTTGCAGATGTGAAGAATATCCATGTCCGATTACATCGCCAGAAAGCAAAAACCGAGCCCACACTTATCATCAAGGTAAAAATTGTCCTGTAGACTTTTCTAATATTTCATTTGTATGTTGGTTTGGTAAACTTAGCATGCTGCAAGCTATTTTTAAGAAAGTTCAGTCGTACCTGATACTAACCTCGGTTTAGATCTATTTCATGAAGGTCTCATATTAACACCTATGAGTGGGAGTTTCATAATATAGAGTTACTTATAAGATTGGATACTATTTTTTGATCTGAAAATATCTATTGCCGATAAGAACGTATTTCACATAATAAATTGCTGGTTCATGCTGGAGCTTGAAATGTATTCCTTTTTTTCTGTAGGGATTTTTGAAACAAGCAGAAGATTAGTAACTTCTACGACATCAAAGATCTGACCTTTTAGAGTATGCACCATATTGATTTACTTATTGATTTATTCACACTATATCAGATTTATCTTGAACGTGATACTTTATTGACTGTACTGGACACGGGAAGTTAACTGTTTTAATTATATAGGATTAGTCTGCACCAGTTGCTGCATAAGTTCTCATTGATACCAATTTACATACTTGGGCTACTAGGCCTTTGGTCAGTTTGCAACTGGTATTTTAGACATGTACGAGTATTCTCATGGTATTTCTATATGTTTTAATTTGTACCAGATGGAATTTGCGAATTAGTCTTACAAAGAGAAGAGAAAGCAAACATTATTCACGAGTTTGCAGGAATATGGAAACTCAAGGTAGTCTGTTAGCATAAGTAAAAAATGTTTTTCATTTTATTTGTTGGTTCGACCGAATTATATTTTATCCGAACATATGGATGATAGACACAATGGACGTACGTAGTTTCTGGTTAGCACTACTCGGATAACATTTGGTCTTATGCATTTTAGTTAAATATATCCTTTGTGATGAATAATGATTTTTGAGCATACTATCTTCTTTTCATGTGGGGAGATCCCTGATAGAAAAGAAAATTGTGTTTCTGATATGTTATGCTTATTTCTAAGTGCTTCCAATTTCCAACTACTAGGTATGCAGCCTTAGATGAACAACTACCTCTTTATTTGCTTGAGGATGATTTGATTGTGCAATTAAGACTACATAATTTCACTTTTCATTTATATTTATTGGTGAGGGCGAGCTGGCGGCGGCATGGCGCGCTGGTGCGCGTGACCGCGTGTTCGGCAAGGGTGCGAGCCGATCTGGCATGTGCGCTGGCGAAGTAAGGCGTAGAGGTGCTCCGGCCGGCTGGGTGCGTTGGTCTGTGCCGGAGGTGCGAGGTGGCCGTGGATCTGGCACCTAGCATGCGTGAGGGAGGACATATGGGCGCTGTGCGTTTCTTCGCGGCGGGAGGTGTGACTGTGCTGCTCTGCAGATTGATGACGTTGTTCTCCTGGTTTCGTGGATCTGCAGCGGGGTAGCCAGTGGTTGCGGCGCCAGAGAATGCTGGGGCAGCGGCCTCGGGCTGATGGCTGCTATGGCAGGGGCTGCTGCACCTGCTCGGGATGGTGGATTTGGAGCGATGCACTCAGATCTGACCCTGGCAACCGCGTTGTTTCTATGTCGCATGAGTTGTTGCAGCTGGTCGTCGCGTGAGGGCTATGCCGGCTGACGGCAGGGGGGTGCCCTACACAATGTGCTTGGCTCTGAGGGCCTAGGTATCGTTGCGTGACCAGATTTGCAAGCAAGCTCACCGATAGGAGATCAGGAACTCGGGCGAAAGCTCCGTGACCTTTTTGAGGCATAGTCGTAGACATCTTCCTATCCTTTCACGTGCTTGGGTTCTCCGGGTGAGAACCTAAACTCCAGTTTTCTGGAGTGGGTGGCGGCGGCGTTTACGTCGTAACCATCTTCGGAGACGTTGCCTTGGAGGGCCAGCCTTTGGATGTCGTGTGGGGCTCTTTCGTTTTTCAAGGGCGGTGTATATCGGTGTTGCGGCTCCGGGATCTTCTATTAAGTGTCGAGGCTGCGGCCTCGGGCAGTACTGCGACGACAGCTCCAAGAGGTAGGGCTGCTTGTCGGCATGGCTTGGGTGAGGACCTTGAAGTGCGGGAGCAGCAAGGTTGTCAGCTCCGTCAATGCGCCCCAGTTGGGACTGTTGGACGACATGTTGGGGCAGCGGCCCAGGATGTGGTGCAGCGTTCGTGGTCTATGTGCGGTTGGCCTGAGCAGCGTGAGCTGCGGGTAGCTGTATCATTCGGCGTAGTGCCGGCCAGGTTGTCGGTCATCCAGGTTGCCGACCGGGAAGAGGTGTAGTGCCGGCCAAGACGAGAACAAGGGGAAGCTGCTTGGTTGTCTGTGTTCATCAAAGGTGCTTTCTCTTTTCCATCTTTCTTTTTATTTACTTAATCCTAGATGGGTGACTACTAATTTCCATGTCTACTGGGAGGAAGAAGGTTGGCGGACGTATCTTTGTGACTATGTCATTCACGTGCTTTGTTTCAACTCATAAAGTGGATCCTTTTTAAGCTCTTTCAAATCATAAGACATAATTTTCAAGTGATTTTTTACTTCTAATTCCCAGTTTATTGCTTCACATAGACCATTACATATTTATGCTAGCAATTCGAAGCTTTGTCCCAAGGGCAAGCATACTGTTGAAAAAATAAATACATGTATGACAGATCAGCCAACAACTTGTTGATCTGTGATTCTTTGAAACTTGATGCTTATAACTGTCTATAAGTCAGTATTGTTCAGAGCCAAAGATAAGTAACAATCTATTTGGTTAAGTTGAACACTTTCAGATCAGGAGTAGTAGAAATTCTTAAGGGCGTTGGGATATTGAACTCCAGGTACTAAGAGGGTGCTTGGATACGTTTTAGTCCCATGACTAAAAGTAGTGGGACTAAAACTTGCTAGCCTCATCTATGCTTGGATCCAAATACTAAAGAGACTAAAATCAAGTTATTGAGCATTTATTATCCTCCAAACCCTCCAATCCAGAACTCGCATGTGTTAAAGGAGAGGCATTAAATGAGGAGAGAGAGGGCTAATACATATTTTAGTAGGTTTCCTATGACTAAAAAATTTTAGCCTCAAGACTAGTCCTAGCCTCTCTTTAGTCAAGGGTGCTTGGAACTTTAGCCTCTAAAAGAGACTATTTTTAGTCAGACTAAAAATAGTCCCTTGGATCCAAGCACCCTCTAATGCGTGTGTAGTTCATGTCAATCCATCCTATTATTTCATCCTTGTAGGCATACTGCTCATCTCCTTTTAATACTAATTCTCTTAATTCTTTTCTGATTTTTGTGGAGTTTTGCAGATAGCTTCGGCAGGTTTGTTAGGCTAATATAAAGTAGGGACCTTTTGCTACATAATGATACAAATATGATACTGAAGGTTGTTTTGCAACTAGCAAGGTATTTTGTTTACAAGCTGATTGTCAACTTTCTTAGAAAGATACATGGTTGTTGTGTCCTATCAGACAATATTAAACTTTTGCTATGATATTTCCTTATGCAGTTTCAAGGTCACATGGATGCTGACAGGTCTCAGGTGTATGGCCTATTTGTTGCTGGGTATTATTGCCTTTCTTCCTGGTATGCCAATGTATATTGCTTCAGTTTTCATATTGAGATTGATACAAAATCTAGGCTCCGAAGTGCAGATTGAGAAGAGGTATGCTTATTGTTTCCTTTCTTCGTGATACCAGGTTTATACAGCGGAGGATCCTGAGTTGATGCATATATTGGCTCAAAAAGTAACTAGGCTCTGAAGTGCAGATTGACAAGAGGTATGCTTACTGTTGTCTGTGTCAGTCTATCTACTCGATCACCTTCATATCAACAAGTACATTGGAGTTGTTTATCTCAGTGCATCAGAATTGTTTCTTTCATGCAGAGTTTCTGCTGCTATTTGTTAAATCTTAAAGAAACGTCTGTCCCTGAGGTTTACATGTCCCCTTGTTCAAATATGAAAATGATTTATTTGCAAACTTCAATGCAAAATGGTTAGTCAGTCTCGAACAACTGCATCTATATATACTTTCTAGCTATGCTATTGATGCCACATCCAGATTACACTTTTCTTCTCTTTCTTTTCTTGGGAGTAGAAAGGTCTCACTCAAGGATCGAGCAAATGCAGTTCTAATGCTTGTGTCGTCTAATTCAAAGCATGAGGACTTTAAATGTTCATGAAATATTTCTCCTCTTAAATCTAAAAAACTAATATACATAGAAGCATGAAAATTAGATTTACTTGATTTATTGGATTATATTTGTTGCATAATTTATTGCATATTAGACATAACGATGCCAATCTATTATATACAGTATCTTTGAACTAGGTTAGAAGTTGGCATTTCTGTCATGCGAGCTTCAGAGAAGGATTAATCTGATTGTCCTTTGATGTTCTAGAGTTTAGTTTGTTGGTTGCTTCAGTTACGGTGGTGTTATTTGGAATAATAATGTCTTCAGGTGCTTGTAACATCGGTAGAATGGTGGAATTCTAGCAGTCATTAGTTTCAGTTTGTGTATAAGAAATACCATCAACCTATTATTAGTGAGCTTTGTATTGTTTTTCTCCGTGTTTACACCTCTCTTGCTCCAAGCCTGGTGATTCAATTCTAACAGAGGAGCTTGCTACAGCCATCCAGGGGGCCAGGGCGATTAGATGCCCATCACTCACGGTGGCAAGAAGTTCCGTGTCGAGTTGATGAACCAGCACCAGCTGGGAGCCCGGATGAAGAAGGCTGTCCCTGCAAAGAAAAAGGAGAAGTGATGAGATGTTTTTGACA
The DNA here is from genome assembly GCF_056163025.1 of Triticum urartu. Taxonomy (NCBI): domain Eukaryota; kingdom Viridiplantae; phylum Streptophyta; class Magnoliopsida; order Poales; family Poaceae; genus Triticum; species Triticum urartu. Next base: position 16,970,515 of record NC_141873.1, read on the forward strand.
GCTAATGGATGATGTTATCTTAGTCTGTGAATTTTTGTTTTGGTCGATTTAGAAACCATGTTTGATGTCTGAAGATCCCTTTTTGCCCACTGTTCAAACCATCTCTTCATTTTTGTGTAAATGGTAACAATACACTTCAAACAATTAAGTTGTCATCCCAAAATATATTTTGTAAAAGGATGTACTTATCGCCTCAATAATCCTTAATCGTCACGTAGATTGCATTTTCATTTAATTATTTTTAAGAATAGCGTAGATTGTTTTCTTTAGAATTACAAATATTTGATATAGTGTATGTTAATTGAGACATGCGTTGCACGTGTTCCTTAATGCATCAATCATTTTCAATTAGGACGGGAGTCTGAAAAATGTTGTAAGGTTATCGCCATTTTTTTTAACTACACAAGTCTGAAGATTAGAAGCATGATCTTTTATTTTTCATGTTGCTCTACCTCTGTAGTGTCAAATCGTATGAACTTTTATCACATATGCTAATTTATCCTTGATGGCAAATAATCCGAACAAAATATTTGGAAGTAATGGAGGCCTAGCCAGAGTAAGGGGGAAAATTGTGGGAGTGGACGCACATCATGTAGGCGAGATGGCAGAGTTTGTGGTCGTAGTGGCCATGAGTGGGCATAAACGAGTTTACACTAATTACTTTACATTAATGTTGTTGTTTGCAGACTTGAAAGGAGAAAATATCGGCAAAAAGTCTCTAAAAATTCATAGTGTGGGTGTAGAAGGTTTGGGGATTTTGAGCCGGATGGGACATTGATGGTTGCGGTTAGCTTGGATAGGAAAGGTAGAGATAGTAAGTGAAGAGGAGCAGGAGAACGAAGACGAAGAAGAATAGTGGTTTATAGGCAGAAAAAAATTAAGAATGTTGCTTAATGTGCATGAGGATCCAAACAATGTAAATTTGACACGATTAAAGTTGACTCATGTCGAGCCTCAGGGTGGTGGTGGAGCGGTCATGGTGGATGGTTGGCTGCGGCCGCCGTGTAGTTGTGGAGCAGGTCCTGGGGGAGAGGTGGTTGGTGAGCCCGTGCCGGAAGGAAAGTGCCGCCGGTAGGCAAGGTAGGGTGGATGGTGACCATCACGCTGTTTTTGAGTGAGCGAGGCGTCCGCCATCGCGCAGGCAAAGAAGTCGAAGCCTGGGTCAAGGTTTGCCACTGTGGTTGGCGTGAAAGTTGACGGACCCGAAGGCCGGTGAGGAAGACATTTTTATTATAATTGCTCAAATATCGTGCGAATGAAACTAAATACAACATTTCTGATATTGTGCAAGAATTTGTTGAACGCATCAAATAGATATTAATTTGTAACAAATTTTTATGTCTATCATCGCTCTGTATGTATGCATTGTCAAATTGCCTTTTGTTAACAATTTACAATGTAAGTGAAGTGGACTTAAATTATTACTCGATTATACCTGTGCTATCTTTTTTTTACATGTGAAATATAACATGCATTATGTTTACATAATTTCAGCAAAATATTTCAAAAGCCCGTGGCAACGCACGGGCATTCTACTAGTTCTTCTATAGAGTATGAATATGGGAGGTTGCGACCTCGATTCTGATTTTCGGTGGGTTGCAGATGCTTCAACTCATTCTATGATCCCAGAGACCGCGGAGGCGGCGATGACAACATCCTCAGCAGCCTTCTTCTCGGATTGTATGACTCATGGTGATGGCCAAGATGACGAGGATGTTGTCGAAGTAGAGGACGAAGAAGAACAGTAGTGAGTAGTCATTTCAGAGACGCTCCCCAGAAACGTAATCACCCTTCTCCCCGTGTAGGATTGCAAAGGACGGGATTTCGGAGGCATGCTCTCCTGTACGGCCGTGCACGCGGTCTATAGGATGAGATCTGCGAGGTAGCAGCAGCGTGAGGAACGATGGTGGGTTGTGCGTGAGGAGGCTGATGTGATCTCATCTGGGTGACAGCTAACAGTGGCGATGCCTCCTATGTATAGATGGTTGTGGTTTTGAGACATGGGTTCCACCCATGCATGCTTGAGTCGGCAACAACCCACGATCTGACGTCCAAGATTCGTGGTGCGTCCATAAATGACTTGTAATAAATTAGCTGTTTTCCACCAAAAAAAAATTAACGCACACATAACTTAGGTCTGACTTGAGCTTATTCAAGAAACACAACGCTCGGGCGAGGCGTGGCTGATGTCGGAGGAGGAGTGTGTGTGTATTACTCCTTTTCTCAAGCTCCGATAGCATCGGGAGGAGAAAATCCTTATATAATGTTCTCAACTCTGCCCCACTCATGAGGTGAGACTAAACTTCCCAGCACCATGTCATGACACCCACATAGTTCTTTTGGAAAATTTTAAGAACTGTTTCATATATGGGCCATAGGCCCATCAACAGAACATCAAACTCTGATTTCTTCTCTGCATGTATACATATCAAGATACATAGTGAACTGGAATCACTGCAAAAAACAAAACAAAAGCAGAAGCTAATCAGCATTATTCGGGCCACAACAGGTCCAATCACGCGGCCTTAGTGCAGCGGCGTTTGCACAAGTTGGTGACAAGATCCTTGCACTCCATGCATCTGCACTGGGGCGGGAAGGACCTGGTGCAGATGCCGCACTTCTCGCTGCACAACATCGCGCCTGCAGGCAGCCAACCAAGGTCAATAACCAACAACCAGCTAAAGTGGGTAAAACCTTCCCTTTTGTTGAGTGCATGCACTCGGCAGATCGCCTAAACATGAGATTAAATATTCAAATCGATCCTAATCACCCATAGTAGGTTTAACTTGTGCATATAGATTTGGGGGGATTTCACTTGTGCATATAGACTTGTCAACTGCAAAAAATAATTACTCCTAACAAGCTATGTCATCTACAAAAATATCCCATTCACTTCATGAAAACTATAGTTTCAACACGATGTTGATATTCTTAATGTCGAAGTTTAGTGTTTTTTTTTGTGTGCAAATCAAACTTTTGTGATTCGTTGGATTTTAATAGATCTGGATCTAGAGTATTAGGACTGGGTTTGATATTACCATTTTTAACGGATTTGATTATAATTTATTTTACTTGGATTTAAATTTGACATCTCTCCATCTTGCTGCTTTGTACATGAATGCATTCCATTCGTGCCTCTATATGGTATTAGATGATTTGGATTTGAATTCATATTCCATTCCACTAGTAGAAAACAGGGCTATGGTCCAGGCCGCATCAGCCCATTAGTCCCGGTTCAGTCTAGAACCGGGACCAATGTGGGCATTGGTCCCGGTTCGTGAGCCGAGGGGGCCGGCCGGGCCATGTGGGCCATTGGTCCCGGTTCATCTGGACCTTTTGGTCCCGGTTGGTGGGATGAACCGGGACCAAAGGGCCTCCCTCCTGGCCCACCACCATTGGTCCCGGTTGGTGGCTTGAACCGGGACCAAAGGCTGGACTTTAGTCCCGGTTCATGCCACGAACCGGGACCAATGAATTGCCTATATATACCCCTCGCCCGCGAGCAGAGCACAGTGCTCTGTTTTTTCTGGCCGAGGGGGAGAGGGCTTTGTGGTGCTCTAGCTCACCTCCTATGCACATGAGGTCTTCGATGGAATGCCCGAGCCACACTACTTAAGCTTTCTCCTCTCGAAGCTCGACCTCCAAACTCCATTTTCCTCGAGATTTTTCTAGATTTAGCGGTCCGTCACGCCCCGTCCCCGTCTTCACCGCCGTCGATCACCCGCGCCGATCTCATCACCGACACCACCGTGGTGAGCCTCTTGTTCTTATCTTCTTTCTGAAAGGAAAAATATTCTTACTTGTATGTTTAGATAGATACTTGTATCATTTTCTTACATTTTTATTGCATCTTATATAGTGCGATGGTTTTGGTATCCACCCCCGTCGGCCCTCGTCCTGTCTATGATTCAGATTTGGTATGTATATTATCTTTATAACTATTGGTTCATTTATTGTTTATGAAAATTATGCCGACCAACGTGACATAGATTTTATTTATCTAGGATGTATGTGAATCGGAAATGCCAACCGACCTTGTCGAGAGGTTAAATTTAGTTGAAGAAGAAAACAATTTGTTGAAGGAAAAAATAAAAAAATTGAGGAGGAGAAGATGATATTGGAGTTGCATGTTGCGGATGTCGTCGATGATCACAAGATCAAGATGGATGCAATGCGCTTGAAGATTAGAAAGATTAGAAAATATGCCATTCATACCGAGGCTTGGTATCATTATACCGTTGGATCAATTGTTACCTTGGTTGCGATTATGATCGCATTTGTTTTCGCATTGAAATGTTTTACATAGTTTCAATGTATGGTTTAATTAATTAGATGCTCTGGAGAGCTATATGTTATTAGATGAGAACTATGTATGCACTTTGGTTTTAATGTGATGATGAACTTCTATTAATTTGGACACTTGATTATATATAATGCACGCAGATGAACCGGCAATGGATGTACGGTGACAGACACACCCGCGAGTACATTAAGGGCGTGCATGAGTTTCTCGATGCGGCTGAAGCAAACAAGCAGAATGGTTTTATGTGTTGTCCATGCAATGAATGTGGGAATACGAGGTCTTACTCTAACCAGAAAATCCTTCACTCCCACCTGCTTTACAAGGGTTTCATGCCACACTATAATGTTTGGACGAGGCACGGAGAAATAGGGGTTATGATGGAAGACGGCGAAGAAGAAGAGTACGATGACAACTATGTGCCCCCTGAATACGGTGATGCTGCAACGGGGGGAGCTGGTGAAGATCAAGAGGAACCAGACGATGTGCCCAATGATGCTGCAACGGGTGAAGCTGCTGAAGATCAAGAGGAACCAAACGATGTGCCCGATGATGATGATCTCTGCCGGGTCATTGTCGATGCAAGGACGCAATGCATTAGTCAAAAGGAGAAGCTGAAGTTCGATCGCATGTTAGAGGATCACAAAAAAGGGTTATACCCCAATTGCGAAGATGGCAACACAAAGCTCGGTACCGTACTGGAATTGCTGCAGTGGAAGGCAGAGAATGCTGTGGCTGACAAAGGATTTGAGAAGCTACTGAAAATATTGAAGAAGAAGCTTCCAAAGGATAACGAATTGCCCGACAATACATACACAGCAAAGAAGGTCGTATGCCCTCTAGGATTGGAGGTGGAGAAGATACATGCATGCCCTAATGATTGCATCCTCTACCGCGGTGCATACAAGGATCTGAACGCATGCCCGGTATGCGGTGCGTTGCGGTATAAGATCAGACGAGATGACCCCGGTGATGTTGATGGCGAGCCCCTCAGGAAGAGGGTTCCTGCGAAGGTGATGTGGTATGCTCCTATAATACCACGGTTGAAACGTCTGTTCAGAAACGAAGAGCATGCCAAGTTGATGCGATGGCAAAGTGAGAACCGAAAGAAAGATGGGAAGTTGAGAGCACCCGCTGACGGGTCGCAATGGAGAAAAATCGAGAGAAAGTACTGGGATGAGTTTGCAAAGGACCCAAGGAATGTATGGTTTGCTTTAAGCGCGGATGGCATTAATCCTTTCGGGGAGCAGAGCAGCAATCACAGCACCTGGCCCGTGACTCTATGTATGTATAACCTTCCTCCTTGGATGTGCATGAAGCGGAAGTTCATTATGATGCCAGTTCTCATCCAAGGCCCTAAGCAACCAGGCAACGACATTGATGTGTACCTAAGGCCATTAGTTGAAGAACTTTTACAGCTTTGGAATGGAAACGGTGTACGTACGTGGGATGAGCACAGACAGGAGGAATTTAACCTTAAGGCGTTGCTGTTCGTGACCATCAACGATTGGCCCGCTTTCAGTAACCTTTCAGGACAGACAAACAAAGGATACCACGCATGCACGCACTGTTTAGATGACACTGAAAGTATATACTTGGACAAATGCAGGAAGAATGTGTACCTAGGCCATCGTCGATTTCTTCCGACCAACCATCAGTGTCGAAAGAAAGGCAAGGATTTCAAAGGCGGGGCAGATCACCGGAAGAAGCCCGCCATGCGCACCGGTGATCACGTGCTTGCTATGGTCAATGATTTACACTACGTAATCTTTGGAAAGGGTCCCGGTGGACTAGCTGTTCCGAATGACGCTGAGGGACACGCACCAATATGGAAGAAGAAATCTATATTTTGGGACCTACCCTACTGGAAAGACCTAGAGGTCCGCTCCTCAATCGACGTGATGCACGTGACGAAGAACCTTTGTGTGAACCTGCTAGGCTTCTTGGGCGTGTATGGGAAGACAAAAGATACACCTGAGGCACGGGAGGACCTGCAACATTTGCACGAAAAAGACGGCATGCCTCCGAAGCAGTATAAAGGTCCGGCCAGCTACGCTCTTACGAAAGAAGAGAAAGAAATCTTTTTTGAATGCCTGCTCAGTATGAAGGTCACGACTGGCTTCTCGTCGAATATAAAGGGAATAATAAATATGCCAGAGAAAAAGTTTCAGAACCTAAAGTCTCATGACTGCCACGTGATTATGACGCAACTGCTTCCGGTTGCATTGAGGGGGCTTCTACCGGAAAACGTCCGATTAGCCATTGTGAAGCTATGTGCATTCCTCAATGCAATCTCTCAGAAGGTGATCGATCCAGAAATCGTACCAAGGCTAAGGAGTGATGTGGCGCAATGTCTTGTCAGTTTTGAGCTGGTGTTCCCACCATCCTTCTTCAATATCATGACGCACGTCCTAGTTCATCTAGTCGACGAGATTGTCATCCTGGGGCCCGTATTTCTACACAATATGTTCCCCTTTGAGAGGTTCATGGGAGTCCCAAAAAATATGTCCGTAACCGCGCTAGGCCAGAAGGAAGCATCTCCATGGGCCATCAAACAGAGGATGTTATCGGGTTTTGTGTTGACTTCATTCCTGGCCTTAACAAGATAGGTCTCCCTAAATCACGGTATGAGGGGAGACTGACTGGAAAAGGCACTCTTGGAAGAGACTCAATAATATGCAGGGACGGATATTCTTGGTCTCAAGCACACTACACAGTTCTACAGAACTCTACCTTGGTGACCCCGTATGTCGATGAACACAAGAACAGTCTGCGCTCCAAACACCCGGAGCAATGCGACGACTGGATTACATGTGAACACATTAGGACTTTCAGCAGTTGGTTGGAAACACGTCTCAGAGGTGACAACACTGTTTGTGATGAGTTGTACTTGTTGTCCAGGGGACCATCTTTGACTGTATTGACTTACAAAGGATACGAGATAAATGGGAATACATTTTACACGATAGCCCAAGATCAAAAGAGCACCAACCAAAACAGCAGTGTCCGCTTCGATGCAGCAACCGAGAGCGGAAAGGACACATATTATGGTTACATAGTGGACATATGGGAACTTGACTACGGACCTGATTTTAAGGTCCCTTTGTTTAAGTGCAAATGGGTCAATCTGTTAGGCGGCGGGGTACAGGTAGACCCACAGTACGGAATGACAACAGTGGATCTGAAAAATCTTGGGTACACTGACGAACCGTTCGTCCTAGCCAATGATGTGGCACAGGTTATCTATGTGAAGGACATGTCTACCAAACCGAGAAAAAGAAAAGATAAGGAAGCGAATACATCATACGATGAGCCAAAGCGCCACATAGTTCTTTCAGGAAAAAGGGACATCCTGGGAGTGGACGGCAAGACAGACATGTCTGAAGATTATGAAAAGTTTCATGAAATTCCTCCCTTCAATGTCAAGGCTGACCCAAGCATCCTGATAAACAATGAAGATTATCCATGGTTACGGCGCAATAAGCAAATGACACAAGCGAAGAAAAAGTGAAGTCTTTCTCCCGCAATAAGCAAATGCTATGTGAGTGAAATTATGATACCATCCCAACTTTCAACTTTTTCAGAGTTCATTTGAAATGCTTTCATGTCTTATGGTTTGAAACTTTGATACTTCGAAAGTGATTGTCCATTTTGTACACGAAGTGCATCAAGTTTTTGTCGTAACCCTCTCTACTTTTTGGAACATGCTATGTGGGTGAAATGATGATACCATGCCAACTTTCAACCTTTTCAGAGTTCATTTTGAAATGCTTTCCAATTTCAGAGTCATTTTGCTCAAAGAATGAATTAATAGCAAACAGAATGAACTACAAAACTTTTATGAAAATAATCAATTAAAATATTATGTTATGATCAACTAAAATAAAACTATAATATTCTTCAATAGCAAAAAGAATACAATTTTTGTGACCTAAAATCAAACTATAAGTATTTAATTGTAAGTATAAATAAAAAATAAATAGCAAAGAAGAAAAAAATTCTAATTTTATAGTAAAGTTATTCATAAACTAGTGATTCACACAAATTTTTAAAAATTCAAATTTAAACTATTTAAAATTTAAAACTAATGGCACTAACAGAAAGTTTATAATTTTTGTGACCTAAAAGCAAAAAGAAATCACTAAAAAACTGTAAGTATTTAGTTGTAAGTAGAAATAAAAAATAAATAGAAAAAAATTCTAATTTTATAGTAAAGTTATTCATAAACTAGTGATTCACACAAATTTTTAAAAATTCAAATTTAAACTATTTAAAATTTACAACTAATGGCACTAACAGAAAGTTTATAATTTTTGTGACCTAAAAGCAAAAAGAAATCACTAAAAAAACTGTTAGTATTTAGTTGTAAGTAGAAATAAAAAATAAATAGAAAAAAATTCTAATTTTATAGTAAATTTATTCATAAACTAGTGATTCACACAAATTTTTAAAAATTCAAATTTAAACTATTTAAAATTTAAACTAATGGCACTAACAGAAAGTTTATAATTTTTGTGACCTAAAAGCAAAAAGAAATCACTAAAAAACTGTAAGTATTTAGTTGTAAGTAGAAATAAAAAATAAATAGAAAAAAATTCTAATTTTATAGTAAAGTTATTCATAAACTAGTGATTCACACAAATTTTTAAAAATTCAAATTTAAACTATTTAAAATTTAAAACTAATGGCACTAACAGAATGTTTATAATTTTTGTGACCTAAAATCAAAAAGAAATCACTAAAAAACTGTAAGTATTTAGTTTTAAGTAGAAATAAAAAAATAAAAAACCAAAAAAATGTAGAAATAAAAAAGAAAAAACCAAAAAAAATGCCACCTACTGGGCCTCCACGGCCTGAATACGACTAGAAACCCTACATGGGCCAGGATTCAGGCCCGCAGAGGCCCAATAGGCCCACTGGCAGTAGCAGGTTTAGGCCCGAAAGCCTGCATTAGAGAGGAGCTCGAATGGGGAGGCAGAGCAGCGCTTATAAACCAGTGCCGGCGCCCTTCAGCTAGCGATGTGGGACTAAACTTTTGGGCGCGAGGCAGCACAAGGGCATTGGTCCCGGTTGGTGGCACCAACCGGGACTAAAGGGGGCATTGGTCACGGTTCGTGGCACCAACCGTGACCAATGCCCCCCTTTAGTCCCGGTTGGTGCCACCAACCGGGACCAAAGGCCGCCGCCGCCCTTTGGGCTCCTGAAAATTGGCCTTTGGTCCCGGTTCGTGGCACCAACCGGGACCAAAGGGGGGCATTGGTCACGGTTCGTGCCACGAACCGGGACCATTGCTCTGGCTATATATATAGCACTTGCAAAATTTTCGCCAACTGCTCCATTCCCCATCGCCGACGCCGCCAGGCTGCTCGTCCTCCTCGTCGCCGTCGCCGCGCCCTGCCCCGTCGCCGTCGCTGCGCCCTGCCCCATCGTCGTCGCCGTCGCCGCGCCCCGAGCCCCGCCTCCTCGATCGTCCTCCTCGTCGCCGTCGTCCGCCCTGCCCCGAGCCCCGCCTCCTCGATCGTCCCCGTCGCCGTGTGCCGCCCAAGGCCCGCGGCCGTCCCCGTCGCCTTGTGCCACCCCGCCCCAAGCTCGCTGCCGTCCGCCCTGCCCCGACCCCCGCCTCCTCGATCGTCCCCGTCGGCGTTTGCCGCCCCGAGCCCGCGGCCGTCCCCGTCACCACGTGCCGCCCCGCGCACGCCGTCCCCGTCGCCGGCATCCCCGAGCCCGCCGTAGCTCCTTTCCCGTCGCTGGCCTCCTCTCCCCGTCGCCGCCCGCCCCCAGTGAGCTCCCCCCTTTCCCATCCCCATCGCCGACGATGCCACCCATTGCCGCCGCTGCTCTCTGTTCATATATGCAAAAGTTACTTTTTTAGAAAATCATCTATATATGTTCAGAAAAGTTCTATATGAATGTGGCTATATATATATATGTTCAGAAAAGTTCTATATGTATGTGGCTATGTATGTGTATGTGGCTATGTGAATATGCAAAGAAGACGAGATGAAGAAGATGATATATTTTCTTATTCGTGGGTGTGTCGAGAGGGTCATCGATAACTTTAGTGAATTTTAGGTTATTTTCATTTTAGGTCATTTTAGGCGGGGAAGAAGGGGAAGAAGAGGGAGAAGAAGAGGGGGTCGAGAGGGGGTCTAGGGTCGCCGAGGGGTCGAGGGTCATCGAACATGAGAGGAGGAAGAGGATAAAAAAAGAAGAGGAATAAGAAAAGAAAAAAGAGAAGAAGAAGAAAGAATAGACGAGAAGATCTCCTCTATTCTTTCCTCTCCTATTTTTTTTCTTCTTCTTCCTCTTTTTTTTATCGGGAACGAGGGTCGTCGAGGGTCGCCGAGCGGTAGAGGAAGAAGAGGATAAAAAAGAAGAGGAAGAAAAAAAAGAGAGGGGTCGACGGTCGCCTAGGGGTCGAGGGTCGAGAGGGGGTCTAGGGTCACCGAGAGGGGAGAGGAAGACGAGGAGAAATAAATAAGAAGAAGAAAAAATAAGAAAAAGAAGAGGAGAAGAAGAACGGAATAGAGGAGAAGAAGAGAAAAATACAATATATATATATATATATTCTATTTTCTCTTTTCTCCTCTATTCCTTTCTTCTTCTCCTATTTTTTTTCTTCTTTTTTTCTTCGACACGAGGGGGGGGGGTCGAGAACGTCGTACATTCATGAGAGAGGCGAAGAAGAAGGGGAAGAAGAGGGAGAAGAAGAGGAGAGGAAGAAGAAGAAGTCTTCTCCTCTATTCTTTCTTCTCTTCTTTTTTCTTCTTCTTCTTCCTCTTTATTTTATCGGGAACGAGGGTCGTCAAGAGGGTCGCCGAGCGGTAGAGGAGAAACCCTAAATAGAAAGTATCGTCGGTGTGAGATACATGTACCGTCGGTGTCGGACACTACATCCACATCCCACAAGTAGCGCGGGCTTCGACGCCCACGTCACTTGTGGGGCGTGGATGTAGTGTCCGACACCGAAGGCCACATGTATCTCACACCCACGATACTTGCTAGCTATTTAGGGTTTCCTCTACCGAAAAGAAGAGGAGAAATAAATAAGAAGAAGAAAAAAGAAGAAAAAGAAGAGGAGAAGAAGAAAGGAATAGTGGAGAAGAAGAGAAAATAGAATATATTCTATTTTCTCTTCTTCTCCACTATTCCTTTCTTCTTATTCTATTTTCTCTTCTTCTCCACTATTCCTTTCTTCTTCTCCTCTTTTTTTTCTTCTTCTTTCCTCTTCTTCTTCTTCTCCTCTTTTTTTTCTTCTTCTTTCCTCTTCTTCTTCTTCTTCTTCTTCTTCTTCTTCTTCTTCTTCTTCTTCTTCTTAATTTTTATCGGGAACGAGGGTGTCGAGGATCGCCGAGGGGTCGAGGGTCGGGAACTAGGGTAGAGGGTCGAGGGTCGTTAAGGGGTCAAGGGTCGAGGGTTTCAGGGTCGAGGGTTCGAGGGTTCTATAGGGTCGAGGGTTCCAGCAGGGTCGTCTAGGGGTCGAGGGTTCCAGGGTCGTCGAGGGTTCGAGGGGTCGAGGATCGCCGAGGGGTCGAGAGAGGTTTCCTAGTGTCAAAGTATTGAAGAAATCCATGCCTTCATCATTAGCCGGAAGTAACCAGGGCATGTTGGTACGAAGTTCTGCAAAATTGTTCTGGAATGGAGTCCCGGATAGAATAATCTGCCTTTTGGTACGAATTCAGCAAAGGCCTTCCAAATAGTGATATTCGGAAGGCTCTTTCTGAACTTTGTACCAAAAAGCGAATTATCCTATCTGGGACTCCGTTCCAGAACAACTTTGAAGAGCTTCGTACCATCATGCACATGTTACTTTCGCCTAATGATGAAGATATGGTTTTGTTGAATCCTTTGACACTAGGCAACCTCCCGACCCCTCGGCGATCCTCTCGAACATGAGAGGAAGAAGAGGGTCGTCTAGGGATCGAGGGTTCGAGGGTCGTCGAGGGTTCAAGGGGTCGAGGATCGCCGAGGGGTCGAGAGAGGTTTCCTAGTGTCAAAGTATTGAAGAAATCCATGCCTTCATCATTAGCCGGAAGTAACCAGGGCATGTTGGTACGAAGTTCTGCAAAATTGTTCTGGAATGGAGTCCCGGATAGAATAATCCGCCTTTTGGTACAAATTCAGCAAAGGCCTTCCAAATAGCGATATTCGGAAGGCTCTTTCTAAACTTTGTACCAAAAAGCGAATTATCCTATCTGGGACTCCGTTCCAGAACAACTTTGAAGAGCTTCGTACCATCATGCACATGTTACTTTCGCCTAATGATGAAGACATGGTTTTGTTGAATCCTTTGACACTAGGCAACCTCCCGACCCCTCGGCGATCCTCTCGAACATGAGAGGAAGAAGAGGGTCGTCTAGGGGTCGAGGGTTCGAGGGTTCTTCTCCTCTATTCTTTCTTCTCCTCTTTTTTTTCTTCTTCTTCCTCTTTTTTTATCGGGAACGAGGGTCGTCGAGGGACATAGATGTAGTGTCGTCATTGTCGATATATACCCCCTCCCGATAGCTTACTATGATTAGGTAGCTAGTTCTATGTTTGGCACTAATATATCCATCTGTCATGTTTGAATAATAATTGCCATGTTGTAAATATTTGTAGAAACTATGGACACCGCCCTAGACGAAGCAACAAAAGAAGCGTTGTTGAGGGAGATAATCGCACAAGGAAGTGATGCCGTCTCGTACTATCTCAACGAAACCGATGGTCTGGAAGGAGAGGGTGAACAAGCTGGCTACGGTGACCTAATTCCGGTGCAAGAAGAAGAACATGAGGACGGCTCCGGTGACCCAATGCCGGTGCAAGAAGGAGACCGTGATGACGGCTCCGGTGACCGAACCGAGTCCGGCCAGGTATACATATTAGTTAAGCCTATGCTGACTAGCTGATTGATGCATTCATTGTTTTGGTATGTACACATGTTAATTAAGTCTTTGTTCTTTTTTCTAGCCCTCTGGATCGAGCACAACTTCGGTAAAGAGACGAGGCCCAAAGAAAAAGTTGAGCTCGGATGAAAAGCTTGAGATCACAGCAATCGCGCCCGACGGCCAACCTATTGAACCCCTCCGGACAAAGAGCGCATTTGTTGCTCAGTGTGGGGTTCTGGTTAGGGACAAGATCCCGATAAGCATCCAGCAATGGTTTAAGCCGGCTACAGAAGACCCTGAGGTGTCTTATGTCAATGATATGCAGAAAAATGATCTTTGGACTGAGCTGAAGTCAAATTTCACCCTACCGCCTGAGGATAATCCAGAGAACCCAGTTAAAGAGAAATTAATCAAGTCTTTTGCTCTGAAGAGGATGGCAGAACTATTCAGGAGGTGGAAGAAAGAGCTGAATAATAAGTTTGTCGAAAATAATGAGACACCAGAATTCAAGGGAAGATATGAGAAGATCAGAGATCACTGGCCCGCATTTGTGGCCTACAAGACATCGAAAAAGAGTCAGAAGATGTCGGCGACAAACAAGCAAAATGCTGCGAAGAAGAAGCTTCACCATCACACGGGGTCAGGTGGCTACCTTGTAGCCCGGCCTAAGTGGTCCAAGACTGAGAATGATCTGGTTCATAAAGGGATCGAACCAGAGACAAATAACTGGCCAGACCGTTGCCGGACTTGGTTCTTCGGGGCTGGCGGAACCTTGGACCCTGAAACAGGGAAGTGCATTTGGACGAACGAACAAATGGACATACCAGTCAGTAAGCTTAAGCAGTATATTGAAGCAGCGCAGGAAGGGACGTTCTTTCCAGACAGAGAGCACGACGAGCTCACAATGGCCCTCGGGAATCCTGAGCACCCTGGACGGACAAGAGGCACGCCAGGCTCCGTTCCGTGGAAGGTTGGGTTTCCGGACGCAGGCAGTTACAAATCCCATGAGAGGAGGAAAAAAGTGCAGCAGACCGAACTGCAGGCGCTGCACGCAAGGGTACAAGCGATAGAGGAACGAGAAGCAAATCGCAGCAAACGTACTGCCGAAGCCTCCCCCGAAGCTACCCCGCCATCTCAGCGCAGAAGCAGCGTGGCTTCCACCGAGCTGCTTCAGCCGGAGCATGCCTTGACGGCTCCTGCCAGCTATCCTGTGGATGCTATAACGGAGTCTCAAAATTGCCACCTTATGACGCAATGGATGAATTTGAAGGTCAAGGCGGCTGTTGGCTCTGTTTATCCTACTGAACCCGGCGCAACTTTTCACTGCCGGCCGATTCCAGAAGGATATGCTAGGGTGATGGTGGATGAGATAACGGAGGGATTTGAGGACCTCCAGCTTGACCACCCTACCGGTGAAGGGGAGACTCGGCTGGGGTCTGCTCTGAAGACTCCATGCCTATGGCGGAAGGAGCTCATCAACCTTCCGAACTGGACGCCTCCGCCTCCTCCTCCTCCTCCGGCGAGTCAGGGCACTCCGCCTCCTCCACCGCCTCCTCCTCCGGCGAGTAACGATCAGGGCCCTCGGCCGGCTCCTTCTCCGGCACGTGGCGGCACTCCGCCTCCGTCTCCGCCTGCGCCGACGCGCTCGATCAGCCAGCCTCCTCCTTCTCCGCCTCGTCAGCAAGGGCGGAAGAGACCTGCCGCCGCTCCAGCGCGTCGTAGTCCTTCTCCTCTGCCGCTTAAGCAAGTAAAGAAGACAACCGCTTCGTCTGCTCGGTCGGCGTCTAGCAGTACAACCAGAGGCGGGAGGATATACAGATTCGGTCCTTCTCTGAAGACTCCAGAGAAGTTACCATACGAGAGGACCCAGGAGGAGAACGCCGAGATCGCGCGACAAGAAGTGAGAAAATTCTTTGAAGGGGTGAAAGCAAAGAAACATTCACCTCTGGAGGAGAAGGTAGATCGGGTGAAAGTGATGCGCACTCTGGCTGCCCTGACAAAACCACCAAAGTCTGATCCGCCGAAAGGAAACTATGACCGCATTATTGGAAAGGAATTTGCCGAAGCGGAGCGGTCGGGAAGTACTGTCAGTGATCAAAGGCTGAAAGAACGACGAGCTGGGAAACAAATTGCCCAGCTCGGCAAACAAGCGAAGCAATCATGCCCCCGCTCAAGGTGCCTAGCCACAACGTCGCTAATGATCCGAGGATGGTGCCCGGTTATAGCAATCTTGCAGATTACCTGCCCGACGAAGTACATTATGAACGCATGGACATGCAGATACAAAGATACGAGTACGGGAAGCCTCTCGTCAAAGATGAAAGATCTCTATCAACGATGATGCGAAGATTGCATGATTGGTACATGAAAATCTGCAGAGACTCTGGGGGGAGGAGTACTTTGTATGTGAAAGTTAAAAAGGAGCATGACCTCGTTGGAATTGATCTGTTGCCTGTTCCATTTGAGGAGTTCTATCAGTTTTTCAATCAATTGGCCCTCGATAAAACAACGGTCGCATGCTAATGTGTGTAAGTAGTACTACTTCTGTCATTAAGTTTCTCTATATAGCTTAGCTCTTTCATTGCATGTATTTATAATCATCCTCACTATATTATGCAGGTTGAAGATCGTCCAATTGAAGAAAAGACAAGTCGGTGATGTTGGGTTCATTAACACATATCTCATAGATGCAACTCAGGTTAAACTTCATGCCGCAGCTACCGAGGCCAACTTGCTACAATCGTTCGTAATAAATCAAAACAAAGATATAATACTCTTTCCTTACAACTTCAAGTGAGTGTTACTGTCTTCTGCGTATTCGGTTTCCCTTATATATTAGTCAAGGTTATAGTAATGTAATTCATGAGTTATGCATGCGTGTGCAGTTTCCACTATATTCTCCTAGAGATTAAGCTTGAGCAGGGACTAGTAACCGTCTTAGACTCAAAACGAAAAGATCCCCAGGACTATGCAGACATGACTGAAATCCTCAAGAAGTTAAATCGATCATTATCCACCATATCAGCAACTTTGTTCATTTCCTGATATCAAGTAATTGTTTTCTTTGTCCGGCAGGGTTTGGAGAAAATTCACCAAAAAAGTTCCGGGACTGCCGAAGGAGCTGGAATTTAGACACCCGAAAGTAAGTACTATAGTAGCATGTTCCGCGCATCTCCTAGTGATTCAAGCGCTAGTTTCATCAATACCATTTAGCATTCTTGCTTATCAGTTTGATTGACCTCTATTTCTTGTAAAGTGGTTGTGGCAGGAACAAGGGAATGATTTCTGTGGATACTACATCTGCGAGTCCATCCGCCACACGACGTGTGAGCGGGACGGCTACTCTAACGAACAATATGAAGTACGTAAATAACAACATTCACAATTTTATTTTATTACCATCATTTGTGTTGAGTTTCATTCATTCATATATATATGTATTGACCCCCTTCTTCAAATTAGATGTTTCGGAAGCGGGATGAACTCCTAGCACCAGCTCGCATGCGAGCAATTCAAGAGGAATTGGCGGCATTCTTTCTTGACCACGTGATCCCTGAAGACGGAGAATTCTATGTGGACCCTGAGTCCGTATGATTATATTTGTAAGAGATAATTATTGTATATATGTAGCCGGTAGTGTCAGATAGATATACGAGAACTTGTTGTTCGACCTATCTCTCGGAGAAGGAGAGGTGGTCGATATCACTTCTCTCTGTATGCATATATGTTCATGACGATCTTCTGTTTCCTTCGTTTGCTTTACTAGCTAGCCAGCGTGTCTAGTCCTCTCTATACGTATGTATAGTACGTAGCGTCGACCAAGCACGGACATAAGAGAGGACACTTCTCTATATTAATTATGGCTAGCTAACACAATATATGAAAGACCTAAATTAACCCCTCAAAAACCCCAACCCCCCCCCCCCCTTTCAAAAAAAAAAACAAAAACCCCAGCCACAGAAATGCTGACGCGTGGATGCCTATTGGTCCCGGTTGGTGCCACCAACCGGGACCAAAGGGTCTCCTGACTAGGCTCTGCGCACTGCCCACGTGGAGGGCCTTTAGTCCCGGTTCTGGATTGAACCGGGACTAAAGGGGGAGGTATTAGTACCGACACTTTAGTCCCGGTTCAGGAACCGGGACTAAAGGCCCTTACGAACCGGAAGTATAGGCCCTTTTTCTACCAGTGTTCCATTCCATGCATAGGCGTTTTATCGGTCGCAATGCATAAATGGTTTAAAAAAGAAGATTTTGAGCAAAGAATGTGCTCTTTATTTCAGACACAAGAAGGAACAACGAGCATGCATTGAACTCTCATTTCTTCTCTGTCTCTACCTGATCAAGATGCAGAGGGAACTATTAAATACTGCAAAAAATAAAGGAAAAGCACAAGCTAATCGGCATTATTCGGTCGAGAAGAGGTCGAATCATGCAGCCTTAGTGCAGCTGCGCTGGCAGAAGTTGGCGACGCGGTCCTTGCACTGGAAGCTGCCGCGTACGGCGACGGTGGACTTGTTGCAGGTATTGCAGGCTGGGTTGCAGCCGCTGGGCAACGCGTCCATGCACATGCACCTGGGCGGGATGGACCTGGTGCAGGTGCCGCAGTGGACGGCGACACGCTTGGGGTCGCACCTGCAGGCAGCGACCAATGTGAGTAAGCGGCTTCGCTGGCATACTTGGCGAGGAGATGAAGAAAGAAAGGAGGATCCCGGGCTCACCTTGGCCGTGGGCTAGGGGCAGAGCTGCTGCGAGGATGACGACGGCGGCCAGGAGCATGTACTCCCGGGAACACATCTAGTTTTGTTCAATTTTTTTATATTTGTAAAATCCATTTTTGGCACACAGGAGCATGTGCTCCCTAGAGCCAAAATGGATTTCCGGTTTGGGGGGTTTCACTTGTGCATATAGACTTGCCAACTGCAAAAAATAGTAACTCCTAAACAAGCTAAATCATCTCCAAAAATCTCCCATTCATTTCATTAAAACTATAGCCAAACACGATGTTGACATTCTTAGTGTCGAACTTTAGTGTTTTTTCTTGGTGTGGAAATCAAACTTTTGTGATTCATTTGATTTAATCAATGTTTTAAATAGCGGACTATGAAAAATAGCACGGACCTCCAAATCAGCTATAGCGGAGTTATAGCGGGCTATTTGTGAAGGCAGCCATTTAGCGGCATCCTGCTGAAAAGGCTATAGCTGGCTATAGCGGATCTATAGCCGGCTATTTAAAACTATGATTTTAATAAATTTGGATCTAATGTATTTGGACTGGGTTTGACATTACCATTTTTAACGGATTTGATTATAAATTATTTTAGTTGGATTTAAATTTGACATCTCTCCATCTTGGTGCTTTGTACATGAATGCAGTCCATTCCTACCTCTACATGGTAGATGATTTGGATTTGAATTGATATTACATTCCATTTCATGCATAGGCGTTTTATCGGTCGCAATGCATAAATGGTTTTAAAAAGAAGATTTTGAGCAAAGAATATGCTCTTTATTTCAGACACAAGAAGGAACAACGAGCATGCACTGAACTCTCATTTCTTCTCTGCATCAACCAGATCAGGATGCAGAGGGAAATCGTAAATACTGCAAAAAATAAAGGAAAAGCGCAAGCTAATCGGCATTATTCAGGCAACAACAGGTGTCCAATCACGCCGCAGAGGCGCAGCTGCGCTGGCAGAAGTTGGCGACGCGGTCCTTGCACTGGAAGCTGTCACGGCCGGCGACGGTGGTCTTGTCGCAGGTCTTGCAGGACGGGTTGCAGCCGCTGGGCGACGCGTCCATGCACGTGCACCTGGGCGGGATGGACTTGGTGCAGGTGCCGCAGTTGTTGCAGCACGGCGACGCGCTTGGGGTCGCACCTGCAGGCAACCACCATTGTCAATAAGTGGCTTAATCGGCAAGGAGATGAAGAAAGACAAAGGAAGGAGGATCCCGGGCTCACCTTGGCCGTTGGTAAGGGGCAGAGTTGCTGCGAGGACGACGACGATGGCCAGCGCGGCGAGCAGCACCTGTGGCCTCATGCTTGCGTCTGGTTGGCGAGGATTAGTTGCAAAGACTGGGTTCGTGCTGGGAGGTTGATGCCTAATGGGATGGAATGCCGGGCTTCTTATAGGCTGGAGTCCCAACCCGATCGACTGAGGCGAGAGCACAAGTGACAATAGATCAATGAGCAACTAGCAGCACGGGCACCAAGCTTTACACGCAGAGAGCACGTGGGCGTGATCTAGATTGGATCTCTAGCAGTAGCATGCATGCACGAGGCATCATCCGTGGGTGGCCTGCATGTGTTTCACACGTAAATCTATTCAGAAAGCTTGACGACAATATAGATATAGGTGGCTGCAGACTTTGCAGTGCATCGAGTCAAGTACCACCTTGGCTTTTCACACATGGGTTAGTTGGTGGCTTCCTGCGTGCCGCTGCGTTGATTTGATTGGATGATATGTGACTATATATGGTAAACGCCAGTTGGCTAGAGGGATAGAAATAGCCGTCGGTTCACTTGCACTAGATGGATTGGCGCATTCCTCTGCGCCCCGCGAATCAGTGCATGTAGGGGAGAAGCAGGGGAGCTTGTTGAAGATGCCCTTAGGGAGGCCTGAGGTAATTTCAGGACAGTATGCGCAGTGTAACTTTATGATTTGGACGTGTGTAATTTTGTTTTGTAGTTGCTGGCATGAGTATAGGTATGAGCCCTATGGAGAGTCCTCCTATTCCATGCTAGTTGGGGGGAATAGCCATGCAAACACCTAAAGTGGCCTTACATGGGCTGGACATCGGCACTATACACTAATAGTAAGATTATTATTTTTCTGAACTTTTTTGTTGAAAAAGGTTTTCGAAAGTTGTCAAAATCCAGTTGAAAAAGGAAAAAATATATTAAGGAAATAGAAAATAGTCATATGCGTAGGAATGTATATTCAAAAATTTGCATCGCATATGTGAGAACTGTTTGTGTAAAAAACCCATTTATGTAACAAAAGTTAATATACTTTTCTAAGGAAAATGTGCATTTTAAGAAAGCTGCTCATACATGTATGAATATATTTTTATAACCATGGAATAAACATTCAGTTATAGAAAGAAGTAAAAAATGAAAACATAAATCAATAGAAAGTAAAAAAAATATTTGATTGAAAAGAAAAATAAAAAGAAAAGAATTGTGAAGAGGCTCGGCCCAAGCCCAAATGAGCTTGCGATGAAAATTAAAAAAAAATGAAAGCATACTCATGGATTCTGAAATTTTATGGTGCAATCGTTGACAATTTTTCTAGGTGCTTGCAAAATTTCATCATGAAAGAACATTCATGGAAGTCATGGAAAAAATAAAAAAATTAGCAATCCAAAACGATTTTGAAAATAGCACGTTTGGAGCATCCATTTTTTGTGTGCCATGACTACCAGGAGTGTTCTTTCATGAGTGAAATTTTGTGAGCATCTAGAAAATTTGTCAATATTTGCCACAAAAATTGTCAATATCTGAATTTGGTGAAACCAATTATTTGAATTGAGTGAAATATGTTTTTCATACACATGGCAGTTTTTTGGGTGTGAAATACGGGAAACTTTTTATTTTAGGATTTTGAAACTAGTCACGTAAAGCATATGATACTAATTATTTCAAACCTTTTTTTAAATGAGTGAAATCTATTTTACGAAACAAGTGAAATTGTTTTTTGAATTGAGTCAAAACAATTTTTTGAAATATTTGAAATCAGTTTTTTGCTCTGAGTGAAATAAATATCTAAAATGAGTGAAATCGGGTTTTGGCACTGACTGGAAGCCATTTAGAACTGAATAGGAAAATGAGTGAAATATGTTTTCTCCACTTAGTAATTTCTTTTGAAGTGAGTGAAATCAGTTTTTAACATAATGAAATGAGATTTTTCAAATGAGTGAAATCAATTTGATGAAATTAGTGTACCAGTTCTGTGAAACGAATGAAATATGTGTTTTCAAATATGTGTTTAAGTTGAGTTAAATTAGATTTTTTTTTAACACAAGAGTAACTTGTTTTCTGAAACAAGTGATTTTTTTTGGTAAATGAGTGAGATATGTGTTTCAGAATAAGTGAAATCAGTGTGTCAAAATAGCGAATTTAGTCTCTTCAAATGACTACAATCACCTTCCTGAAATGTGCAAAACCAGTTCTTTGAAATGACTTAAATATGTGTTTTGATACAAGTGAAATTAGTGTTTTAAAATGAATAAATTAGTTTTCCAATATGAATTAAATCTATTTTAGAATAAGCGAAATCTGTATTTTGGAATGACTCAAATTTGTCTTCTTATTTATGAAATCAGTTTTTTTAGAGAAAGTGAAACGAGATTTTTGAAATGAGTTAAATCCGTTTTTTAAATGCCAAAGCGAACGAACTGTAAAATTAAACTACGCACAATATATTGAATATTGGTCATGTTTTAAAGATCTTGTCTTTTGGAATTCAAATATCTTAAAAGATTTAAAATAAAAAATTTATTTCAAAGATATCAATCATTTAGTAGCTAACAAGAAAGTAAAATGTTACTACTGTAAGTTGAGTAGTCTGGGATTACACATGCATGACTAAATGGAAAGGTTGTGCGGGCATATTCACGTATTGGTCAGCTGGAGTCAGACTAGTATTGAGATGTATTTCAGCGCGAAAAGATTTCTTAGTTTATTAGTCAAATGACAGTGTGCATCGTGATGTTGACATGGACGGCGGGTGAACACCGGTACATACTAGTTCCGGTAAATTTACTTTTTCGTGATGCAGAGGTCAGCATATATCCTCCTTTTCTTAAACAATCCACTCTCTTTCAAAGCAGAAATTTCATACACTAAAAAAGAAACCAACCCATAGAAGGCAACTCCAAACGGAATAGAAATTGTGACCATGTCTTTAGGGAAATCCAAGCCACCTTCCTCCTCCACGCGCCCGTTGTTGTGATCCATGCTCGATGACATGACCGGAGCTGCTCACCACCTATGGAGCTAACAATACTATATATTGGCAGCTAAGAAGTCATCGGGCTATGAATCACAAGATCGACACTTCGTGTCGGAGAAGAGGCCAATGACGACCGATGGCATGATGTAGGCGATCCCTACGTCTGTATATAGGGAGGAAGCATCCCACCACCTGGATGTCACGACCTAGATGCCCAATGCGCCTGCTTAGATCTGAGAAATGTATAGGTCACACTCAGACACTACATCCCAGATCCAACACCAACAACAAAGAGAGGTACCATACCAGATGGAAATCTGAATGAATCTTATTCACCGCCGTCATTGCATACGCTGGAGCCAATGATTTGGACCACCAAAAAGTCCGTATTTAGACAAACCTAGAATACTAGATGCATGTGGAACAAAATCCGGTGGTTTCCATTCCTCCCACTGTCACAGGAACATTCAACGTGTGGGTGAGGGAACCCTAGTGATGACGGTGGCTGGGGCCTCTCTCTCTCTCTCTCTCTCTCTCTCTCTCTCTCACGACAATATCTGATTGTGGTACATAATACACCTCTTGTGCATTAATAATTTCACCATCTATATGTTAGTAGTAAGCATGCATGACTTTTAGAAAATCATGGCTTGTAAGCAGGAATCGGCTTACATCCAGTGTCTGCAATATGCCATAAATCAAATAGACTGGACCAAATTGATGGCCATAACATAGTCTGCATCTACAAGATAATCAATGGTTATTGTTCGCATAATATGCGAGGACATGGCATGTGTTTTTGAGTTAAATATTAGGATCTAGCCTCTTCACTCTGAACATATGTAAACAACGTTTAACATACATGTCTTACATTGGACGAAGACGATCCAATAGGAGGCTGATGCGTTGAATCGGGTTGTACAACCACCGGATCTATCACAAGATGACCAAGAGGGGCAAGAGTGTCATGGACCAAATGATGATAGTGGGGTCAAGGAGGGGGGGGGGGGGGGTTGTCTGAAGAAATCGAAACCAGTGTCGAAATCTCCACGAGATGAAGCCCATGGGATCTGTGACAATGGAGTTCCAGGACCACTAACATGGGCTGTTGGTGCCACTCCCGTCTGCTCGTGAGCGACAAGCTAGAGTGACCAGTGACCTTGCCATCATGTTAGTCGCATGCTATTGGAAACCACGATTCTAGAAGGAAGCGACAGGCTGGGGTAGCACAAGGGGTTTTCAGCATCAGGCATTTTTGTCTATAGGCAATGGGAAGGAATGGGAATAATGCTCCTGCTTTAAGCAATCATAACTTTGGCTAGAACATGCTTCGCATTGTCTACGACCACACGGTGGGGCGTAGGGCATTCTTAAAAAGCCACGATGCTATATTTTGTTGAGAACAAAATGCAGTTCTATCTTTGCTCTTTTTATTGAGAAAAACTCTAATGTTTATTGTCAGATATCTCTCCAAGTGTTTGTGGCAAAATATAAATGCGGGCGACATAGACACGCGTGTAGTCTAGCTTTGAATACACTATGTGTATGACCAAATAGAAACACACACACACACACACACACACAGACACACAGACACACACACACAAGTAGACCATGTCTTCGACCCCGGATCTACTTGGCATTGAGCCACATCCAAGTAGACCATGTCTCGGACCCCTGATCTACTTGGCATTGAGCCACTGATGTCTACTACACAACTTATTCTTATAGACTCGTGTTGGGCCTCCAAGCGTGGAGTTTTGTAGTATAGCAGCAAAAAAAATTCAAGTGGATGATCTAAGGTTTATCAATCCGTAGGAGGCATAGGATAAAGATGGTATCTCTCAAACAACCAATACAATGGCAAGTTGTATAGATGCACTAGTTCGACGACGAGATAGTGATACAAGTGTAGTATGGATAGTAGATATAGGTTTTGTAATTTGAAAATATAAAAACAACAAGGTAGCATGTAACAAAAGTGAGCACAAACGGTATTGCAATGCTTGAAAACAGGGCCTACCTTCACTAGTGCAGTCTCTCAACAGTGCTAACATAATTGAATCATATCACAATCCCTCAACGTGCGACAAAGAATCACTCCAAAGTTCTTATCAAGCGGAGATCATAAGAATACATTGTCTTAGGTAGCAAACCACCTCAAAGTTATCCTTTCCTAACAATCTATTGAGTTATTCTCATAAGTGACAAGAACAACCCTAGAGGTCATACTAAAATAACACCAAGTGATACACATCAATCAACTCTAATGTCACCTAGATACTCAATCTGATAAAAGTGAAACCTCGGAGGGAAAGACTCAATTCATCACAACAAGATAGAGAGGGGGAAACACCATATAATCCAACTATATTAACAAAACTCGCGGTACATTAAGATTATGCCAAATCAAGAACATGAGAAAGAGATATCAAACACATAGCTACTGGTACATACCCTCAACCCCGAGGGTGAACTACTCACTCCTCGTCATGGAGACCGCCAGGAAGATGGAGATGGCCTCCGGGATGATTCCCCCCTCCGACAGGGTGCCGAAACAGGGCTCTGACAGAGATCACTTTGCTAGAGAGGCTTGCGGCAGTGGAACAACTCATTTTAGATTAAATTTGCGGGGTTTATGAATATAAAAGGATTTTCAGCGTTGGAATCATGCAAAGAGGGGCCATAGGGGGTCCACCAGGTACTAGGGTGCCGCCACCCCTGGGCACGCCCTAGTTCATTGTGGGGGCCCTGTGGGTCCTCTAGTACGGCCTGCCTACTAGTTAAGTACTCCCTCCGTTCCCGCATCCAAGTCTTTTTAGAGATTCCAACTAGTGACTATTACATACAGAGCAAAATGAGTGAATCTATACTCTAAAATATGTCTATATACATATGTATATTGTAGTCCATCTGAAATGTCTAAAAAGACTTATATTTAGAAACGGAGTGAGTAAGTAGCATGCATGCAGCCTGGGCTTGAGCTTGCCACTGCTTCTAGCTAAGTACTCCCTCCGTAAACTAATATAAGAGCGTTTAGATCACTACTTTAGTGATCTAAACGCTCTTATATTAGTTTACAGAGGTAGTACTACTCAATTAGCTTGCCACCCGCTGCCACTGATTCTACATTTGCACCTGCACGCAACTGACTTGCGTGTTGATCGATGCATCAACAGATGGTACGTAGGCGGGGTATGCTAAGAAGACTTTGGACGCCCTGAAATCCAGTAACCATTTTGGTCTTCTCTCTGGTGTATTCTCAAATGGCTTCATCCATGCCGACAACTTACAAGTGGAGTATATATGAAATTTGAGCCAAAATTGAAGCAACGTCTAGCAAATTTAAACAGGGCATTGCCCCTTGTTTGAATGAACATATCTTATTGCGGAATGAACATATCTTGTTTTCTTTTATTTCGTTCTGCCTGTTTTGCTTACTCCGCTGCGCGTTTCCCAAGTATTACAATTTACAAGTGGTTTGGTGCCACTAGCTCAACCAGGCGGACACGACGATGTTCCCTGTTTGACATGCGTACACGACGACGTTGCAGCTTTGACATGCGTACACATCATACTCATTGGTAAGCGTTTCTAGGGAGAAGCCTTAACTACACTAAGTCATTATTTCTTATAATAAAATGAGTTTACCTTTTTCTGATAGGTAACACTACTCCTAGATCTTTTTCTTACTTGGATTCAATAGAACCTATGCCTCTAAAGTTTTTCCTATCAACTAGGTTTCATATATACGTATACTGTTTATTATTCAGATCTTTGTACTAAGGAACCCGAGTTCTATTCTCGCCCCAGGCCCCTGATTTCTCAGGACCGGCCCTGCATGAGATATAGTTTTGAAGATATCGGCACAAGGAGAACAAGCGTGAAAACCCTTCATAACTTTGGCACTTGATATAAAATATATTTTTATTTGAATTATGTAAATCATGAAAAATGGCCGTACATGCATTCTCGCTCGGTCCACAGAACAAAAATCACCAAAACTCCCCGATAGAGAAAATTGACACATATATTGCAGCACGCGTTGTTACTAGAGGCTTTTTTGAGGTTCCTACTAGAGGCATTTGATAACATTAGGATTGCCCTTAATTAGTGATAACAACAGTTTTGCATAATCAAATCCTAGGATATGAAGGACGGAATGATAATGTGTCTAGATCTATGACCTGTAACGGGCCATCCATGATTTGCATGTAATGCCACAAGCTAAGCCTGGCTGAACAAGTCAGCCTGGTAATTATTTTTCTCTTGAGTTTTCGGATAATATATTCATGCACATATTTTGGAGCCATGGGAACCATCCGCACATTAAACAGAGATGGTGATAAACTCGAGGCCTAACCTGGGCCACGTGTATTATAGGATAATAAAGCATAATACGTACTCCCAACCCTATAAATTTGCTCCAAAGCGAGAGGTCTGTGCTCCAGGCAAACCCAGGAGTCTTCATCTCAGGCTGTAATAGCAGTAGTAACGTGATGAGCTCCGGTAAGACATCCTGGCCCGAGCTGGTGGGCACGCAGACCAATCCGGGGCTGGTGATCATCAACCATGACAGGCCCGACATCACGATGGTGCTGCTGCAGGTGGCACCACTGTGAGCACGCCGGGGTTCCATGCCAAGCGCGTCGTTGTCTTCTTCGATGAGCAAACTGGGCTCATCGCAGCTATCCCTGCAATTGGTTAACTCGATCATATGGCCCTGGCGCCAAAAAAAATCGTGGAGTTGTTTTTAGTATGGCTTTTAGGCTTATAGAAATTGCAATGATATGTTATTGCTTGAATAAACAATGATCTATAAATAGTAAAGAGTACAAGAAAGAGGCTTGTCAAATTGTAATAATATATATGTCTTTCTACTGTGCTTATTGATATGATTTTTTTTCTAAATTATGCGTTCTCGTGTAATGTAATTTACATAAGTATAAAATTTCTCTTATGAAGTTTTCATGATAGATTCCCTTATTTGCCCCAAGATAAAAATATGCTTCTCTTCTTGAGGGTGTACAGTGGCCCATCCCACCCTTGCTTTCTGTATTTTACATGTCAGTCCATACTCCTTTGAAATTCAGTCACTATCAAGTCCCACGTAACGTGGTTAGTAGCCAAAATTGACGCAAATTTCATCTTAGTGGAAAATTTTAGACTGAGTGTCAAATAGGTTTTCCATGAACAAATAGGTAAGCATGTTTTTATGTAGGGCTGAATAAGGAATCTCTCATTTTACAACCGCATGTTGTTTGTGTGTGCCACAGCTAGCCATAGAAACCTTAACATCTGTTTTTTTTTACTCTATTACTCATGATTCCTCAGTTTGAACAAAATTTACAAAGCAAGCATCAATGCATCAAGAAACATATTCAACAATAAACCAGTATCAATAGGTCTGATATCAATTTTAGATCTGATAACTAGTATCCAGCATAGTATGCACTACTACTACGTGAATGCTCCTGGGATTCACGAATTATACCATAGCTTTGCTTGAATTTCTTTCTCAGTATCTTGTGTACTTGGCCTGCATACCTTTAGTCTTGCTATTTGCTACTATTGGTACTCGTTACTTGTTCTGACTGACGACGTATATGAGACAAAGATAGCATACGGGGGCGATTGAACATACGGAGTATGCAAAAATCACGAGGAAGAGAAAGGAGTGTTTGCATCGTATACATGCAGATGGTCACACAAACGCATCGATATAGAAGAGTTAATTCCTTGTATGATTGCTTCTTGGCTACTCCACTCTTGTCACTTTAGCGTACGCGGTCTAAATACGCATCAATAGGTCTATCCACGAGCCACCGGTCTACACTAGTGGTCGAGCCACCGTTTGGCAGGTGGGTGCCAGTGCAACCCCGCGGGAACCTGTGGCACTGCTAATTCAAGACAGCTGACGCTGTCACCGCGGGCGCGTCCACCATCCGCACAATAAAGACTTGCCTGCTCCCTCGTCGTGTGCCCATCCGTGCTCCCATCTACGTGGCTTGATTTGATTGGAACAAAATAAGGCCCGGCCCCACCCCTTAAAATCAGGGGGGAGATGATTAGATTAGAAAGAAAAAAGGAAAAAAGACAGCCGTAGGATTAAGTGGGAGTATGGATGGGAGCACGGGAAGGGAGCAGGCAAGCCGGATCCCATCCGCACCACACCTGAAACAAAAATGTTTACTGCATTCAGTCATCTATATGAGCTCATTATTGTTAGTTACTACTACTAGCCAGACGTACAGTACGTATCATCCATTCCGATTCCGATTACACATGCAGGGTGCCATTTTCTCTTTTTTCCCTCCTCTTCTATACTAGTGCCAATTGCCGCAACATTCCCACTTCCTTGGGCCACCTGGTACTACCACTGCGAGCGACGACGTCAGCGACAACAACAACGACCAGGTACTGTACGGTGCACCACTGCACGCAGGTGTTGGCCGTAGTCAGTGACACTCCACCGCCATTCATGTAGCAGAACCTTGTGACGAACTCAAATGACAAGGGCCAAACTGTAAGCTTACAATGTGATTTTTTTTAAATAATACCCTTTAAAATCCAGTTGAACTGGTATTTGACCATCAGTACCAAACTGTCGAGTCTATATGTTGACGTATGAAACTGAACTTGCATGATAACTTCCTGTACCAAACTTTTACTTTGCTCTTTTTCAATACTTAGGCATATGAAGTGCATACTTCTACATAATAAGTTAGACTCTATAAGTATTTTGCTTCTATAACAGTGCTCTGGTACAAGAGTCAACTTGCTATCTCATATTTCACAAAAATGGAAACTTGTCATCCCATAGAAATAACAACACCCTTCGTTTTCCTATCCCATGATCTCTGCCCACAAAATTTGTGATGTGTCACACCTTTACTATTACTCCCTCTGTTTCTTAAAAAAACGCATATAAATTTTTGAGGAAGTCAAACATGCATAATTTGACCATGTTTGTTGGAAAAATCATCAATAAGTACAATATTAAATAAATATAATATGAAAACATATAATTATCATGTGTCTAATTATATTTACTTGGTATCATAGTTCTTGAAAACTTTGCTCTAAACTTGGTCAAACATTGCACGGTTTGAATTCAAACCAAATTTATAAGCCTTCTTTCAGAAACAGAGGGAGTAATTATTAAGTGATATTTTATTTCTGTGCACTGATGTTTACTGTACCTATTGTCTCCGGCGTGCTTCATGTTGTGGGCGGCAACTTGTGTCCTCTGGGGATTTCTTGTTGTGGTGGCTGTTCTTGTTCCCTCTCCAATGACCGCCTTCACGCGTTCTAGCTTAGTCTCGGGCGACAAGCTCCACTTTACCATCGGTGTGTCGCAGGCGAGTTCTTTTCTTGTGGTCAAGTCCCTACTAGGTCCTCAAGTTGTTGTATTTTCTTCCTCCGTCCGTACCTTTTTAACGTTCCTTTAGTGCCTGCTATCAACAGCTTTCGCATTGCATCCCGTTTTACTTTCTTGCAATGGTTGTATGTTGCCTTCTGTTGTAATCCTGGCTAGTTAATGGCTTTGTTAATTAAATGTCGGGATCAAGACTTTTGTCGGGCTCAGACAAAACCTTTTCTTTAAAAATTATGCATACTGCAACTTTTATAAAACACTAGGGTTTGTCTGTCAGCTGGAGTGGGAGTGGGACGAGGAAAGGGTAGGATTGGACGCGGATTATCTGGAGCAGATTGGCCTACACGCTGGGCGGTGAACCCAGCCAACAAGCACACGACGCGAGCCCACCCGTCATTGGCCAGCGAAAATGACCGTGAGGTAAAAATTGGGTTTTACTGCTGTGAAGATCCAACGGCTTAGACGCATCAGAAGACAGATCCGACGGCCAACGAAACCCAAATCGGGGGAGACTCCTGGAGGCAAGTTGGCTAGCATCCTTATATGTTTAAATAGCTTACTAATGTACAAAAGGAAATAAAAATGTGGACACCAAATATTTAGCATTGTGCTCATGTTCTTGGTATGAAATAATAGTTATGCAGCCAATATCTTAAAGTGTGTGTGTGGATTATACTGGCATTGACGCATGGTTCTAGATTTTGCTATCTATATTAATTGGAAAAATAATGGTCGCGTTTTGATTTGATAAAAATCAAGTTCTAGCGATCATTTAGCTTTTTACATAAAGTTATTATATTGTTGGAAACATCAAGGAAAATATTAAGGGTATTGTGCACCAAGGGGAGGACAGAATAGGAAGGAACCAAAAGTTGGTGCCGGCTTCGTATTATATTACCTAATAAAGAAATGGGAACAGCTCTTTATTTTTTTAATGGACGAATTAATATATGGTGCAATGCATTTGGGCTGTCGAGGGTACAGTTCAAACCGGATGCAGCCGGGTTTGCATGCTCTTCATATATAACTCACAAGGCAAGTTTGTCTATCATATCATGAGAAGAAGGAAACAATCTAACTTTGCTCATTAGCTGAATGTGCCAACTTTCGCTCAGAGACAAAAACAAAATGCCAAAGTGCCTTATCTATATATTTTTTACTCACAAAAGGATTTATTTTTTGGAATAAGGTCCTCCTGAATAATTTAATGATTCATGCCTCGGGTAATCAGCCTCGCTGTTTTGTGAGCAAACGATCTATCCAAAAGTGAAACATTGGAGCATCACCCGCTCATGCCGGCCTTTTTTCTATATGCATGCTAGCCTATAAATCCATTGCAATATCAGAGACTTGCAACCACACAGCACACAGAGCCCTCGTATATCGATATATCTCAAGCAATAGTAGGAACACACAAGATGAGCTCTGAAAAGACGTCGTGGCCGGAGTTGGTGGGCATGCCGGCGACACCAGCGGTGATGACCATCAACAGCCAGAGGCCTGACTTGACGACCGAGGTGCTCCAGATTGGGATCAGTCCAAGCCCACCTGGGTTCGACTCGACACGAGTCTGTGTGTACCTCGACCCACGAGACAAGCTTGGCCTTGTTGCAGCCGTCCCTGTCGTTGGCTAGGTATATAGCAGAGTTTTTCTGAGGAGGCTACATGCCAGGGTGATCTTATCTCCTTAGAAACGGGGAGGTTGGCGATATGTATAACCAGCGGGCGATCATATATGTAGCTGTTTGTATCGTTTTCTGTGCTTACGGTTTGGTGAATGGTTTCACATAATAAGTGTATGGTCCAGTATACAAATCATGTAGGAAATTGCATGTTCTCACTAAGATTGTTGATTGATAATGGTGTTTTATTGAACATAAATATATGTGAGACATATCTTTTCCATTACCCCTTGTGAAAGAAAAATCATCATACGAAAGCATTTCCTCAACAAAAATAACAATGTTTTGGATCTATGAAAATCCTATGGAACTCACGTACAGTATAGAGCACCTTCCTGGAGGTATGGAGCGCTGGCCATCTGATCCGGACTGTTGCTGCCTGTACTGCTTGTAATATATTTCAGTGAGATTTGCTTGGATACAATTTTGATATTGGCTTAATAAAATCAGAACTTGAAGTAAAAATAGATGTGATTTACTTATATATTTATTGAGTTAGTCATTTTCTCATGCATGTTAAGACATGGATTTTTGAATCAATTACACCAGTGGTGCTAGAACTTGGCGTAAACGGTCAACTTATTACTGGTAGAACTTATGGCATACATTGAAGTGGTGCAAACACTTGGCTTGGGTGTGCAAATATGGTGCTAATCACGTTTGTACACGCCAGCAACACTGACAAGGCCTGCCAGCATGGCATGGGCCCCATTGTCAATGATCAAACAATGAAGACAAGGCGTGTGGTTTCCCCCCCTTTTTTCCTAGAAACCCCCTTGTCTTCTATTTTTTTCACCAAGACCCTGACAGGTGGGTCCTTGCTGTGAGCAGCAAACATAATAATTGAACAAAGAAAGGGTGCGCTTAGGTTTCAAAGCAGCGACCTCCAATCTAATGTGTCCGCTGCTAACGACCTGACAAAAATCATGCTCGTTGTCTGAAGAGGATACACAAACTTATATTGTTTAATATTTTTAGGTCAATATTCTTTAATTAAAAAACAAAGATTTGCAAAAATTTGTTACTCTATGTTTTTTAGACAATGCTACAATTCATACGTCTATAACAGAACGTGCACATGAGCCAAAACTTACATCAGTTAGTGTGGCCCATTTTCAATATGTTACTATTTTATTTTTATTTTTCACTTAGTAAAAAGAGTTTAAATTATAACTATAAATATGTATTCATTTGAGGAACAACAGTCTTCGTACATATATTTATATTTATAGTTATATAAAATATTTATTATTAAAAAAATTATTTTTTGAAAACACACAAACTTTATAAAAAACACCTGACAACAAATTCTTTATTAAAAACGCATCAACACTTTTAAAACAACACAATTCTTTTAAAGACTCGACACTTTTATATACTACTAAATTAATATTTTATTCAAAAAATGTAAATATTTGTACTTATATAAGTATTTATTTACATATACATATTTTTATCAATGACTTTAATTTTTTATTTAAAATGTGCAAACACTTTTAAAATTATACCAATATTTTTATAATTCATAACTTAATTTATGAATTTTTTAATTTAATAGGTGAAAATTTTATGAAACTACATGAGCTTTTACTTAACCTTATTTATTTTATTTATATCTATATTATTTAAAACTATAATTCCATTTTTATTTTAATTTTTGAAAGACTAACATTTTGAAAATGTTAAAAGAACTGACGGTACGCTCAGGGTCCGAGTCTCTGCGGCTGCATCATTTTGACGATGTTTTCCTATTTTTCTATTCAACTGACGATATATCGCTTGTGTTTCCTTTTTTTGGCAAAAATATAGCCTGTGTTTCCTTAATGTACATGAATGGTGAATGGGTTGGTTGGCTAACTTCGCTAGCATACCTTTTTTCATTCAATTAAAATTTGTGCTGCAGATAGCTGGCACCCGCTTGTCAGCAGCTTTTCTATGAAAAAAACGAGGGGGTTCCATAGAAAAAAGCATGCCACACCCTTGTCTTCATTGGTGGGGCACTGACACACGGGCCCCATGCTATGCTAGCATGCCACATCAGCGCCGTGGGTGTATACAAACACGACTAGCACTGTATTAGCAAGTGAGCCAAGTTTTTGCACCATTTTGAGGTATGCCACCAGTTCTAGTACTAAAGTGATCGTTTGCGTCAAGTTCGAGCACCACTGGGTAATTAACTCTGCATTTTCCAGCATATTTGCATGTTGAGATGGCATGTGTGAAGTTGAGAGAAACAAATTAGTGGTCGAAGTGCCAGTTGCACGTAAATTTATGCCCAAGTGTGGTCGAGCCACCTACATTCCATATCAACTCGGCTTCTTTTCCATCTCACTGAAATAAAAGGAATCAGAAGAGTGTGGGACAAGGGAATGAAGAGTGTGGTGTGTGTGTGTGTGTAGGGAGGGGGGGGGGGGGGGGTGGTTGGGCGCGGGCATGCCCACGCAAGGCCGCAAGATATTGGTGGCAACAGGCCAAGGAGGTCCAAGACCTTACTCGGATGTGCAATCACCACTGCCATCTCATCGATGCCGGTAGGAACTGAGACCTGAGGCCTTGTACAATGGTAGGTGTTTAGAAAAATAAACCGGTTTTTTTCTGAAACAGCAGTGCCTATTTCTACAAACCATTATGTGGACTTTTAGTCGGATGTTGCTTCAGTTTAAAATAAGAAAAACTATTGCCTTGTTTGTGCCGACGTGTAGCGGCTGGTTACGTGGGGTCCATGGTGAAGCACAACCTTAAAAACAGAATTGGTTCTTCTCTTGCTAGACATTGGATATCCATTCTTTTTCCTGTTCTGACCACCACCCAGGTCTCCTCCATGCTACCACCTTGGACCTCCTCATGTCTTCTGTTTGCCGGTAATGTCCTCAATCAGCAGAGTAGTGCCAACCTACTCCTTTTGTTTTTCTCAGTTCTATTGGTCCTTGTTCCCCTTAGGCATTGTACAACGCAAGGTGCTTAGATAAATAAATCAAGTTTTCTTTAAGCATCATTGTCTATTTGTACATGATAGACGCAAGTTTTAGGCAGCATGGGCCGTCAGAAGATTTGAATGAATAAATTTAGGAATACTGATGTGCTTGGGCAGTGATTAAGCAAACCAGAACAAGAAAATCGATTAGCTGGTTCACGTCCCATCAAGTGACCTAGCAAGGCCATGTCCAATGTCCAATGCAGCTGCACTAGCTGCAGATCTCGGCGTAGTTCAGCCGGTCTTCGAAACAGACTCACAACTATTGGTGGAAGCATTGGATCTCCGTAAGGCCGACTCCTCGCCGTATGCAACCGTTATTGAGGATACCAAGTTCCAGCTAAAGATATGGTTTTCCAAATATGTACTAGGGGTGTGCAGGCGTAGTGCCAATTCAGTTGCACATGAATTAGCCAATGTTGGCTGAATGTATCCTGCAAACCATTATGTGGACTTTCAGTCAGATGTTCCAGCCCAAGTGGCTGAATGTGTCTCAGGTGATTTGCCTGAGCACCGTTGAGTAATAAAGCTATGCTTTGCCTAAAAAAAGTGACCTAGCAAGGCCTGGTTGAATGTGTCAACCATTTTGTTTTTTTCCTTCTCTTAAGGTTTGGATAGCATGGGAAGCTCCATCCGTTTTGTCAGTAAATGATAAATCCATCGAGGAACATTGTTTTCAACAAACCAGAAGGAATTCATGCATCTAGTTTATAAATTCTTGACTTATCTGCCTCCACTATATAAATTCTTTCCAGAATTATAGGCTTCTGTGGATCTAGTTTGACTCTCTTACCCTCTCTTACTAATAAACAACGACGTCTTTTGAAGTAGAATCACATGACCGTGATGAACTCAAAGAAGACATCATGGCCGGAGCTGTTGGCCATGCCATTATCGGATGCGGTGACGACGATCCAAAGTGAGAGGCCCGACGTCACGGTGGAGGCGATCTCGGAGGGCGCCAAAAAGATCCCGCCGGGGTTCCGCTCCAAGCGCGCATGCGTCTTCTTCGACCCGCAAGACGAGCTCAAACGAGTGGTTAGCGTCCCTAGAATTGGCTAGCCGCCTGGCGGTACTCGATCATCATGCAGCCAATTGTATCATTTTCTTATGATTATTTACTTTTCAATAAGCAGTCAGGAGGTCCAATATGCACTTCTTGTGATCTGCCTCTAACAGAAACATGTTACTAGAACTGATTCAATTGTGCTGAAGCAAGAGCCATCACATCTCAAAATTATGATTATCCTCGTTTGGTGCCACATTTGGGGAAATTAAATTTCAGTTAAGTATTGATCGATTTGTCCAGGAAAATAGGTTTCAACTCTAGTTTATAGGAAAATTAAGGCGGGCAGCCGAAGTAGATAGAGGGTGCTAAGGAGCACATCTAGCAAAGGCTACGAACATACAAGCACACAAAGATAAAAATGAAATGTTGCTTGACAATACAAAAGCCTTCACCTGCCCTAGTATTCGTTAACCAAGGCTAAAGTAAATGGAATCTCAACATGCAATTGACAACAAACACAGGAGGAACAAGCCTTGACCTATTTCGAGAAGGGTGAACCTCGCTGTGGATACATTCGTCTGTCACCGAAGAGGGCCAACTAATTTCCTCGTGTTGGCATGATGGATGCTGGTCTGCCGGAAGACAGCAAGTACACTAGAAAGAATGGCAACTGGAAACGAAGCCATTGACGAAGTATAGACTCAACCGCCGTGCAAGCCACCCCATTCCTTGGCAGAACTGCCACTGCCCACGAACCACAATGACAATGACCCACCTAGAAGTACGCAGGCTCGCCAACAACGCCTCCGAGATGGGTACGATGCCACCGACTGGTCTAGAAGATCGGACCACGGATTTTCACCACTAGCCAAATGTAGAGGCACATAACCCAAGGTAACTTCTCCAAGGAGGAGAACGACGCTCATGAACGTGGCAATCAGCAGCATCGGGACCATCGAGCATGACTTTCACATGGACACAGACCACCAGAGGTCTACCAGCCCTAGCACATCGGAGGGTCCACCTGGTCCAACACATCAGACCAGAGTATCATGACAACGCTTCCTGCACCATGAGTGCTTCGCACGACTACCACCTCGTCGCCCTCACGGCTGAAACTACCACCGAGTCTTGGCCGCTACTCCGTCCGCCATCTGGAGATGCCGTTCCGGGCCCAAAGAATCAACCTTACCTGCCCAGCACCAGGATTTTCTCCGCAGGGCCACAACCATAGCTCTAATCTTCCACAAATAACACACGGGAAAATCCTGAAATAAGCTGAAAGAAGTAGCAATGTTGATCTATTAGAAAGCTATTGGTATCACCTGTTACTAAACTTGGGTGTGTACGTATGTACGTGCACATAGAACTCGAAAATTTGAAGTGCTGCCCGGATAAGACATGATGTAGTGGATCATTAAGGTTTTGCTTGGCAACACTAACCATTGCTGGAGGCAGCAGCCTTACGTACGAATGTGTAGGATAAGAATAAGATTGTTGGAGGACGGCGCACACGATGCATGCCTATTGTATTGTAGGAAACCAGCAAACAAGTGCAATGTATGACTATTATATTTTCACTTGTTGTCAGTATGTGTCATACTTGTTGTCATGCTCACCAAGGACAAGGACGGCATGCGCGATGCACAATTGTTGGCATGCCATGCTTCACTCCATTAACGTAGCCCCAAGGTGGTCTATAAATACCATCCCAAATAATACGGCTTAAATACTATGCAGCGTATATACATCTACAATTTGAACTGATCACCAACAAGGCAGGACGATGGGAAGAGTCGAGCCCATGGGTGCTGGTGGCGGTGGAGACGGGACTGGGAAGACGTCCTGGCCGGAGGTAGTGGGCTGGACGGTGCAGAGAGCGGCGGCACAGATCAACGATGACAGGCCTGATGTATGGGTCACCCTGATCTATTCAGGCCCCCAGTGGCCGCCGGGCCACAACCCCTGGCGCGTCGTTGTCCTCTCCAACGAAGTTGGAGTCGTTGTGAAGACCCCCGTCATCGGCTAGGGCTACCACAACCTCAACGGGCAGGGCAGCTAATTAGCTCCACGTAGAGCGTAGTTGTGCCCACTGGTATCATACTACTAATGTGCTAAGTTGCTGCATCCATGCTTGGTCGGCAGCGCTATAAATAATGTGTAACCCTTGCTATTGAATAAAGAAAATAAAGCACGTACTTATAGGTAATCTATAGGGTTTTTCTTTTCATCTTTTCCCGTAGGCGGTGTTAGCTTTTTTAATCTTGATTTATGTATCAGCATATTTAGTTTGCTTTCGTCACTAGTCAATATGTACGTGCAATGCACGTTAATTTAGAAGTATATTAAGTGCATGCGTATATTAAGTAGGATATTATTTGCGTGTTATTATGTGATTAGCATTATATTTGGCATTAAATTAACTGCACGCTAAACGTGTTCAGCGCTCGAGATTGAAGCAGTCTAGGTCGTTGGATTAACATGATTTGATAGCCGAGATTAATTGGATCTGCCCTTTTGGGTCTTTTTATATTGATATAGATGCATGTAGCATAGGATAGAGAGTAGTTAGTCCAGTGAAGTTTCAACGAAGATGTGTGGAGGAGGTGCTAGACCGCCGTGTGATACGGCGAGTACGGTGAGATGCGGATGGTGGCCTGAAGCCACGGTGCCGTGCGATGCGGTAATCAAGGTGAGATGTCCGAGGGGGTATTAGGAAGCGACTTGGATGGCGGGATGCCGAGTACCTCGAGAAGCCGCGCAGCCGTCTGAGACGGCAGAAGAAGTCCTGATGCCGTCGTTCTGTATGAGTGCTAGCTAGCCGGTTAGTTAGCTAGGTGCATGTGAGTTGTAAGCTATCTTAATGCATGAGTTGTTAGTGCGCATGGTCAGGTGGTGTGGCCGTTGAGAAGTGACGGACGTGGTGCATGCCTGCCTGATAAGTTACTTAGTTAGTGGCCGGCTGTGCGTCTAGACGTGGTGGCTGGCTTGTGCCTGCGTGAGTCTATGTAAGAGATGTATGTGTTGTTGATGACAAGAGAATAGAGGAGAAAAGATCTGCTGTGTGAGGCAGCCGGCACCAAAAAATGCTCTAGTTTTCTTCTGTCCATAGTTAGAGGATGAAGAAAGGAGGCAGCGCCAACATTTATAAGACCCCAAAGGCTAACTATGTTACATAATAGTATGTTAAGCATTGGTTTTCCGGAAAGTGAAGCGTTATAAATTTGATGAAGTTTAAGGAGAAAACTATCTATATCTCCAATGCAGAATATACTCCATATGAAAATATAGTTCTTTTTTGCAGGAAATATGAAAATATAGTTCATGGTGAATTTTTCTGGTATTTATTTGGTATCCAAGATGTTGATCAGTTTTTATATAAAAAGGTATGACAGTACTGGGAAAACGCATATAGGGGGGCTCAAATTAATGACGGGTATAGTCAAGCACGCACCACTGCTATTTTAGAAAAAGAAGCAACGGAGGGCATTAATAATGGCCTGCTACTGATCTTTCCACAGTAGTGGCGGGCAAAATATATGACTGACAACTTATAAACTCTTCCAAATTTGCTCCTAGCTAGGATGAAAGCTAGCAGTGGCGGGCATGTCAGAAGTGCCGGCCACTAGTTTGTCTTGCAATGGTGACGGGGGAACAATATGCCGACCCCAACAATACTATGGCAACCCGCACCAAAAATTTCCATAATAACAAAAGTTTGGAATGGTGGTCGGTCCACACGGATCCGGCTTGCCTGCTCCCTCTCCATACTCCCATCCGTGTTCCCACTTCATCCTACGGCTGTTTTTTCTCCTTTTTCTTTTCTAATCTAATCATTTCCCCCCTGATTTTCAGGGGGTGGGGCCGGGCCTTATTTTCTTTCAATTAAATCAAGCCACGTATGCGGGAGCACGGATGGGAGCATGGGAAGGGAGCAGGCAAGTTTCGTCCGGTCCACACATATCAAAAGTTTGCTGTGGCGGGAGTTTTGTGTCGCCCATCACTGCCGACACCCACACGGACAAATTGAGCAGTTTTCGCCCACACTTAAAATGGCAAATCCTTCGTCCCGTCGTCACCATGTCTCGCCCTCTCCCTGTCCTACCGTCGACCCATCTGCGCAAATCTAGGTACGTCCCTCCCTCGCCTCGTCCCCCCGTCGACCATCCGCAGCAGCCACCAAGGTTACGGCACCGCCACCACTGCTAGGGTTATGGCACCGCTGCCACCGCTAAGGTTAGGGCACCGCTGCTTCCGATGGTGGTAGTATACCTTGAGATTTTCCTTGCGGAACTGAAGCAGCTTGGGTGCTCGGAGGAGCATGGCAACGCGCGAGTTGTGCCCGCACGCATGCATCTTGCCATTTTTTTTGCTCTTGAACTCTGACTCTAGTATCTCCTGCACTCATGCATGCATGCCTATATAATGGATTATATGGATCGATAGCGTGTACTGTTGTATCAGCTAATAAAGAAAAAAAATAATTATTGAGTTGCAACTTGACTGCACTAATCAGTGTTCTCTGTGATTTCCAATCCTAGCTCAGTGACAATTAAGTTGACTAACGATATAATAATCCTCATATGAGCATGAGAACGTGCCTATTCATACCTACTGATTGAGCCAATTAACCAATGATTCAATTAGTAATATGGATAGGAGGGAATACAACAGCTGAATCCAGCTTACAGAAGGGAAAAAGGAAAAAAAAACTACAAGTTGTACATCCTTGGTTTACCGATGCAGATTACTCTCTCGCCTCCGTCAGCAAGCTGTACATCCTTGGTTTAACACGCAAGCTGATAACACGCAAGCTTTACCACCTCGATAACGTTCAAGCAGTTGCCCTCAAGAGTTTTTATGTTTCTTTATTCCAAATGTGCCTACCGGCTTGCCACATAGCTGGCAACAGTCAAGCTGTCTGTTCTCTCTCATTTTGGCATTAGGCTGGTTTTGACTTGGTGATGGCAAATAAGCAATTTCATAAATGAATTGTATGGACCGTACCACTTATTCAGTGGATCATTTATTTGAAAAAACATAGAGTATAAAAATGACACGAGTGGCTACATATATGGTCGCCACCGGGCATTATGGCCAACCGGCCTGTCTCAAGAAACGAGTTAATTGCAGAAAACTACCACATTTGCGGCTAGCTTTGTAAAAAACCACCAAGTCGCTAATCCGTTACAAAAAACATCACATTAGCTGTAAACTTGTTACAAAAAGCACTGATCGCTCACATAGCGACTTGATGGTTTTCTGCAAAGCTAGCCGCAAATGTGGTAGTTTTCGGCAATTGACTCTTCAAGAAACACTAAGCTAGCCAACGACAGGGACGGCTGCAACACGGCCAAGTTTGTCTCTTGGGTCAAGGAAGACGCAGACACGCGTCGAGTCGAACCCCGGTGGGCTTGGGCTGGTCCCAACCGGAAGGACCTCCGTCGTCAAGTCGGGCCTTTGGCTGTTAATCGTCATCACTGCCGGTGTCGCCGGCTCGCCCACCAATTCCGGCCAGGATGTCTTTAGATAGCTCATCTCTGTGTTTCTACTTATTACTACTTCAGATATCTCGTGCGTGTGGTGTGGCTGCAAAGGTCTCTGATATCGCAAGGATTTATAGGCTAGGTGTCTTAATCTAGCATTCTCGGGAAAAAAAAAATCTTACTTAGCATCCATACAAAGCTGGCCGGCATGACTAGGTGATGCTTCGATGTTATCACTGCACTTCTGGATAGATCGTTTGCTCACAAATCAGCCTGGCTGTTTAGTCGAGGCATGAATTACTATATTATTCAGGAGACACTTATGCCGAAAAATAGATCACTTTGTAAATAAAAAAAGATGCTTAAGGAACATTCAAGCCTAATTGGTACAAATTCAGCTAGTGAGCAACGTTGGATTGTTTTCCTTCTCGATGTCTTTCTAATGATAGGATTGAGAAATTTGCCTTGTGAGTTACACTGCATAACATGCAAACGCAGCTACATACGCTTTAAGCCGTACACCATACAGTTGAAACACATACACTTTATGTCGTTACCTTGTTGAAGGCATTGCTCGGATTTGTTCAGACTGTTTTTTCAGAGTGAAAACCTAGATTCTGACCTTTGATGGTAGGTTTCAATGACGGCGGCGCTCAAGTGTCGCTCCCTTCATGAAGGCATTACTATTGAAGAATATCATTATTCTTGTGGTGTCATGAGATGGTTGGTGCGGATATGGTCATCGTTGTAGGTTTGTCGATCATGTATTTGATAGCATCCGTTTTTTTTTCAACGCTTAGGCGTAGCTTTGGTCTTATATGACTTTGCTATCTGCCGGTGTTTTTTTTGTGTGTGCGTTGGTGTTGGCTGTGTGCATCATAGTTATACAGAGGCCAGGGGTGTGCTCATCGTGGTTATATTCTCTTGATGCTTTGGTCTTACAGACCCGGAATTTTCCTTTTTTTGCCGAGAGTTGCTCAGTTGTGCAAATCATTTGAAAATTGGGTCGGACCTCACGCACCAAATTTTCTACCATGGGAAATTTTTTTAGGAATTTTTTTTATTTTTTCTAGTATTTGTTTTGATTTTTTTATTCAACACGGGTGCAGATGAGCCTGGGCTCAGAAAAGGATTTTCATGCACCAACTCATTTTTCCTTCATATTCTGCCTTTTCCCAATCCCTGGTGTACAATACCCTTATGCTCCGTTTGGATGTTTGCATTGGGAGTCTTGGTATTTCATTGGATTGAATGGAAATATCACAGGATATTGACATTGAGATTGAATGCCAATATTTCTGTTTGGATGTTTAGGCATTCGCAACACCGATTTGATATTGAGGTTGAATGCAAAAATGGTGTTTACAATTTACATATTTCAAACTGAAGTATCCATGACATGTACATGTATTTGAATGATCCATCATCCAGGGAAGCATGTTCGTGAAGGAAGCATCTATAATATCTTGGACCAGAAAGAATACAGCTGCTCTTGCTATTGCTTGCAACAAACTCAGCTTCGTGCACCTGCAATCAAAATAGAGGATGACGCACAGAGAGAGCACACAGGCACATAGCAACAGACTCAGAGCACAAGCGCACCCAGTAACGGACTCCCGCGGCAGATTTCCATGGTGGAGTGGTTTCCGCAGCGGCTCGGCGGGGGAGCACCCGGACCAGCAGCCGTCAAATGGAGTGGGAGGTGCCGAGATCCAGGTGCATACTTTAAGATGTTGGCTGCATAACTATTATTGCATAGCTAGGACATGAGCATGATGCTAAACATTTGCTGTCCACCTTTCAGTTTCTTTTCTGACAGTTTGCTAACTTCTTTTGTAAAAATTGCAGTACGCATTATTTCCTACTGTTCAGTTCACAAAATAAAATTAATGGGCATCTTGCACTACAGGAATCACAGTCGAAGCTAAGTACCCATCATACTTCGCTAAGGCCCAAAAAAAGGCTCTTCACGGAGACA
Source organism: Triticum urartu (assembly GCF_056163025.1). Taxonomy (NCBI): domain Eukaryota; kingdom Viridiplantae; phylum Streptophyta; class Magnoliopsida; order Poales; family Poaceae; genus Triticum; species Triticum urartu. The sequence continues at coordinate 17,013,137 of NC_141873.1, forward strand.
TCAAGGCTTCGAGGATGGCCACGAGGCAGCCACAATGTCGAGGCTTGTCTATAAGCATAGTGTTTTCCCCTTGATAAGCCGAGTACTTGATGTAAGACGAACGCATTTTTTAGTTGGGGTCAGCTTGGTCAGTGATATGCTGAGGGTCTGACTTTAGTCGTGTGCTTTTTCCAGGGTACTAGGCATCGAGGTTTATAAGCAGAGTACCTGACAAATAATAGTCATCGTAAGCTAAAACACTTGGCTACATAGGTTTTTCCCTTAGTGCTGCAAGTTTACAATGACCTAACATCATTTCACAGAGATCAACACTTCATAAGTTAACCCGGGCATATCCAATGTTCTATATCACTTAATAGTTGGCCTTTTCTTAATAGACAAAGCCGGTAATGTTAAAGGTGTCTCATATAAAAAAAAATAGGTGGCATGGGAAAAGGAGATCCTGGGGGAGGAAAACTAAGGGGTTGTTATTTATGCCAGAGATCTTGTTTCTCTTTCTACGAAATATGGGATTGCAATTTCACCCTTGTACCATGACACCGGTACAGAAGTAAAATACCTCTAGGGGTCTAATTAGGTATGTACAAGTATGCACTTCATATGCCACAATATAAAAAAAAACATATTTGATATCAGATTTAGTGATACTATTATGTTGTGTCATATGCTTTTTTGGATATGTTCATACTTGCTTTGTAAAGCAAAACGAGAGAGCTGTTACAGTTTATATGGCTAGGTGTCACACAGGAACAACGCAAGGATGCACAACGAGGGATTTCTTATTCATTATTTTTTTTCATGGGAAAACTATTTGGCACTCTATCTAAATTTTGCTACTAAGATGACACTTGCGTCAATTTTGGCTACTAACCATGTTATCTGTGACTTGAAAAGACGGTTTTGCTGTTGTTAAGTATGTTATTAAATTACATAAGAGTATAGGTAGGAACGTACAATACAGTAAGCGAGGGGAAGAGAGGGCACAGTACACCCTCCGGAAATGAAGCACATTTTTATTTTCGATCAAATAAGGAACCTTATCATGAAAAAATCATAAGTGTAAGGGTAACACTTTGGTAAATTATATTACACAGAAGATGGTATAATTCAGAAATAATCATATAAATAAGCAAAGGAGAAAGAGGTATCTATATTTGAGAATCCTCGTTCTTGTACTCATTATTCTTTATAGATAACTGTTTATTCAAGACATAACATATTATTGGAATGTCTATAAGCATAAAAGCCACACTACAAACAACTCCATGACTCTTGCTGGCACAACCGTGACCATATGATCGAGTTAACCGACTGCGGGAACGGCTGCGATGAGGCCAGTTTGCTCATCGAAGAAGACAACAACACGCTCGGCGTGATACCCTGGTGGACTCACGGTGGTGCCCACCTCCAGCAGCACGATCTGTAGGTCGGGCCTGTCGTGGTTGATGATCACCAGCCCTGGATTGGTCTGCGTGCCCACCAGCTCGGGCCAGGATGTCTTGCCGGTGCTCATCGTGTTACTACTGCTGCTACAAGATGAGACGAAGACTCCTGGATTTGGTTGGCGCATAGACCTCTCGTTCTGGAGCATATTTATAGGGCCGTTATGTGATAGGCTTTATTATCATATACAGTAAAATACAGTGGCCCATGATAAGCTTCGATTTTATCACCATCTTTGTTTAGTTTGCCGATTGTTCCCATGGCTCCAAAATATCTGCACGAACATATTATCCAGACTCTTAAGATAAAAATAATGCCTGGATGACTTGTTCAATCAGGCTTAGCTTGTGCTATTACACGCAAATCTAGGATGGGCCGTTACAGGTTATCGCTCCGTCTTGGTATCAACCAACGGATTTGTATTATGCTAAATATTGTAGTCACTAGTTAGGTGTACTCCTTGGAGATATCCTCAAATGCGTCTAGAAGGGACGATCATATATAGTCCAAGTTTATGCTAATAGTATGTTTTTTTATCAGAGATTGCATATATAAAACTTTGATGCATACATCCACTCAATGTTCAAACAACAGAACTGCAACATTAGAGATTATTTATCTCTCCATGTAAACATGTATAATATTTCATCGCGAGTTGGTTGTGTCGCCTCCCCATCTCTCTCTTTCTCTCACTCTAGCGCGTGCACTCGGCCACTCACACACACGCACCTGCGCACGGGCCACACAACATAAAAATGGCATCCCCACTGTACATTAAACCCATTATGAGGCGCTATAATGGTGGCCAACCAGCCATGCCATGTGACGGATGCTGGTTGGTCATGTTGAGAAAGGTTTTTTTAGAGTTTTCAAAATGGTAGGGAGACTTTTTTTTTGAAAAAAGTTTTTCTAAGCTTTTTCTTTTTCATTTTAAGATGGTTGTGATGTCCACGTGATGCGGGAATATTTTTTAAATTTTTTGACATGATGGTGTGAGGTGCGCATACACTAGTAGAAAAAGGGTCAAACGTGAAGCACATTAGTGCCGGTTTGTATACATTAGTGCCGGTTCCAACGGCTAGCCGGGCCGCTTTTATTAGTACCGGTTCGTGCCACGAACCGGTACTAATGAGAGTGGTGGCAGGATGTTGTCAGACTGGGGTCCCTCCAGCCCCTTTAGTATCGGTTCTTGGCACAAACCGGTACTAAAGGTCGTCCTACATAAACCCTTCGTCCACCCGAGCTCGCTCTGTTCTTCCCCTTTCCCCTCTCCTCTCTGTTCTTCCCCTCTTCCTCCCGAGCTCATCACACATTTTGCCCAAAATTTGTCAAGATTTGAAGGCCCCATCCATTCAAATGATCACAAAGGTTAGCAACTTTGTCCTTTCATCTCTCATTGCTAGATTAGCTCTTGCAATGCTTTATATAGTGATTAATTTGTGAGTTTAGTAATTTGGGAGTATATATATATATATATATGTGCTAGTATTTGATTTATATGCAATTTGAGGTCAAAAATAACACTTAGTTTGCATATGTAGGTGTGGTTTACTTAGTGCCTTCTAAATCTCTGTCGTAACCACCGTCGATCGCCCGCACCGTCCCGTCGCCGGCACCACCTTGTGGTGAGCCTCTTGTTCATGAAATTTTATATAAAAATTGATATTTGTGTGATTTGGATATATAGTTACTTGTATAATTATCTTACCCGTACGTTGTTTGTTATACATATAGTGCCATGGTTTTGATATCCGTCCCCGTCGGCCCTCGTCCTTGTTATGATTCAGATGTGGTATATATATTCTCTTTTAAAACTAGTTGCATTTCGTGTTTATGACAAATTATGCCCATCAAGTTGACATAGAATTTTTTTCTAGGAGGTATGTGAACCGGAAATTCCAACCGACCCTATTGTTGAGAGGTTAAATTTAGTTGAAAGAGAAAACGAGTACTTGAAAGAAAAATTGAAAAGAATTGAGGGGGAGAAGATGGAATTGGAGTTGCATGTTGCCGATGTCGTCGATGATCACAAGATCAAGATGGAGAAAATGCGCTTGACGATTAGAAAGATTAGAAAATATGCCATCGATAGTGAGGCTTGGTATCATTATGCTGTTGGATCCATTGTTACCTTAGTTGCGATCTTGATCGCATTTGTTGTTGCATTTAAATGCTTTAGCTAGAGAGTTATTTGTTTGTTGCATTTAAGTGTTGTATGAACTTTATGTATGAACTTGTATTAATTTGGTCTATTCGGTGTTGTGTAATGAAGATGAGCCGGCAATGGATGTACGATGACTGATGCTCTCCCCAGTTCGTTGAGGGTGTGCATACTTTTCTGCTTGCGGCTGAGGCAAACAAGCGGGCGGATGGTTTTATGCCTTGTCCATGTGCTGGCTGTAATAATGGTCACAATTACTCTACGTCAAGAACCATTCACGTCCACCTGTTTAAGTCCGGTTTCATGCCCCACTATAATGTTTGGACCAAGCACGGAGAAAGAGGGGTTATGATGGAAGACAATGAAGAAGAAGAGGACAACGACAGCTATCCTGGCCATGGGTTCCCTAAATACGATGATACAACAATGGGGGAAGAAGCTGAGCCGGTAATGCGGGAAGAAGCTGAGCCGGCAATGCGGGAAGAAGCTGAAGAAGAGGCATCAGATGAGCCCGTTGATGATCTAGGTCGGGCCATTGCCGATGCAAAGAGAAACTACGCAAGTGATTTGGAGAAGAAGAAGTTGCAGCGCATGTTAGAGGATCACAAAAAATTGTTGTACCCGAATTGCATAGGTGACAAGAAAAAGCTGGGCACCACACTGAAATTGCTGCAATGGAAGGCAGAGAATGGTGTATTTGACAAGGGATTTGGAAAATTGCTGGTAATGATAAAGGCTATGCTTCCAAAGGACAACGAATTGCCTGAGAGTACGTACGAAGCAAAGAAGGCTGTCCGCCATCTAGGGTTATAGGTGCAGAAGATACATGCATGCCCTAATGATTGCATCCTCTACCGCGGTGAGTATGAGGATTTGAACGCTTGCCCGGTATGTGGTGCATTGCGCTATAAGATCAGCCGCGATGACCCTGGTGATGTCGAGGGCGAGCGCCCTAGGAAGAAGATTCCTGCCAAGGTGATGTGGTATGCTCCTATAATACCACGGTTGAAACGTTTGTTCCAAAACAAAGAGCATGCCAAGGCAATGCGATGGCACAAAGAAGACCGTAAGAAAGACGGAAAGTTGAGAGTACCCGCTAACGGGTCACAGCGGAGAAAAATTGAAAGAAACTACGGGAAGGAGTTTGCAGATGACGCAAGGAGCGTATGGTTTGGTCTAAGCGCAGATGGCATTAATCCTTTTGGGAGCAGAGCAGCAACCATAGCACCTGGCCTGTGACTCTATGTTTGTATAACCTTCCTCCTTGGTTGTGCATGAAGCGGAAGTTCATTATGATGCCAGTGCTCATCCAAGGCCCTAAGCATCCCGGCAACGACATTGATGTGTACCTAAGGCCATTAGTTTAAGAGCTCTTACAACTGTGGAATGGAACAGGTGTACGTGCGTGAGATGAGCACATGGGGGAAGAATTTGACCTAAAGGCGTTGCTGTTCGTGACCATCAATGATTGGCCTGCTCTCAGTAACCTTTCAGGACAGACAAACAAGGGATACCGCGCATGCACGCACTGTTTGAACGATACCGACAGTATATATTTGGCTAATTGTATGAAGAATGTGTACCTGGGACATCGTCGATTTCTTCCGAGCAGGCATCCCGTAAGAAAGAAAGGCAAGCATTTCAAAGGTGAGGCGGATCACCGGACGAAGCCTCACCACCGTACTGGTGCTGATGTACATGATATGGTCAAGGATTTGAAGGTGGTCTTTGGAAAGGGTCCTGGTGGACAATCTGTTCCGAATGACGCTGACGGACGCGCACCCATGTGGAAGAAGAAATCTATATTTTGGGACCTGCCCTATTGGAAAGACCTAGAGGTCCGCTCCGCAATCAACGTGATTCACGTGACGAAGAATCTTTGTGTGACCCTGCTTGGCTTCTTGGGCGTGTATGGGAAGACAAAAGATACACCTGAGGTACGGGAGGACCAGCAACGTATGCACGGAAAAGACGACATACATCAAGGTCATGCAAGCTACGCTCTTACCAAAGAAGAGAAGGAAATCTTCTTTGAATGCCTGCTCAGTATTAAGGTACCGTCTGGCTTCTCGTCGAATATAAAGGGAATAATAAACATGGCAGAGAAAAAGTTCCAGAACCTAAAGTCTCATGACTGCCACGTGATTATGACGCAACTGCTTCCGGTTGCATTGAGGGGGCTTCTACCGGAAAACGTTCGATTAGCCATTGTGAAGCTATGTGCATTTCTCAATGCAATCTCTCAGAAGGTAATCGATCCAGAAATCATACCAAGGTTAGAGAATGATTTGGTGCAATGCCTTGTCAGTTTCGAGTTGGTGTTCCCACCATCCTTCTTCAACATCATGATGCACGTCCTAGTTCACCTATGCGAAGAGATTAACGTTTTGGGTCCTGTATTTCTACACAATATGTTCCCCTTTGAGAGGTTCATGGGAGTCTTAAAGAAAGGAAGCATCTCCAAGGGCCGTCAAAATGAGGAGGTCATTGAGTTTTGTATTGACTTTATTCCTGACCTTAAGCCGATTGGTGTTCCTGAATTGCGGCATAAGGGCAGACTGGATGGAAAAGGAACGCTAGGAGGGGAACAAATAATATGTATGGACGGACATTCTCTCACTGAAGCACACTACACAGTTCTACAGAATTCCGCCTTGGTGGCTCCGTATATGGATGAACACAAGAATTTGCTACGCTCCAAACACCCGGAGCGGTCTGATGACTGGATTACACGTGAACAAACCAGGAGTTTCGCCAGCTGGTTGTAGACATGTACCATGCATGACACCTCTATTGAAGATGACCTGTACTTGCTGTCCCAGTTACCATCTTCGAATATAATGACTTTCAAAGGGTACGAGATAAATGGTAATACATTTTACACGATCGCCCAAGATAAGAAGAGCACCAACCAAAACAGTGGTGTCCGCTTTGATGCAGAAACCAAGACGGGAAAGGAAACATATTATGGTTATATACAGGACATATGGGAACTTGACTATCGACGTGGTTTGAAGATCCCTTTGTTTCGGTGCAAATGGGTCAATATGACATGAGGCGGGGTAACGGAAGACCCGCAGTACGGAATGACAGCAGTGGATCTCAACAATCTTGCGTATGCAGACGAACCATTCGTCCTAGCCAATGATGTGGCACAGGTTTTCTATGTGAAGGACATGTCTACCAAGCCAAGAAAAAGAAAAGATAAGGAAGCGAATGCATCGTACGATGAGCCAAAGCGGCACATAGTTCTTTCTGGGAAGAGAAACATCATGGGAGTGGATGAGAAGACAGACAAGTCAGAAGATTATGAAAAGTTTGATGAAATTGCTCTATTCACAGTGAATATTGACCCGAGCATCCCGTTAAATGATGAAGATTTTCCATGGTTACGGCGCAAAGGGACACACGCGAAGAGAAAGTTTCACACCCAAAGATCTGGGATGTGATCGGCTTCACTATCATCACTTTCTTTCGTGTTTCATACCCAGAAGGGAATCTCTGTAATAGTTAGGGTAGTTAATTATGTGTTTTGGCATTTGAAACACGAAGAAATTTTATGTGCAAACAAATTCTTTCATGCCTTTACTGATTTTTAAAGTTAAGTTATTCACAAACTAGTAATTCAAACTAATTTCAAATAATTCAAAATTTAAACTATTTAAATTTCAAAACTACGGGCACTAACAGAAAGTTTGTAATTTTTTGTCCCTAAAGCAAAAATATTCACAAAGAAACTCTAAATACACAAAAAAACAACTCAAAAATAAATAAAGCAAAAAAATAAAAAAAGCCCGCCTACTAGGCCAGAGCGGCATGCATACGACTAGAAACCCAACCTGTTGTTGGGCCAGGATGCAGGCCCGCAAAGGCCCAGTAGGCCAACAGGGCAGCACAGAACATGTAGGCCCAGTAGGCCTGCTTTGGAGAGGAGCTCGAGAGAGCTACCGCACGGGGGTTTATAAACCAGTGCGGTCGCCCCTCGGCTAGCAAGGTGGGACTAAACTTGCGCACCGCACCAGCGCCAGCGCACCCCCTTTAGTACCGGTTCGTGGCACCAACCGGTACTAAAGGCGGTGCGGTTCCCGCCACTTGGCCTGGCCAAAACAGGCCTTTAGTACCGGTTGGTGGCTCCAACCGGTACTAAAGGTGCCCTCTATATATACAACACTTACGAAAATTTCATTATCCCTCTGTTTCTTCCTCTGTTTCCCCATTGAAGCACCGCCCGCGCGCCCCGATCGATCGACGCCGTCGCCGTCCCCGCCCCCGTCCCCGTCGCCGCCCCCGTCTCCGTCGCCGCCCCGGGCTCGTCCCCGTCGCGCCGTCCCCGCGTCGCCGCCCCCCTCCCGTCATGCCCCGGCCCGTCGACGCCCCCGGCCGTCGCCTCGCCGTCGCCGTCGCCCCGCTGTGAGCTCTCCCCCTCTAACCCCTCTCCCTCGCCCCCGGCGTCCACCATGGGCGCCGCCCCTCCCCGAGCCCATACACACACACACACAAGCATGATGAACACACACACACACACGTACATATGTATGAATTAATGCATGTATATATTAGTATATACGTACACTACAAGAAATATGTCAACTTGTGACCACCACTATTGGTCACTGAATGGTCATAAATTTTCATTTGTGACCTTTTTGTGACCAAAAACATAAGGTCAAAAGCTGGCCGTCATAAACTGACTATAGCGACATTTCTTCTGGAATGGTCATAGACGTTTATGACCAAAATACGTCTACTGTGGCGTTTTGGTCACTAGCAGCCTCCCCAGGCCACGTAGGCATCCAGCGTGGCAATCCGACGTGGCACAAGATTCAGCCCGGTTCAATTCTGTGTTTATATGGGCCGAGACCATTAATTCAGCCCATTTATTGTTTTTTTCTTGTAATTTGGGTAAGCTACACGGGCCAGGCCCTATAATTCAGCCTTTTTATTTCTGGGTTGTGGCCCTTTTTTCCTTTTTCAAATGGGTCCCAATTGTCAGGTTCTGATAAGCGGGTCCCAAATGTTCGATTCTGGTTTGTGGAACTTTGTTGTCATGGCCATGTTCCTCATATTTCAATATGCCAATAATTAAACAACCAGTATTTAAATCAAAATAGACAGAAAACAGGTGTAACAAGCCGATTCTAATATACAAATGCGATCAATCTGTTACATCAACAAGAAGCAACAATCTGTTACATCAACACATACAAATGCGATCACAGTATAACAAACTCTACAGGTGTACAATATGTCCAAGTAGAAGACTTCTTTTATGATGTGCCAGCTCCGATGCAGCAGATCTTCACCATCTTGTCCGCTTAACCTGGGATCACAGAAAGTGGATCTTTAGGGGACTGTCAAACAAGAAGTGAAAACTATTACTTAGAACAGAGATTGTTTCTCTTTTTTTTATCGGTTAGATCAAACATAGTTAAGACATTTCTGAGTTAACATAAGTAATGAAGATTCAGATCCTAGTGTGGAAAAGGGTTGACACGACAGACACATACAAAGCCAGGTTCTAACAAAGCTGCCCCAATAAATCCAGTAAACAGTCAGATATTGGCAACTTCATAGCATCAACTAACTTGAGGTGGCAAAAATAAAATAAACTATGTGCCTTTTATTGCAGACTATGGGTAATGCGGATGATCTACTGCATGTAAGGAGAATATCACAACAATCAGCTGATTCACCGGCTATAGGAGCAATCAGTAAAATGAAATGTAATCCTAGTAGAACAAATTTATGACATCAATGAATACGAGTCAGGTTACCAAATCAAACCAGGGACCAGATCAGCAAAGTCAATGGATCCTAATTGAACTCTAGGATCTGAAGACTCTTCATGAAACTTGAGAAAGGCCAACTACAACATGAAACCACACTACTTACATGATGGATGTGATACCAGACAAGAAACTAAGTAAAAATTGATGCATGGATCAGGGAGGCGCTCACCAGATCTCGAGAACTGAGGGAGATCTTCGCAAGCACACTCCCGCAGAGAGGAAACAGAGAGAAGCTGAGAGCGAACATGTATTCGACATTTCTGCCATTTCGATACATGCATGACAAAGAGTGGCGCTCTGTTCTTACCACGACACAAGCAAGAGATGACCCCAGATGATGCACTACTTCTCCAGGTCGCACTCAAGGCTCAACCAACTCCGCGGTATGGACGATGCCCCCTCCTTGCTCTGTCCGGACGGCGGGGTGCAGACTCGGAAGCCCTGCACATTGCAACTTGAGTTAATGCAGTAGCAATACAAGGAACTGATATCAAGCATGGCACAAATTGAGAGAAAGTTGCGGTCCAGGAGCTGACCTTCCAAGGGAGCATCATGGTGCGTCCTGGTGCCTTCATCTGGAATCACAGGTCGGGTTCTGGGCTGCTGCTTTGCTTCCCCATATAGCACACCAGGTTCTCCTAAGATAGCAAACTGAAAACACAAAACATTGATTAGGGAGTTGGTACATAAGAAAAGAAATTCATGCACGAATGGCATATACAATTAAAAAAGCAGGCATCACATATTATTAGAATTGCATATTAGATGGCTGCAAGGTAAGTGTTTCTTCATATAAAGTAACTATAATTAGCACCCAACAGCTAGATAGCATATGGTGGAGAAACTAATTTCAGCTTATCCAGAAATACCAGTGTTGTGCACACCAGGATAAAATCAAAGAATCCAAGAACAAGACACTTGGAGCAAGCAACTGATGTAGTAAACAAGCTTTGATGATGCTAAATGCAACAGGTTTGCATAACCTGATTCACAAGGCTTCGAGTAAATCGAGTGCCAAGGGGAAAAACAGAAGCCAAAACCAAGAATTGCAAGATTTAGTATAAAGGATATAACTCAGCATTCAGATATTTCTCATAAGATTGCGCACTAATCCAACATGATATACAGAAGGTGTCCTCATAGCTTTACTAATACCTGGGAGTATGGATAGTGGGGTATAGAAACAAAAGCAATCCATTGTCATGTTCTAGGAACTGACTATTAGAGTAGATGCTCAGGATATAAGTGGAAGCAAAAGAATATAATGAGATGTCACCATACGTATGTGCATAATAATTGTACTAATATAATCTGACTTGATTTCTTTCTTAAAAAAATTCTTATCAACATGGCTGTCACCATACGTATGTGCATAATAATTGTACGTATATAATCTGACTTGATTTCTTTCTTAAACAAAATTCTTATCAACATGAACAAAGATCATCTAACCAAATAAACTAAATTTTCAAAAGTTATGTGACTTCTGAAAATTCAGTTCATTTAGTTGAACTAAAGAGGGCCACAGAATACCATACAGGGTGCCCATTTGCACTCCTACACTCTAACACACACACACACACACAGACACACACACACACACAAACACTGTGGAGACTTTTGAGAAATTCAGTAAACTCAGTGAAATTCAGTAAACATGGAGTAGAGAAGAGAGGTTCAGACTTCAGACCCAATGTAGGCGCTGGTGACGGAGATGATACAGGTTGTAGGACTTGGAGATGAGCTACAGCAGTGGAGAAAACTTGTAGCCGCGGCCACTGCTGCCAGGTAAGCAGGCGCGACCCACTGGACAGCCCAGCCACGGTGTCGCAGCAGCAGCAGCAGGTGTTCAATTAGGCAAGCAACAAGCCGCATGATTTGCGTTCAATCAGCTGATGTTGAACAGGACCGCCTCCCCTCCATGGCTTGCAACCACCACGCACCTTTCCTGGCTGGTACGATGAAGTGAAGCCCTTCTACTATGCTGTAAGGATGGAAACTTCCCCTGCACAAGGATAGGAGAAATATGAATCAACTACACATACCTTGATGAACAGAATCAACATCACTTGCATCTCAAAACTAGGCGCTATCACATTAGCAATGTTTCTTTTTCTTTTGGCAGAAATATCCTCACATTTGTACTAATAATCCAATCAGGGTATTTTACATCTGATAGTAAAGAGGGGCATTAAGCAACTAATTTAGGCATGGATCAATGAAACCACCAGCTACAACAAAGTCACAGCGAACAGGCTACAAGTCCGCTGCATATAAACACGTACTAGAATGGCAAATCTGAGAGGCAGGATCTAAATATGCAGAGGTGATAGCGCCTAGCATCAATTACAGTATTTAGCACAAAGTCATTTGATTGTAGCAATTCGGGCCAAAGCATAACACTAGTAGAACACAAAAAATGACTTGATGGCCATGAATCATAGCATGGTACTACTGTTGCACAAAGGCCACAAACTTGAGAAGAGAGAGGAGGGAGCCAGAGGGGATGATGTTCACCATGGGAGTTTTGTGTAGTCGACGCCGTGGACAGGCACCACCGCGGTTGTGGGACGACCATCCACTGCCGTCACGCACGCGGTGGAGGAGGCCGCCCGAGGGAGGCGCCGCGCACGTCAGTCCCATAGCGACCGAGCGCAGGAGCACCGTCCATAAGGTGGAGATGCATGTGGGAGGGAGGGAGAGGACGAAGCAGAGGCACCGGAGTTGGAGCCGCCGCCACCCCCATAACCCTAGCCACGGGGAGAGGTCGTGGGTGAGCGCTCGAGGCGGATCTGGCCGGAGGGAAGGGGTGGTAGGGTAGGGTGCTGCACGCCGGCGCGGGATGACATGGTGGACCTTGGCGTGGGCGTCGAGGCGGGCATGGCAAAAGTGCACGAGGAGGAGGCCGTCGAAGCAGGCGGCGACCTGGCCCGAGACGAACCCGCCGTCGCCGGCCCCGGGGCGACGCGGGTGGACGAGGTGGGTGGACGACGCGCTCTAGATCAGGGCCCATGGAGGGCGCGGCCGCGTCGTGCACAGGGAGTGGCGGAAGCCCGCGGCCACGGTGAAGGCGCCCGGTATGCGGCAGAGCATTCTGTTGCGGGTGGGGCGATTCGGGGCCGATGCGGTGGTGGCGGGATGACCTAGAGACTCTGGGCAGCGCGAGAACACAGATCTGGGTGGGCGCCGCTGCGGGACAGGGAGGAGGTGGCGGCGGCGAGGAGCCGAGGAAGGAGGAGTGCGGGTTAGGGTTTGGGAGGGATGGGATCAGGGGTGGGTGGGAGAAGAGAGGGGGTGTGGGAGGGATGGGATCGGGGTGGGTGGGTCTGTGGGGTTTCCCCTTTTCATTTTCTTTTTTTCTTTTTTCTTCTCTATAGATAAATGGATGGATGGATGGATGGGCGCCATGTCATCAATCCGTGTCAAACCAAATCCACCAATGGGAATAGAGTATATGTGATTTGTGTATTTTAATTTGTTTTTCTTCTACTTTTGCACATGAATTTTTTTTAAAATGGTCTCACATTGTGCACAAGTTTGTATCTTGAATGACCAAAAATGCTGACTAAGGAATTTTTCATTTTCTTTGCACGAAAAAATCATTTTCCATTTTTCGAATGCCCAAAATGTGGTTTTTTTGTGAAGAACATACCAAATAATTGTTGCAAAATTGGACCAAAACAATTTTTTAAAATACTAGACCATATTTAATTCAAATTGACCAAATGGTAGGGTGTTAAAAGCTTTTATCCACCTCTCGTGAAAAAGACAAATTTCTGCCGATTCAGCTGGAAGCGGGTCAAATTTGAACTGGAGCTGCCTCATAGTTTGCTTTTTATTTTTTCAAAAATCATTTCTAGGTACATAAGTATCTATTTAATTAGAGAAACATCAAAAGTTTTGCAAGATTCAACCACTAGCTAGGAACGGTCAAGCCCGCCGTTTTGACTGCATTTTGAAAGGGGCATAAAAAATTCAAAAAAAAATCAAAAAATTGTGAAACATTCGCATTGTGTCATTATATGTGACCAAGTTTCCAGAAAAAATAATAAACTTGTAATACGGAAATTATTTTTAAAAAGTGTTCTCAGAAATGAGCTATCACGCGTGAAGATTCAGGGTTTTCAAGCCAAATGATAAATCTTATGGCCACATTCATGGCATAGTTTGTTCAAATGATCTCATATTGTGCAAAGGGTGTATATTGGAATGGCAAACAATGTTGCCTAAGGAAGTTTTCATTTTCTTTGCACGAAAAAACCATTTTCCATTTTTCGAGTGCCCAACAGGAGGTTTTTTTGTGAAGGACCTCCCAAATAATTGTTGCAAAATTGGATCAAATAATTTTTATAAAATACTAGTCCATATTTAATGCACAATTGACCAAATGGTTGGGTGTAAAAAGTTTTTATCCACCTCTCATGAAAAAGACAAATTTCCGCCGATTCAGTTGGAAGCGGGTCAAATTTGAACTGCAGGTGCCTCATAGTTTGCTCTTTATTTTTTCGAAAAATCATTTTTATGTAAATAAGTATCTATTTAATAAGAGAAACACCAAAAAAATTCGAATATTCAACCGCTAGCTAGGAACGGTCAAGCCCGCCGTTTTGACCACATTTTGAAACGGGCATAAAAAATTCAAAAAAAATCAAAAAATTGGAAAACCTTCGCATTGTGGCATTATATGTGACCAAGTTTCCGGGAAAAATAATAAAATTGTACTACGATAATTATTTTAAAAAAGTGTTCTCAGAAATGAGCTATCATGTGTGAGATTCATGGCTTTCAAGCCAAATGATCAATCTTATGGCCACATTCATGGCATAGTTTGTTCAAATGATCTCATATTGTGCACAAGGGTGCATATTGGAATGGCAAACAATGTTGCCTAAGAAAGTTTTCATTTTTGTCGGACGAAAAAACCATTTTCCATTTTTTGAGTGCCCGAAAGGAGGTTTTTTTGTGAAGGAACTACCAAATAATTGTTGCAAAATTGGACCAAATAATTTTTATAAAATACTAGGCCATATTTAATTCACAATTGACAAAATGGTTGGGTGTAAAATTTTTTGATCCACCTGTCGTGAAAAAGACAAATTTCTGCCGATTCAGCTGGAAGCGGGTCAAATTTGAACTGCAGCTGCCTCCTAGTTTTCTATTTATTTTTTCAAAAAATCATTTCTAGTTACATAAGGACCTACTTAATCATAAATACATGGTTTGCTGGCGATACGTCGAGGTTTGGGCGGTGGCCGAGGGCCCCAACTCTAGAGCGCGTAAACTCGCATGCCCACCGCGTGGTCACCGCGTGACCCTGGCATTGCCATGTGTTCCGGGCGGCATAGGCATGTCTAGTGGGTTGGGCACTCCCCAGGTAGGTGCTAGGAATAAAATTACAACATAAGATTCTCACGAGGAGACCGATCGATGCTTAAACATGAATTAGCAGCCAAGTGTTTGATTAGCGGTACGGGAAATGCACATGGCCAATGGGCGTGAGTTTTGGCTGAGGATGATCATATCCTAAGGAGAATGTCTTCACAAATTTTTAGCTCAAAAGGAGGATCCTAGGTGGTACTTGCTTTGCAAAGTACCACGCTGGACAAAAATATGAATGTTGAAGCTGGGCTCAAAATAATGAATGGAGTGAGCTAAAATTTTGTGGAGGATGGTTATTTGGGCATAGGAAAGCATTGTAGAAAATTGATACCATTTGGACATGCCAAAGTAGTACTTCCTTCACAATGCTCTTCTATGGACAAAAACTTGGGAAAACTAGTGAGAGAGATTGGATGAATGAAATGAGCTCAAAATTGGTGTAGGTAAGTTAATTAGGTATGGTCATGCGCTGGTAAATGTTCAGATCATTTGGGTAAGCCTAGCTAGTACTTACTTCACAAAGCTTCTCTCGAGGTAGAAACTTTGGAAATTTCCCGAGAAGGATTTACTAGGAAAATTGAGCTAAATATTATCATGTGGCAATGATTTGGGTATGGAAGAGTGCCCGAAAAGTTTGAGGGTAATAGGAGGGGTCTATATAACACTTGCTTTGCAACGTGCCAATTTGGCCATAAAATATAAATTGAACCTGGGCTCACATAGATGATTTTACTGAGCTGCAATTTGGAGGAGGTTGATAATTTGGGCATATGAAGGAACTATATAAATTTCATGTCATTTAGAGATATAAAAAGGTACTTTCTTCACAATGCTTCTAGGTGGACAAAAACTTTAGAAATTTGCCGAGGAAGATTTGCTAGGCAAATGGAGCTGAATTTTGTCATGCGGTAATGATTTGGATAGGAAAGAGTGCCCAAAAATTCCGAGGGCAATCAAGAATATATAAATAGCACTTCCTTCATAAAGTGTTGTTGTGAATAGAATAGGAAAATGAATATTGTTGAATTAGTTTTGAACTAGGCAAGGAAGAATTTTTACATATTTGATGAAGATATGCCCCAAAGAATTTATGAGATTTTTTTGGGAATTTTGGGAATGATAGAAATATAGGTTGCTTCACAACCTAGGGCAAAAACTGCCACATGGACATGACACATAGGCAAAACTGATGAGATGGCGCCTAGTCATCACAACCCACCACAATCTACAAGGCTATGACCATCTATATTGGTCATTAACAACTAGAAATAAGGCAGCGGACTAGCACTGTTTGCTTTGTGACCATTTCGTGTAAGCAAATTACGACCTTTCTGACCAAAATGGTCGCAATGGTTTAGGGTTTGAAGCCCCCTGAACAACTTTTGACCAATTAGTCTAAAATGGTCATAAATTTATGACCAATTCTTCGAGGGTCACTGACAGAAGGTCATAAGTTGACATATTTCTTGTAGTGGTATTTTGTATGTGTAATTAGTTTAGATTTTTTAGATTATTATTTTTTCACTAGTATATATGTATGAATGCATGTTAGATGGATATATAGTGTTTAATTAGTATGGAATTTTTTTATATAATGTTGTTTTTTAGTTTTTTAATGGATGTATAAAAGTTGTGTTTTCTGTTTTTAGTGTTAGATGCTTAATTAGTATGAAATAGCATATAGAATTTTGACATATGCAATGATAGCATAATTAGTGTTATATAGAAATGTTAGAAATTTAAGTTATCAAAATCCAATCATTAAAAAAATGATACTTTTTGCGGGCATATAGCTACTTTTTGTTCTCGACGATGCCCGGCCCGCATCCTCGCCGTCGACCCGTCCGCGACGACGTCCGACTGACCCATGTCCGGGACTGGGCTCTGCCGGGCTGACACTGGGAGGTGCTGCCTGGAGGGGCGCGCCGCTTGATGAGGAACCCGGCCCCGGGTCCCGTCGTCGACCCTGATCTCGTTTGGTGGCGTTCACGTGGGCCAGTTTCGGTGCGGAGGGAGCCGGCCCCGCCGGAGGTGGTACGTCGCCGTGTCAGGGAGGAGGACGAGCACGTCCATCTCTACATGGTTGCGTTAGAGGGCGGCAGGTTCTCCAATACCTGGCAGTTTCTTCAGGGATCTCACTTCAGCTACAATCCTGTGAGGGTTCCTTCTCTTTGGTGTCCACCGCCCGCGCCGCAGTATTCGATCTTTAATTAGCTACCTAGCCAGTGATGTACTATTCAATATTATATATTATTCGAGACGATGTATTCGAGATTATATCTATTATTCGAGACGATGTATTCGAGATTATATCTATTATTCGAGACGATGTATTCGAGATTATATCTATTATTCGAGACGATGTAATTTGAATACTAAATTGTTTTATATTTCTTTTGGCATAGTTAAATAAAAACTATGGCGGACAATACCGACAGAGAGGGAGAACAGACCATGTTCGATATCATACGCGGGCCAGATGATGATCAGAATGAAGAAGATTATGACGGCTCCGAATTTCTAAACAACACCGGAGAGGTTGATATGATATTCGATCGCGACGACCGAATGGATGAAGTCATGAACTACGATTATGACAATGACGAAGAACATGTTGATCCTGAAACAATAAAGACCGGCAAGGTATATATATTTATATAAGCAGGCATCTGGTGATCATCACATGTTTTAAATGAGTTGAAGATATATTAACGAATCGATCTTTCTTCTTTCAGCCATCCGGATCGAGCAAATCTTCAGGCAACAGGACGAAACGAGGCCCGAACAAAAAGTTGAAGGAGGGCGTAAAGTATAATATCGAGGCAATCAGACCTAATGGCGAACCATTAGCGCCTAAGAAGATTGCGGACAAGTTCGTTCGTCAGTGCGGAGTTCTTGTGAAGGACCAACTCCCGATCTCCCTTCAAGAATGGAGAGAGCCAGCAAAGCCACGTCCAGATCTTACTTTTGTCGACGACAGACAAAAAAGTCTGCTTTGGGATACTCTCATGGAACATTTCACCCTACCAGATCATTTCATAGAAGCAGATGTGCAGAAAGTCAAGGACGCTGCTCTTAGGAAGATGGCGGTTGTATTCAAGAACCATAAGAATCGTGAATGGGACAAGTACGTCAAGGGAGGAAGGAAGACTCCAGTATTCGAGGGAACACTAGAGAATCAAAGTGCTAATTGGGACGATTTCGTGAAATTCAAGGATTCAGAATTAGCTAATGAACGGTCGAGAATAAACAAGAAGAATGTCGAAAAAAAGGATAAGTTCCATAAGCTGGGGCCAGGTGGCTACGCGGTGGCAATGCCTAAGTGGGATAAGTCTGAGAAAGAGATGGAGGATGCAGGTGTCACTCCGGTTACTAAGAGCTGCCCCCCCAGGTGCAAGACTTGGTTCTATGCGCATGGGGGGGAGTTGGACCCGAAGACAGGCAAAATTTCGACGAAGGCATGTCTGAACGGAGCCGATGATAATATACTTGTTGCAATAGAAGAGGCTCGAACGGGGGTGTTCCAGCCCAACAGAGAGAACGACGAGCTTACGCGTGCCCTGGGAAATCCTGAACACCCGGGAAGAACACGAGGCAAGGGCGCTATTCCGTGGTATGAGGGGTTTTCGGACTGGAACGCCGACTACAGAACCCGTGCGAGAAGGAAGATTGCGGAGGAGAAGCAGAGGAAGATGGAGGAGGAGAAGAGGAAGCTAGACTATGAACGCCTTCAAGGCCTAGAATCAGCGCACGCGCACTTGGTAGTCAAATTCCAGCGGCAGCAGGAGCAGATCGACTCACTTAGCCAGCAAAGGGGGTCTCAGCAGCTGCAGCAGCTAGCGGATGATCCAGCATTGGATACCACCGCCCCATCTATGCCGAGAAGCAGCGTGGGTTCCGCCCCGTTTGACGCAATGCTGGATAGATACCCCGTGGATGACATCGCATAGAACACTAACTGCGAGCTACACTACAAAATTAAGAACATATCCTTGAAGGTAGCGGACGGCGTTGCTTATACAAATTCCCCCGATGCAACCTTCCATTGCAACCCGATTCCAGCAGGCTATGCTCGTGTCGTGGTTAATGAGGTGGTGGACCAATATTCGGGGCTAGAGCTTGACATTCCTGGAGGTGACGAGGAGCACACACTCGGAGATGCCAAACATCGTATCATCCTATGGAGAAAGGATTGCATCATCTTTCGAAGGCCACCAACACCGCGTCACCCGACTCCTCGTCGAAGTCCGCCACCGAGTCAGCAGACTCCCGCTCCTCCATGTCCACCAACGCGTGAGGCCACTCCTCCTCCTCCAAGTCCGGCAAAGTGTCAGGCCACTCCTCTTCCAAGTCTGACACAGCGTCAGACATCCACTCCTCCTCCAAGTCCGGCACAACCTCAGGCCACTCCTCCTCCAAGTCTGCACAGCTTCAGGCCACTCCTCCTCGTCCAACTCAGCCCCGTGAGCCGTCTCCGCCACCTCAGCAATCGCAGAAGAGACACCCCGCAACTATGGTGCGTAGCGGTACGAGTCGAGGTCATAGTACAGGAAGTACAGGCGGAGGCAAGCGATATAAATATGGTCCAAACCTCACTACTCCTCTTCCTGAGAGGCCTTATGATAGGACCGAGGAGCGAACCAATGCCATAGTGCGGGCAGAAGTCGACGCCCATTTTGGACCGAAACCGCCACCGCCGCCAAGGGAGAAAGTGCCTGTGGAAGTAGTTGACCACTTCATTCGTATGGCTCAACCACCAACTCCTAAGCCTGTTGACACAGACTATGAGCGCCACATCAGGAAGTTACATCGACAACGTCTATAGAAGGAGGCGAGCTCGAGCGCGAGCAAACAACAAGCAGCTGTCAAAAAATGCGGGAAACCGTTGCCCAGCTGGGAAAATAGGCGGCGCAATCGATCCCCCCGCTTGTTGTGCCGCCAACAACACGTGACAGTACGCGCGCCCAATATTATTGTGGGCAAACAGTTTACGTTCCCGAGGTGGGCGATGTGGTAATAATCCAGGAGCATATAATGCAGGCTGAAACTCTCAACATCACTGTTGGACAACTCCTCGAGATCGAGGACATGCCTGTGCTTACAGAGGAGGAAATAAAACGGAAATATGCCCGGGGCCAACCTTTGGTCAAGCCAGAAGAGGTCAAGAAGCTCCCAACGAGAATGTATGAATTGCATCAATGGTACATGGGCATTACCAAGAGATCCGATCGAGAGTCCCTCATGGTGCAAGTCAAGAAGGATCATTACTACCATCAGGAACCTGTGACCGTTGAGTATTCTGAACTGTTTCAGTTATACAATCAAGACGCACTCGACAAATCTATCGTCAGTTGCTATTGTCTGTAAGTGATTTCTTTCTGTAATTTAAGTCTCAAGCTAGCTGTAGTGATCCTTTTGATTAATCATTACCTGTAATTATCCTCACTATATTCTTTTCTGTGGTATTATGCAGGATGAAGATGTATGAAATGAGAAAAGGTGGACGCTATGGCATTGGGTTCATTGACCCAAACACCGTTAATGAATACACATGGAAAATAAACAAGCATCATGAAAAGCAGGTAGAGGACAGCATGCTAGAGTTCTTGAAGCGCCTCAAATACAATGAAGATATACTACTTCCTTACAACATCCAGTGAGTCACACTTTCTCGTATTACAAATTCTCTGTTTTTGCCTACTAGCTAGCTACATGTTTTTGCTTACATATGCCCGCTTAATTAAGACATGCAAACGTGTGTGCATGCAGATTTCACTGGATCTTGTGTATCATTAAAGTTGACGCCGGAACAGTTGAGATACTGGACTCATTACTCAAAGCAAATAGTGACTATAACATCTTGTTTGGGATAGTCAACAGGTAATTTCAATCATTATTAACTATATATCTCGGCCTATTTAGTTCGTCATTTCATGATATGAACTATTTAATAACCCCTTTATTCATTTTCTTTGTCGGCGGGCAGGGCTTGGGCAAGGTTCATCAGCGTCACGGAAGGCGAATGGAAACGACAGCTGAAATGGTTTTGACCCAAGGTAAGTAATTAAGTAGTACTAGCTAGCTAGCTAGCTGCCATCTCTTTAATTATCATGCTTGATTAATTATTATCTGATCAAATTAAATTCCATTCTCGTAATAAAGGCCTTGAAGCAGGCGCAGGGGACTAATCTGTGTGCATTCTGCGTTTGCGAGAACATTCGCATGATGGCGTCCGAAAAGAGCAGATCTCAAAGATAGGAATGGGTACGCTTGTCAGAACACTATTCACAATTTTTACACCATTATTGATATCTAGTCACACAACTAATACACATGCATATTGATCTGAATACTATTACCCGCTACCGCCCCCATCGACCAGGTCATGAACCACTTCCAATTGTCATCGTGCTCCGAAGGCACCAATTAGGCTAATGCCACTGGCTCCGAAGGCAACATGCATATGTAGGAGAAATTGCATATAGCTATACATGTGTGTATGTGTGAATTAATATGGTGGTTTGTGAGACATTGATGATATATATATGATTGGTTCTACTAGAAATTCTATATATATATATATATGCATAACGTGTACAATGTGTAGTATCGTAAAATACCAACAAACGAAAAAGAATTAAAATGGAAAACACAAAATTAAATGAAAAAGAAATCATAAAACCAAAACCCCCCCAAACATTTTAGTACCGGTTGGTGTTACCAACCAGTACTAAAGGGCTCCCGGCCCCCGGAGCTGGCTCGTGCCACGTGGTTGCCCTTTAGCACCGGTTTGTGCTGAACCGGTACTAAAGGGGGGGGGTTTAGTGCCCACACTTTAGTGCCGGTTATGGAACCGGCACTAAAGGGCCTTACGAACCGGTGCTATTGCCCGGTTGTGCACTAGTGATAGCTTCCTTGCAAGCGGCCCGCAGTGGCAGCCCCAACCACTAGTGATGTACTAAGAACTGCATATCTCTACTCCTAATAGAGGAGTTGGTAGTCTGCTACACCGGTTTTTTCGAGTTCGGTTTTTTCCGTTCCACCTTCCACTACCTCTCCCACTAGTTTTATCCTTTTACAAATAATGGAAAAAAACATTCCATAACTCCTCCCACCCCCGGGACGCCGCCGCAGCCCTCGTGGATCCCGACGGACGCCCGCCGCAGCTATCGCGGATCCCCACGGATGCCTCCGCAGGGCGTGGTCTCGCTCGTCCTCGGTGTGGCTGCTGTTTATCGGGAATCCTGCCCTGGTGGGGGTTCCACGGGAGGAAGCCGACGAGCACAAGGTGCTACTGCCATGGCGTCCAAAGGGAGGCATGATGTGCAGGCCTAAAGGGAATCCGCCGACGACATGTGGCTTGTCCTATGCCTGCAGTTGCTGCTGTTGCAGCGGCGACAGTGGATCCGAGTTGCACATGTTGGTATTGAACAACAAATGACGTGAGGCAGCCGGATGCAAGTCCCACTCCCAACGCGAGGGCTCGACCTTCTTGATCGACGGCTGCGGCGGATGCGAAGCTTCGAAGTGACGGTGGACTCCTTGGTGTCGTCCCGCCCCCACACAAGCACCATCAGCTCTACAAGCTCTGGCCGCTCGTCTCGACATCGGCCATGTAATCATATCTCACTCCATTATGCAATCTTGTTTCTGATTCTTGGTGCTTGGACATCCGGAGTTCTATCTTTGGGATCATTTTTTCCTTCAAATTGTTTGATCTTTTCTTAGTTTATTGACAACAAAATTGGTGAACTTTCTTAATCGTTGGTTGGACCAACTTACTCACGAGCTTTTAGGTCAGATCTTTCACGATTAATCACTTAGGCTATAGTTTTTCCTTTTCTTTCTTTGTAGCTCCTGTCATTCCTGGGAAAACAACAACATACACTGCATCATATTAACCACTTGATATTACAATGATCAGTATATAGTAATTTCAACGCAAGAAACAACTAAGGCCCCCTTTTGTTCATAGGATAGGAAAGTCACAGGAATAAGAAAGTCATAGGAAATGAGAAGACATGTATCTGAAATCCTATGAATAGCAATAGAAAAGAAGATACTCCCTGCATTTTTATATACAAGGCCACAAACTCAAATTACAGGTACCAATATAAAATTTAATGTCTGCTTTGAAAGTCAGCCTTTCTTTTCGTTTACTAGGATCATTAATACCCCACATGCATGCAAGAAAACTGAGTGGAGGAAGTAGCTGACTGTCATTATGACTACATGCAGGCAACTATTAAACAGGTTGCTAGTACGAGAAAATATCATTAATTTTGCCTCGATTACTGTTGGTGGCCTTGTATAGATGCAAAATCTATATTCCATAGCGGCCTTGTATATAAAAATGGAGGGAGTACCTTTGGTTCACATCATAGGATTTTTTTTCATTGTTTCTAGGCTAATATTTATTTTCCTATGAAATGTGGAGGATAGGAAGAATTCCCCCACATAGATAGGATTCTATTCCTACAACCAAAGGGCTCTAAAGGAAGTTTTCCTATACAAATGCTGTCCTATGTGATTCCTGCAAAATTCCTACAAACTAAAGGAGGCCTAGGTTACTGAAAGAGTTAGGATTTG
The DNA here is from genome assembly GCF_056163025.1 of Triticum urartu. Classification (NCBI taxonomy): domain Eukaryota; kingdom Viridiplantae; phylum Streptophyta; class Magnoliopsida; order Poales; family Poaceae; genus Triticum; species Triticum urartu. The sequence goes on from NC_141873.1 coordinate 17,036,498, forward strand.
AACTTTAGTTTTTTTTTCTTGCTTAGCAGTTCAGTCTATATTGAACTTAATAAGTGTCATATCTCTTATGTTCTATAATAATTTGATTTTTGCAAAGATCGTTTTAGACAAGAGGACGCAGGCTTATTGGCATGACCAAATGATCAAATCCTTGGACACTGTTAAAAAATTACTGATGCGTGTGTGGGTGGGTGGGCGCGCACGCGTGTGTGCACTGGTGCGCGTGGGTGGGTGGGTGGGCGAGCACACCTGTGTGTGTGGCAGTTGGTATGTGAGTTTGCAGTGACACATCTAAACGTATTTTTTCTTACCAATTACTGATCAAGGCAATAATGTTTTCTTAACAAATCGATTGTTGTGCATGCAGACTAAAGTATGTTTGACACAACTGATGTTAAATCGTTAGAGTATTCATGCTCCCATTGCGATGGACGGACGATTACCTTGATGAGTGTGATACAGTAGATTTCATTTTTTTTGTGCAGTTACATCAGCTAGGACTTCTAAGGTATAATCTTTGGGACTGTATATAGACAGAAGAAAAGAGTTTTTTCCTTCCCTACACACTTAAATCATTATGTTGCTAATGCAAGTGCAGAATCAACATTTCTTATTGAACGATGCTAATGTTTCTTTTTATTTAGTTTCCTACTCATTTTGTTGACTTCTTAAAGAACTTCGCTCTGTTGCACACAAATAGCTATTTCTGCACCAATCTGTCTCAAGATATAAAGCTTGAAAGAGCCCTTAGCTTGCATTTGGTCAGTTCATCTTTCCCGAGAATATGCATCTTACTTAGCTCGAGCTGAAATTTTGTTTGTCGCAGCAGGAATCAAGAAAATATGGTGCCTCCTTATCTTTATATAAAGTTCATTCTATATATGTTACTCCTTCCACTGAACTGGATGTAAATTGCATTGTGTACACTTAATGTCGAAACTAATTTTTATTGCCAATTTCACTATAGTCGAAACAGATTGCTGGCACCGAAAATGCTTCTGCTTTTGCAAGTCTGACCTGAGTCTCCTCTGTATGTACGTAATTGGTTTAACTCTTGATAGGGTGGTAGCTCTCTGAATTTCTCTTCCTGTTGCCACTGAAACATATCATTTTCATGGGCAAATCAATGTATAACTCAAAGGTTTCTCTATAAGAATGGACATGAATGGAAGGTATTCTCGCTGGGCTTGGAAACTACAATATTTTAATTTGAAATTCTCTTGACTGGGGTATATATGGTTTACTTCCATGGAAGGGTTATTCCAGCCACCTGCAATTAGTAACTCCCAAATATATATTATGTACCATACTGTGATGCATATATTCTAATTGGTATAGGGGAGGCTGGGAGACATTTAGCTTTGTTATGATCCTATGGAGGTTGTTTTATTCTCGAGTGAACAAAACTTCATGATTTATTTTCTGGAATTAAGAATCATATCATGCTGCTACCAACATGTCATGTTGAATGCTGAAAAGGTGAAGGAAATAAATGTATACATTGGTTTCAGAATTAAAATGACTATCAATTAGTTGTAGAAGAAAAGGTGATTCCTATACATGGATTGGGTATTGGTAATCTTGGATCGGCATGCCATACATGATACATGACCTGATTTTTTTAATGAAACTTTATCACATATAACGAATTTGGATTCTTAGAATGCCCAAAAACATTGATGTTGGAACAAGCATCAGAATCACACAAAATTAAGGGATCATATTTGTTGGCAGTGTCTTAAAAAATTCAAGCTATCCCGACATTCCATAGTGTACATATACATAGTAACCAAGAATGATCAATGATGATCACTAAAGAAGTGTATAATTTATCCCATGTACAAGAAGAAGACCGACTTAACGGCAAAAGTCAACAATGCCGACTAATCGGCATGAGGATCACAAATGCATATATTAGACACGATCAATATCAAACCATCAAAACATGTATGCCCCATTGCAATGCATGGGGACCACACCTCCACCACCAGAGGCTAGGGACCGTTCCCGTTGCTGCACCACCTCATGTCCGAGTCCTCATCTCCGCCACGTTAGCGACATGAGCCGGATGGTGTACACCGGCTTCCCAGACATGTGCCTATTGACGTTCCGGATGTGGTAGATGCCGACGAGGACTCGAACAGTTCGTGGAGCTGCACCGGATATAGCTACTCTCGCTCTTTAACCAACATCACCATTTTGTTTATGATGCGCATATGAAACTAATCAATGTTGCAACTCACACAGTTTTGTGGAGGTGATGGCACGAGTATTTACCCGGATGCGTTGGCATATGTTCAGGTACTAAAATTGGGAACTGGATCCTCTAACATACACATACACAAGGGATGTTAGAGAAGGTACAATACCCTAACTTTCCTTCTGTTAATCCATACAATTAAGGCTAAAATAACTTAAATTAATTTTTAAATTATTGATCTACTATGCACATTCATAGTAACTACATACAAACAAGTTGATGGTGAGATAAAATTAATTTTGGATTTTTTATATCTACAGTAATTACCAAAAGTAAATAACCTGCTAATAGTCTGTAACATTCCTTCTTCATTTTACACTAAACGAGCACTGTAACACGGTGACTTCCCTTCTCTAAATTAGAGGATCCGGCTCCCAAAAATTGAGGGGGTGATTGCTTAGCACATTCTGGTTAGACTAAAACTTTCTGGTGGATTGAAATTTTTGTCTGTAATGAGTTATACACATATGTAATGCAGAACAACCTGGTCCAAGCATGCGGTCTGACTTCATGTTTTTACTGCTTGATCTCACATCATATTTCCGTGCTGAGAAATGAGTTGTTAACTGAAACAATAATGTTTTGATGTTCCAAACTCCACGACATTTGCACGGACTTCACAGACATGAGCATCTAGCATCATAAAATAATCGGAACTTTTTGAATTTTTTATTATTTTAAATGAACTTACTGTTCACCTCGGGTGGATGCACCATAGAGCCAAAACGCCGTGTCCCTTTCTTGTGCTATATGGCAATCTCAGATTTTATGCTAGGTCTATTTTAGCTCAACGTTGGTGTTAGCAATAAAAAACACTTGCAAATGTATGTATCTTGAGTACATAAATTTGTCTCTAGAAGATCAATTTAGAAAATGGTCACAATAATTTTGATATTTTGAATATGGTCCCATAGATCAGTTTGTTGTTCCATGGCAACGAAAGGGCATTCAGCTCGATTTTGTTTATATTTTTATGAGAAACTTCCAATTTATCCAGCGTCAATCAAAACAGTACAGCAAACATCAGAAATAATAAAAATTACATCCAGATTCGTAGAGCACCTAGCGACGACGACAAGCACTGAAGCAAGCCGAAGACGCGCCACAGTCATCGCCCCTCCCTCGCCGGAGCTGATCACAACTTGGTGTAGTAGACAATTGAAAAGTCGTCGTGCTAAGCCCCATAGGACCAACACACCACAATAGCAACCGCCGCCGATGGAGAGAAGTTTAGATTAGAAGGATCCAACCTGCCGACCAAATACTGCGAGATCCACCGGAGACACACCTCCGCATGCCCTCCGTCGATGCTGGACGCCTTGGATTAGGAATAGACCAGGAAGAAGGTGACATGGTTGGGTTCTTTTTGTACTATTCTAGACCATAGAACAACTGACAAGTTGATAGAATGAGAGGATGAATGTTGTATAGACAGAGAAGGTGATGGACGGCAAGTTCAGCAAAAAAAAGAGCGAAATATGTCTGCATTTGAGTTGTGGTTGAACATTGCATGTAATGTGCTCGTTTGTGGGAGGAACGTGAGCATTGATTACAAATTCATTTGTTCGCCTGTGGCAACGCACGGGCAGTCTACTGGTGCTAATTAATGACTGATCGCTCCATGCAGTTAAGGCTTCTCACGAGAAACGCTTATGGACGAATGTGATGTGTACGCATGTCAAAGAGGCATATTGTCATGCCCGCATGATTGAGCTACATGTACAAAACTACTGGCCATACTTGCAAAACAGTCTGAACTAAATAAAAGAAAATCCACGGGCGTGATGCTTGGGCGGGTGAGTATGATATGTGCATTCAAACAAGGGGCAATGCCCTGTTGGCCTTGGGCGCTCTTTTTGCTAGGTGTTGCTTCGATTTTGGCTCATATTTCTTATGTACTCCACTTGTAAAAGTCGTCGATCGATAGCAAAGAAGCCGTTTGAGAATGCGACCAGAGAGAAGACCAAAATGGTTGCTGGATTTCAGGGCGTCCAGTGTCTGCTAACCATACATTCCCCATATTCAACACCCCCACCCCACGTACCCTCCGATTGATTCAAGCCTACGCATGGACAAGCCTATGTAGTAGCACGTCAATATATATGTATATGCATGCATCGATCAACACAAAGTCAGTGACGTGCAAGTGAAAAAGTAGAAGCAGTGACAGGGTCAACCCTTGCCTAGCTAATTAAGTAGCTAGCTCAAGCCAAGCTGCATGCTACTGTACTTACTTAACTCGGTAGTTAGAGTTCATCACCAATCAGCTAGAGATCGAAACCATGGGGAAGCCGCAGCTGAGATCGGCCATGGTGAAACCGTGGGGCATCCTCTCCCGGTTCCTCCTCTTCTCTGTAGCTTTCATGCTCGGCATGGCGTCCACCTTCCTCCTCCAGTCACTACTCCCCACCACCGGTACCGTGATCTGGCTTGCCTCCGCTGACCTCTCTGCGGCACCTACTTCTGCACCCCCGGCACTGGTGCTGCGGCCGCCTCTGCCACAGCAGCTCGGTGACGGCAATGGCAAAGAGCGTGTCAGTGGTGGTGGCAACGAAAGCGAGCGCATTGTGATGCTGCACAATATGACGGACAATGAACTGCTGCTGCGGGCGTCCATGGCTCCGAGGATCAAAGGGATCAGCTCGCTGGTGCCTCCCGCGCCTAAGGTGGCGTTCATGTTCCTCGTGCGTGGTGAGCTGCCACTGGCGCCGCTGTGGGAGAGGTTCTTCCATGGGCACACTGCACTGTTCTCGGTGTACGTGCACCCTGACCCAACATACCTGGGCTCGCCGGAGAAGGGGTCGGTCTTCTACGGCCGCCGTGTTCCCAGCAAGGTGAGATATCTGCCTATCTACACCCATCGCCTAGCTACACTATCTGCAAGGTGAGCTACAGAACCCTTGTTAGCTTGCGAGCTAGGAGCTTTTTGTAATTTTCTCCGTCCCTAAGTGCACCCTTATCTATACCATCCAACACGTCATTGCTCTTTCTACGAAATAACCACAGTATATTACATGGAAGTTTTCCTTTTTCGTTTCCCTCAAAAGTGAAAGCATATGGACTTCAAAACTTTCCACATCAACAAAACTATAGATGTGCAATCTGTTATTAAAAAACTTTCAGATTTTTGTGTGCACCATTAATACTTTAAATAATACTAGCTTAATAAAAAAAATATTTTTATTTATTTATGCGGGACCAAAAAAATATCTAATTTACTTTTCACACATTATAACTCTAATGTTTTGTTGACCCAAGAAGTTTAATGTCCATGTTTCGTTTGGGAACTCAGCAAAATTGTCGATTCCAGTAGTGATGGGATGTACTACGTATGTACGCACAGGTTCAATCGCATCTTTTATGCAGCCTTTTTATTAACTGAAACTTTAATGCCGCTAATATTTCTGGTTTACTGAGACATTAATTTGTAAGTAAACAGGAGGATGCTCCCAGTTTTTTGTTACGAAAAGGCAAAGACCATATATTTTAAATAGTACAAACCCTTATAAAAACACTCTTACAGAAAATGAAAAATACATCCAAATCCTTGGGGGTGCTGATGTTTTCTTCCTCCTGCATCCAACAACGACGTGCGAGGAGCAAAGCTTGTTGCCGCTCTAGGCCTCGTCTCAGCGGAGCAAACTTGTTTAAACCCAGGAGTTTGTATAAGAAGCGGCCGAGAAGTCCTCGATGTGGAGCAGAACACGCCGGTGGCCATGATCGATCTATGTAGCCATCACCACGGAGAAGAAATGACTAAGAGTGCGTGTAGAGGATGATCTAAGTTAGATCCATTCAAACACTTTAGTGTTTTGAAAGTGGACTTTCTAAACCCTGGTTTAGGTGCATACCCTACCGATGTTGTCCAGCTTTGAATAAAGATCTTTAATAACTCACATTTTTTCATGCAGCATAAACAAATAAAATGAGATTTTTCTCGGATTGGCTATACCTTTTTTTGTATTTATGTTGCACAAGAATTATTTTTTCATATATTTTAGGTGGAATGAAATGTTGATCTGCAAATATTCAATTTATGCATTGTATTTATTTCGACAAATAAAAAAGACAACGTTGTGTTAGATAGCAGTGTAGGTGCACCCATCTACAGTGAAGCATTTTCCAAATCTATATGGGTACAAAAGGATGCAGTTTAATTGCTGATTGCGATCTACAGGAAGCTCGTTGGGGGAAGTCTAGCATAGTCGAGGCCGAGCGTCGTCTCCTCGCAAATGCTCTCCTCGATGCCACAAACCAACACTTCGTCCTACTGTCTGAGACATGTGCCCCTCTCTACAACTTCACCACGGTCTACTCCTACCTCACGCATTCCGCTGGTGCTACCTCCTTCGTCGACCTCTTCGACACGCAGCGTTCTCGTGGCCGCTATAGACCGGCCATGGCGCCCACCGTCACGCTCGCTAATTGGCGCAAGGGCTCCCAGTGGTTCGCGACCGATCGGGGTCTTGCGCTTGAGGTCATCGGCGACGTGACCTACTTCCCGGTTTTCCAACGCCACTGCAATGGCCCCTGCATCATGGACGAGCACTACCTGCCGACATTTATCGCCGCCTCAAAGTGGCATGGGAATGCAAACCGTACACTCACGTTTACACAGTGGACAAGGGGGCCTCATCCTGATAGCTACAATGACGTAAGTGTCGACCTGCTTCAGGGGATGAGGAACCATGGGAACTGCAGCGACGGTGGCGGGACCACATCGCTTTGCTACCTCTTTGCGAGGAAGTTCCCATCGGGCGCGTTGCTGGAGCTACTCAGGCTGGCGCCCAGAGTCATGCGATTTGGGTGAGAGCAAGTAATGAAAATATAGATTCCCAAATTTAATATCGCTCTGTGATTTTTTTTGTTGGTGAATCAGCGTGGGATTCATTGTACAAGTAGATGATAAAATTGTATAACAGAAACTGCAAAGATACGAGCGTACTTTTAAATCTGTTGAAGCATGTGGCTATATGCCAAGTAGACCCGAGGTCCAAGACATAGTCTATGGAATAAACATAAAGACTCAGAATATTTTCATCTGTTCTCCTTGAAAAAATGAAATAAATGATACACCCTCCGTTCCAAAATAAAAAGTGCATTAGTTTTCATGCTAGTCAATATTATGTATTTTGATCAAGATTATAGAATAAATGCACCGTGATATCTACAATACAAAATAAATAAAAATTGAAAAATACATATTTTCTCAAAACGTGCATGTTGACTTTTGAAAAAACTAATACACCTTATATTTTAGAACGGAGGGAGCACAAAATATGTGTGTGTGGGGCGGGGGGGGGGGGGGGGTATGGTGCAATCAACCCTACAGATGGATTGCAAATAGAAGGGTAGGTTATTGTTCATGCACAGTCTCTTTTTCTATTTGGTTACACACCCAGTATATTAAAAGATAGACTAGATGGAAGTATGGGGTATGGTGCAATCAACCCCTCTATTACAGATGGATTGCAAATAGAAGGGTAGGTTATTGTTCCTGCACAATCTCTTTTTCTATTTGGTTACACACCCAGTATATTAAAAGATAGACTAGATGGAAGTATGTTGTCGCCCTCGTTCGGACTCTGCCACAAAAAGATGCAGTTAGAGCAACTCTAGCAGACCCCGCGCAAAACGCGTTTGCAGTTTCATGAAAATCGCGTTTGCGGGTCGAAAACTAGCGCGGCCGAACAGATACTGTAAAAGAAACTGTAAATCTGGAGTAAAGAACTCCTTCCTCCGGTCCGGCCTCTGCCGCCCCGTCCTCCAGCCGGCCGCGCCGGCCACGCCGGCCGTGCCCAATCCCGTCGGCCGCGTCCCGTAGCCCGCAGGCCATGCCCCGTCGCCCGTCGGCCGCGCCCCATCGCCCATCGGTCGTGCCCCATCACCGCGCCGGCGGCGCCTAGCCTCGCCGGCCACGCCTCGTCGCCTCTGTCGTCCACGCCCAGCCTTGTCGGCCACGCCCCGTCGCCTCCATCGTCCGCGCCTTGCTCTATTGCCAGGCGAGACGTGCCACTTTGCCTGCCGCGTCGGGAGGATTCCGACGGCCAGGCTGAGGTCATGGGAGGCCACGACGATGTCGAGCTCGTCCAATTCGAACCGGCGTCTAGCGGCCTTTTCTGATGTGCGGTGATGAATTCCGGCGAGTTTAGGGCGGATTCCGGCAAACTCCGCGGCGGCGTGTTTGCTCCGACGTGGTTTGACCGGTATACGGGGCCCCCTAGATTCGGCCATCCAACCTCCAAAGATAAGGGTTTCGGGTGTGCTTTTGTGGTGGCCCTTAAAAATTTTACGGGTTGGACCACTTTTACTGTTGGGGAACGTAGCAGAAATTTAAAATTTTCCTACGTGTCACCAAGATCCATCTATGAAGAAACCAGCAACGAGGGAAGGAGAGTGCATCTACATACCCTTGTAGATCGCTAAGCGGAAGCGTTCAAGAGAACGGGGTTGATGGACTCGTACTCGTCGTGATCCAAATCACCGATGATCCTAGTGCCGAACGGACGGCACCTCTGTGTTCAACACACGTACAGCCCGGTGACGTCTCACATGCCTTGATCCAGCAAGGAGAGAGGGAGAGGTTGAGGAAGACTCCATCCAGCAGCAGCACAATGGCGTGGTGGTGGTGGAGGAGCATGGTGATCCAGCAAGGCTTCGCCAAGCACCATGAGATATGAGGAGAAAGAGAGGTAGGGCTGCGCCAGGGAGAGGTCAAGAACTCATATGTTGGCAGCCCCAAAGACCTCAACTATATATAGGGGAGAGGGAGGGGGCTGTGCCCCACCTAGGGTTCCACCCTAGGGGCGGCGGCCAGCCCAGATCCCATCTGGTGGGGCGGCCAAGGGGAGGGGAGCGGGAGGCGCACCAGGTATGGGCCTTAGGGCCCATCTGCCCTAGGGTTTGCCCCCTTACCCTCTTCCTTGCGCCTTGGGCCTTGGTGGGGGGGGGGTGCACCAGCCCACTTGGGGCTGGTCCCCTCCCACACTGGGCCCATGCATCCCTCCGGGGCTTGTGGCCCCACTTGGTGGACCCCCGGGACCCTCCCGGTGGTCCCGGTACGTTACCGATAAAACCCGAAACTTTTCCGGTGACCAAAACAGAACTTCCTATATATAAATCTTTACCTCCGGACCATTCCGGAACTCCTGGTGACGTCCGGGATCTCATCCGGGACTCCGAACAACATTCGGTAACCACATACAAACTTCCTTTATAACCCTAGCATCATCGAACCTTAAGTGTGTATACCCTACGGGTTCGGGAACCATGCAGACATGACCGAGACGTTCTCCGGTCAATAACCAACAGCGGGATTTGGATACCCATGTTGGCTCCCACATGCTCCACGATGATCTCATCGGATGAACCACGATGTCAAGGACTTAATCAATCCCGTATACAATTCCCTTTATCTATCGGTACGATACTTGCCCGAGATTCGATCGTCGGTATCCCGATACCTTGTTCAATCTCGTTACCGGCAAGTCTCTTTACTCGTTCCGTAACACATCATCCCGTGATCAACTCCTTGATCACATTGTGCACATTATGATGATGTCCTTCCGAGTGGGCCCAGAGATGCCTACCTTCGTCCTTCTTCTTTCTTCTGCCGTGGTCGAGCTTTAAGTCTTAACTTCATACCTTAAAACTCAGGCAAGAACTCCTTCTTTGACTGATCCATCTTGAACACCTTCAAGATCATGTCAAGGTATGTGCTCATTTGAAAGTACCATTAAGAATTTTGATCTATCCTTATAGATCTTGATGCTCAATGTTCAAGTAGCTTAATCCAGGCTTTCCATTGAAAAACACTTTCCAAATAACCCTATATGCTTTCCAGATATTCTACGTCATTTCTGATCAACAATATGTCAACAACATATATTTATCAAAAATTCTATAGTGCTCCCACTCACTTCTTTGGAAATACAAGTTTCTCATAAACATTGTATACACCCAAAACTTTGATCATCTTATCAAAGCATACATTCCAACTCCGAGATGCTTACTCCAGTCCTTAGAAGGATTGCTGGAGCTTGGCATACTTGTTAGCATCTTTCAGGATTGACAAAACCTTCCGGTTGTATCACATACAACCTTTCCTCAAAAATCGTCGAGGAAACAATGGTTTTTGGCATCCTATCTGCAAGATTTCACAAATAATGCAGTAATTGCTAATATAATTCCAACAGACTCTTAGCATCGCTACGAGTGAGAAAGTCTCATCGTAGTCAACTCCTTGAACTTGTCGGAAAACATCTTAACGACAAGTCAAGCTTTCTTAATGGTGATACTTGCCATCATTGTCCGTCTTCCTTTTAAAAATCCATATGTACTCAACAGCCTTACGACCATCGAGTAGTTCTTCCAAAGTCTACACTTTGTTTTCATATATGGATCCTCTCTCGGATTATATGGCCTCGAGCCATTTTGGAATCCAGGCCCACCATCGCTTCTCCATAGCTCGTAGGTTCATTGTTGTCTAGCAACATGACTTCCAAGACATGATTACGTACCACTCTGAAGTAGTACGCATCCTTGTCATCCTACGAGGTTTGGTAGTGACTTGATCTGAAGTTTCATGATCACTATCATAAGCTTCCACTTCAATTGGTGTAGGTGCCACAGGAACAACTTCCTGTGCCCTGCCACACACTAGTTGAAGAGACGGTTCAATAACCTCATCAAGTCTCCACCATCCTCCCACTCAATTCTTTCGAAAGAAACTTTTCCTCGAGAAAGGACCCGATTCTAGAAACAATCCCTTATTGCTTTCGAATCTAAGACAGGAGGTATACCCAACTGTCTTGGGTGTCCTATGAAGATGCATTTATCCGCTTAGGGTTCGAGCTTATCAGCCTGAAACTTTTCCACATAAGCGTCGCAGCCCCAAACTTTTAAGAAATGACAGCTTAGGTTTCTCTAAACCATAGTTCATACGGTGTCATCTCATCGGAATTACGTGGTGCCCTATTTAAAGTGAATGTGGTTTTCTCTAATGCCTAACCCATAAACTATCATGGTAATTCGATAAGAGACATCATGGTATGCATCATATCCAATAGGGTGCAGTTATGATGTTCGGACACACCATCACACTATGGTGTTCCAGGCTGTATTAGTTGTGAAACAATTTCCACAATGTCTTAATTCTGTGCCAAACTCGTAATTCAGATATTCATCTCTATGATCATATCATAGATATTTTATCCTCTTGTCACGACGATCTTTCAACTTCACCCTGAAATTACTTGAACCTTTCAATAATTCAGACTCGTGATTCATTAAGTAAATATACTCAACATCTACTCAAATCATCTGTGAAGTAAGAACATAGTGATATCCACTACACGCCTCAGCACTCATTGGACTGCGCACATCAAGATGTATTACTTCCAACAAGTTGCTTTCTTGTTCCATTTTACTAAAAATGAGGCTTTCAGTCATCTTGCCCATGTGGTATGATTTGCATGTCTCAAGTGATTCAAAATCAAGTGAGTCCAAACGATCCATTTGTATAGAGTTTCTTCATGCATATCTACCAACAAACATGGTTCGCATGTCTCAATCCTTTCAAAAATGAGTGAGTCCAAAGATCCATCAACATGAAGCTTCTTCATGCGTTTTATACCGATATGATTTAAGTGGCAGTGCCACAAGTAGGTGGTACTATCATTACTATCCTATATCTTTTGGCATGAACATGTGTATACGATCGAGATTCAATAAACCATTCATTTTAGGCGTAAGGCCAATGAAGGTATTATTCAAATAAACAGAGTAACCATTATTCTCCTTAAATGAATAACCGTATCGCGATAGACATAATCTAATCATGTCTATGCTCAACGCAAACACCAAATAACAATTATTTAGGTTTTAATACCAATCTCGATGGTAGAGGGAGCGTGCGATGCTTGATCATATCAACCTTGGAAACACTTCCAACACATATCGTCAGCTCACCTTTAGCTAGTCTCCGTTTATTCCGTAGCTTTTATTTCGAGTTACTAACACTTAGCAACCGAACCGGTATCTAATACCCTGGTGCTACTAGGAGTACTAGTAACGTAAACATTAACATAACGTATATCCAATATACTTCTATCGACAATCTTCTCATCTACCAAGTATCTAGGGTAATTCTGCTCCAGTGGCTGTTCCCCTTTATTACAGAAGCACTTAGTCTCGGGCTTGGGTTCAACTTTGGGTTTCTTCACTTGAGCAGCAACTGACTTGTCGTTTCATGAAGTATCCCTTTCTTGCCCTTGCCCTTCTTGAAACTAGTGGTTTCACCAACCATCAACAATTGATGCTCCTTCTTGATTTCTACTTTTGTGGTGTCAAACATCGCGAATATCTCAAGGATCATCATATATGTCCCTGATATATTATAGTTCATCACGAAGCTCTAGCAGCTTGGTGGTAATGACTTCGGAGAAACATCACTATCTCATCTGGAAGATCAACTCCCACTCGATTCAAATGATTGTTGTACTCAGACAATCTGAGGACAAGCTCAACAATTGAGCTTTTCTCCCTTAGTTTGCAGGCTAAGAGAATCGTCGGAGGTCTTATACCTCTTGACGTGGGCACGAGCCTGAAATCCCAATTTCATCCCTCGAAACATCTCATATGTTTCGCGACGTTTTAAAACGTCTTCGGTGCCTCAACTCTAAACCATTTAACTGAACTATCACGTAGTTATCAAAATGTGTATGTCAGATGTTCGCAACATCCACAGACGACGTTCGAGGTTCAGCACACTGAGCGGTGCATTAAGGACATGTCTTTTACTGTCTGCATAATTGCTACTATCAACTTTCAACCAATTTTTCTCTAGGAACATATCTAAACAGTAGAACTAAAGCGCGAGCTACGACACAATTTGCAAAATCCTTTTGACTATGTTCAGGATAATTAAGTTCATGAACTCCCACTCAGATAGACATCCCTCTAGTCATCTAAGTGATTACATGATCCGAGTCAACTAAGCCGTGTCCGATCATCACGTGAGACGGACTAGTCAACATCGGTGAACATCTTCATGTTGATCGTATCTACCATACGACTCATGCTCGACCTTTCGGTCTCTTGTGTTCCGAGGCCATGTCTGTACATGCTAGGCTCGTCAAGTCAACCAAAGTGTTTTGCATGTGTTCCGAGGCCATGTCTGTACATGCTAGGCTCGTCAACACCCGTTGTATTCGAACGTAAGAATCTATCACACCCGATCATCACGTGGTGCTTCGAAACGATGAACTTTCGCAATGGTGCACAGTTAGGGGGAACACTTTCTTGAAATTTTAATGAGGGATCATCTTATTTACTACCGTCGTTCTAAGCAAATAAGATGTATAAACATGATAAACATCACATGCAATCAAATAGTGACATGATATGGCCATCATCACTTTGCTCCTTTTGATCTCCATCTTCGGGGCTCCATGATCATCATCGTCACCGGCATGACACCATGATCTCCATCATCGTGTCTTCATGAAGTTGTCTCGCCAACTATTACTTCTACTACTACAGCTAACGGTTAGCAATAAAGTAAAGTAATTACATGGCGTTGTTCAATGACACGCAGGTCATATAATAAATAAAGACAACTCCTATGGCTCCTGCCGGTTGTCATACTCATTGACATGCAAGTCGTGATTCCTATTAAAAGAACATGATCAATCTCATACATCACATATCATTCATCACATTCTTCTTGGCCATATCACATTGTTGGGGAACGTAGTAATTTCAAAAAATTTCCTACGCACACGCAAGATCATGGTGATGCATAGCAACGAGGGGAGAGTGTGATCTACGTACCCTTGTAGATCGACAACGGAAGCGTTTGGTTGATGTAGTCGTACGTCTTCACGGCCCGACCGATCAAGCACCGAAACTACGGCACCTCCGAGTTTTAGCACACGTTCAGCTCGATGACGATCCCCGTACTCCGATCCAGCAAAGTGTCGGGGAAAAGTTTCGTCAGCACGACGGCGTGGTGATGATCTTGTTGCACTACTGTCGCAGGGCTTCGCCTAAGCACCGCTACAATATTATCGAGGACTATGGTGGCTGGGGGCGCCGCACACGGCTAAGAATAAGATCACGTGGATCAACTTGTGTGTCTCTGGGGTTCCCCCGCCTCAGTATATAAAGGATCAAGGAGGGGGGGTGCGTCCGGCCTAGGAGAGGCGTGCCAGGAGAGTCCTACTCCCTCTGGGAGTAGGATTCCCCCCCAATCCTAGTTGGAATAGGATTCGCGGAGAGGGGAAAAGAGAGAGGGTGGTCGGCCCCCTCTCCTTGTCCTATTCGGACCAAGGGAGGGGAGGGGCGCGCGGCCCACTTTGGGCATCCCCTTCTCTTTTCCACTAAGGCCCACTATGGCCCATATAGCTCCCGGGGGGTTCCGGTAACCTCCCGGTACTCCGGTAAAATCCCGATTTCACCCGGAACACTTACGATATCCAAACATAGGCTTCCAATATATCAATCTTTATGTCTCGACCATTTCGAGACTCCTCGTCATGTCCGTGATCACATCCGGGACTCCGAACAAACTTCGGTACATCAAAATGCATAAACTCATAATATAACTGTCATCGTAACCTTAAGCGTGCGGACCCTACGGGTTCGAGAACAATGTAGACATGACCGAGACACGTCTCCGGTCAATAACCAATAGCGGAACCTGGATGCTCATATTGGCTCCTACATATTCTACGAAGATCTTTATCGGTCAGACCGCATAACAACATACGTTGTTCCCTTTGTCATCGGTATGTTACTTGCCCGAGATTCGATCGTCGGTATTCCAATACCTAGTTCAATCTCATTACCGGCAAGTCTCTTTACTCGTTCTGTAATACATCATCCCGCAACTAACTCATTAGTTGCAATGCTTGCAAGGCTTAAGTGATGTGCATTACCGAGAGGGCCCAGAGATACCTCTCCGACAATCGGAGTGACAAAACCTAATCTCGAAATACGCCAACCCAACATGTACCTTTGGAGACACCTGTAGAGCTCCTTTATAATCACCCAGTTACGTTGTGACATTTGGTAGCACACAAAGTGTTCCTCCGGCAAACGGGAGTTGCATAATCTCATAGTCATAGGAACATGTATAAGTCATGAAGAAAGCAATAGCAACATACTAAACGATCGGGTGCTAAGCTAATGGAATGGGTCATGTCAATCAGATCATTCACTTAATGATGTGATCCCATTAATCAAATAACAACTCATTGTTCATGGTTAGGAAACATAACCATCTTTGATTAACGAGCTAGTCAAGTAGAGGCATACTAGTGACACTTTATTTGTCTTAGTGCTGCAAGTTTACAATGACCTAACATCATTTCACAGAGATCAACACTTCATAAGTTAACCCGGGCATATCCAATGTTCTATATCACTTAATAGTTGGCCTTTTCTTAATAGACAAAGCCGGTAATGTTAAAGGTGTCTCATATAAAAAAAATAGGTGGCATGGGAAAAGGAGATCCTGGGGGAGGAAAACTAAGGGGTTGTTATTTATGCCAGAGATCTTGTTTCTCTTTCTACGAAATATGGGATTGCAATTTCACCCTTGTACCATGACACCGGTACAGAAGTAAAATACCTCTAGGGGTCTAATTAGGTATGTACAAGTATGCACTTCATATGCCACAATATAAAAAAAACATATTTGATATCAGATTTAGTGATACTATTATGTTGTGTCATATGCTTTTTTGGATATGTTCATACTTGCTTTGTAAAGCAAAACGAGAGAGCTGTTACAGTTTATATGGCTAGGTGTCACACAGGAACAACGCAAGGATGCACAACGAGGGATTTCTTATTCATTATTTTTTTTCATGGGAAAACTATTTGGCACTCTATCTAAATTTTGCTACTAAGATGACACTTGCGTCAATTTTGGCTACTAACCATGTTATCTGTGACTTGAAAAGACGGTTTTGCTGTTGTTAAGTATGTTATTAAATTACATAAGAGTATAGGTAGGAACGTACAATACAGTAAGCGAGGGGAAGAGAGGGCACAGTACACCCTCCGGAAATGAAGCACATTTTTATTTTCGATCAAATAAGGAACCTTATCATGAAAAAATCATAAGTGTAAGGGTAACACTTTGGTAAATTATATTACACAGAAGATGGTATAATTCAGAAATAATCATATAAATAAGCAAAGGAGAAAGAGGTATCTATATTTGAGAATCCTCGTTCTTGTACTCATTATTCTTTATAGATAACTGTTTATTCAAGACATAACATATTATTGGAATGTCTATAAGCATAAAAGCCACACTACAAACAACTCCATGACTCTTGCTGGCACAACCGTGACCATATGATCGAGTTAACCGACTGCGGGAACGGCTGCGATGAGGCCAGTTTGCTCATCGAAGAAGACAACAACACGCTCGGCGTGATACCCTGGTGGACTCACGGTGGTGCCCACCTCCAGCAGCACGATCTGTAGGTCGGGCCTGTCGTGGTTGATGATCACCAGCCCTGGATTGGTCTGCGTGCCCACCAGCTCGGGCCAGGATGTCTTGCCGGTGCTCATCGTGTTACTACTGCTGCTACAAGATGAGACGAAGACTCCTGGATTTGGTTGGCGCATAGACCTCTCGTTCTGGAGCATATTTATAGGGCCGTTATGTGATAGGCTTTATTATCATATACAGTAAAATACAGTGGCCCATGATAAGCTTCGATTTTATCACCATCTTTGTTTAGTTTGCCGATTGTTCCCATGGCTCCAAAATATCTGCACGAACATATTATCCAGACTCTTAAGATAAAAATAATGCCTGGATGACTTGTTCAATCAGGCT
This sequence comes from Triticum urartu, assembly GCF_056163025.1. NCBI lineage: Eukaryota > Viridiplantae > Streptophyta > Magnoliopsida > Poales > Poaceae > Triticum > Triticum urartu. The sequence goes on from NC_141873.1 coordinate 17,053,615, forward strand.
TAGCTTGTGCTATTACACGCAAATCTAGGATGGGCCGTTACAGGTTATCGCTCCGTCTTGGTATCAACCAACGGATTTGTATTATGCTAAATATTGTAGTCACTAGTTAGGTGTACTCCTTGGAGATATCCTCAAATGCGTCTAGAAGGGACGATCATATATAGTCCAAGTTTATGCTAATAGTATGTTTTTTTATCAGAGATTGCATATATAAAACTTTGATGCATACATCCACTCAATGTTCAAACAACAGAACTGCAACATTAGAGATTATTTATCTCTCCATGTAAACATGTATAATATTTCATCGCGAGTTGGTTGTGTCGCCTCCCCATCTCTCTCTTTCTCTCACTCTAGCGCGTGCACTCGGCCACTCACACACACGCACCTGCGCACGGGCCACACAACATAAAAATGGCATCCCCACTGTACATTAAACCCATTATGAGGCGCTATAATGGTGGCCAACCAGCCATGCCATGTGACGGATGCTGGTTGGTCATGTTGAGAAAGGTTTTTTTAGAGTTTTCAAAATGGTAGGGAGACTTTTTTTTTGAAAAAAGTTTTTCTAAGCTTTTTCTTTTTCATTTTAAGATGGTTGTGATGTCCACGTGATGCGGGAATATTTTTTAAATTTTTTGACATGATGGTGTGAGGTGCGCATACACTAGTAGAAAAAGGGTCAAACGTGAAGCACATTAGTGCCGGTTTGTATACATTAGTGCCGGTTCCAACGGCTAGCCGGGCCGCTTTTATTAGTACCGGTTCGTGCCACGAACCGGTACTAATGAGAGTGGTGGCAGGATGTTGTCAGACTGGGGTCCCTCCAGCCCCTTTAGTATCGGTTCTTGGCACAAACCGGTACTAAAGGTCGTCCTACATAAACCCTTCGTCCACCCGAGCTCGCTCTGTTCTTCCCCTTTCCCCTCTCCTCTCTGTTCTTCCCCTCTTCCTCCCGAGCTCATCACACATTTTGCCCAAAATTTGTCAAGATTTGAAGGCCCCATCCATTCAAATGATCACAAAGGTTAGCAACTTTGTCCTTTCATCTCTCATTGCTAGATTAGCTCTTGCAATGCTTTATATAGTGATTAATTTGTGAGTTTAGTAATTTGGGAGTATATATATATATATATATATGTGCTAGTATTTGATTTATATGCAATTTGAGGTCAAAAATAACACTTAGTTTGCATATGTAGGTGTGGTTTACTTAGTGCCTTCTAAATCTCTGTCGTAACCACCGTCGATCGCCCGCACCGTCCCGTCGCCGGCACCACCTTGTGGTGAGCCTCTTGTTCATGAAATTTTATATAAAAATTGATATTTGTGTGATTTGGATATATAGTTACTTGTATAATTATCTTACCCGTACGTTGTTTGTTATACATATAGTGCCATGGTTTTGATATCCGTCCCCGTCGGCCCTCGTCCTTGTTATGATTCAGATGTGGTATATATATTCTCTTTTAAAACTAGTTGCATTTCGTGTTTATGACAAATTATGCCCATCAAGTTGACATAGAATTTTTTTCTAGGAGGTATGTGAACCGGAAATTCCAACCGACCCTATTGTTGAGAGGTTAAATTTAGTTGAAAGAGAAAACGAGTACTTGAAAGAAAAATTGAAAAGAATTGAGGGGGAGAAGATGGAATTGGAGTTGCATGTTGCCGATGTCGTCGATGATCACAAGATCAAGATGGAGAAAATGCGCTTGACGATTAGAAAGATTAGAAAATATGCCATCGATAGTGAGGCTTGGTATCATTATGCTGTTGGATCCATTGTTACCTTAGTTGCGATCTTGATCGCATTTGTTGTTGCATTTAAATGCTTTAGCTAGAGAGTTATTTGTTTGTTGCATTTAAGTGTTGTATGAACTTTATGTATGAACTTGTATTAATTTGGTCTATTCGGTGTTGTGTAATGAAGATGAGCCGGCAATGGATGTACGATGACTGATGCTCTCCCCAGTTCGTTGAGGGTGTGCATACTTTTCTGCTTGCGGCTGAGGCAAACAAGCGGGCGGATGGTTTTATGCCTTGTCCATGTGCTGGCTGTAATAATGGTCACAATTACTCTACGTCAAGAACCATTCACGTCCACCTGTTTAAGTCCGGTTTCATGCCCCACTATAATGTTTGGACCAAGCACGGAGAAAGAGGGGTTATGATGGAAGACAATGAAGAAGAAGAGGACAACGACAGCTATCCTGGCCATGGGTTCCCTAAATACGATGATACAACAATGGGGGAAGAAGCTGAGCCGGTAATGCGGGAAGAAGCTGAGCCGGCAATGCGGGAAGAAGCTGAAGAAGAGGCATCAGATGAGCCCGTTGATGATCTAGGTCGGGCCATTGCCGATGCAAAGAGAAACTACGCAAGTGATTTGGAGAAGAAGAAGTTGCAGCGCATGTTAGAGGATCACAAAAAATTGTTGTACCCGAATTGCATAGGTGACAAGAAAAAGCTGGGCACCACACTGAAATTGCTGCAATGGAAGGCAGAGAATGGTGTATTTGACAAGGGATTTGGAAAATTGCTGGTAATGATAAAGGCTATGCTTCCAAAGGACAACGAATTGCCTGAGAGTACGTACGAAGCAAAGAAGGCTGTCCGCCATCTAGGGTTATAGGTGCAGAAGATACATGCATGCCCTAATGATTGCATCCTCTACCGCGGTGAGTATGAGGATTTGAACGCTTGCCCGGTATGTGGTGCATTGCGCTATAAGATCAGCCGCGATGACCCTGGTGATGTCGAGGGCGAGCGCCCTAGGAAGAAGATTCCTGCCAAGGTGATGTGGTATGCTCCTATAATACCACGGTTGAAACGTTTGTTCCAAAACAAAGAGCATGCCAAGGCAATGCGATGGCACAAAGAAGACCGTAAGAAAGACGGAAAGTTGAGAGTACCCGCTAACGGGTCACAGCGGAGAAAAATTGAAAGAAACTACGGGAAGGAGTTTGCAGATGACGCAAGGAGCGTATGGTTTGGTCTAAGCGCAGATGGCATTAATCCTTTTGGGAGCAGAGCAGCAACCATAGCACCTGGCCTGTGACTCTATGTTTGTATAACCTTCCTCCTTGGTTGTGCATGAAGCGGAAGTTCATTATGATGCCAGTGCTCATCCAAGGCCCTAAGCATCCCGGCAACGACATTGATGTGTACCTAAGGCCATTAGTTTAAGAGCTCTTACAACTGTGGAATGGAACAGGTGTACGTGCGTGAGATGAGCACATGGGGGAAGAATTTGACCTAAAGGCGTTGCTGTTCGTGACCATCAATGATTGGCCTGCTCTCAGTAACCTTTCAGGACAGACAAACAAGGGATACCGCGCATGCACGCACTGTTTGAACGATACCGACAGTATATATTTGGCTAATTGTATGAAGAATGTGTACCTGGGACATCGTCGATTTCTTCCGAGCAGGCATCCCGTAAGAAAGAAAGGCAAGCATTTCAAAGGTGAGGCGGATCACCGGACGAAGCCTCACCACCGTACTGGTGCTGATGTACATGATATGGTCAAGGATTTGAAGGTGGTCTTTGGAAAGGGTCCTGGTGGACAATCTGTTCCGAATGACGCTGACGGACGCGCACCCATGTGGAAGAAGAAATCTATATTTTGGGACCTGCCCTATTGGAAAGACCTAGAGGTCCGCTCCGCAATCAACGTGATTCACGTGACGAAGAATCTTTGTGTGACCCTGCTTGGCTTCTTGGGCGTGTATGGGAAGACAAAAGATACACCTGAGGTACGGGAGGACCAGCAACGTATGCACGGAAAAGACGACATACATCAAGGTCATGCAAGCTACGCTCTTACCAAAGAAGAGAAGGAAATCTTCTTTGAATGCCTGCTCAGTATTAAGGTACCGTCTGGCTTCTCGTCGAATATAAAGGGAATAATAAACATGGCAGAGAAAAAGTTCCAGAACCTAAAGTCTCATGACTGCCACGTGATTATGACGCAACTGCTTCCGGTTGCATTGAGGGGGCTTCTACCGGAAAACGTTCGATTAGCCATTGTGAAGCTATGTGCATTTCTCAATGCAATCTCTCAGAAGGTAATCGATCCAGAAATCATACCAAGGTTAGAGAATGATTTGGTGCAATGCCTTGTCAGTTTCGAGTTGGTGTTCCCACCATCCTTCTTCAACATCATGATGCACGTCCTAGTTCACCTATGCGAAGAGATTAACGTTTTGGGTCCTGTATTTCTACACAATATGTTCCCCTTTGAGAGGTTCATGGGAGTCTTAAAGAAAGGAAGCATCTCCAAGGGCCGTCAAAATGAGGAGGTCATTGAGTTTTGTATTGACTTTATTCCTGACCTTAAGCCGATTGGTGTTCCTGAATTGCGGCATAAGGGCAGACTGGATGGAAAAGGAACGCTAGGAGGGGAACAAATAATATGTATGGACGGACATTCTCTCACTGAAGCACACTACACAGTTCTACAGAATTCCGCCTTGGTGGCTCCGTATATGGATGAACACAAGAATTTGCTACGCTCCAAACACCCGGAGCGGTCTGATGACTGGATTACACGTGAACAAACCAGGAGTTTCGCCAGCTGGTTGTAGACATGTACCATGCATGACACCTCTATTGAAGATGACCTGTACTTGCTGTCCCAGTTACCATCTTCGAATATAATGACTTTCAAAGGGTACGAGATAAATGGTAATACATTTTACACGATCGCCCAAGATAAGAAGAGCACCAACCAAAACAGTGGTGTCCGCTTTGATGCAGAAACCAAGACGGGAAAGGAAACATATTATGGTTATATACAGGACATATGGGAACTTGACTATCGACGTGGTTTGAAGATCCCTTTGTTTCGGTGCAAATGGGTCAATATGACATGAGGCGGGGTAACGGAAGACCCGCAGTACGGAATGACAGCAGTGGATCTCAACAATCTTGCGTATGCAGACGAACCATTCGTCCTAGCCAATGATGTGGCACAGGTTTTCTATGTGAAGGACATGTCTACCAAGCCAAGAAAAAGAAAAGATAAGGAAGCGAATGCATCGTACGATGAGCCAAAGCGGCACATAGTTCTTTCTGGGAAGAGAAACATCATGGGAGTGGATGAGAAGACAGACAAGTCAGAAGATTATGAAAAGTTTGATGAAATTGCTCTATTCACAGTGAATATTGACCCGAGCATCCCGTTAAATGATGAAGATTTTCCATGGTTACGGCGCAAAGGGACACACGCGAAGAGAAAGTTTCACACCCAAAGATCTGGGATGTGATCGGCTTCACTATCATCACTTTCTTTCGTGTTTCATACCCAGAAGGGAATCTCTGTAATAGTTAGGGTAGTTAATTATGTGTTTTGGCATTTGAAACACGAAGAAATTTTATGTGCAAACAAATTCTTTCATGCCTTTACTGATTTTTAAAGTTAAGTTATTCACAAACTAGTAATTCAAACTAATTTCAAATAATTCAAAATTTAAACTATTTAAATTTCAAAACTACGGGCACTAACAGAAAGTTTGTAATTTTTTGTCCCTAAAGCAAAAATATTCACAAAGAAACTCTAAATACACAAAAAAACAACTCAAAAATAAATAAAGCAAAAAAATAAAAAAAGCCCGCCTACTAGGCCAGAGCGGCATGCATACGACTAGAAACCCAACCTGTTGTTGGGCCAGGATGCAGGCCCGCAAAGGCCCAGTAGGCCAACAGGGCAGCACAGAACATGTAGGCCCAGTAGGCCTGCTTTGGAGAGGAGCTCGAGAGAGCTACCGCACGGGGGTTTATAAACCAGTGCGGTCGCCCCTCGGCTAGCAAGGTGGGACTAAACTTGCGCACCGCACCAGCGCCAGCGCACCCCCTTTAGTACCGGTTCGTGGCACCAACCGGTACTAAAGGCGGTGCGGTTCCCGCCACTTGGCCTGGCCAAAACAGGCCTTTAGTACCGGTTGGTGGCTCCAACCGGTACTAAAGGTGCCCTCTATATATACAACACTTACGAAAATTTCATTATCCCTCTGTTTCTTCCTCTGTTTCCCCATTGAAGCACCGCCCGCGCGCCCCGATCGATCGACGCCGTCGCCGTCCCCGCCCCCGTCCCCGTCGCCGCCCCCGTCTCCGTCGCCGCCCCGGGCTCGTCCCCGTCGCGCCGTCCCCGCGTCGCCGCCCCCCTCCCGTCATGCCCCGGCCCGTCGACGCCCCCGGCCGTCGCCTCGCCGTCGCCGTCGCCCCGCTGTGAGCTCTCCCCCTCTAACCCCTCTCCCTCGCCCCCGGCGTCCACCATGGGCGCCGCCCCTCCCCGAGCCCATACACACACACACACAAGCATGATGAACACACACACACACACGTACATATGTATGAATTAATGCATGTATATATTAGTATATACGTACACTACAAGAAATATGTCAACTTGTGACCACCACTATTGGTCACTGAATGGTCATAAATTTTCATTTGTGACCTTTTTGTGACCAAAAACATAAGGTCAAAAGCTGGCCGTCATAAACTGACTATAGCGACATTTCTTCTGGAATGGTCATAGACGTTTATGACCAAAATACGTCTACTGTGGCGTTTTGGTCACTAGCAGCCTCCCCAGGCCACGTAGGCATCCAGCGTGGCAATCCGACGTGGCACAAGATTCAGCCCGGTTCAATTCTGTGTTTATATGGGCCGAGACCATTAATTCAGCCCATTTATTGTTTTTTTCTTGTAATTTGGGTAAGCTACACGGGCCAGGCCCTATAATTCAGCCTTTTTATTTCTGGGTTGTGGCCCTTTTTTCCTTTTTCAAATGGGTCCCAATTGTCAGGTTCTGATAAGCGGGTCCCAAATGTTCGATTCTGGTTTGTGGAACTTTGTTGTCATGGCCATGTTCCTCATATTTCAATATGCCAATAATTAAACAACCAGTATTTAAATCAAAATAGACAGAAAACAGGTGTAACAAGCCGATTCTAATATACAAATGCGATCAATCTGTTACATCAACAAGAAGCAACAATCTGTTACATCAACACATACAAATGCGATCACAGTATAACAAACTCTACAGGTGTACAATATGTCCAAGTAGAAGACTTCTTTTATGATGTGCCAGCTCCGATGCAGCAGATCTTCACCATCTTGTCCGCTTAACCTGGGATCACAGAAAGTGGATCTTTAGGGGACTGTCAAACAAGAAGTGAAAACTATTACTTAGAACAGAGATTGTTTCTCTTTTTTTTATCGGTTAGATCAAACATAGTTAAGACATTTCTGAGTTAACATAAGTAATGAAGATTCAGATCCTAGTGTGGAAAAGGGTTGACACGACAGACACATACAAAGCCAGGTTCTAACAAAGCTGCCCCAATAAATCCAGTAAACAGTCAGATATTGGCAACTTCATAGCATCAACTAACTTGAGGTGGCAAAAATAAAATAAACTATGTGCCTTTTATTGCAGACTATGGGTAATGCGGATGATCTACTGCATGTAAGGAGAATATCACAACAATCAGCTGATTCACCGGCTATAGGAGCAATCAGTAAAATGAAATGTAATCCTAGTAGAACAAATTTATGACATCAATGAATACGAGTCAGGTTACCAAATCAAACCAGGGACCAGATCAGCAAAGTCAATGGATCCTAATTGAACTCTAGGATCTGAAGACTCTTCATGAAACTTGAGAAAGGCCAACTACAACATGAAACCACACTACTTACATGATGGATGTGATACCAGACAAGAAACTAAGTAAAAATTGATGCATGGATCAGGGAGGCGCTCACCAGATCTCGAGAACTGAGGGAGATCTTCGCAAGCACACTCCCGCAGAGAGGAAACAGAGAGAAGCTGAGAGCGAACATGTATTCGACATTTCTGCCATTTCGATACATGCATGACAAAGAGTGGCGCTCTGTTCTTACCACGACACAAGCAAGAGATGACCCCAGATGATGCACTACTTCTCCAGGTCGCACTCAAGGCTCAACCAACTCCGCGGTATGGACGATGCCCCCTCCTTGCTCTGTCCGGACGGCGGGGTGCAGACTCGGAAGCCCTGCACATTGCAACTTGAGTTAATGCAGTAGCAATACAAGGAACTGATATCAAGCATGGCACAAATTGAGAGAAAGTTGCGGTCCAGGAGCTGACCTTCCAAGGGAGCATCATGGTGCGTCCTGGTGCCTTCATCTGGAATCACAGGTCGGGTTCTGGGCTGCTGCTTTGCTTCCCCATATAGCACACCAGGTTCTCCTAAGATAGCAAACTGAAAACACAAAACATTGATTAGGGAGTTGGTACATAAGAAAAGAAATTCATGCACGAATGGCATATACAATTAAAAAAGCAGGCATCACATATTATTAGAATTGCATATTAGATGGCTGCAAGGTAAGTGTTTCTTCATATAAAGTAACTATAATTAGCACCCAACAGCTAGATAGCATATGGTGGAGAAACTAATTTCAGCTTATCCAGAAATACCAGTGTTGTGCACACCAGGATAAAATCAAAGAATCCAAGAACAAGACACTTGGAGCAAGCAACTGATGTAGTAAACAAGCTTTGATGATGCTAAATGCAACAGGTTTGCATAACCTGATTCACAAGGCTTCGAGTAAATCGAGTGCCAAGGGGAAAAACAGAAGCCAAAACCAAGAATTGCAAGATTTAGTATAAAGGATATAACTCAGCATTCAGATATTTCTCATAAGATTGCGCACTAATCCAACATGATATACAGAAGGTGTCCTCATAGCTTTACTAATACCTGGGAGTATGGATAGTGGGGTATAGAAACAAAAGCAATCCATTGTCATGTTCTAGGAACTGACTATTAGAGTAGATGCTCAGGATATAAGTGGAAGCAAAAGAATATAATGAGATGTCACCATACGTATGTGCATAATAATTGTACTAATATAATCTGACTTGATTTCTTTCTTAAAAAAATTCTTATCAACATGGCTGTCACCATACGTATGTGCATAATAATTGTACGTATATAATCTGACTTGATTTCTTTCTTAAACAAAATTCTTATCAACATGAACAAAGATCATCTAACCAAATAAACTAAATTTTCAAAAGTTATGTGACTTCTGAAAATTCAGTTCATTTAGTTGAACTAAAGAGGGCCACAGAATACCATACAGGGTGCCCATTTGCACTCCTACACTCTAACACACACACACACACACAGACACACACACACACACAAACACTGTGGAGACTTTTGAGAAATTCAGTAAACTCAGTGAAATTCAGTAAACATGGAGTAGAGAAGAGAGGTTCAGACTTCAGACCCAATGTAGGCGCTGGTGACGGAGATGATACAGGTTGTAGGACTTGGAGATGAGCTACAGCAGTGGAGAAAACTTGTAGCCGCGGCCACTGCTGCCAGGTAAGCAGGCGCGACCCACTGGACAGCCCAGCCACGGTGTCGCAGCAGCAGCAGCAGGTGTTCAATTAGGCAAGCAACAAGCCGCATGATTTGCGTTCAATCAGCTGATGTTGAACAGGACCGCCTCCCCTCCATGGCTTGCAACCACCACGCACCTTTCCTGGCTGGTACGATGAAGTGAAGCCCTTCTACTATGCTGTAAGGATGGAAACTTCCCCTGCACAAGGATAGGAGAAATATGAATCAACTACACATACCTTGATGAACAGAATCAACATCACTTGCATCTCAAAACTAGGCGCTATCACATTAGCAATGTTTCTTTTTCTTTTGGCAGAAATATCCTCACATTTGTACTAATAATCCAATCAGGGTATTTTACATCTGATAGTAAAGAGGGGCATTAAGCAACTAATTTAGGCATGGATCAATGAAACCACCAGCTACAACAAAGTCACAGCGAACAGGCTACAAGTCCGCTGCATATAAACACGTACTAGAATGGCAAATCTGAGAGGCAGGATCTAAATATGCAGAGGTGATAGCGCCTAGCATCAATTACAGTATTTAGCACAAAGTCATTTGATTGTAGCAATTCGGGCCAAAGCATAACACTAGTAGAACACAAAAAATGACTTGATGGCCATGAATCATAGCATGGTACTGCTGTTGCACAAAGGCCACAAACTTGAGAAGAGAGAGGAGGGAGCCAGAGGGGATGATGTTCACCATGGGAGTTTTGTGTAGTCGACGCCGTGGACAGGCACCACCGCGGTTGTGGGACGACCATCCACTGCCGTCACGCACGCGGTGGAGGAGGCCGCCCGAGGGAGGCGCCGCGCACGTCAGTCCCATAGCGACCGAGCGCAGGAGCACCGTCCATAAGGTGGAGATGCATGTGGGAGGGAGGGAGAGGACGAAGCAGAGGCACCGGAGTTGGAGCCGCCGCCACCCCCATAACCCTAGCCACGGGGAGAGGTCGTGGGTGAGCGCTCGAGGCGGATCTGGCCGGAGGGAAGGGGTGGTAGGGTAGGGTGCTGCACGCCGGCGCGGGATGACATGGTGGACCTTGGCGTGGGCGTCGAGGCGGGCATGGCAAAAGTGCACGAGGAGGAGGCCGTCGAAGCAGGCGGCGACCTGGCCCGAGACGAACCCGCCGTCGCCGGCCCCGGGGCGACGCGGGTGGACGAGGTGGGTGGACGACGCGCTCTAGATCAGGGCCCATGGAGGGCGCGGCCGCGTCGTGCACAGGGAGTGGCGGAAGCCCGCGGCCACGGTGAAGGCGCCCGGTATGCGGCAGAGCATTCTGTTGCGGGTGGGGCGATTCGGGGCCGATGCGGTGGTGGCGGGACGACCTAGAGACTCTGGGCAGCGCGAGAACACAGATCTGGGTGGGCGCCGCTGCGGGACAGGGAGGAGGTGGCGGCGGCGAGGAGCCGAGGAAGGAGGAGTGCGGGTTAGGGTTTGGGAGGGATGGGATCAGGGGTGGGTGGGAGAAGAGAGGGGGTGTGGGAGGGATGGGATCGGGGTGGGTGGGTCTGTGGGGTTTCCCCTTTTCATTTTCTTTTTTTCTTTTTTCTTCTCTATAGATAAATGGATGGATGGATGGATGGGCGCCATGTCATCAATCCGTGTCAAACCAACTCCACCAATGGGAATAGAGTATATGTGATTTGTGTATTTTAATTTGTTTTTCTTCTACTTTTGCACATGAATTTTTTTAAAAATGGTCTCACATTGTGCACAAGTTTGTATCTTGAATGACCAAAAATGCTGACTAAGGAATTTTTCATTTTCTTTGCACGAAAAAATCATTTTCCATTTTTCGAATGCCCAAAATGTGGTTTTTTTGTGAAGAACATACCAAATAATTGTTGCAAAATTGGACCAAAACAATTTTTTAAAATACTAGACCATATTTAATTCAAATTGACCAAATGGTAGGGTGTTAAAAGCTTTTATCCACCTCTCGTGAAAAAGACAAATTTCTGCCGATTCAGCTGGAAGCGGGTCAAATTTGAACTGGAGCTGCCTCATAGTTTGCTTTTTATTTTTTCAAAAATCATTTCTAGGTACATAAGTATCTATTTAATTAGAGAAACATCAAAAGTTTTGCAAGATTCAACCACTAGCTAGGAACGGTCAAGCCCGCCGTTTTGACTGCATTTTGAAAGGGGCATAAAAAATTCAAAAAAAAATCAAAAAATTGTGAAACATTCGCATTGTGTCATTATATGTGACCAAGTTTCCAGAAAAAATAATAAACTTGTAATACGGAAATTATTTTTAAAAAGTGTTCTCAGAAATGAGCTATCACGCGTGAAGATTCAGGGTTTTCAAGCCAAATGATAAATCTTATGGCCACATTCATGGCATAGTTTGTTCAAATGATCTCATATTGTGCAAAGGGTGTATATTGGAATGGCAAACAATGTTGCCTAAGGAAGTTTTCATTTTCTTTGCACGAAAAAACCATTTTCCATTTTTCGAGTGCCCAACAGGAGGTTTTTTTGTGAAGGACCTCCCAAATAATTGTTGCAAAATTGGATCAAATAATTTTTATAAAATACTAGTCCATATTTAATGCACAATTGACCAAATGGTTGGGTGTAAAAAGTTTTTATCCACCTCTCATGAAAAAGACAAATTTCCGCCGATTCAGTTGGAAGCGGGTCAAATTTGAACTGCAGGTGCCTCATAGTTTGCTCTTTATTTTTTCGAAAAATCATTTTTATGTAAATAAGTATCTATTTAATAAGAGAAACACCAAAAAAATTCGAATATTCAACCGCTAGCTAGGAACGGTCAAGCCCGCCGTTTTGACCACATTTTGAAACGGGCATAAAAAATTCAAAAAAAATCAAAAAATTGGAAAACCTTCGCATTGTGGCATTATATGTGACCAAGTTTCCGGGAAAAATAATAAAATTGTACTACGATAATTATTTTAAAAAAGTGTTCTCAGAAATGAGCTATCATGTGTGAGATTCATGGCTTTCAAGCCAAATGATCAATCTTATGGCCACATTCATGGCATAGTTTGTTCAAATGATCTCATATTGTGCACAAGGGTGCATATTGGAATGGCAAACAATGTTGCCTAAGAAAGTTTTCATTTTTGTCGGACGAAAAAACCATTTTCCATTTTTTGAGTGCCCGAAAGGAGGTTTTTTTGTGAAGGAACTACCAAATAATTGTTGCAAAATTGGACCAAATAATTTTTATAAAATACTAGGCCATATTTAATTCACAATTGACAAAATGGTTGGGTGTAAAATTTTTTGATCCACCTGTCGTGAAAAAGACAAATTTCTGCCGATTCAGCTGGAAGCGGGTCAAATTTGAACTGCAGCTGCCTCCTAGTTTTCTATTTATTTTTTCAAAAAATCATTTCTAGTTACATAAGGACCTACTTAATCATAAATACATGGTTTGCTGGCGATACGTCGAGGTTTGGGCGGTGGCCGAGGGCCCCAACTCTAGAGCGCGTAAACTCGCATGCCCACCGCGTGGTCACCGCGTGACCCTGGCATTGCCATGTGTTCCGGGCGGCATAGGCATGTCTAGTGGGTTGGGCACTCCCCAGGTAGGTGCTAGGAATAAAATTACAACATAAGATTCTCACGAGGAGACCGATCGATGCTTAAACATGAATTAGCAGCCAAGTGTTTGATTAGCGGTACGGGAAATGCACATGGCCAATGGGCGTGAGTTTTGGCTGAGGATGATCATATCCTAAGGAGAATGTCTTCACAAATTTTTAGCTCAAAAGGAGGATCCTAGGTGGTACTTGCTTTGCAAAGTACCACGCTGGACAAAAATATGAATGTTGAAGCTGGGCTCAAAATAATGAATGGAGTGAGCTAAAATTTTGTGGAGGATGGTTATTTGGGCATAGGAAAGCATTGTAGAAAATTGATACCATTTGGACATGCCAAAGTAGTACTTCCTTCACAATGCTCTTCTATGGACAAAAACTTGGGAAAACTAGTGAGAGAGATTGGATGAATGAAATGAGCTCAAAATTGGTGTAGGTAAGTTAATTAGGTATGGTCATGCGCTGGTAAATGTTCAGATCATTTGGGTAAGCCTAGCTAGTACTTACTTCACAAAGCTTCTCTCGAGGTAGAAACTTTGGAAATTTCCCGAGAAGGATTTACTAGGAAAATTGAGCTAAATATTATCATGTGGCAATGATTTGGGTATGGAAGAGTGCCCGAAAAGTTTGAGGGTAATAGGAGGGGTCTATATAACACTTGCTTTGCAACGTGCCAATTTGGCCATAAAATATAAATTGAACCTGGGCTCACATAGATGATTTTACTGAGCTGCAATTTGGAGGAGGTTGATAATTTGGGCATATGAAGGAACTATATAAATTTCATGTCATTTAGAGATATAAAAAGGTACTTTCTTCACAATGCTTCTAGGTGGACAAAAACTTTAGAAATTTGCCGAGGAAGATTTGCTAGGCAAATGGAGCTGAATTTTGTCATGCGGTAATGATTTGGATAGGAAAGAGTGCCCAAAAATTCCGAGGGCAATCAAGAATATATAAATAGCACTTCCTTCATAAAGTGTTGTTGTGAATAGAATAGGAAAATGAATATTGTTGAATTAGTTTTGAACTAGGCAAGGAAGAATTTTTACATATTTGATGAAGATATGCCCCAAAGAATTTATGAGATTTTTTTGGGAATTTTGGGAATGATAGAAATATAGGTTGCTTCACAACCTAGGGCAAAAACTGCCACATGGACATGACACATAGGCAAAACTGATGAGATGGCGCCTAGTCATCACAACCCACCACAATCTACAAGGCTATGACCATCTATATTGGTCATTAACAACTAGAAATAAGGCAGCGGACTAGCACTGTTTGCTTTGTGACCATTTCGTGTAAGCAAATTACGACCTTTCTGACCAAAATGGTCGCAATGGTTTAGGGTTTGAAGCCCCCTGAACAACTTTTGACCAATTAGTCTAAAATGGTCATAAATTTATGACCAATTCTTCGAGGGTCACTGACAGAAGGTCATAAGTTGACATATTTCTTGTAGTGGTATTTTGTATGTGTAATTAGTTTAGATTTTTTAGATTATTATTTTTTCACTAGTATATATGTATGAATGCATGTTAGATGGATATATAGTGTTTAATTAGTATGGAATTTTTTTATATAATGTTGTTTTTTAGTTTTTTAATGGATGTATAAAAGTTGTGTTTTCTGTTTTTAGTGTTAGATGCTTAATTAGTATGAAATAGCATATAGAATTTTGACATATGCAATGATAGCATAATTAGTGTTATATAGAAATGTTAGAAATTTAAGTTATCAAAATCCAATCATTAAAAAAATGATACTTTTTGCGGGCATATAGCTACTTTTTGTTCTCGACGATGCCCGGCCCGCATCCTCGCCGTCGACCCGTCCGCGACGACGTCCGACTGACCCATGTCCGGGACTGGGCTCTGCCGGGCTGACACTGGGAGGTGCTGCCTGGAGGGGCGCGCCGCTTGATGAGGAACCCGGCCCCGGGTCCCGTCGTCGACCCTGATCTCGTTTGGTGGCGTTCACGTGGGCCAGTTTCGGTGCGGAGGGAGCCGGCCCCGCCGGAGGTGGTACGTCGCCGTGTCAGGGAGGAGGACGAGCACGTCCATCTCTACATGGTTGCGTTAGAGGGCGGCAGGTTCTCCAATACCTGGCAGTTTCTTCAGGGATCTCACTTCAGCTACAATCCTGTGAGGGTTCCTTCTCTTTGGTGTCCACCGCCCGCGCCGCAGTATTCGATCTTTAATTAGCTACCTAGCCAGTGATGTACTATTCAATATTATATATTATTCGAGACGATGTATTCGAGATTATATCTATTATTCGAGACGATGTATTCGAGATTATATCTATTATTCGAGACGATGTATTCGAGATTATATCTATTATTCGAGACGATGTAATTTGAATACTAAATTGTTTTATATTTCTTTTGGCATAGTTAAATAAAAACTATGGCGGACAATACCGACAGAGAGGGAGAACAGACCATGTTCGATATCATACGCGGGCCAGATGATGATCAGAATGAAGAAGATTATGACGGCTCCGAATTTCTAAACAACACCGGAGAGGTTGATATGATATTCGATCGCGACGACCGAATGGATGAAGTCATGAACTACGATTATGACAATGACGAAGAACATGTTGATCCTGAAACAATAAAGACCGGCAAGGTATATATATTTATATAAGCAGGCATCTGGTGATCATCACATGTTTTAAATGAGTTGAAGATATATTAACGAATCGATCTTTCTTCTTTCAGCCATCCGGATCGAGCAAATCTTCAGGCAACAGGACGAAACGAGGCCCGAACAAAAAGTTGAAGGAGGGCGTAAAGTATAATATCGAGGCAATCAGACCTAATGGCGAACCATTAGCGCCTAAGAAGATTGCGGACAAGTTCGTTCGTCAGTGCGGAGTTCTTGTGAAGGACCAACTCCCGATCTCCCTTCAAGAATGGAGAGAGCCAGCAAAGCCACGTCCAGATCTTACTTTTGTCGACGACAGACAAAAAAGTCTGCTTTGGGATACTCTCATGGAACATTTCACCCTACCAGATCATTTCATAGAAGCAGATGTGCAGAAAGTCAAGGACGCTGCTCTTAGGAAGATGGCGGTTGTATTCAAGAACCACAAGAATCGTGAATGGGACAAGTACGTCAAGGGAGGAAGGAAGACTCCAGTATTCGAGGGAACACTAGAGAATCAAAGTGCTAATTGGGACGATTTCGTGAAATTCAAGGATTCAGAATTAGCTAATGAACGGTCGAGAATAAACAAGAAGAATGTCGAAAAAAAGGATAAGTTCCATAAGCTGGGGCCAGGTGGCTACGCGGTGGCAATGCCTAAGTGGGATAAGTCTGAGAAAGAGATGGAGGATGCAGGTGTCACTCCGGTTACTAAGAGCTGCCCCCCCAGGTGCAAGACTTGGTTCTATGCGCATGGGGGGGAGTTGGACCCGAAGACAGGCAAAATTTCGACGAAGGCATGTCTGAACGGAGCCGATGATAATATACTTGTTGCAATAGAAGAGGCTCGAACGGGGGTGTTCCAGCCCAACAGAGAGAACGACGAGCTTACGCGTGCCCTGGGAAATCCTGAACACCCGGGAAGAACACGAGGCAAGGGCGCTATTCCGTGGTATGAGGGGTTTTCGGACTGGAACGCCGACTACAGAACCCGTGCGAGAAGGAAGATTGCGGAGGAGAAGCAGAGGAAGATGGAGGAGGAGAAGAGGAAGCTAGACTATGAACGCCTTCAAGGCCTAGAATCAGCGCACGCGCACTTGGTAGTCAAATTCCAGCGGCAGCAGGAGCAGATCGACTCACTTAGCCAGCAAAGGGGGTCTCAGCAGCTGCAGCAGCTAGCGGATGATCCAGCATTGGATACCACCGCCCCATCTATGCCGAGAAGCAGCGTGGGTTCCGCCCCGTTTGACGCAATGCTGGATAGATACCCCGTGGATGACATCGCATAGAACACTAACTGCGAGCTACACTACAAAATTAAGAACATATCCTTGAAGGTAGCGGACGGCGTTGCTTATACAAATTCCCCCGATGCAACCTTCCATTGCAACCCGATTCCAGCAGGCTATGCTCGTGTCGTGGTTAATGAGGTGGTGGACCAATATTCGGGGCTAGAGCTTGACATTCCTGGAGGTGACGAGGAGCACACACTCGGAGATGCCAAACATCGTATCATCCTATGGAGAAAGGATTGCATCATCTTTCGAAGGCCACCAACACCGCGTCACCCGACTCCTCGTCGAAGTCCGCCACCGAGTCAGCAGACTCCCGCTCCTCCATGTCCACCAACGCGTGAGGCCACTCCTCCTCCTCCAAGTCCGGCAAAGTGTCAGGCCACTCCTCTTCCAAGTCTGACACAGCGTCAGACATCCACTCCTCCTCCAAGTCCGGCACAACCTCAGGCCACTCCTCCTCCAAGTCTGCACAGCTTCAGGCCACTCCTCCTCGTCCAACTCAGCCCCGTGAGCCGTCTCCGCCACCTCAGCAATCGCAGAAGAGACACCCCGCAACTATGGTGCGTAGCGGTACGAGTCGAGGTCATAGTACAGGAAGTACAGGCGGAGGCAAGCGATATAAATATGGTCCAAACCTCACTACTCCTCTTCCTGAGAGGCCTTATGATAGGACCGAGGAGCGAACCAATGCCATAGTGCGGGCAGAAGTCGACGCCCATTTTGGACCGAAACCGCCACCGCCGCCAAGGGAGAAAGTGCCTGTGGAAGTAGTTGACCACTTCATTCGTATGGCTCAACCACCAACTCCTAAGCCTGTTGACACAGACTATGAGCGCCACATCAGGAAGTTACATCGACAACGTCTATAGAAGGAGGCGAGCTCGAGCGCGAGCAAACAACAAGCAGCTGTCAAAAAATGCGGGAAAACCGTTGCCCAGCTGGGAAAATAGGCGGCGCAATCGATCCCCCCGCTTGTTGTGCCGCCAACAACACGTGACAGTACGCGCGCCCAATATTATTGTGGGCAAACAGTTTACGTTCCCGAGGTGGGCGATGTGGTAATAATCCAGGAGCATATAATGCAGGCTGAAACTCTCAACATCACTGTTGGACAACTCCTCGAGATCGAGGACATGCCTGTGCTTACAGAGGAGGAAATAAAATGGAAATATGCCCGGGGCCAACCTTTGGTCAAGCCAGAAGAGGTCAAGAAGCTCCCAACGAGAATGTATGAATTGCATCAATGGTACATGGACATTACCAAGAGATCCGATCGAGAGTCCCTCATGGTGCAAGTCAAGAAGGATCATTACTACCATCAGGAACCTGTGACCGTTGAGTATTCTGAACTGTTTCAGTTATACAATCAAGACGCACTCGACAAATCTATCGTCAGTTGCTATTGTCTGTAAGTGATTTCTTTCTGTAATTTAAGTCTCAAGCTAGCTGTAGTGATCCTTTTGATTAATCATTACCTGTAATTATCCTCACTATATTCTTTTCTGTGGTATTATGCAGGATGAAGATGTATGAAATGAGAAAAGGTGGACGCTATGGCATTGGGTTCATTGACCCAAACACCGTTAATGAATACACATGGAAAATAAACAAGCATCATGAAAAGCAGGTAGAGGACAGCATGCTAGAGTTCTTGAAGCGCCTCAAATACAATGAAGATATACTACTTCCTTACAACATCCAGTGAGTCACACTTTCTCGTATTACAAATTCTCTGTTTTTGCCTACTAGCTAGCTACATGTTTTTGCTTACATATGCCCGCTTAATTAAGACATGCAAACGTGTGTGCATGCAGATTTCACTGGATCTTGTGTATCATTAAAGTTGACGCCGGAACAGTTGAGATACTGGACTCATTACTCAAAGCAAATAGTGACTATAACATCTTGTTTGGGATAGTCAACAGGTAATTTCAATCATTATTAACTATATATCTCGGCCTATTTAGTTCGTCATTTCATGATATGAACTATTTAATAACCCCTTTATTCATTTTCTTTGTCGGCGGGCAGGGCTTGGGCAAGGTTCATCAGCGTCACGGAAGGCGAATGGAAACGACAGCTGAAATGGTTTTGACCCAAGGTAAGTAATTAAGTAGTACTAGCTAGCTAGCTAGCTGCCATCTCTTTAATTATCATGCTTGATTAATTATTATCTGATCAAATTAAATTCCATTCTCGTAATAAAGGCCTTGAAGCAGGCGCAGGGGACTAATCTGTGTGCATTCTGCGTTTGCGAGAACATTCGCATGATGGCGTCCGAAAAGAGCAGATCTCAAAGATAGAAATGGGTACGCTTGTCAGAACACTATTCACAATTTTTACACCATTATTGATATCTAGTCACACAACTAATACACATGCATATTGATCTGAATACTATTACCCGCTACCGCCCCCATCGACCAGGTCATGAACCACTTCCAATTGTCATCGTGCTCCGAAGGCACCAATTAGGCTAATGCCACTGGCTCCGAAGGCAACATGCATATGTAGGAGAAATTGCATATAGCTATACATGTGTGTATGTGTGAATTAATATGGTGGTTTGTGAGACATTGATGATATATATATGATTGGTTCTACTAGAAATTCTATATATATATATATATGCATAACGTGTACAATGTGTAGTATCGTAAAATACCAACAAACGAAAAAGAATTAAAATGGAAAACACAAAATTAAATGAAAAAGAAATCATAAAACCAAAACCCCCCCAAACATTTTAGTACCGGTTGGTGTTACCAACCAGTACTAAAGGGCTCCCGGCCCCCGGAGCTGGCTCGTGCCACGTGGTTGCCCTTTAGCACCGGTTTGTGCTGAACCGGTACTAAAGGGGGGGGGGTTTAGTGCCCACACTTTAGTGCCGGTTATGGAACCGGCACTAAAGGGCCTTACGAACCGGTGCTATTGCCCGGTTGTGCACTAGTGATAGCTTCCTTGCAAGCGGCCCGCAGTGGGAGCCCCAACCACTAGTGATGTACTAAGAACTGCATATCTCTACTCCTAATAGAGGAGTTGGTAGTCTGCTACACCGGTTTTTTCGAGTTCGGTTTTTTCCGTTCCACCTTCCACTACCTCTCCCACTAGTTTTATCCTTTTACAAATAATGGAAAAAAACATTCCATAACTCCTCCCACCCCCGGGACGCCGCCGCAGCCCTCGTGGATCCCGACGGACGCCCGCCGCAGCTATCGCGGATCCCCACGGATGCCTCCGCAGGGCGTGGTCTCGCTCGTCCTCGGTGTGGCTGCTGTTTATCGGGAATCCTGCCCTGGTGGGGGTTCCACGGGAGGAAGCCGACGAGCACAAGGTGCTACTGCCATGGCGTCCAAAGGGAGGCATGATGTGCAGGCCTAAAGGGAATCCGCCGACGACATGTGGCTTGTCCTATGCCTGCAGTTGCTGCTGTTGCAGCGGCGACAGTGGATCCGAGTTGCACATGTTGGTATTGAACAACAAATGACGTGAGGCAGCCGGATGCAAGTCCCACTCCCAACGCGAGGGCTCGACCTTCTTGATCGACGGCTGCGGCGGATGCGAAGCTTCGAAGTGACGGTGGACTCCTTGGTGTCGTCCCGCCCCCACACAAGCACCATCAGCTCTACAAGCTCTGGCCGCTCGTCTCGACATCGGCCATGTAATCATATCTCACTCCATTATGCAATCTTGTTTCTGATTCTTGGTGCTTGGACATCCGGAGTTCTATCTTTGGGATCATTTTTTCCTTCAAATTGTTTGATCTTTTCTTAGTTTATTGACAACAAAATTGGTGAACTTTCTTAATCGTTGGTTGGACCAACTTACTCACGAGCTTTTAGGTCAGATCTTTCACGATTAATCACTTAGGCTATAGTTTTTCCTTTTCTTTCTTTGTAGCTCCTGTCATTCCTGGGAAAACAACAACATACACTGCATCATATTAACCACTTGATATTACAATGATCAGTATATAGTAATTTCAACGCAAGAAACAACTAAGGCCCCCTTTTGTTCATAGGATAGGAAAGTCACAGGAATAAGAAAGTCATAGGAAATGAGAAGACATGTATCTGAAATCCTATGAATAGCAATAGAAAAGAAGATACTCCCTGCATTTTTATATACAAGGCCACAAACTCAAATTACAGGTACCAATATAAAATTTAATGTCTGCTTTGAAAGTCAGCCTTTCTTTTCGTTTACTAGGATCATTAATACCCCACATGCATGCAAGAAAACTGAGTGGAGGAAGTAGCTGACTGTCATTATGACTACATGCAGGCAACTATTAAACAGGTTGCTAGTACGAGAAAATATCATTAATTTTGCCTCGATTACTGTTGGTGGCCTTGTATAGATGCAAAATCTATATTCCATAGCGGCCTTGTATATAAAAATGGAGGGAGTACCTTTGGTTCACATCATAGGATTTTTTTTCATTGTTTCTAGGCTAATATTTATTTTCCTATGAAATGTGGAGGATAGGAAGAATTCCCCCACATAGATAGGATTCTATTCCTACAACCAAAGGGCTCTAAAGGAAGTTTTCCTATACAAATGCTGTCCTATGTGATTCCTGCAAAATTCCTACAAACTAAAGGAGGCCTAGGTTACTGAAAGAGTTAGGATTTGAACTTTAGTTTTTTTTTCTTGCTTAGCAGTTCAGTCTATATTGAACTTAATAAGTGTCATATCTCTTATGTTCTATAATAATTTGATTTTTGCAAAGATCGTTTTAGACAAGAGGACGCAGGCTTATTGGCATGACCAAATGATCAAATCCTTGGACACTGTTAAAAAATTACTGATGCGTGTGTGGGTGGGTGGGCGCGCACGCGTGTGTGCACTGGTGCGCGTGGGTGGGTGGGTGGGCGAGCACACCTGTGTGTGTGGCAGTTGGTATGTGAGTTTGCAGTGACACATCTAAACGTATTTTTTCTTACCAATTACTGATCAAGGCAATAATGTTTTCTTAACAAATCGATTGTTGTGCATGCAGACTAAAGTATGTTTGACACAACTGATGTTAAATCGTTAGAGTATTCATGCTCCCATTGCGATGGACGGACGATTACCTTGATGAGTGTGATACAGTAGATTTCATTTTTTTTGTGCAGTTACATCAGCTAGGACTTCTAAGGTATAATCTTTGGGACTGTATATAGACAGAAGAAAAGAGTTTTTTCCTTCCCTACACACTTAAATCATTATGTTGCTAATGCAAGTGCAGAATCAACATTTCTTATTGAACGATGCTAATGTTTCTTTTTATTTAGTTTCCTACTCATTTTGTTGACTTCTTAAAGAACTTCGCTCTGTTGCACACAAATAGCTATTTCTGCACCAATCTGTCTCAAGATATAAAGCTTGAAAGAGCCCTTAGCTTGCATTTGGTCAGTTCATCTTTCCCGAGAATATGCATCTTACTTAGCTCGAGCTGAAATTTTGTTTGTCGCAGCAGGAATCAAGAAAATATGGTGCCTCCTTATCTTTATATAAAGTTCATTCTATATATGTTACTCCTTCCACTGAACTGGATGTAAATTGCATTGTGTACACTTAATGTCGAAACTAATTTTTATTGCCAATTTCACTATAGTCGAAACAGATTGCTGGCACCGAAAATGCTTCTGCTTTTGCAAGTCTGACCTGAGTCTCCTCTGTATGTACGTAATTGGTTTAACTCTTGATAGGGTGGTAGCTCTCTGAATTTCTCTTCCTGTTGCCACTGAAACATATCATTTTCATGGGCAAATCAATGTATAACTCAAAGGTTTCTCTATAAGAATGGACATGAATGGAAGGTATTCTCGCTGGGCTTGGAAACTACAATATTTTAATTTGAAATTCTCTTGACTGGGGTATATATGGTTTACTTCCATGGAAGGGTTATTCCAGCCACCTGCAATTAGTAACTCCCAAATATATATTATGTACCATACTGTGATGCATATATTCTAATTGGTATAGGGGAGGCTGGGAGACATTTAGCTTTGTTATGATCCTATGGAGGTTGTTTTATTCTCGAGTGAACAAAACTTCATGATTTATTTTCTGGAATTAAGAATCATATCATGCTGCTACCAACATGTCATGTTGAATGCTGAAAAGGTGAAGGAAATAAATGTATACATTGGTTTCAGAATTAAAATGACTATCAATTAGTTGTAGAAGAAAAGGTGATTCCTATACATGGATTGGGTATTGGTAATCTTGGATCGGCATGCCATACATGATACATGACCTGATTTTTTTAATGAAACTTTATCACATATAACGAATTTGGATTCTTAGAATGCCCAAAAACATTGATGTTGGAACAAGCATCAGAATCACACAAAATTAAGGGATCATATTTGTTGGCAGTGTCTTAAAAAATTCAAGCTATCCCGACATTCCATAGTGTACATATACATAGTAACCAAGAATGATCAATGATGATCACTAAAGAAGTGTATAATTTATCCCATGTACAAGAAGAAGACCGACTTAACGGCAAAAGTCAACAATGCCGACTAATCGGCATGAGGATCACAAATGCATATATTAGACACGATCAATATCAAACCATCAAAACATGTATGCCCCATTGCAATGCATGGGGACCACACCTCCACCACCAGAGGCTAGGGACCGTTCCCGTTGCTGCACCACCTCATGTCCGAGTCCTCATCTCCGCCACGTTAGCGACATGAGCCGGATGGTGTACACCGGCTTCCCAGACATGTGCCTATTGACGTTCCGGATGTGGTAGATGCCGACGAGGACTCGAACAGTTCGTGGAGCTGCACCGGATATAGCTACTCTCGCTCTTTAACCAACATCACCATTTTGTTTATGATGCGCATATGAAACTAATCAATGTTGCAACTCACACAGTTTTGTGGAGGTGATGGCACGAGTATTTACCCGGATGCGTTGGCATATGTTCAGGTACTAAAATTGGGAACTGGATCCTCTAACATACACATACACAAGGGATGTTAGAGAAGGTACAATACCCTAACTTTCCTTCTGTTAATCCATACAATTAAGGCTAAAATAACTTAAATTAATTTTTAAATTATTGATCTACTATGCACATTCATAGTAACTACATACAAACAAGTTGATGGTGAGATAAAATTAATTTTGGATTTTTTATATCTACAGTAATTACCAAAAGTAAATAACCTGCTAATAGTCTGTAACATTCCTTCTTCATTTTACACTAAACGAGCACTGTAACACGGTGACTTCCCTTCTCTAAATTAGAGGATCCGGCTCCCAAAAATTGAGGGGGTGATTGCTTAGCACATTCTGGTTAGACTAAAACTTTCTGGTGGATTGAAATTTTTGTCTGTAATGAGTTATACACATATGTAATGCAGAACAACCTGGTCCAAGCATGCGGTCTGACTTCATGTTTTTACTGCTTGATCTCACATCATATTTCCGTGCTGAGAAATGAGTTGTTAACTGAAACAATAATGTTTTGATGTTCCAAACTCCACGACATTTGCACGGACTTCACAGACATGAGCATCTAGCATCATAAAATAATCGGAACTTTTTGAATTTTTTATTATTTTAAATGAACTTACTGTTCACCTCGGGTGGATGCACCATAGAGCCAAAACGCCGTGTCCCTTTCTTGTGCTATATGGCAATCTCAGATTTTATGCTAGGTCTATTTTAGCTCAACGTTGGTGTTAGCAATAAAAAACACTTGCAAATGTATGTATCTTGAGTACATAAATTTGTCTCTAGAAGATCAATTTAGAAAATGGTCACAATAATTTTGATATTTTGAATATGGTCCCATAGATCAGTTTGTTGTTCCATGGCAACGAAAGGGCATTCAGCTCGATTTTGTTTATATTTTTATGAGAAACTTCCAATTTATCCAGCGTCAATCAAAACAGTACAGCAAACATCAGAAATAATAAAAATTACATCCAGATTCGTAGAGCACCTAGCGACGACGACAAGCACTGAAGCAAGCCGAAGACGCGCCACAGTCATCGCCCCTCCCTCGCCGGAGCTGATCACAACTTGGTGTAGTAGACAATTGAAAAGTCGTCGTGCTAAGCCCCATAGGACCAACACACCACAATAGCAACCGCCGCCGATGGAGAGAAGTTTAGATTAGAAGGATCCAACCTGCCGACCAAATACTGCGAGATCCACCGGAGACACACCTCCGCATGCCCTCCGTCGATGCTGGACGCCTTGGATTAGGAATAGACCAGGAAGAAGGTGACATGGTTGGGTTCTTTTTGTACTATTCTAGACCATAGAACAACTGACAAGTTGATAGAATGAGAGGATGAATGTTGTATAGACAGAGAAGGTGATGGACGGCAAGTTCAGCAAAAAAAAGAGCGAAATATGTCTGCATTTGAGTTGTGGTTGAACATTGCATGTAATGTGCTCGTTTGTGGGAGGAACGTGAGCATTGATTACAAATTCATTTGTTCGCCTGTGGCAACGCACGGGCAGTCTACTGGTGCTAATTAATGACTGATCGCTCCATGCAGTTAAGGCTTCTCACGAGAAACGCTTATGGACGAATGTGATGTGTACGCATGTCAAAGAGGCATATTGTCATGCCCGCATGATTGAGCTACATGTACAAAACTACTGGCCATACTTGCAAAACAGTCTGAACTAAATAAAAGAAAATCCACGGGCGTGATGCTTGGGCGGGTGAGTATGATATGTGCATTCAAACAAGGGGCAATGCCCTGTTGGCCTTGGGCGCTCTTTTTGCTAGGTGTTGCTTCGATTTTGGCTCATATTTCTTATGTACTCCACTTGTAAAAGTCGTCGATCGATAGCAAAGAAGCCGTTTGAGAATGCGACCAGAGAGAAGACCAAAATGGTTGCTGGATTTCAGGGCGTCCAGTGTCTGCTAACCATACATTCCCCATATTCAACACCCCCACCCCACGTACCCTCCGATTGATTCAAGCCTACGCATGGACAAGCCTATGTAGTAGCACGTCAATATATATGTATATGCATGCATCGATCAACACAAAGTCAGTGACGTGCAAGTGAAAAAGTAGAAGCAGTGACAGGGTCAACCCTTGCCTAGCTAATTAAGTAGCTAGCTCAAGCCAAGCTGCATGCTACTGTACTTACTTAACTCGGTAGTTAGAGTTCATCACCAATCAGCTAGAGATCGAAACCATGGGGAAGCCGCAGCTGAGATCGGCCATGGTGAAACCGTGGGGCATCCTCTCCCGGTTCCTCCTCTTCTCTGTAGCTTTCATGCTCGGCATGGCGTCCACCTTCCTCCTCCAGTCACTACTCCCCACCACCGGTACCGTGATCTGGCTTGCCTCCGCTGACCTC
Organism: Triticum urartu; assembly: GCF_056163025.1. NCBI lineage: Eukaryota > Viridiplantae > Streptophyta > Magnoliopsida > Poales > Poaceae > Triticum > Triticum urartu. The sequence goes on from NC_141873.1 coordinate 17,079,903, forward strand.
TCTGCGGCACCTACTTCTGCACCCCCGGCACTGGTGCTGCGGCCGCCTCTGCCACAGCAGCTCGGTGACGGCAATGGCAAAGAGCGTGTCAGTGGTGGTGGCAACGAAAGCGAGCGCATTGTGATGCTGCACAATATGACGGACAATGAACTGCTGCTGCGGGCGTCCATGGCTCCGAGGATCAAAGGGATCAGCTCGCTGGTGCCTCCCGCGCCTAAGGTGGCGTTCATGTTCCTCGTGCGTGGTGAGCTGCCACTGGCGCCGCTGTGGGAGAGGTTCTTCCATGGGCACACTGCACTGTTCTCGGTGTACGTGCACCCTGACCCAACATACCTGGGCTCGCCGGAGAAGGGGTCGGTCTTCTACGGCCGCCGTGTTCCCAGCAAGGTGAGATATCTGCCTATCTACACCCATCGCCTAGCTACACTATCTGCAAGGTGAGCTACAGAACCCTTGTTAGCTTGCGAGCTAGGAGCTTTTTGTAATTTTCTCCGTCCCTAAGTGCACCCTTATCTATACCATCCAACACGTCATTGCTCTTTCTACGAAATAACCACAGTATATTACATGGAAGTTTTCCTTTTTCGTTTCCCTCAAAAGTGAAAGCATATGGACTTCAAAACTTTCCACATCAACAAAACTATAGATGTGCAATCTGTTATTAAAAAACTTTCAGATTTTTGTGTGCACCATTAATACTTTAAATAATACTAGCTTAATAAAAAAAATATTTTTATTTATTTATGCGGGACCAAAAAAATATCTAATTTACTTTTCACACATTATAACTCTAATGTTTTGTTGACCCAAGAAGTTTAATGTCCATGTTTCGTTTGGGAACTCAGCAAAATTGTCGATTCCAGTAGTGATGGGATGTACTACGTATGTACGCACAGGTTCAATCGCATCTTTTATGCAGCCTTTTTATTAACTGAAACTTTAATGCCGCTAATATTTCTGGTTTACTGAGACATTAATTTGTAAGTAAACAGGAGGATGCTCCCAGTTTTTTGTTACGAAAAGGCAAAGACCATATATTTTAAATAGTACAAACCCTTATAAAAACACTCTTACAGAAAATGAAAAATACATCCAAATCCTTGGGGGTGCTGATGTTTTCTTCCTCCTGCATCCAACAACGACGTGCGAGGAGCAAAGCTTGTTGCCGCTCTAGGCCTCGTCTCAGCGGAGCAAACTTGTTTAAACCCAGGAGTTTGTATAAGAAGCGGCCGAGAAGTCCTCGATGTGGAGCAGAACACGCCGGTGGCCATGATCGATCTATGTAGCCATCACCACGGAGAAGAAATGACTAAGAGTGCGTGTAGAGGATGATCTAAGTTAGATCCATTCAAACACTTTAGTGTTTTGAAAGTGGACTTTCTAAACCCTGGTTTAGGTGCATACCCTACCGATGTTGTCCAGCTTTGAATAAAGATCTTTAATAACTCACATTTTTTCATGCAGCATAAACATATAAAATGAGATTTTTCTCGGATTGGCTATACCTTTTTTTGTATTTATGTTGCACAAGAATTATTTTTTCATATATTTTAGGTGGAATGAAATGTTGATCTGCAAATATTCAATTTATGCATTGTATTTATTTCGACAAATAAAAAAGACAACGTTGTGTTAGATAGCAGTGTAGGTGCACCCATCTACAGTGAAGCATTTTCCAAATCTATATGGGTACAAAAGGATGCAGTTTAATTGCTGATTGCGATCTACAGGAAGCTCGTTGGGGGAAGTCTAGCATAGTCGAGGCCGAGCGTCGTCTCCTCGCAAATGCTCTCCTCGATGCCACAAACCAACACTTCGTCCTACTGTCTGAGACATGTGCCCCTCTCTACAACTTCACCACGGTCTACTCCTACCTCACGCATTCCGCTGGTGCTACCTCCTTCGTCGACCTCTTCGACACGCAGCGTTCTCGTGGCCGCTATAGACCGGCCATGGCGCCCACCGTCACGCTCGCTAATTGGCGCAAGGGCTCCCAGTGGTTCGCGACCGATCGGGGTCTTGCGCTTGAGGTCATCGGCGACGTGACCTACTTCCCGGTTTTCCAACGCCACTGCAATGGCCCCTGCATCATGGACGAGCACTACCTGCCGACATTTATCGCCGCCTCAAAGTGGCATGGGAATGCAAACCGTACACTCACGTTTACACAGTGGACAAGGGGGCCTCATCCTGATAGCTACAATGACGTAAGTGTCGACCTGCTTCAGGGGATGAGGAACCATGGGAACTGCAGCGACGGTGGCGGGACCACATCGCTTTGCTACCTCTTTGCGAGGAAGTTCCCATCGGGCGCGTTGCTGGAGCTACTCAGGCTGGCGCCCAGAGTCATGCGATTTGGGTGAGAGCAAGTAATGAAAATATAGATTCCCAAATTTAATATCGCTCTGTGATTTTTTTTGTTGGTGAATCAGCGTGGGATTCATTGTACAAGTAGATGATAAAATTGTATAACAGAAACTGCAAAGATACGAGCGTACTTTTAAATCTGTTGAAGCATGTGGCTATATGCCAAGTAGACCCGAGGTCCAAGACATAGTCTATGGAATAAACATAAAGACTCAGAATATTTTCATCTGTTCTCCTTGAAAAAATGAAATAAATGATACACCCTCCGTTCCAAAATAAAAAGTGCATTAGTTTTCATGCTAGTCAATATTATGTATTTTGATCAAGATTATAGAATAAATGCACCGTGATATCTACAATACAAAATAAATAAAAATTGAAAAATACATATTTTCTCAAAACGTGCATGTTGACTTTTGAAAAAACTAATACACCTTATATTTTAGAACGGAGGGAGCACAAAATATGTGTGTGTGGGGCGGGGGGGGGGGGGGGGGGTATGGTGCAATCAACCCTACAGATGGATTGCAAATAGAAGGGTAGGTTATTGTTCATGCACAGTCTCTTTTTCTATTTGGTTACACACCCAGTATATTAAAAGATAGACTAGATGGAAGTATGGGGTATGGTGCAATCAACCCCTCTATTACAGATGGATTGCAAATAGAAGGGTAGGTTATTGTTCCTGCACAATCTCTTTTTCTATTTGGTTACACACCCAGTATATTAAAAGATAGACTAGATGGAAGTATGTTGTCGCCCTCGTTCGGACTCTGCCACAAAAAGATGCAGTTAGAGCAACTCTAGCAGACCCCGCGCAAAACGCGTTTGCAGTTTCATGAAAATCGCGTTTGCGGGTCGAAAACTAGCGCGGCCGAACAGATACTGTAAAAGAAACTGTAAATCTGGAGTAAAGAACTCCTTCCTCCGGTCCGGCCTCTGCCGCCCCGTCCTCCAGCCGGCCGCGCCGGCCACGCCGGCCGTGCCCAATCCCGTCGGCCGCGTCCCGTAGCCCGCAGGCCATGCCCCGTCGCCCGTCGGCCGCGCCCCATCGCCCATCAGTCGTGCCCCATCACCGCGCCGGCGGCGCCTAGCCTCGCCGGCCACGCCTCGTCGCCTCTGTCGTCCACGCCCAGCCTTGTCGGCCACGCCCCGTCGCCTCCATCGTCCGCGCCTTGCTCTATTGCCAGGCGAGACGTGCCACTTTGCCTGCCGCGTCGGGAGGATTCCGACGGCCAGGCTGAGGTCATGGGAGGCCACGACGATGTCGAGCTCGTCCAATTCGAACCGGCGTCTAGCGGCCTTTTCTGATGTGCGGTGATGAATTCCGGCGAGTTTAGGGCGGATTCCGGCAAACTCCGCGGCGGCGTGTTTGCTCCGACGTGGTTTGACCGGTATACGGGGCCCCCTAGATTCGGCCATCCAACCTCCAAAGATAAGGGTTTCGGGTGTGCTTTTGTGGTGGCCCTTAAAAATTTTACGGGTTGGACCACTTTTACTGTTGGGGAACGTAGCAGAAATTTAAAATTTTCCTACGTGTCACCAAGATCCATCTATGAAGAAACCAGCAACGAGGGAAGGAGAGTGCATCTACATACCCTTGTAGATCGCTAAGCGGAAGCGTTCAAGAGAACGGGGTTGATGGACTCGTACTCGTCGTGATCCAAATCACCGATGATCCTAGTGCCGAACGGACGGCACCTCTGTGTTCAACACACGTACAGCCCGGTGACGTCTCACATGCCTTGATCCAGCAAGGAGAGAGGGAGAGGTTGAGGAAGACTCCATCCAGCAGCAGCACAATGGCGTGGTGGTGGTGGAGGAGCATGGTGATCCAGCAAGGCTTCGCCAAGCACCATGAGATATGAGGAGAAAGAGAGGTAGGGCTGCGCCAGGGAGAGGTCAAGAACTCATATGTTGGCAGCCCCAAAGACCTCAACTATATATAGGGGAGAGGGAGGGGGCTGTGCCCCACCTAGGGTTCCACCCTAGGGGCGGCGGCCAGCCCAGATCCCATCTGGTGGGGCGGCCAAGGGGAGGGGAGCGGGAGGCGCACCAGGTATGGGCCTTAGGGCCCATCTGCCCTAGGGTTTGCCCCCTTACCCTCTTCCTTGCGCCTTGGGCCTTGGTGGGGGGGGGGTGCACCAGCCCACTTGGGGCTGGTCCCCTCCCACACTGGGCCCATGCATCCCTCCGGGGCTTGTGGCCCCACTTGGTGGACCCCCGGGACCCTCCCGGTGGTCCCGGTACGTTACCGATAAAACCCGAAACTTTTCCGGTGACCAAAACAGAACTTCCTATATATAAATCTTTACCTCCGGACCATTCCGGAACTCCTCGTGACGTCCGGGATCTCATCCGGGACTCCGAACAACATTCGGTAACCACATACAAACTTCCTTTATAACCCTAGCATCATCGAACCTTAAGTGTGTATACCCTACGGGTTCGGGAACCATGCAGACATGACCGAGACGTTCTCCGGTCAATAACCAACAGCGGGATTTGGATACCCATGTTGGCTCCCACATGCTCCACGATGATCTCATCGGATGAACCACGATGTCAAGGACTTAATCAATCCCGTATACAATTCCCTTTATCTATCGGTACGATACTTGCCCGAGATTCGATCGTCGGTATCCCGATACCTTGTTCAATCTCGTTACCGGCAAGTCTCTTTACTCGTTCCGTAACACATCATCCCGTGATCAACTCCTTGATCACATTGTGCACATTATGATGATGTCCTTCCGAGTGGGCCCAAAGATGCCTACCTTCGTCCTTCTTCTTTCTTCTGCCGTGGTCGAGCTTTAAGTCTTAACTTCATACCTTAAAACTCAGGCAAGAACTCCTTCTTTGACTGATCCATCTTGAACACCTTCAAGATCATGTCAAGGTATGTGCTCATTTGAAAGTACCATTAAGAATTTTGATCTATCCTTATAGATCTTGATGCTCAATGTTCAAGTAGCTTAATCCAGGCTTTCCATTGAAAAACACTTTCCAAATAACCCTATATGCTTTCCAGATATTCTACGTCATTTCTGATCAACAATATGTCAACAACATATATTTATCAAAAATTCTATAGTGCTCCCACTCACTTCTTTGGAAATACAAGTTTCTCATAAACATTGTATACACCCAAAACTTTGATCATCTTATCAAAGCATACATTCCAACTCCGAGATGCTTACTCCAGTCCTTAGAAGGATTGCTGGAGCTTGGCATACTTGTTAGCATCTTTCAGGATTGACAAAACCTTCCGGTTGTATCACATACAACCTTTCCTCAAAAATCGTCGAGGAAACAATGGTTTTTGGCATCCTATCTGCAAGATTTCACAAATAATGCAGTAATTGCTAATATAATTCCAACAGACTCTTAGCATCGCTACGAGTGAGAAAGTCTCATCGTAGTCAACTCCTTGAACTTGTCGGAAAACATCTTAACGACAAGTCAAGCTTTCTTAATGGTGATACTTGCCATCATTGTCCGTCTTCCTTTTAAAAATCCATATGTACTCAACAGCCTTACGACCATCGAGTAGTTCTTCCAAAGTCTACACTTTGTTTTCATATATGGATCCTCTCTCGGATTATATGGCCTCGAGCCATTTTGGAATCCAGGCCCACCATCGCTTCTCCATAGCTCGTAGGTTCATTGTTGTCTAGCAACATGACTTCCAAGACATGATTACGTACCACTCTGAAGTAGTACGCATCCTTGTCATCCTACGAGGTTTGGTAGTGACTTGATCTGAAGTTTCATGATCACTATCATAAGCTTCCACTTCAATTGGTGTAGGTGCCACAGGAACAACTTCCTGTGCCCTGCCACACACTAGTTGAAGAGACGGTTCAATAACCTCATCAAGTCTCCACCATCCTCCCACTCAATTCTTTCGAAAGAAACTTTTCCTCGAGAAAGGACCCGATTCTAGAAACAATCCCTTATTGCTTTCGAATCTAAGACAGGAGGTATACCCAACTGTCTTGGGTGTCCTATGAAGATGCATTTATCCGCTTAGGGTTCGAGCTTATCAGCCTGAAACTTTTCCACATAAGCGTCGCAGCCCCAAACTTTTAAGAAATGACAGCTTAGGTTTCTCTAAACCATAGTTCATACGGTGTCATCTCATCGGAATTACGTGGTGCCCTATTTAAAGTGAATGTGGTTTTCTCTAATGCCTAACCCATAAACTATCATGGTAATTCGATAAGAGACATCATGGTATGCATCATATCCAATAGGGTGCAGTTATGATGTTCGGACACACCATCACACTATGGTGTTCCAGGCTGTATTAGTTGTGAAACAATTTCCACAATGTCTTAATTCTGTGCCAAACTCGTAATTCAGATATTCATCTCTATGATCATATCATAGATATTTTATCCTCTTGTCACGACGATCTTTCAACTTCACCCTGAAATTACTTGAACCTTTCAATAATTCAGACTCGTGATTCATTAAGTAAATATACTCAACATCTACTCAAATCATCTGTGAAGTAAGAACATAGTGATATCCACTACACGCCTCAGCACTCATTGGACTGCGCACATCAAGATGTATTACTTCCAACAAGTTGCTTTCTTGTTCCATTTTACTAAAAATGAGGCTTTCAGTCATCTTGCCCATGTGGTATGATTTGCATGTCTCAAGTGATTCAAAATCAAGTGAGTCCAAACGATCCATTTGTATAGAGTTTCTTCATGCATATCTACCAACAAACATGGTTCGCATGTCTCAATCCTTTCAAAAATGAGTGAGTCCAAAGATCCATCAACATGAAGCTTCTTCATGCGTTTTATACCGATATGATTTAAGTGGCAGTGCCACAAGTAGGTGGTACTATCATTACTATCCTATATCTTTTGGCATGAACATGTGTATACGATCGAGATTCAATAAACCATTCATTTTAGGCGTAAGGCCAATGAAGGTATTATTCAAATAAACAGAGTAACCATTATTCTCCTTAAATGAATAACCGTATCGCGATAGACATAATCTAATCATGTCTATGCTCAACGCAAACACCAAATAACAATTATTTAGGTTTTAATACCAATCTCGATGGTAGAGGGAGCGTGCGATGCTTGATCATATCAACCTTGGAAACACTTCCAACACATATCGTCAGCTCACCTTTAGCTAGTCTCCGTTTATTCCGTAGCTTTTATTTCGAGTTACTAACACTTAGCAACCGAACCGGTATCTAATACCCTGGTGCTACTAGGAGTACTAGTAACGTAAACATTAACATAACGTATATCCAATATACTTCTATCGACAATCTTCTCATCTACCAAGTATCTAGGGTAATTCTGCTCCAGTGGCTGTTCCCCTTTATTACAGAAGCACTTAGTCTCGGGCTTGGGTTCAACTTTGGGTTTCTTCACTTGAGCAGCAACTGACTTGTCGTTTCATGAAGTATCCCTTTCTTGCCCTTGCCCTTCTTGAAACTAGTGGTTTCACCAACCATCAACAATTGATGCTCCTTCTTGATTTCTACTTTTGTGGTGTCAAACATCGCGAATATCTCAAGGATCATCATATATGTCCCTGATATATTATAGTTCATCACGAAGCTCTAGCAGCTTGGTGGTAATGACTTCGGAGAAACATCACTATCTCATCTGGAAGATCAACTCCCACTCGATTCAAATGATTGTTGTACTCAGACAATCTGAGGACAAGCTCAACAATTGAGCTTTTCTCCCTTAGTTTGCAGGCTAAGAGAATCGTCGGAGGTCTTATACCTCTTGACGTGGGCACGAGCCTGAAATCCCAATTTCATCCCTCGAAACATCTCATATGTTTCGCGACGTTTTAAAACGTCTTCGGTGCCTCAACTCTAAACCATTTAACTGAACTATCACGTAGTTATCAAAATGTGTATGTCAGATGTTCGCAACATCCACAGACGACGTTCGAGGTTCAGCACACTGAGCGGTGCATTAAGGACATGTCTTTTACTGTCTGCATAATTGCTACTATCAACTTTCAACCAATTTTTCTCTAGGAACATATCTAAACAGTAGAACTAAAGCGCGAGCTACGACACAATTTGCAAAATCCTTTTGACTATGTTCAGGATAATTAAGTTCATGAACTCCCACTCAGATAGACATCCCTCTAGTCATCTAAGTGATTACATGATCCGAGTCAACTAAGCCGTGTCCGATCATCACGTGAGACGGACTAGTCAACATCGGTGAACATCTTCATGTTGATCGTATCTACCATACGACTCATGCTCGACCTTTCGGTCTCTTGTGTTCCGAGGCCATGTCTGTACATGCTAGGCTCGTCAAGTCAACCAAAGTGTTTTGCATGTGTTCCGAGGCCATGTCTGTACATGCTAGGCTCGTCAACACCCGTTGTATTCGAACGTAAGAATCTATCACACCCGATCATCACGTGGTGCTTCGAAACGATGAACTTTCGCAATGGTGCACAGTTAGGGGGAACACTTTCTTGAAATTTTAATGAGGGATCATCTTATTTACTACCGTCGTTCTAAGCAAATAAGATGTATAAACATGATAAACATCACATGCAATCAAATAGTGACATGATATGGCCATCATCACTTTGCTCCTTTTGATCTCCATCTTCGGGGCTCCATGATCATCATCGTCACCGGCATGACACCATGATCTCCATCATCGTGTCTTCATGAAGTTGTCTCGCCAACTATTACTTCTACTACTACAGCTAACGGTTAGCAATAAAGTAAAGTAATTACATGGCGTTGTTCAATGACACGCAGGTCATATAATAAATAAAGACAACTCCTATGGCTCCTGCCGGTTGTCATACTCATCGACATGCAAGTCGTGATTCCTATTAAAAGAACATGATCAATCTCATACATCACATATCATTCATCACATTCTTCTTGGCCATATCACATTGTTGGGGAACGTAGTAATTTCAAAAAATTTCCTACGCACACGCAAGATCATGGTGATGCATAGCAACGAGGGGAGAGTGTGATCTACGTACCCTTGTAGATCGACAACGGAAGCGTTTGGTTGATGTAGTCGTACGTCTTCACGGCCCGACCGATCAAGCACCGAAACTACGGCACCTCCGAGTTTTAGCACACGTTCAGCTCGATGACGATCCCCGTACTCCGATCCAGCAAAGTGTCGGGGAAAAGTTTCGTCAGCACGACGGCGTGGTGATGATCTTGTTGCACTACTGTCGCAGGGCTTCGCCTAAGCACCGCTACAATATTATCGAGGACTATGGTGGCTGGGGGCGCCGCACACGGCTAAGAATAAGATCACGTGGATCAACTTGTGTGTCTCTGGGGTTCCCCCGCCTCAGTATATAAAGGATCAAGGAGGGGGGGTGCGTCCGGCCTAGGAGAGGCGTGCCAGGAGAGTCCTACTCCCTCTGGGAGTAGGATTCCCCCCCAATCCTAGTTGGAATAGGATTCGCGGAGAGGGGAAAAGAGAGAGGGTGGTCGGCCCCCTCTCCTTGTCCTATTCGGACCAAGGGAGGGGAGGGGCGCGCGGCCCACTTTGGGCATCCCCTTCTCTTTTCCACTAAGGCCCACTATGGCCCATATAGCTCCCGGGGGGTTCCGGTAACCTCCCGGTACTCCGGTAAAATCCCGATTTCACCCGGAACACTTACGATATCCAAACATAGGCTTCCAATATATCAATCTTTATGTCTCGACCATTTCGAGACTCCTCGTCATGTCCGTGATCACATCCGGGACTCCGAACAAACTTCGGTACATCAAAATGCATAAACTCATAATATAACTGTCATCGTAACCTTAAGCGTGCGGACCCTACGGGTTCGAGAACAATGTAGACATGACCGAGACACGTCTCCGGTCAATAACCAATAGCGGAACCTGGATGCTCATATTGGCTCCTACATATTCTACGAAGATCTTTATCGGTCAGACCGCATAACAACATACGTTGTTCCCTTTGTCATCGGTATGTTACTTGCCCGAGATTCGATCGTCGGTATTCCAATACCTAGTTCAATCTCATTACCGGCAAGTCTCTTTACTCGTTCTGTAATACATCATCCCGCAACTAACTCATTAGTTGCAATGCTTGCAAGGCTTAAGTGATGTGCATTACCGAGAGGGCCCAGAGATACCTCTCCGACAATCGGAGTGACAAAACCTAATCTCGAAATACGCCAACCCAACATGTACCTTTGGAGACACCTGTAGAGCTCCTTTATAATCACCCAGTTACGTTGTGACATTTGGTAGCACACAAAGTGTTCCTCCGGCAAACGGGAGTTGCATAATCTCATAGTCATAGGAACATGTATAAGTCATGAAGAAAGCAATAGCAACATACTAAACGATCGGGTGCTAAGCTAATGGAATGGGTCATGTCAATCAGATCATTCACTTAATGATGTGATCCCATTAATCAAATAACAACTCATTGTTCATGGTTAGGAAACATAACCATCTTTGATTAACGAGCTAGTCAAGTAGAGGCATACTAGTGACACTTTATTTGTCTTAGTGCTGCAAGTTTACAATGACCTAACATCATTTCACAGAGATCAACACTTCATAAGTTAACCCGGGCATATCCAATGTTCTATATCACTTAATAGTTGGCCTTTTCTTAATAGACAAAGCCGGTAATGTTAAAGGTGTCTCATATAAAAAAAATAGGTGGCATGGGAAAAGGAGATCCTGGGGGAGGAAAACTAAGGGGTTGTTATTTATGCCAGAGATCTTGTTTCTCTTTCTACGAAATATGGGATTGCAATTTCACCCTTGTACCATGACACCGGTACAGAAGTAAAATACCTCTAGGGGTCTAATTAGGTATGTACAAGTATGCACTTCATATGCCACAATATAAAAAAAACATATTTGATATCAGATTTAGTGATACTATTATGTTGTGTCATATGCTTTTTTGGATATGTTCATACTTGCTTTGTAAAGCAAAACGAGAGAGCTGTTACAGTTTATATGGCTAGGTGTCACACAGGAACAACGCAAGGATGCACAACGAGGGATTTCTTATTCATTATTTTTTTTCATGGGAAAACTATTTGGCACTCTATCTAAATTTTGCTACTAAGATGACACTTGCGTCAATTTTGGCTACTAACCATGTTATCTGTGACTTGAAAAGACGGTTTTGCTGTTGTTAAGTATGTTATTAAATTACATAAGAGTATAGGTAGGAACGTACAATACAGTAAGCGAGGGGAAGAGAGGGCACAGTACACCCTCCGGAAATGAAGCACATTTTTATTTTCGATCAAATAAGGAACCTTATCATGAAAAAATCATAAGTGTAAGGGTAACACTTTGGTAAATTATATTACACAGAAGATGGTATAATTCAGAAATAATCATATAAATAAGCAAAGGAGAAAGAGGTATCTATATTTGAGAATCCTCGTTCTTGTACTCATTATTCTTTATAGATAACTGTTTATTCAAGACATAACATATTATTGGAATGTCTATAAGCATAAAAGCCACACTACAAACAACTCCATGACTCTTGCTGGCACAACCGTGACCATATGATCGAGTTAACCGACTGCGGGAACGGCTGCGATGAGGCCAGTTTGCTCATCGAAGAAGACAACAACACGCTCGGCGTGATACCCTGGTGGACTCACGGTGGTGCCCACCTCCAGCAGCACGATCTGTAGGTCGGGCCTGTCGTGGTTGATGATCACCAGCCCTGGATTGGTCTGCGTGCCCACCAGCTCGGGCCAGGATGTCTTGCCGGTGCTCATCGTGTTACTACTGCTGCTACAAGATGAGACGAAGACTCCTGGATTTGGTTGGCGCATAGACCTCTCGTTCTGGAGCATATTTATAGGGCCGTTATGTGATAGGCTTTATTATCATATACAGTAAAATACAGTGGCCCATGATAAGCTTCGATTTTATCACCATCTTTGTTTAGTTTGCCGATTGTTCCCATGGCTCCAAAATATCTGCACGAACATATTATCCAGACTCTTAAGATAAAAATAATGCCTGGATGACTTGTTCAATCAGGCTTAGCTTGTGCTATTACACGCAAATCTAGGATGGGCCGTTACAGGTTATCGCTCCGTCTTGGTATCAACCAACGGATTTGTATTATGCTAAATATTGTAGTCACTAGTTAGGTGTACTCCTTGGAGATATCCTCAAATGCGTCTAGAAGGGACGATCATATATAGTCCAAGTTTATGCTAATAGTATGTTTTTTTATCAGAGATTGCATATATAAAACTTTGATGCATACATCCACTCAATGTTCAAACAACAGAACTGCAACATTAGAGATTATTTATCTCTCCATGTAAACATGTATAATATTTCATCGCGAGTTGGTTGTGTCGCCTCCCCATCTCTCTCTTTCTCTCACTCTAGCGCGTGCACTCGGCCACTCACACACACGCACCTGCGCACGGGCCACACAACATAAAAATGGCATCCCCACTGTACATTAAACCCATTATGAGGCGCTATAATGGTGGCCAACCAGCCATGCCATGTGACGGATGCTGGTTGGTCATGTTGAGAAAGGTTTTTTTAGAGTTTTCAAAATGGTAGGGAGACTTTTTTTTTGAAAAAAGTTTTTCTAAGCTTTTTCTTTTTCATTTTAAGATGGTTGTGATGTCCACGTGATGCGGGAATATTTTTTAAATTTTTTGACATGATGGTGTGAGGTGCGCATACACTAGTAGAAAAAGGGTCAAACGTGAAGCACATTAGTGCCGGTTTGTATACATTAGTGCCGGTTCCAACGGCTAGCCGGGCCGCTTTTATTAGTACCGGTTCGTGCCACGAACCGGTACTAATGAGAGTGGTGGCAGGATGTTGTCAGACTGGGGTCCCTCCAGCCCCTTTAGTATCGGTTCTTGGCACAAACCGGTACTAAAGGTCGTCCTACATAAACCCTTCGTCCACCCGAGCTCGCTCTGTTCTTCCCCTTTCCCCTCTCCTCTCTGTTCTTCCCCTCTTCCTCCCGAGCTCATCACACATTTTGCCCAAAATTTGTCAAGATTTGAAGGCCCCATCCATTCAAATGATCACAAAGGTTAGCAACTTTGTCCTTTCATCTCTCATTGCTAGATTAGCTCTTGCAATGCTTTATATAGTGATTAATTTGTGAGTTTAGTAATTTGGGAGTATATATATATATATATATATGTGCTAGTATTTGATTTATATGCAATTTGAGGTCAAAAATAACACTTAGTTTGCATATGTAGGTGTGGTTTACTTAGTGCCTTCTAAATCTCTGTCGTAACCACCGTCGATCGCCCGCACCGTCCCGTCGCCGGCACCACCTTGTGGTGAGCCTCTTGTTCATGAAATTTTATATAAAAATTGATATTTGTGTGATTTGGATATATAGTTACTTGTATAATTATCTTACCCGTACGTTGTTTGTTATACATATAGTGCCATGGTTTTGATATCCGTCCCCGTCGGCCCTCGTCCTTGTTATGATTCAGATGTGGTATATATATTCTCTTTTAAAACTAGTTGCATTTCGTGTTTATGACAAATTATGCCCATCAAGTTGACATAGAATTTTTTTCTAGGAGGTATGTGAACCGGAAATTCCAACCGACCCTATTGTTGAGAGGTTAAATTTAGTTGAAAGAGAAAACGAGTACTTGAAAGAAAAATTGAAAAGAATTGAGGGGGAGAAGATGGAATTGGAGTTGCATGTTGCCGATGTCGTCGATGATCACAAGATCAAGATGGAGAAAATGCGCTTGACGATTAGAAAGATTAGAAAATATGCCATCGATAGTGAGGCTTGGTATCATTATGCTGTTGGATCCATTGTTACCTTAGTTGCGATCTTGATCGCATTTGTTGTTGCATTTAAATGCTTTAGCTAGAGAGTTATTTGTTTGTTGCATTTAAGTGTTGTATGAACTTTATGTATGAACTTGTATTAATTTGGTCTATTCGGTGTTGTGTAATGAAGATGAGCTGGCAATGGATGTACGATGACTGATGCTCTCCCCAGTTCGTTGAGGGTGTGCATACTTTTCTGCTTGCGGCTGAGGCAAACAAGCGGGCGGATGGTTTTATGCCTTGTCCATGTGCTGGCTGTAATAATGGTCACAATTACTCTACGTCAAGAACCATTCACGTCCACCTGTTTAAGTCCGGTTTCATGCCCCACTATAATGTTTGGACCAAGCACGGAGAAAGAGGGGTTATGATGGAAGACAATGAAGAAGAAGAGGACAACGACAGCTATCCTGGCCATGGGTTCCCTAAATACGATGATACAACAATGGGGGAAGAAGCTGAGCCGGTAATGCGGGAAGAAGCTGAGCCGGCAATGCGGGAAGAAGCTGAAGAAGAGGCATCAGATGAGCCCGTTGATGATCTAGGTCGGGCCATTGCCGATGCAAAGAGAAACTACGCAAGTGATTTGGAGAAGAAGAAGTTGCAGCGCATGTTAGAGGATCACAAAAAATTGTTGTACCCGAATTGCATAGGTGACAAGAAAAAGCTGGGCACCACACTGAAATTGCTGCAATGGAAGGCAGAGAATGGTGTATTTGACAAGGGATTTGGAAAATTGCTGGTAATGATAAAGGCTATGCTTCCAAAGGACAACGAATTGCCTGAGAGTACGTACGAAGCAAAGAAGGCTGTCCGCCATCTAGGGTTATAGGTGCAGAAGATACATGCATGCCCTAATGATTGCATCCTCTACCGCGGTGAGTATGAGGATTTGAACGCTTGCCCGGTATGTGGTGCATTGCGCTATAAGATCAGCCGCGATGACCCTGGTGATGTCGAGGGCGAGCGCCCTAGGAAGAAGATTCCTGCCAAGGTGATGTGGTATGCTCCTATAATACCACGGTTGAAACGTTTGTTCCAAAACAAAGAGCATGCCAAGGCAATGCGATGGCACAAAGAAGACCGTAAGAAAGACGGAAAGTTGAGAGTACCCGCTAACGGGTCACAGCGGAGAAAAATTGAAAGAAACTACGGGAAGGAGTTTGCAGATGACGCAAGGAGCGTATGGTTTGGTCTAAGCGCAGATGGCATTAATCCTTTTGGGAGCAGAGCAGCAACCATAGCACCTGGCCTGTGACTCTATGTTTGTATAACCTTCCTCCTTGGTTGTGCATGAAGCGGAAGTTCATTATGATGCCAGTGCTCATCCAAGGCCCTAAGCATCCCGGCAACGACATTGATGTGTACCTAAGGCCATTAGTTTAAGAGCTCTTACAACTGTGGAATGGAACAGGTGTACGTGCGTGAGATGAGCACATGGGGGAAGAATTTGACCTAAAGGCGTTGCTGTTCGTGACCATCAATGATTGGCCTGCTCTCAGTAACCTTTCAGGACAGACAAACAAGGGATACCGCGCATGCACGCACTGTTTGAACGATACCGACAGTATATATTTGGCTAATTGTATGAAGAATGTGTACCTGGGACATCGTCGATTTCTTCCGAGCAGGCATCCCGTAAGAAAGAAAGGCAAGCATTTCAAAGGTGAGGCGGATCACCGGACGAAGCCTCACCACCGTACTGGTGCTGATGTACATGATATGGTCAAGGATTTGAAGGTGGTCTTTGGAAAGGGTCCTGGTGGACAATCTGTTCCGAATGACGCTGACGGACGCGCACCCATGTGGAAGAAGAAATCTATATTTTGGGACCTGCCCTATTGGAAAGACCTAGAGGTCCGCTCCGCAATCAACGTGATTCACGTGACGAAGAATCTTTGTGTGACCCTGCTTGGCTTCTTGGGCGTGTATGGGAAGACAAAAGATACACCTGAGGTACGGGAGGACCAGCAACGTATGCACGGAAAAGACGACATACATCAAGGTCATGCAAGCTACGCTCTTACCAAAGAAGAGAAGGAAATCTTCTTTGAATGCCTGCTCAGTATTAAGGTACCGTCTGGCTTCTCGTCGAATATAAAGGGAATAATAAACATGGCAGAGAAAAAGTTCCAGAACCTAAAGTCTCATGACTGCCACGTGATTATGACGCAACTGCTTCCGGTTGCATTGAGGGGGCTTCTACCGGAAAACGTTCGATTAGCCATTGTGAAGCTATGTGCATTTCTCAATGCAATCTCTCAGAAGGTAATCGATCCAGAAATCATACCAAGGTTAGAGAATGATTTGGTGCAATGTCTTGTCAGTTTCGAGTTGGTGTTCCCACCATCCTTCTTCAACATCATGATGCACGTCCTAGTTCACCTATGCGAAGAGATTAACGTTTTGGGTCCTGTATTTCTACACAATATGTTCCCCTTTGAGAGGTTCATGGGAGTCTTAAAGAAAGGAAGCATCTCCAAGGGCCGTCAAAATGAGGAGGTCATTGAGTTTTGTATTGACTTTATTCCTGACCTTAAGCCGATTGGTGTTCCTGAATTGCGGCATAAGGGCAGACTGGATGGAAAAGGAACGCTAGGAGGGGAACAAATAATATGTATGGACGGACATTCTCTCACTGAAGCACACTACACAGTTCTACAGAATTCCGCCTTGGTGGCTCCGTATATGGATGAACACAAGAATTTGCTACGCTCCAAACACCCGGAGCGGTCTGATGACTGGATTACACGTGAACAAACCAGGAGTTTCGCCAGCTGGTTGTAGACATGTACCATGCATGACACCTCTATTGAAGATGACCTGTACTTGCTGTCCCAGTTACCATCTTCGAATATAATGACTTTCAAAGGGTACGAGATAAATGGTAATACATTTTACACGATCGCCCAAGATAAGAAGAGCACCAACCAAAACAGTGGTGTCCGCTTTGATGCAGAAACCAAGACGGGAAAGGAAACATATTATGGTTATATACAGGACATATGGGAACTTGACTATCGACGTGGTTTGAAGATCCCTTTGTTTCGGTGCAAATGGGTCAATATGACATGAGGCGGGGTAACGGAAGACCCGCAGTACGGAATGACAGCAGTGGATCTCAACAATCTTGCGTATGCAGACGAACCATTCGTCCTAGCCAATGATGTGGCACAGGTTTTCTATGTGAAGGACATGTCTACCAAGCCAAGAAAAAGAAAAGATAAGGAAGCGAATGCATCGTACGATGAGCCAAAGCGGCACATAGTTCTTTCTGGGAAGAGAAACATCATGGGAGTGGATGAGAAGACAGACAAGTCAGAAGATTATGAAAAGTTTGATGAAATTGCTCTATTCACAGTGAATATTGACCCGAGCATCCCGTTAAATGATGAAGATTTTCCATGGTTACGGCGCAAAGGGACACACGCGAAGAGAAAGTTTCACACCCAAAGATCTGGGATGTGATCGGCTTCACTATCATCACTTTCTTTCGTGTTTCATACCCAGAAGGGAATCTCTGTAATAGTTAGGGTAGTTAATTATGTGTTTTGGCATTTGAAACACGAAGAAATTTTATGTGCAAACAAATTCTTTCATGCCTTTACTGATTTTTAAAGTTAAGTTATTCACAAACTAGTAATTCAAACTAATTTCAAATAATTCAAAATTTAAACTATTTAAATTTCAAAACTACGGGCACTAACAGAAAGTTTGTAATTTTTTGTCCCTAAAGCAAAAATATTCACAAAGAAACTCTAAATACACAAAAAAACAACTCAAAAATAAATAAAGCAAAAAAATAAAAAAAGCCCGCCTACTAGGCCAGAGCGGCATGCATACGACTAGAAACCCAACCTGTTGTTGGGCCAGGATGCAGGCCCGCAAAGGCCCAGTAGGCCAACAGGGCAGCACAGAACATGTAGGCCCAGTAGGCCTGCTTTGGAGAGGAGCTCGAGAGAGCTACCGCACGGGGGTTTATAAACCAGTGCGGTCGCCCCTCGGCTAGCGAGGTGGGACTAAACTTGCGCACCGCACCAGCGCCAGCGCACCCCCTTTAGTACCGGTTCGTGGCACCAACCGGTACTAAAGGCGGTGCGGTTCCCGCCACTTGGCCTGGCCAAAACAGGCCTTTAGTACCGGTTGGTGGCTCCAACCGGTACTAAAGGTGCCCTCTATATATACAACACTTACGAAAATTTCATTATCCCTCTGTTTCTTCCTTTGTTTCCCCATTGAAGCACCGCCCGCGCGCCCCGATCGATCGACGCCGTCGCCGTCCCCGCCCCCGTCCCCGTCGCCGCCCCCGTCTCCGTCGCCGCCCCGGGCTCGTCCCCGTCGCACCGTCCCCGCGTCGCCGCCCCCCTCCCGTCATGCCCCGGCCCGTCGCCGCCCCCGGCCGTCGCCTCGCCGTCGCCGTCGCCCCGCTGTGAGCTCTCCCCCTCTAACCCCTCTCCCTCGCCCCCGGCGTCCACCATGGGCGCCGCCCCTCCCCGAGCCCATACACACACACACACACAAGCATGATGAACACACACACACACACGTACATATGTATGAATTAATGCATGTATATATTAGTATATACGTACACTACAAGAAATATGTCAACTTATGACCACCACTATTGGTCACTGAATGGTCATAAATTTTCATTTGTGACCTTTTTGTGACCAAAAACATAAGGTCAAAAGCTGGCCGTCATAAACTGACTATAGCGACATTTCTTCTGGAATGGTCATAGACGTTTATGACCAAAATACGTCTACTGTGGCGTTTTGGTCACTAGCAACCTCCCCAGGCCACGTAGGCATCCAACGTGGCAATCCGACGTGGCACAAGATTCAGCCCGGTTCAATTCTGTGTTTATATGGGCCGAGACCATTAATTCAGCCCATTTATTGTTTTTTTCTTGTAATTTGGGTAAGCTACACGGGCCAGGCCCTATAATTCGGCCTTTTTATTTCTGGGTTGTGGCCCTTTTTTCCTTTTTCAAATGGGTCCCAATTGTCAGGTTCTGATAAGCGGGTCCCAAATGTTCGATTCTGGTTTGTGGAACTTTGTTGTCATGGCCATGTTCCTCATATTTCAATATGCCAATAATTAAACAACCAGTATTTAAATCAAAATAGACAGAAAACAGGTGTAACAAGCCGATTCTAATATACAAATGCGATCAATCTGTTACATCAACAAGAAGCAACAATCTGTTACATCAACACATACAAATGCGATCACAGTATAACAAACTCTACAGGTGTACAATATGTCCAAGTAGAAGACTTCTTTTATGATGTGCCAGCTCCGATGCAGCAGATCTTCACCATCTTGTCCGCTTAACCTGGGATCACAGAAAGTGGATCTTTAGGGGACTGTCAAACAAGAAGTGAAAACTATTACTTAGAACAGAGATTGTTTCTCTTTTTTTTATCGGTTAGATCAAACATAGTTAAGACATTTCTGAGTTAACATAAGTAATGAAGATTCAGATCCTAGTGTGGAAAAGGGTTGACACGACAGACACATACAAAGCCAGGTTCTAACAAAGCTGCCCCAATAAATCCAGTAAACAGTCAGATATTGGCAACTTCATAGCATCAACTAACTTGAGGTGGCAAAAATAAAATAAACTATGTGCCTTTTATTGCAGACTATGGGTAATGCGGATGATCTACTGCATGTAAGGAGAATATCACAACAATCAGCTGATTCACCGGCTATAGGAGCAATCAGTAAAATGAAATGTAATCCTAGTAGAACAAATTTATGACATCAATGAATACGAGTCAGGTTACCAAATCAAACCAGGGACCAGATCAGCAAAGTCAATGGATCCTAATTGAACTCTAGGATCTGAAGACTCTTCATGAAACTTGAGAAAGGCCAACTACAACATGAAACCACACTACTTACATGATGGATGTGATACCAGACAAGAAACTAAGTAAAAATTGATGCATGGATCAGGGAGGCGCTCACCAGATCTCGAGAACTGAGGGAGATCTTCGCAAGCACACTCCCGCAGAGAGGAAACAGAGAGAAGCTGAGAGCGAACATGTATTCGACATTTCTGCCATTTCGATACATGCATGACAAAGAGTGGCGCTCTGTTCTTACCACGACACAAGCAAGAGATGACCCCAGATGATGCACTACTTCTCCAGGTCGCACTCAAGGCTCAACCAACTCCGCGGTATGGACGATGCCCCCTCCTTGCTCTGTCCGGACGGCGGGGTGCAGACTCGGAAGCCCTGCACATTGCAACTTGAGTTAATGCAGTAGCAATACAAGGAACTGATATCAAGCATGGCACAAATTGAGAGAAAGTTGCGGTCCAGGAGCTGACCTTCCAAGGGAGCATCATGGTGCGTCCTGGTGCCTTCATCTGGAATCACAGGTCGGGTTCTGGGCTGCTGCTTTGCTTCCCCATATAGCACACCAGGTTCTCCTAAGATAGCAAACTGAAAACACAAAACATTGATTAGGGAGTTGGTACATAAGAAAAGAAATTCATGCACGAATGGCATATACAATTAAAAAAGCAGGCATCACATATTATTAGAATTGCATATTAGATGGCTGCAAGGTAAGTGTTTCTTCATATAAAGTAACTATAATTAGCACCCAACAGCTAGATAGCATATGGTGGAGAAACTAATTTCAGCTTATCCAGAAATACCAGTGTTGTGCACACCAGGATAAAATCAAAGAATCCAAGAACAAGACACTTGGAGCAAGCAACTGATGTAGTAAACAAGCTTTGATGATGCTAAATGCAACAGGTTTGCATAACCTGATTCACAAGGCTTCGAGTAAATCGAGTGCCAAGGGGAAAAACAGAAGCCAAAACCAAGAATTGCAAGATTTAGTATAAAGGATATAACTCAGCATTCAGATATTTCTCATAAGATTGCGCACTAATCCAACATGATATACAGAAGGTGTCCTCATAGCTTTACTAATACCTGGGAGTATGGATAGTGGGGTATAGAAACAAAAGCAATCCATTGTCATGTTCTAGGAACTGACTATTAGAGTAGATGCTCAGGATATAAGTGGAAGCAAAAGAATATAATGAGATGTCACCATACGTATGTGCATAATAATTGTACTAATATAATCTGACTTGATTTCTTTCTTAAAAAAATTCTTATGAACATGGCTGTCACCATACGTATGTGCATAATAATTGTACGTATATAATCTGACTTGATTTCTTTCTTAAACAAAATTCTTATCAACATGAACAAAGATCATCTAACCAAATAAACTAAATTTTCAAAAGTTATGTGACTTCTGAAAATTCAGTTCATTTAGTTGAACTAAAGAGGGCCACAGAATACCATACAGGGTGCCCATTTGCACTCCTACACTCTAACACACACACACACAGACACACACACACACACAAACACTGTGGAGACTTTTGAGAAATTCAGTAAACTCAGTGAAATTCAGTAAACATGGAGTAGAGAAGAGAGGTTCAGACTTCAGACCCAATGTAGGCGCTGGTGACGGAGATGATACAGGTTGTAGGACTTGGAGATGAGCTACAGCAGTGGAGAAAACTTGTAGCCGCGGCCACTGCTGCCAGGTAAGCAGGCGCGACCCACTGGACAGCCCAGCCACGGTGTCACAGCAGCAGCAGCAGGTGTTCAATTAGGCAAGCAACAAGCCGCATGATTTGCGTTCAATCAGCTGATGTTGAACAGGACCGCCTCCCCTCCATGGCTTGCAACCACCACGCACCTTTCCTGGCTGGTACGATGAAGTGAAGCCCTTCTACTATGCTGTAAGGATGGAAACTTCCCCTGCACAAGGATAGGAGAAATATGAATCAACTACACATACCTTGATGAACAGAATCAACATCACTTGCATCTCAAAACTAGGCGCTATCACATTAGCAATGTTTCTTTTTCTTTTGGCAGAAATATCCTCACATTTGTACTAATAATCCAATCAGGGTATTTTACATCTGATAGTAAAGAGGGGCATTAAGCAACTAATTTAGGCATGGATCAATGAAACCACCAGCTACAACAAAGTCACAGCGAACAGGCTACAAGTCCGCTGCATATAAACACGTACTAGAATGGCAAATCTGAGAGGCAGGATCTAAATATGCAGAGGTGATAGCGCCTAGCATCAATTACAGTATTTAGCACAAAGTCATTTGATTGTAGCAATTCGGGCCAAAGCATAACACTAGTAGAACACAAAAAATGACTTGATGGCCATGAATCATAGCATGGTACTGCTGTTGCACAAAGGCCACAAACTTGAGAAGAGAGAGGAGGGAGCCAGAGGGGATGATGTTCACCATGGGAGTTTTGTGTAGTCGACGCCGTGGACAGGCACCACCGCGGTTGTGGGACGACCATCCACTGCCGTCACGCACGCGGTGGAGGAGGCCGCCCGAGGGAGGCGCCGCGCACGTCAGTCCCATAGCGACCGAGCGCAGGAGCACCGTCCATAAGGTGGAGATGCATGTGGGAGGGAGGGAGAGGACGAAGCAGAGGCACCGGAGTTGGAGCCGCCGCCACCCCCATAACCCTAGCCACGGGGAGAGGTCGTGGGTGAGCGCTCGAGGCGGATCTGGCCGGAGGGAAGGGGTGGTAGGGTAGGGTGCTGCACGCCGGCGCGGGATGACATGGTGGACCTTGGCGTGGGCGTCGAGGCGGGCATGGCAAAAGTGCACGAGGAGGAGGCCGTCGAAGCAGGCGGCGACCTGGCCCGAGACGAACCCGCCGTCGCCGGCCCCGGGGCGACGCGGGTGGACGAGGTGGGTGGACGACGCGCTCTAGATCAGGGCCCATGGAGGGCGCGGCCGCGTCGTGCACAGGGAGTGGCGGAAGCCCGCGGCCACGGTGAAGGCGCCCGGTATGCGGCAGAGCATTCTGTTGCGGGTGGGGCGATTCGGGGCCGATGCGGTGGTGGCGGGACGACCTAGAGACTCTGGGCAGCGCGAGAACACAGATCTGGGTGGGCGCCGCTACGGGACAGGGAGGAGGTGGCGGCGGCGAGGAGCCGAGGAAGGAGGAGTGCGGGTTAGGGTTTGGGAGGGATGGGATCAGGGGTGGGTGGGAGAAGAGAGGGGGTGTGGGAGGGATGGGATCGGGGTGGGTGGGTCTGTGGGGTTTCCCCTTTTCATTTTCTTTTTTTCTTTTTTCTTCTCTATAGATAAATGGATGGATGGATGGATGGGCGCCATGTCATCAATCCGTGTCAAACCAACTCCACCAATGGGAATAGAGTATATGTGATTTGTGTATTTTAATTGGTTTTTCTTCTACTTTTGCACATGAATTTTTTTAAAAATGGTCTCACATTGTGCACAAGTTTGTATCTTGAATGACCAAAAATGCTGACTAAGGAATTTTTCATTTTCTTTGCACGAAAAAATCATTTTCCATTTTTCGAATGCCCAAAATGTGGTTTTTTTGTGAAGAACATACCAAATAATTGTTGCAAAATTGGACCAAAACAATTTTTTAAAATACTAAACCATATTTAATTCAAATTGACCAAATGGTAGGGTGTTAAAAGCTTTTATCCACCTCTCGTGAAAAAGACAAATTTCTGCCGATTCAGCTGGAAGCGGGTCAAATTTGAACTGGAGCTGCCTCATAGTTTGCTTTTTATTTTTTTCAAAAATCATTTCTAGGTACATAAGTATCTATTTAATTAGAGAAACATCAAAATTTTTGCAAGATTCAACCACTAGCTAGGAACGGTCAAGCCCGCCGTTTTGACTGCATTTTGAAAGGGGCATAAAAAATTCAAAAAAAAATCAAAAAATTGTGAAACATTCGCATTGTGTCATTATATGTGACCAAGTTTCCAGAAAAAAATAATAAACTTGTAATACGGAAATTATTTTTAAAAAGTGTTCTCAGAAATGAGCTATCACGCGTGAAGATTCAGGGTTTTCAAGCCAAATGATAAATCTTATGGCCACATTCATGGCATAGTTTGTTCAAATGATCTCATATTGTGCAAAGGGTGTATATTGGAATGGCAAACAATGTTGCCTAAGGAAGTTTTCATTTTCTTTGCACGAAAAAACCATTTTCCATTTTTCGAGTGCCCAACAGGAGGTTTTTTTGTGAAGGACCTCCCAAATAATTGTTGCAAAATTGGATCAAATAATTTTTATAAAATACTAGTCCATATTTAATGCACAATTGACCAAATGGTTGGGTGTAAAAAGTTTTTATCCACCTCTCATGAAAAAGACAAATTTCCGCCGATTCAGTTGGAAGCGGGTCAAATTTGAACTGCAGGTGCCTCATAGTTTGCTCTTTATTTTTTCGAAAAATCATTTTTATGTAAATAAGTATCTATTTAATAAGAGAAACACCAAAAAAATTCGAATATTCAACCGCTAGCTAGGAACGGTCAAGCCCGCCGTTTTGACCACATTTTGAAACGGGCATAAAAAATTCAAAAAAAATCAAAAAATTGGAAAACCTTCGCATTGTGGCATTATATGTGACCAAGTTTCCGGGAAAAATAATAAAATTGTACTACGATAATTATTTTAAAAAAGTGTTCTCAGAAATGAGCTATCATGTGTGAGATTCATGGCTTTCAAGCCAAATGATCAATCTTATGGCCACATTCATGGCATAGTTTGTTCAAATGATCTCATATTGTGCACAAGGGTGCATATTGGAATGGCAAACAATGTTGCCTAAGAAAGTTTTCATTTTTGTCGGACGAAAAAACCATTTTCCATTTTTTGAGTGCCCGAAAGGAGGTTTTTTTGTGAAGGAACTACCAAATAATTGTTGCAAAATTGGACCAAATAATTTTTATAAAATACTAGGCCATATTTAATTCACAATTGACAAAATGGTTGGGTGTAAAATTTTTTGATCCACCTGTCGTGAAAAAGACAAATTTCTGCCGATTCAGCTGGAAGCGGGTCAAATTTGAACTGCAGCTGCCTCCTAGTTTTCTATTTATTTTTTCAAAAAATCATTTCTAGTTACATAAGGACCTACTTAATCATAAATACATGGTTTGCTGGCGATACGTCGAGGTTTGGGCGGTGGCCGAGGGCCCCAACTCTAGAGCGCGTAAACTCGCATGCCCACCGCGTGGTCACCGCGTGACCCTGGCATTGCCATGTGTTCCGGGCGGCATAGGCATGTCTAGTGGGTTGGGCACTCCCCAGGTAGGTGCTAGGAATAAAATTACAACATAAGATTCTCACGAGGAGACCGATCAATGCTTAAACATGAATTAGCAGCCAAGTGTTTGATTAGCGGTACGGGAAATGCACATGGCCAATGGGCGTGAGTTTTGGCTGAGGATGATCATATCCTAAGGAGAATGTCTTCACAAATTTTTAGCTCAAAAGGAGGATCCTAGGTGGTACTTGCTTTGCAAAGTACCACGCTGGACAAAAATATGAATGTTGAAGCTGGGCTCAAAATAATGAATGGAGTGAGCTGAAATTTTGTGGAGGATGGTTATTTGGGCATAGGAAAGCATTGTAGAAAATTGATACCATTTGGACATGCCAAAGTAGTACTTCCTTCACAATGCTCTTCTATGGACAAAAACTTGGGAAAACTAGTGAGAGAGATTGGATGAATGAAATGAGCTCAAAATTGGTGTAGGTAAGTTAATTAGGTATGGTCATGCGCTGGTAAATGTTCAGATCATTTGGGTAAGCCTAGCTAGTACTTACTTCACAAAGCTTCTCTCGAGGTAGAAACTTTGGAAATTTCCCGAGAAGGATTTACTAGGAAAATTGAGCTAAATATTATCATGTGGCAATGATTTGGGTATGGAAGAGTGCCCGAAAAGTTTGAGGGTAATAGGAGGGGTCTATATAACACTTGCTTTGCAACGTGCCAATTTGGCCATAAAATATAAATTGAACCTGGGCTCACATAGATGATTTTACTGAGCTGCAATTTGGAGGAGGTTGATAATTTGGGCATATGAAGGAACTATATAAATTTCATGCCATTTAGAGATATAAAAAGGTACTTTCTTCACAATGCTTCTAGGTGGACAAAAACTTTAGAAATTTGCCGAGGAAGATTTGCTAGGCAAATGGAGCTGAATTTTGTCATGCGGTAATGATTTGGATAGGAAAGAGTGCCCAAAAATTCCGAGGGCAATCAAGAATATATAAATAGCACTTCCTTCATAAAGTGTTGTTGTGAATAGAATAGGAAAATGAATATTGTTGAATTAGTTTTGAACTAGGCAAGGAAGAATTTTTACATATTTGATGAAGATATGCCCCAAAGAATTTATGAGATTTTTTTGGGAATTTTGGGAATGATAGAAATATAGGTTGCTTCACAACCTAGGGCAAAAACTGCCACATGGACATGACACATAGGCAAAACTGATGAGATGGCGCCTAGTCATCACAACCCACCACAATCTACAAGGCTATGACCATCTATATTGGTCATTAACAACTAGAAATAAGGCAGCGGACTAGCACTGTTTGCTTTGTGACCATTTCGTGTAAGCAAATTACGACCTTTCTGACCAAAATGGTCGCAATGGTTTAGGGTTTGAAGCCCCCTGAACAACTTTTGACCAATTAGTCTAAAATGGTCATAAATTTATGACCAATTCTTCGAGGGTCACTGACAGAAGGTCATAAGTTGACATATTTCTTGTAGTGGTATTTTGTATGTGTAATTAGTTTAGATTTTTTAGATTATTATTTTTTCACTAGTATATATGTATGAATGCATGTTAGATGGATATATAGTGTTTAATTAGTATGGAATTTTTTTATATAATGTTGTTTTTTAGTTTTTTAATGGATGTATAAAAGTTGTGTTTTCTGTTTTTAGTGTTAGATGCTTAATTAGTATGAAATAGCATATAGAATTTTGACATATGCAATGATAGCATAATTAGTGTTATATAGAAATGTTAGAAATTTAAGTTATCAAAATCCAATCATTAAAAAAATGATACTTTTTGCGGGCATATAGCTACTTTTTGTTCTTGACGATGCCCGGCCCGCATCCTCGCCGTCGACCCGTCCGCGACGACGTCCGACTGACCCATGTCCGGGACTGGGCTCTGCCGGGCTGACACTGGGAGGTGCTGCCTGGAGGGGCGCGCCGCTTGATGAGGAACCCGGCCCCGGGTCCCGTCGTCGACCCTGATCTCGTTTGGTGGCGTTCACGTGGGCCAGTTTCGGTGCGGAGGGAGCCGGCCCCGCCGGAGGTGGTACGTCGCCGTGTCAGGGAGGAGGACGAGCACGTCCATCTCTACATGGTTGCGTTAGAGGGCGGCAGGTTCTCCAATACCTGGCAGTTTCTTCAGGGATCTCACTTCAGCTACAATCCTGTGAGGGTTCCTTCTCTTTGGTGTCCACCGCCCGCGCCGCAGTATTCGATCTTTAATTAGCTACCTAGCCAGTGATGTACTATTCAATATTATATATTATTCGAGACGATGTATTCGAGATTATATCTATTATTCGAGACGATGTATTCGAGATTATATCTATTATTCGAGACGATGTATTCGAGATTATATCTATTATTCGAGACGATGTAATTTGAATACTAAATTGTTTTATATTTCTTTTGGCATAGTTAAATAAAAACTATGGCGGACAATACCGACAGAGAGGGAGAACAGACCATGTTCGATATCATACGCGGGCCAGATGATGATCAGAATGAAGAAGATTATGACGGCTCCGAATTTCTAAACAACACCGGAGAGGTTGATATGATATTCGATCGCGACGACCGAATGGATGAAGTCATGAACTACGATTATGACAATGACGAAGAACATGTTGATCCTGAAACAATAAAGACCGGCAAGGTATATATATTTATATAAGCAGGCATCTGGTGATCATCACATGTTTTAAATGAGTTGAAGATATATTAACGAATCGATCTTTCTTCTTTCAGCCATCCGGATCGAGCAAATCTTCAGGCAACAGGACGAAACGAGGCCCGAACAAAAAGTTGAAGGAGGGCGTAAAGTATAATATCGAGGCAATCAGACCTAATGGCGAACCATTAGCGCCTAAGAAGATTGCGGACAAGTTCGTTCGTCAGTGCGGAGTTCTTGTGAAGGACCAACTCCCGATCTCCCTTCAAGAATGGAGAGAGCCAGCAAAGCCACGTCCAGATCTTACTTTTGTCGACGACAGACAAAAAAGTCTGCTTTGGGATACTCTCATGGAACATTTCACCCTACCAGATCATTTCATAGAAGCAGATGTGCAGAAAGTCAAGGACGCTGCTCTTAGGAAGATGGCGGTTGTATTCAAGAACCACAAGAATCGTGAATGGGACAAGTACGTCAAGGGAGGAAGGAAGACTCCAGTATTCGAGGGAACACTAGAGAATCAAAGTGCTAATTGGGACGATTTCGTGAAATTCAAGGATTCAGAATTAGCTAATGAACGGTCGAGAATAAACAAGAAGAATGTCGAAAAAAAGGATAAGTTCCATAAGCTGGGGCCAGGTGGCTACGCGGTGGCAATGCCTAAGTGGGATAAGTCTGAGAAAGAGATGGAGGATGCAGGTGTCACTCCGGTTACTAAGAGCTGCCCCCCCAGGTGCAAGACTTGGTTCTATGCGCATGGGGGGGAGTTGGACCCGAAGACAGGCAAAATTTCGACGAAGGCATGTCTGAACGGAGCCGATGATAATATACTTGTTGCAATAGAAGAGGCTCGAACGGGGGTGTTCCAGCCCAACAGAGAGAACGACGAGCTTACGCGTGCCCTGGGAAATCCTGAACACCCGGGAAGAACACGAGGCAAGGGCGCTATTCCGTGGTATGAGGGGTTTTCGGACTGGAACGCCGACTACAGAACCCGTGCGAGAAGGAAGATTGCGGAGGAGAAGCAGAGGAAGATGGAGGAGGAGAAGAGGAAGCTGGACTATGAACGCCTTCAAGGCCTAGAATCAGCGCATGCGCACTTGGTAGTCAAATTCCAGCGGCAGCAGGAGCAGATCGACTCACTTAGCCAGCAAAGGGGGTCTCAGCAGCTGCAGCAGCTAGCGGATGATCCAGCATTGGATACCACCGCCCCATCTATGCCGAGAAGCAGCGTGGGTTCCGCCCCGTTTGACGCAATGCTGGATAGATACCCCGTGGATGACATCGCAGAGAACACTAACTGCGAGCTACACTACAAAATTAAGAACATATCCTTGAAGGTAGCGGACGGCGTTGCTTATACAAATTCCCCCGATGCAACCTTCCATTGCAACCCGATTCCAGCAGGCTATGCTCGTGTCGTGGTTAATGAGGTGGTGGACCAATATTCGGGGCTAGAGCTTGACATTCCTGGAGGTGACGAGGAGCACACACTCGGAGATGCCAAACATCGTATCATCCTATGGAGAAAGGATTGCATCATCTTTCGAAGGCCACCAACACCGCGTCACCCGACTCCTCGTCGAAGTCCGC
The DNA here is from genome assembly GCF_056163025.1 of Triticum urartu. Taxonomy (NCBI): domain Eukaryota; kingdom Viridiplantae; phylum Streptophyta; class Magnoliopsida; order Poales; family Poaceae; genus Triticum; species Triticum urartu. The sequence continues at coordinate 17,109,556 of NC_141873.1, forward strand.
CACCGAGTCAGCAGACTCCCGCTCCTCCATGTCCACCAACGCGTGAGGCCACTCCTCCTCCTCCAAGTCCGGCAAAGTGTCAGGCCACTCCTCTTCCAAGTCTGACACAGCGTCAGACATCCACTCCTCCTCCAAGTCCGGCACAACCTCAGGCCACTCCTCCTCCAAGTCTGCACAGCTTCAGGCCACTCCTCCTCGTCCAACTCAGCCCCGTGAGCCGTCTCCGCCACCTCAGCAATCGCAGAAGAGACACCCCGCAACTATGGTGCGTAGCGGTACGAGTCGAGGTCATAGTACAGGAAGTACAGGCGGAGGCAAGCGATATAAATATGGTCCAAACCTCACTACTCCTCTTCCTGAGAGGCCTTATGATAGGACCGAGGAGCGAACCAATGCCATAGTGCGGGCAGAAGTCGACGCCCATTTTGGACCGAAACCGCCACCGCCGCCAAGGGAGAAAGTGCCTGTGGAAGTAGTTGACCACTTCATTCGTATGGCTCAACCACCAACTCCTAAGCCTGTTGACACAGACTATGAGCGCCACATCAGGAAGTTACATCGACAACGTCTATAGAAGGAGGCGAGCTCGAGCGCGAGCAAACAACAAGCAGCTGTCAAAAAATGCGGGAAAACCGTTGCCCAGCTGGGAAAATAGGCGGCGCAATCGATCCCCCCGCTTGTTGTGCCGCCAACAACACGTGACAGTACGCGCGCCCAATATTATTGTGGGCAAACAGTTTACGTTCCCGAGGTGGGCGATGTGGTAATAATCCAGGAGCATATAATGCAGGCTGAAACTCTCAACATCACTGTTGGACAACTCCTCGAGATCGAGGACATGCCTGTGCTTACAGAGGAGGAAATAAAACGGAAATATGCCCGGGGCCAACCTTTGGTCAAGCCAGAAGAGGTCAAGAAGCTCCCAACGAGAATGTATGAATTGCATCAATGGTACATGGACATTACCAAGAGATCCGATCGAGAGTCCCTCATGGTGCAAGTCAAGAAGGATCATTACTACCATCAGGAACCTGTGACCGTTGAGTATTCTGAACTGTTTCAGTTATACAATCAAGACGCACTCGACAAATCTATCGTCAGTTGCTATTGTCTGTAAGTGATTTCTTTCTGTAATTTAAGTCTCAAGCTAGCTGTAGTGATCCTTTTGATTAATCATTACCTGTAATTATCCTCACTATATTCTTTTCTGTGGTATTATGCAGGATGAAGATGTATGAAATGAGAAAAGGTGGACGCTATGGCATTGGGTTCATTGACCCAAACACCGTTAATGAATACACATGGAAAATAAACAAGCATCATGAAAAGCAGGTAGAGGACAGCATGCTAGAGTTCTTGAAGCGCCTCAAATACAATGAAGATATACTACTTCCTTACAACATCCAGTGAGTCACACTTTCTCGTATTACAAATTCTCTGTTTTTGCCTACTAGCTAGCTACATGTTTTTGCTTACATATGCCCGCTTAATTAAGACATGCAAACGTGTGTGCATGCAGATTTCACTGGATCTTGTGTATCATTAAAGTTGACGCCGGAACAGTTGAGATACTGGACTCATTACTCAAAGCAAATAGTGACTATAACATCTTGTTTGGGATAGTCAACAGGTAATTTCAATCATTATTAACTATATATCTCGGCCTATTTAGTTCGTCATTTCATGATATGAACTATTTAATAACCCCTTTATTCATTTTCTTTGTCGGCGGGCAGGGCTTGGGCAAGGTTCATCAGCGTCACGGAAGGCGAATGGAAACGACAGCTGAAATGGTTTTGACCCAAGGTAAGTAATTAAGTAGTACTAGCTAGCTAGCTAGCTGCCATCTCTTTAATTATCATGCTTGATTAATTATTATCTGATCAAATTAAATTCCATTCTCGTAATAAAGGCCTTGAAGCAGGCGCAGGGGACTAATCTGTGTGCATTCTGCGTTTGCGAGAACATTCGCATGATGGCGTCCGAAAAGAGCAGATCTCAAAGATAGGAATGGGTACGCTTGTCAGAACACTATTCACAATTTTTACACCATTATTGATATCTAGTCACACAACTAATACACATGCATATTGATCTGAATACTATTACCCGCTACCGCCCCCATCGACCAGGTCATGAACCACTTCCAATTGTCATCGTGCTCCGAAGGCACCAATTAGGCTAATGCCACTGGCTCCGAAGGCAACATGCATATGTAGGAGAAATTGCATATAGCTATACATGTGTGTATGTGTGAATTAATATGGTGGTTTGTGAGACATTGATGATATATATATGATTGGTTCTACTAGAAATTCTATATATATATATGCATAACGTGTACAATGTGTAGTATCGTAAAATACCAACAAACGAAAAAGAATTAAAATGGAAAACACAAAATTAAATGAAAAAGAAATCATAAAACCAAAACCCCCCCAAACATTTTAGTACCGGTTGGTGTTACCAACCAGTACTAAAGGGCTCCCGGCCCCCGGAGCTGGCTCGTGCCACGTGGTTGCCCTTTAGCACCGGTTTGTGCTGAACCGGTACTAAAGGGGGGGGGGGGTTTAGTGCCCACACTTTAGTGCCGGTTATGGAACCGGCACTAAAGGGCCTTACGAACCGGTGCTATTGCCCGGTTGTGCACTAGTGATAGCTTCCTTGCAAGCGGCCCGCAGTGGCAGCCCCAACCACTAGTGATGTACTAAGAACTGCATATCTCTACTCCTAATAGAGGAGTTGGTAGTCTGCTACACCGGTTTTTTCGAGTTCGGTTTTTTCCGTTCCACCTTCCACTACCTCTCCCACTAGTTTTATCCTTTTACAAATAATGGAAAAAAACATTCCATAACTCCTCCCACCCCCGGGACGCCGCCGCAGCCCTCGTGGATCCCGACGGACGCCCGCCGCAGCTATCGCGGATCCCCACGGATGCCTCCGCAGGGCGTGGTCTCGCTCGTCCTCGGTGTGGCTGCTGTTTATCGGGAATCCTGCCCTGGTGGGGGTTCCACGGGAGGAAGCCGACGAGCACAAGGTGCTACTGCCATGGCGTCCAAAGGGAGGCATGATGTGCAGGCCTAAAGGGAATCCGCCGACGACATGTGGCTTGTCCTATGCCTGCAGTTGCTGCTGTTGCAGCGGCGACAGTGGATCCGAGTTGCACATGTTGGTATTGAACAACAAATGACGTGAGGCAGCCGGATGCAAGTCCCACTCCCAACGCGAGGGCTCGACCTTCTTGATCGACGGCTGCGGCGGATGCGAAGCTTCGAAGTGACGGTGGACTCCTTGGTGTCGTCCCGCCCCCACACAAGCACCATCAGCTCTACAAGCTCTGGCCGCTCGTCTCGACATCGGCCATGTAATCATATCTCACTCCATTATGCAATCTTGTTTCTGATTCTTGGTGCTTGGACATCCGGAGTTCTATCTTTGGGATCATTTTTTCCTTCAAATTGTTTGATCTTTTCTTAGTTTATTGACAACAAAATTGGTGAACTTTCTTAATCGTTGGTTGGACCAACTTACTCACGAGCTTTTAGGTCAGATCTTTCACGATTAATCACTTAGGCTATAGTTTTTCCTTTTCTTTCTTTGTAGCTCCTGTCATTCCTGGGAAAACAACAACATACACTGCATCATATTAACCACTTGATATTACAATGATCAGTATATAGTAATTTCAACGCAAGAAACAACTAAGGCCCCCTTTTGTTCATAGGATAGGAAAGTCACAGGAATAAGAAAGTCATAGGAAATGAGAAGACATGTATCTGAAATCCTATGAATAGCAATAGAAAAGAAGATACTCCCTGCATTTTTATATACAAGGCCACAAACTCAAATTACAGGTACCAATATAAAATTTAATGTCTGCTTTGAAAGTCAGCCTTTCTTTTCGTTTACTAGGATCATTAATACCCCACATGCATGCAAGAAAACTGAGTGGAGGAAGTAGCTGACTGTCATTATGACTACATGCAGGCAACTATTAAACAGGTTGCTAGTACGAGAAAATATCATTAATTTTGCCTCGATTACTGTTGGTGGCCTTGTATAGATGCAAAATCTATATTCCATAGCGGCCTTGTATATAAAAATGGAGGGAGTACCTTTGGTTCACATCATAGGATTTTTTTTCATTGTTTCTAGGCTAATATTTATTTTCCTATGAAATGTGGAGGATAGGAAGAATTCCCCCACATAGATAGGATTCTATTCCTACAACCAAAGGGCTCTAAAGGAAGTTTTCCTATACAAATGCTGTCCTATGTGATTCCTGCAAAATTCCTACAAACTAAAGGAGGCCTAGGTTACTGAAAGAGTTAGGATTTGAACTTTAGTTTTTTTTTCTTGCTTAGCAGTTCAGTCTATATTGAACTTAATAAGTGTCATATCTCTTATGTTCTATAATAATTTGATTTTTGCAAAGATCGTTTTAGACAAGAGGACGCAGGCTTATTGGCATGACCAAATGATCAAATCCTTGGACACTGTTAAAAAATTACTGATGCGTGTGTGGGTGGGTGGGCGCGCACGCGTGTGTGCACTGGTGCGCGTGGGTGGGTGGGTGGGCGAGCACACCTGTGTGTGTGGCAGTTGGTATGTGAGTTTGCAGTGACACATCTAAACGTATTTTTTCTTACCAATTACTGATCAAGGCAATAATGTTTTCTTAACAAATCGATTGTTGTGCATGCAGACTAAAGTATGTTTGACACAACTGATGTTAAATCGTTAGAGTATTCATGCTCCCATTGCGATGGACGGACGATTACCTTGATGAGTGTGATACAGTAGATTTCATTTTTTTTGTGCAGTTACATCAGCTAGGACTTCTAAGGTATAATCTTTGGGACTGTATATAGACAGAAGAAAAGAGTTTTTTCCTTCCCTACACACTTAAATCATTATGTTGCTAATGCAAGTGCAGAATCAACATTTCTTATTGAACGATGCTAATGTTTCTTTTTATTTAGTTTCCTACTCATTTTGTTGACTTCTTAAAGAACTTCGCTCTGTTGCACACAAATAGCTATTTCTGCACCAATCTGTCTCAAGATATAAAGCTTGAAAGAGCCCTTAGCTTGCATTTGGTCAGTTCATCTTTCCCGAGAATATGCATCTTACTTAGCTCGAGCTGAAATTTTGTTTGTCGCAGCAGGAATCAAGAAAATATGGTGCCTCCTTATCTTTATATAAAGTTCATTCTATATATGTTACTCCTTCCACTGAACTGGATGTAAATTGCATTGTGTACACTTAATGTCGAAACTAATTTTTATTGCCAATTTCACTATAGTCGAAACAGATTGCTGGCACCGAAAATGCTTCTGCTTTTGCAAGTCTGACCTGAGTCTCCTCTGTATGTACGTAATTGGTTTAACTCTTGATAGGGTGGTAGCTCTCTGAATTTCTCTTCCTGTTGCCACTGAAACATATCATTTTCATGGGCAAATCAATGTATAACTCAAAGGTTTCTCTATAAGAATGGACATGAATGGAAGGTATTCTCGCTGGGCTTGGAAACTACAATATTTTAATTTGAAATTCTCTTGACTGGGGTATATATGGTTTACTTCCATGGAAGGGTTATTCCAGCCACCTGCAATTAGTAACTCCCAAATATATATTATGTACCATACTGTGATGCATATATTCTAATTGGTATAGGGGAGGCTGGGAGACATTTAGCTTTGTTATGATCCTATGGAGGTTGTTTTATTCTCGAGTGAACAAAACTTCATGATTTATTTTCTGGAATTAAGAATCATATCATGCTGCTACCAACATGTCATGTTGAATGCTGAAAAGGTGAAGGAAATAAATGTATACATTGGTTTCAGAATTAAAATGACTATCAATTAGTTGTAGAAGAAAAGGTGATTCCTATACATGGATTGGGTATTGGTAATCTTGGATCGGCATGCCATACATGATACATGACCTGATTTTTTTAATGAAACTTTATCACATATAACGAATTTGGATTCTTAGAATGCCCAAAAACATTGATGTTGGAACAAGCATCAGAATCACACAAAATTAAGGGATCATATTTGTTGGCAGTGTCTTAAAAAATTCAAGCTATCCCGACATTCCATAGTGTACATATACATAGTAACCAAGAATGATCAATGATGATCACTAAAGAAGTGTATAATTTATCCCATGTACAAGAAGAAGACCGACTTAACGGCAAAAGTCAACAATGCCGACTAATCGGCATGAGGATCACAAATGCATATATTAGACACGATCAATATCAAACCATCAAAACATGTATGCCCCATTGCAATGCATGGGGACCACACCTCCACCACCAGAGGCTAGGGACCGTTCCCGTTGCTGCACCACCTCATGTCCGAGTCCTCATCTCCGCCACGTTAGCGACATGAGCCGGATGGTGTACACCGGCTTCCCAGACATGTGCCTATTGACGTTCCGGATGTGGTAGATGCCGACGAGGACTCGAACAGTTCGTGGAGCTGCACCGGATATAGCTACTCTCGCTCTTTAACCAACATCACCATTTTGTTTATGATGCGCATATGAAACTAATCAATGTTGCAACTCACACAGTTTTGTGGAGGTGATGGCACGAGTATTTACCCGGATGCGTTGGCATATGTTCAGGTACTAAAATTGGGAACTGGATCCTCTAACATACACATACACAAGGGATGTTAGAGAAGGTACAATACCCTAACTTTCCTTCTGTTAATCCATACAATTAAGGCTAAAATAACTTAAATTAATTTTTAAATTATTGATCTACTATGCACATTCATAGTAACTACATACAAACAAGTTGATGGTGAGATAAAATTAATTTTGGATTTTTTATATCTACAGTAATTACCAAAAGTAAATAACCTGCTAATAGTCTGTAACATTCCTTCTTCATTTTACACTAAACGAGCACTGTAACACGGTGACTTCCCTTCTCTAAATTAGAGGATCCGGCTCCCAAAAATTGAGGGGGTGATTGCTTAGCACATTCTGGTTAGACTAAAACTTTCTGGTGGATTGAAATTTTTGTCTGTAATGAGTTATACACATATGTAATGCAGAACAACCTGGTCCAAGCATGCGGTCTGACTTCATGTTTTTACTGCTTGATCTCACATCATATTTCCGTGCTGAGAAATGAGTTGTTAACTGAAACAATAATGTTTTGATGTTCCAAACTCCACGACATTTGCACGGACTTCACAGACATGAGCATCTAGCATCATAAAATAATCGGAACTTTTTGAATTTTTTATTATTTTAAATGAACTTACTGTTCACCTCGGGTGGATGCACCATAGAGCCAAAACGCCGTGTCCCTTTCTTGTGCTATATGGCAATCTCAGATTTTATGCTAGGTCTATTTTAGCTCAACGTTGGTGTTAGCAATAAAAAACACTTGCAAATGTATGTATCTTGAGTACATAAATTTGTCTCTAGAAGATCAATTTAGAAAATGGTCACAATAATTTTGATATTTTGAATATGGTCCCATAGATCAGTTTGTTGTTCCATGGCAACGAAAGGGCATTCAGCTCGATTTTGTTTATATTTTTATGAGAAACTTCCAATTTATCCAGCGTCAATCAAAACAGTACAGCAAACATCAGAAATAATAAAAATTACATCCAGATTCGTAGAGCACCTAGCGACGACGATAAGCACTGAAGCAAGCCGAAGACGCGCCACAGTCATCGCCCCTCCCTCGCCGGAGCTGATCACAACTTGGTGTAGTAGACAATTGAAAAGTCGTCGTGCTAAGCCCCATAGGACCAACACACCACAATAGCAACCGCCGCCGATGGAGAGAAGTTTAGATTAGAAGGATCCAACCTGCCGACCAAATACTGCGAGATCCACCGGAGACACACCTCCGCATGCCCTCCGTCGATGCTGGACGCCTTGGATTAGGAATAGACCAGGAAGAAGGTGACATGGTTGGGTTCTTTTTGTACTATTCTAGACCATAGAACAACTGACAAGTTGATAGAATGAGAGGATGAATGTTGTATAGACAGAGAAGGTGATGGACGGCAAGTTCAGCAAAAAAAAGAGCGAAATATGTCTGCATTTGAGTTGTGGTTGAACATTGCATGTAATGTGCTCGTTTGTGGGAGGAACGTGAGCATTGATTACAAATTCATTTGTTCGCCTGTGGCAACGCACGGGCAGTCTACTGGTGCTAATTAATGACTGATCGCTCCATGCAGTTAAGGCTTCTCACGAGAAACGCTTATGGACGAATGTGATGTGTACGCATGTCAAAGAGGCATATTGTCATGCCCGCATGATTGAGCTACATGTACAAAACTACTGGCCATACTTGCAAAACAGTCTGAACTAAATAAAAGAAAATCCACGGGCGTGATGCTTGGGCGGGTGAGTATGATATGTGCATTCAAACAAGGGGCAATGCCCTGTTGGCCTTGGGCGCTCTTTTTGCTAGGTGTTGCTTCGATTTTGGCTCATATTTCTTATGTACTCCACTTGTAAAAGTCGTCGATCGATAGCAAAGAAGCCGTTTGAGAATGCGACCAGAGAGAAGACCAAAATGGTTGCTGGATTTCAGGGCGTCCAGTGTCTGCTAACCATACATTCCCCATATTCAACACCCCCACCCCACGTACCCTCCGATTGATTCAAGCCTACGCATGGACAAGCCTATGTAGTAGCACGTCAATATATATGTATATGCATGCATCGATCAACACAAAGTCAGTGACGTGCAAGTGAAAAAGTAGAAGCAGTGACAGGGTCAACCCTTGCCTAGCTAATTAAGTAGCTAGCTCAAGCCAAGCTGCATGCTACTGTACTTACTTAACTCGGTAGTTAGAGTTCATCACCAATCAGCTAGAGATCGAAACCATGGGGAAGCCGCAGCTGAGATCGGCCATGGTGAAACCGTGGGGCATCCTCTCCCGGTTCCTCCTCTTCTCTGTAGCTTTCATGCTCGGCATGGCGTCCACCTTCCTCCTCCAGTCACTACTCCCCACCACCGGTACCGTGATCTGGCTTGCCTCCGCTGACCTCTCTGCGGCACCTACTTCTGCACCCCCGGCACTGGTGCTGCGGCCGCCTCTGCCACAGCAGCTCGGTGACGGCAATGGCAAAGAGCGTGTCAGTGGTGGTGGCAACGAAAGCGAGCGCATTGTGATGCTGCACAATATGACGGACAATGAACTGCTGCTGCGGGCGTCCATGGCTCCGAGGATCAAAGGGATCAGCTCGCTGGTGCCTCCCGCGCCTAAGGTGGCGTTCATGTTCCTCGTGCGTGGTGAGCTGCCACTGGCGCCGCTGTGGGAGAGGTTCTTCCATGGGCACACTGCACTGTTCTCGGTGTACGTGCACCCTGACCCAACATACCTGGGCTCGCCGGAGAAGGGGTCGGTCTTCTACGGCCGCCGTGTTCCCAGCAAGGTGAGATATCTGCCTATCTACACCCATCGCCTAGCTACACTATCTGCAAGGTGAGCTACAGAACCCTTGTTAGCTTGCGAGCTAGGAGCTTTTTGTAATTTTCTCCGTCCCTAAGTGCACCCTTATCTATACCATCCAACACGTCATTGCTCTTTCTACGAAATAACCACAGTATATTACATGGAAGTTTTCCTTTTTCGTTTCCCTCAAAAGTGAAAGCATATGGACTTCAAAACTTTCCACATCAACAAAACTATAGATGTGCAATCTGTTATTAAAAAACTTTCAGATTTTTGTGTGCACCATTAATACTTTAAATAATACTAGCTTAATAAAAAAAATATTTTTATTTATTTATGCGGGACCAAAAAAATATCTAATTTACTTTTCACACATTATAACTCTAATGTTTTGTTGACCCAAGAAGTTTAATGTCCATGTTTCGTTTGGGAACTCAGCAAAATTGTCGATTCCAGTAGTGATGGGATGTACTACGTATGTACGCACAGGTTCAATCGCATCTTTTATGCAGCCTTTTTATTAACTGAAACTTTAATGCCGCTAATATTTCTGGTTTACTGAGACATTAATTTGTAAGTAAACAGGAGGATGCTCCCAGTTTTTTGTTACGAAAAGGCAAAGACCATATATTTTAAATAGTACAAACCCTTATAAAAACACTCTTACAGAAAATGAAAAATACATCCAAATCCTTGGGGGTGCTGATGTTTTCTTCCTCCTGCATCCAACAACGACGTGCGAGGAGCAAAGCTTGTTGCCGCTCTAGGCCTCGTCTCAGCGGAGCAAACTTGTTTAAACCCAGGAGTTTGTATAAGAAGCGGCCGAGAAGTCCTCGATGTGGAGCAGAACACGCCGGTGGCCATGATCGATCTATGTAGCCATCACCACGGAGAAGAAATGACTAAGAGTGCGTGTAGAGGATGATCTAAGTTAGATCCATTCAAACACTTTAGTGTTTTGAAAGTGGACTTTCTAAACCCTGGTTTAGGTGCATACCCTACCGATGTTGTCCAGCTTTGAATAAAGATCTTTAATAACTCACATTTTTTCATGCAGCATAAACATATAAAATGAGATTTTTCTCGGATTGGCTATACCATTTTTTGTATTTATGTTGCACAAGAATTATTTTTTCATATATTTTAGGTGGAATGAAATGTTGATCTGCAAATATTCAATTTATGCATTGTATTTATTTCGACAAATAAAAAAGACAACGTTGTGTTAGATAGCAGTGTAGGTGCACCCATCTACAGTGAAGCATTTTCCAAATCTATATGGGTACAAAAGGATGCAGTTTAATTGCTGATTGCGATCTACAGGAAGCTCGTTGGGGGAAGTCTAGCATAGTCGAGGCCGAGCGTCGTCTCCTCGCAAATGCTCTCCTCGATGCCACAAACCAACACTTCGTCCTACTGTCTGAGACATGTGCCCCTCTCTACAACTTCACCACGGTCTACTCCTACCTCACGCATTCCGCTGGTGCTACCTCCTTCGTCGACCTCTTCGACACGCAGCGTTCTCGTGGCCGCTATAGACCGGCCATGGCGCCCACCGTCACGCTCGCTAATTGGCGCAAGGGCTCCCAGTGGTTCGCGACCGATCGGGGTCTTGCGCTTGAGGTCATCGGCGACGTGACCTACTTCCCGGTTTTCCAACGCCACTGCAATGGCCCCTGCATCATGGACGAGCACTACCTGCCGACATTTATCGCCGCCTCAAAGTGGCATGGGAATGCAAACCGTACACTCACGTTTACACAGTGGACAAGGGGGCCTCATCCTGATAGCTACAATGACGTAAGTGTCGACCTGCTTCAGGGGATGAGGAACCATGGGAACTGCAGCGACGGTGGCGGGACCACATCGCTTTGCTACCTCTTTGCGAGGAAGTTCCCATCGGGCGCGTTGCTGGAGCTACTCAGGCTGGCGCCCAGAGTCATGCGATTTGGGTGAGAGCAAGTAATGAAAATATAGATTCCCAAATTTAATATCGCTCTGTGATTTTTTTTGTTGGTGAATCAGCGTGGGATTCATTGTACAAGTAGATGATAAAATTGTATAACAGAAACTGCAAAGATACGAGCGTACTTTTAAATCTGTTGAAGCATGTGGCTATATGCCAAGTAGACCCGAGGTCCAAGACATAGTCTATGGAATAAACATAAACACTCCGAATATTTTCATCTGTTCTCCTTGAAAAAATGAAATAAATGATACACCCTCCGTTCCAAAATAAAAAGTGCATTAGTTTTCATGCTAGTCAATATTATGTATTTTGATCAAGATTATAGAATAAATGCACCGTGATATCTACAATACAAAATAAATAAAAATTGAAAAATACATATTTTCTCAAAACGTGCATGTTGACTTTTGAAAAAACTAATACACCTTATATTTTAGAACGGAGGGAGCACAAAATATGTGTGTGTGTGGGGCGGGGGGGGGGGGGGGGTATGGTGCAATCAACCCTACAGATGGATTGCAAATAGAAGGGTAGGTTATTGTTCATGCACAGTCTCTTTTTCTATTTGGTTACACACCCAGTATATTAAAAGATAGACTAGATGGAAGTATGGGGTATGGTGCAATCAACCCCTCTATTACAGATGGATTGCAAATAGAAGGGTAGGTTATTGTTCCTGCACAATCTCTTTTTCTATTTGGTTACACACCCAGTATATTAAAAGATAGACTAGATGGAAGTATGTTGTCGCCCTCGTTCGGACTCTGCCACAAAAAGATGCAGTTAGAGCAACTCTAGCAGACCCCGCGCAAAACGCGTTTGCAGTTTCATGAAAATCGCGTTTGCGGGTCGAAAACTAGCGCGGCCGAACAGATACTGTAAAAGAAACTGTAAATCTGGAGTAAAGAACTCCTTCCTCCGGTCCGGCCTCTGCCGCCCCGTCCTCCAGCCGGCCGCGCCGGCCACGCCGGCCGTGCCCAATCCCGTCGGCCGCGTCCCGTAGCCCGCAGGCCATGCCCCGTCGCCCGTCGGCCGCGCCCCATCGCCCATCGGTCGTGCCCCATCACCGCGCCGGCGGCGCCTAGCCTCGCCGGCCACGCCTCGTCGCCTCTGTCGTCCACGCCCAGCCTTGTCGGCCACGCCCCGTCGCCTCCATCGTCCGCGCCTTGCTCTATTGCCAGGCGAGACGTGCCACTTTGCCTGCCGCGTCGGGAGGATTCCGACGGCCAGGCTGAGGTCATGGGAGGCCACGACGATGTCGAGCTCGTCCAATTCGAACCGGCGTCTAGCGGCCTTTTCTGATGTGCGGTGATGAATTCCAGCGAGTTTAGGGCGGATTCTGGCAAACTCCGCGGCGGCGTGTTTGCTCCGACGTGGTTTGACCGGTATACGGGGCCCCCTAGATTCGGCCATCCAACCTCCAAAGATAAGGGTTTCGGGTGTGCTTTTGTGGTGGCCCTTAAAAATTTTACGGGTTGGACCACTTTTACTGTTGGGGAACGTAGCAGAAATTTAAAATTTTCCTACGTGTCACCAAGATCCATCTATGAAGAAACCAGCAACGAGGGAAGGAGAGTGCATCTACATACCCTTGTAGATCGCTAAGCGGAAGCGTTCAAGAGAACGGGGTTGATGGACTCGTACTCGTCGTGATCCAAATCACCGATGATCCTAGTGCCGAACGGACGGCACCTCTGTGTTCAACACACGTACAGCCCGGTGACGTCTCACATGCCTTGATCCAGCAAGGAGAGAGGGAGAGGTTGAGGAAGACTCCATCCAGCAGCAGCACAATGGCGTGGTGGTGGTGGAGGAGCATGGTGATCCAGCAAGGCTTCGCCAAGCACCATGAGATATGAGGAGAAAGAGAGGTAGGGCTGCGCCAGGGAGAGGTCAAGAACTCATATGTTGGCAGCCCCAAAGACCTCAACTATATATAGGGGAGAGGGAGGGGGCTGTGCCCCACCTAGGGTTCCACCCTAGGGGCGGCGGCCAGCCCAGATCCCATCTGGTGGGGCGGCCAAGGGGAGGGGAGCGGGAGGCGCACCAGGTATGGGCCTTAGGGCCCATCTGCCCTAGGGTTTGCCCCCTTACCCTCTTCCTTGCGCCTTGGGCCTTGGTGGGGGGGGGTGCACCAGCCCACTTGGGGCTGGTCCCCTCCCACACTGGGCCCATGCATCCCTCCGGGGCTTGTGGCCCCACTTGGTGGACCCCCGGGACCCTCCCGGTGGTCCCGGTACGTTACCGATAAAACCCGAAACTTTTCCGGTGACCAAAACAGAACTTCCTATATATAAATCTTTACCTCCGGACCATTCCGGAACTCCTCGTGACGTCCGGGATCTCATCCGGGACTCCGAACAACATTCGGTAACCACATACAAACTTCCTTTATAACCCTAGCATCATCGAACCTTAAGTGTGTATACCCTACGGGTTCGGGAACCATGCAGACATGACCGAGACGTTCTCCGGTCAATAACCAACAGCGGGATTTGGATACCCATGTTGGCTCCCACATGCTCCACGATGATCTCATCGGATGAACCACGATGTCAAGGACTTAATCAATCCCGTATACAATTCCCTTTATCTATCGGTACGATACTTGCCCGAGATTCGATCGTCGGTATCCCGATACCTTGTTCAATCTCGTTACCGGCAAGTCTCTTTACTCGTTCCGTAACACATCATCCCGTGATCAACTCCTTGATCACATTGTGCACATTATGATGATGTCCTTCCGAGTGGGCCCAGAGATGCCTACCTTCGTCCTTCTTCTTTCTTCTGCCGTGGTCGAGCTTTAAGTCTTAACTTCATACCTTAAAACTCAGGCAAGAACTCCTTCTTTGACTGATCCATCTTGAACACCTTCAAGATCATGTCAAGGTATGTGCTCATTTGAAAGTACCATTAAGAATTTTGATCTATCCTTATAGATCTTGATGCTCAATGTTCAAGTAGCTTAATCCAGGCTTTCCATTGAAAAACACTTTCCAAATAACCCTATATGCTTTCCAGATATTCTACGTCATTTCTGATCAACAATATGTCAACAACATATATTTATCAAAAATTCTATAGTGCTCCCACTCACTTCTTTGGAAATACAAGTTTCTCATAAACATTGTATACACCCAAAACTTTGATCATCTTATCAAAGCATACATTCCAACTCCGAGATGCTTACTCCAGTCCTTAGAAGGATTGCTGGAGCTTGGCATACTTGTTAGCATCTTTCAGGATTGACAAAACCTTCCGGTTGTATCACATACAACCTTTCCTCAAAAATCGTCGAGGAAACAATGGTTTTTGGCATCCTATCTGCAAGATTTCACAAATAATGCAGTAATTGCTAATATAATTCCAACAGACTCTTAGCATCGCTACGAGTGAGAAAGTCTCATCGTAGTCAACTCCTTGAACTTGTCGGAAAACATCTTAACGACAAGTCAAGCTTTCTTAATGGTGATACTTGCCATCATTGTCCGTCTTCCTTTTAAAAATCCATATGTACTCAACAGCCTTACGACCATCGAGTAGTTCTTCCAAAGTCTACACTTTGTTTTCATATATGGATCCTCTCTCGGATTATATGGCCTCGAGCCATTTTGGAATCCAGGCCCACCATCGCTTCTCCATAGCTCGTAGGTTCATTGTTGTCTAGCAACATGACTTCCAAGACATGATTACGTACCACTCTGAAGTAGTACGCATCCTTGTCATCCTACGAGGTTTGGTAGTGACTTGATCTGAAGTTTCATGATCACTATCATAAGCTTCCACTTCAATTGGTGTAGGTGCCACAGGAACAACTTCCTGTGCCCTGCCACACACTAGTTGAAGAGACGGTTCAATAACCTCATCAAGTCTCCACCATCCTCCCACTCAATTCTTTCGAAAGAAACTTTTCCTCGAGAAAGGACCCGATTCTAGAAACAATCCCTTATTGCTTTCGAATCTAAGACAGGAGGTATACCCAACTGTCTTGGGTGTCCTATGAAGATGCATTTATCCGCTTAGGGTTCGAGCTTATCAGCCTGAAACTTTTCCACATAAGCGTCGCAGCCCCAAACTTTTAAGAAATGACAGCTTAGGTTTCTCTAAACCATAGTTCATACGGTGTCATCTCATCGGAATTACGTGGTGCCCTATTTAAAGTGAATGTGGTTTTCTCTAATGCCTAACCCATAAACTATCATGGTAATTCGATAAGAGACATCATGGTATGCATCATATCCAATAGGGTGCAGTTATGATGTTCGGACACACCATCACACTATGGTGTTCCAGGCTGTATTAGTTGTGAAACAATTTCCACAATGTCTTAATTCTGTGCCAAACTCGTAATTCAGATATTCATCTCTATGATCATATCATAGATATTTTATCCTCTTGTCACGACGATCTTTCAACTTCACCCTGAAATTACTTGAACCTTTCAATAATTCAGACTCGTGATTCATTAAGTAAATATACTCAACATCTACTCAAATCATCTGTGAAGTAAGAACATAGTGATATCCACTACACGCCTCAGCACTCATTGGACTGCGCACATCAAGATGTATTACTTCCAACAAGTTGCTTTCTTGTTCCATTTTACTAAAAATGAGGCTTTCAGTCATCTTGCCCATGTGGTATGATTTGCATGTCTCAAGTGATTCAAAATCAAGTGAGTCCAAACGATCCATTTGTATAGAGTTTCTTCATGCATATCTACCAACAAACATGGTTCGCATGTCTCAATCCTTTCAAAAATGAGTGAGTCCAAAGATCCATCAACATGAAGCTTCTTCATGCGTTTTATACCGATATGATTTAAGTGGCAGTGCCACAAGTAGGTGGTACTATCATTACTATCCTATATCTTTTGGCATGAACATGTGTATACGATCGAGATTCAATAAACCATTCATTTTAGGCGTAAGGCCATTGAAGGTATTATTCAAATAAACAGAGTAACCATTATTCTCCTTAAATGAATAACCGTATCGCGATAGACATAATCTAATCATGTCTATGCTCAACGCAAACACCAAATAACAATTATTTAGGTTTTAATACCAATCTCGATGGTAGAGGGAGCGTGCGATGCTTGATCATATCAACCTTGGAAACACTTCCAACACATATCGTCAGCTCACCTTTAGCTAGTCTCCGTTTATTCCGTAGCTTTTATTTCGAGTTACTAACACTTAGCAACCGAACCGGTATCTAATACCCTGGTGCTACTAGGAGTACTAGTAACGTAAACATTAACATAACGTATATCCAATATACTTCTATCGACAATCTTCTCATCTACCAAGTATCTAGGGTAATTCTGCTCCAGTGGCTGTTCCCCTTTATTACAGAAGCACTTAGTCTCGGGCTTGGGTTCAACTTTGGGTTTCTTCACTTGAGCAGCAACTGACTTGTCGTTTCATGAAGTATCCCTTTCTTGCCCTTGCCCTTCTTGAAACTAGTGGTTTCACCAACCATCAACAATTGATGCTCCTTCTTGATTTCTACTTTTGTGGTGTCAAACATCGCGAATATCTCAAGGATCATCATATATGTCCCTGATATATTATAGTTCATCACGAAGCTCTAGCAGCTTGGTGGTAATGACTTCGGAGAAACATCACTATCTCATCTGGAAGATCAACTCCCACTCGATTCAAATGATTGTTGTACTCAGACAATCTGAGGACAAGCTCAACAATTGAGCTTTTCTCCCTTAGTTTGCAGGCTAAGAGAATCGTCGGAGGTCTTATACCTCTTGACGTGGGCACGAGCCTGAAATCCCAATTTCATCCCTCGAAACATCTCATATGTTTCGCGACGTTTTAAAACGTCTTCGGTGCCTCAACTCTAAACCATTTAACTGAACTATCACGTAGTTATCAAAATGTGTATGTCAGATGTTCGCAACATCCACAGACGACGTTCGAGGTTCAGCACACTGAGCGGTGCATTAAGGACATGTCTTTTACTGTCTGCATAATTGCTACTATCAACTTTCAACCAATTTTTCTCTAGGAACATATCTAAACAGTAGAACTAAAGCGCGAGCTACGACACAATTTGCAAAATCCTTTTGACTATGTTCAGGATAATTAAGTTCATGAACTCCCACTCAGATAGACATCCCTCTAGTCATCTAAGTGATTACATGATCCGAGTCAACTAAGCCGTGTCCGATCATCACGTGAGACGGACTAGTCAACATCGGTGAACATCTTCATGTTGATCGTATCTACCATACGACTCATGCTCGACCTTTCGGTCTCTTGTGTTCCGAGGCCATGTCTGTACATGCTAGGCTCGTCAAGTCAACCAAAGTGTTTTGCATGTGTTCCGAGGCCATGTCTGTACATGCTAGGCTCGTCAACACCCGTTGTATTCGAACGTAAGAATCTATCACACCCGATCATCACGTGGTGCTTCGAAACGATGAACTTTCGCAATGGTGCACAGTTAGGGGGAACACTTTCTTGAAATTTTAATGAGGGATCATCTTATTTACTACCGTCGTTCTAAGCAAATAAGATGTATAAACATGATAAACATCACATGCAATCAAATAGTGACATGATATGGCCATCATCACTTTGCTCCTTTTGATCTCCATCTTCGGGGCTCCATGATCATCATCGTCACCGGCATGACACCATGATCTCCATCATCGTGTCTTCATGAAGTTGTCTCGCCAACTATTACTTCTACTACTACAGCTAACGGTTAGCAATAAAGTAAAGTAATTACATGGCGTTGTTCAATGACACGCAGGTCATATAATAAATAAAGACAACTCCTATGGCTCCTGCCGGTTGTCATACTCATCGACATGCAAGTCGTGATTCCTATTAAAAGAACATGATCAATCTCATACATCACATATCATTCATCACATTCTTCTTGGCCATATCACATTGTTGGGGAACGTAGTAATTTCAAAAAATTTCCTACGCACACGCAAGATCATGGTGATGCATAGCAACGAGGGGAGAGTGTGATCTACGTACCCTTGTAGATCGACAACGGAAGCGTTTGGTTGATGTAGTCGTACGTCTTCACGGCCCGACCGATCAAGCACCGAAACTACGGCACCTCCGAGTTTTAGCACACGTTCAGCTCGATGACGATCCCCGTACTCCGATCCAGCAAAGTGTCGGGGAAAAGTTTCGTCAGCACGACGGCGTGGTGATGATCTTGTTGCACTACTGTCGCAGGGCTTCGCCTAAGCACCGCTACAATATTATCGAGGACTATGGTGGCTGGGGGCGCCGCACACGGCTAAGAATAAGATCACGTGGATCAACTTGTGTGTCTCTGGGGTTCCCCCGCCTCAGTATATAAAGGATCAAGGAGGGGGGGTGCGTTCGGCCTAGGAGAGGCGTGCCAGGAGAGTCCTACTCCCTCTGGGAGTAGGATTCCCCCCCAATCCTAGTTGGAATAGGATTCGCGGAGAGGGGAAAAGAGAGAGGGTGGTCGGCCCCCTCTCCTTGTCCTATTCGGACCAAGGGAGGGGAGGGGCGCGCGGCCCACTTTGGGCATCCCCTTCTCTTTTCCACTAAGGCCCACTATGGCCCATATAGCTCCCGGGGGGTTCTGGTAACCTCCCGGTACTCCGGTAAAATCCCGATTTCACCCGGAACACTTACGATATCCAAACATAGGCTTCCAATATATCAATCTTTATGTCTCGACCATTTCGAGACTCCTCGTCATGTCCGTGATCACATCCGGGACTCCGAACAAACTTCGGTACATCAAAATGCATAAACTCATAATATAACTGTCATCGTAACCTTAAGCGTGCGGACCCTACGGGTTCGAGAACAATGTAGACATGACCGAGACACGTCTCCGGTCAATAACCAATAGCGGGACCTGGATGCTCATATTGGCTCCTACATATTCTACGAAGATCTTTATCGGTCAGACCGCATAACAACATACGTTGTTCCCTTTGTCATCGGTATGTTACTTGCCCGAGATTCGATCGTCGGTATTCCAATACCTAGTTCAATCTCATTACCGGCAAGTCTCTTTACTCGTTCTGTAATACATCATCCCGCAACTAACTCATTAGTTGCAATGCTTGCAAGGCTTAAGTGATGTGCATTACCGAGAGGGCCCAGAGATACCTCTCCGACAATCGGAGTGACAAAACCTAATCTCGAAATACGCCAACCCAACATGTACCTTTGGAGACACCTGTAGAGCTCCTTTATAATCACCCAGTTACGTTGTGACATTTGGTAGCACACAAAGTGTTCCTCCGGCAAACGGGAGTTGCATAATCTCATAGTCATAGGAACATGTATAAGTCATGAAGAAAGCAATAGCAACATACTAAACGATCGGGTGCTAAGCTAATGGAATGGGTCATGTCAATCAGATCATTCACTTAATGATGTGATCCCATTAATCAAATAACAACTCATTGTTCATGGTTAGGAAACATAACCATCTTTGATTAACGAGCTAGTCAAGTAGAGGCATACTGGTGACACTTTATTTGTCTATGTATTCACACATGTATTATGTTTCCGGTTAATACAATTCTAGCATGAATAATAAACATTTATCATGATATAAGGAAATAAATAATAACTTTATTATTGCCTCTAGGGCATATTTCCTTCAGTCTCCCACTTGCACTAGAGTCAATAATCTAGATTACACAGTAATGATTCTAACACCCATGGAGCCTTGGTGCTGATCATGTTTTGCTCATGGAAGAGGCTTAGTCAACGGGTCTGCAACATTCAGATCCGTATGTATCTTGCAAATCTCTATCTCTCCCACCTGGACTAGATCCCGGATGGAATTGAAGCGTCTCTTGATGTGCTTGGTTATCTTGTGAAATCTGGATTCCTTTGCCAAGGCAATTGCACCAGTATTGTCACAAAAGATTTTCATTGGACCCGATGCACTAGGTATGACACCTAGATCGGATATGAACTCCTTCATCCAGACTCCTTCATTTGCTGCTTCTGAAGCAGCTATGTACTCCGCTTCACATGTAGATCCCGCTACAACGCTTTGTTTAGAACTGCACCCACTGACATCTCCACCGTTTAATGTAAACACGTATCCGGTTTGCGATTTAGAATCGTCCGGATCAGTGTCAAAGCTTGCATCAACGTAACCTTTTACGATGAGCTCTTTGTCACCTCCATATATGAGAAACATATCCTTAGTCCTTTTTATGTATTTCAGGATGTTCTTGACCGCTGTCCAGTGATCCACTCCTGGATTACTTTGGTACCTCCCTGCTAGACTTATAGCAAGGCACACATCAGGTCTGGTACACAGCATTGCATACATGATAGAGCCTATGGCTGAAGCATAGGGAACATCTTTCATATTCTTTCTATCTTCTGCAGTGGTCGGGCATTGAGTCTTACTCAACTTCACACCTTGTAACACAGGCAAGAACCCTTTCTTTGCTTGATCCATTTTGAACTTCTTCAAAACTTTGTCAAGGTATGTGGTTTGTGAAAGTCCAATTAAGCGTCTTGATCTATCTCTATAGATTTTAATGCCTAATATGTAAGCAGCTTCACCGAGGTCTTTCATTGAAAAACTATTATTCAAGTATCCCTTTATGCTATCCAGAAATTCTACATCATTTCCAATTAGTAATATGTCATCCACATATAATATCAGAAATGCTACAGAGCTCCCACTCACTTTCTTGTAAATACAGGATTCTCCAAAAGTCTGTAAAAAACCAAATGCTTTGATCACACTATCAAAACATTTATTCCAACTCCGAGAGGCTTGCACCAGTCCATAAATGGACCGCTGGAGCTTGCACACTTTGTTAGCTCCCTTTGGATCGACAAAACCTTTTGGTTGCATCATATACAACTCTTCTTCCAGAAATCCAGTCAGGAATGCAGTTTTGACATCCATCTGCCAAATTTCATAATCATAAAATGCGGCAATTGCTAACATGATTCGGACAGACTTAAGCATCGCTACGGGTGAGAAGGTCTCATCGTAGTCAATCCCTTGAACTTGCCGAAAACCTTTTGCGACAAGTTGAGCTTTGTAGACAGTAATATTACCGTCAGCGTCAGTCTTCTTCTTGAAGATCCATTTATTCTCAATTGCTTGCCGATCATCGGGCAAGTCAACCAAAGTCCACACTTTGTTCTCATACATGGATCCCATCTCAAATTTCATGGCTTCAAGCCATTTTGCGGAATCTGGGCTCACCATCGCTTCTTCATAGTTCGTAGGTTCATCATGATCTAGTAGCATGACTTGCAGAACAGGATTACCGTACCACTCTGGCGCGGATCTTACTCTGGTTGATCTACGAGGTTCGGTAGTATCTTGTTCTGAAGTTTCATGATCATCATCATCAGCTTCCTCACTCACTGGTGTAGGTGTCACAGAAACAGTTTTCTGTGATGCACTACTTTCCAATAAGGGAGCAGGTACAGTTACCTCGTCAATTTCTACTTTCCTCCCACTCACTTCTTTCGAGAGAAACTCCTTCTCTAGAAAGTTTCCGAACTTAGCAACAAAAGTCTTGCCTTCGGATCTGTGATACAAGGTGTATCCAATAGTCTCCTTTGGATATCCTATGAAGACGGGAGTTGCATACTCTCA
The DNA here is from genome assembly GCF_056163025.1 of Triticum urartu. Taxonomy (NCBI): domain Eukaryota; kingdom Viridiplantae; phylum Streptophyta; class Magnoliopsida; order Poales; family Poaceae; genus Triticum; species Triticum urartu. Next base: position 17,131,594 of record NC_141873.1, read on the forward strand.
TAGTCATAGGAACATGTATAAGTCATGAAGAAAGCAATAGCAACATACTAAACGATCGGGTGCTAAGCTAATGTAATGGGTCATGTCAATCAGATCATTCACTTAATGATGTGATCCCGTTAATCAAATAACAACTCATTGTTCATGGTTAGGAAACATAACCATCTTTGATTAACGAGCTAGTCAAGTAGAGGCATACTAGTGACACTTTGTTTGTCTATGTATTCACACATGTATTATGTTTCCGGTTAATACAATTCTAGCATGAATAATAAACATTTATCATGATATAAGAAAATAAATAATAACTTTATTATTGCCTCTAGGGCATATTTCCTTCACACATCACATAGCATACCCTGCAAAAACAAGTTAGACGTCCTCTAATTGTTGTTTGCATGTTTTACGTGGCTGCTATGGGTTTCTAGCAAAAACGTTTCTTACCTACGCAAAAACCACAACGTGATATGCCAATTGCTATTTACCCTTCATAAGGACCCTTTTCATCCACTGGTAGAAAAAGGGCCTATAGTCTCGGTTCGTAAGGGCCTTTAGTCCCGGTTCCTGAACCGGGACTAAAGTGTCGGTACTAATGCCCTGACCCTTTAGTCCCGGTTCAATCCAGAACCGGGACTAAAGGGCGCGGCCATGTGGAGCTCCACCTTTAGTCCCGGTTGGTAACACCAACACCAACCGGGACTAAAGGAAATTTTATGATTTTTTTTGAAAAAAATTTTGAATTTTTTTTTATTTTCAAACTTCTGAATTATTTTAACCTCTAGTCTGTAATCACCACCCCTCATCACTTCTCAATTTATCCTCTAATCACCCCTCATCATTCCAAATCATCTAACTTTCCGAACGGTCACCCATCCTCCCACTCCCCCAGCCTGAGCACGCTTAACTTCCGGGTTCTATTCTCCCTCGCTCCAAGTCTGCACTTGTTGTTTTCCTGACAATAGTAAGATGTCAATCCTATTAACCTTCAGGAATTTTGCTTGAGCATGAAGTGACACATTTCACTCTTTGAGTTTGAAACTATTGTTTTAAAAAACAATAATTATTTAGTAACACTAATATTTCTTGAATAATTAGTTTGACCATTGTTTGACCACAGTTTAACCACGGTTTGACCAGATTTGACCAAAATTGAAATAACTAAAATAATTATTTAGTAACACTAATATTCTAGAATAATTAGTTTGACCATTGTTTGACCACAGTTTGCCCACTGTTTGAATATTTTTCAATTTTTTCCACTCTAGATCTTAAAAGCCCCGTAACTTTTTTTCTATTAGGTTTTTGAGGATTTTGAAAATGTTTAAAAGCCCCGAAAGTTAAATTTGGATGTAACTTTTCGAATAGATGATTTTTCATATAAAAAACTTTTTCATCCGAGTTAGTATGCAAAAGTTATGCCCATTTTTACAAATTTCAGAGAGATTTTGCAAATAAAGTCAAAATTCACATTTGCAAATAAAGTCAAAATTCACATTTGCAACTAGACCACATATCACATGAGAAACTTATTTTCTTTTATTTTTTTGACATTTCCATTATTTTCTTTTATTTTTTTTAAAACTGAAAAGGCGATCCACGGGGGGGGGGGGGGGGCTAGAATTTGAAAATGGGACCTTTAGTACCGGTTCGTGGCACGAACCGGGACTAAAGGTCTTAACCCCATTAGTCCCGGTTCATGCCTTAAACCGGGACTAAAGGTCTAATCTTTAGTCCCGGTTTGAGGCACGAACCGGGACTAAAGGTCATCGCACCCTTTAGTCCCGGTTCATGTCTTAAACCGGGACTAAAGGGCCCGAGTGAACCGGGACTAATGCCTTAGCCGCACAAACCGGGACCAATGCTCACATTAGTCCCGGTTCTAGACTGAACCGGGACTAATGGGCTGAGCCGGCCTGGACCATAGCCCTGTTTTCTACTAGTGATCGAATCCGATCCGACTAAAGTGGGAGAGACAGACACCCGCTAGCCACCTTATGCAACTAGTGCATGTCAGTCGGTGGAACCAGTCTCACGTAAGAGTACGTGTAAGGTCGGTCCGGGCCGCTTCATCCCACAAGGCCGCCGAATCAAGATTGGACTAGTAACTGTAAGCATATTGAACAAAATCAACGCCCACAACTACTTTGTGTTCTACTCGTGCATAGTAACTACGCATAGACCTAGCTGATGATGCCACTGTTGGGGAACGTAGCAGAAATTCAAAATTTTCCTACGTGTCACCAAGATCCATCTATGGAGAAACCAGCAACGAGGGAAGGAGAGTGCATCTACATACCCTTGTAGATCGCTAAGCGGAAGCGTTCAAGAGAACGGGGTTGATGGAGTCGTACTCGTCATGATCCAAATCACCGATGATCCTAGTGCCGAACGGACGGCACCTCCGTGTTCAACACACGTACAACCCGGCGACGTCTCCCATGCCTTGATCCAGCAAGGAGAGAGGGAGAAGTTCAGGAAGACTCCATCCAGCAGCAGCACAACGGCGTCGTGGTGGTGGAGGAGCGTGGTGATCCAGCAGGGCTTCGCCAAGCACCACGAGATATGAGGAGAAAGAGAGGTAGGGCTGCGCCAGGGAGAGGTCAAGAACTCATATGTTGGCAGCCCCAAAGACCTCAACTATATATAGGGGAGAGGGAGGGGGCTGTGCCCCACCTAGGGTTCCACCCTAGGGGCGGCGGCCAGCCCAGATCCCATCTGGTGGGGCGGCCAAGGGGAGGGGAGAGGGAGGCGCACCAGGTATGGGCCTTAGGGCCCATCTGCCCTAGGGTTTGCCCCCTTTCCCTCTTCCTTGCGCCTTGGGCCTTGGTGGGGGGGGGGGGCGGGGCGCACCAGCCCACCTGGAGCGGGTACCCTCCCACACTTGGCCCATGCATCCCTCCGGGGCTTGTGGCCCCACTTGGTGGACCCCCGGGACCCTCCCGGTGGTCCCGGTACGTTACCGATAAAACCCGAAACTTTTCCGGTGACCAAAACAGGACTTCCTATATATAAATCTTTACCTCCGGACCATTTCGGAACTCCTTGTGACGTTCGGGATCTCATCCGGGACTCCGAACAACATTCGGTAACCACATACAAACTTCCTTTATAACCCTAGCGTCATCGAACCTTAAGTGTGTAGACCCTACGGGTTCGGGAACCATGCAGACATGACCGAGACGTTCTTCGGTCAATAACCAACAGCGGGATCTGGATACCCATGTTGGCTCCCACATGCTCCACGATGATCTCATCGGATGAACCACGATGTCAAGGACTTAATCAATCCCGTATACAATTCCCTTTGTCTATCGGTACGATACTTGCCCGAGATTCAATCGTCGGTATCCCGATACCTTGTTCAATCTCGTTACCGACAAGTCTCTTTACTCGTTCCGTAACACATCATCCCGTGATCAACTCCTTGATCACATTGTGCACATTATGATGATGTCCTACCGAGTGGGCCCAGAGATACCTCTCCGTTTACACGGAGTGACCAATCCCAGTCTCGATTCGCGCCAACCCAACAGACACTTTCGGAGATACCTGTAGTGTACGTTTATAGCCACCCAGTTACGTTGTGACGTTTGGCACACCCAAAGCACTCCTACGGTATCCGGGAGTTGCACAATCTCATGGTCTAAGGAAATGACACTTGACATTAGAAAAGCTTTAGCATACGAACTACATGATCTTTGTGCTAGGCTTAGGATTGGGTCTTGTCCATCACATCATTCTTCTAATGATGTGATCCCGTTATCAATGACATTCAATGTCCATGGTCAGGAAACCGCAACCATCTATTGATCAACGAGCTAGTCAACTAGAGGCTTACTAGGGACATGGTGTTGTCTATGTATCCACACATGTATCTGAGTTTCCTATCAATACAATTCTAGCAAGGACAATAAACGATTATCATGAACAAGTAAATATAATAATAACCAATTTATTATTGCCTCCAGGGCATATTTCCAACATTTACGGTTTCTGTTCTAGACACTTTTTTCGCCCAAAACTGTAGAACGCAAAAAATTTACGGGTTTGAGCACTTATGCGGAGTCTGCTAGAGATGCTCTTATATCCCACAATTGATAGTACGAGTGTAGCGATTCGGTGCCCAGGTGCAGAGGAACCTGCACCTGAACAGTAAAATCATTTAAATAGCCAGAAATATTTCAAAATTCTCAAGAATTTTAGCATCCAAGATGCTCGATGCGTGATGTACGTGAAATAATTCATGCCATTTGGACATTCAAGGAGGTTGTGGCAAAAAAACTTGCTGTGAAAGAAACTTTGCAAAAGTACACAGTTTGGGCTTAATTTTTTCTTTTCTTCCTAGAGATCCAATGTCAAAACATGATGCAAATTTACAAGCTCCTTGCGCACTCGAGCATCTTTGACGTGAAAAAGATCCAATTTTTGATTTATTTTGTTTTTTAAATTTACTATTCATCGGGTGTAGATGAGCCTGGACTGAGACATGAATTACCGAACCACATTTTGTACTAAACTAAAATAGCATCATGGTGTTTCGACAATAACGCACGACCCAGTGTGTGGTGGTAGACAATGTCAAGCGTATTACAGCTCATATTAAGATGGCTAAAAAAAAAAACTGGAACCAATGGTTTTCCCCCTGTAGACAAAAGCACACATGGTGAAAACCCCTTAGTGCTGCCCCAGATCATCACTAGCCGTCACGGCTTCCAATTAAGACACACTTATGCCATCCATAGTCAACATTTTGACAAAATGTTGGCCTCTCATGCACATATGTATCCCTGAAAAATAAAACATGCATCGACTAACTCGATGACCGGTACCAACGTGTCACACATATATGCATTTCCACACAAAAAAATACCGTATGTTCCACTTCACTCAAGGTTACTCACCAAGAAGAGACCAGCCGAGTTAATAAACATCGATCTCGATTGAGAGTGAGGACCTATGTGTAAAAAGAGAGATATTAATGAAGAGTGAGATCCTCTCAAGAGGACGTGGTGGGAGGGAAACATAATTAACCATTAATGAAAGTGCGAGAGTTAATTTATTGCGTGGGATAAAGGTAGAGGGACAAAGAGTAGCTATAGGTAGTTAGCTAGGTGGTGAGAGCTTAATTAATAAATTAGCTATCTAGAACTTGATAGGGCTAGATTTAAAGGAGATATTTATTTGGAGAGAAGCTAGAGGAAGTGGGTGGAGAGATAGAGGGAGGAAGAAGAAGTGAGTGAGAAGGCGAAACAAGCAAGTGAGGTTGGTCACATGTCAACGGTATTTGTCTGTATCATATATATTAGTGGCGTATAGGGAAAACATCATGCCACCAATAGGCAAATGACTAGTAGTGTGCCGCCTAAACAAATGCCAATAGTAAGATAGTCCCCCGTCACATATACCAGTTGTGTGACGAACAAAGATGCCACAAGGCTAGTATGTACTTACAAAATTGCAAGTACCGGAGACGTTCTAGATGGGCCAGACGCCGGGCTTTGCCAAGAATAGATTAGTACGTAGAGGCGGACCACTACCGCCACAGTGCTAGTACTTACACAATTAGTGGTGTGCAGTGTAAGGTATGTACACGTTACTTTATGGATAGAGTGCTTCACGTATGTGCCTTACTAGCTGCGTGTAAATATAAAGCACGCCCACTAGTGTGAGATAGCGGTGTTCATCATATTTACAGATGCCGCTTGTATTTTTCCAAGTTACCAGCGGCGTGTATCATATTTGCACACACCGCTGGTAGATTGCCAAGTTACCGGCGGCGTTCGACTTTAGGGGCTTACCGCTACTAATGAAATCCTACAAGGGGTTCATGCACTTGTGCGGAGGCAGAGTAGGAGAAGAAGGCATTGTAGGTGTCCACATTCTGGCTACACTTGGAGGAGTAGTGGTACAACCTACAGCTCCTCAAGGAGCACTGGCTGGCGGAGGGCCAGATTGCGAAGGATCGGGCATCCAAACATGGCGTCATGAACATGGTCACGGCGGACCCGAGCATCATGGACGAGCAGTGAGCGGTTGTCAATCTATGCGGAGCACCCACATCATCTACCGGTGGCTGCTCCTTGTGAATGAGGTGAGGTGCAACTGCCTCTTCGAGAAGCTGGAGGGGCAAGACCACGACACATGAGACCAGCATGTCCTTGATGCCAATGTCGGCAGCTCCATGTCATGCTCGACCGCAATGACGATGAGGTTGGATCGTCCAACTCAATCGTCGACCTCACCTCCACCGACGACATTGACGGCCAAGAGGTCCCCAAGGAAGAGTAGCACATGGGACATGAAGAAGAGTAGAAAAAACTAGGGTCCCGTCCTTGCGCTAAAAATTATTATGAAAGTTAATGTAAATCCACCGTCCACTGTTTATTTTGTGACTCCAATTAGATGATGTCGGTCTCTATCATTGTTCGCAGGACACGTCTAGACGTGTTCGCACGTATTTTGGCACCCGTTGTGGTGAACCGTGTCGGAGTTGCCCTAAATACCTCAAATAAATGCGACGCGCACCAAGCCCCTAGCTGAACTCTAATGATTAACCAATTTGATAAGCCAAAGTGGTATACTACAAGGCTGCAGACACCATATTTCGGTGACTCAGATTGGTGTTACAATAGTTACAACTGAACAATCACACTATATTCACATATCATCCTAAGAGCTCGGGAGCTTACAAGTCATATGGATCAAAAATCATCAAACGGCTATTTCAAAAATCAAATCAACGGGGCACGCCCCAAGCCCCTGGCCGAACACTACCCATGTGATTTTTTTTCTTTTTTAAAGGAGGTTGAAACGTCTGGCATTTACATCAATCGATGCATGCAATCATCTTTATTGATTGTTCAACAACAGACTGACAGGAACTTACACCAAACTAAGCAAAGCAATCACTCACACCTATAAACTCGATAATGTGGAGTGTGCCATCCACTCCCACCATGTAAAACCGGGGTCATCGCCGATCCCCCGCATGACGTATCAAGAGCCTACACCACATGCAACAAATCTAAAGCATACACCGCATGCACACCATAGTTTTAAATAGCCGGCTATAGCTACTTTTCAGCATGATGCTGCTAAATTGTCGCCTTCACAAAAAGCCTGGTATAGCTGATTTGAAGGCCAGCCGTTATTTTCCATATCCCGCTATTTAAAACACTGATGCACACGTTTTAGAAGCGGCATCCACACTACCCGTTTGATATGCCAAGGCGGTACACTGCAAGGCTGCAACCACCTAGTGGCTAGTGCTGTCTTCTGCAACATGTTTTAAATAGCGGGCTATGGAAAATAGCGGCGGGCCTTCAAATCAGCTATAGCGGGCTATTTGTGAAGACGGTCACTTAGCGGCACCCTGCTGAAAAGGCTATAGTGGAGCTATAGCCGGCTATTTAAAACTATGTCTGCAACACTGCAATGCTGCAACCAAGAACAATTGTCGTCAAGCTTCTGTACAGATAGTGCCAGGAAAATTAAACGCGTGATACACATGCCAAACGCGAGACCTGTGAACAGCTGCATGTTTATGGATTGTCACCCTTGCTCTCGTCTATCTCAGCCGGGACTCCACTCCTATAAGAAGGGTTGCATCCCATCCTCCATTAGGCACAGCAAGCAGCGTATACACAGCCAAGCGAGGAACATTGTCAGCATGAGATGTTGATGTTAATCTTGCTGCACTGAACATTGTTAGGTAGTTTCAGATTTGAGTTACAATTTTCTGAATAATAGCCAGAAGCATGCTTTGTTCATGCTGCGGCAGAATAAGTCGTTGTGTTTAACTTCCTGTAAGTCGTTGGCCACGATCAGTCCGCGGGATGGCGTGGGATTCTCGGATCGTGGGCAGCTAGTTTGTTATGCAGCTCAATAAAGGAGAAAACCGAAAAGACACAAGCAGTGCGTCTCGCAAAAACTCCTCTGTCTCGCTGTGTTTCAGAGTTCTGTTCGCTGTGTTCTTCCACCTCGCGATCAGACCTCAGGTGCTGCTCGCTGCGCTGACCGTTGTCGCCGTCCACGCAGCAGCTCTTCCCCTCGATGACAGCCAAGGTGAGTGACGGATCTTCCTTTCTTTGTTCATCTCCTCGACGAGTAAAGTGTAGCAGCTTGTTGACCTTGATTTGCTGCCTGGATGAAGGGGCTACCCCGAGCGCATGACCGTGCTGCCACAAGCGCGGCTCGTGCGACAAGTGAAGCCGTGTTGCCGACCGGCTGCAGCAAGGCCTGTAAGACCTGCGTCAAGTCCACCGACTGCTTCCGGTGCAGGGGCCGCATCGTCATCTTGTGCAAGCGCGGCTGCGCGCCGGCTGCGTGATTAAGTGGACAGCGGATCATGTCCTGTTGCCATCGGAAGGATGAGCTTGTGCCTTTAATTTTTTTCTTAGGCTTCTTTCAGAGTCGCTTCCTCTGCATCTTGGTCTGCATAGATGCAGATAAGAAATGAGGCGATTGATGGTTGCTCATCTTTTCTTATTATTCACATCTGGAATAAAGAGCGTATTCTTTGCTCAAAATCTTCTATATTAAACCATTTATGCAGTGCGATAAACAAAATACATATGCATGGAATGGAGTGGAGTATGAATTCACATTCAAATCATGAACCACGTATGTCCAGGCAGGAAAGGATTGTGCATTCACCTCGAAATCATCAACATGGAGATGTTAAATTGAAATCCAAGTAAAAGAATTTATCATCAAATCTAATTCGATTACAAAACGGATAATGTCAAACACAGTCCATATACCTTAGATCCAGATATATTATAATTAGAATTATATTCCAATGAATCGCAAAAGTTTGATTCCGGCAAAAAGAATCACAAAAGTTGGATATTTAAAATGGAGCTCTTTTACGGTACCCCGAAATGATTAGGCACCGTTCATTTCTCTTAATCCAACGGACTGTGCGATCTGGTACCCCAGCAACAGTCCCACGGAGTACTAACCGGGAAAGAGATGGAGTGTATCGGTGACCGGGGTAAAAGGGTAAAAGGGTAATCACTAGTTGTTTTAATTATCTCCCGAGGGGCGTTTCAGTAGGACCACTCGCCCCTCGTCCTAATCCATTCGTAGCCTGTCCGCTCACCCCTCGTCTCCACCCCTTCTCCATCTCCGGCGGAGGGCGGCGGACGCCTCCGTCTTCTCCAACTCCGGCGGAGGCCGCCTTCTTCAAATCCAGCGAGAGCCACGGCGGACGTATTTGGCGAGGCGCCTCCACCTTATCCATCTCCAGCGTAGGGCGGCGGACGCCTCCACCTTCTCGAACTCCGGCGACAGCCTCTACGGCAGCGCATGCGGAAGCCACCGCGGCTGTATTTGGCGAGGCGCACGCCTCCTCCTTCTCCACCTCAGGCGCTTTCCTCTCCCTCAACCACGTGGCTGCGCTGACCGGCTGCCGTGCGCCGGAGTTGGCTCCACCCCGCCTTCTCCAACTCCGGTGAAAGCCTCACCGACAACGGATGCGGCAGCCACCGCGGCCGTATTTGGCGAGGCGCACGCCTCCTCCTTCTCCACCTCAGGCGCTTTCCTCTCCCTCAACCACGTGCTGCGCCGACCGGCTACCGTGCGCCGGAGTTGGCTCCACCCCTCAACCTCCACTCGTCATGCAGCTGCTCCATCTAGTTGCGCCGGAGTTGGCTCCACCCCTCAACCTCCGTTCGTCCAGCAGCTGCTCCATCTAGGGGCACCGGAGCGTGTAGAAAGGGGATTTTTCTGTCAAGATGATGGCTTTTTTGTACGATCACCCAGCCCTTCTCATTATCTTTGGTAATTGCTTTAGCTTTTCTCTGTATTGTTTATGGATGAAATCAGATAATAGATTATGATGTTGAGTACATGATAGACACCATGTTTTGTCCATTTTTTTGTAGCTCAGTGTCTCTAACAAGTAAGAACTTGCAATGTTTGAAAATATGTTTTCTCCATTATTTAGTAGCTCACTGCAAGGCCAGAAAACAATCCTTCATTTCTTGACGTATTGGATATGCGGGTAGCGTATTTGGTCAGTGACCAAACATGAGTAGTAATACAAGATACCGTGTTAACGTAAAGAGACCTATGAATACAAATAATTAAGTGGCACACTAAGTGCCGGATAAATAACATCAAATTGTTGCTTACAAACTGAATTATTAAGCAAATTGTTGCACACCAAGTGCCGGGTAAATAACATCAAATTATTGCTTACAAACCAAATTATTGAGCAAATGGGAAAACGTTTGATTTAAGACGAATGTCTATGCGAAAGACATATCTACTGTGTAGTTCTATTGCTGGTGCTAGTCCTGGACCTCTTTCTTTTTTTGGTAGAAACTCCATCGCCAGGAATTGCCTTTCTCTGGTCTGGCTGCTGGTTTTTCCGGAGTAAATTTCTGTCACTGTTGAGTATGTCATGTGCAAGTTGTCTCCTGTACATATCTATATCTTTCTGCATACAAATCGTGAACAGTCAAACATAATCCTGGGATGTACGCCATCTGTATCTAAAGTAATTCCTTAACCAAGTAAGTAATGTACAATGCACCCATGAAATAGTCTAAATATGCGCACCTTTGAAAATGTTTTGGATAGTTTGGATCCCATCCAAAGCATTATGTACTTGAGAAGGTAGAGTCCACAAGAGCTCCTGCAAGTATGAATTAGGATTGAATTGCCTTGGTCAAGTTTACAAATTAAGAACATAGTGATGAACATGTGTACCAGTCTTTCTGGGTTGGCAGCCCTTGTCTTCTTGTCCCACGTGGCCACGTTGAAGTCTGGCCAGTTTGTTGGGTTTGGAAGTTGTTTAATTCTTTCTTCCGCCTGCTGGAACCACGCCGTTATCTCTTCCAACTGAAGAGTGTTTGTTGGTAGTCAGTAATGCATATAAGCTACAAGTTGCAGTAGTACTAGGAGCACAAAAGGATATTCTCACCGCATGATCCAGTTCATCCGTTGGACCAACACCAGGGGCTGAATTGAGAATCTAAACTTCTCTTTTAGGCGCATCTAGGGCTGCCAGATACCAGTGTAGTCCAGGGTTCAAGGGTAAACAAATCTGCATAAACATATATGTTAGAGCAAGGACCAAACAATTCGTAAATAAAATTCAGCAGGTAGTTATTGTGTTGTACCATGTCATGATCAAGATACGCAATGATCCTTGCAATCGACGAGACTTGTCAATTTTTGAACTCCTCGCTATAGTGTGATTTTCTATATCTGCAACGAGCTTTTGCACATTAATTGTGCTCTCAACAAAGATTTTTTTGCCATCTCTTATGTCAAACTCCCCCTCTGGTGGGCGATTGATATATAGGCCAGCATCAATGGCCTAGTATTGCAAGTGAGCACTGATTAGTGCATATTCCAGTGCAGATGTAATAAGTGAAGCATGAAATACTTACCAAGCAATCCACATATCTGGCATTGTTGTCCGACAACTTATTGGTTGTTAGGGAATGCAGGGATGATTTGTTTAGTGTTATATCACCAATTTGGGCCAAAGGCGTTGTATCATCTTGTTTTTTTACCCATTGTAGTGTTTCTTTCAGACCTCAATTAGTAGGTGGATTTATCTATGTTATAAAGAAAGCACAATGGTATACAACAACATGACAGGAAACGATGTGCGCGACATACCACGAAGTTGCCTCTTTTCATGGTCATAGTATGAATACTCGTCTTCTTTATTGGTCTTTGATTTCCCGTTTGACCAACGCACTGCCCCGTTGGCATTACTGTTTGTGTCATCCTCATCACCTATATTTGTGCCTGAAAGCCCTTGCTGCCGCTTGGCAGGTGTCTCGCTGTCATGTTCACGAGATTCTCTTTGCTCTTCATCATGTTCAGATTCTCCTTCCTCCTCATCATGTTCAGATTCTCCTTCCTCTTGTCTTTTGTGTTGTCCCTTGTGCCATGTGCACTTGTCACCCTTCTTACAAAAAGGTTTGTACATAAAGGAGAATGAGAGTTTAACAGGCAGTAAGACACACAAATAGATAAGTAAACTATCTTTTAAATTACCTCAATTTCTTCATCTGATATGTCGGGGAGAACAAACTTATTAGCCTGCATAGGAAATAAGTGGTGCTAGCTATCACCCATCATTTTGCAACATAAAATTGTGCATTAGTGAATAAGACTTTACCTCCAAACACTTGACAACGCGAAGCAGGGTTCTGTTGGTCAGGCTTGCGTTGTGTTCAATGTCAGCCAGACCATCAACAAGTGACTTGAAGTACTTGTATTCGGCTATGTACTCTTTCTCCATGACTTTATTCTCTAATACTTGCACAGTTCTATGAACTTGTTGCAATGTTCGACCCTGCATATAGAAGGATGAATATAGTTAGAATATGTTTTGTAGTATGAAATGCAGTAAATATGGTTCTTATTGCGCGTACTTCATTGCTAGCATACACTGGTCTGTGTAGAACATACTCCACGTCACTCATGAGGTGCTCAATAATCTATTTTGAATAATATTAGATGAATAGTTAGTACATGATAGTAGAGAAAGTAAAACTCGATTATGTGGCACGATCATGTACATAATCCTTTACTTACAACTCCCTCGGCGAAGCTGGCATGTTCCCTCTTTGCCACCTTCTGCTTGTCCCACGATTGTATCAAAGGTTTTTGTCGAGGAGAGTAATCTATATCTATATTGTGCTTCACTTTGTTCACATAAAATTTCTCCCAGTACCACACCTGCATTGCAACATAGTCATAATAAATGAGACGCAAAACCATAGCTCAAGTACATTGTCACGCGGAAATAAATAGTCATTACGTATTACCTGTAAGAGAGTGAGGTTTCCAGCAAGATTTGTTTGCTTATTGTTCTTATACTGCTTCAAGCTCTCAATGAGGTGATCAAGTGTCAGGGTTGCCCAATTTATCTTATTTACATCACCATCGTCCAACATCAGGTTCAAATATTCTGAACTAACTTGTGACTTTGTACTTGGACATAGCAGTCGGCAAATTGCACACAAAGCAATTCTCCTCAAGAAGTGTTCGTCCATAGATCCTTCGCTTTCTCTTATTTGTTGCACCATTCCCTTGTAGGTGATTGCTTGCTCTTTTGGGTCTACGTATAATCTGAACAGTTGGGCTTGTTTATGTTTCTTTCGGACTCAAGCTTCTTGTCTGCATACCTAAGTTTAATATCAGGGACCCCCCCTGCCGAAGGCAGATCCATGATATTAACTACATCTTCCAGATGTATCTTTAACCGTTTCTTGTTCACAATGAATGCCTGAACTTCTGGATCGAAAGTATCAGCTAGTTTTTTTACTGTTTGGCGACGAATTTGAATATCACGTAGATGTAGTAACCCCTGCAGACTAGATTATGCAACCTTTTTCCTCTGATTATCATCGCAAACAATCCAAAAGAAGGTCATAAATAGCACCTTGACAGCAGGCCACTGTTTCCTGTACGTAAGTACCATACTAATTAGATAAATTGATGAAAGATCAGGAGAGGCTTTGTACTGTCAAGTTATTATTATGTGTGTTGTTCCAATTTAAAAAAGTTACATACCTTCTTCTCTCTAGTCGTTGTCACTTTGTTTACAGAAGCTTTATTTACAGAAGCCATGGCGGGTGATGCATCCTAACATTAGAAGATGACAAAAATTAGAAATTCCGTATCGTTCTACATTTTATTTTTCGGCATATATTAGTACATACCTGTGCTTTCTGCAGCTTGGGTGTGGTAGGAGTCTGTGAACCGGTAATCCCACTTTTTTTATTGGAAGAATTTGTGGCAGGTGATGCTTGCTGATAAAAGGCACAACAACATAGGTACATGTCATTCATATGGGAAAAAATAAAAAAAATTGTCAAATCTATGTTTGTACTCCACCCTAACAAAGTTTTGGTTGATGATGATTATTGGAGGCAAAAAGAAGCCAGATTTTTCTCTATACATAATAGATCTACCAAACTTGGGGCCTAGGCCAAACTAACAAACACTAGGAAATAATCTAACTTGAGAAATATATCCAAGAGATTGAAACTTGGTAACAGATAACTAGGGATACTCATCTCTTTAAGCTAGCATAAATTAAGTAGAGTTTTGTAAACAATTATCTGAAACAAAAAAAAGAATCTAGGTCCGTAATGTACCCTTGTGCTATTCCCTATGCAATATGGAGATGCACACGTCCTATGGAAAAGTTTGTGTGATGATGTTTGCATAACCTGAACTTTGCTTCTTCCATCAGGATATGGCGAAGCTGGCGATGCTTTAGGTTGTGCCGATGCCATCGAAGCTTTTCTTGACGCAGGGAAATAGCATGGTTCTTCTGCCATCAAAGCGATGTAACACGACGGCGATGGCGGCGGCGGATGAATACCAGCGCAAGGGTTTGCTACGGGCGTGTGTATATATAGATGTTTTTTTAAGAACGCAATCTGCAACTATATATATCTTCTTGTTGTTACTAATGGTAAAAGAAAACTAATCTACTTCATATATATCTTCTTGTTGTTACGAATGGTAAAAGAAAACTAATCTACTTCTAAAGGAAACTCGCTATAAATCTATAAAAATGGACACCTTTTATTGTGACAAATTTTGGATGTATTCTTTTTTTTAATACAACTTTGGATATATTCAGCATGGCACGACAATACAAAGAACACAGAATAAATAAAAATGGGATCCATCAACCTGACCTAAATTTTTTCACACATCCATCAACCTGACCCAAATTTTTTCCAGACACTGGAGTCATCATGGCAAGCAGGCATGCCAAGTTTCGGTGATATTTGACATTCTATGCATTTTATAGGATTTTCCCAATGAAAAATCCCTAAAGTACTGGCCTGTCATGACGCAACATGCGTTTGATGTCCGAATTCGTTCATATTTTGCAGTAGGGCCTACGACGTGCATGCCCACCCACTGCCAAAATTATGTTTCGTTTCGTGCATGCCAGCAAGTACACCATGTTCAACCAGGACCGTTCGGGTAGACCGGTAAAGGCAATTCTAGAATCACTTTTGCCCACATCCGTCAACCTGACCCAAATTTTTTTCAGACACTGGATTCGTCATGGCAAGCAGGCATGCCAAGTTTCGGTTATATCTGACATTTTATGCATTTTCTAGGATTTTTCCGATGAAAACCCCATAAAATACTGGTCGGTCGTGACGCAACGTGCGTTTAATGTCCGAATTCGTTCATATTTTGCAGTAGGGCCTACGACGTGCATGCCCACCCGTTGTCAAAATTATGTTTCATTTCGTGCATGCCAGCAAGTACACCATGTTCAACCAAGACCGTCCGGGTAGACCGGTAAAGGCAATTCTAGAAGCACTTTTGCCCACATCCATCAACCTGACCCAAATTTTTTCCAGACACTGGAGTCGTCATGGCAAGCAGGCATGCCATGTTTCGGTGATATTTGACATTCTATGCATTTTATAGGATTTTCCCAATGAAAAATCCCTAAAGTACTGGCCTGTCGTGACGCAACATGCGTTTGATGTCCGAATTCATTCATATTTTGCAGTAGGGCCTACGACGTGCATGCCCACCCACTGCCAAAATTATGTTTCGTTTCGTGCATGCCAGCAAGTACACCATGTTCAACCAGGACCGTTCGGGTAGACCGGTAAAGGCAATTCTAGAATCACTTTTGCCCACATCCGTCAACCTGACCCAAATTTTTTTCAGACACTGGATTTGTCATGGCAAGCAGGCATGCCAAGTTTCGGTTATATCTGACATTTTATGCATTTTCTAGGATTTTTCCGATGAAAACCCCATAAAATACTTGTCGGTCGTGACGCAACGTGCGTTTAATGTCCGAATTCGTTCATATTTTGCAGCAGGGCCTACGACGTGCATGCCCACCCGCTGTCAAAATTACGTTTCATTTCGTGCATGCCAGCAAGTACACCATGTTCAACCGAGACCGTCCGGGTAGACCGGTAAAGGCAATTCTAGAAGCACTTTTGCCCACATCCATCAACCTGACCCAAATTTTTTCCAGACACTGGAGTCGTCATGGCAAGCAGGCATGCCATGTTTCGGTGATATTTGACATTCTATGCATTTTATAGGATTTTCCCAATAAAAAATCCCTAAAGTACTGGCCTGTCGTGACGCAACATGTGTTTGATGTCCGAATTCGTTCATATTTTGCAGTAGGGCCTACGACGTGCATGCCCACCCACTGCCAAAATTATGTTTCGTTTCGTGCATGCCAGCAAGTACACCATGTTCAACCAGGACCGTTCGGGTAGACCGGTAAAGGCAATTCTAGAATCACTTTTGCCCACATCCGTCAACCTGACCCAAATTTTTTTCAGACACTGGATTCGTCATGGCAAGCAGGCATGCCAAGTTTCGGTTATATCTGACATTCTATGCATTTTCTAGGATTTTTCCGATGAAAACCCCATAAAATACTGGTCGGTCGTGACGCAACGTGCGTTTAGTGTCCGAATTCGTTCATATTTTGCAGCAGGGCCTACGACGTGCATGCCCACCCGCTGTCAAAATTACGTTTCGTGCATGCTAGCAAGTACACCATGTTCAACCGAGACCGTTCGGGTAGACCGGTAAAGGCAATTCTAGAAGCACTTTTGCCCACATCCATGACATTCTATGCAGAACAAAAAACGATTTATTTGATAGGTCTAGGTTGCACGCTAGACTCATGGACCATTTTTCACTAAAATAACGAGTGTAATGCACAATTTGTTCTATCTTCTCCCCCCGAATAAATCTCAGGTACAAACAGACGTGGGCCACCAACATGGCCGCTCCTCGTAAAAATCGGATCTATCAAACAGATCGTTGGATATCTCGTAATTTGCATTTTGGGTGCATCGTCCAACTCTCGACGGCGGCAGGCACGAACCAATCCGCGGTTCATCTACTATTTGTTGGTGTACGTTCATCAGGCGGCAGTGCATCTGCATATATCGTCTTCCGTCTCGACCAATCATCTTGCCTGGCCCGCTCATAAATAGCAGCACATACAAACTCTAACCATGCATAACCCTGAACACTTGAAGCTGATTTTTAGACTAAACACAAATTTGTGCTTACAAATCATTAAATAAGATGGAGCCAGTACATAGCAAAACAAACCTAGCTGATATGAAAAAAAATCAATAGTCGTCAAGTATCACGACCAAAGTGATAAGTGTCTGCAAGCAAACTAAACAAGGTTCAACGATAGCCATGGACGATAACAAAACATAAACTCTGTCACGCCAACAGATTTAACAAGTCCATAAAAATGTCTACTGCCAACATAGTTCTCGATCTTCTTGGGGCTCAGTTGATTGCTGTGACCACACTTGTGCCAGCTGAAATAACTTCGGTGCACGCGTGTATACCATCTGCATATAAGTTAAAATACGATATTGTATGATATATAAAAAAGAAAAACATACTTCAAACCCAAATCCATAAAAAGGACATGAACATCAACTTACATTTGGTAATGTGCTTCTATCAATTTTATTTCCCTAAATCTGGACATTTGCGCCTGTCATGTTCGGAACTTTTACATTGGCCGCAGCTTCTAGTTCTCTTCTTCCGCCCGTTCGTTTCCCTCAACGTCTCCTGAAATGGCTTCATTCTCTTCTTGCATGGAGCACCTTTTGTGTCGACTATCTTTGGATCAAGGACTCTCTCCGCTGAAGCTTGGCTTGCGGCAAAGTAGTGAGAGGGTATAGGACCAAATGTTGTCTCCTCGGTGTTATCATCATTCTCGATGGGCCCATCGATGATGCTTTGGAGATAATCTTTCACCTGCTGCGAGCGCTCCCCGCTTTTTGATACTTTGAATAGGGCAATACTAGCTATGTTTCTCAGTTCACTGTAACGACTCATCTCTTCTGACCACACATGTGTATTTGCATTTCTCACTGACACGAATGCAGCCTTGGCTTCCATTGTCCACCTTTTGCTAACATAACATGGAGGAATGGTCGCTGCCCCTACGAAAACCAGAACATAAAAAATGTGCGTGCAAGGGATGGCTTCGCACTCCATCTTACGGCAAGGACAGAAGGCACCATTCATCAACGAACCATCAAAAGAACACTCTACAGAGAACGGACGTCTGCTCCCTCCTTCCGCTCCATCTTTTAACACTACTTCATACCTGACCAAGTCATTTACTGTTGTTTGCTCTTGAATCACCCATGCACATGATCTTCGGATACAATCTCTTACCATCTTGAAAATTTTTGGTGTATAAATACGAGCATCATTTATCTCCAACAAACAAGCATCTATTCTAGTGAAAGGAACTGACTGTGAATATATTGCATCCAACTCGGCCCCATTCCTCCGCATACGTGATATGCAGTGCTCAGTGTGCTCCACCACATCAACCAACGACATTTTCCGGTCGAGATGATTGTGGAGCCTAGAGTTCAGACTCTCACTACGCTGGTTGCTCTGCATACCCAAGAAATATCGTCCCTTGGTATAAGCTGCAGCTACTTTTTCCTTAGTTTGTACATTCTGGACATCCATTCATTCTCCTCTTCGATCTCATAGTTCGCCTTGAACTCAGCCCATGATTTCTCAAACTGGTAAACTCCCATTCGACAGTATATGAGTTTTCTGAAGTCATCAAGCATTGGATTACGCAGGTGGCGTATCATGTTCTGCTCAATGTGCCAACTGCATAGCCGATGGTCTGTCCTTGGCAAAATCTTCCTAATTGCTTTTCTCATTGCCGAGTCTCCATTTGTGATAACAGATATGGGCTCCTTATGACCCATCGCCTCTACAAAGGTCTGAAGTAGCCACTCGTATGACTTGTGGGTCTCATCTAAAACAACACCAATCCCGAAAACAACAGTACTACGATGATGGTTCAGTCCAACAAATGCAACAAAAGGGAGATTGTAGCGGTTGACCTGATAAGTGCTGTCAAACACAACTACATGGCCGAATGCTTCATAATCAATCTGAGACTGCGAATCTGCCCAGAATAAATTTCGAAGATGTCCTTCATCATCCGTGGTGTATTTGAAGAAAAACTCAGCATCTCGTTCTTCCTGTACTCTCGTATGGTTCAGCACAAAGTCAGCATCCCTGCCTAAGATTCTTTTTTTCTTGTACCTGGCGAAGAAATTGTACAGGTCTCGGGAAATATACCCAACATGAGGATAGCCACCGTTTTGTTTCTCCGCCACATTCATGATTTGGAACGTACGGAGACCACCAAGTCCGTATCCCACCGCATTAGCCTTGTGAGCATCGTTCATCCGACGGTGAGACCGTAGAAAAGCAGATTGGTCCAGGTCGGCTAGCGGGTGGTTATGGACATCAACAAACTTCTTAACAAACCACTGACCCCTGTCTGCATCATGTTGGATCTCAAGCATAGCTTTGCAACCACAATGGGTCAGCGCCCGTGGCTCCCTTTTTTGGTCAGTCGCTTGAAAGTACTATTCCAATCGGTGCCCTTCTTTAGAGAAGCAGAAACGTCTTGCTTTCACCTCTCTGGTGCCCTTCACGTACTCCTTGTCATCCAATCTGACACTAAAACCTTTTGCTCTTGCATATCTGTTGTAGTGCTCGTAACCTTTCTTCTCACTTGCAAATATCTGACTAACCATCATGTGATATTCTTCTATCTCCTTCAAGCTAGCACTATGACCATCCATCCTCCAAACCTGCCATTATTAAAGCATCATACTTAGCGCATTTATTCTATCAATGTCATATAAATTGTCTGAATTTAGGTGATTCTTCAGATAAACAGAAAATTTAAACAGAAAACTAACACAAATTCTAGAGGAATTATAACCTGTCTTCAAAATCTGAAGGATAGGTTGTGCTGTACAAGTGTCACCCTTTATGACATTCTCGTTTATCTGACGCAAATTGAAAGTGATCCATGATTTCAACTAGTACGAGTGACACTGTATAACTGTATACTCTGATAAAGATCAATTTATGGGTCATGTATCCATACAGATTGCAAGATATGGCTGGAGAAAAACGGGCGACGAACCTGTTCTCTAATTATCCGGCGGGCGATTGTCTCGGCAGGTGGCGGCGCAGCCTAAAATTATACGGCGTGCGGGCGCGTCGGCAGGTGGCGGCGGCAGGAACCGCTGGAGGGATGGCGAGGGCAGGACTCTTGTGGCGGGGTCGAAGAACGTCGACCTAGACGGCGAACGGCGGTGGCGCGCGGTGGTGTCGGACGGCGGTGCTCGGGGATGTCGGACGGCTGCAATCTCCTGGCCGGACGGGGGAGTGGAACGACGCACGTCGGCTCTGAGACATCGGCCCCAAGCGGGGGTGTCGGACGGCGGCGCTTGGGGATGTCGGACGGCCGCAATCTCCGGGCCAGACGGGCATGTGGAACGGCGCACGTCGGCCCCAAGCGGGGGGTGTCCGACGGCGGCACGTCGGCGCCGCGCGGCCTTATCGCGAGGGTCACGCCGCCACCACAGAAATGAAATGGGATTTAGATCGAGTGTTCTGTTTTTTTTCTTCACAATCGACCGTGTTGCGCTTTGGACTGCCTGTGCGTGCAAAAGTCAAAACTGCCCAGCGGACTGCAGTTTGGGAAATGACTTCCTTGCTCCTCCGTGCGGACGGCCAGATCTGCACGGTACTCCTGGGTGTCGTTTGCAAGTACCAGGGTACCGTAAAAGAGCTCTCACAGATAGAGCCCCTAAATGAATATGAGCCCTTCATTTCTCTTGATCCAACGATTGATGTCTATTGGTACCCCAACGTGTGTATGAGAGTACCAACAAAAAAAGCGAGGGAGTACCTCGTCCTTGGGGGTAAAAAGGAAAACTGACTCTTATTCTTATTCTCATGGCTCATGGCTGATACAGTACATAATTGCTAATCGCTGGAACCTTTGCGAGATCAATATTTCTCATGCAATTGGAAACTCACCCGTGCGCTCAAGCAGGATGACTAGGGTGAGGTGGGATCATCAAGATGGCCGGAGATCTATCATGTCGGCACTTCATGTGTACAAATGTGCACCTGATCAGATTGACTTGGTTCAACACGGAAGGACAGGGAGTGGCTGCTTTGATTAGAATCTGTCGCATTGATGAACGAACGTCTTGCGAGCCTGATATCTCTGTGTTTTAGTTTCATTTGTAGATGTTAGAGATTTTGTGTGGTTTTCGAGAACCTGTAGCCAAGTTCTGTTTGATCGGTAACTTTCAGCGCATAGAAAACATATGCATCGATTAGAAATCAAGAAAGGACTTAATTAAGAGGAGAAAAGACTAAACTACCCTTCTAAGTGAAGGGTCGGACTTAAGTGGTACTCCATCTCTGCTTGAGGGAGTACCAGGGTATCGTAAAAAAGCTCCTCTGCTATAGTCCGCTATAGCCTTTTTAGCAGAGTGCCGCTAAATGGCCGCCTTCACAAATAGCCCGCTATAGCTGATTTGAAAGCTTGCCGCTATTTTCCATAGTCCGCTATTTAAAACATTGGTTTTAACAGCCTGCATGTTTGTCTTCATGTCATCATTCATTGTCCATTTCATCAATTATCATGCAGCATCTGTTCTGCACACACTCTCTTCATTTTAAGTGTGTGGTGTTTGGGGTGCGCTTCCGCCATGCTCTTGACAGCATCCTCTGCAGCCTCCACATTTGAAGCTCTCGAGTCACGGCAATCCATCTCTATATCCAACAGAGCAAGACTAGAGAGGTGTTGGAAGCCAAAATCATCCAAAACACCATCACCACGTGCTGACTTGAACTGACTTAGATGAATCTGCATTGGAATCTTCTTGAGATTTGGCATGGCACCTGCTTGAAACGTTAACCCTGTGACACCGGAGTTGAGCGCAAGCACCTGCAACTGTTGAAACCCTGCATCATTAGTGATAACAATGGGCCTTATGTCGCCACTCAATTGGAGCAGAGTGGGTATTTTTCCAACCATCTCAACAACCTGCTGCTCTATCTTCATCCCACCAGTAACAGATAATTCTTCTAGGTTGGGAAGTGAATGTTGGAAATTCTCCCACAGGATTGATCACATCAAATCACATGATGAACACGCACACACAAAACTTATAGCCAAGGGCCCTTGTCGTGCCCTTGTTTTCCTCTTTATTGCTTTTCTCCTTTTCTCTCCTTAATACAATAAACTCACGCAATAGTTGTGCATATATATATATACATATATATATACATATATATATATATACATATATATATATATATATATACATATATATATATATATATATATATATATATATATATATGCACCAACCGACCCAGGACGTCAAACCGACTTGTACTTGTTCTGCACTCTGAACCGAACACGACTAGTACTTTTACTCTAACACAAACTAAGCCATGTTGCCTTTTCCTAATCTAAATACCCGGCAACGCTGATCACACCTTTACTAAACTTAGCTACCCAAACCTACTAGCACACGGACTAGTACTATATATATCTGACTCAACACAACTATTATTACATACGTGACCACTTAGTAGTAAATCCATCAAAACTAAACTGGGTATTGTTTGGATTACCTAACAGTGAAACCAGCCATTTGGTTATCCAGCAAATTTGCCCACGGCATAGGCAAATTGTTCGGATGCTACTGAGAGCAGGGAAGGACGGATGTCCTTTGAGGACATCTTCTTCTTCGAGAAAAACAGTGATATAGAGGTTGCGAAGTTTGCATGCATCCAATTCACAGAGTGAGGACACTAGCTTTTCTCCCTTGCAACTTGATTTGTCAAGTTCACTGGTGTCCCAACGAATGCGTAGCTTTCTCCGATTTTTCAGTTTGCCGTGCTCTTCCAGACACTTCACTGATTGCAGGAAGGTGTCTATGTTGCCAAGCTCTTGCAGGTTTTCCATTTTACCAACACAATCCGGAAATTTAGTTTGAACTAAAACAAACAGACGTGCCAGTCATTTTAGCCGAGTAACCAATTCAGGTAGCTCTAGTAGTTATGTATTCCTCACATTTAGCGTCTCCAGATACTCCAAGTCTCTAATTTCTCTAGGAATCATGGTTATATTTGTCAAATGGATGTTCAAGTACCTGAGCTGAAATAATCTTCCAATATCAATGACATGATGATTTCCTAGTTCAAAGCATTGACCTATGTCCAGCACACGTAGAGCATTTAACTTCTCAAGGGAAGGCAGATATTTCCGTGAATTACCAATAGCACATAGTGATCTAGCATGTGATAAATCCAATTGCTTGACATTTCCTTGATCTTCATTTCCCATCAGAGACAACCGCCGGACTTTGCCATCAGCCTTAGGATGATTGCTTAAGAAAGTACAAAAGTTCTCTTCATTGGCTTTGTAAATGAGGAAATCAAGGACGGTATCATGGACTCGGCAATACAATGCCTTGCCATCATACCCGATGCCCACCGGTTGTGTTAAACTTCTATTGATAAGTTCACGGAAATATTCATCTCCTAATTTAACAAGATCTTCTCCTTCTCTACACTACTAGGGAAAACCTTATATACAGAATCTTAGCAGCAGCGCGGCACAAAAAGAGGCGCTACTGCAAATTAGTAGCAGCACGGTTAGGGAAAGCGCGCTACTAATGTAAATTTAGCAGTAGCGCGTGATGTTTAAACCGCGCTGCTACAAAAATCCATCGACAATACACAACGACCTAACTTTACCAGCAGCGCGGCGTCAAGAAGCGCGCTACTGCTAATGCCATAGTAGTAGCGCGCTTTTTAGTCACGCCGCTGCTGCTAATTTTGAAATTGTCCACACGGTTGGCCCGTTTAGCCGTAGCGCGTGATAGGAAAGCGCGCTGCTGCTACGATCATAGCAGTAGCGCGTTTTTGCTCCCACGCTGCTGCTAAGACGCACCACCCACCATCTTTTTCCACCTCCCCCTCCCCATCTCCTCTCCTCCCTTTCCCCTACCTCCCACATCCTTCCTCTCTCACTCTTCTTCTTCCTCAATACTTCTCCCCCATTAATCTTCCTCTTCTACCTACCTTTCTCTCTCTTCATTAGTCATAACTAACTACACCACCTCCATTAATGCATCTCCTTTCTTTTTTTTTTCCTTCCCCCTCCACTAGTTGAAGTTGTCTCCTCCCAAATTAGCTAGCTAGGTAGATGTAGCATTTAGTTAAGTAACCTATTTGCCCCCTAACTAGATCTTTCTTTGTCAAGAAGAGCTTTGTGCACTTTTGATCTCCACACATCATCATCCACACCGTGTGCTCGATCTCGTAGCTAGAGGTGATTAAAATTTCATGCTTTTCCAAAATGGAAATATGTGTATCTGTGTGTGTGATATGATAATTGGGAAATATGCTGGAAATTGTGTGTGTGGAATGAGTTGACGCCAAATTGTGCTTTTGAGTTACCTATGTTTTGCCGAAATGTCGATTTATTTCCGTTTTGGCGAATTCCGGGCAAACTCTAGATCTATATATGTCCTATTTTTAGGTATATAAGGCTGGAATATCTCCGCTTCATAAATATTTAAATAGGAAATAACCTTAGATATTTAATACAATAAGGCTGGAATATCTCCGCTTCATAAATATTTAAATAGGAAATAACCTTAGGTATATAAGGCTGGAATATCTCCGCTTCATAAATATTTAAATTGGAAATAACCTTAGATATTTAATACAATCTGCATGCGTTTTCAAGGGCCATCCAATTTCTCACTGCTCAGCAAAAGCTTGATCCATCTAATTTTGTGTCAAGTATAGATGTAAACATTATTGAGGGGATGGTCAGAAGGTAATGAAGCGTGAAGGGATTAAGTAAAGTTCATTCACTTATGGTGTAAGTGACAGTTACTCACTCCGTCCCAAAATAAGTGTTGTTGGTTCTTGGGACGGAGGGAGTACATACTCATGCATTATTTCGGAAAACCAGATCCGCATCATGTCATTATTTTCGCATTCGGTTTGAGTGTACATTGATGGCAGAAAGGGAAGACCATCTTACTCTTAACCCTGGGCTGAAGTTACTTGCCTAGATGGTATGGTGATTTATCACATTAGGTAGTTACCTCCACGGTAAATAGATCTGGGTTGATCCTATTAGTTGTTTTCTTGGGTGAATTTCTGCTTATATTAGTTACATCCTCGAACATGTACATCATTAGTTCATTCTTGATTTTAATTGGAGTTCTGGTTTGGTATTATAATGACATGACCTGCATTATGGCTTCATGAAATACACACATGAGAATATAGATGTCACCGAGCGACTTTAATTTAGATTTTTATATGGAGTAATATTTGTATACCATGGTTTAACATTCTTGATTTCCATCAAAACCATACTGTAGGTACAGTAAGATCCAAACCATATTGTCCATTTCCAAAATCTTAACATTCTTGATTTCCATCAAAACCTGAGCTTTACAAAATCATGTTTTAAGGTTAAGTGATTTCAGTTTGAGAAACCTACTCAGTGTTCTACCATTTTCAGATAAATTCGACAAACTTCTGTTATGGTGAGTCTTACAATGGGTTTCAGTTTTGGGTAATGATGAATCATTGAGGACATATTTTTATAGCAGAGGGGCAAAATGGATCCATGTCAAAAAGTTCCTTTAGCATAACAAGGAACTGAAAAGTACTTCTGTTGGGAGTCCAAACGCCAAATTCTAATTTGTGAAGCCAAGGAGACCCACAAGTATTTTCACACTAATGTTTCGCCTTAAAAGACAATCTCAAACATTTTAAACGGTGCCGCTACCTTAGATTTCCTTTCATTTTGATTTACCCAAACATGAATAGTAAGTATATGTTATGAAATTATTTTGCAGTTTGTTATTTTATCCTCAGAGATTTACAGGTGTATGTGTGATTCAATGTACATTAATTATTTTTGCTTTTTTTGGCCGTAGTGATTAAATGGTGTAGGCTACGGGTGTAATCCACCTGTTTGGTGTACGAATCACTTATTGAGATGCTCCATCAACATTTGTGAATTCCTCATTTTGGCTCTATGTTTAGTTGATCAACTTATCAAGCTTTGAGGAAACTGTCTGTTTGATGAGCTTGATTCTCTATATCTTGGCCAAAGTGATGCCCATGAAAGTTTTATCAATATGTACCTACTTGTGAAATTATTCTCTGGAGTGAACAGTTTCAAATTTTATCCTATGTAAAACATTATACTTACATCTGGATTACTCTATGAGAGCAGTTATAGTCTTCTTAATTGTACCATTGCACTAGCATTTTCTCATTTTATTCTAGGCATTGGATGGCCTCTTATAATCCAATGAAAACTTTGCAATTGTTACTTAAGTTTAAGTCCCAGTGAAGATGAGGAATGGTGAGTTCCTTTCATTATATGGCGAGTTGCTTTATCTCACTAATGGGCTATTGTCTGAAGTATGCAGGTTTGGGAGATATGGAAGGTGTGTATTTATCTTTGCTTATCCTGTCAAGCTATTTCCGTACTATAGCTCCTAAAATATAACCACTTCTGAATAGTACTTTTTAATTGTGTTGAAAATTTGCATATCAGTCATTATCACAAAGTAGATATATGTGGCCATTTTAGTTTTAACACGAGAGCTCTAGCTGATAGTCCTTTTTTTCCTCTGTATAATAAATGGCGCAACATCTGCACAGTCGTTTTTTTCCATATAATAAATGGTTGCATATAGCTGAGATGTCTCTATTTTTTTGGATGTTGAAGTTTTCTTTCTCTATATTTATTAAGAGAGATGGCTGCCTTTAATCATATTCTAGATCAACGTTGCCAGCTAACAATCTGGTATCGAGTGTGTTACAACCATATTTAATGTATCTTATTGTGGTATATTTACCTAGAGCTAGCATGTCAATATCCATTTAGCATTGTGTCCTCTTGATGGCATCTATGTATGTATTACCAAAAAGAGCAGTTTGGTCGGCTGTCATTCTGTGGCATGGTGGTAATGGTATTTTGTTGCGTTGGCTAAAGTTTTGTGTGAGAAATGATATCCTAGAAAAGAGAAAGAGTGGCTGCTAGACAAATGCTTTTTACCTAGGACCAATAAGACTTCTTTTTAGCTACTAGATGAAATTATCCATTCTGTTTCATTCTGAGTTAGTAGCACATCCCCCCCCCCCCCCCCCCCCCCCCACCAATTTAAAAGTTGTATGCCATGTATTTTTGCACTAGATACAAACAAGAATACATAGATGAATAGCAAATAAGGACTTCCTTTCTAGAGGTTTTATATTTACCAGCTAACCTTAATAGCATTTTTTTCTTTTGTCATAATTTACAAAGACGCAATTTATACTGTAGGTTTTTACAGTTACAGTTAACTAATACTATGATGCATCTCTCACACATTTTTACCTGCAAAGTAATATCCACAATGTTTGTCGAGTAATTCCAAAGTAAGATGTGCTATATGTATAGAGTCAATATTTTCTCTCTTCGTTGTCCGCTATAGCGTTGTAATTGTTCTTGACTTTTTTTTATGGATGTTTACATGATATGATATGTACACTTACCAAATGTGGTGAAAAATATGATAGCATGAGAACTCACAAAAAAGACAAATTATCCAAGTCTGAATACCATACAAATCACTACTCAGATTGTATCAATGTTTATTTGTGCAAGAGTCATATGATTACATTTTTGCATAGTTATTTTCATGTTGACATAGTATCAGGATATACTGATGATTTTATTTCATAAATATTTAGAACATTCTGGACTAGGTGAAGTGGAGAAAGAATATAGGTTCCATTTGCAACCATGTGAGCTAAATCTAGGTTCATGTTTGGACAAGTTAATTGAAATCATCGAACCACTCAAATTCATGCATGGGAGTAACAAATACTCCCTCTCTCCCATAGTATAAAATGTTTTTCAAGCTAAGTTCTTATATTACGGGACAGAGGGCGTATGTTTTTCAAGGTGATATATCGGTAGACTTATCGGACAACAAAAAACAAATTGTGAATCATGTAAATCTCAAGCATCCACTATTATCCATTAGATTATTGAAACTATTAATCCACGTGTACTTGCGTTTTGATGATTTTTTTAGGGTAATTGGTTTATTTTTAGGGGGGATATAAAGCACTGTAAAAATGATTTTGTTGTTCCTTGGGAGTGAGGTTGAAACATTCGTCTTTTATGCATCCCATATAATATCGCTTCATATTTGCTAAAGTTGTATTCACAATATTGTGATTGCTTTTAGACTGCCCTGGTAGATAATTGATAGTTTTACAATACGAGCAAGGTATATAATTGTCCCCAGTTCACATATGTAACCAATATTTAGAACAATAAAGAGTGCAACTGATGGATACTATCATGCAAGACAAATATTTCTTACATATCATCGCAAAACAAATATATTCGACATATCATCGTAAAGTGGATGATAAATGGAAAAATGATACAAAGAAAACGGCACAGCAACGCACGCGACTGGTTCTAGTAGTCAGGATTTTGGAATGAATACCGGAATTAATAGTCGGGTTGGCTTGGGAAGAAGGCGCTGAGTGCCGTTCTCCCATCCATCCACATGTTGTGAGCGTATATATCCTTGTGGAAGATTCCAAGCAGCATACAAGGACCCAACACAGGCTCTAGTCCTCGTGGCCTCTTTCTTTTTTCTACCAATTGTTCTCTCGACGACAGCCACACCAACCAACCACACCAATTAAGCTTGTAAAATGGGAATGGAGATGACCGACCACGCTGAGGATTGGCAAGTCCCGACATCGACATCGACATGAGAGGACAAACGGACAAGTGATTTCCTACTCTTTTTTTTACAGGACGAGTTGATTATTTACCTATTGTTACTTTTGTGCTCGTCTTCCTCATCCGCGTACACTCACATAGCCAAGCCAAAGCACGAGCTTCCTCCCTCCAAAGCTCTTGCAAGCAAGCATGAGGACTTGCTGTAAAAAACGCGTGTATATATTGATCTGAGGCAGGAAAAAGCTTTTGTGCCCGTCCTCGCTGTCCTCACAGCTCTGCCCCTCGTGCAGAGCCAAGGTGAGGGATTCTTCTTTTTTTAAGGGAAAAGTATATTTTTCATCCCTCAACTCTTTCGAAAATATAGAAATGATCCCTCAACTTCAAAACCAGCATATCTTAGTCTCTCAATTTTTTAAACCAGATAACTTTAGTCCCTCATACCGCTTTCGGTGGTGTTAGATGGGAAGCGTTCCTACTCCCTCGTGAAGGAGCCGCGTGTATACATTGATTTGAGGCAGGAAACGCCCCTGTCGTGGCTTACAAGAAGATACCGATCTCTTAGGGATTCGGTTTGTTACAGAGGAGATAGAAGAAGCTGCGAGAGAGGACGAAATAGAGTTAGTTTGAGATTACAAGAAATATATCTCTAAGTCTAACACCTCCCTGAATCTCAACTATCCTACATTAACATTCTTCTTGAATTCCTCGAAGGGCTTGACTGGCAAAGCTTTAGTGAATCCATCTGCAACTTGATCTCTGGAAGGAATGAATCGTATGTCTAACTTCTTTTCTGCAACCCTTTCTCTTACAAAGTGAAAATCAATTTCTATATGCTTGGTTCTGACATGGAACACTAGATTTGCAGAAATATATGTGGCTCCTAAGTTGTCACACCACAAACATGACACACGATGCTGCTTAACTCCCTACTCATTGAGTAATGATTCAACCCAAATGATTCCAGCATAAGCATTTGCTAGTGACTTGTATTCAGCTTTAGTACTTGACCTGGACACTATGGCTTGTTTTCTAGCACTCCAAGAAATGAGATTAGAGCCAAAGAAAACTGCAAAACCTCCAGTTGACTTTGTGTCATCACTGCATCCTGCCCAGTTAGCATAAGAGAAAGCACTAATAAGAGATGAGTTAGGACGTCTGAACTGAAGACCTAAACTCATAGTGTGCTTTATATACCGTACAATTATTTTAACAACTATCCAGGGTACAGTGGTAGGCGCATGAAGATACTGACAAACTTTGCTAACAGCAAAGGATATATTTGTTCTTGTTAGTGTCAGATACTGCAAAGCTCCTACTGCACTCCTGTATCTTGTGCTCTCTTCTTCCTTAATTGGCTCTCCTTCAAAAGCAAAAAGTTTTTCTGAAGAAGACAATGGTGTGGGTGAGGGCTTACATTCCTTCGTCCCCATACGAGCTAGAAGTTCAGTGGCATATTTTTCCTGATTCAGTACTATACCATCTTGAATCTTCTTAACTTCAATACCTAGAAAGAAGTCTATATCACCAAGGTCCTTCAAGGCAAACTATGAACTCAGATCACTCAAAAGAGCATTAGTGGCACTTTGTGAAGAGCTTGCAACTATCATATCATCAACATATATTAACACAAATATAGTTGTATTCGCTTTGTTATAAATGAACAGCGATGTATTAGCTTTGGATGCAACAAAGCCAAGATACTTTAACTGAGAACTCAACCTTGAATACCATGGCCTTGGTGCCCGTTTCAAACCATAAAGTGCCTTGTCAAGCTTACACACATAATGAGGTGTTTTCTTACTTTCATACCTAGGTGGTTGTCTCATGTAAACCTCCTCTTCCAGAACACCATGCAAAAACGCGTTCTGAACATCTAGCTGTCTCAAGCTCCATCCCCTGGACATAGAAATAGCTAGCACAAGCCTAATAGTTGCAGCTTTAACAACAAGACTAAAGGTGTCTTCATAGTCTAAACCATAATGTTGTTTAAAACCTTTTGCAGGTAAGCGTGCTTTATACCTGTCAATTGTGTCATTTGCCTTTTTCTTGATTTTGTAGACCCACTTACAGTAAATAATATTTTTACCTCGTTTTTCAGGTGCAAGATGCCAAGTCTTGTTCCTCATGAGATCTGAGTACTCCTCATCCAATGCATTTTTCCATCTTGGATCCATTAATGCATCTTCTAGCTTTACTGGTTCTCCTGTGATACATAGCATACCGTACGTTATAGTGTTGTCAGTTCCAACCTTTGGATTTCGTATACCTTTCTAAAGCCGAGTCATGACACGTGAAACCGTAGTTAGAGGCGGCACAGGAGTTGACGCAGCAGGATTAGCCGCAGAGGATCCCGGAGACACGTCAGATCCGCTTTCCACAGCGAATCACTACTAGGGAAAACCTTATACACAGAATCTTAGCAGCAGCGCGGTTTAAAAACAAACGCTACATCTAATTAGCAGTAGCGAGCTTCAGGAAACCGCGCTGCTAATATCCCGGTAGAAGTAGCGCTCTAGGTGGAACAAGCGCTACTACTATCATTGCCACAGCGTTGCGTCCAGGCTTGACATAGTAGTAGTGCCCTTCCCCGGACGCACTACTGCTAAAGTACTTAGTAGCAGCGTTTTTCTTCAAAACTCGCTGCTGGTAAGTATTGCACCTAATTAATTAAGTTTAGTCACATACTGCTAAGCGAACAAGGTGTTTACCACCTTAAATATGTTACTTCTCAAACTACCTCGAGCACTTGGTCTTCATTGAACTATATGTGTAGGATTTGTGGCTGCAATATGAATGTTCACCAGTGCCTATACAGGTACTGTGAGGATTCATGTTGACTATTTAGATTCTACACAAAAAGATCAATGATGACCAATGTATATTTTTGATGCGAGCTTAGACTTAGCAGTAGCGTTTTTCTCTAAAATGCGCTATAGCTAAATTACCTATAGCGCGTTTCCTTAAGAGCGCTACTGCTAGTTTGACTTAACCACCCGCAGGCTCAAAATTTTGCTAAGTCCTCCTTCCCCCCTGTTCTCCTACTCCTCTATCGCCGCCACCCGAGCCCGAGCCTGCCCTCACCGCCGCCGCCCGAGGCCGCCCTCAACCTCACCGCCGCCGCCCGCCGCCGCTCCCGACCTCACCGTCGCCGCCCTTGACCTCACCACCGCCGCCCTCGACCTCACCGCTGCCGCCCGAGCCCGCGCAGGACCGCTGCCTCCCGATCCCGAGCCCGCCCTCGCCGCCCCTACCTCCGTCGCCGAGCACCTCCCCGCCACCGTCTCTCCCCTCTCTGTAAGCCCCCCACCCATCCCCCACCCCATCTCTCTCTGCTTAGTTAGTAGATGTTTTTTAGTAGTAGTAGATGTTAATTTAGGGTTCATAGATAATGATTTTTAGTAGTAGTAGATGTTAATTAGTAGTATTGATGGTAAGTAAATTAATAAACTAGTTGAACTAGTTTAGTTTTAGTTGAACTAGTTTAGTAAGTAAATTAATAAACTAGTTGAAGTAGTTGAATTAATAGAACTAATGTATTTTTAGTAAACTAGTTGAACTAGTTTAGTTTTAGTTGAACTAGTTTAGTAAGTAAATTAATAAACTAGTTGAACTAGTTGAATTAATAGAACTAATGTAATTTTAGTAAGAAAATTAATATAACTAGTTGAACTACTTTATTTTTAGAAAAAACTAGTTATTTTCTATTTATAGTAAGTTTATATTTAGTAAGAACTAGTTGAATTAATAGAACTAGTTGAACATGTATATTTGTTGCTATTTTTTTAGTTTAAGCAATTATTCTGGATGTATTTGTGATAACTTGTAGGGTTTTTGTTTTTGCAGAAATCAAGGAGACCCTCCATCATCCCCGCCATCATCCCCGTCACTGACCCCCTCCGATAGATAAGGTGAGACCAGCCAAATCTCCATGTCAATATGAGTCCTATAAGATATGATGTAGATAAAAACATGTATATCTTGTGTTGCTCAAATAGGATATGTGGTTGCCCAAGTGGCCGGTCATGTTCAGGTTACACCTCCGAGTGGCCTATGTTTTGCTTGAGTGTTGCTTAATTTCCGTTCCAGCAAATTTCAGGCGCTCGATATGTCCTTTTTTAGCAAAGTTCATGCTGGATTTTTCCGTGAATTTTGGCATGACTTACTCACTAGGGGAAGGAGGAGTAACGACCATCACCGACGGTCCAAATGTCAGAGAGGAATCAGTGAGGGAGAGTCTCCACCATATATAAGAGGACGAAGAATCCTGACTGTTGTCGTGGGGGTCGCTTCTCCTTCGTTCCCGTGTGCTAGACATTTTGGTGTAATGCACTCGGGGATGAAAGGAGGAGTGACCATCACCAACGGTCGATTGTATACACCACGTGAGCTGGGAGTTTTCAAGCAAAAGACTCGACAGACTGATAGTCAACCCGTGATGAATAATAATGTTCTAATTTAGTTTTTGTGTACATATATTTAATTGTACAAGTTTAATCTTTGAATTATGAACATAGGAAATGTCGTACTCGGACGACGAAAGTCTCCCGGGGGAGTGCGACTGGTGCCACGACGACCGAGGTATGTGCGACAGGTTCCTTGACCTGGACGAAGATCGGCGCTTCAGCATTAAGCTCGAGGAGACCTTCGATGGTGAAACAGTACGCAACGACGACAAGTGTTTTTTTCGTAATTAAGCACGACTCCAACTCTTTCAACTTGTACTTTTCATATTTTGCAATTCGACTAGCTTGTGCCATGTTATGCAAGAGCTATGTCTTGGAGAGGATGGGTTTTGAAGACCATGAAAGTATGGAAATGAAGAAATTTGACCTAAGGACCCATCATGTCATGGATTTTGAAGTAAATCTGTACAATTCTGAGAGCATAACCCATTTTGGTTGCAAGAATTGGGAAGCACTTTGCGAGATGTATGGTTTTTATGAGGGTATGCTTCTCACCATGGATCTTGGTGATCCTGACACCGCCAAAGACAATTTGGACATTTGGGTCCTTGTTGATACACTTCCAATTCTTCCCCTATGTGAGCTTCTCAAACATAGTTATTAAGTAATTTATATTGTTTATTTCAAAATAGTAGACAACTTATTTCCATTGATAGCTTACTTTCATTCTTCAAAGAATGTGCAAATGATGGTAGACAGAACCAACTACACCGAAGGCTCTGAGTTAACTTATCAGCAGAAAAGTCATCTGGTCGCATATTGTACTGATCTTGAGAATTACAATGCCTACTATCAAACTCCTCAACATTATGGTCAATACGTGCCACTAGTGCACGTGTTGAACCACGATAACTTCGATGGAGATATCCTGGTAAGATTTTTTACTATTACGACATCCATGCATCTTTTGCATACTTCTAAAACTAGTACATCATTGCTAACTATGAAGTTATTACTATGTTTTTCAACAGAGAATCCCGACGGATTGTGTGCCTCACTTGATGTATCAGAATGGTAGCCTTCATGTTTTGAACATACAACCAGGTCATCCTACGAATCTCAACTGTCCATACCAGATTTCTAAAAGAAGTGGAGACATGGTAATCAAAGAATGGAAAAAATGTATGGACAGTCGTAAGGAGGTTCTTGGAAGCAAGATTGTGCGAAAGGCAAGAATTGGAGACAGGATAATCGCCATTCTCCATAATGGAGAGTCAGGGGCTGATACGTCTCCAACGTATCTATAATTTTTGATTGCTCCATGCTATATTATCTACTGTTTTGGACATTATTGGGCTTTGTTATCCACTTTCATATTATTTTTGGGACTAACCTATTAACTGGAGGCCCAGTCCATAATTGTTGTTTTTTTGCCTATTTTAGGGTTTCGAAGAAAATGAATATCAAACGGAGTCCAAACGGAATGAAACCTTCGGGAACGTGATTTTCTCACCGAACATGATCCAGGAGACTTGGACCCTATGTCAAGAAACAAAGGAGGACGCCACGAGGTAGGGGGGCGCCTACCCCCCAGGCGCGCTCTCCACCCTCGTGGGCCCCCTGTTGCTCCACCGACGTACTCCTTCCTCTTATATATACCTACGTACCCCCAAACAATCAGATACGGAGCCAAAACCCTGATTCCACCGCCACAACTTCCTGTATCCATGATATCCCATCTTGCGGCCTGTTCCGAAGCTCCACCGGAGGGGGTATCCATCACGGAGGGCTTCTACATCAGCACCATAGCCCCTCCGATGAAGTGTGAGTTGTTTACCTCAGACCTACGGGTCCATAGTTATTAGCTAGATGGCTTCTTCTCTCTTTTTGGATCTCAATACAACGTTCTCCCCCTCTCTTGTGGAGATCTATTCGATGTAATCTTCTTTTTGCAGTGTGTTTGTTGAGACCGATGAATTGTGGGTTTATGATCAAGTCTATCTATGAATAATATTTGAATCTTCTCTGAATTCTTTTATGTATGATTGGTTATCTTTGCAAGTCTCTTCGAATTATCAGTTTGGTTTGGCCTACTAGATTGATCTTTCTTGCAATGGGAGAAGTGCTTAGCTTTGGGTTCAATCTTGCGGTGTCCTTTCCCAGTGACAGTAGGGGCAGCAAGGCACGTATTGTATTCTTGTCATCGAGGATAACAAGACGGGGTTTTTATCATATTGCATGAATTTATCCCTCTACATCATGTCATCTTGCTTAAGGCGTTACTCTGTTTTAATGAACTTAATACTCTAGATGCATGCTGGATAGCGGTCGATGAGTGGAGTAATAGTAGTAGATGCAGGCAGGAGTCGGTCTACTTGTCTCGGACGTGATGCCTATATACATGATCATACCTAGATATTCTCATAACTATGCTCAGTTCTGTCAATTGCTCAACAGTAATTCGTTCACTCACCATAAAATACTTATGCTCTTGAGAGAAGCCACTAGTGAAACCAATGCCCCCCGGGTCTATCTGTTGGGTTTCGTAGTAATTTCAAAAAATTTCCTACGCACACGCAAGATCATGTGATGCATAGCAACGAGTGGGGAGAGTGTTGTCTACGTACCCACGCAGACCGACTGCGGAAGCGTTGACACAACGAAGAGGAAGTAGTCGTACGTCTTCACGATCCAACCGATCAAGCACCGAAACTACGGCACCTCCGAGTTCGAGCACACGTTCAGCTCGATGACGATCCCCGGACTCCGATCCAGCAAAGTGTCAGGGAAGAGTTCCGTCAGCACGACGGCGTGGTGACGATCTTGATGTACCACAGCAGCAGGGCTTCGCCTAAACTCCGCTACAGTATTATCGAGGACTATGGTGGCTGGGGGCACCGCACACGGCTAAGGAATAGATCACGTGGATCAACTTGTGTGTTTCTGGGGTGCCTCTGCCTCAGTATATAAAGGAGCCAAGGGGGAGGGGGCCGCCGGCCAGGAGGAGGGCGCAGGAGGAGTCCTACTCCTCCCGGGAGTAGGACTCCCCCCCCCCAATCCTAGTGGGACTAGGATTCCCCGAGGGGAAAGAGAGAGAGGGGGGCCGGCCACCTCTCCTAGTCCTAATAGGAATAGGGGAAGGGGGGAGGCGCGCGGCCACCTTGGGCTGCCCCTTTCTCCTTTCCACTAAGGCACATTAAGGCCCATATGGTTCCCGGGGGGTTCCGGTAACCTCCCGGTACTCCGGTAAAATCCCGATTTCACCCGGAACACTTCTGATGTCCAAATATAGGCTTCCAATATATCAATCTTTATGTCTCGACCATTTCGAGACTCCTCGTCATGTCCGTGATCACATCCGGGACTCCGAACAACCTTCGGTACATCAAAATGTATAAACTCATAATATAACTGTCATCGTAACCTTAAGCGTGCGGACCCTACGGGTTCGAGAACAATGTAGACATGACCGGGACACGTCTCCGGTCAATAACCAATAGCGGGACCTGGATGCCCATATTGGCTCCTACATATTCTACGAAGATCTTTATCGGTCAGACCGCATAAGAACATACGTTGTTCCCTTTGTCATCGGTATGTTACTTGCCCGAGATTTGATCGTCGGTATTCCAATACCTAGTTCAATCTCGTTACCGGCAAGTCTCTTTACTCGTTCTGTAATACATCATCCCGCAACTAACTCATTTAGTTGCAATGCTTGCAAGGCTTAAGTGATGTGCATTACCGAGAGGGCCCAGAGATACCTCTCCGACAATCGGAGTGACAAAACCTAATCTCGAAATACGCCAACCCAACATGTACCTTTGGAGACACCTGTAGTACTCCTTTATAATCACCCAGTTACGTTGTGACGTTTGGTAGTACCCAAAGTGTTCCTCCGGTAAATGGGAGTTGCATAATCTCATAGTTATAGGAACATGTATAAGTCATGAAGAAAGCAATAGCAACATACTAAACGATCGGGTGCTAAGCTAATGGAATGGGTCATGTCAATCAGATCATTCTCTTAATGATGTGATCCCGTTAATCAAATAACAACTCATTGTTCATGGTTAGGAAACATAACCATCTTTGATTAACGAGCTAGTCAAGTAGAGGCATACTAGTGACACTTTGTTTGTCTATGTATTCACACATGTATTATGTTTCCGGTTAATACAATTCTAGCATGAATAATAAACATTTATCATGATTGTAAGGAAATAAATAATAACTTTATTATTGCCTCTAGGGCATATTTCCTTCACTATCTTCATCATATTAATCTTCCAATACTTAGTTATTCTTACTTTGCTTTTACTTTACTTTGCATCTTTATCATAAAAATACCAAAAATATTATCTTATCATATCTATCAGATCTCACTCTCGTAAGTGGTTGTGTAGGGATCGACAACCCCATATCGCGTTGGTTGCGAGGATTTATTTGTTTTGTGCAGGTGCGAGGGACTGGCACGTAGCCTCCTACTGAATTGATACCTTGGTTCTCAAAAACTGAGGGAAATACTTACGCTACTTTGCTGCATCACCCATTCCTCTTTAAGGGAAAACCAACGCAGTGCTCAAGAGGTAGCAAGAAGGATTTCTGGAGCCGTTGCCGGGGAGTCTACGAAAAAGTCAATATACCAAGTACCCATCACAATCCTTATCTCCCGCATTACATTATTTGCCATTTTCCTCTCGTTTTCCTCTCCCCCACTTCACCCTTGCCATTTTATTCGCCCTCTCTCTCTATCCTCCCTTTCTTTCTCTATTTGCCTCTTTTTGCCCACTTGCTTTTTGTTTGCTTGTGTGTTGGATTGCTTGCTTGTCACGATGGCTCAAGATAACTCTAAATCAACAACAATGATTTTATTAGCACTCCGATTGCTCCTCTTACCAATGCTGAATCTTGTGAAATTAATGCTGCCTTGCTGAATCTTGTCATGAAAGATCCGTTTTCCAGCCTTCCTAGTGAAGATGCCGCTACCCATATAAATAGCTTCGTTGATTTGTGTGATATGCAAAAGAAGAAAGATGTGGATAACGATATTGTTAAATTGAAGCTATTTCCTTTTTCGCTTAGAGATCGTGCTAAAGCTTGGTTTTCGTCTTTGCCTAAAAATAGTATTGATTCATGGAATAAGTGCAAAGATGCTTTTATCTCTAAGTATTTTCCTCCCGCTAAGATCATCTCCCTTAGAAACGATATTATGAATTTTAAGCAACTTGATCATGAACATGTTGCACAAGCTTGGGAGAGGATGAAATTAATGATACGTAATTTCCCTACTCATGGTTTGAATTTGTGGATGATTATACTAAAAATTTATGCCGGATTGAATTTTGCTTCTAGAAATTTTTTAGATTCGGCCACGGGAGGCACTTTTATGGAAATCACTTTAGGAGAAGCTACTAAACTCCTAGATAATATGATGGTTAATTGTCGGTGTACTAGAGTAGGGGTAACCTAGTATCCCGAACATGTGCACAGGCAGTCGCAGCATCCCGCGGCAAGGCTTGCCGGGTGACCGCCAAGGTCCTCCATGGTTCCTTTGGAGCCATTCAAGGACAAAGTATCCAAGCCAAGGAGACAAGACCCCGGCAAGAGGAGCTTGCCGGGAAGGCCAACCAAGGCATCTCAAGGAACTTGCCGCGACGCGCCACGCGTCCCAGCAAGGCCCGGTGAGCGACAAGCTCCCGGACGCGACAAGACAACGACCGCGGCAAGGCGCTTGCCGCGGCAAGCCACCACTCTGTGTCCGCGCTCCAGCACATCCACCAACATGTCGCTCTGGGACCCTTCCAGGCGTACGTGGCGGGAGGCTGTGCAGCCAGCGGTGCACGGTGGCAAGCGGCGCTGACAAGATTGCCATCGTGGCGAGCGGTGGCGTCCCTGACGGTCCCTTTTGCACTATTTAGGCGACGCAGACGGGCATTTAATGCCCTGGTCCCCTGCCGTCAGGGTTAGGTATGATACACTATAGCAGGTAGCTGTACCAACCGCAACACCTTTCCATTTTTACCCTTGTCTACGTTGCCACCTGTCGGTGACCCCTTGAGCATATAAAAGGAGGCCCATGCGCAACGTAGAGGGGGGGGGGGAAGGAGGAAGAGAACACTCACGCTCGGTCTCATTAGCTGCTGGGGTGTACTGTAGCACTCCGCGCTCCCGAGCAAGAACTCAATACAAACCACAAAGCAGGAGTAGGGTTTTACGCATCGGTGCGGCCCGAACCTGGGTAAACTGCTCGTGTGCTTCGCCTCGATCCGCTCTCTGTGCGACCCTCGCCCCCGCCGAACCGAAAGGGACTCGGTCCACCGGTCCCATGGGTGTTCGTGTATTAGTCCCCCGACATCCTTGGCGCGCCAGGTAGGGGTGTCGAGGTTGTGTGAACCAGATCCGGCGTTCACACGAGCTAGATCTTCATCATCTTCATCGACATGCCGCCGAAGAAGAAGGCTTCGGAGGCAGCTGCTCCGTTCGCGCCGACCCCACCACCGCCGGAGCAAACGACTGATGGGGCAGACGCCGGCGGAAGAACGGGCGTCGACGAGGGAGCTCACGGTGCTGCCAGGTCCAAGGACAAGGCTGCGCTGCCCATCGGCGGCGTAGCCGGCTCCCATAACGACCGGGCGCACTCCAAGACCTCGGCGTCCGTACATGCACCGCGCCCATCTCAGGAGGTGCGGGACCGGCAGCGTCATGGTACTCACGGTACCATGCGTTTGCTGGACCAAGATCGAGCTGGTGGATCTCGGAGTGCTCAAGACCAGCATGCACGCCAACATGCTGGCACGAGCGAGGCACGGTCGCCTGGACGGGATACTACTCCTTCTAACATAGTTAGAAGTCCGAGCATATCCCGCTCCTGGCACCGTTCGCCACCGCCACCCGCCACTACAGCAGAAGCTTTGGCGTGAGCTCAACTGCTCCTGGACTACCCTCCAATGGCAGACAAGATCGACGACTGGATGGCCACCATTCAGAGTCTCATCGGCTTCGCCAACGGCGACACTCAACGGCAGCCGAGCACGTCGCAACCGCGGCAAGTCAGCCAGGCACGAGCCGGTGGCGACAAGACCGGTGGGGGTGCAACCACTGTGCACTCTCCGCCCCGAAGGCCAAGATCGCCGACTCACCGGATCCACCTCGACAGCGACTCCACCGCGTCATCAGATCCACGAGCTTGTTGCGATCAGCGCCAAGTTCTTCATGAACGACAGCAAGAAGACGCTCGTACTCGCATCGAGCGCCAAAGAGAAGCGCGGCGTCAATTAGACCAGCGCGCTGGGCCCTCTGTCGACATGCATGCGCCAGGGGAACTAGGCAACTTGCCGTACGCGGTAGGTTGCCCTGCGTTTACTCGTGAGCTGCGGCAAGTACAGTGGCCTAGCAAGAAGAATTTCAAGCCAGACGTACCAGAGAAGTACGACGGCAAGTCGGATCCGTCGGAGTTCCTCAGCATCCACACCATCGCGGTGCAGGCTGCCGGGGGGCGGGACGACAAGATCCTTGCCAACTACTTCCCGCTGGTGCTCAAGCCCAACGTCAGGTCCTGGCTCTTGCACTTGCCGGACAACTCCATATCCTCCTGGGCAGACCTATGCCATCAGTTTGTCGGCGCCTTTACAGGCGGCCACAAACCTCATGGCCAAGAGAGTGACCTTCATCTACTCGCCCAGAAGGAAGGAGAGCCCCTACGCAAGTACATTCTGAGATTCAGCCGTGTACAGCACAACATCCCAGATGTCC
Source organism: Triticum urartu (assembly GCF_056163025.1). Classification (NCBI taxonomy): domain Eukaryota; kingdom Viridiplantae; phylum Streptophyta; class Magnoliopsida; order Poales; family Poaceae; genus Triticum; species Triticum urartu. Next base: position 17,172,439 of record NC_141873.1, read on the forward strand.
ACCCTGCCGCGGTCATCAGCGCGTTCCATCAGAACGTGCGTAACCGCAGGATGCGGGAGGAGATGGCGATGTGCAAGATCAGAGACGTCAGTGAGCTGTATGCCCTGGCCGACAAGTGTGCACGTGCTGAGGAAGGGAGGAAACTCCCCGGAGAGAATACAGGAGCAGGAGGATCTGACAGCGAGGATGCTGCCCCGGCAAAGAAAAACCGGCGGCGGAACAACAGGAAGAAGAAAGGCAAAGATGTGCTAGTCATTGAGCAGTCCGGCAACGAAGGTGGCGCCAAGAAAGCCAAAGCTGGTAGCTCCGGCAAGGAGATTTCCGCATGCACCAACTGCCAGACTGTGGCGGTCGCCGACAAGCAGGACGGCACCGACAAGCAGTACTGCAAGATCCACCGCACCAAGGGCCATGACCTCCAGAGCTGCAAGAAGGTCGAGCAGCTTGTCCAGCAGCAAAAGGCTGAATACGAGCAACGCGACAAGGAGAGGGCCCAAGGAGGCGCTGGAGAATCCGGCAAGAAGCGCGCCGGCCGGGGAGGACGCCGCGGCAAGGCCATGCAGCGGCAAGGAGACAGACCTCCCCGTGGCCGCGACAAGGATGAAGATGACGACGACGACGAAGACATGGATGGTGTCGAGACCAGTGAGCAGGAGTTCCAGAAAGCCACAGAGGTCTTGTGCGTTGACGGCGGTGCTTCTCTGCATACTTCGCACCGCCAACTCAAGCAGTGGGTGCGGGAAGTCAATGCGGCGGAACCACCTGTCGAGTCACGCAAGCTTTTGAAATGGTCCAGCATGCCTATCATCTTTGATATTGAGGACCACCCTGATCGCACAACTGTGGTCGGGTGCTTGCCGATGTTGGTTTCACCAACTATCCGCAACCTCAAGGTCACTAAGATGCTAGTTGACGGCAGGGCCGGCTTGAACCTGATCTCCTCCGCTGTACTCCAGAGACTCCAGATCCCTGACAGCGAGCTTGAAGAGACCGGCACATTCCAAGGAATCAACCCGGGAAGGAGCAAGCCGAAGGGGAAGGTCACGTTGCCAGTAACATTTGGCAACGAGGTGAACTTCAGGACTGAGAGGGTCACTTTTGACGTTGCCGATTTTCTATTGCCTTACAATGGGATACTCGTCCGTCCAGCACTCGCCAAGTTCATGGCAGCCTCTCACTACGCATACAACATGCTGAAGATGCCAGGTCCGATAAGCGTCATCTCTGTCCCTGGCGACAAGAAGGATGCTCTTATCTGCGCCGACAAGATCTACCAGGAAGCGGCAGCCGCAACAGATCGCAAGTCACCCTCCCGGGGGGAAGAAGAAGACCAAGTCCGGCAAGAGTTCTGATGCCCACTGCGGCAAGCGCACCTCTTCGGAGTGCTGCGCTGCCGTCGAGGACGCACCATCGAGCTCCACCGGCAAGTGTAAGAAGACAATGGCAGCTCCGCCAGAGACCAAGAAGGTGTCCGCCAAGGAGGACGGCACTGGTGGTACCTTCACCATCAGTGCCACTCTCGACCCTAAATAGGAAAGCGTGCTCATTGCTTTCCTGCGGGCGAACGTCGACGTGTTTGCGTGGCAACCGTCTGACATCCCCGGTGTACCCAGGAAAGTAATTGAGCACCATCTTGCCGTTTGTCCTCATGCGCGGCCCGTCAAGCAGAAGGTCAGGAAGCAAGCAGTGGAGCGCCAAGAATTCATCGCAGAAGAGATCAAGAAGTTGGAAGCAGCAGGCCTTGTCAGAGGAGTGCTCCATCCTACGTGGTTGGCCAATCCTGTAGTCATACGCAAGGCGAACGGAAAATGGAGACTTTGTATCGACTTTACCGATGTTAACAAAGCTTGTCCCAAAGACCCATTTCCTTTGCCGCGCATTGACCAGATTGTTGACTCCACGGCCGGATGTGACTTGCTTTCATTTCTTGACGCATACTCAGGATACCGTCAGATCTTCATGGCAGAAGAGGATGAGGAGAAGACCGCATTCATCACTCCATGTGGCACGTACTGTTTCATACGGATGCCTTTCGGTTTAAAAAATGCTGGTTCAACATTTGCAAGGGTAGTCCATGTCGCTCTTGAGCCACAAATACACAGAAATGTGGAAGCCTACATGGATGACATAGTGGTCAAGAGCAAGGACAAGGCAACTCTGATTCAAGATTTAGACGAGACCTTTGCAAATCTGCGCAAGATCAGCCTCAAGCTCAACCCCGAGAAGTGTGTGTTTGGAGTCCCCTCCGGCAAGCTTCTCGGGTTCTTCGTGTCTCAACGGGGAATTGAAGCCAATCCCGACAAGATCAAGGCCATTGAGCAGATTGAAGCACCGAAGCGTGTCAAGGATGTACAAAGACTTGCCGGTTGCGTGGCTGCTCTCAGCAGGTTTATCTCTAGGTCTGCTGAGCACGCCCTGCCGTTTTTCAAAATATTGAAAAAGGCAGGTCCAATGAAATGGACTCCAGAAGCGGAGGCTGCGCTGCAAGACTTGAAGAGATACCTGTCCTCCACTCCAACACTTGTCACACCTAAGCCACAAGAGAAGTTGCTGCTGTATATAGCGGCAACCAATAAGGTGGTTAGTGCTGCGTTACTAGCAGAGAGGGAGGTAGATGACGAGCCAGCAACCACGGCAGGCGCATCCAGCGACAAGAAGGGGGCTTCCCCGACAAGCTCTGGTCCCGACAAGGCTGGATCTGCGCAGACGCGCGAGGAGATACAGAAGAGAATGGTACAGCGCCCAGTTTACTTTGTTAGTTCCCTTCTGCAGGGGGCTAGGTCAAGGTACTCTGGCGTGCAGAAATTGCTTTTCGGCCTTCTCATGGCCTCGAGAAAGTTGCGCCATTACTTCCAAGCACATGAGATCACAGTTGTCACTTGTTTTCCGCTGAAGAGGATACTACAGAATCTAGAAGCGACAGGCAGGATTGTTGAGTGGGCACTGGAACTGTCAAGCTTTGGCCTCAAGTTTGAGAGTACTTCAACTATCCAAAGCAGAGCATTGGCAGAATTCATAGCAGAATGGACGCCAACACCAGATGAAGAAATTCCAGAAACGAGCATCCCCGTCGAGGAAGCAAGCAAAGAGTGGCTGATGTACTTTGATGGTGCCTTTTCGCTGCAAGGCGCCGGCGCTGGCGTGCTGCTTGTCGCACCCACCAGAGAGCACGTCAAGTACGTAGTCCAGATGCACTTTCCGAAGGAGCAAGCAACAAACAATACTGCAGAGTATGAAGGCTTGCTTGCCGGTCTCAGGATCGCGGCAGACCTTGGGATCAAGAAGCTCATTGTCAGGGGTGACTCGCAGCTTGTCGTCCGCCAAGTGAACAAGAGCTATCAGAGTCCGTTGATGGAAGCCTACGTCGACGAAGTGAGGAAGCTAGAAGAGCACTTTGACGGCCTACAGATGGAGCGTGTTCCAAGAGCTTAGAACGCCATTGCCGATGGCCTATCAAAGTGCGCCGCACTTAAGTTACCTGTGGAACCAGGGATCTTTGTGCTCAAGCTGACTCAACCGTCTGTAACGCCATCAACTGGACAGAGCAAGAAGAGGAAGTTGATTTCTGGTGACTATTTTCCGGCAGATCTTTCCGAAGCCGCCGCCAAGAAGGTCCCCAAGATCAACGCCAAGAGCGCTGAGGAGCAGTCTGCTCCGGCAAGCCCTAGGGTTTGTTCCGTTGAAGCACAAACTCCCGACAAGTTTTGCTCCGGCAAGCTTGCCGGGGAACGTCAAGCTCCGGCAGAGCCGCAGGTTCTTGCCATAGAAGCGGATGTTCCCGCAGCAGCAGATTTGCCTTTAGTCCTTGTTGTCGAGCCACAAGCTCCAGCATGGACACAGCAGATTGTCCGTTTCCTTCAGACAGGAGAACTTCCCGAAGAGCAAGAAGAAGCGGAAAGAGTAGCCCGGCAGTCAAGTATGTACCAGTTTGTCGACAACACACTGTACAGAAGAAGACTCAATGGTGTGAAATTGAAGTGTATTCACCGGGAAGACGGACAAAAGCTATTGGCAGAGATACATGGAGGCATATGTGGTCACCACATTGGCGCAAGAGCACTTGCTGGCAAAGCATTCCGACAAGGTTTCTTTTGGCCGACAGCCCTCTAGGATGCAACTGCACGAGTAACCAAGTGTGAAGCGTGCCAGTTCCATTCCAAGCAGATACACCAACCAGCTCAAGCTCTCCAGACGATCCCTTTATCCTGGCCATTTTCGGTCTGGGGGCTCGACATCCTCGGCCCCTTTTCCCGAGCAGTCGGGGGCTTTCAGTACTTGTACGTTGCAATCGACAAGTTCACAAAGTGGCCGGAAGTGGAAGCAGTGAGGAAGGTGACAGCACAGTCAGCAGTCAAGTTCTTCAGGTCGATTGTTTGCCGCTTCGGGATCCCTAACAGGATAATCACCGACAACGGTACGCAATTCACGAGCCGCACCTTCATGCAGTACGTCCAAGATCTTGGCGCCAAGGTCTGCTTCGCTTCTGTTGCTCACCCGAGAAGCAACGGTCAAGCGGAGAGGGCAAATGCTGAAGTGCTGCGTGGGCTCAAGACCAGGACTTTCGACAGGCTGCACAAGTGCGGAAAAAACTGGATCGAGGAGCTGCCGGTGGTTCTTTGGTCGATCAGGACGACGCCAAATCGAGCCACTGGCCAGACACCTTTCGCTCTAGTCTATGGAGCAAAGGCAGTTCTCCCCACAGAACTCGTATACCGGTCACCTCGAGTGCTCGCTTATGATGAGCTTGAGCAAGAGCAGCTGCGACAAGATGACGCGCTGCTCCTTGAGGAAGACCGTCTTCAGGCTGCTGTACGAGCTGCTCGCTACCAGCAAGCTTTGCGCCGCTACCATAGCCGCAAAGTTAACGCCAGAAGTATCGAGGAAGGCGACCTTGTTCTTCGGCGTGTTCAGTCCGCCAAGAATTCCAACAAGTTGACGCCGAAGTGGGAAGGCCCTTACCGGGTGAAACGAGTCACTAGGCCTGGCACTATTCGCCTTGAGACCAAAGATGCCATTCTGATGAGCAACTCCTGGAACATTGGGCATCTTCGTAAGTTTTACCCGTAAGGCGCGGTTGCCGGAACCCGTTCCGGCAACCACCTTTTGTACAAGTCTTGCCGCTGTTGCATGTAATCCTTTGTACAAAGCCGGGCGCAGACCCCGTGCATAAAGCTCATGTGCTCCGCACATCTTGTCAATTTCATGCTTTCTATTTTTTGCATATGTGATCTGACACTTTGTGCAGCACCTACTCCCCGGTAAGCAATAACGAGCCGTAAGGCTCCATATCTTTATTTTCTCCTCTTTCTTTTTTCTCAAGGAAAGGAAGGTTCCCTCGCCCACAAGTTTGCCGGGGGGGGGGAAAGGAGAAGATAATGGTACGGACCAGGCGTCATTCAAGAAAGTTTCGCCTTACCGGGAAGCAAACAACAGAAAAGCTAAGTTGCCAAAGTTTGAGCAATCAGATTTTTAAAATTTTTAAGTTATCTCCCTTGAACGACCGCACTTTGTATGGAAAACCTGTGCGCGGAGGAACCAACTCGTAGCTAGTTGCGCCCTTACTTTGTTTTGAGTCCGCTCAACAACTTAAGTGAGCTGCGACTAGTTGCGACAAGGTTTCTTGTCGGTAGCAGCACCGCCAGCAGGCTGCTGACGTCCCGCACTCAGCGCTCGCGGCTCAGGTTCCTGCACCGGCAAGTTCCCTAAAAGCGTAGGGCAAAAACATACAAAGGGAGGAATCGATTAAAGGGAATAACATTGCAATCATTACCCGGAATAGAGTTATATTACAATGTAGCTTGTCGGGGCTCTAACAGATTGTTCTCATAACATGACCAGCAGCGACAAGAAAAGAAGAAACCGGGCGGCCTAGTCTACGCGATCGCCCTCAATCCTCTTCATCCCGCTCACCTTATCCACAATGGGTGCGACAAGGGTCTTGAGCGCCTCCAGATCAGCATCCGGCGGCAGGGTCTTGAGGACGTTGGTGAGGTTGAGGCCCGGGTTGCGGAAGGCCACCTTCACCAACACCTTTTGAAGAGCTTCGCGCAGATCTTGCGCGACTCGTCGGCCAGCTGCTTTGGGATCTTCTCCCGGAGCCGCTGGAGGGCCGTCGCCACGCCTTTGAAGAACAAGGTGAGCTTGGCGCTGGATTGAAGGTTCTCATCAGAGGGATACCTGAGATCCTCCACCCCCAGCTGCGCCAGCTCCCTGTCGATATCTGCGGCACCATTCACGAGACCCTCCGTCCAGTGCTCCACTTTCTCCCTAAAAGCATTCTGGGCGGCGGTAGCACTCGCCAGCAGCGCCTTGTCGCCCTTGATCTCCTCCTTCAAGGCCACCTCCTGCTCCCTGGCGTCGTCCAGTGTCTTGGTCAAAGTGGTCAGCTTCAACTCAAGATCTGCGTTGGAGTCCTTGGCGGCGCTAAGCTCTTCACCACTCGCCTTGAGATCGGCCTCCAGCTGCGCCACCTTCGTCTCCAGCTCCTTCTTGACGGCCTCGGCAACTGCGGCAGCATCCTCTGCTTGCTTAAGGGCTCCGCCGATTTTTTGCTCATGCGCGGCAAGCTCCTCCTCGTGGCTGTCGAGGTTAACTTTCTGCTGCACCAGCTCGCCCTCCTGCGCAGACAGCTTCTCAACGGCAAGCCTCTATTGCTCTTCAACTTCGGCCTTCTCGAGGAAGAAGGCCTTATGCTCTTCGGCGAGTTGCTCCTGCTCCTCTGCCAGGGACCGGAGAGCTTCCTGGTTGAGACCCCGGAGCTCCTCCACGCGCTTCTCGATGTCTGCTCCCGCCTTCGCAACAAGCGCCTCGTGGGATTCCAGCTTGGCTTGCCGGGCACGGTAAAGCGACACCAGCTTCCGCAGCAGCCGCTACTCCTCAGGCTCGCTGCCGCTGCTGCTCGGTGCGTCAACCAGCGTCAGCCCAGCGGAGGCGAGCACCTCTCCGTCGAAGCTCTCTCCTTCGACCGGCGCCCTGGAGCTTGACGCCCAGGGGAGGTTGATAAAGACACCATCGCCGGCCTTCAAGTAGACGCCTGGCTGGGGCTCTTCGGAGCCTGACGCTGCGGCAGCAGCGGAGGGATCGGCGGTCGGCGTAGCGCCTGGCGCTCCTGCGGCCTCAGGGCCGTCAGTGCGATCGCCAGACCCCCCGCCTGCTTCTGCGGTGGCAGCTTTGGCGGCCTCAGCGCCGGCGGGATCATCAGCGCCGGCTGCTTTTTTGGTGGCAGCAGCGTCGTCGGCGGCAACCTCGGTCTCCATCGGCTCCGCAGCAGATGGGTCTGACAGCCAGAAAAGGGAGAAGAGTCAAGCAAATATCCAAAAAAAAGAAGATCAAAAGAAGAAGAACCCAAGGGAAGCTTTGAATAGAAGATTACCTGTACTGGGTTCGGCAGTCGTAGTCTCCGCCGCCGGGGGGACGCTGGTGCTGTCCCTTGCCGGAGAACTCTCCCTTGCCGGAGGACTCTCCCTTGGCATTTCGGGGGCGGCCTCTGGGCGCTCCTGGTGGGGCTGCTCTGCTCCTACACAAGCCAACAGTCAGATGTCAGCAAAGAAAGAGTATCCATGCGCGCCTAACAGCAGAAAGCGAACCATATACTTACGCTGGGGGCTGCTCTGGAGAACAATTGCCGGGTCCAGCAAGGTTGTCTCGGACGCACCCCTTGCTGTCGCGGTGGGTTCGTCCTCGACGACAATCACCGGGACCTTGGCTCTCTTCGCTGCTCTCTGGGCCAGAGTCCTAAAAAGGAATAAGTTCAGAGTAAAGCAAATGAGATACAAGACAAAACAGCAAGAATTGAAGAACTACAAGTACAAAAAGAGAATCTTACTCTTCTTCTTCCTCGTCGGAGCTGAACACGGAGAAGTCGAAGTCCGGCTCACGTCCGGCGCGAGGAGGCGGAGGAGTAGTTTCCCTTGGCCGCTTGGCGGGAACAGTGGCGGTGGTCTGAGACGACCCTGCTCCGGCTGCCGCCGCGGCATGAGAAGCGGCAGGAGTAGAAGCGGTGGTCCGGGTGGACCCCGCTCCAGTTGCCGCAGCAGCGTGAGGTGCTCCTGCAGCAACAGTGCTTGCCGCGGTGGAGCGTGTCGCGCGGCGCGGCGACTGTTCTCTCGCCCGCCGCCCAGCTACGTCCCCGGCCTTGCGGAGACGCCTTCTTGGTGGGGATGGAGGCTCTGCTTGCGGCGAGCTGCCTGAAGATGAGGAGGAAGAGGAGTTGATCTCCAGCGAGCCGCTCGTATCCTCGGCGGGCTCGCTCGACTCGACGTCATGCCCGGCAAGCTCTTTCTCGCCGACGAGCTCCCCTCGCTCGGCACGGCTTGCCACCTCTGCTGCCTCTGCCTCCTCCATGGTGAATCCAAATTCGCCCGCGGCTGCGGCTGCCGCCGCCTCTTCCAGCCTAGTGGCGATGCGTGTCATCTCCGCATCGGTGGTGTCGCGGGTGAGGCTATCCTTTTCGTCGGAGCGGACCGGCACTTCTACCAAGCCGTCAAAGAACTCCTGCACGACGTCGTCTGCAGGCTCTTGCCAAGTTGGGACAATTCCATGCGAATCGCACAGCGACATCATTGCACGGATGCGGTCGAGCGCGGAGTTGTTGCACAGCGGAACGACACCCTTCGGCAACCTGAACACTTCGGGATGTTGAGGGTCGTACTTGAACAGCTCCTGGAGCATCGCGTTAAGCTCCAGAACAGTGAAGTTGAAGTTGAGACCCGGACGCAGCCTCATGATATCCGCCGCATTCTTGAATTCCCAGGTGGGTCTCCTCCGTTCCTGCAGGGGGCGATGTGGCGGCGGAGAAAATCTGCGCCAACAGCGCTTACAGTGAGCCCGGCAAGCCTGAGGTGTTGGATCCGGGTGACGGCAATCTTAAGACTATCGTCTTCCAGGGCCACGTCACTCCAATCGCTGCCGCGTGCTACTGGGGCTTGGCGCCGGGCGGTAAACGGCTGCGGGTTCTCCTCGACAATCCAGCACCAGTCTGCTCTCCATTCCTCCCACTTGCCGCGGAACTCTCCCTCTAGATAAGTGTCCTTCTTGCCGGCCCTCGAGATCCAGGCGATTCCGCCGGATAAAGGCTCTCCTCTCTCTACTTGGGGCATAAAGAAGTGGCGAAAAAGGGCTACATTGGGATAGACTCCGACAAAGTTTTCGCAAAGATGTGCGAAAACTGCCATGGTCAGAACAGCATTGGGGGTGAAGTCAAGGAGGCGGAACCCGTAGGTGTTCATAATATCGCAGGAAAACTCAGAGAAGGGCGGGCAGAGCCCGCAGTAGAAGAACAAGGCAAAGAAAGGATATCCGTTTGGAGCCATTTTCCAAGCGGCGGCTGGAAGTACCTTCGTGCGCGGATGCGCTCGCGTCTCCGTCGACCAGAAGAGGTAGTAATTCTCCCTCAGCTCCCTCGCGGCGAGCTTGGGGGGGAATATTGCCCGCTCCTTTCGCAGCGCCGCAAGCCACTGCGCCTCGGTCGACTTCACAACCTTCCCTTTGTCGGCTCTCGGAGCCATGGCGGAAGTGGTGAAGGAGGTCGATGGCGTTGGTGGTGCTGGTGGCGATGGGGGGCGGGGCGCTGCTCTCTTTCAGCTTTGGGAAGACGAGGGAGCGGCGGAGGTTTCCGATATTGGAGTAGCAACCGGCGAATGGGCGAACTACCCCTGTTTCCCATTCTTATAAAGAGGGAGGGGGCGGACGTTCTGCCTTTCCGAATAAAGAAACCACCCACGATCCATCCCACGACGCCGCATTCAACGCGTGCCGTTCGGGGAGGGCGCGGTGGATACGGGGAGAGATACGATGTAACCCAGGCCGCGCGTGCCCGTGCCCTATTTTGGGCCTGGCCCAACAGCGCTCGGCACCGTGTATGGCCCAGGCCCGGGGGCTCCTGTCGGTGTACTAGAGTAGGGGTACCCTAGTATCCCGAACTTGTGGACGGGCAGTCGCAGCATCCCGCGACAAGGCTTGCCGGGTGACCGCCAAGGTCCTCCGTGGTTCCTTTGGAGCCATTCAAGGACAAAGTGTCCAAGCCAAGGAGACAAGACCCCGGCAAGAGGAGCTTGCCGGGAAGGCCAACCAAGGCATCTCAAGGAACTTGCCGCGACGCGCCACGCGTCCCGGCAAGGCCCGGTGAGCGACAAGCTCCCGGACGCGACAAGACAACGACCGCGGCAAGGCGCTTGCCGTGGCAAGCCACCACTCTGTGTCCGCGCTCCAGCACATCCACCAACGTGTCGCTCTGGGACCCTTCCAGGCGTACGTGGCGGGAGGCTGTGCAGCCAGCGGTGCGCGGTGGCAAGCGGCGCTGACAAGATTGCTATCGTGGCGAGCGGTGGCGTCCCTAACGGTCCCTTTTGCACTATTTAGGCGACGCAGACGGGCATTTAATGCCCTGGTCCCTTCCTGTCAGGGTTAGGTATGATACACTGTAGCAGGTAGCTGTACCAACCGCAACACCTTTCCATTTTTACCCTTGTCTACGTTGCCACCTGTCGGTGACCCCTTGAGCATATAAAAGGAGGCCCATGCGCAACGTAGAGGGGGGGGGGTGGGAAGGAGGAAGAGAACACTCACGCTCGGTCTCGTTAGCTACTGGGGTATACTGTAGCACTCCGCGCTCCCGAGCAAGAACTCAATACAAACCACAAAGCAGGAATAGGGTTTTACGCATCCGTGCGGCCCGAACCTAGGTAAACTGCTCGTGTGCTTCGCCTCGATCCGCTCTTCGTGCGACCCTCGCCCCCGCCGAACCGAAAGGGACTCGGTCTGCCGGTCCCATGGGTGTTCGTGGATTAGTCCCCCGACATTAATTATTCTCAATGGCATACTGGAAGATCTACTAATAAAAAGGTGCATGCGATAGAAGAAATTAATGTTTTGAGTGGAAAGATGGATGAACTTATGATATTATTTTCTAGTAAAAGTGTTTCTTCTGATCCTAATGATATGCCATTTTCTACTTTGATTGAGAATAATAATGAATCTATGGATGTGAATTTTGTTGGTAGGAACAATTTTGGTAACAATGCACATAGAGGAAATTTTAATCCTAGGCCTTATCCTAGTAATCCCTCTAATAATTATGGTAATTCCTACAACAATTCTTATAGAAATTATAATAAGATGCCCTCTGATTTGAATCTAATATTAAAGAATTTATTACTTTGCAAAAGAATTTCAATGCTTTGATTGAAGAAAAATTGCTTAATATTGATGAGTTGGCTAGGAACGTTGATAGAATTTCTCTTGATGTTGATTCCTTGAAACTTAGATCTATTCCACCTAAGCATGATATCAATGAGTATCTCAAAGCCATGAGAATTTCCATTGATGAGTGCAAAGAAAGAACCGCTAGGATGCGTGCTAAGAAAGATGCCTTTATAAGAGTGTGTTCTTCTAGTTCCTATGAAAATAAAGATGAAGATATAAAAGTTATTCATGTATCCCCTATTAAATCTTTGTTTTATAATATGAATCTTAATAATGATGGGACTGAATATGATCCACCTTTACCTAGAAGGCGTTCCAAGAATTCGGAGTTTTTAGATCTTGATGCTAAAATTGATGAAAGTGGGATCGAAGAAATTAAAAACCTAGATGTTTCTAAACCCACTATTTTGGATTTCAAGGATTCTAATTATTAAAATTTCTCTTTGATTGATTGTATTTCCTTGTTGCAATCCGTGCTAAATTCTCCTCACGCTTATAGTCAAAATAAAACGTTCACTAAACTTACCGTTGATGCGTTGATGCAATCTTATGAAGAAAAACTTGAGTTGGAAGTTTCTATCCCTAGAAAAATTTATGATGAGTGGGAACCATCCATTAAAATTAAGATTAAGGATCATGAGTTCTATGCTTTGTGTGATTTGGGTGCTAGTGTTTCCACGATTCCAAAGACTTTGTGTGATTTGTTAGGTTTCCGTGATTTTGATGATTGCTCTCTAAACTTGCACCTTGCGGATTCCACTATTAAGAAACCTATGGGAAGAATTAATGATGTTCTTATTGTTGCAAATAGGAATTATGTGCCCGTAGATTTTATTGTTCTTGACATAGATTGCAATCCTTCATGTCCTATTATTCTTGGTAGACCTTTCCTTAGAACGATTGGTGCAATTATTGATATGAAGGAAGGAAATATTAGATTCCAATTTCCGTTAAGGACAGGCATGGAACACTTTCCTAGAAAGAAAATTAAATTACCTTATGAATCTATCATGAGAGCCACTTATGGATTGCCTACCAAAGATGGTAATACCTAGATCTATCCTTGCTTTTTATGCCTAGCTAGGGGCGTTAAACGATAGCGCTTGTTGGGAGGCAACCAAATTTTATATTTATTCCTTGCTTTTGGCTCCTGTTTAGTAATAAATAATTTATCTAGCCTCTGTTTAGGTTGTGTTTTTGTGTTTAATTAGTGTTTGTGCCAAGTAGAACTGTTTGGAAGACTTGGGGAAAGTCTTGATATCTTGCTGTAAAAAACAGAAACTTTAGCGCTCAGGAGAACTGCTGCCATTTTTATTTGGAAAGTTCTATTTAGTTAATTATTTTTGCAGATGATTAATAGATAAATTCCTCACGTCCAGAAATGTATTTTAGAATTTTTGGGATTACAGATGTTGCGCTAGCTACATATTACTAGAGACTGTTCAGTTTTTGACAGATTCTGTCTTTCGTGTGTCGTTTGCTTATTTTGATGAATCTATGTCTAGTAAAATAGTTTATAAACCATAGAGAAGTTGGAATACAGCAGGTTTAACTCCAATATAAATAAAGAATGAGTTCATTACAGTACCTTGAAGTGGTCTTTTGTTTTCTTTTGCTAACGGAGCTCACGAGATTTTCTACTTTAAGTTTTGTGTTGTGAAGTTTTCAAGTTTTGGGTAAAGATTTGATGGATTATGGAACAACGAGTGGCAAGAGCCTAAGCTTGGGGATGCCCATGGAACCCCCAAGATAATCTAAGGACACCTAAAAGCCAAAGCTTGGGGATGCCCCGGAAGGCATCCCCTCTTTCGTCTACTTCTATCGGTAGCTTTACTTGGAGCTATATTTTTATTCACCACATGATATGTGTTTTGCTTGGAGCGTCTTGTATGATTTGAGTCTTTGCTTTTTAGATTACCACAATCATCCTTGCTGTACACACCTTTTAAGAGAGTCATACATGATTTGGAATTTGTTAGAATACTCAATGTGCTTCGCTTTTATCTTTTTGAGTTATATAGTTTTGATGTAGTACTTCACTTATATCTTTTAGAGCACGGTGGTGGATTTGTTTTATTGAAACTATTGATATCTCATGCTTCACTTAGATTATTTTGAGAGTCTTAAATAGCATTGTAATTTGCTTAAATAATCATAATATGCTAGGTATTCAAGATTAGTAAATTTTTCTTATGAGTGTTTTGAATACTAAGAGAAGTTTGATACTTGATGATTGTTTTGAGATATGGAGGTAATAATATCAAAGTCGTGCTAGTTGAGTAGTTTTGAATTTGAGAAATGCTTGTGTTGAAGTTTGCAAGTCCTGTAGCATGCACGTATGGTAAACGTTATGTAACAAATTTGAAACATGAGGTGTTATTTGATTGTCCTCCTTATGAGTGGCGGTCGGGGACGAGCGATGGTCTTTTCCTACCAATATATCCCCCTAGGAGCATGCGCGTAGTGCTTGGTTTTTGATGACTTGTAGATTTTTGCAATAAGTATGTGAGTTCTTTATGACTAATGTTGAGTCCATGGATTATACGCACTCTCACCCTTCCATCATTGCTAGCCTCTTCGGTACCGTGCATTGCCCTTTCTCACATTGAGAGTTGGTGCAAACTTCGCCGGTGCAACCAAACCCCGTGATATGATACGCTCTTTCACAAATAAACCTCCTTATATCTTCCTCAAAACAGCCACCATGCCTACCTATTATGGCATTTCCATAGCCATTCCGAGATATATTGCCATGCAACTTTCCACCATTCCGTTTATCATGACACATTCATCATTGTCATATTGCTTAGCATGATCATGTAGTTGACATAGTATTTGTGGAAAAGCCACCGTCCATAATTCTTTCATACATTTCACTCTTGGATCATTGCATATCCTGGTACACCGCCAGAGGCATTCATATAGAGTCATATCTTGTTCTAAGTATCGAGTTGTAATTCTTGAGTTGTAAATAAATAGAAGTGTGATGACCATCATTCATAGAGCATTGTCCTAAAAAAGAGAAAGGTCAAAAAAAGGAAGGCCATATATATATATGTATGTATGTATGTATGTATGTATATCCACACTTGTGCTTCAAAGTAGCACCATAAGCTTCATGATAGAGAGTCTTTTGTTTTGTCACTTTCATATACTAGTGGGAAATTTTCATTATAGAACTTGGCTTGTATATTCCAATAATGGGCCTCCTCAAGTGTCCTTGGTCTTCGTCAGCAAGCAAGTTGGATGCACACCCACTTAGTTTCTTTTGTTGAGCTTTCATATATTTATAGCTCTAGTGCATCCATTGCATGGCAATCCCTACTCCTTGCATTAACATCAATCGGTGCGAATCTCCATAGCCCATTGATTAGCCTCGTTGATGTTATACTTTCTCCTTTTCTGTCTTCTCCACATAACCCCCATCATCATATTCTATTTCACCCATAGTGCTATATCCATGGCTCGCGCCCATATATTGCGTGAAAGTCTATAGGTTTGAGATTACTAAAGTATGAAACAATTGCTTGGCTTGCCATCGGGGTTCTGCATGATGAGAGCATTCTTATGTGACGAAAATGGAGCATGACTAAACTATATGATTTTGTAGGGATGAACTTTCTTTGGCCATGTTATTTTTAGAGGACATAATTGCTTAGTTAGTATGCTTGAAGTATTATTATTTTTATGTCAATATGAAATTTTATCTTGAATCTTTCGGATCTGAATATTCATACCACAATTAAGAAGAATTATATTATAATTATGCCAAGTAGCACTCCGCATCAAAAGTTCTGTTTTTATCATTTACCTACTCGAGGACGAGCAAGAATTAAGTTTGGGGATGCTTGATGCGTCTCCAACGTATCTATAATTTTTGATTGCTCCATGCTATATTATCTACTGTTTTGGACATTATCGGGCTTTATTATCCACTTTTATATTATTTTTGGGACTAACCTATTAACTGGAGGCCCAGCCCAGAATTGATGTTTTTTTGCCTATTTTAGGGTATCAAGAAAAGGAATATCAAATGGAGTCCAAACGGAATGAAACCTTCGGGAACGTGATTTTCTCACCGAACATGACCCAGGAGACTTGGACCCTACATCAAGAAACAAAGGAGGAGGCCACGAGGTAGGGGGTGCGCCTACCCCCCAGGCGCGCCCTCCACCCTCGTCGGCACCCTGTTGCTCCACCGACGTACTCCTTCCTCCTATATATACCTACGTACCCCCAAACGATCAGATACGGAGCCAAAACCCTAATTCCACCGCCGCAACTTCCTGTATCCACGAGATCCCATCTTGGGGCATGTTCCGGAGCTCCTCCGGAGGGGGTATCCATCACGGAGGGCTTCTACATCAACACCATAGCCCCTCCGATGAAGTGTGTGTAGTTTACCTCAGACCTACGGGTCCATAGTTATTAGCTAGATGGCTTCTTCTCTCTTTTTGGATCTCAATACAATGTTCTCCCCCTCTCTTGTGGAGATCTATTCGATGTAATCTTCTTTTTCCGGTGTGTTTGTTTAGACCGATGAATTGTGGGTTTATGATCAAGTCTATCTATGAACAATATTTGAATCTTCTCTGAATTCTTTTATGTATGATTGGTTATCTTTGCAAGTCTCTTCGAATTATCAGTTTGGTTTGGCCTACTAGATTGATCTTTCTTGCAATGGGAGAAGTGCTTAGCTTTGGGTTCAATCTTGCGGTGTCCTTTCCCAGTGACAGTAGGGGCAGCAAGGCACGTATTGTATTGTTGCCATCGAGGATAACAAGATTGGGTTTTATCATATTGCATGAATTTATCCCTCTACATCATGTCATCTTGCTTAAGGTGTTACTCTGTGTTCATGAACACTACTAGGGATAAGCCTAGCAGCAGCGAGGGTTTTGGGCCTCTCAGTAGCGCGGGTGTCGGCGCTACTAATAAGGCACTACAGCTAACATATAGTAGTAGCGCCTATTGTCCCACGCTATTGCTATACATGAATAGCTGTAGCGCTCTTTGTGAAAGGGCGCTACTGATATTATCTGCAGCGCTGTTTGCTGGGACGCGCTACTGGTAAGGAGGCGCTACTGCTAAATTTCCCCCCTCGCTACTACTAGTTTATTTCCTGCATATTTGTTTTGTATTTGAGTAGGCTTTATACAATAATCTTTAGCATATCATACACATAAAAATGTAATCATAGCATATACATACAATTAGTCTCATCAAATCATGTCATCATCATAATCATCATCCAACACAAAGTGGTCTCTCGTCATCATCTCGAAAATAGCGATACAAGTCTCGATTACTTGCAAATACATCGTCATCCATCTAAACAATGATATACGCGAGAAGAGCTATCACTTTGAGAACATGAGTTCGTATCCCTCTCTCGCATTAGCGTGAACCTAAACTAACTATTGCCTGTCGCTCGGAAACCGGTACACCTGGGCGGCCTGACACTCCGGCCACTTGTCGTATATATACTCCTGGCGTAGCACTTCTTCGCCATCTATGATCTATGCACCTGCATCATCACATGAGTCGATGATTTGCAACATATATAGTTGAGCAACAGAAAGAGACAGACTTGGCAAAAATAGAAACAACATATCATAAGCATAAATAACAAAGTTCATCGTACCCCAAAATGCCCTAACTAGAGTGATTTTCGCTAGTCGAGGAGGAGTACGGTTTAATTACATCACAAATAAAGTTTCACCATGCATAACTCAAAGTTTTGTCATACAGAAAGTATGGACTAAATGGACACGTTGTCATATATCGACAATTACTCCAACATGTCGTTCCATCCATCCAAGTCAGGAAGACACTACAAGAAACCTATTAATACGTGACGGTTCTAATCCGTCATGGGCTAGGCAAAATCCGTCATGGGTGCCCATCCTTGACGGATTTGAAATCCATCATGTATATCGCGTCATAATTTGACATGGTGCTGTCCATTACGGTTTTTGACCGTCAAGGATCTACCCCAGGCCCGCCCAAGGCCCAAACCATTGTGACGGAACAGACCGTCATGGACCAACGCCACGTAGAGTTTTCAATTTTAACCAACTAGAATGATGTGGCCGCCTACGTGGACACTATTTTTCGTCACAGAAATCGTCATGGATATCCTACATGGGGTAGCCCATTAGTTCGACCCGTTAGCCTATTTCATTCAGCCCAATTTTGAACAATTACATTTTAAAGCATGATGCGTTATCAATCATAATGCTAAGACAACGTATTTCCAAAGTGCCTCATTTGCACATATGAATCAATATATGTAGTCATCTGCAAGCATCTATAACATAGCAGTTTACAAAATCCTCCACGAAATGATAATTTACAACATAGATTAATAAAATATGACTCAGCAAAGTTAGAAAATAGTACAATCCAGTTCACACAAACAGAACATCTAAACTATTGAAGTTGTTATTCAAGTTCTTGCCATCGGCCCTCCTGATGGAAACTAGCTATCATGTCGTGCGAATTTTGATGGGCAGCACCAAGTAGCCTCGTACGCAATCATACCTAGCATATTTACAAGACCATTAGATATTTGTAGATATGCATAGATTGTAAAATAAGAGAATTGTAACAAAGTAAAAATGAATAACTGATGCTCTCCAAAATTCTTAAATCTTGCAGTGCTACAAACGAAAATAACATAGTATCCACTACATATATAAGTTTCATGTAGATCCATATTAATTAAGACAACCAAGTTGTGGGTAAAAAAATTAAATTTTACGTACTTGTGCATATCATCCAAACAAGAAAAAGGAAAAAACGGTCTAACAAAGGGGACAATACATACAACAGTGCACAAGATTCGTTCAATTATCATATGTCCAGTGATCCTTGATGATAAGTTATTAAGATAAAAGAAGGGATAGTTATGTGTTGAGAAAACAAGATCTACATACTTCTATAGTTGTGTCCAGTAATACATTATTTTTCCATCCTTGTAAGTAGGCATGAATGGTTGAGGTGGAGGCGGTCATCGGGGGCTGGCGATCAGGTGCTTACAGTAGTAAAAAACAATTGCTTGACAAGTAAACTTCAAATGCCATGCAAAATAACTATAAGCTGTGGCCACTAATAAATCTATAAAACTAAGTGGCAAATGGTTCTCTGAAGAGATACTGGATAGGATGTATGAGTTATTGCTCTTAACAACATGTATGCTGGGGTTACTTTTAATTCAAGTGCATGAGAAGTTCACCACAAGATCCAAGGGGCACAAACAAATTAGTAGAAAATCACACCATGGTGAAAAATGCCTAACTCAGAAATAGATCAAATAAATATTTGCAGTTCAGTAGCAATTGAGCTAGGGAATGGAAATACTAGAGAAATCATAGGAGTGGCAGTAGTGAACCAATCCCTGGTTGATCACGGAGCAGCTCCACCAATAGTTATCGCGTCCGCCCTCTCGAGCTCTATTGTGTGCCATGCAGCGGCACGGCTGCTACAACACCACCTAGACCTACATGGAAAAAAACAGATATCATAATCAGCGAGATTACAGTGTTAATTGATCGTAAAAAGGGAAAACATCAGGGAAAAGATTTAGGATCAGACAGTAGACATCAACCCTTCTCGGCAAAACTATTGCGGAGGGCAACTGTCACAGCCCTAGCTTTAGCTCTGCTTGTGGCTAGTCTTGGTTGTTGCATCACGTTTACATGTTGCTTAAACTTGAAATGGGGATTGCCTAAACCCTAGCATCAAAGGAATTCACTAGGTTCAACTAAAATATTTCCAGTGTTTCCAAATGGCTTTCAAAAATGTTCATCATTTCTGGGAAATGCTAGAACAATAACCAGAGGTGTTGCACATTTTTGCATGACATATTTGGGCTCTGAACTAAATCATATAGTATTTGAATTTGGGCATTTAAATACTATAAAATAATTAAAATGTCCAAATAATCCTAAACTGAAATGTTCCATGTTGGATATATTCCAAACAGTGGCCATGAGCAGTTTGGAGATTTTTGAGTGTGCCTAAGTATTTTTAATAAAGCCCAGAACAAAATAACAAAATAGAAAAGTGAAATAAAATAGAAATGGAGAGAGAGAACCCCACCTGGCTTACCTAGGCCACTTGTCTGGCCGGCCCAGCTGGCCAGCCCACCGAGGGCACGGGCGTCCTCTTCCTCCTGCCAGAAGGCAGAGGAGAAGACAGCCACGGCGTCGCGGCGTGCCACGCCGGCAGCTGCCTGCCTGGCTGCCCCCTCATCGCCCTGGGCTTCCTCCGCAACGCCACGCGCCCCCCGGACCCTCTCTCGACCTCTCCCATCATCTCTCCCCTCCTCTGTCTCTCTCGCACACGACCACCCGAGCGCCACCGTTGCCGGTGCTCACCGTAGCCATGGCCACCGGCCCTCCCTAGTCCACCCAGCGTTTCCAGAGGCTCTGCCTCGACCCCCTCTCTCTTCCACCCCGAGCCACGCCACCGCGGGAGCCCCACATCGCCGCCACGAGTCGTCTTCCCTGAGCACGGCTGCCGGACTCCATCGACGGATTCGTCGCCTTCCGGTCGCCCACGAGCCAGCTGAGCCTGTCGTCGGCCTCACTGTGAGCTCCCGGTCCTTTCCCCCTTAACCACGCCGTCGTTTTCGCGCCGTAGCTGCTGCCCCGCGAGCACCCGAAGCTCGCCGCCGCTGTGCCTCGTCGCCGTCGTGGCTAGAGCCATGGTAGCTCGAAGCCGAGCACACCGCTGTGCTCAGCACGCTTCCAGGAGCTGGGCGCGCCCACCCATTCGACCTACCGTGCCCCCTAGCGCCAACCCGCACCAACCCCGAACTCCGGTAGCCGCCGCGAGCTTTGTTCCAGCAAGCTCCGGTGCCCCCGCGGCCACCCACCTGCTCCTCTGGATGCGGGAGAGCACGGGCTACGCTCCGGTGGTCTCCGTGAGTCGAGCCGCCGTCTGTAGCTCAAGTCCGGCGAGCCTCCGCCGTTGTTTTGGTCGCCGGCGGGTTATCTCCGGCCGTGCCGACGTGGCACCGTCATTAGTGGCTAATGATGCCACCAACTAACCCCCCCTCTTACTGAATACTAGGCCCCACGCCCTTAACTAACACCAGTTTAATTTCTGCTTAGTTTTATCTAATCCAGCGGGACCCACACGTCAGAGTTGACCGTGCTGACGTGGATGTTGACCTGACCCCACATGTCTGTGACCCAGACAGCTCTATGTCACTGACCAGTGGACCCCACTGGTCAGGTTTGACCTGGACGACGCCTGTTGACCTGCTGAGGTCAGCATGACCTAATGCTGACGCAATAAATCATTTTTTGGTTTTAAAATAAATCAGGAAATTCCAGAAATTGCCTAAACTTCTAAAAATCATAGAAATTCAACCGTAGCTCAGAATGAAATAAATTATATATGAAAAATGATCAGAAAAATCTAATATATCCATCTGTACCACTTTCATGCATGTTTGAACAACTTAAAGTTGCTGTATAAGACAATTTGAATAAATGGCATTTGAAATGCCTTATATGGAGTTTGAATTTGAACCTAGGGTTCAAACCAACTTCATTTAATATGGTTGCTAGTTGCATTAGCTCAATCAACAGCATATTGCCATGACATTATCATGCATCATATTTGTTGCATTGCATTGATTGTGTCCCTCTTCATTTGCCGGTAATTGTCCCCCTTCAGTAGATGTTGTACCGGTGATGAGATCGATGACACCAATGAAGAACTATATTATCTTCAGAAGTGCCAGGCAAGCAAAACCCCCTTGTTCATTCCGATACAATCCCACTCTCTCACTCATGCTCTCTTTTACTACATTAGGACAACAACGATTCAACTGTTACATGCTACGGTAGTTGAACCCCTTTCCTCTGCATGACCTGTCATTGCCATAGTAAATAGATGAAACCCACTAGCATGAGGAGGAGTTGTTTGAGGCCTGATTTGCCTACTCATTCATGTTTGTTTGTCATGCCTGCTACTTCTTAGAGTTGAGTCAGGTCTGATTCATCGGGGATGAATCGGAGGTGTGTAAACATGTCCTACTGTTGAGAGCTAAGTGTGTGAACACGATTTGGTAAAGGTAGCGGTGAGAGGCCATGTAGGAGTACATGGTGGGTTGTCTCATTGAAGCCATCCTCAGGAACTGAGTTCTGTGTTTGTGATCCATGAAACAGTTACTACCACGCATTGGGCCCGAAACCAATGGACCCTCTCGGCTTCTTGATCACCCTTGTCCTCTGTCCAGGAGTTGCAACTAGTTTCTGGTGTTTATAGGATATGTGTTGGTGGCCGTGCGTAGCGCTGACCCTAGGGGTGGGCTATGATGCGGTAGATACACCGTGGCATGGTGTACCGGGCGCCTGTTTGGTGTCTCGGGAACCCTGTTCACATCGTTCGGGGCCGTATTTGGAAACCTCGGCCGGACTCCCTGCGGATGGAACCTGGATAGGCGATAAACCTGGACTAGAGACTTGAGTGTTTAGGTAGGCCGTGGCCGACACCCTCGTTGGGCTTCCGCTTGAAGGTTGCCGAGTACATGTCGTGTAAACGGCGGTAAGTGGTGAGAGCGTGTGTGAAGAAGTACACCCCTGCAGGGTTAACATCATCTATTCAAATAGCCGTGTTCGCGGTAATGGACTTCTGGGTTGCCTATAACAGTTCATAGACAAGCGAAAGTAGATACTCTAAAATGCGCAAGATAAGCGTGAGTGCTATGGATGGCCTTCTCGTAAAGAGACGGAAGTGGATCCATAGTGGTGTATTGATATGGTGAATATGTGGACTCGTGTGCGCCACCTCAAAAGAGTTACTTGCAGTCATAGTTTAGGTTAGCCACTGAGTCAAAGCTGGCTTGCTGCAGTTAAACTCCACCACCCCCGCCCCCCCGCCTTGTTGATACCGATGCATAAGTAGCTAGTCTTGATGTAAGTCTTGCTGAGTACTTTTGTACTCACATTTGCTTAATTTATGTTTTGCAGAGAGAGACTTCAGTCTCGCTAGTAGTTTCGTGTGGACGTTTAGCTTGATAACTCATCTACGATCTTGTGCCCTCGGCAGGATCTGGTAAATAGTCAGGCTTCTTAGCCTTTTTCATTTGTAGATGTCTTTTCTCAGACATGTTAAGCTTCCGCATGTGCTTTGACTTGTATGCTATGATTGTTGGGTCCTGAGACCCATGTTTGTAATATCTCGCTCCTCGGAGCCTAATGAATAAATATTTGAGTTGTAGAGTTATGTTGTGATGCCATGTTGTATTTACACATATCGAGCATATTGTGTGTATGATTGAAATGCTTGGTATGTGTGGGATCCGACAATCTAGTTGTTTATCCTTGGCAGTCTCTCTTATGGGGTAATGTAGTCTAGTGCTTCCATGAGCCATAGTAGTCCGCTACAGCCCGGTTCACCGGAGTCCTGTTAGCCGAGCACTACTGCTCAGGACACTTGACTGGCCGGCATGTGTTTCACTTCGTTCCTGTGTCTGTCCCTTCGGGGAAATGTCACGCGGTGACATCCAGAGTCCTGCCTAGCCTGCTACAGCCCGGGTTCCCGGAGTCCTGTTAGCCCAGTGCTACAGCCTGGATTCACACGCTGCTGACCGACATGCTCGATGTGATTCATGTATGCCTGTCCCCATAGGTTAGTGCCGCTTTGGGTTCACGACTAGCCATGTCGGCCCGGGTTCTCTGTCATATGGATGCTAGCGACACTATCATATACGTGAGCCAAAAAGCGCAAACGGTCCCGGGCCATGGTAAGGCGACACCCGTGGTAATACCGTGCGTGAGGCCGCAAAGTGATATGAGGTGTTACCGGCTAGATCGATGTGACTTGGAATCGGGGTCCTGACAGCAACCTGGTTTGGACGCAGGGAGCACACGAGTTGAAGAAGAAATGTGTGTCACTGTGTTGGCAAGTGCTAGCTTGGTGTGTGCCTCCAGGTTGAGGGAGAGTGAACTAACATGGCATTGGTTCTAGTATTAGTAGGCGCACAACTAATGGTAGCAGTACTACATTTGCTTAGTACACAAATGAACAGGTTTAAACCTCTGTATTATAACTGCAGTACTGCCACACTGTACCGATGTATTTTTCTTCTTAGATTCAGATTAAACTTAATTCTGGTTATATATATTCACCAAGCTGTAGTTGACAATATGGACAGAAGTGTATGGAGAAAACTCTAAAGAGAACATGTCACCATATTAATACAGTAACAGAAATCATGTCCCCTATTTGATTAAATTATTCACCACTTGATTACATTGATTTATATTGAATTATATTTTGATAGAAAACTCTAAATAGAACATGTCACCATATTAATACAGTATAACAAAAATCATGTCTCCTATTTGATGAAATTATTCACCACTTGATTACATTGATTCATACTGAATTATATTTTGCTAGAAAATTAAACTGAATGCATATAGAACACTTAATTATATAGATTTAGAGAACAAATATACATGAAACTGTCAAAAAAATCTAAATTGAATTCGATCTTTGTATAAAATTAAACAAAAGTTGATCTTGATAGAAGCCCACATAGCACAGTGCAGCCGGTTGACGAACATGTGCCTTATGTCTCTACTGGGTACCCTGTAGTGTAAAGATACAGAGAAAATTCAGTGTCAAAGATACAGAGAGGAAACCCGCAAACACAACTCATGGTCAACTGCACGCACACACATCTCACTCGTATACACGTCCATAGCCGCTGCCTCCACCATCTCAGCACGCACACACAACTTCCTAAGATTTGGAGAAGGCAGTAGCCAAGCTTAAGCAATCGATTGAAGAGGGAGGCCACGCACATGCGTTAGGCTTCCCACCCTGCCCACGAACGGCTGTTATGACTACCAGCTTAGGAAAATGAAGCTGACCTGTGGTCAAACCAGCATCTTGAGGCTATGCTGTCGAGGAAGCCAACAGAAATGGCGGGAGCCACACCAGAATCCAGCGGCGGCTAGGGTACACTACGGCCTTCCGCGAGCCATTGTCCTAGACCGGCCACCGCACGGTCGCTCCGCTCCGACAAGGCCAACATCGGGGGTTGAGCCCAAGCTGGATCTGTGAGCATGCAAGACGCGGATCTCATCACTCGGGCTGCTGCCGCCGTCAAACTCGACAGATCAGCAGCACATGATGTGGATGCGTCGTGAAGATAGGGCGGAGGGGGGGATAGTTGCCACTAGGTGTGGGTGGAGAAAGGATGAGAGAGGCCGGGGAGGTGGGGACTGGTTCGAGGAACGAGAGACCGTCAGAGCGGTGGGTGTGCGGCAGACGGAAAGGAGTGGATCAGTGAGAAGGAAGAAGATGGGGGCGGCGGCGGAGGGAGAATGAGATGAGGGCAGGGAGGGGCTTAGGGTTAGATTTTATACGAGGAATGGGTTAGGCGGGCTCTAGTGGGCTTGGGCGTGCTTTGGGGCCGTACTAGGCCGGTTCATGACGGATTCCCAGATCGTCACCGGAAATCCGTCATGTATTAACTGATTTCTTATAGTGAGATAGTCCCCGAGCCTAGTGAAAGGCTTCAGGTCGAGACGCTGAGAGGCTATCCATGTTTGGACATCTTCCCGCGACATTTGTCCTTCTCCGCAGAACATCCCTGTTTTTCCGATGACCTCCTTGATGATGATTTGGGCAAGTTCGCGCTGGATGTTATAGAACTCAGCTCGAAGTCGATGATCCTCGATATCTCCTATGTCCTTTGCCCATTGCAGAATATGGGCATCGCCAGAAGAAGGTGCCATGCGAAGGTTCTGGCAATCCCGTCTGTACTCCAGCATGTGGTGTAGGACATAGAATCCATCATTAAGAGAATCGTTCGGTTGTTGGATGCAGCAGAAGTCGGTCTTATGGCCGAAGGCGACCCTGCCTCCCCTTATCTTCTTGTCCCTGACCTCTCCACCCATTGATTGGTAGTAATACATAGCACTGTCGAGAACATCCTTGATGTGGGTGTAATCCTTTTTGTGAATGTTCTTCGACGAGTCCAAGTAAAGAGCGTGGGAGAATCGGGGGTAGAGCATGATGAGGACGGCGCGCCCGCCGCTGCGCAAAATAAGTCCTCAAATTAATTAGCCTCCACCGTGCAAATGAATGATTGAAATCGAAGGAAGCATAGCAGCGCGGATGACATACATGGGATGATAAGGCACGAGAATCGCCCCCTTGTCCTTATTGGCGAGCATGAAACTGGCGATGTAATCCCTCACGTATTCACGGTGCTTTGTGCAGACTCCCAAGAAGCCCTCGAGCATGTAGTACGGGTCAGCGACACAGATATGAGATATCTGCTCAACCCCGATGATGTAGTTCATGTGCAAGGCATAAAGGCAGACAAACGTAAAATCCAGCTTCTTCACGTGAAACATGTCGAATATGTAATTGAATCGGAGGAAGAACTTATCCGCGGGGAAGCTGTCGACGTACGACATTTGCCGCAGAAAGTTAACCACGTAGAGTGGGTATCCTGGATCTTTCGAGGCGATGAGGTCTTTCTCTACACGCAGCACATCGTCATGAAGTCTCTTTAGATCGCCGAATCTGGCCCATAGCGCTGTTGCAGGTAGGATTGGTTGACCGGGGATATGCCATTTATCCGCATCGGGGATATCTACACGGTCCTGAAGCCGAGGCTGCTGAGGCGGCTGGATCATAGAAACAACTTTTTCGCCTTTCCTCGCTCTCTTGCTAAACTTCTTTACTACTAGTGGGTCGTCCATAATACGTTGAGACGGCAATTTAGGCACCGACTCATGACGCTCAAACCCTGAGGAGGAGCCAGTATAGACATAGTGTTCAGCAGCGCCATCGTCGTCCTCATCCTCATCCATGGCGACGTCATCAACGACTAATGGAGCCTCCTCCTTACCCCGTCCGCTATCACCCAACCTGACACCCGACGCTGATTGGGTAGGTGGGGTGTTGATGTTCATACCTTGCTGAGGCTGCGTGCTCGTGGGTGTGCTCCCGGCCGCCTCCAGACGAAGCAGACTCTTTGGCCACAACAGGACCCACCCAGCATTGCAACAATCACCAAGTTGCCGCGGTGTCTCGTCGTCATCCCCCAGTAGAACTGGAGGAGGCAAATTCTCATGGCCCGGTTTGACACTCGGGGGATGATACGTCTCCAACGTATCTATAATTTTTGATTGCTCCATGCTATAATATCTACTGTATTGGGTAATATTGGGCTTTATTATCCACATTTATATTATTTTTGGGACTAACCTATTAACCGGAGGCCCAGCCCAGATTTGCTGTTTTATGCCTATTTCAGTGTTTTGAAGAAAAGGAATATCAGACGGAGTCGAAACGGAACGAAATCAACTTGAGAAGTTATTTTTGAAAGGAAACACACCTGATGGACTTGGACCCCACATCAGAAGATACAGGAGATTCCCACGAGGGTGGGGGCGCGCCCACCCCCCTAGGGCGTGCCCCCCTGCCTCGTGGGGCCCCCGTGGCTCCCCTGACGTGCTTCTTCTACCTATATAACTCCATATACCCTAAAACTTCCAGGACGCAACATAGATCGGGAGTTCCGCCGCCAGAAGCCTCTGTAGCCACCAAAAACCAAGCTAGACCCGTTCCAGCACCCTGCCGGAGGGGGCAATCCTTCTCCGGTGGCCATCTTCATCATCCCGGCGCTCTCCATGACGAGGAGGGAGTAGTTCTCCCTCGGGGCTGAGGGTATGTACCAGTAGCTATGTGTTTGATCTCTCTCTCTCTCTCTCTCGTGTTCTTGAGATGATATGATATTGATGTATCGCGAGCTTTGCTATTATATTTGGATCCTATGATGTTTCTTCCCCCCTCTTCTCTCTTGTAATGAATCGAGTTTCCCCTTTGAAGTAATATTATTGGATTGAGTCTTAAAAGACTTGAGAACACTTGATGTATGTCTTGCCGTGGATATCTGTGGTGACAATGGGATACCGCGTGCCACTTGATGTATGTTAAGGTGACCAAATTGCGGGTTCATGAACCTATGCATAGGGGTTGGCACACGTTTTCGTCGTGATTCTCCGATAGATCTTCGGGGCACTCTTTGAGGTCCTTTGTGTTGGTTGAATAGATGAATCTGAGATTGTGTGATGCATATCGTATAATCATACCCACGGATACTTGAGGTGGCATTGGGGTTTTGGTTGATTTGTATCTTAAGGTGTTATTCTAGTACGAACTCTAGGGCTGTTTGTGACACTTATAGGAATAGCCCAACGGATTGATTGGAAAGAATAACTTTGAGGTGGTTTCATACCCTACCATAATCTCTTTGTTTGTTCTCTGCTATTAGTGACTTTGGAGTGACTCTTTGTTGCATGTTGAAGGATAGTTATGTGATCCAATTATGTTAGGATTGTTGAGGGAACTTACACTAGTGAAAGTATGAACCCTAGGCCTTGTTTCCACACATTACAATGTCGTTTATGCTCACTTTTATTACTTGCTACCTTGCTGTTTTTATTATTTAGATTACAAATACCTTTATCTACTATCCATATACCACTTGTTTCACCATCTCTTCGCCGAACTAGTGCACCTATACAATTTACCATTGTATTGGGTGTGTTGGGGACACAAGAGACTCTTTGTTATTTGGTTGCAGGGTTGCTTGAGAGAGATCATCTTCATCCTACGCTTCCTATGGATTGATAAACCTTAGGTCATCCACTTGAGGGAAATTTCCTACTGTCCTACAAACCTCTGCACTTGGAGGCCCAACAACGTCTACAAGAAGAAGGTTGTGTAGTAGACATCAAGCTCTTTTCTGGCGCCGTTGCCGGGGAGGTTAGCGCTTGAAGGTATATCTTTAGATCTTGCAATCGAGTCTTTTAGTTTCTTGTTCTATCACTAGTTTAGTTTATAAAAGAAAACTATAGAAAAATGGAATTGAGTTTGTCTCATACGCTTTACCTTTTTAATATCTTTCGTGAGTATGATGGAAAGGATAATTGTGCTCAAGTGCTAGAAGAAGAAATCTCTAAAATGTTTGGCACTAAATATTTGAATGATGAGCATGATTGCAATGTTGTTAGTACGAATTCTTTGAATATCCATGATGCTAATGATGATTGCACTAGTTATGATGAAAATGCCTCCTATAAACATGTCAATTTTTGTGGAGTAGACTGGGTCTCCATGTACACACCAAATAGGGAAGATAGATATTGCAAGAGGCATAAGTACTTAGAAACCAAATTGTTGCAAGAAGAGCTAGATGAATGTGCTGAAAATTTATCTTTTCTTAGCCCTACTTGTGAACTTTGCAATGAACGTGATCATTTTAGTACCCAATGCAAATTGTTTCATGAGCGTATCGTGTCCAAAAATTGAGATGACTTGATTTCCCTTCCACATCATAATGAACTTAGTTTGCTCTTGGGTTACGAAGAAATTAAACGTAGAACTAAGGATATTCCAAAATTTTCCCTTGATAAAATTCTTCATTTGATCTAGAGGAAATTTATATGTATTGCACGGTGAATTGCATTGAAAATCCTTATATTGCCAATTACATAAAGAAAAGAAAATAAATAGAAGATGAAGAGAATGCTAACGAAAGGGAAGAGACTTCCCAATATTCTCCTATTATTTCTTATGATGAATCAGGTAACGAAGAGGAGCCCTCTATTCAACCAATCTCATTAATAAGGAGCTCCAAAAAGAGGATTGAACCCACACATGATGTGGTGAAGAAGAAGAAAAGAGAAAGGAAGAGAGGTAAAAAGGTATCTCTCCTAAATAAAGTTGCTCCTATTATTGTTGTGCCTCATGAAAATGATACACTTGATGATGATCTCTTTATGCCTATTGCTTGTTGTGATGATTATGATTGGGAAGATAATGACACTTCTTATGATCTTGAAAATCTTTTTCGCACTTGCTTGGAAGAATATTATAATTGCTACACTATTGGTGCTATCTATACTATTAATGATGAGAGTGATTATGCTTATGATATGAAAAGGCCCAAGCTTGGGGAAGCTATGTTTGATGAGGATGACATATTTGAGAATATATTTGCTGTAATTAATGTTTGTCCCAAGCTTGGGGATGGTATGTTTAATAATGATGATATTTTTAGCCTCTCAAGTTTTGATATGCAAAGTTGTTATGATGATAGCATGCCTTCCACTTACGATGATGAAAGTGGGTTTGGAAGAGTGTCAACTTTAGGAAGTAATGATCCCACTATTTTGGAGTTTGTTGAATCTTATAATATTTATGAAAGTGGATTTGGAGAGGTCGTGACTTTATTTAGTGATGTATCCACTATCTTGGAAGAGGTTTCAATCGATTATGATGAGAACAAAGTTGCTACTTATGATGATTATTGTGATAAAACTTATGCTATAAAAAGTAGTGATTATATTTATAAAACTTTTCATGATTATGATTACCCCTTCTCTGAACATTACTCTTTTAATGTCTAAACAATTTATAGTATCCAAGTCTCTTATGATACTCCCACTATTCATGAGAAGAAACTTGCTTATGTGGAGAGTAATAAAATTTCTATGCTTGTAGATCATGAAAAGAATGCTTTATGTGATAGTTATATTATTGAATTCATTCATGATGCTACTGAAAATTATTATGAGGGAGGAACATATGCTTGTAGGAATTGCAATAGTATCAAGTTTGCTCTCTATGTGCTTAAAGTTTTGAAGTTATGCTTGTTTTACCTTCCTATGCAAGTTGATTCTTGTTCCCACAAGTTGTTTGCTCACAAAATCCCTATGCATAGGAAGCATGTTAGACTTAAATGTGCTAGTCATATTCTTCATGATGCTCTCTTTCTGTTTCAATTCTTATCTTTTATGTGAGCATCATTGAAATCATCATGCCTAGCTAGGGGCGTTAAACGATAGCGCTTGTTGGGAGGCAACCCAATTTTATTTTAGTTCCTTGATTTTTGCTCCTGTTTAGTAATAAATAATTCATCTAGCCTCTGTTTAGATGTGGTTTTATGCTTTTAATTAATGTTTGTGCCAAGTAGAACCTTTGGGAAGACTTGGGGAAAGTCTTGTTGATCATGCTGTCAAAAACAGAAACTTTAGCGCTCACGAGAACTGATGTCATTTTTATTTGGAGATTGATATTTATTTAATTATTTTTGAAAATGATTAATAGATAAATTAATCAGGTCCAGAAATTTAAATGAACAGAAGTATACGTTTCATTCAGATTACTACAGACTGTTCTGTTTTTGATAGATTCTGTTTTCATTGTGTTGTTTGCTTATTTTGATGAATCTATGAGTAGTATCGGAGGGTATGAACCATAGATAAGTTGGAATACAGTAGGTTTAACACCAATATAAATAAGGAATGAGTTCATTACAGTACCTTATGATGGTAATTTGCTTTCTTATACTAACGGAGCTTACGAGTTTTTTGTTAAGTTTTGTGTTGTGAAGTTTTCAAGTTTTGGGTAAGGATTCGATGGACTATGGAATAAGGAGTGGCAAGAGCCTAATCTTGGGGATGCCCAAGGCACCCCAAGGTAATATTCAAGGACAACCAAGAGCCTAAGCTTGGGGATGCCCCGGAAGGCATCCCCTCTTTCGTCTTCGTTCATCGGTAACTTTACTTGGAGCTATATTTTTATTCACCACATGATATGTGTTTTGCTTGGAGCATCAATTTATTTTGTTAGGATTTGCTTGCTGTTATTTAGAACAATGTTTTGCATATTTTATTTCAATAAAAGTGGCATTGATAGCCTTTACTATGCCTATGTTACAAGTATACATGTTGCTGTTTGAAAACAGAAAGTTTAGCGCTGTTGCAATAATTCAATAGAAAATACAGAATGTGATAAAATGTTGAAACCTTTTGCATATTAAGATCTGATAAATTTATTACAGTGGGAATTTTCTTTCATAATTTTTGGTGCTAGGGAAGTATGGATGTTGCAGCATTCTTTACAGACTATCCTGTTTAGGCAGATTGCTGTTATGTTTGCATTGTTTGCTTCTTTAATGATTCTATTTGAGGATAGGACTATTAAATATGCAGAGGCATTTAGTATGCAATGTTGAATAATAATTTTAGTGATTTGCTACAGTAGATTATGATAAGGTTTTGGAAATGGTTTATACTAACTTATCTCACGAGTCCTTGTTGAGTTTTGTGTGGATGAAGCTTTTGAGATTTAGGGAGACCGTGATATGAGAGGAATTAAGGAGACACAAAATCTCAATCTTGGGGATGCCCAAGGCACCCCAAGACAATATTTGAAGAAGTCTCAAGCGTCTAAGCTTGGGGATGCCCTGGTTGGCATCCCACCTTTCTTCTTGAACAATTATCGGTTAGTTTCGGGATCCTAAGTTTTTGCTTCTTCACATGATGCCTGGCATTATTAGATGTCATTTTATTTTGCTTTGCTTGCTGTTTGAATAAAATACCAAGATCTGAAATTATTAAATGTTAGATAGTCCTCACATAGTTGCACAATTATTAAACTACTCATTGATCTTCACTTATATCTTTCGGAGTAGTTTGTTGTTGCTCTAGTGCTTCACTTATATCTTTTAGAGCATGGTGGTAGTTCTATTTTGAAGAAATAGATGAACTCTCATGCTTCACTTAGATTATTTTGAGAGTCTTAAATAGCATGGTAATTTGCTTAAAATCCTAATATGCTAGGTATTCAAGAATAATAAAATTCTCTTATGAGTGTGTTGAACACTAAGAGAAGTTTGATACTTGATGATTGTTTTGAGATATGAGGATGGTGATATTAGAGTCATGCTAGTTGAGTGGTTATGAATTTGAGAAATACTTGTGTTGAAGTTTGTGACTCCCGTAGCATGCACGTATGGTGAACCGTTATGTGATGAAGTCGGAGCATGATTTATTTATAGATTGCCTTCCTTATGAGTGGCGGTCTATGGCGACCCGACCCGAATGGATCAAGCCTACTGTGCTCGGGTGTCATCCCTGGATTAGTAATGCTGACACCACACAGTACATCGAAGGATTTATAGCAGAGTGGCAATCACACACTTATTACATCGTCGTCTCAAAGAGAACTTATTACAATAAATATGGCTTAAGGCCATCTAGTGTCGATAACAGCGGAAGACTTGGAAGATAAATGGGTCCATCAACTCCAACGGCATCACTGAGTATAGAACCACGACCTAAGAGCACCTTACTCGTCGTCTGAAAAGTCTGCAACATGAGAAGTTGCAGCCCGAAAACGGGTCAGCACATGGAATATGCTGGCAATGTAACACATAGAGAGTAATGGAATGAAACAGCTATACTATATGCATATATGGCTGGTGGAAAGCTCTATGGTTACAGTTTTGCGTAAAGCCAGTTTTTCCCTACTGCAAAGGAATTAATTTATTTAACTATCATGGTGCTTGTGAAACATCAAGAATGGTTGACAGCATTCCGATCCCAATTAAGTGAACAATTAAAACCCAACAACATTAATTAGAAGTAACATGTTGAAATTCACATGATATTCAAGTACTAGATACTCAAGATGTCCATGACCGGGGACACGGCTAATCATGATTAGTTTGTACACTCTGCAGAGGTTTGCGCACTTTTCCCCACAAGACTCGATCGCCTCCGTTTGGTTTCCCGCACTACAGGGTGTTTGAGAAGACGGGTGACCGAGACATAGTCTTTCAGAAGCGCTAGCACCTTACGATCGGGTAGACCGGTACACCTACATCCCCTACATCTGCTAGTCCACCACTGTAAGAGTTCGCACAACTTAGTTAACTATGCCAGAGCCCATAATGGCTTGTGGCTGCACACGGAAGTTTCTAGCATGAAAGATCTTATGATCCCTTTGAGCCTGGGTGGCGGTCCAAAAAAACAGGCAAGTCCTGATAGACATCAGGTGCCTCAATCCACCCAGATGTGTATTTAAGTTGCCACCTTAGATAAACCATTAATTAACAATACTCACATCTATCATGGATATCACTCACCCAATCCACGTCTACTAGCATAGCATGGCATAAAAGCAAACGTAGAAGTAACTCCCAAAGGTTTCATAATAATACAGGTGATAGGTACTACCTCATCTACTTCCCATCCCACAATTTAATTAGATCCTAATCATGCAATGTGTGAGGATTGATCTAATGCAATAAAACATGGGTTGTAGAAAAAGGTATGATCAAAGTGTTACTTGCCTTGCTGATGATCCGCGAGTCCTAGGGTTTCGAAGTAACAGGCGGCGCAATCCGGGTGATCTATCGTAGACAAACAACAAGCACACAATAAGTACTCATCTAATGCACAGGTAAAACTCGAACAAGAGATCGAACCAGAATGTTCAGCTTAAGAACTCCGGTTGCAAAGAAAGAACGAACCGAACAAGGAAACGGAAAACAAACGGCGGAAGAAAACAACTCGGTTCTAGCAAGTTGAAACTAGGTCAATTTTTTTTTACCGGGGCAAAAACTTGTTTAAGTTGATTAGACGGAACGGCGGTTTCGAAACGAAACTCCAGGCGCTTGAATCACCTGATTCCGATAAATGAGCGAGAAGATAAACTAGAACGAAGATCGGATCTGAGATCGCGATCGCGGAATAAATCCGACGAGAAGAAAAAGAAGAACGGTTATACGAACGGACGTTCGTTAACCTAGAAGAATCTGGTGATCACGTTCGTT
The DNA here is from genome assembly GCF_056163025.1 of Triticum urartu. Lineage (NCBI taxonomy): Eukaryota > Viridiplantae > Streptophyta > Magnoliopsida > Poales > Poaceae > Triticum > Triticum urartu. Next base: position 17,206,316 of record NC_141873.1, read on the forward strand.
AGGACGAACGGTCCGGCGAACGGTCCAAAGGCAACTAAATCAGAAAAGAAAACGAATCCGATCTAGGGTTTCGGGGAAGAAAACCGAAACGAAAAACCGATCGAGAAAATGAATCAGAGGAGAAGAAAAGAATCGGAATGATTAGAAGAAAACAATCCGAGGAAAAGAGACGCGGGCAACCTCCGGCGAGGTCTCCGGCGAGAGGCTCCGGCGGCGTGGCGTACGGCGGCGGCGGCGTGCGCAAGGTGCGGCGGCGGCGCTAGGGCACAAGGGCAGCGGCGCGGGTGTGGGGTGGCGCGGCGGCGGTGTAGGGCGCGGGGTGGGGTGCGGTGGAGGGCTTGGGGTTTGATTTGATGGGTTTAGAGGGGGGTGTTGGGGTATTTATATTGGTGAGGGGTGAGCAGACTTGGGGTAGGGGACAAGAAATAGAGTAGGAAAAGGAAAACGAAACAAAGGAAAGGGGGCTAGCCTAGAGTCCTTCTAGGACTCGGCTAAGAGGCAAGAGGCGGCGGCCTGGCTGCCTGCGCCTGGCGCTGGCGCACAAGGAGACTGGGGCGGCGGCTGGCTGGGCCTTTGGCCCGGCTGGCCTGCGGGAGTTTTTTTTAACTGGTTTTCGCGCGGAGAAAACAAAAGAAAAAGAAACTAAACGAACTCCGAAAAACCTAAAGTAAATTTTCCCTGACTCCTAAAAATGAGTCGAACAAAATGAACTTTTCTCCGGACCTAAAGTGCAATTTTTGAAACACGCATTTTTCCCTATCCAAAAAAAGCAAACAAACTCCGGCAAACAAAATTGATCTATTTATTAAATCTTCATTTTTCCTAAATTTGGGAAAGTCATATTATTCCCTCTCATATTTTTTATATCAGAAAATAATTGAAGATGAAATAAATAAATCAAATGATCCTCTTTTCAAATTCGAGAAAACTCTCAAATATGAAAATAACGAAATCCCCAACTCTCTCCGAAGGTCCTTGAGTTGCGTGAAATTTCTAGGATCAACCAAAATGCAAGAAAATATGATATGCATGATGATCTAGTGTATAACATTCCAAATTGCAAATTTGGGATGTTACAAACCTACCCCCCTTAAGATGAATCTCGCCCTCGAGATTCGGGTTGGCTAGAAAATAGGTGAGGGTGGTCCTTGAGCAAATCTTCTTCTCTCTCCCAGGTGGCTTCATCCTCTGAGTGGTGGTTCCACTGAACTTTGCAAAACTTGATAACCTTGCTGCGAGTAACTCTACTGGCATAATCGAGAATCTTGACTGGTTTCTCCTCATATGTTAAGTCGTCCTTCAACTGAATCGCTTCAAGCGGCACGGTATCTCTTAGCGGTACCTTTGCCATTTCGGCATGACATTTCTTCAGCTGAGACACATGGAATACATCATGAACTCCTAACAGTCCCATTGGTAATTCCAACTTATAAGCGACTTCTCCCATACGTTGCAAAATCTTGTACGGTCCAACGAAACGCGGTGCTAACTTTTCCTTAACTCCAAAGCGCTTAACTCCTCGAAGTGGGGATACTCGAAGGTAAACTCTGTCTCTGGTTTTGTAAACTGTCTTCTTGCGTTTAGAATCTGCGTAGCTCTTCTGCCTGGACTGGGCTACCTTGAGCCTATCGCGAATCAACTTAACTTTCCGTTCAGACTCCTTAATCAAATCTGGTCCAAAGAATTGACGGTCTCCAACTTCGTCCCATGACAACGGTGTCCTGCACCTCCTTCCGTATAAAGCTTCGAAAGGTGCCATCTTCAAACTGGTTTGGTAACTGTTGTTATAAGAAAACTCCGCATACGGCAAGTTATCGTCCCAACTAGATCCATAATCTAGTGCACAAGCTCTCAGCATATCTTCCAAAATCTGATTGACTCTCTCGGTTTGTCCATCTGTCTGTGGATGAAAAGCTGTGCTGAACTCTAGTCCGGTTCCTAAAGTTTCATGCAACTGATTCCAAAACTTTGAGGTAAATTGGGTTCCTCTATATGATACGATACTCTTCGGAACTCCATGCAAACAAATGATCCTAGTCATGTATATCTTTGCTAACTTAGCACTAGTGTAAGTGGTCTTAACTGGAATAAAATGTGCTACCTTCGTCAAATGATCAACTACTACCCATATCGAGTCATAGCCTGCTTTCGTCCTGGGTAGTCCTGTGATAAAATCCATGCCTATCTTATCCCACTTCCATTCGGGTATCGGCAATGGCTGTAACAATCCTGCTGGCTTCTGATGCTCTGCCTTTACTCTCTGGCATACGTCACAAACTGATACATATGCTGCAATACCCTTCTTCATTCCGGTCCACCAGAATGTTTCCTTTAAATCCAAATACATCTTGGTATTCCCTGGGTGAATCGAATATGGTGAATCATGTGCCTCTTGCAAAATCAACTTCCTGATCTCCGGGTCATTGGGCACATAAACACGGTCCTCAAACCATAGGGTATCGTGCTCATCCTCACGAAATCCTTTTTCTTTTCCTTTGCTCATTCTCTCTTTTATAGAAGCAATCTCCTTGTCAGACTTCTGAGCTTCTCTGATTTTATCCATCAATGTTGATTGAATCTCCAATGCTACTACATAGCCTCTCGGAACTATTTCCATACATAGCTCACGAAGGTTTTCTGCTAACTCCTTAGGTACTTCTCCTGTCATTACCATATTGACATGGCTCTTACGGCTCAATGCGTCAGCTTCCACATTAGCTTTTCCGGGATGGTAATGCAATCTCATGTCGTAATCCTTGATGAGCTCCAACCATCTCCTCTGTCTGAGGTTCAACTCCTTCTGCGTGAAAATGTACTTCAAACTCTTGTGATCCGTGTACACTTCACAATGATTTCCAATGAGGAAATGTCTCCACGTCTTCAATGCGTGCACTACGGCTACTAACTCCAAATCATGCATGGCATAATTCAATTCATGAGGTTTCAGTTGCCGTGAAGCATACGAAACAACTCTTCCTTCCTGCATAAGCACTGTTCCAAGTCCTCGACGTGAAGCGTCACAATACACCTGATAATCCTTGGTCTGATCTGGCAAAATCAATACAGGTGAGGTAACCAAACGTTTCTTCAACTCCTGGAAACTAGCCTCACACTCCTCAGTACATTTGAACTTAGTATCCTTCTTCAACAACTCCGTCATAGGTTTTGCAATCTTTGAAAAGTTCTCAATGAATCTCCGGTAGTATCCTGCGAGTCCAAGAAAACTCCGGATCTCTCCAACTGTTGTTGGTGCTTCCCATTCGGTTACGGTCTCAACCTTTGTGGGGTCAACTGCTATACCTTCTCCGGATATAACGTGTCCGAGGAATCCAACTTCCTTCAACCAAAACTCACATTTGCTGAATTTGGCGTATAACTGATGTTCCCTTAGTTTCTCCAAAACCAAACGCAAATGTTCCTTATGCTCCTCTTCATTCTTTGAATAAACCAGAATGTCATCAATGAACACTACGACAAACTTATCCAAAAACTCCATAAACACTTTGTTCATCAGGTTCATAAAATAGGCAGGTGCGTTTGTCAATCCAAATGACATAACGGTATACTCATACAGTCCATATCTTGTGGTGAATGATGTCTTAGGTATGTCCTGCTCCCGAATCTTCAATTGGTGGTACCCTGATCGCAAATCGATCTTGGAAAAAACTTTAGCTCCTTGCAAACGATCAAACAGATCATTGATCATTGGCAGTGGGTACTTATTCTTGATGGTTACTTCATTCAATCCCCGATAATCTACAACCATCCTTAATGATCCATCCTTCTTTTCCACTAGAAGTACGGGTGATCCCCAAGGCGAAGAACTTGGGCGAATGTAACCTTTATCCAATAATTCCTTAATCTGATTCTTAATTTCCACCAAATCCTTTGCTGGCATCCGGTACGGTCGCTTCAATATTGGGCCTGTACCTGGTAATAACTCAATCAAAAACTCAATGTCTCTATCCGGTGGCATGCCTGGTAATTCCTCAGGAAATACATCAGGAAAATCCTTTACCACTGGTACTTCTTCTTGCACAACTCCTGTTAGGCAGTTTACTTGTGTCCAGTTTGGTACATGCCGGGATACATACTTGATCCTTCTCCCTTCGGGTGTGGTAAGCAAAATTGACTTACTAGCACACTCAATATTCCCTTCATACTTTGATAACCAATCCATGCCTAATATCACATCCAATCCTTGAGATTCCAGAATAATTAAATCCGTTGGGAAAACATGCCTTCCTATACTTAATGGCACTTGGAAACATCCTTGTCTGGCCATGTACTCTGCTCCTAGCGAGCTTACTAGCATAGGTGTTTTAAGAATCCTAGTGGCCAGGCTATACTTTTCCACAAATCCCCTTGATATGTATGAATGCGATGCACCAGTATCAAAAAGAACGAGTGCAGTAAATGACTTAACCAAAAACTTACCTATTACTGCATCGGGCTGATCTTCAACCTCCTCCACATTAATGTGGTTCACCTGTCCCCTATTGAAAGGGTTCGACTTCTTCCCAGAGCTTCCATTGCCATTTCCATTCTAGCCTTCAAGACATTCATTTGCATAATGCCCTGGCTTCGAACACTTATAGCAACTGACGTGGCTCAGGTCCTTCTTGGCTGGGGTGGATGGGGTGGTCCGGTTCTGGCCGTTGCTTCCTCCATTCCCATTACCATTCTTGTGGCCATTATGGTTGTGCGAGCTACCTCCTCCATGGGTATGCTGAAACTGAAATCCCGGTTTAGGGGCAAAACAGGGCTTCTGCTGGGCTCCAGAGTTATACTTCCCCTGTCCATATTTCCTCTTGCGGTTCTCAATCTGCTGTTGCTTCCCTTCAATCATGATGGCACCATCTACCAACTCCTGGTAGTTGTTGAAACTCGCTACCATCAACTGCATGCTTAGCTCATCATTCAATCCTTCCAGAAACTTCTCCTGCTTAGCTGCATCCGTAGCAACGTCATCTGGGGCATAACGTGCTAACTTCCTGAAGTCGTCAACGTACTGGCCAACTGTCCTTCCTCCTTGGCGTAAGTTGCGAAACTCACGCTTCTTTATGGCCATAGCTCCTGCTGAAACATGGGCAGTGCGGAAAGCTTGCTGAAACTGATCCCATGTGACAGTGTCAACTGGGTAAGTGGCTGTGAAATTCTCCCACCATGCTGCCGCGGGTCCGTCTAGCTGATGTGCGGCAAACTTCACTTTCTCACCATCCATGCATCCTGCAGTGGTCAACTCCCTTCCTATCTTGCGGAGCCAATCGTCTGCTACTATCGGCTCGGTGCTACTAGAAAACACCGGCGGATTCATCCTAAGAAAACGGGCTAAGTGGTCAACAGGTGGTGGTGGTGGTGGGTTGTTGTTGTTGTTGTTCTGCTGGTTCTGGACTAACATCCACATCAATTGATTCTGCTGCTAGATCAACTGAGTGACCTCCGGTGGAAATCCATTGTCACGTCTCGGAGGCATCTGAGGGTTTAGAAAAGATGAGAATTAAGAATAGAGTCAGGTCTAAAGGGAAAACACTACCCATATGCACATGAGCAAATGCACACAAAATCACTTCATTCAATCAAACAAGGGCTTACAAACGGTCTAACTATCGCAAAAGTGCTCAACTAATGTTGTTTACATGGGGGAATACTACTACTATCTGGTGGTCATCTAGAAATTTGAACCGGTGGAAGACTCCATGATATCTGCTCCTGCTTCGTCTTCAAAGTCGGGTTCAGTTGGATCCGAATCGGTGTCGTCGATGATGATGTAGTTGTCCGGACATGCGACGTACTCGTCCTCCTCCTTGCATGCTAACTTCTTCTTGAGTTCTTCAATCTCCTGCTTAAGATCTCCATTATGTCTTGCTAGAGCTACGATTTCGTCCATGTAGTCCTTGCATGTAGACTGCAGTTCTCCTTCTAGCTCGATGATCCTTGCCTTTGCATTCTTCAACTCTACCATATCATTGCACATCTGGTTCTCGTGGCGTCGAATGTGCTGGTTTAACTCCTGGATGAAAGATGCAATGGACTTATCCTTCTTGGTGCTGACTAACTCCCATTGTTCATCTCGGCGTCCGCAAATCTGGTAGATAGTGTCCTTGAGGTCTTCTTGATAAACTTCTCCAATGCGTCCTATGGTGATATGAGCTGCCATGCTTCTTCCCAGACACCATGTTGGTGCATTGAAAATACTATCTATGGGCTTCGTGATTGGCACGAATGTTCTTCCCGGAACATGAGCTTGAATCTTCCAGCGCTCCTCTTTAGGCAGAGTGGCGTTGTAGGTTCCCGTGAAGCTTGGTAATCCAATGTTCAGGCACTTGGTGACTTCCTTCAGGTGAAATCCAAATGGTGTGCCTTCATCCGGTTGAGCGTACTTAATCTTCGCGTGCGTCATCCTAAAAGAGTAGAAAAGTTGAGGAGTTAGAAAATGAGAAGAGAATGGTGATCTATGGCTTTAACTTAGTGGTCGTGTCCTGCAGTCAGCGTGTGCTCTGATACCATCTCTGTGGCGACCCGACCCAAATGGATCAAGCATACTGTGCTCGGGTGTCATCCCTGGATCAGTAACGCTGACACCACACAGTACATCGAAGGATTTATAGCAGAGTGGCAATCACACACTTATTACATCATTGTCTCAAAGAGAACTTATTACAATAAATATGGTTAAGGCCATCTAGTGTCGATAACAGCGGAAGACTTGGAAGATAAATGGGTCCATCAACTCCAACGGCATCACTGAGTATAGAACCACGACCTAAGAGCACCTTACTCGTCGTCTGAAAAGTCTGCAACATGAGAAGTTGCAGCCCGAAAACGGGTCAGGACATGGAAAATGCTGGCAATGTAACACATAGAGAGTAATGGAATGAAACAGCTATACTATATGCATATATGGCTGGTGGAAGGCTCTATGGTTACAGTTTTGCGCAAAGCCAGTTTTTCCCTACTGCAAAGGAATTAATTTATTTAACTATCATGGTGGTTGTGAAACATCGAGAATGGTTGACAGCATTCCGATCCCAATTAAGTGAACAATTAAAACCCAACAACATTAATTAGAAGTAACATGTTGAGGTTCACATGATATTCAAGTACTAGATACTCAAGATGTCCATGACCGGGGACACGGCTAATCATGATTAGCTTGTACACTCTACAGAGGTTTGCGCACTTTTCCCCACAAGACTCGATCGCCTCCGTTTGGTTTCCCGCACTACAGGGTGTTTGAGAAGACGGATGACCGAGACATAGTCTTTCAGAAGCGCTAGCACCTTACGATCGGGTAGACTAGTACACCTACATCCCCTACATCTGCTAGTCCACCACTATAAGAATTCGCACAACTTAGTCAACTATGCCAGAGCCCATAATGGCTTGTGGCTGCATGAAAGATCTTATGATCCCTTTGAGCCTGGGTGGCGGTCCAAAAAAATAGGCAAGTCCTGATAGACATGAGGTGCCTCAATCCACCCAGATGTGTATTTAAGTTGCCACCTTAGATAAACCATTAATTAACAATACTCACATCTGTCATGGATATCACTCACCCAATCCACGTCTACTAGCATAGCATGGCATAAAAGCAAACGTAGAAGTAACTCCCAAAGGTTTCATAATAATACAGGTGATAGGTACTACCTCATCTACTTCCCATCCCACAATTTAATTAGATCCTAATCATGCAATGTGTGAGGATTGATCTAATGCAATAAAACATGGGTTGTAGAAAAAGGTATGATCAAAGTGTTACTTGCCTTGCTGATGATCCGCGAGTCCTAGGGTTTCGAAGTAACAGGCGGCGCAATCCGGGTGATCTATCGCAGACAAACAACAAGCACACAATAAGTACTCATCTAATGCACAGGTAAAACTCGAACAAGAGATCGAACCAGAAAGTTCAACTTCAGAACTCCGGTTGCAAAGAAAGAACGAACCGAACAAAGAAACGGAAAACAAACGGCGGAAGAAAACAACTCGGTTCTAGCAAGTTGAAACTAGGTCAATTTTTTTTACCGGGGCAAAAACTTGTTTAAGTTGATTAGACGGAACGGCGGTTTCGAAACGAAACTCCAGGCTCTTGAATCACCTGATTTCGATAAACGAGCGAGAAGATAAACTAGAACGAAGATCGGATCTGAGATCGCGATCGCGGAATAAATCCGACGAGAAGAAAAAGAAGAACGGTTATACGAACGGATGTTCGTTAACCTAGAAGAATCCGGTGATCACGTTCGTTAGGACGAACGGTCCGGCGAACGGTCCAAGGGCAACTAAATCGGAAAAGAAAATGAATCCGATCTAGGGTTTTGGAGAAGAAAACCGAAACAAAAAACCGATCTAGAAAACGAATCAGAGGAGAAGAAAAGAATCGGAATGATTAGAAGAAAACGATCCGAGGAAAAGAGACGCGGGCAACCTCCGGCGAGGTCTCCGGCGAGAGGCTCCGGCGGCGTGGCGTAGGGCGGCGGTGGCGTGGGCAAGGTGCGGCGGCGGCGCTAGGGCACAAGGGCGGCGGCGCGGGTGTGGGGTGGCGCGGCGGCGGTGTAGGGTGCGGGGTGGGGTGCGGTGGAGGGCTTGGGGTTTGATTTGATGGGTTTAGAGGGGGGGTGTTGGGGTATTTATATTGGTGAGGGTGAGGAGACTTGGGGTAGGGGACAAGAAATAGAGTAGGAAAAGGAAAACGAAACAAAGGAAAGGGGGCTAGCCTAGAGTCCTTCTAGGACTCGGCTAAGAGGCAAGAGGCGGCGGCCTGGCTGCCTGCGCCTGGCGCTGGCGCACAAGGAGACTGGGGCGGCGGCTGGCTGGGCAGAAAACAAAATAAAAATAAACTAAACGAACTCCGAAAAACCTAAAGTAAACTTTCCCCGACTCCTAAAAATGAGTCGAACAAAATGAACTTTTCTCCGGACCTAAAATGCAATTTTTAAAACACGCATTTTTCCCTATCCAAAAAAAAGCAAACAAACTCCGGCAAACAAAATTGATCTATTTATTAAATCTTCATTTTTCCTAAATTTGGGAAAGTCATATTATTCCGTCTCTCATTTTTGATATCGGAAAATAATTGAAGATGAAATAAATAAATCAAATGATCCTCTTTTCAAATTCGAGAAAACTCTCAAATATGAAAATAACGAAATCCCCAACTCTCTCCGAAGGTCCTTGAGTTGCGTCAAATTTCTAGGATCAACCAAAATGCAAGAAAATATGATATGCATGATGATCTAGTGTATAACACTCCAAATTGCAAATTTGGGATGTTACACGGTCGGGGACGAGCGATGGTCTTTTCCTACCAATCTATCCCCCTAGGAGCATGCGCGTTGTACTTTGTTTCGATAACTAATAGATTTTTGCAATAAGTATGTGAGTTCTTTATGACTAATGTTGAGTCCATGGATTATACGCACTCCCACCCTTCCACCATTGCTAGCCTCTCTAGTACCGCGCAACTTTCGCCGGTACCATAAACCCACCATACACCTTCCTCAAAACAGCCACCATACCTACCTATTATGACATTTCCATAGCCATTCCGAGATATATTGCCATGCAACTTTCCACCGTTCCGTTTATTATGACACACTCCATCATTGTCATATTGCTTAGCATGATCATGTAGTTGACATTGTATTTGTGGCAAAGCCACCATTCATAATTATTTCATACTTGTCACTCTTGATTTATTGCATATCCCGGTACACCGCCGGAGGCATTCATATAGAGTCATACTTTGTTCTAGTATCGAGTTGTAAGTAAATAGAAGTGTGATGATCATCATTCAATAGAGCATTGTCCCCAAAAAAAAGAAAGGCCAAATACAAAAAAGAAGAAAGGCCAAATAAAAAAAAGGGAAGGCCCAAAAAATAAAAATAAAATAAAAAGGGGCAATGCTACTATCCTTTTTTCCACACTTGTGCTTCAAAGTAGCACCATGATATAGCGAGTCTCATATATTGTTCTTCAAAGTAGCACCATGTTCTGCATATAGAGAGTCTCATATGTTGTCACTTTCATATACTAGTAGGAATCTTTCATTATAGAACTTGGCTTGTATATTCCAATGACGGGCTTCCTCAAAATGCCCTAGGTCTTCGTGAGCAAGCAAGTTGGATGCACAACCACTAGTTTCTTTTGTTGATATTTCATACATTTATAGCTCTAGTGCATCCGTTGCATGGCAATCCCTACTCACTCACATTGATATCTATTGATGGGCATCTCCATAGCCCATTGATACGCCTAGTTGATGTGAGACTATCTTCTCCCCTTTTGTATTCTCCACAACCACCATTCTATTCCACCTATAGTGTTATATCCATGGCTCACGCTCATGTATTGCGTGAAGATTGAAAAAGTTTGAGAACATCAAAAGTATGAAACAATTGCTTGGCTTGTCATCGGGGTTGTGCATGGTTTAAATATGTTGTGTGGTGAAGATGGAGCATAGCCAAACTATATGATTTTGTAGGGATAGCTTTCTTTGGCCATGTTATTTTGAGAAGACATAATTGAGTTGTTAGTATGCTTGAAGTATTGTCATTTTTATGTCAATATGAACTTTTGTCTTGAATCTTATGGATCTGAATATTCATGCCACAATTAAGAAGAATCACATTGAAATTATGCCAAGTAGCACTCCGCCTCAAAAATTCTGTTTTTATCATTTACCTACTCGAGGACGAGCAGGAATTAAGCTTGGGGATGCTTGATACGTCTCCAACGTAACTATAATTTTTGATTGCTCCATGCTATATTATCTACTGTTTTGGGCAATCTTGAGCTTTTTTATCCACTTCTATATTATTTTTGGGACTAACCTATTAACCGGAGGCCCAGCCCAGATTTGCTGTTTTATGCCTATTTCAGTGTTTTGAAGAAAAGGAATATCAGACGGAGTCGAAACGGAACGAAATCAACTAGAGAAGTTATTTTTGGAAGGAAACACACCTGAGGGACTTGGACCCCACGTCACAAGATACGGGACCTGCCCATGAGGGTGGGGGCGCGCCCACCCCCTAGGGCGCGCCCTCTGCCTCGTGGGGCCCCCGTGGCTCCCCTGACGTGCTTCTTCAGGCGATATAACTCCATATACCCTAAAACTTCCAGAACGCAACATAGATCGGGAGTTCCGCCGCCAGAAGCCTCCGTATCCACCAAAAAACAATCTAAACCCCTTCCGGCACCCTGCCGGAGGGGGCAATCCTTCTCCGGTGGCCATCTTCATCATCCCGGCGCTCTCCATGACGAGGAGGGAGTAGTTCTCCCTCGGGGCTGAGGGTATGTACCAGTAGCTATGTGTTTGATCTCTCTCTCTCTTGTTCTTGAGATGATACGATCTTGATGTATCGCGAGCTTTGCTATTATATTTGGATCCTATGATGTTTCTTCCCCCCTCTTCTCTCTTGTAATGAATCGAGTTTCCCTTTGAAGTAATCTTATTGGATTGAGTCTTAAAAGACTTGAGAACACTTGATGTATGTCTTGCCGTGGATATCTGTGGTGACAATGGGATACCGCGTGCCACTTGATGTATGTTAAGGTGACCAACTTGCGGGTTCATGAACCTATGCATAGGGGTTGGCACACGAAAATTGATGTATGTTAAGGTGACCAACTTGCGGGTTCATGAACCTATGCATAGGGGTTGGCACACGTTTTCGTCGTGATTCTCCGATAGTTCTTTGGGGCACTCTTTGAGGTCCTTTTTATTGGTTGGATAGATGAATCTGAGATTGTGTGATGCATATCGTATAATCATACCCACGGATACTTGAGGTGACATTGGGGTTTTGGTTGATTTGTATCTTAAGGTGTTATTCTAGTACGAACTCTAGGGCTGTTTGTGACACTTATAGGAATAGCTTAACGGATTGATTGGAAAGAATAACTTTGAGGTGGTTTCGTACCCTACCATAATCTCTTTGTTTGCTCTCTGCTATTAGTAACTTTGGAGTGACTCTTTGTTGCATGTTGAAGGATATTTATGTGATCCAATTATGTTAGGATTGTTGAGGGAACTTACACTAGTGAAAGTATGAACCCTAGGCCTTGTTTCCACACATTACAATGTCGTTTATGCTCACTTTTATTACTTGCTACCTTGCTGTTTTTATTATTTAGATTACAAATACCTTTATCTACTATCCATATACCACTTGTTTCACCATCTCTTCGCCGAACTAGTGCACCGATACAATTTACCATTGTATTGGGTGTGTTGGGGACACAAGAGACTCTTTGTTATTTGGTTGCAGGGTTGCTTGAGAGAGACCATCTTGATCCTACGCCTCCTATGGATTGATAAACCTTAGGTCATCCACTTGAGGGAAATTTGCTACTGTCCTACAAACCTCTGCACTTGGAGGCCCAACAACGTCTACAAGAAGAAGGTTGTGTAGTAGACATCAGGGGGATCGGCCGGCTGTGGAACAATGGTTCCTCCGGCTCCATTATCGTCGCCTTCCCCACGTCCACCTTCTGGTCGCCGATGGTGTACAATATGGTGCACGGGGTTTCGTCGGCCTGCAAAGAAAAGTCTGCGACGTGAGACATCCGAAAGGTAACGAAAACGGGAGATTATACGTTTATATTGAAGGGGGTCGGTGTGACAGATACCGTGAGGGCGTCGAGCTCAGCCAAAGACGAAGCACCGCCTAGCACGTCCGGTGCGGGAGCCAGTGCGGGAGCTGGTGCAGCTGCAGGTGCTGGTGCAACGCTTGTGGAGCTGCTCCCCGCCAAGAAGTCAGCAAGGGGAAAGTCCGCTGCATTTTTTTCTAGATTTTGCCTGGTCCAATTGAAAACGGCCGGAACCAAGGTAGTAGAAATATCTACAGCCACCGGTTTTGCGGCAGCTACCGTTGTTGTGACTGTTTGCGTTGATTTCTTCTCAACCGCAATCTCAACCCTCTTGTCGATGTTTTCTTCATTTAACCTCCGTCTTTCCTTTCACTCCTCCGTGGTCTCACGGTAGTACTTCTTCCCTGTGGCGCCGTCTCCGACACCGTGCACGCGTCCATACGACGGTCGAGTATCCATCGGTTGTTGTTTCAATATGTTCAACGCCCGGTTGAATGGAGTGTCCACGCCGGCCTCGGGGGGAGACGGTGAGGTTGCGGGCGTCCACGCCGGCAGGAGACGGCAGCGAAGTGGGGCGACGGCGAATTGGGGAGACGGTGGCGAGGGCGAGGGATTTGGGGAAGAAGTGGTGGCCTGGGGCGGGGGGCCGCTATTTAAGTGAAACGTAACAGTAGCGCGTTTCCGAAAACGCGCTATAGCTAAGTTAGCTATAGCGTGTTTCCTGAAACCTGCAACTGCTATTCCTTTCTCCCCTTTTCCCTTTTTTCTTTTATTTTTCTTTACATTTTTATTTTTTTCCTTTCTCCTTTTTCTATTTTTTCATTTTCATTTACTTTTCTACTTGTTTTTCACTTTATTTTATTTCCGGTAGCAGGAGCGCCTTACACGTAAGCGCGCTACAGCTAAGGAGAGTAGCAGTAGCGCTGGGCCAGTATACGCGCTACTGCTAGGTTGGGCTAGCCATGCGCGCCCAGTTCAAACATAGCAGCAGCGCTTTTCGCTAGTACGTGCTACTGCAAAAGTCATAGCAGTAGCGCGGTTTATTTACGCGCGCTGCTACTAAGTAGCAGTAGCGTTTGATTTTGTACACTGCTACTGGTAAGATTCTGTGTATAGGCTTTTCCCTAGTAGTGGAACTTAATACTCTAGATGCATGCTGGATAGCGGTCGATGAGTGGAGTAATAGTAGTAGATGCAGGCAGGAGTCGGTCTACTTGTCTCGGACGTGATGCCTATATACATGATCATACCTAGATATTCTCATAACTATGCTCAATTCTGTCAATTGCTCAACAGTAATTCGTTCACCCACCGTAAAATACTTATGCTCTTGAGAGAAGCCACTAGTGAAGCCTATGGCCCCCGGGTCTATCTTCATCATATTAAGAGCATCTCCAACAGCCGCGCCAAACTAGTGTCGCGCCGCAAAATTCCCCGTTTTAGCGCGCGCGCAACCGGAATAGTTGCTCCAGCGGGCGCGCGAAAACAGCGCGCGCCGCATATGTAGTTCAGCACGCGGGCCGAAACTCAATCGCACGCCACTTATTTGCTGCGCCCGCTCCCGCTCGCTGGACTCTCGCGCGCTCGCTCGCACCTCCCACCCCCCATCCAGCCGCGCCGCCGCTTCCTCGGCCTATCCCCGTCCCGCGGCGGCTTCTCCGGCCCCCCTCTAGTCCCGCCGCCCCTCGCGCGGGCTGGTCCTCCGACGAACAGCGCTCGCTGCCGCTCGGCGCCCGCAAGGTGTTCGACAAAACGTCTAGAAGGTATGTATTGCGCAGAAGCCATGAATTTCATGCATGTTGATTGTAGTTTTTTATAGCATACTATTGAACATTGTAGATGAGTTCCTCATATGATTCTTCCGGAGAAGAATTTGATATGGAAGAGGAGGAGGATCTTGCAATGATCCTAGCTATGCATATCAATAAAAAAACCGAAGCACGGTGGTTCGGTTATGGGTCGGCAGAAAATTGGGAGGGATAGGATCGATGCCCACAACAGATTAATCAGGCATTATTTTGCGGAGAATCCCACATACCCCGAGTCGTATTTTCGTCGCCGGCTTAGGATGAGCACCGAGTTTTTCAGGCGCATTGCAGAGAAACTAGCGAGCCATGACCGCTTTTTTCAGCAAAGGAGGAATGCCGCCGGAGAGCTCGGGCATAGCACTTTTCAGAAGGTGACAACCGCTTTGTGTATGTTGGCATACGGTATACCGGCTGATCTAGTTGATGATCACTTGGCTATCGGTGAGAGCCAAGCCATCATGTGTGTCAAGCGCTTCGCAGTCGGAATTGTGCAAGTGTTTGGAGAGGAGTATTTGAGATCTCCCAATGCTGAAGACATCGCAAGGCTATTGGCGATGAACAAACCTCGCGGATTTCCTAGCATGCTTGGCTCAATAGATTGCATGCATTGGAGTTGGAAGAATTGTCCAAAGGCATGGCATGGACAATTCCACGGCCAAAAAAAGGGTTCCAATATAATCCTTGAAGCGGTGGCCGATCAAGAGACTTGGATTTGGCATGCATTCTTTGGAATGCCTGGATCTTTGAATGACATCAATGTTGTGAACCGGTCACCACTGATGAATAAGATTGCAAATGGTGAGTTGCCAACGGTGCAGTTTGTAGCAAATGGCCGTACATACAACTATGGCTATTATCTAGCGGATGGCATCTATCCAAAGTGGCAAACCTTTGTCAAGCCGTTGAAAAAGCCAGAAGGTAAGAAAGAACTTGATTTCCACAATGCTCAAGCGGCGGCTAGAAAAGATGTGGAGAGAGCTTTTGGGATTTTGCAAGCCCAATTTGCTATTGTGAGAGGACCGGCTAGATTTTGGGATCAGAAAATGCTTTGGTACATCATGCACGCTTGTGTGTTCATGCATAACATGATCATCGAGAATGAGCGTGGCCAAGATGTAGACTACTCTCAGTATGAGCTCTTGGGATATCCCGTGTGAGTGTGACGGAGGGCTGAAAGGGTGGCCCATTTTGTTGCCTCCTATCATGCCATTCGACGTCCCGCAGCGCATAATGATCTTCAGAAGGATCTCATTGTCGAGTGGTGGGCATGGAATGGACGACAAAGAGCATCATGATTTGTGCGTTTGATATTGTGTTGTTGAACTATTTGTTATGTTTAATTGCACTATTTGTTGTATTGAATGATAAACTGTTTGTTTGAGTTGTAATAACGAAATTGAACTATTTATTTTAATTTATTTTTGTTTGTGTTTGATCTTTTTTCTTCTGTTTTTGAATGCATATGTTGTTTGTGCGAGAGTCGTGCGCGCTGCATTTTTGCGCGCTGCTGGAGTGGCGCGCGCGCTGCATTTTAGCGCGGCTGCTGGAGCCAGCGTTGCGCGCCATGCCAAACCAGGCGATGGGCGCGCGACAAAGCTGTTTTTTGCGCGCGGCGCGTTCGGAGCCTGTTGGAGATGCTCTAATCTTCCAATACTTAGTTATTCTTACTTTGCTTTTACTTTTCTTTGCATCTTTATCATAAAAATACCAAAAATATTATCTTATCATATCCATCAGATCTCACTCTCGTAAGTGGCCGTGTACGGATTGACAACCCCTTATCGCGTTGGTTGCGAGGATTTATTTGTTTTGTACAGGTGCGAGGGACTCGCACGTAGCCTCCTACTGTATTGATACCTTGGTTCTCAAAAACTAAGGGAAATACTTATGCTACTTTGCTGCATCACCCTTTCCACTTTAAGGGAAAACCAACGCAGTGCTCAAGAGGTAGCAGGGGCTATCTTGTTTTATGCTATTTTACCTAGGAGAAGGTAGTAGGTCCTAGCTAATAATACTCATGATCATGTGCTAAGGTAGTAGATCCTAAGATAATGTAGTAGGTCCTATGAGGTACAATATGTTTATGAGAGTTGATGACGATGAGTAGTTGTGATTATGTATAGTGACCAACTTGTATGTGATGTCTCATTGATGAAAACGATGATCATGAGGAGGTGTTATATGACAATGATGTATTATGATGATAAGTTGTTAATGATATGATGATGATGATGATGATGATATATTAGGTCATTGGATGAAAGAACAGCGGATTAGTTTCAAGTGGATGTCCATCCACTTGAAACTAGTCCACGATTCTTTCTTCCAGTGATGTAATAACTCATTCTGATGTAAAATCATTCTCTAAATTACTGCAGTATGAAAACTTGTATGAAGGTGTATGAATACAACATGAAATAAGAAAGAAATACGGAATAATAGTAGTAGCGCGTTCCAGGAGAAGCGCTACTACTATTTACCAGTATCACTC
This sequence comes from Triticum urartu, assembly GCF_056163025.1. Taxonomy (NCBI): domain Eukaryota; kingdom Viridiplantae; phylum Streptophyta; class Magnoliopsida; order Poales; family Poaceae; genus Triticum; species Triticum urartu. The sequence continues at coordinate 17,223,206 of NC_141873.1, forward strand.
ATACTACAAGGCGCTGCTACTAAGTCAATATAGCAGTAGCGCGGTCCTACCCATGCTACTGCTAACCTTTAGCTATAGCGCCTTACTAGTAGCGCCCCATCCAGCGCCACTGATATGCTTAAAACACGCGCTACTGCTAGGGTTTTCCCTAGTAGTGAATCCCGTTCCAAGATGTGTGGCCTGTGATGTGGTCGACCCACCAAAAGCAGCAGCCGCAGAAGATCTCGCACTGCCGGCCTGCACATGCGTTTGGGTCAGGGATCCCAAGGCTGACCCGGATCCGCCTGTCATTGTCGATGCGTTGGGCCCGCGCGTGGGACGCGGTGCGGGACGCGGTGTCCCGTCTCTATGCGATGCGTCGTCCTCCAACTGGCGCTGCGGGCTCCTTCCTGGCGCGTGGTCCAGCATGAATCTACGCGCCCGATCTGAGGCGACCTGGCGCACAAGAGTTCCAGGTGACGGCGGATCTGCTTCGTGCTGTGCGCCTGATCCGTCTTCTTTTGGCACATGCAATATAAGGTCGTTTTCTTCAAAATTTTGATCATTTTCTGCACCGATTTCTGTTGCATGATCCTGCATACCAAGAGGCATAGTTCCACTAGTAGGATCATCAGTTGGGTCAGTACAATTGTCGCCCCCATGATCAATGTTTTGGAGATGTGGTGGAAGAATAAGTAGTTCTTTCTTGAGGAGTGCTCTGGCATTAGGATGAAGAGATGCAAAAGGGTAGACGGATTCATCAAACACAACATCTCGAGAGATATAAACCCTACCAGTGGAAACATCAAGGCATTTGACTCCCTTGTGGATTGGACTATATCCAAGAAACACACACTTTTTGGAATGGAATGCAAGCTTACATGTATTATATGGACAAAGGTTGGGCCAACAAGCACAACCGAATACACAAAGTGTTTTGTAGTCAGGAGTGGTACCAAAAAGACGTGTGATGGGAGTCTCAAATTTGATGACTTTACTAGGAAATAAATTAATGAGATATGTGGCGGTCAAGAATGCCTCATCCCAGAACTTTAGTGGCATGGATGTGTTTGCTAGTAGAGCTAACCCTACTTCAACAACATGGCGATGTTTCCTTTCGGCCGAGCCATTCTGTTGGTGTGCATGAGGGCACGATACATGATGTCAAATGCCATGTGAAGGAAATATGCCCTAGAGGCAATAATAAAGTTATTATTTATTTCCTTATATCATGATAAAAGTTTATTATTCATGCTAGAATTGTATTAACCGGAAACATAATACATGTGTGAATACATAGACAAACATAGTGTCACTAGTATGCCTCTACTTGACTAGCTCGTTAATCAAAGATGGTTATGTTTCCTAACCCTGGACAAAGAGTTGTTATTTGATTAACGGGATCACATCATTGGTTGAATGATCTGATTGACATGACCCATTCCATTAGCTTAGCACCCGATCGTTTAGTATGTTGCTATTTCTTTCTTCATGACTTATACATGTTCCTATGACTATGAGATTATGCAACTCCCATTTGCCAGAGGAACACTTTGTGTGCTACCAAATGTCACAACGTAACTGGGTGATTATAAAGGAGCTCTACAGGTGTCTCCAAAGGTACATGTTGGGTTGGCGTATTTCGAGATTAGGATTTGTCACTCCGATTGTCGGAGAGGTATCTCTGGGCCCTCTCGGTAATGCACATCACTTAAGCCTTGCAAGCATTGCGACTAATGAGTTAGTTGCAGGATGATGTATTACAAAACGAGTAAAGAGACTTGCCGGTAACGAGATTGAACTAGGTATAGGATACCGACGATCGAATCTCGGGCAAGTAACATACCGATGACAAAGGGAACAACGTATGTTGTTATGCGGTCTGACCGACAAAGATCTTCGTAGAAAATGTAGGAGCCAATATGGGCATCCAGGTCCCGCTATTGGTTATTGACCGGAGACGTGTCTCGGTCATGTCTACATTGTTCTCGAACCCGTAGGGTCTGCACGCTTAAGGTTACGATGACAGTTATATTATGAGTTTATGCTTTTGATGTACCGAAGGTTGTTCGGAGTCCCGGATGTGATCACGGACATGAAGAGGAGTCTCGAAATGGTCGAGACATAAAGATTGATATATTGGAAGCCTATGTTTGGATATCGGAAGTGTTCCGGGTGAAATCGGAATTTTACCGGAGTACCGGGAGGTTACCGGAACCCCCCGGGAGCTATATGGGCCATAGTGGGCCTTAGTGGAAAAGAGAAGGGGCAGCCCAAAGTGGGCCGCGTGCCCCTCCCATCCCTTGGTCCGAATAGGACAAGGAGAGGGGGCCGGCCTCCCTCTCTCTTTTCCCCCCTCCGCGAATCCTATTCCAACTAGGATTGGGGGGGGGATCCTACTCCCAGAGGGAGTAGGACTCTCCTGGCGCGCCTCTCCTAGGCCGGCCGCACCCCCCCTTTAGTCCTTTATATACGGAGGCAGGGGCACCCCAGAGACACACAAGTTGATCCACAGGATCTTATTCTTAGTCGTGTGCGGCGCCCCCTGCCACCATAGTCCTCGATAATATTGTAGCGGTGCTTAGGCGAAGCCCTGCGACGGTAGTACATCAAGATCGTCACCACGCCGTCGTGCTGACGGAACTCTTCCCCGACACTTTGCTGGATCGGTGTCCGGGGATCGTCATCGAGCTGAACGTGTGCTAGAACTCGGAGGTGCCGTAGTTTCGGTGCTTGATCAGTTGGGCCGTGGAGACGTACGACTACATCAACCAAACGCTTCCGTTGTCGATCTACAAGGTACGTAGATCACACTCTCCCCTCGTTGCTATGCATCACCATGATTTTGCTTGTGCGTAGGAATTTTTTTGAAATTACTACGTTCCCCAACACCATGTTCTTGAAAAAAGAGATTGAGTTTATTGTATTCACCTGCCCAGTCAGTTTGCATAGCAATAATCTTAGTATTTCGTTTTCGCTCAACGAGGTTCTGAAAGTTCTTGAAAACTTGAAACACTTCGGATTGTTTCTTAAGAAGATAGATCCATGTAAATTTTCTATAGTAATAGATGAAGCTAACATAGTACGTGTGTCTACCAACAGAAGTAGGAGTTGGCCCCCAAACATCTGAAAAAACAAGTTGCAAGGGTGCGGTAGAAACACTGCATGAAATAGGATATGGCAGCTGATGACTTTTAGCTTGCTGATATGGATCACAAACTGACTCAACACTAGACTCATGAGAGAGGGGAAGTTTATTCTTGCTAAGAATGAGTTTGACAATAGCTGATGAAGGATGACCTAATATACTGTGCCACTTTGCTGAAGAAGGCTTGACAGCAACAAAAGCTTGTTTATTTGATGATGATGACGAAGATATGAGTGGGTAGAGACCTCCCACGCACTTGCCCCTAAGAAGCACTCTCCTCGTGTCCAAGTCCGTTACCAAAAAAATAAGGCTAGAATTCAATAAAAACATGATTATCAAGAGTAAATCTATGAACTTAAAGAAGATTTTTTGATGTTGTAGGGACATATAGAACTCTTTTTAGATGCAAATTCTTTATGGGGGTTTTGACAATTGAACTACCAACATGAGTGATTTTCATGCCAGAACCGCTAGCAGTATGCACTTGGTCATGTCCATGATACTTGTCTCTGATCGTCAGCTTGTCGAGCTCCCCCGTGATGTGATTTGTGACGCCCGTGTCCGCACACTAGTTCGTGCCGACACCATAGGAGTCGGTGACCATGTTGGCCCCCTTCTTCTCATGTTCATCTTCATCGTCATACTAATGCCAACAATCACGAGCACCTCCTGGATGATGCTTGTAACAAATTTGACACTCTGGATAGTCTCGAACCTGCTCCTGCCGCTGTTGCTGTGGGCGACCGCGACCACCGCCGCCGCCGCCGTTGCCACCGGATGGAGTTGGGGTGGGGCGCCTGCCTCGGCCGCGCCCCCTGCTGTTGCTGTGCCCGCGGCCTCTGCTGTAGCCACGCCCGCGCCACCTGTAGGCTAGGTTTGCTTTGGTCTTGAACCCTGCATCTGGACCGTCGCCGAGCATCTCCACGTGCTGATCAAACGCTGCAATCTGGGCAAACAAATCATCTACTGAGATTTGATTCTTTACTGCGCCGATGGCTGCCACAACAGGGTCATAGTCTCTGTCGAGGCCGGCAAGAACATAATCCACCATCTTTGGGTCCGAGACGGGGCGACCTGCCGCTGCGAGCTCACCCCCCAGGTTCTTCATCCTGGAGATAAAGACGCTGCTGGACATGGAGCCTTTTTTGTGTTGGTGATGGCAATTCGCAGGTTGGTGATGCGCGATTGGGACTGCGAGGCAAACAAGGTGGTGATGGCGGTCCAGTGATCAAAGCTCGTCTCCTTGCTCGCAACTTGGGCAAGGATCTAAATTGACAGAGAATTCAGGAGGTGGCTGAGGACTTGTTGGTCCTTTGATATCCACTGTGCATACAGAGGATTGGGTTCTGAGGCGACAATTTTGTCCGCCTGCTGCTACTGCACCGTCTTCGGTGGCGCTGCGTCTGATCCGTCCAGGAGGCCGGTGACCTGCGCTCCTCGCAGGCCCGGCATGACCTGTGCCTTCCATAGGATGAAATTGGTCTTGGTGAGCTTTTGAGATGAGAGAGCACCAAGGTTGAGGGGGACGGTAGATGACGACGACATGGCGAGGGTAATCGAGGAAGGAGGTTGCTGGCTAGATCGAGGGGAAGAGGATGACTCTGTATACCATGTTAGATGGGAAGCGTTCCTACTCCCTCGTGAGGGAGCCGCGTGTATATATTTTTCTGAGGCAGGAAACGCCCCTCCCGTGGCTTACAAGAAGATACCGATCTCTTGGGGATTCGGTTTTTACAGAGGAGATAGAAGAAGCTACGGAAGAGGAAGGGATAGAGTTAGTTTGGGATTACAAGAAATATATCTCTAAGTCTAACAGGTGGTTTCACTGATGACATATGGCATGATTTTGAGCCTGGTATTTTGAGTTGACTACCACCTCATCATTTTCTTTCTCTCTCACCTCTCCCATCTACGTTCTGTTTTCCTATGCATGCAATGTGCACACTCGTAGGGACCTGCCGCATACGCGCATCGGCCTCCTGCTGCTGTGATCTTTGGAACTGGATTCAAACGGGATCAAAAGAGGAGGAGATCTTTGTTCGGCGACCTGACGTCGGGGACCGGATGTTGCCGGTGCACGTCCAGTGCTACGACCTTGCCATGGGGAGCCGTACCTCTTCTCCCGCCCCAGCGATTAGGCCCACGCTCGGCCATTACCATGTAGAGCAGGCACACACACACGTGCCGTCACCTGCTTGCTGACGTCCCGTGGGCTCTCCTGGTTACTTGCCAATGTCGAGCGCTTCAACCGTTCTACGAGGTACTGCCGGCGTTGCGCTCTTTGTGCCGTGTACGACGGCGAGGTGGGCGTGCTCCGGGCGTTGGCCATGCATCTGCGCGGTGCCAGACTGCCGGCGATGTCGCTGTACCCGCTGTTTTAGCTGCGCCACCGCCATCCCAGTGTCCATGACCACGACGTCGGCAAGTGAACGACAAAGTGGTCGTGGTAGTTGTGTGCCACGAGGCTGTGGTACGACGGCTGCTGGGCGGCGTGGTAGGCCCATGACCTACCAACGTGCTCAGCTTGTCGATGGCCGCGGAGGAGGCGACGCATATTGGTGCCGCGTTCACCAGGTTGCAGTGAGTACTGCTGAGCACCACCTCTCTACTCCGTCTTCTATTGCTGGCCCGGATAACTGTCAAATCCATGCCACATCAGAACGAAACCACCGAAGTAATCTCAGGGAAGAAAAGCATCCGGTTTCAACAATTTAGGGACTAGGTTTTACTGGTTTTAAAGTTAAGGGATCATTTCTAAACTTCAATAAAGTTGAAGGCAAAAAATATACTTCTCCCTTTTTTAATCCATTCTCCTGTGTCAAAATCACTTCTGTTTTGCTCCTCGCCAAGTAAGTCAGCGTAGCAGCTTATTGACCCTTGTTTGCTGTCTGCATCGGCGAACCCATGGCCGTCGCTGTCGCTCAACCCTCCCTCGCGTCGCCCCTCCCCAGGGCGACTCGGGGACTCCCAACCCTAGCACGCTGCCACCTCCCTCTCCCTTCCTCTCCTCGCGCCGCTGCCGAAGGACGTCGCGGGCGAAGCCCGCGGCGGGAGGTCTTCTCGCGGCTCCCCTGTGTCTGCGGGCAGCGGATCTGGCCGGCGGCCGGCGGTGTCCCGGAGTGCGCGCTGTCGGGCGCGTGGCTGCGGGCCTCCGCGAGTGGTGGCGCGGCTGGGCCTCGGCATGCGCACGGCGGCGGGCCGCTACTGGCAGCGGCAGATGGTGGCTCCCTCCCTCCGCCGTCTCTGACTCCTCCCCCTTCGGCTTTCGCTCCGATCTGGCTGGATAGGTGTTGGAAATATGCCCTAGAGGCAATAATAAAAGCATTATTATTATATTTCCTTGTTCATGATAATTGTCTTTATTCATGCTATAATTGTGTTATCTGGAAATCGTAATACATGTGTGAATAACAGACACCAACATGTCCCTAGTAAGCCTCTAGTTGACTAGCTCGTTGATCAACAGATAGTCATGGTTTCCTGACTATGGACATTGGATGTCATTGATAACGAGATCACATCATTAGGAGAATGATGTGATGGACAAGACCCAATCCTAAACATAGCATAAAGATCGTATAGTTCGTTTGCTAGAGTTTTTCCAATGTCAAGTATTTTTTCCTTAGACCATGAGATCGTGTAACTCCCGGATACCGTAGGAGTGCTTTGGGTATACCAAACGTCACAACGTAACTGGGTGACTATAAAGGTAGACTACGGGTATCTCCGAAAGTATCTGTTGGGTTGACACGGATCAAGACTGGGATTTGTCACTCCGTATGACGGAGAGGTATCACTGGGCCCACTCAGTAATGCATCATCATAATGAGCTCAAAGTAACCAAGTGTCTGGTCACGGGATCATGCATTACGGTACGAGTAAAGTGACTTGCCGGTAACGAGATTGAACGAGGTATTGGGATACCGACGATCGAATCTCGGGCAAGTAACATATCGATTGACAAAGGGAATTGCATACGGGGTTGCTTGAATCCTTGACATCGTGGTTCATCCGATGAGATCATCGTGGAGCATGTGGGAGACAACATGGGTATCCAGATCCCGCTGTTGGTTATTGACCGGAGAGTCGTCTCGGTCATGTCTGCCTGTCTCCCGAACCCGTAGGGTCTATACACTTAAGGTTCGGTGGCGCTAGGGTTGTGAAGATATGTATATGCAGTAACCCTAATGTTGTTCGGAGCCCCGGATGAGATCCCGGACGTCACGAGGAGTTCCGGGATGGTCCGGAGGTAAAGAATTTTATATAGGAAGTGATATTTCGGCCATCGGGACAAGTTTCGGGGTCACCGGTATTGTACCGGGACCACCGGAAGGGTCCCGAGGGTCCACCGGGTGGGGCCACCTGCCCCGGGGGCCACATGGGCTGTAGGGGGTGCCCCTTGGCCTATATGGGCCAAGGGCACCAGCCCCAAAAGGGCCCATGCGCCTAGGGTTTTGGGGAAACCCTAAAGGGGGCGCCCCCTTGCTTGGGGGGCAAGCCCCCCACCCCTTGGCCGCCGCCCCCCTAGGAGATTGGATCTCCTAGGGCCGGCTCCCCCCTAGACACCCCTATATATAGTGGGGGAGATGGAGGACATCACACCTCAGCCTTTTGGCGCCTCCCTCTCCCCTGTTACTTCTCTCTCTCGTAGTATAGGCGAAGCCCTGCTACTGTGACGCGCTGCATCCACCACCACGCCGTCGTGCTGTTGGATCTTCATCAACTTCTCCTTCCCCCTTGCTGGATCAAGAAGAAGGAGACGTTACGCTGACCGTACGTGTGTTGAACGCGGAGGTACCGTCCGTTCGGTGCTAGGATCTCCGGTGATTTGGATCACGTCGTGTTCGACTACCTCATCCCCGTTCTTTGAACGCTTCCACTTGCGATCTACAAAGGTATGTAGATGCATCCGATCACTCGTTGCTAGATGAACTCATAGATGGATCTTGGTGAAGCCATAGGAAAAATTTTGTTTTCTGCAACGTTCCCCAACAATAGGTGCCTGAACCAGCTTTCCTGGTGGCTGGCGGTGCTGCCAGGGGCCCATTGCGGGCTGGATTGTGGGAGGTCGGGTGTCTCCAGCTCAAGATGGAGCCTTTCCGTCCTTTCGGCGTTGGGGTGATGCTCGAGGGTGGGTGCTTGGGGACGGCTGGATGCGCGGGTGTGTGCCCGGCGGCTCCGACGTCTGGAGCTCGTCGGGCGGCGCGGGTTGGGCAGTGGCCGGGGCGGCTGCTGCTCTGGCCGTGGATGGCTCCATGGTGCCTTGGAAAGTCGGCTGCGGCGCCAGCTGGCGTATACCGGCGTCGGCTCGTCTATAGGCGGCTTGTGATTATTGCCTCTAGGGCATATTTCCAACAGTCTCCCACTTGCACTAGAGTCAATAATCTAGTTCACATCGCAATGTGATCAACACTCACAGGTCACATCGCCATGTGACTAACACCCAAGAGTTTACCAGAGTTAGTAGTCTAGTTCACATCACTATGTGATTAACACTCAATGAGTTTTAGGTTTGATCATGTTGCTTGTGAGAGAGGTTTTAGTCAACGGGTCTGAACCTTTCAGATCCGTGTGTGCTTTACAAATCTCTATGTCATCTCCTAGATGCAGCTATCACGCTCTATTTGGAGCTAATCCAAATAACTGTTCTACTTGGAGCTATTCTAAATTGTTGCTCCATTATACGTATCCGGTATCTCTACTGAGAGCTATCCGGATAGGTGTTAAGCTTGCATCGACGTAACTCTTTACGACAAACTCTTTTACCACCTCCATAATCGAGAAAATTCCTTAGTCCACTAGTTACTAAGGATAATTTGACCGCTGTCCTGTGATCCATTCATGGATCACTCTTGTACCCCTTGACTGACTCATGGCAAGGCACACTTCAGGTGCGGTACACAGCATAGCATACTGTAGAACCTACGTCTTAAGCATAGGGGACGACCTTCGTCCTTTCTCTCTATTCTGCCGCGGTCAAGCTTTAAGTCTTAACTTCATACCTTACAACTCAGGTAAGAACTCCTTCTTTGACTGATCCATCTTGAACACCTTCAAGATCACGTCAAGGCATGTGCTCATTTGAAAGTACTATTAAGCGTTTTGATCTATCCTTATAGATCTTGATGCTCAATGCTCAAGTAGCTTAATCCAGGATTTCCATTGAAAAACACTTTCCAAATAACCCTATATGCTTCCCAGAAATTCTACGTCATTTCCGATCAACAACATATATTCATCAGAAATTCTATAGTGCTCCCACTCACTTCTTTGGAAACACAAGTTTCTCACAAACTTTGTATAAACCCAAAATCTTTGATCATCTCATCAAAGCATACATTCCAACTCCGAGATGCTTACTCCAGTCCTCAGAAGGATTGCTGGAGCTTTGCATACTTATTAGCATCTTTCAGGATTGACAAAACCTTCTGGTTGTATCACATACAACCTTTCCTCAAGAAAATCGTCGAGGAAACAATGTTTTGACATCCTATCTGCAAGATTTCATAAATAATGCAGTAATCGCTAATATAATTCCAACAGACTCTTAGCATCGCTACGAGTGAGAAAGTCTCATCGTAGTCAACTGTTTGAACTTGTCGGAAAACATCTTAACGACAAGTCGAGCTTTCTTAATGGTGACATTTACCATCATTGTCCGTCTTCCTTTTAAAATCCATCTACACTCAACAGCCTTACGACCATCAAGTAGTTCTTCCAAAGTCTACACTTTGTTTTCATACATGGATCCTCTCTCGGATTATATGGCCTCAAGCCATTTATCGGAATCCGGGCCCACCATCGCTTCTCCATAGCTCGTAGGTTCGTTGTTGTCTAGCAACATGACTTCCAAGACAGGATTACGTACCACTCCGAAGTAGTACGCATCCTTGTCATCCTACGAGGTTTGGGAGTGACTTGATCCTAAGTCTCATGATCAATATCATAAGCTTCCACTTCAATTGGTGTAGGTGCCATAGGAACAATTCTTTGTGCCCTGCTATACACTAGTTGAAGTGACGGTTCAATAACCTTATCAAGTCTCCACCATCCTCCCACTCAATTCTTTCGAGAGAAACTTTTCCTCGAGAAAGGACCCGATTCTAGAAACAATCCCTTATTGCTTACGAATCTGAGACAGGAGGTATACCCAGCTGTTTTGGGTGTCCTATGAAGATGCATTTATCCGCTTTGGGTTCGAGCTTATCAGCCTGAAACTTTTTCACATAAGCGTCGCAGCCCCAAACTTTTAAGAAATGACAGCTTAGGTTTCTCTAAACCATAGTTCATACGGTGTCATCTCATCGGAATTACGTGGTGCCCCCTTTTAAAGTGAATGTGGTTGTCTTTAATGCCTAACCCATAAACTATCGTGGTAATTCGATAAGAAACATCATGGTATGCATCATATCCAATAGGGTGCAGTTATGATGTTCGGACACACCATCACACTATGGTGTTCCAGGCTGTATTAGTTTTGAAACAATTTCCGCAAAGTCTTAATTTTGTGCCAAACTCGTAATTCAGATATTCATCTCTATGATCATATCATAGATCTTTTATCCTCTTGTCACGACGATCTTTCAACTTCACACTGAAATTACTTGAACCTTTCAATAATTCAGACTCGTGATTCATCAAGTAAATGTACTCAACATCTACTCAAATCATCTGTGAAGAAAGAACATAACGATATTCACTAAATGCCTCAGCACTCATTGGACTGCACACATCAAAAATGTATTACTTCCAACTAGTTGCTTTCTTGTTCCATTTTACTGAAACGAGGCTTTCAGTCATCTTGCCCATGTGGTATGATTTGCATGTCTCAAGTGATTCAAAATCAAGCGAGTACAAAACGGTCCATTTGCATGGAGGTTCTTCATGCATATACACCAATAGACATGGTTCGCATGTCTCAAACTTTTCAAAAATGAGTGAGTCCAAAGGTCCATCAACATGGAGCTTCTTCATGCGTTTTATACCGATATGACTTACGTGGCTGTGCCACAAGTAGGTGGTACTATCATTACTATCTTTTGGCATGAACATGTGTATCACTACGATCGAGATTCAATAAACCATTCATTTTAGGCGTAAGACCATTGAGGGTATTATTCAAATAAACAGAGTAACCATTATTCTCCTTAAATGAATAACCGTATTGCGATAGACATAATCCAATCATGTCTATGCTCAACGCAAACACCAAATAACAAATATTTAGGTTTAACACCAATATCGATGGTAGAGGGAGCGTGTGATGCTTGATCATATCAACATTGGAAACACTTCCAACACATATCGTCAGCTCACCTTTAGCTAGTCCCCGTTTATTCCGTAGCTTTTATTTCGAGTTACTAACACTTAGCAACCGAACCGGTATCTAATACCCTGGTGCTACTAGGAGTACTAGTAAAGTACACATCAACACAATGTATATCCAATATACTTCTATCGACCTTGCCAGCCTTCTTATCTACCAAGTATCTAGGGTAATTATGCTCCAGTGGCTGTTCCCCTTATTACAGAAGCACTTAGTCTCGGGTTTGGGTTCAACCTTGGGTTTCTTCACTAGAGCAGCAGCTGAATTGCCGTTTCATGAAGTATCCCTTCGTGCCCTTGCCCTCCTTGAAACGAGTGGTTTCACCAACCATCAACAATTGATGCTCCTTCTTGATTTCTACTTTTGCGGTGTCAAACATCGCGAATATCTCAAGGATCATCATATATGTCCTCGATATATTATAGTTCATCACGAAGCTCTAGCAGCTTGGTGGTAATGACTTCGGAGAACCATCACTATCTCATCTGGAAGATCAACTCCCACTTGATTCAAATGATTGTTGTACTCAGACAATCTGAGCACAAGCTCAACAATTGAGCTTTTCTCCTTAGTTTGCAGGTTAAGAAAATCGTCGGAGGTCTTATACCTCTTGACGTGGGCACGAGCCTGAAATTCCAATTTCAGCCCTCAAAACATCTCATATGTTTCGTGACGTTTCAAAACGTCTTTGGTGCCTCAACTCTAAACCGTTTAACTGAACTATCACGTAGTTATCAAAACGTGTATGTCAGATGTTCGCAACATCCACAGACAACGTTCGAGGTTCAGCACACTGAGCGGTGCATTAAGGACATCAGCCTTGTATGAAGCAATGAGGACAGTCCTCAGTTTACGGACCTAGTCCGCATAATTGCTACTATCAACTTTCAACTAAATTTTCTCTAGGAACATAATTAAACAGTAGAACTAAAGCGTGAGATATGACATAATTTGCAAAATCCTTTTGACTATGTTCAGGATAATTAAGTTCATCTTATGAACTCCCACTCAGATAGACATCCCTCTAGTCATCTAAGTGATTACATGATCCGAGTGAGCTAGGCCGTGTCCGATTAACACGTGAGACGGACTAGTCAACGTCGGTGAACATCTTCATGTTGATCGTATCTTCTATACGACTCATGCTCGACCTTTCGGTCTCTGTGTTCCGAGGCCATGTCTTCACATGCTAGGCTCGTCAAGTTAACCCTAAGTGTTTTTGCATGTGTAAATCTTGCTTACACCCGTTGTATGTGAACGAAAGGATCTATCACACCCGATTAACACGTGATGCTTCGAAGCGACGAACTGTAGCAACGGTGCACAGTTAGGGGAGAACACTTCTTGAAATTTTAATGAGGGATCATCTTATTTACTACCGTCGTACTAAGTAAACAAGATGCATAACATGATAAACATCATATGCAATCAAATAGTGACATGATATGGCCAATATCATGTAGCTCCTTTGATCTCCATCTTGGGGCTCCATGATCATCTATTACAAGAACATGATCAATCTCATACATTACATATATCATTCATCACATCCTTTTGGCCATATCACATCACATAGCATACCCTGCAAAAACAAGTTAGACGTCCTCTAATTGTTGTTTGCATGTTTTACGTGGCTGCTATGGGTTTCTAGCAAGAACGTTTCTTACCTACGCAAAACCACAACGTGATATGCCAATTGCTATTTACCCTTCATAAGGACCCTTTTCATCGAATCCGATCCGACTAAAGTAGGAGAGATAGACACCCGCTAGCCACCTTATGCAACTAGTGCATGTTTGTCGGTGGAACCGGTCTCACGTAAGAGTACATGTAAGGTTGGTCCGGGCCGCTTAATCCCACGATGCCGCCGAATCAAGATAAGACTAGTAACGGCAAGCATATTGAACAAAATCAACGCCCACAACTACTTTGTGTTCTACTCGTGCAAAGAATCTACGCAATAGACCTAGCTCTGATACCACTGTTGGGGAACGTAGCAGAAATTCAAAATTTTCCTACGTGTCACCAAGATCTATCTATGGAGAGACTAGAAACGAGGGGAAGGAGAGTGCATCTACATACCTTTGTAGATCGCTAAGCGGAAGCGTTCAAGAGAACGGGGTTGATGGAGTCGTACTCGTCGTGATTCAAATCACCGATGATCAAGTGCCGAACGCACGGCACCTCCGCGTTCAACACACGTACGGAAGGGAGACGTCTCCCATGCCTTGATCCAGCAAGGAGGAGGGAGAGGTTGATGGAGATCCAGCAGCACGACGGCGTGGTGGAAGTAGCGGGATTCCAACAGGGCTTCGCTAAGCGCTGCGGGAGGAGGTAGATGTGTCACGGGAGGGAGAGGGAGGCGCCAGGCCTTAGATTGGTTTGCTCCTCCTTTTTCCCCACTATATATAGGGCCAAGGGAGAGGGGGAGGCGCAGCCCTTGCCCCTTCCTCCAAGGAAGGGTGCGGCCAAGGGTGGGGAGGAGTCCATCCTCCCCAAGGCACCTCGGAGGTGCCTTCCCCCTTTAGGACTCTCCCCTTTTTCTCTTCTCTTGGCGCATGGGCCTCTTCGGGCTGGTGCCCTTGGCCCATGTAGGCCAAGGCACATCCCCTACAGCCCATGTGGCCCCCGGGGCAGGTGGCCCCACCCGGTGGACCCCCGGGACCCTTCCGGTGGTCCCGGTACAATACCGATGACCCCGAAACTTGTCCCGATGGCCGAAATGGCACTTCCTATATATAATTCTTTACCTCCGGACCATTCCGGAACTCCTCGTGACGTCCGGGATCTCATCTGGGACTCCGAACAACTTTCGGGTTACCGCATACTAATATCTCTATAACCCTAGCGTCACCGAACCTTAAGAGTGTAGACCCTACGGGTTCGGGAGACATGCAGACATGACCGAGATGACTCTCCGGTCAATAACCAACAGCGGGATCTGGATACCCATGATGGCTCCCACATGTTCCACGATGTTCTCATCGGATGAACCACGATGTCAAGGACTTAATCAATCCCGTATACAATTCCCTTTGTCTATCGGTATGTTACTTGCCCGAGATTCGATCGTCGGTATCCAATACCTTGTTCAATCTCGTTACCGGCAAGTCTCTTTACTCGTTCCGTAACACATCATCCCGTGATCAACTCCTTGGTCACATTGCGCATATGATGATGTCCTACTGAGTGGGCCCAGAGATACCTCTCCGTTTACACAGAGTGACAAATCCCAGTCTCGATTCGTGCCAACCCAACAGACACTTTCAGAGATACCTGTAATGCACCTTTATAGTCACCCAGTTACGTTGTGACGTTTGATACACCCAAAGCATTCCTACGGTATCCGGGAGTTGCACAATCTCATGGTCTAAGGAAATGATACTTGACATTAGAAAAGCTATAGCATATGAACTACACGATCTAGTGCTATGCTTAGGATTGGGTCTTGTCCATCACATGATTCTCCTAATGATGTGATCCCGTTATCAACGACATCCAATGTCCATGGTCAGGAAACCGTAACCATCTATTGATCAACGAGCTAGTCAACTAGAGGCTTACTAGGGACATGGTGTTGTTTATGTATCCACACATGTATCTGAGTTTCCTATCAATACAATTATAGCATGGATAATAAACGATTATCATGAACAAGGAAATATAATAATAACCAATTTATTATTGCCTCTAGGGCATATTTCCAACAGTCTCCCACTTGCACTAGAGTCAATAATCTAGTTCACATCGCAATGTGATCAACACTCACAGGTCACATCGCCATGTGACTAACACCCAAGAGTTTACCAGAGTTAGTAGTCTAGTTCACATCACTATGTGATTAACACTCAATGAGTTTTAGGTTTGATCATGTTGCTTGTGAGAGAGGTTTTAGTCAACGGGTCTGAACCTTTCAGATCCGTGTGTGCTTTACAAATCTCTATGTCATCTCCTAGATGCAGCTATCACACTCTATTTGGAGCTAATCCAAATAACTGTTCTACTTGGAACTATTCTAAATTGTTGCTCCATTATACGTATCCGGTATCTCTACTCAGAGCTATCCGGATAGGTGTTAAGCTTGCATCGACGTAACTCTTTATGACGAACTCTTTTACCACCTCCATAATCGAGAAAATTCCTTAGTCCACTAGTTACTAAGGATAATTTGACCGCTGTCCTGTGATCCATTCATGGATCACTCTTGTACCCCTTGACTGACTCATGGCAAGGCACACTTCAGGTGCGGTACACAGCATAGCATACTGTAGAGCCTACGTCTTCAGCATAGGGGACGACCTTCGTCCTTTCTCTCTATTCTGCCGCGGTCGAGCTTTAAGTCTTAACTTCATACCTTACAACTCAGGTAAGAACTCCTTCTTTGACTGATCCATCTTGAACACCTTCAAGATCACGTCAAGGCATGTGCTCATTTGAAAGTACTATTAAGCGTTTTGATCTATCCTTATAGATCTTGATGCTCAATGCTCAAGTAGCTTAATCCAGGCTTTCCATTGAAAAACACTTTCCAAATAACCCTATATGCTTCCCAGAAATTCTACGTCATTTCCGATCAACAACATATATTCATCAGAAATTCTATAGTGCTCCCACTCACTTCTTTGGAAACACAAGTTTCTCACAAACTTTGTATAAACCCAAAATCTTTGATCATCTCATCAAAGCATACATTCCAACTCCGAGATGCTTACTCCAGTCCTCAGAAGGATTGCTGGAGCTTTGCATACTTATTAGCATCTTTCAGGATTGACAAAACCTTCCGGTTGTATCACATACAACCTTTCCTCAAGAAAATCGTCGAGGAAACAATGTTTTGACATCCTATCTGCAAGATTTCATAAATAATGCAGTAATCGCTAATATAATTCCAACAGACTCTTAGCATCGCTACGAGTGAGAAAGTCTCATCGTAGTCAACTGTTTGAACTTGTCGGAAAACATCTTAACGACAAGTCGAGCTTTCTTAATGGTGACATTTACCATCATTGTCCGTCTTCCTTTTAAAATCCATCTACACTCAACAGCCTTACGACCATCAAGTAGTTCTTCCAAAGTCTACACTTTGTTTTCATACATGGATCCTCTCTCGGATTATATGGCCTCAAGCCATTTATCGGAATCCGGGCCCACCATCGCTTCTCCATAGCTCGTAGGTTCGTTGTTGTCTAGCAACATGACTTCCAAGACAGGATTACGTACCACTCCGAAGTAGTACGCATCCTTGTCATCCTACGAGGTTTGGGAGTGACTTGATCCTAAGTCTCATGATCAATATCATAAGCTTCCACTTCAATTGGTGTAGGTGCCACAGGAACAATTCTTTGTGCCCTGCTATACACTAGTTGAAGTGACGGTTCAATAACCTTATCAAGTCTCCACCATCCTCCCACTCAATTCTTTCGAGAGAAACTTTTCCTCGAGAAAGGACCCGATTCTAGAAACAATCCCTTATTGCTTTCGAATCTGAGACAGGAGGTATACCCAGCTGTTTTGGGTGTCCTATGAAGATGCATTTATCCGCTTTGGGTTCGAGCTTATCAGCCTGAAACTTTTTCACATAAGCGTCGCAGCCCCAAACTTTTAAGAAATGACAGCTTAGGTTTCTCTAAACCATAGTTCATACGGTGTCATCTCATCGGAATTACGTGGTGCCCCCTTTTAAAGTGAATGTGGTTGTCTTTAATGCCTAACCCATAAACTATCGTGGTAATTCGATAAGAAACATCATGGTATGCATCATATCCAATAGGGTGCAGTTATGATGTTCGGACACACCATCACACTATGGTGTTCCAGGCTGTATTAGTTTTGAAACAATTTCCACAAAGTCTTAATTTTGTGCCAAACTCGTAATTCAGATATTCATCTCTATGATCATATCATAGATCTTTTATCCTCTTGTCACGACGATCTTTCAACTTCACACTGAAATTACTTGAACCTTTCAATAATTCAGACTCGTGATTCATCAAGTAAATGTACTCAACATCTACTCAAATCATCTGTGAAGAAAGAACATAACGATATTCACTACATGCCTCAGCACTCATTGGACTGCACACATCAAAAATGCATTACTTCCAACAAGTTGCTTTCTTGTTCCATTTTACTAAAACGAGGCTTTCAGTCATCTTGCCCATGTGGTATGATTTGCATGTCTCAAGTGATTCAAAATCAAGCGAGTACAAAACGGTCCATTTGCATGGAGGTTCTTCATGCATATACACCAATAGACATGGTTCGCATGTCTCAAACTTTTCAAAAATGAGTGAGTCCAAAGGTCCATCAACATGGAGCTTCTTCATGCGTTTTATACCGATATGACTTACGTGGCTGTGCCACAAGTAGGTGGAACTATCATTACTATCTTTTGGCATGAACATGTGTATCACTACAATCGAGATTCAATAAACCATTCATTTTAGGCGTAAGACCATTGAGGGTATTATTCAAATAAACAGAGTAACCATTATTCTCCTTAAATGAATAACCGTATTGCGATAGACATAATCCAATCATGTCTATGCTCAACGCAAACACCAAATAACAAATATTTAGGTTTAACACCAATATCGATGGTAGAGGGAGCGTGTGATGCTTGATCATATCAACATTGGAAACACTTCCAACACATATCGTCAGCTCACCTTTAGCTAGTCCCCGTTTATTCCGTAGCTTTTATTTCGAGTTACTAACACTTAGCAACCGAACCGGTATCTAATACCCTGATGCTACTAGGAGTACTAGTAAAGTACACATCAACACAATGTATATCCAATATACTTCTATCGACCTTGCCAGCCTTCTTATCTACCAAGTATCTAGGGTAATTATGCTCCAGTGGCTGTTCCCCTTATTACAGAAGCACTTAGTCTCGGGTTTGGGTTCAACCTTGGGTTTCTTCACTAGAGCAGCAGCTGAATTGCCGTTTCATGAAGTATCCCTTCGTGCCCTTGCCCTCCTTGAAACTAGTGGTTTCACCAACCATCAACAATTGATGCTCCTTCTTGATTTCTACTTTTGCGGTGTCAAACATCGCGAATATCTCAAGGATCATCATATATGTCCTCGATATATTATAGTTCATCACGAAGCTCTAGCAGCTTGGTGGTAATGACTTCGGAGAACCATCACTATCTCATCTGGAAGATCAACTCCCACTTGATTCAAATGATTGTTGTACTCAGACAATCTGAGCACAAGCTCAACAATTGAGCTTTTCTCCTTAGTTTGCAGGTTAAGAAAATCGTCGGAGGTCTTATACCTCTTGACGTGGGCACGAGCCTGAAATTCCAATTTCAGCCCTCAAAACATCTCATATGTTTCGTGACGTTTCAAAACGTCTTTGGTGCCTCAACTCTAAACCGTTTAACTGAACTATCACGTAGTTATCAAAACGTGTATGTCAGATGTTCGCAACATCCACAGACAACGTTCGAGGTTCAGCACACTGAGCGGTGCATTAAGGACATCAGCCTTGTATGAAGCAATGAGGACAGTCCTCAGTTTACGGACCTAGTCCGCATAATTGCTACTATCAACTTTCAACTAAATTTTCTCTAGGAACATAATTAAACAGTAGAACTAAAGCGTGAGATATGACATAATTTGCAAAATCCTTTTGACTATGTTCAGGATAATTAAGTTCATCTTATGAACTCCCACTCAGATAGACATCCCTCTAGTCATCTAAGTGATTACATGATCCGAGTGAGCTAGGCCGTGTCCGATTAACACGTGAGACGGACTAGTCAACGTCGGTGAACATCTTCATGTTGATCGTATCTTCTATACGACTCATGCTCGACCTTTCGGTCTCTGTGTTCCGAGGCCATGTCTTCACATGGTAGGCTCGTCAAGTTAACCCTAAGTGTTTTTGCATGTGTAAATCTTGCTTACACCCGTTGTATGTGAACGAAAGGATCTATCACACCCGATTAACACGTGATGCTTCGAAGCGACGAACTGTAGCAACGGTGCACAGTTAGGGGAGAACACTTCTTGAAATTTTAATGAGGGATCATCTTATTTACTACCGTCATACTAAGTAAACAAGATGCATAACATGATAAACATCATATGCAATCAAATAGTGACATGATATGGCCAATATCATGTAGCTCCTTTGATCTCCATCTTGGGGCTCCATGATCATCTATTACAAGAACATGATCAATCTCATACATTACATATATCATTCATCACATCCTTTTGGCCATATCACATCACATAGCATACCCTGCAAAAACAAGTTAGACGTCCTCTAATTGTTGTTTGCATGTTTTACGTGGCTGCTATGGGTTTCTAGCAAGAACGTTTCTTACCTACGCAAAACCACAACGTGATATGCCAATTGCTATTTACCCTTCATAAGGACCCTTTTCATCGAATCCGATCCGACTAAAGTAGGAGAGACAGACACCCGCTAGCCACCTTATGCAACTAGTGCATGTTTGTCGGTGGAACCGGTCTCACGTAAGAGTACGTGTAAGGTTGGTGTGGGCCGCTTCATCCCACGATGCCGCCGAATCAAGATAAGACTAGTAACGGCAAGCATATTGAACAAAATCAACGCCCACAACTACTTTGTGTTCTACTCGTGCATAGAATCTACGCAATAGACCTAGCTCTGATACCACTGTTGGGGAACGTAGCAGAAATTCAAAATTTTCCTACGTGTCACCAATATCTATCTATGGAGAGACTAGCAACGAGGGGAAGGAGAGTGCATCTACATACCTTTGTAGATCGCTAAGCGGAAGCGTTCAAGAGAACGGGGTTGATGGAGTCGTACTCGTCGTGATTCAAATCACCGATGATCAAGTGCCGAACGCACGGCACCTCCGCGTTCAACACACGTACGGAAGGGAGACGTCTCCCATGCCTTGATCCAGCAAGGAGGAGGGAGAGGTTGATGGAGATCCAGCAGCACGACGGCGTGGTGGAAGTAGCGGGATTCCAACAGGGCTTCGCTAAGCGCTGCGGGAGGAGGTAGATGTGTCACGGGAGGGAGAGGGAGGCGCCAGGCCTTAGATTGGTTTGCTCCTCCTTTTTCCCCACTATATATAGGGCCAAGGGAGAGGGGGAGGCGCAGCCCTTGCCCCTTCCTCCAAGGAAGGGTGCGGCCAAGGGTGGGGAGGAGTCCATCCTCCCCAAGGCACCTCGGAGGTGCCTTCCCCCTTTAGGACTCTCCCCTTTTTCTCTTCTCTTGGCGCATGGGCCTCTTGGGGCTGGTGCCCTTGGCCCATGTAGGCCAAGGCACATCCCCTACAGCCCATGTGGCCCCCGGGGCAGGTGGCCCCACCCGGTGGACCCCCGGGACCCTTCCGGTGGTCCCGGTACAATACCGATGACCCCGAAACTTGTCCCGATGGCTGAAATGGCACTTCCTATATATAATTCTTTACCTCCGGACCATTCCGGAACTCCTCGTGACGTCCGGGATCTCATCCAGGACTCCGAACAACTTTCGGGTTACCGCATACTAATATCTCTATAACCCTAGCGTCACCGAACCTTAAGTGTGTAGACCCTACGGGTTCGGGAGACATGCAGACATGACCGAGATGACTCTCCGGTCAATAACCAACAGCGGGATCTGGATACCCATGATGGCTCCCACATGTTCCACGATGTTCTCATCGGATGAACCACGATGTCAAGGACTTAATCAATCCCGTATACAATTCCCTTTGTCTATCGGTATGTTACTTGCCCGAGATTCGATCGTCGGTATCCAATACCTTGTTCAATCTCGTTACCGGCAAGTCTCTTTACTCGTTCCGTAACACATCATCCCGTGATCAACTCCTTGGTCACATTGCGCATATGATGATGTCCTACCGAGTGGGCCCAGAGATACCTCTCCGTTTACACGGAGTGACAAATCCTAGTCTCGATTCGTGCCAACCCAACAGACACTTTCAGAGATACCTGTAATGCACCTTTATAGTCACCCAGTTACGTTGTGACGTTTGATACACCCAAAGCATTCCTACGGTATCCGGGAGTTGCACAATCTCATGGTCTAAGGAAATGATACTTGACATTAGAAAAGCTATAGCATATGAACTACACGATCTAGTGCTATGCTTAGGATTGGGTCCTGTCCATCACATGATTCTCCTAATGATGTGATCCCGTTATCAACGACATCCAATGTCCATGGTCAGGAAACCGTAACCATCTATTGATCAACGAGCTAGTCAACTAGAGGCTTACTAGGGACATGGTGTTGTCTATGTATCCACACATGTATCCGAGTTTCCTATCAATACAATTATAGCATGGATAATAAACGATTATCATGAACAAGGAAATATAATAATAACCAATTTGTTATTGCCTCTAGGGCATATTTCCAACAGTCTCCCACTTGCACTAGAGTCAATAATCTAGTTCACATCGCAATGTGATCAACACTCACAGGTCACATCGCCATGTGACTAACACCCAAGAGTTTACCAGAGATAGTAGTCTAGTTCACATCACTATGTGATTAACACTCAATGAGTTTTAGGTTTGATCATGAAGCTTGTGAGAGAGGTTTTAGTCAACGGGTCTGAACCTTTCAGATCCGTGTGTGCTTTACAAATCTCTATGTCATCTCCTAGATGCAGCTATCACGCTCTATTTGGAGCTAATCCAAATAACTGTTCTACTTGGAGCTATTCTAAATTGTTGCTCCATTATACGTATCCGGTATCTCTACTCAGAGCTATCCGGATAGGTGTTAAGCTTGCATCGACGTAACTCTTTATGACGAACTCGTTTACCACCTCCATAATCGAGAAAATTCCTTAGTCCACTAGTTACTAAGGATAATTTGACCGCTGTCCTGTGATCCATTCATGGATCACTCTTGTACCCCTTGACTGACTCATGGCAAGGCACACTTCAGGTGCGGTACACAGCATAGCATACTGTAGAGCCTACGTCTTAAGCATAGGGGACGACCTTCGTCCTTTCTCTCTATTCTGCCGCGGTCGAGCTTTAAGTCTTAACTTCATACCTTACAACTCAGGTAAGAACTCCTTCTTTGACTGATCCATCTTGAACACCTTCAAGATCACGTCAAGGCATGTGCTCATTTGAAAGTACTATTAAGCGTTTTGATCTATCCTTATAGATCTTGATGCTCAATGCTCAAGTAGCTTAATCCAGGCTTTCCATTGAAAAACACTTTCCAAATAACCCTATATGCTTCCCAGAAATTCTACGTCATTTCCGATCAACAACATATATTCATCAGAAATTCTATAGTGCTCCCACTCACTTCTTTGGAAACACAAGTTTCTCACAAACTTTGTATAAACCCAAGATCTTTGATCATCTCATCAAAGCATACATTCCAACTCCGAGATGCTTACTCCAGTCCTCAGAAGGATTGCTGGAGCTTTGCATACTTATTAGCATCTTTCAGGATTGACAAAACCTTCCGGTTGTATCACATACAACCTTTCCTCAAGAAAATCGTCGAGGAAACAATGTTTTGACATCCTATCTGCAAGATTTCATAAATAATGCAGTAATCGCTAATATAATTCCAACAGACTCTTAGCATCGCTACGAGTGAGAAAGTCTCATCGTAGTCAACTGTTTGAACTTGTCGGAAAACATCTTAACGACAAGTCGAGCTTTCTTAATGGTGACATTTACCATCATTGTCCGTCTTCCTTTTAAAATCCATCTACACTCAACAGCCTTACGACCATCAAGTAGTTCTGCCAAAGTCTACACTTTGTTTTCATACATGGATCCTCTCTCGGATTGTATGGCCTCAAGCCATTTATCGGAATCCGGGCCCACCATCGCTTCTCCATAGCTCGTAGGTTCGTTGTTGTCTAGCAACATGACTTCCAAGACAGGATTACGTACCACTCCGAAGTAGTACGCATCCTTGTCATCCTACGAGGTTTGGGAGTGACTTGATCCTAAGTCTCATGATCAATATCATAAGCTTCCACTTCAATTGGTGTAGGTGCCACAGGAACAATTCTTTGTGCCCTGCTATACACTAGTTGAAGTGACGGTTCAATAACCTTATCAAGTCTCCACCATCCTCCCACTCAATTCTTTCGAGAGAAACTTTTCCTCGAGAAAGGACCCCATTCTAGAAACAATCCCTTATTGCTTTCGAATCTGAGACAGGAGGTATACCCAGCTGTTTTGGGTGTCCTATGAAGATGCATTTATCCGCTTTGGGTTCGAGCTTATCAGCCTGAAACTTTTTCACATAAGCGTCGCAGCCCCAAACTTTTAAGAAATGACAGCTTAGGTTTCTCTAAACCATAGTTCATACGGTGTCATCTCATCGGAATTACGTGGTGCCCCCTTTTAAAGTGAATGTGGTTGTCTTTAATGCCTAACCCATAAACTATCGTGGTAATTCGATAAGAAACATCATGGTATGCATCATATCCAATAGGGTGCAGTTATGATGTTCGGACACACCATCACACTATGGTGTTCCAGGCTGTATTAGTTTTGAAACAATTTCCACAAAGTCTTAATTTTGTGCCAAACTCGTAATTCAGATATTCATCTCTATGATCATATCATAGATCTTTTATCCTCTTGTCACGACGATCTTTCAACTTCACACTGAAATTACTTGAACCTTTCAATAATTCAGACTCGTGATTCATCAAGTAAATGTACTCAACATCTACTCAAATCATCTGTGAAGAAAGAACATAACGATATTCACTACATGCCTTAGCACTCATTGGACTGCACACATCAAAAATGCATTACTTCCAACAAGTTGCTTTCTTGTTCCATTTTACTAAAACGAGGCTTTCAGTCATCTTGCCCATGTGGTATGATTTGCATGTCTCAAGTGATTCAAAATCAAGCGAGTACAAAACGGTCCATTTGCATGGAGGTTCTTCATGCATATACACCAATAGACATGGTTCGCATGTCTCAAACTTTTCAAAAATGAGTGAGTCCAAAGGTCCATCAACATGGAGCTTCTTCATGCGTTTTATACCGATATGACTTACGTGGCTGTGCCACAAGTAGGTGGTACTATCATTACTATCTTTTGGCATGAACATGTGTATCACTACGATCGAGATTCAATAAACCATTCATTTTAGGCGTAAGACCATTGAGGGTATTATTCAAATAAACAGAGTAACCATTATTCTCCTTAAATGAATAACCGTATTGCGATAGACATAATCCAATCATGTCTATGCTCAACGCAAACACCAAATAACAAATATTTAGGTTTAACACCAATATCGATGGTAGAGGGAGCGTGTGATGCTTGATCATATCAACATTGGAAACACTTCCAACACATATCGTCAGCTCACCTTTAGCTAGTCCCCGTTTATTCCGTAGCTTTTATTTCGAGTTACTAACACTTAGCAACCGAACCGGTATCTAATACCCTGGTGCTACTAGGAGTACTAGTAAAGTACACATCAACACAATGTATATCCAATATACTTCTATCGACCTTGCCAGCCTTCTTATCTACCAAGTATCTAGGGTAATTATGCTCCAGTGGCTGTTCCCCTTATTACAGAAGCACTTAGTCTCGGGTTTGGGTTCAACCTTGGGTTTCTTCACTAGAGCAGCAGCTGAATTGCCGTTTCATGAAGTATCCCTTCGTGCCCTTGCCCTCCTTGAAACTAGTGGTTTCACCAACCATCAACAATTGATGCTCCTTCTTGATTTCTACTTTTGCGGTGTCAAACATCGCGAATATCTCAAGGATCATCATATATGTCCTCGATATATTATAGTTCATCACGAAGCTCTAGCAGCTTGGTGGTAATGACTTCGGAGAACCATCACTATCTCATCTGGAAGATCAACTCCCACTTGATTCAAATGATTGTTGTACTCAGACAATCTGAGCACAAGCTCAACAATTGAGCTTTTCTCCTTAGTTTGCAGGTTAAGAAAATCGTCGGAGGTCTTATACCTCTTGACGTGGGCACGAGCCTGAAATTCCAATTTCAGCCCTCAAAACATCTCATATGTTTCGTGACGTTTCAAAACGTCTTTGGTGCCTCAACTCTAAACCGTTTAACTGAACTATCACGTAGTTATCAAAACGTGTATGTCAGATGTTCGCAACATCCACAGACAACGTTCGAGGTTCAGCACACTGAGCGGTGCATTAAGGACATCAGCCTTGTATGAAGCAATGAGGACAGTCCTCAGTTTACGGACCTAGTCCGCATAATTGCTACTATCAACTTTCAACTAAATTTTCTCTAGGAACATAATTAAACAGTAGAACTAAAGCGTGAGATATGACATAATTTGCAAAATCCTTTTGACTATGTTCAGGATAATTAAGTTCATCTTATGAACTCCCACTCAGATAGACATCCCTCTAGTCATCTAAGTGATTACATGATCCGAGTGAGCTAGGCCGTGTCCGATTAACACGTGAGACGGACTAGTCAACGTCGGTGAACATCTTCATGTTGATCGTATCTTCTATACGACTCATGCTCGACCTTTCGGTCTCTGTGTTCCGAGGCCATGTCTTCACATGCTAGGCTCGTCAAGTTAACCCTAAGTGTTTTTGCATGTGTAAATCTTGCTTACACCCGTTGTATGTGAACGAAAGGATCTATCACACCCGATTAACACGTGATGCTTCGAAGCGACGAACTGTAGCAACGGTGCACAGTTAGGGGAGAACACTTCTTGAAATTTTAATGAGGGATCATCTTATTTACTACCGTCGTACTAAGTAAACAAGATGCATAACATGATAAACATCATATGCAATCAAATAGTGACATGATATGGCCAATATCATGTAGCTCCTTTGATCTCCATCTTGGGGCTCCATGATCATCTATTACAAGAACATGATCAATCTCATACATTACATATATCATTCATCACATCCTTTTGGCCATATCACATCACATAGCATACCCTGCAAAAACAAGTTACACGTCCTCTAATTGTTGTTTGCATGTTTTACGTGGCTGCTATGGGTTTCTAGCAAGAACGTTTCTTACCTACGCAAAACCACAACGTGATATGCCAATTGCTATTTACCCTTCATAAGGACCCTTTTCATCGAATCCGATCCGACTAAAGTAGGAGAGACAGACACCCGCTAGCCACCTTATGCAACTAGTGCATGTTTGTCGGTGGAACCGGTCTCACGTAAGAGTACGTGTAAGGTTGGTGCGGGCCGCTTCATCCCACGATGCCGCCGAATCAAGATAAGACTAGTAACGGCAAGCATATTGAACAAAATCAACGCCCACAACTACTTTGTGTTCTACTCGTGCATAGAATCTACGCAATAGACCTAGCTCTGATACCACTGTTGGGGAACGTAGCAGAAATTCAAAATTTTCCTACGTGTCACCAATATCTATCTATGGAGAGACTAGCAACGAGGGGAAGGAGAGTGCATCTACATACCTTTGTAGATCGCTAAGCGGAAGCGTTCAAGAGAACGGGGTTGATGGAGTCGTACTCGTCGTGATTCAAATCACCGATGATCAAGTGCCGAACGCACGGCACCTCCGCGTTCAACACACGTACGGAAGGGAGACGTCTCCCATGCCTTGATCCAGCAAGGAGGAGGGAGAGGTTGATGGAGATCCAGCAGCACGACGGCGTGGTGGAAGTAGCGGGATTCCAACAGGGCTTCGCTAAGCGCTGCGGGAGGAGGTAGATGTGTCACGGGAGGGAGAGGGAGGCGCCAGGCCTTAGATTGGTTTGCTCCTCCTTTTTCCCCACTATATATAGGGCCAAGGGAGAGGGGGAGGCGCAGCCCTTGCCCCTTCCTCCAAGGAAGGGTGCGGCCAAGGGTGGGGAGGAGTCCATCCTCCCCAAGGCACCTCGGAGGTGCCTTCCCCCTTTAGGACTCTCCCCTTTTTCTCTTCTCTTGGCGCATGGGCCTCTTGGGGCTGGTGCCCTTGGCCCATGTAGGCCAAGGCACATCCCCTACAGCCCATGTGGCCCCCGGGGCAGGTGGCCCCACCCGGTGGACCCCCGGGACCCTTCCGGTGGTCCCGGTACAATACCGATGACCCCGAAACTTGTCCCGATGGCCGAAATGGCACTTCCTATATATAATTCTTTACCTCCGGACCATTCCGGAACTCCTCGTGACGTCCGGGATCTCATCCGGGACTCCGAACAACTTTCGGGTTACCGCATACTAATATCTCTATAACCCTAGCGTCACCGAACCTTAAGTGTGTAGACCCTACGGGTTCGGGAGACATGCAGACATGACCGAGATGACTCTCCGGTCAATAACCAACAGCGGGATCTGGATACCCATGATGGCTCCCACATGTTCCATGATGTTCTCATCGGATGAACCACGATGTCAAGGACTTAATCAATCCCGTATACAATTCCCTTTGTCTATCGGTATGTTACTTGCCCGAGATTCGATCGTCGGTATCCAATACCTTGTTCAATCTCGTTACCGGCAAGTCTCTTTACTCGTTCCGTAACACATCATCCCGTGATCAACTCCTTGGTCACATTGCGCATATGATGATGTCCTACCGAGTGGGCCCAGAGATACCTCTCCGTTTACACGGAGTGACAAATCCTAGTCTCGATTCGTGCCAACCCAAGAGACACTTTCAGAGATACCTGTAATGCACCTTTATAGTCACCCAGTTACGTTGTGACGTTTGATACACCCAAAGCATTCCTACGGTATCCGGGAGTTGCACAATCTCATGGTCTAAGGAAATGATACTTGACATTAGAAAAGCTATAGCATATGAACTACACGATCTAGTGCTATGCTTAGGATTGGGTCTTGTCCATCACATGATTCTCCTAATGATGTGATCCCGTTATCAACGACATCCAATGTCCATGGTCAGGAAACCGTAACCATCTATTGATCAACGAGCTAGTCAACTAGAGGCTTACTAGGGACATGGTGTTGTCTATGTATCCACACATGTATCCGAGTTTCCTATCAATACAATTATAGCATGGATAATAAACGATTATCATGAACAAGGAAATATAATAATAACCAATTTGTTATTGCCTCTAGGGCATATTTCCAACAGTCTCCCACTTGCACTAGAGTCAATAATCTAGTTCACATCGCAATGTGATCAACACTCACAGGTCACATCGCCATGTGACTAACACCCAAGAGTTTACCAGAGATAGTAGTCTAGTTCACATCACTATGTGATTAACACTCAATGAGTTTTAGGTTTGATCATGAAGCTTGTGAGAGAGGTTTTAGTCAACGGGTCTGAACCTTTCAGATCCGTGTGTGCTTTACAAATCTCTATGTCATCTCCTAGATGCAGCTATCACGCTCTATTTGGAGCTAATCCAAATAACTGTTCTACTTGGAGCTATTCTAAATTGTTGCTCCATTATACGTATCCGGTATCTCTACTCAGAGCTATCCGGGTAGGTGTTAAGCTTGCATCGACGTAACTCTTTATGACGAACTCGTTTACCACCTCCATAATCGAGAAAATTCCTTAGTCCACTAGTTACTAAGGATAATTTGACCGCTGTCCTGTGATCCATTCATGGATCACTCTTGTACCCCTTGACTGACTCATGGCAAGGCACACTTCAGGTGCGGTACACAGCATAGCATACTGTAGAGCCTACGTCTTAAGCATAGGGGACGACCTTCGTCCTTTCTCTCTATTCTGCCGCGGTCGAGCTTTAAGTCTTAACTTCATACCTTACAACTCAGGTAAGAACTCCTTCTTTGACTGATCCATCTTGAACACCTTCAAGATCACGTCAAGGCATGTGCTCATTTGAAAGTACTATTAAGCGTTTTGATCTATCCTTATAGATCTTGATGCTCAATGCTCAAGTAGCTTAATCCAGGCTTTCCATTGAAAAACACTTTCCAAATAACCCTATATGCTTCCCAGAAATTCTACGTCATTTCCGATCAACAACATATATTCATCAGAAATTCTATAGTGCTCCCACTCACTTCTTTGGAAACACAAGTTTCTCACAAACTTTGTATAAACCCAAGATCTTTGATCATCTCATCAAAGCATACATTCCAACTCCGAGATGCTTACTCCAGTCCTCAGAAGGATTGCTGGAGCTTTGCATACTTATTAGCATCTTTCAGGATTGACAAAACCTTCCGGTTGTATCACATACAACCTTTCCTCAAGAAAATCGTCGAGGAAACAATGTTTTGACATCCTATCTGCAAGATTTCATAAATAATGCAGTAATCGCTAATATAATTCCAACAGACTCTTAGCATCGCTACGAGTGAGAAAGTCTCATCGTAGTCAACTGTTTGAACTTGTCGGAAAACATCTTAACGACAAGTCGAGCTTTCTTAATGGTGACATTTACCATCATTGTCCGTCTTCCTTTTAAAATCCATCTACACTCAACAGCCTTACGACCATCAAGTAGTTCTTCCAAAGTCTACACTTTGTTTTCATACATGGATCCTCTCTCGGATTGTATGGCCTCAAGCCATTTATCGGAATCCGGGCCCACCATCGCTTCTCCATAGCTCGTAGGTTCGTTGTTGTCTAGCAACATGACTTCCAAGACAGGATTACGTACCACTCCGAAGTAGTACGCATCCTTGTCATCCTACGAGGTTTGGGAGTGACTTGATCCTAAGTCTCATGATCAATATCATAAGCTTCCACTTCAATTGGTGTAGGTGCCACAGGAACAATTCTTTGTGCCCTGCTATACACTAGTTGAAGTGACGGTTCAATAACCTTATCAAGTCTCCACCATCCTCCCACTCAATTCTTTCGAGAGAAACTTTTCCTCGAGAAAGGACCCCATTCTAGAAACAATCCCTTATTGCTTTCGAATCTGAGACAGGAGGTATACCCAGCTGTTTTGGGTGTCCTATGAAGATGCATTTATCCGCTTTGGGTTCGAGCTTATCAGCCTGAAACTTTTTCACATAAGCGTCGCAGCCCCAAACTTTTAAGAAATGACAGCTTAGGTTTCTCTAAACCATAGTTCATACGGTGTCATCTCATCGGAATTACGTGGTGCCCCCTTTTAAAGTGAATGTGGTTGTCTTTAATGCCTAACCCATAAACTATCGTGGTAATTCGATAAGAAACATCATGGTATGCATCATATCCAATAGGGTGCAGTTATGATGTTCGGACACACCATCACACTATGGTGTTCCAGGCTGTATTAGTTTTGAAACAATTTCCACAAAGTCTTAATTTTGTGCCAAACTCGTAATTCAGATATTCATCTCTATGATCATATCATAGATCTTTTATCCTCTTGTCACGACGATCTTTCAACTTCACACTGAAATTACTTGAACCTTTCAATAATTCAGACTCGTGATTCATCAAGTAAATGTACTCAACATCTACTCAAATCATCTGTGAAGAAAGAACATAACGATATTCACTACATGCCTCAGCACTCATTGGACTGCACACATCAAAAATGCATTACTTCCAACAAGTTGCTTTCTTGTTCCATTTTACTAAAACGAGGCTTTCAGTCATCTTGCCCATGTGGTATGATTTGCATGTCTCAAGTGATTCAAAATCAAGCGAGTACAAAACGGTCCATTTGCATGGAGGTTCTTCATGCATATACACCAATAGACATGGTTCGCATGTCTCAAACTTTTCAAAAATGAGTGAGTCCAAACGTCCATCAACATGGAGCTTCTTCATGCGTTTTATACCGATATGACTTACGTGGCTGTGCCACAAGTAGGTGGTACTATCATTACTATCTTTTGGCATGAACATGTGTATCACTACGATCGAGATTCAATAAACCATTCATTTTAGGCGTAAGACCATTGAGGGTATTATTCAAATAAACAGAGTAACCATTATTCTCCTTAAATGAATAACCGTATTGCGATAGACATAATCCAATCATGTCTATGCTCAACGCAAACACCAAATAACAAATATTTAGGTTTAACACCAATATCGATGGTAGAGGGAGCGTGTGATGCTTGATCATATCAACATTGGAAACACTTCCAACACATATCGTCAGCTCACCTTTAGCTAGTCCCCGTTTATTCCGTAGCTTTTATTTCGAGTTACTAACACTTAGCAACCGAACCGGTATCTAATACCCTGGTGCTACTAGGAGTACTAGTAAAGTACACATCAACACAATGTATATCCAATATACTTCTATCGACCTTGCCAGCCTTCTTATCTACCAAGTATCTAGGGTAATTATGCTCCAGTGGCTGTTCCCCTTATTACAGAAGCACTTAGTCTCGGGTTTGGGTTCAACCTTGGGTTTCTTCACTAGAGCAGCAGCTGAATTGCCGTTTCATGAAGTATCCCTTCGTGCCCTTGCCCTCCTTGAAACTAGTGGTTTCACCAACCATCAACAATTGATGCTCCTTCTTGATTTCTACTTTTGCGGTGTCAAACATCGCGAATATCTCAAGGATCATCATATATGTCCTCGATATATTATAGTTCATCACGAAGCTCTAGCAGCTTGGTGGTAATGACTTCGGAGAACCATCACTATCTCATCTGGAAGATCAACTCCCACTTGATTCAAATGATTGTTGTACTCAGACAATCTGAGCACAAGCTCAACAATTGAGCTTTTCTCCTTAGTTTGCAGGTTAAGAAAATCGTCGGAGGTCTTATACCTCTTGACGTGGGCACGAGCCTGAAATTCCAATTTCAGCCCTCAAAACATCTCATATGTTTCGTGACGTTTCAAAACGTCTTTGGTGCCTCAACTCTAAACCGTTTAACTGAACTATCACGTAGTTATCAAAACGTGTATGTCAGATGTTCGCAACATCCACAGACAACGTTCGAGGTTCAGCACACTGAGCGGTGCATTAAGGACATCAGCCTTGTATGAAGCAATGAGGACAGTCCTCAGTTTACGGACCTAGTCCGCATAATTGCTACTATCAACTTTCAACTAAATTTTCTCTAGGAACATAATTAAACAGTAGAACTAAAGCGTGAGATATGACATAATTTGCAAAATCCTTTTGACTATGTTCAGGATAATTAAGTTCATCTTATGAACTCCCACTCAGATAGACATCCCTCTAGTCATCTAAGTGATTACATGATCCGAGTGAGCTAGGCCGTGTCCGATTAACACGTGAGATGGACTAGTCAACGTCGGTGAACATCTTCATGTTGATCGTATCTTCTATACGACTCATGCTCGACCTTTCGGTCTCTGTGTTCCGAGGCCATGTCTTCACATGGTAGGCTCGTCAAGTTAACCCTAAGTGTTTTTGCATGTGTAAATCTTGCTTACACCCGTTGTATGTGAACGAAAGGATCTATCACACCCGATTAACACGTGATGCTTCGAAGCGACGAACTGTAGCAACGGTGCACAGTTAGGGGAGAACACTTCTTGAAATTTTAATGAGGGATCATCTTATTTACTACCGTCGTACTAAGTAAACAAGATGCATAACATGATAAACATCATATGCAATCAAATAGTGACATGATATGGCCAATATCATGTAGCTCCTTTGATCTCCATCTTGGGGCTCCATGATCATCTATTACAAGAACATGATCAATCTCATACATTACATATATCATTCATCACATCCTTTTGGCCATATCACATCACATAGCATACCCTGCAAAAACAAGTTAGACGTCCTCTAATTGTTGTTTGCATGTTTTACGTGGCTGCTATGGGTTTCTAGCAAGAACGTTTCTTACCTACGCAAAACCACAACGTGATATGCCAATTGCTATTTACCCTTCATAAGGACCCTTTTCATCGAATCCAATCCGACTAAAGTAGGAGAGACAGACACCCGCTAGCCACCTTATGCAACTAGTGCATGTTTGTCGGTGGAACCGGTCTCACGTAAGAGTACGTGTAAGGTTGGTGCGGGCCGCTTCATCCCACGATGCCGCCGAATCAAGATAAGACTAGTAACGGCAAGCATATTGAACAAAATCAACGCCCACAACTACTTTGTGTTCTACTCGTGCATAGAATCTACGCAATAGACCTAGCTCTGATACCACTGTTGGGGAACGTAGCAGAAATTCAAAATTTTCCTACGTGTCACCAAGATCTATCTATGGAGAGACTAGCAACGAGGGGAAGGAGAGTGCATCTACATACCTTTGTAGATCGCTAAGCGGAAGCGTTCAAGAGAACGGGGTTGATGGAGTCGTACTCGTCGTGATTCAAATCACCGATGATCAAGTGCCGAACGCACGGCACCTCCGCGTTCAACACACGTACGGAAGGGAGACGTCTCCCATGCCTTGATCCAGCAAGGAGGAGGGAGAGGTTGATGGAGATCCAGCAGCACGACGGCGTGGTGGAAGTAGCGGGATTCCAACAGGGCTTCGCTAAGCGCTGCGGGAGGAGGTAGATGTGTCACGGGAGGGAGAGGGAGGCGCCAGGCCTTAGATTGGTTTGCTCCTCCTTTTTCCCCACTATATATAGGGCCAAGGGAGAGGGGGAGGCGCAGCCCTTGCCCCTTCCTCCAAGGAAGGGTGCGGCCAAGGGTGGGGAGGAGTCCATCCTCCCCAAGGCACCTCGGAGGTGCCTTCCCCCTTTAGGACTCTCCCCTTTTTCTCTTCTCTTGGCACATGGGCCTCTTGGGGCTGGTGCCCTTGGCCCATGTAGGCCAAGGCACATCCCCTACAGCCCATGTGGCCCCCGGGGCAGGTGGCCCCACCCGGTGGACCCCCGGGACCCTTCCGGTGGTCCCGGTACAATACCGATGACCCCGAAACTTGTCCCGATGGCCGAAATGGCACTTCCTATATATAATTCTTTACCTCCGGACCATTCCGGAACTCCTCGTGACGTCCGGGATCTCATCCGGGACTCCGAACAACTTTCTGGTTACCGCATACTAATATCTCTATAACCCTAGCGTCACCAAACCTTAAGTGTGTAGACCCTACGGGTTCGGGAGACATGCAGACATGACCGAGATGACTCTCCGGTCAATAACCAACAGCGGGATCTGGATACCCATGATGGCTCCCACATGTTCCATGATGTTCTCATCGGATGAACCACGATGTCAAGGACTTAATCAATCCCGTATACAATTCCCTTTGTCTATCGGTATGTTACTTGCCCGAGATCCGATCGTCGGTATCCAATACCTTGTTCAATCTCGTTACCGGCAAGTCTCTTTACTCGTTCCGTAACACATCATCCCGTGATCAACTCCTTGGTCACATTGCGCATATGATGATGTCCTACCGAGTGGGCCCAGAGATACCTCTCCGTTTACACGGAGTGACAAATCCTAGTCTCGATTCGTGCCAACCCAACAGACACTTTCAGAGATACCTGTAATGCACCTTTATAGTCACCCAGTTACGTTGTGACGTTTGATACATCCAAAGCATTCCTACGGTATCCGGGAGTTGCACAATCTCATGGTCTAAGGAAATGATACTTGACATTAGAAAAGCTATAGCATATGAACTACACGATCTAGTGCTATGCTTAGGATTGGGTCTTGTCCATCACATGATTCTCCTAGTGATGTGATCCCGTTATCAACGACATCCAATGTCCATGGTCAGGAAACCGTAACCATCTATTGATCAACGAGCTAGTCAACTAGAGGCTTACTAGGGACATGGTGTTGTCTATGTATCCACACATGTATCCGAGTTTCCTATCAATACAATTATAGCATGGATAATAAACGATTATCATGAACAAGGAAATATAATAATAACCAATTTGTTATTGCCTCTAGGGCATATTTCCAACAGTCTCCCACTTGCACTAGAGTCAATAATCTAGTTCACATCGCAATGTGATCAACACTCACAGGTCACATCGCCATGTGACTAACACCCAAGAGTTTACCAGAGATAGTAGTCTAGTTCACATCACTATGTGATTAACACTCAATGAGTTTTAGGTTTGATCATGAAGCTTGTGAGAGAGGTTTTAGTCAACGGGTCTGAACCTTTCAGATCCGTGTGTGCTTTACAAATCTCTATGTCATCTCCTAGATGCAGCTATCACGCTCTATTTGGAGCTAATCCAAATAACTGTTCTACTTGGAGCTATTCTAAATTGTTGCTCCATTATACGTATCCGGTATCTCTACTCAGAGCTATCCGGATAGGTGTTAAGCTTGCATCGACGTAACTCTTTATGACGAACTCGTTTACCACCTCCATAATCGAGAAAATTCCTTAGTCCACTAGTTACTAAGGATAATTTGACCGCTGTCCTGTGATCCATTCATGGATCACTCTTGTACCCCTTGACTGACTCATGGCAAGGCACACTTCAGGTGCGGTACACAGCATAGCATACTGTAGAGCCTACGTCTTAAGCATAGGGGACGACCTTCGTCCTTTCTCTCTATTCTGCCGCGGTCGAGCTTTAAGTCTTAACTTCATACCTTACAACTCAGGTAAGAACTCCTTCTTTGACTGATCCATCTTGAACACCTTCAAGATCACGTCAAGGCATGTGCTCATTTGAAAGTACTATTAAGCGTTTTGATCTATCCTTATAGATCTTGATGCTCAATGCTCAAGTAGCTTAATCCAGGCTTTCCATTGAAAAACACTTTCCAAATAACCCTATATGCTTCCCAGAAATTCTACGTCATTTCTGATCAACAACATATATTCATCAGAAATTCTATAGTGCTCCCACTCACTTCTTTGGAAACACAAGTTTCTCACAAACTTTGTATAAACCCAAGATCTTTGATCATCTCATCAAAGCATACATTCCAACTCCGAGATGCTTACTCCAGTCCTCAGAAGGATTGCTGGAGCTTTGCATACTTATTAGCATCTTTCAGGATTGACAAAACCTTCCGGTTGTATCACATACAACCTTTCCTCAAGAAAATCGTCGAGGAAACAATGTTTTGACATCCTATCTGCAAGATTTCATAAATAATGCAGTAATCGCTAATATAATTCCAACAGACTCTTAGCATCGCTACGAGTGAGAAAGTCTCATCGTAGTCAACTGTTTGAACTTGTCGGAAAACATCTTAACGACAAGTCGAGCTTTCTTAATGGTGACATTTACCATCATTGTCCGTCTTCCTTTTAAAATCCATCTACACTCAACAGCCTTACGACCATCAAGTAGTTCTTCCAAAGTCTACACTTTGTTTTCATACATGGATCCTCTCTCGGATTGTATGGCCTCAAGCCATTTATCGGAATCCGGGCCCACCATCGCTTCTCCATAGCTCGTAGGTTCGTTGTTGTCTAGCAACATGACTTCCAAGACAGGATTACGTACCACTCCGAAGTAGTACGCATCCTTGTCATCCTACGAGGTTTGGGAGTGACTTGATCCTAAGTCTCATGATCAATATCATAAGCTTCCACTTCAATTGGTGTAGGTGCCACAGGAACAATTCTTTGTGCCCTGCTATACACTAGTTGAAGTGACGGTTCAATAACCTTATCAAGTCTCCACCATCCTCCCACTCAATTCTTTCGAGAGAAACTTTTCCTCGAGAAAGGACCCCATTCTAGAAACAATCCCTTATTGCTTTCGAATCTGAGACAGGAGGTATACCCAGCTGTTTTGGGTGTCCTATGAAGATGCATTTATCCGCTTTGGGTTCGAGCTTATCAGCCTGAAACTTTTTCACATAAGCGTCGCAGCCCCAAACTTTTAAGAAATGACAGCTTAGGTTTCTCTAAACCATAGTTCATACGGTGTCATCTCATCGGAATTACGTGGTGCCCCCTTTTAAAGTGAATGTGGTTGTCTTTAATGCCTCTCGGCTAGCGAGGTGGGACTAAACTTGCGCACCGCACCAGCGCCAGCGCACCCCCTTTAGTACCGGTTCGTGGCACCAACCGGTACTAAAGGCGGTGCGGTTCCCGCCACTTGGCCTGGCCAAAACAGGCCTTTAGTACCGGTTGGTGGCTCCAACCGGTACTAAAGGTGCCCTCTATATATACAACACTTACGAAAATTTCATTATCCCTCTGTTTCTTCCTTTGTTTCCCCATTGAAGCACCGCCCGCGCGCCCCGATCGATCGACGCCGTCGCCGTCCCCGCCCCCGTCCCCGTCGCCGCCCCCGTCTCCGTCGCCGCCCCGGGCTCGTCCCCGTCGCACCGTCCCCGCGTCGCCGCCCCCCTCCCGTCATGCCCCGGCCCGTCGCCGCCCCCGGCCGTCGCCTCGCCGTCGCCGTCGCCCCGCTGTGAGCTCTCCCCCTCTAACCCCTCTCCCTCGCCCCCGGCGTCCACCATGGGCGCCGCCCCTCCCCGAGCCCATACACACACACACACACAAGCATGATGAACACACACACACACACGTACATATGTATGAATTAATGCATGTATATATTAGTATATACGTACACTACAAGAAATATGTCAACTTATGACCACCACTATTGGTCACTGAATGGTCATAAATTTTCATTTGTGACCTTTTTGTGACCAAAAACATAAGGTCAAAAGCTGGCCGTCATAAACTGACTATAGCGACATTTCTTCTGGAATGGTCATAGACGTTTATGACCAAAATACGTCTACTGTGGCGTTTTGGTCACTAGCAACCTCCCCAGGCCACGTAGGCATCCAACGTGGCAATCCGACGTGGCACAAGATTCAGCCCGGTTCAATTCTGTGTTTATATGGGCCGAGACCATTAATTCAGCCCATTTATTGTTTTTTTCTTGTAATTTGGGTAAGCTACACGGGCCAGGCCCTATAATTCGGCCTTTTTATTTCTGGGTTGTGGCCCTTTTTTCCTTTTTCAAATGGGTCCCAATTGTCAGGTTCTGATAAGCGGGTCCCAAATGTTCGATTCTGGTTTGTGGAACTTTGTTGTCATGGCCATGTTCCTCATATTTCAATATGCCAATAATTAAACAACCAGTATTTAAATCAAAATAGACAGAAAACAGGTGTAACAAGCCGATTCTAATATACAAATGCGATCAATCTGTTACATCAACAAGAAGCAACAATCTGTTACATCAACACATACAAATGCGATCACAGTATAACAAACTCTACAGGTGTACAATATGTCCAAGTAGAAGACTTCTTTTATGATGTGCCAGCTCCGATGCAGCAGATCTTCACCATCTTGTCCGCTTAACCTGGGATCACAGAAAGTGGATCTTTAGGGGACTGTCAAACAAGAAGTGAAAACTATTACTTAGAACAGAGATTGTTTCTCTTTTTTTTATCGGTTAGATCAAACATAGTTAAGACATTTCTGAGTTAACATAAGTAATGAAGATTCAGATCCTAGTGTGGAAAAGGGTTGACACGACAGACACATACAAAGCCAGGTTCTAACAAAGCTGCCCCAATAAATCCAGTAAACAGTCAGATATTGGCAACTTCATAGCATCAACTAACTTGAGGTGGCAAAAATAAAATAAACTATGTGCCTTTTATTGCAGACTATGGGTAATGCGGATGATCTACTGCATGTAAGGAGAATATCACAACAATCAGCTGATTCACCGGCTATAGGAGCAATCAGTAAAATGAAATGTAATCCTAGTAGAACAAATTTATGACATCAATGAATACGAGTCAGGTTACCAAATCAAACCAGGGACCAGATCAGCAAAGTCAATGGATCCTAATTGAACTCTAGGATCTGAAGACTCTTCATGAAACTTGAGAAAGGCCAACTACAACATGAAACCACACTACTTACATGATGGATGTGATACCAGACAAGAAACTAAGTAAAAATTGATGCATGGATCAGGGAGGCGCTCACCAGATCTCGAGAACTGAGGGAGATCTTCGCAAGCACACTCCCGCAGAGAGGAAACAGAGAGAAGCTGAGAGCGAACATGTATTCGACATTTCTGCCATTTCGATACATGCATGACAAAGAGTGGCGCTCTGTTCTTACCACGACACAAGCAAGAGATGACCCCAGATGATGCACTACTTCTCCAGGTCGCACTCAAGGCTCAACCAACTCCGCGGTATGGACGATGCCCCCTCCTTGCTCTGTCCGGACGGCGGGGTGCAGACTCGGAAGCCCTGCACATTGCAACTTGAGTTAATGCAGTAGCAATACAAGGAACTGATATCAAGCATGGCACAAATTGAGAGAAAGTTGCGGTCCAGGAGCTGACCTTCCAAGGGAGCATCATGGTGCGTCCTGGTGCCTTCATCTGGAATCACAGGTCGGGTTCTGGGCTGCTGCTTTGCTTCCCCATATAGCACACCAGGTTCTCCTAAGATAGCAAACTGAAAACACAAAACATTGATTAGGGAGTTGGTACATAAGAAAAGAAATTCATGCACGAATGGCATATACAATTAAAAAAGCAGGCATCACATATTATTAGAATTGCATATTAGATGGCTGCAAGGTAAGTGTTTCTTCATATAAAGTAACTATAATTAGCACCCAACAGCTAGATAGCATATGGTGGAGAAACTAATTTCAGCTTATCCAGAAATACCAGTGTTGTGCACACCAGGATAAAATCAAAGAATCCAAGAACAAGACACTTGGAGCAAGCAACTGATGTAGTAAACAAGCTTTGATGATGCTAAATGCAACAGGTTTGCATAACCTGATTCACAAGGCTTCGAGTAAATCGAGTGCCAAGGGGAAAAACAGAAGCCAAAACCAAGAATTGCAAGATTTAGTATAAAGGATATAACTCAGCATTCAGATATTTCTCATAAGATTGCGCACTAATCCAACATGATATACAGAAGGTGTCCTCATAGCTTTACTAATACCTGGGAGTATGGATAGTGGGGTATAGAAACAAAAGCAATCCATTGTCATGTTCTAGGAACTGACTATTAGAGTAGATGCTCAGGATATAAGTGGAAGCAAAAGAATATAATGAGATGTCACCATACGTATGTGCATAATAATTGTACTAATATAATCTGACTTGATTTCTTTCTTAAAAAAATTCTTATGAACATGGCTGTCACCATACGTATGTGCATAATAATTGTACGTATATAATCTGACTTGATTTCTTTCTTAAACAAAATTCTTATCAACATGAACAAAGATCATCTAACCAAATAAACTAAATTTTCAAAAGTTATGTGACTTCTGAAAATTCAGTTCATTTAGTTGAACTAAAGAGGGCCACAGAATACCATACAGGGTGCCCATTTGCACTCCTACACTCTAACACACACACACACAGACACACACACACACACAAACACTGTGGAGACTTTTGAGAAATTCAGTAAACTCAGTGAAATTCAGTAAACATGGAGTAGAGAAGAGAGGTTCAGACTTCAGACCCAATGTAGGCGCTGGTGACGGAGATGATACAGGTTGTAGGACTTGGAGATGAGCTACAGCAGTGGAGAAAACTTGTAGCCGCGGCCACTGCTGCCAGGTAAGCAGGCGCGACCCACTGGACAGCCCAGCCACGGTGTCACAGCAGCAGCAGCAGGTGTTCAATTAGGCAAGCAACAAGCCGCATGATTTGCGTTCAATCAGCTGATGTTGAACAGGACCGCCTCCCCTCCATGGCTTGCAACCACCACGCACCTTTCCTGGCTGGTACGATGAAGTGAAGCCCTTCTACTATGCTGTAAGGATGGAAACTTCCCCTGCACAAGGATAGGAGAAATATGAATCAACTACACATACCTTGATGAACAGAATCAACATCACTTGCATCTCAAAACTAGGCGCTATCACATTAGCAATGTTTCTTTTTCTTTTGGCAGAAATATCCTCACATTTGTACTAATAATCCAATCAGGGTATTTTACATCTGATAGTAAAGAGGGGCATTAAGCAACTAATTTAGGCATGGATCAATGAAACCACCAGCTACAACAAAGTCACAGCGAACAGGCTACAAGTCCGCTGCATATAAACACGTACTAGAATGGCAAATCTGAGAGGCAGGATCTAAATATGCAGAGGTGATAGCGCCTAGCATCAATTACAGTATTTAGCACAAAGTCATTTGATTGTAGCAATTCGGGCCAAAGCATAACACTAGTAGAACACAAAAAATGACTTGATGGCCATGAATCATAGCATGGTACTGCTGTTGCACAAAGGCCACAAACTTGAGAAGAGAGAGGAGGGAGCCAGAGGGGATGATGTTCACCATGGGAGTTTTGTGTAGTCGACGCCGTGGACAGGCACCACCGCGGTTGTGGGACGACCATCCACTGCCGTCACGCACGCGGTGGAGGAGGCCGCCCGAGGGAGGCGCCGCGCACGTCAGTCCCATAGCGACCGAGCGCAGGAGCACCGTCCATAAGGTGGAGATGCATGTGGGAGGGAGGGAGAGGACGAAGCAGAGGCACCGGAGTTGGAGCCGCCGCCACCCCCATAACCCTAGCCACGGGGAGAGGTCGTGGGTGAGCGCTCGAGGCGGATCTGGCCGGAGGGAAGGGGTGGTAGGGTAGGGTGCTGCACGCCGGCGCGGGATGACATGGTGGACCTTGGCGTGGGCGTCGAGGCGGGCATGGCAAAAGTGCACGAGGAGGAGGCCGTCGAAGCAGGCGGCGACCTGGCCCGAGACGAACCCGCCGTCGCCGGCCCCGGGGCGACGCGGGTGGACGAGGTGGGTGGACGACGCGCTCTAGATCAGGGCCCATGGAGGGCGCGGCCGCGTCGTGCACAGGGAGTGGCGGAAGCCCGCGGCCACGGTGAAGGCGCCCGGTATGCGGCAGAGCATTCTGTTGCGGGTGGGGCGATTCGGGGCCGATGCGGTGGTGGCGGGACGACCTAGAGACTCTGGGCAGCGCGAGAACACAGATCTGGGTGGGCGCCGCTACGGGACAGGGAGGAGGTGGCGGCGGCGAGGAGCCGAGGAAGGAGGAGTGCGGGTTAGGGTTTGGGAGGGATGGGATCAGGGGTGGGTGGGAGAAGAGAGGGGGTGTGGGAGGGATGGGATCGGGGTGGGTGGGTCTGTGGGGTTTCCCCTTTTCATTTTCTTTTTTTCTTTTTTCTTCTCTATAGATAAATGGATGGATGGATGGATGGGCGCCATGTCATCAATCCGTGTCAAACCAACTCCACCAATGGGAATAGAGTATATGTGATTTGTGTATTTTAATTGGTTTTTCTTCTACTTTTGCACATGAATTTTTTTAAAAATGGTCTCACATTGTGCACAAGTTTGTATCTTGAATGACCAAAAATGCTGACTAAGGAATTTTTCATTTTCTTTGCACGAAAAAATCATTTTCCATTTTTCGAATGCCCAAAATGTGGTTTTTTTGTGAAGAACATACCAAATAATTGTTGCAAAATTGGACCAAAACAATTTTTTAAAATACTAAACCATATTTAATTCAAATTGACCAAATGGTAGGGTGTTAAAAGCTTTTATCCACCTCTCGTGAAAAAGACAAATTTCTGCCGATTCAGCTGGAAGCGGGTCAAATTTGAACTGGAGCTGCCTCATAGTTTGCTTTTTATTTTTTTCAAAAATCATTTCTAGGTACATAAGTATCTATTTAATTAGAGAAACATCAAAATTTTTGCAAGATTCAACCACTAGCTAGGAACGGTCAAGCCCGCCGTTTTGACTGCATTTTGAAAGGGGCATAAAAAATTCAAAAAAAAATCAAAAAATTGTGAAACATTCGCATTGTGTCATTATATGTGACCAAGTTTCCAGAAAAAAATAATAAACTTGTAATACGGAAATTATTTTTAAAAAGTGTTCTCAGAAATGAGCTATCACGCGTGAAGATTCAGGGTTTTCAAGCCAAATGATAAATCTTATGGCCACATTCATGGCATAGTTTGTTCAAATGATCTCATATTGTGCAAAGGGTGTATATTGGAATGGCAAACAATGTTGCCTAAGGAAGTTTTCATTTTCTTTGCACGAAAAAACCATTTTCCATTTTTCGAGTGCCCAACAGGAGGTTTTTTTGTGAAGGACCTCCCAAATAATTGTTGCAAAATTGGATCAAATAATTTTTATAAAATACTAGTCCATATTTAATGCACAATTGACCAAATGGTTGGGTGTAAAAAGTTTTTATCCACCTCTCATGAAAAAGACAAATTTCCGCCGATTCAGTTGGAAGCGGGTCAAATTTGAACTGCAGGTGCCTCATAGTTTGCTCTTTATTTTTTCGAAAAATCATTTTTATGTAAATAAGTATCTATTTAATAAGAGAAACACCAAAAAAATTCGAATATTCAACCGCTAGCTAGGAACGGTCAAGCCCGCCGTTTTGACCACATTTTGAAACGGGCATAAAAAATTCAAAAAAAATCAAAAAATTGGAAAACCTTCGCATTGTGGCATTATATGTGACCAAGTTTCCGGGAAAAATAATAAAATTGTACTACGATAATTATTTTAAAAAAGTGTTCTCAGAAATGAGCTATCATGTGTGAGATTCATGGCTTTCAAGCCAAATGATCAATCTTATGGCCACATTCATGGCATAGTTTGTTCAAATGATCTCATATTGTGCACAAGGGTGCATATTGGAATGGCAAACAATGTTGCCTAAGAAAGTTTTCATTTTTGTCGGACGAAAAAACCATTTTCCATTTTTTGAGTGCCCGAAAGGAGGTTTTTTTGTGAAGGAACTACCAAATAATTGTTGCAAAATTGGACCAAATAATTTTTATAAAATACTAGGCCATATTTAATTCACAATTGACAAAATGGTTGGGTGTAAAATTTTTTGATCCACCTGTCGTGAAAAAGACAAATTTCTGCCGATTCAGCTGGAAGCGGGTCAAATTTGAACTGCAGCTGCCTCCTAGTTTTCTATTTATTTTTTCAAAAAATCATTTCTAGTTACATAAGGACCTACTTAATCATAAATACATGGTTTGCTGGCGATACGTCGAGGTTTGGGCGGTGGCCGAGGGCCCCAACTCTAGAGCGCGTAAACTCGCATGCCCACCGCGTGGTCACCGCGTGACCCTGGCATTGCCATGTGTTCCGGGCGGCATAGGCATGTCTAGTGGGTTGGGCACTCCCCAGGTAGGTGCTAGGAATAAAATTACAACATAAGATT
Source organism: Triticum urartu (assembly GCF_056163025.1). Lineage (NCBI taxonomy): Eukaryota > Viridiplantae > Streptophyta > Magnoliopsida > Poales > Poaceae > Triticum > Triticum urartu. The sequence continues at coordinate 17,267,618 of NC_141873.1, forward strand.
CTCACGAGGAGACCGATCAATGCTTAAACATGAATTAGCAGCCAAGTGTTTGATTAGCGGTACGGGAAATGCACATGGCCAATGGGCGTGAGTTTTGGCTGAGGATGATCATATCCTAAGGAGAATGTCTTCACAAATTTTTAGCTCAAAAGGAGGATCCTAGGTGGTACTTGCTTTGCAAAGTACCACGCTGGACAAAAATATGAATGTTGAAGCTGGGCTCAAAATAATGAATGGAGTGAGCTGAAATTTTGTGGAGGATGGTTATTTGGGCATAGGAAAGCATTGTAGAAAATTGATACCATTTGGACATGCCAAAGTAGTACTTCCTTCACAATGCTCTTCTATGGACAAAAACTTGGGAAAACTAGTGAGAGAGATTGGATGAATGAAATGAGCTCAAAATTGGTGTAGGTAAGTTAATTAGGTATGGTCATGCGCTGGTAAATGTTCAGATCATTTGGGTAAGCCTAGCTAGTACTTACTTCACAAAGCTTCTCTCGAGGTAGAAACTTTGGAAATTTCCCGAGAAGGATTTACTAGGAAAATTGAGCTAAATATTATCATGTGGCAATGATTTGGGTATGGAAGAGTGCCCGAAAAGTTTGAGGGTAATAGGAGGGGTCTATATAACACTTGCTTTGCAACGTGCCAATTTGGCCATAAAATATAAATTGAACCTGGGCTCACATAGATGATTTTACTGAGCTGCAATTTGGAGGAGGTTGATAATTTGGGCATATGAAGGAACTATATAAATTTCATGCCATTTAGAGATATAAAAAGGTACTTTCTTCACAATGCTTCTAGGTGGACAAAAACTTTAGAAATTTGCCGAGGAAGATTTGCTAGGCAAATGGAGCTGAATTTTGTCATGCGGTAATGATTTGGATAGGAAAGAGTGCCCAAAAATTCCGAGGGCAATCAAGAATATATAAATAGCACTTCCTTCATAAAGTGTTGTTGTGAATAGAATAGGAAAATGAATATTGTTGAATTAGTTTTGAACTAGGCAAGGAAGAATTTTTACATATTTGATGAAGATATGCCCCAAAGAATTTATGAGATTTTTTTGGGAATTTTGGGAATGATAGAAATATAGGTTGCTTCACAACCTAGGGCAAAAACTGCCACATGGACATGACACATAGGCAAAACTGATGAGATGGCGCCTAGTCATCACAACCCACCACAATCTACAAGGCTATGACCATCTATATTGGTCATTAACAACTAGAAATAAGGCAGCGGACTAGCACTGTTTGCTTTGTGACCATTTCGTGTAAGCAAATTACGACCTTTCTGACCAAAATGGTCGCAATGGTTTAGGGTTTGAAGCCCCCTGAACAACTTTTGACCAATTAGTCTAAAATGGTCATAAATTTATGACCAATTCTTCGAGGGTCACTGACAGAAGGTCATAAGTTGACATATTTCTTGTAGTGGTATTTTGTATGTGTAATTAGTTTAGATTTTTTAGATTATTATTTTTTCACTAGTATATATGTATGAATGCATGTTAGATGGATATATAGTGTTTAATTAGTATGGAATTTTTTTATATAATGTTGTTTTTTAGTTTTTTAATGGATGTATAAAAGTTGTGTTTTCTGTTTTTAGTGTTAGATGCTTAATTAGTATGAAATAGCATATAGAATTTTGACATATGCAATGATAGCATAATTAGTGTTATATAGAAATGTTAGAAATTTAAGTTATCAAAATCCAATCATTAAAAAAATGATACTTTTTGCGGGCATATAGCTACTTTTTGTTCTTGACGATGCCCGGCCCGCATCCTCGCCGTCGACCCGTCCGCGACGACGTCCGACTGACCCATGTCCGGGACTGGGCTCTGCCGGGCTGACACTGGGAGGTGCTGCCTGGAGGGGCGCGCCGCTTGATGAGGAACCCGGCCCCGGGTCCCGTCGTCGACCCTGATCTCGTTTGGTGGCGTTCACGTGGGCCAGTTTCGGTGCGGAGGGAGCCGGCCCCGCCGGAGGTGGTACGTCGCCGTGTCAGGGAGGAGGACGAGCACGTCCATCTCTACATGGTTGCGTTAGAGGGCGGCAGGTTCTCCAATACCTGGCAGTTTCTTCAGGGATCTCACTTCAGCTACAATCCTGTGAGGGTTCCTTCTCTTTGGTGTCCACCGCCCGCGCCGCAGTATTCGATCTTTAATTAGCTACCTAGCCAGTGATGTACTATTCAATATTATATATTATTCGAGACGATGTATTCGAGATTATATCTATTATTCGAGACGATGTATTCGAGATTATATCTATTATTCGAGACGATGTATTCGAGATTATATCTATTATTCGAGACGATGTAATTTGAATACTAAATTGTTTTATATTTCTTTTGGCATAGTTAAATAAAAACTATGGCGGACAATACCGACAGAGAGGGAGAACAGACCATGTTCGATATCATACGCGGGCCAGATGATGATCAGAATGAAGAAGATTATGACGGCTCCGAATTTCTAAACAACACCGGAGAGGTTGATATGATATTCGATCGCGACGACCGAATGGATGAAGTCATGAACTACGATTATGACAATGACGAAGAACATGTTGATCCTGAAACAATAAAGACCGGCAAGGTATATATATTTATATAAGCAGGCATCTGGTGATCATCACATGTTTTAAATGAGTTGAAGATATATTAACGAATCGATCTTTCTTCTTTCAGCCATCCGGATCGAGCAAATCTTCAGGCAACAGGACGAAACGAGGCCCGAACAAAAAGTTGAAGGAGGGCGTAAAGTATAATATCGAGGCAATCAGACCTAATGGCGAACCATTAGCGCCTAAGAAGATTGCGGACAAGTTCGTTCGTCAGTGCGGAGTTCTTGTGAAGGACCAACTCCCGATCTCCCTTCAAGAATGGAGAGAGCCAGCAAAGCCACGTCCAGATCTTACTTTTGTCGACGACAGACAAAAAAGTCTGCTTTGGGATACTCTCATGGAACATTTCACCCTACCAGATCATTTCATAGAAGCAGATGTGCAGAAAGTCAAGGACGCTGCTCTTAGGAAGATGGCGGTTGTATTCAAGAACCACAAGAATCGTGAATGGGACAAGTACGTCAAGGGAGGAAGGAAGACTCCAGTATTCGAGGGAACACTAGAGAATCAAAGTGCTAATTGGGACGATTTCGTGAAATTCAAGGATTCAGAATTAGCTAATGAACGGTCGAGAATAAACAAGAAGAATGTCGAAAAAAAGGATAAGTTCCATAAGCTGGGGCCAGGTGGCTACGCGGTGGCAATGCCTAAGTGGGATAAGTCTGAGAAAGAGATGGAGGATGCAGGTGTCACTCCGGTTACTAAGAGCTGCCCCCCCAGGTGCAAGACTTGGTTCTATGCGCATGGGGGGGAGTTGGACCCGAAGACAGGCAAAATTTCGACGAAGGCATGTCTGAACGGAGCCGATGATAATATACTTGTTGCAATAGAAGAGGCTCGAACGGGGGTGTTCCAGCCCAACAGAGAGAACGACGAGCTTACGCGTGCCCTGGGAAATCCTGAACACCCGGGAAGAACACGAGGCAAGGGCGCTATTCCGTGGTATGAGGGGTTTTCGGACTGGAACGCCGACTACAGAACCCGTGCGAGAAGGAAGATTGCGGAGGAGAAGCAGAGGAAGATGGAGGAGGAGAAGAGGAAGCTGGACTATGAACGCCTTCAAGGCCTAGAATCAGCGCATGCGCACTTGGTAGTCAAATTCCAGCGGCAGCAGGAGCAGATCGACTCACTTAGCCAGCAAAGGGGGTCTCAGCAGCTGCAGCAGCTAGCGGATGATCCAGCATTGGATACCACCGCCCCATCTATGCCGAGAAGCAGCGTGGGTTCCGCCCCGTTTGACGCAATGCTGGATAGATACCCCGTGGATGACATCGCAGAGAACACTAACTGCGAGCTACACTACAAAATTAAGAACATATCCTTGAAGGTAGCGGACGGCGTTGCTTATACAAATTCCCCCGATGCAACCTTCCATTGCAACCCGATTCCAGCAGGCTATGCTCGTGTCGTGGTTAATGAGGTGGTGGACCAATATTCGGGGCTAGAGCTTGACATTCCTGGAGGTGACGAGGAGCACACACTCGGAGATGCCAAACATCGTATCATCCTATGGAGAAAGGATTGCATCATCTTTCGAAGGCCACCAACACCGCGTCACCCGACTCCTCGTCGAAGTCCGCCACCGAGTCAGCAGACTCCCGCTCCTCCATGTCCACCAACGCGTGAGGCCACTCCTCCTCCTCCAAGTCCGGCAAAGTGTCAGGCCACTCCTCTTCCAAGTCTGACACAGCGTCAGACATCCACTCCTCCTCCAAGTCCGGCACAACCTCAGGCCACTCCTCCTCCAAGTCTGCACAGCTTCAGGCCACTCCTCCTCGTCCAACTCAGCCCCGTGAGCCGTCTCCGCCACCTCAGCAATCGCAGAAGAGACACCCCGCAACTATGGTGCGTAGCGGTACGAGTCGAGGTCATAGTACAGGAAGTACAGGCGGAGGCAAGCGATATAAATATGGTCCAAACCTCACTACTCCTCTTCCTGAGAGGCCTTATGATAGGACCGAGGAGCGAACCAATGCCATAGTGCGGGCAGAAGTCGACGCCCATTTTGGACCGAAACCGCCACCGCCGCCAAGGGAGAAAGTGCCTGTGGAAGTAGTTGACCACTTCATTCGTATGGCTCAACCACCAACTCCTAAGCCTGTTGACACAGACTATGAGCGCCACATCAGGAAGTTACATCGACAACGTCTATAGAAGGAGGCGAGCTCGAGCGCGAGCAAACAACAAGCAGCTGTCAAAAAATGCGGGAAAACCGTTGCCCAGCTGGGAAAATAGGCGGCGCAATCGATCCCCCCGCTTGTTGTGCCGCCAACAACACGTGACAGTACGCGCGCCCAATATTATTGTGGGCAAACAGTTTACGTTCCCGAGGTGGGCGATGTGGTAATAATCCAGGAGCATATAATGCAGGCTGAAACTCTCAACATCACTGTTGGACAACTCCTCGAGATCGAGGACATGCCTGTGCTTACAGAGGAGGAAATAAAACGGAAATATGCCCGGGGCCAACCTTTGGTCAAGCCAGAAGAGGTCAAGAAGCTCCCAACGAGAATGTATGAATTGCATCAATGGTACATGGACATTACCAAGAGATCCGATCGAGAGTCCCTCATGGTGCAAGTCAAGAAGGATCATTACTACCATCAGGAACCTGTGACCGTTGAGTATTCTGAACTGTTTCAGTTATACAATCAAGACGCACTCGACAAATCTATCGTCAGTTGCTATTGTCTGTAAGTGATTTCTTTCTGTAATTTAAGTCTCAAGCTAGCTGTAGTGATCCTTTTGATTAATCATTACCTGTAATTATCCTCACTATATTCTTTTCTGTGGTATTATGCAGGATGAAGATGTATGAAATGAGAAAAGGTGGACGCTATGGCATTGGGTTCATTGACCCAAACACCGTTAATGAATACACATGGAAAATAAACAAGCATCATGAAAAGCAGGTAGAGGACAGCATGCTAGAGTTCTTGAAGCGCCTCAAATACAATGAAGATATACTACTTCCTTACAACATCCAGTGAGTCACACTTTCTCGTATTACAAATTCTCTGTTTTTGCCTACTAGCTAGCTACATGTTTTTGCTTACATATGCCCGCTTAATTAAGACATGCAAACGTGTGTGCATGCAGATTTCACTGGATCTTGTGTATCATTAAAGTTGACGCCGGAACAGTTGAGATACTGGACTCATTACTCAAAGCAAATAGTGACTATAACATCTTGTTTGGGATAGTCAACAGGTAATTTCAATCATTATTAACTATATATCTCGGCCTATTTAGTTCGTCATTTCATGATATGAACTATTTAATAACCCCTTTATTCATTTTCTTTGTCGGCGGGCAGGGCTTGGGCAAGGTTCATCAGCGTCACGGAAGGCGAATGGAAACGACAGCTGAAATGGTTTTGACCCAAGGTAAGTAATTAAGTAGTACTAGCTAGCTAGCTAGCTGCCATCTCTTTAATTATCATGCTTGATTAATTATTATCTGATCAAATTAAATTCCATTCTCGTAATAAAGGCCTTGAAGCAGGCGCAGGGGACTAATCTGTGTGCATTCTGCGTTTGCGAGAACATTCGCATGATGGCGTCCGAAAAGAGCAGATCTCAAAGATAGGAATGGGTACGCTTGTCAGAACACTATTCACAATTTTTACACCATTATTGATATCTAGTCACACAACTAATACACATGCATATTGATCTGAATACTATTACCCGCTACCGCCCCCATCGACCAGGTCATGAACCACTTCCAATTGTCATCGTGCTCCGAAGGCACCAATTAGGCTAATGCCACTGGCTCCGAAGGCAACATGCATATGTAGGAGAAATTGCATATAGCTATACATGTGTGTATGTGTGAATTAATATGGTGGTTTGTGAGACATTGATGATATATATATGATTGGTTCTACTAGAAATTCTATATATATATATGCATAACGTGTACAATGTGTAGTATCGTAAAATACCAACAAACGAAAAAGAATTAAAATGGAAAACACAAAATTAAATGAAAAAGAAATCATAAAACCAAAACCCCCCCAAACATTTTAGTACCGGTTGGTGTTACCAACCAGTACTAAAGGGCTCCCGGCCCCCGGAGCTGGCTCGTGCCACGTGGTTGCCCTTTAGCACCGGTTTGTGCTGAACCGGTACTAAAGGGGGGGGGGGGTTTAGTGCCCACACTTTAGTGCCGGTTATGGAACCGGCACTAAAGGGCCTTACGAACCGGTGCTATTGCCCGGTTGTGCACTAGTGATAGCTTCCTTGCAAGCGGCCCGCAGTGGCAGCCCCAACCACTAGTGATGTACTAAGAACTGCATATCTCTACTCCTAATAGAGGAGTTGGTAGTCTGCTACACCGGTTTTTTCGAGTTCGGTTTTTTCCGTTCCACCTTCCACTACCTCTCCCACTAGTTTTATCCTTTTACAAATAATGGAAAAAAACATTCCATAACTCCTCCCACCCCCGGGACGCCGCCGCAGCCCTCGTGGATCCCGACGGACGCCCGCCGCAGCTATCGCGGATCCCCACGGATGCCTCCGCAGGGCGTGGTCTCGCTCGTCCTCGGTGTGGCTGCTGTTTATCGGGAATCCTGCCCTGGTGGGGGTTCCACGGGAGGAAGCCGACGAGCACAAGGTGCTACTGCCATGGCGTCCAAAGGGAGGCATGATGTGCAGGCCTAAAGGGAATCCGCCGACGACATGTGGCTTGTCCTATGCCTGCAGTTGCTGCTGTTGCAGCGGCGACAGTGGATCCGAGTTGCACATGTTGGTATTGAACAACAAATGACGTGAGGCAGCCGGATGCAAGTCCCACTCCCAACGCGAGGGCTCGACCTTCTTGATCGACGGCTGCGGCGGATGCGAAGCTTCGAAGTGACGGTGGACTCCTTGGTGTCGTCCCGCCCCCACACAAGCACCATCAGCTCTACAAGCTCTGGCCGCTCGTCTCGACATCGGCCATGTAATCATATCTCACTCCATTATGCAATCTTGTTTCTGATTCTTGGTGCTTGGACATCCGGAGTTCTATCTTTGGGATCATTTTTTCCTTCAAATTGTTTGATCTTTTCTTAGTTTATTGACAACAAAATTGGTGAACTTTCTTAATCGTTGGTTGGACCAACTTACTCACGAGCTTTTAGGTCAGATCTTTCACGATTAATCACTTAGGCTATAGTTTTTCCTTTTCTTTCTTTGTAGCTCCTGTCATTCCTGGGAAAACAACAACATACACTGCATCATATTAACCACTTGATATTACAATGATCAGTATATAGTAATTTCAACGCAAGAAACAACTAAGGCCCCCTTTTGTTCATAGGATAGGAAAGTCACAGGAATAAGAAAGTCATAGGAAATGAGAAGACATGTATCTGAAATCCTATGAATAGCAATAGAAAAGAAGATACTCCCTGCATTTTTATATACAAGGCCACAAACTCAAATTACAGGTACCAATATAAAATTTAATGTCTGCTTTGAAAGTCAGCCTTTCTTTTCGTTTACTAGGATCATTAATACCCCACATGCATGCAAGAAAACTGAGTGGAGGAAGTAGCTGACTGTCATTATGACTACATGCAGGCAACTATTAAACAGGTTGCTAGTACGAGAAAATATCATTAATTTTGCCTCGATTACTGTTGGTGGCCTTGTATAGATGCAAAATCTATATTCCATAGCGGCCTTGTATATAAAAATGGAGGGAGTACCTTTGGTTCACATCATAGGATTTTTTTTCATTGTTTCTAGGCTAATATTTATTTTCCTATGAAATGTGGAGGATAGGAAGAATTCCCCCACATAGATAGGATTCTATTCCTACAACCAAAGGGCTCTAAAGGAAGTTTTCCTATACAAATGCTGTCCTATGTGATTCCTGCAAAATTCCTACAAACTAAAGGAGGCCTAGGTTACTGAAAGAGTTAGGATTTGAACTTTAGTTTTTTTTTCTTGCTTAGCAGTTCAGTCTATATTGAACTTAATAAGTGTCATATCTCTTATGTTCTATAATAATTTGATTTTTGCAAAGATCGTTTTAGACAAGAGGACGCAGGCTTATTGGCATGACCAAATGATCAAATCCTTGGACACTGTTAAAAAATTACTGATGCGTGTGTGGGTGGGTGGGCGCGCACGCGTGTGTGCACTGGTGCGCGTGGGTGGGTGGGTGGGCGAGCACACCTGTGTGTGTGGCAGTTGGTATGTGAGTTTGCAGTGACACATCTAAACGTATTTTTTCTTACCAATTACTGATCAAGGCAATAATGTTTTCTTAACAAATCGATTGTTGTGCATGCAGACTAAAGTATGTTTGACACAACTGATGTTAAATCGTTAGAGTATTCATGCTCCCATTGCGATGGACGGACGATTACCTTGATGAGTGTGATACAGTAGATTTCATTTTTTTTGTGCAGTTACATCAGCTAGGACTTCTAAGGTATAATCTTTGGGACTGTATATAGACAGAAGAAAAGAGTTTTTTCCTTCCCTACACACTTAAATCATTATGTTGCTAATGCAAGTGCAGAATCAACATTTCTTATTGAACGATGCTAATGTTTCTTTTTATTTAGTTTCCTACTCATTTTGTTGACTTCTTAAAGAACTTCGCTCTGTTGCACACAAATAGCTATTTCTGCACCAATCTGTCTCAAGATATAAAGCTTGAAAGAGCCCTTAGCTTGCATTTGGTCAGTTCATCTTTCCCGAGAATATGCATCTTACTTAGCTCGAGCTGAAATTTTGTTTGTCGCAGCAGGAATCAAGAAAATATGGTGCCTCCTTATCTTTATATAAAGTTCATTCTATATATGTTACTCCTTCCACTGAACTGGATGTAAATTGCATTGTGTACACTTAATGTCGAAACTAATTTTTATTGCCAATTTCACTATAGTCGAAACAGATTGCTGGCACCGAAAATGCTTCTGCTTTTGCAAGTCTGACCTGAGTCTCCTCTGTATGTACGTAATTGGTTTAACTCTTGATAGGGTGGTAGCTCTCTGAATTTCTCTTCCTGTTGCCACTGAAACATATCATTTTCATGGGCAAATCAATGTATAACTCAAAGGTTTCTCTATAAGAATGGACATGAATGGAAGGTATTCTCGCTGGGCTTGGAAACTACAATATTTTAATTTGAAATTCTCTTGACTGGGGTATATATGGTTTACTTCCATGGAAGGGTTATTCCAGCCACCTGCAATTAGTAACTCCCAAATATATATTATGTACCATACTGTGATGCATATATTCTAATTGGTATAGGGGAGGCTGGGAGACATTTAGCTTTGTTATGATCCTATGGAGGTTGTTTTATTCTCGAGTGAACAAAACTTCATGATTTATTTTCTGGAATTAAGAATCATATCATGCTGCTACCAACATGTCATGTTGAATGCTGAAAAGGTGAAGGAAATAAATGTATACATTGGTTTCAGAATTAAAATGACTATCAATTAGTTGTAGAAGAAAAGGTGATTCCTATACATGGATTGGGTATTGGTAATCTTGGATCGGCATGCCATACATGATACATGACCTGATTTTTTTAATGAAACTTTATCACATATAACGAATTTGGATTCTTAGAATGCCCAAAAACATTGATGTTGGAACAAGCATCAGAATCACACAAAATTAAGGGATCATATTTGTTGGCAGTGTCTTAAAAAATTCAAGCTATCCCGACATTCCATAGTGTACATATACATAGTAACCAAGAATGATCAATGATGATCACTAAAGAAGTGTATAATTTATCCCATGTACAAGAAGAAGACCGACTTAACGGCAAAAGTCAACAATGCCGACTAATCGGCATGAGGATCACAAATGCATATATTAGACACGATCAATATCAAACCATCAAAACATGTATGCCCCATTGCAATGCATGGGGACCACACCTCCACCACCAGAGGCTAGGGACCGTTCCCGTTGCTGCACCACCTCATGTCCGAGTCCTCATCTCCGCCACGTTAGCGACATGAGCCGGATGGTGTACACCGGCTTCCCAGACATGTGCCTATTGACGTTCCGGATGTGGTAGATGCCGACGAGGACTCGAACAGTTCGTGGAGCTGCACCGGATATAGCTACTCTCGCTCTTTAACCAACATCACCATTTTGTTTATGATGCGCATATGAAACTAATCAATGTTGCAACTCACACAGTTTTGTGGAGGTGATGGCACGAGTATTTACCCGGATGCGTTGGCATATGTTCAGGTACTAAAATTGGGAACTGGATCCTCTAACATACACATACACAAGGGATGTTAGAGAAGGTACAATACCCTAACTTTCCTTCTGTTAATCCATACAATTAAGGCTAAAATAACTTAAATTAATTTTTAAATTATTGATCTACTATGCACATTCATAGTAACTACATACAAACAAGTTGATGGTGAGATAAAATTAATTTTGGATTTTTTATATCTACAGTAATTACCAAAAGTAAATAACCTGCTAATAGTCTGTAACATTCCTTCTTCATTTTACACTAAACGAGCACTGTAACACGGTGACTTCCCTTCTCTAAATTAGAGGATCCGGCTCCCAAAAATTGAGGGGGTGATTGCTTAGCACATTCTGGTTAGACTAAAACTTTCTGGTGGATTGAAATTTTTGTCTGTAATGAGTTATACACATATGTAATGCAGAACAACCTGGTCCAAGCATGCGGTCTGACTTCATGTTTTTACTGCTTGATCTCACATCATATTTCCGTGCTGAGAAATGAGTTGTTAACTGAAACAATAATGTTTTGATGTTCCAAACTCCACGACATTTGCACGGACTTCACAGACATGAGCATCTAGCATCATAAAATAATCGGAACTTTTTGAATTTTTTATTATTTTAAATGAACTTACTGTTCACCTCGGGTGGATGCACCATAGAGCCAAAACGCCGTGTCCCTTTCTTGTGCTATATGGCAATCTCAGATTTTATGCTAGGTCTATTTTAGCTCAACGTTGGTGTTAGCAATAAAAAACACTTGCAAATGTATGTATCTTGAGTACATAAATTTGTCTCTAGAAGATCAATTTAGAAAATGGTCACAATAATTTTGATATTTTGAATATGGTCCCATAGATCAGTTTGTTGTTCCATGGCAACGAAAGGGCATTCAGCTCGATTTTGTTTATATTTTTATGAGAAACTTCCAATTTATCCAGCGTCAATCAAAACAGTACAGCAAACATCAGAAATAATAAAAATTACATCCAGATTCGTAGAGCACCTAGCGACGACGATAAGCACTGAAGCAAGCCGAAGACGCGCCACAGTCATCGCCCCTCCCTCGCCGGAGCTGATCACAACTTGGTGTAGTAGACAATTGAAAAGTCGTCGTGCTAAGCCCCATAGGACCAACACACCACAATAGCAACCGCCGCCGATGGAGAGAAGTTTAGATTAGAAGGATCCAACCTGCCGACCAAATACTGCGAGATCCACCGGAGACACACCTCCGCATGCCCTCCGTCGATGCTGGACGCCTTGGATTAGGAATAGACCAGGAAGAAGGTGACATGGTTGGGTTCTTTTTGTACTATTCTAGACCATAGAACAACTGACAAGTTGATAGAATGAGAGGATGAATGTTGTATAGACAGAGAAGGTGATGGACGGCAAGTTCAGCAAAAAAAAGAGCGAAATATGTCTGCATTTGAGTTGTGGTTGAACATTGCATGTAATGTGCTCGTTTGTGGGAGGAACGTGAGCATTGATTACAAATTCATTTGTTCGCCTGTGGCAACGCACGGGCAGTCTACTGGTGCTAATTAATGACTGATCGCTCCATGCAGTTAAGGCTTCTCACGAGAAACGCTTATGGACGAATGTGATGTGTACGCATGTCAAAGAGGCATATTGTCATGCCCGCATGATTGAGCTACATGTACAAAACTACTGGCCATACTTGCAAAACAGTCTGAACTAAATAAAAGAAAATCCACGGGCGTGATGCTTGGGCGGGTGAGTATGATATGTGCATTCAAACAAGGGGCAATGCCCTGTTGGCCTTGGGCGCTCTTTTTGCTAGGTGTTGCTTCGATTTTGGCTCATATTTCTTATGTACTCCACTTGTAAAAGTCGTCGATCGATAGCAAAGAAGCCGTTTGAGAATGCGACCAGAGAGAAGACCAAAATGGTTGCTGGATTTCAGGGCGTCCAGTGTCTGCTAACCATACATTCCCCATATTCAACACCCCCACCCCACGTACCCTCCGATTGATTCAAGCCTACGCATGGACAAGCCTATGTAGTAGCACGTCAATATATATGTATATGCATGCATCGATCAACACAAAGTCAGTGACGTGCAAGTGAAAAAGTAGAAGCAGTGACAGGGTCAACCCTTGCCTAGCTAATTAAGTAGCTAGCTCAAGCCAAGCTGCATGCTACTGTACTTACTTAACTCGGTAGTTAGAGTTCATCACCAATCAGCTAGAGATCGAAACCATGGGGAAGCCGCAGCTGAGATCGGCCATGGTGAAACCGTGGGGCATCCTCTCCCGGTTCCTCCTCTTCTCTGTAGCTTTCATGCTCGGCATGGCGTCCACCTTCCTCCTCCAGTCACTACTCCCCACCACCGGTACCGTGATCTGGCTTGCCTCCGCTGACCTCTCTGCGGCACCTACTTCTGCACCCCCGGCACTGGTGCTGCGGCCGCCTCTGCCACAGCAGCTCGGTGACGGCAATGGCAAAGAGCGTGTCAGTGGTGGTGGCAACGAAAGCGAGCGCATTGTGATGCTGCACAATATGACGGACAATGAACTGCTGCTGCGGGCGTCCATGGCTCCGAGGATCAAAGGGATCAGCTCGCTGGTGCCTCCCGCGCCTAAGGTGGCGTTCATGTTCCTCGTGCGTGGTGAGCTGCCACTGGCGCCGCTGTGGGAGAGGTTCTTCCATGGGCACACTGCACTGTTCTCGGTGTACGTGCACCCTGACCCAACATACCTGGGCTCGCCGGAGAAGGGGTCGGTCTTCTACGGCCGCCGTGTTCCCAGCAAGGTGAGATATCTGCCTATCTACACCCATCGCCTAGCTACACTATCTGCAAGGTGAGCTACAGAACCCTTGTTAGCTTGCGAGCTAGGAGCTTTTTGTAATTTTCTCCGTCCCTAAGTGCACCCTTATCTATACCATCCAACACGTCATTGCTCTTTCTACGAAATAACCACAGTATATTACATGGAAGTTTTCCTTTTTCGTTTCCCTCAAAAGTGAAAGCATATGGACTTCAAAACTTTCCACATCAACAAAACTATAGATGTGCAATCTGTTATTAAAAAACTTTCAGATTTTTGTGTGCACCATTAATACTTTAAATAATACTAGCTTAATAAAAAAAATATTTTTATTTATTTATGCGGGACCAAAAAAATATCTAATTTACTTTTCACACATTATAACTCTAATGTTTTGTTGACCCAAGAAGTTTAATGTCCATGTTTCGTTTGGGAACTCAGCAAAATTGTCGATTCCAGTAGTGATGGGATGTACTACGTATGTACGCACAGGTTCAATCGCATCTTTTATGCAGCCTTTTTATTAACTGAAACTTTAATGCCGCTAATATTTCTGGTTTACTGAGACATTAATTTGTAAGTAAACAGGAGGATGCTCCCAGTTTTTTGTTACGAAAAGGCAAAGACCATATATTTTAAATAGTACAAACCCTTATAAAAACACTCTTACAGAAAATGAAAAATACATCCAAATCCTTGGGGGTGCTGATGTTTTCTTCCTCCTGCATCCAACAACGACGTGCGAGGAGCAAAGCTTGTTGCCGCTCTAGGCCTCGTCTCAGCGGAGCAAACTTGTTTAAACCCAGGAGTTTGTATAAGAAGCGGCCGAGAAGTCCTCGATGTGGAGCAGAACACGCCGGTGGCCATGATCGATCTATGTAGCCATCACCACGGAGAAGAAATGACTAAGAGTGCGTGTAGAGGATGATCTAAGTTAGATCCATTCAAACACTTTAGTGTTTTGAAAGTGGACTTTCTAAACCCTGGTTTAGGTGCATACCCTACCGATGTTGTCCAGCTTTGAATAAAGATCTTTAATAACTCACATTTTTTCATGCAGCATAAACATATAAAATGAGATTTTTCTCGGATTGGCTATACCATTTTTTGTATTTATGTTGCACAAGAATTATTTTTTCATATATTTTAGGTGGAATGAAATGTTGATCTGCAAATATTCAATTTATGCATTGTATTTATTTCGACAAATAAAAAAGACAACGTTGTGTTAGATAGCAGTGTAGGTGCACCCATCTACAGTGAAGCATTTTCCAAATCTATATGGGTACAAAAGGATGCAGTTTAATTGCTGATTGCGATCTACAGGAAGCTCGTTGGGGGAAGTCTAGCATAGTCGAGGCCGAGCGTCGTCTCCTCGCAAATGCTCTCCTCGATGCCACAAACCAACACTTCGTCCTACTGTCTGAGACATGTGCCCCTCTCTACAACTTCACCACGGTCTACTCCTACCTCACGCATTCCGCTGGTGCTACCTCCTTCGTCGACCTCTTCGACACGCAGCGTTCTCGTGGCCGCTATAGACCGGCCATGGCGCCCACCGTCACGCTCGCTAATTGGCGCAAGGGCTCCCAGTGGTTCGCGACCGATCGGGGTCTTGCGCTTGAGGTCATCGGCGACGTGACCTACTTCCCGGTTTTCCAACGCCACTGCAATGGCCCCTGCATCATGGACGAGCACTACCTGCCGACATTTATCGCCGCCTCAAAGTGGCATGGGAATGCAAACCGTACACTCACGTTTACACAGTGGACAAGGGGGCCTCATCCTGATAGCTACAATGACGTAAGTGTCGACCTGCTTCAGGGGATGAGGAACCATGGGAACTGCAGCGACGGTGGCGGGACCACATCGCTTTGCTACCTCTTTGCGAGGAAGTTCCCATCGGGCGCGTTGCTGGAGCTACTCAGGCTGGCGCCCAGAGTCATGCGATTTGGGTGAGAGCAAGTAATGAAAATATAGATTCCCAAATTTAATATCGCTCTGTGATTTTTTTTGTTGGTGAATCAGCGTGGGATTCATTGTACAAGTAGATGATAAAATTGTATAACAGAAACTGCAAAGATACGAGCGTACTTTTAAATCTGTTGAAGCATGTGGCTATATGCCAAGTAGACCCGAGGTCCAAGACATAGTCTATGGAATAAACATAAACACTCCGAATATTTTCATCTGTTCTCCTTGAAAAAATGAAATAAATGATACACCCTCCGTTCCAAAATAAAAAGTGCATTAGTTTTCATGCTAGTCAATATTATGTATTTTGATCAAGATTATAGAATAAATGCACCGTGATATCTACAATACAAAATAAATAAAAATTGAAAAATACATATTTTCTCAAAACGTGCATGTTGACTTTTGAAAAAACTAATACACCTTATATTTTAGAACGGAGGGAGCACAAAATATGTGTGTGTGTGGGGCGGGGGGGGGGGGGGGGTATGGTGCAATCAACCCTACAGATGGATTGCAAATAGAAGGGTAGGTTATTGTTCATGCACAGTCTCTTTTTCTATTTGGTTACACACCCAGTATATTAAAAGATAGACTAGATGGAAGTATGGGGTATGGTGCAATCAACCCCTCTATTACAGATGGATTGCAAATAGAAGGGTAGGTTATTGTTCCTGCACAATCTCTTTTTCTATTTGGTTACACACCCAGTATATTAAAAGATAGACTAGATGGAAGTATGTTGTCGCCCTCGTTCGGACTCTGCCACAAAAAGATGCAGTTAGAGCAACTCTAGCAGACCCCGCGCAAAACGCGTTTGCAGTTTCATGAAAATCGCGTTTGCGGGTCGAAAACTAGCGCGGCCGAACAGATACTGTAAAAGAAACTGTAAATCTGGAGTAAAGAACTCCTTCCTCCGGTCCGGCCTCTGCCGCCCCGTCCTCCAGCCGGCCGCGCCGGCCACGCCGGCCGTGCCCAATCCCGTCGGCCGCGTCCCGTAGCCCGCAGGCCATGCCCCGTCGCCCGTCGGCCGCGCCCCATCGCCCATCGGTCGTGCCCCATCACCGCGCCGGCGGCGCCTAGCCTCGCCGGCCACGCCTCGTCGCCTCTGTCGTCCACGCCCAGCCTTGTCGGCCACGCCCCGTCGCCTCCATCGTCCGCGCCTTGCTCTATTGCCAGGCGAGACGTGCCACTTTGCCTGCCGCGTCGGGAGGATTCCGACGGCCAGGCTGAGGTCATGGGAGGCCACGACGATGTCGAGCTCGTCCAATTCGAACCGGCGTCTAGCGGCCTTTTCTGATGTGCGGTGATGAATTCCAGCGAGTTTAGGGCGGATTCTGGCAAACTCCGCGGCGGCGTGTTTGCTCCGACGTGGTTTGACCGGTATACGGGGCCCCCTAGATTCGGCCATCCAACCTCCAAAGATAAGGGTTTCGGGTGTGCTTTTGTGGTGGCCCTTAAAAATTTTACGGGTTGGACCACTTTTACTGTTGGGGAACGTAGCAGAAATTTAAAATTTTCCTACGTGTCACCAAGATCCATCTATGAAGAAACCAGCAACGAGGGAAGGAGAGTGCATCTACATACCCTTGTAGATCGCTAAGCGGAAGCGTTCAAGAGAACGGGGTTGATGGACTCGTACTCGTCGTGATCCAAATCACCGATGATCCTAGTGCCGAACGGACGGCACCTCTGTGTTCAACACACGTACAGCCCGGTGACGTCTCACATGCCTTGATCCAGCAAGGAGAGAGGGAGAGGTTGAGGAAGACTCCATCCAGCAGCAGCACAATGGCGTGGTGGTGGTGGAGGAGCATGGTGATCCAGCAAGGCTTCGCCAAGCACCATGAGATATGAGGAGAAAGAGAGGTAGGGCTGCGCCAGGGAGAGGTCAAGAACTCATATGTTGGCAGCCCCAAAGACCTCAACTATATATAGGGGAGAGGGAGGGGGCTGTGCCCCACCTAGGGTTCCACCCTAGGGGCGGCGGCCAGCCCAGATCCCATCTGGTGGGGCGGCCAAGGGGAGGGGAGCGGGAGGCGCACCAGGTATGGGCCTTAGGGCCCATCTGCCCTAGGGTTTGCCCCCTTACCCTCTTCCTTGCGCCTTGGGCCTTGGTGGGGGGGGGTGCACCAGCCCACTTGGGGCTGGTCCCCTCCCACACTGGGCCCATGCATCCCTCCGGGGCTTGTGGCCCCACTTGGTGGACCCCCGGGACCCTCCCGGTGGTCCCGGTACGTTACCGATAAAACCCGAAACTTTTCCGGTGACCAAAACAGAACTTCCTATATATAAATCTTTACCTCCGGACCATTCCGGAACTCCTCGTGACGTCCGGGATCTCATCCGGGACTCCGAACAACATTCGGTAACCACATACAAACTTCCTTTATAACCCTAGCATCATCGAACCTTAAGTGTGTATACCCTACGGGTTCGGGAACCATGCAGACATGACCGAGACGTTCTCCGGTCAATAACCAACAGCGGGATTTGGATACCCATGTTGGCTCCCACATGCTCCACGATGATCTCATCGGATGAACCACGATGTCAAGGACTTAATCAATCCCGTATACAATTCCCTTTATCTATCGGTACGATACTTGCCCGAGATTCGATCGTCGGTATCCCGATACCTTGTTCAATCTCGTTACCGGCAAGTCTCTTTACTCGTTCCGTAACACATCATCCCGTGATCAACTCCTTGATCACATTGTGCACATTATGATGATGTCCTTCCGAGTGGGCCCAGAGATGCCTACCTTCGTCCTTCTTCTTTCTTCTGCCGTGGTCGAGCTTTAAGTCTTAACTTCATACCTTAAAACTCAGGCAAGAACTCCTTCTTTGACTGATCCATCTTGAACACCTTCAAGATCATGTCAAGGTATGTGCTCATTTGAAAGTACCATTAAGAATTTTGATCTATCCTTATAGATCTTGATGCTCAATGTTCAAGTAGCTTAATCCAGGCTTTCCATTGAAAAACACTTTCCAAATAACCCTATATGCTTTCCAGATATTCTACGTCATTTCTGATCAACAATATGTCAACAACATATATTTATCAAAAATTCTATAGTGCTCCCACTCACTTCTTTGGAAATACAAGTTTCTCATAAACATTGTATACACCCAAAACTTTGATCATCTTATCAAAGCATACATTCCAACTCCGAGATGCTTACTCCAGTCCTTAGAAGGATTGCTGGAGCTTGGCATACTTGTTAGCATCTTTCAGGATTGACAAAACCTTCCGGTTGTATCACATACAACCTTTCCTCAAAAATCGTCGAGGAAACAATGGTTTTTGGCATCCTATCTGCAAGATTTCACAAATAATGCAGTAATTGCTAATATAATTCCAACAGACTCTTAGCATCGCTACGAGTGAGAAAGTCTCATCGTAGTCAACTCCTTGAACTTGTCGGAAAACATCTTAACGACAAGTCAAGCTTTCTTAATGGTGATACTTGCCATCATTGTCCGTCTTCCTTTTAAAAATCCATATGTACTCAACAGCCTTACGACCATCGAGTAGTTCTTCCAAAGTCTACACTTTGTTTTCATATATGGATCCTCTCTCGGATTATATGGCCTCGAGCCATTTTGGAATCCAGGCCCACCATCGCTTCTCCATAGCTCGTAGGTTCATTGTTGTCTAGCAACATGACTTCCAAGACATGATTACGTACCACTCTGAAGTAGTACGCATCCTTGTCATCCTACGAGGTTTGGTAGTGACTTGATCTGAAGTTTCATGATCACTATCATAAGCTTCCACTTCAATTGGTGTAGGTGCCACAGGAACAACTTCCTGTGCCCTGCCACACACTAGTTGAAGAGACGGTTCAATAACCTCATCAAGTCTCCACCATCCTCCCACTCAATTCTTTCGAAAGAAACTTTTCCTCGAGAAAGGACCCGATTCTAGAAACAATCCCTTATTGCTTTCGAATCTAAGACAGGAGGTATACCCAACTGTCTTGGGTGTCCTATGAAGATGCATTTATCCGCTTAGGGTTCGAGCTTATCAGCCTGAAACTTTTCCACATAAGCGTCGCAGCCCCAAACTTTTAAGAAATGACAGCTTAGGTTTCTCTAAACCATAGTTCATACGGTGTCATCTCATCGGAATTACGTGGTGCCCTATTTAAAGTGAATGTGGTTTTCTCTAATGCCTAACCCATAAACTATCATGGTAATTCGATAAGAGACATCATGGTATGCATCATATCCAATAGGGTGCAGTTATGATGTTCGGACACACCATCACACTATGGTGTTCCAGGCTGTATTAGTTGTGAAACAATTTCCACAATGTCTTAATTCTGTGCCAAACTCGTAATTCAGATATTCATCTCTATGATCATATCATAGATATTTTATCCTCTTGTCACGACGATCTTTCAACTTCACCCTGAAATTACTTGAACCTTTCAATAATTCAGACTCGTGATTCATTAAGTAAATATACTCAACATCTACTCAAATCATCTGTGAAGTAAGAACATAGTGATATCCACTACACGCCTCAGCACTCATTGGACTGCGCACATCAAGATGTATTACTTCCAACAAGTTGCTTTCTTGTTCCATTTTACTAAAAATGAGGCTTTCAGTCATCTTGCCCATGTGGTATGATTTGCATGTCTCAAGTGATTCAAAATCAAGTGAGTCCAAACGATCCATTTGTATAGAGTTTCTTCATGCATATCTACCAACAAACATGGTTCGCATGTCTCAATCCTTTCAAAAATGAGTGAGTCCAAAGATCCATCAACATGAAGCTTCTTCATGCGTTTTATACCGATATGATTTAAGTGGCAGTGCCACAAGTAGGTGGTACTATCATTACTATCCTATATCTTTTGGCATGAACATGTGTATACGATCGAGATTCAATAAACCATTCATTTTAGGCGTAAGGCCATTGAAGGTATTATTCAAATAAACAGAGTAACCATTATTCTCCTTAAATGAATAACCGTATCGCGATAGACATAATCTAATCATGTCTATGCTCAACGCAAACACCAAATAACAATTATTTAGGTTTTAATACCAATCTCGATGGTAGAGGGAGCGTGCGATGCTTGATCATATCAACCTTGGAAACACTTCCAACACATATCGTCAGCTCACCTTTAGCTAGTCTCCGTTTATTCCGTAGCTTTTATTTCGAGTTACTAACACTTAGCAACCGAACCGGTATCTAATACCCTGGTGCTACTAGGAGTACTAGTAACGTAAACATTAACATAACGTATATCCAATATACTTCTATCGACAATCTTCTCATCTACCAAGTATCTAGGGTAATTCTGCTCCAGTGGCTGTTCCCCTTTATTACAGAAGCACTTAGTCTCGGGCTTGGGTTCAACTTTGGGTTTCTTCACTTGAGCAGCAACTGACTTGTCGTTTCATGAAGTATCCCTTTCTTGCCCTTGCCCTTCTTGAAACTAGTGGTTTCACCAACCATCAACAATTGATGCTCCTTCTTGATTTCTACTTTTGTGGTGTCAAACATCGCGAATATCTCAAGGATCATCATATATGTCCCTGATATATTATAGTTCATCACGAAGCTCTAGCAGCTTGGTGGTAATGACTTCGGAGAAACATCACTATCTCATCTGGAAGATCAACTCCCACTCGATTCAAATGATTGTTGTACTCAGACAATCTGAGGACAAGCTCAACAATTGAGCTTTTCTCCCTTAGTTTGCAGGCTAAGAGAATCGTCGGAGGTCTTATACCTCTTGACGTGGGCACGAGCCTGAAATCCCAATTTCATCCCTCGAAACATCTCATATGTTTCGCGACGTTTTAAAACGTCTTCGGTGCCTCAACTCTAAACCATTTAACTGAACTATCACGTAGTTATCAAAATGTGTATGTCAGATGTTCGCAACATCCACAGACGACGTTCGAGGTTCAGCACACTGAGCGGTGCATTAAGGACATGTCTTTTACTGTCTGCATAATTGCTACTATCAACTTTCAACCAATTTTTCTCTAGGAACATATCTAAACAGTAGAACTAAAGCGCGAGCTACGACACAATTTGCAAAATCCTTTTGACTATGTTCAGGATAATTAAGTTCATGAACTCCCACTCAGATAGACATCCCTCTAGTCATCTAAGTGATTACATGATCCGAGTCAACTAAGCCGTGTCCGATCATCACGTGAGACGGACTAGTCAACATCGGTGAACATCTTCATGTTGATCGTATCTACCATACGACTCATGCTCGACCTTTCGGTCTCTTGTGTTCCGAGGCCATGTCTGTACATGCTAGGCTCGTCAAGTCAACCAAAGTGTTTTGCATGTGTTCCGAGGCCATGTCTGTACATGCTAGGCTCGTCAACACCCGTTGTATTCGAACGTAAGAATCTATCACACCCGATCATCACGTGGTGCTTCGAAACGATGAACTTTCGCAATGGTGCACAGTTAGGGGGAACACTTTCTTGAAATTTTAATGAGGGATCATCTTATTTACTACCGTCGTTCTAAGCAAATAAGATGTATAAACATGATAAACATCACATGCAATCAAATAGTGACATGATATGGCCATCATCACTTTGCTCCTTTTGATCTCCATCTTCGGGGCTCCATGATCATCATCGTCACCGGCATGACACCATGATCTCCATCATCGTGTCTTCATGAAGTTGTCTCGCCAACTATTACTTCTACTACTACAGCTAACGGTTAGCAATAAAGTAAAGTAATTACATGGCGTTGTTCAATGACACGCAGGTCATATAATAAATAAAGACAACTCCTATGGCTCCTGCCGGTTGTCATACTCATCGACATGCAAGTCGTGATTCCTATTAAAAGAACATGATCAATCTCATACATCACATATCATTCATCACATTCTTCTTGGCCATATCACATTGTTGGGGAACGTAGTAATTTCAAAAAATTTCCTACGCACACGCAAGATCATGGTGATGCATAGCAACGAGGGGAGAGTGTGATCTACGTACCCTTGTAGATCGACAACGGAAGCGTTTGGTTGATGTAGTCGTACGTCTTCACGGCCCGACCGATCAAGCACCGAAACTACGGCACCTCCGAGTTTTAGCACACGTTCAGCTCGATGACGATCCCCGTACTCCGATCCAGCAAAGTGTCGGGGAAAAGTTTCGTCAGCACGACGGCGTGGTGATGATCTTGTTGCACTACTGTCGCAGGGCTTCGCCTAAGCACCGCTACAATATTATCGAGGACTATGGTGGCTGGGGGCGCCGCACACGGCTAAGAATAAGATCACGTGGATCAACTTGTGTGTCTCTGGGGTTCCCCCGCCTCAGTATATAAAGGATCAAGGAGGGGGGGTGCGTTCGGCCTAGGAGAGGCGTGCCAGGAGAGTCCTACTCCCTCTGGGAGTAGGATTCCCCCCCAATCCTAGTTGGAATAGGATTCGCGGAGAGGGGAAAAGAGAGAGGGTGGTCGGCCCCCTCTCCTTGTCCTATTCGGACCAAGGGAGGGGAGGGGCGCGCGGCCCACTTTGGGCATCCCCTTCTCTTTTCCACTAAGGCCCACTATGGCCCATATAGCTCCCGGGGGGTTCTGGTAACCTCCCGGTACTCCGGTAAAATCCCGATTTCACCCGGAACACTTACGATATCCAAACATAGGCTTCCAATATATCAATCTTTATGTCTCGACCATTTCGAGACTCCTCGTCATGTCCGTGATCACATCCGGGACTCCGAACAAACTTCGGTACATCAAAATGCATAAACTCATAATATAACTGTCATCGTAACCTTAAGCGTGCGGACCCTACGGGTTCGAGAACAATGTAGACATGACCGAGACACGTCTCCGGTCAATAACCAATAGCGGGACCTGGATGCTCATATTGGCTCCTACATATTCTACGAAGATCTTTATCGGTCAGACCGCATAACAACATACGTTGTTCCCTTTGTCATCGGTATGTTACTTGCCCGAGATTCGATCGTCGGTATTCCAATACCTAGTTCAATCTCATTACCGGCAAGTCTCTTTACTCGTTCTGTAATACATCATCCCGCAACTAACTCATTAGTTGCAATGCTTGCAAGGCTTAAGTGATGTGCATTACCGAGAGGGCCCAGAGATACCTCTCCGACAATCGGAGTGACAAAACCTAATCTCGAAATACGCCAACCCAACATGTACCTTTGGAGACACCTGTAGAGCTCCTTTATAATCACCCAGTTACGTTGTGACATTTGGTAGCACACAAAGTGTTCCTCCGGCAAACGGGAGTTGCATAATCTCATAGTCATAGGAACATGTATAAGTCATGAAGAAAGCAATAGCAACATACTAAACGATCGGGTGCTAAGCTAATGGAATGGGTCATGTCAATCAGATCATTCACTTAATGATGTGATCCCATTAATCAAATAACAACTCATTGTTCATGGTTAGGAAACATAACCATCTTTGATTAACGAGCTAGTCAAGTAGAGGCATACTGGTGACACTTTATTTGTCTATGTATTCACACATGTATTATGTTTCCGGTTAATACAATTCTAGCATGAATAATAAACATTTATCATGATATAAGGAAATAAATAATAACTTTATTATTGCCTCTAGGGCATATTTCCTTCAGTCTCCCACTTGCACTAGAGTCAATAATCTAGATTACACAGTAATGATTCTAACACCCATGGAGCCTTGGTGCTGATCATGTTTTGCTCATGGAAGAGGCTTAGTCAACGGGTCTGCAACATTCAGATCCGTATGTATCTTGCAAATCTCTATCTCTCCCACCTGGACTAGATCCCGGATGGAATTGAAGCGTCTCTTGATGTGCTTGGTTATCTTGTGAAATCTGGATTCCTTTGCCAAGGCAATTGCACCAGTATTGTCACAAAAGATTTTCATTGGACCCGATGCACTAGGTATGACACCTAGATCGGATATGAACTCCTTCATCCAGACTCCTTCATTTGCTGCTTCTGAAGCAGCTATGTACTCCGCTTCACATGTAGATCCCGCTACAACGCTTTGTTTAGAACTGCACCCACTGACATCTCCACCGTTTAATGTAAACACGTATCCGGTTTGCGATTTAGAATCGTCCGGATCAGTGTCAAAGCTTGCATCAACGTAACCTTTTACGATGAGCTCTTTGTCACCTCCATATATGAGAAACATATCCTTAGTCCTTTTTATGTATTTCAGGATGTTCTTGACCGCTGTCCAGTGATCCACTCCTGGATTACTTTGGTACCTCCCTGCTAGACTTATAGCAAGGCACACATCAGGTCTGGTACACAGCATTGCATACATGATAGAGCCTATGGCTGAAGCATAGGGAACATCTTTCATATTCTTTCTATCTTCTGCAGTGGTCGGGCATTGAGTCTTACTCAACTTCACACCTTGTAACACAGGCAAGAACCCTTTCTTTGCTTGATCCATTTTGAACTTCTTCAAAACTTTGTCAAGGTATGTGGTTTGTGAAAGTCCAATTAAGCGTCTTGATCTATCTCTATAGATTTTAATGCCTAATATGTAAGCAGCTTCACCGAGGTCTTTCATTGAAAAACTATTATTCAAGTATCCCTTTATGCTATCCAGAAATTCTACATCATTTCCAATTAGTAATATGTCATCCACATATAATATCAGAAATGCTACAGAGCTCCCACTCACTTTCTTGTAAATACAGGATTCTCCAAAAGTCTGTAAAAAACCAAATGCTTTGATCACACTATCAAAACATTTATTCCAACTCCGAGAGGCTTGCACCAGTCCATAAATGGACCGCTGGAGCTTGCACACTTTGTTAGCTCCCTTTGGATCGACAAAACCTTTTGGTTGCATCATATACAACTCTTCTTCCAGAAATCCAGTCAGGAATGCAGTTTTGACATCCATCTGCCAAATTTCATAATCATAAAATGCGGCAATTGCTAACATGATTCGGACAGACTTAAGCATCGCTACGGGTGAGAAGGTCTCATCGTAGTCAATCCCTTGAACTTGCCGAAAACCTTTTGCGACAAGTTGAGCTTTGTAGACAGTAATATTACCGTCAGCGTCAGTCTTCTTCTTGAAGATCCATTTATTCTCAATTGCTTGCCGATCATCGGGCAAGTCAACCAAAGTCCACACTTTGTTCTCATACATGGATCCCATCTCAAATTTCATGGCTTCAAGCCATTTTGCGGAATCTGGGCTCACCATCGCTTCTTCATAGTTCGTAGGTTCATCATGATCTAGTAGCATGACTTGCAGAACAGGATTACCGTACCACTCTGGCGCGGATCTTACTCTGGTTGATCTACGAGGTTCGGTAGTATCTTGTTCTGAAGTTTCATGATCATCATCATCAGCTTCCTCACTCACTGGTGTAGGTGTCACAGAAACAGTTTTCTGTGATGCACTACTTTCCAATAAGGGAGCAGGTACAGTTACCTCGTCAATTTCTACTTTCCTCCCACTCACTTCTTTCGAGAGAAACTCCTTCTCTAGAAAGTTTCCGAACTTAGCAACAAAAGTCTTGCCTTCGGATCTGTGATACAAGGTGTATCCAATAGTCTCCTTTGGATATCCTATGAAGACGGGAGTTGCATACTCTCATAGTCATAGGAACATGTATAAGTCATGAAGAAAGCAATAGCAACATACTAAACGATCGGGTGCTAAGCTAATGTAATGGGTCATGTCAATCAGATCATTCACTTAATGATGTGATCCCGTTAATCAAATAACAACTCATTGTTCATGGTTAGGAAACATAACCATCTTTGATTAACGAGCTAGTCAAGTAGAGGCATACTAGTGACACTTTGTTTGTCTATGTATTCACACATGTATTATGTTTCCGGTTAATACAATTCTAGCATGAATAATAAACATTTATCATGATATAAGAAAATAAATAATAACTTTATTATTGCCTCTAGGGCATATTTCCTTCACACATCACATAGCATACCCTGCAAAAACAAGTTAGACGTCCTCTAATTGTTGTTTGCATGTTTTACGTGGCTGCTATGGGTTTCTAGCAAAAACGTTTCTTACCTACGCAAAAACCACAACGTGATATGCCAATTGCTATTTACCCTTCATAAGGACCCTTTTCATCCACTGGTAGAAAAAGGGCCTATAGTCTCGGTTCGTAAGGGCCTTTAGTCCCGGTTCCTGAACCGGGACTAAAGTGTCGGTACTAATGCCCTGACCCTTTAGTCCCGGTTCAATCCAGAACCGGGACTAAAGGGCGCGGCCATGTGGAGCTCCACCTTTAGTCCCGGTTGGTAACACCAACACCAACCGGGACTAAAGGAAATTTTATGATTTTTTTTGAAAAAAATTTTGAATTTTTTTTTATTTTCAAACTTCTGAATTATTTTAACCTCTAGTCTGTAATCACCACCCCTCATCACTTCTCAATTTATCCTCTAATCACCCCTCATCATTCCAAATCATCTAACTTTCCGAACGGTCACCCATCCTCCCACTCCCCCAGCCTGAGCACGCTTAACTTCCGGGTTCTATTCTCCCTCGCTCCAAGTCTGCACTTGTTGTTTTCCTGACAATAGTAAGATGTCAATCCTATTAACCTTCAGGAATTTTGCTTGAGCATGAAGTGACACATTTCACTCTTTGAGTTTGAAACTATTGTTTTAAAAAACAATAATTATTTAGTAACACTAATATTTCTTGAATAATTAGTTTGACCATTGTTTGACCACAGTTTAACCACGGTTTGACCAGATTTGACCAAAATTGAAATAACTAAAATAATTATTTAGTAACACTAATATTCTAGAATAATTAGTTTGACCATTGTTTGACCACAGTTTGCCCACTGTTTGAATATTTTTCAATTTTTTCCACTCTAGATCTTAAAAGCCCCGTAACTTTTTTTCTATTAGGTTTTTGAGGATTTTGAAAATGTTTAAAAGCCCCGAAAGTTAAATTTGGATGTAACTTTTCGAATAGATGATTTTTCATATAAAAAACTTTTTCATCCGAGTTAGTATGCAAAAGTTATGCCCATTTTTACAAATTTCAGAGAGATTTTGCAAATAAAGTCAAAATTCACATTTGCAAATAAAGTCAAAATTCACATTTGCAACTAGACCACATATCACATGAGAAACTTATTTTCTTTTATTTTTTTGACATTTCCATTATTTTCTTTTATTTTTTTTAAAACTGAAAAGGCGATCCACGGGGGGGGGGGGGGGGCTAGAATTTGAAAATGGGACCTTTAGTACCGGTTCGTGGCACGAACCGGGACTAAAGGTCTTAACCCCATTAGTCCCGGTTCATGCCTTAAACCGGGACTAAAGGTCTAATCTTTAGTCCCGGTTTGAGGCACGAACCGGGACTAAAGGTCATCGCACCCTTTAGTCCCGGTTCATGTCTTAAACCGGGACTAAAGGGCCCGAGTGAACCGGGACTAATGCCTTAGCCGCACAAACCGGGACCAATGCTCACATTAGTCCCGGTTCTAGACTGAACCGGGACTAATGGGCTGAGCCGGCCTGGACCATAGCCCTGTTTTCTACTAGTGATCGAATCCGATCCGACTAAAGTGGGAGAGACAGACACCCGCTAGCCACCTTATGCAACTAGTGCATGTCAGTCGGTGGAACCAGTCTCACGTAAGAGTACGTGTAAGGTCGGTCCGGGCCGCTTCATCCCACAAGGCCGCCGAATCAAGATTGGACTAGTAACTGTAAGCATATTGAACAAAATCAACGCCCACAACTACTTTGTGTTCTACTCGTGCATAGTAACTACGCATAGACCTAGCTGATGATGCCACTGTTGGGGAACGTAGCAGAAATTCAAAATTTTCCTACGTGTCACCAAGATCCATCTATGGAGAAACCAGCAACGAGGGAAGGAGAGTGCATCTACATACCCTTGTAGATCGCTAAGCGGAAGCGTTCAAGAGAACGGGGTTGATGGAGTCGTACTCGTCATGATCCAAATCACCGATGATCCTAGTGCCGAACGGACGGCACCTCCGTGTTCAACACACGTACAACCCGGCGACGTCTCCCATGCCTTGATCCAGCAAGGAGAGAGGGAGAAGTTCAGGAAGACTCCATCCAGCAGCAGCACAACGGCGTCGTGGTGGTGGAGGAGCGTGGTGATCCAGCAGGGCTTCGCCAAGCACCACGAGATATGAGGAGAAAGAGAGGTAGGGCTGCGCCAGGGAGAGGTCAAGAACTCATATGTTGGCAGCCCCAAAGACCTCAACTATATATAGGGGAGAGGGAGGGGGCTGTGCCCCACCTAGGGTTCCACCCTAGGGGCGGCGGCCAGCCCAGATCCCATCTGGTGGGGCGGCCAAGGGGAGGGGAGAGGGAGGCGCACCAGGTATGGGCCTTAGGGCCCATCTGCCCTAGGGTTTGCCCCCTTTCCCTCTTCCTTGCGCCTTGGGCCTTGGTGGGGGGGGGGGGCGGGGCGCACCAGCCCACCTGGAGCGGGTACCCTCCCACACTTGGCCCATGCATCCCTCCGGGGCTTGTGGCCCCACTTGGTGGACCCCCGGGACCCTCCCGGTGGTCCCGGTACGTTACCGATAAAACCCGAAACTTTTCCGGTGACCAAAACAGGACTTCCTATATATAAATCTTTACCTCCGGACCATTTCGGAACTCCTTGTGACGTTCGGGATCTCATCCGGGACTCCGAACAACATTCGGTAACCACATACAAACTTCCTTTATAACCCTAGCGTCATCGAACCTTAAGTGTGTAGACCCTACGGGTTCGGGAACCATGCAGACATGACCGAGACGTTCTTCGGTCAATAACCAACAGCGGGATCTGGATACCCATGTTGGCTCCCACATGCTCCACGATGATCTCATCGGATGAACCACGATGTCAAGGACTTAATCAATCCCGTATACAATTCCCTTTGTCTATCGGTACGATACTTGCCCGAGATTCAATCGTCGGTATCCCGATACCTTGTTCAATCTCGTTACCGACAAGTCTCTTTACTCGTTCCGTAACACATCATCCCGTGATCAACTCCTTGATCACATTGTGCACATTATGATGATGTCCTACCGAGTGGGCCCAGAGATACCTCTCCGTTTACACGGAGTGACCAATCCCAGTCTCGATTCGCGCCAACCCAACAGACACTTTCGGAGATACCTGTAGTGTACGTTTATAGCCACCCAGTTACGTTGTGACGTTTGGCACACCCAAAGCACTCCTACGGTATCCGGGAGTTGCACAATCTCATGGTCTAAGGAAATGACACTTGACATTAGAAAAGCTTTAGCATACGAACTACATGATCTTTGTGCTAGGCTTAGGATTGGGTCTTGTCCATCACATCATTCTTCTAATGATGTGATCCCGTTATCAATGACATTCAATGTCCATGGTCAGGAAACCGCAACCATCTATTGATCAACGAGCTAGTCAACTAGAGGCTTACTAGGGACATGGTGTTGTCTATGTATCCACACATGTATCTGAGTTTCCTATCAATACAATTCTAGCAAGGACAATAAACGATTATCATGAACAAGTAAATATAATAATAACCAATTTATTATTGCCTCCAGGGCATATTTCCAACATTTACGGTTTCTGTTCTAGACACTTTTTTCGCCCAAAACTGTAGAACGCAAAAAATTTACGGGTTTGAGCACTTATGCGGAGTCTGCTAGAGATGCTCTTATATCCCACAATTGATAGTACGAGTGTAGCGATTCGGTGCCCAGGTGCAGAGGAACCTGCACCTGAACAGTAAAATCATTTAAATAGCCAGAAATATTTCAAAATTCTCAAGAATTTTAGCATCCAAGATGCTCGATGCGTGATGTACGTGAAATAATTCATGCCATTTGGACATTCAAGGAGGTTGTGGCAAAAAAACTTGCTGTGAAAGAAACTTTGCAAAAGTACACAGTTTGGGCTTAATTTTTTCTTTTCTTCCTAGAGATCCAATGTCAAAACATGATGCAAATTTACAAGCTCCTTGCGCACTCGAGCATCTTTGACGTGAAAAAGATCCAATTTTTGATTTATTTTGTTTTTTAAATTTACTATTCATCGGGTGTAGATGAGCCTGGACTGAGACATGAATTACCGAACCACATTTTGTACTAAACTAAAATAGCATCATGGTGTTTCGACAATAACGCACGACCCAGTGTGTGGTGGTAGACAATGTCAAGCGTATTACAGCTCATATTAAGATGGCTAAAAAAAAAAACTGGAACCAATGGTTTTCCCCCTGTAGACAAAAGCACACATGGTGAAAACCCCTTAGTGCTGCCCCAGATCATCACTAGCCGTCACGGCTTCCAATTAAGACACACTTATGCCATCCATAGTCAACATTTTGACAAAATGTTGGCCTCTCATGCACATATGTATCCCTGAAAAATAAAACATGCATCGACTAACTCGATGACCGGTACCAACGTGTCACACATATATGCATTTCCACACAAAAAAATACCGTATGTTCCACTTCACTCAAGGTTACTCACCAAGAAGAGACCAGCCGAGTTAATAAACATCGATCTCGATTGAGAGTGAGGACCTATGTGTAAAAAGAGAGATATTAATGAAGAGTGAGATCCTCTCAAGAGGACGTGGTGGGAGGGAAACATAATTAACCATTAATGAAAGTGCGAGAGTTAATTTATTGCGTGGGATAAAGGTAGAGGGACAAAGAGTAGCTATAGGTAGTTAGCTAGGTGGTGAGAGCTTAATTAATAAATTAGCTATCTAGAACTTGATAGGGCTAGATTTAAAGGAGATATTTATTTGGAGAGAAGCTAGAGGAAGTGGGTGGAGAGATAGAGGGAGGAAGAAGAAGTGAGTGAGAAGGCGAAACAAGCAAGTGAGGTTGGTCACATGTCAACGGTATTTGTCTGTATCATATATATTAGTGGCGTATAGGGAAAACATCATGCCACCAATAGGCAAATGACTAGTAGTGTGCCGCCTAAACAAATGCCAATAGTAAGATAGTCCCCCGTCACATATACCAGTTGTGTGACGAACAAAGATGCCACAAGGCTAGTATGTACTTACAAAATTGCAAGTACCGGAGACGTTCTAGATGGGCCAGACGCCGGGCTTTGCCAAGAATAGATTAGTACGTAGAGGCGGACCACTACCGCCACAGTGCTAGTACTTACACAATTAGTGGTGTGCAGTGTAAGGTATGTACACGTTACTTTATGGATAGAGTGCTTCACGTATGTGCCTTACTAGCTGCGTGTAAATATAAAGCACGCCCACTAGTGTGAGATAGCGGTGTTCATCATATTTACAGATGCCGCTTGTATTTTTCCAAGTTACCAGCGGCGTGTATCATATTTGCACACACCGCTGGTAGATTGCCAAGTTACCGGCGGCGTTCGACTTTAGGGGCTTACCGCTACTAATGAAATCCTACAAGGGGTTCATGCACTTGTGCGGAGGCAGAGTAGGAGAAGAAGGCATTGTAGGTGTCCACATTCTGGCTACACTTGGAGGAGTAGTGGTACAACCTACAGCTCCTCAAGGAGCACTGGCTGGCGGAGGGCCAGATTGCGAAGGATCGGGCATCCAAACATGGCGTCATGAACATGGTCACGGCGGACCCGAGCATCATGGACGAGCAGTGAGCGGTTGTCAATCTATGCGGAGCACCCACATCATCTACCGGTGGCTGCTCCTTGTGAATGAGGTGAGGTGCAACTGCCTCTTCGAGAAGCTGGAGGGGCAAGACCACGACACATGAGACCAGCATGTCCTTGATGCCAATGTCGGCAGCTCCATGTCATGCTCGACCGCAATGACGATGAGGTTGGATCGTCCAACTCAATCGTCGACCTCACCTCCACCGACGACATTGACGGCCAAGAGGTCCCCAAGGAAGAGTAGCACATGGGACATGAAGAAGAGTAGAAAAAACTAGGGTCCCGTCCTTGCGCTAAAAATTATTATGAAAGTTAATGTAAATCCACCGTCCACTGTTTATTTTGTGACTCCAATTAGATGATGTCGGTCTCTATCATTGTTCGCAGGACACGTCTAGACGTGTTCGCACGTATTTTGGCACCCGTTGTGGTGAACCGTGTCGGAGTTGCCCTAAATACCTCAAATAAATGCGACGCGCACCAAGCCCCTAGCTGAACTCTAATGATTAACCAATTTGATAAGCCAAAGTGGTATACTACAAGGCTGCAGACACCATATTTCGGTGACTCAGATTGGTGTTACAATAGTTACAACTGAACAATCACACTATATTCACATATCATCCTAAGAGCTCGGGAGCTTACAAGTCATATGGATCAAAAATCATCAAACGGCTATTTCAAAAATCAAATCAACGGGGCACGCCCCAAGCCCCTGGCCGAACACTACCCATGTGATTTTTTTTCTTTTTTAAAGGAGGTTGAAACGTCTGGCATTTACATCAATCGATGCATGCAATCATCTTTATTGATTGTTCAACAACAGACTGACAGGAACTTACACCAAACTAAGCAAAGCAATCACTCACACCTATAAACTCGATAATGTGGAGTGTGCCATCCACTCCCACCATGTAAAACCGGGGTCATCGCCGATCCCCCGCATGACGTATCAAGAGCCTACACCACATGCAACAAATCTAAAGCATACACCGCATGCACACCATAGTTTTAAATAGCCGGCTATAGCTACTTTTCAGCATGATGCTGCTAAATTGTCGCCTTCACAAAAAGCCTGGTATAGCTGATTTGAAGGCCAGCCGTTATTTTCCATATCCCGCTATTTAAAACACTGATGCACACGTTTTAGAAGCGGCATCCACACTACCCGTTTGATATGCCAAGGCGGTACACTGCAAGGCTGCAACCACCTAGTGGCTAGTGCTGTCTTCTGCAACATGTTTTAAATAGCGGGCTATGGAAAATAGCGGCGGGCCTTCAAATCAGCTATAGCGGGCTATTTGTGAAGACGGTCACTTAGCGGCACCCTGCTGAAAAGGCTATAGTGGAGCTATAGCCGGCTATTTAAAACTATGTCTGCAACACTGCAATGCTGCAACCAAGAACAATTGTCGTCAAGCTTCTGTACAGATAGTGCCAGGAAAATTAAACGCGTGATACACATGCCAAACGCGAGACCTGTGAACAGCTGCATGTTTATGGATTGTCACCCTTGCTCTCGTCTATCTCAGCCGGGACTCCACTCCTATAAGAAGGGTTGCATCCCATCCTCCATTAGGCACAGCAAGCAGCGTATACACAGCCAAGCGAGGAACATTGTCAGCATGAGATGTTGATGTTAATCTTGCTGCACTGAACATTGTTAGGTAGTTTCAGATTTGAGTTACAATTTTCTGAATAATAGCCAGAAGCATGCTTTGTTCATGCTGCGGCAGAATAAGTCGTTGTGTTTAACTTCCTGTAAGTCGTTGGCCACGATCAGTCCGCGGGATGGCGTGGGATTCTCGGATCGTGGGCAGCTAGTTTGTTATGCAGCTCAATAAAGGAGAAAACCGAAAAGACACAAGCAGTGCGTCTCGCAAAAACTCCTCTGTCTCGCTGTGTTTCAGAGTTCTGTTCGCTGTGTTCTTCCACCTCGCGATCAGACCTCAGGTGCTGCTCGCTGCGCTGACCGTTGTCGCCGTCCACGCAGCAGCTCTTCCCCTCGATGACAGCCAAGGTGAGTGACGGATCTTCCTTTCTTTGTTCATCTCCTCGACGAGTAAAGTGTAGCAGCTTGTTGACCTTGATTTGCTGCCTGGATGAAGGGGCTACCCCGAGCGCATGACCGTGCTGCCACAAGCGCGGCTCGTGCGACAAGTGAAGCCGTGTTGCCGACCGGCTGCAGCAAGGCCTGTAAGACCTGCGTCAAGTCCACCGACTGCTTCCGGTGCAGGGGCCGCATCGTCATCTTGTGCAAGCGCGGCTGCGCGCCGGCTGCGTGATTAAGTGGACAGCGGATCATGTCCTGTTGCCATCGGAAGGATGAGCTTGTGCCTTTAATTTTTTTCTTAGGCTTCTTTCAGAGTCGCTTCCTCTGCATCTTGGTCTGCATAGATGCAGATAAGAAATGAGGCGATTGATGGTTGCTCATCTTTTCTTATTATTCACATCTGGAATAAAGAGCGTATTCTTTGCTCAAAATCTTCTATATTAAACCATTTATGCAGTGCGATAAACAAAATACATATGCATGGAATGGAGTGGAGTATGAATTCACATTCAAATCATGAACCACGTATGTCCAGGCAGGAAAGGATTGTGCATTCACCTCGAAATCATCAACATGGAGATGTTAAATTGAAATCCAAGTAAAAGAATTTATCATCAAATCTAATTCGATTACAAAACGGATAATGTCAAACACAGTCCATATACCTTAGATCCAGATATATTATAATTAGAATTATATTCCAATGAATCGCAAAAGTTTGATTCCGGCAAAAAGAATCACAAAAGTTGGATATTTAAAATGGAGCTCTTTTACGGTACCCCGAAATGATTAGGCACCGTTCATTTCTCTTAATCCAACGGACTGTGCGATCTGGTACCCCAGCAACAGTCCCACGGAGTACTAACCGGGAAAGAGATGGAGTGTATCGGTGACCGGGGTAAAAGGGTAAAAGGGTAATCACTAGTTGTTTTAATTATCTCCCGAGGGGCGTTTCAGTAGGACCACTCGCCCCTCGTCCTAATCCATTCGTAGCCTGTCCGCTCACCCCTCGTCTCCACCCCTTCTCCATCTCCGGCGGAGGGCGGCGGACGCCTCCGTCTTCTCCAACTCCGGCGGAGGCCGCCTTCTTCAAATCCAGCGAGAGCCACGGCGGACGTATTTGGCGAGGCGCCTCCACCTTATCCATCTCCAGCGTAGGGCGGCGGACGCCTCCACCTTCTCGAACTCCGGCGACAGCCTCTACGGCAGCGCATGCGGAAGCCACCGCGGCTGTATTTGGCGAGGCGCACGCCTCCTCCTTCTCCACCTCAGGCGCTTTCCTCTCCCTCAACCACGTGGCTGCGCTGACCGGCTGCCGTGCGCCGGAGTTGGCTCCACCCCGCCTTCTCCAACTCCGGTGAAAGCCTCACCGACAACGGATGCGGCAGCCACCGCGGCCGTATTTGGCGAGGCGCACGCCTCCTCCTTCTCCACCTCAGGCGCTTTCCTCTCCCTCAACCACGTGCTGCGCCGACCGGCTACCGTGCGCCGGAGTTGGCTCCACCCCTCAACCTCCACTCGTCATGCAGCTGCTCCATCTAGTTGCGCCGGAGTTGGCTCCACCCCTCAACCTCCGTTCGTCCAGCAGCTGCTCCATCTAGGGGCACCGGAGCGTGTAGAAAGGGGATTTTTCTGTCAAGATGATGGCTTTTTTGTACGATCACCCAGCCCTTCTCATTATCTTTGGTAATTGCTTTAGCTTTTCTCTGTATTGTTTATGGATGAAATCAGATAATAGATTATGATGTTGAGTACATGATAGACACCATGTTTTGTCCATTTTTTTGTAGCTCAGTGTCTCTAACAAGTAAGAACTTGCAATGTTTGAAAATATGTTTTCTCCATTATTTAGTAGCTCACTGCAAGGCCAGAAAACAATCCTTCATTTCTTGACGTATTGGATATGCGGGTAGCGTATTTGGTCAGTGACCAAACATGAGTAGTAATACAAGATACCGTGTTAACGTAAAGAGACCTATGAATACAAATAATTAAGTGGCACACTAAGTGCCGGATAAATAACATCAAATTGTTGCTTACAAACTGAATTATTAAGCAAATTGTTGCACACCAAGTGCCGGGTAAATAACATCAAATTATTGCTTACAAACCAAATTATTGAGCAAATGGGAAAACGTTTGATTTAAGACGAATGTCTATGCGAAAGACATATCTACTGTGTAGTTCTATTGCTGGTGCTAGTCCTGGACCTCTTTCTTTTTTTGGTAGAAACTCCATCGCCAGGAATTGCCTTTCTCTGGTCTGGCTGCTGGTTTTTCCGGAGTAAATTTCTGTCACTGTTGAGTATGTCATGTGCAAGTTGTCTCCTGTACATATCTATATCTTTCTGCATACAAATCGTGAACAGTCAAACATAATCCTGGGATGTACGCCATCTGTATCTAAAGTAATTCCTTAACCAAGTAAGTAATGTACAATGCACCCATGAAATAGTCTAAATATGCGCACCTTTGAAAATGTTTTGGATAGTTTGGATCCCATCCAAAGCATTATGTACTTGAGAAGGTAGAGTCCACAAGAGCTCCTGCAAGTATGAATTAGGATTGAATTGCCTTGGTCAAGTTTACAAATTAAGAACATAGTGATGAACATGTGTACCAGTCTTTCTGGGTTGGCAGCCCTTGTCTTCTTGTCCCACGTGGCCACGTTGAAGTCTGGCCAGTTTGTTGGGTTTGGAAGTTGTTTAATTCTTTCTTCCGCCTGCTGGAACCACGCCGTTATCTCTTCCAACTGAAGAGTGTTTGTTGGTAGTCAGTAATGCATATAAGCTACAAGTTGCAGTAGTACTAGGAGCACAAAAGGATATTCTCACCGCATGATCCAGTTCATCCGTTGGACCAACACCAGGGGCTGAATTGAGAATCTAAACTTCTCTTTTAGGCGCATCTAGGGCTGCCAGATACCAGTGTAGTCCAGGGTTCAAGGGTAAACAAATCTGCATAAACATATATGTTAGAGCAAGGACCAAACAATTCGTAAATAAAATTCAGCAGGTAGTTATTGTGTTGTACCATGTCATGATCAAGATACGCAATGATCCTTGCAATCGACGAGACTTGTCAATTTTTGAACTCCTCGCTATAGTGTGATTTTCTATATCTGCAACGAGCTTTTGCACATTAATTGTGCTCTCAACAAAGATTTTTTTGCCATCTCTTATGTCAAACTCCCCCTCTGGTGGGCGATTGATATATAGGCCAGCATCAATGGCCTAGTATTGCAAGTGAGCACTGATTAGTGCATATTCCAGTGCAGATGTAATAAGTGAAGCATGAAATACTTACCAAGCAATCCACATATCTGGCATTGTTGTCCGACAACTTATTGGTTGTTAGGGAATGCAGGGATGATTTGTTTAGTGTTATATCACCAATTTGGGCCAAAGGCGTTGTATCATCTTGTTTTTTTACCCATTGTAGTGTTTCTTTCAGACCTCAATTAGTAGGTGGATTTATCTATGTTATAAAGAAAGCACAATGGTATACAACAACATGACAGGAAACGATGTGCGCGACATACCACGAAGTTGCCTCTTTTCATGGTCATAGTATGAATACTCGTCTTCTTTATTGGTCTTTGATTTCCCGTTTGACCAACGCACTGCCCCGTTGGCATTACTGTTTGTGTCATCCTCATCACCTATATTTGTGCCTGAAAGCCCTTGCTGCCGCTTGGCAGGTGTCTCGCTGTCATGTTCACGAGATTCTCTTTGCTCTTCATCATGTTCAGATTCTCCTTCCTCCTCATCATGTTCAGATTCTCCTTCCTCTTGTCTTTTGTGTTGTCCCTTGTGCCATGTGCACTTGTCACCCTTCTTACAAAAAGGTTTGTACATAAAGGAGAATGAGAGTTTAACAGGCAGTAAGACACACAAATAGATAAGTAAACTATCTTTTAAATTACCTCAATTTCTTCATCTGATATGTCGGGGAGAACAAACTTATTAGCCTGCATAGGAAATAAGTGGTGCTAGCTATCACCCATCATTTTGCAACATAAAATTGTGCATTAGTGAATAAGACTTTACCTCCAAACACTTGACAACGCGAAGCAGGGTTCTGTTGGTCAGGCTTGCGTTGTGTTCAATGTCAGCCAGACCATCAACAAGTGACTTGAAGTACTTGTATTCGGCTATGTACTCTTTCTCCATGACTTTATTCTCTAATACTTGCACAGTTCTATGAACTTGTTGCAATGTTCGACCCTGCATATAGAAGGATGAATATAGTTAGAATATGTTTTGTAGTATGAAATGCAGTAAATATGGTTCTTATTGCGCGTACTTCATTGCTAGCATACACTGGTCTGTGTAGAACATACTCCACGTCACTCATGAGGTGCTCAATAATCTATTTTGAATAATATTAGATGAATAGTTAGTACATGATAGTAGAGAAAGTAAAACTCGATTATGTGGCACGATCATGTACATAATCCTTTACTTACAACTCCCTCGGCGAAGCTGGCATGTTCCCTCTTTGCCACCTTCTGCTTGTCCCACGATTGTATCAAAGGTTTTTGTCGAGGAGAGTAATCTATATCTATATTGTGCTTCACTTTGTTCACATAAAATTTCTCCCAGTACCACACCTGCATTGCAACATAGTCATAATAAATGAGACGCAAAACCATAGCTCAAGTACATTGTCACGCGGAAATAAATAGTCATTACGTATTACCTGTAAGAGAGTGAGGTTTCCAGCAAGATTTGTTTGCTTATTGTTCTTATACTGCTTCAAGCTCTCAATGAGGTGATCAAGTGTCAGGGTTGCCCAATTTATCTTATTTACATCACCATCGTCCAACATCAGGTTCAAATATTCTGAACTAACTTGTGACTTTGTACTTGGACATAGCAGTCGGCAAATTGCACACAAAGCAATTCTCCTCAAGAAGTGTTCGTCCATAGATCCTTCGCTTTCTCTTATTTGTTGCACCATTCCCTTGTAGGTGATTGCTTGCTCTTTTGGGTCTACGTATAATCTGAACAGTTGGGCTTGTTTATGTTTCTTTCGGACTCAAGCTTCTTGTCTGCATACCTAAGTTTAATATCAGGGACCCCCCCTGCCGAAGGCAGATCCATGATATTAACTACATCTTCCAGATGTATCTTTAACCGTTTCTTGTTCACAATGAATGCCTGAACTTCTGGATCGAAAGTATCAGCTAGTTTTTTTACTGTTTGGCGACGAATTTGAATATCACGTAGATGTAGTAACCCCTGCAGACTAGATTATGCAACCTTTTTCCTCTGATTATCATCGCAAACAATCCAAAAGAAGGTCATAAATAGCACCTTGACAGCAGGCCACTGTTTCCTGTACGTAAGTACCATACTAATTAGATAAATTGATGAAAGATCAGGAGAGGCTTTGTACTGTCAAGTTATTATTATGTGTGTTGTTCCAATTTAAAAAAGTTACATACCTTCTTCTCTCTAGTCGTTGTCACTTTGTTTACAGAAGCTTTATTTACAGAAGCCATGGCGGGTGATGCATCCTAACATTAGAAGATGACAAAAATTAGAAATTCCGTATCGTTCTACATTTTATTTTTCGGCATATATTAGTACATACCTGTGCTTTCTGCAGCTTGGGTGTGGTAGGAGTCTGTGAACCGGTAATCCCACTTTTTTTATTGGAAGAATTTGTGGCAGGTGATGCTTGCTGATAAAAGGCACAACAACATAGGTACATGTCATTCATATGGGAAAAAATAAAAAAAATTGTCAAATCTATGTTTGTACTCCACCCTAACAAAGTTTTGGTTGATGATGATTATTGGAGGCAAAAAGAAGCCAGATTTTTCTCTATACATAATAGATCTACCAAACTTGGGGCCTAGGCCAAACTAACAAACACTAGGAAATAATCTAACTTGAGAAATATATCCAAGAGATTGAAACTTGGTAACAGATAACTAGGGATACTCATCTCTTTAAGCTAGCATAAATTAAGTAGAGTTTTGTAAACAATTATCTGAAACAAAAAAAAGAATCTAGGTCCGTAATGTACCCTTGTGCTATTCCCTATGCAATATGGAGATGCACACGTCCTATGGAAAAGTTTGTGTGATGATGTTTGCATAACCTGAACTTTGCTTCTTCCATCAGGATATGGCGAAGCTGGCGATGCTTTAGGTTGTGCCGATGCCATCGAAGCTTTTCTTGACGCAGGGAAATAGCATGGTTCTTCTGCCATCAAAGCGATGTAACACGACGGCGATGGCGGCGGCGGATGAATACCAGCGCAAGGGTTTGCTACGGGCGTGTGTATATATAGATGTTTTTTTAAGAACGCAATCTGCAACTATATATATCTTCTTGTTGTTACTAATGGTAAAAGAAAACTAATCTACTTCATATATATCTTCTTGTTGTTACGAATGGTAAAAGAAAACTAATCTACTTCTAAAGGAAACTCGCTATAAATCTATAAAAATGGACACCTTTTATTGTGACAAATTTTGGATGTATTCTTTTTTTTAATACAACTTTGGATATATTCAGCATGGCACGACAATACAAAGAACACAGAATAAATAAAAATGGGATCCATCAACCTGACCTAAATTTTTTCACACATCCATCAACCTGACCCAAATTTTTTCCAGACACTGGAGTCATCATGGCAAGCAGGCATGCCAAGTTTCGGTGATATTTGACATTCTATGCATTTTATAGGATTTTCCCAATGAAAAATCCCTAAAGTACTGGCCTGTCATGACGCAACATGCGTTTGATGTCCGAATTCGTTCATATTTTGCAGTAGGGCCTACGACGTGCATGCCCACCCACTGCCAAAATTATGTTTCGTTTCGTGCATGCCAGCAAGTACACCATGTTCAACCAGGACCGTTCGGGTAGACCGGTAAAGGCAATTCTAGAATCACTTTTGCCCACATCCGTCAACCTGACCCAAATTTTTTTCAGACACTGGATTCGTCATGGCAAGCAGGCATGCCAAGTTTCGGTTATATCTGACATTTTATGCATTTTCTAGGATTTTTCCGATGAAAACCCCATAAAATACTGGTCGGTCGTGACGCAACGTGCGTTTAATGTCCGAATTCGTTCATATTTTGCAGTAGGGCCTACGACGTGCATGCCCACCCGTTGTCAAAATTATGTTTCATTTCGTGCATGCCAGCAAGTACACCATGTTCAACCAAGACCGTCCGGGTAGACCGGTAAAGGCAATTCTAGAAGCACTTTTGCCCACATCCATCAACCTGACCCAAATTTTTTCCAGACACTGGAGTCGTCATGGCAAGCAGGCATGCCATGTTTCGGTGATATTTGACATTCTATGCATTTTATAGGATTTTCCCAATGAAAAATCCCTAAAGTACTGGCCTGTCGTGACGCAACATGCGTTTGATGTCCGAATTCATTCATATTTTGCAGTAGGGCCTACGACGTGCATGCCCACCCACTGCCAAAATTATGTTTCGTTTCGTGCATGCCAGCAAGTACACCATGTTCAACCAGGACCGTTCGGGTAGACCGGTAAAGGCAATTCTAGAATCACTTTTGCCCACATCCGTCAACCTGACCCAAATTTTTTTCAGACACTGGATTTGTCATGGCAAGCAGGCATGCCAAGTTTCGGTTATATCTGACATTTTATGCATTTTCTAGGATTTTTCCGATGAAAACCCCATAAAATACTTGTCGGTCGTGACGCAACGTGCGTTTAATGTCCGAATTCGTTCATATTTTGCAGCAGGGCCTACGACGTGCATGCCCACCCGCTGTCAAAATTACGTTTCATTTCGTGCATGCCAGCAAGTACACCATGTTCAACCGAGACCGTCCGGGTAGACCGGTAAAGGCAATTCTAGAAGCACTTTTGCCCACATCCATCAACCTGACCCAAATTTTTTCCAGACACTGGAGTCGTCATGGCAAGCAGGCATGCCATGTTTCGGTGATATTTGACATTCTATGCATTTTATAGGATTTTCCCAATAAAAAATCCCTAAAGTACTGGCCTGTCGTGACGCAACATGTGTTTGATGTCCGAATTCGTTCATATTTTGCAGTAGGGCCTACGACGTGCATGCCCACCCACTGCCAAAATTATGTTTCGTTTCGTGCATGCCAGCAAGTACACCATGTTCAACCAGGACCGTTCGGGTAGACCGGTAAAGGCAATTCTAGAATCACTTTTGCCCACATCCGTCAACCTGACCCAAATTTTTTTCAGACACTGGATTCGTCATGGCAAGCAGGCATGCCAAGTTTCGGTTATATCTGACATTCTATGCATTTTCTAGGATTTTTCCGATGAAAACCCCATAAAATACTGGTCGGTCGTGACGCAACGTGCGTTTAGTGTCCGAATTCGTTCATATTTTGCAGCAGGGCCTACGACGTGCATGCCCACCCGCTGTCAAAATTACGTTTCGTGCATGCTAGCAAGTACACCATGTTCAACCGAGACCGTTCGGGTAGACCGGTAAAGGCAATTCTAGAAGCACTTTTGCCCACATCCATGACATTCTATGCAGAACAAAAAACGATTTATTTGATAGGTCTAGGTTGCACGCTAGACTCATGGACCATTTTTCACTAAAATAACGAGTGTAATGCACAATTTGTTCTATCTTCTCCCCCCGAATAAATCTCAGGTACAAACAGACGTGGGCCACCAACATGGCCGCTCCTCGTAAAAATCGGATCTATCAAACAGATCGTTGGATATCTCGTAATTTGCATTTTGGGTGCATCGTCCAACTCTCGACGGCGGCAGGCACGAACCAATCCGCGGTTCATCTACTATTTGTTGGTGTACGTTCATCAGGCGGCAGTGCATCTGCATATATCGTCTTCCGTCTCGACCAATCATCTTGCCTGGCCCGCTCATAAATAGCAGCACATACAAACTCTAACCATGCATAACCCTGAACACTTGAAGCTGATTTTTAGACTAAACACAAATTTGTGCTTACAAATCATTAAATAAGATGGAGCCAGTACATAGCAAAACAAACCTAGCTGATATGAAAAAAAATCAATAGTCGTCAAGTATCACGACCAAAGTGATAAGTGTCTGCAAGCAAACTAAACAAGGTTCAACGATAGCCATGGACGATAACAAAACATAAACTCTGTCACGCCAACAGATTTAACAAGTCCATAAAAATGTCTACTGCCAACATAGTTCTCGATCTTCTTGGGGCTCAGTTGATTGCTGTGACCACACTTGTGCCAGCTGAAATAACTTCGGTGCACGCGTGTATACCATCTGCATATAAGTTAAAATACGATATTGTATGATATATAAAAAAGAAAAACATACTTCAAACCCAAATCCATAAAAAGGACATGAACATCAACTTACATTTGGTAATGTGCTTCTATCAATTTTATTTCCCTAAATCTGGACATTTGCGCCTGTCATGTTCGGAACTTTTACATTGGCCGCAGCTTCTAGTTCTCTTCTTCCGCCCGTTCGTTTCCCTCAACGTCTCCTGAAATGGCTTCATTCTCTTCTTGCATGGAGCACCTTTTGTGTCGACTATCTTTGGATCAAGGACTCTCTCCGCTGAAGCTTGGCTTGCGGCAAAGTAGTGAGAGGGTATAGGACCAAATGTTGTCTCCTCGGTGTTATCATCATTCTCGATGGGCCCATCGATGATGCTTTGGAGATAATCTTTCACCTGCTGCGAGCGCTCCCCGCTTTTTGATACTTTGAATAGGGCAATACTAGCTATGTTTCTCAGTTCACTGTAACGACTCATCTCTTCTGACCACACATGTGTATTTGCATTTCTCACTGACACGAATGCAGCCTTGGCTTCCATTGTCCACCTTTTGCTAACATAACATGGAGGAATGGTCGCTGCCCCTACGAAAACCAGAACATAAAAAATGTGCGTGCAAGGGATGGCTTCGCACTCCATCTTACGGCAAGGACAGAAGGCACCATTCATCAACG
Organism: Triticum urartu; assembly: GCF_056163025.1. NCBI lineage: Eukaryota > Viridiplantae > Streptophyta > Magnoliopsida > Poales > Poaceae > Triticum > Triticum urartu. Next base: position 17,311,937 of record NC_141873.1, read on the forward strand.
AACCATCAAAAGAACACTCTACAGAGAACGGACGTCTGCTCCCTCCTTCCGCTCCATCTTTTAACACTACTTCATACCTGACCAAGTCATTTACTGTTGTTTGCTCTTGAATCACCCATGCACATGATCTTCGGATACAATCTCTTACCATCTTGAAAATTTTTGGTGTATAAATACGAGCATCATTTATCTCCAACAAACAAGCATCTATTCTAGTGAAAGGAACTGACTGTGAATATATTGCATCCAACTCGGCCCCATTCCTCCGCATACGTGATATGCAGTGCTCAGTGTGCTCCACCACATCAACCAACGACATTTTCCGGTCGAGATGATTGTGGAGCCTAGAGTTCAGACTCTCACTACGCTGGTTGCTCTGCATACCCAAGAAATATCGTCCCTTGGTATAAGCTGCAGCTACTTTTTCCTTAGTTTGTACATTCTGGACATCCATTCATTCTCCTCTTCGATCTCATAGTTCGCCTTGAACTCAGCCCATGATTTCTCAAACTGGTAAACTCCCATTCGACAGTATATGAGTTTTCTGAAGTCATCAAGCATTGGATTACGCAGGTGGCGTATCATGTTCTGCTCAATGTGCCAACTGCATAGCCGATGGTCTGTCCTTGGCAAAATCTTCCTAATTGCTTTTCTCATTGCCGAGTCTCCATTTGTGATAACAGATATGGGCTCCTTATGACCCATCGCCTCTACAAAGGTCTGAAGTAGCCACTCGTATGACTTGTGGGTCTCATCTAAAACAACACCAATCCCGAAAACAACAGTACTACGATGATGGTTCAGTCCAACAAATGCAACAAAAGGGAGATTGTAGCGGTTGACCTGATAAGTGCTGTCAAACACAACTACATGGCCGAATGCTTCATAATCAATCTGAGACTGCGAATCTGCCCAGAATAAATTTCGAAGATGTCCTTCATCATCCGTGGTGTATTTGAAGAAAAACTCAGCATCTCGTTCTTCCTGTACTCTCGTATGGTTCAGCACAAAGTCAGCATCCCTGCCTAAGATTCTTTTTTTCTTGTACCTGGCGAAGAAATTGTACAGGTCTCGGGAAATATACCCAACATGAGGATAGCCACCGTTTTGTTTCTCCGCCACATTCATGATTTGGAACGTACGGAGACCACCAAGTCCGTATCCCACCGCATTAGCCTTGTGAGCATCGTTCATCCGACGGTGAGACCGTAGAAAAGCAGATTGGTCCAGGTCGGCTAGCGGGTGGTTATGGACATCAACAAACTTCTTAACAAACCACTGACCCCTGTCTGCATCATGTTGGATCTCAAGCATAGCTTTGCAACCACAATGGGTCAGCGCCCGTGGCTCCCTTTTTTGGTCAGTCGCTTGAAAGTACTATTCCAATCGGTGCCCTTCTTTAGAGAAGCAGAAACGTCTTGCTTTCACCTCTCTGGTGCCCTTCACGTACTCCTTGTCATCCAATCTGACACTAAAACCTTTTGCTCTTGCATATCTGTTGTAGTGCTCGTAACCTTTCTTCTCACTTGCAAATATCTGACTAACCATCATGTGATATTCTTCTATCTCCTTCAAGCTAGCACTATGACCATCCATCCTCCAAACCTGCCATTATTAAAGCATCATACTTAGCGCATTTATTCTATCAATGTCATATAAATTGTCTGAATTTAGGTGATTCTTCAGATAAACAGAAAATTTAAACAGAAAACTAACACAAATTCTAGAGGAATTATAACCTGTCTTCAAAATCTGAAGGATAGGTTGTGCTGTACAAGTGTCACCCTTTATGACATTCTCGTTTATCTGACGCAAATTGAAAGTGATCCATGATTTCAACTAGTACGAGTGACACTGTATAACTGTATACTCTGATAAAGATCAATTTATGGGTCATGTATCCATACAGATTGCAAGATATGGCTGGAGAAAAACGGGCGACGAACCTGTTCTCTAATTATCCGGCGGGCGATTGTCTCGGCAGGTGGCGGCGCAGCCTAAAATTATACGGCGTGCGGGCGCGTCGGCAGGTGGCGGCGGCAGGAACCGCTGGAGGGATGGCGAGGGCAGGACTCTTGTGGCGGGGTCGAAGAACGTCGACCTAGACGGCGAACGGCGGTGGCGCGCGGTGGTGTCGGACGGCGGTGCTCGGGGATGTCGGACGGCTGCAATCTCCTGGCCGGACGGGGGAGTGGAACGACGCACGTCGGCTCTGAGACATCGGCCCCAAGCGGGGGTGTCGGACGGCGGCGCTTGGGGATGTCGGACGGCCGCAATCTCCGGGCCAGACGGGCATGTGGAACGGCGCACGTCGGCCCCAAGCGGGGGGTGTCCGACGGCGGCACGTCGGCGCCGCGCGGCCTTATCGCGAGGGTCACGCCGCCACCACAGAAATGAAATGGGATTTAGATCGAGTGTTCTGTTTTTTTTCTTCACAATCGACCGTGTTGCGCTTTGGACTGCCTGTGCGTGCAAAAGTCAAAACTGCCCAGCGGACTGCAGTTTGGGAAATGACTTCCTTGCTCCTCCGTGCGGACGGCCAGATCTGCACGGTACTCCTGGGTGTCGTTTGCAAGTACCAGGGTACCGTAAAAGAGCTCTCACAGATAGAGCCCCTAAATGAATATGAGCCCTTCATTTCTCTTGATCCAACGATTGATGTCTATTGGTACCCCAACGTGTGTATGAGAGTACCAACAAAAAAAGCGAGGGAGTACCTCGTCCTTGGGGGTAAAAAGGAAAACTGACTCTTATTCTTATTCTCATGGCTCATGGCTGATACAGTACATAATTGCTAATCGCTGGAACCTTTGCGAGATCAATATTTCTCATGCAATTGGAAACTCACCCGTGCGCTCAAGCAGGATGACTAGGGTGAGGTGGGATCATCAAGATGGCCGGAGATCTATCATGTCGGCACTTCATGTGTACAAATGTGCACCTGATCAGATTGACTTGGTTCAACACGGAAGGACAGGGAGTGGCTGCTTTGATTAGAATCTGTCGCATTGATGAACGAACGTCTTGCGAGCCTGATATCTCTGTGTTTTAGTTTCATTTGTAGATGTTAGAGATTTTGTGTGGTTTTCGAGAACCTGTAGCCAAGTTCTGTTTGATCGGTAACTTTCAGCGCATAGAAAACATATGCATCGATTAGAAATCAAGAAAGGACTTAATTAAGAGGAGAAAAGACTAAACTACCCTTCTAAGTGAAGGGTCGGACTTAAGTGGTACTCCATCTCTGCTTGAGGGAGTACCAGGGTATCGTAAAAAAGCTCCTCTGCTATAGTCCGCTATAGCCTTTTTAGCAGAGTGCCGCTAAATGGCCGCCTTCACAAATAGCCCGCTATAGCTGATTTGAAAGCTTGCCGCTATTTTCCATAGTCCGCTATTTAAAACATTGGTTTTAACAGCCTGCATGTTTGTCTTCATGTCATCATTCATTGTCCATTTCATCAATTATCATGCAGCATCTGTTCTGCACACACTCTCTTCATTTTAAGTGTGTGGTGTTTGGGGTGCGCTTCCGCCATGCTCTTGACAGCATCCTCTGCAGCCTCCACATTTGAAGCTCTCGAGTCACGGCAATCCATCTCTATATCCAACAGAGCAAGACTAGAGAGGTGTTGGAAGCCAAAATCATCCAAAACACCATCACCACGTGCTGACTTGAACTGACTTAGATGAATCTGCATTGGAATCTTCTTGAGATTTGGCATGGCACCTGCTTGAAACGTTAACCCTGTGACACCGGAGTTGAGCGCAAGCACCTGCAACTGTTGAAACCCTGCATCATTAGTGATAACAATGGGCCTTATGTCGCCACTCAATTGGAGCAGAGTGGGTATTTTTCCAACCATCTCAACAACCTGCTGCTCTATCTTCATCCCACCAGTAACAGATAATTCTTCTAGGTTGGGAAGTGAATGTTGGAAATTCTCCCACAGGATTGATCACATCAAATCACATGATGAACACGCACACACAAAACTTATAGCCAAGGGCCCTTGTCGTGCCCTTGTTTTCCTCTTTATTGCTTTTCTCCTTTTCTCTCCTTAATACAATAAACTCACGCAATAGTTGTGCATATATATATATACATATATATATACATATATATATATATACATATATATATATATATATATACATATATATATATATATATATATATATATATATATATATGCACCAACCGACCCAGGACGTCAAACCGACTTGTACTTGTTCTGCACTCTGAACCGAACACGACTAGTACTTTTACTCTAACACAAACTAAGCCATGTTGCCTTTTCCTAATCTAAATACCCGGCAACGCTGATCACACCTTTACTAAACTTAGCTACCCAAACCTACTAGCACACGGACTAGTACTATATATATCTGACTCAACACAACTATTATTACATACGTGACCACTTAGTAGTAAATCCATCAAAACTAAACTGGGTATTGTTTGGATTACCTAACAGTGAAACCAGCCATTTGGTTATCCAGCAAATTTGCCCACGGCATAGGCAAATTGTTCGGATGCTACTGAGAGCAGGGAAGGACGGATGTCCTTTGAGGACATCTTCTTCTTCGAGAAAAACAGTGATATAGAGGTTGCGAAGTTTGCATGCATCCAATTCACAGAGTGAGGACACTAGCTTTTCTCCCTTGCAACTTGATTTGTCAAGTTCACTGGTGTCCCAACGAATGCGTAGCTTTCTCCGATTTTTCAGTTTGCCGTGCTCTTCCAGACACTTCACTGATTGCAGGAAGGTGTCTATGTTGCCAAGCTCTTGCAGGTTTTCCATTTTACCAACACAATCCGGAAATTTAGTTTGAACTAAAACAAACAGACGTGCCAGTCATTTTAGCCGAGTAACCAATTCAGGTAGCTCTAGTAGTTATGTATTCCTCACATTTAGCGTCTCCAGATACTCCAAGTCTCTAATTTCTCTAGGAATCATGGTTATATTTGTCAAATGGATGTTCAAGTACCTGAGCTGAAATAATCTTCCAATATCAATGACATGATGATTTCCTAGTTCAAAGCATTGACCTATGTCCAGCACACGTAGAGCATTTAACTTCTCAAGGGAAGGCAGATATTTCCGTGAATTACCAATAGCACATAGTGATCTAGCATGTGATAAATCCAATTGCTTGACATTTCCTTGATCTTCATTTCCCATCAGAGACAACCGCCGGACTTTGCCATCAGCCTTAGGATGATTGCTTAAGAAAGTACAAAAGTTCTCTTCATTGGCTTTGTAAATGAGGAAATCAAGGACGGTATCATGGACTCGGCAATACAATGCCTTGCCATCATACCCGATGCCCACCGGTTGTGTTAAACTTCTATTGATAAGTTCACGGAAATATTCATCTCCTAATTTAACAAGATCTTCTCCTTCTCTACACTACTAGGGAAAACCTTATATACAGAATCTTAGCAGCAGCGCGGCACAAAAAGAGGCGCTACTGCAAATTAGTAGCAGCACGGTTAGGGAAAGCGCGCTACTAATGTAAATTTAGCAGTAGCGCGTGATGTTTAAACCGCGCTGCTACAAAAATCCATCGACAATACACAACGACCTAACTTTACCAGCAGCGCGGCGTCAAGAAGCGCGCTACTGCTAATGCCATAGTAGTAGCGCGCTTTTTAGTCACGCCGCTGCTGCTAATTTTGAAATTGTCCACACGGTTGGCCCGTTTAGCCGTAGCGCGTGATAGGAAAGCGCGCTGCTGCTACGATCATAGCAGTAGCGCGTTTTTGCTCCCACGCTGCTGCTAAGACGCACCACCCACCATCTTTTTCCACCTCCCCCTCCCCATCTCCTCTCCTCCCTTTCCCCTACCTCCCACATCCTTCCTCTCTCACTCTTCTTCTTCCTCAATACTTCTCCCCCATTAATCTTCCTCTTCTACCTACCTTTCTCTCTCTTCATTAGTCATAACTAACTACACCACCTCCATTAATGCATCTCCTTTCTTTTTTTTTTCCTTCCCCCTCCACTAGTTGAAGTTGTCTCCTCCCAAATTAGCTAGCTAGGTAGATGTAGCATTTAGTTAAGTAACCTATTTGCCCCCTAACTAGATCTTTCTTTGTCAAGAAGAGCTTTGTGCACTTTTGATCTCCACACATCATCATCCACACCGTGTGCTCGATCTCGTAGCTAGAGGTGATTAAAATTTCATGCTTTTCCAAAATGGAAATATGTGTATCTGTGTGTGTGATATGATAATTGGGAAATATGCTGGAAATTGTGTGTGTGGAATGAGTTGACGCCAAATTGTGCTTTTGAGTTACCTATGTTTTGCCGAAATGTCGATTTATTTCCGTTTTGGCGAATTCCGGGCAAACTCTAGATCTATATATGTCCTATTTTTAGGTATATAAGGCTGGAATATCTCCGCTTCATAAATATTTAAATAGGAAATAACCTTAGATATTTAATACAATAAGGCTGGAATATCTCCGCTTCATAAATATTTAAATAGGAAATAACCTTAGGTATATAAGGCTGGAATATCTCCGCTTCATAAATATTTAAATTGGAAATAACCTTAGATATTTAATACAATCTGCATGCGTTTTCAAGGGCCATCCAATTTCTCACTGCTCAGCAAAAGCTTGATCCATCTAATTTTGTGTCAAGTATAGATGTAAACATTATTGAGGGGATGGTCAGAAGGTAATGAAGCGTGAAGGGATTAAGTAAAGTTCATTCACTTATGGTGTAAGTGACAGTTACTCACTCCGTCCCAAAATAAGTGTTGTTGGTTCTTGGGACGGAGGGAGTACATACTCATGCATTATTTCGGAAAACCAGATCCGCATCATGTCATTATTTTCGCATTCGGTTTGAGTGTACATTGATGGCAGAAAGGGAAGACCATCTTACTCTTAACCCTGGGCTGAAGTTACTTGCCTAGATGGTATGGTGATTTATCACATTAGGTAGTTACCTCCACGGTAAATAGATCTGGGTTGATCCTATTAGTTGTTTTCTTGGGTGAATTTCTGCTTATATTAGTTACATCCTCGAACATGTACATCATTAGTTCATTCTTGATTTTAATTGGAGTTCTGGTTTGGTATTATAATGACATGACCTGCATTATGGCTTCATGAAATACACACATGAGAATATAGATGTCACCGAGCGACTTTAATTTAGATTTTTATATGGAGTAATATTTGTATACCATGGTTTAACATTCTTGATTTCCATCAAAACCATACTGTAGGTACAGTAAGATCCAAACCATATTGTCCATTTCCAAAATCTTAACATTCTTGATTTCCATCAAAACCTGAGCTTTACAAAATCATGTTTTAAGGTTAAGTGATTTCAGTTTGAGAAACCTACTCAGTGTTCTACCATTTTCAGATAAATTCGACAAACTTCTGTTATGGTGAGTCTTACAATGGGTTTCAGTTTTGGGTAATGATGAATCATTGAGGACATATTTTTATAGCAGAGGGGCAAAATGGATCCATGTCAAAAAGTTCCTTTAGCATAACAAGGAACTGAAAAGTACTTCTGTTGGGAGTCCAAACGCCAAATTCTAATTTGTGAAGCCAAGGAGACCCACAAGTATTTTCACACTAATGTTTCGCCTTAAAAGACAATCTCAAACATTTTAAACGGTGCCGCTACCTTAGATTTCCTTTCATTTTGATTTACCCAAACATGAATAGTAAGTATATGTTATGAAATTATTTTGCAGTTTGTTATTTTATCCTCAGAGATTTACAGGTGTATGTGTGATTCAATGTACATTAATTATTTTTGCTTTTTTTGGCCGTAGTGATTAAATGGTGTAGGCTACGGGTGTAATCCACCTGTTTGGTGTACGAATCACTTATTGAGATGCTCCATCAACATTTGTGAATTCCTCATTTTGGCTCTATGTTTAGTTGATCAACTTATCAAGCTTTGAGGAAACTGTCTGTTTGATGAGCTTGATTCTCTATATCTTGGCCAAAGTGATGCCCATGAAAGTTTTATCAATATGTACCTACTTGTGAAATTATTCTCTGGAGTGAACAGTTTCAAATTTTATCCTATGTAAAACATTATACTTACATCTGGATTACTCTATGAGAGCAGTTATAGTCTTCTTAATTGTACCATTGCACTAGCATTTTCTCATTTTATTCTAGGCATTGGATGGCCTCTTATAATCCAATGAAAACTTTGCAATTGTTACTTAAGTTTAAGTCCCAGTGAAGATGAGGAATGGTGAGTTCCTTTCATTATATGGCGAGTTGCTTTATCTCACTAATGGGCTATTGTCTGAAGTATGCAGGTTTGGGAGATATGGAAGGTGTGTATTTATCTTTGCTTATCCTGTCAAGCTATTTCCGTACTATAGCTCCTAAAATATAACCACTTCTGAATAGTACTTTTTAATTGTGTTGAAAATTTGCATATCAGTCATTATCACAAAGTAGATATATGTGGCCATTTTAGTTTTAACACGAGAGCTCTAGCTGATAGTCCTTTTTTTCCTCTGTATAATAAATGGCGCAACATCTGCACAGTCGTTTTTTTCCATATAATAAATGGTTGCATATAGCTGAGATGTCTCTATTTTTTTGGATGTTGAAGTTTTCTTTCTCTATATTTATTAAGAGAGATGGCTGCCTTTAATCATATTCTAGATCAACGTTGCCAGCTAACAATCTGGTATCGAGTGTGTTACAACCATATTTAATGTATCTTATTGTGGTATATTTACCTAGAGCTAGCATGTCAATATCCATTTAGCATTGTGTCCTCTTGATGGCATCTATGTATGTATTACCAAAAAGAGCAGTTTGGTCGGCTGTCATTCTGTGGCATGGTGGTAATGGTATTTTGTTGCGTTGGCTAAAGTTTTGTGTGAGAAATGATATCCTAGAAAAGAGAAAGAGTGGCTGCTAGACAAATGCTTTTTACCTAGGACCAATAAGACTTCTTTTTAGCTACTAGATGAAATTATCCATTCTGTTTCATTCTGAGTTAGTAGCACATCCCCCCCCCCCCCCCCCCCCCCCCACCAATTTAAAAGTTGTATGCCATGTATTTTTGCACTAGATACAAACAAGAATACATAGATGAATAGCAAATAAGGACTTCCTTTCTAGAGGTTTTATATTTACCAGCTAACCTTAATAGCATTTTTTTCTTTTGTCATAATTTACAAAGACGCAATTTATACTGTAGGTTTTTACAGTTACAGTTAACTAATACTATGATGCATCTCTCACACATTTTTACCTGCAAAGTAATATCCACAATGTTTGTCGAGTAATTCCAAAGTAAGATGTGCTATATGTATAGAGTCAATATTTTCTCTCTTCGTTGTCCGCTATAGCGTTGTAATTGTTCTTGACTTTTTTTTATGGATGTTTACATGATATGATATGTACACTTACCAAATGTGGTGAAAAATATGATAGCATGAGAACTCACAAAAAAGACAAATTATCCAAGTCTGAATACCATACAAATCACTACTCAGATTGTATCAATGTTTATTTGTGCAAGAGTCATATGATTACATTTTTGCATAGTTATTTTCATGTTGACATAGTATCAGGATATACTGATGATTTTATTTCATAAATATTTAGAACATTCTGGACTAGGTGAAGTGGAGAAAGAATATAGGTTCCATTTGCAACCATGTGAGCTAAATCTAGGTTCATGTTTGGACAAGTTAATTGAAATCATCGAACCACTCAAATTCATGCATGGGAGTAACAAATACTCCCTCTCTCCCATAGTATAAAATGTTTTTCAAGCTAAGTTCTTATATTACGGGACAGAGGGCGTATGTTTTTCAAGGTGATATATCGGTAGACTTATCGGACAACAAAAAACAAATTGTGAATCATGTAAATCTCAAGCATCCACTATTATCCATTAGATTATTGAAACTATTAATCCACGTGTACTTGCGTTTTGATGATTTTTTTAGGGTAATTGGTTTATTTTTAGGGGGGATATAAAGCACTGTAAAAATGATTTTGTTGTTCCTTGGGAGTGAGGTTGAAACATTCGTCTTTTATGCATCCCATATAATATCGCTTCATATTTGCTAAAGTTGTATTCACAATATTGTGATTGCTTTTAGACTGCCCTGGTAGATAATTGATAGTTTTACAATACGAGCAAGGTATATAATTGTCCCCAGTTCACATATGTAACCAATATTTAGAACAATAAAGAGTGCAACTGATGGATACTATCATGCAAGACAAATATTTCTTACATATCATCGCAAAACAAATATATTCGACATATCATCGTAAAGTGGATGATAAATGGAAAAATGATACAAAGAAAACGGCACAGCAACGCACGCGACTGGTTCTAGTAGTCAGGATTTTGGAATGAATACCGGAATTAATAGTCGGGTTGGCTTGGGAAGAAGGCGCTGAGTGCCGTTCTCCCATCCATCCACATGTTGTGAGCGTATATATCCTTGTGGAAGATTCCAAGCAGCATACAAGGACCCAACACAGGCTCTAGTCCTCGTGGCCTCTTTCTTTTTTCTACCAATTGTTCTCTCGACGACAGCCACACCAACCAACCACACCAATTAAGCTTGTAAAATGGGAATGGAGATGACCGACCACGCTGAGGATTGGCAAGTCCCGACATCGACATCGACATGAGAGGACAAACGGACAAGTGATTTCCTACTCTTTTTTTTACAGGACGAGTTGATTATTTACCTATTGTTACTTTTGTGCTCGTCTTCCTCATCCGCGTACACTCACATAGCCAAGCCAAAGCACGAGCTTCCTCCCTCCAAAGCTCTTGCAAGCAAGCATGAGGACTTGCTGTAAAAAACGCGTGTATATATTGATCTGAGGCAGGAAAAAGCTTTTGTGCCCGTCCTCGCTGTCCTCACAGCTCTGCCCCTCGTGCAGAGCCAAGGTGAGGGATTCTTCTTTTTTTAAGGGAAAAGTATATTTTTCATCCCTCAACTCTTTCGAAAATATAGAAATGATCCCTCAACTTCAAAACCAGCATATCTTAGTCTCTCAATTTTTTAAACCAGATAACTTTAGTCCCTCATACCGCTTTCGGTGGTGTTAGATGGGAAGCGTTCCTACTCCCTCGTGAAGGAGCCGCGTGTATACATTGATTTGAGGCAGGAAACGCCCCTGTCGTGGCTTACAAGAAGATACCGATCTCTTAGGGATTCGGTTTGTTACAGAGGAGATAGAAGAAGCTGCGAGAGAGGACGAAATAGAGTTAGTTTGAGATTACAAGAAATATATCTCTAAGTCTAACACCTCCCTGAATCTCAACTATCCTACATTAACATTCTTCTTGAATTCCTCGAAGGGCTTGACTGGCAAAGCTTTAGTGAATCCATCTGCAACTTGATCTCTGGAAGGAATGAATCGTATGTCTAACTTCTTTTCTGCAACCCTTTCTCTTACAAAGTGAAAATCAATTTCTATATGCTTGGTTCTGACATGGAACACTAGATTTGCAGAAATATATGTGGCTCCTAAGTTGTCACACCACAAACATGACACACGATGCTGCTTAACTCCCTACTCATTGAGTAATGATTCAACCCAAATGATTCCAGCATAAGCATTTGCTAGTGACTTGTATTCAGCTTTAGTACTTGACCTGGACACTATGGCTTGTTTTCTAGCACTCCAAGAAATGAGATTAGAGCCAAAGAAAACTGCAAAACCTCCAGTTGACTTTGTGTCATCACTGCATCCTGCCCAGTTAGCATAAGAGAAAGCACTAATAAGAGATGAGTTAGGACGTCTGAACTGAAGACCTAAACTCATAGTGTGCTTTATATACCGTACAATTATTTTAACAACTATCCAGGGTACAGTGGTAGGCGCATGAAGATACTGACAAACTTTGCTAACAGCAAAGGATATATTTGTTCTTGTTAGTGTCAGATACTGCAAAGCTCCTACTGCACTCCTGTATCTTGTGCTCTCTTCTTCCTTAATTGGCTCTCCTTCAAAAGCAAAAAGTTTTTCTGAAGAAGACAATGGTGTGGGTGAGGGCTTACATTCCTTCGTCCCCATACGAGCTAGAAGTTCAGTGGCATATTTTTCCTGATTCAGTACTATACCATCTTGAATCTTCTTAACTTCAATACCTAGAAAGAAGTCTATATCACCAAGGTCCTTCAAGGCAAACTATGAACTCAGATCACTCAAAAGAGCATTAGTGGCACTTTGTGAAGAGCTTGCAACTATCATATCATCAACATATATTAACACAAATATAGTTGTATTCGCTTTGTTATAAATGAACAGCGATGTATTAGCTTTGGATGCAACAAAGCCAAGATACTTTAACTGAGAACTCAACCTTGAATACCATGGCCTTGGTGCCCGTTTCAAACCATAAAGTGCCTTGTCAAGCTTACACACATAATGAGGTGTTTTCTTACTTTCATACCTAGGTGGTTGTCTCATGTAAACCTCCTCTTCCAGAACACCATGCAAAAACGCGTTCTGAACATCTAGCTGTCTCAAGCTCCATCCCCTGGACATAGAAATAGCTAGCACAAGCCTAATAGTTGCAGCTTTAACAACAAGACTAAAGGTGTCTTCATAGTCTAAACCATAATGTTGTTTAAAACCTTTTGCAGGTAAGCGTGCTTTATACCTGTCAATTGTGTCATTTGCCTTTTTCTTGATTTTGTAGACCCACTTACAGTAAATAATATTTTTACCTCGTTTTTCAGGTGCAAGATGCCAAGTCTTGTTCCTCATGAGATCTGAGTACTCCTCATCCAATGCATTTTTCCATCTTGGATCCATTAATGCATCTTCTAGCTTTACTGGTTCTCCTGTGATACATAGCATACCGTACGTTATAGTGTTGTCAGTTCCAACCTTTGGATTTCGTATACCTTTCTAAAGCCGAGTCATGACACGTGAAACCGTAGTTAGAGGCGGCACAGGAGTTGACGCAGCAGGATTAGCCGCAGAGGATCCCGGAGACACGTCAGATCCGCTTTCCACAGCGAATCACTACTAGGGAAAACCTTATACACAGAATCTTAGCAGCAGCGCGGTTTAAAAACAAACGCTACATCTAATTAGCAGTAGCGAGCTTCAGGAAACCGCGCTGCTAATATCCCGGTAGAAGTAGCGCTCTAGGTGGAACAAGCGCTACTACTATCATTGCCACAGCGTTGCGTCCAGGCTTGACATAGTAGTAGTGCCCTTCCCCGGACGCACTACTGCTAAAGTACTTAGTAGCAGCGTTTTTCTTCAAAACTCGCTGCTGGTAAGTATTGCACCTAATTAATTAAGTTTAGTCACATACTGCTAAGCGAACAAGGTGTTTACCACCTTAAATATGTTACTTCTCAAACTACCTCGAGCACTTGGTCTTCATTGAACTATATGTGTAGGATTTGTGGCTGCAATATGAATGTTCACCAGTGCCTATACAGGTACTGTGAGGATTCATGTTGACTATTTAGATTCTACACAAAAAGATCAATGATGACCAATGTATATTTTTGATGCGAGCTTAGACTTAGCAGTAGCGTTTTTCTCTAAAATGCGCTATAGCTAAATTACCTATAGCGCGTTTCCTTAAGAGCGCTACTGCTAGTTTGACTTAACCACCCGCAGGCTCAAAATTTTGCTAAGTCCTCCTTCCCCCCTGTTCTCCTACTCCTCTATCGCCGCCACCCGAGCCCGAGCCTGCCCTCACCGCCGCCGCCCGAGGCCGCCCTCAACCTCACCGCCGCCGCCCGCCGCCGCTCCCGACCTCACCGTCGCCGCCCTTGACCTCACCACCGCCGCCCTCGACCTCACCGCTGCCGCCCGAGCCCGCGCAGGACCGCTGCCTCCCGATCCCGAGCCCGCCCTCGCCGCCCCTACCTCCGTCGCCGAGCACCTCCCCGCCACCGTCTCTCCCCTCTCTGTAAGCCCCCCACCCATCCCCCACCCCATCTCTCTCTGCTTAGTTAGTAGATGTTTTTTAGTAGTAGTAGATGTTAATTTAGGGTTCATAGATAATGATTTTTAGTAGTAGTAGATGTTAATTAGTAGTATTGATGGTAAGTAAATTAATAAACTAGTTGAACTAGTTTAGTTTTAGTTGAACTAGTTTAGTAAGTAAATTAATAAACTAGTTGAAGTAGTTGAATTAATAGAACTAATGTATTTTTAGTAAACTAGTTGAACTAGTTTAGTTTTAGTTGAACTAGTTTAGTAAGTAAATTAATAAACTAGTTGAACTAGTTGAATTAATAGAACTAATGTAATTTTAGTAAGAAAATTAATATAACTAGTTGAACTACTTTATTTTTAGAAAAAACTAGTTATTTTCTATTTATAGTAAGTTTATATTTAGTAAGAACTAGTTGAATTAATAGAACTAGTTGAACATGTATATTTGTTGCTATTTTTTTAGTTTAAGCAATTATTCTGGATGTATTTGTGATAACTTGTAGGGTTTTTGTTTTTGCAGAAATCAAGGAGACCCTCCATCATCCCCGCCATCATCCCCGTCACTGACCCCCTCCGATAGATAAGGTGAGACCAGCCAAATCTCCATGTCAATATGAGTCCTATAAGATATGATGTAGATAAAAACATGTATATCTTGTGTTGCTCAAATAGGATATGTGGTTGCCCAAGTGGCCGGTCATGTTCAGGTTACACCTCCGAGTGGCCTATGTTTTGCTTGAGTGTTGCTTAATTTCCGTTCCAGCAAATTTCAGGCGCTCGATATGTCCTTTTTTAGCAAAGTTCATGCTGGATTTTTCCGTGAATTTTGGCATGACTTACTCACTAGGGGAAGGAGGAGTAACGACCATCACCGACGGTCCAAATGTCAGAGAGGAATCAGTGAGGGAGAGTCTCCACCATATATAAGAGGACGAAGAATCCTGACTGTTGTCGTGGGGGTCGCTTCTCCTTCGTTCCCGTGTGCTAGACATTTTGGTGTAATGCACTCGGGGATGAAAGGAGGAGTGACCATCACCAACGGTCGATTGTATACACCACGTGAGCTGGGAGTTTTCAAGCAAAAGACTCGACAGACTGATAGTCAACCCGTGATGAATAATAATGTTCTAATTTAGTTTTTGTGTACATATATTTAATTGTACAAGTTTAATCTTTGAATTATGAACATAGGAAATGTCGTACTCGGACGACGAAAGTCTCCCGGGGGAGTGCGACTGGTGCCACGACGACCGAGGTATGTGCGACAGGTTCCTTGACCTGGACGAAGATCGGCGCTTCAGCATTAAGCTCGAGGAGACCTTCGATGGTGAAACAGTACGCAACGACGACAAGTGTTTTTTTCGTAATTAAGCACGACTCCAACTCTTTCAACTTGTACTTTTCATATTTTGCAATTCGACTAGCTTGTGCCATGTTATGCAAGAGCTATGTCTTGGAGAGGATGGGTTTTGAAGACCATGAAAGTATGGAAATGAAGAAATTTGACCTAAGGACCCATCATGTCATGGATTTTGAAGTAAATCTGTACAATTCTGAGAGCATAACCCATTTTGGTTGCAAGAATTGGGAAGCACTTTGCGAGATGTATGGTTTTTATGAGGGTATGCTTCTCACCATGGATCTTGGTGATCCTGACACCGCCAAAGACAATTTGGACATTTGGGTCCTTGTTGATACACTTCCAATTCTTCCCCTATGTGAGCTTCTCAAACATAGTTATTAAGTAATTTATATTGTTTATTTCAAAATAGTAGACAACTTATTTCCATTGATAGCTTACTTTCATTCTTCAAAGAATGTGCAAATGATGGTAGACAGAACCAACTACACCGAAGGCTCTGAGTTAACTTATCAGCAGAAAAGTCATCTGGTCGCATATTGTACTGATCTTGAGAATTACAATGCCTACTATCAAACTCCTCAACATTATGGTCAATACGTGCCACTAGTGCACGTGTTGAACCACGATAACTTCGATGGAGATATCCTGGTAAGATTTTTTACTATTACGACATCCATGCATCTTTTGCATACTTCTAAAACTAGTACATCATTGCTAACTATGAAGTTATTACTATGTTTTTCAACAGAGAATCCCGACGGATTGTGTGCCTCACTTGATGTATCAGAATGGTAGCCTTCATGTTTTGAACATACAACCAGGTCATCCTACGAATCTCAACTGTCCATACCAGATTTCTAAAAGAAGTGGAGACATGGTAATCAAAGAATGGAAAAAATGTATGGACAGTCGTAAGGAGGTTCTTGGAAGCAAGATTGTGCGAAAGGCAAGAATTGGAGACAGGATAATCGCCATTCTCCATAATGGAGAGTCAGGGGCTGATACGTCTCCAACGTATCTATAATTTTTGATTGCTCCATGCTATATTATCTACTGTTTTGGACATTATTGGGCTTTGTTATCCACTTTCATATTATTTTTGGGACTAACCTATTAACTGGAGGCCCAGTCCATAATTGTTGTTTTTTTGCCTATTTTAGGGTTTCGAAGAAAATGAATATCAAACGGAGTCCAAACGGAATGAAACCTTCGGGAACGTGATTTTCTCACCGAACATGATCCAGGAGACTTGGACCCTATGTCAAGAAACAAAGGAGGACGCCACGAGGTAGGGGGGCGCCTACCCCCCAGGCGCGCTCTCCACCCTCGTGGGCCCCCTGTTGCTCCACCGACGTACTCCTTCCTCTTATATATACCTACGTACCCCCAAACAATCAGATACGGAGCCAAAACCCTGATTCCACCGCCACAACTTCCTGTATCCATGATATCCCATCTTGCGGCCTGTTCCGAAGCTCCACCGGAGGGGGTATCCATCACGGAGGGCTTCTACATCAGCACCATAGCCCCTCCGATGAAGTGTGAGTTGTTTACCTCAGACCTACGGGTCCATAGTTATTAGCTAGATGGCTTCTTCTCTCTTTTTGGATCTCAATACAACGTTCTCCCCCTCTCTTGTGGAGATCTATTCGATGTAATCTTCTTTTTGCAGTGTGTTTGTTGAGACCGATGAATTGTGGGTTTATGATCAAGTCTATCTATGAATAATATTTGAATCTTCTCTGAATTCTTTTATGTATGATTGGTTATCTTTGCAAGTCTCTTCGAATTATCAGTTTGGTTTGGCCTACTAGATTGATCTTTCTTGCAATGGGAGAAGTGCTTAGCTTTGGGTTCAATCTTGCGGTGTCCTTTCCCAGTGACAGTAGGGGCAGCAAGGCACGTATTGTATTCTTGTCATCGAGGATAACAAGACGGGGTTTTTATCATATTGCATGAATTTATCCCTCTACATCATGTCATCTTGCTTAAGGCGTTACTCTGTTTTAATGAACTTAATACTCTAGATGCATGCTGGATAGCGGTCGATGAGTGGAGTAATAGTAGTAGATGCAGGCAGGAGTCGGTCTACTTGTCTCGGACGTGATGCCTATATACATGATCATACCTAGATATTCTCATAACTATGCTCAGTTCTGTCAATTGCTCAACAGTAATTCGTTCACTCACCATAAAATACTTATGCTCTTGAGAGAAGCCACTAGTGAAACCAATGCCCCCCGGGTCTATCTGTTGGGTTTCGTAGTAATTTCAAAAAATTTCCTACGCACACGCAAGATCATGTGATGCATAGCAACGAGTGGGGAGAGTGTTGTCTACGTACCCACGCAGACCGACTGCGGAAGCGTTGACACAACGAAGAGGAAGTAGTCGTACGTCTTCACGATCCAACCGATCAAGCACCGAAACTACGGCACCTCCGAGTTCGAGCACACGTTCAGCTCGATGACGATCCCCGGACTCCGATCCAGCAAAGTGTCAGGGAAGAGTTCCGTCAGCACGACGGCGTGGTGACGATCTTGATGTACCACAGCAGCAGGGCTTCGCCTAAACTCCGCTACAGTATTATCGAGGACTATGGTGGCTGGGGGCACCGCACACGGCTAAGGAATAGATCACGTGGATCAACTTGTGTGTTTCTGGGGTGCCTCTGCCTCAGTATATAAAGGAGCCAAGGGGGAGGGGGCCGCCGGCCAGGAGGAGGGCGCAGGAGGAGTCCTACTCCTCCCGGGAGTAGGACTCCCCCCCCCCAATCCTAGTGGGACTAGGATTCCCCGAGGGGAAAGAGAGAGAGGGGGGCCGGCCACCTCTCCTAGTCCTAATAGGAATAGGGGAAGGGGGGAGGCGCGCGGCCACCTTGGGCTGCCCCTTTCTCCTTTCCACTAAGGCACATTAAGGCCCATATGGTTCCCGGGGGGTTCCGGTAACCTCCCGGTACTCCGGTAAAATCCCGATTTCACCCGGAACACTTCTGATGTCCAAATATAGGCTTCCAATATATCAATCTTTATGTCTCGACCATTTCGAGACTCCTCGTCATGTCCGTGATCACATCCGGGACTCCGAACAACCTTCGGTACATCAAAATGTATAAACTCATAATATAACTGTCATCGTAACCTTAAGCGTGCGGACCCTACGGGTTCGAGAACAATGTAGACATGACCGGGACACGTCTCCGGTCAATAACCAATAGCGGGACCTGGATGCCCATATTGGCTCCTACATATTCTACGAAGATCTTTATCGGTCAGACCGCATAAGAACATACGTTGTTCCCTTTGTCATCGGTATGTTACTTGCCCGAGATTTGATCGTCGGTATTCCAATACCTAGTTCAATCTCGTTACCGGCAAGTCTCTTTACTCGTTCTGTAATACATCATCCCGCAACTAACTCATTTAGTTGCAATGCTTGCAAGGCTTAAGTGATGTGCATTACCGAGAGGGCCCAGAGATACCTCTCCGACAATCGGAGTGACAAAACCTAATCTCGAAATACGCCAACCCAACATGTACCTTTGGAGACACCTGTAGTACTCCTTTATAATCACCCAGTTACGTTGTGACGTTTGGTAGTACCCAAAGTGTTCCTCCGGTAAATGGGAGTTGCATAATCTCATAGTTATAGGAACATGTATAAGTCATGAAGAAAGCAATAGCAACATACTAAACGATCGGGTGCTAAGCTAATGGAATGGGTCATGTCAATCAGATCATTCTCTTAATGATGTGATCCCGTTAATCAAATAACAACTCATTGTTCATGGTTAGGAAACATAACCATCTTTGATTAACGAGCTAGTCAAGTAGAGGCATACTAGTGACACTTTGTTTGTCTATGTATTCACACATGTATTATGTTTCCGGTTAATACAATTCTAGCATGAATAATAAACATTTATCATGATTGTAAGGAAATAAATAATAACTTTATTATTGCCTCTAGGGCATATTTCCTTCACTATCTTCATCATATTAATCTTCCAATACTTAGTTATTCTTACTTTGCTTTTACTTTACTTTGCATCTTTATCATAAAAATACCAAAAATATTATCTTATCATATCTATCAGATCTCACTCTCGTAAGTGGTTGTGTAGGGATCGACAACCCCATATCGCGTTGGTTGCGAGGATTTATTTGTTTTGTGCAGGTGCGAGGGACTGGCACGTAGCCTCCTACTGAATTGATACCTTGGTTCTCAAAAACTGAGGGAAATACTTACGCTACTTTGCTGCATCACCCATTCCTCTTTAAGGGAAAACCAACGCAGTGCTCAAGAGGTAGCAAGAAGGATTTCTGGAGCCGTTGCCGGGGAGTCTACGAAAAAGTCAATATACCAAGTACCCATCACAATCCTTATCTCCCGCATTACATTATTTGCCATTTTCCTCTCGTTTTCCTCTCCCCCACTTCACCCTTGCCATTTTATTCGCCCTCTCTCTCTATCCTCCCTTTCTTTCTCTATTTGCCTCTTTTTGCCCACTTGCTTTTTGTTTGCTTGTGTGTTGGATTGCTTGCTTGTCACGATGGCTCAAGATAACTCTAAATCAACAACAATGATTTTATTAGCACTCCGATTGCTCCTCTTACCAATGCTGAATCTTGTGAAATTAATGCTGCCTTGCTGAATCTTGTCATGAAAGATCCGTTTTCCAGCCTTCCTAGTGAAGATGCCGCTACCCATATAAATAGCTTCGTTGATTTGTGTGATATGCAAAAGAAGAAAGATGTGGATAACGATATTGTTAAATTGAAGCTATTTCCTTTTTCGCTTAGAGATCGTGCTAAAGCTTGGTTTTCGTCTTTGCCTAAAAATAGTATTGATTCATGGAATAAGTGCAAAGATGCTTTTATCTCTAAGTATTTTCCTCCCGCTAAGATCATCTCCCTTAGAAACGATATTATGAATTTTAAGCAACTTGATCATGAACATGTTGCACAAGCTTGGGAGAGGATGAAATTAATGATACGTAATTTCCCTACTCATGGTTTGAATTTGTGGATGATTATACTAAAAATTTATGCCGGATTGAATTTTGCTTCTAGAAATTTTTTAGATTCGGCCACGGGAGGCACTTTTATGGAAATCACTTTAGGAGAAGCTACTAAACTCCTAGATAATATGATGGTTAATTGTCGGTGTACTAGAGTAGGGGTAACCTAGTATCCCGAACATGTGCACAGGCAGTCGCAGCATCCCGCGGCAAGGCTTGCCGGGTGACCGCCAAGGTCCTCCATGGTTCCTTTGGAGCCATTCAAGGACAAAGTATCCAAGCCAAGGAGACAAGACCCCGGCAAGAGGAGCTTGCCGGGAAGGCCAACCAAGGCATCTCAAGGAACTTGCCGCGACGCGCCACGCGTCCCAGCAAGGCCCGGTGAGCGACAAGCTCCCGGACGCGACAAGACAACGACCGCGGCAAGGCGCTTGCCGCGGCAAGCCACCACTCTGTGTCCGCGCTCCAGCACATCCACCAACATGTCGCTCTGGGACCCTTCCAGGCGTACGTGGCGGGAGGCTGTGCAGCCAGCGGTGCACGGTGGCAAGCGGCGCTGACAAGATTGCCATCGTGGCGAGCGGTGGCGTCCCTGACGGTCCCTTTTGCACTATTTAGGCGACGCAGACGGGCATTTAATGCCCTGGTCCCCTGCCGTCAGGGTTAGGTATGATACACTATAGCAGGTAGCTGTACCAACCGCAACACCTTTCCATTTTTACCCTTGTCTACGTTGCCACC
Source organism: Triticum urartu (assembly GCF_056163025.1). Taxonomy (NCBI): domain Eukaryota; kingdom Viridiplantae; phylum Streptophyta; class Magnoliopsida; order Poales; family Poaceae; genus Triticum; species Triticum urartu. The sequence goes on from NC_141873.1 coordinate 17,333,012, forward strand.
TGTCGGTGACCCCTTGAGCATATAAAAGGAGGCCCATGCGCAACGTAGAGGGGGGGGGGGAAGGAGGAAGAGAACACTCACGCTCGGTCTCATTAGCTGCTGGGGTGTACTGTAGCACTCCGCGCTCCCGAGCAAGAACTCAATACAAACCACAAAGCAGGAGTAGGGTTTTACGCATCGGTGCGGCCCGAACCTGGGTAAACTGCTCGTGTGCTTCGCCTCGATCCGCTCTCTGTGCGACCCTCGCCCCCGCCGAACCGAAAGGGACTCGGTCCACCGGTCCCATGGGTGTTCGTGTATTAGTCCCCCGACATCCTTGGCGCGCCAGGTAGGGGTGTCGAGGTTGTGTGAACCAGATCCGGCGTTCACACGAGCTAGATCTTCATCATCTTCATCGACATGCCGCCGAAGAAGAAGGCTTCGGAGGCAGCTGCTCCGTTCGCGCCGACCCCACCACCGCCGGAGCAAACGACTGATGGGGCAGACGCCGGCGGAAGAACGGGCGTCGACGAGGGAGCTCACGGTGCTGCCAGGTCCAAGGACAAGGCTGCGCTGCCCATCGGCGGCGTAGCCGGCTCCCATAACGACCGGGCGCACTCCAAGACCTCGGCGTCCGTACATGCACCGCGCCCATCTCAGGAGGTGCGGGACCGGCAGCGTCATGGTACTCACGGTACCATGCGTTTGCTGGACCAAGATCGAGCTGGTGGATCTCGGAGTGCTCAAGACCAGCATGCACGCCAACATGCTGGCACGAGCGAGGCACGGTCGCCTGGACGGGATACTACTCCTTCTAACATAGTTAGAAGTCCGAGCATATCCCGCTCCTGGCACCGTTCGCCACCGCCACCCGCCACTACAGCAGAAGCTTTGGCGTGAGCTCAACTGCTCCTGGACTACCCTCCAATGGCAGACAAGATCGACGACTGGATGGCCACCATTCAGAGTCTCATCGGCTTCGCCAACGGCGACACTCAACGGCAGCCGAGCACGTCGCAACCGCGGCAAGTCAGCCAGGCACGAGCCGGTGGCGACAAGACCGGTGGGGGTGCAACCACTGTGCACTCTCCGCCCCGAAGGCCAAGATCGCCGACTCACCGGATCCACCTCGACAGCGACTCCACCGCGTCATCAGATCCACGAGCTTGTTGCGATCAGCGCCAAGTTCTTCATGAACGACAGCAAGAAGACGCTCGTACTCGCATCGAGCGCCAAAGAGAAGCGCGGCGTCAATTAGACCAGCGCGCTGGGCCCTCTGTCGACATGCATGCGCCAGGGGAACTAGGCAACTTGCCGTACGCGGTAGGTTGCCCTGCGTTTACTCGTGAGCTGCGGCAAGTACAGTGGCCTAGCAAGAAGAATTTCAAGCCAGACGTACCAGAGAAGTACGACGGCAAGTCGGATCCGTCGGAGTTCCTCAGCATCCACACCATCGCGGTGCAGGCTGCCGGGGGGCGGGACGACAAGATCCTTGCCAACTACTTCCCGCTGGTGCTCAAGCCCAACGTCAGGTCCTGGCTCTTGCACTTGCCGGACAACTCCATATCCTCCTGGGCAGACCTATGCCATCAGTTTGTCGGCGCCTTTACAGGCGGCCACAAACCTCATGGCCAAGAGAGTGACCTTCATCTACTCGCCCAGAAGGAAGGAGAGCCCCTACGCAAGTACATTCTGAGATTCAGCCGTGTACAGCACAACATCCCAGATGTCCACCCTGCCGCGGTCATCAGCGCGTTCCATCAGAACGTGCGTAACCGCAGGATGCGGGAGGAGATGGCGATGTGCAAGATCAGAGACGTCAGTGAGCTGTATGCCCTGGCCGACAAGTGTGCACGTGCTGAGGAAGGGAGGAAACTCCCCGGAGAGAATACAGGAGCAGGAGGATCTGACAGCGAGGATGCTGCCCCGGCAAAGAAAAACCGGCGGCGGAACAACAGGAAGAAGAAAGGCAAAGATGTGCTAGTCATTGAGCAGTCCGGCAACGAAGGTGGCGCCAAGAAAGCCAAAGCTGGTAGCTCCGGCAAGGAGATTTCCGCATGCACCAACTGCCAGACTGTGGCGGTCGCCGACAAGCAGGACGGCACCGACAAGCAGTACTGCAAGATCCACCGCACCAAGGGCCATGACCTCCAGAGCTGCAAGAAGGTCGAGCAGCTTGTCCAGCAGCAAAAGGCTGAATACGAGCAACGCGACAAGGAGAGGGCCCAAGGAGGCGCTGGAGAATCCGGCAAGAAGCGCGCCGGCCGGGGAGGACGCCGCGGCAAGGCCATGCAGCGGCAAGGAGACAGACCTCCCCGTGGCCGCGACAAGGATGAAGATGACGACGACGACGAAGACATGGATGGTGTCGAGACCAGTGAGCAGGAGTTCCAGAAAGCCACAGAGGTCTTGTGCGTTGACGGCGGTGCTTCTCTGCATACTTCGCACCGCCAACTCAAGCAGTGGGTGCGGGAAGTCAATGCGGCGGAACCACCTGTCGAGTCACGCAAGCTTTTGAAATGGTCCAGCATGCCTATCATCTTTGATATTGAGGACCACCCTGATCGCACAACTGTGGTCGGGTGCTTGCCGATGTTGGTTTCACCAACTATCCGCAACCTCAAGGTCACTAAGATGCTAGTTGACGGCAGGGCCGGCTTGAACCTGATCTCCTCCGCTGTACTCCAGAGACTCCAGATCCCTGACAGCGAGCTTGAAGAGACCGGCACATTCCAAGGAATCAACCCGGGAAGGAGCAAGCCGAAGGGGAAGGTCACGTTGCCAGTAACATTTGGCAACGAGGTGAACTTCAGGACTGAGAGGGTCACTTTTGACGTTGCCGATTTTCTATTGCCTTACAATGGGATACTCGTCCGTCCAGCACTCGCCAAGTTCATGGCAGCCTCTCACTACGCATACAACATGCTGAAGATGCCAGGTCCGATAAGCGTCATCTCTGTCCCTGGCGACAAGAAGGATGCTCTTATCTGCGCCGACAAGATCTACCAGGAAGCGGCAGCCGCAACAGATCGCAAGTCACCCTCCCGGGGGGAAGAAGAAGACCAAGTCCGGCAAGAGTTCTGATGCCCACTGCGGCAAGCGCACCTCTTCGGAGTGCTGCGCTGCCGTCGAGGACGCACCATCGAGCTCCACCGGCAAGTGTAAGAAGACAATGGCAGCTCCGCCAGAGACCAAGAAGGTGTCCGCCAAGGAGGACGGCACTGGTGGTACCTTCACCATCAGTGCCACTCTCGACCCTAAATAGGAAAGCGTGCTCATTGCTTTCCTGCGGGCGAACGTCGACGTGTTTGCGTGGCAACCGTCTGACATCCCCGGTGTACCCAGGAAAGTAATTGAGCACCATCTTGCCGTTTGTCCTCATGCGCGGCCCGTCAAGCAGAAGGTCAGGAAGCAAGCAGTGGAGCGCCAAGAATTCATCGCAGAAGAGATCAAGAAGTTGGAAGCAGCAGGCCTTGTCAGAGGAGTGCTCCATCCTACGTGGTTGGCCAATCCTGTAGTCATACGCAAGGCGAACGGAAAATGGAGACTTTGTATCGACTTTACCGATGTTAACAAAGCTTGTCCCAAAGACCCATTTCCTTTGCCGCGCATTGACCAGATTGTTGACTCCACGGCCGGATGTGACTTGCTTTCATTTCTTGACGCATACTCAGGATACCGTCAGATCTTCATGGCAGAAGAGGATGAGGAGAAGACCGCATTCATCACTCCATGTGGCACGTACTGTTTCATACGGATGCCTTTCGGTTTAAAAAATGCTGGTTCAACATTTGCAAGGGTAGTCCATGTCGCTCTTGAGCCACAAATACACAGAAATGTGGAAGCCTACATGGATGACATAGTGGTCAAGAGCAAGGACAAGGCAACTCTGATTCAAGATTTAGACGAGACCTTTGCAAATCTGCGCAAGATCAGCCTCAAGCTCAACCCCGAGAAGTGTGTGTTTGGAGTCCCCTCCGGCAAGCTTCTCGGGTTCTTCGTGTCTCAACGGGGAATTGAAGCCAATCCCGACAAGATCAAGGCCATTGAGCAGATTGAAGCACCGAAGCGTGTCAAGGATGTACAAAGACTTGCCGGTTGCGTGGCTGCTCTCAGCAGGTTTATCTCTAGGTCTGCTGAGCACGCCCTGCCGTTTTTCAAAATATTGAAAAAGGCAGGTCCAATGAAATGGACTCCAGAAGCGGAGGCTGCGCTGCAAGACTTGAAGAGATACCTGTCCTCCACTCCAACACTTGTCACACCTAAGCCACAAGAGAAGTTGCTGCTGTATATAGCGGCAACCAATAAGGTGGTTAGTGCTGCGTTACTAGCAGAGAGGGAGGTAGATGACGAGCCAGCAACCACGGCAGGCGCATCCAGCGACAAGAAGGGGGCTTCCCCGACAAGCTCTGGTCCCGACAAGGCTGGATCTGCGCAGACGCGCGAGGAGATACAGAAGAGAATGGTACAGCGCCCAGTTTACTTTGTTAGTTCCCTTCTGCAGGGGGCTAGGTCAAGGTACTCTGGCGTGCAGAAATTGCTTTTCGGCCTTCTCATGGCCTCGAGAAAGTTGCGCCATTACTTCCAAGCACATGAGATCACAGTTGTCACTTGTTTTCCGCTGAAGAGGATACTACAGAATCTAGAAGCGACAGGCAGGATTGTTGAGTGGGCACTGGAACTGTCAAGCTTTGGCCTCAAGTTTGAGAGTACTTCAACTATCCAAAGCAGAGCATTGGCAGAATTCATAGCAGAATGGACGCCAACACCAGATGAAGAAATTCCAGAAACGAGCATCCCCGTCGAGGAAGCAAGCAAAGAGTGGCTGATGTACTTTGATGGTGCCTTTTCGCTGCAAGGCGCCGGCGCTGGCGTGCTGCTTGTCGCACCCACCAGAGAGCACGTCAAGTACGTAGTCCAGATGCACTTTCCGAAGGAGCAAGCAACAAACAATACTGCAGAGTATGAAGGCTTGCTTGCCGGTCTCAGGATCGCGGCAGACCTTGGGATCAAGAAGCTCATTGTCAGGGGTGACTCGCAGCTTGTCGTCCGCCAAGTGAACAAGAGCTATCAGAGTCCGTTGATGGAAGCCTACGTCGACGAAGTGAGGAAGCTAGAAGAGCACTTTGACGGCCTACAGATGGAGCGTGTTCCAAGAGCTTAGAACGCCATTGCCGATGGCCTATCAAAGTGCGCCGCACTTAAGTTACCTGTGGAACCAGGGATCTTTGTGCTCAAGCTGACTCAACCGTCTGTAACGCCATCAACTGGACAGAGCAAGAAGAGGAAGTTGATTTCTGGTGACTATTTTCCGGCAGATCTTTCCGAAGCCGCCGCCAAGAAGGTCCCCAAGATCAACGCCAAGAGCGCTGAGGAGCAGTCTGCTCCGGCAAGCCCTAGGGTTTGTTCCGTTGAAGCACAAACTCCCGACAAGTTTTGCTCCGGCAAGCTTGCCGGGGAACGTCAAGCTCCGGCAGAGCCGCAGGTTCTTGCCATAGAAGCGGATGTTCCCGCAGCAGCAGATTTGCCTTTAGTCCTTGTTGTCGAGCCACAAGCTCCAGCATGGACACAGCAGATTGTCCGTTTCCTTCAGACAGGAGAACTTCCCGAAGAGCAAGAAGAAGCGGAAAGAGTAGCCCGGCAGTCAAGTATGTACCAGTTTGTCGACAACACACTGTACAGAAGAAGACTCAATGGTGTGAAATTGAAGTGTATTCACCGGGAAGACGGACAAAAGCTATTGGCAGAGATACATGGAGGCATATGTGGTCACCACATTGGCGCAAGAGCACTTGCTGGCAAAGCATTCCGACAAGGTTTCTTTTGGCCGACAGCCCTCTAGGATGCAACTGCACGAGTAACCAAGTGTGAAGCGTGCCAGTTCCATTCCAAGCAGATACACCAACCAGCTCAAGCTCTCCAGACGATCCCTTTATCCTGGCCATTTTCGGTCTGGGGGCTCGACATCCTCGGCCCCTTTTCCCGAGCAGTCGGGGGCTTTCAGTACTTGTACGTTGCAATCGACAAGTTCACAAAGTGGCCGGAAGTGGAAGCAGTGAGGAAGGTGACAGCACAGTCAGCAGTCAAGTTCTTCAGGTCGATTGTTTGCCGCTTCGGGATCCCTAACAGGATAATCACCGACAACGGTACGCAATTCACGAGCCGCACCTTCATGCAGTACGTCCAAGATCTTGGCGCCAAGGTCTGCTTCGCTTCTGTTGCTCACCCGAGAAGCAACGGTCAAGCGGAGAGGGCAAATGCTGAAGTGCTGCGTGGGCTCAAGACCAGGACTTTCGACAGGCTGCACAAGTGCGGAAAAAACTGGATCGAGGAGCTGCCGGTGGTTCTTTGGTCGATCAGGACGACGCCAAATCGAGCCACTGGCCAGACACCTTTCGCTCTAGTCTATGGAGCAAAGGCAGTTCTCCCCACAGAACTCGTATACCGGTCACCTCGAGTGCTCGCTTATGATGAGCTTGAGCAAGAGCAGCTGCGACAAGATGACGCGCTGCTCCTTGAGGAAGACCGTCTTCAGGCTGCTGTACGAGCTGCTCGCTACCAGCAAGCTTTGCGCCGCTACCATAGCCGCAAAGTTAACGCCAGAAGTATCGAGGAAGGCGACCTTGTTCTTCGGCGTGTTCAGTCCGCCAAGAATTCCAACAAGTTGACGCCGAAGTGGGAAGGCCCTTACCGGGTGAAACGAGTCACTAGGCCTGGCACTATTCGCCTTGAGACCAAAGATGCCATTCTGATGAGCAACTCCTGGAACATTGGGCATCTTCGTAAGTTTTACCCGTAAGGCGCGGTTGCCGGAACCCGTTCCGGCAACCACCTTTTGTACAAGTCTTGCCGCTGTTGCATGTAATCCTTTGTACAAAGCCGGGCGCAGACCCCGTGCATAAAGCTCATGTGCTCCGCACATCTTGTCAATTTCATGCTTTCTATTTTTTGCATATGTGATCTGACACTTTGTGCAGCACCTACTCCCCGGTAAGCAATAACGAGCCGTAAGGCTCCATATCTTTATTTTCTCCTCTTTCTTTTTTCTCAAGGAAAGGAAGGTTCCCTCGCCCACAAGTTTGCCGGGGGGGGGGAAAGGAGAAGATAATGGTACGGACCAGGCGTCATTCAAGAAAGTTTCGCCTTACCGGGAAGCAAACAACAGAAAAGCTAAGTTGCCAAAGTTTGAGCAATCAGATTTTTAAAATTTTTAAGTTATCTCCCTTGAACGACCGCACTTTGTATGGAAAACCTGTGCGCGGAGGAACCAACTCGTAGCTAGTTGCGCCCTTACTTTGTTTTGAGTCCGCTCAACAACTTAAGTGAGCTGCGACTAGTTGCGACAAGGTTTCTTGTCGGTAGCAGCACCGCCAGCAGGCTGCTGACGTCCCGCACTCAGCGCTCGCGGCTCAGGTTCCTGCACCGGCAAGTTCCCTAAAAGCGTAGGGCAAAAACATACAAAGGGAGGAATCGATTAAAGGGAATAACATTGCAATCATTACCCGGAATAGAGTTATATTACAATGTAGCTTGTCGGGGCTCTAACAGATTGTTCTCATAACATGACCAGCAGCGACAAGAAAAGAAGAAACCGGGCGGCCTAGTCTACGCGATCGCCCTCAATCCTCTTCATCCCGCTCACCTTATCCACAATGGGTGCGACAAGGGTCTTGAGCGCCTCCAGATCAGCATCCGGCGGCAGGGTCTTGAGGACGTTGGTGAGGTTGAGGCCCGGGTTGCGGAAGGCCACCTTCACCAACACCTTTTGAAGAGCTTCGCGCAGATCTTGCGCGACTCGTCGGCCAGCTGCTTTGGGATCTTCTCCCGGAGCCGCTGGAGGGCCGTCGCCACGCCTTTGAAGAACAAGGTGAGCTTGGCGCTGGATTGAAGGTTCTCATCAGAGGGATACCTGAGATCCTCCACCCCCAGCTGCGCCAGCTCCCTGTCGATATCTGCGGCACCATTCACGAGACCCTCCGTCCAGTGCTCCACTTTCTCCCTAAAAGCATTCTGGGCGGCGGTAGCACTCGCCAGCAGCGCCTTGTCGCCCTTGATCTCCTCCTTCAAGGCCACCTCCTGCTCCCTGGCGTCGTCCAGTGTCTTGGTCAAAGTGGTCAGCTTCAACTCAAGATCTGCGTTGGAGTCCTTGGCGGCGCTAAGCTCTTCACCACTCGCCTTGAGATCGGCCTCCAGCTGCGCCACCTTCGTCTCCAGCTCCTTCTTGACGGCCTCGGCAACTGCGGCAGCATCCTCTGCTTGCTTAAGGGCTCCGCCGATTTTTTGCTCATGCGCGGCAAGCTCCTCCTCGTGGCTGTCGAGGTTAACTTTCTGCTGCACCAGCTCGCCCTCCTGCGCAGACAGCTTCTCAACGGCAAGCCTCTATTGCTCTTCAACTTCGGCCTTCTCGAGGAAGAAGGCCTTATGCTCTTCGGCGAGTTGCTCCTGCTCCTCTGCCAGGGACCGGAGAGCTTCCTGGTTGAGACCCCGGAGCTCCTCCACGCGCTTCTCGATGTCTGCTCCCGCCTTCGCAACAAGCGCCTCGTGGGATTCCAGCTTGGCTTGCCGGGCACGGTAAAGCGACACCAGCTTCCGCAGCAGCCGCTACTCCTCAGGCTCGCTGCCGCTGCTGCTCGGTGCGTCAACCAGCGTCAGCCCAGCGGAGGCGAGCACCTCTCCGTCGAAGCTCTCTCCTTCGACCGGCGCCCTGGAGCTTGACGCCCAGGGGAGGTTGATAAAGACACCATCGCCGGCCTTCAAGTAGACGCCTGGCTGGGGCTCTTCGGAGCCTGACGCTGCGGCAGCAGCGGAGGGATCGGCGGTCGGCGTAGCGCCTGGCGCTCCTGCGGCCTCAGGGCCGTCAGTGCGATCGCCAGACCCCCCGCCTGCTTCTGCGGTGGCAGCTTTGGCGGCCTCAGCGCCGGCGGGATCATCAGCGCCGGCTGCTTTTTTGGTGGCAGCAGCGTCGTCGGCGGCAACCTCGGTCTCCATCGGCTCCGCAGCAGATGGGTCTGACAGCCAGAAAAGGGAGAAGAGTCAAGCAAATATCCAAAAAAAAGAAGATCAAAAGAAGAAGAACCCAAGGGAAGCTTTGAATAGAAGATTACCTGTACTGGGTTCGGCAGTCGTAGTCTCCGCCGCCGGGGGGACGCTGGTGCTGTCCCTTGCCGGAGAACTCTCCCTTGCCGGAGGACTCTCCCTTGGCATTTCGGGGGCGGCCTCTGGGCGCTCCTGGTGGGGCTGCTCTGCTCCTACACAAGCCAACAGTCAGATGTCAGCAAAGAAAGAGTATCCATGCGCGCCTAACAGCAGAAAGCGAACCATATACTTACGCTGGGGGCTGCTCTGGAGAACAATTGCCGGGTCCAGCAAGGTTGTCTCGGACGCACCCCTTGCTGTCGCGGTGGGTTCGTCCTCGACGACAATCACCGGGACCTTGGCTCTCTTCGCTGCTCTCTGGGCCAGAGTCCTAAAAAGGAATAAGTTCAGAGTAAAGCAAATGAGATACAAGACAAAACAGCAAGAATTGAAGAACTACAAGTACAAAAAGAGAATCTTACTCTTCTTCTTCCTCGTCGGAGCTGAACACGGAGAAGTCGAAGTCCGGCTCACGTCCGGCGCGAGGAGGCGGAGGAGTAGTTTCCCTTGGCCGCTTGGCGGGAACAGTGGCGGTGGTCTGAGACGACCCTGCTCCGGCTGCCGCCGCGGCATGAGAAGCGGCAGGAGTAGAAGCGGTGGTCCGGGTGGACCCCGCTCCAGTTGCCGCAGCAGCGTGAGGTGCTCCTGCAGCAACAGTGCTTGCCGCGGTGGAGCGTGTCGCGCGGCGCGGCGACTGTTCTCTCGCCCGCCGCCCAGCTACGTCCCCGGCCTTGCGGAGACGCCTTCTTGGTGGGGATGGAGGCTCTGCTTGCGGCGAGCTGCCTGAAGATGAGGAGGAAGAGGAGTTGATCTCCAGCGAGCCGCTCGTATCCTCGGCGGGCTCGCTCGACTCGACGTCATGCCCGGCAAGCTCTTTCTCGCCGACGAGCTCCCCTCGCTCGGCACGGCTTGCCACCTCTGCTGCCTCTGCCTCCTCCATGGTGAATCCAAATTCGCCCGCGGCTGCGGCTGCCGCCGCCTCTTCCAGCCTAGTGGCGATGCGTGTCATCTCCGCATCGGTGGTGTCGCGGGTGAGGCTATCCTTTTCGTCGGAGCGGACCGGCACTTCTACCAAGCCGTCAAAGAACTCCTGCACGACGTCGTCTGCAGGCTCTTGCCAAGTTGGGACAATTCCATGCGAATCGCACAGCGACATCATTGCACGGATGCGGTCGAGCGCGGAGTTGTTGCACAGCGGAACGACACCCTTCGGCAACCTGAACACTTCGGGATGTTGAGGGTCGTACTTGAACAGCTCCTGGAGCATCGCGTTAAGCTCCAGAACAGTGAAGTTGAAGTTGAGACCCGGACGCAGCCTCATGATATCCGCCGCATTCTTGAATTCCCAGGTGGGTCTCCTCCGTTCCTGCAGGGGGCGATGTGGCGGCGGAGAAAATCTGCGCCAACAGCGCTTACAGTGAGCCCGGCAAGCCTGAGGTGTTGGATCCGGGTGACGGCAATCTTAAGACTATCGTCTTCCAGGGCCACGTCACTCCAATCGCTGCCGCGTGCTACTGGGGCTTGGCGCCGGGCGGTAAACGGCTGCGGGTTCTCCTCGACAATCCAGCACCAGTCTGCTCTCCATTCCTCCCACTTGCCGCGGAACTCTCCCTCTAGATAAGTGTCCTTCTTGCCGGCCCTCGAGATCCAGGCGATTCCGCCGGATAAAGGCTCTCCTCTCTCTACTTGGGGCATAAAGAAGTGGCGAAAAAGGGCTACATTGGGATAGACTCCGACAAAGTTTTCGCAAAGATGTGCGAAAACTGCCATGGTCAGAACAGCATTGGGGGTGAAGTCAAGGAGGCGGAACCCGTAGGTGTTCATAATATCGCAGGAAAACTCAGAGAAGGGCGGGCAGAGCCCGCAGTAGAAGAACAAGGCAAAGAAAGGATATCCGTTTGGAGCCATTTTCCAAGCGGCGGCTGGAAGTACCTTCGTGCGCGGATGCGCTCGCGTCTCCGTCGACCAGAAGAGGTAGTAATTCTCCCTCAGCTCCCTCGCGGCGAGCTTGGGGGGGAATATTGCCCGCTCCTTTCGCAGCGCCGCAAGCCACTGCGCCTCGGTCGACTTCACAACCTTCCCTTTGTCGGCTCTCGGAGCCATGGCGGAAGTGGTGAAGGAGGTCGATGGCGTTGGTGGTGCTGGTGGCGATGGGGGGCGGGGCGCTGCTCTCTTTCAGCTTTGGGAAGACGAGGGAGCGGCGGAGGTTTCCGATATTGGAGTAGCAACCGGCGAATGGGCGAACTACCCCTGTTTCCCATTCTTATAAAGAGGGAGGGGGCGGACGTTCTGCCTTTCCGAATAAAGAAACCACCCACGATCCATCCCACGACGCCGCATTCAACGCGTGCCGTTCGGGGAGGGCGCGGTGGATACGGGGAGAGATACGATGTAACCCAGGCCGCGCGTGCCCGTGCCCTATTTTGGGCCTGGCCCAACAGCGCTCGGCACCGTGTATGGCCCAGGCCCGGGGGCTCCTGTCGGTGTACTAGAGTAGGGGTACCCTAGTATCCCGAACTTGTGGACGGGCAGTCGCAGCATCCCGCGACAAGGCTTGCCGGGTGACCGCCAAGGTCCTCCGTGGTTCCTTTGGAGCCATTCAAGGACAAAGTGTCCAAGCCAAGGAGACAAGACCCCGGCAAGAGGAGCTTGCCGGGAAGGCCAACCAAGGCATCTCAAGGAACTTGCCGCGACGCGCCACGCGTCCCGGCAAGGCCCGGTGAGCGACAAGCTCCCGGACGCGACAAGACAACGACCGCGGCAAGGCGCTTGCCGTGGCAAGCCACCACTCTGTGTCCGCGCTCCAGCACATCCACCAACGTGTCGCTCTGGGACCCTTCCAGGCGTACGTGGCGGGAGGCTGTGCAGCCAGCGGTGCGCGGTGGCAAGCGGCGCTGACAAGATTGCTATCGTGGCGAGCGGTGGCGTCCCTAACGGTCCCTTTTGCACTATTTAGGCGACGCAGACGGGCATTTAATGCCCTGGTCCCTTCCTGTCAGGGTTAGGTATGATACACTGTAGCAGGTAGCTGTACCAACCGCAACACCTTTCCATTTTTACCCTTGTCTACGTTGCCACCTGTCGGTGACCCCTTGAGCATATAAAAGGAGGCCCATGCGCAACGTAGAGGGGGGGGGGTGGGAAGGAGGAAGAGAACACTCACGCTCGGTCTCGTTAGCTACTGGGGTATACTGTAGCACTCCGCGCTCCCGAGCAAGAACTCAATACAAACCACAAAGCAGGAATAGGGTTTTACGCATCCGTGCGGCCCGAACCTAGGTAAACTGCTCGTGTGCTTCGCCTCGATCCGCTCTTCGTGCGACCCTCGCCCCCGCCGAACCGAAAGGGACTCGGTCTGCCGGTCCCATGGGTGTTCGTGGATTAGTCCCCCGACATTAATTATTCTCAATGGCATACTGGAAGATCTACTAATAAAAAGGTGCATGCGATAGAAGAAATTAATGTTTTGAGTGGAAAGATGGATGAACTTATGATATTATTTTCTAGTAAAAGTGTTTCTTCTGATCCTAATGATATGCCATTTTCTACTTTGATTGAGAATAATAATGAATCTATGGATGTGAATTTTGTTGGTAGGAACAATTTTGGTAACAATGCACATAGAGGAAATTTTAATCCTAGGCCTTATCCTAGTAATCCCTCTAATAATTATGGTAATTCCTACAACAATTCTTATAGAAATTATAATAAGATGCCCTCTGATTTGAATCTAATATTAAAGAATTTATTACTTTGCAAAAGAATTTCAATGCTTTGATTGAAGAAAAATTGCTTAATATTGATGAGTTGGCTAGGAACGTTGATAGAATTTCTCTTGATGTTGATTCCTTGAAACTTAGATCTATTCCACCTAAGCATGATATCAATGAGTATCTCAAAGCCATGAGAATTTCCATTGATGAGTGCAAAGAAAGAACCGCTAGGATGCGTGCTAAGAAAGATGCCTTTATAAGAGTGTGTTCTTCTAGTTCCTATGAAAATAAAGATGAAGATATAAAAGTTATTCATGTATCCCCTATTAAATCTTTGTTTTATAATATGAATCTTAATAATGATGGGACTGAATATGATCCACCTTTACCTAGAAGGCGTTCCAAGAATTCGGAGTTTTTAGATCTTGATGCTAAAATTGATGAAAGTGGGATCGAAGAAATTAAAAACCTAGATGTTTCTAAACCCACTATTTTGGATTTCAAGGATTCTAATTATTAAAATTTCTCTTTGATTGATTGTATTTCCTTGTTGCAATCCGTGCTAAATTCTCCTCACGCTTATAGTCAAAATAAAACGTTCACTAAACTTACCGTTGATGCGTTGATGCAATCTTATGAAGAAAAACTTGAGTTGGAAGTTTCTATCCCTAGAAAAATTTATGATGAGTGGGAACCATCCATTAAAATTAAGATTAAGGATCATGAGTTCTATGCTTTGTGTGATTTGGGTGCTAGTGTTTCCACGATTCCAAAGACTTTGTGTGATTTGTTAGGTTTCCGTGATTTTGATGATTGCTCTCTAAACTTGCACCTTGCGGATTCCACTATTAAGAAACCTATGGGAAGAATTAATGATGTTCTTATTGTTGCAAATAGGAATTATGTGCCCGTAGATTTTATTGTTCTTGACATAGATTGCAATCCTTCATGTCCTATTATTCTTGGTAGACCTTTCCTTAGAACGATTGGTGCAATTATTGATATGAAGGAAGGAAATATTAGATTCCAATTTCCGTTAAGGACAGGCATGGAACACTTTCCTAGAAAGAAAATTAAATTACCTTATGAATCTATCATGAGAGCCACTTATGGATTGCCTACCAAAGATGGTAATACCTAGATCTATCCTTGCTTTTTATGCCTAGCTAGGGGCGTTAAACGATAGCGCTTGTTGGGAGGCAACCAAATTTTATATTTATTCCTTGCTTTTGGCTCCTGTTTAGTAATAAATAATTTATCTAGCCTCTGTTTAGGTTGTGTTTTTGTGTTTAATTAGTGTTTGTGCCAAGTAGAACTGTTTGGAAGACTTGGGGAAAGTCTTGATATCTTGCTGTAAAAAACAGAAACTTTAGCGCTCAGGAGAACTGCTGCCATTTTTATTTGGAAAGTTCTATTTAGTTAATTATTTTTGCAGATGATTAATAGATAAATTCCTCACGTCCAGAAATGTATTTTAGAATTTTTGGGATTACAGATGTTGCGCTAGCTACATATTACTAGAGACTGTTCAGTTTTTGACAGATTCTGTCTTTCGTGTGTCGTTTGCTTATTTTGATGAATCTATGTCTAGTAAAATAGTTTATAAACCATAGAGAAGTTGGAATACAGCAGGTTTAACTCCAATATAAATAAAGAATGAGTTCATTACAGTACCTTGAAGTGGTCTTTTGTTTTCTTTTGCTAACGGAGCTCACGAGATTTTCTACTTTAAGTTTTGTGTTGTGAAGTTTTCAAGTTTTGGGTAAAGATTTGATGGATTATGGAACAACGAGTGGCAAGAGCCTAAGCTTGGGGATGCCCATGGAACCCCCAAGATAATCTAAGGACACCTAAAAGCCAAAGCTTGGGGATGCCCCGGAAGGCATCCCCTCTTTCGTCTACTTCTATCGGTAGCTTTACTTGGAGCTATATTTTTATTCACCACATGATATGTGTTTTGCTTGGAGCGTCTTGTATGATTTGAGTCTTTGCTTTTTAGATTACCACAATCATCCTTGCTGTACACACCTTTTAAGAGAGTCATACATGATTTGGAATTTGTTAGAATACTCAATGTGCTTCGCTTTTATCTTTTTGAGTTATATAGTTTTGATGTAGTACTTCACTTATATCTTTTAGAGCACGGTGGTGGATTTGTTTTATTGAAACTATTGATATCTCATGCTTCACTTAGATTATTTTGAGAGTCTTAAATAGCATTGTAATTTGCTTAAATAATCATAATATGCTAGGTATTCAAGATTAGTAAATTTTTCTTATGAGTGTTTTGAATACTAAGAGAAGTTTGATACTTGATGATTGTTTTGAGATATGGAGGTAATA
Source organism: Triticum urartu (assembly GCF_056163025.1). NCBI lineage: Eukaryota > Viridiplantae > Streptophyta > Magnoliopsida > Poales > Poaceae > Triticum > Triticum urartu. The sequence goes on from NC_141873.1 coordinate 17,348,182, forward strand.
ATATCAAAGTCGTGCTAGTTGAGTAGTTTTGAATTTGAGAAATGCTTGTGTTGAAGTTTGCAAGTCCTGTAGCATGCACGTATGGTAAACGTTATGTAACAAATTTGAAACATGAGGTGTTATTTGATTGTCCTCCTTATGAGTGGCGGTCGGGGACGAGCGATGGTCTTTTCCTACCAATATATCCCCCTAGGAGCATGCGCGTAGTGCTTGGTTTTTGATGACTTGTAGATTTTTGCAATAAGTATGTGAGTTCTTTATGACTAATGTTGAGTCCATGGATTATACGCACTCTCACCCTTCCATCATTGCTAGCCTCTTCGGTACCGTGCATTGCCCTTTCTCACATTGAGAGTTGGTGCAAACTTCGCCGGTGCAACCAAACCCCGTGATATGATACGCTCTTTCACAAATAAACCTCCTTATATCTTCCTCAAAACAGCCACCATGCCTACCTATTATGGCATTTCCATAGCCATTCCGAGATATATTGCCATGCAACTTTCCACCATTCCGTTTATCATGACACATTCATCATTGTCATATTGCTTAGCATGATCATGTAGTTGACATAGTATTTGTGGAAAAGCCACCGTCCATAATTCTTTCATACATTTCACTCTTGGATCATTGCATATCCTGGTACACCGCCAGAGGCATTCATATAGAGTCATATCTTGTTCTAAGTATCGAGTTGTAATTCTTGAGTTGTAAATAAATAGAAGTGTGATGACCATCATTCATAGAGCATTGTCCTAAAAAAGAGAAAGGTCAAAAAAAGGAAGGCCATATATATATATGTATGTATGTATGTATGTATGTATATCCACACTTGTGCTTCAAAGTAGCACCATAAGCTTCATGATAGAGAGTCTTTTGTTTTGTCACTTTCATATACTAGTGGGAAATTTTCATTATAGAACTTGGCTTGTATATTCCAATAATGGGCCTCCTCAAGTGTCCTTGGTCTTCGTCAGCAAGCAAGTTGGATGCACACCCACTTAGTTTCTTTTGTTGAGCTTTCATATATTTATAGCTCTAGTGCATCCATTGCATGGCAATCCCTACTCCTTGCATTAACATCAATCGGTGCGAATCTCCATAGCCCATTGATTAGCCTCGTTGATGTTATACTTTCTCCTTTTCTGTCTTCTCCACATAACCCCCATCATCATATTCTATTTCACCCATAGTGCTATATCCATGGCTCGCGCCCATATATTGCGTGAAAGTCTATAGGTTTGAGATTACTAAAGTATGAAACAATTGCTTGGCTTGCCATCGGGGTTCTGCATGATGAGAGCATTCTTATGTGACGAAAATGGAGCATGACTAAACTATATGATTTTGTAGGGATGAACTTTCTTTGGCCATGTTATTTTTAGAGGACATAATTGCTTAGTTAGTATGCTTGAAGTATTATTATTTTTATGTCAATATGAAATTTTATCTTGAATCTTTCGGATCTGAATATTCATACCACAATTAAGAAGAATTATATTATAATTATGCCAAGTAGCACTCCGCATCAAAAGTTCTGTTTTTATCATTTACCTACTCGAGGACGAGCAAGAATTAAGTTTGGGGATGCTTGATGCGTCTCCAACGTATCTATAATTTTTGATTGCTCCATGCTATATTATCTACTGTTTTGGACATTATCGGGCTTTATTATCCACTTTTATATTATTTTTGGGACTAACCTATTAACTGGAGGCCCAGCCCAGAATTGATGTTTTTTTGCCTATTTTAGGGTATCAAGAAAAGGAATATCAAATGGAGTCCAAACGGAATGAAACCTTCGGGAACGTGATTTTCTCACCGAACATGACCCAGGAGACTTGGACCCTACATCAAGAAACAAAGGAGGAGGCCACGAGGTAGGGGGTGCGCCTACCCCCCAGGCGCGCCCTCCACCCTCGTCGGCACCCTGTTGCTCCACCGACGTACTCCTTCCTCCTATATATACCTACGTACCCCCAAACGATCAGATACGGAGCCAAAACCCTAATTCCACCGCCGCAACTTCCTGTATCCACGAGATCCCATCTTGGGGCATGTTCCGGAGCTCCTCCGGAGGGGGTATCCATCACGGAGGGCTTCTACATCAACACCATAGCCCCTCCGATGAAGTGTGTGTAGTTTACCTCAGACCTACGGGTCCATAGTTATTAGCTAGATGGCTTCTTCTCTCTTTTTGGATCTCAATACAATGTTCTCCCCCTCTCTTGTGGAGATCTATTCGATGTAATCTTCTTTTTCCGGTGTGTTTGTTTAGACCGATGAATTGTGGGTTTATGATCAAGTCTATCTATGAACAATATTTGAATCTTCTCTGAATTCTTTTATGTATGATTGGTTATCTTTGCAAGTCTCTTCGAATTATCAGTTTGGTTTGGCCTACTAGATTGATCTTTCTTGCAATGGGAGAAGTGCTTAGCTTTGGGTTCAATCTTGCGGTGTCCTTTCCCAGTGACAGTAGGGGCAGCAAGGCACGTATTGTATTGTTGCCATCGAGGATAACAAGATTGGGTTTTATCATATTGCATGAATTTATCCCTCTACATCATGTCATCTTGCTTAAGGTGTTACTCTGTGTTCATGAACACTACTAGGGATAAGCCTAGCAGCAGCGAGGGTTTTGGGCCTCTCAGTAGCGCGGGTGTCGGCGCTACTAATAAGGCACTACAGCTAACATATAGTAGTAGCGCCTATTGTCCCACGCTATTGCTATACATGAATAGCTGTAGCGCTCTTTGTGAAAGGGCGCTACTGATATTATCTGCAGCGCTGTTTGCTGGGACGCGCTACTGGTAAGGAGGCGCTACTGCTAAATTTCCCCCCTCGCTACTACTAGTTTATTTCCTGCATATTTGTTTTGTATTTGAGTAGGCTTTATACAATAATCTTTAGCATATCATACACATAAAAATGTAATCATAGCATATACATACAATTAGTCTCATCAAATCATGTCATCATCATAATCATCATCCAACACAAAGTGGTCTCTCGTCATCATCTCGAAAATAGCGATACAAGTCTCGATTACTTGCAAATACATCGTCATCCATCTAAACAATGATATACGCGAGAAGAGCTATCACTTTGAGAACATGAGTTCGTATCCCTCTCTCGCATTAGCGTGAACCTAAACTAACTATTGCCTGTCGCTCGGAAACCGGTACACCTGGGCGGCCTGACACTCCGGCCACTTGTCGTATATATACTCCTGGCGTAGCACTTCTTCGCCATCTATGATCTATGCACCTGCATCATCACATGAGTCGATGATTTGCAACATATATAGTTGAGCAACAGAAAGAGACAGACTTGGCAAAAATAGAAACAACATATCATAAGCATAAATAACAAAGTTCATCGTACCCCAAAATGCCCTAACTAGAGTGATTTTCGCTAGTCGAGGAGGAGTACGGTTTAATTACATCACAAATAAAGTTTCACCATGCATAACTCAAAGTTTTGTCATACAGAAAGTATGGACTAAATGGACACGTTGTCATATATCGACAATTACTCCAACATGTCGTTCCATCCATCCAAGTCAGGAAGACACTACAAGAAACCTATTAATACGTGACGGTTCTAATCCGTCATGGGCTAGGCAAAATCCGTCATGGGTGCCCATCCTTGACGGATTTGAAATCCATCATGTATATCGCGTCATAATTTGACATGGTGCTGTCCATTACGGTTTTTGACCGTCAAGGATCTACCCCAGGCCCGCCCAAGGCCCAAACCATTGTGACGGAACAGACCGTCATGGACCAACGCCACGTAGAGTTTTCAATTTTAACCAACTAGAATGATGTGGCCGCCTACGTGGACACTATTTTTCGTCACAGAAATCGTCATGGATATCCTACATGGGGTAGCCCATTAGTTCGACCCGTTAGCCTATTTCATTCAGCCCAATTTTGAACAATTACATTTTAAAGCATGATGCGTTATCAATCATAATGCTAAGACAACGTATTTCCAAAGTGCCTCATTTGCACATATGAATCAATATATGTAGTCATCTGCAAGCATCTATAACATAGCAGTTTACAAAATCCTCCACGAAATGATAATTTACAACATAGATTAATAAAATATGACTCAGCAAAGTTAGAAAATAGTACAATCCAGTTCACACAAACAGAACATCTAAACTATTGAAGTTGTTATTCAAGTTCTTGCCATCGGCCCTCCTGATGGAAACTAGCTATCATGTCGTGCGAATTTTGATGGGCAGCACCAAGTAGCCTCGTACGCAATCATACCTAGCATATTTACAAGACCATTAGATATTTGTAGATATGCATAGATTGTAAAATAAGAGAATTGTAACAAAGTAAAAATGAATAACTGATGCTCTCCAAAATTCTTAAATCTTGCAGTGCTACAAACGAAAATAACATAGTATCCACTACATATATAAGTTTCATGTAGATCCATATTAATTAAGACAACCAAGTTGTGGGTAAAAAAATTAAATTTTACGTACTTGTGCATATCATCCAAACAAGAAAAAGGAAAAAACGGTCTAACAAAGGGGACAATACATACAACAGTGCACAAGATTCGTTCAATTATCATATGTCCAGTGATCCTTGATGATAAGTTATTAAGATAAAAGAAGGGATAGTTATGTGTTGAGAAAACAAGATCTACATACTTCTATAGTTGTGTCCAGTAATACATTATTTTTCCATCCTTGTAAGTAGGCATGAATGGTTGAGGTGGAGGCGGTCATCGGGGGCTGGCGATCAGGTGCTTACAGTAGTAAAAAACAATTGCTTGACAAGTAAACTTCAAATGCCATGCAAAATAACTATAAGCTGTGGCCACTAATAAATCTATAAAACTAAGTGGCAAATGGTTCTCTGAAGAGATACTGGATAGGATGTATGAGTTATTGCTCTTAACAACATGTATGCTGGGGTTACTTTTAATTCAAGTGCATGAGAAGTTCACCACAAGATCCAAGGGGCACAAACAAATTAGTAGAAAATCACACCATGGTGAAAAATGCCTAACTCAGAAATAGATCAAATAAATATTTGCAGTTCAGTAGCAATTGAGCTAGGGAATGGAAATACTAGAGAAATCATAGGAGTGGCAGTAGTGAACCAATCCCTGGTTGATCACGGAGCAGCTCCACCAATAGTTATCGCGTCCGCCCTCTCGAGCTCTATTGTGTGCCATGCAGCGGCACGGCTGCTACAACACCACCTAGACCTACATGGAAAAAAACAGATATCATAATCAGCGAGATTACAGTGTTAATTGATCGTAAAAAGGGAAAACATCAGGGAAAAGATTTAGGATCAGACAGTAGACATCAACCCTTCTCGGCAAAACTATTGCGGAGGGCAACTGTCACAGCCCTAGCTTTAGCTCTGCTTGTGGCTAGTCTTGGTTGTTGCATCACGTTTACATGTTGCTTAAACTTGAAATGGGGATTGCCTAAACCCTAGCATCAAAGGAATTCACTAGGTTCAACTAAAATATTTCCAGTGTTTCCAAATGGCTTTCAAAAATGTTCATCATTTCTGGGAAATGCTAGAACAATAACCAGAGGTGTTGCACATTTTTGCATGACATATTTGGGCTCTGAACTAAATCATATAGTATTTGAATTTGGGCATTTAAATACTATAAAATAATTAAAATGTCCAAATAATCCTAAACTGAAATGTTCCATGTTGGATATATTCCAAACAGTGGCCATGAGCAGTTTGGAGATTTTTGAGTGTGCCTAAGTATTTTTAATAAAGCCCAGAACAAAATAACAAAATAGAAAAGTGAAATAAAATAGAAATGGAGAGAGAGAACCCCACCTGGCTTACCTAGGCCACTTGTCTGGCCGGCCCAGCTGGCCAGCCCACCGAGGGCACGGGCGTCCTCTTCCTCCTGCCAGAAGGCAGAGGAGAAGACAGCCACGGCGTCGCGGCGTGCCACGCCGGCAGCTGCCTGCCTGGCTGCCCCCTCATCGCCCTGGGCTTCCTCCGCAACGCCACGCGCCCCCCGGACCCTCTCTCGACCTCTCCCATCATCTCTCCCCTCCTCTGTCTCTCTCGCACACGACCACCCGAGCGCCACCGTTGCCGGTGCTCACCGTAGCCATGGCCACCGGCCCTCCCTAGTCCACCCAGCGTTTCCAGAGGCTCTGCCTCGACCCCCTCTCTCTTCCACCCCGAGCCACGCCACCGCGGGAGCCCCACATCGCCGCCACGAGTCGTCTTCCCTGAGCACGGCTGCCGGACTCCATCGACGGATTCGTCGCCTTCCGGTCGCCCACGAGCCAGCTGAGCCTGTCGTCGGCCTCACTGTGAGCTCCCGGTCCTTTCCCCCTTAACCACGCCGTCGTTTTCGCGCCGTAGCTGCTGCCCCGCGAGCACCCGAAGCTCGCCGCCGCTGTGCCTCGTCGCCGTCGTGGCTAGAGCCATGGTAGCTCGAAGCCGAGCACACCGCTGTGCTCAGCACGCTTCCAGGAGCTGGGCGCGCCCACCCATTCGACCTACCGTGCCCCCTAGCGCCAACCCGCACCAACCCCGAACTCCGGTAGCCGCCGCGAGCTTTGTTCCAGCAAGCTCCGGTGCCCCCGCGGCCACCCACCTGCTCCTCTGGATGCGGGAGAGCACGGGCTACGCTCCGGTGGTCTCCGTGAGTCGAGCCGCCGTCTGTAGCTCAAGTCCGGCGAGCCTCCGCCGTTGTTTTGGTCGCCGGCGGGTTATCTCCGGCCGTGCCGACGTGGCACCGTCATTAGTGGCTAATGATGCCACCAACTAACCCCCCCTCTTACTGAATACTAGGCCCCACGCCCTTAACTAACACCAGTTTAATTTCTGCTTAGTTTTATCTAATCCAGCGGGACCCACACGTCAGAGTTGACCGTGCTGACGTGGATGTTGACCTGACCCCACATGTCTGTGACCCAGACAGCTCTATGTCACTGACCAGTGGACCCCACTGGTCAGGTTTGACCTGGACGACGCCTGTTGACCTGCTGAGGTCAGCATGACCTAATGCTGACGCAATAAATCATTTTTTGGTTTTAAAATAAATCAGGAAATTCCAGAAATTGCCTAAACTTCTAAAAATCATAGAAATTCAACCGTAGCTCAGAATGAAATAAATTATATATGAAAAATGATCAGAAAAATCTAATATATCCATCTGTACCACTTTCATGCATGTTTGAACAACTTAAAGTTGCTGTATAAGACAATTTGAATAAATGGCATTTGAAATGCCTTATATGGAGTTTGAATTTGAACCTAGGGTTCAAACCAACTTCATTTAATATGGTTGCTAGTTGCATTAGCTCAATCAACAGCATATTGCCATGACATTATCATGCATCATATTTGTTGCATTGCATTGATTGTGTCCCTCTTCATTTGCCGGTAATTGTCCCCCTTCAGTAGATGTTGTACCGGTGATGAGATCGATGACACCAATGAAGAACTATATTATCTTCAGAAGTGCCAGGCAAGCAAAACCCCCTTGTTCATTCCGATACAATCCCACTCTCTCACTCATGCTCTCTTTTACTACATTAGGACAACAACGATTCAACTGTTACATGCTACGGTAGTTGAACCCCTTTCCTCTGCATGACCTGTCATTGCCATAGTAAATAGATGAAACCCACTAGCATGAGGAGGAGTTGTTTGAGGCCTGATTTGCCTACTCATTCATGTTTGTTTGTCATGCCTGCTACTTCTTAGAGTTGAGTCAGGTCTGATTCATCGGGGATGAATCGGAGGTGTGTAAACATGTCCTACTGTTGAGAGCTAAGTGTGTGAACACGATTTGGTAAAGGTAGCGGTGAGAGGCCATGTAGGAGTACATGGTGGGTTGTCTCATTGAAGCCATCCTCAGGAACTGAGTTCTGTGTTTGTGATCCATGAAACAGTTACTACCACGCATTGGGCCCGAAACCAATGGACCCTCTCGGCTTCTTGATCACCCTTGTCCTCTGTCCAGGAGTTGCAACTAGTTTCTGGTGTTTATAGGATATGTGTTGGTGGCCGTGCGTAGCGCTGACCCTAGGGGTGGGCTATGATGCGGTAGATACACCGTGGCATGGTGTACCGGGCGCCTGTTTGGTGTCTCGGGAACCCTGTTCACATCGTTCGGGGCCGTATTTGGAAACCTCGGCCGGACTCCCTGCGGATGGAACCTGGATAGGCGATAAACCTGGACTAGAGACTTGAGTGTTTAGGTAGGCCGTGGCCGACACCCTCGTTGGGCTTCCGCTTGAAGGTTGCCGAGTACATGTCGTGTAAACGGCGGTAAGTGGTGAGAGCGTGTGTGAAGAAGTACACCCCTGCAGGGTTAACATCATCTATTCAAATAGCCGTGTTCGCGGTAATGGACTTCTGGGTTGCCTATAACAGTTCATAGACAAGCGAAAGTAGATACTCTAAAATGCGCAAGATAAGCGTGAGTGCTATGGATGGCCTTCTCGTAAAGAGACGGAAGTGGATCCATAGTGGTGTATTGATATGGTGAATATGTGGACTCGTGTGCGCCACCTCAAAAGAGTTACTTGCAGTCATAGTTTAGGTTAGCCACTGAGTCAAAGCTGGCTTGCTGCAGTTAAACTCCACCACCCCCGCCCCCCCGCCTTGTTGATACCGATGCATAAGTAGCTAGTCTTGATGTAAGTCTTGCTGAGTACTTTTGTACTCACATTTGCTTAATTTATGTTTTGCAGAGAGAGACTTCAGTCTCGCTAGTAGTTTCGTGTGGACGTTTAGCTTGATAACTCATCTACGATCTTGTGCCCTCGGCAGGATCTGGTAAATAGTCAGGCTTCTTAGCCTTTTTCATTTGTAGATGTCTTTTCTCAGACATGTTAAGCTTCCGCATGTGCTTTGACTTGTATGCTATGATTGTTGGGTCCTGAGACCCATGTTTGTAATATCTCGCTCCTCGGAGCCTAATGAATAAATATTTGAGTTGTAGAGTTATGTTGTGATGCCATGTTGTATTTACACATATCGAGCATATTGTGTGTATGATTGAAATGCTTGGTATGTGTGGGATCCGACAATCTAGTTGTTTATCCTTGGCAGTCTCTCTTATGGGGTAATGTAGTCTAGTGCTTCCATGAGCCATAGTAGTCCGCTACAGCCCGGTTCACCGGAGTCCTGTTAGCCGAGCACTACTGCTCAGGACACTTGACTGGCCGGCATGTGTTTCACTTCGTTCCTGTGTCTGTCCCTTCGGGGAAATGTCACGCGGTGACATCCAGAGTCCTGCCTAGCCTGCTACAGCCCGGGTTCCCGGAGTCCTGTTAGCCCAGTGCTACAGCCTGGATTCACACGCTGCTGACCGACATGCTCGATGTGATTCATGTATGCCTGTCCCCATAGGTTAGTGCCGCTTTGGGTTCACGACTAGCCATGTCGGCCCGGGTTCTCTGTCATATGGATGCTAGCGACACTATCATATACGTGAGCCAAAAAGCGCAAACGGTCCCGGGCCATGGTAAGGCGACACCCGTGGTAATACCGTGCGTGAGGCCGCAAAGTGATATGAGGTGTTACCGGCTAGATCGATGTGACTTGGAATCGGGGTCCTGACAGCAACCTGGTTTGGACGCAGGGAGCACACGAGTTGAAGAAGAAATGTGTGTCACTGTGTTGGCAAGTGCTAGCTTGGTGTGTGCCTCCAGGTTGAGGGAGAGTGAACTAACATGGCATTGGTTCTAGTATTAGTAGGCGCACAACTAATGGTAGCAGTACTACATTTGCTTAGTACACAAATGAACAGGTTTAAACCTCTGTATTATAACTGCAGTACTGCCACACTGTACCGATGTATTTTTCTTCTTAGATTCAGATTAAACTTAATTCTGGTTATATATATTCACCAAGCTGTAGTTGACAATATGGACAGAAGTGTATGGAGAAAACTCTAAAGAGAACATGTCACCATATTAATACAGTAACAGAAATCATGTCCCCTATTTGATTAAATTATTCACCACTTGATTACATTGATTTATATTGAATTATATTTTGATAGAAAACTCTAAATAGAACATGTCACCATATTAATACAGTATAACAAAAATCATGTCTCCTATTTGATGAAATTATTCACCACTTGATTACATTGATTCATACTGAATTATATTTTGCTAGAAAATTAAACTGAATGCATATAGAACACTTAATTATATAGATTTAGAGAACAAATATACATGAAACTGTCAAAAAAATCTAAATTGAATTCGATCTTTGTATAAAATTAAACAAAAGTTGATCTTGATAGAAGCCCACATAGCACAGTGCAGCCGGTTGACGAACATGTGCCTTATGTCTCTACTGGGTACCCTGTAGTGTAAAGATACAGAGAAAATTCAGTGTCAAAGATACAGAGAGGAAACCCGCAAACACAACTCATGGTCAACTGCACGCACACACATCTCACTCGTATACACGTCCATAGCCGCTGCCTCCACCATCTCAGCACGCACACACAACTTCCTAAGATTTGGAGAAGGCAGTAGCCAAGCTTAAGCAATCGATTGAAGAGGGAGGCCACGCACATGCGTTAGGCTTCCCACCCTGCCCACGAACGGCTGTTATGACTACCAGCTTAGGAAAATGAAGCTGACCTGTGGTCAAACCAGCATCTTGAGGCTATGCTGTCGAGGAAGCCAACAGAAATGGCGGGAGCCACACCAGAATCCAGCGGCGGCTAGGGTACACTACGGCCTTCCGCGAGCCATTGTCCTAGACCGGCCACCGCACGGTCGCTCCGCTCCGACAAGGCCAACATCGGGGGTTGAGCCCAAGCTGGATCTGTGAGCATGCAAGACGCGGATCTCATCACTCGGGCTGCTGCCGCCGTCAAACTCGACAGATCAGCAGCACATGATGTGGATGCGTCGTGAAGATAGGGCGGAGGGGGGGATAGTTGCCACTAGGTGTGGGTGGAGAAAGGATGAGAGAGGCCGGGGAGGTGGGGACTGGTTCGAGGAACGAGAGACCGTCAGAGCGGTGGGTGTGCGGCAGACGGAAAGGAGTGGATCAGTGAGAAGGAAGAAGATGGGGGCGGCGGCGGAGGGAGAATGAGATGAGGGCAGGGAGGGGCTTAGGGTTAGATTTTATACGAGGAATGGGTTAGGCGGGCTCTAGTGGGCTTGGGCGTGCTTTGGGGCCGTACTAGGCCGGTTCATGACGGATTCCCAGATCGTCACCGGAAATCCGTCATGTATTAACTGATTTCTTATAGTGAGATAGTCCCCGAGCCTAGTGAAAGGCTTCAGGTCGAGACGCTGAGAGGCTATCCATGTTTGGACATCTTCCCGCGACATTTGTCCTTCTCCGCAGAACATCCCTGTTTTTCCGATGACCTCCTTGATGATGATTTGGGCAAGTTCGCGCTGGATGTTATAGAACTCAGCTCGAAGTCGATGATCCTCGATATCTCCTATGTCCTTTGCCCATTGCAGAATATGGGCATCGCCAGAAGAAGGTGCCATGCGAAGGTTCTGGCAATCCCGTCTGTACTCCAGCATGTGGTGTAGGACATAGAATCCATCATTAAGAGAATCGTTCGGTTGTTGGATGCAGCAGAAGTCGGTCTTATGGCCGAAGGCGACCCTGCCTCCCCTTATCTTCTTGTCCCTGACCTCTCCACCCATTGATTGGTAGTAATACATAGCACTGTCGAGAACATCCTTGATGTGGGTGTAATCCTTTTTGTGAATGTTCTTCGACGAGTCCAAGTAAAGAGCGTGGGAGAATCGGGGGTAGAGCATGATGAGGACGGCGCGCCCGCCGCTGCGCAAAATAAGTCCTCAAATTAATTAGCCTCCACCGTGCAAATGAATGATTGAAATCGAAGGAAGCATAGCAGCGCGGATGACATACATGGGATGATAAGGCACGAGAATCGCCCCCTTGTCCTTATTGGCGAGCATGAAACTGGCGATGTAATCCCTCACGTATTCACGGTGCTTTGTGCAGACTCCCAAGAAGCCCTCGAGCATGTAGTACGGGTCAGCGACACAGATATGAGATATCTGCTCAACCCCGATGATGTAGTTCATGTGCAAGGCATAAAGGCAGACAAACGTAAAATCCAGCTTCTTCACGTGAAACATGTCGAATATGTAATTGAATCGGAGGAAGAACTTATCCGCGGGGAAGCTGTCGACGTACGACATTTGCCGCAGAAAGTTAACCACGTAGAGTGGGTATCCTGGATCTTTCGAGGCGATGAGGTCTTTCTCTACACGCAGCACATCGTCATGAAGTCTCTTTAGATCGCCGAATCTGGCCCATAGCGCTGTTGCAGGTAGGATTGGTTGACCGGGGATATGCCATTTATCCGCATCGGGGATATCTACACGGTCCTGAAGCCGAGGCTGCTGAGGCGGCTGGATCATAGAAACAACTTTTTCGCCTTTCCTCGCTCTCTTGCTAAACTTCTTTACTACTAGTGGGTCGTCCATAATACGTTGAGACGGCAATTTAGGCACCGACTCATGACGCTCAAACCCTGAGGAGGAGCCAGTATAGACATAGTGTTCAGCAGCGCCATCGTCGTCCTCATCCTCATCCATGGCGACGTCATCAACGACTAATGGAGCCTCCTCCTTACCCCGTCCGCTATCACCCAACCTGACACCCGACGCTGATTGGGTAGGTGGGGTGTTGATGTTCATACCTTGCTGAGGCTGCGTGCTCGTGGGTGTGCTCCCGGCCGCCTCCAGACGAAGCAGACTCTTTGGCCACAACAGGACCCACCCAGCATTGCAACAATCACCAAGTTGCCGCGGTGTCTCGTCGTCATCCCCCAGTAGAACTGGAGGAGGCAAATTCTCATGGCCCGGTTTGACACTCGGGGGATGATACGTCTCCAACGTATCTATAATTTTTGATTGCTCCATGCTATAATATCTACTGTATTGGGTAATATTGGGCTTTATTATCCACATTTATATTATTTTTGGGACTAACCTATTAACCGGAGGCCCAGCCCAGATTTGCTGTTTTATGCCTATTTCAGTGTTTTGAAGAAAAGGAATATCAGACGGAGTCGAAACGGAACGAAATCAACTTGAGAAGTTATTTTTGAAAGGAAACACACCTGATGGACTTGGACCCCACATCAGAAGATACAGGAGATTCCCACGAGGGTGGGGGCGCGCCCACCCCCCTAGGGCGTGCCCCCCTGCCTCGTGGGGCCCCCGTGGCTCCCCTGACGTGCTTCTTCTACCTATATAACTCCATATACCCTAAAACTTCCAGGACGCAACATAGATCGGGAGTTCCGCCGCCAGAAGCCTCTGTAGCCACCAAAAACCAAGCTAGACCCGTTCCAGCACCCTGCCGGAGGGGGCAATCCTTCTCCGGTGGCCATCTTCATCATCCCGGCGCTCTCCATGACGAGGAGGGAGTAGTTCTCCCTCGGGGCTGAGGGTATGTACCAGTAGCTATGTGTTTGATCTCTCTCTCTCTCTCTCTCGTGTTCTTGAGATGATATGATATTGATGTATCGCGAGCTTTGCTATTATATTTGGATCCTATGATGTTTCTTCCCCCCTCTTCTCTCTTGTAATGAATCGAGTTTCCCCTTTGAAGTAATATTATTGGATTGAGTCTTAAAAGACTTGAGAACACTTGATGTATGTCTTGCCGTGGATATCTGTGGTGACAATGGGATACCGCGTGCCACTTGATGTATGTTAAGGTGACCAAATTGCGGGTTCATGAACCTATGCATAGGGGTTGGCACACGTTTTCGTCGTGATTCTCCGATAGATCTTCGGGGCACTCTTTGAGGTCCTTTGTGTTGGTTGAATAGATGAATCTGAGATTGTGTGATGCATATCGTATAATCATACCCACGGATACTTGAGGTGGCATTGGGGTTTTGGTTGATTTGTATCTTAAGGTGTTATTCTAGTACGAACTCTAGGGCTGTTTGTGACACTTATAGGAATAGCCCAACGGATTGATTGGAAAGAATAACTTTGAGGTGGTTTCATACCCTACCATAATCTCTTTGTTTGTTCTCTGCTATTAGTGACTTTGGAGTGACTCTTTGTTGCATGTTGAAGGATAGTTATGTGATCCAATTATGTTAGGATTGTTGAGGGAACTTACACTAGTGAAAGTATGAACCCTAGGCCTTGTTTCCACACATTACAATGTCGTTTATGCTCACTTTTATTACTTGCTACCTTGCTGTTTTTATTATTTAGATTACAAATACCTTTATCTACTATCCATATACCACTTGTTTCACCATCTCTTCGCCGAACTAGTGCACCTATACAATTTACCATTGTATTGGGTGTGTTGGGGACACAAGAGACTCTTTGTTATTTGGTTGCAGGGTTGCTTGAGAGAGATCATCTTCATCCTACGCTTCCTATGGATTGATAAACCTTAGGTCATCCACTTGAGGGAAATTTCCTACTGTCCTACAAACCTCTGCACTTGGAGGCCCAACAACGTCTACAAGAAGAAGGTTGTGTAGTAGACATCAAGCTCTTTTCTGGCGCCGTTGCCGGGGAGGTTAGCGCTTGAAGGTATATCTTTAGATCTTGCAATCGAGTCTTTTAGTTTCTTGTTCTATCACTAGTTTAGTTTATAAAAGAAAACTATAGAAAAATGGAATTGAGTTTGTCTCATACGCTTTACCTTTTTAATATCTTTCGTGAGTATGATGGAAAGGATAATTGTGCTCAAGTGCTAGAAGAAGAAATCTCTAAAATGTTTGGCACTAAATATTTGAATGATGAGCATGATTGCAATGTTGTTAGTACGAATTCTTTGAATATCCATGATGCTAATGATGATTGCACTAGTTATGATGAAAATGCCTCCTATAAACATGTCAATTTTTGTGGAGTAGACTGGGTCTCCATGTACACACCAAATAGGGAAGATAGATATTGCAAGAGGCATAAGTACTTAGAAACCAAATTGTTGCAAGAAGAGCTAGATGAATGTGCTGAAAATTTATCTTTTCTTAGCCCTACTTGTGAACTTTGCAATGAACGTGATCATTTTAGTACCCAATGCAAATTGTTTCATGAGCGTATCGTGTCCAAAAATTGAGATGACTTGATTTCCCTTCCACATCATAATGAACTTAGTTTGCTCTTGGGTTACGAAGAAATTAAACGTAGAACTAAGGATATTCCAAAATTTTCCCTTGATAAAATTCTTCATTTGATCTAGAGGAAATTTATATGTATTGCACGGTGAATTGCATTGAAAATCCTTATATTGCCAATTACATAAAGAAAAGAAAATAAATAGAAGATGAAGAGAATGCTAACGAAAGGGAAGAGACTTCCCAATATTCTCCTATTATTTCTTATGATGAATCAGGTAACGAAGAGGAGCCCTCTATTCAACCAATCTCATTAATAAGGAGCTCCAAAAAGAGGATTGAACCCACACATGATGTGGTGAAGAAGAAGAAAAGAGAAAGGAAGAGAGGTAAAAAGGTATCTCTCCTAAATAAAGTTGCTCCTATTATTGTTGTGCCTCATGAAAATGATACACTTGATGATGATCTCTTTATGCCTATTGCTTGTTGTGATGATTATGATTGGGAAGATAATGACACTTCTTATGATCTTGAAAATCTTTTTCGCACTTGCTTGGAAGAATATTATAATTGCTACACTATTGGTGCTATCTATACTATTAATGATGAGAGTGATTATGCTTATGATATGAAAAGGCCCAAGCTTGGGGAAGCTATGTTTGATGAGGATGACATATTTGAGAATATATTTGCTGTAATTAATGTTTGTCCCAAGCTTGGGGATGGTATGTTTAATAATGATGATATTTTTAGCCTCTCAAGTTTTGATATGCAAAGTTGTTATGATGATAGCATGCCTTCCACTTACGATGATGAAAGTGGGTTTGGAAGAGTGTCAACTTTAGGAAGTAATGATCCCACTATTTTGGAGTTTGTTGAATCTTATAATATTTATGAAAGTGGATTTGGAGAGGTCGTGACTTTATTTAGTGATGTATCCACTATCTTGGAAGAGGTTTCAATCGATTATGATGAGAACAAAGTTGCTACTTATGATGATTATTGTGATAAAACTTATGCTATAAAAAGTAGTGATTATATTTATAAAACTTTTCATGATTATGATTACCCCTTCTCTGAACATTACTCTTTTAATGTCTAAACAATTTATAGTATCCAAGTCTCTTATGATACTCCCACTATTCATGAGAAGAAACTTGCTTATGTGGAGAGTAATAAAATTTCTATGCTTGTAGATCATGAAAAGAATGCTTTATGTGATAGTTATATTATTGAATTCATTCATGATGCTACTGAAAATTATTATGAGGGAGGAACATATGCTTGTAGGAATTGCAATAGTATCAAGTTTGCTCTCTATGTGCTTAAAGTTTTGAAGTTATGCTTGTTTTACCTTCCTATGCAAGTTGATTCTTGTTCCCACAAGTTGTTTGCTCACAAAATCCCTATGCATAGGAAGCATGTTAGACTTAAATGTGCTAGTCATATTCTTCATGATGCTCTCTTTCTGTTTCAATTCTTATCTTTTATGTGAGCATCATTGAAATCATCATGCCTAGCTAGGGGCGTTAAACGATAGCGCTTGTTGGGAGGCAACCCAATTTTATTTTAGTTCCTTGATTTTTGCTCCTGTTTAGTAATAAATAATTCATCTAGCCTCTGTTTAGATGTGGTTTTATGCTTTTAATTAATGTTTGTGCCAAGTAGAACCTTTGGGAAGACTTGGGGAAAGTCTTGTTGATCATGCTGTCAAAAACAGAAACTTTAGCGCTCACGAGAACTGATGTCATTTTTATTTGGAGATTGATATTTATTTAATTATTTTTGAAAATGATTAATAGATAAATTAATCAGGTCCAGAAATTTAAATGAACAGAAGTATACGTTTCATTCAGATTACTACAGACTGTTCTGTTTTTGATAGATTCTGTTTTCATTGTGTTGTTTGCTTATTTTGATGAATCTATGAGTAGTATCGGAGGGTATGAACCATAGATAAGTTGGAATACAGTAGGTTTAACACCAATATAAATAAGGAATGAGTTCATTACAGTACCTTATGATGGTAATTTGCTTTCTTATACTAACGGAGCTTACGAGTTTTTTGTTAAGTTTTGTGTTGTGAAGTTTTCAAGTTTTGGGTAAGGATTCGATGGACTATGGAATAAGGAGTGGCAAGAGCCTAATCTTGGGGATGCCCAAGGCACCCCAAGGTAATATTCAAGGACAACCAAGAGCCTAAGCTTGGGGATGCCCCGGAAGGCATCCCCTCTTTCGTCTTCGTTCATCGGTAACTTTACTTGGAGCTATATTTTTATTCACCACATGATATGTGTTTTGCTTGGAGCATCAATTTATTTTGTTAGGATTTGCTTGCTGTTATTTAGAACAATGTTTTGCATATTTTATTTCAATAAAAGTGGCATTGATAGCCTTTACTATGCCTATGTTACAAGTATACATGTTGCTGTTTGAAAACAGAAAGTTTAGCGCTGTTGCAATAATTCAATAGAAAATACAGAATGTGATAAAATGTTGAAACCTTTTGCATATTAAGATCTGATAAATTTATTACAGTGGGAATTTTCTTTCATAATTTTTGGTGCTAGGGAAGTATGGATGTTGCAGCATTCTTTACAGACTATCCTGTTTAGGCAGATTGCTGTTATGTTTGCATTGTTTGCTTCTTTAATGATTCTATTTGAGGATAGGACTATTAAATATGCAGAGGCATTTAGTATGCAATGTTGAATAATAATTTTAGTGATTTGCTACAGTAGATTATGATAAGGTTTTGGAAATGGTTTATACTAACTTATCTCACGAGTCCTTGTTGAGTTTTGTGTGGATGAAGCTTTTGAGATTTAGGGAGACCGTGATATGAGAGGAATTAAGGAGACACAAAATCTCAATCTTGGGGATGCCCAAGGCACCCCAAGACAATATTTGAAGAAGTCTCAAGCGTCTAAGCTTGGGGATGCCCTGGTTGGCATCCCACCTTTCTTCTTGAACAATTATCGGTTAGTTTCGGGATCCTAAGTTTTTGCTTCTTCACATGATGCCTGGCATTATTAGATGTCATTTTATTTTGCTTTGCTTGCTGTTTGAATAAAATACCAAGATCTGAAATTATTAAATGTTAGATAGTCCTCACATAGTTGCACAATTATTAAACTACTCATTGATCTTCACTTATATCTTTCGGAGTAGTTTGTTGTTGCTCTAGTGCTTCACTTATATCTTTTAGAGCATGGTGGTAGTTCTATTTTGAAGAAATAGATGAACTCTCATGCTTCACTTAGATTATTTTGAGAGTCTTAAATAGCATGGTAATTTGCTTAAAATCCTAATATGCTAGGTATTCAAGAATAATAAAATTCTCTTATGAGTGTGTTGAACACTAAGAGAAGTTTGATACTTGATGATTGTTTTGAGATATGAGGATGGTGATATTAGAGTCATGCTAGTTGAGTGGTTATGAATTTGAGAAATACTTGTGTTGAAGTTTGTGACTCCCGTAGCATGCACGTATGGTGAACCGTTATGTGATGAAGTCGGAGCATGATTTATTTATAGATTGCCTTCCTTATGAGTGGCGGTCTATGGCGACCCGACCCGAATGGATCAAGCCTACTGTGCTCGGGTGTCATCCCTGGATTAGTAATGCTGACACCACACAGTACATCGAAGGATTTATAGCAGAGTGGCAATCACACACTTATTACATCGTCGTCTCAAAGAGAACTTATTACAATAAATATGGCTTAAGGCCATCTAGTGTCGATAACAGCGGAAGACTTGGAAGATAAATGGGTCCATCAACTCCAACGGCATCACTGAGTATAGAACCACGACCTAAGAGCACCTTACTCGTCGTCTGAAAAGTCTGCAACATGAGAAGTTGCAGCCCGAAAACGGGTCAGCACATGGAATATGCTGGCAATGTAACACATAGAGAGTAATGGAATGAAACAGCTATACTATATGCATATATGGCTGGTGGAAAGCTCTATGGTTACAGTTTTGCGTAAAGCCAGTTTTTCCCTACTGCAAAGGAATTAATTTATTTAACTATCATGGTGCTTGTGAAACATCAAGAATGGTTGACAGCATTCCGATCCCAATTAAGTGAACAATTAAAACCCAACAACATTAATTAGAAGTAACATGTTGAAATTCACATGATATTCAAGTACTAGATACTCAAGATGTCCATGACCGGGGACACGGCTAATCATGATTAGTTTGTACACTCTGCAGAGGTTTGCGCACTTTTCCCCACAAGACTCGATCGCCTCCGTTTGGTTTCCCGCACTACAGGGTGTTTGAGAAGACGGGTGACCGAGACATAGTCTTTCAGAAGCGCTAGCACCTTACGATCGGGTAGACCGGTACACCTACATCCCCTACATCTGCTAGTCCACCACTGTAAGAGTTCGCACAACTTAGTTAACTATGCCAGAGCCCATAATGGCTTGTGGCTGCACACGGAAGTTTCTAGCATGAAAGATCTTATGATCCCTTTGAGCCTGGGTGGCGGTCCAAAAAAACAGGCAAGTCCTGATAGACATCAGGTGCCTCAATCCACCCAGATGTGTATTTAAGTTGCCACCTTAGATAAACCATTAATTAACAATACTCACATCTATCATGGATATCACTCACCCAATCCACGTCTACTAGCATAGCATGGCATAAAAGCAAACGTAGAAGTAACTCCCAAAGGTTTCATAATAATACAGGTGATAGGTACTACCTCATCTACTTCCCATCCCACAATTTAATTAGATCCTAATCATGCAATGTGTGAGGATTGATCTAATGCAATAAAACATGGGTTGTAGAAAAAGGTATGATCAAAGTGTTACTTGCCTTGCTGATGATCCGCGAGTCCTAGGGTTTCGAAGTAACAGGCGGCGCAATCCGGGTGATCTATCGTAGACAAACAACAAGCACACAATAAGTACTCATCTAATGCACAGGTAAAACTCGAACAAGAGATCGAACCAGAATGTTCAGCTTAAGAACTCCGGTTGCAAAGAAAGAACGAACCGAACAAGGAAACGGAAAACAAACGGCGGAAGAAAACAACTCGGTTCTAGCAAGTTGAAACTAGGTCAATTTTTTTTTACCGGGGCAAAAACTTGTTTAAGTTGATTAGACGGAACGGCGGTTTCGAAACGAAACTCCAGGCGCTTGAATCACCTGATTCCGATAAATGAGCGAGAAGATAAACTAGAACGAAGATCGGATCTGAGATCGCGATCGCGGAATAAATCCGACGAGAAGAAAAAGAAGAACGGTTATACGAACGGACGTTCGTTAACCTAGAAGAATCTGGTGATCACGTTCGTTAGGACGAACGGTCCGGCGAACGGTCCAAAGGCAACTAAATCAGAAAAGAAAACGAATCCGATCTAGGGTTTCGGGGAAGAAAACCGAAACGAAAAACCGATCGAGAAAATGAATCAGAGGAGAAGAAAAGAATCGGAATGATTAGAAGAAAACAATCCGAGGAAAAGAGACGCGGGCAACCTCCGGCGAGGTCTCCGGCGAGAGGCTCCGGCGGCGTGGCGTACGGCGGCGGCGGCGTGCGCAAGGTGCGGCGGCGGCGCTAGGGCACAAGGGCAGCGGCGCGGGTGTGGGGTGGCGCGGCGGCGGTGTAGGGCGCGGGGTGGGGTGCGGTGGAGGGCTTGGGGTTTGATTTGATGGGTTTAGAGGGGGGTGTTGGGGTATTTATATTGGTGAGGGGTGAGCAGACTTGGGGTAGGGGACAAGAAATAGAGTAGGAAAAGGAAAACGAAACAAAGGAAAGGGGGCTAGCCTAGAGTCCTTCTAGGACTCGGCTAAGAGGCAAGAGGCGGCGGCCTGGCTGCCTGCGCCTGGCGCTGGCGCACAAGGAGACTGGGGCGGCGGCTGGCTGGGCCTTTGGCCCGGCTGGCCTGCGGGAGTTTTTTTTAACTGGTTTTCGCGCGGAGAAAACAAAAGAAAAAGAAACTAAACGAACTCCGAAAAACCTAAAGTAAATTTTCCCTGACTCCTAAAAATGAGTCGAACAAAATGAACTTTTCTCCGGACCTAAAGTGCAATTTTTGAAACACGCATTTTTCCCTATCCAAAAAAAGCAAACAAACTCCGGCAAACAAAATTGATCTATTTATTAAATCTTCATTTTTCCTAAATTTGGGAAAGTCATATTATTCCCTCTCATATTTTTTATATCAGAAAATAATTGAAGATGAAATAAATAAATCAAATGATCCTCTTTTCAAATTCGAGAAAACTCTCAAATATGAAAATAACGAAATCCCCAACTCTCTCCGAAGGTCCTTGAGTTGCGTGAAATTTCTAGGATCAACCAAAATGCAAGAAAATATGATATGCATGATGATCTAGTGTATAACATTCCAAATTGCAAATTTGGGATGTTACAAACCTACCCCCCTTAAGATGAATCTCGCCCTCGAGATTCGGGTTGGCTAGAAAATAGGTGAGGGTGGTCCTTGAGCAAATCTTCTTCTCTCTCCCAGGTGGCTTCATCCTCTGAGTGGTGGTTCCACTGAACTTTGCAAAACTTGATAACCTTGCTGCGAGTAACTCTACTGGCATAATCGAGAATCTTGACTGGTTTCTCCTCATATGTTAAGTCGTCCTTCAACTGAATCGCTTCAAGCGGCACGGTATCTCTTAGCGGTACCTTTGCCATTTCGGCATGACATTTCTTCAGCTGAGACACATGGAATACATCATGAACTCCTAACAGTCCCATTGGTAATTCCAACTTATAAGCGACTTCTCCCATACGTTGCAAAATCTTGTACGGTCCAACGAAACGCGGTGCTAACTTTTCCTTAACTCCAAAGCGCTTAACTCCTCGAAGTGGGGATACTCGAAGGTAAACTCTGTCTCTGGTTTTGTAAACTGTCTTCTTGCGTTTAGAATCTGCGTAGCTCTTCTGCCTGGACTGGGCTACCTTGAGCCTATCGCGAATCAACTTAACTTTCCGTTCAGACTCCTTAATCAAATCTGGTCCAAAGAATTGACGGTCTCCAACTTCGTCCCATGACAACGGTGTCCTGCACCTCCTTCCGTATAAAGCTTCGAAAGGTGCCATCTTCAAACTGGTTTGGTAACTGTTGTTATAAGAAAACTCCGCATACGGCAAGTTATCGTCCCAACTAGATCCATAATCTAGTGCACAAGCTCTCAGCATATCTTCCAAAATCTGATTGACTCTCTCGGTTTGTCCATCTGTCTGTGGATGAAAAGCTGTGCTGAACTCTAGTCCGGTTCCTAAAGTTTCATGCAACTGATTCCAAAACTTTGAGGTAAATTGGGTTCCTCTATATGATACGATACTCTTCGGAACTCCATGCAAACAAATGATCCTAGTCATGTATATCTTTGCTAACTTAGCACTAGTGTAAGTGGTCTTAACTGGAATAAAATGTGCTACCTTCGTCAAATGATCAACTACTACCCATATCGAGTCATAGCCTGCTTTCGTCCTGGGTAGTCCTGTGATAAAATCCATGCCTATCTTATCCCACTTCCATTCGGGTATCGGCAATGGCTGTAACAATCCTGCTGGCTTCTGATGCTCTGCCTTTACTCTCTGGCATACGTCACAAACTGATACATATGCTGCAATACCCTTCTTCATTCCGGTCCACCAGAATGTTTCCTTTAAATCCAAATACATCTTGGTATTCCCTGGGTGAATCGAATATGGTGAATCATGTGCCTCTTGCAAAATCAACTTCCTGATCTCCGGGTCATTGGGCACATAAACACGGTCCTCAAACCATAGGGTATCGTGCTCATCCTCACGAAATCCTTTTTCTTTTCCTTTGCTCATTCTCTCTTTTATAGAAGCAATCTCCTTGTCAGACTTCTGAGCTTCTCTGATTTTATCCATCAATGTTGATTGAATCTCCAATGCTACTACATAGCCTCTCGGAACTATTTCCATACATAGCTCACGAAGGTTTTCTGCTAACTCCTTAGGTACTTCTCCTGTCATTACCATATTGACATGGCTCTTACGGCTCAATGCGTCAGCTTCCACATTAGCTTTTCCGGGATGGTAATGCAATCTCATGTCGTAATCCTTGATGAGCTCCAACCATCTCCTCTGTCTGAGGTTCAACTCCTTCTGCGTGAAAATGTACTTCAAACTCTTGTGATCCGTGTACACTTCACAATGATTTCCAATGAGGAAATGTCTCCACGTCTTCAATGCGTGCACTACGGCTACTAACTCCAAATCATGCATGGCATAATTCAATTCATGAGGTTTCAGTTGCCGTGAAGCATACGAAACAACTCTTCCTTCCTGCATAAGCACTGTTCCAAGTCCTCGACGTGAAGCGTCACAATACACCTGATAATCCTTGGTCTGATCTGGCAAAATCAATACAGGTGAGGTAACCAAACGTTTCTTCAACTCCTGGAAACTAGCCTCACACTCCTCAGTACATTTGAACTTAGTATCCTTCTTCAACAACTCCGTCATAGGTTTTGCAATCTTTGAAAAGTTCTCAATGAATCTCCGGTA
Source organism: Triticum urartu (assembly GCF_056163025.1). Lineage (NCBI taxonomy): Eukaryota > Viridiplantae > Streptophyta > Magnoliopsida > Poales > Poaceae > Triticum > Triticum urartu. The sequence goes on from NC_141873.1 coordinate 17,371,802, forward strand.
GTATCCTGCGAGTCCAAGAAAACTCCGGATCTCTCCAACTGTTGTTGGTGCTTCCCATTCGGTTACGGTCTCAACCTTTGTGGGGTCAACTGCTATACCTTCTCCGGATATAACGTGTCCGAGGAATCCAACTTCCTTCAACCAAAACTCACATTTGCTGAATTTGGCGTATAACTGATGTTCCCTTAGTTTCTCCAAAACCAAACGCAAATGTTCCTTATGCTCCTCTTCATTCTTTGAATAAACCAGAATGTCATCAATGAACACTACGACAAACTTATCCAAAAACTCCATAAACACTTTGTTCATCAGGTTCATAAAATAGGCAGGTGCGTTTGTCAATCCAAATGACATAACGGTATACTCATACAGTCCATATCTTGTGGTGAATGATGTCTTAGGTATGTCCTGCTCCCGAATCTTCAATTGGTGGTACCCTGATCGCAAATCGATCTTGGAAAAAACTTTAGCTCCTTGCAAACGATCAAACAGATCATTGATCATTGGCAGTGGGTACTTATTCTTGATGGTTACTTCATTCAATCCCCGATAATCTACAACCATCCTTAATGATCCATCCTTCTTTTCCACTAGAAGTACGGGTGATCCCCAAGGCGAAGAACTTGGGCGAATGTAACCTTTATCCAATAATTCCTTAATCTGATTCTTAATTTCCACCAAATCCTTTGCTGGCATCCGGTACGGTCGCTTCAATATTGGGCCTGTACCTGGTAATAACTCAATCAAAAACTCAATGTCTCTATCCGGTGGCATGCCTGGTAATTCCTCAGGAAATACATCAGGAAAATCCTTTACCACTGGTACTTCTTCTTGCACAACTCCTGTTAGGCAGTTTACTTGTGTCCAGTTTGGTACATGCCGGGATACATACTTGATCCTTCTCCCTTCGGGTGTGGTAAGCAAAATTGACTTACTAGCACACTCAATATTCCCTTCATACTTTGATAACCAATCCATGCCTAATATCACATCCAATCCTTGAGATTCCAGAATAATTAAATCCGTTGGGAAAACATGCCTTCCTATACTTAATGGCACTTGGAAACATCCTTGTCTGGCCATGTACTCTGCTCCTAGCGAGCTTACTAGCATAGGTGTTTTAAGAATCCTAGTGGCCAGGCTATACTTTTCCACAAATCCCCTTGATATGTATGAATGCGATGCACCAGTATCAAAAAGAACGAGTGCAGTAAATGACTTAACCAAAAACTTACCTATTACTGCATCGGGCTGATCTTCAACCTCCTCCACATTAATGTGGTTCACCTGTCCCCTATTGAAAGGGTTCGACTTCTTCCCAGAGCTTCCATTGCCATTTCCATTCTAGCCTTCAAGACATTCATTTGCATAATGCCCTGGCTTCGAACACTTATAGCAACTGACGTGGCTCAGGTCCTTCTTGGCTGGGGTGGATGGGGTGGTCCGGTTCTGGCCGTTGCTTCCTCCATTCCCATTACCATTCTTGTGGCCATTATGGTTGTGCGAGCTACCTCCTCCATGGGTATGCTGAAACTGAAATCCCGGTTTAGGGGCAAAACAGGGCTTCTGCTGGGCTCCAGAGTTATACTTCCCCTGTCCATATTTCCTCTTGCGGTTCTCAATCTGCTGTTGCTTCCCTTCAATCATGATGGCACCATCTACCAACTCCTGGTAGTTGTTGAAACTCGCTACCATCAACTGCATGCTTAGCTCATCATTCAATCCTTCCAGAAACTTCTCCTGCTTAGCTGCATCCGTAGCAACGTCATCTGGGGCATAACGTGCTAACTTCCTGAAGTCGTCAACGTACTGGCCAACTGTCCTTCCTCCTTGGCGTAAGTTGCGAAACTCACGCTTCTTTATGGCCATAGCTCCTGCTGAAACATGGGCAGTGCGGAAAGCTTGCTGAAACTGATCCCATGTGACAGTGTCAACTGGGTAAGTGGCTGTGAAATTCTCCCACCATGCTGCCGCGGGTCCGTCTAGCTGATGTGCGGCAAACTTCACTTTCTCACCATCCATGCATCCTGCAGTGGTCAACTCCCTTCCTATCTTGCGGAGCCAATCGTCTGCTACTATCGGCTCGGTGCTACTAGAAAACACCGGCGGATTCATCCTAAGAAAACGGGCTAAGTGGTCAACAGGTGGTGGTGGTGGTGGGTTGTTGTTGTTGTTGTTCTGCTGGTTCTGGACTAACATCCACATCAATTGATTCTGCTGCTAGATCAACTGAGTGACCTCCGGTGGAAATCCATTGTCACGTCTCGGAGGCATCTGAGGGTTTAGAAAAGATGAGAATTAAGAATAGAGTCAGGTCTAAAGGGAAAACACTACCCATATGCACATGAGCAAATGCACACAAAATCACTTCATTCAATCAAACAAGGGCTTACAAACGGTCTAACTATCGCAAAAGTGCTCAACTAATGTTGTTTACATGGGGGAATACTACTACTATCTGGTGGTCATCTAGAAATTTGAACCGGTGGAAGACTCCATGATATCTGCTCCTGCTTCGTCTTCAAAGTCGGGTTCAGTTGGATCCGAATCGGTGTCGTCGATGATGATGTAGTTGTCCGGACATGCGACGTACTCGTCCTCCTCCTTGCATGCTAACTTCTTCTTGAGTTCTTCAATCTCCTGCTTAAGATCTCCATTATGTCTTGCTAGAGCTACGATTTCGTCCATGTAGTCCTTGCATGTAGACTGCAGTTCTCCTTCTAGCTCGATGATCCTTGCCTTTGCATTCTTCAACTCTACCATATCATTGCACATCTGGTTCTCGTGGCGTCGAATGTGCTGGTTTAACTCCTGGATGAAAGATGCAATGGACTTATCCTTCTTGGTGCTGACTAACTCCCATTGTTCATCTCGGCGTCCGCAAATCTGGTAGATAGTGTCCTTGAGGTCTTCTTGATAAACTTCTCCAATGCGTCCTATGGTGATATGAGCTGCCATGCTTCTTCCCAGACACCATGTTGGTGCATTGAAAATACTATCTATGGGCTTCGTGATTGGCACGAATGTTCTTCCCGGAACATGAGCTTGAATCTTCCAGCGCTCCTCTTTAGGCAGAGTGGCGTTGTAGGTTCCCGTGAAGCTTGGTAATCCAATGTTCAGGCACTTGGTGACTTCCTTCAGGTGAAATCCAAATGGTGTGCCTTCATCCGGTTGAGCGTACTTAATCTTCGCGTGCGTCATCCTAAAAGAGTAGAAAAGTTGAGGAGTTAGAAAATGAGAAGAGAATGGTGATCTATGGCTTTAACTTAGTGGTCGTGTCCTGCAGTCAGCGTGTGCTCTGATACCATCTCTGTGGCGACCCGACCCAAATGGATCAAGCATACTGTGCTCGGGTGTCATCCCTGGATCAGTAACGCTGACACCACACAGTACATCGAAGGATTTATAGCAGAGTGGCAATCACACACTTATTACATCATTGTCTCAAAGAGAACTTATTACAATAAATATGGTTAAGGCCATCTAGTGTCGATAACAGCGGAAGACTTGGAAGATAAATGGGTCCATCAACTCCAACGGCATCACTGAGTATAGAACCACGACCTAAGAGCACCTTACTCGTCGTCTGAAAAGTCTGCAACATGAGAAGTTGCAGCCCGAAAACGGGTCAGGACATGGAAAATGCTGGCAATGTAACACATAGAGAGTAATGGAATGAAACAGCTATACTATATGCATATATGGCTGGTGGAAGGCTCTATGGTTACAGTTTTGCGCAAAGCCAGTTTTTCCCTACTGCAAAGGAATTAATTTATTTAACTATCATGGTGGTTGTGAAACATCGAGAATGGTTGACAGCATTCCGATCCCAATTAAGTGAACAATTAAAACCCAACAACATTAATTAGAAGTAACATGTTGAGGTTCACATGATATTCAAGTACTAGATACTCAAGATGTCCATGACCGGGGACACGGCTAATCATGATTAGCTTGTACACTCTACAGAGGTTTGCGCACTTTTCCCCACAAGACTCGATCGCCTCCGTTTGGTTTCCCGCACTACAGGGTGTTTGAGAAGACGGATGACCGAGACATAGTCTTTCAGAAGCGCTAGCACCTTACGATCGGGTAGACTAGTACACCTACATCCCCTACATCTGCTAGTCCACCACTATAAGAATTCGCACAACTTAGTCAACTATGCCAGAGCCCATAATGGCTTGTGGCTGCATGAAAGATCTTATGATCCCTTTGAGCCTGGGTGGCGGTCCAAAAAAATAGGCAAGTCCTGATAGACATGAGGTGCCTCAATCCACCCAGATGTGTATTTAAGTTGCCACCTTAGATAAACCATTAATTAACAATACTCACATCTGTCATGGATATCACTCACCCAATCCACGTCTACTAGCATAGCATGGCATAAAAGCAAACGTAGAAGTAACTCCCAAAGGTTTCATAATAATACAGGTGATAGGTACTACCTCATCTACTTCCCATCCCACAATTTAATTAGATCCTAATCATGCAATGTGTGAGGATTGATCTAATGCAATAAAACATGGGTTGTAGAAAAAGGTATGATCAAAGTGTTACTTGCCTTGCTGATGATCCGCGAGTCCTAGGGTTTCGAAGTAACAGGCGGCGCAATCCGGGTGATCTATCGCAGACAAACAACAAGCACACAATAAGTACTCATCTAATGCACAGGTAAAACTCGAACAAGAGATCGAACCAGAAAGTTCAACTTCAGAACTCCGGTTGCAAAGAAAGAACGAACCGAACAAAGAAACGGAAAACAAACGGCGGAAGAAAACAACTCGGTTCTAGCAAGTTGAAACTAGGTCAATTTTTTTTACCGGGGCAAAAACTTGTTTAAGTTGATTAGACGGAACGGCGGTTTCGAAACGAAACTCCAGGCTCTTGAATCACCTGATTTCGATAAACGAGCGAGAAGATAAACTAGAACGAAGATCGGATCTGAGATCGCGATCGCGGAATAAATCCGACGAGAAGAAAAAGAAGAACGGTTATACGAACGGATGTTCGTTAACCTAGAAGAATCCGGTGATCACGTTCGTTAGGACGAACGGTCCGGCGAACGGTCCAAGGGCAACTAAATCGGAAAAGAAAATGAATCCGATCTAGGGTTTTGGAGAAGAAAACCGAAACAAAAAACCGATCTAGAAAACGAATCAGAGGAGAAGAAAAGAATCGGAATGATTAGAAGAAAACGATCCGAGGAAAAGAGACGCGGGCAACCTCCGGCGAGGTCTCCGGCGAGAGGCTCCGGCGGCGTGGCGTAGGGCGGCGGTGGCGTGGGCAAGGTGCGGCGGCGGCGCTAGGGCACAAGGGCGGCGGCGCGGGTGTGGGGTGGCGCGGCGGCGGTGTAGGGTGCGGGGTGGGGTGCGGTGGAGGGCTTGGGGTTTGATTTGATGGGTTTAGAGGGGGGGTGTTGGGGTATTTATATTGGTGAGGGTGAGGAGACTTGGGGTAGGGGACAAGAAATAGAGTAGGAAAAGGAAAACGAAACAAAGGAAAGGGGGCTAGCCTAGAGTCCTTCTAGGACTCGGCTAAGAGGCAAGAGGCGGCGGCCTGGCTGCCTGCGCCTGGCGCTGGCGCACAAGGAGACTGGGGCGGCGGCTGGCTGGGCAGAAAACAAAATAAAAATAAACTAAACGAACTCCGAAAAACCTAAAGTAAACTTTCCCCGACTCCTAAAAATGAGTCGAACAAAATGAACTTTTCTCCGGACCTAAAATGCAATTTTTAAAACACGCATTTTTCCCTATCCAAAAAAAAGCAAACAAACTCCGGCAAACAAAATTGATCTATTTATTAAATCTTCATTTTTCCTAAATTTGGGAAAGTCATATTATTCCGTCTCTCATTTTTGATATCGGAAAATAATTGAAGATGAAATAAATAAATCAAATGATCCTCTTTTCAAATTCGAGAAAACTCTCAAATATGAAAATAACGAAATCCCCAACTCTCTCCGAAGGTCCTTGAGTTGCGTCAAATTTCTAGGATCAACCAAAATGCAAGAAAATATGATATGCATGATGATCTAGTGTATAACACTCCAAATTGCAAATTTGGGATGTTACACGGTCGGGGACGAGCGATGGTCTTTTCCTACCAATCTATCCCCCTAGGAGCATGCGCGTTGTACTTTGTTTCGATAACTAATAGATTTTTGCAATAAGTATGTGAGTTCTTTATGACTAATGTTGAGTCCATGGATTATACGCACTCCCACCCTTCCACCATTGCTAGCCTCTCTAGTACCGCGCAACTTTCGCCGGTACCATAAACCCACCATACACCTTCCTCAAAACAGCCACCATACCTACCTATTATGACATTTCCATAGCCATTCCGAGATATATTGCCATGCAACTTTCCACCGTTCCGTTTATTATGACACACTCCATCATTGTCATATTGCTTAGCATGATCATGTAGTTGACATTGTATTTGTGGCAAAGCCACCATTCATAATTATTTCATACTTGTCACTCTTGATTTATTGCATATCCCGGTACACCGCCGGAGGCATTCATATAGAGTCATACTTTGTTCTAGTATCGAGTTGTAAGTAAATAGAAGTGTGATGATCATCATTCAATAGAGCATTGTCCCCAAAAAAAAGAAAGGCCAAATACAAAAAAGAAGAAAGGCCAAATAAAAAAAAGGGAAGGCCCAAAAAATAAAAATAAAATAAAAAGGGGCAATGCTACTATCCTTTTTTCCACACTTGTGCTTCAAAGTAGCACCATGATATAGCGAGTCTCATATATTGTTCTTCAAAGTAGCACCATGTTCTGCATATAGAGAGTCTCATATGTTGTCACTTTCATATACTAGTAGGAATCTTTCATTATAGAACTTGGCTTGTATATTCCAATGACGGGCTTCCTCAAAATGCCCTAGGTCTTCGTGAGCAAGCAAGTTGGATGCACAACCACTAGTTTCTTTTGTTGATATTTCATACATTTATAGCTCTAGTGCATCCGTTGCATGGCAATCCCTACTCACTCACATTGATATCTATTGATGGGCATCTCCATAGCCCATTGATACGCCTAGTTGATGTGAGACTATCTTCTCCCCTTTTGTATTCTCCACAACCACCATTCTATTCCACCTATAGTGTTATATCCATGGCTCACGCTCATGTATTGCGTGAAGATTGAAAAAGTTTGAGAACATCAAAAGTATGAAACAATTGCTTGGCTTGTCATCGGGGTTGTGCATGGTTTAAATATGTTGTGTGGTGAAGATGGAGCATAGCCAAACTATATGATTTTGTAGGGATAGCTTTCTTTGGCCATGTTATTTTGAGAAGACATAATTGAGTTGTTAGTATGCTTGAAGTATTGTCATTTTTATGTCAATATGAACTTTTGTCTTGAATCTTATGGATCTGAATATTCATGCCACAATTAAGAAGAATCACATTGAAATTATGCCAAGTAGCACTCCGCCTCAAAAATTCTGTTTTTATCATTTACCTACTCGAGGACGAGCAGGAATTAAGCTTGGGGATGCTTGATACGTCTCCAACGTAACTATAATTTTTGATTGCTCCATGCTATATTATCTACTGTTTTGGGCAATCTTGAGCTTTTTTATCCACTTCTATATTATTTTTGGGACTAACCTATTAACCGGAGGCCCAGCCCAGATTTGCTGTTTTATGCCTATTTCAGTGTTTTGAAGAAAAGGAATATCAGACGGAGTCGAAACGGAACGAAATCAACTAGAGAAGTTATTTTTGGAAGGAAACACACCTGAGGGACTTGGACCCCACGTCACAAGATACGGGACCTGCCCATGAGGGTGGGGGCGCGCCCACCCCCTAGGGCGCGCCCTCTGCCTCGTGGGGCCCCCGTGGCTCCCCTGACGTGCTTCTTCAGGCGATATAACTCCATATACCCTAAAACTTCCAGAACGCAACATAGATCGGGAGTTCCGCCGCCAGAAGCCTCCGTATCCACCAAAAAACAATCTAAACCCCTTCCGGCACCCTGCCGGAGGGGGCAATCCTTCTCCGGTGGCCATCTTCATCATCCCGGCGCTCTCCATGACGAGGAGGGAGTAGTTCTCCCTCGGGGCTGAGGGTATGTACCAGTAGCTATGTGTTTGATCTCTCTCTCTCTTGTTCTTGAGATGATACGATCTTGATGTATCGCGAGCTTTGCTATTATATTTGGATCCTATGATGTTTCTTCCCCCCTCTTCTCTCTTGTAATGAATCGAGTTTCCCTTTGAAGTAATCTTATTGGATTGAGTCTTAAAAGACTTGAGAACACTTGATGTATGTCTTGCCGTGGATATCTGTGGTGACAATGGGATACCGCGTGCCACTTGATGTATGTTAAGGTGACCAACTTGCGGGTTCATGAACCTATGCATAGGGGTTGGCACACGAAAATTGATGTATGTTAAGGTGACCAACTTGCGGGTTCATGAACCTATGCATAGGGGTTGGCACACGTTTTCGTCGTGATTCTCCGATAGTTCTTTGGGGCACTCTTTGAGGTCCTTTTTATTGGTTGGATAGATGAATCTGAGATTGTGTGATGCATATCGTATAATCATACCCACGGATACTTGAGGTGACATTGGGGTTTTGGTTGATTTGTATCTTAAGGTGTTATTCTAGTACGAACTCTAGGGCTGTTTGTGACACTTATAGGAATAGCTTAACGGATTGATTGGAAAGAATAACTTTGAGGTGGTTTCGTACCCTACCATAATCTCTTTGTTTGCTCTCTGCTATTAGTAACTTTGGAGTGACTCTTTGTTGCATGTTGAAGGATATTTATGTGATCCAATTATGTTAGGATTGTTGAGGGAACTTACACTAGTGAAAGTATGAACCCTAGGCCTTGTTTCCACACATTACAATGTCGTTTATGCTCACTTTTATTACTTGCTACCTTGCTGTTTTTATTATTTAGATTACAAATACCTTTATCTACTATCCATATACCACTTGTTTCACCATCTCTTCGCCGAACTAGTGCACCGATACAATTTACCATTGTATTGGGTGTGTTGGGGACACAAGAGACTCTTTGTTATTTGGTTGCAGGGTTGCTTGAGAGAGACCATCTTGATCCTACGCCTCCTATGGATTGATAAACCTTAGGTCATCCACTTGAGGGAAATTTGCTACTGTCCTACAAACCTCTGCACTTGGAGGCCCAACAACGTCTACAAGAAGAAGGTTGTGTAGTAGACATCAGGGGGATCGGCCGGCTGTGGAACAATGGTTCCTCCGGCTCCATTATCGTCGCCTTCCCCACGTCCACCTTCTGGTCGCCGATGGTGTACAATATGGTGCACGGGGTTTCGTCGGCCTGCAAAGAAAAGTCTGCGACGTGAGACATCCGAAAGGTAACGAAAACGGGAGATTATACGTTTATATTGAAGGGGGTCGGTGTGACAGATACCGTGAGGGCGTCGAGCTCAGCCAAAGACGAAGCACCGCCTAGCACGTCCGGTGCGGGAGCCAGTGCGGGAGCTGGTGCAGCTGCAGGTGCTGGTGCAACGCTTGTGGAGCTGCTCCCCGCCAAGAAGTCAGCAAGGGGAAAGTCCGCTGCATTTTTTTCTAGATTTTGCCTGGTCCAATTGAAAACGGCCGGAACCAAGGTAGTAGAAATATCTACAGCCACCGGTTTTGCGGCAGCTACCGTTGTTGTGACTGTTTGCGTTGATTTCTTCTCAACCGCAATCTCAACCCTCTTGTCGATGTTTTCTTCATTTAACCTCCGTCTTTCCTTTCACTCCTCCGTGGTCTCACGGTAGTACTTCTTCCCTGTGGCGCCGTCTCCGACACCGTGCACGCGTCCATACGACGGTCGAGTATCCATCGGTTGTTGTTTCAATATGTTCAACGCCCGGTTGAATGGAGTGTCCACGCCGGCCTCGGGGGGAGACGGTGAGGTTGCGGGCGTCCACGCCGGCAGGAGACGGCAGCGAAGTGGGGCGACGGCGAATTGGGGAGACGGTGGCGAGGGCGAGGGATTTGGGGAAGAAGTGGTGGCCTGGGGCGGGGGGCCGCTATTTAAGTGAAACGTAACAGTAGCGCGTTTCCGAAAACGCGCTATAGCTAAGTTAGCTATAGCGTGTTTCCTGAAACCTGCAACTGCTATTCCTTTCTCCCCTTTTCCCTTTTTTCTTTTATTTTTCTTTACATTTTTATTTTTTTCCTTTCTCCTTTTTCTATTTTTTCATTTTCATTTACTTTTCTACTTGTTTTTCACTTTATTTTATTTCCGGTAGCAGGAGCGCCTTACACGTAAGCGCGCTACAGCTAAGGAGAGTAGCAGTAGCGCTGGGCCAGTATACGCGCTACTGCTAGGTTGGGCTAGCCATGCGCGCCCAGTTCAAACATAGCAGCAGCGCTTTTCGCTAGTACGTGCTACTGCAAAAGTCATAGCAGTAGCGCGGTTTATTTACGCGCGCTGCTACTAAGTAGCAGTAGCGTTTGATTTTGTACACTGCTACTGGTAAGATTCTGTGTATAGGCTTTTCCCTAGTAGTGGAACTTAATACTCTAGATGCATGCTGGATAGCGGTCGATGAGTGGAGTAATAGTAGTAGATGCAGGCAGGAGTCGGTCTACTTGTCTCGGACGTGATGCCTATATACATGATCATACCTAGATATTCTCATAACTATGCTCAATTCTGTCAATTGCTCAACAGTAATTCGTTCACCCACCGTAAAATACTTATGCTCTTGAGAGAAGCCACTAGTGAAGCCTATGGCCCCCGGGTCTATCTTCATCATATTAAGAGCATCTCCAACAGCCGCGCCAAACTAGTGTCGCGCCGCAAAATTCCCCGTTTTAGCGCGCGCGCAACCGGAATAGTTGCTCCAGCGGGCGCGCGAAAACAGCGCGCGCCGCATATGTAGTTCAGCACGCGGGCCGAAACTCAATCGCACGCCACTTATTTGCTGCGCCCGCTCCCGCTCGCTGGACTCTCGCGCGCTCGCTCGCACCTCCCACCCCCCATCCAGCCGCGCCGCCGCTTCCTCGGCCTATCCCCGTCCCGCGGCGGCTTCTCCGGCCCCCCTCTAGTCCCGCCGCCCCTCGCGCGGGCTGGTCCTCCGACGAACAGCGCTCGCTGCCGCTCGGCGCCCGCAAGGTGTTCGACAAAACGTCTAGAAGGTATGTATTGCGCAGAAGCCATGAATTTCATGCATGTTGATTGTAGTTTTTTATAGCATACTATTGAACATTGTAGATGAGTTCCTCATATGATTCTTCCGGAGAAGAATTTGATATGGAAGAGGAGGAGGATCTTGCAATGATCCTAGCTATGCATATCAATAAAAAAACCGAAGCACGGTGGTTCGGTTATGGGTCGGCAGAAAATTGGGAGGGATAGGATCGATGCCCACAACAGATTAATCAGGCATTATTTTGCGGAGAATCCCACATACCCCGAGTCGTATTTTCGTCGCCGGCTTAGGATGAGCACCGAGTTTTTCAGGCGCATTGCAGAGAAACTAGCGAGCCATGACCGCTTTTTTCAGCAAAGGAGGAATGCCGCCGGAGAGCTCGGGCATAGCACTTTTCAGAAGGTGACAACCGCTTTGTGTATGTTGGCATACGGTATACCGGCTGATCTAGTTGATGATCACTTGGCTATCGGTGAGAGCCAAGCCATCATGTGTGTCAAGCGCTTCGCAGTCGGAATTGTGCAAGTGTTTGGAGAGGAGTATTTGAGATCTCCCAATGCTGAAGACATCGCAAGGCTATTGGCGATGAACAAACCTCGCGGATTTCCTAGCATGCTTGGCTCAATAGATTGCATGCATTGGAGTTGGAAGAATTGTCCAAAGGCATGGCATGGACAATTCCACGGCCAAAAAAAGGGTTCCAATATAATCCTTGAAGCGGTGGCCGATCAAGAGACTTGGATTTGGCATGCATTCTTTGGAATGCCTGGATCTTTGAATGACATCAATGTTGTGAACCGGTCACCACTGATGAATAAGATTGCAAATGGTGAGTTGCCAACGGTGCAGTTTGTAGCAAATGGCCGTACATACAACTATGGCTATTATCTAGCGGATGGCATCTATCCAAAGTGGCAAACCTTTGTCAAGCCGTTGAAAAAGCCAGAAGGTAAGAAAGAACTTGATTTCCACAATGCTCAAGCGGCGGCTAGAAAAGATGTGGAGAGAGCTTTTGGGATTTTGCAAGCCCAATTTGCTATTGTGAGAGGACCGGCTAGATTTTGGGATCAGAAAATGCTTTGGTACATCATGCACGCTTGTGTGTTCATGCATAACATGATCATCGAGAATGAGCGTGGCCAAGATGTAGACTACTCTCAGTATGAGCTCTTGGGATATCCCGTGTGAGTGTGACGGAGGGCTGAAAGGGTGGCCCATTTTGTTGCCTCCTATCATGCCATTCGACGTCCCGCAGCGCATAATGATCTTCAGAAGGATCTCATTGTCGAGTGGTGGGCATGGAATGGACGACAAAGAGCATCATGATTTGTGCGTTTGATATTGTGTTGTTGAACTATTTGTTATGTTTAATTGCACTATTTGTTGTATTGAATGATAAACTGTTTGTTTGAGTTGTAATAACGAAATTGAACTATTTATTTTAATTTATTTTTGTTTGTGTTTGATCTTTTTTCTTCTGTTTTTGAATGCATATGTTGTTTGTGCGAGAGTCGTGCGCGCTGCATTTTTGCGCGCTGCTGGAGTGGCGCGCGCGCTGCATTTTAGCGCGGCTGCTGGAGCCAGCGTTGCGCGCCATGCCAAACCAGGCGATGGGCGCGCGACAAAGCTGTTTTTTGCGCGCGGCGCGTTCGGAGCCTGTTGGAGATGCTCTAATCTTCCAATACTTAGTTATTCTTACTTTGCTTTTACTTTTCTTTGCATCTTTATCATAAAAATACCAAAAATATTATCTTATCATATCCATCAGATCTCACTCTCGTAAGTGGCCGTGTACGGATTGACAACCCCTTATCGCGTTGGTTGCGAGGATTTATTTGTTTTGTACAGGTGCGAGGGACTCGCACGTAGCCTCCTACTGTATTGATACCTTGGTTCTCAAAAACTAAGGGAAATACTTATGCTACTTTGCTGCATCACCCTTTCCACTTTAAGGGAAAACCAACGCAGTGCTCAAGAGGTAGCAGGGGCTATCTTGTTTTATGCTATTTTACCTAGGAGAAGGTAGTAGGTCCTAGCTAATAATACTCATGATCATGTGCTAAGGTAGTAGATCCTAAGATAATGTAGTAGGTCCTATGAGGTACAATATGTTTATGAGAGTTGATGACGATGAGTAGTTGTGATTATGTATAGTGACCAACTTGTATGTGATGTCTCATTGATGAAAACGATGATCATGAGGAGGTGTTATATGACAATGATGTATTATGATGATAAGTTGTTAATGATATGATGATGATGATGATGATGATATATTAGGTCATTGGATGAAAGAACAGCGGATTAGTTTCAAGTGGATGTCCATCCACTTGAAACTAGTCCACGATTCTTTCTTCCAGTGATGTAATAACTCATTCTGATGTAAAATCATTCTCTAAATTACTGCAGTATGAAAACTTGTATGAAGGTGTATGAATACAACATGAAATAAGAAAGAAATACGGAATAATAGTAGTAGCGCGTTCCAGGAGAAGCGCTACTACTATTTACCAGTATCACTCATACTACAAGGCGCTGCTACTAAGTCAATATAGCAGTAGCGCGGTCCTACCCATGCTACTGCTAACCTTTAGCTATAGCGCCTTACTAGTAGCGCCCCATCCAGCGCCACTGATATGCTTAAAACACGCGCTACTGCTAGGGTTTTCCCTAGTAGTGAATCCCGTTCCAAGATGTGTGGCCTGTGATGTGGTCGACCCACCAAAAGCAGCAGCCGCAGAAGATCTCGCACTGCCGGCCTGCACATGCGTTTGGGTCAGGGATCCCAAGGCTGACCCGGATCCGCCTGTCATTGTCGATGCGTTGGGCCCGCGCGTGGGACGCGGTGCGGGACGCGGTGTCCCGTCTCTATGCGATGCGTCGTCCTCCAACTGGCGCTGCGGGCTCCTTCCTGGCGCGTGGTCCAGCATGAATCTACGCGCCCGATCTGAGGCGACCTGGCGCACAAGAGTTCCAGGTGACGGCGGATCTGCTTCGTGCTGTGCGCCTGATCCGTCTTCTTTTGGCACATGCAATATAAGGTCGTTTTCTTCAAAATTTTGATCATTTTCTGCACCGATTTCTGTTGCATGATCCTGCATACCAAGAGGCATAGTTCCACTAGTAGGATCATCAGTTGGGTCAGTACAATTGTCGCCCCCATGATCAATGTTTTGGAGATGTGGTGGAAGAATAAGTAGTTCTTTCTTGAGGAGTGCTCTGGCATTAGGATGAAGAGATGCAAAAGGGTAGACGGATTCATCAAACACAACATCTCGAGAGATATAAACCCTACCAGTGGAAACATCAAGGCATTTGACTCCCTTGTGGATTGGACTATATCCAAGAAACACACACTTTTTGGAATGGAATGCAAGCTTACATGTATTATATGGACAAAGGTTGGGCCAACAAGCACAACCGAATACACAAAGTGTTTTGTAGTCAGGAGTGGTACCAAAAAGACGTGTGATGGGAGTCTCAAATTTGATGACTTTACTAGGAAATAAATTAATGAGATATGTGGCGGTCAAGAATGCCTCATCCCAGAACTTTAGTGGCATGGATGTGTTTGCTAGTAGAGCTAACCCTACTTCAACAACATGGCGATGTTTCCTTTCGGCCGAGCCATTCTGTTGGTGTGCATGAGGGCACGATACATGATGTCAAATGCCATGTGAAGGAAATATGCCCTAGAGGCAATAATAAAGTTATTATTTATTTCCTTATATCATGATAAAAGTTTATTATTCATGCTAGAATTGTATTAACCGGAAACATAATACATGTGTGAATACATAGACAAACATAGTGTCACTAGTATGCCTCTACTTGACTAGCTCGTTAATCAAAGATGGTTATGTTTCCTAACCCTGGACAAAGAGTTGTTATTTGATTAACGGGATCACATCATTGGTTGAATGATCTGATTGACATGACCCATTCCATTAGCTTAGCACCCGATCGTTTAGTATGTTGCTATTTCTTTCTTCATGACTTATACATGTTCCTATGACTATGAGATTATGCAACTCCCATTTGCCAGAGGAACACTTTGTGTGCTACCAAATGTCACAACGTAACTGGGTGATTATAAAGGAGCTCTACAGGTGTCTCCAAAGGTACATGTTGGGTTGGCGTATTTCGAGATTAGGATTTGTCACTCCGATTGTCGGAGAGGTATCTCTGGGCCCTCTCGGTAATGCACATCACTTAAGCCTTGCAAGCATTGCGACTAATGAGTTAGTTGCAGGATGATGTATTACAAAACGAGTAAAGAGACTTGCCGGTAACGAGATTGAACTAGGTATAGGATACCGACGATCGAATCTCGGGCAAGTAACATACCGATGACAAAGGGAACAACGTATGTTGTTATGCGGTCTGACCGACAAAGATCTTCGTAGAAAATGTAGGAGCCAATATGGGCATCCAGGTCCCGCTATTGGTTATTGACCGGAGACGTGTCTCGGTCATGTCTACATTGTTCTCGAACCCGTAGGGTCTGCACGCTTAAGGTTACGATGACAGTTATATTATGAGTTTATGCTTTTGATGTACCGAAGGTTGTTCGGAGTCCCGGATGTGATCACGGACATGAAGAGGAGTCTCGAAATGGTCGAGACATAAAGATTGATATATTGGAAGCCTATGTTTGGATATCGGAAGTGTTCCGGGTGAAATCGGAATTTTACCGGAGTACCGGGAGGTTACCGGAACCCCCCGGGAGCTATATGGGCCATAGTGGGCCTTAGTGGAAAAGAGAAGGGGCAGCCCAAAGTGGGCCGCGTGCCCCTCCCATCCCTTGGTCCGAATAGGACAAGGAGAGGGGGCCGGCCTCCCTCTCTCTTTTCCCCCCTCCGCGAATCCTATTCCAACTAGGATTGGGGGGGGGATCCTACTCCCAGAGGGAGTAGGACTCTCCTGGCGCGCCTCTCCTAGGCCGGCCGCACCCCCCCTTTAGTCCTTTATATACGGAGGCAGGGGCACCCCAGAGACACACAAGTTGATCCACAGGATCTTATTCTTAGTCGTGTGCGGCGCCCCCTGCCACCATAGTCCTCGATAATATTGTAGCGGTGCTTAGGCGAAGCCCTGCGACGGTAGTACATCAAGATCGTCACCACGCCGTCGTGCTGACGGAACTCTTCCCCGACACTTTGCTGGATCGGTGTCCGGGGATCGTCATCGAGCTGAACGTGTGCTAGAACTCGGAGGTGCCGTAGTTTCGGTGCTTGATCAGTTGGGCCGTGGAGACGTACGACTACATCAACCAAACGCTTCCGTTGTCGATCTACAAGGTACGTAGATCACACTCTCCCCTCGTTGCTATGCATCACCATGATTTTGCTTGTGCGTAGGAATTTTTTTGAAATTACTACGTTCCCCAACACCATGTTCTTGAAAAAAGAGATTGAGTTTATTGTATTCACCTGCCCAGTCAGTTTGCATAGCAATAATCTTAGTATTTCGTTTTCGCTCAACGAGGTTCTGAAAGTTCTTGAAAACTTGAAACACTTCGGATTGTTTCTTAAGAAGATAGATCCATGTAAATTTTCTATAGTAATAGATGAAGCTAACATAGTACGTGTGTCTACCAACAGAAGTAGGAGTTGGCCCCCAAACATCTGAAAAAACAAGTTGCAAGGGTGCGGTAGAAACACTGCATGAAATAGGATATGGCAGCTGATGACTTTTAGCTTGCTGATATGGATCACAAACTGACTCAACACTAGACTCATGAGAGAGGGGAAGTTTATTCTTGCTAAGAATGAGTTTGACAATAGCTGATGAAGGATGACCTAATATACTGTGCCACTTTGCTGAAGAAGGCTTGACAGCAACAAAAGCTTGTTTATTTGATGATGATGACGAAGATATGAGTGGGTAGAGACCTCCCACGCACTTGCCCCTAAGAAGCACTCTCCTCGTGTCCAAGTCCGTTACCAAAAAAATAAGGCTAGAATTCAATAAAAACATGATTATCAAGAGTAAATCTATGAACTTAAAGAAGATTTTTTGATGTTGTAGGGACATATAGAACTCTTTTTAGATGCAAATTCTTTATGGGGGTTTTGACAATTGAACTACCAACATGAGTGATTTTCATGCCAGAACCGCTAGCAGTATGCACTTGGTCATGTCCATGATACTTGTCTCTGATCGTCAGCTTGTCGAGCTCCCCCGTGATGTGATTTGTGACGCCCGTGTCCGCACACTAGTTCGTGCCGACACCATAGGAGTCGGTGACCATGTTGGCCCCCTTCTTCTCATGTTCATCTTCATCGTCATACTAATGCCAACAATCACGAGCACCTCCTGGATGATGCTTGTAACAAATTTGACACTCTGGATAGTCTCGAACCTGCTCCTGCCGCTGTTGCTGTGGGCGACCGCGACCACCGCCGCCGCCGCCGTTGCCACCGGATGGAGTTGGGGTGGGGCGCCTGCCTCGGCCGCGCCCCCTGCTGTTGCTGTGCCCGCGGCCTCTGCTGTAGCCACGCCCGCGCCACCTGTAGGCTAGGTTTGCTTTGGTCTTGAACCCTGCATCTGGACCGTCGCCGAGCATCTCCACGTGCTGATCAAACGCTGCAATCTGGGCAAACAAATCATCTACTGAGATTTGATTCTTTACTGCGCCGATGGCTGCCACAACAGGGTCATAGTCTCTGTCGAGGCCGGCAAGAACATAATCCACCATCTTTGGGTCCGAGACGGGGCGACCTGCCGCTGCGAGCTCACCCCCCAGGTTCTTCATCCTGGAGATAAAGACGCTGCTGGACATGGAGCCTTTTTTGTGTTGGTGATGGCAATTCGCAGGTTGGTGATGCGCGATTGGGACTGCGAGGCAAACAAGGTGGTGATGGCGGTCCAGTGATCAAAGCTCGTCTCCTTGCTCGCAACTTGGGCAAGGATCTAAATTGACAGAGAATTCAGGAGGTGGCTGAGGACTTGTTGGTCCTTTGATATCCACTGTGCATACAGAGGATTGGGTTCTGAGGCGACAATTTTGTCCGCCTGCTGCTACTGCACCGTCTTCGGTGGCGCTGCGTCTGATCCGTCCAGGAGGCCGGTGACCTGCGCTCCTCGCAGGCCCGGCATGACCTGTGCCTTCCATAGGATGAAATTGGTCTTGGTGAGCTTTTGAGATGAGAGAGCACCAAGGTTGAGGGGGACGGTAGATGACGACGACATGGCGAGGGTAATCGAGGAAGGAGGTTGCTGGCTAGATCGAGGGGAAGAGGATGACTCTGTATACCATGTTAGATGGGAAGCGTTCCTACTCCCTCGTGAGGGAGCCGCGTGTATATATTTTTCTGAGGCAGGAAACGCCCCTCCCGTGGCTTACAAGAAGATACCGATCTCTTGGGGATTCGGTTTTTACAGAGGAGATAGAAGAAGCTACGGAAGAGGAAGGGATAGAGTTAGTTTGGGATTACAAGAAATATATCTCTAAGTCTAACAGGTGGTTTCACTGATGACATATGGCATGATTTTGAGCCTGGTATTTTGAGTTGACTACCACCTCATCATTTTCTTTCTCTCTCACCTCTCCCATCTACGTTCTGTTTTCCTATGCATGCAATGTGCACACTCGTAGGGACCTGCCGCATACGCGCATCGGCCTCCTGCTGCTGTGATCTTTGGAACTGGATTCAAACGGGATCAAAAGAGGAGGAGATCTTTGTTCGGCGACCTGACGTCGGGGACCGGATGTTGCCGGTGCACGTCCAGTGCTACGACCTTGCCATGGGGAGCCGTACCTCTTCTCCCGCCCCAGCGATTAGGCCCACGCTCGGCCATTACCATGTAGAGCAGGCACACACACACGTGCCGTCACCTGCTTGCTGACGTCCCGTGGGCTCTCCTGGTTACTTGCCAATGTCGAGCGCTTCAACCGTTCTACGAGGTACTGCCGGCGTTGCGCTCTTTGTGCCGTGTACGACGGCGAGGTGGGCGTGCTCCGGGCGTTGGCCATGCATCTGCGCGGTGCCAGACTGCCGGCGATGTCGCTGTACCCGCTGTTTTAGCTGCGCCACCGCCATCCCAGTGTCCATGACCACGACGTCGGCAAGTGAACGACAAAGTGGTCGTGGTAGTTGTGTGCCACGAGGCTGTGGTACGACGGCTGCTGGGCGGCGTGGTAGGCCCATGACCTACCAACGTGCTCAGCTTGTCGATGGCCGCGGAGGAGGCGACGCATATTGGTGCCGCGTTCACCAGGTTGCAGTGAGTACTGCTGAGCACCACCTCTCTACTCCGTCTTCTATTGCTGGCCCGGATAACTGTCAAATCCATGCCACATCAGAACGAAACCACCGAAGTAATCTCAGGGAAGAAAAGCATCCGGTTTCAACAATTTAGGGACTAGGTTTTACTGGTTTTAAAGTTAAGGGATCATTTCTAAACTTCAATAAAGTTGAAGGCAAAAAATATACTTCTCCCTTTTTTAATCCATTCTCCTGTGTCAAAATCACTTCTGTTTTGCTCCTCGCCAAGTAAGTCAGCGTAGCAGCTTATTGACCCTTGTTTGCTGTCTGCATCGGCGAACCCATGGCCGTCGCTGTCGCTCAACCCTCCCTCGCGTCGCCCCTCCCCAGGGCGACTCGGGGACTCCCAACCCTAGCACGCTGCCACCTCCCTCTCCCTTCCTCTCCTCGCGCCGCTGCCGAAGGACGTCGCGGGCGAAGCCCGCGGCGGGAGGTCTTCTCGCGGCTCCCCTGTGTCTGCGGGCAGCGGATCTGGCCGGCGGCCGGCGGTGTCCCGGAGTGCGCGCTGTCGGGCGCGTGGCTGCGGGCCTCCGCGAGTGGTGGCGCGGCTGGGCCTCGGCATGCGCACGGCGGCGGGCCGCTACTGGCAGCGGCAGATGGTGGCTCCCTCCCTCCGCCGTCTCTGACTCCTCCCCCTTCGGCTTTCGCTCCGATCTGGCTGGATAGGTGTTGGAAATATGCCCTAGAGGCAATAATAAAAGCATTATTATTATATTTCCTTGTTCATGATAATTGTCTTTATTCATGCTATAATTGTGTTATCTGGAAATCGTAATACATGTGTGAATAACAGACACCAACATGTCCCTAGTAAGCCTCTAGTTGACTAGCTCGTTGATCAACAGATAGTCATGGTTTCCTGACTATGGACATTGGATGTCATTGATAACGAGATCACATCATTAGGAGAATGATGTGATGGACAAGACCCAATCCTAAACATAGCATAAAGATCGTATAGTTCGTTTGCTAGAGTTTTTCCAATGTCAAGTATTTTTTCCTTAGACCATGAGATCGTGTAACTCCCGGATACCGTAGGAGTGCTTTGGGTATACCAAACGTCACAACGTAACTGGGTGACTATAAAGGTAGACTACGGGTATCTCCGAAAGTATCTGTTGGGTTGACACGGATCAAGACTGGGATTTGTCACTCCGTATGACGGAGAGGTATCACTGGGCCCACTCAGTAATGCATCATCATAATGAGCTCAAAGTAACCAAGTGTCTGGTCACGGGATCATGCATTACGGTACGAGTAAAGTGACTTGCCGGTAACGAGATTGAACGAGGTATTGGGATACCGACGATCGAATCTCGGGCAAGTAACATATCGATTGACAAAGGGAATTGCATACGGGGTTGCTTGAATCCTTGACATCGTGGTTCATCCGATGAGATCATCGTGGAGCATGTGGGAGACAACATGGGTATCCAGATCCCGCTGTTGGTTATTGACCGGAGAGTCGTCTCGGTCATGTCTGCCTGTCTCCCGAACCCGTAGGGTCTATACACTTAAGGTTCGGTGGCGCTAGGGTTGTGAAGATATGTATATGCAGTAACCCTAATGTTGTTCGGAGCCCCGGATGAGATCCCGGACGTCACGAGGAGTTCCGGGATGGTCCGGAGGTAAAGAATTTTATATAGGAAGTGATATTTCGGCCATCGGGACAAGTTTCGGGGTCACCGGTATTGTACCGGGACCACCGGAAGGGTCCCGAGGGTCCACCGGGTGGGGCCACCTGCCCCGGGGGCCACATGGGCTGTAGGGGGTGCCCCTTGGCCTATATGGGCCAAGGGCACCAGCCCCAAAAGGGCCCATGCGCCTAGGGTTTTGGGGAAACCCTAAAGGGGGCGCCCCCTTGCTTGGGGGGCAAGCCCCCCACCCCTTGGCCGCCGCCCCCCTAGGAGATTGGATCTCCTAGGGCCGGCTCCCCCCTAGACACCCCTATATATAGTGGGGGAGATGGAGGACATCACACCTCAGCCTTTTGGCGCCTCCCTCTCCCCTGTTACTTCTCTCTCTCGTAGTATAGGCGAAGCCCTGCTACTGTGACGCGCTGCATCCACCACCACGCCGTCGTGCTGTTGGATCTTCATCAACTTCTCCTTCCCCCTTGCTGGATCAAGAAGAAGGAGACGTTACGCTGACCGTACGTGTGTTGAACGCGGAGGTACCGTCCGTTCGGTGCTAGGATCTCCGGTGATTTGGATCACGTCGTGTTCGACTACCTCATCCCCGTTCTTTGAACGCTTCCACTTGCGATCTACAAAGGTATGTAGATGCATCCGATCACTCGTTGCTAGATGAACTCATAGATGGATCTTGGTGAAGCCATAGGAAAAATTTTGTTTTCTGCAACGTTCCCCAACAATAGGTGCCTGAACCAGCTTTCCTGGTGGCTGGCGGTGCTGCCAGGGGCCCATTGCGGGCTGGATTGTGGGAGGTCGGGTGTCTCCAGCTCAAGATGGAGCCTTTCCGTCCTTTCGGCGTTGGGGTGATGCTCGAGGGTGGGTGCTTGGGGACGGCTGGATGCGCGGGTGTGTGCCCGGCGGCTCCGACGTCTGGAGCTCGTCGGGCGGCGCGGGTTGGGCAGTGGCCGGGGCGGCTGCTGCTCTGGCCGTGGATGGCTCCATGGTGCCTTGGAAAGTCGGCTGCGGCGCCAGCTGGCGTATACCGGCGTCGGCTCGTCTATAGGCGGCTTGTGATTATTGCCTCTAGGGCATATTTCCAACAGTCTCCCACTTGCACTAGAGTCAATAATCTAGTTCACATCGCAATGTGATCAACACTCACAGGTCACATCGCCATGTGACTAACACCCAAGAGTTTACCAGAGTTAGTAGTCTAGTTCACATCACTATGTGATTAACACTCAATGAGTTTTAGGTTTGATCATGTTGCTTGTGAGAGAGGTTTTAGTCAACGGGTCTGAACCTTTCAGATCCGTGTGTGCTTTACAAATCTCTATGTCATCTCCTAGATGCAGCTATCACGCTCTATTTGGAGCTAATCCAAATAACTGTTCTACTTGGAGCTATTCTAAATTGTTGCTCCATTATACGTATCCGGTATCTCTACTGAGAGCTATCCGGATAGGTGTTAAGCTTGCATCGACGTAACTCTTTACGACAAACTCTTTTACCACCTCCATAATCGAGAAAATTCCTTAGTCCACTAGTTACTAAGGATAATTTGACCGCTGTCCTGTGATCCATTCATGGATCACTCTTGTACCCCTTGACTGACTCATGGCAAGGCACACTTCAGGTGCGGTACACAGCATAGCATACTGTAGAACCTACGTCTTAAGCATAGGGGACGACCTTCGTCCTTTCTCTCTATTCTGCCGCGGTCAAGCTTTAAGTCTTAACTTCATACCTTACAACTCAGGTAAGAACTCCTTCTTTGACTGATCCATCTTGAACACCTTCAAGATCACGTCAAGGCATGTGCTCATTTGAAAGTACTATTAAGCGTTTTGATCTATCCTTATAGATCTTGATGCTCAATGCTCAAGTAGCTTAATCCAGGATTTCCATTGAAAAACACTTTCCAAATAACCCTATATGCTTCCCAGAAATTCTACGTCATTTCCGATCAACAACATATATTCATCAGAAATTCTATAGTGCTCCCACTCACTTCTTTGGAAACACAAGTTTCTCACAAACTTTGTATAAACCCAAAATCTTTGATCATCTCATCAAAGCATACATTCCAACTCCGAGATGCTTACTCCAGTCCTCAGAAGGATTGCTGGAGCTTTGCATACTTATTAGCATCTTTCAGGATTGACAAAACCTTCTGGTTGTATCACATACAACCTTTCCTCAAGAAAATCGTCGAGGAAACAATGTTTTGACATCCTATCTGCAAGATTTCATAAATAATGCAGTAATCGCTAATATAATTCCAACAGACTCTTAGCATCGCTACGAGTGAGAAAGTCTCATCGTAGTCAACTGTTTGAACTTGTCGGAAAACATCTTAACGACAAGTCGAGCTTTCTTAATGGTGACATTTACCATCATTGTCCGTCTTCCTTTTAAAATCCATCTACACTCAACAGCCTTACGACCATCAAGTAGTTCTTCCAAAGTCTACACTTTGTTTTCATACATGGATCCTCTCTCGGATTATATGGCCTCAAGCCATTTATCGGAATCCGGGCCCACCATCGCTTCTCCATAGCTCGTAGGTTCGTTGTTGTCTAGCAACATGACTTCCAAGACAGGATTACGTACCACTCCGAAGTAGTACGCATCCTTGTCATCCTACGAGGTTTGGGAGTGACTTGATCCTAAGTCTCATGATCAATATCATAAGCTTCCACTTCAATTGGTGTAGGTGCCATAGGAACAATTCTTTGTGCCCTGCTATACACTAGTTGAAGTGACGGTTCAATAACCTTATCAAGTCTCCACCATCCTCCCACTCAATTCTTTCGAGAGAAACTTTTCCTCGAGAAAGGACCCGATTCTAGAAACAATCCCTTATTGCTTACGAATCTGAGACAGGAGGTATACCCAGCTGTTTTGGGTGTCCTATGAAGATGCATTTATCCGCTTTGGGTTCGAGCTTATCAGCCTGAAACTTTTTCACATAAGCGTCGCAGCCCCAAACTTTTAAGAAATGACAGCTTAGGTTTCTCTAAACCATAGTTCATACGGTGTCATCTCATCGGAATTACGTGGTGCCCCCTTTTAAAGTGAATGTGGTTGTCTTTAATGCCTAACCCATAAACTATCGTGGTAATTCGATAAGAAACATCATGGTATGCATCATATCCAATAGGGTGCAGTTATGATGTTCGGACACACCATCACACTATGGTGTTCCAGGCTGTATTAGTTTTGAAACAATTTCCGCAAAGTCTTAATTTTGTGCCAAACTCGTAATTCAGATATTCATCTCTATGATCATATCATAGATCTTTTATCCTCTTGTCACGACGATCTTTCAACTTCACACTGAAATTACTTGAACCTTTCAATAATTCAGACTCGTGATTCATCAAGTAAATGTACTCAACATCTACTCAAATCATCTGTGAAGAAAGAACATAACGATATTCACTAAATGCCTCAGCACTCATTGGACTGCACACATCAAAAATGTATTACTTCCAACTAGTTGCTTTCTTGTTCCATTTTACTGAAACGAGGCTTTCAGTCATCTTGCCCATGTGGTATGATTTGCATGTCTCAAGTGATTCAAAATCAAGCGAGTACAAAACGGTCCATTTGCATGGAGGTTCTTCATGCATATACACCAATAGACATGGTTCGCATGTCTCAAACTTTTCAAAAATGAGTGAGTCCAAAGGTCCATCAACATGGAGCTTCTTCATGCGTTTTATACCGATATGACTTACGTGGCTGTGCCACAAGTAGGTGGTACTATCATTACTATCTTTTGGCATGAACATGTGTATCACTACGATCGAGATTCAATAAACCATTCATTTTAGGCGTAAGACCATTGAGGGTATTATTCAAATAAACAGAGTAACCATTATTCTCCTTAAATGAATAACCGTATTGCGATAGACATAATCCAATCATGTCTATGCTCAACGCAAACACCAAATAACAAATATTTAGGTTTAACACCAATATCGATGGTAGAGGGAGCGTGTGATGCTTGATCATATCAACATTGGAAACACTTCCAACACATATCGTCAGCTCACCTTTAGCTAGTCCCCGTTTATTCCGTAGCTTTTATTTCGAGTTACTAACACTTAGCAACCGAACCGGTATCTAATACCCTGGTGCTACTAGGAGTACTAGTAAAGTACACATCAACACAATGTATATCCAATATACTTCTATCGACCTTGCCAGCCTTCTTATCTACCAAGTATCTAGGGTAATTATGCTCCAGTGGCTGTTCCCCTTATTACAGAAGCACTTAGTCTCGGGTTTGGGTTCAACCTTGGGTTTCTTCACTAGAGCAGCAGCTGAATTGCCGTTTCATGAAGTATCCCTTCGTGCCCTTGCCCTCCTTGAAACGAGTGGTTTCACCAACCATCAACAATTGATGCTCCTTCTTGATTTCTACTTTTGCGGTGTCAAACATCGCGAATATCTCAAGGATCATCATATATGTCCTCGATATATTATAGTTCATCACGAAGCTCTAGCAGCTTGGTGGTAATGACTTCGGAGAACCATCACTATCTCATCTGGAAGATCAACTCCCACTTGATTCAAATGATTGTTGTACTCAGACAATCTGAGCACAAGCTCAACAATTGAGCTTTTCTCCTTAGTTTGCAGGTTAAGAAAATCGTCGGAGGTCTTATACCTCTTGACGTGGGCACGAGCCTGAAATTCCAATTTCAGCCCTCAAAACATCTCATATGTTTCGTGACGTTTCAAAACGTCTTTGGTGCCTCAACTCTAAACCGTTTAACTGAACTATCACGTAGTTATCAAAACGTGTATGTCAGATGTTCGCAACATCCACAGACAACGTTCGAGGTTCAGCACACTGAGCGGTGCATTAAGGACATCAGCCTTGTATGAAGCAATGAGGACAGTCCTCAGTTTACGGACCTAGTCCGCATAATTGCTACTATCAACTTTCAACTAAATTTTCTCTAGGAACATAATTAAACAGTAGAACTAAAGCGTGAGATATGACATAATTTGCAAAATCCTTTTGACTATGTTCAGGATAATTAAGTTCATCTTATGAACTCCCACTCAGATAGACATCCCTCTAGTCATCTAAGTGATTACATGATCCGAGTGAGCTAGGCCGTGTCCGATTAACACGTGAGACGGACTAGTCAACGTCGGTGAACATCTTCATGTTGATCGTATCTTCTATACGACTCATGCTCGACCTTTCGGTCTCTGTGTTCCGAGGCCATGTCTTCACATGCTAGGCTCGTCAAGTTAACCCTAAGTGTTTTTGCATGTGTAAATCTTGCTTACACCCGTTGTATGTGAACGAAAGGATCTATCACACCCGATTAACACGTGATGCTTCGAAGCGACGAACTGTAGCAACGGTGCACAGTTAGGGGAGAACACTTCTTGAAATTTTAATGAGGGATCATCTTATTTACTACCGTCGTACTAAGTAAACAAGATGCATAACATGATAAACATCATATGCAATCAAATAGTGACATGATATGGCCAATATCATGTAGCTCCTTTGATCTCCATCTTGGGGCTCCATGATCATCTATTACAAGAACATGATCAATCTCATACATTACATATATCATTCATCACATCCTTTTGGCCATATCACATCACATAGCATACCCTGCAAAAACAAGTTAGACGTCCTCTAATTGTTGTTTGCATGTTTTACGTGGCTGCTATGGGTTTCTAGCAAGAACGTTTCTTACCTACGCAAAACCACAACGTGATATGCCAATTGCTATTTACCCTTCATAAGGACCCTTTTCATCGAATCCGATCCGACTAAAGTAGGAGAGATAGACACCCGCTAGCCACCTTATGCAACTAGTGCATGTTTGTCGGTGGAACCGGTCTCACGTAAGAGTACATGTAAGGTTGGTCCGGGCCGCTTAATCCCACGATGCCGCCGAATCAAGATAAGACTAGTAACGGCAAGCATATTGAACAAAATCAACGCCCACAACTACTTTGTGTTCTACTCGTGCAAAGAATCTACGCAATAGACCTAGCTCTGATACCACTGTTGGGGAACGTAGCAGAAATTCAAAATTTTCCTACGTGTCACCAAGATCTATCTATGGAGAGACTAGAAACGAGGGGAAGGAGAGTGCATCTACATACCTTTGTAGATCGCTAAGCGGAAGCGTTCAAGAGAACGGGGTTGATGGAGTCGTACTCGTCGTGATTCAAATCACCGATGATCAAGTGCCGAACGCACGGCACCTCCGCGTTCAACACACGTACGGAAGGGAGACGTCTCCCATGCCTTGATCCAGCAAGGAGGAGGGAGAGGTTGATGGAGATCCAGCAGCACGACGGCGTGGTGGAAGTAGCGGGATTCCAACAGGGCTTCGCTAAGCGCTGCGGGAGGAGGTAGATGTGTCACGGGAGGGAGAGGGAGGCGCCAGGCCTTAGATTGGTTTGCTCCTCCTTTTTCCCCACTATATATAGGGCCAAGGGAGAGGGGGAGGCGCAGCCCTTGCCCCTTCCTCCAAGGAAGGGTGCGGCCAAGGGTGGGGAGGAGTCCATCCTCCCCAAGGCACCTCGGAGGTGCCTTCCCCCTTTAGGACTCTCCCCTTTTTCTCTTCTCTTGGCGCATGGGCCTCTTCGGGCTGGTGCCCTTGGCCCATGTAGGCCAAGGCACATCCCCTACAGCCCATGTGGCCCCCGGGGCAGGTGGCCCCACCCGGTGGACCCCCGGGACCCTTCCGGTGGTCCCGGTACAATACCGATGACCCCGAAACTTGTCCCGATGGCCGAAATGGCACTTCCTATATATAATTCTTTACCTCCGGACCATTCCGGAACTCCTCGTGACGTCCGGGATCTCATCTGGGACTCCGAACAACTTTCGGGTTACCGCATACTAATATCTCTATAACCCTAGCGTCACCGAACCTTAAGAGTGTAGACCCTACGGGTTCGGGAGACATGCAGACATGACCGAGATGACTCTCCGGTCAATAACCAACAGCGGGATCTGGATACCCATGATGGCTCCCACATGTTCCACGATGTTCTCATCGGATGAACCACGATGTCAAGGACTTAATCAATCCCGTATACAATTCCCTTTGTCTATCGGTATGTTACTTGCCCGAGATTCGATCGTCGGTATCCAATACCTTGTTCAATCTCGTTACCGGCAAGTCTCTTTACTCGTTCCGTAACACATCATCCCGTGATCAACTCCTTGGTCACATTGCGCATATGATGATGTCCTACTGAGTGGGCCCAGAGATACCTCTCCGTTTACACAGAGTGACAAATCCCAGTCTCGATTCGTGCCAACCCAACAGACACTTTCAGAGATACCTGTAATGCACCTTTATAGTCACCCAGTTACGTTGTGACGTTTGATACACCCAAAGCATTCCTACGGTATCCGGGAGTTGCACAATCTCATGGTCTAAGGAAATGATACTTGACATTAGAAAAGCTATAGCATATGAACTACACGATCTAGTGCTATGCTTAGGATTGGGTCTTGTCCATCACATGATTCTCCTAATGATGTGATCCCGTTATCAACGACATCCAATGTCCATGGTCAGGAAACCGTAACCATCTATTGATCAACGAGCTAGTCAACTAGAGGCTTACTAGGGACATGGTGTTGTTTATGTATCCACACATGTATCTGAGTTTCCTATCAATACAATTATAGCATGGATAATAAACGATTATCATGAACAAGGAAATATAATAATAACCAATTTATTATTGCCTCTAGGGCATATTTCCAACAGTCTCCCACTTGCACTAGAGTCAATAATCTAGTTCACATCGCAATGTGATCAACACTCACAGGTCACATCGCCATGTGACTAACACCCAAGAGTTTACCAGAGTTAGTAGTCTAGTTCACATCACTATGTGATTAACACTCAATGAGTTTTAGGTTTGATCATGTTGCTTGTGAGAGAGGTTTTAGTCAACGGGTCTGAACCTTTCAGATCCGTGTGTGCTTTACAAATCTCTATGTCATCTCCTAGATGCAGCTATCACACTCTATTTGGAGCTAATCCAAATAACTGTTCTACTTGGAACTATTCTAAATTGTTGCTCCATTATACGTATCCGGTATCTCTACTCAGAGCTATCCGGATAGGTGTTAAGCTTGCATCGACGTAACTCTTTATGACGAACTCTTTTACCACCTCCATAATCGAGAAAATTCCTTAGTCCACTAGTTACTAAGGATAATTTGACCGCTGTCCTGTGATCCATTCATGGATCACTCTTGTACCCCTTGACTGACTCATGGCAAGGCACACTTCAGGTGCGGTACACAGCATAGCATACTGTAGAGCCTACGTCTTCAGCATAGGGGACGACCTTCGTCCTTTCTCTCTATTCTGCCGCGGTCGAGCTTTAAGTCTTAACTTCATACCTTACAACTCAGGTAAGAACTCCTTCTTTGACTGATCCATCTTGAACACCTTCAAGATCACGTCAAGGCATGTGCTCATTTGAAAGTACTATTAAGCGTTTTGATCTATCCTTATAGATCTTGATGCTCAATGCTCAAGTAGCTTAATCCAGGCTTTCCATTGAAAAACACTTTCCAAATAACCCTATATGCTTCCCAGAAATTCTACGTCATTTCCGATCAACAACATATATTCATCAGAAATTCTATAGTGCTCCCACTCACTTCTTTGGAAACACAAGTTTCTCACAAACTTTGTATAAACCCAAAATCTTTGATCATCTCATCAAAGCATACATTCCAACTCCGAGATGCTTACTCCAGTCCTCAGAAGGATTGCTGGAGCTTTGCATACTTATTAGCATCTTTCAGGATTGACAAAACCTTCCGGTTGTATCACATACAACCTTTCCTCAAGAAAATCGTCGAGGAAACAATGTTTTGACATCCTATCTGCAAGATTTCATAAATAATGCAGTAATCGCTAATATAATTCCAACAGACTCTTAGCATCGCTACGAGTGAGAAAGTCTCATCGTAGTCAACTGTTTGAACTTGTCGGAAAACATCTTAACGACAAGTCGAGCTTTCTTAATGGTGACATTTACCATCATTGTCCGTCTTCCTTTTAAAATCCATCTACACTCAACAGCCTTACGACCATCAAGTAGTTCTTCCAAAGTCTACACTTTGTTTTCATACATGGATCCTCTCTCGGATTATATGGCCTCAAGCCATTTATCGGAATCCGGGCCCACCATCGCTTCTCCATAGCTCGTAGGTTCGTTGTTGTCTAGCAACATGACTTCCAAGACAGGATTACGTACCACTCCGAAGTAGTACGCATCCTTGTCATCCTACGAGGTTTGGGAGTGACTTGATCCTAAGTCTCATGATCAATATCATAAGCTTCCACTTCAATTGGTGTAGGTGCCACAGGAACAATTCTTTGTGCCCTGCTATACACTAGTTGAAGTGACGGTTCAATAACCTTATCAAGTCTCCACCATCCTCCCACTCAATTCTTTCGAGAGAAACTTTTCCTCGAGAAAGGACCCGATTCTAGAAACAATCCCTTATTGCTTTCGAATCTGAGACAGGAGGTATACCCAGCTGTTTTGGGTGTCCTATGAAGATGCATTTATCCGCTTTGGGTTCGAGCTTATCAGCCTGAAACTTTTTCACATAAGCGTCGCAGCCCCAAACTTTTAAGAAATGACAGCTTAGGTTTCTCTAAACCATAGTTCATACGGTGTCATCTCATCGGAATTACGTGGTGCCCCCTTTTAAAGTGAATGTGGTTGTCTTTAATGCCTAACCCATAAACTATCGTGGTAATTCGATAAGAAACATCATGGTATGCATCATATCCAATAGGGTGCAGTTATGATGTTCGGACACACCATCACACTATGGTGTTCCAGGCTGTATTAGTTTTGAAACAATTTCCACAAAGTCTTAATTTTGTGCCAAACTCGTAATTCAGATATTCATCTCTATGATCATATCATAGATCTTTTATCCTCTTGTCACGACGATCTTTCAACTTCACACTGAAATTACTTGAACCTTTCAATAATTCAGACTCGTGATTCATCAAGTAAATGTACTCAACATCTACTCAAATCATCTGTGAAGAAAGAACATAACGATATTCACTACATGCCTCAGCACTCATTGGACTGCACACATCAAAAATGCATTACTTCCAACAAGTTGCTTTCTTGTTCCATTTTACTAAAACGAGGCTTTCAGTCATCTTGCCCATGTGGTATGATTTGCATGTCTCAAGTGATTCAAAATCAAGCGAGTACAAAACGGTCCATTTGCATGGAGGTTCTTCATGCATATACACCAATAGACATGGTTCGCATGTCTCAAACTTTTCAAAAATGAGTGAGTCCAAAGGTCCATCAACATGGAGCTTCTTCATGCGTTTTATACCGATATGACTTACGTGGCTGTGCCACAAGTAGGTGGAACTATCATTACTATCTTTTGGCATGAACATGTGTATCACTACAATCGAGATTCAATAAACCATTCATTTTAGGCGTAAGACCATTGAGGGTATTATTCAAATAAACAGAGTAACCATTATTCTCCTTAAATGAATAACCGTATTGCGATAGACATAATCCAATCATGTCTATGCTCAACGCAAACACCAAATAACAAATATTTAGGTTTAACACCAATATCGATGGTAGAGGGAGCGTGTGATGCTTGATCATATCAACATTGGAAACACTTCCAACACATATCGTCAGCTCACCTTTAGCTAGTCCCCGTTTATTCCGTAGCTTTTATTTCGAGTTACTAACACTTAGCAACCGAACCGGTATCTAATACCCTGATGCTACTAGGAGTACTAGTAAAGTACACATCAACACAATGTATATCCAATATACTTCTATCGACCTTGCCAGCCTTCTTATCTACCAAGTATCTAGGGTAATTATGCTCCAGTGGCTGTTCCCCTTATTACAGAAGCACTTAGTCTCGGGTTTGGGTTCAACCTTGGGTTTCTTCACTAGAGCAGCAGCTGAATTGCCGTTTCATGAAGTATCCCTTCGTGCCCTTGCCCTCCTTGAAACTAGTGGTTTCACCAACCATCAACAATTGATGCTCCTTCTTGATTTCTACTTTTGCGGTGTCAAACATCGCGAATATCTCAAGGATCATCATATATGTCCTCGATATATTATAGTTCATCACGAAGCTCTAGCAGCTTGGTGGTAATGACTTCGGAGAACCATCACTATCTCATCTGGAAGATCAACTCCCACTTGATTCAAATGATTGTTGTACTCAGACAATCTGAGCACAAGCTCAACAATTGAGCTTTTCTCCTTAGTTTGCAGGTTAAGAAAATCGTCGGAGGTCTTATACCTCTTGACGTGGGCACGAGCCTGAAATTCCAATTTCAGCCCTCAAAACATCTCATATGTTTCGTGACGTTTCAAAACGTCTTTGGTGCCTCAACTCTAAACCGTTTAACTGAACTATCACGTAGTTATCAAAACGTGTATGTCAGATGTTCGCAACATCCACAGACAACGTTCGAGGTTCAGCACACTGAGCGGTGCATTAAGGACATCAGCCTTGTATGAAGCAATGAGGACAGTCCTCAGTTTACGGACCTAGTCCGCATAATTGCTACTATCAACTTTCAACTAAATTTTCTCTAGGAACATAATTAAACAGTAGAACTAAAGCGTGAGATATGACATAATTTGCAAAATCCTTTTGACTATGTTCAGGATAATTAAGTTCATCTTATGAACTCCCACTCAGATAGACATCCCTCTAGTCATCTAAGTGATTACATGATCCGAGTGAGCTAGGCCGTGTCCGATTAACACGTGAGACGGACTAGTCAACGTCGGTGAACATCTTCATGTTGATCGTATCTTCTATACGACTCATGCTCGACCTTTCGGTCTCTGTGTTCCGAGGCCATGTCTTCACATGGTAGGCTCGTCAAGTTAACCCTAAGTGTTTTTGCATGTGTAAATCTTGCTTACACCCGTTGTATGTGAACGAAAGGATCTATCACACCCGATTAACACGTGATGCTTCGAAGCGACGAACTGTAGCAACGGTGCACAGTTAGGGGAGAACACTTCTTGAAATTTTAATGAGGGATCATCTTATTTACTACCGTCGTACTAAGTAAACAAGATGCATAACATGATAAACATCATATGCAATCAAATAGTGACATGATATGGCCAATATCATGTAGCTCCTTTGATCTCCATCTTGGGGCTCCATGATCATCTATTACAAGAACATGATCAATCTCATACATTACATATATCATTCATCACATCCTTTTGGCCATATCACATCACATAGCATACCCTGCAAAAACAAGTTAGACGTCCTCTAATTGTTGTTTGCATGTTTTACGTGGCTGCTATGGGTTTCTAGCAAGAACGTTTCTTACCTACGCAAAACCACAACGTGATATGCCAATTGCTATTTACCCTTCATAAGGACCCTTTTCATCGAATCCGATCCGACTAAAGTAGGAGAGACAGACACCCGCTAGCCACCTTATGCAACTAGTGCATGTTTGTCGGTGGAACCGGTCTCACGTAAGAGTACGTGTAAGGTTGGTGCGGGCCGCTTCATCCCACGATGCCGCCGAATCAAGATAAGACTAGTAACGGCAAGCATATTGAACAAAATCAACGCCCACAACTACTTTGTGTTCTACTCGTGCATAGAATCTACGCAATAGACCTAGCTCTGATACCACTGTTGGGGAACGTAGCAGAAATTCAAAATTTTCCTACGTGTCACCAATATCTATCTATGGAGAGACTAGCAACGAGGGGAAGGAGAGTGCATCTACATACCTTTGTAGATCGCTAAGCGGAAGCGTTCAAGAGAACGGGGTTGATGGAGTCGTACTCGTCGTGATTCAAATCACCGATGATCAAGTGCCGAACGCACGGCACCTCCGCGTTCAACACACGTACGGAAGGGAGACGTCTCCCATGCCTTGATCCAGCAAGGAGGAGGGAGAGGTTGATGGAGATCCAGCAGCACGACGGCGTGGTGGAAGTAGCGGGATTCCAACAGGGCTTCGCTAAGCGCTGCGGGAGGAGGTAGATGTGTCACGGGAGGGAGAGGGAGGCGCCAGGCCTTAGATTGGTTTGCTCCTCCTTTTTCCCCACTATATATAGGGCCAAGGGAGAGGGGGAGGCGCAGCCCTTGCCCCTTCCTCCAAGGAAGGGTGCGGCCAAGGGTGGGGAGGAGTCCATCCTCCCCAAGGCACCTCGGAGGTGCCTTCCCCCTTTAGGACTCTCCCCTTTTTCTCTTCTCTTGGCGCATGGGCCTCTTGGGGCTGGTGCCCTTGGCCCATGTAGGCCAAGGCACATCCCCTACAGCCCATGTGGCCCCCGGGGCAGGTGGCCCCACCCGGTGGACCCCCGGGACCCTTCCGGTGGTCCCGGTACAATACCGATGACCCCGAAACTTGTCCCGATGGCTGAAATGGCACTTCCTATATATAATTCTTTACCTCCGGACCATTCCGGAACTCCTCGTGACGTCCGGGATCTCATCCAGGACTCCGAACAACTTTCGGGTTACCGCATACTAATATCTCTATAACCCTAGCGTCACCGAACCTTAAGTGTGTAGACCCTACGGGTTCGGGAGACATGCAGACATGACCGAGATGACTCTCCGGTCAATAACCAACAGCGGGATCTGGATACCCATGATGGCTCCCACATGTTCCACGATGTTCTCATCGGATGAACCACGATGTCAAGGACTTAATCAATCCCGTATACAATTCCCTTTGTCTATCGGTATGTTACTTGCCCGAGATTCGATCGTCGGTATCCAATACCTTGTTCAATCTCGTTACCGGCAAGTCTCTTTACTCGTTCCGTAACACATCATCCCGTGATCAACTCCTTGGTCACATTGCGCATATGATGATGTCCTACCGAGTGGGCCCAGAGATACCTCTCCGTTTACACGGAGTGACAAATCCTAGTCTCGATTCGTGCCAACCCAACAGACACTTTCAGAGATACCTGTAATGCACCTTTATAGTCACCCAGTTACGTTGTGACGTTTGATACACCCAAAGCATTCCTACGGTATCCGGGAGTTGCACAATCTCATGGTCTAAGGAAATGATACTTGACATTAGAAAAGCTATAGCATATGAACTACACGATCTAGTGCTATGCTTAGGATTGGGTCCTGTCCATCACATGATTCTCCTAATGATGTGATCCCGTTATCAACGACATCCAATGTCCATGGTCAGGAAACCGTAACCATCTATTGATCAACGAGCTAGTCAACTAGAGGCTTACTAGGGACATGGTGTTGTCTATGTATCCACACATGTATCCGAGTTTCCTATCAATACAATTATAGCATGGATAATAAACGATTATCATGAACAAGGAAATATAATAATAACCAATTTGTTATTGCCTCTAGGGCATATTTCCAACAGTCTCCCACTTGCACTAGAGTCAATAATCTAGTTCACATCGCAATGTGATCAACACTCACAGGTCACATCGCCATGTGACTAACACCCAAGAGTTTACCAGAGATAGTAGTCTAGTTCACATCACTATGTGATTAACACTCAATGAGTTTTAGGTTTGATCATGAAGCTTGTGAGAGAGGTTTTAGTCAACGGGTCTGAACCTTTCAGATCCGTGTGTGCTTTACAAATCTCTATGTCATCTCCTAGATGCAGCTATCACGCTCTATTTGGAGCTAATCCAAATAACTGTTCTACTTGGAGCTATTCTAAATTGTTGCTCCATTATACGTATCCGGTATCTCTACTCAGAGCTATCCGGATAGGTGTTAAGCTTGCATCGACGTAACTCTTTATGACGAACTCGTTTACCACCTCCATAATCGAGAAAATTCCTTAGTCCACTAGTTACTAAGGATAATTTGACCGCTGTCCTGTGATCCATTCATGGATCACTCTTGTACCCCTTGACTGACTCATGGCAAGGCACACTTCAGGTGCGGTACACAGCATAGCATACTGTAGAGCCTACGTCTTAAGCATAGGGGACGACCTTCGTCCTTTCTCTCTATTCTGCCGCGGTCGAGCTTTAAGTCTTAACTTCATACCTTACAACTCAGGTAAGAACTCCTTCTTTGACTGATCCATCTTGAACACCTTCAAGATCACGTCAAGGCATGTGCTCATTTGAAAGTACTATTAAGCGTTTTGATCTATCCTTATAGATCTTGATGCTCAATGCTCAAGTAGCTTAATCCAGGCTTTCCATTGAAAAACACTTTCCAAATAACCCTATATGCTTCCCAGAAATTCTACGTCATTTCCGATCAACAACATATATTCATCAGAAATTCTATAGTGCTCCCACTCACTTCTTTGGAAACACAAGTTTCTCACAAACTTTGTATAAACCCAAGATCTTTGATCATCTCATCAAAGCATACATTCCAACTCCGAGATGCTTACTCCAGTCCTCAGAAGGATTGCTGGAGCTTTGCATACTTATTAGCATCTTTCAGGATTGACAAAACCTTCCGGTTGTATCACATACAACCTTTCCTCAAGAAAATCGTCGAGGAAACAATGTTTTGACATCCTATCTGCAAGATTTCATAAATAATGCAGTAATCGCTAATATAATTCCAACAGACTCTTAGCATCGCTACGAGTGAGAAAGTCTCATCGTAGTCAACTGTTTGAACTTGTCGGAAAACATCTTAACGACAAGTCGAGCTTTCTTAATGGTGACATTTACCATCATTGTCCGTCTTCCTTTTAAAATCCATCTACACTCAACAGCCTTACGACCATCAAGTAGTTCTGCCAAAGTCTACACTTTGTTTTCATACATGGATCCTCTCTCGGATTGTATGGCCTCAAGCCATTTATCGGAATCCGGGCCCACCATCGCTTCTCCATAGCTCGTAGGTTCGTTGTTGTCTAGCAACATGACTTCCAAGACAGGATTACGTACCACTCCGAAGTAGTACGCATCCTTGTCATCCTACGAGGTTTGGGAGTGACTTGATCCTAAGTCTCATGATCAATATCATAAGCTTCCACTTCAATTGGTGTAGGTGCCACAGGAACAATTCTTTGTGCCCTGCTATACACTAGTTGAAGTGACGGTTCAATAACCTTATCAAGTCTCCACCATCCTCCCACTCAATTCTTTCGAGAGAAACTTTTCCTCGAGAAAGGACCCCATTCTAGAAACAATCCCTTATTGCTTTCGAATCTGAGACAGGAGGTATACCCAGCTGTTTTGGGTGTCCTATGAAGATGCATTTATCCGCTTTGGGTTCGAGCTTATCAGCCTGAAACTTTTTCACATAAGCGTCGCAGCCCCAAACTTTTAAGAAATGACAGCTTAGGTTTCTCTAAACCATAGTTCATACGGTGTCATCTCATCGGAATTACGTGGTGCCCCCTTTTAAAGTGAATGTGGTTGTCTTTAATGCCTAACCCATAAACTATCGTGGTAATTCGATAAGAAACATCATGGTATGCATCATATCCAATAGGGTGCAGTTATGATGTTCGGACACACCATCACACTATGGTGTTCCAGGCTGTATTAGTTTTGAAACAATTTCCACAAAGTCTTAATTTTGTGCCAAACTCGTAATTCAGATATTCATCTCTATGATCATATCATAGATCTTTTATCCTCTTGTCACGACGATCTTTCAACTTCACACTGAAATTACTTGAACCTTTCAATAATTCAGACTCGTGATTCATCAAGTAAATGTACTCAACATCTACTCAAATCATCTGTGAAGAAAGAACATAACGATATTCACTACATGCCTTAGCACTCATTGGACTGCACACATCAAAAATGCATTACTTCCAACAAGTTGCTTTCTTGTTCCATTTTACTAAAACGAGGCTTTCAGTCATCTTGCCCATGTGGTATGATTTGCATGTCTCAAGTGATTCAAAATCAAGCGAGTACAAAACGGTCCATTTGCATGGAGGTTCTTCATGCATATACACCAATAGACATGGTTCGCATGTCTCAAACTTTTCAAAAATGAGTGAGTCCAAAGGTCCATCAACATGGAGCTTCTTCATGCGTTTTATACCGATATGACTTACGTGGCTGTGCCACAAGTAGGTGGTACTATCATTACTATCTTTTGGCATGAACATGTGTATCACTACGATCGAGATTCAATAAACCATTCATTTTAGGCGTAAGACCATTGAGGGTATTATTCAAATAAACAGAGTAACCATTATTCTCCTTAAATGAATAACCGTATTGCGATAGACATAATCCAATCATGTCTATGCTCAACGCAAACACCAAATAACAAATATTTAGGTTTAACACCAATATCGATGGTAGAGGGAGCGTGTGATGCTTGATCATATCAACATTGGAAACACTTCCAACACATATCGTCAGCTCACCTTTAGCTAGTCCCCGTTTATTCCGTAGCTTTTATTTCGAGTTACTAACACTTAGCAACCGAACCGGTATCTAATACCCTGGTGCTACTAGGAGTACTAGTAAAGTACACATCAACACAATGTATATCCAATATACTTCTATCGACCTTGCCAGCCTTCTTATCTACCAAGTATCTAGGGTAATTATGCTCCAGTGGCTGTTCCCCTTATTACAGAAGCACTTAGTCTCGGGTTTGGGTTCAACCTTGGGTTTCTTCACTAGAGCAGCAGCTGAATTGCCGTTTCATGAAGTATCCCTTCGTGCCCTTGCCCTCCTTGAAACTAGTGGTTTCACCAACCATCAACAATTGATGCTCCTTCTTGATTTCTACTTTTGCGGTGTCAAACATCGCGAATATCTCAAGGATCATCATATATGTCCTCGATATATTATAGTTCATCACGAAGCTCTAGCAGCTTGGTGGTAATGACTTCGGAGAACCATCACTATCTCATCTGGAAGATCAACTCCCACTTGATTCAAATGATTGTTGTACTCAGACAATCTGAGCACAAGCTCAACAATTGAGCTTTTCTCCTTAGTTTGCAGGTTAAGAAAATCGTCGGAGGTCTTATACCTCTTGACGTGGGCACGAGCCTGAAATTCCAATTTCAGCCCTCAAAACATCTCATATGTTTCGTGACGTTTCAAAACGTCTTTGGTGCCTCAACTCTAAACCGTTTAACTGAACTATCACGTAGTTATCAAAACGTGTATGTCAGATGTTCGCAACATCCACAGACAACGTTCGAGGTTCAGCACACTGAGCGGTGCATTAAGGACATCAGCCTTGTATGAAGCAATGAGGACAGTCCTCAGTTTACGGACCTAGTCCGCATAATTGCTACTATCAACTTTCAACTAAATTTTCTCTAGGAACATAATTAAACAGTAGAACTAAAGCGTGAGATATGACATAATTTGCAAAATCCTTTTGACTATGTTCAGGATAATTAAGTTCATCTTATGAACTCCCACTCAGATAGACATCCCTCTAGTCATCTAAGTGATTACATGATCCGAGTGAGCTAGGCCGTGTCCGATTAACACGTGAGACGGACTAGTCAACGTCGGTGAACATCTTCATGTTGATCGTATCTTCTATACGACTCATGCTCGACCTTTCGGTCTCTGTGTTCCGAGGCCATGTCTTCACATGCTAGGCTCGTCAAGTTAACCCTAAGTGTTTTTGCATGTGTAAATCTTGCTTACACCCGTTGTATGTGAACGAAAGGATCTATCACACCCGATTAACACGTGATGCTTCGAAGCGACGAACTGTAGCAACGGTGCACAGTTAGGGGAGAACACTTCTTGAAATTTTAATGAGGGATCATCTTATTTACTACCGTCGTACTAAGTAAACAAGATGCATAACATGATAAACATCATATGCAATCAAATAGTGACATGATATGGCCAATATCATGTAGCTCCTTTGATCTCCATCTTGGGGCTCCATGATCATCTATTACAAGAACATGATCAATCTCATACATTACATATATCATTCATCACATCCTTTTGGCCATATCACATCACATAGCATACCCTGCAAAAACAAGTTACACGTCCTCTAATTGTTGTTTGCATGTTTTACGTGGCTGCTATGGGTTTCTAGCAAGAACGTTTCTTACCTACGCAAAACCACAACGTGATATGCCAATTGCTATTTACCCTTCATAAGGACCCTTTTCATCGAATCCGATCCGACTAAAGTAGGAGAGACAGACACCCGCTAGCCACCTTATGCAACTAGTGCATGTTTGTCGGTGGAACCGGTCTCACGTAAGAGTACGTGTAAGGTTGGTGCGGGCCGCTTCATCCCACGATGCCGCCGAATCAAGATAAGACTAGTAACGGCAAGCATATTGAACAAAATCAACGCCCACAACTACTTTGTGTTCTACTCGTGCATAGAATCTACGCAATAGACCTAGCTCTGATACCACTGTTGGGGAACGTAGCAGAAATTCAAAATTTTCCTACGTGTCACCAATATCTATCTATGGAGAGACTAGCAACGAGGGGAAGGAGAGTGCATCTACATACCTTTGTAGATCGCTAAGCGGAAGCGTTCAAGAGAACGGGGTTGATGGAGTCGTACTCGTCGTGATTCAAATCACCGATGATCAAGTGCCGAACGCACGGCACCTCCGCGTTCAACACACGTACGGAAGGGAGACGTCTCCCATGCCTTGATCCAGCAAGGAGGAGGGAGAGGTTGATGGAGATCCAGCAGCACGACGGCGTGGTGGAAGTAGCGGGATTCCAACAGGGCTTCGCTAAGCGCTGCGGGAGGAGGTAGATGTGTCACGGGAGGGAGAGGGAGGCGCCAGGCCTTAGATTGGTTTGCTCCTCCTTTTTCCCCACTATATATAGGGCCAAGGGAGAGGGGGAGGCGCAGCCCTTGCCCCTTCCTCCAAGGAAGGGTGCGGCCAAGGGTGGGGAGGAGTCCATCCTCCCCAAGGCACCTCGGAGGTGCCTTCCCCCTTTAGGACTCTCCCCTT
Organism: Triticum urartu; assembly: GCF_056163025.1. Taxonomy (NCBI): domain Eukaryota; kingdom Viridiplantae; phylum Streptophyta; class Magnoliopsida; order Poales; family Poaceae; genus Triticum; species Triticum urartu. The sequence goes on from NC_141873.1 coordinate 17,412,839, forward strand.
TTTCTCTTCTCTTGGCGCATGGGCCTCTTGGGGCTGGTGCCCTTGGCCCATGTAGGCCAAGGCACATCCCCTACAGCCCATGTGGCCCCCGGGGCAGGTGGCCCCACCCGGTGGACCCCCGGGACCCTTCCGGTGGTCCCGGTACAATACCGATGACCCCGAAACTTGTCCCGATGGCCGAAATGGCACTTCCTATATATAATTCTTTACCTCCGGACCATTCCGGAACTCCTCGTGACGTCCGGGATCTCATCCGGGACTCCGAACAACTTTCGGGTTACCGCATACTAATATCTCTATAACCCTAGCGTCACCGAACCTTAAGTGTGTAGACCCTACGGGTTCGGGAGACATGCAGACATGACCGAGATGACTCTCCGGTCAATAACCAACAGCGGGATCTGGATACCCATGATGGCTCCCACATGTTCCATGATGTTCTCATCGGATGAACCACGATGTCAAGGACTTAATCAATCCCGTATACAATTCCCTTTGTCTATCGGTATGTTACTTGCCCGAGATTCGATCGTCGGTATCCAATACCTTGTTCAATCTCGTTACCGGCAAGTCTCTTTACTCGTTCCGTAACACATCATCCCGTGATCAACTCCTTGGTCACATTGCGCATATGATGATGTCCTACCGAGTGGGCCCAGAGATACCTCTCCGTTTACACGGAGTGACAAATCCTAGTCTCGATTCGTGCCAACCCAAGAGACACTTTCAGAGATACCTGTAATGCACCTTTATAGTCACCCAGTTACGTTGTGACGTTTGATACACCCAAAGCATTCCTACGGTATCCGGGAGTTGCACAATCTCATGGTCTAAGGAAATGATACTTGACATTAGAAAAGCTATAGCATATGAACTACACGATCTAGTGCTATGCTTAGGATTGGGTCTTGTCCATCACATGATTCTCCTAATGATGTGATCCCGTTATCAACGACATCCAATGTCCATGGTCAGGAAACCGTAACCATCTATTGATCAACGAGCTAGTCAACTAGAGGCTTACTAGGGACATGGTGTTGTCTATGTATCCACACATGTATCCGAGTTTCCTATCAATACAATTATAGCATGGATAATAAACGATTATCATGAACAAGGAAATATAATAATAACCAATTTGTTATTGCCTCTAGGGCATATTTCCAACAGTCTCCCACTTGCACTAGAGTCAATAATCTAGTTCACATCGCAATGTGATCAACACTCACAGGTCACATCGCCATGTGACTAACACCCAAGAGTTTACCAGAGATAGTAGTCTAGTTCACATCACTATGTGATTAACACTCAATGAGTTTTAGGTTTGATCATGAAGCTTGTGAGAGAGGTTTTAGTCAACGGGTCTGAACCTTTCAGATCCGTGTGTGCTTTACAAATCTCTATGTCATCTCCTAGATGCAGCTATCACGCTCTATTTGGAGCTAATCCAAATAACTGTTCTACTTGGAGCTATTCTAAATTGTTGCTCCATTATACGTATCCGGTATCTCTACTCAGAGCTATCCGGGTAGGTGTTAAGCTTGCATCGACGTAACTCTTTATGACGAACTCGTTTACCACCTCCATAATCGAGAAAATTCCTTAGTCCACTAGTTACTAAGGATAATTTGACCGCTGTCCTGTGATCCATTCATGGATCACTCTTGTACCCCTTGACTGACTCATGGCAAGGCACACTTCAGGTGCGGTACACAGCATAGCATACTGTAGAGCCTACGTCTTAAGCATAGGGGACGACCTTCGTCCTTTCTCTCTATTCTGCCGCGGTCGAGCTTTAAGTCTTAACTTCATACCTTACAACTCAGGTAAGAACTCCTTCTTTGACTGATCCATCTTGAACACCTTCAAGATCACGTCAAGGCATGTGCTCATTTGAAAGTACTATTAAGCGTTTTGATCTATCCTTATAGATCTTGATGCTCAATGCTCAAGTAGCTTAATCCAGGCTTTCCATTGAAAAACACTTTCCAAATAACCCTATATGCTTCCCAGAAATTCTACGTCATTTCCGATCAACAACATATATTCATCAGAAATTCTATAGTGCTCCCACTCACTTCTTTGGAAACACAAGTTTCTCACAAACTTTGTATAAACCCAAGATCTTTGATCATCTCATCAAAGCATACATTCCAACTCCGAGATGCTTACTCCAGTCCTCAGAAGGATTGCTGGAGCTTTGCATACTTATTAGCATCTTTCAGGATTGACAAAACCTTCCGGTTGTATCACATACAACCTTTCCTCAAGAAAATCGTCGAGGAAACAATGTTTTGACATCCTATCTGCAAGATTTCATAAATAATGCAGTAATCGCTAATATAATTCCAACAGACTCTTAGCATCGCTACGAGTGAGAAAGTCTCATCGTAGTCAACTGTTTGAACTTGTCGGAAAACATCTTAACGACAAGTCGAGCTTTCTTAATGGTGACATTTACCATCATTGTCCGTCTTCCTTTTAAAATCCATCTACACTCAACAGCCTTACGACCATCAAGTAGTTCTTCCAAAGTCTACACTTTGTTTTCATACATGGATCCTCTCTCGGATTGTATGGCCTCAAGCCATTTATCGGAATCCGGGCCCACCATCGCTTCTCCATAGCTCGTAGGTTCGTTGTTGTCTAGCAACATGACTTCCAAGACAGGATTACGTACCACTCCGAAGTAGTACGCATCCTTGTCATCCTACGAGGTTTGGGAGTGACTTGATCCTAAGTCTCATGATCAATATCATAAGCTTCCACTTCAATTGGTGTAGGTGCCACAGGAACAATTCTTTGTGCCCTGCTATACACTAGTTGAAGTGACGGTTCAATAACCTTATCAAGTCTCCACCATCCTCCCACTCAATTCTTTCGAGAGAAACTTTTCCTCGAGAAAGGACCCCATTCTAGAAACAATCCCTTATTGCTTTCGAATCTGAGACAGGAGGTATACCCAGCTGTTTTGGGTGTCCTATGAAGATGCATTTATCCGCTTTGGGTTCGAGCTTATCAGCCTGAAACTTTTTCACATAAGCGTCGCAGCCCCAAACTTTTAAGAAATGACAGCTTAGGTTTCTCTAAACCATAGTTCATACGGTGTCATCTCATCGGAATTACGTGGTGCCCCCTTTTAAAGTGAATGTGGTTGTCTTTAATGCCTAACCCATAAACTATCGTGGTAATTCGATAAGAAACATCATGGTATGCATCATATCCAATAGGGTGCAGTTATGATGTTCGGACACACCATCACACTATGGTGTTCCAGGCTGTATTAGTTTTGAAACAATTTCCACAAAGTCTTAATTTTGTGCCAAACTCGTAATTCAGATATTCATCTCTATGATCATATCATAGATCTTTTATCCTCTTGTCACGACGATCTTTCAACTTCACACTGAAATTACTTGAACCTTTCAATAATTCAGACTCGTGATTCATCAAGTAAATGTACTCAACATCTACTCAAATCATCTGTGAAGAAAGAACATAACGATATTCACTACATGCCTCAGCACTCATTGGACTGCACACATCAAAAATGCATTACTTCCAACAAGTTGCTTTCTTGTTCCATTTTACTAAAACGAGGCTTTCAGTCATCTTGCCCATGTGGTATGATTTGCATGTCTCAAGTGATTCAAAATCAAGCGAGTACAAAACGGTCCATTTGCATGGAGGTTCTTCATGCATATACACCAATAGACATGGTTCGCATGTCTCAAACTTTTCAAAAATGAGTGAGTCCAAACGTCCATCAACATGGAGCTTCTTCATGCGTTTTATACCGATATGACTTACGTGGCTGTGCCACAAGTAGGTGGTACTATCATTACTATCTTTTGGCATGAACATGTGTATCACTACGATCGAGATTCAATAAACCATTCATTTTAGGCGTAAGACCATTGAGGGTATTATTCAAATAAACAGAGTAACCATTATTCTCCTTAAATGAATAACCGTATTGCGATAGACATAATCCAATCATGTCTATGCTCAACGCAAACACCAAATAACAAATATTTAGGTTTAACACCAATATCGATGGTAGAGGGAGCGTGTGATGCTTGATCATATCAACATTGGAAACACTTCCAACACATATCGTCAGCTCACCTTTAGCTAGTCCCCGTTTATTCCGTAGCTTTTATTTCGAGTTACTAACACTTAGCAACCGAACCGGTATCTAATACCCTGGTGCTACTAGGAGTACTAGTAAAGTACACATCAACACAATGTATATCCAATATACTTCTATCGACCTTGCCAGCCTTCTTATCTACCAAGTATCTAGGGTAATTATGCTCCAGTGGCTGTTCCCCTTATTACAGAAGCACTTAGTCTCGGGTTTGGGTTCAACCTTGGGTTTCTTCACTAGAGCAGCAGCTGAATTGCCGTTTCATGAAGTATCCCTTCGTGCCCTTGCCCTCCTTGAAACTAGTGGTTTCACCAACCATCAACAATTGATGCTCCTTCTTGATTTCTACTTTTGCGGTGTCAAACATCGCGAATATCTCAAGGATCATCATATATGTCCTCGATATATTATAGTTCATCACGAAGCTCTAGCAGCTTGGTGGTAATGACTTCGGAGAACCATCACTATCTCATCTGGAAGATCAACTCCCACTTGATTCAAATGATTGTTGTACTCAGACAATCTGAGCACAAGCTCAACAATTGAGCTTTTCTCCTTAGTTTGCAGGTTAAGAAAATCGTCGGAGGTCTTATACCTCTTGACGTGGGCACGAGCCTGAAATTCCAATTTCAGCCCTCAAAACATCTCATATGTTTCGTGACGTTTCAAAACGTCTTTGGTGCCTCAACTCTAAACCGTTTAACTGAACTATCACGTAGTTATCAAAACGTGTATGTCAGATGTTCGCAACATCCACAGACAACGTTCGAGGTTCAGCACACTGAGCGGTGCATTAAGGACATCAGCCTTGTATGAAGCAATGAGGACAGTCCTCAGTTTACGGACCTAGTCCGCATAATTGCTACTATCAACTTTCAACTAAATTTTCTCTAGGAACATAATTAAACAGTAGAACTAAAGCGTGAGATATGACATAATTTGCAAAATCCTTTTGACTATGTTCAGGATAATTAAGTTCATCTTATGAACTCCCACTCAGATAGACATCCCTCTAGTCATCTAAGTGATTACATGATCCGAGTGAGCTAGGCCGTGTCCGATTAACACGTGAGATGGACTAGTCAACGTCGGTGAACATCTTCATGTTGATCGTATCTTCTATACGACTCATGCTCGACCTTTCGGTCTCTGTGTTCCGAGGCCATGTCTTCACATGGTAGGCTCGTCAAGTTAACCCTAAGTGTTTTTGCATGTGTAAATCTTGCTTACACCCGTTGTATGTGAACGAAAGGATCTATCACACCCGATTAACACGTGATGCTTCGAAGCGACGAACTGTAGCAACGGTGCACAGTTAGGGGAGAACACTTCTTGAAATTTTAATGAGGGATCATCTTATTTACTACCGTCGTACTAAGTAAACAAGATGCATAACATGATAAACATCATATGCAATCAAATAGTGACATGATATGGCCAATATCATGTAGCTCCTTTGATCTCCATCTTGGGGCTCCATGATCATCTATTACAAGAACATGATCAATCTCATACATTACATATATCATTCATCACATCCTTTTGGCCATATCACATCACATAGCATACCCTGCAAAAACAAGTTAGACGTCCTCTAATTGTTGTTTGCATGTTTTACGTGGCTGCTATGGGTTTCTAGCAAGAACGTTTCTTACCTACGCAAAACCACAACGTGATATGCCAATTGCTATTTACCCTTCATAAGGACCCTTTTCATCGAATCCAATCCGACTAAAGTAGGAGAGACAGACACCCGCTAGCCACCTTATGCAACTAGTGCATGTTTGTCGGTGGAACCGGTCTCACGTAAGAGTACGTGTAAGGTTGGTGCGGGCCGCTTCATCCCACGATGCCGCCGAATCAAGATAAGACTAGTAACGGCAAGCATATTGAACAAAATCAACGCCCACAACTACTTTGTGTTCTACTCGTGCATAGAATCTACGCAATAGACCTAGCTCTGATACCACTGTTGGGGAACGTAGCAGAAATTCAAAATTTTCCTACGTGTCACCAAGATCTATCTATGGAGAGACTAGCAACGAGGGGAAGGAGAGTGCATCTACATACCTTTGTAGATCGCTAAGCGGAAGCGTTCAAGAGAACGGGGTTGATGGAGTCGTACTCGTCGTGATTCAAATCACCGATGATCAAGTGCCGAACGCACGGCACCTCCGCGTTCAACACACGTACGGAAGGGAGACGTCTCCCATGCCTTGATCCAGCAAGGAGGAGGGAGAGGTTGATGGAGATCCAGCAGCACGACGGCGTGGTGGAAGTAGCGGGATTCCAACAGGGCTTCGCTAAGCGCTGCGGGAGGAGGTAGATGTGTCACGGGAGGGAGAGGGAGGCGCCAGGCCTTAGATTGGTTTGCTCCTCCTTTTTCCCCACTATATATAGGGCCAAGGGAGAGGGGGAGGCGCAGCCCTTGCCCCTTCCTCCAAGGAAGGGTGCGGCCAAGGGTGGGGAGGAGTCCATCCTCCCCAAGGCACCTCGGAGGTGCCTTCCCCCTTTAGGACTCTCCCCTTTTTCTCTTCTCTTGGCACATGGGCCTCTTGGGGCTGGTGCCCTTGGCCCATGTAGGCCAAGGCACATCCCCTACAGCCCATGTGGCCCCCGGGGCAGGTGGCCCCACCCGGTGGACCCCCGGGACCCTTCCGGTGGTCCCGGTACAATACCGATGACCCCGAAACTTGTCCCGATGGCCGAAATGGCACTTCCTATATATAATTCTTTACCTCCGGACCATTCCGGAACTCCTCGTGACGTCCGGGATCTCATCCGGGACTCCGAACAACTTTCTGGTTACCGCATACTAATATCTCTATAACCCTAGCGTCACCAAACCTTAAGTGTGTAGACCCTACGGGTTCGGGAGACATGCAGACATGACCGAGATGACTCTCCGGTCAATAACCAACAGCGGGATCTGGATACCCATGATGGCTCCCACATGTTCCATGATGTTCTCATCGGATGAACCACGATGTCAAGGACTTAATCAATCCCGTATACAATTCCCTTTGTCTATCGGTATGTTACTTGCCCGAGATCCGATCGTCGGTATCCAATACCTTGTTCAATCTCGTTACCGGCAAGTCTCTTTACTCGTTCCGTAACACATCATCCCGTGATCAACTCCTTGGTCACATTGCGCATATGATGATGTCCTACCGAGTGGGCCCAGAGATACCTCTCCGTTTACACGGAGTGACAAATCCTAGTCTCGATTCGTGCCAACCCAACAGACACTTTCAGAGATACCTGTAATGCACCTTTATAGTCACCCAGTTACGTTGTGACGTTTGATACATCCAAAGCATTCCTACGGTATCCGGGAGTTGCACAATCTCATGGTCTAAGGAAATGATACTTGACATTAGAAAAGCTATAGCATATGAACTACACGATCTAGTGCTATGCTTAGGATTGGGTCTTGTCCATCACATGATTCTCCTAATGATGTGATCCCGTTATCAACGACATCCAATGTCCATGGTCAGGAAACCGTAACCATCTATTGATCAACGAGCTAGTCAACTAGAGGCTTACTAGGGACATGGTGTTGTCTATGTATCCACACATGTATCCGAGTTTCCTATCAATACAATTATAGCATGGATAATAAACGATTATCATGAACAAGGAAATATAATAATAACCAATTTGTTATTGCCTCTAGGGCATATTTCCAACAGTCTCCCACTTGCACTAGAGTCAATAATCTAGTTCACATCGCAATGTGATCAACACTCACAGGTCACATCGCCATGTGACTAACACCCAAGAGTTTACCAGAGATAGTAGTCTAGTTCACATCACTATGTGATTAACACTCAATGAGTTTTAGGTTTGATCATGAAGCTTGTGAGAGAGGTTTTAGTCAACGGGTCTGAACCTTTCAGATCCGTGTGTGCTTTACAAATCTCTATGTCATCTCCTAGATGCAGCTATCACGCTCTATTTGGAGCTAATCCAAATAACTGTTCTACTTGGAGCTATTCTAAATTGTTGCTCCATTATACGTATCCGGTATCTCTACTCAGAGCTATCCGGATAGGTGTTAAGCTTGCATCGACGTAACTCTTTATGACGAACTCGTTTACCACCTCCATAATCGAGAAAATTCCTTAGTCCACTAGTTACTAAGGATAATTTGACCGCTGTCCTGTGATCCATTCATGGATCACTCTTGTACCCCTTGACTGACTCATGGCAAGGCACACTTCAGGTGCGGTACACAGCATAGCATACTGTAGAGCCTACGTCTTAAGCATAGGGGACGACCTTCGTCCTTTCTCTCTATTCTGCCGCGGTCGAGCTTTAAGTCTTAACTTCATACCTTACAACTCAGGTAAGAACTCCTTCTTTGACTGATCCATCTTGAACACCTTCAAGATCACGTCAAGGCATGTGCTCATTTGAAAGTACTATTAAGCGTTTTGATCTATCCTTATAGATCTTGATGCTCAATGCTCAAGTAGCTTAATCCAGGCTTTCCATTGAAAAACACTTTCCAAATAACCCTATATGCTTCCCAGAAATTCTACGTCATTTCTGATCAACAACATATATTCATCAGAAATTCTATAGTGCTCCCACTCACTTCTTTGGAAACACAAGTTTCTCACAAACTTTGTATAAACCCAAGATCTTTGATCATCTCATCAAAGCATACATTCCAACTCCGAGATGCTTACTCCAGTCCTCAGAAGGATTGCTGGAGCTTTGCATACTTATTAGCATCTTTCAGGATTGACAAAACCTTCCGGTTGTATCACATACAACCTTTCCTCAAGAAAATCGTCGAGGAAACAATGTTTTGACATCCTATCTGCAAGATTTCATAAATAATGCAGTAATCGCTAATATAATTCCAACAGACTCTTAGCATCGCTACGAGTGAGAAAGTCTCATCGTAGTCAACTGTTTGAACTTGTCGGAAAACATCTTAACGACAAGTCGAGCTTTCTTAATGGTGACATTTACCATCATTGTCCGTCTTCCTTTTAAAATCCATCTACACTCAACAGCCTTACGACCATCAAGTAGTTCTTCCAAAGTCTACACTTTGTTTTCATACATGGATCCTCTCTCGGATTGTATGGCCTCAAGCCATTTATCGGAATCCGGGCCCACCATCGCTTCTCCATAGCTCGTAGGTTCGTTGTTGTCTAGCAACATGACTTCCAAGACAGGATTACGTACCACTCCGAAGTAGTACGCATCCTTGTCATCCTACGAGGTTTGGGAGTGACTTGATCCTAAGTCTCATGATCAATATCATAAGCTTCCACTTCAATTGGTGTAGGTGCCACAGGAACAATTCTTTGTGCCCTGCTATACACTAGTTGAAGTGACGGTTCAATAACCTTATCAAGTCTCCACCATCCTCCCACTCAATTCTTTCGAGAGAAACTTTTCCTCGAGAAAGGACCCCATTCTAGAAACAATCCCTTATTGCTTTCGAATCTGAGACAGGAGGTATACCCAGCTGTTTTGGGTGTCCTATGAAGATGCATTTATCCGCTTTGGGTTCGAGCTTATCAGCCTGAAACTTTTTCACATAAGCGTCGCAGCCCCAAACTTTTAAGAAATGACAGCTTAGGTTTCTCTAAACCATAGTTCATACGGTGTCATCTCATCGGAATTACGTGGTGCCCCCTTTTAAAGTGAATGTGGTTGTCTTTAATGCCTAACCCATAAACTATCGTGGTAATTCGATAAGAAACATCATGGTATGCATCATATCCAATAGGGTGCAGTTATGATGTTCGGACACACCATCACACTATGGTGTTCCAGGCTGTATTAGTTTTGAAACAATTTCCACAAAGTCTTAATTTTGTGCCAAACTCGTAATTCAGATATTCATCTCTATGATCATATCATAGATCTTTTATCCTCTTGTCACGACGATCTTTCAACTTCACACTGAAATTACTTGAACCTTTCAATAATTCAGACTCGTGATTCATCAAGTAAATGTACTCAACATCTACTCAAATCATCTGTGAAGAAAGAACATAACGATATTCACTACATGCCTCAGCACTCATTGGACTGCACACATCAAAAATGCATTACTTCCAACAAGTTGCTTTCTTGTTCCATTTTACTAAAACGAGGCTTTCAGTCATCTTGCCCATGTGGTATGATTTGCATGTCTCAAGTGATTCAAAATCAAGCGAGTACAAAACGGTCCATTTGCATGGAGGTTCTTCATGCATATACACCAATAGACATGGTTCGCATGTCTCAAACTTTTCAAAAATGAGTGAGTCCAAACGTCCATCAACATGGAGCTTCTTCATGCGTTTTATACCGATATGACTTACGTGGCTGTGCCACAAGTAGGTGGTACTATCATTACTATCTTTTGGCATGAACATGTGTATCACTACGATCGAGATTCAATAAACCATTCATTTTAGGCGTAAGACCATTGAGGGTATTATTCAAATAAACAGAGTAACCATTATTCTCCTTAAATGAATAACCGTATTGCGATAGACATAATCCAATCATGTCTATGCTCAACGCAAACACCAAATAACAAATATTTAGGTTTAACACCAATATCGATGGTAGAGGGAGCGTGTGATGCTTGATCATATCAACATTGGAAACACTTCCAACACATATCGTCAGCTCACCTTTAGCTAGTCCCCGTTTATTCCTTAGCTTTTATTTCGAGTTACTAACACTTAGCAACCGAACCGGTATCTAATACCCTGGTGCTACTAGGAGTACTAGTAAAGTACACATCAACACAATGTATATCCAATATACTTCTATCGACCTTGCCAGCCTTCTTATCTACCAAGTATCTAGGGTAATTATGCTCCAGTGGCTGTTCCCCTTATTACAGAAGCACTTAGTCTCGGGTTTGGGTTCAACCTTGGGTTTCTTCACTAGAGCAGCAGCTGAATTGCCGTTTCATGAAGTATCCCTTCGTGCCCTTGCCCTCCTTGAAACTAGTGGTTTCACCAACCATCAACAATTGATGCTCCTTCTTGATTTCTACTTTTGCGGTGTCAAACATCGCGAATATCTCAAGGATCATCATATATGTCCTCGATATATTATAGTTCATCACGAAGCTCTAGCAGCTTGGTGGTAATGACTTCGGAGAACCATCACTATCTCATCTGGAAGATCAACTCCCACTTGATTCAAATGATTGTTGTACTCAGACAATCTGAGCACAAGCTCAACAATTGAGCTTTTCTCCTTAGTTTGCAGGTTAAGAAAATCGTCGGAGGTCTTATACCTCTTGACGTGGGCACGAGCCTGAAATTCCAATTTCAGCCCTCAAAACATCTCATATGTTTCGTGACGTTTCAAAACGTCTTTGGTGCCTCAACTCTAAACCGTTTAACTGAACTATCACGTAGTTATCAAAACGTGTATGTCAGATGTTCGCAACATCCACAGACAACGTTCGAGGTTCAGCACACTGAGCGGTGCATTAAGGACATCAGCCTTGTATGAAGCAATGAGGACAGTCCTCAGTTTACGGACCTAGTCCGCATAATTGCTACTATCAACTTTCAACTAAATTTTCTCTAGGAACATAATTAAACAGTAGAACTAAAGCGTGAGATATGACATAATTTGCAAAATCCTTTTGACTATGTTCAGGATAATTAAGTTCATCTTATGAACTCCCACTCAGATAGACATCCCTCTAGTCATCTAAGTGATTACATGATCCGAGTGAGCTAGGCCGTGTCCGATTAACACGTGAGACGGACTAGTCAACGTCGGTGAACATCTTCATGTTGATCGTATCTTCTATACGACTCATGCTCGACCTTTCGGTCTCTGTGTTCCGAGGCCATGTCTTCACATGGTAGGCTCGTCAAGTTAACCCTAAGTGTTTTTGCATGTGTAAATCTTGCTTACACCCGTTGTATGTGAACGAAAGGATCTATCACACCCGATTAACACATGATGCTTCGAAGCGACGAACTGTAGCAACGGTGCACAGTTAGGGGAGAACACTTCTTGAAATTTTAATGAGGGATCATCTTATTTACTACCGTCGTACTAAGTAAACAAGATGCATAACATGATAAACATCATATGCAATCAAATAGTGACATGATATGGCCAATATCATGTAGCTCCTTTGATCTCCATCTTGGGGCTCCATGATCATCTATTACAAGAACATGATCAATCTCATACATTACATATATCATTCATCACATCCTTTTGGCCATATCACATCACATAGCATACCCTGCAAAAACAAGTTAGACGTCCTCTAATTGTTGTTTGCATGTTTTACGTGGCTGCTATGGGTTTCTAGCAAGAACGTTTCTTACCTACGCAAAACCACAACGTGATATGCCAATTGCTATTTACCCTTCATAAGGACCCTTTTCATCGAATCCGATCCGACTAAAGTAGGAGAGACAGACACCCGCTAGCCACCTTATGCAACTAGTGCATGTTTGTCGGTGGAACCGGTCTCACGTAAGAGTACGTGTAAGGTTGGTGCGGGCCGCTTCATCCCACGATGCCGCCGAATCAAGATAAGACTAGTAACGGCAAGCATATTGAACAAAATCAACGCCCACAACTACTTTGTGTTCTACTCGTGCATAGAATCTACGCAATAGACCTAGCTCTGATACCACTGTTGGGGAACGTAGCAGAAATTCAAAATTTTCCTACGTGTCACCAAGATCTATCTATGGAGAGACTAGCAACGAGGGGAAGGAGAGTGCATCTACATACCTTTGTAGATCGCTAAGCGGAAGCGTTCAAGAGAACGGGGTTGATGGAGTCGTACTCGTCGTGATTCAAATCACCGATGATCAAGTGCCGAACGCACGGCACCTCCGCGTTCAACACACGTACGGAAGGGAGACGTCTCCCATGCCTTGATCCAGCAAGGAGGAGGGAGAGGTTGATGGAGATCCAGCAGCACGACGGCGTGGTGGAAGTAGCGGGATTCCAACAGGGCTTCGCTAAGCGCTGCGGGAGGAGGTAGATGTGTCACGGGAGGGAGAGGGAGGCGCTAGGCCTTAGATTGGTTTGCTCCTCCTTTTTCCCCACTATATATAGGGCCAAGGGAGAGGGGGAGGCGCAGCCCTTGCCCCTTCCTCCAAGGAAGGGTGCGGCCAAGGGTGGGGAGGAGTCCATCCTCCCCAAGGCACCTCGGAGGTGCCTTCCCCCTTTAGGACTCTCCCCTTTTTCTCTTCTCTTGGCGCATGGGCCTCTTGGGGCTGGTGCCCTTGGCCCATGTAGGCCAAGGCACATCCCCTACAGCCCATGTGGCCCCCGGGGCAGGTGGCCCCACCCGGTGGACCCCCGGGACCCTTCCGGTGGTCCCGGTACAATACCGATGACCCCGAAACTTGTCCCGATGGCCGAAATGGCACTTCCTATATATAATTCTTTACCTCCGGACCATTCCGGAACTCCTCGTGACGTCCGGGATCTCATCCGGGACTCCGAACAACTTTCGGGTTACCGCATACTAATATCTCTATAACCCTAGCGTCACCGAACCTTAAGTGTGTAGACCCTACGGGTTCGGGAGACATGCAGACATGACCGAGATGACTCTCCGGTCAATAACCAACAGCGGGATCTGGATACCCATGATGGCTCCCACATGTTCCACGATGTTCTCATCGGATGCACCACGATGTCAAGGACTTAATCAATCCCGTATACAATTCCCTTTGTCTATCGGTATGTTACTTGCCCGAGATTCGATCGTCGGTATCCAATACCTTGTTCAATCTCGTTACCGGCAAGTCTCTTTACTCGTTCCGTAACACATCATCCCGTGATCAACTCCTTGGTCACATTGCGCATATGATGATGTCCTACCGAGTGGGCCCAGAGATACCTCTCCGTTTACACGGAGTGACAAATCCTAGTCTCGATTCGTGCCAACCCAACAGACACTTTCAGAGATACCTGTAATGCACCTTTATAGTCACCCAGTTACATTGTGACGTTTGATACACCCAAAGCATTCCTACGGTATCCGGGAGTTGCACAATCTCATGGTCTAAGGAAATGATACTTGACATTAGAAAAGCTATAGCATATGAACTACACGATCTAGTGCTATGCTTAGGATTGGGTCTTGTCCATCACATGATTCTCCTAATGATGTGATCCCGTTATCAACGACATCCAATGTCCATGGTCAGGAAACCGTAACCATCTATTGATCAACGAGCTAGTCAACTAGAGGCTTACTAGGGACATGGTGTTGTCTATGTATCCACACATGTATCCGAGTTTCCTATCAATACAATTATAGCATGGATAATAAACGATTATCATGAACAAGGAAATATAATAATAACCAATTTGTTATTACCTCTAGGGCATATTTCCAACAGTCTCCCACTTGCACTAGAGTCAATAATCTAGTTCACATCGCAATGTGATCAACACTCACAGGTCACATCGCCATGTGACTAACACCCAAGAGTTTACCAGAGATAGTAGTCTAGTTCACATCACTATGTGATTAACACTCAATGAGTTTTAGGTTTGATCATGAAGCTTGTGAGAGAGGTTTTAGTCAACGGGTCTGAACCTTTCAGATCCGTGTGTGCTTTACAAATCTCTATGTCATCTCCTAGATGCAGCTATCACGCTCTATTTGGAGCTAATCCAAATAACTGTTCTACTTGGAGCTATTCTAAATTGTTGCTCCATTATACGTATCCGGTATCTCTACTCAGAGCTATCCGGATAGGTGTTAAGCTTGCATCGACGTAACTCTTTATGACGAACTCGTTTACCACCTCCATAATCGAGAAAATTCCTTAGTCCACTAGTTACTAAGGATAATTTGACCGCTTTCCTGTGATCCATTCATGGATCACTCTTGTACCCCTTGACTGACTCATGGCAAGGCACACTTCAGGTGCGGTACACAGCATAGCATACTGTAGAGCCTACGTCTTAAGCATAGGGGACGACCTTCGTCCTTTCTCTCTATTCTGCCGCGGTCGAGCTTTAAGTCTTAACTTCATACCTTACAACTCAGGTAAGAACTCCTTCTTTGACTGATCCATCTTGAACACCTTCAAGATCACGTCAAGGCATGTGCTCATTTGAAAGTACTATTAAGCGTTTTGATCTATCCTTATAGATCTTGATGCTCAATGCTCAAGTAGCTTAATCCAGGCTTTCCATTGAAAAACACTTTCCAAATAACCCTATATGCTTCCCAGAAATTCTACGTCATTTCCGATCAACAACATATATTCATCAGAAATTCTATAGTGCTCCCACTCACTTCTTTGGAAACACAAGTTTCTCACAAACTTTGTATAAACCCAAGATCTTTGATCATCTCATCAAAGCATACATTCCAACTCCGAGATGCTTACTCCAGTCCTCAGAAGGATTGCTGGAGCTTTGCATACTTATTAGCATCTTTCAGGATTGACAAAACCTTCCGGTTGTATCACATACAACCTTTCCTCAAGAAAATCGTCGAGGAAACAATGTTTTGACATCCTATCTGCAAGATTTCATAAATAATGCAGTAATCGCTAATATAATTCCAACAGACTCTTAGCATCGCTACGAGTGAGAAAGTCTCATCGTAGTCAACTGTTTGAACTTGTCGGAAAACATCTTAACGACAAGTCGAGCTTTCTTAATGGTGACATTTACCATCATTGTCCGTCTTCCTTTTAAAATCCATCTACACTCAACAGCCTTACGACCATCAAGTAGTTCTTCCAAAGTCTACACTTTGTTTTCATACATGGATCCTCTCTCGGATTGTATGGCCTCAAGCCATTTATCGGAATCCGGGCCCACCATCGCTTCTCCATAGCTCGTATGTTCGTTGTTGTCTAGCAACATGACTTCCAAGACAGGATTACGTACCACTCCGAAGTAGTACGCATCCTTGTCATCCTACGAGGTTTGGGAGTGACTTGATCCTAAGTCTCATGATCAATATCATAAGCTTCCACTTCAATTGGTGTAGGTGCCACATGAACAATTCTTTGTGCCCTGCTATACACTAGTTGAAGTGACGGTTCAATAACCTTATCAAGTCTCCACCATCCTCCCACTCAATTCTTTCGAGAGAAAATTTTCCTCGAGAAAGGACCCCATTCTAGAAACAATCCCTTATTGCTTTCGAATCTGAGACAGGAGGTATACCCAGCTGTTTTGGGTGTCCTATGAAGATGCATTTATCCGCTTTGGGTTCGAGCTTATCAGCCTGAAACTTTTTCACATAAGCGTCGCAGCCCCAAACTTTTAAGAAATGACAGCTTAGGTTTCTCTAAACCATAGTTCATACGGTGTCATCTCATCGGAATTACGTGGTGCCCCCTTTTAAAGTGAATGTGGTTGTCTTTAATGCCTAACCCATAAATTATCGTGGTAATTCGATAAGAAACATCATGGTATGCATCATATCCAATAGGGTGCAGTTATGATGTTCGGACACACCATCACACTATGGTGTTCCAGGCTGTA
The DNA here is from genome assembly GCF_056163025.1 of Triticum urartu. Taxonomy (NCBI): domain Eukaryota; kingdom Viridiplantae; phylum Streptophyta; class Magnoliopsida; order Poales; family Poaceae; genus Triticum; species Triticum urartu. The sequence continues at coordinate 17,429,478 of NC_141873.1, forward strand.
TTAGTTTTGAAACAATTTCCACAAAGTCTTAATTTTGTGCCAAACTCGTAATTCAGATATTCATCTCTATGATCATATCATAGATCTTTTATCCTCTTGTCACGACGATCTTTCAACTTCACACTGAAATTACTTGAACCTTTCAATAATTCAGACTCGTGATTCATCAAGTAAATGTACTCAACATCTACTCAAATCATCTGTGAAGAAAGAACATAACGATATTCACTACATGCCTCAGCACTCATTGGACTGCACACATCAAAAATGCATTACTTCCAACAAGTTGCTTTCTTGTTCCATTTTACTAAAACGAGGCTTTCAGTCATCTTGCCCATGTGGTATGATTTGCATGTCTCAAGTGATTCAAAATCAAGCGAGTACAAAACGGTCCATTTGCATGGAGGTTCTTCATGCATATACACCAATAGACATGGTTCGCATGTCTCAAACTTTTCAAAAATGAGTGAGTCCAAAGGTCCATCAACATGGAGCTTCTTCATGCGTTTTATACCGATATGACTTACGTGGCTGTGCCACAAGTAGGTGGTACTATCATTACTATCTTTTGGCATGAACATGTGTATCACTACGATCGAGATTCAATAAACCATTCATTTTAGGCGTAAGACCATTGAGGGTATTATTCAAATAAACAGAGTAACCATTATTCTCCTTAAATGAATAACCGTATTGCGATAGACATAATCCAATCATGTCTATGCTCAACGCAAACACCAAATAACAAATATTTAGGTTTAACACCAATATCGATGGTAGAGGGAGCGTGTGATGCTTGATCATATCAACATTGGAAACACTTCCAACACATATCGTCAGCTCACCTTTAGCTAGTCCCCGTTTATTCCGTAGCTTTTATTTCGAGTTACTAACACCTAGCAACCGAACCGGTATCTAATACCCTGGTGCTACTAGGAGTACTAGTAAAGTACACATCAACACAATGTATATCCAATATACTTCTATCGACCTTGCCAGCCTTCTTATCTACCAAGTATCTAGGGTAATTATGCTCCAGTGGCTGTTCCCCTTATTACAGAAGCACTTAGTCTCGGGTTTGGGTTCAACCTTGGGTTTCTTCACTAGAGCAGCAGCTGAATTGCCGTTTCATGAAGTATCCCTTCGTGCCCTTGCCCTCCTTGAAACTAGTGGTTTCACCAACCATCAACAATTGATGCTCCTTCTTGATTTCTACTTTTGCGGTGTCAAACATCGCGAATATCTCAAGGATCATCATATATGTCCTCGATATATTATAGTTCATCACGAAGCTCTAGCAGCTTAGTGGTAATGACTTCGGAGAACCATCACTATCTCATCTGGAAGATCAACTCCCACTTGATTCAAATGATTATTGTACTCAGACAATCTGAGCACAAGCTCAACAATTGAGCTTTTCTCCTTAGTTTGCAGGTTAAGAAAATCGTCGGAGGTCTTATACCTCTTGACGTGGGCACGAGCCTAAAATTCCAATTTCAGCCCTCAAAACATCTCATATGTTTCGTGACGTTTCAAAACGTCTTTGGTGCCTCAACTCTAAACCGTTTAACTGAACTATCACGTAGTTATCAAAACGTGTATGTCAGATGTTCGCAACATCCACAGACAACGTTCGAGGTTCAGCACACTGAGCGGTGCATTAAGGACATCAGCCTTGTATGAAGCAATGAGGACAGTCCTCAGTTTACGGACCTAGTCCGCATAATTGCTACTATCAACTTTCAACTAAATTTTCTCTAGGAACATAATTAAACAGTAGAACTAAAGCGTGAGATATGACATAATTTGCAAAATCCTTTTGACTATGTTCAGGATAATTAAGTTCATCTTATGAACTCCCACTCAGATAGACATCCCTCTAGTCATCTAAGTGATTACATGATCCGAGTGAGCTAGGCCGTGTCCGATTAACACGTGAGACGGACTAGTCAACGTCGGTGAACATCTTCATGTTGATCGTATCTTCTATACGACTCATGCTCGACCTTTCGGTCTCTGTGTTCCGAGGCCATGTCTTCACATGCTAGGCTCGTCAAGTTAACCCTAAGTGTTTTTGCATGTGTAAATCTTGCTTACACCCGTTGTATGTGAACGAAAGGATCTATCACACCCGATTAACACGTGATGCTTCGAAGCGACGAACTGTAGCAACGGTGCACAGTCAGGGGAGAACACTTCTTGAAATTTTAATGAGGGATCATCTTATTTACTACCGTCGTACTAAGTAAACAAGATTCATAACATGATAAACATCATATGCAATCAAATAGTGACATGATATGGCCAATATCATGTAGCTCCTTTGATCTCCATCTTGGGGCTCCATGATCATCTATTACAAGAACATGATCAATCTCATACATTACATATATCATTCATCACATCCTTTTGGCCATATCACATCACATAGCATACCCTGCAAAAACAAGTTAGACGTCCTCTAATTGTTGTTTGCATGTTTTACGTGGCTGCTATGGGTTTCTAGCAAGAACGTTTCTTACCTACGCAAAACCACAACGTGATATGCCAATTGCTATTTACCCTTCATAAGGACCCTTTTCATCGAATCCGATCCGACTAAAGTAGGAGAGACAGACACCCGCTAGCCACCTTATGCAACTAGTGCATGTTTGTCGGTGGAACCGGTCTCACGTAAGAGTACGTGTAAGGTTGGTGCGGGCCGCTTCATCCCACGATGCCGCCGAATCAAGATAAGACTAGTAACGGCAAGCATATTGAACAAAATCAACGCCCACAACTACTTTGTGTTCTACTCGTGCATAGAATCTACGCAATAGACCTAGCTCTGATACCACTGTTGGGGAACGTAGCAGAAATTCAAAATTTTCCTACGTGTCACCAAGATCTATCTATGGAGAAACTAGCAACGAGGGGAAGGAGAGTGCATCTACATACCTTTGTAGACCGCTAAGCGGAAGCGTTCAAGAGAACGGGGTTGATGGAGTCGTACTCGTCGTGATTCAAATCACCGATGATCAAGTGCCGAACGCACGGCACCTCCGCGTTCAACACACGTACGGAAGGGAGACGTCTCCCATGCCTTGATCCAGCAAGGAGGAGGGAGAGGTTGATGGAGATCCAGCAGCACGACGGCGTGGTGGAAGTAGCGGGATTCCAACAGGGCTTCGCTAAGCGCTGCGGGAGGAGGTAGATGTGTCACGGGAGGGAGAGGGAGGCGCCAGGCCTTAGATTGGTTTGCTCCTCCTTTTTCCCCACTATATATAGGGCCAAGGGAGAGGGGGAGGCGCAGCCCTTGCCCCTTCCTCCAAGGAAGGGTGCGGCCAAGGGTGGGGAGGAGTCCATCCTCCCCAAGGCACCTCGGAGGTGCCTTCCCCCTTTAGGACTCTCCCCTTTTTCTCTTCTCTTGGCGCATGGGCCTCTTGGGGCTGGTGCCCTTGGCCCATGTAGGCCAAGGCACATCCCCTACAGCCCATGTGGCCCCCGGGGCAGGTGGCCCCACCCGGTGGACCCCCGGGACCCTTCCGGTGGTCCCGGTACAATACCGATGACCCCGAAACTTGTCCCGATGGCCGAAATGGCACTTCCTATATATAATTCTTTACCTCCGGACCATTCCGGAACTCCTCGTGACGTCCGGGATCTCATCCGGGACTCCGAACAACTTTCGGGTTACCGCATACTAATATCTCTATAACCCTAGCGTCACCGAACCTTAAGTGTGTAGACCCTACGGGTTCGGGAGACATGCAGACATGACCGAGATGACTCTCCGGTCAATAACCAACAGCGGGATCTGGATACCCATGATGGCTCCCACATGTTCCACGATGTTCTCATCGGATGAACCACGATGTCAAGGACTTAATCAATCCCGTATACAATTCCCTTTGTCTATCGGTATGTTACTTGCCCGAGATTCGATCGTCGGTATCCAATACCTTGTTCAATCTCGTTACCGGCAAGTCTCTTTACTCGTTTCGTAACACATCATCCCGTGATCAACTCCTTGGTCACATTGCGCATATGATGATGTCCTACCGAGTGGGCCCAGAGATACCTCTCCGTTTACACGGAGTGACAAATCCCAGTCTCGATTCGTGCCAACCCAACAGACACTTTCAGAGATACCTGTAATGCACCTTTATAGTCACCCAGTTACGTTGTGACGTTTGATACACCCAAAGCATTCCTACGGTATCCGGGAGTTGCACAATCTCATGGTCTAAGGAAATGATACTTGACATTAGAAAAGCTATAGCATATGAACTACACGATCTAGTGCTATGCTTAGGATTGGGTCTTGTCCATCACATGATTCTCCTAACGATGTGATCCCGTTATCAACGACATCCAATGTCCATGGTAAGGAAACCGTAACCATCTATTGATCAACGAGCTAGTCAACTAGAGGCTTACTAGGGACATGGTGTTGTCTATGTATCCACACATGTATCTGAGTTTCCTATCAATACAATTATAGCATGGATAATAAACGATTATCATGAACAAGGAAATATAACAATAACCAATTTATTATTGCCTCTAGGGCATATTTCCAACAGCTTCATCTCTTCGTGGTGGCGTATTCACTAGTGGAGCCCCCGGGTGCTCTTGTAGTGCTAGGGTCGTGTTGCTACGCTCAGCGCCTTTGTATCCCGCCTTGGGTGTTTGTTTATTGGGATGGAGTGCGTCTGCTGGGATATTGTTGATCTTTGTTTTATATATAAAGTGAGGCGAAAGCCTTTTTGGAACCCATGGCCGTCCTGAGATAATATGCAGCTCGTGCACCAACTCCATCCCGCCAGAGTGCATCGGTTTGAATTGCATAAGCAGGGGCGGAGCTACGCGGGGGCGAGCGGGGGCCACGCCCCCCCTCCCCTCTGATCTATGCCAAGTTAATTAGGCTATGTCAACAGCTTTAGCGATAATTAGCCGATGGCGTAGCTCATTCCCTTTCTGAAGGCGTCGTCGTGGCTCTCATTGTCTTCGTGTGGCTCCTAGGGAAATTTTGATCCTCGGATTGGGCGGTGGCGGTGCTCCAGTGTCGTAACCTTTCTGAAGACACCGTCTTGGAGCCCACGGCTCGTCATATGCGGCTTCATCTCTTCGTGGTGGCGTATTCACTAGTGGAGCCCCCGGTTGCTCTTGTAGTGCTAGGGGTCGTGTTGCTACACTCAGTGCCTTTGTATCCCGCCTTGGGTGTTTGTTTATTGGGATGGAGTGCGTCTGCTGGGATATTGTTGATCTTTGTTTTATATATAAAGTGAGGCGAAAGCCTTTTTGGAACCCATGGTCGTCCTGAGATAATATGCAGCTCGTGCACCAACTCCATCCCGCCAGAGTGCATCCGTTTGAATTACATAAGCAGGGGCGGAGCTACGCGGGGGCGAGCGGGGGCCACGCCCCCCCCCTCCCCTCTGATCTATGCCAAGTTAATTAGGCTGTGTCAACATCTCTAGCGATAATTAGCCGATGGCGTAGCTCATTCCCTTTCTGAAGGCGTCGTCGTGGCTCTCATTGTCTTCGTGTGGCTCCTAGGGAAATTTTGATCCTCGGATCGGGCGGTGGCAGTGCTCCTGTGTCGTAACCTTTCTGAAGACATCGTCTTGGAGCCCATGGCTCGTGATATGCGGCTTCATCTCTTCGTGGTGGCGTATTCACTAGTGGAGCCCCCGGTTGCTCTTGTAGTGCTAGGGGTCGTGTTGCTACACTCAGCGCCTTTGAATCCCGCCTTGGGTGTTTGTGTATTGGGATGGAGTGCGTCTGCTGGGATATTGTTGATCTTTGTTTTATATATAAAGTGAGGCGAAAGCCTTTTTGGAACCCATGGCCGTCCTGAGATAATATGCAGCTCGTGCACCAACTCCATCCCGCCAGAGTGCATCGATTTGAATTACATAAGCAGGGGCGGAGCTACGCGGGGGCGAGCGGGGGCCACGCCCCCCCCCCCCTCCCCTCTGATCTATGCCAAGTTAATTAGGCTATGTCAACAGCTTTAGCGATAATTAGCCGATGGCGTAGCTCATTCCCTTTCTGAAGGCGTCGTCGTGGCTCTAATTGTCTTCGTGTGGCTCCTAGGGAAATTTTGATCCTCGGATCGGGCGGTGGAGGTGTTCCGGTGTCGTAACCTTTCTGAAGACACAGTCTTGGAGCCCATGGCTCGTCGTATGCGGCTTCATCTCTTCGTGGTGGCGTATTCACTAGTGGAGCCCCCGGTTGCTCTTGTAGTGCTAGGGGTCGTGTTGCTACGCTCAGCGCCTTTGTATCCCGCCTTGGGTGTTTGTGTATTGGGATGGAGTGCGTCTGCTGGGATATTGTTGATCTTTGTTTTATATATAAAGTGAGGCGAAAGCCTTTTTGAAACCCATGGCCGTCCTGAGATAGTATGCAGCTCGTGCAGCAACTCCATCCCGCTAGAGTGCATCCGTTTGAATTACATAAGCAGGGGCGGAGCTACACGGGGGCGAGCGGGGGCCACGCCCCCCCCCCCCCCCCCCCGATCTATGCCAAGTTAATTAGGCTATGTCAAAACAGCTTTAGCGATAATTAGCCCCCCCCCCCTCCCCTCCTAACAGTGCACTAAAGTATTAAAGCCCAGGAGCTTTCCTAGTTGAAGCCCATATGTACTTGTTGGTCAGCCCACCTAGGGGAGCTTTCCTAGTTGAAGCCCATACGTGCTTGTTGCTCAGCCCACGCTAGGGGAAACAAACACCCAGGGGTAGTTCCAGAATCTGACGAGGCCACGATCGAGGGCATTCCATATCTTTCGTTTCGGCGCCGACGAAGCAGGCACACGCGCTTGCTCCGCCTGGAAGTTTGACACTGGCATCTGTACAACTGATCCACAACAGTGCCGATGGTACAATAATCCTGCGGCGAGTCTCCTTTAATTCCTTTGTTGATTTATACTGTGGAATTCAACTGATGAACTGATCCGCATCTGGCTCCAATAGACCATAATTTTATTGCATTAGATGAAATTAATTAGGGGTAATTTCTTAAAAAAATAATTAAGGGTAGCAATTTCTTGTTTTATTCTCAAATAATAGGTACTGTAAGTTAGGTTTGCGCTGATTTTATCATCTGAGTTTTAAATTTCACCCGTAGGACAACATAGCAGGACTCTCGTCGGATCTAAGGTATATCATTGGCTCATATCTAGGCTATTGCAAGTTACTATTATTATTAGGTATGCACAAACTGTTAGATGCTAGTTTGTATTTTTGGGACCATTAGAACTCTACGAGTTTGTATGCATGATGACTTCAATATCAAATTAGCTGGTACACAAAGTACCGATCAAATATTCTAGCATGAGTAAAATTTAAAACAAGCTAGAATCGCCATATAGGGTTATTGACTTTGTTCTGTGTTTTGGGTGTAAGAGCCACATTCAAACTAACAAACAAAAATACAATTTTCTAATTGAAAAATACATATTATCTTGTATTCCTCTATGTATGGTCATTGTTAAAAAAAATATGTTCGGTGTCTTCTTCGCCCCCCCTATCGTCAAATCCTGGCTCCGCCCCTGTACATAAGCTCCTCGTTTTTTTATCGCCGACCAGGTGCAAGAGCCGCGTCATGTCCATTGTCAGGCCGTGACAGCTTCAAGTGCACAGACCGCATAATGAACTTCTGTGAGCGCTGCTTCACGCCATCCGGTCAGTGCTCCCTCTGCATCTGGAATTCTGGATTGATGCAGAGAAGAAATAAACATTGGATGCTTGCGGTCGATACAATATTCATGCATGGCATGACACAAACCCTACAGACTAATCGATACAATAAGCACTTGATGCACAAGAGTATGCATACACTATGCTCAAAACCTTCTCAGTTGAACCTTTATGTAGTTTGTTAAAAAATTCAAACCCTATGTAAGTTCGGTGTTAAATGGCTGAGTCTCGTGTTCACGCACAAGGTAACTTGTCATGAAATGAACTATATTTTTTTGGAGATGATTTAGCTAGTTTAGGAGCTACTATTTTCCAGTTGACAATTCTGTATGTATGTGTTATGCAAGATTTTTATAAAAAGCATAGTTGGTGATGATGGTGTGCCTACCTCCTGACCATATCTCATCCATCAAATTTGAAACGAACGGTTTATATGACACTCAGTATAAAATGGTCCATCCTTCCCAACTCATTCACCCCCTGTAGGATTCGAAACCTGACGACAACAGGCCCCGACAGGGTACCTCTCCATTCTCCATGGCAATTAGAGCACGACGCCGGTGTCCCCCTCCCCGTATAGCAGCGGCTTGTTCTGCTAATGCATGAATGACCGGAAACGGCGGCCGGAAACGCCCAGCTGCTGTGGGAGGGGCTGCCGCGGCGAAACGCTGCTATTTTCCGGCGGGGAATGGCTATCTAGCGGAATAGGGCGTCGGCCGTCGCCGGGATATAGCTAGTGGTGGCCGAGGGCGCGGGGGGTGCGAGTCAAGTCGGGGGAAGAAAACCTTGACTTTTCCCCTGTCGGTGTGGGCCAGGCGTGCTTTTCCCTAGCGCCATAGCCCCCAACTGCTCCCCAGCGCGCCGGGTTCGGCCTGTGACCGCCGGGCGGAAAAAAGGTCAGAACCGGCGATTTTCGGCGTCCTGGGGACGTGACCGGGCCATTTTTTCGGCGCCGGCGCTGAAAAAGTGGCCTGGGGGGCCCTGTTGGGGGCGCGGCTGGAGATGCCCTAAGCGTGCTCATGCTGGAGTACTGAGAGGATGGGTAACCGGCCGGGAAGTTAGATGATTTGGAATGATGAGGAGTGATCAGAGATTAGAGGTTAAATTGAGCAGTGATGAGGGGTGATTAGAGATTAAATTGTAAAATAATTCGGAAATTTGAAAATCAGAAAAAAAAAATCAACAAAAAATATCGTAACATTTCCTTTAGTCCCGGTTGGTGTTACCTACCAACCGGGACAAAAAGTGGAGCTCCAGACAGCAGCCACGTGAAGGGCCTTTAGTCTAGTCCCGGTTCCAGAACCGGGACAAATGGCCATTTTTTTTACTAGTGCATTGTGACCAGCCTAAGTAAAGTTTTACTCCCTGCGACCCATATTATTTGTTCATGGGAGTACTACTTAGGCTGGTCGTAATGGGGAGTATCATATACTAGTACTATACCCATGGTTTGGGTACCGAGCGAAATATTCGGATATCGGGCGGTTACCGAGTTTCTCGTTACCGCACGAGAAATCTATGCACCAAGCAAAAAATCCGAAACTTTTTGAAAATTTTGAATTTAAACGTCCATAGTCTGATTAAATAAAGCTGGAACTCATGGTAAACACATAGGCAGCCGTGGATCTAAAAGGCAAGAGATGGATATATACGACCTAACCAACGTGTCAGGATGTAGTTGCTGATGCAAAGGGGTTCAGAACTAACATATAAAATGATTAAAAAATGAATTTCAATACAAATTTTGAATTCCATATGAAAAATTTCCGGTATTTCGCGTTACTGTGGTAACCGAGAAATTGAGTGCCCCGCGAGAAAAAAAGTCTACTTGGGATCCAAAACCTTGATCATGCATATGATATTGATGTATAATACTACACACATCCGTAGTGCATGGTATTATATATTGATATCATAGATGATTTTACTTAATGCCATGCATGACTCAGGGTGCACATGGTCTGGGCAGGTTCGGTCCCAATCCGAGCCGTCGTTTGGACCGGCCGCCAGGACCGAGCAGCATGACGGTCCTGATCTTAGGGACCGGACCGCGGTGACGAAGCCCAGGCCAGACCGAAGGGACCGAATGGGCAGGGTCGATGTGTGCAGGTGCAGCGTCGAGTTGGGTGACGTGCGCAAGTGATGTGACGAAACTGACGAACTGAATTTTCTAAATCTGACGAAACTGATTTTTGTGGAAGTTTGACAACACGTATTTAACCGACGGTCTTCGCACTCATCCAGAAGAACAGCAGAAACGAACAGCTGCGGCTTCACCTTCAGAGTGTTCTGGATCGTGGCCCAGTACTTGCTGGTGGCGCCGGCGAGGCACAGAGCGTTCGGATTGTCTCCTTCAGAGCAGGTGCCCGGTGTGCATGTTTACTGCTTAATTTTCCTTTAGTGCAAAAATCACTCGCCATGCAACGTGTGCATGTCCACCTCTTCGATTGGTTTCAGGTTTGTCAGATCATGCCGTTGTGGGAGCTCATGGCATGGCACGATTTCAGCTCATGCAGCGGCAACATAGCTGCGTACGGGTGGACGTTGGATGGCCCGGCCGCAATACTCGTTTGTGGCTATTCTTTCGTTCCATTCAGTTGCAAGAAAAACGTCTTGACCCACAGCTCGTGTCATGGCACGATTTCAGCTCATGCAGCTGCAATATCCGCAGGAATTGGTGCCACGGATGGGATTGGCACGCACGACAGCGATGGCGACCAGCTGCAAGAGGATACGCCGCACGGGGAGGAGAGGGAGGAAGGAGAGGGGAAGCTTGGAGACATGGTGGTTCACCCGGAGGCTGCCGGTGGCCGCGACGATGAGGAACGGCGACGGCGGTGACTGCGTTTTGTTGGTCCGACCAAGCGGCTCGGTGAATTGCGGGCCGGACCGACATTTTTTCGGGCCGAACATTGAAGCCTGGACCGACCAGCTTTCCTACCGGTCCTGGACCGTACGGGCCCACGAGCGGGCCCAGAAGCCTGCTCGTTCCGTCCAGTCCTATGCATGACACATAGTAGCACATCATTTAATATGATATGGTATCATGATATGATACTCAACCATCTATTTCTTCATTTAATTCTATGCCACCTCATCAAAAATGCTTAGTTGATATGCATAGTACTACCTATGATATTACAATTACGGGCAGCCTTAGTTGCAAATGTTTGTACTTCAACGATTTCTGTTATAAGTATAGTTTGATTGGCACAAACTAATATAACATGAAGAATGAACTGATCTTTATATATATACATATATAGTTTGGCAGCTCCTTCATCAGCCGGCAATATGCCCATGGATTGGTGTGCAAGGCCTATTGATGCGACGGCGGTTACCTGTACCCCTCTCTTATGAACCGAGAGTTCCGACAGGCGATAGAAGGCGGGCGGCGGCTGGCATCTCAGGAGGCAGGAGTAGGTGGCAGGTTGGAAACTATGGATTAAAGGAGACATAAACTATTTGTTCATGCATACTGGTACTAGCATGGTCCTTTTTCTTTTCCTATATAAGATTTGGGATTTCTATTACTACATGGGCCTTACCTATGGGAGGGATAGCCACACACAGAGTGGGGTGGGGCAGCCTCCAATGGCTTGCACAGTCTCACACCTCAGCGCGACACCCAGCCCTTGCTGCGCCTTGACCTACGGCCACCACGGGAGTCCGGGGCTGCCGCATTGGCTTATCGTGCCGCATAGCATTAAACAGCCGCAAGGAGCCACCATGGACGGCCTCAGCAGCATGACTGTGTACACTGCGAGACACCCCCCCCCCCCCCCACAACGTTCCGAGGCAGGGACGAGGAAGGCGAGGGGGGGGGGGGGCTGCGTTGCGTTAGGGTTCCCCCATGTCGCATCAAACAGAAGCGGCACGGGTGTGGTTACCTTGTATATATACTTTTGGATTTTTCTCATTTCGAGGATTCTGTCTTGTTGGCGATCGGTTTGTTTGTTATAAGGACGCTTACTTCTGCGGCAAGATGAACGGGAGTTTCCAAATTAAACCATGTAGCGACCATTCCTGAATTTCGCACAGGACTTGTGTGGAAATGTCTCAACGAGGATTTTCCACCAATTGAATTTGTTCATTTCATGATGACATTTGAACAGTTTGCTCTACAGTATGTAATAAATTGGAGACACAACTAATCAATGCAAGATGAATAATGCAGCCTTGGAATCTTTATGGAACCAGCGGCAAGACATTACCAACACATATACACAGGTGCTATCTTAGCAAACACAACTATGCAGCTACTATCTTGTCCTTGGGAATTAATCCTATGAGTTCTGCAATCTTCAGCTTCTTCCTGGCATACTGCTCATACGTTCCAGAACACAAACTCTGAAAATGGGAAGAGTAAGATACTACATAAAAAATTTCAAGTGGATACAATGTTGTTTGACAATATCTACCCAACAAACATACCGTCCAACGAATTTCTTGTGCAATAAGCTCACGGGCTTTATATTCTGGAACCTATAGAGACACAAAAGAAAGAAATCACACGAGAATATAACAGGAACCAATGGATGCTAAGACAAGGCCATACTATACTTACACTGTCACTAATGCCTTTTGTGCACCGAGCAAACTACAAAGAAAGAAGACCAAATCAATTTGCATTGTAAAAGAATATATTGATTTATAACAGAAGCAATCACATATAGAACGCCTGTGGAACAAAAAACCTACAACACACTCCATGTTGGAATCGCCGTAATTCAGCTCATACTTCATACTGCGGTCGTGTGCTGAATACAAGTTTTCACCATAAACTTGCTCAAGAGCATCTCTGAAACTCAGCTGAACATTGTCCAAGGGAAAAAGAAATAACATCACCAAGCATAAGTAGAGAGAAAGTATTCACAAAACACAATCATCAGTAAAATAACAATGTTGTGTTTTGAAAAGGCTGATGTGCAGCGCTGACCTGATGATTATCATTGACCCGCTTCCAAATCTGATAGAAGACACCATCACGATCTTTCTCAAACATGAGATTCATGCGTGCATCCCATATATACTCCTGAATTGAACCGAAAGAATGCAATTGTTAAATACAACTATAACAAGGGCCGAATATCTAACTGAGCAAGGGATAGAGGAATTCTACATGCAAACCAACAGCTGCTAGTTCCAGAGTCATGTTCTGAAACCCAGCTGCGATCCTACATGCTTGGAATGTGGCCTTTGAATGTATACGCGCCCACTAAATAATAGAACAGATAAGTTATTGTGGTGGTGCAACATTTATATAGAGATTTTTTGCAATTTCATGGTTTTGAGAGGTCAAATATGCATACCTCAATAGACGACTCATTTGTCAGCAAATACTGTTCAAGCCACTGTCAAGAACAAACATTGTTAGTCCAAGAAAACAAAAATACTGAACAAAGTTCTAAACTTGAACTAGCTGATCATTCCAAAAGGCATACATTAATTTCCTTCACAGTTGTTTCCCAGTATTGGAGATAATCTCTATCAGCGTCAGGGGTGCTATAAAATGCTCGGTATCTACTCCAACTTGTATACTCAGCGCCACCGTGCATCCGAGTAAAACAACAGGAAAACGACATAGTTCAGCTGTCCTGAGGATAACAAGCACTGAACATAAGCGAAGAGGATGCTCTTAAGAGTACTGATTAGAGTACTTATGAAGTTCGAGAAGAGCCAAATAACACATAGTACTTGAACGTGTCAAAAATATACGGGGACTCGAAAAAAGGGGCAAACTTTGTTTATGCGTACGAAAACAGGATAGTAGTTGTATTCTAGGAGCAGCCTATAGCATGTGCACCCAACTGAGGTTTTAGGACTTGTTCCATCCAAATAAAAATTGAAAATTAATCTCTGTTTGATTTTAACTGAAAGACCCTGCTAATTTATTAAAAGAACACATATTCTAATATGTGCTTAATCTCCAAATACTGCAATTTTCTTAGTTTTAGTGTTGAGTTTGTCCAAGGACCTTATGTATGCCTCTTAAACTCAGACTTAAAAGTCAAGCTACAAAGAAGTTACTTTCATATTAAGCAATTTTTTGCTATTGTCCATTCAAAGGGCAAATCAATATGAAACCAGTTAGCGACTGCATTTGTACATATTAAATGTAGATGCATTACATAAATAAGTGCAGCGAATACGGTAATGACACTTACATCATTGAAAATGACTAGCCACTGGTAGTCGTTCAAGGACTGTTTGTAACAGAGTTCAGAATCAAAATACCAACCAAAGAAGCCATCTACGACGTAGTGAAAGAAGTAGTCGTTCTTCACGATTAGCTCTGGAGGGTACTTGCGTTCCAATGCAGCAGCATCATCCAGCTCGTCAACCGGCTTTCCTTTCAACAGCTACGTACACAGATGGAGTAAGTACATACATAAGAAGGCATAATAATTTTTCATGAAGCATTGATAGATCAATCAATTGTGAACAGAACGATAGGAGCATTATATTGATATGGGACTAACTAACTAACCAGGCAAGCTTTGATGCGATAAAGCGCATACTTGAGATGGAGCTTGTTGGTCTCCTTGTCAATTTCAGTCATGCGAGCCGCTAGCTTTTCACAGTCGCTTATGTGTTGCTGCTTCGTGATAGCGTCATTGGCCGGTTCAATGATGGCCGAATCAGCAGATTTTTCTTGTGAATCTCTGTCTCGTCGTCCCTCCTGGGTCTCGTTCAAGAAACACTGGATTTGATATTGTACTAGAGCAGCTTGCGACTCATTATGGTGGAAAGATTTACGGGTAAGGGCTTCCAGGATTTCACGTGAAGGGATGTTTGACAAACCGGCGAGCTCCGATTCTGAGCCATCGTCGCCGACTGGTAATTGCAATTGGGCGAGGCGCGAGGCGATAATTTCGTCGTACCTGGACATAACAGGCTCGTCGGGGAATCTGGGCGGCGGAGAGACTCCATCCACACGGCTGCTGCTATCAGAGTCGGAATCGACAAGGGATCCAGACAACAACGACGCGCCACCTTCACCAAGACGCCGTCGAGACACTCCTTCAAGAGGCCTCCTTCGGCGGCGGCGCCTCTTGTGCGGCATCGGCATCCCCATCCGATCGGCATCAAAGGGGAGATGAGCACTGCAATTTAGGAGAGGCGAAACCATCATATCCTTTGGCAAACTGGGCCTAGCAGGCCTAAGTTGTTAAAAAAAGCACAGTTAAGTTAAAAAAAGTTAAGTTTTATTTAGTTTTAGTTTTCTCAAAAGCAATTTAGGTTTTTTTTGGTGTCTCAAAAAAAGTTCAGTTATTTTGCCCAAATATAGTTAAGTTTTTTCTAGGGTAAAAAAAGTTTAAGATTCTCTCTTTTCCACTTAGGTTAAGTTTTGGGGAGTGACTGGTTGCAACTCCGTGTCAACATGAATCACGAGGCAAATCAGACAGTCAAATACACCTTTCCTTAGGCTAGTCATAGTGGGGAGTAACTTAGACTAGTGTCATGCATATGACACTAGTCTTTGTTACTACCTTCATAGTGCAAAGTAACATACAAGTAGTATCATAGATGATATCATTTATTACATTATAGACTCATTTTGCTTTGGATTGCGTTATGTTACAGTAACATATTATGTTACTCCAAACGCCTCTCTCCTCATTAACTCTATGCCACATAAGCAAACTTGTCTTGAAATGCGCTGAGTTATTTGCTAAGTTACTCCCACTATGACCAGGCTTAGTAGCAAACTGAGAAACACTCGGTTGCAACCCTCTTGCAACTCACATGACGCACGAATCACAATGCAAATCTAATGGTCGCTTTGCATCCACCACTCCACCAGAAATAAAAGAAATAAATCAAAGGTAAATTCTCTATAATAAATAAATCCTCAATCTTGAACCAATGTTGGTGGAAGTCGGGCGTTGGGGCAGTTGACATGACGTATCTCTGCCCTCTTCTCATGGGCTAAATGCCGGTTGGCCTCCACATAGACCTCGTCCTGGATGGGCTTGGGGATGACAGACTGCTTTGTCATCTCCGCCGCTTCCGTGGCCTCGTACTCCCCCATGGTGTCCTCCATGGCGAAGCACGCAGCCGGTCGGCTCCGCCATCACCCCCTCCATTGGCTGGGGCTCCGCCTGCTACTGCTCCTCTGCCTCCTCCTCCTTATCTGACTGCTACCCCCTGCTCACCCATCTCACTACTAGAAAAAAAGCTTATAGGTGGCCTCAAATTAGTGGCGGGTATAAACAGGCACCCGACATTGCTATTTTTGAAAGGAAGCGGCAGCGGGTAAAAACAGACCCGCCACTGCTTCCTTTTCAAAATAGCAGTGGCAGGTAATAAAACAGACCGCCACTGCTCTCCACAACAGCAGAGGGCGGAAATAATCACCCGCAACAGGTGAACTCTTCAAAAATTGTCCGCGTGCTGAAAATGAGCATTGGTGGGTGCTATGGAATACCCGCCACTGGTATGGAAGGTATGACTTGGCAACGGGGCAGTATTTATGCCTGTCACAGATAAATTATGCTGAGTGCTAACCCATACAAAATAAGTTTTATGTATCTAGAAGTTAGCAACGGGGCAGTATTTATAGGGGTCATGCTTGTTGTCATATTTGGCTTGTTGTAGGTATGTGTTGGTCATGCTTGTTGTCATGCTTCACTTAATTACCACAACGACTTGGTCTTCCCTAAAAGATAATGCTAGCTAGCCCACACAGTTATATTGCCGCATAGACACTTAGGAACGTTGATTCCTGTACTCGTTGATGGTGCGCACGATGTGCCCTTGAAAAATACGGTCGGGACAAGCTCCACCAAGTGAGGGCGGCGCATGCGATGCTTTTACTCGGTTGCAAATGCTCCTACAAATACCGCCAGATCAACTATCCCAGATTTCACATCCCACAAACGCAGATCACAAGTACGTCCTCCTTGAAACTATGGGAACAGCGGAGCTCACAGGTGTAGGCAGGGGCTCGAAGTCGTCGTGGCCCGAGGCGGTAGGGCTGCCTGTGGCCACGGCAGCGCTCCTGATCAACAGGGACAGACCCGACATCGCGGTGGCCGTAGTCGAGGGACCAATCAGGCGGCCAGGGGAGTCCGACCCTAATCGCGTCATTCTCGTCTCTAACGCCACCGGTGTCGTCGTCAGGACCCCGGTGGTCGGTTAAGCTTAATAACATGCCCCGGCGTGTAGTGCAACTCCTAGATACGCACCGTTCACTGTTGCGCATATATCCAATTCTCTATCACTACCACTTGCTATAGAATAAATCTGTGGTACATGTGCTGCTCGGCCGGGTTATAGTTAATCTATATATAGCTCTTGTGTAATTTCGACATTATTATGCCAGAATAACAAAAGCATGCACGCTTTTGGAAGGATGGTGGTATATGAATGGTCACCTCATCCGTAAAATAAAATAAAATATGGATGATCACTTCAAAAGTACTATTGTGAGCTGGAGCTCATATGATCCCAAGTGAACAGTGAATTTCAAAAAAAAAGTAGACGAATTCAAAAAAAATCTGTTTTTTGTTCGAAGAAACATTGACATTTTTTGTACGCATGCACATTTTTGTGATGGAATCACGTTTGTAGAGGTATGGACGAAAAAAATAAATTTGATGCTCCAAAATGCTTCCATAAACTCTCTTTTTAGAGCATCGATTTTATATTTTTCACCAACACCTCCACAAGTGTAATTTCATCATTAAATTTTGCAAACATGTAGAAAAAAATCAAGGCTTCTTGAAAAGAAAAACCAGTTCTTTTTATTTACTATTTTTTCAGATTTTACTGTTGACCCGATCTTATGTGAGCTCGAGCTCACAAACTCCACGTCCTGATCGCTTTAGGTTGTCTACTAAAGGTGTAATCCTACCGCATTACTCCACACCGATTCTGGGACGGATTCATGGGGCTTCCATGGACCATGGGGTATTGGACATTTGAGTAATTTGGGCCAACTAGTACACACATGTTCTCTTACATTTTAGGGCTAGACCAGTCCCTGCCCATGGGCTCTCTCCAGCCGTTAATTGAAAGAGACCGGCAATAGCAGGTGCTCGCCTATGGGCGGACGAACATCGGCTGGCCCAGTAGCTGGGGTTTCAAGGGCCATTTATTTTTTGGGAGGGAACAAGTTTTTTCGTGGTTTTGGTAGGTTTTTTCACGAATCGGGTTCTGTTTGTTTTACCCTTTTTTCCTTTACTTATATTATATTTTTTCTATGGTATTTCCTTTTATTTTTTATTTTATTTTTCGTTTTCATTTCTATTTTTCAAAAAATATATAAGAATATAGAAAACTACTTGAACATTTTTATATTCTTTATGGGTTATTGTAACACTATATGACATCTTTTTAAAGTCATGAACACTTTTAAAATTTGTACGAACATTTTATATAATAGTTGAACATTTTTCTACATTGCATGATTTTTTTTAAAATGCATGATTTTTTAATGACGTTAATACATTTATAAACCTACATGGACATTTATAAACCGACCAGGCAGCCAGGAAATCCTGACCCTAGGGCGCGTTGCCCTCTTCTCTGATGCTACCGACATCATCTCAAGACACCCGTTGACAGCCTCATATGTTAATGGGGTGCAAGTGTCCTAGTGCGCAGCAATACGACTTATTATTTATTGATTGCTTTGGTGGAATTATTATTTAATTACTTTGTCATAGATGTGCTGCTCGGTTAGGTCATACAGAAAAAAGGTTATGGATACTCCATTGCTCTTGTGTACTTTCAACATTCAGCAAAAATTAGAAAAACATTTCATTGATGCCTCCTTAGAAACATTGTAGTATATGGATGATCATCTCAAGTTGCCAAAAGATAGCTACTCAAATGTGTAACCCTATTGCAGTCACCACTCATCAACCCTTGTAGGGTGGGCCATGAAATCGACCAAGGGTGGCCTACCATGGGGCATGGGATGGTGGATCTTTTTAAATTGTGTCATTTCGACGAACTAGTATACGCATACTCTTGTACATTTTAGGGCCAGGGCTTGCCCCATGCGTTGAAGCATGGCAACTGCTATATATCGCTCGTAGCGAGTGGTGATAGGGGTATCGGTAGGGGTTTTCCTTTTGGGGTTTTTTCGGAAACAATTTTTTCCACGTGGTTTTTGGACTATTTTTTCTTTCGGGAATCTAGTTTCAGTGCCTTGGAGCTTGAGGGCACGACACCAAGCTCCGACGAAGGCAATGGGCTACATGGGATTGGGTTCAATGTCACCCTATATTATGTCAATGAGGCACCATCGAGTCGATTTTGCCGCCCATGAGGCAGACCCAATGGGTTTGCTACTAGGAAATGAAAGTTAGTAATATATGGATTTTCAATGCTACAAATGCGTTTTCACTCAGGCGATATGCAGTGACGACTCAGGGTTCTCTATCGCACATGTTGCCTTCGTGTTGCAAGTGTTTTTTGCAATGCCGTAAATGTTGGCTAACATGTTGCATAAAACCAATAATTTTTTCCTCGTCAATGTGCGACATCCCGTGAGAATTTGTTGTATACACACGAAATTTGATGCATTAGTGGAAATAATATGCAATGCAAGTTCATGCTTATATTTACTAGTCATCAACCCGTGCAGCTGCACGGTTTAGCAACTTTCAGGGAAACATGGATTTTAAAACAATTTTTTAATGAGTTGGAATATATGAAATATATATATTCAAATACCTCAGCAACATTATCAAAATCCTCAGTGAATATTATCACTGCCAAGAGCATTGTTTTTGAAAAGCTATAGTTCATTGTTTACGGCCTTATAAGATATTTGAGTATATTATCACTGCCAAGAGCATTGTTTTCAAGTATAGGGAATTTGATTGTTGAATCTAAATAATTCAGCAACATTATAAAAATCTTCAATGAATAATAAGTAAGAATATCTATATCAATACGTAAACAACTCAAAGGGGATTCAGTAAGATATTATTGTTTTCGTAAGATATTTGTTTTGTTATGTATTTATTCGGAAAAAATGACATCAGAATTAGCAACATCATTCATGAGAGAATGGTTAAAAATATATTCTCAATTCAAGGAAAAAAGATCAGTCTGACTATTCATTTGCTTCGCTTACTGAGAGAATAATTATTTAACATAAACCCAAAATTGCTTAATATGCATGAAGTTGTTTTCATGTAACACAGAGTCTATATAATCAATTAGAGGGTAAGCGGACAAACTTTTTAATGTTAAGAATGAGGAAGGAAGGAATACATGCCTAAATCTAAAAAAATAGGATCCGGATGACACTGTCCGCATCATCTTCATTTTCATGCTCCGGTTATGGTAGAGAAAGGGGAAAACATTAGCCAACAGTGTGCAAAAATTCATATATGCATCCAAGAATTTTAGAAATATAGTAGCAAAATATAATAGTAAGAATTCTAGAAGCACCACCATTTGCTGCGGCGAAGAATTTTTTTGTCAACCACAAGTATTTTCTCTAATAACTATCATTACAAAATTTATGAGGATATTAAGAAGACAATTAACATACAAATTTGGTACAACTTTCAGTCTAATGTGCAGAAAAACTAGACAACTACATTAATTACGTCAAAATATCAGATAAGGAAGTAATGAGGTGCATGTTATACAGGTTAGAAGGCTACATATGGTATTGTTCAGAGTATCAATGGTGCAATCTCTTATATAGATAGTAGATACAATCATGTTCCAAGTCCCAGCACGTATGTGCATAGCACAAACAAATCAATAAAGTAACAACATCATTGATCATTTCAGTAAGTCGGAGGCATCCTAAACTTTTTGCTGATCTTTTCCATGTGCATTCCCACAACTGTACATAGAATAATACTGGGTCATCAATTATATCATTAGATCAAAATGAAAGGGAAAAACATAACACACACAAAAATATGATATTTGAGTAAGAGAGGGCACCATCTGAACCCATGGGCATATGCACCCACTTTTCATAAAATGCATTTTAAGCTCGTTTTAAAATGTCAAAAAAATCAAAAGAAAATATCACGCATACAAGTTCGCAAATGTGTGTGCGCTGCACAAAGTTTTATGAAAAAATGTCTTGTTGTTTTGCCTCTGCAAAAAAGACAAATTTCAGTGCTACTAAATAGTGTTTCACGACATAATGTTTTGTCTTTTTTGCACAGGCCATAAAAAAAGTTATTTTTCCGTGAAACTTTATGCACGCATATAAAACAAGGAGACATACCCATGCAATTTTTTTTCAGATTTTTTTAGAATTTAGAAATGTGTTTTCCAAAATGGGTTCATATGTACCCGGGTTCATCCATGTACTTCTCATTTGAGTAACTACTACCTGGAAATCTCGTGCCAAGCAAGTACATTGTCCATGAATGCTCCATTATTAATTTTTGTATAACAGTCCGGATATAAAACCGTTGCCAACAGAACGGTTGAGTGCACACCTGAAAAATGATAAAATCATGTATGGTATTTCCAGTAACATAAATCACAATATTGTTGCAGACACTTTTCAGTCTGCACTTCCATCCATGACTAATTCCATCAAATATATGTCAACTTAACTAAATGCAAACATGAAATGCGAGATTATAGAGATTCATGCACAATAATATAAAATATGTAAGATGGCAACTAAAGAGGTACATTAGCAGAAGCAAAGATACAATGAATTTATTTTCACGTCGAGATAGCAAGGAATACATGACTATCAGGACGCGAGTAGTACAAAAAATTGAGCATATGAAAAGCAGAGATGACGCCACTTGTGCTAATGTGCATCATTGGCCGCCGAATGCCATGTGATACTATTGTTAGAGACGCCTCGTGTCACTGGATGCTGAATCCTATTTTTACGCTAGCATTGCTAATGCTCTGTTCCTTCTTTTTGTGTCATCTTGTTTTTAATCTTTTTTTACAATTTTTTTGTATTTTTAAATGATAATGAAATATTTAATGCAACAAAGAAAAAACAAACAAAATATAAAAGAAGAAGACAATTTAATTGTCTGTGACCGACGAATAACTATATGCGGCCACTAGTGTGCAAATGGGTATCAATATTATTTTGAAGGGGAAAAAGTAATTTGCAAGCAAATGACATGAAATTGTGTGTGACATGTAATTCTGTTCGATCAAGGACACGCAATTGCATGCGGATGAAATGTTTGCAACTGGGTAGACGGCCAAGCAACTCATGTGGCCGACTTAGACGGCCAAGCAACTCATGCGGCCGACGTGTGTGCCACCTGATGGCAAATATAAAAAAAGAAAAACAATTAAGTTTGTTGGAATATATTTAAAATAAGGATTTGAATCTTCCCTCATCCCTCACAGAATAATAAAGAGTTGCACTCTCTTTGAAGACATGCAATTATAGACGAGTGACGCTTGCACTTGCGTGCATAGTAGCAACTACAATTGCCTTCCTTCATCTGGACAGAAAAGTACTGAGTTGGAGTTGCAATCAGCAGACGTACATGCAATTGTGTCGGGGCGAAGCTTGCAGTTGCGTGCCTACTAGCAAACACCCTTCACAACAACATTAAAAATGTGCCTGACGATCTGGACAAGTAACTATTCTCTCCGTTAATATGCTCCTTTTTTTGTTGAGAAAATGAGCTCCGCTGTCAGAATCAGATAAAAAAATTAAATTTTTTCTTCATCCTTGGAAAAACAATAAAATGCAAAAAGAAACAGGAAAAGATGTGTATGATTTCAAAGAATAAGAAAAAAAACACAATCTGGTTGTGAGATCGGGTGCTTGATTTGTTTTTGCGGGCATGTCAGAAAATGGGGGTGTTCTGGTGCTCGTGTGACACATAGCGAGGGTAGGGGATTCACGGGGGAGCCGCCCCCCTTCCGACCAAGCAAAAAAAGTCTAGTTGCGATAAATATTTGTAAAAGACATGCAGTTATAGTCTAGGGGGAAAACGCTTGCAATTGCATGACTAGTTGCACCCCTCTCTCTTGTTGTCATCCCTCCGACAAAACAAAGGTGCCCGGTTGCCCCCCTCTCTCTTGTTGCCGCCCCTCCGACAAAACAAAGGCGCCTAATTGCAAATAAGTTAGAAGACACTAAGTTACAACCGGCATCCCTCCCCGTACAACAAAAATAAAAATCAAGTTGCAACCAAGTTATAACACATGCAGTTGCGACCAATTTAGAAGACATGAAATTGCGTGCTTAGTATGGGGAATGCAACTGGGCCCCACCTCTCTCGACATCGCCCCCCTCCGACCAAACAAAGGTCATCCTAGTTGTGACCAAGTTAGAAGACATGGAGTTGCGTGTCCATTGTGGGACATGCAACTAGCGCCTCTCCCCGCATAACAAAAATGGAAGTCGAGTTGCAACCAAGTTATAAGACATGCAGTTCCGACCATGATCGAAGACATGCAGTTGCGTGCCTAGTGCGGGACATGCAACTGGTGCCTCTCTCTGTACAAAAAAATGGAAGTTGAGTTGCAACCAAGTTATAAGACATGTAGCTGCGACCATGCTCAAAGACATGTAGTTGCTTGCCCGTTGTGGGACATGCAATTGGCGCCTCTCTCCGTACAACAAAAAATGGATGTCGAGTTGCAACCAAGTTATAAGACATGCAGTTGCGACCAAATTAGAAGACATGCAGTTGCGCGCCTCGTGTGGGGCATGCAACTAGGCCCCATCTCTCTCTACGCCGTCCCCTCCGACAAAACTAAGGTCCTCCCAGTTGCGACCAAGTTAGAAGACATGGAGTTCTATGCCCATTGTGGGACATGCAACTGGCGCCTCTCCCTGCACAACAAAAATGAAAGTCGAGTTGTAACCAAGTTATAAGACATGCAGTTGCGACCAAGTTAGAAGACATGCAGTTACGCGCCTATTGTGGGACATGCAACTAGGCTCCATCTGTCTCGATGTAGCCCCCTCCGACAAAACAAAGGCCCCCTAGTTGATATGAAGTTAGAAGGCATGTAGTTTCCCACTATAGGACATGCTACTGGCGCCTCACCCTGCACAACAAAACTGGAAGTCGAGTTGTGATACGTCTCCATCATATCTATAATGTTTTGTTGTTCTATGCCAATACTATACAACTTTCATATACTTTTGGCAACTTTTTATACTATTTTTGGGACTAACATATTGATCCAGTGCCCAGTGCCAGTTCCTATTTGTTGCATTTTTTGTTTCGCAGAAAATCCATATCAAACGGAGTCCAAATGGGATAAAAACTGACAAAGATTTTTTTGGAATATATGTGATTTTTGGGAAGAATAATCAATGCGAGACAATGCTCGAGGTGGCCACGAGGCAGGGGGGCGTGCCCCAGGGGGTTAGGCGTGCTCTGGGCCCTCGTGGCCACACCGTAAGGCGGTTGGTGCCCTTCTTTCGCCTTAAGAAAGCTAATATCCGGATAAAACTCGTGTCCAAAATTCAGCCCAATCGGAGTTACGGATCTCCGGAAATTTAAGAAATGTTGAAAGGGCAGAATCTGGAACGTAGAAACAGAGAGACAGATCCAATCTCGGAGGGGCTCTAGCCCCTCCGCCACCATGGAGGCCATGGACCAGAGGGGAAACCCTTCTCCCATCTAGGGAGAAGGTCAAGGAAGAAGAAGAAGGGCGGCTCTCTCCACCTCTCTCCCGGTGGCGCTGGAACGCCGCCGAGGCCATCATCACGACAACAATCTACACCAACAACTTCACCGCCGTCATCACCAACTCTTCGCCCCTCTATGCAGCGGTGTAACCCCTCTTTTACCCACTGTAATCTCTACTTAAACATGATGCTCAACACTATATATTATTTCCCAATGATGTATGGCTATCCTATGATGTTTGAGTAGATCCATTTTGTCCTACGGGTTAATTGATGATCGTGATTGGTTTGAGTTGCTTGTTTTATTATTGGTGATGTCCTATGGCGCTCTCTGTGTCGCGCAAGCGTGAGGGATCCCCGCTGTAGGGTTTGCAATATGTTCATGATTTACTTATGGTGGGTGGCGTGAGTGACAGAAGCACAGACCCGAGTAAGTAGGTTGTTTGCGTATGGGAATAAAGAGGACTTGATACTTTAATGCTATGGTTGGGTTTTTACCTTAATGATCTTTAGTAGCCGCGGATGCTTGCTAGAGTTCCAATCATAAGTGCATATGATCCAAGAAGATAAAGTGTGTTAGCTTATGTCTCTCCCTCAAATAAAACTGCAATAATGATTACCGGTCTAGTTATCGATTGCCTAGGGACAAATAACTTTCTCACGACAACAAGCTGTCTACTAAAACTAACTTAGTTGTGTCTTCATCTAAACAGCCCCTACTTTTTATTTACGTGCTCTTTATTATCTTGCAAATCTTTGCAGCATCACCTACAAAATACTTCTAGTTTCATACTTGTTCTAGGTAAAGTGAACATTAAGCGTGCGTAGAGTTGTATCGGTGGTCGATAGAACTTGAGGGAACATTTGTTCTACCTTTAGCTCCTCGTTGGGTTCGAAACTCTTACTTATCGAAAGAGGCTACAATTGATCCCCTATACTTGTGGGTTATCAAGACCTTTTTCTGGCGCCGTTGCCGGGGAGCAATAGTGTGGGGTGAATATACTCGTGTGTGCTTGTTTGCTTTATCACTAAGTAACTTTTATTTGGTGTTCTAAGTTGTTCTCTATATTTAGTTATGGATATGGAACACGAAATACCAAAAAAATAGGTTTATTTGCTACTCATGGAGATGGGGAACCTTCTAAAACCCTCGATGCTCATTATGTGAAAGATATTATGTACTACTTTGATAATCCCAAGAAAACCCCATTCAACTTTATAATGGGGGTAACATTGGATCAACGTGAATTCTTTAAGAATTATCACTTGACTCAAAAGGGAAACTATTATGCGATCAAATTTATATGTTTCATTGGTATGCTCGACAACTATGCTTGAGATATGATTATACTTGTTGCTCTAGGATGAAGGCTCCACACCTTACCTTTTCATGCGAATTTAATGATAATGAAACATTAGCTTCATATGCTAATGGTATATATGATTAGTATGATGTGGAACGAACAGAAGAATTCGTTGCTTTTATGTGTGCTTATGAAATTGAATCTTTGTTTAAAGAGTGTGAAAATCTTGATGATGTTGTTTATGAAAATTATGAATTCAATTCCGATATTTATGATTTTATTGAGAGAGTCTCCGCTGTCCAAGAAGAGGCTAATATTTTGCAGGAGTCTATGGGAGAAGAAATTGATAAAACTGTGAGCTCATTGGATGAAAAAGATGATGAGGAGAGCGAAGAACAAAAGGAGGAAGAGTGGATTAGCTGCCCGTGCCCACCTTCTAATGAGATTAACTCTTTAACTCATACATTGTTTAATTTCCCTTCGTGCTTACCGAAGGATGATTGCTATGATGATTGTTATGATCCCGTTGATTCTTTTGAAATATCCCTTTTTGATGATGCTTGCTATGCTTGTGGCCAAGATGCCAATATGAATTATGCTTATGGAGATGAACTTGCTATAGTTCCTTATGTTAAACATGAAATTGTTGCTATTGCACCCACGCATGATAGTCCTATAATCTATTTGAATTCTCCTGACTACACTATATCGGAGAAGTTTGCCCTTATTAAGGATTATATTGATGGGTTGCGCTTTACTGCTACACATGATGATTTTTATAGATATAATATGCATGTGCTTGCTGCTCCTACTTGCAATTATTATGAGAGAGGAACTACATCTCTGCCTCTTTATGTTTCCAACACGATAGATTTGCAAGAAACTACTTATGCTATGTATTGGCATTTACTTGATGTGCATGAATTGTTCTTGTATGACATGCCGATGCATAGGAAGAGAGTTAGACTTCGCCATTGCTTGATATATGTTACTTTGTGCTCACTACTAAATTACAAATCATTGTTGATTCAAATTGGCTTTGATATACCTTGGGATCCGGGTCGATTCATTACTTAAGCACATTATGCCTAGCTTAATGGCTTTAAAGAAAGCGCTTCCAGGGAGACAACCCGGAAGTTTTAGAGAGTCATTTATTTCTGTTGAGTGCTTTTATAAAGTTTTTAAAAAAAGAGGGGAACCCAAAGCTTTTCAAAAAGGAAAGTGAAAGTGAGAGAGACAAGCATTGTTGAAGTGGGGGAGCTCCTTGAACTTTGTTCATGCTCATGAATGTGAATCTTGATTACAGAAACTTTTCAAAAAAAATAATTATCCCCTTGTACAATTCCATTGTATTATAAAAATAATGTGCCAAGATTTGCCTTTAGGATGTTTACATTGCTTGTTGGTTTGTGCGGTGCAGAACAGAAACGTTGGCTGTAGTGCACGATTTTACATTTTTTACTGGAATGTCAAACAGTTCTCAAACTTTTTGCACTGTCTTTCTATACAAAATTTTCATTTTTCCTAATGTTGGAAGAAGTTTTGGAGTACCAGAGGTATGGTGAATGTTCAGATTACTACAGATTGTCGTATTTAAGACAGATTCTGTTTTTGATGCATAGTTTGCTTTTTTTGATGAAGCTATCAATTTCTATCAATGGATTAAGCCATGGAAAAGTTATATTACAGTAGCTACAATGAAAAAACAAAATATGAATAGGTTTGCAATAATACTTAGAGTAGTGATGTGCTTTATTATACTAATGGATCTTACCGAACTTTCCGTTAAGTTTTGTGTGATTGAAGTTATCAAGTTTTGGGAGAGATCACGATGGATGAAGGAATAAGGAGTGGCAAGAGCCTAAGCTTGGGGATGCCTGAGGCACCCCAAGGAAATATTCAAGGACTCCCAAGCAACCAAGCTTGGGGATGCCCCGGAAGGCAACCCCTCTTTCTTCTAACAATCATCCTTAATTTTACCTTGAGCTATATTTTTATTTGTCACATGATATGTGCAAATCTTGGAGCGTCTTTTGCATTTAGTTTCCACTTTTCTTTGATGCACCATGCTGGTATGAGATAGTCCTTTGTCGATTTATAGAATGCTCATTGCACTTCACTTATATCTTTTGAGTATGGCTTTATAGAATGCTTGATGTGCTTCACTTATATCATTTGAAGTTTGGATTGCTTGTTTGTCTTCACATAGAAAACTGCCATTTGTAGAATGCTCTTTTGCTTCACTTATATTTGTTAGAGCGTGGGCATATCTTTTGTAGAAGAATTAAACTCTCTTGCTTCACTTATATCTATTTAGAGAGATGACATGAATTGATCATTCACATGGGTTAGTCATAAAATCATACATAAAACCTGTAGATCACTGAATATGATATGTTTGATTCCTTGCAATAGTTTGGCGATATAAAGATGGTGATATTAGAGTCATGCTAGTGGGTAGTTGTGGATTGTAGAAATAATTGTGTTGAAGTTTGTGATTCCCGTAGGGTGCACGTATGGTGAACCGTTATGTAACGAAGTTGGAGCATGAGGTATTTATTGATTATCTTCCTTATGAGTGGCGGTCGGGGACGAGCGATGGTCTTTTACTACCAATCTATCCCCCTAGGATCATGCGCGTAGTACTTTGTTTCGATGACTAATAGATTTTTGCAATAAGTATGTGAGTTCTTTGTGACTAATGTTGAGTCCATGGATTATGTGCACTCTCACCCTTCCATCATTGCTAGCCTCTTCGGTACTGTGCATTGCCATTTCTCACCTCGAGAGTCGGTGCAAACTCCGCCGGTGCATCCAAACCCCGTGATACGATACACTCTATCACACATAAGCCTCCTTATATCTTCCTCAAAACAACCACCATACCTACCTATTATGGCATTTCCATAGCCATTCCGAGATATATTGTCATGCAACTTCCATCATCATCATATACATGACTTGAGCATTCATTGTCATATTGCTTTGCATGATCGTAAGATAGCTAGCATGATGTTTTCATGGCTTGTCCATTTTTTGATGTCATTGCTACGCTAGATCATTGCACATCCCGGTACACCGCTGGAGGCATTCATATAGAGTCATATCTTTGTTCTAGTATCAAGTTGTAATATTGAGCTGTAAATAAATAAAAGTGTGATGATCATCATTATTAGAACATTATCCCATGATCAAAATAAAAGTGGCCAAAGAAGCCCCCCCCCCCCCTAAAAAAAGATAGAGGTCAAAGAAGCTTACAAAAAAAGAAAAAAAAAAGAGAAGGGACAATGTTACTATGCTTTTACCACACTTGTGCTTCAGAGTAGCACCATGTTCTTCATATAGAGAGTCTGTTGAGTTATCACTTTCATATACTAGTGGGAATTTTCATTATAGAACTTGGCTTGTATATTCCAACGATGGGCTTCCTCAAATGCCCTAGGTCTTCATGAGCAAGCAAGTTGGATGCACACCCACTTAGTTTTAGTTTGAGCTTTCATACACTTGTAGCTCTAGTGCATCCGTTGCATGGCAATCCCTACTCCTCACATTGACATCAATTGATGGGCATCTCCATAGCCCGTTTATTAGCCACGTTGATGTGAGACTTTCTCCCTTTTTGTCTTCTCCACACAACCTCCATCGTCGTATTCTATTCCACCTATAGTTCTATATCCATGGCTCACGCTCATGTATTGCGTGAAAGTTGAAAAGGTTTGAGAACATCAAAATTATGAAACAATTGCTTGGCTTGTCATCGGGGTTGTGCATGATTTGAATATTTTGTGTGGTGAAGATGAAGCATAGCCAGACCATATGATTTTGTTGGGATAACTTTCTTTGGCCATGTTATTTTCAAAAGACATGATTGCTTTATTAGTATGATTGAAGTATTATTGTCTTAATGTCAAATGATAGATTATTGCTTTGAATCACTCGTGTCTTAATATTCATGTCATGATTAGATTACATGATCAAGATTATGCTAGGTAGCATTCCACATAAAAAATTATCTTTTTTATCATTTACCTACTCGAGGACGAGTAGGAATTAAGCTTGGGGATGTTGATATGTCTCCGTCATATCTATAATTTTAGATTGTTCCATGCCAATACTATATAACTTTTCATATACTCTTGGCAACTTTTTATACTATTTTTGGGATTAACATATTGATCCAGTGCCCAGTGCCAGTTCCTATTTGTTGCATGTTTTTTGTTTCGTAGAATATCCATATCAAACGGAGTCCAAACGGGATAAAAACTGACGGGGATTTTTTTGGAATATATGTGATTTTTGGGAAGAAGAATCAACGCAAGACGATGCCCGAGGGGGCCACGAGGCAGGGGGGCGCGCCCCAGGGGGTCAGGCACGCCCTAGGCCCTCGTGGCCACCCCCTAAGTCAGTTGGTGCCCTTCTTTCGCCGCAAGAAATCTAATATCCGGATAAAAATCGTGTCCAAAGTTCACCCCAATCGGAGTTACGGATCTCTGGGATTTCAAGTAACGGTGAAAGGGAAGAATCTGGAATGCAGAAACAGAGAGAGATAGAGAGACAGATCCAATCTCGGAGGGGCTCTCGCCCCGTCGCCGCCATGGAGGCCATGGACCAGAGGGGAAACCCTTCTCCCATCTAGGAAGAAGGTCAAGGAAGAAGAAGAAGAAGAAGAAGAAGAAGAAGAAGAAGAAGAAGGGGGGCTCTCTCCCCCTCTCTCCCGGTGGCGCCGGAATGCCGCCGGGGCCATCATCGCAACAACAATCTACACCAACAACTTCACCGCCGTCATCACCAACTCCTCCCCCCTCTATGCAGCGGTGTAACCCCTCTTTTACCCGCTGTAATCTCTACTTAAACATGGTGCACAATGCTATATATTATTTCCTAATGATGTATGGCTATCCTATGATGTTTGAGTAGATCCGTTTTGTCCTATGGGTTAATTGATGATCGTGATTGGTTTGAGTTGCATGCTATATTATTGGTGCTGTCCTATGGTGCTCTCCGTGTCGCGCAAGCGTGAGGGATCCCCGCTGTAGGGTTTGCAATATGTTCATGATTTACTTATGGTGGGTGGCTTGAGTGACAGAAGCACAGACCCGAGTAAGTAGGTTGTTTGCGTATGGGAATAAAGAGGACTTGATACTTTAATGCTATGGTTGAGTTTTACCTTAATGATCTTTAGTAGTTGCGGATGCTTGCTAGAGTTTCAATCATAAATGCATATGATCCAACAAGAGAAAGTGTGTTAGCTTATGCCTCTCCCTCAAATAAAATTACAATAATGATTACCGGTCTAGTTATCGATTGCCTAGGGACAAATAACTTTCTCATGACAACAAGCTCGCTACTAAAACTAACTTAGTTGTGTCTTCATCTAAACAGCCCCTACTTTTTATTTACGCGCTCTTTATTATCTTGCAAACCTATCCAACAGCACCTACAAAATACTTCTAGTTTCATACTTGTTCTAGGTAAAGCGAATGTTAAGCGTGCGTAGAGTTGTATCGGTGGTCGATGGAACTTGAGGGAATATTTGTTCTACCTTTAGCTCCTCGTTGGGTTCGACACTCTTACTTATCGAAAGAGGCTACAATTGATCCCCTATACTTGTGGGTTATCAAGTTGCAACCAAGTAAAACAAACAAAAGGGCTATACAACTCCTAGTTATGGCCCAGTAATACATATAAGGGGATTTGAGTTCAGAGATAATCCTGAAAAATATGGATCTGATTTCGTGAAAGTAATGTTTCAGCAAAATCATGTTCTTGGACCTACTAATGTCAACTAGAATAAAACAAAACAAGCGAATTGAATCACTCCTACTAATGGCTTCAGTAATGTGTATGAGGGATATGAGAGAAGCACTTCTTGAGACACCAAAAATTATCCCAGTAAATAACAGTATAAATGATAGCACTCACCAGATTAAAAAAAGGAACAAAATGTGTCCAAGAAAACTAGCAGAGGTTTATATCCTAAAAAAGCATGCCACCCAAGAGCTAGGGTAGAAAAAAGCTTTAGGCAACAAATGCTCCTCAGCGTTGTGGCATCTCTTTTCATGTTCGAAAGCAACCTCCGTGAAAGAAAGTCAGTGATATTCAATCTCCAGAAGGATAGAATCATAACAGCATGCAGGGTCAAGGTCTCTTTATGATCGAAATGACCTCCGTACTATCAGATGACACATGAATAGCAGGAACGCTCAGGTCAAGGGTCAATGAGATAGGCTGTAGTCCTGGAACAGATAGGTAGACCCATGGTGAATATTGAATAGGTGAAGCCACGGCAAAAACATTAGGGGTTCACATCGACTGGGCTATATTGTGCTTATACGCGAGTGAGCCCATCATCAGCACCGACACCACGCCAACACCAGCATTGTCCAACACTGGTGGAGGCTGAATGATCTCACATGGTTTTGCGCATGCTACACACAATATTGTCAATCAAGTTACAAGTTGACAAGTCGGTACAGATACAAGGTGCAAATTTCTACGTACCACAACACATGATCTTGAATCAGAACTGAAAATTAACCAACATCCAAAGTAACATACTGTAGGTATATCTGAAGTGCACGGTTCTAATGTACGTAGATTGCTAAGGATAAACACGATCCTAAATTTCCCCGTCCCAGAGCTCCTCGAGGGTCTTGTAGACGCTTTGCTGGTTAATGGTAAAGTCACCTCTGAACTGTCTAACCTGAAAGCCACAAAATAATTAAGGTAATCAGATGCACTCGCTCTATACTATGAACTGTTAAATAACAACAAGATGCATTGATTAAATAGATCAAGAAAATTAAAAAAATCCGTTGCATTTCTTTCTTAAAGAATGGAAAAAGACAACACAATTGGCAACGCAAGGTGTCAAGATGTTATTTTTTACCACGTTCCAACAAGGTAAAAAGACCTATGTAGAGACTTTTGATTATACAAAATTACCGTAATGCAACAAAGAATATATATACTCTGCGGAGTATTTACACATGGATTGTTTGTCAGTTGTCAGATGTGCTACGGTTTTTCGCATGGTGATAGTCCAACATATCATCTCATCTCACAAAGATGCCTTGTCGTAGTGGAAAATATCATTGCAATTTTGTCCTCATTTAAGTGTGGGGGTATAAAGAATAGCAACAAACCTGCTTAATCTCGGATATCATCGCAAGCAAGTCATCTGCAATAGACCAATCATAAACATCAAGATTTTGCTTTATCCTTTCCTCATTCAGGCTCTTTGGTAGTACACTATGACCCATCTGAATGTTCCAGCGCAGGGCCACCTGTGCAGGAGTTTTCCCAAGTTTATTTGCTATTGAGGTGATGACCGGTTCTTGAAGGACATTACTGTTCATCCAAGGCGTACCAGGTGAACCTAGTGGTGAGTATGCCTGCAATATACATATACATAGTCGGGTATAATAAGAACATATATTTTTTAAACATTAGAAAGCCAGTTGCCCCCAAGTGCACCACGAACTTACAGAAAGATGAATACCGGTTGACTGACAAAAGTTGTGGAGCTTAGTTTGCTGCCAACCTGGATGACTTTCCACCTGATTAACAGCTGGACGTACACGAGCTAGATCAAGCAAGTCACCCAGTTTCTTTGTTGAGAAATTACTCACACCTATTGCACGAGCTTTTCCAGTATCATATAACTTTTCCATTGCTCCCCAAGTAGTAGGGATGTCAGGTCGTACAAAGTTTTCAGGATTGCTTGCGTCGGTGCCCTTCTTGAGCCTAAATGGCCAATGGATCTACAAAATTGCATACCGGTAAAAACTCAATTTCAAATTCTTCATGAAAACATTGCTATATAGCTCCAATAGGTAAATACTTAAATCCTCTCAAAGGAAAATACAATTCAACTAAAATGTAGTGATAAAATTCTTCAAATATATAATATACTCCCTTCATCCCAAAATAAGTGACTCAACTTTGTACTAATTTTGTACTAAATTTAGTACAAAATTGAGTCACTTTTTTTTGGGACGGAGAGAGTATTTCTCACAAATATATTCAAGATGCTGAAAATGATGCCCAAGCTCAAGACAATATACCAACTCATACCAAAAGATAAAACCATATCGAGAAACATGCATGTGTGTTAAGTGGTGCGTACTTGAAATTATTTTAGTTGGATGTGGATTTGTGACTAGATCACAGAAAAGAAGCCCACTTGCATGAAAAGTATACAATTACTAAGCAGTGGACTGGTGACTTAACAGAGGATCGTGTTTCTACACATTAAACAATACAATTACTAAGCAGGCAATTACTAAGTAGTGGACTGGCCACTTAAGCCTGCCCGTAATGGGGAGTATCGTCTAGTAGTATCATGCATATGATACTAGTGTATGATGTTACGAATGCATAATCATAAGTTAGTATCTTAGATTGCTTCATTTTATTCTCATGCATGACACAATGTGGTATAAAATTTAATATGATACCAAATCCTCAATTTCCTCAATTAACTGTGCGACATCTCATAAGAAAATGTCAAGTTAGCATGCATGATACCGCATATGAACTTCCGTTACGGGCAGTCTAATATAGGATCATGTTTCCACACTTTAAACTATAGGTGGTCATGAATAACACATATTTATTTGTCGATGATAACCTCGAGAAATCTAAAGTTTCGTGTAATCCAGATCACTACCACTAGTTTTATGAGGTATATTGTTCCAGACGATGAAAGGAGCATGCAAATGTAGAGTAGAAATCACCATATTCAGTAGAAAAAGTGAGATAGTACAACACAATGGCAAGATTGGAGCAACTCGATAGTGAAACATGATTATGAAATGGAAGGTGCTTACAAGGTAAAGATCCAAATACTCAAGCTGCAAGTCATTCAGACTTCTGTCAATTGACTCCGGCACATCTTCTGGAGCGTGATGATCATGCCTAAAATCACCGGTTAATTCTATTACTCGGTGAACTTAAACTGCAGAGAAATCCATGCAGGTGAACTGAACAGATCAATCCCAATGCTCTGAGCTTACCACAGCTTAGAGGTGATAAACAAATCTTCCCGCTTCACGACACCCTCTTCGAATAGCTTTTGCAGTGCCAAACCAACCTGAATAATCCAAGAGCAAATGTTATGCCTTCCTTAAGCCAACAATTGTTAATCAGTTGGAATGGAAACAGTATTGTCAACAACAACAACGATAAACTCCCTCCATCCACAAATGTAAGGATTTTTCTAAACGCTTGCCAAACAAGGAATAAATGATCACCTACCTCATTTTCGTTGCGGTAAGCCCTGGCACAATCGATGTGTCGGTACCCTGCCTGCACGATTCAAAAACAATCTCAAATCTGTGATTCTCTTGGAGGAAATATATATAAAATCACCATTCAAATACAGAGACTAGGACTACACAAAGGGAATAAATGATCTGAAGAAACCAAATCATGTGAGGCTGTGCGAACCTTGACGGCGGCGTAGACGGATTGGCCAACCTCATCTGGCTTGGACTGCCAGGTGCCATACCCCACTGAGGGGATCGTGCCGCCGGTGTTGAGCGCGAGGTGCCTCGCCATCACCACCGCCCAACGAGCTGACAGACTGATGCACAACGGCTGGTCCGCGGCACTTGCAGCACCGCATGAGATTGGAGAGGAAGAGGAGTGAGCAGCTAGCATCTGGTTGTTGGTATGTAGCACGGTACACCAGTACAAAGCTAATCCAAGAGAAAATCTAATTTATTAGGAATAAAGCTAATCTAAACCTGATGGCGTTTGTGCTCGGTAGCACGGTACAGATACGATAAAATATCACGTGGCCGCCTGCTTTAATCTATCCGCCGGGTCATCATCCCCTGGATTGATTTGATGGCCAGGCATCTCCCCCTCCATCATGGAAGAAACCAGTGGAGAAACCTTTTTGTCGATATCGTAGCGTACCTAGTCCTATAATGAATGTTTTTTTATCTCTACTTGTTTCATGGCACTCTTGAGAGCTTAGCATTGGTCTTGGCACTGAGGCAATATTTTTGTTATTTGCTTAATATTCCACACGAACGTTCAGTCTGGAACACAACAGCACGGCCATGTTATGAGCCGTAGGATCGGCCTTGCGACCACATGTGCATCTACATGGCTGACGTGTTGCACTACGCACCCACAACCCCGTTTTCACGGTTTAGATTGCTCCCATTTCGGACATAGCAAAACCTTTTTCTATTTTTGGTTTGAACTTAGGCAAAAATTGGAGGCTGTTTTTGTACAAAACTTTTCCAAAAAAAAATCAGGACGGAAGTGTTAGGTGCATGGGCGTCCCAAAAATTTGAATGGATACATTAAGGAAGACCGTGATGGGCTTGGGCGTTCATTAACCAAACCAGAACTAGATTTTCTAGTGTTTGTCCTATCAACTAAGCTGCTAAACCTGATTGAGTGTGTCAACCATTTTGTTCTTTTTCCTTATCTTAAGGATAGTCTGTTTTGCTAGCAAATGATAGGTCCACAAAGAAACATTTCTTGAACAGACCAAAAGGAGTCCATACATCACTAGTATAACATTAGCGGCATATGACGGCCAGATGATTTATGGCTTATCTTCCTAGACGAAGATATGTGAGTTTTTGAGGCTTGTGTCATGTGCATCCACTTATACTTGCTTGCCATCTATAGATTATCCGAGACATATTTTTAAGTAGTCACATGGCCTTAATGGGGTCCGAGAAGATACCATGACCATAGTTATTGGCCATGCCAATGTAGGGAGCGGTGACAATATCCAAATCGAGAGGCCCTATGTCACAGTGAAGGCGCTCTCTGTGGGTGCTAGAACGATTCTGCCAGGGTTTCACTCAGCCTGTGCATGTGTCTTCTACTCTTCTTCGACCCATGAGACGAGCTCAAACAAGTTTTTATTGTCCCTAAAGTTGGCGAGCCACATGTCGGTACTCCACCTCGAATTAGACGAAGTGTTCATCATGCAGCTGATTGTACTCCAATGTAAATGCACGGAGTATCCTCTCAGAAAATAAATGAGTACTAGAAACCAGGGGTGGAATCATAATCTAACACTAAGATATTTTAGTAATTATATTTTTCGAGTAAATTAATAGTTATATTCCGACTGTGCAATTGGATACCGTAAATTTTCTCGTGTTTAAACATTGTCCAAGTTATTAATTGTACCCAAGCTGTGCACACTTTAGCTGTGCATGACAGTCTTGAAGTATCGGCGCTTGAGAAATGTGAGCAGAACAGGACTCAGCATGCCACATTCTCTTTTTGTGCCGCTCCACTATTGGTGTTTATAATTTGGCACAGTCCTTGCTCGACCTCTCAGATCTGGCTACCACGTTTTGGCATCTGATCTGTCCATGGAAGCTTGGTGGACCTGCCTAACCTCTAGCAATAGCATGCCATGGAAAGCGATGGCCTCACTCACCATTTTGATCGTGTGGGAGGTTTGGAATGAGTGAAAAACATGTAACTATCGTTACCTTTCCACCATGCTTAATTCTGTCTTCTAGAAGATCAAGTCTAAGGCAGTCTCATCGGCCTTAGTAGGGGCAAAGCATTTGAGTTCTATAATGGCCTGAGAATAGTTATTTTTATATATTTTTTCCTCATTGTTGCCCTTCTTTGTTATTGTCTTGATTCTCATTAATTCAAGAAATGTGGTACGTTTTTTCCCTGTAAAAACAAAAACCATCAGCGAAGCAGTCTCATAGGCATAGGATAGTCGTGGCATTGTAAGGATGATGCATGTTCAGTGGGAATGGATACAATGAGGCAGTTTGCACAAAATTGGGATATGTTGCAATGTTGAAGATTAGCATGTCGACACTTGACTTAACAATGTTGCTTTCCGTACTGGAGGACGGTGCACACGATGCATGCCTATTGTATTGTAGGACACCGGCAAACCGGTGCAATGCATGACTATTATATTTTCACTTGTTGTCATTATGCGTTGGTCAGTCATGCTTGTTGTCATGCTTACCTTAATTACGACAGGGCCTTGATCACCTATAAATACTATACCAACACGATCTAAATACCATCCAGCGCCTACAAGTACAGCTAGGAACTAGTCACCAGCAATTCTTAAACAGACTCATCGGCTAGGCGGTACGATGGGAAGAGTCGAGCCCGCGGGTGCTGGTGGGGGTGGTGAGGGCACCGGGAAGACCTCCTGGCCGGAGGTGGTGGGGTGGCCGGTGCAGAATGCGGTGGTATGGATGAAAGGCGATAGGCCCGACGTCTCGTTCATTATTGGCGGTACAGGCGGCCAATGGCCACCGGGCCACAACCCCTCACGTGTCGTCATCCTCTCCAATGAAGTTGGTGTCGTTGTGAAGACCCCCGTCATTGGCTAGCTCAACCTAGCTCAACGGGCAGGGCAGCTTAACTAGCTCCATGGAAAGCGTAGTTGTGTTGTGCTTGTGCCCACTGGTATCCCCACAATGACAGTGCTAGGTGCTGCGTGCTTGCTGTTGGTAGCACTTTAAATAATGTGTAACATTCCGTATTGATTAATGAAATAAAGCACAAAGATATAGGTAATCTATATATTCATTGTTCCCTCGTCGAAAGTCTGCACCATCGATTAAATCCACAACAAAAGAGGTCATATGGTCCACAACCGGGACGACATGCTCCAATGGTCCCAGAGAAAACGCAGTGATGTTAATTGTGGTTTAGTGTACGGTGATTAGATAAGAGGTTAGTGCATATGGTGTATGTGATTGTGAGCTCGATTTTCTGCGAGTGGAAGGGGCTTGTTGTACCTAATTGTTTATTTGCATTTTTTGAAATGTAGCACCATTTTTGCACTTTCTTTACTGACTGGGTGTTAATGCATGTTGAGTTTTTTATCTGGTGTAACGATCGGACACATCAAAATTGAAGTTTTAGCTGGATCGGGAAGGCCAAAGATTGTCAGTTGATGTCAACCATGATTTTGTGAAGATGGACGCTCAATAGAAGTCAAGATGCATAACATGGCTGCTGTAGTAATTTCCCTTTCAATTCATCTTTGCTTTCTCTTGCCGATCTTGTTAGCAACCTCTCTCAACCCTCAAAAAATATTTTATATAATCGAATTATTACTCTTTAATATGATACGATGTGAGACAACTTTTCACATTTCATCGAAGGTATCACAAGTAAAGGCACATATATATTGTAAAATCAATAACACTCACAGTATTGCATGTATGATCCTTCTACATGTAGATGCTATGTATACACGTGCTCCGGACAAATTTCGTCAATAATCATATATGCATGACTATCATATGTAAACCAAGGCACCAAACACATCGGAGGTGTCTTTACCACTGTGTCTGGAGTAATTACTCCCAGAGCCACCACGCCTGCCATGAAAGCGTATAAAAGAGCGCACGTTTTGGTGTAAGGGGTTATGCCATGCCTATCGGGAGGTGCGTGATGGACGGGCCTCACAACTGGCATTCCAGAGTGGTATGGAAGGATTAGACCTCCTCCAATGCACTAGTGCTAAGATGAGGTGCTAAGCACATTAAAAATCTAAGCAACTAAAGTCCCCAACGCAAAGGTGCTTAGCTTGTTGTTTCTAAGCATTCTTCATTTAATGATTTAGCAACTAAAGTTGTCCATGCATTGGTGGGCTTCTTTCATTTAAGTGTTTTCCCTAGGTTCCCGCGCTTGGCATTGTTTCTTCCTGGGGTCACCACACTCATCTCTCTCCTCTTAATTACCTTGCCACATCATCTTTTTTGCCTACATGGCAGCCTTAGCACCTGTACAAGGTGGAGCATTGGGAGAGGCCTTAGAGGTCACGCTCAGCACTGATAAAGCGGTAGCGACTAACGGCGCGAGGGGTGCAGCCGTGCGGCAGCTGATGGGTCGAGAATGCCACCAATAAATTGAGCAACACGTGCGACGTGTGGGATAGGGAAAAGGAGATGGTAAAGACTATCAGTTTAGTATATTCAGGAATGGATATCGGCTGGGGCTCAAAATACGGTGGAATTCATGTTGTTTGCTTTCTGTTTATAAAATACTGTGCAAGGGTGTCCCCCAAAAAGTAAAAGAATGAAAGAAACTTGATTTGAACATATTGGGCCGACTTGTGCATTCACCACTCCACCACCGAACCACATGCACAAAATAATATGATAAAATTTCAATACCACCGAACATACCTAAATTTTTAGAACCATGCCCTAGATCTTGTTACCGCACAAGCTCCTGCGGTGAAGAACGGCCTGGCACTAAATCGGTTGCGACAAGCTCAGAAGTTGATCTTAATGGGTACATATGTAGTCGATGCGTGCAATAAGTATAGAATTAATATACTCAGGTCTCAAAGTACTCATTATTCTAAACGAAATTGTACTCTACTTTAAAACTTAACCACTAAAAACATATTAATATAATTTATTATAATATTGTGTCTTTCTGGATTTTATGGTAAAAAAAAATCGATATCACGTCAGTGTCCAAAACACAAATATTTGAAGACTTGATGTAGTAGCGAGCTCTAGCTCTGAAACCTGAGGGCAGGTTCTCTGGCTCGAGTTAGGTGACTTTGGATCAGACTTGTGGGCTGACCTGTTAGAGGGCCAACATATCAGCTACTGCCAGCGGTGTAGCCAGCAATCTGACAAGGTTGCTTGTTAGAGGGCCTAAAATCTGAGCTACATACTTAGGACATATAGCCCGCAAATAAAAAATTGTGTACAGGTTTGAAGATTGGAACTGAGCTACATATAATAGGTAAGCTTCATCACACCAGAATATTGTTCCTGTTTCCACTACCGGCTACTTCTAAGTCAGTTTGCCTTATGTCAACAGAATCTCAACGCCTGGAAGCCTATACAACAGTTCGGGCGAGCTGCTCTCGGATAGCTCAAAAGCTTTGGGAATGGCTATCAAAGTTGTCCATAATTTTGCTTGATATATATGCTTATTATGACATAAACTCTCATAACGTGTGCACCTATTGATCCTTCTAATTAATGTGATGATGGTCTTCCCTAAAACACAATACTTAGCTAGCTCACACAAGCGATTAACAAACAGAAACTTTGTTTTATGCCCGGAATAATCAGACAATTTGCAACGTTGATTCCTGCACTTGGCAACGGTGTGGACGATGCACCCGTGAAGCAGACGGTTGAATATTCAGCTCTACCAAGCGAGGCCGGTGTACCCGATGCACCCTCTCATTATCAAGCGTCAGCTTGTCACACTAACAGAGTTTGAAAAAATAAAAAGGAAGCTTCTCACACTCACAAATGCTCACCGTGTCCACCTCACGCTCAGTCCCAAATGCTCCTACAAGTACAGCCTGATCTCCTATCCTGGCTTCACATCCTACAAACGCAGACCACAAGTTGAGTACATCCTCCTTGAAACTATGGGAAGAGCGGAGCTCGCGGGTGTAGGAAGAGGATCGAGGTCGTCGTGGCCGGAGGCGGTGGGATTGCCGGTGGCCACCGCGGCACTCCTGATCAATGGGGACAGGCCCGACGTTGCGGTTACGTTAATCATGGAAACGGAACCCACTAGAAGGCCAGGCCGCCCCGACCCTAAGCGTGTCATCCTCGTGTCCGACGCGGCTGACATCGTCATCAAGACCCCGTTGTCGGCTAGCCTAACAGGCCTGTAGTGCAACTCCTATATATACACACTGTTCCATGTTGCGCATGTATCATATTCCCTAATACTAGTACTTAGTACTATTCTCTCTGTCCCACAATATAAGACGTTTGTGCAAAAAAATCTTATATTGTGGGACAGAGGGAGTATATAATAAATCTGTGATCGATGTGCTGCTCAGTCGGTTATAGATAATGTATTGCTCTTGTGCACTTTAAACAGTCTGCGGGAATAAGAAAAGCATATGATCGATACCCTTTTGTTTGTTCGTAGTAAATAATGAAATATCTAGATAGTAAATATATGTCTGTTATTCACTAATTAAAAATTTACATATCTATTAGTTGGAGTTAGCTTTACGTTGCATTTTGTTTGCATTAACATCATGTTCACATCACTGCGAGCTTGAAGCAATCTGCTTGAAAAGTTATGAATTGATTTAGTCATCTATGGAACAAATGTTTGGCAATATTCATCGGCCGGGAGATAATTTGTGCCATCTGATTTAGGCTAGTGGCTATGTGCATGTGTGACTACAACAATGCATGATGCCAGACATCGGCAGAGACGCCAGCAAACCGTAAAACCATATGTTGCACCCTTAGTAGATTTCTTTGACAATTAGACTAAGGCTCATCGTAATGAAAGTAACATAGATAGCAGTATCATGCATGTCAACTAGGCATTTTTGTGGAGGTGGCACACAATTAAAAAAAAAGAGATTTGAGTATCATGATATGATAACGTATCATATTAAAGTAATAGTATGTGTCATGCATGACAATACGTAAGGCCAGTATAATACTATGCATTGTGAAGTAGTATCATATAGTAATGATATTAATATATGATACTCCCCCATTGTGACTAGCCTAAATAAAATTTTACTCCCTACGACCCATATTATTTGTTCGTCGGAGTACTACTTAGATTGGTCGTAATGGGGAGTATTATATACTAGTATATTCATGTATATGATACTAATATACGATACTACGCCACATCCATAGTGCATGGTATATATTGATGTCATAGATGATTTTATTTATTACCATGCATGACACATAGTAGCACGTCATTTAATATGATACGGTATCATGATATGATACTCAACCCTGTCTTTCTTCATTTAATTCTATGCCACCTGATCAAAATTGCGTAGTCATATGCATAGTAAGTTCTATGATATTACCATTACGGGCAGCCTTAGTTGCAAATGTTTGTACTTCAACGATTTCTCTTATACGTACAGTTTGATTGGCACAAACTAATCTAACGTGAAAAATGAACTGATCTTTTTTTATATATAGTTTGGCCTCTCTTTCGTCAGCCTGCAATACGCCCATGGATCGGTGTGCAAGGCCTATCGATGCGACGGAGGTTACCTGTACCCTTCTCTTATGAACCGAGAGTTCCGACGGGCGATAGAAGGCGGGCGGCGGCTGGCATCTCAGGAAGCAGGAGTAGGTGGCAGGTTGGAAACTATGGATTAAAGGAGACATAAACTATTTGTTCATGCATACTGGTACTAGCATGGTCCTTTTTCTTTTCCTATATAAGATTTGGGATTTCTATTAGTACATGGGCCTTAGCTATGGGAGGGATAGCCACACACAGAGTGGGGTTGGGCAGCCTCCAATGGCTTGCACAGTCTCACACCTCCGTGCGACACCCAGCCCTTGCTGCGCCTTGACCTACGGCCACCACGGGAGTCCGGGGCTGCCGCATTGGCTTATTGTGCCGCATAGCATTAAACAGCCGCAAGGAGCCACCATGGACGGCCTCAGCAGCATGACTGTGTACACTGCGAGACCCCCCCCCCCTCCCCCCCACAACATTCCGAGGCAGGGACGAGGCAGGCGAGGGGGGGGGGGGGGGGCTGCGTTGCGTTAGGGTTCCCCCATGTCGCTTCAAGCAGAAGCGGCACGGGTGTGGTTACCTTGTATATATACTTTTGGATTTTTCTCATTTCGAGGATTCTGTCTTGTTGGCGGTCGGTTTGTTTGTTATAAGGACGCTTACTTCTGCGGCAAGATGAACAGGAGTTTATAAATTAAACCATGTAGCGACCATTCCTGAATTTCGCACAGGACTTGTGTGGAAATGTCTCAACGAGGATTTTCCACCAATTGAATTTGTTCATTTCATGATGACATTTGAACAGTTTGCTCTACAGTATTAATAAATTGGAGACACAACTAATCAATGCAAGATGAATAATGCAGCCTTGGAATCTTTATGGAACCAGCGGCAAGACATTACCAACACATATACACAGGTGCTATCTTAGCAAACACAACTATGCAGCTACTATCTTGTCCTTGGGAATTAATCCGATGAGTTCTGCAATCTTCAGCTTCTTCCTGGCATACTGCTCATACGTTCCAGAACACAAACTCTGAAAATGGGAAGAGTAAGATACTACATAAAAAATTTCAAGTGGATACAATGTTGTTTGACAATATCTACCCAACAAACATACCGTCCAACGAATTTCGTGTGCAATAAGATCACGGGCTTTATATTCTGGAACCTATAGAGACACAAAAGAAAGAAATCACACGAGAATATAACAGGAACCAATGGATGCTAAGACAACGCCATACTATACTTACACTGTCACTAATGCCTTTTGTGCACCGAGCAAACTACAAAGAAAGAAGACCAAATCAATTTGCATTGTAAAAGAATATATTGATTTATAACAGAAGCAATCACATATAGAACGCCTTTGGAACAAAAAACCTACAACACGCTCCATGTTGGAATCGCCGTAATTCAGCTCATACTTCATACTGCGGTCGTGTGCTGAATACAAGTTTTCACCATAAACTTGCTCAAGAGCATCTCTGAAACTCAGCTGAACATTGTCCAAGGGAAAAATAAATAACATCACCAAGCATAAGTAGAGAGAAAGTATTCACAAAACACAATCATCAGTAAAATAACAATGTTGTGTTTTGAAAAGGCTGATGTGCAGCGCTGACCTGATGATTCTCATTGACCCGCTTCCAAATCTGATAGAAGACACCATCACGATCTTTCTCAAACATGAGATTCATGCGTGCATCCCATATATACTCCTGAATTGAACCGAAAGAATGCAATTGTTAAATACAACTATAACAAGGGCCGAATATCTAACTGAGCAAGGGATAGAGGAATTTTACATGCAAACCAACAGCTGCTAGTTCCAGAGTCATGTTCTGAAACCCAGCTGCGATCCTACATGCTTGGAATGTGGCCTTTGAATGTATACGCGCCCACTAAATAATAGAACAGATAAGTTATTGTGGTGGTGCAACATTTATATAGAGATTTTTTGCAATTTCATGGTTTTGAGAGGTCAAATATGCATACCTCAATAGACGACTCATTTGTCAGCAAATACTGTTCAAGCCACTGTCAAGAACAAACATTGTTAGTCCAAGAAAACAAAAATACTGAACAAAGTTCTAAACTTGAACTAGCTGATCATTCCAAAAGGCATACATTAATTTCCTTCACAATTGTTTCCCAGTATTGGAGATAATCTCTATCAGCGTCAGGGGTGCTATAAAATGCTCGGTATCTACTCCAACTTGTATAC
The DNA here is from genome assembly GCF_056163025.1 of Triticum urartu. Classification (NCBI taxonomy): domain Eukaryota; kingdom Viridiplantae; phylum Streptophyta; class Magnoliopsida; order Poales; family Poaceae; genus Triticum; species Triticum urartu. Next base: position 17,474,253 of record NC_141873.1, read on the forward strand.
TCAGCGCCACCGTGCATCCGAGTAAAACAACAGGAAAACGACATAGTTCAGCTGTCCTGAGGATAACAAGCACTGAACATAAGCGAAGAGGATGCTCTTAAGAGTACTGATTAGAGTACTTATGAAGTTCGAGAAGAGCCAAATAACACATAGTACTTGAACGTGTCAAAAATATACGGGGACTCGAAAAAAGGGGCAAACTTTGTTTATGCGTACGAAAACAGGATAGTAGTTGTATTCTAGGAGCAGCCTATAGCATGTGCACCCAACTGAGGTTTTAGGACTTGTTCCATCCAAATAAAAATTGAAAATTAATCTCTGTTTGATTTTAACTGAAAGACCCTGCTAATTTATTAAAAGAACACATATTCTAATATGTGCTTAATCTCCAAATACTGCAATTTTCTTAGTTTTAGTGTTGAGTTTGTCCAAGGACCTTATGTATGCCTCTTAAACTCAGACTTAAAAGTCAAGCTACAAAGAAGTTACTTTCATATTAAGCAATTTTTTGCTATTGTCCATTCAAAGGGCAAATCAATATGAAACCAGTTAGCGACTGCATTTGTACATATTAAATGTAGATGCATTACATAAATAAGTGCAGCGAATACGGTAATGACACTTACATCATTGAAAATGACTAGCCACTGGTAGTCGTTCAAGGACTGTTTGTAACAGAGTTCAGAATCAAAATACCAACCAAAGAAGCCATCTACGACGTAGTGAAAGAAGTAGTCGTTCTTCACGATTAGCTCTGGAGGGTACTTGCGTTCCAATGCAGCAGCATCATCCAGCTCGTCAACCGGCTTTCCTTTCAACAGCTACGTACACAGATGGAGTAAGTACATACATAAGAAGGCATAATAATTTTTCATGAAGCATTGATAGATCAATCAATTGTGAACAGAACGATAGGAGCATTATATTGATATGGGACTAACTAACTAACCAGGCAAGCTTTGATGCGATAAAGCGCATACTTGAGATGGAGCTTGTTGGTCTCCTTGTCAATTTCAGTCATGCGAGCCGCTAGCTTTTCACAGTCGCTTATGTGTTGCTGCTTCGTGATAGCGTCATTGGCCGGTTCAATGATGGCCGAATCAGCAGATTTTTCTTGTGAATCTCTGTCTCGTCGTCCCTCCTGGGTCTCGTTCAAGAAACACTGGATTTGATATTGTACTAGAGCAGCTTGCGACTCATTATGGTGGAAAGATTTACGGGTAAGGGCTTCCAGGATTTCACGTGAAGGGATGTTTGACAAACCGGCGAGCTCCGATTCTGAGCCATCGTCGCCGACTGGTAATTGCAATTGGGCGAGGCGCGAGGCGATAATTTCGTCGTACCTGGACATAACAGGCTCGTCGGGGAATCTGGGCGGCGGAGAGACTCCATCCACACGGCTGCTGCTATCAGAGTCGGAATCGACAAGGGATCCAGACAACAACGACGCGCCACCTTCACCAAGACGCCGTCGAGACACTCCTTCAAGAGGCCTCCTTCGGCGGCGGCGCCTCCTGTGCGGCATCGGCATCCCCATCCGATCGGCATCAAAGGGGAGATGAGCACTGCAATTTAGGAGAGGCGAAACCATCATATCCTTTGGCAAACTGGGCCTAGCAGGCCTAAGTTGTTAAAAAAAGCACAGTTAAGTTAAAAAAAGTTAAGTTTTATTTAGTTTTAGTTTTCTCAAAAGCAATTTAGGTTTTTTTTGGTGTCTCAAAAAAAGTTCAGTTATTTTGCCCAAATATAGTTAAGTTTTTTCTAGGGTAAAAAAAGTTTAAGATTCTCTCTTTTCCACTTAGGTTAAGTTTTGGGGAGTGACTGGTTGCAACTCCGTGTCAACATGAATCACGAGGCAAATCAGACAGTCAAATACACCTTTCCTTAGGCTAGTCATAGTGGGGAGTAACTTAGACTAGTGTCATGCATATGACACTAGTCTTTGTTACTACCTTCATAGTGCAAAGTAACATACAAGTAGTATCATAGATGATATCATTTATTACATTATAGACTCATTTTGCTTTGGATTGCGTTATGTTACAGTAACATATTATGTTACTCCAAACGCCTCTCTCCTCATTAACTCTATGCCACATAAGCAAACTTGTCTTGAAATGCGCTGAGTTATTTGCTAAGTTACTCCCACTATGACCAGGCTTAGTAGCAAACTGAGAAACACTCGGTTGCAACCCTCTTGCAACTCACATGACGCACGAATCACAATGCAAATCTAATGGTCGCTTTGCATCCACCACTCCACCCGGGTAACTCCTTCAGAAATAAAAGAAATAAATCAAAGGTAAATTCTCTATAATAAATAAATCCTCAATCTTGAACCAATGTTGGTGGAAGTCGGGCGTTGGGGCAGTTGACATGACGTATCTCCGCCCTCTGCTGATGGGCTAAATGCCGGTTGGCCTCCACATAGACCTCGTCCTGGATGGGCTTGGGGATGACAGACTGCTTTGTCATCTCCGCCGCTTCCGTGGCCTCGTACTCCCCCATGGTGTCCTCCATGGCGAAGCACGCAGCCGGTCGGCTCGCCGTCACCTCCTCCATTGGCTGGGGCTCCGCCTGCTACTGCTCCTCTGCCTCCTCCTCCTTATCCGACTGCTACCCCCTGCTCACCCATCTCACTACTAGAAAAAAAGCTTATAGGTGGCCTCAAATTAGTGGCGGGTATAAACAGGCACCCGACATTGCTATTTTTGAAAGGAAGCGGCAGCGGGTAAAAACAGACCCGCCACTGCTTCCTTTTCAAAATAGCAGTGGCAGGTAATAAAACAAACCGCCACTGCTCTCCACAACAGCAGAGGGCGGAAATAATCACCTGCAACAGGTGAACTCTTCAAAAATTGTCCGCGTGCTGAAAATGAGCATTGGTGGGTGCTATGGAATAGCCGCCACTGGTATGGAAGGTATGACTTGGCAACGGGGCAGTATTTATGCCTGTCGCAGATAAATTATGCTTAGTGCTAACCCATACAAAATAAGTTTTATGTATCTAGAAGTTAGCAACGGGGCAGTATTTATCGGGGTCATGCTTGTTGTCATATTTGGCTTGTTGTAGGTATGCGTTGGTCATTTTTGTTGTCATGCTTCACTTAATTACCACAACGACTTGGTCTTCCCTAAAAGATAATGCTAGCTAGCCCACACAGTTATATTGCCGCATAGACACTTAGGAACGTTGATTCCTGTACTCGTTGATGGTGCGCACGATGTGCCCCTGAAAAATACGGTCGGGAGAAGCTCCACCAAGTGAGGGCGGCGCATGCAATGCTTTTACTCGGTTGCAAATGCTCCTACAAATACCGCCAGATCAACTATCCCAGATTTCACATCCCACAAACGCAGATCACAAGTACGTCCTCCTTGAAACTATGGGAACAGCGGAGCTCACAGGTGTAGGCAGGGGCTCGAAGTCGTCATGGCCCAAGGTGGTAGGGCTGCCTGTGGCCACGGCGGCGCTCCTGATCAACGGGGACAGGCCCGATGTCGCGGTGGCCGTAGTCGAGGGACCAATCAGGCGGACAGGGGAACCCGACCCTAATCGCGTCATTCTCGTCTCTAACGCCACCGGTGTCGTCGTCAGGACCCCGGTGGTCGGCTAAGCTTAATAACATGCCCCGGCGTGTAGTGCAACTCCTAGATACGCACCGTTCACTGTTGCGCATATATCCAATTCTCTATCACTACCACTTGCTATAGAATAAATTTGTGGTACATGTGCTGCTCGGCCGGGTTATAGTTAATCTATATATAGCTCTTGTGTAATTTCGACATTATTATGCCAGAATAACAAAAGCATGCACGCTTTTGGAAGGATGGTGGTATATGAATGGTCGCCTCATCCGTAAAATAAAATAAAATATGGATGATCGCTTCAAAAGTACTATTGTGAGCTGGAGCTCATATGATCCCAAGTGAAGAGTGAATTTCAAAAAAAAAGTAGACGAATTCAAAAAAAATCTGTTTTTTGTTCGAAGAAACATTGACATTTTTTGAACGCATGCACATTTTTGTGATGGAATCACGTTTGTAGAGGTATGGACGAAAAAAATAAATTTGATGCTCCAAAATGCTTCCATAAACTCTCTTTTTAGAGCATCGATTTTATATTTTTCACCAACACCTCCACAAGTGTAATTTCATCATTAAATTTTGCAAACATGTAGAAAAAAATCAAGGCTTCTTGAAAAGAAAAACCAGTTCTTTTTATTTACTATTTTTTCAGATTTTACTGTTGACCCGATCTTATGTGAGCTCGAGCTCACAAACTCCACGTCCTGATCGCTTTAGGTTGTCTACTAAAGGTGTAATCCTACCGCATTACTCCACACCAATTCTGGGACGGATTCATGGGGCTTCCATGGACCATGGGGTATTGGACATTTGAGTAATTTGGGCCAACTAGTACACACATGTTCTCTTACATTTTAGGGCTAGACCAGTCCCTGCCCATGGGCTCTCCCCAGCCGTTAATTGAAAGAGACCGGCAATAGCAGGTGCTCGCCTATGGGCGGACGAACATCGGCTGGCCCAGTAGCTGGGGTTTCAAGGGCCATTTATTTTTTGGGAGGGAACAAGTTTTTTCGTGGTTTTGGTAGGTTTTTTCACGAATCGGGTTCTGTTTGTTTTACTCTTTTTTCCTTTACTTATATTATATTTTTTCTATGGTATTCCCTTTTATTTTTTATTTTATTTTCATTTTTGTTTCTATTTTTCAAAAAATATATAAGAATATAGAAAACTACTTGAACATTTTTATATTCTTTATGGGTTATTGTAACACTATATGACATCTTTTTAAAGTCATGAACACTTTTAAAATTTGTACGAACATTTTATATAATAGTTGAACATTTTTCTACATTGCATGATTTTTTTAAAATGCATGATTTTTTAATGACGTTAATACATTTATAAACCTACATGGACATTTATAAACCGACCAGGCAGCCAGGAAATCCTGACCCTAGGGCGCGTTGCCCTCTTCTCTGATGCTACCGACATCATCTCAAGACACCCGTTGTCAGCCTCATATGTTAATGGGGTGCAAGTGTCCTAGTGCCCAGCAATACGACTTATTATTTATTGATTGCTTTGGTGGAATTATTATTTAATTACTTTGTCATAGATGTGCTGCTCGGTTAGGTCATACAGAAAAAAGGTTATGGATACTCCATTGCTCTTGTGTACTTTCAACATTCAGCAAAAATTAGAAAAACATTTCATTGATGCCTCCTTAGAAACATTGTAGTATATGGATGATCATCTCAAGTTGCCAAAAGATAGCTACTCAAATGTGTAACCCTATTGCAGTCACCACTCATCAACCCTTGTAGGGTGGGCCATGAAATCGACCAAGGGTGGCCTACCATGGGGCATGGGATGGTGGATCTTTTTAAATTGTGTCATTTCGACGAACTAGTATACGCATACTCTTGTACATTTTAGGGCCAGGGCTTGCCCCATGCGTTGAAGCATAGCAACTGCTATATATCGCTCGTAGCGAGTGGTGATAGGGGTATCGCACTACAAGAAATATGTCAACTTATGACCACCACTATTGGTCATTGAATGGTCACAAATTTCCATTTATGACCTTTTTGCGACAAAAAACATAAGGTCAAAAGCTGGGCGTCGTAAACTGACTATAGCAACCTTTCTTATGGAATGGTCGCAAATGTTTATGACCAAAAAAAGGTCGTAGATTTAACGACCAACTGTTTTGGTCGCTAGCAATCCGACCACACCACTTCAAATCCACCGTGGCAAGCTGACGTGGCAGACTTACGACCAAATGATAAGGTCGTAAAATAGAATCAGCCCGGTCCATTTCAGCCGTCTTAATGGGCCAAGCCCAATAATTCAGCCCATTTAATTTTTTCCTCTTTATTTTGCTTATCTGCATGGGCCTGGCCCAATAATTTGGCCTTTTATTTTCTGGGAATGGAGCCTTTTTCTGATGATTTTTTTATATTCCACTATTGTTTTGGGCCACAGCCTTTTTAGTCTAGTCCGAATTTGGGCCTTGGCCTTTTTATTTTCTGTTATGCAGCCTTTTATATTATTTTTTCTTACAGTCATTTCTTTTTTTAGGCCCAAGCCTTTTTGGTCTAATTCTTGTTTGGGCCTTGGCCTTTTTAGAGCCCAGGTTCTCATTTTGCATAACTATAAACAGAAAGGCCCAGGTGCACAAGTGATCCACATAACTTCACAGAAAATAAACAAAATGATCCACAAGTGATCCAGGTTCACAAGATCACATAACTTCACAGAAAGGCCCAGGTTCACAAGTGATCACATAACTTCACAGGATCCATGTGCTCTAGTTTAAACAGCAAAATGCAACAAAATGCAATAGCTCTCAGCTCAGCTCCCAGGTTCACAGGTTCAAAATGCAACAACTACCTTAGCTCAAAGACAAAGAGGTTCATAGCACAGCCATCAAACTACCTTAGCTCCAAAGAGAGCCATCAAGTGGGCTAACTTCTCTTCCTGTTCTTAAGACTTCTTGCGCAGCAGCTCAAGTTCCTTGTCGCGTGCAGCTTCAGATTCTTCTGCCTTCATCTTGATTGCTACCAATTCTTCTTGCACCAGTTCAGCTTGAAGCTCGGACCTCTCCAGCTTCTGCTCAAGGTCACGAACATGAGCAGCAACTTTGCCGGAGTTGTTCCTGAAGGAAATATGCCCTAGAGGCAATAATAAAGTTATTATTTATTTCCTTATATCATGGTAAATGTTTATTATTCATGCTAGAATTGTATTAACCGGAAACATAATACATGTGTGAATACATAGACAAACAGAGTGTCACTAGTATGCCTCTACTTGACTAGCTCGTTAATCAAAGATGGTTATGTTTCCTAACCATGGACAAAAGAGTTGTTATTTGATTAACGAGGTCACATCATTAGTTGAATGATATGATTGACATGACCCATTCCATTAGCTTAGCACCCGATCATTTAGTATGTTGCTATTGCTTTCTTCATGACTTATACATGTTCCTATGACTATGAGATTATGCAACTCCCGTTTGCCGGAGGAACACTTTGGGTGCTACCAAACGTCACAATGTAACTTGGTGATTATAAAGGAGTACTACAGGTGTCTCCAAAGGTAGATGTTGGGTTGGCATATTTCGAGATTAGGATTTGTCACTCCGATTGTCGGAGAGGTATCTCTGGGCCCTCTCGGTAATGCACATCACATAAGCCTTGCAAGCATTGCAACTAATGAGTTAGTTGCGAGATGATGTATTACGGAACGAGTAAAGAGACTTGCCGGTAACGAGATTGAACTAGGTATTGGATACCGACGATCGAATCTCGGGCAAGTAACATACCGATGACAAAGGGAACAACGTATGTTGTTATGCGGTCTGACCGATAAAGATCTTCGTAGAATATGTAGGAGCCAATATGGGCATCCAGGTCCCGCTATTGGTTATTGACCGGAGACGTGTCTCGGTCATGTCTACATTGTTCTCGAACCTAGGGTCCGCACGCTTAAGGTTTCGATGACAGTTATATTATGAGTTTATGAGTTTTGATGTACCGAAGGAGTTCGGAGTCCCGGATGAGATCGGGGACATGACGAGGAGTCTCGAAATGGTCGAGACGTAAAGATCGATATATTGGACGACTATATTCGGACATCGGAAAGGTTCCGAGTGATTCGGGTATTTTTCGGAGTACCGGGTAGTTACGGGAGAAGTAATGGGCCTTGATGGGCTTTAGTGGGAAGAGGAAAAAGGCTGCTACGCCCCCCCTCCCCTCTAGTCCGAATTGGACTAGGGAAAAGGGGGCGGCCACCTTTCCTACTCCTCCACTTCCTTCTCCCTTCCTCCCCTCTTGGTGGACTCCTACTAGGACTTGGAGTCCTAGTAGGACTCCCATCCTGGCCGCACCAATAGCCTTGGCCGGCCTCCTCCTCCTCCATCCTTTATATACTGAGGCAGAGGGCACCCCATAGACACACAAGTTGATCTTCGTGATCGTTCCATAGCCGTGTGCGGTGCCTCCCTCCACCATATTCCACCTCGGTCATATCGTAGCGGTGCTTAGGCGAAGCCCTGCGACGGTAGAACATCAAGATCGTCACCACGCCGTCGTGCTGACGGAACTCCTCCCCGAAGCTTTGCTGGATCGGAGCCCGGGGATCGTCATCGAGCTGAACGTGTGCTAAGAACTCGGAGGTGCCGGAGTAACGGTGCTTGGATCGGTCGGATCGGGAAGAAGACGTACGACTACTTCCTCTACGTTGTGTCAACGCTTCCGTTGTGATCTACAAGGGTACGTAGATCATACTCTCCCCTCGTTGCTATGCATCACCATGATCTTGCGTGTGCGTAGGAAATTTTTGAAATTACTACGAAACCCAACAGTGGTATCAGAGCCAGGTTTTTTATGGTTTGATGTTATATGCACGAGTAGAACACAAGTGAGTTGTAGGCGATATAAGTCATACTGCCTACCAGCATGTCATACTTTGGTTCGGCGGTATTGTTGGATGAAGCGGCCCGGACCGACATTACGCGTACGCTTACGCGAGACCGGTTTCCCCGACGTGCTTTGCACAAAGGTGACTTGCGGGTGACTGTTTCTCCAACTTTAGTTGAACCGAGTGTGACTACGCCCGGTCCTTGCGAAGGTTAAAACGGAGTCTATTTGACAAACTATCGTTGTGGTTTTGATGCGTAGGTAAGATTGGTTCTTGCTTAAGCCCGTAGCAGCCACGTAAAACATGCAACAACAAAGTAGAGGACGTCTAACTTGTTTTTGCAGGGCATGTTGTGATGTGATATGGTCCAAACGTGATGAGATATAAGTTGTTGTATGAGATGATCATGTTTTGTTGAAGTTATCGGCAACTGGCAAAAGCCTTATGGTTGTCTCTTTATTGCATAAGATGCAAGTGCCAAATAATTGCTTTACTTTATCGCTATGCGATAGCAATAGTTGCAAGAGCAATAGTTGGCGAGACGACCATGTGACGACATATTGATATAGATCAAGATGATGGAGATCATGGTGTCATGCCGGTGACGATGGAAATCATGACGATGATTTGGAGATGGAGATCACAAGCACAAGATGATGATGGCCATATCATATCACTTATATTGATTGCATGTGATGTTTATCTTTTTATGCATCTTATCTTGCTTTGATTGACGGTAGCATTATAAGATGATCTCTCACTAATTATCAAGAAGTGTTCTCCCTGAGTATGCACCGTTGCGAAAGTTCTTCGTGCTGAGACACCACGTGATGATCGGGTGTGATAGGCTCTACGTTCAAATACAACGGTTGCAAAACAGTTGCACACGCGGAATACTCAGGTTATACTTGACGAGCCAAGCATATACAGATATGGTCTCGGAACACGGAGACCGAAAGGTCGAGCGTGAATCATATAGTAGATATGATCAACATAATGATGTTCACCGGTGAAAACTACTCCATCTCACGTGATGATCGGACATGGTTTAGTTGATTTGGATCACGTGATCACTTAGAAGATTAGAGGGATGTCTATCTAAGTGGGAGTTCTTAAGTAATATGATTAATTGAACTTAAATTTATCATGAACTTAGTCCTGGTAGTATTTTGCAAATCATGTTGTAGATCAATAGCTCGCGTTGTTGCTTCCCTGTGTTTATTTTGATATGCTCCTAGAGAAAATTGTGTTGAAAAATGTTAGTAGCAAAGATGCGGATTGGATCCGTGATTGAGGTTTATCCTCATTGCTATACAGAAGAATTATGTCCTTGATGCACCGCTAAGTGACAGACCTATTGCAGGAGCAGATGCAGACGTTATGAACGTTTGGCTAGCTCAATATGATGACTACTTGATAGTTTAGTGCACCATGCTTAACGGCTTAGAATCGGGACTTCAAAGACGTTTTTGAACGTCATGGACCATATGAGATGTTCCTGGAGTTGAAGTTAATATTTCAAGCAAATACCCGAGTTGAGAGATATGAAGTCTCCAACAAGTTCTATAGCTAAAAGATGGAGGAGAATCGCTCAACTAGTGAGCATGTGCCCAGATTGTCTGAGTACTACAATCGCTTGAATCAAGTGGGAGTTAATCTTCCAGATAAGATAGTGATTGACAGAATTCTCTAGTCACCATCACCAAGTTAGTAGAACTTCGTGATGAACTATAATATGCAAGGGATAACGGAAACAACTCCCAAGCTCTTCGTGATGCTGAAATCAACGAAGGTAGAAATCAAGAAAAACATCAAGTGCTGATGGTTGACAAGATCACTAGTTTCAAGAAAAGGGCAGAGGGAAGAAGGGGAACTTCAAGAAGAACAGCAAGCAAGTTGCTGCTCAAGTGAAGAAGCCCAAGTCTGGTCCTAAGCCTGAGACTAAGTGTTTCTACTGCAAAGGGACTGGTCACTGGAAGCGGAACTACCCCAAGTGATTGGCAGATAAGAAGGATGGCAAAGTGAACATAAGTATATTTAATATACATGTTATTGATGTGTACTTTACTAGTGTTTATAGCAACCTCTCAGTATTTGATACTAGTTCAGTTACTAAGATTAGTAACTCGAAACGGGAGTTGCAGAATAAACAGAGACTAGTTAAGGGTGAAGTGACGATGTGTGTTGGAAGTGGTTCCAAGATTGATATGATCATCATCGCACACTCCCCTATACTTTCGGGATTAGTGTTGAACCTAAATAAGTGTTATTTGGTTTTTGCGTTGAGCATGAATATGATTTGATCATGTTTATTGCAATACGGTTATTCATTAAAGTCAGAGAATAATTGTTGTTCTGTTTACAAGAATAAAACCTTCGATGGTCATACACCCAATGAAACAAGTTCATTGGATCTCGATCGTAGTGATACACATATTCATAATATTGAAACCAAAAGATGCAAAGTTAATAATGATAGTGCAACTTATTTGTAGCACTGCCGTTTAGGTCATATTAGTGTAAAGCGCATGAAGAAACTCCATGCTGATGGAATTTTGGAATCACTTGATTATGAATCACTTGATGCTTGCGAACCATGCCTCATGGGCAAGATGACTAAGACTCCGTTCTACGGAGCGAGCAACTGACTTATTGGAAATAATACATACTGATGTATGCGGTCCGATGAGTGTTAAGGCTCACGGCAAGTATCATTATTTTCTGAACTTCACAGATGATTTGAGCAGATATGGGTATATCTACTTGATGAAACATAAGTCTGAAACATTTGAAAAGTTCAAAGAATTTCAGAGTGAAGTGGAAAATCATCGTGACAAGAAAAATAAAGTTTCTACGATCTGATCACGGAGACAAATATTTGAGTTACGAGTTTGGTCTTCAATTAAAACAATGTGGAATAGTTTCACAAACTCATGCCACATGGAACACCACAGCATAATGGTGTGTCCGAACGTCATAACCGTACTTTATTGGATATAGTGCAATCTATGATGTCTCTTACCGATCTACCACTATCGTTTTGGGGTTATGCATTAGAGACAGCTGCATTCACGTTAAATAGGGCACCATCTAAATCCGTTGAGACGACACCGTGTGAACTATGGTTTGGCAAGAAACCTAAGCTGTCGTTTCTTAAAGTTTGGGACTGTGATGCTTATGTGAAAAAGTTTCAACATGATAAGCTCGAACCCAAATCGGAGAAATATGTCTTCATAGGATACCCAAAGGAGACTGTTGGGTACACCTTCTATCACAAATCCGAAGGCAAGACTTTTGTTGCTAAATTCGGAGTTTTTCTAGAGAAGGAGTTTCTCTCAAAAGAAGTGAGTGGGAGGAAAGTAGAACTTGACGAGGTAACTGTACCTGCTCCCTTACTGGAAAGTAGTACATCACAGAAAACTGTTTCAGTGACACCTACACCAGTTAGTGAGGAAGCTAATGATAATGATCATGAAACTTCAGATCAAGATACTACTGAACCTCGTAGATCAACCAGAGTAAGATCCGCACCAGAGTGGTACGGTAATCCTGTTCTGGAAGTCATGCTACTAGATCATGATGAACCTACGAACTATGAAGAAGCGATGGTGAGCCTAGATTCCGCAAAGTGGCTTGAAGCCATGAAATCTGAGATGGGATCCATGTATGAGAACAAAGTATGGACTTTGGTTGACTTGCCCGATGATCGGTAAGCAATTGAGAATAAATGGATCTTCAAGAGGAAGACGGACGCTGATAGTAGTGTTACTATCTACAAAGCTAGAATTGTCGCAAAAGGTTTTCGACAAGTTCAAGGTGTTGACTACGATGAGAGTTTCTCACTCGTATCTATGCTTAAGTCTGTCCGAATCATGTTAGCAATTGCCGCGTTTTATGAAATCTGGCAAATGGATAAACAAAACTGCATTCCTTAATGGATTTACTAAAGAAGAGTTGTATACGATGCAACCAGAAGGTTTTCTCAATCCGAAAGGTGCTAACAAAATGTGCAAACTCCAGTGATCCATCTGTGGACTGGTGCAAGCATCTCGGAGTTGGAATATACGCTTTGATGAGTTGATCAAAGCATATAGTTTTATACAGACTTGCAGTGAAGCCTGTATTTACGAGAAAGTGAGTGGGAGCACTACAGCATTTCTGATAAGTATATGTGAATGACATATTGTTGATCGGAAACAATGTAGAATGATTCTGTAAAGCATAAAAGGAGTGTTTGAAAGGAGTTTTTCAAAGAAAGACTTCGGTGAAGCTGCTTACATATTGAGCTTCAAGATCTATAGAGATAGATCAAGACGCTTGATAAGTTTTTTCAATGACTACATACCTTGACAAGATTTTGAAGTAGTTCAAAATGGAACAGTCAAAGAAAGAGTTCTTGCCTGTGTTACAAGGTGTGAAGTTGAGTAAGACTCAAAGCCCGACCACGGCAGAAAATAGAAAGAGAATGAAAGTCATTCCCTATGCCTTAGTCATAGGTTCTATAAAGTATGCCATGCTGTATACCAGCTCTATTGTATGCCCTACCACTGAGTTTGGCAAGGGAGTACAATAGTGATCTAGGAGTAGATCACTGGACAGCGGTCAAAATTATCCTTAGTGGAATAAGGATATGTTTCTCGATTATGGAAGTGAAAAAGGTTCATCGTAAAGGGTTACGCCGATGCAAGTTTGACACTAATCTAGATGACTCTAAGTCTCGGTCTAGATACATATTGAAAGTGGGAGCAATTAGCTAGAGTAGCTCCATGCAGAGCATTGTTGACATAGAAATTTGCAAAATACATGCGGATCTGAATGTGGCAGACCCGTTGACTAAGATTCTCTCACAAGCAAAACATGATCACACCTTAGTACTCCTTGGGTGTTAATCACATAGCGATGTGAACTAGATTACTGAATCTAGTAAACCCTTTGGGTGTTGGTCACATGGCGATGTGAACTATGGGTGTTAATCACATGATGATGTGAACTATCAATGTTAATCACATGGTGATGTGATCTAGATTATTGACTCTAGTGCAAGTGGGAGACTGAAGGAAATATGCCCTAGAGGCAATAATAAAGTTATTATTTATTTCCTTATATCATGGTAAATGTTTATTATTCATGCTAGAATTGTATTAACCGGAAACATAATACATGTGTGAATACATAGACAAACAGAGTGTCACTAGTATGCCTCTACTTGACTAGCTCGTTAATCAAAGATGGTTATGTTTCCTAACCATGGACAAAAGAGTTGTTATTTGATTAACGAGGTCACATCATTAGTTGAATGATATGATTGACATGACCCATTCCATTAGCTTAGCACCCGATCGTTTAGTATGTTGCTATTGCTTTCTTCATGACTTATAAATGTTCCTATGACTATGAGATTATGCAACTCCCGTTTGCCGGAGGAACACTTTGGGTGCTACCAAACGTCACAACGTAACTGGGTGATTATAAAGGAGTACTACAGGTGTCTCCAAAGGTAGATGTTGGGTTGGCATATTTCGAGATTAGGATTTGTCACTCCGATTGTCGGAGAGGTATCTCTGGGCCCTCTCGGTAATGCACATCACATAAGCCTTGCAAGCATTGCAACTAATGAGTTAGTTGCGAGATGATGTATTACGGAACGAGTAAAGAGACTTGCCGGTAACGAGATTGAACTAGGTATTGGATACCGACGATCGAATCTCGGGCAAGTAACATACCGATGACAAAGGGAACAACGTATGTTATTATGCGGTCTGACCGATAAAGATCTTCGTAGAATATGTAGGAGCCAATATGGGCATCCAGGTCCCGCTATTGGTTATTGACCGGAGACGTGTCTCGGTCATGTCTACATTGTTCTCGAACCTAGGGTCCGCACGCTTTAAGGTTTCGATGACAGTTATATTATGAGTTTATGAGTTTTGATGTACCGAAGGAGTTCGGAGTCCCGGATGAGATCGGGGACATGACGAGGAGTCTCGAAATGGTCGAGACGTAAAGATCGATATATTGGACGACTATATTCGGACATCGGAAAGGTTCCGAGTGATTCGGGTATTTTTCGGAGTACCGGGTAGTTACGGGAGAAGTAATGGGCCTTGATGGGCTTTAGTGGGAAGAGGAAAAAGGCTGCTACGCCCCCCCCTCCCCTCTAGTCCGAATTGGACTAGGGAAAAGGGGGCGGCCACCTTTCCTACTCCTCCACTTCCTTCTCCCTTCCTCCCCTCTTGGTGGACTCCTACTAGGACTTGGAGTCCTAGTAGGACTCCCATCCTGGCCGCACCAATAGCCTTGGCCGGCCTCCTCCTCCTCCATCCTTTATATACTGAGGCAGAGGGCACCCCATAGACACACAAGTTGATCTTCGTGATCGTTCCATAGCCGTGTGCGGTGCCTCCCTCCACCATATTCCACCTCGGTCATATCGTAGCGGTGCTTAGGCGAAGCCCTGCGACGGTAGAACATCAAGATCGTCACCACGCCGTCGTGCTGACGGAACTCCTCCCTGAAGCTTTGCTGGATCGGAGCCCGGGGATCGTCATCGAGCTGAACGTGTGCTAAGAACTCGGAGGTGCCGGAGTAACGGTGCTTGGATCGGCCGGATTGGGAAGAAGACGTACGACTACTTCCTCTACGTTGTGTCAACGCTTCCGTTGCGATCTACAAGGGTACGTAGATCATACTCTCCCCTCGTTGCTATGCATCACCATGATCTTGCGTGTGCGTAGGAAATTTTTGAAATTACTACGAAACCCAACAGTTCCTAGATGACTGGAGCCCAACATTCCTGAGGAATGTGCTTTCCTTGGCTTTGGTCTTGAGGACTTGTTCGACAATTTCAACAGCAGACTTTGGCTCTTCACCTTCTAGTACCGGCGATTCCTTCATTTTTTCCATCTCAAGCTAGCATATGGAGGAAAATGATAGGCATTAGTGGGAGATCTATTTCACATTTTGCAAACCAAACCAAGCAAGAGAAACCAAACCAGCACACAAATGGATTATTTGAAGTAATCAAACCAGCACACAAAATCTATACAAGAAGATGATGACTAGTGACCTGGAGACATGCAATTGGAACAATATGATCACTTCATTGAGCCTAGAATGGTGGTTCTATATAAGATGGCTTCCTGAGTGAGACGATCATCAAACTAACATTCAGAACAAATTTCATCATATCATAAAAAATGCATCAAATAGCTACAGCAAGTTCTGATATCTTTGTTGAACTATCAAACAACATCAAAGCATGGAACATAGCATGTGTTCTTAACTGGCTCCGAGTCAAACAACATCAAATCATCAAAGCATCAAAGCTGGCTATGAATCAAAGAGGGCAAAGCATGGAGTGACTTACTATAGCAGTCTTGACTGGCTCCGAAAACCCGTGCTTCTTGCTGTTGTGGGTGGCCTTAAACAAGTCAATCGCAGACAGCTCCTCACCCTTACGCTCTTCTTTCTGAAATGTTTTTCAACAAAAAATCAAAATGTTATTCAGCAAGAATCAGAAATGTTATTCAATGAGGAACCAAAGGTAAGGTCTCTAGAGAAGAGTTCTCACAGTGGCAAAAATGTGTGCTGTGTAGTGCCTGGAACCAGTTCTTTGATTGTACATGACTTTTTGTCGATTCATCTTGTTCGACAAATAGGTTTCCTACAAAAAAGCATACTGTCAGCATGATCTAGCAGTAGCATATCATGTGCAGAACATAAAGCATCAAACAAAGCAGAGACAAACCTTGTGTCTTGGGGTAGACCACATCTCCACCAGAGCTTGCCATTCACCATCCGTTAGATCAGGCACCAGAGACTTAATGCTGACTTTATTTGCGGCTATGGTATCAAAATACTTCTTCTTGATCTGATGGCGTCTGTTCTTTGAATATTTCTGCAGAATATCTTTGCACGAGGTCTTGATGGTCTCCGAGTCCGTCTTCATCTCAAAATTTGCCTACCAAGATAGCAAACAAGGTAGGAACAATATTAGTGATCATGCATAGGTGTAACAGAAAATAGATAGCACATTAACTATGAAACAAGTAGCTTACAGCAACTTTCCCAATGTAGTTCTCCAATAGACTAGCATTTTTTTGTATAGCTTGAAGTGAGGAAGAACCGGAAGATGGCTTTTTGCAACGAGTCCACACTCAGAAGCAAGCTTTGCTGCCTGCAGAGGCTTCTCTGGACGAATCATCCCTTCGGCAATTTGGATAGGCACCTTGCTACCAAGCGACTTGGTGATCCTCTCTAGCCCTCTGCCCTTTCTAAGTCTAGTCTTGGGAGTCATTGCATTTGAAAATGAAACTAAACTCATAAATTAGAATAGAAATCGACAAATGCAGGAATCAACAAAAGCATACATGATCATTCCATTTGGAAAATGCACTAGTAAAAGATAGCATTGCAAAGGTCAACTTGCCTGATTGAAGCACAAGCTGCTGTTCTTCTTCACTGATGACAGCGTTCCTGTCAATAGAAGGTGCAACAAGGCTGAGGTCTATGTGGATAGTGCCTGCTTCATCAATGCAGATGGTTCCTGCTTCATCTAGGCAGACAGTGCCATTTCCATCCATGCTGAGAGTGGTTCCTTCATCCATGGGCGGCAACTCATCACCCGTTTGCACCGAGGTCTGAGAGTCCATGAGCAGCATACTTTCCTGATGGTCTGTCGTAGTCGCCATCCTTGCTTTCTGCCTTGTGACTCTATCAAGGGCAGGTTCATCAGGTTCCAGGATCCTCTTTTTTTGTCCTGGATCTGGGGCCATCACCCTTCCTGGAGGCATTGCAGGAGATGTTTCTGAGCTCTTGTGCTTCTTGCTGACTGTCTTCTTAACACCAGGCCTCTTCGTCCTAGATTCCTTCAGTGCCTCGTATAAACAGCACGGAAAAAAGCATTAGAACACAAGAGAAATATGTGAGCACAAGGAATAACATAGAATAACAGAACCCCAACCCTCCAAGCAAGACAGAGTTTGCAAGTTAACAAGCTTGTTGACTACAACATCATCCACTTCCTCTCCATCAATAACTTCATCCTCCTTAGGATTGTACTCTGGGTCATCATTGATAACTCCACTACCCTCTTGAACCTCATCACTTCTACCTTCTTATACACCATTTGTTTTCCTAATCATTGAAGCTATTGCACCGATGCCAAGGGACTGGAACATCCGATTGTTCCTCATGATATTTCTAGCCCTAACCTTCTCGTACTCAGTGAGAGGCTCTTCTTTGCATGATACAGGAAACATAACTATTAGGTGAATGTTTGGAATGCATGGACAGGCAGCCAAACATATCTTATGAAATTTTATTATCATTTAATCCTAGTTATTCAGGTAAGGAAGACTAACAGCACACAGGCACAATTAAGCCAGCTTATTCAGATTGCAGCAATACATTTCACTGAGCATATTAAGACACAGATTTTATGAAACTGGCCACAAGGAGCAAGTTGCATACCAACGGTTGGCCTCATGCTTGACCTTGTCCTCCTTGCCATGGATGATCTTG
Organism: Triticum urartu; assembly: GCF_056163025.1. Taxonomy (NCBI): domain Eukaryota; kingdom Viridiplantae; phylum Streptophyta; class Magnoliopsida; order Poales; family Poaceae; genus Triticum; species Triticum urartu. The sequence continues at coordinate 17,492,229 of NC_141873.1, forward strand.
AGGTGGTGCTTGAAAATAGAATAAACAACAATCAGATACAACAGGGATAAAGTAAAATGATGCACTTGTATCAATAAAGGAAAGCATTTGGACCATCATGCACATACATGTAATACATGTGAAAGAAACTTGAAGGATAAACAATACAGTGATCTAGTGTTATTAATTAAGAAAACATGTAAGTGCACCAAACAAGCATGCATGTACACTAGGAGCAAGTAAGCAAAGTGCATAAGTGCTACTGATACAAGCAAACAAGCAAAGTGCTACTGATAGAAACAAGCAAGCAAAGTGCTACTGATAGAAACAAGCAAGCAATGAAGGAAAATGAAGAGAAGGAAGCAAGTACTATTGATACAAACCCTAATTAATAAGCAAGCAAGTAGGTTCTTCTCCAAGTGCTAGTGATACAAGCAAGTAATGCTGATGGAAACCCTAATTAAGCATGTATGCCAGCAAGCAACATGTATGCTAGCAAGCAAGCAACATGAACTAGTGAATTGGTGTCATGTACACATGCTTAGACAGTCTGATAGGAAGCTAGACGAGTATATCATGAGGACCTTCAAAACAACTAGATGTTGCCACTGGTAAATCATGAAACAACTATACTTGCAACAGTACAAAAGCAGATGAAAAAACTATACTCAACTATTGATTATGCTGTCTCTACACACCAAAAATGGCTACAGACTAGATGACACAAGTTAAGACATTTTGACAATTAGAATCAACCTTGTATATTACAGCAATCAAAATTATCTAGCACCAATCTAGTATATATTAAAACTAGTCATACTGCCTTAACACAGCAGGAATTCCAATACCACAATAAGTACTAAGCATTCCCGTGTTCACTGGAAAGAGGAACACAAGCTTCATGCAGATATCATGAAAGAAGAACACTGCTACAAACCCCAGTAGTGCTACTGATAGAAAAGTGCTACAAGCAATCAAGTACATGTTCATACTAACCCAAGTTGCAAGCAAGCAAAGTGCATAATACAAGCAAGCAAGCATGGAAAGTGCTACTGATAGAAACAAGCATAGTGCTACTGACAGTAACAAGCAAACAAGGAAGGAAATTGAAGGGCAACAAACAAGAAAGTACTATTGATACAAACAAGGAAGCAAGTAGCTTCTTTTCGAAGTGCCATTGGAAACCTAATTCACCATCTATTCTAGCTGAGTAATTGAACCATACACAAGCAAGTACTGATACAAGCACCATCAACCAGACATCATCCACTTCCTCATCCCCTAAAATCATCCACTTCCCCATCCATCCCCATCTCCTAAAATCATGAACCCTAAACCATGAAGCGGACCAAACGAACCACCAGGAGGTCCTAACGCTAACCCCATGAACCCTAACCCTGACCCCATGAACCCTAACCCTAACCCCATGAACTAGAGGGAGATCATCCCCACGCAACAACAAGCATGAACCCTAACCCCAAGAACCACCAGGAGATCCAGGAGACCTACCGAACTAGAGGACCTACCGAACCACCAGGAGATCCTAACCCTAGAATATCCTAACCCATGAGGGGGATCTACTAGAGGGGAGATGGATCCACTAGAGGGGAGGTGGATCCACCATAGGAGGGGAGATGGATCAAGGGAAGAAGTACCTAGGGGGAGATGATGTTGACGATGCAGCGGTGGTCATCGTCGATCGCGCCGTCGTCGATGTAGCCGCCGTCGTCGTTGATGTAGTCGATGTGGCCGCCGTCGTCGTCGATGTAGTCCGCGGCGTGGCGGGGCGGCACGGAGGAGGGGAGGGAGTGGGAGCGGGCGGCGCGGAGCAGGAAGGTGCGGGGCGGAGCAAAGGAGGGGTGGCGCTAGGGTGGGGAGTGGGGCGGCGCGGAGCAGGGAGGTGGGGAATGGAGGGAGAAGCTAGGGTTCGTCGGGGAGAGGGGAGGGGAATGGGGAAATTTTGGGAGGGGAGGGGAGGGGATCCCGCGTGTTAGTGGGAGAGGGAGTGGTGGGTCCTGCCTGGTAGTGGGAGAGGGAGTAGAAGGAGTGGAGGGAAATTTTGGGAGAGGGAAATTTTTGTGGAGGGAAAATTTTGGTGTGGGAGGGAAATCCTTTTGGGTTTGGGTGTAGAAAAAAATAGGGTTTTTTTGTAAACTTTGTAGAAATCATGGTTAAAATCATACCGAGTAGCTCAAGAAAACGCCGGTATTGCAAGTTTAGTATTTTTGCTAGTTGGTAGGCCACATTTGATGATGTGACGCGGAGGTCTCCCATTTTTTTGATTTTTTTTGAATTTTTTACGGTGTATTCAAAAACCGGCCGATTTCGTCGCGGCGACCGTCCGTGGCTAGGGTTTGAGCCGTGCAAATCTGTTATCGATTCTGTGATGGAATGCCTGCCTGTGATGCTAAAAAGCATTTTTAGTGAAAATAACAGGCAAGCTATGGAGGACCCGCAATTCAAATTCCAGCCGGTTCCAGCTGAATCGACCGAAGGTAGTCCGAATTGCCGGGAGTAGCTACGAGGGTCGGAAATGCATACTTTTTGGCAACCGTCCGTAAAATAGGGTCTACTTTGAGATAGACATGGAATGGCGCCGTTTGGCGTGCCCCTCCTTGTAGCTGCTTCACGAAAAACGCATGTCTTTTGCATTCAAAAAATGAAAAACGGTTTTTTTTGTTAAACAAGTTGGAACCTCGCTTTGGCAACATTGTTTGCCATCACAAGATGGAGGCATGCGCCCAATTTGGGCATATTATCAGAAACTATTCAACGGATGCGGCCATATCATTGCTAGTTTGGCTTGAAAGCCATGAATCTTCGTTCGAGGTAGGTCGTTTTTGAGAACACTTTTTCAAGGAAACACCGGTATTGCAAATTTAGTATTTTTGCTAGTTGGTAGGCCACATTTGATGATGTGACGCGGAGGTCTCCCATTTTTTTGATTTATTTTGAATTTTTTACGGTGTTTTAAAAGACCGGCCGATTTCGTCGCGGCGACCGTCCGTGGCTAGGGTTTGAGCCCTGCAAATCTGTTGTCGATTCTGTGATGGAATGCCTGCCTGTGAAGCTAAAAAGCATTTTTAGTGAAAATAACAGGCAAGCTATGGAGGACCCGCAGTTCAAATTCCAGCCGGTTCCAGCTGAATCGGCCGAAGGTGGTCTGAATTGCCGGGAGTAGCTACGAGGGTCGGAAATGCATGCTTTTTGGCGACCGTCCGTAAAATAGGGTCTACTTTGAGATAGACATGGAATGGCGCCGTTTGGGGTGCCCTTCCTTGTAGCCGCTTCACGAAAAACGCATGTCTTTTGCATTCAAAAAATGAAAAATGGTTTTTTTTGTTAAACAAGTTGGAACCTCGCTTTGGCAACATTGTTTGCCATCACAAGACGGAGGCATGCGCCCAATTTGGGCATATTATCAGAAACTATTCAACGGATGCGGCCATATCATTGCTAGTTTGGCTTGGAAGCCATGAATCTTCGTTCGTGGTAGGTCGTTTTTGAGAACACTTTTTCAAGAAAACGCCGGTATTGCAAGTTTAGTATTTTTGCTAGTTGGTAGGCCACATTTGATGATGTGACGCGGAGGTCTCCCATTTTTTTGATTTTTTTTGAATTTTTTACGGTGTTTTCAAAAACCGGCCGATTTCGTCGCGGCGACTATCCGTGGCTAGGGTTTGAGCCGTGCAAATTTGTTGTCTATTCTGTGATGGAATGCCTGCCTGTGAAGCTAAAAAGCATTTTTAGTGAAAATAACGGGCAAGCTATGGAGGACCCGCAGTTCAAATTCCAGCCGGTTCCAGCTGAATCGGCCGAAGGTGGTCCGAATTGCCGGGAGTAGCTACGAGGGTCGGAAATGCATGCTTTTTGGTGACCGTCCGTAAAATAGGGTCTACTTTGAGATAGACATGGAATGGCGCCGTTTGGGGTGCCCCTCCTTGTAGCCACTTCACGAAAAACACATGTCTTTTGCATTCAAAAAATGAAAACCGGTTTTTGAATTTCAGTTTTGCTAAAGCACATCTAGATGTGCCATAAGTATTGCACATCTAAGTCCTATGGCATTGATCTTACGTCGAGATTCGTGTGGATATTTTCCTTTTTCGTTTTTCTTTTCTCTTTATGCTTGATTCACTCACTTAGATGTGCAATAACTAGAGCACATCTAGATGTGCCCTAGACACACCCTTTGAATTTGTACGGTGTTTTCAAAAACCGGCGGATTTAGTCAGGGCGGTCGTCCGTGGCTAGGGTTTGAGTCATGTTTTTAGCATTCAAAAAATGAAACTTATATTGTTTCATACATGAGCATGCACAAAAACCCATAATTTTATCTTTCATCCATGAGCATGCATAAAAAAGTTCAATTCCCATCAATTACCAAACTGAATATTCATTGTTAAAAACATGACTTGTTTAGATGACACTATCATACAGCATCCATGAGCATGCACAAAATTAAACCTGACATACTTAACATTGACATGTTCATATTACACTAACAAGCTTAAACCTAACATGCTGAACACCTTCTTAACACCTTCACTCCTCCTTCTTCTCCTTCATCAACCTGATGCGCTCAGAGTGGCGAATCCCAACGCGGATGTACTCCTCTACCACAATTGGCATGGTCCTGTCGCCAAGCTGTGGGATTGCAGGCGCCGCCACCATCGCGAGGTCGTCGTCCGCCACCACCATCGCGAGGTCGTCGTCCGCCACCACCATCGCGAGGTCGTCGTCCACCACCACCATAGCAAGGTCGTCATCCGCCACCAACATAGCAGGGTCATCGTCAGCCACCACCATAGCATGTTCATCGTCAGCCAGAATAGGCTGCTCCTCATCATCCCCGCTCTGCTCCTCGTCATCCCCGCTCTGCTCCTCGTCGTCATCCCCGCTCTGCTCCTCGTCATCCCCGCTGCTGCTCCCATTGCCTGGCCAAATGCAACAAAGTGTGAACATGGTGTTGTCATCGTGCAGGTAGAGGAAGCCAAAAGGACAGGAAGAAGAGAGGCAGAGAGCTTACTGGCATCGTCGTCGTGCTGGTAGTACATGCGGCACATGGTGTTGTCGAACATCTTCACGGTGAACATGGCGTCACCGTCGTAGCGGAAGACAAGGAAGTACCCGAGCTATAGCTCATGGGCGCGGGCGAAATGCTCCCAGCCGAGCCCTAGGTACATGTGGCCTTCACCATCAAACACCACCAACACTTTCCACAGCCTGTGAAGCCCGCTGTCGGCCTCCCGCAGCTTCACTTTGTGGGGCTCACGGCCCGCGAGCATCTTCGCAAACTTGTCAGGCAGCCTCTGCAGCGAGGGTCAAGCAGTGGTTAATTGTGGCAATCAAGCACTAGACAGCAGAGTGATGATAAAGAAATGAGTGATGATAAATATACCTGCCTACTGCAAGATTTCTCAATTATGATCTCGAAGAACTCAAAACCTTCCAAGCCAGCCATCTCACTTCTACTCTAAACAAGCAATAGGAGAGGAAGAAGCACTTGTGAACAGGACTGGACATAAATAGGAACAGAACCAAGTTTATGATGGCAAAAGTGATAAGAATGAGAAGAGCAATGCACTTGTGGATATTTATGATAGCAAAAGTGAGAAAAAAAAGCAATGCACTTGTGAACATTTGGAATACTACTACTCTATCTACAATGGACCATATCTGCCCATGTGCCCATGTCTACTATAAATGGCAAACACAGCATCAGGATCATATCTACTATAAATGGACCTTATCTACAATGAACCATATGTACTATAAATGGACCATATCTTCCCATGTGCTACATTTTGTTAGAACCCAGCACTTAAGAACTGAACCCTAGATTCTCAATTTAAACACACCTACCCAATACAGTCATGTACAAAACTGAACAGCTTTATAGTCGTCGATATGCGCATGAAAGCTATTGGCTTGACACCGATATAGTCATGTACAAAACTGAATTTAACACTAGAATTTCAGAGATTCAGAGCTATTGGCTTAATTTGCTTTGCTAGGGTTTATATAGCCAAAGGCCACTGGAGGCTAGATCCCCTACAAGTTTAACTGCTCCAGTGTGCCGCTGCATCTTTTTAGACAAATATAAACATGTTTATTTTAAAAACAAACAAACAAAATTGGAAAATACTAATACACTTGCAACATTATAAGTGTTGGCATCATTTTTTCCCCTTTCGGTCTGCCTTTTCTATTTCTGATGAATTCTACGTCACTGTGAAGAGAACCATAGGGAAACTAGCATACCTAGCAAGGTAGCACCACATCAACTGAACATGGCCAAAAGGGACCTAAACCTAAATGCCTAATTCAGTCTGCAAAATCCCTCTGAATGTGGTCCAATCGCTCGACAGTTGGGCTAGAATCAACAGAACGCACGCGCAGGCACGATACGACCATTAGCCATACACGCAGGCACAATACGAGTAACTCCTAAATCAGCATGCTTGTTGACCTTGTTGGCCTTGTCGACAAAGAACATGGGGGAAACAAAGCAAATCAAAGAACACGGGGGGAACAGAACGGACCTGGGGGGACGGCGACTGCTTGAGCTTGTTGGCCTTGTCGGTGTCGTGGACGGTGCCTCCTCTTCATCTACTACTCTATCTACAATGGAACCCTAATCAGCATGCGCCAGGGAACCCTAATCTAATCAATAGGAAGAGGAACAGGAAGGACTCGGCGGATTCATACCTTAGGAGGCCGTCGCTGTCGATGGAGGAGTGGTTCGCCAGGGAGGTCGTCACCATCGATGGAGGAGAAGGGGATGCCAGCGGCGGAGAGGAGGAGTGGGTCGAGTGGATAATGGAGAGGAGGAGCGGGTCAAGTGGACAGGAGGAGTGGGGCAAAGAGTGGGTCCACTTCTCAGCGAGTTCTGTTCTGATATATTGAAAAGGGTTGGCATAGAGTACAAAACCAACAGCCTCTAACTAGCCCAGTGGTAGAAAAACAATGTAATAAGCGGCAGGTCGTGGGTTCGAGCCCCCGCTCGCCCAATATTTTTTGGTAGCTGAGGGGAAAAGGGTCGAGTGGGTAGAGTAGCAAAATGGCCCACTTGTCAGTGAGTTGGTCGAGTGGCCCACTTGTAAGCGAGCTCTGTGTTGGATACTTAACTGGTTTGATGATTTGAAAAGAGATGGCATAGAGTGGACGACCAGTAGCCTCTTCCTAGCCCAGTGGTAGAAACATAGTGAAACGAGCGCATAGTCGTGGGTTCGAGTCCCTGCTTGCGCATATTTTTTTGCTCACAATGAAATGGGGCCGCGCGTGGGATCAGATGGCTGTCTGATGGAGCGCGTGGGATCAGTGGTAGAAACACAGTTAAAACAGCTCTGAAAACATCTTCAGTTCACCCAAAACAACATCTTCAGTTGAAAAAACATCTTCAGTCCAAAAACAACATCATTTTGCAATCTTTTACATCACAACCAAAACTACATGATCACCAAAACTAGGAAAAACAGCTCTAAAAACAACATCTTCAGTTCATCATTTTTCTTCTTCATTCAAAACAACATCTTCATTTTGCATTGTATCTTCCGTCACCAAAACTACATCATTTTGCGTTGTATCTTCAACCATCATCTACCTCTCCATCACTACACAGTCTCATGCATTTTGCTACCTGGAGAGATTTGTAGTACAAAAACTACATCAGGATCACATCAACAACAACTACGAAGGAGACAAAATAGCATTAGATCACCAAGGAGACCAAATTTACCTTTGCTACTCATCGTCGTCGATACGAAAACAAGGAACTCTATGCCCACTCCTGTTTTCCTCATCATCACTACAATATTGCAGCATAGTATGATCAGTCCGGTTTTCCTCATCCTCGCTTTCATGTCCATCCTCTACCACCTTTCTTCTTTTCTTGATGCCTTCAACTGTTGCAGCACCAATGATCACACGTTCTCGGTCCCTTCGCACTCTGCTTTGCACCGGAACTTCCATAGAGTCATCATCAGCTTGCAATGGAACTTCCGTAGAGTCATCATCTTGGTATGTTAGTCCACCATCACCGGGCCCTTTTCCACTTCAGTGTCAGTCACACTCCACAAGTGTCTGTGCTGAAAGTTTTGCACAACTCGCCATTTTCCGTGCAAAAGAGTGTCTGGCAGATAAAACACCATTGTTGCTTGTGTTGTTAGAATAAAGGGATCACTCTTATACCAGCACCTTGCAGTGTTGATGCTTTTGAAGTGGCCATCATATTTGACAAAAGAGTCTCTCCTCTTCTTGCTACCAAGCTCAAACCAGTCACAGCGAAATAAGACAACCGAGCGATGCATGCCTCCACTAGAGTTGTACTGCAACTCTATGATGCTTCTCAACTGACCATAGAAGTCAATGATCTCACCATCATGTGACCCCTCAGTGACGATTACACTATTCTGTGTCTTCCTTTTTCCTCGTGGTCAACGGTGTGGTACCGGACACCGTCAGGAATGCATGCTGAATACACTCTCACTCGCTTATCCGGTAAGCATGCCAAAGCAAATAGATCATCACTGACCTTCTTCTCCTCATGCAACTTTCCAATCTGCACAAATAAACCATTTAGCAAACAATGGTATTTAACAATGGGTGAATAACACAGAAAACATAAAACATGTGGCTAAAGATCTCACATGATTCTTAAACCAATTAGCAAACACCTTGGCAACCCTTTTATCAACATTGATATTGCTTTCTTCCTGATTTAACTCTTCCTTGCATTTCCTACAATGCCAACAAAACATGTGAATTAAAACATTAGGCTGGTGCCAACCCAAGCAAAAAAAATATATATATAATGAGTGCACAAGATATAACGTACTCGATATATGGTAGAACCTCGGCACAATTGCTGAGCACAAACAAAACCATCTTGTCATACTCATCACCAGCCTCCTAGTATTGTGAGGCTCCAAGAAAGTTCACACCATGGTTGAAAACAGAGACATCACCACTTTGCGAATCAGACCGCTCTCTATTTCTGCCCGGCCGGTTCCATCTTGTTTCCACATCACCAAAGTATCTAGAGCAAAAAGTAAAGCACTCGTCAACGACATATGCTTCAGCAATAGAACCTTCAGGTCTTGCTGTGTTTCGCACATAACGCTTACAAGTAAGCAGCCTTCTTTCGATTGGGTACATCCAACCGTATTGCACAGGGCCTCTAAGCATTGCCTCTTTGGGTAAGTGCACCGCCAAATGGACCATCACGGTGAATAAAGCTGGAGGGAAAATCTTCTCGAGCTTGCAAAGAATAATTGGGATTTCTTTTTCAAGTCTTTCCAAGACAGTTAACTTGAGGGTTTTGCAGCACAGTTCTCTAAAGAAATTTCCCAGCTGAGCAACCGCTTCATATATATCCTTGTGCATGATTCCTCGGAGGCCCGCCGGTAAAATCCTTTGGAGGAGGATGTGACAATCATGGGTTTTCAGTACTGAAAGCTTGAATCCATCAGAACTAACACACTTTGCTAGGTTAGCAGCATAACCATCTGGAAATTTCACCGCTCTTAGGAATTCACAGAATGCAAGCTTTTGTTCTTTATTCATTGTATACCATGCTCGTGGAATTTCAAATGAATCTTCATCTTCATTGTGCTGTAGATGCAAATCTTCTCTTATGCCCATGTCCTCCAAATCAAGCCTAGAACTAACCGTGTCCTTTGTCTTCCCTTCAATGTTCAGAAACGTCCCTAGCAGATTCTCGCATATGTTTTCCTCTATGTGCATTACATCGAGATTATGCCTTAATTTCAAATCAGCCCAGTATGGCAGGTCCCACAGCCTGGAATCCATAAAGACATGAAAATCCTTTCCTGTAGAATCTGGACCCGGGATAAGCAATGACATCATGAAGTTGGACTGATCCATGCATGCCCATGGTGGCAGGTTGTACGGCACCACAAAAACTGGCCACATGCTATAAGACGTGCTCATGTTCCCAAATGGATTAAACCCATCTGTGGCAATGCCATGTTTTATGTTCCTTGGATCTGCAGCAAAATCAAAATGTATACGGTCAAACTCTTTCCATGCCTCTCCATCCGCTGGATGGCTCAGCTCATTGTCCACAGGTTGCCGCTTCAGCTTGTGCCACTGTACCTCACGCGATGATTTCTTCGAGATGAACATCCGCTGCAGCCTTAGTATCAAGGGAAAGTGCCTCAGTACCTTCTCCGGTATTGACTTCTTCCCATCAGCATCTTTCCACCTAGATGCATTGCATTTTGGACAGTTGTCATGCTTTGCTAAATCCTTCCGAAACAAGACACAGTTATTTGGGCACACATGTATTGACACATAACCTAACCCCAGCCTGCAGATTATGCTCAATGCTTCATCATAAGATCTGGGAACACAACTATTAGGGAATTGCAATCTCAAAAGACGGAGTATTGTGTTGAATGCGGCATTGCTAATCCGGTAGAAAGACTTGATGTGGAGTAACTTCACGGTGAAGGTAAATCTTGAAAATTTACCCCCTTCATGAGCTGCGCGCTTCGCCTCCTCTAACACCTCAGCAAACAATGATTTCTGTCCATCAGCACGATCTTCTGCATCGTACAAATCCTTCAATAGGTCAGGAATCCTATCATCTTCATGCCCATCCTCTTCCTCCAAAACAGCATTATCTCGCAAAACCTTTTCCATGAAATCAATGCCAGCATCACCACCACCCATCATATGAGGGGCCTCTGTATCAGCTTCAAAATGTTGAGGTTGTCTGTATAAAGGTTCTCCATGATATATCCATCTATCATATGTGCTGGACATCCCATTAAGTACCAGATGATCTTCCACTCTTCCTTGAGCCATTCTTGGACGGTTGAGGCATTCACAACATGGGCAAAGAATGTGAGCATCGTTGGCAAAATTTGCCCGAACAAATGCCATGAAATCATCAACTCCTTTCATATGTTCTTTCGAAAACTTTCTAACTCCTTCTCTAATCCAGCTTCTGTCCATCTGCCAAAGACAACAAATTGTTGCAACTTAGCAAATCAATCTAAGTGCATCAACATTAATTAATGAAAATGGATGGAAGTAATGGAAGCTAAAATTCCAGAAAATTTTATATGCTAATTGCCTAACCACAAGGCCTGAAGAATTCTTAACAAACAAGCTGAACAATTCCTAACAGCACATCAAGAAAATTCATCTATGCATTATCTACCAAACAAGCAAGCTATCTCCTAACTACTAACAGTGCATCAACAAAATTCATCTATGCTGAAGAACATCTGACTGAAATCCATCTCCCACTGCTCGGGTGACGAGAGAGGAGAGGGGGGAAGAGGTGAGGGGTGCATACCGGGAGGTGTGCTTGCGGCGGCGGCGAGTCCCCCATGCTCGGCGAGCCCCCACCACCGTCGGTCACCTACGCCCCTGCTGCCCCCCGCCTCCACGCCCTGCCTCGCCTCCGCCCCCTGCCGGCCCCGCCCCCGCCTCCGCTGCCGGCCCCACCCCCCGCCTCCGCCCCCTGCTGGTTGCTTCCGCCGCGAGGCCGTGGGCGAGGTCACCTGCGGCGAGGCCGTGGGCGAGGTCACCTGCGGCGAGGCCGTGGGCGAGGTCACCTGGTTGCTTCCGCCGCCGCCCACCGCCACCTGGTCGGAAGACCTAGAAAAACGCTAAGTGTTGCTCTGTTCGATGCCACCCGCCGCCACCTGGTCGGAAGGTCCCACTTGTCACTGGTACGTGAGAGCCGTGGTTTTATATACTATATGGAAAACTACCCACACATTAGCAACAATCTCTCTCTAGCCCAGCATTAATGAACGAGCGAACCCAGCGCGAGGTCGTGGGTTCGAGTCCCCACTAGCGCATATTTTTTAGGGAATTAAACGCTCGCTCAACCACCTGTCAAATGGGTCCCGCCTGTCAGTGCTGCAAATCGTTGCTCTGTTCAATGCCACCTAGTCGGAAGGTCCCACTTGTCAATGATACGAGAGAGCCGTAGTTCTATATAATGTATAGATAAACTCCCAGATGCGAGCAACTGTCCCTCTCTAGCCCAGCGGTAGCATGCAAGCCAACCAAGTGCGAGGTCGTGGGTTCGAGTCCCGCCTCGTGCATCTTTTTTGGGCGAATTAAGCGCTCGGCCCCATCTGTCAAATGGGTCCCGCCTGTCAATGTGTCCCCCGTCTATCTATTGAATATTAAAACTTAAGCAAAAATGACACCTAGACAGTGACACATAAGCGAGGTTGCTGAGGTGGCTGCCTAATCATCCTAATTCATTCAAACTCAAGTGTAGTGACCATTTTATATTGGTCGTTATCAGCTACGCATGAGGCAGTGGACAGTGCTACTAGCTTTACGACCATTTCCTCTAATGAAATTATGACCTTTCTGAGGAAAATGGTCGTTATGGTTTAGGGTTTAGAGCCCCCCAGACAGCTTTTGAAATTGTGTCATTTCGACAAACTAGTATACGCATACTCTTGTACATTTTAGGGCCAGGGCTTGCCCCATGCGTTGAAGCATGGCAACTGCTATATATCGCTCGTAGCGAGTGGTGATAGGGGTATCGGTAGGGGTTTTCCTTTTGGGGTTTTTTCGGAAACAATTTTTTCCATGTGGTTTTTGGACTATTTTTTCCTTCGGGAATCTAGTTTCAGTGCCTTGGAGCTTGAGGGCACGACACCAAGCTCCGACGAAGGCAATGGGCTACATGGGATTGGGTTCAATGTCACCCTATATTATGTCAATGAGGCACCATCGAGTCGATTTTGCCGCCCATGAGGCAGACCCAATGGGTTTGCTACTAGGAAATGAAAGTTAGTAATATATGGATTTTCAATGCTACAAATGCGTTTTCACTCAGGCGATATGCAGTGACGACTCAGGGTTCTCTATCGCACATGTTGCCTTCGTGTTGCAAGTGCTTTTTGCAATGCCGTAAATGTTGGCTAACATGTTGCATAAAACCAATAATTTTTTCCTCGTCAATGTGCGACATCCCGTGAGAATTTGTTGTATACACACAAAATTTGATGCATTAGTGGAAATAATATGCAATGCAAGTTCATGCTTATATTTACTAGTCATCAACCCGTGCAGCTGCACGGTTTAGCAACTTTCAGGGAAACATGGATTTTAAAACAATTTTTTAATGAGTTGGAATATATGAAATATATATATTCAAATACCTCAGCAACATTATCAAAATCCTCAGTGAATATTATCACTACCAAGAGCATTGTTTTTGAAAAGCTATAGTTCATTGTTTAAGGCCTTATAAGATATTTGAGTATATTATCACTACCAAGAGCATTGTTTTCAAGTATAGGGAATTTGATTGTTGAATCTAAATAATTCAGCAACATTATAAAAATCTTCAATGAATAATAAGTAAGAATATCTATATCAATACGTAAACAACTCAAAGGGGATTCAGTAAGATATTATTGTTTTCGTAAGATATTTGTTTTGTTATGTATTTATTCGGAAAAAATGACATCAGAATTAGCAACATCATTCATGAGAGAATGGTTAAAAATATATTCTCAATTCAAGGAAAAAGATCAGTCTGACTATTCATTTGCTTCGCTTACTGAGAGAATAATTATTTAACATAAACCCAAAATTGCTTAATATGCATGAAGTTGTTTTCATGTAATACAGAGTCTATATAATCAATTAGAGGGTAAGCGGACAAACTTTTTAATGTTAAGAATGAGGAAGGAACGAATACATGCCTAAATCTAAAAAAATAGGATCCGGATGACACTGTCCGCATCATCTTCATTTTCATGCTCCGGTTATGGTAGAGAAAGGGGAAAACATTAGCCAACAGTGTGCAAAAATTCATATATGCATCCAAGAATTTTAGAAATATAGTAGCAAAATATAATAGTAAAAATTCTAGAAGCACCACCATTTGCTGCGGCGAAGAATTTTTTTGTCAACCACAAGTATTTTCTCTAATAACTATTATTACAAAATTTATGAGGATATTAAGAAGACAATTAACATACAAATTTGATACAACTTTCAGTCTAATGTGCAGAAAAACTGGACAACTACATTAATTACGTCAAAATATCAGATAAGGAAGTAATGAGGTGCATGTTATACAGGTTAGAAGGCTACATATGGTATTGTTCAGAGTATCAATGGTCCAATCTCTTATATAGATAGTAGATACAATCATGTTCCAAGTCCCAGCACGTATGTGCATAGCACAAACAAATCAATAAAGTAACAACATCATTGATCATTTCAGTAAGTCGGAGGCATCCTAAACTTTTTGCTGATCTTTTCCATGTGCATTTCCACAACTGTACATAGAATAATACTGGGTCATCAATTATATCATTAGATCAAAATGAAAGGGAAAAACATAACACACACAAAAATATGATATTTGAGTAAGAGAGGGCACCATCTGAACCCATGGGCATATGCACCCACTTTTCATAAAATGCATTTTAAGCACGTTTTAAAATGTCAAAAAAATCAAAAGAAAATATCACGCATACAAGTTCGCAAATGTGTGTGCGCCGCACAAAGTTTTATGAAAAAATGTCTTGTTGTTTTGCCTCTGCAAAAAAGACAAATTTCAGTGCTACTAAATAGTGTTTCACGACATAATGTTTTGTCTTTTTTGCACAGGCCATAAAAAAAGTTATTTATCCGTGAAACTTTATGCACGCATATAAAACAAGGAGACGTACCCATGCAATTTTTTTTCAGATTTTTTTAGAATTTAGAAATGTGTTTTCCAAAATGGGTTCATATGTACCCGGGTTCATCCATGTACTTCTCATTTGAATAACTACTACCTGGAAATATCGTGCCAAGCAAGTACATTGTCCATGAATGCTCCATTATTAATTTTTGTATAACAGTCCGGATATAAAATCCGTTGCCAACAGAACGGTTGAGTGCACACCTGAAAAATGATAAAATCATGTATGGTATTGCCAGTAACATAAATCACAATATTGTTGCAGACACTTTTCAGTCTGCACTTCCATCCATCACTAATTCCATCAAATATATGTCAACTTAACTAAATGCAAACATGAAATGCGAGATTATAGAGATTCATGCACAATAATATAAAATATGTAAGATGGCAACTAAAGAGGTACATTAGCAGAAGCAAAGATACAATGAATTTCTTTTCACGCCGAGATAGCAAGGAATACATGACTATCAGGACGTGAGTAGTACAAAAAATTGAGCATATGAAAAGCAGAGATGACGCCACTTGTGCTAATGTGCATCATTGGCCGCCGAATGCCATGTGATACTATTGTTAGAGACGCCTCGTGTCACTGGATGCTGAATCCTATTTTTATGCTAGCATTGCTAATGCTCTGTTCCTTCTTTTTGTGTCATCTTGTTTTTAATCTTTTTTTACAATTTTTTTGTATTTTTAAATGATAATGAAATATTTAATGCAACAAAGAAAAAACAAACAAAATATAAAAGAAGAAGACAATTTAATTGTCTGTGACCGACGAATAACTATATGCGGCCACTAGTGTGCAAATGGGTATCAATATTATTTTGAAGGGGAAAAAGTAATTTGCAAGCAAATGACATGAAATTGTGTGTGACATGTAATTCTGTTCGATCAAGGACACGCAATTGCATGCGGATGAAATGTTTGCAACTGGGTAGACGGCCAAGCAACTCATGTGGCCGACTTAGACGGCCAAGCAACTCATGCGGCCGACGTGTGTGCCACCTGATGGCAAATATAAAAAAAGAAAAACAATTAAGTTTGTTGGAATATATTTAAAATAAGGATTTGAATCTTCCCTCATCCCTCACAGAATAATAAAGAGTTGCACTCTCTTTGAAGACATGCAATTATAGACGAGTGACGCTTGCACTTGCGTGCATAGTAGCAACTACAATTGCCTTCCTTCATCTGGACAGAAAAGTACTGAGTTGGAGTTGCAATCAGCAGACGTACATGCAATTGTGTCGGGGCGAAGCTTGCAGTTGCGTGCCTACTAGCAAACACCCTTCACAACAACATTAAAAATGTGCCTGACGATCTGGACAAGTAACTATTCTCTCCGTTAATATGCTCCTTTTTTTGTTGAGAAAATGAGCTCCGCTGTCAGAATCAGATAAAAAAATTAAATTTTTTCTTCATCCTTGGAAAAACAATAAAATGCAAAAAGAAACAGGAAAAGATGTGTATGATTTCAAAGAATAAGAAAAAAAACACAATCTGGTTGTGAGATCGGGTGCTTGATTTGTTTTTGCGGGCATGTCAGAAAATGGGGGTGTTCTGGTGCTCGTGTGACACATAGCGAGGGTAGGGGATTCACGGGGGAGCCGCCCCCCTTCCGACCAAGCAAAAAAAGTCTAGTTGCGATAAATATTTGTAAAAGACATGCAGTTATAGTCTAGGGGGAAAACGCTTGCAATTGCATGACTAGTTGCACCCCTCTCTCTTGTTGTCATCCCTCCGACAAAACAAAGGTGCCCGGTTGCCCCCCTCTCTCTTGTTGCCGCCCCTCCGACAAAACAAAGGCGCCTAATTGCAAATAAGTTAGAAGACACTAAGTTACAACCGGCATCCCTCCCCGTACAACAAAAATAAAAATCAAGTTGCAACCAAGTTATAACACATGCAGTTGCGACCAATTTAGAAGACATGAAATTGCGTGCTTAGTATGGGGAATGCAACTGGGCCCCACCTCTCTCGACATCGCCCCCCTCCGACCAAACAAAGGTCATCCTAGTTGTGACCAAGTTAGAAGACATGGAGTTGCGTGTCCATTGTGGGACATGCAACTAGCGCCTCTCCCCGCATAACAAAAATGGAAGTCGAGTTGCAACCAAGTTATAAGACATGCAGTTCCGACCATGATCGAAGACATGCAGTTGCGTGCCTAGTGCGGGACATGCAACTGGTGCCTCTCTCTGTACAAAAAAATGGAAGTTGAGTTGCAACCAAGTTATAAGACATGTAGCTGCGACCATGCTCAAAGACATGTAGTTGCTTGCCCGTTGTGGGACATGCAATTGGCGCCTCTCTCCGTACAACAAAAAATGGATGTCGAGTTGCAACCAAGTTATAAGACATGCAGTTGCGACCAAATTAGAAGACATGCAGTTGCGCGCCTCGTGTGGGGCATGCAACTAGGCCCCATCTCTCTCTACGCCGTCCCCTCCGACAAAACTAAGGTCCTCCCAGTTGCGACCAAGTTAGAAGACATGGAGTTCTATGCCCATTGTGGGACATGCAACTGGCGCCTCTCCCTGCACAACAAAAATGAAAGTCGAGTTGTAACCAAGTTATAAGACATGCAGTTGCGACCAAGTTAGAAGACATGCAGTTACGCGCCTATTGTGGGACATGCAACTAGGCTCCATCTGTCTCGATGTAGCCCCCTCCGACAAAACAAAGGCCCCCTAGTTGATATGAAGTTAGAAGGCATGTAGTTTCCCACTATAGGACATGCTACTGGCGCCTCACCCCGCACAACAAAACTGGAAGTCGAGTTGTGATACGTCTCCATCATATCTATAATGTTTTGTTGTTCTATGCCAATACTATACAACTTTCATATACTTTTGGCAACTTTTTATACTATTTTTGGGACTAACATATTGATCCAGTGCCCAGTGCCAGTTCCTATTTGTTGCATTTTTTGTTTCGCAGAAAATCCATATCAAACGGAGTCCAAATGGGATAAAAACTGACAAAGATTTTTTTGGAATATATGTGATTTTTGGGAAGAATAATCAATGCGAGACAATGCTCGAGGTGGCCACGAGGCAGGGGGGCGTGCCCCAGGGGGTTAGGCGTGCTCTGGGCCCTCGTGGCCACACCGTAAGGCGGTTGGTGCCCTTCTTTCGCCTTAAGAAAGCTAATATCCGGATAAAACTCGTGTCCAAAATTCAGCCCAATCGGAGTTACGGATCTCCGGAAATTTAAGAAATGTTGAAAGGGCAGAATCTGGAACGTAGAAACAGAGAGACAGATCCAATCTCGGAGGGGCTCTAGCCCCTCCGCCACCATGGAGGCCATGGACCAGAGGGGAAACCCTTCTCCCATCTAGGGAGAAGGTCAAGGAAGAAGAAGAAGGGCGGCTCTCTCCACCTCTCTCCCGGTGGCGCTGGAACGCCGCCGAGGCCATCATCACGACAACAATCTACACCAACAACTTCACCGCCGTCATCACCAACTCTTCGCCCCTCTATGCAGCGGTGTAACCCCTCTTTTACCCACTGTAATCTCTACTTAAACATGATGCTCAACACTATATATTATTTCCCAATGATGTATGGCTATCCTATGATGTTTGAGTAGATCCATTTTGTCCTACGGGTTAATTGATGATCGTGATTGGTTTGAGTTGCTTGTTTTATTATTGGTGATGTCCTATGGCGCTCTCTGTGTCGCGCAAGCGTGAGGGATCCCCGCTGTAGGGTTTGCAATATGTTCATGATTTACTTATGGTGGGTGGCGTGAGTGACAGAAGCACAGACCCGAGTAAGTAGGTTGTTTGCGTATGGGAATAAAGAGGACTTGATACTTTAATGCTATGGTTGGGTTTTTACCTTAATGATCTTTAGTAGCCGCGGATGCTTGCTAGAGTTCCAATCATAAGTGCATATGATCCAAGAAGATAAAGTGTGTTAGCTTATGTCTCTCCCTCAAATAAAACTGCAATAATGATTACCGGTCTAGTTATCGATTGCCTAGGGACAAATAACTTTCTCACGACAACAAGCTGTCTACTAAAACTAACTTAGTTGTGTCTTCATCTAAACAGCCCCTACTTTTTATTTACGTGCTCTTTATTATCTTGCAAATCTTTGCAGCATCACCTACAAAATACTTCTAGTTTCATACTTGTTCTAGGTAAAGTGAACATTAAGCGTGCGTAGAGTTGTATCGGTGGTCGATAGAACTTGAGGGAACATTTGTTCTACCTTTAGCTCCTCGTTGGGTTCGAAACTCTTACTTATCGAAAGAGGCTACAATTGATCCCCTATACTTGTGGGTTATCAAGACCTTTTTCTGGCGCCGTTGCCGGGGAGCAATAGTGTGGGGTGAATATACTCGTGTGTGCTTGTTTGCTTTATCACTAAGTAACTTCTATTTGGTGTTCTAAGTTGTTCTCTATATTTAGTTATGGATATGGAACACGAAATACCAAAAAAATAGGTTTATTTGCTACTCATGGAGATGGGGAACCTTCTAAAACCCTCGATGCTCATTATGTGAAAGATATTATGTACTACTTTGATAATCCCAAGAAAACCCCATTCAACTTTATAATGGGGGTAACATTGGATCAACGTGAATTCTTTAAGAATTATCACTTGACTCAAAAGGGAAACTATTATGCGATCAAATTTATATGTTTCATTGGTATGCTCGACAACTATGCTTGAGATATGATTATACTTGTTGCTCTAGGATGAAGGCTCCACACCTTACCTTTTCATGCGAATTTAATGATAATGAAACATTAGCTTCATATGCTAATGGTATATATGATTAGTATGATGTGGAACGAACAGAAGAATTCGTTGCTTTTATGTGTGCTTATGAAATTGAATCTTTGTTTAAAGAGTGTGAAAATCTTGATGATGTTGTTTATGAAAATTATGAATTCAATTCCGATATTTATGATTTTATTGAGAGAGTCTCCGCTGTCCAAGAAGAGGCTAATATTTTGCAGGAGTCTATGGGAGAAGAAATTGATAAAACTGTGAGCTCATTGGATGAAAAAGATGATGAGGAGAGCGAAGAACAAAAGGAGGAAGAGTGGATTAGCTGCCCGTGCCCACCTTCTAATGAGATTAACTCTTTAACTCATACATTGTTTAATTTCCCTTCGTGCTTACCGAAGGATGATTGCTATGATGATTGTTATGATCCCGTTGATTCTTTTGAAATATCCCTTTTTGATGATGCTTGCTATGCTTGTGGCCAAGATGCCAATATGAATTATGCTTATGGAGATGAACTTGCTATAGTTCCTTATGTTAAACATGAAATTGTTGCTATTGCACCCACGCATGATAGTCCTATAATCTATTTGAATTCTCCTGACTACACTATATCGGAGAAGTTTGCCCTTATTAAGGATTATATTGATGGGTTGCGCTTTACTGCTACACATGATGATTTTTATAGATATAATATGCATGTGCTTGCTGCTCCTACTTGCAATTATTATGAGAGAGGAACTACATCTCTGCCTCTTTATGTTTCCAACACGATAGATTTGCAAGAAACTACTTATGCTATGTATTGGCATTTACTTGATGTGCATGAATTGTTCTTGTATGACATGCCGATGCATAGGAAGAGAGTTAGACTTCGCCATTGCTTGATATATGTTACTTTGTGCTCACTACTAAATTACAAATCATTGTTGATTCAAATTGGCTTTGATATACCTTGGGATCCGGGTCGATTCATTACTTAAGCACATTATGCCTAGCTTAATGGCTTTAAAGAAAGCGCTTCCAGGGAGACAACCCGGAAGTTTTAGAGAGTCATTTATTTCTGTTGAGTGCTTTTATAAAGTTTTTAAAAAAAGAGGGGAACCCAAAGCTTTTCAAAAAGGAAAGTGAAAGTGAGAGAGACAAGCATTGTTGAAGTGGGGGAGCTCCTTGAACTTTGTTCATGCTCATGAATGTGAATCTTGATTACAGAAACTTTTCAAAAAAAATAATTATCCCCTTGTACAATTCCATTGTATTATAAAAATAATGTGCCAAGATTTGCCTTTAGGATGTTTACATTGCTTGTTGGTTTGTGCGGTGCAGAACAGAAACGTTGGCTGTAGTGCACGATTTTACATTTTTTACTGGAATGTCAAACAGTTCTCAAACTTTTTGCACTGTCTTTCTATACAAAATTTTCATTTTTCCTAATGTTGGAAGAAGTTTTGGAGTACCAGAGGTATGGTGAATGTTCAGATTACTACAGATTGTCGTATTTAAGACAGATTCTGTTTTTGATGCATAGTTTGCTTTTTTTGATGAAGCTATCAATTTCTATCAATGGATTAAGCCATGGAAAAGTTATATTACAGTAGCTACAATGAAAAAACAAAATATGAATAGGTTTGCAATAATACTTAGAGTAGTGATGTGCTTTATTATACTAATGGATCTTACCGAACTTTCCGTTAAGTTTTGTGTGATTGAAGTTATCAAGTTTTGGGAGAGATCACGATGGATGAAGGAATAAGGAGTGGCAAGAGCCTAAGCTTGGGGATGCCTGAGGCACCCCAAGGAAATATTCAAGGACTCCCAAGCAACCAAGCTTGGGGATGCCCCGGAAGGCAACCCCTCTTTCTTCTAACAATCATCCTTAATTTTACCTTGAGCTATATTTTTATTTGTCACATGATATGTGCAAATCTTGGAGCGTCTTTTGCATTTAGTTTCCACTTTTCTTTGATGCACCATGCTGGTATGAGATAGTCCTTTGTCGATTTATAGAATGCTCATTGCACTTCACTTATATCTTTTGAGTATGGCTTTATAGAATGCTTGATGTGCTTCACTTATATCATTTGAAGTTTGGATTGCTTGTTTGTCTTCACATAGAAAACTGCCATTTGTAGAATGCTCTTTTGCTTCACTTATATTTGTTAGAGCGTGGGCATATCTTTTGTAGAAGAATTAAACTCTCTTGCTTCACTTATATCTATTTAGAGAGATGACATGAATTGATCATTCACATGGGTTAGTCATAAAATCATACATAAAACCTGTAGATCACTGAATATGATATGTTTGATTCCTTGCAATAGTTTGGCGATATAAAGATGGTGATATTAGAGTCATGCTAGTGGGTAGTTGTGGATTGTAGAAATAATTGTGTTGAAGTTTGTGATTCCCGTAGGGTGCACGTATGGTGAACCGTTATGTAACGAAGTTGGAGCATGAGGTATTTATTGATTATCTTCCTTATGAGTGGCGGTCGGGGACGAGCGATGGTCTTTTACTACCAATCTATCCCCCTAGGATCATGCGCGTAGTACTTTGTTTCGATGACTAATAGATTTTTGCAATAAGTATGTGAGTTCTTTGTGACTAATGTTGAGTCCATGGATTATGTGCACTCTCACCCTTCCATCATTGCTAGCCTCTTCGGTACTGTGCATTGCCATTTCTCACCTCGAGAGTCGGTGCAAACTCCGCCGGTGCATCCAAACCCCGTGATACGATACACTCTATCACACATAAGCCTCCTTATATCTTCCTCAAAACAACCACCATACCTACCTATTATGGCATTTCCATAGCCATTCCGAGATATATTGTCATGCAACTTCCATCATCATCATATACATGACTTGAGCATTCATTGTCATATTGCTTTGCATGATCGTAAGATAGCTAGCATGATGTTTTCATGGCTTGTCCATTTTTTGATGTCATTGCTACGCTAGATCATTGCACATCCCGGTACACCGCTGGAGGCATTCATATAGAGTCATATCTTTGTTCTAGTATCAAGTTGTAATATTGAGCTGTAAATAAATAAAAGTGTGATGATCATCATTATTAGAACATTATCCCATGATCAAAATAAAAGTGGCCAAAGAAGCCCCCCCCCCCCCTAAAAAAAGATAGAGGTCAAAGAAGCTTACAAAAAAAGAAAAAAAAAAGAGAAGGGACAATGTTACTATGCTTTTACCACACTTGTGCTTCAGAGTAGCACCATGTTCTTCATATAGAGAGTCTGTTGAGTTATCACTTTCATATACTAGTGGGAATTTTCATTATAGAACTTGGCTTGTATATTCCAACGATGGGCTTCCTCAAATGCCCTAGGTCTTCATGAGCAAGCAAGTTGGATGCACACCCACTTAGTTTTAGTTTGAGCTTTCATACACTTGTAGCTCTAGTGCATCCGTTGCATGGCAATCCCTACTCCTCACATTGACATCAATTGATGGGCATCTCCATAGCCCGTTTATTAGCCACGTTGATGTGAGACTTTCTCCCTTTTTGTCTTCTCCACACAACCTCCATCGTCGTATTCTATTCCACCTATAGTTCTATATCCATGGCTCACGCTCATGTATTGCGTGAAAGTTGAAAAGGTTTGAGAACATCAAAATTATGAAACAATTGCTTGGCTTGTCATCGGGGTTGTGCATGATTTGAATATTTTGTGTGGTGAAGATGAAGCATAGCCAGACCATATGATTTTGTTGGGATAACTTTCTTTGGCCATGTTATTTTCAAAAGACATGATTGCTTTATTAGTATGATTGAAGTATTATTGTCTTAATGTCAAATGATAGATTATTGCTTTGAATCACTCGTGTCTTAATATTCATGTCATGATTAGATTACATGATCAAGATTATGCTAGGTAGCATTCCACATAAAAAATTATCTTTTTTATCATTTACCTACTCGAGGACGAGTAGGAATTAAGCTTGGGGATGTTGATATGTCTCCGTCATATCTATAATTTTAGATTGTTCCATGCCAATACTATATAACTTTTCATATACTCTTGGCAACTTTTTATACTATTTTTGGGATTAACATATTGATCCAGTGCCCAGTGCCAGTTCCTATTTGTTGCATGTTTTTTGTTTCGTAGAATATCCATATCAAACGGAGTCCAAACGGGATAAAAACTGACGGGGATTTTTTTGGAATATATGTGATTTTTGGGAAGAAGAATCAACGCAAGACGATGCCCGAGGGGGCCACGAGGCAGGGGGGCGCGCCCCAGGGGGTCAGGCACGCCCTAGGCCCTCGTGGCCACCCCCTAAGTCAGTTGGTGCCCTTCTTTCGCCGCAAGAAATCTAATATCCGGATAAAAATCGTGTCCAAAGTTCACCCCAATCGGAGTTACGGATCTCTGGGATTTCAAGTAACGGTGAAAGGGAAGAATCTGGAATGCAGAAACAGAGAGAGATAGAGAGACAGATCCAATCTCGGAGGGGCTCTCGCCCCGTCGCCGCCATGGAGGCCATGGACCAGAGGGGAAACCCTTCTCCCATCTAGGAAGAAGGTCAAGGAAGAAGAAGAAGAAGAAGAAGAAGAAGAAGAAGAAGAAGAAGGGGGGCTCTCTCCCCCTCTCTCCCGGTGGCGCCGGAATGCCGCCGGGGCCATCATCGCAACAACAATCTACACCAACAACTTCACCGCCGTCATCACCAACTCCTCCCCCCTCTATGCAGCGGTGTAACCCCTCTTTTACCCGCTGTAATCTCTACTTAAACATGGTGCACAATGCTATATATTATTTCCTAATGATGTATGGCTATCCTATGATGTTTGAGTAGATCCGTTTTGTCCTATGGGTTAATTGATGATCGTGATTGGTTTGAGTTGCATGCTATATTATTGGTGCTGTCCTATGGTGCTCTCCGTGTCGCGCAAGCGTGAGGGATCCCCGCTGTAGGGTTTGCAATATGTTCATGATTTACTTATGGTGGGTGGCTTGAGTGACAGAAGCACAGACCCGAGTAAGTAGGTTGTTTGCGTATGGGAATAAAGAGGACTTGATACTTTAATGCTATGGTTGAGTTTTACCTTAATGATCTTTAGTAGTTGCGGATGCTTGCTAGAGTTTCAATCATAAATGCATATGATCCAACAAGAGAAAGTGTGTTAGCTTATGCCTCTCCCTCAAATAAAATTACAATAATGATTACCGGTCTAGTTATCGATTGCCTAGGGACAAATAACTTTCTCATGACAACAAGCTCGCTACTAAAACTAACTTAGTTGTGTCTTCATCTAAACAGCCCCTACTTTTTATTTACGCGCTCTTTATTATCTTGCAAACCTATCCAACAGCACCTACAAAATACTTCTAGTTTCATACTTGTTCTAGGTAAAGCGAATGTTAAGCGTGCGTAGAGTTGTATCGGTGGTCGATGGAACTTGAGGGAATATTTGTTCTACCTTTAGCTCCTCGTTGGGTTCGACACTCTTACTTATCGAAAGAGGCTACAATTGATCCCCTATACTTGTGGGTTATCAAGTTGCAACCAAGTAAAACAAACAAAAGGGCTATACAACTCCTAGTTATGGCCCAGTAATACATATAAGGGGATTTGAGTTCAGAGATAATCCTGAAAAATATGGATCTGATTTCGTGAAAGTAATGTTTCAGCAAAATCATGTTCTTGGACCTACTAATGTCAACTAGAATAAAACAAAACAAGCGAATTGAATCACTCCTACTAATGGCTTCAGTAATGTGTATGAGGGATATGAGAGAAGCACTTCTTGAGACACCAAAAATTATCCCAGTAAATAACAGTATAAATGATAGCACTCACCAGATTAAAAAAAGGAACAAAATGTGTCCAAGAAAACTAGCAGAGGTTTATATCCTAAAAAAGCATGCCACCCAAGAGCTAGGGTAGAAAAAAGCTTTAGGCAACAAATGCTCCTCAGCGTTGTGGCATCTCTTTTCATGTTCGAAAGCAACCTCCGTGAAAGAAAGTCAGTGATATTCAATCTCCAGAAGGATAGAATCATAACAGCATGCAGGGTCAAGGTCTCTTTATGATCGAAATGACCTCCGTACTATCAGATGACACATGAATAGCAGGAACGCTCAGGTCAAGGGTCAATGAGATAGGCTGTAGTCCTGGAACAGATAGGTAGACCCATGGTGAATATTGAATAGGTGAAGCCACGGCAAAAACATTAGGGGTTCACATCGACTGGGCTATATTGTGCTTATACGCGAGTGAGCCCATCATCAGCACCGACACCACGCCAACACCAGCATTGTCCAACACTGGTGGAGGCTGAATGATCTCACATGGTTTTGCGCATGCTACACACAATATTGTCAATCAAGTTACAAGTTGACAAGTCGGTACAGATACAAGGTGCAAATTTCTACGTACCACAACACATGATCTTGAATCAGAACTGAAAATTAACCAACATCCAAAGTAACATACTGTAGGTATATCTGAAGTGCACGGTTCTAATGTACGTAGATTGCTAAGGATAAACACGATCCTAAATTTCCCCGTCCCAGAGCTCCTCGAGGGTCTTGTAGACGCTTTGCTGGTTAATGGTAAAGTCACCTCTGAACTGTCTAACCTGAAAGCCACAAAATAATTAAGGTAATCAGATGCACTCGCTCTATACTATGAACTGTTAAATAACAACAAGATGCATTGATTAAATAGATCAAGAAAATTAAAAAAATCCGTTGCATTTCTTTCTTAAAGAATGGAAAAAGACAACACAATTGGCAACGCAAGGTGTCAAGATGTTATTTTTTACCACGTTCCAACAAGGTAAAAAGACCTATGTAGAGACTTTTGATTATACAAAATTACCGTAATGCAACAAAGAATATATATACTCTGCGGAGTATTTACACATGGATTGTTTGTCAGTTGTCAGATGTGCTACGGTTTTTCGCATGGTGATAGTCCAACATATCATCTCATCTCACAAAGATGCCTTGTCGTAGTGGAAAATATCATTGCAATTTTGTCCTCATTTAAGTGTGGGGGTATAAAGAATAGCAACAAACCTGCTTAATCTCGGATATCATCGCAAGCAAGTCATCTGCAATAGACCAATCATAAACATCAAGATTTTGCTTTATCCTTTCCTCATTCAGGCTCTTTGGTAGTACACTATGACCCATCTGAATGTTCCAGCGCAGGGCCACCTGTGCAGGAGTTTTCCCAAGTTTATTTGCTATTGAGGTGATGACCGGTTCTTGAAGGACATTACTGTTCATCCAAGGCGTACCAGGTGAACCTAGTGGTGAGTATGCCTGCAATATACATATACATAGTCGGGTATAATAAGAACATATATTTTTTAAACATTAGAAAGCCAGTTGCCCCCAAGTGCACCACGAACTTACAGAAAGATGAATACCGGTTGACTGACAAAAGTTGTGGAGCTTAGTTTGCTGCCAACCTGGATGACTTTCCACCTGATTAACAGCTGGACGTACACGAGCTAGATCAAGCAAGTCACCCAGTTTCTTTGTTGAGAAATTACTCACACCTATTGCACGAGCTTTTCCAGTATCATATAACTTTTCCATTGCTCCCCAAGTAGTAGGGATGTCAGGTCGTACAAAGTTTTCAGGATTGCTTGCGTCGGTGCCCTTCTTGAGCCTAAATGGCCAATGGATCTACAAAATTGCATACCGGTAAAAACTCAATTTCAAATTCTTCATGAAAACATTGCTATATAGCTCCAATAGGTAAATACTTAAATCCTCTCAAAGGAAAATACAATTCAACTAAAATGTAGTGATAAAATTCTTCAAATATATAATATACTCCCTTCATCCCAAAATAAGTGACTCAACTTTGTACTAATTTTGTACTAAATTTAGTACAAAATTGAGTCACTTTTTTTTGGGACGGAGAGAGTATTTCTCACAAATATATTCAAGATGCTGAAAATGATGCCCAAGCTCAAGACAATATACCAACTCATACCAAAAGATAAAACCATATCGAGAAACATGCATGTGTGTTAAGTGGTGCGTACTTGAAATTATTTTAGTTGGATGTGGATTTGTGACTAGATCACAGAAAAGAAGCCCACTTGCATGAAAAGTATACAATTACTAAGCAGTGGACTGGTGACTTAACAGAGGATCGTGTTTCTACACATTAAACAATACAATTACTAAGCAGGCAATTACTAAGTAGTGGACTGGCCACTTAAGCCTGCCCGTAATGGGGAGTATCGTCTAGTAGTATCATGCATATGATACTAGTGTATGATGTTACGAATGCATAATCATAAGTTAGTATCTTAGATTGCTTCATTTTATTCTCATGCATGACACAATGTGGTATAAAATTTAATATGATACCAAATCCTCAATTTCCTCAATTAACTGTGCGACATCTCATAAGAAAATGTCAAGTTAGCATGCATGATACCGCATATGAACTTCCGTTACGGGCAGTCTAATATAGGATCATGTTTCCACACTTTAAACTATAGGTGGTCATGAATAACACATATTTATTTGTCGATGATAACCTCGAGAAATCTAAAGTTTCGTGTAATCCAGATCACTACCACTAGTTTTATGAGGTATATTGTTCCAGACGATGAAAGGAGCATGCAAATGTAGAGTAGAAATCACCATATTCAGTAGAAAAAGTGAGATAGTACAACACAATGGCAAGATTGGAGCAACTCGATAGTGAAACATGATTATGAAATGGAAGGTGCTTACAAGGTAAAGATCCAAATACTCAAGCTGCAAGTCATTCAGACTTCTGTCAATTGACTCCGGCACATCTTCTGGAGCGTGATGATCATGCCTAAAATCACCGGTTAATTCTATTACTCGGTGAACTTAAACTGCAGAGAAATCCATGCAGGTGAACTGAACAGATCAATCCCAATGCTCTGAGCTTACCACAGCTTAGAGGTGATAAACAAATCTTCCCGCTTCACGACACCCTCTTCGAATAGCTTTTGCAGTGCCAAACCAACCTGAATAATCCAAGAGCAAATGTTATGCCTTCCTTAAGCCAACAATTGTTAATCAGTTGGAATGGAAACAGTATTGTCAACAACAACAACGATAAACTCCCTCCATCCACAAATGTAAGGATTTTTCTAAACGCTTGCCAAACAAGGAATAAATGATCACCTACCTCATTTTCGTTGCGGTAAGCCCTGGCACAATCGATGTGTCGGTACCCTGCCTGCACGATTCAAAAACAATCTCAAATCTGTGATTCTCTTGGAGGAAATATATATAAAATCACCATTCAAATACAGAGACTAGGACTACACAAAGGGAATAAATGATCTGAAGAAACCAAATCATGTGAGGCTGTGCGAACCTTGACGGCGGCGTAGACGGATTGGCCAACCTCATCTGGCTTGGACTGCCAGGTGCCATACCCCACTGAGGGGATCGTGCCGCCGGTGTTGAGCGCGAGGTGCCTCGCCATCACCACCGCCCAACGAGCTGACAGACTGATGCACAACGGCTGGTCCGCGGCACTTGCAGCACCGCATGAGATTGGAGAGGAAGAGGAGTGAGCAGCTAGCATCTGGTTGTTGGTATGTAGCACGGTACACCAGTACAAAGCTAATCCAAGAGAAAATCTAATTTATTAGGAATAAAGCTAATCTAAACCTGATGGCGTTTGTGCTCGGTAGCACGGTACAGATACGATAAAATATCACGTGGCCGCCTGCTTTAATCTATCCGCCGGGTCATCATCCCCTGGATTGATTTGATGGCCAGGCATCTCCCCCTCCATCATGGAAGAAACCAGTGGAGAAACCTTTTTGTCGATATCGTAGCGTACCTAGTCCTATAATGAATGTTTTTTTATCTCTACTTGTTTCATGGCACTCTTGAGAGCTTAGCATTGGTCTTGGCACTGAGGCAATATTTTTGTTATTTGCTTAATATTCCACACGAACGTTCAGTCTGGAACACAACAGCACGGCCATGTTATGAGCCGTAGGATCGGCCTTGCGACCACATGTGCATCTACATGGCTGACGTGTTGCACTACGCACCCACAACCCCGTTTTCACGGTTTAGATTGCTCCCATTTCGGACATAGCAAAACCTTTTTCTATTTTTGGTTTGAACTTAGGCAAAAATTGGAGGCTGTTTTTGTACAAAACTTTTCCAAAAAAAAATCAGGACGGAAGTGTTAGGTGCATGGGCGTCCCAAAAATTTGAATGGATACATTAAGGAAGACCGTGATGGGCTTGGGCGTTCATTAACCAAACCAGAACTAGATTTTCTAGTGTTTGTCCTATCAACTAAGCTGCTAAACCTGATTGAGTGTGTCAACCATTTTGTTCTTTTTCCTTATCTTAAGGATAGTCTGTTTTGCTAGCAAATGATAGGTCCACAAAGAAACATTTCTTGAACAGACCAAAAGGAGTCCATACATCACTAGTATAACATTAGCGGCATATGACGGCCAGATGATTTATGGCTTATCTTCCTAGACGAAGATATGTGAGTTTTTGAGGCTTGTGTCATGTGCATCCACTTATACTTGCTTGCCATCTATAGATTATCCGAGACATATTTTTAAGTAGTCACATGGCCTTAATGGGGTCCGAGAAGATACCATGACCATAGTTATTGGCCATGCCAATGTAGGGAGCGGTGACAATATCCAAATCGAGAGGCCCTATGTCACAGTGAAGGCGCTCTCTGTGGGTGCTAGAACGATTCTGCCAGGGTTTCACTCAGCCTGTGCATGTGTCTTCTACTCTTCTTCGACCCATGAGACGAGCTCAAACAAGTTTTTATTGTCCCTAAAGTTGGCGAGCCACATGTCGGTACTCCACCTCGAATTAGACGAAGTGTTCATCATGCAGCTGATTGTACTCCAATGTAAATGCACGGAGTATCCTCTCAGAAAATAAATGAGTACTAGAAACCAGGGGTGGAATCATAATCTAACACTAAGATATTTTAGTAATTATATTTTTCGAGTAAATTAATAGTTATATTCCGACTGTGCAATTGGATACCGTAAATTTTCTCGTGTTTAAACATTGTCCAAGTTATTAATTGTACCCAAGCTGTGCACACTTTAGCTGTGCATGACAGTCTTGAAGTATCGGCGCTTGAGAAATGTGAGCAGAACAGGACTCAGCATGCCACATTCTCTTTTTGTGCCGCTCCACTATTGGTGTTTATAATTTGGCACAGTCCTTGCTCGACCTCTCAGATCTGGCTACCACGTTTTGGCATCTGATCTGTCCATGGAAGCTTGGTGGACCTGCCTAACCTCTAGCAATAGCATGCCATGGAAAGCGATGGCCTCACTCACCATTTTGATCGTGTGGGAGGTTTGGAATGAGTGAAAAACATGTAACTATCGTTACCTTTCCACCATGCTTAATTCTGTCTTCTAGAAGATCAAGTCTAAGGCAGTCTCATCGGCCTTAGTAGGGGCAAAGCATTTGAGTTCTATAATGGCCTGAGAATAGTTATTTTTATATATTTTTTCCTCATTGTTGCCCTTCTTTGTTATTGTCTTGATTCTCATTAATTCAAGAAATGTGGTACGTTTTTTCCCTGTAAAAACAAAAACCATCAGCGAAGCAGTCTCATAGGCATAGGATAGTCGTGGCATTGTAAGGATGATGCATGTTCAGTGGGAATGGATACAATGAGGCAGTTTGCACAAAATTGGGATATGTTGCAATGTTGAAGATTAGCATGTCGACACTTGACTTAACAATGTTGCTTTCCGTACTGGAGGACGGTGCACACGATGCATGCCTATTGTATTGTAGGACACCGGCAAACCGGTGCAATGCATGACTATTATATTTTCACTTGTTGTCATTATGCGTTGGTCAGTCATGCTTGTTGTCATGCTTACCTTAATTACGACAGGGCCTTGATCACCTATAAATACTATACCAACACGATCTAAATACCATCCAGCGCCTACAAGTACAGCTAGGAACTAGTCACCAGCAATTCTTAAACAGACTCATCGGCTAGGCGGTACGATGGGAAGAGTCGAGCCCGCGGGTGCTGGTGGGGGTGGTGAGGGCACCGGGAAGACCTCCTGGCCGGAGGTGGTGGGGTGGCCGGTGCAGAATGCGGTGGTATGGATGAAAGGCGATAGGCCCGACGTCTCGTTCATTATTGGCGGTACAGGCGGCCAATGGCCACCGGGCCACAACCCCTCACGTGTCGTCATCCTCTCCAATGAAGTTGGTGTCGTTGTGAAGACCCCCGTCATTGGCTAGCTCAACCTAGCTCAACGGGCAGGGCAGCTTAACTAGCTCCATGGAAAGCGTAGTTGTGTTGTGCTTGTGCCCACTGGTATCCCCACAATGACAGTGCTAGGTGCTGCGTGCTTGCTGTTGGTAGCACTTTAAATAATGTGTAACATTCCGTATTGATTAATGAAATAAAGCACAAAGATATAGGTAATCTATATATTCATTGTTCCCTCGTCGAAAGTCTGCACCATCGATTAAATCCACAACAAAAGAGGTCATATGGTCCACAACCGGGACGACATGCTCCAATGGTCCCAGAGAAAACGCAGTGATGTTAATTGTGGTTTAGTGTACGGTGATTAGATAAGAGGTTAGTGCATATGGTGTATGTGATTGTGAGCTCGATTTTCTGCGAGTGGAAGGGGCTTGTTGTACCTAATTGTTTATTTGCATTTTTTGAAATGTAGCACCATTTTTGCACTTTCTTTACTGACTGGGTGTTAATGCATGTTGAGTTTTTTATCTGGTGTAACGATCGGACACATCAAAATTGAAGTTTTAGCTGGATCGGGAAGGCCAAAGATTGTCAGTTGATGTCAACCATGATTTTGTGAAGATGGACGCTCAATAGAAGTCAAGATGCATAACATGGCTGCTGTAGTAATTTCCCTTTCAATTCATCTTTGCTTTCTCTTGCCGATCTTGTTAGCAACCTCTCTCAACCCTCAAAAAATATTTTATATAATCGAATTATTACTCTTTAATATGATACGATGTGAGACAACTTTTCACATTTCATCGAAGGTATCACAAGTAAAGGCACATATATATTGTAAAATCAATAACACTCACAGTATTGCATGTATGATCCTTCTACATGTAGATGCTATGTATACACGTGCTCCGGACAAATTTCGTCAATAATCATATATGCATGACTATCATATGTAAACCAAGGCACCAAACACATCGGAGGTGTCTTTACCACTGTGTCTGGAGTAATTACTCCCAGAGCCACCACGCCTGCCATGAAAGCGTATAAAAGAGCGCACGTTTTGGTGTAAGGGGTTATGCCATGCCTATCGGGAGGTGCGTGATGGACGGGCCTCACAACTGGCATTCCAGAGTGGTATGGAAGGATTAGACCTCCTCCAATGCACTAGTGCTAAGATGAGGTGCTAAGCACATTAAAAATCTAAGCAACTAAAGTCCCCAACGCAAAGGTGCTTAGCTTGTTGTTTCTAAGCATTCTTCATTTAATGATTTAGCAACTAAAGTTGTCCATGCATTGGTGGGCTTCTTTCATTTAAGTGTTTTCCCTAGGTTCCCGCGCTTGGCATTGTTTCTTCCTGGGGTCACCACACTCATCTCTCTCCTCTTAATTACCTTGCCACATCATCTTTTTTGCCTACATGGCAGCCTTAGCACCTGTACAAGGTGGAGCATTGGGAGAGGCCTTAGAGGTCACGCTCAGCACTGATAAAGCGGTAGCGACTAACGGCGCGAGGGGTGCAGCCGTGCGGCAGCTGATGGGTCGAGAATGCCACCAATAAATTGAGCAACACGTGCGACGTGTGGGATAGGGAAAAGGAGATGGTAAAGACTATCAGTTTAGTATATTCAGGAATGGATATCGGCTGGGGCTCAAAATACGGTGGAATTCATGTTGTTTGCTTTCTGTTTATAAAATACTGTGCAAGGGTGTCCCCCAAAAAGTAAAAGAATGAAAGAAACTTGATTTGAACATATTGGGCCGACTTGTGCATTCACCACTCCACCACCGAACCACATGCACAAAATAATATGATAAAATTTCAATACCACCGAACATACCTAAATTTTTAGAACCATGCCCTAGATCTTGTTACCGCACAAGCTCCTGCGGTGAAGAACGGCCTGGCACTAAATCGGTTGCGACAAGCTCAGAAGTTGATCTTAATGGGTACATATGTAGTCGATGCGTGCAATAAGTATAGAATTAATATACTCAGGTCTCAAAGTACTCATTATTCTAAACGAAATTGTACTCTACTTTAAAACTTAACCACTAAAAACATATTAATATAATTTATTATAATATTGTGTCTTTCTGGATTTTATGGTAAAAAAAAATCGATATCACGTCAGTGTCCAAAACACAAATATTTGAAGACTTGATGTAGTAGCGAGCTCTAGCTCTGAAACCTGAGGGCAGGTTCTCTGGCTCGAGTTAGGTGACTTTGGATCAGACTTGTGGGCTGACCTGTTAGAGGGCCAACATATCAGCTACTGCCAGCGGTGTAGCCAGCAATCTGACAAGGTTGCTTGTTAGAGGGCCTAAAATCTGAGCTACATACTTAGGACATATAGCCCGCAAATAAAAAATTGTGTACAGGTTTGAAGATTGGAACTGAGCTACATATAATAGGTAAGCTTCATCACACCAGAATATTGTTCCTGTTTCCACTACCGGCTACTTCTAAGTCAGTTTGCCTTATGTCAACAGAATCTCAACGCCTGGAAGCCTATACAACAGTTCGGGCGAGCTGCTCTCGGATAGCTCAAAAGCTTTGGGAATGGCTATCAAAGTTGTCCATAATTTTGCTTGATATATATGCTTATTATGACATAAACTCTCATAACGTGTGCACCTATTGATCCTTCTAATTAATGTGATGATGGTCTTCCCTAAAACACAATACTTAGCTAGCTCACACAAGCGATTAACAAACAGAAACTTTGTTTTATGCCCGGAATAATCAGACAATTTGCAACGTTGATTCCTGCACTTGGCAACGGTGTGGACGATGCACCCGTGAAGCAGACGGTTGAATATTCAGCTCTACCAAGCGAGGCCGGTGTACCCGATGCACCCTCTCATTATCAAGCGTCAGCTTGTCACACTAACAGAGTTTGAAAAAATAAAAAGGAAGCTTCTCACACTCACAAATGCTCACCGTGTCCACCTCACGCTCAGTCCCAAATGCTCCTACAAGTACAGCCTGATCTCCTATCCTGGCTTCACATCCTACAAACGCAGACCACAAGTTGAGTACATCCTCCTTGAAACTATGGGAAGAGCGGAGCTCGCGGGTGTAGGAAGAGGATCGAGGTCGTCGTGGCCGGAGGCGGTGGGATTGCCGGTGGCCACCGCGGCACTCCTGATCAATGGGGACAGGCCCGACGTTGCGGTTACGTTAATCATGGAAACGGAACCCACTAGAAGGCCAGGCCGCCCCGACCCTAAGCGTGTCATCCTCGTGTCCGACGCGGCTGACATCGTCATCAAGACCCCGTTGTCGGCTAGCCTAACAGGCCTGTAGTGCAACTCCTATATATACACACTGTTCCATGTTGCGCATGTATCATATTCCCTAATACTAGTACTTAGTACTATTCTCTCTGTCCCACAATATAAGACGTTTGTGCAAAAAAATCTTATATTGTGGGACAGAGGGAGTATATAATAAATCTGTGATCGATGTGCTGCTCAGTCGGTTATAGATAATGTATTGCTCTTGTGCACTTTAAACAGTCTGCGGGAATAAGAAAAGCATATGATCGATACCCTTTTGTTTGTTCGTAGTAAATAATGAAATATCTAGATAGTAAATATATGTCTGTTATTCACTAATTAAAAATTTACATATCTATTAGTTGGAGTTAGCTTTACGTTGCATTTTGTTTGCATTAACATCATGTTCACATCACTGCGAGCTTGAAGCAATCTGCTTGAAAAGTTATGAATTGATTTAGTCATCTATGGAACAAATGTTTGGCAATATTCATCGGCCGGGAGATAATTTGTGCCATCTGATTTAGGCTAGTGGCTATGTGCATGTGTGACTACAACAATGCATGATGCCAGACATCGGCAGAGACGCCAGCAAACCGTAAAACCATATGTTGCACCCTTAGTAGATTTCTTTGACAATTAGACTAAGGCTCATCGTAATGAAAGTAACATAGATAGCAGTATCATGCATGTCAACTAGGCATTTTTGTGGAGGTGGCACACAATTAAAAAAAAAGAGATTTGAGTATCATGATATGATAACGTATCATATTAAAGTAATAGTATGTGTCATGCATGACAATACGTAAGGCCAGTATAATACTATGCATTGTGAAGTAGTATCATATAGTAATGATATTAATATATGATACTCCCCCATTGTGACTAGCCTAAATAAAATTTTACTCCCTACGACCCATATTATTTGTTCGTCGGAGTACTACTTAGATTGGTCGTAATGGGGAGTATTATATACTAGTATATTCATGTATATGATACTAATATACGATACTACGCCACATCCATAGTGCATGGTATATATTGATGTCATAGATGATTTTATTTATTACCATGCATGACACATAGTAGCACGTCATTTAATATGATACGGTATCATGATATGATACTCAACCCTGTCTTTCTTCATTTAATTCTATGCCACCTGATCAAAATTGCGTAGTCATATGCATAGTAAGTTCTATGATATTACCATTACGGGCAGCCTTAGTTGCAAATGTTTGTACTTCAACGATTTCTCTTATACGTACAGTTTGATTGGCACAAACTAATCTAACGTGAAAAATGAACTGATCTTTTTTTATATATAGTTTGGCCTCTCTTTCGTCAGCCTGCAATACGCCCATGGATCGGTGTGCAAGGCCTATCGATGCGACGGAGGTTACCTGTACCCTTCTCTTATGAACCGAGAGTTCCGACGGGCGATAGAAGGCGGGCGGCGGCTGGCATCTCAGGAAGCAGGAGTAGGTGGCAGGTTGGAAACTATGGATTAAAGGAGACATAAACTATTTGTTCATGCATACTGGTACTAGCATGGTCCTTTTTCTTTTCCTATATAAGATTTGGGATTTCTATTAGTACATGGGCCTTAGCTATGGGAGGGATAGCCACACACAGAGTGGGGTTGGGCAGCCTCCAATGGCTTGCACAGTCTCACACCTCCGTGCGACACCCAGCCCTTGCTGCGCCTTGACCTACGGCCACCACGGGAGTCCGGGGCTGCCGCATTGGCTTATTGTGCCGCATAGCATTAAACAGCCGCAAGGAGCCACCATGGACGGCCTCAGCAGCATGACTGTGTACACTGCGAGACCCCCCCCCCCTCCCCCCCACAACATTCCGAGGCAGGGACGAGGCAGGCGAGGGGGGGGGGGGGGGGCTGCGTTGCGTTAGGGTTCCCCCATGTCGCTTCAAGCAGAAGCGGCACGGGTGTGGTTACCTTGTATATATACTTTTGGATTTTTCTCATTTCGAGGATTCTGTCTTGTTGGCGGTCGGTTTGTTTGTTATAAGGACGCTTACTTCTGCGGCAAGATGAACAGGAGTTTATAAATTAAACCATGTAGCGACCATTCCTGAATTTCGCACAGGACTTGTGTGGAAATGTCTCAACGAGGATTTTCCACCAATTGAATTTGTTCATTTCATGATGACATTTGAACAGTTTGCTCTACAGTATTAATAAATTGGAGACACAACTAATCAATGCAAGATGAATAATGCAGCCTTGGAATCTTTATGGAACCAGCGGCAAGACATTACCAACACATATACACAGGTGCTATCTTAGCAAACACAACTATGCAGCTACTATCTTGTCCTTGGGAATTAATCCGATGAGTTCTGCAATCTTCAGCTTCTTCCTGGCATACTGCTCATACGTTCCAGAACACAAACTCTGAAAATGGGAAGAGTAAGATACTACATAAAAAATTTCAAGTGGATACAATGTTGTTTGACAATATCTACCCAACAAACATACCGTCCAACGAATTTCGTGTGCAATAAGATCACGGGCTTTATATTCTGGAACCTATAGAGACACAAAAGAAAGAAATCACACGAGAATATAACAGGAACCAATGGATGCTAAGACAACGCCATACTATACTTACACTGTCACTAATGCCTTTTGTGCACCGAGCAAACTACAAAGAAAGAAGACCAAATCAATTTGCATTGTAAAAGAATATATTGATTTATAACAGAAGCAATCACATATAGAACGCCTTTGGAACAAAAAACCTACAACACGCTCCATGTTGGAATCGCCGTAATTCAGCTCATACTTCATACTGCGGTCGTGTGCTGAATACAAGTTTTCACCATAAACTTGCTCAAGAGCATCTCTGAAACTCAGCTGAACATTGTCCAAGGGAAAAATAAATAACATCACCAAGCATAAGTAGAGAGAAAGTATTCACAAAACACAATCATCAGTAAAATAACAATGTTGTGTTTTGAAAAGGCTGATGTGCAGCGCTGACCTGATGATTCTCATTGACCCGCTTCCAAATCTGATAGAAGACACCATCACGATCTTTCTCAAACATGAGATTCATGCGTGCATCCCATATATACTCCTGAATTGAACCGAAAGAATGCAATTGTTAAATACAACTATAACAAGGGCCGAATATCTAACTGAGCAAGGGATAGAGGAATTTTACATGCAAACCAACAGCTGCTAGTTCCAGAGTCATGTTCTGAAACCCAGCTGCGATCCTACATGCTTGGAATGTGGCCTTTGAATGTATACGCGCCCACTAAATAATAGAACAGATAAGTTATTGTGGTGGTGCAACATTTATATAGAGATTTTTTGCAATTTCATGGTTTTGAGAGGTCAAATATGCATACCTCAATAGACGACTCATTTGTCAGCAAATACTGTTCAAGCCACTGTCAAGAACAAACATTGTTAGTCCAAGAAAACAAAAATACTGAACAAAGTTCTAAACTTGAACTAGCTGATCATTCCAAAAGGCATACATTAATTTCCTTCACAATTGTTTCCCAGTATTGGAGATAATCTCTATCAGCGTCAGGGGTGCTATAAAATGCTCGGTATCTACTCCAACTTGTATACTCAGCGCCACCGTGCATCCGAGTAAAACAACAGGAAAACGACATAGTTCAGCTGTCCTGAGGATAACAAGCACTGAACATAAGCGAAGAGGATGCTCTTAAGAGTACTGATTAGAGTACTTATGAAGTTCGAGAAGAGCCAAATAACACATAGTACTTGAACGTGTCAAAAATATACGGGGACTCGAAAAAAGGGGCAAACTTTGTTTATGCGTACGAAAACAGGATAGTAGTTGTATTCTAGGAGCAGCCTATAGCATGTGCACCCAACTGAGGTTTTAGGACTTGTTCCATCCAAATAAAAATTGAAAATTAATCTCTGTTTGATTTTAACTGAAAGACCCTGCTAATTTATTAAAAGAACACATATTCTAATATGTGCTTAATCTCCAAATACTGCAATTTTCTTAGTTTTAGTGTTGAGTTTGTCCAAGGACCTTATGTATGCCTCTTAAACTCAGACTTAAAAGTCAAGCTACAAAGAAGTTACTTTCATATTAAGCAATTTTTTGCTATTGTCCATTCAAAGGGCAAATCAATATGAAACCAGTTAGCGACTGCATTTGTACATATTAAATGTAGATGCATTACATAAATAAGTGCAGCGAATACGGTAATGACACTTACATCATTGAAAATGACTAGCCACTGGTAGTCGTTCAAGGACTGTTTGTAACAGAGTTCAGAATCAAAATACCAACCAAAGAAGCCATCTACGACGTAGTGAAAGAAGTAGTCGTTCTTCACGATTAGCTCTGGAGGGTACTTGCGTTCCAATGCAGCAGCATCATCCAGCTCGTCAACCGGCTTTCCTTTCAACAGCTACGTACACAGATGGAGTAAGTACATACATAAGAAGGCATAATAATTTTTCATGAAGCATTGATAGATCAATCAATTGTGAACAGAACGATAGGAGCATTATATTGATATGGGACTAACTAACTAACCAGGCAAGCTTTGATGCGATAAAGCGCATACTTGAGATGGAGCTTGTTGGTCTCCTCTTGGTCGAATGATGGCCGAATCAGCAGATTTTTCTTGTGAATCTCTGTCTCGTCGTCCCTCCTGGGTCTCGTTCAAGAAACACTGGATTTGATATTGTACTAGAGCAGCTTGCGACTCATTATGGTGGAAAGATTTACGGGTAAGGGCTTCCAGGATTTCACGTGAAGGGATGTTTGACAAACCGGCGAGCTCCGATTCTGAGCCATCGTCGCCGACTGGTAATTGCAATTGGGCGAGGCGCGAGGCGATAATTTCGTCGTACCTGGACATAACAGGCTCGTCGGGGAATCTGGGCGGCGGAGAGACTCCATCCACACGGCTGCTGCTATCAGAGTCGGAATCGACAAGGGATCCAGACAACAACGACGCGCCACCTTCACCAAGACGCCGTCGAGACACTCCTTCAAGAGGCCTCCTTCGGCGGCGGCGCCTCCTGTGCGGCATCGGCATCCCCATCCGATCGGCATCAAAGGGGAGATGAGCACTGCAATTTAGGAGAGGCGAAACCATCATATCCTTTGGCAAACTGGGCCTAGCAGGCCTAAGTTGTTAAAAAAAGCACAGTTAAGTTAAAAAAAGTTAAGTTTTATTTAGTTTTAGTTTTCTCAAAAGCAATTTAGGTTTTTTTTGGTGTCTCAAAAAAAGTTCAGTTATTTTGCCCAAATATAGTTAAGTTTTTTCTAGGGTAAAAAAAGTTTAAGATTCTCTCTTTTCCACTTAGGTTAAGTTTTGGGGAGTGACTGGTTGCAACTCCGTGTCAACATGAATCACGAGGCAAATCAGACAGTCAAATACACCTTTCCTTAGGCTAGTCATAGTGGGGAGTAACTTAGACTAGTGTCATGCATATGACACTAGTCTTTGTTACTACCTTCATAGTGCAAAGTAACATACAAGTAGTAT
This sequence comes from Triticum urartu, assembly GCF_056163025.1. Classification (NCBI taxonomy): domain Eukaryota; kingdom Viridiplantae; phylum Streptophyta; class Magnoliopsida; order Poales; family Poaceae; genus Triticum; species Triticum urartu. Next base: position 17,532,689 of record NC_141873.1, read on the forward strand.
CATAGATGATATCATTTATTACATTATAGACTCATTTTGCTTTGGATTGCGTTATGTTACAGTAACATATTATGTTACTCCAAACGCCTCTCTCCTCATTAACTCTATGCCACATAAGCAAACTTGTCTTGAAATGCGCTGAGTTATTTGCTAAGTTACTCCCACTATGACCAGGCTTAGTAGCAAACTGAGAAACACTCGGTTGCAACCCTCTTGCAACTCACATGACGCACGAATCACAATGCAAATCTAATGGTCGCTTTGCATCCACCACTCCACCCGGGTAACTCCTTCAGAAATAAAAGAAATAAATCAAAGGTAAATTCTCTATAATAAATAAATCCTCAATCTTGAACCAATGTTGGTGGAAGTCGGGCGTTGGGGCAGTTGACATGACGTATCTCCGCCCTCTGCTGATGGGCTAAATGCCGGTTGGCCTCCACATAGACCTCGTCCTGGATGGGCTTGGGGATGACAGACTGCTTTGTCATCTCCGCCGCTTCCGTGGCCTCGTACTCCCCCATGGTGTCCTCCATGGCGAAGCACGCAGCCGGTCGGCTCGCCGTCACCTCCTCCATTGGCTGGGGCTCCGCCTGCTACTGCTCCTCTGCCTCCTCCTCCTTATCCGACTGCTACCCCCTGCTCACCCATCTCACTACTAGAAAAAAAGCTTATAGGTGGCCTCAAATTAGTGGCGGGTATAAACAGGCACCCGACATTGCTATTTTTGAAAGGAAGCGGCAGCGGGTAAAAACAGACCCGCCACTGCTTCCTTTTCAAAATAGCAGTGGCAGGTAATAAAACAAACCGCCACTGCTCTCCACAACAGCAGAGGGCGGAAATAATCACCTGCAACAGGTGAACTCTTCAAAAATTGTCCGCGTGCTGAAAATGAGCATTGGTGGGTGCTATGGAATAGCCGCCACTGGTATGGAAGGTATGACTTGGCAACGGGGCAGTATTTATGCCTGTCGCAGATAAATTATGCTTAGTGCTAACCCATACAAAATAAGTTTTATGTATCTAGAAGTTAGCAACGGGGCAGTATTTATCGGGGTCATGCTTGTTGTCATATTTGGCTTGTTGTAGGTATGCGTTGGTCATTTTTGTTGTCATGCTTCACTTAATTACCACAACGACTTGGTCTTCCCTAAAAGATAATGCTAGCTAGCCCACACAGTTATATTGCCGCATAGACACTTAGGAACGTTGATTCCTGTACTCGTTGATGGTGCGCACGATGTGCCCCTGAAAAATACGGTCGGGAGAAGCTCCACCAAGTGAGGGCGGCGCATGCAATGCTTTTACTCGGTTGCAAATGCTCCTACAAATACCGCCAGATCAACTATCCCAGATTTCACATCCCACAAACGCAGATCACAAGTACGTCCTCCTTGAAACTATGGGAACAGCGGAGCTCACAGGTGTAGGCAGGGGCTCGAAGTCGTCATGGCCCAAGGTGGTAGGGCTGCCTGTGGCCACGGCGGCGCTCCTGATCAACGGGGACAGGCCCGATGTCGCGGTGGCCGTAGTCGAGGGACCAATCAGGCGGACAGGGGAACCCGACCCTAATCGCGTCATTCTCGTCTCTAACGCCACCGGTGTCGTCGTCAGGACCCCGGTGGTCGGCTAAGCTTAATAACATGCCCCGGCGTGTAGTGCAACTCCTAGATACGCACCGTTCACTGTTGCGCATATATCCAATTCTCTATCACTACCACTTGCTATAGAATAAATTTGTGGTACATGTGCTGCTCGGCCGGGTTATAGTTAATCTATATATAGCTCTTGTGTAATTTCGACATTATTATGCCAGAATAACAAAAGCATGCACGCTTTTGGAAGGATGGTGGTATATGAATGGTCGCCTCATCCGTAAAATAAAATAAAATATGGATGATCGCTTCAAAAGTACTATTGTGAGCTGGAGCTCATATGATCCCAAGTGAAGAGTGAATTTCAAAAAAAAAGTAGACGAATTCAAAAAAAATCTGTTTTTTGTTCGAAGAAACATTGACATTTTTTGAACGCATGCACATTTTTGTGATGGAATCACGTTTGTAGAGGTATGGACGAAAAAAATAAATTTGATGCTCCAAAATGCTTCCATAAACTCTCTTTTTAGAGCATCGATTTTATATTTTTCACCAACACCTCCACAAGTGTAATTTCATCATTAAATTTTGCAAACATGTAGAAAAAAATCAAGGCTTCTTGAAAAGAAAAACCAGTTCTTTTTATTTACTATTTTTTCAGATTTTACTGTTGACCCGATCTTATGTGAGCTCGAGCTCACAAACTCCACGTCCTGATCGCTTTAGGTTGTCTACTAAAGGTGTAATCCTACCGCATTACTCCACACCAATTCTGGGACGGATTCATGGGGCTTCCATGGACCATGGGGTATTGGACATTTGAGTAATTTGGGCCAACTAGTACACACATGTTCTCTTACATTTTAGGGCTAGACCAGTCCCTGCCCATGGGCTCTCCCCAGCCGTTAATTGAAAGAGACCGGCAATAGCAGGTGCTCGCCTATGGGCGGACGAACATCGGCTGGCCCAGTAGCTGGGGTTTCAAGGGCCATTTATTTTTTGGGAGGGAACAAGTTTTTTCGTGGTTTTGGTAGGTTTTTTCACGAATCGGGTTCTGTTTGTTTTACTCTTTTTTCCTTTACTTATATTATATTTTTTCTATGGTATTCCCTTTTATTTTTTATTTTATTTTCATTTTTGTTTCTATTTTTCAAAAAATATATAAGAATATAGAAAACTACTTGAACATTTTTATATTCTTTATGGGTTATTGTAACACTATATGACATCTTTTTAAAGTCATGAACACTTTTAAAATTTGTACGAACATTTTATATAATAGTTGAACATTTTTCTACATTGCATGATTTTTTTAAAATGCATGATTTTTTAATGACGTTAATACATTTATAAACCTACATGGACATTTATAAACCGACCAGGCAGCCAGGAAATCCTGACCCTAGGGCGCGTTGCCCTCTTCTCTGATGCTACCGACATCATCTCAAGACACCCGTTGTCAGCCTCATATGTTAATGGGGTGCAAGTGTCCTAGTGCCCAGCAATACGACTTATTATTTATTGATTGCTTTGGTGGAATTATTATTTAATTACTTTGTCATAGATGTGCTGCTCGGTTAGGTCATACAGAAAAAAGGTTATGGATACTCCATTGCTCTTGTGTACTTTCAACATTCAGCAAAAATTAGAAAAACATTTCATTGATGCCTCCTTAGAAACATTGTAGTATATGGATGATCATCTCAAGTTGCCAAAAGATAGCTACTCAAATGTGTAACCCTATTGCAGTCACCACTCATCAACCCTTGTAGGGTGGGCCATGAAATCGACCAAGGGTGGCCTACCATGGGGCATGGGATGGTGGATCTTTTTAAATTGTGTCATTTCGACGAACTAGTATACGCATACTCTTGTACATTTTAGGGCCAGGGCTTGCCCCATGCGTTGAAGCATAGCAACTGCTATATATCGCTCGTAGCGAGTGGTGATAGGGGTATCGCACTACAAGAAATATGTCAACTTATGACCACCACTATTGGTCATTGAATGGTCACAAATTTCCATTTATGACCTTTTTGCGACAAAAAACATAAGGTCAAAAGCTGGGCGTCGTAAACTGACTATAGCAACCTTTCTTATGGAATGGTCGCAAATGTTTATGACCAAAAAAAGGTCGTAGATTTAACGACCAACTGTTTTGGTCGCTAGCAATCCGACCACACCACTTCAAATCCACCGTGGCAAGCTGACGTGGCAGACTTACGACCAAATGATAAGGTCGTAAAATAGAATCAGCCCGGTCCATTTCAGCCGTCTTAATGGGCCAAGCCCAATAATTCAGCCCATTTAATTTTTTCCTCTTTATTTTGCTTATCTGCATGGGCCTGGCCCAATAATTTGGCCTTTTATTTTCTGGGAATGGAGCCTTTTTCTGATGATTTTTTTATATTCCACTATTGTTTTGGGCCACAGCCTTTTTAGTCTAGTCCGAATTTGGGCCTTGGCCTTTTTATTTTCTGTTATGCAGCCTTTTATATTATTTTTTCTTACAGTCATTTCTTTTTTTAGGCCCAAGCCTTTTTGGTCTAATTCTTGTTTGGGCCTTGGCCTTTTTAGAGCCCAGGTTCTCATTTTGCATAACTATAAACAGAAAGGCCCAGGTGCACAAGTGATCCACATAACTTCACAGAAAATAAACAAAATGATCCACAAGTGATCCAGGTTCACAAGATCACATAACTTCACAGAAAGGCCCAGGTTCACAAGTGATCACATAACTTCACAGGATCCATGTGCTCTAGTTTAAACAGCAAAATGCAACAAAATGCAATAGCTCTCAGCTCAGCTCCCAGGTTCACAGGTTCAAAATGCAACAACTACCTTAGCTCAAAGACAAAGAGGTTCATAGCACAGCCATCAAACTACCTTAGCTCCAAAGAGAGCCATCAAGTGGGCTAACTTCTCTTCCTGTTCTTAAGACTTCTTGCGCAGCAGCTCAAGTTCCTTGTCGCGTGCAGCTTCAGATTCTTCTGCCTTCATCTTGATTGCTACCAATTCTTCTTGCACCAGTTCAGCTTGAAGCTCGGACCTCTCCAGCTTCTGCTCAAGGTCACGAACATGAGCAGCAACTTTGCCGGAGTTGTTCCTGAAGGAAATATGCCCTAGAGGCAATAATAAAGTTATTATTTATTTCCTTATATCATGGTAAATGTTTATTATTCATGCTAGAATTGTATTAACCGGAAACATAATACATGTGTGAATACATAGACAAACAGAGTGTCACTAGTATGCCTCTACTTGACTAGCTCGTTAATCAAAGATGGTTATGTTTCCTAACCATGGACAAAAGAGTTGTTATTTGATTAACGAGGTCACATCATTAGTTGAATGATATGATTGACATGACCCATTCCATTAGCTTAGCACCCGATCATTTAGTATGTTGCTATTGCTTTCTTCATGACTTATACATGTTCCTATGACTATGAGATTATGCAACTCCCGTTTGCCGGAGGAACACTTTGGGTGCTACCAAACGTCACAATGTAACTTGGTGATTATAAAGGAGTACTACAGGTGTCTCCAAAGGTAGATGTTGGGTTGGCATATTTCGAGATTAGGATTTGTCACTCCGATTGTCGGAGAGGTATCTCTGGGCCCTCTCGGTAATGCACATCACATAAGCCTTGCAAGCATTGCAACTAATGAGTTAGTTGCGAGATGATGTATTACGGAACGAGTAAAGAGACTTGCCGGTAACGAGATTGAACTAGGTATTGGATACCGACGATCGAATCTCGGGCAAGTAACATACCGATGACAAAGGGAACAACGTATGTTGTTATGCGGTCTGACCGATAAAGATCTTCGTAGAATATGTAGGAGCCAATATGGGCATCCAGGTCCCGCTATTGGTTATTGACCGGAGACGTGTCTCGGTCATGTCTACATTGTTCTCGAACCTAGGGTCCGCACGCTTAAGGTTTCGATGACAGTTATATTATGAGTTTATGAGTTTTGATGTACCGAAGGAGTTCGGAGTCCCGGATGAGATCGGGGACATGACGAGGAGTCTCGAAATGGTCGAGACGTAAAGATCGATATATTGGACGACTATATTCGGACATCGGAAAGGTTCCGAGTGATTCGGGTATTTTTCGGAGTACCGGGTAGTTACGGGAGAAGTAATGGGCCTTGATGGGCTTTAGTGGGAAGAGGAAAAAGGCTGCTACGCCCCCCCTCCCCTCTAGTCCGAATTGGACTAGGGAAAAGGGGGCGGCCACCTTTCCTACTCCTCCACTTCCTTCTCCCTTCCTCCCCTCTTGGTGGACTCCTACTAGGACTTGGAGTCCTAGTAGGACTCCCATCCTGGCCGCACCAATAGCCTTGGCCGGCCTCCTCCTCCTCCATCCTTTATATACTGAGGCAGAGGGCACCCCATAGACACACAAGTTGATCTTCGTGATCGTTCCATAGCCGTGTGCGGTGCCTCCCTCCACCATATTCCACCTCGGTCATATCGTAGCGGTGCTTAGGCGAAGCCCTGCGACGGTAGAACATCAAGATCGTCACCACGCCGTCGTGCTGACGGAACTCCTCCCCGAAGCTTTGCTGGATCGGAGCCCGGGGATCGTCATCGAGCTGAACGTGTGCTAAGAACTCGGAGGTGCCGGAGTAACGGTGCTTGGATCGGTCGGATCGGGAAGAAGACGTACGACTACTTCCTCTACGTTGTGTCAACGCTTCCGTTGTGATCTACAAGGGTACGTAGATCATACTCTCCCCTCGTTGCTATGCATCACCATGATCTTGCGTGTGCGTAGGAAATTTTTGAAATTACTACGAAACCCAACAGTGGTATCAGAGCCAGGTTTTTTATGGTTTGATGTTATATGCACGAGTAGAACACAAGTGAGTTGTAGGCGATATAAGTCATACTGCCTACCAGCATGTCATACTTTGGTTCGGCGGTATTGTTGGATGAAGCGGCCCGGACCGACATTACGCGTACGCTTACGCGAGACCGGTTTCCCCGACGTGCTTTGCACAAAGGTGACTTGCGGGTGACTGTTTCTCCAACTTTAGTTGAACCGAGTGTGACTACGCCCGGTCCTTGCGAAGGTTAAAACGGAGTCTATTTGACAAACTATCGTTGTGGTTTTGATGCGTAGGTAAGATTGGTTCTTGCTTAAGCCCGTAGCAGCCACGTAAAACATGCAACAACAAAGTAGAGGACGTCTAACTTGTTTTTGCAGGGCATGTTGTGATGTGATATGGTCCAAACGTGATGAGATATAAGTTGTTGTATGAGATGATCATGTTTTGTTGAAGTTATCGGCAACTGGCAAAAGCCTTATGGTTGTCTCTTTATTGCATAAGATGCAAGTGCCAAATAATTGCTTTACTTTATCGCTATGCGATAGCAATAGTTGCAAGAGCAATAGTTGGCGAGACGACCATGTGACGACATATTGATATAGATCAAGATGATGGAGATCATGGTGTCATGCCGGTGACGATGGAAATCATGACGATGATTTGGAGATGGAGATCACAAGCACAAGATGATGATGGCCATATCATATCACTTATATTGATTGCATGTGATGTTTATCTTTTTATGCATCTTATCTTGCTTTGATTGACGGTAGCATTATAAGATGATCTCTCACTAATTATCAAGAAGTGTTCTCCCTGAGTATGCACCGTTGCGAAAGTTCTTCGTGCTGAGACACCACGTGATGATCGGGTGTGATAGGCTCTACGTTCAAATACAACGGTTGCAAAACAGTTGCACACGCGGAATACTCAGGTTATACTTGACGAGCCAAGCATATACAGATATGGTCTCGGAACACGGAGACCGAAAGGTCGAGCGTGAATCATATAGTAGATATGATCAACATAATGATGTTCACCGGTGAAAACTACTCCATCTCACGTGATGATCGGACATGGTTTAGTTGATTTGGATCACGTGATCACTTAGAAGATTAGAGGGATGTCTATCTAAGTGGGAGTTCTTAAGTAATATGATTAATTGAACTTAAATTTATCATGAACTTAGTCCTGGTAGTATTTTGCAAATCATGTTGTAGATCAATAGCTCGCGTTGTTGCTTCCCTGTGTTTATTTTGATATGCTCCTAGAGAAAATTGTGTTGAAAAATGTTAGTAGCAAAGATGCGGATTGGATCCGTGATTGAGGTTTATCCTCATTGCTATACAGAAGAATTATGTCCTTGATGCACCGCTAAGTGACAGACCTATTGCAGGAGCAGATGCAGACGTTATGAACGTTTGGCTAGCTCAATATGATGACTACTTGATAGTTTAGTGCACCATGCTTAACGGCTTAGAATCGGGACTTCAAAGACGTTTTTGAACGTCATGGACCATATGAGATGTTCCTGGAGTTGAAGTTAATATTTCAAGCAAATACCCGAGTTGAGAGATATGAAGTCTCCAACAAGTTCTATAGCTAAAAGATGGAGGAGAATCGCTCAACTAGTGAGCATGTGCCCAGATTGTCTGAGTACTACAATCGCTTGAATCAAGTGGGAGTTAATCTTCCAGATAAGATAGTGATTGACAGAATTCTCTAGTCACCATCACCAAGTTAGTAGAACTTCGTGATGAACTATAATATGCAAGGGATAACGGAAACAACTCCCAAGCTCTTCGTGATGCTGAAATCAACGAAGGTAGAAATCAAGAAAAACATCAAGTGCTGATGGTTGACAAGATCACTAGTTTCAAGAAAAGGGCAGAGGGAAGAAGGGGAACTTCAAGAAGAACAGCAAGCAAGTTGCTGCTCAAGTGAAGAAGCCCAAGTCTGGTCCTAAGCCTGAGACTAAGTGTTTCTACTGCAAAGGGACTGGTCACTGGAAGCGGAACTACCCCAAGTGATTGGCAGATAAGAAGGATGGCAAAGTGAACATAAGTATATTTAATATACATGTTATTGATGTGTACTTTACTAGTGTTTATAGCAACCTCTCAGTATTTGATACTAGTTCAGTTACTAAGATTAGTAACTCGAAACGGGAGTTGCAGAATAAACAGAGACTAGTTAAGGGTGAAGTGACGATGTGTGTTGGAAGTGGTTCCAAGATTGATATGATCATCATCGCACACTCCCCTATACTTTCGGGATTAGTGTTGAACCTAAATAAGTGTTATTTGGTTTTTGCGTTGAGCATGAATATGATTTGATCATGTTTATTGCAATACGGTTATTCATTAAAGTCAGAGAATAATTGTTGTTCTGTTTACAAGAATAAAACCTTCGATGGTCATACACCCAATGAAACAAGTTCATTGGATCTCGATCGTAGTGATACACATATTCATAATATTGAAACCAAAAGATGCAAAGTTAATAATGATAGTGCAACTTATTTGTAGCACTGCCGTTTAGGTCATATTAGTGTAAAGCGCATGAAGAAACTCCATGCTGATGGAATTTTGGAATCACTTGATTATGAATCACTTGATGCTTGCGAACCATGCCTCATGGGCAAGATGACTAAGACTCCGTTCTACGGAGCGAGCAACTGACTTATTGGAAATAATACATACTGATGTATGCGGTCCGATGAGTGTTAAGGCTCACGGCAAGTATCATTATTTTCTGAACTTCACAGATGATTTGAGCAGATATGGGTATATCTACTTGATGAAACATAAGTCTGAAACATTTGAAAAGTTCAAAGAATTTCAGAGTGAAGTGGAAAATCATCGTGACAAGAAAAATAAAGTTTCTACGATCTGATCACGGAGACAAATATTTGAGTTACGAGTTTGGTCTTCAATTAAAACAATGTGGAATAGTTTCACAAACTCATGCCACATGGAACACCACAGCATAATGGTGTGTCCGAACGTCATAACCGTACTTTATTGGATATAGTGCAATCTATGATGTCTCTTACCGATCTACCACTATCGTTTTGGGGTTATGCATTAGAGACAGCTGCATTCACGTTAAATAGGGCACCATCTAAATCCGTTGAGACGACACCGTGTGAACTATGGTTTGGCAAGAAACCTAAGCTGTCGTTTCTTAAAGTTTGGGACTGTGATGCTTATGTGAAAAAGTTTCAACATGATAAGCTCGAACCCAAATCGGAGAAATATGTCTTCATAGGATACCCAAAGGAGACTGTTGGGTACACCTTCTATCACAAATCCGAAGGCAAGACTTTTGTTGCTAAATTCGGAGTTTTTCTAGAGAAGGAGTTTCTCTCAAAAGAAGTGAGTGGGAGGAAAGTAGAACTTGACGAGGTAACTGTACCTGCTCCCTTACTGGAAAGTAGTACATCACAGAAAACTGTTTCAGTGACACCTACACCAGTTAGTGAGGAAGCTAATGATAATGATCATGAAACTTCAGATCAAGATACTACTGAACCTCGTAGATCAACCAGAGTAAGATCCGCACCAGAGTGGTACGGTAATCCTGTTCTGGAAGTCATGCTACTAGATCATGATGAACCTACGAACTATGAAGAAGCGATGGTGAGCCTAGATTCCGCAAAGTGGCTTGAAGCCATGAAATCTGAGATGGGATCCATGTATGAGAACAAAGTATGGACTTTGGTTGACTTGCCCGATGATCGGTAAGCAATTGAGAATAAATGGATCTTCAAGAGGAAGACGGACGCTGATAGTAGTGTTACTATCTACAAAGCTAGAATTGTCGCAAAAGGTTTTCGACAAGTTCAAGGTGTTGACTACGATGAGAGTTTCTCACTCGTATCTATGCTTAAGTCTGTCCGAATCATGTTAGCAATTGCCGCGTTTTATGAAATCTGGCAAATGGATAAACAAAACTGCATTCCTTAATGGATTTACTAAAGAAGAGTTGTATACGATGCAACCAGAAGGTTTTCTCAATCCGAAAGGTGCTAACAAAATGTGCAAACTCCAGTGATCCATCTGTGGACTGGTGCAAGCATCTCGGAGTTGGAATATACGCTTTGATGAGTTGATCAAAGCATATAGTTTTATACAGACTTGCAGTGAAGCCTGTATTTACGAGAAAGTGAGTGGGAGCACTACAGCATTTCTGATAAGTATATGTGAATGACATATTGTTGATCGGAAACAATGTAGAATGATTCTGTAAAGCATAAAAGGAGTGTTTGAAAGGAGTTTTTCAAAGAAAGACTTCGGTGAAGCTGCTTACATATTGAGCTTCAAGATCTATAGAGATAGATCAAGACGCTTGATAAGTTTTTTCAATGACTACATACCTTGACAAGATTTTGAAGTAGTTCAAAATGGAACAGTCAAAGAAAGAGTTCTTGCCTGTGTTACAAGGTGTGAAGTTGAGTAAGACTCAAAGCCCGACCACGGCAGAAAATAGAAAGAGAATGAAAGTCATTCCCTATGCCTTAGTCATAGGTTCTATAAAGTATGCCATGCTGTATACCAGCTCTATTGTATGCCCTACCACTGAGTTTGGCAAGGGAGTACAATAGTGATCTAGGAGTAGATCACTGGACAGCGGTCAAAATTATCCTTAGTGGAATAAGGATATGTTTCTCGATTATGGAAGTGAAAAAGGTTCATCGTAAAGGGTTACGCCGATGCAAGTTTGACACTAATCTAGATGACTCTAAGTCTCGGTCTAGATACATATTGAAAGTGGGAGCAATTAGCTAGAGTAGCTCCATGCAGAGCATTGTTGACATAGAAATTTGCAAAATACATGCGGATCTGAATGTGGCAGACCCGTTGACTAAGATTCTCTCACAAGCAAAACATGATCACACCTTAGTACTCCTTGGGTGTTAATCACATAGCGATGTGAACTAGATTACTGAATCTAGTAAACCCTTTGGGTGTTGGTCACATGGCGATGTGAACTATGGGTGTTAATCACATGATGATGTGAACTATCAATGTTAATCACATGGTGATGTGATCTAGATTATTGACTCTAGTGCAAGTGGGAGACTGAAGGAAATATGCCCTAGAGGCAATAATAAAGTTATTATTTATTTCCTTATATCATGGTAAATGTTTATTATTCATGCTAGAATTGTATTAACCGGAAACATAATACATGTGTGAATACATAGACAAACAGAGTGTCACTAGTATGCCTCTACTTGACTAGCTCGTTAATCAAAGATGGTTATGTTTCCTAACCATGGACAAAAGAGTTGTTATTTGATTAACGAGGTCACATCATTAGTTGAATGATATGATTGACATGACCCATTCCATTAGCTTAGCACCCGATCGTTTAGTATGTTGCTATTGCTTTCTTCATGACTTATAAATGTTCCTATGACTATGAGATTATGCAACTCCCGTTTGCCGGAGGAACACTTTGGGTGCTACCAAACGTCACAACGTAACTGGGTGATTATAAAGGAGTACTACAGGTGTCTCCAAAGGTAGATGTTGGGTTGGCATATTTCGAGATTAGGATTTGTCACTCCGATTGTCGGAGAGGTATCTCTGGGCCCTCTCGGTAATGCACATCACATAAGCCTTGCAAGCATTGCAACTAATGAGTTAGTTGCGAGATGATGTATTACGGAACGAGTAAAGAGACTTGCCGGTAACGAGATTGAACTAGGTATTGGATACCGACGATCGAATCTCGGGCAAGTAACATACCGATGACAAAGGGAACAACGTATGTTATTATGCGGTCTGACCGATAAAGATCTTCGTAGAATATGTAGGAGCCAATATGGGCATCCAGGTCCCGCTATTGGTTATTGACCGGAGACGTGTCTCGGTCATGTCTACATTGTTCTCGAACCTAGGGTCCGCACGCTTTAAGGTTTCGATGACAGTTATATTATGAGTTTATGAGTTTTGATGTACCGAAGGAGTTCGGAGTCCCGGATGAGATCGGGGACATGACGAGGAGTCTCGAAATGGTCGAGACGTAAAGATCGATATATTGGACGACTATATTCGGACATCGGAAAGGTTCCGAGTGATTCGTGTATTTTTCGGAGTACCGGGTAGTTACGGGAGAAGTAATGGGCCTTGATGGGCTTTAGTGGGAAGAGGAAAAAGGCTGCTACGCCCCCCCCTCCCCTCTAGTCCGAATTGGACTAGGGAAAAGGGGGCGGCCACCTTTCCTACTCCTCCACTTCCTTCTCCCTTCCTCCCCTCTTGGTGGACTCCTACTAGGACTTGGAGTCCTAGTAGGACTCCCATCCTGGCCGCACCAATAGCCTTGGCCGGCCTCCTCCTCCTCCATCCTTTATATACTGAGGCAGAGGGCACCCCATAGACACACAAGTTGATCTTCGTGATCGTTCCATAGCCGTGTGCGGTGCCTCCCTCCACCATATTCCACCTCGGTCATATCGTAGCGGTGCTTAGGCGAAGCCCTGCGACGGTAGAACATCAAGATCGTCACCACGCCGTCGTGCTGACGGAACTCCTCCCTGAAGCTTTGCTGGATCGGAGCCCGGGGATCGTCATCGAGCTGAACGTGTGCTAAGAACTCGGAGGTGCCGGAGTAACGGTGCTTGGATCGGCCGGATTGGGAAGAAGACGTACGACTACTTCCTCTACGTTGTGTCAACGCTTCCGTTGCGATCTACAAGGGTACGTAGATCATACTCTCCCCTCGTTGCTATGCATCACCATGATCTTGCGTGTGCGTAGGAAATTTTTGAAATTACTACGAAACCCAACAGTTCCTAGATGACTGGAGCCCAACATTCCTGAGGAATGTGCTTTCCTTGGCTTTGGTCTTGAGGACTTGTTCGACAATTTCAACAGCAGACTTTGGCTCTTCACCTTCTAGTACCGGCGATTCCTTCATTTTTTCCATCTCAAGCTAGCATATGGAGGAAAATGATAGGCATTAGTGGGAGATCTATTTCACATTTTGCAAACCAAACCAAGCAAGAGAAACCAAACCAGCACACAAATGGATTATTTGAAGTAATCAAACCAGCACACAAAATCTATACAAGAAGATGATGACTAGTGACCTGGAGACATGCAATTGGAACAATATGATCACTTCATTGAGCCTAGAATGGTGGTTCTATATAAGATGGCTTCCTGAGTGAGACGATCATCAAACTAACATTCAGAACAAATTTCATCATATCATAAAAAATGCATCAAATAGCTACAGCAAGTTCTGATATCTTTGTTGAACTATCAAACAACATCAAAGCATGGAACATAGCATGTGTTCTTAACTGGCTCCGAGTCAAACAACATCAAATCATCAAAGCATCAAAGCTGGCTATGAATCAAAGAGGGCAAAGCATGGAGTGACTTACTATAGCAGTCTTGACTGGCTCCGAAAACCCGTGCTTCTTGCTGTTGTGGGTGGCCTTAAACAAGTCAATCGCAGACAGCTCCTCACCCTTACGCTCTTCTTTCTGAAATGTTTTTCAACAAAAAATCAAAATGTTATTCAGCAAGAATCAGAAATGTTATTCAATGAGGAACCAAAGGTAAGGTCTCTAGAGAAGAGTTCTCACAGTGGCAAAAATGTGTGCTGTGTAGTGCCTGGAACCAGTTCTTTGATTGTACATGACTTTTTGTCGATTCATCTTGTTCGACAAATAGGTTTCCTACAAAAAAGCATACTGTCAGCATGATCTAGCAGTAGCATATCATGTGCAGAACATAAAGCATCAAACAAAGCAGAGACAAACCTTGTGTCTTGGGGTAGACCACATCTCCACCAGAGCTTGCCATTCACCATCCGTTAGATCAGGCACCAGAGACTTAATGCTGACTTTATTTGCGGCTATGGTATCAAAATACTTCTTCTTGATCTGATGGCGTCTGTTCTTTGAATATTTCTGCAGAATATCTTTGCACGAGGTCTTGATGGTCTCCGAGTCCGTCTTCATCTCAAAATTTGCCTACCAAGATAGCAAACAAGGTAGGAACAATATTAGTGATCATGCATAGGTGTAACAGAAAATAGATAGCACATTAACTATGAAACAAGTAGCTTACAGCAACTTTCCCAATGTAGTTCTCCAATAGACTAGCATTTTTTTGTATAGCTTGAAGTGAGGAAGAACCGGAAGATGGCTTTTTGCAACGAGTCCACACTCAGAAGCAAGCTTTGCTGCCTGCAGAGGCTTCTCTGGACGAATCATCCCTTCGGCAATTTGGATAGGCACCTTGCTACCAAGCGACTTGGTGATCCTCTCTAGCCCTCTGCCCTTTCTAAGTCTAGTCTTGGGAGTCATTGCATTTGAAAATGAAACTAAACTCATAAATTAGAATAGAAATCGACAAATGCAGGAATCAACAAAAGCATACATGATCATTCCATTTGGAAAATGCACTAGTAAAAGATAGCATTGCAAAGGTCAACTTGCCTGATTGAAGCACAAGCTGCTGTTCTTCTTCACTGATGACAGCGTTCCTGTCAATAGAAGGTGCAACAAGGCTGAGGTCTATGTGGATAGTGCCTGCTTCATCAATGCAGATGGTTCCTGCTTCATCTAGGCAGACAGTGCCATTTCCATCCATGCTGAGAGTGGTTCCTTCATCCATGGGCGGCAACTCATCACCCGTTTGCACCGAGGTCTGAGAGTCCATGAGCAGCATACTTTCCTGATGGTCTGTCGTAGTCGCCATCCTTGCTTTCTGCCTTGTGACTCTATCAAGGGCAGGTTCATCAGGTTCCAGGATCCTCTTTTTTTGTCCTGGATCTGGGGCCATCACCCTTCCTGGAGGCATTGCAGGAGATGTTTCTGAGCTCTTGTGCTTCTTGCTGACTGTCTTCTTAACACCAGGCCTCTTCGTCCTAGATTCCTTCAGTGCCTCGTATAAACAGCACGGAAAAAAGCATTAGAACACAAGAGAAATATGTGAGCACAAGGAATAACATAGAATAACAGAACCCCAACCCTCCAAGCAAGACAGAGTTTGCAAGTTAACAAGCTTGTTGACTACAACATCATCCACTTCCTCTCCATCAATAACTTCATCCTCCTTAGGATTGTACTCTGGGTCATCATTGATAACTCCACTACCCTCTTGAACCTCATCACTTCTACCTTCTTATACACCATTTGTTTTCCTAATCATTGAAGCTATTGCACCGATGCCAAGGGACTGGAACATCCGATTGTTCCTCATGATATTTCTAGCCCTAACCTTCTCGTACTCAGTGAGAGGCTCTTCTTTGCATGATACAGGAAACATAACTATTAGGTGAATGTTTGGAATGCATGGACAGGCAGCCAAACATATCTTATGAAATTTTATTATCATTTAATCCTAGTTATTCAGGTAAGGAAGACTAACAGCACACAGGCACAATTAAGCCAGCTTATTCAGATTGCAGCAATACATTTCACTGAGCATATTAAGACACAGATTTTATGAAACTGGCCACAAGGAGCAAGTTGCATACCAACGGTTGGCCTCATGCTTGACCTTGTCCTCCTTGCCATGGATGATCTTGAGGTGGTGCTTGAAAATAGAATAAACAACAATCAGATACAACAGGGATAAAGTAAAATGATGCACTTGTATCAATAAAGGAAAGCATTTGGACCATCATGCACATACATGTAATACATGTGAAAGAAACTTGAAGGATAAACAATACAGTGATCTAGTGTTATTAATTAAGAAAACATGTAAGTGCACCAAACAAGCATGCATGTACACTAGGAGCAAGTAAGCAAAGTGCATAAGTGCTACTGATACAAGCAAACAAGCAAAGTGCTACTGATAGAAACAAGCAAGCAAAGTGCTACTGATAGAAACAAGCAAGCAATGAAGGAAAATGAAGAGAAGGAAGCAAGTACTATTGATACAAACCCTAATTAATAAGCAAGCAAGTAGGTTCTTCTCCAAGTGCTAGTGATACAAGCAAGTAATGCTGATGGAAACCCTAATTAAGCATGTATGCCAGCAAGCAACATGTATGCTAGCAAGCAAGCAACATGAACTAGTGAATTGGTGTCATGTACACATGCTTAGACAGTCTGATAGGAAGCTAGACGAGTATATCATGAGGACCTTCAAAACAACTAGATGTTGCCACTGGTAAATCATGAAACAACTATACTTGCAACAGTACAAAAGCAGATGAAAAAACTATACTCAACTATTGATTATGCTGTCTCTACACACCAAAAATGGCTACAGACTAGATGACACAAGTTAAGACATTTTGACAATTAGAATCAACCTTGTATATTACAGCAATCAAAATTATCTAGCACCAATCTAGTATATATTAAAACTAGTCATACTGCCTTAACACAGCAGGAATTCCAATACCACAATAAGTACTAAGCATTCCCGTGTTCACTGGAAAGAGGAACACAAGCTTCATGCAGATATCATGAAAGAAGAACACTGCTACAAACCCCAGTAGTGCTACTGATAGAAAAGTGCTACAAGCAATCAAGTACATGTTCATACTAACCCAAGTTGCAAGCAAGCAAAGTGCATAATACAAGCAAGCAAGCATGGAAAGTGCTACTGATAGAAACAAGCATAGTGCTACTGACAGTAACAAGCAAACAAGGAAGGAAATTGAAGGGCAACAAACAAGAAAGTACTATTGATACAAACAAGGAAGCAAGTAGCTTCTTTTCGAAGTGCCATTGGAAACCTAATTCACCATCTATTCTAGCTGAGTAATTGAACCATACACAAGCAAGTACTGATACAAGCACCATCAACCAGACATCATCCACTTCCTCATCCCCTAAAATCATCCACTTCCCCATCCATCCCCATCTCCTAAAATCATGAACCCTAAACCATGAAGCGGACCAAACGAACCACCAGGAGGTCCTAACGCTAACCCCATGAACCCTAACCCTGACCCCATGAACCCTAACCCTAACCCCATGAACTAGAGGGAGATCATCCCCACGCAACAACAAGCATGAACCCTAACCCCAAGAACCACCAGGAGATCCAGGAGACCTACCGAACTAGAGGACCTACCGAACCACCAGGAGATCCTAACCCTAGAATATCCTAACCCATGAGGGGGATCTACTAGAGGGGAGATGGATCCACTAGAGGGGAGGTGGATCCACCATAGGAGGGGAGATGGATCAAGGGAAGAAGTACCTAGGGGGAGATGATGTTGACGATGCAGCGGTGGTCATCGTCGATCGCGCCGTCGTCGATGTAGCCGCCGTCGTCGTTGATGTAGTCGATGTGGCCGCCGTCGTCGTCGATGTAGTCCGCGGCGTGGCGGGGCGGCACGGAG
This sequence comes from Triticum urartu, assembly GCF_056163025.1. Taxonomy (NCBI): domain Eukaryota; kingdom Viridiplantae; phylum Streptophyta; class Magnoliopsida; order Poales; family Poaceae; genus Triticum; species Triticum urartu. The sequence goes on from NC_141873.1 coordinate 17,550,457, forward strand.
GAGGGGAGGGAGTGGGAGCGGGCGGCGCGGAGCAGGAAGGTGCGGGGCGGAGCAAAGGAGGGGTGGCGCTAGGGTGGGGAGTGGGGCGGCGCGGAGCAGGGAGGTGGGGAATGGAGGGAGAAGCTAGGGTTCGTCGGGGAGAGGGGAGGGGAATGGGGAAATTTTGGGAGGGGAGGGGAGGGGATCCCGCGTGTTAGTGGGAGAGGGAGTGGTGGGTCCTGCCTGGTAGTGGGAGAGGGAGTAGAAGGAGTGGAGGGAAATTTTGGGAGAGGGAAATTTTTGTGGAGGGAAAATTTTGGTGTGGGAGGGAAATCCTTTTGGGTTTGGGTGTAGAAAAAAATAGGGTTTTTTTGTAAACTTTGTAGAAATCATGGTTAAAATCATACCGAGTAGCTCAAGAAAACGCCGGTATTGCAAGTTTAGTATTTTTGCTAGTTGGTAGGCCACATTTGATGATGTGACGCGGAGGTCTCCCATTTTTTTGATTTTTTTTGAATTTTTTACGGTGTATTCAAAAACCGGCCGATTTCGTCGCGGCGACCGTCCGTGGCTAGGGTTTGAGCCGTGCAAATCTGTTATCGATTCTGTGATGGAATGCCTGCCTGTGATGCTAAAAAGCATTTTTAGTGAAAATAACAGGCAAGCTATGGAGGACCCGCAATTCAAATTCCAGCCGGTTCCAGCTGAATCGACCGAAGGTAGTCCGAATTGCCGGGAGTAGCTACGAGGGTCGGAAATGCATACTTTTTGGCAACCGTCCGTAAAATAGGGTCTACTTTGAGATAGACATGGAATGGCGCCGTTTGGCGTGCCCCTCCTTGTAGCTGCTTCACGAAAAACGCATGTCTTTTGCATTCAAAAAATGAAAAACGGTTTTTTTTGTTAAACAAGTTGGAACCTCGCTTTGGCAACATTGTTTGCCATCACAAGATGGAGGCATGCGCCCAATTTGGGCATATTATCAGAAACTATTCAACGGATGCGGCCATATCATTGCTAGTTTGGCTTGAAAGCCATGAATCTTCGTTCGAGGTAGGTCGTTTTTGAGAACACTTTTTCAAGGAAACACCGGTATTGCAAATTTAGTATTTTTGCTAGTTGGTAGGCCACATTTGATGATGTGACGCGGAGGTCTCCCATTTTTTTGATTTATTTTGAATTTTTTACGGTGTTTTAAAAGACCGGCCGATTTCGTCGCGGCGACCGTCCGTGGCTAGGGTTTGAGCCCTGCAAATCTGTTGTCGATTCTGTGATGGAATGCCTGCCTGTGAAGCTAAAAAGCATTTTTAGTGAAAATAACAGGCAAGCTATGGAGGACCCGCAGTTCAAATTCCAGCCGGTTCCAGCTGAATCGGCCGAAGGTGGTCTGAATTGCCGGGAGTAGCTACGAGGGTCGGAAATGCATGCTTTTTGGCGACCGTCCGTAAAATAGGGTCTACTTTGAGATAGACATGGAATGGCGCCGTTTGGGGTGCCCTTCCTTGTAGCCGCTTCACGAAAAACGCATGTCTTTTGCATTCAAAAAATGAAAAATGGTTTTTTTTGTTAAACAAGTTGGAACCTCGCTTTGGCAACATTGTTTGCCATCACAAGACGGAGGCATGCGCCCAATTTGGGCATATTATCAGAAACTATTCAACGGATGCGGCCATATCATTGCTAGTTTGGCTTGGAAGCCATGAATCTTCGTTCGTGGTAGGTCGTTTTTGAGAACACTTTTTCAAGAAAACGCCGGTATTGCAAGTTTAGTATTTTTGCTAGTTGGTAGGCCACATTTGATGATGTGACGCGGAGGTCTCCCATTTTTTTGATTTTTTTTGAATTTTTTACGGTGTTTTCAAAAACCGGCCGATTTCGTCGCGGCGACTATCCGTGGCTAGGGTTTGAGCCGTGCAAATTTGTTGTCTATTCTGTGATGGAATGCCTGCCTGTGAAGCTAAAAAGCATTTTTAGTGAAAATAACGGGCAAGCTATGGAGGACCCGCAGTTCAAATTCCAGCCGGTTCCAGCTGAATCGGCCGAAGGTGGTCCGAATTGCCGGGAGTAGCTACGAGGGTCGGAAATGCATGCTTTTTGGTGACCGTCCGTAAAATAGGGTCTACTTTGAGATAGACATGGAATGGCGCCGTTTGGGGTGCCCCTCCTTGTAGCCACTTCACGAAAAACACATGTCTTTTGCATTCAAAAAATGAAAACCGGTTTTTGAATTTCAGTTTTGCTAAAGCACATCTAGATGTGCCATAAGTATTGCACATCTAAGTCCTATGGCATTGATCTTACGTCGAGATTCGTGTGGATATTTTCCTTTTTCGTTTTTCTTTTCTCTTTATGCTTGATTCACTCACTTAGATGTGCAATAACTAGAGCACATCTAGATGTGCCCTAGACACACCCTTTGAATTTGTACGGTGTTTTCAAAAACCGGCGGATTTAGTCAGGGCGGTCGTCCGTGGCTAGGGTTTGAGTCATGTTTTTAGCATTCAAAAAATGAAACTTATATTGTTTCATACATGAGCATGCACAAAAACCCATAATTTTATCTTTCATCCATGAGCATGCATAAAAAAGTTCAATTCCCATCAATTACCAAACTGAATATTCATTGTTAAAAACATGACTTGTTTAGATGACACTATCATACAGCATCCATGAGCATGCACAAAATTAAACCTGACATACTTAACATTGACATGTTCATATTACACTAACAAGCTTAAACCTAACATGCTGAACACCTTCTTAACACCTTCACTCCTCCTTCTTCTCCTTCATCAACCTGATGCGCTCAGAGTGGCGAATCCCAACGCGGATGTACTCCTCTACCACAATTGGCATGGTCCTGTCGCCAAGCTGTGGGATTGCAGGCGCCGCCACCATCGCGAGGTCGTCGTCCGCCACCACCATCGCGAGGTCGTCGTCCGCCACCACCATCGCGAGGTCGTCGTCCACCACCACCATAGCAAGGTCGTCATCCGCCACCAACATAGCAGGGTCATCGTCAGCCACCACCATAGCATGTTCATCGTCAGCCAGAATAGGCTGCTCCTCATCATCCCCGCTCTGCTCCTCGTCATCCCCGCTCTGCTCCTCGTCGTCATCCCCGCTCTGCTCCTCGTCATCCCCGCTGCTGCTCCCATTGCCTGGCCAAATGCAACAAAGTGTGAACATGGTGTTGTCATCGTGCAGGTAGAGGAAGCCAAAAGGACAGGAAGAAGAGAGGCAGAGAGCTTACTGGCATCGTCGTCGTGCTGGTAGTACATGCGGCACATGGTGTTGTCGAACATCTTCACGGTGAACATGGCGTCACCGTCGTAGCGGAAGACAAGGAAGTACCCGAGCTATAGCTCATGGGCGCGGGCGAAATGCTCCCAGCCGAGCCCTAGGTACATGTGGCCTTCACCATCAAACACCACCAACACTTTCCACAGCCTGTGAAGCCCGCTGTCGGCCTCCCGCAGCTTCACTTTGTGGGGCTCACGGCCCGCGAGCATCTTCGCAAACTTGTCAGGCAGCCTCTGCAGCGAGGGTCAAGCAGTGGTTAATTGTGGCAATCAAGCACTAGACAGCAGAGTGATGATAAAGAAATGAGTGATGATAAATATACCTGCCTACTGCAAGATTTCTCAATTATGATCTCGAAGAACTCAAAACCTTCCAAGCCAGCCATCTCACTTCTACTCTAAACAAGCAATAGGAGAGGAAGAAGCACTTGTGAACAGGACTGGACATAAATAGGAACAGAACCAAGTTTATGATGGCAAAAGTGATAAGAATGAGAAGAGCAATGCACTTGTGGATATTTATGATAGCAAAAGTGAGAAAAAAAAGCAATGCACTTGTGAACATTTGGAATACTACTACTCTATCTACAATGGACCATATCTGCCCATGTGCCCATGTCTACTATAAATGGCAAACACAGCATCAGGATCATATCTACTATAAATGGACCTTATCTACAATGAACCATATGTACTATAAATGGACCATATCTTCCCATGTGCTACATTTTGTTAGAACCCAGCACTTAAGAACTGAACCCTAGATTCTCAATTTAAACACACCTACCCAATACAGTCATGTACAAAACTGAACAGCTTTATAGTCGTCGATATGCGCATGAAAGCTATTGGCTTGACACCGATATAGTCATGTACAAAACTGAATTTAACACTAGAATTTCAGAGATTCAGAGCTATTGGCTTAATTTGCTTTGCTAGGGTTTATATAGCCAAAGGCCACTGGAGGCTAGATCCCCTACAAGTTTAACTGCTCCAGTGTGCCGCTGCATCTTTTTAGACAAATATAAACATGTTTATTTTAAAAACAAACAAACAAAATTGGAAAATACTAATACACTTGCAACATTATAAGTGTTGGCATCATTTTTTCCCCTTTCGGTCTGCCTTTTCTATTTCTGATGAATTCTACGTCACTGTGAAGAGAACCATAGGGAAACTAGCATACCTAGCAAGGTAGCACCACATCAACTGAACATGGCCAAAAGGGACCTAAACCTAAATGCCTAATTCAGTCTGCAAAATCCCTCTGAATGTGGTCCAATCGCTCGACAGTTGGGCTAGAATCAACAGAACGCACGCGCAGGCACGATACGACCATTAGCCATACACGCAGGCACAATACGAGTAACTCCTAAATCAGCATGCTTGTTGACCTTGTTGGCCTTGTCGACAAAGAACATGGGGGAAACAAAGCAAATCAAAGAACACGGGGGGAACAGAACGGACCTGGGGGGACGGCGACTGCTTGAGCTTGTTGGCCTTGTCGGTGTCGTGGACGGTGCCTCCTCTTCATCTACTACTCTATCTACAATGGAACCCTAATCAGCATGCGCCAGGGAACCCTAATCTAATCAATAGGAAGAGGAACAGGAAGGACTCGGCGGATTCATACCTTAGGAGGCCGTCGCTGTCGATGGAGGAGTGGTTCGCCAGGGAGGTCGTCACCATCGATGGAGGAGAAGGGGATGCCAGCGGCGGAGAGGAGGAGTGGGTCGAGTGGATAATGGAGAGGAGGAGCGGGTCAAGTGGACAGGAGGAGTGGGGCAAAGAGTGGGTCCACTTCTCAGCGAGTTCTGTTCTGATATATTGAAAAGGGTTGGCATAGAGTACAAAACCAACAGCCTCTAACTAGCCCAGTGGTAGAAAAACAATGTAATAAGCGGCAGGTCGTGGGTTCGAGCCCCCGCTCGCCCAATATTTTTTGGTAGCTGAGGGGAAAAGGGTCGAGTGGGTAGAGTAGCAAAATGGCCCACTTGTCAGTGAGTTGGTCGAGTGGCCCACTTGTAAGCGAGCTCTGTGTTGGATACTTAACTGGTTTGATGATTTGAAAAGAGATGGCATAGAGTGGACGACCAGTAGCCTCTTCCTAGCCCAGTGGTAGAAACATAGTGAAACGAGCGCATAGTCGTGGGTTCGAGTCCCTGCTTGCGCATATTTTTTTGCTCACAATGAAATGGGGCCGCGCGTGGGATCAGATGGCTGTCTGATGGAGCGCGTGGGATCAGTGGTAGAAACACAGTTAAAACAGCTCTGAAAACATCTTCAGTTCACCCAAAACAACATCTTCAGTTGAAAAAACATCTTCAGTCCAAAAACAACATCATTTTGCAATCTTTTACATCACAACCAAAACTACATGATCACCAAAACTAGGAAAAACAGCTCTAAAAACAACATCTTCAGTTCATCATTTTTCTTCTTCATTCAAAACAACATCTTCATTTTGCATTGTATCTTCCGTCACCAAAACTACATCATTTTGCGTTGTATCTTCAACCATCATCTACCTCTCCATCACTACACAGTCTCATGCATTTTGCTACCTGGAGAGATTTGTAGTACAAAAACTACATCAGGATCACATCAACAACAACTACGAAGGAGACAAAATAGCATTAGATCACCAAGGAGACCAAATTTACCTTTGCTACTCATCGTCGTCGATACGAAAACAAGGAACTCTATGCCCACTCCTGTTTTCCTCATCATCACTACAATATTGCAGCATAGTATGATCAGTCCGGTTTTCCTCATCCTCGCTTTCATGTCCATCCTCTACCACCTTTCTTCTTTTCTTGATGCCTTCAACTGTTGCAGCACCAATGATCACACGTTCTCGGTCCCTTCGCACTCTGCTTTGCACCGGAACTTCCATAGAGTCATCATCAGCTTGCAATGGAACTTCCGTAGAGTCATCATCTTGGTATGTTAGTCCACCATCACCGGGCCCTTTTCCACTTCAGTGTCAGTCACACTCCACAAGTGTCTGTGCTGAAAGTTTTGCACAACTCGCCATTTTCCGTGCAAAAGAGTGTCTGGCAGATAAAACACCATTGTTGCTTGTGTTGTTAGAATAAAGGGATCACTCTTATACCAGCACCTTGCAGTGTTGATGCTTTTGAAGTGGCCATCATATTTGACAAAAGAGTCTCTCCTCTTCTTGCTACCAAGCTCAAACCAGTCACAGCGAAATAAGACAACCGAGCGATGCATGCCTCCACTAGAGTTGTACTGCAACTCTATGATGCTTCTCAACTGACCATAGAAGTCAATGATCTCACCATCATGTGACCCCTCAGTGACGATTACACTATTCTGTGTCTTCCTTTTTCCTCGTGGTCAACGGTGTGGTACCGGACACCGTCAGGAATGCATGCTGAATACACTCTCACTCGCTTATCCGGTAAGCATGCCAAAGCAAATAGATCATCACTGACCTTCTTCTCCTCATGCAACTTTCCAATCTGCACAAATAAACCATTTAGTAAACAATGGTATTTAACAATGGGTGAATAACACAGAAAACATAAAACATGTGGCTAAAGATCTCACATGATTCTTAAACCAATTAGCAAACACCTTGGCAACCCTTTTATCAACATTGATATTGCTTTCTTCCTGATTTAACTCTTCCTTGCATTTCCTACAATGCCAACAAAACATGTGAATTAAAACATTAGGCTGGTGCCAACCCAAGCAAAAAATATATATATATAATGAGTGCACAAGATATAACGTACTCGATATATGGTAGAACCTCGGCACAATTGCTGAGCACAAACAAAACCATCTTGTCATACTCATCACCAGCCTCCTAGTATTGTGAGGCTCCAAGAAAGTTCACACCATGGTTGAAAACAGAGACATCACCACTTTGCGAATCAGACCGCTCTCTATTTCTGCCCGGCCGGTTCCATCTTGTTTCCACATCACCAAAGTATCTAGAGCAAAAAGTAAAGCACTCGTCAACGACATATGCTTCAGCAATAGAACCTTCAGGTCTTGCTGTGTTTCGCACATAACGCTTACAAGTAAGCAGCCTTCTTTCGATTGGGTACATCCAACCGTATTGCACAGGGCCTCTAAGCATTGCCTCTTTGGGTAAGTGCACCGCCAAATGGACCATCACGGTGAATAAAGCTGGAGGGAAAATCTTCTCGAGCTTGCAAAGAATAATTGGGATTTCTTTTTCAAGTCTTTCCAAGACAGTTAACTTGAGGGTTTTGCAGCACAGTTCTCTAAAGAAATTTCCCAGCTGAGCAACCGCTTCATATATATCCTTGTGCATGATTCCTCGGAGGCCCGCCGGTAAAATCCTTTGGAGGAGGATGTGACAATCATGGGTTTTCAGTACTGAAAGCTTGAATCCATCAGAACTAACACACTTTGCTAGGTTAGCAGCATAACCATCTGGAAATTTCACCGCTCTTAGGAATTCACAGAATGCAAGCTTTTGTTCTTTATTCATTGTATACCATGCTCGTGGAATTTCAAATGAATCTTCATCTTCATTGTGCTGTAGATGCAAATCTTCTCTTATGCCCATGTCCTCCAAATCAAGCCTAGAACTAACCGTGTCCTTTGTCTTCCCTTCAATGTTCAGAAACGTCCCTAGCAGATTCTCGCATATGTTTTCCTCTATGTGCATTACATCGAGATTATGCCTTAATTTCAAATCAGCCCAGTATGGCAGGTCCCACAGCCTGGAATCCATAAAGACATGAAAATCCTTTCCTGTAGAATCTGGACCCGGGATAAGCAATGACATCATGAAGTTGGACTGATCCATGCATGCCCATGGTGGCAGGTTGTACGGCACCACAAAAACTGGCCACATGCTATAAGACGTGCTCATGTTCCCAAATGGATTAAACCCATCTGTGGCAATGCCATGTTTTATGTTCCTTGGATCTGCAGCAAAATCAAAATGTATACGGTCAAACTCTTTCCATGCCTCTCCATCCGCTGGATGGCTCAGCTCATTGTCCACAGGTTGCCGCTTCAGCTTGTGCCACTGTACCTCACGCGATGATTTCTTCGAGATGAACATCCGCTGCAGCCTTAGTATCAAGGGAAAGTGCCTCAGTACCTTCTCCGGTATTGACTTCTTCCCATCAGCATCTTTCCACCTAGATGCATTGCATTTTGGACAGTTGTCATGCTTTGCTAAATCCTTCCGAAACAAGACACAGTTATTTGGGCACACATGTATTGACACATAACCTAACCCCAGCCTGCAGATTATGCTCAATGCTTCATCATAAGATCTGGGAACACAACTATTAGGGAATTGCAATCTCAAAAGACGGAGTATTGTGTTGAATGCGGCATTGCTAATCCGGTAGAAAGACTTGATGTGGAGTAACTTCACGGTGAAGGTAAATCTTGAAAATTTACCCCCTTCATGAGCTGCGCGCTTCGCCTCCTCTAACACCTCAGCAAACAATGATTTCTGTCCATCAGCACGATCTTCTGCATCGTACAAATCCTTCAATAGGTCAGGAATCCTATCATCTTCATGCCCATCCTCTTCCTCCAAAACAGCATTATCTCGCAAAACCTTTTCCATGAAATCAATGCCAGCATCACCACCACCCATCATATGAGGGGCCTCTGTATCAGCTTCAAAATGTTGAGGTTGTCTGTATAAAGGTTCTCCATGATATATCCATCTATCATATGTGCTGGACATCCCATTAAGTACCAGATGATCTTCCACTCTTCCTTGAGCCATTCTTGGACGGTTGAGGCATTCACAACATGGGCAAAGAATGTGAGCATCGTTGGCAAAATTTGCCCGAACAAATGCCATGAAATCATCAACTCCTTTCATATGTTCTTTCGAAAACTTTCTAACTCCTTCTCTAATCCAGCTTCTGTCCATCTGCCAAAGACAACAAATTGTTGCAACTTAGCAAATCAATCTAAGTGCATCAACATTAATTAATGAAAATGGATGGAAGTAATGGAAGCTAAAATTCCAGAAAATTTTATATGCTAATTGCCTAACCACAAGGCCTGAAGAATTCTTAACAAACAAGCTGAACAATTCCTAACAGCACATCAAGAAAATTCATCTATGCATTATCTACCAAACAAGCAAGCTATCTCCTAACTACTAACAGTGCATCAACAAAATTCATCTATGCTGAAGAACATCTGACTGAAATCCATCTCCCACTGCTCGGGTGACGAGAGAGGAGAGGGGGGAAGAGGTGAGGGGTGCATACCGGGAGGTGTGCTTGCGGCGGCGGCGAGTCCCCCATGCTCGGCGAGCCCCCACCACCGTCGGTCACCTACGCCCCTGCTGCCCCCCGCCTCCACGCCCTGCCTCGCCTCCGCCCCCTGCCGGCCCCGCCCCCGCCTCCGCTGCCGGCCCCACCCCCCGCCTCCGCCCCCTGCTGGTTGCTTCCGCCGCGAGGCCGTGGGCGAGGTCACCTGCGGCGAGGCCGTGGGCGAGGTCACCTGCGGCGAGGCCGTGGGCGAGGTCACCTGGTTGCTTCCGCCGCCGCCCACCGCCACCTGGTCGGAAGACCTAGAAAAACGCTAAGTGTTGCTCTGTTCGATGCCACCCGCCGCCACCTGGTCGGAAGGTCCCACTTGTCACTGGTACGTGAGAGCCGTGGTTTTATATACTATATGGAAAACTACCCACACATTAGCAACAATCTCTCTCTAGCCCAGCATTAATGAACGAGCGAACCCAGCGCGAGGTCGTGGGTTCGAGTCCCCACTAGCGCATATTTTTTAGGGAATTAAACGCTCGCTCAACCACCTGTCAAATGGGTCCCGCCTGTCAGTGCTGCAAATCGTTGCTCTGTTCAATGCCACCTAGTCGGAAGGTCCCACTTGTCAATGATACGAGAGAGCCGTAGTTCTATATAATGTATAGATAAACTCCCAGATGCGAGCAACTGTCCCTCTCTAGCCCAGCGGTAGCATGCAAGCCAACCAAGTGCGAGGTCGTGGGTTCGAGTCCCGCCTCGTGCATCTTTTTTGGGCGAATTAAGCGCTCGGCCCCATCTGTCAAATGGGTCCCGCCTGTCAATGTGTCCCCCGTCTATCTATTGAATATTAAAACTTAAGCAAAAATGACACCTAGACAGTGACACATAAGCGAGGTTGCTGAGGTGGCTGCCTAATCATCCTAATTCATTCAAACTCAAGTGTAGTGACCATTTTATATTGGTCGTTATCAGCTACGCATGAGGCAGTGGACAGTGCTACTAGCTTTACGACCATTTCCTCTAATGAAATTATGACCTTTCTGAGGAAAATGGTCGTTATGGTTTAGGGTTTAGAGCCCCCCAGACAGCTTTTGAAATTGTGTCATTTCGACAAACTAGTATACGCATACTCTTGTACATTTTAGGGCCAGGGCTTGCCCCATGCGTTGAAGCATGGCAACTGCTATATATCGCTCGTAGCGAGTGGTGATAGGGGTATCGGTAGGGGTTTTCCTTTTGGGGTTTTTTCGGAAACAATTTTTTCCATGTGGTTTTTGGACTATTTTTTCCTTCGGGAATCTAGTTTCAGTGCCTTGGAGCTTGAGGGCACGACACCAAGCTCCGACGAAGGCAATGGGCTACATGGGATTGGGTTCAATGTCACCCTATATTATGTCAATGAGGCACCATCGAGTCGATTTTGCCGCCCATGAGGCAGACCCAATGGGTTTGCTACTAGGAAATGAAAGTTAGTAATATATGGATTTTCAATGCTACAAATGCGTTTTCACTCAGGCGATATGCAGTGACGACTCAGGGTTCTCTATCGCACATGTTGCCTTCGTGTTGCAAGTGCTTTTTGCAATGCCGTAAATGTTGGCTAACATGTTGCATAAAACCAATAATTTTTTCCTCGTCAATGTGCGACATCCCGTGAGAATTTGTTGTATACACACAAAATTTGATGCATTAGTGGAAATAATATGCAATGCAAGTTCATGCTTATATTTACTAGTCATCAACCCGTGCAGCTGCACGGTTTAGCAACTTTCAGGGAAACATGGATTTTAAAACAATTTTTTAATGAGTTGGAATATATGAAATATATATATTCAAATACCTCAGCAACATTATCAAAATCCTCAGTGAATATTATCACTACCAAGAGCATTGTTTTTGAAAAGCTATAGTTCATTGTTTAAGGCCTTATAAGATATTTGAGTATATTATCACTACCAAGAGCATTGTTTTCAAGTATAGGGAATTTGATTGTTGAATCTAAATAATTCAGCAACATTATAAAAATCTTCAATGAATAATAAGTAAGAATATCTATATCAATACGTAAACAACTCAAAGGGGATTCAGTAAGATATTATTGTTTTCGTAAGATATTTGTTTTGTTATGTATTTATTCGGAAAAAATGACATCAGAATTAGCAACATCATTCATGAGAGAATGGTTAAAAATATATTCTCAATTCAAGGAAAAAGATCAGTCTGACTATTCATTTGCTTCGCTTACTGAGAGAATAATTATTTAACATAAACCCAAAATTGCTTAATATGCATGAAGTTGTTTTCATGTAATACAGAGTCTATATAATCAATTAGAGGGTAAGCGGACAAACTTTTTAATGTTAAGAATGAGGAAGGAACGAATACATGCCTAAATCTAAAAAAATAGGATCCGGATGACACTGTCCGCATCATCTTCATTTTCATGCTCCGGTTATGGTAGAGAAAGGGGAAAACATTAGCCAACAGTGTGCAAAAATTCATATATGCATCCAAGAATTTTAGAAATATAGTAGCAAAATATAATAGTAAAAATTCTAGAAGCACCACCATTTGCTGCGGCGAAGAATTTTTTTGTCAACCACAAGTATTTTCTCTAATAACTATTATTACAAAATTTATGAGGATATTAAGAAGACAATTAACATACAAATTTGATACAACTTTCAGTCTAATGTGCAGAAAAACTGGACAACTACATTAATTACGTCAAAATATCAGATAAGGAAGTAATGAGGTGCATGTTATACAGGTTAGAAGGCTACATATGGTATTGTTCAGAGTATCAATGGTCCAATCTCTTATATAGATAGTAGATACAATCATGTTCCAAGTCCCAGCACGTATGTGCATAGCACAAACAAATCAATAAAGTAACAACATCATTGATCATTTCAGTAAGTCGGAGGCATCCTAAACTTTTTGCTGATCTTTTCCATGTGCATTTCCACAACTGTACATAGAATAATACTGGGTCATCAATTATATCATTAGATCAAAATGAAAGGGAAAAACATAACACACACAAAAATATGATATTTGAGTAAGAGAGGGCACCATCTGAACCCATGGGCATATGCACCCACTTTTCATAAAATGCATTTTAAGCACGTTTTAAAATGTCAAAAAAATCAAAAGAAAATATCACGCATACAAGTTCGCAAATGTGTGTGCGCCGCACAAAGTTTTATGAAAAAATGTCTTGTTGTTTTGCCTCTGCAAAAAAGACAAATTTCAGTGCTACTAAATAGTGTTTCACGACATAATGTTTTGTCTTTTTTGCACAGGCCATAAAAAAAGTTATTTATCCGTGAAACTTTATGCACGCATATAAAACAAGGAGACGTACCCATGCAATTTTTTTTCAGATTTTTTTAGAATTTAGAAATGTGTTTTCCAAAATGGGTTCATATGTACCCGGGTTCATCCATGTACTTCTCATTTGAATAACTACTACCTGGAAATATCGTGCCAAGCAAGTACATTGTCCATGAATGCTCCATTATTAATTTTTGTATAACAGTCCGGATATAAAATCCGTTGCCAACAGAACGGTTGAGTGCACACCTGAAAAATGATAAAATCATGTATGGTATTGCCAGTAACATAAATCACAATATTGTTGCAGACACTTTTCAGTCTGCACTTCCATCCATCACTAATTCCATCAAATATATGTCAACTTAACTAAATGCAAACATGAAATGCGAGATTATAGAGATTCATGCACAATAATATAAAATATGTAAGATGGCAACTAAAGAGGTACATTAGCAGAAGCAAAGATACAATGAATTTCTTTTCACGCCGAGATAGCAAGGAATACATGACTATCAGGACGTGAGTAGTACAAAAAATTGAGCATATGAAAAGCAGAGATGACGCCACTTGTGCTAATGTGCATCATTGGCCGCCGAATGCCATGTGATACTATAGTTAGAGACGCCTCGTGTCACTGGATGCTGAACCCTATTTTTACGCTAGCATTGCTAATGCTCTGTTCCTTCTTTTTGTGTCATCTTGTTTTTAATCTTTTTTTACAATTTTTTGTATTTTTAAATGATAATGAAATATTTAATGCAACAAAGAAAAAACAAACAAAATATAAAAGAAGAAGACAATTTAATTGTCTGTGACCGACGAATAACTATATGCGGCCGAATAGTGTGCAAATGGGTATCAATATTATTTTGAAGGGGAAAAAGTAATTTGCAAGCAAATGACATGAAATTGTGTGTGACATGTAATTCTGTTCGATCAAGGACACGCAATTGCATGCGGATGACATGTGTGCAACTGGGTAGACGGCCAAGCAACTCATGTGGCCGAGTTAGACGGCCAAGCAACTCATGCGGCCGACGTGTGTGCCACCTGAGGGCAAATATAAAAAAAGAAAAACAATTAAGTTTGTTGGAATATATTTAAAATAAGGATTTGAATCTTCCCTCATCCCTCACAGAATAATAAAGAGTTGCACTCTCTTTGAAGACATGCAATTATAGACGAGTGACGCTTGCACTTGCGTGCATAGTAGCAACTGCAATTGCCTTCCTTCATCTGGACAGAACAGTACTGAGTTGGAGTTGCAATCAGCAGACGTACATGCAATTGTGTCGGGGCGAAGCTTGCAGTTGCGTGCCTACTAGCAAACTCCCTTCACAACAACATTAAAAATGTGCCTGACGATCTGGACAAGTAACTATTCTCTCCGTTAATATGCTCCTTTTTTTGTTGAGAAAATGAGCTCCGCTGTCAGAATCAGATAAAAAAAATTAAATTTTTTCTTCATCCTTGGAAAAACAATAAAATGCAAAAAGAAACAGGAAAAGATGCGTATGATTTCAAAGAATAAGAAAAAAAACACAATCTGGTTGTGAGATCGGGTGCTTGATTTGTTTTTGCGGGCATGTCAGAAAATGGGGGTGTTCTGGTGCTCGTGTGACACATAGCGAGGGTAGGGGATTCACGGGGGAGCCGCCCCCCTTCCGACCAAGCAAAAAAAGTCTAGTTGCGATAAATATTTGTAAAAGACATGCAGTTATAGTCTAGGGGGAAAACGCTTGCAATTGCATGACTAGTTGCACCCCTCTCTCTTGTTGTCATCCCTCCGACAAAACAAAGGTGCCCGGTTGCCCCCCTCTCTCTTGTTGCCGCCCCTCCGACAAAACAAAGGCTCCTAATTGCAAATAAGTTAGAAGACACTAAGTTACAACCGGCATCCCTCCCCGTACAACAAAAATAAAAATCAAGTTGCAACCAAGTTATAACACATGCAGTTGCGACCAATTTAGAAGACATGAAATTGCGTGCTTAGTATGGGGCATGCAACTGGGCCCCATCTCTCTCGACATCGCCCCCCTCCGACCAAACAAAGGTCATCCTAGTTGTGACCAAGTTAGAAGACATGGAGTTGCGTGTCCATTGTGGGACATGCAACTAGCGCCTCTCCCCACATAACAAAAATGGAAGTCGAGTTGCAACCAAGTTATAAGACATGCAGTTGTGACCATGATCGAAGACATGCAGTTGCGTGCCTAGTGTGGGACATGCAACTGTTGCCTCTCTCTGTACAAAAAAATGGAAGTTGAGTTGCAACCAAGTTATAAGACATGTAGCTGCGACCATGCTCAAAGACATGTAGTTGCTTGCCCGTTGTGGGACATGCAATTGGCGCCTCTCTCCGTACAACAAAAAATGGATGTCGAGTTGCAACCAAGTTATAAGACATGCAGTTGCGACCAAATTAGAAGACATGCAATTGCGTGCCTCGTGTGGGGCATGCAACTAGGCCCCATCTCTCTCTACGCCGTCCCCTCCGACAAAACTAAGGTCCTCCCAGTTGCGACCAAGTTAGAAGACATGGAGTTCTATGCCCATTGTGGGACCTGCAACTGGCGCCTCTCCCTGCACAACAAAAATGAAGGTCGAGTTGTAACCAAGTTATAAGACATGCAGTTGCGACCAAGTTAGAAGACATGCAGTTACGCGCCTAGTGTGGGACATGCAGCTAGGCTCCATCTCTCTCGATGTAGCCCCCTCCGACAAAACAAAGGCCCCCTAGCTGATATGAAGTTAGAAGGCATGTAGTTGCCCACTATGGGACATGCTACTGGCGCCTCACCCCGCACAACAAAACTGGAAGTCGAGTTGTGATACGTCTCCATCGTATCTATAATGTTTTGTTGTTCTATGCCAATACTATACAACTTTCATATACTTTTGGCAACTTCATATACTATCTTTGGGACTAACATATTGATCCAGTGCCCAGTGCCAGTTCCTATTTGTTGCATTTTTTGTTTCGCAGAAAATCCATATCAAACGGAGTCCAAATGGGATAAAAACTGACGAAGATTTTTTTGGAATATATGTGATTTTTGGGAAGAATAATCAATGTGAGACAATGCTCGAGGGGGCCACGAGGCAGGGGGGCGTGCCCCAGGGGGTCAGGCGTGCTCTGGGCCCTCGTGGCCACACCGTAAGGCGGTTGGTGCCCTT
Source organism: Triticum urartu (assembly GCF_056163025.1). Lineage (NCBI taxonomy): Eukaryota > Viridiplantae > Streptophyta > Magnoliopsida > Poales > Poaceae > Triticum > Triticum urartu. The sequence goes on from NC_141873.1 coordinate 17,566,502, forward strand.
CTTTCGCCTTAAGAAAGCTAATATCCGGATAAAACTCGTGTCCAAAATTCAGCCCAATCGGAGTTACGAATCTCCGGAAATTTAAGAAATGGTGAAAGGGCAGAATCTGGAACGTAGAAACAGAGAGACAGATCCAATCTCGGAGGGGCTCTAGCCCCTCCGCCACCATGGAGGCCATGGACCAGAGGGGAAACCCTTCTCCCATCTAGGGAGAAGGTCAAGGAAGAAGAAGGGCGGCTCTCTCCACCTCTCTCCCGGTGGCGCTGGAACGCCGCCGAGGCCATCATCACGACAACAATCTACACCAACAACTTCACCGCCGTCATCACCAACTCTTCGCCCCTCTATGCAGCGGTGTAACCCCTCTTTTACCCACTGTAATCTCTACTTAAACCTGATGCTCAACACTATATATTATTTCCCAATGATGTATGGCTATCCTATGATGTTTGAGTAGATCCATTTTGTCCTATGGGTTAATTGATGATCGTGATTGGTTTGAGTTGCTTGTTTTATTATTGGTGATGTCCTATGGCGCTCTCCATGTCGCGCAAGCGTGAGGGATCCCCGCTGTAGGGTTTGCAATATGTTCATGATTTACTTATGGTGGGTGGCATGAGTGACAGAAGCACAGACCCGAGTAAGTAGGTAGTTTGCGTATGGGAATAAAGAGGACTTGATACTTTAATGCTATGGTTGGGTTTTTACCTTAATGATCTTTAGTAGCCGCGGATGCTTGCTAGAGTTACAATCATAAGTGCATATGATCCAAGAAGATAAAGTGTGTTAGCTTATGTCTCTCCCTCAAATAAAACTGCAATAATGATTACCGGTCTAGTTATCGATTGCCTAGGGACAAATAACTTTCTCACGACAACAAGCTCTCTACTAAAACTAACTTAGTTGTGTCTTCATCTAAACGGCCCCTACTTTTTATTTACGCGCTCTTTATTATCTTGCAAACCTTTGCAGCATCACCTACAAAATACTTCTAGTTTCATACTTGTTCTAGGTAAAGCGAACATTAAGCGTGCGTAGAGTTGTATCGGTGGTCGATAGAACTTGAGGGAACATTTGTTCTACCTTTAGCTCCTCGTTGGGTTCGAAACTCTTACTTATCGAAAGAGGCTACAATTGATCCCCTATACTTGTGGGTTATCAAGACCTTTTTCTGGCGCCGTTGCCGGGGAGCAATAGCGTGGGGTGAATATTCTCGTGTGTGCTTGTTTGCTTTATCACTAAGTTACTTTTATTTAGTGTTCTAAGTTGTTTTCTATCTTTAGTTATGGATATGGAACACAAAATACCAAAAAAAATAGGTTTACTTGCTACTCATGGAGATGGGGAACCTTCTAAAACCCTCGATGCTCATTATGTGAAAGATATTATGTACTACTTTTATAATCCCAAGAAAACCCCATTCAACTTTATAATGGGGGTAACGTTGGATCAACGTGAATACTTTAAGAATTATCACTTAACTCAAAAGGGAAACTATTATGGGATCAAATTTATATGTTTCATTGGTATGCTCGACAACTATGCTTGAGATATGATTATATTTGTTGCTCTAGGATGAAGGCTCCACACCTTCCCTTTCATGCGAATTTAATGATAATGAAACATTAGCTTCATATGCTAATGGTATATATGATTAGTATGATGTGGAACGAACAGAAGAATTCGTTGCTTTTATGTGTGCTTATGAAATTGAATCTTTGTTTAAAGAGTGTGAAAATCTTGATGATGCTGTTTACAGACCTGAAAATTTTGCTATACTTCAATATTGCTATGAAAATTATGAATTCAATTCCGATATTTATGATTTTATTGAGAGAGTCTCTGCTGTCCAAGAAGAGGCTAATATTTTGCAGGAGTCTATGGAAGAAGAAATTGATAAAACTGTGAGCTCATTGGATGAAAAAGATGATGAGGAGAGCGAAGAACAAAAGGAGGAAGAGTGGATTAGCTGCCCGTGCCCACCTTCTAATGAGATTAACTCTTTAACTCATACATTGTTTAATTTCCCTTCGTGCTTACCGAAGGATGATTGTTATGATCCCGTTGATTCTTTTGAAATATCCCTTTTTGATGACGCTTGCTATGCTTGTGGCCAAGATGCCAATATGAATTATGCTTATGGAGATGAACTTGCTATAGTTCCTTATGTTAAACATGAAATTGTTGCTATTGCACCCACGCATGATAGTCCTATTATCTATTTGAATTCTCCTGACTACACTATATCAGAGAAGTTTGCCCTTATTAAGGATTATATTGATGGGTTGCGCTTCACTGCTACACATGATGATTTTTATAGATATAATATGCATGTGCTTGCTGCTCCTACTTGCAATTATTATGAGAGAGGAACTACATCTCCGCCTCTTTATGTTTCCAACACGATAGATTTGCAAGAAACTGCTTATGCTATGTATTGGCCTTTACTTGATGTGCATGAATTGTTCTTGTATGACATGCCGATGCATAGGAAGAGAGTTAGACTTCGTCATTGCTTGATATATTTTACTTTGTGCTCACTACTAAATTACAAATCATTGTTGATTCAAATTGGCTTTGATATACCTTGGGATCCGGGTGGATTCATTACTTAAGCACTTTATGCCTAGCTTAATGGCTTTAAAGAAAGCGCTTCCAGGGAGACAACGGAAGTTTTAGAGAGTCATTTATTTCTGTTGAGTGCTTTTATAAAGTTTTTAAAAAAAGAGGGGAACCCAAAGCTTTTCAAAAAGGAAAGTGAAAGTGAGAGAGACAAGCATTGTTGAAGTGGGGGAGCTCCTTGAACTTTGTTCATGCTCACGAATGTGAATCTTGATTACAGAAACTTTTCAACAAAAATAATTATCCCCTTGTACAATTCCATTGTATTATAAAAATAATGTGCCAAGATTTGCATTTAGGATGTTTACATTGCTTGTTGGTTTGTGCGGTGCAGAACAGAAACGTTGGCTGTAGTGCACGATTTTACATTTTTTACTGGAATGTCAAACGGTTCTCAAACTTTTTGCACTGTCTTTATATACAAATTTTTCATTTTTCCTAATTTTGGAAGAAGTTTTCGAGTACCAGAGGTATGGTGAATGTTCAGATTACTACATATTGTCATATTTAAGACAGATTCTGTTTTTGATGCATAGTTTGCTTTTTTTGATGAAACTATCAATTTCTATCAATGGATTAAGCCATGGAAAAGTTATATTACAGTAGTTACATTGAAAAAAAAAATATGAATAGGTTTGCAATAGTACTTAAAGTAGTGATGTGCTTTATTATACTAATGGATCTTACCGAACTTTCCGTTAAGTTTTGTGTGATTGAAGTTTTCATGTTTTGGGAGAGATCACGATGGATGAAGGAATAAGGAGTGGCAAGAGCCTAAGCTTGGGGATGCCCGAGGCACCCCAAGGAAATATTCAAGGACTCCCAAGCAACCAAGCTTGGGGACGCCCCGGAAGGCAACCCCTCTTTCTTCTAACAATCATCCTTAATTTTACCTTGAGCTATATTTTTATTCGTCACATGATATGTGCAAATCTTGGAGCGTGTTTTGCATTTAGTTTCCACTTTTCTTTGATGCACCATGCTGGTATGAGATAGTCCTTTGTTGATTTATAGAATGCTCATTGCACTTCACTTATCTCTTTTGAGTATGGCTTTATAGAATGCTTGATGTGCTTCACTTATATCATTTGAAGTTTGGATTGCTTATTTGTCTTCACATAGAAAACTGCCATTTGTAGAATGCTCTTTTGCTTCACTTATATTTGTTAGAGCGTGGGCATATCTTTTGTAGAAGAATTAAACTCTCTTGCTTTACTTATATCTATTTAGAGAGATGACATGAATTGATCATTCACATGGGTTAGTCATAAAATCATACATAAAACCTGTAGATCACTGAATATGATATGTTTGATTCCTTGCAATAGTTTGGCGATATAAAGATGGTGATATTAGAGTCATGCTAGTGGGTAGTTGTGGATTGTAGAAATAATTGTGTTGAAGTTTGTGATTCCCGTGGGGTGCACGTATGGTGAACCGTTATGTAACGAAGTTGGAGCATGAGGTATTTATTGATTGTCTTCCTTATGAGTGGCGGTCGGGGACGAGCGATGGTCTTTTACTACCAATCTATCCCCCTAGGAGCATGCGCGTAGTACTTTGTTTCGATGACTAATAGATTTTTGCAATAAGTATGTGAGTTCTTTGTGACTAATGTTGAGTCCATGGATTATGTGCACTCTCACCCTTCCATCATTGCTAGCCTCTTCGGTACTGTGCATTGCCATTTCTCACCTCGAGAGTCGGTGCAAACTCCGCCGGTGCATCCAAACCCCGTGATACGATACACTCTATCACACATAAGCCTCCTTATATCTTCCTCAAAACAACCACCATACCTACCTATTATGGCATTTCCATAGCCATTCCGAGATATATTATTGAGCATTCATTGTCATATTGCTTTGCATGATCGTAAGATAGCTAGCATGATGTTTTCATGGCTTGTCCATTTTTTGATGTCATTGCTACGCTAGATCATTGCACATCCCGGTACACCGCTGGAGGCATTCATATAGAGTCATATCTTTGTTATAGTATCGAGTTGTAATATTGAGTTGTAAGTAAATAAAAGTGTGATGATCATCATTATTAGAACATTATCCCATGATCAAAATAAAAGTGGCCAAAGAAGCCCCCCCCCAAAAAAAAGATAGAGGCCAAAGAAGCTTACAAAAAAAGAAAAAAAAGAAAAAAAGAGAAGGGACAATGTTACTATGCTTTAACACACTTGTGCTTCAGAGTAGCACCATGTTCTTCATATAGAGAGTCTGTTGAGTTATCACTTTCATATACTAGTGGGAATTTTCATTATAGAACTTGGCTTGTATATTCCAACGATGGGCTTCCTCAAATGCCCTAGGTCTTCATGAGCAAGCAAGTTGGATGCACACCCACTTAGTTTCAGTTTGAGCTTTCATACACTTGTAGCTCTAGTGCATCCATTGCATGGCAATCCCTACTCCTCACATTGACATCAATTGATGGGCATCTCCATAGCCCGTTGATTAGCCACGTTGATGTGAGACTTTCTCCCTTTTTGTCTTCTCCACACAACCTCCATCATCGTATTCTATTTCACCTATAGTTCTATATCCATGGCTCACGCTCATGTATTGCGTGAAAGTTGAAAAGGTTTGAGAACATCAAAAGTATGAAACAATTGCTTGGCTTGTCATCGGGGTTGTGCATGATTTGAATATTTTGTGTGGTGAAGATGGAGCATAGCCAGACCATATGATTTTGTTGGGATAACTTTCTTTGGCCATGTTATTTTCAAAAGACATGATTGCTTTATTAGTATGATTGAAGTATTATTGTCTTAATGTCAAATGATAGATTATTGCTTTGAATCACTCGTGTCTTAATATTCATGCCATGATTAGATTACATGATCAAGATTATGCTAGGTAGCATTCCACATAAAAAATTATCTTTTTTATCATTTACCTACTCGAGGACGAGTAGGAATTAAGCTTGGGGATGTTGATACGTCTCCGTCGTATCTATAATTTTAGATTGTTCCATGCCAATACTATATAACTTTTCATATACTTTTGGCAACTTTTTATACTATTTTTGGGACTAACATATTGATCCAGTGCCCAGTGCCAGTTCCTATTTGTTGCATGTTTTTTGTTTCGTAGAATATCCATATCAAACGGAGTCCAAACGGGATAAAAACTGACGGGGATTTTTTTGGAATATATGTGATTTTTGGGAAGAAGAATCAACGCAAGACGATGCCCGAGGGGGCCACGAGGCAGGGGGGCGCGCCCCAGGGGGTCAGGCACGCCCTAGGCCCTCGTGGCCACCCCCTAAGGCAGTTGGTGCCCTTCTTTCGCCGCAAGAAATCTAATATCCGGATAAAAATCATGTCCAAAGTTCCCACTCTCTCACTCATGCTCTCTTTTACTGCATTAGGACAACAACGATTCAACTGTTACATGCTGCGGTAGTTGAACCCCTTTCCTCTGCATGACCTGTCATTGCCATAGTAAATAGATGAAACCCACTAGCATGGGTAGGAGTTGTTTGAGCCCTGATGTGCCTACTCATTCATGTTTGTTTGTCATGCCTGCTACTGCTTAGAGTTGAGTCAGGTCTGATTCATCGGGGATGAATCGGAGGTGTGTAAACATGTCCTACTGTTGAGAGCTGTGTGTGAACACGATTTGGTAAAGGTAGCGGTGAGAGGCCATGTAGGAGTACATGGTGGGTTGTCTCATTGAAGCCATCGTCAGGAACTGAGTTCTGTGTTTGTGATCCATGAAACAGTTACTACCACGCATTGGGCCCGAAACCAATGGACCCTCCCGGCTTCTTGATCACCCTTGTCCTCTGTCCAGGAGTTGCAACTAGTTTCTGGTGTTTATAGGATATGTGTTGGCGGCCGTGTGAAGCGCTGACCCTAGGGGTGGGCTATGATGCGGTAGATACACCGTGGCATGGTGTACCGGGCGCCTGTTTGGTGTCTCGGGAACCCTGTTCGCATCGTTCAGGGCCGTATGTGGAAACCTCGGCCGGACTCCCTGCGGATGGAACCTGGATATGCGATAAACCTGGACTAGAGACTTGAGTGTTTAGGTAGGCCGTGGCCGACACCCTCGTTGGGATTCCGCTTGAAGGTTGCCGAGTACATGTCGTGTAAACGGCGGTAAGTGGTGAGAGCGTGTGTGAAGAAGTACACCCCTGCAGGGTTAACATCATCTATTCAAATAGCCATGTTCGCGGTAATGGACTTCTGGGTTGCCTATAACAGTTCATAGACAAGTGAAAGTAGATACTCTAAAATGCGCAAGATAAGCGTGAGTGCTATGGATGGCCTTCTCGTAGGGAGACGGAAGTGGATCCATAGTGGTGTATTGATATGGTGAATATGTGGACTCTTGTGCGCCACCTCAAAAGAGTTACTTGCAGTCATAGTTTAGGTTAGCCACTGAGTCAAAGCTGGCTTGCTGCAGTAAAACTCCACCACCCCCCCCCCCCCCCCCGCCTTGTTGATACCGATGCATAAGTAGCTAGTCCTAATGTAAGTCTTGCTGAGTACTTTTGTACTCACGTTTGCTTAATTTATGTTTTGCAGAGAGAGACTTCAGCCTCGCTAGTAGTTTCGCGTGGACTTCGACGTTTAGCTTGATACCTCATCTACGATCTTGTGCCCTCGGCAGGATCTAGTAGATAGTCAGGCTTCTTAGCCTTTTTCATTTGTAGATGTCTTTTCTCAGACATGTTAAGCTTCCGCATGTGCTTTGACTTGTATGCTATGATTGTTGGGTCATGAGACCCATGTTTGTAATATCTCGCTCCTCGGAGCCTAATGAATAAATATTTGAGTTGTAGAGTTATGTTGTGATGCCATGTTGTATTTACACATATCGAGCATATTGTGTGTATGATTGAAATGCTTGGTATGTGTGGGATCCGACAATCTAGTTGTTTATCCTTGGAAGTCTCTCTTATGGGGAAATGTAGTCTAGTGCTTCCATGAGCCATAGTAGTCCGCTACAGCCCGGTTCACCGGAGTCCTGTTAGCCCAGCACTACTGCTCAGGACACTTGACTGGCGGGCATGTGTTTCACTTCGTTCCTGTGTCTGTCCCTTCGGGGAAATGTCACGCGGTGACATCCAGAGTCCTGCCTAGCCTGCTACAGCCCGGGTTCCCGGAGTCCTGTTAGCCCAGTGCTACAGCCCGGATTCACACGCTGCTGATCGACATGCTCGATGTGATTCATGTATGCCTGTCCCCATAGGTTAGTGCCGCTTTGGGTTCACGACTAGCCATGTCGGCCCGGGTTCACTGTCATATGGATGCTAGCGACACTATCATATACGTGAGCCAAAAAGCGCAAACGGTCCCGGGCCATGGTAAGGCGACACCCGTGGAAATACCGTGCGTGAGGCCGCAAAGTGATATGAGGTGTTACCAGCTAGATCGATGTGACTTGGAATCGGGGTCCTGACAGCAACCTGGCTTGGACGCAGGGAGCACACGAGTTGAAGAAGAAATGTGTGTCACTGTGTTGGCAAGTGCTAGCTTGGTGTGTGCCTCCAGGTTGAGGGAGAGTGAACTAACATGGCATTGGTTCTAGTATTAGTAGGCGCACAACTAATGGTAGCAGTACTACATTTGCTTAGTACACAAATGAACAGGTTTAAACCTCTGTATTATAACTGCAGTACTGCCACACTGTACTGATGTATTTTTCTTCTTAGATTCAGATTAAACTTAATTCTGGTTATATATATTCACCAAGCTGCAGTTGACAATATGGACAGAAGTGTATGGAGAAAACTCTAAACAGAACATGTCACCATATTAATACAGTAACAGAAATCATGTCCCCTATTTGATTAAATTATTCACCACTTGATTACATTGATTTATACTGAATTATATTTTGATAGAAAACTCTAAATAGAACATGTCACCATATTAATACAGTATAACAAAAATCATGTCTCCTATTTGATGAAATTATTCACCACTTGATTACATTGATTCATACTGAATTATATTTTGATAGAAAACTAAACTGAATGCATATAGAACACTTAATTATATAGATTTAGAGAACAAATATACATGAAACTGTCAAAAAAATCTAAACTGAATTAGATCTTTGTATAAAATTAAACAAAAGTTGATCTTGATAGAAGCCCACATAGCACAGTGCAGCCGGTTGACGAACATGTGCCTTATGTCTCTACTGGGTACCCTGCAGTGTAAAGATACAGAGAAAATTCAGTGTCAAAGATACAGAGAGGAAACCCGCAAACACAACTCATGGTCAATTGCACGCACACACATCTCACTCGTATACACGTCCATAGCCGCTGCCTCCACCATGTTAGCACGCACACACAACTTCCTAAGATTTGGAGAAGGCAGTAGCCAAGCTTAAGCAATCGATTGAAGAGGGAGGCCACGCACATGCGTTAGGCTTGCCACCCTGCCCACGAACGGCTGTTATGACTACCAGCTTAGGAAAATGAAGCTGACCTGTGGTCGAAGCAGCATCTTGAGGCTATGCTGTCGAGGAAGCCAACAGAAAGAGCGGGAGCCACACCAGAATCCAGCGGCGGCTAGGGTACACTACGGCCTCCCGCGAGCCATTGTCCTAGACCGGCCACCGCACGGTTGCTCCGCTCCGACAAGGCCAACACCAGGGGTTGATCCCAAGCTGGATATGTGAGCACGCAAGACGTGGATCTCATCACTCGGGCTGCTGCCGCCGTTAAACTCGACAGATCAGCAGCACATGATTTGGATGCGTCGTGAAGATAGGGCGGAGGGGGGGATAGTTGCCACTAGGTGTGGGTGGAGAAAGGACGAGAGAGGCCGGGGAGGTGGGGACTGGTTCGAGGAACGAGAGACCGTCAGAGCGGTGGGTGTGCGGCGGACGGAAAGGAGTGGATCTGGGAGAAGGAAGAAGATGGGGGCGGCAGCGGAGGGAGAACGAGATGAGGGCAGGAGGGGCTTAGGGTTAGATTTTATATGAGGAATGGGTTAGGCGGGCTCCAACGGGCTTGGGCGGGCTTTGGGGCCGTACTAGGCCGGTTCATGACGGATTCCCAGATCATCACCGGAAATCCGTCATGTATTAACTGATTTCTTATAGTGAGATAGTCCCCGAGCCTAGTGAAAGGCTTCAGGTCGAGACGCTGAGAGGCTATCCATGTTCGGACATCTTCCCGCGACATTTGTCCTTCTCCGCAGAACATCCCTGTTTTCCGACGACCTCCTTCATGATGATTTGGGCAAGTTCGCGCTGGATGTTATAGAACTCAGCTCGAAGTCGATAATCCTCGATATCTCCTATGTCCTTTGCCCATTGCAAAATATGGGCATCGCCGGAAGAAGGTGCCATGCGAAGGTTCTGGCGATCCCGTCTGTACTCCAGCATGTGGCGTAGGACATAGAATCCATCATTAAGAGAATCGTTCGGTTGTTGGATGCAGCAGAAGTCGGTCTTATGGCCGAAGGCGACCATGCCTCCCCTTATCTTCTTGTCCCTGACCTCTCCACCCATTGATTGGTAGTAATACATAGCACTGTCGAGAACATCCTTGATGTGGGTGTTATCCTTTTTGTGAATGTTCTTCGACGAGTCCAAGTAAAGAGCGTGGGAGAATCGGGGGTAGAGCATGATGAGGACGGCGCGCCCGCCGCTGCGCAAAATAAGTCCTCAAATTAATTAGCCTCCACCGTGCAAATGAATGATTGAAATCGAAGGAAGGATAGCAGCGCGGATGACTTACACGGGATGATAAGGCACGAGAATCGCCCCCTTTTCCTTATTGGCGAGCATGAAACTGGCGATGTAATCCCTCGCGTATTCACGGTGCTTTGTGCAGACTCCCATGAAACTGGCGATGTAGTACGGGTCAGCGACACAGATATGAGATATCTGCTCAACCCCGATGATGTAGTTCATGTGCAAGGCATAAAGGCAGACAAACGTAAAATCCAGCTTCTTCACGTGAAACATGTCGAATATGTAATCGAATAGGAGGAATAACTTATCCGCGGGGAAGCTATCGACGTACGACATTTGCCGCGGAAAGTTAACCACATAGAGTGGGTATCCTGGATCTTTCGAGGCGATGAGGTCTTTCTCTACACGCAGCACATCGTCATGAAGTCTCTTTAGATCACCGAATCTGGCCCATAGCGCTGTTGCAGGTAGGATTGGTTGACCGGGGATATGCCATTTATCCGCATCGAGGATATCTACACGGTCCTGAAGCCGAGGCTGCTGAGGCGGCTGGATCATAGAAACAACTTTTTTGCCTTTCCTCGCTCTCTTGCTAAACTTCTTTACTACTAGTGGGTCGTCCATAATACGTTGAGACGGCAATTTAGGCACCGACTCATGACACTCAAACCCTGAGGAGGCGCCAGTATAGACATACTGTTCAGCAGCGCCATCGTCGTCCTCATCCTCATCCATGGCGACGTCATCAGCGACTAATGGAGCCTCCTCCTTACCCCATCCGCTATCACCCAACCTGACACCCGACGCTAATTGGGTAGGTGGGGTGTTGATGTTCATACCTTGCTGAGGCTGCATGCTCGTGGGTGTGCTCCCGGCCGCCTCCAGACGAAGCAGACTCTTTGGCCACAACAGGACCCACCCAGCATTGCAACAATCACCAAGCCTCCGCGGTGTCTCGTCGTCATCCCCCAGTAGAACTGGAGGAGGCAAATTCTCATGGCCCAGTTTGACACTCGGGGGATGATACGTCTCCAACGTATCTATAATTTTTGATTGCTCCATGCTATAATATCTACTGTATTGGGCAATATTGGGCTTTATTATCCACTTTTATATTATTTTTGGGACTAACCTATTAACCGGAGGCCCAGCCCAAATTTGTTGTTTTATGCCTATTTCAGTGTTTTGAAGAAAAGGAATATCAGACGGAGTCGAAACGGAACGAAATCAACTGGAGAAGTTATTTTTGAAAGGAAACACACCTGATGGACTTGGACCCCACGTCAGAAGATACAGGAGCTTCCCATGAGGGTGGGGGGCGCGCCCACCCCCCTAGGGCGTGCCCCCCTGCCTCGTGGGGCCCCCGTGGCTCCCCTAACGTGCTTCTTCTACCTATATAACTCCATATACCCTAAAACTTCCAGAACGCAACATAGATCGGGAGTTCCGCCGCCAGAAGCCTCCGTAGCCACCAAAAACCAAGCTAGACCCGTTCCAGCACCCTGCTGGAGGGGGCAATCCTTCTCCGGTGGCCATATTCATCATCCCGGCGCTCTCCATGACGAGGAGGGAGTAGTTCTCCCTCGGGGCTGAGGGTATGTACCAGTAGCTATGTGTTTGATCTCTCTCTCTCTCTCTCTCTCTCTCTCGTGTTCTTGAGATGATATGATCTTGATGTATCGCGAGCTTTGCTATTATATTTGGCTCCTATGATGTTTCTTCCCCCCTCTTCTCTCTTGTAATGAATCGAGTTTCCCCTTTGAAGTAATCTTATTGGATTGAGTCTTAAAAGACTTGAGAACACTTGATGTATGTCTTGTCGTGGATATCTGTGGTGACAATGGGATACCGCGTGCCACTTGATGTATGTTAAGGTGACCAACTTGCGGGTTCATGAACCTATGCATAGGGGTTGGCACACGTTTTCATCGTGATTCTCCGATAGATCTTTGGGGCACTCTTTGAGGTCCTTTGTGTTGGTTGAATAGATGAATCTGAGATTTTGTGATGCATATCGTATAATCATACCCACGGATACTTGAGGTGACATTGGGGTTTTGGTTGATTTGTATCTTAAGGTGTTATTCTAGTACAAACTCTAGGGCTGTTTGTGACACTTATAGGAATAGCCAGACGGATTGATTGGAAAGAATAACTTTGAGGTGGTTTCGTACCCTGCCATAATCTCTTCGTTTGTTCTCCGCTATTAGTGTCTTTGGAGTGACTCTTTGTTGCATTTTGAGGGATAGTTATGTGATCCAATTATGTTAGTATTGTTGAGGGAACTTACACTAGTGAAAGTATGAACCCTAGGCCTTGTTTCCACACATTACAATACCATTTACGCTCACTTTTATTACTTGCTACCTTGCTGTTTTTATTATTTAGATTACAAATACCTTTATCTACTATCCATATACCACTTGTTTCACCATCTCTTCGCCGAACTAGTGCACCTATACAATTTACCATTGTATTAGGTGTGTTGGGGACACAAGAGACTCTTTTTTATTTGGTTGCAGGGTTACTTTAGAGAGACCATCTTCATCCTACGCCTCCTACGGATTGATAAACCTTAGGTCATCCACTTGAGGGAAATTTGCTACTGTCCTACAAACCTCTGCACTTGGAGGCCCAACAACGTCTACAAGACGAAGGTTGTGTAGTAGACATCAAGCTCTTTTCTGGCGCCGTTGCCGGGGAGGTTAGCGCTTGAAGGTATATCTTTAGATCTTGCAATCGAGTCTTTTAGTTTCTTGTTTTATCACTAGTTTAGTTTATAAAAGAAAACTATAAAAAAATGGAATTGAGTTTGTCTCATACGCTTTACCTTTTTAATATCTTTCGTGAGTATGATGGAAAGGATAATTGTGCTCAAGTGCTAGAAGAAGAAATCTCTAAAATGTTTGGCACTAAATATTTGAATGATGAGCATGATTGCAATGTTGTTAGTACGAATTCTTTGAATATCCATGATGCTAATGATGATTGCACTAGTTATGATGAAAATGCCTCCTATAAACATGTCAATTTTTGTGGAGTAGACTAGGTCTGCATGTACACACCAAATAGGGAAGATAGATATTGCAAGAGGCATAAGTACTTAGAAACCAAATTGTTGCAAGAAGAGCTAGATGAATGTGCTGAAAATTTATCTTTTCTTAGCCCTACTTGTGAACTCTGCAATGAACGTGATCATTTTAGTACCCAATGCAAATTGTTTCATGAGCGTATCGTGTCCAAAAATTGAGATGACTTGATTTCCCTTCCACATCATAATGAACTTAGTTTGCTCTTGGGTTACGAAGAAATTAAACGTAGAACTAAGGATATTCCAAAATTTTCCCTTGATAAAATTCTTCATTTTGATCTAGAGGAAATTTATATGTATTGCGCGGTGAATTGCATTGAAAATCCTTATATTGCCAATTACATAAAGAAAAGAAAATAAATAGAAGATGAAGAGAATGCTAACGAAAGGGAAGAGACCTCCCAATATTCTCCTATTATTTCTTATGATGAATCAGGTAACGAAGAGGAGCCCTCTATTCAACCAATCTCATTAATAAGGAGCTCCAAAAAGAGGATTGAACCCACACATGATGTGGTAAAGAAGAAGAAAAGAAAAAGGAAGAGAGGTAAAAAGGTATCTCTCCTAAATAAAGTTGCTCCTATTATTGTTGTGCCTCATGAAAATGATACACTTGATGATGATCTCTTTATGCCTATTGCTTGTTGTGATGATTATGATTGGGAAGATAATGACACTTCTTATGATCTTGAAAATCTTTTTCGCACTTGCTTGGAAGAATATTATAATTGCTACACTATTGGTGCTATCTATACTATTAATGATGAGAGTGATTATGCTTATGATATGAAAAGGCCCAAGCTTGGGGAAGCTATGTTTGATGAGGATGACATATTTGAGAATATATTTGCTGCAATTAATGTTTGTCCCAAGCTTGGGGATGCTATGTTTAATAATGATGATATTTTTAGCCTCTCAAGTTTTGATATGCAAAGTTGTTATGATGATAGCATGCCTTCTACTTACGATGATGAAAGTGGGTTTGGAAGGGTGTCAACTTTAGGAAGTAATGATCCCACTATTTTGGAGTTTGTTGAATCTTATAATATTTATGAAAGTGTATTTGGAGAGGTCGTGACTTTATTTAGTGATGTATCCACTATCTTGGAAGAGGTTTCAATAAATTATGATGAGAACAAAGTTGCTACTTATGATGATTATTGTGATAAAACTTATGCTATAAAAAGTAGTGATTATATTTATAAAACTTGTCATGATTATTATTACCCCTTCTCTGAACATTACTCTTTTAATGTGTAAACAATTTATAGTATCCAAGTCTCTTATGATACTCCCACTATTCATGAGAAGAAACTTGCTTATGTGGAGAGTAATAAAATTTCTATGCTTGTAGATCATGAGAAGAATGCTTTATGTGATAGTTATATTGTTGAATTCATTCATGATGCTACTGAAAATTATTATGAGGGAGGAACATATGCTTGTAGGAATTGCAATAGTATCAAGTTTCCTCTCTATGTGCTTAAAGTTTTGATGTTATGCTTGTTTTACCTTCCTATGCAAGTTGATTCTTGTTCCCACAAGTTGTTTGCTCGCAAAATCCCTATGCATAGGAAGCATGTTAGACTTAAATGTGCTAGTCATATTCTTCATGATGCTCTCTTTCTGTTTCAATTCTTATCTTTTATGTGAGCATCATTGAAATCATCATGCCTAGCTAGGGGCGTTAAACGATAGCGCTTGTTGGGAGGCAACCCAATTTTATTTTAGTTCCTTGATTTTTGCTCCTGTTTAGTAATAAATAATTCATCTAGCCTCTGTTTAGATGTGGTTTTATGCTTTTAATTAATGTTTGTGCCAAGTAGAACCTTCGGGAAGACTTGGGGAAAGTCTTGTTGATCATGCTGTCAAAAACAGAAACTTTAGCGCTCACGAGAACTGATGTCATTTTTATTTGGAGAGTGCTATTTATTTAATTATTTTTGAAAATGATTAATAGATAAATTACTCAGGTCCAGAAATTTATTTGAGAATTTTATGAGTTCCAGAAGTATAGGTTTCATTCAGATTACTACAGACTGTTCTGTTTTTGATAGATTCTGTTTTCATTGTGTTGTTTGCTTATTTTGATGAATCTATGAGTAGTATAGGAGGGTATGAACCATAGATAAGTTGGAATACAGTAGGTTTAACACCAATATAAATAAGGAATGAGTTCATTACAGTACCTTATGATGGTAATTTGCTTTCTTATACTAACGGAGCTTACGAGTTTTCTGTTAAGTTTTGTGTTGTGAATTTTCAAGTTTTGGGTAAGGATTCGATGGACTATGGAATAAGGAGTGGCAAGAGCCTAAGCTTGGGGATGACCAAGGAACCCCAAGGTAACATTCAAGGACAACCAAGAGCCTAAGCTTGGGGATGCCCCGGAAGGCATCCCCTCTTTCGTCTTCGTTCATCGGTAACTTTACTTGGAGCTATATTTTTATTCACCACATGATATGTGTTTTGCTTGGAGCGTCAATTTATGTTGTTAGGATTTTCTTGCTGTTATTTAGAACAATGTTTTGCATATTTTATTTCAATAAAAGTGGCATTGATAGCCTTTACTATGCCTATGTTACAAGTATACATGTTGCTGTTTGAAAACAGAAAGTTTACCGCTGTTGAAATAATTCCCTAGAAAATTAAGAATGTGATAAAATGTTGAAACCTTCTGCATATTAAGATCTGATAAATTTATTACAGTGGGAATTTTCTTTCATAATTTTTGGAGCTAGGGAAGTATGGATGTTGCAGCATTCTTTATAGACTATCCTGTTTAGGCAGATTGCTGTTATGTTTGCATTGTTTGCTTCTTTAATGATTCTATTTGAGGATAGGACTATTAAATATGCAGAGGCATTTAGTATGCAATGTTGAATAATAATTTTAGTGATTTTCTACAGTAGATTATGATAAGGTTTTGGAAATGGTTTATACTAACTTATCTCACGAGTCCTTGTTGAGTTTTGTGTGGATGAAGCTTTTGAGATTTAGGGAGACCGTGATATGAGAGGAATTAAGGAGACACAAAATCTCAAGCTTGGGGATGCCCAAGGCACCCCAAGACAATATTTCAAGAAGTCTCAAGCGTCTAAGCTTGGGGATGCCCCGGTTGGCATCCCACCTTTCTTCTTGAACAATTATCGGTTAGTTTCGGGATCCTAAGTTTTTGCTTCTTCACATGATGCTTGGCATTATTAGATGTCATTTTCTTTTGCTTTGCTTGCTGTTTGAATAAAATACCAAGATCTGAAATTATTAAATGTTAGAGAGTGTTCACATAGTTGCACAATTATTAAACTACTCATTGATCTTCACTTATATCTTTCGGAGTAGTTTGTTGTTGCTCTAGTGCTTCACTTATATCTTTTAGAGCATGGTGGTAGTTTTATTTTGAAGAAATATATGAACTCTCATGCTTCAGTTAGATTATTTTGAGAGTCTTAAATAGCATGGTAATTTGCTTAAAATCCTAATATGCTAGGTATTCAAGAATAATAAAATTCTCTTATGAGTGTGTTGAATACTAAGAGAAGTTTGATACTTGATGATTGTTTTGAGATATGAGGATGGTGATATTAGAGTCATGTTAGTTGAGTGGTTATGAATTTGAGAAATACTTGTGTTGAAGTTTGTGATTCCCGTAGCATGCACGTATGGTGAACCGTTATGTGATGAAGTCGGAGCATGATTTATTTATAGATTGCCTTCCTTATGAGTGGCGGTCGGGGACGAGCGATGGTCTTTTCCTACCAATCTATCCCCCTAGGAGCATGCGCGTTGTACTTTGTTTTGATAACTAATAGATTTTTGCAATAAGTATGTGAGTTCTTTATGACTAATGTTGAGTCCATGGATTATACGCACTCCCACCCTTCCACCATTGCTAGCCTCTCTAGTACCGCGCAACTTTTGCCGGTACCATAAACCCACCATACACCTTCCTCAAAACAGCCACCATACCTACCTATTATGACATTTCCATAGCCATTCCGAGATATATTTCCATGCAACTTTCCACCATTCCGTTTATTATGACACACTCCATCATTGTCATATTGCTTAGCATGATCATGTAGTTGACATTGTATTTGTGGCAAAGCCACCGTTCATAATTATTTCATACTTGTCACTCTTGATTTATTGCATATCCCGGTACACCGCCGGAGGCATTCATATAGAGTCATACTTTGTTCTAGTATCGAGTTGTAAGTAAATAGAAGTGTGATGATCATCATTCAATAGAGCATTTTCCCCAAAAAAGAAAGGCCAAATAAAAAAAAGAAAGGCCAAATAAAAAAAGGGAAGGCCCAAAAAATAAAAATAAATTAAAAAGGGGCAATGCTACTATCCTTTTTTCCACACTTGTGCTTCAAAGTAGCACCATGATATAGCGAGTCTCATATATTGTTCTTCAAAGTAGCACCATGTTCTTCATATAGAGAGTCTCATATGTTGTCACTTTCATATACTAGTGGGAATCTTTCATTACAGAACTTGGCTTGTATATTCCAATGACGGGCTTCCTCAAAATGCCCTAGGTCTTCGTGAGAAAGCAAGTTGGATGCACACCCACTAGTTTCTTTTGTTGATATTTCATACATTTATAGCTCTAGTGCATCCGTTGCATGGCAATCCCTACTCACTCACATTGATATCTATTGATGGGCATCTCCATAGCCCATTGATACGCCTAGTTGATGTGAGACTATCTTCTCCCCTTTTGTATTCTCCACAACCACCATTCTATTCCACCTATAGTGTTATATCCATGGCTCACGCTCATGTATTGCGTGAAGATTGAAAAAGTTTGAGAACATCAAAAGTATGAAACAATTGCTTGGCTTGTCATCGGGGTTGTGCACGATTTAAATATGTTGTGTGGTGAAGATGGAGCATAGCCAAACTATATGATTTTGTAGGGATAGCTTTCTTTGGCCATGTTATTTTGAGAAGACATAATTGATTTGTTAGTATGCTTGAAGTATTATGATTTTTATGTCAATATGAACTTTTGTCTTGAATCTTATGGATCTGAATATTCATGCCACAATTAAGAAGAATCACATTGAAATTATGCCAAGTAGCACTCCGCCTCAAAAATTCTGTTTTTATCATTTACCTACTCGAGGACGAGCAGGAATTAAGCTTGGGGATGCTTGATACGTCTCCAACGTAACTATAATTTTTGATTGCTCCATGCTATATTATCTACTGTTTTGGGCAATCTTGGGCTTTATTATCCACTTCTATATTATTTTTGGGACTAACCTATTAACCGGAGGCCCAGCCCAGATTTGCTGTCTTATGCCTATTTCATTGTTTTGAAGAAAAGGAATATCAGACGGAGTCGAAACGGAACGAAATCAACTAGAGAAGTTATTTTTGGAAGGAAACACACCTGATGGACTTGGACCCCACGTCACAAGATACGGGACCTGCCCACGAGGGTGGGGGCGCACCCACCCCCCTAGGGCGCGCCCCCTGCCTCGTGGGGCCCCCGTGGCTCCCCTGACGTGCTTCTTCAGGCTATATAACTCCATATAACCTAAAACTTCCAGAACGCAACATAGATCGGGAGTTCCGCCGCCAGAAGCCTCTGTATCCACCAAAAAACAATCTAAACCCCTTCCGGCACCCTGCCGGAGGGTGCAATCCTTCTCCGGTGGCCATCTTCATCATCCTGGCGCTCTCCATGACGAGGAGGGAGTAGTTCTCCCTCGGGGCTGAGGGTATGTACCAGTAGCTATGTGTTTGATCTCTCTCTCTCTCTCTCTTGTTCTTGAGATGATACGATCTTGATGTATCGCGAGCTTTGCTATTATATTTGGATCCTATGATGTTTCTTCCCCCCTCTTCTCTCTTGTAATGAATCGAGTTTCCCTTTGAAGTAATCTTATTGGATTGAGTCTTTAAAGACTTGAGAACACTTGATGTATGTCTTGCCGTGGATATCTGTGGTGACAATGGGATACCGCGTGCCACTTGATGTATGTTAAGGTGACCAACTTGCGGGTTCATGAACCTATGCATAGGGGTTGGCACACGTTTTCGTCGTGATTCTCCGGTAGATCTTTGGGGCACTCTTTGAGGTCCTTTGTGTTGGTTGAATAGATGAATCTGAGATTGTGATATGCATATCGTATAATCATACCCACGGATACTTGAGGTGACATTGGAGTATCTAGGTGACATTAGAGTTTTGGTTGATTTGTATCTTAAGGTGTTATTCTAGTATGAACTCTAGGGCTGTTTGTGACACTTATAGGAATAGCCCAACGGATTGATTGGAAAGAATAACTTTGAGGTGGTTTCGTACCCTGCCATAATCTCTTCGTTTGTTCTCTGCTATTAGTGACTTTGGAGTGACTCTTTGTTGCATGTTGAAGGATAGTTATGTGATCAAATTATGTTAGTATTGTTGAGGGAACTTACACTAGTGAAAGTATGAACCCTAGGCCTTGTTTCCACACATTAAAATGCCGTTTATGCTCACTTTTATTACTTGCTACCTTGCTGTTTTTATTATTTAGATTACAAATACCTTTATCTACTATCCATATACCACTTGTTTCACCATGTCTTCGCCGAACTAGTGCACCTATACAATTTACCATTGTATTGGGTGTGTTGGGGACACAAGAGACTCTTTGTTATTTGGTTGCAGGGTTGCTTGAGAGAGACCATCTTCATCCTACGCCTCCTATGGGTTGATAAACCTTAGGTCATCCACTTGAGGGAAATTTGCTACTGTCCTACAAACCTCTGCCCTTGGAGGCCCAACAACGTCTACAAGAAGAAGGTTGTGTAGTAGACATCAGGGGGATCGGCCGGCTGTGGAACAATGGTTCCTTCGGCTCCATTATCGTCGCCTTCCCCACGTCCACCTTCTGGTCGCCGATGGTGTACAATATGGTGCACGGGGTTTCGTCGGCCTGCAAAGAAAAGTCTGTGACGTGAGACATCCGAAAGGCAACGAAAACGGGAGATTATACGTTTATATTGAAGGGGGTCGGTGTGACAGATACCGTGAGGGCGTCGAGCTCAGCCAAAGACGAAGCACCGCCTAGCACGTCCGGTGCGGGAGCCAATGCGGGAGCAGGTGTAGCTGCAGGTGCTGGTGCAACGCTAGTGGAGCTGCTCCCCGCCAACAAGTCAGCAAGGGGAAAGTCCGCTGCATTTTTTTCTAGATTTTGCCTGGTCCAATTGAAAACGGCCGGAACCAAGGTAGTAGAAATATCTACAGCCACCGGTTTTGCGGCAGCTACCGTTGTTGCGACTGTTTGCGTTGATTCCTTCTCAACCGCAATCTCAACCCTCTTGTCGATGTTTTCTTCATTTAACCTCCGTCTTTCCTTTCACTCCTCCGTGGTCTCACGGTAGTACTTCTTCCCCGTGGCGCCGTCTCCGACACCGTGCACGCGTCCATACGACGGTCGAGTATCCACCGGTTGTTGTTTCAATATGTTCAACACCCGGTTGAATGGAGTGTCCACGCCGGCCTCGGGGGGAGACGGTGAGGTTGCGGGCGTCCACGCTGGCAGGAGACGGCAGCGAAGTGGGGCGACGGCGAATTGGGGAGACGGTGGCGAGGGCGAGGGATTTGGGGAAGAAGTGGTGGCCTGGGGCGGGGGGGGGGGGGCGCTGTTTAAGTGAAACGTAACAGTAGCGCGTTTCCGAAAACGCGCTATAGCTAAGTTAGCTATAGTGCGTTTCCTGAAACCCGCTACTGCTATTCCTTTCTCCCTTTTTCCTTTTTTTCTTTTATTTTTCTTTACATTTTATTTTTTTCCTTTCTCCTTTTTCTATTTTTTCATTTTCATTTACTTTTCTACTTGTTTTTCACTTTATTTTATTTCCGGTAGCAGCAGCGCCTTACACGTAAGCGCGCTACAGCTAAGGGGAGTAGCAGTAGCACTGGGCCAGTATACGCGCTATTGCTAGGTTGGGCTAGCCATGCGCGCCCAGTTCAAACATAGCAGCAGCGCTTTTCGCTAGTACGCGCTACTGCAAAAGTCATAGCAGTAGCGCGGTTTATTTACGCGCGCTGCTACTAAGTAGCAGTAGCGTTTGATTTTGTACAGTGCTACTGGTAAGATTCTGTGTATAGGCTTTTCCCTAGTAGTGGAACTTAATACTCTAGATGCATGCTGGATAGCGGTCGATGAGTGGAGTAATAGTAATTCTGTCAATTGCTCAACAGTAATTCGTTCACCCACCATAAAATACTTATGCTCTTGAGAGAAGCCAGTAGTGAAACCTATGGCCCCCGGGTCTATCTTCATCATATTAAGAGCATCTCCAACAGCCGCGCCAAACTAGTGTCGCGCCGCAAAATTCCCCGTTTTAGCGCGCGCGCAACCGGAATAGTTTCTCCAGCGGGCGCACGAAAACAGCATGCGCCGCATATGTAGTTCAGCACGCGGGCCGAAACTCAATCGCACGCCGCTTATTTGCTGCGCCCGCTCCCGCTCGCTGGACTCTCACGCGCTCGCTCGCACCTCCCACTCCCCATCCAGCCGCGCCGCCGCCGCCGACCGTTCCGTCGCTTCCCCGGCCTATCCCCGTCCCGTGGCGGCCTCTCCGGCCCCCCTCTAGTCCCGCCGCCCCTCGCGCGGGCTGGTCCTCCGACGAACAGCGCTCGCTGCCGCTCGGCGCCCACAAGGTGTTCAACAAAACGCCTAGAAGGTATGTATTGCTCAGAAGCCATGAATTTCATGCATGTTGATTGTAGTTTTTTATAGCATACTATTGAACATTGTAGATGAGTTCGTCATATGATTCTTCCGGAGAAGAATTTGATATGGAAGAGGAGAGGAGGATCTTGCAATGATCCTAGCTATGCATATCAATAAAAAAACCGAAGCACGGTGGTTCGGTTATGGGTCGGCAGAAAATTGGGAGGGATAGGATCGATGCCCACAACAGATTGATCAGGCATTATTTTGCGGAGAATCCCACATACCCCGAGTCGTATTTTCATCACCGGCTTAGGACGAGCACCGAGTTGTTCAGGCGCATTGCAGAGAAACTAGCGAGCCATGACCGCTTTTTTCAGCAAAGGAGGAATGCCGCCGGAGAGCTCGGGCATAGCACTTTTCAGAAGGTGACAACCGCTTTGTGTATGTTGGCATACGGTATACCGGCTGATCTAGTTGATGATCACTTGGCTATGGGTGAGAGCCAAGCCGTCATGTGTGTCAAGCGCTTCGCAGTCGGAATTGTGCAAGTGTTTGGAGAGGAGTATTTGAGATCTCCCAATGCTGAAGACGTCGCAAGGCTATTGGCGATGAACAAACCTCGCGGATTTCCTGGCATGCTTGGCTCAATAGATTGCATGCATTGGAGTTGGAAGAATTGTCCAAAGGCATGGCATGGACAATTCCACGGCCAAAAAAAGGGTTCCACTATAATCCTTGATGCGGTGGCCGATCAAGAGACTTGGATTTGGCATGCATTCTTTGGAATGCCTGGATCTTTGAATGACATCAATGTTGTGAACCGGTCACCACTGATGAATAAGATTGCAAATGGTGAGTTGCCACCGGTGCAGTTTGTAGCAAATGGCCGTACATACAACTATGGCTATTATCTAGCGGATGGCATCTATCCAAAGTGGCAAACCTTTGTCAAGCCGTTGAAAAATCTAGAAGGTAAGAAAGAACTTGATTTCCACAATGCTCAGGCGGCGGCTAGAAAAGATGTGGAGAGAGCTTTTGGGATTTTGCAAGCCCAATTTGCTATTGTGAGAGGACCGGCTAGATTTTGGGATCAGAAAATGCTTTGGTACATCATGCACGCTTGTGTGATCATGCATAACATGATCATCGAGAATGAGCGTGGCCAAGATGTAGACTACTCTCAGTATGAGCTCTTGGGATATCCCGTGCGAGTGTGACGGAGGGCTGAAAGGGTGGCCCGTTTTGTTGCCTCCTATCATGCCATTCGACGTCCCGCAGCGCATAATGATCTTCAGAAGGATCTCATTGTGGAGTGGTGGGCATGGAATGGATGACAAAGAGCATCATGATTTGTGCGTTCGATATTGTGTTGTTGAACTATTTGTTATGTTTAATTGCAGTATTTGTTGTATTGAATGATAAATTGTTTGTTTGAGTTGTAATAACGAAATTGAACTATTTATTTTAATTTATTTTTGTTTGTGTTTGATCTTTTTGCTTCTGTTTTTGAATGCATATGTTGTTTGTGCGAGAGTCGCGCGCGCTGCATTTTTGCGCGCTGCTGGAGCCAGCGCTGCGCGCCACGCCAAACCAGGCGATGGGCGCGCGTCAAAGCTGTTTTTTGCGCGCGGCGCGTTCGGAGCCTGTTGGAGATGCTCTAATCTTCCAATACATAGTTATTCTTACTTTGCTTTTACTTTTCTTTGCATCTTTATCATAAAAATACCAAAAATATTATCTTATCATATCCATCAGATCTAACTCTCGTAAGTGGCCGTGTACGGATTGACAACCCCTTATCGCGTTGGTTGCGAGGATTTATTTGTTTTGTGGAGGTGCGAGGGACTCGGCGTAGCCTCCTACTGTATTGATACCTTGGTTCTCAAAAACTGAGGGAAATACTTACGCTACTTTGCTGCATCACCCTTTCCTCTTTAAGGAAAAACCAACGCAGTGCTCAAGAGGTAGCAGGGGCTATCTTGTTTTATGCTATTTTACCTAGGAGAAGGTAGTAGGTCCTAGCTAATAATACTCATGATCATGTGCTAAGGTATTAGATCCTAAGACAATGTAGTAGGTCCTATGAGGTACAATATGTTTATGAGAGTTGATGACGATGAGTAGTTGTGATTATGTCTAGTGACCAACTTGTATGTGATGTCTCATTGATGAAAACGATGATCATGAGGTGGTGTTATATGACAATGATGTATTATGATGATAAGTTGTTAATGATATGATGATGATGATGATGATGATGATGATATATTAGGTCATTGGATGAAAGAACCGCGGATTAGTTTCAAGTGGATGTCCATCCACTTGAAACTAGTCCACGGTTCTTTCTTCCAGTGATGTAATAACTCATTATGATGTAAAATCATTCTCTAAATTACTGCAGTATGAAAACTTGTATAAAGGTGTATGAATACAACATGAAATAAGAAAGAAATACGGAATAATAGTAGTAGCGCGTTCCAGGAGAAGCGCTACTACTATTTACCAGTATCACTCATACTACAAGGCGCTGCTACTAAGTCAATATAGCAGTAGCGCGGTCCTACCCACGCTACTGCTAACCTTTAGCTATAGCGCCTTACTAGTAGCGCCCCATCCAGCGCCATTGATATGCTTAAAACACGCGCTACTGCTAGGGTTTTCCCTAGTAGTGAATCCCGGTCCAAGATGTGTGGCCTGTGATGTGGTCGACCCACCAAAAGCAGCAGCCGTAGAAGATCTCACACTGCCGGCCTGCACATGCGCTTGGGTCAGGGATCCCAAGGCTGACCCGGATCCGCCTGTCATTGTCGATGCGTTGGGCCCGCGCGTGGGACGCGGTGCGGGACGCGGTGTCCCGTCTCTATGCGATGACGCGTCGTCCTCCAACTGGCGCTGCGGGCTCCTTCCTGGCGCGTGGTCCAGCATGAATCTACGCGCCCGATCCGAGGCAACCTGGCGCACAAGAGTTCCAGGTGACGGCGGATCTGCTTCGTGCTCCGCGCCTAATCCGTCTTCTTTTGGCACATGCAATATAAGGTCGTTTTCTTCAAAATTTTGATCATTTTCTGCACCGATTTCTGTTGCATGATCCTGCATACCAAGAGGCATAGTTCCACTAGTAGGATCATCAGTTAGGTCAGTATAATTATCGCCCCCATGATCAATGTTTTGGAGATGTGGTGGAAGAATAAGTAGTTCTTTCTTGAGGAGTGCTCTGGCATTAGGATGAAGAGATGCAAAAGGGTAGACGGATTCATCAAACACAACATCTCGAGAGATATAAACCCTACCAGTGGAAACATCAAGGCATTTGACTCCCTTGTGGATTGGACTATATCCAAGAAACACACACTTTTTGGAATGGAATGCAAGCTTACATGTATTATATGGACAAAGGTTGGGCCAACAAGCACAACTGAATACACGAAGTGTTTTGTAGTCAGGAGTGGTACCAAAAAGACGTGTGATGGGAGTCTCAAATTTGATGACTTTACTAGGAAGTAAATTAATGAGATATGTGGCAGTCAAGAATGCCTCATCCCAGAACTTTAGTGGCATGGATGTGTTTGCTAGTAGAGCTAACCCTACTTCAACAACATGGCGATGTTTCCTTTCGGCCGAGCCATTCTGTTGGTGTGCATGAGGGCACGATACATGATGTCATATGCCATGTGAAGGAAATATGCCCTAGAGGCAATAATAAAGTTATTATTTATTTCCTTATATCATGATAAAATTTTATTATTCATGCTAGAATTGTATTAACCGGAAACATAATACATGTGTGAATACATAGACAAACATAGTGTCACTAGTATGCCTCTACTTGACTAGCTCGTTAATCAAAGATGGTTATGTTTCCTAACCCTGGACAAAGAGTTGTTATTTGATTAATGGGATCACGTCATTAGTTGAATGATCTGATTTACATGACCCATTCCATTAGCTTAGCACCCGATCGTTTAGTATGTTGCTATTGCTTTCTTCATGACTTATACATGTTCCTATGACTATGAGATTATGCAACTCCCGTTTGCCAGAGGAACACTTTGTGTGCTACCAAACGTCACAACGTAACTGGGTGATTATAAAGGAGCTCGACAGGTGTCTCCCAAGGTACATGTTGGGTTGGCGTATTTCGAGATTAGGATTTGTCACTCCGATTGTCGGAGAGGTATCTCTGGGCCCTCTCGGTAATGCACATCACTTAAGCCTTGCAAGCATTGCGACTAATGAGTTAGTTGCGGGATGATGTATTACAGAACGAGTAAAGAGACTTGTCGGTAACGAGATTGAACTAGGTATAGGATACCGACGATCGAATCTCGGGCAAGTAACATACCGATGACAAAGGGAACAACGTATGTTGTTATGCGGTCTAACCGATAAAGATCTTCGTAGAAAATGTAGGAGCCAATATGGGCATCCAGGTCCCACTATTGGTTATTGACCGGAGACGTGTCTCGGTCATGTCTACATTGTTCTCGAACCCGTAGGGTCCGCACGCTTAAGGTTACGATGACAGTTATATTATGAGTTTATGCTTTTGATGTACCGAAGGTTGTTCGGAGTCCCAGATGTGATCACGGACATGACGAGGTGTCTCGAAATGGTCGAGACATAAAGATTGATATATTAGAAGCCTATGTTTGGATATCGGAAGTGTTCCGGGTGAAATCGGAATTTTACGGGAGTACCGGGAGGTTACCGGAACCCCCCGGGAGCTATATGGGCCATAGTGGGCCTTAGTGGAAAAGAGAAGGGGCAGCCTAAAGTGGGCCGCGCGCCCCTCCCCTCCCTTGGTCCGAATAGGACAAGGAGAGGGGGCCGGCCTCCCTCTCTCTTTTCCCCCCTCCGCGAATCCTATTCCAACTAGGATTGGGGGGGGGGAATCCTACTCCCAGAGGGAGTAGGACTCTCCTGGCGCGCCTCTCCTAGGCCGGCCGCACCCCCCCCCCTTTAGTCCTTTATATACGGAGGCAGGGGCACCCCAGAGACACACAAGTTGATCCACGTGATCTTATTCTTAGCCGTGTGCGGCGCCCCCTGCCACCATAGTCCTCGATAATATTGTAGCGGTGCTTAGGCGAAGCCCTGCGGCGGTAGTACATCAAGATCGTCACCACGCCGTCGTGCTGACGGAACTCTTCCCCGACACTTTGCTGGATCGGAGTCCGGGGATCGTCATCGAGCTGAACGTGTGCTAGAACTCGGAGGTGCCGTAGTTTCGGTGCTTGATCGGTCGGGCCGTGGAGACGTACGACTACATCAACCAAACGCTTCCATTGTCGATCTACAAGGTATGTAGATCACACTCTCCCCTCGTTGCTATGCATCACCATGATCTTGCGTGTGCGTAGGAATTTTTTTGAAATTACTACGTTCCCCAACACCATGTTCTTGAAAAAAGAGATTGAGTTTATTGTATTCACCTCCCCAGTCGGTTTGCATAGCAATAATCTTAGTATTTCGTTTTCGCTCAACGAGGTTCTGAAAGTTCTTGAAAACTTGAAACACTTCGGATCGTTTCTTAAGAAGATATATCCATGTAAATTTTCTATAGTAATCGATGAAGCTAACATAGTACGTGTGTCTACCAATAGAAGTAGGAGTTGGCCCCCAAACATCTGAAAAAACAAGTTGCAAGGGTGCGGTAGAAACACTGCATGAAATAGGATATGGCAGCTGATGACTTTTAGCTTGCTGATATGGATCACAAACTGACTCAACACTAGACTCATGAGAGAGGGGGAGTTTATTCTTGCTAAGAATGAGTTTGACAATAGCTGATGAAGGATGACCTAATATACTGTGCCACTTTGCTGAAGAAGCCTTGACAGCAACAAAAGCTTGTTTATTTGATGATGATGACAAAGATATGAGTGGGTAGAGACCTCCCACGCACTTGCCCCTAAGAAGCACTCTCCTCGTGTCCAAGTCCGTTACCAAAAAAATAAGGCTAGAATTCAATAAGAACATGATTATCAAGAGTAAATCTATGAACTTAAAGAAGATTTTTTGATGTTGTAGGGACATATAGAACTCTTTTTAGATGCAAATTCTTTATGGGGGTTTTGACAATTGAACTACCAACATGAGTGATTTTCATGCCAGAACCGCTAGCAGTATGCACTTGGTCATGTCCACGATACTTGTCTCTGATCGTCAGCTTGTCGAGCTCCCCTGTGATGTGATTTGTGACGCCTGTGTCTGCATACTAGTTCGTGCCGACACCGTAGGAGTCGGTGACCATGTTGGCCCCCTTCTTCTCATGTTCATCTTCATTGTCATACTGATGCCAACAATCACGAGCACCTCCTGGATGATGCTTGTAGCAAATTTGACACTCTGGATAGTCTCGAACCTGCTGCCGCCGCTGTTCCTGTGGGCGACCGCGACCACCGCCGCCGCTGCCGTTGCCACCAGATGGAGTTGGGGTGGGGCGCCTGCCTCGGCCGCGCCCCCTGCTGTTGCTGTGCCCGCGGCCTCTGCTGTAGCCACGCCCGCGCCACCTGTAGGCTAGGTTTGCTTTGGTCTTGAACCCTGCATCTGGACCGTCGCCGAGCATCTCCACGTGCTGATCAAATGCTGCAATCTGGGCAAACAGATCATCTACTGAGATTTGATTCTTTACTGCACCGATGGCTGCCACAACAGGGTCATAGTCTCTGTTGAGGCCGGCAAGAACGTAATCCACCATCTTTGGGTCCGAGACGGGGCGACCTGCCGCTGCGAGCTCACCCCCCAGGTTCTTCATCCTGGAGATAAAGATGCTGCTGGACATGGAGCCTTTTTTGTGTTGGTGATGGCAATTCGCAGGTTGGTGATGCGCGATTGGGACTGCGAGGCAAACAAGGTGGTGATGGCGGTCCAGTGATCAAAGCTTGTCTCCTTGCTCGCAACTTGGGCAAGGATCTAAATTGACAGAGAATTCAGGAGGTGGCTGAGGACTTGTTGGTCCTTTGATATCCACTGTGCATACAGAGGATTGGGTTCTGAGGCGACAATTTTGTCCGCCTGCTGCTACTGCACCGTCTTCGGTGGCGCTGCGTCTGATCCGTCCAGGAGGCCGGTGACCTGCGCTCCTCGCAGGCCCGGCATGACCTGTGCCTTCCATAGGATGAAATTGGTCTTAGTGAGCTTTTGAGATGAGAGAGCACCAAGGTTGAGGGGGACGGTAGATGACGACGACATGGCGAGGGTAATCGAGGAAGGAGGTTGCTGGCTAGATCGAGGGGAAGAGGATGACTCTGTATACCATGTTAGACGGGAAGCATTCCTACTCCCTCGTGAGGGAGTCGCGTGTATATATTTTTCTGAGGCAGGAAACGCCCCTCCCGTGGCTTACAAGAAGATACCGATCTCTTGGGGATTCGGTTTTTACAGAGGAGATAGAAGAAGCTACGGAAGAGGAAGGGATAGAGTTAGTTTGGGATTACAAGAAATATATCTCTAAGTGTAATAGGTGGTTTCACTGATGACATATGGCATGATTTTGAGCCTGGTATTTTGAGTTGACTACCACCTCATCGTTTTCTTTCTCTCTCACCTCTCCCATCTACGTTCTGTTTTCCTATGCATGCAATGTGCACACTCGTAGGGACCTGCCGCATGCGCGCGTCGGCCTCCTGCTGCTGTGATCTTTGGAACTGGATTCAAACGGGATCAAAAGAGGAGGAGATCTTTGTTCGGCGACCTGACGTCGGGGACCGGACGCTGCCGGTGCTCGTCCAGTGCTACGACCTTGCCATGGGGAGCCGTACCTCTTCTCCCGCCCCAGCGATTAGGCCCACGCTCGGCCATTACCATGTAGAGCAGGCACACACACACGTGCCGTCACCTCCTTGCTGACGTCCCGTGGGCTCTCCTGGTTACTTGCCGATGTCGAGCGCTTCAACCGTTCTACGAGGTACTGCCGGCGTTGCGCTCTTTGTGCCATGTACGACGGCGAGGTGGGTGTGCTCCGGGCATTGGCGATGCATCTGCGCGGTGCCAGACTGCCGGCGCTGTCGCCGTACCCGCTGTTGTAGCTGCGCCACCGCCATCCCAGTGTCCATGACCACGACGTCGGCAGGTGAACGACAAAGTGGTCATGGTAGCTGTGTGCCACGGGGCTGTGGTACGACGGCTGCTGGGCGGCACGGTAGGCCCATGACCTACCAACGTGCTCAGCTTGTCGATGGCCGCGGAGGAGGCAACGCATATTGGTGCCGCGTTCACCAGGTTGCAGTGAGTACTGCTGAGCACCACCTCTCTACTCCATCTTCTATTGCTGGCCCGGATAACTATCAAATCCATGCCACATCAGAACGAAACCACCGAAGTAATCTCAGGGAAGAAAAGCATCCGGTTTCAACAATTCAGGGACTAGGTTTTACTGGTTTTAAAGTTAAGGGATCATTTCTAAACTGTCGATAAAGTTGAAGGCAAAAAATATACTTCTCCCTTTTTTTAATCCATTCTCCTGTGTCAAAATCACTTCTGTTTTGCTCCTCGCCAAGTAAGTCAGCGTAGCAGCTTATTGACACTTGTTTGCTGTCTGCATCGGCGAACCCATGGCCGTCGCTGTTGCTCAACCCTCCCTCGCGCCGCCCCTCCCCAGGGCGACTCAGGGACTCCCAACCCTAGCACGCTGCCACCTCCCTCTCCTTTCCTCTCCTCTCGCCGCTGCCGAAGGACGTCGCGGGCGAAGCCCGCGGCAGACGGCGGCGGCGGGAGGTCTTCTCGCGGCTCCCCTGTGTCTGCGGGCAGCGGATCTGGCCGGCGGCCGGCGGTGTCCCGGAGTGCGCGTTGTCGGGCGCGTGGCTGCGGGCCTCCGCGACTGGTGGCGCGGCTGGGCTTCGGCATGCGCACGGCGGCGGGCCGCTACTGGCAGCGGCGGATGGTGGCTCCCTCCCTCCGCCGTCTCTGACTCCTCCCCCTTCGGCTTTCGCTCCGATTTGGCTGGATAGGTGTTGGAAATATGCCCTAGAGGCAATAATAAAAGCATTATTATTATATTTCCTTGTTCATGATAATTGTCTTTATTCATGCTATAATTGTGTTATCCGGAAATCGTAATACATGTGTGAATAACAGACACCAACATGTCCCTAGTAAGCCTCTAGTTGACTAGCTCGTTGATCAACAGATAGTCATGGTTTCCTGACTATGGACATTGGATGTCATTGATAATGAGATCACATCATTAGGAGAATGATGTGATGGACAAGACCCAATCCTAAACATAGCATAAAGATCGTATAGTTCGTTTGCTAGAGTTTTTCCAATGTCAAGTATCTTTTCCTTAGACCATGAGATCGTGTAACTCCCGGATACCGTAGGAGTGCTTTGGGTATACCAAACGTCACAACGTAACTGGGTGACTATAAAGGTAGACTACGGATATCTCCAAAAGTATCTGTTGGGTTGACACGGATCAAGACTGGGATTTGTCACTCCGTATGACGGAGAGGTATCACTGGACCCACTCAGTAATGCATCATCATAATGAGCTCAAAGTAACCAAGTGTCTGGTCACGGGATCATGCATTACGGTACGAGTAAAGTGACTTGCCAGTAACGAGATTGAACGAGGTATTGGGATACCGACGATCGAATCTCGGGCAAGTAACATATCGATTGACAAAGGGAATTGCATACGGGGTTGCTTGAATCCTCGACATCGTGGTTCATCCGATGAGATCATCGTGGAGCATGTGGGAGCCAACATGGGTATCCAGATCCCGCTGTTGGTTGTTGACCGGAGAGTCATCTCGGTCATGTCTGCCTGTCTCCCGAACCCGTAGGGTCTACACACTTAAGGTTCGGTGACGCTAGGGTTGTGAAGATATGTATATGCAGTAACCCGAATGTTGTTCGGAGTCCCAGATGAGATCCCGGACGTCACGAGGAGTTCCGGAATGGTCCGGAGGTAAAGAATTATATATAGGAAGTGCTATTTCGGCCATCGGGACAAGTTTTGGGGTCACCGTTATTGTACCGGGACCACCGGAAGGGTCCCGGGGGTCCACCGGGTGGGGCCACCTGCCCCGGTGGCCACATGAGCTGTAGGGGGTGCGCCTTGGCCTATATGGGCCAAGGGCACCAGCCCCAAAAGGGCCCATGCGCCTAGGGTTTTGGGGAAACCCTAAAGGGGGGCGCCCCCTTGCTTGGGGGGCAAGCCCCCCACCCCTTGGCCGCCGCCCCCCTAGGAGATTCGATCTCCTAGGGCCGGCTCCCCCCCTAGACACCCCTATATATAGTGGGGGAGATGGAGGACATCACACCTCAGCCTTTTGGCGCCTCCCTCTCCCCTGTTACATCTCTCTCTCGTAGTATAGGCGAAGCCCTGCTACTGTGACGCCCTGCATCCACCACCACGCCGTCGTGCTGTTGGATCTTCATCAACTTCTCCTTCCCCCTTGCTGGATCAAGAAGAAGGAGACGTTACGCTGACCGTACGTGTGTTGAACGCGGAGGTACCATCCGTTCGGTGCTAGGATCTCCGGTGATTTGGATCACGTCGTGTTCGACTACCTCATCCCCGTTCTTTGAACGCTTCCGCTTGCGATCTACAAAGGTATGTAGATGCATCCGATCACTCGTTGCTAGATGAACTCATAGATGGATCTTGGTGAAGCCGTAGGAAATTTTTTGTTTTCTGCAACGTTCCCCAACAGTGGCATCATGAGCTAGGTCTATGCGTAGTTCTTCTTGCACGAGTAGAACACAATTTGTTGTGGGCGTAGATGTTGTCAACTTTCTTGCCGCTACTAGTCTTATCTTGCTTCAACGGTATTGTGGGATGAAGCGGCCCGGACCAACCTTACACGTATGCTTACATGAGACCGGTTCCACCGACTAACATGCACTAGTTGCATAAGGTGGCTGGCAGGTGTCCGTCTCTCCTACTTTAGTTGGAGCGGATTCGATGAAAAGGGTCCTTATGAAGGGTAAATAGAAGTTGACAAATCATGTTGTGGCTTTCACGTAGGTAAGAAAACGTTCTTGCTAGAACCCTAATTCAGCCACATAAAACTTGCAACAACAATTAGAGGACGTCTAACTTGTTTTTGCAGCAAGTGCTTTGTGATATGATATGGCCAAAGTTGTGATGAATGATGAATGATCTATATATGATGTATGAGTTGTTCATGCTATTGTAATAGGAATCACGACTTGCATGTCGATGAGTATGACAACCGGCAGGAGCCATAGGAGTTGTCTTTATTTTTGTATGACTTGCGTGTCATTGAGAAACGCCATGTAAATTACTTTACTTTATTGCTAAACGCGTTAGCCATAGTAGTAGAAGTAATAGTTGGCGAGCAACTTCATGGAGACACGATGATGGAGATCATGATGATGGATATCATGGTGTCAAGCCAGTGACAAGATGATCATGGAGCCCCAAGATGGAGATCAAAGGAGCCATGTGATATTGGCCATATCATGTCACGTTTATTATTTGATTGCATGTGATGTTTATCATGTTTTGCATATTGTTTACTTAGAACGACGGTAGTAAATAAGATGATCCCTCATAATAATTTCAAGAAGTGTTCCCCCTAACTGTGCACCATTGCGACAGTTCGTTGTTTCAATGCACCACGTGATGATCGGGTGTTTGATCCAAACGTTCACATACAACGGGTGTAAGACAGATTTACACATGCAAACAATTAGGTTGACTTGATGAGCCTAGCATGTACAGACATGGCCTCGGAACACAGAAGACCGAAAGGTCGAGCATGAGTCGTACAGAATATACGATCAACATGAAGATGTTCACCGACGTTGACTAGTCCGTCTCACGTGATGATCGGACACGGCCTAGTTGACTCGGATCATGTTATACTTAGATGACTAGAAGAGGGATGTCTATCTAAGTGGGAGTTCATTGAATAATTTGATTAGATGAACTTAATTATCATGAACTTAGTCTAAAATATTTACAATATGTCTTGTAGATCAAATGGCCAATGTAGTCCTCAACTTCAACGCATTCCTAGAGAAAAACAAGCTGAAAGACGATGGCAGCAACTATACGGACTAGGTCCGGAACCTGAGGATCATCCTCATAGCTGCCAAGAAAGATTATGTCCTACAAGCACCGCTAGGTGACCTGCCTGTCCCACAGAACCAAGACGTTATGAATGCTTGGCAGACACGTGCTGATGACTACTCCCTCGTTCAGTGCGGCATGCTTTACAGTTTAGAGCCGGGGCTCCAAAAGCGTTTTGAGAGACATGGAGCATATGAGATGTTCGAAGAGCTGAAAATGGTTTTTCAAACTCATGCCCGGGTCGAGAGATATGAAGTCTCCGACAAATTCTTTAGCTGTAAGATGGAGGAAAATAGTTCTGTCAGTGAGCACATACTCACTATGTCTGGGTTACATAACCGCTTGACTCAGCTGGGAGTTAATCTCCCGGATGATGCGGTCATTGACAGAATCCTCCAGTCGCTTCCACCAAGCTACAAGAGCTTTGTGATGAACTTCAATATGCAGGGGATGGAAAAGACCATTCCTGAGGTATTTGCGATGCTGAAATCAGCAGAGGCAGAAGTCAAGAAGGAACATCAAGTGTTGATGGTCAATAAAACCACTAAGTTCAAGAAGGTCAAGGGTAAAAAGAACTTCAAGAAGGATGGCAAGGGAGTTGCCGCGCCCGGCAAGCAAGCTGCTGGGAAGAAGCCAAAGAATGGACCCAACCCCGAGACTGAGTGCTTTTATTGCAAGGGAAGTGGTCACTGGAAGCGGAACTGCCCCAAATACTTAGCAGACAAGAAGGCCGGCAAAACAAAAGGTATATATGATATACATGTAATTGATGTGTACCTTACTAGTACCCGTAGTAGCTCCTGGGTATTTGATACCGGTGCAGTTGCTCACATTTGTAACTCAAAGCAGGGGCTGCGGAATAAGCGGAGACTGGCAAAGGACGAGGTGACGATGCGCGTCGGGAATGGTTCCAAGGTCAATGTGATCGCCGTCGGCACGCTACCTCTATATTTGCCTTCGGGATTAGTTTTAAACCTTAATAATTGTTATTTAGTGCCAGCTTTGAGCATGAACATTGTATCGGGATCTCGTTTAATTCGAGATGGCTACTCATTTAAATCCGAGAATAATGGTTGTTCTATTTATATGAGAGATATGTTTTATGGTCATGCTCCTATGGTGAATGGTTTATTCTTAATGAATCTCGAGCGTAACGCTACACATAATCATAGTGTGAGTAATAAAAGATGTAAGGTTGATAATGATAGTCCCACATATTTGTGGCACTGCCGCCTTGGTCACATAGGTGTCAAACGCATGAAGAAGCTCCATGCTGATGGACTTTTAGAGTCCCTTGATTATGAATCATTTTACACGTGCAAACCATGCCTCATGGGTAAAATGACCAAGACTCCGTTCTCAGGAACAATGGAGCGAGCAACCAACTTATTGGAAATCATACATACGAATGTGTGCGGTCCAATGAGCGTTGAGGCTCGCGGTGGCTATCGTTATGTTCTCACCCTCACTGATGACTTGAGTAGATATGGGTATATCTACTTAATGAAACACAAGTCTGAAACCTTTGAAAAGTTCAAGGAATTTCAGAGTGAGGTTGAGAATCAACGTGACAGGAAGATCAAGTTTCTACGATCAGATCATGGAGGAGAATACTTGAGTCACGAATTTGGCACACACTTAAGAAAATGTGGAATAGTTTCACAACTCACGCCGCCTGGAACACCTCAGCGTAATGGTGTGTCCGAACGTCGTAATCGCACTTTATTAGATATGGTGCGATCTATGATGTCTCTTACCGATTTAGCGCTATCTTTTTGGGGCTATGCTTTAGATACTGCCGCATTCACTTTAAATAGGGCTCCGTCGAAATCCGTTGAGACGACACCGTATGAATTATGGTTTGGGAAGAAACCTAAGCTGTCGTTTCTAAAAGTTTGGGGATGCGATGCTTATGTCAAGAAACTTCAACCTAAAAAGCTCGAACCCAAGTCAGAAAAATGCGTCTTCATAGGATACCCTAAAGAAACTGTTGGGTATACCTTCTACCTGAGATCCGAAGGCAAGATCTTTGTTGCCAAGAATGGATTCTTTCTAGAGAAAGAGTTTCTCTCAAAAGAAGTAAGTGGGAGGAAAGTAGAACTTGATGAAGTATTACCTCTTGAACCAGAAAATGGCGCAACTCAAGAAAATGTTCCTGAGGTGCCTGCACCGACTAGAGAGGAAGTTAATGATAATGATCAAGATACTTCTGATCAAGCTCCTACTGAAATTCGAAGGTCCACAAGGACACGTTCCGCACCAGAGTGGTACGGCAACCCTGTCTTGGAAATCTTGTTGTTAGACAATGGTGAACCTTCGAACTATGAAGAAGCGATGGCGGGCCCGGATTCTGACAAATGGCTAGGAGCCATGAAATCCGAGATAGGATCCATGTATGAAAACGAAGTATGGACTTTGACTGATTGGCCGTTGAACGGCGAGCCATAGAATATAAATGGATCTTTAAGAAGAAGACAGACGTGGATGGTAATGTGACCATCTATAAAGCTCAGCTTGTCGCTAAGGGTTATCGACAAGTTCAAGGGGTTGACTACGATGAGACTTTCTCACCGGTAGCGAAGCTAAAGTCCGTCCGAATCATGTTAGCAATTGCCGCATTTTACCATTATGAGATATGGCAAATGGACGTCAAAACGGCATTCCTTAATGGTTTCCTTAAGGAAGAATTGTATATGATGCCGCCGGAAGGTTTTGTCGATCCTAAGAATGCTGACAAAGTGTGCAAGCTCCAACGCTCGATTTATGGGTTGGTGCAAGCATCTCGGAGTTAGAACATTCGCTTTGATGAGATGATCAAAGCGTTTGGGTTTACGCAGACTTATGGAGAAGCCTGCGTTTACAAGAAAGTGAGTGGGAGCTCTGTAGCATTTCTCATATTATATGTAGATGACATACTTTTGATGGGAAATGATATAGAACTCTTGGACAGCATCAAGGCCTACTTGAATAAGAGTTTTTCAATGAAGGACCTTGGAGAAGCTGCTTATGTATTAGGCATCAAGATCTATAGAGATAGATCAAGACGCCTCATAGGTCTTTCACAAAACACATACCTTGATAAGATATTGAAGAAGTTCAATATGGATCAGTCTAAGAAGGGGTTCTTGCCTGTGTTACAAGGTATGAAATTGAGCTCAGCTCAATGTCCGACCACGGCAGAAGATATAGAAGAGATGAGTGTCATCCCCTATGCCTCAGCCATAGGTTCTATTATGTATGCCATGCTGTGTACGAGACCTAATGTAAACCTTGCCGTAAGTTTGGTAGGAAGGTACCAAAGTAATCCCGGCAAGGAACACTGGACGGCGGTCAAGAATATCCTGAAGTACCTGAAAAGGACTAAGGAAATGTTTCTCGTTTATGGAGGTGACGAAGAACTCGTCGTAAAGGGTTACGTCGACGCTAGCTTCGACAAAGATCTGGATGACTCTAAGTCACAAACCGGATACGTGTATATTTTGAATGGTGGGGCAGTAAGCTGGTGTAGTTGCAAGCAGAGCGTCGTGGCGGGTTCTACATGTGAAGCGGAGTACATGGAAGCCTCGGAGGCAGCACATGAAGCAATATGGGTGAAGGAGTTCATCAACGACCTAGGAGTCATACCCAATGCGTCGGGGCCAATCAAACTCTTTTGTGACAACACTGGAGCTATTGCACTTGCCAAGGAGCCCAGGTTTCACAAGAAGACAAGGCACATCAAGCGTCGCTTCAACTCAATTCATGAAAATGTTCAAGATGGAGACATAGAGATTTGTAAAGTACATACGGACCTGAATGTAGCAGATCCGTTGACTAAACCTCTCCCTAATGCAAAACATGATCAACACCAGAATTCCATGGGTGTTCGATTCATCACAATGTAACTAGATTATTGACTCTAGTGCAAGTGGGAGACTGTTGGAAATATGCCCTAGAGGCAATAATAAAAGCATTATTATTATATTTCCTTGTTCATGATAATTGTCTTTATTCATGCTATAATTGTGTTATCCGGAAATCGTAATACATGTGTGAATAACAGACACCAACATGTCCCTAGTAAGCCTCTAGTTGACTAGCTCGTTGATCAACAGATAGTCATGGTTTCCTGACTATGGACATTGGATGTCATTGATAACGAGATCACATCATTAGGAGAATGATGTGATGGACAAGACCCAATCCTAAACATAGCATAAAGATTGTATAGTTCGTTTGCTAGAGTTTTTCAAATGTCAAGTATCTTTTCCTTAGACCATGAGATCGTGTAACTCCCAGATACCGTAGGAGTGCTTTGGGTATACCAAATGTCACAACGTAACTGGGTGACTATAAAGGTAGACTACGGGTATCTATGAAAGTATCTGTTGGGTTGACACGGATCAAGACTGGGATTTGTCACTCCGTATGACGGAGAGGTATCACTGGGCCCACTCAGTAATGCATCATCATAATGAGCTCAAAGTAACCAAGTGTCTCGTCACGGGATCATGCATTACGGTACGAGTAAAGTGACTTGCCGGTAACGAGATTGAACGAGGTATTGGGATACCGACGATCGAATCTCGGGCAAGTAACATATCGATTGACAAAGGGAATTGCATACGGGGTTGCTTGAATCCTCGACATCGTGGTTCATCCGATGAGATCATCGTGGAGCATGTGGGAGCCAACATGGGTATCCAGATCCCGCTGTTGGTTATTGACCGAAGAGTCGTCTCGGTCATGTCTGCCTGTCTCCCGAACCCGTAGGGTCTACACACTTAAGGTTCGGTGACGCTAGGGTTGTGAAGATATGTATATGCAGTAACCGGAATGTTGTTCAGAGTCCCAGATGAGATCCCGGACATCACGAGCAGTTCCGGAATGGTCCGGAGGTAAAGAATTATATATAGGAAGTGCTATTTCGGCCATCGGGACAAGTTTCGGGGTCACCGGTATTGTACCGGGACCACCGGAAGGGTCCCGGGGGTCCACCGGGTGGGGCCACCTGCCCCGGGGGCCACATGGGCTGTAGGGGGTGCGCCTTGGCCTATATGGGCCAAGGGCACCAGCCCCAAAAGGGCCCATGTGCCTAGGGTTTTGGGGAAACCCTAAAGGGGGGCGCCCCCTTGCTTGGGGGGCAAGCCCCCCACCCCTTGGCCGCCGCCCCCCTAGGAGATTGGATCTCCTAGGGCCGGCTCCCCCCCTAGACACCCCTATATATATTGGGGGAGATGGAGGACATCACACCTCAGCCTTTTGGCGCCTCCCTCTCCCCTGTTACATCTCTCTCTCGTAGTATAGGCGAAGCCCTGCTACTGTGACGCCTTGCATCCACCACCACGCCGTCGTGCTGTTGGATCTTCATCAACTTCTCCTTCCCCCTTGCTGGATCAAGAAGAAGGAGACGTTACGCTGACCGTACGTGTGTTGAACGCGGAGGTACCGTCCGTTTGGTGCTAGGATCTCCGGTGATTTGGATCACGTCATGTTCGACTACCTCATCCCCGTTCTTTGAACGCTTCCGCTTGCGATCTACAAAGGTATGTAGATGCATCCGATCGCTCGTTGCTAGATGAACTCATAGATGGATCTTGGTGAAGCCGTAGGAAAATTTTTGTTTTCTGCAACGTTCCCCAACAATAGGTGCCTGAACCAGCTTTCCTGGTGGCTGGCGGTGCTGCCAGGGGCCCATTGCGGGCTGGATTGTGGGAGGTCGGCTGTCTCCAGCTCAAGATGGAGCCTTTCCGTCCTTTCGGCGTTGGGGTGATGCTCGAGGGTGGGTGCTTGGGGACGGCTGGATGCGCGAGTGTGTGCCCGGCGGCTCCGACGTCTGGAGCTCGTCGGGCGGCGCGGGTTGGGCAGTGGCCGGGGCGGCTGCTGCTCTAGCCGTGGATGGCTCCATGGTGCCTTGGCAAGTCGGCTGCAGCGCCGGCTGGCGTATACCGGCGTCGGCTCGTCTCTAGGCGGCTTGTGGAGGCCCTTGATCTATCTCCTCGTTGTCCGGGTGCTATTTTCGTTGAAGGATGACCCTCTCCGTGTTGCAGCTCATCACTAGTCTCGCGCTTGGGCAGCAGGACCGAGCTCGCCTCGCGCCCGACAGCAGGACTGAGCTCGTCTCGCGCCCAGCAGTAGGACCGCGCTCGTCTCGCGCCCGGCAGCAGGACCTAGCTCGTCTTGCGCCCGGTGCTGCAGGACGAATTGGTGGAGGCTTGCCCTGGTTCCAATCGTCTCTTCAGTTGGGGTAGCGGCGGGTGTCGGGTGAGGTGGTATCTAGGTCTCGGATGCCGGGGCGATGGCCCTGGTGGTGGTTGCACGGTGCTCTTGGGTAGAGCCTGTCGCTCGGTGTTGCCCGGTGGCCATGGCCGTGTGGGCGACGTGGTTGTCGGGGTGCGGCGTTCATTGGCCGTGAGTATTTTCTGGGGTGAAAACCTGCTCTGTCTTCGGACGGACCAGCGATGGCGTAGCTCATTCCCTTTCTGAAGGCGTCGTCGTGGCTCTCATTGTCTTCGTGTGGCTCCTAGGGAAATTTGATCCTCGGATCGGGCGGTGGCAGTGCTCCAGTGTCGTAACCTTTCTGAAGACACCGTCTTGGAGCCCACGGCGCGTCATATGCGGCTTCATCTCTTCGTGGTGGCGTATTCACTAGTGGAGCCCCCGGTTGCTCTTGTAGTGCTAGGGTCGTGTTGCTACGCTCAGCGCCTTTGTATCCCGCCTTGGGTGTTTGTGTATTGGGATGGAGTGCGTCTGCGGGGATATTGTTGATCTTTGTTTTATATATAAAGTGAGGCGAAAGCCTTTTTGGAACCCATGGCCGTCCTGAGATAATATGCAGCTCGTGCACCAACTCCATCCCGCCAGAGTGCATCGGTTTGAATTACATAAGCAGGGGCGGAGCTACGCGGGGGCGAGCGGGGGCCACCCCCCCCCTCCCCTCTGATCTATGCCAAGTTAATTAGGCTATGTCAACAGCTTTAGCGATAATTAGCCGATGGCGTAGCTCATTCCCTTTCTGAAGGCGTCGTCGTGGCTCTCATTGTCTTCGTGTGGCTCCTAGGGAAATTTTGATCCTCGGATTGGGCGGTGGCGGTGCTCCGGTGTCGTAACCTTTCTGAAGACACCGTCTTGGAGCCCACGGCTCGTCATACGCGGCTTCATCTCTTCATGGTGGCATATTGACTAGTGGAGCCCCCGGTTGCTCTTGTAGTGCTAGGGGTCGTGTTGCTACACTCAGCGCCTTTGTATCCCGCCTTGGGTGTTTGTGTATTGGGATGGAGTGCGTCTGCTGGGATATTGTTGATCTTTGTTTTATATATAAAGTGAGGCGAAAGCCTTTTTGGAACCCATGGCCGTCCTGAGATAATATGCAGCTCGTGCACCAACTCCATCCCGCCAGAGTGCATCCGTTCGAATTACATAAGCAGGGGCGGAGCTACGCGGGGGCGAGCGGGGGCCACGCCCCCCCCCCCCTCTGATCTATGCCAAGTTAATTAGGCTATGTCAACATCTTTAGCGATAATTAGCCGATGGCGTAGCTCATTCCCTTTCTGAAGGCGTCGTCGTGGCTCTCATTGTCTTCGTGTGGCTCCTAGGGAAATTTTGATCCTCGGATCGGGCGGTGGCGGTGCTCCGGTGTCGTAACCTTTCTGAAGACACCGTCTTGGAGCCCACGGCTCGTCATATGCGGCTTCATCTCTTCGTGGTGGCGTATTCACTAGTGGAGCCCCCGGTTGCTCTTGTAGTGCTAGGGGTCGTGTTGCTACAGTCAGCGCCTTTGAATCCCGCCTTGGGTGTTTGTGTATTGGGATGGAGTGCGTCTGCTGGGATATTGTTGATCTTTGTTTTATATATAAAGTGAGGCGAAAGCCTTTTTGGAACCCATGGCCGTCCTGAGATAATATGCAGCTCGTGCACCAACTCCATCCCGCCAGAGTGCATCGGTTTGAATTACATAAGCAGGGGCGGAGCTACGCGGGGGCGAGCGGGGGCCACGCCCCCCCCCCCTCCCCTCTGATCTATGCCAAGTTAATTAGGCTATGTCAACAGCTTTAGCGATAATTAGCCGATGGCGTAGCTCATTCCCTTTCTGAAGGCGTCGTCGTGGCTCTCATTGTCTTCGTGTGGCTCCTAGGGAAATTTTGATCCTCGGATCGGGCGGTAGCGGTGCTCCGGTGTCGTAACCTTTCTGAAGACACCGTCTTGGAGCCCACGGCTCGTCGTATGCGGCTTCATCTCTTCGTGGTGGCGTATTCACTAGTGGAGCCCCCGGTTGCTCTTGTAGTGCTAGGGGTCGTGTTGCTACGCTCAGCGCCTTTGTATCCCGCCTTGGGTGTTTGTGTATTGGGATGGAGTGCGTCTGCTGGGATATTATTGATCTTTGTTTTATATATAAAGTGAGGCGAAAGCCTTTTTGAAACCCATGGCCATCCTGAGATAGTATGCAGCTCGTGCACCAACTCCATCCCGCCAGAGTGCATCCGTTTGAATTACATAAGCAGGGGCGGAGCTACGCGGGGGCGAGCGGGGGCCACGCCCCCCCCCCCCTCCCTCTGATCTATGCCAAGTTAATTAGGCTATGTCAAACAGCTTTAGCGATAATTAGCCCCCCCCCCCTC
Source organism: Triticum urartu (assembly GCF_056163025.1). Taxonomy (NCBI): domain Eukaryota; kingdom Viridiplantae; phylum Streptophyta; class Magnoliopsida; order Poales; family Poaceae; genus Triticum; species Triticum urartu. The sequence goes on from NC_141873.1 coordinate 17,609,224, forward strand.
CCCTCCTAACAGTGCGCTAAAGTATTAAAGCCCAGGAGCTTTCCTAGTTGAAGCCCATATGTACTTGTTGGTCAGCCCACCTAGGGGAGCTTTCCTAGTTGAAGCCCATACGTGCTTGTTGCTCAGCCCACGCTAGGGGAAACAAACACCCAGGGGTAGTTCCAGAATCTGACGAGGCCACGATCGAGGGCATTCCCTATCTTTCATTTCGGCGCCGACGAAGCAGGCACACGCGCTTGCTCCGCCTGGAAGTTTGACGATGGCATCTGTACAACTGATCCACAACAGTGCCGATGGTACAATAATCCTGCGGCGAGTCTCCTTTAATTCCTTTGTTGATTTATACTGTGGAATTCAACTGATGAACTGATCCGCATCTGGCTCCAATAGACCATAATTTTATTGCATTAGATGAAATTAATTAGGGGTAATTTCTTAAAAAAATAATTAAGGGTAGCAATTTCTTGTTTTATTCTCAAATAATAGGTACTGTAAGTTAGGTTTGCGCTGATTTTATCATCTGAGTTTTAAATTTCACCCGTAGGACAACATAGCAGGACTCTCGTCGGATCTAAGGTATATCATTGGCTCATATCTAGGCTATTGCAAGTTACTATTATTATTAGGTATGCACAAACTGTTAGATGCTAGTTTGTATTTTTGGGACCATTAGAACTCTACGAGTTTGTATGCATGATGACTTCAATATCAAATTAGCTGGTACACAAAGTACCGATCAAATATTCTAGCATGAGTAAAATTTAAAACAAGCTAGAATCGCCATATAGGGTTATTGACTTTGTTCTGTGTTTTGGGTGTAAGAGCCACATTCAAACTAACAAACAAAAATACAATTTTCTAATTGAAAAATACATATTATCTTGTATTCCTCTATGTATGGTCATTGTTAAAAAAAATATGTTCGGTGTCTTCTTCGCCCCCCCTATCGTCAAATCCTGGCTCCGCCCCTGTACATAAGCTCCTCGTTTTTTTATCGCCGACCAGGTGCAAGAGCCGCGTCATGTCCATTGTCAGGCCGCGACAGCTTCAAGTGCACAGACCGCATAATGAACTTCTGTGAGCGCTGCTTCACGCCATCCGGTCAGTGCTCCCTCTGCATCTGGAATTCTGGATTGATGCAGAGAAGAAATAAACATTGGATGCTTGCGGTCGATACAATATTCATGCATGGCATGACACAAACCCTACAGACTAATCGATACAATAAGCACTTGATGCACAAGAGTATGCATACACTATGCTCAAAACCTTCTCAGTTGAACCTTTATGTAGTTTGTTAAAAAATTCAAACCCTATGTAAGTTCGGTGTTAAATGGCTGAGTCTCGTGTTCACGCACAAGGTAACTTGTCATGAAATGAATTATATTTTTTTGCAGATGATTTAGCTAGTTTAGGAGCTACTATTTTCCAGTTGACAATTCTGTATGTATGTGTTATGCAAGATTTTTATAAAAAGCACAGTTGGTGATGATGGTGTGCCTACCTCCTGACCATATTTCATCCATCAAATTTGAAACGAACGGTTTATATGACACTCAGTATAAAATGGTCCAGCCTTCCCAACTCATTCACCCGCTGTAGGATTCGAAACCTGACGACAATAGGCCCCAACAGGGTACCTCTCCATTCTCCATGGCAATCAGAGCACGACGCCGGTGTCCCCCTCCCCGTATAGCAGCGGCTTGTTCTGCTAATGCATGAATGACCGGAAACGGCGGCCGAAAACGCCCAGCTGCTGTGGGAGGGGCTGCCGCGGCGAAGCGCTGCTATTTTCCGGCGGGGAATGGCTATCTAGCGGAGTAGGGCGGCGGCCGTCGCCGGGATATAGCTAGGGGTGGCCGAGGGCGCGGGGGGTGCGAGGCAAGTCGGGGGAAGAAAACCTTGACTTTTCCCCTGTCGGTGTGGGCCAGGCGTGCTTTTCCCTAGCGCCATAGCCCCCAACTGCTCCCCAGCGCGCCGGGTTCGGCCTGTGACCGCCGGGCGGAAAAAAGGTCAGAACCGGCGATTTTCGGCGTCCTGGGGGCGCGACTGGGCCGTTCTTTCGGCGCCGGCGCCGAAAAAGTGGCCTGGGGGGCCCTGTTGGGGGCGCGGCTGGAGATGCCCTAAGCGTGCTCATGCTGGAGTACTGAGAGGATGGGTGACCGGCCGGGAAGTTAGATGATTTGGAATGATGAGGGGTGATCAGAGATTAGAGGTTAAATTGAGCAGTGATGAGGGGTGATTAGAGATTAAATTGTAAAATAATTCGGAAATTTGAAAATCAGAAAAAAAAAATTCAACAAAAAATTTCGTAACATTTCCTTTAGTCCCGGTTGGTGTTACCTACCAACCGGGACAAAAGGTGGAGCTCCAGACAGCAGCCACGTGGAGGGCCTTTAGTCTAGTCCCGGTTCCAAAACCGGGACAAATGGCCATTTTTTTACTAGTGCATTGTGACCAGCCTAAGTAAAGTTTTACTCCCTGCGACCCATATTATTTGTTCATGGGAGTACTATTTAGGCTGGTCATAATGGGGAGTATCATATACTAGTACTATACCCATGGTTTGGGTACCGAGCGAAATATTCGGATATCGGGCGGTTACCGAGTCTCTCGTTACCGCACGAGAAATCTATGCACCAAGCAAAAAATCCGAAACTTTTTGAAAATTTTGAATTTAAACCTCCATAGTCTGATTAAATAAAGCTGGAACTCATGGTAAACACATAGGCAGCCGTGGATCTAAAAGGCAAGAGATGGATATATACGACCTAACCAACGTGTCAGGATGTAGTTGCTGATGCAAAGGGGTTCAGAACTAACATATAAAATGATTAAAAAATGAATTTGAATACAAATTTTGAATTCCATACGAAAAATTTCCGGTATTTCGCGTTACCGTGGTAACCGAGAAATTGAGTGCCCCGCGAGAAAAAAAAGTCTACTTGGGATCCAAAACCTTGATCATGCATATGATATTGATGTATAATACTACGCACATCCGTAGTGCATGGTATTATATATTGATATCATAGATAATTTTACTTAATGCCATGCATGACTCAGGGTGGACATGGTCTGGACAGGTTCGGTCCCAGTCCGAGCCGTCGTTCGGACCGGCCGCCGGGACCGAGCAGCATGACGGTCCTGATCTTAGGGACCGGACCGCGGTGACGAAGCCCAGGCCAGACCGAAGGGACCGAATGGGCAGGGTCGATGTGTGCAGGTGCAGCGTCGAGTTGGGCGACGTGCGCAAGTGATGTGACGAAACTGACGAACTGAATTTTCTAAATCTGACGAAACTGATTTTTGTGAAAGTTTGACAACACGTATTTAACCGACGGTCTTCGCACTCATCCAGAAGAACAGCAGAAACGAACAGCTGCGGCTTCACCTTCAGAGTGTTCTGGATCGTGGCCCAGTACTTGCTGGTGGCGCCGGCGAGGCACAGAGCGTTCGGATTGTCTCCTTGAGAGCAGGTGCCCGGTGTGCATGTTTACTGCTTAATTTTCCTTTAGTGCAAAAATCACACGCCATGCAACGTGTGCATGTCCACCTCTTCGATTGGTTTCAGGTTTGTCAGATCATGCCGTTGTGGGAGCTCATGGCATGGCACGATTTCAGCTCATGCAGCGGCAACATAGCTGCGTACGGGTGGACGTTGGATGGCCCGGCCGCAATACTCGTTTGTGGCTATTCTTTCGTTCCATTCAGTTGCAAGAAAAACGTCTTGACCCACAGCTCGTGTCATGGCACGATTTCAGCTCATGCAGCTGCAATATCCGCAGGAATTGGTGCCACGGTTGGGATTGGCACGCACGACAGCGATGGCGACCAGCTGCAAGAGGATACGCCGCACGGGGAGGAGAGGGAGGAAGGAGAGGGGAAGCTTGGAGACATGGTGGTTCACCCGGAGGCTGCCGGTGGCCGCGACGATGAGGAACGGCGACGGCGGTGACTGCGTTTTGTTGGTCCGACCAAGCGGCTCGGTGAATTGCCGGGCCGGACCGACATTTTTTCGGGCCGAACATTGAAGCCTGGACCGACCAGCTTTCCCACCGGTCCTGGACCGTACGGGCCCACGAGCGGGTCCAGAAGCCTGCTCGTTCCATCCAGCCCTATGCATGACACATAGTAGCACATTATTTAATATGATACGGTATCATGATATGATACTCAACCATCTCTTTCTTCATTTAATTCTATGCCACCTCATCAAAAATGCTTAGTTGATATGCATAGTACTACCTATGATAGTACAATTACGGGCAGCCTTAGTTGCAAATGTTTGTACTTCAACGATTTCTGTTATACGTATAGTTTGATTGGCACAAACTAATATAACGTGAAGAATGAACTGATCTTTATATATATACACATATAGTTTGGCAGCTCTTTCATCAGCCGGCAATACGCCCATGGATCGGTGTGCAAGGCCTATTGATGCGACGGCGGTTACCTGTACCCCTCTCTTATGAACCGAGAGTTCCGACGGGCGATAGAAGGCGGGCGGCGGCTGGCATCTCAGGAGGCAGGAGTAGGTGGCAGGTTGGAAACTATGGATTAAAGGAGACATAAACTATTTGTTCATGCATACTGGTACTAGCATGGTCCTTTTTCTTTTCCTATATAAGATTTGGGATTTCTATTACTACATGGGCCTTAGCTATGGGAGGGATAGGCACACACAGAGTGGGGTGGGGCAGCCTCCAATGGCTTGCACAGTCTCACACCTCCGCGCGACACCCGGCCCTTGCTGCGCCTTGACCTACGGCCACCACGGGAGTCCGGGGCTGTCGCATTGGCTTATCGTGCTATTAAACAGCCGCAAGGAGCCACCATGGACGGCCTCAGCAGCATGACTGTGTACACTGCGAGACACCCCCCCCCCACCCCCCACAACGTTCCGAGGCAGGGACGAGGAAGGCGAGGGGGGGGGGGGCTGCGTTGCGTTAGGGTTCCCCCATGTCGCTTCAAACAGAAGCAGCACGGGTGTGGTTACCTTGTATATATACTTTTGGATTTTTCTCATTTCGAGGATTCTGTCTTGTTAGCGATCGGTTTGTTTGTTATAAGGACGCTTACTTCTGCGGCAAGATGAACGGGAGTTTCTAAATTAAACCATGTAGCGACCATTCCTGAATTTCGCACAGGACTTGTGTGGAAATGTCTCAACGAGGATTTTCCACCAATTGAATTTGTTCATTTCATGATGACATTTGAACAGTTTGCTCTACAGTATGTAATAAATTGGAGACACAACTAATCAATGCAAGATGAATAATGCAGCCTTGGAATCTTTATGGAACCAGCGGCAAGACATTACCAACACATATACACAGGTGCTATCTTAGCAAACACAACTATGCAGCTACTATCTTGTCCTTGGGAATTAATCCTATGAGTTCTGCAATCTTCAGCTTCTTCCTGGCATACTGCTCATACGTTCCAGAACACAAACTCTGAAAATGGGAAGAGTAAGATACTACATAAAAAATTTCAAGTGGATACGATGTTGTTTGACAATATCTACCCAACAAACATACCGTCCAACGAATTTCTTGTGCAATAAGCTCACGGGCTTTATATTCTGGAACCTATAGAGACACAAAAGAAAGAAATCACACGAGAATATAACAGGAACCAATGGATGCTAAGACAACGCCATACTATACTTACACTGTCACTAATGCCTTTTGTGCACCGAGCAAACTACAAAGAAAGAAGACCAAATCAATTTGCATTGTAAAAGAATATATTGATTTATAACAGAAGCAATCACATATAGAACGCCTGTGGAACAAAAAACCTACAACACGCTCCATGTTGGAATCACCGTAATTCAGCTCATACTTCATACTGCGGTCGTGTGCTGAATACAAGTTTTCACCATAAACTTGCTCAAGAGCATCTCTGAAACTCAGCTGAACATTGTCCAAGGGAAAAATAAATAACATCACCAAGCATAAGTAGAGAGAAAGTATTCACAAAACACAATCATCAGTAAAATAACAATGTTGTGTTTTGAAAAGGCTGATGTGCAGCGCTGACCTGATGATTATCATTGACCCGCTTCCAAATCTGATAGAAGACACCATCACGATCTTTCTCAAACATGAGATTCATGCGTGCATCCCATATATACTCCTGAATTGAACCGAAAGAATGCAATTGTTAAATACAACTATAACAAGGGCCGAATATCTAACTGAGCAAGGGATAGAGGAATTCTACATGCAAACCAACAGCTGCTAGTTCCAGAGTCATGTTCTGAAACCTAGCTGCGATCCTACATGCTTGGAATGTGGCCTTTGAATGTATACGCGCCCACTAAATAATAGAACAGATAAGTTATTGTGGTGGTGCAACATTTATATAGAGATTTTTTGCAATTTCATGGTTTTGAGAGGTCAAATATGCATACCTCAATAGACGACTCATTTGTCAGCAAATACTGTTCAAGCCACTGTCAAGAACAAACATTGTTAGTCCAAGAAAACAAAAATACTGAACAAAGTTCTAAACTTGAACTAGCTGATCATTCCAAAAGGCATACATTAATTTCCTTCACAATTGTTTCCTAGTATTGGAGATAATCTCTATCAGCGTCAGGGGTGCTATAAAATGCTCGGTATCTACTCCAACTTGTATACTCAGCGCCACCCTGCATCCGAGTAAAACAACAGGAAAACGACATAGTTCAGCTGTCCTGAGGATAACAAGCACTGAACATAAGCGAACAGGATGCTCTTAAGAGTACTGATTAGAGTACTTATGAAGTTCGAGAAGAGCCAAATAACACATAGTACTTGAACGTGTCAAAAATATACGGGGACTCGAAAAAAGGGGCAAACTTTGTTTATGCGTACGAAAACAGGATAGTAGTTGTATTCTGGGAGCAGCCTATAGCATGTGCACCCAACTGAGGTTTTAGGACTTGTTCCATCCAAATAAAAATTGAAAATTAATCTCTGTTTGATTTTAACTGAAAGACCCCGCTAATTTATTAAAAGAACCCATATTCTAATATGTGCTTAATCTCCAAATGCTGCAATTTTCTTAGTTTTAGTGTTGAGTTTGTCCAAGGACCTTATGTATGCCTCTTAAACTCAGACTTAAAAGTCAAGCTACAAAGAAGTTACTTTCATATTAAGCAATTTTTTGCTATTGTCCATTCAAAGGGCAAATCAATATGAAACCCGTTAGCGACTGCATTTGTACATATTAAATGTAGATGCATTACATAAATAAGTGCAGCGAATACGGTAATGACACTTACATCATTGAAAATGACTAGCCACTGGTAGTCGTTCAAGGACTGTTTGTAACAGAGTTCAGAATCAAAATACCAACCAAAGAAGCCATCTACGACGTAGTGAAAGAAGTAGTCGTTCTTCACGATTAGCTCTGGAGGGTACTTGCGTTCCAATGCAGCAGCATCATCCAGCTCGTCAACCGGCTTTCCTTTCAACAGCTACGTACACAGATGGAGTAAGTACATACATAAGAAGGCATAATAATTTTTCATGAAGCATTGATAGATCAATCAATTGTGAACAGAACGATAGGAGCATTATATTGATATGGGACTAACTAACTAACCAGGCAAGCTTTGATGCGATAAAGCGCATACTTGAGATGGAGCTTGTTGGTCTCCTCTTGGTCCAGTTCGGTGTAAGTCTCAATTTCAGTCATGCGAGCCGCTAGCTTTTCACAGTCGCTTATGTGTTGCTGCTTCGTGATAGCGTCATTGGCCGGTTCAGCAACAACGATGGCCGAATCAGCAGATTTTTCTTGCGAATCTCTGTCTCGTCGTCCCTCCTGGGCCTCGTTCAAGAAACACTGGATTTGATATTGTACTAGAGCAGCTCGCGACTCATTATCGTGGAAAGATTTACGGGTAAGGGCTTCCAGGATTTCACGTGAAGGGATGTTTGACAAACCAGCGAGGTAATTGCAATTGGGCGAGGCGCGAGGCGATAATTTCGTCGTACCTGGACATAACAGGCTCGTCGGGGAATCTGGGCGGCGGAGAGACTCCATCCACACGGCTGCTTCTATCAGATTCGGAATCGACAAGGGATCCAGACAACAACGACGCGCCACCTTCACCAAGACGCCGTCGAGACACTCCTTCAAGAGGCCTCCTCCGGCGGCGGCGCCTCTTGTGCGGCATCGGCATCCCCATCCAATCGGCATCAAAGGGGAGATGAGCACTGCAATTTAGGAGAGGCGAAACCATCATATCCTTTGGCAAACTGGGCCTAGCAGGCCTAAGTTGTTAAAAAAAAGCACAGTTAAGTTAAAAAAGGTTAAGTTTTATTTAGTTTTAGTTTTCTCAAAAGCAATTTAGGTTTTTTTTGGTGTCTCAAAAAAAGTTCAGTTATTTTGCCCAAATATAGTTAAGTTTTTTCTAGGGTAAAAAAAGTTTAAGATTCTCTCTTTTCCACTTAGGTTAAGTTTTGGGGAGTGACTGGTTGCAACTCCGTGTCAACATGAATCACGAGGCAAATCAGACAGTCAAAGACACCTTTCCTTAGGCTAGTCATAGTGGGGAGTAACTTAGACTAGTGTCATGCATATGACACTAGTCCTTGTTACTACCTTCATAGTGCAAAGTAACATACAAGTAGTATCATAGATGATATCATTTATTACATTATAGACTCATTTTGCTTTGGATTGCGTTATGTTACAGTAACATATTATGTTACTCCAAACGCCTCTCTCCTCATTAACTCTATGCCACATAAGCAAACTTGTCTTGAAATGCGCTGAGTTATTTGCTAAGTTACTCCCACTATGACCAGGCTTAGTAGCAAACTGAGAAACACTCGGTTGCAACCCTCTTGCAACTCACATGACGCACGAATCACAATGCAAATCTAATGGTCGCTTTGCATCCACCACTCCACCAGAAATAAAAGAAATAAATCAAAGGTAAATTCTCTATAATAAATAAATCCTCAATCTTGAACCAATGTCGGTGGAAGTCGGGCGTTGGGGCAGTTGACATGACGTATCTCCGCCCTCTACTGATGGGCTAAATGCCGGTTGGCCTCCACATAGACCTCGTCCTGGATGGGCTTGGGGATGACAGACTGCTTTGTCATCTCCGCCGCTTCCGTGGCCTCGTACTCCCCCATGGTGTCCTCCATGGCGAAGCACGCAGCCGGTCGGCTCCGCCGTCACCTCCTCCATTGGCTGGGGCTCCGCCTGCTACTGCTCCTCTGCCTCCTCCTCCTTATCCGACTGCTACCCCCTGCTCACCCATCTCACTACTAGAAAAAAAGCTTATAGGTGGCCTCAAATTAGTGGCGGGTATAAACAGGCACCTGACATTGCTATTTTTGAAAGGAAGCGGCAGCGGGTAAAAACAGACCCGCCACTGCTTCCTTTTCAAAATAGCAGTGGCAAGTAATAAAACAAACCGCCACTGCTCTCCACAACAGCAGAGGGCGGAAATAATCACCCGCAACAGGTGAACTCTTCAAAAATTGTCCGCGTGCTGAAAATGAGCATTGGTGGGTGCTATGGAATACCCGCCACTGGTATGGAAGGTATGACTTGGCAACGGGGCAGTATTTATGCCTGTCACAGATAAATTATGCTGAGTGCTAACCCATACAAAATAAGTTTTATGTATTCACAAGTTAGCAACGGGGCAGTATTTATAGGGGTCATGCTTGTTGTCATATTTGGCTTGTTGTAGGTATGTGTTGGTCATGCTTGTTGTCATGCTTCACTTAATTACCACAACGACTTGGTCTTCCCTAAAAGATAATGCTAGCTAGCCCACACAGTTATATTGCCGCATAGACACTTAGGAACGTTGATTCCTGTACTCGTTGATGGTGCGCACGATGTGCCCCTGAAAAATACGGTCGGGACAAGCTCCACCAAGTGAGGGCGGCGCATGCGATGCTTTTACTCGGTTGCAAATGCTCCTACAAATACCGCCAGATCCCAGATTTCACATCCCACAACCGCAGATCACAAGTACGTCCTCCTTGAAACTATGGGAACAGCGGAGCTCACAGGTGTAGGCAGGGGCTCGAAGTCGTCGTGGCCCGAGGCGGTAGGGCTGCCTGTGGCCACGGCGGCGCTCCTGATCAACGGGGACAGGCCCGACGTCGCGGTGGCCGTAGTCGAGGGACCAATCAGGCGGCCAGGGGAGCCCGACCCTAATCGCGTCATTCTCGTCTCTAACGCCACCGGTGTCGTCGTCAGGACCCCGGTGGTCGGCTAAGCTTAATAACATGCCCCGGCGTGTAGTGCAACTCCTAGATACGCACCGTTCACTGTTGCGCATATATCCAATTCTCTATCACTACCACTTGCTATAGAATAAATCTGTGGTACATGTGCTGCTCGGCCGGGTTATAGTTAATCTATATATAGCTCTTGTGTAATTTCGACATTATTATGCCAGAATAACAAAAGCATGCACGCTTTTGGAAGGATGGTGGTATATGAATGGTCGCCTCATCCGTAAAATAAAATAAAATATGGATGATCGCTTCAAAAGTACTATTGTGAGCTGGAGCTCATATGATCCCAAGTGAACAATGAATTTCAAAAAAAAAGTAGACGAATTCAAAAAAATCTGTTTTTTGTTCGAAGAAACATTGACATTTTTTGTACGCATGCACATTTTTGTGATGGAATCACATTTGTAGAGGTATGGACGAAAAAAATAAATTTGATGCTCCAAAATGCTTCCATAAACTCTCTTTTTAGAGCATCGATTTTATATTTTTCACCAACACCTCCACAAGTGTAATTTCATCATTAAATTTTGCAAACATGTAGAAAAAAATCAAGGCTTCTTGAAAAGAAAAACCAGTTCTTTTTATTTACTATTTTTTCAGATTTTACTGTTGACCCGATCTTATGTGAGCTCGAGCTCACAAACTCCACGTCCTGATCGCTTTAGGTTGTCTACTAAAGGTGTAATCCTACCGCATTACTCCACACCGATTCTGGGACGGATTCATGGGGCTTCCATGGACCATGGGGTATTGGACATTTGAGTAATTTGGGCCAACTAGTACACACATGTTCTCTTACATTTTAGGGCTAGACCAGTCCCTGCCCATGGGCTCTCCCCAGCCGTTAATTGAAAGAGACCGGCAATAGCAGGTGCTCGCCTATGGGCTGGGGTTTCAAGGGCCATTTATTTTTTTGGGAGGGAACAAGTTTTTTCGTGGTTTTGGTAGGTTTTTTCACGAATCGGGTTCTGTTTGTTTTACCCTTTTTTCCTTTACTTATATTATATTTTTTCTACGGTATTCCCTTTTATTTTTTATTTTATTTTTAATTTTCATTTCTATTTTTCAAAAAATATATAAGAATATAGAAAACTACTTGAACATTTTTATGTTGTTTATGGGTTATTGTAACACTATATGACATCTTTTTAAAGTCATGAACACTTTTAAAATTTGTACGAATATTTTATATAATAGTTGAACATTTTTCTACATTGCATGATTTTTTTTAAAATGCATGATTTTTTAATGACGTTAATACATTTATAAACCTACATGGACATTTATAAACCGACCAGGCAGCCAGGAAATCCTGACCCTAGGGCGCGTTGCCCTCTTCTCTGATGCTACCGACATCATCTCAAGACACCCGTTGTCAGCCTCATATGTTAATGGGGTGCAAGTGTCCTAGTGCCCAGCAATACGACTTATTATTTATTGATTGCTTTGGTGGAACTATTATTTAATTACTTTGTCATAGATGTGCTGCTCGGTTAGGTCATACAGAAAAAAGGTTATGGATACTCCATTGCTCTTGTGTACTTTCAACATTCAGCAAAAATTAGAAAAACATTTCATTGATGCCTCCTTAGAAACATTGTAGTATATGGATGATCATCTCAAGTTGCCAAAAGATAGCTACTCAAATGTGTAACCCTATTGCAGTCACAACTCATCAACCCTTGTAGGGTGGGCCATGAAATCGACCAAGGGTGGCCTACCATGGGCCATGGGATGGTGGATCTTTTAAAATTGTGTCATTTGGACGAACTAGTATACGCATACTCTTGTACATTTTAGGGCCAGGGCTTGCCCCATGCGTTGAAGCATGGCAACTGCTATATATCGCTCGTAGCGAGTGGTGATAGGGGTATCGGTAGGGGTTTTCCTTTTGGGGTTTTTTCGGAAACAATTTTTTCCACGTGGTTTTTGGACTATTTTTTCTTTCGGGAATCTAGTTTCAGTGCCTTGGAGCTTGAGGGCACGACACCAAGCTCCGACGAAGGCAATGGGCTACATGGGATTGGGTTCAATGTCACCCTATATTATGTCAATGAGGCACCATCGAGTCGATTTTGCCGCCCATGAGGCAGACCCAATGGGTTTGCTACTAGGAAATGAAAGTTAGTAATATATGGATTTTCAATGCTACAAATGCGTTTTCACTCAGGCGATATGCAGTGACGACTCAGGGTTCTCTGTCGCACATGTTGCCTTCGTGTTGCAAGTGTTTTTTGCAATGCCGTAAATGTTGGCTAACATGTTGCATAAAACCAATAATTTTTTCCTCGTCAATGTGCGACATCCCGTGAGAATTTGTTGTATACACACGAAATTTGATGCATTAGTGGAAATAATATGCAATGCAAGTTCATGCTTATATTTACTAGTCATCAACCCGTGCAGCTGCACGGTTTAGCAACTTTCAGGGAAACATGGATTTTAAAACAATTTTTTAATGAGTTGGAATATATGAAATATATATATTCAAATACCTCAGCAACATTATCAAAATCCTCAGTGAATATTATCACTGCCAAGAGCATTGTTTTTGAAAAGCTATAGTTCATTCTTTAAGGCCTTATAAGATATTTGAGTATATTATCACTGCCAAGAGCATTGTTTTCAAGTATAGGGAATTTGATTGTTGAATCTAAATAATTCAGCAACATTATAAAAATCTTCAGTGAATAATAAGTAAGAATATCTATATCAATACGTAAACAACTCAAAGGGGATTCAGTAAGATATTATTGTTTTCGTAAGATATTTGTTTTGTTATGTATTTATTCGGAAAAAATGACATCAGAATTAGCAACATCATTCATGAGAGAATGGTTAAAAATATATTCTCAATTCAAGGAAAAAGATCAGTCTGACTATTCATTTGCTTCGCTTACTGAGAGAATAATTATTTAACATAAACCCAAAATTGCTTAATATGCATGAAGTTGTTTTCATGTAATACAGAGTCTATATAATCAATTAGAGGGTAAGCGGACAAACTTTTTAATGTTAAGAATGAGGAAGGAACGAATACATGCCTAAATCTAAAAAAATAGGATCCGGATGACACTGTCCGCATCATCTTCATTTTCATGCTCCGGTTATGGTAGAGAAAGGGGAAAACATTAGCCAACAGTGTGCAAAAATTCATATATGCATCCAAGAACTTTAGAAATATAGTAGCAAAATATAATAGTAAAAATTCTAGAAGCACCACCATTTGCTGCGGCGAAGAATTTTTTTGTCAACCACAAGTATTTTCTCTAATAACTATTATTACAAAATTTATGAGGATACTAAGAAGACAATTAACATACAAATTTGATACAACTTTCAGTCTAATGTGCAGAAAAACTGGACAACTAAATTAATTACGTCAAAATATCAGATAAGGAAGTTATGAGGTGCATGTTATACAGGTTAGAAGGCTACATATGGTATTGTTCAGAGTATCAATGGTCCAATCTCTTATATAGATAGTAGATACAATCATGTTCCAAGTCCCAGCACGTATGTGCATAGCACAAACAAATCAATAAAGTAACAACATCATTGATCATTTCAGTAAGTCGGAGGCATCCTAAACTTTTTGCTGATCTTTTCCATGTGCATTTCCACAACTGTACATAGAATAATACTGGGTCATCAATTATATCATTAGATCAAAATGAAAGGGAAAAACATAACACACACAAAAATATGATATTTGAGTAAGAGAGGGCACCATCTGAACCCATGGGCATATGCACCCACTTTTCATAAAATGCATTTTAAGCACGTTTTAAAATGTCAAAAAAATCAAAAGAAAATATCACGCATACAAGTTCGCAAATGTGTGTGCACCGCACAAAGTTTTATGAAAAAATGTCTTGTTGTTTTGCCTCTGCAAAAAAGACAAATTTCAGTGCTACTAAATAGTGTTTCACGACATAATGTTTTGTCTTTTTTGCACAGGCCATAAAAAAAGTTATTTTTCCGTGAAACTTTATGCACGCATATAAAACAAGGAGACGTACCCATGCAATTTTTTTTCAGATTTTTTTAGAATTTAGAAATGTGTTTTCCAAAATGGGTTCATATGTACCCAGGTTCATCCATGTACTTCTCATTTGAGTAACTACTACCTGGAAATATCGTGCCAAGCAAGTACATTGTCCATGAATGCTCCATTATTAATTTTTGTATAACAGTCCGGATATAAAATCCGTTGCCAACAGAACGGTTGAGTACACACCTGAAAAATGATAAAATCATGTATGGTATTTCCAGTAACATAAATCACAATATTGTTGCAGACACTTTTCAGTCTGCACTTCCATTCATGACTAATTCCATCAAATATATGTCAACTTAACTAAATGCAAACATGAAATGCGAGATTATAGAGATTCATGCACAATAATATAAAATATGTAAGATGGCAACTAAAGAGGTACATTAGCAGAAGCAAAGATACAATGAATTTATTTTCACGCCAAGATAGCAAGGAATACATGACTATCAGGACGTGAGTAGTACAAAAAATTGAGCATATGAAAAGCAGAGATGACGCCACTTGTGCTAATGTGCATCATTGGCCGCCGAATGCCATGTGATACTATTGTTAGAGACGCCTCGTGTCACTGGATGCTGAACCCTATTTTTACGCTAGCATTGCTAATGCTCTGTTCCTTCTTTTTGTGTCATCTTGTTTTTAATCTTTTTTTACAATTTTTTTGTATTTTTAAATGATAATGAAATATTTAATGCAACAAAGAAAAAACAAACAAAATATAAAAGAAGAAGACAATTTAATTGTCTGTGACCGACGAATAACTATATGCGGCCCACTAGTGTGCAAATGGGTATCAATATTATTTTGAAGCAAATGACATGAAATTGTGTGTGACATGTAATTCTGTTCAATCAAGGACACGCAATTGCATGCGGATGACATGTGTGCAACTGGGTAGACGGCCAAACAACTCATGTGGCCGACTTAGACGGCCAAGCAACTCATGTGGCCGACGTGTGTGCCACCCGATGGCAAATATAAAAAAAGAAAAACAATTAAGTTTGTTGGAATATATTTAAAATAAGGATTTGAATCTTCCCTCATCCCTCACAGAATAATAAAGAGTTGCACTCTCTTTGAAGACATGCAATTATAGACGAGTGACGCTTGCACTTGCGTGCATAGTAGCAACTACAATTGCCTTCCTTCATCTGGACAGAACAGTACTGAGTTGGAGTTGCAATCAGCAGACGTACATGCAATTGTGTCGGGGCGAAGCTTGCAGTTGCGTGCCTACTAGCAAACTCCCTTCACAACAACATTAAAAATGTGCCTGACGATCTGGACAAGTAACTATTCTCTCTGTTAATATGCTCCTTTTTTGTTGAGAAAATGAGCTCCGCTGTCAGAATCAGATAAAAAAAATTAAATTTTTTCTTCATCCTTGGAAAAACAATAAAATGCAAAAAGAAAAAGGAAAAGATGTGTATGATTTCAAAGAATAAGAAAAAAAACACAATCTGGTTGTGAGATCGGGTGCTTGATTTGTGTTTGCGGGCATGTCAGAAAACGGGGGTGTTCTGGTGCTCGTGTGACACATAGCGAGGGTAGGGGATTCACGGGGGAGCCGCCCCCCTTCCGACCAAGCAAAAAAAGTCTAGTTGCGATAAATATTTGTAAAAGACATGCAGTTATTGTCTAGGGGAAAACGCTTGCAATTGCATGACTAGTTGCACCCCTCTCTCTTGTTGTCGTCCCTCCGACAAAACAAAGGTGCCCGGTTGCCCCCCTCTCTCTTGTTGCCACCCCTCCGACAAAACAAAGGTGCCTAGTTGCAAATAAGTTAGAAGACACTAAGTTACAACCGGCGTCCCTCCCCGTACAACAAAAATAAAAATCGAGTTGCAACCAAGTTATAACACATGCAGTTGCGACCAATTTAGAAAACATGAAATTGCGTGCTTAGAATGGGGCATGCAACTGGGCCCCATCTCTCTCGACATCGCCCCCCTCCGACCAAACAAAGGTCATCCTAGTTGTGACCAAGTTAGAAGACATGGAGTTGCGTGTCCATTGTGGGACATGCAACTAGCGCCTCTCCCCGCATAACAAAAATGGAAGTCGAGTTGCAACCAAGTTATAAGACATGCAGTTGCGACCATGATCGAAGACATGCAGTTGCGTGCCTAGTGTGGGACATGCAACTGGTGCCTCTCTCTGTACAAAAAAATGGAAGTTGAGTTGCAACCAAGTTATAAGACATGTAGCTGCGACCATGCTCAAAGACATGTAGTTGCTTGCCCGTTGTGGGACATGCAATTGGCGCCTCTCTCCGTACAACAAAAAATGGATGTCGAGTTGCAACCAAGTTATAAGACATGTAGTTGCGACCAAATTAGAAGACATGCAGTTGCGTGCCTCGTGTGGGGCATGCAACTAGGCCCCATCTCTCTCTACGCCGTCCCCTCCGAAAAAACTAAGGTCCTCCCAGTTGCGACCAAGTTAGAAGACATGGAGTTCTATGCCCATTGTGGGACATGCAACTGGCGCCTCTCCCTGCACAAAAAAAATGAAAGTTGAGTTGTAACCAAGTTATAAGACATGCAGTTGCGACCAAGTTAGAAGACATGCAGTTACGCGTCTAGTGTGGGACATGCAACTAGGCTCCATCTCTCTCGATGTAGCCCCAGGGGGTCAGGCGCGCTCTGGGCCCTCGTGGCTACACCGTAAGTCGGTTGGTGCCCATCTTTCGCCTTAAGAAAGCTAATATCCGGATAAAACTCGTGTCCAAAATTCAGCCCAATCGGAGTTATGGATCTCCGGAAATTTAAGAAATGGTGAAAGGGCAGAATCTGGAACGTAGAAACAGAGAGACAGATCCAATCTCGGAGGGGCTCTAGCCCCTCCGCCACCATGGAGGCCATGGACCAGAGGGGAAACCCTTCTCCCATCTAGGGAGAAGGTCAAGGAAGAAGAAGAAGGGCGGCTCTCTCCACCTCTCTCCCGGTGGCACTGGAACGCCGCCGAGGCCATCATCACGACAACAATCTACACCAACAACTTCACCGCCGTCATCACCAACTCTTCGCCCCTCTATGCAGCGGTGTAACCCCTCTTTTACCCACTGTAATCTCTACTTAAACATGATGCTCAACACTATATATTATTTCCCAATGATGTATGGCTATCCTATGATGTTTGAGTAGATCCATTTTGTCCTATGGGTTAATTGATGATCGTGATTGGTTTGAGTTGCTTGTTTTATTATTGGTGATGTCCTATGGCGCTCTCCGTGTAGCGCAAGCGTGAGGGATCCCCGCTGTAGGGTGTGCAATATGTTCATGATTTACTTATGGTGGGTGGCGTGAGTGACAGAAGCACAGACCCGAGTAAGTAGGTTGTTTGCGTATGGGAATAAAGAGGACTTGATACTTTAATGCTATGGTTGGGTTTTTACCTTAAGATCTTTAGTAGCCGCGGATGCTTGCTAGAGTTCCAATCATAAGTGCATATGATCCAAGAAGATAAAGTGTGTTAGCTTATGTCTCTCCCTCAAATAAAACTGCAATAATGATTACCGGTCTAGTTATCGATTGCCTAGGGACAAATAACTTTCTCACGACAACAAGCTCTCTACTAAAACTAACTTAGTTGTGTCTTCATCTAAACAGCCCCTACTTTTTATTTACGCGCTCTTTATTATCTTGCAAACCTTTGCAGCATCACCTACAAAATACTTCTAGTTTCATACTTGTTCTAGGTAAAGCGAACATTAAGCGTGCGTAGAGTTGTATCGGTGGTCGATAGAACTTGAGGGAACATTTGTTCTACCTTTAGCTCCTCGTTGGGTTCGAAACTCTTACTTATCGAAAGAGGCTACAATTGATCCCCTATACTTGTGGGTTATCAAGACCTTTTTCTGGCGCCGTTGCCGGGGAGCAATAGCGTGGGGTGAATATTCTCGTGTGTGCTTGTTTGCTTTATCACTAAGTAACTTTTATTTGGTGTTCTAAGTTGTTCTCTATCTTTAGTTATGGATATGGAACACGAAATACCAAAAAAATAGGTTTACTTGCTACTCATGGAGATGGGGAACCTTCTAAAACCCTCGATGCTCATTATGTGAAAGATATTATGTACTACTTTGATAATCCCAAGAAAACCCCATTCAACTTTATAATGGGGGTAACGTTGGATCAACGTGAATACTTTAAGAATTATCACTTGACTC
This sequence comes from Triticum urartu, assembly GCF_056163025.1. Classification (NCBI taxonomy): domain Eukaryota; kingdom Viridiplantae; phylum Streptophyta; class Magnoliopsida; order Poales; family Poaceae; genus Triticum; species Triticum urartu. The sequence continues at coordinate 17,627,726 of NC_141873.1, forward strand.
AAAAGGGAAACTATTATGGGATCAAATTTATATGTTTCATTGGTATGCTCGACAACTATGCTTGAGATATGATTATACTTGTTGCTCTAGGATGAAGGCTTCACACCTTCCCTTTTCATGCGAATTTAATGATAATGAAACATTAGCTTCATATGCTAATGGTATATATGATTAGTATGATGTGGAACGAACAGAAGAATTCGTTGCTTTTATGTGTGCTTATGAAATTGAATCTCTGTTTAAAGAGTGTGAAAATCTTGATGATGCTGTTTAAAGAGTGTGAAAATTTTGCTATACTTCAATATTGCTATGAAAATTATGAATTCAATTCCGATATTTATGATTTTATTGAGAGAGTCTCCGCTGTCCAAGAAGAGGCTAATATTTTGCAGGAGTCTATGGAAGAAGAAATTGATAAAACTGTGAGCTCATTGGATGAAAAAGATGATGAGGAGAGCGAAGAACAAAAGGAGGAAGAGTGGATTAGCTGCCCGTGCCCACCTTCTAATGAGATTAACTCTTTAACTCATACATTGTTTAATTTCCCTTCGTGCTTACCGAAGGATGATTGTTATGATCCCGTTGATTCTTTTGAAATATCCCTTTTTGATGACGCTTGCTATGCTTGTGGCCAAGATGCCAATATGAATTATGCTTATGGAGATGAACTTGCTATAGTTCCTTATGTTAAACATGAAATTGTTGCTATTGCACCCACGCATGATAGTCCTATTATCTATTTGAATTCTCCTGACTACACTATATCAGAGAAGTTTGCCCTTATTAAGGATTATATTGATGGGTTGCGCTTCACTGCTACACATGATGATTTTTATAGATATAATATGCATGTGCTTGCTGCTCCTACTTGCAATTATTATGAGAGAGGAACTACATCTCCGCCTCTTTATGTTTCCAACACGATAGATTTGCAAGAAACTGCTTATGCTATGTATTGGCCTTTACTTGATGTGCATGAATTGTTCTTGTATGACATGCCGATGCATAGGGAGAGAGTTAGACTTCGTCATTGCTTGATATATGTTAGTTTGTGCTCACTACTAAATTACAAATCATTGTTGATTCAAATTGGCTTTGATATACCTTGGGATCTGGGTGGATTCATTACTTAAGCACTTTATGCCTAGCTTAATGGCTTTAAAGAAAGCGCTTCCAGGGAGACAACCCGGAAGTTTTAGAGAGTCATTTATTTCTGTTGAGTGCTTTTATAAAGTTTTTAAAAAAAGAGGGGAACCCAAAGCTTTTCAAAAAGGAAAGTGAAAGTGAGAGAGACAAGCATTGTTGAAGTGGGGGAGCTCCTTGAACTTTGTTAATGCTCACGAATGTGAATCTTGATTACAGAAACTTTTCAACAAAAATAATTATCCCCTTGTACAATTCCATTGTATTATAAAAATAATGTGCCAAGATTTGCCTTTAGGATGTTTACATTGCTTGTTGGTTTGTGCGGTGCAGAACAGAAACATTGGCTATAGTGCACGATTTTACATTTTTTACTGGAATGTCAAACGGTTCTCAAACTTTTTGCACTGTCTTTATATACAAATTTTTCATTTTTCCTAATTTTGGAAGAAGTTTTGGAGTACCAGAGGTATGGTGAATGTTCAGATTACTACAGATTGTCGTATTTAAGACAGATTCTGTTTTTGATGCATAGTTTGATTTTTTTTTATGAAACTATCAATTTCTATCAATGGATTAAGCCATGGAAAAGTTATATTACAGTAGCTACAATGAAAAAACAAAATATGAATAGGTTTGCAATAGTACTTAGAGTAGTGATGTGCTTTATTATACTAATGGATCTTACCGAACTTTCCGTTAAGTTTTGTGTGATTGAAGTTTTCAAGTTTTGGGAGAGATCACGATGGATGAAGGAATAAGGAGTGGCAAGAGCCTAAGCTTGGGGATGCCCGAGGCACCCCAAGGAAATATTCAAGGACTCCCAAGCAACCAAGCTTGGGGATGCCCCGGAAGGCAACCCCTCTTTCTTCTAACAATCATCCTTAATTTTACCTTGAGCTATATTTTTATTCGTCACATGATATGTGCAAATCTTGGAGCGTCTTTTGCATTTAGTTTCCACTTTTCTTTGATGCACCGTGCTGGTATGAGATAGTCCTTTGTTGATTTATAGAATGCTCATTGCACTTCACTTATATCTTTTGAGTATGGCTTTATGGCCTTGTTTGGATACGTGGGATTAGCCAAACCAGTTTTCCGTGAACTCATATAACTGTCTAACAAACTAAAACCATGTTTGGACCCTCCAACAAAAACGTGAATAACTAAAATTCTGTTTTCACAAAGCCAGGAAAGTAGGTTTTATCAAAAACGTCTAATAGTCGTTTTTCAGAAAACAAGATTACAGAAAACTCTTCGTAACTGACTTGTTCCTCTCCGCTCGTTCCTCAACAAACACATTGGCGCCAACTATTCCTTCCCGCAGCAACCTCCACGCGCCGTTTTTTCCATCGCCGATGAGGACGAAGGTGCCAAGGACGGTGCAGAGCATCCATGAGCTTGCCCTTGACGACGACGCAGGCGAGGCCGACGTACATGTCCTTCTTCTTGGGCTCCGGTGGGCCCACTACAAAAGTCGTAGGGCACCCCTGCAGGAGCCGTGGAAATCCACTGCCGGCGTCGCGCGTGCGTCGTGTCATCAAAGCCAGAGTGTAGGCGAGCTGTAGCTTCTATGAGTTGGGGACGAAGGAGTAACTGGACACAAAGAGGGGAGCCGCTTGGAAGTGGTGTTGGTGACAGGAGGCAACGGCGACGATGAAACGGAGATTTGGAAGCTGCTGTCCGGCCAGATTGAAGAAAGTGGCTGGCTTTGGAAAGGCCACCAGCTCACAGGTAGAAGAATACGTAGAAAATACAAATATTTTTTTCTGGAAGAGAGGGAATAGTTGCAGCCGATCGGTCTCCAAACAAGGATCTATGTACGCTGGTTTCAGGCTTTCCTTCACCCAAACAAAGTTTTCCTTGAATCGATTATGCACAGAAAAATAAGTAATACAGTTTAGCAAAAAATCAGCTTAAAACTTGTTTTCCTAAAACCCAAGGCTAATATTCACTATCCAAACAACCACTATAGAATGCTTGATGTGCTTCAGTTATATCATTTGAAGTTTGGATTGCTTGTTTTGTCTTCACATAGAAAACTGCCATTTGTAGAATGCTCTTTTGCTTCACTTATATTTCTTAGAGCGTGGGCATATCTTTTGTAGAAGAATTAAACTCTCTTGCTTCACTTATATCTATTTAGAGAGATGACATGAATTGATCATTCACATGGGTTAGTCATAAAATCATACATAAAACCTGTAGATCACTGAATATGATATGTTTGATTCCTTGCAATAGTTTGGCGATATAAAGATGGTGATATTAGAGTCATGCTAGTGGGTAGTTGTGGATTGTAGAAATAATTGTGTTGAAGTTTGTAATTCCCGTAGGGTGCACGTATGGTGAACCGTTATGTAACGAAGTTGGAGCATGAGGTATTTATTGATTGTCTTCCTTATGAGTGGCGGTCGGGGACGAGCGATGGTCTTTTACTACCAATCTATCCCCCTAGGAACATGCGTGTAGTACTTTGTTTCGATGACTAATAGATTTTTGCAATAATTATGTGAGTTCTTTGTGACTAATGTTGAGTCCATGGATTATGTGCACTCTCACCCTTCCATCATTGCTAGCCTCTTCGGTACTGTGCATTGCCATTTCTCACCTCGAGAGTCGGTGCAAACTCCGCCGGTGCATCCAAACCCTGTGATACAATACACTCTATCACACATAAGCCTCCTTATATCTTCCTCAAAACAACCACCATACCTACCTATTATGGCATTTCCATAGCCATTCCGAGATATATTGTCATGCAACTTCCATCATCATCATATACATGACTTGAGCATTCATTGTCATATTGCTTTGCATGATCGTAAGATAGCTAGCATGATGTTTTCATGGCTTGTCCATTTTTTGATGTCATTGCTACGCTAGATCATTGCACATCCCGGTACACCGCTGGAGGCATTCATATAGAGTCATATCTTTGTTCTAGTATCGAGTTGTAATATTGAGCTGTAAGTAAATAAAAGTGTGATGATCATCATTATTAGAACATTATCCCATGATCAAAATAAAAGTGGCCAAAGAAGCCCCCCCAAAAAAAGATAGAGGCCAAAGAAGCTTACAAAAAAAGAAAAAAAGAAAAAAAAGAGAAGGGACAATGTTACTATGCTTTTACCACACTTGTGCTTCAGAGTAGCACCATGTTCTTCATATAGAGAGTCTGTTGAGTTATCACTTTCATATACTAGTGGTTTTCATTATAGAACTTGGCTTGTATATTCCAACGATGGGCTTCCTCAAATGCCCTAGGTCTTCATGAGCAAGCAAGTTGGATGCACACCCACTTAGTTTCAGTTTGAGCTTTCATACACTTGTAGCTCTAGTGCATCCGTTGCATGGCAATCCCTACTCCTCACATTGACATCAATTGATGGGCATCTCCATAGCCCGTTGATTAGCCACGTTGATTAGCCACGTTGATGTGAGACTTTCTCCCTTTTTGTCTTCTCCACACAACCTCCATCATCGTATTCTATTCCACCTATAGTTCTATATCCATGGCTCACGCTCATGTACTGCGTGAAAGTTGAAAAGGTTTGAGAACATCAAAAGTATGAAACAATTGCTTGGCTTGTCATCGGGGTTGTGCATGATTTGAATATTTTGTGTGGTGAAGATGGAGCATAGCCAGACCATATGATTTTGTTGGGATAACTTTCTTTGGCCATGTTATTTTCAAAAGACATGATTGCTTTATTAGTATGATTGAAGTATTATTGTCTTAATGTCAAATGATAGATTATTGCTTTGAATCACTCGTGCCTTAATATTCATGCCATGATTAGATTACATGATCAAGATTATGCTAGGTAGCATTCCACATGAAAAATTATCTTTTTTATTATTTACCTACTCGAGGACGAGTAGGAATTAATCTTGGGGATGTTGATACGTCTCCGTCGTATCTATAATTTTAGATTGTTCCATGCCAATACTATATAACTTTTCATATACTTTTGGCAACTTTTTATACTATTTTTGGGACTAACATATTGATCCAGTGCCCAGTGCCAGTTCCTATTTGTTACATGTTTTTTGTTTCGCAGAATATCCATATCAAACGGAGTCCAAACGGGATAAAAACTGACAGGGATTTTTTTTGGAATATATGTGATTTTTGGAAAGAAGAATCAACGCAAGACCATGCCCGAGGGGGCCACGAGGCAGGGGGGCGCGCCCCAGGGGGTCAGGCACGCCCTAGGCCCTGGTGGCCAACCCCTAAGGCAGTTGGTGCCCTTCTTTCGCCGCAAGAAATCTAATATCCGGATAAAAATCGTGTCCAAAGTTCAGCCCAATCGGAGTTACGGATCTCTGGGAATTTAAGTAACGGTGAAAGGGCAGAATCTAGAATGCAGAAACAGAGAGAGATAGAGAGACAGATCCAATCTCGGAGGGGCTCTCGCCCCGTCGCCGCCATGGAGGCCATGGACCAGAGGGGAAACCCTTCTCCCATCTAGGAAGAAGGTAAAGGAAGAAGAAGAAGAAGAAGAAGAAGAAGCAGAAGAAGAAGGGGGGCTCTCTCCCCCTCTCTCCCGGTGGCGCCGGAATGTCGCCGGGGCCATCATCACAACAACAATCTACACCAACAACTTCACCGCCGTCATCACCAACTCCTCCCCCCTCTATGCAGCGGTGTAACCCCTCTTTTACCCGCTGTAATCTCTACTTAAACATGGTGCACAATGCTATATATTATTTCCCAATGATGTATGGCTATCCTATGATGTTTAGGTAGATCCGTTTTGTCCTATGGGTTAATTGATGATCGTGATTGGTTTGAGTTGCATGCTATATTATTGGTGCTGTCCTATGGTGCTCTCCGTGTCGCGCAAGCATGAGGGATCCCCGCTGTAGGGTTTGCAATATGTTCATGATTTACTTATGGTGGGTGGCTTGAGTGACAGAAGCACAGACCCGAGTAAGTAGGTTGTTTGCGTATGGGAATAAAGAGGACTTGATACTTTAATGCTATGGTTGAGTTTTACCTTAATGATCTTTAGTAGTTGCGGATGCTTGCTAGAGTTCCAATCATAAATGCATATGATCCAACAAGAGAAAGTGTGTTAGCTTATGCCTCTCCCTCAAATAAAATTACAATAATGATTACCGGTCTAGTTATCGATTGCCTAGGGACAAATAACTTTCTCATGACAACAAGCTCGCTACTAAAACTAACTTAGTTGTGTCTTCATCTAAACAGCCCCTACTTTTTATTTACGCGCTCTTTATTATCTTGCAAACCTATCCAACAGCACCTACAAAATACTTCTAGTTTCATACTTGTTCTAGGTAAAGCGAATGTTAAGCGTGCGTAGAGTTGTATCGGTGGTTGATGGAACTTGAGGGAATATTTGTTCTACCTTTAGCTCCTCGTTGGGTTCGACACTCTTACTTATCGAAAGAGGCTACAATTGATCCCCTATACTTGTGGGTTATCAAGTTGCAACCAAGTAAAACAAACAAAAGGGCTATACAACTCCTAGTTATGGCCCAGTAATACATATGAGGGGATTTGAGTTCAGAGATAATCCTGAAAAATATGGATCTGATTTCGTGAAAGTAATGTTTCAGCAAAATCATGTTCTTGGACCTACTAATGTCGACTAGAATAAAACAAAACAAGCGAATTGAATCACTCCTACTAATGGCTTCAGTAATGTGTATGAGGGATATGAGAGAAGCACTTCTTGAGACACCAAAAATTATCCCAGTAAATAACAGTATAAATGATAGCACTCACCAGATTAAAAAAAGAACAAAATGTGTGCAAGAAAACTAGCAGAGGTTTATATCCTAAAAAACAAAAAAGAATGTCAACTTAGCAAAAACCATAAACACACATCTGTCTTGTCACCTACTCAAGAACAGAGGGTGTAAGAAAATGCACTATACTCTCTGTACAGAGGATGTACAGAGGGCGTGTAAAAATTTCTCTGTAAAGTACGTACAAGCATAAAAAAATGTGTTGATAAAATACTACTTCCAGTACAATCCAACGAAGAAACAAACTTCATCTTCAGTCTCTTGGCCTACTAAAAGAAACTTAGTACTACTAGTTGTAAAACAATCTTTACTGGAAAGAACCTCAAAATAAACAGCACAAAAGCAAAAAATCTGATTGACACTTGACGGTGGCACATAAAAATGGAGCTTTATTTATCGAGGTAAATGAATCTACCAACAAGCAAAGAAACCAGTTTCGTCGTCAAAAAATCCACCACACCGACATTGCCGATAGACACGCGTGAGCGAGAGACACGATTGTGCATGAACTCACAAAAAAAATCAAACCTAAAAAAAAGGTCTAAACTACGGGGGCGATTCTCTGCTTGAAACTAATAATCACATATTTGATAAAAACAAACAAAAAAAGGGGGTGGGGAGTATGGACATACAAAATCCCAACTACTCTACTGGATACATGGGCACAGTGACAAACTCCTACAGTGCAGTAGACATGCAATTAGCATCAGTCCCAGGACCGGACCTCATGTTGCTGACTCACACAGCGCTACAATTATTTCAGAATAAATAAGCAAAAGAACTAAACTAACTGAACCAAACTGAAATTAAACACTAAAAAGTGCAGTTAACTTGGCGTTCCCCTCTTCTTAATCACCACGGGGTGGCCGCTTCCCCTTCCTCACTTTAATGCAGCCCCAAAACAAACACAGGGAAAAAAACAACCCGCAGCGAAACACAGCCTAGCCACAGCCCATCAGCAGCGCTAGCATACAGGGGATCACTGGTTCAACGGGGAAAAGCAAAAGCGGGCCGGTCCACGCCTTAACAGGCCGAAACAAGGGACAAAAGTGCCCCAGCATGAATCTACAAGCTGCTGTAGATCGGATGGCTGGCCAGTCGACCGAGACTTCGCGACGTCTCAGTCAACTGATTTTTAGGAGCGCCATATAGATATACATAGCCATGATGCATACATGTAGTACGTGATCCCGGTTCCATCCATATACTTATGTGCATGTATTGAAAAGTAGGGAGTACCTGTTGTGAGTATCAAACTGTCAACGACGTGAACAGAGATGGATGATGGGCTGCTGTTGCTACGTTTTCTCCAGCAATAAAGCATCAATCTTAGCAGCAGCCACGGAGGAAGTAGTACGTACTGTTTGCCTTTTGTGGCCACATGTGCTTGCCGCCATCTTGTACATCTAGCTCCTGCAGCAGATACGTTGCCATCTCACTATCCACTGGGATAAGATGGAGAAGATCGCTCGGCTCTCTAAAACCGTCCACCCACACCCCGTAGTCTGGTACCTCTTTGCCTGGTTGTAGCCTTGTAAGGTTCATACTTGTTGGCTTCTCGATGACGGCGTGCGAGTACACCGTGGTGTACACCTCACCGTGATGCAGCATCGCCGGTAGCTGGCTGCGACACTTGGCACAGGGTGTGCAACAACTCATGCTACCCTCCTCCAGCGTGTGGTTGTACTTCCGTAGGTCCCAGAATAGGCACTCCACCAAGTCGCATGTCGAGTCGCACCGGTCAACATAACGGTGGCAGACCATCGTCCACAACACCATGGCACCACGATGACGCAAGTTGGCTTGATTGTTTCCGAACATGGTCACGCACGATGCTTTCGTATAGTTCCTCCGGCGAGAAGGCTGGTTTGGTTGACCTGAACAGTACACAACCTCCTTGATCAAACGTCCACTCTATCGATATTTGCAGAGTAATTTTACTAATATAATCCCGTTAGATCATGGAGAAAAAAGATGAGGACCTAGAACCTGTTAGACTTGCGTCGAATATTGTATACATGGTAGGTTACAGTAGGATTTGTAGTTCTATTGTGTTTACATGAGATATGAAGTCGTGTCCTAATAGGACACTTTTATCCTAGGCCTCTCATATATAGTGGGGCTAGACACGCGATGTAACCTATGCCAACATAATAGCACAGACGCGCAAGGGGGAGTCGGCGGCGTGTGCTGGCGTCCGGGTGGCCGGTGTGCGGTATTGTGACAGTGTCACGGGGAGTAGCACCCGTAGTCAAGCCCCGGGGATGTAGCCATATCGGTGAACCTCGTTAACAAATCTCGGTGTCCTGCTCATGTGATTGCTTGGTCCTCGGATGATCGACGGTATGCCTCGAATTTATTCTAACAAGTGGTATCATGAGCAAGGTTTGAGATCAGTCCGGTCATGTTGATCTAGAGGAAGGTTTGATGTGTTGATCGGTATTGTTTGCATGGTTGAGATCGATTGTACACTACGTCAGGAGAAGGCAATCTCGACGAGTTGTGAAGATCGGATTCTAAGTTCGCTGCAGATGCAGGCGACAAGCGGGCAGCGTGGACGCGCGTGGCTCTGAAGCCGAAGCGGCATGGGCGGTGTAAGCTGGCCTATGGGGCGAGCTGGTGCACATGTTCTGTTCGCGGACCAGGTGCAGAAGGTGGCGGCTAGGTGGTGCGTGGAAGACTGCGGTGCAGATCTGATTGATACTTAATGGGAGATTTGTTTTGGATAAAAAGAAGAGGACTGAGTCCTTGACTGATGCGAACAGAGGCAGATAACGGATCGATTCAAGCGAAGAGACAAATCCATCTGGTAATACGCGTGTACAACAGGAAGGCAAGGGCTTGGATAAGGCAATTAGCCAGCATCGGGGTTGAGTGCCTGGGAGCTACTACACGTGAGTACAAGAAGGATTGTTGGTAGGAAATTGCTACTACTACATCTTGTGTACTTGAGCACGTGTTGGAAACTCGGATATTTTTTCAAAGTGTAAGCTGTACGAAGAGCTATGGCGCCAATGGGTACCTGGTTTGAGGTGAGAAGTTTAATGAAACTGAAAAATTTGGGTTATGGCAGACAAGGGTGAAAAATTTGTTGGCACAGCAAGGATGCTTGAAGGCATTGCGGAAGTCATGTCAGCAAAGATGAAATTATCAGGTGATGGATTGAGATTCGTGGAAGACGATTTGGGAGCCTTGAGCGTGTCGTGTAGCCGGACAAGTTCGGCTGGGTCGGACTAGATAGTCTGACGGATGGACGTGAGTCTGTTGGTACAGAAGATGGGGTGGGATCGGCGAAGACGGCGTAGGAGCGTGATGCTGATGGTGACCGACTTCTGAGCGTGGAAACACTGGTGCACATGCCCGAGGCTTGTGCGGCTTCGACAAGACTATGGCGCTGGATTGATTCAAGGTGATGTATACACGGAGCTTGAAGTCGATGAGGCGCAGGGATGGACTGATCATCTACCATGGTGTCATGTTTAAGGTGGAGCTAGATTGAGGGGCTACGGCGTAAGTCGACGGGGTCGAAGCCTATTCAGCAGGTGGGAAAAAGCGAGTGACATGCAGTTCGGACTAGAGCCCAGTGGTCTAATGGAAGCGTGAAACTCGTCATCGGTCGGTGATGATCGGTGATACTCTGCAGCAGGGGTTGAGTGGTGTGGGTTCGCGACCCTTGAGACTCGTCCGGGACAGCGGAGGCTCGACGCGGTAATAGCGGCGAGGCGCGCGGTATGCACGGGACATGGAGACGGGCCAGGGCTCTAGTGGTCATACTTGTGATGAGACAATTGCGAATTTGATTCGGGATGACTACAAGCAACGGTGAAATTCCTTCAAGTTTCAGACAGGCGGTCGAGAAAGGAGCGGTGATGTTGAGTTCAGGTAACTCTTATGTGTGACACCCAATATGTGAGTTGTTCACTTTCACGCAGGTCAGTGATCAGTGTGTGATGGCATTGGACGGATACTCTGAAAGTTGGGAGCACAAACTAGAGTAACAAGGAACTTAATTTTGCTCGAATGTTGACTTGGTCAAGAAAAAAGTGACTACAAGTTGCAGGTGGAGTCACATGAAGTCATTGGAGCAGCAGCGATACTCATGGGATAAGCTCAAATCCAATGTACATGAAAGTTTGACACATGGACGAATTCAAAGTGGTGGAGAATATTCGTCAAGGTGGAGTTTGTGTACAAGATAGGTTACAGTTGGACTTATAGTTGTATTGTGTTTACATGAGATATGAAGTCGTGTCCTAATAGGACATTTGTATCCCAGGCCTCTCATATATAGTGGGGGTAGACACGCGATGTAACCTATGCCAACATAATAGCACAGGCGCGCAAGGGGGAGCCGGCGGCGTGTAACGGTGTCCAGGTGGCCGGTGTGTGGTATTGTGACACTAATTTAAAAAGCCCTTTATCGGATTTGAACCGATGACTTATGCCTTACCATGGCATTACTCTACCACTGAGTTAAAAGGGCTTTTTATTTAATTCAAAAATTAGCCACTTGGATTTCCCATTATGGGTCTACTGCGTAATGTATATTAGAATCCCCTTTACTTGCCGAAGCACTTCTTGGATCTGTCAATTATGCTAAGGCCGGAGTCCTACTCATAGTGATCTGGTCGAATTGGGAGAAGCCGTAGGTATTATTGCAGGTCAATCAATTGGGGAGCCAGGGACTCAACTCGGTGTCACGGGGAGGAACGTCTATAATCAAGCCCCGGGATGTAGCCATATCGATAAACCTCATTAACAAATCTCGGTGTCGTGTTCATGTGATTGCTTGGTCCTCAGATGATCGACGGTATGCCTCGGATTTATTCTAACAGAACCAATGATAGAAACCGAAAGTAGGACACCATCATGACATGAGGAGAAACAAAAGAGAGATCGAGGACAGATTGATTATGATACTGCCTCAAAATCCATCCTCGTGGTACACCCTTTGCACGCAGTCCCTGACTCTTCTCCAGCAATATGGCGATCATCACTCCCTTCCTTTTCACCATCATCTCTCACTTCAGCATGACGTACACCTTGGTTCCGTGGCTGAGGCATTGCTGATACTATCGCACCTCACTCCAGCGGAGCGCCAACTTCTTCAGGCGACGTCATGTTATCTTTGTCATCCTGATCAGCCTGCATCTATAGGAGAGCCCATGTCAGTATGTCACGCATCAAAACCGCTTCATCAGGGGCACTTCGGGCCGGCGGTGCATGGGCGCTCGAACGAGGGTAGTTTTTCGTGGCGAAGTCTCTGAGGGAGTTGTGTTTTTTAGGTACAGAGGGAGTTGTTTGTGGGGATATATTTGGGAGAAAATTACCAGATTCTATTTGTGGATAGTTACATGATGTCCCACGTTTGAAAAGGGTCTGATTTTCCAGCGTTTTTCTTCTTCTTTCCTTTTGGTGTTCTATATAGAGATTATAGGTCGTATACGTGCAGGTCTCTCATCAGGGTTAATTATTTGATCTTAACCGTAGGTTTAAGATCCAAAGGTTAATTTCCGTCCGTCCGAAAATATTTGTCATTAAAATGGATAAAAAATTCATCATTTTCATCATTTTTTATCCATTTTGATTACAAGTATTTCCAGTTACATTACTTTTTATCCATTTTGATGATAAGTATTTTTAGATGGAGGGAGTACTTGTTTTCTGAGAATTAACATGAAGGCTTGATTAGTGTTGAGAATTAACATGAAGGCTTGATTAGTGCCTTCAATCTCTATACCTAAAAGAAACGGAAGGTTCCGTCTCCCATCTTACGTTCGTCCGACTCCCCTCGCTTTCCCCCCGATGTACACTCCCTTCCCATCCGGTTTTCCATCGCTCCAAAAAGACAACTTCGCCTGCCATCGCAGCACATGGGCCAAGCCGAGCAAAGCCCCATGACCTCTCTTACCTCACGCACCACGTGCAACTCTCCCATCCCGACCTCGCGCTAGGGTTAGCGCCGGCGCCAGCCCCAGCCCGCCCCTTGGCTCCTCGGCCGCCGCTCGCCTTCGTCATCAGCACCAGGCCACCGTGCTTGTGTCCTCTACCGCTGGTCCGCCTACGCCGTCTCGACCCCTCCCAGCACCACGCCAGCGCGCCGCCGTCCGCCCTCGATGTGATCGACGCCGACAAGGTTCCGTCATCGACATATATCCCGACAAGGTACCAGGTCAACCCGTTGCGATCTTGGCGTTTTTCATTCGATGTCGTTGGTTTTTCCTCGTCCGCTGAGACAAGCAGCTTCGCCGCCGACATCTATGTGAGAGGAATGATCCCATCAGGCCGTACAATGAGAGGAACGATTCCATCAGGCCGAACGGCAAGCAGCAGCCATGCCTGACGCATACAACATCGTGCCTGCCAAATGATACTGTCCCTTCAACTCGGATGCAGCAGCACTCATACTCTCCTATTTCTGATTAGGTACGTGACCACTGCTCCCATCCGACGGGTGCTGGGGCTGCCTCACTGAACGCCGCTGTTGTAGGACAAAATCCCAATGTCCCTGGATCATTCGTGGCGTGTAGACATTGCCCGCTTGCTACTCGATATGATCGCGGCGCCTGGAGAACGCTCGCTTGTGACTGGTCACGACTGCCACACATGGATGATGATGTCGCCTCACTCCTATCAGCTTGGCTAAACGAACAAATCAGGGAGCACCGAGGCCGAACATTTGGTCCTTCATGTACATCTTCAGTTATTTTGTCAGTCATGTGATCATGGGGACTCCCGTCTCAATTTCCTTTTGGTTGTTTATCAACACGCATCAGCAAAGCTTTACTTAGGTGGCAGTACAATATAATATGGTATGAATGATTGGCGAATAAATGTTGCATCTGTTCTTCTTGTGCTGATTTAGGAATGCAATCAACGCAGGTGAAAGGTATATGATGGATTGCACAGTTGAACACTCCAAAAAATCAATCTTGCAGCTCGGTATTCTTGGCGTAGTTTACTCCCAGTTTTTTATTCAAGGATCAATCTCATTTGTTTCTTGTCCAATATAAACTGAAATGCTAGAAAATTGCCTGTTGTTAAATTTTCGGACATGCTTTCTTTCTTGGCAACATATTCAATTCATATTGAACTAATCTCATATTTATATCGTATGTAATTAATTAAGCTGTAGATTCATGCTGACTAATGATGAAGTTTTTTCAGGCCTATGACTACTAATAAGGAACGCATACTGCAAAAATGAATCAGATGCGTGTAATCAGAAGGTACACATGAATGCATTCTTTGCCATTTCACTTTGAGGGCTTCCTCGCCTTTTTTTAGCAACACACTCATTTTAAGTGCCAAGGTTTAACTAAACTGAATTGTCCTGCGATCCATTTTCTCGACCGACCAATCATGATTCATGGGAATTGACATTTAATCCATAGTGAAGTACACACATTGTACTTGACACAATTGAACTCGTGGTACCAAAGTTTTATGCCCAGTATATGCCAAGGACCCCCGCAAGGGGCACGGGCATTGTAGGTTTTGATCCACCACTTCCGTTGAGCAATCCCGGTGTGTTTAGATCAGTGATATAACTTTGTCTTTGATGATTTATTGCTATGCTTTCCTTTGTCGCGGAATTACCAGAAACACGGAAAGTAGGAGTCAAAGCTTGTGAAGAAATGAAGCACTTCCAAGTTGTTGGGCAATGATGATGATGAGATTGACAACCACACGTCGAGCTCGCCGAGTGCATGCTCTAAAGGTAGAAACCATTTTCAAAGGAAGAGTGAAGACCAAGAGGATGGGAATGATGATGGTGTGAGGCAATGTAGCTGCCACCCATTATTAGTTTGTGCTGCTTTGACATGTTGCGCTTGAAATTTGATATTTTTGTGTTGCAGGAAACAATAGCACATATTTTCGAGAGAAGTCCAAAGGAGAATGGAATAAATGGACGTTGAAGCCAGTGTCGACACTCTTGATGTATGCCATTCTTTCTAGGATCTGATTTTTTTTACGTAAAAACGCATAGTTATGGAATGGTCAAATAAAATTTACAACATTGCTTGTCCAAAAAAAAGTTTTGATGTATCTTATTTTAGGTCAATATCAAGTGCAGTTTTGTTAATTTTGATTCTGATGCTATGAGGAGACGGATAGACGGCGATAATCAGTGCAGGAAGAAAACTGATGTAATGGAAGTGTTGACAATACCATCTGATGTGCATGTGGATATGACCAATGTTAAACCACTAGAATTAGCCCCTCCTCCCCTGTTGCAACGCACAGACAATTACCTAGTTAGTAAACATATATGGAATCAATAACTCCTGAACGACCTGTTTTTCTCGTTCTCATCCCGAACGCCCTATGCACCATTGGATCAGGGGCACGAATCTTATAGATGCGGAGGGGACAGGTCAGCAAACAAAATCGTTCGGGACGAGGACCTGTCGCTGCAAACGCTTTTTCCTCCACGCCGCACTCTCTTTCTCTTCCTTATCCATTCTTCCTGCCTCACCCGCACCACTCCTCCTCAGCCCCGATAGCTAGGCACCGCCGCTCGCCGGAGCTCCCCCCAAGCTCCCAAGCCATGGCCGTCGGCCCTCTGCATCGTCGCCGGATTTCCGGCGCCTCCCCAACCCTCCACCGCGAACAGATCTGCATCCCATGCACCATCGCCAGCTCAAGCGGCGGCGCCCTGCCGCGAGGACCAGCGGACGACTTCGCGCCCACCTGAGCAAAGCTGCCGCTGGCCGGCGGTGAGCACTACACCATGACCAAATTTTAGGGGCAATTAACTGCTGGGAATGATCCAATATTGGAGGCAATTAACTGCCGGGAATGCTCTATTTGCCGGGCAAGACTATGTGTGTCAAGTTAACTGCCGGGAACGGTAGTTATAGACAGACAGAATAACTGCCGGCCTCTTTGAGGTCAGCCCAATTGCCGCGAACTCTAGTTGAGGGCAAATGGACTGCTGGTAACCAAGTTGGCGGGGACGGCCCAAGAAAACGCGCGAAGTCGCGGGAGAGCGAAAAATTAGAAGGCACTGGAAGCCCACCCGGCCTTATCTTTTCCCTTATCCACATATCTCCTCCGCCACTCTTCCTCCCTCCTCGTAAGCCGCCACACTGCATCTCGCCTTCGAGGCCGCCAACCCTAGCGTCGCCGCTGACTCGCCCGCGTCAAGCGTCCTTGCCGCCCCGCCCAACCTATCGCCGCCGGCGGCTCACCCGCATCCTTGCCGCCCCGCTTCCATCCCCTCCATCACCCCGCCATCGCCCTCTCCATGCACTCCTCTACCCAGCACCGCCGTCCCCAAATCTTGTACTCGTAGAGCCGGACGCCACCGAATCTCGTACTCGCGCCGCTGCACCCACACCTCCGAGACACGCCACCGCCCATCCACATCCACACTGCACCGGCATCCCTCACCCTGAGCCACCGCCGCCCATCCCCATCTCCTTCCACGCCGCACCAGCATCCCCAGTCCAGCGCCGCCGCCCCATTCCCCAATCCCTATCCCCGCCCCTGCTTCGCCTCACAGTGCAGCACAGGGTGACAGCTCGTTTGTTCGTTCGTGCTACCACCTGGTGCAACTGCCACTGATGTTCGTCTGTTGCTGCTGCTCCTCTGTTCTGCCCTCTGCCATGGCTTCAACTTGTGTTCGTCAACTGAAGCAGCAGCAACATCAACAGCTAGCCTCAGTCGCACATAGAGGCTACAACTGAGCTCTTTTCTCTGTTTACGGTCGGTCCTTACAAGTATGCATTTAAATCCATGTTTTGTAAGATCATTCTCTATTGCGCTCTATCAAATTATCTAACAAATTGTCACATTAGCCTTCAGATATACTACTAGCAGCCTGGCATTGATATGCTCCAAATAACAGGTTTCTGACTAACTAGTAAGAGAAGATCTAAACCATCTGATCTATTTATGCAACAACAATATGCAAAGAGAATTTGCAGCAGATCACTCTTGCACATATAGAAAAGAATAAGCAACTGTTGGCAACAGAAATATACAACTCACAAAACCTATATTATGATCTCATAAATACTTAGTTATGTGAATTCCACAACAAGGAGTATAGTGCAGATGAAGTAATATACGACCTACATATGCCAGTATGCATGCCGGGATTAATGGAATAAAACTGAAAATTAAACTTGTTACCAACATGTATGCCATATTCTGGTTAACCAAGTCCTAGGCCTTCCTGAAGGTAGTGTTAAGTAGGATCAGCTGCATGATGAACACACAGATAGAATAGGCTAACAAAAAATAGATATTGGATAGATAATTGCAGGATAATTGTTGATTATTGTTCACCCATGCTAATTATATTAGGATGGTTTGCAGGTTAACCAGCCTAAACTGTTCTTGAAAGACAAGTTTTGAGATCAAAGTTGGCAAGGGAAGAAGTATCAAGCTGCAACCATCAATAACCGAAGAAGTGCCACTTGCAGCCTGTTGTGAGTCTTATCATAACTGAGGATTTGATTTTTATATATCACTGTGTGGTTTCTTCTATATTTTGAATATCTTGTGATTTGTTTCTATCGTTACATGGTAATTGTTTGACTATATTTCGAATACATGGAAGGTTGCTTTGGTTTGTAATTATGATTTTAATGCCTTAGTTCTGTAAAAAAATACTGATTTGTGTTGGCTTGCGATATTTAGGCAAGGGTCGAAATTTAGTATAAGCAAACCGTAATGGACAAGAGTTTCAAAATGATGAGGTTGAAGATGAGAAAATATTTGAGGTACTTGATGAGATACCAGAAATGCTCCAAGATATACGGCATGAATTCGGTTAAGTTGGGGACGGTGGTGGGAATGATGGTGACCTAAGGGAAGATGGAAGTGCTCCAAATGTAGAGGCTTTTCACCAATTATTAAATGATGCAGATGCCAAACTTTATCTCGGGTGCACAAGCTTCTCAAAGCTACACTTTGTAGTTAGATTAATCCACACGAAATTTCTTGGGGTTGGAGTGATAAGAGTTTTATCATATTGCTAGAGCTGCTTAATAAGGCCTTTCCAGGGGACTCGTCGACCATGGTTCTCAATGTTGTGAAGTTGTAGCTAACATGGTGATGAAAAAGGATGCTATTTTGCAATGCCCTTATGGGAATGTGAGGACCATGGCCAATGCTCTCGGGCGATCTATTGCATGACCTTGTAGATATTTGAAACTTCTTTCTAATCATGTCTATTTCAGCAATTGTAGGTTTCTCAAATTGCTTCCTATTGATAATCCTATGTTTGCAGATTGGGGTGTTCGTAAAGTTATGCAGAAGCAACCATGACATCCCATAGCAGTCCCCACAGCTAGAAGGTATTGTATCTTCTTAGAATTTTGGAATATTATACTAAACAGAAGATATGTTTCTCCTTTCACATACTGATGACTTATTATTTTTCTGAATGAAGCATGTGCTTGAAAGTAGGAACCTACAAGTTTCTTATTTCCTCCTTAGCAACTAGTACTTTTTTTGGCTTCCCCAGTAGATAAAAGATGTGCCTACTTTCAAACATATGCTTAAGTCCTTCTATTCTGAATCACAACCAGCAACTCTGTTTCTTAAATAATTCTGCAGCTACTACTTAAACTTTCCACAGACATTTATGTGCCTGCAAACTCTTTTCCTGAAACCAAGTGCAAACTTAATCAGTGGGCTATTCACTCGGTATACATTCTCATAACCATTGATGACTATCCCAAATTATTAGGGCCCCAATTTTGCGCATATAGTAATCCTGACTCCTGACTAGTATTACTAATGACTATCCTAATGGCTACTCAATAAACTTGACCAGATACTAGCTTGGGGATCACCCTCATGGCCTCAACCAACCGTCTAGTTATTTACCCTAAGACCCATCTGTTTATTTAGTCGCCATTTTTTCTGTAATATTGTTTCCTTTTCTGCAATTTCTTCTAGCACTAGAATGTATTACTTTCGAGTTACAATGAAAATCACTTTTTGATAGAATGTAGTTATTCAAACAGTTGCACTGCCAACATGATATATATTATAAAGTTTGCTTTCTAATTTCGAATGACATCGAGGGCCTAAGTTCTGATTTTGCACTGGGCCCCTATTTTATTCTTGGGTACAGACCTGCACACTACACATAACAAACATGTACAAGAAAATAAAGTGATGCACAACCTGCATTGCCACTGGATTGCTAGTAATTAATCCCTCCCTGCAGTTTTTGAATGTTTTGTTTACTTCACAGCAATCGAGAGAAATTACACTACACCAAAAGATGACAATTGGTATATATTTATAGTGATAGGTTACATTGATTTTCCTGATGATCCATACATAGTGCACAATCTGTTCATATGAATACATCCACACATTCTTTCTATGCCTTGTGCAATGCAAAGTACAGGGTAACACACATGTGTCTTTTCATTTGGATGAGTTTATTTTCTTTTTCAACCCATGCAACTTCTATGTTTGGAAGATGTGTTCTTCCGAGCTGATCTATTTGGCCATTACCTTTTTCTTTACAGGTCACCGGCATAATGCCTTTGCATCCTCAAGTTTCAAGAGGTGTGTTTGGTGAGCTAAAAAGATCTTCTGCTGGGATATGTTTCTACCTAAAACCTATTTTGCACTTTTTTCTATGATATAATACTTTGACTTATGAACCTACAACTATATGCATGTAGACCTGATGGATGGTTTGTGCTTTTGGCTGTGCTGGACTTGTGAACCTATATATGTATGGATTATGTATGGATGGAGACTTCTGAATCTATGGATGATGGATTTCTCATAAGTATATGCACATGTTATCTCTTAAGTGTGATGCAATCTTTATTACTGTATGCATGTGTGTTTTATATATACATGGCACAAAATGGACTTTAGATAATAGCTGTTGAAATACATGTATGGGAGACTTGTGTGGCTCCAGCAGACTCAATTCCAGGCAGAACAACTGCCGGGAAATCTTCTAACTGCCCTGAATTGTCAACCTGCCGGCGAAGAGCAGTATGCCGGTAATAATTCTAACTGCCGGCAATGGTATGAATATGAAGGGCAGAGCATCTGCCGGGGTTCACACTAACTGCCGGAAATTACTTTCCCCGACGGGACTTTCAAGGGCGGTTTGTAATTGCCGGCAAAAAACTTTCCCGGCAGTTAGACTGCCTCCAATGGCTACTTTTCACGGCAGATGTTCTGACCCCTATTCTTTGGTCATGGTGTAGTGGAGGCTGACCCGCACATATCCCGTGCGCCATCGCCGGCCCATGTCCGGGAGGCGAGCTTCGCGTCTGCCCAAGCAGCGGCGCCCAGCGTGAGGCTCGGCGGGCGAGGACGCGCCGACCTGAGCAAAGCTGTTGCTGGCCGACGGTGAGGCTGATCCATTCTGGCCTCGCCGACCTCGCATCCGCCTTCCGCCGCGTTGCCCAGTGCCAGACGGGCTCCCGGCACATCTTCCTTTGTCTCACTGTCGCCTCCCTACTCGGCAGGCTCGCCCGCGACCCCTCCCCCTTCCCTTTGTTCTATCTCTGGATCCCCTTATTTTTGCTGTGTTTTTGTTGTTTGATTCTGTCTTCAGATAGCACATGGCAATTTATTCATATAACATGGCTACTTCATATTTTAGGGACAAAATTTAGAGTGCTGAACATATTAAGTTACCATGGCAAAATTGATGTTGTAATTGTATGCATGGTCATGTAAGTTGCCATGGCAAAATACTTTCTGGTACATACATCGTAATAAAAGTTGTCATTGTTTTTTCATACAGTAAATGATGTACTCTCTCCGTTTCAAAATAGATGACCCAACTTTGTACTAGCTTTGTATTAAAGTTATACAAAGTTGAGTCATCTATTTTGGAACGAAGGGAGTATATGGCAATTAAGCATTATTTTATGGGAAGTTCATAGAATTCATTCATAACTTGTCAGAGAGGGGGATTCGCCATCCACGGGTACCGCAGCGACGATCTGCTCCGTCTCCGCATCCGCCAGAGAGGACACGACAGCTCGCCGATGGCGGGCCTCGAGGTGGCCAAGCGAAAAGCGGCGGTGCTCGGGGTCTTGGGAGCTCCTCACCACCACGGCCACGGTAGCGGCAACAACAGCCAAGACCACAGTCACGCCAAGCAGTAGCAGCCGTACAGGTTCGTCCTAGGGTGCTTTACTCCCTGCAATTTTTTACGCAGTTTTTGCTCCAGCTCATTACAAACTACGTGTTGTGATGCTAATCGATCACATTTGTATGTCCATTTTTATATGTACACCCACTGCAAAAACTACGTGATGTAATGCTAATCTTGACCTAATTTTGATGCATTTTCACAGATAATTCATGGCAAATTATGTGATGCGATGCAAGTTGAACCAAAACTCGTATGTGTAGATTGTTACAGTAATCTGTGTACCTTACACTACTTTTCTCGTGTTTTGCACTTATATGTGGGTTGCTCAAATTTTGAAGCAGCTTGGGCGTTACCATCAGTTTCTAGTTCACTTTGGCATGTCTCACTGGTAGAAAAAGGGCCTATAGTCCCGGTTCGTAAGGGCCTTTAGTCCCGGTTCAGGAACCGGGACTAAAGTGTCGGTACTAATACCTCCATCCTTTAGTCCCGGTTCAATCCAGAACCGGGACTAAAGGCCCTCCACGTGGGCAGTGCGCAGAGCCCAGTCAGGAGACCCTTTGGTCCCGGTTGGTGGCACCAACCGGGACCAAAGGGTCTCCTGACTGGGCTCTGCGCACTGCCCACGTGGAGGGCCTTTGGTCCCGGTTGGTGGCACCAACCGGGACCAATAGGCATCCACGCGTCGGCACTTCTGTGGCTGGGGTTTTTGTTTTTTTTTTGAAAGGGGGGGGGGGGTTGGGGGTTTTAGGGGGTTAATTTAGGTGTTTCATATATTGTGTTAGTTAGTTATAATTAATAGAGAGAAGTGTCCTCTGTTATGTCTGTGCTTGGTCGACGCTACGTACTATACATACATATATAGAGAGGACTAGAAACGCTAGCTAGCTAGTAAGCAAACGAAGGAAACAGAAGATCGTCATGAACATATATGCATATATACAGAGAGAAGTGATATCGACCACCTCTCCTTCTCCGAGAGATTGGTCGAACAACAAGTTCTCGTATATCTATCTGACACTACCGGCTACATATATACAGTAATTATCTCTTACAAATATAATCATACGGACTCAGGGTTAACATAGAATTCTCCGTCTTCAGGGATCACGTGGTCAAGAAAGAATGCCGCCAATTCCTCTTGAATTCCTCGCATGCGAGCTGGTGCTAGGAGTTCATCTCGCTTCCGAAATATCTAATTTAAAGAAGGGGGTCAATACATATATGTATGAATGAATGAAACTCAACACAAATGATGGTAATAAAATAAAATTGTGAATGTTGTTATTTACGTACTTCATATTGTTCGTCAGTGTAGCCCCGCTCACAGGTCGTGTGGCGGATGGACTCGCAAACATAGTAACCACAGAAATCATTCCCTTGTTGCTGCCACAACCACTTTACAAGAAATAGAGGTTAATCAAACTGATAAGCAAGAATGCCAAATGGTATTGATGAAACTAGCGCTTGAATGACTAGTAGATGCGCTTAAAATGCTACTATAGCTAGTACTTACTTTCGGGTGTCTAAATTGCAGCTCCTTCGGCAGTCCCGGAGCTTTTCTGGTGAATTTTCTCCAAACCCTGCCGGACAAAGAAAACAATTACTTGATATATCAGGAAATGAACAAAGTTGCTGATATGGTGGATAATGATCGATTTAACTTACTTCTCGAGTATTTGAGTCATGTCTGCATAGTCCTTGGGATCTTTTCGTCTTGAGTCTAAGACAGTTACTAGTCCCTGCTCAAGCTTAATATGTAGGAGAATATAGTGGAAACTGCACACGCATGCATAACTCATCAATTACATTACTATAACCTTGACTAATATATAAGGGAAACCGAATACGCACAAGACAGTAACACTTACTTGAAGTTGTAAGGAAAGAGTATTATATCTTTGTTTTGATTTATTATCAACGATTCTAGCATGCTAGCCTCGGTTTCTGCGGCATGAAATTTAACCTGAGTTGCATCTATGAGATTTGTGTTAATGAACCCAATATCACCGACTTGTCTTTTCTTCAATTCGATGATCTTCAATCTGCATAATATAGTGAGGATGATTATAAATACATGCAATGAAAGAGCTAAGCTATATAGAGAAACTTAATGACAGAAGTAGTACTACTTACAGACAGTAGCAGGTGACAGTTGCTTTATCGAGGGCCAATTGATTGAAGAACTGATAGAACTCCTCAAATGGAACAGGCAACCGATCAATTCCAACGAGGTCATGCTCCGGTTTAACTCTCGCATACAAAGTACTCCTCCCCCCAGAGTCTCTGCAGATTTTCAAGTACCAATCATGCAATCTTCGCATCATCGTTGATAGAGATCTTTCATCTTTGACGAGAGGCTTCCCGTACTCGTATCTTTGTATCTGCACGTCCATGGGGTCATAATGTACTTCGTCGGGCAGGTAATCTGCAGGATTGCTATAACCGGGCACCATCCTCGGATCATTATCAACGTTGTGGCTAGGCACCTTGAGCGGGGGGCACGATTGCTTCGCTTGTTCGCCGAGCTGGGCAATTTGTTTCCCAGCTCGTCGTTGTTTCAGCCTTTGATCACTGACGGTACTTCCCGACCGCTCCGCTTCGGCAAATTCCTTTCCAATAATGCGGTCATAGTTTCCTTTCGGCGAATCAAACTTCGGTGGTTTTGTCAGGGCAGCCAGAGTGCGCTTCTCTTTCACCCGATCTACCTTCTCCTCCGGAGGTGGATGTTTCTTTGCTTTCACCCCTTCAAAGAATTTCTTCACTTCTTCTCGCGCGATCTCGGCGTTCTCCTCCTGGGTCCTCTCGTATGGTAACTTCTCTAGAGTCTTCAGAGAAGGACCGAATCTGTATGTCCTCCTGCCTCTGGTTGTACTGCTAGACGCCGACCGAGCAGACATAGCGGTTGTCTTCTTTACTTGCTTAAGCGGCGGAGGAGAAGGACTACGACGCGCCGGAGCAGCTGGAGCGGCGGCAGGTCTCTTCCGCCCTTGCTGACGAGGCGGAGAAGGAGGGGGCGGGCTGCTCGGGCGCGCGGCGCAGGCGGAGAAGGAGGCGGAGTGCCGCCGCGCGCCGGAGAAGGAGCCGGCCGAGGTACCTGATCGTCACTCGCCGGAGGAGGAGGAGGCTGTGGAGGCGGAGTGCCCTGACTCGCCAGAGGAGGAGGAGGCGGTGGCGTCCAGTTCGGAAGGTTGATGAGGTCCTTCCGCCATAGGCATGGAGTCTTCAGAGCAGACCCCAGCCGAGTCTCCCCTTCACCGGTAGGGTGGTCAAGCTGGAGGTCCTCAAATCCCTCCGTTATCTCATCCACCATCACCCTAGCATATCCTTCTGGAATCGGCCGGCAGTGAAAAGTTGCGCCGGGTTCAGTAGGATAAACAGAGCCAACAGCCGCCTTGACCTTCAAATTCATCCATTGCGTCATAAGGTGGCAATTTTGAGACTCCGTGATAGCATCCACGGGATAGCTAGCAGGAGCCGTCAAGGCATGCTCTAGCTGAAGCAGCTCGGTGGAAGCCACGCTGCTTCTGCGCTGAGATGGCGGGGTAGCTTCGGGGGAGGCTTCGGCAGTACGTTTGCTGCGATTTGCTTCTCGTTCCTCTATCGCGTCCACCCTTGCTTGCAGCGCCTGCATTTGGGTCTGCTGCACTTTTTTCCTCCTCTCATGGGATTTGTTACCGCCTGCGTCCGGAAACCCAACCTTCCACGGAATGGAGCCTGGCGTGCCTCGTGTCCGTCCAGGGTGCTCAGGATTCCCGAGGGCCATTGTGAGCTCGTCGTTCTCTCTGTCTGGAAAGAACGTCCCTTCCCGTGCTGCTTCGATATACTGCTTAAGCTTACTGACTAGTATGTCCATTTGATCGTTCGTCCAAATGCACTTCCCTGTTTCAGGGTCCAGGGTTCCGCCAGCCCCGAAGAACCAAGTCCGGCAACGGTCGGGCCAGTTATTTGTCTCTGGTTCGATCCCTTTATGAACCAGATCATTCTCACTCTTGGACCACTTAGGCCGGGCTACGAGGTAGCCACCTGACCCCGTGTGATGGTGAAGCTTCTTCTTCGCAGCATTTTACTTGTTTGTCGCCGACATCTTCTTACTCTTTTCTGATGTCTTGTGGGCCACAAATGCGGGCCAGTGATCTCTGATCTTCTCATATCTGCCCTTGAATTCTGGTGTCTCATTTTTTTCGACAAACTTATTCAGCCCTTTCTTCCACCTCCTGAATAGTTCTGCCATCCTCTTCAGAGCAAAAGACTTGATTAATTTCTCTTTAACTGGGTTCTCTGGATTATCCTCAGGCGGTAGGGTGAAATTTGACTTCAGCTCAGTCTAAAGATCATTTTTCTGCATATCATTGACATAAGACACCTCAGGGTCTTCTGTAGCTGGCTTAAACCATTGCTGGATGCTTATCGGGATCTTGTCCCTAACCAGAACTCCGCACTGAGCAACAAATGCGCTCTTTGTCCGGAGGGGTTCAATAGGTTGGCCGTCAGGCGTGATTGCTATGATCTCAAACTTTTCATCCGAGCTCAACTTTTTCTTCGGGCCTCGTCTCTTTACCGAAGTTGTGCTCGATTCGGAGGGCTAGAAAAAAGAACAAAGACTTAATTAATATGTGTACATACCAAAACAATGAATGCATCAATCAGCTAGTCAGCATAGGCTTAACTAATATATATACCTGGCCGGACTCGGTTCGGTCACCAGAGCCGTCATCACGGTCTCCTTCTTGCACCGGCATTGGGTCACCGGAGCCGTCCTCATGTTCTTCTTCTTGCACCGGCATTAGGTCACCGTAGCCAGCTTGTTCACCATGTCCTTCCAGACCATCGGTTTCGTTGAGAAACAACGAGATGGCATCACTTCCTTCTGCGATTATGTCCCTCAACAACGCTTCTTTTGTTGCTTCGTCTAGGGCGGTGTCCATAGTTTCTACAAATATTTACAACATGGCAATTATTATTCAAACATGATAGATGGATATATTAGTGCCAAACGTAGAACTAGCTAGCTACCTAATCATAGTAAGCTATCAGGAGGGGGTATATATCGACAACGACGACACTACATCTATGTCCCTCGACGACCCTCGTTCCCGATAAAAAAAAGAGGAAGAAGAAGAAAAATAAGAGGAGAAGAAAGAATAGAGGAGAAGATCTCCTCTATTCTTTCTTCTCCTCTTTTTTTCTTCTTCCTCTTCTTTTTTTATCCTCTTCTTCCTCTCATGTTCGATAGGATCGCCGAGGGGTCGGGAGGTTGCGTAGTGTCTCAGGATTCAACAAAACCATGTCTTCATCATTAGGCGAAAGTAACATGTGCATGATGGTACGAAGCTCTTCAAAGTTGTTCTGGAACGGACTCCCAGATAGGATAATCCGCCTTTTGGTACAAAGTTTAGCAAGAGCCTTCCGAATATCGCTATTTGGAAGGCCTTTGCTGAATTGGTACCAAAAGGCGGATTATTCTATCCGGGACTCCATTCCAAAACAACTTTGCAGAACTTCGTACCAACATGCCCTGGTTACTTCCGGCTAATGATGAAGGCATGGATTTCTTCAATACTTTGACACTAGGAAACCTCTCTCTACTTCCGGCTAATAATAATAATAATAATAATAATAATAATAATAATAATAAGAAGAAGAAGAAGAAGAAGAAAAGAAGAAAAAAAAGAGGAGAAGAAGAAAGGAATAGTGGAGAAAAGAGAAAATAGAATATATTCTATTTTCTCTTCTTCTCCACTATTCCTTTCTTCTTCTCCTCTTCTTTTTCTTCTTTTTTCTTCTTCTTATTTATTTCTCCTCTTCTTTTCGGTAGAGGAAACCCTAAATAGCTAGCAAGTTTCGTGGGTGTGAGATACATGTGGCCTTCGGTGTCGGACACTACATCCACGTCCCACAAGTGACGTGGGCGTCGAAGCCTGCGCCACTTGTGTGATGTGGGTGTAGTGTCCGACACCGACGGTACATGTATCTCACACTGACGATACTTTCTATTTAGGGTTTCTCCTCTACCGCTCCTCGACCTCTCGACGACCCTCGTTCCCGATAAAATAAAGAGGAAGAAGAAGAAGAAAAAAGAAGAGAAGAAAGAATAGAGGAGAAGACTTCCTCTTCTTCCTCTCCTCTTCTTCTCCCTCTTCTTCCCCTTCTTCCTCGCCTCTCTCATGAATGTCCGACGTTCTCGACCCCCCCCCCACGTGTCGAAGAAAAAAAAGAAGAAAAAAAAGAGGAGAAGAAGAAAGGAATAGTGGAGAAGAAGAGAAAATAGAAAGTATTCTATTTTCTCTTCTTCTCCTCTATTCCTTTCTTCCTCTCCTCTTCTTTTTCTTCTTTTTTCTTCTTCTTATTTATTTCTCCTCGTCTTCCTCTCCCCTCTTCTTCTCCTTTCTTCCTCTTCTTATTTCCTTTTTCCTCTCATTCTTTTTCTTCTTCTTCCTTTCTTAAAAATACATGAAGTAGTATTGCTTGCTTTTTTTAAAATAATGATCAAATATAAATTTTAGAAAAAAGTAAAGGTTTTGCCTAATTCATTGTTCATATGAATATACAAACATTTGAACATATCATCATATATATTAACATACATTTTCTTTGCATATGCATATAAACATACATACATACATTTTTCTTTCATATGAACATACATACATACATTTTCTAAAAATCTGAACATACATACATATAAACATACATACATACATTTTCTAAAAATCTGAACATAAACATACATACATATGAACATACATACATACATATAAACATAACATACATACACAAACAATTCTAAAAATCTGCCAAAAAAATCTAA
Source organism: Triticum urartu (assembly GCF_056163025.1). Classification (NCBI taxonomy): domain Eukaryota; kingdom Viridiplantae; phylum Streptophyta; class Magnoliopsida; order Poales; family Poaceae; genus Triticum; species Triticum urartu. The sequence continues at coordinate 17,655,562 of NC_141873.1, forward strand.
AAATCTGCCTAAAAAAATTATATGAAAAAAGCATACATCATCCATCCATCCATATAATGAACATATACATCATCCATATCCATCCATATAATCAACATATGCATATGAAAAAAAATTATATGAAAAGGATCGAGGGGACAGGGAGGAAAGGGCGTCGCCGGAGCCGGACCGAACGGGGAGGAGGGGCAGCGTCGAGGCAGGGGCGGCAGTGGGGGCGGGCGCCGGCGACGACGACAATGGTGGGGGCGGGCCGGGGCGCAGGGGCGCGGCCGTGCGTGCTCGGGGACGGGGCAGGGGCACGGGGCGGCGGTCGGCGGGGGCTCGGGCGCGAGGATGGCGGCGGCCGGCGGCGGCGACGGCGACGAGGAGCGCGCGAGCGATTTGGGCAGCCTGGCGGTGGGGGCAACTGGCGACGGGAGGCGAGGGAGATGTGAAATTTTCACAAGTCCTGGTTATATAGCAAGGGCATTGGTCCCGGTTCGTGGCACCAACCGGGACCAATGCCACCCTTTAGTCCCGGTTGGTGCCACCAACCGGGACCAAAGGCCAATTTTCGGCAGCCCAAAGGGCGGGAAGCGGCGGCCTTTGGTCCCGGTTGGTGGCACCAACCGGGACTAAAGGGTGGCATTGGTCCCGGTTGGTGCCACGAACCGGGACTAATGCCCCCTTTAGTCCCGGTTGGAGCCGCCAACCGGGACCAATGCCCTTGTGCTGCCCGCGCCCATAAGTTTAGTCCCACATCGCTAGTTGAGAGCGGCCGGCACTGGTTTATAAGGTCTGCTGCCTCTTCCCTCCCGAACTCCTCTGAATAGCAGGCCTATGGGCCTAAATTGACACTGCTTTGCCTGTGGGCCTATTGGGCCTTCTGCGGGCCTGAATCCTGGCCCATGTAGGGTTTCTAGTCGTATTCAGGCCGTGGAGGCCCAGTAGGTGTCATTTTTTTTGGATTTTTCTTGTTTATTTCTATATTTTTTTGGTTTTTTATTTTTTATTTCTACTTAAAACTAAATACTTATAGTTTTTTAGTGATTTCTTTTTGCTTTTAGGTCACAAAAATTATAAATTTTCTATTAGTGCCATTAGTTTTAAATTTTAAATAGTTTAAATTTGAATTTTTAAAAATTTGTCTGAATCACTAGTTTATGAATAACTTTACTATAAAATTAGAATTTTTTTTCTATTTATTTTTTATTTCTACTTAAAACTAAATACTTACAGTTTTTTAGTGATTTCTTTTTGCTTTTAGGTCACAAAAATTATAAACTTTCTGTTAGTGCCATTAGTTTTAAATTTTAAATAGTTTAAATTTGAATTTTTAAAAATTTGTGTGAATCACTAGTTTATGAATAACTTTACTATAAAATTAGAATTTTTTTCTTCTTTGCTATTTATTTTTATGAATCACTAGTTTGTGAATCACTAGTTTATTTCTATTTAAAATTAGAATAACTTTACTATTGATTTTAGGTCACACAAAATATATTCTTTTTGCTATTGAAGAATATTATAGTTTTATTTTAGTTGATCATAACATAATATTTTAATTGATTGTTTTTATTTTCATAAAAGTTTTGTAGTTCATTCTGTTTGCTATTAATTCATTCTTTGAGCTAAATGACTCTGAAATTGGAAAGCATTTCAAAATGAACTCTGAAAAGGTTGAAAGTTGGCATGGTATCATCATTTCACCCACATAGCATGTTCCAAAAAGTAGAGAGGGTTACGACAAAAACTTGATGCACTTCGTGTACAAAATGGACAATCACTTTCGAAGTATCAAAGTTTCGAACCATAAGACATGAAAGCATTTCAAATGAACTCTGAAAAATTTGAAAGTTGGGATGGTATCATAATTTCACCCACATAGCATTTGCTTATTGCGGGAGAAAGTCTTCACTTTTTCTTTGCTTGTGTCATTTGCTTATTGCGCCGTAACCATGGATAATCTTCATTGTTTATCAGGATGCTTGGGTCAGCCTTGACATTGAAGGGAGGAATTTCATGAAACTTTTCATAATCTTCAGACATGTCTGTCTTGCCGTCCACTCCCAGGATGTCCCTTTTTCCTGAAAGAACTATGTGGCGCTTTGGCTCATCGTATGATGTATTCGCTTCCTTATCTTTTCTTTTTCTCGGTTTGGTAGACATGTCCTTCACATAGATAACCTGTGCCACATCATTGGCTAGGACGAACGGTTCGTCAGTGTACCCAAGATTTTTCAGATCCACTGTTGTCATTCCGTACTGTGGGTCTACCTGTACCCCGCCGCCTAACAGATTGACCCATTTGCACTTAAACAAAGGGACCTTAAAATCAGGTCCGTAGTCAAGTTCCCATATGTCCACTATGTAACCATAATATGTGTCCTTTCCGCTCTCGGTTGCTGCATCAAAGCGGACACCGCTGTTTTGGTTGGTGCTCTTTTGATCTTGGGCGATCGTGTAAAATGTATTCCCATTTATCTCGTATCCTTTGTAAGTCAATACAGTTAAAGATGGTCCCCTGGACAACAAGTACAACTCATCACAAACAGTGTTGTCACCTCTGAGACGTGTTTCCAACCAACTGCTGAAAGTCGTGATGTGTTCACATGTAATCCAGTCGTCGCACTGCTCCGGGTGTTTGGAGCGCAGACTGTTCTTGTGTTCATCGACATACGGGGTCACCAAGGTAGAGTTCTGTAGAACTGTGTAGTGTGCTTGAGACCAAGAATATCCGTCCCTACATATTATTGAGTCTCTTCCAAGAGTGCCTTTTCCAGTCAGTGTCCCCTCATACCGCGATTTAGGGAGACCTATCTTGTTAAGGCCAGGAATGAAGTCAACACAAAACCCGATAACATCCTCTGTTTGATGGCCCATGGAGATGCTTCCTTCTGGCCTAGCGCGGTCACGGACATATTTCTTTAGGACTCCCATGAACCTCTCAAAGGGGAACATATTGTGTAGAAATACGGGCCCCAGGATGACAATCTCGTCGACTAGATGAACTAGGACGTGCGTCATGATATTGAAGAAGGATGGTGGGAACACCAGCTCAAAACTGACAAGACATTGCGCCACATCACTCCTTAGCCTTGGTACGATTTTTGGATCGATCACCTTCTGAGAGATTGCATTGAGGAATGCACATAGCTTCACAATGGCTAATCGGACGTTTTCCGGTAGAAGCCCCCTCAATGCAACCGGAAGCAGTTGCGTCATAATCACGTGGCAGTCATGAGACTTTAGGTTCTGAAACTTTTTCTCTGGCATATTTATTATTCCCTTTATATTCGACGAGAAGCCAGTCATGACCTTCATACTGAGCAGGCATTCAAAGAAGATTTCTTTCTCTTCTTTCGTAAGAGCGTAGCTGGCAGGACCTTTATACTACTTCGAAGGCATGCCGTCTCTTTCGTGCAAACGTTGCAGGTCCTCTCGTGCCTCAGGTGTATCTTTTGTCTTCCCATACACGCCCAAGAAGCCTAGCAGTTTCACGCAAAGGTTCTTCGTCACGTGCATCACGTCGATTGAGGAGCGGACCTCTAGGTCTTTCCAGTAGGGTAGGTCCCAAAATATAGATTTCTTCTTCCACATGGGTGCGTGTCCCTCAGCGTCATTCGGAACAGCTAGTCCACCGGGACCCTTTCCAAAGATTACGTAGTGTAAATCATTGACCATAGCAAGCACGTGATCACTGGTGCGCATGGCGGGCTTCTTCCGGTGATCTGCCTTGCCTTTGAAATGCTTGCCTTTCTTTCGACATTGATGGTCGGTCGGAAGAAATCGACGATGGCCCAGGTACACATTTTTCCTGCATTTGTCCCGGTATATACTTTCAGTGTCATCTAAACAGTGCGTGCATGCATGGTATCCTTTGTTTGTCTGTCCTGAAAGGTTACTGAGAGCGGGCCAATCGTTGATGGTCACGAACAGCAACGCCTTAAGGTTAAATTCCTCCTGTCTGTGCTCATCCCACGTACGTACACCGTTTCCATTCCACAGCTGTAAAAGTTCTTCAACTAATGGCCTTAGGTACACATCAATTTCGTTGCCGGGTTGCTTAGGGCCTTGGATGAGAACTGGCATCATAATGAACTTCCGCTTCATGCACATCTAAGGAGGAAGGTTATACATACATAGAGTCACGGGCCAGGTGCTGTGATTGCTGCTCTGCTCCCCGAAAGGATTAATGCCATCCGCGCTTAAAGCAAACCATACATTCCTTGGGTCCTTTGCAAACTCATCCCAGTACTTTCTCTTGATTTTTCTCCACTGCGACCCGTCAGCGGGTGCTCTCAACTTCCCATCTTTCTTTCGGTTCTCACTGTGCCATCGCATCAACTTGGCATGCTCTTCGTTTCTGAACAGACGTTTCAACCGTGGTATTATAGGAGCATACCACATCACCTTCGCAGGAACCCTCTTCCTGAGGGGCTCGCCGTCAACATCACCAGGGTCATCTCGTCTGATCTTATACCGCAACGCACCGCATACCAGGCATTCGTTCAGATCCTTGTAGGCACCGCGGTAGAGGATGCAGTCATTAGGGCATGCATGTATCTTCTCCACCTCCAATCCTAGAGGGCATACGACCTTCTTTGCTGCGTATGTACTGTCGGGCAATTCGTTATCGTTTGGAAGCTTCTTCTTCAATATTTTCAGTAGCTTTTGAAATCCTTTGTCAGCCACAGCATTCTCTGCCTTCCACTGCAGCAATTCCAGTACCGTACCGAGCTTTGTGTTGCCATCTTCGCAATTGGGGTATAACCCTTTCTTGTGATCCTCTAACATGCGATCGAACTTCAGCTTCTCCTTTTGACTAATGCATTGCGTCCTTGCATCGACAATGACCCGGCGGAGATCATCATCATCGGGCACATCGTCTGGTTCCTCTTTATCTTCAGCAGCTTCACCCGTGGCAGCATCATTGGGCACATCGTCTGGTTCCTCTTGATCTTCACCAGCTCCCCCCGTTGCAGCATCACCGTATTCAGGGGGCACATAGTTGTCATCGTACTCTTCTTCTTCGCCGTCTTCCATCATAACCCCTATTTCTCCGTGCCTCGTCCAAACATTATAGTGTGGCATGAAACCCTTGTAAAGCAGGTGGGAGTGAAGGATTTTCCGGTTAGAGTAAGACCTCGTATTCCCACATTCAGTGCATGGACAACACATAAAAACCATTCTGCTTGTTTGCCTCAGCCGCATCGAGAAACTCATGCACGCCCTTAATGTACTCGCGGGTGTGTCTGTCACCGTACATCCATTGCCGGTTCATCTGCGTGCATTATATATAATTAAGTGTCCAAATTAATAGAAGTTCATCATCACATTAAAACCAAAGTGCATACATAGTTCTCATCTAACAACATATAGCTCTCCAGAGCATCTAATTAATTAAACCATACATTGAAACTATGTAAAACATTTCAATGCGAAACAAATGCGATCATAATCGCAACCAAGGTAACAATTGATCCAACGACATAATGATACCAAGCCTCGGTATGAATGGCATATTTTCTAATCTTTCTAATCTTCAAGCGCATTGCATCCATCTTGATCTTGTGATCATCGACGACATCCGCAACATGCAACTCCAATATCATCTTCTCCTCCTCAATTTTTTTTATTTTTTCCTTCAACAAATTGTTTTCTTCTTCAACTAAATTTAACCTCTCGACAATAGGGTCGGTTGACATTTCCGATTCACATACATCCTAGATAAATAAAATCTATGTCACGTTGGTCGGCATAATTTTCATAAACAATAAATGAACCAATAGTTATGAAGATAATATACATACCAAATCCGAATCATAGACAGGACGAGGGCCGACGGGGGCGGATACCAAAACCATCGCACTATATAAGATGCAATAATAAATGTAAGAAAATGATACAAGTATCTATCTAAACAGACAAGTAAGAATATTTTTTCTTTCAAAAAGAAGATAAGAACAAGAGGCTCACCACGGTGGTGTCGGTGATGAGATCAGCGCGGGTGATCGACGGCGGTGAAGACGGGGACGGGGCGTGACGGACCGCTAAATCTAGACAAATATCGAGGAAAATGGAGCTTGGAGGTCGAGCTTCGGGAGGAGAAAGTTTAAGTAGTGTGGCTCGGGCATTCCATCGAACACCTCATGTGCATAGGAGGTGAGCTAGAGCACCACAAACCCCTCCCCTCGCCAGCCAGAGAAAAACAGAGCACTCCAGTGCTCTGCTCGCGGGCGAGGGTATATATAGGCACCTCATTGGTCCCGGTTTGTGGCAAGAACCGGGACTAAAGGGGAGCCTTTGGTCCCGGTTCAGGCCACCAACCGGGACCAATGGTGGTGGGCCAGGAGCGAGGCCCATTGGTCCCGGTTCGTCCCACCAACCGGGACCAAAAGGTCCAGACGAACCGGGACCAATGGCCCACGTGGTACGACCGGCCCCCTGGGCTCACGAACCGGGACCAATGCCCACATTAGTCCCGGTTCTACACTGAACCGGGACTAATGGGCTGAGCCGGCCTGGACCATAGCCCTGTTTTCTACTAGTGTCTCAAATTCTGCGATATTTTTGCTAGCTGATTTTCTGACTCAAGTTGTGATCAATTAGTAAGTTTGCTATATACTAAAGTTAGTTTAGTTTTGTGTGTACCCGAGGTTCTGCTTAAAATAGTTACAATTGTATTAGACACATATTTGCCATCATATTTAGCACGATATTCCTCGAGAATAGACACAATTACCACAACTCTGATGTATATTTTTTGCCTCCAAAGTTGCCATGTCCCATTATACAATTTTTTCTTAAATTTACCGTCTCACTGTACAATTTTTCTTAAATTTTCCTGGAAGATGGTAAATATAGTTAGGGAATCATGGCAAATTTAGTTCTTGGATTATGGAAAATCTGTTGCTTTCTTGCCGTGGCAACTTTTGATTTTGGATCATGGCGTGGTTTTACTGTTTTCAAACGTGGCAACTAATCGTATACTTTCTTCCATGTAAACATCAAAATTTTAGTTAATTCATCATGGCAAATTTAGTTTACTCATCATAGAAAATTTGCTTCCTGGAAGATGGCAAATATAGTTATCGAAGCATGGCAAATTTAGTTCTCGAAACATGGCAAATTCATTGCTTTCTTTCCATGGCAACTTTTTGGCTTTTGAAGTTGTCACTATACTTCTTGAAATTTTTCAAAAACAACATAAAATGGAAAATATTGCCAGGCCATGTTTTACTAATTGTTTCACCTTTATTAACATGGCAAATTTACCTAAATCTTTATGACATTTTTTTAACATTTATTGCCATGGCAAGTTTTACTATTTATTTGCCATGTCAACTTTACCTTTTATTAACATGGTAAATTTACCTAAATCCCCATGACAATATTAAACTTTTATTGCCATGGAAAGTTTTACTATTTATTTGACTTTTTATTAACATGGAAAATTTACTTAAATCCCCATGGCAATATTAAACTTTTATTGCCATGTCAAGTTTTACTATTTTGTCGCCATGGCTAATATACCTTCATTAACACGGCAAACTTACCTAAATCTACATGGCAATATTTAACTTTTATTGCCATGGAAAGTTTTACTTTTTTTATTTGCCGATGGCAAATTGACCCTTATTAACATGGCCATTTTACCTAAATCCCCATGGCAATATTTAACCTTTATTTCCATGGAAAGTTTACTTTTTATTTTGCCATGGCTAATTTACCTGTATTAACATGGCAAATTTATCTAAATTCCCATGGCAATTTTTAACTTTTATTGTAATGGAAAAATTTACTATTTTATTTGACCTATATTAACATGGTGAATTTATCTATATTAACACGGTGCATTTTTTGTTTTGTGCTTCACATGATGGTGAATTTATATAGTAAAAGCATATATATTTTAGTCCATATTTCTTGCCATCACGGTACTGGTGCAAACTGCCATGAACTTTTTCTTTCTATTTTGTGCCATTTCACAAAAAAAAGATCTTTTTTGACCATGGCAAAATTTGTTTATATTGATGATGGCAATTTTTGGTTTGAAACCATTGGGATTTTTTTAGTAGTATCTTGTGTTTTCAAATTTTTTATCTATCACGACATTTCTTATTGGACTTTTTCGGTGATGGCAAGTTCATATGTGTCCCCACTGCAAATTTTTTCCATGTTTTTTATTAGTAAACAACAATAATTGCCATGGAAAATTCATACATTTTGACATCTTTGCAAGGAAGATCTTTCTGGTTCATTCATCTTATAGTGGTAGTGATCTCATGGTTCATTCATGCATTTTTTTGGAGCATTTGTGATTATTTTTTAGTGCATGGCAAAATCTGGCCTTTTTTTGAGTGGAGCAAAATCTGGCCTTTATTAGTCACGTTCAATAGTGGTGTTTTTTATTCACAGTAAAAATTGGTGCAAACTGGGCCTTTCTTTCTTTTTCTTGTTTCACAACAAAAAGGCCTATAGGCCGCTGAGGTAGGGTGTTCGGGCTGGATGATTCTCGTCCCGAACGCATGCGTTCGATCGATGCCTCCCACCGGACCGAACGAGGGGCTCCCCCAGACCGAACGCTCGACAGTTATTGGGGTCCAACATATATGATAAGATAATAATAAGGTATAAGATATAAGATATTAGAAAATTAGAAAAAAGCTTGTCACGTTAATTACTTGCAAATTGCAATCTTCCGTCCATACGCTCTCAAACCGGAAAGCTCGAATTCCTTGGCTTGCGCCTAGTAGAATCTTCCTTAAATACTACCTGTTCCAATATTAACAACACCAACGTGATCCAGTCCGATCATAATCGATCTGCTTCTTCCCGTCCGGCCGGTTCCGTCGCCGCCACAGCTTCTTCACGTGCGTAGCGTGTACTCGATCGCCTTTAGGGTCTAGCCCCATGGACGGCACTAGCGCTACCAACACGACGGTGGCGCCGTCCGGGTCCGGGTCTGGGTCCGGGCGCCGATGGTTGTGCATCTCCCTCTTCGTTCTCTCAGTTATTTTGTTCGTCGTTTACCCGCTCATTGGGAACGAAACCATGCGCAACCTCGTCTTCGCGGCCTTCACCGTCAGCCTCTTCCTTGCGGCCATAGTCATCTGCACGCTGTCATGTCGTCCTGGCGGTGGGATTGATGCAGCCACGATCTCGGCGAAGCTCCCGGCGCCGTTCGAGTTTGAGGGTGCCGCCGTGGCGGAGGAGTGCGTCATTTGCCTCGCGCCGCTATGTGTCACGGAGATGGTCCGTCGGTTGCCAGCGTGCGGGCACCTGTTCCATGTGATCTGCGTCGACCGGTGGCTGCACCAGCAGGCCACGTGCCCGCTGTGCCGCACCGCTGTCATCATCACCGGCGCACCCCAGCAGCAGCCGGCTGAGCTGCCTGTCTGACGTACAACGTACGTGCACGCTGGTGTCCATCGTGTGCGATGTGTACGATTGCCGTTATTCTTCCTTACATTGTGTATTCCGTCTATCACTAATGTTTTTGAGAGAATCGTAATTGATTGTGTGCAACTATCATTTTAGACTGCAAGAGTATTACATGAGGGTTCCCCCTCTTCCTACCAGGGTACTAAGATGATAGCAACAGCCTTGGGAGTAGGTTTTCACTTTTGCCGAAATTTCATAGAAATTCACTGAATTTCAATAATTTCTGTAGGTACCAAAATATTTAACTTTCGGTCAAAATATTTCAGCTAGTCATTTTAGTTGTACGTAAGAATTATAAAATAACATAATATTTTCCACAGGAAAAATCAGTTGAATTTGAAGAGAATGCTTTGGTCCTTTGCCTCGAACGGAGACCAAAGTCACAAAAATTCATTGAAGTTCGGTAACTGAAATTCGGAACCATCAAACTAGAAGCAAAGCTTTGCCCAAATGATAATGCCCACACGTGTGGCATGTTTGCACATCGCCCACATTCGTTGATCCATGTTGATTTTGGTTTACACGAATTCTAAAGAAATCTGTTAGAATCTGAGTGCCACGTGGGCATCATCGTGTGTGTGTGCGTTGGAGAGTTCGCCCACACGCCCCGCAGCACGCGGTTTTCCAACTGCGCTGTGTGGGCGAACTGTTTTTCGCCCACACAACACTCGTACGTTGTTGGATGGCAATTGCTGTTGCGCGTACGTGGCAACTAGGTAAACACACATAGCAACTATCTTTGTTGCTAGACAGCAACTGCAGCTGCGCGTACGTAGCAACCATGGTAAACACACATAGCCACTGTGATTAATCATACATGGCAACTATGGTTGAACCACACGTGGCACTAGGTAAACACACATGGCAACTATTGTTTGACTATATGTGATAAGTAGTTAATCACACAAGACAACTATGTTTTCATTACACGCGGTAACTATCATAAATTAGACGTGGCAACTATAGTTAACCAAAACAGAGATAGTTACCATGTTTTTACAACTGCGTTTGCCATACCGCATAACTACATCTGCCATCCCGGTTGGCAATTATATCGTCATCCCGCGGGTACGTAACGTAGCTGCGCCTGGACGTGTGGGCATATTTGCTTCGTGCCACACACGCGGGGTGAGGATGAGTGGTACTTGTTGGGCGTGTGTCACTAAGTAGTTGCGCCCACACGTGTGGGCAAGTCTAATGTTCGCCCACACGCGTGGGCTGCCTCCTGCTCACGCCACACAAGATGTGTGGGCAGAAGTCTAGTATGCCACACGTGTGGGCGTTATCAGGAGATGTTGAAGTTCTGAAGGGATCCACCTTTTTATTTGTTGTATGCTTGGTGAAACTGTTACTGACGGAGTCGATTCCGTCGAATTTTGTGCAAGGAATCATGAGCTGATGACCTAACCTAACGATGGTAATAATGACCGTGAGGTTTTACCCTGGTTCCGGCACTCTCAAAGAGATATTGCCCTATGTCCTTGATACATCTCCAACGTATCTATAATTTTTGATTGCTCCATGCTATATTATCCTCTGTTTTGGATGTTTATGGGCTTTATTATCCACTTTTATATCATTTTTGGGACTAACCTATTAACCCAGAGCCCAGTGCCAGTTTCTGTTTTTTCCTTGTTTTAGAGTACCGCAGAAAAGGAAAATCAAATGGAGTCCAATTGACCTGAAACTTCATGGAACTTATTTTCGGAAGGAAAGCAACCCGGGAGACTTGGAGTCCACGTAAGGGAAGCAACGAGGAAGCCCCGAGGCAGGGGGCGCGCCCACCCCCTGGGCGCGCCCTCCATCCTCGTGGGCCCCTCGTGGCCCCCCTGACGTACTTCTCCTGCCTATATATCTCCATATACCCTAAAACGATCGGGGAGCACAATAGATCAGGAATTCCGCCGCCAGAAGACTCCGTAGCCACCAAAAACCAATCTAGACCCGTTCTGCCACCCTGCCGGAGGGGGCAATCCCTCTCCAGTGATCATCTTCATCATCCCGGTGCTCTCCATGACGAGGAGGGAGTAGTTCTCCCTCGGGGCTGAGGGTATGTACCAGTAGCTATGTGTTTGCTCTCTCTCTCTCTCTCTCTCTCTCTCGTGTTCTTGGGGTGGCACGATCTTGATGTATCGCGAGCTTTGCTATTATAGTTGGATCTTATGATGTTTCTCCCCCTCTACTCTCTTGTAATGGATTGAGTTTTCCCTTTGAAGTTATCTTATCGGATTGAGTCTTTAAGGATTTGAGAACACTTGATGTATGTCTTGCGTGGGATAACCGTGGTGACAATGGGTTATTCTATTGATTCACTTGATGTATGTTTTGGTGATCAACTTGCGGGTTCCGCCCATGAACCTATGCATAGGGGTTGGCACACGTTTTCATTTTGACTATCCGGTAGAAACTTTGGGGCACTCTTTGAGGTCCTATGTGTTGGTTCAATAGATGAATCTGAGATTGTGTGATGCATATCGTATAATCATATCCACGGATATTTGAGGTGACATTGGAGTATCTAGGTGACATTAGGGTTTTGGTTGATTTGTGTTTTAGGGTGTTACTCTAGTACAAACTCTAGGGCTGTTTGTGACACTTATAGGAATAGCCCAACGGATTGAATGGAAAGAATAACTTTGAGGTGGTTTCGTACCCTACCATAATCTCTTCGTTTGTTCTCCGCTATTAGTGACTTTGGAGTGACTCTTTGTTGCATGTTGAGGGATAGTTATGTGATCCAATTATGTTATTATTGTTGAGAGGACTTGCACTAGTGAAAGTATTAACCCTAGGCCTTGTTTCAACGCATTGCAATACCGTTTGTGCTCACTTTTATCATTAGTTACGTTGTTGTTTTTATATTTTCAGATTACAAAAACCTTTATGTACCATCCATATACCACTTGTATCACCATCTCTTCGCCGAACTAGTGCACCTATACAATTTACCATTGTATTGCGTGTGTTGGAGACACAAGAGACTCTTTGTTATTTGGTTGCAGGGTTGCTTGAGAGAGACCATCTTCATCCTACTCCTCCTACGGATTGATAAACCTTAGGTCATCCACTTGAGGGAAATTTGCTACTGTCCTATAAACCTCTGCACTTGGAGTCCCAACAACGTCTACAAGAAGAAGATTGTGTAGTAGACATCAAGCTCTTTTCTGGCGCCGTTGCCGGGGAGGTGAGTGCTTGAAGGTATATCTTTAGATCTTGCAATCGAGTCTTTTAGTTTCTTGTTTTAGCACTAGTCTAGTTTATAAAAGAAAACTAAAAAATATGGAATTGAGTTTGCCTCATACGCTTCATCTTTTTAATATCTTTCGTGAGTATGATGGAAAGGAAAATTGTGCCAAAGTGTTAGAAGAAGAATGCATTAAAATGTTTGGCACTAAATCTTTGAATGATGAGCATGATTGTAATGTTGTTAGTATGAACTCCTTGAATATCCATGGTACTAATGATGATTGGACTAGTTATGATGAAAATGTCTCCTATAAACATGTCAATTTTTGTGGAGTGCATTTGGTTTGCAAGTATACACCAAATAGGCAAATAGATATTGCAAGAGGCATAAGTATTTAGAAACTAAATTGTTGTAAGAAAGTCTTGATGTTTGTGCTGAAATATTCAATACTTTTCGTGCCCCTTGTGAACTTTGCAATGAACATGGTCATTTAAATCTCCAATGTAAATTGTTTCATGACCGAATCGTATCAAAAAATTGTGATAATTTGATTACCCTTGATCATCATAAAGAGCTTAGTCTTCTTTTGGGGTATGAGGAAATGAAACGTATAACTGAGGGTATTCCAAAGTTTAATCTTGATAGATTCCTTGATTTTGATCTAGAGAAAATTTATATGTATTTTGCGGTGAATTGTATTGAAAATCTTTATATTGCCAATTACACAAAGAAAAGAAAACAAATAGAAGATGAAGAGAATACTAATGAAAGGGAAGAGACTTCCCAACATCCTTCTATTATTTCTTATGATGAATCAGGTAACGAGGAGGAGCCTCCTATTCAACAAATCTCATTAATAAGGAGCTCCAAAAAGAGGATTGAACCCACACATGATGTGATGAAGAAGAAGAAAAGAAAAAACAAAGAGAGGTAAAAAGATATCTCTCCCAAGTAATGTTGCTCCTATTACTATCACTACAGGAATCAGACATTTTGCCATCTGGCAAGTACAGACGGCAATGGCTAAAATACAGACGGCAAAGCCAAAGTCGGCAAAGAGTACTTCACCGTCAGTTTTTTATCAGGCAGACGGCAAAGTCTTTGCCGTCTGCCAAACTGTGACTTTGCCGTCAACCAAAATAGTAACAGACGGCAAAGACCGTGTCTTTGCTGTCAGTCAAAATGTGTTCTTTGTTGTCAACCGGACTAATGTATAGACGGCAAAGAAATTTTTTATTATTAAAAAAATAGCTTCACACACAACACGGACTGCAACATCTGTCAACGGTACACCGTGCATGCATCAGATAACAAAAATACTAATAAAAAAACTAGTTTCCTCCTGACGTTGGAACAGAGCATCTCGTCCAACTGATGTTGATCCAAATCGGACCAAGGCCGAGCTCACCGGAGCAGAGCTGCCCATCGCCCGCGCCAAGAGGGGCACATCACACGTAGTCATCGTCGACGGTCGGCCGTTCCCTGCTGTTGTTTGGTGGCCAAGCCGGACGGAGGAGCCGCCGAAGAGAGTTGGGGCGGAGCTTCACGCAGCGCTGGCGAGTTGGGGGATCTTCATGCGGCAACGATGGCAGAGCTGCACTTGGGCGACGGCCACGGCGCCGGACGGACGGACAAGGGGTGTGGAGTCTGGCAGCTCGGTGACGGGCGGGTGCGGCGCCGGACGGACGGCGAGGGGCGCGGAGTCCGGCCGCTCGGGTGCACTAGAGGAGCATGCGGTGGCTGGGGGGCGCTGGACGGGCGCAGGCCCGCAGCAGGCGGTTGCTCGAGGGCATCGGACAGGCGAGCGCTGGCCAGCGGCGCATGGCAGCTCGGGGTCGCCGGACGGGCGGGCGGGCGCTGACAAGCAGCGCGCGGCTGCTCGAGGGCGCCGGACGGGCGGGCGGGCGCTGGCCAGCGGCGCGCTGCAGCTCAGGGTAGCCAGACGGGCGGTCGGGCCCTGGCCGGCGGCGGTCGGCTGCTCTGGGGAGGAGAGAGGAGGATGCTGCCCGCCGACGAGCCTCTGCTCGAGAGAAGGAGATAGAGGATTGAGGGAGTCGGGGGAGATGGAGAGGAGACATGCGCGTGGTGGTGGGGGCGGGTCGTGCGGGCGCGTGCGTGTTGTGTTCGTGGGTGGGCAGGGGCGTGCATGTGTTTGACCGCCGCGGTGGGTGGGTGGGGGGATGTGTGTTTTAGATCATGCCACGTCAGCGATCCGCGTGATCGATCCGCGTGGTGTGTTTTCTCTTTGTCGTCTGCCAAATAAAATACAGACGGCAAATAGCCTATTTTGCCGTCTGCATTTTTTTTGTAGACGGCAAAGCCTATTTTTCCGGCAGAATATTTTTAGCACACGGCAAAATTAGCTGTTTGTTGTCTGTATTTCTTTTGGCAGACGGCAAATTCTATTTTGCCGTCAGTATTTTTTTAGCAGATGGCAAAGTGAGTTGTTTGCCATCAGTATCTCTTTGCCATCTGCAGTTGACGGCAAAATTGGTCTTTGCCGTCAGGCCCGACGAGAAACTGACGGCAAAGACAACCACAGACGGAAAATTAGCTGATTCCTGTAGTGTATTGTTGGGGAATGTAGTAATTTCAAAAAATTTCCTACGCACACGCAAGATCATGGTGATGCATAGCAACAAGAGGGGAGGGTGTGATCTACGTACCCTTGTAGACAGACAGCGGAAGCGTTAGCACAACGCGGTTGATGTAGTCGTACATCTTCACGGCCCGACCGATCAAGTACCAAAACTACGACACCTTCGAGTTCTAGCACACATTCAGCTCGATGACGATCCCCGGACTCCGATCCAGCAAAGTGTCGGGGAAGAGTTCCGTCAGCACGACGGCGTGGTGACGATCTTGATGTACTACCGTCGCAGGGCTTCGCCTAAGCACCGCTACAATATTATCGAGGACTGTGGTGGAAGGGGGCACCGCACATGGCTAAGAATATGATCACGTGGATCAACTTGTGTCTCTAGGGGTGCCCCCTGCCCCCGTATATAAAGGATCAAGGGGGGTGCGGCCGGCCAGGAGGTTGGCGCGCCAGGAGGAGTCCTACTCCCACCGGGAGTAGGATTCCCCCCGTTCCAAGTTGGAATAGGATTCGGGAGGGGGAAAGAGGAGAGAGAGAAGGAAGGGGGGGCGCCGCCCCCCTCTCCTTGTCCTATTCGGACTAGGGGGGGGGAGGGGCGCGCGGCCCAGCCCTGGCCACCTCTCCTCTCTTCCACTAAAGCCCACTAAGGCCCATATACCTCTCGGGGGGTTCCGGTAACCTCCCGGTACTCCGGTAAAATCCCGATTTCACCCGGAACACTTCCGATATCCAAATATAGGCTTCCAATATATCAATCTTTATGTCTCGACCATTTCGACACTCCTCGTCATGTCCTTGATCACATCCGGGACTCCGAACAAACTTCGGTACATCAAAACTCATAAACTCATAATATAACTGTCATCGAAACCTTAAGCGTGCGGACCCTACGGGTTCGAGAACAATGTAGACATGACCGAGACACGTCTCCGGTCAATAACCAATAGCGGAACCTATTGGGGAACGTTGCAGAAAACAAAAATTTTCCTACAGTTTCACCAAGATCCATCTAGGAGTTCATCTAGCAACGAGTGATCGGATTGCATCTACATACCTTTGTAGATCACGCGTGGAAGCGTTCAAAGAACGGGGATGAGGAAGGCGTACTCGACGTGATCCAAATCACCGGAGATCCTAGCGCCGAACGGACGACACCTCCGCAGTCAACACACGTACGGTCAGCGTAATGTCTCCTCCTTCTTGATCCAGCAAGGGGGAGAAGAGGTTGAGGAAGATGGCTCCAGCAGCAGCACGGCGGCGTGGTGGTGATGGAGCTGCAGTACTCCGGCAGGGCTTCGCCAAGCTCTATGGAGGAGGAGGATGTGTCGGAGAGGGAGAGGGAGGCACCAAAGGCATGGTATGAGAGGCCCTCCTTCCCCCACTATATATAGGGAGCCTAGGGGGGGGGGCGGCCCTAGGAGATGCAATCTCCTAGGGGGGCGGCGGCCAAGGGAGGAATCCCTCCTCCCCAAGGCAACTAGGAGGTGCCTTCCCCCTTTAGGACTCTTCCTTTCTTGATCTCCTGGCGCATGGGCCTCTTGGGGCTGGTGCCCTTGGCCCATATAGGCCAAGGCGCACACCCCTACAGCCCATGTGGCCCCCCGGGGCAGGTGGCCCCACCCGGTGGACCCCCGGGACCCTTCCGGTGGTCCCGGTACAATACCGGTGACCCCGAAACTTGTCCCGACGGCCGAAATAGCACTTCCTATATATAATTATTTACCTCCGGACCATTTCGGAACTCCTCATGACGTCCGGGATCTCATCCGGGACTCCGAACAACATTCGGGTTACTGCATATACATATCCCTACAACCCTAGCGTCACCGAACCTTAAGTGTGTAGACCCTACGGGTTCGGGAGACATGTAGACATGACCGAGATCACTCTCCGGTCAATAACCAACAACGGGATCTGGATACCCATGTTGGCTCCCACATGCTCCTCGATGATCTCATCGGATGAACCACGATGTCGAGGATTCAAGCAACCCCGTATACAATTCCCTTTGTCAATCGGTATGCTACTTGCCCGAGATTCGATCGTCGGTATCCCAATACCTTGTTCAATCTCATTACCGGCAAGTCACTTTACTCGTACCGTAATGCATGATCCCGTGACTAGACACTTGGTCACTTTGAGCTCATAATGATGATGTATTACCGAGTGGGCCCAGTGATACCTCTCCGTCATACGGAGTGACAAATCCCAGTCTTGATCCGTGTCAACCCAACGGACACTTTTGGAGATACCCGTAGTATACCTTTATAGTCACCCAGTTACGTTGTGACGTTTGGTACACCCAAAGCACTCCTACGGTATCCGGGAGTTACACGATCTCATGGTCTAAGGAAAAGATACTTGACATTGGAAAAACTCTAGCAAACGAACTATACGATCTTATGCTATGTTTAGGATTGGGTCTTGTCCATCACATCATTCTCCTAATGATGTGATCTCATTATCAATGACATCCAATGTCCATAGTCAGGAAACCATGACTTTCTGTTGATCAACGAGCTAGTCAACTAGAGGCTTACTAGGGACATGTTGGTGTCTATTATTCACACATGTATTACGATTGCCGGATAACACAATTATAGCATGAATAAAGACAATTATCATGAACAAGGAAATATAATAATAATGCTTTTATTATTGCCTCTAGGGCATATTTCCAACAGTCTCCCACTTGCACTAGAGTCAATAATCTAGTTACATTGTGATGAATCGAACACCCATGGAATTCTGGTGTTGATCATGTTTTGCTCTAGGGAGAGGTTTAGTCAATGGATCTGCTATATTCAGGTCCGTGTGTACTTTACAAATATCTATGTCTCCATCTTGAACATTTTCACGAATGGAGTTGAAGCGACGCTTGATGTGCCTGGTCTTCTTGTGAAACCTGGGCTCCTTGGCAAGTGCAATAGCTCCAGTGTTGTCACAGAAGAGTTTGATTGGCCCCGACGCATTGGGTATGACTCCTAGGTCGGTGATGAACTCCTTCACCCAAATTGCTTCATGTGCTGCCTCCGAGGCTGCCATGTGCTGCCTCCTAATGATGTGATCTCGTTATCAATGACATCCAATGTCCATAGTCAGGAAACCGTAACTATCTGTTGATCAACGAGCTAGTCAACTAGAGGCTTACTAGGGACATGTTGGTGTTTATTATTCACACATGTATTACGATTTCCGGATAACACAATTATAGCATGAATAAAGACAATTATCATGAACAAGGAAATATAATAATGCTGCTTTTATTATTGCCTCTAGGGCATATTTCCAACAGAACCTGGATGCTCATATTGGCTCCTAGATATTCTACGAAGATCTTTTATCGGTTAGACCGCATAACAACATACGTTGTTCCCTTTGTCATCGGTATGGTACTTGCCCGAGATTCGATCGTTGGTATCTCAATACCTAGTTCAATCTCGTTACCGGCAAGTCTCTTTACTCGTTCCGTAATACATCATCTCACAACTAACTCATTAGTTGCAATGCTTGCAAGGCTTATGTGATGTGCATTACCGAGAGGTCCCAGAGATACCTCTCCGACAATCGGAGTGACAAATCCTAATCTCGAAATACGCCAACCCAACATGTACCTTTGGAGACACCTGTAGAGCACCTTTATAATCACCCAGTTACGTTGTGACGTTTGGTAGCACACAAAGTGTTCCTCCGGCAAACAGGAGTTGCATAATCTCATAGTCATAGGAACATGTATAAGTCATGAAGAAAGCAATAGCAACATACTAAACGATCGGGTGCTAAGCTAATGGAATGGGTCATGTCAATCAGATCATTCACCTAATGATGTGATCCGGTTAATCAAATAACAACTCTTTGTCTATGGTTAGGAAACATAACCATATTTGATTAACGAGCTAGTCAAGTAGAGGCATACTAGTGACACTCTGTTTATCTATGTATTCACACATGTATTATGTTTCCGGTTAATACAATTCTAGCATGAATAATAAACATTTATCATGATATAAGGAAGTAAATAATAACTTTATTATTGCCTCTAGGGCATATTTCCTTCAGTCTCCCACTTGCACTAGAGTCAATAATCTAGATTACACAGTAATGATTCTAACACCCATGGAGCCTTGGTGCTGATCATGTTTTGCTCGTGGAAGAGGCTTAGTCAATGGGTCTGCTATATTCAGATCCGTATGTATCTTGCAAATCTCTATGCCTCCCACCTGGACTAGATCCCGGATGGAATTGAAGCATCTCTTGATGTGCTTGGTTCTCTTGTGAAATCTAGATTCCTTTGCCAAGGCAATTGCACCTGTATTGTCACAAAAGATTTTCATTGGACCCGATGCAATAGGTATGACACCTAGATCGGATATGAACTCCTTCATCCAGACTCCTTCATTTGCTGCTTCCGAAGCAGCTATGTATTCCGCTTCACACGTAGATCCCGCCATGACGCTTTGTTTAGAACTGCACCAACTGACAGCTCCACCGTTTAATATAAACACGTATCCGGTTTGCGATTTAGAATCGTCCGGATCAGTGTCAAAGCTCGCATCAACGTAACCATTTACGATGAGCTCTTTGTCACCTCCATAAACGAGAAACATATCCTTAATCCTTTTCAGGTATTTCAGGATGTTCTTGACCTCCTGGATTACTTTGGTACCTCCCTGCTATACTTATAGCAAGGCACACATCGGGTCTGGTACACAGCATTGCATACATGATAGAGCCTGTGGTTGAAGCATAGGGAACATCTTTCATTTTCTCTCTATCTTCTGTAGTGGTCGGGCATTGAGTCTTACTCAACTTCACACCTTGTAACACAGGCAAGAACCCTTTCTTTGCTTGATCCATTTTGAACTTCTTCAAAACTTTGTCAAGGTATGTGCTTTGTTAAAGTCCAATTAAGGTTCTTGATCTATCTCTATAGATCTTAATGCCTAATATGTCAGCAGCTTCACCGAGGTCTTTCATTGAAAAACTCTTATTCAAGTATCCCTTTATGCTATCCAGAAATTCTATATCATTTCCAATTAGTAATATGTCATCCACATATAATATCAGAAATGCTACAGAGCTCCCACTCACTTTCTTGTAAATACAGGCTTCTCCAAAAGTCTGTATAAAACCAAATACTTTGATCACACTATCAAAGCGTTTATTCCAACTCCGAGAGGCTTGAACCTGTCCATAAATGGATCGCTGGAGCTTGCACACTTTGTTAGCTCCCTTTGGATCGATAAAACCTTCTGGTTGCATCATATACAACTCTTCTTCCAGAAATCCATTCAGGAATGCAGTTTTGACATCCATCTGCCAAATTTCATAATCATAAAATGTGCCAATTGCTAACATGATTCGGACAGACTTAAGCATCGCTACGGGTGAGAAGGTCTCATCGTAGTCAATCCCTTGAACTTGCCGAAAACCTTTTGCGACAAGTCGAGCTTTGTAGACAGTAATATTACCGTCAGCGCCAGTCTTCTTCTTGAAGATCCATTTATTCTCAATTGCTTGCCGATCATTGGGCAAGTCAACCAAAGTCCATACTTTGTTCTCATACATGGATCCCATCTCAGATTTCATGGCTTCAAGCCACTTTGCGGAATCTGGGCTCACCATCGCTTCTTCATAGTTCATAGGTTCATCATGATCTAGTAGCATGACTTCCAGAACAGGATTACCGTACCACTCTGGTGCGGATCTCACTCTGGTTGATCTACGAGGTTCAGTAGTATCTTGTTCTGAAGTTTCATGATCATTATCATTAGCTTCCTCACTAATTGGTGTTGGTGTCACAGAAATAGGTTTCTGTGATGTACTACTTTCCAATAAGGGAGTAGGTACAGTTACCTCGTCAAGTTCTACTTTCCTCCCACTCACTTCTTTCGAGAGATACTCCTTCTCCAGAAAGTTTCCGAATTTAGCAACAAAAATCTTGCCTTCGGATCTGTGATAGAAGGTGTATCCAATAGTTTCCTTTGGATATCCTATGAAGACACATTTCTCCGATTTGGGTTTGAGCTTATCAGGTTGAAGCTTTTTCACATAAGCATCGCAACCCCAAACTTTCAGAAACGACAACTTTGGTTTCTTGCCAAACCGCAGTTCATAAGGCGTCGTCTCAACGGATTTTGATGGTGCCCTATTTAACGTGAATGCGGCCGTCTCTAGAGCGTATCCCCAAAACAATAGCGGTAAATCAGTAAGAGACATCATAGATCGCACCATATCTAGTAAAGTACGATTACGACGTTCGGACACACCATTACGCTGTGGTGTTCCGGGTGGCGTGAGTTGCGAAACTATTCCACATTGTTTCAAATGTACACCAAACTCGTAACTCAAATATTCTCCTCCACGATCAGATCGTAGGAATTTTATTTTCTTGTTATGATGATTTTCAACTTCACTCTGAAATTCTTTGAACTTTTCAATCGTTTCAGACTTGTGTTTCATTAAGTAGATATACCCATATCTGCTTAAGTCATCTGTGAAGGTGAGAAAATAACGATATCCGCCACGAGCCTCAACATTCATCGGACCACATACATCTGTATGTATGATTTCCAACAAATTTGTTGCTCTCTCCATAGTACCGGAGAACGGTGTTTTTGTCATCTTACCCATAAGGCACGGTTCGCAAGTACCAAGTGATTCATAATCAAGTGGTTCCAAAAGCCCATAAGTATGGAGTTTCTTCATGCGCTTTATACCGATATGACCCAAACGGCAGTGCCACAAATAAGTTGCACTATCATTATCAACTCTGCATCTTTTGGCTTCAACACTATGAATATGTGTGTCACTACTATCAAGATTTAATAAAAATAGACCACTCCTTAAGGGTGCATGACCATAAAAGATATTTCTCATGTAAATAGAACAACCATTATTCTATAATTTAAATGAATAACCGTCTCACATCAAACAAGATCCAGATGTAATGTTCATGCTTAACGCTGGCACCAAATAACAATTATTTAGGTCTAATACTAATCCCGAAGGTAGATGTAGAGGTAGCGTGCCGACTGCGATCACATCGACTTTGGAACCATTTCCCACGCGCATCGTCACCTCGTCCTTAGCCAATCTTCGCTTAATCCGTAGTCCTTGTTTCAAGTTGCAAATACTAGCAACAGAACCAGTATCAAATACCCAGGTGCTACAGCGAGCATTAGTAAGGTACACATCAATAACATGTATATCACATATACCTTTGTTCACCTTGCCATCCTTCTTAGCCGCCAAATACTTGGGGCAGTTCCGCTTCCAGTGACCGGTCTGCTTGCAGTAGAAGCACTCAGTTTCAGGCTTAGGTCCAGGTTTGGGTTTCTTCTCTTGAGTAGCAACTTGCTTGCTGTTCTTTTTGAAGTTCCCCTTCTTCTTCCCTTTGCCCTTTTTCTTGAAACTAGTGGTCTTGTTGACCATCAACACTTGATGCTCCTTCTTGATTTCTACCTCCGCAGCTTTCAGCATTGCGAAGAGCTCGGGAATAGTCTTATTCATCCCTTGCATATTATAGTTCATCACGAAGCTCTTGTAGCTTGGTGGCAGTGATTGGAGAATTCTGTCAATGACGCAAACATCTGGAAGATTAACTCCCAATTGAATCAAGTGATTATTACACCCAGACATTTTTAGTATATGCTCACTGACAGAACTGTTCTCCTCCATCTTGCAGCTATAGAACTTATTGGAGACTTCATATCTCTCAATCCGGGCATTTGCTTGAAATATTAACTTCAACTCCTGGAACATCTCATATGCTCCATGACGTTCAAAACGTCGTTGAAGTCCCGATTCTAAGCCGTAAAGCATGGCACACAGAACTATCGAGTAGTCACCAGCTTTGCTCTGCGAGACGTTCATAACATCTGGTGTTGCTCCAGTAGCAGGCCTGGCACCCAGCGGTGCTTCTAGGATGTAATTCTTCTGTGCAGCAATGAGGATAATCCTCAAGTTACGGACCCAGTCCGTGTAATTGCTACCATCAGCTTTCAACTTTGCTTTCTCAAGGAACGCATTAAAATTCAACGGAACAACAGCACGGGCCATCTATCTACAATCAAACATAAATAAGCAAGATACTATCAGGTACTAAGTTCATGATAAATTTAGGTTCAATTAATCATATTACTTAAAGAACTCCCACTTAGATAGACATCCCTCTAATCCTCTAAGTGATTACGTGATCCAAATCAACTAAACCATGTCCGATCATCACGTGAGATGGAGTAGTTTCATTGGTGAACATCACTATGTTGATCATATCTACTATATGATTCACGCTCGACCTTTCGTTCACCGTGTTGCGAGGCCATATCTGTATATGCTTGGCTCGTCAAGTATAACCTGAGTATTCCGCGTGTGCAACTGTTTTGCACCCGTTGTATTTGAACGTAGAGCCTATCACACCCGATCATCACGTGGTGTCTCAGCACGAAGAACTTTCGCAACGGTGCATACTCAGGGAGAACACTTCTTGATAATTAGTGAGAGATCATCTTATAATGCTACCGTCAATCAAAGCAAGATAAGATGCATAAAAGATAAACATCACATGCAATCAATATAAGTGATATGATATGACCATCATCATCTTGTGCTTGTGATCTCCATCTTCGAAGCACCGTTGTGATCACCATCGTCACCGGTGCGACACCTTGATCTCCATCGTAGCATCATTGTCGTCTCGCCAATCTTATGCTTCCACGACTATCGCAACCGCTTAGTGATAAAGTAAAGCATTACAGCGCGATTGCATTGCATACAATAAAGCGACAACCATATGGCTCCTGCCAGTTGCCGATAACTCGGTTACAAAACATGATCATCTCATACAATAAAATTTAGCATCATGTCTTGACCATATCACATCACAACATGCCCTGCAAAAACAAGTTAGACGTCCTCTACTTTGTTGTTGCAAGTTTTACGTGGCTGCTACGGGCTTAAGCAAGAACCAATCTTACCTACGCATCAAAACCACAACGATAGTTTGTCAAGTTGGTGCTGTTTTAACCTTCACAAGGACCGGGCGTAGCCACACTCGGTTCAACTAAAGTTGGAGAAACTGTCACCCGCTAGCCACCTTTGTGCAAAGCACGTTGGGAGAACCGGTCTCGCGTAAGCGTACGCGTAATGTCGGTCCGGGCCGCTTCGTCCAAGAATACCGCCGAACCAAAGTATGACATGCTGGTAAGCAGTATGACTTATATCGCCCACAACTCACTTGTGTTCTACTCGTGCATATAACATCAACACATAAAACCTAGGCTCGGATGCCACTGTTGGGGAACGTAGTAATTTCAAAAAAATTCCTACGCACACGCAAGATCATGGTGATGCATAGCAACGAGAGGGGAGAGTGTGATCTACGTACCCTTGTAGACCGTCAGCGGAAGCGTTAGCACAACGCGGTTGATGTAGTCCTACGTCTTCACGGCCCGACTGATCAAGTACAGAAACTACGGCACCTCCGAGTTCTAGCACACGTTCAGCTCGATGACGATCCCCGGACTCCGATCCAGCAAAGTGTCGGGGAAGAGTTCCGTCAGCACGACGGCGTGGTGACAATCTTGATGTACTACCGTCGCAGGGCTTCGCCTAAGCACCGCTACAATATTATCGAGGACTATGGTGGAAGAGGGCACCGCACACGGCTAAGAATATGATCACGTGGATCAACTTGTGTCTCTAGGGGTGCCCCCTGCCCCCGTATATAAAGGATCAAGGGGGGTGCGTCCGGCCAGGAGGTTGGCGCGCCAGGAGGAGTCCTACTCCCACCGGGAGTAGGATTCCCCCCGTTCCTAGTTGGAATAGGATTCGGGAGGGGGAAAGAGGAGAGAGAGAAGGAAGGGCGGGGGGGGCGCCGCCCCCCTCTCCTTGTCCTATTCGGACTAGGGAGGGAGGGGCGCGCGGCCCAGCCCTGGCCACCTCTCCTCTCTTCCACTAAAGCCCACTAAGGCCCATATACCTCCCAGGGGGTTCCGGTAACCTCCCGGTACTCCGGTAAAATCCTGATTTCACCCGGAACACTTCCGATATCCAAATATAGGCTTCCAATATATCAATCTTTATGTATCGACTATTTCGAGACTCCTCGTGATGTCCTTGATCACATCTGGGACTCCGAACAAACTTCGGTACATCAAAACTCATAAACTCATAATATAACTGTCATCGAAACCTTAAGCGTGCGGACCCTACGGGTTCGAGAACAATGTAGACATGACCGAGACACGTCTTCGGTCAATAACCAATAGCGGAACCTGGATGCTCATATTGGCTCCTACATATTCTACGAAGATCTTTTATCGGTTAGACCGCATAACAACATACGTTGTTCCCTTTGTCATCGGTATGTTACTTGCCCGAGATTCGATCGTCGGTATCTCAATACCTAGTTCAATCTCGTTACCGGCAAGTCTCTTTACTCGTTCCGTAATACATCATCTCACAACTAACTCATTAGTTGCAATGCTTGCAAGGCTTATGTGATGTGCATTACCGAGAGGGCCCAGAGATACCTCTCCGACAATCGGAGTGACAAATCCTAATCTCGAAATACGCCAACCCAACATGTACCTTTGGAGACACCTGTAGAGCACCTTTATAATCACCCAGTTACGTTGTGATGTTTGGTAGCGCACAAAGTGTTCCTCCGGCAAATGGGAGTTGCATAATCTCATAGTCATAGGAACATGTATAAGTCATGAAGAAAGCAATAGCAACATACTAAACGATCGGGTGCTAAGCTAATGGAATGGGTCATGTCAATCAGATTATTCACCTAATGATGTGATCCCGTTAATCAAATAACAACTCTTTGTCTATGGATAGGAAACATAACCATCTTTGATTAACGAGCTAGTCAAGTAGAGGCATACTACTGACACTCTGTTTGTCTATGTATTCACACATGTATTATGTTTCCGGTTAATACAATTCTAGCATGAATAATAAACATTTATCATGATATAAGGAAATAAATAATAACTTTATTATTGCCTCTAGGGCATATTTCCTTCATGTATTGCACCTCATGAAAATATAATTGTGAAAGATAATGATACTTCTTATGATCTTGAAAATCTTTTTGGCACTTGTTTGGAAGAATATGAAAATTGCTATACTATTGGTGCTATCCATGCTATTAATGATGAGAGTGATTATGCTTATGATATGAAAAGGCCCAAGCTTGGGGATGCTATGTTTGATGAAGATGATGTTTTTGAGAATATATTTGCTGCAATTAATGTTTGTCCCAAGCTTGGGGATGCCACGTTTAATGAAGATGATATTTTTAGTCTCCCAAGTTTTGATATGCAAATTTATAATGATGATAGCAAGCCTCCTACTTATGATGATTATTGTGATGATATTTATGCTATAAAAATAGTGATTATGTTTATAAAACTTGTCATGATTATGGTTACCCCTTTTCTAAACGTTACTCTTTTAATGTGGAAACAATTTATAGTATTCGAGTTTCTTATGATACTCCCACTATTCCGAATGAGAAGAATTTTGCTTATGTGGAGAGTAATAAAATTTCTATGCTTGTAGATCATGAAAAGAATGCTTTAGGTGCTGGTTATATTGTTGAATTCATTCATGATGCTAATAAAAATTATTATGAGGGAGGAATATATGCTTGTAGGAATTGCAATAATATCAAGTTTCCTCTCTATGTGCTTAAAATTTTGAAGTTATGCTTGTTTTACCTTCCTATGCAAGTTGATTCTTATTCCCACAAGTTGTTTGCTCACAAAATCCCTATGCATAGGAAGTGTGTTAGACTTAAATTTGGTAGTCATATTCTTCATGATGCTCTCTTTATGTTACAATTCTTATCTTTTATGTGAGCATCGTTGAAATCATCATGCCTAGCTAGGGGCGTTAAACGATAGCGCTTGTTGGGAGGCAATCCAACTTTATTTTTGTTCCTTACTTTTTGCTCCTGTTTAGTAATAAATAATTTATATAGCCTCTGTTATGATTGAGTTTTTATGTTTTAATTAGTGTTTGTGCCAAATAGAACCGTTGGGAAGACTTGGGGAAAGTCTTGTTGATCTTGCTGTAAAAAACAGAAACTTTAGCGCTCACGAGAATTGCTGCCATTTTTTATTGGAGAGTGATATTTAGTTAATTCTTTTTGCAGATGATTAATAGATAAATACTCACGTCCAGCAATTTATTTGACAATTTTATGAGTTACAGAAGTTTGTGTTAGTCATAGATTACTACATACTGTTCTGTTTATGACAGATTCTGTTTTCTATGTGTTGTTTACTTATTTTGATGAATCTATGGCTAGTAAAAGAGTTTATAAACCATATAGAAGTTGGAATACAGTAGGTTTAACACCAATATAAATAAAGAATGAGTTCATTACAGTACCTTGTAGTGGTGTTTTGTTTTATTTCGCTAACGGAGCTTACGAGTTTTCTGCTAAGTTTTGTGTTGTGAAGTTTTCAAGTTTTGGGTAAAGATTCAATGGACTATGGAATAAGGAGTGACAAGAGCCTAAGCTTGGGGATGCCCAAGGCACCCCAAGGTAATATTCAAGGACAATAAAGAGCCTAAGCTTGGGGATGCCCCGTAAGGCATCCCCTCTTTCGTCTTCGTTCATCGGTAACTTTACTTGGAGCTATATTTTTATTCGCCACATGATATGTGTTTTGCTTGGAGCGTCATTTTATTTTATTTAGTTTTGCTTTCTTCTTGAATAAAATACCAAGATATGAAATTATTAAATGTTAGAGAGTCTTCACATGGTTGCATAATTATTCGACTACTCATTGATCTTCACTTATATCTTTTTGGAGTAGTTTGTCATTTGCTCTAGTGCTTCACTTATATCTTTTAGAGCACGGTGGTGGTTTTATTTTATAGAAATAGACGAACTCTCTTGCTTCACTTATATTATTTTTAGAGTCCTTTAGAGCAGCATGGTAGTTTGTTTTGGTTATGAAATTAGTCCTAATATGATGGGCATCAAAGAGGGATATAATAAAAACTTTCATATAAGTGCATTGAATACTAAGAGAAGTTTGATACTTGATGATTGTTTGGAGATATGGAGATAGTGATATCAAAGTTGTTCTAGTTGGGTAGTTGTGAATTTTAGGAATACTTGTGTTGAAGTTTGCAAGTCTCGTAGCATGCACGTATGGTAAACGTTGTGTAACAAATTTAAAACATGAGGTGTTATTTGATTGTCTTCCTTATGAGTGGCGGTCGGGGACGAGCGATGGTCTTTTCTTACCAATCTATCCCCCTAGGAGCATGCGTGTAATGCTTGGTTTTTGATGACTTGTAGATTTTTGCAATAAGTATGTGAGTTCTTTATGACTAATGTTGAGTCCATGGATTATACGCACTCCTACCCTTCCATCATTGCTAGCCTCCACTACTAGGAAAAACACTACTAGTAGCGTTGGTTTTTTGCATACTAGTAGCGCGGGGTACCGCGCTACTACTACGACGCTACAGCTATTTTTTAGCAGTAGCGCGTTTTTTAACCCGCGCTACAGCTAAAAAGTTAGTAGTAGTGCCTGCCACCCACGCTACTACTATTCTTAGCCAGTGCTACTACTATCTAAGTAATAGTAGCGCACAATTTTACCCCGCTACTACTATGTATGTACTAGTAGCGCTCCATTTTGTCCAAATGCTACTGCTAGCTAATTACAAATTTAAAAAAATAGAAGCAATATTCATGGATGGAAACGAAGACATGTCTAGTGCAAAGGTCACATAACCATCTTAGCACTTGCAGCATTCTTTGATGCAACGTTGAACATCTCAAATCGAAAAGATCACGTGATCCCATTTAACATCAGACGCAAACAACCAGACCACTTCTCTAGATGTATCTACCAAGCCTCGAAGTTCAAACTCCGGTGGATCCGAACCCTCCCTCGCCCTGGACGATGGCGTTAGCGTTGAGGTCCTCCACCTCGGCGACCTCTGGCGTCACAATCACCTGGACGATCATCTGCGCGATGCAGTCTCCGGGCTTCATGGCAAAGTCCACCAGGCTATGGTAGTCATGCGTTATCTCTCCTGCTTGAAGAACGTTTCCGGTGGTTAAAGAGCGTTTCGGGTGGGTGGAGGTGGTCTTGTGTTATCTCTCCTGCTTGGTCACCGTACCTGCAAAAAGGTGAAGACAATATCAACGATCGTATCAACCGGCGGCATCAAATGATCATTACTGCGCAAAAGATTTTCGTTGTGACTAGTTGTTGCTAAACCAAAAGCATTTGAAATTTTAGAAGCATGGATGCAATGCAGTGTATGTACATTACCTGTGCGTTAACGCACAGAACAACAATATGAGTTGTTCAGCATGGGTTCATTTGGCACTATCATGACTGTACAATAGAGATAAGCAAACCCTCTTTATCTTCTTCAGCAATCGATTAAGGTTGTCAAAGATAATTACACAGTTAACTGGCAGCCATGCCAGTACACATCATACAAAAGACAATTTGAATTAAATTTGCTACATGTAGAAACAGCAAGTGCCTACCAAACATCTAAACAGCCATAGCTCGAAGACCTAGGTCGCGGAATAGAAAAAGGAAAGGGAGATCAAGAGCTCACCAAAGGACATGGTTGTGGAAGCAATAAACAACACCAGAAAACCAGTAGTTTTTACTAAGACGCTAAATGAGGAAGAAAAACATGTTCCAATGAACAAACACTCTTCACACGGATCTTTATAGAACAGACATACCACATATATATACATCAAAATATAAATCTAGCATATTACTATATTCAGGGATGGCATGAACATATGGAGTGCTTCCTATAGTATTTACCTTGAGACGGGTTTAGTTCCGAAAGAATATATTATGTGCTTCAATCCTGGTTAGAGTGAGAAGGTCACCTGGCTGTGTGCAAGTGCCGCGGGAACCTAGCAACAATGAAACCAGAATGAGGCGAGAAGGCAACCTGGTTTCATCACCAGTGAGAACGATGGCAATGTTACAGTCCGGTGTTTGCGTCGCGATGAATTGTGCCGTGTAGAACTGGGAGTCCACTGATGCCCGTTCCCAGCCTACAAGCTGAGCCCACCCCTCGCTCTATATCCATTATGTGAACACCGAAAACACTAATTAATGCAACTCCAACTTCACAAGAATTCAATCAGAACAATCTTTTTCAGAGAACAAGCCAAAATTGATGCAGCAGTTGTGTGTGCACCTGCCATTGCATGAATTAGTTGTGACAATCTTCACAAGAACGCTCATGCCTCAACGATGCGATATCCGCCAACAGTTTCTGTGTGAAAGAATCATATAGATCAATCGGAACAGAATGCAGTTAACTCTGAGTGTATAGATGTATGTATAGCTAGTAATGTTGGGTTTCGTAGTAATTTCAAAAAATTTCCTACGCACACGCAAGATCATGTGATGCATAGCAACGAGAGGGGAGAGTGTTGTCTACGTACCCACGCAGACCGATTGCGGAAGCATTGACACAACGTAGAGGAAGTAGTCGTACGTCTTCACGATCCAACCGATCAAGCACCGAAACTACGGCACCTCCGAGTTCGAGCACACGTTCAGCTCGATGACGATCCCCGGACTCCGATCCAGCAAAGTGTCGGGGAAGAGTTCCGTTAGCACGACGGCGTGGTGACGATCTTGATGTACTACAGCAGCAGGGCTTCGCCTAAACTCCGCTACAGTATTATCGAGGACTATGGTGGCTGGGGGCACCGCACACGGCTAAGGAATATATCACGTGGATCAACTTGTGTGTTCTAGGGTGCCGCTGCCTCAGTATATAAAGGACTAGAGGGGGGAGGCTGGCCGGCGAAGGTGTGGCGCGCCAGGAGAGTCTTACTCCCTCTGGGAGTAGGATTCCCCCCCAATCCTAGTTGGAATAGGATTCGGGGAGGGGGAAAAGAGAGAGAGGGGCCGGCCACCTCTCCTAGTCCTAATAGGACTAGGGGAAGGGGGAGGCGCGCAGCCCATGAAGGGCTACCTCTTCTCTTTTCCACTAAGGCCCATCATGGCCCATTTATCTCCTGGGGGGGTTCCGGTAACCTCCTGGTACTCCGGTAAAATCCCGATTTCACCCGGAACACTTCCGATGTCCAAATATAGGCTTCCAATATATCAATATTTATGTCTCGACCATTTCGAGACTCCTTGTCATGTCCGTGATCACATCCGGGACTCCTAACAACCTTCGCTACATCAAAATGCATAAACTCATAATATAACTATCATCGTAACCTTAAGCGTGCGGACCCTACGGGTTCGAGAACAATGTAGAAATGACCGAGACACGTCTCCGGTCAATAACCACTAGCGGGACCTGGATGCCAATATTGGCTCCTACATATTCTACGAAGATCTTTATCGGTCAGACCGCATAACAACATATGTTGTTCCCTTTGTCATTGGTATGTTACTTGCCCGAGATTCGATCGTCGGTATTCCAATACCTAGTTCAATCTCGTTACCGACAAGTCTCTTTACTCGTTCTGTAATACATCATCCCGCAACTAACTCATTTAGTTGCAATGCTTGCAAGGCTTAAGTGATGTGCAGTACCGAGAGGGCCCAGAGATACCTCTCCGACAATCGGAGTGACAAAACCTAATCTCGAAATACGCCAACCCAACATGTACCTTTGGAGACACCTGTAGTACTCCTTTATAATCACCCAGTTATGTTGTGACGTTTGGTAGTACCCAAAGTGTTCCTCCGGTAAACGGGAGTTGCATAATCTCATAGTTATAGGAACATGTATAAGTCCTGAAGAAAGCACTAGCATCATACTAAACGATTGGGTGCTAAGCTAATGGAATGGGTCATGTCAATCAGATCATTCTCTTAATGATGTGATCCCGTTAATCAAATAACAACTCATTGTTCATGTTAGGAAACATAACCATCTTTGATTAACGAGCTAGTCAAGTAGAGGCATACTAGTGACACTTTGTTTGTCTATGTATTCACACATGTATTATGTTTCCGGTTAATACAATTCTAGCATGAATAATAAACATTTATCATGATTATAAGGAAATAAATAATAACTTTATTATTGCCTCTAGGGCATATTTCCTTCAGTCTCCCACTTGCACTAGAGTCAATAATCTAGATTACACCGTAATGATTCTAACACCCATGGAGCCTTGGTGCTGATCATGTTTTGCTCGTGGAAGAGGCTTAGTTAATGGGTCTGCAACATTCAGATCCGTATGTATATTGCAAATCTCTATGTCTCCCACCTGGACTAGATCCCGGATGGAATTGAAGCGTCTCTTGATGTGCTTGGTTCTCTTGTGAAATCTGGATTCCTTTGCCAAGGCAATTGCACCAATATTGTCACAAAAGATTTTCATTGGACCCGATGCACTAGGTATGACACCTAGATCGGATATGAACTCCTTCATCCAGACTCCTTCATTTGCTGCTTCCGAAGCAGCTATGTACTCCGCTTCACATGTAGATCCCGCTACAACGCTTTGTTTAGAACTGCACCAACTGACAGCTCCGCTGTTTAATGTAAACACGTATCCGGTTTGCGATTTAGAATGCGGATCAGTGTCAAAGCTTGCATCAACGTAACCTTTTATGACGAGCTCTTTGTCACCTCCATATACGAGAAGCATATCCTTAGTCCTTTTTCAGGTATTTCAGGATGTTCTTGACCGCTGTGCAGTGATCCACTCCTGGATTACTTTGGTACCTCCCTGCTAGACTTATAGCAAGGCACACATCAGGTTTGGTACACAGCATTGCATACATGATAGATCCTATCGCTGATGCATAGGGAACATCTTTCATATTCTCTCTATCTTGTGCAGTGGTCGGGCATTGAGTCTTACTCAATTTCACACCTTGTAACACAGGCAAGAATCCTTTCTTTTCTTGATCCATTTTGAACTTCTTCAAAATTTTGTCAAGGTATGTTGTTTGTGAAAGTCCAATTAAGCGTCTTGATCTATCTCTATAGATTTTAATGCCTAATATGTAAGCAGCTTCACCGAGGTCTTTCATTGAAAAACTCTTATTCAAGTATCCCTTTATGCTATCCAGAAATTCTATATCATTTCCAATTAATAGTATGTCATCCACATATAATATCAGAAATGCTACAGAGCTCCCACTCACTTTCTTGTAAATACAGGCTTCTCCAAAAGTCTGTATAAAACCAAATGCTTTGATCACACTATCAAAACGTTTATTCCAACTCTGAGAGGCTTGCACCAGTCCATAAATGGATTGCTGGAGCTTGCACACTTTGTTAGCCCCCTTTGGATCGACAAAACCTTCTGGTTGCATCATATACAACTCTTCTTCCAGAAATCCATTCAGGAATGCAGTTTTGACATCCATCTGCCAAATTTCATAATCATAAAATGCGGCAATTGCTAACATGATTTGGACAGACTTAAGCATCGCTACGGGTGAGAAGGTCTCATCATAGTCAATCCCTTGAATTTGCCGAAAACCTTTCGCGACAAGTCGAGCTTTGTAGACAGTAATATTACCGTCAGCGTCAGTCTTCTTCTTGAAGATCCATTTATTCTCAATTTCTTGCGGATCATCGGGCAAGTCAACCAAAGTCCATACTTTGTTCTCATACATGGATCCCATCTCAGATTTCATGGCTTCAAGCCACTTTGCGGAATCTGGGCTCACCATCGCTTCTTCATAGTTCGTAGGTTCATCATGATCTAGTAGCATGACTTCCAGAACGGGATTACCGTACCACTCTGGTGCGGATCTTACTCTGGTTGATCTACGAGGTTCAGTAGTATCTTGTTCTGAAGTTTCATGATCATCATCATTAGCTTCCTCACTAACTGGTGTAGGTGTCATAGAAACAGTTTTCTGTGATGTACTACTTTCCAATAAGGGAGTAGGTACAGTTACCTCGTCAAGTTCTACTTTCCTCCCACTCACTTCTTTCGAGAGATACTCCTTCTCCATAAAGTTTCCGAATTTAGCAACAAAAGTCTTGCCTTCGGATCTGTGATAGAAGGTGTATCATATAGTTTCCTTTGGATATCCTATGAAGACACATTTCTCCGATTTGAGTTCGAGCTTATCAGGTTGAAGCTTTTTCACATAAGCATCGCAGCCCCAAACTTTCAGAAACGACAACTTTGGTTTCTTGCCAAACCACGGTTCATAAGGCGTCGTCTCAACAGATTTTGATGGTGCCCTATTTAACGTGAATGCGGCCGTCTCTAGAGCGTATCCCCATAATGATAGCGGTAAATCAGTAAGAGACATCATAGATCGCACCATATCCAGTAAAGTACGATTACGACGTTCGGACACACCATTACGCTGAGGTGTTCCGGGTGGCATGAGTTGCGAAACTATTCCACAATTTTTCCAATGTACACCAAACTCGTAACTCAAATATTCTCCTCCACGATCAGATCGTAGAAACTTTATTTTCTTGTTACGATGATTTTCAACTTCACTCTGAAATTCCTTGAACTTTTCAAATGTTTCAGACTTATGTTTCATTAAGTAGATATACCCATATCTGCTTAAATCATCTGTGAAGGTGAGAAAATAACGATATCCGCCACGAGCCTCAATATTCATCGGACCACATTCATCTGTATGTATGATTTCCAACAAATCTGTTGCTCTCGCCATAGTACCGGAGAACGGCGTTTTGGTCATCTTGCCCATGAGGCACGGTTCGCAAGTACCAAGTGATTCATAATCAAGTGGTTCCAAAAGTCCGTCAGAATGGGGTTTCTTCATGCGCTTTACTCCGATATGACCTAAACGGCAGTGCCACAAATAAGTTGCACTTTCATTATCAACTCTGCATCTTTTGGCTTCAACATTATGAATATGTGTGTTACTACTATCGAGATTCAACAAGAATAGACCACTCTTCAAGGGTGCATGACCATAAAAGATATTACTCATATAAATAGAACAACCATTATTCTCTGATTTAAATGAATAACCGTCTCGCATCAAACAAGATCAAGATATAATGTTCATGCTTAACGCTGGCACCAAATAACAATTATTTAGGTCTAATACTAATCCCGAAGGTAGATGTAGAGGTAGCGTGCCGACTGCGATCACATCGACTTTGGAACCGTTTCCCACGCGCATCATCACCTCGTCCTTAACCAATCTTCGCTTGATCCGTAGTCCCTGTTTCGAGTTGCAAATATTAGCAACAGAACCAGTATCAAATACCCAGGTGCTACTGCGAGCATTAGTAAGGTACACATCAGTAACATGTATATCACATATACCTTTGTTCACCTTGCCATCCTTCTTATCCGCCAAATACTTGGGGTAGTTCCGCTTCCAGTGACCAGTCTGCTTGCAATAGAAGCACTCAGTTTCAGGCTTAGGTCCAGGTTTGGGTTTCTTCTCTTGAGTAGCAACTTGCTTGCCGTTCTTTTTGAAGTTCCCCTTCTTCTTCCCTTTGCCCTTTTTCTTGAAACTAGTGGTCTTGTTGACCATCAACACTTGATGCTCCTTCTTGATTTCTACCTCCGCAGCTTTCAGCATCGCGAAGAGCTCGGGAATAGTCTTGTTCATCCCTTGCATATTATAGTTCATCACGAAGCTCTTGTAGCTTGGTGGCAGTGATTGAAGAATTCTGTCAATGACGCAATCATCTGGAAGATTAACTCCCAATTGAATCATGTGATTATTATACCCAGACATTTTGAGTATATGCTCACTGACAGAACTGTTCTCCTCCATCTTGCAGCTATAGAACTTATTGGAGACTTCATATCTCTCAATCCGGGCATTTGCTTGAAATATTAACTTCAACTCCTGGAACATCTCATATGCTCCATGATGTTCAAAACGTCGTTGAAGTCCCGATTCTAAGCCGTAAAGCATGGCACACTGAACTATCGAGTAGTCATCAGCTTTGCTCTGCCAGACGTTCATAACATCCGGCGTTGCTCCTGCAGCAGGCCTGGCACCCAGCTGTGCTTCCAGGATGTAATTCTTCTGTGCAGCAATGAGGATAATCCTCAAGTTACGGACCCAGTCCGTGTAATTGCTACCATCATCTTTCAACTTTGCTTTCTCAAGGAACGCATTAAAATTCAACGGAACAATAGCACGAGCCATCTATCTACAATCAAACATAAACAAGCAAGATACTAATCAGGTACTAAGTTTCATGATAAATTTAAGTTCAGTTAATCAAATTTATTAAAGAACTCTGACTTAGATAGACATCCCTCTAATCCTCTAAGTGATTACATGATCCAAATCAACTAAACCATAACCGATCATCACGTGAGATGGAGTAGTTTTCAATGGTGAACATCGTTATGTTGATCATATCTACTATATGATTCACGCTCGACCTTTCGGTCTCCGTGTTCCGAGGCCATATCTGTATATGCTTGGCTCGTCAAGTATAACCTGAGTATTCCGCGTGTGCAACTGTTTTGCACCCGTTGTATTTGAACATAGAACCTATCACACCCGATCATCACGTGGTGTCTCAGCACGAAGAACTTTCGCAACGGTGCATACTCAGGGAGAACACTTCTTGATAATTTAGTGAGAGATCATCTTATAATGCTACCGCCAATCAAAGCAAGATAAGATGCATAAAAGGATAAACATCACATGCAATCAATATAAGTGATATGATATGGCCATCATCATCTTGTGCTTGTGATCTCCATCTCCGAAGCATCGTCGTGATCACCATCGTCACCGGCGTGACACCTTGATCTCTATCGTAGCATCGTTGTCGTCTCGCCAAGCTTGTGCTTCTACGACTATCGCTACCACTTAGTGATAAAAGTAAAGCATTACATCGCGATTGCATTGCATACAATAAAAACGACAACCATAAGGCTCCTGGCAGTTGCCAATAACTCGGTTACAAAACATGATCATCTCATACAATAAAATTCAGCATCATGTCTTGACCATATCACATCACAACATGCCCTGCAAAAACAAGTTAGACGTCCTCTACTTTGTTGTTGCAAGTTTTACGTGGCTGCTACGGGCTTAAGCAAGAACCAATCTCACCTACGCATCAAAACCACAACAATAGTTTGTCAAATAGACTCCGTTTTAACCTTCGCAAGGACCGGGCGTAGCCATACTCGGTTCAACTAAAGTTGGAGAGACAGTCGCCCGCAAGCCACCTATGTGCAAAGCACGTCGGGGGTACCGGTCTCGCGTAAGCGTACGCGTAAGGTTCGTCCGGGTCGTCTCGTCCAACAATGCCGCCGAACCAAAGTATGACATGCTGGTAGGCAGTTTGACTTATATCGCCCACAACTCACTTGTGTTCTACTCGTGCATATAACATCAACATAAATAACCTAGGCTCTGATGCCACTGTTGGGTTTCGTAGTAATTTCAAAAAAATTCCTACGCACACGCAAGATCATGTGATGCATAGCAACGAGAGGGGAGAGTGTTGTCTATGTACCCACGCAGACCGACTGCGGAAGCGTTGACACAACGTAGAGGAAGTAGTCGTACGTCTTCACGATCCAACCGATCAAGCACCGAAACTACGGCACCTCCGAGTTCGAGCACACGTTCATCTCGATGACGATCCCCGGACTCCGATCCAGCAAAGTGTCGGGGAAGAGTTCCGTTAGCACGACGGCATGGTGACGATCTTGATGTACTACAGCAGCAGGGCTTCTCCTAAACTCCGCTACAGTATTATCGAGGACTATGGTGGCTGGGGGCACCGCACACGGCTAAGGAATAGATCACGTGGATCAACTTGTGTGTTCTAGGGTGCCTCTGCCTCAGTATATAAAGGACTAGAGGGGGGAGGCTAGCCGGCCAAGGTGTGGCGTGCCAGGAGAGTCCTACTCCCTCTCGGAGTAGGATTCCCCTCCCCCCCCCAATCCTAGTTGGAATAGGATTCGCGGAGGGGGAAAAGAGAGAGAGGGGGCCGGCCACCTCTCCTAGTCCTAATAGGACTAGGGGAAGGGGGAGGCGCGCAGCCCATGAAGGGCTGCCTCTTCTCTTTTCCACTAAGGCCCATCATGGCCCATTTAGCTCCCGGGGGGGTTCCGGTAACCTCCCGGTACTTCGGTAAAATCCCGATTTCATCCGGATCACTTCCGATGTCCAAATATAGGCTTCCAATATATCAATCTTTATGTCTCTACCATTTCGATACTCCTCGTCATGTCCGTGATCACATCCGGGACTCCGAACAACCTTCGGTACATCAAAATGCATAAACTCATAATATAACTGTCATCGTAACCTTAAGCGTGCGGACCCTACGGGTTCGAGAACAATGTAGACATGACCGAGACACGTCTCCGGTCAATAACCAATAGAGGGACATGGATGCCCATATTGGCTCCTACATATTCTACGAAGATCTTTATCGGTCAGACCGCATAACAACATACGTTGTTCCCTTTGTCATCGGTATGTTACTTGCCCGAGATTCGATCGTCGGTATTCCAATACCTAGTTCAATCTCGTTACCGGCAAGTCTCTTTGCTCGTTCTGTAATACATCATCCCGCAACTAACTCATTTAGTTGCAATGCTTGCAAGGCTTAAGTGATGTGCATTACCGAGAGGTCCCAGAGATACCTCTCCGACAATCGGAGTGACAAAACCTAATCTCGAAATACGCCAACCTAACATGTACCTTTGGAGACACCTGTAGTACTCCTTTATAATCACCCAGTTACGTTGTGACGTTTGGTAGTACCCAAAGTGTTCCTCCAGTAAACGGGAGTTGCATAATCTCATAGTTATAGGAACATGTATAAGTCATGAAGAAAGCAATAGCATCATACTAAATGATCGGGTGCTAAGCTAATGGAATGGGACATGTCAATCAGATTATTCTCTTAATGATGTGATCCCGTTAATCAAATAAGAACTCATTGTTCATGGTTAGGAAACATAACCATCTTTGATTAACGAGCTAGTCAAGTAGAGGCATACTAGTGACACTTTGTTTGTCTATGTATTCACACATGTATTATGTTTCTGGTTAATACAATTCTAGCATGAATAATAAACATTTATCATGATTATAAGGAAATAAATAATAACTTTATTATTGCCTCTAGGGCATGTTTCCTTCATGTAATACATGACTAGATGTGTTTGTGTATTAACCTGATATTCTCCATGATTTATTCCCTCGTAGTGCTCGATTAAGTCACTCCAACTGAGCAAATGACAAGTGAAGGAGTTTATCAGCACTATACACTAGTACTATTAATTGTAGACTAGATATACAGAGGCAAGTAATCAAATTTATGCATCTGAATCTAACCAGAGGATTACAATCAGAGCGAGATCAAAAGCATCGTCTGACTAACTGGTCACGAAACACAATGAGAGCTACGATGGCATGCCAAAGTTTGTTTGTTCATCCTGTATTTCACACAAATCAATCGCATCTGCAGACTGCAGGGCAAGATCCGATGGCATTTGCATGTGTCTGGTAACCTAAATGTTCTCCAAGGATGCAGATTCAGCAGTTGGTAAATCCATCAACACATAATGTAGAATTCCGCTTGTCCGGAAACAATCTGAAAGTAAACAGGGCATTGTAGGATGTACGTTGTCGTCCTCGTCGTTGATGGAGAGGTTGATGCAGGAGCAGCACTCGAGCGAGGCGAAGAAGGCAGAGGTGACTCCAGCACCGAACCAGCTCGCCCTCCACCATAGTGGAGGGGGGAGATATGCCCTGGATGGCGCGGTTGCGCGGAGGCCGACAGGTTAGCAGCAGACTTGGCGGGCAGGGAATGGGGGGAGGGGGAGGGTGGCGCCGCGGTGGCCTGGTCGGCCGGCTGCGGCGGTCGGTGGGGGACGCACACGCTCGTGGATTGGGAGAGGAGAGGAGGTGGAAGGAGGCCGGTGGTGGAGGGGATTTGGATCGGGGGTTGGGTGGTTTTTTTATAGGGGGTGTTTTTTTGAGATAAACGGGGGCGGGTGGATGGTGGAGTGAGGCGGTTGGTGGGGTGGGAGTATATTAGTAGCATGGGCGCCTCACCTACGCTATAGCTATCTACATAGTAGTAGCACAGGTTTTATAACCTGCGCTACTACTATGGTCTGTTCGTGGGGCACGATTGAAAATATTTACTAGTAGCGTGTTTTATTGGGCACGCGCTACCAGCAAGTAGCAGTAGCGCGGGGCAATATAGCGCGCTACTAGTAAGCGTCTGTCTATAAGATTTTTCCTAGTAGTG
The DNA here is from genome assembly GCF_056163025.1 of Triticum urartu. Taxonomy (NCBI): domain Eukaryota; kingdom Viridiplantae; phylum Streptophyta; class Magnoliopsida; order Poales; family Poaceae; genus Triticum; species Triticum urartu. Next base: position 17,695,992 of record NC_141873.1, read on the forward strand.
CTCTTCGGTACCGTGCATTGCCCTTTCTCACATTGAGAGTTCATGCAAACTTCACCGACACTACTAGTAAACTTCTTTCACACATAAACCTCCTTATATCTTCCTCAAAATAGCCACCATACCTACCTATTATGGCATTTCCATAGCCAATCCGAGATATATTGCCATGCAACTTTCCACCATTCCTTTTATCATGACACATTCATCATCGTCATATTTCTTAGCATGATCATGTAGTTGACATAGTATTTGTGGCAAAGCCACTGTTCATAATTTTCATACATGTCACTCTTGATTCATTGCATATCCCGGTACACCGCCGGAGGCATTCATATAGAGTCATCTTTTGTTCTAGTATCGAGTTGTAATCTTTGAGTTGTAAATAAATAGAAGTGTGATGGTCATCATTAATAGAGCATTGTTCCAAAAAAAGGTAAAAAGAAGAAAGGACAAATAAAAAAAGGGAAGAAAGGCCAAATAAAAAAAAAGAAGAGGAAGGCCAAATAAAAAAAGGAAAGGCCAAATAAAAAAAGGGACAATGCTACTATCCTTTTTCCACACTTGTGCTTCAAAGTAGCACCATAATCCTCATGATAGAGAGTCTCTTGCTTTGTCACTTTCATATACTAGTGGGAATTTTCATTATAGAACTTGGCTTGTATATTCCAACAATGGGCCTCCTCAAGTGCCCTAGGTCTTCGTGAGCAAGCAAGTTGGATGCACACCCACTTAGTTTCTTTTGTTGAGCTTTTATACATTTATAGCTCTAGTGCATCCGTTGCATGGCAATCCCTACTCCTTGCATTAACATCAATTGATGGGCATCTCCATAGCTCATTGATTAGCCTCGTTGATGTGAGACTTTCTCCTTTTTGTCTTCTTCACATAACCCCCATCATCATATTCTATTCCACCCATAGTGCTATATCCATGGCTCGCGCTCATGTATTGCGTGAAGGTTTATAAAGTTTGAGATTACTAAAGTATGAAACAATTGCTTGGCTTGTCATCGGGGTTGTGCATGATGAGAGCATTCTTGTATGACGAAAATGGAGCATCACTAAACTATATGATTTTGTAGGGATGAACTTTCTTTGGCCATGTTATTTTGAGAAGACATGATTGCTTAGTTAGTATGCTTGAAGTATTATCATTTCTATGTCAATATAAACTCTTATATTGAATCTTTCGGATCTGAATATTCATGCCACAATTAAGAAGAATTACATTGAAATTATGCCAAGTAGCACTCCGCATCAAAAATTCTGCTTTTCTCATTTACCTACTCGAGGACGAGCAAGAATTAAGCTTGGGGATGCTAATACGTCTCCAACATATCTATAATTTTTGATTGCTCCATGTTATATTATCCTCTGTTTTGGATGTTTATGGGCTTTATTATCCACTTTTATATCATTTTTGGGACTATCCTATTAACCCAGAGCCCAGTGCCAGTTTCTGTTTTTCCTTGTTTTAGAGTATAGCAGAAAAGGAAAATCAGACGGAGTCCAATTGACCTGAAACTTTACGGAACTTATTTTCGGAAGGAAAGCAACCTGGGAGACTTGGAGTCGACGTAAGGGAAGCAACGAGGAAGCCACGAGGCAGGGGGCGCGCCCACCCCCCTAGGCGCGCCCTCCACCCTCGTGGGCCCCTCGTGGCCCCCCTGACATACTTCTTCCGCCTATATATCTCCATATACCCTAAAACGATCGGGGAGCACAATAGATCGGGAATAACGCCGCCAGAAGCCTCCGTAGCCACTGAAAACCAATCTAGACCCGTTCCGACACCCTGCCGGAAGGGGCAATCCCTCTCCGGTGACCATCTTCATCATCCCGGTGCTCTCCATGAAGAGGAGGGAGTAGTTCTCCCTCGGGGCTGATGGTATGTACCAGTAGCTATGTGTTTGATATCTCTCTCTCGTGTTCTTGAGGTGGCACGATCTTGATGTATCGCGAGCTTTCCTATTATAATTGGATCTTATGATGTTTCTCCCCCTCTACTCTCTTGTAATGGATTGAGTTTTCCCTTTGAAGTTATCTTTATCGGATTGAGTCTTTAAGGATTTGAGAACACTTGGTGTATGTCTTGCGTGGGATAACCGTGGTGACAATGGGTTATTCTATTGATTCACTTGATGTATGTTTTGGTGATCAACTTGCGCATTCCACCCATGAACCTATGCATAGGGGTTGGCACACGTTTCCATTTTGACTCTCCGGTAGAAACTTTGGGGCACTCTTTGAGGTCCTATGTGTTGGTTGAATAGATGAATCTGAGATTGTGTGATGCATATCGTATAATCATACCCACGGATACTTGAGGTGAAATTGGAGTATCTAGGTGACATTAGGGTTTTGGTTGATTTGTTTCTTAAGGTGTTATTCTAGTATGAACTCTAGGGCTGTTTGTGACACTTATAGGAATAGCCCAACGGATTGATTGGAAAGAATAACTTTGAGGTGGTTTCATACCCTACAATAATCTCTTCGTTTGTTCTCCGCTATTAGTGACGCTGGAGTGACTCTTTGTTGCATGTTGAGGGATAGTTATGTGATCCAATTATGTTATTATTGTTGAGAGGACTTGCACTAGGCCTTGTTTCAACGCATTGCAATGCCATTTGTGCTCACTTTTATCATTAGTTACCTTGCTGTTTTTATATTTTCACATTACAAAAACCTTTATCTACCATCCATATACCACTTGTATCAGCATCTCTTCGCCGAACTAGTGCACCTACACAATTTACCATTGTATTGGGTGTGTTGGAGACAAAAGAGACTATTTGTTATTTGGTTGCAGGGTTGCTTGAGAGAGACCATCTTCATCGTACGCCTCCTATGAATTGATAAACCTTAGGTCATCCACTTGAGGGAAATTTGCTACTGTCCTACAAACCTCTGCACTTGAAGGCCCAACAACGTCTACAAGAAGAAGGTTGTGTAGTTGACATCAGTCCTCCTTTGATTGTATTGATTTGGATAGAGTACATAGTACATGTTTTTCTACCATGAGATTGTATATGACCCTTTATGTGCCCTACCCCCTCGTTTATATAGGAACCTTAAGGGTCTACAGTTATAGATATGTCGGCTACGTATATGGCAGATAGTATTGTAGTCGACATCTAAATCTTAGTAGTATACGCCAAGTCTTCGGGGACATTCCTTGTACACGTCATGGATCTTCTGGGCCTGGCCCATTATCAAACCACCATGGGGGACCTCGTCTTGGCCCATCTGGCCGATACACGACATGGTGAGTACCCTTGGTCCATGATACTATCAGTAGCTCCTGAACCAGTCTTCAAGTCGGGGACGCTCCTAGTTGTTTTGAACTGATCTTCGTCTACAGTAGTCGGTCTTGAAAAGGTGGTTCAACAAATATTTCCATCTTTAATCTTGAGTATCAACAAATGTGCCCTTTGTCCTACTTTGACTGCATTGATTTAGGATAGAGTACGCACATGTTTTTCTACCACGAGATTGTATATGCCCCTCTACCTGCCCTATCCCCTTGTTTATATAGGCACCCAAAGGATCTAGGGTTACAAATATGTCGGCTACGTATATGGCAGGTCGTGTTGTCGTTGACATCTAATTCTTAGGAGTACGCGCCAAGTCTTCGGGAACATATTCCTTATACACGCCGGCCATGAGTCTTCTGGGCCCGGCCCATTATGAAACCGCCATTGGGGTCCTCGTCCTGGCCGATCTGGCCGGTAGACGGCATGGTGAGTATCCCCAGTCCTTGATACTATCAGTAGCTCATGTACCGGTTAAGTCAGGGACGGTCATTAGCTCTTCCAAACTGCTCTTCGTCTATAGTTGTCAATCTTGAAAGCTGGTTCAACAAATATTCCCATCTTTGATCTTGAGGATCACCTAGGTGTATCCGAAAAGTTCACATGTCGAGCATCCGAGGAGCTCCTTCTGGGTTCCCTTAGTTTTTATCAGACGCTTTATTATTTTCATGCCGCACCTTAGGTAAAAGTCTATTCCGCGCGGTGGTGCCTTAGCCTCAAAGTGTTCCCGCGTTGAGACTGTCATTTCGGCTATCATCATATTCCATCTATATTCCCACACAACAGTGGTGAGCCGTCATTTTGGCTATCATCATAACATGTGAGCGTAGCTCGAAGTCCCATTATTTTCACATCTCATCAGCGAAGGATATTTTTCCTCGATATATGTGGTAATTTAATCAACTACCCTCGATTCTAATGCATGATCAACACATGACATATGGGAGACTGGCGGAATTACAACCATGCAGCGCGTCTTACCTCGTGGTAGCTTCATGTTCTAATTTGCCCATAAAAGACCAATGGCGAGAGAGAGGCGCCCTCAATATCTGAAGCCCTCATCTTCTTCCTTGAGCTTTTGTGTCTATGAGCTTCTCAACGCCCAAGTCGGAAAGCTACCAACCCTTCTTTCATTTCACCAGTTGCTTTCATGGTGGGCAAGTAGACTCAAGCGGTGACGACCGTCAAGGCAGACAAGAAGACCTTTTAATTATCTCAATTTAAATATTCATTTGAATGTCAAAAGCTTCAAAAACTCACCACACTCAAGCAAAACAAGAAAAAACTTTAATTAACCGTATTTAAATAATTCACATTCCAAAATCTAGAAATTTTGGGATTTGGGATATGACAGATATACCTTCAACTACCTTTGCGTGAGCTGGAGAATGAAGAGGTTCAGTCAACGAGGATAAGGCTGAAATTCGACGTTACCAAGGAAATTTAGGAGTAAGTCCTTTGTACCATGTCGGTACACATCCTCCTCGCCATGGACCTATCCCCTCCCATCCTCCAGATGGCTAATCGGGTGATCTACGATTTCCTCTGGAACGGTCACAAGGATGCACGTTTCGGCTGCAGCCTCGTGGGCTAGGTTAGAGTTCACCGACCCCTGAACTTATGTGAGCTAGGGATCCGCAAGTTGCACTGCACTGAAATTTCTCTATGAATCAGGTGTCTATGGCTCAAGACCACATATCCCTCTCGCCCATGGGCGCATCTGGACCCCGGTCTGACCCCGAGGTCCTCCAGTTCTTCTAGGCGTCCATGTTTTGGACAGTGGGCAATGGATCCTCCTTCCACTTTTGGATCGACATCTGGCTCGATGGCAACTTGATCTCTGAGCTCGCGCCCGCCCTAGGTGTTCTTGTGCCTAGTAGGAAGCGACGATCACGGTTTGCTGCCGAGCACCGATGGTACCCTCAAAACCTAAACATAAACTCTACTATCTAAGACTCTGTCATACCTCTCAAGTTTGGTCCATGCTCACCTCCTTCAGTGTCAAATGTTGTAATTGAGGAAGTCATGATGAACCATGGGATGTCGTTTGTAATATTGAAATATATGTATTGTGGTGCGTGCGTGAGTTGTATTCTTTGATGGTTGAGTTTGGTTGTGTAATGCTTGAACTTATCTGTATGGTTGTCATAGACTGCTAATATCATAGAAATCAACCATGCAAACCGTTGTATCCCAACGATGTAATCTTCTTTGTAATCTCACTAGTAGAAAAAGGGTCAAACGTGAAGCACATTAGTGCCGTTTGAATTTGAGCCAGTACTAATGTGTGCATTAGTGCCGGTTCCAACGGCTAGCCGGCCGCTCTCATTAGTACCGGTTCGTGGAAAACCTTTAGCACCGGTTCGTGCCACGAACCGGTACTAAAGTGAGTGGTGGCAGGATGTTGTCAGTCTGGGGCCCCTCCAGCACCTTTAGTAGCGGGTCATATCACGAACCGGTACTAAAGGTCGTCCTACATAGACCCTTCATCCACCCGAGCTCGCTCTGTTCTTCCCCTTTCCCCTCTCCTCTCTGTTCTTTTCCCTCTTCCTCTCAAGCTCATCACACATTTTGCCCAAAATTTGTCAAGATTTGAAGGCCCCCATCCATTCAAATGATCACAAAGGTTAGCAACTTTGTCCTTTCATCTCTCATTGCTAGATTAGCTCGTGCAATGCTTTATATAGTGATTGATTTTTGAGTTTAGTAATTTGGGAGGAATTATATATATGTGCTAGTATTTGATTTATATGCAATTTGAGGTCAAAAATAACACTTAGTTTTCATATGTAGGTGTGGTTTATTTAGTACCTTCTAAATCTCCATCGTAACCACCGTCGACCGCTTGCAACGTCCCGTCACCGGCACCACCTTGTGGTGAGCCTCTTGTTCATGAAGTTTTATATAAAAAATTGATATTTGTGTGATTTGGATATATAGTTACTCGTATAATTATCTTACCCATACGTTGTTTGTTATACATAGTGCCATGGTTTTGATATCCATCCCTGTCGGCCCTCGTCCGGGTTATGATTCAGATGTGGTATATTCTCTTTTAAAACTATTCATTGCATTTCGTGCTTATGACAAATTATGCCCATCAAGTTGACATAGATATTTGTATGTAGGAGGTAGTTGAACCGGAAATTTCAACCGACCCTATTGTCGAGAGGTTAAATTTAGTTCAAAGAGAAAACGAGGATTTGAAGGAAAAATTGAAAAGAATTGAGGGGGAGAAGATGGAATTGGAGTTCCATGTTGCTGATGTCGTCGATGATCACAAGATTAAGATGGAGAAAATGCGCTTGAAGATTAGAAAGATTAGAAAATATGCCATTCATAGTGAGGCTTGGTATCATTATGCTGTTGGATCAATTGTTACCTTAGTTGCGATCTTGATCGCATTTGTTGTCGCATTTAAATTCTTTAGCTAGAGAGTTATTTGTTTGTTGCATTTAAGTGTTGTATGATCTTTATGTATGAACTTTATGTATTGTATTAATTTGGTGTTTTCGGTGCTGTGTATTGAAGATGAGCCGGCAATGGATGTACGATGACCGATGCTGTCCCGAGTTCATTAATGGTGTGCGTACTTTTCTGCTTGCGGCTGAGGCAAACAAGCGGGCGGATGGTTTTATGCCTTGTCAAGGTGTTGGCTGTAAGAATGGTCACAATTACTCTACGTCAAGAACCATTCACGTCCACCTGTTTGAGTCCGGTTTCATACCCCACTATAATGTTTGGACCAAGCATGGAGAAAGAGGGGTTATGATGGAAGACAATGAAGAAGAAGAGGACGACGACAGCTATCCTGGCCATGGGTTCCCTGAATATGATGATACAACAATGAGGGAAGAAGCTAAGCTGGTAATGCGGGAAGAAGCTGAGCCGGCAATGCGGGAAGAAGCTGAAGAAGAGGCATCGGATGAGCCCGTTGATGATCTAGGTCGGGCCATTGCCGATGCAAAGAGAAACTGCACAAGTGATTTGGAGAAGAAAAAGTTGCAGCGCACGTTAGAGGATCACAAAAAATTATTGTACCCGAATTGCGTAGGTGACAAGAAAAAGCTGGGCACCACACTGGAATTGCTACAATGGAAGGCAGAGAATGGTGTATCTGACAAGGGATTTGGAAAGTTGCTGGTAATGATAAAGAATATGCTTCCAACGGACAACGAATTGCCTGAGAGTACGTACGAAGCAAAGAAGGCTGTCTACCCTCTAGGGTTAGAGGTGCAGAAGGTACATGCATGCCCTAATGATTGCATCCTCTACCATGGTGAGTATGAGGATTTGAACGCTTGCCCAGTATGCGGTGCATTACGCTATAAGATCAGCCGCGATGACCCTGGTGATGTTGAGGGAGAGCGCCCCAGGAAGAAGATTCCTGCCAAGGTGATGTGGTATGCTCCTATAATACCACGGTTGAAACATTTGTTCCAAAACAAAGAGCATGCCAAGGCGATGCAATGGCACAGAGAAGACCGTAAGAAAGACAAAAAGTTGAGAGTACCCGCTAACGGGTCGCAGTGGAGAAAAATCGAAAGAAAGTATGGGAAGGAGTTTGCAGATGACGCAAGGAACGTATGGTTTGGTCTAAGCACAGATGGCATTAATCCTTTTGGGGAGCAGAGCAGCAACAATAGCACCTGGCCTGTGACTCTATGTTTGTATAACCTTCCTCCTTGGTTGTGCATGAAGCGGAAGTTCATTATGATGCCAGTGCTCATCCAAGGCCCTATGCAACCCGGCAACGACATTGATGTGTACCTAAGGCCATTAGTTGAAGAACTCTTACAACTCTGGAATGGAACAGGTGTACGTGCGTGGGATGAGCACATGGGGGAAGAATTTGACCTAAAGGCGTTGCTGTTCGTGACCATCAATGATTGGCCTGCTCTCAGTAACCTTTCAGGACAGACAAACAAGGGATACCGCGCATGCATGCACTGTTTGGACGATACCGACAGTATATATTTGGCTAATTGTAAGAAGAATGTGTACCTGGGACATCGTCGATTTCTTCCGAGTAGGCATCCCGTAAGAAAGAAAGGCAAGCATTTCAAAGGTGAGGCGGATCACCGGATGAAGCCTCGCCACCATACTGGTGCTGATATACATGATATTGTCAAGGATTTGAAGGTGGTCTTTGGAAAGGGTCCTAGTGGACAACCTATTCCGAATGACGCTGATGGACGCGCACCCATGTGGAAGAAGAAATCTATATTTTGGGACCTGCCCTATTGGAAAGACCTAGAGGTCCGCTCCGCAATCGACGTGATGCACGTGACGAAGAATCTTTGTGTGACCCTGCTTGGCTTCTTGGGCGTGTATGGGAAGACAAAATATACACCTGAGGCACGGGAGGACCAGCAACGTATGCACGGAAAAGATGGCATACATCAGGGTCATGCAAGCTACACTCTTACCAAAGAAGAGAAGGAAATCTTCTTTGAATGCCTACTTAGTATTAAGGTACCGTCTGGCTTCTCGTCGAATATAAAGGGAATAATAAACATGGTAGAGAAAAAGTTCCAGAACCTAAAGTGTCCTGACTGCCACGTGATTATGACGCAACTGCTTCCGGTTGCATTGAGGGGGCTTCTACCAGAAAACGTTTGATTAGCCATTGTGAAGCTATGTGCATTCCTCAATGCAATCTCTCAGAAGGTAATCGATCCAGAAATCATACCAAGGTTAGAGAATGATTTGGTGCAATGTCTTGTCAGTTTCGAGTTGGTGTTCCCGCCATCGTTCTTCAACATCATGACGCACGTCCTAGTTCACCTATGTGAAGAGATTAACGTTTTGGGTCCTGTATTTCTACACAATATGTTCCCCTTTGAGAGGTTCATGGGAGTCTTAAAGAAATATGTTCATAACTGTGCTAGGCCAGAAGGAAGCATCTGCAAGGGCCATGAAAATGAGGAGGTCGTTGAGTTTTGTATTGACTTTATTCCTGACATTAAGCCGATTGGTGTTCCTGAATCACGGCATAAGGGCAGACTGGATGGAAAAGGCGCGCTAGGAGGGGAACAAATAATATGTATGGACGGACATTCTCTCACTGAAGCACACTACACAGTTCTACAGAATTCCGCCTTGGTGGCTCCGTATATGGATGAACACAATAATTTGCTACGCTCCGAACACCCGGAGCGGTCTGATGACTGGATTACACGTGAACAAACCAGGAGTTCCGCCAGCTGGTTGCAGACACGTACCATGCATGACGCCTCTATTGAAGATGACCTGTACTTGCTGTCCCAGTTACCATCTTCAAATATAATGACTTTCAAAGGGTACAAGATAAATGGTAATACATTTTACACGATCGCCCAAGATAAGAAGAGCACCAACCAAAACAGTGGTGTCCGCTTTGATGCAGAAACCAAGACGGGAAAGGAAACATATTATGGTTATATACAGGACATATGGGAACTTGACTATCGACGTGGTTTGAAGGTCCATTTGTTTCGGTGCAAATGGGTCAATATGACACGAGGCGGGGTAACGGAAGACCCGCAGTACGGAATGCAATAGTGGATCTCAACAATCTTGCGTATGCAGACGAACCATTCGTCCTAGCCAATGATGTGGCACAGGTTTTCTATGTGTACCAAGCCGAGAAAAAGAAAAGATAAGGAAGCGAATGCATCGTACGATGAGCCAAAGCGGCACATAGTTCTTTCTGGGAAGAGAAACATCGTGAGAGTGGATGACAAGACAGACATGTCAGGAGATTATGAAAAGTTTGATGAAATTGCTCCATTCACAGTGAATATTGACCCGAGCATCCAGTTAAATGATGAAGATTTTCCATGGCTACGGCACAAAGGGACACACGCAAAGAAAAAGTTTCACACCCAAAGATCTGGGATGTGATCGGCTTCACTATCATCACTTTCTTCTGTGTTTCACACCCAGGAGGGAATCTCTGTAATAGTTAGGGTTGCTAGTTATGTGTTTTGGCATTTGAACGCGAAGAGATTTTATGTGCAAGCAAATTCTTTAATGCATTTACTGATTTTTTCAGCTAAATGACCCTGAAATTGAAAAGCATTTCAAATGAACTTAGAAAAGGCTGAAAGTTGGCATGGTATCATAATTTCACCCACATAGCATGTGCAAAAAAGTAGAGAGGGTTACCGCAAATACTGGATGCACTTCATGTACAAAATGGACAATCTCTTTCGAAGTATCAGGGTTTCGGACGAAAACTCATCCGTTACAAAGGCATTTCATTTTTTAAATAACCTAAGCATTACCAAATTGAATATAATGATAAAACACACTAATATTAAACATAAGAAAAAAGAATCACTGAAAAATCTATTTTCAAAGTTAAGTTATTCACAAACTAGTGATTCACACAAATTTCAAATAATTCAAAATTTAAACTATTCAAATTTGTAAACTACCGGTACTAACAGAAAGTTTGTAATTTTTTGTACCTAAAGCAAAAATATTCATAAACAAACTCTAAATACAGCAAAAAACAACTCTAAAATAAATAAAACAAAAATAAATAAAGCAAAAAAATAAGAAAATAAGCCCACCTACTGGGCCACAGCGGCCTGCACACGACTAGAAACCCAAATTCTAGTTGGGCCAGGATGCAGGCCCGCTAGCCCAGTAGGCCCAACGGGGCATCGCAGAAGAGGTACACCCAGAAGGCCTGCTTAAGAGAGGAGCTCGAGATAGTAGCGACGGCGGGGCTTATAAGCAGGTGCGAGTGCCCCTCGGCTAGCGAGGTGGGACTAAACTTTTGTGCCCCTCGCCTGGCAGCGCACACCCTTTAGTACTGGGTCATGGCTCCAACCGGTACTAAAGGGGGGGTCTTTAGTACCGGTTGGAGCCACCAACCGGTACTAAAGGGGTGCCGTTCCCGCCGCTTGGCTTGGCCAAAACAGACCTTTAGTACCGGTTGGTGGCTCCAACCGGTACTAAAGGTTGTTCTATATAAGAAAACACTTCAAAAAAATTGTCAGTTTCTCATCTCTCCCTGCTTCTTTCTCCTTTGCCCCATCGCCGCCGCCCCTCGTCGCCGCCCCCGTCGCCGTCCGTCGCTGTCACCGTCCCCGTCCCCGTCGTCCCCGTCGCCGCGCCGCGCCCCACCGCCGCACCCCGCCCGGCCCGTCCTCCCGTACATTGTCCCCGCCCGGCCCGTCCCCGTCCCCGTCGTCGCCGCCCTGTCCCCGTCGTCGCCGCCCTGTCCCCGTCGTCGCCGCCCCGTCTCCATCCCCGTCCCCGTCGCTGCCCACCATCGTCACACCTCGCCGGTGAGCTCCTATGCCCCGGCCGCCAACCACACACACACACACACACACATTGTTATAGAATTGTTAGCAATCTTTGTGTTTTTTAGTTATAGACTTATTAGAAATGTTAGTTTTAGTTATGGAAATGTTAGTTTTAGTTATGGAAATGTTAGTTATATAGAAATGTTAGCTATATAGAAATATTAGAAATGTTAGTTATATAGAAATGTTTTTTAGTTATAGAAATATTAGAAATGTTAGTTTTAGTTATAGAAATATTAGAAATGTTAGTTTTAGTTATAAAATTTAGAATTTGCATATATGAAATCACAATCCATCATTTAAAAAATGTTACTTTACTTTTGCGGCATATAGTATTTGTTGTCGAGGATGCCCGGCCCGCATCCTCGCCGTCGACCCGTTCGCGACGACGTCCTGCTTCAGAGGACCCATGTCCGGGACTGGGCTCCGCCGGGCTGGCACTAGGAGGTGCTACCTTCAGGGGCGCGATGCTTGGTGAGGAACCCGGCCCCGGGTCCCGTCGTCGACCCTCATCTCCTTTGGTGGCGTTCGCGTGGGCCACCTTCGGTGCGGAGGGAGCCGGCCCCGCCGGAGGTGGTATGTCGCCGTGTCAGGGAGGAGGACGAGCACGTCCATCGCTACATGGCTGCTATGGACGCCAGGTTCTCCAATACCTGGCAGGTTCTTTTGGGAGATCACCTGAGCTATGATCTAGTGATGGTTCCTTCTCTTTGGGTGTCCACCGCCCGCACCTCAGGAACCGCGAGTGGCCTAGATTACTCTGTACTATTCGATCTTTATTAGCTTCCTAGCTAGCTAGCTAGTGATGTATTCGATATTATATCTATTATTCAGGACGATGTATTCGAGATTATATCTATTATTCAAGACGATGTATTCGAGATTATATCTATTATTCGAGACGACATATTCGAGATTATATTTGATGATGCTTATTATGTACTATGATTGATTCAGTTTTTCGTTACTAATTGATTGTATCCATGCATTGTAATTTGAATATATTTCTTTTGGATTAGTTAAACAAAACCTATGGCGAACAATACCGGTAGACAGGGAGAAGAGGCCATGTTCAATATCATAGGCAATCCTCGCGGGCCAGATGATGATCAGAATGAAGAAGATTATGACGGCTCCGAATATCTAAACAACACCAGGGAGGGTGATATGATATTCGATCGCGACGACCGAAATGATGAAGTCATGAACTATGAACATGACGAAGAAAATGTTGATCTTGAAACAACAAAGACCGTCGAGGTATATATATTTATATAAGCAGGCATCTGGTGATCATCACATGTTTTAAATGACTTGAAGATATATTAACGAATCAATCTTTCTTCTTTCAGCCATCCAGATCGAGCAAATCTTCAGGCAACAGGAAACGTGGCCTGAACAAAAAGTTGAAGGAGGGCGTAAAGTACAATATCGAGGCCATCAGACCTAATGGCGGACCATTAGAGCCTAAGAAGATTACGGACAAGTTCATTCGTCAGTGCGGAGTTATTGTGAAGGACCAACTCCCGATCTCCCTTCAAAAATGGAGAGGGCCAGCAAAGCCACATCCAGGAGTTACTTTTTTCGACGACAGACAAAAACTTCTGCTTTGGGAAACGCTCATGGAAAATTTCACCCTACCAGATCATTTCACAGATGCAGATGTGGAGAAAGTCAAGGACGCTGCTCTTAGGAAGATGGCGGTTGCATTCAAGAACCACAAGATTTGTGAATGGGCCAAGTACGTCAACGGAGGAAGGAAGACTCTAGTATTCGAGGGAACACTAGAGAAGCAAAGTTCTCATTGGGACGATTTCATGAAATTCAAGGATTCGGAATTATCTAAGGAACGGTCGAGAATAAACAAGGCCAATGCCGCAAAAAAGGATAAGTTCCATAAGCTGGGGCCAGGTGGCTATGCGGTGGGAATGCCTAAGTGGGATAAGTCTGAGAAAGATATGCTGGATGCAGGTGTCACTCCAGAAACATTGAGCTGGCCCCCCAGGTGCAGGACTTGGTTCTATGCGCATGGGGGGAGTTGGACCCGAAGACAGGCAAAGTTTCGAAGAAGGCATGTCTGGACGGAGCCGAAGATAAGCTACTTGTTGCAATAGAAGAGGCTCGATCGGGGTTGTTCAAGCCCAACAGAGGGAATGACGAGCTTACGCGTGCCCTGGGAAATCCTGAACATCCGAGAAGAACACGAGGCATGGGCGCTATTCCATGGTATGAGGGGTTTTCGGACTGGAACGCCGACTACAGAACCCGTGCAAGAAAGAAGATTGCGGAGGAGAAGAAGAGGAAGATGGAGGAGAAGCAGAGGAAGCTAGACTATGAATGCCTTCAAGGCCTAGAATCAGCGCACGCGGACTTGGCAGTCAAATTCCAGTGGCAGCAGGAGCAGATCGACTCACTTAGCCAGCAAAGGGGGTCTCAGCAGCTAGCGGATGATCCACCATTGGATAGCACCGTCCCATCCATGCCAAGAAGCAGCGTGGGTTCCGCCCCGGGCGACGCATTGCTGGATAGCTACCCAGTGGATGACATCATGGAGAACACTAACTATGAGTTACACTTTTAAAATGAAGAACATATCCATGAAGGTGGCGGACGCCCTTGCTTTTACAAATCCCCCCGAGGCAACCTTCCATTGCAACCCGATTCCAGCGGGCTATGCTCGTGTCTTGGTTGATGAGGTGGTGGACCAATATTTGGGGCTAGAGCTTGACATTCCTGGAGGTGACGATGAGCACACACTAGGAGAGGCCAACCATCATATCATCCTGTGGAGAAAGGATTGCATCATCTTTCGAAGGCCACCGACACCGCGTCATCCGACTCCTCGTCGAAGTCCGCCACCGAGTCAGCAGACTCCCGCTCCTCCAAGTCCACCAACGCGTCAGGCCACTCCTCCTCCTCCAAGTCCGGCAAAGCGTCAGGCCACTCCTCCTCCAAGTCCGGCACAGCTTCAGGCCACTTCTCCTCCAAGTCCGGCACAGCTTCAGGCCACTCCTCCTCCAACTCAGCCACGTCAGCCGTCTTCGCCACCTCAGCAATCACGGAAGAGAGCCGCCTCAGCTATGGTGCGTAGCGGTACAAGTCGAGGTAGTACTGGAGGTACAGGCGGAGGCAAGCGATTTCAATATGGTCCAAGCCTCATGCCTCTTCCGCAGAGGCCTTACGACAAGTCCGAGGAGGAAAACATAGCCATATCGAAGGCCGAGGTGGACGCCCATTTTGCACCGAAACTGCCACCGCCGCCAAGGGAGAAAGTGCATGTGGAAAAGATTGACCACTTCATTCGTATGGCTAGAGCACCAGCTCCCAAGCCTGTTGACACAGACTATGAGCGCCACATCAAGAAGTTAAATCGAGCACGTCTATAGAAAGAGGCGAGCTCGAGCTCGAGCAAATCAGCTGGCAAAAGGAGCGGTAAAACCGTTCCCCAGTTGGGAGAACAAGCGGCGCAATCAATCCCCCCGCTTGTTGTGCCAACAATACATGAGAGTAGGCGTGCCCAATATTATTGTGGGAAACCGTTAACGTTCCCTCGATGGGCGATGTGGTAATAACCGAGGAGCATATTGCGCAGGCTGAAACGATCGGGATCACTGTTGGACAACTCCTCGATATCGAGCCCATGTCTCCAACTAGAGAGGAGGAAATAAAACGGAAATATGTCCAGGGCCAACCTTTGGTCGAGCCAGAGGAGGTCAATAAGCTCCCAACGAGAATGTATGAATTGCATCAATGGTACATGGACATTACCAAGATTTCCAATCGAGAGTCCCTCATGGTGAATGTCAAGAAGGATCATTACTACCATGAGAAAGTTGTGACCATTGAGTATTCAGAACTATTTCATCTATACAATTAAGACGCACTCGACAAATCTATCGTCAGTTGCTATTGTCTGTAAGTGATTTCTTCCTGTAATTTAAGTCTCAAGCTAGCTGTAGTGATCATTTTGATCAATCATTACATATAATTATCCTCATTCTATTCTTTTCTATGGTATTATGCAGGATGAAGATTTATGAAATGAAAAAAGGTGGACGCTATGGCATTGATTTTGTTGACCCAAATACCGTTAATGAATACACATGGAAAATAGATCCATATCACAAAAAAAGTGTAGAGGAAAGCATGCTAGAGTTCTTCAAGGACCTCAAATACAATGAAGATATACTACTTCCTTACAACTTCCAGTGAGTCACACTGTCTTGTACTACAAATTCTGTTTTTCCCTATTAGCTAGCTACATGTTTTTGCTTACATATGCCAGCTTAATTAAGACATCCAAATGTGTGTGCATGCAGATTTCACTGGATCTTGTTAATCATTAAAGTTGATGAAGGAACAGTTGAAGTACTAGACTCACTACTTAAGGAAGCAAGTGACTACACCATCGTGAAGGGGATAGTCAACGGGTGATTTCAATCATTATTAACTATATCTCGGCCTATTTAATTAGTTCATCATTTCCTGATAACAACTATTTAATAACCCATTTATTCATTTTCTTTGTCGGCGGGCAGGGCTTGGGCAAAGTTCATCAGGGCCACTCCAGGCCCATGGAAACAAAATCTGAAATGGTATCGACCCAAGGTAAGTAATTAAGTAGTACTAGCTAGCTGCCATCTCTTTAATTATCATGCTTGATTAATTATTATCTGATCAAATTTCATTCTCGTAAAGGCCCTAAAGCAGGCGCCGGGGAATGATCTATATGCATACTACGTTTGCGAGAACATTCGCATGATGGCGTCCGAAAGGAGCAAATCTCAAAGACAGGAGTGGGTACGATATCGATTGTCAGAACACTATTCACAATTTTTACACCATTATCGATATCTAGTCACACAACTAATACATATGCATATTGATCTCCTTCTTAACAGTTCAAAGAGGTGCGGGACAAGCTCCTAGCACAGGACCGCATAGAAGCAATTCAAGAGGAAATAGCGGGATTTTTTCTCGAGCAGGTCATAGATCCCAAAGGAGAATACTATTACCCGCTACCGCCCCCATGAATCACTTCCAATTGTTATCGTGCTCCGAAGGCACCAATTAGCTAGGCTAATGCCACTGGCTCCGAAGGCACCAATTAGGAGAAATTGTGTATATATATATATATATATATATATATATATAATGATCGGTTCTACTAGAAATTCTATTTATATATATGCATAACGTGTACAATATGTAGTATCATAAAATACCAGCAAACAAAAAATAATTAAATGGAAAACACAAAATTAAATGAAAAAGAAATCATAAACCCAAAACCCCCGAAACCTTTTAATACCGGTTGGTGACAGCAACCGGTACTAAAGGGTTCCCTGCCCCCGAAGCTGGCTCGTGCCACGTGGTTGCCCTTTAGCACCGGTTCGTGCTGAACCGGTACTAAAGGGAGGGGGGCTTTAGTGCCTACACTTTAGCACCGGTTACCAAACCAGCACTAAAGGGCCTTACGAACTGGTGCTATTGCCCGGTTCTGCACTAGTGTCTATCTGTTGGCTGCACACCCTTATAAACACGAATGCGTCCTTGGCAAAGAGGGAGGGCCGTCATGATTTGGGTAGGGGTGGGGCATCAAGTATCGCTAAGTTGCATGCATGGGCAATGAATTGGTATGGGCCACTCGCGCGGGCTGGGCTTTAGGGTTAGGTTAGAATAGGATTATATTTCCCTATTTTAGTTTCCTCTTTGATTTGGATTTTATTAGATATCAACAAAAATTCTACTAAATTCTAGAAAATCCAACATAATATTTCGATATTGGGGAATATATTTGCAGCCCAAATATTAAATTAAATTCATATAATAAATTGATGAACTTTATGTTGGGATTTATAAATATTCACTAAAAATAAAGTTAGTGTTCTAAATAATTCACAAAACTTTTTTGAACTCCAAATAAAATAAAAATGAATATTTGGGGAAGTTGTTTTATTTTCACTCAATTTCAGTATTCATTTAATTAAATGCCAAAAGCTTCAAATCCAAGTCAAAACTCGCTAAACTCAAGCAACAGAAACAAAAAACCTTGAATAACCCTATTTAAATAATTCACATTCAAAAATTTCGAAATTTTGGGATTTGGGATGTGACACATGTACCTTCAACTATCCTTTGTGTGAGCAAGAGAATGAAGAGGCTCAGTCCATGAGGAAGAAGAGAAGGCTGAAAATTTGAGGTTACAAATACAAAGGAAATTTAGGAGTAAAGCAGCTTGTTTAGCATTATGAATAGGTCTCTTGTGGATTATCACATCTTAGTTACACGGGGGAGGTTTTACCAGGTTCATGCCCCCTGTTGTAGGGTTAACACTCTAATCCTCTTGATGCTTATCTCATATGAACAGTGTTGTTACAATGATGCTTGGATCTGCCTGAATCTATCCTAGGCTTGTGTGTATCTCGTAACACCCTCTTTAGATTTCCTTCCAACCTCGCCTTATATGAGACAATGAGGATGCAGGGTACAACAGTTGTTTTGAGCCACACTATAATAACCACGCCATGATAACGAATGTTACTATAGGAACTACCATGATGCCATTAAGTTGTCTTGAGGGTGCCGTTAGTAATGTTTGCATTGATTGACTACTACTAGTCCAGTCAGATGGTCTTCGTGGTGCTACCGTGCTAGCCAGCCAGATGGGATTTATGATGTCGGCCCAGATGAGTGATCTCATGGCATATATTTGAGTCGTTCAGGCCTGCTGGGCTAAACCAATGTCATGGGCCTACCCTGGGGGAATCATGTTGTCAGTAGCCTTCAAGTTGCTTAAGGTCTTGCTAATGGCGCCGACTCCTCTTGATTGAGGAATATTCTTTTGGAAGAACCTACGGTGAACATCACTGCCCCCCCTACGGAGAGGCCTTGATGGACTCAAAAAGTACCTTAAAAGGTTAGTAATGGGTAGTACAGACTCAGTGATACTAATATGCTCGTCTGGGAGCTTGGCTTGTGGCTTGCTGTGAAGTGTATCATAAATTCTGAGTGATCTGAAGAATGCCTAAGCTTATCTGAATGGTTCGATGCCAGTTGTCCTAGAGAGGAACATTCCTTTGATTTTCATCTTTAGAACTTGGTCTTGACACTCAGGCCTTTGGTTAGAGAACCAACTAGTGCCTCGGGGATGCAAAGTCCATAGATAGTCCTGGCTTTGCCGAGTGACCTAAGATTTACTTGAGCCAAACACCCACACCCCTCCCTTGAGGAAAGCTTGTGTCTGAGTCAGTATGCCATGTAAAGAACTGGGCAACATATTTTACTTGTGATCAGAGACGACTAGGAAACTTGTTCAGTCCACCGACTGCGGGGCACCTTCGCCCGATTCTTCCAAGCTTTAGTCAAAGCGACATTTGATATGTGCCGAGGGTCTGGGACGTTAGATGGAATCTCGGCCAGGATGTCACAACGATTGCAAGCATTAATGCGAGCAATCAAGTGCATAAAACCTTGGCGCTGCCCTGAGATGCAGACTCCTCGATCCCTGTAAAGCATGCGCATGCACTAGTACAGAATCACAATTTTGTGCCAGTTTTTGTACATGGGTCGGCCGCGGTTCCCCGTTCCGCCTCAAAAACTATGTCGTTAATGGCATGTTTCAGAGAGCTGTATGCAAATTGCTCTAAAACCATATCAAGCTCGGTGCCTATTTTTGGATAGTACTCCCTCCAATCCAAAATAAGAGTCGTGGTTTTAGTTCAGTGAAGTAAAACCACGACTCTTATTTTGGATTGGAGGGAGTAGTACGTTTCCTTGTATTTTAAGTTTTTGTTGCTACCAACCTGTCGTTGTACTAGATCTTGAATAATCCTATTGAGGTTGCTGCTGATATTAAATATAACATCTATCCTTTCTCTTATTGTTGGGTCCATGTAGTTATCTCGACACTCATTTGAATCCAAAAAGTCTGAGGATATTGCCAAGAAGACCAACTTGGTGTGGGAAGCACCCAGTTTCAAGCACCTGTACTTGAATCTGTTGTTCATGAAAGGGTTTTTGGAGGAAGAGAAGGTGATGAGCAATATAAGGCTTGTCATGGAAAGATGTGTGGGCTTGAAGATAATCCAACTGTGTGGTACAGACCCGTGCGAGGAGTGCAAAGCCATATACCCTGAGTGTTCAATGTTTCCTGTGAATAAATCTACCAAGCATCGGGATTAAGGGGCAATCCACATATGGATTCTCCTCAGATGAGGAGATAATAATGGGATGATGGGTATCATTAGGTAGTACGTAGAATCTAGTCAGTAGCTTAGCAGGCCCATTAATTAGCAAGGATATATATTGAGTAGGTGCAAACATATGTCGCAGGCTTGCTTTTTCAGAGACTAGTTGAGCTGCCCATGTGTTGCAACGGAAGCCAAAACATTTCATGTTTAGATGATGGGTATCATTAGGTAGTATGTAGAATCTAGTCACTAGCTTAGCAGGCCCATTAATTAGCAAGGGATATATATTGAGTAGGTGCAAACATATGTCGCAGGCTTGCTTTCAGAGACTAGTTGAGCTGCCCATGTGTTGCAACGGAAGCCAAAACATTTCATGTTTATAAAGTAGACTGGGTTGCACTAAGGACGCAAATAAGGCACGACTGTTTCCCCCTCCCCATGAGGAGATCAGCTCGAACGTTCCCCTAGGGAGGGGGGAATGAGCAACAAAACACCCTCCAGCGCACGACCCAAAACGTCCGACTAGCCCTTTGCTAGGTCTATGGAGCTCTAACTGGCAGAAATGCCATTGCTTCTGACCCACTAAAAAAATGGTAAACAGGCCACTAGTAAAAGAAAAAATACTTCAAATATAAAACAATTTTTTTTGCCATGAACAACAATTCAAGTAAAAATAGAAAAAGAAAAATTGCCATGAAAAGAATCCACCTATATGTAACACAAAATTTGCTGTGAGTTACAGAAGATTTTTTCTAAAAGTTGACATGGTGTGTACATGTATCATGACGTATGTGATAAGGACATATTTATAAGAAATTGCCATGTTGTAAATACCAAAGTTCCTAAAATTTGGCATGTGAATATTATAAATTTTATAAAAACATGCTCACACTAGCGATTAACAAACTGAAACTTGGTTTTCTACCGGGAAGAATCAGACTCAGACACTTGGCAACGTTGGTTCCAGCACATGGCAGCGGTGTGCATGATGCATCCGGGAAAAAGATGGTCTTAGGTTCGGCTCTACCAAGTGAGCCTGGCCGGTGTACCCGATGCACCCTCTTGATATCAAACTCACCGTACGTGTCCACCTCACGCTCAATCAGAAATGCCCCTACAAATACAGCCTGATCAACTATCCTGGATTCACATCCCACAAACGCATATCACAACTTCACAAGTATAGTATCCTGCTTGAAACTATGAGAACGGTGGAGCTCGCGGGTGTAGGTAGAGGCTCGAGGTCGTCGTGGCCGGAGGCGGTGGGGCTACCTGTGGCCACGGCAGCGCACCTGATCAATGGTGACAGGCCCGATGTCGCGGTGGCGTTGATCGTGGAAAGGGATCCCATCAGGCCACCACCACCAGGGCGTCCCGACCCTAGGCGCGTCATCCTCGTCTGTGACGCAGCTGGCATCGTCGTCAAGACTCCTGTGGTCGGCTAGCATAACACGCACCGGCGTGTAGTGCAACACCTATATACACTGTTTGAAGTTGCCCACGTATCCTATTCCCTATCGCTACAACCTAAGCTATGATAATAAATCTGTGAAAGATGGGCTGCTTGCTCGGGTAATAGATAATCTACAGCTCTTTTGTACTTTGAACATTCTGCAGGAATAAGAAAAGCATGTGGGCTTTTGGAAACATGGTGGTACGTATATGACTGATTGCCTCATCCCTAAAATAAATTAAACTATGGACGACCGCTTTACATTGTCTATAAAGGTGTAACCCACACCGATTCCGGGACGGATTCACATATTCACACAATAAGGCCATACCATGGGCCATGGGGTGTTGGACATTTGAGTAAATATGTATGATCTATCAGTGTGAAGAAAATAAGCTTTATATGAACTTGTGATATAGAAGAAATAAAACCGACAGACTGCATAATAAAGTTCTTTATCACAAGCGGCGATATAAAGTGACTTTTTTGCATTAAGATTTTGTGCATCCAACCATAAAAGCGCATGACAACCTCTGTTTCCCTCTGCGAAGGACCTATCTTACTTTTATCTTCCTACCTTTATACAATAGTCACGGTGATCTTCACCTTTCCTTTTTACACTTTATTCTTTTTGGCAAGCACTATGTTTTAGAGAAAGATCCAGATATATATCCACTCGGATGTAAGCTATCATAAAGTATTATTGTTGACATTACCCTTAATGTAAAAAGTTGGGAGACGAAACTATAAGCCCATATCTTTCTTTATGTCCGACTGAATCTTTGAACCCATAAGTATCGCGTGAATGTTAGCAATTATGAAAGACTAAATGATAGTTAAGTATATGACTTGCTGAAAAGCTCTTGTATTGCCTCTTTTCGAAGTTATGATAAATTGCAATTACTTCAATGACTAATATCATAGTTTGTTAGTCTTCAATGAAGTTTCTGATTCATACTTTACCTTGTGAATGAATTGTTACTTTAGCATAAGAAATTATATGACAATATATGTTGATGTTCTAAAGATGATCATGATGCCCTCATGTCCGTATTTTATTTTATCGACACCTCTATCTCCAAACATGTGGACGTATTTATCGATTTCGGTTTTTGCTTGAGGACAAGCAAGGTCTAAGTTGGGGGAGTTGATACGTCCATTTTGCATCATGTTTTTATATTGATATTTATTGCATTATGGGTTATTACACATTATAGCACAATACTTATGTCTTTTCTCCCTTATTTCACAAGGTTTGCATGAAGAGGGAGAATGCCGGCAGGTGGAATTCTGGACTGGAAAAGGAGCAAATCTGAGACCTATTCCGCACAAGTCCAAAAGTCCTAAACTTCACGGATAATTATTTTGGAATAAAAAAATATTGAACGAAGAAAGCACCAGAGGGGACCCACCAGGCAACCACAAGGGTGGGGGTGCGCCCTACCCCCTGGGCGCGTCCCCCTGCCTTGTCGTCCACCTATCAGGCCCTTGGTGCCCATCTTCTGCTATATGAAGGGTTTTTACCTAAAAAATGAAAAGGAAGCTTTCGGGACAAAGTGCCACCGTCTCGAGGTGAAACTTGGGCAGAACCAATCTAGGGCTCCAGCGGAGCTGTTCTGTCGGGGAAACTTCCCTCCCGGAGGGGGAAATCAAAGCCATCGTCATCACCAATAATCCTCTCATAGAGAGGGGGTCAATCTCCTTCAAAATCTTCACCAGCACCATCTCCTCTCAAACACTAGTTCATCTCTTGTATCCGATCTGTGTCTCAAAATCTTAGATTCATACCTGTGCATTGCTGATAGTGTTGATTACTCCTTGCAGTTGATGCTAGTTGGTTTATTCGGTGGAAGATCATATATTCAGATTCTTAATGATAATTATTACCCCTCTGATTATAAACATGAATATGCTTTCTGAGTAGTTACGTTTGTTCTTGAGGACATAGGAGAAGTCTTGCTATAAGTAATCATGTGAATTTGGTATTCGTTCGATATTTTGATGAGATGTATGTTCTCTCTCCTCTAGTGGTGTTATGTGAACATAGACTACATGACACTTCACCATGATTTGGGCCTAGAGGAAGGCATTAGGAAGTAATATGTAGATGATAGGTTGCTAGAGTGACAGAAGCTTAAACCCTAGTTTATGCGTTGCTTCGTAAGGAGATGATTTGGATCCATATGTTTCATGCTATGTTTAGATTTATCTTAATTCTTCTTTTGTAGTTGCGGATGCTTGCGCACTACTAGGGAAAAGGCTAGCAGCAGCGCGGGTTTTAGGCCTATCAGTAGCGCGCGGATATGCGCTACTGATAAGGCGCTACAGCTATTCCTTAGCAGTAGGGCGTGTTACATGCGCTACTGCTAGGACAAGTAGCTGCAGCGTTTGTTCAATCCGCGCTACTGCTAATGTAACTACTGGCAGCGCGTTTTCCGTCCATCGCTACTATTATTATTTATTTTTAGTGTATTTATCGTACAAATATTGGTACAATACCAGTTATGAGGTTTACATCATTATGTCCATAACAGTGTGTCAAATGAAGGTGGATTAGTTTCAAGTGGAGGCAATATGTGGTGCATGTCAAAAGTATACTACAAATCCAAACTTGATCTAGTTTGGACTAGTAGTACTTTCGATGTGCACCACATGTTGCCTCCACTTGAATCTAATCCGCCAACACAAGCTATTTAATCATCATCATAGTCATTACCACCAACATTAGCTATTTAATTATCATAGTCATAGTGTAGCACACATCATCATCTTCAAACTCTCATTCTAGCTAGCTAATCACCACCAACACTAACTAATAATAATCATCATAGTCATTACCACCAACACTAGCTATTTTATCATCATAGTAATAGTGTAGCACATCATCATCCTCAAACTCATTTCTAGCTAGCTAATCACTCCTGCTGCTCTCTCTTAGGTAAAATAACATAAAACATGTGTAGCTCTCCTCCTTGATCAAGTTGGAGCATGCAGATGAACCTGTCTCCTAATTTTGGGTAGCACATCTGTTTGCTGCCCCCTAGTACTTCTCTACGCTCCCCCATCACATATCTAGTCCAGTCTTGCACTATTAAGCATCCATTGCTGATATTGAATGCACTAAAGTAACATGTAGGATATCTTGGATGTAAGCTAATAATACTCATGGTACCTTTAGTCTCGATCCCATAAGGCACAACATTCATCGGGATTCCCTGTTGAAAAAACATCGTATGGTAACATACTTAGCAATGAAGTTTAGCTTCACAAATAATGTATGGAAAAGATGCACTGAGGACAAATAGTAAAAATCTTACCATCCTTCCTAAATAGATGTGACCGTAGTTCATTACGAACACTATTGGTCGCACGTTTTCAGTACTAACATTTCTAAGTCTAGGAAGAAAATTTGTCTTGACAGTATCAAGATCCTCAAGCCATGAAACATAATGACTTAGCTCCTCGAAGTTTAGTTCAGCCCCGGGACAGTAGTAGGTCATGTCTACCAAGCGCTGGACATGTTTTCTTGCACCGAAATAGGCTGACAATACAAATTAGTTGTCAACTATTTTTGAATAAACAATATCAAAGACATAAATATGGTTGAGAAACTTATATAATGGTGTAACTGGAGGCGTCTGCACATCAACCCAGATGTCGGTATTACCTTCAATATCATCTTCCGGACGAATATCAAAGGTGATAACCATATCAGGCTCAAATGCATAAGTCTTGCATAGTGCTCGCCATGTTTTGCATCCAAAATAGGTATAGTCGTCTGAATTGTATAATTTTGCGTGGAAAATATAACCATGCTCGGTCTTCAAGTAAACTTTCTTTACCTCCATAGTATGACTGAAACCTATCTTATCCAATACAAAAACTCTTGCATGGCAGGGGATACGCTAGTAGAATAGTAAAAAAATATAAGTTGAAGCAAATGAAGCAGATGTCATGCTTAATTACGAAAAAAGACTTGTCGTTGTGACTTAATGTATCCACTTCGAAGTTCTCGCCCAGCTTGATGCTGAAGCGCCTATCATCATCTAGGAAGATTCCGTCGCACAGGCCGCGCTCGTCTTCGCAGTATTTGCAAATACCGAAATCCTTTTTGTCGTCAGACATTTCCTATGTTCATAGTTAAAACATTAGTTGAAAATCAATAGAAGACAACTACCAGGATACTCAACACACAAATCCGGGGCACTCGATATTTCCTACATATTCTGGCAAAAGTCATGCCAAAATTCACGGAAAAATCCGGCACGACCTTTGCTAAAATAGGACATATCGAGCGCCTGAAATTTGCCGGAACGGAAATGAATCAACATTCCAGCAAAACATAGGCCACTCGGAGGTGTAACCTACAAACATGACCGGCCACTTGGATATTGAGCAACACAAGATATACATTTCAAAATATCTTATAGGACTCAAATTAGCATGCATTCAATAAGCAAAAGTAAATCATCTCATGCGTCCGTACATCGTCGAATATTATCACTAATGCATCCCGAATAGTGTCATACATATAACATCACTAGTACAACTAAAACCCTAGCACACGACGGGTATCGGCGCGGGCGGTGGACACCCACAAAGAAGGAACCATCACGGGATCATAGCTCCAGTGAGATCCCTGGAGAACCTGCCAGGTATTGGAGAACCTGTGCTCCAACGCAAACAAGTAGCGACGGACATGCGCGTCCTCCTCACTGACACGGTGACGCACCACCTCCGCGGAGTCCTCGAGCCTCTGGACCGTCACTGGCCCACGCGACCGCCACCAAAGAAGGTTCGGGTCAACGACAGGCTGGCTCCTCACCAACTTGCGCCCCCGGTAGGTAGCGCCTCCCAGTACCACCCCGGCGAAGCCCAGTCCCAGACATGGCCCATCTGGTCAAGCAGGTGTCGTCCTCCGCCGACTCGACGACGAGGATGCGGGATAGGCATCGTCCACGTCGATGCGAGAAAAAATGCTTTAACTAAAAAAATAGCAACAAGTTCTTACTAACTAGTTCTATTAATTCAACTCGTTCTTACTAAATATAAACTTACTATAAATAGAAATAAACTAGCACATCTACTACTACTAATTAACATCTAACTACTACATCTACTAATAATTAACATCTGACTACTACATCTACTACTAATTAACATCTACTACTGCTAATTATACAACTAGTTTACCATCACTACTTCTAAAAATCATTATCTATGAACCCTAAATTAAAATCTACTACTACTAAAATCATCTACTAACTAAGCAAAGAGAGAGGGGGTGGGGGAGGGGTGGGGGGCTTACAGAGGGATAGACGTTGGCGGGGAGGTGCTCGGCGACGGAGGGGCGGCGAGGGCGGGCTCGGGATCGGGAGGCGGCGGTCCTGGGCGGCGGGCTCGGTCGAGGGCGGCGGGCTCGGTCGAGGGCGGCAGGCTCGGTCGAGGGCGGCGGCGGTGAGGTCGAGGGCGGCGACGGTGTGGTCGAGAGCGGCGGCGGTGAGGTTGAGGGCGGGCGGCGGCGGCGACGGTGAGGGCAGTTTTAGAGAAAACTGCTACTGCTAATGGAAGCAGTTATTTCTTTTGTTTATCCCAATATTAGTAGCACTTTGTCCTGAAAAAACGCTATAAGTCTAAGCAATGTAAAAACATCAAAAATATACATTGGTCATCATTGATCTTTTTGTGTATAATCTAAATAGTCAACATGAATCCTCACTGTACCTGTATAGGTACAGGCGAGAATTCATATTGCAACCACACATATAGTTCAATGAAGACCAAGTGCTCGAGATAGGTTGAGAAGTAACATATTTAAGCTGGTAAACACCTTGTTCGTTTAGCAGTATGGGACTAAACTTAATTAGTTGCGGTGATATTTAGCAGCAGCGAGTTTTGAAGAAAATCGTTGCTACTAAGTTCTTTAGCAGTAGCACGTCCACGGGAAGGGCGCTACTACTATATCTAGCCTGGGGGCAACACGGTGGCAATTATAGTAGTAGCGCCCTTTTCACCTAGAGCGCTACTGCTACTTAGTCATTAGTAGCGCTCTTTACTGAAGCTCGCTACTGCTAATTAGCAGTAGCGCCTGTTTTTAGACCGCGCTGCTGCTAAGATTCTGTGTATAAGGTTTTCCCTAGTAGTGGCGAGAGGGTTAATCATAAGTGGGAGGCTTGTCCAAGAAAGGACAGCACCCAAGCACCGGTCCACCCGCATATCAAATTATCAAAGTAAAAAACGCGAATCATATGAGCATGATGAAAACTAGCTTGACAATAATTCCCATGTGTCCTTGGGAGCGCTTTGCTTTATATAAGAGTTCGTCCAGGCTTGTCCTTTGCTACAAAAAGGATTGGGCCACCTTGCTACACCTTAGGAACTTTTGTTACTCGTTACCCATTACGAATTATCTTATCACACAACTATCTGTTATCGATAATTTTAGTGCTTGCAGAGAATACCTTACTGAAAACCGTTTGTCATTTCCTTCTGCTCCTCGTTGGGTGATGGCAGCTGGAACTACGTCGGTATTTTCCTGGAGAGGGGGGGATGATGCAGCACAGCGGCGGTAGGTATTTCCATCAGTTATGAAACCAAGGTTATCGAACCAGTAGGATTACCAAGCAACACAACGTAAACAGCACATGCACACAAATAACAACACCTCGCAACCCGACGTGTTAAAGGGGTTGTCAATCCATTTCAGGTAACGGCGCCAGAAATTGGTGCGTGACGGTGAAAAGATTGTAATAGATTGGATAAATAGATCGCCAATAAAATAAAATGCAGCAAAGTATTTTTGTATTTTTGTTTTAATAGATCTGAAAATAAAAGTAAGGAAAAAGTAGATCGCAAAGGCAAATATATGAGAAATAAGACCCTGGGGACGTAGGTTTCACTAGTGGCTTCTCTCAAGAAAAATAGCAAGCGGTGGGTAAACAAATTACTGTTGGGCAATTGATAGAACTTCAAATAATTATGATCATTACATACGCATCACGTCCAAGATTAGTAGACAGACTCCTGCCTGCATCTACTACTATTACTCCACACATCGACCGCCGTCCAGCATTCATCTAGTGTATTAAGTTCATGTAAAAATGGAGTAATGCAATAAGAACGATGACATGATGTAGACAAGATCCGTTTATCTATATGGAGGTAGATATAGATCTCGTCTTTTTATCCTTAGTAGCTAGCAATGATACACACGTGTCAGTTCCCTTTCCGTCACTGGGATCAAGCACCGTAATATCGAACCCACTACCGGGCACCTCTTCCCATTGCAAGATAAATAGATCGAGTTGGCCAGACAAAACCCAAATATCGGAGAAGAAATACGAGGCTATAAGAGATCACGCATAAAAGAGATCAAAGAAACTCAAATACTTTCATGGATATAAAAACATAGATATGATCATAAACTCGAAGTTCATCGATCCCAACAAACACACCGCAAAAGAGTTACATCATATGGATCTCCAAGAGACCATTGAATTGAGAATCAAGAGAGATATGAATCCATCTAGCTACTAACTACGGTCCCGAAGGTCTACAAAGAACCACTCACGCATCATCGGAGAGGCACCAATGGAAGTGGTGAACCCCTCCGTGATGGTGTCTAGATTGAATCTGGTGATTCTGAACTCTGCGGCGGCTGGATGAATATTTCGTCGACTCCCATAGTGTTCTGGTATTTTTGGTGTATTTATAGAGCAAAGAGGTGGTCCGGCAGGCACCCGAGGTGGGCACAACCCACTGGGGCGCACCAAGGCCTCCTGGCGCGCCCTGGTGGGTTGTGCCCCCCCTCGCCACCCCCCCCCCCCAGCTGCAACCAAGGCCCATCTGCTTCCTTTTGGCTCATAAAAATTATTGTAAAGTTTTGTGCTATTTAGACTCCGTTTGATATTGATTTCTCGCGATGTAAAAACATGGAAAAGATAGGAACTGGCACTGGGCACTATGTCAATAGGTTAGTACCAAAAAATGATATAAAATGACTATAAAATGATTATAAAACATTCAAGATTGATAATAAAATAGCACGGAACAACCAAAAATTATAGATACATTCGAGCCATATCATTGGGTTTGACACTCTTACTTATCGAAAGGACTACTATAGATCCCTATACTTGTGGGTAGTCACATCCCCAAGCTTAGACGCTTCAGTCTCCTTGTATATTTACTTGGGGTGCCTTGGGCATCCCCAAGCTTGAACTCTGGTCTCTCCTCCTTCTTCTCATATCGAGAACTCCTCAATCTTTGATCACTTCATCCACACAAAAGTTGACAGAAAAGTCGCTAAGATCCATTAGTATAATAGTGCAAATCACTACTCTAAGTACTATTGCAAACCCATTCATATTTTGTTTTTGCACTGTAGCTACTCTATTATAACTTCTCCATGGCTTATACCACAGATAGAATTGATAGTTTCATCAAAACAAGCAAAACAATGCATCAAAAACAGAATATGTCTTAAATGGGACAGTCTGTAGAAATCTGAACATCTACCATACTTCTGGAATTCCAAACATTCTGAAACATTAGGACAAAATAAAGAAATTGTATAGAAATACTGTGCAAGAAGTTTCAGAAAACGTTTGACATTCCATTAAAAAATGTAAAATCGCACACTACAACCAAAGTTTCTGTTTTTGCACCGCATATACAAGCAATCTAATCATCCTAAAGGCAAACCTTGGCACATTATTTTTATAATACAATGGATTCATACAAGGGGATAATTATTTTTGTGAGAACTTTCATGAAAAATTATACATTGGTTCCATGAGCATGAACACTAGTGTTCAAGGTCGACCCTCACTTCTTCAATGCATCACCTTTCAATCGCTTCTCTTTTTGAAAAAGTTTTTAGGTTCTCATCTATATATTTTTTACTTTATCAAAGCACTCAACAGAAATAAATGACTCTCTAAAACTTTCGGGTTGTCTCCCTGGCAACACTTTCTTTAAAGCCATTAAACTAGGCATAAAGTGCTGAAGTAATGGATCCACCCGGATCCCAAGGTATATCAAATCCAATTTGAATTAAGAATGATTTATAATTTAGTAGTGAGCACAAAGCAACATATATCACACAATGATGAAGTCTAACTCTCTTCCTATGCATCAGCATGTCATACAAAAACAATTCATGCACATCAAGTAAAGAATAATACATAACATAAGCAGTTTTTGCAATTTTATCGTGTTGGAAACATAGAGAGGCGGAGATGTAGTTCCTCACTCATAATAATTATAAGTAGGAGCAGCAAGCACATGCATATTATATTCATCAAAATCATCATGTGCAATGGTAAAAGGCAACCCATCAATGTAATCCTTAATAAGTGCAAACTTTTCCGATATAGTGTAGTTTGGAGAATTCAAAAATATAATAACTATCATGTGTGGGTGCAGTAGCAACAATTTTATGTGTAACGTAAGGAACTATATCAAGTTCATCTCCATAAGCATAATTCATATTGGCATCTTGGCCACAAGCATAGAAAGCATCATCAAAAAGGGATATTTCAAACGAATCAATGGGATCACAACAATTTTCATAGCATTCATCCTTCGGTAAGAATGAAGGGACATTAAACAATGTATGAGTTGGAGAGTTACTCTCATTAGAAGGTGGGCACGGATAGCTAATCCACTCTTCCTCCTTTTGTTCTTCACTCTCCTCGTCATCTTTTTAGTCTCTTCTTGGATAGCGGAGACTTCCTCAATAAATACATCAATATCGGAATTGTATTTATAATTCTCATAGAAATATTTAAGGATAGCAAAATTTTCAGGTCTATAAACTGAATCATCAAAATCTTCATACCTTTCAAACAAAGATTCAATTTCATAAGCATCCTTAAAAGCAACAAATTCTTATATTCGTTCCACATCATAGTAATCATATCTACAATTAGCATAAGAAGCTAAGGTTTCATTATCATTAAATTTGCATGAAAAGGGAAGGTGTGGAGCCTTCATCCTAGAGCAACTAGTATAATCATATCTCTGGCATAAATTCCAAGCATACCGATGCAACATATCAATTTGATCCCATAGCAGTTTCCCTTTTTGTGTCAAGAGATAATCCCTAAAGTATTCACATTGATCCAATGTGTCTCCCATTATCATGTTGAATGAGGTTTTCTCAGGATTATCAAAGTAGTGTTTAATATTTTTCACATAATGAGCATCGAGGGTTTTAGGAGGTTCTCCATCTTCATGAGTAGCAAGTACAACTAATGTTTTTAGTATTTCGTGTTCCATATCCATAACTAAAGATAGAGAACAACTTAGAATAGAAAATAAAAACTACTTAGTGATAAAGCAAACAAGCACACACAAGAATATTCACCCCACACTATTGCTCTCCGGCAACGGTGCCAGAAAACATTCTTGATAACTCACAAGTGTAGGGGATCGTTTGTAGCCTTTTTCAATAAGTAAGAATGTCGAAACCAATGAGGAGCTAAAGCTAGAACAAATATTCCCTCAAGTTCTATCGAGCACCAATACAACTCTACGCACAATTAACGTTTGCTTTACCTAGAATAAGAATAAAACTAGAAGTACTTTTTAGGTGTAGTAGGATAGTTTTGCAAGATAATAAAGAGCACGTAAATAAAAACTAGAGGTTGTTTAGATAAAAGTACAATTAAATTAGTATAGAGAGTGTGGATTAGTAGTGGCAGGATTTGCGGAATTGTCCCTAGGCAATTGATAACTAGACCGTTAATCATTCTTGCAATTTTATATAAGGGAGAGGCATAAGCTAACATACTTTCTTTACTTGGATCATATGCACTTACGGCTGTTTTTGTTCACTTTTCATTACCGGCCATTACATTTATTGTTTTGAAGGACAACCTTTAGAAATGGATTTTATTTTAGATTGTTAGATTATGATGCTCACAGTTACATTTGTTCATGAACAACAGCTTCAAGTTCAAACGCTTGGAACTGTGTGTTTCCCACACCAAGTTGGTCTTCTTAGCAATATCCTAAAACTTGGTGGGTTGACAAGACTGTCGAGATAACTGCATGGACCCAACAACAAAAGAAATAATGAATATTACATTTAAAATCAGCATCAACCACAATATTAGTTTTCAAGATGCAGTACGGCGACAGACCCGCAGCAACAGAAACTTACAAGTAAATGTGCTACTCCCTCA
Organism: Triticum urartu; assembly: GCF_056163025.1. Classification (NCBI taxonomy): domain Eukaryota; kingdom Viridiplantae; phylum Streptophyta; class Magnoliopsida; order Poales; family Poaceae; genus Triticum; species Triticum urartu. The sequence continues at coordinate 17,728,439 of NC_141873.1, forward strand.
AATCAATATTAATTGACGCTGCTCTAGTACAACTTTAGTACAAAGTTGTACTAATCATGCGCCAATAAATTTAGATTGGAGGGAGTACTATTCAAAATAGGCATTGACCTCCACATTAATATTTAAGGATAAGCCCTCATATGGTTTTAGAGGAATTTGCATACAGGTCTCTGAAATAGGAATGAAGTTGTATATGGTACCTATGCAATTACAGCTTGATCTGTAGAAATTTGGAGGAATTCCAACCTTATCTTGCGTGGAAATTCTCTCCCAAGAAAATTCATGTTTAAGAATTTCTGCATTTCTGCATTGCACCGTCATTAATATCATTTAATGAGTCTCATATTGCCCACATTCCAATGCGGCATGTAGTACCTTTCGTTAAAGCTGCCAGTGGCTGAGTGTGTTTGCCTTGTGTTCTATCTTGTGCAATACAACTAACTTATTTTCCACAAGTGCTTTCGTTTGCAATAAAACTAACTATTACGCATGCACATATCCTCCTCTCATCATTATTATTAGTGGCAGAGCAGCGCTAGTGACATGCTGGTATATACAAAATGCATAAACATGTCATACAAAAAATTATATCAAGTGGGCAAGTGGCAAAGAAGACCTTAATTAACAGACTTTACGTAGATGTTTTGCCTTCGGCTCGCTGCAGTGCTTGTAGTCATGATTGAAGATGAATAGGTTGAGAGTTTTCTCGCAGAAAAAAACATTTAGTTTTCTTAAATAGGTGAATACCAATTGAAATTGCACAAACATTTCTGAAAAATAGGTGGACACCATGAGAAATATGTAAAAAAAACACAACCTAGGGTTTTTCTGCTGTAACGACAATCTTAAGTAAAATGTAACCAAGTGCGGGTATATTTTGAAAAGAGCTCGTAGAAAACTTGTCACGTTACTTGCAATTGCAATGTTCCGTACGTCCATTGTTCTCAAACTAGGAACTAGCAGAATCTTCCTTAAATACTACGCACTGCTTGCTCCAAAATTAACACCAGGTCAACGTGATCGAGTTCAATCTGTTTCTTCCCGACTCCGTACTCGCGTGACATTCTTTGCGTCCGTCCGGTTCCATCGCCGCCACAGGAGACCCACATCGTATATCAAACACACGCGTGCGTAGCGTGTAGCCGATCGCCTTTAGGCTCTAGCTAGCCCTATCCCCATGGACGACACTAGCACCGCCACCGCCACCGATGGCTGTGCATCTCCCTCTTCGCTGTCTCCGTTATTCTATTCTTCCTCTGTCCGTTCCTGGGGGACGGTGGCATGGGCCCCTTCGCCGTTACGGCCTTCGTCGTCAGCGTCTTCATCGCGGTCCTCATCATCTGCATCATGCCATGTCGTCCTGGCGGCGGGATTGACGCGGCCACCATCTCAGCGAAGCTCCCTGCACCGTTCGAGTTCGAGGGTGCCGCCACGGCGGTGGAGGAGTGCGCCATTTGCCTTGCGCCGCCGCGCGTCGGGGAGATGGTCCGTCGGCTGCCGGTGTGCGGGCACCTGTTCCACGCGGGCTGCATCGACCGATGGCTGCAGCAGCAGGCCACGTGCCCGCTGTGCCGTGCCGCCGTCGTGTTCGCCGCCGCACCCAGCAGCGGCCGGCTGAACTACCTGTCTGACATACAGCGTACGTGCACGTAGGTGTCTTTTTTTATAGTTCGTGACCGTGTTGATCTTGTGTTGTGCGTACAGTCGCCTTTATCACGATTGTTTTTGAGAGGAAAACTATGCTCATATCAATGTTGCGTTTTGGGTGCGGGTGCGCCGTCACCCGTGCAGGCTACAGCTGCTGCTTCGGTGTATGTGCAATGTTTAATGACGCCGTCCATCCAGACTTCTTCAGCTCCTGCTCCGGTTGCCGTGGTCCCCCTTGGCCCAGCTGCGTATCGTCCGAATGGATCAGCCACGACACCCCTTGCGGCCGTTTCAGTGGGACTTGCGGCGCATCCCTCTTCACCGACCTTTGGGACAGTTCAGACGCCACCGAGCTCGCAACAATCAACACCAACATCTCAACATAAGACACCGATGTGTACTATGTCTGGAGGGCAGGCTTCGCCCCTTCGACGTAGTAACCGTCACGCCGTCTCCGCGGATGGTTCCTCTCCGACCGATGAACATTCACTTGTAAAGGCAATGCATCGACATGCCTCGAGGAATTTGGACCCCACACAAGGTACCTCGTCTCCTCAATCTTTTCTTTCATTTTTGAATACCGGCATTTCCTCTAGCTTAAATAATGTTGGTATATCTATGGGGAGAAATGACAATGAAATTAATATGTCGGTTGGGGCACTTAAACATATGGAGATTGACCATTTAAAGGTTTCTCCAAAGTGTAATAGCACCCCACCTAACCCTGAGACCGAGGAGGAAGATGAAACGGATGCCAAATATGATGGTCTACTTATCTCCCACTTGGTTGGTGAGGTTACCGAGGTTGGTTTAGATGATGCAAGACCTGGGTCCATGTTTTGTGACTTCACGGCGTCTTTGCGGAAATCTAAATCGCATTCCTCGAAAAAGAAACAAAAACCGCCCAAGAAGGCGAAATGTTCCACATCGACCCGAGTTTCCACATGGGAGGCGTGTTTTGGAATAGCAGAGGTTTCTCAGACTTGGCTAAATATAAACACGTCAGTGATTGTGTACGTGAACATGGGTTGGACTTTGTGGCAATTTCCGAGCCTGGTAAATGTGACTTCAGGCCAAATGTCCTCGAGCACCTATCAGGTGGTTTCGACTACACATGGCATAGTCTACCAGCTCGTGGAAGGTCTGGAGGAATCCTTCTTGGGATACATACCACGACCATGGACTTGTTGGCTTTTTCGACAGGTGAATTTCATATCAAATTTCACTTACGAAACAGAGCTGATAATCTTACATGGAGCCTGGTCGCAGTCTATGGGGCTGCCCAAGATGAACACAAATCGGCTTTCCTTCGTGAATTGGTGAACCTGGCTAAGGATAACCCGTATCCAATGATTATTGGAGGGGACTTTAATATCCTTGGGTACCAACAAGAGAAAAATAATGACCGCTTCGACACTGATTGGCCCTTCCTATTCAATGCTGTGATAGACAGTTTGGATCTTTGGGAGGTCAGTATGTCGGGGCGGCAGTTCACCTGGGCTAATAACCGATCTGTGCCGACATACGAGAAGCTCGATAGGGACACCGAATGGGAACTAAAATTTCCTATGGTAACCATGCGAGCCCTAGAGTGTATCGAGGCATTATCGGATCATGCACCCATCATTCTGGATTCTAACTCTACGAACCCAGCAGCCCGTCGCCCTTTCAAATTTGAATTGGGATAGCTTCATCGGGATGGATTTGTAGACATAATCAAGAATGTTTGGGAGAGGCCCGCCATTGGTCGCACACCTATTCAGAGATGGAACTTTAAAATAAGGGCCATGAGGCAACACCTCACTGGATGGGCGAAACACACCAATGGGATATATAAAAAAGAAAACAATGCCTCTCTACCATTATTGACGACCTCGACAAGATTGCAGAGACACGCCCTTATGTCAACAAGAGATCGAATTAAAAAATCAATCTAATGAGAAGGTCGCCCGTCTTTTGCGAGAAGAGGTCGCTCATCTCTTCTATATCTTCTGCCGTGGTCGGACATTGAGCTGAGCTCAATTTCACACCTTGCAACACAGGCAAGAACCCCTTCTTAGACTGATCCATATTGAACTTCTTCAATATCTTATCAAGGTATGTGCTTTGTGAAAGACCTATGAGGCGTCTTGATCTATCTCTATAGATCTTGATGCCTAATATATAAGCAGCTTCTCCAAGGTCCTTCATTGAAAAACTCTTATTCAAGTAGGCCTTCATGCTGTCCAAAAGTTCTATATCATTTCCCATCAAAAGCATGTCATCTACATATAATATGAGAAATGCTACAGAACTCCCACTAACTTTTTTGTAAACGCATGCTTCTCCATAAGTCTGCATAAACCCAAACGCTTTGATCATCTCATCAAAGTGAATGTTCCAACTCCGAGATGCTTGCACCAGCCCATAAATGGATCGCTGGAGCTTGCATACCTTGTTAGCATTTTTAGGGTCGACAAAACCTTCCGGCTGCATCATATACAGCTCTTCCTTAAGATAACCGTTAAGGAATGCCATTTTGACGTCCATTTGCCATATCTCATAATCATAGTATGCGGCAATTGCTAACATGATTCGGACGGACTTTAGATTTTGTAACACCCTCGATGCAACTATAGCTCCCACGTGTCGAGGCACGACTTAGAGACATAATCGCATTGAAGGCATATGTCGCAAGTTAGGCAATCTTCACAACATCCCATGTAATATGAATAATAAAGGGGAGATAACATAGTTGGCTTACACTCGCCACGTCAATCAAGTACATAAATAACATTACATCATCCAAACACTCATGGCCCGACTACGGCGCCAAAATAAAAGAGAACCCAACATGCGACACGGTCCCAATCACCCCCAACTGGGCACCACTACTGATCATCGGGAAAGGAAATGTAGTAACGTTGAGAGTCTTCGTCGAACTCCCACTTGAGCTCATACGCGTCTCCTGGAGCGGAATCATCAGGCCCTGCATCTGGTGTAATAGTAATCTGTGAGCCACAGGGACTCAGCAATCTCGCACCCTCGCGATCAAGACTATTTAAGCTTATAGGTAAGGCAGGGTAAAATATGAGTGGAGCTGCAGCAAGCGACTAGCAAGTATGGTGGCTAACTTATTCGCAAAGAGAGCGAGAAGAGGAGGCAAAGCACGAGCGAGAAGCTAGAGAACAACCTGCGCAAACATTACACCAACACCGCGTCAACTTCCCGGACTCCGCCGAGAAGAGGCCATCACGGTAACACACTCAGTTGATTCATTTTAATTAAATTAAGGTTCAAGTTATCTACAACCGGACATTAACAAATTCCCATCTGCCCATAACCGCGGGCACGGCTTTCGAAAGTTCAATCCCTGCAAGGGAGTCCCAACTTAGCCCATGACAAGCTCTCACGGTCAACGAAGGAATAGACCTCCTCCCAAGACGTTCCAATCAGACTCGGTATCTCGGTAACTCAAGACACTTCGACAGGTTAAAACAAGACCAGCAACACCGCCCGAATGTGCCGACAAATCCCGATAGGAGCTGCACATATCTCGTTCTCAGGGCACACTCAGATGAGACTAACTACGAGTAAAACCAACCCTCAAGTTTCCCCGAGGTGGCCCCGCAGGCAGCTCAGTTCGGACCAACACTCAGAGGGAGCACTAGCCCGGGGGGGGGGGGTTAAAATAAGATGACCCTCGGGCTCCGGTAACCCAAGGGAAAAAGAGGCTAGGTGGCGAATGGTAAAACCAAGGTTGGGCATTGCTGGAAAAGCTTTAATCAAGGCGAACTATCAAGGGGTTCCCATTATAACCCAACCGCGTAAGGAACGCAAAATCCGGGAACATAACACCGATATGACGGAAACTAGGGCGGCAAGAGTGGAACAAAACACTAGGCGAGAGGACGAGCCTTCCACCCTTTACCAAGTATATAGATGCATTAAGATAACATGGCAAAATAATGATATCCCAACAAGTAAATAAGAGATGTTCCAACAAGGAACGACCTCCAAACTTCACCTGCAACTAGCAACGCTATAAGAGGGGCTGAGCAAAGCGGTAACATAGCCAATCAACGGTTTGCTAGGACAATGGTGGGTTAGAGGTTTGACATGGCAATTTGGGAGGCTTGCAAGCAAGTGGTAGGCATCGCACCAATGGCATAGCAAAAGAGCGAGCAAACTAGCATAGCAAAGATAGTAGTGATTTCGAGGGTATGATCATCTTGCATGCACAGTTGTCAGAGTTGACTGGATCCTCAAAAGCAAACTCAACGGGCTCCTCGTTAGCGAACTCGTCTCCCGGCTCTACCCAATAAAGACAAACAAGCAACAAGGATACAATCAACCACGTGCAAACTCAAACAACACGATGCAAAGATGATATGCTATGCGGGATGCGATGCAGGATGCAAAATGTAAGATATGACAGGAAATGCATGAAGCTGGCCCCAACTTGGAAATCCAAGTTTGCCACTGGAAAGATGAGATGAAATCGCTTGAAAACGATATAAAGAACGCCGGAATCGGAGTTACGGTTTGGAAATGGCAAGCGATTCAAATGACACCGGTCTGCGATTTACAGCAAGTAGGCATCTAAATGCAATGAGATGAACATGCTACAGCACCCAAACATGGCATCAAAATACATGGCAGGGAAGCATTCATGATGAACATGCTGCAGCACCCAAACATGGCATCAAAATACATGGCAGCACCCAAACCAAGGTGCAAGTCATGGCAAGACAAGCATACATCCCTTAAGAAGGCACAAAATGCAAGCTATACATGGCAAGAACAATGGTATAGCATGCACGGATCAACTACAATAACATCGGCAAAATCGCAAACAAGTTGACGATCTGCCCAGATTCGCAACGAAGCAAAAGTAGAGCTCGATTGACTCAAGCTAGGGTGCTCCATAATTGCAAACAAAGACATGGATGGATAGAGCACTACAATATTAACAAAACTCCCTTACTGATCATCCTCAAAAGAGGCACGAATCACTAGCAACAACAAGAACATATGGCATCATGAACTAAACAATCCCAGGACTTAGTGAAACTACTAAGTCCCTGAAAACAGATTTACCGGGTGCCTCACTTTGCAAGCTTGCACAAGTCACCACACACATCCTAAAAATACATGGGTTGCACCTCTGGAAAGATGACAAAACCCTTAACAAAACATATGAAGAACTCACGGGCATATCATGCACACATTAAACATGGCAAAATGACAAAAGTGCTAAATGGAGTAACAGATCTGACAATTAACTCAAGTAGCCCTCTTCTAACAGAATTTCGGGCATCAAGATGAGCTCAAATGAAAATGATGCAATGGAATGAAATGATGTACTCTTTGAGATGAACATTTTGATATGCTATATGCATGAATCGGAGATAGGGATGCAAAGTTACGGAGCCGTGAACATGGGCATATGAACTAAAAATTCTGGGGACTTTGGAAAAAAAAGAGAGGTCAAGCCCTAGGGTTCGTCCCAGATCTGGATCGCGCGCTTCCCGAGGTGGCTCCGGCGATGTGCACTGTTCACCGGCGAGGGAAGTCGAGGGAGAGGAGGCCGGGGCTCCGCCGGCGGCGAGGAGGAAGCGGCGCGGCCGGGGACGGGCGGTGGCGGCCCGGCGCCGGAGCAGAGGCGACGAGGTGGTGGCGGCTGCGGCGGGGCGACGCGGCCGGACGGCCGAGGAGACGAGGCGGCGGGGCCGGGCTCCTCTGGCCCGTGCGCGGGCATGGGCGGGCCGGCCACGGGCCGCGTCGGGCTGGCGGCGAAGTGGGTCGGCGGCGCGAGCCAATGGTAGAGCGCCACGTGGCGGCGGACGGGCGCGGCGGACGTGTACGTCGTCGGGGCAATTGTCCGGCGCGCGCGAAGACGAATGGAGCTGGGGTTTCGGGGGAGGAGAAGATCCGGATTTCGGGGGTTCTTTAAATAGGCATAGGAGGAGCTAGGAGAGTCCAAATGAGGTGCGGTTTTCGGCCACGCGATCGTGATCGAACGCTCTAGGACATGGAGCAGAGTTTGGTGGGTTTTGGGACAAATTGGAGGGGTGTTTGGGTGCAACACACACGAGGCCTTTTCGGTCCCTCGGTTAACCGTTGGAGTATCAAACGAAGTCCAAATGGTACGAAACATGACAGGCGGTCTACCGGTATTAAATCAAGGCCGCTTGGCAAGTGTCGGTCCAATCCGGAAATGTTTAATCCCCACACACGAAAGAAAGCTAGAAATGACCACCGGAGGAGAACGAAGCGCCGGAATGCAAAACGGACAACGGGGAAAAAGCTCGAACGCAAGAGATGAACACGTATGCAAATGCAATGCACATGATGACATGATATGAGATGCATGACAACGACAACAACACACGGAGACAAAGACCCGAGCCGAGAAAATAAAATAACTTAACGCCGGAAATGGCAAGAGTTGGAGTACAAATAGGGAAAGTTACATCCGGGGTGTTACAACACTCCACCACCACGAAAGGATCTTGTCCCGAGATCTAGGACTGAAAGAACGCCGGGTACTCAGAACGGAGGTGATCCTCGCGTTCCCAGGTAGCTTCATTGTCGGAATGGTGTGACCACTTGACTTTGAGAAATTTGATTGACTTGTTGCGAGTCTTGCGTTCAGTCTCTTCAAAAATAGCAACTGGGTGCTCACGATAAGAGAGATCTTCTTGGAGCTCAATGTCCTCGAAGTTAACGGTGCGGTCAGGAGTCTTGAAGCACTTTTGAAGCTGAGAGACCTTGAACACGTCATGAACATTTGCAAAGTTTGAAGGAAGCTCGAGTTGATAGGCGAGGTCGCCTCTCTTGCTGACAATCTTGAAAGGTCCCACGTATCTGGGGGCAAGCTTTCCTTTGATACCGAAGCGACGAGTACCTTTCATAGGAGAGACACGGAGGTAAACATGATCTCCGATCTCGAAAGCCAAATCACGGTGCTTACTATCATAGTAGCTCTTCTGGCGGGATTGGGCTGCTTTGAGGTTATCACGAATGACTTTGCACATTTCCTCTGCTTCTGTGATTAAGTCATTACCCAAAAGCTGACGTTCACCGGTTTCAGACCAGTTGAGAGGGGTACGGCACTTCCTGCCATACAGAATTTCAAAAGGGGCCTTGCCCGAACTTGCTTGAAAACTGTTGTTGTAGGAGAATTCAGCATAAGGAAGACAATCCTCCCACTTCATGCCGAAGGAGATCACACAAGCCCTGAGCATATCTTCAAGAATCTGGTTGACATGCTCGACTTGACCGCTAGTTTGAGGATGGAAAGTTGTGCTGAAGCGGATGTTAGTGCCCATGGCCTTCTGGAAAGAATCCCAAAACTTCGAGGTAACGATGCTGCCACGGTCTGAAGAGATCACTTGAGGAATACCGTGCAAAGAGACAATATGAGAGGTATAGAGTTCCGCCAATTGAGCTGCAGTGATCGACTCTTTGATAGGCAGAAAGTGAGCCACTTTGGTGAGTTTGTTGATGACAACAAATATAGCATCATTGCCACGCTTGGACTTTGGAAACCCAGTCACGAAGTCCATTTCAATGTGGTCAAACTTCCATTCTGGAATGGCAAGAGGTTGGAGGAGACCTGCTGGCCTTTGGTGTTCTGCCTTCACTCTTCTGCAGACATCACATTCATTCACGAATTGAGCGATCTCGCGCTTCATTCGAGTCCACCAATAAGCTTGCTTGAGGTCCTGATACATCTTCGTGCTCCCAGGGTGGATGGAGAGGAGAGAATTGTGAGCCTCGTTCATGATCACTTTACGAAGGTCACCTTTGGGTACAACAATATGATCCTCGAAGAAGAGAGTGTCCTTGTCATCAAGGTGGTAGCACTTGTACTTGGACTGGCTCTTGGCAATCCCAATCTTCACCTTTTTCACCATAGCATCAAGAAGCTGGGCTTGGCGAATCTGGTCTTCTAAGGTAGGAGAGACTTGAAGGTTGGCGAGGAAACCTTGAGGAACAACTTGCAGATTAAGTTTGCGGAAAGCTTCACAAAGCTCGGGTTGATAGGGCTTGAGAATCAGACTGTTGCAGTAAGCCTTCCTTCTCAAAGCGTCAGCAATCACAATGGCCTTGCCTGGAGTATACTCGATACTTGGATTATACTCTTGAATCATTTCGACCCACCGAGTTTGCCTGAGGTTGAGATTAGGCTGAGTGAAGATGTACTTGAGACTCTTGTGATCAGTGAAAATGTCCACTTTTCTTCCCAATAGAAGATGTCTCCAAGTCAAAAGAGCATGCACAACTGCCGCCAATTTGAGATCATGAGTGGGGTAGTTCTTCTCATTAGGCTTCAACTGGCGAGATGTATAAGCAACAACTTTCTTCTCTTGCATCAATACTTCGCCAAGACCTTGGAGAGCGGCATCACAAAAGACCTCGTACGGCTTGGATTCATCAGGCGGAGTCAGAACTGGAGCAGTGATCAACTTCTCTTTCAAAGTGTTGAAAGCAATATCGCACTCCGGAGACCAAACGTACTTGACGTGCTTCTGAAGAAGATTAGAGAGAGGCTTCGCGATCTTAGAAAAGTTTTCAATGAATCTTCGGCAATAGCTTGCGAGACCGAGGAAGCTACGGAGTTGCTTCACGTTCTGAGGAGGTTCCCAATTCACAATTGCAGACACCTTCTCAGGATTCACGGCAATGCCCTTGGCAGAGATGACATGACCAAGATAAAGAACCTCATCGAGCCAAAACTCACACTTGGAGAACTTGGCGTAGAACTGATGTTCCCTGAGCTTATCAAGCACCAAACGCAAGTGTTTGGCATGATCTTCCTTGTTCTTGGAGAAAACCAGAATGTCGTCGAGATAGACCAAAATGGAGTCATTGGTGTAGGCATTGAAGATGAAGTTCATCATGCGAGAGAACGTCGGAGGAGTGTTGGCGAGGCCAAAAGACATGACAGTGTACTCATATGAACCAAAGCTTGTTCTGAATGCTGTCTTGGGAATATCTTCTTCACGAATGCGAATCTGGTGATAACCCATACGGAGATCAAGCTTGGAGAATACTTGGGCACCTTTGAGTTGTTCGAACAGCTCATTGATATTGGGAAGTGGGTATTTGTTCTTGATGGTCTTCTTGTTCACTGGACGGTAATCAACACAAAGTCGGTCCGTTCCATCCTTCTTCTTCACAAAAAGAACACCACAACCCCATGGAGAAGAACTAGGCCGGATGAGACCCATTTTCTCTTGCATATCGAGTTGCTTCTTCAACTCCTTCAACTCTTCAGGTCCGAGCTTGTAAGGACGTTTGCACACAGGTTCCGTACCAGGCTCAAGATCAATAACGAATTCAACTGGCCGGTGCGGAGGCATTCCTGGGAGCTCTTCTGAAAAGACGTCTTGATATTCGCAAACGACTGGAATTTGAGAGATGGCATCCAATTCACCCTTCTCATTGAGAGAAAACAGACGGATGGAATTATCCCGAGCGGCAAAGACAATTACATCCTCAGACGAATGAGTCAATTGAATCTGCCTGGCTGCACAATCAAGCTGAGCCTTGTGCTTAGAAAGCCAATCCATCCCGAGAATAAGATCAATATCCGAGTTACCAAGAACCATTGGAGAAGCCAAAAACTTGAAATCACCCATCAAGATAGAAATATCCGGAACCATCAAACTAGAACTCAGACGCTTAGCCGGAGAGACGACTTGCATAGCTCTAGGTAAAGCCTTAGTACTAAAATTGTTCTCCGATGCAAATGGGAATGACATGAAGGAATGCGATGCACCAGAGTCAAAAAGTACTTTTGCGGGAATATCATTAACAGGAAGGTTACCCATGATCACATCTGGTGAGTCCTCTGCCTGAGCTGCATTCATCAAATTGACCTTGGCATGCTTGGGGTTATGCTTGACCACAGCTGTACTTGTCGATCTGACAGGAGGAGGAGGAGGAAGGCGCCTCTGGTTGAGACACTTGTTGGCATAGTGACCCTTCTGTTGGCACTTGTTGCACGTGACCTCTGAAAGCGGACGGTGATACGGAGCACTCGATCTTGGAGGTTGAGACGAAGTCTTGTTCTGAAAGCCAGGGTTGGGTGGGTGGGAAGAACCACTGCCACCTTTGCTCTTCTGCTGATACGGCTGACGGAACGGAGGAGGAGGAAGCCAAAACTTCTGCTGCTCGGCCACTTGAGTAGAGGAAGAAGGAGTAACATCTCTGACTCACTTCTTGGAAGCATCACACCTCAACTGAGCAGCCTCTTGCTTCAGTGCCATGTTGTAGAACTCATCGTACCTCAAGGGCTCAAAGAGAACAAGAGCTAGCTGAATATCTTCTCTGAGACCACCCCTGAACTGGTATATCATGCTCTTCTCATCAGGGACGTCCTGCTTGGCAAAGCGGGCGAGCTTCTGAAACAACTTGTTGTAGTCATAGACAGACAAAGAGCCTTGCTTCAGATTGCGGAATTCCTCACGCTTGCTTTCAACCACGCTCTGGGGAATATGATGAGCTCGGAAATCTCGACGGAAATCATCCCAAGTGATAACACATCCACCTCTGGAGTCCTTGTACTGCTGGAACCATTCTGCAGCTTGATCTTTGAGTTGGAAGGAAGCAAACTTGACAAAGTCCTCAGGCCTGACGTTACTGCACTCGAAGTGCTTGCACAGATCCACAAGCCAATCGTCAGCATCGGTTGCCTCAACACAATTGCTGAAAGTCTTTGGCCCGTTAGCAAGGAACTGGTTGAGTGTAGCAAAGTGACTCTGATTGCTGCCTTGATTCCCTTGGTTGCCTTGATTGCGTTCTTGGAGAATTTGCATGATCAGCTGTGTGTTTGCATTGGTTGCGGCCATCACAGCTTGCCATGCCTCTGGAGGAGGTGGAGGTGGTGGCGGATCAGGATTCGGAGTCGTGCGCGTTGGAGGAGCCATCCTGAAGAGGTTGACCACCATTAGCACATTGACAGATAAATATTGAAGCTGAATCCAACGGAATGAAAATTGCAACATATAGTCTTCACATCCGAACAAAATGAACGAATGCATTCCTCTTGAAATGGTCGCATATCCATAAATTGAGAAGCCACGTAGAATTAAGGTAGAGAAATAAATCAACAAGGTACGGATCAAGAACGAATAATCGGTAAGAAATCCCAATCTCAAACCAATATCCGTGTAAGAAGAACTAGAGCTACTAGAATTCCCACCTATGAAACTCCTGAACCTTTCCGGTTATGCAATCTGGTGTTGGGGATACAGGGGAAGCATAATATCTCACCCAAACTAGCAAATCCTACATCCAGCTATATCCATCCTTTAACACACAACCAAGAAACCTTCGGAAACCATCTACCTCAACCTTCGAAAAGCATCCATTATACAAGTTATGGCGATACTCCCGAACTCCCGCCCCAGTACTGGGTGGCGTCAAGGTTATCTCACCAACGAACTACATAAAAGAGATTTTCGATGTCGGTGTACTAAACTCAGGTATTCCAGAACTGCAACGATAAATTTATGATGACAACACCTCAGAGCTCAACTCCCCGGGACACTTCCACTAAACCCCTGATAGGAGGCACCAAGACAATGTTCTCATCATAAAACAATCGGAACGATTCCAAGATACCCGCGTGATCCTAAAATTTTTTTAGTGAAATTTGAGAAGAGAAGAGTCAAATCTCTACGTCAGGATGCCTTACCAGAGCGATGAGGAGACTGGGAAGTAAAAGAATTCCTAATCTCTCCGATATATAATTCCTAAAAGACTCAAAACATTTTTCTAGACACAACTCGGCCGCTAAAAACGATCAAGCAATGGGGCTCCTAAGGTCGGGGAAGCCTCTGATTACCAACTTGTAACACCCTCGATGCGACTATAGCTCCCACGTGTCGAGGCACGACTTAGAGACATAACCGCATTGAAGGCATATGTCGCAAGTTAGACAATCTTCACAACATCCCGTGTAATATGAATAATAAAGGGGAGATAACATAGTTGGCTTACACTCGCCACGTCAATCAAGTACATAAATAACATTACATCATCCAAACACTCATGGCCCGACTACGGCGCCAAAATAAAAGAGAACCCAACATGCGACACGGTCCCAATCACCCCCAACTGGGCACCACTACTGATCATCGGGAAAGGAAACGTAGTAACGTTGAGAGTCTTCGTCGAACTCCCACTTGAGCTCATACGCGTCCCCTGGAGCGGAATCATCAGGCCCTGCATCTGGTGTAATAGTAATCTGTGAGCCACAGGGACTCAGCAATCTCGCACCCTCGCGATCAAGACTATTTAAGCTTATAGGTAAGGCAGGGTAAAATATGAGTGGAGCTGCAGCAAGCGACTAGCAAGTATGGTGGCTAACTTATTCGCAAAGAGAGCGAGAAAAGGAGGCAAAGCACGAGCGCGAAGCTAGAGAACAACCTGTGCAAACATTACACCAACACCGCATCCACTTCCCGGACTCCGCCGAGAAGAGGCCATCACGGTAACACACTCAGTTGATTCATTTTAATTAAATTAAGGTTCAAGTTATCTGCAACCGGACATTAACAAATTCCCATCTGCCCATAACCGCGGGCACGGCTTTCGAAACTTCAATCCCTGCAGGGGAGTCCCAACTTAGCCCATGACAAGCTCTCACGGTCAACGAAGGAATAGACCTCCTCCCAAGACGTTCCGATCAGAATCGGTATCTCGGTAACTCAAGACACTTCGACAGGTTAAAACAAGACCAGCAACACCGCCCGAATGTGCCGACAAATCCCGATAGGAGCTGCACATATCTCGTTCTCAAGGCACACTCAGATGAGACTAGCTACGAGTAAAACCAACCCTCAAGTTTCCCCGAGGTGGCCCCACAGGCAGTTTAGTTCGGACCAACACTCAGAGGGAGCACTGGCCCGGGGGGGGGGGGGGGTTTAAAATAAGATGACCCTCGGGCTCCGGTTACCCAAGGGAAAAAGAGGCTAGGTGGCGAATGGTAAAACCAAGGTTGGGCATTGCTGGAAAAGCTTTAATCAAGGCGAACTATCAAGGGGTTCCCATTATAACCCAACCGCGTAAGGAACGCAAAATCTGGGAACATAACACCGATATGACGGAAACTAGGGCGGCAAGAGTGGAACAAAACACTAGGCGAGAGGCCGAGCCTTCCACCCTTTACCAAGTATATAGATGCATTAAGATAACATGGCAATATAATGATATCCCAACAAGTAAATAAGAGATGTTCCAACAAGGAACGGCCTCCAAACTTCACCTGCAACTAGCAACGCTATAAGAGGGGCTGAGCAAAGCGGTAACATAGCCAATCAATGGTTTGCTAGGACAATGGTGGGTTAGAGGTTTGACATGGCAATTTGGGAGGCTTGCAAGCAAGTGGTAGGCATCGCAGCAATGGCATAGCAAAAGAGCGAGCAAACTAGCATAGCAAAGATAGTAGTGATTTCGAGGGTATGATCATCTTGCATGCACAGTTGTCAGAGTTGACTGGATCCTCAAAAGCAAACTCAACGGGCTCCTCGTTAGCGAACTTGTCTCCCGGCTCTACCCAAACAAGACAAACAAGTAACAAGGATACAATCAACCACGTGCAAACTCAAACAACACGATGCAAAGATGATATGCTATGCGGGATGCGATGCGGGATGCAAAATGCAAGATATGACAGGAAATGCATGAAGCTGGCCCCAACTTGGAAATCCAAGTGTGCCACTGGAAAGATGAGATGAAATCGCTTGAAAATGATATAAAGAACGCCGGAATCGGAGTTACGGTTTGGAAATGGCAAGCGATTCAAATGACACCGGTTTGCGATTTACAGCAAGTAGGCATCTAAATGCAATGAGATGAACATGCTGCAGCACCCAAACATGGCATCAAAATACATGGCAGGGAAGAATTCAAGATGCTTAACAAAAGTCTAGCACTAAGCTAAGGCCAATTCATCCATTAGGAGGTTCAAACAAGCACGACAAAAATGCAAATGGCAAACAAATCTCGGACTTAGTGAAATCAACACTTGTCTGGAATTTCAGATCATATAGCCCTCTTCGGAGCAACAAAAAAACATGCTACAGGACCTGAACATGACAAAGAAAGACATGGCATGCAGCTACTCAACAAGCTTAACAAAAGTCCCTTAGTGACCTTGAGCCAAAAGGGATCACAAGATATACTAACAAGCACACGAACATAGCAAAAACATAATCAGTTTTCAGACTTGGTGAAAACTGGGACATGCTGAAACATAACTCACGAAGGCATGTTTACGAGCTCGATGCGCTCACCACGGTGCAAGTCATGGCAAGACAATCATACATCCCATAATAAGGCACAAAATTCAAGCAATACATGGCAAGAACAATGGCATAGCATGCACGGATCAACTAAGAAAAACATCGGCAAAATCGCAAACAAGTTGACGATCTGCCCAGATTCGCAACGAAGCAAAAGTAGAGCTCGATTGACTCAAGCTAGGGTGCTCCATAATTGCAAAAAAAGACATGGATGGATAGAGCACTACAATATTAACAAAACTCCCTTACTGATCATCCTCAAAAGAGGCACGAATCACTAGCAACAACAAGAACATATGGCATCATGAACTAAACAATCCCAGGACTTAGTGAAACTACTAAGTCCCTGAAAACAGATTTACCGGGTGCCTCACTTTGCAAGCTTGCACAAGTCACCACACACATCCTAAAAATACATGGGTTGCACCTCTGGAAAAATAACAAAACCCTTAACAAAACATATGAAGAACTCACGGGCATATCATGCACACATTAAACATGGCAAAAATGACAAAAGAGCTAAACGGAGTAACAGATCTGACAATTAACTCAAGTAGCCGTCTTCTAATAGCATTTCGGGCATCAAGATGAGCTCAAATGAAAATGATGCAATGGAATGAAATGATGTACTCTCTGAGATGAACATTTTTATATGCTATATGCATGAATCGGAGCTACGGATGCAAAGTTACGGAGCCGTGAACATGAGCATATGAACTAAAAATTCTGGGGACAGGAAAAAAAAGAGAGGTCAACCCCTAGGGTTCGTCCCAGATCTGGATCGCGCGCTTCCCGAGGTGGCTCCGGCGATGTGCACTGTTCACCGGCGAGGGAAGTTGAGGGAGAGGAGGCCGGGGCTCCGCCGGCGGCGAGGAGGAAGCGGCGCAGCCGGGGACGGGCGGTGGCGGCCCGGCGCCGGAGCAGAGGCGGCGAGGTGGTGGCGGCGGCGGCGGGGCGACGCGGCCGGGCGGCGAGGCGACGCCGCCGGGCGGCGATGGCCGGCAATGGCACGGCGGCGGCGGCGGCCGAGGAGACGAGGCGGCGGGGTCGGGCTCCTCTGGCCCGTGCGCGGGCGCGGGCCGGCCGGCCACGGGCCGCGTCGGGCTGGCGGCGAAGTGGGGCGGCGGCGCGAGCCAACTGTGGAGCGCCACGTGGCGGCGGACGGGCGCGGCGGATATGTCCGTCGGCGGGGCAATTGCCCGGCGCGCGCGAAGACGAATGGAGCTAGGGTTTCGGGGGAGGAGAAGATCCGGATTTCGGGGGTTCTTTAAATAGGCATAGGAGGAGCTAGGAGTGTCCAAATGAGGTGCGGTTTTCGGCCACGCGATCGTGATCGAACGCTCTAGGACATGGAGCAGAGTTTGGAGGGTTTTGCACCAAATTGGAGGGGTGTTGGGCTGCAACACACACGAGGCCTTTTCGGTCCCTCGGTTAACCGTTGGAGTATCAAACAAAGTCCAAATGGTACGAAACTTGACAAGCGGTCTACCGGTAGTAAACCAAGGCCGCTTGGCAAGTCTCGGTCCAATCCGGAAATGTTTAATCCCCACACACGAAAGAAAGCTAGAAATGACCATCGGAGGAGAACGAAGCGCCGGAATGCAAAACGGACAACGGGGAAAAAGCTCGAACGCAAGAGATGAACACGTATGCATATGCAATGCACATGATGACATGATATGAGATGCATGACAACGACAACAACACACGAAGACAAAGAGCTGAACCCGAGAAAATAAAATAACTTAACGCCGGAAATGACAAGAGTTGGAGTACAAATAGGGAAAGTTACATCCGGGGTGTTACAGCTTTGCTACGGGAGAGAAAGTCTCATCATAATCAACCCCTTGAACTTGTCGATAACCCTTAGCAACAAGCCTAGCTTTATAGATGGTCACATTACCATACGTGTCTGTCTTCTTATTAAAGATCCATTTATTTTCTATGGCTCGTCCATACTTCGTTTTCATACATGGATCCTATCTCGGATTTCATGGCTTCCAGCCATTTGTCAGAATCCGGGCCCGCCATCGCTTCTTCATAGTTCGAAGGTTCACCGTTGTCTAACAACATGATTTCCAAGACAGGGTTGCCGTACCACTCTTGTGCGGAACGTGTCCTTGTGGACCTACGAAGTTCAGTAGCAACTTGATCTGAAGTTTCATGATCATCATCATTAACTTCCTGTCTAGTCAGTGCAGGCACCTCAGGAACAATTTCCTGAGTTGCGCCACTTTCCGGTTCAAGAGGTAATAGTTCATCAAGTTCTACTTTCCTCCCACTTACTTCTTTCGAGAGAAACCCTTTCTCTAGAAAGGATCCATTCTTGGCAACAAAGATCTTGCCTTCGGATCTGAGGTAGAAGGTATACCCAATAGTTTCTTTAGGGTATCCTATGAAGACGCATTTTTCCGACTTGGGTTCGAGCTTTTCAGGTTGAAGTTTCTTGACATAAGCATCGCATCCCCAAACTTTTAGAAACGACAGCTTAGGTTTCTTCCCAAACCATAATTCATACGGTGTCGTCTCAACGGATTTCGACGGAGCCCTATTTAAAGTGAATGCGGCAGTCTCTAAAGCATAGCCCCAAAATGATAGCGGTAAATCGGTAAGAGACATCATAGATCGCACCATATCTAATAGAGTGCGATTACGATGTTCAGACACACCAAGCTACATCGTCATGGGATGTTCAAGTGCTTGATCAACACTTTTATGCAATGGACATAGTAGCGATACTCAATATTCTGTTAAGCACCAGAGTTCAGGAAGATTTTTGTTCCTGGCATTATGAAAGGAAGGGTGTATTCACCGTTCGATCGGCTTACCGTTTACTTGCTTCCACCAAACAGCAAAGGACAGACTGGTTGGAGCACAAACCGGGACACTCCAATATTGATGCAGACCGGCGCTCCTGGACAAAACTATGGGGAGCAGATGTGCCATCTAAAATCAAGGTTTTTGCATGGCGACTAGCTAGGACATCTTTGCCGACAGGCGATGTGCACAAGCATCGGAGTATGGCCGAAACACCTGAATGCACGATATGCCAGGCGGCCAACGATACTTGGCGCCACTCCCTGTTCGAATGTCAGATGGCCAGGTGTGTTTGGGCTCTCACGGACGAGGAGTTGACTGAGGTCGCCATATCAAACCACACGGAGGATCCTAATCTGTGGTTGCACTGGCTCATGGACACTTCACCGTCGGAGGACCTCTCCAAGGTGATTGTGACGATGTGGGCGATATGGTGGGCTAGAAGACGGGCTATACACGATGATCAGTACCAGAGCCCCATTAGCATGCATTGCTTCATTAACAAATTCCTTGCTGATCTTGAGTTAGTCACTATTCAAAGCTCCGAGCGAGCCAGCGGCATGCATGCAAGGAAAAAGGATTTGCATGCAACGAATGAGCTGCAGCATGCCGTGCAAGAGGACGGGCGTGTACGCGATTCCTCGAAGGGCTGGTAGCGTCCAACAGAGCATAATGTGAAAATCAATGTCGATGGGGGCATCTCGCGGGACAGAACGAAAGGAGCGGCAGCTGCCATCTGCCAGGACAAAAATGGACTTTATTTGGGCGCCTCGGTCGTCATGTTTGAAGGCTTGATTGACCCGGCAGAAGCTCGTGCGTGTAGATGGACTTGCATGTGGATTGAGTTTTTGTTGCTTCGGATTGCAGTGAAGTGGTGGCCAATATTGAAGCAGGCGTTCCGTGTCACTATGTCACTATCTTGAGGGAGATCACAGCCCAGCGGACCTTATTCTGAGACCTGCAGTTTATCCATGAGAAGCGTCAACATAATGGCGAGGCACACGCACTTGCCAAAAGCTAGTTCTTCCCTTTCTCTTGGGCGCCATGTGTGGCTGTTATATATCCTTGTCCGATGTAATCTGTACCCCCATGAACATTGATCATTAATAAAGGGTGCAGTTTCCTCAAAAAAGAAAAAAGCAGGAAGTACCTGAATTAGTCAAGTATTTCAAAAGTTTGTTCGGCAAGAACCGTCTTCGGCGACTGCCTCCAATTATATAATTATTGACGACAATTGGCTCAAAGCGGAACCGTGTGAGAGATGTGCCCCGGAATCTCCTATATGCCACATCTAGTTCTCAAATCCCATAGCTATATTTGGCAGACAAGTCACAACTTCACAAGACACCACAAGAAACCAGAAGAAAAAAAGGCAGAAATAGCAGCAATCGGTACAAGAACATATTTTTTCACAAAAACCTACTAATATATTCATCAAACATCATGTGATGGCTCCTCCCCGTTTCCAGTTTGCAAGCCCTAGTTTGGGCCAGTCCGCTGCTGAGTGTCCGATTGCGTGCGTATCGATGGCCCCGATAAAAAAAGCCACGAACTAGGTCGCCACCATCTCCTTCCCCGCACACGTGTGTGAGAAAAAAAAACAGGGGATCCCCGTGCTAGCTGGCTGCCTCGCCCTTCCCCTGGCCGCCACAGGCTCGCCGCCGCCACCCCGCGCTGCCCGTGCTCGCGCTCGGCCAACCTGCTCGCCACCGCAATTGTATCAATATTTTATGTCGTTAGTAGGAAAATGAAGACATTCCAGCAAAAATCATGATTACA
Organism: Triticum urartu; assembly: GCF_056163025.1. NCBI lineage: Eukaryota > Viridiplantae > Streptophyta > Magnoliopsida > Poales > Poaceae > Triticum > Triticum urartu. The sequence continues at coordinate 17,748,982 of NC_141873.1, forward strand.
GCATAAAAATGATGTAGTTCCAGCAAAAAGAATTGCATGTTTCCAGCAATGACATGGTTTCCAGCAAAACATTGATATGCTTCCAGCAAAAACTCAAATTTTTGATATAGTTCCAACAAAAAAAGCAATTGCAATTCCTTTTTTGGCATTGTTCTGTAGCGCCTCCCCTCTAGCCACCATCGTAGCAGCACCTCGCCTTACCTGTCATAACATCTCATCTTGCCGATTGTTTTTTTTTTAAAACTGGGTATCTTGCTGATTGTAGCAAAAAAGAAAAAAGCTCACCGTCGTACCTCTGCCGTGGCCTGAAGCTTGTCGCCGTTCACCGTTTGCAGCTTCCCAAGACACCGGTTGTAGCTCCGTTCGATGCCGGTTGTGGGTTCCCGTTATCCACAGTTGCAGCTCGATGTGTCAATCGGGGCTCCCGTGGATGCCAATTGCACCTCCCCTGACGACATTGTTTATAGCTCCCGCATCCACGGTTGCAGCTCGCCTTTCCAGTCGCCGAGGAGAGAGGTGTAGCTCCGTCGTCACGCCCGTTGTGTTGTGACCTCACTGCCCGCCGTTGCAACTCGCAGCTGTCGGCGCTTCGATTGGATTGAGATACAGCGGGTGGTGAGGACAATGGCTGCGGACTCAGTGGATGAGCAGATAAGGTTAGGCTATTGACGAGCGGGTGTGCAAGCCGATGCATAGGCCCACGTGCTAGCATGTCACGCGACGAAGTGACCGGTCAAAAATCGGCCAGCTGGCCTGTTAGAATTGTTGTATAGGGATAGGAGAGATGTTTAAACTTGTATCTATCTCTTCTTCTCCTTATCCCGTTTATCTCATGTAACGACCTCTCCTGGTCGATCTCCTCCTCCTCTCTCGATCTCCTCTCGTGTTCGATCCTCTCTGTAACTTGCCTACCAAGGCTTTGCCTCAATATATACACGCGGTCCGAGACAAAGGGTTCTACGCTTCCTTCCCAAACTACTTTACATGGTAACAGAGCCTCTTCCTCATCAGATCAAGAAAGATCGCATCTAGCTACCTTCGCGACCGAGTCATGTCCACCACCTCCGCCTCCATGTCACCCAGCACCATGGGCGCGATCACCACCACCTCCTGCGCCTCCACCTTTGACTCTTCATCCACAACGTCCAACACTTTCCTCGGATCGCCACCACAGGAGAAGCTGACAAGAGGGAATTTCCTCCTCTGGAAAGCCATCGTGCTTCCTCAGATCAAGGGTGCCCACCTTGACGCCACGAGCCCACCGCCGCCGGCCACCCTCACCATCACCAGGGATGGTAAAGAATTGCAAGTCGTCAACTTCGCCCGCACCCTCTGGTATGCTCAACAACAACAACTTCAAGGGTTCTTGATGGGTTCCTTTTCCCGCGAGATTCTTACCCAGGTGGCCATGCTCCAGACGCCGGCCGAGGTGTGGCGCGCCATCAACACCATGTTCGTTGCCCAGAGACAGGCGCAGGCGATCAACACCCGGATCGAGCTCACCAACCATAAGAAAGGTAATATGTCCATGGCAGAGTACCTGGGCAAGATCAAAACCCTCACGGATGAGGTTTCTTGCACCGCTTCGGCGCTCTTCGACATGGAATATAATCCCGTGGTCTCTGCATTGGCGGCACGAGTGGAACCGATCACGGTCCCGGAGCTACACAGCCAGCAGCTCAGCTTCGACGCCCGCCTCACCCTCCTCCACGGCGGTGATCTTCCGCAATCCTCTGCATACTCCGCTTCCCGGGGTCGCGGCCGTGGCCGTGGTCACCAGGGCACCAACCGTGGTGGCGGACGCAGCCGTGGCGCCTCCTCGGGCGACAGTGCACGCTCTGGTGGCGGCTACGGCCACAACTACGACAGGGGCTACGGCAACAACCAGGGGGGTGGCGGCTTCAACTCCAACAATGGCCGCCGCACCTCCTCTTCTCGTCCTCGCCCCCGGTGTCAACTATGCAAGAAAGCCGGTCATAAGGTCATCGACTGCTGGCATCGGTACGACGAAAACTTTGTCCCTGACTCCAAACTGGTTGCAGCTGCTATGCGCGAGCAAGGCGGGGACGGCGTCTGGTACATTGATTCCTGTGCTACTAATCACGTCACCAATGAGCTAGAGCAACTTGCCCTGCGCGAGACGTATCACGGCGACGACCAAATCCACACAGCCAGCGGTAAAGGTATGGATATTTGTCACATTGGTCAAGTTTCGCTTAGTTCCCCTACTCTTCAACGTGATCTTGTTCTTAAGGATGTTCTCCATGTTCCTCAAGCTGACAAAAACCTTGCCTCTATGTCTCGTTTAGCCACCGATAATGATGTTTTCTTTGGAACTCACCCTCGCTATTTTTTCATTAAGGATCGGGCAACAAGGGCAGCTCTTTATCACGGTAGATGCGTTGGCGGCCTCTACCCCATCTCCTCCGGAGCTCTTAGCAACAAGCATCGTCGAGTCTACTCTGTCATCAAGCCCCCTTTCGAGCGGTGGCATCAAAGATTAGGACAGCCCTCCTCCGTCATAGTTATGCAAGTAGTCAATAAAGACAAACTTCCTTTGTCACATACTTCAAATAATGAGTCTGTCCGCGAAGCATGTTAATGTGCCAAGAGCCATCAGCTTCCCTATCCTAAGTCTACTAGTGTGTCTCATGCCCCATTACAATTGATCTTCACTGATGTATGGGGCCATGCTCGAGATTCTTATGGTCGAAAAAAATATTATGTTAGCTTCATTGATGATTACAGCAAGTTCACATGGATTTATTTGCTTAAATATAAATCTGAAGTTTTTTCCATCTTCCAAGAGTTTCAGAAGCTAGTTGAGCGCCACTTTGATCGAAAAATTATTTCAGTCCAAAGTGACCGGGGAGGGGAGTATGAAAAACTCAACTCCTTCTTCCGGAGCATTGGGATTACTCATTATGTGTCTTTCCCTCATGCTCATCAGCAAAACGGTTCTGCTGAACGCAAACACCGTCACATCGTTGAAGTTGGTCTATCCCTTCTAGCTCATGCATCTATGCCTCTCAAGTATTGGGATGAGGCTTTTATCACGGCTACATATCTTATCAACCGTCTTCCCAGTAAGGTCATTGGCAATTCCACTCCTTTAGAACGATTGTATCATCAAAAGCCAGACTACACCTCTCTCAAAAAATTTGGGTGTGCTTGCTACCCCAACTTACGTCCGTACAATCGTCATAAACTAGAGTTTTGCTCCACACAATGTGTGTTTATTGGGTACAGTAACCTTCATAAAGGATATAAATGCCTTGAACCGTCTACTGGACGTATATATATCTCCCGTGATGTTATCTTTGATGAAACTTTATTCCCCTTTTCCCTTCTTCATCCCAATGTTGGCGCCTTGCTTCTTGCAGAAATTGCACTCCTACCAGACTATTCTGTCCATCCTGATCACGGGGGTGAACTAAATGATCATGATCATGTGCAAAAATCCACATAAAACCGCATATCTAATGGCTCATGTACAGATTCTACTAGTCATTTTATGTGTACACAGGACAAACCAGGCGCGGAATCTGAGGCTGATCCAGCTGACAGCGCGCAATCCCAGGCAGATCCGCGCCTGCATGCAGCGCAGGGCAGCACGCGATCCCGTGCAGATTCGCTCCTGGCGGGCGACAGCGACAGCAGCCTCGCTGCGGGTCCAGACGCGGACCAGGGCGCGCGACGCCAAGCCGAACAGGTGGGCCACACGGGTTCCGGCACGGGTCCAGGCGCATCACGCCAAGCCGACCAGGCGGGTCCCGGCGGACCAGGTACAGGCGCGGGTCCTGGTGCGACTCCCGGCGCGTCCCGCCCATCCTCGCCTGTGCGCTCGGACGCGGCTGTCGAGCGCAGCGCGGGGGGAGCGACTCTCCAACTGCCACGTCATCTGGGGATCCGATGCGCCGCCAGGATGAGGAGCTGCGTGCATCTTCCTCGGATCTGGAGCCACACCAACCTGGATCTTCTGTGGCTGACGCTGCAGCTGCTGGATCTCCTGTGCCACAATCAACAGCAACTGTTTCTATGGCTCCTTCGTCTCCCTGTCGACACACCAGGTCTTTGTCAGGTATCGTCAAAGAAAAAAATATAGTGATGGTACAATAAAGTATAATCCTACTAAGCGTGCTTTTCTTGCCACTACTGGTGAACCTATTAACTTGCATGATGCACTTGCTAGTAAGGATTGGAAGGAAGCCATGGATAGTGAGTATAATGCACTCATGAAAAATCAGACCTGGCGTCTAGTACCACCGCAACGTGGTGCTAACATAATTGATTGCAAGTGGGTATACAAGATAAAAAGCAAATCTGATGGTAGTATAGACAGGTACAAGGCAAGGTTGGTTGCAAAAGGTTTTAAGCAAAGGTTTGGTATTGATTATGATGACACCTTTAGTCTTGTGGTTAAAGCAACTACCATTCGCCTTGTTTTATCCATTGCTATTTCCAGAGGATGGAGCTTACGACAGCTAGATGTTCAGAACACGTTTCTTCATGGTGTTCTTGAGGAAGAAGTGTTCATGCGGCAACCACCAGGTTATGAAAATCATAGCACACCACATTATGTATGTAAGTTGGATAAAGCATTATATGGACTTAAGCAGGCTCCAAGAGCATGGTATTCTAGGTTAAGCATGCAGTTACAACATCTTGGGTTCATACCATCCAAAGCAGATACATCTGCTTTTATAGCAAAGGCAATATCACTGTGTTTGTGCTTGTTTATGTGGATGATATAATTGTTGCTAGTTCAAGTCAAGAGGCCACAACTTGTTTGCTTAAGGATTTAAAACTTGAATTTGCTCTCAAGGATCTAGGTGACCTTCACTATTTTCTTGGTATAGAAGTAAAGCAAGTCAGAGATGGCATACTGCTCTCACAGGAAAAATATACAGCTGATGTTCTTAAGAGGGTGGGATTGGAGAATTGCAAACCAGTTAGCACACCGGTTTCCACCTCAGAGAAACTTACGGTTGATAGTGGAGAAGTTCTTGGCCCAGAAGATGCAACAAATTATAGAAGTGTTGTTGGTGCTTTGCAATATTTAACACTTACACGTCCAGATATTTCTTACTCTATGAATAAGGTATGTCAATATTTGCATGCGCCTAGAACTACTCATTGGACAGCAATTAAGAGAATCCTAAGGTATCTTCAGTATTCTCAGGGGCTTGGACTTCAGATTGTCAAGTCCTCTTCCTTGCCTGTTACTGCATATTCTGATGCAGACTGGGCAGGGTGTGCTGATGATAGAAGATCTACTGGTGGTTTTGCTGTGTTTCTGGGATCTAATCTTGTATCATGGAGTGCAAGGAAGCAAGCTACTGTCTCACGATCAAGTACAGAGGCTGAATATAAGTCATTAGCAAATGCCACGGCTGAAGTAATGTGGATACAAACATTACTCTATGAGCTTGGAATTAAAGCTCCGAAGGCTGCACGGTTATGGTGTGACAATATTGGTGCAACTTATCTTTCAGCAAATCCTGTCTTCCATGCACGAACAAAACACATTGAGGTGGACTTTCATTTTGTCAGAGAGAGTAGCTCGAAAGCTACTTGAGATACGATTCATTCCTACAGGGGATCAACTTGAAGATGGGTTCACTAAACCATTGACTGAGAGAAGATTGGATAAGTTCAAGTACAATCTCAACCTTAGCAAGGCTTGAGGTTTAGATTGAGGGGGAGTGTTAGAATTGTTGTATAGGGATAGGAGAGGTGTTTAAACTTGTATCTATCTCTTCTTCTCCTTATCCCGTTTATCTCATGTAATGACCTCTCCTGGTCGATCTCCTCCTCCTCTCTCGATCTCCTCTCGTGTTCGATCCTCTCTGTAACTTGCCTACCAAGGCTTTGCCTCAATATATACATGCGGCCCGAGACAAAGGGTTCTACGCTTCCCAAAATACTTTACATGGCCGACTATAAACATAACCCTTCAAAGAGACATAATATTTTCCAAAAAAAAGAATTTTAAGAGAATGCGTTGGCCCTTTGCCTGGAAAGCAAATCAAAATCACTAAAATTCACTGAAGTTCGGTAACTGAAATTCAGTACAATCAAAGAAGCGAGCTATGAGGAAATGTTGAACTTGTGAAGGGACCTACCCTTTTTTATCAACATCTACCCACAAAAATATGCTAGCGGCTTTAGCAGCCATCGTGTGGCATGTCGGTCGGATAAGGTTCTCTCTAGAGCCCCCCCTGCCTGGCTGCCCCGGCACCAATGGCACCCTCAACACCCAAACCTAAACCCTACTATCTAAGCCTCAGTCATCGCTGCCTCTCAGGGCTGGTCGGTCATTATCATACCTCTCAAGTTTGGTCCATGCTCACTTCCTTCAGTGTCAAACGTGTAATGGAGCAAGTCATGATGAACCATGAGTTGTCCTTAGTAATATTGAAATATAATCCATGTATTGTGGCGCGTCCGTGAGTTGTATTCTCTTATGGTTAAGCTTGATCTTATATTTATGTTGTCATGTAGACTATTAATATCATAGAGATCAACTCTCAAACCATCGTATCCCAATGATGTAATCTCTTTGTAATCATTCTGTTGGCTGCACACCCTTACAAACACGAATGCGTCCTTGCTGGCAGGCATACGCTTCAACGATCTACATCTAAATTAGAGCTAAACACGTTGCAATCCTCCTCTGCTCTGGCATCTCTCTTTCCCATGTTCAGATCGGAGAAAAACTAACCTCGGAGAATTTCCTCTCATGGAAAGCTCAAGTGTTGCCGCCGATCCAGGGTGGCTTGCCCGTGACCTTCCTTAACGGGTCGTGGGCAGCACCACTAGAGGAGGCTAAGGCCCCGCTTGGAAACTCTTTTCGTTTTCCCAGCTGTATTGCATGAGTATAAAACCGGTGAATGCAATTACACCCATCGCTTGGTCTGTAAAAGTTTTTGACTATAACATTGCCAAAATAACCAGAAAATAAAACGCACACGGTGAACCAAGCGTGATTTCAGGATTCAACTGGTTATTTTTACGTCTCCGACTAATACAATTGTTTTGGGCTAGAAAACGCCGAACCAATCGCGGCCTTAAGGTGGACAAGACCATCGAGAAGGTTCAGAACCCAGTTTATGTCGCTTGGGTCGCCTAGGACCAGTGGGTCGTGGAATTTCAGTGTGATGAAGGCCGGCATGGCTACCTTTGCAACCAATACCAGCGATAAGGCCAAGGTAGCGGTGAAGGCTCCTACAACAACTTTCCTAGAGTGGCACCTTCTGAGAGAAACTTTGTTTCGAAGTACTTTATAAGAATTTCGAAGGATTGAAATCGTTAGTAATTTTTCCTACGTTGATCGTTTGATTCGCAAGATCAAACCCTATAGTATTTTTTACTAAAGATTTCCATGTAGGCCTTCTTTGGTTCGCAGGATTCTAAAAACTATATATAAGAATAAGAAAAACATAGGAATATGATAGGAATGCTTGTGAAAAATTAAGGATTGGTTAACATAGGAATTCTACCAACTTTTGTATTTGGTTCACAGGAATTTTAATAAACATGGCCATGTGTGCGGCAGTGCAGGGCAAGAGCCCGTTTCGAGGGATCACATGAAAATGTGTAGTTAGAATTTTACTATAACACTAAGAATTTTAGTCTCATTGTACGTGCGTAGGAATTAAAAAAAGAGGTCCAAGTGGATGCTAAATTTCCAACGGCTCAAAGAGGAGCGGAAAGGCCTCTCATCCTCCTCCTCCTATTCCTCCTCTTGCTACTACTACCAGGGCCAAGAGTGTGGACCATGCCTCCCCTCTCCACCCACATGACGGCAAGTGAGGTGCCGATGTTTCTTGCAGAATTATCATGAACCAATTCGATATTGGGAAGTTATGCCATACAAATAACCACATTGATAAGATGAGGGTTTATGAAGTTTTTGTTTGCTCCCAAGCTTGAGACCAGCGGGGCAAGAGCCTATTTCAAGAGAAAGATTACCGTACTGTAACTAAAACTATTGGAAAATTTCTATCTAGTGACTTTTAACATGACAACTCAATTTCAGATGGTATATCCCGAAGGTTGATGTTATTTGATAGACTCTGAACTGTCCTGTGGTGTACTGTAGAATCTGGTAATTTTAAAGAATGTTGAATAGTTTGAGTTATATTTTGTTATCATATTTAACTGAAGAGTCTTTCAACTAGCAAAAATATTCGTATGAAATAAATAAATATGTTTTATAAGAAATTATAGCAACCACAAACAGAGTCTTACTAGTGAAAAGGTAGCTCTAGTAGATCCTTTGCAAATACTCCCTCCGTTACATGTTGAGTGTCGCTGACTTAGTAAACTTTGTACTAAATCAGCGACATTTAATATGGAGTGGACGGAGTACGTATGCTATCTGGTCATTGGTTGGATAAAAAGCGAGCCTCCAATGCCTTGTTCATAGTGCACTCACAAAATAAATGAAAATCAATTCTATCTACCTTTTTCATGCTTCAATAATTGGATGAGCAGTCAAGTATGTTGTTTGCCCAAAGATTATCATATATAGGATCCTTGCCCTGGACGGGTAAATGCCAAGAACTTCGGATCAGGCAACTTGAGCTCCATGAGACTACTTTCGAGACAACATATATGTTCATATCCACTGATAGCAAATCACATATAGCACATATGTTTCTGATCCACAGATCATACTTAATTAATAGTCATGTGTTATTACAAAGTTCGTATAACTATGTATAACGACGTAAAATCTTCTGTTGTGCACTAGTAGTACATACAGTAGATGCAATACCATGTTTGCAATAAGATTTTCTTATTCGTTTTTAACCCAACTTCTCATATTCCATTGCATAAGGGAACAACCATACATTGCAAAAAAGACATGCGCTGAAAGTGCAGGTACATGAACATGCGTTGTCACGTGTATATACAAGCTCTGTGCTTCACTTCGACATCTTGGACCACACATGTGGAATAGCTCTGAGTTGCAGGTCATACCTTCTGCTTACAGCCAACCCAAACTTCTCGGACATATCAAACGAAACAAGGCTAGAACCATCAGGAAGTCTCCAGTTGAAGTGATATAGAAAGTTTGTTAATGCCATCTCCATGACCGACGAGCCAAACTGGATCCCGGGGCACTGCCGTCGCCCAGCTCCAAAGGGAATGAATTCAAAGTATGTTCCATTGTAATTTAAGTCGATGTTCTCAAACCTCTCTGGCCTAAACTCTCTAGGGTTGTCCCAGTTTTTCGGATCTTGAGAAATTGCAACGGCATTAATGTATATATTGGTGCCTTTAGGGATGTCATACCCCATAACTGTGCAATCCTCTCTAGCTGATCGTGGGATTAGAGAAATTGGTGGATGCAACCTAAGGGTTTCCTTGATGACCATCTGCATGTAGTGGAGTTTACCGAGGTCGTTATTAGTAATGACAGATCGGCCTTCACCAAGAACCTCCCATACTTCTTGTTGTGCCTTAGCCATGATTTCAGGACTCCGCCCAAGCTCTGACATAGCCCACGCCAAAGTAGTTGATGTGGTCTCCGTGGCACCTGCAAACATATCCTGTCGTACAAAGCACAATCAAACATCTCCCTATATAAAGTAATATATGAATACTTCAAAAAGCTACCTCTAATCGTATGAATAATTTAAGTGTTTGTCTTTGAAGACTAATATAGTAACATGTCACCAATTAAATGTAGACACTACAGACGATGGTTAGTACACTCATCACTCAGGAATATGGACAGTTGGGGCATACTAACCATGTGGTGCGCTTTCTTTTCTAAATAGGCACTACATCTGTTCTATTCTTTCTATACTAACAGCAGAATATATTTCTATTTTTGTTAAATTATCATATAATCATTCAAAATAAAGGTTAAAGATACACCAGCAGAAATGTATCAACGTCTAAAATATACTATGCAATAAAGGGGTAAATAAGAGTAGAAAAGTCTGGGTGAGATAAAATAAATACTCAACACTTTCGAGGCAATAAGATGTTGTCATCGCATTTGCGAGGGCCACCGTGCTAGTTAATACATGAAGATAATAGATCTAGTCTCTGCAGTAAAACTACATCAACATCCTAGCAGAACCCATATGACAATCCTGTTGTCTAACCTGTGAAACCACCTAACCCAGGTTGTGTCTTTGAGGTGCATGCATGACTTATTGTCTTTGTTCAAGACTTCTAGATCTAGGAGGACAAGGAATGTGACATCAATGGAGGGCTACCCTTCTCCACTAAGCATGCCTACAAAATCATTCACTGCGATGAACATAAAGACACTAATGCGATTACATTTGGTGTTCCAGCGTCCAAAAGAAGCCCAAGATCTTTGATTGGCTCCTATGCCAGAATAGCCTAAAATCTAAAGCAAATATGGTTCACAAGCACATTGCCAATGAGACCACCTGCCCATCTTGCGGTTACCATTCAGAAGATTACGTCCCCTTGTTATTAGAGTGGCAACTCATCGGCATTTCTCAAGGGGATGCCATCGACTATCTTTGGAACTACCCTACTCTAACAAGAACTAGAAGACTCTACTTAGTTGTCCGTATTCCTAATCATCCTTTGGAATAATTGGGATGCTCGGAACGCGAAGGTTTTTCGCCATGTTGACAATCGCAGATGTACCACGATCAACAACATCATCTCTGAATTAACTCTGTGGTCTCATGTCTCATCGGTTGAAGAAACCGAAAGATAAGATTAATGCATTTGTACCTAACCTCGCGTGTAAATGTGCCTATGTCCTCACCCTATTTGGAACGGACTGCCTTTCACTAATATATTGACCCCTGCCCCCACCCACCCACCACCACCTAATCATTTGAGTACCCACCACAAAAAAAACAATACCTGAAATTAAGAGAAATACTCACAAACAAGACGGCGCAAACAGTCTCTGTGGTTAGAGGGAATTCCAAAGAGTCATCCTTCTGCAGCCTGAGCAGCACGTCCAGCAGATCCTCGTCGTCAGTGCCGGAGACGCCAACGCCAGCAGCTCGTGCGGATTTGCGCTCATCGATGATCTCTGAAATGATGCGCTGCATACGGCCACAGCTCTTCTTCATCTGGCGCTCGCCATTGCTCAGCCACCTTACCAACCTCGACGATGGGAAGAGATCGACGAGACAGAAGCCGCCCAGCAGCTTAAACGCCTTGTCCAACTCGCAGAGGTACTCGCCCTGCTGTGAGAACTTCCCGCCAAAAACTGCCCTGGTCACCATGTCATTGCTGAGCGCCATCACCTTCTCGCTGACGTTGATGGTGTGGCCGGTCGAGGCAGCGGCCGTGATGTCGCGGAGGAGGCAGCCAACCTCCTCGGCCCTGATACCCTCCATGCGTTTCACCTGCGTGGAGCTGAGGAGCTCCATGACGCAGACCTTGCGCATCTGGCGCAGATGGTCGCCGTAGGGGGCAAAGGCGATGCCCCTGCCTCTGCTGCTGAAGATGTCCAGCGTCACGCCGCACGGCCGGCCCGCGAACACGAGGTCGTTGGTCTTCATCACCAGTGCCGCCGCTTCAGGGCTGGACACGACGACCGCGGGGACCTCGCCCAGCATGAGGTGCATCAGCTGCCCATGCCGGCGAGACAGCTGCATCAGCGTGCGGTGTGGGAGGGCGCCGGCGACGTGGTGGAGACTGCCGATGATCGGGAGAGTCCATGGCCCAGGAGGCAGCTGCTTCCTGGCCGGCTTGCTCTTGCCAACCGAGAGCTTGACAAGCCAAATCACCAGGAGCGTAAGTAGGGCTAGGAAACACAGGCTTAGCCACCCCTCCATGGCAATGGCAGGCAGCTCTACTATTGAACAGAGACGATATATTCAGTATATGTCCGCTAGTATAGAGAGAGGAAACACCTGACTGGTAGTGGTGTCTTGTATTGCCAAAATGCTAGACACACGGGCTAGATCAACACCTTCACGGATCAGCTGACTTGTCCTAATTACCCCCCCCCCCCCCCCCCCCTCTCCTATTCTAACCTGGTGGGCTGGGCGCCAAGCCCCGTAATAGCCTGTTGATGTAGCTAGCAAAGCCGCTTGTATTGGGTATGAATCAGGATAAGAAGAATGACTCAACAATCATGTTCCATGTTTGTAGTATTTAGGCCAACTCTTCTTCTTTTTTTAAGGTTGTCAGTGCATCATGATTAGCACATGAACAAGAACAACTAGTTTATAAATTATACACAGGTAAGGGGAAGTGAACAATATATTGACAAATATCAAAGGCATCTTTTGTATTGTGACTTGGTAAAAAAAACATTAATGGAGCAATTATTGGTCAATGCTTCATTTGAACCAATCAAAAAACATATTCACACTGCAAGAGTAGGTACTTGGCACCGGTGTCAGCAAATGGGAGCAGTTGGGTATGGAACGTCACCAATGTGGAAATACTTGACTGTCAGCACTGCCTTGTAGCGGGTTGTCTATACAACATGATTAGCACGCAGGTAGCTAGCTTATAAAGTAATTATGCACAAGCAGGAAGAAGGACGCAGTTAATTAAAACATCGTCGACCCAAACAACATTGAGTGGAACTATGCATACCGAAAGACTTGGTACTTCGCACCGGCGGGTGCCGGCACAAGGGAGCAGTTTGCTGTCACCAATGTGGAAATCATGGACTGTCGAGTATTTCCTTGTATCGATCAGGATAATAAGAACGACCCCACATAGCCATGTTTGGAGTATTGATGTTCTTATTATGGACATGCCAAACCTGCAAACATTAAAAAAAAGGCAGCATTAGTTTCAGAAGATTAATCTTTGCATATGCACATGCACTTACTACTGCATCGCTCTAGATGAATACAGTATAAAAGAGATAGAGTATGCTCCTGATAGTTGTATTTTACTGGATAATGCACAAGTTAAGTCAGAAAAGGGGAAAAAGAAACTGAGGAGGAAAACAGAGGTATACAGGACGATACCTTTCAGGAAACATTGATGAGAACTGAAAATGCTGCTATGACACTGTGTTTTTCACTTTCTCGATACGAGTCCATGCATGTGAGTGCTCATAGAGCACTTTAAGCTGCTTAGCTGCCTTTCCCTATCAAAACATTGATTGCTGATCAGGCTCACAAAACAGTAAGAAGATAGTTCTACGCTTGCCTCGAAGCAGCTCTTGTGTGTCACCATGAGGATAACCCAATCGACGAATGGAAGCATTTATCAATTAGAATATCTTAGCAAGGAAACTTCAACCATCCTCCTATGGTGTGATCAGATACTACTGATCAAGATCCACGCAGTATGTACTTTGAACGCAAACGGTGTGCTTGGTTCTCCGATACTTTGTATGCAAGCGGTGTCCAAGCCGATTGGCCAAAAAAGTCTAAATCCTGTCTCTTCCTCATCGTCAATGTCTATCTTCTTTGGTGCATTACTGTCTCCTTGCTCCGGCTGAAGTGCGGATGACACTGGGATTGGATGGGAGGAAGGTGGACATCTGAACTTGACCTGACAAGGCATTCAAATTTAGGAGCAACAGGAAACTTGCCGCCGGCGGGTCATTATAGAAACTACTTTGATCGACTGGAAACTACTGTTGAGCTGTTCTGCTTGCGGGCATTTGCGCGAGCAGGTGGTGGGCGTGCTCCATCTCATGCCCCCCAAGAGGAACCGACTGACCTTGTGGAGTCCGGCGACGGAAGTCAGCTAGGGCGAGCACCTCGTGTTACAGCTATTTTATCCTTGGTAGTCGTGGAGGGGATGGGGAGCGGGCCAGCGACGGTGCGCGGCCATGGCTCCGGCGAGTAAGGCCCCGTTCGGATCTTGTTGAGCTTCCCAGAATAGCCAGCTTCCCGTGAAGCCAGCCGCAGCCAGCTTCCGACGGGAGCAGCAATTCGTTCGGCAAGCCAGCTTCTTGCTCGTACCAGCTTCCAGCGTTGTAGCCCATATATTAGGCCAATTTGGCCTGAGGTTTGGAGCGGGCTGAGAGCCCAAGTGGCTGTGAAAGAGGCATGGGCTATAGGCCCAGTCGGATTGGTGAGTGTGGAAGTTATTTTCAGCCCATGGGGCAGGTTCGCTGGTGAATGTTATGTTCGCTCTTCACAGTTTCCCTCGTACCGGTTCGATCGACTCACTTGGCGGTGGCATTGCTTTGTAATTTCACTCAACTCCACCTCCCCTGTTTTCTAGGATCTGGGAAAGGCTAGCTTCTCCTTCTCCTCAGTTTTTGCACTACGACGCCTCCAGCTTCTAGATTTCAACTCTGTGGAGATAGCGCGTTCGGCTCAGCTTCTTGAGGGAGTTGATTTATTTTTTGAGACAATCTTGAGGGAGTTGATGAAGCTGGAAGCTGGAGTGGTTCCGAACGGGCCCTAAGCTTTGCTTTGCTCGGAAGAAGAGGAGGCAGCAGGGAGCGCGAGAGCTATGTTTCGCCTCAAGCGAGCTGTAGGATGGGCCGGCCCAATAACGTGGAACCATCTCTGGTTTGGGCCAATTTTAGAAGGTTCCAGGCGGAGTTTTTCTTTTCCATTTTACTTTTTCTGTGTTTTTATTTTCAGTTTTTATTAAGTTTTTTTCAGGAAAATTTCCAATCTATTTATGTTCAATCATAACAGTACAACAAATAGCATAAATAGAAAAAAAATACATTCAGATCCATAGACCTCCTAGAGACAACTACAAGCACTGAAACGAGCCGAAAACCTGACGCCATCATCGCCCCTCCCTCGTTGGATCCGGGCGAAACTTATTGTAGTAAACAGTCAAGAAGTCGTCGTGCAAAGGCCCCGTCGGACCAACGCCGCAAAACAGAAACCTCCGTCGATGAAGAGTAGCATATATCAGAAGGATTTAACCTAAAGACATGCGAACGTAGACGAACTATGACCAGATCCGAGCAAAACCATCAAGGACAGATTTATCGAAGACACACCTCCACACGCTCACCGCCGATGCTAGACACACCATCGGGACATGGGCTGGGCGGGGTGAACCTTATTCCATCTTCAAGGAGCCGTTGCCGTTTTGTCTTCCTGAGCAGGACACAAACCATAACAAAATAGAAGGAACATCTGAAAATAGAGCCCTCTTGCCGGCAAAGGACGGGATCCGTGACGGAGCCATGGCCCTAAGGCCATCGGAGATATTTCTGGTTTGTCTTTCTTTTTTCAAACACATGTTTACTTTTTTAATACATGTTATACATTTTTTTCTATGCATGTGGAACATTCTTTGATACACGTTGAACATTTTTCAAATGCATAATGAATATTTTTTCAAATATAAGTTTGAACATTCTCAAATACGTGCTAAACATTTTATAAATACATGCTCAACATTTTTTTGGATGATACGCAACATTTTCTCAAAATTATGTAAACATTTTCTATGCTGTATACAATGTTTTAAAAACATCAAGAACATTTTTTCCAAACGTGTAAACATTTTTTTCTAAAATGTCATGATCATTTTTGTAATTTCTACTGAACGTTTTTAAACGTTTGGTGGACAATTTTTTACGATAAATAAATATTTTTCAAAATTTTCATGAACATTTTTTAAATATGTACGAATATTTTGAAAGTGTCATGGATATATTTTGGAATGGTATGAATATTTTGCATGCAGCAAAAGAGTGGCACTATGTGTCGCCTGTAGCGAGCTAGATGCCCTAGTCGCCTACAGCGTTCCCACTTTATAAGCCAGTCCCAACATCACAACAAAAGCGCACGTTCCCATTCGGCAGAATATAGCGCAAGGTTTTCTCCACTCTACTATTTCGTTTTTGTTGAGAGGAAAATGAATCAACTATCTTCTTTACTAGATGGCATCTGCTATTTATACAAGGGAAAGGACACCATTGGAAAAGGTGTCTATTCAAAGGAGGTGCCTGTTCGGCAGGAATCGACACGGCAGTTTTACAACTGCCTGTGGTTAGTACAAGCAGGGATTAATCCCATAATTAACACATGGTTAATTAATTCTAACACTCTCCTTAATCAATGCTTGATCTTGTGAGCAGACATCATCTTGATAAAGTTTCCTTCAAAACCCCATGGGAAAAAAATGAGGATAAAGGTGTTTGATATGTTGCCAAAACTCCTTCAAACCCAGTAGAAAAAATAAGGAGAAAAATGCCACAACATATAATGATTATTGTCTGTTTAACTCAATATGAGAAAAATCCATAGAATTAAAGGACAATAAGTATGTCGTATATACTTTCTTAAAAACCCCGGTTTTCAGAAAATATGACATATGGTCTTGTGTTGATATTACCTCATTAAAAACCTTTATGAGAATCTATAAAGTAAACTCATGAAGGGAAAAAGAGTATAATATGATGCTTTTAACATGAACAATTCAGGAAGATACTCCCACTGACTCTTGCATATTCCGAAGTCATCATATTGTTGGGGAACGTTGCAGAAAACAATTTTTTTCTCTACGTTTCACCAAGATCTATCTATGGAGTCTTCTAGCAACGAGAGGGGAGTGCATCTACATACCCTTGTAGATCGCGAGCGGAAGCGTTCAAGAGAACGTGGATGATGGAGTCATACTCGCCGTGATCCAAATCACCGATGGCCAAGTGTCGAACGGACGGCACCTCCGCGTTCAACACACGTACGGAGCAGATGACGTCTCCTCCTTCTTGATTCAGCAAGGGGGAAGGAGAGGTTGACGGAGATCCAGCAGTACGACGGCGTGGTGGTGGATGCAACAGTGATCGCAGCAGGGTTTCGCCGAGCTTCTGCGAGAGGGAGAGGTGTAGCAGGGGAGAGGGAGGCGCCAAGACTTGGGGTGTGGTGCCCTCCCTCCCCCCCCCCTTTATATAGGCCCCCTAGGGGGTGCGCCGGCCCTAGGAGATGGGATCTCCTAAGGGGGGCGGCGGCCAAGGGGGTGGAGTACCCCCCAAGGCAAGTGGAGGCGCCCCCTCCCCTAGGGTTCCCAACCCTAGGCGCATGGGGGGCCCAAGGGGGGGCGCACCAGCCCACCAGGGGCTGGTTCCCCTCCCCACTTCAGCCCATGGGGCCCTCCGGGATGGATGGCCCCACCCGGTGGACCCCCGGGACCCATCCGGTGGTCCCGGTACAATACCGGTGACCCCGAATCTTTCCCAATGGCCGAAACTGCACTTCCTATATATAATTCTTCACCTCCGGACCATTCCGGAACTCCTCGTGACGTCCAGGATCTCATCCGGGACTCCGAACAACTTTCGGATTACTGCATACTAATATCTCTACAACCCTAGCGTCACCGAACCTTAAGTGTGTAGACCCTACGGGTTCGGGAGACATGTAGACATGATTGAGACGGCTCTCCGGCCAATAACCAACAGCGGGATCTAGATACCCATGTTGGCTCCCACATGCTCCTCGATGATCTCATCGGATGAACCACGACGTCGAGGATTCAAGCAACCCCGTATACAATTCCCTTTGTCAATCGGTATGTTATTTGCCCGAGATTAAATCGTCGGTATCCCAATACCTCGTTCAATCTCGTTACCGGCAAGTCACTTTACTCGTAGCATAATGCATGATCCCATGACCAAACACTTGGTCACTTTTGAGCTCATTATGATGACGCATTAGCGAGTGGGCCCAGAGATACCTCTCCGTCATACGGAGTGACAAATCCCAGTGTTGATCCGTGTCAACCCAACGGACACTTTCGTAGATACCCGTAGTATACCTTTATAGTCACCCAGTTACGTTGTGACGTTTGGTACACCCAAAGCACTCCTACGGTATCCGGGAGTTACACGATCTCATGGTCTAAGGAAAAGATACTTGACATTGGAAAAACTCTAGCAAACGAACTATACGATCTTGTGCTATGTTTAGGATTGGGTCTTGTCCATCACATCATTCTTCTAATGATGTGATCTCGTTATCAATGACATCCAATGTCCATAGTCAGGAAACCATGACTATCTGTTGATCAACGAGCTAGTCAACTAGAGGCTTACTAGGGACATGTTGGTGTCTATATATTCACACATGTATTACGATTTCCGGATAACACAATTATAGCATGAATAAAAGACAATTATCATGAACAAAGAAATATAATAATAATCCTTTTATTATTGCCTCTAGGGCATATTTCCAACAGTCTCCCACTTGCACTAGAGTCAATAATCTAGTTACATTGTGATGAATCGAATACCCATAGAGTTCTGGTATTGATCATGTTTTGCCCTAGGGAGAGGTTTAGTCAACGGATCTGGGACATTCAGATCCGTGTGTACTTTACAAATATCTATGTCTCTATCTTGAACATTTTCACGAATGGAGTTGAAGCGACGCTTGATGTGCCTGGTCTTCTTGTGAAACCTGGGCTCCTTGGCAAGTCCAATAGCTCCAGTGTTGTCACAGAAGAGTTTGATCGGCCCCGACGCATTGGGTATGACTCCTAGGTCGTTGATGAACTCCTTCACCCAAATTGCTTCATGCGCTGCCTCCGAGGCTGCCATGTACTCCGCTTCACATGTAGATCCCGCCACGACGCTCTGCTTGCAGCTGCACCAGCTTACTGCTCCACCATTCAACATATACACGTATCCGGTTTGTGACTTAGAGTCATCCAGATCTGTGTCGAAGCTAGCGTCGACGTAACCCTTTACGACGAGCTCTAAGTCACCTCCATAAACGAGAAACATGTCCTTAGTCCTTTTCAGGTACTTCAGGATATTCTTGACCGCTGTCCAGTGTTCCTTGCTGGGATTACTTTGGTGCCTTCCTACCAAACTTACGGCAAGGTTTACATCAGGTCTGGTACACAGCATGGCATACATAATAGACCCTATGGCTGAGGCATAAGGGATGACACTCATCTCTTCTATATCTTCTGCCGTGGTCGGACATTGAGCTGAGCTCAATTTCACACCTTGCAACACAGGCAAGAACCCCTTCTTAGACTGATCCATATTGAACTTCTTCAATATCTTATCAAGGTATGTGCTTTGTGAAAGACCTATGAGGCGTCTTGATCTATCTCTATAGATCTTGATGCCTAATATATAAGCAGCTTCTCCAAGGTCCTTCATTGAAAAACTCTTATTCAAGTAGGCCTTAATGATGTCCAAAAGTTCTATATCATTTCCCATCAAAAGTATGTCATCTACATATAATATGAGAAATGCTACAGAGCTCCCACTCACTTTCTTGTAAACGCAGGCTTCTCCATAAGTCTGCATAAACCCAAACGCTTTGATCATCTCATCAAAGCGAATGTTCCAACTCCGAGATGCTTGCACCAGCCCATAAATGGATCGCTGGAGCTTGCATACCTTGTTAGCATTTTTAGGGTCGACAAAACCTTCCGGCTGCATCATATACAGTTCTTCCTTAAGATAACCGTTAAGGAATGCCATTTTGACGTCCATTTGCCATATCTCATAATCATAGTATGCGGCAATTGCTAACATGATTCGGACGGACTTCAGCTTTGCTACGGGAGAGAAAGTCTCATCGTAGTCAACCCCTTGAACTTGTCGATAACCCTTAGCGACAAGCCTAGCTTTATAGATGGTCACATTACCATCCGCGTCTGTCTTCTTATTAAAGATCCATTTATTTTCTATGGCTCGCCGATCATCGGGCAAGTCAGTCAAAGTCCATACTTCGTTTTCATAAATGGATCCTATCTCGGATTTCATGGCTTCCAGCCATTTGTCAGAATCCGAGCCCGCCATCGCTTCTTCATAGTTCGAAGGTTCACCGTTGTCTAACAACATGATTTCCAAGACAGGGTTGCCGTACCACTCTGGTGCGGAACGTGTCCTTGTGGACCTACGAAGTTCAGTAGCAACTTGATCTGAAGTTTCATGATCATCATCATTAACTTCCTCTCTAGTCGGTGCAGGCACCTCAGGAACAATTTCCTGAGTTGCGCCACTTTCCGGTTCAAGAGGTAATACTTCATCAAGTTCTACTTTCCTCCCACTTACTTCTTTCGAGAGAAACTCTTTCTCTAGAAAGGATCCATTCTTGGCAACAAAGATCTTGCCTTCGGATCTAAGGTAGAAGGTATACCCAATAGTTTCTTTAGGGTATCCTATGAAGATGCATTTTTCCGACTTGGGTTCGAGCTTTTCAGGTTGAAGTTTCTTGACATAAGCATCGCATCCTCAAACTTTTAGAAACGACAGCTTAGGTTTCTTCCCAAACCATAATTCATACGGTTTCATCTCAAAGGATTTCGACGGATCCCTATTTAAAGTGAATGCGGCAGTCTCTAAAGCATAGCCCCAAAATGATAGCGGTAAATCGGTAAGAGACATCATAGATCGCACCATATCTAATAAAGTGCGATTACGACGTTCAGACACACCAAGCTAAAGCGTCATGGGATGTTCAAGTGCTTGATCAACACTTTTATGCAATGGACATAGCAGCGATACTCAATATTCCATTAAGCACCAGAGTTCAGGAAGATTTTTGTTCCTGGCATTATGAAAGGAAGGGTGTATTCACCGTTCGATCGGCTTACCGTTTACTTGCTGCCACCAAATAGCAAAGGACGGACTGGTTGGAGCACAACCCGGGACACTCCAATATTGATGCAGACCGGCGCTCCTGGACAAAACTATGGGGAGCAGATGTGCCATCTAAAATCAAAGTTTTTGCATGGCGACTAGCTAGGACATCTTTGCCGACAGGCGATGTGCGCAAGCATCAGAGTATGGCCGAAACACCTGAATGCACGATATGCCAGGCGGCCAACGATACTTGGCGCCACTCCCTGTTCGATTGTCAGATGGCCAGGTGTGTTTGGGCTCTCACGGACGAGGAGTTGACTGAGGTCGCCATATCAAACCACACGGAGGATCCTAATCTGTGGTTGCACTGGCTCATGGACACTTCACCGTCGGAGGACCTCTCCAAGGTGATTGTGACGATGTGGGCGATATGGTGGGCTAGAAGACGGGCTATAAACGATGATCAGTACCAGAGCCCCATTAGCACGCATTGCTTCATTAACAAATTCCTTGCTGATCTTGAGTTAGTCACTATTCAGAGCTCCGAGCGAGCCAGCGGCATGCATGCAAGGAAAAAGGATTTGCATGCAACGAATGAGCTGCAGCATGCAGTGCAGGAGGACGGGCGTGTACGCGATCCCTCGAAGGGCTGGTAGCGTCCAACAGAGCATAATGTGAAAATCAATGTCGATGGGGGCATCTCGCGGGACAGAACGAAAGGAGCGGCAGCTGCCATCTGCCAGGACAAAAATGGACTTTATTTGGGCGCCTCGGTCGTCATGTTTGAAGGCTTGATTGACCCGGCATCATTGGAAGCTCGTGCGTATAGATGGACTTGCATGTGGATTGAGTTTGTGTTGCTTCGGATTGTAGTGAAGTGGTGGCCAATATTGAAGCAGGCGTTCCGTGTCACTATGTCACTATCTTGAGGGAGATCACAGCCCAGCTGCCATCTGCCAGGACAAAAATGGACTTTATTCTGAGACCTGAAGTTTATCCATGAGAAGCGTCAACATAATGGCGAGGCACACACACTTGCCAAAAGCTAGTTCGTCCCTTTCTCTTGGGCGCCATGTGTGGCTGTTATATATCCTTGTCCGATGTAATCTGTACCCCCATGAACATTGATCATTAATAAAGGGTGCAGTTTCCTCAAAAAAGAAAAAAGCAGGAAGTACCTGAATTAGTCAAGTATTTCAAAAGTTTGTTCGGCAAGAACCGTCTTCGGCGACTGCCTCCAATTATATAATTATTGACGACAATTGGCTCAAAGCGAAACCGTGTGAGAGATGTGCCCCGGAATCTCCTATATGCCACATCTAGTTCTCAAATCCCATAGCTATATTTGGCAGACAAGTCACAACTTCACAAGACACCACCAGAAACCAGAAGAAAAAAAGGCAGAAATAGCAGCAATCGGTACAAGAACATATTTTTTCACAAAGACCAACCAATATATTCATCAAACATCATGTGATGGCTCCTCCCCGTTTCCAGTTTGCAAGCGCTAGTTTGGGCCAGTCCGCTGCTGAGCGTCCGATTGCGTGCGTATCGATGGCCCCGATAAAAAAAAACAACGAACTAGGTCGCCACCATCTCCTTCCCCGCACACGTGTGTGAGAAAAAAAAACAGGGGATCCCCGTGCTAGCCGGCTGCCTCACCCATGCCCTTGCCGCCACAGGCTCGCCGCCGCCACCCCGCGCTGCCCGTGCTCGCCCTCGGCCAACCTGCTGGCCACCGCAATTGTATCAATATTTTATGTCGTTAGTAGGAAAATGAAGACATTCCAGCAAAAATCATGATTACAGCATAAAAATGATGTAGTTCCAGCAAAAAGAATTGCATGGTTCCAGCAATGACATGGTTTCCAGCAAAACATTGATATGCTTCCAGCAAAAACACAAATTTTTGATATAGTTCCAACAAAAAAAGCAATTGCAATTTCTTTTTTGGCATTGTTCTGTAGTGCCTCCCCTCTAGCCACCATCGTAGCAGCACCTCGCCTTACCTGTCATAACATCTCATCTTGCCGATTGTTTTTTTTTAAACTAGGTATCTTGCTGATTGTAGCAAAAAAGAAAAAAGCTCACCGTCGTACCTCTGCCGTGGCTTGAAGCTTGTCGCCGTTCACCGTTTGCAGCTTCCCAAGACACCGGTTGTAGCTCCGTTGGATGCCGGTTGTGGGTTCCCGCTATCCACAGTTGCAGCTCGATGTGTCAATCGGGGCTCCCGTGGATGCCAATTGCACCTCCCCTGACGACATTGTTTATAGCTCCCGCATCCACGGTTGCAGCTCGCCTTTCCAGTCGCCGAGGAGAGAGGTGTAGCTCCGCCGTCACGCCCGTTGTGTTGTGACCTCACCGCCCGCCATTGCAACTCGCAGCTGTCGGCGCTTCGATTGGATTGAGATACAGCGGGTGGTGAGGACAATGGCTGCAGACTCAGTGGATGAGCAGATAAGGTTAGGCTATTGACGAGCGGGTGTGCAAGCCCATGCATAGGCCCACGTGCTAGCATGTCACGCGACGAAGTGACCGGTCAAAAATCGGCCGGCTGGCCTGTTAGAATTGTTGTATAGGGATAGGAGAGATGTTTAAACTTGTATCTATCTCTTCTTCTCCTTATCCCGTTTATCTCATGTAACGACCTCTCCTGGTCGATCTCCTCCTCCTCTCTCGATCTCCTCTCGTGTTCGATCCTCTCTGTAACTTGCCTACCAAGGCTTTGCCTCAATATATACACGCGGTCCGAGACAAAGGGTTCTACGCTTCCCAAACTACTTTGCATGGTAACAGAGCCTCTTCCTCATCAAATCAAGAAAGATCGCATCTAGCTACCTTCGCGATCGAGTCATGTCCACCACCTCTCCCTCCATGTCACCCAGCACCATGGGCGCGATCACCACCACCTCATCCGCCTCCACCTTTGCCTCTTCATCCACAACCTCCAACACTTACCTCGGATCGCCACCACAGGAGAAGCTGACGAGAGGGAATTTCCTCCTCTGGAAAGCCATCGTGCTTCCTCAGATCAAGGGTGCCCAGATGGAGCACCACCTTGACGCCACGAGCCCACCGCCGCCGGCCACCCTCACCATCACCAGGGATGGTAAAGAATTGCAAGTTGTCAACTTCGCCCGCACCCTCTAGTATGCTCAACAACAACAACTTCAAGGGTTCTTGATGGGTTCCTTTTACCGCGAGATTCTTACCCAGGTGGCCACGCTCCAGACGCCGGCCGACGTGTGGCGCGCCATCAACACCATGTTCGTTGCCCAGAGCCAGGCACAGGCGATCAACACCCGGATCGAGCTCACCAACCATAAGAAAGGTAATATGTCCATGGCAGAGTACCTGGGCAAGATGAAAACCCTCACGGATGAGGTTGCTTGCACTGCTTCGGCGCTCTCCGACATGGAATATAATCCCGTGGTCTCTGCATTGGCGGCACGAGTGGAACCGATCACGGTCCCGGAGCTACACAGCCAGCAGCTCAGCTTCGACGCCCGCCTCACCCTCCTCCATGGCGGCGATCTTCCGCAATCCTCTGCATACTCCGCTTCCCGGGGTCGCGGCCGTGGCCGTGGTCACCAGGGCACCAACCGCGGTGGCGGACGCAGCCGTGGCGCCTCGTCGGGCGACAGTGCACGCTCTGGTGGCGGCTACGGCCACAACTACGACAGGGGCTACGGCAACAACCAGGGGGGTGGCGGCTTCAACTCCAACAATGGCCGCCGCACCTCCTCTTCTCGTCCTCGCCCCCGGTGTCAACTATGCAAGAAAGCCGGTCATGAGGTCATCGACTGCTGGCATCGGTACGATGAAAACTTTGTCCCTGACTCCAAACTGGTTGCAGCTGCTATGCGCGAGCAAGGTGGGGATGGCGTCTGGTACGTTGATTCCGGTGCTACTGATCACATCACCAATGAGCTAGAGCAACTTGCCCTGCGCGAGACGTATCACGGCAACGACCAAATCCACACAGCTAGCGGTAAAGGTATGGATATTTGTCCCATTGGTCAAGTTTCGCTTAGTTCCCCTACTCTTCAACGTGATCTTGTTCTTAAGGATGTTCTCCATGTTCCTCAAGCTGACAAAAACCTTGCCTCTATGTCTCGTTTAGCCACCGATAATGATGTTTTCCTTCAAACTCACCCTCGCTATTTTTTTTCATTAAGGATCGGGCAACAAGGGCAGCTCTCTATCACGGTAGATGTGTTGGCGGCCTCTACCCCATCTCCTCCGGAGCTCTTAGCAACAAGCATCGTCGAGTCTACTCTGTCATCAAGCCCTCTTTCGAGCGGTGGCATCAAATATTAGGACATCCCTCCTCCGTCATAGTTAGGCAAGTAGTCAATAAACACAAACTTCCTTTGTCACATAGTTCAAATAATGAGTCTGTCTGCGAAGCATGTCAATGTGCTAAGAGCCATGAGCTTCCTATCCTAAGTCTACTAGTGTGTCTCATGCCCCATTACAATTGATCTTCACTGATGTATGGGGCCATGCTCGAGATTCTTATGGTCGAAAAAAATATTATGTTAGCTTCATTGATGATTACAGCAAGTTCACATGGATTTATTTGCTTAAATATAAATCTGAAGTTTTTTCCATCTTCCAAGAGTTTCAGAAGCTAGTTGAGCGCCACTTTGATCGAAAAATTATTTCAGTCCAAAGTGACCGGGGAGGGGAGTATGAAAAACTCAACTCCTTCTTCCGGAGCATTGGGATTACTCATTATGTGTCTTTCCCTCATGCTCATCAGCAAAACGGTTCTGCTGAACGCAAACACCGTCACATCGTTGAAGTTGGTCTATCCCTTCTAGCTCATGCATCTATGCCTCTCAAGTATTGGGATGAGGCTTTTATCACGGCTACATATCTTATCAACCGTCTTCCCAGTAAGGTCATTGGCAATTCCACTCCTTTAGAATGATTGTATCATCAAAAGCCAGACTACACCTCTCTCAAAATTTTTGGGTGTGCTTGCTACCCCAACTTACGTCCGTACAATCGTCATAAACTAGAGTTTTGCACCACACAATGTGTGTTTATTGGGTACAGTAACCTTCATAAAGGATATAAATGCCTTGAACCGTCTACTAGACGTATATATATCTCCCGTGATGTTATCTTTGATGAAACTTTATTCCCCTTTTCCCTTCTTCATCCCAATGTTGGCGCCTAGCTTCATGCAGAAATTGCACTCCTACCAGACTACTCTGTCCATCCTGATCACGGGGGTGAACTAAATGATCATGATCCTCTGCAAAAATCCACATAAAACCGCATATCTAATGGCTCTTGTACAGATTCTACTCGTCATTTTATGTGTACATAGGACAAACCAAGCGCGGAATCTGAGGCTGACCCAGCTGACAGCGCGCGATCCCAGGCAGATCCGCGCCAGCACGCAGCGCAGGGCAGCACGCGATCCCGTGCAGATTCGCTCCTGGCGGGCGACAGCGACAGCAACCTCGCTGCGGGTCCAGACGCGGACCAGGGCGCGCCACGCCAAGCCGACCAGGTGGGCCACGCGGGTTCCGGCACGGGTCCAGGCGCATCACGCCAAGCCGACCAGGCGGGTCCCGGCGGACCAGGTATAGGCGCGGGTCCTGGTGCGACTCCCGGTGCGTCCCGCCGATCCTCGCCTGTGCGCTCCGACGCTGCTGTCGAGCGCGGCACGGGGGGGAGCAACTCTCCAACTGCCACGTCGTCTGGGGATCTGATGCGCCACCAGGATGAGGAGCTGCGTGCATCTTCCTCGGATCTGGAGCCACACCAACCTGGATCTTCTGTGGCTGACGCTGCAGCTGCTGGATCTCCTGTGCGACAATCAACAGCAACTGTTTCTATGGCTCCTTCGTCTCCCCGTCGACACACTAGGTCTTGGTCAGGTATCGTCAAAGAAAAAAATACAGTGATGGTAAAATAAAGTATAATCCTACTAAGCGTGCTTTTCTTGCCACTACTGGTGAACCTATTAACTTGCATGATGCACTTGCTAGTAAGGATTGGAAGGAAGCCATGGATAGTGAGTATAATGCACTCATGAAAAATCAGACCTGGCGTCTAGTACCACCGCAACGTGGTGCTAACATAATTGATTGCAAGTGGGTATACAAGATAAAAAGCAAATCTTATGGTAGTATAGACAGGTACAAGGCAAGGGTGGTTGCAAAAGGTTTTAAGCAAAGGTTGGTATTGATTATGATGACACCTTTAGTCCTGTGGTTAAAGCAACTACCATTCGCCTTGTTTTATCCATTGCTATTTCTAGAGGATGGAGCTTACGACAGCTAGATGTTCAGAACACGTTTCTTCATGGTGTTCTTGAGGAAGAAGTGTTCATGCGGCAACCACCAGGTTATGAAAATCATAGCACACCACATTATGTATGTAAGTTGGATAAAGCATTATATGGACTTAAGCAGGCTCCAAGAGCATGGTATTCTAGGTTAAGCATGTAGTTACAACATCTTGGGTTCATACCATCCAAAGCATATACATCTTTGTTCTTTCATAGCAAAGGCAATATCACTGTGTTTGTGTTGGGTTTCGTAGTAATTTCAAAAAAATTCCTACGCACACGCAAGATCATGTGATGCATAGCAACGAGTGGGGAGAGTGTTGTCTACGTACCCATGCAGACCGACTGCGGAAGCGTTGACACAACGAAGAGGAAGTAGTCGTACATCTTCACGATCCAACCGATCAAGCATCGAAACTACGGCACCTCCGAGTTCGAGCACACGTTCAGCTCGAAGACGATCCCCGGACTCCGATCCAGCAAAGTGTCGGGGAAGAGTTCCGTCAGCACGACGGCGTGGTGACGATCTTGATGTACCACAGCAGTAGGGCTTCGCCTAAACTCCGCTACAGTATTATCGAGGACTATGGTGGCTGGGGGCACCGCACACGGCTAAGGAAAAGATCACGTTGATCAACTTGTGTGTTTCTGGGGTGCCTCTGCCTCAGTATATAAAGGAGCCAAGGGGGAGTGGGCCGCCAGCCAGGAGGAGGGCGCAGGAGGATTCCTACTCCTCCCGGGAGTAGGACGCCCCCCCAATCCTTGTTGGACTAGGATTCCCCGAGGGGAAAGAGAGAGAGGGGGCCGGCCACCTCTCCTAGTCCTAATAGGACTAGGGGAAGGGGGAGGCGTGCGACCACCTTGGGCTGCCCCTTTCTCCTTTCCACTAAGGCCCATTAAGGGCCATATGGTTCCCGGGGGGTTACGGTAACCTCCCGGTACTCCGGTAAAATCCCGATTTCACCGGGAACACTTCCGATGTCCAAATATAGGCTTCCAATATATCAATCTTTATATCTCGACCATTTCGAGACTCCTCGTCATGTCCGTGATCACATCCGGGACTCCGAACAACCTTCGGTACATCAAACTGCATAAACTCATAATATAACTGTCATCGTAACCTTAAGCGTGCGGACCCTACGGGTTCGAGAACAATGTAGACATGACCGAGACACGTCTCCGGTCAATAACCAATAGCGGGACCTGGATGCCCATATTGGCTCCTACATATTCTACGAAGATCTTTATCGGTCAGACCGCATAACAACATACGTTGTTCCCTTTGTCATCGGTATGTTACTTGCCCGAGATTCAATCGTCGGTATTTCAATACCTAGTTCAATCTCGTTACCGGCAAGTCTCTTTACTCGTTCTGTAATACATCATCCCGCAACTAACTCATTTAGTTGCAATGCTTGCAAGGCTTAAGTGATGTGCATTACCGAGAGGGCCCAGAGATACCTCTCCGACAATCGGAGTGACAAAACCTAATCTCGAAATACGCCAACCCAACATGTACCTTTGGAGACACCTGTAGTACTCCTTTATAATCACCCAGTTACGTTGTGACGTTTGGTAGTACCCAAAGTGTTCCTCCGGTAAACGGGAGTTGCATAATCTCATAGTTATAGGAACATGTATAAGTCATGAAGAAAGCAATAGCAACATACTAAACGATTGGGTGCTAAGCTAATGGAATGGGTCATGTCAATCAGATCATTCTCTTAATGATGTGATCCCGTTAATCAAATAACAACTAATTGTTCATGGTTAGGAAACATAACCATCTTTGATTAACGAGCTAGTCAAGTAGAGGCATACTAGCGACACTTTGTTTGTCTATGTATTCACACATGTATTATGTTTCCGGTTAATACAATTCTAGCATGAATAATAAACATTTATCATGATTATAAGGAAATAAATAATAACTTTATTATTGCCTCTAGGGCATATTTCCTTCAGTCTCCCACTTGCACTAGAGTCAATAATCTAGATTATACCGTAATGATTCTAACACCCATGGAGCCTTGGTTCTGATCATGTTTTGCTCGTGGAAGAGGCTTAGTCAATGGGTCTGCAACATTCAGATCCGTATGTATCTTGCAAATCTCTATGTCTCCCACCTGGACTAGATCCCGGATGGAATTGAAGCGTCTCTTGATGTGCTTGGTTCTCTTGTGAAATCTGGATTCCTTTGCCAAGGCAATTGCACCAGTATTGTCACAAAAGATTTTCATTGGACCCGATGCACTAGGTATGACACCTAGATCGGATATGAACTCCTTCATCCAGACTCCTTCATTTGCTGCTTCCGAAGCAGCTATGTACTCCGCTTCACATGTAGATCCCGCTACAACGCTTTGTTTAGAACTGCACCAACTGACAGCTCCACCGTTTAATGTAAACACGTATCCGGTTTGCGATTTAGAATCGTCCGGATCAGTGTCAAAGCTTGCATCAACGTAACCTTTTACGACGAGCTCTTTGTCACCTCCATATACGAGAAGCATATCCTTAGTCCTTTTCAGGTATTTCAGGATGTTCTTGACCGCTGTCCAGTGATCCACTCCTGGATTACTTTGGTACCTCCCTGCTAGACTTATAGCAAGGCACACATCAGGTCTGGTACACAGCATTGCATACATGATAGATCCTATCCTGATGCATAGGGAACATCTTTCATATTCTCTCTATCTTCTGTAGTGGTCGGGCATTGAGTCTTACTCAATTTCACACCTTGTAACACAGGTAAGAATCCTTTCTTTGCTTGATCCATTTTGAACTTCTTCAAAATTTTGTCAAGGTATGTTGTTTGTGAAAGTCCAATTAAGCGTCTTGATCTATCTCTATAGATCTTAATGCCTAATATGTAAGCGGCTTCACCGAGGTCTTTCATTGAAAAACTCTTATTCAAGTATCCTTTTATGCTATCCAGAAATTCTATATCATTTCCAATTAACAATATGTCATCCACTCACTTTCTTGTAAATACAGGCTTCTCCAAAAGTCTGTATAAAACCAAATGCTTTGATCACACTATCAAAACGTTTATTCCAACTCCGAGAGGCTTGCACCAGACCATAAATGGATCGCTGGAGCTTGCACACTTTGTTAGCTCCCTTTGGATCGACAAAACCTTCTGGTTGCATCATATACAACTCTTCTTCCAGAAATCCATTCAGGAATGCAGTTTTGACATCCATCTGCCAAATTTCATAATCATAAAATGCGGCAATTGCTAACATGATTTGGACAGACTTAAGCATCGCTACGGGTGAGGTCTCATCGTAGTCAATCCCTTGAACTTGCCGAAAACCTTTCGCGACAAGTCGAGCTTTGTAGACAGTAATATTACCGTCAGCGTCAGTCTTCTTCTTGAAGATCCATTTATTCTCAATTTCTTGCCGATCATCGGGCAAGTCAACCAAAGTCCATACTTTGTTCTCATACATGGATCCCATCTCAGATTTCATGGCTTCAAGCCACTTTGCGGAATCTGGGCTCACCATCGCTTCTTCATAGTTCGCAGGTTCATCATGCTCTAGTAGCATGACTTCCAGAACGGGATTACCGTACCACTCTGGTGCGGATCTTACTCTGGTTGATCTACGAGGTTCAGTAGTATCTTGTTCTGAAGTTGCATGATCATCATCATTAGCTTCCTCACTAACTGGTGTAGGTGTCATAGAAATAGTTTTCTGTGATGTACTACTTTCCAATAAGGGAGTAGGTACAGTTACCTCATCAAGTTCTACTTTCCTCCCACTCACTTCTTTCGAGAGAAACTCCTTTTCCGGAAAGTTTCCGAATTTAGCAACAAAAGTCTTGCCTTCGGATCTGTGATA
Source organism: Triticum urartu (assembly GCF_056163025.1). Lineage (NCBI taxonomy): Eukaryota > Viridiplantae > Streptophyta > Magnoliopsida > Poales > Poaceae > Triticum > Triticum urartu. Next base: position 17,779,607 of record NC_141873.1, read on the forward strand.
GAAGGTGTATCCAATAGTTTCCTTTAGATATCCTATGAAGACACATTTCTCCGATTTGGGTTCGAGCTTATCAGGTTGAAGCTTTTTCACATAAGCATCGCAGCCCCAAACTTTCAGAAACGACAACTTTGGTTTCTTGCCAAACCACAGTTCATAAGGCGTCGTCTCAACGGATTTTGATGGTGCCCTATTTAACGTGAATGCGGTCGTCTCTAGAGCGTATCCCCAAAACGATAGCGGTAAATCAGTAAGAGACATCATAGATCGCACCATATCCAGTAAAGTACGATTACGACGTTCGGACACACCATTACGCTGAGGTGTTCCGGGTGGCGTGAGTTGCGAAACTATTCCACAATTTTTCAAATGTACACCAAACTCGTAACTCAAATATTCTCCTCCACGATCAGATCGTAGAAACTTTATTTTCCTGTTACGATGATTTTCAACTTCACTCTGAAATTCCTTGAACTTTTCAAATGTTTCAGACTTATGTTTCATTAAGTAGATATACCCATATCTGCTTAAATCATCTGTGAAGCTGAGAAAATAACGATATCCGCCACGAGCCTCAATATTCATTGGACCACATACATCTGTATGTATGATTTCCAACAAATCTGTTGCTCTCTCCATAGTACCGGAGAACGGCGTTTTGGTCATCTTGTCCATGAGGCACGGTTCGCAAGTACCAAGTGATTCATAATCAAGTGGTTCCAAAAGTCCATCAGAATGGAGTTTCTTCATGCGCTTTACACCGATATGACCTAAACGGCAGTGCCACAAATAAGTTGCACTCTCATTATCAACTCTGCATCTTTTGGCTTCAACATTATGAATATGTGTGTTACTACTATCGAGATTCAACAAGAATAGACCACTCTTCAAGGGTGCATGACCATAAAAGATATTACTCATATAAATAGAACAACCATTATTCTCTGATTTAAATGAATAACCGTCTCGCATCAAACAAGATCCAGATATAATGTTCATGCTTAATGCTGACACCAAATAACAATTATTTAGGTCTAACACTAATCCCGAAGGTAGATGTAGAGGTAGTGTGCCGACTGCGATCACATCGACTTTGGAACCGTTTCCCACGCGCATCGTCACCTCGTCCTTTGCCAGTGTTCGCTTAATCCGTAGTCCCTGTTTTGAGTTGCAAATATTAGCAACAGAACCAGTATCAAATACCCAGGTGCTACTGCGAGCATTAGTAAGGTACACATCAATAACATGTATATCACATATACCTTTGTTCACCTTGCCATCCTTCTTATCCGCCAAATACTTGGGGCAGTTCCGCTTCCAGTGACCAGTCTGCTTGCAATAGAAGCACTTAGTTTCAGGCTTAGGTCCAGGTTTGGGTTTCTTCTCTTGAGTAGCAACTTGCTTGCCGTTCTTTTTGAAGTTCCCCTTCTTCTTCCCTTTGCCCTTTTTCTTGAAACTAGTGGTCTTGTTGACCATCAACACTTGATGCTCCTTCTTGATTTCTACCTCCGCAGCTTTCAGCATCGCGAAGAGCTCGGGAATAGTCTTGTTCATCCCTTGCATATTATAGTTCATCACGAAGCTCTTGTAGCTTGGTGGCAGTGATTGAAGAATTCTGTCAATGACGCAATCATCTGGAAGATTAACTCCCAATTGAATCAAGTGATTATTATACCCAGACATTTTGAGTATATGCTCACTGACAGAACTGTTCTCCTCCATCTTGCAGCTATAGAACTTATTGGAGACTTCATATCTCTCAATCCGGGCATTTGCTTGAAATATTAACTTCAACTCCTGGAACATCTCATATGCTCCATGACGTTCAAAACGTCGTTGAAGTCCCGATTCTAAGCCGTAAAGCATGGCACACTGAACTATTGAGTAGTCATCAGCTTTGCTCTGCCAGACGTACATAACATCCGGCGTTGCTCCTACAGCAGGCCTGGCACCCAGCGGTGCTTCCAGGACGTAGTTCTTCTGTGTAGCAATGAGGATAATCCTCAAGTTACGGACCCAGTCCGTGTAATTGCTACCATCATCTTTCAACTTTGCTTTCTCAAGGAACGCATTAAAATTCAACGGAACAACAGCACGAGCCATCTATCTACAATCAAACATAAACAAGCAAGATACTAATCAGGTACTAAGTTTCATGATAAATTTAAGTTCAGTTGATCAAATTAATTAAAGAACTCCCATTAGATAGACATCCCTCTAATCTTCTAAGTGATTACGTGATCCAAATCAACTAAACCATAACCGATCATCACGTGAGATGGAGTAGTTTTCAATGGTGAACATCGTTATGTTGATCATATATACTATATGATTCACGCTCGACCTTTTGGTCTCCGTGTTCCGAGGCCATATCTGTATATGCTTGACTCGTCATGTATAACCTGAGTATTCCACGTGTGCAACTGTTTTGCACCCGTTGTATTTGAACATAGAACCTATCACACCCGATCATCACGTGGTGTCTCAGCACGAAGAACTTTTGCAACGGTGCATACTCAGGGAGAACACTTCTTGATAATTTAGTGAGAGATCATCTTATAATGCTACCGTCAATCAAAGCAAGATTAGATGCATAAAAGGATAAACATCACATGCAATCAATATAAGTGATATGATATGGCCATCATCATCTTGTGCTTGTGATCTCCATCTCCGAAGCACCGTCGTGATCACCATCGTCACCGGCGTGACACCTTGATCTCCATCGTAGCATCGTTGTCATCCCGCCAAGCTTGTGCTTCTACGACTATCGCTACTGCTTAGTGATAAAAGTAAAGCATTACATCGCGATTGCATTGCATACAATAAAACGACAACCATAAGGCTCCTGCCAGTTGCCGATAACTCGGTTACAAAACATGATCATCTCATACAATAAAATTCAGCATCATGTCTTGACCATATCACATCACAACATGCCCTGCAAAAACAAGTTAGACGTCCTCTACTTTGTTGTTGCAAGTTTTACGTGGCTGCTACGGGCTTAAGCAAGAACCAATCTCACCTACGCATCAAAACCACAACGATAGTTTGTCAAATAGACTCCGTTTTAACCTTCGCAAGGACCGGGCGTAGCCATACTCGGTTCAACTAAAGTTGGAGAGACAGTCGCCCGCAAGCCACCTATGTGCAAAGCACGTCGGGGGAACCGGTCTCGCATAAGGGTACGCGTAATGTTGGTCCGGGTCGTCTCGTCCAACAATGCCGCCGAACCAAAGTATGACATGCTGGTAGGCAGTATGACTTATATCGCCCACAACTTACTTGTGTTCTACTCGTGCATATAACATCAACATAAATAACCTAGGCTCGGATGCCACTGTTGGGTTTCGTAGTAATTTCAAAAAAATTCCTACGCACACGCAAGATCATGTGATGCATAGCAACGAGTGGGGAGAGTGTTGTCTACGTACCCACGCAGACTGACTGCGGAAGCGTTGACACAACGAAGAGGAAGTAGTCGTACGTCTTCACGATCCAACCGATCAAGCACCGAAACTACGGCACCTCCGAGTTCGAGCACACGTTCAGCTCGATGACGATCCCCGGACTCCGATCCAGCAAAGTGTCGGGGAAGAGTTCCGTCAGCACGACGGCGTCGTGACGATCTTGATGTACCACAGCAGCAGGGCTTCGCCTAAACTCCGCTACAGTATTATCGAGGACTATGGTGGCTGGGGGCACCGCACACGGCTAAGGAATAGATCACGTGGATCAACTTGTGTGTTTCTGGGGTGCCTCTGCCTCAGTATATAAAGGAGCCAAGGGGGAGGGGGCCGCCGGCTAGGAGGAGGGCGCAGGAGGAGTCCTACTCCTCCCGGTTGTAGGACTCCCCCCCCCCCCCAATCCTAGTTGGACTAGGATTCCCCGAGGGGAAAGAGAGAGAGGGGGGCCGGCCACCTCTCCTAGTCCTAATAGGACTAGGGGAAGGGGGGAGGCGCGCGGCCACCTTGGGCTGCCCCTTTCTCCTTTCCACTAAGGCCCATTAAGGCCCATATGGTTCCCGGGGGATTCCGGTAACCTCCCGGTACTCCGGTAAAATCCCGATTTCACCCGGAACACTTCCGATGTCCAAATATAGGCTTCCAATATATCAATCTTTATATCTCGACCATTTCGAGACTCCTTGTCATGTCCGTGATCACATCTGGGACTCCGAACAACCTTCGGTACATCAAAATGCGTAAACTCATAATATAACTGTCATCGTAACCTTAAGCGTGCGGACCCTACGGGTTCGAGAACAATGTAGACATGACCGAGACACGTCTCCGGTCAATGACCAATAGCGGGACCTGGATGCCCATATTGGCTCCTACATATTCTACGAAGATCTTTATCGGTGAGACCGCATAACAACATACGTTGTTCCCTTTGTCATCGGTATGTTACTTGCTCGAGATTCGATCGTCGGTATTTCAATACCTAGTTCAATCTCGTTACCGGCAAGTCTCTTTACTCGTTCTGTAATACATCATCCCGCAACTAACTCATTTAGTTGCAATGCTTGCAAGGCTTAAGTGATGTGCATTATCGAGAGGGCCCAGAGATACCTCTCCGACAATCGGAGTGACAAACCTAATCTCGAAATACGCCAACCCAACATGTACCTTTGGAGACACCTGTAGTACTCCTTTATAATCACCCAGTTACGTTGTGACGTTTGGTAGTACCCAAAGTGTTCCTCCGGTAAACGGGAGTTGCATAATCTCATAGTTATAGGAACATGTATAAGTCATGAATAAAGCAATAGCAACATACTAAACGATCGGGTGCTAAGCTAATGGAATGGGTCATGTCAATCAGATCATTCTCTTAATGATGTGATCCCGTTAATCAAATAACAACTCATTGTTCATGGTTAGGAAACATAACCATCTTTGATTAACGAGCTAGTCAAGTAGAGGCATACTAGCGACACTTTGTTTGTCTATGTATTCACACATGTATTATGTTTCCGGTTAATACAATTCTAGCATGAATAATAAACATTTATCATGATTATAAGGAAATAAATAATAACTTTATTATTGCCTCTAGGGCATATTTCCTTCAGTTTGTGCTTGTTTATGTTGATGATATAATTGTTGCTAGTTCAAGTCAAGAGGCCACAACTTGTTTGCTTAAGGATTTAAAACTTGAATTTGCTCTCAAGGATCTAGGTGACCTTCACTATTTTCTTGGTATAGAAGTAAAGCAAGTCAGAGATGGCATACTGCTCTCACAGGAAAAATATACAGCTGATGTTCTTAAGAGGGTGGGATTGGAGAATTGCAAACCAGTTAGCACACCGATTTCCACCTCAAAGAAACTTACAGTTGATAGTGGAGAAGTTCTTGGCCCAGAAGATGCAACAAATTATAGAAGTGTTGTTGGTGCTTTGCAATATTTAACACTTACACGTCCAGATATTTCTTACTCTGTGAATAAGGTATGTCAATATTTGCATGCGCCTAGAACTACTCATTGGACAGCAGTTAAGAGAATCCTAAGGTATCTTCAGTATTCTCAGGGGCTTGGACTTCAGATTGTCAAGTCCTCTTCCTTGCTTGTTACTGCATATTCTGATGCAGACTGGGCAGGGTGTGCTGATGATAGAAGATCTACTGGTGGTTTTGCTGTGTTTCTGGGATCTAATCTTGTATCATGGAGTGCAAGGAAGCAAGCTACTGTCTCACGATCAAGTACAGAGGCTGAATATAAGTCATTAGCAAATGCCACGGCTGAAGTAATGTGGATACAAACATTACTCTATGAGCTTGGAATTAAAGCTCCGAAGGCTGCACGGTTATGGTGTGACAATATTGGTGCAACTTATCTTTCAGCAAATCCTGTCTTCCATGCACGAACAAAACACATTGAGGTGGACTTTCATTTTGTCAGAGAGAGTAGCTCGAAAGCTACTTGAGATACGATTCATTCCTACAGGGGATCAACTTGCAGATGGGTTCACTAAACCATTGACTGAGAGAAGATTGGATAAGTTCAAGTACAATCTCAACCTTATCAAGGCTTGAGGTTTAGATTGAGGGGGAGTGTTAGAATTGTTGTATAGGGATAGGAGAGGTGTTTAAACTTGTATCTATCTCTTCTTCTCCTTATCCCGTTTATCTCATGTAACGACCTCTCCTGGTCGATCTCCTCCTCCTCTCTCGATCTCCTCTCGTGTTCGATCCTCTCTGTAACTTGCCTACCAAGGCTTTGCCTCAATATATACACGCGGCCCAAGACAAAGGGTTCTACGCTTCCAAAAATACTTTACATGGCCGACTATAAACATAACCCTTCAAAGAGACATAATATTTTCCAAATAAAAGAATTTTAAGAGAATGCGTTGGCCCTTTGCCTGGAAAGCAAATCAAAATCACTAAAATTCACTGAAGTTCGGTAACTGAAATTTAGTACAATCAAACTAGAAGCGAGCTATGAGGAAATGTTGAACTTGTGAAGGGACCTACCCTTTTTTATCAACATCTAGCCACGAAAATATGCTAGCGGCTTTAGCAGCCATCGTGTGCCATGTCGGTCGGATAAGGTTCTCTCTAGAGCCCCCCCTGCCTGGCTGCCCCGGCACCAATGGCACCCTCAACACCCAAACCTAAACCGTACTATCTAAGCCTCAGTCATCGCTGCCTCTCAGGGCTGGTCGGTCATTGTCATACCTCTCAAGTTTGGTCCATGCTCACTTCCTTCAGTGTCAAACGTGTAATGGAGCAAGTCATGATGAACCATGAGTTGTCCTTAGTAATATTGAAATATAATCCATGTATTGTGGCACGTGCGTGAGTTGTATTCTCTTATGGTTAAGCTTGATCTTATATTTATGTTGTCATGTAGACTATTAATATCATAGAGATCAACTCTCAAACCATCGTATCCCAATGATGTAATCTCTTTGTAATCTTTCTGTTGGCTGCACACCCTTACAAACACGAATGCGTCCTTGCTGGCAGGCATACGCTTCAACGATCTACATCTAAATTAGAGCTAAACACGTTGCAATCCTCCTCTGCTCTGGCATCTCTCTTTCCCATGTTCAGATCGGAGAAAAACTAACCTCGAAGAATTTCCTCCCATGGAAAGCTCAAGTGTTGCCGCCGATCCAGGGTGGCTTGCCCGTGACCTTCCTTAACGGGTCGTGGGCAGCACCACTAGAGGAGGCTAAGGCCCCACTTGGAAACTCTTTTCGTTTTCCCAGCTGTATTGCATGAGTATAAAACCGGTGAATGCAATTACACCCATCGCTTGGTCTGTAAAAGTTTTTGACTATAACATTGCCAAAATAACCAGAAAATAAAACGCACACGGTGAACCAAGCGTGATTTCAGGATTCAACTGGTTATTTTTACGTCTCCGACTAATACAATTGTTTTGGGCTAGAAAACGCCGAACCAATCGCGGCCTTAAGGTGGACAAGACCATCGAGAAGGTTCAGAACCCAGTTTATGTCGCTTGGGTCGCCTAGGACCAGTGGGTCGTGGAATTTCAGTGTGATGAAGGCCGGCATGGCTACCTTTGCAACCAATACCAGCGATAAGGCCAAGGTAGCGGTGAAGGCTCCTACAACAACTTTCCTAGAGTGGCACCTTCTGAGAGAAACTTTGTTTCGAAGTACTTTATAAGAATTTCGAAGGATTGAAATCGTTAGTAATTTTTCCTACGTTGATCGTTTGATTCGCAAGATCAAACCCTATAGTATTTTTTACTAAAGATTTCCATGTAGGCCTTCTTTGGTTCGCAGGATTCTAAAAACTATATATAAGAATAAGAAAAACACAGGAATATGATAGGAATGCTTGTGAAAAATTAAGGATTGGTTAACATAGGAATTCTACCAACTTTTGTATTTGGTTCACAGGAATTTTAATAAACATGGCCATGTGTGCGGCAGTGCAGGGCAAGAGCCTGTTTCGAGGGATCACATGAAAATGTGTAGTTAGAATTTTACTATAACACTAAGAATTTTAGTCTCATTGTACGTGCGTAGGAATTAAAAAAAGAGGTCCAAGTGGATGCTAAATTTCCAACGGCTCAAAGAGGAGCGGAAAGGCCTCTCATCCTCCTCCTCCTATTCCTCCTCTTGCTACTACTACCAGGGCGAAGAGTGTGGACCATGCCTCCCCTCTCCACCCACATGACGGCAAGTGAGGTGCCGATGTTTCTTGCAGAATTATCATGAACCAATTCGATATTGGGAAGTTATGCCATACAAATAACCACATTGATAAGATGAGGGTTTATGAAGTTTTTGTTTGCTCCCAAGCTTGAGACCAGCGGGGCAAGAGCCTATTTCAAGAGAAAGATTACCGTACTGTAACTAAAACTATTGGAAAATTTCTATCTAGTGACTTTTAACATGACAACTCAATTTCAGATGGTATATCCCGAAGGTTGATGTTATTTGATAGACTCTGAACTGTCCTGTGGTGTACTGTAGAATCTGGTAATTTTAAAGAATGTTGAATAGTTTGAGTTATATTTTGTTATCATATTTAACTGAAGAGTCTTTCAACTAGCAAAAATATTCGTATGAAATAAATAAATATGTTTTATAAGAAATTATAGCAACCACAAACAGAGTCTTACTAGTGAAAAGGTAGCTCTAGTAGATCCTTTGCAAATACTCCCTCCGTTACATGTTGAGTGTCGCTGACTTAGTAAACTTTGTACTAAATCAGCGACATTTAATATGGAGTGGACGGAGTACGTATGCTATCTGGTCATTGGTTGGATAAAAAGCGAGCCTCCAATGCCTTGTTCATAGTGCACTCACAAAATAAATGAAAATCAATTCTATCTACCTTTTTCATGCTTCAATAATTGGATGAGCAGTCAAGTATGTTGTTTGCCCAAAGATTATCATATATAGGATCCTTGCCCTGGACGGGTAAATGCCAAGAACTTCGGATCAGGCAACTTGAGCTCCATGAGACTACTTTCGAGACAACATATATGTTCATATCCACTGATAGCAAATCACATAAAGCACATATGTTTCTGATCCACAGATCATACTTAATTAATAGTCATGTGTTATTACAAAGTTTGTATAACTATGTACAACGACGTAAAATCTTCTGTTGTGCACTAGTAGTACATACAGTAGATGCAATACCATGTTTGCAATAAGATTTTCTTATTCGTTTTTAACCCAACTTCTCATATTCCATTGCATAAGGGAACAACCATACATTGCAAAAAAGACATGCGCTGAAAGTGCAGGTACATGAACATGCGTTGTCACGTGTATATACAAGCTCTGTGCTTCACTTCGACATCTTGGACCACACATGTGGAATAGCTCTGAGTTGCAGGTCATACCTTCTGCTTACAGCCAACCCAAACTTCTCGGACATATCAAACGAAACAAGGCTAGAACCATCAGGAAGTCTCCAGTTGAAGTGATATAGAAAGTTTGTTAATGCCATCTCCATGACCGACGAGCCAAACTGGATCCCGGGGCACTGCCGTCGCCCAGCTCCAAAGGGAATGAATTCAAAGTATGTTCCATTGTAATTTAAGTTGATGTTCCCAAACCTCTCTGGCCTAAACTCTCTAGGGTTGTCCCAGTTTTTCGGATCTTGAGAAATTGCAACGGCATTAATGTATATATTGGTGCCTTTAGGGATGTCATACCCCATAACTGTGCAATCCTCTCTAGCTGATCGTGGGATTAGAGAAATTGGTGGATGCAACCTAAGGGTTTCCTTGATGACCATCTGCATGTAGTGGAGTTTACCGAGGTCGTTATTAGTAATGACAGATCGGCCTTCACCAAGAACCTCCCATACTTCTTGTTGTGCCTTAGCCATGATTTCAGGACTCCGCCCAAGCTCTGACATAGCCCACGCCAAAGTAGTTGATGTGGTCTCCGTGGCACCTGCAAACATATCCTGTCGTACAAAGCACAATCAAACATCTCCCTATATAAAGTAATATATGAATACTTCAAAAAGCTACCTCTAATCGTATGAATAATTTAAGTGTTTGTCTGTGAAGACTAATATAGTAACATGTCACCAATTAAATGTAGACACTACAGACGATGGTTAGTACACTCATCACTCAGGAATATGGACAGTTGGGGCATACTAACCATGTGGTGCGCTTTCTTTTCTAAATAGGCACTACATCTGTTCTATTCTTTCTATACTAACAGCAGAATATATTTCTATTTTTGTTAAATTATCATATAATCATTCAAAATAAAGGTTAAAGATACACCAACAGAAATGTATCAACGTCTAAAATATACTATGCAATAAAGGGGTAAATAAGAGTAGAAAAGTCTGGGTGAGATAAAATAAATACTCAACACTTTCGAGGCAATAAGATGTTGTCATCGCATTTGCGAGGGCCACCGTGCTAGTTAATACATGAAGATAATAGATCTAGTCTCTGCAGTAAAACTACATCAACATCCTAGCAGAACCCATATGACAATCCTGTTGTCTAACCTGTGAAACCACCTAACCCAGGTTGTGTCTTTGAGGTGCATGCATGACTTATTGTCTTTGTTCAAGACTTTTAGATCTAGGAGGACAAGGAATGTGACATCAATGGAGGGCTACCCTTCTCCACTAAGCATGCCTACAAAATCATTCACTGCGATGAACATAAAGACACTAATGCGATTACATTTGGTGTTCCAGCGTCCAAAAGAAGCCCAAGATCTTTGATTGGCTCCTATGCCAGAATAGCCTAAAATCTAAAGCAAATATGGTTCACAAGCACATTGCCAACGAGACCACCTGCCCATCTTGCGGTTACCATTCAGAAGATTCCGTCCCCTTGTTATTAGAGTGGCAACTCATCGGCATTTCTCAAGGGGATGCCATCGACTATCTTTGGAACTACCCTACTCTAACAAGAACTAGAAGACTCTACTTAGTTGTCCGTATTCCTAATCATCCTTTGGAATAATTGGGATGCTCGGAACGCGAAGGTTTTTCGCCATGTTGACAATCGCAGATGTACCACGATCAACAACATCATCTCTGAATTAACTCTGTGGTCTCATGTCTCATCGGTTGAAGAAACCGAAAGATAAGATTAATGCATTTGTACCTAACCTCGCGTGTAAATGTGCCTATGTCCTCACCCTATTTGGAACGGACTGCCTTTCACTAATATATTGACCCCTGCCCCCACCCACCCACCACCACCTAATCATTTGAGTACCCACCACAAAAAAAACAATACCTGAAATTAAGAGAAATACTCACAAACAAGACGGCGCAAACAGTCTCTGTGGTTAGAGGGAATTCCAAAGAGTCATCCTTCTGCAGCCTGAGCAGCACGTCCAGCAGATCCTCGTCGTCAGTGCCGGAGACGCCAACGCCAGCAGCTCGTGCGGATTTGCGCTCATCGATGATCTCTGAAATGATGCGCTGCATACGGCCACAGCTCTTCTTCATCTGGCGCTCGCCATTGCTCAGCCACCTTACCAACCTCGACGATGGGAAGAGATCGACGAGACAGAAGCCGCCCAGCAGCTTAAACGCCTTGTCCAACTCGCAGAGGTACTCGCCCTGCTGTGAGAACTTCCCGCCAAAAACTGCCCTGGTCACCATGTCATTGCTGAGCGCCATCACCTTCTCGCTGACGTTGATGGTGTGGCCGGTCGAGGCAGCGGCCGTGATGTCGCGGAGGAGGCAGCCAACCTCCTCGGCCCTGATACCCTCCATGCGTTTCACCTGCGTGGAGCTGAGGAGCTCCATGACGCAGACCTTGCGCATCTGGCGCAGATGGTCGCCGTAGGGGGCAAAGGCGATGCCCCTGCCTCTGCTGCTGAAGATGTCCAGCGTCACGCCGCACGGCCGGCCCGCGAACACGAGGTCGTTGGTCTTCATCACCAGTGCCGCCGCTTCAGGGCTGGACACGACGACCGCGGGGACCTCGCCCAGCATGAGGTGCATCAGCTGCCCATGCCGGCGAGACAGCTGCATCAGCGTGCGGTGTGGGAGGGCGCCGGCGACGTGGTGGAGACTGCCGATGATCGGGAGAGTCCATGGCCCAGGAGGCAGCTGCTTCCTGGCCGGCTTGCTCTTGCCAACCGAGAGCTTGACAAGCCAAATCACCAGGAGCGTAAGTAGGGCTAGGAAACACAGGCTTAGCCACCCCTCCATGGCAATGGCAGGCAGCTCTACTATTGAACAGAGACGATATATTCAGTATATGTCCGCTAGTATAGAGAGAGGAAACACCTGACTGGTAGTGGTGTCTTGTATTGCCAAAATGCTAGACACACGGGCTAGATCAACACCTTCACGGATCAGCTGACTTGTCCTTTTTTAATTGGGCTATAAATAACCTTCTCTTCCTAATTACCCCCCTCCCCCCCCCCCCCCCCCCCCCCCCTCTCCTATTCTAACCTGGTGGGGCTGGGCGCCAAGCCCCGTAATAGCCTGTTGATGTAGCTAGCAAAGCCGCTTGTATTGGGTATGAATCAGAGGATAAGAAGAATGACTCAACAATCATGTTCCATGTTCGTAGTATTTAGGCCAACTCTTCTTCTTTTTTTAAGGTTGTCAGTGCATCATGATTAGCACATGAACAAGAACAACTAGTTTATAAATTATACACAGGTAAGGGGAAGTGAACCATATATTGACAAATATCAAAGGCATCTTTTGTATTGTGACTTGGTAAAAAAAACATTAATGGAGCAATTATTGGTCAATGCTTCATTTGAACCAACCAAAAAACATATTCACACTGCAAGAGTAGGTACTTGGCACCGGTGTCAGCAAATGGGAGCAGTTGGGTATGGAACGTCACCAATGTGGAAATACTTGACTGTCAGCACTGCCTTGTAGCGGGTTGTCTATACAACATGATTAGCACGCAGGTAGCTAGCTTATAAAGTAATTATGCACAAGCAGGAAGAAGGACGCTGTTAATTAAAACATCGTCGACCCAAACAACATTGAGTGGAACTATGCATACCGAAAGACTTGGTACTTCGCACCGGCGGGTGCCGGCACAAGGGAGCAGTTTGCTGTCACCAATGTGGAAATCATGGACTGTCGAGTATTTCCTTGTATCGATCAGGATAATAAGAACGACCCCACATAGCCATGTTTGGAGTATTGATGTTCTTATTATGGACATGCCAAACCTGCAAACATTAAAAAAAAGGCAGCATTAGTTTCAGAAGATTAATCTTTGCATATGCACATGCACTTACTACTGCATCGCTCTAGATGAATACAGTATAAAAGAGATAGAGTATGCTCCTGATAGTTGTATTTTACTGGATAATGCACAAGTTAAGCCAGAAAAGGGGAAAAAGAAACTGAGGAGAAAAACAGAGGTATACAGGACGATACCTTTCAGGAAACATTGATGAGAACTGAAAATGCTGCTATGACACTGTGTTTTTCACTTTCTCGATACGAGTCCATGCATGTGAGTGCTCATAGAGCACTTTAAGCTGCTTAGCTGCCTTTCCCTATCAAAACGTTGATTGCTGATCAGGCTCACAAAACAGTAAGCAGATAGTTCTACGCTTGCCTCGAAGCAGCTCTTGTGTGTCACCATGAGGATAACCCAATCGACGAATGGAAGCATTTATCAATTAGAATATCTTAGCAAGGAAACTTCAACCATCCTCCTACGGTGTGATCAGATACTACTGATCAAGATCGACGCAGTATGTACTTTGAACGCAAACGGTGTGCTTGGTTCTCCGATACTTTGTATGCAAGCGGTGTCCAAGCCGATTGCCCAAAAAAGTCTAAATCCTGTCTCTTCCTCATCGTCAATGTCTATCTTCTTTGGTGCATTACTGTCTCCTTGCTCCGGCTGAAGTGCGGATGACACTGGGATTGGATGGGAGGAAGGTGGACATCTGAACTTGACCTGACAAGGCATTCAAATTTAGGAGCAACAGGAAACTTGCCGCCGGCGGGTCATTATAGAAACTACTTTGATCGACTGGAAACTACTGTTGAGCTGTTCTGCTTGCGGGCATTTGCGCGAGCAGGTGGTGGGCGTGCTCCATCTCATGCCCCCCAAGAGGAACCGACTGACCTTGTGGAGTCCGTCGACGGAAGTCAGCTAGGGCGAGCACCTCGTGTTACAGCTATTTTATCCTTGGTAGTCGTGGAGGGGATGGGGAGCGGGCCAGCGACGGTGCGCGGCCATGGCTCCGGCGAGTAAGGCCCCGTTCGGATCTTGTCCAGCTTCCCAGAATAGCCAGCTTCCCGTGAAGCCAGCCGCAGCCAGCTTCCGATGGGAGCAGCAATTCGTTTGGCAAGCCAGCTTCTTGGTCGTACCAGCTTCCAGCGTTGTAGCCCATATATTAGGCCAATTTGGCCTGAGGTTTGGAGCGGGCTGAGAGCCCAAGTGGCTGTGAAAGAGGCATGGGCTATAGGCCCAGTCGGATTGGTGAGTGTGGAAGTTATTTTCAGCCCATGGGGCAGGTTCGCTGGTGAATGTTATGTTCGCTCTTCACAGTTTCCCTCGTACCGGTTTGATCGACTCACTTGGCGGTGGCATTGCTTTGTAATTTCACTCAACTCCACCTCCCCTGTTTTCTGGGATCTGGGAAAGGCTAGCTTCTCCTTCTCCTCAGTTTTTGCACTACGACGCCTCCAGCTTCTAGATTTCAACTCCGTGGAGATAGCGCGTTCGGCTCAGCTTCTTGAGGGAGTTGATTTATTTTTTGAGACAATCTTGAGGGAGTTGATGAAGCTGGAAGCTGGAGTGGTTCCGAACGGGCCCTAAGCTTTGCTTTGCTCGGAAGAAGAGGAGGCAGCAGGGAGCGCGAGAGCTATGTTTCGCCTCAAGCGAGCTGTAGGATGGGCCGGCCCAATAACGTGGAACCATCTCTGGTTTGGGCCAATTTTAGAAGGTTCCAGGCGGAGTTTTTCTTTTCCATTTTACTTTTTCTGTGTTTTTATTTTCAGTTTTTATTAAGTTTTTTTCAGGAAAATTTCCAATCTATTTATGTTCAATCATAACAGTACAACAAATAGCATAAATAGAAAAAAAATACATTCAGATCCATAGACCTCCTAGAGACAACTACAAGCACTGAAACGAGCCGAAAACCTGACGCCATCATCGCCCCTCCCTCGTTGGATCCGGGCGAAACTTATTGTAGTAAACAGTCAAGAAGTCGTCGTGCAAAGGCCCCGTCGGACCAACGCCGCAAAACAGAAACCTCCGTCGATGAAGAGTAGCATATATCAGAAGGATTTAACCTAAAGACATGCGAACGTAGACGAACTATGACCAGATCCGAGCAAAACCATCAAGGACAGATTTATCGAAGACACACCTCCACACGCTCACCGCCGATGCTAGACACACCATCGGGACATGGGCTGGGCGGGGTGAACCTTATTCCATCTTCAAGGAGCCGTTGCCGTTTTGTCTTCCTGAGCAGGACACAAACCATAATAAAATAGAAGGAACATCTGAAAATAGAGCCCTCTTGCCGGCAAAGGACGGGATCCGTGACGGAGCCATGGCCCTAAGGCCATCGGAGATATTTCTGGTTTGTCTTTCTTTTTTCAAACACATGTTTACTTTTTTAATACATGTTATACATTTTTTTCTATGCATGTGGAACATTCTTTGATACACGTTGAACATTTTTCAAATGCATAATGAATATTTTTTCAAATATAAGTTTGAACATTCTCAAATACGTGCTAAACATTTTATAAATACATGCTCAACATTTTTTTGGATGATACGCAACATTTTCTCAAAATTATGTAAACATTTTCTATGCTGTATACAATGTTTTAAAAACATCAAGAACATTTTTTCCAAACGTGTAAACATTTTTTTCTAAAATGTCATGATCATTTTTGTAATTTCTACTGAACGTTTTTAAACGTTTGGTGGACAATTTTTTACGATAAATAAATATTTTTCAAAATTTTCATGAACATTTTTTAAATATGTACGAATATTTTGAAAGTGTCATGGATATATTTTGGAATGGTATGAATATTTTGCATGCAGCAAAAGAGTGGCACTATGTGTCGCCTGTAGCGAGCTAGATGCCCTAGTCGCCTACAGCGATCCCATTTTATAAGCCAGTCCCAACATCACAACAAAAGCGCACGTTCCCATTCGGCAGAATATAGCGCAAGGTTTTCTCCACTCTACTATTTCGTTTTTGTTGAGAGGAAAATGAATCAACTATCTTCTTTACTAGATGGCATCTGCTATTTATACAAGGGAAAGGACACCATTGGAAAAGGTGTCTATTCAAAGGAGGTGCCTGTTCGGCAGGAACCGACACGGCAGTTTTACAACTGCCTGTGGTTAGTACAAGCAGGGATTAATCCCATAATTAACACATGGTTAATTAATTCTAACACTCTCCTTAATCAATGCTTGATCTTGTGAGCAGACATCATCTTGATAAAGTTTCCTTCAAAACCCCATGGGAAAAAAATGAGGATAGAGGTGTTTGATATGTTGCCAAAACTCCTTCAAACCCAGTAGGAAAAATAAGGAGAAAAATGCCACAACATATAATGATTATTGTCTGTTTAACTCAATATGAGAAAAATCCATAGAATTAAAGGACAATAAGTATGTCGTATATACTTTCTTAAAAACCCCGGTTTTCAAAAAATATGACATTTGGTCTTGTGTTGATATTACCTCATTAAAAACCTTTATGAGAACCTATAAAGTAAACTCATGAAGGGAAAAAGAGTATAATATGATGCTTTTAACATGAACAATTCAGGAAGATACTCCCACTGACTCTTGCATATTCCGAAGTCATCATATTGTTGGGGAACGTTGCAGAAAACAATTTTTTTCTCTACGTTTCACCAAGATCTATCTATGGAGTCTTCTAGCAACGAGAGGGGAGTGCATCTACATACCCTTGTAGATTGCGAGCGGAAGCGTTCAAGAGAACGTGGATGATGGAGTCATACTCGCCGTGATCCAAATCACCGATGACCAAGTGTCGAACGGACGGCACCTCCGCGTTCAACACACGTACGGAGCAGATGACGTCTCCTCCTTCTTGATCCAGCAAGGGGGAATGAGAGGTTGACGGAGATCCAGCAGTACGACGGCGTGGTGGTGGATGCAGCAGTGATCGCAGCAGGGTTTCGCCGAGCTTCTGCGAGAGGGAGAGGTGTAGCAGGGGAGAGGGAGGCGCCAAGACTTGGGGTGTGGTGCCCTCCCTCCCCCCCCCCTTTATATAGGCCCCCTAGGGGGTGCGCCGGCCCTAGGAGATGGGATCTCCTAAGGGGGGCGGCGGCCAAGGGGGTGGAGTACCCCCCAAGGCAAGTGGAGGCGCCCCCTCCCCTAGGGTTCCCAACCCTAGGCGCATGGGGGGCCCAAGGGGGGGCGCACCAGCCCACCAGGGGCTGGTTCCCCTCCCCACTTCAGCCCATGGGGCCCTCCGGGATGGATGGCCTCACCCGGTGGACCCCCGGGACCCATCCGGTGGTCCCGGTACAATACCGGTGACCCCGAATCTGTCCCGATGGCCGAAACTGCACTTCCTATATATAATTCTTCACCTCCGGACCATTCCGGAACTCCTCGTGACGTCCAGGATCTCATCCGGGACTCCGAACAACTTTCGGATTACTGCATACTAATATCTCTACAACCCTAGCGTCACCAAACCTTAAGTGTGTAGACCCTACGGGTTCGGGAGACATGTAGACATGATCGAGACGGCTCTCCGGCCAATAACCAACAGCGGGATCTAGATACCCATGTTGGCTCCCACATGCTCCTCGATGATCTCATCGGATGAACCACGACGTCGAGGATTCAAGCAACCCATATACAATTCCCTTTGTCAATCGGTATGTTACTTGCCCGAGATTCGGTCGTCGGTATCTCAATACCTCGTTCAATCTCGTTACCGGCAAGTCACTTTACTCGTACCATAATGCATGATCCCGTGACCAAACACTTGGTCACTTTTGAGCTCATTATGATGACGCATTAGCGAGTGGGCCCAGAGATACCTCTCCGTCATACGGAGTGACAAATCCCAGTGTTGATCCGTGTCAACCCAACGGACACTTTCGTAGATACCCGTAGTATACCTTTATAGTCACCCAGTTACGTTGTGACGTTTGGTACACCCAAAGCACTCCTACGGTATCCGGGAGTTACACGATCTCATGGTCTAAGGAAAAGATACTTGACATTGGAAAAACTCTAGCAAACGAACTATACGATCTTGTGCTATGTTTAGGATTGGGTCTTGTCCATCACATCATTCTTCTAATGATGTGATCTCGTTATCAATGACATCCAATGTCCATAGTCAGGAAACCATGACTATCTGTTGATCAACGAGCTAGTCAACTAGAGGCTTACTAGGGACATGTTGGTGTCTATATATTCACACATGTATTACGATTTCCGGATAACACAATTATAGCATGAATAAAAGACAATTATCATGAACAAAGAAATATAATAATAATCCTTTTATTATTGCCTCTAGGGCATATTTCCAACAGTCTCCCACTTGCACTAGAGTCAATAATCTAGTTACATTGTGATGAATCGAATACCCATAGAGTTCTGGTATTGATCATGTTTTTCCCTAGGGAGAGGTTTAGTCAACGGATCTGGGACATTCAGATCCGTGTGTACTTTACAAATATCTATGTCTCTATCTTGAACATTTTCACGAATGGAGTTGAAGCGACGCTTGATGTGCCTGGTCTTCTTGTGAAACCTGGGCTCCTTGGCAAGTCCAATAGCTCCAGTGTTGTCACAGAAGAGTTTGATCGGCCCCGACGCATTGGGTATGACTCCTAGGTCGTTGATGAACTCCTTCACCCAAATTGCTTCATGCGCTGCCTCCGAGGCTGCCATGTACTCCGCTTCACATGTAGATCCCGCCACGACGCTCTGCTTGCAGCTGCACCAGCTTACTGCTCCACCATTCAACATATACACGTATCCGGTTTGTGACTTAGAGTCATCCAGATCTGTGTCGAAGCTAGCGTCGACGTAACCCTTTACGACGAGCTCTAAGTCACCTCCATAAACGAGAAACATGTCCTTAGTCCTTTTCAGGTACTTCAGGATATTCTTGACCGCTGTCCAGTGTTCCTTGCTGGGATTACTTTGGTGCCTTCCTACCAAACTTACGGCAAGGTTTACATCAGGTCTGGTACACAGCATGGCATACATAATAGACCCTATGGCTGAGGCATAAGGGATGACACTCATCTCTTCTATATCTTCTGCCGTGGTCGGACATTGAGCTGAGCTCAATTTCACACCTTGCAACACAGGCAAGAACCCCTTCTTAGACTGATCCATATTGAACTTCTTCAATATCTTATCAAGGTATGTGCTTTGTGAAAGACCTATGAGGCGTCTTGATCTATCTCTATAGATCTTGATGCCTAATATATAAGCAGCTTCTCCAAGGTCCTTCATTGAAAAACTCTTATTCAAGTAGGCCTTAATGCTGTCCAAAAGTTCTATATCATTTCCCATCAAAAGTATGTCATCTACATATAATATGAGAAATGCTACAGAGCTCCCACTCACTTTCTTGTAAACGCAGGCTTCTCCATAAGTCTGCATAAACCCAAACGCTTTGATCATCTCATCAAAGCGAATGTTCCAACTCCGAGATGCTTGCACCAGCCCATAAATGGATCGCTGGAGCTTGCATACCTTGTTAGCATTTTTAGGGTCGACAAAACCTTCCGGCTGCATCATATACAGTTCTTCCTTAAGATAACCGTTAAGGAATGCCATTTTGACGTCCATTTGCCATATCTCATAATCATAGTATGCGGCAATTGCTAACATGATTCGGACGGACTTCAGCTTTGCTACGGGAGAGAAAGTCTCATCGTAGTCAACCCCTTGAACTTGTCGATAACCCTTAGCGACAAGCCTAGCTTTATAGATGGTCACATTACCATCCGCGTCTGTCTTCTTATTAAAGATCCATTTATTTTCTATGGCTCGCCGATCATCGGGCAAGTCAGTCAAAGTCCATACTTCGTTTTCATAAATGGATCCTATCTCGGATTTCATGGCTTCCAGCCATTTGTCAGAATCCGAGCCCGCCATCGCTTCTTCATAGTTCGAAGGTTCACCGTTGTCTAACAACATGATTTCCAAGACAGGGTTGCCGTACCACTCTGGTGCGGAACGTGTCCTTGTGGACCTACGAAGTTCAGTAGCAACTTGATCTGAAGTTTCATGATCATCATCATTAACTTCCTCTCTAGTCGGTGCAGGCACCTCAGGAACAATTTCCTGAGTTGCGCCACTTTCCGGTTCAAGAGGTAATACTTCATCAAGTTCTACTTTCCTCCCACTTACTTCTTTCGAGAGAAACTCTTTCTCTAGAAAGGATCCATTCTTGGCAACAAAGATCTTGCCTTCGGATCTAAGGTAGAAGGTATACCCAATAGTTTCTTTAGGGTATCCTATGAAGATGCATTTTTCCGACTTGGGTTCGAGCTTTTCAGGTTGAAGTTTCTTGACATAAGCATCGCATCCCCAAACTTCTAGAAACGACAGCTTAGGTTTCTTCGCAAACCATTATTCATACGGTGTCGTCTCAACGGATTTCGACGGAGCCTTATTTAAAGTGAATGCGGCAGTCTCTAAAACATAGCCCCAAAATGATAGCGGTAAATCGGTAAGAGACATCATAGATCGCACCATATCTAATAGAGTGCGATTACGACGTTCAGACACACCAAGCCAGAGCGTCATGGGATGTTCAAGTGCTTGATCAACACTTTTATGCAATGGACATAGCAGCGATACTCAATATTCCGTTAAGCACCAGAGTTCAGGAAGATTTTTGTTCCTGACATTATGACAGGAAGGGTGTATTCACCGTTCGATCGGCTTACCGTTTACTTGCTGCCACCAAACAGAAAAGGACGGACTGGTTGGAGCACAACCCGGGACACTCCAATATTGATGCAGACCGGCGCTCCTGGACAAAACTATGGGGAGCAGATGTGCCATCTAAAATCAAGGTTTTTGCATAGCGACTAGCAAGGACATCTTTGCCGACAGGCGATGTGCGCAAGCATCGGAGTATGGCCGAAACACCTGAATGCATGATATGCCAGGCGGCCAACGATACTTGGCGCCACTCCCTGATCGATTGTCAGATGGCCACGTGTGTTTGGGCTCTCACGGAGGAGGAGTTGACTGAGGTCGCCATATCAAACCACACGGAGGATCCTAATCTGTGGTTGCACTGGCTCATGGACACTTCACCGTCGGAGGACCTCTCCAAGGTGATTGTGACGATGTGGGCGATATGGTGGGCTAGAAGACGGGCTATACACGATGATCAGTACCAGAGCCCCATTAGCACGCATTGCTTCATTAACAAATTCCTTGCTGATCTTGAGTTAGTCACTATTCAGAGCTCCGAGCGAGCCAGCGGCATGCATGCAAGGAAAAAGGATTTGCATGCAACGAATGAGCTGCAGCATGCAGTGCAGGAGGACGGGCGTGTACGCGATCCCTCGAAGGGCTGGTAGCGTCCAACAGAGCATAATGTGAAAATCAATGTCGATGGGGGCATCTCGCGGGACAGAACGAAAGGAGCGGCAGCTGCCATCTGCCAGGACAAAAATGGACTTTATTTGGGCGCCTCGGTCGTCATGTTTGAAGGCTTGATTGACCCGGCATCTTTGGAAGCTCATGCGTATAGATGGACTTGCATGTGGATTGAGTTTGTGTTGCTTCGGATTGCAGTGAAGTGGTGGCCAATATTGAAGCAGGCGTTCCGTGTCACTATGTCACTATCTTGAGGGAGATCACAGCCCAGCGGACCTTATTCTGAGACCTGAAGTTTATCCATGAGAAGCGTCAACATAATGGCGAGGCACACACACTTGCCAAAAGCTAGTTCTTCCCTTTCTCTTGGGCGCCATGTGTGGCTGTTATATATCCTTGTCCGATGTAATCTGTACCCCCATGAACATTGATCATTAATAAAGGGTGCAGTTTCCTCAAAAAATAAAAAAGCAGGAAGTACCTGAATTAGTCAAGTATTTCAAAAGTTTGTTCGGCAAGAACCGTCTTCGGCGACTGCCTCCAATTATATAATTATTGACGACAATTGGCTCAAAGCGAAACCGTGTGAGAGATGTGCCCCGGAATCTCCTATATGCCACATCTAGTTCTCAAATCCCATAGCTATATTTGGCAGACAAGTCACAACTTCACAAGACACCACGAGAAACCAGAAGAAAAAAAGGCATTAATAGCAGCAATCGGTACAAGAACATATTTTTTCACAAAAACCAACCAATATATTCATCAAGCATCATGTGATGGCTCCTCCCCGTTTCCAGTTTGCAAGCGCTAGTTTGGGCCAGTCCGCTGCTGAGCGTCCGATTGCGTGCGTATCGATGGCCCCGATAAAAAAAAACAACGAACTAGGTCGCCACCATCTCCTTCCCCGCACACGTGTGTGAGAAAAAAAAACAGGGGATCCCCGTGCTAGCCTGCTGCCTCGCCCATGCCCTTGCCGCCACAGGCTCGCCGCCGCCACCCCGCGCTGCCCGTGCTCGCCCTCGGCCAACCTGCTCGCCACCGCAATTGTATCAATATTTTATGTCGTTAGTAGGAAAATGAAGACATTCCAGCAAAAATCATGATTACAGCATAAAAATGATGTAGTTCCAGCAAAAAGAATTGCATGGTTCCAGCAATGACATGGTTTCCAGCAAAACATTGATATGCTTCAAGCGAAAACACAAATTTTTGATATAGTTCCAACAAAAAAAGCAATTGCAATTCCTTTTTTGGCATTGTTCTGTAGTGCCTCCCCTCTAGCCACCATCGTAGCAGCACCTCGCCTTACCTGTCATAACATCTCATCTTGCCGATTGTTTTTTTTAAAACTGGGTATCTTGCTGATTGTAGCAAAAAAGAAAAAAGCTCACCGTCGTACCTCTGCCGTGGCCTGAAGCTTGTCGCCGTTCACCGTTTGCAGCTTCCCAAGACACCGGTTGTAGCTCCGTTGGATGCCGGTTGTGGGTTCCCGCTATCCACAGTTGCAGCTCGATGTGTCAATCGGGGCTCCCGTGGATGCCAATTGCACCTCCCCTGACGACATTGTTTATAGCTCCCGCATCCACGGTTGCAGCTCGCCTTTCCAGTCGCCGAGGAGAGAGGTGTAGCTCCACCGTCACGCCCGTTGTGTTGTGACCTCACCGCCCGCCGTTGCAACTCGCAGCTGTCGGCGCTTCGATTGGATTGAGATACAGCGGGTGGTGAGGACAATGGCTGCAGACTCAGTGGATGAGCAGATAAGGTTAGGCTATTGACGAGCGGGTGTGCAAGCCGATGCATAGGCCCACGTGCTAGCATGTCACGCGACGAAGTGACCGGTCAAAAATCGGCCGGCTGGCCTGTTAGAATTGTTGTATAGGGATAGGAGAGATGTTTAAACTTGTATCTATCTCTTCTTCTCCTTATCCCGTTTATCTCATGTAACGACCTCTCCTGGTCGATCTCCTCCTCCTCTCTCGATCTCCTCTCGTGTTCGATCCTCTCTGTAACTTGCCTACCAAGGCTTTGCCTCAATATATACACGCGTTCCGAGACAAAGGGTTCTATGCTTCCCAAACTACTTTACATGGTAACAGAGCCTCTTCCTCATCAGATCAAGAAAGATCGCATCTTGCTACCTTCGCGATCGAGTCATGTCCACCACCTCCGCCTCCATGTCACCCAGCACCATGGGCGCGATCACAACCACCTCATCCGCCTCCACCTTTCCCTCTTCATCCACAACCTCCAACACTTTCCTCGGATCGCCACCACAAGAGAAGCTGACGAGAGGGAATTTCCTCCTCTGGAAAGCCATCGTGCTTCCTCAGATCAAGGGTGCCCAGATGGAGCACCACCTTGATGCCACGAGCCCACCGCCGCCGGCCACCCTCACCATCACCAGGGATGGTAAAGAATTGCAAGTTGTCAACTTCGCCCGCACCCTCTAGTATGCTCAACAACAACAACTTCAAGGGTTCTTGATGGGTTCCTTTTACCGCGAGATTCTTACCCAGGTGGCCACGCTCCAGACGCCGGCCGAGGTGTGGTGCGCCATCAACACCATGTTCGTTGCCCTGCTTCGTGGCAAGATCAAAACCCTCACGGATGAGGTTGCTTGCACTGCTTCGGCGCTCTCCGACATGGAATATAATCCCGTGGTCTCTGCATTGGCGGCACGAGTGGAACCGATCACGGTCCCGGAGCTACACAGCCAGCAGCTCAGCTTCGACGCCCGCCTCACCCTCCTCCACGGCGACGATCTTCCGCAATCCTCTGCATACTCCGCTTCCCGGGGTCGCGGCCGTGGCGGTGGTCACCAGGGCACCAACCGCGGTGGCGGACGCAGCCGTGGCGCCTCCTCGGGTGACAGTGCACGCTCTGGTGGCGGCTACGGCCACAACTACGACAGGGGCTACGGCAACAACCAGGGGGGTGGCGGCTTCAACTCCAACAATGGCCGCCGCACCTCCTCTTCTCGTCCTCGCCCCCGGTGTCAACTATGCAAGAAAGCCGGTCATGAGGTCATCGACTGCTGGCATCGGTACGATGAAAACTTTGTCCCTGACTCCAAACTGGTTGCAGCTGCTATGCGCGAGCAAGGTGGGGACGGCGTCTGGTACGTTGATTCCGGTGCTACTGATCACGTCACCAATGAGCTAGAGCAACTTGCCCTGCGCGAGACGTATCACGGCAACGACCAAATCCACACAGCTAGCGGTAAAGGTATGGATATTTGTCCCATTGGTCAAGTTTCGCTTAGTTCCCCTACTCTTCAACGTGATCTTGTTCTTAAGGATGTTCTCCATGTTCCTCAAGCTGACAAAAACCTTGCCTCTATGTCTCGTTTAGCCACCGATAATGATGTTTTCCTTCAAACTCACCCTCGCTATTTTTTTTCATTAAGGATCGGGCAACAAGGGCAGCTCTCTATCACGGTAGATGTGTTGGCGGCCTCTACCCCATCTCCTCCGGAGCTCTTAGCAACAAGCATCGTCGAGTCTACTCTGTCATCAAGCCCTCTTTCGAGCGGTGGCATCAAATATTAGGACATCCCTCCTCCGTCATAGTTAGGCAAGTAGTCAATAAAGACAAACTTCCTTTGTCACATAGTTCAAATAATGAGTCTGTCTGCGAAGCATGTCAATGTGCCAAGAGCCATGAGCTTCCCTATCCTAAGTCTACTAGTGTGTCTCATGCCCCATTACAATTGATCTTCACTGATGTATGGGGTCATGCTCGAGATTCTTTTGGTCGAAAAAAATATTATGTTAGCTTCATTGATGATTACAGCAAGTTCACATGGATTTATTTGCTTAAATATAAATCTGAAGTTTTTTCCATCTTCCAAGAGTTTCAGAAGCTAGTTGAGCGCCACTTTGATCGAAAAATTATTTCAGTCCAAAGTGACCGGGGAGGGGAGTATGAAAAACTCAACTCCTTCTTCCGGAGCATTGGGATTACCCATTATGTGTCTTTCCCTCATGCTCATCAGCAAAATGGTTCTGCTGAACGCAAACACCGTCACATCGTTGAAGTTGGTCTATCCCTTCTAGCTCATGCATCTATGCCTCTCAAGTATTGAGATGAGGCTTTTATCACGGCTACATATCTTATCAACCGTCTTCCCAGTAAGGTCATTGGCAATTCCACTCCTTTAGAATGATTGTATCATCAAAAGCCAGACTACACCTCTCTCAAAAATTTTGGGTGTGCTTGCTACCCCAACTTACGTCCGTACAATCGTCATAAACTAGAGTTTTGCACCACACAATGTGTGTTTATTGGGTACAGTAACCTTCATAAAGGATATAAATGCCTTGAACCGTCTACTGGACGTATATATATCTCCCGTGATGTTATCTTTGATGAAACTTTATTCCCCTTTTCCCTTCTTCATCCCAATGTTGGCGCCTAGCTTCATGCAGAAATTGCACTCCTACCAGACTATTCTGTCCATCCTGATCACGGGGGTGAACTAAATGATCATGATCATGTGCAAAAATCCACATAAAACCGCATATCTAATGGCTCTTGTACATATTCTACTCGTCATTTTATGTGTACACAGGACAAACCAAGCGCGGAATCTGAGGCTGATCCAGCTGACAGCGCGCGATCCCAGGCAGATCCGCGCCAGCACGCAGCGCAGGGCAGCACGCGGTCCCGTGCAGATTCGCTCCTGGCGGGCGACAGCGACAGCAACCTCGCTGCGGGTCCAGACGCGAACCAGGGTGCGCCACGCCAAGCCGACCAGGTGGGCCACGCGGGTTCCGGCACGGGTCCAGGCGCATCACGCCAAGCCGACCAGGCGGGTCCCGGCGGACCAGGTATAGGCGCGGGTCCTGGTGCGACTCCCGGCGCGTCCCGCCCATCCTCGCCTGTGCACTCCGACGCGGCTGTCGAGCGCGGCACGGGGGGGAGCAACTCTCCAACTGCCACGTCGTCTAGGGATCTGATGCGCCGCCAGGATGAGGAGTTGCGTGCATCTTCCTCGGATCTGGAGCCACACCAACCTGGATCTTCTGTGGCTGACGCTGCAGCTGCTGGATCTCCTGTGCGACAATCAACAGCAACTGTTTCTAAGGCTCCTTCGTCTCCCCGTCGACACACTAGGTCTTGGTCAGGTATCGTCAAAGAAAAAAATACAGTGATGGTAAAATAAAGTATAATCCTACTAAGCGTGCTTTTCTTGCCACTACTGGTGAACCTATTAACTTGCATGATGCACTTGCTAGTAAGGATTGGAAGGAAGCCATGGATAGTGAGTATAATGCACTCATGAAAAATCAGACCTGGCGTCTAGTACCACCGCAACGTGGTGCTAACATAATTGATTGCAAGTGGGTATACAAGATAAAAAGCAAATCTTATGGTAGTATAGACAGGTACAAGGCAAGGTTGGTTGCAAAAGGTTTTAAGCAAAGGTTTGGTATTGATTATGATGACACCTTTAGTCCTGTGGTTAAAGCAACTACCATTCGCCTTGTTTTATCCATTGCTATTTCTAGAGGATGGAGCTTACGACAGCTAGATGTTCAGAACACGTTTCTTCATGGTGTTCTTGAGGAAGAAGTGTTCATGCGGCAACCACCAGGTTATGAAAATCATAGCACACCACATTATGTATGTAAGTTGGATAAAGCATTATATGGACTTAAGCAGGCTCCAAGAGCATGGTATTCTAGGTTAAGCATGCAGTTACAACATCCTGGGTTCATACCATCCAAAGCAGATACATCTTTGTTCTTTCATAGCAAAGGCAATATCACTGTGTTTGTGTTGGGTTTCGTAGTAATTTCAAAAAAATTCCTACGCACACGCAAGATCATGTGATGCATAGCAACGAGTGGGTAGAGTGTTGTCTACGTACCCACGCAGACTGACTGCGGAAGCATTGACACAACGAAGAGGAAGTAGTCGTACGTCTTCACGATCCAACCGATCAAGCATCGAAACTACGGCACCTCCGAGTTCGAGCACACGTTCAGCTCGATGACGATCCCCGGACTCCGATCCAGCAAAGTATCGGGGAAGAGTTCCGTCAGCACGACGGCGTGGTGACGATCTTGATGTACCACAGCAGTAGGGCTTCGCCTAAACTCCGCTACAGTATTATCGAGGACTATGGTGGCTGGGGGCACCGCACACGGCTAAGGAATAGATCACGTGGATCAACTTGTGTGTTTCTGGGGTGCCTCTGCCTCAGTATATAAAGGAGCCAAGGGGGAGGGGCCGCCAGCCAGGAGGAGGGCGCAGGAGGAGTCCTACTCCTCCCGGGAGTAGGACTCCCCCCCCCCAATCCTAGTTGGACTAGGATTCCCCGAGGGGAAAGAGAGAGAGGGGGCTGGCCACCTCTCCTAGTCCTAATAGGACTAGGGGAAGGGGGGAGGCGCGCGACCACCTTGGGCTGCCCCTTTCTCCTTTCCACTAAGGCCCATTAAGGCCCATATGGTTCCCGGGGGGTTACGGTAACCTCCCGGTACTCCGGTAAAATCCCGATTTCACCGGGAACACTTCCGATGTCCAAATATAGGCTTCCAATATATCAATCTTTATATCTCGACCATTTCGAGACTCCTCGTCATGTCCGTGATCACATCCGGGACTCCGAACAACCTTCGGTACATCAAAATGCATAAACTCATAATATAACTGTCATCGTAACCTTAAGCGTGCGGACCCTACGGGTTCGAGAACAATGTAGACATGACCGAAACACGTCTCCGGTCAATAACCAATAGTGGGACCTGGATGCCCATATTGGCTCCTACATATTCTACGAAGATCTTTATCGGTCAGACCGCATAACAACATACGTTGTTCCCTTTGTCATCGGTATGTTACTTGCCCGAGATTCAATCGTCGGTATTTCAATACCTAGTTCAATCTCGTTACCGGCAAGTCTCTTTACTCGTTCTGTAATACATCATCCCGCAACTAACTCATTTAGTTGCAATGCTTGCAAGGCTTAAGTGATGTGCATTACCGAGAGGGCCCAGAGATACCTCTCCGACAATCGGAGTGACAAAACCTAATCTCGAAATACGCCAACCCAACATGTACCTTTGGAGACACCTGTAGTACTCCTTTATAATCACCCAGTTACGTTGTGACGTTTGGTAGTACCCAAAGTGTTCCTCCGGTAAACGGGAGTTGCATAATCTCATAGTTATAGGAAGATGTATAAGTCATGAAGAAAGCAATAGCAACATACTAAACGATTGGGTGCTAAGCTAATAGAATGGGTCATGTCAATCAGATCATTCTCTTAATGATGTGATCCCGTTAATCAAATAACAACTCATTGTTCATGGTTAGGAAACATAACCATCTTTGATTAACGAGCTAGTCAAGTAGAGGCATACTAGCGACACTTTGTTTGTCTATGTATTCACACATGTATTATGTTTCCGGTTAATACAATTCTAGCATGAATAATAAACATTTATCATGATTAAGGAAATAAATAATAACTTTATTATTGCCTCTAGGGCATATTTCCTTCAGTCTCCCACTTGCACTAGAGTCAATAATCTAGATTATACCGTAATGATTCTAACACCCATGGAGCCTTGGTGCTGATCATGTTTTGCTCGTGGAAGAGGCTTAGTCAATGGGTCTGCAACATTCAGATCCGTATGTATCTTGCAAATCTCTATGTCTCCCACCTGGACTAGATCCCGGATGGAATTGAAGCGTCTCTTGATGTGCTTGGTTCTCTTGTGAAATCTGGATTCCTTTGCCAAGGCAATTGCACCAGTATTGTCACAAAAGATTTTCATTGGACCCGATGCACTAGGTATGACACCTAGATCGGATATGAACTCCTTCATCCAGACTCCTTCATTTGCTGCTTCCGAAGCAGCTATGTACTCCGCTTCACATGTAGATCCCGCTACAACGCTTTGTTTAGAACTGCACCGACTGACAGCTCCACCGTTTAATGTAAACACGTATCCGGTTTGCGATTTAGAATCGTCCGGATCAGTGTCAAAGCTTGCATCAACGTAACCTTTTACGACGAGCTCTTTATCACCTCCATATACGAGAAGCATATCCTTAGTCCTTTTCAGGTATTTCAGGATGTTCTTGACCGCTGTCCAGTGATCCACTCCTGGATTACTTTGGTACCTCCCTGCTAGACTTATAGCAAGGCACACATCAGGTCTGGTACACAGCATTGCATACATGATAGATCCTATCGCTGATGCATAGGGAACATCTTTCATATTCTCTCTATCTTTTGTAGTGGTCGGGCATTGAGTCTTACTCAATTTCACACCTTGTAACACAGGTAAGAATCCTTTCTTTGCTTGATCCATTTTGAACTTCTTCAAAATTTTGTCAAGGTATGTTGTTTGTGAAAGTCCAATTAAGCGTCTTGATCTATCTCTATAGATCTTAATGCCTAATATGTAAGCGGCTTCACCGAGGTCTTTCATTGAAAAACTCTTATTCAAGTATCCTTTTATGCTATCCAGAAATTCTATATCATTTCCAATTAACAATATGTCATCCACTCACTTTCTTGTAAATACAGGCTTCTCCAAAAGTCTGTATAAAACCAAATGCTTTGATCACACTATCAAAACGTTTATTCCAACTCCGAGAGGCTTGCACCAGACCATAAATGGATCGCTGGAGCTTGCACACTTTGTTAGCTCCCTTTGGATCGACAAAACCTTCTGGTTGCATCATATACAACTCTTCTTCCAGAAATCCATTCAGGAATGCAGTTTTGACATCCATCTGCCAAATTTCATAATCATAAAATGCGGCAATTGCTAACATGATTTGGACAGACTTAAGCATCGCTACGGGTGAGGTCTCATCGTAGTCAATCCCTTGAACTTGCCGAAAACCTTTCGCGACAAGTCGAGCTTTGTAGACAGTAATATTTCCGTCAACATCAGTCTTCTTCTTGAAGATCCATTTATTCTCAATTTCTTGCCGATCATCGGGCAAGTCAACCAAAGTCCATACTTTGTTCTCATACATGGATCCCATCTCAGATTTCATGGCTTCAAGCCACTTTGCGGAATCTGGGCTCACCGTCGCTTCTTCATAGTTCGTAGGTTCATCATGATCTAGTAGCATGACTTCCAGAACGGGGTTACCATACCACTCTGGTGCGGATCTTACTCTGGTTGATCTACGAGGTTCAGTAGTATCTTGTTCTGAAGTTTCATGATCATCATCATTAGCTTCCTCACTAACTGGTGTAGGTGTCATAGAAACAGTTTTCTGTGATGTACTACTTTCCAATAAGGGAGTAGGTACAGTTACCTCATCAAGTTCTACTTTCCTCCCACTCACTTCTTTCGAGAGAAACTCCTTTTCCGGAAAGTTTCCCAATTTAGCAACAAAAGTCTTGCCTTCGGATCTGTGATAGAAGGTGTATCCAATAGTTTCCTTTAGATATCCTATGAAGACACATTTCTCCGATTTGGGTTCGAGCTTATCAGGTTGAAGCTTTTTCACATAAGCATCGCAGCCCCAAACTTTCAGAAACGACAACTTTGGTTTCTTGCCAAACCACAGTTCATAAGGCGTCGTCTCAACGGATTTTGATGGTGCCCTATTTAACGTGAATGCGGTCGTCTCTAGAGCGTATCCCCAAAACGATAGCGGTAAATCAGTAAGAGACATCATAGATCGCACCATATCCAGTAAAGTACGATTACGACGTTCGGACACACCATTACGCTGAGGTGTTCCGGGTGGCGTGAGTTGCGAAACTATTCCACAATTTTTCAAATGTACACCAAACTCGTAACTCAAATATTCTCCTCCACGATCAGATCGTAGAAACTTTATTTTCCTGTTACGATGATTTTCAACTTCACCCTGAAATTCCTTGAACTTTTCAAATGTTTCAGACTTATGTTTCATTAAGTAGATATACCCATATCTGCTTAAATCATCTGTGAAGCTGAGAAAATAACGATATCCGCCACGAGCCTCAATATTCATTGGACCACATACATCTGTATGTATGATTTCCAACAAATCTGTTGCTCTCTCCATAGTACCGGAGAACGGCGTTTTGGTCATCTTGCTCATGAGGCACGGTTCGCAAGTACCAAGTGATTCATAATCAAGTGGTTCCAAAAGTCCATCAGAATGGAGTTTCTTCATGCGCTTTACACCGATATGACCTAAACGGCAGTGCCACAAATAAGTTGCACTCTCATTATCAACTCTGCATCTTTTGGCTTCAACATTATGAATATGTGCGTTACTACTATCGAGATTCAACAAGAATAGACCACTCTTCAAGGGTGCATGACCATAAAAGATATTACTCATATAAATAGAACAACCATTATTCTCTGATTTAAATGAATAACCGTCTCGCATCAAACAAGATCCAGATATAATGTTCATGCTTAATGCTGACACCAAATAACAATTATTTAGGTCTAACACTAATCCCGAAGGTAGATGTAGAGGTAGTGTGCCGACTGCGATCACATCGACTTTGGAACCGTTTCCCACGCGCATCGTCACCTCGTCCTTTGCCAGTGTTCGCTTAATCCGTAGTCCCTGTTTTGAGTTGCAAATATTAGCAACAGAACCAGTATCAAATACCCAGGTGCTACTGCGAGCATTAGTAAGGTACACATCAATAACATGTATATCACATATACCTTTGTTCACCTTGCCATCCTTCTTATCCGCCAAATACTTGGGGCAGTTGCGCTTCCAGTGACCAGTCTGCTTGCAATAGAAGCACTTAGTTTCAGGCTTAGGTCCAGGTTTGGGTTTCTTCTCTTGAGTAGCAACTTGCTTGCCGTTCTTTTTGAAGTTCCCCTTCTTCTTCCCTTTGCCCCTTTTCTTGAAACTAGTGGTCTTGTTGACCATCAACACTTGATGCTCCTTCTTGATTTCTACCTCCGCAGCTTTCAGCATCGCGAAGAGCTCGGGAATAGTCTTGTTCATCCCTTGCATATTATAGTTCATCACGAAGCTCTTGTAGCTTGGTGGCAGTGATTGAAGAATTCTGTCAATGACGCAATCATCTGGAAGATTAACTCCCAATTGAATCAAGTGATTATTATACCCAGACATTTTGAGTATATGCTCACTGACAGAACTGTTCTCCTCCATCTTGCAGCTATAGAACTTATTGGAGACTTCATATCTCTCAATCCGGGCATTTGCTTGAAATATTAACTTCAACTCCTGGAACATCTCATATGCTCCATGACGTTCAAAACGTCGTTGAAGTCCCGATTCTAAGCCGTAAAGCATGGCACACTGAACTATTGAGTAGTCATCAGCTTTGCTCTGCCAGACGTATATAACATCCGGCGTTGCTCCTACAGCAGGCCTGGCACCCAGCGGTGCTTCCAGGACGTAGTTCTTCTGTGTAGCAATGAGGATAATCCTCAAGTTACGGACCCAGTCCGTGTAATTGCTACCATCATCTTTCAACTTTGCTTTCTCAAGGAACGCATTAAAATTCAACGGAACAACAGCACGAGCCATCTATCTACAATCAAACATAAACAAGCAAGATACTAATCAGGTACTAAGTTTCATGATAAATTTAAGTTCAGTTAATCAAATTAATTAAAGAACTCCCATTAGATAGACATCCCTCTAATCTTCTAAGTGATTACGTGATCCAAATCAACTAAACCATAACCGATCATCACGTGAGATGGAGTAGTTTTCAATGGTGAACATCGTTATGTTGATCATATATACTATATGATTCACGCTCGACCTTTCGGTCTCCGTGTTCCGAGGCCATATCTGTATATGCTTGGCTCGTCAAGTATAACCTGAGTATTCCACGTGTGCAACTGTTTTGCACCCGTTGTATTTGAACATAGAACCTATCACACCCGATCATCACGTGGTGTCTCAGCACGAAGAACTTTTGCAACGGTGCATACTCAGGGAGAACACTTCTTGATAATTTAGTGAGAGATCATCTTATAATGCTACCGTCAATCAAAGCAAGATTAGATGCATAAAAGGATAAACATCACATGCAATCAATATAAGTGATATGATATGGCCATCATCATCTTGTGCTTGTGATCTCCATCTCCGAAGCACCGTCGTGATCACCATCGACACCGGCGTGACACCTTGATCTCCATCGTAGCATCGTTGTCGTCCCGCCAAGCTTGTGCTTCTACGACTATCGCTACTGCTTAGTGATAAAAGTAAAGCATTACATCGCGATTGCATTGCATACAATAAAACGACAACCATAAGGCTCCTGCCAGTTGCCGATAACTCGGTTACAAAACATGATCATCTCATACAATAAAATTCAGCATCATGTCTTGACCATATCACATCACAACATGCCCTGCAAAAACAAGTTAGACGTCCTCTACTTTGTTGTTGCAAGTTTTACGTGGCTGCTACGGGCTTAAGCAAGAACCAATCTCACCTACGCATCAAAACCACAACGATAGTTTGTCAAATAGACTCCGTTTTAACCTTCGCAAGGACCGGGCGTAGCCATACTCGGTTCAACTAAAGTTGGAGAGACAGTCGCCCGCAAGCCACCTATGTGCAAAGCACGTCGGGGGAACCGGTCTCGCATAAGGGTACGCGTAATGTTGGTCCGGGTCGTCTCGTCCAACAATGCCGCCGAACCAAAGTATGACATGCTGGTAGGCAGTATGACTTATATCGCCCACAACTTACTTGTGTTCTACTCGTGCATATAACATCAACATAAATAACCTAGGCTCGGATGCCACTGTTGGGTTTCGTAGTAATTTCAAAAAAATTCCTACGCACACGCAAGATCATGTGATGCATAGCAACGAGTGGGGAGAGTGTTGTCTACGTACCCACGCAGACTGACTGCGGAAGCGTTGACACAACGAAGAGGAAGTAGTCGTACGTCTTCACGATCCAACCGATCAAGCACCGAAACTACGGCACCTCCGAGTTCGAGCACACGTTCAGCTCGATGACGATCCCCGGACTCCGATCCAGCAAAGTGTCGGGGAAGAGTTCCGTCAGCACGACGGCGTCGTGACGATCTTGATGTACCACAGCAGCAGGGCTTCGCCTAAACTCCGCTACAGTATTATCGAGGACTATGGTGGCTGGGGGCACCGCACACGGCTAAGGAATAGATCACGTGGATCAACTTGTGTGTTTCTGGGGTGCCTCTGCCTCAATATATAAAGGAGCCAAGGGGGAGGGGGCCGCCGGCCAGGAGGAGGGCGCAGGAGGAGTCCTACTCCTCCCGGTTGTAGGACTCCCCCCCCCAATCCTAGTTGGACTAGGATTCCCCGAGGGGAAAGAGAGAGAGGGGGGCCGGCCACCTCTCCTAGTCCTAATAGGACTAGGGGAAGGGGGGAGGCGCGCGGCCACCTTGGGCTGCCCCTTTCTCCTTTCCACTAAGGCCCATTAAGGCCCATATGGTTCCCGGGGGGTTCCGGTAACCTCCCGGTACTCCGGTAAAATCCTGATTTCACCCGGAACACTTCCGATGTCCAAATATAGGCTTCCAATATATCAATCTTTATATCTCGACCATTTTGAGACTCCTCGTCATGTCCGTGATCACATCTGGGACTCCGAACAACATTCGGTACATCAAAATGCATAAACTCATAATATAACTGTCATCGTAACCTTAAGCGTGCGGACCCTACGGGTTCGAAAACAATGTAGACATGACCGAGACACATCTCCGGTCAATAACCAATAGCGGGACCTGGATGCCCATATTGGCTCCTACATATTCTACGAAGATCTTTATTGGTCAGACCGCATAACAACATACGTTGTTCCCTTTGTCATCGGTATGTTACTTGCTCGAGATTCGATCGTCCGTATTTCAATACCTAGTTCAATCTCTTTACCGGCAAGTCTCTTTACTCGTTCTGTAATACATCATCCCGCAACTAACTCATTTAGTTGCAATGCTTGCAAGGCTTAAGTGATGTGCATTACCGAGAGGGCCCAGAGATACCTCTCCGGCAATCGGAGTGACAAAACCTAATCTCGAAATACGCCAACCCAACATGTACCTTTGGAGACACCTGTAGTACTCCTTTATAATCACCCAGTTACGTTGTGACATTTGGTAGTACCCAAAGTGTTCCTCCGGTAAACGGGAGTTGCATAATCTCATAGTTATAGGAACATGTATAAGTCATGAAGAAAGCAATAGCAACATACTAAACGATCGGGTGCTAAGCTAATGGAATGGGTCATGTCAATCAGATCATTCTCTTAATGATGTGATCCCGTTAATCAAATAACAACTCATTGTTCATGGTTAGGAAACATAACCATCTTTGATTAACGAGCTAGTCAAGTAGAGGCATACTAGCGACACTTTGTTTGTCTATGTATTCACACATGTATTATGTTTCCGGTTAATACAATTCTAGCATGAATAATAAACATTTATCATGATTATAAGGAAATAAATAATAACTTTATTATTGCCTCTAGGGCATATTTCCTTCAGTTTGTGCTTGTTTATGTTGATGATATAATCGTTGCTAGTTCAAGTCAAGAGGCCACAACTTGTTTGCTTAAGGATTTAAAACTTGAATTTGCTCTCAAGGATCTAGGTGACCTTCACTATTTTCTTGGTATAGAAGTAAAGCAAGTCAGAGATGGCATACTGCTCTCACAGGAAAAATATACAGCTGATGTTCTTAAGAGGGTGGGATTGGAGAATTGCAAACCAGTTAGCACACCGATTTCCACCTCAGAGAAACTTACAGTTGATAGTGGAGAAGTTCTTAGCCCAGAAGATGCAACAAATTATAGAAGTGTTGTTGGTGCTTTGCAATATTTAACACTTACACGTCCAGATATTTCTTACTCTGTGAATAAGGTATGTCAATATTTGCATGCGCCTAGAACTACTCATTGGACAGCAGTTAAGAGAATCCTAAGGTATCTTCAGTATTCTCAGGGGCTTGGACTTCAGATTGTCAAGTCCTCTTCCTTGCTTGTAACTGCATATTCTGATGCAGACTGGGCAGGGTGTGCTGATGATAGAAGATCTACTGGTGGTTTTGCTGTGTTTCTGGGATCTAATCTTGTATCATGGAGTGCAAGGAAGCAAGCTACTGTCTCACGATCAAGTACAGAGGCTGAATATAAGTCATTAGCAAATGCCACGGCTGAAGTAATGTGGATACAAACATTACTCTATGAGCTTGGAATTAAAGCTCCGAAGGCTGCACGGTTATGGTGTGACAATATTGGTGCAACTTATCTTTCAGCAAATCCTGTCTTCCATGCACGAACAAAACACATTGAGGTGGACTTTCATTTTGTCAGAGAGAGTAGCTCGAAAGCTACTTGAGATACGATTCATTCCTACAGGGGATCAACTTGCAGATGGGTTCACTAAACCATTGACTGAGAGAAGATTGGATAAGTTCAAGTACAATCTCAACCTTAGCAAGGCTTGAGGTTTAGATTGAGGGGGAGTGTTAGAATTGTTGTATAGGGATAGGAGAGGTGTTTAAACTTGTATCTATCTCTTCTTCTCCTTAT
Source organism: Triticum urartu (assembly GCF_056163025.1). Classification (NCBI taxonomy): domain Eukaryota; kingdom Viridiplantae; phylum Streptophyta; class Magnoliopsida; order Poales; family Poaceae; genus Triticum; species Triticum urartu. Next base: position 17,816,657 of record NC_141873.1, read on the forward strand.
CCCGTTTATCTCATGTAACGACCTCTCCTGGTCGATCTCCTCCTCCTCTCTCGATCTCCTCTCGTGTTCGATCCTCTCTGTAACTTGCCTACTAAGGCTTTGCCTCAATATATACACGCGGCCCGAGACAAAGGGTTCTATGCTTCCCAAAATACTTTACATGGCCGACTATAAACATAACCCTTCAAAGAGACATAATATTTTCCAAAAAAAGAATTTTAAGAGAATGCGTTGGCCCTTTGCCTGGAAAGCAAATCAAAATCACTAAAATTCACTGAAGTTCGGTAACTGAAATTCAGTACAATCAAACTAGAAGCGAGCTATGAGGAAATGTTGAACTTGTGAAGGGACCTAACCTTTTTTATCAACATCTAGCCACGAAAATATGCTAGCGGCTTTAGCAGCCATCGTGTGCCATGTCGGTCGGATAAGGTTCTCTCTAGAGCCCCCCCTGCCTGGCTTCCCCGGCACCAATGGCACCCTCAACACCCAAACCTAAACCGTACTATCTAAGCCTCAGTCATCGCTGCCTCTCAGGGCTGGTCGGTCATTGTCATACCTCTCAAGTTTGGTCCATGCTCACTTCCTTCAGTGTCAAACGTGTAATGGAGCAAGTCATGATGAACCATGAGTTGTCCTTAGTAATATTGAAATATAATCCATGTATTGTGGCGCGTGCGTGAGTTGTATTCTCTTATGGTTAAGCTTGATCTTATATTTATGTTGTCATGTAGACTATTAATATCATAGAGATCAACTCTCAAACCATCGTATCCCAATGATGTAATCTCTTTGTAATCTTTCTGTTGGCTGCACACCCTTACAAACACGAATGCGTCCTTGCTGGCAGGCATACGCTTCAACGATCTACATCTAAATTAGAGCTAAACACGTTGCAATCCTCCTCTGCTCTGGCATCTCTCTTTCCCATGTTCAGATCGGAGAAAAACTAACCTCGAAGAATTTCCTCCCATGGAAAGCTCAAGTGTTGCCGCCGATCCAGGGTGGCTTGCCCGTGACCTTCCTTAACGGGTCGTGGGCAGCACCACTAGAGGAGGCTAAGGCCCCGCTTGGAAACTCTTTTCGTTTTCCCAGCTGTATTGCATGAGTATAAAACCGGTGAATGCAATTACACCCATCGCTTGGTCTGTAAAAGTTTTTGACTATAACATTGCCAAAATAACCAGAAAATAAAACGCACACGGTGAACCAAGCGTGATTTCAGGATTCAACTGGTTATTTTTACGTCTCCGACTAATACAATTGTTTTGGGCTAGAAAACGCCGAACCAATCGCGGCCTTAAGGTGGACAAGACCATCGAGAAGGTTCAGAACCCAGTTTATGTCGCTTGGGTCGCCTAGGACCAATGGGTCGTGGAATTTCAGTGTGATGAAGGCCGGCATGGCTACCTTTGCAACCAATACCAGCGATAAGGCCAAGGTAGCGGTGAAGGCTCCTACAACAACTTTCCTAGAGTGGCACCTTCTGAGAGAAACTTTGTTTCGAAGTACTTTATAAGAATTTCGAAGGATTGAAATCGTTAGTAATTTTTCCTACGTTGATCGTTTGATTCGCAAGATCAAACCCTATAGTATTTTTTACTAAAGATTTCCATGTAGGCCTTCTTTGGTTCGCAGGATTCTAAAAACTATATATAAGAATAAGAAAAACACAGGAATATGATAGGAATGCTTGTGAAAAATTAAGGATTGGTTAACATAGGAATTCTACCAACTTTTGTATTTGGTTCACAGGAATTTTAATAAACATGGCCATGTGTGCGGCAGTGCAGGGCAAGAGCCCGTTTCGAGGGATCACATGAAAATGTGTAGTTAGAATTTTACTATAACACTAAGAATTTTAGTCTCATTGTACGTGCATAGGAATTAAAAAAAGAGGTCCAAGTGGATGCTAAATTTCCAACGGCTCAAAGAGGAGCGGAAAGGCCTCTCATCCTCCTCCTCCTCTTCCTCCTCTTGCTACTACTACCAGGGCCAAGAGTGTGGACCATGCCTTCCCTCTCCACCCACATGACGGCAAGCGAGGTGCCGAGGTTTCTTGCAGAATTATCATGAACCAATTCGATATTGGGAAGTTATGCCATACAAATAACCACATTGATAAGATGAGGGTTTATGAAGTTTTTGTTTGCTCCCAAGCTTGAGACCAGCGGGGCAAGAGCCTATTTCAAGAGAAAGATTACCGTACTGTAACTAAAACTATTGGAAAATTTCTATCTAGTGACTTTTAACATGACAACTCAATTTCAGATGGTATATCCCGAAGGTTGATGTTATTTGATAGACTCTGAACTGTCCTGTGGTGTACTGTAGAATCTGGTAATTTTAAAGAATGTTGAATAGTTTGAGTTATATTTTGCTATCATATTTAACTGAAGAGTCTTTCAACTAGCAAAAATATTTGTATGAAATAAATAAATATGTTTTATAAGAAATTATAGCAACCACAAACAGAGTCTTACTAGTGAAAAGGTAGCTCTAGTAGATCCTTTGCAAATACTCCCTCCGTTACATGTTGAGTGTCGCTGACTTAGTAAACTTTGTACTAAATCAGCGACATTTAATATGGAGTGGACGGAGTACGTATGCTATCTGGTCATTGGTTGGATAAAAAGCGAGCCTCCAATGCCTTGTTCATAGTGCACTCACAAAATAAATGAAAATCAATTCTATCTACCTTTTTCATGCTTCAATAATTGGATGAGCAGTCAAGTATGTTGTTTGCCCAAAGATTATCATATATAGGATCCTTGCCCTGGACGGGTAAATGCCAAGAACTTCGGATCAGGCAACTTGAGCTCCATGAGACTACTTTCGAGACAACATATATGTTCATATCCACTGATAGCAAATCACATAAAGCACATATGTTTCTGATCCACAGATCATACTTAATTAATAGTCATGTGTTATTACAAAGTTCGTATAACTATGTACAACGACGTAAAATCTTCTGTTGTGCACTAGTAGTACATACAGTAGATGCAATACCATGTTTGCAATAAGATTTTCTTATTCGTTTTTAACCCAACTTCTCATATTCCATTGCATAAGGGAACAACCATACATTGCAAAAAAGACATGCGCTGAAAGTGCAGGTACATGAACATGCGTTGTCACGTGTATATACAAGCTCTGTGCTTCACTTCGACATCTTGGACCACACATGTGGAATAGCTCTGAGTTGCAGGTCATACCTTCTGCTTACAGCCAACCCAAACTTCTCGGACATATCAAACGAAACAAGGCTAGAACCATCAGGAAGTCTCTAGTTGAAGTGATATAGAAAGTTTGTTAATGCCATCTCCATGACCGACGAGCCAAACTGGATCCCGGGGCACTGCCGTCGCCCAGCTCCAAAGGGAATGAATTCAAAGTATGTTCCATTGTAATTTAAGTTGATGTTCTCAAACCTCTCTGGCCTAAACTCTCTAGGGTTGTCCCAGTTTTTCGGATCTTGAGAAATTGCAACGGCATTAATGTATATATTGGTGCCTTTAGGGATGTCATACCCCATAACTGTGCAATCCTCTCTAGCTGATCGTGGGATTAGAGAAATTGGTGGATGCAACCTAAGGGTTTCCTTGATGACCATCTGCATGTAGTGGAGTTTACCGAGGTCGTTATTAGTAATGACAGATCGGCCTTCACCAAGAACCTCCCATACTTCTTGTTGTGCCTTAGCCATGATTTCAGGACTCCGCCCAAGCTCTGACATAGCCCACGCCAAAGTAGTTGATGTGGTCTCCGTGGCACCTGCAAACATATCCTGTCGTACAAAGCACAATCAAACATCTCCCTATATAAAGTAATATATGAATACTTCAAAAAGCTACCTCTAATCGTATGAATAATTTAAGTGTTTGTCTGTGAAGACTAATATAGTAACATGTCACCAATTAAATGTAGACACTACAGACGATGGTTAGTACACTCATCACTCAGGAATATGGACAGTTGGGGCATACTAACGATGTGGTGCGCTTTCTTTTCTAAATAGGCACTACATCTGTTCTATTCTTTCTATACTAACAGCAGAATATATTTCTATTTTTGTTAAATTATCATATAATCATTCAAAATAAAGGTTAAAGATACACCAACAGAAATGTATCAACGTCTAAAATATACTATGCAATAAAGGGGTAAATAAGAGTAGAAAAGTCTGGGTGAGATAAAATAAATACTCAACACTTTCGAGGCAATAAGATGTTGTCATCGCATTTGCGAGGGCCACCGTGCTAGTTAATACATGAAGATAATAGATCTAGTCTCTGCAGTAAAACTACATCAACATCCTAGCAGAACCCATATGACAATCCTGTTGTCTAACCTGTGAAACCACCTAACCCAGGTTGTGTCTTTGAGGTGCATGCATGACTTATTGTCTTTGTTCAAGACTTTTAGATCTAGGAGGACAAGGAATGTGACATCAATGGAGGGCTACCCTTCTCCACTAAGCATGCCTACAAAATCATTCACTGCGATGAACATAAAGACACTAATGCGATTACATTTGGTGTTCCAGCGTCCAAAAGAAGCCCAAGATCTTTGATTGGCTCCTATGCCAGAATAGCCTAAAATCTAAAGCAGATATGGTTCACAAGCACATTGCCAACGAGACCACCTGCCCATCTTGCGGTTACCATTCAGAAGATTCCGTCCCCTTGTTATTAGAGTGGCAACTCATCGGCATTTCTCAAGGGGATGCCATCGACTATCTTTGGAACTACCCTACTCTAACAAGAACTAGAAGACTCTACTTAGTTGTCCGTATTCCTAATCATCCTTTGGAATAATTGGGATGCTCGGAACGCGAAGGTTTTTCGCCATGTTGACAATCGCAGATGTACCACGATCAACAACATCATCTCTGAATTAACTCTGTGGTCTCATGTCTCATCGGTTGAAGAAACCGAAAGATAAGATTAATGCATTTGTACCTAACCTCGCGTGTAAATGTGCCTATGTCCTCACCCTATTTGGAACGGACTGCCTTTCACTAATATATTGACCCCTGCCCCCACCCACCCACCACCACCTAATCATTTGAGTACCCACCACAAAAAAAACAATACCTGAAATTAAGAGAAATACTCACAAACAAGACGGCGCAAACAGTCTCTGTGGTTAGAGGGAATTCCAAAGAGTCATCCTTCTGCAGCCTGAGCAGCACGTCCAGCAGATCCTCGTCGTCAGTGCCGGAGACGCCAACGCCAGCAGCTCGTGCGGATTTGCGCTCATCGATGATCTCTGAAATGATGCGCTGCATACGGCCACAGCTCTTCTTCATCTGGCGCTCGCCATTGCTCAGCCACCTTACCAACCTCGACGATGGGAAGAGATCGACGAGACAGAAGCCGCCCAGCAGCTTAAACGCCTTGTCCAACTCGCAGAGGTACTCGCCCTGCTGTGAGAACTTCCCGCCAAAAACTGCCCTGGTCACCACGTCATTGCTGAGCGCCATCACCTTCTCGCTGACGTTGATGGTGTGGCCGGTCGAGGCAGCGGCCGTGATGTCGCGGAGGAGGCTGCCAACCTCCTCGGCCCTGATACCCTCCATGCGTTTCACCTGCGTGGAGCTGAGGAGCTCCATGACGCAGACCTTGCGCATCTGGCGCAGATGGTCGCCGTAGGGGGCAAAGGCGATGCCCCTGCCGCCGCTGCTGAAGATGTCCAGCGTCACGCCGCGCGGCCGGCCCGCGAACACGAGGTCGTTGGTCTTCATCACCCGCGCCGCCGCTTCAGGGCTGGACACGACGACCGCGGGGACCTCGCCCAGCATGAGGTGCATCAGCTGCCCATGCCGGCGAGACAGCTGCATCAGCGTGCGGTGTGGGAGGGCGCCGGCGACGTGGTGGAGACTGCCGATGATCGGGAGAGTCCATGGCCCAGGAGGCAGCTGCTTCGTGGCCGGCTTGCTCTTGCCAACCGAGAGCTTGACAAGCCAAATCACCAGGAGCGTAAGTAGGGCTAGGAAAGACAGGCTTAGCCACCCCTCCATGGCAATGGCAGGCAGCTCTACTATTGAACAGAGACGATATATTCAGTATATGTCCGCTAGTATAGAGAGAGGAAACACCTGACTGGTAGTGGTGTCTTGTATTGCCAAAATGCTAGACACACGGGCTAGATCAACACCTTCACGGATCAGCTGACTTGTCCTTTTTTAATTGGGCTATAAATAACCTTCTCTTCCTAATTACCCCCCTCCCCCCCCCCCCTCTCCTATTCTAACCTGGTGGGCTGGGCGCCAAGCCCCGTAATAGCCTGTTGATGTAGCTAGCAAAGCCGCTTGTATTGGGTATGAATCAGGATAAGAAGAATGACTCAACAATCATGTTCCATGTTTGTAGTATTTAGGCCAACTCTTCTTCTTTTTTTAAGGTTGTCAGTGCATCATGATTAGCACATGAACAAGAACAACTAGTTTATAAATTATACACAGGTAAGGGGAAGTGAACTATATATTGACAAATATCAAAGGCATCTTTTGTATTGTGACTTGGTAAAAAAAACATTAATGGAGCAATTATTGGTCAATGCTTCATTTGAACCAATCAAAAAACATATTCACACTGCAAGAGTAGGTACTTGGCACCGGTGTCAGCAAATGGGAGCAGTTGGGTATGGAACGTCACCAATGTGGAAATACTTGACTGTCAGCACTGCCTTGTAGCGGGTTGTATATACAACATGATTAGCACGCAGGTAGCCAGTTTATAAAGTAATTATGCACAAGCAGGAAGAAGGATGCTGTTAATTAAAACATCGTCGACCCAAACAACATTGAGTGGAACTATGCATACCGAAAGACTTGGTACTTCGCACCGGCGGGTGCCGGCACAAGGGAGCAGTTTGCTGTCACCAATGTGGAAATCATGGACTGTCGAGTATTTCCTTGTATCGATCAGGATAATAAGAACGACCCCACATAGCCATGTTTGGAGTATTGATGTTCTTATTATGGACATGCCAAACCTGCAAACATTAAAAAAAAAGTAAAAAAAAAGGCAGCATTAGTTTCAGAAGATTAATCTTTGCATATGCACATGCACTTACTACTGCATCGCTCTAGATGAATACAGTATAAAAGAGATAGAGTATGCTCCTGATAGTTGTATTTTACTGGATAATGCACAAGTTAAGCCAGAAAAGGGGAAAAAGAAACTGAGGAGAAAAACAGAGGTATACAGGACGATACCTTTCAGGAAACATTGATGAGAACTGAAAATGCTGCTATGACACTGTGTTTTTCACTTTCTCGATACGAGTCCATGCATGTGAGTGCTCATAGAGCACTTTAAGCTGCTTAGCTGCCTTTCCCTATCAAAACGTTGATTGCTGATCAGGCTCACAAAACAGTAAGCAGATAGTTCTACGCTTGCCTCGAAGCAGCTCTTGTGTGTCACCATGAGGATAACCCAATCGACGAATGGAAGCATTTATCAATTAGAATTTCTTAGCAAGGAAACTTCAACCATCCTCCAACGGTGTGATCAGATACTACTGATCAAGATCCACGCAGTATGTACTTTGAACGCAAACGGTGTGCTTGGTTCTCCGATACTTTGTATGCAAGCGGTGTCCAAGCCGATTGCCCAAAAAAGTCTGAATCCTGTCTCTTCCTCATCGTCAATGTCTATCTTCTTTGGTGCATTACTGTCTCCTTGCTCCGGCTGAAGTGCGGATGACACTGGGATTGGATGGGAGGAAGGTGGACATCTGAACTTGACCTGACAAGGCATTCAAATTTAGGAGCAACAGGAAACTTGCCGCCGGCGGGTCATTATAGAAACTACTTTGATCGACTGGAAACTACTGTTGAGCTGTTCTGATTGCGGGCATTTGCGCGAGCAGGTGGTGGGCGTGCTCCATCTCATGCCCCCCAAGAGGAACCGACTGACCTTGTGGAGTCCGGCGACGGAAGTCAGCTAGGGCGAGCACCTCGTGTTACAGCTATTTTATCCTTGGTAGTCGTGGAGGGGATGGGGAGCGGGCCAGCGACGGTGCGCGGCCATGGCTCCGGCGAGTAAGGCCCCGTTCGGATCTTGTCCAGCTTCCCAGAATAGCCAGCTTCCCGTGAAGCCAGCCGCAGCCAGCTTCCGACGGGAGCAGCAATTCGTTCGGCAAGCCAGCTTCTTGGTCGTACCAGCTTCCAGCGTTGTAGCCCATATATTAGGCCAATTTGGCCTGAGGTTTGGAGCGGGCTGAGAGCCCAAGTGGCTGTGAAAGAGGCATGGGCTATAGGCCCAGTCGGATTGGTGAGTGTGGAAGTTATTTTCAGCCCATGGGGCAGGTTCGCTGGTGAATGTTATGTTCGCTCTTCACAGTTTCCCTCGTACCGGTTCGATCGACTCACTTGGCGGTGGCATTGCTTTGTAATTTCACTCAACTCCACCTCCCCTGTTTTCTGGGATCTGGGAAAGGCTAGCTTCTCCTTCTCCTAAGTTTTTGCACTACGCCGCCTCTAGCTTCTAGATTTCAACTCCGTGGAGATAGCGCATTCGGCTCAGCTTCTTGAGGGAGTTGATTTTTTTTTGAGACAATCTTGAGGGAGTTGATGAAGCTGGAAGCTGGAGTGGTTCCGAACGGGCCCTAAGCTTTGCTTTGCTGGGAAGAAGAGGAGGCAGCAGGGAGCGCGAGAGCTATGTTTCGCCTCAAGCGAGCTGTAGGATGGGCTGGCCCAATAACGTGGAACCATCTCTGGTTTGGGCCAATTTTAGAAGGTTCCAGGCGGAGTTTTTCTTTTGCATTTTACTTTTTCTGTGTTTTTATTTACAGTTTTTATTAAGTTTTTTTCAGGAAAATTTCCAATCTATTTATGTTCAATCATAACAGCACAACGAATAGCATAAATAGAAAAAAAATTACATCCAGATCCATAGACCTCCTAGAGACAACTACAAGCACTGAAACGAGCCGAAAACCCGACGCCATCATCGCCCCTCCCTCGTTGGATCCGAGCGAAACTTATTATAGTAAACAGTCAGGAAGTCGTCGTGCAAAGGCCCCGTCGGACCAACGCCGCAAAACAGAAACCTCCGTCGATGAAGAGTAGCATATATCAGAAGGATTTAACCGAAAGACATGCGAACGTAGACGAACTATGACCAGATCCGAGCAAAACCATCAAGGATAGATTTACCGAAGACACACCTCCACACGCTCACCGCCGATGCTAGACACACCATCGAGACATGGGCTGGGCGGGGTGAACCTTATTCCATCTTCAAGGAGCCGTTGCCGTTTTGTCGTCCTGAGCAGGACACAAACCATAACAAAATAGAAGGAACATCTGAAAATAGAGCCCTCTTGCCGGCAAAGGACGGGATCCGTGACGGAGCCATGGCCCTAAGGCCATCGGAGATATTTCTAGTTTGTCTTTCTTTTTTCAAACACATGTTTACTTTTTTAATACATGTTATACATTATTTTCTATGCGTGTGGAACATTCTTTGATACACGTTGAACATTTTTCAAATGCATAATGAATATTTTTTCAAATATAAGTTTGAACATTCTCGAATACGTGCTAAACATTTTATAAATACATGCTCAAAATTTTTTTGGATGATACGCAACATTTTCTCAAAATTATGTAAACATTTTCTATGCTGTATACAATGTTTTAAAAACATAAAGAACATTTTTTCCAAACGTGTAAACATTTTTTTCTAAAATGTCATGATCATTTTTGTAATTTCTACTGAACGTTTTTAAACGTTTGGTGGACAATTTTTTACGATAAATAAATATTTTTCAAAATTTTCATGAACATATTTTAAATATGTACGAATATTTTGAAAATGTCATAGATATATTTTGGAATGGTATGAATATTTTGCATGCAGCAAAAGAGTGGCACTATGTGTCGCCTGTAGCGAGCTAGATGCCCTAGTCGCCTACAGCGTTCCCACTTTATAAGCCAGTCCCAACATCACAACAAAAGCGCACGTTCCCATTCGGCAGAATATAGCGCAAGGTTTTCTCCACTCTACTATTTCGTTTTTGTTGAGAGGAAAATGAATCAACTATCTTCTTTACTAGATGGCATCTGCTATTTATACAAGGGAAAGGACACCATTGGAAAAGGTGTCTATTCAAAGGAGGTGCCTGTTCGGCAGGAACCGACACGGCAGTTTTACAACTGCATGTGGTTAGTACAAGCAGGGATTAATCCCATAATTAAGACATGGTTAATTAATTCTAACACTCTCCTTAATCAATGCTTGATCTTGTGAGCAGACATCATCTTGATAAAGTTTCCTTCAAAACCCCATGGGAAAAAAAAATGAGGATAGAGGTGTTTGATATGTTGCCAAAACTCCTTCAAACCCAGTAGGAACAATAAGGAGAAAAATGCCACAACATATAATGATTATTGTCTGTTTAACTCAATATGAGAAAAATCCATAGAATTAAAGGACAATAAGTAGGTCGTATATACTTTCTTAAGAACCCCGGTTTTCAGAAAATGTGAGATATGGTCTTGTGTTGATATTACCTCATTAAAAACCTTTATGAGAACCTATAAAGTAAACTCATGAAGGGAAAAAGAGTATAATATGATGCTTTTAACATGAACAATTCAGGAAGATACTCCCACTGACTCTTGCATATTCCGAAGTCATCATATTGTTGGGGAACGTTGCAGAAAACACATTTTTTCTCTACGTTTCACCAAGATCTATCTATGGAGTCTTCTAGCAACGAGAGGGGAGTGCATCTACATACCCTTGTAGATCGCGAGCGGAAGCGTTCAAGAGAACGTGGATGATGGAGTCGTACTCGCCGTGATCCAAATCACCGATGACCAAGTGTCGAACGGACGGCACCTCCGCGTTCAACACACGTACGGAGCGGATGACGTCTCCTCCTTCTTGATCCAGCAAGGGGGAAGGAGAGGTTGGCGGAGATCCAGCAGCACGACGGCGTGGTGGTGGATGCAGCAGTGATCGCAGCAGGGTTTCGCCGAGCTTCTGCGAGAGGGAGAGGTGTAGCAGGGGAGAGGGAGGCGCCAAGACTTGGGGTGTGGTGCCCTCCCTCCCCCCCCCCTTTATATAGGCCCCCTAGGGGGTGCGCCGGCCCTAGGAGATGGGATCTCCTAAGGGGGGCGGCGGCCAAGGGGGTGGAGTACCCCCCAAGGCAAGTGGAGGCGCCCCCTCCCCTAGGGTTCCCAACCCTAGGCGCATGGGGGGCCCAAGGGGGGGCGCACCAGCCCACCAGAGGCTGGTTCCCCTCCCCACTTCAGCCAATGGGGCCCTCCGGGATGGATGGCCCCACCCGGTGGACCCCCGGGACCCATCCGGTGGTCCTGGTACAATACCGGTGACCCCGAATCTTTCCCGATGGCCGAAACTGCACTTCCTATATATAATTCTTCACCTCCGGACCATTCCGGAACTCCTCGTGACGTCCAGGATCTCATCCGGGACTCCGAACAACTTTCGGATTGCTGCATACTAATATCTCTACAACCCTAGCGTCACCGAACCTTAAGTGTGTAGACCCTACGGGTTCGGGAGACATGTAGACATGACCGAGACGGCTCTCCGGCCAATAACCAACAGCGGGATCTGGATACCCATGTTGGCTCCCACATGCTCCTCGATGATCTCATCGGATGAACCACGATGTCGAGGATTCAAGCAACCCCGTATACAATTCCCTTTGTCAACCGGTATGTTACTTGCCCGAGATTCGATCGTCGGTATCCCAATACCTCATTCAATCTCGTTACCGGCCAGTCACTTTACTCGTACCGTAATGCATGATCCCGTGACCAAACACTTGGTCACTTTTGAGCTCATTATGATGATGCATTACCGAGTGGGCCCAGAGATACCTCTCCGTCATACGGAGTGACAAATCCTAGTGTTGATCCGTGTCAACCCAACGGACACTTTCGGAGATACCCGTAGTATACCTTTATAGTCACCCAGTTACGTTGTGACGTTTGGTACACCCAAAGCACTCCTACGGTATCCGGGAGTTACACGATCTCATGGTCTAAGGAAAAGATACTTGACATTGGAAAAACTCTAGCAAACGAACTATACGATCTTGTGCTATGTTTACGATTGGGTCTTGTCCATCACATCATTCTTCTAATGATGTGATCTCGTTATCAATGACATCCAATGTACATAGTCAGGAAACCATGACTATCTGTTGATCAACGAGCTAGTCAACTAGAGGCTTACTAGGGACATGTTGGTGTCTATGTATTCACACATGTATTTGTTGGAAATATCCCCTAGAGGCAATAATAAAAGGCATTATTATTATATTTCTTTGTTCATGATAATTGTCTTTATTCATGCTATAACTGTATTATCCGGAAATCGTAATACACGTGTGAATACATAGACCATAATATGTCCCTAGTAAGCCTCTAGTTGACTAGCTCGTTGATCAACAGATAGTCATGATTTCCTGGCTATGGACATTGGATGTCATTGATAACGGGATCACATCATTAGGAGAATGATGTGATGGACAAGACCCAATCCTAAGCATAGCACAAAGATCGTGTAGTTCGTTTGCTAGAGCTTTTCCAATGTCAAGTATCTTTTCCTTTGACCATGAGATCGTGTAACTCCCGGATACCGTAGGAGTGCTTTGGGTGTATCAAACATCACAACGTAACTGGGTGACTATAAAGGTGCACTACAGGTATCTCCGAAAGTGTCTGTTGGGTTGACACGGATCGAGACTGGGATTTGTCACTCCATATAATGGAGAGGTATCACTGGGCCCACTCGGTAATGCATCATCATTATGAGCTCAAGGTGACCAAGTGGTTGATCACGGGATCATGCATTACGGTACGAGTAAAGTGACTTGCCGGTAACGAGATTGAACAAGGTATTGGGATACCGACGATCGAGTCTCGGGCAAGTAACATACCGATTGACAAAGGGAATTGTATACGGGGTTGATTAATCCTCAACATCGTGGTTCATCCGATGAGATCATCGTGGAGCATGTGGGAGCCAACATGGGTATCCAGATCCCGCTGTTGGTTATTGACTGGAGAGTTGTCTCGGTCATGTCTGCTTGTCTCCCGAACCCGTAGGGTCTACACACTTAAGGTTCGGTGACGCTAGGGTTGTGAAGATATGTAAATGCAGTAACCCGAATATTGTTCGGAGTCCCGGATGAGATCCCGGACGTCACGAGGAGTTCCGGAATGGTCCGTAGGTAAAGAATTATATAGAGGAAGTGCTGTTTCGGCCATCGGGACAAGTTTCGGGGTTATCGGTATTGTACCGGGACCACCGGAGGGGTCCCGGGGGCCCACCGGGTGGGGCCACCTGTCCCGGGGGGCCACATGGGCTGTAGGGGGTGCGCCTTGGCCTACATGGGCCAAGGGCACCAGCCCTACTAGGCCCATGCGCCTAGGGTTTCCATGGGGAGGAGTCCCACTAGTGGAAGGCACCCCTAAGTGCCTTGGGGGGGAGGGAAACCTCCCCTGGCCGCCGCACCTAGGAGATTGGATCTCCTAGGCTGCGCACCACCCCCCCTTGGCCCTCCTATATATAGTTGAGGAGAGGGAGGACTTCATACCTCAGCCTTTGGTGCTTCCTCTCTCCCCGTTACGTCTCTCTCTCGTAGTATAGGCGAAGCCCTGCTACTGTGACGCCCTGCATCCACCACCACGCCGTCGTGCTGCTGGATCTTCATCAACCTCTCTTCCCGCCTTGCTGGATCAAGAAAGGAGGAGACGTCATCCGTTCCGTACGTGTGTTGAACGCGGAGGCATCGTCCGTTCGGTGCTAAGATCTTCGGTGATTTGGATCACGTCGTGTTCGACTACATCATCCCCGTTCTTTGAACGCTTCCGCTCGCGATCTACAAGGTACGTAGATGCATCTAATCATTCGTTGCTAGATGAACTCATAGATAGATCTTGGTGAAACCGTAGGAAATTTTTTGTTTTCTGCAACGTTCCCCGACAGTGGCATCATGAGCTAGGTCTATGCGTAGTTCTCTTGCACGAGTAGAACACAAAGTAGTTGTGGGCGTTGATTTTGTTCAATATGCTTGCCGTTACTAGTCTTATCTTGATTCGGCGGCATCGTGGGATGAAGCGGCCCGGACCGACCTTACACGTACTCTTACGTGAGACAGGTTCCACCAACTGACATGCACTAGTTGCATAAGGTGGCTAGCGGGTGTCTGTCTCTCCTACTTTAGTCGGATCGGATTCGATGAAAAGGGTCCTTATGAAGGGTAAATAGAAATTGGCATATCGCGTTGTGGTCTTTGCGTAGGTAAGAAACGTTCTTGCTAGAAACCCATAGCAGCCACGTAAAACATGCAAACAACAATTAGAGAACGTCTAACTTGTTTTTGCAGGGTATGCTATGTGATGTGATATGGCCAAAGTTGTGATGAATGATGAATGATCTATATGTGATGTATGAGATGTTCATGCTATTGTAATAGGAATCACAACTTACATGTCGATGAGTATGACGGTGACAGGATGATCATGGAGCCCCAAGATGGAGATCAAAGGAGCTATGTGATATTGGCCATATCATGTCACTATTATTATTTGATTGCATGTGATGTTTATCATGTTTTGCATCTTGTTTGCTTAGAACGACGGTAGTAAATAAGATGATCCCTCATAATAATTTCAAGAAAGTGTTCCCCCTAACTGTGCACCGTTGCTACAGTTCGTCGTTTCGAAGCACCACGTGATGATCGGGTGTGATAGATCCTTACGTTCACATACAACGGGTGTAAGACAGATTTACACACGCAATACACTTAGGTTGACTTGACGAGCCTAGCATGTGCATAGACATGGCCTCAGAACACAGAAGACCGAAAGGTCGAGCATGAGTCGTATAGAAGATACGATCAACATGAAGATGTTCACCGATGTTGACTAGTCCGTGTCACGTGATGATCGGACACGGCCTAGCCAACTCGGATCATGTTATACTTAGATGACTAGAAGAGGGATGTCTATCTAAGTGGGAGTTCATTAATAATTTGATTAGATGAACTTAATTATCATGAACTTAGTCTAAAATCTTTACAATATGTCTTGTAGATCAAATGGCCAACGTTGTATTCAATTTCAACGCGTTCCTAGAGAAAACCAAGCTGAAAGACGATGGCAGCAACTATACGGACTGGGTCCGGAACCTGAGGATCATCCTCATAGCTGCCAAGAAAGATTATGTCCTACAAGCACCGCTAGGTGATCCACCCGTCCCACAGAACCAAGACGCTATGAACGCTTGGCAGACACGTACTGATGACTACTCCCTCGTTCAGTGCGGCATGCTTTACAGCCTAGAGCCGCGGCTCCAAAAGCGTTTTGAGAGACATGGAGCATATGAGATGTTCGAAGAGCTGAAAATGGTTTTCCAAGCTCATGCCCGGGTCGAGAGATATGAAGTCTCCGACAAATTCTTCAGCTGTAAGATGGAGGAAAATAGTTCTGTCAGTGAGCACATACTCACTATGTCTGGGTTACATAACCGCTTGACTCAGCTGGGAGTTAATCTCCCGGATGATGCGGTCATTGACAGAATCCTCCAGTCGCTTCCACCAAGCTACAAGAGCTTTGTGATGAACTTCAATATGCAGGGGATGGAAAAGACCATTCCTGAAGTATTTGCAATGCTGAAATCAGCAGAGGTAGAAGTCAAGAAGGAACATCAAGTGTTGATGGTCAATAAAACCACTAAGTTCAAGAAGGGCAAGGGTAAAAAGAACTTTGAGAAGGACGGCAAGGAAGTTGCCGCGCCCGGCAAGCAAGCTGCTGGGAAGAAGAAGTCAAAGTATGGACCCAAGCCTGAGACGGAGTGCTTTTATTGCAAAGGGATGGGTCACTGGAAGCGGAACTGCCCCAAATACTTAGCGGACAAGAAGGCCGGCAAAACAAAAGGTATATGTGATATACATGCAATTGATGTGTACCTTACCAGTAGTCGTAGTAACTCCTGGGTATTTGATACCGGTGCCGTTGCTCATATTTGTAACTCACAGCAGGAGCTGCAGAATAAACAGAGACTGGTAAAGGACGAGGTGACGATGCGCGTCGGGAATGGTTCCAAGGTCGATGTGATCGCCGTCGGCACGCTACCTCTACATTTACCTACGGGATTAGTTATAAACCTCAATAATTGTTATTTCGTGCCAATGTTTGAGCATGAACATTGTATCAGGATCTCGTTTAATACGAGATGGCTACTCATTTAAATCTGAGAATAATGGTTGTTCTATTTATATGAGAGATATGTTTTATGGTCATGCTCCGATGGTCAATGGTTTATTCTTAATGAATCTCGAACGTAATATTACACATATTCATAGTGTGAATACCAAAAGATGTAAAGTTGATAACGATAGTCCCACATACTTGTGGCACTGCCGCCTTGGTCACATAGGTGTCAAACGCATGAAGAAGCTCCATGAAGATGGACTTTTAGAGTCTCTTGATTATGAATCATTTGACACGTGCGAACCATGCCTCATGGGTAAAATGACCAAGACTCCGTTCTCAGGAACAATGGAGCGAGCAACCAACTTATTGGAAATCATACATACTGATGTGTGCGGTCCAATGAGTGTTGAGGCTCGCGGTGGCTATCGTTATGTTCTCACCCTCACTAATGACTTAAGTAGATATGGGTATGTCTACTTAATGAAACACAAGTCTGAAACCTTTGAAAAGTTCAAAGAATTTCAGAGTGAAGTTGAGAATCAACGTGACAGGAAAATCAAGTTTCTACGATCAGATCGTGGAGGAGAATACTTGGGTCACGAATTTGGCACACACTTAAGAAAATGTGGAATAGTTTCACAACTCACGCCGCCTGGAACACCTCAGCGTAATGGTGTGTCCGAACGTCGTAATCGCACTCTATTAGATATGGTGCGATCTATGATGTCTCTTACCGATTTACCGTTATCCTTTTGGGGCTATGCTTTAGAGACTGCCGCATTCACTTTAAATAGGGCTCCGTCGAAATCCGTTGAGACGACACCGTTTGAATTATGGTTTCGGAAGAAACCTAAGCTGTCGTTTCTAAAAGTTTGGGGATGCGATGCTTATGTCAGGAAACTTCAACCTGAAAAGCTCGAACCCAAATCGGAAAAATGCGACTTCATAGGATACCCTAAAGAAACCATTGGGTATATCTTCTACCTCAGATCCGAAGGCAAGATCTTTGTTGCCAAGAATGGATCCTTTCTGGAGAAAGAGTTTCTCTCGAAAGAAGTAAGTGGGAGGAAAGTAGAACTTGATGAAGTATTACCTCTTGAACCGGAAAATGGCGCAACTTAAGAAAATGTTCCTGAGGCGCCTGCACCGACTAGAGAGGAAGTTATTGATGATGATCAAGATACTTCTGATCAAGCTCCTACTGAAATTCGAAGGTCCACAAGGACACGTTCCGCACCAGAGTGGTACGGCAACCCTGTCTTGGAAATCATGTTGTTAGACAACAGTGAACCTTCGAACTATGAAGAAGCGATGGCAGGCCCGGATTCCGACAAATGGCTAGAAGCCATGAAATCCGAGATAAGATCCATGTATGAAAACGAAGTATGGACTTTGACTGACTTGCCCGTTGAACGGCGAGCCATAGAAAATAAATGGATCTTCAAGAAGAAGACAGACGCGGATGGTAATGTGACCGTCTATAAAGCTCGGCTTGTCGCTAAGGGTTATCGACAAGTTCAAGGAATTGACTACGATGAGACTTTCTCACCGGTAGCGAAGCTAAAGTCCGTCCGAATCATGTTAGCAATTACCGCATTCTACGATTATGAGATATGGCAAATGGACGTCAAAACGGCATTCCTTAATGGTTTCCTTAAGGAAGAGTTGTATATGATGCAGCCGGAAGGTTTTGTCGATCCTAAGAATGTTGACAAGGTGTGCAAGCTCCAACGCTCGATTTATGGGCTGGTGCAAGCATCTCGGAGTTGGAACATTCGCTTTGATGAGATGATCAAAGCGTTTGGGTTTACGCAGACTTATGGAGAAGCATGCGTTTACAAGAAAGTGAGTGGGAGCTCTGTAGCATTTCTCATACTATATGTAGATGACATACTTTTGATGGGAATTGATATAGAACTCTTGGACAACATCAAGGCCTACTTGAATAAGAGTTTTTCAATGAAGGACCTTGGAGAAGCAGCTTATATATTAGGCATCAAGATCTATAGAGATAGATCAAGACGCCTCATAGGTCTTTCGCAAAGCACATACCTTGATAAGATTTTGAAGAAGTTCAAAATGGATCAGTCCAAGAAGGGGTTCTTGCCTGTGTTACAAGTTATGAAATTGAGCTCAGCTCAGTGTCCGACCACGGAAGAAGATATAGAAGAGATGAGCGTCATCCCCTATGCATCAGCCATAGGTTCTATTATGTATGCCATGCTGTGTACCAGACCTGATGTAAACCTTGCCGTAAGTTTGGTAGGAAGGTACCAAAGTAATCCCGACAAGGAACACTGGACAGCGGTCAAGAATATCCTGAAGTACCTGAAAAGGACTAAGGAAATGTTTCTCGTTTATGGAGGTGACGAAGAGCTCGTCGTAAAGGGTTACGTCGATGCTAGCTTCGACACAGATCTGGATGACTCTAAGTCACAAACCGGATACGTGTATATGTTGAATGGTGGAGCAGTGAGCTGGTGCAGCTGCAAACAGAGCGTCGTGGCGGGATCTACATGTGAAGCGGAGTACATGGCAGCCTCGGAGGCAGCACATGAAGCAATATGGGTGAAGGAGTTCATCACCGACCTAGGAGTCATACCCAATGCGTCGGGGCCAATCAAACTCTTTTGTGACAACACTGGAGCTATTGCACTTGCCAAGGAGCCCAGGTTTCACAAGAAGACAAGGCACATCAAGCGTCGCTTCAACTCCATTCGTGAAAATGTTCAAGATGGAGACATAGAGATTTGTAAAATACATACGGACCTGAATATAGCAGATCCGTTGACTAAACCTCTCCCTAGGGCAAAACATGATCAACACCAGAATTCCATGGGTGTTCGATTCATCACAATGTAACTAGATTATTGACTCTAGTGCAAGTGGGAGACTGTTGCAAATATGCCCTAGAGGCAATAATAAAAGGCATTATTATTATATTTCTTTGTTCATGATAATTGTCTTTATTCATGCTATAACTGTATTATCCGGAAATCGTAATACACGTGTGAATACATAGACCATAATATGTCCCTAGTAAGCCTCTAGTTGACTAGCTCGTTGATCAACAGATAGTCATGATTTCCTGGCTATGGACATTGGATGTCATTGATAACGGGATCACATCATTAGGAGAATGATGTGATGGACAAGACCCAATCCTAAGCATAGCACAAAGATCGTGTAGTTCGTTTGCTAGAGCTTTTCCAATGTCAAGTATCTTTTCCTTTGACCATGAGATCGTGTAACTCCCGGATACCGTAGGAGTGCTTTGGGTGTATCAAACGTCACAACGTAACTGGGTGACTATAAAGGTGCACTACAGGTATCTCCGAAAGTGTCTGTTGGGTTGACACGGATCGAGACTGGGATTTGTCACTCCATATAATGGAGAGGTATCACTGGGCCCACTCGGTAATGCATCATCATTATGAGCTCAAGGTGACCAAGTGGTTGATCACAGGATCATGCATTACGGTACGAGTAAAGTGACTTGCCGGTAACGAGAGTGAACAAGGTATTGGGATACCGACGATCGAGTCTCGGGCAAGTAACATACCGATTGACAAAGGGAATTGTATACGGGGTTGATTAATCCTCGACATCGTGGTTGATCCGATGAGATCATCGTGGAGCATGTGGGAGCCAACATGGGTATCCAGATCCCGCTGTTGGTTATTGACTGGAGAGTCATCTCGGTCATGTCTGCTTGTCTCCCGAACCCGTAGGGTCTACACACTTAAGGTTCGGTGACGCTAGGGTTGTGAAGATATGTAAATGCAGTAACCTGAATATTGTTCGGAGTCCCGGATGAGATCCCGGACGTCACGAGGAGTTCCGGAATGGTCCGGAGGTAAATAATCATATATAGGAAGTGCTGTTTCGGCCATCGGGACAAGTTTCGGGGTTATCGGTATTGTACCGGGACCACCGGAGGGGTCCCGGGGGCCCACCGGGTGAGGCCACCTGTCCCGGGGGGCCACATGGGCTGTAGGGGGTGCGCCTTGGCCTACATGGGCCAAGGGCACCAGCCCTACTAGGCCCATGCGCCTAGGGTTTCCATGGGGAGGAGTCCCACTAGTGGAAGGCACCCCTAAGTGCCTTGGGGGGGAGGGAAACCTCCCCTGGCCGCCGCACCTAGGAGATTGGATCTCCTAGGCTGCGCACCACCCCCCTTGGCCCTCCTATATATAGTTGAGGAGAGGGAGGACTTCATACCTCAGCCTTTGGTGCTTCCTCTCTCCCTGTTACGTCTCTCTCTCTCGTAGTATAGGCGAAGCCCTGCTACTGTGACGCCCTGCATCCACCACCACGCCGTCGTGCTGCTGGATCTTCATCAACCTCTCTTCCCCCCTTGCAAGAAAGGAGGAGACGTCATCCGTTCCGTACGTGTGTTGAACGCGGAGGCATCGTCCGTTCGGTGCTAAGATCTTCGGTGATTTGGATCACGTCGTGTTCGACTACATCATCCCCGTTCTTTGAACGCTTCCGCTCGCGATCTACGAGGTACGTAGATGCATCTAATCACTCGTTGCTAGATGAACTCATAGATAGATCTTGGTGAAACCGTAGGAAAATTTTTGTTTTCTGCAACGTTCCCCAACAGTATTACGATTTCCGGATAACACAATTATAGCATGAATAAAAGACAATTATCATGAACAAGGAAATATAATAATAATCCTTTTATTTTGCCTCTAGGGCATATTTCCAATAGTCTCCCACTTGCACTAGAGTCAATAATCTAGTTACATTGTGATGAATCGAACACCCATAGAGTTCTGGTGTTGATCATGTTTTGCCCTAGGGAGAGGTTTAGTCAACGGATCTGCGACATTCAGATCCGTATGTACTTTACAAATATCTATGTCTCTATCTTGAACATTTTCACGAATGGAGTTGAAGCGACGCTTGATGTGCCTGGTCTTCTTGTGAAACCTGGGCTCCTTGGCAAGTGCAATAGCTCTAGTGTTGTCACAGAAGAGTTTGATCGGCCCCGACGCATTGGGTATGACTCCTAGGTCGGTGATGAACTCCTTCACCCAAATTGCTTCATGCGTTGCCTTCGAGGCTGCCATGTACTCCGCTTCACATGTAGGTCCCGCCACGACGCTCTGCTTGCAGCTGCACCAGCTTACTGCTCCACCATTCAACATATACACGTATCCGGTTTGTGACTTAGAGTCATCCAGATCTGTGTCGAAGCTAGCGTCGACGTAACCCTTTACGACGACCTCTTCGTCACCTCCATAAACGAGAAACATGTCCTTAGTCCTTTTCTGGTACTTCAGGATATTCTTGACCGCTGTCCAGTGTTCCTTGCTAGGATTACTTTGGTGCCTTCCTACCAAACTTACGGCAAGGTTTACATCAGGTCTGGTACATAGCATGGCATACATAATAGACCCTATGACTGAGGCATAGGGGATGACACTTATCTCTTCTATATCTTCTGCCGTGGTCGGACATTGAGCTGAGCTCAATTTCACACCTTGCAACACAGGCAAGAACCCCTTCTTAGACTGATCCATATTGAACTTCTTCAATATCTTATCAAGGTATGTGCTTTGTGAAAGACCTATGAGGCGTCTTGATCTATCTCTATAGATCTTGATGCCTAACATATAAGCAGCTTCTCCAAGGTCCTTCATTGAAAAACTCTTATTCAAGTAGGCCTTAATGCTGTCCAAAAGTTCTATATCATTTCCCATCAAAAGTATGTCATCTACATATAATATGAGAAATGCTACAGAGCTCCCACTCACTTTCTTGTAAACGCAAGCTTCTCCATAAGTCTGCATAAACCCAAACATTTTGATCATCTCGTCAAAGCGAATGTTCCAACTCCAAGATGCTTGCACCAGCCCATAAATGGATCACTGGAGCTTGCATACCTTGTTAGCATTTTTAGGGTCGACAAAACCTTCCGGCTGCATCATATACAGTTCTTCCTTAAGATAACCGTTAAGGAATGCCATTTTGACGTCCATTTGCCATATCTCATAATCATAGTATGCGGCAATTGCTAACATGATTCGGACGGACTTCAGCTTTGCTACGGGAGAGAAAGTCTCATCGTAGTCAACCCCTTGAACTTGTCGATAACCCTTAGCGACAAGCCTAGCTTTATAGATGGTCACATTACCATCCGCGTCTGTCTTCTTATTAAAGATCCATTTATTTTCTATGGCTCGCCGATCATCGGGCAAGTCAGTCAAAGTCCATACTTCGTTTTCATACATGGATCCTATCTCGGATTTCATGGCTTCCAGCCATTTGTCAGAATCCGGGCCCGCCATCGCTTCTTCATAGTTCGAAGGTTCACCGTTGTCTAACAACATGATTTCCAAGACAGGGTTGCCGTACCACTCTGGTGCGGAACGTGTCCTTGTGGACCTACGAAGTTCAGTAGCAACTTGATCTGAAGTTTCATGATCATCATCATTAACTTCCTCTCTAGTCGGTGCAGGCACCTCAGGAACAATTTCCTGAGTTGCGCCACTTTCCGGTTCAAGAGGTAATACTTCATCAAGTTCTACTTTCCTCCCACTTAATTCGTTCGAGAGAAACTCTTTCTCTAGAAAGGATCCATTCTTGGCAACAAAGATCTTGCCTTCGGATCTAAGGTAGAAGGTATACCCAATAGTTTCTTTAGGGTATCCTATGAAGATGCATTTTCCAACTTGGGTTCGAGCTTTTCAGGTTGAAGTTTCTTGACATAAGCATCGCATCCCCAAACTTTTAGAAACGACAGCTTAGGTTTCTTCCCAAACCATAATTCATACGGTGTCATCTCAACGGATTTCGACGGATCCCTATTTAAAGTGAATGCGGCAGTCTCTAAAGCATAGCCCCAAAATGATAGCGGTAAATCGGTAAGAGACATCATAGATCGCACCATATCTAATAAAGTGCGATTACGACGTTCAGACACACCAAGCTACAGCGTCATGGGATGTTCAAGTGCTTGATCAACACTTTTATGTAATGGACATAGCAGCGATACTCAATATTCCGTTAAGCACCAGAGTTCAGGAAGATTTTTGTTCCTGGCATTATGATAGGAAGGGTGTATTCACCGTTCGATCGGCTTACCGTTTACTTGCTGCCACCAAATAGCAAAGGACGGACTGGTTGGAGCACAACCCAGGACACTCCAATATTGATGCAGACCGGCGCTCCTGGACAAAACTATGGGGAGCAGATGTGCCATCTAAAATCAAGGTTTTTGCATGGCGACTAGCTAGGACATCTTTGCCGACAGGCGATGTGCGCAAGCATCAGAGTATGGCCGAAACACCTGAATGCACGATATGCCAGGCGGCCAACGATACTTGGCGCCACTCCCTGTTCGATTGTCAGATGGCCAGGTGTGTTTGGGCTCTCACGGACGAGGAGTTGACTGAGGTCGCCATATCAAACCACAGGGAGGATCCTAATATGTGGTTGCACTGGCTCATGGACACTTCACCGTCGGAGAACCTCTCCAAGGTGATTGTGACAATGTGGGCGATATGGTGGGCTAGAAGACGGGCTATACACGATGATCAGTACCAGAGCCCCATTAGCACGCATTGCTTCATTAACAAATTCCTTGCTGATCTTGAGTTAGTCACTATTCAGAGCTCCGAGCGAGCCAGCGGCATGCATGCAAGGAAAAAGGATTTGCATGCAACGAATGAGCTGCAGCATGCAGTGCAGGAGGACGGGCGTGTACGCGATCCCTCGAAGGGCTGGTAGCGTCCAACAGAGCATAATGTGAAAATCAATGTCGATGGGGGCATCTCGCGGGACAGAACGAAAGGAGCGGCAGCTGCCATCTGCCAGGACAAAAATGGACTTTATTTGGGCGCCTCGGTCGTCATGTTTGAAGGCTTGATTGACCCGGCATCATTGGAAGCTCGTGCGTATAGATGGACTTGCATGTGGATTGAGTTTGTGTTGCTTCGGATTGCAGTGAAGTGGTGGCCAATATTGAAGCAGGCGTTCCGTGTCACTATGTCACTATCTTGAGGGAGATCACAGCCCAGCGGACCTTATTCTGAGACCTGAAGTTTATCCATGAGAAGCGTCAACATAATGGCGAGGCACACACACTTGCCAAAAGCTAGTTCTTCCCTTTCTCTTGGGCGCCATGTGTGGCTGTTACATATCCTTGTCCGATGTAATCTGTACCCCCATGAACATTGATCATTAATAAAGGGTGCAGTTTCCTCAAAAAAGAAAAAAGCAGGAAGTACCTGAATTAGTCAAGTATTTCAAAAGTTTGTTCGGCAAGAACCGTCTTCGGCGACTGCCTCCAATTATATAATTATTGACGACAATTGGCTCAAAGCGAAACCGTGTGAGAGATGTGCCCCGGAATCTCCTATATGCGACATCTAGTTCTCAAATCCCATAGCTATATTTGGCAGACAAGTCACAACTTCACAAGACACCACGAGAAACCAGAAGAAAAAAAGGCAGAAATAGCAGCAATCGGTACAAGAACATATTTTTTCACAAAAACCTACCAATATATTCATCAAACATCATGTGATGGCTCCTCCCCGTTTCCAGTTTGCAAGCGCTAGTTTGGGCCAGTCCACTGCTGAGCGTCCGATTGCGTGCGTATCGATGGCCCCGATAAAAAAAACAACGAACTAGGTCGCCACCATCTCCTTCCCCGCACACGTGTGTGAGAAAAAAAAACAGGGGATCCCCGTGCTAGCCGGCTGCCTCGCCCTTGCCCTTGCCGCCACAGGCTCGCCGCCGCCACCCGCGCTGCCCGTGCTCGCCCTCGGCCAACCTGCTCGCCACCGCAATTGTATCAATATTTTATGTCATTAGTAGGAAAATGAAGACATTCCAGCAAAAATCATGATTACAGCATAAAAATGATGTAGTTCCAGCAAAAAGAATTGCATGGTTCCAGCAATGACATGGTTTCCAGCAAAACATTGATATGCTTCCAGCAAAAACTCAAATTTTTGATATAGTTCCAACAAAAAAAGCAATTAAAATTCCTTTTTTGGCATTGTTCTGTAGTGCCTCCCCTCTAGCCACCATCGTAGCAGCACCTCGCCTTACCTGTCATAACATCTCATCTTGCCGATTGTTTTTTTTAAAACTGGGTATCTTGCTGATTGTAGCAAAAAAGAAAAAAGCTCACTGTCGTACCTCTGCCGTGGCCTGAAGCTTGTCGCCGTTCACCGTTTGCAGCTTCCCAAGACACCGGTTGTAGCTCCGTTGGATGCCGGTTGTGGGTTCCCGCTATCCACAGTTGCAGCTCGATGTGTCAATCGGGGCTCCCGTGGATGCCAATTGCACCTCCCCTGACGACATTGTTTATAGCTCCCGCATCCACGGTTGCAGCTCGCCTTTCCAGTCGCCAAGGAGAGAGGTGTAGCTCCGCCGTCACGCCCGTTGTGTTGTGACCTCACCGCCCGCCGTTGCAACTTGCAGCTGTCGGCGCTTCGATTGGATTGAGATACAGCGGGTGGTGAGGACAATGGCTGCAGACTCAGTGGATGAGCAGATAAGGTTAGGCTATTGACGAGCGGGTGTGCAAGCCGATGCATAGGCCCACGTGCTAGCATGTCACGCGACGAAGTGACCGGTCAAAAATCGGCCGGCTGGCCTGTTAGAATTGTTGTATAGGGATAGGAGAGATGTTTAAACTTGTATCTATCTCTTCTTCTCCTTATCCCGTTTATCTCATGTAACGACCTCTCCTAGTCGATCTCCTCCTCCTCTCTCGATCTCCTCTCGTGTTCGGTCCTCTCTATAACTTGCCTACCAAGGCTTTGCCTCAATATATACACGCGGTCCGAGACAAAGGGTTCTACGCTTCCCAAACTACTTTACATGGTAACAGAGCCTCTTCCTCATCAGATCAAGAAAGATCGCATCTAGCTACCTTCGCGACCGAGTCATGCCCACCACCTCCGCCTCCATGTCACCCAGCACCATGGGCGCGATCACCACCACCTCATCCGCCTCCACCTTTGCCTCTTCATCCACAATCTCCAACACTTTCCTCGGATCGCCACCACAGGAGAAGCTGACGAGAGGGAATTTCCTCCTCTGGAAAGCCATCGTGCTTCCTCAGATCAAGGGTGCCCAGATGGAGCACCACCTAGACGCCATGAGCCCACCGCCGCCAGCCACCCTCACCATCACCAGGGATGGTAAAGAATTGCAAGTCGTCAACTTCGCCCGCACCCTTTGGTATGCTCAACAACAACAACTTCAAGGGTTCTTGATGGGTTCCTTTTCCCGCGAGATTCTTACCCAGGTGGCCACGCTCCAGACGCCGGCCGAGGTGTGGCGCGCCATCAACACCATGTTCGTTGCCCAGAGCCAGGCGCAGGCGATCAACACCCGGATCGAGCTCACCAACCATAAGAAAGGTAATATGTCCATGGCAGAGTACCTGGGCAAGATCAAAACCCTCACGGATGAGGTTGCTTGCACCGCTTCGGCGCTCTCCAACATGGAATATAATCCCGTGGTCTCTGCATTGGCGGCACGAGTGGAACCGATCACGGTCCCGGAGCTACACAGCCAGCAGCTCAGCTTCGACGCCCGCCTCACCCTCCTCCACGGCGGCGATCTTCCGCAATCCTCTGCATACTCCGCTTCCCGGGGTCGCGGCCGTGGCCGTGGTCACCAGGGCACCAACCGCGGTGGCGGACGCAGCCGTGGCGCCTCCTCGGGCAACAGTGCACGCTCTGGTGGCGGCTATGGCCACAGCTACGACAGGGGCTATGGCAACAACTAGGGGGGTGGCGGCTTCAACTCCAACAATGGCCGCCGCACCTCCTCTTCTCGTCCTCGCCCCCGGTGTCAACTATGCAAGAAAGCTGGTCATGAGGTCATCGACTGCTGGCATCGGTACGATGAAAACTTTGTCCCTAACTCCAAACTAGTTGCAGCTGCTATGCGCGAGCAAGGCGGGGACGGCGTCTGGTACGTTGATTCCGGTGCTACTGATCACGTCACCAATGAGCTAGAGCAACTTGCCCTGCGCGAGATGTATCACAGCAACGACCAAATCCACACAGCTAGCGGTAAAGGTATGGATATTTGTCCCATTGGTCAAGTTTCGCTTAGTTCCCCTACTCTTCAACGTGATCTTGTTCTTAAGGATGTTCTCCATGTTCCTCAAGCTGACAAAAACCTTGCCTCTATGTCTCGTTTAGCCACCGATAATGATGTTTTCTTTGAAACTCAACCTCGCTATTTTTTTCATTAAGGATCGGGCAACAAGGGCAGCTCTCTATCACGGTAGATGTGTTGGCGGCCTCTACCCCATCTCCTCCGGAGCTCTTAGCAACAAGCATCGTCGAGTCTACTCTGTCATCAAGCCCTCTTTCGAGCGGTGGCATCAAATATTAGGACATCCCTCCTACGTCATAGTTAGGCAAGTAGTCAATAAAGACAAACTTCCTTTGTCACATAGTTCAAATAATGAGTCTGTCTGCGAAGCATGTCAATGTGCCAAGAGCCATGAGCTTCCCTATCCTAAGTCTACTAGTGTGTCTCATGCCCCATTACAATTGATCTTCACTAATGTATGGGGTCATGCTCGAGATTCTTTTGGTCGAAAAAATATTATGTTAGCTTCATTGATGATTACAGCAAGTTCACATGGATTTATTTGCTTAAATATAAATCTGAAGTTTTTTCCATCTTCCAAGAGTTTCAGAAGCTAGTTGAGCGCCACTTTGATCGAAAAATTATTTCAGTCCAAAGTGACCGGGGAGGGGAGTATGAAAAACTCAACTCCTTCTTCCGGAGCATTGGGATTACTCATTATGTGTCTTGCCCTCATGCTCATCAGCAAAACGGTTCTGCTGAACGCAAACACCGTCACATCGTAGAAGTTGGTCTATCCCTTCTAGCTCATGCATCTATGCCTCTCAAGTATTGGGATGAGGCTTTTATCACGACTACATATCTTATCAACCGTCTTCCCAGTAAGGTCATTGGCAATTCCACTCCTTTAGAACGATTGTATCATCAAAAGCCAGACTACACCTCTCTCAAAATTTTTGGGTGTGCTTGCTACCCCAACTTACGTCCGTACAATCGTCATAAACTAGAGTTTTGCTCCACACAATGTGTGTTTATTGGGTACAGTAACCTTCATAAAGGATATAAATGCCTTGAACCGTCTACTGGACGTATATATATCTCCCGTGATGTTATCTTTGATGAAACTTTATTCCCCTTTTCCCTTCTTCATCCCAATGTTGGCGCCTAGCTTCATGCAGAAATTGCACTCCTACCAGACTATTCTGTCCATCCTGATCACGGGGGTGAACTAAATGATCATGATCATGTGCAAAAATCCACATAAAACCGCATATCTAATGGCTCTTGTACAGATTCTACTCGTCATTTTATGTGTAGACAGGACAAACCAAGCGCGGAATCTGAGGCTGATCCAGCTGACAGCGTGCGATCCCAGGCAGATCCGCGCCAGCATGCAGCGCAGGGCAGCACGCGATCCCGTGCAGATTCGCTCCTGGCGGGCGACAGCGACAGCAACCTCGCTGCGGGTACAGACGCGGACCAGGGCGCGCCACGCCAAGCCGACCAGGTGGGCCACGCGGGCTCCGGCACGGGTCCAGGCGCATCACGCCAAGCCGACCAGGCGGGTCCCGGCGGACCAGGTATAGGCGCGGGTCCTGGTGCGACTCCCGGCGCGTCCCGCCCATCCTTGCCTGTGCGCTCCGACGCGGCTGTCGAGCGCGGCGTGGGGGGGAGCGACTCTCCAACTGCCACGTCGTCTGGGGATCCGATGCGCCGCCAGGATGAGGAGCTGCGTGCATCTTCCTCGGATCTGGAGCCACACCAACCTGGATCTTCTGTGGCTGACGCTGCAGCTGCTGGATCTCCTGTGCCACAATCAACAGCAACTATTTCTATGGCTCCTTCGTCTCCCCGTCGACACACCAGGTCTTGCTCAGGTATCGTCAAAGAAAAAATACAGTGATGGTAAAATAAAGTATAATCCTACTAAGCGTGCTTTTCTTGCCACTACTGGTGAACCTATTAACTTGCATGATGCACTTGCTAGTAAGGATTGGAAGGAAGCCATGGATAGTGAGTATAATGCACTCATGAAAAATCAGACCTGGCGTCTAGTACCACCGCAACGTGGTGCTAACATAATTGATTGCAAGTGGGTATACAAGATAAAAAGCAAATCTTATGGTAGTATAGACAGGTACAAGGCAAGGTTGGTTGCAAAAGGTTTTAAGCAAAGGTTTGGTATTGATTATGATGACACCTTTAGTCCTGTGGTGAAAGCAACTACCATTCGCCTTGTTTTATTCATTGCCATTTCCAGAGGATGGAGCTTACGACAGCTAGATGTTCAGAACACGTTTCTTCATGGTGTTCTTGAGGAAGAAGTGTTCATGCGGCAACCACCAGGTTATGAAAATCATAGCACACCACATTATGTATGTAAGTTGGATAAAGCATTATATGGACTTAAGCAGGCTCCAAGAGCATGGTATTCTAGGTTAAGCATGCAGTTACAACATCTTCGGTTCATACCATCCAAAGCAGATACATCTTTGTTCTTTCATAGCAAAGGCAATATCACTATGTTTGTGTTGGGTTTCGTAGTAATTTCAAAAAAATTCCTATGCACACGCAAGATCATGTGATGCATAGCAACGAGTGGGGAGAGTGTTGTCTACATACCCACGCAGACCGACTGCGGAAGCGTTGACACAACGAAGAGGAAGTAGTCGTACGTCTTCACGAACCAACCGATCAAGCATCGAAACTACGGCACCTCCGAGTTCGAGCACACGTTCAGCTCGATGACGATCCCCCGACTCCGATCCAGCAAAGTGTCGGGGAAGAGTTCCGTCAGCACGACGGCGTGGTGACGATCTTGATGTACCACGGCAGCAGGGCTTCGCCTAAACTCCGCTACAGTATTATCGAGGACTATGGTGGCTGGGGGCACCGCACACGGCTAAGAAATAGATCACGTGGATCAACTTGTCTGTTTCTGGGGTGCCTCTACCTCAGTATATAAAGGAGCCAAGGGGGAGGGGGCCGCCAGCCAGGAGGAGGGCGCAGGACGAGTCCTACTCCTCCCGGGAGTAGGACTCCCCCCCCCAATCCTAGTTGGACTAGGATTCCCCAAGGGGAAAGAGAGAGAGGGGGGCCGGCCACCTCTCCTAGTCCTAATAGGACTAGGGGAAGGGGGAGGCGCGTGGCCACCTTGGGCTGCCCTTTCTCCTTTCCACTAAGGCCCATTAAGGCCCATATGGTTCCCGGGGGGTTCCGGTAACCTTCCGGCACTCCGATAAAATCCCGATTTCATGCGAAACACTTCCGACGTCCAAATATAGGCTTCCAATATATCAATCTTTATATCTCAACCATTTCGAGACTCCTCATCATGTCCGTGATCACATCCGGGACTCCGAACATCCTTCGGTACATCAAAATGCATAAACTCATAATATAACTGTCATCGTAACCTTAAGCGTGCGGACCCTACGGGTTCGAGAACAATGTAGACATGATCGAGACACGTCTCCGGTCAATAACCAATAGCGGGACCTGGATGCCCATATTGGCTCCTACATATTCTACGAAGATCTTTATCGGTCAGACCGCATAACAACATACGTTGTTCCCTTTGTCATCGGTATGTTACTCGCCCGAGATTCAATCGTCGGTATTTCAATACCTAGTTCAATCTCGTTACCGGCAAGTCTCTTTACTCGTTTTGTAATACATCATCCCACAACTAACTCATTTAGTTGCAATGCTTGCAAGGCTTAAGTGATGTGCATTACCGAGAGGGCCCAGAGATACCTCTCCGACAATCGGAGTGACAAAACCTAATCTCGAAATTCGCCAACCCAACATGTACCTTTGGAGACACCTGTAGTACTCCTTTATAATCACCCAGTTACGTTGTGACGTTTGGTAGTACCCAAAGTGTTCCTCCGGTAAACGGGAGTTGCATAATCTCATAGTTATAGGAACATGTATAAGTCATGAAGAAAGCAATAGCAACATACTAAACGATCGGGTGCTAAGCTAATGGAATGGGTCATGTAAATCAGATCATTCTCTTAATGATGTGATCCCGTTAATCAAATAACAACTCATTGTTCATGGTTAGGAAACATAACCATCTTTGATTAACAAGCTAGTCAAGTAGAGGCATACTAGTGACACTTTGTTTGTCTATGTATTCCCACATGTATTATGTTTCCGATTAATACAATTCTAGCATGAATAATAAACATTTATCATGATTATAAGGAAATAAATAATAACTTTATTATTGCCTCTAGGGCATATTTCCTTCAGTCTCCCACTTGCACTAGAGTCAATAATCTAGATTATACCGTAATGATTCTAACACCCATGGAGCCTTGGTGCTGATCATGTTTTGCTCGTGGAAGAGGCTTAGTCAATGGGTCTGCAACATTCAGATCCGTATGTATCTTGCAAATCTCTATGTCTCCCACCTGGACTAGATCCCGGATGGAATTGAAGCGTCTCTTGATGTGCTTGGTTCTCTTGTGAAATCTGGATTCCTTTGCCAAGGCAATTGCACCAGTATTGTCACAAAAGATTTTCATTGGATCCGATGCACTAGGTATGACACCTAGATCGGATATGAACTCCTTCATCCAGACTCCTTCATTTGCTGCTTCCGAAGCAGCTATGTACTCTGCTTCACATGTAGATCCCGCTACAACGCTTTGTTTAGAACTTCACCAACTGACAGCTCCACCGTTTAATGTAAACACGTATCCGGTTTGCGATTTAGAATCGTCCGGATCAGTGTCAAAGCTTGCATCAACGTAACCATTTACGACGAGCTCTTTGTCACCTCCATATACGAGAAGCATATCCTTAGTCCTTTTCAGGTATTTCAGGATGTTCTTGACCGCTGTCCACTGATCCACTGCTGGATTACTTTGGTACCTCCCTGCTAGACTTATAGCAAGGCACACATCAGGTCTGGTACACAGCATTGCATACATGATAGATCCTATCGCTGATGCATAGGGAACATCTTTCGTATTCTCTCTATCTTCTGTAGTGGTCGGGCATTGAGTCTTACTCAATTTCACACCTTGTAACACAGGTAAGAATCCTTTCTTTGCTTGATCCATTTTGAACTTCTTCAAAATTTTGTCAAGGTATGTTGTTTGTGAAAGTCCAATTAAGCGTCTTGATCTATCTCTATAGATCTTAATGCCTAATATGTAAGCAGCTTCACCGAGGTCTTTCATTGAAAAACTCTTATTCAAGTATCCTTTTATGCTATCCAGAAATTCTATATCATTTCCAATTAACAATATGTCATCCACATATAATATCAGAAATGCTACAGAGCTCCCACTCACTTTCTTGTAAATACAGGCTTCTCCAAAAGTCTGTATAAAACCAAATGCTTGGATCACACTATCAAAACGTTTATTCCAACTCCGAGAGGCTTGCACCAGTCCATAAATGGATCGCTGGAGCTTGCACACTTTGTTAGCTCCCTTTGGATCGACAAAACCTTCTGGTTGCATCATATACAACTCTTCTTCTAGAAATCCATTCAGGAATGCAGTTTTGACATCCATCTGCCAAATTTCATAATCATAAAATGCGGCAATTGCTAACATGATTTGGACAGACTTAAGCATTGCTACGGGTGAGAAGGTCTCATCGTAGTCAATCCCTTGAACTTGCCGAAAACCTTTCGCGACAAGTCGAGCTTTGTAGACAGTAATATTTCCGTCAGCGTCAGTCTTCTTCTTGAAGATCCATTTATTCTCAATTGCTTGCCGATCATCGGGCAAGTCAACCAAAGTCCATACTTTGTTCTCATACATGGATCCCATCTCAGATTTCATGGCTTCAAGCCACTTTGCGGAATCTGGGCTCACCATCGCTTCTTCATAGTTCGTAGGTTCATCATGATCTAGTAGCATGACTTCCAGAACGGGATTACCGTACCACTCTGGTGCGGATCTTACTCTGGTTGATCTACAAGGTTCAGTAGTATCTTTTTCTGAAGTTTCATGATCATCATCATTAGCTTCCTCACTAACTGGTGTAGGTGTCATAGAAACAGTTTTCTGTGATGTACTACTTTCCAATAAGGGAGTAGGTACAGTTACCTCGTCAAGTTCTACTTTCCTCCCACTCACTTCTTTCGAGAGAAACTCCTTCTCCGGAAAGTTTCCGAATTTAGCAACAAAAGTCTTGCCTTCGGATCTGTGATAGAAGGTGTATCCAATAGTTTCCTTTAGATATCCTATGAAGACACATTTCTCCGATTTTGGTTCGAGCTTATCAGGTTGAAGCTTTTTCACATAAGCATCGCAGCCCCAAACTTTCAGAAACGACAACTTTGGTTTCTTGCCAAACCACAGTTCATAAGGCGTCGTCTCAACGGATTTTGATGGTGCCCTATTTAACGTGAATGCGGCCGTCTCTAGAGCGTATCCCCAAAACGATAGCGGTAAATCAGTAAGAGACATCATAGATCGCACCATATCCAGTAAAGTACGATTACGACGTTCGGACACACCATTACGCTGAGGTGTTCCGGGTG
The DNA here is from genome assembly GCF_056163025.1 of Triticum urartu. NCBI lineage: Eukaryota > Viridiplantae > Streptophyta > Magnoliopsida > Poales > Poaceae > Triticum > Triticum urartu. Next base: position 17,850,466 of record NC_141873.1, read on the forward strand.
GCGTGAGTTGCGAAACTATTCCACAATTTTTCAAATGTACACCAAACTCGTAACTCAAATATTCTCCTCCATGATCATATCGTAGAAACTTTATTTTCCTGTTACGATGATTTTCAACTTCACTCTGAAATTCCTTGAACTTTTCAAATGTTTCAGACTTATGTTTCATTAAGTAGATATACCCATATCTGCTTAAATCATCTATGAAGGTGAGAAAATAACGATATCCACCACGAGCCTCAATATTCATTGGACCACATACATCTGTATGTATGATTTCCAACAAATCTGTTGCTCTCTCCATAGTACCGGAGAACGGCATTTTGGTCATCTTGCCCATGAGGCACGGTTCGCAAGTACCAAGTGATCCATAATCAAGTGGTTCCAAAAGTCCATCAGAATGGAGTTTCTTCATGCGCTTTACACTGATATGACCTAAACGGCAGTGCCACAAATAAGTTGCACTCTCATTATCAACTCTGCATCTTTTGGCTTCAACATTATGAATATGTGTGTTACTACTATCGAGATTCAACAAGAATAGACCACTCCTCAAGGGTGCATGACCATAAAAGATATTACTCATATAAATAGAACAACCATTATTCTCTGATTTAAATGAATAACTGTCTCGCATCAAACAAGATCCATATATAATGTTCATGCTTAATGCTGACACCAAATAACAATTATTTTGGTCTAATACTAATCCCAAAGGTAGATGTAGAGGTAGTGTGCCGACTGCGATCACATCGACTTTGGAACCGTTTCCCATGCGCATCGTCACCTCGTCCTTAACCAATCTTCGCTTGATCCGTAGTCCCTGTTTCGAGTTGCAAATAATAACAACAGAACCAGTATCAAATACCCAGGTGCTACTGCGAGCATTAGTAAGGTACACATCAATAACATGTATATCACATATACCTTTGTTCACCTTGCCATCCTTCTTATCCGCCAAATACTTGGGGCAGTTCCGCTTCCAGTGACCAGTCTGCTTGCAATAGAAGCACTCAGTTTCAGGCTTAGGTCCAGGTTTGGGTTTCTTCTCTTGAGTAGCAACTTGCTTGCCGTTCTTTTTGAAGTTCCCCTTCTTCTTCCCTTTGCCCTTTTTCTTGAAACTAGTGGTCTTGTTGACCATCAACACTTGATGCTCCTTCTTGATTTCTACCTCCGCAGCTTTCAGCATCGCGAAGAGCTCGGGAATAGTCTTGTTCATCCCTTGCATATTATAGTTCATCACGAAGCTCTTGTAGCTTGGTGGCAGTGATTGAAGAATTCTGTCAATGACGCAATCATCTGGAAGATTAACTCCCAATTGAATCAAGTGATTATTATACCCAGACATTTTGAGTATATGCTCACTGACAGAACTGTTCTCCTCCATCTTGCAGCTATAGAACTTATTGGAGACTTCATATCTCTCAATCCGGGCATTTGCTTGAAATATTAACTTCAACTCCTAAAACATCTCATATGCTCCATGACGTTCAAAAGGTCGTTGAAGTCCCGATTCTAAGCCGTAAAGCATGGCACACTGAACTATTGAGTAGTCATCAGCTTTGCTCTGCCAGACGTACATTACATCCGCCGTTACTCCTGCAGCAGGCCTGGCACCCAGTGGTGCTTCCAGGACGTAGTTCTTCTGTGCAGCAATGAGGATAATCCTCAAGTTACGGACCCAGTCCGTGTAATTGCTACCATCATCTTTCAACTTTGCTTTCTCAAGGAACGCATTAAAATTCAACGGAACAACAGCACGAGCCATCTATCTACAATCAAACAGAAACAAGCAAGATACTAATCAGGTACTAAGTTTCATGATAAATTTAAGTTCAGTTAATCAAATTAATTAAAGAACTCCCACTTAGATAGACATCCCTCTAATCTTCTAAGTGATTACGTGATCCAAATCAACTAAACCATAACCCATCATCACGTGAGATGGAGTAGTTTTCAATGGTGAACATCGTTATGTTGATCATATCTACTATATGATTCATGCTCGACCTTTCGGTCTCCGTGTTCCGAGGCCATATGTGTATATGCTTGGCTCGTCAAGTATAACCTGAGTATTCCGCGTGTGCAACTGTTTTGCACCCGTTGTATTTGAACGTAGAACCTATCACACCCGATCATCACGTGGTGTCTCAGCACGAAGAACTTTTGCAACGGTGCATACTCAGGGAGAACACTTCTTGATAATTTAGTGAGAGATCATCTTATAATGCTACCGTCAATCAAAGCAAGATAAGATGCATAAAAGGATAAACATCACATGCAATCAATATAAGTGATATGATATGGCCATCATCATCTTGTGCTTGTGATCTCCATCTCCGAAGCACCATCGTGATCACCATCGTCACCGGCGTGACACCTTGATCTCCATCGTAGCATCGTTGTCGTCTCGCCAAGCTTGTGCTTCTACGACTAGCGTTACCGCTTAGTGATAAAAGTAAAGCATTACATCACGATTGCATTGCATACAATAAAACGACAACCATAAGGCTCCTGGCAGTTGCCGATAACTCGGTTACAAAACATGATCATCTCATACAATAAAATTCAGCATCATGTCTTGACCATATCACATCACAACATGCCCTGCAAAAACAAGTTAGACGTCCTCTACTTTGTTGTTGCAAGTTTTACGTGGCTGCTACGGGCTTAAGCAAGAACCAATCTCACCTACGCATCAAAACCACAACGATAGTTTGTCAAATAGACTCCGTTTTAACCTTCGCAAGGACTTGGCGTAGCCATACTCGGTTCAACTAAAGTTGGAGAGTCAGTCGCCCGCAAGCCACCTATGCGCAAAGCACGTCGGGGGAACCGGTCTCGCGTAAGTGTACGCGTAATGTTGGTCCGGGTCGTCTTGTCCAACAATGCCGCCGAACCAAAGTATGACATGCTGGTAGGCAGTATGACTTATATCGCCCACAACTTACTTGTGTTCTACTCGTGCATATAACATCAACATAAATAACCTAGGCTCGAATGCCACTGTTGGGTTTCGTAGTAATTTCAAAAAAATTCCTACGCACACGCAAGATCATGTGATGCATAGCAACGAGTGGGGAGAGTGTTGTCTATGTACCCACGCAGACTGACTGCGGAAGCGTTGACACAACGAAGAGGAAGTAGTCGTACGTCTTCACGATCCAACCGATCAAGCACCGAAACTACGGCACCTCCGAGTTCGAGCACACGTTCAGCTCGATGACGATCCCCGGACTCCGATCCAGCAAAGTGTCGGGGAAGATTTCCGTCAGCACGACGGCGTGGTGACGATCTTGATGTACCACAGCAGCAGGGCTTTGCCTAAACTCCGCTACAGTATTATCGAGGACTATGGAGGCTGGGGCCACCGCACATGGCTAAGGAATAGATCACGTGGATCAACTTGTGTGTTTCTGGGGTGCCTCTGCCTCAGTATATAAAGGAGCCAAGGGGGAGGGGGCCGCCAGCCAGGAGGAGGGCGCAGGACGAGTCCTACTCCTCCCGGGAGTAGGACTCCCCCCCCCAATCCTAGTTGGACTAGGATTCCCCAAGGGGAAAGAGAGAGAGGGGGGCCGGCCACCTCTCCTAGTCCTAATAGGACTAGGGGAAGGGGGGAGGCGCGTGGCCACCTTGGGCTGCCCCTTTCTCCTTTCCACTAAGGCCCATTAAGGCCCATATGGTTCCCGGGGGGTTCCGGTAACCTCCCGGTACTCTGGTAAAATCCCGATTTCACCCGAAACACTTCCGATGTCCAAATATAGGCTTCCAATATATCAATCTTTATATCTCGACCATTTCGAGACTCCTCGTCATGTCCGTGATCACATCCGGGACTCCGAACAACCTTCGGTACATCAAAATGCATAAACTCATAATATAACTGTCATCGTAACCTTAAGCGTGCGGACCCTACGGGTTCGAGAACAATGTAGACATGACCGAGACACGTCTCCGGTCAATAACCAATAGCGGGACCTGGATGCCCATATTGGCTCCTACATATTCTACGAAGATCTTTATCGGTCAGACCATATAACAACATACGTAGTTCCCTTTGTCATCGGTATGTTACTTGCCCGAGATTCGATCGTCGGTATTTCAATACCTAGTTCAATCTCGTTACCGGCAAATCTCTTTACTCGTTCTGTAATACATCATCCCGCAACTAACTCATTTAGTTGCAATGCTTGCAAGGCTTAAGTGATGTGCATTACCGAGAGGGCCCAGAGATACCTCTCCGACAATCGGAGTGACAAAACCTAATCTTGAAATACGCCAACCCAACATGTACCTTTGGAGACACCTGTAGTACTCCTTTATAATCACCCAGTTACGTTGTGACGTTTGGTACAATCAAACGGGAGTTGCATAATCTCATAGTCATAGGAACATGTATAAGTCATGAAGAAAGCAATAACAACATACTAAACGATCGGGTGCTAAGCTAATGGAATGGGTCATGTCAATCAGATCATTCAACTAATGATGTGATCCCGTTAATCAAATAACAACTCATTGTTCATAGTTAGGAAACATAACCATCTTTGATTAACGAGCTAGTCAAGTAGAGGCATACTAGCGACACTTTGTTTGTCTATGTATTCACACATGTATTATGTTTCCGGTTAATACAATTCTAGCATGAATAATAAACATTTATCATGATTATAAGGAAATAAATAATAACTTTATTATTGCCTCTAGGGCATATTTCCTTCAGTTTGTGCTTGTTTATGTTGATGATATAATTGTTGCTAGTTCAAGTCAAGAGGCCACAACTTGTTTGCTTAAGGATTTAAAACTTGAATTTGCTCTCAAGGATCTAGGTGACCTTCACTATTTTCTTGGTATAGAAGTAAAGCAAGTCAGAGATGGCATACTGCTCTCACAGGAAAAATATACAGCTGATGTTCTTAAGAGGGTGGGATTGGAGAATTGCAAACCAGTTAGCACACCGATTTCCACCTCAGAGAAACTTACAGTTGATAGTGGAGAAGTTCTTGGCCCAGAAGATGCAACAAATTATAGAAGTGTTGTTGGTGCTTTGCAATATTTAACACTTACACGTCCAGATATTTCTTACTCTGTGAATAAGGTATGTCAATATTTGCATGCGCCTAGAACTACTCATTGGACAGCAGTTAAGAGAATCCTAAGGTATCTTCAGTATTCTCAGGGGCTTGGACTTCAGATTGTCAAGTCCTCTTCCTTGCTTGTTACTGCATATTCTGATGCAGACTGGGCAGGGTGTGCTGATGATAGAAGATCTACTGGTGGTTTTGCTGTGTTTCTGGGATCTAATCTTGTATCATGGAGTGCAAGGAAGCAAGCTACTGTCTCACGATCAAGTACAAAGGTTGAATATAAGTCATTAGCAAATGCCACGGCTGAAGTAATGTGGATACAAACATTACTCTATGAGCTTGGAATTAAAGCTCTGAAGGCTGCACGGTTATGGTGTGACAATATTGGTGCAACTTATCTTTCAGCAAATCCTGTCTTCCATGCACGAACAAAACACATTGAGGTGGACTTTCATTTTGTCAGAGAGAGTAGCTCGAAAGCTACTTGAGATACGATTCATTCCTACAGGGGATCAACTTGCAGATGGGTTCACTAAACCATTGACTGAGAGAAGATTGGATAAGTTCAAGTACAATCTCAACCTTAGCAAGGCTTGAGGTTTAGATTGAGGGGGAGTGTTAGAATTGTTGTATAGGGATAGGAGAGGTGTTTAAACTTGTATCTATCTCTTCTTCTCCTTATCCCGTTTATCTCATGTAACGACCTCTCCTGGTCGATCTCCTCCTCCTCTCTCGATCTCCTCTCGTGTTCGATCCTCTCTGTAACTTTCCTACCAAGGCTTTGCCTCAATATATACACGCGGCCCGAGACAAAGGGTTCTACGCTTCCCAAAATACTTTACATGGCCGACTATAAACATAACCCTTCAAAGAGACATAATATTTTCCAAAAAAAGAATTTTAAGAGAATGTGTTGGCCCTTTGCCTGTAAAGCAAATCAAAATCACTAAAATTCACTGAAGTTCGGTAACTGAAATTCAGTACAATCAAACTAGAAGCGAGCTATGAGGAAATGTTGAACTTGTGAATGGACCTACCCTTTTTTATCAACATCTAGCCACGAAAATATGCTAGCGGCTTTAGCAGCCATTGTGTGCCATGTCGGTCGAATAAGGTTCTCTCTAGAGCCCCCCCTGCCTGGCTGCCCCGGCACCAATGGCACCCTCAACACCCAAACCTAAACCCTACTATCTAAGCCTCAGTCATCGCTGCCTCTCAGGGCTGGTCGGTCATTGTCATACCTCTCAAGTTTGGTCCATGCTCACTTCCTTCAGTGTCAAACGTGTAATGGAGCAAGTCATGATGAACCATGAGTTGTCCTTAGTAATATTGAAATATAATCCATGTATTGTGGCGCGTGCGTGAGTTGTATTCTCTTATGGTTAAGCTTGATCTTATATTTATGTTGTCATGTAGACTATTAATATCATAGAGATCAACTCTCAAACCATCGTATCCCAATGATGTAATCTCTTTGTAATCTTTCTGTTGGCTGCACACCCTTACAAACACGAATGCGTCCTTGCTGGCAGGCATACGCTTCAACGATCTACATCTAAATTAGAGCTAAACACGTTGCAATCCTCCTCCGCTCTGGCATCTCTCTTTCCCATGTTCAGATCGGAGAAAAACTAACCTCGAAGAATTTCCTCCCATGGAAAGCTCAAGTGTTGCCGCCGATCCAGGGTGGCTTGCCCGTGACCTTCCTTAACGGGTCGTGGGAAGCACCACTAGAGGAGGCTAAGGCCCCGCTTGGAAACTCTTTTCGTTTTCCCAGCTGTATTGCATGAGTATAAAACCGGTGAATGCAATTACACCCATCGCTTGGTCTGTAAAAGTTTTTGACTATAACATTGCCAAAATAACCAGAAAATAAAACGCACACGGTGAACCAAGCATTATTTCAGGATTCAACTGGTTATTTTTACGTCTCCGACTAATACAATTGTTTTGGGCTAGAAAACGCCGAACCAATCGCGGCCTTAAGGTGGAAAAGACCATCGAGAAGGTTCAGAACCCAGTTTATGTCGCTTGGGTCACCTAGGACCAGTGGGTCGTGGAATTTCAGTGTGATGAAGGCCGGCATGGCTACCTTTGCAACCAATACCAGCGATAAGGCCAAGGTAGCGGTGAAGGCTCCTACAACAACTTTCCTGGAGTGGCACCTTCTGAGAGAAACTTTGTTTCGAAGTACTTTATAAGAATTTCGAAGGATTGAAATCGTTAGTAATTTTTCCTACGTTGATCGTTTGATTCGCAAGATCAAACCCTATAGTATTTTTTACTAAAGATTTCCATGTAGGCCTTCTTTGGTTCGCAGGATTCTAAAAACTATATATAAGAATAAGAAAAACACAGGAATATGATAGGAATGCTTGTGAAAAATTAAGGATTGGTTAACATAGGAATTCTACCAACTTTTGTATTTGGTTCACAGGAATTTTAATAAACATGGCCATGTGTGCGGCAGTGCAGGGCAAGAGCCCGTTTCGAGGGATCAAATGAAAATGTGTAGTTAGAATTTTACTAAAACACTAAGAATTTTAGTCTCATTGTACGTGCATAGGAATTAAAAAAAGAGGTCCAAGTGGATGCTAAATTTCCAACGGCTCAAAGAGGAGCGGAAAGGCCTCTCATCCTCCTCCTCCTCTTCCTCCTCTTGCTACTACTACCAGGGCCAAGAGTGTGGACCATGCCTCCCCTCTCCACCCACATGACGGCATGCGAGTTGCCGAGGAGCCTCTCTTCTCCTCCTCCTCATCCTTCAGCCAACATTGATATCTGTGAAACATATAATGGGAGGGATAACATAAAATAGGGTTGGTCGAGCCTAAGGTTTCTTGCAGAATTATCATGAACCAATTCGATATTGGGAAGTTATGCCATACAAATAACCACATTGATAAGATGAGGGTTTATGAAGTTTTTGTTTGCTCCCAAGCTTGAGACCAGCGGGGCAAGAGCCTATTTCAAGAGAAAGATTACCGTACTGTAACTAAAACTATTGGAAAATTTCTATCTAGTGACTTTTAACATGACAACTCAATTTCAGATGGTATATCCCGAAGGTTGATGTTATTTGATAGACTCTGAACTGTCCTGTGGTGTACTGTAGAATCTTGTAATTTTAAAGAATGTTGAATAGTTTGAGTTATATTTTGCTATCGTATTTAACTGAAGAGTCTTTCAACTAGCAAAAATATTCGTATGAAATAAATAAATATGTTTTATAAGAAATTATAGCAACCACAAACAGAGTCTTACTAGTGAAAAGGTAGCTCTAGTAGATCCTTTGCAAATACTCCCTCCGTTACATGTTGAGTGTCGCTGACTTAGTAAACTTTGTACTAAATCAGCGACATTTAATATGGAGTGGACGGAGTACGTATGCTATCTGGTCATTGGTTGGATAAAAAGCGAGCCTCCAATGCCTTGTTCATAGTGCACTCACAAAATAAATGAAAATCAATTCTATCTACCTTTTTCATGCTTCAATAATTGGATGAGCAGTCAAGTATGTTGTTTGCCCAAAGATTATCATATATAGGATCCTTGCCCTGGACGGGTAAATGCCAAGAACTTCGGATCAGGCAACTTGAGCTCCATGAGACTACTTTCGAGACAACATATATGTTCATATCCACTGATAGCAAATCACATAAAGCACATATGTTTCTGATCCACAGATCATACTTAATTAATAGTCATGTGTTATTACAAAGTTCGTATAACTATGTACAACGACGTAAAATCTTCTGTTGTGCACTAGTAGTACATACAGTAGATGCAATACCATGTTTGCAATAAGATTTTCTTATTCGTTTTTAACCCAACTTCTCATATTCCATTGCATAAGGGAACAACCATACATTGCAAAAAAGACATGCGCTGAAAGTGCAGGTACATGAACATGCGTTGTCACGTGTATATACAAGCTCTGTGCTTCACTTCGACATCTTGGACCACACATGTGGAATAGCTCTGAGTTGCAGGTCATACCTTCTGCTTACAGCCAACCCAAACTTCTCGGACATATCAAACGAAACAAGGCTAGAACCATCAGGAAGTCTCTAGTTGAAGTGATATAGAAAGTTTGTTAATGCCATCTCCATGACCGACGAGCCAAACTGGATCCCGGGGCACTGCCGTCGCCCAGCTCCAAAGGGAATGAATTCAAAGTATGTTCCATTGTAATTTAAGTTGATGTTCTCAAACCTCTCTGGCCTAAACTCTCTAGGGTTGTCCCAGTTTTTCGGATCTTGAGAAATTGCAACGGCATTAATGTATATATTGGTGCCTTTAGGGATGTCATACCCCATAACTGTGCAATCCTCTCTAGCTGATCGTGGGATTAGAGAAATTGGTGGATGCAACCTAAGGGTTTCCTTGATGACCATCTGCATGTAGTGGAGTTTACCGAGGTCGTTATTAGTAATGACAGATCGGCCTTCACCAAGAACCTCCCATACTTCTTGTTGTGCCTTAGCCATGATTTCAGGACTCCGCCCAAGCTCTGACATAGCCCACGCCAAAGTAGTTGATGTGGTCTCCGTGGCACCTGCAAACATATCCTGTCGTACAAAGCACAATCAAACATCTCCCTATATAAAGTAATATATGAATACTTCAAAAAGCTACCTCTAATCGTATGAATAATTTAAGTGTTTTTCTGTGAAGACTAATATAGTAACATGTCACCAATTAAATGTAGACACTACAGACGATGGTTAGTACACTCATCACTCAGGAATATGGACAGTTGGGGCATACTAACTATGTGGTGCGCTTTCTTTTCTAAATAGGCACTACATCTGTTCTATTCTTTCTATACTAACAGCAGAATATATTTCTATTTTTGTTAAATTATCATATAATCATTCAAAATAAAGGTTAAAGATACACCAACAGAAATGTATCAACGTCTAAAATATACTATGCAATAAAGGGGTAAATAAGAGTAGAAAAGTCTGGGTGAGATAAAATAAATACTCAACACTTTCGAGGCAATAAGATGTTGTCATCGCATTTGCGAGGGCCACCATGCTAGTTAATACATGAAGATAATAGATCTAGTCTCTGCAGTAAAACTACATCAACATCCTAGCAGAACCCATATGACAATCCTGTTGTCTAACCTGTGAAACCACCTAACCCAGGTTGTGTCTTTGAGGTGCATGCATGACTTATTGTCTTTGTTCAAGACTTTTAGATCTAGGAGGACAAGGAATGTGACATCAATGGAGGGCTACCCTTCTCCACTAAGCATGCCTACAAAATCATTCACTGCGATGAACATAAAGACACTAATGCGATTACATTTGGTGTTCCAGCGTCCAAAAGAAGCCCAAGATCTTTGATTGGCTCCTATGCCAGAATAGCCTAAAATCTAAAGCAAATATGGTTCACAAGCACATTGCCAACGAGACCACCTGCCCATCTTGCGGCTACCATTCAGAAGATTCCGTCCCCTTGTTATTAGAGTGGCAACTCATCGGCATTTCTCAAGGGGATGCCATCGACTATCTTTGGAACTACCCTACTCTAACAAGAACTAGAAGACTCTACTTAGTTGTCCGTATTCCTAATCATCCTTTGGAATAATTGGGATGCTCGGAACACGAAGGTTTTTCGCCATGTTGACAATCGCAGATGTACCACGATCAACAACATCATCTCTGAATTAACTCTGTGGTCTCATGTCTCATCGGTTGAAGAAACCGAAAGATAAGATTAATGCATTTGTACCTAACCTCGCGTGTAAATGTGCCTATGTCCTCACCCTATTTGGAACGGACTGCCTTTCACTAATATATTGACCCCTGCCCCCACCCACCCACAACCACCTAATCATTTGAGTACCCACCACAAAAAAAAACAATACCTGAAATTAAGAGAAATACTCACAAACAAGACGGCGCAAACAGTCTCTGTGGTTAGAGGGAATTCCAAAGAGTCATCCTTCTGCAGCCTGAGCAGCACGTCCAGCAGATCCTCGTCGTCAGTGCCGGAGACGCCAACGCCAGCAGCTCGTGCGGATTTGCGCTCATCGATGATCTCTGAAATGATGCGCTGCATACGGCCACAGCTCTTCTTCATCTGGCGCTCGCCATTGCTCAGCCACCTTACCAACCTCGACGATGGGAAGAGATCGACGAGACAGAAGCCGCCCAGCAGCTTAAACGCCTTGTCCAACTCGCAGAGGTACTCGCCCTGCTGTGAGAACTTCCCGCCAAAAACTGCCCTGGTCACCACGTCATTGCTGAGCGCCATCACCTTCTCGCTGACGTTGATGGTGTGGCCGGTCGAGGCAGCGGCCGTGATGTCGCGGAGGAGGCTGCCAACCTCCTCGGCCCTGATACCCTCCATGCATTTCACCTGTGTGGAGCGGGCGAATAGCTCCCATGCGACGTCGTTGGTGTGTATTGTCTCTCATGCGACGTTGTTGATTGTAATAGCTCTCATGCGACATCTGCGTTGGAAAAAATAGCTCCCATGCGACACTGCTGCCTAATCCAAAGACACATGTTTAAAACTCGAATCAGGTGAGCGGGACCCACAGCGCGGGACCCACAGCGTGGGACCCACTAACTTATCCAACTCAGCATTGGTCAGGTGAGCGGGACCCACTGTGTGGGACCCACTAACTTATCCAGGTCAGCATTGGTACAAGAGGACACCGAGCCGTGGCCCGAGCCGTGCAGCACCCGAGCCCATCCTCGCCCCCCACCCCCCTCCCCGACCGTTGTTGTTCTTCTTCTCCGGCGACGACGCGCAGCAACGCCGTTCCGGGCTACGACCTAGCAATGTCGAGCTCCGCTTCAGCCTCCCGCCGCTCATGGCCACGCTATGGCGCAGTGCCCATGACAAGGTGCCCTGCATGCCTACGTATCGCACCCCTGAAGCGGCTAGTCACAACGACCGACAAGAATGGCAACCTTGGGCGGGAATTCGTGAAATGCGAGAGCAAACCAGAGCAGGGAAAGGTGAGATTTTACTTCTCAATATGCCAATTTTGGTTTTTGTATCCCAATTTCATATCACAATTTTTCCCCATTTTTCATCGGATTTGGGATTTAGGGTTCATCTTTCCAATTTCAGAAATTGAAGCAATGCACCCATTTTGAGTGGCTAGATGTGTACATAGAGCGGATTCAACTGGAGGGTGCATCAGGGGAGCTCGATTTACCGTTGGAGGCGGAGAAGTTGGGCAAGTTTGGATCGGGCGCTTCTGGATCTGGGGCCCCTGGATCTGCCCATTCCATTGGGGCTACTGTGGGGGATGCAATAGTGACGGAAGAGCTGAAGAAGCTAAACAAGCAGATGAAGAAACTCATCGAATTGCAGAAGTAGGGCAATTTGATGGGGCTGATGGCCGGACTTTTTTATGTTTGTGTAATTGCTCTCGCATTTGTTTATGTGATGATAATTAGTCGTAAGTGAATAGATTGGGCATCATTTGTAATCCTAATGATATGTATATTTGAATAAAAGTGTTGCGTTGTACGAATTCAGCATGTCCTCTCCACTCTGTTTCGGCCCCGTTTTTTAGTTCTTCAGTTCGTCATCAGTTTCAGTTTCAGTGGTAGAGGGAGAAAAGGAAAAAAAGGTTCGTCCACAGTTGCCCGAAAAGGCCAGGCCCATATAGAAGTTAGGCAGGGCCGAATAGAACATATCCAGGCCAATTGATAAAAGGAGTGCAAAAAAAGTGCACACGGTCATTGACATCGATATATCTTTTCGGCTTTAGATCATTTCACAAATTTTAAGTTTCCTGCAGTCACCTTTTTTGAGATAACTCATCTGATAATTATTTGAGATATTTTTATGCATAAGCTATTTGAGATAATTATTTGAGCAGTCTTTGTGAACCAAAAAAGTTGCAATTGTTTGGCTCTAGTTTATTTCAACCAAGCACCATTTCTTAATATATTTTTTTACTTGTGCTATGGTGTTTTCAAAGTTTTTACTTGTAGCGACCCGACCCGAATGGATCAAGTCTCTGTCGACGAACCAAGTTCGGAATAATCCATAGATTCTGCAAGCCAAACAACCATCTATCGTTCCTTCACAACTCTCAGGTTTTGCGTTACTCCTATAAGATCGTCTATCGATAAAGTCGTAACTACCTCCAGGGTTTTTCCTTCAGCAAGAATGTGCTTGCTTCTTCGCGGGTCCTGGGCCTGGGGGTTATGGCCCATCTCATCACTTGTAGTCCTTGAACTTATCATCGGGCAACTGTTCATTATTCCAACATCCAACTTCCAGCTTCCTAGCATACTTAAATCCATCCAATTGTACTGTCTTCCTTCCTTCTATTGGCACCAAACTAGGACATGTTTACTCAAACTCATCATGGAGTTTCCATTGATCCATATTTCCAACATCATACCTCCTTTATATCCAATAGTAATTCATCTCTTCATCCTCGTGGAATATCCCTCATACCGGGATAAAACTTATACTTATGAAGTCCATATTCCACTTCGTGGAACATCATTATCCTTTCTGCGGTCAAGCGTCCTTACAAGGGAATATTGGCCATCTCTGCATGGCACTTCTTCAAATGGGAACCGTGAAGCACATCTTGAACTCCTAACAGTCCTTCGGATGACTCCAACTTGTTGGCCACTTCTCCCATACACTCCATAACTCGGTATGGTCCTACAAATCTCGGGGCTAACTGTCCCTTATCTCCAAATCGTTTTAACTCCTTGCAGAGGGGTCACACGAAGACATGCTCTATCTCCAATATCATAGACTATCGCCTTGAGTTTTGAGTCTGCACAACTCTTCTGCCTGGACTGAGCTACCTTCAGTCGATTTCGAATAAACTTAACATTCTCTTTTGACTCCTTGATCACAGTTGGTCCAAACAACTGATGGTCTCCAACTTCATCCCACATACTCTTGGGGCATCACACATATCGAGACAAAACTCGTATTCATTTTGTCCGAAATCCATTACAGGGTACTACCACCCTTAAAAAAGCTCCAATATTTTTATATACCATATTTCTCATATCCTCAAAAATGGTCAACATCTTTCCTCATAGAGTAACAGCTCATAAAATCCATATCAGTACCAACGATGCTACTTTATTCATTCTCAAATGTTTACAATCTCTCGCTTCTCCATTACATGTCTCAACTCAATACCTCAATATAAAAGAAAAATGTTCTCACTTCTACTAGTCCATTTCTTTTGTTGCAAACTCAACTATCTAGCACAAGTTTCCTTCTCCTTGGGGCATTCTCTGGCAAAGTGCCCTGCTTCATTACAACGGAAACATATTACTTCTGACAAGTTTCGAGGTTTCCTTGTGATTGTATAGCCTCCTGGGGTCCTCATCTTTCCTTTTGGGCAATCATTGAAGTGGTGTCCTGAATTTTTGCACCTGAAACATGTGATATGACTCAGGTCCTTCCTGGAATCCAATCTACGTCTCTTTCCAGATTTTTCCATTCCAACCAGAGCTTCTATTTCCAGTGGGTCATACTCTACTTCCTCTGTCGGGAATTCTACTAAATTCCCATTCATACAATTCTGGGAGATGTGTCCTTCTTCTCCACATGAATAGCGAGACTTGGTGTAGGGTTTAATTGGTTCCTCTTTGGGTGTGTCCTCCACCTCTTTCTTCATCACAGGTTCTTCTAAACCTTCCATGAGGGCTCCTTTCATTGCTTCTTCCTTCAGCTGGATGGTTCATTGTACCAAGGGGTAAATGTGACACTGAGCAGGATAGTGGGTAGTCCCTTCACACAAGAAACAAGTAATCTTCCTAGTTGGGCATTCTTCAACTGGGTGACTTCCTTCACAGTTAGGGCATTCATCCTTGTGTTCTTTATGGGTGTGTCCGATTTCTCCACAAATCTTGCATGCACAAGGTTTCCTTATATCCTTTCCATAAGGCTTCAACTTCTGGGACACAAACTGTGACTTTAGCAAAGTCAACTTAAATTCTTTCCAAGTGGTTACTCCTTGCCATCCATTGATGGTTTGGTACATCCTCCACCAAGTAGCAGCACCTCTTTCAAAGCATTGAAGAGCACGCTGGGCCATATCCTTTCCGACTATAGGGTTCTTCTCCATATGATCCTCCATGTTCTGAATCCATCGGTCCGTCTCCAATTGACTCATCGGTCCAGAAAATATAAGCTCATCTTCATTCATCCTCTATTGGGTCCATGGGTTTGGGGTGAGATAAGAGAGATCAAGAGAGATACACACAATGCAAACAAAAGTTTTGCAAAGACAGATTTTTGTTGTGGCTGTCGAAAAAAACAACAAACAATTGACAGCTCACAAGCATCGCATCTAACGTAGGTATAAAACAGGGGTTTGGTCTTCTAAAGGTCAACGTCGCCAAAACTCTTCAAGTCTTGGTCATGTCTCCAATGGCTCCTTCCGATCATGCTTGTCTTTCTCAAGTTCTTTTGCCAGATCATCTATGTTGACGTGAAATCTCTCGTGACATCCTTTAATATTGTGGAGTTATATTTCAAACTTCTAGGTTTCAACATCCTTCACATGAACCATGGTCATACTGTCCTCCAGTTCCTGACAATTCTCCGGTATCTTGAGGTTGTAGCTCCTCCAGCTTGGCTACTCTCATCTTCAGGATCCTGAGTTCCTCATGAAATACTTCCTTGTCTAATACGACTCCTTGGAGCTCCATCTTAAACTTCTTGATGTAATACTCCAGATCCTGGTGATACACCGGCTAGGGTTAGAACTTCATCTTATGATAGGTGCTCCGTCAGCCTTCTTCCATCAAATCCATTCTGATGACATGCATCCTTAACTCAGCACGGTGACTGTAGCATCAGCGGGCGATGACGTCACGGATAACCATGTTTCTGCTCTTGTCTTTCCATGAGCTATCTTCCATAGTTGATATCTCCTGCCTTAGGGTTTTCTCGACAAAACTTCGAGTCCTCATGCTCCTTGTTTCAGTCTTTCTCTGATACACCTTGATCTCGGGTATTGACAGCTTCCATAGTCTGCCAAGTTCCATAAGGGTAGCCTTCCTAGGTCATACAAATCTAGGGATTCTTCAGAGCCTCCAATTCTCCTAGTCTTCAGAGTCTTCAACAGCTGTAGTTTCCATTATCATAATGTATGGTAAAATCCTCTTCATTCCGAATGGTCTTACTAGTCTGATATCCTGTACTTCTTGGAGTGGTCTCATCAGTCGAATCCTCGAGTGGTCAAAAGGGGAAAGGGGTATGGTCTCACTAAAGGGAATTTTTGAATAAGCTCAGAAGAGAAGAGAGGTAAAAGATCTTTTTGAAAGGGAAAGTTGTAGAGAAAAATCTTTGCTGTGGGCTTGCCAATTTCTAGGGTCACGTCCTACAGTCAACATGTGCTCTGATACCATCTTGTAGCGACCCGACCCGAATGGATCAAGTCTCTGTGCTTATGTGTCATCCCTGGATCAGTATGCTGACACACACAGTACTCGAAGGATTTATAACAGTGGTAAATCACATGTATAAAGTAACGTAAATACTATTACCTCAATCCAATATAGCGGAAGCAACAAGGTTGTGGATTCCCATCAACACCAACGGCAAAGTTGAGTGTAGAAATCGTAACCCTAACGTAACACTTACTCGTCGTAAGAAACCTGCAACATGAGACGTTGCAGCCCGAAACGGGTCAGTACATTGAATGTACTGGCAAATTCACACCATAGAGAATGATGAACAATGGCTATCACTATATGCATATTTGGCTGGTGGAAAAGCTCTATGGTTATAAGGTTTTTGCGTAAAGCCAATTTTTCCCTACTACAAAGGAATAAATTTATTTAACTATCATGGTGGTTGTGAAACATTGAGAATGGTTGACAGCATTCTCAATCCCAATTAAAAGTTATTAAAACCCAACAACATTAATTAGAAGTAACATGTTGAGATTCACAATGATATTCAAGTACTAGATACTCAAGTTGTCCATAACCGGGGACACGGCTAATCATGATTAGTTTGTTACTCTGCAGAGGTTACGCACTTTTCCCCACATGACTCGATCGCCTCCGTTTGTTTTCTCGCACTACATGGTGTTTGAGAAACGGATGACCGAGACATAGTCTTTCAGAAGCACTAGCACCTTACATGTGGGGTAGACCGGTACACCTACATCCCCTACATCTGCTAGTCCACCCCGTAAGAGTTCGCACAACTTAGTCAACTATGCCAGAGCCCATAGTAGCATGTGGCTGCACACGGAAGTTTCTAGCATGAATTATCTTATGATCCCTTTGAGCCTGGGTGGCGGTCGAAAAAAACAGGCAAGTCCTGATAGACATCAGGTGCCTCAATCCACCCAGATGTGTGTTTAAGTTGCCACCTTAGATAAACCATTAAAAATTATCAATCTCACATCTGTCATGGATATCACTCACCCAATCCACGTCTACTAGCATAGCATGGCATAATAAGCAAACGTAGAAGTAACTCCCAAGGTTTCATAGTAATACAGGTATTAGGTACTACCTCATCTACTTCCCATCCCACAATTTAATTAGATCCTAATCATGCAATGTGTGAGGATTGATCTAATGCAATAAAACTGGGTTGTAGAAAAGGCATGATCAAAGTGTGAACTTGCCTGCAATGTTGATGAAGATGATTCGCACTCAAAACTCTTGATAGATCTACTCGTCACACTCCGGTCAATCTATCGTAAGCAAGCAATAGTAACCACACAATAAGTACTCATCTAAAGCACAGGGAAAAATCGAGCAAGAGAACGAACCAGAAAGTTCAACTTAAGAACTCCGGTTGCAAAGAAAGAACGAACCGAACAAACGACGAAAAACAAACGGCGGAAGAAAACAACTCGGTTCTAGCAAGTTGAAACTAGGTCAAATTTTACCGGGGAAAAAACTTGTTCAAGTTGATTAGACGGAACGGCGGTTTCGAGATGAAACTCCAGGCGCTTGAATCACCTGATTCTGATAAACGAGCGAGAAGATAAACTAGAACGAAGATCGGATCTGAGATCGCGATCGCGGAATAAATCCGACGAGAAGAAAAAGAAGAACGGTTATACGAACAGGCGTCGTTAACTGGGAAATAATCGGTGATCATGTTGGTTGAGACGAACGGTCCGAAAGAAGAACGAAAACCAATCTAGGGTTTTCGGAAAAGAGATCGAAACGAAAAACCGATCTAGAACACCGGAACGGTTTAGTGAAAAATCGGAAAGAAAACGAATCGGTAGAGAAGAAAAGAATCGGAACGGTTTATAAGAAAAACCGAACCGAGGGAAAGAAGAGACGCGGCGCGGTACCTCCGGCGAACGGCGGTGACGGCGGCGTTGGGCGGCGGCGGCGGTGCACAAGGCGGCGGCGGCGGTGACGCAGGGCGGCGGCGGCGCGGCAAGGTGCGGCGGTGGCGGTGACGCAGGGCGGCGGCGGCGCGGCAAGGTGGGGCGGTGGCGGTGACGCAGGGCGGCGGCGGCGCGGCAAGGTGCGGCGGTGGCGGTGACGCAGGGCGGCGGCGATGCGGCAAGGTGCGGCGCATGGCGAGAGGCGCGGCGCGGGTGAGAGGCGCGGGGTAGGGCGCGGCTTGGAGAGGAGAGAGGGGCTTGGGATTTTTTGTGGGGAGAGGGGGGTGTTGGGTATTTATATTGGGGAGGGGAGACAAAACTTGGGGTAGGGGGCAAGGAATAAGAATAGGAGTAGGAAAGATCTAGAAAAAGAAACGGAATAAACGGAAGTAGGACAAAAGTCCTACTAGGACTTCCAAAGACAAAGGCGGCGGCTCCTGGAGCCTGGGCACGTGCGCGGTGCCGCGATGGCCTTGGCCTTGGCTGGCCGGCCGGCGGCTTGGGCCTTTGGCCCAAGGCGCTGAGGTTTTTTTTTTAAACGGTTCCGCGCTCGGAGAAACACAGAAAAACAAAATCTACCGGACTCCAAAACTAATAAAGTAAATTTTCCCCGACTCCTAAAAATGAGTCGAACAAAATGAACTTTTCTCCGGGCCTAAAATAAAATTTTCAAAAACGCGCATTTTTCCTTATCCAAATAAAACGCAAGCAAACACCGGAAAACGAAATTTGATCTATTTATTAAATCTTCATTTTTCCTATATTTGGGAAAGTCATATTATTCCCTCTCTCATATATTTTTTTTGATAACGGAAAAATAATTGAAGATGAAATAAATAAATCAAATGATCCTCTTTTCCAATTCGAGAAAACTCTCAAATAAGAAAATAACGAAATCTCCAACTCTCTCCGAAGGTCCTTGAGCTGCGTGAAATTTCTAGGATCGACCAAAAAGCAAGAAAATGAGATATGCATGATGATCTAATATTCCAAATTGAAAATAAATTCAAAAGAACTTTGAATTTAATTCTTTGAAACTCCCAACTCATATTTCATAATTTGAAGAAGTCATTTTATCTTCTCTCGTGAAAATCATTGAGTTGCTTAAAGTTTCTGAATTGGAAATATTTTCAAATGAAATTCAAATATTTTCAACACCCCTTGTCATTTAAATAAATGGAAGAAGTCATGTCATCTTCTCTCCGGGCATCCCCTTACAACCATGGGCGGATCCATACTTGGTCATGGGTGTACACCCAAATCTTTTGGCTAGACATTTTTATATATGGTGTATACTTTAACACTTACGCATGTCATCAGCACCAGATAATTAGCATTTTTCTTGCCCATTGTCTTCAAATGCATTGTATACCAACTGTATGATTATGTAGTACAGTACATAATCTTTATTGTCAATTTCTTGGTAACGTACATTTTAGATACCAGATCAATTGTTTTTTAGTACACATGGCCACATAAATAAAATGCAATGGAGAAACTTTAGGACCGAAAAAACATATAGATAGATAGAGGGGCATCGGGTACCCTAGTAGCATAGATAGATAAAACATATAGAGGGGCATCCCCCCACTACATATAGTTCATAAAACATGAAAGTAAAATAATTAAAACTAGATATATAAAAGACACGGGCACACACGCCCGAACCAACACAAACACAAACACAAACTAGAGCCCCAAACTAGATAGATAGAAGACTCGCCCCTTGAACAACTCCTTGGCCCCTCCTTGCCACTCCTTGGCCCCTCCTCCTTGGGCCCCTCACTCGTCGTCCTCCGACATCTGGTAGGGGAGGGTGTGCATGCCGTTGGGGTGAGGGAAGATGTGGTGGAAGTTGGTGAAGATGTTGTAGGTCGTGAACGCGATAAACTCGCATCCACACCAGAACACCTCCCCGAGGAGGTGGTGAGCGTCGTAGGGGTTGGTGAAGGTGACGTAGAGGCCGATGACGAAACCACTGGGGCCGGCGTTGCCATCGTACTGCTCGTGGAGGTGGAACATGGGCAGAGTGCCCGGAGGGAGGTGGCGGTAGCCGGCTTCGAGGAAGAAGCGAGCCAACTCTCTAGGGCCCCTCCACCTAGAGATGGCCCACACCCTCAGGCTGTTCTCGACGACGACTCCGGCCGGGTACTGCCTCTCCGGCACGGTGCGAGGGCGACGGTAGGTAGGGCCGTTGAACTGCATGGTGGCTCGAGTGGTGGATTTGGCTCGAAAAGAAGAAGGGGAGGAGGCTTGAGAGATGAGTGTGAGAGGATGAGGAAATGGTGCCCTTTTATAGCCGCGTTGCAACCGTGGTCAATGTGTACACGGTGCCCCTTCTCGATCTTTTTCTCTTCTCCGTTCGCACTGGCATAAGTAATTGCGAGCATTAATTCAAAAAACGGCGGCCAGAGCATCCAAAGAGGCACGGGCACTTGCATCGGCGGTGACGCCGCGTGGGAAACAGGCCCGTTCATCCGCGCGTGACACTGAAAAAGGAGCTGCACCACCGACGCGTCCATCTCGTTCAAACATGCATTTGTTAAAATAGCTTAGATGCGACGTACCTATACGCTGCAACTGCCGTACTCTGCGTCGATGCGTGCATGCAAGCCCGCATGCAAATGGCTAGGCGTTCACGAGCAAAGAATAGCTAGGCTGCGACGTTGCATGGCATGCATGGGACAAGGATGGCCCACATGTCATTGACCCTCTCGCATGCAGCCCATCCCCCCTCTCGACGGCCGTGCGCACGCACGCCAGGCTTTGCCGGGCCCGATCCGCTCGGCCCAACGGTCACTTAGATGCTCCCCCGCTCAACGTTATCTGTTCGTCAGAGAGAAAAAACGATGGCCAATTAGATTGGAGCCCACGGATCGCCCCCGCGGAATCCTTCTAGAAGTCCTATCCGACGGCCGCAGTTTGGCGTTAGGGTTAGATCGACGGTGGACGTTTGGCGCTAGGGTTACATGGGGTTTTGAGGCAGTCAACAGGGTTTTGAAAGGTTTGACCGAACATTCAAATGTGTATAACTAATTCAAAAAAATCTAAAAAATGAAAAACCTGCGCATATAGCCTTTTTATGTTACATAGTTATGATATAAAATGATAAACTTGATCTAATGATCTTTGCATGAAAAAACCTTCATAAATTGGACTATCTCGACTGAGGTTGCATAGAGTTCAAAGGAGTGAGAAGAGGGTTTGAGGTTTTGAAAATGCAAAAAAATCAAAAAACTGAGGTTTGAGTTCATTTTAGAGTGACTAAGGAGGATCTAAGTTATTTTTGCATTTAAAATTTTTAAACTTGTTTTATTGCTGACTTTGTATTAAAGGGTGTTTTTTCAAAAATAAAATAAATAATATGAATACTTATTCAAAAAAAGGTGAGACTTCGTATTGATCCTATATAGGTATAATATAAGCTAAGAAAATCTTTTTTGGGTGATTTTGAGAAGATCGAAAAAAACTTGCTTAAAAATGGGGCCGTTTTCCCTTACTTTGGAGCCTGTTTGTACAACATTTTCAGTGACTATGAGTTGGACTTCACAAAAAGGGTTGGATTTATGAACTAAAGTGCATAGTAGTACATAAAACGATGCAACATCACAGAACAAACAAATGAACTCAAAAAATATTGCAGATAGGTTCAAATTTGAATGTCGGTTCAAATTTGAATGTCGGTTCAAATTTGAATTTTATTTCAAGTCAAATCAACATTATAGCACATAAGTTTTCACATGAAAGAACATAAGTTTTCACATCAAATGACAACAAACTTAAGTTTTCACATCAAATTTGAATGATTTCGACTCTATTTCTTTTGCTTCTTTCTACCACTCGATTTCTTCTGCTTTTTTCCACCGTTTGGTTCCACGGCGCATAGTTTGTTGATGCTGATGCTCTTGCTTTTTGGCCCCTTGCAAACTCCACTAGGCCCCCTCAACTTTTTCACCTGACCATGTCCCACTTCTTCAGTTTGCACTTCTTGAGTTTGTACTTCTGCAGATTGAGTAGATGGCACAAATTGTTCAACTACTTCAGTTTGCAACTCAACACTTGGCAGCACAACCTCCAAACATGGCAACATAGTTGTCAAAGCAGATTCGCATGGCAGCACAACAGTCGCTTCATCTGCAACAGTTTCAGATTGCCCTAGAGTCTGCAAAACAGATTCAGTATACATCACATCGTCCAAAACAGAAACACTTAGCTCATGTTCAGCAGTAACAGTTTCAGTTAGCTCCATATCTTTGTCACCAAACATTATCTGCTTAGTGCTCTTCCTTCTATAGCCATTCAGTCTTGCTTTTTTCACTGGCCAGCATTGTTCAACAACAAGAGGTGGGGCTTTTTCTGCACGCTTCCTCCTAAAAAATAAAGCATTTGACTTGGTTAGATACTAGAACAAGTAGCAAAATCAAAAACTTGCAGAAACAGTAACATGAACATACTTTGGCCTCTGAGGAGTGTAGATGCACTTGGATGAACCAATTTTGTGCCCAACTACCTCACACAACTTGCACCTATTTTTGTTACCTTTTTGAGCCCTTTTGGGCTTATCATTCTTTTCCTTTTCCTTTTTCCCCTTCTTACTACAACCACCTTTCTCAAACCAAGCTTTGAATCTGCTCTGTTTAGGCCTCCCAGCCTTTCTTCTAGTGACAGGGGGACACAAGGTAAATTCTATTTCCACCTCAGGCCACTGAGATTGGTCAGTCAGTGCAGGAATTGGACTTGCATATGCAGCTTTGAATTTTTGTACTGAATAATACTCATGCAAATATGGGTGCATATTTAACCTGGGTTTAGATGCCAAAAAAAGTATGGCATGCTCACATGGTTTTCCAGTGTGTTGCCACTCTTGGCAAGTGCACTCATGCAACTCAGTATTTACCACATGCCTCTTGCTACTCTTTGTATCTCTAACTTCAGCACCCCACAAGGAAGATTTCTCAACAGATAGATGTGAAAGATTTCTACTCCTGTTGACCACCTGTTGTACCACTGCTGGAAGCTTGTCCCCTTCCAAAATATTAGCAATTTTTCCTCTCAACTCCCACAAACGCATCATCATGATCCTTATTTGGTCCACCATGTCATGCACAGGCAAGTCTTTCAAATCCTTCACTTTGTTGTTAAAACTTTCTGCCAAGTTGTTATTGATATGATCACATTTTATGGCAGTATTAAAACCTGATCTATACCACAACAGAGAATGGTGGGTGTTCAACCATGAAGCAAATTCATTATCACTACATGATGCCAATATCTTACCAAGGTGATAGGAATGTGTCTGTCTGGTGTAGGATCTTGCTGCTGGCCACATGCGCCCAAATTCATCTCCTCTGATTTTTTTTATCAGATTCATCCACATATGTCCAAAGCACTCCCTCTGCTCAGCATGGGGGAAAACATTTTTACTGCATTTTCCAACCCTTTACATGCATCTGTGTGGATGGCCAAAGGAGAAACTGGCCCTATGCATCTTTTCAGTTGCATCATGAACCATATCCATGATGCCTCTGTCTCTGATTGAAACATTCCTATTGCAATTGGGAACATCCAGTTGTGTCCATCTAGAGCATTGCATGCAGCCAACTGACCATTCCACTTTCCAGTCAAAAAAGATGAGTCTATGCTCAAATATGGACGACAACCTGCTTTGAATCCATCTATGCAAGGCTTCAAACACATAAAAAAACTTGCTGAATAAAACCTTGCCATCCTCTGTTACCTCTGTATCTATCTCCACCACACTCCCAGGTGACCTCTTCTCCACCTCTGCTTTAAAACTATACAACATCCTAAATGTATTTGCCCAGTCACCATACAATGATTTCATGGCCCTTTGTTTTGCTTTCCACACTGTGGTGTATTGCAGCTGGATGGGGTACAGCTTCTCCAAGTCAACTTTAAGCCTCTTTGCAGTAGTGTTTGGAGTCTTGGCTAAAATAGGAGTAATCTTCTCTGTAACCCAAAGCTGTGATGTCATCTTTGAAACTCTCTGTGAAGTGGTCATACATGTATGCTGGTGTGGTATTTGATTTACCCTTACTGTACTTCCATCAGGTTGTAGTCTGGCAGACAAGTACCATTTGCAAGGATTGCCACCACCATCATAACCTTTGCACCGAGCATAAATTTTTTTTCGATCAGTCCACATAGTCTTGGCATCAAACTCTTTTTTCACTGCATAGGTCCTGAAAGACATCCTAAACTCCTTCATGCTTGGCCACAACTTTCCCACCTCAATAACTGGGTTCTCTTTGTCATACAAACAAACCAGCTCATTATCATCTGCATCATCCACATCATCTGCAGCCTCTCTCATCAGCTGTTCTTCATCCTCATTTGCATTTCTAGGGCCTGTGTTACCTTCAGCGGGCAAAGAACTGTCATCCTTCTCCTTATCTTTGTCATCAACTTGAATGCCAAACATTTCGGCCATATCAATGTCGGATATTGGTGTAATGACCAAATCTGTTTTTTCATTCAACTCTACTACATTCCAGTCAACAACAATCTTCCTAGCACCATGGGTTCCCTCCTCTCCATCTGCATCAATCCCTGTATCTTCAGCTACTACAGTCGGTTCAGTCAACAATGCCAACATCTTCTTTTGTGAAACCCACTGATCATCTTCCATCTGTGCAGCCCTCTTTGATTGCACATAACCAACTCTGGAATGAGTTTGTAGATCAATTAGCTCTGCATAAAATGTTACTTGTTTGCTTGCCCACCCTTCTTGTTGATCAATTTCAGCAACCATGGATTCTCCATCTTCAATTCTCACATATTCACCATTATAGTTATCGAAACGTTGCAGACATACACCTCTTGTTCTGGACCCCAAACAATACTCTCCCCAATTCTCTCCACCAAATTGCCCACGGCCTTCTCCTTCATGCTCTCCAATTCCTGGGGATCAACATCTGCAAATTCGACATCCAACCTCACGGTGGTATCTCTATCAATGTCTTGGACACTGCCATCACTGAGCTTGGCTTTACAGGGAAAAAATTCCACTATAATTGCGAATGTGGTGGCAGAACTTGAACCTCCCCTGTTTTGTCAATGGCAGGCAGCGGCGGCAGTCACTACCAAATTGAGTTCGATTCTAAATCGCCAAGAAAAGAGGGTGGCATTACCGATTTGAAGCACTGTCTCCTCGCTCCATCTCATCCAGCCCTCGCTCCATCTCCTATCCAATCGAGATTCTAAAACGCCAAGAAACAGGGGCAGCATGAGGCCACAGATTTATCCAAAATTCGGTGGAATGGGAGTAGTGTTTGGAAAATACTCACTCGCAATAGCCGATGCAGAGATAGGCGCTCCACCACCGGGCCGCGGAGAAGAAACAACCCCCGGATCCAATGGAGCCCGATTCTAAATCGCCAAGAAACAGATGGCAGCATGAGGCCACAGATCCCCCAAAATTCTGGGGAGTGGGACTAGGGTTTCGGGCTCACCTCGCAATAGCTCTGCCGCTGCCGAGAAATGCGCTCCACCACCGCGGAGAAGAAACCGCTGCCGGAGAAGATGCTTACGGCGGCGCCGCTCGCTCAGTCCAGCACGGGCGAGTCGAGCACGGTCACACAGTCCCAGGTCGAGTCGTGGACGGTTGACTCTTGTCTACGTGGCCATAGGTGGACCCCACCAGTCAGAGCACATAACCCCCAGTGTCCTAACCAAACCTCAGCCTAACTAACAGCCAACTAGCCGCGTAAATGGTGTGTCGCATGGGAGCTATTTTTTCCAACGCAGATGTCGCATGAGAGCTATTACAGCCAACAACGTCGCATGAGAGACAGTTCACATCAATGACGTCGCATGGGAGCTATTCGCCCGCGTGGAGCTGAGGAGCTCCATGACGCAGACCTTGCGCATCTGGCGCAGATGGTCGCCGTAGGGGGCAAAGGCGATGGCCCTGCCGCCGCTGCTGAAGATGTCCAGCGTCACGCCGCGCGGCCGGCCCGCGAACACGAGGTCGTTGGTCTTCATCACCAGCGCCGCCGCTTCAGGGCTGGACACGACGACCGCGGGGACCTCGCCCAGCATGAGGTGCATCAGCTGCCCATGCCGGCGAGACAGCTGCATCAGCGTGCGGTGTGGGAGGGCGCCGGCGACGTGGTGGAGACTGCCGATGATCGGGAGAGTCCATGGCCCAGGAGGCAGCTGCTTCCTGGCCGGCTTGCTCTTGCCAACCGAGAGCTTGACAAGCCAAATCACCAGGAGCGTAAGTAGGGCTAGGAAAGACAGGCTTAGCCACCCCTCCATGGCAATGGCAGGCAGCTCTACTATTGAACAGAGACGATATATTCAGTATATGTCCGCTAGTATAGAGAGAGGAAACACCTGACTGGTAGTGGTGTCTTGTATTGCCAAAATGCTAGACACACGGGCTAGATCAACACCTTCACGGATCAGCTGACTTGTCCTTTTTTAATTGGGCTATAAATAACCTTCTCTTCCTAATTACCCCCCTCCCCCCCCCCCTCTCCTATTCTAACCTGGTGGGCTGGGCGCCAAGCCCCGTAATAGCCTGTTGATGTAGCTAGCAAAGCCGCTTGTATTGGGTATGAATCAGGATAAGAAGAATGACTCAACAATCATGTTCCATGTTTGTAGTATTTAGGCCAACTCTTCTTCTTTTTTTAAGGTTGTCAGTGCATCATGATTAGCACATGAACAAGAACAACTAGTTTATAAATTATACACAGGTAAGGGGAAGTGAACTATATATTGACAAATATCAAAGGCATCTTTTGTATTGTGACTTGGTAAAAAAAACATTAATGGAGCAATTATTGGTCAATGCTTCATTTGAACCAATCAAAAAACATATTCACACTGCAAGAGTAGGTACTTGGCACCGGTGTCAGCAAATGGGAGCAGTTGGGTATGGAACGTCACCAATGTGGAAATACTTGACTGTCAGCACTGCCTTGTAGCGGGTTGTATATACAACATGATTAGCACGCAGGTAGCCAGTTTATAAAGTAATTATGCACAAGCAGGAAGAAGGATGCTGTTAATTAAAACATCGTCGACCCAAACAACATTGAGTGGAACTATGCATACCGAAAGACTTGGTACTTCGCACCGGCGGGTGCCGGCACAAGGGAGCAGTTTGCTGTCACCAATGTGGAAATCATGGACTGTTGAGTATTTCCTTGTATCGATC
Organism: Triticum urartu; assembly: GCF_056163025.1. Lineage (NCBI taxonomy): Eukaryota > Viridiplantae > Streptophyta > Magnoliopsida > Poales > Poaceae > Triticum > Triticum urartu. Next base: position 17,878,076 of record NC_141873.1, read on the forward strand.
AGGATAATAAGAACGACCCCACATAGCCATGTTTGGAGTATTGATGTTCTTATTATGGACATGCCAAACCTGCAAACATTAAAAAAAAAGTAAAAAAAAAGGCAGCATTAGTTTCAGAAGATTAATCTTTGCATATGCACATGCACTTACTACTGCATCGCTCTAGATGAATACAGTATAAAAGAGATAGAGTATGCTCCTGATAGTTGTATTTTACTGGATAATGCACAAGTTAAGCCAGAAAAGGGGAAAAAGAAACTGAGGAGAAAAACAGAGGTATACAGGACGATACCTGCCAGGAAACATTGATGAGAACTGAAAATGCTGCTATGACACTGTGTTTTTCACTTTCTCGATACGAGTCCATGCATGTGAGTGCTCATAGAGCACTTTAAGCTGCTTAGCTGCCTTTCCCTATCAAAACGTCGATTGCTGATCAGGCTCACAAAACAGTAAGCAGATAGTTCTACGCTTGCCTCGAAGCAGCTCTTGTGTGTCACCATGAGGATAACCCAATCGACGAATGGAAGCATTTATCAATTAGAATTTCTTAGCAAGGAAACTTCAACCATCCTCCTACGGTGTGATCAGATACTACTGATCAAGATCCACACAGTATGTACTTTGAACGCAAACGGTGTGCTTGGTTCTCCGATACTTTGTATGCAAGCGGTGTCCAAGCCGATTGCCCAAAAAAGTCTAAATCCTGTCTCTTCCTCATCGTCAATGTCTATCTTCTTTGGTGCATTACTGTCTCCTTGCTCCGGCTGAAGTGCGGATGACACTGGGATTGGATGGGAGGAAGGTGGACATCTGAACTTGACCTGACAAGGCATTCAAATTTAGGAGCAACAGGAAACTTGCCGCCGGCGGGTCATTATAGAAACTACTTTGATCGACTGGAAACTACTGTTGAGCTGTTCTGCTTGCGGGCATTTGCGCGAGCAGGTGGTGGGCGTGCTCCATCTCATGCCCCCCAAGAGGAACCGACTGACCTTGTGGAGTCCGGCGACGGAAGTCAGCTAGGGCGAGCACCTCGTGTTACAGCTATTTTATCCATGGTAGTCGTGGAGGGGATGGGGAGCGGGCCAGCGATGGTGCGCGGCCATGGCTCCGGCGAGTAAGGCCCCATTCGTATCTTGTCCAGCTTCCCAGAATAGCCAGCTTCCCGTGAAGCCAGCCGCAGCCAGCTTCCGACGGGAGCAGCAATTCGTTCGGCAAGCCAGCTTCTTGGTCGTACCAGCTTCCAGCGTTGTAGCCCATATATTAGGCCAATTTGGCCTGAGGTTTGGAGCGGGCTGAGAGCCCAAGTGGCTGTGAAAGAGGCATGGTCTATAGGCCCAGTCGGATTGGTGAGTGTGGAAGTTATTTTCAGCCCATGGGGCAGGTTCGCTGGTGAATGTTATGTTCGCTCGTCACAGTTTCCCTCGTACCGGTTCGATCGACTCACTTGGCGGTGGCATTGCTTTGTAATTTTACTCAACTCCACCTCCCCTGTTTTCTGGGATCTGGGAAAGGCTAGCTTCTCCTTCTCCTCAGTTTTTGCACTACGCCGCCTCCAGCTTCTAGATTTCAACTCCGTGGAGATAGCACGTTCGGCTCAGCTTCTTGAGGGAGTTGATTTTTTTTTTTGAGACAATCTTGAGGGAGTTGATGAAGCTGGAAGCTGGAGTGGTTCCGAACGGACCCTAAGCTTTGCTTTGCTGGGAAGAAGAGGAGGCAGCAGGGAGCGCGAGAGCTATGTTTCGCCTCAAGCGAGCTGTAGGATGGGCCGGCCCAATAACGTGGAACCATCTCTGGTTTGGGCCAATTTTAGAAGGTTCCAGGCGGAGTTTTTCTTTTCCATTTTACTTTTTCTGTGTTTTTATTTACAGTTTTTATTAAGTTTTTTTCAGGAAAATTTCCAATCTATTTATGTTCAATCATAACAGTACAACGAATAGCATAAATAGAAAAAAAATACATCCAGATCCATAGACCTCCTAGGGACAACTACAAGCATTGAAACGAGCCGAAAACCCGACGCCATCATCGCCCCTCCCTCGTTGGATCTGGGTGAAACTTATTGTAGTAAACAGTCAGGAAGTCGTCGTGCAAAGGCCCCGTCGGACCAACGCCGCAAAACAGAAACCTCCGTCGATGAAGAGTAGCATATATCAGAAGGATTTAACCTAAAGACATGCGAACGTAGACGAACTATGACCAGATCCGAGCAAAACCATCAAGGACAGATTTACCGAAGACACACCTCCACACGCTCACCGCCAATGCTAGACACACCATCAGGACATGGGCTGGGCGGGGTGAACCTTATTCCATCTTCAAGGAGCCGTTGCCGTTTTGTCTTCCTGAGCAGGACACAAACCATAACAAAATAGAAGGAACATCTGAAAATAGAGCCCTCTTGCCGGCAAAGGACGGGATCCGTGACGGCGCCATGGCCCTAAGGCCATCGGAGATATTTCTGGTTTGTCTTTCTTTTTTCAAACACATGTTTACTTTTTTAATACATGTTATACATTTTTTCTATGCATGTGGAACATTCTTTGATACACGTTGAACATTTTTCAAATGCATTATGAATATTTTTTAAAATATAAGTTTGAACATTCTCGAATACGTGCTAAACATTTTATAAATACATGCTCAACATTTTTTTGGATGATACGCAACATTTTCTCAAAATTATGTAAACATTTTCTATGCTGTATACAATGTTTTAAAAACATCAAGAACATTTTTTCCAAACGTGTAAACATTTTTTTCTAAAATGTCATGATCATTTTTGTAATTTCTACTGAACGTTTTTAAACGTTTGGTGGACAATTTTTTACGATAAATAAATATTTTTCAAAATTTTCATGAACATTTTTTAAATATGTACGAATATTTTGAAAATGTCATGGATATATTTTGGAATGGTATGAATATTTTGCATGCAGCAAAAGAGTGGCACTATGTGTCGCCTGTAGCGAGCTAGATGCCCTAGTCGCCTACAGCGTTCCCACTTTATAAGCCAGTCCCAACATCACAACAAAAGCTCACGTTCCCATTCGGCAGAATATAGCGCAAGGTTTTCTCCACTCTACTATTTCGTTTTTGTTGAGAGGAAAATGAATCAACTATCTTCTTTACTAGATGGCATCTGCTATTTATACAAGGGAAAGGACACTATTGGAAAAGGTGTCTATTCAAAGGAGGTGCCTGTTCGGCAGGAACCGACACCGCAGTTTTACAACTGCCTGTGGTTAGTACAAGCAGGGATTAATCCCATAATTAACACATGGTTAATTAATTCTAACACTCTCCTTAATCAATGCTTGATCTTGTGAGCAGACATCATCTTGATAAAGTTTCCTTCAAAACCCTGTGGGAAAAAAAATGAGGATAGAGGTGTTTGATATGTTGCCAAAACTCCTTCAAACCTAGTAGGAAAAATAAGGAGAAAAATGCCACAACTTATAATGATTATTGTCTGTTTAACTCAATATGAGAAAAATCCATAGAATTAAAGGACAATAAGTATGTCGTATATACTTTCTTAAAAACCCCGGTTTTCAGAAAATATGACATATGGTCTTGTGTTGATATTACCTCATTAAAAACCTTTATGAGAACCTATAAAGTAAACTCATGAAGGGAAAAAGAGTATAATATGATGCTTTTAACATGAACAATTCAGGAAGATACTCCCCCTGACTCTTGCATATTTCGAAGTCATCATATTGTTGGGGAACGTTGCAGAAAACAAAATTTTTCTTTACGTTTCACCAAGATCTATCTATGGAGTCTTCTAGCAATGAGAGGGGAGTGCATCTACATACCCTTGTAGATCGCGAGCGGAAGCGTTCAAGAGAACGTGGATGATGGAGTCGTACTCGCCGTGATCCAAATCACCGATGACCAAGTGTCGAACGGACGGCACCTCCGCGTTCAACACACGTACGGAGCGGATGACGTCTCCTCCTTCTTGATCCAGCAAGGGGGAAGGAGAGGTTGACGGAGATCCAGCAGTACGACGGCGTGGTGGTGGATGCAGCAGTGATCGCAGCAGGGTTTCGCCGAGCTTCTGCGAGAGGGAGAGGTGTAGCAAGGGAGAGGGAGGCGCCAAGACTTGGGGTGTGGTGCCCTCCCTCCCCCCCCCCTTTATATAGGCCCCCTAGGGGGTGCGCCGGCCCTAGGAGATGGGATCTCCTAAGGGGGGCGGCGGCCAAGGGTATGACTCCTAGGTCGGTGATGAACTCCTTCACCCAAATTGCTTCATGCGCTGCCTCCGAGGCTGCCATGTACTCCGCTTCACATGTAGATCCCGCCACGACGCTCTGCTTGCAGCTGCACCAGCTTACTGCTCCACCATTCAACATATACACGTATCCGGTTTGTGACTTAGAGTCATCCAGATCTGTGTCGAAGCTAGCATCGATGTAACCCTTTACGACGAGCTCTTCGTCACCTCCATAAACGAGAAACATGTCCTTAGTCCTTTTCAGGTACTTCAGGATATTCTTGACCGCTGTCCAGTGTTCCTTGCCGGGATTACTTTGGTGCCTTCCTACCAAACTTACGGCAAGGTTTACATCAGGTCTGGTACACAGCATGGCATACATAATAGACCCTATGGCTGAGGCATAGGGGATGACACTCATCTCTTCTATATCTTCTGCCGTGGTCGGACATTGAGCTGAGCTCAATTTCACACCTTGCAACACAGGCAAGAACCCCTTCTTAGACTGATCCATATTGAACTTCTTCAATATCTTATCAAGGTATGTGCTTTGTGAAAGACCTATGAGGCGTCTTGATCTATCTCTATAGATCTTGATGCCTAATATATAAGCAGCTTCTCCAAGGTCCTTCATTGAAAAACTCTTATTCAAGTAGGCCTTAATGCTGTCCAAAAGTTCTATATCATTTCCCATCAAAAGTATGTCATCTACATATAATATGAGAAATGCTACAGAGCTCCCACTCACTTTCTTGTAAACGCAGGCTTCTCCATAATTCTGCATAAACCCAAACGCTTTGATCATCTCATCAAAGCGAATGTTCCAACTCCGAGATGCTTGCACCAGCCCATAAATGGATCGCTGGATCTTGCATACCTTGTTAGTATTTTTAGGGTCGACAAAACCTTCCGGCTGCATCATATACAGTTCTTCCTTAAGATAACCGTTAAGGAATGCCATTTTGACGTCCATTTGCCATATCTCATAATCATAGTATGCGGCAATTGCTAACATGATTCGGACGGACTTCAGCTTTGCTACGGGAGAGAAAGTCTCATCGTAGTCAACCCCTTGAACTTGTCGATAACCCTTAGCGACAAGCCTAGCTTTATAGATGGTCACATTACCATCCGCGTCTGTCTTCTTATTAAAGATCCATTTATTTTCTATGGCTCGCCGATCATCGGGCAAGTCAGTCAAAGTCCATACTTCGTTTTCATACATGGATCCTATCTCGGATTTCATGGCTTCCAGCCATTTGTCAGAATCCGGTCCCGCCATCGCTTCTTCATAGTTCGAAGGTTCACCGTTGTCTAACAACATGATTTCCAAGACAGGGTTGTCGTACCACTCTGGTGCGGAACGTGTCCTTGTGGACCTACAAAGTTCAGTAGCAACTTGATCTGAAGTTTCATGATCATCATCATTAACTTCCTCTCTAGTCGGTGCAGGCACCTCAGGAACAATTTCCTGAGTTGCGCCACTTTCCGGTTCAAGAGGTAATACTTCATCAAGTTCTACTTTCCTCCCACTAACTTCTTTCGAGAGAAACTCTTTCTCTAGAAAGGATCCATTCTTGGCAACAAAGATCTTGCCTTCGGATCTGAGGTAGAAGGTATACCCAATAGTTTCTTTAGGGTATCCTATGAAGACGCATTTTTCCGACTTGGGTTCGAGCTTTTCAGGTTGAAGTTTCTTGACATAAGCATCGCATCCCCAAACTTTTAAAAACGACAGCTTAGGTTTCTTCCCAAACCATAATTCATACGGTGTCGTCTCAACGGATTTCGACGGAGCCCTATTTAAAGTGAATGCGGCAGTCTCTAAATCATAGCCCCAAAATGATAGCGGTAAATCGGTAAGAGACATCATAGATCGCACCATATCTAATAGAGTGCGATTACGACGTTCAAACACACCATTACGCTGAGGTGTTCCAGGCGGCGTGAGTTATGAAACTATTCCATATTTTCTTAAGTGTGTGCCAAATTCGTGACTCAAGTATTCTCCCCCACGATCTGATCGCAAGAACTTGATTTTCCTGTCACATTGATTCTCAACCTCACTCTGAAATTCCTTGAACTTTTCAAAGGTCTCAGACTTGTGTTTCATTAATTAGACATACCCATATCTACTCAAGTCATCAGTGAGGGTGAGAACATAACGATAGCCACCGCGAGCCTCAACACTCATTGGACCGCACACATCAGTATGTATGATTTCCAATAAGTTGGTTGCTCGCTCCATTGTTCCTGAGAACGGAGTCTTGGTCATCTTAACCATGAGGCATGGTTCGCATGTATCAAATGATTCGTAATCAAGAGACTCTAAAAGTCCATCTGCATAGAGCTTCTTCATGCGTTTGACACCTATGTGACCAAGGCGGCAGTGCCACAAGTATGTGGGACTATCATTATCAACCTTACATCTTTTGGTATTCACACTATGAATATGTGTAGCATTACGCTCGAGATTCATTAAGAATAAACCATTCACCATCGGAGCATGACCATAAAACATATCTCTCATATAAATAGAACAACCATTATTCTCGGATTTAAATGAGTAGCCATCTCGAATTAAACGAGATCCTGATACAATGTTCATGCTCAAAGCTGGGACTAAATAACAATTATTGAGGTTTAAAACTAATCCCGTAGGTAAATGTAGAGGTAGTGTGCCGACGGCAATCACATCGACCTTGGAACCATTCCCGACGCGCATCGTCACCTCATCCTTCCCCAGTCTCCGCTTATTCTGCAGCTCCTGCTTTGAGTTACAAATGTGAGCAACCGCACCGGTATCAAATACCCAGGAGCTACTACGAGTACTGGTAAGGTACACACCAATTACATGTATATCACATATACCTTTCGTGTTGCCGGCCTTCTTGTCCGCTAAGTATTTGGGGCAGTTCCGCTTCCAGTGACCACTTCCCTTGCAATAAAAACACTTAGTCTCGGGCTTGGGTCCATTCTTTGGCTTCTTCCCGGCAGCTTGCTTACCGGGCGCGGGAACTCCCTTGCCGTCCTTCTTGAAGTTCCTTTTACCCTTGCCTTTCTTGAAATTAGTGGTTTTATTCACCATCAACACTTGATGTTCCTTTTTGACTTCTACCTCTGCTGATTTCAGCATTGAATATACCTCAGGAATGGTCTTTTCCATCCCATGCATATTGAAGTTCATCACAAAGCTCTTGTAGCTCGATGGAAGCGACTGAAGGATTCTGTCAATGACCGCGTCATTCGGGAGATTAACTCCCAGCTGAGTCAAGAGGTTATGTAACCCAGACATAGTGAGTATGTGCTCACTGACAGAACTATTTTCCTCCATCTTACAGCTGAAGAACTTGTCGGAGACTTCATATCTCTCGACCCGGGCATGAGCTTGAAAAACCATTTTCAGCTCTTCGAACATCTCATATGCTCCGTGTCTCTCAAAACGCTTTTGGAGCCCCGGTTCTAAGCTGTAAAGCATGCCGCACTGAATGAGGGAGTAATCATCAGCACGTGTCTGCCAAGCATTCATAACGTCTTGGTTCTGTGGGACGGGTGCGTCACCTAGCGGTGCTTCTAGGACATAATCTTTCTTGGCAGCTACGAGGATGATCCTCAGGTTCCGGACCCAGTCCGTATAGTTGCTGCCATCATCTTTCAGCTTGGTTTTCTCTAGAAACGCATTGAAGTTGAGGACAACGTGGGCCATTTGATCTACAAGACATATTGTAAAGATTTTAGACTAAGTTCATGATAATTAAGTTCATCTAATCAAATTATTCAATGAACTCCCACTCAGATTAGACATCCCTCTAGTCATCTAAGTGAAACATGATCCGACTCGACTAGGCCATGTCCGATCATCACGTGAGACGGACTAGTCATCATCGGTGAACATCTCCATGTTGATCGTATCTTTCATACGACTCATGTTCGACCTTTCGGTCTCTTGTGTTCCGAGGCCATGTCTGTACATGCTAGGCTCGTCAAGTTAACCTAAGTGTTTGCATGTGTAAATCTGTCTCACACCCGTTGTATGTGAACGTTGGAATCTATCACACCCGATCATCACGTGGTGCTTCGAAACAACGAACTGTCGCAACGGCGCACAGTTAGGGGAAACACTTTCTTGAAATTATTATGAGGGATCATCTTATTTACTACCGTCGTTCTAAGTAAACAAGATGCAAAAACATGATAAACATCACATGCAATCAAATAATAGTGACATGATATGGCCAATATCATATAGCTCCTTTGATCTCCATCTTGGGGCTCCATGATCATCTTGTCACCGGCATGACACCATGATCTCCATCATCGTGTCTCCATGAAGTTGCTTGCCAACTATTACTTCTACTACTATGGCTAACACGTTTAGCAATAAAGTAAAGTAATTTACATGGCATTTCTCAATGACACGCAGGTCATACAAAAAATAAAGACAACTCCTATGGCTCCTGCCGGTTGTCATACTCATCGACATGCAAGTCGTGATTCCTATTACAAGAACATGATCTCATACATCACATATATATCATTCATCATTCATCACAACTTTGGCCATATCACATCACAAAACACTTGCTGCAAAAACAAGTTAGACGTCCTCTAATTGTTGTTGCAAGTTTTACGTGGCTGCAATAGGGTTCTAGCAAGAACGTTTTCTTACCTACGTAAAAGCCACAACGTGATTTCTCAACTTCTATTTACCCTTCATAAGGACCCTTTTCGTCGAATCCGCTCCAACTAAAGTGGGAGAGACAGACACCCGCTAGCCACCTTATGCAACTAGTGCATGTCAGTCGGTGGAACCTGTCTCACGTAAGCGTACGTGTAAGGTCGGTCCGGGCCGCTTCATCCCACAATACCGCTGAAGCAAAATAAGACTAGTAGCGGCAAGAAAGTTGACAACATCTACGCCCACAACAAATTGTGTTCTACTCGTGCAAAGAGAACTACGCATAGACCTAGTTCATGATGCCACTGTTGGGGAACGTTGCAGAAAACAAAAATTTTCTCTACGTTTCACCAAGATCTATCTATGGAGTCTTCTAGCAACGAGAGGGGAGTGCATCTACATACCCTTGTAGATCGCGAGCGGAAGCATTCAAGAGAACGTGGATGATGGAGTCGTACTTGCCGTGATCCAAATCACCGATGACCAAGTGTCGAACGGACAGCACCTCCGCGTTCAACACACGTACAGAGCGGATGACATCTCCTCCTTCTTGATCCAGCAAGGGGGAAGGAGAGGTTGACGGAGATCCAGCAGTACGACGGCGTGGTGGTGGATGCAGCAGTGATCGCAGCAGGGTTTCGCCGAGCTTCTGCGAGAGGGAGAGGTGTAGCAGGGGAGAGGGAGGCGCCAAGACTTGGGGTGTGGTGCCCTCCCCCCCCCCTTTATATAGGCCCCCTAGGGGGTGCGCTGGCCCTAGGAGATGGGATCTCCTAAGGGGGGCGGCGGCCAAGGGGGTGGAGTACCCCCCAAGGCAAGTGGAGGCGCCCCCTCCCCTAGGGTTCCCAACCCTAGGCGCATGGGGGGGGCCCAAGGGGGGGCGCACCAGCCCACCAGGGCCTGGTTCCCCTCCCCACTTCAGCCCATGGGGCGCTCCGGGATGGATGGCCCCACCCGGTGGACCCCCGGGACCCATCCGGTGGTCCCGGTACAATACCGGTGACCCCGAATCTTTCCCGATGGCCGAAACTGCACTTCCTATATATAATTCTTCACCTCCGGACCATTCCGGAACTCCTCGTGACGTCCAGGATCTCATCGGGGACTCCGAACAACTTTCGGATTACTGCATACTAATATCTCTACAACCCTAGCATCACCGAACCTTAAGTGTGTAGACCCTACGGGTTCGGGAGACATGTAGACATGACCGAGACGGCTCTCCGGCCAATAACCAACAGTGGGATCTGGATACCCATGTTGGCTCCCACATGCTCCTCGATGATCTCATCGGATGAACCACGATGTCGAGGATTCAAGCAACCCCGTATACAAATCCCTTTGTCAATCGGTATGTTACTTGCCCGAGATTCGATCGTCGGTATCCCAATACCTCGTTCAATCTCGTTACCGGCAAGTCACTTTACTCGTACCGTAATGCATGATCCCGTGACCAAACACTTGGTCACTTTTGAGCTCATTATGATGATGCATTACCGAGTGGGCCCAGAGATACCTCTCCGTCATACGGAGTGACAAATCCCAGTGTTGATCCGTGTCAACCCAACGGACACTTTCGGAGATACCCGTAGTATACCTTTATAGTCACCCAGTTACGTTGTGACGTTTGGTACACCCAAAGCACTCCTACGGTATCCGAGAGTTACACGATCTCATGGTCTAAGGAAAAGATACTTGACATTGGAAAAACTCTAGCAAACGAACTATACGATCTTGTGCTATGTTTAGGATTGGGTCTTGTCCATCACATCATTCTTCTAATGATGTGATCTCGTTATCAATGACATCCAATATCCATAGTTAGGAAACCATGACTATCTGTTGATCAACGAGCTATTCAACTAGAGGCTTACTAGGACATGTTGGTGTCTATGTATGCACACATGTATTACGATTTCCAGATAACACAATTATAGCATGAATAAAAGACAATTATCATGAACAAGGAAATATAATAATAATCCTTTTATTATTGCCTCTAGGGCATATTTACAACACATATACCAATTTCATGAACACATTTCTGAAACATAGAAGTTGGTAGAGACCCGGTGAACAAATCAGTCACATGATTTGACTTCCAAGATATGAAAAATAGTGGTATTGCTTATTATGTAACCTGTTTGCATTCGGGCAACACAAGAAACATTATCGTTGAGATAATGGTTGGTGGATGTAGCCATGAGGTCTGTTTTGAAGACTCTTCACGATAGGGCTACCACACCTAGTAGGAACACTGAGCTTGTCTACGATTAGACATAGTAGGGATCTGATCGATGTATCCAATGATATCGGTGTTCACATTTCTGTGAAACTGAAAAACCAGGACGAGATGTTTGATGCCTTGGAGATATCGAAAGATATTCTTGAGTACCAACCAATTGTGTTTGGTGGATCCAATGGTATTATGGAACACTGAGTCCCAATATCTCATTTCCATCACTCTTGGTCTAAATAGATCTTTCTCTACGTCTAGAGAATGAACTACCATGAGAGTTACAGATGGAAAAGATTGGTCCACAATGAATTTCTCCAATATATTTTGGATATAAACAACATAGTATACCATAATGTATGAATGAAGGTGCTCAAGTTGTAGTAACGAGCAATATTTTGGTTTACCCAAATCCTTCATTTTAAACTCCGTCTTTTAGAGACATGTGTCGTCATTGCAGACGCAAAAACATGGATAATCATCATTGTAGGAGTAATCCTTGTGAATAAGGAACTCACTATGTTGGTTGTACCAAATGTACCGATGGTAATAATTGAAGGAAATATGCCCTAGAGGCAATAATAAAGTTATTATTTATTTCCTTATAATCATGATAAATATTTATTATTCATGCTAGAATTGTATTAACCGGAAACATAATACATGTGTGAATACATAGACAAACAAAGTGTCACTAGTATGCCTCTACTTGACTAGCTCGTTAATCAAAGATGGTTATGTTTCCTAACCATGAACAATGAGTTGTTATTTGATTAACGGGATCACATCATTAAGAGAATGATCTGATTGACATGACCCATTCCATTAGCTTAGCACCCGATCGTTTAGTATGATGCTATTGCTTTCTTCATGACTTATACATGTTCCTATAACTATGAGATTATGCAACTCCCGTTTACCGGAGGAACACTTTGGGTACTACCAAACGTCACAACATAACTGGGTGATTATAAAGGAGTACTACAGGTGTCTCCAAAGGTACATGTTGGGTTGGCGTATTTCGAGATTAGGTTTTGTCACTCCGATTGTCGGAGAGGTATCTCTGGGCCCTCTCGGTAATGCACATCACTTAAGCCTTGCAAGGATTGCAACTAAATGAGTTAGTTGCGGGATGATGTATTACAGAACGAGTAAAGAGACTTGCCGGTAACGAGATTGAACTAGGTATTGGAATACCGACGATCGAATCTCGGGCAAGTAACATACCGATGACAAAGGGAACAACGTATGTTGTTATGCGGTCTGACCGATAAAGATCTTCGTAGAATATGTAGGAGCCAATATGGGCATCCAGGTCCCGCTATTGGTTATTGACCGGAGACGTGTCTCGGTCATGTCTACATTGTTCTCGAACCCGTAGGGTCCGCACGCTTAAGGTTACGATGACAGTTATATTATGAGTTTATGCATTTTGATGTACCGAAGGTTAGGATAACACGGAGACCGAAAGGTCGAGCGTGAATCATATAGTAGATATGATCAACATAACGATGTTCACCATTGAAAACTACTCCATCTCACGTGATGATCGGTTATGGTTTAGTTGATTTGGATCACGTAATCACTTAGAGGATTAGAGGGATGTCTATCTAAGTGGGAGTTCTTTAATAAATTTGATTAACTGAACTTAAATTTATCATGAAGCTTAGTACCTGATTAGTATCTTGCTTGTTTATGTTTGATTGTAGATAGATGGCTCGTGCTATTGTTCCATTGAATTTTAATGCATTCCTGGAGAAAGCAAAGTTGAAAGATGATGGTAGCAATTACACGGACTGGGTCCGTAACTTGAGGATTATCCTCATTGCTGCACAGAAGAATTACGTCCTGGAAGCACCGCTGGGTGCCAGGCCTGCTGCAGGAGCAACGCCGGATGTTATGAACGTCTGGCAGAGCAAAGCTGATGACTACTCAATAGTTCAGTGTGCCATGCTTTACGGCTTAGAATCGGGACTTCAACGACGTTTTGAATGTCATGGAGCATATGAGATGTTCCAGGAGTTGAAGTTAATATTTCAAGCAAATGCCCGGATTGAGAGATATGAAGTCTCCAATAAGTTCTATAGCTGCAAGATGGAGGAGAACAGTTCTGTAAGTGAGCATATACTCAAAATGTCTGGGTATAATAATCACTTGATTCAATTGGGAGTTAATCTTCCAGATGATTGCGTCATTGATAGAATTCTTCAATCACTGCCACCAAGCTACAAGAGCTTCGTGATGAACTATAATATGCAAGGGATGAACAAGACTATTCCCGAGCTCTTCGCGATGCTGAAAGCTGCGGAGTTAGAAATCAAGAAGGAGCATCAAGTGTTGATGGTCAACAAGACCACTAGTTTCGAGAAAAAGGGCAAAGGGAAGAAGAAGGGGAACTTCAAAAAGAACGGCAAGCAAGTTGCTACTCAAGAGAAGAAACCCAAACTTAGACCTAAGCCTGAAACTGAGTGCTTCTATTGCAAGCAGACTGGTCACTGGAAGCGGAACTACCCCAAGTATTTGGCGGATAAGAAGAATGGCAAGGTGAACAAAGGTATATGTGATATACATGTTATTGATGTGTACCTTACTAATGCTCGCAGTAGCACCTGGGTATTTGATACTGGTTCTGTTGCTAATATTTGCAACTCGAAACAGGGACTACGGATCAAGCGAAGATTGGTTAAGGACGAGGTGACGATGCGCGTGGGAAACGGTTCCAAAGTCGATGTGATCGCAGTTGGCACGCTACCTCTACATCTACCTTCGGGATTAGTATTAGACCAAAATAATTGTTATTTGGTGCCAGCGTTAAGCATGAACATTATATCTGGATCTTGTTTGATGCGAGACGGTTATTCACTTAAATCAGAGAATAATGGTTGTTCTATTTATATGAGTAATATCTTTTATGGTCATGCACCCTTGAAGAGTGGTCTATTCTTGTTGAATCTCGATAGTAGTAACACACATATTCATAATGTTGAAGCCAAAAGATGCAGAGTTGATAATGAAAGTGCAACTTATTTGTGGCACTGCCGTTTAGGTCATATCGGAGTAAAGCGCATGAAGAAACTCCATTCTGATGGACTTTTGGAACCACTTGATTATGAATCACTTGGTACTTGCGAACCGTGCCTCATGGGCAAGATGACCAAAACGCCATTCTCCGGTACTATGGAGAGAGCAACAGATTTGTTGGAAATCATACATACAGATGTATGTGGTCCGATGAATATTGAGGCTCGTGGCGGATATCGTTATTTTCTCACCTTCACAGATGATTTAAGCAGATATGGGTATATCTACTTAATGAAACATAAGTCTGAAACATTTGAAAAGTTCAAGGAATTTCAGAGTGAAGTTGAAAATCATCGTAACAAGAAAATAAAGTTTCTACGATCTGATCGTGGAGGAGAATATTTGAGTTACGAGTTTGGTGTACATTTGAAAAATTGTGGAATAGTTTCGCAACTCACGCCACCCGGAACACCTCAGCGTAATGGTGTGTCCGAACGTCGTAATCGTACTTTACTGGATATGGTGCGATCTATGATGTCTCTTACTGATTTACCGCTATCATTTTGGGGATACGCTCTAGAGACGGCCACATTCACGTTAAATAGGGCACCATCAAAATCCGTTGAGACGACGCCTTATGAACTGTGGTTTGGCAAGAAACCAAAGTTGTCGTTTCTGAAAGTTTGGGGCTGCGATGCTTATGTGAAAAAGCTTCAACCTAATAAGCTCGAACCCAAATCGGAGAAATGTGTCTTCATAGGATATCCAAAGGAAACTATTGGATACACCTTCTATCACAGATCCGAAGGCAAGACTTTTGTCGCAAAATTCGGAAACTTTCTGGAGAAGGAGTTTCTCTCCAAAGAAGTGAGTGGGAGGAAAGTAGAACTTGACGAGGTAACTGTACCTACTCCCTTATTGGAAAGTAGTACATCACAGAAAACTGTTTCTATGACACCTACACCAGTTAGTGAGGAAGCTAATGATGATGATCATGAAACTTTAGAACAAGATACTACTGAACCTCGTAGATCAACCAGAGTAAGATCCGCACCAGAGTGGTACGGTAATCCCGTTCTGGAAGTCATGCTACTAGATCATGATGAACCTACGAACTATGAAGAAGCGATGGTGAGCCCAGATTCCGCAAAGTGGCTTGAAGCCATGAAATCTGAGATGGGATCCATGTATGAGAACAAAGTATGGACTTTGGTTGACTTGCCTGATGATCGGCAAGCAATTGAGAATAAATGGATCTTCAAGAAAAAGACTGACGCTGACGGTAATATTACTGTCTACAAAGCTCGACTTGTCGCGAAAGGTTTTCGGCAAATTCAAGGGATTGACTACGATGAGACCTTCTCACCCGTAGCGATGCTTAAGTCTGTCCGAATCATGTTAGCAATTGCCGCATTTTATGATTATGAAATTTGGCAGATGGATGTCAAAACTGCATTCCTGAATGGATTTCTGGAAGAAGAGTTGTATATGATGCAACCAGAAGGTTTTGTCGATCCAAAGGGGGCTAACAAAGTGTGCAAGCTCCAGCGATCCATTTATGGACTGGTGCAAGCCTCTCGGAGTTGGAATAAACGTTTTGATAGTGTGATCAAAGCATTTGGTTTTATACAGACGTTTGGAGAAGCCTGTATTTACAAGAAAGTGAGTGGGAGCTCTCTAGCATTTCTGATATTATATGTGGATGACATACTATTAATTGGAAATGATATAGAATTTCTGGATAGCATGAAGGGATACTTGAATAAGAGTTTTTCAATGAAAGACCTCGGTGAAGCTGCTTACATATTAGGCATTAAAATCTATAGAGATAGATCAAGACGCTTAATTGGACTTTCACAAACAACATACCTTGACAAAATTTTGAAGAAGTTCAAAATGGATCAAGCAAAGAAAGGATTCTTGCCTGTGTTACAAGGTGTGAAATTGAGTAAGACTGAATGCCCGACCTCTGCAGAAGATAGAGAGAATATGAAAGGTGTTCCCTATGCATCAGCGATAGGATCTATCATGTATGCAATGCTGTGTACCAGACCTGATGTGTGCCTTGCTATAAGTCTAGCAGGGAGGTACCAAAGTAATCCAGGAGTGGATCACTGGACAGCAGTCAAGAACATCCTGAAATACCTGAAAAGGACTAAGGATATGCTTCTCGTATATGGAGGTGACAAAGAGCTCGTCGTAAAAGGTTACGTTGATGCAAGCTTTGACACTGATCCGGACGATTCTAACTCGCAAACCGGATACGTGTTTACATTAAATGGTGGAGCTGTCAGTTGGTGCAGTTCTAAACAAAGCGTTGTAGCAAATGAAGGAGTCTGGATGAAGGAGTTCATATCCGATCTAGGTGTCATACCTAGTGCATCGGGTCCAATGAAAATCTTTTGTGACAATACTGGTGCAATTGCCTTGGCAAAGGAATCCAGATTTCACAAGAGAACCAAGCACATCAAGAGACGCTTCAATTCCATCCGGGATCTAGTCCAGGTGGGAGACATAGAGATTTGCAAGATACATACGGATCTGAATGTTGCAGACCCATTGACTAAGCCTCTTCCATGAGCAAAACATGATCAGCACCAAGGCTCCATGGGTGTTAGAATCATTACGGTATAATCTAGATTATTGACTCTAGTGCAAGTGGGAGACTGAAGGAAATATGCCCTAGAGGCAATAATAAAGTTATTATTTATTTCCTTATAATCATGATAAATGTTTATTATTCATGCTAGAATTGTATTAACCGGAAACATAATACATGTGTGAATACATAGACAAACAAAGTGTCGCTAGTATGCCTCTACTTGACTAGCTCGTTAATCAAAGATGGTTATGTTTCCTAACCATGAACAATGAGTTGTTATTTGATTAACGGGATCACATCATTAAGAGAATGATCTGATTGACATGACCCATTCCATTAGCTTAGCACCCGATCGTTTAGTATGATGCTATTGCTTTCTTCATGACTTATACATGTTCCTATAACTATGAGATTATGCAACTCCCGTTTACCGGAGGAACACTTTGGGTACTACCAAACGTCACAACGTAACTGGGTGATTATAAAGGAGTACTACAGGTGTCTCCAAAGGTACATGTTGGGTTGGCGTATTTCGAGATTAGGTTTTGTCACTCTGATTGTCGGAGAGGTATCTCTGGGCCCTCTCGGTAATGCACATCACTTAAGCCTTGCAAGCATTGCAACTAAATGAGTTAGTTGTGGGATGATGTATTACAGAACGAGTAAAGAGACTTGCCGGTAACGAGATTGAACTAGGTATTGGAATACCGACGATCGAATCTCGGGCAAGTAACATACCGATGACAAAGGGAACAACGTATGTTGTTATGCGGTCTGACCGATAAAGATCTTCGTAGAATATGTAGGAGCCAATATGGGCATCCAGGTCCCGCTATTGGTTATTGACCAGAGACGTGTCTCGGTCATGTCTACATTGTTCTCGAAGCCGTAGGGTCCGCACGCTTAAGGTTACGATGACAGTTATATTATGAGTTTATGCATTTTGATGTACCGAAGGTTGTTCAGAGTCCCGGATGTGATCACGGACATGACGAGGAGTTTCGAAATGGTCGAGACATAAAGATTGATATATTGGAAGCCTATATTTGGACATCGGAAGTGTTCCGGGTGAAATCGGGATTTTACCGGAGTACCGGGAGGTTATCGGAACCCCCCCCCCCCCCCCCGAGAGCTAAATGGGCCATGATGGGTCTTAGTGGAAAAGAGAAGAGGCAGCCCTTCATGGGCTGCGCGCCTCCCCCTTCCCCTAGTCCTATTAGGACTAGGAGAGGTGGCCGGCCCCCTCTCTCTCTTTTCCCCCTCCGCGAATCCTATTCCAACTAGGATTGGGGGGGGGGGAATCCTACTCCCAGAGGGAGTAGGACTCTCCTGGCGCGCCACACCTTGGCCGGCCAGCCTCCCCCCTCTAGTCCTTTATATACTGAGGCAGAGGCACCCTAGAACACACAAGTTGATCCACGTGATCTATTCCTTAGCCGTGTGCGGTGCCCCCAGCCACCATAGTCCTCGATAATACTGTAGCGGAGTTTAGGCGAAGCCCTGCTGCTGTAGTACATCAAGATCGTCACCACACCGTCGTACTGACGGAACTCATCCCCGACACTTTGCTGGATCCGATTCCGGGGATCGTCATCGAGCTGAACGTGTGCTCGAACTCGGAGGTGCCGTAGTTTCGGTGCTTGATCGGTTGGATCGTGAAGACGTACGACTACTTCCTCTACGTTGTGTCAACGCTTCCGCAGTCGGTCTGCATGGGTACGTAGACAACACTCTCCCCTCTCGTTGCTATGCATCACATGATCTTGCGTGTGCGTAAGAAAATTTTTGAAATTACTACGAAACCCAACAATAATAAGTCATATGGTGACTTATTGATTTTACACAATGTATGTTGCATTTTGTACTTCGATTCAGAATTGAGATTCCATCAAGAATCAACCATATATATCTGAATCTAGTGATCCCATGGATATGTGATCACTACATCTATCAACTGCAAAGATAGATGAGTTTGTACTGCCAGTAATATAAGTTATCGGAAAGAGATTCCACCTCTAGAGAATAGTTGGGTATCTGCGTGAACCCATGTGCTACAATACTTGCTCTTTGTTTCACCACCTCATTGTTCTCAATTCTGTTTCCAGAAGAAAAACTGGTGCAGGTATTGCTTATGAATACCTTCCCACTAGTGAGCAAGATCATTTCTTACCTAGATTATACCCTTTGCTTGAGTTCAGTCCGAGTGTTGTTCACACTTTCTCATGGCCATGGTCTTTGGATCTGAATAATTTGAAAGGTTTTGCAATCTAGTTGAGAAATGTATGTCGAATTGTAGACTTCCGGTTATATGATTCTCCAGAATCTATATATCAATATATAGTTGATGAAAATATCGTTACCCATACTGACTGCTCGCGATTTCCCAATGCGATTGAGTCGGGTATTCCTATGTCCCGGTCATTGTGTGAACTATGACTTAGGTTGGTGGAGGTTTCCTGTCCACTGGCACTACTAGAAACACTAGCATAAACGACGATGATGATAAACTGTTGGTCGTTGAAAATGTGAGAGAGTCCCCGCACACTGTAATCGGGCTACGAAATACCTTTAACAAACACCAGCACGTGTGCGGTCGTTATCCACTTATCCTTGTGATCAATATTTGTACACAGAACAATCTAACTCACCCCCTTTTATCTCTCCTCCGTAACACAAGCTGGATTTTCCAGAAGTCCTGGCGCATACTGTTGATAAGATCAATCCGATAACCCTGCGTGTAACAAGAAAAAAACAAATCTGTTAGGATCTCATCCCGATGTGCCTCTTTTTCCTCTCCTTCCTTGTTTAATCATCGGCGCCTCCATCGATCCCATCTACCTCATGGTCACCTGCGCCTCTGGACCCTAGCGCTCCTCGCTGCAGCCTGCATCATACCAGTTGCCCCAACGTCGGTGCGCCTTGCCGCAGCCAGCACCTTGTCGATCGACCGCCTCGACCCCGGCACACCCACACTGCAGCCTGCACCTTGCTGTCTTCCTTGACCACGGCACGCGCATGATGTAGTCTGCACAAGCGAGGTAATTTTGGGACGTGTAGCTGCTATTCGTACAGTTTCTGTTGCCTGTGGGTTGATATACAGGCCAGTATTTTGCCTCTGTTTGTCAATGATTTTAATCAACAAAAGGGCATTAGCATGTGAAAGGATTCATGGTCGGTGGTTTTTTACTTTTGTTTCATTCTGCTTTGGTTGTTGTACTAGTCTAGTCATCCTTTAGAGTTCATTACTCTACTGATCTATCCGGTTAGACCATGATTTTATTCAAATACTCATGTATATCATTATGTGAGATATTGAACTAACACGTCCATGGCTCTGTGCTTACCATATGGTTTTAAAATATTTTTTGTTCTGATTAATACTAAAACTACCTGCATCTAGCTTGAACTAACACAAGGGGTTACCATGGTTAGAAATTTGGAACTTGTTGGCATTGCGCGTACACAAGCACCTTATGAACTAGAACTAATTTCTTTCTACCTGTAATTCCACTTTACTTTTGCAGGGAAAAAGCGGGCTTAACTAAGTAGCAACCCTCGTGAAAGCCAGCAAGCTCAAGTAAGTTGTTCTCATACACTTTCTTACGAATTTATTTACATGGACTGACTTTTATAAATTATTCAATGTTTTTTAGATTTGATGGTCTACCATAAGATATAGAAGCACGAGGAGGCATTGGAATCGCCAAAGCAAACATCCATGCCAACAATGATGGCGTGCCTCGACCGAAGATTAATATTTTTTTTAGTTTTCTCGTTTTACAATTAGAGATGAGGAATGACATTGGTCATCTATAGAGAGATTTTGACTCATATTTCTTAATTGATATATAATTTCAGTATTGTATTCAGAATTCTGTTACGTTATATTATTTCTATTAATAAAAAAGTGCATATATTCTTTCATTATTCAAATTTTTGTGGCTATATTGATTTCTATGCCAATCTTCAAATGTTCTATGATACATAGAGTGGTCGTCAACGATTCTAAAGGTTGTTGAACATGAAGTTCTACAAAAAAAAGTGATCACCATTTTAAAAACCAGTTGTAGCTAAAAATTAACCAAATCGTAGTAAAGAAAACGGACATCAATAATATGAGGTGTCCATTAATGATAATTTTTCCACCACGGTAAAATTATTAACGAGGACAAAAGTGGTCGTTGATACTAGAAATGTGGTCATTTTTGCCTCATGATTAACGACAACACACCATCCCGTCGTTACAAGAATAACGACCGGAAAAATACTTTTAACGATGGGGCCTATCACGACCACCATATTGTGGTCGTTAATGATCTTTAACGACCACAATATGACTTTTAGCGACCACATATACCGTCGTTAAAAATCATTTCCCTAATAGTGTGGGTGTATACTACCCATTAGGTGTCTGTCAACATAAAGTTGACTTGCATTTACGGATTCACGGGCCTTGATATCCTTGCTTGTGAGAAGCTGAATCCTGATGTATTTCTGCCATACATCTCCCCCTGTTGCTTTGAACGGGGAGTGGAGTGGATTTTATTGGTATCTCCACTCTTTCAGGTATACTTTTGCAGGATTGTAGGATTGTGTGACACCTTTATAGTCAGTAAATGAATCTGGCAGGTTATTTGCAATGTGTTGCAAATCTTCTGAACGCATGGTTCAGCTCTTTGAGTATGTGGATTTGAGGCCGAAATGTGTTGAACATTCAACTAATTTCCTGGCATTCTTTATGGTACTTGAAATCTCCCCCTAATGCCTGGAAATGTTCCTCATTGAATCAGCATACTGGCCTTGAATAACTCCTCATGCGAGGGGCTTGAGGTATTGACAGAAATAGAATTATTCCTCACATAGATCCCAACTATATGTTGAGGGGCCAATGATGTATGCTGGGTGGTGATACCGGTATGCAACCGAATTACCGCAGATAGGAAATACTTGGTAGATATCCACATATCAAAGATAGAGGGGAATAATATTATGCAGTTCTGTCATGAGCGTGTAAAACTGCATGACTCTAAAATAAAGTTGGTAAGTTGCAATTCCAAAGTAAAGATAATGCAATGAGCTTAACTCTTTGGATATGATTCTACCAAACCATTTTGAGTCTAGACATTAGGACAAATTGCTAAACTTCAATCGAAAGGCTATAGAGAAGGCCCTCAAGGAGAATTCTGCAATGTTATCCATTCGATTTGCTTGAAATCGATGTCAGGATAATGGCCAATGGTTTGGTGTGAATAAAGCACACACTTAAGACCATCATGTAGATATGTCTTTTAGAACCATGGATACCTGAATAGTCTACTCAATGGCTGGGAAGAGCCACTTACCTCGACTTGATGCATTCAAGGAGTCTGAGTGGTTTAGCGTAGACTTTGAGGTGTGCGAGTCTTAAGATTAGCTTCCCTGTGTCACTTGCAGTGCACATAACATCCAAATGTTATTAGAATTTAGCATCATATATAATAATCATAAACTATTGGAATTGTTGATAATTTCTGTTTCAACCCAATGTCTCGATGACCAAGGCGAGTATGCCAAGTTTGTCATGTACAAGACACTCTGGAAAACTCTCTCGTACACAACATGTGCTACGGGTTGTGTCGTATGTGTAGTACAATCCAGATGATACACAGGGAATGTGCTTGCCATATCCGTTGCATACGGTAAAGAGAAGTTATTTCTCTTTGTTGTCACCATAAGTTTCGTTATAGAAACTATTTTGACAGATACCTTTATAGTTTAGTAGGGTACGAATTAAACCTGGGAAGCAATAAAGCATCCTGACCTTACTTGAGTACCCACAGGGATAGTAAATATGACTCGAGTTGAGCCAACAAATACCTCACCGCGTCTAGCGATTTAAATATCTCATTTCTTTCAATGAGAGTGGAAACATTGGACTTTTCTGAGTATAAAGTTTGTGATGCGTATATCCACAAGGCACATATCATTTTCATCGGATTGACTCCGAACGCCGCCCACTGCCGCCGTTGACCCCGAACGCCTCTACTCTGACCCCGGCGTGACCAGCCGACCTCTCCTCCGACCCGGCGGCCACGAGCACCAAGGCGGCCCGTCAAGGCCAGCTGCCGTCTGCGCGTCAGTCCGCGCGTCGCCCTGCGCCGGCCGCCACCGCCCTGCTCCGACCGGGACACCTGCATCGCCCCAACCCGGCGGCCTCGCGCCATGCGACGGCCAATCATAGCGGTCGCTCGCGCGCCGGCCTGTCCATCGATCCACATCACCCGGCGGCCCGGCGGTCTACCTCATCGGCCTCGTCCTTGGCTGCGTCGGGACGGCTGCGTCAGGCTCGTTGGCTACCTCAACTCGGGCACCGCTGCTCCGTTGGTCGCTCGGGCCTCGCTGCCCGGGCGTCGGCGTTGCTTTGGCATCCCGGGTGCCGGTGCTGACAAGCTCGTCCGCATGACGTCCCACGCCGTCCGTCGGCGGCGGCTTCATCTCGGACTCCGCCGCCACCACGCCTCAACCGAGCAGCGTCCCCGACCTCACGTGCGATCGGCTCGATCACCCGCTCGCCGCCGTGATCCGCCTCATCTACGCCGCGCGACCGACCTGGCCCGTCGGTTACGCATGCCTCCGCGGGTCCCGTGAAGATCGTCCCCGAGTTCAGCGGGCCTCTCCACCGATCGAGCATCGGGCTACCGCTGCGTCGCCCCGTCGGGCCGCAGCGCCGCCGCCCCGTGGTTCTCCTCGCAGCTGCATCGACTTGTGCGTCGCCGCTGCGTCGTCCCTTCGGACCGTAGTGTCGCGATACGCGGTCCCCGCTGCCGCCCTGAGGCCGTCCACGCAGCTGCACCGACTCGCAAACCGCCGTTGCGTCACCCCTTCGGGCCGCAGCGTCGAGGCCCGCGGTCCCCGCCGCCGCCCCGAGGTGTTGCCGCCGTCGCCCCGAACCGCCTGCCGCCGCAGCGTCGCCCCTTCGGGTCGTAGCACTGCGGTCCGCTCCGCCGTCACCATGCGTCGACTTCCCGTGGTATGCGCCGCGCCGTCTTCCTTGGTGCGGGAATGCCACCGTCCGTGCCGGTCTTCGTCACGCTATCAGGGTTCTTCGCCTACTTCGAGCACCGCCGCCGCACTCCTAACCTAGCCGTTGCCGCCGCTCTTCTTTGGCCACCGCCGTCGCCCGTCCACCCCCTTTGTCTTCATCCAAGCACCAGCCCATCGACAGCGTCGCCGTCATCTACCCCGGCCACTTCGTCTACTCCGACCATTGTTGGTGACATCGGCCCGCGCCGATGGACGCCGCAATCGTCGTCGAGTTCTTCTCTACTGGCCCCTCCGACTTCTCCGACATGGTGTACAGCTCGTGCAGGTCCCTCGTCTACGCATTCCCGGTGCTGGCAACACCGATGCGTGCCTTCATCCACGACGTGTCCCTCGGCCTGGCAAACCTGGTCGGCGCTTCATCAACTTCGTCTTCGTCCGTCTATGCATGCCCGGTGCTGGTAACACCGGTGCGTGCCTTCGTCCACGATGTGTCCCCGGGCTTGGCAAACCCGCCGCGACGCGTCGTCAATAACATTTTCTTCCCGGCGCACCCCTACTTCGACACCACTGCGCCCATGCTAACTCGGCGCCCTCTTGCGCCCGCGGCTCCACGGCGACATCCTCGACGTCGGCTACCCCGACCCGACATCGACCACGGCATTCTTCGCACGGCTACGTCGACCACGGCTCCACCACATATGTTCTCGGCTACATCGACAAACGGCACAAAGGGCTACCGCCTTGCTTGAGCAACCTCGTCGGTTGCCACTCTAGCCACGACTCCGATATGCGTCGACCGTTACGACTGTGGGGGGGTGTCCGTTGGCTTGCCTTCGGATTCTTCTCCAGTCTCACCGTCTGCATCGCTATCATTGTGACTGCGGGGGGATGTTGAGTAACGTGATTGTATTAGGAAACATAGGTTAGACTAGGAAATATTCTGGCTTACCTTGTACTCTAAGTAGATCATGTACTCCTATATATATGCCCACGAGGCTCAAGCAATACAACAAGAACTATTCCACCAATCCTCTCTTTCCCTTCTAACAATCATGAATGTTTTGGAGAGAATCGTGGTCAATTGTGTGTGCACCTTTTGTTTTAGACAGCCAAAACATGAATATTCCATTAGGATTCCCCCTGTTCCTACCAGGGTACTAAGAGGATAGCAGCAGCCTTGCGAGTAGGTTTTCATTTTTGTGGGACTTTGATGAAATTCACTGAATTTTAATAAATTCTGCGGCACTGAAATATTTAACTTTTGATCAAAATATTTCAGCTAGTCATTTTAGTTTTATGTACATAGGAACTCAAAAAATCATAATATTTTCCACAAAAAAATAGGTTGAATTTGAAGAGAATGCTTCGGTCCTTTGAACAAACCAAAATCACTAAAATTCACTGAAGGTTGGTAACTGAAATTCGAAGTGGTGAAGTTGTGAAGGGACCACCATTTTTTTTATCAACATCTAACCACGAAATACACTGCAGCCGCCATCGTGTACCATGTCGGTCGGGTAAAGTTATCTTTCGAGGCCCCTGTCCCGGCACCGATGGTACCATCAACACCGAAACCTAAGAGCATATGCACTCGCAACCCCAGCAGGCCCCCCAGGGCGATCTTAGTTGTGAAGGGACCGCTGCGGCAGAGGAGTGCACCATTTGCCTCGCGTCGCTGCTCGTCGGGGAGAAGGTACATCGGCTGCCGGCATGCGGGCACCTGTTCCACGCGGGCTGCGTCGACTAGTGGCTGCACCAACTAGCCACGTGCCTGCTGTGCCGCGCTGACGTCATCGTCGCCGGTGCAACCCAGCAGCGGCCGGCTGAGCTGTCTGTCTGACGTACATCGTACGTGCACGCTGGTGTCGATCTCGGGTGATGCGTATGATTGGCATTAATCTTCCATGCATTTTGTATTCCGTGTATCACGAATGTTTTTGAGAGAATCGTGGTCAATTATGTGCACCAGTCGTTTTAGACTGCTAGAGTATTACATTAGGGTTCCCCCTCTTCCTACAAGGGTACTAAGAGGATAGCAACCGCCTTGGGAGTTGGGAGTAGGTTTTCACTTTTGCTGAGACTTTGATGAAATTCACTGAATTTCAATAGTTTTTGTCGGTACCCAAATATTTACCTTTTGGTTAATATTTCAGCTAGTCATTTTAGTTGTACATAACAATTTAAAAAACATAATATTTTCCACAGAAAAAATCGGTTGACTTTGAAGAGAATACTTCGATCCTTTGACCGGATCCAACGAGATCTATCGGTGACACATCTCCACACGCCCTCCGACAACTCTAGAAGCATCACCAGAATGGGGGCTAGGCGGAGAGAGTCTTATTTCATCTTCAAGAAGTCTCCGCCTCGCCTTCCTGAGCATGGCACAAACCCTAACAAAACTCAAACACACATAAAAACAAAGCCCCCTCCCACTGGCAAGGGCCGGGATTCACCTGTGCCTCCATGGTCCAGGGACCAAAGAGACAAGGCGGGCCGGCTGCGGTGCCAGTGAGATGAAGGGAAACCCTAATTCAGCTCTCGCATGAGGCATGAGCGAAGGGGTACGGGAGCGACACCTTTTTAACTTTTCGATTAGATTATACACAATCCAACAATGGAAGTTAGCTAGGGCAGATGACCGATTTTCCCCTCGAATCCGGTTTTGGACAAAATTATTTGGTTTTGAGAAGTGAGGGACGGAATGTTGCCCTAAAAATCTTGAGAGACTACATGTAGACTTCTGGTAAACCGGAGAGACAAAAAACATACTTTTCTCAATTTCTTAGACAATGAATGTATATTACCAAATCACCATTCATTTGATTATTTACAATATTGTTGTTGGTCCAAAGGGCCGAAATATTTG
This sequence comes from Triticum urartu, assembly GCF_056163025.1. Lineage (NCBI taxonomy): Eukaryota > Viridiplantae > Streptophyta > Magnoliopsida > Poales > Poaceae > Triticum > Triticum urartu. Next base: position 17,904,727 of record NC_141873.1, read on the forward strand.
GAGTTCAAAATCATATTATTTTTCTATTTCATTTATTTATTTTGCCTATACATTCATTGCTGGATGGTGTACACATGTGTTTTATGGTGGATAGAGCTCATGGTGCACGTGTTCGGGCTCGAGGAGGACGGATGGCAATGGCGAAAGCTCGCCGATGTTGCCTGATGTAACCACGAGCTCAAGCGAAGACAGTGTTGTGTGGTCGTTCCAGGGCTCCTTGTTTTTTTCTTAAAGGGACAATAGGAAGCGCGTTGGCGCGGCGGTCCCAATAGAGATTAAGGCACGGTCTATGTCGTCCTTACATCATCAAAATCAAGGATGTTGTTACGGCGCTGCTCGGCCTTCATCCCAGGTGTGCTAAGAAGAAGCGATGGACGTGCGGAGCCAGGATTTTCGATATGGGTATGCGGAGCTAACGATAGTCTGTGTCTTCAGAATTTGTCGTCAATGCCAGAGACAGAGACAACATGGAGAAACTTCAATCACAACGGCCTAGTAGAAATAGCGAGGGGAAGCAAAGGAAAAAAGTAGATGTGCTAAGGTTATTTATGGGAGACAGCAATTCAGTCGATTGGGCTCGGGCGTAGGGTTGTCGGCAACCTAGTCGCCGGCGGTTACACATGCCTGCGCGTCGGGAGGTTAGCAACGACTTCCTGACCGATGGGTCCCGCTTGCCAGAGAGAGGGGGCCGCGGTGATTTGGGCCAGGGTGAGCTTCAGCTACTGCTAAGTTGTGTGCGTTGGCAATGAATAGGTATGGTCCACTCGCGCGGGCTGGGCTTTAGGGAATTGCATTCTATTTCCCTATTTTAGTTTCCTATTTGATTTCGGATTTTATTAAAATATCAACAGGAATTCTACAAAATTCCAGAAAGTCCAACAACTTAGGGAATATATTTCCAGCCCAAATATTCAATTAAATTCATATAATAAATTTATAAACTTTATGTTGGGCATTATAAATATCCCCTAAAAATAAATTTAGTGTTCTCAATCATTCCCAAAATGATTTTGAACTCCAAATAAAATCAAAATGAATATTTGGAGCAGTCGCTTATTTTCTCTCAATTTCAATATTAATTTAAACGCCAAAAGCTTCAAATTCCAGTCAAAATTCGCTACACTCAAGCAAAACAAGCAAAACTTTAATTAACCCTATTTATATAATTCACATTCAAAAATTCAGAGATTTTGGGATTTGGGATGTGACACATATATCTTCAACTATCCTTTGTGTGAGCCAGAGAATGACGAGGTTCAGGCAACGAGGAAGAAGACAAGGCTGAAATTCAAGGTTACCAAGGGAATTTTGGAGTAAAATTAAGAAGCTTGTTTAGCATTTTGGATAGGTCCCTTGTGAACCAAATCTTAGTTAACACTTTGAAAAGTATATTTGGTGTCAATATTGTTTTTTTTAACTTGTAATGTTCAATTTTAAAACAGTTTTTAAATAAAAAGGCATATGTTTTGTTGCTCCGTTCTGTAGCAACACATGGACACATGTTTTTTTATTAATACTTACAACTTTTTGTGCACTTTCCACAACCGGCCGTTCATTTACTGTTTGGAAGGGTAGTCCTTAGAAAATGAATTTTATTTTGGGCACCGGCCCAATGTTTCAGCCGGTCGCGCGCTAGCTGACGGATTGGTGCCCTCTGAGCCGTTCCATTCTTATCCCTTTGACCAAGCAGCACGCCGACCCACCTCCGGTCGCTCACCGCATCTCACGCGCTTCCTGCACCTCGCTGCCGTCACACCATCGCTAACATCTTGTCCCTGCCTGGTTTGTATGGTTTCTAGCAAAAAAACATGGTTCCAGCAAAACATTGATACGGTTCCAGCAAAATGACTTGGTTCTGCGCACCTACTATATATATATAGGTAAAATGTTTGGGGCACCTAGGTGCCTGGGCACCTAGCTGGTTTTTCATTAATGCCTCGTGGATTCAAACCCATTAAATTTTGCATACAAGATTTTCCATATGTGATACTAGCGCGCATGCATTTGTTTCCAAACAATACATACATCCATAAATTCGCTTCCATTCATGATCGTTCTTTATTCTTTCCAAAATAAAAATATATACCTTAGTACAGACGACATGCTTGATATACCTAAGGTACGGTAGATAGAAATGATATACCAAAGAAATATGCAAAATCAAAGGACATACATATGGAGTACTGATGGAGATACATGGTACGTTGGGCTCAAAGGATATACATAGGTATTACATACTCTCCACTATGTATGAAGAACTAGTGGAGATACATGATGTTGGGCTCGATGAAAAAGTTATATACACACATACGTATGGTCTCATACTGTGGGTATATAATACCTTGTAATTTTCTTAAAGGTCTTAAACATGTGTGGGTATATGATACCTTCAATTCTTAAAATATTTACATTGAGCCGCAAGTTTTTGTATGGACGTAATATTCTATTCCCGCAAAAAAATGGACACTATATCCTAATTATTGGATAGCCATTTTTTGTATGATATATTCATCGTACGTATCACATACTCTCTACTGTGTATAAAGAACTGATGGTTATATCATTATTTATTTATTGTGTTGTTTAATAATTTCTAGACATGTCGATAGTTTTGCTAGTTTTGCTAGTTTTCTTGTCATATATTTTAAATATGGCAACTATTTATTTTTTTGTGGTATATTATTGCTAGCTATGTCACATATCATTGGTATATTCTTTTGGAATATGGTTTATTGGTATGTCACACTTATTTACTTTTATAATGTAAAATGCATTGGATATGACATACCCACAATATTTCAAAATATTTGTGGGTATTCGATTCCGTGGAATGCTTTTCTAACGTGACAAAGAACGCATTGCATTTTTGTTCGGTAGTTTTCTAATAGGTATCTAATACTAAAAGCGGAAAATGTTTCTGCCATGAGACAACTGTGGGTATGTGAAATTTATGGATATGCATGAGATATTTTGTTTAATATGTGAACTATGAATTATTCTCCTTGAACACATTACTACCATTTGTTTAAATTAGATAATATTGAAAAAATACGTCCGACACAACAATACCTTATCCCTCCTATTAATACAAGCACGAAAAAATATCTCCATATACCTGAGAACATGAATGTATACAAATCATGAGGCATTTATTTCTGATTTCTCTCTCCTATTTCTATTAATGACTCCAAATATGCAACATCGCCATGCATGTTATTCTCTTTCCTTTTTTCCACTACAGAATTGTTCCAATGCATGGTGTGCATGAGCCTTATTTAGGGTATCCAATTAGCGATTAATGTATTAATACACATACCCGTTGCAATAGCACACATCTAAAAGCAATTGAACGGTGGAAGGGCAAGGAGCCTGGGCACCTAGGTGTCCCAAACTGCCGTCCTATATATATATATATATATATATATATATATATATATATATATATATATATATATATATATCCATTGCTAATGGGCCTTCTAAGCAACTGACTTGGTTCTGCGCACTGCTTGATTGTATGCATCATCCCATTATTATCTCCCCATCTGCGGAGAACCCAGATGTGAGTTTCTCCTTAATCCGACGCTTGCTAGATTCATCCACAGGAAACCTTAAACACTCGGGGGCTATGGCTTTGCACTCCTCACATGGATCTTTATCATGCAGTTCGATTCTCTTCAAGCCCACATATCTTTTCATGACAAGCCTTATATAGTTCATCACCTTTTCATCCTCCGAAAACCCTTTCATGAACAGCAGCTTCAAGTTCAAATGCTTGAAACTGGGTGTTTTCCACACCAAGTTGGTCTTCCGTGAAGACTCCCCCTCTCTGGCGGTCACTATGAAGCGATGCCGGGACGATGCCGTGCTCTAGCGAGGGAGATTCTGTGCTGATGATGACCAGCATGTTGATGTGTGGCTTGGGAAACTTGTGATATAGCCCCCCCCCCACACCCCACCTCTCTCTCTCTCTCTCTCTCTCTCTCTCTCTCTTTCCTTTGTAATGATCCTGTGGTATGAAGCTGTTCGGTCCCCTGGTTAATAAAAAGTGATTCAGGCGGGGGAGTTCTACCCCCCCCCCCCCCCCTTAAAATTCAAAAAGAAGTTGGTCTTCTTGGCAATATCGTCAAACTTGTTGGGTTCACAAGAGTGTCGAGATAACTGCATGGACCCAACAACAAAAGAAACGACAAATATTACATTTAAACTGAGCATCAACTTCAATACTAGTAGAATGCCCGTGCGTTGCTACAGGCTACACAATGCGTATATAAATGAATTAAACAAATAATTAAGATCGCCTCCAAGGTTGAAGTTCATTTCTCCCTCGTACGTTCGTGCATGTTCGGACATCAAACGGGTGCCTAGCAGGCTCCTCAAATCCAATCATCTAGATGGTCCGGGCTCCCCCAAATCCAGCACATATGTGGGAGAGAAATATAGTTGTTCGAATATCCGTCATGCTATTTCCAACACACGATTTGTAGCGAGACATTTGTCGCTCGAGCCAAAGCCATCTCTAATGAAATGTAATTTTCTACATCTTCAAAGTAGGAAAATTATTCCGCTCAGACCGCCATAACTGAATGGGCCAATTCCGAACCCCCATCCCGCTCACTCTCAACCCTCACTCCTATCACAAATCCACCAACTCGTGTTCTAAGTTAGCCAATGATTGCATCAAGGGACAAGGGCCATAACTACCTTCCTATCTTAGAGCATCTTCACTCGCGCCCCCAACATCCCCCCCCCCCAAGGCCCTTTTTTATCGCCGACGCTAAAAAAACGGCCCAGTCGCGCCTCAAGAAGCCCAATTTTCGCCAGTTAGACCCAAATTTGGCGCTGGGGGGCGCCGGTGGAAGCGTTTTTGGCGCGAAAGCCTAGTGGGGCCGCTGAGTCATCGACCAGCCTCGTCTCGTCTTCCTCATCGCCTCGTTTTTCCGCGGGGGATCAATGCCAAGGCTGCCGCCGGTTGGCCTGCCATTGATTTTTCATGGGCGGCGCAGTACGGCGACGCGCCCCCCTCCCGCCAAAACCCTAGACATGTTTGCCACCCCAGCCGCTATAAAAGTCGCCCCTCCCTCGCCGGTGGACGCACTCGCCCGCAGCCCCTCTCTCGCCGCCAACGCCCCCATCTCGTCTCCCTCCCTCCCCGTCTATAGCCATTTATGTAATTATGTTAGATACTAATGTATAAAACATTTCCATGGACATACAGCATGGACAAAATATAAATTGTGGAATATCATGCATCATGTAATTTGAGTCTCATGGTCATACGCAACTCATGAACTCTTTGAAATATAGGGTAGCTCATAGCTTAATACCATTAAAGAACATAGGACAGTTCATGGTGATAGACGCCTCAATTACGACATCAATCAAAAGAATTGAGCGGCCATAGGAAAACATTTTCATGTAAATCTTGCAGGTGCCCGTAAGAAAATATCACTAATCTAGACACACTCATTTTTGCTTTATCTAGATAAAACATTTAAAAGAAGGCCGCGATCACCTTTAACGTTAAAAAATCATTTAAGACGTGCACAAAATCTGAACATGGATGACCTCGTTGATACAGCTAGGTAATTTTTTAGTTGTATTAAGCTCATCTGGAGAACGAGTTAATAGTCTTTGTGACACAATTCTCTCTGCTGTCTCTGCTCTTTCCCTCAATCTCTGACAATCAGGAGTGCCATAAGCAGGAAGCAAGCGGCAAAATCAGCACTTCTCTAGCAACAGAAAAACCATCCCCTAATCCCAATCTCAACATTTTTCTCTCACCAATAGTAGTGGGCTAGTAGCACCCGCCATCTCCTCCTCCTCTCTCATTTCTAGCAACAACAGAACCATTCCCAATCAACCAATGATCTCTCTCTTACCCACACAACAAAGCTAGCACATGAACAACATGTAGAATGACTGGGCCACATTCCGTCATCTCATCTCCCTGTGAATGTGTTGCTTTCGCATCACCATGGAGCCTACTGTAAGGGCTTGACCAGTGCGGAATCACGCAAGAAGTCAAAAGTTCCAAGAGAAGGTAACCCCACCTCCGAGACTCCATGTCCATCCTACACGCCGAACAGGTGCGCTGGAAGCCGGAGTTCGGTGGCGTCAAAGTCAACCCCAACCCTGTCCAGCTCCCGACTACTCCGGCAGGGAAAGCACGACACGGCGGCCACTCCATCTCAACAGCCTGGCCGCACGCATAGTCGCACAGTGGCAAGCACTCCATCAAGGGGCTTCTCGTGTTTCGAAATCGGAGCCCCATGGGCTTAATCCACTAATTAAGAAGTAGGAAATTGCATGATTAATTACTGCAAAACCGGGCTAAAACTATCCGTGTGGTTCACAATCAATATACCCATTGTAAACGAGACGCATACACCTGAATTTATGAGTAACAGTGGAAATTTTTTTTGGAGATAAGGCCAGAAGCAAAAAACACCAAAGAAATGTCACCAATATGTTCACGATACAGAATCCAATAAAGCTTTAAAAAATTGAATGCAATAAGAAGCCAACTGATGGTACCTAACCTTAAACCATTGAGTGTCGAATGCACCTAACTTTAGAGAAAGGAATCATACTAAATAATATGCACCTGTAATTTGCTCCCCCTCTTCCCATCACCAAACATCAAACCTAGGCGCACAGAAGTCTCAAAATTGACCTGAGAAAAACATACATCAAAGACATCTTGGTGGGTTGTTCTAATGCAAAACGATATGCAGGTGTGAGTTCAAGAAAGGGGGGGTTGTTCTTCGACATAGGCATCCGATCAATGCAAACAAGGAATAAGTAGAAACGAAAAACCAGACAACTGATAGAGTTAAGGTGAATTAGAAAGGGGGTTGAACCTCCTCAACCGTATAGAAAATGCACGCGACCTCCAACTTCACAGTGAATTGGAGTCATATATATGACGCAAGCAATTTTTATGTCAACCACACAAACAACAGATATGACTTGGATTAAGGATATTGACAACATTTCTGGCATAATTGGAAAAGGAAAAGGGTATGTTATATGAAAATTTCAGTAAAAAGGCATACTATGTACCTCAAACAACATGAAATAAGACTGGTATCTGAAGGAAAAAAAATACAAAATGGTCAAGCAGTAGAACAAACAAAATATCACTAAATGTTGAAACGAAAATTCTAAGCCAAACCTGCAGAAAGTCAACAACAAGGAATGAGGTTATGGCTAGTCCCTCGTGAGATCAGTAGTATGTTGTGCCTTGACCATTTATAACGCAATGTCATGCTTATCAACATCCGTGACTACCATTATGCCTCTGGCTACGACCATCTTGTCACCCAGAACTGAGAAGGGTATATCTTGAATTCTTGATTGGGTAAAAGCTTAAAACTGAACCGGACAAGGCTGCGGAGGAAATAATAAGTATGCTGATCTAAAGTATGCATGGCACAGTAATTCGTGAAAAAACAGAAGCAAATATCATGTGATTTGGGTGTAAAAGAGTTTAATTTGCACCTTCCAGTTTGTTGACCAAACATGTGGCTTCGATTCCTGATCTCTCCTTGGCTGAAAGCATTAGCCCAAAACATCAAATCTAGCGCGTATACCAACACAACTAAAGTTGGGATAATCCATGGGTGCACAACGAGATACATAGAGCAAGCGATTTACCTCGTCTTTCCTTTCCCTTTGATAATATCTTCCCCTGTTTGTCGCCAAAATATAAATTGCAGCCGAAGCACATGACCGAGCTGTAGGTACAAGAGAAGCCATGGATGCGAGTTGAAAGCCTCCGATGCGCAGATCAACAAAGATAGACGATGCCCTGTCCATCTTCATCAAAAGCTTGCTTGAGAAATAAGAACAAGCACGCTAGTGCTCTACACATCGCCGCCCGCGCTTACCTCCGGTCATGGCGTATCTGATCCTGGATCCGATCCACACCGATGCGGCCGAGAGGCGAGGATGGCAAAAAGGAGGAGGATGAGTTGGAGGACCGACGTGACGATGATGATTGGCCTGCTGGGAGGTTCACTAGTAGAAAAAGGGTCAAACGTGAAGCACATTAGTGCCGGTTTGAATTTGAGCCGGCACTAATGTACACATTAGTGCCGGTTCCAACGGCTAGCCGGGCCGCTCTCATTAGTACCGGTTCGTGGCGAACCTTTAGCACCGGTTCGTGCCACGAACCGGTACTAAACTGAGTGGTGGCAGGATGTTGTCAGTCCGGAGCCCCTCCAGCACCTTTAGTACCGGGTCGTATCACGAACCGGTACTAAAGATCATCCTACATAGACCCTTCGTCCACCCGAGCTCGCTCTGTTCTTCCCCTTTCCCCTCTCCTCTCTGTTCTTTCCCCTCTTTCTCTCAAGCTCATCACACATTTTGCCCAAGATTTGAAGGCCCCCATCCATTCAAATGATCACAAAGGTTAGCAACTCTTTCCTTTCATCTCTCATTGCTAGATTAGCTCGTGCAATGCTTTATATAGTGATTGATTTTTGAGTTTAGTAATTTGGGAGGAATTATATATATATATATATATATATATATATATATATATATATATATATGCTAGTATTTGATTTATATGCAATTTGAGGTCAAAAATAACACTTAGTTTTGCATATGTAGGTGTGGTTTACTTAGTACCTTCTAAATCTCCGTCGTAACCACCGTCGATCGCTCGCAACGTCCCGTCGCCGGCACCACCTTGTGGTGAGCCTCTTGTTCATGAAGTTTTATATAAAAAATTGATGTTTGTGTGATTTGGATATATAGTTACTCGTATAATTATCTTACCCATACGTTGTTCGTTATGCATAGTGCCATGGTTTTGATATCCGTCCCCGTCGGCCCTCGTCCGGGTTATGATTCAGATGTGGTATATTCTCTTTTAAAACTATTCATTGCATTTCGTGTTTATGACAAATTATGCCCATCAAGTTGACATAGATATTTGTATGTAGGAGGTAGTTGAACCGGAAATTCCAACCAACCTTATTGTCGAGAGGTTAAATTTAGTTGAAAGAGAAAACGAGGATTTGAAGAAAAAATTGAAAAGAATTGAGGGGGAGAAGATGGAATTGGAGTTGCATGTTGCCGATGTCGTCGATGATCACAAGATTAAGATGGAGAAAATGCGCTTGAAGATTAGAAAGATTAGAAAATATGCCATTCATAGTGAGGCTTGGTATCATTATGTTGTTGGATCAATTGTTACCTTAGTTGCGATCTTGATCGCATTTGTTGTTGCATTTAAATTCTTTAGCTAGAGAGTTATTTGTTTGTTGCATTGAAGTGTTGTATGCTCTTTATGTATGAACTTTATGTATTGTATTAATTTGATGTTTTCGGTGCTGTTATTGAAGATGAGCCGGCAATGGATGTACGATGACCGATGCTCTCCCGAGTTCATTAATGGCGTGCGTACTTTTCTTCTTGCGGCTGAGGCAAACAAGCGAGCGGATGGTTTTATGCATTGTCCATGTGCTGGCTGTAAGAATGGTTGCAATTACTCTACGTCAAGAACCATTCACGTCCACCTGTTTGAGTCTGGTTTCATGCCCCACTATAATGTTTGGACCAAGCATGGAGAAAGAGGGGTTGTGATGGAAGAAAATAAAGAAGAAGAGGACGACGACAGCTATCCTGGCCATGGGTTCCCTGAATACAGTGATATAGGAATGAGGGAAGAAGCTGAGCCGGTAATGCGGGAAGAAGCTGGTTGCAGACACGTACCATGCATGACACCTCTATTGAAGATGACTTGTACTTGCTGTCCCGGTTACCATCTTCGAATATAATGACTTTCAAAGGGTACGAGATAAATTGTAATACATTTTACATGATCGCCCAAGATAAGAAGAGCACCAACCAAAACAGTGGTGTCCGCTTTGATGCAGAAACCAAGACAGGAAAGGAAACATATTATGGTTATATACAGGACATATGGGAACTTGACTATCGACGTGGTTTGAAGGTCCCTTTGTTTCGGTGCAAATGGGTCAATATGACACGAGACGGAGTAACGGAAGACCCGCAGTACGGAATGACAACAGTGGATCTCAACAATCTTGCATATGCAGACAAACCATTCGTCCTAGCCAATGATGTGGCACAGGTTTTCTATGTGAAGGACATGTCTACCAAGCCAAGAAAAAGAAAAGATAAGGAAGCGAATGCATCATACGATGAGCCAAAGCGGCACATAGTTCTTTCTGGGAAGAGAAACATCGTGGGAGTGGATGACAAGACAGACATGTCAGAAGATTATGAAAAGTTTGATGAAATTGCTCCATTCACAGTGAATATTGATCCGAGCATCCCGTTAAATGATGAAGATTTTCCATGGTTATGGCGCAAAGGGACACACGCGAAGAAAAAGTTTCACACCCAAAGATCTGGGATGTGATCGCCTTCACTATCATCACTTTTTTCTGTGTTTCACACCCAGGAGGGAATCTCTGTAATAGTTAGGGTAGTTATGTGTTTTGGCATTTGAAACGCGAAGAAATTTTATGTGCAAACAAATTCTTTCATGCCTTTACTGATTTTTTAAAGCTAAATGACCCTGAAATTGAAAAGCATTTCAAATGAACTCAGAAAAGGTTGAAAGTTGGTATGGTATCATAATTTCACCCACATAGCATGTGCAAAAAAGTAGAGAGGGTTACCGCAAAAACTGGATGCACTTCGTGTACTAAATGGACAATCTCTTTCGAAATATCAGGGTTTTGGACGAAAACTCATCAGTTACAAAAGGCATTTCATTTTTTTAAATAACCTAAGCATTACCAAATTGAATATAATGATAAAACACAGTAATATTAAACATAAGGAAAAAGAATCACTGAAAAATCTATTCACAAAGTTAAGTTATTCACAAACTAGTGATTCACACAAATTTCAAATAAATCAAAATTTAAACTATTCAAATTTGTAAACTACTGGTACTAACATAAAGTTTGTAATTTTTTGTACCTAAAGCAAAAATATTCACAAAAAAACTCTAAATACAGCAAAAAAACAACTCAAACAAAAATAAATAAAGAAAAAAAAAGCCCACCTACTGTGCCACAGCGGCCTGCATACGACTAGAAACCCAACCTGTTGTTGGGCCAGGATGCAGGCCCGCAAAGGCCCAGTAGGCCCACAGGGCAGCACAGAACATTTAGGCCCAGTAGGCCTGCTTTGGAGAGGAGCTCGAGGGAGCTACCGCACTGGGGCCTATAAACCAGTGCGGACGCCCCTCGACTAGCGAGGTGGGACTAAACATTTCGTACCGCGCCTGCGCTAGCGCACCCCCTTTAGTGCCGAGTGGTAGCACCAACCGGTACTAAAGGGGGGGGGGGCCTTTAGTACCGGTTGGAGCCACCACCCGGCACTAAAGGGGTGCGGTTCCCGCCGGTTGGCCTGGCCAAAACAGGCCTTTAGTACCGGTTGGTGGCTCCAACCGGTACTAAAGGTCCATCCTATATAATTAAACATTTCAAAAATTTCAGTTTCTCCTCTAGTTCTTCTCCTCTGCCCCGTCGCCCGCCGCCCCGTCTCCATAACCCTCGTCGCCGCCCCCCTCCCCGTCGTCGCCGCCCCATCGTCCCCGTCCCCATCGTCCCCGTCATCACCGCCGCGCCGTCCCGACCCTTCCCGCGTCGTCCCCATCCCCGTCATCGCCGCCCCGTCCCCGTTGTCGCCGCGCGCCCCGGCCCGTCCCCGTCGTCGCCGCCCCGTCCCTGTCCCCGTCGTCGCCATCCTCGTCGTCGCTGCGCCCGTCGCCGTCCCCATCGCCGCCCCCCGTCGCCTCTCGCCTCGCCGGTGAGCACACACACACACACATAGCATTGTTAGAAATTTTTCTTTTTTTAGTTATAGAAATAGTTAGTTATATAGCATTGTTAGAAATGTTATAGAAATGTTAGAGTTGTTAGAAATTTTTCTGTTTTTTAGTTATAGAAATAGTTATAAAATAGTTAGAATAGTTAGAAATTTTCTATTTTTTAGTTATAGAAATAGTTATAAAGAAGTTAGAAATTTTTCTTTTTTTTAGTTATAGAAATATTAGAAATGTTATACAAATGTTAGTTATATATATATAAATGTTATAATCTTTTTTCTGTTTTTTAGTTATAGAAATATTATAAATGTTATAGAAATTTTAGTTATATAGCATTGTTAGAAATGTTATAGGAATATTAGTTATATAGAAATGTTAGAAATTTTAGTTATCAAAATCCAATCATTAAAAAAATGTTACTTTTGCGGGCATATAGCTAGTATTTGTTCTCGATGATGCCCGGCCCGCATCCTCGCCGTCGACCCGTCCGCGACGACGTCCGGCTGACCCATGTCCGGGACTGGGCTCCGCCGGGCTGGCACTGGGAGGTGCTGCCTGGAGGGGCGCGCCGCTTGATAAGGAACCCGGCCCCGGGTCCCGTCGTCGACCCTGATCTCGTTTGGTGGCGTTCGCGTGGGCCAGTTTCGGTGCGGAGGGAGCCGGCCCCGCCGGAGGTGGTACGTCGCCGTGTCAGGGAGGAGGACGAGCACGTCCATCGCTACATGGTTGCGTTAGAGGGCGGCAGGTTCTCCAATACCTGGCAGTTTCTTCAGGGATCTCACTTCAGCTATGATCATGTGAGGGTTCCTTCTTTTTGGGTGTCCACCGCCTGCGCCACAGGAATCGCGAGTGTCCTATATTCTTCTGTAGTATTCGATCTTTATTAGCTACCTAGCCAGTGATGTACTCGATATATAATATTCGAGACGATGTATTCGAGATTATATATTATTCGAGACGATGTATTCGAGATTATATCTATTATTCGAGACGATGTATTCGAGATTATATCTATTATTCGAGACGATGTATTCGAGATTATATCTATTATTCGAGACGACGTATTCGAGATTATATTCGATGATGCTTATTATGTATATGATTGATTCAGTTTTTCCTTATTAATTGATTGCATCCATGCATTGTAATTTGAATATATTTCTTTTGGATTAGTTAGACAAAACCTATGGCGGACAATACCGGCAGAGAGGGAGAAGAGGCCCTGTTCAATATCAATTTCTTTTGGATTAGTTAGACAAAACCTATGGCGGACAATACCGGCAGAGAGGGAGAAGAGGCCCTGTTCAATATCATACGCAATCTTCGCGGGCCAGATGATGATCAGAATGAAGAAGATTATGACGGCTCCGAATATCTAAACAACACCGGGAGGGTGATATGATATTCGGTCGCGACGACCGAATTGATGAAGTCGTGAACTATGAACATGACGAAGAAAATGTTCATCTTGAAACAACAAAGACCGGCGAGGTATATATATTTATATAAGCAGGCATCTGGTGATCATCACATGTTTTAAATGACTTGAAGATATATTAACGAATCGATCTTTCTTCTTTCAGCCATCCGGATCGAGCAAATCTTCAGGCAATAGGACGAAACGAGGCCCGAACAAAAAGTTGACTCCCGCTCCTCCAAGTCCACCAACGCGTCAAGCCACTCCTCCTCCAAGTCCAGCACAGCTTCAGGCCACTCCTCCTCCAAGTCCGGCAAAGCGTCAGGCCACTCCTCCTCCAAGTTCGGCACAGCTTCAGGCCACTCCCCCTCCAAGTCCGGCACAGCTTCAGGCCACTCCTCCTCCTCCAACTCAGCCACGTCAGCTGTCTTCGCCGCCTCAGCAATCACGGAAGAGAGCCGCCTCAGCTATGGTGCGTAGCGGTACAAGTCGAGGTAGTACTGCAGGTACAGGCGGAGGCAAGCGATTTCAATATGGTCCAAACCTCGCGCCTCTTCCGTAGAGGCCTTACGACAAGTCCGAGGAGGAAAACGTAGCCATATCGAAGGCCGAGGTGGAAGCCCATTTTGCACCGAAACCGCCACCGCCGCCAAGGGAGAAAGTGCATGTGGAAAAGATTGACCACTTCATTCGTATGGCTAGACCACCAGCTCCCAAGCCTGTTGACACGGACTATGAGCGCCACCTCAGGAAGTTAAATCGAGCACGTATACAGAAAGAGGCGAGCTCGAGCTCGAGCAAATCAGCTGGCAAAAATTGCGGTAAAATCGTTCCCCAGCTGGGAGAACAGGCGGCAATCAATCCCCTCGCTTGTTGTGCCAACAACACATGAGAGTAGGCGCGCCCAATATTATTGTGGGCAAACCGTTAACGTTCCCGGGCTGGGCGATGTGGTAATAACCGAGGAGCATATTGCGCAGGCTGAATCGATCGGGATCACTGTTGGACAACTCCTGTTGGGTTTCGTAGTAATTTCAAAAAAATTCCTACGCACATGCAAGATCATGGTGATGCATAGCAACGAGAGGGGAGAGTATGATCTACGTACCCTTGTAGATCGACAACGGAAGCGTTTGGTTGATGTAGTCGTACGTCTCCACGGCCCGACCGATCAAGCACCGAAACTACGGCACCTCCGAGTTCTAGCACACGTTCAGCTCGATGACAATCCCCGGACTCCGATCCAGCAAAGTGTCGGGGAAGAGTTCTGTCAGCACGATGGCGTGGTGACGATCTTGATGTACTACCGTCGCAGGGCTTCGCCTAAGCACCGCTACAATATTATCGAGGACTATGGTGGAAGGGGGCACTGCACACGGCTAAGAATATGATCACGTGGATCAACTTGTGTGTCTAGAGGTTGCCCCTACCTCCGTATATAAAGGTTCAAGGGACGGGGGGCCGGCCGGCCAGGAGAGGCGCGTCAGGAGGAGTCCTACTCCCTCTGGGAGTAGGACTCCCCCCCCCTTTCCTAGTTGGAATAGGATTCGTGGAGGGGGGGAAAGAGGAGAGAGAGGAGGAAGGGGGGCCGGCCCCCTCTCCTTGTCCAATTCGGACCAAGGGGGGTAGGGGCGTGCGGCCCATCTCTGGCCACCTCTCCTCTCTTCCACTAAGGCCCACTAAGGCCCATATACCTCCCGGGGGGTTCCGGTAAAATCCCGATTTCACCCGGAACAGTTCCGATATCCAAACATAGGCTTCCAATATATCAATCTTTATGTCTCGACCATTTCGAGACTCCTCGTCATGTCCGTGATCACATCCAGGACTCCGAACAACCTTCGGTACATCAAAATGGATAAACTCATAATATAAATGTCATCGTAACCTTAAGCGTGCGGACCCTACGGGTTCGAGAACAATGTAGACATGACCGAGACACGTCTCCAGTCAATAACCAATAGCGGAACCTGAATGCTCATATTGGCTCCTACATATTCTACGAAGATCTTTTATCGGTCAGACCGCATAACAACATACGTTGTTCCCTTTGTCATTGGTATGTTACTTGCCCGAGATTCGATCGTCGGTATCCCATACCTAGTTCAATCTTGTTACCGGCAAGTCTCTTTACTCGTTCTGTAATACATCATCCCGCAACTAACTCATTAGTTGCAATGCTTGCAAGGCTTAAGTGATGTGCATTACCGAGAGGGCCCAGAGATACCTCTCCGACAATCGGAGTGACAAATCCTAATCTCGAAATACGTCAACCCAACATGTACCTTTGGAGACACATGTAGAGCTCCTTTATAATCACCCAGTTACGTTGTGACGTTTGGTAGCACACAAAGTGTTCCTCCGGCAAACGGGAGTTGCATAATCTCATAGTCATAGGAACATGTATAAGTTATGAAGAAAGCAATAGCAACATACTAAACGATCGGGTGCTAAGCTAATGGAATGGGTCATGTCAATCAGATCATTCATCTAATGATGTGATCCTGTTAATCAAATGACAACTCTTTGTCCATGGTTAGGAAACATAACCATCTTTGAATAACAAGCTAGTCTAGTAGAGGCATACTAGTGACACTCTGTTTGTCTATGTATTCACACATGTATTATGTTTCTGGTTAATACAATTCTAGCATGAATAATAAACTTTTATCATGATATATAAGGAAATAAATAATAACTTTATTATTGCCTCTAGGGCATATTTCCTTCAGTCTCCCACTTGCACTAGAGTCAATAATCTAGAATACACAGTAATGATTCGAACACCCATGGAGCCTTGGTGTTGATCATGTTTTGCTCGTGGAAGAGGCTTAGTCAACGGGTCTGCTACATTCAGATCCGTATGTATCTTGCAAATCTCTATGTCTCCCACCTGGACTAGATCCCGGATGGAATTGAAGCGTCTCTTGATGTGCTTGGTTCTGTAAGTGCATCTAGTGCCACCCCTAGTTGGTTTTGGAGTATTGACGACAAACCTAGTTGAGGGACTAATGTGTTTGTGAGAATTGCAGGAAAACATAGGTAGAAGTCCCTCATAGATTTGGTTTACTACCAGAGATGACCCCTAAAAATGAATGAAGACATTGAAGTCAAAGGTGGTATATGAAGATATTCACATTGAAGACTATGACAACAGAAGACATGTTATGAAGCCTATGGAACTCGAAGACTTAGATCTTTCGTAGTTCTTTTTATTTTTGTTGAGTCATAGGAACCACCGTACTATTAAGTGGGGTCCAGGAGAACAAGTCAGAATGACTTAAGTGATGCCTAAATCAAAAACCTATGTCTTCGAGTGAAGACAATGAGAGCAAATCTTGTCCAGAGCCGGACAAGTCAGCTTTGCTTGTAGCCCAAGTAAAGTTGCCATGAGAGTTCGAAATCTGACCGTTGAGACACGTGTCAGTTCCTTAGTGACCCAGGGTCATTTCGGACAAATCAGGTCGGGTTGCCAAGTGGCTATAAATAGCCCACCCCCACAACCATAAACAGTTGGCTGCTCAGATTTCAGTGCACGGCTTTTGTCGTTTGAGAGCAACCCACCTCGAAGCCTTTGAGAGAAAATTCCTAGTGAGGAGAAAAGCCCTAACCACCCAGAGCCAGAGTAAATTGGGCATCACTTAAGTCTTCTTGTCTGTGTGATCTGAAGACTTATTACACTTGAGGACTGTGAATCCTCCAGACGGTTAGGCGTCGCGTTCAAAGCATCCAAGAGACATTGTGGATTGCCAGTGAACGAAGTCTGTGAAGGTTTGGGAGTCTACCTTGAAGACTTACCAGAGCGATTGGGCGAGGACTAAGTGACCTTAGCTCAAGGAGATTACGGTGAGGACTTGGTGTCCTGAACTGTGTGTTCAGGACTGGGTGTCCGGGACTGTGTGTCCTAAGGTTTAAATACCTAGCCGCTCCAACCAGACGTACAGTTGTCACAGCAACTGGAACTGGTCCAACATATCATTGTCTTCAACGAGTCACTGGTTTCATCTTCACTTCCTTCTCTTGCTGTTACTCATTGTGAAGTCATTGCGTGCTTGCTTTATCATTTGTCTTCACAACGTGAATGCATAATCTGTTTGGCTTCATAACTTCTTCCTACTTGATCCTTATTACACTGAAGCTGTTTGTCACTATGCTTTCACTCTATTGAATACATGACCATGGCTGGCCTAGTGTAATCTAACTTCCGCTGCATAGTAATAGGCATAATCTTCACTGTTTGTCTTCATAACTCCCAAGTTTTGAAGACTTACATAAAAATTGCCTATTCACCCCCCCTCTAGTCGATATAACGCACTTTCAATTGGTATTAGAGCAAGGTGCTCTCTTGTTCTGTGTGATTCGGTTTAACCACCGGGAGTTTTAGCTATGTCGACTGCAGGGATAATCAAAGTCTCCGCTGCGTGCCCCGTCTTCGATGGAACTGAATATCCCTACTAGAAGAATAAGATGCGCATGCATCTTGAAGCCATTGACGTCGACCTATGGTATGTCGTCGAGAACGGCGTTCCCAAGGCTGGAGAAGGTGTCACTGCTGCTGATGTCAAGAAATTCGTTCAACTGGACTCTACTGCCAAGAACATCATCTGTGGTCATCTAACCAAAGGACAGTATGGCCGTGTGAGTGCCTTGAAGACATCCAAACTGGTCTGGGACTGGCTCTCCAAGGTCAATGAAGGCATCTCAACCCAGAGAGATCAACGAATCAGTGTCCTTCGCAATCTTTTCAACCGCTTCAAGCGAAATGACAATGAGAATGTCCAGCACACATTTGATAGACTCACTGACATCACAAATGAGCTTCAAGCCCTCGGCGCCACTGAAATCACCAAACATGAAATCGTCAAAACGCTGCTGAGATCACTTGATAGTTCGTTTGACATCCTGGCCCTGATGATTCAAGAACATCCTGATTTCAAGACACTCGATCCGTCTGACATACTTGAGAGGCTCAACACACACGAGTTTCAGCTTTCTGAGAAAAGAGATATCTACGGTCCAAACTATGGGCGAACTCGCGCCTTGAAGGCAAAAGATGTCTCCTCATCTGAAGAAGAATCTGACTGCAGTTCTGATGATCCTGAAGACATTGGAAGAGAACTTGCAATGCTAGTGAAGAAGTTCCAAAAATTCACCAAGAAGAAAGGCTTCAGAAAATCTTCACGATCAAGCTCAAGGAATGATGAAGCTTCTGCTCATGACTACAAGAAGAAAACATGTCACAAGTGCAAGAAAACTGGACACTTCATCTCTGAGTGTCCACAGTGGGACAATGAGAACAGAAGGAAGAAGAAGAGCAAGGAATATGATTGTGACGACAAGAAGAAGAAGAAATACTCAAAGTCTTCTTCCAAGTCTTCATCAAAGTCTTCATCACACAAGAAGAGCTCATCTGGCAAGGCACGTGCGTTTGTTGGAAAGGAGATGGATTCAGAGGAGGAGTCCGCATCTGAGGAGGCAGAGGTGGAGTCTGAGGAGGAGTCTGATTCTGGCATTGCGAGTCTGGCTACAGCATACGTCGCCAAATCCATCTTCAACACTGAAGATAATGACTGCATCACCGACACCAACGCAAATGACAAGAACGACTCCACTCCTACCTACTGCTTCATGGCACGCGGTGCCAAGGTAAACACACGCACTGCTCGCTATGAAACATCTAGTGACGATGACTCTGAATGTGATTCAAAACCTAGCTACAAAACACTTGCTAAAATTGCAACTGAACAACAGAAAGCTATGGAACATATTCAAAAATTGTTAGACAGAAGCGATGATCTGTTGGGTGCTGAAATAACTCGATCTGAATCCTTAATTGAAGACATAAAAAACCTTCACGTTAAGTATCAGGAACTTGAAGATCGTCATGATACTCTCTCAACAACTCATGAAAAGCTTTCCTATGATTATCTTCAAAGGAAGCAAGAACTTGAGAAATTGAGGGTGGCTCATGAAGATCTTCAAAAGGAAAACGAGTCACTTCGCTCCGAACAGATCAGTCCCGCTCAGGAAGGATTTGAACCACCATGTCTTAAATGCATTGAGCGTGATAATGCTAATTCTGTTGCTGAATGTTCCACTTCTACTGCTGTTGCAATATCTTCAACTGTTGACGTGGTAACTAACCCCTCTGCTGAGGATACCACTGCTATTGCTGATGAGAATGCTATGTTGAAGACATTGCTTGAAACAGGGATGTACAAAAGTCTTAAAGGACATCAGACACTATGTGATGTCCTCAAGAAGCAGATCCTGAATCGAAACCCTAGGAAAGAGGGTGTTGGATTTGTGAGGAAAATCAATGCAGATGGCTCTTACTGGAAACCTGAGCAGTACCCCAAAACCACATGGGTTGCTGCAAAGGAACTTTCAGCAGATCCATCCAACTTATCTAGCTTCACTTGTGCTAACCCCATTATCATTGATGAATCCTTTGATGCAAACTATAAACTGTTTAAGAATTAGAATGGTGAAGTGTTTGCCAGGTACATTGGTACTAACTGCAGGAATGGACCGCCTATGAAGAAGATCTGGGTTTCCAAAAAGTGTCTGGAAAATCTTCCTGTGAATGTCTTCATGACACCTCACTTGAAGAAGACAAATCTCAGACCAAAGGCTTCATACGGTCCAATGGCTTCATACAAACAGAGGACTCACCTGAGTCACACTAACACAAATGTTTTGCAGGGAAACCATTCTCAGGCACATGAGTATGAGAGCGGTTCATCGAACCGTGTTCATGTGACCAAAAATTATTCTGCTTATTCCTATAAGTATTATTGTCCACCTGCTAGACTGTTTGCTAAGGCTTCAAAGCCAAAATTCTCAGATGCTGCACTTAGACTTATTGCTTCTAAGCCACCCTTGAAGATGTGGGTGGTTAAGAAAGCTTAACTCTCTTTTGCAGGGAAAGGTCTCCAGCAGAAAAACAAAATCTTCTAATGCTATTGCTGGGGACCTTAAAAATCTTGTAGGGCGCAAGATAAAATGCCCGAATGGGATCAATATGTACTTCGTTCCTGAATCGCATGCTACTCTCCCTATTAGTCCTAATCTAGATTTAAGTCTTCATAACCCACTGGTTCGTCAAATGTTTATGCTTCACAATTCTCTTCGTGAAGCCTATCCCC
Source organism: Triticum urartu (assembly GCF_056163025.1). Taxonomy (NCBI): domain Eukaryota; kingdom Viridiplantae; phylum Streptophyta; class Magnoliopsida; order Poales; family Poaceae; genus Triticum; species Triticum urartu. The sequence continues at coordinate 17,925,116 of NC_141873.1, forward strand.
CTAACTGTACTGTAGGGTACGACACCAGCGACTTCAAAATCTTCAGAATGGATTATTGACAGTGGGTGTACAAATCACATGACTGGCAGAAGAAGCCTTCTTATGGACTCAACATTACGTCCATCCGACAAGAGCCACATCACATTTGCTGACACTGGTAAAAGTAAGGTATTGGGTCTAGGTAGAGTTGCAATCTCAAAGGATCAACACATGGATAAAGTCATGCTTGTTGAATCCCTTGGCTTCAACTTAATGTCTGTCTAAATGCTTTGCGATCTGAATATGATTGTAATGTTTGGAAAATATCGCTGCCTGGTGCTAATGGAATCTGACAAATCTCTAGTGTTTGAAGGGTATCGGAAAGGTGATTTGTACGTGGTAGATTTCTCAGCAGGACCACAACTTGCGGTATGCCTTCTTGCAAAAGCTTCAGAATGATGGCTTTGGCATCGGAGGCTTGGGCATGCTAGCATGAGGAACCTCCACACCCTTGCGAAGAAGAAGCATGTCATAGGCATCGAGGGCGTCAAGTTCAAGAAAGATCATTTATGCGGTGCCTGTGAAGCAGGGAAGATGACAAGGGAAAAACATCCTTCGAAGACAATCATGACTACTACACAACCCTTCGAACTGCTCCACATGGATCTTTTCGGTCCCACTCACTACTCAACTTTTACTACTACTTCTTGCCTCTATGGCTTCGTCATTGTTGATGATTACTCTAGATATACTTGGGTACACATAATCCTTTACAAGACTGAAGTGCAGGATGTCTTCAGATGCTTCGCCAATCGAGCTATGAACAATTTTGGCGCCAAGATAAAGCACATTAGAAGTGACAATGGCACTGAATTCAAGAACACTGGCCTTGATACATATCTTGATACCTTGGGCATCACACATGAATTCTCAGCTCCGTACACGCCACAGCAGAATGGCGTTGTCGAATGCAAGAACAGAACACTCATTGAAATGGCCAGAACAATGCTAGATGAATACAAGATTCCAAGAAAATTCTGGACTGAAGCCATTGATACTGCATGCCATACAATCAATCGTGTTTATCTTCACAAGCTTTTGAACAAGACATCTTATGAACTCCTAACTGGCAAGAAGCCAAATGTCAGTTACTTCAGAGTATTTGGCGCAAAGTGCTGGATCAAGGACCCACATCACACCTCAAAGTTTGCACCAAAAGCACATGAGGGCTTTATGCTTGGATATGGAAAGGATTCACACTCCTACAGAGTCTTCAATCTCTTCCATTACAAAGTGGTCGAAACAGTGGATGTGCGGTTTGATGAAACAAATGGTTCACAAAGAGAGCAACTGCCAAATGTGCTAGATGAAGTCCCAGCTAGTGAATCAATCAAGCTTATGGGAACTGGAGAGATTATGCCTTCTGAAGCTCATCCTGAAGAAGAACTCATCATCTCAGCACCTGATCAACATGAAGACAATGCTCAGCATGAAGACATTCCTCCAAACAACAACGCAGATCAGCAAGAGCAAAGTCTTCGCCCTATACATCCTCGTGTTGCAAATGAAGTGCAGATTGACAGAATACTTGACAGCATCAATGCACCTGGTCCACTCACTCGTTCAAGGGCAACTCAGCTAGCAAACTTCTGTGGGCATTTCGCATTCGTCTCAATATCTGAACCCAAGAAAGTTGAAGAAGCCTTCATGGAACCTGAATGGATTCAAGCTATGCAAGAAGAGCTTCAACAGTTTGAGCTGAATAATGTATGGGAACTGGTTAAGCGTCCCGATCCACGGAAGCACAACATAATAGGCACCAAATGGATATATCGCAACAAGCAAGATGAGCATGGTCAAGTTGTCAGAAACAAAGCTCGTCTCGTTGCTCAAGGATATACTCAAGTAGAGGGCATTGACTTCGATGAAACTTTTGCTCCTGTGGCTAGGCTTGAAGCCATACGCATACTGCTGGCCTATGCAAATCATCATAACATACTTCTATATCAAATGGATGTGAAAAGTGCCTTTCTCAATGGCAAGATTGAAGAAGAAGTGTATGTTGCACAACCACCAGGTTTTGAAAATCCAAAACATCCTGATATGGTATACAAGCTCAACAAGGCACTGTATGGCCTCAAACAAGCCCCTAGGGCCTGGTATGATACACTCAAGTACTTTCTGAAGAGCAAAGGCTTCATACCTGGTTCCCTGGATCCCACTCTTTTCACGAAGACATACGATGGTGAACTGTTTGTGTGCCAAATATATGTGGATGACATTATCTTCGGCTGCACCAATCGGAAGTACAGTGAAGAGTTTGGATATATGATGCAAGAGCAATATCAGATGTCCATGATGGGGGAGCTGAAGTTCTTTCTTGGTCTTCAAATCCGACAACAGCGCAATGGCATCTTCATATCTCAAGAGAAGCATCTCAAAGATTGCCTGAAGAAGTTCGGTATGCAAGACTGGAAAGGCTTCACAACACCAATGCCGGCCAAACATCATCTAGGTCCTGACGACAATGGTAAAGAGTTCGATCAAAAGGTATACCGCTCCATGATTGGGTCTTTGCTTTATTTATGTGCATCTAGGCTAGATATCATGCTTAGTGTTTGCATGTGTGCTCGATTTCAAGCGGCACCAAAGGAGTCGCATCACTTAGCTGTGAAGCGAATTGCTCGATATTTGGCTCACACCCCAACTCTAGGATTATGGTATCCAAAGGGCTCAGAGTTTGATTTGGTTGGATTTTCAGATGCTGATTATGCTGGTGACAAAGTTGATCGCAAGTCTACATCAGGCACATGTCACTTTCTGGGACGATCACTTGTATGTTGGTCTTCAAAGAAGCAGAACTGTGTATCTCTCTCCACTGCTGAATCTGAATACATTGCTGCTGGATCTTGCTGCGCTCAGATTCTATGGATGAAGCAAACACTCAAGGATTATGGCATTCATCTGAAGCAAGTGCCACTTTACTGCGACAACGAAAGCGCCATCAAGATTGCCAACAACCCAGTTCAGCACTCGAAGACAAAGCACATTGAAATTCGCCATCACTTTCTCAGAGATCATGTTGTGAAGGAAGACATTGATATCATACACGTCAACACTGAAGAGCAATTGGCAGATATCTTCACCAAGCCCTTGGATGAGAAGAGGTTTTGCAAGTTACGGTGTGAGCTAAATATCTTGGAATCCTCAAATGTCCTGTGATCAGGCACACATCCTAACACTTATGCATATTGATGACTTAGATGTACAACGCACAAAGTAAAGTATATCTTCAATCAATGAAGACATACATTCTAAGTGTGAATACATTAATGTGGAATTTGACTTCGGAGCGCCACAATAATTGTGCGCCGTGTCTGGGTCTAATACTTCCTATACGGTGGGTAATGCCACCACCAAACGTTCCATTTTGAAGTGTTTAACTCATGGCGTTACCTTGCAATATCTTCACATTGGTTTGGCTTCGAACTTAACATGTCTTCATGATTATCTTCACTACGATGATTATATATATATATGCTCTAAGTGTTCTGTCCTCTACAGCATTCACTTATAGCTATGTCTTCTTGGTTGAATCTTTTGAACTAAGTGAATGTGATCGGACCCTAACCTCTCTATGCTTTCTATCTCAAACTCTATCTCTCCAAGTCATATGCATTCTGTTGAAACTGTCGAATGTCTTCACTGTGTCCTTGTCAGCTGAAGACATAGAGACAACCATAAAAGTCCGTTTTTAATGCTCATTCCTCCACATAAGATCCGGAGAAGTAGGAACGACCGCCCGACAATTTAGGCGTGCATGGGACGTGGAACAAACCCCAAACTTCCGCTAACTGGCCACGCGTGACTCAAATGCGAACCGCCAGGGGCACCTGCGTAATAGCACAGTGCCGCCTCTGAGTCTATAAATTCACACTTACCGCAGTCATTATCTCCTTCTTCCATCCTCGCACGAACCCTAGCGCCACCGCTAGCACTCGACGACGCCGGAGACGAAGCGCTTCGCTGCCGCAACCTCTCCAACGCCGTCCTCACGCCGACCGCGGACATCGTCCTCTCCGCCATCGCCGTAGGTGTTTTCCGTCGCCAAGTTAGGGCACGGAGGACTGAACTGCTCGGCATCAACTTCCTTCCGTCTAGCAGTTCCAGTGTGGTAAATAAAACTTCTTTTTACAGCCTCTTTTGATCTCTTGGTTCTATCACTTTCAACCATAAGAAGTTTCTCTTCACACCAGTTAGATCTCTCGCTGCATCTCATAACATGCCTAGTATATTCACTTGTGCTTCATAAAGTAGTTAGATTCCTCACTTGTACTGATCTATGGGTTCGTACAAATCTGGAACCAACTTCTTATCTATAAGTGAATGTCTTCGCACAATGAGGTCAATATCTTCTAAACTGATTAATCTTCAAAACCTTCTGAGAATGCATATGACCTCTTCCCCTTCCCTCGCACCTTAATGCTGTCACAGGTACATGTCCGTGGGAGAATCCTTCGGTTCTCATAGTCTGCATTCATTTGCAGAATTCCTACAGCATCACATAAACTCTCCTGAAGTCAGTTCCTGTTTGTCCAGAAAAAGAAAGACTTTGAAGCCTTTGAAAGTTTTAAAGCCTTTCAAGTTAAAGTTTATGGCTTCAGTTGCAGCAGCAAGAAAGGGGGGCAGACAGAGACGTGAGGGAACTTCCAAGGATCTGCCTGAAGACTTGGCAGAAATGTACAAAACAGATCCAGAAGAGAGCTATGGGTAGCGCAAAACCCGAATCCAATGGATTCGACGCTATTGGGCAGAACAGTGGTTCAAATACCGCTTCGTCACCCAGGAGTATGCTGAAAAGAATGCAATCAAGAGTCCATGGGGGGATATCTTATACAAGAACCTTGTACCCAGAACCAGAGATGAAGCCATTGCTCAAGGCTTCTACCCATGCATGGTCCGAGGACCACAGCCTGATGATGCACATCCGTCGTCACTTCTCTGGTGTCGTGACGACAATCTCTTCAAACGCAACTTTCAGTTTTCTCAACAGTCTGCGAAGCTAAACAAGAAGAAATTTGGGCTTGACTTCAATCCTGGTCCCTCCTCACCAAGGGCAGACGGCACACGCGACGCGGAACCCAATATCATCGGTCCGTTTGCCAATCTTCAGGGCCTGATCACCCACATCTTAGTCCAAGGGACTGCTGTGAATGACCCTCCAGCTGATTCTGAGTCTGATGAAGCTCCTGCTGTGCCGAAGCCAAAGCAGACAAAGAAACCAAAAGCTTCGAAGCCGGCTCCTGCCTCAAAAATCTCAAGGGCGAAGCCATTAAAAACTGCACCTCCTGAAGTCAGTGTGCAGTCTGAAGATGTATCTCGCATCTCCAAGCCCCTGAAGGATAAGGAGCCCCAGCAACACACAGGCAAAGAGCTCACTGCTGCTGCCATTCTGCGCAGTGAAGCCATTGATCTATCAAGCGATGAAGATCTGGGCGATGACGCACTAGAACAGCTCATCAAAAGCAAGGAGGAAGCGGAAATCTTCAACAATCTGCCTCTATTTGATGTCGCCATCATCCACAGCTTCATCGATGAATGGTTTGACACACCAGATATAAGCTTCAATGATCTGCAGCTGCCTGTTGGACTCAGCGTCGCCTTCCAAGGCGCAATTGCTTCAGAACTGGCCATTGCTCAGCGCATTGTTGAGCTGAAGCAGAAAATTGATCATGAAAAAGCTCAATTCAAGAAGCACATGGCCAGTCTCAGCGTGCAGGAAGTGAGAAGCTTCAAAATCATGCTGCATGATCTCAAAGAAAACTTTCTGAAGAAGCATGCTGAAGCTCAAGGCTCGCGTGAAAGGATGAAGTCATTGGCTGACAAATGTGTTCAAGCCTACAACGAGGCTGAAAAGCGCAAGGCACTTGGGCGTCCAGGCATCGACCCCAAGATGGCCGCAAAGAAGAAGAAGCAGCCTGCTGTGAGTGAACCAGAGGCATCAAGACAAGCAGCCACCTCCATTGTCTTCCCAACCGCCACGACTGGCTCGAAGCCAAAGAGCCGGTCAACAGCTTCAGAGCTAAAGAAGACAAGAGCTGCAGAAGCTGAAGCCAGAAAAAGGAAGAGCTCTGAAGCCTCTCCTTCTGCCCCCAGTAAAAAGAAGTGCAAGACTAAGAAATCTAGGGCTGCTCCCACAGAGCCCTTGATGGTTGAACCCCTTTCTGTCATTCACCCCAATGCAGAAAGAAGACTAACAGTTCATGAGCCTGCTCCCACAGAGGCACCTGACGCTGAAGATATTCCAGCAGCCGACCCACTAGCTGCTGAAGACATTGGTCATCAGGACAATGTGCAAGGTGATGCAGCCCTTCCTCAGCTTGAAACAAGCGAACCCATCAGCATTGGTCGTCCTCTGACGCCAATGGCACAAGATGAGTCATGGGCGGACCGCCCTCAGGAGGAAGAAGACATTCAGGCCCAGCTCACTCCGACACTACAAGCGTCGTCTGCGTTCTGTAGGCTTCGCAAAGGTCCACGGCCTCAAGTCCAGTCTGCAGAAATTTTGGCTGCATCAGCCGAAGACAATGAAGAAGCACCTCCAGAACTCACTCCCTCGCTCCATCAAGATGCAGTTCCCCAAGAGAACGTGCCTGAAGATGTCCCTCAAACTACTAACACTGAAGCCAATGTGGAGCCCGCCCCACCAAATGCTTCAGTGGACAGCGAATCCACTGAGCCAGACACTTCAGTTCCTGAGTCTGCTGCAGGTCCACAATTTGACTATCACATAGAGCACAGGCCTCATGTCCAGAAGCCAGTCCCAAGGCTTCCAAGGTTCCCAGGTCCTGCATCAGCACCTGGCTCCTTTGATGTAAACAGCTTCAAGGCAGACAACACATTTTTCGATAGCTCCAAGAACCCCTATTCAAGGGAAAGGATTGAATCAGACAGGTTCTGGAGCTATTCACAGCGCAGCTATTATTCTTGCATCTTATACAACCAAGGTCGCATCTTCCCACACAAGCGCCTTGAGGTTGAAGCTATTGCTGGTCTGCCATGTCTTGAGGAAGCTTTGGACTGCTTCAGGCAAGTGGGTCTGCTGCCGTTCGTGACTGATGAAGAGCACTGGAACGAAGAGCTTCTGCTTCAGTTTTATGCCACTCTCCACATCAAAGGCTACAACAGAGATCCTAAGACTTGGATCCTGGAGTGGATGACCGGAAATGTCCATCATGAAGCCAATGCATTCAATATCATTGAGCTCACTGGCCTGCCCACTCCAGGCGAATTCTTCGAGGAAGGGTGTCAACTTCATTCTGAAGCTATTGAGAGCATATTTCAGAGACCTGAACCCAATATGAGTCAGATGCTCTCAATGATGAAGCCATTGCCTCAAGATGCACCCTATCCAACTGAGTTCTTCGTTGAAGACCTAGAGTACCTGCCCAGGACCATATATCATATTATCCGGCGGACTCTCTGGCCCATTAAGGGACACTCTCCACATGCCAAGATTGAGGGTGCAATGAAGACTCTCATATTCTATATCATGCATGGCAAATGCTTCAATGCACAGGATCTTTTCATACGACAACTTGTTGCATCAGGCTCGGACTTATTTGGTCTAAAAATCTATGCCCCTTGGGTGATGAGGCTGATCAAACTGCACTCTACAATTTCGTATCAGCCCTCAACCCGAAACCATCGCATCTTCCTGCCAGATGTGGATATCTCTGCTGAAGCAATATACCCTGAGCCTGCCAAGCAACCAATAAGTCTTCAGAATGCCGAACACCAGAGCTTCACGCAGAATGTTGAAGGCGTTGAAGCCATGTCCAGGGTCTATCCGATGGCTGGCACTACACGTGCACCAGCATCAACTGAAGCCACAGATAGCACAAACGCTCCAAGACCCAAGAAGCGTGCTCGTGTCCTCACTGACCGAGAGCTTCTTGTGGCCCTTCACCAAAAGCAAGATAGGCATCACGACTGGCTGAAACGTCAGATGAAGAGCCTCTTGGTGGATGTCAATCGTCTTCGAAACCTGGCCACCAAGAATGCCTTCGTTACTCATGAGACTTGCCGTCGTACGTGGAAAGGGCTCTCAATGATCTGCACTAAAGCTGAACTTGAAGAGGATGGCTTCACAGAGCGCTTCAAATTTGACACCACACCTCCTAGGAGGGCTGTGATGCGCAACACACCGTCACTTGAAGACTCTGAGTATTCCTCATCTGCTGCCACCGTCACTGCGAGGATCATTGATGAAGATGATGATGCTACTTCACCACCACCCGCTTCAGCACCTCAAAGCTCAGCACCGCCAAACAACTCCACCGACCCTGCTGCGCCTGGGAACGCGTAGAAAACTCTATGTCTTCAAACCTTTTTGGTCATTCCTGACAAAAGGGGGAGAAGCATATGATGTTTATAGTCTTCAAGCGGGTCAATATGGGCGGGTGCCTTGTTTTGTTATACTTGCTTCGTGTTTGCAACTCTTGTTTTGCTTCATTTGGTTCTTTTGAGTTGTAAACACTAAAACTTGATGGTCGTCTGCTACTTGTTTTACCACTCCTTTTGCGAAGATAAATTCCGCATGTGCGACGATAAATTCCGCACTCATCTCATTCTGCAGACGTCCATTTTCCATTATGCATGTTATTATCTTCATATACTTTCACATGCATAGTAGATTGTCATCATAAGCTGAAGCTGATCTCCACAAGTACAACCTGCCATGTGCATTTGCATTCCAAAAGCAAATTAACTTATATGCACATCTTCAGGGGGAGCACTTGCAACTTATGATGACAATTCCTTTACAGACTTCACACTTTATATTCCCCGTTGAAAACTTCAACTAGTTTGTCATCAATCACCAAAAAGGGGGAGATTGTAAGTGCATCTAGTGCCACCCCTAGTTGGTTTTGGAGTATTGACGACAAACCTAGTTGAGGGACTAATGTGTTTGTGAGAATTGCAGGAAAACACAGGTAGAAGTCCCTCATAGATTCGGTTTACTACCAGAGATGACCCCTAAAAATGAATAAAGACATTGAAGTCAAAGGTGGTATATGAAGATATTCACATTGAAGACTATGACAACAGAAGACACGTTATGAAGCCTATGGAACTCGAAGACTTAGATCTTTCGTAGTTCTTTTTATTTTTGTTGAGTCATAGGAACCACCGTACTGTTAAGTGGGGTCCAGGAGAACAAGTCAGAATGACTTAAGTGATGCCTAAATCAAAAACCTATGTCTTCGAGTGAAGACAATGGGAGCAAATCTTGTCCAGAGCCGGACAAGTCAGCTTTGCTTGTAGCCCAAGTAAAGTTGCCATGAGAGTTCGAAATCTGACCGTTGAGACACGTGTCAGTTCCTTAGTGACCCAGGGTCATTTCGGACAAATCAGGTCGGGTTGCCAAGTGGCTATAAATAGCCCACCCCCACAACCATAAACAGTTGGCTGCTCAGATTTCAGTGCACGGCTTTTGTCGTTTGAGAGCAACCCACCTCGAAGCCTTTGAGAGAAAATTCCTAGTGAGGAGAAAAGCCCTAACCACCCAGAGCCAGAGTAAATTGGGCATCACTTAAGTCTTCTTGTCTGTGTGATCTGAAGACTTATTACACTTGAGGACTGTGAATCCTCCAGACGGTTAGGCGTCGCGTTCAAAGCATCCAAGAGACATTGTGGATTGCCAGTGAACGAAGTCTGTGAAGGTTTGGGAGTCTACCTTGAAGACTTACCAGAGCGATTGGGCGAGGACTAAGTGACCTTAGCTCAAGGAGATTACGGTGAGGACTTGGTGTCCTGAACTGTGTGTTCAGGACTGGGTGTCCGGGACTGTGTGTCCTAAGGTTTAAATACCTAGCCGCTCCAACCAGACGTACAGTTGTCACAGCAACTGGAACTGGTCCAACATATCATTGTCTTCAACGAGTCACTGGTTTCATCTTCACTTCCTTCTCTTGCTGTTACTCATTGTGAAGTCATTGCGTGCTTGCTTTATCATTTGTCTTCACAACGTGAATGCATAATCTGTTTGGCTTCATAACTTCTTCCTACTTGATCCTTATTACACTGAAGCTGTTTGTCACTATGCTTTCACTCTATTGAATACATGACCATGGCTGGCCTAGTGTAATCTAACTTCCGCTGCATAGTAATAGGCATAATCTTCACTGTTTGTCTTCATAACTCCCAAGTTTTGAAGACTTACATAAAAATTGCCTATTCACCCCCCCTCTAGTCGATATAACGCACTTTCAATTGGTATTAGAGCAAGGTGCTCTCTTGTTCTGTGTGATTCGGTTTAACCACCGGGAGTTTTAGCTATGTCGACTGCAGGGATAATCAAAGTCTCCGCTGCGTGCCCCGTCTTCGATGGAACTGAATATCCCTACTAGAAGAATAAGATGCGCATGCATCTTGAAGCCATTGACGTCGACCTATGGTATGTCGTCGAGAACGGCGTTCCCAAGGCTGGAGAAGGTGTCACTGCTGCTGATGTCAAGAAATTCGTTCAACTGGACTCTACTGCCAAGAACATCATCTGTGGTCATCTAACCAAAGGACAGTATGGCCGTGTGAGTGCCTTGAAGACATCCAAACTGGTCTGGGACTGGCTCTCCAAGGTCAATGAAGGCATCTCAACCCAGAGAGATCAACGAATCAGTGTCCTTCGCAATCTTTTCAACCGCTTCAAGCGAAATGACAATGAGAATGTCCAGCACACATTTGATAGACTCACTGACATCACAAATGAGCTTCAAGCCCTCGGCGCCACTGAAATCACCAAACATGAAATCGTCAAAACGCTGCTGAGATCACTTGATAGTTCGTTTGACATCCTGGCCCTGATGATTCAAGAACATCCTGATTTCAAGACACTCGATCCGTCTGACATACTTGAGAGGCTCAACACACACGAGTTTCAGCTTTCTGAGAAAAGAGATATCTACGGTCCAAACTATGGGCGAACTCGCGCCTTGAAGGCAAAAGATGTCTCCTCATCTGAAGAAGAATCTGACTGCAGTTCTGATGATCCTGAAGACATTGGAAGAGAACTTGCAATGCTAGTGAAGAAGTTCCAAAAATTCACCAAGAAGAAAGGCTTCAGAAAATCTTCACGATCAAGCTCAAGGAATGATGAAGCTTCTGCTCATGACTACAAGAAGAAAACATGTCACAAGTGCAAGAAAACTGGACACTTCATCTCTGAGTGTCCACAGTGGGACAATGAGAACAGAAGGAAGAAGAAGAGCAAGGAATATGATTGTGACGACAAGAAGAAGAAGAAATACTCAAAGTCTTCTTCCAAGTCTTCATCAAAGTCTTCATCACACAAGAAGAGCTCATCTGGCAAGGCACGTGCGTTTGTTGGAAAGGAGATGGATTCAGAGGAGGAGTCCGCATCTGAGGAGGCAGAGGTGGAGTCTGAGGAGGAGTCTGATTCTGGCATTGCGAGTCTGGCTACAGCATACGTCGCCAAATCCATCTTCAACACTGAAGATAATGACTGCATCACCGACACCAACGCAAATGACAAGAACGACTCCACTCCTACCTACTGCTTCATGGCACGCGGTGCCAAGGTAAACACACGCACTGCTCGCTATGAAACATCTAGTGACGATGACTCTGAATGTGATTCAAAACCTAGCTACAAAACACTTGCTAAAATTGCAACTGAACAACAGAAAGCTATGGAACATATTCAAAAATTGTTAGACAGAAGCGATGATCTGTTGGGTGCTGAAATAACTCGATCTGAATCCTTAATTGAAGACATAAAAAACCTTCACGTTAAGTATCAGGAACTTGAAGATCGTCATGATACTCTCTCAACAACTCATGAAAAGCTTTCCTATGATTATCTTCAAAGGAAGCAAGAACTTGAGAAATTGAGGGTGGCTCATGAAGATCTTCAAAAGGAAAACGAGTCACTTCGCTCCGAACAGATCAGTCCCGCTCAGGAAGGATTTGAACCACCATGTCTTAAATGCATTGAGCGTGATAATGCTAATTCTGTTGCTGAATGTTCCACTTCTACTGCTGTTGCAATATCTTCAACTGTTGACGTGGTAACTAACCCCTCTGCTGAGGATACCACTGCTATTGCTGATGAGAATGCTATGTTGAAGACATTGCTTGAAACAGGGATGTACAAAAGTCTTAAAGGACATCAGACACTATGTGATGTCCTCAAGAAGCAGATCCTGAATCGAAACCCTAGGAAAGAGGGTGTTGGATTTGTGAGGAAAATCAATGCAGATGGCTCTTACTGGAAACCTGAGCAGTACCCCAAAACCACATGGGTTGCTGCAAAGGAACTTTCAGCAGATCCATCCAACTTATCTAGCTTCACTTGTGCTAACCCCATTATCATTGATGAATCCTTTGATGCAAACTATAAACTGTTTAAGAATTAGAATGGTGAAGTGTTTGCCAGGTACATTGGTACTAACTGCAGGAATGGACCGCCTATGAAGAAGATCTGGGTTTCCAAAAAGTGTCTGGAAAATCTTCCTGTGAATGTCTTCATGACACCTCACTTGAAGAAGACAAATCTCAGACCAAAGGCTTCATACGGTCCAATGGCTTCATACAAACAGAGGACTCACCTGAGTCACACTAACACAAATGTTTTGCAGGGAAACCATTCTCAGGCACATGAGTATGAGAGCGGTTCATCGAACCGTGTTCATGTGACCAAAAATTATTCTGCTTATTCCTATAAGTATTATTGTCCACCTGCTAGACTGTTTGCTAAGGCTTCAAAGCCAAAATTCTCAGATGCTGCACTTAGACTTATTGCTTCTAAGCCACCCTTGAAGATGTGGGTGGTTAAGAAAGCTTAACTCTCTTTTGCAGGGAAAGGTCTCCAGCAGAAAAACAAAATCTTCTAATGCTATTGCTGGGGACCTTAAAAATCTTGTAGGGCGCAAGATAAAATGCCCGAATGGGATCAATATGTACTTCGTTCCTGAATCGCATGCTACTCTCCCTATTAGTCCTAATCTAGATTTAAGTCTTCATAACCCACTGGTTCGTCAAATGTTTATGCTTCACAATTCTCTTCGTGAAGCCTATCCCCCTAACTGTACTGTAGGGTACGACACCAGCGACTTCAAAATCTTCAGAATGGATTATTGACAGTGGGTGTACAAATCACATGACTGGCAGAAGAAGCCTTCTTATGGACTCAACATTACGTCCATCCGACAAGAGCCACATCACATTTGCTGACACTGGTAAAAGTAAGGTATTGGGTCTAGGTAGAGTTGCAATCTCAAAGGATCAACACATGGATAAAGTCATGCTTGTTGAATCCCTTGGCTTCAACTTAATGTCTGTCTAAATGCTTTGCGATCTGAATATGATTGTAATGTTTGGAAAATATCGCTGCCTGGTGCTAATGGAATCTGACAAATCTCTAGTGTTTGAAGGGTATCGGAAAGGTGATTTGTACGTGGTAGATTTCTCAGCAGGACCACAACTTGCGGTATGCCTTCTTGCAAAAGCTTCAGAATGATGGCTTTGGCATCGGAGGCTTGGGCATGCTAGCATGAGGAACCTCCACACCCTTGCGAAGAAGAAGCATGTCATAGGCATCGAGGGCGTCAAGTTCAAGAAAGATCATTTATGCGGTGCCTGTGAAGCAGGGAAGATGACAAGGGAAAAACATCCTTCGAAGACAATCATGACTACTACACAACCCTTCGAACTGCTCCACATGGATCTTTTCGGTCCCACTCACTACTCAACTTTTACTACTACTTCTTGCCTCTATGGCTTCGTCATTGTTGATGATTACTCTAGATATACTTGGGTACACATAATCCTTTACAAGACTGAAGTGCAGGATGTCTTCAGATGCTTCGCCAATCGAGCTATGAACAATTTTGGCGCCAAGATAAAGCACATTAGAAGTGACAATGGCACTGAATTCAAGAACACTGGCCTTGATACATATCTTGATACCTTGGGCATCACACATGAATTCTCAGCTCCGTACACGCCACAGCAGAATGGCGTTGTCGAATGCAAGAACAGAACACTCATTGAAATGGCCAGAACAATGCTAGATGAATACAAGATTCCAAGAAAATTCTGGACTGAAGCCATTGATACTGCATGCCATACAATCAATCGTGTTTATCTTCACAAGCTTTTGAACAAGACATCTTATGAACTCCTAACTGGCAAGAAGCCAAATGTCAGTTACTTCAGAGTATTTGGCGCAAAGTGCTGGATCAAGGACCCACATCACACCTCAAAGTTTGCACCAAAAGCACATGAGGGCTTTATGCTTGGATATGGAAAGGATTCACACTCCTACAGAGTCTTCAATCTCTTCCATTACAAAGTGGTCGAAACAGTGGATGTGCGGTTTGATGAAACAAATGGTTCACAAAGAGAGCAACTGCCAAATGTGCTAGATGAAGTCCCAGCTAGTGAATCAATCAAGCTTATGGGAACTGGAGAGATTATGCCTTCTGAAGCTCATCCTGAAGAAGAACTCATCATCTCAGCACCTGATCAACATGAAGACAATGCTCAGCATGAAGACATTCCTCCAAACAACAACGCAGATCAGCAAGAGCAAAGTCTTCGCCCTATACATCCTCGTGTTGCAAATGAAGTGCAGATTGACAGAATACTTGACAGCATCAATGCACCTGGTCCACTCACTCGTTCAAGGGCAACTCAGCTAGCAAACTTCTGTGGGCATTTCGCATTCGTCTCAATATCTGAACCCAAGAAAGTTGAAGAAGCCTTCATGGAACCTGAATGGATTCAAGCTATGCAAGAAGAGCTTCAACAGTTTGAGCTGAATAATGTATGGGAACTGGTTAAGCGTCCCGATCCACGGAAGCACAACATAATAGGCACCAAATGGATATATCGCAACAAGCAAGATGAGCATGGTCAAGTTGTCAGAAACAAAGCTCGTCTCGTTGCTCAAGGATATACTCAAGTAGAGGGCATTGACTTCGATGAAACTTTTGCTCCTGTGGCTAGGCTTGAAGCCATACGCATACTGCTGGCCTATGCAAATCATCATAACATACTTCTATATCAAATGGATGTGAAAAGTGCCTTTCTCAATGGCAAGATTGAAGAAGAAGTGTATGTTGCACAACCACCAGGTTTTGAAAATCCAAAACATCCTGATATGGTATACAAGCTCAACAAGGCACTGTATGGCCTCAAACAAGCCCCTAGGGCCTGGTATGATACACTCAAGTACTTTCTGAAGAGCAAAGGCTTCATACCTGGTTCCCTGGATCCCACTCTTTTCACGAAGACATACGATGGTGAACTGTTTGTGTGCCAAATATATGTGGATGACATTATCTTCGGCTGCACCAATCGGAAGTACAGTGAAGAGTTTGGATATATGATGCAAGAGCAATATCAGATGTCCATGATGGGGGAGCTGAAGTTCTTTCTTGGTCTTCAAATCCGACAACAGCGCAATGGCATCTTCATATCTCAAGAGAAGCATCTCAAAGATTGCCTGAAGAAGTTCGGTATGCAAGACTGGAAAGGCTTCACAACACCAATGCCGGCCAAACATCATCTAGGTCCTGACGACAATGGTAAAGAGTTCGATCAAAAGGTATACCGCTCCATGATTGGGTCTTTGCTTTATTTATGTGCATCTAGGCTAGATATCATGCTTAGTGTTTGCATGTGTGCTCGATTTCAAGCGGCACCAAAGGAGTCGCATCACTTAGCTGTGAAGCGAATTGCTCGATATTTGGCTCACACCCCAACTCTAGGATTATGGTATCCAAAGGGCTCAGAGTTTGATTTGGTTGGATTTTCAGATGCTGATTATGCTGGTGAAAAAGTTGATCGCAAGTCTACATCAGGCACATGTCACTTTCTGGGACGATCACTTGTATGTTGGTCTTCAAAGAAGCAGAACTGTGTATCTCTCTCCACTGCTGAATCTGAATACATTGCTGCTGGATCTTGCTGCGCTCAGATTCTATGGATGAAGCAAACACTCAAGGATTATGGCATTCATCTGAAGCAAGTGCCACTTTACTGCGACAACGAAAGCGCCATCAAGATTGCCAACAACCCAGTTCAGCACTCGAAGACAAAGCACATTGAAATTCGCCATCACTTTCTCAGAGATCATGTTGTGAAGGAAGACATTGATATCATACACGTCAACACTGAAGAGCAATTGGCAGATATCTTCACCAAGCCCTTGGATGAGAAGAGGTTTTGCAAGTTACGGTGTGAGCTAAATATCTTGGAATCCTCAAATGTCCTGTGATCAGGCACACATCCTAACACTTATGCATATTGATGACTTAGATGTACAACGCACAAAGTAAAGTATATCTTCAATCAATGAAGACATACATTCTAAGTGTGAATACATTAATGTGGAATTTGACTTCGGAGCGCCACAATAATTGTGCGCCGTGTCTGGGTCTAATACTTCCTATACGGTGGGTAATGCCACCACCAAACGTTCCATTTTGAAGTGTTTAACTCATGGCGTTACCTTGCAATATCTTCACATTGGTTTGGCTTCGAACTTAACATGTCTTCATGATTATCTTCACTACGATGATTATATATATATATGCTCTAAGTGTTCTGTCCTCTACAGCATTCACTTATAGCTATGTCTTCTTGGTTGAATCTTTTGAACTAAGTGAATGTGATCGGACCCTAACCTCTCTATGCTTTCTATCTCAAACTCTATCTCTCCAAGTCATATGCATTCTGTTGAAACTGTCGAATGTCTTCACTGTGTCCTTGTCAGCTGAAGACATAGAGACAACCATAAAAGTCCGTTTTTAATGCTCATTCCTCCACATAAGATCCGGAGAAGTAGGAACGACCGCCCGACAATTTAGGCGTGCATGGGACGTGGAACAAACCCCAAACTTCCGCTAACTGGCCACGCGTGACTCAAATGCGAACCGCCAGGGGCACCTGCGTAATAGCACAGTGCCGCCTCTGAGTCTATAAATTCACACTTACCGCAGTCATTATCTCCTTCTTCCATCCTCGCACGAACCCTAGCGCCACCGCTAGCACTCGACGACGCCGGAGACGAAGCGCTTCGCTGCCGCAACCTCTCCAACGCCGTCCTCACGCCGACCGCGGACATCGTCCTCTCCGCCATCGCCGTAGGTGTTTTCCGTCGCCAAGTTAGGGCACGGAGGACTGAACTGCTCGGCATCAACTTCCTTCCGTCTAGCAGTTCCAGTGTGGTAAATAAAACTTCTTTTTACAGCCTCTTTTGATCTCTTGGTTCTATCACTTTCAACCATAAGAAGTTTCTCTTCACACCAGTTAGATCTCTCGCTGCATCTCATAACATGCCTAGTATATTCACTTGTGCTTCATAAAGTAGTTAGATTCCTCACTTGTACTGATCTATGGGTTCGTACAAATCTGGAACCAACTTCTTATCTATAAGTGAATGTCTTCGCACAATGAGGTCAATATCTTCTAAACTGATTAATCTTCAAAACCTTCTGAGAATGCATATGACCTCTTCCCCTTCCCTCGCACCTTAATGCTGTCACAGGTACATGTCCGTGGGAGAATCCTTCGGTTCTCATAGTCTGCATTCATTTGCAGAATTCCTACAGCATCACATAAACTCTCCTGAAGTCAGTTCCTGTTTGTCCAGAAAAAGAAAGACTTTGAAGCCTTTGAAAGTTTTAAAGCCTTTCAAGTTAAAGTTTATGGCTTCAGTTGCAGCAGCAAGAAAGGGGGGCAGACAGAGACGTGAGGGAACTTCCAAGGATCTGCCTGAAGACTTGGCAGAAATGTACAAAACAGATCCAGAAGAGAGCTATGGGTAGCGCAAAACCCGAATCCAATGGATTCGACGCTATTGGGCAGAACAGTGGTTCAAATACCGCTTCGTCACCCAGGAGTATGCTGAAAAGAATGCAATCAAGAGTCCATGGGGGGATATCTTATACAAGAACCTTGTACCCAGAACCAGAGATGAAGCCATTGCTCAAGGCTTCTACCCATGCATGGTCCGAGGACCACAGCCTGATGATGCACATCCGTCGTCACTTCTCTGGTGTCGTGACGACAATCTCTTCAAACGCAACTTTCAGTTTTCTCAACAGTCTGCGAAGCTAAACAAGAAGAAATTTGGGCTTGACTTCAATCCTGGTCCCTCCTCACCAAGGGCAGACGGCACACGCGACGCGGAACCCAATATCATCGGTCCGTTTGCCAATCTTCAGGGCCTGATCACCCACATCTTAGTCCAAGGGACTGCTGTGAATGACCCTCCAGCTGATTCTGAGTCTGATGAAGCTCCTGCTGTGCCGAAGCCAAAGCAGACAAAGAAACCAAAAGCTTCGAAGCCGGCTCCTGCCTCAAAAATCTCAAGGGCGAAGCCATTAAAAACTGCACCTCCTGAAGTCAGTGTGCAGTCTGAAGATGTATCTCGCATCTCCAAGCCCCTGAAGGATAAGGAGCCCCAGCAACACACAGGCAAAGAGCTCACTGCTGCTGCCATTCTGCGCAGTGAAGCCATTGATCTATCAAGCGATGAAGATCTGGGCGATGACGCACTAGAACAGCTCATCAAAAGCAAGGAGGAAGCGGAAATCTTCAACAATCTGCCTCTATTTGATGTCGCCATCATCCACAGCTTCATCGATGAATGGTTTGACACACCAGATATAAGCTTCAATGATCTGCAGCTGCCTGTTGGACTCAGCGTCGCCTTCCAAGGCGCAATTGCTTCAGAACTGGCCATTGCTCAGCGCATTGTTGAGCTGAAGCAGAAAATTGATCATGAAAAAGCTCAATTCAAGAAGCACATGGCCAGTCTCAGCGTGCAGGAAGTGAGAAGCTTCAAAATCATGCTGCATGATCTCAAAGAAAACTTTCTGAATAAGCGTGCTGAAGCTCAAGGCTCGCGTGAAAGGATGAAGTCATTGGCTGACAAATGTGTTCAAGCCTACAACGAGGCTGAAAAGCGCAAGGCACTTGGGCGTCCAGGCATCGACCCCAAGATGGCCGCAAAGAAGAAGAAGCAGCCTGCTGTGAGTGAACCAGAGGCATCAAGACAAGCAGCCACCTCCATTGTCTTCCCAACCGCCACGACTGGCTCGAAGCCAAAGAGCCGGTCAACAGCTTCAGAGCTAAAGAAGACAAGAGCTGCAGAAGCTGAAGCCAGAAAAAGGAAGAGCTCTGAAGCCTCTCCTTCTGCCCCCAGTAAAAAGAAGTGCAAGACTAAGAAATCTAGGGCTGCTCCCACAGAGCCCTTGATGGTTGAACCCCTTTCTGTCATTCACCCCAATGCAGAAAGAAGACTAACAGTTCATGAGCCTGCTCCCACAGAGGCACCTGACGCTGAAGATATTCCAGCAGCCGACCCACTAGCTGCTGAAGACATTGGTCATCAGGACAATGTGCAAGGTGATGCAGCCCTTCCTCAGCTTGAAACAAGCGAACCCATCAGCATTGGTCATCCTCTGACGCCAATGGCACAAGATGAGTCATGGGCGGACCGCCCTCAGGAGGAAGAAGACATTCAGGCCCAGCTCACTCCGACACTACAAGCGTCGTCTGCGTTCTGTAGGCTTCGCAAAGGTCCACGGCCTCAAGTCCAGTCTGCAGAAATTTTGGCTGCATCAGCCGAAGACAATGAAGAAGCACCTCCAGAACTCACTCCCTCGCTCCATCAAGATGCAGTTCCCCAAGAGAACGTGCCTGAAGATGTCCCTCAAACTACTAACACTGAAGCCAATGTGGAGCCCGCCCCACCAAATGCTTCAGTGGACAGCGAATCCACTGAGCCAGACACTTCAGTTCCTGAGTCTGCTGCAGGTCCACAATTTGACTATCACATAGAGCACAGGCCTCATGTCCAGAAGCCAGTCCCAAGGCTTCCAAGGTTCCCAGGTCCTGCATCAGCACCTGGCTCCTTTGATGTAAACAGCTTCAAGGCAGACAACACATTTTTCGATAGCTCCAAGAACCCCTATTCAAGGGAAAGGATTGAATCAGACAGGTTCTGGAGCTATTCACAGCGCAGCTATTATTCTTGCATCTTATACAACCAAGGTCGCATCTTCCCACACAAGCGCCTTGAGGTTGAAGCTATTGCTGGTCTGCCATGTCTTGAGGAAGCTTTGGACTGCTTCAGGCAAGTGGGTCTGCTGCCGTTCGTGACTGATGAAGAGCACTGGAACGAAGAGCTTCTGCTTCAGTTTTATGCCACTCTCCACATCAAAGGCTACAACAGAGATCCTAAGACTTGGATCCTGGAGTGGATGACCGGAAATGTCCATCATGAAGCCAATGCATTCAATATCATTGAGCTCACTGGCCTGCCCACTCCAGGCGAATTCTTCGAGGAAGGGTGTCAACTTCATTCTGAAGCTATTGAGAGCATATTTCAGAGACCTGAACCCAATATGAGTCAGATGCTCTCAATGATGAAGCCATTGCCTCAAGATGCACCCTATCCAACTGAGTTCTTCGTTGAAGACCTAGAGTACCTGCCCAGGACCATATATCATATTATCCGGCGGACTCTCTGGCCCATTAAGGGACACTCTCCACATGCCAAGATTGAGGGTGCAATGAAGACTCTCATATTCTATATCATGCATGGCAAATGCTTCAATGCACAGGATCTTTTCATACGACAACTTGTTGCATCAGGCTCGGACTTATTTGGTCTAAAAATCTATGCCCCTTGGGTGATGAGGCTGATCAAACTGCACTCTACAATTTCGTATCAGCCCTCAACCCGAAACCATCGCATCTTCCTGCCAGATGTGGATATCTCTGCTGAAGCAATATACCCTGAGCCTGCCAAGCAACCAATAAGTCTTCAGAATGCCGAACACCAGAGCTTCACGCAGAATGTTGAAGGCGTTGAAGCCATGTCCAGGGTCTATCCGATGGCTGGCACTACACGTGCACCAGCATCAACTGAAGCCACAGATAGCACAAACGCTCCAAGACCCAAGAAGCGTGCTCGTGTCCTCACTGACCGAGAGCTTCTTGTGGCCCTTCACCAAAAGCAAGATAGGCATCACGACTGGCTGAAACGTCAGATGAAGAGCCTCTTGGTGGATGTCAATCGTCTTCGAAACCTGGCCACCAAGAATGCCTTCGTTACTCATGAGACTTGCCGTCGTACGTGGAAAGGGCTCTCAATGATCTGCACTAAAGCTGAACTTGAAGAGGATGGCTTCACAGAGCGCTTCAAATTTGACACCACACCTCCTAGGAGGGCTGTGATGCGCAACACACCGTCACTTGAAGACTCTGAGTATTCCTCATCTGCTGCCACCGTCACTGCGAGGATCATTGATGAAGATGATGATGCTACTTCACCACCACCCGCTTCAGCACCTCAAAGCTCAGCACCGCCAAACAACTCCACCGACCCTGCTGCGCCTGGGAACGCGTAGAAAACTCTATGTCTTCAAACCTTTTTGGTCATTCCTGACAAAAGGGGGAGAAGCATATGATGTTTATAGTCTTCAAGCGGGTCAATATGGGCGGGTGCCTTGTTTTGTTATACTTGCTTCGTGTTTGCAACTCTTGTTTTGCTTCATTTGGTTCTTTTGAGTTGTAAACACTAAAACTTGATGGTCGTCTGCTACTTGTTTTACCACTCCTTTTGCGAAGATAAATTCCGCATGTGCGACGATAAATTCCGCACTCATCTCATTCTGCAGACGTCCATTTTCCATTATGCATGTTATTATCTTCATATACTTTCACATGCATAGTAGATTGTCATCATAAGCTGAAGCTGATCTCCACAAGTACAACCTGCCATGTGCATTTGCATTCCAAAAGCAAATTAACTTATATGCACATCTTCAGGGGGAGCACTTGCAACTTATGATGACAATTCCTTTACAGACTTCACACTTTATATTCCCCGTTGAAAACTTCAACTAGTTTGTCATCAATCACCAAAAAGGGGGAGATTGTAAGTGCATCTAGTGCCACCCCTAGTTGGTTTTGGAGTATTGACGACAAACCTAGTTGAGGGACTAATGTGTTTGTGAGAATTGCAGGAAAACACAGGTAGAAGTCCCTCATAGATTCGGTTTACTACCAGAGATGACCCCTAAAAATGAATGAAGACATTGAAGTCAAAGGTGGTATATGAAGATATTCACATTGAAGACTATGACAACAGAAGACACGTTATGAAGCCTATGGAACTCGAAGACTTAGATCTTTCGTAGTTCTTTTTATTTTTGTTGAGTCATAGGAACCACCGTACTGTTAAGTGGGGTCCAGGAGAACAAGTCAGAATGACTTAAGTGATGCCTAAATCAAAAACCTATGTCTTCGAGTGAAGACAATGGGAGCAAATCTTGTCCAGAGCCGGACAAGTCAGCTTTGCTTGTAGCCCAAGTAAAGTTGCCATGAGAGTTCGAAATCTGACCGTTGAGACACGTGTCAGTTCCTTAGTGACCCAGGGTCATTTCGGACAAATCAGGTCGGGTTGCCAAGTGGCTATAAATAGCCCACCCCCACAACCATAAACAGTTGGCTGCTCAGATTTCAGTGCACGGCTTTTGTCGTTTGAGAGCAACCCACCTCGAAGCCTTTGAGAGAAAATTCCTAGTGAGGAGAAAAGCCCTAACCACCCAGAGCCAGAGTAAATTGGGCATCACTTAAGTCTTCTTGTCTGTGTGATCTGAAGACTTATTACACTTGAGGACTGTGAATCCTCCAGACGGTTAGGCGTCGCGTTCAAAGCATCCAAGATACATTGTGGATTGCCAGTGAACGAAGTCTGTGAAGGTTTGGGAGTCTACCTTGAAGACTTACCAGAGTGATTGGGCGAGGACTAAGTGACCTTAGCTCAAGGAGATTACGGTGAGGACTTGGTGTCCTGAACTGTGTGTTCAGGACTGGGTGTCCGGGACTGTGTGTCCTAAGGTTTAAATACCTAGCCGCTCCAACCAGACGTACAGTTGTCACAGCAACTGGAACTGGTCCAACATATCATTGTCTTCAACGAGTCACTGGTTTCATCTTCACTTCCTTCTCTTGCTGTTACTCATTGTGAAGTCATTGCGTGCTTGCTTTATCATTTGTCTTCACAACGTGAATGCATAATCTGTTTGGCTTCATAACTTCTTCCTACTTGATCCTTATTACACTGAAGTTGTTTGTCACTGTGCTTTCACTCTATTGAATACATGACCATGGCTGGCCTAGTGTAATCTAACTTCCGCTGCATAGTAATAGGCATAATCTTCACTGTTTGTCTTCATAACTCCCAAGTTTTGAAGACTTTCATAAAAATCGCCTATTCACCCCCCTCTAGTCGATATAACGCACTTTCAGGTTCTCTTGTGAAATCTGGATTCCTTTGCCAAGGCAATTGCACCAGTATTGTCACAAAAGATTTTCATTGGACCCGATGCACTAGGTATGACACCTAGATCGGATATGAACTCCTTCATCCAGACTCCTTCATTCGCTGCTTCCGAAGCAGCTATGTATTCCGCTTCACACGTAGATCCCACCACGACGCTCTGTTTAGAACTGCACCAACTGACAGCTCCACTATTTAATGTAAACACGTATCCGGTTTGCGATTTAGAATCGTCCGGATCAGTGTCAAAGCTTGCATCAACGTAACCGTTTACGATGAGCTCTTTGTCACCTCCATATACAAGAAACATATCCTTAGTCCTTTTCAGGTACTTTAGGATGTTCTTGACCGCTGTCCAGTGATCCACTCCTGGATTACTTTGGTACCTCCCTGCTAGACTTATAGCAAGGCACACATCAGGTCTGGTACACAGCATTCCATACATGATAGAGCCTATGGCTGACACATAGGGAACATCTTTCATTTTCTCTCTATCTTCTGCAGTGGTCGAGCATTGAGTCTGACTCAACTTCACACCTTGTAACACAGGCAAGAACCCTTTCTTTGCTTGATCCATTTTGAACTTCTTCAAAATCTTGTCAAGGTATGTGCTTTGTGAAAGTCCAATTAAGCGTCTTGATCTATCTCTATAGATCTTTATGCCTAATATGTAAGCAGCTTCACCGAGGTCTTTCATTGAAAAACTCTTATTCAAATATCCCTTTATGCTATCCAGAAATTGTATATCATTTCCTATCAGTAATATGTCATCCACATATAATATCAGAAATGCTACAGAGCTCCCACTCACTTTCTTGTAAATACAGGCTTCTCCAAAAGTCTGTATAAAACCAAATGCTTTGATCACACTATCAAAGCGTTTATTCCAACTCCGAGAGGCTTGCACCAGTCCATAAATGGATCGCTGGAGCTTGCACACTTTGTTAGCTCCCTT
Organism: Triticum urartu; assembly: GCF_056163025.1. Classification (NCBI taxonomy): domain Eukaryota; kingdom Viridiplantae; phylum Streptophyta; class Magnoliopsida; order Poales; family Poaceae; genus Triticum; species Triticum urartu. The sequence goes on from NC_141873.1 coordinate 17,949,436, forward strand.
TGGTTCGACAAAACCTTCCGGTTGCATCATATACAACTCTTCTTCCAGAAATCCATTCAGGAATGCAGTTTTGACATCCATCTGCCAAATTTCATAATCATAAAATGCGGCAATTGCTAACATGATTCGGACAGACTTAAGCATCGCTACGGGTGAGAAGGTCTCATCGTAGTCAACCCCTTGAACTTGTCGAAAACCTTTTGCGACAAGTCGACCTTTGTAGACAGTAATATTACCGTCAGTGTCAGTCTTCTTCTTGAAGATCCATTTATTCTCAATTGCTTGCCGATCATCGGGCAAGTCAACCAAAGTCCATACTTTGTTCTCATACATGGATCCCATCTCAGATTTCATGGCTTCAAGCCATTTTACGGAATCTGGGCTCACCATTGCTTCTTCATAGTTCGTAGGTTCATCATGATCTAGTAGCATGATTTCCAGAACAGGATTACCATACCACTCTGGTGCGGATCTCACTCTGGTTGATCTACGAGGTTCAGTAGTATCTTGTTCTGAAGTTTCATGATCATTATCATTAGCTTCCTCACTAATTGGTGCAGGTGTCACAGAAACAGTTTTCTGTGATGTACTACTTTCCAATAAGGGAGCAGGTATAGTTACCTCGTCAAGTTCTACTTTCCTCCCACTCACTTCTTTCGAGAGAAACTCCTTCTCTAGAAAGGATCCATTCAACGAATGTCTTGCCTTCGGATCTGTGATAGAAGGTGTACCCAACAGTCTCCTTTGGGTATCCTATGAAGACACATTTCTCCGATTTGGGTTCGAGCTTATCAGGTTGAAGCTTTTTCACATAAGCATCGCAGCCCCAAACTTTAAGAAACGACAACTTTGGTTTCTTGCCAAACCACAGTTCACAAGGTGTCGTCTCAACGGATTTTGATGGTGCCCTATTTAACGTGAATGCGGCCGTCTCTAAAGCATAACCCCAAAATGATAGCGGTAAATTTGTAAGATACATCATAGATCGCACCATATCAAGTAAAGTACGATTACGACGTTCGGACACACCATTACGCTGAGGTGTTCCGGGTGGCGTGAGTTGCGAAACTATTCCGCATTGTTTCAGATGTAGACCAAAATCGTAACTCAAATATTCTCCTCCACGATCAGATCGCAGAAACTTTATTTTCTTGTTACGATGATTTTCAACTTCACTCTGAAATTCTTTGAACTTTTCAAATGTTTCAGACTTATGCTTCATTAAGTAGATATACCCATATCTGCTTAAATCATCTATGAAGGTGAGAAAATAACGATATCCGCCACGAGCCTCAACATTCATCGGACCACATACATCTGTATGTATGATTTCTAACAAATCTGTTGCTCTCTCCATTGTACTGGAGAACGGTGTTTTAGTCATCTTGCCCATAAGGCATGGTTCGCAAGTACCAAGTGATTCATAATCAAGAGGTTCCAAAAGTCCATCCGTATGGAGTTTCTTCATGCGCTTTACACTGATATGACCTAAACGGCAGTGCCACAAATAAGTTGCACTATCATTATCAACTCTGCATCTTTTGGCTTCAACATTATGAATATGTGTGTTACTACTATCGAGATTCATCAAAAATAGACCACTCTTCAAAGGTGCATGACCATAAAAGATATTACTCATATAAATAGAGCAACCATTATTCTCTGATTTAAATGAATAACCGTCTCGCATTAAACAAGATCCAGATATAATGTTCATGCTCAACGCTGGCACCAAATAACAATTATTTAGGTCTAATATTAATCTCGAAGGTAGATGTAGAGGTAGCGTGCCGACCGTGATCACATCGACTTTAGAACCATTTCCTGCGTGCATTGTCACCTCGTCCTTTGCCAGTGTTCGCTTAATCCGTAGTCCCTGTTTCGAGTTGCAAATATTAGCAACAGAACTAGTATCAAATACCCAGGTGCTACTGCGAGCTCTAGTAAGGTACACATCAATAACATGTATATCACATATACCTTTGTTCACCTTGCCATCCTTCTTATCCGCCAAATACTTGGGGCAGTTCCGCTTCCAGTGACCAGTCTGCTTGCAGTAGAAGCACTCAATTTCAGGCTTAGGTCCAGATTTGGGTTTCTTCTCCTGATCAGCAACTTGCTTGCTTTTCTTCTTGAAGTTCCCCTTCTTCTTCCCTTTGCCCTTTTTCTTGAAACCAGTGGTCTTGTTGACCATCAACACTTGATGCTCCTTCTTGATTTCTACCTCCGCAGCTTTCAGCATTGCGAAGAGCTCGGGAATAGTCTTATTCATCCCTTGCATATTATAGTTCATCACAAAGCTCTTGTAGCTTGGTGGCAGTGATTGGAGAATTCTGTCAATGACGCAATCATCTGGAAGATTAACTCCCATCTGAATCAAGTGATTATTATACCCAGACATTTTGAGTATATGCTCACTGACAGAACTGTTCTCCTCCATCTTGCAGCTATAGAATTTATTGGAGACTTCATATCTCTCAATCCGGGCATTTTCTTGAAATATTAACTTCAACTCCTGGAACATCTCATATGCTCCATGACGTTCAAAACGTCATTGAAGTCCCGATTCTAAGCCGTAAAGCATGGCACACTGAACTATCGAGTTGTCATCAGCTTTGCTCTACCAGACGTTCACAACATCTGGTGTTGCTCCAGCAGCAGACCTGGCACCTAGCGGTGCTTCCAGGACGTAATTCTTCTGTGCAGCAATGAGGATAATCCTCAAGTTACGGACCCAGTCCGTGTAATTGCTACCATCATCTTTCAACTTTGCTTTCTCAAGGAACGCATTAAAATTCAATGGAATAACAGCACGGGCCATTTATCTACAATCATACATAAACAAGCAAGATACTATCAGGTACTAAGTTCATGATAAATTTAGGTTCAATTAATCATATTATTTAAACTCCCACTTAGATAGACATCCCTCTAATCATCTAAGTGATCACGTGATCCAAATCAACTAAACCATAACCGATCATCACGTGAAATGGAGTAGTTTTCAATGGTGAACATCGTTATGTTGATCATATCTACTATATGATTCACGCTCGATCTTTCGATCTCAGTGTTCCGAGGCCATATCTGCATATGCTAGGCTCGTCAAGTTTAACCTGAGTATTCTGCGTGTGCAAAACTGGCTTGCACCCGTTGTAGATGGACGTAGAGCTTATCACACCCGATCATCACGTGGTGTCTGGGCATGACGAACTTTGGCAACAGTGCATACTCAGGGAGAACACTTTTATCTTGAAATTTAGTGAGAGATCATCTTATAATGCTACCGTCAATCAAAGCAAGATAAGATGCATAAAAGATAAACATCACATGCAAACAATATAAGTGATATGATATGGCCATCATCATCTTGTGCTTGTGATCTCCATCTCCGAAGCACCGTCGTGATCACCATCGTCACCGGCGCGACACCTTGATCTCCATCGTACTATCGTTATCATCTCGCCAATCTTATGCTTCCACGACTATCGCTACCTCTTAGTGATAAAGTAAAGCATTACAGCGTGATTGCATTGCATCCAATAAAGCGACAACCATATGGCTCCTGCCAGTTGCCGATAACTCGGTTACAAAACATGATCATCTCATACAATAAAATTTAGCATCATGTCTTAACCATATCACATCACAACATGCCCTGCAAAAACAAGTTAGACGTCCTCTACTTTGTTGTTGCATGTTTTACGTGGCTGCTACGGGCTTTAAGCAAGAACCAATCTTACCTACGCATCAAAACCACAACGATAGTTTGTCAAGTTGGTGTTGCTTTAACCTTCGCAAGGACCGGGCGTAGCCACACTCGGTTCAACTAAAGTTGGAGAAACTGTCACCCGCAAGCCACCTATGTGCAAAGCACGTCGGGAGAACCGGTCTCGCGTAAGCGTACGCGTAATGTCGGTCCGGGCCGCTTCGTCCAACAATACCGCCGAACCAAAGTATGACATGCTGGTAAGCAGTATGACTTATATCGCCCACAACTCACTTGTGTTCTACTCGTGCATATAACATCAACATATCAAACCTAGGCTCTGATGCCACTGTTGGGTTTCGTAGTAATTTCAAAAAAAATTCTACACACACGCAAGATCATGGTGATGCATAGCAACGAGAGGGGAGAGTATGATCTACATACCCTTGTAGATCGACAACGGAAGCGTTTGGTTGATGTAGTCGTACGTCTCCACGGCCCGACCGATCAAGCACCGAAACTACGGCACCTCCGAGTTCTAGCACACGTTCAGCTCGATGATGATCCCCGGACTCCGATCCAGCAAAGTGTCGGGCAAGAGTTCCGTCAGCACGACGGCGTGGTGACGATCTTGATGTACTACCGTCGCAGGGCTTCGCCTAAGCACCGCTACAATATTATCGAGGACTATGGTGGAAGGGGGCACCGCACACGGCTAAGAATATGATCACGTGGATCAACTTGTGTGTCTAGGGGGTGCCCCTACCTCCGTATATAAAGGTTCAAGGGAGGGGGGCCGGCCGGCCAGGAGAGGCGCGCTAGGAGAGAGTCCTACTCCCTCTGGGAGTAGGACTCCCCCCTTTCCTAGTTGGAATAGGATTCGTGGAGGGGGGGGAATAGGAGAGAGAGGAGGAAGGGGGGCCGGCCCCCTCTCCTTGTCCAATTCGGACCAAGGGGGGGAGGGGCGCACGGCCCATCTCTGGCCACCTCTCCTCTCTTTCACTAAGGCCCACTAAGGCCCATATACCTCCCGGGGGGTTCCGGTAACCTCCCGGTACTCCGGTAAAATCCCGATTTGACCCGGAACACTTCCGATATCCAAACATAGGCTTCCAATATATCAATCTTTATGTCTCGACCATTTCGAGACTCCTCGTCATGTCCGTGATCACATCCGGGACTCCGAACAACCTTCGGTACATCAAAATGCATAAACTCATAATATAACTGTCATCGTAACCTTAAGCGTGCAGACCCTACGGGTTCGAGAACAATGTAGACATGACCAAGACACGTCTCCGGTCAATAACCAATAGCGGAACCTGGATGCTCATATTGGCTCCTACATATTCTACGAAGATCTTCTATCGGTCAGACCGCATAACAACATACGTTGTTCCCTTTGTCATCGGTATGTTACTTGCCCGAGATTCGATCGTCGGTATCCCATACCTAGTTCAATCTTATTACCGGCAAGTCTCTTTACTCGTTCTGTAATACATCATCCCGCAACTAACTCATTAGTTGCAATGCTTGCAAGGCTTAAGTGATGTGCATTACCGAGAGGGCCCAGAGATACCTCTCCGACAATCGGAGTGACAAATCCTAATCTCGAAATACGTCAACCCAACATGTACCTTTGGAGACACCTGTAGAGCTCCTTTATAATCACCCAGTTACGTTGTGACGTTTGGTAGCACACAAAGTGTTCCTCCGGCAAACGGGAGTTGCATAATCTCATAGTCATAGGAACATGTATAAGTTATGAAGAAAGCAATAGCAACATACTAAACGATCGGGTGCTAAGCTAATGGAATGGGTCATGTCAATCAGATCATTCATCTAATGATGTGATCCTATTAATCAAATGACAACTCTTTGTCCATGATTAGGAAACATAACCATCTTTGATTAACAAGCTAGTCTAGTAGAGGCATACTAGTGACACTCTGTTTGTCTATGTATTCACACATGTATTATGTTTCCGGTTAATACAATTCTAGCATGAATAATAAACTTTTATCATGATATATAAGGAAATAAATAATAACTTTATTATTGCCTCTAGGGCATATTTCCGTCAACTCCTCGATATCGAGCCCATGTCTCCGACTAGAGAGGAGGAAATAAAACGGAAATATGCCTGGGGCCAACCTTTGGTCGAGCCAGAGGAGGTCAATAAGCTCCCAACGAGAATGTATGCATTGCATCAATGGTACATGGACATTACCAAGATTTCCAATCGAGAGTCCCTCATGGTGAATGTCAACGAGGAGCATTACTACCATAAGAAAGTTGTGGTCGTTGAGTATTCAGAACTTTTTCAGCTATACAATAAAGACGCACTCGACAAATCTATCGTCAGTCGCTATTGTCTGTAAGTGATTTCTTTCTGTAATTTAAGTCTCAAGCTAGCTGATCATTTTGATCAATCATTACATGTAACTAGTAAAATGCCTGTGCGTTGCCACGGGCCTTTTAATTTGTTTTCATCTGATTGCACCTATGAATATAATGCATATCTTATCTCGTTCCCCACTCTGTCTACCACCCTCCATCTCTATCCATACCCTTCTATTTCCCACCCCCGCTCCCTCTTTCTTTCTAGACCCCTCTATTTCTCCATGACACAATCCCCTAATGACGAAAACGCCCCCTGCTTTACATTATAAAGCAACAATCACTGTATACATCCGATAAGACCGATACAAACACACACCACCACCGCACTCAACACACACCCAAAGCAAGATACAAAGGTGCCGACAAACCACCCCAGTGACTACCAAGCATACTACGAATGAGCAAAGAAGAACCGCTTCTAGCCGACGGACCACCACATGAGTGATCCACCAAGGAGAGGTGAGGCAGCCAACGCCGGAGCGGGGACTCCAAAATGGTGCCTCCAAGAAGGGCGGGACCACTGATAGCCGCCATCATCTGATCCCGTGGATCAAGTTTTCACTCGGCGTAACACAAAGGGATTGAGAGCACCACGGCGGACCCTACAAGGGGGAAACAACGTCTGTGGACGCCACCGCCGATGGCTAGTACAAAGATTGGGCAAGTGATGTACCCTGGTGCTCCGACCCCCTCCGTCACACCCCCGCTCCGCCAACCACCCGCATCCATGCCGCCCGAGCAGCCTTGTCTGCTCTCCCTCTCCTGAGCCGCGCAAATCCGCCCAAGATCAACACGCCTCCCACTGCCAGGGCCGCCACCTTGTACCCAGACCACCCTGAGAACATCAAAGGGGGTGGCTTTCAATAGCTTCTCCAAATCCAACCACCGCTGGAACCGACAACGACCGTCCAACCTCAAGCATCGCCAGAAAGCACCAGGCTGAGGAAAAGGGGAAGGGGAAGGACCGGCACACAACCATGACCGGCACCCCCTACGTCGGCGACAGGCGACTCAACAACAGCAGAGCCCCCATCCTACCGACTTCCCCCTCCCCCCGAAGCACCCCTGCTTCACCCCACCACGGCTACTGGCGCGGACTGGCGAGAGGCCACCAACAGCCACATGTCCGCCGAAGAGGGGGTAGATCCACCGCCATCACCACCAAAGATGGGCACAAGAGAAGCCCGCCCGCGCCGCACGCTGTCGTCCAGAAGCCGGGGAGGAAGGCCCGACCGGACTCCAGGACGTGCACGCACCTCCACCACCTCAGCCACGCCACCAGCACTGCCCACCGATCCACGCCAGCGCCGGCCGCACACAGCCCCTGTTGGCCTCAGCCCTCGCCGCCGGACGGGCTGCCAGCGCCACATCTATCTGGATCAGACCAGATCCATGTTGCATGATTTTCCTGAAGGATGAAGCCCCACCTCCACCGCACAACCACCACTACACTAATATAGAATCGACTGAGAGTATCAGTCGTGAGACTGGAGACTGTATCACAATCCCCTAATTACTTCCATGAAAGAAAAACAAAAAATCAGCATGCAATCCACTAATGACGTCAATTTGATTTGATTGAAGCATGGAATCAAAAGAGAAGTGCACTGCAGATAGGAAAGAAATAGAGCAAACAGTTACCGACGACATTACAGTAGAAGAAAACAAAGATATATGCGAAAAACAATACAAAGATGCTTGTGCAACTTATCATACGTACCTAGAAGAATATTGTGATCCGCTACAGCACGCCACACTGAGACATACATGCTGAAATGCATTGTTCTCTCTCTTTTTTATAGGAGCCGAGACATACATGCTGAAATGCATTGTTCTCTCTCTTTTTTTATAGGAACACATACGTAATTTGGTTACAATTACGAATTTTAATGCTGGTTAGTCAATTCTAGCAGAATAAAAGAATAGGTTTCATGCTATCCTGCGAATTGCTGAATCAATATCGATATATGAGCAGGCTCACACAACTTGTAAATTAAGCTAAGGGGTAGATCCTAAATATACTGTTTTTTTTTTTTGCTTTAGCACATGTGTCTTCCCGTCCTCTTCACCTTTTGAGGAATATGGTACGCAGGGTTTGCTTAACAACATGACAAAATCAACGTCGACCGAGAGAATTTGGTTGCTGCATATTACCTTCTGATAATTATTGTAGGCAAACCAGCATAGGCTGTACAACAAATATATACATGCAGAAATGTGGGCTCTTGGAAAGACGATAGTATAGAATGTCTGGCCACCCAGTAGCTTTATATTTTCAAGATACTCTTAACAACAAACTGACATAATACATGTAGGTTTAGACCAGCAAGCATAATATCATCAGGAACTCATCATTTTCTTACCACCCCATGTCTATCTCCAGCGTATCCTCGTCTTTCCAACAAAGGAAAACATCCTTTGTAAGTGTCAGCGGAGCCTTCTCCAAATTGTCATCAATGAAGCAATTCAGGACAGATCTGGGCAACCCAGTGGAGACTTCGCTGACAATGAAGCTCGAGTAGCTGATCCAGTTCTCAAAGGCGCCTCCTGCAGACCTGCACAACCATGTTGACATTTAGTTTCTCACCCTGGCTCCCAGCAAGGCTGTGACTGTAGAAGCTAGTTTTTTTTAAACGGAGGCATAAGCATAAGTTGTGAATCTAGAAGATAGTTTTGATGCTTACAACGACAACATTTAATTAGAAAACTAATGCATGTAAAACTAAGGTTGTATTCAAAGTGGTGACATGTTACTTCTTGATAAATATCCGCCGATAAAAGTATTTTAGTAACACAATTGAGTTGAACACATCGTAAATGGAAATAACACAAACTTTAGGCAAAGTAATTACTACAGTTCCTTTGGAATCAAGGACAGAAGAAACACAATAGATGATAACACAAGAAAAGTAATCGCTATTTTTGTTTTAACACTACCGATACACTATAAGATGTTAAGAGTTTTGAGAATCAACATCTTATCGACATAAGTACTTCACTTTTCTCAGGAACATGTGCAATAAGGAGAGCAAAAATATCCAATAGGAAGGAGTTATAGAGCACACAATTCATGCCCAAACAGTCCTAGTCCAGTAACTCAGACAACCATTAATGGTTTCAACCAATAAAACCAACACATCATAATTCCTGAAACCCCTCGGGGTGCATGCTATGTAACCAGATCATCTATTCAAGTGTATATACCCAGCCAATGTTTATTGTTGCAAAATTGTGCACATTGTAAGAAAACAATTGTGAGGAAACCCATAAGATAAGAGAAATAAAGATGGCACCTTCCAACATGTGCCATCAAGAAAATACTAAACCCCCTTCTCTTGTAGGCTAACTACCTTCCGAACCCAAACTCTCCACACCTTGTATTGGTGCAACTGAATAAATTAGTACAGTAAAACGAGTTGTAACACATACAATGAAGAAAAGACACAGTTTAGGCCTTAGAGAACCTAAATACAACGACCCAGGATTAATGTAGAAGCACACAACGACAAAAAAACACATGTCAGAGGAAAGTGCTACTGCCAGCAGAAGTAGCTGCCCCAGTGGTGGTGATCGAGACTATGCACGGGATTCATGTAGAAGCACCTAAACACAGGATTCATTATTGGCACCTGGAACATGGGTGCAGGCATTCCGGCGAAGTCAGCGATAATGGAAGCTTCGGGTATGGCAAGAACTTGCAAAATTGTAATGAGTGATAAAAGGATCTTATGGAGAAAAAACAGTAAAGGAATGCATATTTCTATTATGCATCATCGATCAAAACGATGGTTAATTGAATGAAGAAAACAAAAAATCACTTTTACTGGGAAAAATTGGTACTGCTACCTATTTTAATGTTATTAACTCGTTGGTGAGAGAGCTGCTCACTTGCATATCACATAACTCCACGTATTTTCTGTACAAAGGTAATTTAATTTGGTAGTGACATTCAGCTATTTCCTTGGAGCTTAAAGGATTACCTACAAATAAAATTAGAGGAAATGCTTGTATTGCTAAATCTCATCAAGTGGTAGCTATCATTTTCATCAAGAAAAAACAACTTGCTCTCGTTGGTCATTATGTCAGGCGAACCTTCTCTGCATATTACTGAAAAACACACAATTAGCATTATGTTATGTACTGTTTAAGAACCGTGAAATGATTGATTTGGCTCACCTGCCAGCTTGGTTTTAGACAGAACCAACCCTAAAATCACCTGTCTTATTGGTGTGGCCGCGGGTGGAGATGGCGGCCAGCGCGTGGCTCCCCAGAAGACGGCCTTCTTCGGCCACCATCCCATCACTGCGCGCATGGGTGATAGCATCCTCACGGCAGCGCCCAGCCCCTGCCAGCAGAAGTAGCTGCCCCGGTGGTGGTGATCGAGACTATGCACGAGATTGATGTAAGCACCTAAACACGAGATTGAAAATTGGCACTCTCTTTGGATTGTCAGTCAACTTCCCAATTGTGGCCATTGATTTTCTTGAGTTGAAGCAATGCCTTACAAACCTACTTCACTAAGGAGCTCAAATTGCCGTTGATGGTCTAGACATGCTGCACCGAAATCATTGAAGGCCGAACACTGATAACAATACCATTGTATATCTAGTCATAGTATTCCATTCCAACTATCCCAAGGAAATAAAGATATCTGAAAGCTGCACTCCAACCTGCAAGGCTGCAACAGTAAGGGGAGAAAATTAGAATACACATAGGCTAGCAAAATGATTACCATGATCTTAAATAAGCAAGCGATAGAGCAGTGTCGTTCTCACTAAGGCAAACGACAGAGTACAATAGATCGACCATGGATACAAGAAAGGAATTATATTCAATATTTAATAATCTCCTCACTCATCTCTGGTGCTCTGCAAGAAAGGAATTAAACTCAATATTGAACAGTTCTCCATTTTTCATCTTGACTTGATTCTGTTGTTAACTGCATTCCCAAAAAATAATGCGCGTGTTCTGAAATTTGAGTCATCTAGCAAAACGTAGTTCAACCTATAAAGTTGGTGCAGGCATCCACTCTGCCTCTAAACCTCCATTTATCTTTCTGTCATGGTCATATTTGCAGAATTTAGTTTGGACCATCAAGTTAGCATTAATTAACTCACAAGCTTATATGCATCTAGACATTTAAGTTTTACTGAAATCTCTACAGAAAGGTGGAAAAAGATGCAGGAACTAAAACCAGATCGTGAACTTCTAAGATATCTCAAAACTGGCACATGAGGGGACATATCCTAATATTAAACGTAAGTCGACATGAAGATATCCCCTAGATACAAACTTTCTATAATTTATCATGAAAATTGTCACTGATATAGTCTAAAGTCCAAAATTTCATCATTCTTGATTATTATCAAAAACTTTTGTTTTGATTGATTAAATATACATACCAGACCTGAAGACAATGGTGCATCCCTTGCCGTTTTGAAGTTATAAGAAATTTTCCTGGCCTGTAGTGGAACTTGGTACCCAAATGATAGTTCTTCGTTACATGGACAAGCAGCAATGAAATGATTCAGTTGCCTAGTTTACAAAGGTTATTCTGATCTGATCTTATTCCATTAAGTTCAACGAAGCGGGGTGACACTCTGGGAGGCATGGTGAACTTATCTTCAGAGGTGGCTTTACGTTTCTTGCTTTTCAGCTCTGCATTTTGAGCACCACCCAAATATATTTGATAAGAAAATAGTTACAGTACTAAACCTGACCATTCCTTGAGAATACACAACAGGAATCATCAATATGTTCAATAACGATCCGGTTGCCTCTAATCAGAATCACGCATGTTGAGTTTACTTATTGTAGGGGCCCAAGATAAGGTGCCTACAAAATAAATTCCAAACTAAGGTACAGTACAGAAACAAAATATCCAAAATCATATGAAAAAAATACACTATAAAGCAGCGAGTGCAAACATCAGGAAACAACTTGATCAATGTACCCTTTTTTCAAGGATGCATCTGACCGATGTGCCCTTGATAAGAGGAGCAAACAATGTAAGAAATGAAGTGCGGTTGTAAGGGAGATACCGCCACCGCTCGCCTTAAAGGCGATGTTCACCTTGCTTAGGAGCCACGTCATCACCCCTGTTCGCCTTTCCTCTGCTTGTCCTCCGGTCAAACAGAGCTCGGCTCGGGGTGCGGACATCCTGACAATGATGAGAAGACCATAAAAAACGTTAATGTAGAGGAGTCAAGACTGCAAACTACATAATCTGAAGCACATATAGAGGCCTAGTAAAAATTCACAAAAGGTGTGCACAGTTCAGACGTGCCCAGGCTTGCCCATTGATCTGGAGTAGAAGATGGGGGGCAAATGAGGTTTACCTTGTGCACAGCCATGAGAGAGACGAGGAAGGTGATGAATTGTGGCTCGCCTCCTCCTCGTCACAGATGTGCCCAGTGCACCACAGCAGCAAGGGGTTGAGGGTCGCCGTCTCCAAGGCACGGGGTCACCCTGCCCGCTCGTCGAGCTCCTCTCCTCAAGGCCGCCGGCTAGATCCATCATGATGTTAATACATGGGGTTGAAACCGCTCTGCTATACCTATGATTGAAACAGCCCTGCGTTTGAGTTTTCTCCTATCCATACCTCTGGTTGAAACCGCCCTGCGACGGCGATCCAGAACCGTGGCCCCGACGCAAGATCCGACGGGGTCTTCCGGAGGGGATCGACGGGGTTTTCTGGAGGGGATCGGCGGCGGCGGCTTTATGGAGTTACGGCGGCAGCGAGATCCGGCGGGATCTTCGCGAGGAGGTCGACGGCGGTGAGATCCGGCAGGGTCTTCTCGAGGAGATCGGCGACGGTGAGATCCGACAGGGTCTTCTCGAGGAGATCGGCGGTGGTGAGATCCGGCGGGGTCTTGGCGGCGGCGAAGGGATGGAGGGCGGCCGCGAACGAGGGCAGTGAGTCGGGTGCGAGTGGAGGGCAGGAGAGTCGGGCGTGCGAGTGGAGGGCAGGAGAGTCGTGCGTGCGATTGGTTTAGGTTTTTTTGCTGGTTAATTTTCGTAGGGTTTTTTTCGTTGGTTAATTTTCGTAGGTTTTTTTCCTTTGCTTTGTAGATGGGTGCGTGAGGGCGGGTGGGAGCCTTAGTACGAGGTTTTTTTGGTTCATGGCGGCTCAGTGTGAGGTGGGAGGAAGTACCAAAAAAGACCGGGTGAGGTGGGACGAAAATTAAACCCGGAACGCGACCTACCAACTGAGACATTAGGAGTAGAGATTATCCTCACTATATTCTTTTCTGTGGTATTATGCAGGATGAAGATTTATGAAATGAAAAAAGGTGGACGCTATGGCATTGGGTTCGTTGACCCAAATACCATTAATGAATACACATGGAAAATAGATCCATATCACGCAAAATGTGTAGAGGAAAGCATGCTACAGTTCTTCAAGGAACTCAAATACAATGAAGATATACTACTTCCTTACAACTTCTAGTGAGTCACACTATCTTGTACTACAAATTCTGTTTTTTCCTACTAGCTATAGCTACATGTTTTTGCTTACATATATATGCCCGCTTAATTAAGACATGCAAACGTGTGCGCATGCAGATTTCACTGGATCTTGTTAATCATTAAAGTTGATGAAAGAACAGTTGAAGTACTAGACTCGCTACTTAAGAAAGCAAGTGACTACAGCATCGTAAAGGGGATAGTCAACAGGTAATTTCAATCATTATTAACTATATCTCGGCCTATTTAATTAGTTCGTCATTTCCTGATAACAACTATTTAATAACCCATTTATTCATTCATCAGGGTCACTCCAGGCCCATGGAAACAAAGTCTGAAATGGTATCGACCCAAGGTAAGTAATTAAGTAGTACTAGCTAGCTGCCATCTCTTTAATTATCATGATTGATTAATTATTATCTGATCAAAATTCCATTCTCGTAAAGGCCCTGAAGCAGGCGCCGGGGAATGATCTATGTGCATACTACGTTTGCGAGAACATTCGCATGATGGCGTCCGAAAGGAGCAAATCTCAAAGACAGGAGTGGGTACGATATTGATTGTCAAAACACTATTCACAATTTTTACACCATTATCGATATCTAGTCACACAACTAATACACATGCATATTGATCTCCTTCTTAACAGTTCAAAGAGGTGCGGGACAAGTGTTGGAAATGTGCCCTAGAGGCAATAATAAAAGCATTATTATTATATTTCCTTGTTCATGATAATTGTCTTTATTCATGCTATAATTGTATTATCCGGAAATCGTAATACATGTGTGAATAACAGACACCAACATGTCCCTAGTAAGCCTCTAGTTGACTAGCTCGTTGATCAACAGATAGTCATGGTTTCCTGACTATGGACATTGGATGTCACTGATAACGAGATCACATCATTAGGAGAATGATGAGATGGACAAGTCCGAATCCTAAACATAGCACAAGATCGTATAGTTCGTTTGCTAGAGTTTTCCAATGTCAAAGTATCTTTTCCTTAGACCATGAGATCGTGTAACTCCCGGATACCGTAGGAGTACTTTGGGTATACCAAACGTCACAACGTAACTGGGTGACTATAAAGGTAGACTACGGGTATCTCCAAAAGTGTTTGTTGGGTTGACATGGATCAAGACTGGGATTTGTCACTCCGTATGACGGAGAGGTATCACTGGGCCCACTCGGTAATACATCATCATAATGAGCTCAAAGTGACCAAGTGTCTGGTCACGGGATCATGCATTATGGTACGAGTAAAGTGACTTGCCGGTAACGAGATTGAACGAGGTATTGGGATACCGACGATCGAATCTCGGGCAAGTAACATATCGATTGACAAAGGGAATTGCATACGGGGTTGATTGAATCCTCGACATCGTGGTTCATCCGATGAGATCATCGTGGAGCATGTGGGAGCGAACATGGGTATCCAGATCCCGCTGTTGGTTACTGAGCGGAGAGTAGTCTCGGTCATGTCTGCTTGTCTCCCAAACCCATAGGGTCTACACACTTAAGGTTCGGTGACGCTAGGGTTGTGAAGATATGTATATGCAGTAACCCGAATGTTGTTCGGAGTCCCGGATGAGATCCCGGACGTCACAAGGAGTTCCGGAATGGTCCGGAGGTAAAGAATTATATATAGGAAGTGCTGTTTCGGCCATCGGGACAAGTTTCGGGGTCACCGGTATTGTACCGGGACCACCGGAAGGGTCCCGGGGGTCCACCGGGTGGGGCCACCTATCCCGGGGGGGCCCATGGGCTGAAGTGGGAGGGAACCCAGCCCAAAGTGGGCTGGGGCGCCACACACCCCTAGGGCCTATGCGGCTAGGGTTGAGGGGAAACCCTAGAGGGGGCGCCCCCTTGCTTGGGGGGCAAGCCCCCCACCCTAGGCCACCGCCCCCCCTAGTAGAATCTACTACCCCTATATATAGTGGGGGAGAGGAGGGACTTCAGACCCCAGCCCCTGGCGCCTCCCTCTCTCCCCGTTACGTCTCCCTCTCGTAGTATAGACGAAGCCCTGCTACTGTGACGCCCTGCATCCACCACCACGCCGTCGTGCTGCTGGATCTTCATCAACCTCTCCTTCCCTCTTGCTAGATCAAGAAGGAGGAGACGTCTCCCGTCCCGTATGTGTGTTGAACACGGAGGTGTCGTCCGTTCGGCGCTTGGTCATCGGTGATTTGGATCACGTCGAGTACGCCTTCCTCATCCCCGTTCTTTGAACGCTTCCGCGCGTGATCTACAAAGGTATGTAGATGCAATCCGATCACTCGTTGCTAGATGAACTCCTAGATGGATCTTGGTGAAACGAGTAGGAAAAAGTTTGTTTTCTGCAACGTTCCCCAACAGTGGCATCATGAGCTAGGTCTATGCGTAGTTCTTCTTGCGCGAGTAGAACACAATTTGTTGTGGGCGTAGATTTGTCAACTTTCTTGCCGCTACTAGTCTTTTCTTGCTTCAGTGGCATTGTGGGATGAAGCGGCCCGGACCAACCTTACACGTACGCTTACGTGAGACCGGTTCCACCAACTAACATGCACTAGTTGCATAAGGTGGCTGGCGGGTGTCTGTCTCTCCCACTTTAGTTGGAGCGGATTCGATGAACAGGGTCCTTATGAAGGGTAAATAGAAGTTGACAAATCACGTTGTGGCTTTAACGTAGGTAAGAAGACGTTCTTGCTAGAACCCTAATTCAGCCATGTAAAACTTGCAACGACAATTAGAGGACGTCTAACTTGTTTTTGCAGCAAGTGGTTTGTGATATGATATGGCCAAAGTTGTGATGAATGATGAATGATCTATATGTGATGTATGAGATGTTCATGCTATTGTAATAGGAATCACGACTTGCATGTCGATGAGTATGAAAACCGGCAGGAGCCATAGGAGTTGTCTTTATTCTTTTATATGACCTGCGTGTCATTGAGAAACGCCATGTAAATTACTTACTTTATTGCTAAACGCGTTAGCCATAGTAGTAGAAGTAATAGTTGGCGAGCAACTTCATGGAGACACGATGATGGAGATCATGATGATGGAGATCATGGTGTCAAGCCGGTGACAAGATGATCATGGAGCCCCAAGATGGAGATCAAAGGAGCTATGTGATATTGGCCATATCATGTCACGTTTATTATTTGATTGCATGTGATGTTTATCATGTTTTGCATCTTGTTTACTTAGAACGACGGTAGTAAATAAGATGATCCCTCATAACAATTTCAAGAAGTGTTCTCCCCTAACTGTGCACCGTTGCTAAAGTTTGTCGTTTCGAAGCACGCCGTGATGATCGGGTGTGATAGATCCTTACGTTCACATACAACGGGTGTAAGACAGTTTTACACATGCAAAACACTTAGGGTTAACTTGACGAGCCTAGCATGTACAGACATGGCCTCGGAACACAGAAGACCGAAAGGTCGAGCATGAGTCGTATAGAAGATACGATCAACATGAAGATGTTCACCGACATTGACTAGTCCGTCTCACGTGATGATCGGACACGGTCTAGTTAACTCGGATCATGTTATACTTAGATGACTAGAAGAGGGATGTCTATCTAAGTGGGAGTTCATTAATAATTTGATTAGATGAACTTAATTATCATGAACTTAGTCTAAAATATTTTACAATATGTCTTGTAGATCAAATGGCCAACGTAGTCCTCAACTTCAACGCGTTCCTAGAGAAAACCAAGCTGAAAGACGATGGCAGCAACTATACGGACTGGGTCCGGAACCTGAGGATCATCCTCATAGCTGCCAAGAAAGATTATGTCCTACAAGCACCGCTAGGGGAAGCTCCCGTCCCACAGAACCAAGATGTTATGAACGCTTGGCAGACACGTGTTGACGACTACTCCCTCGTTCAGTGCGGCATGCTTTACAGCTTAGAGCCGGGGCTCCAAAAGCGTTTTGAGAGACATGGAGCATACGAGATGTTCGAAGAGCTGAAAATGGTTTTTCAAGCTCATGCCCGGATCGAGAGATATGAAGTCTCCGATAAGTTCTTCAGCTGTAAGATGGAGGAAAATAGTTCTGTCAGTGAGCACATACTCACTATGTCTGGGTTACATAACCGCTTGTCTCAGCTGGGAGTTAATCTCCCGGATGATGCGGTCATTGACAGAATCCTCCAGTCGCTTCCACCAAGCTACAAGAGCTTTGTGATGAACTTCAACATGTAGGGGATGCAAAAGACCATTCCTGAGTTGTTCTCAATGCTGAAATCAGCGGAGGTAGAAGTCAAGAAGGAACATCAAGTGTTGATGGTCAATAAAACCACTAAGTTCAAGAAGGGCAAGGGTAAAAAGAACTTCAAGAAGGACGGCAAGGAAGTTTCCGCGCCCGGCAAGCAAGCTGCCGGGAAGAAGTCAAAGAATGGACCCAAGCCTGAGACAGAGTGCTTTTATTGCAAAGGGAAGGGTCACTGGAAGCGGAACTGCCCCAAATACTTAGCGGACAAGAAGTCCGGCAACACCAAAGGTATATTTGATATACATGTAATTGATGTGTACCTTACCAGTACTCGTAGTAACTCCTGGGTATTTGATACCGGTGCCGTTGCTCACATTTGTAACTCACAGCAGGAGCTGCGGAATAAACGGAGACTGGCAAAGGACGAGGTGACGATGCGCGTCGGGAATGGTTCCAAGGTCGATGTGATCGCCGTCGGCACGCTGCCTCTACATTTACCTACGGGATTAGTTTTAAACCTCAATAATTGTTATTTAGTGCCAGCTTTGAGCATGAACATTGTATCGGGATCTCGTTTAATTCGAGATGGCTACTCATTTAAATCCGAGAATAATGGTTGTTCCATTTATATGAGAGATGTTTTATGGTCATGCTCCTATGGTAAATGGTTTATTCTTAATGAATCTCGAGCGTATTGCTACACATATTCATAGTGTGAGTACCAAAAGATGTAAGGTTGATAATGATAGTCCCACATACTTATGGCACTGCCGCCTTGGTCACATAGGTGTCAAACGCATGAAGAAGCTCCATGCAGATGGACTTTTAGAGTCTCTTGATTATGAATCATTTGACACGTGCGAACCATGCCTCATGGGTAAAATGACCAAGACTCCATTCTCAGGAACAATGGAGCGAGCAACCAACTTGTTGGAAATCATACATACTGATGTGTGCGGTCCAATGAGTGTTGAGGCTCGCGGTGGCTATCGTTATGTTCTCACCCTCACTGATGACTTGAGTAGATATGGGTATGTCTACTTAATGAAACACAAGTCTAAAACCTTTGAAAAGTTCAAGGAATTTTAGAGTGAGGTTGAAAATCAACGTGACAGGAAAATCAAGTTTCTACGATCAGATCGTGGAGGAGAATACTTGAGTCACGAATTTGGCACACACTTAAGAAAATGTGGAATAGTTTCACAACTCACGCCGCCTGGAACACCTCAGCGTAACGGTGTGTCCGAACGTCATAATCGCACTCTATTAGATATGGTGCGATCTATGATGTCTCTTACCGATTTACCGCTATCTTTTTGGGGCTATGCTTTAGAGACTGCCGCATTCACTTTAAATAGGGCTCCGTCGAAATCCGTTGAGACGACACCGTATGAATTATGGTTTGGGAAGAAACCTAAGCTGTCGTTTCTAAAAGTTTGGGGATGCGATGCTTATGTCAAGAAACTTCAACCTGAGAAGCTCGAACCCAAGTCGGAAAAATGCGTCTTCATAGGATACCCTAAAGAAACTATTGGGTATACCTTCTACCTAAGATCCGAAGGCAAGATCTTTGTTGCCAAGAACGGACTCTTTCTGGAGAAAGAGTTTCTCTCGAAAGAAGTAAGTGGAAGGAAAGTAGAGCTTGATGAAGTATTACCTCTTGAACCGGAAAATGGCGCAACTCAAGAGAATGTTCCTGAGGTGCCTGCAGCGACTAGAGAGGAAGTTAATGATAATGATCAAGATACTTCTGATCAAACTCCTACTGAAATTCGAAGGTCCACAAGGACACGTTCCGCACCAGAGTGGTACGGCAACCCTGTCTTGGAAATCATGTTGTTAGACAACGGTGAACCTTCGAACTATGAAGAAGCGATGGCGGGCCCGGATTCCGAAAAATGGCTAGAAGCCATGAAATCCGAGATAGGATCCATGTATGAAAACGAAGTATGGACTTTGACTGACTTGCCCGTTGAACGGCGAGCCATAGAAAATAAATGGATCTTTAAGAAGAAGACAGACGCGGATGGTAATGTGACCATCTATAAAGCTCGACTTGTCGCTAAGGGTTATCGACAAGTTCAAGGGGTTGACTACGATGAGACTTTCTCACCGGTAGCGAAGCTAAAGTCCGTCCGAATCATGTTAGCAATTGCCGCATTCTATGATTATGAGATATGGCAAATGGACGTCAAAACGGCATTCCTTAATGGTTTCCTTAAGGAAGAATTGTATATGATGCAGCCGGAAGGTTTTGTCGATCCTAAGAATGCTGACAAGGTGTGCAAGCTCCAACGCTCGATTTATGGGCTGGTGCAAGCATCTCGGAGTTGGAACATTCGCTTTGATGAGATGATCAAAGCGTTTGGGTTTACGCAGACTTATGGAGAAGCCTGCCTTTACAAGAAAGTGAGTGGGAGCTCTGTAGCATTTCTCATATTATATGTAGATGACATACTTTTGATGGGAAATGATATAGAACTCTTGGACAGCATCAAGGCCTACTTGAATAAGAGTTTTTCAATGAAGGACCTTGGAGAAGCTGCTTATATATTAGGCATCAAAATCTATAGAGATAGATCAAGACTCCTCATAGGTCTTTCACAGAGCACATACCTTGATAAGATATTGAAGAAGTTCAATATGGATCAATCTAAGAAGGGGTTCTTACCTGTGTTACAAGGTATGAAATTGAGCTCAGCTCAATGTCCGACCACGGCAGAAGATATAGAAGAGATGAGCGTCATCCCCTATGCATCAGCCATAGGTTCTATTATGTATGCCATGTTGTGTACCAGACCTGATGTAAACCTTGCCGTAAGTTTGGTAGGAAGGTACCAAAGTAATCCCGGCAAGGAACACTGGACAGCGGTCAAGAATATCCTGAAGTACCTAAAAAAGACTAAGGAAATGTTTCTCGTTTATGGAGGTGACGAAGAGCTCGTCGTAAAGGGTTACGTCGACGCTAGCTTCGACACAGATCTGGATGACTCTAAGTCACAAACCGGATACGTGTATATTTTGAACGGTAGGGCAGTAAGCTGGTGCAGTTGCAAGCAAAGCGTCGTGGCGGGATCTACATGTGAAGCGGAGTACATGGCAGCCTCGGAGGCAGCACATGAAGCAATATGGGTGAAGGAGTTCATCACCGACCTAGGAGTCATACCCAATGCGTCGGGGCCGATCAAGCTCTTCTGTGACAACACTGGAGCTATTGCTCTTGCCAAGGAGCCCAGGTTTCACAAGAAGACAAGGCACATCAAGCGTCGCTTCAACTCCATTCGTGAAAATGTTCAAGATGGAGACATAGAGATTTGTAAAGTACATACGGACCCGAATGTAGCGGATCCGTTGACTAAACCTCTCCCTAGAGCAAAACATGATCAACACCAGAATTCCATGGGTGTTCGATTCATCACAATGTAATTAGATTATTGACTCTAGTGCAAGTGGAAGACTGTTGGAAATGTGCCCTAGAGGCAATAATAAAAGCATTATTATTATATTTCCTTGTTCATGATAATTGTCTTTATTCATGCTATAATTGTATTATCCGGAAATCGTAATACATGTGTGAATAACAGACACCAACATGTCCCTAGTAAGCCTCTAGTTGACTAGCTCGTTGATCAACAGATAGTCATGGTTTCCTGACTATGGACATTGGATGTCATTGATAACGAGATCACATCATTAGGAGAATGATGAGATGGACAAGACCCAATCCTAAACATAGCACAAGATCGTATAGCTCGTTTGCTAGAGTTTTCCAATGTCAAAGTATCTTTTCCTTAGACCATGAGATCGTGTAACTCCCGGATACCGTAGGAGTACTTTGGGTATACCAAACGTCACAACGTAACTGGGTGACTATAAAGGTAGACTACGGGTATCTCCGAAAGTGTTTGTTGGGTTGACATGGATCAAGACTAGGATTTGTCACTCCGTATGACGAAGAGGTGTCACTGGGCCCACTTGGTAATACATCATCATAATGAGCTCAAAGTGACCAAGTGTCTGGTCACGGGATCATGCATTACGGTACGAGTAAAGTGACTTGCCGGTAACGAGATTGAACGAGGTATTGGGATACCGACGATCGAATCTCGGGCAAGTAACATATCGATTGACAAAGGGAATTGCATACGGGGTTGATTGAATCCTCGACATCATGGTTCATCCGATGAGATCATCGTGGAGCATGTGGGAGCCAACATGGGTATCCAGATCCCGCTGTTGGTTATTGAGCGGAGAGTAGTCTCGGTCATGTCTGCTTGTCTCCCGAACCCGTAGGGTCTACACACTTAAGGTTCGGTGACGCTAGGGTTGTGAAGATATGTATATGCAGTAACCCGAATGTTGTTCGGAGTCCCGGATGAGATCCCGGACGTCACGAGGAGTTCCGGAATGGTCCGGAGGTAAAGAATTATATATAGGAAGTGCTGTTTCGGCCATCGGGACAAGTTTCGGGGTCACCGGTATTGTACCGGGACCACCGGAAGGGTCCCGGGGGTCCACCGGGTGGGGCCACCTATCCCGGGGGGGCCCCATGGGCTGAAGTGGGAGGGAACCCAGCCCAAAGTGGGCTGGGGCGCCACACACCCCTAGGGCCCATGCGGCTAGGGTTGAGGGGAAACCCTAGAGGGGGCGCCCCCTTGCTTGGGGGGCAAGCCCCCCACCCTAGGCCGCCGCCCCCCCCAGTAGATTCCATCTACTAGGGCCGGCGCCCCCCCCTAGCACCCCTATATATAGTGGGGGAGAGGAGGGACTTCAGACCCCAGCCCCTGGCGCCTCCCTCTCTCCCCGTTACGTCTCCCTCTCGTAGTATAGGCGAAGCCCTGCTACTGTGACGCCCTGCATCCACCACCACGCCGTCGTGCTGCTGGATCTTCATCAACCTCTCCTTCCCTCTTGCTGGATCAAGAAGGAGGAGACGTCTCCCGTCCCGTACGTGTGTTGAACGCGGAGGTGTCGTCCGTTCGGCGCTTGGTCATCGGTGATTTGGATCACGTCGAGTACGCCTTCCTCATCCCCGTTCTTTGAACGCTTCCGCGTGTGATCTACAAAGGTATGTAGATGCAATCCGATCACTCGTTGCTAGATGAACTCCTAGATGGATCTTGGTGAAACGAGTAGGAAAAATTTTGTTTTCTGCAACGTTCCCCAACAACAAGCTCCTAGCACAGGACCGCATAGAAGCAATTCAAGAGGAAATAGCGGGATTTTTGCTCGACCAGGTCATAGATCCCAAAGGAGAATACTATTACCCGCTACCGCCCCCATGAACCACTTCCAATTGTTATCGTGCTCCGAAGGCACCAATTAGCTAGGCTAATGCCACTGGCTCCGAAGGCACCAATTAGGAGAAATTATATATATATATATATATATATATATATATATATATATATATATATATGAATTAATTAATTATGGTTGTGAGACATTCGATGATATATATATATATATATATATATTATGATCGGTTGTACTAGAAATTCTATTTATATATATGCATAACGTGTACAATATGTAGTATCGTAAAATATCAGCAAACGAAAAAGAATTAAATGGAAAACACAAAATTAAAATGAAAAAGAAATCATAAACCCAAACCCCCCCCCCCCAACATTTTAATACCGGTTGGTGACACCAACCGGTACTAAAGGGCTCCCTGCCCCCGAAGCTGGCTCGTGCCACGTGGTTGCCCTTTAGCACCGGTTCGCGCTGAACCGGTACTAAAGGGGGGGGCCTTTAGTGCCTACATTTTAGCGCCGGTTACCAAACCGGCACTAAAGGGCCTTACAAACCGGTGTTATTGCCCGGTTCTGCACTAGTGGTTGAGGATCGAGGGAGAGGGAGGCACCATCGCTGGCGGCCATCTAGGGTTACACACGGTGGGAGGTCGGTTTGCTCGTGTGAGGGGAGAGGTGACAGATAGAGAGGCTCCCGACTATGTAAAAAAGAAATAAGAAAAAAAAGTCGCGGGGAGAGAAAACCGGTAGGATAGGAGAAAAATCGGTGGGACGGATCGAGGGGATCCTATCGATCGATGGGAGGGGAGCGACGAACGAACGAATGAACGACGTACGGACTGCTCCATTAGTAGGAGTAGCTCTTACCCACACAACAAAGCTAGCACATGAACAACATGTAGAATGACTGGGCCACATTCCGTCATCTCATCTCCCTGTGAATGTGTTGCTTTCGCATCACCATGGAGCCTGCTATAAGGGCTTGACCAGTGCGGAATCACGCGAGAAGTCAAAAGTTCCAAGAGAAGGTAACCCCACCTCCGAGCCTCCATGTCCATCCTACACGCCGAACAGGTGCGCTGGAAGCCGGAGTTCGGTGGCGTCAAAGTCAACCCCAACCCTGTCCAGCTCCCGACTACTCCGGCAGGGAAAGCACAACACGGCAGGCACTCCATCTCAACAGCCTGGCCGCACGCATAGTCGCATAGTGGCAAGCACTCCATCAAGGGGCTTCTCGTGTTTCGAAATCGAAGCCCCATGGGCTTAATCCACTAATTAAGAAGTAGGAAATTGCATGATTAATTACTGCAAAACCGGGCTAAAACTATCCGCGTGGTTCACAATCAATATACCCATTGTAAACGAGACGCATACACCTGAATATATGAGTAACAATGGAATTTTTTTTGAGATAAGGCCAGAAGCAAAAAACACCAAAGAAATGTCACCAATATGTTCTCGATACGGAATCCAATAAAGCTTTAAAAAATTGAATGCAATAAGAAGCCAACTGATGGTACCTAACCTTAAACCATTGAGTGTCGAATGCACCTGACTTTAGAGAAAGGAATCATACTAAATAATATGCACCTGTAATTTGCTCCCCCTCTTCCCATCACCAAACATCAAACCTAGGCGCACAGAAGTCTCAAAATTGACCTGAGAAAAACATACATCAAAGACATCTTGCTCGGTTGTTCTAATGCAAAACGATATGCAGGTGTGAGTTCAAGAAAGGGGGGGTTGTTCTTCGACATAGGCATCCGATCAATGCAAACAAGGAATAAGTAGAAACGAAAAACCAGACAACTGATAGAGTTAAGGTGAATTAGAAAGGGGGTTGAACCTCCTCAACCGTATAGAAAATGCACGCGACCTCCAACTTCACAGTGAATTGGAGTCATATATATGACGCAAGCAATTTTTATGTCAACCACACAAACAACAGATATGACTTGGATTAAGGATATTGACAACATTTCTGGCATAATTGGAAAAGGAAAAGGGTATGTTATATGAAAATTTCAGTAAAAAGGCATACTCTGTACCTCAAACAACATGAAATAAGATTGGTATCTGAAGGAAAAAAATACAAAATGGTCAAGCAGTAGAACAAACAAAATATCACTAAATGTTGAAACGAAAATTATAAGCCAAACCTGCAGAAAGTCAACAACAAGGAATGAGGTTATGGCTAGTCCCTCGTGAGATCAGTAGTATGTTGTGCCTTGACCATTTATAAGGCAATGTCATGCTTATCAACATCCGTGACTACCATTATGCCTCTGGCTACTACCATCTTGTCACCCGGAACTGAGAAGGGTATATCTTGAATTCTTGATTGGGTAAAAGCTTGCAACTGAACCGGACAAGGCTGCGGAGGAAATAATAAGTATGCTGATCTAAAGTATGCATGGCACAGTAATTCGTGAAAAAACAGAAGCAAATATCATGTGATTTGGGTGTAAAAGAGTTTAATTTGCACCTTCCAGTTTGTTGACCAAACATGTGGCTTCGATTCCTGATCTCTCCTTGGCTGAAAGCATTAGCCCAAAACATCAAATCTAGCGCATATACCAACACAACTAAAGCTGGGATAATCCACGGGTGCACAACGAGATACATAGAGCAAGCGATTTACCTCGTCTTTCCTTTCCCTTTGATAATATCTTCCCCTGTTTGTCGCCAAAATATAAATTGCAGCCGAAGCACATGACCGAGCTGTAGGTACCAGAGAAGCCATGGATGCGAGTTGAAAGCCTCCGATGCCCTGTCCATCTTCAAAGATAGATGATGCCATGTCCATCTTCATCAAAAGCTTGCTTGAGAAATAAGAACAAGCACGCTAGTGCTCTACACATCGCCGCCCGCGCTTACCTCCGGTCATGGCGTGTCTGATCCTGGATCCGATCCACACCGATGCGGCCGAGAGGCGAGGATGGCAAAAAGGAGGAGGATGAGTTGGAGGACCGACGCGACGATGATGACTGGCCTGCTAGGAGGTTGAGGATCGAGGGAGAGGGAGGCACCATCGCTGGCGGCCATCTAGGGTTACACACGGTGGGAGGTCGGTTTGCTCGTGTGAGGGGAGAGGTGACAGATAGAGAGGCTCCCGACTATGTAAAAAAGAAATAAGAAAAAAAAGTCGCGGGGGAGAGAAAATCGGTAGGATAGGAGAAAAATCGGTGGGACGGATCGAGAGGATCCTATCGATCGATGGGAGGGGAGAGACGAACGAACGAACGAACGACGTACGGACTGCTCTATTAGGAGTAGAGATTAGTTTTCAAGATGCAGTACAGCGACAGACCAGTAGCAACAAAAACTTAAAACTAACAAGTAAATGTACTACTATTCAAAAACAGGCATCAAGCTTCATATTACTCCCTCCGATCCAAAATAAGTGTCATGGTTCTAGTTCAAATTCCTCATATGGTTTTAGAGGAATTTGCATACTACTCTCTGATACAGGAATGAAGTTGTATGGTACCTGTGCAATTACAGATTGATCTGTATAGGTTTGGAGAATTCTAACATTATCTTGTGTGGAAATTCTCTCCCTACAAAATTCATGCTTAAGAGTTTCTGCATTTTCTCATTTTTTGTATTGCGTTGTCATTAATATCATTTAACGAGTTGCATATTTTGTAGTACCATACGTTGAAGATGTGAGTGACTAAGTGGGTTTGCCTTGTGTTCTAGCTTGTGCAATACAACCAACTTATTTTCCGAAAGTGATTTTGCTTGGAATAAACCTAACTATTTACACTTGCACATTCCTCCTCTCATCTTTATTATTGGTGACAAAACAGCGCTAGTGACATGCTGGTATATAGTTAGTGCTGAAAATGCATAAACATATCATACTAAAAAAGAAAGTCCAATTCATCAGCGAAGGCCTTAATTAACAGAGCTAGTGGCATGCTGGGAATGAAGACCTTAATTAAAAAAGAAATTCCCAGCGCTAGTGGCATGCTGGGAATGAAGACCTTAATTAACAGACTTACGTAGAAGTTCTTCAGCGAAGGTGCAGCTTCAAGGATAAAGAAAGTCCAATTCAAGTCACACTCAGCAAACACGTTGTAGATATACACATCTCTAAGGCTACTGAATATACGTTTGAGCTGTTTAGGATCTTCCGGTTGAATCCATATCTGCAGCAAAAAATAATTATGGAGCATGAGACATGAAGCGATGCAATGTGTATATATGCATTTGCATTGAAATGATAAATGGACAA
The DNA here is from genome assembly GCF_056163025.1 of Triticum urartu. Taxonomy (NCBI): domain Eukaryota; kingdom Viridiplantae; phylum Streptophyta; class Magnoliopsida; order Poales; family Poaceae; genus Triticum; species Triticum urartu. Next base: position 17,976,712 of record NC_141873.1, read on the forward strand.
GGCATAGACGCAGAGGGAATTGTAGCAGTAGAAAAATACCATCTGAGAGCAAAAATCCAGACACAAAGTCGAGAGGCTTCTTGTACTACTACTGGATAAACACTTGGTCAACGTGAATGGCTTCTGCCCAGACAGGGCAGCAGAGGCGAGGCTTACTTTTTCAAGTTGGGGAACAAAGCCACAACACACAGGTGTGGTTACATACACCCCACCAGGTATCAAAGAGCACTTGCTTCAGTTTAGGAAGAGTTACTAGATCAACCCGCACGCACTCAAGGCAAAATAGTTCGAGTTTCTGGAGCTCTGAGCACGGGGCATCTATGCTGAGGACAGATTTCCGACCCATTTGCAGCATCTCAAGTTAAGAAAGTCAACAACAAGGAATGAGGTTATGGCTAGTCCCTCGTGAGATCAGTAGTATGTTGTGCCTTGACCATTTATAACGCAATGTCATGCTTATCAACATCTGTGACTACCATTATGCCTCTGGCTACTACCATCTTGTCACCCGGAACTGAGAAGGGTATATCTTGAATTCTTGATTGGGTAAAATCTTGCAACTGAACCAGACAAGGCTGCGGAGGAAATAATAAGTATGCTGATCTAAAGTATGCATGGCACAGTAATTCGTGAAAAAACAGAAGCAAATATCATGTGATTTGGGTGTAAAAGAGTTTAATTTGCACCTTCCAGTTTGTTGACCAAACATGTGGCTTCGATTCCTGATCTCTCCTTGGCTGAAAGCATTAGCCCAAAACATCAAATCTAGCGCATATACCAACACAACTAAAGTTGGGATAATCCACGGGTGCATAACGAGATACATAGAGCAAGCGATTTACCTCGTCTTTCCTTTCCCTTTGATAATATCTTCCCCTGTTTGTCGCCAAAATATAAATTGCAGCCAAAGCACATGACCGAGCGAAGGCCTTAATTAACAGCGCTAGTGGCATGCTGGGAATGAAGACCTTAATTAAAAAAGAAATTCCCAGCGGTAGTGGCATGCTGGGAATGAAGACCTTAATTAACAGACTTACGTAGAAGTTCTTCAGCGAAGGTGCAGCTTCAAGGATAAAGAAAGTCCAATTCAAGTCACACTCAGCAAACACATTGTAGATATACACATCTCTAAGGCTACTGAATATACGTTTGAGCTGTTTAGGATCTTCCGGTTGAATCCATATCTTCAGAAAAAAATAATTATGGAGCATGAGACATGAAGCGATGCAATGTGTATATATGCATTTGCATTGAAATGATAAATGGACAAGGCATAGACGCAGAGGGAATTGTAGCAGTAGAAAAATACCATCTGAGAGCAAAAATCCAGACACAAAGTCGAGAGGCTTCTTGTACTACTACTGGATAAACACTTGGTCAACGTGAATGGCTTCTGCCCAGACAGGGCAGCAGAGGCGAGGCTTACTTTTTCAAGTTGGGGAACAAAGCCACAACACACAGGTGTGGTTACATACACCCCACCAGGTATCAAAGAGCACTTGCTTCAGTTTAGGAAGAGTTACTAGATCAACCCGCACGCACTCAAGGCAAAATAGTTCGAGTTTCTGGAGCTCTGAGCACGGGGCATCTATGCTGAGGACAGATTTCCGACCCATTTGCAGCATCTCAAGTTAAGAAACTGAAGCTTATCACAAGCATTGAGGAGATTGGGGACATCCGAGTCTCCAAATGCAAGGTTGTGGAGAGTTAGTCTTGTGAGCCATCTGAAGGCGACAGGGCAAGAGTGGAAGAGACATGAACCGCTGTCCAAACGAGACAAGTTGGGCATTGCTAGGTCTCGCAAGATGCGTTAATATCACAAACTCGAGGCATTCGGTCTCGCCGTTCTTGGCCACATCCCCGACGGCATGGCCAATAGAGCACAAGAAAGGTTTTGAAAGGTAAAAGGTACTAAAGGGGCGTGTGGTTTATCGGAGCCGACATCATGGTTTATCACTAATTACCAGTCGAAGGCTGATGCCTTGCGTAGTGGGCGTATTTTTTATAGCTGATCGACTTCAGCATTTTCGTCATTATAGAGATTCGTGACAACGAGCGGCGGTGGCAATGCACTATGCAAAGAGGCGAGTTGTGCCTCTGCAACGTGGTGCTCCGTCACTATACTCACATCAACAAGAAGGGCGGCAACGATCGCAACGTCGACTTTCTTATAGGTGAGTGTTAACTCGACATCATAATGCTCCTCCTCCTACCATGGTTGAGGGGAACCACCATGTCGCTATCATGCACCTCAACACTGGCGTGAGGCTTCTCTCCCTTTACCTTCTCCTCCTCCTCCTCACATGGTTGAAGGGCCACCACAATACCGCTCTGTCTTGCACCATCACATGAACATGATGCTACACCCCCTCTCCCTTCTCCTCCTCATCACATGGTTGGAGGGGCACAACTACGCCGATGTCATGCACCGTCACACCAAAGTGAAGTTGCTGCCCTCTCCCTTCTCCTCCTCCTCCTCCTCCCATGGTTGGTGGGGCACCACTACGCCATTGTCATTCACCGCCCTGAGGCTGTTCCCCTTTCCCTTATCCTCCCTCCTCCTCTCATGGTTGGAGGGGAACCAGTATGCCGCTGCCATGCACCATCGCACCGTCGTGAGGCTACTCCCCTATCCCTTCTCCTCCTCCTCCTCCCACGGTTGGAAGAGCACCACTATGCCGATGGCATGCGCCGCCGCAACAACGTGAAGCTCCCCCCTCCCTTCTCATCCTCCTTCTCCTCTCATGGTTGGACAAGCACCACTATGCCGATGCCATGCACCATCGCACCGATGTGAGGCTACTTCCCTCTACAATCCCTCCTCCTCCTCCTCCCATGGTTGGAGGGGCACCACTAAGCGGATGTCATGCACCATCACGCCGATGTGATGTTGCTCCCCTCTCCCTTCTCCCGCTCCTCCTCCCATGGTTGGAGGAGCACTACTGCGTGGTACGATATGTACCGCCATAACACGTAAGGCTGCTCCCCCTCTTCCTTCTCATTCTCCTCCTCCTCCCATGGTTTGAGAGGCACCACTACGCCGCCGTCACTCACCCCGATGTGAGGTTGCTCCACCTCTGTATCCTCCTCCTCCTCCCATGGTTTGAGAAGCACCACTACCCCATTGTCAGGCACTATCGCAACGACGTGATGCTGCTCCCCCCTCCCTTCTCCTCCTCCCACGATTCGGTGCCTGTGTGGTATTGCACCTCCTCTACCTCCCTTACCTAGGAGGTGGCTCCCCGCATGACAACCAGAAAAGAAGTGTTGCCATGAGTAGCCATAGCGATGGGTGAGGAGCAGCCTCACAATGGCGACGACAAAGATTCGAGCGAATCGACGATGGCGAGACTTTTGGGCGACGATCATGGCGAATCGGGGGGGGGGGGGGGTAATTTCAGGTGGAGACTTTTCCGAAAAATAGGTGGCGACAAGGAAGAGATATGGTCTGGGTTAGTCGCCAGTACGAATTTATAGCAGTGGAAAGTCAATTAGCCGCCATGCCGGTTGTTTTGTTGATTTTTTTCAACAAGTGCTAGCTAGGAATTGGAGGGGAATTGGTATAGCTCCCTCAGTTTTTTTAGAGGGAAGGCATACGCCCGACTTTATAAATAAAGACACAAGGCAGAGTAACAACCATAACAAACCGAACCCAACACAGAAGGCATACCAGAGTATCAGGCCTACAACCAGTGGCACACAGGCAGAGAATTCGAAAGGCATGCAGGCCCAGATAACATAAGAAGAGGAGCGCAGGCCAACAACCTACTCCTAAGAAGAGAAAAGGACGACGCCATTACGCAGGGGCCTCAGCAGCTAGAGAGGATAACAGGTTGGCAGAAGCCCGAACTTTAGTGATCATCACCTCCACATCGTCTCGATCAGCCGACTAGTCAACAATTTCCACTGTTGCAAGACGATACACATTTTAAACAGGAAATCGACAGGTTTGTTAGGGAATACACCCTCAATGGTGAACTTGTTCCTAGTAATCCAAAGAGCCCAGCAAAGGACGCTAAAGCCCGCCCAAAAAAGTCTCTTAGAAACACCCCGGAGATTAGAAGAAAGCAAACGGAGTTCAGCAAATGAATTGGGGGCTCGGGTAACTTGTAACCAAGAACGAACACAACACCAGGCCAACTTGGCCAGCACACAGCCAAACAAAATATGGTTGGCATCTTCCAACTGAGAGCAAAGAGCACAATGCTCAGAACTAGGCCCATTCCATTTATGGATCTGGTCAGCCGAAGGTAGCCCGCCCCTGAATGCCTGTCAAAGGAAAATTTTAATCTTGGGAGGGACCTTGGCCGCCCAAATAAACTTATATTTAGAAGTAGGGGGGCCCAGATATAAGTCAAGAATACAAAGACTCGATAGAAAACTTCCTAGAAGCTACGTGGGGCCAGACCATAGTATCCTCCTCCTCTGAGAGCACAGGGAACAAAGCAGCAAGGCGATGCCAGTCTCCCAACTCTGCAGGGGAGAGGGGTCTCCCGAGGCCCAGGTCCCAGTTATTACGGGAGAGCTCCGAGTTCGAACAGTAAGAAAACAACACAGGAAAAGCAGAGGCTAAAGAAAAGCCGCCAGAACACCAATCCAACCAAAAGCGAGTGGAGGCACCATACCCCACAACGAACTTAACGTGCTCATCAAACAGGTCATGAACTCTGACCAAGCCTTTCCAAAACTGGGATCCCCGAGCCGCCGATGCAAAGATGGGACTGCTAGAAGGAAAATACTTAGCTTTCAAGAGATCAAACCAAAGGGTACTGGAAGAAGATGTCATAATCCTTCACCACCACTTGATAATCAAACATTTGTTCATTATCGCAGTGTTCAAAATGGCCAACACCCCAAGGTTTTTGGGTCTGCAGACGATTTTCCACTTCACAAACCTATACTTGCGCTTGTTATCAGCAACATTTTAGAAAAAGGTCCTCTATGCTTATCAAAACCATCATGAGTGCCGTGGGAGAGCCTATAGAAGCCCATGGTGAGCATGGGAAGAGAAGAAAGACACGCATTAATAAGGAAAACCTTCCCAGCAGACGTGTTGTACTTGCCATGCCACGCCATGACCCTATTGCCCACTTTAGTAACAAGATGTTCAAACTCTTCTGCACATAAATGGAACGGAGAGATGGGGAGACCGAGGTATTTGAAAGGAAAGGAACCTAGACTGTAGTTGAGGAGCCGAGAAACCATCAGGGCCTCATCATCAGACACACTAGTTACAATCACCTCAGACTTAGAGAAATTAATTTCGAGCCCCGACAAGGCCTCAAAGCATAACAGAATAAATTTGAGATGGGCAACACAAGCATCATTCAGCTCAACCATAATAGTCATATCATCAACATATTGGAGATGGGTGATACCCTGCGGCAGCAGGTGGGATATAATAGGTGAAATGTGACCAGCGGAGGCAGCCCGCTCCAACATACAGGATTAGGAATCTGCCACAAAATTAAAGAGGAAGGGTGAAGACGGACCGCCCATCCGTAGGCCCCCGTCGTTGACAAATATTTTACTAATATTACCATTCACTGCAACTGTAGTATGACCACCGGAGACAAGTTGCATCACCCGATGCACGTACGCAACCTCAAACCCCTTAGCAAGGAGAACTTGTCTACGAAAATCCCAACTAACGGAGTCATAAGCTTTCTCATAATCAAGCTTAAGAATAATGGCACGAGACCCTCTAATCCTGAGATCATGCACAATCTCATGCAAACAAAGAATACCATCAATAATGTATTTGCCCTTAATGAAGGCACATTGAGTAGGATTAATAGTACGATGGGCAACAGGAGAAAGCCTAGCCGCAAACCCTTTGGCCGGAAACTTGGCAAAATTATTAATCAGGGCGATCGGGTGGAACTGAGATATCAAATCTACACCCTTGACCTTTGGGATGAGAAACAAGATAGCATAGTTAAGTCTGGAGATATCCACAGTCCCCAAACAAAACCCTTGAATTACAGCACACACCATAGAACGCAAAGCCAGCCAAAATCTCTGGAAGAAAGGGATCGAGAAACCATCTGGACCCGAAGCAGAGTTCATGTTAGCAGAATTGATCGCCAACTCAATTTCCTCCACCGAAAGAGGAAGCGAGAGAGCGAGATTTTCCTCATCAGACACACGTCTGCACAAATCCCACAAGTTGGGAGAAACCAAAAGACTAGAAGTCGGCTTGGCAGCAAGCAAGGAAGCGAAGAAATCATGCACGTGCTCAAGTATGAGGCTAGGGTCAACCACATGCACACCATTAATCAACAAACTATCAATCGAGCACCGGCGACGTCTACCATTAGCAATAGCAAAGAAATAGACAGTAAGAGAATCCCCTATCAGGGACCAATTAATCGTGTCACGCTGCCTCCAATAAACCTCAGCCTGATGGTGGAGCTTCATGAGGAGAGCCTCAAGGTCGTAACGCGGCTGCCATCTCATGGCAGACAGCCCGGAGGCATCAGCGACCGCATCCATCGCAAACACCTGGCCCAGCAGATCACGTTTTTCTTTCCAGTCTTCAGCTGCACAATTATGGCCCCAACCTTTGAGAAATTTCCGAAGTTGATAAGAACAAAAATTTCAATCATCCATAGGCCCAAATGACCTCTCTCTAGAGTTAAGAAGGAAGACAATTTTCCCAGCCACCGGGTCAGGAAAACCATCAACCAGCAGCCAAGAGGTGTCAAATCGAAACCTGGAAGCCTTAGATGAAGCAAATACACCCAAATCGAGGGTGAAAGGGGAATGGTCTGATCCCACATGAGGCAGGGCAGAGAGAGAGGCACCGGGAAAAGAGTGTCCCACGAGGAGGAAGTAAAAACGCAGTCCAAGACAGAGCGGATAGGATTGGACTGGTGGTTAGACCAAGTAAAACGTGAGCCGGTCCTGGGAATCTCACGAAGAGCACAATCCACAATAAAATAATTAAATGCATCCGCCAAGGGCCAAGAAAAATTCAAAGTATTTTTGTCACCTGGGGACCTGAGCAAGTTAAAATCGCCGCCAATCAGCAGGGGAGGGGTGCAAGAATCAATTTTGGCCGTGAGCTCATCCAAGAATAGCGAGGAAAGGAAATGGTCCGCCGGGCCATAATCCACCATAAGCTCCCACAAAACATTGGGACTTCTGTGTAGCACCACCATGCTAGCCCAGAAGATACCATGCTCAAACGCAATAAAATCAAAGGAGTCCAATTTCGCACCAATAAAAATACCACCAGAGTGCCCGGAAGCCGGCAAACAGCAAAGCTCCCTCAGTTTTGAGGCCAAAAAGATACCTTTTAGGAATTAATTAAATTTTTTGAGGAGCTATTGTTTTGAGACTTCGGTTAGGTGCATTTTATCTCCTCAAAAGATGCCAATTTGAGAGATTGGCTAGAGATGCCCTTGGAAGTTGGAACCGGCCAGCAACAACCGCGTGAAGCAGGTACAACTGTACAAGTAATCTGAGAGTTGTTGGACAGAGGACCACACTTGCAATGTACCTTCGGTTTTTTTTTTTTTGGTTGAATTGTTAAGGCTGGTCATAGTGGGGAGTAACTTAGACTAGTGTCATGCATATGACACTAGTCTAAGTTACTACCTTCATAATGCAAAGTAACATAATAGTAGTATCATAGATGACTTCATTTATTAGCTCATAGACTCATCTTGTCTTGGAAGCGCTATGTTACAGTAACATATTATGTTACCACCTCTCATTAATTACTTGCTACATAAGCAGAATTTTCTCGAAGTGTGCTATGTTACTAGCTAAGTTACTCCCACTATGACTAGCCTAACTGAGCAAGGAGACAAGCAAAAAAAAATGCAGCCTGACTTAACCAGATTGACTTGACCTGGCCGTGCACTCAAGTAGGCGCTCATCCATGAACCCATGATATCTTCTGGGCAGCATGTTAGGTTGCTCAGTTTCCATTCCGCCAAATAGTTTAGACGGGACCGGCAGTCCCTACGCTAGGATTTCTGTGTTGTACCTGCAGATGCAGTGAAGCTTCTGGAAGGGCGGCCAGCTTCCGGCAGGGTAATTTCCTTGTAATTTCTGTTGGCTTGAGGCTATATATGTGCTATCATCATACTTGGTTGCTAATAATGGAGGGGGATAAAATCTTTGCTAGGGACTTCCTCGGTTGAATTAAACAGAAGTGACCAGCACATGGTAAGAATCCAGTCTTGAAGCATATTTGGTTTCCTTTTTATTCAGCCTTGTTTGAATGAATTGAATTGATGCATAGTTCATCGTGGGTGTGCTTTTTGTCGCGTTTATTTTGCTCTTCTAATCTTCTCTTCGAGCTCATCAAGATTGAAGCTGTTCTTCTAATTTTTTTCACGCTGTATTTGTTGTGCACCAGGACCCCATGAAGAACCGGGTGCGAGCCTTCACCGAAGGTGCCGTGATAATGGTATGCCCGGTTCTTCTTGCCATCTCACTGAAGAAGGTCGACGTGAAGAACGAGGGAGACGGGTTCGTACGATTCAGCATCTCTACACTAGTCACCTCCATTCTGGAAGCCGGTTTACTACCCTTCATCTGCCTCTCGTTAGCGAAGCTAACACACACGTTCGTCGCGGACTTCCTGTTTGTGGCCTCGAAGTTGCTCATCCACCTCTGCGCCCTTCTGCTGACGGTCCTGGTCTATGGCATCATACTTCTTATCGATCTGGAAAACCTCAGTTACATGCTTGTTCTCTTTCCCTACACATTTGCAATCTTGTGGTGCTACAACAAGACCAGGCGGAATGGCCGTAATGAGGATGCACAGCTGTACACGGAATATCAACAAGCTAGGCTGGAAAACTCGATCGATTTCGCAGCCGCTGTCACTGCGCTTCTGTTTCTGGGGTTGGAAGGCCTGGCGGCGTTAGAGCTACCGAGCAGCAGCGACGCACCACCAGGACTGCTTGTTGCGTCGCTTCCGCTGAGCTTCTGCACTTGCCTGACGGGCGTATTCATCATGCTGTTGGCCACGGTGCCTCCAACCACAACACAAGAGGAAAGCAACGACGCGTGCAACATCGTCGAGGTTCTCAACTTGGGTCTGGCCTTCGCGTTCGCCCTCAACGTCTTCTTCTTCACGGCTGCCTTGCTGGGAGAGCTGGCGTTGCTAGTGTGGGTTATGCCGCTGGTTTCATTTTTCGCATGGATATTCGCAACTCTTTTCCAGCAGAACGTGGGCGAAGATGTTAAGCCGGCGTCCATGGAGCTGACCAAGGTCACCTTTGCGGGCTTCTTGGTTGTCTTGGCGGCCAGCAGTAACACTCCAGTCAGCAGCTACGCCTCTGCGTTCGTGCTCTTCAGCGGCGCAGCTGCCACCGCAGGCCTCGGATGGAGACTCTTGACGCACAAGACGCCTGCGCCCAGTGCCATGGTCAAAGCTGCTGATTTTGCTTCTTTGTTTACCCATGTGTACGCTTTTATTGCTGTTATTCCGTTTGCAGTTGTGGCTTCCAAGGCTCTGAATTCTCAAGTAATGAGCTGAAACTTCTGTAGCCTAATAAACAGTCAGCAGGTGAATCTCACTGAGGACTACATACAAGATCCGAACTAGCGGAACCGGGTTCTACCGAGGTCCTGCCAGCCAATTATTGTGTGCCATCTGTCCACGTACACATACTCATAATTTCCTTTATCACATGGGATTTTTCTTTCTTTTTTGCTGGGACCCAGGCACTGTTTAGCCATAGGACTTTATTGCATTTAACATAGTTTATTCTTTCACCCCACGTACATCCACCAATACTTTTAGTTGACTCTACAATCTGTACCACTTCTAACTTCCGAACCAATGATCCCATTACAATCCGTTTGCAGATTTGGTTTCATGACATTTAAAGCTTTAAAACGAGACCAATCCTCAACATGTTTCGAACCAGTTTAAATTCAAATGTTGATACAATAATAAAACTTATATGAAATATGAGATGATACATTAACTAAACCGGAATGAACCAATAATGAAAACATGCAAAAAAAATTACCATAATTAAACTTATATCAAAACCCAGATGAAACACTAATGAATTATGGAATAAAACAATGAAGAAAACGTGCAAAAGGGAATGCATGAAAAAAATGAAAACATGTAAAATAGCAATGACACAAAAATGAAATCGTATAGGAAAAAAAGTGAAAAGAACACTTCTAGAACTCAGCCCAACCATGAAAGATAATTTTACAAAATGATAGTATGAAAATTGATTTCAAACTCCAAAACTAGAATGAAACCTGAATGAAACAATACTGATACCCGGAATGAAAAAGCAGTAAAAACATGCAACGAAAACAATAATTGAATTTTAAAATAACTTCAAACATGTCCACAATTGATCTTGTTTTGAAAATGTAAATACCATGAGTACTAATATCCAAATGGTTTGTCAATCGATATTTTATTCAAAAGATATAATTGATACAAACAATATAATCACACTAAAAAGCATGGGTGGGAGGGGTGTAATACTACCTTTTTACTTCAAACATACCCACTAGTCACTCTGTTGTGTGACCTCCTCGCTAGCTGTCCCACACGTCACAGAGTTGGGTAAGAAAGTTAGCCGGATTGATGGAGAGAGAAGGTAGTATGATATATGTGTGTCAGACAATACATGGCATAGCAATAGTAGAGTAATCCATGCACACATCCCCAAATGAAATTGGCGGCATCCCACAACCCGGTAGAAATCGGTTCTCCTAGAAACGAAACTGCTCCATGCACGATACAAGTGCACGATTTATGGACGATGCAACAATCCAGTGGCCTATGACTTGCTCAATCACACATATGTCCGGCCAGATTTAACCATTGTGCGTGCATCATCCGTAGTCTGTCGTGTGTATAGCACTTCTCTCCTAGAAAATCCTCTCCCCCCTCGTCTTAGAGCATCTCTAACCAATCCACTATAATTTAGAGAAGGATATGGCCAAGTATCTTTAGAGGATATTTTTTTCTCAATTCCTTTGGCCTTGCCACATACATTTCAAACTATCACCCACTATTTGATCTTCAGATAATTCAAACTAAACATGCACAACGAATAAACCATGAACACGCATATAGTTGCATGGATAGAGCAATTCAAATAAAACTTGCAAATAGTTCATCCAATAGGCACCACATCGATCAAGTTTGATCCAAAATCACCACAACATAGCATGTCTTATGTCGTGGATCAAGCCCAACCAAAGGCATGCAATACGAAAACAAACACCATCGTCACCAAACAAAGCATGACCACCTCCAAGTCTACCACGTTCCACACGGCCACCACCACCATCTCCTCCTTGTCCATCAACATATCCAAGACCACCACCACCATCCACACGGCACCACCATCATTCCAAAGGAAGACCTTTGTTTGGGTCAAGATCTTTCCACGAGTGAGCTCCCAAAACTCTTTTGCTGTGTCATCCATTGTGGTTGGGTTCATGAACATGATAGCATGTTCTTCGACATTCCTCTCTTTCACAAGCCTCTTCTCCTCGAGTGCAATCCTATGCTCCTCCGCCTTGAACTTTCTCTCTTTTGCCGCCAACTTTGGCCTCCATTTCGTCCTCCAAGATCTTGAGCTCATTCCATCTTGCAACATTCTCTTCTTTGTGTACAGCTACCAAGGCTTTCTGGGCCTCAATCATGGCCACGAGCTCTTCTTTTTAGGTGCCATCAAAGGCTCCTCTCCTCTTCCTCTCTTTTGCAATCTTGTTACCATCTGACCTCTTGTTGGGATTTTCATCCTCCCCGCCATCTTCATCACTGGGTATGTTTAACCTTGATCTCTTCAGTGCGGTCTCGGAGTTTCTCCTAATCCACCTCATTGACACAGTTCTTTGTAGCAATGGTGCAATGTGGAGGGCTTGTGACCGCACTTCTTGTTGAGTTTCTTAAATAGGTATTGGATGATAGGCCCATACTCCGTGTTGGGCATTCCACTCGGTGGTGCATGGTTGACTTGACCAATACAACCGGACCATCAGTTGCATTGGTCTTGGATGGTACCCCAATGGTGACCAAGAGAGCCTCGGATGTGGCTTGATGTGACTTCCACGGTGTTGTGTCACCATGAGGGCCTGAACCTGGGTAACCCGTTTGTTTGAACTCCCTTCTAGTACTTCCGACCACGTTTGCCACCGTACCAATGGTATTGGCGGTAGCTTATGCTAGGAATAGGCCCCTATTTGGGTATGTCATGATCTTGTGGCCTACTCAAACATAATCAAGGAGTAAATCTCACAAGGGGCAGCCCCTTTTAAATAAAAGCTAGGCCTAGATGACACGGGACCAAGCGGAGAGGGTGGCACGAGAGGGAGTGTCAGATCCAGGCTCCCTTTTGCATGGGGTCCGACTATGGATATGCAAGGGTGGTGGGATGAGTAAAACTTCAATACACAACTTTGAAGTGGCACCTATTTCACGAACTGGAACATCCCAGACGAAGATCCACGGCTTTGTGTGAACATGCCCCCTTCTTGAGTAGCCGAGCCAGCTAATGCTAGGACTAGTCCCCTCTTTGGGTTTGTCATGATCGTATGACCTACTCAAACACAATCAAGGAGTAAATCTCACAAGGAGTTGCCCATTTCGAATAAAAAACTAGGACTAGACGACGCAGGCCCCGCTGGAGAGGGGAGGGGCGCAAAATTGTTTGAGGAAGTGTTGGAACCAGCCCCCCTTTAGTATGGGGTCCTACCATGGGTATACAAGGGTGGTGGGATGAGTAAAATGTTAGTACACAACTTTCAAGTGGCACCTCCTTCACAAACTGGAGCATTCCCCCTGTGGTGCTACCGACCCAATTCCTATAAGTGCTTGGCCTATTTTTGGTTTATAATGATCATATAACCTATTATAACACAAACAAAGATGAAGGTCTACATGGAATCACCCCTTTGGATAAAAAATAGTGTGAGTAACTTCTCTTTTTTGTATGGGGTCCTAACATGGGTACACTGGGGTGGCGTGAAGAGTACAAAGGCAATACCACATCTTTAAAGTGGCAAAGTAGCTGTAAAGAGATATAGCAGAAAATTTAGGGGATAGAAAGGGTGACGAAAACTTGGTGGGAGAGAATGAGCGAGAAAGAGAGGGAATGGAAATAAAATGCAATGAAGAAACACAAAAGCCTAAAGAAAATACCATGTGTTGTATCAAATTAAAGGTGTGGAATGAATAAAATAGCAACTGTAGCTCATTGTTATATATATCAAGTACTTGGCTTACTTAAGAGCATCTAAAAAAGAAAAAGAAAATATACGCGAGTGAGCCGTTAGAGGGCTCTTGGCTTATATGGCCTGCCGTCACAGAGCTGTCAAGTGTGCGGGAGCATGGCCATGTGGCAAGGTAGTTTGCCGAGCATGGAGTATAAGTCGAGTGTTTTTCGAGGAGTATGTCGAGATCCTTGTGTAAGCCGAGCATTTTTCCGCCGCCCTAGGTGTAAGGTGCTGTAAGCCGAGGGTCCTGTTGTTATCATGTGTTTTAGGGTTGCCTACCAGGTTACACTGCTATAAACCAAGCGGCCGGTAAATTAACACTCGGCTTATAGCAGGGCACAAGGCAGCATATGTAGTGATATGACATCTTTTTGTTCTATGTAGATTCGATTTTGAATAAAAGAAACGTTTGTTCTATGTAAATTGTGATTGCCGTTGTTGCATGTGTGGATGTGTCACGGCACACTTGCTTGTATACGTAGACAACTCTATGTTCTTTTACATGGATTGTATATGGATTCGGTTCTTTCATGGTGATGCAAACTAGCTGCCAGATATTGTTATTCCATGACAGTTGATTCGCATCGTTTGGTTTAGATACGGAACTACTGTGCAGCCGATGCTCATTGCACGATGAGTGGACGATGCTTGATCCAGCGGATGCGCTCCACCTTGTGCCATGTATGCACGGTTTGATCAATAGGATCGTCCAAAGTTCGGCTACACATGTCGTGTGTATAGCAGCGCTCGTTTAGATATGCCGGACGGCACCGACCACATGGGCACATGGCACCTTGCGGATATAATATTTGGCTGATGTGTCCGATGATAGCTTCATCGACCTGCCCAAATTATTGTAAGATCGAGTGGTTAGCATCAGATCTGCCTTCGCCAATGGATGGAAGGGCGAGTCTTCCGGTGTCCAAGCATTTCAAAATTACTTGTCGGTATCGTAGTCGTAGTTAGCAATGAGACTGTCCGCAGCTTTGAGCATCTCTCCACACGATATAGTTTGAGATGTCGCCATCTAAGTTTGTCCTTTTCTATGGACATCATGTGCTCAAGGATAACTATGGTGAGAGATATGCAACAACACAGCCTTGTTTATTAGTACAAAGATGATATATTTGATTACTTGTACACCCCACACTGGTGTTGATAATGCCCACACCAATCTCCACATGGCAGACTCACGACTGATTATGTGGTGCGCTGTTGTAGTTCTCATCCATAGTTATGTTGTCAACAGCAACATCAGAGTAGGCATGGTGAGAAGCATTTGTGATGTAGGCCTTCCGATGTGTGGGCCAATTATTTCTCTAATGCTAGCTGGGCTCATCTTCTCCTTGTAGCTGATATGCAGAGTTGTCTGTGTCTCAAAAGAAAAAAGCTGATATGCAGAATTTATATAAGTTTATCTGTCATCCGGCAAAACCAGATGTAACTTGCTAGCACCAATGACTGAATGAGTCTCATGTCCGATATAGTGACATATGCTTGGCAATATGTCAACTTGAGAATCTGGTTGTAGAATGCATAGCGCATTTTGTATGGGCACGCCAAATCTTGGCCAAACTATAGCACGAAATTGGAAAAGCTTTTGACTCGGTCTGTTGTGCCAAAACAAAACAATCCACCAGTGTCATCAAACTAGACTTTAGAAAAGCTTTCGACTCAGTCTACTGGCCCTCCCTCCACAAAATTCTACAAACCCAAGGCTTCCCTAACAAATGGATCGCTTGGATCTCCAAGCTTCTCAACGCTGGTATGACTAGAATACTTCTAAATGTTGTTCCAAGACGTTCTTAGTTTCCTTCTAGCTAAACTGGCCAGGGATGTAAAAATCATTTAAGTTGATAAAGTCCTTGTGGATCATTTGAGTTGTAAAAATCGGCAGTGCTATATGCTTCTAGCTAAACTGTCCAGGGATGTAAAAAAAAAGATATAGCACTGGCGATTGCGGACAAGACAGGTGGCCTGACCGCGATTCCCATTTGTTGCTCGTCACGGCAAAATGCCACCCAAACGTACAGAGGAAACATATCTAATGATCATGATGGGTCCGCACAATAGCAGTATACACAGGGTTTCGATTTTGGGAACCTCCTACAATGATCCTGGCCTGTTTATTCCGTTTCCTTTTTCTATTTAAACTGTTTATCAGTTGCTGGTTTTTTTGTGTTTTTTCTTTTCCTTTTCACAAAAATTTCCACAAATTTTCCCATTCAAAAAAGGTTTTTTAAAATTTATAAAAAACATTCACTATTTCATTAAATGATCTCATATTACAAAATAATTTAGTTTTTCAAAAATTGTTAGATTGAAAAATGTTCATGTTTTCAAAAAAACTACAAGTCTTAAAGTTTTTACGAAACTTTGGGAACATATTGGACTTTTTATAAATATTTTCTATTTAGTTAGAAAAGTTTGAGTTTCAAAATATGCTAACCTTTTTAAAGAAAATTTGAACATTTTAAAAAACTGTTCGCTTTTTAAAAATATTTGTATTTTCAACAAAAATCATATTACTTAAAACCATACCTAAGTTTCAGAAAATGTCACAATTTTTAAAATAGTTCCCTTTGAGAGTAAATGGTTAAAAGTTAAAAAATATATGGTTCAAAAAGACGTCCTTAATTTTTAACAAATTAGTCTATTTCTCCAAAATCTAATAAATTACACATTTCCGTATAGAAAGTAAATGTCTGATTCTGTCGTAAATGGGGCCGTAAAAATTTAGAAAGATTTTCATTTTTCAGAGATTACGCTCCTTTTCAATGTTTAGTAGCGTAAAATTAAAAGGGATGTGTTTTATAAGGGAAACTGGAGAAGCCAACTAGAGCGATCGCTTTGCACGTTTTATGTCCGCAATCATGAAAACCCGAACCAGCTCGCCAGTATTATTTGCCACGTCGGTCACCAAATAGCAACCTGGCGCGTAGCCTCCCATGTGCAAGTCCTCTGTATGGGCCAGCCCATTAATACTATTTCCACCGGTATTGGGAAGGATCTTGAACCTTCCCGGAACCATTTTTTTCTTTTTTTCCTTTGGATTTTCCTTATTTTATTTTCTATTTTTCTTTCTTTCCTCTGGTTTTTAATACCATTTTTCATCTTGCGAACATCTTTATAGTTATAATTTTTTTTAATTAGAAATACTGACATTTGTTTTTTACATTCTTGAACAATTTTTTATACCGTAAACAACTTCAAAATTGGCGACCATTGTTTGAAATTGTGAAAGAAATTCTCGAAAGTCATGAACATTTTTGAAATTAGATAATTTTTTAAGAATTTGGCAAAAACATTGAAATTTACAGACATTTTTTTCATTTACAAACATTTTTCAATGCATCATTTTCTTTAGTGAATAAATTTTTTATCGATGATCTTGTTTCAAATTTGGGAAAGAAATTCCAAATTCAGAGATATTTTCTAATAAATCTGAGTATAAAGTATGTTTTTTCATTTCAAAATATTTTTAAATTCTTAAACATTTTAAGAAATCCTGATCGATTTTCAAATTCAGAAACTTCTATAGATAATGCTAACTTTTTTTTGGATCCATGAACAATTTTTGATTTTGCGAACATTTTATGAATTCATGAAGATTTTATCGAAGATTTGTTTCCAAAAGTCATAATTTTCTTGAAATTTGAAACATCTTTAAAATCCTAAATTATTAAAAACCTAGAAAAGGAAAGACAATAAAAACGAAATCTAGAACTCGTTTTTCCTTTGTTGTTGTTGTTGTTCTAGTGTTTTCTTTTAGTTTTATTCTACTATTACCATTTCTTCATCTATTCTGTAATTTTTTTTGTTTCTTTTTGTTTCTTTCCCCTTTTTTCCTTTCTTTCCCCTTTATCTTTTTTTTATTTTTCAAAAATGTTAACGCGCACACGTGTGGGCGTTAACCAACTCGTCCACACGCCTCCATCACCGTCCAGTAACTTCTGCACGAATCTTGGCACGAATTAGCTGATTTTGTATGCCACGTAGAACAACTCACATGTGTGGTGTGTGAGAAAGAGGTCACCCACGCATCCGTTTTACCACGCGGAGGGGCCGATGTGTGGGCGTTTAACAGTTCGCTCACACACCAGTTTTCAGTCACGCATAAAGGCTGGTGTGTGGGCGTTTGCGATCTCGCCCACACTCCCGCCTCCTCTCCCACACCCAAGTTACCAGTTGCCAGGCGTTTTGCAGTGTACATGGCGCATGGCAACTGCCCTAATATGATTGCAAGCAGATGGCAACTCTCTCTTTTTTTTACCCAAACATGTCAGTTGCCATATGTTTTGCATGGTACATGGCAAACTGCCCTAGCGTGCACGTAAGCATATGGCAACTCCTTTTTTTTAAATGGCAACTGCCCTAGCGTGCTTGTGAGCACACATGGCAACTCTCTCTTTTACCCGAACATGTTTTTTGCCATGCCTTTTTTTGTAGCGCTACATGGCAACTGCCTAGTGTTGTACATGGCAACAACTCTAGTATGATTGCAAGCAGATGGCAACTCTCTCTTTTTTTACCTGAACATGTCAGTCGCCATATGTTTTGCATGGTACATGGTAAACTGCCCTAGCGTGCACGTAAGCAGATGGCAACTCTTTTTTTTTAAATGGCAACTGCCCTAGCGTGCTTGTGAGCACATGGCAACTCTCTCTTTTACCCGAACATGTTTTTGCCATGCCTTTTTTGTAGCGCTACATGGCAAACTGCCTAGTGTTAGTAGGTGGCAACTCCTAAAATTTTGAAATCATGGCAACTGCAGTAGACCAGACCACACATGGCAACAGCTGTAGTTGTCCAAAAAATGGCAATCTGGAACTTTGACCTAAGATGGCAACTGCAGTTGAGCAAACATGGCAATTGTAGTTGTCCGACATGGCAACCGTAGTTCAGCGACATGGCCATGGCAACTGCACTTAAACGAACATGGACGAGGGTCCGGCCCATGGCAACTGCGCGGCGTGCGTGTCACGTGGGGCGTGCGAGACCACGAGGTACGAGGCCTGACGTACCGTGCGTGTGGGCGTTATCTATTTCGCCCACATGCACGCGTGTAAGAAGGGCCGGGAGGAAACAAAAAAGGCGTGTGGGCGCTAATTGTTTTGCCCACACACAGACATGTGGGCTGGTCCTCTTAGGCACCACACAAAACGTGTGGGCAGATTTCTTAACACCCACACGTGTGGCAGTTATCGAATTCCTTATTTTTTTTCCTTTCTACTCTATCTTTTATATGTCTTTTCTTTTCCTTTTTCACTATGCGAACACATTCCAAATTCGTCATCATTTTGTGAAATTATGAACATTTGTTTAATTCAAGAAAATATTTTTCAAATAATAAACATTTTTCCAATTCACGAATCAGGAAACTATTTTTTTGAAATCATGTACATTTTTTGAATACAAATACATTGTTTAAAAGATTTGACCATTTTGAAATGCTGAACATTTGCGCAATTCGGTTTACAAATTCGTGTATATTTTTTGAAAATATGAACGTTTTCTGAATACACGAATATATTTTTGTGATCATGAAGATTTTCAAATTCATGAACAATATTTACAAAATCGTGACCTGTTTTGGCAAGACGATTTTTTTCAAAGTCATGAATATTCACACATTTATCGAAACTTGGGAACAATTTTGAATTTCATGCATAGTTTTTCTATTTGAAGAACACTTATTAGAATTCATGACCATGTTTTGAATCAAAAATAGTTTTTTTAACTGATGATTCTTTTTATTTTGGGGACAATTATGAAGTGTTGAACATTTTTCAAAATATTTGGTTTTTGATCATTTCTATTTATTCATGAACATTTTATGAATTTTGTACAATGTTTCAAAATTCAGCTGTTTTCAAAATGTAAATTATAATGAAATTCACGAATATTTTACAATTCTCCTAGTTCGTAATCTGTTTTAAAAATAGGAAGTTTTTAAAATCCTGAACTATTTTCTTGTGAAAAAAAAGAAAATGGTAAAAAATCGAAATGAAAAAAAGCGGGTATCCCAACCCGCACATAGGCCGATCCATAAGGTCGCAGATGGGAGGACACTCCTTGTCTTTGCTCTCGAGTAAGATGGCCCAACCAGGTAACTGCATGGCCGCGTCATACTGATGCTTTTGTACAATGTTTATATCGAAGTATTTTAAAAATACATTATAATAAATACTTTATATGAATTTGTATAGAAAAATGTTAATCTTGTGTCTGAATTCTTTATGACATTTTAAAAACCTCACACATTAAAAAAATGTTCGTATACCCTTAAAAAAGTGCACACAATAATTCAATAAAATTATTTTGTACATTGAAAAACTGTACGTCAGCGAGTTTAAAAAATGCATTTGTGACAATTTCATGAAAATTGTAAAATATGTAACAAAATTTCTATCAAGAGTTTAAAAATTACATAATGTAAAACAATGTTCGTGTAGTTTAAATAATGTATTTTTCTGCCGAGAAGTTTACGAAAATTATTGGCAATAAAATTACGTACAACATGTATTTCAAGAACGTCACCCTTTATTCAGTAAATAAAAACATTAGAAAATGTCCAAAGTGTATCAAAAAAGTGTTTCACGTGTATGCTATAAAGTGCACATTGTGCGCTCACAAAAAATAGAGTGTCTTCAAAAGGAAAACCAATTAAAACCAACATAGAATCAAAAATTAAAGTGAAGAAAACGGAGGAATACGAAGACAACCAAGAAAGAAACAAAAAAAAGTATAAGCAAAGAAAAAGAAAAAGGAAGAAAAAACTTGAGCGAGCGAGGGAACTACAGCGACGTACAAGCGGCAGAAAGTGAATGCACTGGTCGGTAGACGATTTCTAATAGGAATCGGTATCGGTACCATGCCTTAAAAAAATACAAATCAGTACCGGACAGGAAAATCCTATCTGCAGCATTCTATTGTAGATTGTCGTAATTCGCACAGACCGGCCTAATTACCAGTGAAGAACGGGCTACAATAATAGCCGGTTCCTGAACCAATTTCATGTCTTTTTCTTTCTTTTTTACACAGGTTTCTTTTTTCTTTTCTATCCATTATTTTTTTTTCGTTTTCGTTTTTCTTTCCATTTTGATGTTATTTTTATTTTTAAACAAATCTTCAGAAATTTTAAAATGTAGGCATTTTTAAAACATTTCTCATTTTTTCTAAAATGTTCTTGTTTTGAAATATTCAGAAACTTTACTAAAAATGTTCGAAATTCAAAAAAATTAGAATTTCAAGTTTTATAATTTTTTGCACTTTACATTTTTTAACAAATTCGGAAAATGTTTGAGAATTTCAAAAGATGTTCCTACTTGCAAAACGATTATTGCCAATTCAGAAAATATTCATGTTTTTAAAAATTGTTTGTAAAATAAAAAAATGTTCCAGGGATGTGAAAAAATGTTCGCCTTTGAGTTTTTTCACAAGTTGAAAAAATATTAGGAATTTTCAATTTTTCAATATGTTCACGAATAAAAAAAATTATGTGTTCAAAATGTGTTCGTGATTTCAAAAATTATTCAGGGAATTTCGAAAATTGTTCATATTTTCATAAATTTATTTTTAATCTGAAAATAAATTTCATTATTTATTGTTGTTCTGGTTTTTCAAACATATTTGCATTTTCAAAAATTATTTCATAGTTTTAAAGAAATTCTCCCTTTGAAATTGGTTCCTTTTAATAAAAATGTCTGGGTTTCAAAAAATGTTCGAATTTTTATAAAAATTTCAGACAGTTGAAATTTTTTGTGATAATTTTTTTTTACTTTTTTCAAAAAGAAAATCACGTTTGCGGCTTATAGTTCATACACACGGTGTGCCATTTTATACACGTAATCAAAGTAATGATGCTGGCTAGCGGCGTTGTTCACTAGCAAGAGGACCTCAATTCAATCCCTCACATATAAACTTGTGTTTATGGGAATTTGCGCTGCCCGAAGTTTTGCCGCAGTCATTTACTTCTTTAAGCGACATGCTGCCTATCTAACACCAGAACTTGTCTGTCGCAGTGGCTAGTACGGTGCGCAACCCATGTCGAAGTCGCGTGTTTGAACAAATGAGCCGGTCCAGGTGAGCCGCCCTATGTGAAACCCCGACTCTTTGCCACAATGAGCGGCATATAGGAGGTCCCAGCGGGATATAGCCCTGGCGGCGTGCAGAAATCCGTTGGTGCTCCCGGGAGGGTGCGCTCCTGCACGTGAAAAAAAAAATCAAAGTGTGAGAAAAATTCAAATAAAATTTTGGCACATACATCTAGAGAAAACCGACATTTTTTGTGTTTTGTGTAAAAAGACAAAACATGTCTTGTGAAAAAACATTTTTGACATCGGATTTTTTCTTTTTCACACGCGACACATAAGTTGTCAGTTTTTCGTGAAATAACTTTGTAAGCATGTACAATACCGAGATGTACGCGCCAAATTCTTTTTTTGCAACCAGGAATGCGCGCTCCCATGTGTCAAAACGCCTCTCTAGTGTGCGGAAAGTGTTTACCCCTCTTCCCAGCGCTTGCAGTGCTAAATAGCAGCTCACGAACCAGCTAGAGCGCTCGTTAAGTACGTTTGCTATGTGGGTCGAGAGCTCCCAGTACGAAGGGCCGACACTTTGAAAATTAATGCGGGGTGTGGCTTTATCTCGATTGCTGCGAGACATATATAGACAAGCCTTTTTTTTCTCTTTCCAAAGGGAGGCCTTTTGTTTTCTTTTTTTACATATTGATATTTTGAAAATGCTTACAATATTAATATTATATGTTCAATTTATTTTGTTTTGTTTTCAGAAAACATTCACTGCATATCTTCTATATCTAAATAGCTAGCCTCGACTAATCTATTTCTCTCAACATACAAGCATGCCACCTCACGATTCAACAAGGATGGAAAAAAGCCCACCTTAGCATGCACCCATGCATAAGTAAAAGCTACCTCAACATGCAAACATGCATGGAAATTTCATTTTCTTCATATTTAGTAAATATTTATAATTATACAATAATTTTACACAATAAACCATTTGTATTTTTTATTTTAGTTGTCATATTATTCCAAATCTTCATGTTACATATAAGCAAATCTCATTAGAATATATTGTAGAATATTCCCGCAACAACGTGCGGGGTTTCACCTAGTTGTACAAATGTTCATGGACTGTAAAAATAATGTTCTCGTTGTTTTAAAAATATCCATGCATTTCAAGAAAAAATAACTCATTATAAAATGTTCATTCTGTGTAAAAAAAATCTTTTCATGAATTTACAATAAATAAATCCATTTAAAAAATGTTCGTTTCATTTAAAAATGGTCACATGTTCAAATATGTATGTCATTAAAATGTTCATCACGTATTGCAAAATGTTCAGCATGTATGAAAAAAACGTTTGTGTGTATACAAAGATTATACAAAGTGTACTGGAAAAATGTACAAGGTGTATATGAAAATAATTCATCGTGTATTTTACAAATATGTTGAAGGTCTACTTGAAGAATGTTTAACAAGTGTTCAAGAAATGTTCAATGTGCACTCGAAAATTCTTAAACGTGTATTTTAAAAGTACTTAACAAGTATTCCTAAAATGTTTGAACATGTATTTTAAAAAATCCCATCATGGCTTTGAAGAGTATTCAACGTGCATAAAAAATGTTCAGCATAATACGAACTATATACAACACATGTGAAAAAAAATCGACATGTATTTTAACAAAACAAAAAGGAAAAGGGGAGAAGATTGTCACCATTCAACCCAAATCCTTCCTTCCAAGGCAGACTGGCCAGAAAACTGGCAAAAGGCCAGCCTTCAAGGGTGAAGACTTCTATGTTGAGAAGAATTTCTTCGTTGGTGAATCACCATATGACTCAGCCCACCGGCGGAATAATTTCTGGACAAATCACAGCTGAATTATTATGCCTCGGTTTTGTGTCAGAAGAATCAGGTTATTTGTCATCGGCATATTCCTCATGTGGATATGGAGTCCATCAAATGCTTCACATCAGTTCTTCAAAGCCTATATGAAGCGGGCATTCTGAGCTTTTGTTCTGAAATTTGCGATTGGAATGAAGAAGTCATCATCCAATTCCATGCAACACATCACATCTCTGGCGACCCAGATGATTATACTTCGTGGGCACTAGATTGGATGACAGGAACGACACATTACAAGGCATCAGCAATGGAATTGCTTCGGCGCACTTCTCTTCAAGTTCCACGTGAAGATTCTACTAATCTGTTTGTGGTTGAACCCCTCAAGGATGAGATGATGCAATCGTTGATGAAGCATGTATCCCCCTCTGCTGATCCTGGGGGACCAAAAATTTTGGTGAGAAATTTGCCATATATGACGTAGACTCTCTGTCTCATTTTTGCCAAGACCCTCTGCCCCATCAAAGGCTACAACTCAGATGTTGATGAAGTTGTGGGAATTATGAAGAATGTGCTTTTTTAGCATTAGTCATTCTATCCCGTTTGGCACTTATGATTTCTTCATCCGCAACTTGGTGAATGCTACCCAGAAAGCATTTTAATTGAAGCCTTATGCACCCTGGATCATGAGATTCATCAGGTAAAGATCATGCATATCAACTATCTGGCTGACAAGAAGAATCATAAGCTTCATGCCACACATGGAAGTTATTCAAAACACAATTGCTTCAGTCCCGGGCAAGGGAAAGACTGTGATTGTTGAAGGTCTTCATCCATTGGATGGTCAATTTTGTCAACCAGCCTCTCAGTCTACATGAGAAGATAACACATCCAGAACACTGGGGCTCCATTCTTCAGAGCAAATTCCTTAAGCTGAAGCTCCTTGTGTGATGACTAACAGAGAGCTACTTATCAGTCTGTATGAGAAGGTTTACAAGAATCATGACTGAGTTAAGCGTCAGTTTGGAGCAATTCTTCATAACATGACTATGACGCAGAACTTAGTAAAGAACCATTACTATGCCCATGAGATATTAGACTGCATCTTGGCCATCCTCTCTCACCTCAAATCAGATGAAGACATGTGGGGTTGAAATTTCAACAAGACTTCGATTGGTCACATACGCCCAAGAAGAAGTTCAGGAAATGCATAGTTCCTCCACTTGTTCCTGAATCATATTCCTCATTGCACACTAATGATGAATTTGAGAACCTTAAGGACACTACTTCAGGCCATGTTGGTTCACACAACCCCCAACACTGACGCTGACGCTCCTCCACCTTCATGAAGATGATTTTCTTCAGCGGCATTAGTTCTCAGCATTGTCTCCTTTTGGTCATTTGATGACAAAAGGGGGAGAAATTTGCATGCTTGTCCCAGTTGGGTCTAGCTGAGCATATATAGGCAAAAAAACAACATCTGCATGTTGATTGGTTGCCTGCATTGCATCGAGGCCCATATGGGTGCAAATTGTTTGTTTGCATGTGTTTGTGCTTTAGGTGTGAGCAGATGCAAAGCACAACTATTTGGATGTGTGCAAGCACTTGGTTTGCTCACCCCGTGGTGGACTTACCACCCATTTGACAACACACAACACAAAGGATGATCAAGACAAGAACAACAACAGAAGAACAAAGCAAAAAACATGAAAACAGACAGCTAAGCTAGGCATAAGTAGCATAAGAAAACTACTAGGCATAAGTTTAAACAGCAAGGCATCCCATGCCCCTGCTGGACCCTAGGGGTGCTAGTCCCTGGAAAAAATATAGACATGTTCACAACAAAGTACTTTAGTTCAGGCCTGAACTACTTCGGTTCATAGTTTAGACAGACAAACTAAATGGCATGCGTGATGTCGCCGACGCATATGTGCTTGGAGCACCGGACCTTGCAGATGTTGGAGTTGTTGGCGTTGAAGATCTGCACCTTCAGCCCAATCCCGGAGAGCCTGAAGACTAGGAGGTCATGACCGAGATGCAGACATGACCGAGATGACTCTCCGGTCAATAACCAACAGTGGGATCTGGATACCCATGTTGGCTCCCACATGTTCCACGATGATCTCATCGGATGAACCACGATGTCAAGGACTTAATCAATCCCGTATACAATTCCCTTTGTCTAGCGGTACGATACTTGCCCGAGATTCGATCGTTGGTATCCCGATACCTTGTTCAATCTTGTTACCGGCAAGTCTCTTTACTCGTTCCGTAACACATCATCCCGTGATCAACTCCTTGATCACATTGTGCACATTATGATGATGTCCTACCGAGTGGGCCCAGAGATACCTCTCCGTCACACGGAGTGACAAATCCCAGTCTCGATTCGTGCCAACCCAACAGACACTTTCGGAGATACCTGTAGTGTACCTTTATAGCCACCCAGTTACGTTGTGACGTTTGGCACACCCAAAGCACTCCTACGGTATCCGGGAGTTGCACAATCTCATGGTCTAAGGAAATGATACTTGACATTAGAAAAGCTTTAGCATACGAACTACACGATCTAGTGCTATGCTTAGGATTGGGTCTTGTCCATCACATCATTCTCCTAATGATGTGATCCCGTTATCAACGACATCCAATGTCCATGGTCAGGAAACCGTAACCATCTGTTGATCAACGAGCTAGTCAACTAGAGGCTTACTAGGGACATGATGTTGTCTATGTATCCACACATGTATCTGAGTTTCCTATCAATACAATTATAGCATGGATAATAAACGATTATCAAGAACAAGGAAATATAATAATAATCAATTTATTATTGCCTCTAGGGCATATTTCCAACAGTCTCCCACTTGCACTAGAGTCAATAATCTAGTTCACATCGATATGTGATTAACACTCAAGGTCACATCCCCATGTGACTAACACCCAAAGAGTTTACTAGAGTCAATAATCTAGTTCACATTTACCATGTGATTAACACTCGATGAGTTCTGGGTTTGATCATGTTATGCTTGTGAGAGATATTATAGTCAACGGGTCTGAAACATTCAGATCCGTATGTAATTCACAAATCTCTATGTCATCTCCTAGATGCAGCTACCACGTTCTATTTGGAGCTATTCCAAATAACTGTTCTACTATACGAATCCAGTTTACTACTCAGAATAATCTGGATTAGTGTCAAAGTTTGCATCGGCGTAACCCTATACGACGAACTCTTTTACCACCTCCATAATCGAGAAAATTCCTTAGTCCACTAGTTACTAAGGATAACTTTGACCGCTGTCTTGTGACCCATTCTTGGATCACTCTTGTACCCCTTGACTGACTCATGGCAAGGCACATTTCAGGTGCGGTACACAGCATAGCATACTGTAGGGCCTATGTCTTTAGCATAGGGGACGACCTTCGTCCTTTCTCTCTATTCTGCCGTGGTCGAGCTTTAAGTCTTAACTTCATACCTTACAACTCAGGTAAGAACTCCTTCTTTGACTGATCCATCTTGAACACCTTCAAGATCATGTCAAGGTATGTGCTCATTTGAAAGTACCATTAAGCGTTTTGATCTATCCTTATAGATCTTGATGCTCAACGTTCAAGTAGCTTAATCCAGGCTTTCCATTAAAAACACTTTTCAAATAACTCTGTATGCTTTCTAGAAATTCTACATCATTTCCGATCAACAACATGTCAACAACATATATTCATCAGAAATTCTATAGTGCTCCCACTCACTTCTTTGGAAATACAAGTTTCTCATAAACTTTGTATACACCCAAAATCTTTGATCATCTCATCAAAGCATACATTCCAACTCCGAGATGCTTACTCCAGTCCTTAGAAGGATTGCTGGAGCTTTGCATACCTATTAGCATCTTTCAGGATTGACAAAACCTTCCGGTTGTATCACATACAACCTTTCCTCAAGAAAATCATCGAGGAAACAATGTTTTGACATCCTATCTGCAAGATTTCATAAATAATGCAGTAATCGCTAATATAATTCCAACAGACTCTTAGCATCGCTACGAGTGAGAAAGTCTCATCGTAGTCAACTCCTTGAACTTGTCGGAAAACATCTTAACGACAAGTCGAGCTTTCTTAATGGTGACATTTACCATCATTGTCCGTCTTCCTTTTAAAATCCATATGTACTCAATAGCCTTATGACCATCGAGCCGTTCTGCCAAAGTCTACACTTTGTTTTCATACATGGATCCTCTCTCGGATTTTATGGCCTCGAGCCATTTATCGGAATCCAGGCCCACCATCGCTTCTCCATAGCTCGTAGGTTCATTGTTGTCTAGCAACATGACTTCCAAGACAGGATTATGTACCACTTTGAAGCAGTACGCATCCTTGTCATCCCACGAGGTTTGGTAGTGACTTGATCTGAAGTTTCATGATCACTATCATAAGCTTCCACTTCAATTGGTGTAGGTGCCACAGGAACAACTTCCTGTGCCCTTCCACACACTAGTTGAAGAGACGGTTCAATAACCTCATCAAGCCTCCACCATCCTCCCACTCAATTCTTTCGAGAGAAACTTTTCCTCGAGAAAGGAGCCGATTCTAGAAACAATCCCTTATTGCTTTCGAATCTGAGACAGGAGGTATACCCAACTATTTTGGGTGTCCTATGAAGATGCATTTATCCACTTTGGGTTCGAGCTTATCAGCCTGAAACTTTTTCACATAAGCGTCGCAGCCCCACACTTTTAAGAAATGACAGCTTAGGTTTCTCTAAACCATAGTTCATACGGTGTCATCTCATCGGAAATATGTGGTGCCCTATTTAAAGTGAATGTGGTTGTCTCCAATGCCTAACCCATTATTGTGGTAATTCGATAAGAGACATCATGGTATGCACTATATCCAATATGGTGCAGTTATGATGTTCGGACACACCATACTATGGTGTTCCAGGCTGTATCAGTTGTGAAACAATTTCCACACACTAGTAGAAAAAGGGTCAAACGTGAAGCACATTAGTGCCGGTTTGCATTAGAGCCGGCACTAATGTGTACATTAGTGCCGGTTCGTGGCGGCGATCAATAGTACCGGTTCATGGCAAACCTTTAGTACCGGTTCATGCCACGAACCGGTACTAAAGAGGCTGTGTCAGCCTGCGGTCAGGCTATGGCCCCACCATCACCATTTAGTGCCAGTTCGTACCACGAACCGGTACTAATGAGGTTATGGCAAGCTGTTTTTAGTCCCACCTCGCCAAGAGAGAGGCAGTATGAGCGGTTTATAAGCCGTGAGTGCACAGACAATGACGAAGAGTTGCAATGCTCACCTACATGTTGATTAGCTTCAAGCCTTGCGGAATAGCATAGATTGCACTGAGCTATGTGCAGTGGCTTAGTGCAATCTATACTATTCCGAATGGCTTGAAGCAAATTAACCAGCATTGCACCTCTTTTTTATTTTTAATAACTTATTTAAACTCCGGACTTCTTTTGTGTTCAGTATGCAGCATTTAAAGCGACGTCATCAATTTCCAACATGCTCTGACATCATTTGTTGTTTTTCAGTCATTTACCTAATTGTTTAGAGAGCTAAATGACCGTGAAATTGAAAATCACTACAAAATGAATCTTGAAAATGTTGAAACTTGACATGGTATCATCATATCACCCGCATAGCATGCACGAAAGAGTAGAGAGGGTCACGGCAAAAACTGGACGCACTTCGTGTACAAACTGGACATACTCTTTCCGAGTATCAGGGTTTCGGACGAGAACTTATCTGTTACATGGCCACTTCAATGTTTTTTAAACTTATTTGAACTCCGGACTTCTTTTGTGTTTAGTATGCAACATTTAAAGCGACGTCATCAATTTCCAACATGTTCTGACATCATTTGTTGTTTTTCGGTCATTTACCTAATTGTTTAGAGAGCTAAATGACCGTGAAATTGAAAATCACTACAAAATGAATCCTGAAAATGTTGAAACTTGGCATGGTATCATCATATCACCCGCATAGCATGCGCGGAAGAGTAGAGAGGGTCACGGCAAAAACTGGACGCACTTCGTGTACAAACTGGACATACTCTTTCCGAGTATCAGGGTTTCGGACGAGAACTTATCTGTTACATGGCCACTTCAATGTTTTTTAAACTTATTTGAACTCCGGACTTCTTTTGTGTTTAGTATGCAACATTTAAAGCGACGTCATCAATTTCCAACATGTTCTGACATCATTTGTTGTTTTTCGGTCATTTACCTAATTGTTTAGAGAGCTAAATGACCGTGAAATTGAAAATCACTACAAAATGAATCCTGAAAATGTTGAAACTTGGCATGGTATCATCATATCACCCGCATAGCATGCGCGAAAGAGTAGAGAGGGTCACGGCAAAAACTGGACACACGCGAAGAAAAAGTTTCACACCCAAAGATCTGGGATGTGATCGGCTTAACTATCATCACTTTCTTCTGTGTTTCACACCCAGGAGGGAATCTCTGTAATATTTAGGGTAGCTAGTTATGTGTTTTGGCATTTGAAACGCGAAGAAATTTTATGTGCAAGCAAATTCTTTCATGCATTTACTGATTTTTTTCAGCTAAATGACCCTGAAATTGAAAAGCATTTCAAATGAACTCAGAAAAGGATGAAAGTTGGCATGGTATCATAATTTCACCCACATAGCATGTGCAAAAAAGTAGAGAGGGTTACCGCAAAAACTGGATGCACTTCGTGTACAAAATGGACAATCTGTTTCGAAGTATCAGGGTTTCGGACGAAAACTCATCCGTTACAAAGGCATTTCATTTTTTAAATAACTTAAGCATTACCAAATTGAATATAATGATAAAACACACTAATATTAAACATAAGAAAAAAGAATCACTGAAAAATGTATTTTTAAAGTTAAGTTATTCACAAACTAGTGATTCACACAAATTTCAAATAATTCAAAATTTAAACTATTTAAATTAAAAAAGTACCGGCACTAACTGAAAGTTTCTAAAAACTATCAAAAATATTCACAAAGAAACTCTAAATACAGCAAAAAAACAACTAAAAATAAATAAAACAAAATAAATAAAGCAGAAAAGAAAAAAACTAAATGAAAAAAGCCCACCTACCGGGCCACAGCGGCCTGCATACGACTAGAAACCCAACCTGTTGTTGGGCCAGGATGCAGGCCCGCAAGCCCAATAGGCCCCACAGGGCAGAGTAGCAGAGGTAGGCCCAGAAGGCTTGCTTTAGAGAGGAGCTCGAGACAGCAGCGGCGGCGGGGCTTATAAGCAGGTGTGAGCGCCCTTCGGCTAGCGAGGTGGGACTAAACTTCTGCGCCCCTCGCCTGGCAGCGCACACCCCTTTAGTACCGGTTGGTGGCTCCAACCGGTACTAAAGGCCTATTTTCGCCAGGCCAAGCGGCGGGAAACGAAGGCTTTTAGTACCGGTTGGAGCCACCAACCGGTACTAAAGGGGGGCCTTTAGTACCGGTTGGAGCCACCAACCGGTACTAAAGGCCCGTCCTATATATATAGCACTTACGAAAATTTCAGTTTCATCTCCCCACTTCGTCTCCAACCTCCGCGGCGCGCGCCGCTCGATCCCGTCGTCGCCGCCCGTCGCCCGTACCGTCGTCCGTCGTCATCGTCGCTGTCCCCGCCGCCGCCCGTCGTCGTCGTCGTCTCGCGCTGCCGCCCCGAACGCCGCCGCCGTCCGTCGTCATCGCCGCGGCCGTACGTCTCTCTCTCGCTCCCGCGCACACACATACATACACACACATACACACACACACATACACACACACCGGCGCCCCCGCTCGTACGTACGGGGCGGCGGCGTAGGGCCGCACACACACACACATATACCACACACACACGCATACACACACACATACACACATACGTACGTACACACATATACGTATATATACACACACATGCATACACACACATACACACACACACTTTTTTTTTACTTATTTTCTGTTTTTTAGAAAAGTTAATTAGATGATCGAATGTTAGATTAATGTCGAATGTTAGATGAATTAGCTAGCTAGATAGAAAAATTGTCGAACTAGAGATTAGAACTAGTTGAATAATTAATATAACTAGTTTATTTTTAGTAAGAAAATTTAGGTATATGAGATTAGAACTAGTTGAATAATTAATATAACTAGTTTATTTTTAGTAAGAAAATTTAGGTATATGAGATTTGATGATCTAATTAAAATATTATTTGTTAATGAGTTTTTCTGTTTATTTAATTTTTTATATATTTTGAGTTTATATAAATGTTAGATTAATGTCGAATGTTAGATGAATTAGATAGAAAAGTTAAATATATAGTAATGTCAATTGAATATATAGTTAGATATATTAATGTCAAATGTTAGATGAATATATATTTGGCTAGATATAGGTGTTTAATGTTTCACCTATATGAACATAGGAAATGTCATCTAACAACGAAAAATATTTTATTATGTGCGAACACTGTGAAGACCAGCGCGGCCTGTGCGACCAAAATTTCCTTGTTGATGGTAGGCGCTTCAGCATCAAGCTGGATGAGACATTTGAAGTTGATACAGTAAGTCACTTTGTCAATTATTATTTGAATGCACAACTTATGCTTCATTTGCTTCAACTTATAATTTTAAATTTTCACTATTCTACTAGCGCATCCCCTGCCATGCAAGAATTTTTGTCTTGGATAAGATAGGTTTTAGTGTTATAGATGATATGGAGGTAAAGAGAGTTTATTTGAAGACGGAGCATGGGTATACTTTCAACGTCAAATTATATAATGGAGACACATACACCCATTTTGAATGCAAAACTTGGCAAGCACTATGCAAGGCTTATGCATTTGAGCCTGATATGGTTATCACCTTTGATATTCGTCTGGAAGATGATATTGAAGGTAATATAGACATATGGGTCGATGTGCAAACGCCTCCAGTTCTACCATTTGGTGAGTTTTTCTCAACCATGCATGCATATGTTTATGTCTTTCATACAGTTTATTCAAAAATAGTTGACAACTAATTTGTATTGTCAGCTTATTTCGGTGCAAGCAAACATGTCCGGCGCTTGGTAGACAGGACCTACTACTGCCCCGGGGCTCAACTAAACTGCGAGGAGATAAGTCATTATGTTTCATGGCTTGAGGATCTTAATACTGTCAAGAAATTTTTTTCCTAAACTTAGAAATGTTAGTACTCAAAACGTGCGACCAATGGTGATCGTATTGAACTACGGTCACATCTATAATCAAAAGATGGTAAGATTTTAAATATTTGTCCTTAATTAGTGCATCTTTTGCATACATTATTTTTGAAGCTAAAACTTTCATTGCTTAGTATATTAATTACTATACGATGTTGTTCAACAGGGACTTCCGATGACAGTTGTGCCTCAGTGGATCGAGACAAAAGGTCGCATGTCAATGGTTAGCTTACGACCAAGATTTCCTACATTGCACATGAGTGCATTCAGGATTTCTGAAAGCGAAGAATGCTTAATAGTGAAAGATTGGAGCAAAATTGTTAACGATCGCAGAGAAGTACTAGGGGGCAGTAAGGAGAAGCGCAACCCAAGATTAGGAGACAGATTCATCTGCATGCTCCAGTATGATGAATCAGGAGAGCTATACATGTTCTATGCTATTCTACCTGAGAGGGAGCAGCAGGATCAGTAGCTACTACTTCATGCTCTTAATTAGTACTTGTCTCATGGATCCGTGTCCTGAACTTCGATGTTGGTGATGATTATGTTGAACTTGATGATATCTCTTTGCTTCTGTTACAAAGTGAATGTTTCCTCTTTAAGCTAGCCAACGTTGATGATGATTACATAGCTAGCGGTAATGACTATGATGATTAAATAGTGGTAATTAGACGACTACGATGATTTTTAGCTAGCTAGAGTTTATTTATTTATTTATTAATATGCGATGATGATGATGATGATGACGACTACAACTCATTATAACGTAAAACAATCCTAAATTAAATTGATAACACAAATTTAATTGAAAAATACAAAATAAAACAAAAACCCACAACCATTTAGTACCGGTTGGTGTTACCAACCGGTACTAAAGGGCTCCCGGCCCCCGGAGCTGGCTCATGCCACGTGGTACCCCTTTAGCACCGGTTCGTGCTGAACCGGTACTAAAGGGGGGGGGCTTTAGTGCCGAAACTTTAGTGCCAGTTCCTGAACCGGCACTAAAGGGCCTTACGAACCGGTGCTATTGCCCGGTTCTGCACTAGTGACAATGTCTTAATTCTGTGCCAAACTCGTAATTCAGATATTCATCTCTATGATCATATCATAGATCTTTTATCCTCTTGTCATGACGATCTTTCAACTTCACCCTGAAATTACTTGAACCTTTCAATAATTCAGACTCGTGATTCATCAAGTAAATATACTCAACATCTACTCAAATCATCTGTGAATTAAGAACATAACGATATCCACTACACGCCTCAGCACTCATTGGATTGCACACATCAAAATGTATTACTTCCAACAAGTTGCTTTCTAGTTCCATTTTACTGAAAACGAGGCTTTCAGTCATCTTGCCCATGTGGTATGATTTGCATGTCTCAAGTGATTCGAAATCAAGTGAGTCCAAACGGTCCATTTGCATGGAGTTTCTTCATGCATATACACCAATAGACATGGTTCGCATGCCTCAAACTTTTCAAAAACGAGTGAGCCCAAAGATCCATCAACATGGAGCTTCTTCATGCGTTTTATACCGATATGACTTACGTGGCAGTGCCACAAGTAGGTGGTACTATCATTACTATCTTTTGGCATGAACATGTGTATAACTACGATCGAGATTCAATAAACCATTCATTTCAGGTGTAAGATCATTGAAGGTATTATTCAAATAAACAGAGTAACCATTATTCTCTTTAAATGAATAACCGTATTGCGATAGACATAATCCAATCATGTCTATGCTCAACGCAAACACCAATCTCGATGGTAGAGGGAGCGTGCGATGCTTGATCACATCAACATCGGAAACACTTCCAACACATATCATCATCTCACCTTTAGCTAGTCTCCGTTTATTCCGTAGCTTTTATTTTGAGTTACTAACACTTAGCAACCGAATCAGTATCTAATACCCTGGTGCTACTAGGAGTACTAGTAAAGTACACATTAACACAATGTATATCCAATATACTTCTATCGACCTTGCCAGCCTTCTCATCTACCAAGTATCTAGGGTAATTCTGCTCCAGTGGCTGTTCCCCTTATTACAGAAGAACTTAGTCTCGGGTTTGGGTTCAACCTTGGGTTTCTTCACTAGAGCAGCAGCTGAATTGCCGTTTCATGAAGTATCCCTTCGTGCCCTTGCCCTTCTTGAAACTAGTGGTTTCATCAACCATCAACAATTTGATGCTCCTTCTTGATTTCTACTTTTGTGGTGTCAAACATCGCGAATAACTCAAGGATCATCATATATGTCCCTCATATATTATAGTTCATCACGAAGCTCTAGCAGCTTGGTGGTAATGACTTCAGAGAAACATCACTATCTCATCTGGAAGATCAACTCCCACTCGATTCAAATGATTGTTGTACTCAGACAATCTGAGCACAAGCTCAACAATTGAGTTTTTCTCCCTTAGTTTGCGGGCTAAGAAAATCGTCGGAGGTCTTATACCTCTTGACGTGGGCACGAGCCTGAAATCCCAATTTCAGCCCTCAAAACATCTCATATGTTTCGCGACGTTTCAAAACGTCTTCGGTGCCTCAACTCTAAACCATTTAACTGAACTATCACGTAGTTATCAAAATGTGTATGTCAGATGTTCGCAACATCCACAGACAACGTTCGAGGTTCAGCACACTGAGCGGTGCATTAAGGAAATAAGCCTTCTATGAAGCAATGAGGACAATCCTCAGTCTACGGACCTAGTCCGCATAATTTCTACTATCAACTTTCAACTAAATTTTCTCTAGGAACATATCTAAACAGTAGAACAGAAACGTGAGCCACGAGATAATTTGCGAAGACCTTTTGACTATGTTCAGGATAATTAAGTTCATCTTATGAACTCCCACTCAGATAGACATCCCTCTAGTCATCTAAGTGATTACATGATCCGAGTCAACTAGGCCGTGTCCGATCATCACGTGAGACGGACTAGTCAACATCGGTGAACATCTTCATGTTGATCGTATCTACCATACGACTCATGCTCGACCTTTCGGTCTTCTGTGTTCCGAGGCCATGTCTGTACATGCTAGGCTCGTCAAGTCAACCTAAGTGTTTGCATGTGTAAATCTGTCTTACACCCGTTGTATGTGAACGTCCGAATCAAACACCCGATCATCACGTGGTGCTTTGAAACAACGAACTGTCGCAACGGTGCACAGTTAGGGAAACACTTTCTTGAAATTATTATGAGGGATCATATTATTTACTACCGCCGTCGTTCTAAGAAAATAAGATGTATAAACATGATAAACATCACATGCAATCAAATAGTGACATGATATGGCCAATATCATATTGCTCATTTTGATCTCCATCTTCAGGGCTCCATGATCATCATCGTCACCGGCATGACACCATGATCTCCATCATCATGATCTCCATCATCGTGTCTCCATGAAGTTGTCTCGCCAATTATTACTTCTACTACTACAGCTAACGGTTAGCAGTAAAGTAATTACATGACGTTTATGTTGACACGTAGGTCATACAATAAATAAAGACAACTCCTATGGCTCCTGCCGGTTGTCATACTCATCGACATGCAAGTCGTGATTCCTATTACAAGAACATGATCAATCTCATACATCACATATATCATTCATCACATCCTTTTGGCCATATCACATCACATAGCATACCCTGCAAAAACAAGTTAGACGTCCTCTAATTGTTGTTTGCATGTTTTACGTGGCTGCTATGGGTTTCTAGCAAGAACGTTTCTTACCTACGCAAAAACCACAACGTGATATGCCAATTGCTATTTACCCTTCATAAGGACCCTTTTCATCGAATCCGATCCGACTAAAGTGGGAGAGACAGACACCCGCTAGCCACCTTATGCAACTAGTGCATGTTAGTCGGTGGAACCAGTCTCACGTAAGAGTACGTGTAAGGTCGGTCCGGGCCGCTTCATCCCACGATGCCGCCGAATCAAGATAAGACTAGTAACGGCAAGCATATTGAACAAAATCAACGCCCACAACTACTTTGTGTTCTACTCGTGCATAGAAACTACGCATAGACCTAGCTCTGATACCACTGTTGGGGAACGTAGCATAAATTCAAAATTTTCCTACGTGTCACCAAGATCAATCTATGGAGTCATCTAGCAAAGAGGGAGGAGTGGATCTACATACCCTTGTAGATCGTGCGCGGAAGCGTTCAAGAGAACGGGGTTGATGGAGTCGTACTCGTCGTGATCCAAATCACCGATGATCCTAGCGCCGAACGGACGGCACCTCCGCGTTCAACACACGTACGGAGCAGCGACGTCTCCTCCTTCTTGATCCAGCAAGGGGAAAGGAGAGGTTGATGGAGATCCAGCAGCACGACGGCGTGGTGGTGGAAGTAGCGGGATTCCAACAGGGCTTCACCAAGCGCTGGGGGAGGAGGAATATGTGTCATGGGAGGGAGAGGGAGGCGCCAGGACTTAGGTATGGTTGCCCTCCCTTTCCCCCACTATATATAGGGCCAAGGGAGAGGGGGAGGGCGCAGCCTTGCCCCTTCCTCCAAGGAAGGGTGCGGCCAAGGGGGGAAGGAGTCCATCCTCCCCAAGGCACCTCGGAGGTGCCTTCCCCCTTTAGGACTCTCCCCTCCTCTTGTCCCTTTGGTGCATGGGCCTCTTGGGGCTGGTGCCCTTGGCCCATATAGGCCAAGGCGCACCCCCTACAGCCCATGTGGCCCCCCGGGGCAGGTGGCCCCACCCGGTGGACCCCCGGGACCCTTCCGGTGGTCCCGGTACAATACCGGTGACCCCGAAACTTGTCCCGATGGCCGAAATAGCACTTCCTATATATAATTCTTTACCTCCGGAACATTTCGGAACTCCTCGTGATGTTCGGGATCTCATCCGGGACTCCGAACAACTTTCGGGTTACCGCATACTTATATCTCTATAACCCTAGCGTCACCGAACCTTAAGTGTGTAGACCCTACGGGTTCGGGAGACATGCAGACATGACCGAGATGACTCTCCGGTCAATAACCAACAGTGGGATCTGGATACCCATGTTGGCTCCCACATGTTCCACGATGATCTCATTGGATGAACCACGATGTCAAGGACTTAATCAATCCCGTATACAATTCCCTTTGTCTAGCGGTACGATACTTGCCCGAGATTCGATCGTTGGTATCCCGATACCTTGTTCAATCTCGTTACCGGCAAGTCTCTTTACTCGTTCCATAACACATCATCCCGTGATCAACTCCTTGATCACATTGTGCACATTATGATGATGTCCTACCGAGTGGGCCCAGAGATACCTCTCTGTCACACGGAGTGACAAATCCCAGTCTCGATTCGTGCCAACCCAACAGACACTTTCGGAGATACCTGTAGTGTACCTTTATAGCCACCCAGTTACGTTGTGACGTTTGGCACACCCAAAGCACTCCTACGGTATCCGGGAGTTGCACAATCTCATGGTCTAAGGAAATGATACTTGACATTAGAAAAGCT
The DNA here is from genome assembly GCF_056163025.1 of Triticum urartu. NCBI lineage: Eukaryota > Viridiplantae > Streptophyta > Magnoliopsida > Poales > Poaceae > Triticum > Triticum urartu. Next base: position 18,014,499 of record NC_141873.1, read on the forward strand.
TTAGCATACGAACTACATGATCTAGTGCTAAGCTTAGGATTGGGTCTTGTCCATCACATCATTCTCCTAATGATGTGATCCCCTTATCAACGACATCCAATGTCCATGGTCAGGAAACCGTAACCATCTGTTGAGCAACGAGCTAGTCAACTAGAGGCTTACTAGGGACATGATGTTGTCTATGTATCCACACATGTATCTGAGTTTCCTATCAATACAATTATAGCATGGATAATAAACGATTATCAAGAACAAGGAAATATAATAATAATCAATTTATTATTGCCTCTAGGGCATATTTCCAACAATATGCTCATGTACTCCACCCTGCCAGGAACCACCACCCTCTTTAGCCACTGGTTCATGGGGATGAGGTCCTTCGCACCCTCTGCGCCGACAATGACATGTGCTCCTCGGCCGGCTCTGTCCCACTCCGTCTTCATTATCTTGTCATCATGGTGGACGACGGTAAGCAACAATGAGAGATGATCATTGGCAGTGCAAATACCACTAATCAGAGCTAGCAATCATCAGTGATCACCGATCAAAGTTAACACTGATCAGTGCTAATAGTGATCAATGCAAACAATGGCCAGATCTAAAAATGATAAGAGCAAACAATGATCAGAGCAAACAATGATTAGTGCTAACATATCATTCCAAGTGCACATGCCAAATTCATTGTCCTACTCTAATCATGTATGTCCTACTACTATTTTTGGCCTCCAAGTATGTCCTACTAGCATGCACATGCAATGTCCTATGTTGATCATGCATTCAAGTAGCCTAACAACATCAAGAATAACATGCAACACACTTGCATAACATACACACTATGTTGATCATCTTATGAAGACATCACTAACATACACAAGAAGAGCAACAACAGAACAACACACACACTAAGAACAATGCTAAGAACAGCAGCATGAACAATGTGGAGTGAACAAACTAACAATATGGCAGTAACAACATGAAGAACAATACTAACAACAGCAAAACAAATGCTAAGAAGATCACTAACAACAGCAAAACAATACTAAGAACATCATCAACAGTACCATTTGGAGTGAACACACTAGCATTCACCGTCATCAATCTAATCTAACACTAGCATTCAACACAAACATCACAAACAACACCAACATGATAGGCAAAAACAACATCAACATGATAGGCATGCACACAGATTCATCCCCAAAACAATGGATTCGGATCGAGTCCGCTCGAATCGAATCGAATCAAATCCGATGTCCACAATCTAATCTACCCTAAGAAACCTAACTATGAAGCAAGGGGAGATTAGATGAGCTTACTGTGGGGGTGCCGGTGGAGCATACGCCGGCCGTGGAGAAAACCCCGACGGGAAGAGGGGTGCCGCCACCGAAGAAGAAGAACCGACCGTTTCGATGGCATGTGCCCTCGACCTCGTCACACACTGGCTGGACGAGGACCCCGACGTCCTCAAGCTCCCCTTCCCTAGCCGCTGGGTTGACCCCGAAGGCTGAAATCAATGGTAGAGAAGGCTTTAATAAGAATTTGGCCATGAGAGACCTTCTTAAGTATTGCAAAAGAAGGGGCCTGCTGATAGAGCTGGGCGGGGAGGCGATACTAGTTATCAATTCAGAGAGAGGCCGGGCCCGTAAGCTAGCCCCCTTTAAAAGCCATTCCTCATTAATAAGGATTTGTTACGCGCGATATGCCGACGACTTACTACTAGGAATCGTGGGTGCCATATTTCTTCTCATAGAAATACAAAAGCACCGGACATAGGGGAGAAAACCCTCGAATGGGGGTAAAAATACCCTCATAAGAGGGACCGACAAATGACGAAGCCGGAGCGAGCGGCAACGCTGCTACATTGGCTCAAGGCGACAACATGGTGTAGAATGAAGAGGGTGCACGGATTTCTGAATGGTGCATAATGAATGCACAAAAAGTCTGGAGTTGTAATAAGTTATTAAAATTTTGAATAGCCGGTGTAACAGATGATTTTTTGTCCGAAACTCTGATACTTCGAAAGAGAGTGTCCAGTTTGTACACGAAGTGCATTCAGTTTTTGCCGTAACCATCTCTAATTTTTTGCACATGCCATGTGGGTGAAATGATGATACCATGCCAAGTTTCAACCTTTTCAGAGTTCATTTATAGTGTTTTTCAATTTTAGGGTCATTTAGTTCAAAACAAATCAGTAAATGCATCAAAAATATCAAGTTATGTCAGAAAGGGTTGAAAGTTGACGATGTGGCGTTGAATGATGCATAATGAACGCACAAAAAGTCCGGAGTTGTAATAAGTTTAAAATAATGAAGTGCCTTTGTAACAGATGAGTTTTCGTCCGAAACCCTGGTACTTCGAAAGAGAGTGTCCAGTTTGTACACGAAGTGCATCCAGTTTTTGCCCTAACCATCTCTACTTTTTTGCACATGCCATGTGAGTGAAATGATGATACCATGCCAAGTTTCAACCTTTTCAGAGTTTATTTGTAGTGCTTTTCAATTTCAGGGTCATTTAGCTCAAAACAAATCAGTAAATGCATCAAAAATATCAAATTATGTCAGAAAGGGTTGAAAGTTGATGATGTGGCTTTGAATGGTGCATAATGAACGCAAAAAAAGTCTGGAGTTGTAATAATTAATTAAAATTTTGAATAGCCGGTGTAACAGATGAGTTTTCATCCGAAACCCTGATACTTCGAAAGAGAGTGTCCAGTTTGTACACAAAGTGCATCTATTTTTGCCGTAACCATCTCTACTTTTTTGCACCGATTCGTAAAAATATAAAAATATATCCCCTCTATAAAGAAATATAAGAGCATTCAGATTACTAAAATAGTGATCTAAATGCTCTTATATTTCTTTATAGAGAAATACATCAAAAATACATTGATCATCAATGATCTTTTTGTGTACAATCTGAATTGACAATATGAGTCCTCACTGGTTTAGAAACCGGAGAAAACTCATATTGTGGCCACACATTTTACACATAGAGTTCAATGAAGACCAAGTGGTTATGATAGTTTGAGAAGTAACATATTTAAGGTGGTAAAATCTCTGTTAGCGGAGCGAGGTGTGACTAAAAACCGGCTACAACTAAAAACGTCTAGTACCGGTTTGTGGTATGAACCGGTACTAAAGGTGCTGGTGGGGCCCCAGCCGGACCACGGCGTGCCACAACCTTTTTAGTAGCGGTTCGTGGCACGAACCGGTACTAGAGGTTCGCCACGAACCAGTACTAACGTGCTTCACATTAGGTCGTTTTTCTACTAGTGTGTAGGCATTCAAGTAGTCACTAATTAAAAGCTAAAAAGAGCTGTAGAAAGCAAATGCTAAAAAGATACTAACATTCAGGTTCCATATCGGTGCAATGGTGGTTTTGTGCACTGGTATTATCAATCATTAACTTAAGTTGTCCATCAACAACAGAACTACAATGAATCCATGTATTCAGTTATTTGCTACTTCTACAACAAGGGCTTGAATGGCATCATTATGAAAATTTCATCAGGAGACATTGACCTGACCAGCTGACCATAAGAAAGTGTAATAAGAAAAAAAACTACGCAAGACTTGACTTCTCTTGAACTTGCCTAGTGCCAATTACAGTCAACTTCAGTGCAGGAAAAAGGCAAAAGAAACTCCCGTGGCCGCACCCTTCATCTTATGCCAAAAGTATGACCAAAATTCGAATGGAATCATTATCAAAATTTCATCAGGAGACATTGGCCTGACAAGCTGACCATATAAAGGTGTAGGAAAAAAGGGTAAGATACTCTACACAAGACTTGGCTTCTCTTAAACTTGCCTTGCACTAATTCCAGTCAACTGTCAGTATGGGAGAAAGGCAAAAGAAAATCTCATGGTTGCAACCTTCATCCTGTGCCAAATGTATGACCAATATTTTGTGCTCACCAAATAACTACAGGCCAGCCCTTCAGCTCTGTTGCCTTCATCCCCAGTATACCCAAACTTGTACCCTCCATCCACACGAACCAGCAGAGATGCGGCAACACAGTCATTTTGGTAATATATCTCAAGTGCTCGATCTTATTATCCTCCCAGGCAGAACCATGCTGTCAGAGGATTTTCATGAAGAACAGGGCACCCTGAGTTTCTTATATGGACTGTGTGTGGAGTGTCACTTGTATGCATCTGTATATGCAACATATCATCTCAAACATTTCCGACTCGAGAATCTTAAACGGCTTGTACACCTGGGGAATACACTTCTTGCAACCCTGTGTCTTACATGTGGGGTCACAACATAGCTTACTGTTTCAGCTAGCTGCCTCCTGCCTGCCTGCTCAAAACCCGTGCAGCTCGTATACTGCACTATTTTATCCCTGGTTCAGTTTGCTCATCTTCTCTGCTTGTAAACTGCAGCTTTGACACCAAGTCATCCAGGATAACATATATTTCCTGGTTCTCAGGTTGCCTCTCCCTAGTTTTGAATTCGTTAGCAATCTCATTTAGATCCACAAGACGGTGTCCAGGACTGAACCTCTCATCGCTTTCCTTTATGATAGCCTTCACCCTGTGAGTATCTTCCCATCTTCCCGCCGAAGCATATACACTACACAACAGAGCATAGTGAGCACAGTTGCTTGGTTCCAGCTCGATCAACCTGAGGGCTATACGTTCCCCAAGTTTCCATTCCCCTCTGAACCGGCACAGCCCGAGCAAACCACCCAATGCACGTGCCTTCAGCTCCTCTGGCACGCTCTTCAAGAGGCCCTCTACTTCTTCCAAAAGGCAAACACTCACATACAGATTCGCCATGCACCAATAGTGTGCGAATGTTGGCCTGAGACTGTACGTCGTGGTCATCTGGTTGAAATATACCTTCCCGGCATCCAGGAGACCTAAACGGGTACACGCGCAGAGTACACCAATGAAAGTGACTTCATCTGGTCGCAGAACCCATTGGTCATTTGAACCATTCTTCCTTGAAAAGGCAGGCGCTAGATATATCAAACTCGAAAACACATGGAGCCTAACTGAAAAAACGGACTTCTGTTCGAGTGTCTACGGTTGAAATGGGGTCCTGTTGATCGGGAGGGATCTTGTGTACCTACGGTTGAAACGGGTCCTGTTCATTGTGAGGGGTGTGGCGTACCGTAAAACGGGACTCCACTGGCTACTGTTCATCCACTGTCTACTGCCTCTCGCTCCAGCCTTCACGGGGTACTGTTTATCCACCGTCATCCTCCAGGATCCACTGCCTACTATTCATAGAGCCTCCACGGGGTCCTGTTCATCCACCCCCAACCGGCTAGGGTGTGCAGCCTCATCGGGGTCATGTTCATCCAGCGGCAACCGCCTACTACCACGGGGTTTTGTTCATCCAACCCCCACCGGGAACTGTTCATCCAAAGCCAACCAACCGGCTCAACTCACCACGTCTCGCCTCGTTCTATGCACCGCACGCACGGTACCAACGGTCACTGTTCCTCGAGAGGCAACCCAATACCGGTTGGCTACGTTTCGCATGTGGGCTTGATCGGCTTCAGTAAGCAGCAGTAGCGATCCATCGCTCGGGTTCAGTTAGCAGCAGCGAAGGACTCGCTTGGATTCAGTAAGCAGCGAATGAATCGTTTGGGTTCTGTTAAGGGATCGATCGCTCGGGTTCAGTAACGTAGCTAGTGTAATCGCTCGGATTCAGTTAGCCAATGCCCTCGCACACACACATAAGAGAGAAACACGCAAGCGACAGTGCATCGCTCGGCCCTGACCATCCATCGTAACCGGGAACTCCCTGATATTTTCCTCGCTCTCGCTTCTACCATGATTTTTTTCCATCATGGACGGCCCAAAGAATGTCATGCAGGCGCGTCTCCGGCTCGTCTAGGACGAAAAACCCATTTTCTGTCATGATTTTTGTCATAGAAGTAGGAGCCCACCACATCTATGATGATATGTGTATTTGTCACAATTGTCGTCATAGAAGTGTCATAAGCATGACAGAAAAACTTATCGTTCGGGCCAAAATGTCACGGATGTGTCTTTTTTCTATAGTGCTAGCTGGTGGATCTGTGTGCGTTGTCTCACCATAAAGAAAATACTGGTAGTCGTAGTACAAGATAGTCACTTAGTCAAAGTTGGCTTGTTGCAGCTAAACTCCACAGCACTCTTTTGATAATGATGCATATGTAGTTAGTTCTGATGTACGTGTTGCTGAGTACCTTCGTACTCATGTTTTCTTAATTAAACTATTGCATAGGAGTTCCCCAACACTACAGGTGGTTTCTACCAAGACATCAATGATGACGAGTAGCTTATTTTCCCAGCTACAATCGTGTGCCCTTAGGAGGGTCTATAGATAGTCACACTTGCACTATAGGAATCAGGAACTTTGTCGTCAGCCATGGCGGACAGCAAAGGCATAGCTGGCAGACGGCAAAGGCCTTTGCCATCCGCCAGCAGACGGCAACAGGTCCAGATAAATGAGCTATGGCAAAGGCATCTTTGTTGTCAGCTGGCGGACGGCAAAGTAACTGGACGGCACATGTGTCAGCTATAGGCCGTTAGTGGGTTAATGGCGTGCTTTGTCGTCTGCTGGCAGACGGCAAAGACCTTTGCAAATTTGCCGTCTGCCAGCGGACGACATAGCGGTCCACGTGGCAGCACCTGGGGGGCTGGCCCATTTGATTTCTTTGCCGTCTGCTGGCTGACGGCAAAAATACAATGGTCTTTTCCGTCTGCCAGCAGACGACAAAGCATCCAAATAGCCAGCCTATTGCCCTAGGTTGCACAGGCAACTAACACGTGGCATATTTGCCGTCTGTTGGCTGATGGCAAAGCTCTTTGGTCACGGGATCAGAATAACATTCTGATCACAACATGAACTTTCCAAGTAACGCATCTGACCTTCCCCGAGTACTAGGTTGAACTTCAGCTAAAAGGTGTCCAAATGGGGCTTGCGATATATCATTGGAAAGCTATGGACATCAGTGTCATGACCCAAGTTAAATTTTTGGCAAAATGTAAGCGGTTTAAAAGCAGTTTTGAAAACCGTTTTTTCTTCATACAAAAAACATGAATCGTATTTTCGATCGCATTTTTAAACCGTTTATCGGAATGAGGCAAATAATATGGTGTTGGAAAGCTGCTGCAAAACCGCTCCTTCTATATGTTGAAAGTTTTCTCTAATTCCCTATGGTTAAAGAGTAATTCGGAAAATCGTAGAATTTCGCAAATGGAACACCCGAGTTTGTATTTTCGATGCCATTTCTAAACGGCTAATCCAATTGAGGCAAATAATATGGCGTTGGAAAGCTTATGAAAATGCGCTGCTTTCTTTTGTTAAAAGTGTTTTCTAATTTTGAACGGTTTAAAAGTAATTTAGAAACTGATACAAGTTCCACCGAGTTCGTATTTTTAAGCTAATTTTTTAACCGTACGTCCGAATGCGGCAAATGATATGGCGTTGGAAAGCTTGAACAATTGCAAAACTTTTTTGTATATATTGTTTGTCCTAATTCCTTACGGTTTTAATTAATTTGGAAAATGGTTAAAAACGTATTTTTCTCGTAATTTCTACAAACTTTATCGGAATGAGGCAAATAATATACCTCTGAAAAACTACGGAAAATGCGAAACTTTTCCATGTTCATGGTTTTCTCTGATTCCTATCCGTTTTCCTGTAATTTCGAAAATGGCGAGATCATTCGTTCTGCCTTTATCGCGAAACAGATTCTTCGAAAATGCACCGCATGAAGAACCTGAATTTCTCGGCGCGTGTACCTGAACTTCACTCTGTTTTTCACGTGATTTTTTTGTTCGTAGGTCTCCATCCACTGCTCGTAACTCTCCATCCACTCACCAGAATTGAGCAAGTGATATACCGGTGGAAAGCTGTTGTAAGCACATAACTTTCCCGTGTTGATCATTTTTTCATACTCGCGATGGTTTTAAAAGTTTTTTATCTGAAATTCATTCAGCGCAGTAGTTGAACTTCATGCTGTTTTCACGTTGAACTTCTGTGACGTATTTTTGTTTGTAATTTCCTCATCCATTCCGTCAGTGTTACACAAATGATACTCCTTTTGTACAAACCTCTCTGGCAATATTTTTTTTAACTTTCTTTGACCGAGGAGTTGCACTTATAACAACAAAACTTTTAGTCTTTTCTTTTGTATTCTTTTTTTAATATAAAATGCACACCGTGTAGTACGTGAACTTCTGGCAGTTATCAATCGAACTTCTCTCGGTTACGTGAAAATATTTGAGTTTTTATAAATATTTATCTGAATTTCTTAATCCTTTTTTATAAAATGTTGAAGCGCTCTATTTTTAAAAGTTGAACTTCTTGTTTTTTATTTTTGAACTTCTTGTTTCCAATCTTTAATAACGAGGAAAATCTGAGTTTTCTATAATCATCGAATTTCTTCATCTTTTTAATATGGACTTCCTGATTTTATTTCTTTAATCTTTTTATGAAATTTTGAAGCACTCTATTTTTAAATGTTGAACTTCTTGTTGTTTTATTTTGGAACTTCTTTTTTTCATTCTTCAATAACGAGAAAAATCTAAGTTTTCTATAATCATCGCACTTCCCGCTGTTTTCGCTTGAACTTCTACCATGTTTTTTGTTCGTAATTTCTCACCCGTTCATCAAAGTTGCACAACTGATATATGGTGCCGATTGCCTCTCTCACAAGAAGTTTTTGAACTTCCCCGTGCTGAGCACCTGAGCTTCTAGCACTAAAATTTTTACACTTTAACTTTTTATTCTATTTTCTCATATGAAAACACACACCGTGCAATACGTGAACTTTTGGCTGTTATCACTTTGAACTTCTCTCTATTTCACTTTGGTAATGGAAAATATTTGAGTTTTTTATAGACATCGAACCGCTCTAACTTTTTTTATTTAAACTTCTCGGTGTGTTTTTTAGAAATGTGAAAATTAGAGGTTTTTAGAAAGATCGAACTTCTTTGTTATTTCTAATAGAACTTATTGGTCTTATTATTTTGTAACCGGAAAAAACTGAGTTCAAATAAATATCAAACTGCTCTTCTTTTAAAAATTGAACTTCTTTGTTTTATTATTTATTAGTGAGAAAAAACTAAGTTTTTAATATGCATTGAACTACTCCATTTTTTAAATGGAACTTCGTGGTTTTAGTCTTTAGTATCAGGGAAAATCTAAGATTTTTATAAAAATCAAAGAACTTCATTTCTAAAATTCATTATTGTTTATTGAACTTCTCGATTTTTTAGGTGAGCTCACTTTTTTCATATAGAAGTAGTGGCTTCTATTTTTTTAGACATAAAATAATTCATTTACTTTTATCGTTCTTCTCTTTATTTCTTTTAGAGAATATGCAAATCATCAACAAAGCGTGTGTGTTTGTGCACGCCATAAGAGCCGCTTTTCTGAACTGTTGGTGGTGTTTTTCTGGTGGCAGTTTTTGTTTTCACGAGCTCTCCAATTTTTTAGAATGTATTCTTTCACTTTGAAAAATTTAATTGCACCATTTTTACTATATATGAACTTACGCTTTTTTATATTTGATCTTCTCACGTGAAATTTAGAGAGAGAGAGAGAGAGTGGTTGAAAATTTTCTGTATCATTTTAGCTGAAATTAAAGACAACAAAATCACTAAGCTCACAGTTTTTTATTCTACATCTTGCATGCATTTTTTTAAAATAGGACTTGATTTGCAAACATATTTCATTATTTTTGTCCAAGTTTTCTACACCACAATCATAATTAGGTGAGCTCACTTTTTAGGCCCGGCGGTGATTTTTTATGCATCGTGAAAAGTCGCACTTTTTAGTGAACTTTATTGTTGTTTTATTTTTTTCTTTTTAGTACAATTGAACTGCGCGAGTTTCACATGCTGAACTTCTATCTTTTTAATAAACACAATGAATTGCTACAAACAATGTTTCTATAATACCCATAGTTTTTTTGAGAGTACCATCTCTGTGTTTAGGACAAAAAATAAGTAAATTAAACATAAATCACCGAGTTAATTTTTAGAGGCCAACGGGGGACGGTGGCCTGCTGTGTCGGCTTGCCTATGAAGTGACACGGCTCCAACCGGCGGACGCGGACGCCGTCCGGGCCTTCCATTACGGTACATGGCCTACACACCTCAGCAGGATCCACATCCCGTACCACATTTAACATGCCACACACATCTCACGTTACCATTTCTTCTCAATTACTGCATCAGGATGCAACCACAACAAGAGAATAGAAGCACATAGGGCCAAGTAACTAGCGTGCGTATTACAACAAGCAGAGCACTTCACACAACGCAGACATAACAACTAATGCTGCAGCAGCAGCATGAAACACGAGCAGGTTATGATAAGGAAAACAAATCTCCGCGTTAATCGGCCATGAAAACGCCTATATCAAACAGACAGTTGTTTCCATTCCCAGAATTACAAACCAGCACGCGAGCACTCAGCACGCAGACCACGACAACAAGCAAGCTAAGCTTTCTCATATCTACAACAAAGCTTATCTTTTGGTTAAACACTAGCTTCTCTCTCTGTATACACCCGCTGCAAACAAACCGCAGGCAAATAGTGGGGGAGGCCATTCTATGGTGATATGCACTCGAAAAAAAAATACATGAATCAACTGCACTCAGCGGGGTCGGTCGAGCGAATTAGGGGGGGCACACTTCACAGTTCACACCCAACAAATGGTTACAACTTTATTACCTGTCGTAGTAGGACACACTTCATAGTTCACACCCAACAAATGGTTACAGCTTTATTACCTGTCGTAGTAGTAGTCTCCAGTGAGGAAAGATGTTAGTAGTGAGCACCAACGTGGCGACAATAACTGATCTACCACTGTGTTTGGAAGCTCTGCCTTTGCTTTCGCTGCACGACAGATAGGGGAGGCATGGGTGAAGGTCAGGGAGATAAGCCAGGAAAGGTCGCTCGCCGTCACGCAAGAAGTTCAGAGCTCTCTGTCAAAATATGGTATTCCACGAACATTACACATGGAGACTGCAGCAGCATAGCGCGCGCAACCACAACGGCTGGGCAGGCAATCAAGCATTTGTCAGCTCAAATCAACGACCACAACTGCTATTTTTATTCAGTCTGGCCTGCTACTTCTTCATAGTTCGACCTGCTATGGAGACCTCGACGCTAAGGATGTAGCCAGTCTCGAACGCAACTGTTGCGTAAGGCCTCGATGCAGATGGATTGATGGCACCACGATTAAAAAAAGAACAACAAGGAGAGGTAGATGCCTGCACAGACTGCTCGCACTCTGTTTGATCTTCTTCAGCTACACACCGGCATGTATGCATTGGACCCGTGCGTTGGCAGTGACCTATCTTGCAAGCTCGAGGGTGGCTGAGGATGACACAGACAACAGATCACTGCTCACAGGAGCTCATCACTATAGACGGAGAGGAAGGTCAGGAGGGAAATGACAGGGGTCGCAGCGGGGCACGCGACCAGCTGCAGGTCAGACCTCCAGGAGCTGCAGGTCGAGGCCGGAGGGATGGGGAGGCGGTGGTTGGTCGTGATACGAGAACGACGACGAAAGGGAATTGCTTTAGGCTGCGGGGAGGAAGGATGCGCCACTTGTGAAATTGTAGGCGTCGATGGAGGAGGATGGCGGCAGAATGGATGGCCGCGATGAACTGGAGGCGTACTGGCCAGCTGGTGGAAGGCAGAGCTGCCACCGGCTCTGTGGAAGAAGGCCGGAGCGGTGTGTTCAAGGGCGGTGGAGGATGTGGGCCGTGAGCCGCGCCGACGCTGAGGGGAGGAGCTTGGCTCCCGACACAGGCTTGGATGGGCAGTGACGGCGCCGTGGTCGACCGGTGACCCCAGGATCCGGTCGCCCAAGGGGTTGGGTTCGATGGCTGGATCTGGGAGGAGGGAGAGCTGCATCTTGATCTGGCGCTGGATGTGGTGGTCTGCGGCTGCGCGCGGAGATTTACGGCACGGCTGCGGTGCACGGAAGCCAGGGCCGGTGGCAGCGCGGTGGGATCAGGGCGGCGGCAACGGGTGAGGATCGAGCGTGGATGGATGCCCCGGTGGTGCGTGAGAGGATCGATCGTGGGCTGCGGGTGGGGGTGGGCTGTTTTTTTATCGGGGCGCACCGGTTCGGGAGCATGACGTCGCACTTATATAAAGCCTACCGTGATCTAAATAATTATTCTAATTCTAAGATTAAAATAGTGTTGTCATATATATTTATATATATATATATATATATAAGCACGCTAAAATAAGCCAAAGCGTATTATAACTTAGCGTACGCTCCGGCCAATCGACCCCAACCGGCCATCACGTGCTAATTAGCCCGGAACAACCTGATGTACCGCCCTTCGTGAACTCCATCGTACCAACTTCATAAAATTACAACCAGATCCTGGCCTTCGTGGAAACTCCATCGTAACGACTTAATAAAATTACGACCAGATACTGATCCTCGCTGCATAAATCTCACTACGTGCAACTTGCATCTAGTAATGAAGTGATGGAACCTAGTAATCCAACATGCATCTAGTAATGAAGTAACAGCACCTAGTAACCCAACTTGCATCTAGTAATGAATTAATGGAACCTAGTAACAGATAAGTGTAACTAGTAAACATATTAATAGTACGATCTCAATTACCGAGAGCAATTTTGTGCAAATATAGTAAACCAAAACATGGTCTATTGTAAACGGAAAATAACCTTGTGATTTCTGTGAAGGCAATTAGGCCCAAGGGTAATTCGACTATAATTTTTACTAGACTTTCATTTGCGTCTTAGTTGCTAAAGAAAAATTAAGTTATACCATATAGTAATGTAATTACTAGGCACTGCAGCCGTAAAACCAAGGATCCGAAATAGTAATGCAATTACTATACACTAGTGGCTGTGTATATGGGCATTACCATCTATTCTATACCCATTACTACCAATGGTTAGCGACCTCAGAAACGGCACGTTGACATACGAGCATCGATGATAACCAAATTAAATTCTGTTACTATTTCCTTCAAACACCTTTACCCTCAACTATTTAGGAGCGGTGGAGAGGCCTACTTCCGTGGTGCGACCCGCCCACCAAATTAGGCCGGAGCGTAGGCTAAGCGATTCTGCGCGCTCGCTCATAATAGCGCCATATATATATATATATATATATATATATATATATATATATATATATATATATATATATATAGTAACACTATTCTGATTCTAGGATTAGAATAGTTATTCTGATACTTCTCGTCTATATAGGATCGATGGCATGTTTCCGAACTCTAGAGCCCCTGAAAAAAAAGACACATCCCCATGAACAATTCCAGCCACCACCTACGATTCCCCACCACCCCGATCTGGCGCACCTCCACCCACCTCCGTCGGCCACCGGCGTGCCGCCCACCCCAAGCCATCGGTGCCACGCCTCCACCCACCGCCGCTGGCCGCAGCGCCCCGCAGCCCCCACTGCCGCCTGCCGTCGGCGGGGCCTCCTCCAATCCCCACGCGGCGCGTCCTCCCGAGCTACTCGATGCGCCGTCGTGGTCCGCCTCAACCTCCCACTGGCCTCCTGTAACACCCCGGATGTAATTTACCTTATATGTATCCCAACTCTTGCCGTTTCCGGCGCTAAGTTATTTTATTTCCTCGGGTTCGGGTTTTTGTCTCCGTGTGTTGTTGTCTGTCATGCATCCCATATCATGTCATCATGTGGATTGCATTTGCATACGTGTTCGTCTCATGCATCCGAGCATTTTCCCGTTGTCCGTTTTGCATTCCGGCGCTCCTATCTCCTCCGGTGGTCCTTTCTACCTCTTTTCGTGTGTGGGGGTTAAACATTTCCGGATTGGACCGAGACTTGCCATGCGGCCTTGGTTTACCACCAGTAGACCGCCTGTCAAGTTTCATACCATTTGGACTTCGTTTGATACTCCAACGGTTAACCGAGGGACCAAGAAGGCCTTGTGTGTGTTGCAGCCCAACACCCTTCCAATTTGGCCCAAAACCCACCAAAACCCTCTTCATCATGTAGAGCGTTCGATCATGATCGCGTGGCCGCAAACCGCACCTCATTTGGAGTCTCCTAACTCCTCCTATGTATAAATAGGCATCTCCCTCAAAATTTCCGGATCAATCCCCCCCAAACCCTAGACCTTTCGTCCTCAGCGCGCCGGACACCTCGCCGCGCCCTACCGCAGCGCGCCACGTGGCAGGCCCGCCCACTTCACCGCCGCGGGCCCGAGAGCCCGAAGCCGGCCCTCCCGCCGTCCGTCCGGGCCGAGCCGGATCTGAGCGCCGCCGCCCGCCATTGCCGGCCGCCGAGTTCCAACGTGACCTCTCCGCTAGCGCCGCGCACATCGCCGGCGACGACCGCCGACCCCGCCGCCGTCTTCCTCTCCGCCGCGCCACCCCACCGTCGTCCATCCTCCTCCGGCCAGCGTGCCTCGCCAAGTCCGGCGACGAACCCCGGCGAACCTCGGCGTCCGTGCAGCGCTACAGTGGATCGGGCCGGATCTCAGATCTAAATCCCCTCGGGTTGACTTTTGCCCCGAAACCCTAATTTTTCTTGCAACTTCATCATGCCGTAACTCCGCATCTGTAGCTCTGTTTTGCGCGTGTAGCATATCAAAATGTTCGTCTCAGAGAGTACATCATTTCACCTCATTGCATCATTTTCATTTGAGCGCATCTTGATGCCCGAAATGCTGTTGGAAGAGGGCTATATGATATAATTGTCAGTTCTGTTTCATCAAATAACTATTTGTCATTTTTGCCATGACTAATGTGTGCATGATATGCTCCTGAGCTCTACATGGGTTTTGTTATATGCCATGCCATCTTTACAGGGGTGCTTACCATGTATTTTTGTGATATGTGTGGTGACTAGCACAAGCTTGCAAAGTAGTGCATTCGTTAATGCTGATTTCAGGGACTTAGAATTTCTCTAAGTCCTTGATCTGTTTTTGTCAATATGCCATATGTTCGTGTTGTTTCGTAGTGATCTGTGCCTCTTTTGAGGATGATTAGTAAGGATGATTTGTTAACATTGTGGTGCTCGATCCATCCATGTCTTTGTTTGCAATTATGGAGCACCCTAGCTTGAGT
Organism: Triticum urartu; assembly: GCF_056163025.1. Taxonomy (NCBI): domain Eukaryota; kingdom Viridiplantae; phylum Streptophyta; class Magnoliopsida; order Poales; family Poaceae; genus Triticum; species Triticum urartu. The sequence goes on from NC_141873.1 coordinate 18,029,568, forward strand.
CAATCGAGCTCTACTTTTGCTATTTCGTAATTCCTGGCAGATTGTTGACTTGTTAGCGATTTTGCCGAGGATGTTGTTATTAATCCGTGCATGCTATGCTGTTGTTCTTGCCATGTCACGCCCCCGATTTAATCATACACTAATCATACACGCAAACGTGTACGGTCAAGATCAGGGACTCACGGGAAGATATCACAACACAACTCTACAAATAAAATAAGTCATACAAGCAGCATATTACAAGCCAGGGGCCTCGAGGGCTCGAATACAAGAGCTCGATCATAGACGAGTCAACGGAAGCAACAATATCTGAGTACAGACATAAGTTAAACAAGTTTGCCTTAAGAAGGCTAGCACAAACAGGGATACAGATCGAAAGAGGCGCAGACCTCCTGCCTGGGATCCTCCTAACTACTCCTGGTCGTCGTCAGCGGGCATCACGTAGTAGTAGGCACCTCCGGTGTAGTAGGAGTCGTCGTCGAAGGTGGCGTCTGGCTCCTGGGCTCCAACATCTGGTTGCGACAACCAGGTAGAAGGGGTAGGGGGAAAAGAGGGAGAAAGCAACCGTGAGTACTCATCCAAAGTACTCGCAAGCAAGGAGCTACACTACATATGCATGGGTATCAAATGGAGTAAGGGTATCATATGTGGACTGAACTGCAGAATGCCAGAATAAGAGGGGGATAACTAATCCTGTCGAAGACTACGCTTCTGGCAGCCTCCATCTTGCAGCACGTAGAAGAGAGTAGACTGAAGTCCTCCAAGTAGCATCACATAGCATAACCCTAACCGATGATCCTCCCCTCGTCGCCCTGTGAGAGAGCGATCACCGGTTGTATCTGGCACTTGGAAGGGTGTGTTTTATTAAGTATCCGGTTCTAGTTGTCATAAGGTCAAGGTACAACTCCAAGTCGTCCTGTTACCGAAGATCACGGCTATTCGAATAGATTAACTTCCCTGCAGGGGTGCACCACATAACCCAACACGCTCGATCCCATTTGGCCGGACACACTTTTCTGGGTCATGCCCGGCCTCGGAAGATCAACACGTCGCAGCCCCACCTAGACCAACAGAGAGGTCAGCACGCCGGTCTAAACCTAAGCGCCCAGGGGTCTAGGCCCATCGCCCTTAGCACACCTGCACGTTGCGTGGGCGGCCGGAAGCAGACCTAGCCTAGTAGGCGTTCCAGTCCAATCCAGCGCGCGCCGCTCCATTGCTGACGTCACGAAGGCTTCGGCTGATACCACGACGTCGAGTGCCCATAACTGTCCCCGCGTAGATGGTTAGTGCGTATAGGCCAGTAGCCAGACTCAAATCAAATACCAAGATCTCGTTAAACGTGTTAAGTATCTGCGAACGCCGACCAGGGCCAGGCCCACCTCTCTCCTAGGTGGTCTCAACCTGCCCTGTCGCTCCGCCTCAAAGTAACAGTCGGGGGCCGTCGGGAACCCAGGCCCACCTCTACCGGGATGGAGCCACCTGCCCCTTCAGCCCCCATGTCCGAACAGTATCACAGGTAATGTATCAATGTAGAGTATACAATATATGCCCGTGATCACCTCCCGAAGTGATCACGACCCAGTAGTATAGCATGGCAGACGGACAAGAGTGTAGGGCCACTGATGGAACACTAGCATCCTATACTAAGCAGTAGGATAGCAGGTAAGGGTAACAACAGTAGTAGCAAGGACAGGCTATGCATCAGGATAGGAATAACGGAAAGCAGTAACATGCTACACTACTCTAATGCAAGCAGTATAGAGAAGAGTAGGCGATATCTGGTGATCAAAAGGGGGGGCTTGCCTGGTTGCTTTGGCAAGAGAGAGGGGTCGTCAACACCGTAGTTGTACTGGGCAGCAGCGGCGTCGGTCTCGGTGTCTAGCGGAAGAAGAGGGGGGAAGAAACAATGAATACAATGCAAACAGATGCATAACGATGCATGACAAGACCAGTAACGGTGCTAGGGGTGCCCTAACGCGGTATGAGGTGATACCGGTGAAGGGGGGGAACATCCGGGAAAGTATCCCCGGTGTTTCACGTTTTTGGGCAAAGGAGCCGGAGGGGGGAAGTTGCGTGTTCTCTATGCTAGGGATGCATGACGAACGAACAGGCCGCGTATCCAGATTCGTCTCATCGTTCTGAGAAACATTCATGTATAAAACTTTTTCATCCGAGCTACGGATTATTTTATATGAATTTTCAAAGTTTTAAGAATATTATGGAATTATTATTATTTCAAAATTAAATGGCTAAATTGCTATGGGTACACAGAAGTGTACCCAGCTATTTGCACAGGGGCAGACAGGTGGGGTCCAGTTGACTGCCAAGTCAGCAGTCAACTAAGACCGTTGACTAGTCAAAGGTCTCAGGGGACCCGCATGTCATTGTGTGGGTTATCCCAGTCAGCAGTTTGACTGGTCAAAAGGGACTAGCGGGACACATGTGTCATAGGAACATGTTATAAACTGAGTTTTAGTAGCTTATCTAACTAGATGGGGTCCACCGGTCCGTGTCTATTAACTAAAATATCTAGGCAATTAGATTAATTAACTTAAATAATTAACAAGGGGGGTCCAATGGTCAGTGGGGGTTAGTAATAAAGGGAGATTTGCTCCCACTAATTAACAGGGGGCCGGCCCAGTTAGTAGCGGCCTCAGCACGCACGGTGTACAGGGACGACGGCGGCCAGGGCGAGCAGCAGCTCGTAGCAGCTGCAGCTACACCGAAGTAGCAGCGGCGCGTAGCAGTGGCGCTAGGCGGCGCCGACCAGAGCAGCAGCAAGCGGTGCAGACGGGCGCTGGGCGCGGCGGCTGCGGCTCGGCCAGGGCGCGCAGGGGGTGTGGGCGCCACTATGAGCTTGTGGAGGCGGAGCCCCGGTCATGGCGGACGACAGCGCGGTGGTTTCACGAGACGGCATGCATTCGAGCTAGGGGAGAGATGGGAAGACGTGAGGGCTCACAGCGATGGTGAGTAGAAGGAGGGCGCAGCGAAGATGGTGCATCCACGGCGGACGCCATGGCCTTGAGGAGGAAGGCTCTGGCGCGAGCTCCCCTGCACGAGGTGGGTGCGGGCCTGTCGGCAGAGGAGGGTGCGGGCGTCGCACGGAAGGAGCCGGTGGTGCTGGCCGGCTTGCTTCGGTGGCCGACTAGGCAGGGGCGCCGGTGACGAGGCAGTGGACGGGCGGCTCAGGCAAGCACACACGCGCGCCGGTGAGCGCCGCCCACGGTCGGACGTGGAGATCCAGGCGGCGACGTGAGGACAGCGGGAGAATCTGCGAGGCAGCATGGTCGGGCGAGCATGAAAGGGGGTCAAGCGCGAGCGCGAGCACTTCCCTCTGTGGGTGGCGGCGCGAGGAGGAAAGAGGCAAGGAGCGAGGGGATCGGGAGAGATGGGGATTGATTAGGAGGCTGGGCTCACGATCGTCTAGGGTTACGGGGGATTTAGGTGGGCTTTGGGCCGGCCATGGTGGCTTGTTGGCCGGCTGGTCCAATTGGACCAATGGGTGGGGGTTTTATCTTTTCTTTTTACTTACCTTTTCTTTTTCTTATTTTATTCTTTATTGTTTAAATTTTATTCTTACATTAATTTTAATTCTAAAATATAGGAGTATCTCCTAAATTAGTATAACTAAATATACTACTACCACATAAGGTTTAGTCCACAAATAAATTAGTTTAATATTTTATTAATTATAAAAGGCATTTAAATAATTGTCGTTGCTACTGTTTTAATTAGTTTAGCGCATTTAAACATTTTATAAAAATGTGGTTTCCCCACCATTATTCCTTATGATTTATTTGTCACATTTTGAACATCTTAGTTTTGACATTTGATAACTTTTAATGTTTGACTTTATTTTAAATTTGAATTTTGAATTGATTTTGAATCAACGAGAGGTTGGCAACAGTAATCGAAGTGACGTGGCATCATTAGCAGAGAATTACTGTAGCTTAATTATCCGGGCGTCACAATTCTCCTCCACTACAAGAAATCTCGTCCCGAGATTTAAGAGGGGAGTAAGGGGAAGGTTTGGTATCGAATCTAGCATGTCTTCTCATCCTGGCTTGCTTTTCTCGAAGAGGCCGGTCCAATACATTGATGTCTTCATTTCTCTGCTTCAGGTCATCATGGTGAAGTCGTCCTTTTCTTTGGGAACTGCAACGTACTTACGAATAGGTAAGGGGAAGCTCGGCTACGACAAAATGCCTATGAGGGAAACAATCTGGGGGTTAACCCATGAATGAGCATAAGATTTTCTCTTGAGTTGAACATATAAAATACATCAAGAGTGAGGTACGAAGGTACAATAAGAGGTTCCAAGCAGATTGATTGTTGCTCGAAGTCTGAACCAGAGTGAGAAAGGGGTTCAGAGCGGCGAGAGTAAGTATAGCGTCTGATACCAGAATAGAGCACTAGGAAGGTGGCTCGTAATTTAATATGAAGCCAAGCATGGGGAATAACCATTAGAAACATGATTGTACAGGTGGGTCAGGTTTCGATCCTGTGGAACTGTGGGTTATGGGCCCACCATGTGGGTTAAAAGTAGGAAGGGCGATGACGTCTTGCACGATCATGTAAGCAAGGCATGTCAGAGGATAGCCTATCAGTTATGTTGACGGCATCGTTGGTACCAAGGGCGAGGGACGAAGAGAACCATTTTCCTGCTTGTTGAAACGAGGCGGACCAATAGGCAAAGTTCTTGTCCATCGGTGGTTTACCGAAATGTCATCAACAATAGTAACACGACCTTACTGATAAGGTTGTACACCAGGGTGTTCATAAGCAACGAACATTACTGCTTAGATCATATAAACCACGAGAAAGGTTAAACAAGACAATGGAAAGGAAAAGTGATTAGCAGGTTTAATCAGAGTAATGGGGAGGAAAAATGTGTATACACACATATTTCAGGGGTATATCCTTCCCAAGGACAAGCGGAGCATGATATCCATGACAGGATAGAAAGTAGAGAACCATTGAGGTAAAGGGAGAGTAATTTCATGACGTTACCCATACAACGGTGTTTGGATAATTGATAAAGAGAATTTAGCATTGTGCTTCAAATGTTCTTGTTGAAAATCAGAGTACCACAGACATGCTTCGAGATAGCATTGACATGGTCATCAAGTAAGGGTCAGAATTTGGATGCACAAAGGATCCATCAGGAACAACTTATATAATAAGTCTTACGATTTCCTCATGGAAGAATGGATAACCTTGCTGAAGAGGAAACTATAACAATAGTCCTCCAATCAGGTGTGCTAGGCATGACCTTACCTTACCGGGTCATATAAGACCAATGCTATAACTCTTGGATATATGTCCCAACCATCATATCTGACCAAGATTCAGATCTGATTGGTGTTAGGATAACTCAGATTCAGGATGCCTAAGAAGAAAGGTGCAACACAAATTGTCGAGATGACATTGTAAGGTTCTCAGGGAAATGAACTATGGGAGAGGGTTCCTGGAATAATAGTTCATCATTAAACCAAGGAGGGGATGAGAAGGTGGCTAATGGGCATCAGCGACAATTCATCGAGAATTTCAAACGGATGGCTTTCCACAATAATGTGAACAAGAAGATGACACTAGTCAATTCAAATGATATAATTTTGTATGCTCTAGGAAAACATACACCATCAATCATAGTTGAAAGGTGCAACCAAAATGTGGGCTTATAGTAGCATGATCAATGTTAGAATGGTGGTTCAGCAACCGATAGGCTAAGAATGAATTATCGATCATTAACTCCAAAGCAATAGGGTTGCTAGTAGGGCAAAATCCAAACAGCACCATTCACTTGTTGGTACCCCGGTTGGAATCAATACGAGGACCAAGAAAGAATGGTCATGGTGAGAAGTATCACTATACCAAGAATTCTTAAGTGGTGGAGCAATCCTCACAACATTCTTGACATCAAAGATGGTAATACTCCGCGGTAGAACATAACATAAGTTGGATAGCAAGGAACTCAAGGTACAACACAAAACAGGAACAAGTTTTGTGTTGGAGGGAATGCAATAATGTTGTCGATGATAACCCAAATCATCGAGGGCAAAGGATGCTATTTCTCATCAAGAATTCGATAGATAACATGGAAGACCTCATAAGGTTGATGATGTTCACGACACATTTGTCGAGAGATTTCAAGATGTAAACAATCAGCAACGACATCGAGTCAAAGAAATGATGAAGCGGAAGGTCATTGGAACCATGGGTAGGACACAAACTTTAAATCAAGCTTGTTGCTCAAGGTGAACTGATATGACGAGGAAGATCGATGTAAGCTTAGCTCATCATCGAAAGTGGTGCTCCGAGATTAAGGACCAGGTAGCACAGTTAAAATTTAGCACGATAATGATATAGTCGATCAGGCTAGGAATGACTTGAAGGATTATTAAACTCGTAAGCAACAAGAATTACTTAGAGTATTTTGCGGACCCTAAGGTAGCAAAGCTCCTGCGTTGGCACGCGGATAGGGAGGAGAAGAAACGAGAAGATGACGCAAATGATCCGGAGATAAATAAAAAAGACAAGATGCTGAGTCACCCTAAGGATGGGAGCCAGTGGAAAGCGTTGAACTTCGAACACCCAGAATTTGGGAAGGATCCAAGGAACATCGTGCTAGGCGCGAGCACCGATGGAGTCAATCCGTTTGGCAGCCAGAGAAGCACACATAGCACCTGGCTGTGTTTGTGTGGATGTACAACCTTCCCCCCTGGTTGTGCATGAAGAGGAAATACATTCACATGAGTATGCTAATTGAAGGGCCGAAACAACCAGGGAACGACATCAATCTGTATCTGGGGCTGCTGAAAGAGGAGCTAGACACGCTGTGGAAAACACCAGCCAATACGTGGGACGCCGCAGAGAAAGAATATTTCCCTATGAGAGCCGCACTGCTCACGACGGTGCATGACTATCTCGGTTACGGATATCTCGCGGGGCAGGTGGTCCACGGATTTTCTGGATGCGTCAGGTGCATGGATGACACAACGTATCGCCAGCTAGATAGAGATCCCGGGTATTCGAAAACCGTATTCATGGGACATCGAAGGTGGCTTCGCGACGGTGACCCGTGGAGGAAATGCAAGGATCTGTTCGATAGTGAAACCGAACTCCGAAGACGCCCGCGTACGAGGAGCGGCGAGGAAATAGACGGGCTATTGAAAAATTGGAAAGATTGCCCACTGCCGGGAAAGAAGCAAAAGGCGCCAGAGCCGGGAATGAAGCGAAAGGCGCCAGAGCCGCTGCTAAAGGTATGGAAAACGAGGTCTGTTTTCTGGGACTTGCCGTACTGGAAGATCCACCGTGTGCCTCACAACCTTGATGCCATGCATATCACGAAGAACGTGTGCGAGAGTCTGCTTGGTACCCTGCTAAACATGCCAGAGAGGACCAAAGATGGGCCGAAAGCAAGGGCAGACTTGAAATCAATGGGCATCAGACAGGAGCTTCACGCTAATGATGATGATGATGATGATGATGAGGCGAAGCAGGACACAGAAAGTCGTCGCAAAGGCAAAAAGGCCAAGAAGACCGGAAATGACTACCCTCCCGCGTGCTTCACTCTAAGTCAGGAGGAGATCGAGCAGTTTTTCACCTGCCTCGTAGGAGTAAAACTTCCTTACGGTTACGCGGGGAAGATAAGCAGATACCTAGACCCAGCGAAGCAGAAGTTTAGCGGGATGAAGTCTCACGACTGTCACGTGCTGATGACGCAGATACTTCCAGTTGCAATCCGTGGGATCATGGACGCGCACGTCCGTGAAACGCTATTTGGCCTATGCAACTTTTTCGACGTAATCTCTCGGAAGTCGGTTGGCGTGAGGCAACTCAGAAGGCTACAGGAAGAGATCGTGGTGATACTATGCGAGCTTGAGATGTACTTCCCGCCCGCATTCTTTGACGTTATGGTGCATCTGCTGGTCCATATCGTGGAGGATATCATCCAACTCGGGCCGACGTTCCTGCACAGCATGATGTCGTTCGAAAGGATGAATGGTGTCATCAAAGGATACGTTCGCAACATGTCACGTCCAAAGGGAAGTATAGCCAGGGGCTTTCTGACCGAAGAGTGCATCTCCTACTGCACGAATTATCTAGGCATCGAGAATCCTGTTGGTCTGCCCGTCAACAGGCACCTCGGCAGGCTCGCTGGATGGGGTCACCGTGAGGGTCGCCGCGAAATGCATGTCGACTTCGAGGGTCGACTCGCCGACTTTGAAAGAGCAAACCTAGTCACGCTAAAACACATAGACGTGGTCGATCCTTGGGTGGTAGAGCACAAAACCTTTATTGAGAAGACGTACAATGACCAAGGCCAACAGAGGACAGAAGGAGATATAATCAAAGAGCACAACTCATGTTTCACGCGTTGGTTCAAGCAGAAGCTTCTGTTGTATCCTTTACATGAGGATTCTTCCACGGAAGAACAACTCATATTCGCCTTGTCACAAGGCGCCGAGCACAACCTGATGACCTATGAGGCGTATGATATCAACGGCTACACATTCTACACTGAGGACAAGGACATGAAGAGCGATGGTTATCAGAACTCCGGGGTAACGATGGAATCCTACACCGGTAACGACAAGGACAGATACTACAGAAGGATCGAGGAGATCTGGGAGCTGAGCTACGCTAGAGAGAAGGTCCCGATGTTCCGTGTCAGATGGGCCAAGAGCGTCCTAAAAGAAGACTGGTATTTCACCACCATGGTTATACCCGAAGCCAAATCCAAGACCGCGGGCGCAAACGTCACCGCGAAAAATGAGCCATGGGTACTGGCTTCCCAAGTGGACCAATGCTTCTACATTACCGACCCGTTAAAGCCCAGTCGTGTTGTCGTGAGGAGAGGCAAAAGGAAGATCATCGGAATGGATGGAGTAGCCAATGAGCAAGACTTCGACAAGTACGGTGACCCGAAGATCGAACATGACGACGATGATGAAGTAGTAGCAGCATACACCACAAGAAGAAGCAGGACCACCCTACCTAAAGGACGCCCGTTCCACAGAAGAACTCCATTTGCGAAAAAGAAGGGCAAGAAGATTATAAACAGATAGCTAGCTAAGATCAACTGTATTTAAATCATAGTCTTCATTTCTCGGTTGTATTTCATGGGCACTTTTTGATATCATGAATATTTTTAAATTTCATGGGCACTTTTTGAATTCATGAATATTTTTTCAAATTTGATGATATTTTTTCATATTTAATATGATAAAATATTGAATATTCATGAGGACACTCGATCTCGATCCCCCTCCATCTCGATCGCTATCCCCCTCCATCTCGATCTCGATCCCACCCGCACCCTCCTCGCTAGCTCCACCGCCGCCGCCGACCCACCGCACCCTCCCCCGCTCCACCGCCGCCGACGAGCACCCCCCGCACCCTCCCCCGCTCCACCACCGCCGACGAGCACCCCCCCGCACCCTCCCCCGCTCCACCGCCGCCGACGAGCACCCCTCGTTTCATATTCATATTCATTTTTTTAAAAATAATAATAATAAAGTGTAGACTAAAATTGTTGTTAAACAACAATTATTACTGTTTTTATAAAAAAATATTACTTTTTCATATTCATATTCATTTTCTAAAAAATTATTACATGCAACAAAAAATAAAAATAAATTACTTATGGCGCACCTTTGGCTGGTGCACCATTGCTATTTATAAAAAAAGATTACTAATGGCGCACCTCTGCCTGGTGCGCCATTGCTATGTAAAAAAAGATTACTAATGGCGCACCGACCGCGGGTGCGCCATTAGTAAGATTCCTCCCTAGCTAATTCCCTCCCTCTCGCCAAATCCCCTTCGTCCCTCTCCCTCGCCAGATCCACCCGCGCACTGCCCTGACGCCGCCGCCCCGACCCCCGCCGGACTCCACCCCCGCCGCCCCCGCACCCCCACGCCCCCACCACCGCAACTCCCCCGCACCGCCACCCCCACGCCCCCCACCACTGCAGCTCCCCCGTGCCCCGAGTCGGAGGAGGAGGACGAGGAGGAGGAGGAGACGACTCCGGCAAGAGCACCCTCGCCCTCGTAAGCAACCCACGCACGCCCCTCCCCCCCGATTCCTCCGCATCCGCGCGGATCAGATCTGGCTGACTGATTGACTGACCGACGATCGGCGTCCTCGCGATGGATGTTGCTTTGTAGGTGGCCAGGGTCTCCGCGGTCGACGTCGGCGTCGTCTACGGCTCCATCAAGCTCGGCATCCTCAAGGTATGGTAACGCGCCCCCAATCCCCCAACCCCCTTCCTTCCTTGGTACCGCTGCGCGATCGATGCGATTTGGTAGCGTCAGATGTGGGTCGGTGTGCCCCGTGGTTGCTAGGGTTAGGAGGGTTTGGTCCTAGGGCTGGACTGATAGGATTGGATTGGATTGGGATGTGCTCCGTGTGCCGCCCGCGAATCGCTCTGTGTAGTTGATTTGCTGGTCGAGCGCCTTGATTATTCATTCTTCTGGTTTGGCCTGCGTCACGCTTAGCCTTGGTTGTGTTCTCTGTTGAGCCAGAGATTTACCAAGGGCTTGGGTTCAGAGCCACGATTGAGAAATCATGACTTCCTAGCACTTGATTCTTATGCCGGTGGTTCAGTATCTAACACCACTCCTTAGCTATCAATTAATGTTCCACTAGCTAGGCATTTTTTTGGAGCAACTGCTTATCTCTCCGTTGTCCTGTAACTACATTTGCATGATGATTCGATGGTTTGTTTCTGGGTGATTTGGTTATGTAGCATCATGCGCTAGTTCTCAAGACTTGTTAGCATTTTCTGTTAGTTTCAATATTAATAATATGTAGCAGCATCATGGATTCATGGACTAGTTCTGGAGACTTGTCTCTTCATGCTCCTCTTCCTCTGGTTACACCTGCTTGCTGTCGTGTGAATTGTTCTCTTGTTATCTGACAGTTGGAGTCCGATGCCTAGTTGAACACTGCACTCCTTAATTTGTAGTTCTCATAACTCATGGTTCTCGTTTTTAAATTTTTTACATGCTCTCATTTTTTTGTGTGGGTAATGTTTTATATGCTCTTTATCTCTTCCCTTGACAGACATTCGACGAGGCAGTGGGCGATATAGCTTTCTAGCTCCTTAGGGGGGTTGTTCCTCTTTACAGGTGTGTTAAACAGGGTTTTATGTGGTCATATGGAGTTTATTAGGTAGAGAAAGTACCTTGTGATTTTTCTAATTTTGGACATATATCAAGTCTCACCAAGACATCTTCATTACAACACACAGGAGTGAAAATATATCAAGTGTAATGTGATACAGATGCTGTCAAAATGAGAAAATTGTTAAAAAACACTCAGCTTATCTAGGACATCTTCATTACATTCTAGACAGGATAGAAGCCTACTTTGTTTAGAAACAGAGTCAGAATTTGAAAAGGAAAACCCTTAAGCCAAACATACAACCTAGCTCTCCATTAGTTGTTTTGTGCTTCAAGTGTCCCAGTCAAGGACAAACTGAGTGGTTGCAAAATAATATTATGTGGTCAATGTGGATTTACTATTTTCTGGTGATAGTTCTGAACTGGTAAATAAGTTAACATGCGTAAGTGAGACTTGGCATTTTAAAGCTTAGGGTCTTCAACTTCAACCATGAATTGGGATGATAATGTTATTTTGCCTTCTTAACAGAATGGTGTCATAATCAGAACAAAGCTGCTGCAAATGCATACATTTTTTTTACAAGTGCATCTGCACCTTCTGATCCATTTAGAGTTATCATAAATATATTTCCAAGGTTTTTTTATTTCACTGTAGAGTCTTTGCTTCTGGACTCAATGCACATTCATCAGTCATAAGAGATAAATACTAGTAAGTCAAGGGCACCAGAATTTGATCATGCCTCTTTTGAGAAGTATGTCTATTGATTCAAAATTGATCATACTATTGATGATTTTTTGTTGGGTGACCTATTATATCTGGAATGGAAGCTCACATAAGTTGAGCTGATTTTTTTCCATATGAAAGCAAAGGACCATATGGTCTGTGGCTGGGTTTTGTCTCCGACCATTGTGTCATGATGAATTTGCAGGTACCCCGAGAGGCCCTTGAGTTTTCCGGAATGTCGATTAACTTCCGTTCCAGCAAATTCGGGTACTCCATATGTCCTATTTTCAGCAAAGGTCATGCTGAAATTTTCCGTGAATTTTAGCATGACTTTGCTAAAAAATAGGACATATGGGGTACTTGCGACTAATGCATGGGCCGGGGTATCTTAGTACTTAGTTAAGTAGGATCAACTGCCCTGCCATTCTTGCTGCATTAAACCATAGGTGGCAATAGAGCCAAGTGATTAGGCCCAACTTAGAATTCTCCTTAGCATCGATAAACCCTAGATGATAAACCCAACATAGGTGGAAATAGAGCCAAGTGATTAGTGCCAAGTGATTAGGCCCAACCTAGGGTGCCTCGGCATCGATAAACCCTAAATGATGAAAACTTAACTTGGCTTCTATAGGGTGCCTCGGTGTCGATGAGAACCTAAATGATGTACGCTTAGGCTTTTAGGGTGCCTCGGCGTCGACAAACCCTAAATGATAAAAGCTTAGCTTTTAGGATGCCTTGGTGTTGACAAACCCTAAATGATGAGACCATGATCTTGTTCCTTGACAATAACCAACTTTTTGACCAAACTTTTTTCCTATTTAGAGCGAAACATGGCCCACAACGATGAGGCCGGCGGTTCGGGCGGCAAGCAATTCTGGGAGCTGTCCCAGGAGTTGGAGGAAGAACCTCACCGCTATGAGGACGCCGCGGAAGACACCGATCCTGACTACACAACCCCTAGTGGCGTCGTGGATGACACCACTGATGATGGTGCCACGGATGCCACCACTGATGATGGCGGCGCACGCACAGATGGCAGCCAACCAAAGAGGCAACGGAAGGACCGGCACCCAAACGTGCTCGGCACCGTCAGGGAGGAATTTACTGAAGCGAACTCCAACGGGCATCCGACGGCACCCAAACACGTAGTCAAGGGGTACTCGATTCAGCTCGGGTGCATTCTCTGGAGCACCACCTCGATCAACACCGAGAACCTAAGGCATAAGGACCGAGGGAATTTGCGCAGCCTCCTCTTCACGAAGCTGCACGAACGATACAAGTTCCCTGCTGAGTTCGCAAACACACGCCTCTCGGGTAATAAAGTGAACGGTGCCGCCCTCACGAGGATGAGCACGGCTCTGTCTACTTGGAAAAGCACGGTGAAGGCAATGATTGACAAAGGTGATAGTTGTGAGAAGATCAAGGCGAAATATCCTTTGATTAGCGAAGATGATTACAAGGAGTTCAAGATCAAGTGCAAGAGCCCCGCAACCTCCGAATCAAGTCAGTGGGGGAAAGAAATGCGGTAGTTGAACATAGGGGTCCACCAACTCGGTCCCGGCGGTTACAGAGTGGCGGAGCCTGTATGGGACAAGGAGGACGCGGAGCATGCCGAGCAAGGCCTACCGCCCCGCTTCGAGAAATACAGTGACAAGCAGGGAACTTTCTCAAGGCCCGGTACAAGGAGGACCCGGTAACAAAGGAGCTTACCATGGATCCGAAGACCAAGGAGCTTAAGCTTGTTCTGGTAAGGAATACACCCCCGCATAATTAGCTCCATATGGTTGCATTCTAATTAATCCCCAATATTTCTAAATGGTTCACGTTCCTTTCGCAGGACAAAGAAAGCAGTAGCGCGGGGTCGTCTCAGAGCTCCCCTTTCGACACCCCTTTGAATAGGGCGTTGAACGTAATGAAAAACAGGGATAAGCTCAATAAGCCGACGTCAGCTGGTCGTGTGGCCGGCAAAGGCTTGTCCACAAAATGGTCGTCATACTATGCCGCTGGTGGGCGAAAGGAGAAAAAGACCAGCTCGGAAAGCCAGTCACGCGAGGTTGAAGCACTCAAGGCGCTAGTGGCGCGGATTCCGGAGATGGTCCAAGAGCAAGTGCAACAACAACTGGGATCGATGCTCACCGGCATTATGCCTACCTTAATTCATGGGATAACGACGTGGATTGCGGGTGGCCAACAGGGGCCGCCCCCGATTCCCAGCTTCACGGCCAGCAACTCGCACAACGCGCAGGCGGCGCCATTGGTGTCTCCGGCGGCGACGGTATTGGTGTCTCTGACGCTAGCATTGGAGCTTAATGCACCCGGGTGTATGCCGGCCGGCACCTCGCCAGCAAGCGGCCCCTCCGTCAGTTGCACGCGCGCCGTTGGCGGTGCCTCGACATTAGCTGAGCTCGACGGCATCACGGTAACTAAGCCTCTCGGCCGAGGACTTCATCTCCTTGCCTTTGACTGGGCATCCCTGACGCCCTACATGTTTTCGTAGGGTGCTGCCGACGTTCCTTGCACTCTCCTGCACTTCGTGGGTGGCGAGTTGGTCGATGTCGCCAAGGGCAGAATCGTTCAACCGGGCAACCCCGTGTTCCACGGTAATCCGATGCCACCCACAATGTATAGGGTTGAAGTGGTTCGGGTGCTGCCAGGCTGCGACGAGCTGTTACCTCCGATTCAACCCGCTGGGGCCGACGAAGAAGATGAGATGACCCTCAGCGCCTGCGTAACCTGGCCCCTGCTTTAGCCGAAGAGCCAGATTCGTTTGGGGGCGGGGGACACCACCCCACAGACAACACCGCCAGTCGTGCCGGCGCCAAGCCATGGCAAGAACGCCACAACGCTACCGGACATGCCGGACATCCCTATGGCACAGGATCCGGACATGCATATGGCACAGGATCCAGACAACGACGACAACGACGATGGTACATTTACCAACGTCGATAAGTACTTTGCCGAACATGGGTACGGTGACGAGTTCTGCGGGCCTCCTTCTCAAGAACCCAAACAAGACGACCACGATCTAGCTGGTACGGCGGAGAAACCCAATTGCAACAGGCGTCTGGCGTTCAATTCTCAGGAGACGCCTCCAGCTGCCGCCTTCACCGAGCCTCAGATAGCGGAGGTGCCAAATATTATCAGCCCCAACACGCTCAAGAAGGTGGTATGTGAGCAGAACTCGGTCCCATTATAGCAGATTAAGAAGAAGGGCCGGAAACGGCAAACTAAAAAGGGTGCCGGTGCGAGCCAGCCGACACCGAGTATGATCCGTGCTCAGGACGGGCCACCTTCACCTAAGGATATCTCGAGGAGGGTGCATGTGGCGGGTAGGGCGATGCTACCGACAAATATGCTCAATGCTGCAACCGGTGCTATGCGGAGTCTGCACGACAATGTTCTTTCTTTGGAGAAGCGGCGTCTCAGAGAGAATGATGTGTCATACCCGGTTTTCGTGGCCAAGGTGCCAGGGGGCAAGGGCTTTGTGGATGGCGACATCAGGGGTACGATCATCCTACGGTTTGATGACATCTTTGCTATGTTTAACCTTCATCCGCTGCACTACACCTTCGTTCGGCTTTTTTCGCTGATTATGGAGATGCGGATCATTAGAGACACGACCCCGGACATCGTGATCGTCGACCCCTTCTACATGTGTGCCAAGCTCTTGAGCAGCGCTGGGGACCACCAAGTCGCGAGTTCACACCTCAAAGACGTCATTCAGCCAAACCCAGATAAGGATAACTTCCTTGTGGCTTACTTTCCCGAGTAAGTCATCCCTTAACCGCCCCGTAACATATGATTTCTTAGATTTCGATCTTTTTTTTTCTAACATTCCGTGTTCTGTGCAGTGACACACATTGCACATTCATCCTCTTAAGCCCGAAATATTCCATGGCCACGTATTTCGACCCGAACCGTAACTCCAAGATAAACTACACAAATATTAAGAAAGTTCTTGATTATGTTCTCCCCGGCTACGCCAAATCTGGAGGCACCTTCACCAGGGCAATTTGTAAGTACGGCAAGCATGTGTTCGCCCACAATACGATGTTCTGCTGCATCAAGCAGCCGCCTGGCGGTCAGAAGGATGCCTACTACGCCCTCCATCACATGCGGGCGATCGTAAGGGACCATCATCACCTTTTGCTACCAAATAATCAAATTGGGCCGCGAGCTTGTCGGCAATCCAGGACGCGGACATCAGACAAGAATTCTTTCGCATCCAGTCGGAGTTTGCGGACATCATCCATCAAGATGTCCTTCATACCTCGGGGCAGTTCTTCCTCAGATATCAACCGTCCAACATTGAGATAGACGGAATGCTACAAATGCAGGCTGACAACGCCCGCGATTTCATGACCATCACGACAGACGGCGGCTTCATCCACGCTCCTGTCCATGAGTCGAGTCGAAAGTACTGATGTGTAGTTCTGAAACATTGATTGGCTCATGTTCTAATTAAACTTTAATGAATTGTATGTCTCTTTGGTTTGGACAGTCGTTCAACTTAGATGTAATCGATGCTATTTATTAGTAGGACCATGAATCATGCTATTAATGTCTTGCTTTTCTCTTCCGATCCTTTTGTTGCATACTTATATATTGCTTATGTATGTATTGTCTGTTGTTTGGCTTGTGCATAGAGATGCCGTCGTATGTCGTGTACAAGGGTAAGGTTCTCGGAGTCTACGACGACTGGGAGGAGTGTTGGAGACAGGTTCACCATTTCAGCGGTAACAGTTACAAAGGGTACACCACTAGGGCGGAGGCGGAATCTAGATACGCCCGCTATCTAGCGGGAGAGAGGAGGGAGCGTTGGAGGAACCGGATGAAGACCAATTTCATCGCGATGATGCTCATCGTGATGACCGTAGCTCTCTTCTATGTGATGGTAGTTTAGATGATCGATATCGACATGTAATGTGAAGACAAACTTGATACTCGCGGTCTCGAGACTTGTAATGTTTTATCTTTGTTCGGTCTTTTTGAATTCGAAGACTAATATGATGAATTGTATTCGGAGACAAATCTTCTATTGTATTCGATGAATCTGCTGTTGCTGTGTGCTACTGTCTATATTCTGTCAAATAATATATTTTGTAATCTGTGCAAAAATAAGAAAAGTAAAAAAACCTAATATTCATACTAATGGCGCATCACTACAGAGTGCGCCATTAATATGCCAAAGTATACTAATGGCGCATCACCAAACAGTGCGCCATTAATATGCCAAGTATACTAATGGCGCATCCATCCGCAGTGCGCCATTAGTGTGCCAAAGCACATGGTTAAATATGGCCCCTGGGAGGCATACTAATGACGCATGGTGTTATATACTAATGGCGCACTGGGTGGTGTGCCATTAATATACCAGATACTAATGGCGCACCAGTGGTGCGCCATTAGTAATAAATACTAGTGGCGTGATACTAATGGCGCACCAGTGATGCGCCATTAGTAGGCAAAACTGGTGCGCCATTAATAGGCAAAACTGGTGCGCCATTAGTAGGCCTTTTCCTAGTAGTGATCCAGAGGCTGGGTTGCGCGAGATGAGGCCGGTGGTGCTCACCGTTGCCGAGGTGTGTGGTGGCCACAACCTAGACCGTGACATGGTCGTCGACAACGGGGAAGGGGGCGCACAACCTCAGAGGGAGGGAAGGGAGGGGTGGCGCGGTGGCCATGGATGTCGACGGTGGCTGGAGAGAAAGAACCCCATCCGCGCCTAGCCATGGACGGAGAGGAAGACACCGGGGCAGGGAGAAGGGAGATGGCGGAGGAACGGTTAGAGGAGACTAGGAGAGTCACCGGCGACCCTCGAGCACCTCGGATCCCACACGATCCATGGACCCAGCTGCCCCCTTGACCTGGTGGTTGGTAGGGACAACGAGCACAGATCTGAGGCCGACCCCGCGTCTGCAGGAAGGAGGAAGGAGGCACGAAGAAGAACGGGGCTCCAGGATGAAGCTGCAGCGGGCAGGCGGTGGTTCCCAGATCTGTCGACGCCCGTGCACAGAGTGGTGTGGGTGGTGGGATCCGTCGCTGCGGGGGGTGCGGGGGGCGGTGCGGTGCCCTGTCGGCGAGATGCTCGTCTGGCACTGGGGGGTGGAGAAGACCGTGGCCGCACGCCGGCACCGGGAGGGAGGTGGCGGCGCCCTGCTATGGTAAGGGGGCGTGGTGGGGTGGGCGCGCCGGTGCCCTATGGGTAGGAGGAAGGTTGGGCGGCGGGAGGAGGTGGGGCGTGCTGCGGGGGGAGTTGGTTGACCGTGGAGGGGTGGGCTAGGGATGCAGTGCGGGAGGAAGAAGGTGGAGGTGGGTTGGGCTTTTTCTTCTCATGCGGTTCGGTTGCTCTGCGCGGGGAGGTGTTAGCAGAATAAGCTCGGCTGTTATGAGAATAAGCTCTTAAGGGGTGTTATCATAATAGACCCACCCTATATATATGTGTGTGTGTGAAATTAGTTAAGTGTCCCTAAACTTTTAAGTGTGTCTACCATAGCTTGCCACATAACTAGTTAAGTGTCCCTAAAATTTTAACGGTTTAAAAGTTATCAAAAATATGAAATAAATATGGGTGCATCTCTCTAATGTAATAAGATGGTCCAGTGGAGGGATTGTCAAAATATGCATCTATGTGTCCTCAACAAAATAATAAGTATTTCAGCTCACCGCAACATAAATATATACTGAACTATTTGTTTTTTTGTCCAGGACACGTATAGTCGTATTTTTTTAATCCCTCTGTTGGATCATGTTATATTATAGGTGTGTTGGTTCAGTATTTTTTCAGAATTTTTGAGAACTTTTGCACCGTTGAAACCCTTAACTAGTCCGTGGCAAGAACTTGTAGAAAATCCTACTCCTATATATATAACATGATCCAACATATGCAACATAGCAAATAAAAAGTCCATACGGAGCAAAATTTTAGAGATAAGTGTAGGTCATTTTAGAGCTAAGCTAGGTAAATAGGTCATTTTGGAGCTTAGTAAGGTTATTATGTCATTTTCGAGGAAAATAAGCTAAGGCTATATCATTTTGGAGGTAACATGCCATTTGTTTAGTTGTAGCAAAATAGTATGCCATCATCCAAACCCCTTTTCATATACTTCATGGACCTTTATTCTCCTCCCAAGTCCAAACGCTCAGCCGTAGACACCTTTGATCTAGGTCTCAGAAACCCTAGATTGAAATTGAGGATCAGGCAGGTCGACATATGGAATTGGCGTGAAAAGGAGGATGCTTTGATAACCCACAAGTATAGGGGATCACAACAGTTTTCGAGGGTAAAGTATTCAACCCAAATTTATTGATTCGACATAAGGGAGCCAAAGAATACTCTCAAGTATTAGTAGCTGAGTTGTCAATTCAACCACACCTGGAAACTTAGTATCTGCAGCAAAGTGTTTAGTAGCAAAGTAATATGATAGTAGTGGTAACGGTAGCAAAAGGTAACAGTAACAAAAGTAATGTTTTTGGTATTTTGTAGTGATGATAGCTAAGCGAAGAACAATATGTGGAAAGCTCGTAGTCAATGGATCAGTGATGGAGAATTATGCCGGATGTGGTTCATCATGTAACAATCATAACCTAGGGTGACACAGAACTAGCCCCAGTTTATTGATATAATGTATGCATGTATTCCAAATATAGTCATACGTGCTTATGGAAAATAACTTGCATGACATCTTTTGTCCTACCCTCCTGTGGCAGTGGGGTCCTTATGGAAACTAAGGGATATTAAGGCCTCCTTTTAATAGAGTACCGGAACAAAGCATTAACACATAGTGAATACATGAACTCCTCAAACTACGGTCATCACCGGTAAGTATCCCGATTATTGTCACTTCAGGGTTAACGGATCATAACACATAATAGGTGACTATAGACTTGCAAGATAGGATCTAGAACTCTCATATATTGATGAAAACATAATAGGTTCAGATCTGAAATCATGACACTCGGGCCCTACAGACAAGCATTAAGCATAGCAAAGTCATAGCAACATCAATCTCAGAACATAGTGGATACTAGGGATCAAACCCTAACAAAACTAACTCGATTACATGATAGATCCCATCCAACCCATCACCGTCCAGCAAGCCTACGATGGAATTACTCACGCACGACGGTGAGCATCATGAAATTGGTGATGGAGGATGGTTGATGATGACGATGGCGACAGATTCCCCTCTCCAGAGCCCCGAATGGACTCCAGATCAACCCTCCTGAGAGGTTTTAGGGCTTGGCGACGGCTCCGTATCGTAAAACGCGATGAATTCTTCTCTCTGATTTTTTTCTCCCCGAAACACAATATATAGAGTTGGAGTTGGAGTCGGAGGAGCTCCAGGGAGTCCACGAGGTAGGGGGCGCGCCCCCACCCTCGTGGACAGGTGGTGGGCCCCCTGGCCTTCATCTTTTGCAGGTATTTTTTATATTTTCTAAAAAGTTGCTCCATAACGTTTCAGGTCATTCCGAGAACTTCTGTTTCTGCACATAAATAACATCATGGTAATTCTGCTGAAAACAGCGTCAGTCCGGGTTAGTTCCATTCAAATCATGCAAGTTAGAGTTCAAAACAAGGGCAAAAGTGTTTGGAAAAGTAGATACGACGGAGACGTATCTACTCCCCAAGCTTAAACCTTTGCTTGTCCTCACGCAATTCAGTTGACAAACTGAAAGTGATAAAAAAAACTTTTACAAACTTTGTTTGCTCTTGTTGTTGTAAAGATGTAAAGCCAGCATTCAAGTTTTTAGCAAAGATTATAACTAACCACATTCGCAATAACGCTTAGGTCTCAAGTTTACTCATATCAATGGCATAATCAACTAGCGAGCAATAATAATAAATCTCGGATGATAACACTTTCTGAAAACAATCATAACATGATATAACAAGATGGTATCTCGCTAGCCCTTTCTGAGACCGCAAAACATAAATGCAGAGCACCTTTAAAGATCAAGGACCGACAAGACATTGTAATTCATGGTAAAAGAGATCCAGTCAAGTAATACCCAATGTAAACTAACTATAATGAATGCAAATGATAGCAGTGCTCTCCAACTGGTGCTTTTTAATAAGAGGATGATGACTCAGCATAAAAGTAAATAGATAGGCCCTTCGCAGAGGGAAGCATGGATTTGTAGAGGTGCCAGAGCTCGGTTTTGCAATAGAGATGAATAATATTTTGAGCAGTATACTTTCATTGTCAACATAACAACCAAGAGATGGCGATATCTTCCATGCTACACACATTATAGGCGTTTCTCAAACAGAATGGTAAAGTTTATACTCCCCCTTCCACCAACAGGCATCAATCCATGGCTTGCTCGAAACAACGAGTGCCTCCAACTAACAAGAGTCCCAGGGGGAGTTTTGTTTACAATTATTTTGATTTGATTTGCATAAAGCATGGGACTGGGCATCCCGGTCACCAGCCACTTTCTCGTGAGTGAGGAGCGGAGTCCACTCCTCTTGAGAATAACCCGCCTAACATGGAAGATATGGACATCCCTAGTTGATACATGAGCTATTCGAGCATACAAAACAGGATATTTATTTGAAGGTTTAGAGTTTGGCACATACAAATTTACTTGGAACAGCAGGTAGATACCGTATATAGGTAGGTATAGTGGACTCATCTGGAATAACTTTGGGGTTTAAGGGATTGGATGCACAAGCAGTATTCCCGCTTAGTACAGGTGAAGGCTAGCAAAAGACTGGGAAGCGACCAGCTAGACAGCGACAACAGTCATGAACATGCATTAAAATTAATCAACACTGAATGCAAGCTGGGTGGGATATAATCCACCATGAACATAGATATCGTGAAGGCTATGTTGATTTTGTTTCAACTAAATGCGTGAACATGCGCCAAGTCAAGTCACTTAAATCATTCAGAGGAGGATACCACCCTATCATACCACATCATAACCATTTCAATAGCATGTTGGCATGCAAGGTAAACCATTATAACTCATAGCTAATCAAGCATGGCACAAGAACTATGATCTCTAGTTGTCATTGCAAACATGTTTATTCATAATAGGTCGAATCAGGAACGATGAACTAATCATATTTCAAAAAACAAAAGAGGTCGAGTTCATACCAGCTTTTCTCATCTCAGTCAGTCCATCATATATCGTCATAATTGCCTTTCACTTGCACGACCGAATAGTGTGAATAATAATAATAGTGCACGTGCATTGGACTAAGCTGGAATCTGCAAGCATTCAATAAACAAGAGAAGACAAGGCAAAATGGGCTCTTTTGTCAGATCAACAATTATGCATATAAGAGCCACTTCAACAATTTAATCATGGTCTCCTCCTATCGACCCCCAAAGAAAAGAAAAGAAATAAAACTATTTACACGGGAAAGCTCCCAACAGGCAAAAGTAGAATAGGAAATCTTTTTGGGTTTTCTTTTTAATTACTACTACAAGCATGGAAAGTAAACTAATTAAAAGCTACAACTATTTTTTTTGGTTTTTCTTAAGGTTTATTAAACACACAAGAAGAAAGCATAAAAAGGAAATAAACTAGCATGGATGATACAATGAAAAAGTATGAGCACCAACATCTAGCAATGAGTGTGTGAATGTAAATGTAATGTCGGCGGGAAATACGTACTCCCCCAAGATTAGGCTTTTGGCCTAAATTGGTCTATGGCCACGGCTGGCCTGGCGGATATCCATAATAATAGTTGGGGTCGTACTACGATGCAGCGGCTATCGCCTCCTGAGATGCGGCGTGGCAACGAGCGGCCTCAGCCCTCCTCTCATACTCACCTGTCTCCTCTCTGGTAATAATATATCTACCTTTTGCCTGATAATCAAAGAAGGCAGGAGCAGGGAGAGTAATACGGACAACACGCCGTCTGTCAAAGATTAGTTGATACTAGAGAGGTGATTCATTCCTCTCAACAAACTGGTGGTGAACCATAGCATTAAAGTCTAAGTAAGCAGGGGGTAATTCAATATCATCTTCGCGTATGGCTACACCAAGAAAATTAGCTATGCGGGTTGCATAAATTCCACCAAATAAATCTCCATTAAATCTATTAAGATGCAACCTACGTGCAACAATGGCTCCCAAATTATAAGATTTGTCTCCTAACACTGCACTCCTAAGAATACTGAGGTCAGGAACACACATATAACATGCTTCATCTTTACCATTAATGCATCTACCTATGAAGAGAGCAAAATAATGTATAGCAGGAAAGTGAATGCTCTCTGTGGTAGCTTGTGTTATATCTCTAGATTCCCCCACAGTTATGCTAGCAAGAAAATCTCTAAATTCAGATTTGCGAGGATCCCTAATACTACCCCGTTGTGGAAGTTTGCAAGCAGTGGTAAAATCATCTAAGTCCATAGTGTAAGAATTTTCATAAAGATCAAACAGGACAGTTGGAGAATTACGTGAAGATGAAAATTCAAACCTCCTCACAAGGAACTAGTGAGCTGGTGATACTGGCTGCATTTCTCTTCCTCGAAGCTCACAAGATCAGCGTTACACAAATATGCGTTAAATTCTTCCTTAATTCCCGCTCGATCCATAAAGTCCTCAGAAGGCTATTCACAAGGACGCACTGGAGCGTCTCTTGGTAGCTCATCATCAGCATCACGCATTGCAAGCCTGGGTCCTTGTTTCCTTGAAGAACCACCTTGGAACATTTTCCTAAGCATATTTATTCCTCTGAATTTTTTTGAAATTTTGTAGTAACTTCAAAATAAAAGTAAACCAAACTCAATAATATTGATAGCAACTACTCCTACAAGTGCCTAGAGCCTATATCATGCATCAAAACTACTTGGAACCATATAAATTTGACATGCAAGCTCAAGAACATGGTCACCTAGGCAGCAAAAATTTGCAATGAATAAAGCACTAGAACAAAAATTAATTGGACCAATGGAGGAGTCACATACCAAGGAACAATCTCCCCAAGCAGTTTTGTGAGAGGTGCTTTGAGCAAGGAGATCGAAAATGGCAGCAAAACGAGCTTGGACTCGGGTTTGAGCTGGTTGTTCGTGTTTGTGGGAGGAAGAAGGAGTGTGTGGGTGAAAGGATAAGTGGAGGAGGGCCACCGTGGGCCCACGAGGCAGGGGGGCGCCCTCCACCCTCGTGGGCAGGTGGATGACCCTCCTGCTGTATTCTCAGTGCCAAATATTCTCAAACAATCTAGAAAAAATCATATTTAAATTAAGGGCATTTGGAGAAATTTTATTTTCGGGGTATTTTTATATTGCACGGATAATCAGATAACAGACAGAAAAATACTATTTTTATTTTATTTAATATAAATAACAGAAAGTAAAAGTGGAATACAGAAGGTTGTGCCTTCTAGTTTCATCCATCTCATGCTCATCAAAAGGAATCCACTAACAAGGTTGATCAGGTCCTGTTAACAAACTCATTCCGAATAACATGGAACCGGAGAAATTTCGAATAACACTATGTTACCTCAACGGGGATATGCACATCCCCAATAATAAGAATATCATATTTCTTCTTGACAGTAGGAAGAGGAAATTCAAAACCTCCAAAAATAATCGATGGAATTTTTCCAATAGAATTGATATTGTGGACTTGAGGTTGTTTCCTTGGAAAGTGTACCGTATGCTCATTACCATTAACATGAAAAGTGACATTGCCTTTAGTGCAATCAATAACAGCCCCTGCAGTATTCAAAAAGGGTCTTCCAAGAATAATAGACATACTATCGTCCTCGGGAATATGAAGAATAACAAAGTCCGTTAAAATAGTAATGTTTGCAACTACAACAGGCACATCCTCACAAATGCCGACAGGTATAGCAGTTGATTTATTAGCCATTTGCAAAGATATTTCAGTAGGTGTCAACTTATTCAAATCATGTCTACGATATAAAGAGAGAGGCATAACACTAACACCGGCTCCAAGATCACATAAAGCAGTTTTAACATAGTTTCCTTTAATGGAGCATGGTATAGTGGGTACTCCTGGATCTCCAAGTTTCTTTGGTATTCCACCCTTAAAAGTATAATTAGCAAGCATGGTTTTAGGTGTCAAAACCGGTGGATCTTGGGTAGGGGGTCCCAAACTGTGCGTTTAGGCCGGATGGTAACAGGAGGCAGGGGACACGATGTTTTACCCAGGTTTGGGCCCTCTTGGTCGAGGTAAAACCCTACGTACTGCTTGATTGATATTGATGATATGGGTAGTACAAGAGTAGTTCTACCACGAGATCAGAGAGCCTAAACCCTAGAAGCTAGCCTATGGTATGATTGTATGTTGTGATTGTTGTCCTACGGACTAAAACCCTTCGGTTTATATAGACACCGGAGAGGGTTAGGGTTACACAAGGTCGGTTACAAAGGAGGAGATATCCATATCCGTATTGCCTAGCTTGCCTTCCACGCCAAGTAGAGTCCCATCCGGACACGAGACGAAGTCTTCAATCTTGTATCTTCATAGTCTAACAGTCCGGCCAATAGAGATAGTCCGGCTGTCCGGAGACCCCCTAATCCAGGACTCCCTCAGTAGCCCCTGAACCAGGCTTCAATGACAACGAGTCCGGCGCGCAGTATTGTCTTTGGCATTACAAGGCGGGTTCCTTCTCCGAATACATCACAGAAGAATTTGAATACGAGGATAGTGTCCGACCCTGCAAAATAAGTTCCACATACCGCCGTAGAGAGAATAATATTTTCGCAAATCCAATTTGCTGACTTGTTTTGGCAGCATGACGTTATGTCATGGCCCGGTGATTATTCGAACCGTTTCCTTCAACCAGCCCCGCACATAATGCGAGGCAGTTTTTCGACACGTCTTGTCAAAGCAGAGATCGTGTCCCCTTATTACAGGATTCCCATTAATGCGGTCGTGGGTAACCCAACCGTGTCTAGGACTCCTAGATTATAGGCAAGTCCTAAACCGCTACGGAGAGGATGCTTGATATTCACCCTCTTTATAAAGGGACAAGGTTTTCGCTTTTTCCCTCTCGTGCTTAATCGAACCCTTCCCCCGCCTCGAGTTCTAACAGCCAAAGCCCAGGTTAGGTGCTCCGGATCTTCAATCATGTCCGGATCCAGCCTTCAAGGCCGATGGATGCCCTCCTCCGTTACGGAAGAGGACATCAAGAAGTTGACGGAGGCCAGATACCTGACCGCCGAGGTTTCGCATTGACTGCCTGCTCGAGGGCAGGTCGTCCCTACTCCCGAACCCAACGAGAACGTTGTGTTCGTCTCCCACTTCCTCCGAGGCCTAGACCTCACTCTGGATCCCTTCGTCAGGGGTTTGATGTTCTATTACGGGCTAGATTTCCATGCTCTAGCTCCAGACTCCTTTCTCCACATCTCGACATTTATTGTCGTGTGTGAGGCCTTCCTCTGCATTACCCCTCACTTCGGCCTGTGGCTCAAGACCTTTGAAGTGAAGCCGAAGATGATCGAGGGGCAGCATGCAGTGTGCGGAGGTGCATCAATAAGCAAGATGGCAGGAGCTCCATGGCCGAAAGGTTCCTTTCCAGAGGTGTCCAAATTATGGCAACGCGAGTGGTTTTACGTCACGGCTCCCAGAAGTGCCAAGTGGGCGGCTGCCCCCGCTTTCCGCTCGGGCCCCCACCACAACTGATGTCGTGGATTAGCAGAGGTCTGAGCTAGGGTCCAGCCAAGGACGTGCCTATGCTGCAAAGCCGCATTCGTGATCTCTTTGAGGGAGATTTTAATTTGGTCGTGGTAATACAAGTTATGCTGGTTCGTCAAGTCCATCCTTGCAAACGCCGGCCCCTTCTCTTGTGGGAGTTCAACCCAAAAGGACCGCGTGCCATTCAAAGTTTCCTTGGCCTGACGCACGAGGAGATGTACAAGTCATTCTTCGGACCTCAAATAGAGTGTCCGGATACTACCGAGGACGTGGGCCTGAGCAGTAACCGCGCCGCCGAACAAGTAAGAAATCCTCTAGCCGAACACACTATCTTTTATTCATCATGAAGTTATTTCTGAGAGTTCGCTCTTTGACCAGGACTGGCTAACAAAGGCGAAGATGATACGGTGTTTGGCCCCCCTCCCTGAGGCTTTGGAAAATCTGGTATTGGAAAAGATGCTCGAGCTCGCACCTTGCCCGGAGCCCTCGAAGGAAGATACAGGGGGGATAATACGGGCGGACGCGGGCCCCCATCGCTGCCGGTTCCAACCGAGGGAATGAGCGCCTCCATGAAGGAGGATAACCGGGGGAGGAAAAGTACTACTTCCGAGGATCCGGAGGCCGAGGCCTCCAAACGGGAGAAGAAGTCTCCCACAGAGGGTCCTGCCTCGGGGGGTGCTTTTGCCGCACAAAGTCCGCGGGGGGATCAGCCCTCCAACGAGTCGTAAGTGATCCAAAAAATACTTTAATAGTGAAGGTATACTAACTTTCTTCTGAGAAAATAACTGCCGCATATATCTTGCAGTTCGGGTCTTAGCCCTTCTTAGCTGAGCTCGTCTTCAGGGGATCTTCTTCCAGAGATGATGGAGAGCGAAACGCCTCCCCTGGACTCCTCCGCTCAAGAAGCGGGCGACCCCGAAGTGTCGTCACGGAGGGCCTCTCCGGATCCGGTGAGGCCAGAAGATAATCCCATAGACCCCCGAAGTCCCCAGCATCCGGCTCTCGAGGAGAGCAAACAAAAGAGTCCGACATCGTCTGGTATGCGGTCGGACGTTCTGAGGGAGCTGTTGGGCCAAGCGGCCATCTCGGAAGAACACCATACGCTGATGGGTACGGTGATGGAAAGGATTTCGTCCACCGAAAGCTGATTACATGAAGCCTTTATGAGCCTACTGACAGGCTTTGAGGTACGTGAGATAATATGTGATAGTACCGCACATGTTAGGTGTGCCCTGTGTAGATAGTAGCCCCTGAGACTCTGGTTGTCGACGGGAACGGCGACGAACAGAGGATCATAGTCCCAGGCAATAACCAGACTGCCTTTATGTGCAGGTGGTGGAAGCTCCGGTGGCTAGCCGGACTAGTGAGTTTGCCAAATTAAAACGGCAACTGGATGCGGCAGACGCCGACATCGAGCTTGTTAACAAGAGGCTTGACGAGGCACAGGGTAAGTGTTATTATCTGGTGAACGCCACATAGTAAGAGCAGCATGATGCCGGTATCTTTAATATGTTGTGACTGCAGATGGAGCTGCCACCGTGGAAACCTTGCGGGCAGAACTTGCCTGAGCCAAGGAACAAGCGAGGATTAGTAATGCGGCTGCTTTGAAGGCGGCCGAAGAGTTGAAAGCCGAGAAGGCCGCACATTGCGAGAGCCAAGAGAAGATGGCCAAGATGGCTGTAGAATTAAAAGACACTGCCGGCCGTTGCCACGTCCTTGAAAAAGAAAACCTGGCGAAGGCAACGGACCTTGAGAAGGCCATGATGGTGGACAAAGACACCCGCTCTGCTATGAGAGCGAAGAAGGAGCAGCTGCGGGAAGCCGGGGATATTGCGGCTGGGAAGCCCTTCATGCTACGGAGGAAGTTCGGAGATCCATGGTATGCCCCTCTGGATCGGCTGTGGAGTTCGGCAGATGCGTATATGGACTTGGCGACGAGCGCTGCCGATGCAGCCAAGTACTTCCAAGGTCAAACAGATCGTGAAGTGGACAAGCTGTTCTGGTCGCAATTCAACGTTCCAGACCGTCCGCTTCCTTTGACTGATCAGCTAGCCGAATGGGCCGAACTAAATAGGTTGCCCGGACTCGCCATGAGGTCTGTCGTGGATCAGCTATGGCCGGAAAAGCAAAAGCCGAATAGTTATTTTAGCTTAGTGTAGCAGGTCCTTGGTGCGGTGCCACACATTGATGCGATGAAGAGGTCGGCGTGCATAGAAGGCTAGCAGATGGCCCTTGCCCGTGTTAAAGCATAATGGGCGGAGATGGATGCTATCACTGTTGCGACGCAGGGTCCGGCCATAGGCCGGGGGGCTGCCGAGCGCTATTTCGAGGAAGTTCTCGAGGGTGCTCGTTTGATAGAGGCCCAGTGCTCGAAGAATATTATGTTTGAGTGATGTTTATTTCGATTGTAAACACAATGTTTTTATGAAATTTTATAAGGCTATGTTTATACTTTTGCCCAAAAGTAATATGATGCCTCCTGTGCGGCCGTTTATGTATACATGTGTATAACCTGAAAGATGGCAGTCGTCGGCTTCAGCCCCCACGCATATAATGCGGAGGTGCTCGCAAAAAACGCGTGTTCACACTTAACCGAACATCTTGGTCCTATTAAGGAGGTGATAGCGCAGCGAACGAGGCAACCGGACTTTGGTGCTTTTTGACACGTCTGTTGACATAGGAGTTTGACAGTGGGGCTACTAGATAGCCCCTGGTGGCTCCGCACTCTCCCGGTCTCGGGGTGCGTACATGCCTAGCCGGGAAACGGCCCTTCGTTAAGGCAGAGGAATTCTAACATCCTTATAGGTCATCGAGTGGTTGACCAGCCTCACGCTATATCATGACAGTCAGTTTTCGGCTTTCTCTACTGAGGTGCTCGTCCGGATGAACCAGGGCACAATCGTAGTAGTTCTCCTGGTGCTGCCTTAGCCGGTAAGGCGGAACGTAAGGCACCAAAACACAGGAGCTGGGCAAACCCAACATTTGACCAAAGACAATTATTTGGAGCTGATGCATATAAGGCCAAACTCGCGACACCGAACACTCCCTAAGGTATTCGGTCTTTACGGTATAAACCGGGCCTAAATAGTGCCCTTTGTAAGAAGCCCCTTGTGTCTAGGTACGTGCATTATTCTGACGTGGCCACATGCCAAGATGTCAGCATCCTTCTCAATTGTGCTGAGAATTCGGTGGATGTGTATCAACAAGAGACAGTAAAAAAGGTTTACGCAGGGTCTTAGTCTAAAAAGAATCCTTGGAGTGGGTCCCTGCTGCACGTCTGCGCCTGTGTCTCCGTTGTGCCGTATCCTGGACGGGTGTGGTGATGAAGCTATGTACCTAGGGTAGGGGCATGGACCTGTCCTAAGAGCCCTACCCAAGGACATCCCTGGAAGAAGTCACCTTTCAATCGACTTGAAGGTATCCCACTCGACGGATTCAAGACACTCGACCAGGAAGCTACCACTCGACCACGAAGCCAACCACTCGACTGACAGGAGATCTAAAGTCACTCCGCAAGCAAACGGTCGTCCATTAAGTAGTCTTTATGGTCATCATAGCACTTTATTAGGGACGTTACCAGTAACGCCCAGTCTTAATGTATTTTAACCCTGCATTACTGAGGGCCGGAGGGGTCTGGCGAACTCTATATAAGCCACCCCCTCCTCAGTAGCAAGGGTTCGCACCCCTGTAACTCATACACACATAATCCAGTCGACCGCCTCCGGGCACCGAGACATAGGGCTGTTACTTCCTCCGCGAAGGGCCTGAACTCGTACATCCTGGTGTATTTACAACTTCTCCAAAGCTGAGATCTAGCCTCTCCATACATACCCCCCTACATCACTGTCAGAGTTAGAACCACGACAATTGGCGCCCACCGTGGGGCCGGAGTCTTAGCGCCTAGTTGGAGAAGTTGCGATTTTTCTGATCCCTTTGATCATGGTTTCGTGCGGAGTTTTGGTGGAGGGCCGCGAGATCCGTCTCGGCGTGCTCACGTTCATCGCCGACGACTCCGCTTGGCTTCAGGAGGCTGCACTCGACATCGACGCCCTCCCCGTCCGCGGTGCGACGCACTTCCTCGCATGTGTTCGTGGCGTCCTCCTGCGGCAGCCGTTGACCCAGTATCGGTCAGCTCCCGTGTCATCTTCCCGCCCTGTCTCCCACCGGCACAAGCGCTCCGGTCGGTCGAGACTTCAGAGGTGGGTGAGGCATGCCGTGGCCCGCCAGTCGGCAGCCCCACAAGTCGCGGCAATCGAGCCCGACGAATCCCTCTACGGCATGTTCGACCTGTCGACTGGCTCCGCCGAGACCGCATTCGAGTGCGACAGCAGCGACCCAACGGCTGAGGTTCTGGCGGTCGATGGAACACACAGTCCTCCCGGTTTCCCTCGCACCGATGGAGGCGCGGGTGGAGGCAACCCGTCGCATCCCCACGATGAGTATCTCCCTGAACCTCTCACATCATTGCAGCGAGAGGAGCTTCACCGCCGGAACATGGATGCACTCCACACTCCTATCGTCGGAGAATCTCCCGAGGCCTGGGCCTTGGAGGACGCGCGCTTGGCTAACTTGGCCGAGCGCACTCGACTGGAGAATCTCCAGCGAATACTCGACGAGCAAGCGCGTCCGCGAGCTCCCGAGTCCAGTCGACGTCAGCTCTTCCCGCCTACGCAGGTATATCGAACCCCTGTTTAGAATTTGGTAGCCGCGGCCCGTATAGCGGAATCGATTCAACCCTCCCAGTCAGAGGCTGGCAGGGGCTTGTTGCAAATCAGAGCATTGCTCCGGGCAGCGGGGAACCAGAATTCCGCTGTTTCTCAATCGCGGAATAGGATCCACAGTCGATCTGTTGCAACGGATACAGTCCAGTCGGCTCACAGCCCAAGATCACCCCCGAGGCGTGAGGGACGTGGAGACCGGCACAATCAGTACAGAAGAAATGAGCAGTATGATCACCGGTTTGATCGACGTCGAGTGCCAACCCCTCCCCCGAGGAGTGGGTCATATGCGCCTCGACAGCAGGATGACAGACACCCTCATAGTGTTGGGCGGAGGGTTCCAGTCGACCCTAGGGACCCAGGCTTTGATGCGAGATCCATCCTCGTTCAGGGTCTGGTTGACAGAAACAGAGCTCACCGAGAAGGCCACGACAGAGATGTGCCTGCCAGCAGCAGAGTACGTGTTTTGGGGCCAGAGTGTTTCAGTCGAGCCATCAGAGCCGCAGTGATTCCTCCCAACTATAGGTTGGCGACTGGAGTAAGCAAGTTCACCGGTGAGTCTAAGCCTGACACTTGGCTCGAAGATTACCGAGTGGCTGTCCAGATTGGCGGTGGCAATGATGAGGTGGCTATGAAGCATTTGCCTCTCATGTTAGAGGGCTCAGCCAGAGCGTGGCTGAATCAGTTAGCACCCAGCAGCATCTACACTTGGGAGGACCTCTCCCGAGTGTTTGTTACAACCTTTGAAGGAACATGCAAGCGACCCGCAGGCCTTACAGAATTGCGGTCTTGCGTGCAGAAACCGAATGAAACTCTGAGGGATTACATCCAGAGGTGGATCACATTGCATCACACAGTTGAGAATGTACCAGATCATCAAGCAGTTTGTGCCTTTAAAGAAGGCATTAAGTACAGAGAATTGAATCTAAAGTTCGGTCGAACCGGAGAGATGTCTCTGAATCGGATGATGGAGATCGCCACCAAATACGCTAATGGCGAAGACGAAGATCGACTCCGGAGTGGCAAGCACAAGGCAGTCGCCCAAGAAACCGGAGGAAATTCTAGCCGGAAACAGAAGCGGAAGGCCGAGCCAGTCGCCCCTGGGGAGGCCCTGGCCGTAACCCAGGGAAAATTCAAGGGAAAACCCAAGGGGCCCTGGAACCCCAAGAAAGTCAAGGATCAAGATGGAAATGATGTTTTGGATCTGCCATGTCACATCCACACCAAGAAAGATGAAGAGGGTAATCTTATTTACCCAAAGCATACCACTCGACAGTGCCGGCTCCTGATCCAGCAGTTTCAGGGCAAGCAGTCCAAAGACAAGGAAAAAGAGTTAGACAGAGTTGAGGACAAAGAAGATAGTGAAGATGGATACCCCCAAGTCAATTCCACCCTGATGATTTTTGCTGATGTCGAAAGCAAAAGTCGACTGGAAGTCATTAACCGTGAGGTGAATATGGTTGCTCCGGCAACACCCAGTTACCTGAAATGGTCTCAGACTGCCATCACATTCGACCAGTCTGATCACCCTACGCACATTGCCACCCCTGGGAGGCAAGCTTTGGTGGTCGACCCAGTTGTCGAAAGCACTCGACTGACCAAAGTCCTGATGGATGGTGGCAGTGGCCTGAACATACTGTATGCAGAAACATTGAAAGGGATGGGCATTCCGATGTCCAGGCTCAGTACCAGTAACATGAGCTTCCACGGAGTCATTCCTGGGAAGAAAGCCGAATCACTCGGCTAGATTGCTCTTGATGTGGTTTTTGGTGATTCAAAGAATTACCGCAAGGAAAAGTTGACATTCGAGGTTGTGGACTTCCAAAGTGCTTATCATGCCATTTTGGGCAGCCAGCTTATGCACGCTTCATGGCTCGACCGTGTTATGTGTATCTCAAACTGAAGATGCCTGGCCCCAGAGGTGTGATCACTGTTACAGGCAATCGAAAGAAAGCAGAAGAGTGTTTTCAGAAAGGCTCAAAGATTGCTGATGCTCAGATGGCAGTGGTCGAGCTGCAAGAGTACCAGAAGACTGCCGGTCCGAGTGAATTGCTACGAGCCAAGAAGCCTGCTTCAGAATCAGCTTTTTAGTCGTCCGTTGAAACAAAGCCAGCCCACGTTCACCCGACCGACCCCAATGCTGCCCCGACTCACATCTCAACGACGCTCGACTCCAAATAGGAAGAAGCACTCATCCAGTTCCTCCGTGAGAACTGGGACATCTTCGCATGGAAGCCCTCTGGCATGCCTGGAGTTCCCAGGGAGCTGGCTGAGCACCATCTATGAGTCGACCCAAAATTTAAGCCTGTGAAAGAACATCTTCGACGGTCTGCCGTCCAGAAGAGGAAAGCTATTGGCGAGGAGGTGGCTCGGCTCTTAGCAGCGGAGTTCATCCGAGAGATTTACCACTCTGAGTGGCTCGCCAATGTTGTCATGGTCCCCAAGAAGGACAAGTCACTTCGCATGTGCATTGGTTTTAAACATATCAATCAGGCCTGCCCGAAAGATCATTTTCCTCTCCCTCGCGTCGACCAAATAGTCGACTCGACCGCGGGGTGCGAGCGATTGTCTTTTCTGGACACCTATTCCGGGTACCATCAGATCCGCCTGTATGGACCCGACGAGATCAAAATAGCTTTCATCACTCCATTCGGATGCTTCTGTTATGTCACCATGCCATTCAGCCTCAAGAATGCCGGAGCCACGTTCATGAGGATGATTCAGAAGTGTTTACTCACCCAAATCAGTCGGAATGCGGAGGCATACATGGATGATATTATGGTTAAGTCACGGAAAGGTTCCGACCTGCGGACTGACCTTGCTGAAACCTTTGCAAACCTCAGGAGGTATGATATCAAGCTCAATCCATCAAAGTGCACATTCGGAGTTCCAGGTGGAAAGTTACTCGGTTTTCTCGTTTTCGAACGGGGAATCGACGCCAATCCTGAAAAAGTCGGTGCCATACTCCGGATGAAGCGTCCTGTGCGTGTGCACGATGTCCAGAAGCTTACAGGTTGCTTGGCCGCTCTAAGTCGATTCATTTCTCGTCTCGGTGAAAAGGCGTTGCCTCTTTACCGACTGATGAAGAAGTCTGACAAGTTCGAGTGGACTCCAGAAGCTGATGCAGCATTTGCAGAGCTCCAAGCTCTGCTCTCCACCCAGCCGGTGCTTGCTGCCCCAATCAGTAAAGAGCCTCTGCTGCTTTACATTGCGGCCACGGGACAAGTTGTCAGTACAGTACTTACGGTCGAGCGGGAAGAAGAAGGAAAGGCCTTCAGAGTTCAGCGCCCAGTATATTATGTGTCTGAAGTTTTGACCCCATCAAAACAAAGATATCCTCATTACCAGAAGCTCGTATATGGGATTTATATGACCACGAAGAAGGTTGCTCATTACTTCTCTGACCACTCCATTACAGTCATCAGCGACGCCCCACTGTCAGAGATTCTGCACAATAGAGATGGAACTGGTCGAGTGGCAAAGTGGGCGATTGAACTCCTTCCCCTGGATATTAAGTTTGAAGCAAAGAAGGCTATCAAGTCCCAAGCAATCGCATATTTCGTTGCCGAGTGGATTGAACAGCAACTTCTGACTCAAATTCACTCGGAGCACTGGACCATGTTCTTCGATGGATCTAAGATGCTAAATGGTTCCAGTGCTGGGGTAGTATTAGTCTCCCCCCGAGGAGAAAAGCTCAGATACGTTCTCCAGATTCACTTCGATTCCTCCAATAATGAAGCAGAATATGAAGCACTTTTGTATGGGTTGCGCATGGCCATTTCACTCGGCGTCCGTCGCCTCATGGTCTATGGCGACTCAGATTTGGTGGTCAATCAGGTGATGAAGGAGTTGGACGTCAGAAGTCCGGCAATGACTGGTTATTGCAATGCAGTGAGAAAGTTAGAAAAGAAATTCGAGGGGTTAGAGCTTCATCACATCCCCCGACTGAAAAATCAAGTGGTTGACGATTTGGCAAAGATAGGCTCCAAGAGAGATGCCATTCCCAGCAACGTGTTCCTGGAGCACATCCACTCACCGTCAGTCCAAGAAGATCCTTTTATAGAAGAAGCCCCGCAGCCGAAAAGTGCCACAGATCTGACTGAAGTCGAAGTTCCTGCTGTGGTCGACCTAATCATGGAAGTCTTGGCAATCACTCCCGAGTGGACGATACCGTACATCGCGTATATCCTGAGTAAAGAACTCCCGGAGGACGAGGAAGAGGCTCGACAGATCGTCCGTCGATCCAAGGCCTTCACAGTCATAAAGGGACAGTTGTATAGAGAAAGCGCGACTGGAATCGGTCAGAAGTGCATAACACCAGAAGAAGGTCAGATAATCCTTGATGATATCCACTCGGGGACCTGTGGTCACCATGCGTCTTCTCGGACCATTGTGGCTAAAGCATACCGAGCAGGATTTTACTGGCCAAGAGCAAATGAAATGGCAAAGGTGATAGTCGACAAGTGTGGAGGGTGCCAGTTCTACTCCAACATGTCACACAAGCCTGCATCAGCCCTGAAGACCATTCCACTCGTCTGGCCTTTCGCTGTTTGGGGACTGGACATGGTTGGCCCGTTGAGAACAGGCAGGAGCGGCTTCACTCATGTGCTTGTGGCAGTCGACAAGTTTACCAAATGGATCGAAGCTAAACCTATCAAGAATCTTGACGCCTACACTGCTATCAGTTTCATCAGGGAGTTAACATTCAGATATGGAGTCCCGCATAGCATCATCACTCACAATGGATCAAACTTTGATTCGGACAAATTCAGAGCTTTTTGCGCCTCACAAGGCACACGAGTCGACTACGCATCGGTCGCCCATCCCCAGTCGAATGGACAAGCTGAAAGGGCAAATGGTCTGATTCTCAAAGGACTAAAGCCTCGACTGATGCATGATCTCAAGCACGCGGCAGGTGCTTGGGTCGATGAGCTTCCGTCAGTTCTGTGGGGATTGAGGACCACCCCGAACCGGTCGACTGGAAGAACTCCATTCTTTCTGGTTTATGGAGCCGAAGCAGTTCTACCAAGTGATCTTCTTCACAACGCACCCCGAGTCGAACTTTGTACCGAAGATGAAGCAGAACAAGCCCGGCAAGACGCAGTCGACCTCTTAGAAGAAAAGAGGGAAATGGCCATGATCAGATCGACCATTTATCAACAAGACTTGCGTCGATTCCACGCCAGGAATGTGAAGAGTCGAGCCTTCCAAGAAGGAGATTTGGTCCTCCGAGTGGATCAACAGAAACCACACAAGCTTGCTCCTACTTGGGAAGGCCCCTTCATCGTCACCAGAGTCCTCCACAATGGAGCGTATCACCTCTACAATGTTGATCGCCAGATCGACGAGCCGCGAGCTTGGAATGCAGAACTGCTCCGCCCCTTCTACACTTGAGCTCTCTCTCGGATAAGATGTAATAAGAAAAACTTCTGTAGTTCATTTTTATGAAAGACAAGAGTGTTCCAATAATTGCTGTCACTTTTGTTTGCGTATGAAATCCCCTAGTGGGTGACTTAGCTGCGAATCCGTTTCGCCTAAGTTTGTAAAAAAAATCCTACCGAGTGGAGAGCAAACCTCCCACTCGGGGTCTTAGCTGCAGCCCAGTGCTCGCCTAAGAGTTTTAAAATCCTGCCGAGTGGTGAGCCAGACTCCCACTCGGAGGCTAAGCTGCAGCCCAGTGCTCGCCTAAGTGTTTAAAAAATCCTACCGAGTGGAGAGCAAACCTCCCACTCGGGGGCTTAGCTACAGCCCAGTGCTCGCCTAAGAGTTTTAAAATCCTGCCGAGTGGCGAGCCAGACTCCCACTTGGAGGCTTAGCTGCAGCCCAGTGCTCGCCTAAGTGTTTAAAAAATCCTACCGAGTGGAGAGAAAACCTCCCACTCGGGGGCTTAGCTGCAGCCCAGTGCTCGCCTAAGAGTTTTAAAATCCTGCCGAGTGGCGAGCCAGACTCCCACTCGGAGGCTTAGCTGCAGCCCAGTGCTCGCCTAAGTGTTTAAAAAAATCCTACCGAGTGGAGAGCAAACCTCCCACTCGGGGGCTTAGCTGCAGCCCAGTGCTCGCCTAAGAGTTTTAAAATCCTGCCGAGTGGTGAGCCAGACTCCCACTCGGAGGCTTAGCTGCAGCCCAGTGCTCGCCTAAGTGTTTAAAAAATCCTACCGAGTGGAGAGCAAACCTCCCACTCGGGGGCTTAGCCGCAGCCCAGTGCTCGACTAAGAGTTTTAAAATCCTGCCGAGTGGCGAGCCAGACTCCCACTCGGAGGCTTAGCTGTAGCCCAGTGCTCGCCTAAGTGTTTTAAAATCCTGCCGAGTGGCGAGCCAGACTCCCACTCGGAGGCTTAGCTGCAGCCCAGTGCTCGCCTAAGTGTTTAAAAAATCCTATCGAGTGGAGAGCAAACCTCCCACTCGGGGGCTTAGCTGCAGCCCAGTGCTCGCCTAAGAGTTTTAAAATCCTACCGAGTGGCGAGCTAGACTCCCACTTGGAGGCTTAGCTGCAGCCCAGTGCTCGCCTAAGTGTTTAAAAAATCCTACCGAGTGGAGAGCAAACCTCCCACTCGGGGGCTTAGCTGCAGCCCAGTGCTCTCCTAAGAGTTTTAAAATCCTACCGAGTGGCGAGCCAGACTCCCACTCAGAGGCTTAGCTGCAGCCCAGTGCTCGCCTAAGTGTTTGAAAAATCCTACCGAGTGGAGAGCAAACCTCCCACTCGGAGGCTTAGCCGCAGCCCAGTGCTCGCCTAAGAGTTTTAAAAATCCTACCGAGTGGAGAGCAAACCTCCCACTCGGGGGCTTAGCTGCAGTCCAAGTACTCGCCTAAGTTTGAAAAATCTTACCGAGTGGAGAGCAAACCTCCCACTCGGGGGCTTAGCTGCAGCCCAGTGCTCGCCTAAGAGTTTTAAAATCCTGCCGAGTGGCGAGCCAGACTCCCACTCGGAGGCTTAGCTGCAGCCCAGTGCTCGCCTAAGTGTTTAAAAAATCCTATCAAGTGGAGAGCAAACCTCCCACTCGGGGGCTTAGCTGTAGCCCAGTGCTCGCCTAAGAGTTTTAAAATCCTACCGAGTGGCGAGCCAGACTCCCACTTGGAGGCTTAGCTGCAGCCCAGTGCTCGCCTAAGTGTTTAAAAAATCCTACCGAGTGGAGAGCAAACCTCCCACTCGAGGGCTTAGCTGCAGCCCAGTGCTCGCCTAAGAGTTTTAAAATCCTGCCGAGTGGCGAGCCAGACTCCCACTTGGAGGCTTAGCTGCAGCCCATTGCTCGCCTAAGTGTTTAAAAAATCCTACTGAGTGGAGAGCAAACCTCCCACTCGGGGGCTTAGCTGCAGCCCAGTGCTCTCCTAAGAGTTTTAAAATCCTACCGAGTGGCGAGCCAGACTCCCACTCGGAGGCTTAGCTGCAGCCCAATGCTCGCCTAAGTGTTTGAAAAATCCTACCGAGTGGAGAGCAAACCTCCCACTCGGAGGCTTAGCCGCAGCCCAGTGCTCGCCTAAGAGTTTTAAAAATCCTACCGAGTGGAGAGCAAACCTCCCACTCGGGGCTTAGCTGCAGTCCAAGTACTCGCCTAAGTTTGAAAAATCTTACCGAGTGGAGAGCAAACCTCCCACTCGGGGGCTTAGCTGCAGCCCAGCGCTCGCCTAAGTATGGAACACAACCCAACCCGCAAGGACGACGAGGCGCAAATCGACTGCTACCTTCTCCTTCGGAGCTGCACCACAAATACAAGGTTATTTCGAGTGAAGATCTAGTTCCACTCGACGGATTGACCACGAAGATATTCAACGATAAATCAAGTTCAGATAAGACCCAAAGGTCCCAGGCCTCAGATCAAAGTACTCGTGCCCTCGGCTCGACAGAGTTTAACGGTTACAAAATCCACTTGGCATTCCGAGGCAAATTTAAAGTGAAGCATAAATTTTTTTCATTCCTCAAGCGGAGGACTGGAAGGGGCGACGAACTCGTCCAAGTCGATCCCTTCTGCAATACGAGTAGCAGCAGCAATGAAAGTCTCCATGAAGTCTTGAAAGTTGTGCTTCCTGGTATTGGCAACTTGGATGGCGGCCAGCTTTTCTTCTCGCGCCTCCTTGCAATGGACGCGGACCAGAGACAGAGCGACATCAGCACCACATCTAGCAGAAGATTTCTTCCATTCCGCCACTCGACCCGGGACTTCATCCAGTCGAACCATCAGGGACTCGAGGTCGTTCTGAAGCGTCGTTCCAGGCCAGAGTGATGTGTCGATCTGCGACATCGCAACCTTCAGCCGAGCAAGATAGTCAACAACGCTGGTAACACGAGACTCCAGCCGGAGCACGTTCATAGCAGCCTCGTCCTTCACGAGAGAATTGGCGGGATCCAAGCCTGGCTCCACTCGACTGGTTTCCTCTTTGAAGCCCTGGCAGAATTCTGCAAACACGATTGAAGAATAAGACAGTGGCCTTACGCGGGCTTGGTAACTGCAAGACAACCGGGTCGGAGTAATTACCTTCGAGCATGACGAACAACTTCTTGGCGAGTCCACCGAGATAAGCCTCCAGATCATTTACCTTCCCCGCCAGCTCACCCGCCTGGTTGTGCAGAACCATCTTGTCGTTCTTCAGTTGGCTGACCTCTTGATTAGCTGTCTCGAGAGCAGTTTTCAGTCTGGAGTTCTCCTGTTCAAGAGTTCCGACCGAAGCCAGTTTCTCTTCTGCAAGCTTCGTTTTTCTCAAGGCCTTCTTCTGTGCTTCGGCAAGATCTTGATCCTTCTTGTTCAGAGCTTCCTCCAGTTTATCTACAGAACGTCGAGTGAACTCAAAATCAAGAACGGGCAATAAAGGAAAGTCACTCGTCAAGAATGAGAAACCTCACCAGCCATACCTTTTGCTTCGTCTCGCGCCTTCTGCAGGTTCTGTTGAGCGAGCTTCAAGTCAAGGTTGAGCTGGATCTGTTTGTTCTCCAACTCAGTGTAGAGAGCCACAAGTTCACAGGATTTCTGCAAAAGTCAGTCGACAGAGGTCCAAGATAAGTTGCTTCCGAGTAACCAAGAGACAATGATGACGTTTCTAAGACTATAGCTGAATCAAAAACATTCAAAAGTAGTCTCCGGGACTACACCCAGTGGGTGCACTCAGCGTGCCCCCACTGGTTTTGAAAAAAAAATCGACTGCCCGTAGTCGACCGGATACAGTTTCATTCGACATGGCCTGGCCAGACCGAGTGAAGAAGTAAAACTATAGCAACACAATATAAAGACTACAGTCGACTGCCAGCAGTCCACCGTAGTCTCGGGGACTACACCCAGTGGGTGCACTCAGCGTGCCCCCACTCGACCAAAAAACTTAACAGAAACACCCAGTGGGTGTACAGATTTAAAGATCTTCGGAAAAGAGATTCTTCAGACAGCATACCCTAACAGAACAAGCAGTGAATCGACTGACCTGGACGTTACTCTGAAGAGCTGAACTCGTGTCATAAGCCGCTTGGCTGGCTTCTCGAACCACCTTGACCTGCTCCATCATGATGCCTGCCTGGCGTATAGCTTCCTTAGCTGCACCCACTTGGTCCTCAGGGACGTGGTGTGTGGCGAAGAGCGAAGGCGGATTTACGGTCGACGTCGAGGGCCGCACACTCGTCAGAGGATCGACGAAAGTCACAGAAGCCCGGATGGTATCGCCACCGTCTCGAGCTACGGCCTCGGGCGCCGGAGTGGATTGTGGGGTCTCGCCAGCCGACGCTTTCCTGTTCCGCCTCACACTCAGTGGCGCTTCGTCTTCGTCGTCAGGAAGGTTAATAACATGAGGAGGAGCTACGAGAAAAATTCAATCGACCAGAGTTATAAGAAATCGTCAGTCAATTCAAGGCAGAACATCAGTAATCATACCAGGGTTGGAAGTAACAGCATCTTCCATCTCTTGATCATCGTCCTTGGCAGAGATCTCAGAAGTAGCAGCACTGCAAATTTTGAAAGACAGTCAGTTAGCTCAGTGCATCGACCAAGGATCCGTCCACGGTCGACAAAGGAGAACAAGTTCTATCATTACCCAGAAATGGTGGGGACAGTCATCCTCATCTTGGGCAGAGCCTTGGGTGGCTTGGACGGCGCCGCACGGGGGTGCTTGGGAGCTTTTTCAGTCGGCGCTGGAGAAGAGGTCCGAGGGCGCTTCGACGACTACCCAACGGGAGCAGTCGCCTTACCACGTTCCCGCGCAGGGTCGTGTGTAAGCTTGGATCGCCTTTCCGAGCGGGGAGGTTTAGCTTCCTCCTCCTCCTCCTCTTCGCTGGAGCCGATGTCGTCGTCTCCCTCTCCTTCGCCATTAGATTCCCACTCCCCCTGTTCGTCTCCGCTTTCGCCTCCGCTCGCCTCCCCTTCCTCGGCCTGCCCCTGTGCTCCGTTGGGTGTCGAGTACATCTCTGTAGTTGCTTGGAGAACAGCAGACAAGTCGAAAGTCAGTCGACCGATTCAAAGAGAGCAAATGAAGAAAGCAAGATCTCAGTCGGGAACACAAGGTCAGACCTGGTCCACGTCGTATGTACTGTCAAGCGGGGGAACCCTCCGGCTCCTCGGGGGTTGTCTTTGTTCCCTATGATGCTCGACAGCCACCCTTCCAGCATCTCGTCAGTGACCTCCTCTGGGTGAACCCGAGTGGTGTCGTCGAGACCCGAGTACAGCCACATAGGGTGGTCACGAGCCTAAAGCGGTTGGATGCACCTCCGAAGGAAGACCTCCAGCAAGTCCATGCCGGTCACGCCCTCTCGGACAAGCTGAACCACTCGACCAGCCAGCACCTTGACTTGCGCCTTTTCCTCCGGTAGCACTTTCGGAAAGGCAGGCTTTTGAGCTCGGTCCAGAGAGAAAGGGCGAAGACCAGTCGACTGCCCTGGGGTCACCTGGTCTTGGCAATAAAACCAGGTCGACTGCCAACCACGGACCGACTCGGAAAAAGTGATAGACGGAAAAGAACTTTTACCCCTCATCTGGATCGCCAGGCCCCCGCACAGCTGGATCACTTGCGTCCGTTCGTCACTTGACTTGGCTTTCTTTACCGATTGAGAACGGCGAGTGAAGATGTGTTTAAAGAGTCCCCAATGAGGGCGGCAACCCAAGAAACTTTCGCACAAGGAAATGAAAGCCGCAAGATACACGATGGAATTGGGAGTGAAATGGTGGAGCTGCGCTCCGAAGAAGTTCAAAAAGCTCCGGAAAAAAGGATGAGGAGGTAGAGAAAATCCGCGATCGATATGGGTGGCGAGGAGGACGCACTCACCGTCACAAGGTTGGGGTTCGACTTCTCTCCCCGGGAGACGCGCAGCTTCATGGGGAATGACTCCCCCCTCGACCATGTCGTCAAGATCTTCCTGCCGAATCACCGAGGGCATCCAGTCGCCCTGGATCCAATCCCTGGGCAGAGTAGTCCTCGAGCAGACTTCTTCCCCTTCCCCTGCACCGCCACCTTCTTCGCACGCTCCAAAGCCGACGTCTTGTCCTTCACCATCGTCGCCGGCGAGGCTCGAACGGACCTACGGCGCTAGGGTGAGAGCGGAGGTGGCAGAGGACGTTGCGGGGGGAGGAGGAAAGGCGAGAGCACACTGTTAGGGAGACCCGAGCCGGCAACTTATAAGGAGCCGCTTCCGAGTGGCTGACCGGTAGGCCCAGGCGATCCCGTCAAATCCCGCAACAGGCGCGTGCGCGGTATGTGGCGAAAAAGGTGGCGCGGAGATCGAGGAGCTTCCATACTATCCCATCCGATTACTTCGGCCGCCCCCATCCCGCTCGCTTCCCGAAATTCAAATCCCGCAAAATCTGCGGGCTGCAGAACAACTCATCAAACTGAAGAGCCCGCTCGTGCCGGCACTCGGTATTCCACAAGTAAGGAAATTCACTCGACGAGAGACCAAGAATGGATCAAGGTGACCGAAAGAAGTTGACAACGTCATCCGTGACGATTGATCCAGTACAAGACATTCGTATAACGCTAAGAACCAGTCGGAAGGACCCCCAACTCCTTCCCCACTCGAACCTCGATCCATTCGGGGGCTAATGATGAAGCTATGTACCTAGGGTAGGGGCATGGACCTGTCCTAAGAGCCCTACCCAAGGACATCCCTGGAAGAAGTCACCTTTCAATCGACTTGAAGGTATCCCACTCGACGGATTCAAGACACTCGACCAGGAAGCTACCACTCGACCACGTAGCCAACCACCCGACTGACAGGAGATCTAAAGTCACTCCGCAAGCAAACGGTCGACCATTAAGTAGTCTTTATGGTCATCATAGCACTTTATTAGGGACGTTACCAGTAACGCCCAGTCTTAATGTATTTTAACCCTGCATTACTGAGGGCTGGAGGGGTCTGGCGAACTCTATATAAGCCACCCCCCTCCTCAGTAGCAAGGGTTCGCACCCTTGTAACTCATACACACATAATCCAGTCGACCGCCTCCGGGCACCGAGACGTAGGGCTGTTACTTCCTCCGCGAAGGGCCTGAACTCGTACATCCTGGTGTATTTACAACTTCTCCAAAGCTGAGATCTAGCCTCTCCATACATACCCCCCTACATCACTGTCAGAGTTAGAACCACGACATGTGGCATGATGATCATCTGTAAAAAGAGAGGAACTTAGGTGAAAAAGTTGTCGTGCAAAAAGATAGTTTTTAAAGAAACCATGTATAATTCCAGATGAGTAAAAATTGCCACTTGTCTGCGCGCGTTGAGCCCCATGTATTTGTAATAGGGGTGTGACCATCGATCCGATATAAATTACATATAGCTGCGCCGGACTCATCTAACCGTGTCCGAGGTCTTGACGACCTGTTCAATGCTTTAGTTGGTGAGGCCGTTTTTAGTGTGCGGCTACCAAGGCAGCCGCACTCTCTTCGGCGCGCAAAGATCGCTCGATACTTCCATTCACTGTAATGATGCCACGTGGACCGGGCATCTTGAGCGTGAGGGAGGCGTAATGCTGTATTGCATTAAAGCGAGTGAAAGCTTCGCGTCTAAGTAGTGCTTGATAGCCACTTTGGAATGGAGCAATGTGGAAGGTTAAATGTTCGCTACGGAAGTTATCGGGGAAGCCGAATATAACCTTTAGTAGCAGGGATCCCATACAATGAGACCCTGGGCCTGGCGTTACTCCTTTAAAGGTAGTATTGCTATGACAAATTTTCGTTGGGTCTATCCCCATTTCGCGGATTGTGTCCTGGTATATCAGGTTTAGACTGCTGCCACCGTCCATCAGCACTCGTGTGAAGTGGTATCCGTCAATTATTGGGTCTAATACCAGGGCAGCCCATCCTGCATGCTGGATACTTGCTGAGTAATCACAATGGTCGAAAGTGATCGGTTTGAGACGACCAGTGGCAGGACTCCGCGGTGATAGGCCCTTGGGCATAATTTTCTGGGAGTGCCATTTTGTTTCTCCC
Organism: Triticum urartu; assembly: GCF_056163025.1. Classification (NCBI taxonomy): domain Eukaryota; kingdom Viridiplantae; phylum Streptophyta; class Magnoliopsida; order Poales; family Poaceae; genus Triticum; species Triticum urartu. Next base: position 18,074,158 of record NC_141873.1, read on the forward strand.
CTTGATCACGTGTAACACGTTTACTGTTTTAACTTCTGGTGGAAATTTCTTTTGTTCCCCAGTGTCTTGCTTGAGAGGCTCATCCTCGTCTTCACTTGGTGTATCCTCCCCCTTGTGTACGGCGTTGAGCTTGCCGGACTGCTTGAAGACCCAACATTCTCTGTGGGTATGATTAGCGGGTTTACCAGGGGTGTTATGGATCTGACATATTTGGTCCAGAATTTTGTTTAGGCTGGACAGTTCATCTCTGGTGCCTTTAGAGGGCGGCTTTTGCTGACCTGGCCGAGAGCTTTTGAGTCCGGCGTTTACTGCCGTGCTCTTCGTGTTGTCTTCTTTATTTCGGCATTTGTTATTGCTGTTGCACCGTGATTTCCCGTTTCCATCTCTAACTTCAGATGTACTGGGGTCGCTGGTGCTACATCTGGCTAGCCAGCTGTCCTCACCCGCGCAAAAGCGGGTCATGAGGCTTGTTAATGCTACCATTGTTCTCGGCTTTTCTTGGCCGAGGTGTCTGGCAAGCCATTCGTCACAGACGCTATGCTTAAAAGCTGCCAAGGCTTAGGCATCCGGACAGTCGATAATTTGGTTCTTTTTAATAAGAAACCTGTTCCAAAGCTTTCGGGCTGACTCTCCGGGCTGTTGAGTTATATGACTCAAATCATCCGCGTGGGGGGGTCGGACATAAGTCCCTTGAAAATTTGCTCGAAAGGCGTCTTCGAGCTCTTCCCAGCTTCCAATGGAGCTTTCGGGGAGGCTCTTAAGCCAGTGCCGAGCTGGCCCTTTGAGTTTGAGGGGTAAATACTTAATGGCGTGTTGATCATCTCCCCGAGCCATATGGATATGGAGGATATAGTCCTCAATCTAGACCCCAGGGTCTGTTGTACCGTCGTATGCCTCTATGTTTACGGGTTTGAATCCCTCTGGAAATTCATGGTTTAGCACCTCATCGGTGAAACATAGGGGGTGTGCGGCACCCCTATATCTGGGTGTACCACGTTGTTCGTATGTTTGTTGTGTTACATCGTATGCTGGAGCACGCTTGCGTGGTCCATAGATGGATCTGGTTTCGCCGTCCTTTTAATGCGAGCCCTCGCGTAGACCGTGTATTGGCTTATGTGCGGCGTTGCTTGCCGCTTTATGTTGGCCGTGAGGTCGTCTATCCGGCCATATGGTTGTTTTAATTTTTGGTTGTGGGGGGTCTAAGGCCTCCTCATCGAATTCAGGTAGCAACTTCCGCTTTGGGTAGCTCTTGTTGGGGCGATTGCCGCCGTACTTCGCTGCGGTGTTGAGTACTTTACTCCATCTGATTTGGAGTGTGTCTTGCACAACCTTGAGCCTTTGCTTCTGCTTTTTTAGACTACTTGCGGTGGCAACGAGCCTTTGATGGGCATTCTGTTGCTCCGGGTGTTCGTCCGGAGTGATGTCGTCTGGACTATTATCTTTGACAAAGTCGGGTTGTTCGGTTTGATTCTCCGTGTTGTTGTGGTCCGGCAATGGCTCGCCCTGCTCTAGCGCTGGGTCTGTATGATCGTTGTTTCTACCGAGGCGGGATTTGGGGCGGCGCTTACGCCGCCGCTTTGACTGCTTCTCGAGGGGACAAGCCTTCGTAGCGTCCTTCCGTTCCTCCTCGTCGTCTTCTTTTGGTGTGTCCACCACGTATACGTCATATGATGAGGTGGCTTTCCAGTGCCCTATAGGCGCTGGTTCATGTTCGTCTCCTACATCATCATCCATACCGTCGATGTTTTCGGAGTCGAAGTCGAGCATGTCGGTTAAATCATCGACGGTGGCTACGAAGTGGGTGGCGGGTGGGCATCAAATTTCTTCGTCGTCCGCATCCCAATCCTGTTGGCCATAATCCGGCCAGGGCTCTCCTGACAAAGAGAGAGACCTTAGTGAATTCAGAATGTCGCCGAAGGGCGAGTGCTGAAGGATATTTGCGGTGATGAATTCCATGATCGGCGCCCGATCGGATTCGATTGGCAGGGGCGCAGATGGTTCGGAGTCCGGAAAAGTGTCCGACACCTTGGAGTCACGGGCTGCGTAGAGGTTTAGGCTGGTGTTCGGCTCGATCGCCGTTGATACTGCAGCCCCTGAGGCGGTGTCTAACCACCCGTCCTCGACTGGCGCAGTTGGCTCCGAGCTAAGGGTCGGAGCTGATGCGGGCGCAGCCTCTGGGGTACTGTTCGGCGGCAGAGCTAGGTCATACCCATTGCGACAGTGCGGCGCGCCCGGCTGTGGCTCGAATCCGTCGAAGATCAAGTCTCCGCGGATGTCGGCCGTGTAGTTCAAACTTCCAAATCTGACCTGATAGCCAGGGGCGTAGCTTTAATCTGCTCCAGATGGCCAAGCGAATTAGCCCGCGGTGCAAAGCCGCCGAGTACAAAGATCTGTCCGGGGAAAAAAGTCTCACCCTGGACCGCATCGCTATCGATGATAGTAGGAGCCATCAAGCCTAACGGCGACGACACAGAGGAACTCTCAATGAAAACACCAATGTCGGTGTCAAAACCGGCGGATCTCGGGTAGGGGGTCCCGAACTGTGCGTCTAGGCCGGATGGTAACAGGAGGCAGGGACACGATGTTTTACCCAGGTTCAGGCCCTCTTGGTGGAGGTAAAACCATACGTCCTGCTTGATTGATATTGATGATATGGGTAGTACAAGAGTAGATCTACCACGAGATCAGAGAGGCTAAACCCTAGAAGCTAGCCTATGGTATGATTGTATGTTGTGATTGTTGTCCTACGGACTAAAACCCTTCGGTTTATATAGACACCGGAGAGGGTTAGGGTTACACAAGGTCGGTTACAAAGGAGGAGATATCCATATCCGTATTGCCTAGCTTGCCTTCCACGCCAAGTAGAGTCCCATCCGGACACGAGACGAAGTCTTCAATCTTGTACCTTCATAGTCCAACAGTCCAGCTGTCCGGAGACCCCCTAATCCAGGACTCCCTCAATGGTGGAAATTTCAGCTTCCAGTATCTTTCTTTTATTAGTAACAATTTCTTTCATATACTTAGCATAAGGATTCATTTTGAGCATATCACTTAATCGGATACGCAAAAAGATAGGTCTAATCATTTCAGCAAAGCGCTCAAAATCCTCATCATCCTTTTTCTTGGATGGTTTGGGAGGAAAAGGCATGGGTTTCTGAACCCAAGGCTCTCTTTCTTTACCATTTTTCCTAGCAACAAAGTCTTTCTTATCATAACGTTGATTCTTTGATTGTGGGTTATCAAGATCAATAGTAGGTTCAATTTCTACATCATTATCATTACTAGGTTGAGCATCATCATGAGCATTATCATTAACCTTATTACTAGTTTCAGGTTCATTACCAGATTGTGTTTCAGCATCAGAAATACAAATATCATTTGGATTCTCAGGTGTTTCAGTAATAGGTTCATTAGAATCATGCAAAGTCCTATCATTTTTATTTTTCTTCCTTTTCGAAGGACTAGGTGCATCTATATTATTTCTCTAAGAATCTTACTCAATTCTCTTAGGGTGGCCTTCAGGATACAAAGGTTCTCGAGTCATCACTAGTAGAAAACAGGGCTATGGTCCAGGCCGGCTCAGCCCATTAGTCCCGGTTCAGTCTAGAACCGGGACCAATGTGGGCATTGGTCCCGGTTCGTGAGCCCAGGGGGTAGGCCGGGCCACGTGGGCCATTGGTCCAGGTATGTCTGGACCTTTTGGTCCCGGTTGGTGGGACGAACCGGGACCAATGGACCTCGCTCCTGGCCCACCACCATTGGTCCCGGTTGGTGGCTTGAAACGGGACCAAAGGCTTCCCTTTAGTCCCGGTTCATGTCATCAACCGGGACCAATGAGGTGCCTATATATACCCCCTCGCGCAAGAGCAGAGCACAGTGCTCTGTTTTTTCTGGCCGAGGGGGAGAGGGATTTGTGGTGCTCTAGCTCACCTCCTATGCACATGAGGTGTTCGATGGAATGACCGAGCCACACTACTTAATCTTTCTCCTCTCGAAGCTCGACCTCCAAGCTCCATTTTCCTCGAGATTTGTCTAGATTTAGCGGTCCGTCACGCCCCGTCCCCGTCTTCACCGCCGTCGATCACCCGCGCCGATCTCATCACCGACACCAGCGTGGTGAGCCTCTTGTTCTTATCTTCTTTCTGAAAGGAAAAATATTCTTACTTGTATGTTTAGATAGATACTTGTATCATTTTCTTACATTTATTATTGCATCTTATATAGTGCGATGGTTTTGGTATCCGCCCCCGTCGTTCCTTGTCCTGTCTATGATTCGGATTTGGTATGTATATTATCTTTATAACTATTGGTTCATTTATTGTTTATGAAAATTATGCCGACCAATGTGACATAGATTTTATTTATCTAGGATGTATGTGAATCGGAAATGCCAACCGACCCTATTGTCGAGAGGTTAAATTTAGTTGAAGAAGAAAACAATTTGTTGAAGGAAAAAATAAAAAAAATTGAGGAGGAGAAGATGATATTGGAGTTGCATGTTGCGGATGTCGTCGATGATCACAAGATCAAGATGGATGCAATGCGCTTGAAGATTAGAAAGATTAGAAAATATGCCATTCATACCGAGGCTTGGTATCATTATGCCGTTGGATCAATTGTTACCTTGGTTGCGATTATGATCGCATTTGTTTTCGCATTGAAATGTTTTACATAGTTTCAATGTATGGTTTAATTAATTAGATGCTCTGGAGAGCTATATGTTATTAGATGAGAACTATGTATGCACTTTGGTTTTAATGTGATGATGAACTTCTATTAATTTGGACACTTAATTATATATAATGCACGCAGATGAACCAGCAATGGATGTATGGTGACAGACACACCTGCGAGTACATTAAGGGCATGCATGAGTTTCTCGATGCGGCTGAGGCAAACAAGCGGAATGGTTTTATGTTTTGTCCATGCACTGAATGTGGGAATACGAGGTCTTACTCTAACCGGAAAATCCTTCACTACCACCTGCTTTACAAGGGTTTCATGCCACACTATAATGTTTGGACGAGGCACGGAGAAATAGGGGTTATGATGGAAGACGGCGAAGAAGAAGAGTACGATGACAACTATGTGCCCCCTGAATACGGTGATGCTGCAACGGGGGGAGCTAGTGAAGATCAAGAGGAACCAGACGATGTGCCCGATGATGATGATCTCCGCCGGGTCATTGTCGATGCAAGGACGCAATGCATTAGTCAAAAGGAGAAGCTGAAGTTCGATCGCATGTTAGAGGATCACAAAAAAGGGTTATATATCAATTGCGAAGATGGCAACACAAAGCTCGGTACCGTACTGGAATTGCTGTAGTGGAAGGCAGAGAATGCTGTGGCTGACAAAGGATTTGAGAAGCTACTGAAAATATTGAAGAAGAAGCTTCCAAAGGATAACGAATTGCCCGACAGTACATACACAGCAAAGAAGGTCGTATGCCCTCTAGGATTGGAGGTGGAGAAGATACATGCATGCCCTAATGACTGCATCCTCTACCGTGGTGCATACAAGGATCTGAACGCATGCCCGGTATGCGGTGCGTTGCGGTATAAGATCAGACGAGATGACCCTGGTGATGTTGACGGCGAGCCCCTCAGGAAGAGGGTTCCTGCGAAGGTGATGTGGTATGCTCCTATAATACCACGGTTGAAACGTCTGTTCAGAAACGAAGAGCATGCCAAGTTGATGCGATGGCACAGTGAGAACCGAAAGAAAGATGGGAAGTTGAGAGCACCCGCTGACGGGTCGTAGTGGAGAAAAATCGAGAGAAAGTACTGGGATGAGTTTGCAAAGGACCCAAGGAATGTATGGTTTGCTTTAAGCGCGGATGGCATTAATCCTTTCGGGGAGCAAAGCAGCAATCACAACACCTACCAGTTCTAGTAGCCACTATAACAGCATTATCATTATTCTTACTATTCAATTCATTGAGCAAATCATTTTGAGCTTTAAGTACTTGTTCTACTTGAGTGGTAACCATAGAAGCATGTTTGCTAATAAGTTTAAGTTCACCTTTGACATTAGCCATATAATCACCCAAGTGTTCAAGCATATTTGAATTGTATTTCAATTGTCTACCAAAATAAGCATTAAAATCTTCTTGCTTAGGCATAAATTTATCAAACTCATCTAAGCATGGGCTATAAAATTCAGTAAATGGGATTTGAGCTTTATCATATCTATAGAGAGAATTTACCTTTACTACCTGTGTCGGGTTATCAAGACCACGGGTTTCTTCAATAGGTGATGGATCAAGATCATATGTTTCTTCAACAGGCGGTAAATTAAGACCATGTATTTCTTCAATAGGAGGTAAATTCTTAACATCTTCAGCTTTAATACCTTTTTCTTTCATAGATTTCTTTGCCTCTTGCATATCTTCAGGACTAAGAAATAGAATACCCCTCTTCTTCGGAGTTGGTTTAGGAATAGGCTCAGGAATTGGCTCTGGAGGTGTCTAATTATTTTCATTTGTCAGCATATTATTCAATAGAATTTCAGCTTCATCCGGCGTTCTTTCCCTGAAAACAGAACCAGCACAACTATCTAGGTAATCTCCGGAAGCATCGGTTAGTCCATTATAAAAGATATCAAGTATTTCATTTTTCTTAAGAGGATGATCAGGCAAAGCATTAAGTAATTGGAGAAGCCTCCCCCAAGCTTGTGGGAGACTCTCTTCTTCAATTTGCACAAAATTATATATATATCTCTTAAAGCAGCATGTTTCTTATGAGCAGGGAAATATTTAGCAGAGAAATAATAAATCATATACTGGGGACTATGCACACAACCAGGATCAAGAGAATTAAACCATATCTTAGCATCACCCTTTAATGAGAACAGAAATATTTTAAGAATATAAAAGTAGCGAGTTCTCTCATCATTAGTGAACAGGGTAGCTATATCATTCAATTTAGTAAGATGTGCCACAACAGTTTCAGATTCATAGCCATGAAAAGGATCAGATTCAACCAAAGTAATTATATCAGGATCAACAGAGAATTCATAATCCTTATCGGTAACACAAATAGGTGAAGTAGCAAAAGTAGGGTCATGTTTCATTCTAGCATTTAGAGATTCTTGATTCCATTTAGCTAATAACCTCTTAAGTTCATATCTATCTTTGCAAGCTAAAATATCTAAAGAAGCTTCTTTATCAAAAACATAACCCTTAGGAATAACAGGCAAGTCTTCATCATCTATTTCATCAGTATTATCAGATTCAATATTTTCATTCTCTCTAGCCCTAGCAAATTGTTCATCAAGAAATTCACCAAGTGGCACATTAGTATCAAGCATAGAAGTAGTTTCATTATAAGTATCATGCATAGCAGAAGTGGCATCATCAATAACATGTGACATATCAGAACGAATAGCAGAAGCAGGTTTAGGTGTCGCAAGCTTACTCATAACAGAAGGTGAATCAAGTGCAGAACTAGATGGTAGTTCCTTATCTCCCGTCGTAGTTGAGGGATAAATCTTGGTTTTTGGATCTCTCAAGTTCTTCATAATGATAAGCAGATATAAATACCAAGTGACTCAAAGAATAGAGCTATGCTCCCCGGCAACGGAGCCAGAAAATAGTCTTGATAACCCACAAGTATAGGGGATCGCAACAGTTTTCGAGGGTAAAGTATTCAACCCAAATTTATTGATTCGACACAAGGGGAGCCAAAGAATACTCTCAAGTATTAGCACCTGAGTTGTCAATTCAACCACACCTGGAAACTTAGTATCTACAGCAAAGTGTTTAGTAGCAAAGTAATATGATAGTAGTGGTAACGGTAGCAAAAGGTAACAGTAACAAAAGTAATGTTTTTGGTATTTTGTAGTGATGATAGCAATAGCAACGGAAAAGTAAATAAGTGAAGAACAATATGTGGAAAGCTCGTAGGCAATGGATCAGTGATGGAGAATTATGCCGGATGCGGTTCATCATGTAACAATCATAACCTAGGGTGACACAGAACTAGCTCCAATTCATTGATATAATGTATGCATGTATTCCGAATATAGTCATACGTGCTTATGGAAAAGAACTTGCATGACATCTTTTGTCCTACCCTCCCGTGGCAGCGGGGTCCTTACGAAAACTAAGGGATATTAAGGCCTCCTTTTAATAGAGTACCAGAACAAAGCATTAACACATAGTGAATACATGAACTCCTCAAACTACGGTCATCACCGGTAAGTATCCCGATTATTGTCACTTCGGGGTTAACGGATCATAACACATAATAGGTGAATATAGACTTGCAAGATAGGATCTAGAACTCTCATATATTGATGAAAACATAATAGGTTCAGATCTGAAATCATGGCACTCAGGCCCTAGTGACAAGCATTAAGCATAGCAAAGTCATAGCAACATCAATCTCAGAACATAGTGGATACTAGGGATCAAACCCTAACAAAACTAACTCGATTACATGATAGATCCCATCCAACCCATCACCGTCCAGCAAGCCTACGAAGGAATTACTCATGCACGACGGTGAGCATCATGAAATTGGTGATGGAGGATGGTTGATGATGACGATGGCAACGGATTCCCCTCTCCGGATTCCACTCTCCGGAGCCCCGAACGGACTCCAGATCAGCTCTCCCGAGAGGTTTTAGGGCTTGGCGGCGGCTTCGTATCGTAAAACGCAATGAATTCTTCTCTCTGATTTTTTATCCCCGAAACACAATATATAGAGTTGGAGTTGGAGTCGGAGGAGCTCCAGGGGGCCCACGAGGTAGGGGGCGTGCCCCCCACCCTCGTGGACAGGTGGTGGGGCCCCTGGCCTTCATCTTTTGCAAGTATTTTTTATATTTTCCAAAAAGTTGTTCCGTGAAGTTTCAGATCATTCCGAGAACTTTTGTTTATGCACATAAATAACATCATGGTAATTCTGCTGAAAACAGCGTCAGTCCAGGTTAGTTCCATTCAAATCATCCAAGTTAGAGTTCAAAACAAGGGAAAAAGTGTTTGGAAAAGTAGATACGACGGAGACGTATCATGATTCAAGGTTGATCGAAGAAGGAGAGCAAGACCCTTCAAGGTTTAGCACTGTAGGTCAGATAGACAAGTGATCGACTATTCACGCACTCTAAAAAGAATCGTGCATTGAAGGTTTAAATGTTCTATATATTTCCCTCTCATATATGTTCCATACATGCGACATAGATGGTAGGTTATCCATAAAAATAAGTGGAATACAACTAGCATTGATGTGTACGTTCCTTGCTCCATATTTAGTGTCAAAACTATATAGAACCCATATAAATTTCTTGTGTGCATACAAAATATCTTATTTGAGTCAATCTAGTAGAATCCTCGATTCCACGACTCGATCTCACGACTCGGTTCTGTTCGAGGAAAACCGATCTGACTCCGAATCCCAACTCTAACTACCTTGCATCCATCTTCGAGTGCATTGCATTCATCTTCATCTTGTGATCATTGACGACATCGACAACATAAAACTCCATTGTCATCTTCTATTCTTCAGTTCTTTTAATTTTTTCCTTAAAATACTCATTTTCTTTTTCAACTAAATTTAACTTCTCGACAAGAGGGTCAGTTTCAATCCGGTTCACATACCTCCTAGATTAAAATATCTCTGTGTCAACTTGATGGCCATAATTGTCATAAATGCTAAATGCAACAAATAGTTATGAAAGAGAATTTACCACATCCGAATTATAAAGCAGGCGAGGGCCCACGGGGCCGGACATCAAGACCATGGCACTATGTATAAGAAACAATCATACAAAATAAGAAAATTATACAAATAACTATATAAATCATACAATCATACAAGTAACTATATAAGTCAAGTACAACATAAAAAATTGAATACCTAATAATAATCTGGATCGTCGGGTTCAATAAATGCTCCAGGATCAATAAATGCATCATCATCATCACTATCGATAATGACGTGCTCATCATCATCATTAATAAATGCATCATCATGTGGAAGACCACCTTTACGTAATCGGTCAAGCATTGATAGGTCATCCGCAGTAGTAACCTCTTCTAGTTCAAGATCTTCTTGTTCCGGCTTAGGGGTGAAGTCAGGTTCACTGTCGCTGTCTACTTCAATGTTCTGGGGTGAAGTAGAGCGGTTCTTGAAACGTTTTTTTGGAAAGACGTGTTTCTTGGAAGAATTCTCCTTCATATGTGTCTGGGTTAATGTGAGGTTCATAATCCGCTTCATTGGGGGGAGGTGGTATAACATGTGGCGGCACTTCATAAACGACATCTCAACCATTGAGATTTGGATCACTTTGACAGACCCACGGTAGATAGAAAACTTGGGTTGCCTGTTGAGCCATAATATAGACATCGGGAACATCCAAATGGGTGCTTTGTTTGATTTCCACTAGCTAAGTCTTCATGAGTCCTTCTAGTCTCCTTCGGCTGGAACCAATAACATTTAAAGACTACGACGTTTGGTGGGTTTGCACCATAGAATTGAAGTTCATAAATTGCTTCAACTCTTCCATAATACTTGGTATCTCCTTCGCCGATAGAAGAGACACAACAATTTGTAGACTTTTGGTCGGCCATAGATAGCTCTTTGCCATAGGTACAAAAGCGATACCCGTTGATGTCGTATTTGTCAAATGAACGGACCCTAAAGTTAAAACCATTAGCGACTTGTCTCAATTCGGCGTCCATTAACTCTGAATTAGCCTACAAGTTTAATGCGAAAGGGATTGTTGCATTAGCCACAAATTAGATGAAGAAATGAAATGGTCTGATGGAAATTACCGTTTGTTTGAACCAAGAGATGAAACCGGGATAGCCGCCTCCATGCTTTGCCATAAGCTCATACTCTTCGACGGAATCCTTTTGGATCACTGCTACAGGCGAGAATTTGGCGACGTATCGACTATATCAAATTTATCCGGGAATAAGAGCAGTTCAAAGGAATTAAAGTTGCGACACAATGTACCGAGAACTTACTCGATGTACGGCCGCACTTCTATTAGGTTGGTGAAGATATACAACGAAATGATCTGCCATTCTTCAAAATCCAACGTTAAGGAATTAGAAGCACCGGCTGGTGCGAGATCCCCTTTGAATAGGCTGAGGTTGGATCCACCCTTTTTAGGGTTGTTGGCATTGTATCGAGGCTTCGGATTATGCAAATGACGATTTTTGGCTTCGTAGTGTGATGTCATGAAGTTTGCCGCCTCCTCAATAATGAATGCCTCAGCCATCGATACTTCAATTTTGCGTTTATTTTTATATTTTGCTCATAGCATCTTCTGCATCCTCTCAGTGGCGTAGAACCAACATTTTGCACGCCTCCCCCCAATCCGGTTGGGAGATGCAAAATCAAGTGCTACATTGGATTAAAGAAGCCCGGCAGAAAGATATTCTCTAACTTGCAGATCAACTGTGGCGCCAACTCTTCCATTTCTTCTAGCAGGCCAGACGATAGTTCTTTTGCACAAAGAACACGGAAGAAAAAGTACTAGCCATTCATCCTTAGGGATGAAGCCACGCAACATCACCGGCATTACCCGCTCAATCCATATGTGCCAATCATGACTCTTCAGACCAAATATCTTCAATTTTTCAAGACTCGCTCCCCTCTTTAGATTTGCTGCATACCCATCGGGGAACATCAACTGCTTTTGCACCAACAAGATAATTTCCCTCATAGCTGGCCTTCCAAGATTGAACCATGACTTTGGCTTCGTCTAGTTCTGCTTTCCTTTCCGTTCTTTCATGTTTTGTAACGGTCTATCAAATAGCGCCTTCAGATCGACTCTAGCCTTAGTATTATCCTTTGACTTCCCCTCTATGACGAACAATGTACCAAAAAGTGCCTCGGCGATATTCTTTTCGGTGTGCATCATGTCGATGTTGTGTGGGCAAAGAAGGTCTTTGAAGTAAGGCAGATCCCACAAGCATGTCTTGTGAGTCCAGGCGTGTTTTGAATTATACCCCTTGAAATACCCTGGATGCCCTGGATCTGGCTCAGAGCGTTTAACTGATCCAGGGTCTCTTGGCCTATCAACGTAGGTGGTGCAGAGTTTTTGACATCTACCTCTGATGAAGTTCTTCTTGTCTTTCCCGAACTTATGGCGAGGATCCAGGAACTGTCTATGCATGTCAAAGCAAGAAAACTTGCGATCGGCATGAAGCCAACAATACTCAAGAGCTCCCTTGCATGTGGGGCATGGGAACCTTCCATGCACACACCAGCCAACGAATAGTGCATACGTCGGCAAGTCATGCGTTGAGTACATATACCAAACACGTATTATGAAGTTCCGTTTGCTAAAGGCGTCGTATGTCTTGAACCCATTATCCCAGACTTCTTGCAATTCATCCTTCAGCGACTGCATGTACACATTCATATTCTTTCCTGGATAGTTGGGCCCTGGAATTATCAACGTCAGGAAAATGTTCTTTCTTTGCATAATCTGTCTGGGGGGAGATTGAGTGGAAAGAAAAATACGGGCCAACAACTGTATTGGCTACCGTCAGACCAAACACACTGAACCCATCCGTGTTGATGCTGACTCAAGGATTCCCAAATCTGCGGCTTTTTCATCATGTAATGCATCTAAGCGCTTCCATGCTTCACCGTCTGATGTGTGCACCACCATCAGCTTCCCATCTGCATCTAGTTGGGTTCTTTTGCCCATTTTGTGCCATGTTATCTGTCTGGCCGTCTCTTCGACCATGAAAATACATTGAAGTCTTGGTACGATTGGCATATATCGAAGAACATTAACGGGGATTTTGGTCTGCATCTTCTCACCCATACCGTTGTCTACCACAACATAACTGGATGACTTGCAAATGGGACAATAGTTCAAGTCCGCATACTGAAGCCTAAATAAGGCACATCCTTTCTCACAGGCATGTATCTTCTCATAAGGCATCTGAAGAGCATGGAGGATTTTGTCTGACTAGTACAGGTTTGCAGGTAGTACATGGCCTTTGGGTAGAAAACGTCCAAATATTGTCATCATTGTGTCGTAGCATTCTCTGACCAAGTTAAATTGAGCTTTCAGAGCTATTATTTGTGAAATGGCATCCGGCTGACAAAGCTCAGTGTGCTCATGGAGAGGACGTTTTGAGGACTCCAACATTCCATTGAAGGCCTTTGCAGATTCCTCCATCTCATCGTCTGAGTCCCGAGCATCCTCAAAGTCTTGCACCATGTCTAGCATCCCGGTACCATGCTAGTCGGTGTGACGACGAAGTACCTCAGCTCTAGCACGTTGGGCAGACTCGCCATGAAATGTCCACACCGTATAATCTGGCGTAAAACCCCTCTTCTGCAGGTATTAGCCTATTTCATCCTCTGTCCTCTAATGTCTACTACACAACCTTCTTCTTGTAGACATTGTTGGGCCTCCAAGTGCATAGGTTTGTAGGACAGTAGAAAATTTCCCTCAAGTGGATGACCTAAGGTTTATCAATCCGTAGGAGGCGTAGGATGAAGATGGTCTCTCTCAAGCAACCCTGCAACCAAATAACAAAGAGTCTCTTGTGACCCCAACACACCCAATACAATGGTAAATTGTATAGGTGCACTAGTTCGGCGAAGAGATGGTGATACAAGTGGTATATGGATGGTAGATAAAGGTTTTTGTAATCTGAAAATATAAAAACAGCAAGGTAACTAATGATAAAAGTGAGCGTAAACGGTATTGCAATGCGTTGAAACAAGGCCTAGGGTTCATACCTTCACTAGTGCAAGTCCTCTCAACAATAATAACATAATTGGATCATATAACTATACCTTAACATGCAACAAAGAGTCACTCCATAGTCACTAATAGCGGATAAATATGGTAGGGTACGAAACCACCTCAAAGTTATTCTTTCCAATCAATCCGTTGGGCTATTCCTATAAGTGTCACAAACAGCCCTAGAGTTCATACTAGAATAACACCTTAAGACACAAATCAACCAAAACCCTAATGTCACCTAGATACTCCAATGTCACCTCAAGTATCCGTGGGTATGATTATATGATATGCATCACACAATCTCAGATTCATCTATTCAACCAACACATAGAACCTCAAAAAGTGCCGCAAAGTTCCTACCGGAGAATCACGACGAAAACGTGTGCCAACCCCTATGCATAGGTTCATGGGCAGAACCCGCAAGTTGATCACCAAAACATACATCAAGTGAATCACGTGATATCCCATTGTCACCACAGATACGCACGACAAGACATACATCAAGTGTTCTCAAATATTTAAAGACTCAATCTGATAAGATAACTTCACAGGGGAAACTCAATCCATTACAAGAGAGTAGAGGGGGAGAAACATCATAAGATCCAACTATAATAGCAAAGCTCGCGATACATCAAGATCGTATCACCTCAAGAACACGAGAGAGAGAGAGAGAGATAGATAGAGATCAAAAACATAGCTACTGGTACATATCCTCAGCCCCGAGGGAGAACTACTCCCTCCTCATCATGATGAATATGGCCACCGGAGAGGGATTCCCCCTCCGGCAGGGCGCCGGAACGGGTCTAGATTGGCTTTCGATGGCTACGGAGGCTTCTGGCGGCGGAACTCCCGATCTATTGTGCTCCCCGATAGTTTTAGGGTATATGGATATATATAGGCGGAAGAAATACATCAGGGGAGCGACGAGGGGCCCACGAGGATGGAGGGCGCGCCCTTGATATTCCTTTTCTTCGAAACCCTAAAACAAGGAAAAACAGAAACTGGCACTAGGCTCTAGGTTAATAGGTTAGTCCCAAAAATAATATAAAAGTGCATAATAAAGCTCATAAACATCCAAAGTTGATAATATAATAGCATGGAACAATAAAAAATTATAGATACATTGGAGACGTATCAGCATCCCCAAGCTTAATTTCTGCTCGTCCTCGAGTAGGTAAATGATAAAAAAAGAATTTTTGATGTGGAATGCTACCTAACATATTTATCCATGTAGTTATCTTTATTGTGGCAAGAATATTCAGATCCATAAGATTCAAGACAAAAGTTCAATATAAAAATAATAATACTTCAAGCATACTAACTAAGCAATCATGTCTTCTCAAAATAACATGGCCAAAGAAAGTTCATCCCTACAAAATCATATAGTTTAGTCATGCTCCATTTTTGTCACACAAGAATGCTCTCATCATGCACAACCCCGATGACAAGCCAAGCAATTGTTTCATACTTTAGTAATCTCAAACTTTATAAACCTTCATGCAATACATGAGCGCGAGCCATGGACATAGCACTATGGGTGGAATAGAATATAATGAGGGGGTTATGTGGAGAAGACAAAAAGGAGAAAGTCTCACATCGACGTGGCTAATCAATGGGCTAGGGTGATGCCCATCAATTGATGTCAATGCAAGGAGTAGGGATTGCCATGCAACGGATGCACTAGAGCTATAAATGTATGAAAGCTCAACAAAAGAAACTAAGTGGGTGTGCATCCAACTTGCTTGCTCAAGAAGACCTAGGGCACTTGAGGAGGCCCATTGTTGGAATATACAAGCCAAGTTCTATAATGAAAAATTCCCACTAGTATAAGAAAGTGACAACATAAGAGACTCTCTATCATGAAGATCTTGGTGCTACTTTGAAGCACAAGTGTGGAAAAAAAGGATAGTAGCATTGTCCCTTTTTTATTTTTTATTTGGCCTTTCTTTTTTTATTATTTATTTGGCCTTTCTTTTTTTGGCCTTTCCCTTTTTTGGCCTTTTTTGGGACAATGCTCTATTAATGATGATCATCACACTTCTATTTATTTACAACTCAAAGATTACAACTCGAAGAACAAGATATGACTCATCACACTTCCTCCACTGAATGACATGTATGAAAAATTATGAACGGTGGCTTTGCCACAAATACAATGTCAACTACATGATCATGCAAAGCAATATGACAATGATGATGCGTGTCATAATAAACGGAATGGTGGAAAGTTGCATGGCAATATATCTCGGAATGGCTATGGAAATGCCATAATAGGTAGGTATGGTGGCTGTTTTGAGGAAGATATAAGGAGGTTTATGTGTGACAGAGTGTATCATATCACGGGGTTTGGATGCACCGGCGAAGTTTGCACCAACTCTCAATGTGAGAAAGAGCAATGCACGGTACCGAAGAGGCTAGCAATGATGGAAGGGTAGGAGTGCGTATAATCCATGGACTCAACATTAGTCATAAAGAACTCACATACTTATTGCAAAAATCTAAAATTCATCAAAAACCAAGCATTACGCGCATGCTCCTAGGGGGATAGATTGGTAGGAAAAGACCATCGCTCGTCCCCGACTGCCACTCATAAGGAAGACAATCAAATAACACCTCATGTTTCAAATTTGTTACACAACGTTTACCATACGTGCATGCTACAGGACTTGCAAACTTCAACACAAGTATTCCTCGAATTCACAACTACTCAACTAGCACAACTTTGATATCACTATCTCCATATCTCAAAACAATCATCAAGCATCAAACTTCTCTTAGTATTCAATGCACTCTATATGAAAGTTTTTATTATATCCCTCTTGGATGCCCATCATATTAGGACTAGTTTCATAACCAAAACGAACTACCATGATTTTCTAAAGGACTCTCAAAATAATATAAGTGAAGCATGAGAGTTCATCTATTTCTATAAAATAAAACCACCACCGTGCTCTAAAAGGATATAAGTGAAGCACTAGAGCAAATGACAAACTACTCCGAAAGATATAAGTGAAGATCAATGAGTAGTCAAACAATTATGCAACTATATGAAGACTCTCTAACATTTAATAATTTCAGATCTTGGTATTTTATTCAAACATCAAGCAAACAAAGGAAAATAAAATGACGCTCCAGGAAAAACACATATCATGTGGTGAATAAAAATATAGCTCCAAGTAAAGTTACCGATGAACGAAGACGAAAGAGGGGATGCCTTCCGGGGCATCCCCAAGCTTAGGCTTTTGGTTGTCCTTGAATATTACCTTGGGGTGCCTTGGGCATACCCAAGCTTAGGCTCTTGCCACTCCTTATTCCATAGTCCATCGAATCTTTACCCAAAACATGAAAACTTCACAACACAAAACTTAACAGAAAACTCGTAAGCTCCGTTAGCGAAAGAAAACAAAACACCACTTCAAGGTACTGTAATGAACTCATTCTTTATTTATATTGGTGTTAAAACTACTGTATTCCAACTTCTCTATGGTTTATATGTTGGAAATATGCCCTAGAGGCAATAATAAAAGCATTATTATTATATTTCCTTGTTCATGATAATTGTCTTTATTCATGCTATAATTGTGTTATCCGGAAATCATAATACATGTGTGAATAATAGACACCAACATGTCCCTAGTAAGCCTCTAGTTGACTAGCTCGTTGATCAACAGATAGTCATGGTTTCCTGACTATGGACATTGGATGTCATTGATAACGAGATCACATCATTAGGAGAATGATGTGATGGACAAGACCCAATCCTAAACATAGCATAAGATCGTATAGTTCGTTTGCTAGAGTTTTTCCAATGTCAAGTATCCTTTCCTTA
This sequence comes from Triticum urartu, assembly GCF_056163025.1. Lineage (NCBI taxonomy): Eukaryota > Viridiplantae > Streptophyta > Magnoliopsida > Poales > Poaceae > Triticum > Triticum urartu. Next base: position 18,091,706 of record NC_141873.1, read on the forward strand.
GACCATGAGATCGTGTAACTCCCGGATACCGTAGGAGTGCTTTGGGTGTACCAAACGTCATAACTTAACTGGGTGACTATAAAGGTATACTACGGGTATCTCCGAAAGTGTCTGTTGGGTTGACACGGATCAAGACTGGGATTTGTCACTCCGTATGACGGAAAGGTATCACTAGGCCCACTCGGTAATGCATCATCATTATGAGCTCAAAGTGACCAAGTGTCTGGTCACGGGATCATGCATTATGGTACGAGTAAAGTGACTTGCCGGTAACGAGATTGAACAAGGTATTGGGATACCGACGATCGAATCTCGGGCAAGTAACATACCGATTGACAAAGGGAATTGTATACGGGGTTGCTTGAATCCTCGACATCGTGGTTCATCCAATGAGATCATCGAGGAGCATGTGGGAGCCAACATGGGTATCCAGATCCCGCTGTTGGTTATTGACCGGAGAGCAATCTCGGTCATGTCTACATGTCTCCCGAACCCGTAGGTTCTACACACTTAAGGTTCGGTGACGCTAGGGTTGTAGGGATATGTATATGCAGTAACCCGAATGTTGTTCGGAGTCCCGGATGAGATCCCGGACATCACGAGGAGTTCCGGAATGGTCAGGAGGTAAAGAATTATATATAGGAAGTGCTATTTCGGCCATCGGGACAAGTTTCGGGGTCACCGGTATTGTACCGGGACCACCGGAAGGGTCCCGGGGGTCCACCGGGTGGGGCCACCTATCCCGGAGGGCCCCATGGGCTGAAGTGGGAAGGGATCCATCCCGAAGTGGGCTGGGGCGCCACTTCCCCTAGGGCCCATGCGCCTAGGGTGGGGAAACCCTAAAGGGGGGCGCCCCCTTGCTTGGGGGGCAAGCCCCCCACCCCTTGGCCGCCGCCCCCCTAGGAAATTGCATCTCCTAGGGCCGGCGCCCCCCCTAGGCCCCCCTATATATAGTGGGGGGGATGGAGGACCTCTTACCTTTGCCTTTGGTGCCTCCCTCTCCCTCTCCAACACATCCTCCTCCTCCATAGAGCTTGGCGAAGCCCTGCCGGAGTGCTGCAGCTCCATCACCACCATGCCGTCGTGCTGCTGCTGGAGCCATCTTCCTCAACCTCTCCTTCCCCCTTGCTGGATCAAGAAGAAGGAGACGTCACGCTGACCGTACGTGTGTTGAACGCGGAGGTGCCGTCCGTTCGGCGCTAGGATCTCCGGTGATTTGGATCACGTCGAGTACGACTCCCTCATCCCCGTTCTTTGAACGCTTCCGCTCGCGATCTACAAAGATATGTAGATGCATCCGATCACTCATTGCTAGATGAACTCATAGATGGATCTTGGTGAAACCGTAGGAAAATTTTTGTTTTCTGCAACGTTCCCCAACATTATAACTCTTTCACTAGCCATAGATTCATTAAAAGAAGCAAACAACACACGAAAAACAGAATCTGTCAAAAACAGAATAGTGTGTAGTAATCTGTAACTAACGCAAACTTATGGAACTCATAAAATTCTCAAATAAATTTCTGAAGTGAGGAATTTATCTGTTAACAATCTGCAAAAATAATTAACTAAATATCAATCTCCAATAAAAAATGGCAGCAATTCTCGTGAGCTCTAAAGTTTCTGTTTTTTACAGCATGATCAACAAGACTTTCCCCTAGTCTTCCCAACGGTTCTACTTGGCACAAAAACTAATTAAAACATAAAACTCAATCATAACAGAGGCTAGATAAATTATTTATTACTAAACAGGAGCAAAAATTAAGGAACAAAAATAAAGTTGGGTTGCCTCCCAACAAGCGCTATCGTTTGACGCCCCTAGCTAGACATGATGATTTCAATGATGCTCACATAAAAGATAAGAATTGGAACGTAAAGAGAGCATCATGAAGAATATGACTAGCACATTTAAGTCTAACACACTTCCTATGCATACAGATTTTGTGAGCAAACAACTTGTGGGAACAAGAATCAACTCGCATATGAAGGTAAAACAAGCATAGCTTTAAAACTTTAAGCACATAGAGAGGAAACTTGATATTATTGCAATTCCTACAAGCATATATTCCTCCCTCGTAATAATTTTCAGTAGCATCATGAATGAATTCAACAATATAACCAGCACCTAAAGCATTCTTTTCACGATCTACAAGCATAGAAAATTCACTACTCTCCACATAAGCAGGATTCTTCTCATTCAGAATAGTGGAAGTATCATAAGAAACTCGAATACTATAAATTGTTTCCACATTAAAAGAGTAATGTTCAGAAAAAGGGTAATCATAATCATGACAAGTTTTATAAATATAATCATCACTTTTTATAGCATAAGTATCATCACAATAATCATCATAAGTAGGAGGCATGCTATCATCATTATAAATTTGCATATCAAAACTTGGGAGACTAAAAATATCATCTTCATTAAACATAGAATCCCAAAGCTTGGGACAAACATTAATTGCAGCAAATATATTCTCAAAAACATCATATTCATCAAACATAGCATCCCCAAGCTTGGGCCTTTTCATATCATAAGCATAATCACTCTCATAATTAATAGTATGGATAGCACCAATAGTATAGCAATTATCATATTCTTCCAAGCAAGTGCCAAAAAGATTTTCAAGTTCATAAGAAGTATCATTATATTCCACAATTATATTTTCATGAGGCACAATAGTAATAGGAGCAGCATTATTTGGGAGAGATATCTTTTTACCTCTCTTCCTTTTTCTTTTCTTCTTCTTCACCACATCATGTGTGGGTTCAATCCTCTTTTTGGAGCTCCTTATTAATGAGATTGGTTGAATAGGAAGCTCCTCCTCATTACCTGATTCATCATAAGAAATAATAGGAGGGTATTGGGAAGTCTCTTCCCTTTCTAGTATTCTCTGTTCTATTTTTTTCTTTTCTTTATGTAGTTGGCAATATAAGGATTTTCAATGCAATTCACCACGCAATGCATATAAATTTCCTCTAGATCAAACTGAAGAACTCTATCAAGGGCAAATTTTGGAATATCCTTAGTTATACATTTCATTTCTTCATAACCCAAGAGCAAACTAAGTTCATTATGATGTGCAAGGGAAATCAAGTCATCACAATTTTTGGACACGATACGATCATGAAACAATTTGCATTGGGTACTGAAATGATCATGTTCATTGCAAAGTTCACAAGTATGGCTAAGAAACTTTAAATTTTCAGCACATGCATCTAGCCTTTCTTGCAACCATTTAGTCTCTAAATGCTAATGCCTCTTGCAATATCTATCTTCCCTATTTGGTGTGTACTTGCAAACCCAATGTACTCCACAAAAATTGACATGTTTATAGGAGACATTTTCATCATAACTAGTGCAATCATCATTAGTACAATGGATATTCAAGGAGTTCATACTAACAACATTGCAATCATGCTCATCATTCAAAGATTTAGTGCCAAACATTTTAATGCATTCTTCTTCTAACACTTTGGCACAATTTTCCTTTCCATCAACTCACGAAAGATATTAAAAAGATGAAGCGTATGAGGCAAACTTAATTCCATTTTTTTGTAATTTTCTTTTATAAACTAAACTAGTGATAAAACAAGAAACTAAAAGACTCTATTACAAGATCTAAAGATATACCTTCAAGCACTCACCTCCCCAGCAACGGCGCCAGAAAAGAGCTTGACGTCTACTACACAACCTTCTTCTTGTAGACGTTGTTGGGCCTCCAAGTGCAGAGGTTTGTAGGACAGTAGAAAATTTCCCTCAAGTGGATGACCTAAGGTTTATCAATCCGTAGGAGGCGTAGGATGAAGATGGTCTCTCTCAAGTAACCCGGCAACCAAATAACAAAGAGTCTCTTGTGTCCCCAACACACCCAATACAATGGTAAATTGTATAGGTGCACTAGTTCGGCGAAGAGATGGTGATACAAGTGGTATATGGATGGTAGATAAAGTTTTTTGTAATCTGAAAATATAAACACAGCAAGGTAACTAATGATAAATGTGAGCGTAAACGGTATTGCTATGCGTTGAAACAAGGCCTAGGGTTCATACTTTCACTAGTGCAAGTCCTCTCAACAATAATAACATAATTGGATCATATAACTATCCCTCAACATGCAACAAAGAGTCACTCCAAAGTCACTAATAGAGGAGAACAAACGAATAGATTATGGTAGGGTACGAAACCACCTCAAAGTTATTCTTTCCAATCAATCCGTTGGGCTATTCTTATAAGTGTCACAAACAGCCCTAGAGTTCATACTAGAATAACACCTTAAGACACAAATCAACCAAAACCCTAATGTCACCTAGATACTCCAATGTCACCTCAAGTATCCGTGGGTATGATTATACGATATGCATCACACAATCTCAGATTCATCTATTCAACCAACACATAGAACCTCAAAGAGTGCCCCAAAGTTCCTACCGGAGAATCACGACGAAAACGTGTGACAACCCCTATGCATAGGTTCATAGGCGAAACCCGCAAGTTGCTCACCAAAACATACATCCAGTGAATCACGTGATATCCCATTGTCACCACAGATACGCACGGCAAGACATACATCAAGTGTTCTCAAATATTTAAAGACTCAATCCGATAAGATAACTTCACAGGGGAAACTCAATCCATTACAAGAGAGTAGAGGGGGAGAAACATCATAAGATCCAACTACAATAGCAAAGCCCGCGATACATCAAGATCGTATCACCTCAAGAACACAAGAGAGAGAGAGATCAAACACATAGCTACTGGTACATACCCTCAGTCCCGAGGGAGAACTACTCCCTCCTCGTCATGGAGAGCACCGGGATGATGAAGATGGCCACCGGAGAGGGATTACCCCTCTGCCAGGGTGCCAGAACGGGTCTAGATTGGCTTTCAGTGGCTACGAAGGCTTCTGGCGATGGAACTCCCGATCTATTGTGATCCCTGATAGTTTTAGGGTATATGGATATATATATATATATAGGCGGAAGAAATACATCAGGGGAGCCACGAGGGGCCCATGAGGGTGGAGGGTGCGCCCCCTGCCTTGTGGCTTCCTCGTTGATCCCATTACGTGCACTCCAAGTCTCCTGTATTGCTTTCTTTCCAAAAATAAATTTTCCGAAGGTTTCATTCCGTTTGGACTCTGTTTGATATTCCTTTTCTTCGAAACCCTAAAACAAGGAAAAAACAGAAACTGGCACTGGGCTCTAGGTTAATAGGTTAGTCCCGAAAATAATATAAAGTGCATAATAAAGCCCATAAACATCCAAAGTTGATAATATAATAGCATGGAACAATCAAAAATTATAGATACGTTGGAGACATATCATCCTCTTGTGCTAATTGTCGCACCTGACACAGGGGTCATCTGGCCATTTGCAAATGCGGCTCTCAGAAACCCCTTGGTTTTTGTTAACCATTCAATGGTCATGTCTTTTTGACTAGTGTGACCGGTGTACATCCACGCACGATCACTCATCTTTCCTAGCTACTGGACACATAAGAAATATATATATATATATATATATATATAAATCAGCGTGTATATATTCATCTGTTAATGGAGTTTTTCACTTTTATTACGTCCATGCAACCTAGACGCTAATAGGTAAAGATAAGTCCTAGTCCCACCCAAGTATGTGTAGATTGGGTTCGTTTTCCCATGCTCTACTACGGATCTGATGCAAAATTTCGGCAGCACCTCCTTGTTGTTCTCCTGATACATGTCTCGACAATAAGCAGAGAGGATGTGTACCCCGGAGAACAACAGGGAGGCACTGACGGAATTCTGCATCGGATCCGGAGCAGAGCATATGGGAAAACGAACCTAATCTACACATACTCGGCTGTCCATGGATAACATTGGACAATTCAAAATCATAGTTATAAATATGCAAATGCATGCATATTTATAGATGTAACCCTTTCGAACGGGAGTCGCATAGTGGTCACCATACTGATGATTGAAGACACCTATAGCTAGCAAGTTTCATCGACATGAAGACCGAAATAGAGCAAATGAAGGGGGAGGAGGAGATGTCAACCTAACTAAATATTTACAATAGGACAAGCGGGTTAAGGGGTTCCTCGGCGTCGATGGAACCCTAAATAGCAAGTATCGTCGGTGTGAGATACATGTGGCGCTTGGCATTGAACACTAGATCTACATCCCACAAGTGAAGCCGGCGCCCGGCATCCCGCAACAATAGTTCTGGTGGCCGATGACGGTCGAACGCCTTGGCGAATTCGTCTGGCAGCCTTTGCAATGAGGATTAAAGCCAAGTTTTGAAAGTTCAAACAACCAAACCGACTAGAGTCGGTTTGGATATTTCAAGTTTCAACACTTGGCTTTTAATCGTCATCGCAGAGGCTGCAAGACAAATTCACAATGGTGTTCGACCGCCATTGATGTCGAGAACTGTTACTGTGGAACGCCGGATGCCTGCGTCACTTGTGGGACGTGGATGTAGTCTTTGACACCGACAGCCACATGTATCTCGCACCGACAATACTTGCTATTTAGGGTTCCATTGACACCGAGGAAACCCCTAACCCGCTCGACCCGGTTTCGTCGGTGATGCACCCCTAATCTTCCTCCTCCTCCTCCTCTTCTTCTTCCTCTTCTTCTTCTTCTTCTTCTTCTTCTTTCATCTTTCTTCCTTCTTCTTAACCTAAACTGAACCTAATAAATTTAATCTAAACTAAACTAAATCTAAACCTAAAAAACAGAAACTAAACCTAAAAAAAACCAAGCCTAAATTAAACTAAACCTAATTAAACTAAATCTAAAAAAACAGAAGAAAAAAAGAAAAACAGGGATGTCTCACCTTCAGGCGCAACGGGGGGTGCCTGGGATGGAGGAGGGGGCGCCGGAGTGGTGGGGCAGGGCGCCGGGGCGGCCGAGGCAGCGAGGCGGGGTGGCGGAGTGGCAGGGTGATACGTCTCCGTCGTATCTATAATTTTTGATTGTTCCATGCCAATATTCTACAACTTTCATATACTTTTGGCAACTTTTTATATTATTTTTGGGACTAACATATTGATCCAGTGCCCAGTGCCAGTTCCTGTTTGTTGCATGTTTTATGTTTCACAGAACATCCATATCAAACGGAGTCCAAACAGGATAAAAACGGACGGAGCTTATTTTTGGAATATTTGGAAAATCTGGGAGAAAGATCAACGTGAGACGGTGTCCGAGGTGGGCACGAGGCAGCCCCTGACCCACGTGGTCCACCCTTAAGGCGTTTGATGCCCTTCTTTGGTCGCAAGAAAGCTTATTTTTGGTAAAAAAATCACGGTGAAGGTTTCGGTCCAATCGGAGTTACGGATCTCCATATATATATGAAACGGTGAAAGGGCAGCAGACAGAACGCGGAAACGGAGAGAGACAAAGAGACATATTCAATCTCGGAGGGGCTCTCACCCCTCCCATGCCATGGAGGCCAAGGACTAGAGGGGAAACCCTTCTCCCATCAAGGGAGGAGGTCAAGTAAGAAGAAGACGAAGGGCCCCCCCTCTCCCCTTCTCTTCTAGTGGCGCCGGAACGCTGCCGTGGCCATCATCATCATCACCGCGATCTACACCAACACCTCCGCCATCTTCACCAACATCTCCATCACCTTCCCCCCTCTATCTACAGTGCTCCACTCTCCCACAACCCGCTATACCCTCTACTTGAACATGGTGCTTTATGCTTCATATTATTATCCAATGATGTGTTGCCATCCTATGATGTCTGAGTAGATTTTAGTTGTCCTATCGGTGGTTGATGAATTGCTATGATTGATTTAATTTGCTTGTGGTTATGTTGCTGTCCTTTGGTGCCCATCATATGAGCGCACGCATGGATCACACCATAGGGTTAGTTGTATGTTGATATGACTATGTATTGGAGGGCAGAAGTGACAGAAGCTTCAACCTAGCATAGAAATTGATGCATCGGGATTGAAGGGAGACCAATATATCTTAATGCTATGGTTGGGTTTTACCTTAATGAACGTTAGTAGTTGCAGATGCTTGCTAATAGTTCCAATCATAAGTGCATAGAATTCCAAGTCAGGGATGACATGCTAGCAGTGGCCTCTCCCACATAATACTTGCTATCGGTCTAGTAAAGTAGTCAATTGCTTAGGGACAATTTCGCAACTCCTACCACCACTTTTCCACACTCACTATATTTACTTTATTTCTTCTTTATCTAAACAACCCCTACTTTTTATTTACTTGCTCTTTATATTCTTGCAAACCTATCGTACAACACCAACAAACTACTTCTAGTTTCATACTTGTTCTTGGTAAAGCGAACGTCAAGCATGCGTAGAGTTGTATCGGTGGTCGATAGAACTTGAGGGAATATTTATTCTACCTTTAGCTCCTCGTTGGGTTCGACACTCTTACTTATCGAAAATTGTTGCGATCCCCTATACTTGTGGGTTATCAAGACCTTTTCTGGCGTCGTTGCCGGGGAGCAATAGCGTGGGGTGAATATTCTCGTGTGTGCTTGTTTGCTTTATCACTAAGTAATTTTTATTTGCTGTTCTTAGTTCTTATCTATCTTTAGTTATGGATATGGAACAAGAAATACCAAAAAAATAGGTGTACTTGCTACTCATGGAGATGAGGAACCTCCTAAAACCATCGATGCTCGTTATGTGACAGAAATTATGTACTACTTTGATAATCCAGAGAAAACCCCATTCAATCTGGAAATCGGAGTAACGTTGGATCAACGTGAATACTTTAGGGATTATCGCTTGACACAAAAAGGGAAACTATTATGGGATCAAATTTATATATTGAAGTGGTATGTTCGGCAAGTATGCTTGAGTTATGATTATACTTGTTGCTCTAGGATGAAGGCTCCACACCTTCCCTTTTCATGCAAATTTAATGATAATGAAACCTTAGCTTTTTATGCTAATGGTATATATGATTACTATGACGTGGAACAAATAGAAGAATTTGTTGCTTTTAAGGGTGCTTATGAAATTGAATCTTTGTTTGAAAAGTATGAAACCTTTGATGATGATGTTTATAGGCCTGAAAATTTAGCTATCCTAAAATATTGCTATGATAATTATGAATATAATTCCTATATTAATGCGCTTATTGAGAAAGTCTTCGCTGTCCAAGAAGAGACTAATATTTTGCAGGAATCTATGGAAGAAGAAGTTGATGAAACTGTGAGCTCATTGGATGAAAAAGATGAGGAGGAGAGCGAAGAACAAAAGGAGGAAGAGCGGATTGATAACGCGTGCCCACCTTCTAATGAGAGTAACTCTTCAACTCATACATTGTTTAATTCCCCTTCATGCTTACCAAAGGATGAATGCTATGATAATTGCTATGATCCCGTTGATTTTTTTGAAATATCCCTTTTTGATGATGCTTGCTATGCTTGTGGCCAAGATGCCAATATGAATTATGCTTATGGAGATGAACTTTCTATAGTTCCTTATGATAAACATGAAATTGTTGCTATTGCACCCACGCATGATAGTCCTATTATCTTTTTGAATTCTCCCAACTACACTATATCGGAGAAGTTTACCCTTATTAAGGATTATATTGATGGGTTGCCTTTAGGGCCGGCCCTGGGCCATGGCGAAGAGTGCGACCGCCTAGGGCCCAGCCCGAGCAGGGGCCCATATCCTGTAATGTATGTGTACTACAGGATGTAGAAGGAAAAAAGAAGGAGCAACGATGGCAGCAGACCCAGCCATTCTGTTACGCGCACGTTGCTCTTCCCGAGAACGCCGCCGTCACCTCCTCTCGTTTCTTCTCCCAGTCTCCTTTCTTCAATAGTTCAACTTTTCCCCAATTAATTGACCCAAGTTCCCAAAGGCCGGCGCTACAAACGATGCTAGCCAATGGATTGTTTCGTTGTATTATTAGTCCTTCATCATTTGATGGGTTCCTCAACCTGGTTCTAACATCTTTTAAGTACTCTGTGGTGACAAAGCCTCGATGGGCATCGACGAGGACTAACGCGACGAACCAGCCACACACCACCCCGATGCTCGAGGCGTTGAGGGCAGCGCAGGCCGCAGCGTGTTCCAGCGACCGGTGAGAAGCTGGTCGTGGCCGTCAGGGCCGTGGCGAGGCGAGGGGCCAAACCATGAAGTTTCTGAGTTTTAGACTGCACATAAGTCATTCAAGAGATTTTTTCAGCACATACTTTGACGCTTGTCTACGTATTTTTGTTATGTGAAGTGATGATTAACTTTCTCTCATTATGTACGACTCTTGCAGGCTGCCTGGCAGGAGATATGTTGATTGCTTGAAGCATTGCTTGAATAAGGACTCAAGAAATCAGGTGTTTTATTTCTTTTTTTGTTACAAGAATGTTGCCTAAAATGCATTTATCCGGTTGTAAGGAGAAAAACAAAATGTAGATCAGTTAATTGAAACTCAAAAAGGGTGGTCTGCATAAATTCATTTTAACAAATGCCAATACTGAGTAGAGTTAGATGTTCATAATTTCGACAAATGCTACTACTGAGATTCCATAGGAGTTATATGCTCGTAGTGTTAGAGGATAACAACATTTTTTGGAGGAGAAAATAAAAACATATAATATAATCATGGAAGTAAAAAATTTCTCTACTATAGCCATTGGGCCCATTTTGCAGGGCTTGCACAAGGGCCTCCAGAATATTAGGGCCAGCCCTGGTTGCCTTATACCGTTGCACATGATGATTTTGATGAATATAATATGCATGTGCTTGATGCTCCTACTTGCAATTATTATGAGAGAGGAACTATATCTCCACCTCTCTATGTTTCCCACATGATAAAATTGCAAGAAACTGTTTATACTATGCATTGGCCTTTACTAGGTGTGCATGAATTGTTCTTTTATGACATGCTGATGCATAGGAAGAGAGTTAGACTTCGTCATTACATGATATATGTTGTTTTGTGCTCACTACTAAATTACAAATCATTGCTAATTAAAATTGGCTTTGATATACCTTAGGATCCGGGTGGATTCACTACTTGAGCACTATATGCCTAGCTTAATGGCTTTAAAGAAAGCGCTGCCAGGGAGACAGCCCGGAAGTTTTAGAGAGTCATTTATTTTTGTTGAGTTATTTCATATAGTTTAAAAACAACAAAAATAAAGAGGGGAACCCAAAACTTTTTCAAAAAGGAAAGCGAAAGTGGGAAAGATGAGCATTGTTGAAGTGGGAGCTAGCCTTGAACTTTGTTCATGCTCACGGAAACTTTGTGAATCTTGATTACAAAAACTTTTTCAACATAAATAATTATCCCCTTGTACAATTCCATTGTATTATAAAAATAATGTGCCAAGGTTTTCCTTTAGGATGTTTACTTTGCTTGTTGGTTTGTACGGTGCAGGACAGAAACTTTGGCTGTAGTGCGTGATTTTACATTTTTTTTACTGGAACGTCAAATGGTTCTGATTATTTTTGCACTGTCTTTCTATACAAATTGTTTATTTTTCATAATTTTGGCAGAATTTTTCAAGTATCAGAAGTATGGTGAATGTTTAGATTATTACAGACTGTTCTGTTTTAGACAGATTCTGTTTTTGATGCATAGTTTGCTTGTTTTGATGAAACTATCGATTCATATCAGTGGATTAAGCCATGAAAAAATTTATATTACAATAGACACAATGCAAAAACAAAATATGAATTGGTTTTCAACGGTACTTAGAGTAGTGATTTGCTTTATTATACTAACGGATCTTACCGAGTTTTCTGTTGAAGTTTTGTGTGGATGAAGTGTTCGATGATCGAGAAGGTCTCGATGTGAGAAGAAGGAAGAGAGGCAAGAGCTTAAGCTTGGGGATGACCGAGGCACCCCAATTAAATATTCAAGGAGACTCAAGCGTCTAAGCTTGGGGGCATCCCATCTTTCTTCAACAAGTATCAGTATGTTTTCGGATTTGTTTCGTTCATGCGATATGTGCAATCTTGGAGCGTCTTTTGCATTTAGTTTTCACTTTTCTTTTATGCACCATGATGGTATGAGATAGTCCTTGGTTGATTTATAGAATGCTCATAGCACTTCACTTATATCTTTTGAGTATGGCTTTATAGAATGCTTCATGTGCTTCACTTATATCATTTGAAGTTTGGATTGCCTGTTTCTCTTTACATAGAAAACCGCCATTTGTAGAATGCTCTTTTGCTTCACTTATATTTGTTAGAGCGTGGGCATATCTTTTGTAGAAAGAATTAAACTCTCTTGCTTCACTTATATCTATTTAGAGAGATGACAGGAACTGGTCATTCACATGGTTAGTCATAAAATCCTACATAAAACTTGTAGATCACTGAATATGATATGTTTGATTCCTTGCAATAGCTTTGCGATATAAAGATGGTGATATTAGAGTCATGCTAGTGGGTAGTTGTGGATTAGTAGAAATACTTGTGTTGAGGTTTGTGATTCCCGTAGCATGCACGTATAGTGAACCGTTATGTGATGAAGTCGGAGCATGATTTATTTATTGATTGTCTTCCTTATGAGTGGCGGTCGGGGACGAGCGATGGTCTTTTCCTACCAATCTATCCCCCTAGGAGCATGCACGTAGTCCTTTGTTTCGATAACTAATAGACTTTTGCAATAAGTATGTGAGTTCTTTATGACTAATGTTGAGTCCATGGATTATACGCACTCTCACCCTTCCACCATTGCTAGCCTCTTTAGTATCACGCAACTTTCGCCGGTACCTTAAACCCACCATATACCTTCCTCAAAACAGCCACCATACCGACCTATTATGGCATTTTCATAGCCATTCCGAGGTATATTGCCATGCAACTTCCATCATCATCATATACATGACTTGAGCATTCATTGTCATATTGCTTTGCATGATCGTAAGATAGCTAGCATGATATTTTCATGGCTTGTCCATTTTTTGATGTCATTGCTACGCTAGATCATTGCACATCCCAGTACACCGCCGGAGGCATTCATATAGAGTCATATTTTGTTCTAGTATCGAGTTGTAATATTGAGTTGTAAGTAAATAAAAGTGTGATGATCATCATTATTAGAGCATTGCCCCATGTGAGGAAAGGATGATGGAAGCTATGATTCCCTCACAAGTTGGGATGAGTCTCCGGACTTTACAAAAAAAATAAAAGAGGCCAAAGAAGCCCAAATAAAAAAAGAGGCCAAAGAAGCCCACCAAAAAAACAAAAAAAATGAGAGAAAAAGATAGAAGGGGCAATGTTACTATCCTTTTACCACACTTGTGCTTCAGAGTAGCACCATGTTCTTCATATAGTGAGACTCTTGAGTTATCACTTCCATATACTAGTGGGAATTTTCATTATAGAACTTGGCTTGTATATTCCGATGATGGGCTTCCTCAAACGCCCGAGGTCTTCATGAGCAAGCAAGTTGGATGCGCACCCACTTAGTTTTCAGTCTGAGCTTTCGTACACTTATAGCTCTTAGTGCATCCGTTGCATGGCAATCCCTACTCACTCACATTGATATCTATTGATGGGCATCTCCATAGCCCGTTGACACGCCTAGTTGATGTGAGACTATCTTCTCCTTTTTGTCTTCTCCACAACCACCATTCTATTCCACCTATAGTGCTATGTCCATGGCTCACGCTCATGTATTGCGTGAAAGTTGAAAAAGTTTGAGAACATCAAAAGTATGAAACAATTGCTTGGCTTGTCATCGGGGTTGTGCATGATTTGAATATTTTGTGTGGTGAAGACGGAGCATAGCCAAACTATATGATTTTGTAGGGATAACTTTCTTTGGCCATGTTATTTTGAAAGACATGATTGCTTTATTAGTAGGCTTGAAGTATTATTGCTTTTATGTCAAATGATAGACTATTGCTTTGAATCACTCGTGTCTTAATATTCATGCCATGATTAGACATATGATCAAGATTATGCTAGGTAGCATTCCACATCAAAAATTATGTTTTTTATCATTTACCTACTCGAGGACGAGCAGGAATTAAGCTTGGGGATGCTGATACGTCTCCGTCGTATCTATAATTTTTGATTGTTCCATGCCAATATTCTACAACTTTCATATACTTTTGACAACTTTTTATATTATTTTTGGGACTAACATATTGATCCAGTGCCAAGTGTCAGTTCCTGTTTGTTGCATGTTTTATGTTTGGCAGAATATCCATATCAAACGGAGTCCAAACAGGATAAAAACGGACGGAGCTTATTTTTGGAATATTTGGAAAATCTGGGAGAAAGATCAACGCGAGACGATGTCCAAGGTGGGCACGAGGCAGGGGGCGCGCCCCACCCCCCTGGGCGCGCCCCTGACCCTCGTGGTCCACCCTTAAGGTGGTTCATGCCCTTCTTTGGCCGCAAGAAAGCTATTTTTTGGTAAAAAAAATCGCGGCGAAGGTTTTAGTCCAATCGGAGTTATGGATCTCCATATATATACGAAACGGTGAAAGGGCAGCAGACAGAACGCAGAAACAGAGAGAGACAGAGAGATAGATCCAATCTCGGAGGGGCTCTCGCCCCTCCCATGCCATGGAGGCCAAGGACCAGAGGGGAAACCCTTCTCCCATCTAGGGAGGAGGTCAAGGAAGAAGAAGACGAAGGGCCCCCTCTCCCCTTCTCTTCCGGTGGCGCCGGAACGCCGTCGTGGCCATCATCATCATCACCGCGATCTACACCAACACCTCCGCCTTCTTCACCAACATCTCCATCACCTTCCCCCCTCTATCTACAGCGGTCCACTCTCCCGCAACCCGCTGTACCCTCTACTTGAACGTGGTGCTTTATGCTTCGTATTATTATCCAATGATGTGTTGCCATCCTATGATGTCTAAGTAGATTTTAGTTGTCCTATCGGTGGTTGATGAATTGCTATGATTGATTTAATTTGCTTGTGGTTATGTTGCTGTCCTTTGGTGCCCATCATATGAGCGTGCGCGTGGATCACACCATAGGGTTAGTTGTATGTTGATAGGACTATGTATTGGAGGGCAAGAGTAACAGAAGCTTCAACCTAGCATAGAAATTGATGCATATGAGATTGAAGGGGGGCCAATATATCTTAATGCTATGGTTGGGTTTTACCTTAATGAACGTTAGTAGTTGCGGATGCTTACTAATAGTTCCAATCATAAGTGCATAGAATTCCAAGTCAGGGATGACATGCTAGCAGTGGCCTCTCCCACATAATACTTGCTATCGGTCTAGTAAAGTAGTCAATTGCTTAGGGACAATTTCGCAACTCCTACCACCACTTTTCCACACTCGCTATATTTACTTTATTTCTTCTTTATCTAAACAACCCCTACTTTTTATTTACTTTCTCTTTATATTCTTGCAAACCTATCCTACAACACCTACAAAGTACTTCTAGTTTCATACTTGTTCTAGGTAAAGCGAACGTCAAGCGTGCGTAGAGTTGTATCGGTGGTCAATAGAACTTGAGGGAATATTTATTCTACCTTTAGCTCCTCATTGGGTTCGACACTCTTACTTATCGAAAAATGTTGTGATCCCCTATACTTGTGGGTTATCACGGGGGCGGTGGCGCGGGTGTGATGAGGGAGGAAGAGAGAGGGGGGAGAGAGGGACGTGGGGCTGGCCGCTTATTAGTTTAGGTCACAGCTCTTTGCCATCTGCTAGCGGACGACAAAGAGTCTAGCTAACGGATGTTAGTTCGCCATTTTCTTTGCCGTCTGCTAGCGGACGGCAAAGAAAGTGGCAAGTAGGTGGCCCTCGATAGTATGCCACCCTCCCTCTTTGTCGTCTGCTAGCAGACAACAGAACTTCTATGCCGTCTACTAGCAGACGGCAAAGAGCTGGCTGACGGCAAAGAGCATCTTTGTCGTCCGCTCTTTCTTTGCCGTCAGCTTTCTGTATGTTGATGGCAAAGACCTCCTTTGCCGTCAGCTAGCAGGCGGCAAAGAACTAGCTGACGGCAAAGATCCTGATTCCAGTAGTGTTGGTAGCCTTCTATTTTCAGTTGTCTCTACCCATACAAGTTTATGTTTCCGTTGGTTTGTAAAATAATACATGAGCTCCTTGGTTTCAGCCATACTTGGACCAATCACAATGACCGAAGTATCATGGAGTTCAACTACGGCAATGCGCAAAGTTTGCTTGAATCCATGTGAAAGCAGCTCTGGCTGCTTTCCTTTCCTTCTTCTTCTTCTCTTCTCCCTCCTCTACATCAACCTCAGCCTCAGTAGGAGCCATACCGATAAGAGCAGTCATCTACTGGTGCCACCCACTAGAATCGGTGCTCATATAGAGAGGCCTCCCGTCGATAGGAAGACCGGTGATCAAGGAGACATCCGGGAGCGTCACAGTCATCTCCCCAGTCCGAAAATGGAAACTGTGCGTCTCCGGCCTCCACCGATCAGCAAGAGAGGACACCAGTGGAGCGTTGAGGTTCGGCGTGGACCGGCTGACCAACTGAATCCACGGGAGGAGTCTTGCCTGCTGGATGTAGGGTGTGTACCGCTCATCATAGGGCATGACAGGACCTGAGACCCTGTGATACCGAATCTTCAGAGGTTCAAGCTTCTGCAAAAAACAAGTACTAACAAATCTTAGGGCATGTCAATTTCAACTTAATACAAATTTGCAAAAAAAAATAGATTACTCATTATTAGCATCCCCTTCTCGCGCATCATGTAGGCCCGGTGTCGTGTGTCGTAGGCATCGTCGAGAAGGCAAACCATCCTTGCAAAGTTCAAACAATAAACATATATGAGTTCATCTCAAATATCGGTATACACTAAACATCTCATATGTATTCATCTAAACACCTCATATGTATTCTTCTACAAGAATCTCAACATCTCCTTCTCACACAATGAATAAATGATTTACAATACTCATTTGAAAAATTCTCATAGATATCTCCTATGTCATATGTATCTAAAAAAACTCAACATCTCATATTTCCAATAAACTCAACATATCATATATAGCTACAAAACTCAACATCTCATAATTATCTACAGTACTAGGCATCACATATATATCTAAAAAAAGTAAATAATCTAGGGTTTCACTAACAAGAATCATATATTGTGAACTAATGAACAATACTAGGGTAGTACTTACACATCCTAAATCACAACACCCGATCATGGACAAATAAAGATCCAAACCAAGCAAATCAAGGGTTCCACCCAATCTTGGACAAATCTCTAAAATGGAAACGAATTTACGGAGGAAAAGAAAGGGAGCGAAGGAGTTTACATAGTAGGAGGGATTAGAGATCGATTCCACGGCTGAAATCTCCATATCTAAGAGGGGTGTGGGGGAGGGGGTCGAAGGGAGCGCCGCTGCTGCTCTCTGTTGACAGAGAGCAACTGCCTGGGGAGGGCTGGCCCAATGCGGCTTAAGTCAATGTGCAGCGCCTAAGCGCTAGGCGCTGCACATTACATGTGTGGCTCCTATGCCTTAGGCGCTGCACGGCTGGACATGGGGCCGCGCCTGGCCTCGGGCTACCACGCTGGCCGAGCGTGCGGCGCCTAAGACAAATGCGCTACATAGTGAAGTGTAGCGCCCGGCTGTCAGGCGCCACACCAAATGGCAGTTTGTAAAAAAAATTAAGATCGGTTGAGAAAGTGAATTTTTTTTAAACTTCGGCGACTTTAATTAATTCATAATCATATCCTTTACAATAAGCGGAATCAGGAAATCAGGAGGTTTATCAAGCCACACCCTTGACTCCTCACCCAAAAAACTAAAACGAGCAATAGTATGAGCGCACTCGTTTACATCACGCACACAATGATTTATTGTCGCCTTGCCGAAAGAACTCATCAACCTTCCACAATCGTCAGTAATTACCGCACCTGACGGCCGGTAGTCATCCGGATTCTGGATAGCTTGAACAATCTCCATAGAATCACTCTCAATGGACAAAGAAAAAATGCCCATCTCCTCAGCAAGTCGTAGTCCCAATAATAGCGCAAACGCCTCCATCGTTGGAGCGTCCATTGCATTCGGTTTATATTCCATGGCCGCTGCAACAAAACCTCCCTTCGAATCTCGTAAAATAGCACCATTTGCCCTGCACCTGAGTCAACCTGATGCTAGTCTAGACCATCTAGTCTGTCATGGAGGAACCAGTTAGGAACGCAAGAGTGTTCGGATCGAACCAAATCAAAAATGAATAGGAGACTGTGGACTTGATCTTCGACGACTTAAGGACTTGGGCTAGGGCAGGAGCATTTGGAGGAAGACCGATACCCGAGTAGTAGAGTAGTATTAGGAGTGGAGTGGAGGTTTGGTTGGGGTCGGCTTGTGACCATCAACTAGCGCAATGTAATAACTCTTGTACATATTTTTCTCCCTTCTATAAAGCTAAGGTCCCTCGGAAAAAAAAGTTAGCAACGATACCCCTAATCAGGGTCCAGAATAAATAAAATAAAGAAATAACACACGACAAAGTATGACGGAACTTTTAGAGCACCCACGTCCCTTGTTAAAAAGCAATGTGTGTGATGTCAATTCTTTTGCCCATCCTCCTCGCCCACCCAGTCACTCCCAACCTGGTCGGTCGGCCGCCGGACGAGGCTGCCGCCTCCGTTCATCGTTGGGCTTGTCGTCCCCGCCACCATACGCGGGGTTCGTCTCCACCGCGACCCTGTCTCCTTTCCAGGCCGCTCCCTCCAGATCCGACGCTCGCCTTATCCTTATCCAGATCCGCCTCTTTCGACCCTCTCCGTATTCAGCAGTTAGGGGTAGCTCAATTTTCTGGAATTCAACAGTGAGTTCTTCCGGTAATTATTTGGATTCGCTCTAGTGTTACGAGCATCTTGCCGTTCATGATTAATATTACTTTGCTAAATCCAACCCGCGTCAATATCGGGCGCGCGCCGTTTAGATCGGATCTGTCCCGCTAATGGAATGGAATCCGTGGCGGAGGGGGATTGTGATGGTCTTCTCCGACTCTGCCTCATCTACGTGTGTCTCTCTTACCTTGATAAGTATATCTAATCTAGCTAGCTGCCGCAAGGCCGACCCGCCGTCACAATAAGTTGTTCTGTAAACTGCTGCAATCCTCGACAAGTCGCTAGCTATAGATAGGGCTTCAACTTTGGCCGTTCCAGCAAGTTTTTGTGCAACAAAACAAACCTAGGCTGTACATCCATCTGCTGCGGCATCCAATCAAATCATGGTAAATTCACTGCCCCCTCTCTTCTTCTAGCCCGTTTTGTCTTGCTACTAATATTCTCTCCTTTTGGGTTTTGCAGAGCCAAGATGCCCAAGACAGAATCAGTGCGCTCCCTAGCGACATCCTTATCCGAATCCTTGAACTCCTTCCGATGCGCAGTGCGATTCGGACTGGATCGCTCTCCAAACGGTGGAGACACTTACCTCACCAGCTCTCTTGTCTGCTCATAGGTGTATCTGACATTCAGAGCGCTAGCTACGTCACGCTGGGTCAGATCATGGGGGCGTACACAGAAACGACGAGGAGATTGCTATCGTCCACGTGCGAATGCGGCAGCCGTTCCATCAAGAGCCGGAGACTTACCTTTTACCTTTCAAAACCTTTCTTGTGCCCTATTGGCCATGCCGTCGGGGATGTAGCCAGGAACGGCGACACTGAATGCCTCGAGTTTGTGATATTCACGCATCTTGCGAGACCAAGCAATGCTCAACTTGTCTTGTTTGGACAGCGGTTCATGTCCTTCTTCCACTCTTGCACTACCAGAAACGCGACTAAGCGTGTGGGCCAACAGCCGTCAGGAAAATAAAACTGGCCGTCAGGAATATAATTCCTGTCGGCCAACCGACAGGAACAACCGACAGCCATAGCCTGCCAGGAATGAAACAATATGCCTGCCGGTCGGCCTACAGGAATATTATTGCTGTCGGTTATTCCTGACGGTTGGCTCACACGAAAGAAATGCTCTGTCAGATTTATGCCTCCCGGAAAATACATATTCCTGTCAACCACCTGTCAGGAAAGGCCGCCAGGAAATTTGTACTAGGAGGCATTCCTACCAACTTATACCTGTATGTTCAGCCGACAGGAATTTGTGCTAGGAAAGCTGCAACGTTCGTGCATTCCTGTCAGCCGTTGGCCGTCACTGTTGCATCATGATGTTTTTTTTCATATTCCTGCCGAAAAAGCAATGTGCTTAACCCAGATGCTACAGATGTTACATTATTTCACAGAGACCATGTGAGAATAGATTTATATGACAACATCAGACTTCATATATCATCATTAGTTCCATACATATAGATCAACAAAGTACACTACAAGGCTACAATGGTACCATCCACAAAAGGACCTTCCAACTACAACAATACTAGCAAAATACGCCGGCTTGCAACTACCACCAGATGTTAGTTCTCATTCCTAAACCATACTGGATACACAAGTCCACAAAAGAGCGTATGAAGACCACCTACAGTCTGATGTTATCATGTTGTTTGAGCAATCAGTTTCCGCCATGGTTGGCTGCTGCGTCAACGATCTGATCACCGACATTCCCAGTGGTGTCGTTCTCCTCGCTCGACTCCATGACATCATTGTTGCCATCAACCGCTTGTGAGCCGGCTTGAGACGAGTTATTTGTCCCCTGAATCAAGCCCAAGTAACCAAATTGTTATTTAATCTGATTTAGAACAATAAAAACACAATACTTTGTTGGATAATAAGTGGAGACAACAGAACAAAATAATTTCCATTTATTGATTAATGCTTGGCACCAAGAATGGATTTTCTTTTCATTTACATGTCCAGGCTACTTTGAAGTTCCAAATATCTTGATATAAAACATGAAAAAAAATCTCATATGCAACATAATGTTGATATTGCAGCTACATCAGCGTAGACAGGTCAGAAGGAATGCACAAATTCAAGTTGAGTAGTGGACATCACACATTCATCCATATGATATAGATAACTTCAAGTTTCTCATACACTTACTTCTGGTTGCGAAACAGCTCCATGGCTTAGTATATGTAGTATATGCGCTGGCAACTCTTTTCCTATCTCCTTGAAAAGTGCCTGCAAAAGGAAGAAATGTTACTCGAGTTGATAATTGAGAAGTTGAGATCCATTGGTTTAGAATTTGGGCGTTAATTTGTACGTACAGTTATGAGCTGCCCATGCATATCTACTTTCTGCTGTAGCATCTCCTTAGCACGCCTGAGTTCTGCATTTTCTTCATTAGCACGCCTTTGCAATCTATCTTTTAGAGGGAGGTACCGCAAAACTTTACGTGGGATTTTCTTTTGGCCTTCCTCGTAACGAGATGTGCCACAAAAGTCACACTTCTCTTTATGTTTGTTATCTTTGTAATACAACATGCAATTATTTTTGCACACATCTATTTTGACATATGGCATCCCAAGACCTTCTAAGAGTTTCTTGGATTGGTAGAAGTCTTCGGACAAATTAGATTCAGGAGGCAAAAGTTCATGGATTATTTTTAAGGTATCATCAAAATGTGCAATGGACATGTTGTATTGTGATTTCATAGCCAGCAAACGAGCTACAGTAGAAAGACGTGAGTGTTTTGTGTTCTCATGTACCAATTCATCGGCACTACTGACCATCCTATAAAAAGCCTTGGCAGAGGAGGTTGGCTCCTCAGTAACCGGTGGAAGATGGCTACCACCTAAGTCAACCAACATATTGTCCATTCGATCAGTTTCATTACAACCCTCTTGATGTACTAAAGGGACAGATCCATCAGCAGCAGCTACAAAACTCTCACCGTGTTCTGTCCAGGTTTTGTAATTTGGCTTATACCCATGTTTATACAAGTGTTTCTCTACAATGTGCCTTTCTTGCGGAAAATAATTCCGACATTTGGCGCATGGACACTTAATTTTACCACCTTCAGCTACGGAAGAGAAGGACCGGTCTATAAATCGTGCAGTTTCTTCAAGCCATATATTAGAAGGGACTTGACCAAACACCCATCCACTATACATCCAATCACGGTTCTCCATTATTTAACCAAGAACTCATACTGAAATAAAATTCACAGAAATGGGGCTATTTCAGAAAAATAATAGCATACTAAAGGGCAGCAGCACAAATAACAATTCACAAAAAGACAATTGTTTCAGACATAAATTTAAGAGCTCAAAGCTATAACTTACCAATATACTTGTTCAAGCTGGGAAATTACGGCGTCGAAAAGGGTGGCCAGCCAACTCCCCTAGCTGTTCACTGATGTTTCTGGAATATGAAAAGATAAGATTATTCTAGGATTTATAGATCTTAAATTCAATTTAAATAAATAAATAAATAGCAGGTAGGTGTCACGGAAGCTACAACCTAGAAAAAATGAACAGTTAGATGGTCATGTACATAAGCTACATGCTAGCTGTTCACTGATGTTGCTACAGAAGCTCCAACTTACGTCTAAGAACAACCAAAACTAATATGTCCAAATCAACTTGCACACCAAAGAACTGTACATGGTCATGTACAACTAGTTTTGCGTTGGAACCCATAAAAATTGGTGTTTGAACTTATCCAAATCAACCGTTTACTAATCAGATGTGCCTAAATTAGTTCCAACGAAGCTTGTACGCTACACAAGAAATAGAGCAAACAAATCGTAGATCTAGGAAAAGAAGGTAATATATTACCAGAGATATGGAGAATGGGGACTTGTGAGGCAGCGAGTAGAGGAGTACAGGCAGCCGGAGGTGAAGACGTGTAAATCTGAATGGGGGGACAAGTACGGGAGCTTGGTGGGGGGCAGATGCTGGTGCTCCGGCGGGTGGCGAGGTAGAGACCGGCACTACGCAAGTGGTGAGGAAGATGCAGGCGGAAGGACGGCCTTCCGCAGGGAGGGGAGGCAGCCGCGACGGTAGATGGGAGGATGGTGTAGCTGCTGCCACGGCGGTGGACCTGCGGATGGTGTGGCGGCGGCGGCGGTGGACCGGAGGATGGTGTGGCGGCGGTGGCGGTGGACCGGAGGGTGGTGTGGCGGCGGCGGCGGTGGACCGGAGGATGGTGTGGCGGCGGCTCCGGCTGTGGACCGGACGATGGTGGCGGCGGCGGTGAAGCGCAGGACTGGATTGGGGATCGAGAGGATTCTGGAGACTACGACTGAATTGGGGATGGAGGCTGTACGTGTTTGCCCTCTCCTTTTGTATTGGGCCTAACTCTGTGAACCCAAACACACAGGAAAATAGACAAAAGGGTGGGCCTCTCCGAAAAAATGCGCGCGCAATAAAAACCCGATGGCGCGAAGCGGCAGCCCGCGGGCGCGAAGGGCCGAATGCGATTCCTGTGGGCCGTGACGCACAGGGATATACTTTTCCTGTGCGCCTGCTCAGAACCTACAGGAATATGGTGAAAAAACCTGTCGGTCAGTGTCTGGCCCACAGTAAAATGACATTTTCCTGGGAGTCTACGCGGGGCCGACGGGAATATATGTTGGCTCACAGGCTTAATCACGATTCTGGTAGTGTTGCCCTGTCGCCTTCAGATGGCTCACAAGACTAACTCTCCACAACCTTGCATTTGGAGACTCGGATGTCCCCAATCTCCTCAATGCTTGCGATAAGCTTCAGTTCCTTAACTTGAGATGCTGCAAATTGGGTCCGAAATCTGTCCTCAACATAGACGCCCCGTCATCAGAGCTCCAGAAACTTGAATTGTTTTGCTTTGAGTGTGTGCGGGTTGATCTAGCAAGTCTTCCTAAGCTGAAGCAAGTGCTCTGTGATACTTGGTGGGCTGTGACCACACCTATGTCTTGTGGCTTTGTTCCCCAACTTGAGAAAGTAAGCCTCGCCTCTGCTGCCCTGTCTGGGCAGAAGCCATTCACATTGAGCAAGTGTTTATCTAGTAGTAGTACAAGAAGCCTCTCCACTTTGTGTCTGGATTTTTGCTCTCAGATGGTAAGTTTCTACTGCTACAACTCACTCTGCGTCTATGCCTCGTTCATCTATTATTTCAATGTATATATACACATTGCTACACGTCTCATGCATGCTCCATATTTGTTCTTTTACAAGTGCAGATCTGGATTCAACCGGAAGATCCTAAACAGCTCACACGTATATTCAGTAGCCTTAGAGATGTTTATATCTACAATGTCTTTGCTGAGTGTGATTTGAATTGGACATTCTTTATCCTTAAAGCTGCACCTTCACTGAAGAACTTCTATGTAAGTCTGCTAATTAAGATTTTCTATGCCACTTGCCCACTTGATATATTTTTTTCTTTGACATGTTTATGCATTTTCAGCACTAACTATATACCAGCATGCCACTAGCGCTCTTCTGTCACCAATAATAAAGATGAGAGCAGGATATGTGCAAGTGTAAATAGTTAGTTTTATTGCAAACAAAAGCACTTGTGGAAAATAAGTTAGTTGTATTGCACAAGCTAGAACACAAGGCAAACACACTCAGTCACTCGCAGCTTTAACGAAAGGTACTACATGCCGCATTGGGATGTAGGCAATATGAGATTCATTAAATGATATCATTGACGATGCAATGCAAAAAGGTAGAAATTCTTAAACATGGATTTTCTTGGGAGAGAATTTCCATGCAAGATAATGTTAGAATTCCTCCAAATTTCTACAGATCATGATATAATTGCATAGGTACCATATTCAACGTCATTCCTGTTTCAGAGAGCTGTATGCAAATTCCCCTAAAACCATATGAGGGCCTATCTTAAATACTAATATGAAGCTCAATGCATTTTTTTGAATAGTACTCCCTCCGATATTGATGCAGGTTTAGTACAACTTAGAACTAAAGTTGTACTAGAGCAGCGTCAACTAATATTGATCGGAGGGAGTAGTACATTTACTTGTAAGTTTTTGTAGCTACCGGTCTGTCGCCGTACTGCATCTTGAAAACTAGTATTGAGGTTGATGCTGATTTTATATGTAATATTTGTCGTTTCTTTTGTTGTTGGGTCCATGCAGTTATCTCGACACTCTTGTGAACCTAACAAGTTTGAGGATATTGCCAAGAAGACCGACTTGGTGTGGGAAACCTCCAGTTTCAAGCATTTGAACTTGAAGCTGCTGTTCATGAAAGGGTTTTCGGAGGATGAGAAGGTGATGAACTATATAAGACTTGTCATGAAAAGATCTATGGGCTTGAAGAGAATCGAACTGCATGATAAAGACCCATGTGAGGAGTGCAAAGCCATATCCCCCGAGTGTTTAAAGTTTCCTGTGGATGAATCTAGCAAGCGTCGAATTAAGGAGAAACTCACATATGGATTCTCCTTAGATGTGGAAATAGTAATGGGATGATGCATATGATCAAGCAGTGCGCAGAACCAAGTCAGTTGCTTAGCACGCCCATTAACAAGGGATATATATATAGAGAGAGAGAGTAGGTGCGAGCATATGTAGGCTTACTTTTTCAGAGACAAGGTGAGTGCCCGTGTGTTGCAACAGGAGCCAAAAAAAATTCATGTTTACAATCAAGGTATTGGGTTAAACTAACACCTGTTATTGTAATTTTTTACACACATATTTAGTAGGTCAATGTGTAGAACTTAGCTCATTTGACATGCATGGGACCCAGACAATGGATATCAAAGCAACAGCAAATGCAACCATGTGAGCATCATATTAGTAACGGTCTAAAATAAAATTCATTTTTAAAGATTATCCTTCCAAACAAAACGTAATGGCTGGTTATTGAAAGTGCACAAAAAGTTGCAAGCGAGAATGAAAAAGCATGTCTATGTGTTCCAGCAACAAAGCATATGCATACATACATTGATTATGCCTTTTTCTGTAAAAAAATCTTTACAAATTGAACATTACAAGTCCAAAATAAAAAGAAGACAGAAGTGACACCAGACATATTTTTCAAAGTGTTAACTAAGATTTGATAATCCACAAGGGACCTATCCATAATGTAGCCGGGCAAACAGTATTGTGGTAGACAGTCATATCGACGGTTATTGTGCCGATCGCCCCAATATCGCGACTCTGCAAGAGTTGCTCCTGTTACCTAATCTCACGGAAGACACGTAATAGGTAGAACATATTTTGAATATAACTTGGGCCTCTTTGATTCACAGGGTTTTCAAAACGTAGTAGCAGCAGAAGTATAGGATTTGAGTGGCGTGCCCACTTGAATACTAAAGGATTAGCAAAGGAGTGCTTGATGCCACAAGAGAAACAAAGAAATTGTAAAAAGAGGTTGAAATAGATGTTAGATTTCTTATGAATGTAGTACAAAAGATTCCATAGGAAAAATTCTTTGCTATGGATTTCAAAAGACCAACATAGGAAAATTTCCTATGGATTTCAATCCTCCAAAAGTCCTATAAAATTCCTTTGAATCAAAGTAGCCCTTATTGTTTAATAAATATGTTTTGCCTTGTGCGCATTATTGGCGGCGACATCTTGATGACAAAGGTGATGTTATATGGAAGAAAATCATCATACTTCTGTTTCCATCTTAGTACGGCATGTGCTTGGAGGTGTAAGCAGCTTCAAATTCAAGAACTTCGTACAAAGCATCTTGAAGGAATATGTACATCTTTTTGTGAAAATTAGTGAGATTTGTTGAGTGAGAAGAATAGCTCAACACGATAAACGTATGAAGAGATTCAAATGTTTGGATCCTGGCAAACTTAATAAGAAAAAAGTGCAAGTGAACTAAACGAGTAGATGGCAAACTTGAAGAAAAAAAATACTTTATTTGTCATTTGTTTCTATTTTAGTTCGTTCACCTAAAGAGCTAATAAAATCAGATTCTTTTCTAGAAAGATGGTAATGTGAACAAAACACACATCATAAGAAAAATGCACACATTGATACATTTAAAAAAAAAAAGAGTTGATATTTAATATTGGTTCTGACAAGTACCCATCATCAATTATCCAAATCGTAGTTTAATATTCTCCTGAAAGGAGCAGTATCACATTATCCGTAGCATCACAACAGTGCACACGACAGAACTTGTAACAGTTTGTTAGACAGCTCCATGACTACATATTATCCGGTAACACTTGACAAAGCTTGCACCTACTCATTACTACCAAGGCATATTATCCAGTAACACGTGACTATGGCAACACCTACTTATCACCACGAAAGGTCATCACCACGAAGGTAGCTACGGAGTTCTTTTGAATTAATCGGAACTTCAGGTGTCAAATCAAGCTCAGGATCCGAA